>NW_028324209.1:0-9121552 GCF_054372755.1 Phalangium opilio
TGCTATGCTATGCTAAGCTATGCTATGCTAAGCTATGCTATGCTATGCTATGCTATGCTAAGCCTTGCTAAGCTATGCTATGCTATGCTATGCTATGCTTAGCTATGCTATGCTATGCTATGCTATGCTAAGCTATGCTAAGCTATGCTAAGCTATGCTATGCTATGCTATGCTATGCTAAGCTATGCTATGCTATGCTATGCTATGCTATGCTAAGCTATGCTAAGCTATGCTATGCTAAGCTATGCTATGCTAAGCTATGCTAAGCCATGCTATGCTATGCTATGCTATGCTAAGCTATGCTAAGCTATGCTATGCTATGCTATGCTAAGCTATGCTATGCTATGCTATGCTATGCTATGCTAAGCTAAGCTATGCTATGCTATGCTATGCTAAGCTATGCTATGCTATGCTATGCTATGCTAAGCTATGCTATGCTATGCTATGCTATGCTAAGCTATGCTAAGCTATGCTATGCTATGCTATGCTATGCTATGCTATGCTATGCTATGCTATGCTATGCTATGCTATGCTAAGCTATGCTATGCTATGCTATGCTATGCTATGCTAAGCTATGCTATGCTATGCTAAGCTATGCTATGCTAAGCTATGCTATGCTAAGCTATGCTATGCTATGCTATGCTAAGCTATGCTAAGCTATGCTAAGCTATGCTATGCTATGCTATGCTATGCTATGCTATGCTAAGCTATGCTATGCTATGCTATGCTATGCTAAGCTATGCTATGCTATGCTATGCTATGCTAAGCCAAGCTATGCTATGCTAAGCTAAGCTATGCTATGCTAAGCTAAGCTATGCTATGCTATGCTATGCTATGCTAAGCTATGCTATGCTATGCTATGCTATGCTTTGCTAAGCTATGCTATGCTAAGCTATGCTATGCTATGCTATGCTATGCTATGCTAAGCTAAGCTATGCTATGCTAAGCTAAGCTAAGCTATGCTATGCTATGCTATGCTATGCTATGCTATGCTATGCTATGCTATGCTATGCTATGCTATGCTAAGCTATGCTAAGCTATGCTAAGCTATGCTATGCTAAGCTATGCTATGCTATGCTATGCTATGCTATGCTATGCTATGCTATGCTATGCTATGCTATGCTATGCTATGCTTAGCTATGCTATGCTATGCTATGCTATGCTAAGCTATGCTAAGCTATGCTAAGCTATGCTATGCTATGCTATGCTATGCTAAGCTATGCTATGCTATGCTATGCTATGCTATGCTAAGCTATGCTAAGCTATGCTATGCTAAGCTATGCTATGCTAAGCTATGCTATGCTAAGCTATGCTAAGCCATGCTATGCTATGCTATGCTATGCTATGCTATGCTAAGCTATGCTAAGCTATGCTATGCTATGCTATGCTAAGCTATGCTAAGCTATGCTATGCTAAGCTATGCTATGCTAAGCTATGCTATGCTATGCTATGCTAAGCCATGCTATGCTATGCTATGCTATGCTAAGCTATGCTAAGCTATGCTATGCTATGCTATGCTAAGCTATGCTATGCTATGCTAAGCTATGCTATGCTATGCTATGCTATGCTAAGCTATGCTATGCTATGCTATGCTAAGCTATGCTATGCTATGCTATGCTATGCTTAGCTATGCTATGCTATGCTATGCTATGCTATGCTATGCTATGCTAAGCTATGCTATGCTATGCTATGCTATGCTATGCTAAGCTATGCTATGCTATGCTATGCTAAGCTAAGCTAAGCTATGCTATGCTATGCTATGCTATGCTATGCTAAGCTAAGCTATGCTATGCTATGCTATGCTTAGCTATGCTATGCTATGCTATGCTATGCTATGCTATGCTATGCTAAGCTAAGCTATGCTATGCTATGCTATGCTATGCTTAGCTATGCTATGCTATGCTATGCTATGCTAAGCTATGCTAAGCTATGCTAAGCTATGCTATGCTATGCTATGCTATGCTAAGCTATGCTATGCTATGCTTAGCATAGCATAGCTTAGCTTAGCATAGCATAGCTTGGCTTAGCATAGCATAGCATAGCATAGCATAGCTTAGCATAGCATAGCATAGCATAGCATAGCATAGCTTAGCATAGCATAGCATAGCATAGCATAGCATAGCTTAGCTTAGCATGGCATAGCATAGCATAGCTTAGCATAGCATAGCATAGCATAGCATAGTATAGCTTAGCATAGCATAGCATAGCATAGCTTAGCATAGCATAGCATAGCATAGCATAGCATAGCTTAGCATACCTTAGCATAGCTTAGCATACCATAGCATAGCTTAGCATAGCATAGCTTAGCATAGCTTAGCATAGCATAGCATAGCATAGCTTAGCTTAGCATAGCTTAGCATAGCATAGCATAGCATAGCATAGCATAGCATAGCTTAGCTTAGCATAGCATAGCATAGCTTAGCATAGCATAGCATAGCATAGCATAGCATAGCTTAGCTTAGCATAGCATAGCATAGCTTAGCATAGCATAGCATAGCATAGCATAGCATAGCTTAGCATAGCATAGCATAGCATAGCATAGCTTAGCATAGCATAGCATAGCATAGCATAGCATAGCATAGCTTAGCATAGCTTAGCATAGCTTAGCATAGCATAGCATAGCATAGCTTAGCATAGCATAGCTTAGCATAGCATAGCTTAGCATAGCATAGCATAGCTTAGCATAGCATAGCATAGCATAGCATAGCATAGCTTAGCATAGCATAGCATAGCATAGCATAGCATAGCATAGCATAGCATAGCATAGCATAGCATAGCTTAGCATAGCTTAGCATAGCATAGCATAGCATAGCATAGCATAGCATAGCATAGCTTAGCATAGCATAGCATAGCATAGCATAGCTTAGCATAGCTTAGCATAGCTTAGCATAGCATAGCATAGCATAGCATAGCATAGCATAGCTTAGCATAGCTTAGCATAGCATAGCATAGCATAGCATAGCATAGCTTAGCATAGCATAGCATAGCATAGCATAGCTTAGCATAGCATAGCTTAGCATAGCATAGCATAGCATAGCATAGCTTAGCATAGCATAGCTTAGCTTAGCATAGCTTAGCATAGCATAGCATAGCATAGCATAGCATAGCTTAGCTTAGCATAGCATAGCATAGCATAGCATAGCTTAGCATAGCATAGCTTAGCATAGCTTAGCATAGCATAGCATAGCATAGCTTAGCATAGCATAGCTTAGCATAGCATAGCATAGCATAGCATAGCATAGCATAGCATAGCATAGCATAGCTTAGCATAGCATAGCATAGCTTAGCATAGCTTAGCATAGCATAGCATAGCATAGCATAGCATAGCTTAGCATAGCATAGCATAGCATAGCATAGCTTAGCATAGCATAGCTTAGCATAGCATAGCTTAGCATAGCATGGCTTAGCATAGCTTAGCATAGCATAGCATAGCATAGCATAGCTTAGCTTAGCATAGCATAGCATAGCAAGGCTTAGCATAGCATAGCATAGCATAGCATAGCTTAGCATAGCATAGCTTAGCATAGCTTAGCATAGCATAGCATAGCTTAGCATAGCATAGCATAGCATAGCTTAGCATAGCATAGCTTAGCATAGCTTAGCATAGCTTAGCATAGCATAGCATAGCATAGCATAGCATAGCTTAGCATAGCATAGCTTAGCATAGCTTAGCATAGCTTAGCATAGCATAGCATAGCATAGCATAGCATAGCTTAGCTTAGCATAGCATAGCTTAGCTTAGCATAGCTTAGCATAGCTTAGCATAGCATAGCATAGCATAGCTTAGCATAGCATAGCTTAGCATAGCATAGCTTAGCATAGCATAGCATAGCTTAGCATAGCATAGCATAGCATAGCATAGCATAGCTTAGCATAGCATAGCATAGCATAGCATAGCATAGCATAGCATAGCATAGCATAGCATAGCATAGCATAGCATAGCATAGCATAGCTTAGCATAGCTTAGCATAGCATAGCATAGCATAGCATAGCATAGCATAGCATAGCTTAGCATAGCATAGCATAGCATAGCATAGCTTAGCATAGCTTAGCATAGCATAGCATAGCATAGCATAGCATAGCATAGCATAGCTTAGCATAGCTTAGCATAGCATAGCATAGCATAGCATAGCATAGCATAGCTTAGCATAGCATAGCATAGCATAGCATAGCTTAGCATAGCATAGCTTAGCATAGCATAGCATAGCATAGCATAGCTTAGCATAGCATAGCTTAGCTTAGCATAGCTTAGCATAGCATAGCATAGCATAGCATAGCATAGCTTAGCTTAGCATAGCATAGCATAGCATAGCTTAGCATAGCATAGCTTAGCATAGCTTAGCATAGCATAGCATAGCATAGCTTAGCATAGCATAGCTTAGCATAGCATAGCATAGCATAGCATAGCATAGCATAGCATAGCATAGCATAGCATAGCATAGCATAGCATAGCTTAGCATAGCATAGCATAGCTTAGCATAGCTTAGCATAGCATAGCATAGCATAGCATAGCATAGCTTAGCATAGCATAGCATAGCATAGCATAGCTTAGCATAGCTTAGCATAGCATAGCATAGCATAGCTTAGCATAGCATAGCATAGCATAGCATAGCATAGCATAGCTTAGCATAGCATAGCTTAGCATAGCATAGCATAGCATAGCATAGCTTAGCATAGCATGGCTTAGCATAGCTTAGCATAGCTTAGCATAGCATAGCATAGCATAGCATAGCTTAGCTTAGCATAGCATAGCATAGCAAGGCTTAGCATAGCATAGCATAGCATAGCATAGCTTAGCATAGCATAGCTTAGCATAGCTTAGCATAGCATAGCATAGCTTAGCATAGCATAGCATAGCATAGCTTAGCATAGCATAGCTTAGCATAGCTTAGCATAGCATAGCATAGCATAGCATAGCATAGCATAGCATAGCATAGCTTAGCATAGCATAGCTTAGCATAGCTTAGCATAGCATAGCATAGCATAGCATAGCATAGCTTAGCTTAGCATAGCATAGCTTAGCTTAGCATAGCATAGCATAGCATAGCATAGCATAGCATAGCATAGCTTAGCATAGCTTAGCATAGCATAGCTTAGCATAGCATAGCATAGCATAGCATAGATTAGCATAGCATAGCTTAGCTTAGCATAGCTTAGCATAGCATAGCATAGCATAGCATAGCATAGCATAGCATAGCATAGCTTAGCTTAGCATAGCATAGCATAGCATAGCTTAGCATAGCATAACATAGCATAACATAGCATAGCATAGCTTAGCATAGCATATCTTAGCATAGCATAGCATAGCTTAGCATAGCATAGCTTAGCTTAGCATAGCTTAGCATAGCATAGCATAGCATAGCATAGCATAGCATAGGTTAGCTTAGCATAGCATAGCATAGCATAGCATAGCTTAGCATAGCATAGCTTAGCATAGCATAGCATAGCATAGCATAGCATAGCATAGCTTAGCTTAGCATAGCATAGCATAGCATAGCTTAGCATAGCATAACATAGCATAACATAGCATAGCATAGCTTAGCATAGCATATCTTAGCATAGCATAGCATAGCTTAGCATAGCATAGCTTAGCTTAGCATAGCTTAGCATAGCATAGCATAGCATAGCATAGCATAGCATAGGTTAGCTTAGCATAGCATAGCATAGCATAGCTTAGCATAGCATAGCTTAGCATAGCATAGCTTAGCATAGCATAGCATAGCTTAGCATAGCATAGCATAGCATAGCATAGCATAGCTTAGCATAGCATAGCATAGCATAGCATAGCATAGCATAGCATAGCATAGCATAGCATAGCATAGCATAGCATAGCATAGCATAGCTTAGCATAGCTTAGCATAGCATAGCATAGCATAGCATAGCATAGCATAGCATAGCTTAGCATAGCATAGCATAGCATAGCATAGCTTAGCATAGCATAGCATAGCATAGCATAGCATAGCATAGCATAGCATAGCTTAGCATAGCTTAGCATAGCATAGCATAGCATAGCATAGCATAGCTTAGCTTAGCATAGCATAGCATAGCATAGCTTAGCATAGCATAGCTTAGCATAGCTTAGCATAGCATAGCATAGCATAGCTTAGCATAGCATAGCATAGCTTAGCATAGCTTAGCATAGCTTAGCATAGCATAGCATAGCTTAGCATAGCTTAGCATAGCATAGCTTAGCATAGCATAGCATAGCATAGCTTAGCATAGCATAGCATAGCATAGCATAGCATAGCTTAGCATAGCATAGCATAGCATAGCATAGCATAGCTTAGCATAGCTTAGCATAGCTTAGCATAGCATAGCATAGCTTAGCATAGCTTAGCATAGCATAGCTTAGCATAGCATAGCATAGCATAGCTTAGCATAGCATAGCATAGCATAGCATAGCATAGCTTAGCATAGCATAGCATAGCATAGCATAGCTTAGCATAGCATAGCATAGCATAGCATAGCTTAGCATAGCATAGCATAGCATAGCATAGCTTAGCATAGCATAGCATAGCATAGCATAGCATAGCATAGCATAGCATAGCTTAGCATAGCATAGCTTAGCATAGCTTAGCATAGCATAGCATAGCATAGCATAGCATAGCTTAGCTTAGCATAGCATAGCTTAGCTTAGCATAGCATAGCATAGCATAGCATAGCATAGCATAGCATAGCTTAGCATAGCTTAGCATAGCATAGCTTAGCATAGCATAGCATAGCATAGCATAGATTAGCATAGCATAGCTTAGCTTAGCATAGCTTAGCATAGCATAGCATAGCATAGCATAGCATAGCTTAGCTTAGCATAGCATAGCATAGCATAGCTTAGCATAGCATAACATAGCATAGCATAGCTTAGCATAGCATAGCTTCGCATAGCATAGCATAGCTTAGCATAGCATAGCTTAGCTTAGCATAGCTTAGCATAGCATAGCATAGCATAGCATAGCATAGCATAGGTTAGCTTAGCATAGCATAGCTTAGCATAGCATAGCATAGCATAGCATAGCTTAGCATAGCTTAGCATAGCTTAGCATAGCATAGCATAGCTTAGCATAGCATAGCATAGCATAGCATAGCATAGCTTAGCATAGCATAGCTTAGCATAGCTTAGCATAGCATAGCATAGCATAGCATAGCTTAGCTTAGCATAGCATAGCTTAGCATAGCATAGCATAGCATAGCATAGCATAGCATAGCTTAGCTTAGCATAGCATAGCATAGCATAGCTTAGCATAGCATAACATAGCATAACATAGCATAGCATAGCTTAGCATAGCATATCTTAGCATAGCATAGCATAGCTTAGCATAGCATAGCTTAGCTTAGCATAGCTTAGCATAGCATAGCATAGCATAGCATAGCATAGCATAGGTTAGCTTAGCATAGCATAGCATAGCATAGCTTAGCATAGCATAGCTTAGCATAGCATAGCTTAGCATAGCATAGCATAGCTTAGCATAGCATAGCATAGCATAGCATAGCATAGCTTAGCATAGCATAGCATAGCATAGCATAGCATAGCATAGCATAGCATAGCATAGCATAGCATAGCATAGCATAGCATAGCTTAGCATAGCTTAGCATAGCATAGCATAGCATAGCATAGCATAGCATAGCATAGCTTAGCATAGCATAGCATAGCATAGCATAGCTTAGCATAGCTTAGCATAGCATAGCATAGCATAGCATAGCATAGCATAGCATAGCATAGCTTAGCATAGCTTAGCATAGCATAGCATAGCATAGCATAGCATAGCATAGCTTAGCATAGCATAGCATAGCATAGCATAGCTTAGCATAGCATAGCTTAGCATAGCATAGCATAGCATAGCATAGCTTAGCATAGCATAGCTTAGCTTAGCATAGCTTAGCATAGCATAGCATAGCATAGCATAGCATAGCTTAGCTTAGCATAGCATAGCATAGCATAGCTTAGCATAGCATAGCTTAGCATAGCATAGCATAGCATAGCTTAGCATAGCATAGCATAGCTTAGCATAGCTTAGCATAGCATAGCATAGCTTAGCATAGCATAGCATAGCATAGCATAGCATAGCTTAGCTTAGCTTAGCATAGCTTAGCTTAGCTTAGCTTAGCATAGCTTAGCTTTGCATAGCTTAGCTTAGCATAGCATAGCTTAGCTTAGCTTAGCTTAGCATAGCTTAGCATAGCTTAGCATAGCTTAGCTTTGCATAGCTTAGCTTAGCATAGCTTAGCTTAGCTTAGCATAGCATAGCATAGCATAGCTTAGCTTAGCTTAGCTTAGCATAGCATAGCATAGCTTAGCTTAGCTTAGCTTAGCTTAGCTTAGCATAGCAGAGCATAGCATAGCTTAGCATAGCATAGCTTAGCTTAGCTTAGCATAGCTTAGCTTAGCTTAGCTTAGCATAGCATAGCATAGCTTAGCTTAGCTTAGCATAGCAGAGCATAGCATAGCTTAGCATAGCATAGCTTAGCTTAGCTTAGCATAGCTTAGCTTAGCTTAGCTTAGCATAGCATAGCATAGCTTAGCTTAGCTTAGCATAGCAGAGCATAGCATAGCTTAGCATAGCATAGCTTAGCTTAGCTTAGCATAGCTTAGCTTAGCTTAGCATAGCATAGCTTAGCATAGCATAGCATAGCATAGCTTAGCATAGCATAGCTTAGCATAGCATAGCTTAGCATAGCATAGCATAGCTTAGCATAGCATAGCATAGCATAGCATAGCATAGCTTAGCATAGCATAGCATAGCATAGCATAGCATAGCATAGCATAGCATAGCATAGCATAGCATAGCATAGCTTAGCATAGCTTAGCATAGCATAGCATAGCATAGCATAGCATAGCATAGCATAGCTTAGCATAGCATAGCATAGCATAGCATAGCTTAGCATAGCTTAGCATAGCATAGCATAGCATAGCATAGCATAGCATAGCATAGCATAGCTTAGCATAGCTTAGCATAGCATAGCATAGCATAGCATAGCATAGCATAGCTTAGCATAGCATAGCATAGCATAGCATAGCTTAGCATAGCATAGCTTAGCATAGCATAGCATAGCATAGCATAGCTTAGCATAGCATAGCTTAGCTTAGCATAGCTTAGCATAGCATAGCATAGCATAGCATAGCATAGCTTAGCTTAGCATAGCATAGCATAGCATAGCTTAGCATAGCATAGCTTAGCATAGCTTAGCATAGCATAGCATAGCATAGCTTAGCATAGCATAGCATAGCTTAGCATAGCTTAGCATAGCATAGCATAGCTTAGCATAGCATAGCATAGCATAGCATAGCATAGCTTAGCTTAGCTTAGCATAGCTTAGCTTAGCTTAGCTTAGCATAGCTTAGCTTTGCATAGCTTAGCTTAGCATAGCATAGCTTAGCTTAGCTTAGCTTAGCATAGCTTAGCATAGCTTAGCATAGCTTAGCTTTGCATAGCTTAGCTTAGCATAGCTTAGCTTAGCTTAGCATAGCATAGCATAGCATAGCTTAGCTTAGCTTAGCTTAGCATAGCATAGCATAGCTTAGCTTAGCTTAGCTTAGCTTAGCTTAGCATAGCAGAGCATAGCATAGCTTAGCATAGCATAGCTTAGCTTAGCTTAGCATAGCTTAGCTTAGCTTAGCTTAGCATAGCATAGCATAGCTTAGCTTAGCTTAGCATAGCAGAGCATAGCATAGCTTAGCATAGCATAGCTTAGCTTAGCTTAGCATAGCTTAGCTTAGCTTAGCTTAGCATAGCATAGCATAGCTTAGCTTAGCTTAGCATAGCAGAGCATAGCATAGCTTAGCATAGCATAGCTTAGCTTAGCTTAGCATAGCTTAGCTTAGCTTAGCATAGCATAGCTTAGCTTAGCTTAGCATAGCATAGCTTAGCTTAGCTTAGCTTAGCATAGCATAGCTTAGCTTAGCATAGCTTGCATAGCTTAGCTTAGCATAGCTTAGCTTAGCTTAGCTTAGCTTAGCATAGCATAGCATAGCTTAGCTTAGCTTAGCTTAGCATAGCATAGCATAGCATAGCATAGCATAGCTTAGCTTAGCTTAGCTTAGCTTAGCATAGCATAGCATAGCTTAGCTTAGCTTAGCTTAGCTTAGCATAGCATAGCATAGCATAGCATAGCATATCATAGCATAGCATAGCTTAGCTTAGCTTAGCTTAGCTTAGCATAGCATAGCATAGCTTAGCTTAGCTTAGCTTAGCTTAGCATAGCATAGCATAGCTTAGCATAGCATAGCATAGCTTAGCTTAGCTTAGCTTAGCTTAGCATAGCATAGCATAGCTTAGCATAGCATAGCATAGCATAGCATAGCATAGCTTAGCTTAGCTTAGCATAGCTTAGCTTTACATAGCTTAGCTTAGCATAGCTTAGCATAGCTTAGCTTAGCTTAGCATAGCTTAGCTTTACATAGCTTAGCTTAGCATAGCTTAGCATAGCTTAGCTTAGCTTAGCATAGCTTAGCTTAGCTTAGCATAGCTTAGCTTAGCTTAGCATAGCTTAGCTAAGCTAAGCTAAGCGAAGCTAAACGAAGCTAAACGAAGCTAAACGAAGCTAAGCTAAACGAAGCTAAACGAAGCTAAACGAAGCTAAGCTAAGCTAAACGAAGCTAAGCGAAGCTAAACGAAGCTAAACGAATCTAAGCTAAGCTAAACGAAGCTAAGCTAAGCTAAACGAAGCTAAACGAAGCCAAACGAAGCTAAACGACTCTAAACGAAGCTAAACGACTCTAAACGAAGCTAAACGAAGCTAAACGACTCTGAACGAAGCTAAACGAAGCTAAACGAAGCTAAACGACTCTAAACGAAGCTAAACGAAGCTAAACGAAGCTAAGCTAAACGAAGCTAAACGAAGCTAAGCTAAACGAAGCTAAACGAAAAAAAACGAAGCTAAACGAAGCTAAAGGAAGCTAAACGAAGCTAAACGAAGCTAAACGAAAAAAACGAAGCTAAACCAAGCTAAACGAAGCTAAAGGAAGCTAAACGAAGCTAAACGAAACTAAACGAAGCTAAACGAAGCTAAGCTAAACGACGCTAAACGAAGCTAAACGAAGCTAAGCTAAACGAAGCTAAGCTAAACGACGCTAAACGAAGCTAAACGAAGCTAAACCCAATAAAACCCAGAAAAATCCAATAAAACCCACAAAAACCCAATAAAACCCACAAAAAACCTTATTAAACCCAGAAAAACCCAATTAAACCCAGAAAAACCCAATAAAACCCACAAAAACCCAATAAAACCCACAAAACCCCAATAAAACCCAGAAAAATCCAATAAAACCCACAAAAACCCAATAAAACCCACAAAAAACCTTATTAAACCCAGAAAAACCCAATAAAACCCAGAAAAATCCAATACAACCCACAAAAACCCAATAAAACCCACAAAAAACCTTATTAAACCCAGAAAAACCCAATAAAACCCAGAAAAATCCAATAAAACCCACAAAGAACCTTATTAAACCCGGAAAAATCCAATAAAAGCCACAAAAACCCCAATAAAACCCAGAAAAATCCAATAAAACCCACAAAAACCCCAATAAAACCCACAAAAACCCAATAAAACCCAAAAAAACCCCAATAAAATCCAAAAAAACCCCAATAAAATCCAAAAAAACCCCAATAAAACCCAGAAAAATCCAATAAAACCCACAAAAACCCCAATAAAACCCACAAAATCCCCAATAAAACCCACAAAAACCCCAATAAACCCACAAAAACCCCAACAAAACCCAGAAAAATCCAATAAAACCCACAAAAACACCAATAAAACCCACAAAAACCCCAAGCATAGCATAGCATAGCTTAGCTTAGCTTAGCATAGCTTAGCTTAGCTTAGCTTAGCATAGCTTAGCTTTGCATAGCTTAGCTTAGCATAGCATAGCTTAGCTTAGCTTAGCTTAGCATAGCTTAGCATAGCTTAGCATAGCTTAGCTTTGCATAGCTTAGCTTAGCATAGCTTAGCTTAGCTTAGCATAGCATAGCATAGCATAGCTTAGCTTAGCTTAGCTTAGCATAGCATAGCATAGCTTAGCTTAGCTTAGCTTAGCTTAGCTTAGCATAGCAGAGCATAGCATAGCTTAGCATAGCATAGCTTAGCTTAGCTTAGCATAGCTTAGCTTAGCTTAGCTTAGCATAGCATAGCATAGCTTAGCTTAGCTTAGCATAGCAGAGCATAGCATAGCTTAGCATAGCATAGCTTAGCTTAGCTTAGCATAGCTTAGCTTAGCTTAGCTTAGCATAGCATAGCATAGCTTAGCTTAGCTTAGCATAGCAGAGCATAGCATAGCTTAGCATAGCATAGCTTAGCTTAGCTTAGCATAGCTTAGCTTAGCTTAGCATAGCATAGCTTAGCTTAGCTTAGCATAGCATAGCTTAGCTTAGCTTAGCTTAGCATAGCATAGCTTAGCTTAGCATAGCTTGCATAGCTTAGCTTAGCATAGCTTAGCTTAGCTTAGCTTAGCTTAGCATAGCATAGCATAGCTTAGCTTAGCTTAGCTTAGCATAGCATAGCATAGCATAGCATAGCATAGCTTAGCTTAGCTTAGCTTAGCTTAGCATAGCATAGCATAGCTTAGCTTAGCTTAGCTTAGCTTAGCATAGCATAGCATAGCATAGCATAGCATATCATAGCATAGCATAGCTTAGCTTAGCTTAGCTTAGCTTAGCATAGCATAGCATAGCTTAGCTTAGCTTAGCTTAGCTTAGCATAGCATAGCATAGCTTAGCATAGCATAGCATAGCTTAGCTTAGCTTAGCTTAGCTTAGCATAGCATAGCATAGCTTAGCATAGCATAGCATAGCATAGCATAGCATAGCTTAGCTTAGCTTAGCATAGCTTAGCTTTACATAGCTTAGCTTAGCATAGCTTAGCTTAGCTTAGCATAGCTTAGCTTTACATAGCTTAGCTTAGCATAGCTTAGCATAGCTTAGCTTAGCTTAGCATAGCTTAGCTTAGCTTAGCATAGCTTAGCTTAGCTTAGCATAGCTTAGCTAAGCTAAGCTAAGCGAAGCTAAACGAAGCTAAACGAAGCTAAACGAAGCTAAGCTAAACGAAGCTAAACGAAGCTAAACGAAGCTAAGCTAAGCTAAACGAAGCTAAGCGAAGCTAAACGAAGCTAAACGAATCTAAGCTAAGCTAAACGAAGCTAAGCTAAGCTAAACGAAGCTAAACGAAGCCAAACGAAGCTAAACGACTCTAAACGAAGCTAAACGACTCTAAACGAAGCTAAACGAAGCTAAACGACTCTGAACGAAGCTAAACGAAGCTAAACGAAGCTAAACGACTCTAAACGAAGCTAAACGAAGCTAAACGAAGCTAAGCTAAACGAAGCTAAACGAAGCTAAGCTAAACGAAGCTAAACGAAAAAAAACGAAGCTAAACGAAGCTAAAGGAAGCTAAACGAAGCTAAACGAAGCTAAACGAAAAAAACGAAGCTAAACCAAGCTAAACGAAGCTAAAGGAAGCTAAACGAAGCTAAACGAAACTAAACGAAGCTAAACGAAGCTAAGCTAAACGACGCTAAACGAAGCTAAACGAAGCTAAGCTAAACGAAGCTAAGCTAAACGACGCTAAACGAAGCTAAACGAAGCTAAACGAAGCTAAGCTAAACGACGCTAAACGAAGCTAAACGAAGCTAAACGAAGCTAAACGAAGCTAAGCTAAACGACGCTAAACGAAGCTAAACGAAGCTAAACGAAGCTAAGCGAAGCTAAACGAAGTTAAACGAAGCTAAACGAAGCTAAACGAAGCTAAGATAAACGAAGCTAAAGGAAGCTAAACGAAGCTAAACGAAGCTAAACGAAGCTAAAGGAAGCTAAACGAAGCTAAACGAAGCTAAACGAAGCTAAACGAAGCTAAACGAAGCTAAAGGAAGCTAAACGAAGCTAAACGAAGCTAAACGAAGTTAAACGAAGCTAAACGAAGCTAAACGAAGCTAAGCTAAGCTAAACGAAGCTAAGCGAAGCTAAACGAAGCTAAGCTAAGCTAAACGAAGCTAAACGAAGCTAAACGAAGCTAAGCTAAACGAAGCTAAACGAAGCTAAACGAAGCTAAACGAAGCTAAGCTAAACGAAGCTAAACGAAGCTAAACGAAGCTAAGTTAAGCTAAACGAAGCTAAACGAAACTAAACGAAGCTAAACGAAGCTAAGCTAAGCTAAACGAAGCTAAATGAAGCTAAACGAAGCTAAGCTAAACGAAGCTAAACGAAGCTAAGCTAAACGAAGCTAAACGAAGCTAAACGAAGCTAAGCGAAGCTAAACGAAGTTAAACGAAGCTAAACGAAGCTAAACGAAGCTAAGCTAAGCTAAACGAAGCTAAACGAAGCTAAGCGAAGCTAAACGAAGCTAAGCGAAGCTAAACGAAGCTAAACGAAGCTAAACGAAGCTAGGCGAAGCTAAACGAAGCTAAACGAAGCTAAGCTAAACGAAGCTAAACGAAGCTAAGCTAAACGACGCTAAACGAAGCTAAACGAAGCTAAACGAAGCTAAGCTAAACGACGCTAAACGAAGCTAAACGAAGCTAAACGAAGCTAAGCGAAGCTAAACGAAGTTAAACGAAGCTAAACGAAGCTAAGATAAACGAAGCTAAAGGAAGCTAAAGGAAGCTAAACGAAGCTAAACGAAGCTAAAGGAAGCTAAACGAAGCTAAAGGAAGCTAAACGAAGCTAAAGGAAGCTAAAGGAAGCTAAACGAAGCTAAACGAAGCTAAGCGAAGCTAAACGAAGCTAAGCGAAGCTAAACGAAGTTAAACGAAGCTAAACGAAGCTAAACGAAGCTAAACGAAGCTAAGCTAAGCTAAACGAAGCTAAACGAAGCTAAGCTAAGCTAAACGAAGCTAAACGAAGCTAAACGAAGCTAAGCTAAACGAAGCTAAACGAAGCTAAACGAAGCTAAGTTAAGCTAAACGAAGCTAAACGAAACTAAACGAAGCTAAACGAAGCTAAGCTAAGCTAAGCTACGCTAAACGAAGCTAAATGAAGCTAAACGAAGCTAAGCTAAACGAAGCTAAACGAAGCTAAGCTAAACGAAGCTAAACGAAGCTAAGCTAAACGAAGCTAAACGAAGCTAAACGAAGCTAAACGAAGCTAAGCTAAACGAAGCTAAACGAAGCTAAGCGAAGCTAAACGAAGTTAAACGAAGCTAAACGAAGCTAAACGAAGCTAAGCTAAGCTAAACGAAGCTAAACGAAGCTAAGCGAAGCTAAACGAAGCTAAACGAAGCTAAACGAAGCTAAACGAAGCTAAGCTAAACGAAGCTAAACGAAGCTAAGCTAAGCTAAACGAAGCTAAACGAAACTAAACGAAGCTAAACGAAGCTAAACGAAGCTAAGCTAAGCTAAACGAAGCTAAACGAAGCTAAATGAAGCTAAACGAAGCTAAGCTAAGCTAAACGAAGCTAAACGAAGCTAAGCTAAGCTAAACGAAGCTAAACGAAACTAAACGAAGCTAAACGAAGCTAAACGAAGCTAAGCTAAGCTAAGCTAAGCTGAACGAAGCTAAGCTAAGCTAAACGAAGCTAAACGAAGCTAAGCTAAGCTAAACGAAGCTAATCGAAGCTAAACGAAGCTAAGCTAAACGAAGCTAAACGAAGCTAAACGAAGCTAAGCTAAACGAAGCTAAACGAAGCTAAGTTAAGCTAAACGAAGCTAAACGAAACTAAACGAAGCTAAACGAAGCTAAGCTAAGCTAAGCTAAGCTAAACGAAGCTAAACGAAGCTAAATGAAGCTAAACGAAGCTAAGCTAAACGAAGCTAAGCTAAACGAAGCTAAACGAAGCTAAGCTAAACGAAGCTAAGCGAAGCTAAACGAAGCTAAACGAAGCTAAGCTAAACGAAGCTAAACGAAGCTAAACGAAGCTAAGCGAAGCTAAACGAAGTTAAACGAAGCTAAACGAAGCTAAACGAAGCTAAGCTAAGCTAAACGAAGCTAAACGAAGCTAAGCGAAGCTAAACGAAGCTAAACGAAACTAAGCTAAGCTAAACGAAGCTAAACGAAGCTAAACGAAGCTAAGCTAAACGAAGCTAAACGAAGCTAAGCTAAACGAAGCTAAACGAAGCTAAGCTAAGCTAAACGAAGCTAAACGAAACTAAACGAAGCTAAACGAAGCTAAACGAAGCTAAGCTAAGCTAAACGAAGCTAAACGAAGCTAAGCTAAACGACGCTAAACGAAGCTAAACGAAGCTAAACGAAGCTAAACGAAGCTAAACGAAGTTAAACGAAGCTAAACGAAGCTAAGATAAACGAAGCTAAAGGAAGCTAAAGGAAGCTAAACGAAGCTAAACGAAGCTAAAGGAAGCTAAACGAAGCTAAAGGAAGCTAAACGAAGCTAAAGGAAGCTAAAGGAAGCTAAACGAAGCTAAACGAAGCTAAGCGAAGCTAAACGAAGCTAAGCGAAGCTAAACGAAGTTAAACGAAGCTAAACGAAGCTAAACGAAGCTAAACGAAGCTAAGCTAAGCTAAACGAAGCTAAACGAAGCTAAGCTAAGCTAAACGAAGCTAAACGAAGCTAAACGAAGCTAAGCTAAACGAAGCTAAACGAAGCTAAACGAAGCTAAGTTAAGCTAAACGAAGCTAAACGAAACTAAACGAAGCTAAACGAAGCTAAGCTAAGCTAAGCTACGCTAAACGAAGCTAAATGAAGCTAAACGAAGCTAAGCTAAACGAAGCTAAACGAAGCTAAGCTAAACGAAGCTAAACGAAGCTAAGCTAAACGAAGCTAAACGAAGCTAAACGAAGCTAAACGAAGCTAAGCTAAACGAAGCTAAACGAAGCTAAGCGAAGCTAAACGAAGTTAAACGAAGCTAAACGAAGCTAAACGAAGCTAAGCTAAGCTAAACGAAGCTAAACGAAGCTAAGCGAAGCTAAACGAAGCTAAACGAAGCTAAACGAAGCTAAACGAAGCTAAGCTAAACGAAGCTAAACGAAGCTAAGCTAAGCTAAACGAAGCTAAACGAAACTAAACGAAGCTAAACGAAGCTAAACGAAGCTAAGCTAAGCTAAACGAAGCTAAACGAAGCTAAATGAAGCTAAACGAAGCTAAGCTAAGCTAAACGAAGCTAAACGAAGCTAAGCTAAGCTAAACGAAGCTAAACGAAACTAAACGAAGCTAAACGAAGCTAAACGAAGCTAAGCTAAGCTAAGCTAAGCTGAACGAAGCTAAGCTAAGCTAAACGAAGCTAAACGAAGCTAAGCTAAGCTAAACGAAGCTAATCGAAGCTAAACGAAGCTAAGCTAAACGAAGCTAAACGAAGCTAAACGAAGCTAAGCTAAACGAAGCTAAACGAAGCTAAGTTAAGCTAAACGAAGCTAAACGAAACTAAACGAAGCTAAACGAAGCTAAGCTAAGCTAAGCTAAGCTAAACGAAGCTAAACGAAGCTAAATGAAGCTAAACGAAGCTAAGCTAAACGAAGCTAAGCTAAACGAAGCTAAACGAAGCTAAGCTAAACGAAGCTAAGCGAAGCTAAACGAAGCTAAACGAAGCTAAGCTAAACGAAGCTAAACGAAGCTAAACGAAGCTAAGCGAAGCTAAACGAAGTTAAACGAAGCTAAACGAAGCTAAACGAAGCTAAGCTAAGCTAAACGAAGCTAAACGAAGCTAAGCGAAGCTAAACGAAGCTAAACGAAACTAAGCTAAGCTAAACGAAGCTAAACGAAGCTAAACGAAGCTAAGCTAAACGAAGCTAAACGAAGCTAAGCTAAACGAAGCTAAACGAAGCTAAGCTAAGCTAAACGAAGCTAAACGAAACTAAACGAAGCTAAACGAAGCTAAACGAAGCTAAGCTAAGCTAAACGAAGCTAAACGAAGCTAAATGAAGCTAAACGAAGCTAAGCTAAACGAAGCTAAGCTAAACGAAGCTAAACGAAGCTAAACGAAGCTAAGCTAAACGAAGCTAAACGAAGCTAAACGAAGCTAAACGAAGCTAAGCTAAACGAAGCTAAACGAAGCTAAACGAAGCTAAGCTAAACGAAGCTAAACGAAGCTAAGCGAATCTAAGCGAAGCTAAGCGAATCTAAGCTAAGCGAAGCTAAGCGAATCTAAGCGAATCTAAGCTAAGCGAAGTTAAGCGAATCTAAGCGAAGCTAAGCTAAGCGAAAAAGGTATCTTTTGCTAGAAAAGGTATCTTTTGATAGAAAATATACCTTTTCTAGCAAAAGATACCTTTTCCATCAAAAGATACTACTCCACGGACGGTTTTGCAGTCCATCTTCTCCTGTTTAGTCCGTGTATTAAGCCTTTGACATCCCCTCACCAGGCTGGGAAATAAGGATATTTTTTAAACTAGTCCTTGGGACCAGTGACCCCTCTATTCCCCGAAATAATTAACTGGTCTCTGGACTGGTCCCAGCCTTTGTTCTCCAATAGATTTGCAATTAATAAACTGGTCCCGAGGACCAGTAACCCCCACTTCTTGAATTAAAAAACTAGTCCAAGCAATTAATAAACTGGTTTTGGACCAGAGGAAGTGTGCTATTTCCCAGCCTGCCCCTCACCATAGAGACAGTTACTGAGAGGTACTTCTAGCAGAACCACGAGCAGACTACACTCAACGGACGGTTTATCAGTCCATCTTCTCCTGTTTAGTCCGTGTATTAAGCCTTTGACAGCCCCTCACCATAGAGACAGTTACTGAGCAGGCTGGGAAATAAGGATATTTTTTAAACTAGTCCTTTGGACCAGTGACCCCCTAGTGTCTGAAATCATTTACTGGTCTCCAGACTGGTCCCAGCCTTTGCTCTCCAATAGATTTGCAATTAATAAACTGGTCCCGAGGACCAGTAACCCCCACTTCTTGAATTAAAAAACTAGTCTAAGCAATTAATAAACTGGTTTTGGACCAGAGGAAGTGTGCTATTTCCCAGCCTGTTACTGAGAGGTACTTCTAGCAGAACCACGAGCAGACTACACTCCACGGACGGTTTTGCAGTCCATCTTCTCCTGTTTAGTCCGTGTATTAAGCCTTTGACAGCCCCTCACCATAGAGACAGTTACTGAGAGGTACTTCTAGCAGAACCACGAGCAGACTACACTCCACGGACGGTTTATCAGTCCATCTTCTCCGTGTATTCAGCCTTTGACCTCTCGAATCTATGACGTTTCCGGCGCTACGTCACTAACTTATAGAACGTATGAACTTCCGTAAAGACCAAAGCAAACTTCGTTTAAGCCTAACCCTGGAGATCTCTCAGCTCGAGCTAGCTTACGAGTGCAAATAAATTTCGATCAGGCATAAATATTGATTTTTATTTTCAAATTGATACATTAGATTTCATTAAAAAGATTAAAAATCATGAAAATAATAAGAATATTTTTATGAACGCGTAACTTCCGAGTGTTGAGTCCACAAACTGAAAATAATGAGAAAATTTATATTATCAGAAGGGCATAATAATAGAAGAAGGATGACACTCGCTGTATCCTCTTAAAAGTTACATATGAAGGGTGGTGTGTTTGTTTATGTTTTCCTTAATTACTCGGCCCCTGTTTGACGCAGCCCTACGTTTTTAGTATGGTTAGATGGGGGACAAATTGGACTATAACATACTCAAAGGACATCCCCGTATCTCTAGTAGAAACAGAGTTATGAGCCTCCAAAGTTGGGTGTGACGGAAATCCTTTGGATGGGACGATCATTTTCCTTAATATCTCGGCCCCTGTTTTTCGTAGCCCTACGTTTTAAGTATCGTTGGAAAGGGGACAAATTGGACTATGACATACTCAAAGGACATCCGGGTATCTATAATAGAACCAGAGTTATAAGCCTTGAAAGTTGGGTGTGACGCAAATCCTGTGGAGGGGACAAACATTTTGCTCAATTACTCGGCCCCTGTTAGTCCTATTCCTAAGTTTCTAGTATGGTTGGATGGGGGACAAATTGGACTATAACATACGCAAAGGACATCCCCGTATCTCTAATTGAACCAGAGTTATAGGCCTCGAAAGTTGGGTGTGACGCTTTCCCTACAGCATGTTTTTGAACATTTCGCTTAATTACTCGGCCCCTGTTTGTCGTAGCCCTAAGGTTTTAGTATGGTTAGATGGGGGACAAATTGGACTATAACTTACGCAAAGGACATCCTCGTATCTCTAGTAGAACCAGAGTTACGAGACTCTAAAGTTGGGTGTGACGCTATTTCTATAGCATATTTTTGAACATTTCGCTTAATTACTCGGCCCCTGATTGTCGTAGCCCTACGTTTTTAGTATGGTTGGATGGGGGACAAATAGGATGGGGGACAAAGGACATCCCCGTATCTCTAGTACAATCAGAGTTACGAACCTCCAAAGTATAGTATAATGTTAATCCAATGGAGAGGAGTATGTCTGCGAATATTTTGCACAATTACTCGGCCCCTGTTTGACGCAAATTTCGCTGAATTTTCCCTGAGGTTTGTTTGAACCCTGAACAAGGTCTGGTTTACGAAGGGGTATTTATTACCTCTGAGTTCTTCAATGTGGAACAGAAGCTCAGGCAGCTACCGATCAACCAAGTCTTCGACTTGACTGCGTCCTTTGGCTTGGCGGGGCGGCAAATTTTCCGAATGTCTCAGTAGCCAATGGATCTCGTCTCTGGCTAGAGCGAGTCCCATGAAAACCAACAAAGCTTTGGGCCCCAAAAGACCCGGTTGATCAGTCAAAAAATGTTCAAGGTTCTGCACGAGGTTTTCGGGAAAATGATAAATTACGATTAGAATTAATTATTAATTAATTTTAATAACAGGGGTCCGCAAAAGACCGCAAAGGTCCGCAAAGGTGTTTTTGGGTCTAAATCATTAAGCCTTGGCCCGAAAACTTTAAAACAATGTAAATAAATAAGAAATACTTGCCGAACTGTTGCATTTTCATACAAAGGTTCCACTGGACTCTCGAGCATTCTTTAAAAGGACAAAAACAAATTAAAACCATATCTTAATAACTTTAAATTAGGTTTGAAATTAAAACTTACTCTCCAGGCCCTAGAGCTTCGTTACTTGAAAGCAATACTTCGTTACTTCCTCAAATTTCTTGAAAAATAAAAGGAAAAAAAGGCAATTAATTGGAGTACAAATTAAATTAAACTATTTTAAATAATTACACCAATGAGGGGCCGAGGAATTAAGCAAAATGATCTTAAACATTCGCTCCATTGAATTAACGCGGACTTATTTTACAAAACACCCATTAACTCTGGTTCTATTATAGATACCCGGATGTCCTTAGGATATGTCATAGTCCTAATTGTCCCCTTTCCAAGGATACTAAAAACTTAGGAATAGGACTAACAGGGGCCGAGTAATTAAGCAAAATGTGCGTCCCCTCCACAGGATTTGCGTCACACCCAACTTTGGAGGCTTATAACTCAGGTTCTATTAGAGATACTCGGATGTCCTTTGGGTATGTCATAGTCCTATTTATCCCCCATCCAACGATACTTAAAACTTAGGAATAGGACAAACAGGGGCCGAGTAATTAAGCAAAATGGTTTTAAACATTCGCTCCATAGGATTAACACGGACTTATTTTACACAACACCCATTAACTCTGGTTCTATTATAGATACCCGGATGTCCTTTGAGTATGTCATAGTCCTATTTGTCCCCCATCCAACCATACTAAAAACATAGGACTACGACAAACAGGGGCCGAGATATTAAGCAAAACGTAAACAAACCCCCCTCCATAGGATTAACATTAGACCCAACTTTAAAGGCTTTTAACTCTGTTTCTACTAGAGATACGGGGATATCCTTTGAGTATGTCGTAGTCCTATTTGTTTCCTTTCCAAGGATACTAAAAACATAGGGTTCCACCAATCAGGGGCCGAGAAATTAGGGAAAATGTTCGTCCCCTCCACAGGATTTGCGTCACACCCAACTTTGGAGGCTCATAACTCTGTTTGTACTAGATATGGGGGGATGTCCTTTGAGTATGTTATAGTCCAATTTGTCCCCTTTCCAACCATACTAAGAACTTAGTCCTACGACAAACAGGGGCCGAGATATTAAGCAAAATGTTAATACACACTCGCTCCATAGGATTAACAAGGACACGCAGCTTTCTAGCCTAAGGCAGGGAGGGTTGCGGGTTATACCTTGAAGGACGAGACGTGGTGGCTCTAATGGTGGCGGTGGTAGCCGAGAAAGTGGCGCCCTAGGGGTGGTAATGTTACCAGGGTCAACTGGCTTCTTGATGAAAGACGGAAGGGTTGGCTTTGGTTTGTTAGCAGTACGAGGCACGAAGGGAGTACGGTTTCGTCTTTGCGTCCGTCTTGGTGTTCCTCCAACACCCAAGAAGGTAAGTAAGTCTAAGTCGTCGAAATAAGTTCAATCAGAAGGGGATAATAGAAGAAGGATGCCACTCTGTATCATCTTAATGCATTAGTTATGTAACGTCATTCTTCCCAGGCTCACCCTTTTTGTTTGCTCTCCCGCTCAACAAACTACAAATGGCCATCGCACCGTAAGGTGAATTCTATAACCGTATGGTACTAAATCCTCAGCAAACAACTCCCTAACCTAGTCTTGGGGTGAAACAAAAATCCACAAGTGCGTCTTGCCAAATAGTTAAGAGCTAATAGAGAAATGATGAGGGAACTATTTATCGCGTATGTGATTCGGTTTAGTAACCTTGCTCTAAATGTAAAATGATGTTGGGAAGAGTGACGTTACACTTACCCCGCTTTGTGGTGGTACACTTCTCTCGAAGAGAAGTATTATATACTTCTGGTTCAATATATTTACCTCGGCGTAACGGCGGACGGTTTAAGTTTCTCCTTATTGGTCAGAGACTTTTCTTTGTCGGCCGCTAAGGCGTCCTTGTCGTTCTTGGCTTTTCCTACGGAGGGAGTTAAGTTTGTTTACGTTTTCCTTAATCACTCGGCCCCTGTTTGTCCTATTCCTAAGTTTTTAGTATCGTTGGAAAGGGGACAAATAGGACTATAACATACTCAAAGGACATCCCCGTATCTATAATAGAACCAGAGTTATAGGCCTCGAAAGTTTAGAGCAAAATTCATAAGTAACATAATAAAAATAAGTGAGACGATATGGGCTTATTTTTGATCGAAAATACAGGCCGAGTGATTAAGCAAAACGTGAACAAATAACCCCTCCATAGGAATTGCATTTTAGACCCAACTTTGCAGCCTCGTAACTCTGTTTCTACTAGAGATACGGGGATGTCCTTTGAGTATGTTATAGCCCACTTTGTCCCCCATCTAACCATACTAAAAACTTTGGGCTCCGACAAACAGGGGCCGAGTAATTAAGCAAAACGTAAAGAAACAAACCCCTCCATAGGAAATGCGTTAGACCCGATTTTGGGTGTTCGTAACTCATGTTCTGCTAGTGCTACGACGATGTCCTTTGAGTATGTTATAGACATATTTACCCCCCATCCAACCATTGTAAAAACTTGGGGATCGAGTAAACAGGGACCGAGTAATTGAGCAAAACGTAAAGAAACAAACCCCTCCATAGGAAGTGCTTTAGACTATACTTTGCTGGCTCGTAACTCTGTTTCTACTACAGATACGGGGATGTCCTTTGAGTATGTTATAGTCCAATTTGTCCCCCATCCAACCATACCAAGAACATAAGGCTACGACAAACAGGGGCCGAGATATTAAGCAAAATGTTCGTCAACGTATGGTATCGTCTCACTTATATTTGCTATGTTACTTATGATTTTAGCACTGAACTTTGTAGGCTCATAACTCTCGTTCTATTAGAGATACGGGGATCTCCTTTGGATATGTTATAGTACTCTTTGCTCCCCATACAAGGATACTTTAAACTTGAGGCTACCTCAATATCGTCGTCAACTTATTTTTTGTCTCACTTATTGTTAGGAGGTTACTTTTGATTTTTGAAAATAAACTTTGCAGCCTCGTAACTCTTTTTTTACTGGAGATACGGGGATGTCCTTTGAGTATGTTATAGCCCAATTTGCCCCCCATCTAACCATACTAAAAACTTTGGGCTACGACAAACAGGGGCCAAGTAATTAAGCAAAACGTAAAGAAACAAACCCCTCCATAGGAAATGCATTAGACTATACTTTGCTGGCCCATAACTCTGTGTCTACTAGAGATACGGGGATGTCCTTAGGATCCAGAAGAATTTTCGCTTAACCTTTTTTATTCTCCTCATTCTGTTGGGATTCTGTTCTGCTAAATCGAGGGCGGAGGTGTTACCCATGTAGCCTACGATGTAGCGGACGACAGAGCTACTCGATCACGTGGTACTTTCACCTGACTTTTGAGCGCGACATTGAAACGTAGAATTTAAAGGGTTTCCAAAATAATGACTAACGAAAAATAATCAGACACAAACTGGATTCGATAAAAACATTTTATTATGGCAAATATTTTAGGAAATATATTTTGCAAAAACTGAGTTCAAAGTGAACCATAATTAATATTAATATTAAACAATAAGAAAAAAGTTGTACAAACAAATTAGTTATTAATAAAAATTAATATTAAACAATAAGAATAAATAAAGTCCCATAAGTTTTAAAATTAATTAAAAATTAATTTAAAAATTTAAAAAATTAAAATTTAATTAACAAAATCAAAGTTTTCGAACGTAAGGTCGATGGGTGGTCTTTCTTGGCAGATTTTAAGAAATTTATCTGTAATTAATGATGATTAGGTAAATAATTAATTTAATGAGGAGTAGAAAATTTAAAATTTACTTTTGAAGGCAGATATGTTAACCGTCGCATCATTTTTTTTAAAATTAATTAAAAATTAATTTAAAAATTTAAAAAATTTATTTAAAAAATTAAAATTAATTAAAAATTAATTTAAAAATTTAAAATTAATTAAAAATTAATTTAAAAATTAATTAAAAATTAATTTAAAAATTAATTAAAAAATTTAAAATTAATTAAAAAATTTAAAATTAATTAAAAATTAATTAAAAAAATTAAAAATAGCGACGGGGGTTTCGCATTATGGTCCATTGCCAATTGACAATAGTCATCAGTGATGGCTAAGTTGTAGAGGCACAATCCGGCCACTCCTTGTTCATCATATACAGACGGAATTTGATTCCGGAAAGAGTCCGCCTATAATGAAGGAAGAATTAAGAAAGCATAAGTATTTAATTAATTAGGTAGGTCACTTCGCACAATATTCTTACTCCAAACCGTCTTTCAATCTTGTCCAGCGTGATGTTTCTGAGGTTGCGCTCAACCTTGGCCCCTTTCCTGACCTAATAAAAAGAAGTCAGTTGTTAAAAATAAATAGGCCTACACATCTATTTTGTTGTTGGTCGCGTATTTAGGGGTGTGCGAATACCACTTTTCGGGTATCGAACCGGTTATCGAATACCAAAAAATTTTCCTTATCAAATACCGAATAGTTGGGCCTTGGTAATTTTTTTTCCTTCCAGATTAATCGCGAATAGTTAAGCCTAGTAACCGCGAATATTTAATCCTAATATTCGCGAATACTAGGCCAACTATTCGCGGTTAATCGGGTTGTAACCCTAATATTCGCTAATAGTCAATACAAAGCAAGGAGAAGAACATTTAGAAGCTCCTAAATTTCAAAATACCTCTCCTCATTGGTGGTCAAGTATTCCTTAAAATTTTCCTACGCACTTGCTGGTAGTTTTTGATAGGAGGCAAATAAAATTGGGATGAGATTTTTTAAAATAAGGTGAGTCTCTCTAGTGCCAAGGACCTAAATTTATGGTAGTCGAACTTTAACCGAATAGTCGGTTCGGTATTCGATATTCGAATCGAATAGTGAAAATGGGCTTATCGAATTATTTGGTTCGGTATTCAATCGAATAATTCGATAGTAGTAAACTAATTTAAGATTTAAACGAACAAAGGGCTTGAAGGCAATTAATTAAATTTAGGAATAGTCTTAAACTAATTTAAGATTTAAACGAACAAAGGGCTTGAAGGCAATTAATTAAATTTAGGAATAGTCTTAACTAATTTAAGATTTAAACGAACAAAGGGCTTGAAGGCAATTAATTAAATTTAGGAATAGTCTTAAACTAATTTAAGATTTAAACGAACAAAGGGCTTGAAGGTAATTAATTAAATTTAGGAATAGTCTTAAACTAATTTAAGATTTAAACGAACAAAGGGCTTGAAGGTAATTAATTAAATTTAGGAATAGTCTTAAACTAATTTAAGATTTAAACGAACAAAGGGCTTGAAGGCAATTAATTAAATTTAGGAATAGTCTTAAACTAATTTAAGATTTAAACGAACAAAGGGCTTGAAGGCAATTAATTAAATTTAGGAATAGTCTTAAACTAATTTAAGATTTAAACGAACAAAGGGCTTGAAGGCAATAGAGCTATCTCAGTTATGACGTCAGTGCCTAGGTAAAACGTCACCGTTTAGCTTTGGCAGTTGGCGGCCATGTTTGGTACCGCTTTAGTTCTATGGGCAAATAGCATGGGTGACGTCACACTAAGCCTTCTGAGATAGCTCTATTAATTAAATTTAGGAATAGTCTTAAACTAATTTAAGATTTAAACGAACAAAGGGCTTGAAGGTAATTAATTAAATTTAGGAATAGTCTTAAACTAATTTAAGATTTAAACGAACAAAGGGCTTGAAGGCAATTAATTAAATTTAGGAATAGTCTTAACTAATTTAAGATTTAAACTAACAAAGGGCTTGAAGGTAATTAATTAATGAAAGAATTTCCAGGACTAGTGGGAGGAGTGACAAGTGGATAATATAACACATTAAACAATATGGCTAATAATTATAAGTTTTTACTGCCATAACCGCAGCTTTTTGCTTTTTCGCTAACTTTAATCTTTACTTACCTCATGCCCCGTTCATCGCAATTAAAACTGAACTTTAAAATTTATAAATTAAAATAATAAAAGCGATAAAAACAATAAAAGCGATAAAACCGAATCCGAACGACACTGTGAATACCAACCGTCCACAACGTCTTTTTATAGCTAAAAATCTGGAGGCACCAAAGAGAATTTAGAAGGGGAGTGGAAGGGGTGGTTTGGAATCTAGCGCAACGTCGTCTGCTAAACGTTATCTAGGGCTAGGCAGGTCGATTTCCGGTTTTTTTTTTTTTTTATTTTGCTCTGGGTCCGGGACTAGGCTAGGGCTTGGTGCCAGATAGCCAGAATTTTGTAGTTAGTTCAGGTGTAGCCGGAGCTTCCGTTTAAAGATCGCCAGCGTTTGTAACAGAGAGATTTTAGAACATGTGACCGGAAACTCGCCTACCCCAAAAAGCTCAACGCGACAACTTGTTTGGGCTTCATCACGTTTAATAGAGTCTTCCACTCCCCTTCTAAATTCTCTCTGGAGGCACGAGCCACACGAATATGTTAACCAATGAGAATAGGGCATAGATAAAGTATACTCTAAGGTGCTGGAGTGGAAACGAGGGGATGTGGTTTTTTTTTTTATAAAAAAGTCTTTGTCAAATTAGTAAGAATTTATATCGAGAGGAAAATAGTTTTTATATTATAAAACTAAGTTCAAGTTGGCCGGGAGTGTGGCGCACCCCTGTAAGCCACGCTTCTGGGCGGCAAAGTTTGAGGGAATACGACACATGTCGGCGATCCTAGTCCTACCCTATAGGTGCCGACTGGCCCGTGTCCGCACTCCGCCGGAGGTGGCTTGACCCCCACACCCCTTCCGTCACCTCCCAAGTAAACCTCATTTCCTTCCAGTGTTTAACGAAGTTGGAAACTACTACTACCAATTTTATTGCTCCTTGGGAGCGCTCCGCGACAGGCTGGGAAATAAGGCTATTTTTTAAACTAGTCCTTTGGACCAGTGACCCCCTAGTGTCTGAAATCATTTACTGTTCTCCAGACTGGTCCCAGCCTTTGCTCTCCAATAGATTTGCAATTAATAAACTGGTCCCGAGGACCAGTAACCCCCACTTCTTGAATTAAAAAACTAGTCCAAGCAATTAATAAACTGGTTTTGGACCAGAGGAAGTGTGCTATTTCCCAGCCTGCTCCGCGAGGACCCAAAGCCGCCCCAAAGCATAGCCCACTCGATCACGCGCGGCCGGGAGCGCGGATCGAGTGGGCTATGCCCAAAGGAAAACGCTATTAGTTTCAAACTTTCTTGCCATCTTGGTCGAAATTGAACGTTTCCTACGGCCTATAAATGACGTATTTAAGTTTAATCAAGGATAATTAGTACGTTCCAAGATAGCGCTAAACGTAAAACTTTCGATAAGTGAGAAGATCCGGAAGAAATGGTCGAAAAAGAAAAAGTACAAACATTTATTAAGGTAAGCCTTGGCCTTTTCCCATAATAACCGGCAACCGGACCAAAGGGTAATGGCAGCCCTCTGGCTTCGACTGTATTAGGCTCTATGGGGAAATAACACGGGGTGCCATTAGTCTATATCCGGACCATAACAATAACATTAACACGTGGAAATTGAAGTTTCTATTTCAAAATCTTGGTTTGACGACTCAAAAACTTATTATTTAACTTAATTCGAACCATGAAATAAATATTTATTAGCTTTTAATCGAAAATATACGTAAAGAAAGTCTCAAACTGAAGTAGGCCATTTTTAGTGACTTAAAACTGCGTAAATACTTAATTTAATCATAATAATTAGCTACCTAATTAAGTATTTGCCAAAATATTAGGAAAATTAAACGACAGAAACGTTGCTATTGATATATTTATTAGTGACGGAAATGATTTCTCATCTGATTGCCCGCTGTCATCTGAAATGTCAGTAGACGCTAAAGAAATGCAAGCTGAACCTGGATTTTGTATGAAACATTATCAATATTACAAGCTCGCGCGGTTGTGGTGTTCGCGTGTTTGACTTTGAGACTGCCATAAGTCGGATATTTCAGCACAAAAATGATAAGCCAATTGAAGTCTAAATATTTGGTAACTAAACCTACCCAGTGCAATTTCGAAATGTGGTCGCGCTAAAGTCGGTAAAAAGTCAATACAAATCAATCAAATAATAACCAAGGCTGAGAACCGTTGACTCAAATCTCAATATCGTCTCTTTAAATCGGATTTCCGATATGGGACGGAAGTCGCTTCATTTTCCACCGCTAGGGGTCTCTGTGCTGGGCGCGAACTTATGATGACGTAAAAGGTCCGAAAATAGGTTTATAGTTAGTTTTGGCTAATTGTCATACTTATGGTTATTACGTTACTTATGCTGGAGGGAATAGAAAATTATAAGCGGCCTTCAGCTAAATGCGATATAAATAATTGGTATTAATTTTAAATTGTCGCGTGTTTAATACTGATTATATTTTGTTTTCCGTTTTTAATTTTCCCTCTCTCTCGCTCTCTTTCTATGGATGTAGTCATACGTGACGTAATATTATACTAAGTTTATAAATATATTCAGAAGGGGATAATAGTAGAAGGATGACACTCTGTATCCTCTTAATGCTTTAGTTATGTAACGTCATTCTTCCCAGGCTCACCCTTTAAGTTTGCTTTCCCGCTCATCAAACTACAAACGGGCATCGCACTGTTAAGTGAATTATATAGTTGTTTGGCACTAAATCCCCAGCAATCAACCCACAAACCTCGTCTTGACGTGGGACAAAATTCACAAGCGCGTTTTGCCAAATATTTAAGCGCTAATAGAGTAATGATGAGGGAACTATTTATCGCGTATGTGATTCGGTTTAGTAACCTTGCTCTAAATGTTGAGGGATGTTGGGAAGAGTGACGTTACACTTACCGCGCTTTGTGCTTGTACACTTCTCTCGAAGAGAAGTATTATATACTTCTGATATATTATATTTCTATCTCTTACTTTCCCTATATAAATCTCTAGTTATGTATAAATTATTAATCGGTTGTACATAATATTTATGTAAATGTGTATTTTCTCGTGAACCACTACGGTTCTTTTTATGCGCAATAAACAAGCTATTCATTCATTCATTTCCATCCCGTTTTTCCGTGACGCTGATTGTATGGGTGCAGGTTTATCAAAAGCAAATAGAGTTAAACATGCCATAAGAATAGCGCCACACCCAACTTTAGAGGCTCGTACTCAGGTTCTACTTGAGATACGGGGATGTCCTTTGAGTATGTTATAGTCCAATTTGTCCCCCATCCAACCGTACTAAGAACATAGGGCTACGACAAACAGGGGCCAAGTAATTAAGCAGAACGTAAAGAAACAAACCCCTCCATAGGAAATGCATTAAACTAAATTTTGGAGGCTCGGAACTCTGGTTCTACCAGAGATACGGGGATGTAAATAATGTGACCTTGACACAAATGTTCGGATAATTATAAAGGTCTTTACATATCCCAAGCGAAAAAAAAAAAAAAAAACTTCGCGGTTTCGAACCTGTGGCCTTCCGGGAGTGAGGCGGATGTAATAACCACTAAACTACAGATAGGGGCATTCCATGCGATTTCGACCAGTGATGTCACCATGGGTCAATCGATTTTTTTCAAATTTGGTACACCATTAGATACCATTAAGAAACTAAGGGTTCCAAGTTTTTAGCTTAAAATATTGAGAACTTTTTGAATAATGCCAATTTTTCAAAAACCCACTATTTTTTAAAAAAATTCTTTCATTTCTGGACCCTTTTACTTAAGGTGCCATAACTTCTGTTCTATTAATTTTTTCCGAACACAATTTAGCAGCCTTGCGCAGTAAAGCAAGGGCTATTCAACGGTGAAATCAGCGAGGTTCTATCACGAAGCATTGTGAAGTTATTAAAAATATAAAATGAAAATTATTTTTTCGTGGGGTTCCATTCCAGGCGGGTTTTGGTCATGTGGACAAGTGATATATTGGAATATTTTACCATCGTTAGATACCTCTTGGAGAGATCTTTAAAATGAGATCTTAAAAAAAACATGGTTTTTCTTAGTTTTGATTTTAAAGACCAAAATCAAATTTCTTGATTTTGATACATTTTGAGATTTTATTTTTTTAACATTGGCAACAATGGCAATAAAAATATCTGAAATTGAGGTAGTTAGAAGAGCGCACGAGACACGCAATTCGCGAGAAAAAAATACTTTCACCCCCCCTCCCACTCGGCAGTGTACTAGGGAAAAGCTCTCGTACTAATAAAAGCGCGAATTCGAGAGCAAGGCTAATTAAATTGCAATACGAAATCTTGAAAATCATACTTTGCAATACGAAATCTTGAAAATGATACTTTGTAATACGAAATCTTGAAAATCACACTTTGCAATACGAAAGGATTTCATACACTACAGTACCTCATTGTCTGGTTATTCTATTTTATATTAGTAGTAGGCTTAGGCTAAATTAACTTAATTGATCGTAGCATGTAATATTTGGTATCTGACTGCGTTGTTGTCCATACATATATAACATCCTATTATGTGGTCTTTCGAATGAAAATAAAAATCTAGAGTGAAACTGCCCTTTAATTAACTTCAGCGCATTAGAAATAAATGGCGTTATCATAAAAAAATTTATTTCGTTCTTATTACGGATAGTGCTAGTTTTGGTTAGATAGGTATGTGGCGTAGTATGAGATACCATTATTGTCCATTTGTATTTCGGTGATAAATGGAAGGAAAGTACTAAACTTACTCCTCGCGATGTGAGAGCTCGCTTCCTCACGTTTTTTTTCTTGCAAGCTCAATTCGTGCTGGAAGAGCATCTTCGTTTGTAAGGAAGAAATCTTTAATTTTGGCGAATCAGTTGCTCAATATGTTGCAGGCATTTATGATCCAAACTAGTACATCGGCTTGGTACTGCACCCTTTTTCGAAATAAAACAATTTCTCTGTGAAAAAAGACGATATTTTCCACGAGGCCCTTAATTCAATTTTTCGACCTCTGAGCCAAATATTTCTTCTTAAAGTTCAAATGCCTATCATTTGAGGGGGGCGGGGGTGAAAGTTTTTTTTCTCGCGAATTGCGTGTCTCGTGCGCTCTTCTAACTACCTCAATTTCAGATATTTTTATTGCCATTGTTGCCAATGTTAAAAAAATAAAATCTCAAAATGTATCAAAATCAAGAAATTTGATTTTGGTCTTTAAAATCAAAACTAAGAAAAACCATGTTTTTTTTAAGATCTCATTTTAAAGATCTCTCCAAGAGGTATCTAACGATGGTAAAATATTCCAATATATCACTTGTCCACATGACCAAAACCCGCCTGGAATGGAACCCCACGAAAAAATAATTTTCATTTTATATTTTTAATAACTTCACAATGCTTCGTGATAGAACCTCGCTGATTTCACCGTTGAATAGCCCTTGCTTTACTGCGCAAGGCTGCTAAATTGTGTTCGGAAAAAATTAATAGAACAGAAGTTATGGCACCTTAAGTAAAAGGGTCCAGAAATGAAAGAATTTTTTTAAAAAATAGTGGGTTTTTGAAAAATTGGCATTATTCAAAAAAGTTCTCAATATTTTAAGCTAAAAACTTGGAACCCTTAGTTTCTTAATGGTATCTAATGGTGTACCAAATTTGAAAAAAATCGATTGACCCATGGTGACATCACTGGTCGAAATCGCATGGAATGCCCCGATATGGGCTTATTTTTGATCGAAAATACAGGCCGAGTGATTAAGCAAAACGTGAACAAATAACCCCTCCATAGGAATTGCATTTTAGACCCAACTTTGCAGCCTCGTAACTCTGTTTCTACTAGAGATACGGGGATGTCCTTTGAGTATGTTATAGCCCACTTTGTCCCCCATCTAACCATACTAAAAACTTTGGGCTCCGACAAACAGGGGCCGAGTAATTAAGCAAAACGTAAAGAAACAAACCCCTCCATAGGAAATGCGTTAGACCCGATTTTGGGTGTTCGTAACTCATGTTCTGCTAGTGCTACGACGATGTCCTTTGAGTATGTTATAGACATATTTACCCCCCATCCAACCATTGTAAAAACTTGGGGATCGAGTAAACAGGGACCGAGTAATTGAGCAAAACGTAAAGAAACAAACCCCTCCATAGGAAGTGCTTTAGACTATACTTTGCTGGCTCGTAACTCTGTTTCTACTACAGATACGGGGATGTCCTTTGAGTATGTTATAGTCCAATTTGTCCCCCATCCAACCATACCAAGAACATAAGGCTACGACAAACAGGGGCCGAGATATTAAGCAAAATGTTCGTCAACGTATGGTATCGTCTCACTTATATTTGCTATGTTACTTATGATTTTAGCACTGAACTTTGTAGGCTCATAACTCTCGTTCTATTAGAGATACGGGGATCTCCTTTGGATATGTTATAGTACTCTTTGCTCCCCATACAAGGATACTTTAAACTTGAGGCTACCTCAATATCGTCGTCAACTTATTTTTTGTCTCACTTATTGTTAGGAGGTTACTTTTGATTTTTGAAAATAAACTTTGCAGCCTCGTAACTCTTTTTTTACTGGAGATACGGGGATGTCCTTTGAGTATGTTATAGCCCAATTTGCCCCCCATCTAACCATACTAAAAACTTTGGGCTACGACAAACAGGGGCCAAGTAATTAAGCAAAACGTAAAGAAACAAACCCCTCCATAGGAAATGCATTAGACTATACTTTGCTGGCCCATAACTCTGTGTCTACTAGAGATACGGGGATGTCCTTAGGATCCAGAAGAATTTTCGCTTAACCTTTTTTATTCTCCTCATTCTGTTGGGATTCTGTTCTGCTAAATCGAGGGCGGAGGTGTTACCCATGTAGCCTACGATGTAGCGGACGACAGAGCTACTCGATCACGTGGTACTTTCACCTGACTTTTGAGCGCGACATTGAAACGTAGAATTTAAAGGGTTTCCAAAATAATGACTAACGAAAAATAATCAGACACAAACTGGATTCGATAAAAACATTTTATTATGGCAAATATTTTAGGAAATATATTTTGCAAAAACTGAGTTCAAAGTGAACCATAATTAATATTAATATTAAACAATAAGAAAAAAGTTGTACAAACAAATTAGTTATTAATAAAAATTAATATTAAACAATAAGAATAAATAAAGTCCCATAAGTTTTAAAATTAATTAAAAATTAATTTAAAAATTTAAAAAATTAAAATTTAATTAACAAAATCAAAGTTTTCGAACGTAAGGTCGATGGGTGGTCTTTCTTGGCAGATTTTAAGAAATTTATCTGTAATTAATGATGATTAGGTAAATAATTAATTTAATGAGGAGTAGAAAATTTAAAATTTACTTTTGAAGGCAGATATGTTAACCGTCGCATCATTTTTTTTAAAATTAATTAAAAATTAATTTAAAAATTTAAAAAATTTATTTAAAAAATTAAAATTAATTAAAAATTAATTTAAAAATTTAAAATTAATTAAAAATTAATTTAAAAATTAATTAAAAATTAATTTAAAAATTAATTAAAAAATTTAAAATTAATTAAAAAATTTAAAATTAATTAAAAATTAATTAAAAAAATTAAAAATAGCGACGGGGGTTTCGCATTATGGTCCATTGCCAATTGACAATAGTCATCAGTGATGGCTAAGTTGTAGAGGCACAATCCGGCCACTCCTTGTTCATCATATACAGACGGAATTTGATTCCGGAAAGAGTCCGCCTATAATGAAGGAAGAATTAAGAAAGCATAAGTATTTAATTAATTAGGTAGGTCACTTCGCACAATATTCTTACTCCAAACCGTCTTTCAATCTTGTCCAGCGTGATGTTTCTGAGGTTGCGCTCAACCTTGGCCCCTTTCCTGACCTAATAAAAAGAAGTCAGTTGTTAAAAATAAATAGGCCTACACATCTATTTTGTTGTTGGTCGCGTATTTAGGGGTGTGCGAATACCACTTTTCGGGTATCGAACCGGTTATCGAATACCAAAAAATTTTCCTTATCAAATACCGAATAGTTGGGCCTTGGTAATTTTTTTTCCTTCCAGATTAATCGCGAATAGTTAAGCCTAGTAACCGCGAATATTTAATCCTAATATTCGCGAATACTAGGCCAACTATTCGCGGTTAATCGGGTTGTAACCCTAATATTCGCTAATAGTCAATACAAAGCAAGGAGAAGAACATTTAGAAGCTCCTAAATTTCAAAATACCTCTCCTCATTGGTGGTCAAGTATTCCTTAAAATTTTCCTACGCACTTGCTGGTAGTTTTTGATAGGAGGCAAATAAAATTGGGATGAGATTTTTTAAAATAAGGTGAGTCTCTCTAGTGCCAAGGACCTAAATTTATGGTAGTCGAACTTTAACCGAATAGTCGGTTCGGTATTCGATATTCGAATCGAATAGTGAAAATGGGCTTATCGAATTATTTGGTTCGGTATTCAATCGAATAATTCGATAGTAGTAAACTAATTTAAGATTTAAACGAACAAAGGGCTTGAAGGCAATTAATTAAATTTAGGAATAGTCTTAAACTAATTTAAGATTTAAACGAACAAAGGGCTTGAAGGCAATTAATTAAATTTAGGAATAGTCTTAACTAATTTAAGATTTAAACGAACAAAGGGCTTGAAGGCAATTAATTAAATTTAGGAATAGTCTTAAACTAATTTAAGATTTAAACGAACAAAGGGCTTGAAGGTAATTAATTAAATTTAGGAATAGTCTTAAACTAATTTAAGATTTAAACGAACAAAGGGCTTGAAGGTAATTAATTAAATTTAGGAATAGTCTTAAACTAATTTAAGATTTAAACGAACAAAGGGCTTGAAGGCAATTAATTAAATTTAGGAATAGTCTTAAACTAATTTAAGATTTAAACGAACAAAGGGCTTGAAGGCAATTAATTAAATTTAGGAATAGTCTTAAACTAATTTAAGATTTAAACGAACAAAGGGCTTGAAGGCAATAGAGCTATCTCAGTTATGACGTCAGTGCCTAGGTAAAACGTCACCGTTTAGCTTTGGCAGTTGGCGGCCATGTTTGGTACCGCTTTAGTTCTATGGGCAAATAGCATGGGTGACGTCACACTAAGCCTTCTGAGATAGCTCTATTAATTAAATTTAGGAATAGTCTTAAACTAATTTAAGATTTAAACGAACAAAGGACTTGAAGGTAATTAATTAAATTTAGGAATAGTCTTAAACTAATTTAAGATTTAAACGAACAAAGGGCTTGAAGGCAATTAATTAAATTTAGGAATAGTCTTAACTAATTTAAGATTTAAACTAACAAAGGGCTTGAAGGTAATTAATTAATGAAAGAATTTCCAGGACTAGTGGGAGGAGTGACAAGTGGATAATATAACACATTAAACAATATGGCTAATAATTATAAGTTTTTACTGCCATAACCGCAGCTTTTTGCTTTTTCGCTAACTTTAATCTTTACTTACCTCATGCCCCGTTCATCGCAATTAAAACTGAACTTTAAAATTTATAAATTAAAATAATAAAAGCGATAAAAACAATAAAAGCGATAAAACCGAATCCGAACGACACTGTGAATACCAACCGTCCACAACGTCTTTTTATAGCTAAAAATCTGGAGGCACCAAAGAGAATTTAGAAGGGGAGTGGAAGGGGTGGTTTGGAATCTAGCGCAACGTCGTCTGCTAAACGTTATCTAGGGCTAGGCAGGTCGATTTCCGGTATTTTTTTTTTTTTATTTTGCTCTGGGTCCGGGACTAGGCTAGGGCTTGGTGCCAGATAGCCAGAATTTTGTAGTTAGTTCAGGTGTAGCCGGAGCTTCCGTTTAAAGATCGCCAGCGTTTGTAACAGAGAGATTTTAGAACATGTGACCGGAAACTCGCCTACCCCAAAAAGCTCAACGCGACAACTTGTTTGGGCTTCATCACGTTTAATAGAGTCTTCCACTCCCCTTCTAAATTCTCTCTGGAGGCACGAGCCACACGAATATGTTAACCAATGAGAATAGGGCATAGATAAAGTATACTCTAAGGTGCTGGAGTGGAAACGAGGGGATGTGGTTTTTTTTTTTATAAAAAAGTCTTTGTCAAATTAGTAAGAATTTATATCGAGAGGAAAATAGTTTTTATATTATAAAACTAAGTTCAAGTTGGCCGGGAGTGTGGCGCACCCCTGTAAGCCACGCTTCTGGGCGGCAAAGTTTGAGGGAATACGACACATGTCGGCGATCCTAGTCCTACCCTATAGGTGCCGACTGGCCCGTGTCCGCACTCCGCCGGAGGTGGCTTGACCCCCACACCCCTTCCGTCACCTCCCAAGTAAACCTCATTTCCTTCCAGTGTTTAACGAAGTTGGAAACTACTACTACCAATTTTATTGCTCCTTGGGAGCGCTCCGCGACAGGCTGGGAAATAAGGATATTTTTTAAACTAGTCCTTTGGACCAGTGACCCCCTAGTGTCTGAAATCATTTACTGTTCTCCAGACTGGTCCCAGCCTTTGCTCTCCAATAGATTTGCAATTAATAAACTGGTCCCGAGGACCAGTAACCCCCACTTCTTGAATTAAAAAACTAGTCCAAGCAATTAATAAACTGGTTTTGGACCAGAGGAAGTGTGCTATTTCCCAGCCTGCTCCGCGAGGACCCAAAGCCGCCCCAAAGCATAGCCCACTCGATCACGCGCGGCCGGGAGCGCGGATCGAGTGGGCTATGCCCAAAGGAAAACGCTATTAGTTTCAAACTTTCTTGCCATCTTGGTCGAAATTGAACGTTTCCTACGGCCTATAAATGACGTATTTAAGTTTAATCAAGGATAATTAGTACGTTCCAAGATAGCGCTAAACGTAAAACTTTCGATAAGTGAGAAGATCCGGAAGAAATGGTCGAAAAAGAAAAAGTACAAACATTTATTAAGGTAAGCCTTGGCCTTTTCCCATAATAACCGGCAACCGGACCAAAGGGTAATGGCAGCCCTCTGGCTTCGACTGTATTAGGCTCTATGGGGAAATAACACGGGGTGCCATTAGTCTATATCCGGACCATAACAATAACATTAACACGTGGAAATTGAAGTTTCTATTTCAAAATCTTGGTTTGACGACTCAAAAACTTATTATTTAACTTAATTCGAACCATGAAATAAATATTTATTAGCTTTTAATCGAAAATATACGTAAAGAAAGTCTCAAACTGAAGTAGGCCATTTTTAGTGACTTAAAACTGCGTAAATACTTAATTTAATCATAATAATTAGCTACCTAATTAAGTATTTGCCAAAATATTAGGAAAATTAAACGACAGAAACGTTGCTATTGATATATTTATTAGTGACGGAAATGATTTCTCATCTGATTGCCCGCTGTCATCTGAAATGTCAGTAGACGCTAAAGAAATGCAAGCTGAACCTGGATTTTGTATGAAACATTATCAATATTACAAGCTCGCGCGGTTGTGGTGTTCGCGTGTTTGACTTTGAGACTGCCATAAGTCGGATATTTCAGCACAAAAATGATAAGCCAATTGAAGTCTAAATATTTGGTAACTAAACCTACCCAGTGCAATTTCGAAATGTGGTCGCGCTAAAGTCGGTAAAAAGTCAATACAAATCAATCAAATAATAACCAAGGCTGAGAACCGTTGACTCAAATCTCAATATCGTCTCTTTAAATCGGATTTCCGATATGGGACGGAAGTCGCTTCATTTTCCACCGCTAGGGGTCTCTGTGCTGGGCGCGAACTTATGATGACGTAAAAGGTCCGAAAATAGGTTTATAGTTAGTTTTGGCTAATTGTCATACTTATGGTTATTACGTTACTTATGCTGGAGGGAATAGAAAATTATAAGCGGCCTTCAGCTAAATGCGATATAAATAATTGGTATTAATTTTAAATTGTCGCGTGTTTAATACTGATTATATTTTGTTTTCCGTTTTTAATTTTCCCTCTCTCTCGCTCTCTTTCTATGGATGTAGTCATACGTGACGTAATATTATACTAAGTTTATAAATATATTCAGAAGGGGATAATAGTAGAAGGATGACACTCTGTATCCTCTTAATGCTTTAGTTATGTAACGTCATTCTTCCCAGGCTCACCCTTTAAGTTTGCTTTCCCGCTCATCAAACTACAAACGGGCATCGCACTGTTAAGTGAATTATATAGTTGTTTGGCACTAAATCCCCAGCAATCAACCCACAAACCTCGTCTTGACGTGGGACAAAATTCACAAGCGCGTTTTGCCAAATATTTAAGCGCTAATAGAGTAATGATGAGGGAACTATTTATCGCGTATGTGATTCGGTTTAGTAACCTTGCTCTAAATGTTGAGGGATGTTGGGAAGAGTGACGTTACACTTACCGCGCTTTGTGCTTGTACACTTCTCTCGAAGAGAAGTATTATATACTTCTGATATATTATATTTCTATCTCTTACTTTCCCTATATAAATCTCTAGTTATGTATAAATTATTAATCGGTTGTACATAATATTTATGTAAATGTGTATTTTCTCGTGAACCACTACGGTTCTTTTTATGCGCAATAAACAAGCTATTCATTCATTCATTTCCATCCCGTTTTTCCGTGACGCTGATTGTATGGGTGCAGGTTTATCAAAAGCAAATAGAGTTAAACATGCCATAAGAATAGCGCCACACCCAACTTTAGAGGCTCGTACTCAGGTTCTACTTGAGATACGGGGATGTCCTTTGAGTATGTTATAGTCCAATTTGTCCCCCATCCAACCGTACTAAGAACATAGGGCTACGACAAACAGGGGCCAAGTAATTAAGCAGAACGTAAAGAAACAAACCCCTCCATAGGAAATGCATTAAACTAAATTTTGGAGGCTCGGAACTCTGGTTCTACCAGAGATACGGGGATGTAAATAATGTGACCTTGACACAAATGTTCGGATAATTATAAAGGTCTTTACATATCCCAAGCGAAAAAAAAAAAAAAAAAACTTCGCGGTTTCGAACCTGTGGCCTTCCGGGAGTGAGGCGGATGTAATAACCACTAAACTACAGATAGGGGCATTCCATGCGATTTCGACCAGTGATGTCACCATGGGTCAATCGATTTTTTTCAAATTTGGTACACCATTAGATACCATTAAGAAACTAAGGGTTCCAAGTTTTTAGCTTAAAATATTGAGAACTTTTTGAATAATGCCAATTTTTCAAAAACCCACTATTTTTTAAAAAAATTCTTTCATTTCTGGACCCTTTTACTTAAGGTGCCATAACTTCTGTTCTATTAATTTTTTCCGAACACAATTTAGCAGCCTTGCGCAGTAAAGCAAGGGCTATTCAACGGTGAAATCAGCGAGGTTCTATCACGAAGCATTGTGAAGTTATTAAAAATATAAAATGAAAATTATTTTTTCGTGGGGTTCCATTCCAGGCGGGTTTTGGTCATGTGGACAAGTGATATATTGGAATATTTTACCATCGTTAGATACCTCTTGGAGAGATCTTTAAAATGAGATCTTAAAAAAAACATGGTTTTTCTTAGTTTTGATTTTAAAGACCAAAATCAAATTTCTTGATTTTGATACATTTTGAGATTTTATTTTTTTAACATTGGCAACAATGGCAATAAAAATATCTGAAATTGAGGTAGTTAGAAGAGCGCACGAGACACGCAATTCGCGAGAAAAAAATACTTTCACCCCCCCTCCCACTCGGCAGTGTACTAGGGAAAAGCTCTCGTACTAATAAAAGCGCGAATTCGAGAGCAAGGCTAATTAAATTGCAATACGAAATCTTGAAAATCATACTTTGCAATACGAAATCTTGAAAATGATACTTTGTAATACGAAATCTTGAAAATCACACTTTGCAATACGAAAGGATTTCATACACTACAGTACCTCATTGTCTGGTTATTCTATTTTATATTAGTAGTAGGCTTAGGCTAAATTAACTTAATTGATCGTAGCATGTAATATTTGGTATCTGACTGCGTTGTTGTCCATACATATATAACATCCTATTATGTGGTCTTTCGAATGAAAATAAAAATCTAGAGTGAAACTGCCCTTTAATTAACTTCAGCGCATTAGAAATAAATGGCGTTATCATAAAAAAATTTATTTCGTTCTTATTACGGATAGTGCTAGTTTTGGTTAGATAGGTATGTGGCGTAGTATGAGATACCATTATTGTCCATTTGTATTTCGGTGATAAATGGAAGGAAAGTACTAAACTTACTCCTCGCGATGTGAGAGCTCGCTTCCTCACGTTTTTTTTCTTGCAAGCTCAATTCGTGCTGGAAGAGCATCTTCGTTTGTAAGGAAGAAATCTTTAATTTTGGCGAATCAGTTGCTCAATATGTTGCAGGCATTTATGATCCAAACTAGTACATCGGCTTGGTACTGCACCCTTTTTCGAAATAAAACAATTTCTCTGTGAAAAAAGACGATATTTTCCACGAGGCCCTTAATTCAATTTTTCGACCTCTGAGCCAAATATTTCTTCTTAAAGTTCAAATGCCTATCATTTGAGGGGGGCGGGGGTGAAAGTTTTTTTTCTCGCGAATTGCGTGTCTCGTGCGCTCTTCTAACTACCTCAATTTCAGATATTTTTATTGCCATTGTTGCCAATGTTAAAAAAATAAAATCTCAAAATGTATCAAAATCAAGAAATTTGATTTTGGTCTTTAAAATCAAAACTAAGAAAAACCATGTTTTTTTTAAGATCTCATTTTAAAGATCTCTCCAAGAGGTATCTAACGATGGTAAAATATTCCAATATATCACTTGTCCACATGACCAAAACCCGCCTGGAATGGAACCCCACGAAAAAATAATTTTCATTTTATATTTTTAATAACTTCACAATGCTTCGTGATAGAACCTCGCTGATTTCACCGTTGAATAGCCCTTGCTTTACTGCGCAAGGCTGCTAAATTGTGTTCGGAAAAAATTAATAGAACAGAAGTTATGGCACCTTAAGTAAAAGGGTCCAGAAATGAAAGAATTTTTTTAAAAAATAGTGGGTTTTTGAAAAATTGGCATTATTCAAAAAAGTTCTCAATATTTTAAGCTAAAAACTTGGAACCCTTAGTTTCTTAATGGTATCTAATGGTGTACCAAATTTGAAAAAAATCGATTGACCCATGGTGACATCACTGGTCGAAATCGCATGGAATGCCCCGATATGGGCTTATTTTTGATCGAAAATACAGGCCGAGTGATTAAGCAAAACGTGAACAAATAACCCCTCCATAGGAATTGCATTTTAGACCCAACTTTGCAGCCTCGTAACTCTGTTTCTACTAGAGATACGGGGATGTCCTTTGAGTATGTTATAGCCCACTTTGTCCCCCATCTAACCATACTAAAAACTTTGGGCTCCGACAAACAGGGGCCGAGTAATTAAGCAAAACGTAAAGAAACAAACCCCTCCATAGGAAATGCGTTAGACCCGATTTTGGGTGTTCGTAACTCATGTTCTGCTAGTGCTACGACGATGTCCTTTGAGTATGTTATAGACATATTTACCCCCCATCCAACCATTGTAAAAACTTGGGGATCGAGTAAACAGGGACCGAGTAATTGAGCAAAACGTAAAGAAACAAACCCCTCCATAGGAAGTGCTTTAGACTATACTTTGCTGGCTCGTAACTCTGTTTCTACTACAGATACGGGGATGTCCTTTGAGTATGTTATAGTCCAATTTGTCCCCCATCCAACCATACCAAGAACATAAGGCTACGACAAACAGGGGCCGAGATATTAAGCAAAATGTTCGTCAACGTATGGTATCGTCTCACTTATATTTGCTATGTTACTTATGATTTTAGCACTGAACTTTGTAGGCTCATAACTCTCGTTCTATTAGAGATACGGGGATCTCCTTTGGATATGTTATAGTACTCTTTGCTCCCCATACAAGGATACTTTAAACTTGAGGCTACCTCAATATCGTCGTCAACTTATTTTTTGTCTCACTTATTGTTAGGAGGTTACTTTTGATTTTTGAAAATAAACTTTGCAGGCTCGTAACTCTTTTTCTAGTAGAGATAAGAGGATGTCCTTAGGATATGTTATAGTCCAATTTGTCCCCCATCTAACCATACTAAAAACTTTGGGCTACGACAAACAGGGGCCAGGTACTTAAGCAAACCGTAAAGAAACAAACTCCTCCATAGGAATTGCATTAGACTATACTTTGCAGGCTCGTAACTCTGCTTCTACTAGAGATACCTTTTTAGTGCCACCTCTTGCGCTGTCGCTTAAGTAAAAAAAAATAACCGAAAAGTAAACTTAAATTGATTAGTACGAGACTACAAACTTGCCGGGAGTGTGGCGCACTCCTGTAAGCCAAGCTACTGGGCGGCATGGTTTGAGGGAATAAGACACATGTCGGCGATCCTACCCTATAGGTGCCGACTGCCCCGTGTCCGCCGGAGTTGACTTGACCCCCAAACCCCCTCCGTCAACTCCCAAGTAAACCTCAATTCCTGGGATTGCAAAGCCCTCTGGCGCCATAATGGGAGCTGGTTCCCCGCAAAGAATTACACCTTCTTTACTTTCGACTGCGCCAAGACGCTTTTCGTACACCCTGAACTCGGGTACGGCGTTCGTGGCTTTGGCGGTTGCTTCGCATCCTTGCGACTTGCACGACCAATAAGCAATTGCAGGTCCCACTTTTTTCGTCACGTGGAATATGTGGTTGAGGATCATCAACCACGTGACGGGTTTTAGCGAGCTGATATTCCATATCTAAAATGAAAGCCTTCTAACAAGGATTAAGTTACCTTCATTTGCCTCGGGTCAGTGGGTCAGTGGTGTTAGAATTTTGTAAGGAAATTCAGCGATTTATAGTGGTCATTTAGCAGGCATCAAAAATGGTAACTAAATAATAATGTATTTTGTTTTGATATTTGAAAAACTTGCGTTTCGATCTTTACGGAGACCTCCTTACTTGATCCTTTCTTAAAGGGACTGTAAAGTAGGCATCGGCGGGTGGGTAAAAACTTTTTGAAATACGTCACGGGCAACACGTGACAAGATACAAAGAATCCACATGGAGTGGTGGGACTAGTTAACACCTAGTCCTTGTTTTTTGCGAGATTCCAGCGCCAATTCTCTCAAGTGTCAATTTTCGAAATAAAACGAGCTAAGCTTCTTTGAAGCACGCCTGCCTTTCCTAAGTCACGTGTCTCTGACGTATTTCAAATAATTTTTAACCACCCGCCGATCCCTTCTTTACAGTCCCTTTAAGCACCCCCGCCCGCCCGCACGAATAAATCCCATTTTCGTCGTAAATTATTAGACATTTTTCGTGCTAACTTGTGAGCTCTCTCTAATGATTATATAAAACCAGAAGGGGATAATAGAAGAAGGATGCCACTCTGTATCATCTTAATACATTAGTTACGTAACGTCATTCTTCCCAGGCTCACCCTTTTAGTTTGCTTTCCCGCTCATCAAATTACAAACGGGCATCGCACCGTGCAGGGTGAACTCTATAACTGTTTGGTACTAAATCCTCAGCAATCAACTCCCTAACCTAGTCTTGGGGTGAGACAAAAATCCACAAGCGCATGGGTCTGCCGTCTTGCCAAATAGTTTAACGCAAATGGACTAATGATGAGGGGGGAACTATTTATCGCGTATGTGATTCGGTTTTGTAACCTTGCTCTAAATGTTGAGGGATGTTGGGAAGAGTGACGTTACACTTACCCCGCTTTGTGGTGATACACTTCTCTCGAAGAGAAGTATTATATACTTCTGATAAAACTTACATTGTGCAGCGAATTCTAAATTTTCTGACATTGTTTTATTTGTTATCAGTATTATTATTTAATTGTATAATTACTATTATTATTGTTATAATTATTATTATTATTATTATTATTATTACTACTTACTTTCGCCCTACCCTCACGGACGTGGATTATGGGCTATATTCTGATAGCTTAATACGGGGTTTGGATGGCGCTGCTGCTGACATTATTCTCCTGGGTGATTTTAATCTTCCTGGGGTCGACTGGAAGAACTACAGTACACGAGGCTGTAGTGCTCCCACTCGTTCCAAGGCTACCCCTATATTTGAACTCTGTTTTAATTTTAATCTCAAGCAGATTATTGCTCCCCATAATACTGGTAATCTATTGGATTTATGTCTAACAAATCTTAATAATTTGTGTATTAATGGCCTAGAGGATCCTCTAGTTTCCATCGATGCATATCATCCCCCATTTTTGCTTACCTTACCGGACGAAACTTGCGCAACACCTCCACCACCTGACTCTACTTACGTTTACCGAAAAGGAGATTATGACCTCCTTTACTCCACACTTAGGGATGTTGATTGGGCTATACTCCTCGAATCGCGTGATGTTAATCATTGCGTGGCTATTCTTACGGATCACGTTAGGGCTGCGATGGACTTGGCTATTCCGCGTAAGGGTCGTCGTGGTTCTCCCGGATTTCCCTTATGGTATTCTCAGGCCCTTCGCGCTGCTATTAAACAAAAAAAGTATTTCTTTCGGAAAAAGAAGCGTACACGAGCTTTAGCCGATCTCATTGAATTTAAACGCCTTCGAGCGGTTGTTAAACGGTTAATTGTACGCGATAAGACTACTCATGTTGCCAGTGTTTGCCAAGATGCTTCTACGCACCCCAAAAAGTTTTGGAACTTGGTCAAGGGTAACCTTCGAACTGATTCCAGAGCTATAACTTTAAAACTTGATAACGTTATGGTTTCTGATCCTGAGCGTCTGGCTGGCAGCTTTGCTGATCATTTTTCTCGTGTTTCTGTTCACAATACCAACCCTGCTGAAGGCTTTCTTTTTGACTCTCCTATGAGTGTCACTACACCCTATCTCTCTCAGGTTATTTCGCCCTCAGACATCCATAAGGCTATTGTTCGGCTTCCTAACAAGTTCTCGACAGGAGTTGATAGCATCCCAGCCTTTATTTTAAAGGGCTGCGAGGCCATTCTTTTACCATTGTTAGAACATATTTATAACTTATCCATTACTACTTGCACCTTCCCTACCCTATGGAAAAAAGCCGTTGTCTCTCCGGTATTTAAATCGGGAGTCTCATGTGATCCGAGGAATTATAGACCCATTTCGCTACTTTGTGTATTCGCTAAAGTTTTCGATATGGTCATGCACAAGCATTTACAAACTTGGTTCAACTTATTCCCTAATGATTGTCAACACGGTTTCTCCCCTGGTAAATCAGTTGACACCAACCATGCTGTTTTAATGAACTATGTAGCGCCAATTGTGGAGAGTCGTGGGCAAGTAGACGTCATCTACTTGGACTTAGCAAAAGCGTTTGACCGTGTCTCTCATAATCTTTTGAGAGACAAGCTTTGTGCTATGGGAGTTGATGGCGTATTGCTTAAATGGATTTCTGATTATTTGAAGGAGCGTATTTATGTCCTCAAATGCAATGGTTCGCTCACCACGGTGGAGTACAATCTTTGTTGTGGAGTTCCGCAAGGTTCTTCTTTAGGGCCATTGCTTTTCAATATCTATATTTACGACCTTCAGTTCAAAATAAAACATTCTCAATTACTGCAATTTGCAGACGATAACAAATTATTCAGGAGTATTAATTCTGACCTTGATCACTTGCTTTTGCAAGAGGACATAAACACAGTCTCCACTTGGTGTCTTAATAATAATATTCCGATTAACCCCACAAAATCGATACATGTAAGCTATACTAGGCGTGTTAGTCGAAAGTTGATGACCTCATACATTATTGATTCAAACCCCATACACACAAAAAATGAGACCAAAGATTTGCATTTTTCCAGTCATGTTACTAGGACTGTTAGCCTTTGCCGTCGTTCCTTGGCGATTTCCCTTAAAATTAGTAGACAGTTAAAATCGCTTCGTCATTTTCGCATATTGTATCTAAGTTTGGTTCGATCTAGATTGCTGTTTGGTTGGGTTGCATGGGGTGGCTGCAGCCAATACCTCTTGAACAAAATAGAAGGAGTACAGCGAAAATTTATAGAATTTAGCCATACACACTTTTTACCCAAGGCTCAATATAATTATGAACTGTTGTTAACTATCCTTGATCTCCTTAAAATTAACGACTGTATAAAACTAAATCATATAACTTTTATTCACAAATTAGTTCACAATTTCATCCCACTTTCTACTCTAGTAAATGGTCTTAATTTTTCGGTCCCCATACATTTTCGTAAACAGTGCACTTTTTACAATCATAAATTGTCAATTGATCCTGTAATTAGAATGCAATCAACTTGCAATTCGTTTGCTAATATTTTTGATCTCTTTTCAGATAGTTTAATTAATGTACAAAAACTTACCCGACATTATATTATAGATGATTACTAGTTGTTTAAGCTACGAACACAAAAAAAATTACTAAATTTTGTACTTAACAGTGCTACTTTAATCAGTTTTTCCTTACATCTATGTCATTACGTGACTCTTCTATATTTTGTATTAAATATTAATTCGTATAATTCTATTTAATTTTGTATATTCTATTTAATTTGGTATATTCTATTTAATTTTGTATCATTTTTATTCATTTGTACATTTTGTTATTAACTATGTATGTGTATATTCTCGTTAACTCACATGAGTTATTTTTATGCACATTAAACTTCCATTCCATTCCATTCCATTAATATTACATTATTGTTCTCATATTATTGCGCTCCCATAGTGTCTTTCCGTAACATGCCTATGTATTCGATTTACGATGTTCACACATACGTCACACTGTTGACTTTGTGAACAACACATTCAAATAAATAAATGTAGTGTCAGCTTAAACTCTCTAATGTCACTGTATATTCGCCACTAGCATAAGGAGATCATCTCTCTAAGGGCCCAAGCGCATCTATTAGCAAAAACATCTAGTTCTGCTAGATGTGACGTAGATTTTGTATAGGGGCTCCTTCCGAATTTTTCGTGAAATTCGCGGGAGAGAAAAATAATTTTCAAAATCAGCCACGACCGATATCCTAAGCCGGTCGTGGTCTAGACGCGAGCTTTGAGATAACGCTCCCAAGCGGTTGGGAATCAAACTAAAACACACGGGTAGGCGAGAGAGGAAGGACTGGGGGGAAAAAATAAGTAAGAGAATTTCCAGAACCCCCCAGCTCTCTCAGACACAAGAGGTAAATTCGCGCTTAGTAAAAATCACGAAGAGCTGTCGTGAGAAATCTTTGAAGGAGGGAAAAATGTTCAATGCCGGATTACTCTGCAGCGAATGCGCTCGGCCTCTGTTTAGGCTATACAATTATTATACCACTTGAGATGAGACGGATGGCTGACCAAATCGGACATACATACATCTCAACCGTAACATAGAATCTTGGGCCCTTAGAGAGATGATCTCCTTATGCCACTAGCATTAGCGAGGAAGAATCGGATCCTCCATCCGATTTAAATGCTTTCGTTTCTTTGGCGCATTTTTAAAATCTGAATCCCAAGCTCGATTAGCCTAGGTTTTCAAGTGACAATGTCGCAAACTATAAAGTTTGCCCCTTTAAAGGGAGGGTGAAGTAGAAAATCAAGTGATCATTTTTTAACATTGATTCTTCTACTAATTATAAGACCAGCCTGCCTAGTGAAACATCCAGGAGATACCAGCTCCGGATGATTTTAAAATTCAAATTAGGTTCAGGTTTTAAGGATAATTTTAAAATAAGCCCCTCCGACCAATCGCGTAACGCCCTGCCTTCTTGTTAACAAAATTCTCGTGGCACGTAGGAACCATATTTTTATTGCAAACAGAACATATCACCTCACATATATGAGCGATAAATTATCACATACTGTTACTCTCACAACTATTTATTTTTGTTTTTTTTAGGAGCTGTTTCAACACCTTTAGGGCTGGTTAAATTTAGGAGCATATGGTGTTTTTTGTTTTCAATTTTGAGTAGCTGCCTATTAAAACGCCGATAGTCTTGTCGTATGCATTAGAATTTTCCAATTATAGGAGAATATAGGAATTATCATAAAATTATAGGAGAAAATAGGAAGGACTTAAAAATATAGGAAAAAATAGGAAATATAGGAAGAGTGGTCAGCCTGTCAAGCATATATTCCACGTGACGAAAAAGGGGGGACCTGCAATTGCTTATTGGTCGTGCAAGTCGCAAGGATGCGAAGCAACCGCCAAAGCCACGAACAACGTACCCGAGTTCAGGGTGTACGGGGGAAAGTGTCCTGGCGCAGTCGAAAGTAAAGAAGGTGTAATTGTTTGCGGGGAACCAGCTCCCATTATGGCGCCAGAGGGCTTTGCAATCCCAGGAATTGAGGTTTACTTGGGAGTTGACGGAGGGGGTGTGGGGGTCAAGTCAACTCCGGCGGACACGGGGCAGTCGGCACCTATAGGGTAGGATCGCCGACATGTGTCTTATTCCCTCAAACCATGCCGCCCAGTAGCTTGGCTTACAGGAGTGCGCCACACTCCCGGCAAGTTTGTAGTCTCGTACTAATCAATTTAAGTTTACTTTTCGGTTATTACTTTCGGGTAGAAAGGGGGGGAGTTGAAGCTAGCGGCTTTGGCAAGGCATTTTGGCTCTTCTCGCTTTTCTTTTTTTACCTCTCCGAGTGACGTATGTCACGTGAGAGGTATTACACCGGCCGTGTCTGTCTGTGTGTGTGTGTGTGTGTGTGTGTGTGTGTGTGTGTCTGTGTGTCTGTGTGTCTGTCTGTCAGACCCCACGTGACCGCGTTCGCAGTTTACAAATCGGAGCAAACAAATACCCGATTTCCGGAACGCGTTCGCGGTTCACGGAAATTTGGCCATTCATCTACCAACAGCAGTCTTTACTAACTGGCTTCTAAGGACCACAATCTGCTAGTCTTTGTCCGTCCCACATGGACACTAGTCTGTACTTGCTTGCTTCCAAGCACCACCAACTTCTGTTCTTCGTCAATTCCACCTTGACACCAGCTTCTAAGCACCAGCATCTTCTGTTCTTCGTCAATTTCACCTTGACTCCAGCTTCTATGCACCACCATCTTCTGTTTTTCGTCAATTCCACATTGACACCAGCTTCTATGCATCACCATCTTCAGGTCTTTTGTCCATTCCACATGGACGCCGGTCAGTACATTCTGGCTTCTTTTCCACCGTCATCGTTTGGTTCCAAGATATACGCGGCGAGCGGCTAGGGTTACGAGAAACGTCTAGCCTCCCAATGGCAGGGCTTCCACCATCGGTTCACGCGAATGCGTTTTTATCTATTATTTGGTTTTAAGATATACGCGGCGATCAGCTAGGGTTACGAGAAACGTCTAGCCTCCCAATGGCAGGGCTTCCACCAAAGGTTCACGCGAATGCGTTTTTATCTATTATTATAATGGAAACGGATCGTATATATACCCCAAAATTTGAAGAAAGCGGGCAAGAAGGGTACCCTTCACTTTAAACGTCAATATTAGCAAAATTTCGAAAGATATTATGAACAACTTTATTTTAAACGATTTAACTATTTTTAAAGTTATTTACTGGCGATTAAAATAATTAAAAATACTTATATTCATTTAAATATTAAAGATAAACCCAAGTACCGAAGTCGTTAAATCATTGCCTCCTATATCTATCAAGGCCCGTGCATTGCGTTATATTTCGTACATTGTCTCTTATATCTATCTAGGCCCGTGCATTGCGATATATTTTTGAGAACACAACCAAAATGGGAAGCTCCTCTCAGAACCATAATAATTTGTTTTCTCTGTTATATGAAATGAAAATATGGATAATATTTTCGGCAATTCGATTTGAATGGCTCTTTCTGATGTATCATTCTCTCAGCACTGTTCATAATGGACAGGAACGTAGAGATTCGAGACACTTGGAATTACGATAGTGTTTCAAATCCTCTGTAATGAGGGCTTAACGACTTGGAGTGACTGGAAAGATAGATACACATCCTATTTTTTAGTTGTACCATGCGTACCACAATGTTGTCAGGCGTTTATTGAAGGATGCTTGGGTACTTGGTACAGACTGTTACGTCTACCAAGTTTCCTAGCATCCAAGAATAAATAGGATTCATAGAAGCCAGTGTTATGGGCATGTCATGGGTCAAGTCGTTAAATATATCGACGCAGTTAAATAGCTGATGGCATTATTTTATCCACTTTCTCATTGCGTTTCGAGTGGAAGTTCAACTTTGGCACGGACGACAGATGGCGCTCTTGACCTTCTACCCCCAAAAATCGCTGTTGTCTGCTCGTTTTCCCCTGCCGCGTTTTTTCGTTATAAACTTATGATTTAACGAACTGTTAAGATAAAATTTCATATTTCCTAAGACAGATAAGCTTCTACTCCTTTCATCTTACTCCCAGTTAGATTTAACCTTGTTAAAACATAATCAGATGAATTTGAGTTATAATGTCGTAAAATCCTGTGCGTACAGTTACCCAGGAGTGATAGAGACATTTTTACCGATGTCTAGAGATGTTAAGCTTAAGCGAAATTGTTATACGTTTGAATAAAAATACCGCTTCCAGTAGTGGGTTTATAGTACTCCTTGTTTGTGTAAGATTAGTGTAGCTGTAGAGCGTTGTTGCTGTTTAGTTTATACGCCCCCTACGCCTATTTGTGAAAGACCTTTTTTACGCACTTTTATCATTCTTTATTTGAAAAAAGTGTTGGCAAAGTATATTTTTTAAATATGACGGAATTGCTGTTGGTATGATAGCGCCCTATTCGCGAAAAAAACCCTTTTTTAAACAGTTGATTCATTCTTTGATAGAATTTCGAAGGAAGAAGTTAAGTGTTAAATTTGCTCGATTAATTTTGTTCGGCAAATAATATAATTAAGCCTTACGTATTACTGAAGGAGATTGATTTTGCCAACCTGTGTGAGTATTTAAGGAGATTGATTTTGCCAACCTTTGTGACTATTTAAGGAGATTGATTTTGCCAACCTTTGTGAGTATTTAACTGATTAATAAGTAAATGGAGGAAGATAATAATTTAAGTAAAGAGGAAATCAGGAAACGTAAAGCAAGGGAAAGAATGAGGGCAAAAAGGTCAGATCCTGAATTTAGGAAACGAGAAAATGAAAGGAGAAGAGAGTTAGCAGCTGAAAAAAAGGCTGTTTCGGGAACAGGTTCTAGCACACCCAATGTTGGTCCTACCGCGAGGCCAGTTGGCCATGATTCTGCGAAAGATGATGCATTAAATAAAAGTTCTATTGAAAGTACTGTAAGCGTAGGCATATCTATTAATGAGGAACCCAATAATGTACAAAATGATAATGCTAATATTAGTGAAATCATCGAAAGCGATGAACAAGTACGAGCCTAGCTTATGTGTGATTGGGTTGTGGCTTCCATGTTTTGGGGACATTTGCTTTTTGTGTGGCGAGGTATGATTCAGCTTTGATATGGACAAATGTTACAAATCATACTGGTAGACTAAGAATTCGGTTGAGGTATAGCGAGAGAGTATAGTTTCCACAGCAATTGAGAGATATTGAAAAGGCTTGAACAATTGACTATTTTAAAATTGAATTCCTGCACTTGCAAAGAATTAAAAAAAGCGATAGATGCATATATTAAGGTTGTTTAAGGGGTAGTGAAAGTCATCTCCACTCGGAGAGGTAATATTTTGGCTTTCCCAACTTGTATTTATTTGTTATATTTTCCTCCTAATATCCGGTTCACCGTATTTCAACCAGAGAGAATTTAGAAGGGGAGTGGAAGGCCCCCCCCCTTTGACTCTATTAAACGTGATGACGCCCAAACAAGATGTCGCGTTGAGCTTTTTGGGGTAGGCGTGTTTCCGGTCACGTGTTCTAAAATCTATCTACCGGAAATCGACCTTCCTAGATAACGTTTAGCAGACGACGTTGCGCTACATTCCAAACCACCCCTTCCACTCCCCTTCTAAATTCTCTCTGTTTCAACCAATAAGAGGGCAGAGAAAGATGCGCGCGCGCGCACACCGGAAGCTTAGAGGTAAACTTTCAAAGCGAGAACACTCCAGCCAAGCCTTCTACTCCCCCTCTTTCTACCCCTCTTTGCTAAAACCCGTCATGGAGCGCCCTGAAGAGAATTCATAAAAAATAGGTTTCTGTCTAACCAAGAAGTTATATCAGTATCTCAGAGAGAAGGTATAAGATGCCTTTGTATTCGCAGGGCGCCATAGTCCCAGTCCCCCTTTCAAAATACAAGGGGGGGGGGCGTAAAAGGAGGCGCCGGGATATTTCGCAGCCTCTCCTCAGTCGGAAAATATGACTGTAATTTTCGTCACTCGCGTCGTCGCGCTGACGTGAGTTTTCAAGAACCAATGAGATGCTGGTTGTAATTTAGAGACGGGGATTAACTCCGGACAGGCTACGTTTGGACTGGAGATAAAGCTGGAAATCTGGCGAATTTATACCTTCTCTCTGAGATACTAGATATAACTTCTTGGTCTAACTATGTTGAAAAAATGAACTAGTCGAAAAAGAGCTAAAAAATAATTGTCCGCAATTTCTTATTTTTTAGTTTTTTAAATATTAATTTTAGTCGCTTTAAAAAGACGATACGAGTTTACCTTTGAGGGGCTAGATTTAAAGTGGGACCAATTGCTTATTGGACGTGCGAGGCGGAAGGACGCGAAGCAACCGCCGAAACAACGAGTAAAGAAGGTATAATTCTTTGCGGGGAACCAGCTCCCAATATGGCGCCAGAGAGCATCGCAACCCCACCTCCGTCCACCTCCGCCACCGAAGCTGCGCCAGAGGTGGACGGAAACATTCACCCGCAATCAGCCACGAGTAAGTTGATAAGCGCTTTACCAAGCGTGTCTCGGTACTTTGTTAAATTTGGGTGTAACGACCTTTCCCTTTTTAATTTAATATGCTAATAGAGTAATCTCGGTTGAGAGGGGGAGTGAACTGTGTATCCCCTACGTTAGGGGCAACTTTGTACTAGAGAATACTATTTGCCCCCGGAAGGGAAGGGGAGGGGGGATATCACTAAGGTAAGAGATAGAGGGTTATGACGTTGCCGTATATGGGAAAGAAATTACTCTATACTGAGCGCGCTTGTTAGGGGGGATGACACGGAGCATGGAGAGTAGTATCGGCGCTACGTACAGCAACGTCACTCCCTTCTATCTCCAATCTACGTGTCATCCCCCCTAACAAGCGCGCTCAGTATTCCCTCTTACAAAAGCGCGCCTAAAGGGAGGGATAAACTGGTTTTTCCCCTCTCTACCGAGATTACGCTATGGAGTGACGTTGCAATACGTAGCGCTGACATTACTCTATAGAGAGCTATCAGTGGGGTGGAGCTATGATTTGTGAGATAATTTAGACGACCATATTGGCGCGTTGAATGCGAGAAGAAAGCTGAAAACCACCAATATGGCTGCCAGAACTGAGGTAAAGGTTTAACGTAGTATTCAGTTCACCCAAATGAAAGATCTCTATTTAAAGGGACTGTAAAGAGGTCGGCGGACCGTTGAATTTTTATTTAAAAAAAAACTCACCCGACCCATCCTCCCCTCTCTTGTGATTGGTTGAGTGCCGCCCTGCTTCGGCGTTTCCCCAGTTCTGACCCGCGAGAGTCCGAGACCCCTGCTGCGTTTGCTAGAAGGAAAGACTTTCGTTTTGCTCACCCCCCCCCCGGGATTGTGACGTCAATAACGACGTTTTCAAAAAAAATTCCAACGGTCCGCCGACTTCTTTAGAGACCCTTTAATGCTCTGAATTCCCTTTCAAAATTCTAACACCAATGAAACGAGGCATTCATTGTTACAAGGCTTTCATTTTAGATATGGAATATCAGCTCGCTAAAACCCGTCACGTGGTTGATGATCCTCAACCATATATTCCACGTGACGAAAAAGGTGGGACCTGCAATTGCTTATTGGACGTGCAAGGCGGATTTATGCAAAGCAACCGCCAAAACAACGAACGCCGTACCCGAGTTGGCCAGTGGCGCCGCCAGGGGGTAGGCTGGGGAGGCTCCAGCCTACCCCCCCCGTAAATTTCAGATGGGCCCCGAAATGAGGTAACCATAACACTAAAATACCATTTATACCTACCTATTTATTTTGACCTACAAGGCAATTAACGTTAGACAAAGCTTCACGAGTACGATGACCCTTTTAGCGAAAAATCCGTTATTCCTTGACCCACCGCCTCTTTCATTCCCCTCCGTCCCGTGTAAGGGGGTCCGCGACCGGGACATTGACGCGCGCCCAGATTACCGATCTGTTCTCCATTCCTACTTCTAAAATTAAATCTATCCCTGATATAATAATATTTATTAATTGTCTATTGTCTGATAATAGAGTAGTGTCGGTAGAGGGGGGGGGAGTAGACTGTTTATCCCTCCCTCTAGGCGCGCTTTTGTAAGAGGGGATACTGTACGCGCCTGGTAGGGGGGATGACACTAAGAGATAGAATAATGTCAGTTCTACTGTATGCAAACGTCATACCCTTCTATCTCTTAGCTAAGTGTCATCCCCCCTACCAGGCGCGTACAGTATCCCCTCTTACAAAGGCGCGCCTAGAGGGAGGGATATACAGTCTACTCCCCCCCCCCTCTACCGACGCTGCTCTATGGTATGACGTTTGCATAGTAGAACTGACATTACTCTATACTGAACTTTAATACATTATGATAGTTGTAAATTTAATATTATCGACGCTACCAGAGAGAATTTAGAAGGGGAGTGGAAGGGGTGGTTTGGAATGTAGCGCAACGTCGTCTGCTAAACGTTATCTAGGCAGGTCGATTTCCGGTATGATGCGTTTGTAATAGAGAGATTTTAGAACACGTGACCGGAAACTCGCCTACTCCAAAAAGCTCAACGCGACATCTTGTTTGGGCGTCATCACGTTTAATAGAGTCAAAGGGGGGGGGCCTTCCACTCCCCTTCTAAATTCTCTCTGACGCTACGCTGTGGAACTAAATTTTTCTCTTGAAATTTTATAAGGGGCCTCGAAATTTTCCTTAGCGGCGCCACTGCAGTGAGTTCAGGGTGTACGGGGGGAAAGTGTCCTGGCGCGGGGGAAAGTAAAGAAGGGGAACCCGCTGTCATTATGGCGCCAGAGGGCTTTGCAATCCCAGCGGGGCCGAAGCTGCCCGCAACCAGCCACGAGTAAGCGGCAGGGATGACTGCCGAATTTCAACTCGCTGTAAAGCAATACTCAATAAAGACTTGTTGTTCTTAATTTAAGACTCCAATATTTTTAAATACCCATAACTATAAAAACTAACCTACTAAGCCTACACCCTAGCAAATAAGACGTGTTCAAACCATGATTACGTGAAAGAAACTTGACAGAGATCTGAAATTCAAAAAACCCGCCTAGCCAGTCACAAGTATTTACGGAGTAGCAAGAATGTAGACAGTTTGAGCGAGAATGGGACACTGCATCACCGGAATGGCCTTCTTTGTGTCGTTACTGTCGTCTTGACGTCGTAATCAATCAAAAATACGCAATATTTATTGGTAAAAATGTCCAGTGACCCCCCTTTAGTTCTTAAAAGCATTAAAATATTATTATACAATGCTTAATGCTCTGTGCTTATTTCCGGTCCTACCTGCGGCCGGCATCAGCTGAGCTGAGTCTGGCAGCCTGTGCTTAGCTCCTGTGTGACATTTCGTGTTTGCACCTTTATTTAGTTTAATTAAACCAAGTTCTTTCGTTAATTGCAATTAAAAATGGTTAAGAAGTGTTCAAACCATGATTACGCGAAAGAAACCATCGTGTTTTATTCAGTTTTAAAGACCAAAGGTAATCGAAAAACCAATGTTTACGTAAAAGTACCAAGGCTTAAGCAATGACAGTTTAGAAAGGGCCAAGGCTTAGTGAGTGTCTTCAACTCTTCAGTCTTCATAGAAAAGATTGGAATTTGGCGGGATGGTTAAATGTTACGTCAGTAGAGTATGTTTGGAACATTTTTATAACAGGTAATATATGCATAATTTAATATTTAAGACTCTTCAAAACATTTCTGTGTTCCCAAACTGTACTTTAGCCCTTAGCACATTCAAAATACACAGTTTTTCAATAAATATCATTTATTCAAGGTTAATTATAGGACAATTAATTACATTTAAGTCGCGGAAATTAATTAAAATATACATTTTCCATGTTTTATGTCGGTAGGATTTTACTTTACCTACCTAACCCAACCAACACTTGATTCTGACTAATTAGGCCACGGGGAGTTCGGAAAAAATAGTGAAAAAATTCTTAACCCGCCGCAAGTTGGTTAAAAAAATTTTTGAAAATTTGAAAATTGCATGTACTTACCGCCATTAAGACCGCTACGCGCCTAAACGCATTCTGCCCTCGATCTTGAAAAACTACCCGGGGGGGTAAATATAATAATAAGGACTCGCGACGGAATTCAAGGAGCACATACTGCGGAAATATAGCTATGAAATTTTAAACACCCACTGAAACATTTAGAATTCTCATACCAGGATAGAAAAATATTTGAAGCGAGCTCCAATTTTAAAAATAAACAACGATATTTTGCTAAATTGCGTAGATTATTTCGGAAGTAAATAAAGATAAACAATAATATTTTGGAAAAGGCATAATATTATTTGGGAAGTAAATGAAGATAAACCACAATATTTTGGAAAAGGCGTAACATTATTTGGGAAATAAATGAAGATAAACAATAATATTTTGGAAAAGGCGTAACTTTATTTGGGAAGTAAATGAAGATAAACCACAATATTTTGGAAAAGGCGTAACATTATTTGGGAAGTAAATGAAGATAAACCACAATATTTTGGAAAAGGCGTAACATTATTTGGGAAGTAAATGAAGATAAACCACAATATTTTGGGAAAGGCGTAACATTATTTGGGAAGTAAATGAAGATAAACCACAATATTTTGGAAAAGGCGTAACATTATTTGGGAAATAAATGAAGATAAACAATAATATTTTGGAAAAGGCGTAACTTTATTTGGGAAGTAAATGAAGATAAACCACAATATTTTGGAAAAGGTGTAACATTATTTGGGAAGTAAATGAAGATAAACCACAATATTTTGGGAAAGGCGTAACATTATTTGGGAAGTAAATGAAGATAAACCACAATATTTTGGAAAAGGCGTAACATTATTTGGGATGATAAACAACATATTTTGGAAAGGCGGTCACTTATTTGGAAAATTATATACAATTTGCTTAAAATGTGGCACTTAGCGTTACCCGAGAAACACCACATGGAGGTGGCCACACGTCGTTTCTCATGGGGAGTTTTGTTTAGGCAGGTCCCCTTGCCTACTGCCGTATATATTTACTGAAATTCCACCAAATCTCGTAAAAATAGGTAAATAATAAATTAATTAAGATGACTCAATTCGAGAACCAAAATATCTAGTAGCCCCATCCAAATATTTTATAAGTCCTGAATGAATATCATATGAATAAAATCTACCCTGATTTTCCGGTTTTTTCATGTAAATGAAAAGATCTGCAACCTTACGTTCGTCCTGCCTTGAACAATCTTTCCAACGAATGATTCGCCAAAAATTGTATTCCGATATTCCATTCAATATGCAAAATGCTACAACTTGCATTCTTTTTACATATGTGCATTCGTCAAAAAATGCACACACAATATGTTCAGGAACGCTGCTAAAATCAGATACATCCTTTCCATTTAGCAACCTTCGCATCGCTGCAACGCGATTACTTTTGAAAGCCATAATTATCAACTTTAACTCGATAATTTTTATTTTTACAAACCGTTAATCCTTTTCGATAAATGGTTTGAAAAAAAAAAAAAAGATCTAGATCTACCTTTTATTGTGGGCAGAAGCAGGTTCGGTTAGGTTTTTGGTTTGGATAGCTTAGGATTTCACTTGACGTGGAGAAAATGAATTTTTGTTCTAGAATTAAAACATCCAAACCCACCGCCGGCACAATGGTTGTCATGGTAACGTGGCAACCTTCTTCTTTGCCATGGCAACCGTTCGCGCATGCGCGAACCGTTTTTTAGTAACAGGTGACTTTTTAAGACAATTCTTTATCCATACGCGCTTGAAAGTCAAAAAGATTGAGCTCAAGCTTGAAAATTTCAAGTTTACGCTTAAGCTCCAGGTCGGTACCATTTCCATACTCGCTTTTTAAGTAGCTTGCGATTGAAAAGTAGCCCGCTTGCGCTTGAAAATAGCGTCAAGCTTGTATCTGTCGTGAGTAGATATTTGCTTGAGCTTAGGCAGTTCAAGCTTGACGTCATAGACGTTTCGGCCAATGAGAATCAAATTCCATATGGCCAAGGCCCAAGTTTTTATAAGTTCGGACTCGGATTGAGAAATGAAGATGCCTACACAACGCGAATTGAAAGAATTAATTAAAAAGCAAGCAGGGAAATAAAGAAACGGTGGTGATGAAAGAAATATTTATTTATCTTGTTTTAAATAAGCCAGCAATTTGGGATATACGAAGAAAATAGATACCGTGGAATATCACTGCAAATTTATTGCAACTGAAATGAAATTATCAAGTAGGTTCAATGTAGGTTTTATCTCGGTATTTTGCTATTCAAATAGCCTTTGAAAGTTTGAGGACACGTGTAAATCTATGTGTTTATTTTTGTTTGGCTTGAACTTTGAAATTCATTGATAATACAACTGAATTAGCAACAAATTCCGTTTAATAAGCAAACGTCGTTTCCGCTGATTGATATTCACCATTTTGATTTCAGAATTTTTTGAACTGCAACGCGAGCTAAGCACCTATTTTTATATTCTTTGGAAACAGGTAACGCTTGTGCTCATACTTATGCTACGCCGCAAGATGGCAATAGTTATTGGAACGCTTGAGACGCACGGATTTTGAAACGCTCAAGCTCAATCTTTTTGACTTTCAAGCGCGTATGGAAACCCCTTTTACTCATCAGACGCGTTTGAGCGAGCTAAGCGAGAGGTTTAATAAAACTCAATTTTGTGGCATTATTTTGTTGGGAAGAGATATTTTTGTTGGGAAGAGATATTTTTGGTGGGAAGAGACACTTCTGGTGGGAAGAAACACATTTTTGGTGGGAAGCATTTGGTTTTGTGGCTGGCCTATTTTCAAAAATGGAAAATCCAACTTTTGAAAACCCTAATTTTGAAACTGCGGAACAGTTTTTCCACAGTATTTCGTTAAAAAATTGGGGTGGATTTTTTCCATGTATGAACGAAGAGTTAAGGGCCAAATCTGAAAGGGACGCTAAAACTCTGGTGATTTCATTGGACTTGGTTCCAAGCGTTACTTCTTTCAATGAAAGAAAGATCGCTTGTACTTGCGGAAATAAATCCGACGATGGAATTATCGATGGATTTCTTGTGGGGGTGTTTAACAACCAAAGTCGGTTTGGATACGTAATCCGATGTTCCACTGGGCAATCTCGAGCCAACAAGCGAAAGGCTTTAAGGGCATTGAAGAAAAAGGTTCCCGATCATTTGGTTTCCGAGTGTGTGAAGGCTTTCGTCCCCTCCAAAAACACATGGTTCTATAATCAAAATTTGTCGGTTACCGACAATCTTTTCCTCGTTTTCCTTTGGGTTTGTAAAATGAGCGTCACTGACGCTACAACCCATAGTGAATGTTCCTCACGAACAGTTGTGGATTATTTTTCCATGTGTCGTGAGGTAACGGAGATTGTCATTTCTAATAGGGCCGACAAAGTTCAGATTGGAGGACCAGGACTGTTTGTGGAGGTGGACGAAACCTACCTTCATACTCGCAAATACAACCGAGGGGCGGAGTTAGCCGGGGAAACCATTTGTATCTTTGGAATTTATTGCCGGGATACAAAAGATGGTCTATTTTTGAAAGTGAAAAATAAGTCCCGTGCTGTTCTGTGGAGGCAAATGGCAAAATATATAGCCCCTGGGTCCATCATCGTGTCTGACGGAGCCCCTATGTACATGAATTGTACGTTAATGGGCTTTCGGGAGCACCTTACCGTGCTTCATAAGTACGAGTTTGTCAACTCGGAAGATTCTCGCGCCCATACCAACAACATCGAGAACCGAAATAGACACGTGAAGGATGCCATTAAGTCCCACAGAACAGACAGGTCATTAAGTAGCTATATGGCTTCTTATTGGTACCGATGCCTATTTTTCAAGGACCAGGATGGAAACTGGCTTCCTCCTGGAACCAATTTTGCTCGGTTCTTGGAAGACGTAAAGTCTTGCTACCCTGGACCGGGCAAAAAAGGCCTTGAATTAATTGAAATCGGGGTCTCGGAGGAAGAGCTGGCTACTCTCGATCCCGAGACAGAACCAGCATTTTTAATTGCTGGCCAAAACGAAGAAAACACTGCCGAATTCACTGACGAATAAGGCAACGTTTTCTTAGTTTTTGGCAGTAGGCAAGGGGCCTGCCTTATCAAAACTCCCCGGTTGGATTATAGCGGCAGTAGGCAAGGGGCCTGCCTTATCAAAACTCCCGGTTGGATTATAGCGGCAGTAGGCAAGGGGCCTGCCTTATCAAAACTCCCGGTTGGATTATAGCGGCAGTAGGCAAGGGGCCTGCCTTATCAAAACTCCCGGTTGGATTATAGCGGCAGTAGGCAAGGGGCCTGCCTTATCAAAACTCCCGGTTGGATTATAGCGGCAGTAGGCAAGGGGCCTGTCTTATCAAAACTCCCGGTTGGATTGTAGCGGCAGTAGGCAAGGGGGCCTGCCTTATCAAAACTCCTCATGAGAAACGACGTGTGGCCACCTCCAAGTGGTGTTTCTCGGGTAACGCTAAGTGCCACACTTTACTGCATAGCCATCGGTATAAACAGTTTTGCAGTTAATAGTGTATAATTTTTAATATACACTTCCTTCCAACATATTGAAGCCTTTTTAAAATATTGTTGTTCACCATCATTTGCTTCCCAATAATTGGCCGCCTTTTCAAAAATATTGCTAATTATCTTCATTTACTTAACAAACAATATTATGCCTTTTCCAAAATATTGTGCTTTACCTTCATTTACTTAACAAACAATATTATGCCTTTTCCAAAATATTGTGCTTTACCTTCATTTACTTCCTAAATAATGTTACGCCTTTTCCAAAATATTATTGTTTATCTTCATTTACTTCCCAAATAATATTATGCCTTTTCCAAAATACTATTGTTTATCTTCATTTACTTCCCAAATAATGTTACGCCTTTTCCAAAATATTGTGGTTTATCTTCATTTACTTCCCAAATAATGTTACGCCTTTCCCAAAATATTGTGGTTTATCTTCATTTACTTCCCAAATAATGTTACGCCTTTTCCAAAATATTGTGGTTTATCTTCATTTACTTCCCAAATAATGTTACGCCTTTTCCAAAGTATTATTGTTTATCTTCATTTATTTCCCAAATAATGTTACGCCTTTTCCAAAATATTGTGGTTTATCTTCATTTACTTCCCAAATAATATTATGCCTTTTCCAAAATATTATTGTTTATCTTTATTTACTTCCGAAATAATCTACGCAATTTAGCAAAATATCGTTGTTTATTTTTAAAATTGGAGCTCGCTTCAAATATTTTTCTATCCTGGTATGAGAATTCTAAATGTTTCAGTGGGTGTTTAAAATTTCATAGCTATATTTCCGCAGTATGTGCTCCTTGAATTCCGTCGCGAGTCCTTATTATTATATTTACCCCCCCGGGTAGTTTTTCAAGATCGAGGGCAGAATGCGTTTAGGCGCGTAGCGGTCTTAATGGCGGTAAGTACATGCAATTTTCAAATTTTCAAAAATTTTTTTAACCAACTTGCGGCGGGTTAAGAATTTTTTCACTATTTTTTCCGAACTCCCCGTGGCCTAATTAGTCAGAATCAAGTGTTGGTTGGGTTAGGTAGGTAAAGTAAAATCCTACCTTTTATGTCTATATATTACCCTTAATATTATAGATTAGGTTAAGTTAGGTTGGGTTTGATTAAGCTAGGTTACTTTGCAGGCTCGTAACTCTGGTTCTACTAGAGATACGGGGATGTCCTTTGAGTATGTTATAGTCCTATTTGTCCCCTTTCCAAGGATACTTAAAACTCAAGGTTACACCAATCAGGGGCCGAGATATTAAGGAAAATATGCGTCAACGTATGGTATCGTCTCACTTATATTTGCTATGTTACTTATGATTTTTGTGTCTGAACTTTGTAGGCTCATAACTCTCGTTCTATTAGAGATACAGGGATCTCCTTTGGATATGTTATAGTCCTCTTTGCTCCCCATACAAGGATACTTTAAACTTGAGGCTACCTTGATATCGTCGTCAACTCATTTTTTGTCTGACTTATTCTTATAAGGTTACTTTTGATTTTTGGCAATAAACTTTGCAGCCTCGTAACTCTGTTTCTACTAGAGATACGGGGATGTCCTTTGAGTATGTTATAGCCCAATTTGCCCCCCATCCAACCATACTATAAACTTAGGGCTACGACAAACAGGGGCCGAGTAATTAAGTAAAACGTAAACAAACTTAACTCCCTCCGTAGGAAAAGCCAAGAACGACAAGGACGCCTTAGCGGCCGACAAAGAAAAGTCTCAGACCAATAAGGAGAAACTTAAACCGTCCGCCGTTACACCGAGGTAAATATATTGAACTTATTTCGACGACTAAAGCAAGTAGTCCACTTAGCCTTGCAAAACCGTATCGTTACCGTTTTAAGTTCGTAAATCATCCGAAAGAGGGCGCCCATTACGTAAGTCCGAAAGCATCGTTTAAGAAACGTTATCAGATGGCGGTCTGTTCGTATTTGGATACGTGACGTTACGTTAACGATACGGTTTCGCAAGGCTTAGTGGACTACTTGCTTTAGACTTACTTACCTTCTTGGGTGTTTAGACCAGCGCCCAAGGAGGAACACCAAGATGGACGCAAAGACGAAACCGTACTCCCTTCGTGCCTCGTACTGCTAACAAACCAAAGCCAACCCTTCCGTCTTTCATCAAGAAGCCAGTTGACCCTGGTAACATTACCACCCCTAGGGCGCCACTTTCTCGGCTACCAGCGCCACCATTAGAGCCACCACGTCTCGTCCTTCAAGGTATAACCCGCAACCCTCCCTGCCTTAGGCTAGAAAGCTGCGTGTCCTTGTTAATCCTATGGAGCGAGTGTGTATTAACATTTTGCTTAATATCTCGGCCCCTGTTTGTCGTAGGACTAAGTTCTTAGTATGGTTGGATGGGGGACAAATTGGACTATAACATACTAAAAGGACATCCCGGTATCTCTAATAGAACCAGAGTTAATAGGCGTTTTGTAAAATAAGTCCGTGTTAATCCTATGGAGCGAATGTTTAAAACCATTTTGCTTAATTACTCGGCCCCTGTTTGTCCTATTCCTAAGTTTTAAGTATCGTTGGAAAGGGGACAAATAGGACTATGACCTACTCAAAGGACATCCCCGTATCTATAATAGAACCAGAGTTACTTGCCTCGAAAGTTGGGTGTGACGCAAATCCTGTGGAGGGGACGAACATTTTCCTTAATATCTCGGCCCCTGTTTGTCGTAGGACTAAGTTCTTAGTATGGTTAGATGGGGGACAAATTGCACTATAGCTTACTCAAAGGACATCCCCGTATCTCTACTAGAACCAGAGTTACGAGCTTCCAAAGTTGGGTGTAATGTTAATCCTATGGAGCGGGATTTGTTTACGTTTTGCTTAATTACTCGGCCCCTGTTTGTCGTAGCCGTATCTTCTTAGTATGGTTGGAAAGGGGACAAATAGGACTATGACATACTCAAAGGACATCCCCGTATCTCTAGTAGAACCAGAGTTAATTGGTGTTGTGTAAAATAAGTCCGTCTTAATTCAATTGAGCGAATGTTTAAAAACATTTTGCATAGTTCCTCGGCCCCTGATTGTTGTAATTATTTAAAATAGTTAAATTTAATTTGTACTCCAATTAATTGCCTTTTTTTCTTTTTATTTTTTTAGAAATTTGACCTTATTTGCTTTTCCAAGTAACGAAGTTCTTGGGCCTGGAGAGTAAGTTTTAATTTAAAACCTAATTTAAAGTTATTAAGATATGTTTTTAATTTGCTTTTGTCTTTTTAAAGAATGCTCGAAAGTCCAATGGAACCTTTTTACGAAAATGCAACAGTTTGGCAAGTGTTTTTAATTTATTTACATTATTTTAAAGTTTTCGGGCCAAGGCTTAATGATTTAGACCCAAAAACACCTTTGCGGTCCTTTGCGGTCTTTTGCGGTCCTTTGCGGTCTTTTGCGGTCCTTTGCGGTCTTTTGCGATCTTTTGCGGACCTTTGCGGTCTTTTGTGGTGTTTTGCGGTCCTTTGCGGTCTTTTGCGGTCTTTTGCGGTCCTTTGCGGTCTTTTGCGGTCTTTTGCGGTCTTTTGCGGACCTTTGCGGTCTTTTGCGGTCTTTTGCGGTCCTTTGCGGTCCTTTGCGGTCTTTTGCGGTCTTTTGCGGTGTTTTGCGGTCCTTTGCGGTCTTTTGCGGTGTTTTGCGGTCCTTTGCGGTCCTTTGCGGTCTTTTGCGGTCTTTTGCGGACCTTTGCGGTCTTTTGCGGTCCTTTGCGGTGTTTTGCGGTCCTTTGCGGTGTTTTGCGGTCCTTTGCGGTCTTTTGCGGTGTTTTGCGGTGTTTTGCGGTGTTTTGCGGTCTTTTGCGGACCTTTGCGGTGTTTTGCGGTCCTTTGCGGTATTTTGCGGTCCTTTGCGGACCTTTGCGGTCTTTTGCGGTCCTTTGCGGTCTTTTGCGGGCCTTTGCGGTCTTTTGCGGTCTTTTGCGGACTTTTGCGGTTTTTTGCGGTCCTTTGCGGTCTTTTGCGGACCTTTGCGGACTTTTGCAAAATATTCGCAGACATACTCCTCTCCATAGGATTAACATTACACTATACTTTGGAGGTTCGTAACTCTGATTGTACTAGAGATACGGGGATGTCCTTTGAGTATGTAATAGTCCTATTTGTCCCCCATCCAACCATACTAAAAACGTAGGGCTACGTCAAACAGGGGCCGAGTAATTAAGCGAAATGTTCAAAAACATGCTGTAGGGAAAGCGTTACACCCAACTTTAGAGGCCTATAACTCTGGTTCAACTAAAGATACGGAGATGTCTTTAGGATATGTTATAGTCCTATTTGTCCCCCATCTAAGCATACTAAAAACTTAGGGCCAGGACAAATGGGGGCCGAGATATTAAGCAAAATGTTCTTCTCCTCCACAGGATTTGCGTCACACCCAACTTTGGAGGCTTGTAACTCTGGTTCTATTGGAGATACCGGGATGTCCTTTGAGTATGTTATAGTTCTATTTGTCCCCTTTCCAACGATACTTAAAACTTAAGGTTACACCAAGCAGGGGCCGAGATATTAAGCAAAATGTTCGCCAACTTTGGTATCGTCTCACTTATAGTTATTATGTTACTTATGATTTTAACACTGAACTTTGTAGGCTCATAACTCTGTGTCTACTAGAGATACGGGGATGTCCTTAGGATATGTTATAGTCCAATTTGTCCCCCATCCTACTATACTAAAACCTTGGGGTTGCGTCAAACAGGGGCCGAGATATTAAGCTAAATGTTCGTCTCCTCCACAGGATTTGCGTCACACCCAACTTTGGAGGCTCGTAACTCTGGTTCTAGTAGAGATACGGGGATGTCCTTTGAGTATGTAATAGTTCTATTTGTCCCCTTTCCAACGATACTAAAAACATAGCTATACGACAAACAGGGGCCAAGTACTTAAGGAAAATGTTAATAAACGTTCGCTCCATTGAATTAAGACGTGCTTATTTTACGAAACACCCATTAACTCTGGTTCCACTAGAGATAGGGGGATGTCCTTTGAGTATGTCATAGTCCTATTTGTCCCCCATCTAACCATACTAAAAACTTTGGGCTACGACAAACAGGGGCCGAGTAATTAAGCAAAACGTAAACAAACACACCTCCATCCATAGGATTAACATTACACTATTCTTTGGAGGCAAATAACTCTGTTTATATTAGAGATACGGGGATGTCCTTTGAGGATGTTATAGTCCTATTACCCCCCCGGCCTCCTTCGTTAACATTTGCTCCATAGGATACTCCATATAGGGGGAAAAACGTGGAAAATTCAGGGGGAAGTACATGGGGGAACGAAATAGATCTGGTTGAACGCAAAATGAATGCCGCCTTCCATCCTGGTCGGGAAGTGACCTTTTTTATTTCATTCTTCTTTCTATTGGTATAGCGAGGTCGAGGTCGAGGCGCCGAATGACGCTGTGGCCGACGTCGTGTCTTTGAACGTCGACCCTGGCCTGTCTTACTGTTGAAGGAATCGGGGAAGATGGAGGGTCTTGATCAAATTGCTGGACAATCTGAAGGCGGAAGGACATCGCACTCTCGTCTTCAGCCTCTCCTCCAAAATCCTCGATATCATTCAAAAGATTCTCCTGACTGGGTAAGCCTGAATCGGTTCAATTCAGTTCAATCTTGGGGGCGGGGGGGGGCGGGTCGGGGAAGAGGACGTTTGACGATTGGCGCTATTGGCAGGAACTGGATGGAAAGATCAGGAACTTGGACGAGCGCCAACGAAGGATACGATTATTGCAGACTGACCACCAATATTGCGTTTTCTTGCTGACAACGCAGGTACGTTCCGCCTCCCTCCATCCCTCCCTCCCTTTTGACTCGCCAATCGTCTCGTCTCGTCCGCGCGTTGTAGGTGGGCGAAGTTGGTCTGAAATTAACCGGCGCCGATCGAGTGGTCATTTACGACCTCTCTCTCTCCTCTCTCTCTCCTCTCTCTCTCCTTTCTCTCCTCTCTCTCTCTCTCCTCTCTCTCTCCTCTCTCTCCCTCTCTCTCCTCTCTCTCCCTCTCTCTCTCTCTCCCTCTCTCTCCTTTCTCTCCTTCTCTCTCCTTCTCTCTCTCTCTTTCTCTCTCCTCTCTGTCTCTTTCTCTCTCTCCCCTCTCTCTCCTCTCTCTCTCTCTTTCTCTCTCCCTCCCTCTCTCTCCTCCCCCCCCTCTCTCTCTCTCTCTCTCACTCGTAATAGAAGCTCCGACTCCGAGGCGACGACCCCTTCCTTCTCGACTCGGCCCTCGTTAACTTTGGTGGTGCCGGACATCTCCCTTCCTCCCATCGTCATCCGCTGTCAAAACGGGGTCCGCGGTCCGATGGAGGACACCGCGACGTCCGCAAACTGAAACTGAAACTAGGAGCCCGTTACGAGAGTTCCCCACTGGGTGGAAGGACCTAATAGATACCAGGGATCCCCGCTAGACTTGCCAGGAAGCTGAACACGTTAGACCCGTCGTCTGCTCGAGAGCCGGGATTGGCTGATCCCCGGAGGCCCCAGGGGATATATTTGAAAGTAGCCCGGGAATGGGGGCAGTTGGGGTGGAGTAACGGCATCAGAATCAGACAACAGTATTTGATAGACTCTGTTCACTTGTTTACTAACGGATTGTGTATTTAATTAAGCGGATTTATGTTCTAATTAATACATTTGATTAACTTGATGACGTAGTCGTGTCTGGTTTCGGTTTATTGGTGGAAAGCGCGCGCGGTTACAGGCTGATCGAAGATCCCAAGAAAAATGATCGAAGTCTGACTGAAGGCCACCCAATATAAACTGGAGCGCGTCTCCGCCCAACTCGAGGAAGGAAGCCTCCTCCACCTCCATCGGGTAAGGACTGGACTCCCCTTTCTCCCTCTTGGCCTCGCCTCTCTAATCTCTTACTTGGCCCAGTAATTAAGCAAAATGTTCGTCTCCTCCACGGGATTTGCGTCACACCCAACTTTTGAGGCCTATAACTCTGGTTCTACTAGAGATACGGGGCTGTCCTTTGAGTATGTTATAGTCCTATTTGTCCCCTTTCTAACGATACTTAAAACTTAGGCCTACGACAAACAGGGGCCGAGATATTAAGCAAAACGTAAACAAACCCCCTCCATAGGATTAACATTACACCCAACTTTGGAGGCCCATAGCTCTGGTTATATTAGAGATACGGGGATGTCCTTTGAGTATGTTATAGTCCTAATTGTCCCCCATCCAACCATACTAAAAACATAGGACTACGACAAACAGGGGCCGAGTAATTAAGCAAAATGTTCTTAAACATTCTCTCCATTGAATTAACACGGACTTATTTTACAAAACACCCATTAACTCTGGTTCTATTATAGATACCCGGATGTCCTTTGAGTATGTCATAGTCCTATTTGTCCCCTTTCCAACGATACTAAAAACTTAAGGTTCCACCAATGAGGGGCCGAGGAATTAGGGAAAATGTTCATAAACATTCGCTCCATAGGATTAAGACGGACTTATTTTACATAACACCTATTAACTCTGTTTATATTATAGATACGGGGATGTCCTTTGAGTATGTTATAGTCCTATTTGTCCCCTTTCCAAGGATACTTAAAACATAGGGCTACGACAAACAGGGGCCGAGATATTAAGCAAAACGTAAACAAACCCCCCTCCATAGGAATAACATTACACCCAACTTTGGAGGCTTATAACTCCGGTTCTGTTATAGATACCCGGATGTCCTTTGAGTATGTCGTAGTTCTATTTGTCCCCTTTCCAAGGATACTTAAAACTTAGGGCTACGACAAACAGGGGCCGAGTAATTAAGGAAAATGTTCATAACCACCATACCCTCCATAACTAACCTTTGGAGGCTCGTAACTCTGCTTCTAACCTTTACGTGTTACTGTTATGACGTTTAGCTTAGGATAGGGGTGTTTTAGAGACATTTTGACCCTTAGAAGGGCAGATACGGAAGGTTTTTCCCGTTTTATGGCTCTATCTATCTCACTCGTTTAACCAACCCACTGCGTCATTCGTTTAGCTTACCCACCCCTCGACACAAAACTTACAAGCGCTATATCTTTTAAACCGTAATAGATAGAGCTAATTCGAAAGCAGATCTAGATAGAGCACTTAATGGAGATTATTAGCTGTAATTTTCATTAAATTTGAATGATAATTAACTTAATTAGAAGCAAAATAAATATGGTCAATTGCTGGGTGTTCTCGGATCTCAAATTCAACAAGTATAGATGGCGAGGGGACCGTCACTACGCATCAGAGCGTACGAGATTTGAAATCACTAGCGATTTTGATGATTTCAATACGATTAATGTGATTTGGATGTGATTTGAATGATTTGTACGATCATAAGTTTATAAGTGATGTTCCATAAGTAATGCCAGAGGCTTAATGAGAGCTAGTTCAATAACGACGTGAGAATTGACTCTACCCGGTTTTGCAGTCCATCCTCCTATTTAGTCTATGGTAAACCTTTAACAGCGCCCCAGTCACCAGGCGTCGCTTTACGAGAATCTATGACTTTACTCCTACGTCACTTCATGACAAGCTCTCATTAACACTTATGGAACACATCTTATTTACCATAAGTTTATAATATATGTTCCATAAGTGTGACAATCAGGTAAAATTATTACTGAGACCCAGTCTTACAGTGCCTTGTGCATCTTGTTTGCATGACGTCACAAATTTTGAAATAAACCTCCTAGCGGGCACTCTCTGAAGCTCGCGGAAATGTATCAATGCGCGGTAGGGTCGTATGTGCATTCAGTTACATCGGAGCCTCGGACTCGTAGTGTTCCCGATTTTGGTTTGTTTATATTTTTAGTCCAAGGCTTAGAGACTTAGAGTGCGTTTTTAAAGATATAATGTAACATTTAATATGGAACATATATTATAAACTTATGTATTTACTTATGGTACGACTCGAATGATTTGAATTCTAAATTTGACTGCTTTGGATGGTGATTTCACTGATTTGATTGATTTCATAGCGATTTTAGTGATTTTCTAGATTTGGGAAGTGATTTATGTGATTTGAATGATTTGAAAACCTAGGTGTATGAGATTTGAAGGAGTGACGGCCCCCTCGCGTCCCAATACACTGATTCGGACAGACAAACCTCGCTTCGGTTGACTCTCAGTGGTACGACTTGTTTCGTCCAAGTTTTCCCGCCGAACTATTTTCGACCTCCGCCTTTTCAAGATTGCTTATCCCTCCGCCTTGAGTCAGTCCCGTTACCATTGTCTACCCCCCCTTCTATTTGTAACCGCGCTACAATGTAGACGTAAACGTCAACTAAACTTAAAAGTGAATATATTGGTCGTCCATATTCCTCCCTGCGCTTGGTGGCGCTATCAGGTTAGCCGCGTCATAAAATAAAGAGGCGATAAATTTCAATCTCTCTTTTTTTTCTTTCAACCCGCAGTAGTGGCAGCGCTGTGAGTTACTAGCGTTAAACCTTCCGTACATTTAAAACAGGGTGCCATTACTCGAAACCCAATTCATTATTTGGGCTTAAAAATTATTTTAATTGATTTTAATCGCGATTTTTTTACTGATTACTGTTAGTTACGAAGTGCAACGTAGGATAGGGTTATTTTAGAGACATTTCGAAGCTTAGAAGGGCAGATACGGAGGCTTTTTCCCGTTTTAGGCCTAAAATTAGGCCTAAATTAATTAACCCGATATGGATTTCGGGTTAATTTTAGATGAGAAATCGATTGGTGATAGGCGAATCGGCCTAAAATGAACAAGGTGGCCGAAAACGTGGCTGTACGCTTCTGAAACCATTTTTTTCCGATTCCTCGCCTTGAAATTAATTAGGAAATATATTTTCCTTGTTAATATACCTTAATTAGACGCCTTAATTAAGGGAAAAACCTATTTTAAAAACTCCAAAATCAAGTCTTTGCAAACGCATGAAAAGTCTACGGACGGGAGACGTGGTTGATACGCGAGATGAGAGAGAATTTTTCGTAATTTCAATTTTCGGTTATTTTTAATTTCCCATCGAAATTAACTTAATAAATTAAATTAAATACACTTAATCTGAATGATTAAAACCTCCTGAATCCGATGGTGCTAGTCGCGTCTCTCTACGACTAACCGTTAATTAACTACGTCATTAAACGTCCCGAAACGCAGCCCGTTTTTTCAGTTTTTCTTCTTTCCAACCTCTTTTTGCCATTTAAATTTAAATTAATTAAACTTTAATTAACCGATTCGGACGTAGAAAACTCTAAGAAATCGAATGAAAGCGGTCCCAATATCGTGCGACTAGTGGTTCATTAGTTATTCCACTAATTGCGGCCATGTCCGTTTTTAGTTTCAACCTAACTGTGTAGCAACTGTAAACGTTATGGTCTACGGCCTCGCAGTACTTCCTGGTATCGAGTTATGTTGATATTCATTAATTTGAGTTAAAACCTTAATTATCTTAATTTTTAACGGAATATTTTTATTGAATATTGTCTCTTGACGCGTTTAGAGTGTTATATTGAAAAATCAGACTGATATCTTTAGAAACGAGGTTTAAAACTGATTATTAGTGTTCCTTGTTTAAATATAATTTATTTTGATGAAACTGATATGGATTATATACTGATTTGAACTGATTTACACATATCCAGCCTTTTTGTGTTTGTGCCGCCATTTTGGAAAATGGCGGGAAACTAAATCTCTTGTTCTACTAGAGATACGGGGATGTCCTTTGAGTATGTTATAGTCCTATTTGTCCCCTTTCCAACCATACCAAAAACATAGGGCTACGACAAACAGGGGCCGAGATATTAAGCAAAACGTAAACATACCCCCCACCATAGGATTAACATTAGACTATACTTTGCAGGCTCGTAACTCTGGTTCTATGATCCTATAGTCCAACGGGGCAAGAAGGGCAGGTCCAGTCTAAGAAGGCCAGTTTCAAAAATACTCACCAAGGAAAGAAATGAAAATGAAAATTCATTCAAATTTGTAATTTTTTAATAAAATTCATGGAAATCTCAGTGAAATTTTTTTAATACGCTTCTGAAACCATTTTTTTCCGATTCCTCGCCTTGAAATTAATCAGGAAATATATTTTCCTTGTTAATGTACCTTAATTAGAAGCCGTAATTAAGGGAAATGCTCAACTGGGGGAAGCGTCACACTTCTAGTTAGACTGTTACTTATAATTTTCACACTAAACTTTGGAGGCTCGTAACTCTGGTTCTACTAGAGATACGGGGATGTCCTTTAAGTATGTCATAGTCCAATTTGTCCCCTTTCCAACGATACTAAGAACATAGGGCTACGACAAACAGGGGCCGAGATATTAAGCAAAACGTAAACAAACCCTCTCCTTAGGATTAACATTACACCCAACTTTGGAGGCTTATAACTCCGGTTCTGTTATAGATACCCGGATGTCCTTTGAGTATGTCGTAGTCCTATTTGTCCCCTTTCCAAGGATACTTAAAACTTAGGGCTACGACAAACAGGGGCCGAGTAATTAGGGAAAATGTTCATAACCACCACACCCTCCGTCACACCCAACTTTCGAGGCTCGTAACTCTGGTTCTACTAGAGATACGGGGATGTCCTTTGAATATGTCATAGTCCAATTTGTCCCCTTTCCAACGATACTAAGAACATAGGGCTACGACAAACAGGGGCCGAGATATTAAGCAAAACGTAAACAAACCCCCCTCCATAGGATTAACATTACACCCAACTTTGGAGGCTTATAACTCCGGTTCTGTTATAGATAGCCGGATGTCCTTTAAGTATGTCATAGTCCTATTTGTCCCCTTTCAAAGGATACTAAAAACTTATGGATACGACAAACAGGGGTCGTGATATTAAGGAAAATGTTCATAACCACCACACCCTCCGTCACACCCAACTTTCGAGGCTCGTAACTCTGTTTCTACTAGAGATACGGGGATGTCGTTTGAGTATGTTATAGCCCAATTTGTCCCCCATCCTACTATACCAAAGGTTTGGGGTTGCGTCATATAGGGGCCGAGAAATTAAGCGAAATATTCAAAAACATGCCATAAAAATAGCGTCACACCCAACTTTAGAGTCTCGTAACTCTGGTTCTAATAGACATAGGGGGATGTCCTCTGAGTATGTTATAGTCCAATTTGTCCCCCATCCAACCATACCAAGAACATAGGGCTACGACAAACAGGGGCCGAGATATTAAGCAAAATGTTCGTCAACGTATGGTATCTTCTCACCTTTATTTGCTATGTTACTTATGATTTTAGCACTGAACTTTGTAGGCTCATAACTCTCGTTCTATTAGAGATACGGGGATCTCCTTTGGATATGTTATAGTACTCTTTGCTCCCCATACAAGGATACTTTAAACTTGAGGCTACCTCAATATCGTCGTCAACTTATTTTTTGTCTCACTTATTGTTAGGAGGTTACTTTTGATTTTTGAAAATAAACTTTGCAGGCTCGTAACTCTTTTTCTACTAGAGATACGGGGATGTCCTTAGGATATGTTATAGCCCAATTTGTCCCCCATCTAACCATACTAAAAACTTTGGGCTACGACAAACAGGGGCCGAGTACTTAAGCAAAACGTAAAGAAACAAACCCCTCCATAGGAAATGCATTAAACTAAATTTTGGAGGCTCGGAACTCTGGTTCTACCAGAGATACGGGGATGTAAATAATGTGACCTTGACACAAATGTTCGGATAATTATAAAGGTCTTTACATATCCCAAGCGAAAAAAAAAAAACTTCGCGGTTTCGAACCTGTGGCCTTCCGTGAGTGAGGCGGATGTGTTAACCACTGCACTACAGATATGTTCTGATGTTTGATCGAAAATACAGGCCAAATATTTAAGCAAAACGTGAACAAACAAACCCCTCCATAGGAAATGCATTAGACCCAATTTTGCAGGCTCGTAACTGTGGGTCTAGTAGAGATACGGGGATGTCCTTTGAGTATGTTATAGCCCAATTTGCCCCCCATCTAACTATACTAAAGACTTTGGGCTGCGACAAACTGGGGCCAAGTAATTAAGCAAAACGTAAACAAACAACCCCTCCATAGGAATTGCATTTTAGACCCAACTTTGCAGCCTCGTAACTCTGTTTCTACTAGAGATACGCGGATGTCCTTTGAGTATGTTATAGCCCAATTTGCCCCCCATCTAACCATACTAAAAACTTTGGGCTACGACAAACAGGGGCCAGGTACTTAAGCAAACCGTAAAGAAACAAACTCCTCCATAGGAAATGCTTTAGATCCAACTTTGCAGGCTCGTAACTCTGTTTCTACTAGAGATACGGGGATGTCGTTTGAGTATGTTATAGCCCAATTTGTCCCCCATCCTACTATACCAAAGGTTTGGGGTTGCGTCATATAGGGGCCGAGAAATTAAGCGAAATATTCAAAAATATGCCATAAAAATAGCGTCACACCCAACTTTAGAGTCTCGTAACTCTGGTTCTACTAGAGATACGGGGCTGTCCTTTGAGTATGTTATAGTCCAATTTGTCCCCCATCCAACCATACCAAGAACATAGGGCTACGACAAACAGGGGCCGAGATATTAAGCAAAATGTTCGTCAACGTATGGTATCGTCTCACTTATATTTGCTATGTTACTTATGATTTTAGCACTGAACTTTGTAGGCTCATAACTCTCGTTCTATTAGAGATACGGGGATCTCCTTTGGATATGTTATAGTACTCTTTGCTCCCCATACAAGGATACTTTAAACTTGAGGCTACCTCAATATCGTCGTCAACTTATTTTTTGTCTCACTTATTGTTAGGAGGTTACTTTTGATTTTTGAAAATAAACTTTGCAGGCTCGTAACTCTTTTTCTAGTAGAGATACGCGGATGTCCTTTGAGTATGTTATAGCCCAATTTGTCCCCCATCTAACCATACTAAAAACTTTGGGCTACGACAAACTGGGGCCGAGTACTTAAGCAAAACGTAAAGAAACAAACCCCTCCATAGGAAATGCATTAAACTAAATTTTGGAGGCTCGGAACTCTGGTTCTACCAGAGATACGGGGATGTAAATAATGTGACCTTGACACAAATGTTCGGATAATTATAAAGGTCTTTACATATCCCAAGCGAAAAAAAAACTTCGCGGTTTCGAACCTGTGGCCTTCCGTGAGTGAGGCGGATGTGTTAACCACTACACTACAGATATGTTATTACGGGTGGCCGAGAATACAGGGCCGAGTAATTAAGGAAAAAGTAAAGAAACAACTCCTTCCATAGGAATAGCATTAGACCCAACTTTGGAGGCTCGTAACTCTGGTTCTAGTAGAGATAAGGGGATGTCCTTTGAGAATGTTATAGTGCAATTTGTCCCCCATCTGACCATACTAAAAACGTAGGGCTACGACAAACATGGGCCAAGTAATTAAGCAAAACGTAAACGAACAACCCCTCCATAGGAATTGAATTAGACCCAACTTTGCAGCCACGTAACTCTGGGTCTACTGGAGATACGGGGATTTCCTTTTAGTATGTTATAGTGCAATTTGTCCCCCATCTAACCATACTATAAACTTAGGGCTACGACAAACAGGGGCCCAGTAATTAAGCGAGGCTCGTAAGTCTGGATCCACTAGAAGTGCTATAGCCCATTCGATTGGTAATTAAAAGCAGATTCCTCTGTTGGTAAAGGAGTTAGGGGCGAGAGCGAGTTTCAACGATGTGCACTTTTGGTTTTTCTATCTATACACTTTTGATAAAATTTCTTCAGGATAATGTAATTACTTTTCTATTTAGTATCAACTTTGCAACCCAAATACTTGTTAATTCCTCTCAATCCCGTTTCAAAGGGCTAAGTAATTAATTGTCTTAAAGTAATTAATTAAGCTAACTTTGGAGAATTACGAATTAAGTTTTTAAAACGCTTATTTATTGTTGACGGGGGAAGTTTGTAAAAATGCACTGAAACTAAAAGACGCCTTCTTTAACATTTTATTCACAAATTTAAACAATTGCAACGGCTTAAAAATTTAAACAGTTTACGAAATTTAAAATATTTTACGTAACCATTAGGTGGCAATTTACGTTAAAATTTATTACATTAAAAAAATAGTAATAAAGATTAAATTAACGCAAAAAATTAATGGAATGATAAAAAGTTATAATTAAACGAAACAATAATATTTAAATAAAAAGAAGATTTTAAAAATTACAATTAAAACCAATTAAAAACAATTAAAACCAATTAAAAAATTAAAGTGATAAGAGTTTGCAATGGTGGTTTTTTGATTCACTCATGACTATATAAATACATATATATGTTAAAATGGTGGGTGGGAACTTACGGAGTTCGAAGGTCTTGGATTCGATCATCAAGCGTCAGGAGCGGCCCGAAATTCGGCCTTGGAAGAGGGCCAATTAAAAACAATTAAAAACAATTAAAACCAATTAAAAACCAATTAAAAACCAATTAAAAACCAATTAAAAACCAATTAAAAACAATTAAAAACCAATTAAAAACAATTAAAAACCAATTAAAAACAATTAAAACCAATTAAAAACAATTAAAAACAATTAAAACCAATTAAAAACAATTAAAACCAATTAAAACCAATTAAAACCAATTAAAAAACATAAAAAAATTAAAAAAGTAAGGCGATAAGAGTTTGCAATGGTAGTTTGATAAACCAGAAACTAAAAGCATCTCGGCTCCTTTTTTAGGAGGATTGCGTAGAATGTTTCTTATCAAGTCACGGATAAAAGAATCGGGGTCTCGAAATTCTTCAACGTCTTTCACTTTAGATAGTTCAAACCGTTGCCCACATCCATTGCATCCGATATTGGCATGAGAGTATGTGAAGTATATCTTAGCTCCACAGTGCTCATCCGGACAATTACCCCTTAACATCTTCTTACGCTGCTCCATTTCCGAATTCTATTAAGCTTGTCATTAAAACGGAATAATTAGCGTAGCTTATTCCTGATCAGCGCCATCTACCCATAGCGGTGACTTTGAGAACTACTGTAAGCGGCAAGCCAATCAGATGTCGCTAAAATCTGGTGACGTCATTTTTGGTAAGACCCCCCCCCGAGAGTGCCAGTACTGCAGTGACGTCACCAGATTTTAGCGACTTCTGATTGGCTTGCCGATTACAGTAGTTCTCAAAGTCGCCGCTATGGGTAGGTGGCGCTGATCAGGAATAAGCTACGCTAATTGTAAACTTTACAGAGCTCTAAGACACTATCGCGTGATGTCGTTGTAATTAAAAAAATCTTACCTGACTGATATTAAAAAGTACGTTGCTTATTTACCGTCAAAACAAGTAAACATTAAACAATCATCTCATCTGGTCTCTGGGCCACCGAAGCCAAGGCTTAGTCATCCGCCGCTTTATATAGTATTAACTTTAAAATTTATAAGTTAAAATAATAAAAGCAATAAAAACATTAAAAGCGATAAAAGCGATAAAAACGATAAAAACGATAAAAACGATAAAAGCAATAAAAACGAATCCGACGGATCCGAAGCACACTGTGAATACCAACCGTCCACAACGTCCTTTTATAGCTAAAAATCTGGAGGCACCAAAGAGAATTTAGAAGGGGAGTGGAAAGGGTGGTTTGGAATCTAGCGCAACGTCGTCTGCTAAACGTTATCTAGGGCTAGGCAGGTCGATTTCCGATATATATTTTTTTTTTTTTATTTTGCTCTGGGTCCGGGACTAGGCGGGGGCTTGGTGCCATATAGCCAGAATTTTGTAGTTAGTTCAGGTGTAGCCGGAGCTTCCGTTTAAAGATCGCCAGCATTTGTAACAGAGAGATTTTAGAACATGTGACCGGAAACTCGCCTACCCCAAAAAGCTCAACGCGACAACTAGTTTGGGCTTCATCACCTTTAATAGAGTCTTCCACTCCCCTTCTAAATTCTCTCTGATCAAATTAGCGTCTCTGAACTCTGCAGCAATCACGTGTAAGATTTTGAACCAATGAAATTCAGCGTTTATAAAATAAAGGGAGGGGTAAACCAATTTCCCCCCTTATTTGCAGTGCTGCCAGCGTCATTTAACGTTTTGTTGTTGCACGCTTGGAAACCCGAGACCAGTGATGCCAGATTGAGGGAAATTTCCCATATCTGGGGAAATTTTGACTCCTAAAAACGGTATAAAGGGAAAAGGGAAATTCCACCAAAAATTTGCTAAATCTAGGGAAATTCCATGGGAAGAAATATTTTATTCAAAACCTACTATCTCAACATAGAAAATTAAACAACTTCATCAAATTGACCTATTAATTACGTTGGATTCTTATTAGATGGCAACCCTGCTACTGTTTTTAGTAATTTCCAAACATTGAATAAAGTCGTCTGCTAAATAACTGACCCATTGTAATCGTTAGGAAAATACATCGCCAAAAACAGTTGTCAAGCTATAATTCTAACATTTTCTATGCGCAGAATCTGGCAACCCTGAACTAGGGAAATTTTGGTCCAAAAAGGGAAATTTTAAGGGTTAGAAAGGGAAATTCCATTTTCCCCACCTGGCATCAGGGCCGGAAATAAGCACAGGACACTGGACATTGTCCAATAAAATTTTTAAATGTCCCATAATTTTTTTGAAAACTAAGGGGGTCACTGGACACTTTGACCTATAAATATTCCGGAGTTTTGATACCTTGACTATGGAGAAGCGACACCATTTTTGCACACTCCAGTGGACAATGTCCTATAAATTTTCTAGTCAAACAGGGGGTCACTGGACACATGTCCTATAAAAAATTTTTCTTATTTCCGGCCCTGCCTGGCATCAGGCTGGGAAATAGCAGTGCACTTCCTCTGGTCCAAAACCAGTTTATTAATTGCTTGGACTAGTTTTTTAATTCAAAAAGTGGGGGTTACTGGTCCTCGGGACCAGTTTATTAATTGCAAATCTATTGGAGAACAAAGGCTGGGACCAGTCCGGAGACCAGTTAATTATTTCGGGGGTCACTGGTCCCAAGGACTAGTTTAAAAAATATCCTTATTTCCCAGCCTGCCTGGCATCACTGCCGCTAGGGCGATCAGGCTGACTGTCGGACCGAGGGAATAACGCACACACGGAATAACGTATAATCGGAATAACGCATAAAAACCGGAATAAGGCATAATGGGAATAAGGCATAAACGGAATAGCGCATAAACGGATTAACGCATAACCGGAATAACGTATAACCGGATTAACGCATAACCGGAATAACGTATAACCGGATTAACGCATAAACGGAATAACGCATAGCCGGAATAACGTATAACCGGATTAACGCATAGCCGGAATAACGTATAACCGGATTAACGCCTAACCGGAATAACGCATAACCGGAATAGCGCATAACCAGAATTACGCACAAACGGAATAACGCATAAACGGAATAGCGCATAAACGGATTAACGCACAAATGGAATAACGCATAGCCGGAATAACGTATAACCGGATTAACGCCTAACCGGAATAACGCATAACCGGAATAGCGCATAACCAGAATTACGCACAAACGGAATAACGCAAAACGGAATAGCGCATAAACGGATTAACGCATAAACGGAATAACGCATAAACGGAATAGCGCATAAACGGAATAACGTATAACCGGATTAACGCATAAACGGAATAACGCATAAACGGAATAACGTATAACCGGATTAACGTACAACCGGAATAACGTATAACCGGATTAACGCATAAACGGAATAACGCATAGCCGGAATAACGTATAACCGGATTAACGCATAACCGGAATAACGTATAACCGGATTAACGCCCAACCGGAATAACGTATAACAGGATTAAAGCATACACGGAATGGCGCATAAACATTTAGAGACGGTCCCCTATCATGGCTTTAGGAAGGTTCTGTTCGGATCTCGCCTGAGCTACGCTTTCAACGCTTCTAGCAGAAAAGGAAGAGTTTCTTGACGTCATAGACTTATAGAAAGTAGTACGAGATCGCTGGCGATCCAAAAGTTATTTTTGGAACTAAAGCTACTTTATGAGCCAATCCACGGCTTGTTTCAACGAAGTGTACAATTGTTTTTATATCTATATACTTTTGATGATATTTACAGAGGCGTAGCCAGGGATTTTGATGCCCAGGGCGGTTGCGGCGGTTAAATGGGTTAACCCCCAATTCACCCAATTTAAAACACCCAATTCGCATTTATCCAAGCCTCAATCAACCCAATTCCCAGTTCTCCTATTCCAATTAACCCAATATTGCATACCCAAAAAGACTCAAATAGAGTAGAATTTGATGGTTTTATTTATTTATTTTTTCATTCCATAAGGGATACACTTACTTGAAGTGTATAACCGCTCCAAAGAGGGAGAGACGTCCTCCTTACCAAACCAAACCTAACCTTACATAACATAACAGTAACGTTTTGGAAAAGGCATATTATTTGAGAAGTCAATGAAGCTAAACATCAATATTTTGGAAAAGGCGTAACATTGTTAAATGATTAATAAAATGTTATTAACCTAACTTAACCAAACCAAAACCTAACCTAAGCTAACATAACATAAAATAACAGTAATGTTTTGGAAAAGGCGAGATCCGAACAGAACCTTCCTAAAGCCATGATAGGGGACCGTCCCTAAATGTTTATGCGCCATTCCGTGTATGCTTTAATATTGTTATACGTTTTTCCGGTTGGGCGTTAATCCGGTTATACGTTATTCCGGTTATGCGTTAATACGGTTATACATTATTCCGGCTATGCGTTATTCCGTTTATGCGTTAATCCGGTTATGCGTTATTCCGTTTATGCGTTATTCCGTTTATGCGTTAATCCGGTTATACGTTATTCCGGTTATGAGTTAATTCGGTTATACGTTATTCCGTTTATGCGTTATTCCGTTTATGCGTTATTCCGGTTATACGTTATTCCGGTTATACGTTAATCCGGTTATACGTTATTCCGTTTATGCGTTAATCCGGTTATACGTTATTCCGGTTATACGTTATTCCGTTTATGCGCTATTCCGTTTATGCGTTATTCCGTTTATGCGTTATTCCGTTTATGCGTTAATCCGTTTATGCGCTATTCCGTTTATGCGCTATTCCGATTGTGCGTAAATCTGGTTATGCGCTATTCCGGTTATGCGTTATTCCGTTTATGCGTTAATCCGGTTATACGTTATTCCGGTTATGCGTTAATCCGGTTATACGTTGTTCCGCCTATGCGTTATTCCGTATATGCGTTAATCCTGTTATACGTTATTCCGGTTATGCGTTAATCCGGTTATACGTTATTCCGTTTATGCGTTAATCCGTTTATGCGCTATTCCGTTTATGCCTTATTCCCATTATGCCTTATTCCGGTTTTTATGCGTTATTCCGATTATACGTTATTCCGTGTGTGCGTTATTCCCCCTTCCCTGACTGTCAGATCAGATGCTGCTGAAGTTTGTTTATTGTTATTAAGAAGTCGTCAATTTGCTGTCGTTTAAGTGAAACGTTTATTGTCATTTTAAAATCTAACGAAGTAACATTTAAAGTTAAGCGTGCTGTAATTTAGTTTGTTTAAAAGACGTCGTGTGGCCCCGTGGGTAAGTTTCATAAGTTAATACTATATAAAGCGGCGGATGACTAAGCCTTGGCTTCGGTGGCCCAGACCAGATGAGATCTTGGATTAAAAACAACTACGTAGTTGTTTTTAATCCAAGGTTTCCCCATTTTCTTTTTAGTCGAGTTTGCTACCGAATCTTTAGTCAAGTCTGTCGCGGATAAAATTCGTGAACAAACAAAGTTAGCCGAAAAATTTGTTGAAAACTTGCCCTTAACTCCACCTACGAAATTGGTTGCTTCCGCTCCTAAGGTATAACGTTATTAAAAAAGAAAATGTTTACAAGATGTTAATCAAGTTATTTAATTACTAATTAGCTCTTGCGTAAAGAGGAATTAGGCGCTAGCAAAACGGAACTCAGCCAATTAATGAAAAAAGTGGCCATAGTTGCCCCTCAACAACTGAAAAGACATACTTTAGAAGCTGCGGAAAATTACGATTCCATGAGGCCTAAAAACAAAAAGGTTTATTTTTCTATTTGTTTGTTTGTTTGTTTGTTTGTTTATTAATTAACTAACTAATTTAGCTCATTTATTTATTTGTTTTAATAGCAGCAAAGTCCAAATTCTGCCGCTTTAGCCTCCACACCTCAACGAAAAATTGTCAGAGTTTTTTTAATATATCTTTTCTTTTTATATTTTAATTCAAGACTATTTTTTTTTTAATTTTACCGAACTGTTTTTAATAAACTTTTAATTTTATTACATTTTGATTATTACCTTTTGCTCTCATTTTAGAGCCTAACCTTTTAACCTGTTATTTTATTTTATTTTCCCTCTCTATTTTTGGGGACTAATTTGAACGTCTGCCTATCCTTTCAAGGCTGGCTAAATTTTCGTCTGAATTCGGTGCTGCGCTCTTCGCGCCCTTTTCTTTTGCCCCCTATTTTGGGGGCTATTTTCTAGGAGGTAAAAAGGGGACCCCTTTTTCTTTTCAAAGATGGGCCTATCTTCCCCCTTTTTCCTCATATTGGTATCTTTCAACCAGATCTACATGAATGCGAGTTTTCTTTACATGAATTTTAGAATTTATATGAAAATATATACAAACAATTATACAAACATTAACAATTATTTCAAAGTTTTTTACAGAGTTGTAACTTCTGATGGTTCTACTAGACATAGGGGGATGTCCTTTGAGTATGTTATAGTCCAATTTGTCCCCTTTCCAACGATACTAAAAACTTTGGGCTACGGCAAACAGGGGCCGAGATATTAAGCGAAATATTCAAAAACATGCCATAGAAATAGCGTCACACCCAACTTTGTAGGCTCATAACTCTCGTTCTATTAGAGATAGGGGGATGTCCTTTGAGTATGTTATGGTCCAATTTGCCCCCCATCTAACCATACTAAAAACTTTGGGCTACGACAAAGAGGGGCCAAGTAATTAAGCAAGGCTCGTAAGTCTGGATCTACTAGAAGTGCCATAGCCCATTCGATAGGTAATTAAAAGCAGATTCCTCTGTTGGTAAAGGAGTTAGGGGCGAGCGAGTTTCAACGATGTGCACTTTTGGTTTTTCTATCTATACACTTTTGATAAAACTTCTTCAGGATAATGTAATTACTTTTCTATAGAGCTATCTCAGAACCCTTATTGTGACGTCACCCATGCTATTTGCCCATAGAACCAAAGCGGTACCAAAGATGGCCGCCCACTGCCAAAGCTAAGCCTATGACGTTTTACCTAGGCACTGACGTCACAGCTGAGATAGCTCTATTAAGTATCAACTTTGCAACCCAAAGACTTGTTAATTCCTCTCAATCCTGTTTCAAAGGGCTAAGTAATTAATTGTCTTAAAGTAATTAATTGCCTTAAAGTAATTAATTGCCTTAAAGTAATTAATTGCCTTAAAGTAATTAATTGCCTTAAAGTAATTAATTGCCTTAAAGTAATTAATTGCCTTAAAGTAATTAATTGCCTTAAAGTAATTAATTGCCTTAAAGTAATTAATTGCCTTAAAGTAATTAATTGCCTTAAAGTAATTAATTGCCTTAAAGTAATTAATTGCCTTAAAGTAATTAATTGCCTTAAAGTAATTAATTGCCTTAAAGTAATTAATTGCCTTAAAGTAATTAATTGCCTTAAAGTAATTAATTGCCTTAAAGTAATTAATTGCCTTAAAGTAATTAATTGCCTTAAAGTAATTAATTGCCTTAAAGTAATTAATTGCCTTAAAGTAATTAATTGCCTTAAAGTAATTAATTGCCTTAAAGTAATTAATTGCCTTAAAGTAATTAATTGCCTTAAAGTAATTAATTGCCTTAAAGTAATTAATTGCCTTAAAGTAATTAATTGCCTTAAAGTAATTAATTGCCTTAAAGTAATTAATTGCCTTAAAGTAATTAATTGCCTTAAAGTAATTAATTGCCTTAAAGTAATTAATTGTCTTAAAGTAATTAATTGTCTTAAAGTAATTAATTGTCTTAAAGTAATTAATTGTCTTAAAGTAATTAATTAAGATAACTTTGGAGAATTACGAATTAAGTTTTTAAAACGCTTATTTATTGTTGACGGGGGAAGTTTGTAAAAATGCACTGAAACTAAAAGACGCCTTCTTTAACATTTTATTCACAAATTTAAACAATTGCAACGGCTTAAAAATTTAAACAGTTTACGAAATTTAAAATATTTTACGTAACCATTAGGTGGCAATTTACGTTAAAATTTATTACATTAAAAAAATAGTAATAAAGATTAAATTAACGCAAAACAATTAATGGAATGATAAAAAGTTATAATTAAACGAAACAATAATATTTAAATAAAAAGAAGATTTTAAAAATTACAATTAAAACCAATTAAAAACAATTAAAACCAATTAAAAAATTAAAGTGATAAGAGTTTGCAATGGTGGTTTTTTGATTCACTCATGACTATATAAATACATATATATGTTAAAATGGTGGGTGGGAACTTACGGAGTTCGAAGGTCTTGGATTCGATCATCAAGCGTCAGGAGCGGCCCGAAATTCGGCCTTGGAAGAGGGCCAATTAAAAACAATTAAAAACAATTAAAACCAATTAAAAACCAATTAAAAACAATTAAAAACAATTAAAACCAATTAAAACCAATTAAAACCAATTAAAACCAATTAAAACCAATTAAAAACCAATTAAAAAAGTAAGGCGATAAGAGTTTGCAATGGTAGTTTGATAAACCAGAAACTAAAAGCATCTCGGCTCCTTTTTTAGGAGGATTGCGTAGAATGTTTCTTATCAAGTCACGGATAAAAGAATCGGGGTCTCGAAATTCAACGTCTTTCACTTTAGATAGTTCAAACCGTTGCCCACATCCATTGCATCCGATATTGGCATGAGAGTATGTGAAGTATATCTTAGCTCCACAGTGCTCATCCGGACAATTACCCCTTAACATCTTCTTACGCTGCTCCATTTCCGAATTCTATTAAGCTTGTCATTAAAACGGAATAATTAGCGTAGCTTATTCCTGATCAGCGCCATCTACCCATAGCGGTGACTTTGAGAACTACTGTAAGCGGCAAGCCAATCAGATGTCGCTAAAATCTGGTGACGTCATTTTTGGTAAGACCCCCCCCCCGAGAGTGCCAGTACTGCAGTGACGTCACCAGATTTTAGCGACTTCTGATTGGCTTGCCGATTACAGTAGTTCTCAAAGTCGCCGCTATGGGTAGGTGGCGCTGATCAGGAATAAGCTACGCTAATTGTAAACTTTACAGAGCTCTAAGACACTATCGCGTGATGTCGTTGTAATTAAAAAAATCTTACCTGACTGATATTAAAAAGTACGTTGCTTATTTACCGTCAAAACAAGTAAACATTAAACAATCATCTCATCTGGTCTCTGGGCCACCGAAGCCAAGGCTTAGTCATCCGCCGCTTTATATAGTATTAACTTTAAAATTTATAAGTTAAAATAATAAAAGCAATAAAAACATTAAAAGCGATAAAAGCGATAAAAACGATAAAAACGATAAAAACGATAAAAGCAATAAAAACGAATCCGACGGATCCGAAGCACACTGTGAATACCAACCGTCCACAACGTCCTTTTATAGCTAAAAATCTGGAGGCACCAAAGAGAATTTAGAAGGGGAGTGGAAAGGGTGGTTTGGAATCTAGCGCAACGTCGTCTGCTAAACGTTATCTAGGGCTAGGCTGGTCGATTTCCGATATTTTTTTTTTTTTTATTTTGCTCTGGGTCCGGGACTAGGCGGGGGCTTGGTGCCATATAGCCAGAATTTTGTAGTTAGTTCAGGTGTAGCCGGAGCTTCCGTTTAAAGATCGCCAGCGTCTGTAACAGAGAGATTTTAGAACATGTGACCGGAAACTCGCCTACCCCAAAAAGCTCAACGCCATATCTTGTTTGGGCGTCATCACGTTTAATAGAGTCAAAGGGGGGGCCTTCTACTCCCCTTCTAAATTCTCTCTGATCAAATTAGCGTCTCTGAACTCTGCAGCAATCACGTGTAAGATTTTGAACCAATGAAATTCAGCGTTTATAAAACAAAGGGAGGGGTAAACCAATTTCCCCCCTTATTTGCAGTGCTGCCAGCGTCATTTAACGTTTTGTTGTTGCACGCTTGGAAACCCGAGACCAGTGATGCCAGATTGAGGGAAATTTCCCATATCTGGGGAAATTTTGACTCCTAAAAACGGTAAAAAGGGAAAAGGGAAATTCCACCAAAAATTTGCTAAATCTAGGGAAATTCCATGGGAAGAAATATTTTATTCAAAACCTACAATCTCAACATAGAAAATTAAACAACTTCATCAAATTGACCTATTAATTACGTTGGATTCTTATTAGATGGCAACCCTGCTACTGTTTTTAGTAATTTCCAAACATTGAATTACCGAAAGTCGTCTGCTAAATAACTGACCCATTGTAATCGTTAGGAAAATACATCGCCAAAAACAGTTGTCAAGCTATAATTCTATCATTTTCTATGCGCAGAATCTGGCAACCCTGAACTAGGGAAATTTTGCTCCAAAAAGGGAAATTTTAAGGGCTAGAAAGGGAAATGCCATTTTTCCCACCTGGCATCACTGCACGTGGTTGACTCTCTTCTTGTAACGTGTTGAAAATTAATATCAATTCATTAAATTTAAATAACCATGGGAAGACCAGGTAATTAATGAAATTTATGTTTTCAATTCTAAAGTATTAATATTAGAAGACGAAATTTCGCTAACATTTAGTAGATATAGTACTTTTTACGGAGTTTGTTTAAGCCTTGGTTAGGTTAGACCGAGGGGCTAGCCACTTACGAAATATGGATGGTGTACAAGCCTTAAGAAATATATTTAAATATTTCGAGAAATATCGTAATATTGAGAAATATCGGAAATATAGGGAAATATTGGGAAATATCGGAAATAATGGGAAATAATGAGAAATATCGGAAATAATGGGAAATAATGAGAAATATTAGAAATATTAAGACATAATGAGAAATATCGGAAATATTGGGAATACGAAGGAATAATCGAAATATTGGAAATTTAAAGGAAATATTGTGAAAATATTGGAAATTTAAGGGAAATGTAGTGAAAATATTGGAAATTTAAGGGAAATATAGTGAAAATATTGGAAATTTAAGGGAAATATCGTGAAAATATTGGAAATTTAAAGGAAATATAGTGAAAATATTGGAAATTTAAGGGAAATATAGTGAAAATATTGGAAATTTAAGGGAAATATCGTGAAAATATTGGAAATTTAAAGGAAATATAGTGAAAATATTGGAAATTTAAGGGAAATATAGTGAAAATATTGGAAATTTAAGGGAAATATCGTGAAAATATTGGAAATTTAAAGGAAATATAGTGAAAATATTGGAAATTTAAGTGAAATATAGTGAAAATATTGGAAATATTAGGAAATAATCGAAATATTGGAAATTTAAAGGAAATATTGTGAAAATATTGGAAATTTAAGGGAAATATAGTGAAAATATTGGAAATTAAAGGAAATATAGTGAAAATATTGGAAATTTAAGGGAAATATCGTGAAAATATTGGAAATTTTAGGAGAAATATTGGGAAATATAGAAATACAAAAATAATAGAAATACTGAGAAATATTTGGAAATACGAAGGAATAATGGAAATATTGGAAATTTAAGGGAAATATCGTGAAAATATTGGAAATTTAAGGGAAATATCGTGAAAATATTGGAAATTTTAGGAGAAATATCGGGAAATAAAGAAATACAAAAATAATAGAAATAAATCGGAAATATTTGGAAATAAGAAATCTGGTGTACATTTTTTGGGGAAGTGAGTAGCCCCTCGGGTTAGACCCCCAAAGAGCGGCTGAGCGGGAGGTTGTTAATGATATCACAAAGATAATTAATTTAAATTTACAGGATTTACGCCAAGAGGTGGTGGAGGACGAGGGGGCGGCTTTAGAGGTGGCCGTGGTAAGTTTTAAAGGAAAATTATTATTACCATTAAGCATTTTTTAACATTTTTTATCCTTAATCACGCAAGGTGGAGATAGAGGTGGGGGTGGTGGTTTCAGAGGCGGCGGCGGCTTTCGAGGAGGTCGTAACGGTGATGATGGAGAAGGAGGAGGTGGTTTCCGAGGTCACTGGTGGAGGTGGATTTCGAGGTAGAGGAGGTGGAGACAGAGGCCGAGGTGGTTTTAGAGGTGGTGGCAGAGGAGGAGATAGAGGAGGCCGCGGTGGACGAGGAGGTCGTGGTGGTGGAAGAGGAGGGTTCAGAGGAGGTAAAAAGGTCATCGTTGAACCTCATAGACACGAAGGAGTCTTCATTGCTAGAGGAAAAGAAGACGCTCTAGTTACCAAGAATTTGCTAACGGGAGAGAGTGTTTATGGTGAAAAAAGGATAGCTGTTGAAGTATGAACGATATTTAGAGAATGACTGTAGACAATAGAGATTAATAGTATTATTTCTTAAGGATGAAAATGGAAAGGTGGAGTACCGTGTCTGGAATCCTTTTAGGTCAAAGTTAGCCGCTGCAATCTTAGGTGGTGTTGATAAAATCCATATGCCTCCTGGTTCCAAAGTACTATACTTAGGAGCAGCTTCCGGAACTACAGTTTCTCATGTGGCCGATATAGTTGGACCCGTAAGAGAAATACACTTTTATTCGCGTAGCTTATTCCTGATCAGCGCCACCTACCCATAGCGGTGACTTTGAGAACTACTGTAAGCGGCAAGCCAATCAGATATCGTTAAAATCTGGTGACGTCACTGACTAACACTCTCGGGGGTCTTACCAAAAATGACGTCACCAGATTTTAGCGACATCTGATTGGGTTGCCGCTTACAGTAGTTCTCAAAGTCACCGCTATGGGTAGGTGGCGCTGATCAGGAAAATAAGGCTAATTTGAAAGTAAAAAAATTTCCTTATTGCTTTTTAGGAGGGACTAGTTTACGCTGTTGAGTTTTCTCACAGATCAGGTCGCGATTTAATTGGTGTAGCCCAAAAACGTACCAATATAATTCCTATTATCGAAGACGCTAGACATCCTCATAAATATAGAATGCTAGTTGGGATGGTAGACGTTATATTTGCTGATGTTGCTCAACCTGACCAAGCTCGTATTGTTGCCATAAATGCCCACAGTTTCCTGAAAAATGGTGGACATTTTGTTATATCCATAAAGGTAATTATTTATGTTGTAAACCTCTGTGTGTGTGTTTGAGGGGGGGGGGCTAAAATGTAAGCCTCTGTGGAGGGGGGGAAGAGTAGGTCTAAAATGTAAGCCTCTGTGGAGGGGGGGACTAGTAGGTCTAAAATGTAAGCCTCTGTGGAGGGGGGGGAAGAGTAGGTCTAAAATGTAAGCCTCTGTGGAGGGGGGGGACTAGTAGGTCTAAAATGTAAGCCTCTGTGGGGGGGGGACTAGTAGGTCTAAAATGTAAGCCTCTGTGGGGGGGGGAGAGTAGGTCTAAAATGTAAGCCTCTGTGGGGGGGGGGACTAGTAGGTCTAAAATGTAAGCCTCTGTGGAGGGGGGGGGAAGAGTAGGTCTAAAATGTAAGCCTCTGTGGAGGGGGGGGACTAGTAGGTCTAAAATGTAAGCCTCTGTGGGGGGGGGAGAGTAGGTCTAAAATGTAAGCCTCTGTGGGGGGGGGGACTAGTAGGTCTAAAATGTAAGCCTCTGTGGAGGGGGGGGGGGGAAGAGTAGGTCTAAAATGTAAGCCTCTGTGGAGGGGGGGGGACTAGTAGGTCTAAAATGTAAGCCTCTGTGGAGGGGGGGGGGGAAGAGTAGGTCTAAAATGTAAGCCTCTGTGGAGGGGGGGGGACTAGTAGGTCTAAAATGTAAGCCTCTGTGGAGGGGGGGGACTAGTAGGTCTAAAATGTAAGCCTCTGTGGAGGGGGGTGTTGAATAATGATAAAACTAATACTTTCGTATCCTTAATTAATTCTATATAAATGTTTAATTCCATGTTATAAAGTAAATTTGCATAACAATGTTAATATTAAATAAGAGATGATAATTTTGTATACTTCCTAAGATTAAAATAGATGGCGTGATAAGATTAGAAATCAATAAGATGAGAATGCAGGAATTGGAAAAACCATAAACAAAAAAGAATGATTCGCGCCTCTACGGAACACAGTTGTGTATGAGAGAAAGTTTTTCAGTTGAATAAAGAACTTAGATTATTAATGTAATTCGTCCCATTTTTTTATATAACAACAAAACATGGTGTCAGATTAAAGTTTCCCGCGTCTTCCCGCCGCGTTTGTCAGTTTTTTCGCCGTTCCCGTCGCTTTGGAAAGGGGATATTAGGGTCAAAGGCTTAGTGATACAGCGTCAGTGAGAAGAAGAAAATACCACTACTCGCTAGTAAACAAAGGACACCCGACTTAACATGTCTGAAGACGACACGAATGACTTGGAACTTGTTCAAGGTGGACAGAGCGTACCAACGGGAGTGCCCCCCGTACCTGCCCCTACCTTTCAAATCACTGCCCCCGAACCGTTAACAGGAGCGGGAGAATGGCCGAAATGGATTAGAAGATTTGAACGCTTTCGCCAGGCCTCGGGTCTGAGTCGAAGTTCTCATAAGGAACAAGTAAATGCCTTAATCTATTTCATGGGTCCTCAGGCCAATGATATCTTCGACTCGTTTCAATTGAGTACGGAGGAAGAGAGCGTCTATGAGAACGTCAGAGATCGTTTTGAAGGACACTACGTTGTACGGCGCAACCGCACGTATGAGAGAGCGAAATTTAATAATCGTCAACAAAGAGATGGCGAGAGCGTAGAAGAATACATTACCGCATTACACGCATTATCAGAACATTGTGAATTTGGAACAATGCGGGACGAACTTATCTGTGACAGACTGGTAGTTGGGTTAAAAGACAAGGCCTTATCAGAGCGACTGCAGTTGGACAAAGAACTGACATTGGACGGTGCTGTCACGAAAGCCAGACAAAATGAACAAATCAAATCGCAACAACGGGAGTTGTACCCCGAGAAAAATGCGCATAATGTAGATAGAATACACACGGGTAAACCTGCATCGCGTACTAGCAGAAACATGCAAGGTCAATGGCGGAACCACGTAACGGCCAAACAGCCACCTCCAAATATGTCAACGCTACGACAACACCAACCTCAGCAACAGCAAGAACGTTGTAAACGTTGTGGATACTCGAGAAATCATCCCAGAGAACAATGTCCAGCCTACAGCGCTACATGTCATAAATGTAAGAGAAGAGGTCACTTTGCGAAACAGTGCCGAAATTCAATGAATACTATAAGAGAAGTAACCAGCGATACATCCTTGAACAATGCATTTTTGGGATCAGTAGAGAGCAAACCCTCCCGGCAGTGGCATGCCACCATCTTGGTTGATAAACAACGAATTAAGTTTAAGGTTGACACAGGAGCTGATGTGAGTGTCATACCGGAAGAAATGGCCCGAGCAATGCCTCTAGCAAGTAAATTGGTAGCCTCAGATAGAACCTTATATGGCCCAGGCCGTAAGAGAATCGAATGCGTAGGGATGATAGCTGCGACATTAGAATATAAAAATGCAAGAATAGTTGAAAACGTCTACGTGATCCCAGACCTAGAAAGACCGCTTTTGGGGCTGAAAGCGAGTGAAGAATTAAACATAATAGCGAGAGTAGATGGAATGGAATCAGCCGCCACTAAAGTTGAGTTGATCTTGCAGGAGTTTCCTCATCTCTTTGAAGGAATAGGCAAGACCGTCGAACCATATGAGATTGCATTAATGCCTGGCGCTCAACCAACTGCATTAAACACGCCAAGAAGAGTTCCCATTCCACTGATGAAGCAAACCAAAGATGAACTGATCCGCATGGTTTCAGAAGGTATTATAACACCTATAGAAGAACCGACAGACTTCTGCGCTCCGATGGTGATAGTTCCCAAGCCGGATAAAAGCATACGCATTTGCGTGGATTTGACTGATTTAAATAAATTCATTAAGAGAGAAAGATATCCACTTCCCTCGGTGGATCACATCTTGGGTCAATTGGCGGGAGCCACCATATTTTCGAAATTAGATGCTACGAGCGGTTATTGGCAAGTTCCCTTGGCGCCTCAGTCAGCGAAGTTGACAACTTTTATCACGCCTTTCGGGCGATATTATTTTAACAGAATGCCCTTTGGTATTTGTTCTGCGTCAGAGCATTTCCAACGAAAAATAGGACTCTGTCTCGCTGGAATACCAGGAGCTGTTCACCTGCAAGATGATATCTTGGTATGGGGATGTAACGTGCAAGAGCATGACGAGAGATTGAGACAGATATTAAAACGTCTGACAGAAGCTGGAATTACACTTAATAGAGCCAAATGCGAGTTCTCTGTCAGAAGAGTTAAGTTTCTAGGCCACGTCATAGATGAAGCAGGAATACATCCAGACGAAGCGAAGATAGCCGCTATCAACAAACTGCCACCGCCAACAAATACAACAGAGTTGAAGCGTTTCCTAGGGATGGTTAACTTTCTAGCAAAGTTTGTACCGGAAGTATCTCATACACTGAGACCGTTACATGAACTCTTAAGCACGAAAAATGAGTGGACGTGGGGAGACCCACAGAACGAGTCGTTTATCAAGATCAAAGCATTGTTAACTAATCATCCAGTACTGGCGGTGTATGACCCGAAGCTGCCAACAATTATTTCAGCTGATGCGTCATCTTGGGGAATAGGCGCTGTCCTAAGTCAAGTTCATACAGATGGACAACGGCGCGTAGTCGCTTACGCATCTACGACGTTAACAGATGCAGAAAAGAGATACGCGCAAATAGAGAAAGAAGCCACAGCATTGGCGTGGGCATGTAATCGATTCAAGGATTACATAACAGGGATTAGCGTTGATCTTGAAACAGATCATAAACCGTTAGTGACGATCTTGACGACAAAGCAAATAGACGATTTGTCCCCTCGTCTTCAAAGAATACGGTTACGGATGATGCGTTACGTCTATACTATAAAATATGTTCCGGGAAAAGAGTTACATGCCGCCGACGCACTTTCGCGTGCCCCCCTATCTGGAGAACAAGATTCGGTAGAATTGGATGAAGAAGTATCTGCCTACATACAACTCATCACGTCAACCCTTCCCGCTACAGACCTTAGATTGGCCGAAATATGGCAGAAACAAAGAAATGATCCAGTATGCATACAACTGCTACATTACATTCAACACGGGTGGCCACAGAAAAGTCAAGTAACCAAAGAATGTCAAAGCTATTATGCTTATCGCGATGAGCTGTCAGAAACGGACGGCCTGCTCATGAAGAGTTCTCGGCTCGTGATCCCCGAACTATTACGAGACACCGTATTGGAACAAATACACCATGGTCACCAGGGCATTACCAAGTGCCGCGCAAGAGCGAAATCAGCAGTATGGTGGCCAGGATTATCTCGAGCAATCGAAGAAAAGGTTCAACGTTGCCTCGCGTGTATCAAGGAATCCAAAAATATGCACGAACCGATGATACCTACAGAATTTCCTGATCGCCCGTGGCAAATAGTTGCTATGGATTTATTCCATCTAGAAAAGAAATGGTTCCTGGTGGTCACGGACTATTATTCGCGTTTCTTTGAGATACGACCGCTCAGTGAATTAAACACCGCTGCGGTAATTGACCGCATCAAGTCAATCTTCGCCACCCATGGCATACCTGAGACAGTCAAATCAGATAACGGTCCTCAATTCAATCCTACATTGACGTCAGAATTCCGACGCTTTGCGGAGAATTACGGATTTACGCATGTAACATCCAGTCCACGTTATCCTCAGAGTAACGGCTTTGCAGAAGCAGCAGTGAAGATCGTAAAACAACAGCTGAAGAAATCTGAAGACGCGTATAAAGCCTTATTGGCTTACCGTTCGACTCCGTTGGCTAACGGTTATAGCCCAGCTGAACTGTTGATGGGTCGCAAGGTACGATCCACACTACCGATCGCTAGCACTCACTTGTATCCGTCCCATTTACCACGAGAACAAGTCGTTGACTTGGAAGAACGTAGAAAGGCCTCACAGAAGAAAAATTATGATACTCGTCATAATGTGAAAACGCTCCGTGAGTTGAACAAGGGCGAAACAGTATGGATAACAGACATGAGAACGCAAGGAACAGTAGCCGAACACGCACCCGAACCACGTTCCTACATGATCCACACCCCAAAGGGTACCATCCGTCGCAACAGATATCATCTGATACCCATCAGACAGGACAGAGACGATGCCGCTCCACAGCAACCTGATAGACAACCGTCCAAAGGTCCAGTACAAGAAACAGATGAACAAAACCAAGGAGAGCAAGAAAATTCACCCGTCCCGACATCACCCCAATCGCCATCACAACAGGATGAATCACCAGAGCCTTATCGCACCAGGTCAGGTCGCGTGATCATTAAACCAGTAAGACTGGATCTCTGAACTTGAGGGAAGGATGTTGAATAATGATAAAACTAATACTTTCGTATCCTTAATTAATTCTATATAAATGTTTAATTCCATGTTATAAAGTAAATTTGCATAACAATGTTAATATTAAATAAGAGATGATAATTTTGTATACTTCCTAAGATTAAAATAGATGGCGTGATAAGATTAGAAATCAATAAGATGAGAATGCAGGAATTGGAAAAACCATAAACAAAAAAGAATGATTCGCGCCTCTACGGAACACAGTTGTGTATGAGAGAAAGTTTTTCAGTTGAATAAAGAACTTAGATTATTAATGTAATTCGTCCCATTTTTTTATATAACAACAAAACAGGGGGGACTAGTAGGTCTAAAATGTAAGCCTCTGTGGAGGGGGGGGGGGGACTAGTAGGTCTAAAATGTAAGCCTCTGTGGGGGGGGAGAGTAGGTCTAAAATGTAAGCCTCTGTGGAGGGGGGGGGACTAGTAGGTCTAAAATGTAAGCCTCTGTGGAGGGGGGGGACTAGTAGGTCTAAAATGTAAGCCTCTGTGGAGGGGGGGACTAGTAGGTCTAAAATGTAAGCCTCTGTGGAGGGGGGGGACTAGTAGGTCTAAAATGTAAGCCTCTGTGGAGGGGGGGACTAGTAGGTCTAAAATGTAAGCCTCTGTGGGGGGGGAGAGTAGGTCTAAAATGTAAGCCTCTGTGGAGGGGGGGGGACTAGTAGGTCTAAAATGTAAGCCTCTGTGGAGGGGGGGGGAAGAGTAGGTCTAAAATGTAAGCCTCTGTGGAGGGGGGGGGACTAGTAGGTCTAAAATGTAAGCCTCTGTGGAGGGGGGGGGGAAGAGTAGGTCTAAAATGTAAGCCTCTGTGGAGGGGGGGACTAGTAGGTCTAAAATGTAAGCCTCTGTGGAGGGGGGGACTAGTAGGCCTAAAATGTAAGCCTCTGTGGGGGGGGGAAGAGTAGGTCTAAAATGTAAGCCTCTGTGGAGGGGGGGGGGACTAGTAGGTCTAAAATGTAAGCCTCTGTGGGGGGGGGAGAGTAGGTCTAAAATGTAAGCCTCTGTGGAGGGGGGGGGGACTAGTAGGTCTAAAATGTAAGCCTCTGTGGAGGGGGGGGACTAGTAGGTCTAAAATGTAAGCCTCTGTGGAGGGGGGGACTAGTAGGTCTAAAATGTAAGCCTCTGTGGAGGGGGGGGACTAGTAGGTCTAAAATGTAAGCCTCTGTGGGGGGGGAGAGTAGGTCTAAAATGTAAGCCTCTGTGGAGGGGGGGGGACTAGTAGGTCTAAAATGTAAGCCTCTGTGGAGGGGGGGGGGAAGAGTAGGTCTAAAATGTAAGCCTCTGTGGAGGGGGGGGGACTAGTAGGTCTAAAATGTAAGCCTCTGTGGAGGGGGGGGGGAAGAGTAGGTCTAAAATGTAAGCCTCTGTGGAGGGGGGGACTAGTAGGTCTAAAATGTAAGCCTCTGTGGAGGGGGGGACTAGTAGGCCTAAAATGTAAGCCTCTGTGGGGGGGGAAGAGTAGGTCTAAAATGTAAGCCTCTGTGGAGGGGGGGGGAAGAGTAGGTCTAAAATGTAAGCCTCTGTGGAGGGGGGGGACTAGTAGGTCTAAAATGTAAGCCTCTGTGGAGGGGGGGACTAGTAGGCCTAAAATGTAAGCCTCTGTGGGGGGGGGAAGAGTAGGTCTAAAATGTAAGCCTCTGTGGAGGGGGGGGACTAGTAGGTCTAAAATGTAAGCCTCTGTGGAGGGGGGGGAAGAGTAGGTCTAAAATGTAAGCCTCTGTGGAGGGGGGGACTAGTAGGTCTAAAATGTAAGCCTCTGTGGAGGGGGGGGGGACTAGTAGGTCTAAAATGTAAGCCTCTGTGGAGGGGGGGGGGAAGAGTAGGTCTAAAATGTAAGCCTCTGTGGAGGGGGGGACTAGTAGGTCTAAAATGTAAGCCTCTGTGGAGGGGGGGACTAGTAGGCCTAAAATGTAAGCCTCTGTGGGGGGGGGGAAGAGTAGGTCTAAAATGTAAGCCTCTGTGGAGGGGGGGGACTAGTAGGTCTAAAATGTAAGCCTCTGTGGAGGGGGAGGACTAGTAGGTCTAAAATGTAAGCCTCTGTGGAGGGGGGACTAGTAGGCCTAAAATGTAAGCCTCTGTGGGGGGGGAAGAGTAGGTCTAAAATGTAAGCCTCTGTGGAGGGGGGGGACTAGTAGGTCTAAAACGTAAGCCTCTGTGGAGGGGGGGGGGACTAGTAGGTCTAAAATGTAAGCCTCTGTGGAGGGGGGGACTAGTAGGTCTAAAATGTAAGCCTCTGTGGAGGGGGGGACTAGTAGGCCTAAAATGTAAGCCTCTGTGGGGGGGGGAAGAGTAGGTCTAAAATGTAAGCCTCTGTGGAGGGGGGGGACTAGTAGGTCTAAAATGTAAGCCTCTGTGGAGGGGGAGGACTAGTAGGTCTAAAATGTAAGCCTCTGTGGAGGGGGGACTAGTAGGCCTAAAATGTAAGCCTCTGTGGGGGGGGAAGAGTAGGTCTAAAATGTAAGCCTCTGTGGAGGGGGGGGGACTAGTAGGTCTAAAACGTAAGCCTCTGTGGAGGGGGGGGGGAAGAGTAGGTCTAAAATGTAAGCCTCTGTGGAGGGGGGACTAGTAGGTCTAAAATGTAAGCCTCTGTGGAGGGGGGGGGGACTAGTAGGTCTAAAATGTAAGCCTCTGTGGAGGGGGGGGGAAGAGTAGGTCTAAAATGTAAGCCTCTGTGGAGGGGGGGGGGGAAGAGTAGGTCTAAAATGTAAGCCTCTGTGGAGGGGGGGGACTAGTAGGTCTAAAATGTAAGCCTCTGTGGAGGGGGGGGGAAGAGTAGGTCTAAAATGTAAGCCTCTGTGGAAGGGGGGGGGAAGAGTAGGCCTAAAATGTAAGCCTCTGTGGAGGGGGGAAGAGTAGGTCTAAAATGTAAGCCTCTGTGGAGGGGGGGGGAAGAGTAGGTCTAAAATGTAAGCCTCTGTGGAGGGGGGGGGGAAGAGTAGGCCTAAAATGTAAGCCTCTGTGGAGGGGGGGAAGAGTAGGTCTAAAATGTAAGCCTCTGTGGAGGGGGGGGACTAGTAGGTCTAAAACGTAAGCCTCTGTGGGGGGGGAAGAGTAGGTCTAAAATGTAAGCCTCTGTGGAGGGGGGGGGGACTAGTAGGTCTAAAACGTAAGCCTCTGTGGAGGGGGGGAAGAGTAGGTCTAAAATGTAAGCCTCTGTGGAGGGGGGGGACTAGTAGGTCTAAAATGTAAGCCTCTGTGGAGGGGGGGGACTAGTAGGTCTAAAATGTAAGCCTCTGTGGAGGGGGGGGGGGACTAGTAGGTCTAAAATGTAAGCCTCTGTGGAGGGGGGGGGACTAGTAGGTCTAAAATGTAAGCCTCTGTGGAGGGGGGGAAGAGTAGGTCTAAAATGTAAGCCTCTGTGGAGGGGGGGGAAGAGTAGGCCTAAAATGTAAGCCTCTGTGGAGGGGGGGAAGAGTAGGTCTAAAATGTAAGCCTCTGTGGAGGGGGGGGGAAGAGTAGGTCTAAAATGTAAGCCTCTGTGGAGGGGGGGAAGAGTAGGCCTAAAATGTAAGCCTCTGTGGAGGGGGGGAAGAGTAGGTCTAAAATGTAAGCCTCTGTGGAGGGGGGGGACTAGTAGGTCTAAAATGTAAGCCTCTGTGGAGGGGGGGATGAGTAGGTCTAAAATGTAAGCCTCTGTGGAGGGGGGGATGAGTAGGTCTAAAATGTAAGCCTCTGTGGAGAGGGGGGGACGAGTAGGCCTAAAATGTAAGCCTCTGTTGGGGGGGGGGGACGAGTAGGCCTAAAATATAAGCCTTGTAAGAATTGATTCTTTGATGTTTTCATTACATTATGCAATTATTTTAGGCTAATTGTATTGATTCAACTGCTGAACCTGAAGCTGTTTTTGCTGGTGAAGTGAAAAAATTGCAATGGGAAAAACTAAAACCCCAAGAACAGATCACGTTAGAGCCTTATGAAAGAGATCACGCTGTTGTAGTAGGCATTTACAGATCATCAGGGAAGAAAACAGAATGATAGAAAAAGCAACGCTGCCTCAATTAAAATAATTTTATTTTTTATCATAAGAGAAATAAAACCCATTTCCCCCTATCAATTTTATTTCATTCTAAGAAACGATCGAGCATTTTCATGTAAAAAAAATTGAAAAATAAAAAATGTTCATTATGTTTTTTCAAATTTGGCGGGAAATACTTCGTATTTGGTAGGTGGCGCGCCAGTGTCACGTCACGTGATTAAGGCAGAACGCGACAAAATGGCGGCTGAGGGTTCAACGTCGACATCGTGCTGATGAAAATTTTAAAGTTTTACGCGATTACTTTTGGAATTTTATCGGATTTTCGGCTTTTAATCGGTGTTTTAATAAAGTGTACGTTTTTTGTGAATAATTTCGGTGGTTTGGAATCTCCGGATTAAGCGGAGCCAGGAGGATTGGAAGTCGGACTGGACATCGATGGTAGGTTTGAAAATATTACAATGCAGCGTTTTTGGCGGGAGGAAAACGGCCATTGATGGCGCGAGAAGTCTTTTTTGAACAAACCGACTACGCGCCACTTTCTCCTTTCGCTTTTTCTCGTATAATTTATTAGTTTCGAACTATTACTTAGTAAGTGATATTAATTCTTCGGGTGGAAATTTAGGCCTAGCTAACGTTACATTTTGAACGGCGCTTAACGGTTCTCTCGGTCAACATGTGATCGCCAATGATGCTGAGTCGTTAGGCCTAGGCTAGACAGCTGAAAGATTAAGGGGGTGAGAAACCATGGGGAAATGTTTGGGTTTTTGTGGTAGGTAGTTGGCTCGATGACGCAGTTATTGAAATTGGAACCTCACCACTCCCCCACCATCCTTCGTCACTCATTTTCACGTGTTTTCATTTCATAGGCGGATAGGCTTAGCAAACTAATTATTCAAGGGTTATTTAGTATAATTAGTCATGAAATTAAATCTGTAAATTCAATAATAATTATTGATATCTTCTGTAAAATGCTTTGAAAAACCCAAAATATGTTTGAAAAGTTAAATTATATTTTTGGTCCCTATTACATCTTAAGTGTAGATTTCCGGTTCATTGAATACCCCCTTTCTTAAAGAAAATTCTTGGAATTCAAGCGCGTAGATTACATTCAACAGATTGCAAGGGGAAAAAAAAAAAAAACTTGAGGTTCAGAAATGGAATTTTCATTCAGTGATAAATTTTTTTAAGAGAATTAAGATAACGTAGCGATGCGATGCTATTTTTTAGTAAGTTTCTTAGATGACGTCACTAGGAAAGTAGGAACAGTACAGTTTCAAATTAGAGTAATAACACCCCATAGTATTATTAATTTTTGTTGTTGAATTGTGTTGATCGTAAAGGTCACTTAAAAAGACTTAATTTAAACCCTTGGTGGTTGTTAGGAACTGCTTGACCTGGTCACACCAGTAAAGGGGTCTACTAGTCAATTAATTTATTCGCCGCCTATCTTTCCATTTCATAGTATTTGACCCTGGTTAGATTGTAAGAGAGGACATTATGGGGGGGGGGTAGTAAATTCAACTTTGGTCGCGCAAGTTGTACAGGCCGGCATCTATTTTCTCTCTCCGCTCTCTCTAGCAGCGTCTCATCTCCTCTCCCGGTTCACTCATCCTCCCTTTTCCATTTTGGGATCTTGGATTGGCGTTGGCGCGCGCGCGCGTCGACTGTGTCTGCTAGACGTCTGGAATATCCCAAAATGAGAAGAGGGCCGAAAGGGAGAGCCCACCATCGGGAGAAAAATATCTGGGGGTGGTTAAAGGCTAGCCCGCCATTTTTGCGCCGTTTTTTTTTTAGCCCTTCCTTTTGCGCGGCTCTTTTGGTACCTAGAGATATTTTGTCATAGATATAAGAAATAGATGTTATTATCTCTAATACTTCCTCATCGGGAACCGCTAGTAGTCAAGGGGGTATATTTTTGATGTCTATTTTACCCCTTTAATGGTCGAACATGTAGCTATGGCGGTAGAGTTTTCTTTAAGACTAGTTTATGGGGTAAGGGTTTACCTCTACTTCTTACTGGCGACGGTTTTTCTAGTCAGGGTATAGGGACTTGGCAGTACTACGTCATGCAACCTCACACATTGTTTCCAAAGGGGGAGGGGGGGAGGTCTCTATTGGTATAAAATAAAGGGAATAGCCTTGTCTCTTTTAGGGCGAAAGGGAGACACCCTGTACATCTACCTATCTCCTTATTATATTACGTAAATGTTTTTGATATTGGTTTTTTTGGAATGTTTTAATTTATGGTGGGTGGTTTTTTGTATGAAGTGGTTAATTTATGACGTTGTTTTTTATGGAATGTTTTAATTTATGACGTTGTTTTTTATGGAATGTTTTAATTTATGACGTTGTTTTTTATGGAATGTTTTAATTTATGACGTTGTTTTTTATGGAATGTTTTAATTTATTACGTTTTTTTATGGAATGTTTTAATTTATTACGTTTTTTTATGGAATGTTTTAGTTTATTACGTTTTTTTATGGAATGTTTTAATGGATGACGTTTTTTAATGGGTGACATTGTAATTTATGATGTTGTTTTTTTCGGAATGTTGTAATTTATGATGTTGTTTTTTCGGAATGTTCTAATTTACGATATTGTTAAGTTGGAATGTTCTAATTTATAACATTGTTTTTGGAACCTTCCAATTTATAACATTGTTTTTGGAACCTTCCAATTTATAACATTGTTAAAACCTTCCAATTTATAACATTGTTAAAACTTTCCAATTTATAACATTGTTAAACCCTCCAATTTACAACACTTTGTTGGAACCCTCTAATTAATATCGTGGTTTTTTGGAACCTTCTAATTATTATCGTTGTTTTTTGGAACCTTCTAATTATTATCCGAGTTATTATCGTTGTTTTTTGGAACCTTCTAATAAATATCGATGTTTTTTGGAACCTTCTAATTATTATCCGAGTTATTATCGTTGTTTTTTGGAACCTTCTAATAAATATCGATGTTTTTTGGAACCTTCAAATTAATATCGTTGTTTTTTTTTGTAACCTTCTAATTAATATCGTTGTTTTTTTTGGAACCTTCTAATAAATATCGTTGTTTTTTGGAACCTTCTAATTAATATCGTTGTTTTTTTGGAACCTTCTAATTAATATCGTTGTTTTTTTGGAACCTTCTAATAAATATCGATGTTTTTTGGAACCTTCAAATTAATATCGTTGTTTTTTTTTTGTAACCTTCTAATTAATATCGTTGTTTTTTTTGGAACCTTCTAATAAATATCGATGTTTTTTGGAACCTTCAAATTAATATCGTTGTTTTTTTTTGTAACCTTCTAATTAATATCGTTGTTTTTTTTTTGTAACCTTCTAATTAATATCGTTGTTTTTTTTTTGTAACCTTCTAATTAATATCGTTGTTTTTTTGGAACCTTCTAATAAATATCGATGTTTTTTGGAACCTTCTAATTAATATCGTTGTTTTTTTGGAACCTTCTAATTAATATCGTTGTTTTTTTGGAACCTTCTAATAAATATCGATGTTTTTTGGAACCTTCAAATTAATATCGTTGTTTTTTTTTGTAACCTTCTAATTAATATCGTTGTTTTTTTTGGAACCTTCTAATAAATATCGATGTTTTTTGGAACCTTCTAATTAATATCGTTGTTTTTTTGGAACCTTCTAATAAATATCGATGTTTTTTGGAACCTTCAAATTAATATCGTTGTTTTTTTTTGTAACCTTCTAATTAATATCGTTGTTTTTTTTTGTAACCTTCTAATTAATATCGTTGTTTTTTTGGAACCTTCTAATAAATATCGATGTTTTTTGGAACCTTCTAATTAATATCGTTGTTTTTTTGGAACCTTCTAATTAATATCGTTGTTTTTTTGGAACCTTCTAATAAATATCGATGTTTTTTGGAACCTTCAAATTAATATCGTTGTTTTTTTTGTAACCTTCTAATTAATATCGTTGTTTTTTTGGAACCTTCTAATAAATATCGATGTTTTTTGGAACCTTCAAATTAATATCGTTGTTTTTTTTGGAACCTTCTAATTAATATCGTTGTTTTTTTTTTGTAACCTTCTAATTAATATCGTTGTTTTTTTTTTGTAACCTTCTAATTAATATCGTTGTTTTTTTGGAACCTTCTAATAAATATCGATGTTTTTTGGAACCTTCTAATTAATATCGTTGTTTTTTTGGAACCTTCTAATTAATATCGTTGTTTTTTTGGAACCTTCTAATAAATATCGATGTTTTTTGGAACCTTCAAATTAATATCGTTGTTTTTTTTGTAACCTTCTAATTAATATCGTTGTTTTTTTTGGAACCTTCTAATAAATATCGATGTTTTTTGGAACCTTCTAATTAATATCGTTGTTTTTTTGGAACCTTCTAATAAATATCGATGTTTTTTGGAACCTTCAAATTAATATCGTTGTTTTTTTTGTAACCTTCTAATTAATATCGTTGTTTTTTTTTGTAACCTTCTAATTAATATCGTTGTTTTTTTGGAACCTTCTAATAAATATCGATGTTTTTTGGAACCTTCTAATTAATATCGTTGTTTTTTTGGAACCTTCTAATTAATATCGTTGTTTTTTTGGAACCTTCTAATAAATATCGATGTTTTTTGGAACCTTCAAATTAATATCGTTGTTTTTTTTTGTAACCTTCTAATTAATATCGTTGTTTTTTTGGAACCTTCTAATAAATATCGATGTTTTTTGGAACCTTCAAATTAATATCGTTGTTTTTTTTGGAACCTTCTAATTAATATCGTTGTTTTTTTTTGTAACCTTCTAATTAATATCGTTGTTTTTTTTTTGTAACCTTCTAATTAATATCGTTGTTTTTTTGGAACCTTCTAATAAATATCGATGTTTTTTGGAACCTTCTAATTAATATCGTTGTTTTTTTGGAACTTTCTAATTAATATCGTTGTTTTTTTGGAACCTTCTAATAAATATCGATGTTTTTTGGAACCTTCAAATTAATATCGTTGTTTTTTTTTGTAACCTTCTAATTAATATCGTTGTTTTTTTTGGAACCTTCTAATAAATATCGATGTTTTTTGGAACCTTCTAATTAATATCGTTGTTTTTTTGGAACCTTCTAATAAATATCGATGTTTTTTGGAACCTTCAAATTAATATCGTTGTTTTTTTTGTAACCTTCTAATTAATATCGTTGTTTTTTTTTTGTAACCTTCTAATTAATATCGTTGTTTTTTTGGAACCTTCTAATAAATATCGATGTTTTTTGGAACCTTCTAATTAATATCGTTGTTTTTTTGTAACCTTCTAATTAATATCGTTGTTTTTTTGGAACCTTCTAATAAATATCGATGTTTTTTGGAACCTTCTAATTAATATCGTTGTTTTTTTGGAACCTTCTAATTAATATCGTTGTTTTTTTGGAACCTTCTAATAAATATCGATGTTTTTTGGAACCTTCAAATTAATATCGTTGTTTTTTGGAACCTTCTAATAAATATCGATGTTTTTTGGAACCTTCTAATTAATATCGTTGTTTTTTTGGAACCTTCTAATAAATATCGATGTTTTTTGGAACCTTCTAATTAATATCGTTGTTTTTTTGTAACCTTCTAATTAATATCGTTGTTTTTTTGGAACCTTCTAATAAATATCGATGTTTTTTGGAACCTTCTAATTAATATCGTTGTTTTTTTGGAACCTTCTAATTAATATCGTTGTTTTTTTGGAACCTTCTAATAAATATCGATGTTTTTTGGAACCTTCAAATTAATATCGTTGTTTTTTTGGAACCTTCTAATAAATATCGATGTTTTTTGGAACCTTCTAATTAATATCGTTGTTTTTTTGGAACCTTCTAATTAATATCGTTGTTTTTTTGGAACCTTCTAATTAATATCGTTGTTTTTTTGGAACCTTCTAATTAATATCGTTGTTTTTTTTGTAACCTTCTAATAAATATCGTTGTTTTTTTGGAACCTTCTAATAAATATCGATGTTTTTTGGAACCTTCAAATTAATATCGTTGTTTTTTTTGGAACCTTCTAATTAATATCGTTGTTTTTTTTTTGTAACCTTCTAATTAATATCGTTGTTTTTTTTTTGTAACCTTCTAATTAATATCGTTGTTTTTTTGGAACCTTCTAATAAATATCGATGTTTTTTGGAACCTTCTAATTAATATCGTTGTTTTTTTGGAACCTTCTAATTAATATCGTTGTTTTTTTGGAACCTTCTAATAAATATCGATGTTTTTTGGAACCTTCAAATTAATATCGTTGTTTTTTTTGTAACCTTCTAATTAATATCGTTGTTTTTTTTGGAACCTTCTAATAAATATCGATGTTTTTTGGAACCTTCTAATTAATATCGTTGTTTTTTTGGAACCTTCTAATAAATATCGATGTTTTTTGGAACCTTCAAATTAATATCGTTGTTTTTTTTGTAACCTTCTAATTAATATCGTTGTTTTTTTTTGTAACCTTCTAATTAATATCGTTGTTTTTTTGGAACCTTCTAATAAATATCGATGTTTTTTGGAACCTTCTAATTAATATCGTTGTTTTTTTGGAACCTTCTAATTAATATCGTTGTTTTTTTGGAACCTTCTAATAAATATCGATGTTTTTTGGAACCTTCAAATTAATATCGTTGTTTTTTTTTGTAACCTTCTAATTAATATCGTTGTTTTTTTGGAACCTTCTAATAAATATCGATGTTTTTTGGAACCTTCAAATTAATATCGTTGTTTTTTTTGGAACCTTCTAATTAATATCGTTGTTTTTTTTTGTAACCTTCTAATTAATATCGTTGTTTTTTTTTTGTAACCTTCTAATTAATATCGTTGTTTTTTTGGAACCTTCTAATAAATATCGATGTTTTTTGGAACCTTCTAATTAATATCGTTGTTTTTTTGGAACTTTCTAATTAATATCGTTGTTTTTTTGGAACCTTCTAATAAATATCGATGTTTTTTGGAACCTTCAAATTAATATCGTTGTTTTTTTTGTAACCTTCTAATTAATATCGTTGTTTTTTTTGGAACCTTCTAATAAATATCGATGTTTTTTGGAACCTTCTAATTAATATCGTTGTTTTTTTGGAACCTTCTAATAAATATCGATGTTTTTTGGAACCTTCAAATTAATATCGTTGTTTTTTTTGTAACCTTCTAATTAATATCGTTGTTTTTTTTTTGTAACCTTCTAATTAATATCGTTGTTTTTTTGGAACCTTCTAATAAATATCGATGTTTTTTGGAACCTTCTAATTAATATCGTTGTTTTTTTGTAACCTTCTAATTAATATCGTTGTTTTTTTGGAACCTTCTAATAAATATCGATGTTTTTTGGAACCTTCTAATTAATATCGTTGTTTTTTTGGAACCTTCTAATTAATATCGTTGTTTTTTTGGAACCTTCTAATAAATATCGATGTTTTTTGGAACCTTCAAATTAATATCGTTGTTTTTTGGAACCTTCTAATAAATATCGATGTTTTTTGGAACCTTCTAATTAATATCGTTGTTTTTTTGGAACCTTCTAATTAATATCGTTGTTTTTTTGGAACCTTCTAATTAATATCGTTGTTTTTTTGGAACCTTCTAATTAATATCGTTGTTTTTTTTGTAACCTTCTAATAAATATCGATGTTTTTTGGAACCTTCAAATTAATATCGTTGTTTTTTTTGTAACCTTCTAATTAATATTATCGTTTTTTGAAACCTTCTAATCCATTTTGGAAAGTTTTAAATTATGACATAGTTTTTAGAATGTTTCAAATTAATATTGAATTACCTCTAACAAACTTAACCCTTTTTTTATTCCAAGTTTACCTGTTAATTTATTGTTAGAATTCATTAAGACATAATTAAAAGCGATTAAAATTTATACGTTTATTTAATTTTAGGTTCTTGGAAAATCGAGGAAAACATTCAGTGTGTTACGTAAATATCGGATCACGTCTAGTTTTTCGTTTTAAAATGTCTTCGAAAGAAATTCGAAATTGTTCGAGTAAAAATCTGTTACGGTCTAGCGTTGATTGTGGCACGTAATTACAATTGATTAACTTCGTGTCGAGTGAAATGTTCGGTTGGTTACTTTAAATTATCGACTTCTGCGAGGAAAAACCAAAAAAAAAAAAAAGGAAAAGATCGCGGGTAAATTATCGACTTCTGCGAGGAAAAACCAAAAAAAAAAAAAAAAAAAATCGCGGGTGCTCGCGCATTGAAATTGTTTGTGCTTCGAGAAACTTCACTGGATTAACCTTTTAATTGGTGAGTAATTTTTTTTTTAATTAAACTTGCCACTGGAAATAGCCAGGGAATAGGTAAAACGAGGTCAAGGGTTTGTAACAAACAAAGTTAGGGAATTTTTAGTTTAGTCGGAACATTTCTAGGATTTAGGAAAATTGCAAATGTTGAATGTTCCAAGTTGCAATTAATACGTTTTAAAACATAATTCAGGGCTCCCAGAGTACCTATAATACCTATAATTCCGAGATGGTCCTATAAAAACCTATAATTCGTAAATTTATCCCATAATACCTATATTTTGGATATAATGGTTAAAAAACACTACAAAAGTTCAAAAACAATCCAACATTTTTTATTATTTTTCTGAGGTGTCGTTTTAAAGGGAGGGTGAAGTAGAAAATCAAGTGATTTTTTATCGATTCTTCTACTAATTATAAGACCAGTCTGCATAGTGAAACATCCAGGAATTACTTCCGAATGATTTTAAAATTCAAATTAGGTTCAGATTTTAAGGATAATTTGAAACTAGCACCTCCGACCAATCACGTAACGCCCTGCCTTTTTGTTAACAAAATTCTCGTGGCACGCGCCATGCCTAAAGAAATTTATCACGAGATTTGATAAAATTCGCGCACTACGTGATAATCATGGCGCGAGACATGGAACGTGCCACGAGAATTTTGTTAACAAAAAGGCAGGGCGTTACGTGATTGGTCGGAGGTGCTAGTTTCAAATTATCCTTAAAATCTGAACCTAATTTGAATTTTAAAATCATTCGGAAGTATTTCCTGGATGTTTCACTATGCAGGCTGGTCTTATAATTAGTAGAAGAATCGATAAAAAATCACTTGATTTTCTACTTCACCCTCCCTTTAAACGCCGTTTCAGCGAGATCACGTTTAAGCAGACACAAAAATGGCGGACCTCGCTTCGCTCGCTCCGCAATGTTTTAAGTTCAATATTCAAAAAGACGATTTAAATGCAATCGTCCAGTTATTTGGAATAGAGAGCTTTCAGTTGGAGGAGGAGCTTAGTCTCGTGACATAATTTACGCTGCCATATTGGTGGGTTTAAACTGCAGGAATGAAGCTGAGGCCAACCAATATGGCTACCAGAACAGCGCTGGTACGACTTGGGACAAGGAAAGCTCTCTATAATGACAATTGGGCGTAAACATTTCAGGGAAAATCGTAATAAAAGTCGGACAAAATCTGAAAAGTCCGGGAATTTGTATCTTAAAATTTCGTGCTAACCCTGAACTAGTCCAAATTCTAAAGTACCTGACATTTAAAATAATTATAAAAAATGTAAGGTAGTTAACTATAAAAATTTCATGGTAAATAATTTAGTTGCTACACTATTAACTACTCGTCCAAAGTTGATTAACTATTGATCATATTTTTATAACTATATACATTAATAATTTTGAACATATAAAACACCTATAAATTTATAATTTTGAACCTATAAAAAACCTATAAATTTACAATTTTGAACCTATAATACCTATATTTTTTGGGGGTTATTGGCTGGGAGCCCTGCATGATAATTTCCAAATTAAGAGTTGACAGGGTTCGTACAAACCTGGAAATGCCAGGAAATAAATTGTTAACCAGGGTTCATACAAACCTGGAAAACCGTGAAAACCTGGAAAAATCAGGGAAATAAATAGCTGACAAAAACCTCGGGGAAATTTACGTCAAACAGGGGCCGAGTAATTAAGCAAAATGTTCCTAAACATACCCCCCTCCATAGGATTAACATTACACTATACTTTGGAGGCTCATAACTCTGGTTATATTAGAGATACGGGGATGTCCTTTGAGTATGTTATAGTCCAATTTATCCCCCCTCCTTCGTTAACATTTGCTCCGTAGGATACCCCATATACGGGAAAAACCTGGAAAACTCAGGGAAATTCGTTTTCCAAAAGTTGTATGAACCCTGAAATTAACTCTTTCAGTTATTAGGTGGTCTTGCACCTTGAAAAACATGGACATTTCAAGGAAATATATATGGGGGGAAAAAACCTGGAAATGTCAGGGAAATCGGGCTTCCAAAAGTTGTATCAACCCTGGTTAACTCGTTTTATAAACAATAATATACTGTTAAAATTGATAACATGTTTTTGGCCTAAAAATTATGAGGGAAAAACCTTGAAAGGTCTGCTAGGAATTTGAATGATTCCAAATTGTTCTTTATCTAATTAAGGATCGTTAATTAAGAATCTTACGCAACGCACACTAGGGTAGAATTTATTTAATGGTTTGTCGCGCACGTTCACGTTTGAGGTTAAAAACGAATTACTTTAATAATAGTGGTTAGTATCTCGGAGTAAACGTTAACTTGTAGCAGAAAAACAGAAATTACGCGACGGAAAATCTTTATGGCGCTTCGATGATACTACTAAGAGATGTTTCGTATCCCTTTATTGAAGCGTCGAGAGCTTACTAGAGTACACGCCCACTTCAATAAGTTTCATACTTTCACACGTGGAAGTAAAAATTCCACGTGTCGCTTCTATTTTGGTTTTGGAGTACAAGTAATAGATGAGAAATAGACTTTAGGCTACGTAATTTATGACACACCACCACGGGGGGGGGGCACCGCTTACTAGTTATGATTAGAGGGTTTTACCGGTGACCTCTTAAATTTCAGTTAAAAAAAACCTCAAAGACGGTGTAAGGAGGAGTCATCCGTAAAACACACTAATCGTAACTTATAAACTGTGTCCATTAGGGGGGGGGGGGGGCAGAATGTCATCAAAGAACATCTTTCGACCACCCTTTTCTCGTAACACCCTATATATTACTCGCTTAACCTCTCTAGCGCGATAATTGACTGGTTAAGTACTCCGCGGAAGTTTATAAGTTCATCGAACTTGGTAATTTTTGACTGTACAATTACCAATACGAAAAATACAATAGTTAAAGTGTTAAAGTGACATAATTTTCCTCATCCTCAAACTTAAAATACGAAAAAAATCCTTGAAAAATCTAGTTTATTATGATACGTTTACTTTTTTATTTGGTTTCGTAGCAATTTATTAAATTGCAATCAAAGTTTTGTGTTTGGAAAAGGCCTAGTTAAAATTTTCTTTCGTTTGATGACGTAGTAAGGAGAAATTTTTACTCTAGATGTCGCTCACGTGACGCGCCTGTTAGTGTCGCCGCGCCGCGTTAAGCCTAATTTATTCAGATTCGCGCGCGAGCCGCATTAGTAGACTCGGGAGTCTCGCGCTTGGCTTTTCCGCGAGTTGCCGTGAGTGACGTAGCAAGGAGAAAAACCCGCCAAAAATCTTCTCCCCAAATTTCAAGTTTTCAAGGTGTTTTTTTCTGTGTTTTCCTTCATATTTAAATATTAATCAAGCATATTTTTGGAATCAGAAGAGTTTAAACCTCTCAAAAAAGTAAGGTTTTCTTTAGATTTGAGATAATTTTTAAATCACGTCGCTATTCCTTTAAATAAGCGTTACAACGAGAGATGATTTTAACAGGTGATTAAAATTAATTGGCTATCTGTCAAGTTTGCCCTTACTCGATGCGTTATCAATCAATCTGACAGTACGTCATCATTTTTCAAGCCAATATCGTTACTAACTTATTTGAAACAACGTTACTTCTGTTATAACAGCGATGAAGCCAAAAATTTTAAAAATGTATCAACTTTATATAGCATTTGAAAATACAAAAATATTGGAACTCTTCATTTTTTCGAAACTGTGGCGGTCTCTAGCGTCATTACGGGGTAAATTTTAAAGGCGATAGACGCCAGGAAGACTCGGATATGTAACCTCCTTCGTTATTGGCGGGCTTACTCGAGAAGGAACTCCCTTATTGGTTGGTACGCGTCGTCGGACGCGATTCTCATCGCCTAGCAACAGGAAAAGGCCGCCTAGATCAAATACATAGACCACGTTGGCCCGCGCTCCGCTAATACTTTCGAAACCAACGTCGTTTCTCTCCCGAAATTCATCTCGGGCTTCCCACATTCTTAGCTCACGCTAAGCCTTGGTCTTTCTGAAAATTTCTTGTTATGTCCGAGATTCGCGGACAAAGTTAGATTACAGGGGGCACCGAGGCTCAAACATGGGCTCAAATCACTTTTTAAAGTTTGATCGCTTGATTTACAGTGATCATAAACACTGTGTGTATAGTGTCATAAAAATTTCCCACACTAAGGGTTCAACCAAATAGAGTAAAGGTTTGCTCCGGAAATGATGGGGTGAGAGTGAAATATAGGTCAGACCCTTTTTCCCAGTTAATTTAACTTTGCGATGCGCGTAAGCCTTCTATATTCGTACGAGCCTCGTTATCAAGGTCAAAGGCTATTTATCGTTGGAATGTTAATTGATTATTGGTTAATTATGAAAATAATATTAAATATATTAGTTCAGTCTAGTACATTGACCCATGATCAATCTTTTTGACGTCTCGCGGAGGCTCAAGAGCGGATGGATAAGAGAGAATATAGCATCCTTTGGCGCGCGCTGAATTTTCTAGGCGCGAGCGAGCGAGGGTGAAGATAGAAAGCACGTGCGATAGTCTTTTGGCGGGAAAGAAGCGCCGAAGCTATAGGGACTTTTCCCGCCCGCGTGACGTAAGTCTTTTCCATATCCTATGATTGGCCCGCGCTCGTGTTGCTGGGTTGGATCACTGGCGAATCATAGCAGCCACCCTCTTGACGTATTTAAAGGGAAAAGCCCTAAAGGAGCGTTTGCGCTTGAGGATAGATGAGCATTAAGAAGTTGAATGTAAAGAAAGTATTGGCCTAGATTATATTTTTGTCATCTTTTAATCTTTAAACGTAGTTACAAATATAAGGGAAGCTTGTTTTGATAAAAGCAGCGTCAAAGCAACCTTTATTTGGAACTGGCGATTCTTGTGTTTAGGGAACTAAACGTCGAGTGTTACAGTCTACCCTCTCTCCGGCTGTTGAGGGGTTGAGGAGGGTTTCCTAACTACGTCACGACTTCGTCAGCTGTTTCTACAGCTGCGCCATGGAGCCCGCCCTTTAGGTTAACGTTCGATGTGAGATCAGGCATCGCGAGTTTGGCAACCACTTTTTAACAGCTGGTCGCAGCGAAAAAACCCTTCAACATTAGAGACTGACCGATAGATAAGTAAATAAATCCTACGTAGCTACATAAGTATGACACGAAATCTAATGGGATGTGGAGTTTGAGAAATTATAGGAGTGGTCCTCTTTAATCCTAATCATAAACCTTCGTATTTGGTTCAGTGGTTAATATGGCAAGCAGCGAGTGGGCGTGTTCTTTTTAAATAGCAAAATGAAAATATTGGAGTTTGAATTGCCGAATGTCGTGCTGCTTCGTTTCCCTGTATAGTTCCCCTCTGTCTCTTTCCCGTTTCCTGATTTAGACCCGCCGATTCTCGGAATTGTTTGTCGACTGAGAGAAACGATTACCTGGAAAACGTCTTGCCAAAACTCAGAATTATGAATATATTACTATAAAAGCCAGTCTCAGCTGATACAACGGGCTGCAGCCTTTTAGTTTTAAAAATAACTTGGGCTTTTTTGGATTTTTTAATTTGGCACGATTGATAAAATGTCACGTCTACATTAATATTCCGAATTTTGAAAGTTCCCAGCGCTATACTGTAACCCTAAACGGGCTTTTTTTAGCCACATCGTATATATACGATGAGGCTATTAGTTTGTCCCGCGAGCCTGTGGGTGTGGGTGTGGGTGTGGTGGTCGTAGTAGTTTTTCGCGATTTGGAATGTGGTCAGAGTTACCCAAAGAAATAGTTAGTCAGAGCTAACCGAAGAAATGGTTATTTTATTGCTTTGGCAGTATAAAACGTTTCGTTCGACATTGAAGAGAGAGTGAATGTGAGAGAATTGTGGTGAGGTGATATTTTTCGTTCGTGTATTTTAAAAGGATGGGGATTATAATAGTAAGTGCAAGCATACATTTAATTGTACAGGTAAGGTTAAGCTTTGTGAAATGTGGTTTACGGTTGCTCCATATATTTAAAGCTAGAGAGAGAGAGAGAGAGGAATTTAGTATTGGCTTAATTTAAATGGAAGGTTTAATACTCCCTTTAAAATTCCTGTCACCCGTCAACAATAAGGGTTTCACGCTTTTCATCTCACCAGGGAGAGAGGGAGAAGCCGCCTAATGCTAACAGAACTCGTATCTAGCGGGAAGGGGTTGAAAGCGGGGGTATGAAATACTATGTTCTCTCTCTCTACCTTGGGTCATTCGGTGGATCATTGAGCATGCGCGAAGTGACATCACGAATAGTCGCTACATGAGATAAAAACTTTGGATTTTGCGCAGTAGAGCTCGCGGTGGCCCGGGCGATACTACCCCCGTTGGCTGGGAAATTTACTTCCCCCACCCAAAAGAGAGACACCTCGCGCTATTCACGCGGCATCTCCCTCTCTCCCTGATCTCACCCCCTATTTCAAAATTCAAAGAAATCGAGGGGAATTTTTAAAAAGCAAAAGGAACTATACAGGGTGTTTGTGAAAGGTCCATCAATAATGAAAGGGCGTATTTATTGGGTCATTTTGAGTCGAAAATGTTCTATGACATTTTTCCGTCCGGGCCACTGTTTTCAAGTTATGATTGGAGTAATTTACGGATGACCCCCTTAAATTTAATTAAGAAATTGAAAGACAGCGCTAATTTAATGAAGGGGTCATCCCTAAAATATTCAAATCATAACTCGAAAACCGTGGGTCGGACGGCAAAATGTCATAGAACATTTTCGACTCAAAATGGCCCAATAAATACGCCCTTTCATTATTGATGGACTTTTCGAAAACACCCTGTATACCGACGTTATATTTGGAAAGGTGGTGGTTAATACTAGAAGTTACGCCTATTTCTCCATAAATCGAGAAGAGTTTTAAAAGAAGGTACTAGTTTAGGGCACCAGATATTACAATTATAACGTAAGTAAATTTATTGAAGTAAGGATTAATTTTAACATTCAAAGAAATCGAGGGAAATTTTGAAAGCAAAAGCAAGTATTTACTGACGTTCTTTTTAGAATGGTCTTAAGGCACCGGGATCATATTACAATTATTGGGTTGTTTTACCGAATTCTTTCTCTTTCAACTCTTCTGACCATAAGTTCATGTTAGAAATTTATAAGAAGCGATAAGTGTGCATCGGCATAAGTCTATGTTGTAACTCATCGAGGGGATAATCACTAAAACTATCTGATCTTCGATTCGCGGAATATTACAATACGGCATAAGTAAATTTATACGGGCAATAATTCTATCACCGTTTAGGGTAGGGCATCGAGGGGCTATTCACTCTGTTTTTATGCACGGTAAATATTTAAGCATTGTAAAAGATAGCACTATTCACTCATTAGGGTAAGGTATAGAGGGTTATCCAATCATTAGGGTAGGGTAGGGTATAGAGGGGCTATTCACTCGTACGATGTGGACCTACTATTACGAGCCCTTGGGTCGCCTTGTTTTCAGCCAAAGTTAACACGTGGTCCGTTTTTAACCTACAAACTAGAGAGGTTCTATAATTTCATAATAATTCGGTAAAAACAGACTCGTATTTTGAAGAAGTTACGTAAAAATGTGGTTAGTAGTTTCATAATCGAAGACCAATTTGGTTTCTGTTAAATGTCAGTAACGTAGCGTCCCCTATAGCGACGCGCGTGTATGACAGGGCTTTGAACCTCCGTCTAGACTATCTCCAGCCAATCAGAAGCTTCGTTACAAAAGACGCTAGACAGACCGCATTTTCTCTCTGGCTCTTTCTCTTTCCGACGCGTAACCATGGATGCCGCCGCCTTCTTCTCCCTCGCCCGCTTAGAAAATAATCTTAGTAGTAATTAAATAAGAAATTTGTTTATCCCGATCAGACCCAGTGCCGTTTCGCTATGTATTTGGGATGGGTATCCTGTTTTAGTTTGTCCAAGGTTTTGGCGCGGTTGTTCGTGTTTACGGGATGAATTGAACCGAAACGGGGCCGGCGAAGTAAAGATAGCCGGAAGGCGAGCTTTCCTACCTTTAACTGTATTCCACATTTCCGTCTTGATATAATTTTCCTTCCGAGATGAAGCGCCGCGTGAATTTTGCGTTTTAGGCTCGGAGTTTTTTTATTTAGAAGTTAAGCCTAACTTTTAGGCCTATTTGTTCGTACCGTATCCGCGGGATAGAAAATTGCGTTTGGAGCGTGCGCGGTATCGCCTCTCAGCTGAGAGAAAACTGGGAGTGATAGAGTTGGTGCCGACCTCCATGTTTATAGAAATATCTAGTTCTTCAGGAGGTGCCGCGGCGCCCCGTGTTTTGCAAAGTCTACCGGTACTATTGCCCATTTGTTTTGTCGTCCAGTCGTGTCCGAATTTAAGCCTTTCTCACGTGGATGCGCGCGTTTAAACTTTTAGCCGACGTAAGTGCCGTATAAACGAAAAGGCGGTTACGAGTACTACTACTACCTTCATTAAGCCTCGGAGTTGAAGACGTCAGTTGTTGCTAAGTGCAGGAAATAAAGTTTCTCCGCGTAAATTAGGCTTAGTTAATTAAGCGGGAATGTATAGAGAAAAAACAGTCCGCGCTATAGATATGGTGGTGTAAGTTAAGACGAAATGTACTCCAAACAAACTCCGATGGAAATAAAGTTACTTAAGCCTTGGTCCGCGTTTATACACCCAGTCGTGCTATGTATTTTGCTCGGGATTTTGATTGTATACGGTTAAATTAGTAGTAGTTTCAAACGGTAACGAGAAAAACACCCGATTGCGTTTTAAGCCTTGGTCGTTATACCGTATCGGAGTGGAGTGTCGGTAACCTTCCGTGTTGGTTTATTTTGTCGCTATTTCGCAGCGACTCCGAGATAGTGCGAAAACACTATCTCGCCGCTTTTCTGATATTATTTCAAGGCTAAGATTTTCCTCCCGTCTTGTCTTCCAAATGATTATTCCTTATTCGGGCCGCGACGAACGGAACCCTCGGCCGTCACATCCCTCCCATAGCAACAACAACGTAATATTTCTACTCCCATTAGATTGTTTCTCTTCTTCGCGAAATTAAAACTGTACGGAACGAGGAGGGAAGTGAAATATACGTTTCTCTGGAATATTTTCAGCGAGGGCTGTAAATTTACACGAAATCGCTTCTCTAAAGTGTTAAATTATTAAGTATAATAGATGAAAGAAACAACAACCGTGAATTATGTGTGCGCGACGTTTTTTATTAAAATAATATATTTCAATCGTAATAACGATTTTTACGTTATCGGCAGTATATTTAATAAGAAATTGACGTTATAGGCGTTATATTTAACGACGTATTGACGTTATCGGCGTTATATTTAATGGAAATCCGCGTGATTTAAACCACATTAACTAAGTCCCCTCAGTGTGCGTTGGAATCGAAATTAACGCGATTTAATTAGGGGAAGAAGTGATTTAGTTTTATTTTTTTTTTTAATAATTGAATGTGTGGCTTCCATTTCCATGGTGCTTCTTAGCGGTGAAGATCACCACCCGGCCGACGAGCGATTTCGCGTCTGCATGGACTCCCAAGAACACTCGGTACTGCTGGCCAAGCAGACCGATTGGCCCAAAGGAGACCAACAGATCTATCTCGACTCGCAACCGACTAGGGTCAAACGTAAGTACCTATTTCAATACTTCAATTACCTCAAGGAGTTACTACCCCGAAACTCTGAGCTTATAAGAGTCACTCACTCGACTAAGTGACGTACTAGGCCAGCCAGACTCCTCGTGTCAGTAGCCAATAGATATCTCTCCACCCTCATCTCCCCTTCTTCGCGGCGGTGTACGTGTTAACCTAATCCCCATCCTCTCGTGTAAAGAGATAAAAAAATAGCAGACAAACGCCGCCACAAAAAAATAGACATTTTTTTTCTGTTGGAAATCCGTGCTAAATATATAGCGCGCGCCAAGAAAAGTGGCGGCAAGCGTGACTCGTGCTAAAGCATCTCTCTCTCTCTCTCTGTCTCTTCTCTTGGGCTTCCCATAGAGATGCGTTAGAATGGAGAGGAAAAAATAAATTTGACTAGTTTTTAAAAAAATTGACTTTAAATAGACAAAATAATCGGATTCATCTTGGGCTTCCTATTGGCATGGAGAACCAAGTAATAAATTTATCAAATTAACCCCCCTCATCTTGAGCTTCCCATAGAGATGTATTACAGTAGAGAAACGAAATCGAGGATTTAAAAAAAATTGATTTTAGATGAAATAATCGTTTGGGATGGAGAACCAAGTATGACTTTAAATAGACAAAATAATCCGTTTCATCTTGGGCTTCCTATTGGGATGGAGAACCAAGTAATAAATTTATCAAATTAACCCTAGTCTTGAGCTTCCCATTGAGATGTATTACAGTAGAGAAACGAAATCGAGGATTTAAGAAAATTTTGACTTTAAATAGACAAAATAATCGGTTTCATCTTGGGCTTCCTATTGGCATGGAGAACCAAGTAAAATTTATCAAATTAACCCTAGTCTTGAGCTTCCCATTGAGATGTATTACAGTAGAGAAACGAAATCGAGGATTTAAGAAAATTTTGACTTTAAATAGACAAAATAATCGGTTTTATCTTGGGCTTCGTATTAGGATGGAGAAGCGAGTAAAATTGATCAAATTAACCCCCCTCATCTTGAGCTTCCCATAGAGATGTATTACAGTGGCGAAACAAAATCGGGGATTAAAAAAAAATTACTCTAGATGAAATAATCGTTTGGGATGGAGAACCAAGTAAAATTGATCAAATTAACCCCCCTCATCTTGAGCTTCCCATTGAGATGATATAGATTAAATAATGGATTTCATATTCGGCTTCCCATTGTGTGTGTTCGAACTAAGAACAGTTGACGTTCCTAGAAAATAGGCAAAACATCTCTCATCTTGGGCTTTAGAAATAGAGAAATTCAACAGTTAAAAAATTTGTTCTAAAAACACCAAATTAGCGGTCTTATTCCTGATCAGCGCCACCTACCCATAGCGGTGACTTTGAGAACTACTGTAAGCGGCAAGCCAATCAGATCAGATGTCGCTAAAATCTGGTGACGTCACTGACTGGCACTCTCGGGTCTTACCAAAAATGACGTCACCAGATTTTAGCGACATCTGATTGGCTTGCCGCTTACAGTAGTTCTCAAAGTCGCCGCTATGGGTAGGTGGCGCTGATCAGGAATAAGACCGCTAATTTTTGTACAAATCTTTGGTTTCAATGGAGTTGGAGAACCTACAACAGTTACGAGAGAAATAGGTCAAAAAGTCTTATCTTGGGTTTCCCATTGGAGTTTAGAGTGAAGAACAGTGGACTTTCCATAGAGATGTATTAAAATTGTGAATATAGAGATGAAAAAATATCGTTTTAAGCGGATAAAACAATTGTTATCATCTTGGGCTTCCCATTAGGATATAGAAAAGCCAAAATAGTTGGCGAGACAAAATAATCCTAAAATCTCTAGCCTCGAGTTAAATAAACGTCCTGAGTTAAAATCAAAATAGACTTTAATTAGATAATATAATCGACTTCATCTTGGGCTTCCCATCGGGATGGAGAACAGTTGAATTGAAGGGAGAATGAAATGGTTTGACAATCCTTTTTCAATCTGTTTGCATTGATAAAATAACATGGAAATCGTTAATAAAACTTAATCTAAGCGTTTCCGTTAATTCTATATAATGTTTCAGAGTTTCAACTCTTTAAGTCCCGCCTCCGTTTCCAAAACGAAGGGGGTATTGTCGACTATCACGCGACAGGTCAATGACACGCGAGCACCGGACCCTAATTTATGCCTTCTTATAGTATATTCCTTCTTGGTGTAACAAAGGACGCGAAATTTATGCTGTATATTTATTGGGGTTTTTGTGGGTTTTATTGGGGTTTTATTGGGGTTTTTGTGGGTTTTATTGGGGTTTTCTGGGTTTTATTGGGGTTTTTGTGGGTTTTATTGGGTTTTATTGGGGTTTTCTGGGTTTTATTGGGGTTTTTGTGGGTTTTATTGGATTTTTCTGGGTTTTTGTGGGTTTTATTGGGGTTTTTGTGGGTTTTATTGGGGTTTTTGTGGGTTTTATTGGGGTTTTTGTGGGTTTTATTGGATTTTTCTGGGTTTTATTGGGGTTTTTTTGGATTTTATTGGATTTTTCTGGGTTTTATTGGGGTTTTTTTGGATTTTATTGGGTTTTTGTGGGTTTTATTGGGGTTTTTTTGGATTTTATTGGATTTTTCTGGGTTTTATTGGGGTTTTTTGGATTTTATTGGGTTTTTGTGGGTTTTATTGGGGTTTTTGTGGGTTTTATTGGGGTTTTATTGGATTTTTCTGGGTTTTATTGGGTTTTTCCGGGTTTAATAAGGTTTTTTGTGGGTTTTATTGGGTTTTTCCGGGTTTAATAAGGTTTTTTGTGGGTTTTATTGGGTTTTTCCGGGTTTAATAAGGTTTTTTGTGGGTTTTATTGGGTTTTTCCGGGTTTAATAAGGTTTTTTGTGGGTTTTATTGGGTTTTTCTGGGTTTAATAAGGTTTTTTGTGGGTTTTATTGGGTTTTTCTGGGTTTAATAAGGTTTTTTGTGGGTTTTATTGGGTTTTAGCTAGTATATTCCTTCTTGGTGTAACAAAGGACGCGATTTTTTTAAAAATGCGCGACTTTCGCGTAGCAGAGAAAAGTCGTATTAAGAAAATTGTTGTCTGACCATTTCATTCTCCCTTTATGCGCGAGAGAAAATAGGCGAAACATTCCCGGATCCTCTTGAGCTTCCTATAGAAGAGGAAAAAGAAGCTCAAGAGCAATGCGCGGAATATCACGTGGAGGGAAAAACGAGGATACGCGCGCCCCCCCCCCTACTCGCACGCGTGTTAAAGGTCACGGAGGGAGGCGAGAGAGAGGGAGAGAGATGAATAAAGACAATAGGGTTTGGCAATCCCTTAACTATCAACCCATCTGGGATGTTCCCTAACTATTTTCTATTTCGGAGAACCGGCCTCCGTGCCTTTGACGCGTGTTTCTCACAGGGTTCATACAAACCTGGAAAACCTGGAAAAATCAGGGAAATAAATAGTTGAAAAAAACCTCAGGGAAAATTTAGGGAAATTTAGAATTTTTAGTAAAATTCAGGGAAATCAATGAAGTTTAGAATTTTAATTTGCGTCAATCAGGGGCCAAGTAATTAAGCAAAATGTTTATAAACCTCCCCTCCATAGGATTAACATTACATTAAACTTTGGAGGCTCATAACTCTGGTTATATTAGAGATACGGGGATGTCCTTTTATTATGTAATATTCATATTTGCCCCCCCCCCCTCCTTCGTTAACATTTGCTCCATATACGGGAAAAACCTGGGAAATTCAGGGAAGTATATGGGGAAAAACCTGGAAATCTCAGGGAAGTATATGGGGAAAAACCTGGAAATCTCAGGGAAGTATATGGGGAAAAACCTGGAAATCTCAGGGAAGTATATGGGGAAAAACCTGGAAATCTCAGGGAAATTTGTTTTCCAAAAGTTGTATGAACCCTGTTTTGGTATCGTCGTGTATGAATAGGGAAAATTGGTCTAACTGAACTGTGGTTCGGTAACTTAGCGTACCGAATCAGTTTTAAGCTACGATAAAACAGATAGATGATTTTAGAGATGGGATCTTCTAATAAACTGGTACACGGGTAAATACCTAACCTAACCTAACCTAATTTTATCAGGTTAAAATCTGAATAAGTCAGGGAATTTAAAATTGGTCCGGAAAAAGGTCGAGGAATTTTGTTTTCAATTACGAAAATGTCAATTCAAATTGGGGTTTATGAGAAGAATCGTTGCAACGTTGACCGTTCCATTGTTGCGCTATACCATAAATATGTTTTAAAACTCGATAATGTTCTTAAAAATATACTCTCTTATACCATCAACAACTAGGTTTGTTCTGAAATGTTATTCAACCCGCCGTTTACTCGATCCCCAAGATGGTTGGATGGGGAACTCAATGCACCCCCAACAAGCCTTGCGCCCGGGGGCCAGTGCCCCCTCAGCCCCCCCCCCTTTAATCCGGCCCTGGGGAAAACTTTAGAGAAAAGGTCAGGGGAGAACTTTAGAAAAAAAGGTCGGGGGAAAAACTCTAGAGGAAAGGTCAGGGGAAAACTCTAGAGGAAAGGTCAGGGGAAAACTCTAGAGGAAAGGTCAGGGGAAAACTCTAGAGGAAAGGTCAGGGGAAAACTCTAGAGGAAAGGTCAGGGGAAAACTCTAGAGGAAAGGTCAGGGGAAAAACTCTAGAGGAAAGGTCCGGGGAAAAAACTTTAGAGGAAAGGTCAGGGGGAAAAACTTTAGATAAAAGGTCAGGGGGAAAAACTTTAGATAAAAGGTCAGGGGGAAAAACTTTAGATAAAAGGTCAGGGGGAAAACTTTAGAGAAAAGGTCAGGGGAGAACTTTAGAAAAAAAGGTCGGGGGAAAAACTCTAGAGGAAAGGTCAGGGGAAAACTCTAGAGGAAAGGTCAGGGGAATAACTCTAGAGGAAAGGTCAGGGGAAAAAACTTTAGAGGAAAGGTCAGGGGAAAAAACTTTAGAGGAAAGGTCAGGGGAAAAAACTTTAGATAAAAGGTCAGGGGAAAAAACTTTAGATAAAAGGTCAGGGGGAAAAACTTTAGATAAAAGGTCAGGGGGAAAAACTTTAGATAAAAGGTCAGGGGGAAAACTTTAGAGAAAAGGTCAGGGGAGAACTTTAGAAAAAAAGGTCGGGGGAAAAACTCTAGAGGAAAGGTCAGGGGAAAACTCTAGAGGAAAGGTCAGGGGAATAACTCTAGAGGAAAGGTCAGGGGAAAAAACTTTAGAGGAAAGGTCAGGGGAAAAAACTTTAGAGGAAAGGTCAGGGGAAAAAACTTTAGATAAAAGGTCAGGGGGAAAAACTTTAGATAAAAGGTCAGGGGGAAAACTTTAGAGAAAAGGTCAGGGGGAAAACTTTAGAGGAAAGGTTAGGGGGAAAACTTTAGAGGAAAGGTCAGGGGGAAAACTTTAGAGGAAAGGTCAGGGGGAAAACTTTAGAGGAAAGGTCAGGGGGAAAAACTTAGAGGAAAGGTCAGGGGGAAAAACTTAGAGGAAAGGTCAGGGGGAAAAACTTAGAGGAAAGGTCAGGGGGAAAAACTTAGAGGAAAGGTCAGGGGGAAAACTTTAGAGGAAAGGTCAGGGGGAAAACTTTAGAGGAAAGGTCAGGGGGAAAACCTTAGAGGAAAGGTCAGGGGGAAAACCTTAGAGGAAAGGTCAGGGAATTTGAATCTGAAAATTTCGTGGTAACACTGTTACAATTTAGGATAGATAATCGTAGATGACAACAAATAGGCGTAAGAATGTCCAAGTCCGAAAGGGTGAAATATGGATATAGCTTTTCGCATCTTCCACTCTGCCGCTTCCATAGAGACATTGCCTGGCGCGCTACTGCCGGTCGCGTTGGCGGAGACTTTGCCTGGCGCTGCTAAGATCGGAGCGCCAGCCGATCGATGCTCCGAACGGATTTTCGCAAAGGTCGGCGCACCCGATCCCCGGTACAAGTGCACTCGACTATGGCTATGGGACCCGCACACTACTGACCAACCTGTCACAACAAGCACCGGCAACGCTCGCTTATTTATACGCCGATTATTTTTCATTCGGTTCTTCGGATCACCCTTGGTCAGTTTAGCCAGCGCGACTGGCTTGCCACAGTTTCTGCATGACAACAAAGGAAATTTGAAAAATTGTCATGAAAGTCGCCGTATGATGAACCACAGCCCACTCGATCACGCAAGTTGCACGCGCTATAGAAGCCCGTTCAAAGAATTCAAAACCCATGCATTTTCAAGAATCGAGAGGGTGTAGTGGAAAAGCTAGTAAAAACATGAACGAGTCTAGATTTTTGAGACAAAAAGCACTGAAATGTTAGGGGGAATTGTCGAGTTGATGAACAAACTTTTATAGGAAAGTGAAAAATGTAAGCTCTAGCTTCCTGATTTTTTTACTATTTGTAAATTAAAGTACACTAAAAATTTAAAAAATATTTTGAAAGGCTTAGGACTAATAGTTATTTTTCTAAAAATTATCAAACTTTCAGTTTGTGGTTTTTTCAACTCTGGATGACTTCTAGCCATTTTAAAACGCGCTGGGCAAATGTTTCAAATAAATAAGTTTTCCCCCAATACTTGTAGTACTTGGTTTCACATATTTGCCAATTAGTTTTAACGACTAGTTAATTGTAATAATAAATCAAATATAAGATATTAAATACAGTATTTTGATGAAGAACGTTATCAGAAGGGAATTCCCTTCTGACGTTATCAGCTGGATTGGTTGGACCTAGTCTTTAATTTTTTACTCAAAAACTATTCACGCTTGAAACTTCAAAATTTGTAGGCTTTAGAAAACGTTACTACGCACCTCTCATTAAAATTTTACGACATTTGACCCACAAAAAGCGAAATTACGCCCATTTTACCCCAAAAAACGGCATTTTTCTCATAGACATAATGCTAATTCTTAGACTGCTTTGACGAACGTTATCGGTTGGGCCTAGTGTTTATTTTTTTACTGAAAAACTATTCACTCTTGAAACTTGAAAATTTGTAGGACTTTAGAAAACGTTACTACGCACCTTTTCTTAAATTTTCACGACATTTGATCCACAAAAAGCGAAATTACACCCATTTTACTTCAAAAAACGGCATTTTTCCCATAGACATAATGCTAATTCTTAGACTCGTTTACCAAGGAGTACTAATCGGTCATATTCTTGACTTTTGGCTGTTTTAAGGGGCTTCTATAGCGCGTGCAACTTGCGTGATCGAGTGGGCTGTGGATGAACCAATCCTATATTTTTCATCAATTTCGTCCTATATTTTTCGTCGCGTTTTGTTTAGTCTGAAATACGCCGGTTCCAGGGAAGCCCTATTTGCCGGTGTTGCTACGCGGAACTTTTAATTTAAAACTAGTTTGACGGCATACCTGAACAGACCCAGAGACAGCGGCCAAAATTCCATACAGGGAAGTGAAATCAAGTTTACTTACCATGGGAAAAAAATAATAAACGCAACCTCTAACTGCTATTCACAATGCTTCATGCTTGATCCCACCGTCAGTGTGGCCGCGCGATACCGCTACCAATTAGCGTAGCTTATTCCTGATCAGCGCCACCTACCCATAGCGGCGACTTTGAGAACTACTGTAAGCGGCAAGCCAATCAGAAGTCGCTAAAATCTGGTGACGTCACTGACGGGCACTCTCGGGGTCTTACCAAAAATGACGTCACCAGATTTTAGCGATATCTGATTGGCTTGCCGCTTACAGTAGTTCTCAAAGTCGCCGCTATGGGTAGGTGGCGCTGATCAGGAATAAGGCTAATCAGAATGATATTGCTATTTAAACCAGAAGTAAGATAAGGGACTAGAAGTAAAAAGCTCTAGCATTGGTAGTAGATCCTGGCACTAGTGACAGGGTTCATACAAACCTGGAAACCCGGGATAACCTGGAAAAATCAGGGAAATAAATAGTTGACCAAAACCTCAGGGAAATTTCGAATTTTTAGTAGAATTCAGGGGAATCAGGGAAATTTTGCGGCAAACAGGGGCCGAGTAAAATGTTCACCAACATACCACCCTCCATAGGATTAACATTACACCCATCTTTGGAGGCGCATAACTGTGGTTATATTAGCGATACGGGGATGTCCTTTGATTATGTAATAATCCTATTTGCCCCCCCCCCTTCCTTCGTTAACATTTGCTCCATATACGGGAAAAACCTGGAAAACTCTGGGAAGTATATGGGGAAAAACCTGGAAATATCAGGAAAATTTGTTTTCCGAAAGTTTTATGAACCCTGAGTGAACAAATTTGAGGATTTTATGCCGCTTCCATCGCGCCTACACTAGAGGCATAGGGTTGATCTCTGGGTTGGCCGTTGACGTACAATAAAATAATTTTTAAGCAGACAACACGGTCACGTGAACAAAGGGAACTAGTTTCTTCAAATTCAGAGTCGCAGTCCCTATTTACAAAGTTTCTGCTCGTCTTGGTATATTCTCTTTGGTGTAATTATGAAGTGGGCTCTGGTAAACACCTTTAAATGCTCGGGGATATTACCAAAATTTGGTCAGGGATAAGCTGGAAAAGTCAGGGATTTTCAATGTAAAACTTGCGTACGAACCCTGATGCTGATCTTAAGTTTTCTCGTTACTTTTCTGCAGCCGCCATTTTAAAAGATGGAAGCGTAGGGAGTGTTAATTTACCCCCCAAGGGTTTATTTAACGTAAAAGTATAACCCGTCTTTAGAATATCAACGAATTCGTTGCAATTAGCCTTATTCCTGATCAGCGCCATCTACCCATAGCGGTGACTTTGAGAACTACAGTAAGCGGCAAGCCAATCAGATATCGCTAAAATCTGGTGACGTCATTTTTGGTAAGACCCGAGAGTGCCAGTACTGCAGTGACGTCACCAGATTTTAGCGACATCTGATTGGCTTGCCGCTTACAGTAGTTCTCAAAGTCGCCGCTATGGGTAGATGGCGCTGAAGTGATTAAAATTAAATTTGCGCTTGGGTGACGTCATTTTTGGTAAGACCCCGAGAGTGCCAGTCAGTGACGTCACCAGATTTTAGCGACATCTGATTGGCTTGCCGCTTACAGTAGTTCTCAAAGTCGCCGCTATGGGTAGGTGGCGCTGATCAGGAATAAGCTACGCTAATTAACGAAATTTGGTTGAAACGTACAATCAACGTTATAACATCCCTTAAGAAAAGTTTTTGGTCGAAATTCGAGACAGCCTCCGTCTTTTTAAAGCTTAGCTGATACAATTAGTAGACTATCACACGAGACTCTAGTTTGGAAATGATTCGACAACTTTCAAGGTCTGCGTAAAAAGGATCTCCGAGGATGTTAACTTAAAAACGCTCAAAAGTCACGCTTCGCCTGAAAGTTCAAAGTTACCCGCGCGCCCGCCCGCCTCGTAGAACCATGAAACTTCTATACTCTTTATACCATTACACGATTTCAAGAGTGAAAACGTAGAATATGCAGTTTTAATTTAATGGGAAAAGGTAGTCTCGATCAAATTCGCGGCATTTATTTATTTGTAAACGCCTTTAAAGGCCGAATTCCAGCAGCGAAAAGGGTTCTAGCGAACTGAAAACCGAGCATCGAGTGGGCGTGGCCGTGCCGATTTTCGAATCCCTGCTGGGGCAAAAGTTGGTAGGGTTCTAGCTAAGTGAAAGCCGTGCCGAATGTGGACGGTTCTAGCGAACTGAAGATGAACAATAGAAATCCTTTTAAATTTATTTCCTCTCGAATTTTTGCTTTCCACTGAAGGAAATTCTCTATTGCGTATCTTCAGTTCGTTAGAACCACATAGTACGGCTTTCACTTTGCTAGAACCCTTCCATCTTTTACCCCAGCGGGGATTCGAAAATCGGCACGGTCGCGGCTCCATTGTTAGTCTCGATGCTCGGTTTTCAGTTCGCTAGAATGTTTTTCGCTGGAAGTCGACCTTTAACGCGGCGTTAGTATCTAGACTGGTTGTAGGCAAAGGTTTCCACCCTGTATCGCGTAGACAAGAAGAGCTTATCTCTTTTTGCGCATCATCTGGAGCGAACAGCCGCGAAAAGTACGCGGAAATGGACAAACTCGTAATTAGTCTCTCATTGGTTGTAATGGTGCCACACGTGCTGTTCAAAATAATAGAGAGTTTAAGCGAATATTCCCGTCTCCAGCGAAAGAGCGTACTCGAGAATTGATTGGGGAATTTTTTTTTGGTTGTAAAGTTATTTAGTTAAAAGCTAGATTCCCACTCGGCGGAAACCCGACCGAAAAATCTTTACGAAGAGCCCGACGGAATTTCCGTTCGGCCCCGGGCGTAAATTGTGTTCTATTTTTTCGGTCGTGTTCGGCGTTACGCCGGACCGGTGTCTCAGCCAATGAAATTACCCCATATTTTTTTTAAAGGACAGTTTGACCAATAAATTTTCCGATGTTTTGATAGCTTGACTATGCAGATGCGACACTATATTAGCACACTCCAGTGGACAATGTCCTATAAATTTTCAATTCAAACGGGGGGGGGGGGGTCACTGGACACATGTCCTATAAGAAATATTTCTTATTTCCGGCCCTGCGCTGGACGTCGGCGTAAAGTTAAAATTTCTACCGTCGGCTACGTGATTTCCGCCGTATTTTTTTCGGTCGAGTGGGAATCTAGCTTTAAGGCGTTTTTTGTTTGATCGCTTAATCTCTCTATAAAAAGCGCCGAGTCATAGAGATCGTCTAGCGAACTCGCGGCTTGTCCAAAAATAATGCCAAAAAAACAATAAAATTTAAAACACGAAGTAGGAAATCGGCTAGACATAGCTGCCAAGAAAATTCCGAGACTGTTTTTATACAATAGACTTTTTATCATAGAATCATAGATACCTGAAATAATAGTATAGGGTGTTGTAAAAGAAAAAGGGTTATTATTAAGGGATGAACCGGTACCGATACCATATCGGTATCAACACCGATACTCGGGGTTTCCCGATAGTATCGGATCTGTTGGTTTAATATGCCGATACTAAACCGATACTCTGCGCGTTATATGGCGCTACATGACATTTTTAGGTCTTTCAGTAACGCATTGATGGTGTTAATATCTCATTTCTATGAATGTCCATAAGCCGTGATATTATTTTGGAAATACCTCTAAACATTATACTTGGTAGTATAATTAGCCTTATTCCTGATCAGCGCCACCTACCCATAGCGGCGACTTTGAGAACTACTGTAAGCGGCAAGCCAATCAGATGTCGCTAAAATCTGGTGACGTCACTGACTGGCACTCTCGGGTCTTACCAAAAATGACGTCACCAGATTTTAGCGACATCTGATTGGCTTGCCGCTTACAGTAGTTCTCAAAGTCGCCGCTATGGGTAGGTGGCGCTGATCAGGAATAAGGCTAATTCATGAAATTACTCTATAATTATTTCCTAGTATTTTTAATACATGTGTAAATGGCCAGAGTATTACTAAAAATATCGGTATCGGTTGAACTATCGGTAGTTCGATAGTGAGTAAATATCGGTATCGGTTCATGTTTGCACCGGTATCGATCGGTATCGGGTTAAGCCTGGTATCACCTCGGCCATCTCAAATTTCCAGCTTTATCTCCAGGCCAAACGTAGTCACTAGTCTGTCCGGAGTTAATCCCCGCCCCGCCTCTAAATTACAACCAGCATCTCATTGGTTCTTTAAAAACTCACGCCAGCGCGACGCGAATGATGAAAATTACAGTCATATTTTCCAACTGAGGAGAGGCTGCGAAATAGCCCGGTGGCCTCCCAGGCTCCTTGTACGTCCCCCCTTGTATTTTTAAAAGGGGACTGGGACTATGGCGCGGCGCGAATACTTGGGCATCTTATACCTTCTCCCTAGTGAACTAGATATCACTTCTTGGTATGAGCATTTATAGTCCTATAATTAGCGGTCTTATTCCTGATCAACGCCACCTACCCATAGCGGCGACTTTGAGAACTACAGTAAGCGGCAAGCCAATCAGATATCGCTAAAATCTGGTGACGTCATTTTTGGTAAGACCCGACAGTGCCAGTCAGTGACGTCACCAGATTTTAGCGACATCTGATCTGATTGGCTTGCCGCTTACAGTAGTTCTCAAAGTCGCCGCTATGGGTAGGTGGCGCTGATCAGGAATAAGCTACGCTAATTCCGGTGAAATATTTTTTTTAAGGTATTTAGGTCCCAACCTCGGTAACCCTACTTTTTGGAACACCTTGAATGCTACTATCCCTTTAATTGACCTTTGTTTGATCCCGGTCCCAAGTTCACGCGCCGCGCGCAACAATTGAAAAAAAAAAACCTCTCCCCCAATACAGAGAGATTCAGCATATCCTTGCCTTTGATAACGTTAAGTTATATGGAAAGATAAGACAGGAGTGCCACTACTCGAGAAATAAGCCCCTTTTTTGTTACTAAATATTCGACAAAGGCTTTTGACGTAATTTCCTTTGAATGAAATTAAGGTTGAATAGGAAATAGTTAAGCTAATGGGTCACGTGTTCATTGAAAATCGACCATAGAATCAATGTTGAAAACTTTACTAATGATGTCAGGGTTCATACACAATTTCCCAACCTAACGATTTAGTTCGGTGTTTCTCACAGGGTTCATACAAACCGAGAAAACCTGGAAATATCAGGGAAATAAATAGTTGAAAAAAACCTCAGGGAAAATTCAGGATAATTTCGAATTTTTACTGAAATTCAGGGAAATTTGCGTCAAACAGGGGACGAGTAATTAAGTAAAAAGTTCATAAACATACCCTCCTTAGGATTAACATTACACTCAACTTTGGAGGCTCATAACTCTGGTTCTACTAGAGATACGGGGATGTCCTTTCATTATGCAATAGTCATATTTGCCCACCCCCTCCTTTGTTAACATTTGCTCCATAGGACACTCCATATAGGGGAAAACCTGGAAAACTCAGGGAAGTATATGGGGAAAAAACCTGGAAATCTCAGGGAAATTTGTTTTCCAAAAGTTATATGAACCCTGTTCTCTGAAAATAGCGAGCCAAAAATTGATCTTGGCTAATTGTTTACTATTGCCTCGTCCATTTGCACTTTAATCTTATATATATATATATATATATATATATATATATTGTTACCGAGGAAACAAGTTTTCTTACTGAAATATCCCTAATAGGGGACATTAGTTCGATCCCGGCTCCTTCGCTTCGAACCTTAATCAATTTAAGCCTGTCCCCTTTTACCAAAACTGGTCTGCAAAGCACTTTAGGCTTAATTCGCGCTATCACTGTTTGTAATTCCTCTAACGGTATAGAATCTTATTATAACATGCAGGGATAGATTTAATTTTAGAAGTAGGAATGGAGAACGGTTAGTATTTACTTCAGTCCGACTCATAGACCACCGAGTATAGAGCCCCTCCCTCCAACACGTTAAGAAAAGTTTAAATTATCTTATTGGCTCACTTAAACTACGTTTTGATGACGTTGCTGACGGGGACGGCGAAAAATACGTAATTTCTTTTTACCTCTGTCGCTATGACCCCGCCTCTTCTTTCAAACCCCCCCGTCCCGTCCCGTGGAAGGGGGTCCGTCCGGGATTTTGACGCGCACCCAGATTACTCTGTTCTCCATTCCTACTTCTAAAATTAAAATTATTACGACGCCGTAGGCCTAGAATTAACTAATTATAATTGTATATATGGCGCGAGAAAACTCAACAACATACTCAAGCGCGATCAGGTGACGTCAGGTGATTATTGTTCTCGCGACCTTATAAGGTTTACTTATAAAACAAACCCCCAAGCATTCGAAATGACAAATTTTGACGTGGGCTATAGACGCCATGCAGACAACGCGTTTCGCCCACCACTATAAGTAACCTAATATAAATAAGTATGACTCTTTCCGTTCATGGCATTAATGCTTAATTTCTTAAAGGGAGGGTGAAAAGGAAAATCGAGTTTTATTGTTGATTTTTCCACTATAATTATAAGACCAATCTGCATAGTGAGACATCCATACGTAGTTTCAATTAAAAACTGTGATTTAATTAGCATATAATATAAAGCTGATGATAAATAAGAAATTTTTGAAGGTTGTCGCATTCTTACTTGTCTGTTAGTGTAAGTTTGAAAATTGGTCAGGGAAATTGGCTTTAGATGGTCAGGGAAAACAACCTGGAAAAGTCAGGGAATTTTGAAATGAAAAATCTCTGGCAACTCTGTAGTAAATTATACGTTTTACTCGCGGTATTAAAAAGCATTGCATTTTTAAATGTCGCGAATAGTTGAACGGGGTTTGTCATCGACCCGGACCGTGAGTGACCTAGATTCCCTTGACCCACTTTCTCTCCCGAGTCTTTGCTGCAATTTGCAGCGTATTAGTACGGCGCCTTATTCTCTCTCCCTCCCAGATTTACAGGGTTACCACTTTACCTATAGAATTTCCGAATGAGTTAAGGTCAATATTTACTGTTTTATAGAGATGGGCCGATACCGATCCCATATCGGTATCGGTACCGATATTTGACTTTAACCGATATATCGGTATCGGTACCGATATTTGACTTTAACCGATATATCGGTATCGGTACCGATATTTGACTTTAACCGATATATCGGTATCGGTACCGATATTTGACTTTAACCGATATATCGGTATCGGTACCGATATTTGACTTTAACCGATATATCGGTATCGGTACCGATATTTGACTTTAACCGATATATCGGTATCGGTACCGATATTTGACTTTAACCGATATATCGGTATCGGTACCGATATTTGACTTTAACCGATATATCGGTATCGGTACCGATATTTGACTTTAACCGATATATCGGTATCGGTTAAAAATGAACCGATATTTCTACCCGATATTTTTTTAAAGAAATATATCGGTTAAAGTCAAATATCGGTACCGATACCGATATGGGATCGGTATCGGCCCATCTCTACAACCTATTACAACCTATATTATAGCATCTATTTTCTTATTGATATCGGTTAATATATCGGTATCGGTTTAATATCGGTTTATTCGAAGGATCGGGTAAAATATCTGTATCGGTACGTATCGGTTTCCCAAGTATCGAATGATATCGGTATCGGTATGTATCGGTTTCCCAAGTGTCGAATGATATCGGTATCGGTACGTATCGGTTTCCCAAGTGTCGAATGATATCGGTATCGGTACGTATCGGTTTCCCAAGTATCGAATGATATCGGTATCGGTATGTATCGGTTTCCCAAGTGTCGAATGATATCGGTATCGGTACGTATCGGTTTCCCAAGTGTCGAATGATATCGGTATCGGTTAAAACTGGTATCGGCCCATCTCTACTGTTTTATACTTTTGGAAACGCAATCGTCGTTTCCGGAAATTTGGGGCAATTCTCTAACTTTTTAAACGAGTTATCGCGAGTGATAACTATCGTCTAAAGGGTTGATGCCAACCTCGTGTGTTCTATGAGAGCGCGCTATCTAAATAGGCGACTAGTCATGAGTGTCATCAAACCTTGAACGAAAAGTGGCGGATGTCTCGCCGGAAAACCAACTATATTATACTCGGACTCGGGCCGGGTTTCGGACTTTTTCAAAATGTTAAATCCCGGGCCGGGCTCGGGTCGGGCCTGAAAAACTCGGCTCGTGCAGGTCTCTGGCTGACGGGGATGGCGAAAAATACTTAATTTCTTTTTACCTCTGTCGCTTCTTTCATTACCCCCCCCCCCCGTCCCGTGGAAGGGGGTCCGGCCGGGATTTTGACGGGCGTCCAGATTACTCTGTTCTCCATTCCTACTTCTAAAGTTAAATCTATCCATACAGTTACTAAGTGGCCTTTCATCTTGAAATATCAGCAAAATATACCCCCGCAAATCTCAGGGAAATCGGTTTTCCAAAAATTGTATGAACCCTGTATTTTGTATTTGTAGTTACCACAAAACGTATTATTATGTTTTATACACAAATATATAATAATAGTACCCTATCACCTTTTAAATTATTATATTTCTATAGTGTTGAAACTGCCGCAATTTAATACATTTCATGATTGTAAATTGTAAGAATACCTATACATTAAAATCACTCTTGGAATTATTAATTTTCAGTGTTAAAAGAAGCGGAATTTAATCCATTCCGAGACTGACGTTTAATAAAAGAATGGGGAAAGAAATCTATTATGTCGGGGGGGGGGGTGGGGTGGGGGAGCGGCAGCAAATGTTAAGATTCCTATTGCGTTTAGTAAGGAGAAGCCTGACAACTGTCACTATAACGATAGACAGACCAATGCAATTTATTTCCAAAGATTCATTTAAAAGTTCCAGGGAAAGTATTTCTCTCGAACTTAAAAAAATACCGTTGTCTCTTACTGCATGCAGTTACTTCCGCGGAAGTAGAATCGCAATTCTTTTAGCGGTTTGATATAAATGGCCTCGCTTTCAATGATACTTGGTTCGAAAGGTTTGGTCTAAATTTGGTCTATTTGTCAATGAATATAATCCCGAGGATGGGAAACGGTGTATAGTAATGATTACCTATTATTATATCTAGTGGGTTTTTTTTTTTTTTTCTTCTTAAAATCCCTGAATTTTATCTCATTGGCATCGTACTTCCGGATGGTATTATTCTACCATAATTTAGTGGTTTTTCTACTATGCAACCCAGAATTCTAGTACGGTCAAATTTCAAAACTCTCTGGTTAAATGGGACCTTTATTTTTTTCTGGTATTTCAAGGTCATTGGAAATTAATTAATTTCAAAGTAGGCCTTGAACATTTTAAGTTAGAAACATAGAGGTGTAAATGTATTATTCTATTTTTTCCTATATTATTAAGTCCTTCCTATTTTCTCCTTTAATTTCATTACAATTCCTATGGTTTTAACTCTCTACTCAAAATTGAAAAATTAAAACACGATATGCTCGTAAATTTAACCATCCCTTATGAAAGGGGGAAAATTAGTTAATTGTGATAATCTATTTGATAATTTATCACTGATAGATTTTTCGTGATAGTTAAATTTTTTACGACGTACTTAATATTTGGATATCAAATTCCCTAAAGACTTCCTATTTTATCCTACATTATTCATCAATTAGCGTAGCTTATTCCTGATCAGCGCCACCTACCCATAGCGGCGACTTTGAGAACTACTGTAAGCGGCAAGCCAATCAGATATCGCTAAAATCTGGTGACGTCATTTTTGGTAAGACCCCCCGAGAGTGCCAGTCAGTGACGTCACCAGATTTTAGCGATATCTGATTGGCTTGCCGCTTACGGTAGTTCTCAAAGTCACCGCTATGGGTAGATGGCGCTGATCAGGAATAAGACCGCTAATTACAATCAGATGTCGCTAAAATCTGGTGACGTCACTGACTGGCACTCTCGGGTCTTACCAAAAATGACGTCACCAGATTTTAGCGATATCTGATTGGCTTGCCGCTTACAGTAGTTCTCAAAGTCGCCGCTATGGGTAGGTGGCGCTGATCAGGAATAAGCTACGCTAATTTCCTCCTATAATTTCCTATATTACAAGGATATGTTTCCTATGAAGGTATTTTCAATGGTCACCCTGATCTAAGCTCACTCGTCTCTTGTTGCTCAAAAAATAATTTGCTAATAATAGTCTTTAAAATGACGCAAAGTCCACCACCAGGATGGTATCAATTTCCTGTTAAGGGTATAGTTTCAAAATGATAAGGGTTGCGGCGAATACTGTTTAGGCGAGCGTGGGAATAGGTTTCGAGGATTGGCTTGCAGGTGGAATGCGCGTCGAGAAAGCTTGGAACGCCAGGAATGTGGTCCAACTACTTTCACTCTTGTGTAGCGTCTCTCGTGCAGTGGTAACTCGTCACTGCCGCCGCGGTCCGTGGGTGTTCATTGAACCCTCTTTAAGTTTTAACACCCTCGGGTGATAAGCGCCCGGCGAGGACTCCTTAATACCAACCTCTCCATCCTACAAGCTTGATTAGTTTCTCGCAATTTTCCCTTCTAAAGGGTGGTGGTATTATTATGCCATATACGCGCTGACAATTGTTGGATTTGACTAAGAATTGTTCACGTACATTTGTTTACTTAAAACGTTGGACTATTCCGACTTAGAAGGGTTACCTTTAAAATTTTTGGCTTACAATTGTGGACTTGGGATTCGGTTGGCTTTGAATTGTGGACTTGGGATTCGGTTGGCTTTGAATTATCAGGGTTCGTACACGACCTGGAAAAGCTGGAAAAGTCAGGGAAATTTAAAATGGGCCTAAAAGGTCAGGGAAAAGTCAGGGAAATTTGGAAAAGGGCCTAAAAGGTCAGGGAAAAGTCAGGGAAATTTGGAAATGGGCCTAAAAGGTCAGGGAAAAGTCAGGGAAATTTGGAAATGGGCCTAAAAGGTCAGGGAAAAGTCAGGGAAATTTGGAAAAGGGCCTAAAAGGTCAGGGAAAAGTCAGGGAAATTGAAAATGGGCCTAAAAGGTCAGGGAAAACCTGTAAAAAGCCGGGAATTGTCTGCCGAAAACCCTGGATAGTCGGTAGCATTCACCCTAATAGTCGAAATCCATCAGAATATAGTAGAACAATGCTACTCCATTTTTCTCCAAAATATATTAATTTCAATGGTTGAAATAATTAGGCGTTGCGATATTTAAGCCTAACATAACCGCGATATAGATTTAACCCTTTTGTACTCTTCCTAGTTGCCTTTAGGCGTAAGTCTATGTAAACACGGGTTGCCATGGCAACGCCATTCTCCGGGAGCTCCTCTCTTAGGCTCTCTTATTACTTTGGTGGGTCACGTGCCTCGGCGCTCGTTATTGGGATAGAACCCGTGTATGGCCAGTTGCCTTAAACCGTTAGGCTGATCACGTGGCCGAGAATAAATAAGCTCGGATAAATTTTACGTTTCCATTTAAAGATGAATCACAAAACGGCGGCAAATTAGGCTTTAATTAACTTAAATGAAAATTAATTATCCTTATCTAGATAAGTAATACTTCTTACCGACTGATAATCCGTTCCAAAAACCCCCTCTATTTTTTTATAATTTTTTTTCCTATATTTTTTATAATTTTTTTGCTATATTTTTTATGATTTTTTTGCTATATTTTTTATGATTTTTTTGCTGTATTTTTTATACATTTTTTCCTATATTTTTATACATTTTTTCCTATATTTTTTTATACATTTTTCCTATATTTTTATACATTTTTTCCTATATTTTTTTATACATTTTTCCTATATATTTTATACATTTTTCCTATATTTTTTATACATTTTTGCCTATATTTTTATACATTTTTTCCTATATTTTTTATACATTTTTTCCTATATTTTTTATACATTTTTCCTGCATTTTTTATACATTTTTTCCTGCATTTTTTATACATTTTTTCCTGCATTTTTTATACATTTTTTCCTGCATTTTTTATACATTTTTTCCTGCATTTTTTATACATTTTTTCCTGCATTTTTTATACATTTTTTCCTATATTTTTTATACATTTTTCCTATATTTTTTATACATTTTTCCTATATTTTTTTATACATTTTTTTCCTGCATTTTTTATACATTTTTTCCTGCATTTTTTATACATTTTTTCCTGCATTTTTTGTACATTTTTTCCTGCATTTTTTATACATTTTTTCCTGCATTTTTTATATATTTTTCCTTGTATTGTTTTATACATTTTTTCCTGCATTTTTATATATTTTTCCTTGTATTGTTTTATACATTTTTTCCTGTATTTTTTATAAAAAAAATTCCTATATTTTTCATCTATTTCTTCCCATGTTTTTCATCTATTTCTTCCTATATTTTTCATCTATTTCTTCCTATATTTTTCATCTATTTCTTCCTATATTTTTCATCTATTTCTTCCTATATTTTTCATCTATTTCTTCCTATATTTTTCATCTATTTCTTCCTATATTTTTCATCTATTTCTTCCTATATTTTTCATCTATTTCTTCCTATATTTTTCATCAATTTTCTCCTATATTTTTCATCAATTTTCTCCTATATTTTTCATCAATTTTCTCCTATATTTTTCATCAATTTTCTCCTATATTTTTCATCAATTTTCTCCTATATTTTTCATCAATTTTCTCCTATATTTTTCATCAATTTTCTCCTATATTTTTCATCAATTTTCTCCTATATTTTTCATCAATTTTCTCCTATATTTTTCATCAATTTTCTCCTATATTTTTCATCAATTTTCTCCTATATTTTTCATCAATTTTCTCCTAATATTTTTCATCAATTTTCTCCTATATTTTTCATCAATTTTCTCCTATATTTTTCATCAATTTTCTCCTATATTTTTCATCAATTTTCTCCTATATTTTTCATCAATTTTCTCCTATATTTTTCATCAATTTTCTCCTATATTTTTCATCAATTTTCTCCTATATTTTTCATCAATTTTCTCCTATATTTTTCATCAATTTTCTCCTATATTTTTCATCAATTTTCTCCTATATTTTTCATCAATTTTCTCCTATATATTTCATCAATTTTCTCCTATATATTTCATCAATTTTCTCCTATATATTTCATCAATTTTCTCCTATATTTTTCATCAATTTTCTCCTATATTTTTCATCAATTTTCTCCTATATATTTCATCAATTTTCTCCTATATTTTTCATCAATTTTCTCCTATATTTTTCATCAATTTTCTCCTATATTTTTCATCAATTTTCTCCTATATATTTCATCAATTTTCTCCTATATATTTCATCAATTTTCTCCTATATTTTTCATCAATTTTCTCCTATATTTTTCATCAATTTTCTCCTATATTTTTCATCAATTTTCTCCTATATTTTTCATCAATTTTCTCCTATATTTTTCATCAATTTTCTCCTATATTTTTCATCAATTTTCTCCTATATTTCTCATCAATTTTCTCCTATATTTCAAGGTTAAATTTCCTTTAAGTGGAGACCCTGTGATAAATAAATTTTTGTCTGTGTTCGTATTTCAATTTCGACTCTCAGGAGGAATATTCTCCAGTGGAGAAAATAGAAGCTCAAGAGCAATATCATCCCCATCCCTTAACGCCCTTACTTGAGTGGGAAGGGAGAGAGTGTAGTTTGAAAAGTACCTTTCAAACTAGAACAACTGATTGCACGGCTTTCAGTTAGCGAGAACCCTTCCATCTTTTACCCCAGCGGGGGGGGGGATTCGACAATCTGAGTGGCCGCTTCATTCTTAGTCTCGATGCTCGGTTTTCAGTTCGCTTGAACCCTTTTCGTTGGAAGTCGGCCTTTAAACCTCGTGAAATTTCACGTGCTCTAACAATTTTTTAAGACGACCGCGATTAATGTCACGTGATTCGTGCGTACAATGAACGAAGTCAATCATTTGTAGAAACAAAATGTCTTCCGTACGTTTTTGGGGGCGTCGAGTTTCTGTAGATCCCTTTTGGGCTGCACCCCGGACAGCCGCCGAAAGTCCAGCGCCCTCGAGTTGCCTTTTTTTTTCGCCTTGCCCTCATTTCATGGCAGGCTATAGCTGACCTTCTTAGGGTGCTTTCTCTCCTCCCCCTTTCCTCCCCCCATCCACCCTCCATCTACGGCAAACGCCTGGATCGATAGCAGATGCTAAAAATAACTTTCCCAACTGGCCCGCGCTCCCTGATGTAGTTCCTCTTTCCTAGTTCAGTCTGGGAATAGGAAGAAAGAAAAATAGGAACACCCAAGTTTACAAATCAGGGTTGTGGCCAACACGAGTCAGGGAAAAACCTGGGACAAGTCAGGGAATTTAAAAATGGACCGACTAAAAGTGTTAGGGAAAAGTTATTGAATTTTTCCTATCTCAGTCTCGTGGGAATTGAGAATAACTTATACAGGGTTCGTACACGACCTGGAAATCCTGGAAAAGTCAGGGAAATGGAAAATGGGACTAAAAGGTCAGGGAAAAGTCGGGGAAAAATTTTATTAACTACAAAATAGTAGTTTCAATTAAAAACTGTGGCAACTTTGACCCAAAATTTATTGAAGATGACATGAAAATAGTCACCAGGGAAGGAAGTTGAACCCGAAAAATTTGTATCAAACTCGTAACAATTTGTTAATGGCGATAATCATTGTGACGTCATGTATATGCCAAGGTCGAGGGGAAGCTGAAGAAAAATAGGCCATGCTATTTTTTTTCTATATGAAGAAATGAGGAAGGAAGGAAGACGACGAACCACGCGTCATTGATTGACGTCAAGGCATTTCCCTCGCGTGCTTTAATTCTTTATTATTTCGGTTCTTGGGAAATAAATACTAAATATCGAAAGGTATTATGATTACGTCATATTAAACTAGAATTTACTTTTGATTATTATAAAAGAAGTATCTTTTTTCGCAACCCTAGCTTACGGAAGCTAGCTCAGGCAAGAATACATAAACCTAATAGGAATTATCGCGCCCCCTTATATAATTTATACTCGGGTTTTTTGTGGGCCCATGCTAGGAGGATCCATACCATTTTCAATAGGAGTCACCAATAGTGAGTCAGGCCTCCTTGTGTAACACCTGAAGCCTGACCTCCCTGTGTAAATGGTATGGATCCTCCTAGCATGGGAACTATGTATTATCCGTCATGCCTCGTAATTCCGACGTCTTTCAAACTGTGATTTCATTGGTTGGTAGCAAAGGGAGGTCGGATACGCGCCCAAGACGCGACAGGTTGCGCGTAGGTTTTTCGCGAGGATAAATTGTTCATAAGCCACGAATAGTCCAGCTCTTCCCGTGAAATCCGCCTAGATACGTTGAGTGAAATGGCTACACCACGATTCCTGTTAGCCGTATGCATTCCTGGCTTAATGGAATACATGATTATTTACGCCCCTGCACTCCTACCTCCAAACATTTTATTATGGAGTGACCTTGATATACCAGAACAATACTGATCCTATTTTTTTTTTTTTTACGTGTCCCGCTCGCCTACCTTTAAACAGTGCACTGGGGTCTGAAATTGAATTTGGAATGACCTTCCAATTCCAATCTGCCTTTAATTGCTCGTGCATTCCATGGTTTGTGTCTATAGCACTCAGTTATCTCATTCCCAAAAGGGTTTATAAGATCCGTGTCTCTACCGTAGGTTTTGTCACTGTCATAGTGGTGGGTGGTTGGGTGGGGGATGTTTTTTTATTGGATGATCTCTCTCGTCCCTTGATGAGGGGAAGCTACCCCCGGACGGCGGCGGCGAGCGCGCGACGACGTCCCAAGTAGAGGTAGATCAGGGTGGCTCGCGTCTACCGGGGACTGTCGGGAAAGACTCGACCGGCGACGGTCTACCCCTAACTGCCCCACGCCGCGTAGACAACGAGGGGGGAGGGGGTGAAAGGGGCTTCTCCCCTTCGTTGCCGCCATTTAAACTATCTCGGTCGGCTGTTGCCGGGCTAGACGCTCGCGGCCGTTTCGTTGCTTCTCTGTTCCTAGGGGTCCCGCGGTTCATTGCGTCAGATCAGGATGGCCGGGGTTGGGGTACTAAATGTGCATATATCCTTCTAGACCTAAGAACTAAAAGAGATGGTGCAATACGGACCGAACGAAGATCGAGGCCTACGCCGATTAGTTCGTCTCTGGTGGTGGTTGGGCTTATTTTATTAATGTTTCTTGAAGGGGAATTTAGTTGGACTATTTTAATCGATTTATGTTAATAAAATTACGCGTTAAGAAAACTTACACCAAAAATGTTTTCTTGTTAGGCTTAACACTTGAAAGTTTTAAATGTTGCTGTTAGGCTTAACACTTCAATAGTTATAAACATTAATTAAAATTAGCGGATAAACACTTAATGATTTTGATGTTCTTACGTTGGTCTGCAGCCATAAAACGGTTGTATATCTATTTCACTCTTCCGTTTTCGTATATGTGTTAGAGGATTACCGTCATAGGCTTCAATTCACGTTATTCCCGATGCATGGGCGAGGCTTAACACGCGATTTTTTACTGACGAATCTGGGTTAAAATTACGCGTTGTCCGCTTCAGATACGAACTTTTTCAATATTTTTGACTCTAAAGCGGACGACGCGTCATTTTGATCCAGATTTACCATTTAAACTTTTGCGAGTTAAGCCTTGACCCCGTGCATCGCGAATGAGGTGGATTTTACTACCAAACCAAGGCCTAAGAACTAACAACTTAAATAATGTCCTAAAGTTGAAATCGCGAAGAATATGTTTCGTATGGAAAAGATACGAACATCGCGTGTTTTATCACAATGGTCTCGGAGTTACAGACTCTTGTCCGTCACGCGATGAAAGAAATTCTATACAAGTTCTGAAACACGACTAAATACTTTTCCAACTTTGTGTATTTATTTGCATTGTTTCGTTGTACATGTTCTAAATCGTAAATACGGAAAGAAAATTTTGACTCGTATATACAGGTCTATAACAAAGGCTTATCAGTGTATTGCGAGGGGTCCGTCATTCGAAAAAAAAAAAAAAAACCTACGGGATTTTTATGGATTTTTACGTATTTTTTTTATTTATATGGATTTGTCAATTTTTTATAAAACTCCAAAATCCAGTAGGATTTTCAAAAAAACCGTTGTATTTTTGGATTTTTTCATGGAATTTCGTATTTTTTCTCGGGATTTTGTATTTTTTTTTTTTCGGGATTTTGTATTTTTTCGGGATTTCGTAATTTGTTTTGGGATTTCGTATTTTTTTTTAGGATTTTGTATTTTTAACTGTAATTTTTATCGTCTTCCTGGATTTGTGAATTTGAAAATTTTGGATTTTTTTGTGGATTTTCACAAAATTTTGGATTTTTTTGTGGATTTTCACAAAATTTTGGATTTTTTTGTGGATTTTCACAAAATTTTGGATTTTTTTTGTGGATTTTCACAAAATTTTGGATTTTTTTTGTGGATTTTCACAAAATTTTGGATTTTTTTTGTGAATTTTCACAAAATTTTGGATTTTTTTTGTGAATTTTCACAAAATTTTGGATTTTTTTTGTGAATTTTCACAAAATTTTGGATTTTTTTTTTGTGAATTTTCACAAAATTTTGGATTTTTTTTGTGGATTTTCACAAAATTTTGGATTTTTTTTGTGAATTTTCACAAAATTTTGGATTTTTTTGGTGAATTTTCACAAAATTTTGGATTTTTTTTGTGAATTTTCACAAAATTTTGGATTTTTTTTGTGAATTTTCACAAAATTTTGGATTTTTTTTGTGAATTTTCACAAAATTTTGGATTTTTTTTGTGAATTTTCACAAAATTTTGGATTTGTTTTTGGATTTTTCCCCCCGAGCGTACGCGATTTTTTGGCAATGACGGACCCCTCGGTGTATTGACAAAGCCCGGGACGTTTAAAAACGACTCTTATAAAAACGAGGCTTATGCAATTTTCTAATTATTCGCTTTTTACGTTTCTTTTTAGACGATCAAAGCAAAGGTCACGGTGGAGGGGGTGGCGGGACGACGGGCTCAATGTACGGCCAGTTGGTGACGCAAGATCAACTGGTGGCCATGGCGGCTACCAGGGGTCATCAAGGGCCGACGAACGATTTAGTGGCGTTACAATCTCGCATTCCCTACAAGTTTCGGGACCCTACCAGCGCGCCTCTACGCAAGTTGAGCGTCGATCTCATCAAAACATACAAACACATCAACGAGGTAAGAATTATGTCGCCTTTTTGTCTAATTTACTTCTGGTTGAACCAAAAGCAAATAGAATAACAGAAAGTAAGGAATGTCGGTGTATAGACTGACTTTCTGTTATATCTAATTGGCTTTGGTTGAACCAAGACTTGATAATCATAGGTTAGTTTACGTTGTAAACTTATATGTCATTGTCATGACCTTATGCTTCATTGAATTTCAAATTATTTGGGCGAGACGGGGCGAGGCTTAAGAAAAAACATTTTTCTCATTTAAGTAAATACGATTTTTGAAGACGGGTTTTTAAATTTTAAACGCAATCTTGGAAAAGACGTTTAAACAGATGTAAAACGCGAAAGATTCGAGCTTTCTAAAGTTGTTTATGATATAGATTTGTTGAACATCTTAAATAAGGAAAGACCTTAAGGTCCTCATCTCTGTAGCGGCCTGAATAGGGAGGGACAGACGGTATTTCCCAGGAATTATTAGCTATAGTCCCGCGTATGAAAATTTCCTGTTTCGTCTAGAACCGGTCTACGCCAAGGTTTTATTAGGACTAACGTTCTATATGTTAGCCTTGCCTGTAAGAAGGCGAGCAAAAAGTAAAGTTTTCAGGCTAGACGATACCCGCCCGAGTTGTGGAAAGCCGGGCTATATTTTGAGGTGTAGACACCGTCTGTAGCTATAGCCATCAAACTTTCAGACTCGAACCCGGAACTCAGACTTTCAAGGTTATTTGAAGCCAAGGGTTATTTGTAAGCCTCGGTCTGTTTTCCGTCGTCTAACGGAACGGCCCTAATCTTAAGGAAACCGACCGGAAGTAGCTTAATCTAAGTTTTATGCTTTAAATTCCTATTTTATCTTCCTGGACTTTAGTCCGAGACAGTCATGGGGAAAGTTATCTAAAGTGTTTGAAATTTCAAACACTAGTGACGTCATAGCAGGTGCATATCGCTTAATTTAAACAAGGTTGACTCACAGATTTTTTAGTTTTAAAGAGAGCCTCATTCGAGTACAGTGAGCTTAATCCTTGTAAATTTTGAGTGACCTTGATATAACAGGAAAAATTCAGATACATTTTTTACTCCCCCCCCCTTCATTTTTGAGACCCCCAAGCTTCCATTGCGCGTTGCCGTGAATTTGAAATGACCTTGAAGGCCTAAGCTTTTCTTGCTCGTGCGCCCAGGTGTGAATTTGGAGTGACCCGATGCTCCCCTCGCGCGTGCGCTTAGCCCTGAATTTCAAGTGACCTTAAAGTCCTAAGCTCCCCTCGCGCTTGCGCTTAGCCCTGCATTTGAAGTGACCTTGAAGTCCTAAGGTCCCGTCGCGCTTGCGCTTAGCCCTGAATTTCAAGTGACCTTGAAGTCCTAAGCTCGCCTCGCGCGTGCGCTTAGCCCTGAATTTCAAGTGACCTTGAAGTCCTAAGCTCGCCTCGCGCGTGCGCTTAGCCCTGAATTTGAAATGACCTTGAAGTCCTAAGCTCGCCTCGCGCGTGCGCTTAGCCCTGAATTTCAAGTGACCTTGAAGTCCTAAGCTCGCCTCGCGCGTGCGCTTAGCCCTGAATTTGAAATGACCTTGAAGTCCTAAGCTCGCCTCGCGCGTGCGCTTAGCCCTGAATTTGAAATGACCTTGAAGTCCTAAGCTCGCCTCGCGCGTGCGCTCAGCCCTGAAAATGAAGTGACCTTGAAGGCCTAAGCTCCCCTCGTGCGTGAGCCTAACTGTGAATTTGGAGTGATCCTTGGCGAGCCGACGCTTTGGTTGCACGTGCACCAGCTGTGAATTTTTAGTGACCCTAGTGTGATTCCAAGCTTCCTAGTTTTCCTAGGCCCTTTGAAGAGTTTATAATAAAACCCATGATTGAATGATGTTTTAGACCACGAAGGGAAAATTCTTTATGCAAATTTATCATAGACTAAACATTATTATTATGTTATAGCATTTGTCGATTTGATGTTTTTCTCTCGGATCTTCCTTCTCTCTATTGTCCAGTTGAGTTGGGGACAAAACTCTTTTAGCTAAAGATAGTCTCGATCGTTTTTGGGGGTCCTGCTGGCGTCGATTCCGTATCTATTTGGGCGGGTGTTGGACGGCGCCAGTCTTTAGTTATGAAAAATGTTTTCTGGCTGGTCGACTTTTTGGGACACAAAAGGACCGTGCATTCTTGGGAAAGTTATCCGGATGGTTAATAGAAAACTAAGGAAGAGGCTACTCCTATTCACCCACCACCGCAACTGAATTTTGCCTCCTTTTCGCGCTTCATTGGACGGTTTGTCGGGATAAGAGTAAGACCCGTCCTACTCCATGGATATCTCAAATATATTATAAGGTGCCAATCTGTTCTGCTGGGTGACTGACTGTTCAGGGAATTCAGTCTAAAACAAATTTCGTGGCAACGCTGTCCGGGCTACGTAGACGCGAAATTTCCCGGTTTTCAGTACATTTAAAGGCCGACTTCCAGCGAAAAGGGTTCTAGCGAACTGAAAACCGAGCATATAGACTAACAATGAAGCGACCACTCAGATTGTCGAATCCCCGCTGGGGTTAAAGATGGGAGGGTTCTAGCTAACTGAAAGCCGTCCAATGTGGTTAGATACGCAATGGAGAATTTCCTTCAGGGGAAAGCAAAAATTCGAGAGGAAATAAATTTAAAAGGATTTCTATTGTTCATTCCACTGATTGCACGACTTTCAGTTAGCGAGAACCCTTCCAACTTTTGACCCGGCGGGGATTCGAAAATCGGCACGGTCGCTTATTCATTGTTAGTCTCGATGCTCGGTTTTCAGTTCGCTAGAACCCTTTTCGCTGGAAGTCGGCCTTTAAGCCACTCTCTATCCCTTTACTTCTAGTGTAGTATATTTATGGTGTCCATGAGTTGGCTACCCCGTTACCCTGTGCAGTGGCTAAAGACCTTTCCCGCCATTTCTCTTTCTCGTAGCCCCCCCCCCCTTTTTCTGCGTGCCGAAAGTTAATGGACTGTTGGATTTATTGTCGCACCGATGGTGTAAGGAGCTCGTGTCCTCGTGTTTGTTGATAAAAAGATGGTAGCAGCCAGGGGACGTTTAGTCGGACATTTTTATATACCCCCTGCGTCTTTTGAACTTTATTCAATAAAGACATTCATCTTGTACACACCAACTTTATTATTGACAATGGAAGTTGGTTTTTTAGCCATATCGTAGTATACTATGAGGCTCTTAGTTTGACCCGAGCCGTCGTAGTAGTAGTAGTAGTAGTAGTAGTAGTAGTAGTGGCCGGGGTTGTCGCTTCGTTATCGTCAGATTTTGGCTTAAAAGGAACTTTATAATACCACAACCCACCCATAGGAGTTACTGGGCTCGGTTAGAGATTTAATTATAATTAAAATTTTTTCAGGTCAGACCCGGGAATCGAACCCGAGTCGCTGGCGTAGTAGACAAACACTCTAACCACTGAACCATAGAGACTCGATAGAAACCTCGAGTTTTTTATTATTTATTCTTATCTCTAAAATGTCGGGGTGATGTGGGGTGGGGTACCTCTTAATCTGTGGGGTCGGAAGCTTTTGAATTTTTATCTGTAGGGTCGGATACTTATGAATTTGTATGTTTGGGGTTTTTATATTTATTTTGTGCTAATTAATCATTAGGGTAAGTTATAGAGGGGTTATCCACTCATTAGGGTAGGGTATAGAGGGGCTATTCACTCGTACGATATGGCTACTATTACGAGCCCTTGGGCCGTCTTGTTTTTTGTTCTTCTCAAGAGCAAAGTCCGTAGATTAGGCTTAACATCGAAATTTTTGTTCAAATTCCAGACCAGTCAAATAATTGATTAAATTACAATGTGTCGTGGATCTTATAAACTGTAAAGGGGGATGAGAAAACTGGTTGATTTCTTTGGATCGGTATAAAAATGTGTATATATGTATGTAACCAGCGAGAGATAAAGATTATCCTTCTAGTGTATCAAAGTCATAATTTCTATATTTATTTTCTGAACTCGCCGTGATAACCACTCGATATTGGTTTTAATCGTTGATATCGGTTTATTTTGTTAAATTATCAGTTGAAAATCGTTGATATCGGTTTCATTTTGTTAAATTATCGGTTGATAATCGTTGATATCGGTTTCATTTTGTTAAATTATCGGTTGATAATCGTTGATATCGGTTTCATTTTGTTAAATTATCGGTTGATAATCGTTGATATCGGTTTCATTTTGTTAAATTATCGGTTGATAATCGTTGATATCGGTTTCATTTTGTTAAATTATCGGTTGATAATCGTTGATATCGGTTATATTTTGTTAAATTATCGGTTAAAATCGGTATCGGTTCCAGTGTGAAACTTCGATAGTGGTTAGATCGCCGAGTTTAAATTATCGGTTAAAATCGGTATCGATTTCAGTGAAACATTCGATATAGGTGTCGACATCGATTAGTTTACGATATCGCCCATCACTAATTAATTTTTGGAATAAAAGGGTTAGAGAAAAGCTTGGAAAGTCGGAGAAAACTGAATTGGATTGTTTAAATTTTGTTACCATCTTTCGTAACTTTCAGATCGACAAACCCCGAAACTCCTAAAACTTTATCAGGGATATTAAAAATCAGGGTTCATACAAACCTGGAAAAATCAGGGAAATAAATAGTTGACAAAAACCTCAGGGAAAATTCAAGGAAATTTCGAATTTTTAGTAAAATTCAGTGAAATCGGGGATATTTGCGTCAAACAGGGGCCGAGTATTTAAGCAAAATTTTCGTAAACATCCCCTCTATAGGATTAACATTACACTATACTTTGGAGCCTCATAACTCTGGTTCTATTAGAGATACGAGGATGCCCTTTGAGTATGTTATAGTCCTATTTGTCCCCTTTCCAATGATACTAAACACTTGGGGTTACGACAAACAGGGGCCTAGTAATTAAGCAAAACGTAAACATAGCCCCCTCCATAGGATTAACATTGCACTATATTTGGAGGGTCATAACTCTGGTTCTATTAGAGATAGGAGGATGTCCTTTGAGTATGTCGTAGTCCAATTTGTCCCCTTTCCAAGGATACTAAAAACTTAGGGCTACGACAAACAGGGGCCGAGTAATTAAGCAAAATGTCCGTAAACATACCCTCTATAGGATTAACATTACACTATACTTTGGAGGCTCATAACTCTGGTTATATTAGAGATACGAGGATGCCCTTTGATTATGTAATAGTCATATTTGCCCCCCCCCCTCCTTCGTTAATATTTGCACCATAAGAGACTCCATATACGGGAAAAACCTGAAGAATTCAGGGAAGTATATGGGGAAAAACTTGGAAATCTCAGGGAAATTTGTTTTCCAAAAGTTGTATGAACCCTGAAAATGTATTTAGTATCTATAATGATGAAAATCACCTCATGTGGGTCTAAAAAATAGACCACGAGGAAGATGAATAGTACCACAATCGTATCTATGATCGAAACTAAGAATAATGGTTTCCTTTCGGGGGTGGGGGAGGGGAGATCCGGTCCACGTCCGAACTAGCGGACAAACCCCTTCTCGCAGTCGATAAATGGTTCACGAAATCACGGTAGCTCTACGTCCGGTAGTGGTCAAGACGGTGATTCCGTAATGATGAACCTCGGAGAGACCCAAATTTGATTTTTACCAGAGATATCTTTTGACCAAAGGCTATAGTTATCATTTGAATCAATCAATTCTCGTTTTCTATCATTATTTCGCTCATTTTTTATGTCCCTGTGTGGTCCGGGGATCTTTTAATAGTTTCCCCCGATCGCTTAATCCTAACGCGAGTACTAAGCTTACTGCCGCGCTTTAGTAGGAGGGGTTATATTCTTCCCCAAAACATTCATAAATCACGTCGTCATTTAGTAACCCGGACAAAAGTTTTAGGACCGTTTTGGAGGGGTTTCACCAAGGGCAAATAGAGATGAGGGAAAGTGACTCGGCGAGAGTGCTGCTGTGTGATTCGCGTTCCATCTGAGCCAATAATAGAGATGTTTACTTCATCCCCCCCCCTTCCCGGCGCGCCAACTCTATGGGACAGTAACATTAGGCAGCCATTTTGCCCCCGCTCCAGTAGAAAATTTTGGCTCATGTTGGCACACCCCTGTTACTTCATCCCCCCGGCGCGGTATACCAGGGGTAAAAACTGGCTCGCGAATACTAGCAGAAGGGGATAATAGAAGGATGGCACTCTGTATCCTCTTAATACTTTAGTTATGTAGCGTAACTTTTCTCGGGTTAACCCTTTTGGTTTGCTCTACTGCTCATCAAACTTCGGATGAATTAGGGTGAATTCTATAACTGTTTGGCACTAAATCCCTAGCAATCAAGTAACAATCCTCGTCTTGACGTGGGGACAAAAATCCATGCTCAAGTGCATGCGCCTTGGCAAATAGTTTAACAGCGCTAATAGAGTAATGATGAGTGTTTTATTTATCGCGTATATGATTCGGTTTAGTAACGTTGCTCCAAATGTAAAATCAATCATGTTGGGAAGAATCATGTTACACTTACACCCCGCTTTGTGGTGGTACACCTCTCTCGAATGAAAACATATGCTTCTGCTAAAAGTTACTTTTCCGAAAATTAATTGCTGTTTGACACGGCTCGATGTAATTTCTACCTATGCCTTTTATGATGAGGTGACCTTTGACTTGAAATATATAAGCCCGTGGATTGATCTTAATTACGCCACAGACCTTTAAAATATCTTTTATTCTAATTAAAAAATTCTCATCTCCGAGAAACAATTTATCCCTTTTAAATAGCTTAATTAGCCTTATTCCTGATCAGCGCCATCTACCCATAGCGGCGACTTTGAGAACTACTGTAAGCGGCAAGCCAATCAGATGTCGCTAAAATCTGGTGACGTCACTGACTGGCACTCTCGGGTTTTACCAAAAATGACGTCACCCAAGCGCAAATTTAATTTTAATCACTTCAGCGCCACCTACCCATAGCGGCGACTTTGAGAACTACTGTAAGCGGCAAGCCAATCAGAAGTCGCTAAAATCTGGTGACGTCACTGACTGGCACTCTCGGGTTTTACCAAAAATGACGTCACCCAAGCGCAAATTTAATTTTAATCACTTCAGCGCCACCTACCCATAGCGGCGACTTTGAGAACTACTGTAAGCGGCAAGCCAATCAGAAGTCGCTAAAATCTGGTGACGTCACTGACTGGCACTCTCGGGTCTTACCAAAAATGACGTCACCAGATTTTAGCGATATCTGATTGGCTTGCCGCTTACAGTAGTTCTCAAAGTCACCGCTATGGGTAGATGGCGCTCATCAGGAATAAGGCTAATTTGGTCGTTTTTAGTCACTTTTAGAAGCTTTTATTTCTTTAAAAAAATGCCTAGTTTTGATCCAGGTTTTTCCTGAGGCGTGATAACCCTGTACAACATGGGGGTCTTAACTCTTTAAGTACCGCACGACTCACTGCAACTTAGAATTCAGGCACGGAGAGAGACAGACTCGCTAGACGAGAGGATCTCAGTTTATTTTTACTAAATTATTTTTCCTCTACACCATGCGTGTAGAAATAAACTGTTCGTTATACTACACAGTTAATACGTAGAAAGACATTAACGCCGTTAAGTTACAGCAGTGGTTACAGTCTAAGACGTTAACACTCCCTGTATTGTCTTAGTGTATTTCAGAGAGGTCAGGTTCCCATGGAGACCGACCATCTTGAGAGAAATTCTGATTTATTAACACGGAAACATTTTACCGGAAGCTACGAAGTCTCGTTGGGGAAAAAAATCCAGCGTATTTGAATTTTAGTTGGAAAAATCACGCTTCGACTTTGGTGAAAACTCGCCGTAGTTTTGTTTAAGATATTTGGCCTAGAGTTATTTAGTCTGTCCTAACCCTTTGACTGCGCCAAACCAGGCCTTGCTTTACGAGAATCTGTTGGTTCACCTACGTCACTTCGTTACAGTAGCCACTGACAAACTTACGGAAGATATCTTATGAACTTATGAATATTACGTTATCAATTGTTTAATTATTCTCCAAAGACGAGAATAGAAGATTTGATTTTTGAGGCGTTGATCTTGGAATGCTTTATTATGTCACTAACACTTTAAGCTTTTTTTTTTTCGAATTTAAAAGCTGTAAAATGACATTATGCAGATATTCCATACAGATGGCCCCAAAGGGTATTTATTTAATATTTAGTGTTTACATAGACAGGTAACTCTCCCCTATTAACAACCGGTCAACACTTGATACCTTATCTAGTTAGAGATAAATCAAAAAGTCAGTTAACTGTGGTCATGAATACAAACAGTTAATAGGAATTATTTAGTAGCCATTTTCACTCAATGTGAGCTTATACAGGGTTCATACAAACCTGGAAAAATCAGGGAAATAAATAGTTGACAAAAACCTCAGGGAAATTTCCAATTTGTAGTAAATTTCAGGGAAATCAGGGAAATTTGCGTCAAACAGAGGCAGAGTAATTAAGGAAAATGTTCCTAAACATCCCCTCCATAGGATTAACATTACACTATACTTTGGAGGCTCATAACTCTGGTTATATTAGCGATACGGGGATGTCCTTTGATTATGTAATATTCATATTTGCCCCCCCCCTCCTTCGTTAACATTTGCTCCATATACGGGAAAAACCTGGAAATCTCAGGGAAATTTGTTTTCCAAAAGTTGTATGAACCCTGTTATACTCCTTTGATGTATTCTTTTTCTGGTGACAAATGTATTTTGTAGAAGTGCTATATCGAAATGAGGACACTGTAAAATTAATTTTCTTTTTTTAAAAAATTGTCTATTTTTCGTCCAGGTTTATTATGCAAAAAAGAAGAGACGGGCTCAACAAACGCAGGGTGAAGATACGAGCCACAAGAAAGAGCGTCGATTATACAATGATGGCTACGACGACGATAATCACGATTATATTATCAGAAATGGAGAGAAGTTCCTGGATCGTTACGAAATTGATTCACTAATTGGGAAAGGCTCATTCGGTCAGGTAAATAAATACCCCCCCCCCCACCTTTTAATTACTCTTATGTCGGCCATGCCAAGATAAAACTCGATTTAAAACAATAGTTTATAGTTGTCTGTAGATGCCAATGAGAGAAGAGCGCTCTCTCTCCCTCCCTCTCTCCCTATTCACGAATGTCCCCTATGCTACGGTAGTGAAGGTAATCATAGACAGAGGGGGTCGACTCTAATCTGAGGGTAAAGGGGGGTGTTCTCATATAGCACGGCGCGTGGAAGCTTCGATGTAGTATATTTTTTGTTTTCATCTATGAACTTTTGCTAAAAATCAAGGTTTTGGGGGGGGGGGAAGCTCGGGGAACTAACAGGAAAATCGTTATTATTAGAGTATCTATAGACCCAGTAGCGTCGATGGGTTAAAACTGACGTCAACGTTAACATTTTTTGGGATAAGGAATGGGAAACACACCCACCGTGTTTCGGCTTATTGACTATGGATTACTCTATTAGTGTCGTTCACTTGCCCATTTTTTCCCAAAAAATAGGACTTCAACGTCGTTATTCGCCAATAATGACGTCATAATCGGTCTATAGATACTCTAGTTATTAAATAAACTTGGGCAGAACCCTAAACATAATTAATAAAAAGTGTCTTAGTGGACAAAGACTAGAAAAAGTAAACGATAAGAGAAGAAAATGGAATGACCGAAGTACCAGATATTAAAATCTTTCTGTTTAATGACATGATTATTTAAAAAAATACTTATCTTCGTTTTTTTTTTTCACCAAAAATTCCATTTGCCCAAAATATTTTATCCTGAAATTTTGCATTATTTTGGGAAGGGTTCGTGTGAAGGAATTAATGTATAACAAACACACGCGAAATCGTTTACATACTAAGCGGTCATCGTAGTCCTTGGAAAATGCTTTAAGGTTATTTCAAATACTATATACGTTGTCTTGAGATAGTGGAAAACGTTGTAGCGCTGTAATGTTCCCTCGCAGGCGCCTGTAAATGTATTCGCCCAATTGGGCCTTCATCCATTTTAGATCTTTTCGTATTCTGTAAATGAAGCGTGTAGCGAATTAGCGTAACTTATTCCTGATCAGCGCCACCTACCCATAGCGGCGACTTTGAGAACTACTGTAAGCGGCAAGCCAATCAGATGTCGCTAAAATCTGGTGACGTCACTGACTGGCACTCTCGGGTCTTACCAAAAATGACGTCACCAGATTTTAGCGATATCTGATTGGCTTGCGTCACCGCTATGGGTAGATGGCGCTGATCAGGAATAAGGCTAACAGCGCCACCTACCCATAGCGGCGACTTTGAGAACTACTGTAAGCGGCAAGCCAATCAGATCAGATGTCGCTAAAATCTGGTGACGTCACTGACTGGCACTCTCGGGGGGTCTTACCAAAAATGACGTCACCAGATTTTAGCGATATCTGATTGGCTTGCCGCTTACAGTAGTTCTCAAAGTCGCCGCTATGGGTAGATGGCGCTGATCAGGAATAAGCTACGCAAATTGGACGTTTTTAAGAATGTTTGTCCGTTTTGGGTATCGGTTTAGGTTGTGAAGGCGTACGACCACGATGAACAGTGTCACGTTGCCATTAAAATAATAAAGAATAAGAAACCGTTCTTGAATCAAGCGCAAATTGAAGTGAAACTACTAGAAATGATGAATAACCACGAGGGGAATGGCAGCTACTACCAACTCGGGAAAGATAAAATTGGTAAGGAGACAGACGCCTTTTGTCTTTTCTTTCTTTGACAATGCTAGCCTACCATAGCTGTTCGGTAATTAACGCATTCATTTATACGGTGCGTGCGCAGTGAAATTGAAAGGACATTTTATGTGGCGAAATCATCTGTGTTTGGTATTCGAGCTTCTTTCGTACAACTTATACGATTTATTGCGTAATACAAACTTTCGCGGCGTTTCGCTAAATTTGACTCGAAAATTCGCGCAACAAATGTGTACAGCCCTCATGTTCCTCTCCAGTCCCGACCTCAACATCATTCACTGTGACTTGAAACCGGAAAACATTCTATTATGTAACCCTAAACGCAGTGCCATTAAAATTGTCGATTTTGGAAGTTCCTGTCAACTAGGTCAAAGGGTAAGTGTCGCGTCGTAACAATCTTGTATCATTACCGAGAGGAGAGTGGAATGCATGCCACGCGACAATTGTTTAATCGCTGCGGTAATTTGTTCGCAGATATATCAATACATTCAAAGTAGGTTCTACAGATCTCCCGAAGTACTGCTAGGTTTACCATACGATATGGCCATTGACATGTGGAGTTTAGGTTGTATTCTTGTCGAAATGCATAGTGGGGAACCACTTTTCAGTGGAGCCAATGAGGTAAACTTTGTCTTGAAAGCGGCGGGGGTTGCCACAGCTGGACAAGTCATTTCTGAAATGCTCTTTTAGTTTACTGATATACTGTTAACAGTGCCAATTTTTGGCCTAAAAGTAGTAAGAGAAAACGCGTAGCCTACGTAAGAGTCGGAAGGAATATTTGATTTTGAAAATTTTGTGACAACCCTTCGATTCTGTTCCAAGTGAAATTGCTGGGATCTGAGCCGCGAATGTTGGGATTGTTTTGTACTCCCCAGGTTGACCAGATGAATAAAATCGTAGAAGTCTTAGGTATGCCACCAGATGCTTTATTAAATAGGGCACACAAAGCTCGCAAATACTTTGACCGATTGCCGGATAGCACGTACGTTTTGAAGAAAACGAAAGATGGCAAGAAAGTAAGTTTATACCCGACTCAATAGCGGAAGGAATGGCGTCTTCAATGTCCTTTCGCGTATCTTTTCAAGTACAAGCCTCCTAGCGCTAGAAAACTACACGATATCTTGGGAGTCGAATCGGGTGGCCCTGGCGGACGAAGACTGGGTGAACCCGGACACACTGTCTCGGACTATCTCAAATTTAAAGACTTGGTCCTCAGGATGCTAGATTACGATCCGAAGACTAGAATAACTCCCTATCACGCTCTGCAGCATAGTTTCTTTAAAAGGACAACGGACGAAAGTACCAGCACGACGCATAGTGCTAGCACTAGTCCCGCTATGGAACAGCATCATGGCGGCGCTATGGGTAGTCCCAGTTCCGGGAATAGCGGAAGTGCCGCTTTAGGGGGTGGCAACGGACCTACCGCTTTCACTTCCGGTAAGTCTTAATTCTTTGCTGGATTGGTGTAATTCCAATAAAGTTCGGGTTTTTATGTTTTTTTACCCCTAAGCCTATCATTTCATATACCTAATATCCTTTAAAATCCTAAATTTTCGACAAAGTCTAGCTTTCCAATATCATTGTTGTTTAGTTTTTATAATAATAACAAACGTGGTCTCTACTGTCCATCCACATGTCGAGTTTTTAATTCAAATTCCTTACTACCCAAGTTCCTTCATTTCCTTTCGAAACTTGAAAGATTTTTTACATAGTTTAATCCTAAAATAGTAGGCTACTTGTCCAATAAAATGATATTATTGCTATTAGGGAATTTAGATTTTGAGTAGGCTCCATCTTGATATGACTAGATATCTTGATACGTGTCGCGTGTCAGTAAGGCGAAGGAAAGACTAAAGTAAAGGTAAAGTGTCTTTTTGTAAATCAGCATCTTCAGCGACGTCGCATCCTCCTGGTCGAGCTAGGTCGGATCCTTCCTACCAACACCCTCACGGTCAACTTCAACAACACAGCTACACGCAAACCTCTTCCTCGACAACTTCTTCCGCTGGGGGTCCCTTCAGCCTGCCATTTAGCTGCGCGTCTTCCTCGACGTCGTTAGCTTCCGCGACCAGTTCCGCTATGGAATGCGAAAGCCCCATAACGGGTGCCGCGGCCATTTATCGAAGCGCCCAAAAATCTCACTCTTGGGCCTTACCGGGCGTTGCTTCCACTCCATCTACTCAAACTGTCGTTATACCGGCGCCCGGTAGTGTCAGTGTCGGCTACAATCCGACGGGCGGTGCTACCAGGAGCATCGTCACCTCCGGGCCAAACGGGAACGGAGCCCCGACGGGTCATAGCCACATTCATAGTCACAGTCACAATTTTAGGCGAGGACACGCGCACCCTGGACCTAATTCGAGTCAGTCCAACGTCGACCCCGTTAATCTAACCGTCGGCTTTCGGCCTAATCATCACGGGAGCGCTTCGAGCGCCACGGTGGGGAACGCCACCTCCGCCGCGTCTTCCTCCGAAGTCACGCTAATGGACATGAACGTCTTTTCTTCGCAACCTTCGTCGCTCGACTGTACCCAAACGGGATCGCTCGGTTTCCAATTGGGTAACGTGGCCGTCTCCTACGCGGGTTCCGTCTTCGGCGCCCATAATTACCAGCATTTCGGACTTAATCCGCCTTCTTCATCTTCCTCGTCATCCGTTTCATCGCAGCCTTCCAGCATCGCGGCATCCGTGGCCGCTTCCGACGTTGTCGCCGCTGTGCGGCAACAACAAAACGATAGGGACGATTCGCCCATGATGGGAGTTTGCGTAGAGCAAAGTCCAGTAGCCAGCCATTGACAAAGTCAGCCAGACTAGAGGTGGAATAAAGTTATATAACTAAAAATGAGGATTTAAACACTCGGGTTATTAAAAAAAAAACGAAAAAGAAACCTAAAACTTAATTACAACGAGAGTGTCTTAATGCCCCCATCGATAATAAAATAAAAGGGGAAATTACTGAAGATTTAAAGAAATAATTCTCGAAAATTTTTTTAATCTTCCGCCGAGGAAATTTCTCCGCTAACCCTTGGTAAAAAGAAAAGAAAAACAAAAAATTATTTACGACCGCCACCACAACCACCACCACTACGTCTGGCTGGTTATTGCCTACCGGTAAACTACGTTAAGTAAAAAGAAAATGTACTTCGAGAGGAGTTCTCGCTCTCGCTCGGAGATTTTAACCAGCGGTTTTAAAACGATGTCGCGCTTTCTCCCTAAAAACCACGAAAGAGAATGTAAAAAGTGTTAACATCAACGACGAAACCCAAATCAGCCAAGGCTAAAAGTCTACGCGTACGATCCAAGATTTAAAAGGTTGATTGAGTACAATAATGACAGAGACTGGAAGGATCAAGGCTAATTATGGGATGAACCCAATTGAAGCCTTATCACTAAAAGTTGACGTGATGCCCAATGGAATATCGTAGTCATAGTCATAGTCATGGTTATACTATCCGCACCATTGCCCGAGGGAATTTGCGGACGGCCTAAGTCACGCCCCCCCCCCCCTCTTTGGGAAAGTTGAAATGACATCCCTCGGAAGATCGATCGAGGTTGTACTATCTGAGCCTTTTTTTCGAAGGTGGACGTGACCCTACGGATGCTCAAGGTCATACTATTTGAGCCCCTTTTTTTGGGAAGGTCGACGTGACCCGACGGAAGTTAGAGAAGGTCTGCCCTGTTTTGGGAAAGTTCACGTGCCGTCCAAGGTCGTAATATCTGCCCTGTTTTGGGCAAACTGACTCCGACGTTCAAGGTCATACTCTCCGTACCTTCTTCGCGAAATTTGACGTGACGTCCTATGAAATTTCAGTCAAGGTACCTAATTAGGGGAAAAGTTTGGATTTGAAATAAAGTAAAAGGCCAGATGCCCAGATGGAACCGGAAATGAACGAACGATACTGTTGAATCGCTTGGCTGACGGGAAATGAAAAATAACCAAAAAAATTGCGCGCGCAAACAGAAAATTAATAAAAAACCGATACTAACGCGTCGCCGTGGTAAAATTAATATTTAGTTTTAATTAGAGCCTAAAACGTTACGACGCTACCACAATGGAAAAAAAAAAAAAAAACAGAAAAATTTCATACATAAATCATTCTTTGACTACAACATTTGACTCGTTGGTTGGAAAATAATTAACAAACGAACGAACCAATCAGCGTTTCTTTTTTTTGTATATAATAGTTCGCGTTATAAATCCGCGGAACCAAGTTGCTACTATTTATTATATTCTAAAACTAATTGTTCCTGAGAAAACTCAATGATTGACGAAAAACGATATAATTAAAACGAACGTTAATGGATTAATATCACCGGAGTCGAAAAAGAAAATGATTAGAAGTTTTTTATATAATTTTTTCAGCCCTTGTATTAAGTTTTTAAAAAAAAAATTGTACAGCCACAGAGGTAAGATTTGTTTAAAATTTCTTTTACTTTTTGAGAATGGACAGGTGCGGTGTACATAGAGAAAAAAATTCTAACGGGAATTTCGAAAAATGAAATGAAATGAAAAAAATAAACCAAAAAATTTTTGTCAGAGCTGTGTGAATTAAGAAAAACAAAATTTAATGAATGAAATTTTCATGAATTTTTTTTTTTTTTCGTGAAAAATTCGTGTCATGTTCATAAAACAAATGAACGAAACGAAACGAAACTGAGATCTCTACGCTTTATATTAAAAAAAAAAAAATTTAAAAACGTTACTGGAAGAGGGAGAGGGATAAAGGGGATTCCAACAAATTAATTACAATAGTGGCAATTTCGTTCGTTTACTATCCATTTTCTAAACTTGATTTTACTTTAAACAAAAACTTAGTATACCGCCAGAAGTAAGATAAGGGACTAGAAGTAAAGTGCTCTAACATTGGTAATAAGTACATCCTGGCACTAGTGATCAAATTTGAGGATTTTATTCGCCGCTTCCATCGCGCCTACACTAGACTGAGAAAAATTTTTCCTACCCCTGTTCCCCTCAACCTAAAGCCGCGGAACACGGACGCCGCGGGTGCTTGAATCTAGTTCGGCCGTCTACCACCGCCCGCGAGCGTCTCACGTTTTGGAGGGAAAACTCAGAAACCGCTACCAGAGGGCCAACCGTTGGCGTCTTATCAAGAATATTCACTTTCGCCGAGTGAAGAATTTGGTTAGCTCGATACTTCTAGTCCCTTATCCTACTTCTGATACCGCCAATCAGCAGGCTCGCGTTAACCTTAATTCCGCTCTTTTTTGGCGTTTGTTTAGTTATAGTTATTAGCGCGATTAATGGGTTCCGTTTTAGTTTACACGTTCATCGAATTAAATGTTAAACGCAGTTTTAATTAATTATTTATTTATTTTGTTAATTACGCCGGCAGTGAAACAAATTAATTTTATAAAATATTAACAGGGGGAACAAAAATATAACAATAACAAAATCCGTTTGTTAATTTTTAATTTTGGGTTCGTTTTTATACAACAGTTTCACGTTTTTTTTATCGAAGAATAATTTTTTAAACGTAAGCCTTAAACTTGAAATATGTTCTATAATTTTAAAAATTAATTAAATGAAATAAACAATAATATTTTATCGCGGTTCTTTTAACGGATTCAAACAACAAACTTAGTCGTAAATGCCACCAAATATATTTACAAAGGGGAAAAAAAGTAGGGGTGTGCGAATAGCGCTTTTTCGGTATCGAACCGATTACTGAATACCAAAAACTTTTCCTTATCAAATACCGAATCGAATAGTTTATTCCAAATCGAATACCGAATATTTAGGCTTTGGTAAATATTTTACCAACCGATTAATCGCGAATAGCAAGGTGGGGTGGCGTAGCGCTTCCGCCTCGCAGCGAGAGGATCCCGGGTTCGATCCCGGACTGTGGCACCGGGTGAGAATCTCGGAACAAATCCTTCCACCGCGTAGAGTTTGCAAGTTCTCTCCCCCCCCCCCCCCCGCTTATTAAAAGGATTTTTCCTCCGCGCTCTAACCTGGTTGGTTTCTCCTTTCCATCAAAAACTTGCAGTGCCAAGGACCTAAATTTATGGTAGTCGAACTTTAACCGAATAGTCAGTTCGATATTCGTATCGAATAGTGAAAATGGGCTGATCGAATTATTCGGTTCGGTATTCGATTGAAACGGTTAACCGCACACCTCTAACTGAAAAAAGATTTTATATGATTTTTGCACGCCTGCTGTTGGGGTAGCTTAGACGTAGAGATGGCGACACTTGAAGAAATTAACGTTTCCTTTAAAAATCCTATCATTTTTAATTTTTATTCTTACCCCCTATTACCCAGTTTCCTCTGCTCTCTGTATAAAAAAAATTCTATTCCTCCTATAGTATTGTTGCTGTGAAACAAAAAGAAAAAAAAATAATAAAAAAAAATACAAAAAACCCGAAAAAAAAAACAATAAACTTGTACCTGTTAATAAATATAATTCACTACTGTCATTTAAACATGTTGAATTTTTAATAGATTGACGTTTTAATATAGTCATTAATTCACTAAGTTAATTTGATAGTTTTAGTGATTACCCCCTCGATGAGTTTAGAACATAGACTTATGCCAAAAGAGAAAGAATTCGGTAAAACACCCAACTTGAGTTCTTTCTTTGCGTAAACCCCGAACTTTTTATTGTATAAAGTTCGGATTCTTAGAAAAGTCATGGCTTAAAGGGGCTGGCCGGAGCTGTTGGGGTGGAGGGAGGGGGGGGGTGGTCAAACTGTTGGTTAGCATATTGCTTACCCGCCCACCGCGACGGTGGCGCCATTCCTTATGGCCAAAGAGCTGGGTGTTTTCCCCCTGAACTAAGGGCGGACTTCACCCCAACAGCGCCGGTTAGCCCCTTTAAAGTGTGAGAAATTTTAAAGAGAGAATGAAATTTCTCGTTTTAGGTAAGGCAATATGATAAATTTGCGTGTTCATAAAAGACTACAGATATTACTGTTTGTTTATTAATATTTTCACAGTGCATCCGCATTGCACTGTTAGAGATAGATCATAAACCTTTCCCCTTTAAATTCACCAATTAATGAAAAATATCACCTTAACACAATTTATCCCTTTTCACTCTAAGCGCGTTCGTTAAAATGCGCGTTGTACATTCGCATTGCGCTGTTATAGACAAATCATAATCCGCACCCTTTGAAAATCAAAAATATCTTTTTCACTCTCCCTTTAAAAAGACGAACGATACATGTTCTAGTTCTCAAGCCAAACTAATACCCCATTGTTAGATGTACATCAAACGATGTGGCTAAAAACTCGCGGTTTTTGGGGCTAGCTAGCGCGTACGAAACTAACACGCCCTCCCCATCCCCAACCACAGCTAGCTAATACGAAAATCTTCATTTGCGTGACTAGTTTCATTGCCTTGACTTTTTTTGGCTTATTTTCGAATATCCTGACATTTTCGTAGTTTCCCCCTATCTGTGGTGGTACTTGCTATGTTAAAACTCAATAGGGTTATAGGCCTAGTGTGACGTCTTCAAGCTATTGGCCCGTAGAAAAGTACCAATCCCGCGCCCCACTGTTTAAGGTTAAGTCAATGACGTTTTATCTGGGCTCTGATGTCACAACTGAATTAGCTCTATTAAGAAGTACGTGAAAACAATGAAAGTGTTGTCAATCAAAATGAATCTTTGCTACCACGAGAACTCGTCTGAAATCATTTCTTTTATTAAAAATGCGTCAACAAAGTTACATATTGGCCATGAAAGAAATTGTTTTTTTTTTCGTACAAAAAGTTACAGTCAGGTATAAAGTTAGCCAACAATATCTCGTAAACAATCAATTAAAAGTTTAAAACGTGAGTAAGAACAACATTGCAATGTTTTCCAGTGTGAATCCATTTTTATCGCGTCCTAACTTTCTCCTCCAGGTATTTAAGACAAGGAGTCAAGCAATCGCTGTCCACGACCATTATAGACAATCTGAAGAACAGTTTTTATTCGTTTGTTACGTAGCTATTGATCGCGTTTCGTTATATTACCTGTCAAGTATTTCGCTTTCGTCAAAAGTCATGTTTTTGATGGCAGTCAAACAAATAGCGGCCAAAACTTTGAAACATTGGCTCTTGGACTTGTTATGAGCCACGTTGTCCCAGTCTGGCAAAGACCTAACGTAGCGCCAAGCCATAACCACGTATTCTATAGCAGGGTTCCATTGCTGGTTTCGTATCAGTTTGTGACCTTGCTCGACGCACTCTTTCTAAAATTTAAACAGTCGCAAATTTTAGTAGAAGCGTGCGTGGCCTAATATTCACATTAGGTTTTCCCTGATCTGAGGCGAGTCACGGTCAAGATTTAGCCTTACCTTAAATGATTCCAAATGAATGCTTGTCCTGCGAAAACAAAAGGAATCTCTGTTAGACTCCCAACGAGTCGACGGGATGGAACGAAAGATATTTCTTTGCAAAGTATTGAGTTTATCTTCCAAAGGACTCAAATCAGGGACTGGAATATCTTCTTCAACAGTCTTAAAAACATTTAGTACATTAATCAAGAAAATTCATTTAAGGTATCATTTCTGTGATTTAAGAGACCGCCTTCGATAGTAGTAAAAATAGACTAGTGCCTAACCTTGTCTCGTTTTTCAGACTATAAACACTTAGTTAAGAGAACCCAATTTTGCACGTTCCTTCTTTACTGGCCACCGAAATAGACGACTAACGACACCTAATTAAGAGACGCTCGTAATTGTCCAGGGTTTCATTTTGCATGTTCATTCTGTACTGGCGTCGCTAAGTTGGCTACTATAGAGTATAGACGCCTAGTTCAGAGGACCATGCAATTATCCCAGGTTGTTTTGCATGTTCATTCTGTACTGACCACGCCAATAGGCCACTACAGACGCCTAGTTGACAGGCCCGATGTTAAATTTTTGGAAAGGCGGCAGTTTATTCAGTTGATTGTAACAAAAACATCCTTTGCGCATGGGGGGATTGAACCCCTCGCCTTATCTCCGTCATCCCCTACGTCAACTGTGCGCGAGAAAGCGGCGCTCAGGCGCCGCTTTGTACAGTAGATTTACCCCCGTTCTCACCAGTCACCACGCATGGATCCCTGCTGCCTATACTGATTCTCTCTCCCTCTTTCTCCTCTTTTTGCTGTTACTACGATTAGTCGGCAAAATGTAGCAATTCATACCATTTTCTCTTCATAGGTTTTGCTTTTCCGCGTAGGTGGAATACTACTATTTTAACTACTATTCTACTACAAAAATTTCCCACTATGGAAAACGGCCTCTAAAATAGGAACAACCCAATTTGACTTTGGTTTAATTAGTTTACATCTTTGATTTCAGGATGTTTAACAATCAAAGTTTTAATCAGATTAACGAGTTGCGAATGACTGAGACTCGCTAATGTTCCATCGACATTTGAGGGTTTGACCGGTGACGATTGTAGTTTCAATTTCTTGACCACAGACTGTAGAGAACCGAGTTCATTAAAGAATTTTTTATTTTTTTTAAATATTTTACCCGATTACCCTTTTGCATTTAAAGTTTGGAGAATTATCAGCGGAAGTTGAACTAGGCTGTAGATCCAAATCTTGAAGGTTTAAACGCTTCCTAGGCGAAGTTCGACTGGGAACACTCGGAGTTTGCTTCTGCGGGCTTTTATTGGGAGTTCTACATATCTTTTTGGGCGATTTTACGGCGCTGTTTTTCTTAGGTGTTAGCTGGAGTTCATCTATAAACGCGGTTAAGTTTGTTTAACTACGATTAATTCGAATTAGTTTTATTAATTCACCTTCGGAAGTAGTTATAATGGTTTTACGATAACGTCCCCGAGAACGTATTACTTCTTCATCAGGCGATACCGGAGTTAGAATTAGATCAGAAATTAGGACGTTCTGAAGATGGTCCATAGTACTCGGTGGTGTTACGCGTTCGGATGCTTTAACGAAACACTTATTGTTGGTTTATTTAAATAAAATCGAATTACTGAAATCCGGTACATAGGAAACTCTCTCAAAACACCAATTAAGCTATTTACGCTAAATAAATCTTAGATTTTTCCCCTCAAAAAAAAGTACACGGAAGACTTACTAGTTGTAATCTCTTGCAAAGCCAAGCGTCTAGTGTTTGCCATAATATATTATTTCCTATATAATTAACATTATTAATCAGAACATAGACAAACTTGGGGCACTGCCATTATTATTTTATTTTGGCGCCAAAAGCCCAAAACAGTACATATGCAGATGGCTTAACTTGCAGGCTATAACTCACTTTAAAAGCGGAGATGGGGTAATATTATTAAATATAATTAGAATATACAATATTCTAAATTTGTATACTAATTAAAAAAGTCATATAAACTAGGGCGTTGGGTTCTTTCTTCCTTAATCCTTACGCTTGGAAGGAAAGTCACTAATCCATCACTCCTTTTCACCGCAATATTTCCCGCCGTTTCCCGGGCTTTTTTGTAATGATGATTTCATTGGCTGATTTAGTGCACTATCACAACCGCTCGATCACAACCAATCAGATTCAAAATTCCAGACAGGGGGCCAGGGTCGAAAATAAGTATAGTTCATCATGAGTTCATTAACATTCTAAAATGTTCCATAATTTTTTTAAAAAAACTAAGGGGATCCCTGGACATTTTGACCAATAATTTTTTCCGAAGTTTTGATAGTTTGTGTTTGAAGATGTGACACTAGTTTGGCACACTCCAGTTGACAACGTCTTATAAATTTTCCAGTCAAAGTGGGGTCAACGACTCACCGGAGTCCGGACACATGTCCTATAGGAAATTTTTCTTATTTCCCGCCCTGCTCACTCCCCCTGTCTTGTACGCAAAAACGGAAATAAGCGAATAGTTTTAACGGGAATTTCTCTAAAAGTTCATATGGCAAGATATAATTGGAAATTATTTACGAGCGAATTTCCCTAGACCCTCCCTCCCTTTTTTTATTTCAAACCAGTTGCTCTGTCCAGTGCTTATTTCCGTCCTAGCTTGTGGATAGGTTAATGTCGTCTGCTGAAGCTGAAATAACGTGACAACGTCTAGGTCCCGAAATAGAGATGGTTGATGAAGCCACGAAGAAAACTTTAAGTAAAATTCCATTATTGAAAACCAAAGCTGGACCGAGAGATAAGGAATTATGGCCTGCACGTTTGAAAGAAGAATATCAATCGTTGATTGCGGTAAGAAACATTACTTTTACGCTATTTTATAAAAAAACATATGTACAATGGCGGAAGCCTTGGTCTAGTCATGGATTTATAATAGAAGCTTACGCTTCCTGGATATTCCACTCGCCTTAAAACGCGCACAACATTTATTCCTCGTCTGAACTGGCGCGAGCTAGTACCAGCCTGGCACAAGCGTTTGTGACGTAGAATTTGAGGCAAATTCAGAGGGGGGTGGAAGTTTTTCACGCGCTTAAGTTTTAATTTTTAATAGCGCGCGCGAAACAATTTTTAGAAAAGCGCGCGAGCACGCGCGCCGAGAGAAACAAGTTTGCCTCAATTTCTACGTCATCAGCCCCCCAGTCCCCATCCGCGTGAATTTTATGACATAAATGTGTTTAAAATCAAAATGCCTTACTGAAGGCTACAGTGGAATATCCAGGAAGCGTAAGCTTCTATTATAAATCCATGGTCTAGTGTTGCCTGACACGTAACTGGAGACTTACCTTCCACAGTATGTGGGAAACAACAAAAGCAGTGATAACGATTGGTTCCGTCTGGAATCAAACAAGGATGGTACCAAATGGTTTGGAAAATGCTGGTACATTCATGAACTAATGAAATACGAATTCGACGTTGAGTTTGATGTAAGTTTTGAGCCTCTGTCAATTTAAACTTGAGACTTTGAGATGTATTCTTTGTCAATAGATCCCAGTAACTTATCCAACTACCGCCCCTGAAATTGCCTTGCCAGAGTTAGATGGTAAAACGGCAAAGATGTATAGAGGTGGAAAAATCTGTTTAACAGATCATTTCAAGCCACTATGGGCTAGAAATGTCCCTAAATTTGGCATAGCCCATGCCATGGCCTTAGGACTGGGTCCGTGGCTAGCGGTTGAGATTCCAGACTTAATTCGGAACAAAAGTATAACGCATAAAGAGGCGGAATCAGCTGCATCCAATTAAATTTGTCTTTATTATTTAACTAAACCTTTATTTTACAATTTGTTACTGGGGGGATTGTATTTGTTGTTTGTACAATATCTTTTAAAGAATAAAAATTATAATCCTTTAATTGCACCAATTTTGCCACCACCTTTCTTTGAACCTTGAATAACTTTTTGAATCTCTCGTTTACTAACAAGTTGCATTCCATTCTTGTATCGTCCAATTTGGCTGTCAAAACCAGCCACTTTGTTTCTATCTCTAGCTTTATTCTTCTTTGAACTAGCCGTTCTTAAAAGTCCAGGTTTAACGTTCAAATTCATTTCATCTTTTTCAACAAGTTTCAGATGTTTTTTCTCCTCCATTAATTCTCTATAGTTCTTGAAGGAATTTTTTGGAGGTTTAGCCCCTAATTTGATAGCTAAAGCGATATTAGCTTGTTCTTTGCTAGCTTTTTCAAATCCAGAGATGCCAAATCTAAGTACTTCGTGTCTAGCCTTTTTCATATTGAATTCATTCATTTCTTCTTCATGGTTATTCGAAATTTCTACATTTTCAGTGGTATTTTTTGAAAGAGAGTATTCAATTTTAGGGCGTTTTTTAGCCAAGTCCCTAAAAACCACGACTTTTTCATCAATATGATAAATGCTCTTTGGAAGAGAGGGTTTGTCGGTGTCTTTTTCAACTTCCTGTTTTGATAAATTGGTCAAATCCAAACCCATTTCTTCTAGAAACCTTTGTTTCTTATTTTTTTTCGGTTCCAAAGCAAACATTTCTTTGTCGTTTGGTTCAAATGTTTCATCTTTTAACTCCTGTCTTCTCAATTTTCTTAGTTTTTTCTTCAGTCTTGCCGATATTTTACCACTTTTCATGTTTTTCGAGGATCCCTGGTCACTCGCTTCATCATCATCATCTTGTTGGCCAGACAAAACTCTTGATGCATAAGCGTCCAATTTATCTAATATATCTTTGTTGGCTTTACCCGAACCCTTTTTAATCCTTTTAAGTAATTTACCCGCCATTTTTAAGCCGAATTCACAGTTAATTAGTTAAAGATAGCTCCACGTGGTCCCGCAATATCCCCAATGCCCAAATTAAAAAATGTTGACATATTGAGCGTTGCCTACGTTAATCAAGGCCTGTGCGCGGTGGCTTCGAAGGGGGGGGGACTTTTAAGAAACGCGACTTCTTATTTTCTCCCTATTTTAGCGCGAGATTTCATTGATAGCTGGACCGAAACGCGCGCGAAAATGAGTATTTAAAATTCTAAGCGTGAGAAAATGAATATTTAAAATTCCATGCGTGAGAAAATGAACATTTCAAATTATTTAAGTCCAGCTAATAGCGCCTCAGGTGAGTGAATTTGGCAACTTAAATTGCCAAAATAAAAATAAAAATCGGCGCCGCGCACGGGCCTTGATTAACGTAGGCAACGTATTGAGAGGTCACGGCAAAGGTCAGGAGGCTTCCGATTTAGTCACGTGACTGACTGACAACACTAAATGGCGGCACGGTCTCGGAAGAGTACGCCTCCTTCTCCGAAAACTTTCTTCTAATATTACTGTAAGTTAATTATAATTAATTTAGCCTTTTTAAAATTAAAATTAATTAAATTACTTCAAATTCATAATTTACGCAGTTATATTTTATCTATATTTAATAAATGGGAGTCTTAGTTTTAGTATATGAATTCTAAGCCTTGGCTATTGAATCTCGTGATTTTTTGATTTTTAAAACAAAAATTGTAGAGGTATAAGATATTTTCCTATTTCCTTCTAATTGGGCTAATTATGACAATTAATTTTAGTGATAACCGGTCTAAATCTTGGTTACGTGTCAAATTTTGGGTTTGAACTGTAACAATTCTAAATAATTTGAGCAAACTGATTAAAGCCAGTTATTTATGCTAGTTTCAAATTGCGTGTTTATCAGATTATTAAGTCCACCAGGAAAAGAAAATGAATAACGGAGATGATTCTGGCAATCCAGCGGTCTGGGAGAGACCCTGGTCTACAGAAGCTATGAGAAGACAAAGCCCTCATTGGAATTTAGCAGGAGACGCTGGGGTATTGTTTCAAAAGCATTAAACGTTTTAAGGAAGGAATTTGACCTTCTGTTTGCGTTAAAGTTGTTGCAGTTTCTGCAAGACTTCTCTCAAAGAATGATTTCTAGAACGCACGAAGTTGAACAAATGGTTAACACATTGTGTCATGAAACCAAAGTTTGTTAACTCTTCTGGCCCTTGAGTGTTTACATAATATGCAGTGTGGGAAATAAGGCACTATCACAGGCCAACAGCCAGTTTAAAAATTAAACGCTTCGGGGTCTACTGGCCCTGGTGGCCACTTAATTAATTCAAAGTCTTCCCACCCCCCCCCCCTCAAGATTTTGGTTCATTAAATAAATACTATGTTACTCCCTAAAATTGTCTCGTCTTTGCTTCTACGCTGTTAGCTTGCTTGGCCTGAATTGTGGGAGTGGGATTATGGGTGGGTTTCGTATGTCTGTCTACGCTCTGCACACAGAGTGGAATCTCTAGATGAAATCATTTTGGAAGTTAGCTAAACTGAAGATAATCTCTCGGTAGCATAGACATATAACACTATATGTTCGGTAGTCTTGTTTGGGTCTGGTCTAAAGGAAAGGCAGCCTTCGTCTATGGGAAGAAGTTACAATGGAGTGTCAACACCCTCCCTACGGGTCGAATTTTTTAATTTAGCATTACTCAATAAAGACTTATAGTTCTTAATTTAAGACTCCAATATTTTGAAATACCCATACCTATAAAATCTAACCTACTAAGCCACATATTGTCAAGAATAGATAATTTGGCCATAAATTCCGAAAGCCTGATTTTTCAGGCTAAAAATGGTAGTTGGCACCGTGGCCAGTTTTTTAATTAAAATACCTAGGCTCTATTGGCCACAAGTCCAGTTTTAAAAAATCCCTATTTCCCACACTGTTACGTAGGTAATTAATTGAACTTTTTTGATTAATTACCTAATTAATTGTGGTTTAGGTTATTAATGCGAAGGTTAGCAACACCGTTAATGATTTCCACGCGCTTTCAAATACGCAATTTGTTGAGAGTGTAAGTTTTCATAGCCAATCTTGATTAACTAAAAATGGTGTTTAAGTAGATGTGGTTTTGAATATTTGAAGCGAGTTTATGACGAAGATATTCCTGAACCTGTTAAAGATGATAAACCACCCGAGGTGATTGATTAAGGCCCAAAATAAAAATATTGCTCAAGTCTAATTCATTAAACAACCGTAGAAAAGCAAACAAGAACGAGAAAATGAAGTGGTCGGAAAAATATCTGACGCTTTAAATCTCGGTCTCTCTGTAATGGAGGAGGCTTTTGAAAGAGTCGAAATACAACAAGATTCTGATAGTGAAGATGAGGATAGTCCCGTTCATCGACAAATATTGCTTCAACCTAAGGTTTAAAATAAATCTTTCGCGTCTTTCAAATTGCAAAATTTGTTAAACGCCTCTCATTTTGAAAAGGATCCTTATCTCCAACGACCTTTACCTCATCTAATTGGAACTAAAGCCTTCCTTGACGACGATTATGTTGGTATTGGAGAGTTTAGCGACGAGGAAGATGATGGGAAAGCCTCCAATGAGAATGAAGGATCTTCGGAAGAAGTTTCCTCGGAGGATGAAAGTGTTGGTTTCTTTCGTTTCTCATTAGAAACGAAAGAGTTACGAATATATTTCCGCAATTATTTTCAAACCAGATTCCAGAACGTAAACCTCCTAATTTAGCCCAAAAATTAATGCGCGATGAGTATGAATCCGAATCCATAAGCGGAGGATCTGACATGTTCCAAGAAAATGACCTTCGAGATGGTGACGACGATATATTTGGCGATAGTTCTAGCGTATCTTCTTCCGAAGAGGATTACGGGAAAGGATCAATGGACCAAACTGACGGCGTCAAAAAAGCTCCTCCCCCACTTTTAGCCGAACAATTAGACGCTAAGATTAAACAATATACTCGAAAGAAAGCTGGGAAGAAAACGAGCCGTAAAAATAGTGATACCCAATCAATCAAATCAAAACAAAGTATAAGATCTACCGCTAAAACCAAAGGTGAGCTTCAAGTTTGAAGCCAATAATATATATTAACTAAAATTAAATACATTGTATTTAGCCATTTCCGAGGAAGATTTATTTCGAACCGCCGCCATTCCTGATGATGATGAAGATGATTTATTTGGGAAAAAAGGTGGTTTGTTTTCTGGAACAGGAAGAATCTTTGACCAGAGTCAAGAAAACGTAAGGAAAAGTCGTTCTTAAAGAAAAAGTTCAGATAACGTAACATTGAACTTTAAAAGAACGGCCTTTTTTTTTTTTCTATGAGAGCGGTAGACTTCATACTGCTCTTAATGTAGAAGGAGGCTTTTTTGTTTGGATGTAGTTTTTTTTTGTATTGTATTAACTGTTTTGAACTACAATTCCACAGAACTACAATTCTGGCCCTCAATATGTGGCTAAAATTTCAAAGAGATCCATTAGTTAGTTTATTTTATAAAAAATAAAGTTGCCAAGGGTGGTTTTCATTTCCATAAAATGAATCCGCCCTTTTGACGAAAAACTGGAAATTTCCCATAGAAATAACATGGGATTTTTTTCGAAAACAGCCATTTTGTCCAGGCACTTATAGACGTAACTATACTTTTGTTAGACTTGAAAACGGTTTTAAATGGAAGGTACAACACCTAACATTCCGCTAAGCGATTTTCATTGACTACAATTAAGTCCAAGTGTGTTTAATTTCAAATTTTTAAAACCATTCCAATCTGCGATATTTTAGCAAGAATATTCGCTGTAAAGAGTCAGTTTACGATGTTAGCGCGTTTAAAGCTATTTGGTTCAATTTTCGCGGTGCTCGAAAAACAAGGGGACCCTGCCTTGTGTGAGCTAACAAGTTGAGTTGGAAAAGGGCCTCCTCAATAATATATTAAGTTACAAACTGCCTTTGGGGCAGTAACAAAAAAGGTGATTTAACAAGATTACAGACTGCTGGTAATTAAGCTAAATTACCGTCCGCTGGTAATTAAGCTAGGTTACCGACTGCTGGTAATTAAGCTAGATTACCGACCGCGGGAAATTAAGCTAGGTTACCGACTGCTGGTAATTAAGCTAGATTACCGACCGCGGGAAATTAAGCTAATGCTGGTAATTAAGCTAGGTAAAAAAAATGCTGGTAATTAAGCTGGGTTACAGACTGCTGGTAATTAAGCTGGGTTACAGACTGCTGGTAATTAAGCTGGGTTACAGACTGCTGGTAATTAAGCTGGGTTACAGACTGCTGGTAATTAAGCTAGGTTACCGACTGCTGGTAATTAAGCTAGATTACCGACCGCGGGAAATTAAGCTAATGCTGGTAATTAAGCTAGGTAAAAAAAATGCTGGTAATTAAGCTGGGTTACAGACTGCTGGTAATTAAGCTGGGTTACAGACTGCTGGTAATTAAGTTAGGTTACGGACTGCTGGTAATTAAGCTGGGTTACAGACTGCTGGTAATTAAGTTAGGTTACGGACTGCTGGTAATTAAGTTAGGTTACGGACTGCTGGTAATTAAGTTAGGTTACGGACTGCTGGTAATTAAGTTAGGTTACGGACTGCTGGTAATTAAGCTAGGTTACGGACTGCTGGTAATTAAGCTAGGTTACGGACTGCTGGTAATTAAGCTAGGTTACGGACTGCTGGTAATTAAGCTAGGTTACGGACTGCTGGTAATTATGCTAGGTTACAGACTGCTGGTAATTAAGCTAGGTTACGGACTGCTGGTAATTATGCTAGGTTACCGACCACTTAACAATGGTGAATTAAGTTACCAGCCGGCTACCATTGGTGAATTAAGTTACCAGCCGGCTACCATTGGTGAATTAAGTTACCAGCCGCCTACCAATGGTGAATTAAGTTACCAGCCGCCTAGCAATGGTGAATTAAGTTACCAGCCGACTACCAAATGGGCAAATAATCGATGTTTTATAATCGTGTCTTCAAAAGTGAAAATTTGAATATCTGTCACTTCAGGCAATTAATTTTCTACAGTTATCTTTTACTTTTTCGATTCTTTGTCTACAAAGACAGTTTTTATTAATTTTGTAATAGAGATCATTTATTTTTTTAGTATTTTTCCATTTATATTTCGAAGAAGGCTATAATGTTATGTTACCCGAACTTTTCCTTTCATTCATAATTGTATAATTATTTAAATAATTATAATTAGTCAGGGTTGTTTGATGAAGTTTCCAAAGCAGAAAATGACGAGAAGTTACTTAGTAAGATTGATTGCCTTTTTAATTGAAGATTATTACTTAATAATTATTAACTATGTTAATTTCGCAGCACCTAGAAGTAGGGGGTATACTAAGAGTGGTAAAAAAATACCAGCGGGTGCCGTTTCTGTCGTTGGCGGTAATCGAAAATTATAAATTTCGGTGTTATTTGTTTTGCACTAAATTTTATTTATTTATTTGTAACGTTACCAACTTGAATTGTAGGAGATGATATATTTAGCGCTAATCCAACTGCAGCGGCTGAACCAGCTTCCGCAATTAGTAACGCTAAAGCCGAGAAAGTTATTCCCAATATTCCGGTATCTGAACCGAATAAAAAACCGGCAACTAAAAAAATCCCCGAAAAGAAACAAACTGGAGGATTATTTGATTCTGATGATAACGATGATGATTTATTTACCGCTCCTAGAAAACCATCTATTACGTCACAAACTACGAAAGGTTTGTGTCTTTGGTAACTTATAAATTAGTGACTTGTTTAACTCGCGAATTTTATTGAATAGGAAATAAATCTGAGCCGTCTATCAAAAGTGGTAATTTGTTCTTCAGCGATGATGACGATGATGAAAATAATTTGTTTGGAGCTCCGAAGAATGATACGATTAAAAATGTTGCTAAAGTCGATAAGAAAGTATGACGTCTTTCCCCCCAACTATATTAGTAATTATACCCAGCGTATCTTTGAAAATAGGCTCCAGTTGGTGGTGTTTCCGTTTTTGGATCTTTGGCCGGTGAAATTGGTACCGCTATCAAATCTAAACGACCCAAGGGTGATAGCGACTCTGAAAAATCGGAAGATTTATCCGAAAGTCGCGACACGACGTCCTTAAAATCGCAATCTAGTAAAAAAGTTATTTCCAAAGACAGCAGAAGCAACTCTGTCTCTAGTAATAGTCTTTTTGCCGACGACCCAGATATTGACGACTTATTTACTAAGAAAGACGAGTAAGTTCGCGGGTTTTCGTCTAAGGAAGAGCCGCTGTAACGTAACCTGATTTGACTTTTAGGACAACTAAAACCACACCTTCAAAGACAGCGGCTACTTCCTCTTTATTCAAAGACGATCTTCTTCAAAGTGACGAATTTGATAGTTTATTCGTTAATAGCAAACCAACTATCAAGAGTGGTAGCATTCACCAATCAAAGACGTCCTCAAAAACCGCGAGCTTATTTACAGATATTGATGAGGAGGATTTGTTTTCCATTGCCTCTAAACCGGCTTCTAGTTCAACAGCCGGTTTGTCAGTAACCGAAGACGATGTTAAAGTACCTAAATACGAACCGAAGAAACGGGACGTCGAAAAAGAATTGCCAAAACCAATAGCACCAAAAATATCCTTATTTGATGATAATCCGGCTGAAGAGGATTTATTTTCCGTTACATCAAAACTTTCTCAAAGTCCAGCTTCGATGGATAGCGGCAAAGTAATTATTATTGTGTTTTTGGCACTTTAATTCAGCCGTAAAGTTCTGTTAAATGTTTTTTGACGTTTGTTAGACGCCAGAAGAACCAAAATCTCCCGAATCATCTAAAATATCAGAGCCAGTGCGTTCTTTTACGTTAATGAGAGTTTCCCCCCTGAATTTATTAATTTTTATCGTTAATCTATGTAGACTAAAGTTCGCGGCACTTCTCTATTCGATGACGATGCTCTGTTTGTCCATCCAAATGAAGAAAGCCCCGAAATAGATTTGTTTAAAAGCGCCTCATCCCAGTCCGTTAAGAATGAAGAAAAGCGGCAGATATTGGCAACGGTTTCCCCTTATAAGAAACCAATAGGGGGTGTGGCTTTATTTGGGGGCGTCGATTTATTTGGAGGATCTTCTTCTAGTTTAAATACAACCACGACTCCGCGCTCTGAGGAACAAAAGGAAGATGAGCCCCAATCGGTGACAACTGACGAGCAACGACAAAGGCCAAGGGCGCCATTGCTTAAGGATACCAAAGAGATATCAGTCAGTTTTGATGATCCAGTTGATATAAGTAACACGTTGACGAGTGCCGCGAAGGTGTGTTTGCTCGATTTGAGAATAGAAGAGTTTATTTATTTTCAATATCGTTTAAAGGATCGTGTTAAGGTTCAAACCAAACGGCGACCACCTAGTCGTAAAGGAAGGCAAGCTGCTGCTTCAAAATCTGGGATTGATGTAGTAACGGAAGCAAAGGTCAACGAGGAGACGACAAAATCCAATTTGGGACCAGAGTCATCTTCGTCATCACCGAGACCCGCTACTAAACCTGAAATTCCAGAAGCCAAAGAGAAATCAGCTTCGCCTTTTAAAAATATCGGCGTTTCGGCTAATGCAGCTCCGTTCTTAGCTGTCACGGCTGATTTTCGATCGCCATCGACTGAAGAAGAGGACTTATTTTCGGTAATGGATCCGCCTGACAAGGGATTGTTGAGTAATACGCGAGAGAAATTGAAGAAACCTCCGTCGAAACCCGTTTTGGAAGAACCGAAAGCGAGTGATGAGATTGACGGTGATTTATTTGGAACAACCAAGGAGGGAGTAACAAACCCTGAAGTTTCTGTTGAAGATCCAGTTACCTTAGCGCCGCCACCCGAACAAGTTAAACCCCAGGACTTGTTTAAAAAGTGTAACAAACAACTACCGATAAAGAATCAAAGTTTATTCGGAGACGATGAAGATGATGATATATTTTCCGTTTCAACTTCTTCGAATTCCGTTTCCAAAACATCCGCGGCTAAAGTTTCTGTAAGTAACGTATTTTTATTTTTCGCCCTTTCAGGCTTAGTTTTTGATAATTCCCTTTATTGTTTTATAGAAAGATACGCTAGACAATTCAGCCTCTAAAAAATCAACCGTTAAAGATTTATTTAGCGACGAAGCTGACGTAGATGATATTTTCAAATCAGTGCCTTCCAGCAATAAGGATAATACAAAAAAACTGCCACCCAAAATGGCGTCGATGTCAAAGTCAATCTTTGATGATGATACTGACGATGATAGTAAGATTTTATCACGACACTCTTATCGTCCCTACCAGAGTTCTGACTATTTCATTTCAGGTGACATATTTGCTCCAAAACCAAAAGTCAGCGGAACTTCTAGTACAAAATCTAAATCAACGTCGCAGTCCAAAACGAAACAAATGTCTAGCGGTGGTAGTGGTAGTGGTAGTGGTATTGGTAAACGTAAAGAAAGTCTAGTTAAAAAGACAGTTAAACATTCCACGGATGTTTTCGACGATCCTTTATTAGGCGGTGGAGGACAAAGTGACAAAGACTAGTTAGTTTTCAAAGGTAAGGATACGTTTAGCTTCGTTTTAAGATTGTTGCGGGAAGTCAAGGCGACCGTTGTCGAATGATCATACACCTTTAGATGCTGTGATAACTTTCCATTAATAAGTAAAAGCAAAATTAAATACAAAATTATCAAGTTAAGCCGTTAATTTATCAATGGAAATATGAATTATCATCGGTGTTTCCGGTTTACACGAACGAAGAACGGGTGGAAATAAAGATATATTGTAAAAACAAAACAAAAAAACCTATAATACGCCTGTGCCATTGCCGAAAAATTGTTGCAAATAATGTTTTCTAATATAAAAAATAGTGCAATAAATTGTTAAGCACTGAAGTAATTGCTACTTATTGAATCAGAGATGTCACGGGTCAAGGAAAGCCCGGAAAAAAATCAGGGACATTTTATCTTTACGTGATAACTGAAGTTGGAACACAGTATATATCGAATAAGCTGTCCTCGGAGATAGTGTGTTGCCTATCCTCAAAGCGTCAAAAAAAATTTCCTCACGCGCATTCTTTATCCGTGGTTGAATGTAAAAATGTTGATTTTTGAAAATACTGTCAACAATGACCACTTTAGATTTAGAAAGTAGTCTGGGGAAATCGCTATCTCAGAAGCCTTAGTGCGACGTCGCCCATGCAGTACCAAACATGGCCGCTCACTGCCAAAGCTAAACCCTTGACGTTTTATCTAAGCATTGAGAGAGATAGCTCTACAGGGGATCTGCAACATTGCCGCAAAACCTTGATAATTTCGTAATAATGTATCGTATTGTTTTTCAATCATATTTTATTATTGAAATTTGAAAGAAAAGATGTGGCGAAACAAAACAGTTATATAAATATTAATGTTCGTTAACAAATGTTTTTAGTCCGTAATCATCATGGTTGGAGGTATTAGCGTATATTTCTCGTTGCTTCCTCCTGACGTTAACAGATTATGTAGTAATTGTTGCGGCTTAAGTTTATGGCTTAAAACGAGATAGCGGTTCGGGCCTTGGCCTCCTTTGCTAACTGTTTTAAGGTTCATTTTATCAGCGATGGCGTGAATAAATTTTCGGTCTTCTTTAGTAAAATCGGGGCTGAATATTAAATCATCAGAAAAATTTGATTCGGAGAACTGCCTCAAAATTTCTTTGATTTTGCTTTTGAAATCATTGTTCATTGCGCTATCGTTAGTGAAACCTAAACCCTCTCGTTTGTATACGTCTTGTACGCTGAGAGAGAAAAAAAATTAGGGTGTGCAAATGAAATTCCCTGACCTGTGTCAACCCTATTTTATCATCTTACCTAACGGGATTTTCGATTCCACTTTCGCATTTGCCGATTCCTTTACCTTTCCAACCCATCATTTGCATCATTTTAAAACCTTTATTGGTCGAGTCAATTTTATCGGAGGACTTGGAACCAATCTCATTACTGATTAATTCCTCTTTATTAATTACCGCCGCTGAAGTGGACACATTATGTTTAATCTGCCATAAATTAATTGTTAGGAACGTCGTTAAAACGTGCGTCTCGTTAATTTAAAGTTGTACTTGAATAGTGTAAATTCGTCGTTGCAGATTATTAATCGCGTCTTTGCAGGCTGTCGTTTTAGATAACTGTTTTGTTTCGGCCACTCCCTCTCCTTCTGGTTTACCGTTGACTATTACCGAACACCTAAAGATGAAAAATATAAAAATAGTAGTGTTAAGGTGATTTTATACCAGGGTTCATACGAAATTTTCAAAAACAATTTTCAGGGCTGATAATTCCAGCTTATCCAGAGTACTTCCGCGTATCACTTTACATTTGAGGCTGGCACGACCCTCAACAGAAGTCACGCGCCAATGTTACGTATAAATTTATATGGAGAAACACTACTATAAATTTGTCATTTGGTTGTGGGTAATGCTGAAACTTATTTTGTCCGTGCTTAGGTCTCTAGAAATCCCCCTCCCCCGAGTTTCTTTGCTCTAAAAACATTTCCTGGAAATTTCCAGGTCTTCCACGTTCGTATGAACCCTGGACTACGTTGATTACTATTAACCTTTTCATTGGTTGATCATTTATTTTGACATCCTCAAACTCGAAGGTGACTGCCGATTTACTAAAGCTACACGAGTTGATAAGCATCGAGATACAGTTGCTTCCTGGGTTAACCAACGAGTCATCAATAATCACCATTTGCGCTGGATTTTGAGCTTGAGGCGTTATACTACGCCGAGGAGTCGTTCTAATGTTCCTTTTGGCTTTAGGCGTTGCTTGTTGATGAAGAGAATTGCCAGAGCTCTGAACCTTGATTTTTTGCGCAGATTGCGTGAGAGTATCGGGTTGATATGGCTCCAACGTCTTTTCGACTGTAAAGTCAATGACATCGCGAGCGATCAATTTAAAATCGTTTGATTCCAACGTATCCGGATTTGTAGGTACAACTTTAAACTCGTTTTGAGATAACAACATTAGAGCTCGCTTGCAAGCGTTTAATCGCGCCTCTTGCTTCGAAGTTCCTGGGCCTTTTCCGATTAAAACATTGGAAATCCTTAAATTTGCCATGAATTTAAATTTACGGGAGTTACGTGGTAACTGTTCGTATTTATAATATCGTTTAACTCCGCATTTTGCGCATAGAATGTCGAGAAAACGTAATTCATCCGTGTTATCTACAGAATCGCTTTCAAGCTCCTGTTTGGCAACTGATAACACTCGAAACTTGGAAACTAACGGATGATCATCTGTTACGGGAGTTTTATCCTCTACTTTTAAAGTTGGTTTGAAAAACTTTTTAGCCTTTATACGGACTTTATCATCTACTTGTAAATCTAATGTTGCGTCATCAGCATTTTCAAGTTTTTCCAAAAGACACTGACAAATTTCAGCGTTTCCATATACACTTTTGGCTGTTGTTAATTTCCACTTGGGATCCGTATCACTTTTCCACCATTTTGGATCCAACTTTACTAGTTTTCTTTCCGTCTCAAATAGTTGCTGAATACCATTTTCGTAAGCCATGTTACGCGCATCTTTTTTAATGGCGTTTATGCCAATCCCAACAATTACGTCGGAAATAATTAAGGAGCAGTAAAATCCCTTAAATTTACAACCTTTTTGACACACGCTTTTACGGTGTTCAATTAATGAAGTCATTTTTACTCTTCCGCTGTTACGACAAGCTCTATTTAGGGATCCAATTTGATTATTGGAAGGGCAATCTTTCCCTCGAATCAAATATGCTACGAGTTTACGCGAGATTTTCTCAATCTTTTCCAGTAAACCGTTATTGCTCAAAGAATCTGAAGTTGTGACTGCAACTTTACTATGGATTTTAGCCTCTACTTTATCATTTTGTGACTTTTGTCCTTCTTTGACAAACTTTCCCTGATAATCTACAATCATAGGTTTGTGGGAAACCCTCTCCCCCATCCTTTTAAGACCACTCTCTTTTGAATTGTCGTATTTAACAGTTTTGTATGAAATTAAAGGGGAGAGAGGTTTCTCACCTTGATGCTTCGCTCCTTTAACGGTGAAATAACTGGCAACTGGTTCTTCTTTCGATGGTCTGGAATCAAATAACTGGGAGGCTGCGATACGATTAATAGATCCTACGCTAGGATAGTCTCTTTGAGGTTTCTTCGCTTCTGCAGTTGCGTTAGACACTTCAGAATTTGAGCTTCGTTTGTTCCCTAGAGTTCCATCGTTATTTACACCAAAGCATGCGAAAAGGATCAAGTTTTATCTTACCCGCGTATCTGGAAGCTCCTTCCGAAGTGCATTTGACAAATTTAACCACCGTTCTTTCTTTACGTTTGTCTCGAAGCTTCTGAACTTGAGGTATTTCCCGGGATAGTTCTTTTATTTGCTCCATAACGGGCTCTGGATAGCTACGTGACAGCTGTTTAGTTGATTTTTTTTTAGGTTGACGTAAATTTTAAATACCTGCAGCCAAGAAGTTCAACATTGGCAAAAACTTGGGCGAGACATAGTAGACGGTCCTCGTTTGGAAATCTTTCCTTGTGTGTTTTTATGAACTCCCGACGAAAAACCCAATGTTCATCGCTTTCCCAGGGTTGGCGGTATTGTTCCAGATCATCCATTTTTATTAAATTTAATCAAAATTAATATAACGGTACTTCTCTACTGTCTAAACCGTAAAACAACTTGAGTCTCGCCTTTCCAGTGTGACTGTGTGAGTCCGAAAGACCGAGGCGAAAACAAAAAGGCTTGGGTCCCACCACAGAGAATATACTCTCTTTGGTCCCACTCTACGGACTACGCTCTACGCGTTGCCAACGTTAATCAAGGCCTGTGCGTGGTAGTTTCGAAGAGGGCGACTTTTAAGAAACGCGATTTCTTATTTTCTTTCCTATTTTACCGCGAGAATTCATTGATAGCTGGATAAAAACGCGCGAAAATGAGTATTTAAAATTCCAAGCGCGAGAAAATGAATATTTCAAATCATTTACGTCCAGCTAATAGCGCCTCAGGTGAGAGAATTTGGCAACTTAAATTGCTAAAAACAAAATAAAAATTGGCGCCGCGCACAGGCCTTGATTAATGTAGGCGCTGCCTACGCTATATCAAGGCCCGAGTACGCTCTTCTGGCTAGGGGGGACTTTTAAGGAACGCGACGCCTTGTTTTTTGCTCTTTTTTTTTCGCAGACGGCGCTCGTAGCAGTCCCATTTTAAGGGATCTTCCATGGATCTTCCATTTATTTGAAATTGGAGGGAGCGTGCATAAATATGATGGGCCAAATTTTTTAATAAAAAATTACTATTTTCCAGCGTTTCAATGCTATTAATAATGCGTAAATATTCTAATATTTATAATATATTTTCATTATTATTAGAAAGATTTATAATAATGATATTTATTATTTTTATCAAAAACGGTAATTGAAACTATTCATTGTTATGTCATTGTTCATGATACGAAACAAGCCTGTTGAAAGTTTTTCATTTAAGAAGTAAACTTGTTGCAATTACCATTTAATTATTTATTCACACTTAAAATCTTTCGAGATAGTGAATAAATAAATTAGTGTTTTTCTGATTGTAAGAAGACCATAAGTGTCGCGAGCATGATTGTGTAACAATGGCCTTAAATATTTTTCTAGAATGTCCCAAACTCCCATTCCCAATCGACGCCGAAAGCGGCCGAAACCGCTGCCGCGTACACGCACGTACCCAATCCCAATCCGTTCTCCCTTTAGCCCGCCGTTGCCCAGTTTCGCCGGGAGCTAGTAGCTACTCGCCCGTCTCGTCCCTTTACTCGCCTTTTCTAGCGCGGGAAAATAAGTATTTCAAATAATATGACGTCACACAGGTCCAGCTACAAGCGCTCCTGGTGGGAAAAAACGGCGACTTAAATTGTCAATTTTTCAATGGAAATTGGGTGCCGTACTCGGGCCTTGATATAGCGTAGGCAGCGATGTAGGCAATGGTCTACGCCACGGAGACGGACGAAAGACTCACCGGTTCAAGCACAGCCGACTCGATCACGCTTTGGCTTCAGGCGCCCAAAACGTAACCCAAAAATCAAAGGAGTCAGCTTTTAAGATGGCCGTTTATGGGAGGAGCACCGTTTTTGGACATTTCCTCAAAACACTTGAAATTTTAATGCGACGTGCAAAATAAGGTTTGTCATTTTAAAAACTGTCTGTTTCTCTTTCCGCTACAGCCTTGTTAAAACTTAAAAGATGTCGTTTTAAAAACTGTCTGTTTCGCTTTCTGCTACAGTCTCTATTTATTCCAAGATGGCGACCTCCATGGAAAGCACGTGTGAGTTTTCGCAATCACGTTACTCATTAAGAAATAAACGTATTTGTATTTCATTTTAGGTATGGATTATACTTTAATTAACAAGCGCGCTTTCAACAAAAACATTTCGGACGCGATATACGTCACAAATATGGATATTAATCAGAAAAGCCCTAACCCTTGGCTAGCGGTTGGGCTATCAAGTAAAACTATCGAAATTATGAACATTGAATCATTAAAAACATTTTACATTGTCAAACCTAAAACTACACTTCCAATAACGGCTGTAAAATTCTCGAAAGAAACAACGCACGAATTGTACTCTTCATCCGAAGAAGGCTGTATAAATTTATGGGATTTGCGATGTCAAAATAGCGCGGTACTGGCTTCCACTTTCAAGGACCCTGAAGTAACGAAGAGCAAAGCTATCAACTGCTTCGACGTCAGTAACGATGAAAGATTTATCGTTGGCGGGACTGATCTAGTAGGGTCAGAAGCTTATTTATTATTCTGGGATAAAAGATCGTCTAAAATATTGGGTGGCTATTGGGAAAGTCACACTGACGACGTATTAGACGTTGGTTACCACCCAACTAAGGATAATATTTTAATGTCTGGAGGCACTGATGGCTTAGTTAATATCTTCGATTTAACACACCCTAACGAGGATGATGCTCTGTTAAACACCCTGAATTCGGAGAAAACTGTCTCTAAGTGTAAATGGTTGCGCGGTGATTACTTGTCGTGCGTAACTCATAATGAAGACTTACAAATTTGGAATTCAGTAGAAGTCGAAAAGATCGGGGATCATAATAAAGGAGAAATATCAGCTGTGGAACTTGATTATTTCATCGGTACTCTTCAGCCCACTTCCTGTTGTTCGTCACCCGAAGTAATAGGTTTATTAGCCAGTGGCAGTCACAAAGGATTGTGTCAAATATGGAGCGTAAATTGCTTCGAGGGAAAAAACGAAGCTACGCTTCAACCCTGGACCATTTTGGAAGGCGGACACGAAGACGTGCTTAGATGTATCGCGAAAACGAACGGAATTTTTGCCACAGGAGCTGAAGATGGTACTATTTGCTTATGGAAAGAAAAAACCGCCACTTCAGACTTGAAAATTAAATCAACCTTAAAAGAAAATTTGTATCTACGAAATAAAAAACCCTATTGATTCAAGAAAAGTATGAGTAAGTCGTAGTTTTATATTCCTATATTACAGGGTTGCCACAATTTTGAAATATTTTTCATACTAAAATTACTAAGTCAGTATGGGGGGGGGGGGGTTTAAAGAAATGTGACGTGGTTTTTAAGGGAGGGGTCTGAGAAATCATGACGAAGCGTAATCTGGGGGGGGGGGTCAGAAAATGCCTTTTTTTAGCGTGACGTAGTTTATGGACGGTCCCTAAAACATTTTTATGGTAATGTGCGACCTGCGGCACCGTATCTCTTCCAGTGTACCTCGCGCACGCCCCTACCCTTCAGTAGGCGATTGCTAAGTGCTGCCGCGTAGCGCCATTTTATTTCTTAAAATAGTTTTCATGCAAATCTTAATAGAGCGTGAGTCTTTTACAATTTCGTCCGGTACGACCCTACTAACCGCTGAGGATGCTGGGAGGACTACGGTGCCGTAGGTGGGGGTACCGGGTACAGAAGCAACGCTATAGGTATGGGGTTACCACTCCATTCCTCTCTCCTTCAAGATTCAACCTGGGAATTTTTCTATAGAGTAATTTCTTTCCCATATACGGCAACGTCATAACCCTCTATCTCTTACCTTAGTGTATCCCCCCTCCCCTTCCCTTCCGGGGGCAAATAGTATTCTCTAGTACAAAGTTGCCCCTAACGTAGGGGATACACAGTTCACTCACCCTCTCAAACGAAATTACTCTATAATCAAGAAATTTCCCCATTCCCCGTACTGAAATCAGATTCCTTGACCTTTTGACCTATTTTTATGTTTCATGACCTTTTGGCAACCCTGTTTTACTCGCTAACTTTGGTATTGTGTATATATTACATTTTTTGGAGTTACTTTAACTAATCTGTGCTAGAAATGCACCCTGTAGTAAAAGGATTAGGTTATTCTTCCTTCAAGCTGCGGTTTTTTTCCATAGGAAATTTGTTGGTGGGAAAGGGTCATGTTAAATTAAGCGGTAAACGATTTTGGTGGGAAAAAAAAAGAGGGGTTTCAAAAAAATCATCTTCCTCTGGCAGTGGCGGCCGGGAAATTATATATGAATCATTGCGCATGGATTCTTTCCAACAAAAGAATTTGAGATTTAATTGACTATAGCTTAAAGACATTGACCTTGAAATATATTTACTCGGAACTAGTCAAACCACTTTTTTCATGTTTTCTCTCCTTCGTACGTTTGTTTTGACGCGTCGGTGAATAAAGACGAAGGTGGGAGAACGGTTTTCTTCCATCCTGAATTTTCCTCTTGTAATTTTAGTTTTATTAATGGGGCTACCACGAACTGACTTTTGTCCGCGTCCAAATGACGCCGGTTTTATAGTAATCCCTTCGGGCTAATTTCTTAAGATAAACCACGTACCTATTAGTAACAGAATGTAGCTGCAAATTCCGTAGTAAGCATCCGCCGGCCGCCAGAAGTTTATAACTTGAAGTCAAACACAGGCCTAATAATTTTGGCGGGAAAACTTTTAACACTTTGGGAATTCAGCCTTTTTTAAACAACTTAATACGAGCACGAGACATGTTAGATTATTGTCGCCGCGTGAATTTGTTTCATTCTTCACGTGACGCTTTCCAGTTTAAGATTAGGCTTAACAAAGATTAATTTAGCCCTAAAGACACTTGGACTTTAAAGGATAAGTTTAATTATCAAAATGTGGTTTGCCATGGAAGATGCTGTAGTTAACTATGAACACGTAGTACCTTCAACCCATGACTACTATAACCTTTATCCTCGCGAATACGGTACCCATTACGCGATGTACGGTATTCCAAACTTCAATTGGCTTGCCTACAACAACTCGGGACAACCGTTTATTTACGATGGTTGTTGCGCTGAGAGTCCCGTGGAAAATCCCCCAATCAATGACGAACGCGTAGTACCATCATCCCACGACTATTACAACCTTCATCCTCGCGGATACGGGAATCTTTACTCTATGTACGGTTATCCTTACTACAATTGGCCCGCGAACGTGAATAATCCCTTACCGCACCATTATTTCGCCAATTTCGGAGACGGTTCTTACGTCGAAAACCCTGGGCAATTCGTTTTCGCCTATCCAGGATACTATCGTTGCCCGTACAACAGCCAAGAGTACTTCCCGCAACCGGAAGTCCTCAGAGAGGGACAACCCCAACGCGTTCCTTTCTATTCGAGCCCGCCCAGTAGAAATTCGGCTACCCCTCGAGTTTCACCGGACTCTTCGGCTAGCAAGGAACAGCGCTCAGCTGAGAATAGTCAGGATGAATATGGTATATTAGAAAAGGGTAGCTCGCTATGTTAGTTAAATAACCGCAAATTTAAACGCAGCCTTCAGCTCGACCGAACCCTCAACCTCATCCCCGGAAACTGGTCCTACAAACTCGAGTACCTCGCCTACAAGCGGTTCATCTTCCGATTCCTTCGTGGGTCCAATGGCTACTGTTTACGGTACCATTTCGGTGTACTTACGCCATCAAATCCGCGTGGATCTGACCATCGATAAGGCCATCCGTTTGGTTAATTACGCTACAGGGGCTGTGGTTGCTACGAACAACGAAGGCTCTAACATTTGCTTGATTCACGCCAACGGGAAAGCTCTGTTAGAGAACGAGACGGTTCATTTGAAATGCGAGGATATAATGGCCAAAATCACTAAGCGAGGGGTACTATTTACCGCTCTGAAAAATAGTTTGATCTATCGCGTTGACGCCTCCGGAACCAAGTCGACCACGGAGCGATTCAAACATATGGACCGAGACGTTTCGGTGGATTTATTTTATACGGGGTCAACGCACGGACCGGAAGTTGTCGAAGACTGCGTTTCCGTCTTGAAGCGTCATTTTCATCGAAGTTATCCGGAAGGGGAAGAGGTATTAGAGAGGTTGAGCAAACGCGAACGTCGTCGCGCTATAGCCCTAGACGTTCGCGTTTGAAGAGAAATCTACGCGATACCAGAAGTAGATGACGTAACGAATGGTTTAGGGCTAAGCATTTTAAACTTCTTTTATAAAGGCTTGGACCATCGCGGGTATACGAATCAAGCAATGCACTGACGGGGATGTTAGAGTTTCGCGCGATTTTGGTAATCTCACATTGCGCGCGTCCCCATCTACGGGTAGCGCGTCGGTGTCGACCCACGACACGGCCCATATGTCCGCGAGTTCAAACGAAGACAAGTTGCTATTCGTTCGTCAAGGTGAAAAACGGTTAACTTATCATGCCGACGGCTTCACCGTTCGACACGGCACCCAAAAAGCGGGCTTTGATATAGATGGTAAAATAATCCTGCAGTAACTTCCGTCAATACCATAAGGAAACTTTTATTTGAAACGTTAATCTTCCCCCAATGTAATCCTGTTTTCCTGCTTTTTAAAATACTTCAATAAAATAACCTTTTTTTTCCTACAAAATCCTTTATTTTAACTTCCGTGAAAAAATACAAAAAAACATCGAAGTTTATTTTTTTTTTTTTTTTTTTTTTTGAAATTCAGATTTTTCAGGAACCAAATAAATTTTAGATAATTCTAGTTTTTAAAGTCAATGAAGAATATTTTTGGTTCTTATGGTTTACTTATTAATTTTATCGCGGTAGTTATTTTTATTTAGGTAACAAAAATATGAATTATAAATGAAATATATAATTTATTTATTTTTTAACCATGTTTGGCTTTAAGTTCGTTTGCCTTAGCAATATAGGCCTTTTTCGCGTCGTCTTGAGATGTTCCTATAGGCCAAAATAGACCAAAATGATTAAGCAAGACGAGAGCTTAGTTTCCAACTGGTAAATATTAATAAATCACCTTTTTTCTTTTCCCAGGCGTCCCATTTAGCCTTTCCTTTAGGGTCCAGTAATCCTGGTCGGCCTGAAAGAGTTACAATTACAACCACGTAAGTACCTGAATCCAGATAATACATTCCTAGTCCCATTGTATCGAATATATTGTTCAATATAATCGTACCGAACGATTACTCATTTTGTCACGGGATTAAAGACCCCCCCCCCACTCCCACCTTAGAAAAAGGTCCTCACGCAAAAATCTCGTTAAAGATAAACTGGCTTTTTAATTTTACACGGAATTTTTCCGTTTAAAATTTAAGAAACGGCACCAAAACCCCTGTCCCTGTCCCTGTGCCGGACCGAAACGTACGCTTACGATGAGAGAGAGAGATCGCTAGCGTACGCGGTGGCGATACGAAGCCCCGCGTAGAGAGAGAACTGCCTGCCTGGTATATTAGTGAGAGGGGGAAGAGGGAGAGGGGGCATCCCGCTCGGAGAGAGAGGAAAGAAAGGTAGTTTAAATCTCGCGGGCTTTTTTGAGTGAAGGGAAACAAGATGATAATTTTCGTGCACTACTGCACTTTTTTAATTTTACACGGAATTTTATTCCGTTAAAATTTAAGAAACGGCACCATGCGCGTGATACATCAGAGATTATGCTGAATGGTTAGGTTAGGTTAGGTTAGGTTTCGTAAAATAGAGGGGACGGTTTACGGTCATAGTGATTTCTGGTTTAGGGGATCCAGGATTTGGTTTTAGATACATTATTTGATTCGTATGGTTTTGAAAAATTATACTTTAGTGGGGTGCACAATTTAGTTTCATTAATATTATTTGAAATGTGACGTTATTAGAAATTAAGGGGATACACGATTGCGTTTCAGAAATGTTTTTAGTTGTACGATTTATTGGAGATCAACTATACGGGGGGTCACGTGAGCCGTGTAAAATTACTATTAAGGCCCAGCCCTTGGGCCATCTTGTTTATCTTAAATCTGGTTGGAACTTTGAGATTGCGATAGTCGCGAATCGATGCAAATATAATATAGCCAAGTCTTATCGGTTTCTGTCCCCCTTTCGAACTATATATATAAGGGTCGAGGGGTTATTCACTAGGTTTTCAAGGTCTTATACAGTGAGAAAGGGTTTTTTAGCGAGTTTTCGCCTGCAGGTTGATACACCAATTCTATCTCGTTCGTTATTTTAAAAGGAGATTGGAGAAATGTTTAGGTACATTGGAATGTGACAAGGGTTAATTTAGATTGCATTCAGTCGCAGAGAGGTGGTACTCGCTACTAAGGGTTAAGGTTAGCACTGTAGAACGTCGATATGAGACAGATTCCTCAATATTTTAACTTTTTTAGCCACATCGTATGATGGGCTAAATCTACAATGGGGGTTCTTAGTTTTTCCCGCGGTGCGAGTGGTAGGAGTGTTAGAGTTTCCCAGCTTTGGAATGTGGTCAGACTTCACTGGAGATAAGCACTGTTGAAAGGTAGCTTAATGAGGGGCTATTCACTCCCGTTTTCTGTATGCCACTAAGTTAGATAGTTTTGGTTACGATCATACGATGTGGCTACTATTACGAGCCCAGCGCTTGGGACATCTTGTTGTATCTCGATCGTTTTATCTTATTGCTAATATTTCTATTTAAGATAAGAGTTCTAAAATTAGAAAGGCTAAGTACTTGAAGAGTTTTTCAAACTTGTCACGATGTAATGCAGAGATTCACCTTAAAAATGTCTCCCATATTTTCCCCTTAAAATGGGGGGAAACTTGACTAAATGGCTTCAAAATGACGCGAGAGACCCCTTATTGGTTTAGTGTGGAACTGATGTCTAGTAGCGTAAGTTTATAAGATATTTTCCATAAGTATGACACTACCTATGTAATTACTTCGTAATGACAAGCTCTCATTAACCAGTGCCAAACTTATGGAACATATCATATAAGCTTATGCTAGTAGGCGAGATTTTCAAATATTATCGAAGAATTTTTTAATCTTCCGCCAAATCTCTATGGTGTACCTCCCCCTCCCCCCCATTGTGTCAAACGCGTCATCACAAAAAGCATACATTCTTCAGAGCCGAGATAAAACCTTAAAATTGGCCCCACCCCCTTCACAATCTTGCTGAACTTTAATAAAAGGTACAAGTCTAGGCCTACTTAAACTTTAATTACGTCTTAAACTCGTTAAATTTTAACGCGTGTTATTTAGATATTATTTTTATGACTCAGAGAAAAAAGTGTCCACGTCGGGAATTTTTTAATTACGTGGAAAGATATAAATTTCGACATTAAATCAAGAGAGATTAAGGACAAGGAAATTTTGGTGCCAAAGTTTTGGCGCAACCAACGTTTTAACCAGGGTCGCGGTTATTCCGCTTAATTAGCTTGTTTATTATTCGTTTTTCTCCGCGCATTTCCTCATGTAGGCCTAGGGAATTTTTGTAGAAACGAAGTAATTTTTGGTTCCCCCCCCCCCGCCCCCGTACGTGTTTACTTACTGGTGTTTACATCGCCAATAGTGCCTTGCTTGAATAGGGCGTAGATTTCAAGTAATTCATCGTCAGTTGGTCTACTTTTCAAGTTCTTAATGCTTTCAGCGGCTTGGTTGAATTGCTGTAAAGAGATTAGATAATTAAGAGTTGAACAAAAAAAAAACTGACTGCCGATTCGTATTTAATAAAGGAAAGGGTCGCCACGTACACTACAGGGGTTTTGAAAATAGGTGTTAAAGAATTATAAAATTATCGTAATTTCATGCCAATAGCCAATCTTTGCTACAAATTTAAGTTTAAATTAAATTTGGTCAGAGAAAATTAGACACTCGGAGAAAACCCGCGAAGTCGGCGAATTTTCAAATGTTTTTTAACAGCTTATTTAAGAGTTTCAACTAGAATTCGAGGGGATAATCACTAAAAAATATTTATGAACAACTACAACGTTTTTAAAACCACTACAGGCCTCCACGAGGGGCCAATCACTCGTTGTAATCGGTGTACACGGCTGCACCTTCATCTGTACTAAAAGGATTACGCGTAGCCTTTGACAATGCTAAACTTATTACGCGTAATCTGTAATCGGTGTACAGGGACTGTGAGAGTGATTAGCCCCTCCGGCCTCCCCTTTTCCCACTGATAACGCTTAACCTACACGCAACCGGAGTGAATAGCCCCTCGTACTACACGTCTCTAACCTCGCCGGCTAACCTAAAGTCAACGTAACTGTAGACTAAGGAAAGATAGATTGTAGCCCATCCTAGCCTTTCGCTGCAGTATAATGTTAATAAAAAACGGACCAAACAATTAAATGCAATTAAAAACAATACAATTTATTCTACGTATAATGTACGCGTAAAAATTAAAGAAAATAATTGGTATAAATTTAAAAAAAACATACTAAAATATTTATAAAAATCAAAATACTAGCTTAGCTGAGAGACTTAATAAGAATTAAAGTTAATGTTATCTTACCTCATCCAAAGACATGATGAATTTAGTTTGAAATTCTTCGAAAGAATGTACAAGTGCAAAATAACACGGCTACGTTGCTCGGTCGAGGATTGTAAACCGAATGACGACGAGGTTCTCTTTTGATTCCTTTGAGACGAGTCTAGAACCCAGCCAGGAAAATATGCGGTAGGGCGGAGCTAAATGGGGAGTGTCAAAATTTCAGTAAAGGCAAATGTGACGTAACTACTACTACTACAACGCCTGCAAACATACGTTGTTGTTAATATAAGATTGGAAGCTTACAAAGAGATGGTGTAATTCGAATCGATTGCTAGGATGGGGGTCTTACGAACCTATGGTAGGATGTTGTAGATTTATAAAAATTTTCGCAGTTTGCTATCTCTTTAAAAGTAAGATACCGTGGTATTTGAATTTAGTATTAAACGTCGCTTCTACATTTTGGTGGGAAAACGTTGACGCGTCGAAAGCCACGCGGCGTTATTATCTTCAATAACGTATTTCCGGTTTACGAACTAGATAAAGGCAAGGCGTAGTAATGTTCGTAGTATAAAAGTAGTACTCCAAAACTGCTCTTCATTCTTGAATAGGAGCGTATTGTCATGGATCTTATGGGAGAACTGGGATTTGTTTTTGTCGATACAAAAATATTTCACGTGGTGGACGAGCAAGGGGATAGTTATTATTCTATTATGTCAAGGTCATTCGAAATTTCAAAGCACTGTTTAAAGCTTGGCGCGAGTGTAGGGAATATAAATGAGGAAAAGCCTGCTAGTTCTAATAAGCACACACTGTAGCAAACAATTCTTCGCCGGTCCTCTTTAGAATTATGAAGTCCATGGCTCCATGGTTTAGGGAAGTGGGTTAAGATTTTGCGTGAAATTTCCCTAATTTCAGTTGATGAGTTGTTTTGACCTAAAAACGGTATTTTTCCTTACACACTGCTGCAGTCGTATGTTTCGAATGATTGCATTGTTGAAAATAATAAATAGCTTTATAATGTCGTCATTATTCAGATACGTAATTAGTACTATCAGAAGTATATAATACTTCTCTTCCCCTTATCCCCTTCTGGTACTATAGTAATTGGTTTCTCTCGGGAAAAGAGAAACAATCAAGAGTATAGATTTCAACCAATGACAAATTACTACATTTTAATATGATTTTTTTACAGTTTATTTCAAAGACTTTTTAGCCATATTTTTGCACCAATACATTGGCCTTGGTTATGTAGGTAATTTTAGCATCTTCTCGGGACATTCCTGAAAAGTTAATGAAAAATTGCACAGCAGGTTTCGTTTCACAATAGCTTAGCCTTAATTTACACCTTTTAGCTTTGCCCACGCATCCCATTTGACCTTCCCTTTGGGGTCAAAAATGCCTGGACGGCTACAATTGATATCGCCAATGATTGTTTGCTTGTATAGGGCGTATATTTCCATAAGTTCGTGTTCCTTGGGGTTTTGTCTCAGATGAGTGATACTTTCAGCTGCCTGGTTGAATAACTTTAAATCCTCAAGCTAAAATGACGCAAATCTAAGTTATTTTTTTAAGGAACATTTAAAATTCGCGCGTTGTTTTTGCCTTAAGTCTTCACTATTTTTAGTAACATCTAAATTACCTGGTCCGAGGTCATTTTTAAATGACAATGTATTGGAAGGGAGTTTACAGAGCTGTTGTAGCTTACTTAATGATAAAGGTTTTAGTAGAGCATTTGTGGTGTTTGAATATCCCGCCTTGATTCTTGTTGGTGCCTTGGCCTCCGTAAGCAGGGCCGGAAATAAGAAAAAATTCTTATAGGACATGTGTTCACTGTCCAGTGACCCCCGGTTTGACTGAAAAATTTATAGTACATTGTCCACTGGAGTGTGCAAAAATAGTATCACATCTCCATAGTCAAGATATCAAAACTTCGTAAAATTTATCGGTCAAACTGTCCAGTGACCCCCTTAGTTTTTAAAAAAATTTTGGACATTTTAAAATTTTATAGGACAATAGAGTGCTGTCAGAAGCGCCGGTGTGACGTCACCCATGCTGTTTTCCCATAAAGAAAAAACGGTAACTGTCATGACCGCCCATCGCTAAAGGCAGACTCGTGACGTCTTACCTTGGAGCTGACGTCACAACTGACAGCACTCTATATCCAGTGTCCCGCGCTTATTTCCGGCCCTGTCCGTAAGTGGTTGTAATAAATAATGGCGGAAACGCGGTAATCCTGGCCGAACTCGGAAAAAAGTACAACAGGTGACGATTATTTTTGCTAATAAAACTATTACTTATTCATTTAATTATTGAAATGAATGGTTATACGAGCATCTTTGGTTTAATTAGTTACAAATTGTATTTTGAAATTTGAATTTGAAAAGGGATAGAAAAGATGAAAAAAAATCTTTGTGTTAACCAAGCTTCGTATTGTAGTCCATGTCCATTGGTCTTAGAAGATCAGTCTGTCACTTCAAAGATTCATTGATTTCACGATTCCATTCCATTAGGACTTAGCACTATGTTTACTGTTATATAAAATAGCGTACATTGTAAAATACTATTAAGTTAAACGCTGATCAAGAGGTTACCTCCATTTTTTACCATAGAAAGGAACTTTTTTATTCTGAAGTATAAGCACAAAATGGCTTTTGCCATTGCCAAAAGCACCGAAAAAACGAATGGTACGATTGCGCTGTTATCCTACCGCGTTCTTTATATTATAGCTGATAATTATCGCAGGTTACGGCAACGATTGTGATAACGTCATCCCTGAAACGCCCGAAAAGATGCTGGTGGCAAACCATCTTACATCACCATCTACATTTAAGGCCTCGGAAGATGAAAATGAATCTCCAATAATCAAACCTAAAACTAAAGTTAAACGTTTGTTAATGAGTGACAGCGACTCGGACGGTGCCTCTAAGAAGAAAAAAAGACAATGGAATAATAAAGAATACGATAGTTACGGGAGACATATTGATCGTGTAAAAGAAGCTTATTTAACCAATAAAGAATTGGGATTAAAGGTTTTGAAGGAGAAGTTTCCTAAACGTGATTTAATGGTAGATAAGACATTTTTGCGGCGTCTCTCTCTCACATTGCGTATTTAACAATAAATTTATTGTAGATGCTTCAAGACACGCTTGTTTCCTGCGACTGGCAACACTCTAAAGCCTGTCATGTCTTGGAAAGTAATTGCGACGCGGCCACTTGCACTCATTTTCCCGCTAAAAGCCCTTCTCCAGTTCAAGAAGAATCGGAAAATTCTGATCTTGAACCTGAACCTGTAAAACAACCGCCGCCGCAACTTTCATTCAAAACTGTTGAAAAAACATTGAAAACTCTCGATGGATGGTTTTCTAAAACTAAAATGAGTGCAATTTCTCGTCAAGTCAACTCTAGAAGAAGAATCCATTCGTTATCATCTTCCGATGACGAAGGGGTGAACAAGACCAATAACGTCTTGAACGGAGGGAAAGTTCAATCTTCAAGCGCCGCCGCAAATTCTATTCCACTGACAAGAAAAGCTCACGAACTAAGTGACAATGATGATGATGATGACGTTATCAACGCTCCTTTAAGGGAAAGAGAAGATGGCGGCGGCGAGGAATCTACTCTTCAAATGACAAAGAAAAAAATCTCTACGGAGAACGAACGTCGTTCGAAAAAGAGTAAGAAAAGTAAGAAAAAGAAGAAAAGGAGAGACGTTCAAGGCGATAGTGACGAGTACGATGATGATTATGGAAAAGACGATGTTTATGACAGTGACGATAGTGATTTAGATGAAACTGAAACACCGGCTAGATTGTCGGTTATTAAGTTTTTCAATGAATCGACGAACAATGAAATCTTAACGGTGGCGGGGATTAGTAAGAAAAAAATGGACAGTATCGTCGCTTTAAGACCTTTTAACGGTTGGGGGGATTTAGTTAAAAAAATTCAGAGTGATAAACTATTATCAACTGATATATTAAACGGAGCTCGCGAAGTAATTCACATGCGTGAAGTTATGAACAAATTAATGGTTAATTGCGAGAAATGTTCCAAAGAGATGGAGAAACTGTACACCAACATGAAATTAAGTGAGAACAACGCCCTGATAAAGGAACAACCATCCAAACTGAACAAAGAGTAAGGGCTTCTTTTATTGTACAGGCTTGCCACATATCAGGCTTCTAATATCCAGAGGCTGTAATGAAATATTTTTATCTCCTTTTCAGTTTAAAATTAGCGCCGTATCAAATGGTTGGTTTGAACTGGTTATATTTAATGCATTTGAAGGATTTGAACGGTATTTTAGCCGATGAAATGGGTCTGGGTAAAACAATTCAAGCCATTGCCTTTTTGAGTCACTTGTTGGAAAAGGGTGAACCGGGTCCGCATCTTATAATTGCCCCTTCATCCGTTTTAGGTTAAACCTTCAAAAGTTTTTTAAACTTTTAATAATTTACTTAACAGCGGGAAATTAATTACAGATAATTGGATTCGCGAAATTAACACGTGGTGTAGTGATTTTGAAGTGATTAGCTACCGTGGTTCTCAAGCCGAAAGGCGAGAACTCAGGATTAAGTTGGTCAATAATGAAGTTCCGTTTAATATATTAATTACAACGTAAGATTGTTTTTTTTCGTGAAGGTTCGGATAAAAGGGATAGTAGCGTAAAGTTTTGATATTTGATCATTTAAACGCTATTGAACTATCCAATTAACGTAACCTTTAGGAATAGTTTTATTCAGAGCGGCCTGGCCCAAAATAACGCCTAGTTTTTTTAATTGAAAAGGTATAACATGGTTGGTAGTTCTCCCGAAGATCGAGCCTTATTCAAAAGATTACAATTCCATTACGTTATCTTTGACGAGGCTCATATGCTCAAAAATATGGCTTCTATTCGTTACAAAAATTTAATGGGGGTCAAGGTAATTCGATAAATATTGATGACTGTAAGGGGTCGGGTTTATTGTGAAATGATTTTCAGGCCCATCGCCGATTGTGCCTTACGGGAACGCCTCTCCAGAATAATCTGGTTGAGTTGATGTCTCTACTGATATTTGTGATGCCTGGAATGTTTCACGGAAAAATTGACGAAGTTCGGAAAATGTTCGCTGCAACTGGTGTAAGAAATAAAGAGTCTTAAGCCTATTTTCGTCAATTTTACACCAAGAGTCTTTTAAGCCTATTTTCGTCAATTTTACACCAAGAGTCTTTTAAGCCTATTTTCGTCAATTTTACACCAAGAGTCTTAAGCCTATTTTCGTCAATTTTACACCAAGAGTCTTAAGCCTATTTTCGTCAATTTTACACCAAGAGTCTTAAGCCGGTTTTCGTCAATTGTACATCAAGAGTCTTAAGCCTATTTTCGTCAATTGTACACCAAGAGTCTTAAGCTGGTTTTCGTCAATTGTACATCAAGAGTCTTAAGCTTGTTTTGATCTACTTTAAGCCTATTTTCGTCAATTTTACAACAAGAATCTTAAGCCTATTACGATAATTGACGCAGAAAACGGAAGAAAATCGTGGAAACTACGAGAGAGATAGAATAGAGCAAGCGAAACAAATAATGAAACCATTTGTGCTACGAAGGTTAAAGTCGGAAGTTTTAACGCAATTACCAGCGAAAAACGACCAAGTTAAATACATCCCAATGTCCTCTAATCAAAAGAAATTATACGAAGAGCTCGTTAATAACTTGAAAAATGTTGATATTGTAAGTATTTTTACGACTTTGATAGAAATAAAAGCATTGTAGTTCTTTCTAAGACTTTGTCCGTGGTTTTAGTTAAATAGCGCGACTGCTGAAGTTACCAGCGAAGATACGGCCGCCGGTAAAACAGGTGGAATTGGAATGGTTATGGAACTTCGGAAAGCGGCCAATCATCCGTTACTTAGACGGTGTATTTACACTGACGCAAAATTGAAAAAAATCGCTGCCAAGTTGAAAAAGGAAAGAAAGTACGCGGATTCCAACGAACAATACGTTTTTGAAGATTTACAAGTTATGAGTGACTTTGAAATTCATAAACTTTGTTCCGCTCACAAGGTAATAATTAATTTTTAATCCTGGCAAGTTAATTACTTTAGTGTAAGTAAATAGTTAATAATAATTACTTGTCCTTTAAATAAAGTTAACGAAAGAATATGCCTTGAAAGATGAAAATATTTTGGATTCTGGAAAATTTCAAGCTCTCGATAATATTTTAGCCGAATGGGGCGAAAAGGTAGAGGCCTAGAGGGGCATTCATTATGGCATAAACGATCAAATATCCTAAATGCTTTGAATTTTCAGGGAGAAAGAATTCTAATTTTTAGTCAGTTCGTAATAATGTTGAACATTATCGAGGAATATATGAAAATTAAGCAACACAAATACGTTAGACTCGATGGAAGTACACCCGTTGGCGAAAGGTGAATAGCAGCGTAATGCGGTTTTGTGCGCGCACTGTTATACGTGTTCCATTTCATTTTTAGGCAGGACCTTATTGATAATTTCACCGATGATAAGGACGTATTTGTGTTTCTATTATCAACAAAGGCTGGTGGACTCGGTATCAATTTAACGGCTGCCAATGTCGTCGTTCTACACGATATTGACTATAATCCGTACAATGATAAGCAAGCCGAAGATCGATGCCATAGAGTTGGACAAACGAGGTAAGTTGTGTCAAAACAATGGCGCCTCGCGACTTTATGGTCTCTTCCACGTTATCCACCGTTACTATCATTAGACGTAGACGACTTTGATTTGATTTGAATTGATCAGATTTTATAGAACTAAAAATCATTGATAACGGTTAAGCTTTGTCACTTTGAAAGAACATTTATGTTCTCTAATTTTATTTAGAGAAGTTACGGTAATCCGAATGATCAGCCAAGGAACGATAGAGGAAGGAATGCTTCACTGCGCTCAAGAAAAACTGCGTTTAGAGAAAAATATAACGTCAAATGAAAATGGTAAGTTACTTTTTTCAATATTTTAAAAAATGGGGTTTGTAAGTAAAAAAAAAAACCGCTTTTTTACAGCGGATGAATCAAAAAGCCTGGCCAGCAATTTACTGAAATCTGCATTAGGATATTCGCAAGCGTATTAATATAGAGACGGTGTATTTTTGATGAACCTTTCTCAAACCCCATTTATATATTTATATTTTGTGTTTCTCATACTTTTTAGTTCAAACTTAGGTTAAATAAATGAATTTAACTCGCAATCGGTAACAAAAAAATGACAATTTTTATTCTTCAAAAACGCCAAAATCCACTTTTACATTTCACAAGTACTTTAAGGCCCATCGAAATTAATTAAAAAATATTTAAGTCTTTCAAAAGCGGGCTTTCAATTTTCATATTCATCGCGTAATTATTATGTACTTTGTGGATTAATAACTCCACGAACGTTTAATTTCAAATTTGTCTTAAATATGTCGCCTATTATGTAAACCAGCACATAGTTAGGACTTTTTTTTTTCAAAATAGCAGACGACAAAGATTAAAGAAGCGGGCGGCGAGGAAAGGGTTGGAGGCAACGATTTTTTGTCATTTGTATCACTATATTGCTTTTTATATTAAGAAGAAAATTTTAATTTTCGCCTTGATACTCGCGAGTATTATGAAGAAAGTATTTTCCTTGATACTCGAGTATTATTAAAGTATCTGCCTTGATACTCGAGTATTATGAAGAAAGTATTTTCCTTGATACTCGAGTATTATTAAAGTATCTGCCTTGATACTCGAGTATTATGAAGAAAGTATTTTCCTTGATACTCGAGTATTATGAAGAAGGTATTTTCCTTGATACTCGAGTATTATGAAGAAAGTACTTCATTGATACCCGAGTATTAAGAAGAAAGTACGTTATTGATACAAGAGTATTAAGAATAAAGAATTAGAGCATTAAAGAAAGTATTTGTCCTTGTCTTGATACTCTGGTATTAATGAAAGTATTTCTTTTGATACTCGCGAGTATTATGAAGAAAGTATTTGCCTTGATACTCGAGTATTAAGAAGAAAGTACGTTATTGATACACGAGTATTAAGAATAAAGAATTAGAGGATTAAAGAAAGTATTTGTCTCTGTCTTGATACTCTGGTATTAATGAAAGTATTTGTCTTGATACTCTAGTAAATAAAATTTAAACACTGTATACGATACATAAATCTTAGTTATTAATTTCGTTTAAAGTGGAAAGTCCTGGCAAGCGCGTCCCATTCCCTGTCCCTTTAGAAGCAGTTCCAGCTGAGCATGTAGGAATTGGCGGGCGGGCGGGTTCAGGAATGATCATGTGGGAAACGCAAATATGGTGGCGTAACGTAAGTAACCTATTAATCTTCGTTAATAGACGACTCACTCGTCTAGACTCGAGAGATTCAGGCTGTTGGTAGGTGGGTCCATTCTAAGAGATAATCGCGCATTAGCGGTGGTAAAGGTAGTTTATTAACGTTGGGTGCTAGCTTGTAGTTGAGAGCGTTATAGATAGCGACGCGTGCTAATTGTTGAAGACTTCTGGGGTTTGAATACAGTTCCCCGATGAGGTTAGCTACGGCTTTACGCATTGGAACCAACGTAGTTTGCGTGTGAAGAATTTTCAAACAACCGTAAAGTTCTTTACCGCGCATGGCGTTATAGTACAACAGAATTAAACGAGCGAAACGTTTTTCGTCGTCTACCAATAATTCTTCTTTGCGGATCACCAATTGAACGTAGTAGTACAAAACCTGCGAGTACAAGTCGGGTAAATTTATAAATATAAAAATCATGGCGTTTAGCTCAAAGCGGAATGGTCTGCTGCCTTACTTGATTCGAAGATCGCTTAAGAAAGACGGAACTTTGCGAATGACAAATCATGGGCTCCGTAGTACTTATGCTGACATTCGGATCAGCTCCATATTGCAAGAGAGTCAAAGTGAGTTGATAAACGTAGTCGAGGTCGCTCGGTACGCGAGCGTTTTGAACCATGTCCATCAAGGCGAAGAGAATATGTTGGGTTCTCTGAGAGAAACCGACGTTCGGATCCAAACCATGTTGCAAAAGGACGACTAGAAGCTGGCGGATGAAAGCGAAAGCGTTGGCCTTTTCCTCTTCGCGGTTAATGATGATGTACTCGCTGGCTGTGAAGACTAGAACGTGTAACGGCGTCAAGTTACTTCTGGACGCGCAGTTAGGATTGGCTCCGTACTTGCACAAGAGCCTGACGGAATTGAGATAAAAGACCTTCTTGGTATGCGTCAGACAATGTAATGGATCCTTGTTAATAAGAGGAACCAGGCAAACCATCAACGGGACCGAACCGTCGCGACCCACGCAGTTCGGGTTACCTCCGTTCTGTAGCAACATGTCGAGAAGCTCGTATCGGAATTCCCAGTCTCTGACGTGACGCAAAACGCAGGCCAAGGCGCTATTTCCTTGATGATTTATACTGGGACTCGCCCCGTTTTGGATTAAATACAAGGTCAGCCGAAGCATATCCCACTTTGTCCAAGGACGTGGCTCGTGATCGTACCCGTACCGACTTTCTTCAATAGCGTATCTGACGATCAGAGCGTGCAACGGCGTGTTACCCAAGCTGTCGGGCTCGTTTATCAGTTCCCGACATCCCTGTTCCAATAAAACCTTGATGGTCGCCAAGGTATCGTCCGCTGACTTTTTCCCCAAGAGTAAGACTACGTGGAGGACGGTCATCTGTTGGGTGGCCGTTCGAACCGTAACGTCGGCGCCGTACCGCAGAAGTAAGTTAAGGAATTTCATATCTTGTAGCGAGGCTTGATGAATTGGGTAGTATTCGTCGTAACATTGGTTGACCTCGTCGTATCTCTCGGCGACCAAGAAGCGTGCGCAATTCCAAGCGCCTCTAGCGCAGGCCAAGTGCAACAATGGATGTTTCTGTTGCCAAGGTAACCAATTATCCTCGCTTTGCGCTAACAAGATTTCTAATATGTTGACGCGATCACCGTCGATCGCGTAATACTCGGAGGATTGCATCTTTTCAGAGGCCTTGTCAGGGATGCCGGGTGATGGTACGGTGCTCCTCAACTCGCAGTTGGGATTGTGAGGACCGGGGAAACACATTCGCGATTCTACGTCGACGCGAGCCCCGTGTTTCAATAGGATTTCGACGATTTCCTCCGTGCCGTGCAACGACGCGATGTGTAAGGGAAGACTGCAAGAACCCCTGTTGACATCGCAACCGCGGTTAACGATCCATCTTGCCAATTCGACGCAATTGAAGCCGATGGCGCGTTGAAGGAGGTTATAGCCATCCGGGCCATTGACGGCCAGAATGTTTTCACCCTGCAAAAACATAAGTAATCTCTTTCAATTACTCACTTTATTGTAAAATTCCTCAATTATTCACGCGAATTAGTTCCACGAGGAAAATAATATTTACTTAAATACCCCGAGAAAAATTAGTCGATATCAACCTAATCAATGTAAAAGTTTCCCTGTATCAATAGAAAAATTCCCTGGCGAACGTAACACGTTTAAAACCGCTTTTTCGGTCACGTAACAAACTGGGCGGTTACACTCTCGCTGCCCTATTTCAATTTCTAACTTTTTAATACTGGCGAGCCAGGTGATTATAACCAAATAATTAAAGTTCTTAGAACGTAACTATTTCTATTACAATTCGGGCTTCTGTACTATATGGACTATTTAAAAATGTAAAAGAACAACCACCAATAGTGTATTTTTCTAGAGTAACCTTGAACAACCACAACATATTGTAAAGTTATTATGTCAACATGTCCGCGTGACCCTATCCTTAGATATGGGCCAAGTGGTTGATCAACAACATACTTCGGTTAAATTGAACAATAACCATTGTGTCTCTGTGGCAAGAGGAAAGATGTAGGAATCACGGCGGTAATCACGCCACTTTTGTTGTGACGTTGGTTTCAGTTTTTATAAAAACCAGTCAACCGCGAAGGGCTAGCTTAATGACGCCCCTAACCTATCAAAACTATTCACTTAAAAGTCGCAAAATACTCTTTTATACTGCGTCTAAGGTCATGTTTTTAAAGAAATATTGGGAAAGTTATGCCCAATTTCACTTAACCAGGCAGACAAGATGTGGGTCAAATAAAGAAGGGGACGTACAACGTACGGCAGGTGAGGAAATCAGGACGATTACAATCTAACTTCTAAACGTCCTTGGGTAAAGTTATGGGTCAAAAGGTCAAAAGATCAGAGACTTACTTTGGGTATGTTCGCGAGAAACTCCTCGATGGTTGACCAATGAATGTGCGATTGCGAGTCCTCATGGGCTCTGAGTTCCTCCAATAAGGCTAGGACAACGTGGCGTGTTGTGTCGGAAATTCCAGAGGACAGTAAATGTCCTCCGGACTGAAAAAAACTGCTAATCGTTGCACCCATTCTTTGTAAGATTCCGGGGACGCAACATGGCGACGCCGGGTCACCAGTACCAACTAGCTCCAACGCGAACTTTCAGGACAATCTCTCATCAAGCCTAAGATATGGAATCCAAAAACAACCAAACATTAGCGATAAAGCGAAGGCTATCTCTAAAAACACACTCCAGCCGCGACCCTCCTTAACGTTTTGGCCTTATCAGTCGAGGGATATTGGTAAACATTTCGACATTTTCCATATAATGATTGGCCACTTCACAAAATATTAACGTTTTCACGAGAGCGACACGCGGTTGAGGTAGATCAATATAATTTTAGTCGAGTGCAGCAAAGGCACAAATAAAACTTATTTTAGAACTTATATTTTAGAAATAATTATTTGACGGCGTGTTTTCAAAAACAATTTTCACTTCAATTAAACTGATTAAAATTTCTTAACGTTTTACTGACCTTTTCTAAATTTTAGAAATGTTTACGGTGAAGTAGATACGTCTGGCGGAGTCGCGTTACGTAAATGCTCGCGCGATTAATTCGTCGTTAATGTACTCAAAGACTTTAACATCGATTGGTCGTAGTTGCTAAAACACTCAAGTGTTTGAATTCACTTAAATACAATAGTTTTCCTTCGGAACGAGGCAACCTCAAGACCACCACGATCATCTGCCAATGCCAACCAGAGTTACGCTTCCCAACATACACACTCAACCCAGAAGGGTGGTCTAACGTCTAAGTCTAACCCAAATGAGATCAGTATAGAGGCGGCAAAGAGAGTATAGGGGAGGAGTGGAAAGAGGGGCAAAACTTGTCTCGCTTTTCTACCGCGCATCTTCAATGCGCAGTACCGAGGCATTTCCGTTTGAGACATTAAATGGTATCGTAGGTGGCGCTATTGAGCCGGAAACTCCCTCGTACCGCTAGCCTTGCCGCTAGTATAATTTAAGCGAGACATAACTATTTACGCTTGTGGAGCGGGGGAGCTTCCACTCCTCCCTTATATTCTCTGTGGAGGCGGCGAACGGCTACAATCTCTGTAAAATGGGGACATACAGTTGACGTCCTCCCCTCCATCGCTCCAACCACTTTTACCCCGAGCGCTGAGCCATAGCCCACTCGATCACGCGCAACACGACGCAAGCTGCTCGCGCTATAGAAGCCCGTTCGAAGAATTAGATTTACACGTATAAGCGCAACTTTTGAAGATTATTCAAAGGAACCCAATGATGACATTCTGAAGATTCTTGTATTTTTTTAATGCATTAATCTTTTATCAGTATCCAGGAGAGAGAGGGATAGGATATAAAAGCGGTACGAGCATAATTGTAGTAGTAGTATTAGCAAGAAGCGATATCAAGTTTACTAGGGTGCCTAAGTATTCGCTCGCCATAGTCCCAGTCCCCCTTTCAGAATAAAAGGGAGACGTAAAGGAGGCCGGGCTAATTCACTGCCTCTCCTCAGTCGGAAAATACTAATTTTCGTCATTCGTGTCGCGCTGACCGTCTGACGTGAGTACCAAGATAACCAACAGAGAATTTCCTTCAGAGGAAAGCAAAAATTCGGGAGGAAAAAATTTAAAAGGATTTATATTGTTTATCAGTCTTCAGTTCGCTAGAATCACATTGCACGGCTTTCAGTTAGCTAGAGCCCTTCCATCTTTTACCCCAGCGGGGATTCGAAAATCGGCACGGTCGCTCCATTGTTAGTCTCGATGTTCGGTTTTCAGTTCACTAGAGCCCTTTTCGCTGGAAGTCGGCCTTTAAGGCATTACAATTATTTGGTGTTTTACCGAATTCTTTCTCTTTCAAACGCTTCTGGCCATAAGTTCATGTTAGAAATTTATAAGACGCGATAAGTATGCGAAGGCATAAGTTGTAAACTAAAATTTTCTGTACGTGTATTAATTGAACGTTAAGTACGTAATCATTTTAGCACTGTTAAAGGCAACTCGATCATCGAGGGGATAGTCACTAAAACTTTCTGTTCTTCTATTAAGGGTTGTGTGTAATCAGTTTAGCATTGTTAAAGCTAAAACCTCGTTTTTAGAATGGGCTTGCGGGTAATCATTTTAGCAGTGCTCCCTGATTTTAGCAATGTTAACGGTAGCGCATCGAGGGGCTACTCACTCAAGTTTTCTCTTTGCGTCGCACTATTACAATTATTACATAAATAGATTTATTGAAGTAAGGATTACGGTTAATCATTTTTGCACAGTTAAAAGTAGCGCATCGAGGGGCTATTCTCATAAATTTTATGTACGCCTGTTAAGTACGGTACGATGTGGTTACTATTATGAGCCCAGCCCTTGAGCCATCTTGTTTAACTTTTATTTATTAGGAAATTTTGTTTAATCAAACCTTTCGTGTTCAAGCATTATTATTTGCCGGTTCAAGCAAATTAATGAATATTTATGTTTAGTTCTATCATGGAAGAACTAATTTATTTATTTATCTATATCTATATAAATCAAAGTCCTGACTGACTGACTGACTGACTGAATGACAGACTGACTGATAATCAACGCCCAGCCCAAACCGCTTGCCCTAGAAGGCTGAAAATTTGCAGGAACGTTACTCATAAGTAGTAGGCGCGTACTAAGAAAGATTTTTCCAATCCGCCGCCATCTTAAAAAATGGCGCCCAGAAATGTAAAAAATATTCTCTATGCAATTAAGTACACGCGTTTCAACCGATTTCACAAATATTTAGTACACTGGTTTGCTTTAACCTATAGACGGGCTGAATGGTCTTTCGGGTTCGATTTTTCGCTATCTTTTAAAATGGCGCCCAGAAATGTAAGAAAATATTCTCTATGCAATAAAGTCCGCGCGTTTCAACCGATTTCACAAATATTTAGTACAATGGTTTCCTTTAACCTATAGACGGGCTGAATGGTATTTTGGGTTCGATTTGTTGCCATCTTTTTAAATGGAGGCCAAAAACTTAAAAACCCATCTTTATGGAATAATGTCCGCGTGAAAAGTAATAAAAAATGTCCCGACGGGCTGACGGACTGTGCCGAGTGCCTTCGCTCCTAGGGTGCTACAAAAATATTAGTCATCAGTAAAATCTACACATTCTTTATATCATTTAGATGGAAGTTCTTATTACATTTCTTATTATGTTTATTATAATTGCAGATGTTCGGTATTGATTGAAACGTTCCTGGCAATTCCGGCTTTACTCTATTCCTTGCCGCCATATTGGTATTTCTTTCTAAGCTATAAATGTTTGTTTTGAGGCATACCAAGTACAATATACGAGGGGTCCGACTATACCAAAAAAAAAAGCGTACGGAATTTCGGGATTTCTTCAAAGATTTCGCGAGAAGCGTACGGGATTTCGTGTAAATGTCGGACCCCTCGACAGTGTATAATTTAATAGTGAGAAAGTAGTTTATAGTGTCACCGAGGGGCTAAACACTCGCGCATTCTGGCCTCAGTGTAGATAAGCGCTAATTGGGAGAGCTAATTTATTTTTAAATCCATCCATCGGACTGAAACAATGGTTGGGTAGTTATTTTTGTTTATTAATTGGTCTTAGTTCCGAGGTAATTATTTAGCAACTCTGGGTTATCTAAACAAATAATTTAATACTAAGTTATAACAAGACGACCCCAAGGGCTGGGCTCGTAATAGTAGCCACATCGTACCGTACTTCGATGCGCATCCTTTAACAGTGGTAAAACATGGTACCCGTAAATACCCATTAAAAGAAGTACAGAAAATCAGAGTGAATAGCCCCTCGATACTCTAACAAAAAATTAGAACCCTTAAGGTGGAATTCATAAACGTCGGACGCAACGCAATTTAGTACAGGCAAAGGCAGGGCGTCGTGCGCAAACTTCCGCCTTTTGCGCACGACGCCCTGCCTTTGCCTGTACTAAATTGCGTTGCGTCCGACGTTTATGAATTCCACCTTTTAATCCTTATTTCAATAAATTTACTTTCTTTTAAAACTCTTCTCGTTTTGTGGAGACGTGTTTCAGGAACGTTCCCCATTCGCTAGCTCGAGAGAGAAGCTCTCCAGGATTACAGTTTAACAAAGCTTGTTTTACAAATACGAAGGTGTATTTTGCTTACTTTTAAGGGTTGGCTTTTGAAATAGAAAGCTCAAGGTTTTTACTTCTGTTATTTTTGTATTCAAGGTTGGGTGCAGGCTGGGAAATAAGGATATTTTTTAAACTAGTCCCTAGTGTCTGAAATCATTTACTGGTCTCCGGACTGGTCCCAGCCTTTGCTCTCCAATAGATTTGCAATTAATAAACTGGTCCCGAGGACCAGTAACCCCCACTTCTTGAATTAAAAAACTAGTCCAAGCAATTAATAAACTGGTTTTGGACCAGAGGAAGTGTGCTATTTCCCAGCCTGGTTGGGTGGGGTTTTTTTTTTTACTATTGTTCACTTGCACTTATATATATATATCTTTTATACGCTTAATCTATACATGGTTAATAATATTTATGCAATTTTTGAGAAAACTATTTTTCCAAACTCAGTGACTTTACCCACTTCCTATCTGGACGCAAAAGCATAATGCTACGTTTTGCCACTAAATACCCTGGTTTTCCATCCTAAGAACCTCGTTTTCCACCGTAGGATATTAGCGTGGAAAAACAGTGGAAATTCTAAGCCGATTAAAATTTGTTAATAATAGAAATCTTATTATTTTCAGTACCTGGACTCAACACTCGGAAGTTACACGTTTATAAAAATATTCTCATTATTTTCATTATTAATCTTTTTAATAAAATCTAATGTATCGATGAAATATATTTTCAAATTAAAAACTTGCATAATATTTATAAAATATTATTTGATAAAATTATTTCTATTTATAAGCTTATTAATTATAGTTAGGGCGTCAAATAATAAAAAGAATAAAAGACTTTTAATAAATGATTACCACATTTTTACAAATTTTTATTAAATCCGAATGTATCAAATGGAATATATTACGAAATAAAATATTGCTTTAATATTTGTAAGTCTGCCTCATAAATTTATTTTTACTTGTAAGCTTACTAACTATAGTTAGCGGCTGAGGTATAGAAACTTGTTTCATACCCTCTGAATTAGAGTATGATGAAAGTGCTTTCTCAACATAATAGTCGAATATGTTGACAGAATAGATATAGAATAGAATAGAATAAATGACTTTATCCAATGAAAATTTTGAATACAGCATCAATGATATAATGAATGATTTTATTCGAAGTGATTTGGACTGATGCGTGACATAGCAGCCACGCAAAACGGTACAAACTAATGTTTAATTAGCTAGTGCTGGTTACATAAAAGTGTGTTTGTTTATGTGTGTGGTAGTGAACGGATTAACCATACTTATGACGTCAGATCACGTCACTTATGACGTCAGATCACGTGTCCAATGACGGCAGATCACGTGACCTATGACGTCAGACCACGTGCCCTATGACGTCAGATCACGTGACCTATGACATCAGGTGGCTATGACGTCAAATCACGTGACCTATGACGTCAAATCACGTGACCTATGACGTCAGATCACGTGACATATGACGTCAGATCACGTGTCCAATGACGGCAGATCACGTGACCTATGACGGCAGATCACGTGACCACGTCACTGAGGTAATTGACTTATGACGTCACGACAGACGTTAATGGTAATAGGTAATGACTATCCATTCAGTTAGGCCTAGCGTTCATTCATTTAGGCCTAACGGTGTTCAGCTATTTGAATTTCGTGCCTGGGAAATGGCGCACCCGAGTCCGCGCATAGAAGCTTTTAGCTACCCCCCCCCCCTCCCGACGTTGGAAATTTACGCGGCAGCCGGCTCATTCGTTATCAGGACGCCGTCGAGGAAAGTCACCCAGCTGATCGGTACGGGTCAGCCGGTTCATTCGTTGTCTGGAAACCGTCGAGGAGGTCGCTTGGAAACACATTTCTCGCTCAGCTGATCGTTAAGAGTCACCCGGTTCATTCGTTGCCTGAAAGCCGTCGAGGAAAGTCGCTTCGTGACCCCGGCTTTTGAAGTTGATTCTTGATCGTTCCGCCATTTCGCTGATCGTTTTTCCCGAGGACGCAAGCTGAATTCGAAGCTCTTCAACGTACTCGGCGGCCATTGCTCGACCTCCTCGTGCTTTAACAGTCCGTAAGCCTAACTTTACAATAATCCAAACTCATCTAGCCCCTCTTAAATTATTTATTTTATTTCAAGTCTTTAAATTAATTAGGTTGTGTTAAATGTTAGTTATTTTTATTTATTTTTTAAAAATCAAGTACCATAAATAAAATTTTACAACGAGATGTTGGACAAGAGAATCCCTTAATAATTAATTTAGGGGCTATTATTACAAGATATTAAACGGGGTAGGTAATTAATTTGGAGATAACGCGACAGATTTTCGGAAATAAGAGTCCTGCCGAGATAATTTAAAGACACGAGGTTCCCCTAAGCCTTATCCCATTTAAACCCTAGTTATTTACGGGGTCTGTCTGTGGGAATAGTTTTAAAATAAAATCAGGTTTTCCTAAAATTAATCAAGGGGATATTTTAAATTAATTTAGAGATAATGCGATAGACTTTCGAAAATAAAGTCCCGAAGAGATAATTTTAAGACACGAGGTCGAGTACCACAAATAAAATTTTACAACGAGATGTTGGACAAGAGAGAATCCCTTAATAATTAGTTTAGAGCCTATTATTATTAGCTATTAAAAGGGGTACGTAATTAATTTAGATATAAAGCGACAGATTTTCGGAGATCAGGTCCCGCCGAGAGAATTTTAGAACACCAGGCCAGCTGCCCTAAGCCCTTTCCCATTTAAACCCTAGTTATTTACGGGGCCTGTCTGTGGGAATCGTTTTAAAATAAATAGCGGGGTTTCCTAAAATTAGTTTAGGGGCTATTGTTAATTTATTTAGAGATAAAGCGATAGATTTTCGAAAATCAAGTTCCGCAGAGATAGTTTTAAGACACGTTGACAGTTGCCTTAAGCCTAAGTTAATCCTTGTCCCATTTTGATTTAAGTTGATGGGTTCTACCTGTGGCAATAGTTTTATTTTCTATGGAATTATGGGAAATAATTAGTTAGCCAGAGTATTTATTTAAGGGTGGGAATCACGGTAGTAACGCCTTTCTTTAATTCGGGGTGGCAATTAGTCGGTGATAATTGGTCTTTCTCTCCAAAATTATTAGCCAGTTTTTTAATTAGGGACCGCCCAAAAGTAGGCAATAGTTTAAGATGTGTTATTAATTTGATTTCATCTATAGATGCAGCTGATATTCTTGGATTTTGCTGTCCCTGGTCATTATGTGACATATCTTTCCCGATCACTTATCATTCCTGATGCCATCCTTTGTTGGATTGACGTTGCACGATGACTTCCGCTGTTCTGGACTTGCTCAGGGCCGGATTAACCACTAGGCAAGTTAGGCAATTGCCTAGGGCCCGGATATCTGAGGGGCCCCTAATCAGCTTGTTTTCAAAAACTGAGAAAATGAAAAACCAACAAATATATTCTCCACTCTTTCTCTACTGAAAAATAACGTCACTATGGAAAAGCCTTGTGAGATGCTACGGCAGCCTTATGTTGAAAAACCCGTTACCCAAAAACATTATGGCAATTAGCCTTATTCCTGATCAGCGCCACCTACCCATAGCGGCGACTTTGAGAACTACTGTAAGCGGCAAGCCAATCAGATGTCGCTAAAATCTGGTGACGTCACTGACTGGCACTCTCGGGTCTTACCAAAAATGACGTCACCAGATTTTAGCGACATCTGATTGGCTTGCCGCTTACAGTAGTTCTCAAAGTCGCCGCTATGGGTAGGTGGCGCTGATCAGGAATAAGGCTAATTTATAAAGGCAGAAAGAAAAAGACGAAAAGAAACTTGAAAATTCAATGGAAATGTATTTTTAGAAGTCGCAATCCTCGGAGAAAGAAATATCATTTTGAATTCGTGTTGTTACTGACCGTCGTTAAACACTGGTGTTGCATTGTATGATTCCTTGATAAGTTTTATTCAGGGTGGTCGTGATAATTTGAAATATTTTAAATAATTGCTCAGCTCACAAAAGAGATTTTTTTTTTTTTTTTTTTACAAAAGTAACGATTTTTTTTTTTTTTTTTACAAAAGTAACGAGAAAAGGGGAAAAAATACGTAAACGGTTCTTCGCCGAAGGCAAAGGAAAGAACAAGGCGACCCATGGGTTGGACTCGTAATAGTAGCCACATCATACCGTACTTGACAGAAAATTTGAGTGAATAGCCCTCGATGCACTCACTACCTTAACTCTTTTAAAATGACTACTTCATTTTTTACTTCCGTTATAATTATAATAGTGTGACACGAACGGAAAACGTGAGTACCCCCACGATGAGCATCCTTTAACAGTGGTTAAACGAAATACCTATATAAGCCCATTAAAAGAAGTACAGAAAATGAGAGTGAATAACCCCTCGATGCCCAAACAAAAATAATAACCCTTAATCCTTACTTTAATAAATTTACTTACGTTATAATTTTAATATTTAGGGCCACAAGCTACCTAGTACTTTCTTTTAAAATTATTCTCGATTAGAGGAGAAATACACGTAATAGAGTGCTGTCAGAAGCGCCGGTGTGACGTCACCCATGCTGTTTTCCCATAAAGAAAAAACGGTAACTGTCATGGCCGCCCATTGCTTAAGACAGACTCGTGACGTTTAACCTTGGATCTGACGTCACAACTGACAGCACTCTATTTCTAATAAAAAACATCTTTGACCATTCTAAATATAACTTCGGAATATACAGTTCCTTTTGCTTTTTAAAAATTCCCCTTGATTTCTTTGGATTTTGAAATAGGGGAGTGGGATTGAAAGCGTGAAACCCTTATTGTCGACGGGTGACAGGAAATTTAAAGGGAGTATTAAACCTTCCATTTTAATTAAGATAGCACCATAATCCTCTATCTCGCTTTAAATATGTCGAGAAATCGTAAAACACAATTCAAAATGCTTAGTCTTACTGCCACAATTAAATGGAGTGCTTAAAGTTACTATTATAATCCCCATTCTCTTAAAATACACGAACGTAAAAATCACCTCACCACAATTCTCTCCCATTCACTCTCCCTTAAATGACGAACGAAAAATTCTATACTGCCAAACGCGCTACTCTTTCACGTCACGTCTACTGGTACTGGTACTAGTAGTAGAACGAGTACGAGTACAACAGGGCAGGCCAAACTAAGAGTCTCATCGTAGATGTACATCATACGATGTGGCTAAAAACGATGATAACACACTGATGGGACGGGACGCTTTCAAATTAAAAGTGTTTTACGTCTAATGACAAATACTAAAAAAACAATCTGAAGTTAACAAGGACACACAGATGAAAAGTTCAAACCTATTTTTAACATTAATGCCCCCGATGAATCTTTCTCTGGAGCTTTCCAAGAATTGGCAGAAACTTTCGTATTGCAATGATTTAAATTATGAAGAGCTTGAAAACGAACTGCTACATTTCAAGCATTTCGTGAAGAATGAAGAAAGCAAAAACCCAGAATTCTTTCATCATTGCTTCATTCGTACCAATAATATCATTTCAACTTTACCACCAAACTTAAGAAATTATTTTGAGAATTTACTTGTGTTTGCAATGCAAGTGGCGAAAAATCCTTTTCAACTTTAAAAAATAATGAAAAACTACGTAAGAACCACATTAGCCCAGGAAAAATTAAGTTCCGTATCTTTGATGTAGGTATATTGAAAAGGATTTACTAAATGTCTTCATAGAGTATGAAGAGATAACTGATAAACGCGTTTTGAGTTAGAAAGAAAGGAATTTAATTATCGAGTTCAAAAATAAATTTAAATATGCAGTTAAGTGTTAAGTCATTTAAAGATATGAAAAAAAGTATGTCTCCTGGATTCTCTTTAACTGTGGTGTGTTGGGGGGCTGGGGCCCGAAACTAAGGCCTTGCCTAGGGCCCAAAAAATGGTTAATCCGGCCCTGGACTTGCTACGTATCATTCCTGATGACAAGCTTTGTTGGATTCCGTTACACGATGTCTTCTTCCGGACTTGCTATCTCTCTCAACATTGACCCGAAGATACGGAGAATATCATAGAAGCTAGAAGACATGAAAAACATCATTTTTACTTGCAAATTTTACATGTAACCACTTCTTTTAGTTTTTTGCTTGCAAAGTTTATTTGTAACTACTTATTATTTTTTTTGCGTTCAAACTTTAACTTACAAAACTCTTTAATAATTTTTTTGTTCGAAATTTTTGTAAACACTTGGTTTTTTTGTTTCAACTTCAATAAATTTTGCCTTAAACCTCGTTCTTTCTTTACTTTAAATTTTTACGATACTAGACTTGGTTTAAATTTTTTAATGTCTGGACTTAGGGAGCTTTTTCTGACCTCTTTCAGGCTTATTATTTAATAAAATAGAAAAAGAATGTCATTAAAAATATTTTTTATTCAAAAAATAAAATATTTAGTAGAAATTTATAAAAAAAAATAAATTTTTTTTAAAAATAATAAAAAAAGAAGCCAAAAAAGGTCAAAAAAATGGTTATAAGTAAATCGATTGCTTTTTTTTGGCCCTAGTCTAATAACGAAACTTTTTATTGAACACAAGTTACCAGGCCTAACGTCAGGCCTGCGGGCCCAATTTAAATTTAACAAGTCCCTGTTATATTCGGGAAGAGTTAAATTTAAACTAAAGCCCGCTGTGGAGCCCCCAAAACCAGGAAACGTCGTCCTTAGCATGGGATTTCCAATGAAAGTCCACTCGCTGACGTCCATTGTTCCTGCGCAAAAAAATTCTTATTAATATTTGGAAAAAAATGGCACACGAATAAAATTAATTACCTTAATACGAAAATCCACTCGAGTATTCTCGCATGATGCGACGCTTAAGGTTTCGGCATAAGACAAATGACGATTATTTAGCATAAATGGCACGCTCGTAACTTTAATAGGGAAAGAATACCAAAAAAAGCTAAGCCTCGCCTTAAACCCGCTTAAAATAGTGTTTACTTTTAAAGGACAAAGCGTATAAGCAACCTTCTACCTTAAACCTAAATCAGAAATTTATTTAGATCCTACAAAACTCCCTCAACGAGTTGCCAAACGCTTTTCCCCTAAAAATATTTATAATTGAAACCATAAACTAGATACCTTAATACCGCAAAGGGAATCTCACCCTTGAAATCCTGATTACGCGTTCATTATTCTTAAAAGGGAGGGCTAGGACCAGTGTTCACCTATTCCATAAGTAAGATTTCATTTAAGTCCTGGCGAAAAGAAAAATCCCTAAAAATTAAAGGACACAAAGCGCTTCCCTTCTAACAATAAATAGAATGATAAATAATAAACTAAATACCCTAATAATTGCCTAAATGTCTCACACGCTGTCTAAATAGTTTTGGTAATGAGATTCCCTTTCAACGGATAAAACCAAAGTGTAGACCTGCATTAAGAATGGTATTGTACTGGGTTTATTGACCTGATTAATATTGCGTACCATTTTGCTAAATAATGCGTTATTCATTCTAGAATCCAACATAAATTGCTCCCTTGGAAATGGATGAACGGATGATGGCTATAAAAAATAAAATTCAAACAATCAAATACAAATTAAAATTATTATCAGCTTAAATGGCAAAAGTATTTTAAGGGCCGGATCGGAGCCTCCGAAATGAACTAGGCCCATGCGTGTGGCGAAGCGAGAATATTTTTTTAACTAATTTAGTTCGCCGTGTTTTCCCGCTTGGGGCCGCTGACACGACCGTAAAATAAACAAAGTTCAACCCCGTGAACCTGTCGACAGCTCAAGTATTTGGGCCAAGGTCGCGGATTGTAAGTATACGGTTTTATTACTCTTACTGAATTATTTTAATTGAAATAATTTAAAATCTAATTTTATTTAAAGAATCATGGTTTCATACAATCTATTCTAACCATATGATTCAATAAAAAGTGAAGAGATCCAAAAACATTTACGTTAATTTTAGGATGAAACTTTTCTCAATCATAAAATTTTATGACTGACCCCTAAAATATCAACGATAATTTAAGGAAGACCCCTGTCACAACGGTAATGTGAGCGCCATCTCGTACACATATATGGTGAAAATATTTTCCTTAACAAACTGGATATTTCCCCACATAAAATTTGACATGCATGGGCCTAGTTCATTTCGGAGGCTCCGGCCGGATTAAGCAATTTTGCACCCGGGGGCCGAGATAATGCTCGCCCCCTTAAGTCGAAAAAAAAGGAACAGCAAATGTTGCTAAGGGGGGAATAGTTTAACCCAATGTGCCCCCAACAACCGTTGCGCCCGTGGGCCAGTAACCCCTCGCCCCCTATTTAATCCGGCCCTGACTAAAACATACTCGAAGGGCATCTTCCCATCTCTAGTAGAACAAGAGTTATGAACCTCAAAGTTGGATGTAATGCTATTCCTATAGAGGGGGGGTATGTTTATAAATATTTTCCTCAATTACTTGGCCCGTTTAACCGATCCGCAAGTTTTTAGTATGGTTGTATGGGGGGCAAATAGGACTATAACATACTCAAAGGACATCCCCGTATCTCTAGTAGAACCAGAGTTACGAGCCTCCAAAGTTGGGTGTAATGCTATTCCTATAGAGGGCGTATGTTTGCGAAAGTTTTTCTCAATTAATTGGCCCCTATTTACTCGATCCCCAAGATTTTAGTAAGGTTGGATGGGAAACTCAATGCGCCCCAACAAACCTTGCGCCCGGGGATAGTGCCCCCTCAGTCCGCCCCCTTTAATCCGGCCCTGAGTATTTTGAATAACATTACTTTCAAACAAATCATTTAACGTAACTAGAAAAATAAATATTAATACGGTTTAGAGTCAATCTTGAAATATGAATTAAATGATCACTTTGAATTACTTTTAAACCGACCAAAAAGATTGACTAGTAAAACCAGGAATAAATGCAATGCGCAATTAATAAGATTAATTTCAAATGTTTAGAATAAGTACGACATAAATGTGAATCACAAATACTGTGTGCCAAAATAAACTTCTAAAATATTTCCAGGAAGCCATTTCGAAACGGTTAACCAGGGGCGTTCCGAAGGGACAAGGTTTGGGGGGAGGGGAGCCCACCTAATTTTGCCAACTACAAACCGAAATTTGCCAAGCGACACGTACTAATGCAGTATCATGTTACTCTGGTTCGTAAAATAGTTTTGGAATGAAATTCCCTGACTTTTCCAGGTATTCCCTGACTAAATTTATCAAACTTCCCTGACTAAATATATAAAACTTCCCTGACTAAATATATAAAACTTCCCTGACTAAATATATAAAACTTCCCTGACTAAATATATAAAACTTCCCTGACTAAATATATAAAACTTCCCTGACTAAATATATCAATCATCCCTAACTAAATACTTCAAATTCGATCCACAAATTTCCCTGACTAAATTCATCAAATTTGCCTGATCAAATTCATCAAGTTTCCCTGATCAAATTCATCAAGTTTCCCTGATCAAATTCATAAAAGTTCCCTGATCAAATTCATCAAAGTTCCCTGACTAAATTCATCAAATTTCCCTGATCAAATTCATCAAGTTAAGGGATCGCCCCTGGGGCTAACTAGTACAGGGTTGCCACAGACTTTTCATTTCAAAATTCTCTGACTTTTCCAGGTTTTCCCTTACCATCTAAAGTCAACTTCCCTGACCACTACACTAACAGAAACGTAAGAATGCAGCCTTTTAAAATTCCGTATTTAATTATTTATCATCAGCTGCCTACTTGACCATGACTACACACTTTCAAGTCAGTATGCAAGGGAAATTCCCTGACTTTTACGAAAATTTTCAAATTCCCTGACTTTTCCCGGTACTGTGGCAACCCTGTAGTAGTAACTACACAAATAGCGCTGTTACGTTGAAAACAAATGGGCCAGACACCCATATTTACACCAATAGATTTGTTAATTGAAAACATTTTAGAGAACTACAGTTCCTTAAAAACCTCATTTCGGCGGTAATACACCTTCCATTAAAGGTTTTATACTTGCTTCAGTCATAGCCCACTTGATCACGCACGCTGGCTGCACGCGCTCTAGAAGCCCGTCCAAACAATTTTTTTTACATGTTAACTCGCGAATACGGCGCGTCACATAGGTTCGGTCTAAACTTTCAAACCCGTCTGGTTTTAACATGGGCCTCTATGGGAGGGGACCAGTTTTTTCAACGTTTTTGACAATATTAGTGCATCTACTGGTTCAAATCTCTTGAATTTTTAATGAGACGTGTATTGAAAGGTTTGATATTATCCTGTAAAATTTAAAGTCTTCAGCTATAATAGTTTTTTTTATAAAAAATAAAAATCATCACATAGTAGAGAAATAAATCCTTCAATTTCTCTACTATGTGATGATTTTTATTTTTTATAAAAAAAACTATTATAGCTGAAGACTTTAAATTTTACAGGATAATATCAAACCTTTCAATACACGTCTCATTAAAAATTCAAGAGATTTGAACCAGTAGATGCACTAATATTGTCAAAAACGTTGATAAAACTCGTCCCCTCCCATAGACGGCCCTGTTAAAACCAGACGGGTTTGAATTTTAGACCGAACCTATGTTATTCTCATTTTTAGGGTCGATTGAGCGGGCTTCTATAGCGCGTGCAGCCAGCGTGATCAAGTGGGCTATGCTTCAGTTAAGGGCAATATACAGCCAATAACCAAAGCAACAAAAGTGCATTATGTTTGGTAACCAATAAAATCAACTAAGGCTATGTTAAATGTTTTCTTCAAACAGACAATGGTCTTAATTAACAAACCTATTATGCACGTTTATGAATACATTTTCCACCTGTAACAATTTAATTTCCATCCGGTTGCAATAAAACTTTGGTATTTAATCTAAATTAACCCTTAAATAAATAAAATATTTACCTGGAAAGATCTCTGTAGCCCCCACTGAAAGAGGCTTCAGGCCAACACCCAAAAAGACAACGCGGCTCCAAAAGACATAGGATACTAAGCCTTGGTCGTAGTGCGCCAACCCAACGCCCCAACGTGGTTCCACAAAAGACATAGGATACTAAGCCTTGGTCGTAATTAACAAACGTATTTGGCACGGTTAAGCGTAAATTTTCCACTTGCGACGCTTAATTTCCGATCGGTTGCGATAAAACTTTGGTATTTAATCCAAATTAACCCTTAAAATATAAATAAAATCAAAATATTTACCAGCAAAGATCGCACAGAAATTCGCAGCAGCCAGTTGTCTTGGAAAACGCCCCAAAAAGAACCCAGAATGAATAGGATTATTGGTTGCAAACATGGACCGCTAGATGGCGCTGCTGAAGTTAGGCAGACTTCAAAATATGGCGGGAGCGTGCGTTTCAATTTTATTGCTTCTATTTTCTAATATAATTAATAATTTAGTTAATTATAATTTACAGCCCAAAACACTTGTCTCCACTTTTAAAAAGTGGTACTGGAGTTTATGGATTCCTACAGCTGGAAAACCACCCTATAAACATGTTTGTCTAATAGGTTGAAACTTGAAATCATAATAATTAAACTAATTCCTATGAAAGTTAATTCATTTTACAGGGGACCCAGTTTTACGTTGATCTAGATCAAATAAAAGTTCTGAAATTAAAAGTGTAATATATTCCAAAATCTTTGTTTGTTTTTGGAATAATTATTCCTGTTCTTAATTAGAAAATTAGTAAAATAAAAATAGTAATGAAGAAAGAAGATGCTATAGGTTTAGCCGCCCCATAAATAGGGTGTCCTGTAAGAATAATCGGGTTGCAAATCGCTTTGTGGTACACTTCTCTCGAAGAGAAATATTATATACTTTTGATAATACTAAGGTTAGTTTCCCCGACATGTGCGCTAGCTTCAAACATTACAGCGAAAGCGTTCCTTGGTTTCTTAAAGTAAAACTAATTAATTATGGTCTAGACAATCTGGTACAATCTTGTATAATCTAATACTTTCTAAAAGGCATGTTTTGGACAAGGAGGATGGGGTTGGGTTTTTTATCTAGGAAAACGGTTATAAGTACTGAATTTACAATTTTGACATTGGAAATTAATTTTAATTAAAAAACTCTATCGACTTTAAAAGCTTGAATCCTTTTTAGAATAATATAAAACACGTCAAAACACACGTCTCATTAAAATTTCAGGTCATTTGGATGAATAGGACAAAGGATCTGGCCCAAAAACCTACCTCCTCGAGTCCTCCCATAGAACTTAATGTTACTTTTGGGTTCCTTCGAACTCCCCGCCGATAGCCAGGCCTTCTTGTTAACAAAATTCTCGTGGCACGCTCCATGCCGACTAAAATATAGCGCGGAGATTTGATAAAATTTAAGCGTGATTGGTCGGAGGTCCATTTTTCAAATTATCCATTAAAAATCTGAGCTTAATTTGAAATTTAATATCATTCGGAAACTGTATTTCCCGAATGTTTCATTATGCAGAATGGCCTGATAATTAGTAGAAGAATCGATAAAAAAAATTACTAGATTTTCCACTTCACCCTCCCTTTAAGGACTACAGGTCCCACGTGTTGCTTGCGGAGAAATATAAAAGACAGGAAAAAATATCAGAAACCTTGACCAACAAAAACATTTTATTTCATTCTTGGTTTTATTATATATAAAAATTCATCTTGTTTTTAAAAACATTTTTTGCCATGATTTTTTAAAAAAAAAATATATATTTGGCAGAATTTTACAAAAATTTGTTTGCAAATATGAGTTTCTTGTTTAAAATGGACGGAATACCATGATATTTACAAAAATTACTGTATATAATCAAGAAGTGATATCTAGTTTATTAGGGAGAAGGTGTAAGATGCCTAAGTATTCGCGCCGCGCCATAGTCCCAGTCTCCCTTTCAAAATACAGGGGGGGGACGTAAAAGGAGGCCGCCGGGCTATTTCGCTGCCTCTCCTCAGTCGGAAAATACAAGCAATTTTCGTACTCATTCGCGTCGCGCTGATGTGCACAGTTTTCAAGAACCAATGAGATGCTGGTTGTAATTTAGAGGCGGGGCGGGGATTAACAGTCCGGACAGGCTACGTTTGGACTGGAGATAAAGCTGGAAATGTGGAGGCGAATTTACACCTTCTCCCTAATAAACTAGATATCACTTCTTGATATTATAGAGACCATAATACTAAATACCGGGATACGTTAATTGAGTATGTCTAAGAAGAATTTGTCTCAACAGTCAATTCCCAGACAAAGAACAATAAAAATTTCTTTCGCGTGTCAAGAGAATAAACTAATCAGAAAGTGGGAAATGTGTTGCCCTAGACAGGGCCGGAAATAAGAAAAATTTCTTATAGGACATAAATCCAGTGACCCCCTTAGCCTAACCCTAGTAAAAAATGGAATGTGTAAAAAACTTAAAAACATGATTCATATGATTGGCGATTATGAGTGACGTGTTCTTAAAGTGATATTATATTAATAACTGTATAAAACACAGTTACGGTAATTAAGGTTAAAGAGATTACGACGTTTTGAGCTCCCGCAATCCTGCAATGTAAAGTGTCAAAGCGACTGGGTCCATCATCAAGCATTTTTTCAAACTCGGCTTCTAAGATTTGTCCGTCAAAGTACGTGATCGGGTCATTAAGCGGGTATTCGTAACCTTGTCTGCACTCGCATTTATAACCGCCACTTTCGAAACCGCGCCCTTGAATTGGGACACACTGAAGCGAAAAAGGTGTTGCAACCGAAATTAGACATCGTTCAAAAAGGAATTAGAAAAAAACGCCTAGCAAACGTACTCTAGACGAGGCTCGGTCGCATTTATGAGTGTCTTTGAAAGCATTCGGTGTATATTCATCGCCGTCGCATTGAATCAGATCTAACTCTAACAGCTTCATAGAAACGGTAACGACTCCCCTGTTGAGAATTGTTAATAAAAATGTACCGAACGTTAATCATTTTAATACATTCGTACTTACTTAAACTCCAATCGACTTTTAATGACGTCATAACCAAAAAATGGCGCCGCGTACGTAATAAGCCAATCATTATGCAATCCCTGACAGTCGAAAAACGGTGCCGTCCAATAACCGTGTCTCATTTCAGCGGCTTTATATTGTAAAGGGTAATGATCGTATTTTATATTTGAATTCCCGGAAGAGTTATATCGAATTTCGATCTTGGTCGTGTACGTTTCTAATTCATCCGTATTCGTAGCCCACCGTGTTTTAAGACTTTGAAATAATTCGCTGTTTAGGTAAAGATTCTCCGGGTCTGTTTGGCGGGCTAAATCTTCGACAAAATAGCTTCTGGTGTTTCGTTCTTTACGATAAGCGTAAGGCGAAAATAAGGTACGATTGATGAATTGATTACGATCAAACGATATTCCGCAGCCTTGAATCTTTTCGTTTCCAATAACAGCCGCTAAAGCTTCGCCTATTATTTGATCAGGGGTTAATGAACGATCTGGAACTCGAAATTCGGCGAACAAATCTTTGGGATCGACAATTTGCAAAAAAGACGAGATGAAGTTGGCCGTTCTCACCGCGGTTCTGGCTTCGTTCTCTAATTGATCCTCTTTTCCGTAAGCAACATCTGGTCGGAGTGTAAGCAATTCCGGAAAATTTTTCCTTACTTCTCCGCAAGTGTTTTTGTTAACGGTTTTTTTTAAGAAGTTTGTAACGGTGTTTGGGTCGATTTTGCTTCCATTTGATACGCTGTCGAACGTGATTCTACTTCGAAAACGGCTAATATAAAGAGATCGTTCCGCGTCCGATAATTTGTTCAGATTTTGAGTCAAAACTCCCATGTCTGAAAAAAAGGTTTATCAATAATGAGCATCAGATACGCGTCACGCTATATTACGTACAAGAAATTCTCTCGCAACGAAAGCCTTTTTTATATTCTCTTTCAGTCGCTCTCTCGACAATTTCGCCTAAAAATGGACTTCGAACCACGCGTGGTAATCTGTAACCAGGCCTGCAACGACACTGATAACCTCCTCTTCGAAAACCGTAACCGTCAATGGGTTCACACTATAATATTCGATATATTTTAATAAACTGATTTCAAATATTCTCGAGAAGCCGAGTTACTTCGGTCGTATCGTTTCTACAACGATCTGTAGAAGCGTAATAATTTCCCGGTGGATTTCCTTCGCCTAATGGACACTGATTAATATCAATTCGATCAAAATCTAGTTCCATAACTGCTACGGCGACGTATCTAGAAACGAGACATTATTATTATTATAATTTGTACTCCTGTTTAAAATATTTTTTGGTTTGTTTACGTCGGGATTTCAATATGTCTCCAACCGGTATGCCTGGGAAAAATATCTGGAATTGGAACGGATGCTCCGAAAACCCATTTATTGGAACGACCACAATCAAAATACGGTTTGATCCATTTAATGGGTCCAGGAACATCGGATGCGGCTAAAAAAGCAAAGCGGTATTTAGTTTGGCCAAAGTAGGCGTCTTTAAGGGCTTTATCTACCAGGAGGGCCGTGCCAAACAAAGGTTTCGTTTGTTCCATTTAGATGAGTAATTTGAACAGTGTACGTCGTTTTAGAATCCTGTCTTTTTGTGTAATCCGGTAACCAAGCGCTATACCATTCGTTGATCATATACTGATCGTGAGTGTAATTTGAACTTAAAGAGCCTTCGGGAACAGCTCCTAAATCTTTGGCTTCAATGGTGTTTAAGGTTGAGATACGTTCCAGATGGAAAGGGTCGTAAAAATCATCAGATCTGTATAAGGACGATGTATTTAATAGCTTAAAATCCAACTGTTGAGTCAACGTTTTGCTACCTAAAAGCTCTGGGACCAAAAAGGGGCATTGTTTTATTGAAGAAACCTTTATAGGATGGAGTGAATGAGGTATTGGGCGCAAAATATATGGCACTGCTATTTATGAAACGATTAGCAGCAACATCCGCTATTGCCGATAAGAAAAAGTACATGAAACCAGGTTCTTCAGCGTCGGGAGCTTTTTGAAGGATATAGCTATAAAATACAACCATGTAGTAATTTTAATTACATCGAAGGGGTTTAGGCCGCAGTACTGCGTATATCGTACCTGTAAAAAAACGCTCTGGACATAGCCATATTTTGCACGTGTAAAATGTTACTTCTATTGGGGAAAACGGGATCTATACCCAATCTTCTGATATTTGGAATATGAGATATTGTTTCGGATGGAAGAAAAAGTTGATTGACGTCGATAACTTTACAATTATCGGGATTAACTCTAGCAACTCTTTCTTGGATATCGTCGAATGCGTCCCGAGGTTGCCATTTAAATTGAGCGATTACCACAGCGATCCAAAGTAAGAAAATTTGAATTATAATTGGCTTCAAAAATGACTTCATAATTATACTATAAAAAAGTCCCTAAATTATAAAATAAACTAGGTAACTTAGCAAATCATCTTTCCTAAAAAAGACAACGCGTGTTCACTGTTTCTTTCAGGTTCAACCGCAATCACCAGTCACGGCAAAGGTTCAACAACAACTGCCTGTCGGGCCACTCCTTGGCGGGACTCGATACAGGGAGAGCGGATTATGGAGCGGTAGTGATGATAGGTGAGTTGCGGCAATGAATGTCCCCCACTGTACCCTTCGATAGGATTGTTAAGTGCTGCCGCGTAGCGCGACTGTATTTGTATGAGAATTAGCTTCCTTTTTTTAAGACACTTAAACGCTGAGTATGCTGGGAGGAATTCGTTGCCGTAGGACGTAGGTACAGACTGCAACGTTATAGATATGGAGGTTACTACTCCATTCCTCTCTCCTTCAAGCTCGAGACATCGCCCATTTCAGAAGCGCACGATCCAAACCACAGCGCACTCGATCACGCCACCAAACAGCAGTCTGGGAAATAAGGATATTTTTTTAAGCTAGTCCAATAAACCGCAGCCTACGTTAATCAAGGCCTGTGCGCGGTATTTTCGAAGGGGACGACTTTTAAGAAACGCGTCTTCTTATTTTCTCTCTATTTTACCGTGAGAGGACATTGCGAGCTAGACCGAAATAAGGGAACATCTATTAATTTGAAAATGATAAGGCCGTAATTTCAAGGGGGCATCCATAAATATATTATTTCCTAAAACTAGCTGATTTTAATTTTTCACTGATAAAAGTATTTAAAATGAAAGAAACCATAAAAATTCCAATTTCAGAATCTTTATTACGAATTCCCAAACATAAAAATGCGGTTCTATTTTGCTTATTTCTAAAAATTATCATATTGGGATTTAAATTTATAGCTTACTCATTAATTAGCAAGCCGATATTTTCTGCCGCTCTACCAAGGCCCCCTTCTCTCTCAAAGTTCTGGAAAAATTCCGTTTGAAACATGAGCAAAAATGAACATTTCAAATTCCTGCACGCAGCGCTTTCGGGTGAGAGAATTCGGCAACTTAAATTGCCAAACGAAAAATAAAAATAGGCGAAGCGCACAGGCCTTGATTAAAGTTGGCAGCGGCCTAAGAAAGCTTTCGGATGCGAAAGATTAATACGGTTCTCATCGGCCTTCATGAACGAATGACTTGGGAATGTGTTCTAGATTACACGTATTTTCTGAAACTTCATAAGTTGATGGTGTTACTAGAAGTATTTGTCGTAATATTAAAACCGGCCTAGAATGCACATTTCTGGGCAAGTTCGGTCAACATTGACGTCAAAATATGACAAACATCGCAAACATGAATCAAAGGGAATGATGTGTTTTATTAAAAAATCATTGTTTATAAACTGATGATGTTGAATGAGAAAAAAAAAACCCGGTTTTTTGAAATAAACATAGCAATATTTATTGGCTCGAAATATCTTATAGAAAAATAAACACTTTTAAATGTTGTATTAATTTATTAACATTTTATATTTGCAATCAGATCATATTGACCCATTTCGAGCAACGAATGTTTCATCTCAAATTATTTGCCTAACGCGTAAGTGACATCCCTTTTGTACTTGGACGAAGCGGGTGCCGGTTTCGGATATACTTCGTAAGGTGCTTCGGGATAAGCTGGTTTATGGTGGTAGGTCGGCGCCGGATAATTTGGTTTCGGGTAAGCTGGAGCTTCGTAGTAAGCTGGTTTTGGCACTGGATAGTACGGCGCCGGTTTCGGATAGCTAGGCGCCGGATAATGAGGTGCAGAGTAGGGCGCGGGTGAGTGATACACTGGAGGTGGTCCATAAACTGGTTTGGGATAAGCTGGCGCCGGGTAGGCTGGTTTGGGATAAGCTGGCGCTGGGTAGGCTGGTGCCGGGTAGGCGGGCTTGGGATAAGCTGGCGCTGGATAGGCTGGGGCCGGGTAGGCGGGTTTGGGATAAGCTGGCGCTGGATAGGCTGGGGCCGGGTAGGCGGGTTTGGAATAAGCTGGCGCTGGATAGGCTGGAGCCGGGTAGGCGGGTTTGGGATAAGCTGGCGCTGGATAGGCTGGCGCCGGGTAGGCGGGTTTGGGGTAAGCTGGCGCTGGATAGGCTGGCGCCGGGTAGCCGGGTTTGGGATAAGCTGGCGCTGGATAGGCTGGTGCCGGGTAGGCTGGCGCTGGATAAGCTGGTGCTGGATAGGCTGGTGCCGGGTAGGCTGGCGCTGGATAAGCTGGTGCTGGATAGGCTGGTGCCGGGTAGGCTGGCGCTGGATAAGCTGGTGCTGGATAGGCTGGCGCTGGGTAGTACGGTGCTGGCGCCGAGTAGTTCGCTGGGTATTCTGGTGAGTACTTCATTTCGTAATGGGCAGAGTGTCCTTTTTTGCTTGAATAATCGGCGGGGTAGGCTGGCTTCGCGTAAGGTTCCGGGTAGGCTGGCTTCGCGTAAGGATCCGGGTAGGCTGGCTTCGCGTAAGGCGCCGGGTAAGCGGGCTTCGAGTAAGGCGCCGGATAGGCTGGCTTCGAGTATGGTTCCGGGTAAGCTGGCTTCGAGTATGGTGCCGGGTAAGCTGGCTTCGAGTATGGAGCCGGGTAAGCTGAATAGTAATCGTGATAAGGAGCCGGTTTCGAATAAGGTGCCGAATAGTGATCGTGATAAGGCGCAGGTTTCGAATAAGGCGCCGAATAGTGATCGTGGTGATGCGCAGGTTTTGGATAAGATGGCGCCGGATAAGAAACTGGCGCTGGTAAAGTGTAATTCGTTTGGTATAACGGAATAGAATAATTTGAAGCGTATGGCGCCGTGTAATTTGGTTTTGGATAACTGTCCGGTAAGGAATAGTTGGCTTGATAAACTGGTGTCGGATAATGAGCTGGTGCTGGGTAATCCTTTCCGTAAGGAGCCGGAGCTGGGTAATCCTTTCCGTAAGGAGCCGGAGCTGGGTAATCCTTTCCGTAAGGAGCTGGAGCTGGGTAATCCTTTCCGTAAGGAGCCGGAGCTGGGTAATCCTTTCCGTAAGGAGCCGGAGCTGGGTAATCCTTTCCGTAAGGAGCCGGAGCTGGGTAATCCTTTCCGTAAGGAGCCGGAGCTGGGTAATCCTTTCCGTAAGGAGCCGGTGCTGGATAATCCTTTCCGTAAGGAGCCGGCGCTGGATAATCCTTTCCGTAGGGAGCTGGAGCTGGGTAATCCTTTCCGTAAGGAGCCGGAGCTGGGTAGCCCTTTCCGTAGGGAGCCGGAGCTGGGTAATCCTTTCCGTAAGGAGCCGGAGCTGGGTAGCCCTTTCCGTAGGGAGCCGGCGCTGGGTAATCCTTTCCGTAGGGAGCCGGCGCTGGGTAATCCTTTCCGTAGGGAGCCGGAGCTGGGTAATCCTTTCCGTAAGGAGCCGGCGCTGGATAATCCTTTCCGTAAGGAGCCGGCGCTGGGTAATCCTTTCCGTAAGGAGCCGGGGCTGGGTAATCCTTTCCGTAAGGAGCCGGGGCTGGGTAATCCTTTCCGTAAGGAGCCGGGGCTGGGTAATCCTTTCCGTAAGGAGCCGGGGCTGGGTAATCCTTTCCGTAAGGAGCCGGGGCTGGGTAATCCTTTCCGTAAGGAGCCGGGGCTGGGTAATCCTTTCCGTAAGGAGCCGGTGCGGTGTAATTAGCGGGTTCGTAACCACTTGAATTGTAGGATTTTCCGTAGTCAGCATCTCTCTTGTACAGAGTATGTTTTGGCTCCTCAGCGTTATAGATTATAGGTGGCGTTTGAGGACCATGGTGATGGGTGTGGGTGCGCTTGCAAGTAGGCAACGACGTCTTGCCGTGACTGAGAGGAACCACGTAAACGTCGGACGAGAATATGTAGTCAGTACCGTTGTATTGGATAGGTCTGTCGGGGCTGATAAGTAGGGCGTATCCAATGGCTGTTGGTATTGATAATGTAAGTTTATTTATACCTGTGTTGCGACGTTTAACTTACGGTACTCCAAGTATGGACAACTACAACCCTTTTTAATGATGTAGTTTATGACTCCGTGTATTGGCTCGTAAGTTTTGTATGGGGTAACATCTTGTTCGACATATAGAGCACCTCGAAGGCATTTCCCGCCGTAGGTATCTGTAAAATTTTTGCGGTTTAGTCTGAGTATCAACCGTGCCTAGAAAAAATTTACATTACCTCGTTTCGCTTTTTCTTGGGTAACTGCTCGTGGGGAGTGAGAAATGCATTTTTAGTTTAAAAAATGATTTTAACTTAAATATTTAAAAGTTAGAAGGCAATTACTGGAAGTTTGAACTGTGACTTCACGTTCGGCCTTGTAAGGATCCTCTGTAATTAGGGAAAATTCGGAACCTGTTCATCAATCTGATATTGAATTCTTTAAATCTTTAAGGTAAACTTACCCTTCACTACAATTTTAGGATAGTGTTGGTACTCATCCTCACCCGTCGCGTTTCCAAGTCCGTAAAATTGACCTGTTAGTGAGAAAAAACGTGACTTAACTCCATTCCTTAGCAGGGATAGATTTAATTTTAGAAGTAGGAATGGAGAACAGAGTAATCTGGGCGCGCGTCAAAGTCCTAGACCCCCTTTCCACGGGACGGAGGGGTATGAAAGAAGAGGCGGGAGGGTCATAGCGACAGAGGTAAAAAGGAATTACGTATTTTTTGCCGTCCCCGTCAGCAGCATCATCAAAACGTAGTTTAAGTGAGCCTATCAGGAAATTTAAAATTTTCGTTACGTGTTGGAGGGGGGGTCTCTATACTGGACTATGAGTCTGACTGAAGTAAAAACTAACCGTTCTCCATTCCTACTTCTAAAATTAAATCTATCCCTGCTTAGGGAGTAACTGGTAACTTGGTATTTTACCATTTCCTTGCACGTAAATTACTCCAACTATAATTTAAAAAACCAAATTGTTATCGTAATACTTGGAGGGATTACCATGAAAGAGAGCACAAACAAGAAGAGTAGAAGGCTATGGTTTTGAAAATGCCAACTATCTGAGCTTTCGGTTTCTGAATTACTTTTTAGTTCCCGTGTCGGAAACGCCAAAAACAATGAAGTTCTTTAAAACTCGAAAGTGCCTTCTATTAATGCCTTGCCAAAGACCAACTTTCTATTCCTCTCATTATATTTTCTCCTTTAAATCAACGCTTCACCACGCGCGTACATACCAAACTTAGCGCTGCAGAAGACTTCTTCAATGAGTGGTGTAACCGATGGTAAACAATTAGGGCAAGTATTTCCCAGGGAATCTGGGCAAGGTACTCCATCATGTTCGGGTTGCGCGTAAGAGCTCACGGGCATTGGCGGAGGAGGAATTGGCGTTTCGTATTGGTGAGTTTCACCTTCAACCGCTTCTCCGCATTTAGGAATTTTAGCGGGCCCGTAGGGTAATCCATAGATGGCTTGTTTATTGGTTAATTGAATCTCGTATTTATTATCAGGGATCTCAACGTCGGATAAAAGTATCGCGTAACCAGGACCTCGTTCCAGGACTGAACATCCGCATGCCTCGGAAGCGTGAATGGTGTATTCGTAATCAATTTTCTTAGTATCGCCGTATGGATTAACGTCAAAGAGACCCTTCAGATGATAGTGGGAACATGAACTTGGTAGTTGAAACTCTAAGGGAATTAAGATCGGTGTTAAGCAATGTTTTATGATTGGTTTACTTGATTATGTGGGTAGTACCTTGTTGATAAACCAGTTGTTTCTCGGCCTTGTTTGACACTGTGGGGTGATGTTTAAAGTCAGTAATAAGGAAAAAATTAAATGCTAGATGAATATATTACCGATGACGTTGTAAATTTCTTCACCCTTCATTTCGGTAGCTAATTTAATTTAATATTGAATAAATATAAATTAAAAAATCATTGCATCAATGATTTAATATTCAAACTTACTTTGTACTTCAAGTAAAGGTCTTTCGTAACCGGTTACTTCTATTGATTTTAACCCCCCCCCCCAAAAATATTTAGAACTAGTTTAGCCTTATTTGACCAATATTGACTTACTCTTCGATTGAGCATGATGATCTTTCAACTCCAGACCGTAGGCAAAAACGATAGCTGCCGTTTGAAATACAAATTTTAATCACGTTCCTTATCAATGGTGTTTAAATGGGACGTACCGAATTTAGCGGCACAAAATTTTTCTTTCGATAGTTCAGGATAGTCCTGGTAACAAAGAGGACAGGTGTAATCGTTTTCGGGACAAGATCCGTAAGTAGGGTGTTCCTCGCCGCCGTCTTTGATTTGTAGAACCGGATGGTACGGTTTACGACATTCCGAGATGTATCGGTTGACGTAGACTAAGTTGTGATAGGAGTACCTAAGTACTTTGACTTTGGATATGTCTATTTCGACGTAAGAATCACTGTCTTTAACCAAGGCGTCTGCCGATAGTAAAAGTATGGCGGGTCCGGCAACTTATTTTTTAAAAAAGAGTGTTTTAGTTTCAAGCCATTGCAAGATTTTCGTGGAAAATCTCACAATTCTGCATGAAGTCGCATTGGCACTCGTGGTTTCCGTTGTAAAACAAAACTGGGGATATCATTTTAGATTCTCCGACCAGTACTTTGAAGACTTCCATAACGTGACATTCTTTGTAGTCTAAAGTTAACAAGTTGACTTTAAACTGTGGAAAAAGTCTGCAAATATATTTGATTTCTTACTTTCGTAACGAGGCTGGAAGTCCACTGTTAGCACTGTAATGTTGTATTTAGAATTTATTAGTTTTAGCCCAAAGTAGGACTATGAAGTTATTCAACTCTTTCGTGATTACGTAAAGAGTTGAACTATTCTTGTTTTGTTCGAGTGTACAGTATTGTTTTTATTACCGTAGTCGTAGCCGCATAGGGACTCATCCGCGTAGTCGTCTAGTTTGTCCAAGCAGGTTGGACATTTCGTGGGGTATGATTTACAGGCGTATTGTGGTACTGCGTAGGGTAAAGAATTGATGGTTAAAAGCGTCGTTGACCGCGGAATATTAGTTTTAATATAGTTTTCCGCAGCTACGATTGGTGCCGGAAAGTACGTTCCGCTCGTCATATAACTTTCGTTCCCCCGCTCGTAGTGAGGATAAGGGGAAGGATAGTTAGGAATTGGATAAGCTGGAATTGGGGATGGGTAGCTTGAGTGGTTTGACGGTGAAGCGTAGCTTGGGTGAGATGTTTCGGGATAGAAATAATTTGTTGCAGTTGGATAAACTGGAGCTGGTTGACTAGGATAATTTTGGTTTGCGTAGTTGGGATATCCAGGAGCTGGATAACTAGGGTATGAAGGAATAGGGTATTTATACTTTGAAGCTGGGTAAGTTTGATAATCCGTAGAAGAGTAATTTGAAGGTGACACGTAATTAGCTTTTGCAGGGCGCGTGTTGGTGGAATTGATGTATCTGTATTCGGATGGGAGTGTTCCACCCGTATACTCTTCATGGTAAGGTTCGGGATAATTGGGTGGATAAGGTTGAGAAGCTGGGGAAATTGGTTCTGGGTACTTTTGAGGGTAAGCAGGTACGGAGTAATTTTCAGGGTACTTTTGAGGATAGGCCGGTTGAGGATACGTATAATTTGGAGATGAATAACTTGGTTCTGGGTAATTTTGAGGATAAGCTTGCGCGAAAGAAGGTTCATGGTACGTATAATTGTGATATGGGTAGCTTGGCTCAGGGTACTTTTGAGGATACGCCGGTTCAGAATAAGGTTGAGGATACGCAGGTGCAGAATAAGGTTGGGGTTGCGTGTAATTGGGAGCAGTGTAACTTGGCGCGTACATTTGTGGATACGCCGGTTCAGAATAAGGTTGAGGTTTTGTGTAATTGAAAGCAGGGTAGTTTTGAGGATATACCGGTGCAGAATATGGTCGAGGATGTGTGTAATTGGAAGGAGAGTAAGGTTGAGGATATGTGTAATTGGAAGCTGAATAAGGTTGAGGATATGTCGGTGCAGGATAAGGTTGAGGATATGTCGGTCCAGAATAATTTTGAGGATACGCTGGTGTTGAATAAGGTTTAGGATACACCGGTACAGAATAAGGCTGAGGATATGTGTAATTGGAAGCAGAATAAGGTTGAGGATATGAGTAATTGGAAGCAGAATAAGGTTGAGGATATGAGTAATTGGAAGCAGAATAAGGTTGTGGATATGCCGGTGCAGGATAAGGTTGAGGATATGCCGGTGCAGGATAAGGTTGAGGATATGCCGGTGCTGGATAAGGTTGAGGATATGCCGGCCCAGAATAAGGTTGAGGATATGCCGGCCCAGAATAAGGTTGAGGATATGCCGGCCCAGAATAAGGTTGAGGATATGCCGGTGCAGGATAAGGTTGAGGATATGCCGGCCCAGAATAAGGTTGAGGATATGCCGGTGCAGGATAAGGTTGAGGATATTCCGGTGCAGAATAAGTTTGAGAATGTGTGTAATTGGAAGCGGGGTACGTTTGGGGATACGCCGATGTAGAATAAGGTTGGGGATGAGAATAGTTTGAAGTTTGTCCCGTGTAATGTTTAGGATAAGTCGGTGCAGAATAGTTTGAAGGTGAATAATTTGGTTTAGAGTATAGGGGTGGTGAATATTTTGGATTTGGATAACTTGAAGAATAATTTTGAGGGTATGCCGGTGCCGGGTGGTATAATTTCGAAGAAATTTGTACGGAATAGTTCGAAGATGGATATATTGGTGCTGTGTGTGGTTTAGAATAAATTGGGGCTGAATAATTCGAATGTGAGTAACTTGAAGAATAATTTTGGGAATAATCTGTTGCAGGATAACGATTAGAGTACAGTGGTGCAGAGTGGTAAGGCTTAGGATACATAGGTACCGAAGAAGGATTAGGGTACGCTGGTGAAGCGTAGGGATTAGGGTAAGCCGGTGAAGCGTAAGGATTAGGGTAAGCCGGTGCAGCGTAGGGATTAGGGTAAGCGTATTGTTTAGGGTACGCGTATTTCGGTTCTACTGGATGCGTAGCTGGGACGCTGTACGATGAAACCGGGTAACTGTATTCAGTCGTATTGTAGAACAGTTTTCGTACAGAACCCTTAAATCCGTAGTTGGGTAAGCTATAAGAATAAGAATGAACTTGGGGTGTTGAATAAGATGCCGTAGTGTGATACGGCGAGTGGGCGGGTTTAGGATAATCTGGATAATGCTGAGGTGGGTGGTGAGGTTGAGCGGGGTAAGCGGAAGGGGTATGCGATTCCTCATAGTTATGTTTAAATGTCGGGTAATCGCTCTGCATTTCGGAATCTTCGTTTTCGAAGATGGACGATTCATCTGACAAAATTGGGCGTTAAATTGGGTAATTATATATGAAATCAAACAAATCCGCGTGGTAAACTAAACAAATTAGCTCTTAACGAAAGAAATGTGGTGTTTATTTTATCTAAGACCGAACCTTTACTCATGGCCTCGCATTTCTCAAAAGCGGCATTAATTCGGTTTTCATTAACTCGGTTATGAGCTAGAATGATGGCTTGATCGTCCAAAGACACTCCAGTTATAACTCCCTCTTTTTCTGTCCAATTGTCACGGTCCGTTATTATGTAGACTCGTTGAGATTCTGTTGTCAGCAGAAATTGAGGTGAATTAGCTTTTTATCAACTTTGAATAAATTCGATCAAGAACCAACATAAGACCTGAGATCATTCAAAGATAGAATTGGTCTTTCGCGGACACCGTGATCTCGGGTCCCCCCAATCATTGTTCCACATTCAATCACGCGTCACCGAAATATTTCTAACTATAGGAGGACCTTGGTAGGAGTAGATGGAAACCTAAACGTTCTCAGGACGTATGTGGGTTCTTGGTTAGGTATAATCGAGAGTTTCGCACTTTGCGTCACAAGTTTCAAGCAATCGCCAGACATGGATTCCGATATGGAAAATTGCAAATATCTTTGAAACTTCCATTTCTCCGCCTCGAAAAGGGATTCGATAACTCGAAGACGACCGCATGTGTTTCTTTCGTAAGACGGTGGACTTATAAGCGTCGCTTGTACGACTGTATTTTAAGAAAAGTTTGTTTTTATCAAAGTTGTAATTTAATATTAATTATATACGCAACTTTGTATCAATCTTTAGAAAAAAGCTGACATATTTTAATTTTATCAAGATGTTCTTGGTTTCAAGTTAATCATTTTTTTTTCACTGACTTACGATTTTGCATATATTTGACAAAGAGAAGCTAGTTTACCGTTTTGAGTTTCGCATATTCGCTTCGTAATCGATAAGTCAAAGGTCGTTAAGCATTTTGGTGTCGATTCTGACGTCTTTGGGCAAATTTCTTCATCCCTATTCACGAATATAATATTTCCCAAAGTTAACCTTTTTTCCTTCGAGTTTGCCCTTCAGTGCATAACGTTTGATGCGGTAACGCGCAAAACCGTATTAACTTGAAGGAGAGAGGAATGGAGTGGGAACCCCCATACCTATAGCGTTGCCTCTGTACCCCCACCTACGGCAAACGTAGTCCTCCCATCATCCTCAACGGTTAGGTAAGGCGAGGTACATTGGGAGAGATACGGTGCCGCAGTTCGCCCATCACCATTTCCCATTCATCTCACCTCCCTTATCCCTGGTATAATTATTTTCAGAAACGCGTGCCTTCTCAATTTTTTTTTTTTTTTTTGAATTTTGGTCCGAATTGTAACTCGTGGCTTCAACTTTGAACTAATTAGATAGCTTCATCAGAAACTCCACCAATGAAGCCGCAAAATTTAAACGGAGGAACTTAACACAGTTAAAATCAAAAGAAATTTTACTAAGTTTTAGGCAATGTGCGGGTAAAAACTTAAATTTAGTTTCATTAGTTCCAATACTGGAACCCCTAACCTAATTTATTCCAACACTAAAATCAGAAATTTATACCTTAAGTTAAGTGGTATCAGAAGTATATAATACTTTTCTTCGAGAGAACTGTACCACCACAAAGTGGGGTAAGTGTAACGTCATTCTTCCCAACATCATTTTACATTTGGAGCAAGGTTACTAAATCGAATTTACATGCGCGATAAATAGTTCCCTCATCATTACTCTATTAGCGTTTAACTATTTGGCTAGACGTATGCGCTTGTGGATTTTTGTCCCACGTCAAGATTGCTTGCTGCGGATTTAGTACCAAACAATTATAGAATTCACCCTAGCACGGTGCGATGCCCATCTGAAGTTTGATGAGCGAGAGAGCAAACAAAATGGTGCATGAGCCTGAGAAGAATGACGTTACATAACTAAAGTATTAAGAGGATACAGAGTGTCATCCTTCTTCTATTATCCCCTTCTGGTGGTATATATAGTTTTCATACTAGGAGGATTGCTACCATTTACAGCAGGAGGTCAGGCTACTTGTCGGACAAAATGCAGTACCAAGTAGCCTCGTTTCCTTGTGTAAATGGTATAAATGTTCCTAATCTGAAAACGATGTATTAATACAGTTTTAAAGGCCGACTTCCAGCGAAAAGGGTTCTAGCGAACTGAAAACCGAGCATCGAGACTAACAATGAAGCGACCGTGCGGATTTTCGAAGCTCCCCTGGGGCAAAAGTTGGAAGGGTTCTAGCTAACTGAAAGCCGTGCAATCAGTTGTTCTAGCGAACTGAAGATGAACAAAAGAAATCCTTTTAAATTCATCTCCTCTCGAATTTTTGCTTTCCCCTGAAGGAAATTCTCTACTGCGTATCTTCAGTTCGCTAGAACCACATTGTACGGCTTTCAGTTAGCTAGAACCCTTCCATCTTTTACCCCAGCGGGGATTCGAAAATCGGCACGGTCGCTCCATTGTTAGTCTCGATGTTCGGTTTTCAGTTCGATGGAAGTCGGCCTTTAACAAAACCTGAAATTTTTAAAAATGTTTTAAATACCTTAATTCATTTTGCGAAGTATCACACAGAACGCTTGATGTAAGTAACAAAGCGCTCACTATAAAGCCAACGCTGTAAAGACCCATAGCTGGGCGCCTGTGCTAGAAGTTTCGCGAGACACTTCTTTCTTGGGTTCCTAAACTTAAAGCTTTCAACACCCAAGTGAGACTGTATATCCCAACCAAACTGCGTTACTGAGTACCTAAATGCTTACCCCAGTCCTTATAACTCTGATTTTCGCATTTATTTCGGAAATTATCGGTCTCTTTCAACTTGTCAAATCATCTTTAATGTATCAGCATAGAGTATGGTGTCAATTTTCAAATAGTTTGCAGATTATAAAAAATTAATGCAAATTTAAGTTTAAATTTATCTTCTTATCAATCGAAAAACTGGCTCTTAAATGACTGAGGCAGATTTAATAACTTTTAAATTTATGAATGCTACGCATAAATTTTAACAAACTCGCGAAATTGCCGCGTATCATTTAACGTAGGGAAAAAAACACTGATTCATACAAGATCATTTATTGATCGAATTTTACATTTAATTTATTTAAATCGGGAATAGATTTAATTTTAGAAGTAGGAATGGAGAACGGTTAGTATTTACTTCAGTCCGACTTATAGACCACCCAGTATAGAGCCCCCCTCCCTCCAACACGTAACGAAAAGTTTAAATTATCTTATTGGCTCACTTATACTACGTTTTGATGACGCTGCTGACGGGGACGGCCATTTATTGTATAAACAAAGGGTTAAGGAATGTGACGTGGTTTTTAGGGGAGGGGTCTGAGAAAAACGTGACGAAGCGTGATCTGGGGGACGGGGGGGGGTCAGAAAATGCCTTTTTATTTTTGCGTGACGTAGTTTATGGACGGTCAGCCCTAACCTACAATAATTAAACATCTTGAAAATTAAAATTGGTGTCGGAATTGAATGTCCCATGTGACAGAAATTTTTTTACGAGCATTCAAGAAAGCAGTAGACCTATCCATTCGTATTTTAACCTGAAAAGAAAGCCGGTATAGAAATATATAATTTTGCGCCTAACCAATAGATTATTTTTACAATGTGAAGACACGTATTCGTTACAACAAATTGTTTTAATTTGTCTAAAAACAACCACTTTATGGTATACTTGTTAAACATACACAATGTGTCCAACTACAGCTTTTAGATTTCACAATTGTTTGTTTTTCCAGCGATAAAATGAATGGAACAAATAACAAACTGGTCAAAGTCTAATTTGGTATTGAAACAAGTCCTTTTTTATTTGAAATACTCGATAACGTTGTTAACTCGTCTTCTAAAACGTATATGGGATATAGTTATTAAGTAGACATTTATCTTTTTACCAAATAATTCATCATATTACGGGTAATTTTTTTCATTAACCTACTACTGTTATAATTATGCAATTCCAATTGTCCAGTTCTTTTTTTTAACCATAGACACGTGTTCTGGAAGATGTCACCGAAGGATTGCAAGGATTTCTTAATGGGAACTCTTTCCAGAACAAGGAATATTTTCTAAAACCTCCGCTACGAAAGAAACGCGGCTTTTTCAATAACGCTATAACGTATATAATGAACTCGAACAGCACTAGGAATCTAAAAATATACGTGTGGAACTAGACAAACCGCGGGTAAAATAGTAGTATTCCCCCTCCACGGATTTTTAAAAGTTTGTACTCATTTCTGATAGTAAATGAGGTGAGGAACACGATGCCGTTAAAAATTTCCACCGCAAATCATTTTGAATTTTTTTTTTTTCTTTCAAAATATATGAAAATTGCAATATTTTGGAAAAGGACAAATCTAATTGAAACTGAAGCTAACCCAACCTAACTGAACCTAACCTAACCTAACCTAACCTGAACCTAACCTAACCTAACCTAACCTGAACCTAAAATATCCCAAACATAATCTAAACAAGTGTATGCGCCCCAAATATCAAATATAAAAACAACCATAAGCAATATGTGCTACCTTTTTTTTTTTTTTTTAAAAAAATCATTTGCGGCGAAAAATTTTGACGGCATCGTGTTCCCCACCTCATTTACTATCAGAAATGAGTATAAACTTTTAAAAATCCGTGGAGGGGGAATACTACCATTTGGCCAAACCGCGTCCCCTCTAATATTCACTATTATCAGAAGTAGGATAAGGGACTAGAAGTACTGAGCTAACCAAATTCTTCACTCGGCATTTGTGAATATTCTTGATAACACAAGAACGGTTGGCCCTCTGGTAGCGGTTTCAGAATTTTCCCTCCAAAACGTGAGACTTTCGCGGTGGTAGACGGCCGAACTAGATTCAAGGAGCCGCGTCCGTGTTCCGCGGCTTTAGGATGAGGGGAAGGGGGTAGGAAATGTTTTTGGAACTCGACCAATTTTATTCTCTCGAGTGTAGGCGCGATGGAAGCGGTGGCATAAAATCCTCAAATTTGTTCACTAGTGCCAGGATCTACTACCAATGCTAGAGCTCTTTACTTCAAGTCTCATCCTACTTCTGCTATTATATAAAAATCTGACTTTAAATCAAAAATAAAATATAAACTAGGACAGAGCTGAGCTAGCTTTTTAAAAGTTCAACTTGGCTCGAGTTGAAAAAACCATTGACGGCTCGGATTGAGTCGAGTCGAGCCGAGCTGGCTCAGTTAACATATATATATACAGCCGGCTCGAGCTCTTGAACTGAACGATAAAAAACTGGGAAGAGACTAGTAGTTGGTGACCAGAAAAGATGCAGCACGAAAGCTTGGTATGATAAAATTTTCTGACTTAGCTTAGAATACGTTTGACCTTGTCCAGGCCTAAAAAATTACTTTATCCGCTCGTTCAAAGAATTTAAATCACAATATCCTCCATCGTAATCTAGCGGGTTAGTACCTTAGAGTTTTATGATTACCTTGTGTTTTGATGAATATTTAAAAATTGAAACTTCAAGAACAAAGGTTTAAGGGTGCGTAATAATCAGGAGAAGGAAATTTCGGCCCTGTTTGACTAGGAATTTGATATCGACCTCGCGCAATGTTACGATAATGCGTGCTACAAATGTAGAAACCGAATCTCAGTAAATAGCACTAAATTCAAACTACCGTAGTCTTCCACTATTGGGCGGTGTGCTTTTCGGATGGGGAAGAGAGGCGCTGTTAAAGTCTTCTCTCCTTGAAAATTTCCTAAATAGCCTAATATATCAAAATTTACTTTCTCTTCATCTTGGCGAGACCCCGACGCACTCTTTAAATTGCCATCATTAAGTATTGAGTGCATTGTTTCTAAAACGCATTGCATACCGAATGTAAAACGACAAGTGATTTATCTACGAAACCCACTTATTGTAAACAGTAAAATAATTGGATGTTCTAAATTTCCCTTCTTGATTTCTAGACGTTGTCATCTTTGACAGGTACCGGCCCGTATGATCCGTTACTGTGATGTTGAGAACCGGAACACTGGTAGCAGTTATGGCAATTACCGCCGATACAAGTAGTAGTAGTGGCGAAGCTCATGCAGCTACCTCTCTCTCGGTAGCCACGGCTGTTGTACAGACGCAGGCATTCCCCTTGAAGCGACGTCCTATACGTTAAAGAGTGTCTAGGCACTTTCCCAATCCCTCGTTGAACTTTCCAGCGTTCCAGGTGATAACGGAAGGAATTCCTTACCTATAACACTCCTTACCATTAGTCATTATAGTTTCAACAAAATGCGTAACTTAACTTTATCGCTTTGTTTATGATAAAGATACGGTTACAAAATAAGTTGGCGAGCATGCGTTAAATACGCCGCCGCGACCATATTTATAGACTTTACTATTAAATTTTGGATTAAAGTTGAAACTTACTTCTCCGTTAAGGAAACAATACAAAATTGCGACGTTGAGGCCCTGTAATAAAGAAAGATAAGGATATCCGATAAGGTTACGCATTAACGTAAATGGGTTCGATTTCGCCCGATGTTGAAGACTGCGTGAGAATATAAGGATAAATGATAATGGTAATGTTGCAAATGCTTATGATAAATAATTAACGTAATTGTTCATTGCATGAATTAAAAATGAAATTTAAACGTTTTAGCTTAAAAGGAGCGTAGGACCCATTGTTTTGGACTGTTCACGAGTCGAGCTGAGCCAGCTTTTTATAAGCTCAGCTCGGCTCGGGTCGAAAAACGGCGGCTCGGTTAACATATATATTTTTAACAAAAAATTGCTACTACCAACGAAAGACTTGAGAACGACTAGAAATGCTATCCCATGTTTAGGAATGTAGTGGTTCAATAAAATGTGAATAAATCCTTATATTCTCACGGTTAGAGGCGAGAGAAAGCTATTTTTCACACGCTTTATTTCACGTAAAAATACTACGGAACGCTATTGCTGGAGAGAAGAAGGACTAAAAGGAAATAAAACACTATTTCAGTGACTAAGCGCGAGTCGTAGTGGCTCGATCTCGATGCCTCTGAGCTCGGCTCTTCTCGACCTTAAAAAAGCTCGCTCGTTAACTAATCGAGCCGCCAAAGTGTCGTCACGAACCCGAGATAGCACCAAGGGCCGAGCTCATGAACGGTTCTACCCATTTTGGGTCAAGAAGGGGTATATTGCAAAATTTGTTCCCCGAAGTTGGACCGCATTGCCATAGACTGTTGGCTGCTCATTGACCTATTTCCGAAAGGGATATTCTGTGAAATGTCTTTGAAACATAGATTTCTTCCTCCCAATCGTTTTTCTCTTTTTTGCAATGCTTTTAGATTATCTTTGATTGATATTATAATTAAAAATCTTTTCCTTTGGGTCTCTTCACGATAAAAAAATGACACATGTGTCTATATCGCTTCAGTACTTTTTCCTTACTTGAGTTGATAAAAGGGTAGCTTGAAGATATGAAAATATGTATTTTGTTGTTCCGTGAGTGGGGGCGACAAGCACGACCACGTAAGTAATGCCGAGTAAAGGAATTAAGACCAATAGTGCCTTCGCCGCTTTCCTATTCGTAAATACACTCGTGTAAATGTTTCTATTCACCATTGAGGTAACGTAAAGAGTAGTTCTCACCAGTATTGTTTGGACTCTACACTGGTAGCTGCTCGAAGTTTAGTTATCAGAACCCACATGATTTGACCCAGGAAAAATATATTGATCTGAAATAAATAAAAAATAACATCAGATGAATTTATTTTGAGAGATAAGAAAGATAATTGGTAATGCAAAATTGATAAAGAAAGGGGATATATGGAACACCAAGGTTAGGTCTTTTTACCTCTCCGAGTGACGATGACGTCACGGAGAGAGGTATTACCGATGGGTATTACGCTGGACGTGTCTGTGTTTGTGTTTGTGTGTGTCTGACACCGCGTTCGCAGGTGATCGTATTGGCTCACTTAAACTACGTTTGGATGACGTTGCTGACGGGGTCGGCGAAAAATACGTAATTCCTTTTCACCTCTGTCGCCATGACCCGCTTCTTCTTTCACCCCCCCCCCCGGTCCCGTGAAAGGAGGTCCGGGACTTTGACGCACGCCCAGAATGCTCTGTTCTCCATTCCTACTTCTAAAATTAAACCTATCCCTGATAATAAATACACTTACTATAAGGACTACGATGATTGGAAATTGAAAAATATAGTCGAAATGATCTCCAATTTGGAATTCACAACTGAAAGAGGTGAGACTCTTTCAGAATTGACTTTTGGGTTTTTAGTGGTTAATCCATACCTATCTGGGGCCATGTTCTCTTCGAAATGGATACGGGCGTAGTAAGCTTTCACAACTGCCCATGTCGTCACGAATAATGCAGGAAGACCTAAATAGTTCAAAAATATGTTTAGTTTTTAATATTTGAACAAATTAGAGCGACTTCTGAGCTTTGAACAGGTATATATAAGCCATGTTTAATAAACTTAATAGAATATACTAAAAGGACAATGGCGCGATAAAAATGAAGAACCCAGAAATAATACTGGAGTCTACGCATTAAGCATGGTGGAAAAATAAAATTAAAATACTAACCCCAGCCAATTAAGGCGTAGGCGTAAAATTTAACTAGCTCTATTGAAAACGTTTTGACCACGAGAATATAAAGGTAGAGTCCTTCAACGAACATCCAGAAAAAGTTCGTTACCAGCAGGTACGTTAGAAATATCATCATTATACAAGCAACCTATATGTAAAAGAAAAACACGACAAGTGTTAATATTTTCGTGTGGTACAAATTCACTGAACACACGTTTAACTAAAATATTGTTTTTACCAGACCGGTACGATTACAGTTTGTGGGTAATTAGCCATAACTGACGTAAATCGCCCAGTATCAAGTGGAAAATATCAGACCTCGGGGACTTCCGGTTAGGTTAACATAATTTGTAATATATTTAATTCTATTTACCTTGTGAGTGTGTTCGGTTTGATTTTGCTGTAAAATGGCCGTGATTATCCATGTAATGTCGATCAGTACGTATGTAACCATCAAATTCGTATGTATTGTGTTTCTTAAACATCGCAGATCTCTATCATGATAGAAAACCAAAAACACAAAATTCAGTAAACAACGAAATTTTGCTAAAAGCTCCGTTCACACTACATGAAAGTTTACCCTACGCGTCGTGTTTGTCACGTGAGTCCTGTATTTACACACGGGAGACCTGACCTTGTTTAAACCTATAATGCCTTTTAAACTTACTTAAAATATAGGAAAATCCACAAAGCCACTAGTAGAGCCACCAGTGAAAGAACATAGCCTACGCAATATATCGTCTCGGCTTCTTTCGCATTCCAATAGCTCTGAAAAGCGGGAATTAACGAGTTATATAAAACGCGCAAAATAGACTCGCGTTACCTCAATCACATCGTCGTTCGTGGATGATAGCGGTTTGCATTGCGAGTAGTCGGCTTTTTCGGCCCAGGTAGCGTTTTGAAAACAATATCGGGAAGCATTTTCTGTAAAGAAATTTTGATCAACCAACCAGGAACTGTGTAACATAAACGCGGTTAAAATGCATTGTAAAGAGACCCACAATAGAGTAGTGTCGGTAGAGAGGAGAGTAGACTGTGTTGTCCTCCCTCTAGGCGCGCTTTTGTAAGAGGGGATACTGTACGCGCCTGGTAGGGGAGATGACACTGAGCTAAGAGATAGAAGGGTATGACGTTTGCATACGTAGAACTGACATTACACTATATATAAGCCACAGGCTTAATGTGGCCATCCCTTCATAGATAAAACCCTATATTATTTTTCATGCCCATTTTCAAGCTAATATAAGTTTTTGAGCGAACGTTACCATATATTAAGATACAAATTCAGTGGATTCTCCCTCCGTTTTTATGGCACATGGAAAATTTTTAATCAAAATAAAGTCTCTAATCGAGCTCAGTTCCGCCTATGAGTGGGTTGAGGTACTATCGAGTTTCTTTTAAGCTAAAAACTAACGATAACGAAAGGGAAAACTCCGGCCACAACTACAACTACTACTACTACTACTACTACGGCTCGGGTCAAACCAAGAGTCTATCGTATAATACGATGCGGCTAAAAAGGTAACTGAAGAACTTGCTAAAAGAGTTGCAACGTATTAATGTAGAAACAGAAAAGTGCTCATTTATGGCAACATCATCCTCTTTAATTATCCATCTGCACTCATTTGCTGGAACGTCACTTCCAGCTTTCTCACGTTACCTCTAAAAATACATCTAGCGCCAAAAATCCATGAAAGATTTTTCTTTCCCAATTAGCCCCGCTCGTGGACAAGTGATTAAAACTCTAACGTCCAAAAATATCCGGTTTGAAGAACCAGTAAAATTGTTAAGTTATAAAATTCAAGAATATCTCTTATCCCTTCTCGAAAGAACTAATCTCAAAATTTCTAGGGTTCCCGCTACCATTCCTCGAAGAAATCCATAACATTTAACCCCGAACGGTACGAAAAGGTTCATTATCTTGTAGTTCTTTATAGCTTTGTGTTGTTATAACCATTAAAACAAACAATTATTTAAGTATAAAAATTTTTAGTTTCTAGTTATTTGTTTAAAAGATCCAACAGGAAGACTTACTTGATGAGTCGTACGTCACAGAGTTCAGTTCTGGAAAACACTGAACAATCGCCGACGTTCCGGCAGTTGTAATGGGCCAGCAAACCAGTCCGTCGTGCACACTTTCGCACGTCTCATTCCGTTCTAGGATAATAAAATAAACATTCATGAGAAAGACAAGATGGTTTCAGCGAGCTAATATTAAAATTTTGCGCGGCTACGCGGCTGTATACAACTATTTTTCCGGCGAAGCTTGAATGTTAATTCCATTCTGATATTACCTGTAATGTTTGTGTATGTGACGAGCGATTGAAGAAGGCATAGCACTTGAGCGGAATTGTAGGACGTATTGTTATCGAATGTGTTTGAAATGTTACTTTGGAATATCTTGTCGAATTCGGCTATTTTAAACTCATTTGAATTGGACGAGTCATCAATAGTCATTTTCATGCCGAAATTTTAATTCTAATCACGAGCTTTCCAGACGGTAAACTTTACTCGAGTAATTCTCATTTTTAATAATTGCTTGAGAATCGGTGTTCAGGAATCTGCAAAGATAAAAATTTTATTTGAAATTTAGATTGCATTTAATGGTTCTATTCTAAAATGAAAGATTTCAAATTATGTCTACATAAAAGAACGCTTTGACATAGGAAATTGGAATTTATTTTTGTTTTAAATAAAATAGCGACTTTTCCAACCAATGTAAGACTTCAAAATTCCGCTAAGACTTAGGAACAGCATATACAGTGACGTTACCACCACTACAATAATTCTCGCCTCTATTTGAGCCAAGCGATAGTGACGGTCCCAATGGAAAAACAGTGTCTCTGATTATTGGTTTCCATTCTTAATGGTGCCCATAGGAATCGGAGTGCGCCTTGTTTGCTTGTAAACAAGCAAGAACGATCATTTTCGAAGGCCAAGTGCGCTGACGTCATCCCCTTCGTTAAAAAATAACTCTCAATATTTTCATTTCTGTCAGTGGAAAAACGGGGATCGAGAACATTTGCCCTTGCCAAAGAAGGCCTTGCTAAAAAAACATTACATTTGGGTAATTTTAGGACTTTTATCGACATCTGATTATATTTAAATATGCCAGTATTTAAGTTTCCCATAAAAACAAAACTAATGAATAATTATTGCCATAATGTTCATATAGCAATTTCCAATCCTGTTTCAGGACCACTTTAAGGTAATAGGGACTTGGCAATTCGGGCTTAACTCCGCCCACAGCGCCATTATGGTATGTTTTTTTAACAGAATGAAAGCTATATAAGCTCCTCCTCCTGGTATGTTTTTAGCACTAATGGAAGGTAGCCTGACGTTGCATGACGTAGTACTGCCAAGTCCCTATTCAGCGTAGTTTCTTTTCATATTAATTTCCGTCTCAGACCACTTAGCCCATGGGCAGGCAACTGAATAGGGAGCTAGGTTTACCTAGAGCAACGCCTGACGCTAGCGCTGTAGCGGCGGATGTTGTAATTTTGTCACCAAGCCCTAGTGAAATTCGCACCATTTTGTTTTGGTAAAGAAAATAAAGATTAGGAGTGGAACGTTAAGGGCAAGCTCCGATAAATATGATAGCTTTCAAGAATTGAACTGGCAATACGTAACGACAGAGGAAGAGCCATTTCTCATAACAAGTCAACCAGCAAATGTTTAATGTATAGAAGGCAGTCACCCAAACTGATGCCAAAAGAGATCCTGTCTGTTCTTACTCAAGCCAATGTAATATAAACATAGGCGTCTAACAATCCGTTATGTTTCTTACCTCTCCGAGTGACGATGACGTCACGGAGAGGTATTACACTGGACGTATCTGTATGTCAGTTTGTCAGTCACCGCGTTCGCAGTTGGCAATTCGAAGCAAATGTGTTCACAGTTCACTGAAGACAATATGTACGCGGCGATCGGCTGGGGTTACGAGACACGTCTAGCCTGCCAATGGCAGGGCTTTCACCAAAGGTTCATGCATTTGCGAGTTTTCTTGTCATTTATAGTGAATCAGTCGCCTTATATAACCTAAATTTCCAAAAATTGTTAAAGAGGCAAACGCCCTGAAACCTCTTAATTGCGTCTCGACTCGGAGACGTTTATTTTGGTTTACCAACTTGTTTCTTTTTTTTCGGGTCAGAAGATTTGCTGTCGGTCCTATAGAACATCTCGTACTAACTAGTAGGTCACCCCACTTCGTTTTTAGCAATGTTTCCATACAGAGTAGATGTTATAAAGCAGTCAGTGGTTGACCACTAGGGTCTAATAACGTTTTATTTTTTTATTGAAGGCGGTTTTTTGAAAATAGCCAGGAAGAAATAAGAAGGAAACCAGAAGATACTTTCAATGCCATGGAAACTCCGAAATTTCCAAACTTAGAAACGGTTCCGTTTGAGAATAATTTCTCCGAAGCCACTTTGCAGGGCGTGTGTTTGAAAGAAATAACCCGTGGTAACCAGAAAAGTGATTTGGATATGTCATCGAGATCCAATGCCAATGAACAGTTGGTCATTGTCAAATTATGGTCCCACACGTTAGGGACAGTGTGAATCAGGCAACCAAAAACTCTTCGATTTCAAAACCCATATCTTGCGCATTGATTAACTCCAACAAAGGACTGTGGAGGACCGACAAAACTAATTCAGAACGGCAGCAGAGAATTCAGTCCATAACGACAGCGACTAAGAGGCAAGAAGCGATATCTAGTTTACTAGGGAGCAGTTATAAGATGCCTAAGTATTCGCACGCCATAGTCCCAGTCCCCCTTTCAAAATTCAAGGGGGGACGTAAAAGGAGGCCGGGTACTGGAGATTAAGAGCTGGAAATGTGGCGAATTTATACCTTCTCCCTAATAAACAAGATATCGCTTCTTGTAAGAGGCTAATAATGAAACTTGGCTAGAGGAAAGAAGACTATCTTGTTTGCTCCATAATTCGGACTCAAGAAACTAGTTTTTCTGAATATTATCAAGGAAGGAATAAGAGTGCAAAAGAAAATGTCTCTGGAATTTTACCATAGCGACGAGGTTTGTTTTCCTTAGGCTTAGAACCCAAGAAAAGAGACAACGATAAGCGACTCTCTTTCCGGGTCAGGGTGTGTTTATTTTCAGAGCATGAAATACAGTTTCCCTTAAAGACAACTATTTACTTCTCTGAGTGATGTATTTCACGGATTGCATTAATAAGAGCCTACGTGTCAGCGTGTCTATGTCCGTCCGAGACCACGTTCGCGTTGGAAAACCGTAGCAAAAGTGTTCGTAAATTCCGGACCGTGTTAGCGGTTCACAGAAACTCGGTAAATTGTATTTCGTTACTTTATCTATCACTCTCAAGCGTCAGTTATTAACATAAGGAGTATGTTATGAACTAAAACTTTCTGTACGTGTATTAAGTAGGCGTTGGTATTTAGCATTGTTGAAGGTAACGCGTAGAGTTAAAGGGAGGATGAAGTGGAAAATCACGTGATTTTTTTTATCGATTCTTTTTCTAATTATAAGACCAGTCTGCATAGTGAAACATTCAGGAAATACAGTCTCCGAATGATTTTAAAATTCAAATTAGATTCAGATTTTAAGAATAATTTGAAATAAGCCTCTCCGACCAGTCGCGTAACGCACTGCCTTTTTGTCGACAAAAATTCCAGTTGAAGCTCTACATCTCGCGCCAAATTTTATCAAATCTCCCATTTGGCATGGAGCGTGTAACTATAGAGTAAGATAAAATAAGTCCCGCCTCCGTTTCCATCCTCCCCTACCTAAGAAGGGGGTATTGTCGACTATCACGCGAGCACCGGACGCTTAATTATGCCTTCTTATAGTATATTCCTTCTTGTTATAATATAAATAATATAAATTTTTAAGCTTCCTTTTATGACTCGCGAGTTCCCATTGCCGCGTTTGCATGTTGCGAGTTAAAATTATCGGACTGGATTTTATTGCGAATTGTCATTGCAATGTGTGGGCTTGTATTACACTTTTGAGTCTCAATCAGAGAATATTCCTGACCGGATTTGGTTTAAATAAGTTCCCTAATTAAAATTCCATCAAGGCAAAAAAATTCTTCATGATATTCATACGAAATTCGATCCTATATGTGTGAACCAAAGAAAAATCTTGCCGTCAAAGGCCTCCGTAAAAGTCATTTTTATGGCACAGAGCTAAAGTTTACGGTCATTAATATTCGGTCAGGTGGAAACCTAGCTTTATGTTGTACTTTTAAAGTTATCAAAATTTATTTCTTCAAGGCTTTACCTTTTTACGACTGGAATTTTTGTTCGAAGCCTTTGCCAAGTTAACCTTTTCATGCGAAGTCACGTTTTAAAAACTATAAAAGAAGTTTTTAGCCTATAGATCGATCTTTTTTTGACATCCAGTTTTTATGTTTATGGCATTACGTTTCTAATTGAAATATTAAATAATTTAATGCTTGTATATTAACTTCTACGTTCTTTTAAAGAGAGGGTGAAGTGGAAAATCAATAGATTTTTTATCGATTCTTCAACTAATTTTAAGACCAGTCTGCATAGTGAAACTTTCAGGAAATACAGTCTCCGAATGATTTTATAATTGAAATTAGGTTCAGATTTTAAAGGGTATACGGGAATTTACAATTTCATTTCATATTTTAGCACGAAAGTGGTATTATATTACACTCTCAAAATATCAAGTTTTTAATATAATTGAACCAAAGTTTCCATTTTTAAAATCCATTGGAAAATCACGAAAATTAAGTTTCGAAATATCAACAATGTTGTCTTGTCGAGCTTGTTTCCCTGTTTTATGACATCACTATGACACATCATCACAGGGGAAAAAAGCTCGGTAATCCTATACGCGCGAGGTATACGATTCTCGAGCTTTGTCCATGCTTCTCCCCTGTCTAAACTCTGGGTCTGATAGCGGAGAGAGTGGCACCATCTCGCGTATGTGACGTCAGCCAACAGGGAAACGTTTTAGCCTTTCTTAAAAAGTGGATTTCAAATAATTTCATATGAAGCATTTTCAAATGCATATTGCCAAATAACCAGAAATCGGAGAATTAAAAGCTTGATATTTTTGAATTCACAGAAATTAATTCCATCTTTTGTTATATAAATCAGAGGTTTTTCATTCGAAGCTTCTCATACCCTTTAAGGATAAATTGAAATAAGGACCTCCAACCAATCGCGTAACACCCTGCCTTTTTGTTAAAAAAATTCTCGTGGCACGCTCTACATCTCGCGCCACGATTATCAGTTCACATCGCGAGCAAATATGATCAAATCTCGCGATAAATTTCATTTGGCATCTCAACATAATTTGAATTTTAAAATGATTTGGAGGCTGTATTTCCTGGATGTTTCACTACGCAGACTGATCTTATAATATATGTAAAAGAATCGATAAAAAAGCACTTGATTTTCCACTTCATCCTCCCTTTAATCTAGTTTAGCAGTATAATTTAGGTGGAAAATTAATAAAGGTGGCATCGTAGGAACGAGGCGATACTATTGAAATAGACTGTCAATAATATCCAATTAAAAGGAGCGATGGCTCCTTGTAAAACCGATAGATAGACAGACAACGAGGAATTTAATAAAGATGAAAAACAAGAGATAAGCAGCATCTGTCAACCGTTTTAACAGGCGGAGGCCTCTGGCCCTCCATTCTTTTATTTATCTATACTCCCTCTGCTGACAAGATGCTTCTAATATGAAAACAATATATCTTATCCGTGAATTTGCTTTTTTCCTGTACATATTACGCGTCCATAGAACGTTGTTTTATTTATTAACAGAGCTTTTATCCTTCGACCAAATTGTATCGCCAATTTGGTTATAATTTTACACCAAGAAGTGATATCTAGTTTATTAGGGAGAAGCTAATCATTCGCCCCACATTTTTAACACCTGATTTCTGAATTTTATGTGAATTCCGTTGATTACTGAATGAATTATTTGATTTCCATAATCTTTACACTGATTTTCAGTTATTACTTGTGATTTCTGTTTGAATTCCAGTGATTTTTGGTGAATGCCGTTATTACCACTGAATTCTTGGTGAATGCAATGATTATTTCTATTTCAACTGATAACGATTTTTATTTTGCATTTTCGAATTCCTCCATTGATTATGCGTGATTATTTCACGTAATGCGTGATTACCGAGTTCTTGTGATTTCCAGTAATTATCGGAGATTTATTACCTTTGATTACCCACAAAAATGATTTTGATTACTGATGATTTTCTAAGAATTCTAGAAATCAAGTAATCCATTTCTGCGGTTTTGTACATCTGATTATTCAAGTGACTAACCCCTCATATCATTAGTTCTCCTCAATTAAATGTTTCCATGCCATCCGTTATACCAGTTGGTCAATCCTTACGGTCAGTAATCCGAAATACCCCTTCAATTCCACGTTAGCTCATTCTTATTTAAATAATATGGGACCTTTCCCTTAAAAGGAACAAAATCCTCATAATTAAGGACCAATAAAGTACCCGTTTAAATAGGTTGAGTTCTGGTGTTTATACGGAAGCAACTACTCCCAGGGTTACGTTTATTTCGTTCAGTTCATTACAGACTCCGAGTTACATCCTTTGGGAAGCAGATTCCTAACTTCTAATATTACTTTTACTCCTAATACTACTCGGGGAAACTCTTTTTCTTGTTCTACACCCATTACGGTTAGTCAACTTCAATTTTAAATTAACCCTTCATTAGCTACCCTTAGAACTATGCCCAAGTTCAGGGACCATGCCTCTATTGTCAGTTATCCCCATTTCCTTCCCAAGGTTTAGTTGTTATCCTAGGTCAGATTTTACAATCAATAGCTGCCTGTCTCACTCAATTAGTCGCGCTTCAACAACAGACCCCTAAAGTTGGAATAGGGTAGATCCCCCTGAAAGGCTAGCTTATAGTTTCTCAGGATTACCATAATAAAATAAAATACTATACCGAAGTTCTTATTCATTTTAACGAATACTCCAGTTTACATGCCTTTAGTTTTAAGAGGGCATTTTGTTAATTGGTTTAGAGAATTAAAAAGACAGTTCTCAGTCTCGCAGCAATGGTTAGTTAACCCTAACTATCCCCTATTAACCTGGGATATTTTTAAACAAAATTTTAAAGTTGAGTTTAGGGATTCCGACATGCAGTTTCAAAAACTACTCTTAAAGGTGTTGAAACATACTCCATTTTTTGAGTGTTTAAATTATATATGCTTGCCCATCAGGTTTTAACAATTTCAATAGCCTTAAATCTGTGAACGTTAATGAGCCTTTATCTAGCAGAAGTGTGCGTATAAGCTGCGAACGTGAAAGTAGTTCAACGTGCATTATTACAATAATTTCCAGTTAATGTTTTCTATTTGTGGCAAGTTAACATCGTTTTTTAGAGGTATTACTCAAAGTGTCCATGCACCATTCGCATTACTACACACATGTTATCAATAATTACCTCTCCGAGTGACGATAACGTCACGGAGAGGTGTTACACTGGACGTATCTGTGTGTTTGTAGGTGTCTGTCACCGCGTTCGCAGTTGGAAAATCGGTGCAACGTGTTCGCAGAATTCTCAAGTTTATGTGGCACTCTTCGTAACTTTATGTGTATGCGAGCCACTATATCGCCTTAGATCGTTGTTAGTTGCGGTACAACCTTAGCGCATTGGAAACCACACGGAGTAATGCAAAATTATTTTTGCCCTTGTTTGATTCTCGAGTCCTGCTGAACGTATATTTTAGAGGCTTAGATCGGACAAACATTACCATTCTAAAATTAGCTTTTTAATGAGAATTTTGGTCGGTCAATTTATTACAGATTTCAAAGAATGCAGCTTGATTTATATTTCAATCTAAGATTAAGGCGACATTTTCTAAACTGCCAAAATGCCCTTTTAAATATTGGCTCTCGAATGATATGTGACAGTCTAACGCGTTTATTTATAGCCCGGGAATAAAATTAATTACGACTAATAAAGGTCGTGTATTGTCACTTAATGTAATAAAAAAATCAAAACTAGAGCTCTCTTTATAACGCCATGATCGCGCGATTTTAATATTAGACAATATTTATATCTGTAACAAAATACCACTGGCTGATTCATTTATTCGGAACGTCATATTTTTAAGATGGCTTATATATTTCAATTAAGGAAGTCGGGTTTGTCACTTTAATTCTCACGTCGTGTCCGAAAATATTATGAAAACATTCTTATGCATTATTTAGAGCTCGGCATTATCTATCCAATATCCGAAAATTAGTAAATAATAATTGATATTTGACAAAAATATTTGTGGATAAACGATTTAACATATAACCTCTGTGTATGGACAATGGTATGGATAAAGATAAAATGTAGAGATGGGCCGATACCGATGCCATATCGGTATCGGTACCGATATTTGGCTTTAACCGATATATCGGTATCGGTTATAAATGAACCGATATTTCTACCCGATATTTTTTGAAGAAAATAAATACTTATGTTGAGAGTAGATGGCGCCATAAGACCTAAACTCTATGACAGCACAGTTTTTCATCTATTTTTGGATAACGTTACTAGTGTCCAAAATGGGTTTGTCGTATATGATAAGCCAGTTTTATAGTTTCAAGTACCGAAATTGGATCGAGAATCATCGAAGGATCGGGTAAAATATCGGTATCGGTACGTATCGGATCATATCGGTATCGGTTTAAACTGGTATCGGCCCATCTCTAATAAAATGACGTACAGCATTTTACCTCTCCTAGGAACGATGTCGTCACGGAGAGGTATTACACTGGACATGTCTATGTGTCACTCTGTTCCCAAATCGGAACAAACGTGTTCGCGGAAAGCAAATTTTTGGCTTCTACTCCCATCGTTAGGGTTAAGATGTACGCGGCGATCGGCTAGGGTTACGAGAAACGTCTAGCCTCCCAATGGCAGGGCTCCACCAAAGGTTCACGCAATTGCCGGTTTTATTATCATTTATTGTGCATTAATCGCCACATATACCCTAAATTTCCAAAAATTGTTAAAGAGGCAAACGCTTGAATTATAACAAGCTATTATTATTACAACAATAGCTATGTTTCAAAATATTTTAGGAATAACGTTTCTTAAACCGATTTAACTAGAATCAAAGCAAATTACTGTCGATTAAAATAATTAATATCAATGAAATTTATTTAATTATTTAAGAAACCCCCCTTAATTGCGTGAATAACTCTTGTCTCGACTCGGAGAGGTTTATTTTGGTTTCCCAACTTGTTTTTATATTACATTTCTTTAATAAAAATATTATTTTAAAATAAGCTTTTTAACATAAGGTATCCATTGCATAATAAATTTGTGAATTTGACACTTATGTGTTTCCATTTTAAAAGCAATGTATATATAGACACTAGAATTTTTAATAGGTGTGTACACAGTAACTGTTTACTTTCAATTTTATAGGACCTGTTAAAGAGATACTTGACTTCAATTATAAAACGATACTTCTTTAGTTTCAACAGAAGTTCTTTAGTTTCAACAGAAGTCTATTAAATTAGCCTAGGCGAATTTAATGGACTTCTGACCGATAAACCATAGCGCAATTGAAAATTCAATGGTGCTAATTTCTATTAGGTCTCGCGGTCCAGTTTACGTCTTTTATAATCAAGATTGCTGGCAACAAATTGCAGATTGAATAAGAAAATGCAAAAAAAGTCTTTCAACTCCATAAAAAATTGAGTAAAACGTTATTCAAAAAGGCTTTTAGGGAAGAGCGAATAGAGTACAAAAGAAAATTTATGGTAAACAAGTATAGCATCAGGTATACCGCAAAAAACTTCGATAGAAATCTGAAAATAGCCAGTCTAAAATAAAATCGATAAGGCGTTTGTCTATCAACTTTAAAAAGCCTTCAGAAAATGCTAAAATAAGCTAAACTGCACCATTCAATCTATAGCACCAGAAGCCTTTTCTATGAAATTTCCACACATACTTTTTCTTTGAAAAGACGCTAATTTTCCTTTTTCCATTATTCTGCAACGGTTTAGGCCTACCCCGTTGCGGACAACAGTGTCCTGAAGCTTTAATTTTGGTCTGGTGCCCTGCAATTTTCGTAAAGCACCCAGCATGGTGCAGGGTTTCAGTAAAATGGCAACTTAATTCCGATCCAACAGAAGGGAATCGAAAAATGTAGAAAGGGCAAGGGAGGAAATGAAATCAAGTTATTTAAAACTATAAGATGATAGCCCTCGAAACTGGATATCTTGCGAAACCCCAATGTATGTACTGGTTGGAGCAGACGTCTCTTGGACGGGGAGAACGGAGAAGCTAGAAAGCACTGTCGTTGCTCGCTTACGACACAGTGAGGGGCTGGACAGTATCGCTGATATCGCTGAACCTCTACAGCGCATACCCAGTACGCCCTGTAGAGGTTATGAAAACCAAACCGATTGATTTGAAATGTGTTAATCCTGTAATGCAATTTGGAAATTGGAGAACGCAAACACAGGAACAAGAATAGAATCTAAGAAACCACACGGGGGGGTTCTCATTCCCTAATGAATGCCTTGAAATTAGAGATGGCCGATACTAGGCTTAACCCGATAGCGATTGATACCGGTGCAAACATGAACCGATACCGATATATACTCACTATGATCCAAAACCCGATCGTTAACCGATACAGATATTTTTAGTAGTACAGAGCCATTATATGCATTAAAAATACTAGTAAATAATTATAGAGTAATTTCATGAATTATACTAAGTACAGTACAATGTTTAGAGGAACTTTCAAAATAATATCACGGCTTACTGACATTCATAGAAATGTATTATCACTATCAATACATTACTAAAAATGTCACGTAACGCCATATAAAGCATTTTAAACGAGTATCGGTTTAGTATCATATTAGACCAACCGATCCGATAGTATCGGGAAACACCGAGTATCGGCGCCGATACCGATATGGTATCGGTACCGGTTCATCCCTACTTGAAACAGATTCTATACAGTGTTTTTAAATTTTCAACGCGATTTTGTATGAGACAAATAGCATACAAGAAAGACACGAGGCAGGCTCTCGGAAAAAGGGAAGATAAGTTAGGATTTTCTGCATTGAAGGTTTGAAACGAATTCAAGTTCGCAAGTTTGTCCCTATTGTTTGTAATGAAAGTACCGTTCTTTTAATTACAAGAAGAATCCATCAAGTTCAAAATTCTATGAAAACAATATAGGATTTATAGGTATATTCCAATGTTTAGAATGCGGATATGGTAACGATGAAAGGACTTAGAAGTCGGTTAAAATTGGCAAAAGTTCAGGGTACATTTAGAAAAATGATGATCTGAAGATAAATGAACAAGGGCAAAAATCATTTTGTCATACTCCGTGTGGTTTCCAATGTGCTGAGGTTGTACAACACCCAACAACGATCTAAGACAATACATTGTCTTGCATGAAGTTACGAAGAGTGCCACATAAACTTGAGAAATACCTGCCCAATTCAATACTCGAGGAATACAGTGACCACGACATTATAAGGTGCCATTTCTAGTTTAGTATACATTTTTTCTCTTTCCGTTTTAAAAATCCCCGATTTATCCAGGTTCCGTACAAACCCTGGAATAGGTTAAACGTTTTTCTTAGATTACATATCAGTGGATACCATAAAATGTAAAGCGTAGAAGTGGGAAAACATTACAATTTTATAAATATTGATGGGATTTAAAGAAAACCGAGGGGTTAGTCACTTGAATAATCAGATGTATAAAACCGCAGAAATAGATTACTTGATTTCTAGAATTCTTAGAAAATCATCAGTAATCTTATGGGCGATCAACGGTTATTAGAAATTTCCGATAATCACTGGAAATCACGTGAAATCTTGAGAAAAATCAGAAATAATCACATGATTTACTTGTAATCTTTTGTAATCACACATTTCGTGAAATGATCACACATAATCAAATCCAAAATAAAAATCGTAATCAGTTGAAATAGAAATAATCACAGCATTCACCAAAAAAATCACCGGAATTCATTGGAATTCAAACAGAAATCTGCAGCAATAACGGGAAATCAGTGTAAAGATTATCGAAATCACCCAAGATAATCGTAATCACGGAAATCAAGGAATTCATTCAGTAATCAACGGAATTCACGTAAAAATTCAGAAATCGCTGGTTTACAAAATTATGGCGAATGACTATCCCCTCGAAAAAAAACGCAATCATTTGCTTGGATAATAATAAAAAACTGTGTTAATTTGAAAGAGAAAAAAATAATCATTGAGAAAATGCTGTTAGAAAGTTTTAAAATAAACCGTGAAGAACACTTACCCCCGATTATAACCTTAGATTATTTGTGAAAGGTACATCTACTTTAAAACTGAGTCATAAAGGTCGTAACGTAGTCTTTGTACATATTAAATCGAATACAAACTTACCAATTATTACGGAACGGAACTTCCTGAATAAGTAAAAGTCACAGTCTTGGTAAAATAGTCAAGTTAGTGAATCACTGTCGCGTTAACGAAACGATGTTTTTTTTACGATCGAATACTCAATTAGAACGTTGTTAAAAATCAAGGTCCACGGATCTTTTTGAATTTAAAATTTAATTTGGCCTTCGAAAATAAAATTTTTAGCAAACTATTTTTATTCAACTCCTCCCTATTACTAATATTTCGTTGTCATAGTTAGGTCGGAGTATTTCGTGCCATTCTAGATATAACACTTATTAAAAATCTGTTCGGGCGCCAATCGGGCCAACGGCACTATGAAAATCAAAACACGTTACAAGCTCGATATATTACACGTGTATGTATTGCGACTAGAAAATTTCTGCCTTCGACGTTAGAGTGTCTGAGCGACGTTTGCTCGATCTGGCCCCTACGTTTTTGTTTTTAAAGAAAAGAGTCGACGCCAGCGGCTCCTATTGACTTCTTAGCTGAACGAGGGGCTAATCATTCGCCAAAATTTTGTACACCTGATTTCTGAATATTTACGTGAATTCCGTTGATTACTGAATGAATTCCTTGATTTCCGTGATTACGATTATTTTCTTAGGTGATTTACATAATCTTTACACTGATTTCTCGATCCCGTTATTGCCGCAGATTACTTGCGATTTCTGTTTGAATTCCAATGAATTCCTGTGATTTTTTGGCGAATGCCGTGATTACCACTGGATTCTTCGTGAATTGCGTTGAATGCAGTGATTATTTCTATTTCAACTGATTACGATTTTTATTTTGGATTTTCGAATTCCTCGATTGATTATGCGTGATTAGTTCACGAAAGGTGTGATTACCGAAGTGATTACAAAATATTACTAGTAAATCATGTGATTATTTCCGATTTTCTCAAGATTTCACGTGATTTCCAGTGATTATCGGGGATTTCTGATTACCGTTGATTACCCACAAAATTGATTGTTATTACTGATGATTTTCTAAGAATTCTAGAAATCAAGTAATCGATTTCTGCGGTTTTGTACACCTGATTATTCAAGTGACTAACCCCTCGGCTTAGAGTTCATCTTGACAAAAATGTTCAAACACTTTTTTTACTTATTTTGGATATTACGAGCTATGACCTAATAATGATTTAAATTTGTAGTTGGGAGCATGTTCTAAAAATACCATATATTTACTATTACCATAAGTTCATGAGATATGTTCCATATGTTTGGCACTGGTTACTGAAAGCTTGTCATGAAGTGACGTAGGTGAAACGTCATAGATTCTAATAAAATGACGCCTGGTGGGGCGCTTAGTACAGACTAAATTGGAAGATGTACTGCAATATTAACCACCGAGTGTAGTACTTCAATTCTCGCTTGTCGTTCTCGAACTAGCTCGAGCTGTAAGTCTCTACCAGTTTACGAAGTATAGGTAGTGACATACTTACGGAACATATCTTATAAACTTTTGCTATTACCGATAGAAAAATAATCTTTAAAATAATAATAACAACAACGCAAACCGAGAAAAATGATTGGAAAACGTTACATTTTATAGCTTTACAATTTATATTAATAGAATGTGATTTTAGCTCTCACACAAGAAATGTGTTTCTATTGGCAACACAAAGTCACATTTTTAAGGTTAGAAATTTAGATTTTTGGTAAAAAAAGCACTTTTAGAGCGCTGTGGATATAGTTTCATTCCGTTTCTCCACTTAATTTTGGAAGAATTGTTTACCAGATTGCTTAGCTTATCTATATAAATTATCCAAAAAACGAGTTTTCTTTTTCGGAGTCATTAGAAAACGTCTCCTTGGCGATACAAGGACACTTTTTTAAACCCACAAAGCGTCAAACTGCAATTTGTAATTAATTTTAATCGATATGAGAAATTTGGTGCGTATTTCACACATTGGTTACTATTCAAAATTTTTAAAGAAAACGGGTATAAATGCGACGTTTCGAAAACAAGTTGGGGGAACCAAAATAAACAACCTCTCCGAGTCTAGACGCATTTAAGAGGTTTTCTTAAATAATCAAATAAATACAATTGATATTAATTATTTTGTTCGTGATTAATTTAGCTTAATTATGGTTAAGTCGTTTTAAGAAACCACTTAATCCGCCCGAAACTGAAGGAAGGGTTGTAATTCCTTCGTTAAGCTTTGATTTATAAAACCACTAGCTGTTACCCGCGGCGTCGCTCGCGTGTAATAAGAACTTCCATCAAAATGATATAAAGAATAGGTGGACTTTACTGATGACTAATATTTTTGTAGCACCATAGGAGCGAAGGCACTCGGCGTTGCCCGTCAGCCCGTAGGGACATTTTTATTAGTTTTCATACGGACATTCCATAAAGAAGGGTTTTTAAATTTTTGGCCCCCATTGAAAAAGATGGCGACGAATCGAACCCAAAAGACCATTCAGCCCGTCTGTAGGTTAAAGGAAACCAGTGTACTAAATATTTGTGAAATCGGTTGAAACGCGCGGACTTTGTTGCATAGAGAATATTTTCAACATTTCTGGGCGCCATTTATTAAGATGGCGGCCAATTGGAAAAATCTTTCTTAGTACGCGCCCACTACTTATGAGTAACGTTCCTGCAAATTTTCAGCCTTCTAGGGCAAGTGGTTTGGGCTGGGCGTTGATTATCAGTCAGTCACTCAGGACTTTGATTTATAGAGATACTAGCTGTTACCCGCGGCATCGCTCGCGTGTAATAAGAACTACCATCAAAATGATATAAAGAATGGGTAGATTTTACTGATGACTAATAATTTTGTAGCACCCTAGGAGCGTAGGCACTCAGCGTTGCCCGTCAGCCCGTCGGAACATTTTTTATTATTTTTCACGCGGACATTATTCTATAAAGAAGGGTTTTAAGTTTTTGGCCGCCATTTAAAAAGATGGCAACAAATCGAACCCGAAAGACCAAGCAACCCGTCTATAGGTTAAAGGAAACCCGTGTACTAAATATTTGTGAAATCGGTTAAAACGCGCGGACTTTGTTGCATAGAGAAGATTTTTTACATTTCTGGGCGCCATTTTTTAAGATGGCGGCGGATCGGAAAAATCTTTCTTAGTACGCGCCTACTACTTATGAGTAACGTTCCTGCTAAGTTTCAGCCTTCTAGGGCAAGCGGTTTGGGCTGGGCGTTGATTATCAGTCAGTCTGCCAGTCAGTCAGTCAGGACTTTGATTTATATAGATATAGATAGATGTAACCCGGATTGGACTATCCCCTCGGTCAAGGCAATATGAGAGGGTTAAGTTAATTAGTTAAGAAAAACAATTTTAAGTCCACATCGCGCATAAATAGGCTAGGACTGTCAAGTTCACGTACGTAAATATAGTCGAGCAAAACTAGAGCAGCTCTGAGAGCAACGAAAATTTTGCTCGAAATTAATGTTTGACCAAGCGAGCATTATGGAATATTTTACGATTTGACGTTCTGGGAATCGAGACCGATGGCTTTTATGGAAGAAAAATCACAGCCAAGTTCCGGCTCGTTTTCTCGAGAAAGATGATCCTATGTTTATTCTTGAAGCCTCGATCCATACTTCCTATTATTTGTTTAGGAAATGGAAAAACTTTCTTCATTACTTTATCCAAGCCTTCTCTCCGGGAAGACACCCGCATTGTCGCCCTATATTCTCTTCGGCAGTAGGTTAGTTACATAGTTTTGCTTTTATGGCCATGAAGAAACGATTAGTATGTAAGTCGGAAACATCGTAATAACACGTAAGTGCTTTAATACCATTAACGCATTTAATAAGCAAATTACATAATTGACTACAGTTTTAATCTTTAAGGATCTGTACGGAGCCTCCGAAATGAACTAGGCCCATGCGTGTCGCGAAGCGAGAATATTTTTTTAACCAATTTAGTTCGCCGTGGTTTTACGCTTGGGGGCGCTTATATTACCGTATAATAAACAAAGTTCAACCCCTTGACCCTATCGACTGCTTAAGTATTTGGGCCAAGGTCGCGGATTGTAAGCATACGTTTTTATTACTCTTATTGAATTGTTTTAATTGAAATAATTTATTTTGTTGTCATCAATACAATCTAACCGAAAGATTCAATAAAAAGTGAATAGCTCCAAAAACATTTACGTTAATTTTAGGATGAAACGTTTCTCTATCATAAAAATTTTATGACTCACCCCTAAAATATCAACGATAATTTAAGGAAGACCTCTTTCACAACGGTAATATAAGCGCCATCTCGTACACATATATGGTGAAAATATTTTCCTTAACAAACTGGATATTTCCCCACATAAAATTTGACATGCATGGGCCTAGTTCATTTCGGAGGCTCCGATCTGGTATGTACAATACCATAAGAAAATAATATATAGCTCCATATAAGTATGAAACGTAGTACATTTTAATACAACAGCATTTGCATCCAAATTTGGCACGCTTACGCTTTCACCTCAGACCACCTAACCCACGGACAGGCAACAGATTAGGAAGCTAGGTTTGCTTAGGTGGTCTGAGTCTCTGAGATCGCACTGAATAATTTTACACTTCAAAAAAACCACTTTAACAAGATAAACTTCTATAAAGGTCCGGGATCTTACCAGCTAATTATTACAGACTTGGAGAAAATGAATCAATAGGAGCTATAGGATGGCTGGAGTGGACTCTACACACACAAAAAATATACCTATCTAATCCTCCTTCAGAGGGAAAGAAACCAGAATGCGAAAAGTTAAACCGATTTTGTGAAATCAAGTGTGAAATTGAGTATTGGGTTGTTTATATAACCATAAGTTTATAAGATATGTTCCATAAGTGTGTCACTCGTTAATAAGAGCTTGTCATGAAGTGCCGTAGGTGAAACGTCATAGATTCTCGTAAAGCGACGTCTAGTGAGGCCCTGTCAAAGGCTTAGCACAGACTAAAGAGGAGGATGGACTGCAAGACCGAGTGTACATAGTCAATTCTCACGTCGTTCTTGAACTAGCTCTCATTAAGACTCTAACATTACGAAGTATGGGTAGTGACATACTTATGGAACATATCTTATAAACTTATGATATAACGAGTGTACCGGGTGTAAAATACACTTTCCAATTAACAGAAACAAGCCTTTGCACGGAGACACTGCTCAGACTTATATATATTAGAGCGTTTAGTCAAATTAAAACCACCTAATTATAAAGTAAATGCCAATGGGATTGTGAATGGCGAACGTACCAAGTCTACACAGTTAAATCAGGGATAGATTTAATTTTAGAAGTAGGAATGGAGAACAGAATAATTTGTGCGCACGTCAAAAATCCCGGACCCCCTTCCATGGGACGGAGGGCCCGGGGTATGAAAGCAGAGGCGGGTCATAGAGACAGAGGGAAAAAGAAATTAAGTATTTTTCGCCGTCCCCGCCAGCAACGTCATCAAAACGTAGTTTAAGTGTGCCAATAAGATAATTTAAACTTTTCGTTACGAGTTGGAGGGAGGGGCTCTATACTGGGCTATGAATCGGACGGTAAATACTAACCGTTCTCCATTCCTACTTTTAAAATTAAATCTATCCCTGGTTAAATATAAGGGTATGAACGGTATTGAAAATTACCTTTTTCTTAAATTACTTCCCTCGAGTAGTTCTAAAAAGTTTTTTATTCCTAATTAAATACTCCCATTGCAAAGACTCCATCTCACCACCCTCCTCGAACGGTAAATCTCCCAGAAGATTATTTTCGCACGCTATTCGCCCACCCTTGTTACATCCGAACTGGGGGTTTACTGAAAAATCTAAAGGTCTGAATTGAAAATTAGACGTACGCGCAGTGTTTTTAGCGGAAAACAATCTCCAACGATTTGGGTAACAAAAATGAAACAACTTCATTTAAAGAATTAAAACCAAAATAAAATAAACTGTACGCCAACGTCCAAAACACGAGGGTTACGGCCTTTCAAGCGGAGCGGGCTATACTTGGGTCCGAAAGCGCGTATTTATCTTTAGCGAAATTTCAAGCGGGACTTTGAGAGTCGATCGAGTGCGCGTATTTTCTCAACTATCTTTAGCGAGATTTAAAATGAGACTGAAGTTTTGACGCCTATCGTTTTTTAAGACAAAAGGTAGGTTAGAAACTCAAAAGGGATAAAAAACACTCAGATTTCAGGAGGAAAAGCACTAAAATGAGAGAAAAGAGACGTTTCTCTTAAATTTAGGGTTTTTTTTTTCATAACTCATGTTTTTTGCGCGAAACAACTTATTTTTCGATAAAAAGTATCATAATAGATAGTTTTCACACAGAGAATTCATACCATTTACACCAGGAAGCCGGGCTACCTGAAGGACAAATACCCGTCTGCTTTTGTCCTACAGGTAGCCTGACCTCCTGGTGTAAATGGTATGAATCCTCCATGCGTGAAAACTATTTATTAGAATACAAATATAGAAATTGACAGAAGGTCATGAATTAAAGTATAAGTTTGCGCGAATAATTGTTTTTACACTTCTAGGCGCCATATATTAAGATGGCGGCGGATTGAAAAAATCTTTCTTATAGTACGCGCCTATTACTTATGAGTAACGTTCCTGCAAATTTTCAGCCTTCTAAGCCAAGCGGTTTGGGCTGGGCGTTGATTATCAGTCAGTCAGGACTTCGATTTATATACATAGTTTACAGGCCTCCTTGCGTAACACCTGAATCCTGGCCTCCCTTTGTAAATGGTATGAATCCTCCAAGTCTATAAACTATGTATATAGAAGATCTATTTTTTACCGATGAGACAATCACATGGTGGTCTAGGTGTTTAGAATATGATTGAATCTAGAGGACACAATGTTATAATCTCCACAATTATCGGAATCTATTTCCACTATCACACAGAGAAGTGAAGTTCTCATTCTCGCAGCTTCCTTGCTCATTCCGAAAACACACAGATGCCGTCCCTTATGGACTCATCTTACAAGGATTCAGTATATTTCTTCTTCGAAATTGGACTTCTTCCTGTAATGTCATTGCAAGACTCGGGGTTGGCACGGTGATTATAATTCCATCGAGATCTGATCTAGACTTTATTACTTCAAGTTAAGTAACACTTTTTTCATAAGTGAGCCTATTTCGTACAGTGTTTTATTCAATGTATATCATTTATAAACATGTACATTCGAAGCGGCAGACTTATAAGAAGTACCATCGCTCGTGTTTACTAGGGTAGAAAGTAATAGTCTCTAGTTCCGCCTTTGTATATCGGGAGAGACTGAAGAGGAAATGGATGGAAGGTCTCGGTATCTCGGAATGAAGGAATTCCTTCTCTTACACTGCATGGTGTAGGGTATGACACCGGCTTCATCGCGCTATCTCAATTTCTGTGAGAAACCAGTTATCCCGCGCGTCAGGGCGCGAGGTTGACGACAGAAGGAATCAAACAACGTTGCTATGACAATACTGTCGTTGATATTAAGGAAGCCGTATAGCAGAAGTTAAGGAAGGTGAAATTTTTAACTAAAAACCAGTATCGTTATAGGCGTTCGTAGCCTCATAATAGACGAAGCAAAAGATGGTTGAGATGCAGATCTAATTTAGTTAGGCATTCATTAATACCCGGGAAGTCCTCAAATGAACGGTTAACTTATGAACGGACCCATCAAAGCGGTTATCACAACCGTAGTTTCCTAAATAAAAATATGCCTGAAATAAAGTGTAAATAATCATCTTTTACCATTAAAGCCATTATGAACAATTGTATAATTTTCCCAACTTGATAAATACATATTGTAACCATTTTAACCGATAGGTTTTCCTTGTAATCATTTGAACCGATAGGTTTTCCTTGTAACCATTTTAACCAATGGGGTTTTCTTGTAACCGTTGTAACCAATGGGGTTTTCTTGTAACCATTGTAACCAATGGGGTTTTCTTGTAACCATTGTAACCGATAGGTTTTCCTTGTAACCATTTTAACCAATGGGGTTTTCTTGTAACCATTGTAACCGATAGACTTTCCACGTAACTTTTAAAACCTGACTGGTATCCAACAACTGTTTTGCAGCTAAAACTTTCGGGTGCTTGTCTAAGTTGTCTCTATAACATTACAAAAGAGTATCAAGTCATATCTACAAGGGCCGGCCGTTACCCGATAAATTATCCAAAAATGACTTCCCGCAGACCCATAGGCCTATTCTTTGTCATTTCGTTCTAGATGCTTCGAAGAATTATGTTTATTGAATAAAGGGAACTTAAAATGTTTCTTTACGTGGCTTTTAGCTACTCATATTTTCTCGTAAATATTGAATGGCTCTATATCTACTGACGTTGTGGACCGGGTATGTGGTTTTACGTCCCCGGAGGGTTATAGATATTTTGTGGAAAGGCCATAATATAAAAACAATATCCGTCAGAACGTCGCCGAGTAAACAGAAAGTTATTACTCTACAGATATTTGGAGAACGGTGGTGCTCTCGTAAGTGTCGGTCTACATATCGACCCCTGTCAATAAACTTAACTTACCAAGATCACCGACCATCATAACAGTAAAAGCTACTTTATATTTTTGGGAAGCCAAGGACATTGAATTATCTCGTTCGCTAAGGTGATCTACGTTTCCAAATAAGAGAAAAAATTTGGGATTTAACCCGTAATGTAAGTACACAAAACGAAAGAAATTCCATATTGCGGCATGCAGTTTATCCGTTTCTAAAAGTAAGTTAAGAGTTTTCTATCTGTGACCTGCAGTGCAGAGGCTTTCTTTAGACAGAGTTATTATAGTAATTTTTAACTGAAGGCAATCCTGAAAAATAAATTTATGTAATTAAGCAGAAGTCCATTAAATTAGCCTAGGAAGTAGCGAAAAGCGGGATTTTCCTGTCCTCTAAAGGGACAGGAAAACGCCCCCCTTCTACTGCAAAACCGAGCAATCTCTAGCATAGAATCGGGGGGAAGGGACGGGGCTGTGAATTTGGGAACAGTCAAGGCTATTCGGTCTTTTCTGATTCTTCATAAACCTATTGAAAAAAAAATAAATAAATAAATTAAGGACCGTGGCCGTTCCTTATTTTTCTACCCGGTTTTCTGGTCCCTTCAGAGAGCCAGTGTTCCAAGAGAGTAGTCATCTCATTCTCATGATACATATGGTGTATCTGTCACACACTCTCACAGAGTTATTTCCCTTGTAAAAATTTTCAAGAGCAAAATACATGAAGCGCAAATTGAACGTCATAAAATTTAATAAAAGTGTAGTGTGGGAATTACAATTCTGCTCTAATATATCGTGTCAGTAATATATTAAATAATTCCAAAATTCAGATGGATCTCTGAATACAATAACACAATATTCCTCACAATTAGGAGGCAAAAGTTTAGTATATACGAGACAAGCAATTTAAGTGTTGTATAATTTTGCGCGATGTGTTGTAATATTTTCAATTCATTTCGAGTAATCCCAGTTAGTCCTTGTGTTCTGTTTATCGTTTCAATTCTCTTCTAGCTTTTCCAGCGGAAGATGAAGAATAATCTTTAACCATAACGACACGCGAAGTGGACAATTTGCTTTTGAAGTAAATGTATTCCGCCATCAAAGAAATCGTTGCCAACATGATTCCGCCGCCCATAACGTAGAAAATACCGCCTGGTCAAAGTAAAGAGAATATGAAGATAGATTTAATTTTAGAAGTAGGAATGGAGAACGGTTAGTATTTACTTCAGTCCGACTCATAGACCACCCAGTATAGAGCCCCGTAACGACAAGTTTAAATTATCTCACTTAAACTACGTTTTGATGACGTTGCTGACGGGGATGGCGAAAAATACTTAATTTCTTTTTACCTCTGTCGCTTCTTTCATTACCCCCCCCCCGTCCCGTGGAAGGGGGTCCGGGACTTTGACGCGCGCCCGAATTACTCTGTTCTCCATTCCTACTTCTAAAATTAAATCTATCCCTGGCTCTATTTAGTAGTTCTAGGATTCTAGTTCAGCGTTATTCGCGTTGCCTGCGTATGCCTTTGAAGGGAAGGTGAAGTGGAAAATCAAGTGATTTTTATGGATTCTTTTACTAGTTATAGCATCAATCTTCACGTATTTGAAACCAAAGCCAAGAGCTAAAACAACTCGCGGATCGATTGAAGAGACTCTTTCTTACCAATGTTTTCATACTCAATTCCGTCATTTCGTTTCTCATAGCGCTGGCATTTTTTCAAGTACGGGTTTTGATTCCACCATTTGTCTTTCAATTGCTCCAAAACTCTTTCGTTCATCAGTTTCAAAATTCTAGTTTAAACAATAAGCACACCTTTACAAACGCAACAGCGTCTAGATTTATCCGTGTATCGTGAAACTTACGCGGCTGACAACGCTTCGAGATAAGGCGATCCTTTCGGAAGCGCTAAAGCCAATGGTTTTCTACTAAACTGGTTACCAACTTCCCGTAAGTCGCAGTCGAGCATCGTAGCGTATTGCACTTGAGTCGCTTCCGCTAAATAACAAAATATTTAAAAGCATTTTTCATTCATTTTCGCTGGTGTTTGCAACAGGACGCTTCAAAGTAAGTCTCAGCTGTGGTTTAGTTCATGGTTTAAAGAGCGGGTTAAATTTAAGTACAGTGTACTTGCCAAGCTTGGCTTTAGATTCTATACCTAGAAGAGCGTGTCCTTCCCCTTTGATTGATTTTAGAGTTTTATTGATTCCATCTTCGAGACTGGTGTAAAAGCCGGTTTCTTTCATGGTCCACCAAATCTTAGTGAACTTGTCCGTGACGGGGTAATCCCATACTGCCAACTTGGCTCGCTCAGTTTCATTCAACGTGTCATCCAACGACATGTTTTTCCATATCCTTAAGTGATGGCAGAACCTTAGAATAGTTACGTGAATCAGGACACTAATCTTACTCGTAAAATCTTTCCTCAACGGCGGCCATTCTTTCGAAATATTTGTGGGCGGTTGAACCTTCGACGCTGGCGTATTTGATTTTGTATTGTCTGGCTAAATCCTCTAGAGATTCGATGGTGGAATCTAAACGGGACACCGTGAGAAACGCCGCCAAATTGGCGGTGTACGAGGCGATAATGATGAAGCCAAAAAGCCACCAAGTCGCTGCCACAAGACGTCCAGAAAGATTTCTAGGTGCTTCGCCACCACCTTAAAAGTACACCGAGATCTTAATAGAGTTAAACAAGTTGGGAAACCAAATTAAACCTCTCCGAGTCGAGACATAATTACGAGGTTTTTCTTAAATAAATATAGGCCTAATTGATATTAATTATTTTAATGTTCATTAATTTACCTTAGTTCTAGTTAAGTGATTTTAAGAAACGTTATTCCTTGAATCATTTTAAACATTGACGTTTGAATTCAAGCGTATGCCTCTATAATAATTTTTGGAAGGCGATTGATTCACAGTAAATGATAGGAAATAGCGCAATTGCGTGAACCTTTGGTGGAAGTACTGCCATTGGGAAGCTAGACGTTTCTCGTAACCTCACCCTAACGACGATAATGGAACTGCGAACGCGTTCTGGATATAGCATATACGTTTAATTGTTCCGACTAGCCAACTGCGAACGTGGTAACAGACAAACAGACCGACACAGATGCTTCCAGTGTAATACCTCTCCGTGATGTCATCGTCACTCGGAGCGGTAGAAAATTAATAAAAAAAATCCGAAAATTATTTGGAAAATCAGGTGTACATCATTTTGGCCAGTGGTTAGTCTCTCGTAAATAGTTAAATACTGTACGGCAGTTTTTTTCTAAAGTGACCTTGAATTACACTTCTGACTGTGATCGGTTCGCGGGGGGCACAACTGGCTCGCTTACTGCGTTTCTTAAGATATTAAAGATACAGACTCAAACCAATTGATAGACCCTTTGGTTCTCACCTTGGGGTGTCAGAGAAGTGAAGCAAAACCAAAGACTTTCTTTCAAACTGAAATCTCGCTGGTCAGGGTCGTCTTTGAACTTTTCCTGGTTGTTATAAAAACTGTAGGGACTCAAGCGATCAAATATGAACAGCAGGAAACTGTAAGAAATTTAGTTTAAATTATCTTATTGGCTCACTTAAACTAAGTTTTGATAACATTGCTGAAGAGGACGGCGAAAATTACGTAATTCCCAGGGAAGGGGGTCTGGGACTCTGTTCTCCATTCCTCCTTCTAAAATTACACCTATCCCTGATATTACCTGGTGAAAAAGTAGGCTGACACGATACAGCCCCAAACATTAGTCTCGAGTACAGACAAGAACTTGAATAGAGAGGTTTCAGGTTTGATGCGTTTCATCAAAATAGAGATTCCCACCATGTCGTAGAAAGGAACAGTGAAATCTACGAACAATTCCCTTTCCGACATTACAGCAAAAGCCCCAAGAGCTAAATCGGCTTTCTATCATCAATGATTCAGAATTATTCATTAGTTTTTGTCTAAATTAATACCGCACTGGTAAGAGTAACCAAAAGGAGCAAAAGATTAGATATGGTTGACTGATTAAAGACGGAATTCATTTCAGAGACGAATCATTTTTTCTTTTTAGAAACAAGTCCGAACATTAATAATTAATATGATAAGATTGCAATGAAAAGATTTAATTTAAATATGCTCTGATTCTTGTATTGAAACTCTACCAAATATCTATTGGTCGAAACTTACATCTGAAAAATTATTTAAAAAGATATCTTAAGTAAAGAATTTCACCTCAGACACTTAATTAAACAAAAATTAGACCCACCAGTGAAGTTTTAATTTCTTAAAGAAAGTTTTATATTAATTTAAAAATATCAAGTAAAAGTTTTAAGGCAGTGAAATGGCAAATTAGCGTCGTCTGCTGTAGAGTGATTTTTTGGTGTACTTTTAATTTTAATTAAATTAACATGCTTAGACTTAATTTGTTTTTGATGAAACTTGAAAAAGGCACACTTTGAATAGCTACTTGTTAATTTGAAAGTATTCCGAACCGTAACTTAGCATTAGTTTTTAAATGATTCGATGTGCTGGAGCACCAAAAACCCCGTGTTATTCCTATGGGAAAAGCAGCGAAAAACTGTGAATTTTCTTTTAACATTACGGGAGGGTGTGCGTTCTTATCTAGAAGGGGCGGTGTTTGCGAAAATAAGACTAAATATTTAATTTAAAGCTGCATGGGGTGAATACAAAAGCCTTCTAAAGTAGACTACTACGATAAGAATTACCAGAAGTATATAATGCTTCTCTTCGAGAGAAGTGTACCACAAAGCGGGGTAAGTGTAACGTCACTCTTTCCAACATCGGATCATTTGGAGCAAGGCTACTAAACCGAATCACATACACGAAAAATAGTTCCCTCATCATTACTCTATTAGCGTTTAAATATTTGGCAAGACGCGCTTGCGCATTTTTGTTCCACGTCAAGACGAGGTTTGTGAGATGATTGCTGGGAATTTAGTGCCAAACAACTATAGAATTCACCTTAAGGTGCGATGCCCATTTGTAGTTTGATGAGAGGGCAAGCAAACAAAAAGGGTGAGCCTCTGAAGAATGACGTTACATAACTAAAGCATTAAGAGGATACAGAGTGTCATCCTTCTTCTATTAACCCCTTCTGGAATTACCCGATAACGTGTCCAACCATAAGTTTTTAAAACTCAAGGCGACAGGGCTAAGAAATGATACTTAATCTTCTACTCCTCTTGGTAAATTCTCACAAGACTCACCCCATTGACAAGGTCACCTATCATACCATCCCAAGTGACGTTTCTATTGGGGTGTTCTATCATTGTACCATGCACTTTTTCTTTATTTTCCGTTATACGGTAATCGAAAGTCAATTTAGCCTCTTTTTTCAACAACTCGATTAGTTCAATCAAATAGCCGTCCCAGGTGACTTTACCATTAACCACGTTCTTGTACATGAAGGGCGGTTCCTAGAAAATACCGCGAATACAATTAAAACTACCATTTTACAGGCCCTCATCGAGCTTCCACTAACCACGACAGTTGTCACCCGTAAAACAACGGTTCCTTTGTGATTCTTTATGACATCAAGCGGCCCAGTGAAAAAGTCTGATGGTTTTGTAGCGTCAGCTTTATACTGCCAAACGAGGTCTGTTGACTTTTCAGAAAGAAAACATTTCTTTGAAATAAAAATCTTTAACTATACAAATTACTGCATAAGCTCATGAAACTTCTAAGTATCTATGTCTGAATGGGATCTATAAGTCTGTCCGCCTGCAGCCTAAACTTCACCTCGAACAGGTATTTAATTATATGGGCGAGTATCGCAATTATGCGCTTTCTTTTAGCATACTCTTAGTATGGAATAATAGAAATAGAGACTTGGCAGTACTACGTCATGCAACGTCAAGCTACCTGGTATCTTCTGATTGCGCAGAATTCCATTAGATCGAATCCCGCCAATGTTTTTAATGAATTTAGCCCAACCGCGGGCTTGGGATTTACAATTCAAACGACGCTATTTGTCGAATTAAGCGACCCCAATAATGCTATGCAGTTTAATTTCTATTAATGTCGTTTTTTAATGAAAGCGTTATAAATACATTTTTACTGCCTTAGGGTAGGGTAGGTTAGGTTAGGAGGACGCCTCTTCCTCTTCGGAGCGGTTATACACTAAAACGGCTGGATTAAAAGTATTTTCATGAAGAATATAACATAAAAAAATAAATAAATATTAGCAATTGGTTTCATTATGTCATATTTTGCTGATTTATTACTATTTTGTTCCTATAATCCTTAGTTTTAAAATCATAATTTAGAAAATGTTTGGATCTAGTGTTCATTTTACGTAGGCCTTAAATTGTTTTAAGCATAGCCCACTCGATCCGCGCTCCCGGACGCTGCGCTGCTCGCGCTATTCGATTCGATACCACACCCTGCAAAAACCTGAAGCGACGTCCAAACATACAACTTCAGATAGGTACTTAAAGGAATAGCGACGTGATTTAAAAATTATCTCAAATCTAAAGAAAACCTTACTTTTTTGAGAGTTTAAACTCTTCTGATTCCAAAAATATGCTTGATTAATATTTAAATATGAAGGAAAACACAGAAAAACAATTTGAAAACTTGAAATTTGGGGGGGCAAAAGCAAATTTGCGGAGAAGATTTTTGGCGGGTTTTCTCCTTGCTACGTCACTCACGGCATCTCGCGGAAAAGCCAAGCGCGCGCGCCCGAGACTCCCGAGTCTACTAATGCCGCGCGAATCTGAATAAAATAGGCTTAACGCGGCGCTGAGACACTTATAGGCGTCACGTGAGCGACATCTAGAGTGAAAGTTTCTCCTTACTACGTCATTAAGCGAAACAAAATTTTAACTAGGCCTTTTCCAAACACTAAACTTTGATTGCAATTTTACAAATTTCTACGAAACCAAATACAAAAGTAAACATATCATAATAAACTAGATTTTTCAAGGATTTTTTTAGCATTTTAAGTTTGTGGGTGACGAAAATTATGTCACTAACACTTTAAAGAATCATGGGCTTATGAAATTAGTCTTCGCTTCGAATTTTCGATTGTAACGAAACCTAAAATTTTTGTTTCGGTTTACTTTTTTAACAACGCCGTTGGAATTCAATTTTAGCTCCTCAACTTCCATTTTAATATTTTGGTGTCCGTACGTTCGTCTAGATCCAGGAGGTATTTTCAGAGTGAAGTCGCCGAAAGTTCCTTTCAAGTTTTTGGAGTTTTCTCTCTAAAAAGACAATGACAAATTGCAATGATAAAACATTTTGGTCAGATATGACCAGCAACCTCGTTAAGCCAAGATAGAAATAACGAAACCTACAGCCTCCAACCATGTTTTAAGTTTTACATTGGCTCTCTCAGCCACCATTTCTTCAGTCACGGCTATTTCCTCGCTACATTCGGGATAGGTCCAAGTTGCGGACCACGAACCTTCTTTTCCAACGTTTTCCAAAAGATAAGCTCGAAGAATCGTTGCCAGATCGTAGTAAAATGCGGAATCAACCTGTTGATTTAAAAATATTTTAACTCGCGGCAAAGTTGCCCGTTAAAGGGAGACTGAAGTGGATAATTAAGTGATTTTTTTCTCGATTCTTCTACTAATTATAAGACCATTCTGCATAGTCCAGGAAATACAGTCTCCGAATGATTTAAAAAATACAATTAGATTCAGATTTTATGGATAATTTGAAAAAAAGGACCTCCGACCAATCGCGTAACGTCCTGCCTTCTTGTTCACAAAATTCTCGTGGCACGCTCAATGCCAAATGAAAATTCAACCTCAATAGATATCAAAACAAGATGGTCTAGCCCATAATTAAGCCACATCGGTTACGTACTCTCGCTATCCTATTCTACAATAAATATACTTCTAGTGAAATATCCCCTAATATACCGGTCAGGGGGAATAATTTTTCAATGGATGCTTGGCAACGTGAATCATATGTCGCCATTATTTAATTACTAATACTACTACCACTACTACTCAGTTAAAACTATTAGTCCCATCGATACCTTGTAGCGAAGAAGAAACCAATAGGTTTTTAAGGTGTGAAAAACAGAACTGTGCGGAAACGGGCTACCACCGTTTCACAAATTACCTTCGCCTCCGCTGTAAACTGAGTCAAATCTTTTTCCATTTCAGTATTTACAGCTTTTGGTTTGAAATGCACCACTGAAAATTCCTGGTTTACGGTTGGTGTTAAATCAGCTCCATCCTGCAAAACAAATTTACCGTTTTAAAAATTTTCTTCACATTATAGTGGGCACTAGTTGAAACTTTACCTTTGAGATAGTGTACCACGAAAATTCTTTACTGACAAAATTTTGCTTCGAAGCCTAAAAGGGTTTCGTATTTTTAATTATTAAGGAAATGTTTGAAAGTCAGTTGAAAAACTTGCCTCGTTTAGTACTGAGGATATGTTTTGATTGTTACCAAACAAAAAAAAGTTCCCTACATCCGAAACGCCGACATTTTCAACTTCCGATTTGAGATTCATACTCAGAGGTACCATTGCCACGGCTGAGGGTATATTGTCGAAAAGCAGACCCACTTTGTTGGTGAAAGCTTTATTAAATTTGACCAAAAATAGAAATTGATGTTTGTACAAAGGGAATAGTTAGAAGCCCATCAAACCACCTCATAGTACTATCTGAGCCTGTTTGTTGAAACGTCTCTTCCCGTTTTCTTTACATTGGGACTCAAGCGCCAAAAATCCATGATAAGTAGGGCTGTGCGAATAGGGCTCGCGATGTGACAATCGTGGTGTGTGATGTAGAGCGTGCAACGGAAATTCGCACAGCCCTAATTATAAGTTAATACTTTTTTGTGAAAGTTATAGTTTTATTATACCATAAGAGGAATTGTTTTTACACCTTCATAACCTTTTATTTTTTATCAGTTACTTCTTTGGCATGATTGTTTAATAAAGGTCTTCGGAAATATTCTATCCTAAAACGTTTACTTATTATCCTCGACCTTGGTTTCACCGCTCTACGTCTATGCCTTGCCCTAATATTGTAGCAGTCGACGGGGTCACGAGGCTGAACTTATTTTTATCTTACGGTACTAAAAGCGCCACCAGGCGAGAAAACACGTCGAACTAAATTATTTAAAAAAATATAATAGGCACGGGCCTAGATAGATTGCGGAGGCTCCTCTGACATTTTGTGCGTGGTAATATAAGCTCTTGCGCGTAGTATCTTTTCTTTAAAGCTAAATTTGTATACGTGTCGCAATAATACGCAAATTTCGATTCAAGAAAATAATTGCTTACGAAATGACATATCATAGACTACTCCAATTTTGTTGGCGCGGATTACGTCACTGACGCTTTTCACTACATTGCTTATGACCAAATCGGGAGGTATTATCTTGATGATGTACTCTTTCTCGGCGTCGGTCAGGGGCACACCAGGCCACGGGAATATTGTCGATGTTAAACTGACCGTTGGTGCGCCCATTTTTCTCAGAACGGATTTAACTATCTCGCTTTTCTTGTCCGTCAACATCTTCACATTCATATCTTTAGAAACATCGATGACTAAGTGAGGTTTCCTTTCCGCGGTGAAAATTTCCGAGCATACTACGGACACAAAAAATTAGGCAACATAAATTCTACGCGAAACCATAGATAATATACACATCCTACGGGATTTGTAATGTAAGCATGGATAAATAATGAGCGTGAGGAAATTTGTTTTCACGGTTTAGGATAGGCATAGGCAACTCTCTATCTCGAACGATAGCTTATTAAGAAAATCTTGTCGGGGATTTTCTATTTATACTCAATCCGAAATCGCAATGTTAAATCTCTATGGAGAATACATTACGAGGTGGATAATATTTTGCGAGTTGAACAACCTAACTTTACAGCACTAGCAAAGGCTGAAAAGGTATAGTATCTCATTTCTAGTAGTGTAAAGTTAAGTTGAACTTTTGTATAGGTTTTAAAAAAATGGTTTTAAATCACGCGCTAGTTCACGCGCCAGCACGAGCTACATTTTATTAAAATTTTCAATTCAAATCTCGCGCACAAATTCACCATTTCATATTCTCAAATTAAGGTCACGTGATTTTTCAAAAACGTTTTGATTCTACTTTTTGTCTCGCTAAACCTAAAGTTAAAATGATCACTATGAAATACCTGGAGATTTTTTTTATAATAATCAGCAGAAGTATATAATACTTCTCTTCGAGAGAAGTGTACCACAAAGCGGGGTAAGTGTAACGTCACTCTTCCCAACATCGGAACATTTAGAGCAAGGTTACTAAAACGAACCCCATACGCGATAAATAGTTCCCTCATCATTACTCTATTAGCGTTTAAATATTTGGCAAGACGCGCTTGCGCATTTTTGTCCCACGTCAAGACGAGGTTTGTGGGATGATTGCTGGGGATTTAGTGCCAAACAATTATAGAATTCCCCTTACGGTGCGATGCCCATTTGTAGTTTGATGAGCGGGAAAGCAAACTAAAAGGGTGAGCCTGGGAAGAATGACGTTACATAACTAAAGCTTTAAGAGGATACAGAGTGTCATCCTTCTTCTATTATCCCCTTCTGTTATCAGCTAGTTTCACGCGGTTTAAACGTATATTTAGCATAGTGCGCTTTTATACGGTGCATTGTATTTTCCGACCATTCCAACTGTAAGTTATATTGGGTTTGACAATTCCAGAACTAATTTATTACCTAAAAATACGTTTCTCCTCAAAAAGGACCAGATATTAGACAAAAACGAGTTTTGCTTCGCAGTCCTTAAAAAACTGCATTTATACACAATCCTTGGCAAAACAAGGACACTTTTTCAAAGGGCCAGAAATTAGAAATTATTACGTGTATTGCAGTTTGAAATTAAGTTTAATCGATATGGGAAATTTGGTTTTAATCGCGTAGTTCAAACGATTGTTACTATTGGACATTTTACAACAAAAACGGGTATAGACGCGGCGTTTCTAAAAATCTCTGTTCAGAATTGTCGCCCGTCTATTGGGCTAAAGGTTAGTTACAATCATACACTTAATAAGTTAACAAGTACTACGCGATTAACGTAAATAGCGACTATGGTAGGGATGGCCTCCATTTTTTAAGACGGCAGCGGATTACAAAAATAATTCTTAATGATCATCTACTAGTTAAGAATAACGTCCCTGCGAAATTTCAACTTCCTAGGTAAAGAGGTTCGGTCTGGGCGTTAAACTATAAGTCAGTCATGATATAATTGTGGATGGAGCTAAAAAGGAAGTGGTAATCTTTCCGCATTCTATCGTGTCGTTTCCGGTACCATTTTTCCGCATTCCCAAAATAGTCGGCTTCAATTGTGGCGATCATTTCTGGTACCATTTTTCCGCATTCTTGGGGAAAACCCTCCAGAAGGGGGTTCCCAACCCGTTGGTATGTAGGATCTGCACTGTTAAATCGGCATCCTTGAAGTTTAGCAAGCCTCGCAGCTGGGAAACCCCACCGCGCCGGCGCCCAGACTTCAAAGCTCAAAGGGGCCGCCGCGCGTTCCCCTCCGAATACCGTGGAATCCCCGTGGAGTATATATTTGGAAATATTGTTAGTTGACCGTAAAACCCTATAAGAAGATGATTTAGGCCTTCGCGTTAGATACAAGTTTAACGGGAATTTTGAAAATAACAGTATTCTTTTTTTTTAATAAAAATAATAAAATTGTATCGTAATGGTGGAATTCATAAACGAAATTTATTACTATTATTATTATTATTATTATTATTATTATTATTATTATTATTATTATTATTATTATTATTATTATTATTATATTGCGCGCAACGCTCTGCCTTTGTCTGTACTCCCAAAAAGGGTCAGATACTAGACAAAAACGAGTTTCGCTTCGCAGTCCTTAAAAAACTGCATTTATACACAATCCTTGGCGACACTTTTTCAAACCCACAAAGAGCCAGAAATTACAAATTATTATATGTATTGCAGTTTGAAATTAAGTTTAATCGATATGAGAAATTTGGTTTTAATCGCGTAGTTCGAACATTTGTTATGATTAGAAATTTGGCAAGAAAAACGGGTATGCTGTAGCTGTAGGAGTAGCTTATCTATGGCTCAGTCATGTTTTCTCTGTGAGTTAAGATTGCACCGATTTCGCAATAACTTACCGCTCATTTCGCTGAGTTTTTCCGAAGAGACAGAAATCACTTCAAACTTGATTTCCGTTTCTGATCCTGATCCAAACCCAGCTCTGAGGGCTGTTTTTGCGACAGAATCATCTTCCTCTCCTATATAAACTGTAATACGGAATACCATTTAGTCATTTAAATCATTTATAGAAAAACACTGGTGACGTTTGGTAACTTTGGCTCGAGATTTTCAGATCACCTTTTGCCTTTCGAGTCAAAAATTGTAAATAGGGTTCATAGAACAAATTAATTAGGAGGGCTGAAAATTGAGTAAGCGACAATTTGATGTCAATGAAACTGGTTTGTTAAAGGTAAATATTTTAAAACAATGAACTATATGATAAATTGTGAGAAAGATCCCGTTAATTTGAAAGTGGTTCGGTTTTTTCGAAACGTTTTACAGCATTATAAATTCTTTCGTCCAAACCATAGTATTTTTTGTCTGAAACGTTAGGTTAGGTTCGTTTCGGTTAATTGCGATAGGTTTGTTTGGGATAGGTCAGGTTAGGTTTGTTTGGGATAGGTCAGGTAAGGTTTGTTTGGGATACGTCAGGTTAGGGTTCGTCTTTCACCAAACTTTAATGGTTTTACCAGAAATGTATACTTGAAAAATAAATTGTCAATTCACCCAATTGACGCTCTGCCGGTTTTGTTTTTACCAAATGGTCGCTCACCCAATTTCAAATTCTCCCAATTTTCAAGTCTCCCAATTGTCGGACACCCAATCGTTAACGCTCCCACTTGCCGGAGACCCAAATGTCTTTCAGCCAATCGTCGTCACCCATCCCAATTGTCGAAGGCCCAATCGTCGTCACCCAATTTTCGTGGACCCATAAATGTTTTTTACGTGACTTGCAGTAACCCTTTATAAAAAATTCTGACAAAATAGGTATCTGCGAGGTTACATAAAAGATACATAAATCTGTATCAATTTGGCAAAAGGGTGAGCGTTATTTTAGCCTACCTGGCCTGTTCTATATAGTGTGTAACGGCGTTCTCAAAATTCCGCGTAAAGCGACAAATATATCGGAATATAATTACTTACCAACGCTAATTGGATCCGATAGGACCGTAGTCGTGTAAAAAGCGAAGGCACATATGGAAATCCATATCCACAATTGCCCCATGATCCTAATAAACCAATTAATTCATACCTTATAATTAGAGGTGTGCGAGTCCTAATTTTTAGGTTGCGAGTTCAATTGCGAGTAGTAGAAAACTGGACTCGCCAAGTCCTTGAGTCCAGTTTCCCAGGACTCGCGAGACCAGCGAGTCCTCAAAAAAGTGAAAAATTGTTAACCGAGTTCTATGCGAGTCCAAACAATTTGACCGAGTGTAATTTAAAAATAATCCTTTAATTACTAAAAATTAGTAACCAATGCAAAACGCATGAATGATCGAGTGACCTATTATGTTACTGAAGAAATGGACTAGCATGACAAAAATTAGTCTAGGTTTAGTTTTAGTTCAATGAAGATAAAAAGACTCTCATATGGGGGGGGGGGGGAAATGGACTCGTCGAGTAGTGTTACTAGCCTTTTGGAGGACTCGCGAGTTTCAAGGAAAACAAAGTCCGAGTAGTCGCACAGCCCTACTTATAATTTAACTCGGTATAATTTTTGTCAAAACCAAAAACCGCAGTGCCATTTCTACGAGATCACAAAAATTGCATGGTGCATCTACGCTTATTTTTAACTGAACAATAATTGCAAAATATATCTCTTCAATAAACATTTATCGAATTCGACTCAAACGCAAAATGGGTACACCCATAAATATTTACCTAGATAAGGTCAAACCCTAGATGAACTTATTCATTTTGCGTTGAACAAATCGATGGTGTTCGGAGTTAAAAGTACTGGGAGTATCTTTCTATCAAGTCGACGCTCCCTTTCAAGTCAACTCACTATCTCAACAAATTTCGTAAACGCACGGAACAGAAAATTAAAACGGGTAAACGGTGCCCTAATTAGCATTTTCGGCGAAGTAATCAAGCTGATGAAATATAAATTGCGGGGCCAGTAAGAGAAATAAAGTGTTCAAAACAATGGCTTATTCCCTGGGGTCGAGAGAGAACATGCAAGACGAAATTAAAATCGACTTTGCTAACCCAGAAAGTGTTTTCTACCTGCTAAATAAGTATGAAAACAAGTTGGGAAACCAAAATAAAGATCTCCGAGTCGAGACGCAATTAGGAGGTTTTTCTTAAATAATTAAATAAATATAATTGATATTAATTATTTTAATCATCATTAATTTACATTTATTCTAGTTTTAAGACTCTTTATTCCTAAAATAATTTTAAACGTAGCTATTGTTGATGTATGAATTCAAACGTATGCCTCTTTAACAATATTTGGAAAGAGAAACGTCCAGTGTATTACCTCTCCGTGACGTCATCGTCGCTCGGAGAGGTAACAAAGGCACACATGTAGCTTAACCAGAAGTTCATTTACTTCTGATCGTTGCCTACGTTAATCAAGGCCTGTGCGCGGCGCCGATTTTTATTTTTATTTTGGCAATTTAAGTTGCCAAATTCTCTCACCTGAGACCTGAGGCGCTATTAGCTGGACCTGAGGCGCTAATAGCTGGACCTAAATAATTTGAAATGTTCATTTTCTCACGCTTAGAATTTTAAATACTCATTTTCGCGCGCGTTTCGGTCCAGCTATCAATGAAATCTCGCGCTAAAATAGGGAGAAAATAAGAAGTCGCGTTTCTTAAAAGTCCCCCCTTCGAAGCCACCGTGCACAGGCCTTGATTAACGTAGGCAACGTTCTGATCATGTATTTTACTTCGGTAGTGTGAGTTTAAGCATCCCCTATACGCGTACGTGTAGCCACCTTTGACAATGCATTGGTCTAATGCACTGTGGAAGGTAGCTACACGTACGCGTTTAGGGGATGCTTAAACTAATAGTAACGTGTCAACGACTACGTTAAAGATTCGCGGGATTAGTTTGATTTTCAATTTCATGGAGCGAGATGCCACAACCTCATTATTAACGTCTTTTCTTCTATAGGGCGTGCAGGCAAAGCGTGATGGAGTGGGCTGTGCCTGGAAAAGACAGCATTAAAAGATCGTCTGCTACGTTTGTAGTCTACTTACTTCCCGCGTATTTTGAATTTCTTTCGCAAAATATGGTTTAATCGCTTTTGTTATAAATAATTGTGCCAAATTCTACTATAAAATGTTTAGTTTATCAGACAGTGATGAGAATGAAGATCTTTTCCAACCGGGAAACGACGTAAGTACCTTTTATAAATAATTTAGTGGTAGGCCTAGCTTAATTACCATTGCATTATACAGAATTTTTTGGATAATGTCTTGAACACGAAAAAACCCCCACATAAAGCAGCACCAATTACAAATGAAACCAATTTAGAAGCCGCTAGACTAAACCATGGGTCTAATTTAAGCCTTAGTCCTACGGAACATTCTATCCAAGACGGTAGTGAAACTAATTCTGTGAGCCACAATGTGTTAAACCTTCAAAATTCTGATAGTACGACAGTTAGAACTTTAGAAACTACTACCCCGAAAGCGTTTAACGCAACTACTACTAGCGTCTCCTCGGAAATTATCGTAAATTCTGTTAAAAGAATCTCTCCAACATCGCCAAAACATAAGTGGGGAGCCAAAAGGCGATTACTCGATAATAAGTTGAGTAATATTACCCCCTCTAACAACGGAAACGATAAAAGGGTGCCAAAGAGACAAATTCCTGGCCCTGCGGGTCTTTTCAGTAGAAATCAGACAACGAGCCCTAGTGGTTCAATTTCAACAACAGGCATAAGAAACGCAATTACATTTGAATGTGAAAATGAATCGTGGCAACAAATGATGTCAGAATTTTCAGGTTTACAACCTTTGATAGCTGAGAACAATATTGCAACGATTATTAATAAGGTTAATTAATATTTTGCTGAATCTTAAGGTTATCGTTAAACCTTTTCATATAATTTTGTTTCCTTTCGCAGTATAAATCAAATAATATTGAAAGGGGTAGAGTTCCAAGCATTCTGATTGTAACGGTGAAAGAAATTTGCGATAAGGTAGCGTTTGCCACCAACGCTATACTTCAAGATAAAACTGGTATTATTTTTAAAGTTATTCTCTGCCCCGAATTAAGGCAGATTTTATCCTTACATTAATGGCATATTTCATAGGCGTAATAAACGCTGTTATTTACGGAAAGCAAGGCGACAAACTCTACGAAAATTTAGACGCTGGTTCCACATTGTTTATTAGAGGGGTAGGAAAAAATTTCTCAAACCCTTTATCAGCGACGCGTTCATAATTAAAAATTATTTTCAGGCATCAATATTCACTGTTAACCAGAAAGACGTCAAAGATAAACGATATTACATAAGTTTCTCTCATAAAAACATCGTCTGCGTCTATCAAGGACGGGAGAGAATTTCGAGGTTTAATAAAGAAGAACTCGGAGAACAAATTCGAAAAAAGGAGGAAGAAATGATAATCAAAGCCAGAGTCACTAAAACAACAACCCCTAAGATGTCTTTTTCCGCAACAAACAGCGTTAAACCTCAACCTAATCCAGTTTGTGTCCAACAAACAAATATCAACCCTCAACCTAATCCAGTTTGTTTACAACAAACAAATATCAACAAAGACGAAGAATCGTTCCTAAATGGTGCTGCGTACTTTTTTTAATCTTAAGAGTCTTCTAATATAGTATTCATTTATTTAGATGAAGATGACTTCGATAAGATGTTCAAAGATGATGATTTTGATGAATTAATGAAAGATAGTGCTGTTGATGACTTTATGGCTAATTTGATATTTTGAAGTTACGCTCATTTGTATTATATAATTAAATTTTGGTCAATAAAGTACGCTTAAGTTGTAAATTAGAGGTTTGTTTAATTTTAAGCTTAGGATATGAAAAAAGTAAAAAATAATCATTTGTTACTTTGTACAAACAAATTTTATTTCGTTAATCGACGAGACATTTCCCCAAAAGAATGATATATTACAGAATCTGACGAAATCTAACACAGTAGACTATACTCGCGTACGCGCGATTATTTTAAGCATTAGCTAGTTTTGGAGGGGCGGGAGCTTCAAATTCTCCAAAGTCCTCTCGGTAATAAGCGTGGGCTCGATAAGGTTTCAACTCAAATTGAATCCTGTCCTCCATGTACGTCAATTGTACCCCCAAATCTTCCAAAGTGGGTAAAGCAGCGATAAGAGTATCAGTTACGTGCTCCTGAAAGAAATTTCCTCATCCTTTCACTGAAATCAATCAGGGTTAATGTAAACTTACTCTTTCAACGCGTTCAGCGGATAATTTAGGGTATTTTGGATACATCTTCTCTGTCAATTTAACTTTCAGCCTAATTATACGATACGAGTAATAATTTTTAGTCTAGGAAAACGTCAAGGGGACTATCTAGTTCTAATTACCAAAAAAATGGGGAATATTTTAACTCAGATCGAACAAAACCCCATTCGTCAGTTTTCCTCATTACGCGATGAAACCAATCGATAAGTTCCGAAAGTTCATAGCGATTTGGTCTAAAAAAAATAAGTTGTATTACCGAAGTCTCGCCAGGTATTTCAGCCTTTCAGGATTTTGGATTTCTTACCCAACAGCTTGGTAAGTTTGACCAACGGCTGATTTATCAAAAATTGAGTTAACAATTCCTTGAGCTAAATCGGCAACGTATACTGGTTGTTTTATTATTCCAACACCTTTGTTCCAAAGAGGAACGGATGTCCCTTGCGCCCTCCCTATCGTAATAATATTTTTGAATAACTTTGATAATCAAACGAATTATCCTTTCTTACAAAGGCCAGCGTAGTATCGTAGAAAATTATCATCAGATCCCCAGATATCAGATGGTCTGAAGATAATGGCATCGGGAAATTCCTCAATTACGGCGTTTTCACCGTGATATTTTGATTTAAGAAATGCCGAACCCTTTCTTAAAACAATCGGAGTTGGATTGGGGGAGACATTCAAAGCCGAAACGTGGATTAATCTCTCAACACCACATTCCTTAGCTATTCTAGCGATATTACGAGCTCCCGTCACGTGTACATCGTCAAATGAAAAATTGCTGCCACAAAATAATAGTTAACAACAAACACTTCCCGCGGTATTTCTAGGCGTTAATATACCTAGTTTCGTAATTACGTCCAATTAAATTGATAACTACGTTAGAATATTTCATAGCTTTATACAACGCCTCTTCATCTTTCAAATTAAAGGGTTGATACAGAATTTGACCAAGATCACCGCAAAGCTTAAGTCTAAGAACCTCGTAGTGATCTCCTCGATAGGGCAGAATAACTTGGCTTCCAATTTTACCTAAAGTAACCTTACTAGTTGCATTTATCTCGCGGTAACATAACGAGTCTCCCCTAAACTATAATCTAAAATTTTACCTAATCTGTTGACAACGTAACGACCCAAGTTTCCACTGGCACCAAAAACTGTCGCTACGACACCGCTGAAAGAAGATCGGCCACCAGTTCCTCTTTTAACTGCCGATAAGTTGAGTGACACTCCGTGTGTTGATGCGTGGCGACGACTGTATCCATTAGGATCGTTTGATTTAACTAAAATCGACGATGCTTGGCATTGTTCTGAATAATTTAAATGAAGTATTTCAATTGCAACGGTTTAGGCCTGAACGCCCTTGTCAACGGAATCAACTTTTCCGTTGCACAATATTATAGCATCTGTACTAGCATAAGTTTATTATGCCTCTAAGTACACAAATCGCTTCCACTTCTATGGCAATAGTGTTTGTCTGGCTCCCTTTAATGAAACCCTATACTCTCTCCGTGTCATTTATCACCTCAACTTCAATACAAAATTGTACCGCCTAGCCTAGCGTTTCTTTTATCCCTTTTAGAATGTTTCAGGACTGAAACCGCCTCTATTTCACGAGAGAGAGTGATTTTGGGGTTGCTTAAGTAAAATTCGTTCCCCCCCCCTCAATGCCTGCCTATACGAAACGTAAAAATCTCCTTTTTTTTTTCTTTTTTTTCATGTGACCCATTTAGTAATCGTCTCGACCGCTTGGTGGCTGCACCGCGACAGAAATTTCAAAATTTTCTCTCTTCGGATCTTAGCGCTATACGAGTTCTGACGTCACAGTAGCCTGCAGAAGATGCCCAGTTGTAACCCATATTTGTGTACTTAGAGGCATGATAAACTTATGGTACTAGGGATGTCAAAAACCGCCCGGTTTAACCGAAAACCGGTTTTTTAATTCTTCGGTTTTAATCGGTTTTTTAAAATGAAAACCGAATCAGTTTTTTTTAATTCACAAAATTAAAAGTTTTCGTTTTTCGTCACTTATTACTTAGCTTCGGTTGACTGCTTGCAATCTACCACCATGGAGACATAGATGCGTGTAATGCAATTTTAAAGTAACTTTCCTTCTCACTCAAAGAAATTACTCTTTTCCATTGGCACATTGTAGAATGCCAATGGGAAACGGCATTAGTTAACGCCTATCGGTACTAATATTTGGTCTTTGAGTTTACGTTGGAGTATAGCATTTTTCAACATTTATCATAAACAGCCGGATAAAAACCGGTTTTTTCCAAAGCCAATTTCCCTGATATTTCCAGGTTTTCCAGAGCACGTCTGATAAATTTCCAGGTGCATTTTTTCATTGGAGGAGTGTTATAATTTCAAATAGGGTAACCAGACTATAGCTACATCACCATATGTTTACCACTCTTTGCTAGGTTATAATAGACCGGACCAATATACAGAATTCCATACACCGAAGAAATATATTTCTCTCCACTGAGGCAACTAACATCGAGTTAGAAAATCTCTTATCGAGTATCGAGCCGAGTACTCGCACTGTCTCACCATGGTGTAATAATAGAAGCTTACGCTTCCTGGATATTTCACTCACCTTAAAACGCGCACAATTATTGATTTATTCCTCGTCTGAAATAGTACCAGCCTGGCACGCGCGTTTGTGACGTAGAATTTGAGGCAAATTCAGAGGGGGGCCCGGGGGGGGGGTTGAAGTTTTTCAAGTGATCGAGTTCTAATTTTAAATAGCGCGCAAAATAATTTTTAGAAAAGCGCGCGCGCGCGCGCGCCGAGAGAAAAAGGTTTGCCTCAATTTCTACGTCATCAGCTACCCAGTCCCCACCCGCGCGAATTTTTATGACATAAACGTGTTTAAAATCAAAATGCCTTACTGAAGGCTACAGTGAAATATCCAGGAAGCGTAAGCTATTATAAATCCATGGTCGCCCAGCACCAGTATATATGTCAACCAAGGCTTAGCGGAAGAAATTAATATCCTCTCACTCTAGGCCTTTTCATTGTAGGTTTTAACTATTTTTTACAGATTATATTATGGAGTTGAGCATTTACTTACTTAAAAATTGTTTATTATTGATAAAACATATTTTAAGAGTACTGCCGACACAATTTACGCGACTACCCATCGCCATTTTTAAAAGCATAACCTTTTCTTCGGAGTGACCTTTAGCACAGCCAACTTGATCACGCTAGTGACTAATCCCTAGTCATAGCGCCAGAGAGAATTTATATTATAAATAGCGCACTCGACGCAAGCTTGCGTCGTCGAGCCCCGTGATCGAGTTGGCTATGCTTGGAATCTTTTAGTTTTGAAAACTTTTCATACTTTAGTACTACTTTATTCTATAGTTTGTGCAATTTATTCGTGTATGGTGATGTCAACGTCGCAATCTTCGTTAAGATTAATCTCTTTCAATATTATAAGATGAAAAAAACACATAATATTTCGGGGGTTATGTCCCAGATTCGACTTTCTTCAAGCATGGACGATCTTAAAATATTGGTGAGATAAAAATATTCAATATGTTTAGTCGTCTTGTAGGCGCGATTTATAACGCGGTGGATATGATCGCTCCACCGTTACCACTCCAAGAGGAATTCATCCAACATTGGGAGACGGTAGCCAACTTTTACACTGACAAACGATCATGTGGTAACACTCCAATCGAAGCCACCAGTATTCCAAAGGATTTGAACCAGATGTTGTTCCTCATCGATCAAGAACGCAATGAGTTTGATTCGGGAACACCTGGTCCTTGTATGGAGTACATGCTTCAACGCAAGATCCTCGATACCATGTGCGTTTTAGCCAGGGCTGATACGCCACCTGGAATGAAACGTCATGTCTTAAGTTTTGTCAGCCGTTTACTGGAGCAATCTCACTATGATCTACTTCCTCATATTAATGTCTATCTCGTTATGAAGAACTTGATATCGCTTTGCGGGGAAAAACAAGCCACTCCGTCGGAAAATGAAGAAATGACCTTTATTTCTATAATATGCAAGAAATTATTTGAGAATCCGCATTTGGTTAATTGCTTTTTGAATGAAGTGTCCGGTGTTAAGAATGGTACCGTCTCCAGATCCAAGAACTCTCCTGGAAAAAGCTCTAAAATGGTTCAGTTTCCTTTAATACAATCCTTATTGGTCTTGCTGCAAAGTCCCGATAGCGAAGTGGTGGACCAGGCTTCCGAATGCCTGACTATGTGCGTTTCATTCAAAAACGATAAAGTGGTCAAAGCCATCGTTAATTCCAACTTTAGTATATTTATTATCCATCACCTGTGTTCGCTATACGACGTTATCCCTAAAAACTTAAAACCAGCTGATATAGACGATGCCTTGAGTTGCGCTCCAGATGCCAGAATGTCCCCCAATCAACGTAAATTACTCTGCTTCTTCAAATGGATCGAATTTTTAAAGAACTTATCGGAGTCATCGGAAGAAACGATAGCCGCGGATATTTCTAACTGTTTTCGGAGCGAATTCCTCGAAAGTTTATTATATCAAGACCTAATTAGCGAAGAGAAGAACGTCGCTGTATTCGCGACTGGCATGTTGTCAGGATGTTACTGTCACATCGCTCCTTCGCCTTTAAGCGACAGTTTAAGCTGTTTTCTAGTCGGAGAGAGCCAAGAAGCGGAAACACCGGAATTGCCATCGCGCAACTTAAAGGATGTCCTTATTAAACGCTGCGTCGATGTTCAAAGAAGTCCCATGTTGGGAATGACCTCGTTGCAGTTGTTTGAAGAATTGATTCGCAAACCGAACGACGTAGTTCTTAGTAGTCTGATGGTTAATAATCTCAGATCCAGGAAATACTTTGACGCTACAATGGCTGATGACTATTTTAGCGATGAAGATAGCGAAGCCTTTGCTAGTCACTATTTGAACCAGGAGTACGACCCATCGACACCTTCCCCTGGAGAGAACAAAAATGTCTTCGCGCCCAATCACATCAACAAGATCTTGAACTGTTTCCTACATCTTTTACCAGATGAAATCAAATCTTGCAATACAAGCGACGAAACCGAATCTGGTTACGATATATACGTCAAAGACGCCCATAGGCAGTTCCAAGTAATTCTAGCAGGCCCAAAACCAAAAGTGTATAGATATAAAAACAAAAAGTACACTTCATTTACAATAGGTGAATATATAAAGTATTTGGTCTTGCTCAACTTGTTAAAAAATAAGAAATCGTCATCACAGTTGCGCGCGATTTTGCACGTGACGTAAGTCTGGATGTAGAATGCTCGTGAGGATTTTTTTTTTTTCAAACTAAAACAAATTTCCTCACGCGCATTCTTTCCAGAGACCTGCACGGGCCGAGTTTTTCAGGCCCGACCCAAGCCCGGCCCGGTTTTAGCATTTTAAATAAGCCCGAAACCCGGCCCGAGTCCGAGTACATTGTTGGTTTTTTGGCCCGGTTCGGCCCGGCCCGTTACATGCATTAACCAAGCCCGGCCCGGCCCGGCCCGACACATTGCATGAATTGAACAGGCCCGACTCGGCCCGGCCCGTTACACGTAGTGCAGTTGTAATTTATATATTTTTTTTACATAAAATCAATGATTTGAATTCATATTTGCTTTAGCGTCGTGCATTTTTCATTTCTTTCGATAATTGTTCGTTACATTTGTCCTTAGAAGCTTATACTCATTTAATTATCTTTCATTTGAACTTTGGATTAAATGATAATCAAGTTCGACCCGGCCCGGCCCGGCCCGTTAATTTCCAAAATTTTAAAAGCCCGACCCGGCCCGGCCCGTTAATTTTCAAAATTTTAAAAGCCCGACCCGGCCCGGCCCGATACAATTTTCAAAAGTGGAAAGCCCGGCTCGGCCCGACCCGATCGGGCCGGGCCTCGGGTCGGACCGGGCTTAAGCCCGGCCCGTGCAGGACTCTGATTCTTTCCATGATCTTACGAATTTAAGCGCGAGCGTCATTTTTCCACACTAGAAACGTCACTCGTGACGATTTGTTATATTTTTCAATTAGCTCCTCCTACTTTAGATATTTACCTATTCCCTGACGTTGGCTGTAGACGACGTGTAAACTGAGAACCAATCAGGGGAAGAGCTTCTTGGCGTCATGGGTGTATTGAAAGTAGTACATGACGCTGGCGATATAAATGTTATTTTTTGGTACTGCTACATTATGAGCCCATTCACGGCTTGTTCCCTGTGCCACGGTCGGGAAGGTAATCATACGCAGCTCAGGGGGGGGGTCGACACTATACTGGGAGAAAGTAGCTAGGGCTTCTCGTATTACACGGCGCGAGGTACTTTCAACAAAGCGTACTTTTCGTTTTTATATCTATATACTTTTGGCTTTACTCAATTACATTTCCTTCTTTCAGGAATGCGTCTTTTCGTGCGAAAAATGCGATATGCCAATCCAACCTCTTCAAGCGGAGCTTAATCTATCAGACATTGAATCAGAATCGAATTCTCAACCGGAAGCCGACGCTACGGAACCGTTTTTCTACGAAGGCTCATTCCTAAACATGATTTTCGACAATCTAGAGCAGATGGTGTACCAACCGTACGAAGTCAACTTACAAGTGACGTCACTGGTGTCGAAACTGGCGCTGATTCCTCACCCGAATTTGCACGAGTATCTTTTAAACCCTTTCCTACCGTTGGCCCCGAATGCTCGATCGTTATTCACGGTGCTTCTAAAAGTAGTCGAGGACATTCAAGTGGCCGTTCAAAACGTGCCAAATTTCGCTAGCGATTTGCGGCGAATGCGACGTCTTCTTTTAAGCGAAGACGGGGATGACGATGCGCAGTTCGAATCCCCGCGAACTTTAGAAGCGATAATCGTTTTGGAAGAGTTTTGTAAAGAGTTGGCGGCCATTACTTTCGTCAAGTATCACGCCGCTTCTTGATAAATAATTATTTAATATAAAAATGATGACCTTATTAGATAGAGAACGACGATAGCTTATGATTTTAAATATATTATATTATATTATATTTGATTTGATCTTAGCACTATGATTTGCGCAAATAAATCAATTTTAATCGTAAGTTGCGCGTGAATAATTATTATCGCGTGAATTTGGCTTCTGAGAGTGGTTTGACATTCACAAAGGCGGCGGCGGCGGCGGCAAATTTGGTTTTCGTCAAAATCTTAAGTTTCTAACACGGTGGGAAATAAGGCGGTGGCACCGAGGGGTCCGACATTTACACTTAATGCCGTACGCTTCTCGCAAAATCTTTCAAACGAAATCACGAAATCTTTGAAGAAATTACGAAATCAAAGAGGAAATTAAGAAATCTTTGGCGAAATTCCAGGCCCAGGGGGTCGCTGGCCTTATGTCCAGTTTCAAAGAAAATCCTTATTTCCCACCTTGGGTTTCTATTACCTCGCAATTTTATCAGAGATTGCGCGCTTTTGACAGATATTAAGCAATTTTCGCGCGTTTTTATCGGAGATTTCACAATGTCTCTGCAGCTTACATTTCCTCTAATTTCGCCCGAAACTTACCGTACTTACGCGATTTCTTGTAAAATATGTCAAATCCTTTTTATAATCCTGATTTTCCTTTGATGGTAAATAAAACCCTCCATTAAGGTTAACGTTCTTTCCTATAACGATTTTTATTTATAAATGGTGCTATCACGTTAATGTAACTTACGGTAGTGCGCGAGTCCGAGTATCAAAAATAAAAAACTTTCATATCGAGTATATAGATTAGGTCAAATTTTGTTGCGCTTTTGCTGAGTATTTATCGAGTAAATTTCTTGAAAATAGAGGTGTGCGGGTAGTTATTTTTCAATCTCTAACTTTTGGTTCCGATTTCTCCTTCTTAACCGTCCCTTAGTCTTATTTCAACACAGAATACTGGCAATGGGATGATATACGCGTGTAGAGGTGTGTCGCGCTGCGTGCGGTGATTCTAGCAGTGAGGAGGGACTTGAGAGGGAGTATTAGTCTAATGTTAAAGAAGCAGTAATATAAATGGAAGGGGAAAAAAGGGAGGCTGGAAATTTTTACCTCTCTCTCTCTCTCTCCCTCGATTCTAGCTAACACGCACGCGCGAGTGGCGTCGGTTACTACACTGCCACCCGCTCCCGCTTTCAGTTCAAAGCCGGTTTTCAAATTTGACGCGTGCGCCCGGAGCCCCGGACACCACAGCGAGTGACTGAGCCAGCGCCTGAGAGAGACTAGTTTAGCCACGAAGCGAACCAATCCGCCTATTCACATTATTACTCCCTTTCAAATCTCTCCTCCCTGATTCTAGCCTGTCCCGGAAAGAAACTAAATTTCACCTTGAAATAGTGTTTCATGGAATTTCGTCATTCTTAAAAATTCCCCTTCTTTCTAAACTGGACAATGCGGGTGGTCCCCCTTTCGCCTCTGGTTCCCATTTTTCTACCCGCGAATAACCCGACCACCCATGGTTTCAGCTTCACACGGGAAATGGGGCGGGGGGGAGTTTAAAGGGTCTCTAAAGAAGTCGGCGCACCGGTTGGGATTTTTTTTTTTTTTTTGAAACCGTCCAAATTGACGTCACAATCCCCCGGGGGGGGGGGTGAGCAAAACGAAAGTCTTTAGTTCTAGCAAACGCAGCGGGGGTCTGGGACTCTCGCGGGTCAGAACTGGGGAAACGCCGAAGCAGAGCGGCACTCAACCAATCACAAGAGAGGGGAGGATGGGTCGCGTGAGTTTTTTTAATCTTACCCGACTTTTCAAGGGTCCGCCGGCCTCTTTACAGTCCCTTTAAGAAGTTGCAAAGCTGCTCGAAACTTTGGAGAGTACTTCAATATGATCTAATCGAGTATCAAGTCGAGTACTAACAAACCACTGAAGTAATGTAACGTAATAAATGTAACTTAAAATAAAAAACACTATAATATTTGTACCCAACGTTGTTGATAATTAGGACTTATATATAAATAAAAATTATTTATTTCGTTTGTATTTTCTCTTTATGATTAATTACCAAAACAGTTTTCGCGTATGTTTAAACTTTTTTTTTTTTTTTTGGTTTTTCTGTTTCCTGAACCAAATTTATTATAAATTATAATATAACCATAGCTAAACAAAAGGCGTTGAAAGAATTATGTACGACTAGAATGAAACGAATTAAAATAATGTACGTTTTTATGTAAGAAATAGACTAACATTAATACACTGTAAATGCGATGAGGGACAACGGTACTAAGGAACTACAACTACTACAGAAAAAGGGGAAAAGATGCTGAATTAAAAATATTTCCTAATCATAAAAAAGAATTTAATTATTTAACGGTCAATATTTTATAATTATTAATGATATTTGACAATAGAGAAAGAAAAGAAAGAAATTTAGAGGTTGCGGAGCACACACACGAGTGTCTTTTTTTTTTTTTTTCGTTTCTTTGTATAATTTTTTTAAAGTACCTTCGCAGCGCATTTTAATTTTTTTTATTCAGCTGCATTATATAATAGTCCTATAAAACACTCATCACTTGTTGGTGGATAAGGCATTAGATAACCTTGAAAAAAATAAAAAACAACAACAACAAACGGTATTACTAAATAACTAAAATCAAATTCTTGCCTGACTCTTCAGTGGCCTTTTCTTTGAATTCCTTGACCTTTTAAGCCTATTTTTTAACTTACTTGGCCTTTTAGGGCCCGATCTTTTTTGGACCGTTCTAAAACTCAACCGACCTTTTTGGACCGTTCTAAAACTCCCCCGACCTTTTTGGACCGTTCTAAAACTCCCCCGACCTTTTTGGACCGTTCTAAAACTCCCCCGACCTTTTTGGACCGTTCTAAAACTCCCCCGACCTTTTTGGACCGTTCTAAAAATTTCCCCGACCTTTTTGGACCGTTCTAAAAATTCCCCGACCTTTTTGGACCGTTCTAAAAATTTCCCCGACCTTTTTGGACCGTTCTAAAAATTCCCCGACCTTTTTGGACCATTCTAAAAATTCCCCGCCCTTTTTCGACAGTTCTAAAAATTCCATGACAACCTTGAATGAAAATGGTTCTTACCAGTCCATAGATTCATCTAGCCCCTCTCCTTTGATGGCTGACGTTTTAAATATTTGGAATGTCCGACTCTTAAGAGCGTCCAAGCCTAAAGCTTGATGAACTTCAGCGACGCTCATTGATCCCTCTATATCCTGTTTATTAGCCAAGACTACTAGAATAGCCTTTTTTAACTCCTCCTCCTATGGAACAGGAAGAAGAAGCCTTGACAAAACGTCCTCTTGAAGTGTTAACGTTCACTCTACCTCTAACATTGAAACCAATTCTTGCTTAGATATTCCTATTCGATCTTTATCAGCGCTGTCAACCACATAAATGATAGCGTCTGTATTGGAATAGTAACACCGCCAGTAAGGCCTGATACTCGTCTGTCCACCCAAATCCCAAACTTGAAATTTTAAATTTTTGTAAGTAACTTGTTCAACATTAAATCCTATAGCTGTAATAAAGAAAGAGAGCGTTTCAGGAATGTCATTCAAATAACTCTCGTTACTAAATAAAAATTACTTGGTATTGTCGTAACAACTTCACCAACTTGTAATCTATACAATATGGTCGTTTTTCCAGCACCATCTAACCCTAGGATTAATATCCTCATCTCTCTGCTTCCCAACAAATTCTTGAAATAACTCAGTAGCCCACCTAAAGTTTTAAATATCATCAGAAGGGGATAATAGAAGAAGGATGACACTCTGTATCCTCTTAATGCTTTAGTTACGTAACGTCATTCTTCCCAGGCTTATATCCCCTTTTTGTTTGCTTTCCCGCTCATCAAACTACAAATGGGCATCGCACCATAAGGTGAATTCTATAGTTGTTTGGCATTAAATCCCCAGCAATCAAACCACAAACCTCGTCTTGACGTGGGACAAAAATGCACAAGCACGTCTTGCCAAATAATTCAATGCTAATAGAGTAATGATGAGGGAACTCTTTACATGGCGTATGTGATTCGTTTTAGTAACCTTGCTCTAAATGTTCCGATGTTGGGAAGAGTGACGTTACACTTACCCCGCTTTGTGGTACACTTCTCTCGAAGAGAAGTATTATATACTTCTGATATCATTTAATTGTGGTTTTAAATATCCTTTGATTGTGGTCTTAAGAGTACTATCCTACGATGTAAGTTAACTTTTATATGCTTAAGAATCATGGGTGTTTTTTTTTTTTAGTATTTTATTAGTATGTTTTTGGTAGTTATTAATTATTTAATTGTTATTAAAAACCGCAACGCCCTGTACATCAACAGTAAAGAGACCTAAAAACATGGCATACGTCATCAATGATAACGCGGGGACAGGAAGTTCGAGGAACCGGGGCTCCCTAAGCCTCGGTCAAAATTATATCGGAAATTCGGAATTGGACAACTCACAAACGTAGCTCAAACTCACCCATTTTAGATGAAAGAAATGATGTTTCATAGAATGTTTTAGATACCTCTGAACTTCATAAATATGATAATTTAATTTCTCTATTCTATTACTCCGCGTCTCTACTAGTTAATTTATATTTATCCACCGTTTCACACAAATTTCGGAACATTCATCATTAAACTAACCAATGGATGGCCGCTTTCAGGCTGCAGTGTTACGGGTGTCTTACCATAGCCCACTCGATCACGCGCTCCACTACGCAAGCTGCTATACATAGTTTTCCGAGTAGGAGGACTGATAACTTTTGCACCAGCAGGTCAGGCCAAAGGTCAGGCTATTTAGTAGTGCACTTTGTCCGCCAAGTAGTCTGGCAACCTGGCGTCAATTCTCCTAGTCTGAAAACTATGTATATCGCGAGCAGCTGCGTCGGTGAGCGCGGATCGAGTGGGCTATTAGGGATTCGACTTATATTTCCTAAATTTCCAAAAAAATCTTGAAGAGGCATACCCTAGAATTCAAACGGCAACAATAGCTATGTTAGAAATGATTTTAGGAATAACTTTTCTTAAAATGACTTAACTAGAATTAAGGTAAATTACTGACGATTAAAATAATTAATATAAATTATATTTATTTATATAAGAAAGGTGGAGAGGTGATTTATTGTGTTTCGTTTTAGTATTGACTCCATGTGAAATAATATTGGATACTATTAGTTCGAATTTTTTATATAAAACTCTTCATTTTATTAAAATTTCATTTAAATTAAAACAGGTTTTTGTTTTACAAATTTTCATCAAGCCATTTAGAAAACGTTTCATGGCTGGTGTCAATATTTAAATCTACAAGAGTAGCATTGTCTTTTTCCATGGTTTTATTAAGGGAGAGTAAGTTCTCAACTTCATTTTCTAGATTTGCAGGTATATCGAGTTGTAAAGAAGCTCCCTGAGCATCGTTTATTGACTTTTCATCAGTTTCTGATTCTGAATTTTCTGATAAAACAATTGATTCTTCTTCAGGTACTTCATATCGGCTAGAATTATCAGTCAGTGTTCTGCGACTATATTTGGAATCACTTTCCTATGGATAGAATTGTGAGTTTTTTATGATTTCAGGTCTATGCCGGGATAAATGATTTCTTACGTCATCAGTATCCGTTTCTTCTTGGTCTTCTTCACCACCAATTCGAGGTGGTTCAAACAGTTTTAAATGTACGTTTGTAAATTGTCTTCTCCTGCCTTTACAACTTTTGTTTCTGGGTTTTGTTATTGGTTTTTTATGGGTTGTTTTGGTCTTAGCCGTCGGTTTATTTTCACTCTGAGAAATATTTTTGGACATTTTTTAACAAATATACTTAGAAAAACCACTGTTCCTGACCTCGTAAACAAAACAGCAGACATCTATGCAGACGAGACTTTGAGCCCACCTTACTTAAAAAAAGGGCTGTAAATCAACAAAATTGTTCGCATCTTATAAATCATAATTTTCTGAAATATTTGTAAATATTAGTAAAACTACCATAGAAAACATGATTTAAAAAACACTTTAAAATATACTTATTTAATTGAAACACTAAATTTTGTTCAGTCTTCTAGAACAAAAAGCACGCAAGTTCTCTCTCTCCCCCCATACCTAGCATCAGTTGATATTACGCCATTTTGTGTTGATTTTTTTTTAATGTCGTGTCACTGAAATTACCTAACCAAGTTTAGGCCTACTAGGAAATGCTAATTACGGGATAATTTTGCGTCTAATCGACGAGGGAAACGTAAGTTTTACTTTTTAATTAATTTTAATCATTGCGTAATAGAATTTAACTCGAAAATTAGCATAAATGCGTCATTAAGCGCGTGTATTGTATTAAGATTTGGCAAAGGCTTAAGAATCAGAAATCCCCACTCTCGCGAGAGTTGTCCAACTTCTTCCGTATTATAAACGTCCAGTTGCTTTTAGACGAAGAGTTTTCTTATCTGGGTCAATGACTAGCCTTACCCAATATTCTCTACAGTATAATGTAGTATAGTTTTAATTTTAGTATCGCGATTTTTCAATATATCGTTATGATTAGCAACTTACAGGGTTCATACAAACCAGGAAAACCTGGAAAATCAGGGAAATGAATAGTTGATAAAACCTCAGAGAAAATTCAGGGAAATTTCGAATTTTTAGTAAAATTCAGTCAAATTTGCGTCAAATAGTAGCCGAGTAACTAAGCAAAACGTAAACAAACAACCCCCTCCATAGGAATAGCATTATGCTAAACTTTGGAGGCTCGTAACTCTGGTTCTACTAGAGATACCGGGTTGTCCTTTTAGTATGTTATAGTCCAATTTGTCCCCCATTCAACCATACTAAAAACTTAGGGCTACGACAAACAGGGGCCGAGTAATTAAGCAAAATATTCGTCCCACTTATTGTTATTATGTTACTTATGATTTTTAACACTGAACTTTGGAGGCTAATAACTCTTGTTCTACTAGAGCTAAGGGAATGTCCTTTGAATATGTTATAGTCCTTTTTGCTCCCCATACAAGGATACTTTAAACTTGAGGCTACGTCAATACCTTCAACTTATTTTAGTGTCTCACTTATTGTTATTAGGTTACTTTTGATTTTTAACAATAAACTTTTGAGGCTCGTAACTCTGGTTCTACTAGAGATACGGGGATGTCTTTGAGTATGTTATAGTCAAATTTGCCCCTTGCTCCATAGGATACTCCATATAGAGCTATTTCAGTGGGGGAAAAATTTCGTCTGCTACGAAAATTGGGCCTGCCTTTGGCGGACCAGGGCGGCCATTTTGTGTAGATTTTCTCTATGGGCAAATAGCATTGGTGACGTAGCCATTACCCCCTCTGAAATAGCTCTATACGGGAAAAACCTGGAAAATTCGGGGAAGTATATGGGGAAAAAACCTGGAAATCTCAGGGAAATTTGTTTTCCAAGAGTTGTATGAACCCTGACTTAGGTGTAGAATTAACTCTTCATTGGGAAAGACGTTAGTGTTTCATAATTTTAAAACAATGTAATGGGATAGTTTTAAGTTTAATTATGTAAATGTTACAAATTTAGTGTGTTGTTTTTAATGGATTCGGAATGCAACATTAGTTTCTCTCTGAGCTATTGCCTCATGAAGCCATTTTTGCGTATCAATAGCCACAACATTTTTTCAGGTTTCTCTTACATTATTGAATGAATTGATTGATGCAACAATATGATTATATCATGGCACTATATAAGCTGCCATTTTGTAAATTACAATTAAATTTAATGACAATGGCAAAATGAAATGCGTGTTAAACCGGTACCAACAAAAGGAACGCCTCAATCTAGGGAAAAGAAGTTGTTCGGAGGAGGGGGTAGTGACGCTGAACCCGTCTCCAGTACCATCATTGTATCTAGTCGTCAACAGCTCTACCAACATTTACTTCGTCACCGTAAACTTATTGAGACAATGACTTCCATTAACAACGCCACTAGCACCGCGTATGTTACAATCCCTGCTGTTAAAACCAGCAAGGAATCGAAGAAAATTGCGAGTAGTGAAAACAAAGCGAATAACGCGCTAAAAATCGAAGTTTCCGGTAAAAAGACTCATAAATCTCAAATGGATTATAACTCAATAGCCGCTGAAATTAAGATTGAATCTGATGGAAAGCTAAAAACAGGTCAAAGTTTATCCAGCGGAACAGTCAAATCTGACGTTGTCGGTAATGGAAAATCACCGGTAAATAAAAACGTCAAGAGCATTCTCGAAGACTTAACTTCCAGTAAAACAATTAAGAATGATAATACGCCGGTTTTAAAACCAGGAAAGAACTCTAAAACATCGGGGGAAACGACAAAACCAGCTTTGAATAAGAGCAAACAAAGCAAGGGTAACAATAATATCTCCGCGATGACCTGTAGCGATAACGTTAACAAAATAATAGCCAAAGTTGCCAGCGAGGGAGCCAAAATGGATAAAATAACGCTTAAAAAAGAACCCAAGGATAAACCGGTCAAACTGAAGAAAGTCAAAGCCGTACCCATTCAAATTAAGCCCAAATGTAATATTAACGCTGTTCTGGTTAAATCTTCAATGCCAAAAATCAAGAATGTTACCATTAAAAGGGAGAAGAAAATTAAAAACGAACCTAAACTTCAACTGTCAGCTAATTACAATAAAAACCGACGCGTCCATCGAATGGCCAGTTTAAACGCTTTGGCTAAAGTCCACATCTTGTACGAAAACGAATCTAGAGGAAGTCCCAGCGACGGAAGTGAGACGGATAACGGTCCGACTGATAGTTTGACCGACGCTTCCATGGACGTAACAACAGTGGCCTCGTGTTCCGATAGCGTTAGTAGTTCCTCCAGAAAAAGGACCAATAGCGAAACATCATCTTCCACGTCGAAGACAATTTGTTTAAAAATTGAGAAATCTTCGCAAGATTTCGTTCCAAAGATTAAAAAGAGTAAAAAGATCCTGGTGGAAAGCGGAAGTAGTAGCAGTTGCGGAAGTAGCAGTGGATCCGAATCCAGAAGCGAATCTATTAAACCAAAGTTGAAAAAGTTGCTTCCTAATTCCAAAGCTTCGTCACCGCAATCCCGATCGAGTTCGTCTCAGCGACCAAAAAGCGGCGGGAAAGAAAAGAAAAAGGAATTGGTAACGACGAAGAAACATCGTAAAAGAAAGGCCGTTTCCGACGTGGAAATAATAGACACTAAGAATTGCAAACGTCTGGCCTGTTTGAACGCCCAAGCCATTTTAGCCGCTAGTTACTCTCCCGAAAGAAGTCGAAAAGTCGCCTCCTCCGCTAAGAGTTTATCCAGTTGCAAGTTGGACGAAATAACGACTTTCAATCAGAAGGAAATCATGACTTACAATCACGAAATTGTGACTGATCAATCAATTACCACGCAGGTAAGAGTCTAACCCGACTAGAAGTGACCATACGCTTGCCGCGATTCAGGGTAATTCGGGAATGTCAAAGAATTTCATTTCAGTAGGGTAAAGTTCTTGGGTTTTAGGTAAATTCCAACCTTGAACACGTCGCAGCGCGATCAGGGTTCGTACGAAACCTGGATAAGTTAGGGATATGGAAAATAGGGGAATAAGTCAGGGATTTAAAATTATTTCCTAAAAAGTCAGGGATTTCGTTTGGCATATCAAACCATGCTTCGAGCAATGCAAAATTTGAGCCAGCTGTGATGAAGTGGGCTCTGGTAAATGGGGGTGGAATACACGGAAAGATGGCGGGTGGTCTAACTGATTCTTCTGACGGAGACCCCCGCCATTTTTCCGAGTATTCCACCCCCTTTTCTAGCGTGCCACCGGACCCGAGTCGTTCCACAGTTAGCGTGCCAATTTCCCTCAGATTACGCGTCCTTCCCCCATCATTCTCGCATTAACAACGCGTGATAATCCAGGTGACGAATCATCAAACATGTACGACGTTCATTCGTCAAAAACAGCAACAAAAACCGTCTGCCGCTACAGCTACGAGTACGACAGTGGCCAAGCAAAGTACTACTAGTTTACACAATGTCATTCAAAAAGCAACGGCTGCCGGAAGTTCCGTAGCTAATCGGGCCATCGAGGAAGCGACGGCTAGAATTGGAACGGTCAAAAGTGACCCCAGCATAATTCCCATTACGAGCGCTGAAGAGACGAAAGCCACTCAACAGCGCGTCTGCAAAGTAAGAACGCTATGCGCTGCTACGAGTCAGGATGCGACTGTTCCAATAAATAGCCAAGCCATTACAAAAGTAAACCAACTAACTAATCATTAAGCCATATCCTGATGCGTTTAAAATGGGTTTATTACGTGTACCCCGTAAGTAAAGTAATTCAGAATGACCACCGTCGGTTTCCGTGGTTTCCGTGGTTGCCAAAGGTCAGGGAATTTAGAAATTGGCCAAAATGGTCAGGGGAATTTCAGACTATTAAGAGCAATGAGGAAATTGGATCATTTTAGTAGTTAGGAACTTTTCTTGGGTTTAGGTAAATTCCAAAGTTAAACTTGCCATTGCCACCATTGCGAGTTACGGTAAATAGCTTTTATTAAAACATGATCTGAGCAGTTACTAGCTTTGACCTAAAAAGGTCAGGAAATAAGGAAATCGTTTAACAGTCGCAAATTTTAATCCGAAACTTTTATCGCAACTCTGATTTCCGAGATTGTACGCCTTTTCTGGCCTATACCATTTCGGTGTAGCTAATAGGTCGAGACAAGCTCTCGAGACCCGACCCGCGCTGTACCTATGTACTCGAACAGTCCACTTAGACGCGGCAGAAATTACTTTACTTATACGTGTATAGAGCCTTAAAGCAAATAGCAATCAAGCTAGGACCGTTAAGATAACGCAACCTAATACGCGAGTACCATCTTTGCCCGTCACTCGCGACTCTAGGTTGGTGTAACGGCTGAATACACGGAGGTGACCAAGGTTCATATCAACACGACGAAAGAAATGCAACTAAAAGAGGAATTGCAAGGAAAAGCGGCTAAAAGACGTCGTACCGTCACCGATAAGGGTGACGTGGCCATCACGCGCATGTACCGTTACCATACCAAAGGCACCAGTCAGAGTTACTGCGTTAAGATGCATACCACTTACAAACCAGGTGGTAATAAAGGACTCGATGGTCATCCTCAAACTCCAATCGCCCATCAGAATAAAACACCCGGTGGACCACCTATGGTTGATGGCGTCGGTCATCAAGCGAATTACTACAATTATAATCCGCATCACGCTGTTGTCCCGGCTGGACACAACGTTCCTTTGGGTAACCATCCGCATAATGCCAGTGTCGGACGAGTTAACGGAGTTCCAGTTGTCAGCGTATCACCCATGGTTAGGCATTACGGTGGAAGCGCTTTCAGCGTTCCTCATTACGGCGCTAATCCACCACCACCACCTCCTCCACATCCTACTCACTCTCAGCACACTTCAATGCCTTACAATCAAATGGATTACGGTAAGTAATTGCTTAATAGTTTCGTTGGAAGGTAGACGCGCTAAGGTTATTGACTCTCAGCTAGGCTATGAGATTTGGGGGCATTACGTAGTAGCTTCAATTTCGCTTCAGTGTTTATTTTTACGAGAAATGGCTCTTATTCGAAACATTAGCCTTTGTTTGAATTTGCTGAACCCTTTTGGTGGAGAGGAGACTGAAGCTTTCGATTGTTAGGGTTAGGGTAATGACGAAGGATTATCTCTTTATCTTAGCTCCATCTCACGATCCTCAATGTCTGATTCACAAACCAGTTCCTTATCACCCTCAACAATCTCCGACACACCAACAAGGACCTCAACTCCATTCTCAGTCCCCGGGGATTCCTGGATCTCCCATGGGGGGCGTTGGGCCTCTGCATCCTCCGCACGCGCATCAAGTTTCATCGTCGCCATCTTGTATCCCGACACCCAATTTGCCTCACCCTCCACCGGCCCATTCTTCTTATGTCCCGACGCCTCCGGCTCCTCCGCAGGAACCCTACTTAATCAATCCTTGCCTCGATCGAATCTCGCCGTACCCGACGCAAGCCTCCGTCTCTCCTCATCATCATCAAGTACATCCTTGTCAGCCTCTCAACGAAGGTGGTGGGCATTCACCATCGCAAAGAGCGCCTTCCGCTCATCAGTATCATTATCACGCTCATCAAAGGTAAGCTATACTTCTTGTTTCTCTATTACTTATAACGGAAGACCGCGAACGGGGGGGGGGGGGGAGGGGTGCCTTCGTTAAATAACGTTGTTTATTTGATGGGTAAAAGAGGGCTGAAAGTTTACCGTGTCCCGAATCAGATACACAGTTTAAATAAAATAACAATAATGAGAATAATATAATAATAATAGTTGTATGGTCAGTAGCCCTATCTTGGAACACTTTCTCAAGCTCTTTGGAAAGTCAGATTTTTCAGTACCAAATAAGTTACCGAAGTGAACAAGCAGACCAAGACATTAAGTTTGAACTATTGCAGATCTATTGCACCCATTTTCAGATTGCTAAGACGCGTACTTTCCCTGCAAAATGGGTTTTAGAAAAGGTCGATTTCAGCCCTAACTTGGAACGGTCCGTCCGAAATTGGAACGCCCCCGTCCTAAATTGGAACGCCCCCGTCCTAATTTGGAACACCCTAATTTAAATACGAAAAAATCCGAGTTTTTGCAACTAATAATAAGCAAATGTAATTTGTTAGCGATGCTACGACCCATCTAGTGACCAACGCTTGCCATTTTATACCTGTACATATATTTTAAAGGGCACTGAGTGTCATCTGCTTAAAGCTTCAAAAATTGGCGCGCTGTCAGTTCATTACGGTTAAACATTGTAAATTAAATGCACTCTAACGGTATTTCGAATGAAATAATTACCAAGTTCGGTCAAAGTAACCTACACTGTTATGTTTTTTGTGGCGAATCTACATTTTACATCAAGTGAGTCATGATACGGTGTTTGGAAGTATAGTTAAACCCAATATCACTCGGCCACATGCTAAATCAGCTAAAATTGGCATCACGTTTATGACTAAATCTGGATACTGGGCTAATAATTCCCGTATCTTTTCCGCATCTTAATCTACGCTTACGGGACCAACATTATTGGACAGGTAATGAATCAACGCATCTTTTTAGGTCTTTTTTGCTGTCCTTTAGTGAGCAAAACATTAGTTATGGATCTAAAAGGATAGAGTAAATTTTCGTTTTTCGGGGTGTTCCATTTTAGGCAAATGATGACATATTTTCTATTCGAGTTTTCTCAATATTTTTTGGGCCTAACCTGGCGTTTAAAGTGTTTAGTTTGAAGAGAAAGATCCGAAGTTTTCAATGGAATCGTTTTCGTAAGCCTATGTTTTTCCCATCGGCCGTGAAAGCTTATTTCCCGAGACCCATGGGAGAACTTTCCCTTCATTTTGGAAAAAAATAAATTATGCAAAATATGAGGTTGTCTAATTATGCTTGTATCTTCTCCGGAATTTATGATAGAGTCTTGAACCCGTGTTTTATTGATAGAGGGATGTTCATTCTTCCAAATGCACCCTTAAAATATTCATTTGAAGCTCTCAAACGTAAGTTATGACGATTTTAAGAAAAGTGTTCCAAATTAGAGTTGTTCCAAATTAGGGCAGCTGACCCTAATAATAATAAGAGAGGGAGAGTTCAGATGTCCTAATGTAAAAAGAGGTAGGAAAGACGGGTACCGCCACTGCAAGGTTTTGTATGTAGGGTAGATATTATGACCATGACTAGCAGGCCTATACAGCCTTTTGTTAGTAAGTTTCTTCTTCCGCACGGCGTTGGTACTCGGTAATAAAAAGGCCCGTTTTTAAAATGTGGCCTCAAAATGAGCGAAATTAGTGTTTTGCATCTCAATCTTATTTCACTTAAAGCAAAGCAAAGCGCGGGTCCAGCGGATCCCCTACAAGTTGACTTTCCTTACGAAGTACATGAGGAAAGTCGCCTTGTAGGGGACCCGCTGGACCAAGCTAAACCCGGAGTTCAGGGTAAAGTCAACTTGTAGGGGATCCACTGGACCCGCGCTCTGCTTTAAGGCCTACTCAGACGATAGAGGGCTTTCAGATGGGATAATAGTACGTCACACCCTCCCAAGTCTTACCGCAGTTCTGGTAGCCATATTGGGTGGTCTCAGCTTCATTCCTGCAGTTTAAACCCACCAATATGGCAGCGTAAATTATGTCACGAGACTCAGCTCCTCCTCCAACTGAAAGCTCTCTGTACAATTTTTTGACTCATTTAGATGAGTCAACTTGAGTTGAGTAAACTTGTTGGGTCGTGTGAACGGAAGTTGGTCAAGTTGATTCACCAAATTAAACATTGATCACCGACCAATTTTTGCTGACTCAATTTTTTTGACCCATAGTTGAGTCAAATGTTGTATAGCCTTTAAAGTGATGATTATTTTTCGTCGCGTGTAGGAAAGTTTTGTTCAATGATGTCTAGGTGTAATTAAAAATTATAAAATGTAAATATAAGCCTTAGGGCTGTTCGGCTGTTCGTTTTAGAGTCCTTTAGCATCGTCAATAACAAATTAACCGTTAGCGCGATTAAAATTTTACACGATGATGCCCTATTTTGAACCTTTCAAACTTCAAAGTATATTAGAAAAGAGCCTCGGAGAATATCCGTTGACGAATGGCTGTTGGTTGTTTTCTCTCGTGACATCGTGTTCTGGTTGCTAGAAAATCTTTAAATCTACGAGGTTTTAAATGGGATAGATTAGGTTAGGTTAGGTTAGGTTAGATGTACCGAGAGCTATTCTTTAAAAGTGTTCTAACATTTAGTACTCGCGTCGATTCAGGTCCCCGCATCGTATAAATCCACCAGTGTCTTATTCTCCTTCGTCCCTGAACGTGTCTAACTCGGCTAACGTCTCGCCGTCACCCGTTTACCACTGTCAAAATCGCAACACGCCTCAACGTTGTATATATTCACCCCCATTATCGTCTAACTTCGGAGGAAGCGGCGGCGGCGGCGGCGGCGGTAACGCTAACCAAGGTCCTCAACAACCAAGCCAACAAGAGTACTCCACGGCTCCTACTTACACCGTACTGTCTCCCGTACCCATGGGACCAAGCCAAACCCCGCAACAAAGACTTATATCGCAACAAGTAAAGAATTTAGTCGGAGGGTCGAGAAACGCCAAGGCTATCCCTAAATCGGAACCCGTAACGCCGCCCGAAGTTATAACTCTCGATTCGCCCGATGGCTTTTCCGCCATTTTGAACGACAGCTATTACAATAACCAAGCCGCGAGTCCGTATCCGACCGATATGAGTTTAGACAAATGTAAGAGAGTCAACGAATCACCTTCGCCCGTTATTGTACGCGAGATTGGAATAATAAACGCCTCGTCCGCCGCAAAGTCTACTTCCACCGTTGTATCTCGTGAACGTTCAACCGCAGTTCGACAACAAAATTCGCAAATAAGAGAACAAGGGAAATCAGCCAAAGAAGGACCAGCTTGGAATCTAAGAACAGCAGCCAATAATCAAGCCCAAATCTCTCCATCAGCTGCTAACGGTAAGTTGTTGTTTTTTTTTTTTTTTTTCTTTCTTTGTTGTTACGTTCGGACGTCTTCTCAGGGTTGCCACGCGTCGGGAAACCCTCTGGGGCTATATTGAAGAATACCACCCGCTCTTTCAAACTTAATAAAGCATATACGAAAAGAAAGCTTACGCCTTCCTCTATTCATTGCGCACCATTATAATGAGCGCTAACAATGTGCCAAATGTATATAGCAGATATGTATCCGTTTTTAATTCGCGGTTTGCAACAATTCTCTGTACTTATAGAATCCCAGAATATAATTGCATCGGTCGATAGTGAGTTAAAGAACGTCGGTAACCAATCAGTCAGTCGATCTGGTAACAATCCATCTGAAAAGAATCACCATCCGCGAGAAAGTCATCGTAGATTAAGAGTCGAAGCTACGTCGCAGTCAGTCAGGCAAAGCGGTGGTACTCCACCTTCTTCTTCTTCTTCTTCTTCTTCGAGTCAAAGACGTAAAGCGACGGAAAATGACGCGTTACCACCGACCAACAATAGTCCAGTTCTTAAGAAACCCGGCGGACAAGTTGAGAAGAAAGTGTCACCGAAGACTTGCTCTTCGAAAGAGAAATCCACCAATAACGAGGATGATAGTTCTTCGGACGTTACTATTCTGTCCGTTTCCTCTCGCGTCCAACCTCGAGCCACCAAAAAGACCAAGAGAAACGGGTCCAACGAAAGAAGGAATGGATCGGGGGACGGGGAAAAGGCCGAAATTATCAAATGCGAAGAACACGACGAAGAAAAATCAGTCGAGTTGCTAATGTCTCCGTTCAATACTATGCTGATGAAAAAGAAACTGGGACCCAAGAAGTTTTCCAATGGATGGTCTTGGGAAGGAGAATCCTTCGAGAAATTAGTCTACTTCAGCGTGAGACAATGCTTTTATTTACCGATCTTAAGCCTCTTCTACGCGAATCTTAACATTCTAAGTGAGTCTTTGTTTTGTCTCTGTTTTTTTTACAAAACAGAACGATGACCCACCGCTTTTACGACGTTGTTACCCGGCCATGCGTCATATTGAAGGGGATCTCGTTAAAATACGCGATTGCGTTTTGTTGAAATCAGGACCTAGGAAAATTGATCTACCCTTTGTGGCTAAAGTCGCGGCCTTGTGGGAAACTCCCGAAGACGGTAAGTACGCTTGTAGTAAGCCATATGTTCCCGTAAGCGGTTCAACGCTTCTAAGGAATCGCTTGCGCGTCCGGATTAACCGCGGGGTTTCATTTCGTCTTTTGCAGGTGAGATGATGGTCAGTCTTTTATGGTATTATCGACCGGAACACACGGATCAAGGTAGGCGACCCGCTGATCTGGAAGACGAAATCTTTGCTTCCAAGCACCGAGATGTAAATAGCGTCGCTTGTATAGAGGACAAGTGTTACGTATTAACTTTCGCTGAATATTGCAGGTATGATCTGGCTTATTTTTTTAATTAACGCGTGCGCGCACCTTCGTGTTTAGGAGATGCGACCATAAACTGACCCTCTAGATATAAATATATATAAGACTATAAAGTGACTGCCCAGCGTAGTATTTCAGGTATATATGACCTTACGCTCCAGGTTTCGCGCCACGATTGTCACAGGGAAAATCCCACCCCCCTCGCACGAGTATTGCGCCGACTTTTCAAGGTCTCTCTCCCCCCTAGCTTTGGCAATGTATGGCGACAGGAATACCGTGTGTGTGTTGGGGGCTTTTTATCCCCATCAAACCTGGAAGTGTCGGGGAAATATACGGGGGGGGGGGGAAACCAAAAAATGTCTGGGAAATTTATGGGAAAAGAAACCTGGAAGTGTCGGGGAAATATATGGGAAAATAAACCTAGAAATCTCTGGGCAATATAATGGGAAAAGGAACCTGGAAATGTGGGGAAAATCGATTTTCCAAAAGCGGTATGAACCCTGATTACTTAAAGGGAGGGTGAAGTAGAAAATCAAGTGATTTTGTATCGATTCTTCTACTAATTATAAGACCAGTCTGCATAGTCAAACATTCAGGAAATACAGTCTCCGAATGATTTTAAAATTCAAATTAAGTTCAGGTTTTAAGGATAATTTTAAAAAAGCCCCTCCGACCAATCGCGTAACGCCCTGCCTTTTTATTAACATGCCACGAGAATTTTGTTAATAAAAAGGCAGGGCGTTACGCGATTGGTCGGGGGTCCTTCTTTAAAATTATCCTTAATAAAATCTGAACCTAATTTGAATTTTAAAATCATTCGGAGACTGTATTTCCCGAATGTTTGACTATGCAGACTGGTCTTATAATTAGTAGTAGAATCGATAAAAAATCACTTGATTTTCTACTTCACCCTCCCTTTAAAACTGACTCATTGGAAGGTTTGCAGTCATACGAGGTCATATTTTTAATAGTTTCATATGTCAAATTTCGAAAATAGTGTCGGAAAGAAGCTTAGTTTTCGCGCGTCATAAAACTTATCGGACACACACTAGCGTCATCGTAGCACTATTTTTTATTTCACACCCAAAATATAAATGTTACGAAATTAAAGGTACCGCAGTCGTTTGCGCATGTTCGAAGAAAATTACCACCCATTGACTTCAGCCGTTGTTCCGCAACCGGATGACGGTTATAGTCGACGAGTTCGACTCCCACCTGGAAGAGTCTCACCCGAAATGGTCTTTGTTTGTAGAAAAGTGTACGATTTTAGGCAAAAACGTCTTCTGAAAAACCCAGTTTGATGTCAATTTTAAATATATAATAATTAACTCTCCTAACATTAATTTTATTGTACTATCGTACAAAAAAGAAACAAAACAACGCGTAGCTTTGTAAAAGGTACGTAAACCGTAGTAGCATTGTTCCCTTTGAAAAATACAAGCCTACTAAACAATTAACGTAAAAAAAAAACAATCTCCGAATAACAATTTTTCATTTCAATATAGTCGCGATCGATCTAAAATAAAAGTTAAAATACAAAATAAATAAAAATTGAAGTAGAAAAACAAGCTGGAAATAAATTAGAAGTAAAAAACAAGCTTGCACGCGCTATGAAATAAAATAGGGGTAAAAAACAAGCTTGCACGCGCGCTATTAAATAAAATACGAGTAAAAAACAAGCTTGCGCGCGCTATGAAATAAAATACGAGTAAAAAACAAGCTTGCGCGTGCTATGAAATAAAATACGAGTAAAAAACAACACCGCGCACACTCCAAAATAAAAGTTCATCGCCGCTCGCTCTGAAATAAAATATTAGTTAAAAAACAACAGCTATACCGGTGATCGCGCACTTATACATACAATAGAAGTCACAATAATGAAATACAACCCAAATAACAACTACCGTTATACATCGCGCCCATAAAAGAAACAATATCACTAAATTTATCACAGCGACAATGTAAAGTGACATTTTTTACAGAAAAAAAATGTCACGGAAAAGTTTCCCCCCTCCATAACTACTTTAGACAAAAGAATTTTTTGTACCACAATCGTTAAAACCATTCGTGCAATTTCGTGTCTTTTAGAATATTTAGATTACCTATAGAAATAAATGCAGAAATATGATTGTAGTTTTTTGGCCATTTAAAACTGAACATTTTGAAAAAAGACTAAACAAAGAAACAAGCTTTATTTACCCTTTACGTGACAAAGCGAAAGGGTTAAACGTACGCTCGCTGATTGGATGATGGTCGTCATGATATATAAATATAAATAAAACAAGCCCTAAATATCCCGTATACTGTAGGAAGGTGTTTTTTAGCCACATCGTAGTATACGATGAGGCTCTTAGCTTTTTTTTTTTTTTTTTTTTTTTTTGTATTCTACGTCATGTGAAAAAATTAATGTTTTAAAATTAATTATAAACAAGACCAACATATCTTATTTAAAAAAAATCCTACATTTAATTAAGAGAAAGATTTACGTAGTGGCACATATTTAAATTATTTAAAAATTTTTGCACAAATTTGATCGTTTTATTATTGAATTTTCTTAAAAGCGCCATCTTTTTTTTTAAAATTGTTAAATTCTTAGTTTCTTAGTTTAAGGTTCATTAGTGAGATTCTTTTTAACGTTAAGTATGACGTCGGATCTAATTAAAATTAAATTAATTTCATTCATGGACCTTTTTACATTCCTTGGTTTTAATTATTTTTTATTTGAAATTATTATTTCGGCGTGATTCTTTTATCCGCTTAGTTATTGGGTACTTAAGTACAAGGTGTTTCAAAAAGTGCGGTAGGACTGACCCCTCCGACTTACTTTTTAAACTGGTCATTTGCTTTGTACCACCGCCGTATTTCCACCGCTGTTAGTTTAGTTAAAGGCCGACTTCCATCGAAAAGAGTTGTAGCGAACTGAAAACCGAGCATCGAGACTAACAATGGAGCGACCGTGCCGATTTTCGAATCCCCGCTGGGTCAAAAGTTGGAAGGGTTCTCGCTAAGTGAAAGCCGTGCAAAGGGGGTTCTAGCGAACGGAAGATGAACAATAGAGAATTTTCTTCAGGGGAAAGCAAAAATTCGAGATGAAATAAATTTAAAAGGTATTCTATTGTTCATCTTCAGTTCGCTAGAACCGCATTGCACGGCTTTCAGTTAGCGAGAACCCTTCCAACTTTTGACCCAGCGGGGCTTCGAAAATCGGCACGGTCGCTCCATTGTTAGTCTCGATGCTCGGTTTTCAGTTCGCTGGAACTCTTTTCGATGGAAGTCGGCCTTTAAGGGGTCATTAGTAAAACAATTTAATCATAACTTGTTTAGGGTGAAGAAACACCGTTATAGTTCTTTGGGCGATTTTGAGTCGGAAATGTTTCGTAAAATTTTGCGCTAAGGTCAACCCTTAACCCTAAACGAGTTGTGATTAGATTGTTTTACGGATGACCCCTTAAATTTAAGTATAAAACTGAAAGACAAAGCTTATTTAATTAAGGGGGGTCGTCAGTAAAACAATCTTTTCATAGACAGAAAATTACTGTACTTCGGTCCTACCACCCTTTTTAAAAAACTCGGTAAAATAGTCTTTGAGCGACTTGTAAAATAAATACAAGGCGCTCAATGAGTATCTATAGTCAGGCTCTGAAAAAAATGTATTTGTTGTTGAAAGGCTACCAGGTACGGTGGTAAATTTTTAATTTATATTTTTTTGGGGCTGCTCAAGCGATTAATATTTTTTTTTAATTAATTATAGTCGTTTAGCAGCTTGGGAAAACATCCATGGCAATTATTATTGTAGCTGCTTAAACACTATTCTTTTTTTTACACCAAAAGAGTTTATTCAGAGGAAAGATAAAAACAAATTTAAATTCGTATACGAACCAAAGAATTATAATAAAAAACAATTAAAAGTTAATATAATAATTATATATATAGACACCTTGAACCCGTTCGTCTTGCCTAATTAATGAACCGCCGCCGGTAATCCGTTATCAGAGAATTCTAAATCGCGAAACAAACTTCTGTGTTGTCGAAAATTCATTTGGAATACATCATTAATTTTACAGTTAAAAATGTTTCGAACGATGCCCACTTAGTCATTGATGTTTCACGCAATGAGTGAATTTCTATTACAATGCGAACGATATTTCACGCCATTGAGTGAATTTTGGCTACATAGGGTAATCGATATTTCACGCCATTGAGTGAATTTCAACCACTGAGTGATCGATATTTCACGTGACGATTGAGTTTCTATTACTATGTGAACGATATTTCACGCCATGAGTGAATTTTGGCTACATATATATTTCACGCAGTGTCAATTTCAACCACTAAGTGATCAATATTTCACGCGACGATTGAGTTTCTATTACTATGTGATCGATATTTCACGCGACGAGTGAATATCTATTACTATGTGAACGATATTTCAAGCGATGGGTGAATTTTTGGCCACATGGTTATCAGTATTTCACACACCAAGTAAATTTCAACCACTAAGTGATCATTAACCGCTCTAGATGACTGATTTCACTCGCTAAGTGAATTTTGACAATTAGGTCAAAGATATTTCACGTGTCGATTGAATTTTGAGCACTTGGTGATTGATTTCACGCGAAGTGTCATGTTTGACCACCAAATGATCGATATTTCTCGCGCCGAGTGAATTTCGACCTCTTGGTGATCGATATTTCTCGCGCCGAGTGAATTTCGACCTCTTGGTGATCGATATTTCACGCGCCGAGTGAATTTCGACCTCGCGGTGATCGATATACAAGCATCAGTCAGTCTTTAGGAATATTGTTTTTATACCGCTAACTCAGGCGACGTTATCTCATTAAGAAATAGAACATTGTCGTCAATGAGATCACTCCGTAGTGTAAATTATCATAGCATTTTCGCAAGAACTTTCAGGTTAACATAGTCATTTGTTTTTTGAGGGACAGGTATGGTGAAGCGGAATCCGTTTTGGCATTTTTAAATTTACATAAACAAACCAAACTTAACGTAAATATTAGAGTTTAATTAATAGAATTATATGTTTTAGAAGCGAAACTTAACTCGGGTGAAGAAGATATCCATCTATTATTAATATTATTATTCTTACGAATATTTTTAGTGCGTGTCTGAAATGTATTGTACATATTATAAAGTATATTTATTTGGTCTATTTGTGAAACTTCAACAAAAAAACCGAAATTATAATTTTTGGATTGTTGTGAACAAATATTAAAACTTTCCATCAACATATTGTTCATTTATTGTTCCTAAACTACAAAATACCCGCCAGAAAATTATCATTTTCAGAAGTCCATAAGTGTGATGGACTCTTGTAATTTTGTATGAATTTATTACCTCTCTGAGTGACGATGACGTCACGGAGAGGTATTACCATCGAGTTGAGAAAATTACCACTAGAGTGGTCTTCCATCCGCTAGGATATAAGACCCAATTAACTATACCACGCGCTTGTGGCGCCATCCCGGTGCAGCCAAGGGAACTAAAAGAAATCGGGAAATTTGACTGATTTCAAGAATACATGTATTTATACATTTCTTATCTAGGCTTCGAGATGGCGACACCATCACGTGATAAACTTGGAAGCTGTCCGTCCGTCCCAATGTTTTCAAAGTGTCCCACGTACCCCAATAGGCAGGTTAACGCAAAGGCCACTCTAGTGGTAATTCCACCTGGGAATAACAACTAGTTATTCCCAGATTCCGCATTTGGTATTACACTGGACGTGTCTGAGTGTGTGGTGGAGGTGTGTATCAGTCTTGGAAAAAGCAAAAGATTGCCGATACGCGATTTTACATATTGTATGTGTGGATGGGCTTCTAAAGTTCTATAGAGTGCTGTCATTTGTGACGTCAGATCCAAGGTTAAACGTCACGAGTCTGCCTTTAGCAATGGGCGGCCATGACAGTTACCGTTTTTCCTTTTTGGGAAAACAGCATGGGTGACGTCACACCGGCGCTTCTGACAGCACTCTATAGCATGTGAGGTCAAAGCGTGATCGAGTGGGCTGTGGTTGTAGCAAAGAAGGCCAGAACACGGCCAACTTAGCTCATCTCCTCCGTCTACAGGCGACGGAGGAGATCATCTAAGTTGGCCGTGGCCAGAATAAGAACCAGTCAAGGCTAGGAGTCTATATCCATGGAGTGGAAGACCGTGAATCGTTATTCTCCCTTGTTATCGTCTGCTCCAATGTCTGAAACAGTTTGCCTTTTTTTTCGCATGAATATGCGTTGACGTTTTAACAGTTGTGACAGTGTCACAAAGAACTTCGTGACTGTTTTAAAATTAAGGCTTATTAGGACCTAATCATTAATTGAATAATTAGACTTAATAATTCTACGGATTATTTAATTATATTGAACAATCAAGGTAGTGTGTTTGTATTTACTTATGATCCCAAAGTTTTCGAGGGCTAGGACATTTGTGGCACAAGTGACACTGATTACTTTAAATTTTAAAACCTTATCTATAGGCATAAGCGGCTAAAATTAGGCTTAACTTCTATCATGGTTAATGTTTGCGTGGTTATGGGTTGCTCTAGTAACAATGATAAGAAAAACGTCATTTTTCATCGCTTTCCAAGTGCAATTAGCAAAATAACGCGTAGTGCAAAGAGTGCAACGATAGCTGATCAGGAAAAATATAAAGAACTTTCCTCTAAAAGACTTAAAGCCTGGAATACAGCCCTTAAATTAGAAGATAATGATGATGTTGTTGTGAAAAACCATCTTATCTGTTCAAAACACTTTGTATCAGGTAAGTGACAATTTGCGTGCAGGGTTATTTTTACGTTAACTTGAAACTTGAACAGTTGACAATCGCGTAATTAAAGGTAAACCAGCTGATTTGTATGATATGGAAAGCCCTGACTGGATACCATCCTTAAATTTGGGCTATTCATTGAGTAAATTGCGAATAAAGCGAAAATTACCGCAAGATATTACAAAGCGAGTGGAAGAACCACTTAAAAAACATTTAGCTGTTGAAACAGCTGAAACAACAGCGCGCTTAGCTCGAAAAAAATCGGAGGTTAATGTCGGTAGACGCGGAAGATTACCATCAAAAGTGATATTGAAAAACCGCGAAAGCAGTAGTAGCGAAACAGAGAGTAGTAGCTCTTCTAGCAGCAGTAGCAGCAGCGATTCTAGTGATTCTAGCAGTGATAGTAGCGATAATAACGCAAATTCGTTCGCGATCGTGGCACCGTCTTTCGTTAAAAACTTGAATAACCGCCAGTTACATACAAAACAGCGTAAACGACATCAGCAGTTAATTCAAGAAGCGTTAGCTCACAGCGCTCGACTATCTACCGGTGTACAATCAAAAGATACGGGTGATATAAGCTCTAAAAGTAGTACCGGTGAAAATTCAGGTACTAGACGTAACAGTAGACTAGATAAAGAATTTCGAATTTCAAAAAGTACGCAAACGGAACTGACATGGGGGAACAATCCATTAGATCAAATGTTCGGAAACCCAAAACTTGGTTTCTTCTACGTCATAATAAATAACGAAAACGTCCAGTGATAATGGTGTGTGTGTGCGATTGCGCGAGTGCAGTAATTACTGACTTTGCGAAACTGATGAAGTAGACTTTATAATTTGGCTCTAAATTATTATAAGTGGATTCTTGTAAAATATTGTTATCTTTATTACGTTAAATTATTCCGTGTTTTTCTCCATCTGCCCAATTAATATTTAATTTTCAGTCGTTCTGAAACAATAGACGGAAAACAAAAAAAAAAAAATTCGCTGCTCTTTGCGTTTATGTTAATTTTATGGAAACTTACTGTATCCAATCTAGGATACCTCCTTAAAACTTACAATATCAGCGTTTAATACTGAAAAAAAAAAAAACTCGAGCAAAACGTGCTCGGAAATGTATTTATGGTGGTTTTTTTAACGCCATATTCCTGTATCGAATTTTTATAAACCATAAACGTCGTGGAAAAAAAATATCTTAAAAAAAATAAAAATTCTTGCTGGAATTTTTCTAATTATCAAACTATCTTTTGTGTAGGGCAAAGGGGTTAAAATCTTATTTACTATACGTCCGGCCCTCCACCTTGTTAATCTTGTGTTTGTGGTCTCCAGGGCCGGATTAAGCCATTTTGCCCCACCCCTTCCCGGGGGGGGGGGTCCGAGATAAATGCGCAGTAACAGGAAATGTTGATTTTTTGTTGGCGGATGAAAAAATCGTACATTTTTGGAGTTTTCTTTAAAAACTCTTTTACGCGTCTGGTTTTCTCTAAAAGTCTCTTTAGCTAGGTGTGGTTATGTAGTGACCATACTGTCATAAGTTTATAAGATAAGTTTCAAAAGTATGATGACACTACCTATACTTATGCTAGAGACTTACTGCGAGCTATTTTCGAGAACGACGCGAATATTGTGTAAAGCTTTTTTCGACGGCAGTCTCGGACATACCTACGACAAAAATCGAGATAGCGACGCAAATCAGTCTTACAACTTAAATAACAAATACTGTCTAAGGTACTCGCCTACCTTTTCACAATTTGGGGGGGGGGGGTGGCGTGTTATTAGTAATTATTAAAAGAGCATAAGGCTTAGTCTAGGTGGAGTGGAATAAGTAAATGAACTAGTATTAAGAGAGTTGATGGCATGCCTTAATGTACGTACTAAAATAAAATATAACATACAGTATATATATACAATAACTTCTGTGAGAACATTATAGTTAGAAAATTAAAAGTACGTTACGCAAGGCGTTGGAGGTCGGATCCTTTTTGATGGGTTGATGCGCCGTACACGGTCATCGCGTAGTTGGCGAGTTGGTATTAATTAAACCGTATTACACAAAAAAAGGGTCTCTTCGTAAACCGGCTTGACGCGCGGCTATCACGGCTTCCAACTATGGGCTACTTGGCCTCTTTTTCGTTAAGGACTCCTTAAGTCCTCCTCATTTCTTTTCGCCGTTCGCAGCCAAACTTCGTGGCTCTTCCGAAAGAGTCCAAGTTAAAAAGTGTCCTTCTCCTTCTCTTTCACTTTTTGGAGTCTCCAACTTCTTGGTTCCAGGTAAAATAAAAAGGTCGTGACCTGCCTGGCGCCTTATTCTTTTTAAGCCGATTCCAAGTTCCTTGGGTTCTTGTATTGTTTTGTTAACACGGCGACACTTAGTCGTTCGCCAAGAGTAATCTCTGTCGCCACTCCGGCGACATAGGTTTCGAGCATTCACATAAGCAACAACTATTTACACAATACACTATACAGTAGGTAAAAATGAATACATCAATGGCAACTCTTAGTATTTCTTAAGGGGTTAAATAAACAATCAGGGGACCGAAGGGGAAATCGTCAAGCCCAATAGGTAGGAGTTACTTTGACAGTTGTCGTTTGGTGCGGGGTATTCGGACGCCCCGTAGCGCTAATATCCCCGTCCCTCCGTCTCCGACACAGTGTCGCCTGGCCAAGCCACACCGGCTGAAGGGGGTAAAGGGAATTGGAAAGGTTGAACCCTCAATACCGACGGCCAGCATCGAGATTAAAGATAGGCCTTCTTAAGTTTGATAAAATCGGAGTTAAAGGGGCTGACCGACCCCCTCTCCTTTTCTACCCATCCGCAATGCTAAGCTCTATTAGGAAGATCGTCGTTTGTCCCACGGTCTGAACAGCCCCTTTAAATTTTGATTATTGGGGGATAGGTAGTTTGTAATTTGCTTTACAACTGACTACGGTTTTGCAGTCCACCTTCCTATTTAGCCTGTACTAAGCCTTTAACAGCGCCTGACCAGACATCGCTTTACGATAATCTATGAGACATGATAAACTCTCAGTAACCAGTGACAAACTTATGGTGAACATATCTCATAAACTTATGATACTATCTTATAGCGTGCTTATAGCGATACTGTTGACTTTGTGTGTTTGTGGCATCTTCGCTAGCTTAATATTTTACTCTTCAACCCCTATTCTTCCCACTTCCTTGAACTACGCTTGAACCAAGGTCAAACTCGACCAGAGATGTACGTCTGACGCGTGTCAAATATTCCCAAGTTAATTACCAAACATAATTAACACATTTTTTGCGTTAATAAAGCTATCTTCGTTATAATCTCTAAGCGATTTATAATGCGCCAAAACGAACCCATTTTCGAAGGCATTTACCACGACGATATCCACCTTCACAAGACGCGTAACCGCTATATAATCTACCCACGGGAAATAATTAAAAATAAGCCTAATTAATTAAATAAAAGAAATTTTGGATTTTTTCCCAAGGTGACGGGCCACGGTGTAAACGCATTTCCTGTCGACCTTTAAACAGTTAAAAATAATATAATAATACTGGAATTGTTTAGCATCGCTCGCGGAAAACGACTTGCTAGGAAATTGAGCCCATTTTAAAATGACAAACAATCAAATAGCTCTCAATTATCTCTTTGATGTAATAAAAGAGAAATGTTTCTTCTTCCAACGGAGAATGGGGGCTAACGCGAGTCGTATACCAGAGTAACCAGAAGTAAGATGAGACTAGAAGTACTGAGGTAACCAAATTCTTCACTTGGCGAAAGTGAATATTCTTGATAAGACACCAACGGTTGGCCCTCTGGTAGCGGTTTCTGAATTTTCCCTCTCCAATAGGTGAGACGCTCACTGTGGTAGACGTCCGAACTAGATTCAAGGAGCCGCGTCCGTGTTCCGCCGCTTTAGGTTGAGGGGAAGGGGGTAGGAAATGTTTTTGGAACTCGACCAATTTTTTTCTCTCTTGTGTAGGCGCGATGGAAGCGGCGTAAAATCCTCAAATTTGTTCACTAGTGCCAGAATCTACTACCAATGCTAGAGCTCTTTACTTCTAGTCCCTTATCTTACTTCTGGTCATACTGCATTCGCTGCACAGGCGGGAAGCTTTTGCCGGTTTGTCTAGATAGATACTTCTGCAAGCGCGTTGGTGTTGTCATGAACAGAGTGGGAGGTTTATTTTGGTTTCCCAACTTGTTGGTACACGCACTGAACTCCCTCGTGTGACGTCGACAAAAACAGTAAATCGATACAAAAACAAGCTGCGAGGTACGAATGAAGTGGTAACCGGTGAAAGATTTCACGCTGTACTGTGTCTGAGGAAAATGACAAAGACCCCCATGGTGAGAATGGAAAGTTCACTGAGAGATTCTCCCCCTCGAGCAATTAACTCGTCCTTAAAAATAAACCAGATCCCATTACCCATATTATTAGCGAGAAAAGTGTGAAATAAATTGATGGTAGGATGTCAAACATAAATATACAATATTTTGCGCCTTCAAATGTTAAAAAGAACCGGTTTTTTTAGCGCCTCTAGTTATTAAATAGGTTTCAAATTACGTGAAGGGGGATGGAGGTAAGTTTGCTCGTTCCTGTTATACAACGTTAGCGCATTGTAGTAGTTCAAACCGAGGTGATAAGTAGTTCATCATCTTTCTAACCCGTAGTCTTATAAGTAGTGTGACAACAATAAGTGTGAAATGAGATACTTCACCCTCCCTTTAAAGGCCGACTTCCAGCGAAAAGGGTTCTAGCGAACTGAAAACCGAGCATCGAGACTAACAATGAAGCGACCGTGCCGATTTTCGAATCCCCGCTGGGTCAAAATTTGGAAGGGTTCTCGCTAACTGAAAGCCGTGCAATCAGTGGTTCTAGCGAACTGAAGCTGAACAATAGAAATCCTTTTAAATTCATCTCCTCTCGAATTTTTGCTTTCCCCTCAAGGAAATTCTCTATTGTTCATCTTCAGTTCGCTAGAACCCCCTTTGCACGGCTTTCAGTTAGCGAGAACCCTTCCAACTTTTGACCCAGCGGGGATTCGACAATCGGCACGGTCGCTCCATTGTCTCGATTCTCGGTTTTCAGTTCGCTAGAACTCTTTTCGATGGAAGTCGGCATTTAAAGAAATCTAGCATTACTTGAATGGGAAGTGTCACACTTATTGTTATTATGGTATTTATAGTAGCGTATGACTCATTCGTATCTTGTAATCCCCAAGTGACCGAAATTGCAAATTTCTATCCTTTTTTTTAAGCTATTAAATATATTTGTGTTTCTTAACCAGCGGCGTTTCTTAGATCCGCGTTGATTTTAATTGATGTAATGAACTGAAAGGCTGTTAGTTGTTCGGCTCTTTCTTCTGGGGTCTATGCAATCAGCTTTAACATCTATTGGCTCCAATTGCTTTAATATCAATATTAAATCTGAGTAAAAGTGTTTTTTTATTTTTTTTTTTTTTTTAAAATTAATTAATATTTTTGACATATTTTCTTGTTAAATATTTCTCTCTTTAATATTATAAATTTTAATCAATGAAATATTTAAGACCGTTAATTGGCGGGTTGATGAAACTTATTTAATGACGTATGATGATGAAGTTGAGCGCAAAATGTGGTTCGTCAAAGCGAATCATTTTAATTGCTAAACCTATTAAAGGGAGGGTGAAGTGGAAAATCAAGTGATTTACTATCGATTCTTCTACTACATATTATAAGACAAGTCTGCATAGTGAAACATCCAGGAAATATCTCCGAATGATTTTAAAATTCAAATTAGGTTCAGATTTTATGGATAATTTGAAATAAGGACCTCCGACCAATCGCCTAACGCCCTGCCTTCTTGTTAACAAAATTCTCGTGGCACGCTCCATCCCGAATGAAATTTATCGCGAGATTTGATAAAATTTGCGCGCGATGTGATAATTGTGGCGCGAGATGTAGAGCGTGCAACTGAAATTTTGTTGACAGGAAGGCAGGGCGTTACGCGATTGGTCAGAGGTCCTTATTTCAAATTATACTTAAAATCTGAACCTAATTTAAAGTTTAAAATCATTCGGAGATATTTCCAGGATGTTTCACTACACTGGTAGTCTAATAATTAGACTCGGAGAGGTTTATTTCGGTTTCCCAACTTGTTTATATATTGCTGTAGAATTTTAGAGGGCTACGAGCAGTTTATTGGTACGGTTTACGGATTATTTTGAGGGGGCTATGTTTGAAATTGGGGGGGGCTATGGCCCTCCAAAAAAAGGGGAAGTTTTGACGTTTCACTAGCAGGAGAGCAGGCTTTTTGGTCAAACTTGCAATAAATAAACTTATGGTGGGTAAAAAGAGTCTTTATAAACGTAAAGCCAACTTGTCACGTTTCACTAGTGCCAACTGAAAGTCTAGTAAAATCAAAATGAAAATCAGATAAGACTTGATTTAGGTTAGGCCAAGAGGCAATTATTATTCAAGAATGTGTATTTTCACAAAAAAATTCGCGTAAGTAACAGAGCTAAGAACAGCTAAAATATTTTACAAAGGTATCAAGTCGTGATTAATAATGCGGTGGTGAAACTCTCGACCTAACAGGTATGGATTTTCAAGTATTTTATACATAATTAAATTTTGTAGGGCTCTCACCGATAAAATTGGGGCATTTAATTGATTAACCAATTAAAAAAGGCCCTCTTAAGAAATACCTGAGGATACTAGTTGAGTTTAATTTTTTTATGTTAAAACTTGGAGTTCGTAATATTAAAGAGGACCTGAATATTTTTTTGGCTAGAAGATAGTAACCTAACCATCCATTCAAACTAGCATAAGCCTATCCTAAACCCTAACCTAAGCCTAAGCTCTAACCTTAACCTAGCCAAAGCTCTAACTTTAACCTAGCCTCAACCTAACCTAATCTATGCCTAACCTTAATGTAACCTAATCTACGCCTAACCGAAACCATAACCTAAACCTAAGCCCTAACCTAGCCTCAACCTAACCTAATCTACGCCTAACCTTAATCTACGCCTAACTTTAATCTAATCTAACCTAACCTAGACCTAACCGAAACCATAACCTAAACCTAACCTTAACCTAAGCCCTAACCTTAACCTAGCATCAACCTAACCTAATCCTAACCTTAATAGAACCTAACCTTAACCTAGCCTTAACCTAACCTTATCTAGCCTAACCTAACCTTATCTAGCCTAATCCTAACCTCAATAGAACCTAACCTAAGCCTAACCGAAACCATATACTGAAACCCTAACCTAAACATAAAAGTAAGCTCTACCTAACCTTACCTAAACAATCACACCATAAATACAATGAGGGCTCGGGTTTAATTTACTCCCCCCCCCCGTACCAATCTTTAAACAGTGAGTGACCTTGATATACCAGAGTAAAATACAGCTCCCTTTTACGTCCACTATCGCGCCTAGCTTTAAACAGCGAGTACTGTACTTAAATTTAGAATAACTTTGATATACTAGAACGATAATCTGAATCTCTTGATCGAGCATCCCGTGGAATATTTTTGTATTGTAATAAATCAGCCAGTTTTCACTACTCCTATAGAGAAGGTACATGCTTAAAAATAAGTGAACAGTTTACAGTAAATGAACTAAATCGTTTAATCATCATCGTAGAGTAGTGTCAGATACTGTTAGACTTCCATAGCATTTAGTACAGTAGAAGGTGTGGATGCTACACTAGGCCGCCTCCTATTGTTGTTGATGTTGTTTTTGTACTAAATATAAATGTCTTAGTCACTCTTTAATTATAATAATTATGTAGTTTAAATTCAGGTTAAATAAAAGAAAAATAAGCAACAATTAATGCGAATGACGTGTGCAAAATTATTTGTTGTTTAATTCTGTCTATATCGTATTTAAAACTAATTAGGGTTAAATGTTGTCGTAAAAAATGGTATTTCACGTAATACTTTGGGTTCGGTTCGTAACTCTATTTGTACGAAGGGTGTAATATAATTCTGGTCAATGCAAGTCTCATTACAACGAGCTCTGGTTGGTGAAGGCCCAAGTACTTGATATCCTAGGACTCTAAAATTTCCAATTTATTTTCAAATTCTGACATTCCAAAATTTGTTTATATTCTGGCTCCTGTCTAAAAATTTAATATTCTTAAATTTTTAATTACTCGGGCTCTAATTGACTTAGGACCAAGTTCTGAATACCATTGAATAGAGGACAATTAGGGCTATCACACCCTAAAAGTAATTCCAATTATCATTTAAACTGGCAGAGTTATGCAGCCCCAAAATTGCAATAAAAAGTAGTGGTTACTATATTTAAGTTATCAGACCGTATCACGTGCTTACATAAAATTGCGCATTCTAGATTTTTTTTAAAAACACTTCACTTAAACACGTTTCTTTAGAGTTGAGGGGGGGGGGGGGCGAGGCTTCATATCCTCTTACGGTGTTTTAAATTTCATTTATCGATGGCACGCGCTAAATTTAAAGGGAGTATACACTTCTCTTATAAAAGCGCTAGCTCGCGTGTAATAAGAACTTTCATCAAAATGTTATAAAGAATGGGTTGAATTTACTGATTACTAATATTTTTGTAGCACCCTTGGAGCGAAAGCACTCGGCGTTGCCCGTCAGCCCGTCGGGATACATTTTCTATTACTTTTCACGCGGACATTATTCCATAAAGAAGGGTTTTTAAATTTCTGACCGCCATTTAAAAAGATGTCAACAAATCGAGCCCGAAAGACCATTTAGCCCGTCTATAGGTTAAAGGAAATCAGTGTACTAAATATTTGCGAAATCGGTTGAATCGCGCGGACTTTGTTGCATAGAGAAGATTTTTTTACATTTCTGTGCGCCATTTATTAAGATGGCGGCGGATTGGGAAAAAAATCTTAGTACGCGCCTACTCAATATAAGTAAAGTTCCTGCAAATTTTCAGCCTTCTAGGGCAAGCAGTTTGGGCTGGGTCACCTGGGTGTTGATTATCAGTCAGTCAGTCTGGACTTTGTAATCTATATCAAATCTATATAAATCAATGTGATTTGGCGAAGGGAATCTTTCACGAACAGATAGATACTCCCTTGTGTCCAAAAAAAAAATAATCTGGTAGTCCTTGGATTCTTCTTTTTTTATCATTTTATTTAATACGAAAACTCGCAGTGCCAAGGACGCTCTATTAGTTTTAGTTTAATCAGGGACTAGAACGGGAAACCGCAGATTTAAAGTCATTTTCCCTGACCAATATAATGTTCAACTTTTATTTGTTTTTAAAAAAGTCTGAATGTTGCGGTATCTAAAAATGAACTTGGAAATGTATTATTTCACTAGTTTTAGACGTGACACCGAGGGGGTAGACACTTTGGATCTCTGCGTACACCTGAGTTCAAAAGAGTTCAGCTTTGACAGTGCATTGAGTTCAAAGCCGTCGGAACTCAGAGTTCAGCTTTGACAGTACATTGAGTTCAAGACATATTGTACACCTGTTTTCTCAAGTGTCTACCCCCTCGCGTGACACTTCCTGTCTTCTGGCTTAATTACCGCTTTTAATTATCATATAACGTAATAAATGATTTAATTACAAGCATTTTACAGTTAGAAAAACTTCTTCCGTAATAGATATAATTTTAATTAACTTATAACTGACACTTCCTAATTTACGTTTCAATTTTCAATTTTAATGAAACAATTCTTCAAATTCGTAATTGTCGCTATCAAACTTGATTACTTCGCTACCCCTGTTATTATATTTTTCTTAGAGAAATCAAAGACTAACCGCTTTTATTAAATTTAATTCATTATTGTCCATGAAACTCAATAAAGATTATCTATACCAATTGTAAATACAAATGAATAGAAAGTGAGCTAGCTAGCTGGCACTTGCGAAGTTAGTAATCATTTTAGCGCATTCCCAGTATGGTTTACCTCGTACTGAATACGTCAAAACACGCCTTTCATTAAAATTTCAAGTCATTCGCATAATTTGAACACAGGATATTGCCAAAATACCTACCACCTTCCATTGAACCTCGTGTTCCTTAGACCAAGAAGTGATATCTAGTTTATTAGGGAGAAGGTATTAGTTGCCTAAGTATTCGCGCCTCGCCATAGTCCCAGTCCCCCTTTCAAAATACAAGGGGGGACGTTAAAGGTGGCCGGGCTATTTCATAGCCTCTCCTCAGTCGGAAAATACAAGTAATTTCCGTCATTTTTCAAGAACCAATGAGATGCTGCTGGTTGTAATTTAGAGGTGGCGCGGATTAACTCCGGACAGGCTACGTTTGGACTGGAGATAAAGAGCTAGATTATAAATGTGGCGAGTTTATACCTTCTCCCTAATAAACTAGATATCACTTCTTGCTTAGACTTTTCCTCCAAAATTCCGATGGTAGCGCTTATATTATAGCGTGATCAGCTTAGCGCGTGATCGAGTCAGCTGTGCTCGGAGGAAATAATTGTGAATCGCAATCATGATTGTCGTCTGTGCCGAACTTACTTTCCATGATTTCTATATGTCTTTGCTAAGTCTTTTACTTGAGTGAATAAATCCAGACGATTCTCGAATTTGTTTTAAATTCGAGGATGGCCCAGTTGCACTATTGTGAAATCAAGTGAACCATCTTTGAGAATTTTATTTCTCGAAGAAATTTCATTGATATTAATCTATAGTGTTTAAGCACTTTGGTTTTGTAACATTTTTTCCTATTGAAAAAACCTGTTTTTTATGGTAAAACCAAGACACTCAAAGACAATGTTATTTCCCAATTGTCGGCATAATTCTAGTTCTCGTGAAATTTGCAAAAGCGCCAATATTTTGGTGGTCTTATCGAGGGGATAACCACTTTTGAAACCATTTGTCGATTTTGTGTCTAGGGCGAATTATCTCGATCCCTGGTTTTTGTTGTAATTTCAAGTATTTAGTCGAGGGGTTAGTCACTTGAATATTCAAGTGTATAAAACCGCAGAAAAGAAATGATTACTTGATTTCTAGAATTCTTAGAAAATCATCAAAGGTAATCAGAAAGCTCCGATAATCACTGGAAATCACGTGAAATCTTGAGAAAATCAGAAATAATCACATGTTTTACGAGTAATCTTTTGTAATCACCTCGGTAATCACGCATTTCGTGAAATAATCACGCATAATCAATGGAGGAATTCGAAAATCCAAAATAAAAATCGTAATCAGTTGAAATATCTGAAATAATCACTGCATTCATCGTAATTCACGAAGAATCCAGTGGTAATCACGGCATTCACCAAAAAAATCACCGGAATTCATTGGAATTCAAACAGAAATCACAAGTAATCTGCGGCAAAAACAGGAAATCAGTGTAAAGATTATGTAAATCACCTAAGATAATAATCGTAATCACAGAAATCAAGGAATTCATTCTGTAATTAACGGAATTCACATTTAAAATTCAGAAATAAGGTGTACAAAATTTTGGTGAATGACTAACCCCTCATATTTAGTATCGTTGGAAAGGGAAAAAGTAGGGCTATAATATAATATTTTAATTATTTCTACGTACCTCAAAGAGAACCAGAGTTATGAAACTCCAAAATTGATGTTGAGATGGAAATAATGCTACATTTTTTGCTAATTTGTTTAATACTCGAGCCCTGATTGTTGTTACCCCAAGTAATTAGTATCTTTGGAAAAGGAAGAATTAGGGCTACAGCAAACTGAAATCATTTCCACATATCTCTTGTAGAACCAGAGTTATACGATTTCAAAGAGGCTTTTGGCAAAGTGGTTATTTGCTATATCCCTGACAGTTGTAACCCCAACAATATTGAAAAATCGACTTTTAAAAAAAAAACATTTTATACATGTGGTTCCTCCCTCGGGCCTAATTAGAGGATCGATAACATCGTTTAATTTATGAAAATTTATTCGTTAGGGGTCCAAGTAGGTCACTCACTATATGCTAAATTTAACCCAGCTTTTACGTCGCGTCTCAGAAGTTCATTAAGTGGTGTTTGCTTTTTGTACTGAAACCTTATTTTCTGGAACCCTTACGTATTTGGGGTCAAGTATTTATTAACGTTCGATAGAAGACACGCAGTTATTGCTATAATTCTCTGAAGGGATTTCCATTTCAATCGTGGTAAACTAGAGTTATGGCCACTCAAAAGTTGAGAGGTCATGGAGTGCGACCTCATAAAGATAATTACGTTCTAGCATAAGTTTATAAGATATGTTCCGTAAGTATGACACTTCCTATACTTCGTAATGCTAGAGACTTACAGCTCGAGCTAGTTCGAGAACCACGGTTCACGGGTAGTTGAGCGGTTTTCAAAAGAGCGTTTTGGAATAAAGCGGTTCCTAAAACAGCGGTTTGCAAAACCGCGTGGAAGCAAAACCGCGGTTGCTGTTTCCGCGTTTTTCAATACAGCGCTATTTCCCAAAACAGCGGTTGCTGTTTCCGCCCAAACTGTGATTGATAGGGAGGGAAATATCTATTATATTAAGTATATAGGACAAAGAACAATATTATGCAAAAAGGAGTAATGTTATATCGGAAGTAAATATAAAATATAATTTTTTGGAAAAGGCATATTATTTTGGGAAGTTAATGAAGATAAACAACAATATTTTGGAAAAGGCGTACTTTCGTACGCTCAAGATATAAACGCTGTAATCAAAATGCGCTAAAACGAGAAATGGCTAATAATGGCAAACGCGTTTATGAAAAAGCCGTTTTGGACAATGCTGTTTTGATAACACGCCCAATCGATAACATACCGAGAACCACAAGCGAGAATTGAATTCACAAGGTTTTGCAGTCCATCTTCCTATTTAGTCTGCATTACTAAGCCTTTGACAGCGCCTCACCAGGCGTCGCTTTACGAGAATCTATGGCCTACGTCCCTTCATGACAAGCTCCAGTTTGTAACCAGTGACAAACTTATGAAACATGTCTTATGGATTTCCCAAATTCCCTAGAATTAGTGTTAAACTAGAGTCATGACGTCACAAAATTTGGCGTTTAGTTCGGATTCTTTGCTGTATCTCTATTATCTTATTTCAATATATGAACTCCATTAGACAAAATACTCTCGGAATGACCACAGACGTCAAAACATTAGGCCTGACTTTATTTTAGGCTTAATATTGGTCAAGGTTAGGGGGCCAATCGATAACCCAGGAACCAGACTGTCCGTCCCAAAGCGCTCATTCTTTGGAAAAAAACTCTTATTACGTTTAGAAAGAAAAAAAATTTAGAAGACGGTATTTCAGGAAGATATATCTTTATTTTGTACAATTTGAAAAAGAGCTTCAAAATAGCAACAAAAAAGGTGGTGTTCCCTTTGTTCAGGGTGCGAATAAATGGACATGTTTTGTGTGTGATCAATGACGTATTAGGGGGGAGGAATAAAAAATACCGGTTTTTAATTATATTTTGGAAGTTTTTAGATTATTAATATTGGCACGAATTTATTATCTAGTTTATTATTAAAGTTTAAGAAACTTACAGAAAAACCTTAAGTTCGTTATTTCACGAGGACTTGTACACGTTCAAATTGGGGAAAAGCACGTGCTTTTTTTCGCGCCAAATTAATGCCTAGAGCACGAGACGGTTTCTTATTACACGTTCTTATTTATTTCCACGAGGACTTGTACACGTTCAAATTGGAGAGAAGCACGTGCTTTTTTTTCGCGCCAAATTAATGCCTAGAGCACGAGACGTTTTCTCATCACACGTTTTTATTTATTTCCACGAGGACTTGTACACGTTCAAATTAGAGAAAATCACGTGCTTTTTTTCGCGCCAAATTAATGCCTAGAGCACGAGACGTTTTCTTACTACACGTTTTTATTTACTTTCACGATAACTTGTACACGTTCAAATTGGGGAAAAGCACGTGCTTTATTTTCGCGCCCAATTAATGCTTAGAGCACGAGACCTTTTTTTCGCGCCGAAATAATGCTTAGATCACGTGACGTTTTCTTATTACACGTCTTTATTTATTTCCACGAGAACTTGTACACGTTCAAATTGGGGAAAAGCACGTGCATTTTTTCGCGCCCCGAATTAATGCTTAGAGCACGAGACCTTTTTTCGCGCCAAATTAATTTCCTAGAGCACAAGACGTTTTTATTTATTTCCACGAGAACTTGTCCACGTGCAAATTGGAGAAAAGCACGTGTTGTGTTTTCGCGCCAAATCGTCAAAAAACGCAGGACATTTTCGTAAACACGTTTTTCCATAAATTTCTTAAAATCAATTAATTATTTCTTATGTATAATTAGGTATAATTCGTTTAAATTAAATATCGTGCCTTTTTTTAGAGATATTTTACAATATTTTTAAAACCGTTCTAGCTTTACCTATAGTTGTTTTTGGTTTTTTATTGGACAATATTTCGCTTTTAATATTACATTTTTAATCGCCGTTGGGCTTAATGATTATTATTTGAGGCACGAATAATTCAAAATAACCGGTTTTTTTTTCTATTTCTATTTTATATTTGATAAAGAAATTATATAGCAAATAGCTAGTACTTTACAATCAATATTCTGGTATAAAAATAATATTTCATCTTTCTTGTAGTTATATCCAATCTTAGAAGGAGTTGTTTACAAAAAAACCGGTAATAAACTTCTAAGGCTGGTTATTAATATGAGATTCTTAATAATATAACAATTTTAATTTTTACACTGGGTATTTTTTTTAACCGGTTCAAGAAAATATACTTAATTTAAATAGATATATCACAGAGAAAAGAAAAATTAATTAAAAAAATAATAATTATGAGAAGAGTAAATTAATTTTAATATATAGTCTTTTAGAGGCTCGGGAACGAATTTTTATAATTTGTTTTCAAGCCTCTCACGGACTATAAAGTATTTATTTTAAACTTAACAAAAATTTGTTATTAATTTTGAGATTAATCGAAAATAGATATAACCAAAGTCTCTCGTAAGGTGACCTTGAAATGAATCCTCACCTGACCTTGAAATGTACCTAAGCACGTGTCGTAATTAAAGATCCGCTTGGGGCTGGTTTTTATTAAAAATAGGCTTAACAACGAGATCCTATTGGTTATTTAGTAATTAGGCTTAATCCCTATAAATGCAAATATTGTTTGAAGGAATGTAAATAATAAAGAATGATTGTAGTTAAACCGGACCCCGGAAATGCGTAAGAGTTCCGGTTTCAAATAGTTAGCCCCTCGACCCCTTCCGACTTTAAAATAGGGCCCAAAAAATACGCATTTTACGGTTAAAATATTTACAAATTACGTGTTCTTCGTCGTTGGAAACAAATAAACACCTGATATATAATATAAACCGAATATAATAAAATTTTCTACTTGCTATAGAAATGCCTGAACAATAACAAAAAAAAAATCATAGTTAGAAATTATATCCTTAACAATGTTTATTGTCTACGAAATGTATTTTTAAAGTCTTAATTTCTCCTAGGATGGGTTTTTTTCAAAAAAAAAAAAAAAAAAAGAATTTAGGCTTAACAAGGAGAATGGTAGTAGCGCACCCACGTGATTACGAGTAGAAGGTTAATACGCTGGATTGGTTACCCCGTAGTAGTAGGAATGGAGGCATATCTCTGGTGATCATGTCCAACCAAGCGATGTACATACTGGCCGAACACGTTCCCTTTCTAGGCATGGGTAACGTCATAGCGATCAGAGTGGCCTCTTTGGAATGTTCCAGAACTAATTCCCTCAAACGAATATGACGGTTCGTCTTGTCCTTCAGGGCCAATAATTCGGCATCCGAGATTGAGATTTGGTCAATTTCGTCATCGCCGTCGGCTACGCGCCATCGGGATATGAGTTGTTCGAACTCTTTCTTCGATTCCTCCATGGGTGGTTTGACGATATCGGCGATGACGATGACGTCCGAGTAATCGATACGGAACTTGGATAGAAGGGCAGCCATGTTACGCCTGTCCTTATCCAAGTCGTCTTTCTTATTGGCTAAGGCGAATACTCGTAGTTTACAATTGGACCATTGAGAGCGCGACGTTAGCAAGTAAGGGATCAGCATGGTCAAACCGCCGTCGTCGTACAACCACCAAACATCGATGGTACCTTTCTTTTGTTTGCGTTGGAATTGATTAACGGTGGTTAGGATATCTTTCGGGATATCTTTGCTGAGACCCTTGATGACTTGAGTGCTATTGACGCTTTTGTCGTCGGATTTGGAATTTAAGTGAGCCCGTTCCGCTTGGGGACTCGATGGAGGGCTGGACTCCCTGGAGTCCCCACCGCCTCCCTCTTCACCGTCACCGTCGCCGCCCGTTTTATTGGAGGCGTCGCCGCCAGCGTCGTTCTTGGGGTTTTTCGTAATTACCTCGTTTCCTTTATCGTGGGTAACTATTTCCTCGATATCAACGTACTGAGTGTAATCGCACCCTTCGTTCAGACGAAGTATACAAAAAGACAAATGCATATCGAAGGCGTCGTGAATGATGTTAAAGTACTCGAGAACCTCGTCGGCTTCGCATTCGTTCCAGTTGGACTTGAAGCCCATTAGAAGGACGTTGGGTCTCAACTTTCCTATGCCGCACGTTTGTAACATGGCTTTGACCCCGCGGGAAATGCTTTCTTCTTCGACGAGGCAGTAGAAGGATTTAATTCTTCGTTTCGTTAACCAAGTATAGGCGTTTCTGGTACGGGCTTCTCGAACGTGATGATGTTGAGGGCCCTTGACGTAATGTCCGCAGACCATTAAACTCAACTTCTTAGTGATATTATAGGCGAAATCTACTAAAGACGGCCGGCTACTGGGGTTTCCCGTTAGCACCAGTATTTGCGGTCGGTAATTCTTGACGTGTTCTTGTATCGTGTTGAGTTTTATAACGGCGCTAAGGGCGGTTTTGTAAGATTGGGCTTGCGTCGAAGATCCCCAGTTAACGTCGGGTTTTCGGTAGTAAATGAAGATATATAGAGATAATACGATGGCGAAGGTCAGTAAGGCGGTCCACCAGTTTATGACGAACATAACGCCGAGACATAAAACGGCTCCGAGAAGACTCAACCATAGATTGTAATAACGGAATGCCGGTCGAAAACCGGGAGATCTGGCGAAGGTGGCGTGGAAGCAACTGAAGTTGATAAGGCAGTACGCCGCCAAAAAGAAGTTCGAGATGATCGGCGCGATGGCGTTCAGTTCTCCGATGCAAACGCAAGCCAAGGCGATGAAGAAGGTTAAAACGTAACCTCTTCTCGGCTCCTTATTCTTTCCGTAACCCTTGGCGAAGAATTGGAAGCGCGGAAAGAGACGATCTTTACATAAGGCTTGGAAGACTTTAGGGGCGCTGACTAAACTAGCCAAGGCCGAAGACAATGTCGCCGCGAAAATACCGGCGTATATCAATGGACCAAAGGCCGATACCAACTTCATATTCTCGTAGTTGTTGAGCAATCCGAATTTACATTCGCCACTTTCGGACAAACTGCAATTTCGTAAGACGGATAATTTATCGATACCGCTTTCGTTGGCTAATAATTCGATCATTCCGTTGGAATCGCGGACGATGGTGCTTCCGGCGATGACGGCGAAGAGAATGTAGCAAATGGACGATATTAAAATGGCCAGGAAGGTTCCCTTAGGAATGGCGCGTTGAGGATCGGCCAAATCACCCGAGATGTTGGCTCCGGCTAAGATGCCCGTGGCAGCCGGAAAGAAAATGGCGAAGACGGAGAAGAAACTCTCGCCTTCTCGGAAATCGGGTCCGAAGTTATCGGCGGCCACGCGAGCGTCGTAACCCACGAATCCTTCGGCTTGTTGGTAATCCGACGGCGGAAAAAACGATCCAATGACAAAATTGCCCATGGATACCAGTAGGATTATTAACAATAGAAATTGGGCTTTGGACTCCCACTCGGTTCCGACCATGGCAATGCATAGCAAAAAGACGACGGTTACTAAACCGATGACTCTGACGTCATTCATGCCACCGTCGACGATACTACTGTCGTAAGACTTTAAAAGTTCAACCACGGGTTCGGCGAAACCGACGACGTACATAGCGACGGCCACCGCGTTGGCCAGCGAGAAAATTAATCCGATTGAGCCACCGAATTCGGGTCCCAAACTACGGGATATCATGTAGTAAGTTCCACCGCCTTTAACTTCTCCGTTGGTGCAAATGGCGGACATGGATATGGTCGTCAAGAAGGTGACGACCGTGGCCAATAGGACTATCAGACAACCGTAGCCGATTCCCGCCTGTCCCACCACCCAGGACAGACGGAGAAAGAGCATGACGCCCCAGATATTTAGAAGACATCGTACCAGGACGCCTTGAATCCATCCCAGTTTAACCATTCCTTTTCCGGCTAGGAAATCGCCGACGCTGGCTTTGCGTAACTTATCCGATGACTTGTGATCGTTGTAGCCCGTTAAATGCAACTCGTCGAGAGTCGGACGCGCGTGGTGTCCGTGGATTGACATGACGTTACGGTAATGATCCAAACGGGGTAAGGCTTCTCTGGTAAAGTGACGGAAACTCTTGTTGCAACGAGTGTCGTACGTGGAATAACCCACGGATCCGTCTCCGGGAGGCGACTGCCCACGTTGGGTGGACAAAATGTCCCGATCTTCGTCGTCATCGTCATCCGACGCGTTGTATTTCGGCATTTGATCGTCGCTGACGAAATCTACTTTGGCCACTTTGAATCGCGATTGTTTACGGTCCGGTTTCGTTGTCGTTTCCATCTCCATCCAGTCGTCCTCGTTGGCGTTGTTATGGTTCGTTAACTTCTCTTCGGCGGACGCGTCTTCGTCGTTTGACTTCATCTCCGATCGCTCACCGCCCCCTTCTTTAGCGTTGACGTTGATATCCAACTGTTTATCAATAAAAAATAAACCCAATTATTATTTTTTATAATTCCGCGCCTTCCATGAATGAGAGTAAAAATGTATACGTTAAAATATAATAACAAGAATCTCCGCGATGTTATTAGAGTTCGCGGCGACTTTACTAGATGCGACATGAATCTAACGAAAATCAGACGAATTCCCTCGAATTTAGCGCGATTTAACGTGAAATTGAGTTCACGCGACATTAGAACTGTATCCTTATATTTTTTCACGAAAATTACGTGTATTGTTGCGGGTTCAGGGCTTTAATTAATGAGTTCTCGCGAGGTTGAGTCTATGACAATTCGTGACTTTACAATAATCACTTGACCTTTATTCTTGCGATTTTACTAGATTTCACTCAACTTTGGTAAAACCCTCTCAATCCTATTAGAATTTTCGCGACATTAACGCCATTTTATTAGAATTTTCGCGACATTAACGCGATTTTATTAGAATTTTCGCGACATTAACGCGATTTTGTTAGAATTTTCGCGACATTAACGCGATTTTGTTAGAATTCTCGCGATATTAGCCCGATTTTGTTAGAATTCTCGCGATATTAGCCCGATTTTGTTAGAATTCTCGCGATATTAGCCCGATTTTTATAAGAATTCAAGCGAAATTAACGCGGTTTTACAAGCAATAATCCGAAATTTCCTGGAAATAAGCGAATAAATTGCAATCAAAATTATTTCAACATGCACCTAACGTTTTAATAAGAGTAAAATCGCCGCTGGACTAAAGCCTACTACTAATACTCGTAAATTAAAAAAGAAAGGTCTTAAAAACTGGCGTTTTTTCTTCCCCATTTCTTATCTTAATAAACGCACCCTGGAGTCTCCACTCCAATCAATATGACTCAGTTTCTAGAAAACCATTTTATTCATTCATTAACGACGCAGTTTTTTTTTGTTCACTTCTTGGTCGAAAGAACTACAATTTTATGGAACATCCCTGTAGGGCATAAAACTGTAGTGTCTAAGCGTAGGACTACGGTCTAAATGAGGTTCTATACCTCGAGGGGTCGTCTAGTAAATTACGTAGAATCAAGAATTCATTATCGTTACTAAGAACAAAAAGGCGGACGTAACTTTTAACCTCCCCGCGAGTACCATCCTTTCGAATAGCGGAAATTTTTATTTTAACATTGATAAAATTGTGTGCGGAAATGATTATTTTAATCTGCTCCAGACTAACTGATAATCAAGGCTAATAAGTCCAAAAACCCAAATTCCCTTATCTAGTTAGCTCATCAAAAATGACCCGCTCGACTACGAGGTTATGTTTGGAATCTTACTCGTTGTATATTCTTAGTAACATAAATGAGTTCTTGGTAGAAATTCCCAGGCTTTTTCTACACGTGCGTAATGAAGTACAACCCGAAGTACCGGGAAAGGTAACTAACTATTCGCGAAATAGTAGTATTATAAACAGTTTGTGAAACCCCGTATTTGCGTGACCATGGGTCGAAAGTTTTTCTTTCTCACGTAATTAGTAAGAATCTTTTTCTAAGCCGGAAACCATAATAAAACTAGCGGCGTAGTAAATGCACACTCGCCAAATATTAAAAATAAACATTTTTGGCCGCCAATTATTCAAAATACTGTCATTGCACTGCGGGAATTGATATACGTTTCGTTATATTGTATTAGAATTATAGTGTTTGAGTAGCTTAAAAATCTCTCTCGAGTTGAAAATATCAAGAGCATCAATCCCGGGAAAAATTAGATAACTTTGCCAAAAAATATCCAGGGGGTACTAGTGCGACCATAGCTAAATAACTCAAGGCCAAGGCCCTTTTTGAATTTTAAAACGAAACGAAAAAGGTTTAAATACGAACCTAAAAATTTATCCAACGGCGCCGAAAATCTTCAAACGCGTCTGACGTCTTTTTTTTCTTCTTCTTCTTCTTCTTCTTCTTCTTACAAAAGGCAATTTAAATACTGTTTAAATTCCAAGAAAAGGCTTAGGTTGGTATTTTCGTGAAAGGCGGGAAAAATACGGGGAAAACGCAACTTTTCCCGGCTTTTTTCTTCTGAATGGATGAAGCCGGCCGTTTATTCACCGCCACGTGTAGTATTTACAGTCTGGGTTCGATAACACTAGGGTGCTAAACGATTAACGAAACGACACAATTACGCAGACATTATAAAATAAACATTACATTAGTTTTCTGGTTAATTTTAAAAATAATAATAATAATAATAGAACGACGACGTAACGGGTGCGATGGAAGTTAGGGGATTAGGGACTTTACACTAGGGAGCTGGAGCATTGGGAGAGAACAACCGCTCTCTTACACGACTAGAAACGTTCTAGCTCGCTCGCTGTTATTTGGGTTTCCCTGGCCTGGCTCGCTCAGCCTCGCTGTTAATGATCTCTCCAAGCGGAGAATAGCTCCTCGGTGAATGTAAGTCTACAACCTACGAAGGGGGGATGTAACTCAAAGCAAAGCTAAGCTTAGTAAGAGGTAGAAACCAAGCTAACTTAGTACACTGGACTAGAAGCTGGTATTCGCGGGTAGACAAGACATCTGGGCATATATCTTCATAGGTACAATGGACGCTTCTATAGCTATTCAAGTATTCATCATGGTGCTCGCGGGTATGCCATGCCATGCCATGCCATAGTGACCCTTCGGGTACACAGTGGGGTACACTACCACACCTGCCACACCTGCTTTCTTCTTACATTGGTACAAAAGGGTCGTACCAAGTGAAGTTTCCCGAGAATTCACGAGTGTGAAAACCCAAGAATTCAAGTGAAGCTTCCCGAGAATTCATGACAAATTCACGAGTTAGAAAACCCAAGTATTTATGGCGATAATAAGTCAAGAATTCAAGTAACTTCACTTGAAATTTCACGAGAATTTTTCTTTATGGTGAATTCACGAATGCGTAAAACCATTTAAACAATCAACGGACTTAATTCTCTTGGAATTTCACAAAATTTTATGACCGTCCAAGAACTTTGTACGCTCGCGGGGATCACGATCATTTGAACAGAATTGAAAAAAAAAAAAACTAAATACATGTGTCGTGACCTTAAGAAGGTCTTATTAAGTTAAATTCGCCAAAATTGAGCGTTGCTCAACCCTTTCTTTACAATTTAAATAATAAAGTACCGTCTCTTCTTCTAAACCAAATAAAATTAAGGAAATAATACACCTTGAATTCTTTTACCCGTCATTACGCATGCTCCGCTTAATAAATACTTCCGTGTCTCACTCCTACGGTTACGGAACGTTTGTCGTATCACTTGGTATGCACTGAAGCCAAAGATACGCCTAAACATTATTCGCAAAAGTATTTTTTATCAATTTTGAGGTGCAATTCTTACGTACTGCACCCCGCCCTTCTTATCCGTGAATAAAACTAACCCTAGTATATTGTAGATAACGGTCCATCCCTTTACGTTGGGGATTAGTGTTCATTGTGAAGTGTAGGCTTACGCTTTGGTAGACGTACCGGGAAGGGGGGAGGAGATGGTCATTTCCCCTGGACTCCCTGTGGAGGCAAGCAGTCGCGCTTTACGTTGTCACGTCTGGTTGACCAATATGGAGCGCCATCAATGAACTAGTATAGTTGTATTTACGAAACGTTTCGTCCGAGTTTGCTAGAAGTTTGTAATTTGAAGTGACCTTCTTGAGTGATTGGTTTGGAACACCCACCGATGCATTCTTTGTAGGTATAGTTTTAACCACGGTCAGAATACGGGAAGTTATTTTTAAGGATACTGGAATTCCTTTTAGGTAAACCCTAAATGTACTCAATAAAACGATACTAAATGCTTGACCCTAGGTCAAACAGGGCTCGAATAAAAAATATTTTCATGTTTAAGTATGTAATATAATTGCGGCTAACGATTCGGAAATTATTTTAAATTATGAGAAAAGAACAAATTTTACACAAACCACAAAAACTTGCACGCATATACATATTGCTATTGTAGATAACTGGTTTCATTTAGTTTTTAGTATATTTAAATTTTCTTCTCGAGTCAAAGACGTCGCGTGATTGGATTCCCTGTAAAATCTGGCGCCTTTTATTCGGAAAATGAAAAATTAAAACCGGAATCGTCAAACAAAAACATCCAAGATGAAATTATTCGTAAAGCTAAAATCTTAAAGGGAGGGTGAAGTGGAAAATCAAGTGATTTATTTTCTCGATTCTTCTACTGCCCGAACAGAGGGGGTTAGGGGGAGGTCGGAAGTCACGAGGTCAAGGGTACTCTAAAAATTTCATTTGCATAGTGAAACATCCAGGAAATATCTCCGAATGATTTTAAAATTCAAATTTGGTTCAGATTTTATGGATAATTTGAAATAAGGACCTCCGACCAATCGCGTAACGCCCTACCTTCTTGTTAACCAAGGCTTAGGTAATATGAATGAATTACTTCAGCTATTCATTGGGCCTGATGGGATACGAGTTCGAATTAGCCCGCCCCAAACTCAAGACGGCCCTGTTAGCTAGCTCGCACTGTAAACGTCGCCTTTGTAAAGGCGTCAAAATAAGATATAGATGTCGTCTGTAACCCATAATTTTGTTACACTGGAGTTTCTTTCTTCAGGGTACATGTAAAATTGTAATTTCGCAATGTATGTGGTTTTATTGTTCTAGGTTTTTTCCTATGCCCTTTGAAATATAGAAAGAAAAAAAAAACAAAAAAAAAACATTCTTTTTTCGTCTTTTTTCTATATACGTGACTGGAAAAGGCTTAACTTGCGAAATTTGTAACTAAACTAGTAAGTTAAAATTACAAGAGGACAAAGAGAATATAGCTAAGGAGTAGAAACTTAAGGATTAAAGGCCGACTTCCAACGAAAAGGTTCTAGCGAACTGAAACCGAGCATCGAGACTAACAATGGAGCGACCGTGCCTATTTTCGAAGCCCCGCTGGGTCAAGAGTTGGAAGGGTTCTCGCTAACTGAAAGCCGTGAAATGTGGTACTTCTAGCGAACTGACGATGAACAATAGAAATCCTTTTAAATCCTCTCGAATTTTCACCCAAATGACGCTCTGCCAGTTTCATTGACACCAAATTGTCGCTCACCCAATTTTAAATTCTCCCAATCGGACACCCAATTTTCAACGCTCCAAATTGTCGCGTTCCCAATTGTCGGACACCCAAATGTCTATCGCAACCCCATTTTTTATAATAGACTAACTTTCTATTCCTGTTACTCCATTCTCATTGGGTAGAGAACCGAATATGACAACAATTTTTCACGTCATAAATTGACGTAATAAATAATAATAATATAAAAAGCTGGCACGTTCGGGTATTGGTCCTTCGAAACAATGGTGACACCGTTGATTGACGCGCGAAAATGTCTTGTTTATAATAAGAAATAAGCGACAAAAGTTTTTGTCAATTCGTGTCAAAGTTGGTCAGTAAACAGCTCGGTCCGAACCTCAACCTATTTCTGTATACAATCAAAGCCTTACGACGTCTTGATCTCTTTCTCTCCAATCAATGCTCTACTTTACTTCAAACATGTTGGGAAACCAAAATAAACCTCTCCGAGTCGAGACGAGGGCTATCTACCCAATTAAGAGGTTTTGCTTAAATAATTAAATTCCCTTCTGATATAATTGATATTAATTATTTTAATCGTCAGTAATTTAGCTTAATTCTAGTTAAATCGTTTTAAGAAACTTTACTCCTAAAATCATTTTAAACGTTTCAATTCTAGCGTATGCCTTTTTCACAATTTTTGGAAATTTAGGGTATATAAGGCGATTGATTCCCTATAAGGGCCTAGCGCAATTGTGTTAAACTTTGGTGGAAGCCTTGCCATTGTTCGGCTTACCTGCGGGTATGATTAGTATTCATACCCGACTCGTTTCGTTGGCCTATGATGTTCGTTCTGTCTGACTTTCTCTAAATTTAATTTGCCTTTGGTTAAATTTGGAATAGAAATGGAACTTAAATCGCATTCTGCAGTCGTTTACACTTAAATATATCGAATTATTTTGTCCTATAAGTTATGGCTGGTTATAATAACACCTGCTTGTATGGATACAGATAGGTGTACGGACATAATGCTGTAGATAACACTATTTAATTTTTGGAAATAAGCCAATACCCGAGGGACTAATCATTCGCCAAAATTTTGTGCACCTGTATTCTGAATTTTTACGTGGATTCCGTTGATTACTGAATGAATTCCTTGATTTCCGTGATTACGAATACTTTCGGTAATTTCGATAATCTTTACACTGATTTCTCGTTATTGCCGCAAATTACTCGCGATTTCTGTTTGAATTCCATTGAATTCCGGTGATTTTTTGGTGAATGCCGTGATTACCACTGGATTCTTCGTGAATTACGATGAATGCGGTGATTATTTCTTTTTCAACTGATTACGATTTTTATTTTGGATTTTAGAATTCCTCCATTAATTGTTCGTGATTATTTCACGAAATGCGTGATTACCGAAGTGATTACGAAAGATTACTCGTAAATAATATGATTATTTCTGATTTTCTCAAGATTACACGTGATTATAGGAGATTTCTAATTACCTTTGATTACCCGCAAGAATGATTGTGATTACTGATGATTTTCTGAGAATTCTAGAAATCAAGTAATTGATTTATTCAAGTGACTAACCCCTCGCCAATACCGTTTTATTTTAGTGTATGAGTTTATATACTTTTCCTCGGAGGTATTTCTAACACTATTGTTTGAAATAATCGCGACTTACTGACAGATGCGCAGCGTGACATTTATAATAGTTTTTTGGCCGGTACTTTAAAAGATGGAAGCGTAGATCAGGTTAATTTACAGACAAAGAATTATTTACCATAAAGCTCAGGTCTGAATGGTCCAAGATGATAGTAATGGATTGGATAAAATCTCGTTAGTATGTCCCTACTATCATAAGTTTATAAGATATGTCCCATAAGTATGAAACTTCCTATACTTCGTAATGCTAAAGACTTAATGAGAGCTAGTTCGAGGGAGAACGACAAGCGAGAATTGAAGTCTACACTCGGTGGTCTCCAGTTTCTAAGTTACCAGTGAGAAACTTATGGAACATATTTATGAACTTACGCTACTATTTAAAGGGAGGGTGAAATGGAAAAATCAATTGATTTTTTTTATTAATCTTGAGACTTATCTGCCTCATACCTCCGAATGATTTAAAACTCAAATTAGGTTTAGATTTCATGGATTTCCTTTTCATCCTCCCTTTAAGAATAAATTAATGTCCGTGTCCGTGCAAAAATAGTGTTCAGCTTCCTATAGGTAAAGCAATCAAGGGTTTGGTTTTATTAGTCAGTCAACACTTGTACTTATAAAGACGCTTTCGTATTTAAGTGTTTAGCCCCGTCGGTTTATATAGTCAAGAAAAGTGCGCCCTCGGAATAATGTTTGAAAAAGATTTGTCGTAATCAGGGCATCCGGATGTTCCGGGCGGAGTTCAGTTTGAGCAGTTAAGTCATGTCGCGTCAAAAGCTTCATGATTTCACTAGAAAACCAATTAAGTATACGTGGACGGAAACCGTTGGTGTGTTATCAAGAATATTCACTTAAGGCCAAGTGAAGAATTTGGTTACCTCGGTCCTTCTAGTCCCTTATCTTACTTCTGGTTTATAAGTTGTGTACCATAAGTATGACACTACTATTATTGAAAACCAAGTCTATTGACAAAACTCTATTATGGAAACACGCTTTATTGTCTTTCAGGAAGCAATGAAAAGTGTCATACTTGCTTTTAGTATGTTATCGATCTTAATAAAACGCGTGTAATATTAGGCTATAAATAATCTTCGAAGCTTTACACATACTCTTCAGTTTTTCATTCATAAAGATAAGGGTTATGTTTCTCTGATAGCTCGGCGCGCTCTTGACTTCTGGGAACGTGGTGGGCGTGCGCTAGGCGAGAGCTAGGCGAGAGCTAAAAAGATTAAAGTCCTTTTGATCATAAAGGCGGTTTTTGTCCTGTTAAGATAATGAAGATGAGTCTACAACAAAAATAGAAAAATCATACGCACCCTCTCATTGAGTAGGAAACTCTCACGATAAAGCGTGGTTTTCACTTGACCGAAAAAAACAACTTTGGACATGGTGGACCTCGGACGTCCTTTCCGAACACGCGTAGTCGAAAATGACGTCACGACTCAAGCTTATTGCTGCAGAGCGTTAACGTTGAACGCGGCCGAAAAAATAGAAAGCTAATATCGCCACACTCAACGTAATTTCTGTCCAGCGTAACTAAGTTTTTTTTTCGGTTGTCGCTTGACGTCCGGCGAAAAGTCGTGATTTACGCTAAGTGAAAACCATGCTTTATTCTGAACGCGTAAACGGTTGGATATTTGAGCCTGTTTTAAAGCTTGAGAGCAGTAACAGCAACAGCTGCAGAAACAAATCAATTTATCCACTTAAAGTAGTATTACCTTAACCTTTGCATAATCTTAGATACTGTTTTTGTCACGTGTAACCAGGAGATTCTCCTGGTGTAACTTGATCGTTAAGTTGAAGATCAGCTGCGGAAATAAATGATTGCATCCCAAAGCGTGTGGCTTTAGTATTACTAGGAAAGTCAAGCCCCTGAAAATGCTGAAATTAAAGGCAAACAATCAATATCAGATTTTTTTATCGTTAACCCAAGATGAGCTATGACCCGCTTCAAAACTCGGCATTATTCAAGTGTCGGGAAAAGAGCCACGCCCCTAAAGTTGACCCACGCGTACAAACATTTACGTGTCACAGCCCTGCCCTACTTCTACGTAATCCATTGATACTAAAAACGGGTTACGCTTGCAAGTAGTTGTAGTTTCCCCTCAGACCACCACCTAGCCCATAGACAGGCAACTGAATATGGAGCTAGGTTTGCTTAGAGCAACGCCTGACACTAGCGCTGTGGCGGTGGATGCTGGGCGTTTTTCGCCATTTTGTTCTGTGAGTCACCAATATGGGGAGAAATTTGACTAAATTTTAAAAGTGTCAAATTGAATTTCATTATTTTAGCCCCTCTCTCATTAAAGATTCAAAAACGATCTATCAAGTTAGATTTTGTAAATATCACTCTGGTATTGTTTATAATGTCTGTTTAACATTGAGCCTTGGCTAAAAATATCCCGAACCATTACAGACGACATTTGGCGATGAATTACGGTCGGTAGACACGTGGGGGCGCGTGCTACGCATTGCCATTCGTTAAAGCGGGTTTAACAAGGCTTTGCCTGTCCATGGGTTAGGTGGTCTAAGGTCTCGTAGAAATTTTACCCAAATTTAGGAACGCAACTCCAAGAATAAACTCTATGATTTCTATCTCTTTTTACTTAGTTGTACAGAGAATATTTTGATTTTGAGTAATTTCGTTTTCAAGTGGGCGATGGAAGGACAAGTAGTTCATCATTATTCTTCGTAGTAAAGCGTCTCTGGCAGATATTTCCGTTACATCGAGTTAAAAACCTTATAAGACAATCAACTCTTTTTACAAAACAACCCTTCCTGTACTCATTCGCAACTTGTCATCGTTTCAAATTTTCTTTCGACTACGTCGCGGAAGTACCAATTACTGGGAATTGTTTTAAACTAAAGGGTTTTCAATCGATATACTCTTTTAGCTTCTTACATCCAACCTAAATTGAAAATATACCCTTTGAGAGGCTTGCGAATAATCCTACTGTTATGAAACAATGAAAAGATAATCTGGGTTAATCCCTTCAAAATCTTAATTGAACCTTAATCCTTCTTTAAAGTCTTTCATTTTATTATGCAATAAAGTCGCTTTGCATCAAACGATTTTGAAGGTTTTGAAGCGATTAGAAAATTCTTTAGTGAAATTAGAGCTTATCTCTGCATCCACGTTCCTGGAAGATAGGGTTATGGCAGAAGTCCATGAAATTAGCCTAGGAAGTAAACAAAAGAGGGGTTTGGGGCTCCCCTCTCTTGCGCAGCAATACACATTCGCCACCTCGCGATAACTTTTCTCAGATCTCCGGTTTAGGTGCGACTCGTACGCCAAACTTTGCCTTCATGGACGGAAGAAGTCACGCCCCGATCACGTGAAGAAAGATTTCTAACAGGGTTAGGAAAGGGGGAAAAACTAAACCCCCCATCCATGGATTTAAAAGGAGTTCTTGCCCCAGCAGAGACGTACGCTATACCAGCTATTATAATTGTTTACTTCCTAGGCTAATTTAATGGACTTCTGGCTATGTCTATAGTGAAACTTGCGCTGTGAACTAATGGCAGTGTATGTTAATTCACCATAGACTCAATGGTAGTTGTTAGTTGGTAGTTGGCGGTAGAGGAAATTTCTCCGAAGGTTGAAACAAAAAACTTTAATCGCTCGCCGGAAATGATTAAATATTAAATCCTTTAATCAAGATAATTCAAAAACGAGATGTAATAAAACCATTAAAGTTGTACTTGTATAGGCATCGTGGAGCCTCATTGAGGACGCTGACAGTGGGGTGGGCTATTACCTGATTTAACTTATGCTTATGCTAAATTGCTGAGTGTCAAATATGTGTAGTGTGCATTCGCAAATCGCAATGCACTGTTATAGACAAATCATAATCCTCTCCCTTTGAAAATCACCAATCCCTCTTTTCACTCTCCCTTTAAAAAGATGGTCATACAGCTCTAAATTAAAATGAACTAGTACAGTATAGAGTAATGTCAGTTCTACGTATGCAAACGTCATACCCTTCTATCTCTTATGCTCAGTGTCATCCCCCTTACCAGGCGCGTACAGTATCTCCTCCTACAAAAGCGCGCCTAGAGGGACGGATACACACTCTACTCCCTCTTTTCACTCTCCCTTTAAAAAGATGGTCATACAGCTCTAAATTAAAATGAACTAGTACAGTATAGAGTAATGTCAGTTCTACGTATGCAAACGTCATACCCTTCTATCTCTTGGCTCAGTGTCATCCCCCTTACCAGGCGCGTACAGTATCTCCTCCTACAAAAGCGCGCCTAGAGGGACGGATACACACTCTACTCCCCTCTCTACCGACACTACTCTAAGTCTAGACAGGACTCTACGACTAGAACAGGAGATAAGAGTTAAAATATAATGCAATGGCCTGTTCATTTGTGGAAAACAAATATTTAAGGCTTAATTAGGCACATCCACGTCCCAAGTATTTAATTTTTAAAATGGTCCATTTAGTTTTTAATCTCTGCACCGGTCCAGCGCCTTTGACTTATTTCCCATCCTGCAGCGGTACTCGTCCGGACCGGTAGCCCGGTTGTCTTGGAAACAAAGAAAAATGGCGGCCGTCTTGTCGTGAATCGCTATTATTGTTTTGTATTTAAAAACTTTTAATTAATGAAAATCAACGATGGTTTTCGTCTCATTTTGTGGTTCGGGAGCCGTCGCTAAATTTCACTGTAACATTTGCCAAGAAGATATTTTCAGCGTTAGGGTTAAATGCGCGGAATGTCTGGATTTTGACTTGTGTGTTCAAGTAAGAACATGGTCACATGATATTTTTTAAATGTCCACAAACCCGGGCCGCGTCATGCACGTGGTTCTACGAATTATTTAACTTTATTGTTTATTTATTTATTTATTAATCGCGCGTTTTTTAGTGCTTTTCTTGCGGTGCCGAGATAGGTCAACATAAAAGCGACCACAAATACCAAATAATTGTATGTATTGACATATTTTTAGACCTAATTTTGTCTATTTTATTTTATTTTAATAATTTACGCATAAATTACGTCAAAGGATTGTTGCAATTTACCTATTTATAAACCACCTAATGATTGGAAATCAAAGGAAGAGTTGATGCTTTTGGAGTCAGTCGAACAATTTGGTTTTGGGAATTGGTCAGTTTGATAAATTTGAAAAGACCTAATGTTAAAGGGAGGGTGAAGTGGAAAATCAAGTGATTTTTTATTGATTCTTCTTCTAATTATAAGACTAGTCTGCACAGTGACACATTCAGGAAATATCTCCGAATGATTTTAAAATTCAAATTAGGTTCAGATTTTAAGAATAATTTTAAGTATCCCCCTCTGACCAATCGCGTAACGTCCTGCCTTTTTATTAGGAAAATTCTCGTGGCACGCTCCGAGTCGAATAAAATTTATCGCGAGATTTGATATAATTTGCGCGCCACGTGACAATCGTGGCGCGAGACATGGAGCGTGCCACGAGAATTTTGTTAACAAAGAAGGCATGGCGTTACGCGATTGGTCGGAGGGGCTTATTTAAAATTATTCTTAAAATCTGAACCTAATTGTAATTTTAAAATCATTGGGAGATATATCCTGGATGTTTCACTGTGCAGACTGGTCTTATAATTAGTAGAAGAATCGATAAAAAAAATCACTTGATTTTCCACTTCACCCTCCCTTTAAGGGAATAACAAATAATAACCTTCCATTTTTTTTTTGGACACAAAATAGGGAAGATGTTTCAAAAAATCTGGACTACAGAGACACTGAAGGTATTTTAATTCTCTAAGTTTTTAATTATTGCAAACTGACTCAAAGCAAAGCTGATGAAATCAAAGTAACTGACAAGCATTATTTCAGATGTTAAAGAGCATTATAATAACATGTACATTCACGGTACAATTGGGAGAGGTAATTAAAGAAATAATTTAAAATTAAACAAACACACGCAGCAATTAAGACTAATAAAAAACCAAATTCTAGCAACGTGGTCTGTTTCTCCCGATCTGAAAGTTGTAGATCATACTAGTGTAGATGGAGGTAATTGAATTAATTTTAAAAGTTTTATTTAGTATTTTAATTGGTTATATTATTATTACTAAGGTCCGTTATCACCGAGTCTGACGACTCCACTTCCAGCCATCGAACTAAGTACTCAAGAACAGCAAGATTTAGGTTATATGCCCTTAAGAGATGACTTTGAACGAGTAAGTACCTAAAACAACATTATTTATTTGTTTAACAAGGCCATGACGTAGTCGCCACAGGTCCAGGAATTAAAAAAACAATTAATAAACTTAAGGAAAGGTTAGGGAACTCTTTAATTAAAGTAATTATTTTATTTAAAGGAGTATGATAATGAAGCCGAATCCCTAACTTGTAATTTATCAATAAATACTGAAGATGAAGACATTGATATTGGTAAATTTATTTTAATTTTGTATTGACTGTTATTTATTGCTAATTATTATTATTTTGACAATATATGATGACATTGATAATGAAATAATAAAATAAATAAATGAATAATAAAATAAATAAATGAATAATAAAATAATAAATGAATGAATGATAAAATAAATAAATGAATAATAAAATAAATAAATGAATAATAAAATAAATAAATGAATAATGAAATAAATAAATGAATTAATAAAGATAAGTAATAAATTCATTATTTTATTATCATATATCTAATAGTAATTTATTATATATTATTTTATTATTCATATATTTATTATATGTTATTTAATTTATTATTCATATATTTATTGTATATATAAAAAATAATTAATTTATTATTCATATATTTATTGTATATATAAAAAAAATTTAATTTATTATTCATATATTTATTATGTATTATTTTATTTATCATGATTTTATTATTCATATATTTATTATGTATTATTTTATTTATCATGATTTTATTATTCATATATTTATTATGTATTATTTTATTTATCATTTTATTATTCATTCTTTCATTTATTTATGGTTTTATTTATTTTCGTAGCTTTGAAACTGGCTCACGTTGATATGTACTCGAGAAGACTGAGAGAAAGATTACGACGCAAGAAAATAATCCGGGAACATTCCTTAGTCAATCAATTTCTCGTTAACATTAATAAAACCAAAGTTCCTCTTCCCAAGAAAAAGTCCTCCAAAGAAGAATAGTAATTATAATCAATTTATAATTATTTCTTAACGAGGTCTCAAAAGTCAAAACCAAATTAAAATAATCAAATTTTAGCAAAGACTTCCAAGAAAAAATGCAGGTTTTTGCGCAATTTCATTCCGCGACGGAACACGAACAATTTTTCAGTAACTTACAAAGTATTTCATTTCGATTAATCCTTACGTTTTTAATTAACACTTGTTTGCGCTGTTTTGTGCCAAAACCTCGTGGCTTCTTTGTTTTACAGAAGAGAGGGAACTTAAAACCAAAGTTAAAGAATTAATGCGATACAGACGGAATGGATTAACCAAAATTGAAGGTTACATAAATTTAATTCCAATTAAAATTAATTATTTTACAGTAATTCTAATTAAAATTAATTATTTTATTTTACAGTAATTCTAATTAAAATTAATTATTTTACAGTAATTCTAATTAAAATTAATTATTTTATTTTACAGTAATTCTAATTAAAATGAATTATTTTACAGTAATTCTAATTAAAATTAATTATTTTACAGTAATTCTAATTAAAATAATAATCTTTTATTAGATTGTTCCTCGTACGATGCTGCTAGAATTCGGAGAGAAAAACGGAAAGAAAACAAGAAAAAGGTAATTAATATTTAATTAACATTAATTATAATTAAGGCGATTTTTAATTTGGTAACTTATTTTGGTTTTTCAGACTAACAATGTTGCGTCAAGTGCTCATAGACGACCTGGTTCTGTTGCATCTAAAAAGAACGAGTGAGTAATTCATTTCCTTGATTTAATCGCTAATTAATTACTCAAATTATTAATTAATTTATGGCCTTGAATTAATAATTAACATTAACATATTATCTTCATTAATTTACTAATTATTGTTTATTAACTCGCTTTAGCGATAAAGATTGTCAAGACGATTTAGGTAAAATTGAAATTAAGTTAAAGTCATTCGAATTTAATTTTTAATTAATTAAGCTTGCGTTACGAAATAGATGATGATAAGAAGGAGGACCAAAAAGAGGTTGACATCTCAACCTTACCCGGATACGAATTGCTATCTGAAAAGGAAAAGAAGGTTGAATTATTTTAGTTTTAATGTTTTATCTTATTTATTAATTCAAATGAATTAATTATTTATCTATAATTGATTTATTTATTGTAAATTTATTTCAGTTGTGCTATTCTATATCGTTGAAACCCGCGTATTACATCTCCTTTAAAACCGTTCTTCTAAAGGTATGTGTTTCCATTTCATTCTTGTTAAAGGGCAAGTCTCGTTTAAAAATTCCTCTGTAATAGTTCGGGATATTTTTTAGCCAAGGCTTAACGTTAAACAGACGTTATAAACAATAATAGAGTGATATTTACAAAAACTAACTTGATAGATCGTTTTTGAATCTTTAATGAGAGAGAGAGGCTGAAATTCAAGTCACTTTTATAATTTAGTCAGATTTTCTCCCCATATCAGTGACTGGAGACCTCTACTCCTCAAAAAAACAAAATGGCGCGAATTTTACTAGGGTTTTGTGAAAAACTTCCAGCATCCGCCGCCACAGCGCTAGTGTCAGGCGTTGCTCTAAGCAAACCCAGGCTAGCTCCCTATTCAGTTGCCTGTCCATGGGTTAGGTAGTCTGAGGTTGAGCAGTCAAAGGCAGGGAATTGTTGATGAAGTGTACTTTTTTTTATATCTATATACTTTTGAATATATGTATCACTAGTAGCTGTTAACCGCGGCGTCGCTCGCGTGTAATAAGAACTTCCATCAAAATGATGTAAAGAATGGGTAGATTTTTACTGACGACTAATATTTTTGTAGCACCTTAGGAGCGAAGGCACTCGGCGTTGCCCGTCAGCCCCTAGGGATGCATTTTTTATTACTTTCCACGCGGACATTATTCCATAAAGAAAGGTTTTAAGTTTTTGGCCTCCATTTAAAAAGATGGCAACAAATCGAACCCAAAAGACCATTTAGCCCGTCTGTAGGTTAAAGGAAACCGCAGTGTACTAAATATTTGAGAAATCGGTTGAAACGCGCGGACTCTGTTGCATAGAGAAGAGTTTTTACATTTCTGGACGCCATTTATTAAGATGGCGGCCAATTGGAAAAATCTTTCTTAGTACGCGCCTACTACTTTTGAGTAACGTTCCTGCAAATTTTCAGCCTTCTAGGGCAAGCGGTTTGGGCTGGGCGTTGATTATCAGTCAGTCTGTCAGTCAGTCAGTCAGGACTTTGATTTATATAGATATAGATTTATCCACGGGATATAAGAATAAACGCATTTATTTATACATTAATGTTTATTTTCATACGTGAAGGATCATATTCTACGTAAACAAGGGAATTCCGTTAAGCCAAGATATCCAGCTGGCTTAGACAAAGCTCACCGCAGAAAAATTATCAATCTTCTAATAAATAGTGGCTGGATTACGTCAGGATCTTAATTCAAATAATCAAAAAAAAAAAAAAAAAAAAAAAACAATATTCATGTCAACCAAACAAATTCATTATTCAAAAACTATTTTAAGTTATTCTCTTCCTACATGTTGATAAGTTTTAAAACACTGTACATACCATTTTACACGACGAAAGAGAATTTTGAGAGAAGTCGGTTGTTGCGCAATTGACTGAAATTTTTTTTTATTTCTAATTAAAACATCGCGGGTTTTATTTTTAAGTATTTTTTCAATATGTATAAATTGATATATTAAATTTTTCCCCCATTTTTTAAAAAAAAAACGTTTTTGTTGGTTTATATAGTGTTTGAGTGGCTTGGGGAAAATCCTATTCCAAACCTCTTAAAGGGAGGGTGAAGAGGAAAATCAAGTGATTTTTTTAAACCATTCTTCTACTAATTATAAGAGCATTCTGCATAGTGAAACATCCAGGATATATCTCCGAATGATTTTAAAATTACAATTAGGTTCAGATTTTAAGGATAGTTTGAGAAAAAGGACCTCCGACCAATCCCGTAACGCCATGCCTTCTTGTTAACAAAACTCCAGTTGCGCGCTCTATTTGAAAGCGTGAAATCACTATTGTCGACGGAGTACATTGGCGCGAACGAAACAAACACGCCCTAACCACACCTAGCTAATGCGTAAATGTTTTTTACGTTACTTGTATATTGCCAAACGCGGTACTGCGACACTCCGACTCAACAGGCCTGGTCAAACTAAGAGCCACATCGTAGATGTACATTATACGATGTGGCTAAAAATTTTGACCCTTACAGTATTTACGAGAGGTATTTCTGCGGCGGGTTAATATTAATATTTAAATATATTTATTGTTAAAGTGGAATTTGGTTACGCAATTCGGTACAAAGCTCTAGTTTTATAATTGGGTAAGAATCCAATTTCACCGGTGCGTTTGTTACGCCACCTACTGAAACCATTGTTATTTTTCCCGCTGAGGGATTCCTTTAGTGACCAGTACTGGTTTTCTTTCTCTAAGACATCACCCGGTTTCACCGATAAAAAGAAACCCTTGGCTACTGCCGCGTTATGCGAATAGATGACCACTCTAGTCGGTGGACTGATATAAGCGTAGTGGTGAGGTACGTCTAGGGATTTAACCTCGGGCAAAATGGATTCCTCGAATAAGGGCCGTTTAGGTTTGAGGTAATTAGCCAATTCGTATGCCAAACGGCAAAACTATAGTTAATAGCAACAATAGAGTAATGTTTATAAAAAGGTTTTGTGGAGATGGGACCAGTTACTTACGCCAGAGGACAGAGTACAAACGAGATAGTCCGAACTCGCCAAAAGATAAAGATCAATAATCACTTCGTAAAAGGACTCATTGGAATAGCGCGTTTTTGGGTCTTTTGCCAGTTTAGCACTGTCCATTTGATACAGGAACGTATAATTTTTAAAACTGAACCAAATTCAATATTAAAACAATCATACATATGGTTGTTAAGACCCATGGTTTTCACCTCAACTTAGTACTTACCGTTCCTTCAACTCTCCTAAAACGGCAGGGTCATCAGTCGCTACGAAAACCTTTCTTTTAACGTTGTTAGTCTGACCTTTGGACGACGCCGTTTGACCTACGATGTCGGGTTGATTTCGCTCCTCCAAAGTCATTTCGAGTTTGTCGTAAAATCGAGTAATTTGCGTCATGTACTCGTTGCCGCTGTGGAACTTGGCTTCGTTGCCGATTTTATCCGTTCTTCTAACGTGCAAGCTGAAAGACGCGATATCCCCAGTTGTAGCCTAACTGTGACACAACCGAAGAAAGCTTTACCACAAATATCACTTACCCAACGATAGGATTGTTATACTTTAAAGCCATTTTGGCTTCTTCAATTGCCTTCGCGAGATTTTCATTTGGCCGCAAGATATACCCAATGAATTGTCCGTACCACCAAGCCAAAGGTTCGTTACCCAACCACGAGATATCGTCAGCGATGTCACGTGGTACGTTATTGATAAAGCCGCGATGGCGGTCATCTTCAAGAATGCAAAAATGAAAGATCAACGTTTGGTACAACCATAAGATATGTTCTATAAGTTCGTCAATGGTTATTGAGAGCTTGTCGTGATACTCGTAAAGCGACGCCTGGTAAACTATCTATAGGTTGTTTCATACTTATGGAACATATCTCATTAACTTATGGTACAACGTTATGGAAAGTTAGTAGTTTTACCATTACCATTTACGTAAAAATCCTTAGATGTCATTGGAAATTTCGCGACTTCGGGACATGGTTTGAGACTTAAGGGTTGAAATCCCAGTTCAATCCAGTTGCTTCCGTGGGAATAGCGCCATTTGGAGCTAAGTAGAATTACCCTTTTGTTAGAATGGTAAGCCTTGACGAAACAATACAGGACATCGTGAATGCCAGAAGCAAACCCGTTTACATTGGTTAAATTGCACAAAAGTGTTCGGTTTGGGACGCAGTTTGAATCCTGATTCTGATAAGGAATTTGTTAATTTGAGGCTTACTGAAGAATTATTTTACTTTTGGAAGATAGTATTACTTGATTATCGTGAATTGTTTTCTGAATTTTCCTAGAAAGTTCTCGAATTCTGAGGTTTCGTTGTCGCAGCGTGTTAGAATTCCGTTCGATTATATCGGCATCCAATTTCAGTGAACTAAAAACATAATTTTGATGATCATGGAACTAGTCAATTCCCCAAACATTTGCCCATAAAACAAGGAAATATCCAACAATGTAGAGTAGGACTTTAAACGGAGTGTCCAGCTTGTTTAGAACTATTAGACAATTTCAATAGCCTTCAATCTAAAAACGTTTTGTACCTTTTCTCAGCAGAAGGGTATAAAATGTGCAGAAGTATGCCTACGACGGTAATGTCAAACCAATCCCAAGTTTGAAGATCTCCTAGCACCCATTACATTCGAACAATTTTTGGATTCATTGTTGGATCACTGTCAATTATCACAGACTATGCGCTAATTAATTATCAAAACACCATGAAACTTGGGATTGGCTTGACATTACCGTCGTAGGCATACTTCTACACATTTCATACCCTTCTGCTGAGTAAAAGTACTCGCCCTCGGGTACCTAACGTTTTTACATTAAAGGCTATTGAAATTGTCTAAAAATTCTAAACAAGCTGGGTAGTCTGATAAAAGTCGAACTCTACATTGTTGGATATTGACTTTTTTTGGGGGGAGGGGGGGGCATATCTCCGTAACCGAACGTTGGAGACCCCATGTTCTTTGATACTTTCCACTCATTTGGGCCCAATAAACTGAATGGCTTCTCCGTGTGAATTCATAAGCGAGTTCTCCTCTAGCTCACCGACGTGTGGGGAGTAAATATTGACTCAGACGCAATGAGAATAATCAAATCGCGTGTGCTCTCTCCGTATTGTTACTTCTATTTGCCTTCTCTACTAGTGATAATTGAATTGAATTGAATTAAATAATTATAATTTACTTTGCAAAACCAGCGCTGTATTTCTCGATATGATCGAGACCGTTCATAAGTTTCGAATTGTCCGCCAGGTACGGTCGTAGTCTTCTCGTTTCACTCGTAATAAAATCCAAAAGATCCTCGACTGTGGCTCGATTTCGATCGAGGAATTGTACCATCGTTGTATCGGTATTTCTTTATGGCAAATAAAATCGATTAACAAACAAACTGAAAAGAAACCGTTTTTATTATTTACACCAACCGATATTTTTTGATTTCCGAGTTATGTTTCTTCAAATAATCCCGTAAGGTTTTACGTAAATGTTCATCATCGTTAAATATCACGCTTCTTGGTGATGGTTTCGTACGATTCACGTAGTTTTCACCTGACTTTCTTCGATAACTAAAAACTATAAACGTAACAAACGTACAACATAAGAATGTTACGATCAGCGCGCTTGAAAACGATCTCTTCATGTTAATCTGCGTAGACGGTAATGGATGGTATGCGCAACTATGACTCGTTAGCTACGAACAGCTGACGGATTCAATATGTACGTGCCCTTCCTGGCTATTCATATCAACACAACGGTGACAACACAATGGCGATTGTTGCACGTTCTTCCGCATTATTTTTGTTTGTGAATTACGAGAACCTTCTGTGATATTCACTTTGAAAAATAATGAAATTATAATATCGATATTTGAATGTAACCGTAAGCCCGTCTTTTGTGAATTTAATTAGATTATAAGGTTAGGTAAGTGTTACGTATAGTTTGAAATATACTTTCGTTGGTACATGTTTTTACATACGTAAAAAGAGGTTAGACCATTGTTGTATATGATACTATAACATCACAACACAAAGAACATCCGCAGTAAGTTAATTCAACTTATATTGGTGGGCGTAAACAACAGGGAATAAAGTAATTACGATTTAGTTTTGGAAACTTTTATCGTTTTTGATTTAAATCTGTAGGCCTACAGGTTTCCTTTGATTTTTCCTACAAGAAAATATCTGAGCACGTGCTTTTCATATTTGGCGCGAAAATTCTAGCCAATCAAGATACCGTCCGAGATTTCAGCCCCCGGCCCCTTGGAGTTTGTTAACTGCGTCATAGGAGATTAATCCCTTAAACACAGTGTTGGAAAGTAATTACACAAATTTTGCGCGTGTTTTGTTACATTTTTTAGATAGTTTTCCAACATACCCCCCAAGGTTTATCTGCTCTAAATTAAAGTCAAGTTTTCCCCCACCCGGAGCGGATAATCCGAAGCCTGTTCGGTAGAGTTCGGGGAGCCATCATTCGGAGTTCGGACGGCGCTCGGAGCCTCGTCGGAAAGTCGGATTCTGCAGCTTGGAACTTGGAGTTGGATTTGGAATTTTGGAGTAAACAGGAATAATTTCTTAAAATTAACTTTATTTTAATTTAAATAAACGTGAGTTCGTGTTACTAGAGTTGTTTTAAAGCTTCCTTATCTACTTAAAGAAGTCGATTGAGTCGAATTAACATACCAATTACTTCTTATCAAATTTGGGTAAGTGTATTCTTTTAAAGACCAAGGCTTAAATGTTAAGCCTTAAGCTTAGCTTAGCAAAGCGGTATCGGGCCGTCCACCATGGAGGATTGTTCCATCCATGATTGGAAGGAAGAATAGCAACCCTTATACATTACGTTGGCTCGCTCGGTTCGACGATTTGGCGTGGCCTATTTCACTAGGAAACTAATTTAACTTTTCCCTAACGCTACTGTGTATCATATTTTAGACTTTTATGTATCCTTAATTGACAAGGAAAGCGCGTTTTACTCTGGTTTTAAATATAGTTTTTTTTTAATAGTTTAGGCGTGAGGCCCAGTACTTTCATTCCAAGTTCAGTGAACTAAATTACAAAAAAAAAAGTTTTTTTATAAAAAACACAAACATTTTTTAGCATTGAAGCCGAAAATGATAATTGAAAATCCAGATGCTCTCAGAGCATGGCTTACAGCTTGGCTTGGTCCAAAGTAAGTGTTTAATTTTGAAAATAATAGAGTAGTGGCACTCAATGTTAACTACCCATAGAGCTTAATACAGTCAAAGGCAAGTAGGTGCCATTACTCTATAGTTGCTAGCAATAGAGTAATCGCGGCTCTCTGCCTTCGACTGTATTAAGCTCTATGGGGAAATAACACGGGGTGCCATTAGTCTATATATATAAACGAATCGTGACCTAATTTTGTCTCTAACTTAACGTAACTTTATTAGATGCGATGCGGACCCAGCGGCACTGTCAAAATATGTTATGGCGTTAGTTAAGAAAGACAAAACTGAGAAAGAGCTTAAAGATATTTGTATAGATCAGTTAGACGTATTTTTGCAAAGAGGTACTGTTAATTGTAGAAAATCTACATTAACTCGTATTAATATCATTCGTTATTTCTTTATAAAAGGCACAAAGCAATTTGTAGACCTGCTTTTTGAGACTTTGAACTCAAAATCATATCTAGAAAGTCAAACTACTAGTGAGCCTTTAAATGGCTCATCCGTAGAGAGTTCCCAAGCTGTTATAATGCCACCACCAGAAACAAGCACGGTTAATGGTACACCAGCTGTAGTTTCAGTAGTCAATAGCGTACCGCCAAAACCTCTGGAAATGACTTCAGTCAGTAGTAAAGTAACTCCAGTTGTTTCATCATTCCCCGCATCGTCAGTGACATCTACAACTACATTGGTTTCAAAACCGGACTCAAAAAGACCAAAATCTGTACGTTTCTGTTGTTAAGTCATTCAGGGTTCATACAAATCTGGAAAACAGGGAAAATATGGAAAAATCAGGGAAATAAATAGTTGACAAAAATTTCAGGGAAATTTCGATTTTTTAGTAAAATTCAGGGAAATTTTGCGTCAAACAGGGGCCGAGTAATTAAGCAAAATGTTCATAAACATACCCCCCTCCATAGGATTAACATTACACTATACTTTGGAGGCTCGTAACTCTGGTTCTACTAGAGATACGGGGATGTCCTTTGATTATGTTATAGTCATATTTGCCCCCCCCCTCCTTCGTTAACATTTGCTCCATAGGATACTCCATATACGGAAAAAACCTGGAAAATTCAGGGAAGTATATGGGGGAAAACCTGGAAATCTCAGGGAAATTTGTTTTCCAAAAGTTGTATGAACCCCTGTGTCATTGTAAATCGCCTTGTATTGTTGCCAATAATAATAGGACTTGTAACACTCTTAAAAGGGCAATGAAAGTGATGAAAGAGATGCCAAACGTAGTCGGCTTGGAAGAAGTAAAACTAGAAGCAAGTCTCCACCCGTTAGGAGTAGCAGATCAAAGTTAGATCGGTAATTATAACCCTCAATCTTCCTTAGGTTTAATGTTTTACGTAATAATTATAATACCTATCAATGGTGGCTATTCCCATTCTATACTTAATCCTCCTTGCTTTATTTATGACAACTCCATGCTTAATCCGTCACGTCACGTTACGTTTTAACCATGGATAAAGAATGCGCGTGGGGAAATTTGTTTTCACGCTATAGGATAGGCAACTCCCTATCTCGAACGACAGCTTGTTCAGGGTTCCTACACGACCTGGAAAAGTCAGGAAAATTGAAAATGGGCCTGAAAGGTCAGGGAAAAGTCAGGGAAATTGAAAATAGACCTGAAAGGTCAGGGAAAAATTTATTGTAGTGGAAAGTCTGGATAACAGTATCAGGGTTACCAGAAAATGTGTTGTCTGAGATTTGACCAGAGCTAAAATTTTGTTCGAAACCTGTTCTGTATACACTGTTACAACATCGGTTGTCAGCACGCGTGAAGCTAGGACCATGGATAAAGAATGCGCGCGTGAGGAAATTTGTTTTCACGCTATAGGATAGGCAACTCGCTATCTCGAACGACAGCTTATTCTGTATATACTCTGTTACAACGTCGGTTGTCAGCACGCGCAAAGCTAGGTCCATGGATAAAGAATGCGCGTGAGCTTGAAATTTGTTTTCACTCTACAGGGTAGGCAACTCCCTATCTGGAACGACAGCTTATTCCGTATATACTCTGTTACAACATCGGTTGTCAGCACGCGCAAAGCTAGGTAACCTAGCCTTAGTTTCAAATACGTGTGAAATTGCCTACAGCCTACTACACCATTTAAAACTAAAGCACTCGAGCTTAAAAACTTTAAATCCTGAAGTTCATTGTATCTTGACAAAGCTAGGTTACATAGAGAAATAGCTTTGCGCGTGCTGACAACTGATGTTGTTACAGAGTATATACGGAATAAGGCTATATTTCGTTAAGCCTAGTTATTCGATATATTGGATTCAAAAATCATTATTCGTCTCGATATTCGTTAAGAAAGTTAACTTTTTGGGTATTTGATATTCGTCTCGATAGAAAAAAAAGTGATATTCGCCCAGCCTTAGTTTTAACCAATGAAACGTTCCGTCTATATTAGGGACAATGATGATAGACGGTCTAGAAGATTTCCCGACGACGATAGAAGAAGGAAAAATTTTCCGTCACGACCACGATACGATAATAGATACCGCGATTTTCGCGGCGGTAGAAACATGCCGGACAATGATAGAGATCGCGATCGACAAATTGGACGGTCGAAAGATCGTAAAGGTGGCAGGAGTTCCGATCGTAATCAAGCTGATCGCGGTAAAAGTCGCTCTAGAAGCGGTAGCCCGTGGAATCGTAATAGATCTCGTTCCTGGTCGCGATCCAGCTCGCGTTCTCGTTCCCCTAGTCGATCTAGATCAAGATCATGGTCCAGATCAAGAGATAGAAACAGAGGTAACTTAAGAAAATTCAATTCCGCGATAAACTTGTCAACGTTATTCTTCTTTGCACGCAGACTCTAACAGAAACGATACTAGAGAGGGTAGAAACGCGCCTCCCGGTTCGAGTGATCACGGTGATAAGGATTATCGCGATCCTCCGACTACCGGGGCAAATGCGACTGCGATTGGTCCAGGTGCCGCTGCCCAAAGTGGTAGCGTTAGTACCTCGAACAACGGCGGTGGGGGTACATCCGCCAATCCTCCAGTGTCTGGAGAAGCTTCAAATTTCAGAGTGGCGAAACACGCTAGACGATGTCGAGATTATGACGAGAAAGGATATTGTATGAGGGGAGATCTATGTCCATTTGATCACGGCATGGATCCAGTTATTTTGGAAGATGTCTCCGTCTTACCGGGATTTCCTCAAAACGAAAATAACGCCGGTAAGTTTCAAACTTGGGATCAGTGTTGGTTTTAACTCATTTCTTTTAGATTACGTACGTAATAATAAAGTACGTGTTTAATTACGTATTCAGGTAATCAGCAGAATCAAATGCTGCCTCCTCCTCCCGGTGTTCCAATGCCATCTTTGATTAATCCAGTTCACAATCAGTCCAACGTTGTGCCAGGGGGTAACGTAGCTTCCTTTTTATTCTTTTCGCATTCGCTTGTAGAGTGAAAAATGATTGGTGATGAGAAAGTTGGGATAAAGCTAGAAATATCTTTTCCTCACAGAATCGTTTCTTCCTGAACCGTATAATCCTTTAGAACCAGGTATGGAACGACCCCCTAGGATGAGAGGACCATTTTGGGGTCATCCACCTCCGCCCCACGGCCCTCCCGGATCGGGACCACCTTTAAGACCGCCCTTAGGTCGTGGACCGCCTCATATGTTCCATCCAGGACCACCCCAAAGAACGCGTGAATTAATAGGCGTTCCTACCGTTGACAATGCCGAATTGTCAGGAGGACCAAAGTCAGTCGTACATCGGACAGTTTTGGAACCATTGCAACAACCGCAAATCGCTGATGAAAGACCAAATCCAGTTATTAATTCCGTGGCGGTGACTAGACCGCAAGGATACATGCATAGAGGTGGTGGCGGCGGCGGTGGCGGCGGCATTCACGATAATGGAAGCGGAGGCGGAGGGGGAGGCTTTAGGAGGAGAATGTTTGATTATAATCGACTGGGTCCTCGTAAAAATGCCATGAACTCCAATGTAGACCGGTGTACTTTAGAACTGAGAAAGGTTCCTCGCCATCAAAACACAATTACAGAGCTCAATTCACATTTCTCCAAGTTTGGAACGATAGTAAATTTACAGGTATGAATTGGGAAGGATTTTTTTTTCTTACACTTTGTTATTGTCGGGCGAGTATCTCGATCGAGTATTGTGTCAAATACTACATTGGCTCCGTTTTAATGATCGTTAGTAGTATCGAGTTCATTACTTGGCAAATTTCTCTAGTACAACAGCTGAAAATATGAGTTGAGCGCGTTCACCCGCATTTGGCTTATAGGAAATGTTCAGGTATGCCATAAAAGTACGGCCTTTTTAGCCACATCGTATGATGAACATCTACGATGTCGGTCTTAGTTTGACCTGGCCTGTTGTTGTCGGTGGGGTGGGGTGGGGTGGGCGGCGGCGTCGTTGTCGTGAAAGAGTACCGCTTTTGGCAGTATAAAATTTTTCGTTCGTCATTGAAGGGAGAGTGAATGGGAGTTGAGTTTTACGTTTGCTCGATATATTTAAAGCGAGAGAGAATATTATTTTATTGCCTTAATTTAAATGGGAGGTTTCCTACTCCCTTTAAATTTTCTGTCACCCGTCGACAATAAGGATTTTACGCTTTCAATCACGCTCCCCTATCCCCTATTTCAACATTCAAAGAAGTCGAGGGAAATTTTGAAAGCAAAAGCAAGTATTTACTGATGCTATTTTTAGACTGGTCTTAAGGCACCGGGATATTACAATTATTTGGTGTTTTACCGAATTCTTTCTCTTTCAAACGCTTCTGGCCATAAGTTCACGTTAGAAATTTATAAGAAGCGAAAATTATGCGTCGGCATAAGTCTATGTTGTAAACTAAAACTTTCTGTACGTGTATTAATAGTGCGTTAAAAACGTAATCATTTTAGCACTGTTAAAGGGATACTTTCTTTTAATTTCATTGCAATAAATCCCTATAAGGTTAATTTATTTCGATAGATAGACAAATAAGGATTCTGAAAATATATATGTTTTTATATTTTAGTCTAATTAATGATTTTTAAATTACGATTAAAAGATCCAAAATGCTCTTGTTTTGCGATCATGAGGGCACCTGGTGACACAGAGCCGAACCACCGAAAAACGTTACTAGTTCGTCTCTACCAATTTCTCCGTAGTGTTTTTCCTACTGGTAGGGGGATTCATTCTTTGAGCGCAGTATGATACAGATTGACGGGAATTGGTATGGCTGCACACCAAATTCTTCTACTTCAGAAGAACTACCCTCAGATTCGTTTATTATAAATTGTTCCGAATTTTCTGAATCCAAAGAATCAGAGTTGGAACTTTCATCCTCAGATTCAGGACCGGAATGATCAGAAATACTTTCTCGTCTGACATTCTTAAGCATATAAGCAGACGACGATTCACCAGGCAAGCTGACCTAGATTCTCGTTCCTACTACTTTTTACTCCTTAAACGACAGTTTTCATTCCAACTACTACCAACCAATCAGAGGCCGAACTTTACCTACGTAGGTAATGGGTTGAAAATGGTGGCCGATTTTAAATCTGGCGTTCAAAATTTCAATTTTTATTCACGTTTATTTTAATTAATAAATTTTTCTCGTGATTTCTACTGACCCCCATGTTTTTAGGGGTGGTTAATTTATAGAAAACCAATGTTAGTGTGACCAACTCAGATAAAGCCGATTCTATCCCTTTAAAGGTAACTCGATCATCGAGGGGGGTAATCACTAAAACTTTCTCTTCTTTTAAGGGTTACTTGTCTGTAATCATTTTAGCATTGTTGTTTTTAGAATGGTCTTACGGGTAATCATTTTAGCAATGTTAAGGGTAGCGCATCGAGGGGCTATTCACTCAAAATTTCTCTTTGTGTCGCACTATTACAATTATAACTAGGGGTGTGCGGGTAGTGATTTTTCAATTTCGAATCGGGTTCGGGTAATCAAAAATACTGTTATCGGGTATCGGGGCGGGTACCCGAATTTTTGTCGGGTATTCGGGTAATTAGGCTTAGCCGAAAAATGGTTGTCGGGTAATAGTCGGGTATTAAAAGTTAGACGAATAGTTAGTTATCGGTGTGGGTACCCAAAATTTTTTGCCTGGTATTCGGGTAGTTAGGCTTAAATAAATTGATATTTCCTTCAAAAATTCCCTTTAGTACACTTCTTACAGTTATATCTCAATCCTGTGTTATTCAATGTATGCTCTTTCTTAGTTTCTTTCTTTTTGATGCTTTCTTAAACTTCTGGTTCCGCTTTCACTTTCTTAACCCTTAGTCTTATTTCAACACAGAATACTGGCAATATATAGGTGTGTCGCGTTGCGTGCGGTGATTGTAGTCTGTCTCAGAATGAAACTACCACAGAACGCATAGCTTATGTGAACTAAATTTCACATTGAAACAGTGTTTCATGGAATTTCGTCATTCATAAAATTTCGATTCTTTCTAAACCGGACAATGGGTGGTCCCCTTTCACTTCTGATTCCTATTTTTCTACCCGCGAATAACCCGACAACCGTTTCGGCTTGTCACGGGTAATGGGGGGGATTATTTTTACTACCCGAGTAGTTTCGAATAGTTGGAAAATTCATTTTCGGGTATCGGGGCGGGTACCCGACCCGATACCCGAACGGGTAATCTTCGGGTATCGGGTACCCGCACACCCCTAATTATAACATAAATTTATTGGAGTAAGGATTACTGGTAATCATTTTAGCACAGTTAAAAGTAGCGCATCGAGGGGCTATTCACGTACGGCACGATGTGGCTACTATTACGAGCCCTTGGGACGTCTTGTTCTATATATTAAAGGAAAAATATTAACGAAAATAAACGGTCTCTTATTACAAAATAATTTGCATTTAATTATTCTTAAAAACGAGGACTACCGCGCCGCCATTGGTTTAGCCCGAACTTCTTATCCTTTACCGGTGTGAGAAATAAGGATTTTTTTTTTTAAACTGGCCATTTTGCCACTAGAGTCAAGCACCTAAGTAAACTGGACATTGGCCACTTACAATAGGGAAACTTAGGAATGTTTTTAATTATTAATAATAACATAAGGCTTTTGTTGGAGCAATCTTTAAGAGGCAGTCTTATTTACAAAGGTGTCTGTTGGTTACATATTTACATAAAGATTAAATTAAAGTTAACAGTGGCCACGGGGCCGGTAGATCCCCCCCCCCCCCCGAAGCATTTAATTTTTAAACTGGCCCAGCTAATTAAATTTTTAAAGTGTACATTAAGTGTGTATAAATTATGTTACCTGAACTTTACCTTTAAATACTCCAGAATAATAGATTTTTTGCCAAGGTCGAAAAATACTCGTTACTTGGCAATAAAAGTTGTCATCGAACCGAAAGCGGTGTTACTAATTATTTATATTTGCCCAACTCGTTTTATTATAAGGTGTGTTACGGTGGGGACCCAGAGGCAGCCCTGATTCAATTTTCTAGTCACACCGAAGCTAACGCCGCTTACCGTTGTACCGACGCCGTCCTCAACAATAGATTCATTAAAGTTTTCTGGCATAATAAAGAAAACTCTACCGCTGCCCCCAACAATCCTGTATCGGAAGCGAACGCCTCCGAATTGAACGAGAACAAAACTAATACGGTGGCAGACTCTTCTAACCCTGACATTAGTTCATCAACGGAACTTAAAGAAGGCTTACAAGTACCCCCGGTTAAATCTAACGTGAAAGATCGACTTGGTATCGCCGCTAGTATGGTTAAAATCAATAATTTTGCCAAGAAAGTCGCCCCTAGTAGCGCTAACGATGAAGTTTCCACCGAAAAGGTACGAAAGAATGTCGGGAGGGAGGGAGTGGCCTACGTCTGGGGATTAACATTTTTCACTGTTTTAGGCTGTATTATTTACACCATCTGGGAATTTATCTCGCACCGTTTATAATCCGTTAGCGCTTAAGAAAAACAATTTAGTCGGAGCTAATACATTACCACGAAAAACTAAGGAAGAACAAAGAAAGGTATGGTGGTGCTTCGATATCTTTCCCCCGAATTGAACGTAATTTAAAACTGCTTTGACATTTCGTTATAGGAGGTCTTGAAAAAGAAATTAGAGGTTCAAAATAAACGGCAACAAATAATTCAGATGCATGTGCAGCAACAAAAAGTAAGAATTTAGCGCTGAATTATTAGCGTGGTATTATTGATAGTTTCATTTTAACTTTGTTGGGGTTTTACTATTTTGCCAAGCTTCTGTTTACAAAACTGGAAAAATGTAAGAATGACAAAGAAAAAGCCGTGATTATGGAAACTCTTAAAACACTTTCGAACACGATTGATGCTTTGAGCAACGAAGTTCGTAAAAACGCCACTGACATTATGGGTCTGAACAAGTCCCTGACGAAAGCGATTCCAAAGACCAAAACGGATGTAAGTATAATTTATCAGGGTTCGTACAAACCTGGAATACTCCGGGAAATAAATAGTTGACAAAGAAAGTCAGGGAAAACTCTGGAAAATTTACAATGTTTTGGTTAAATTCAGGGAAATTTGTAAGATTTGAGAAAGTTTGCTAAAAGGGGTCTAGTAATAAAAAAAAATTTCTTTAACTTTTGAGGCTCATAACTCTGGTTCTATTATAGTTACGGGCATGTCCTTAGGATATGTTATAGTCCAATTTGTCCCCCATCCAACCATACTACAAACATAGGGCTACGACAAACAGGGGCCGAGTAATTACGAAAAATGTTTTTAACAATCGCTTCATAGGATACTCCATATATGGGAAAAAGCCTGGGAATCTCAGGGAAATTGGTTTTCCAAACGTTGTATGAACCCTGTAAATTATTTAAACGAAGTTAGGTTGGAGTTAGATTGGTCATGACTTACTCGTCTTAGTCTCTCAATTTAACAAAGGCGGAGAAAGAGTTATTGGACGCTGAAATGGACTTGTATAATAAACAGCATCGGGGTGACGATACGACGGAGCTTAGGAAGAAAGTAAATGATTTGAAACAACAAGCCAAAGCGTTGGGATTGCTCGATAGCAGCGGACATTTGAAAGTCGGTGGTCTCAGTTTCGTTCGAGGTGGTGGCGTCATTGCCGGGGCCAGATACAGAGGTCGCGGTGCCATGGTCATGTCCAGGAAGTTAACTTCGGTTGATCGTCGGCCTAAAAAAATCATTGTGGAAGGAGCCGCTGATTTGGACGGAGATACTCTGCTCACGCATTTCTCGGTAAATATTTGTTTAATCTTAGTTTTAGATTTAGAACTTGGCTGGCGCAATTTTACTTATCGCCACGAGTAGCGCGTCAGGGGAAAACCTGGAAAGGTTAGGGAATATTAAATCAGAAAATTTCGTGGCAACTACTAGAGTTCCCTTTGGAAATATAAACTAAATTGAATACTCGTCAGTTTGGACTTAAATTAAATCTATTATTTATTTTAAAGCAATGTTCTTCGGTTGAACGTCTGGAAATGATGGGCCCTGGAATAGCGCTTGTAACCTTCAAAACACGAAGAGACGCTGAAAAAGTAAACTCATTATTATTATTGTTATAAGTAGCCCCTTCGTATTTTAACCTAATTCGTACATACGTCTAGGCCTTTACACTCGGTGCAAAACTTAACGAAAAACCCCTTAAAGTCAAATGGTATAGTGAAAGCTCAGCGGCAACTGGTGTCGAAGACTCAAACTTACAAGGTCGATTAGATATGAGTGATCTTAGAGTAAACGATGAGGTATTTATATTAATCTCTCCCCATTGATAACAAAGAAATAGGGTTGTGCGAGTCCTAATTTCTAGGTTGAGAGTCCAAAATTTTTTACTAAGCCTAATTATAATTAATTATAGAACTTAGAGCAGTCGGAAGACGAAGAAGATGACACTCTTTTAGGCGATGATGAAGAGGAGGAAGATAGCGAAGCGAGATCATGGCGACGATGATAATAAATCTTCCCCCCCCCCCCTTTCCCCGGTGCCGGGTTTCATTTTTTTTCTGTTCATTTATAAATAAAAATAAAATATTTCAAAAATGTTGAAATTAGATACGAAACATTTAAAATTTTATAATTATCAGCGGAAAATATTAAATACAATCACAATGTGACAACGTAAATGCGGTATAAATATAAAATCTGTAGATGGTATCGAAGTTTATAAAAATTATGATATCATAAAACCATTTCACCATACCGTCATTTAATTGGGTTTATTAATCTATTAGAATTAATTAATTTTTTCCTTATTATTATTTTTTAATTAATTTCTTTAAAACTCGTGTCCGTTTTTTTAATGTATTTGACATTTTTTGAGATGTCACTACGCTATGGATGTATAACGCTTTATTATAATAGCTCTATTTTTTTTCTTTTTTTTTCTTCGTTAATCATTTTGGGGAATTTTTTTATTTCAAATTAATTTCCCAATTCACTAATTTCGTTGCCAACAGTTAAAGATGAAATATTGTATAAAAATATTGTAATATCCATAATTTCTACATTTTTTTTTGTCCTTTTTAATTTTCACGATTTAAAACATTTTCCAAAAAAAAAAAGAATTATTTTTGTGTTTTATGGCATTTGTAAAATGGTCCATTTGGAAGTTAACATTACAGGTTGTAAATAATGTAAAAGACGTAATATTATCGCTATTACGGAAAAAAAAAATTAAGAAGAAAAAAAAACCTTTCATATGAATAAAACAAAGAAAACATCAAAAATATTAGTTTAAAAAAAAAAGAAATTTGAGAGCAAAATATATAAAAAAAAAGTTTTCAGGAAAGATTAAAATAAAAAAAAATAGACCTAAAATTGGTCAGCATCAGTGTACCGGAAAATATTGTATCTTCATTTATATTTAAGATGGCGCCTCTTTTTTTCCAGTGGCGGAGCTAGTATCGACTTGTCTACTTTTTAGCATAGGGAGTTGCGCATCCTATAGAGCGTCGAATGTTTTTCACGCGCATCCTTCATCCATGCCTAAATTTCCAAACGAAAATTAAAAATTGGCGCCGCGCACAGGCCTTGATGAAGGTAGGCAATGGTTAGGGCCATAGAGATTCAAGAGGAACGGTTGAGACTGTAGAGGTGCGCGACACGAATATCCACGAATATCGAATACCGAATTGACTATTCCGTTAAAGTTCGACTACCATAAATTTAGGTCCTTGTCACCAGAGAGACCCACCTTGTTTTAAAAAAATATCATCCCAATTTTATTTGTCTCCCATCAAAAACTACCAGCAAGTGGATAGGAAAATTTTAAGAAATTCTTGACCCCAATGAGGAGAGGTATTTTGAAGTTTAGGAGCTTCTAAATGTTTTTCTCCTTGCTTTGTATTAACCATTCGAGAATATTAGTGTTACCATGGATTTATAATAGAAGCTTACGCTTCCTGGATATTCCACTGTAGCCTTCAGTAAGGCATTTTGATTTTAAACACGTTTATGTCATAAAATTCACGCGGATGGGGACTGGGGGGGGGGGGGCTGATGACGTAAAATTGAGGCAAACTTTTTTCTCTCGGCGCGCGTGCAAAAATTATTTCGCGCGCGCTATTAAAAATTAAAACTTAAGCGCGTGAAAAACTTCCACCCCCCTCTGAATTTGCCTCAAATTCTACGTCTCAAACGCGCGTGCCAGGCTGGTACTGTTTCAGACGAGGAATAAATGTTGCGCGCGTTTTAAGGCGAGTGGAATATCCAGGAAGCGTAAGCTTCTATTATAAATCCATGGTGTTACTACCCGATTAATCGCGAATAGTTAAGCCTAGTATTCGCGATTAATCGATAAGTAAAAAATTTAGCAAGGCCGAACTATTCGATATTCGATTTGGAGTAAACTATTCGATTCGGTATTTGACCGGTTCGATAGTGGTATTTGCAATTTCGCACACCCCTAGTTCTAGTTGAGAGTCATGTTAGGGTTAACTTCAGAAGACGAGGCTTATCTGCATGCCTAGTCGAAACTCGAAACCGTCCATTGGACTCGTTGGTCGAAAATCGAATCGAGTCGAAAGTTCGCGTGGAAAAAAGTAAAGACAAAAATCATATAATTATTAAATTTAAATGAGCCATAATTTAATTAATTATTAACTTAATTTTCAGGTTTGCCATATTATTTTTACGGACGTAACAAATAAGTTATTTTGGCCTTTTTGTTTTGGTTATAGTTACATTAATATGAGTTGAAACGTCGTTGAAAGAAAAAAAAAAAAAAAAAAATTGACTACCGTCACCGTGTGTTGTAATTATTATTAAAATGGAACCCGAAGCGTCAAATGCATCCACACCATGCTTGGAAGCAGCTCGTCTACGTCATTTTCTTTATTTGGGTTTGGAAGGCAACTGTTACCATACTGGAAAGAACACGTACGTTCTGAACAACATAAATTGCCTTAATACCTTGTTAGAGACCCAGGAAGGTGGGATGTTAGTTCTCGAAACGGCCTTTCAAGTCGCCAAAGGTCCACATTTGTTCCGCGAGCCCATTTTATTCGCGATAGCAGCTTGTACGAGATCAAAGTATCCCGCAGTGAAAAACAGAGCCTACGAAACTCTGTATGATCTGAGTTTAACCGCTTTGGAACTTTTCGCTTTCATTCGATACGCGGAAGAAGTGAGCCGTCCATCTACAGGCTGGGGTAGATCTAGACGGAGATTAGTTGACAATTGGTATAACGGAAAAAGCCCTAAAAAATTAGCGGAAGAAACTACACGCGTCGTTTCCAGACATCGTTGGAAGCACAGAGATCTTTTACTTTTGGCTCACGTGACGCCATTGACACCTGGTAAGTTGTCGTTAATGATAAACCTTTGTACGTTGTTTCATTTTCTACCTACAACAGGAGTGGCAGTTGTATTGGCGTATCTCACTAAGGGAATTGACGCAGCGACTACTGAAGCTGAGAAACATAATTCACCAGAAACTACCGATGTCTTGGAGTACCTGAAAACGGTACACGTAGTCAAACACATAACTGACGAACACGCATTGTCCAGATTTGTTGAAATACAAGAGTTGTCGTTCGAACATATACCAACACAGATGTTAAAGTCCAAAGAGGTTCGATGGTTACTTATGTTTTTGTAAGAATAAAGCTAATTCCAGTTTAACGTTCCAGGTTTGGACTTGCCTAATACCGCGAATTCCCATCAAGACGCTGTTATTGCAACTTCCTAGATTGCACCGAATTACTCTTTTAAAACCGAACAGCGTCATATCCAAATTGATAGTCGATAGAATCGTTCACCAACTAGCTCAACAAAATCATAATCTCGGGCCTTTGGAAGTCTTTATGATCGTAAAACTTTGCGAAGAAACGGCTAGATTAGTTTCGCCTAATAAAACCTTGCCGGTGAACGCGGCAAACGCTTGCCCACCTCGGCACCGGAAATCGCCGTTAGATGACGCCCTTCAATCTCTATTCTACGATACGTTTAAAGTATGTTAATTAAGAATAGAACTACGCAACCTTCGAGTATAAAACATTTTTTGTTTTTCAGAATTTGCAATCAACTTCCAAACGATTTTTAATCGCGGTCGACGTTCGAAATACGATGGTGCATAAAAAAATATCCGGTTGCACCAATTTAACACCCGCTGATGCTACAGCCTTGTTAGTTATGGCATTAACCAGAGCGGAACAGGCCGGAGTTACGGCTGTTGCCTTTTCTATGAGAGGAATGGTCACTATCGATATTAATAACAAGATGAATTTGCATGACATATCAAGAAGAATGCGAGAGGTAATTATTCCGCCGAGATGAAATAGAAATTGTGCCGAGATGAAATAGAAATTGTGCCGAGATGAAGTAGAAATTGTGCCGAGATGAAGTAGAAATTGTGCCGAGATGAAGTAGAAATTGGGCCGAGATGAAGTAGAAATTGGGCCGAGATGAAGTAGAAATTGGGCCGAGATGAAGTAGAAATTGGGCCGAGATGAAGTAGAAATTGGGCCGAGATGAAGTAGAAATTGGGCCGAGATGAAGTAGAAATTGAGCCGAGATGAAGTAGAAATTGGGCCGAGATGAAATAGAAATTGGGCCGAGATGAAATAGAAATTGGGCCGAGATGAAGTAGAAATTGGGCCGAGATGAAGTAGAAATTGGGCCGAGATGAAGTAGAAATTGGGCCGAGATGAAGTAGAAATTGGGCCGAGATGAAGTAGAAATTGGGCCGAGATGAAGTAGAAATTGGGCCGAGATGAAGTAGAAATTGGGCCGAGATGAAGTAGATATTGTGCCGAGATGAAGTAGAAATTGGGCCGAGATGAAGTAGAAATTGGGCCGAGATGAAGTAGAAATTGGGCCGAGATGAAGTAGAAATTGGGCCGAGATGAAGTAGAAATTGGGCCGAGATGAAGTAGAAATTGGGCCGAGATGAAGTAGAAATTGTGCCGAGATGAAGTAGAAATTGGGCCGAGATGAAGTAGAAATTGGGCCGAGATGAAATAGAAATTGAGCCGAGATGAAATAGAAATTAGGCCGAGATAAAGTAGAAATTGGGCCGAGATGAAGTAGAAATTGGGTCCAGAAGAGATATAAATTGGGCCGAAAAGAACTATAAATTAAGGCAAATTGAATTAGAAATTAAGCCGAAATTAATTGGTGTCTATTTACACATTGCAGACACCAATGGGCCCTCTAAATTTGTCAGCTCCTCTCGCTTGGGCTTTGGAGCATAAGAAGGCATTTGACGTCATTTTAATTTGTACCGATAATCAAACGCAAATTGGCGACGTTCATCCAGCCGAAGCATTGAAAGAATACAGGATAACCATGAAATTGCCTCAAACCAAGTGAGTACATTTTGCGACCAGCAACGTGTAAAGCCAATTAATATTTTGAATTATCAGAATGATCGTCTGCGCCATGACGAGTCCTGGATTTGCCATTGCGCCACCGGAAGAATTTGGTATGTTTGATATCGCTGGATTCGATCAAAATGTACTGCAAATCATACAGGATTTTGCGAGAGGCGTTTTTTGATTTAACGAAAAAGAAAAACCAGGCCGCACTTATCATATGACGAGTAGAATAACTCGCGAACAAGTAATTATGGGTAATTATTTACGCAAAACTATATATATATATATGTATGGTAAATCAAAGCTTTTTAAAAACAAATTAGGGCTCTTATCGCTTACGTTACATTGTGACGAGTGCCTAGTTCAGTAACCTCTTATTTAATCGAGTATTTATTTTAAATGTTACGTAACAGCTATATTTTTCAGCCTTTGTTGGTGTATCGAGTCTATCAGAATATTTCAAATTATTAGGGCTGTGCGAAATAAAATTGCGAATAGTGATTTTTCAAACCGAATCAATCGAATAGTAAATGCATTCGAAATCCGAGTCCGAATATTACTCGCTTTTTAAAAAATCTAGTTCGAGTACTCAAAGCGATTAATCGTTTTCTAAATACGCGTAGCAGTCTAAAAATATTTTAGTTCCCGCATAGAATGTAATTTTTTCTCTCTGGCTCCCACGTTAAGAATATTTCGTGAGAGAGAAACAAAACCGCGAACTGCGCAGAAATTCCAAAAAGTATAATTAAAGAAACGCTTGATGTGTCATGTGACCATAGTCCCTCCCATTTTTAATCGAATTCTGGTTTCCTATTCGAAACGATTACTCGATTTAGGGAACTGTATTCGTATTTAAATCTGTTAATCGTTTTGTGATTCGAATACTCGTTTTTCTTCAAAAAAAAAAAAAAACGATTCGAACTAAGCGAATATTATTCGCACAGCCCTAATTATTATAATTGAAATGATTTAATAATAGTTTAATATCGACTAATAAAATTTTATTGGGTTGCTTTTAAAAGTTTTAATTAAAACCACAACTGGCCTATTTGGGGTATGTGTAAATAATGAAGTGTTAAACTTCATAATGGCGGTCATTTTGATTGAATTTGAACAAAGACGGCTGTGTAGTATAGCTGCCATTTTGGGGTCAGGTAGAAAAAAAAACACCCAATAAATTGTTAACCAAACAAGACTTTTATTTCATTTTTAATCAACTTCCAACATTTCGTAAAACTGTACTAAAGTTTTAATTGAGAATAAAGTCTACGTATGATCTGAAATTCTGAATCGATGCGAGTTTATTCGCAGGAAGGCCTACAAATTGATTAGTTGGTCTTTCGCCCAAGAGAGGCACCTAAAGGTGTATATTATTAAGGAAAAGAAGTCTAATTTTTAATCTACATTCAATTTTTAAGCCTAATTTTGTTATTTTATTTAATCTATAATTATTTGGCTTCTTTTAGAGCTAATTGGGCGGCTATGCTAGGATTGTTAACAACCTCTCCCAAGGATTCTAATAGCTCTTTTCGATAATCGTCAAAGTCTCCTTCAATTTCGTCTATATTCTGTCCTTCAATCACCCATAGTTGACAATTAGTGTCTCTTATTAGTCGTTCGTCGTGGCTAACTATAATAACGCCACCTTCAAATTCATTAATCGCGTCGCTCAACGCGTCAATTGATTCAATATCCAAATTATTGGTAGGTTCATCTAGAATTAGCACGTCAGGAGCGCGTAGACTCAATTCCGCCAAAGCGACCCTGGCTTTTTGACCTCCTGACAAATCACGATTTTGAATCGTGTGAGCGTAACCGACTAATCCGAATGTTCCCAATTGCTTCCTGGCTTCCTGATAGTTTAAGTTGAACAAGCGTTGCAAGTATTCCACTGGCGTTTCATCAAGATTCAGTTGTTCTCCAGAGTGCTGGTCAAAACGACCGATCCTCAAACGATGGTTCTTGCGTTGTTCGCCTTCTAATGGTGTAATGTCTCCCATTAATAACTTGAGGAATGTACTTTTGCCCACTCCATTTGGACCGACGATGGCGACTCGAGAAGACATGTCGATACCAAAATCAACTTTCCTAAAGAGTACCGGCTGTTTTGAATAACCAAAGGTGACATTGTGCAACCCCAAAACGGGTGGACTTAAAGGCGGAGGGTTTGGGAAGGTAAATTTGACGATGTATTCTTTAGGTCGCTTAATCAATTCAGTTGGACCGTCATTATCAGCGTTACTCGCTAACTTTTGCTTATTCTTCGCCGCTTTACGCGTAAGTTGTTCTTTCGTGGCTTTTTCCGCGGCCTTGGTGGATTTACCCGACGCTTTCATGTCCTTTAATCTCTTTTCTTGTTTTTCGTATTCTTTTATCATTTCTTTTCGTTTCTGCACGTACATCTTCTTGAACTGGCTGTAGTTTCCTCGATAGTAATATAGCTTTTGATTATCCAAGTGGACAATATCTGTGCAGACATTATCCAAGAAACTCTGGTCGTGGGATACAACTAGCAACGTTTTCTTCCAAGCTTGTAGGTAATTATCCAACCAAATAACGGCATTCAAATCCAAGTGATTTGTAGGTTCATCCAGTAGAAGGAGAGTTGGTTCCATAAATAAAGCCCTGGCTAATGAAACTCTCATTCGCCAACCTCCAGAAAATTGGGACGTGGCTCTATCTTGCATTTCTTTCGTGAAACCTAAACCAGCCAATATACGTCTAGCTCTCGCTTCAGCGGAATCGGCTCCAATCGCAGTCAGTTCTTCGTATACCTCATTAAGTCTCGTTTGATTCTTCAAACTTCCTTTAGCCATTTCTTCTTCAATTTCTTTCTGTTCTTTCAAAAGTTCTAAACGTTTGGTGTCAGACCGCAACACCACGTCTACAGCCGGTGTTTCTTCGGCGGACACTTCTTGTTCGCAGAGTAGGACGTCAATGGTAGGGGGTATATTCAAAGCTCGTTTAGCTAAATGCTTCAAAAGAGTTGTTTTTCCATGACCATTAGGACCAACTAAGCCATAACGTCTTCCCGCCGTTATGTGCAAACTGGCGTTAACAAATAAATCTTTACCCTTGGCAGAGATTGAGAAATTCTCCACCTTGATGTCAATGGCATTCTCAAGTTGCGTAAGTTGGGAGGCAGTCTTCTCCGCCTGGGACACTGTGAATTGTCCATCTAGTTCATTGCTGGCTGTTTCGCCAATGAGTTTGTCGTATTCCATTTGCTTTTTAAGTTTCTTTTTCTCTTTATGGGATAATTTAATTTTCGGTTCATCATTCTTAGTTTCAGTTTCCATCTGTTTCTTGGAGCCTTCATCCTCATCGTCCGAAAATCCAAGATCGTCCACGTCTTCCGCCAAGGCTTCAGGATCAATCTCATTACCGTCGTTTCCATTTTGAGAAGTTGATTCAATCGTCTCCTTTTTCGTGGCTTGTTTGGATCTATTCTTCTTTGGCATTTTTAACCAGTTTTATTTAAATTTGTTAATTTACAAATTTTTATTTTAGTAACAGATTTGCGCTGGGCCTAAATGATTTTTCCGCGAAATTTCGCGTGGCGCCCGCAGAGCAACGTGAGAATGATTATAATACGTCACTAGAGTACTGAGGTCATGTGACTATAGCGTAATACACCCTTTCGCTATCTCTATGCCCTTTCGACGAGTCTAAGAGGGAAAGGCGCGGGGGTAAAACTCTGCCTTCCATCTCGCTTTTTAGCGCCTGCGCTGTAGGCGTTTTGTATCTGAGAGTGCGCAAACACGGCACTGTAGCAACCCCCTTGTATTTCCCGATACTAAGGGTTGCCTACCCCCCTTTTCCCGTCGAAACGGTGTAATCCCTTCCTCGGACTCCCGTTATTTACGATACGAGAGTCCATAGATATTATCGATTTTTGGGGGGGCATAGAAAAGGGCGGGAAACCCCGCGAAAGGAGGCAAAATTAATATGAATAGGAAGAGGGGGTAGGAAAAATAGGGGCTAAGAATATTCCGCTTCATTTGAAGCTGTCACTAGAGTTAAGCCAACTTTAAGCCTCGTTTCTCCTAGGAGAAAGTGTCAAGTTAATCTGTATTTTGTCATTATCCTACTAGTACTAGAAAGGCTATCTCGGTGTGGGCCTGAGCCTCGGGGCAGAGAGGGGATGCTCTGATTCATGTAAAAGGAAAGGCCGACGCGATATCATTTTTGATTTTCATTGTTCATAACCTCGTCGTACTTACGAGAAAATAGACAACGCGCAAAATTTAGTCATTTTTACAAGTTTGAAGTTGGGCTCCGTCAAACGAGGAATGAGGTAAAATTAAAGTAATTTTGTCATCAGCGCATTTCCAGGAGCCGCAATTAGCCGTTTTTCCATCGAAACATGCCAAGCTGATGATGATCACCTCTCTTTGTGATCATTAAAATTGTAATGACGGTGTATGCCTAGACAAAGGTGCGTGATTATAATTAGCATCAAAGGCCCGCGAGAAAGAAAACGTCGAAGAAATAAATTTTTAAAATAAATTCGCCGGTAAAACGCGGTTATTTTCCGCGTGTTTCGTGCCCCGGCGCCGCTCAAAAATCTTTTTGTTTAGCTGGGAAAAAGTCCAATGCGGACACGCGGTTTGTTTGTCCCCAACGTTCAAAACTTAAGCCTCGGTCGCGTCGGGCTGCCTTTAGCTTTAGCCTAGGTGTTGACTGACTCATTAATTAATTTTCATTCCCCGAAATACGAGACTTTTTTGAAAAGAAAAATGGCCGTACCGGGACCTTCGCCAATGAATAGTGGCGGCGGCATCGATCTCGCTAAAGACAAATCGCATTTTTATCAGCAACAGAGAAGCGGAAGAAATCGAAATTTCACGCACCGAGAAAATGTTGAACTAATCAGGATTTGGGGTGACAGTCAAATTCAACGCAAATTCGAAACGTCCTATCGAAATTCGGGTCTATGGGAATCCATAGCCGAACAAATGCAAGACGCTGGCTTTAATCGCTCACCCCTCGAATGTAAAACTAGAGTCGCCAATCTGAAAGCCCAGTTCTTTAAACTCAAACGCGGAATAAGACCAGGTTAGTACTATTTCACCTTTCCCCTTCAGCATCCATTATGTATGGCCTTTACTTAATAACTCGCATCGTGGCCACAGGCTCTAGTCCTCCTGATTGGCCTTACTTTGAGATGTTACAAAACATTATCGATGGTGGAAAAGGTCCTACTCATTACCAATACGAGCAAGCTTCTGGCGTTGATGGTTTAGAACCTATGGGTAAAGTCTAACTTACTCCCTAATACCTCGCGTTCTAAAATATCAATTTATCAATCAATATATCTATTAGATTATGGAGAGTACGAGTTTAAACGTGTGGGAAACCCCGTTCAAAATGGGGCGTACGCGGCTTTAACCTTCCCTTCAAGTTCTAACCTAGATTCTTCCTCACACGATAGCTACTTGGAGAGTGAAAGCAATACATTCCACAATAATAGGTAATACATTTTCATTCTTACACTTTAAATTGTCCAAAAAGGAACTCTGTTCCTTCCTTATCGCTAGTTTTAACCTCATACATATACCTACAATATTTTGTCAATAAGCAAAGTGGTTGTATAATTCCTAACACTATAATTTCGAACAATATCCAATATATATATCTATAATTTTGTATATAGCTATATTTTTGATTAATCCTTAACATTCCGATATAAGTTTGTGATTTAGTAGCAAAATAATCAATCGCAACTCGCCAATGGTGTACCTGGTGAGGGGTCCGACATTTACACGAAATCCCATACACTTCTAGCAAAATCGCCAAATCTTTCGCGCAAAATCATGTAATCTTTGAAGAAATTACAAAATCAATCAGGAAATTCTGAAATCTTTGGTGAAATCAAAGAAGAAATTTTTGACAAAATCGTTATATTAGTAGTAGGAACTATACAGATAGACATGGATCCAAGATGGCCGCCGCCAGCAAGATGGCGACCATGACCGGGGTTCATACAAACCCTGGAAAAATCAAGGAAATAAATAGTTGACAAAAACCTCAGGGAAATTTCGAATTCTTAGTAAAATTCAGGGAAATCAGGGAAATTTGCGTCAAACAGGGGCCGAGTAATTAAGCAAAATGTTCAATATAACACATCGTCCGTAGGATTAACATTACACTATACTTTGTGGAGTCTCATAACTGTGGTTATATTAGAGATACGGGGATGTCCTTTGATTATGTAATAATCCTATTTGCCCCCCCTTCCTTCATTAACATTTGCTCCATAGGATACTCCATATAGGGGAAAAACCTGAAAAATTCAAGGAAGTATATGGGGAAAAACCTGGAAATCTCAGGGAAATTTGTTTTCCAAAAGTTGTATGAACCCTGATGACGTCATCCTCCAAACTCAAACCAAAACTTAGTGGGTGGGGGGACCTTTGAAATAGTACGCTGTAAGGCAGGGCTCATAGTCAAGTGGAAGTGGTTGCTCGGGCTGTAATTTTAAAGTAAGTTTTTAAATTTAGCACGAAAAGTTTGGTTTAAGTTTGGAGTATGACGTCATGGTCGCCATCTTGGATCCATGTCTATGTGTATAGTTCCTACTACCGATATTAAAGAAGAAATCCTGAAATCTTTGGTGAAATCTGGGGTTGTGCGGGTTCCTGATACCCGAAGATTACCCGACAATGACTTTTCTAACTATTTGAAACTACTCGGGTAGTAAAAAATACTCCCACCATTACCCGTGTCAAGCTGAAACAGGTTGTCGTGTTATTCGCGGGTAGAAAAATAGGAATCAGTGGCGAAAGGGGGACCACCCGCACTGTACTGTTTAGAAAGTAGTAGTAGGCTGTAGGCAATTTCACACTTATTTGAAACTAAGGCCTAGAGAGTAGAGGTCCGTGCACTCGAGCTAAAAAACTCGCGGATCTTTTAAATCCTGAAGATCCTGAAGTTCTTGGTCTCTTCACAGCATGTACAAAGCTACGTTACATTATAGAGAGCTAGCTTCGCGCGTGCTGACAACCGATGTTGTAACAGAGTATATACGGAATAAGCTGTCGCTCGAGATAGGGAGTTGCCTATCCTGTAGAATGAAAACAAATTTCAAGCTCACGCGCATTCTTTATCCATGGTGATGTCATCAAACGGGCGAACAAGCTCGACAAGACAAAATTATTGATATATCGAAACTGCGTTTTCATGATTTTGCAATGGATTTTAAAAATAGAAACTTTGGTTGAATTATATTAAAAACTTGATATTTTGAAAGTGGAGACTTGAAAGTGTAATATAATACCACTTTCGTGGTAATATATGATATGAAATTGTAAATTCGCATTCCCTTTAAGGGAATTTTTCAAGGAAGTATCTATTTATCTACCCCAATAACATTTTCGTCCTAACTTTTAATACCCCACTGTTACCCGACAACCATTTTTCGACTAAGCCTAATTACCCCAATACCCGACAAAAATTCGGGTACCCGCCCCGATACCCGAGCACAATATTTTTGATTACCCGAACCCGATTCGAAATTGAAAAAGTCACTACCAGCACACCTCGCCACTGAAATCAAAGAAGAAATCGCGAAATCTTTCACACAAAATCGTGAAATCTTTGAAGAAATCGCGAAATCTTTCACACAAAATCGTGTAATCTTTGAAGAAATCGCGGAAATCTTTCACACAAAATCGTGGAATCTTCGAAGAAATCGCGAAATCGTTTATACAAAATCGTGTAACCTTTGAAGAAATCGCGATATCAAAGAAGAAATCGCGAAATGACAAAATCCCTTTCACTTTTCTGGGAATGTCAGACCCCTCGGTACCTGGTCTCTACTGGGTCCAGTTCAAATTAATTCCCAAGTTCTTTTATTTCCTTTTGAAAATTCGATAGTTTGTTTATCGAAAAAATAGACATTATTTTTTGGTTGCATTATAAAACGGAAGAACAGAAAGCCCGGCATTTTCCTATTAGGAGTTTTAAATTTTTGTCCGCGGGCTCCCTTCGTTCTTTGGCTAAACAAATTTTCTTCCAGTAGTAAAGGAGAAAACGAGTTGCAAATAGATTTAAGTCGCGGCTCGAGAAATCGCAACTTTAGTCACGAAGAGACGTTGTATCTATTGGATATTTGGGGGAATACTAGCACTCAAAGGGCTTTCGAATCCCCGTATCTTAATTCCAAATTATGGGAATATATCGCTAATAAAATGACCAAAGCCGGTTATCGAAGATCGGTCATTGAATGCAAAACCAAAGTCACTAATTTAAAATGTCAGTATTATAAACTGAAGCGGCAAACTCCACCAAGTAAGATAATATTATTAGACTTTGCTAATAGCTAGCGCTCTTTAACTACGTACGGTTTATCCAAAAGGTGATAATCAGCCAGATTGGCCTTATTGGGATAAACTAAACAGTATTATGGTTCAATTGGGCAAGGGAAAATCTTCCAGGGGATATAACGAAACGTCCAGCAATGGTTCTGGATTTTTATCTCGATATTCTAACGGTGACAGTCATTACGCCCAACTTTCCACTGGTAAATTGAATCTTTCAATGTAAATAACTTGTAGGGGTGTGCGAATACCACTTTTTCGGTATAGAACCGGTTACCGAATACCAAACATTTTTCTTATCAAATACCGAATCTGGTAAATTTTTTATCACCCGATTTATCGCAAATAGTTGACCCCTATACTCGCGAATAGTTGACCCCGATACTCGCGAATAGTTGACCCCGATGCTCGCGGATAGTTGACCCCGATGCTCGCGGATAGTTGACCCCGATGCTCGCGGATAGTTGACCCCGATGCTCGCGGATAGTTGACCCCGATGCTCGCGGATAGTTGACCCCGATGCTCGCGGATAGTTAATATCAAGCTAGAAGAAAAACATTTAGAAGCTCCTATATTTTGAAAATACCTCTCCTCGTTGGACGCCGATTAATTCTTAAAGTTTTCATTGGCACTTGATGGTAGTTTTTGATAAAAATAAAATTGGAGGGTATTGAATTTTAAATTTGGTTTGGTATTGGATAGAAACGGTCAAGCGCACACCCCTGTAAATAAGGTTAGCTTAGCGTCGTCAAACATTTTTCGAATGAAACGTCTACTTTGTAGATCTCGATGTCTACCAAGACCAAAGTATTAATCTAAGTCAATCAAATCACGCTTCAGTCGCGGGTGATAGTCATTCCTCCGAAGAATCAGCTGCCAGTGATCTGTAAGTGATACGAATGCCCTTTCATTCAATGTCTCGCGTAGATGTGTTCTTGCGTGAGTGATTTCCAGGGTTGTCACGGATCGAGGGAAACTATGAACCAGGTCGGGTGGTAACTGGTAAACACCTTAAAAAGTTAAAATGGTCAGGGATATTGGCCAAATTTGGTCGGGGATTTTCAACATTGGAAACCTTTGTCCTTAAAGGTCGGGGAAAACGTGGCAGGCAAAGTCGGGAAAATTTTGTGGCAGCCCTGGTCTATTAGGAAGTTATGGGTGGAACCGATTGTGTCCCTCCCCCCTTTTTTTTGCTAAGAATTAAGTTAAATATAATTTAAAATGATCTTCCATTATTTTTCAGCGTTAGGCCATTCTTCAAAAATTGTATATTAAGCTTCAATAAATTATTTTTTGGTTTTGTCTCCGTTTCAATTTTTATTTCCAACTAACTAACCACTAACCAGTTCCACTCTTAACTTATCTTTCGAGGAGGCTTACGACGAGTGATAATAGGCGTTTTATAGTTTGTTTATTCGTCTATTTGTAGCGAGGACCATCGAGAAAGCACCAGGAAGAAGAAAAAACGTAAAGTTGACGATATGATCATGTACAAGCTTCTAGACATTGAACGACGAAGTTTAAAACTTCAAGAAGAACGGAACGAAGATGAACGGAGAATGTTTAAAGCCGTAGCCGATTTCTTTAACGCCATGACTGGTTTAATTACCGGACAAAGTGAAGAATCGGAAGGAACGTCGTCGAGCGGTGAACCTAGAAGCGCTCCGACTTTATCGGAAACGATGATGTCTCTAGTGGATTCGCTTCACAGTGCGCAAAAGAAAGCCGCGGCCGCCGCTGCCAGCGTTAAAACGCCCGATGACGATACTCCACCGTCACCACCACCACCACCAACCTCCACCACCAGGACTGCCGCCGCCGCCACCCCCTTGTCTAATAACATTGTTATTACACCCGGTGGCACGAACGACGTTGTTAAAGAGGAAAATATCCTCAACTAGTTAGTTAACACTACCCACCCCACCCCCCTTCATGGCACTATTGTATTTAAAGGACAAATTTACGACGAGTTTAGGTTTACGGTCATCATGTTTGTTTGTTTTATTTCCAACCAACCAAATGTGCATTACAACAATGATGAAAAACAAATAAGGCCTAAAAACAACCAACGTTTTAAACTTTTGTCACGTTTTTTTTTTTTTTTTTTAGACTAAAATTTTTCGGCAGCCAAAGGAATATTTTTTAATCATTGAATCATGTTTTTTTTACGATGTAGAGAGGGATGAAATTATAGTGATGGGTACAGTACACTTTTTTTTCAGTAAATTATCCCGTTATCGTTAATGGTAAAACCTCCAACATCGATACTGGGTAATTTATCATATTTCCCCATCACTAAATTTTAAATGAATTAATACCAAAGGTTTGTGAAATTAAAAAGTAAGCGACGTATTCAACGCCTGTACAAGCGTAGCGGGAATCCTTTTAAGTGACTTTCTTTTTTAAATTGTGATTAATTAATTAAGAAACTTTGTTTAGTTGGTGTTAATTTAACTGTTTGTGTTTTTTTTTTGCAAATACGGTTGTTTAACCGACCGTTTTTAAACAAACAAACAAACAAATAAACATTTTAATGATCACGTGATAGCGGCAGCAACTACCTAATAACTATTTTTTTTTTCATCACGCGCGTTTTTTAAAGTTTAGTTAAAGGGAGGGTGAAGTAGAAAATCAAGTGATTTTTTTTATCGTTTCTTCTGCGAATGATAAGACCATTCTGCATAGTAAAACATTCAGGAAATACAGTCTCCCAATGATTTTAAAATTACAATTAGGTTCAGATTTTATTAAGGATAATTTTAAATAAGGACCTCCGACCAATCGCGTAACGCCCTGCCTTTTTATTAACAAAATTCTCGTGGCACGTTCCAGGTTGAATGAAATTTATCACGAGATTTGATATAATTTGCGCGCCACGTGACAATCGTGGCGCGAGACACGGAACGTGCCACGAGAATTTTGTTAACAAAAAGGCATGGCGTTACGCGATTGGTCGGAGGTCCTTCTTTAAAATTATCCTTAAAATCGGAACCTAATTTGAATTTTAAAATCATTCGGAAACTGTATTTCCCAAATGTTTCACTAGGCAGATTGGTCTTATAATTAGTAGAAGAATCGATAAAAAATCACTTGATTTTCCACTTCACCCTCCCTTTTAACTTTCGTTGTTTTCTGTTTTATTAGTTGCATTTTTTGTCGCTAAAAATTAAAAGCCAAATTTTCATTATTTTTCATTATTTTTTTTTTTTTTTTGAAAAACACTTGTTTTTTTTATTTAAATCCTTTTTTTTTTTCGATTTCATCTTTTGTTTTATACAACACGTATTCTCGCGCTAATTGCGGGAATCGTAATTAATAAGTTATTATTATCTATGGCTTTAAAAGACGTTTTAATTATGTAAACTAATTTTTTTAAACAATTTTTTTTTTGGTTTTTATATTCCCCCGTGTTCCACCAAAGATTTCAGATTATTTTTTTTCTTAGTCCCCCCCCCCGCCCCGCCCGCCCCCATCCAGCTAATATCTTGTCTTGAAATTAGTCTAGAAATAAGCCCAAAAAGTAGATTAAAATTGCATTGCCGATTAGTGAAAAGTTAAAGCGCTTTTCTATTCGCTACTACAAAATGTTGCCATTTATAAATAGGATAAAAAAGGAAATAAAACGATATCCCCTAGTCTTATTTTTTCCCCTAATAGTTAAGTTTTTCGTTTTTTTGTTTTTGTTTAAATGATCATTGTCAATTTCTCATCATCATTCATTTTTTAAGCGTTAACGGAAATAGAACCTTATTTGATAATTCATTCTTTCCTTGTGTGGCTGAAGAGACGAAAGTATAATATCGACCTGGCGCCGAATGTTAATGTTAATGTTGAAAGGGGACGTGACGCGTCGCCACGCCACGCCACGCCGCTTTCGAGCACCGATACCAATGGTATATTGCGCACCCCGAGCTGGTTAGTTAGACCGCGTAGAGTCCTGTCGCCTCGATTAATCGGTTAACGGTAATAGTTAGCATAGGGCGCTGTAGGTTAGCTGTGGGGGCATAGAGTAATGTCAGTTCTACTATGAAAACGTCATACGATAGAGTAGTGTCGGTAGAGGGGGGGAGTAGACTGTGTATCCCTCCCTCTAGGCGCGCTTTTGTAAGAGGGGATACTGTACGCAGGCGCGGTAAGGGGGGATGACACTGAGCTAAGAGATAGAAGGTATGACGTTTGAATTCTATCTCTTAGCTCAGTGTCACCCCCCTTACCGCGCCTGCGTACAGTATCCCCTCTTACAAAAGGGCGCCTAGAGGGAGGGATACACAGTCTACTCCCCTCTCTACCGACACTACTCTATGGGGCTAGCCCCCTGCACCCCTCTATGCAATGTAAAGGGACCCACCTGTAAATAAGCCACAGGCTTAGTGTGGAAATCCCTTCATAGACAAAGCTTAGATTATTATTATTATTATTAATCCGATTGGCCGAGACAGTAGAGAACTGGTGGTGAGGTTCCATAGTACGCGCCGAATGTTAGAATTTTAAGAGACCAAAGTATTGTCCTGGCTCCGAATGTTAGAACGTAAAGGCGGAAATGTATCATCCTGGCGCCGAATGTTAGAACCCCATGAGAATGATGATGAGACAAAAGTATCGACCTGGCGCCGAATGTTAGAACCCCATGAGACAAAAATATTGTCCTGGCGCCAAATGTTATAAGCCCGTGAGACAAAAATATTGTCCTGGCTCTGAATGTCAGAACGTAAAGAGACAAAAGTATTGTCCTGGCGCCGAATATTATAATGTAAAAAGAAAAAAAGCATCGTCCTGGCGCCAAAGATCATAATTTGAAGATAGTGCGACAAACGAAACATAATAAACATTCTCATTATCGAATATTTGAATTTGAAAACGATTTATGCGAATAGTGAATTAACAAATTAAGGTTCTATTCCCTTAAAATTATCGTTTTTTTGTTAAACTATTTCGCAAATTTTGAGTTTATACTAAGCCGCTCCTATTTCCACCACGCACCCATTAATATTATTAGTAAATTAAGAAGTCGACTCGAGATTGAACGTTAATTAGTTTTCTATCACGTTTTTTTTTAAGCAGTGTGTAATTTATTCGCATAATTTGTCTTCCAATTTTTGACCAGTCTGTATTTTCCTCGTTCAATAAATAGTCTAGCTCCCCCTCCCCCTCCCCCTCCCCGTCCCCAGTACTTAATTTGATCAAATTAAATCCTCAGTTGTAAATATTTAAAACAAACAAACGATACAGTCAGTCTTTACGATACGATAAGTTTATTTTTCATTTTAGAATTAAAAAGTACGATCGACGAATAAAAGAGTCAAAGTAAGCCAATGAAATTATAAAGACGGATTTCAAATTGATTAAAATGGATAATAATAATAATAATAAAGCATTGTGCGATAATACTACCTCACAATCCAACAAAAATACAAGTAACGTTAATTAATTGAAACGTAATTAATTAAAAAAAAACCTTTTTAAATACAACAATGCAATCGTAACAATTCATTGGCCATTATCATAAATAATGTATTAATAATAAGTTTGACGCGTTGCCACAAAAGATTGACACCTATTTAACAATATTTAGTTTGTTTAAAACGTATTTATTCTAACGTTAAACGTTACAGTTTCACTAAACCCGAGACATTTTTCGCACTGCCCTTTTGACCCCCGACCTTTCCCGAGTCCTGACCAGTGGCAATCTGGCATACTTATTCTTATTGCCTTACTTATGACGATATCGTGTAAAAAAAATTAAACCCACTAATTTTCATTTTAATTATTAATTAAGGTCACAAAGTACGTGTCTTTTCGTTCATTTTAATTTACGTTAATTAGATTGGATATAAATTAAAATTTAAAATAATAATAATAATAATAAACACCGTTAGGCCTACCCCCCTAAGAGAGATGAAAAATAGTAATATTTTTAGCCAATGTGAATCATTTGTCAAACATTTTATAATCTGGAGAGCTATGCAGTTTTAATGGTGTTTTTGTGAAATCTCCAATATTAATAATGACATGAAAAAATACGAAAAACAAATATAAGGTAACAGCATTTTATGCAATTAAATTTTAGCCAACTTGACCAGAAAAAAAAATATTAAAAGAGCGTAATATTCTATAGATGTCAACAGTATTTTGCTATTCGCTATAAAATAATAATTAAATACTAAAAATTAATAATAATAATAATAATAATGGAGTTATTATAAAATAAAAGCGATTTCCATTACGTAGAAAATTTGGTCCTAGACAAAGGTAAATTTTGAAAGAAGAAAAAAAAGGGTTTTTTCCCCCCCACACGTTAAAGGGAGGCTGAAATGGAAAATAAAGTGATTTTTTTTTCATCGTTTCTGCTACTAATTAAAAGACCAATCTGCATAGTGAAACATCTGGAAAATACAGTTTCTGAATGATTTTAAAATTCAAATTAGTTTGAAATTTCATTTATAATTGTACAGAAGAACCTTCGACCAATCGCGTAACTCCCTGCCTTTTTGCTAAGAAAATTCTCGTGACACGCTCTATGTTTCGCGCCACGATTGCCACTTATCAAATCTCATGAGGAATTCGTTAATAAGAAGGCAGGGCGTTACGCGATTGGTCGGTGGTTTCAAATTATCCATGAAATTTCAAACTAATTGTAATTTTAAAATCATTCGGAAACTGTATTTCTTGTATGTTTCATTATGCAGATTGGTCTTATAATCAGTAGAAGAATCGTTAAAAAAAAAAAAGAACACTTCATTTTCCATTTCACCCTCCCTTTAAAGAATAATATTTAGTGTTTAAGCCATATCCAATAATTGTACGCCTGACGCGAACGTCTGTGAAAATCTCTAACAATTCAACTGTCAACGGAACGTATAGACAATCTCAAGTCGGACGCCTCAACATCCACATCTCCTTAACTCCCAATTGCTGAATGTTAAGTTTAATGCTAAGCATCATGACGTCACTCTGGGCGTTCGCGCCGGACCTATGATTTTCAGGAATGTCTTAAACGCTATAAGAACGTTTTTTTCAAGATCATTTGTCTAAGGCGAACAATTTGTTTAGGGATATTGATCGGTTTTTAAGAAAATGCCCATTAAGTTTAAAAACAAACGAGTCTTCGCGGGTATTTCATTCGGAATTGTGTAAAGAGAAACTTTTAATTAACAAACAGCATTGTATAAGTTTAAAAAACGAAACAAAAAATAATTCACTGTATTTAGACCTCTGCGAAATTCTAGGCCCAAGTTTCATTTATTTTAAATTATAGAATGTTTCGTCGGGTGGTGAATTTGATGTGCTTTTTAATTGTCAAGTTAGAAAAAAAGGTGGTTTTTCGCGACGGTAAGATAACAATTACGAATAAATAACTTTGGGCGTTTTCGTGGAGGTCGAAAATTTAACAATAAAACGCGGTTATAATTCATTGAAGAAGCTAAAACATAAATGAATAAACCAGTTCTATGCTAAATTATCATTACGTTCGTAGGCTAGAGACTTGACAATCTCTTCTCAAGGCTTACGAGGCGTGATAACTTCAGGAGCATCACGGTAAATACGCTTTATTTCAATTCCCCGATTCTTTAGGTTTTCCCTGACCCATTTGGGCCAAAGATTGTCTATGCAAGGGTGATGGGGGGAAGATGCCAAGTCTGAGAAATTCAGCCAGGTATTTTTCAATTCGGCTTTTGCTTTCGATAAAACTTCTTCGGTCAAGAAGTGCTACGGGCGAACCAATTACAATTGAGTCCAACTATTCCTTCCCCATTTTTTGGCGTCCCACCCAACCTGATCTGTTCCGCAGTTAGCGCGACTATTTCTCTCAGTTTTCGCACCATCCTTGGTCTCATGTCACTAGTACAGGGTTCATACAAAACTGGAAAAATCAGGGAAATAATAAGTTGACAAAAACCTCAGGGAAAATTCAGGGAAATTATCGAATTTTTAGTAGAAATCGGGGAAATTTGCGTCAAACAGGGGCCGAGTAATTAAGCAAAATGTTCATGAACATACACTCCATAGGACTAAAATACGGGGATGTCCCTTGAGTGTGTTATAATCCTATTTGCCCCCCCCCCCTCCTTCGTTAACATTTGCTCCATGGGATACTCCATATACGGGAAAAACCTGGAAAACTCAGGGAAGTATATGGGGGAAAACCTGGAAATCTCAGGGAAATTTGTTTTCCAAAAGTTGTATGAACCCTGTTGTATATTTTAGAATATTGTTTACAAATTACTTTTTAAAACCATTTGGGGAAATTCTGTAGCTTTTTAAGCGAGTTATGGAAAATGATAACTATCTCTTAAAGGGTTTACGCCAACTACCCCGCTATTCCGCTCTTGCTAATAGAAAACAAATTTCTCGAATTCTAATTTTACCGCCGCTTTTGTTCAAGGTTCGATGACATCTAAGACTATTCGCCTATTTAGATTTCGCGCTGTGTGATAGGACGCGTGGAGTTGATAGTTACCACTCGCGATAAATCGTTATAAAAGTTACAGACTGCCCAATTGTGACGTGCGAAACTGAACGTTGGTAATTTCCTAAATGCAAAAAGAAAGAAAGAATGCCAGAAAGAAGCGCGAATCTGGAATGGAAATGAACAGGGACATTGCGGTAAACCTTTATTAAATAGCTTGTACAATGTTTAGTTGGCTAACTTATAAACGCCGTTAGAATAAATTAATTTTTCTTCGCGAACTTTAACGCTAAGAAATTGCCGTAATTCGTGGATACTCCACTCTGACGCGTTGGGTCCCTGCATAGCGAACATTCTCAACATATTATGAATTTGTTCCAGAGGCAGGGAATCCAGATTTGTCAACATTCCAACGACGAATGACCAAAACATCTGAAAAGAAAATTAATTACGACAAATTAACCGGAATATTTATTTGACGTACTTGTAGTTCTTCCTCTTTCTGTTCTTTAGTGGATGAAGCGATGGCGTCTCCTTCTTCTTCCATCATTTGGTCCTCGAGATGCGAAACTGAATGCTGTCCCATTATATCGGCTCCCGTACTTTCCTCTACAAGAACGAACGTATCGTTGGCTTCTTCCCTAAGAATGCCGTGACTTTGCCAAATCGTGATCTTTCGTCTTACGACGGAAGTTGAGGAACCCATGGCGTGACTTAGTTCCTCGATCGTCCATTGCGCTGCAATAATTCCCAGGTTATCGATGAATCGAACGCTCTCATTTTGTACCTACGTTTCTCTTCAAATCTGAGGATAATTGCCGCTTGAATTGGTAAAACTTGCAAGTCAACTACTCTATCTTTTAGTTCGATCTCTAAGGTCACTAAACCTAAAGAGGCTTTCCAACATAATGTCCTGTTTCCTTTTAACGCTTCGAAAGCTTTCTTGTAACGTTCAATCGCGGTTTTAACAACCGGCGGTAATTCCATCCTATCTTCCCTTAATTGCGGCCAAAATTGCGCCGAAACTATCATGGCGTCCAAAACAAAGTCCTAAAACGTGTCAAAAATTATTCAATTACTTCTTTTAAAGAAGTTCGTAACGTACTTCCTCTACGTTAGATTTGGCCAAATTTTCGGCGCTGTTAATATGAGAATTGATTCGTTTGGAATCGGCCACGTCTTTTAACATAACTTCGCAAAAATGCAAATGAGCTTCGCCAAATCTTAATTTCAAAAGTTCGAGATAACGAATCTCTCTCTCGGTATCGAAACAGAAATTGCTTAGTAGTCGATCGGCCAGTAACGTTTGATATTCCTTGATGAACAACTCTTTGGTTCCGTAGATATTAACCAAAATACTGATGATGTCCGATGATCTATGACTTTTCGGAGCTTTCGCTACGACAATCGAAATTTTAAGCGCGTTTCTGCGTAGACGATGACCGCGGTCACTTACCAGGATCAGCGTCAATAGGATCGGGCATCCAACTTTCCCAATCACCCGCGTTGGCTCCCGAATCTTCGTCATCGTCGCTGTTGTAACCGTATCCATCGTCCAGAACAAGAGGCGCGCCTCTCATCAATTCGTTCATAAGTTCGCTGTTACTGTCATCGGTCAAACTGGAAACGATGCATCGAACCGTGTCCTCCCTGGACCTTAAATACTTGCAAACTGGTTGCGATGCCAGTTGCAAAATGACACCGGTCGGATCCAGTATCCTGAGAGCTTTAATAGCCGATATGTAGGCGGTCAAGATGTCCTCGGTACTGACACCAGGATGAAGTAGTCTCGTTTCCAAGGAAACTTTTAACGAAGTCACCAATTTCTTTCTCAAGTTAGTTTTTTCCAAACAATCCCTTAAGTCTTCCAAAGCGGCTTGCGACTCCGGGAATTCAATAATAATGTTGAAGAGTTGCTCCATTCGGATCGTAGCGTATGTTTCGATCAAGTAATACGAAAGAAGTTCCTGTTACAATTGTTTCATCGATTCAATGCAAATAAGGGGTTATTTTCAAGTAAAAAAGAAAACAAAGAACACACTTTGTAATTCAGGAATGATTTTGATGCTTGAGAAATTGTAGTTTTGAGGCAAAAAACAGATTCTAGCCAGGCTAAAACCGATTTCTTTAGCCACTAAAATTTTAAGATGTTTTATTAAACTAGGATATATTGGTTTTGCAAAAACATCGAGGGGTAAATCACAGTGTACAAATGAAGGAGAGTTTTAGTGAGTTACCCCATGGATGAAGAATGCGCGTGAGAAATTTATAGGATAGGCAACTCCCTATCCTATAGCGTGAAAAATAAATTTCCTCACGCGCATTCTTTATCCATAGCTACCCGTTATATTTATGCTCACATCTTCGAGTATGGCCTTGTAAAGTGTATCAAAATTTCCTTTGCAATTTATATTTACGTAATCCTCAATCTGGTATCTCGCTACTGTTAACGCGGCGTCGCCTACCAACGCTTCTAATAGACGCATTTCGTCTCTATCGCAAAAATTTAACAGAAATTTAAGCCTGGATTTGGTGTTTTAAGTGTAGCTTTTGAAATTTTTGTTACAGATAGAGGTTTATAGTTTGGGCGGACAATAGAATTTTCTCGCAAGTGCAATTTTCTTTGGCATTACCGCAACCACAACACGCGACTGCAACATCATCGTCGTTAAATTCGACAAATACTGTTTAAAGATAGTAACGTTGGAACAAACCAGATTTTAGAACTTTGCCCTTAAAAGTAAGTGTTTTTTACATAATGATTCGACATTACCCGCTTTGGTATTGACATTTGAATTGTAAGCCTTAAATGCGGAGCTGTAGAACAAAATGGCGTGTTTGTGAAAGTGTAAAGGTACTTTCATTAGAAGAAAGCCTTTCAATCGACCAAGTAGCGTGTTGATCGCTGTTGTTACATCCAATTCAATAAAAGTAACGTTTGACAAATACCAAGATATCTTTTGATACATGTAAGTTACGGCTTGTTCGAAATTATGAAATGTGTCGGTTTCATCTAGCGGATTTTCGCTAAAATAATTCCAAAAACCTGGTACGATATTTTCTCGCATATCAATGATAAATTTATCATTGAAGCAATCTTTAAGTAAATCGGAATAATCGTTAGATTTAAGAACTTCAATAGCGTTTAAGAATGATTCGCTTTCAAGGTTTGGCCGATCCTGTAACAAAATTATTACATTATTTATTGCAGAGCCCCAGCCGAATTTCGAAGATATAGGAATTATAGATCTTTTTTGATGGAAATATAGGATTTTATAGGACGGTTATCCAGAATTATAGGATTATATAGGACACTAAAATATTAATTTCGATCTTTTTTTTAAGAACCAGTACCGCAAACAGAGGCCGAGTAATAAAGTAAAACGTAAACAAACATACCCCCTCCATAGGAATAGCATTACACCATAAGTACAATAATTGAACAGATTACACTGTACTTTGGAGGCTCATAACTCTGGTTCTACTAGAGATTCGGGGATGCCCTTTGAGTATGTTATAGTCCAATTTATGCCCCATCCAATCATACTAAAAACGTACGGCTACGACAAACAGGGGCGGAGTAATTAAGCAAAACGTTCAAAAACATACTCTCCACAGGAATACCATTACACCCATCTTTGGAGGCTCATAACTCTGGTTCTACTGGAGATACGGGCATGTCCTTTGATTATGTTATAGTCCTATTTGCCCGCCATATACCGAGCCATTTTTAACAAGTTAGCTACAATACTAAGGAAACCATCCCCATTTTATGATATTTTTTAGACCCGAGTCCTGGATGGGTTGCTTAAAATTCGCGCCGCAAGTTTCAAAATTATAGGATTTCATAGGATTTTTGGCGATTTTAGACAAAATTATAGGATTTTATAGGACATTTTTAAAAATATAGGGTTTTATAGGAATTATAGGATCTCTGGGGGCCCTGCCTTATCTTTAAATTTCAATTGGTAGATATCATATTAGGTGTTACGCTACATTGTTCAAATCGCTTTATTGAATATTTTTAAATTACTTACCATATTGGAATCAGTGGGAAATGCATTGCAAAAAAATTCGAAGGCGCTGTCTATCTCATCCATTTTTAATTGCTATTCTTAACTTAATTAAATATTGATTTTAAGCATTAGACACAGTGCCGACTGGGATAACCACAGGGTATTACAGAACGCGATGCAGACAATAACCAAAAGTTAAAATTCCCGCGAATTTCACCCAGGGCCGGAAATAAGAAAAATTTCTTATAGGACAGATCCGTCCACTGCCGTCCAGTCAGGGATAAGGGAGTCAGATGGATTGGAAATGATGATGGGCGACCTGCGGCACCATATCTCTCCCAGTGTACCTCGCGCACGCCCCTACCTTTCCGTAGGCGATTGCTAAGTGCTGCCGCGTAGCGCCATTTTATTTGAATGAGAACTAGCTTCTATTTTTGAGATAGAGGGAGCGTCCTTTACAATTTCGTCCGGCACGACCCTACCTAACCGCTGGGGATGATGGGAGGACTATGGTGCCGTAGGTGGCGGTACAAAGGCAACGCTTAAGGTATAGGGGTTTCCACTCCATTACTCTCTCCTTCAAGGTCCAGTGACCCCTCCCTCCATTTGACTAGAAAATTTATATATATATCACAGATGGCGCTGTCATGTTGATAAAAACAATGTTTTTCGCGGGAAGCGGGACTTTAAATCGTTCATTGAGCATGAGCCAGACAAGTTAAAAAGTTCGTTTCAGTGAAAGTTTACTATGGCAACTAAAAGTAAAATTATGAGCGAGTTTCGAATATCAGATTTAAGGCCTAAACTTATTCTAAAATTTATTCAACCAATTATTAGAAAAGTATGTTGTCAATGTTTAAATGTTGAATAATAATCCTAAACCTTGCTAAAAATTTTAAATCTGATCAATTAGGTTCAAAATTTAATTCAAGAAACGTATTCAAATGAAGCGAGTGACGAATTTAATGCTAGTATAAATTTATTATACGATTTACTCTCGCAATTACTTGAAGAGTTGAAGAACCGTCAAGTTTTACAGAACATGGAGAAGGAGATGGAGTTCACACTGGTGAGTTTGAATTGTTAAGTTACAAAGGGGAAAGGTTTTAATATTAGTACGTATGGGTACAGGAATTTCAAGAAATGATGACCGTATTCGAAAATGACCTACATAAACAGGTCCAGACAATAAGGGGATTAAACAATCCTATAAATCGCGATTTGGTGTTTAAATTTTGTGGAAATGTGATTCAGTCGTGGTTAAAGGTACAATGAATCAGGGTTCGTACGGAACCTGGATAACCTGGATAAGTCAGGGATATGAAAATTAGGGGGAAAAGTCAGGGATATGAAAATTAGGGGGAAAAGTCAGGGATAAGTCAGGAATTTAAACGATTTACCTAAAAAATCAGGGAAATGTCAGGGATTTCATTTGGTATATTAAACCATGCTTCGCGAAATGCTAAATATGAGACGGGTGTGATGAAGTGGGCTCTGGTAAGCTACTTAAAATGGTCAGGGATAACCTGGAAAAGTCAAGGATTTTCAATGTAAAAATTTCGTACGAACCCTGATGATTCATTTTTGGGTTCGTTTCGGGATCAGTTTTAACAATTTGCAGCCGCGTTTTACGCTTAACAGTTATTATCAATGTGGCAAACGCTTCAAATTAAGGAAATAAAGGTTCTCATACGCAAAATTAAAGGCAACCTTGCGTGGTTCCAAAACATCAAAGACGAGAAACAGTTTCTTAAAAAATATAAAGAACTTTGCGAAGATATTTTGTCTTTCAAAAAATCCGTTTCAAACGACATCTTTCAACTCTACGATAGCAATTCCGTGAAAAAACGTCTTCTTTTTGCTAACATTTTTAAGCTGCTCGAAGCTTTTTCTGAAACAGCTACGCTGAAATACAAATATAGTGGTGTTTCAAATGACCCGAAGTATTTGGTAAATAAATCTAATTTCTTTGTAGTAAATGTATCGTTTGTGATCTTCTTTAATGATTATTTTAGGAAAGTTTGAAGTTCTATGAAAATTCCATCATTTTTTACGTCAATCAAGTTGCGGTGCTCATGGATATTGATAACGATACATCCACTGAAGTGACGGATTTAGTTCCTGACTTTATAGAAGCGATTGACGCTGTATTAATACTTACAATTCGAATTTAATCAGCGGAGTTATTTAAATTTAGATTTTATTTAGATTGGAGAAGAGTTTCTAATCGAAAACTCCGAAGTCAACCATATAAATCTCGCTAAACAACTGACAAATCTTCACGCGTTTGGCTCCGAACTCGCAAAATTCACCATTCCTATTTTAAGCAAACGAATTATCGAATCGATTGATCGATTTATCGTATATAGAGAAGAACTCCTGAAGGATAACACTTCCGTGATTGAATTCGAGCTCTTAGCCGAACTCGTAACCATAGAGAAACTAGTCGATATGGCTATCTTAAGGAGTTTTCTCGATATCGTCGTCACCTCCTACGACGAGGAGAATGACCTGATGAGAAACGTTATTCGAAAAGTAAAGGAAAATTCACATAGCAACGTTGACTTCAATCCTTCTTTTCAAAAGTTGCGAAACTTTGTCAAAAGGTTTTGTTCCGTGATAGAACTATTTTTGAAATGTACTTCATCATTTCAAACTGGTAAGTTGATTAGTAGATGATTTAAACAGTTACTTGCAGGGCCCCCACAGGTCCTATAATACCTATAAAATCCTTTAATTTTGAACGTGTCCTATAAAAAATCCTTTAATTTTGAACGTGTCCTATAAAATCCTATGTTTTTGCAATAAGTCCTATAAAATCCTATGTTTTTGCAAGAAGTCCTATAAAATCCTATGTTTTTGCAAGAAGTCCTATAAAATCCCATGTTTTTGCAAGAAGTCCTATAAAATCCCATGTTTTTGCAAGAAGTCCTATAAAATCCCATGTTTTTGCAAGAAGTCCTATAAAATCCCATGTTTTTGCAATAAGTCCTATAAAATCCCGTGTTTTTGCAATAAGTCCTATATAATCCTATAATTCTGGAAAAACTTCCTATAAAATTCGGCTGGGGGCCCTGTCAATTTTATTTACTTATTTATTTTTTAAATAACTACTACAGTAAAATGGGGGCTGGCGCTTTCGCTAAAATGGTTAACTTCGGTGAACGAAGCCTTAATTAATTGCCTCCGAGAGTACGTTCAAAATCCAATGAATATTGTCATTATTCACGAATTGAAGTTTCTTAAACACGAATGGGATAAGATTATTGAGGTTGTTATTAACAACGTTATGGGCTTGATTTCTACACCGGAACTTCTTAAATTAATTGGTACTTAATCGCGAGCGTTAATTATTTAAGTTTAAATGAATTAAATTAATTTGTTAATTATAGATAGCGGAGTTAAGAACTTAATTGGGGAACTCGAAGATATAACCGCGAACGAAACTGAGATTAAGAAATGTAAAAATGATGTCCAAAAAGTTCTCACCCTTTCCAAAATTGCCGTCAGGGTCCTTGAAACATTTTCCACGACTAAATCGGGCTTTAACGCTAGAAAGGCGATTCAATTGGCTAATGGTCAAGTCAATTGTTGTCAGTATTGTTTAATTTTTATTTCTTCTCGTTTATGTTTTTAATTAAAAGTAACGTGTTTAATATTTTAGGCCTTAAAACTGTAAATCTCTTCAAGACAACGTATTTCGAGAACTTAGCTTGTAAAGAAGTTCAACGTGATATGTTTAATTATTTAATTAATCTTAGTAAAGAAATCGAAAAACTCTCGGAACTTTATGAAAAAATAACGACTAGTAACATTTACAATCAGGAAACTCGGTCTCAGGAAGATACCCAGAGTGGTAATGATTATTTTTATATTTAATTCATTTTAAAGGAAAATGTCACGTAACGTAATAATTCACCTTAAAAGAACGGCCTTTTTCTAAATAATATAGAAGGATCTCTTAATAACAAAATAATTAGCGTTTAATTAGTCTTAAAAACAATCAAGGACTACTGGGCCATCCGCCATTGGTTTAGTGGCGTCTGCTAAATCGAACCTCGTACCCTAACGGGATTGTTTGAATTCTCACACGCTTAGAGAGAGGTAAGGGATAAGAGGTTCTGGCTAGCAGACGCCACTAAACCAATGGCGCGGTAGTCCTTTATCATTTTTACGCTAATTATTTCGTTATTAAGTTTAGAAAAAAGCCGTTCCTTTAAGGTATAATGTTACGTTACCTGAACTTTTTAATAATGAAATAATTTATTTCTTAGGAAAAGTGGAGACAAAAACGGAATTTACGCTAACTGACATTTTATTGGAGGAGTTATCCGCGAGAGTTGAAAATCACGAAACACTCGATCAAAACACCTTTTCTTCCGCAATTGACAATCTATGTTCAGTGTTCAGCGAGCCTGTCGATTCGGAAGTCTCTACGTGTCTGTAAGAAACATTTTATTAGGGTTGTCACGAGTCAGGGAACCAGTGGTGCGCGTGGTTCTCGTTAAGTTCGAGTACTCAGTCCGAGTATCGAGCCAAGTACTCGACTCAATACTCTATCGATAGCAACGTATTTGAAATACTCTAGATAGATTCGAGTACCTTTTTCAACTTCTTAAATACCACTGGGTACAAAAGTCAGGGAATTTAAGAAAGTCGTCGTGGAAATTTTGGGGCAATCCTATTTATTATTGAAGTATATTTTTCAGTCCAATAATAATTTTTCTTTTCGCGCTGTAAGTGATTCGCTTTCCAAATCTTTGAACTTGAAGGAAACGGAGTCGGATAATGACTTTGAAATTGAGAGATTATCGGTAAGATACTTTGTTAAATTGAAAGAAAAATAGATTTATATACGTAACTCTACAGGCTCAACTTCAAACTTTGAGAGAACAACTCCAATCTAGCTACGACGGTGAGAAGTATTTGCTCGATCTCATTGTGGAAGTAGACGATTTCATCTACCAAGTTCTAAGCGCCGATGAACATTACAATATTTTGATATCAAAGCCCTTAATGAAAAGTCTTAACAATGCAATCTGCAAAACAAATGATATGAAACTGCTAATTCGTTTGTCCGCGTTACAAGCGCATTTAAAATATTTCGAAGAAAAGAGGGTATAAAATATTATAAACTTAAAAATTTCAAAAAACTAATTTTTTTTTTGATTTTATCTTCAGGAATCCTGTGATGCGAATATTTTATTAACTAAACTCGCCATTATCTTTAAAGAACTAGTTGCTACTGTTTATGAAGCCGAAAGTGTTAAATTGATTGTAAGTACAATTATTTAGATCACTTAGTTCTATAAGCCTACTCGCTAAGCCTACACGCCAAGCCTTAGCGCTAAGCCTACACGCCAAGCCTTGGCGCTAAGCCTACACGCCAAGCCTACTTTTATTAACTGAATTTCAGTGGCGTTTAAAGAAATTTTCTGGTTCAGGCATTGAGTTTGATTATTAGATCGCCAATAAGCCTACTCTCTAAGTCTTGGCTCGAGGTCTTTGACCTTTTGAAAGTAACGCGTTAAGCCTATTTCGATTAACAAAGTTTCAAAGGCATATTAGACCGCCGGTAAGCCTTGGTTCAAGGTCGTTGACCTTTTGACAATCAAGCGTTAATTCTATTTTGATTAAATAGGTTTTTAGCGGCGTTGAAACTAATTTTTAAACAAATTTTTAACGTATTAGGAAGGACACGAAAGAGAACGCATATATATAAGAAGAATTATGCGCCAAGTAGGTCTCAACGTGACAATTGGTTTGTGCGGAAGTGAAGAAAACTTAGGACAGAAATAAATGACAACAAAAGTCTGTGTTGATGCCGGGAAATTTTTATTCCTATAAATTAACGAGATACGTTTAGAAAGTTGGCTTGAATTTCTTTACTTCCACCATCAAGTGATGAATGTTTAGGATTTCGCCTCGATTAGGAATATTTTTGAATGCGGGTAGACTTAGAATCTTTTGGAAACGGTGGTAGTATTGAATTAATTGCGTCAAAGCCACCTGAAAGATAAATGCAGTTTTATTTTCAACGTAACGTAAATTTAATAATAAAATACCTGGAGAATATTAGTCCCATTTTTAAAATTAGTGAAAGATCTCATGATATCTTGGTTGATATCTTCGATAGCCTTTTTCCACGTTGAGTTAAATGATCTCACGATATTAATTATCCTTTCTACAATTAATTTTATACTAATTAATTAGTTACCGTAAAGAAATATTTACGTAAGAAGTTAACTTACTTTCTTCTTTTTTGAGATTATCAGCTTGACCTCTTTCGATAGCGTTTTCGCATTCCTTCACGAAGGTCATTAAACCACCGAAATGCGGTCCTAAAACCTCCTCGACAAATTCTTGCGTTCGCGCGTTGAGAAGATCCTTAAAACTTTCAGATTCTTTCGAATCTTCTTTCGTTCGTTCCTTATATAAAGTTTTATTTTAATTTTGGTTGGTTAATTTTTAATTAGAACGCTTACTAATAAAACGTTTAACATCATATCGTAGTTATTAATAAGGAAAATTAATTGATCCTTTCTCTCTGAAAATTCCGCGGCCATTCTTAAAATGAAATTCTCAACTTCACTCTGTAACGCTCCTAAAAGTCGCGAAACTCTTTCGCTGGGAAAACTCTCGTTAACTCCGACGATAGCCGCGGAAAACTCGGCGTATCTTCTTGTAATCTATTTTTAAATAGATTAAGTTTAATCGCGGATCTTTCGAGTAAGGTATCTCCTTAATTACGTAATGCGGCCTCATATCGATAGCCCCTAATTTTTGAGGATCGCAATCGCGAATGCTTTGGATGTTTAACTGTAGAATCATTTCGAAACGAGGCCAGAAAACTTGAAGAAGGGTATCCCAGTATTTATCCAAAGCTCCCACTGATCGTTTATGCATCAAAATTTGATATCGATGAACGATATGGATACAAAGAAACAAAGCTATCGAGTCGAAACAATCTTGAATGTAAAGATTTAAATGTTTCTGGAGGAAGAATTTAAGATTGTTAACTCGGCATTTCCGCGACAATAACGAGTTGAAAAGTACCAGAAACATGTTAAGAGTTTTCCCAAATATGGCGAGGAATAAATCTTGCCCGGCATTGGCTGATAACATAAAGAATTCCGCCAAAAATAGGTATTCGCGACAAGCGTTATCTACTAAAGCGTACTGGTGACTTCGAAATAAACTTTCAAATGTATACTATAAGAAGATTGGAAGAAAAAAAAACTAAAGATTGAGGAGCTTAAGCGCGGGTCCAATGGATCCCCTACAAGTTGACTTTCCTCCTGAACTCCGGGTTTAGCTTGGCAAAGGCTAGTGGGCGTGATTTATAAGTGCACTTATAAATCCCGCCCACAAATGCCTCCAGCCTTCGCCAAGCCAAAACTGGAGTTCGTATGGAAAGTCAACTTGTAGGGGATCCACTGGACCACCCGCGCTTTGCTTTAACTTAATTCTCGCAATATTACTTTAGTTTCAGATTTTTGAGCAGCGTGAGGAACTATGGTAGTAGATTCCAACTCGGTCGTTAATATATTTCCTCGGTAACCCAACGAAAAGACGGTTGAACGATTCTTTAGAGCAACTTTACTAGCAAATATACTTCGTTTCGCCGTATCCTCGACCCCCATTAAGTCGTCTTTATCAGCCACTTCTTCGTACTGTAACTTCATCAGTCTACTGACGTAACTCTTGAAGTACGAATAATACATTTTACTCAGGGTCTCGATGTATTCGTCCCTAATTTCCCTGGCAACGTCTCTGTCGTGGGTCATCAAGAATTTGTAGAAAAATTTGCCCTTAAGAAGGGCATTTTGCGGAATTTGGTAGTTGGACATTGGTTTTCGAAAAGCGTAGATTTTTTGAAGTAAATATTCTCGGATTTTTGCGATGCTTTTGATCTTTAATTTCTCGAGAATGTCTCTGACATCCTGACAAGAACGAGCTTCGTTAAAAGCTTGTTCTTTAACGAATGAGATCTTGTGATCGAGAATGCAAAGTTGTTCCATGAAAACTTTTTCAGAAACTGCGGTGTGTAGAATATGGCTAAGAAAATAATTCCAGTTCAAAATCTGATGATTAAGGCCTGTTGATTAACAGTACTTAATCATGGATTCGTGGATGACCATTTCATCCACGAATTGGCTCAATTCCCCCCGAACAGATTGCCTGTTTTTTAGACGTATATTCATAGAAACTGATTGTTGTTGTAAGGTTAATATTTCGTGACTGATACTGCCTAAATCGTTTTGAAATGACAGTAACATCCCTTCCATTCTCTATAAGTATTAGATTAATTTTAATTTGTTTATTCTTCAAATTGAGAAAGCATTAACCTGTAAAATATCATCGCAAGCGGTTATTTGATTGTGTAGGCTCGCTATGTTTTCACTTTCGTGTATATCTGAACGTATTTAAAATATTAAGAAATGAAGTTATAGGAGCTAATTTAATTTCATATCGTAATCGTACAGTCTTGAATTGATGAATTTTCGACTTCTTTTAGCTCTTTTTCAATCTGTTGCGAGTATTTACGTAAATCCATCCCCTAAAGCGTATTTACGACAAAACTACCGTGAATATGTGTTAGATATTTATAGTGATTATATCAGTACCGATTTGAGAGCTTCTTTAATAAAATCATCTTCAAGATTTTCTTGTATATTATCTAATCCCAATTAATTAGTGTAAATAACAAATAAATTTATTAGAACGGACACCTTTGTAAACAAGAATTATCTTAAAGATTGTTTCCGAATAAAAAAGCCTTTTATTTACTATTATTATTACTACTACCAACTGGCACTGGAAATTTTACAAGGACTTTTGGTTATAATATTATATTTTTCTCACCCGTAACTCCATCAAAAATTCCATGTTCATCAACTGCGTCGTCTTGGTAATCATACATTTTTTAATTATGTTTTAATTGACATTAAACCGTGATTAAACGACCGCTGAAGAGAACCACATCCAACACACAGCCGACTCGATCACGCTTTGGCTGTACGCGCTATCAGAGCGAATTGGTGCTATAGAAGCAGAGCACTACAATCGGTCTCAAAACTAGTATCACACATTTTAACCCAAAAAATCAAAGGAGTCAGCTTTTAACATGGCTGTTAATTTTAATGAGATGTGCAAAATAAGGTTTGTTATTTTTGTGCAAAGTTTAAAAAGTTTCTCTTTGATAGTTTTTTTTTTTTGAAAAATTAAAACGAAGAGTAGCCATAAAGGGCTTAGTCTTCAAACGGTTTAAATGTGTTTTCTTCGTTTTCACTGGTTCGAATCTCTTGAAATTTTAATGAGAGGCATATTGAAGGGTTTTAAATTATCTTTCAAAGTTTTAAAACAAAAAGTTTGTTTCTTAAAAATTAATTAAATATTTGTTTGTTCATAATCTCAACCTATTTTAGGAAAACGCATGCAGCAGCCTAAGCGCGATGGAGTGGGCTATGGTCTGGTGCAACACCGTCCGAATTCCGAAACTCCAAATCCGAGCCTCCGAGGGTGAATTTGTCGAAATTTGACTTTCTAATGGAATAATTTTCATTTTAAGGGTGTTATTGTGGTCTTCTACTGTGGTAAAACAAACGGAAATTTTTGTTAGGCAACATAAAGTTCAAAATGCCAAATTCCCATAAATTAGTTTTTCTTGCCAAGGCTTAAGTAAGCATTGTCAAGTTGGAATGGGTTAGCACATTACATTACACTTGCAGGGCTAAACTTTACTTTAGCTCGCGCATTCAAATTACAGTTTTTTCAATAAATATCTTTTCTGGGAGGTTAATTATACGATAATTAGTTAAATTTAAGGTGCGGAAACTAACTTACATCAATATTTTCCATGTTTTTTGTAATTTATTCCCTCTTATTCCCTTCCATGAGCGGCTAATGTGCGCCTGTTTCTGTTATTGCCAAGGAAAACTGCATCACCTTTTCCAAAATATTACTAAATATTGTCAACTCCAAGAAATGTTAGGTTTGCGGAAACTATTATAATCAATATTAGGTTAGGTTAGGTTAGGTTTGGTTAGGTTAGGTTTGGTTAGGTTAGGTTAGGTTTGGTTAGGTTAGGTTAGGTTAGGTTAGGTTAGGTTAGGTTAGGTTAGGTTTGGTTAGGTTAGGTTTGGTTAGGTTAGGTTTGGTTAGGTTTGGTTAGGTTAGTTTTGGTTAGGTTAGGTTAGGTTTGTGAAAATATTTATTAAAATAGTTTCCGCGACTTAAATGTAATTAATTATCATATAATTAACCTCCAAGAAATGATATTTATTGGAAAAACTGTATTTTGAATGCGCGAGCTAAAGTAAAGTTTTTCCCACTTGCAGTGCTATAGATAAAAAATGTCAGGTTTGGAAGAGGTTGGAATACCTGGGAAGGAGTACCTCCGTGAATCACTTACAAATTGCTCAGACCCGCTAAGAGCTATAGAAGAATTCCAAATTGAAAATGGAATTCTGTTACCTTCACTTCGACCCATGTTACCATTACTGGACTTACACGGTGTTCGTCGTTTAGAATTTCATTTATCTGTTCTTGACGAACTGAAAGAGAAGCTGCTGCAACAGATTGAAGCTCTTGGCAAGCAGGAGCGGCGAGAAAAGGACAAGAAACTGAAGGAACTTTTACAAAAGAGTTTTCCCGTCATCAAAGTACCAACATTGAGGCCAATTGTCATGGGCATTATGAAGAATATGGAACGACTGGAAGATAAATACTTGAAACAGATCGTTGTCGATAAAGTATTGTACAACGAATGCGATGTCCACGTTAAACGACAAATTTGGCAAGATAATCAGGCCTTGTTTGGAGATGAAGTCTCTCCCCTTTTAACTCGTTACGTTGAAGAGAAACGTGAACAACTACTCTCTTGTCAAGAAACGTCGAACTTTTTTCTGTTATCACCGAAACAACGTCGCCAAGCGGATATCATTCAAAAACTTATAAATATGATTGGCAGAAACATTCAACTCTACGATATGGTTCTACAATTCATTCGTACTTTGTTCCTTCGCACAAAGAACGTCCATTATTGTACGCTTAGAGCGGAATTGTTAATGGCCATGCATGATTTAGAAATTCAAGAAATAACTTCGATAGATCCTTGTCACAAATTCACCTGGTGTTTGGACGCTTGCATCAGAGAAAGAAACGTTAATGTTAAAAAATCCAGAGAACTTCAAGGCTTTCTCGATGGAATTAAACGAGGACAGGAACACGTCATGGGAGACTTATCCATGACGCTATGCGACCCTTACGCCATCAACTTCCTAGCGACATCCGCTTTAAAGATTTTAAACCACCTTATTAACAATGAGAGTCTTCCCCGTGAAAATCAAGTTTTGTTGCTTCTTCTGAGAATGTTATTATTAGGTTTACAAGCTTGGGAGATTATCAACTCGCAAGTTTTTAAAGAACCTAAACTCGACGTACAAGTCATGACGAAATTTCTTCCCGCACTCATGTCCTTGATGGTTGACGATCAAATCAGGAATTTGAGTTCCAAACTTCCATCTGATGATAGAGAGATTGCAATTACAACCATCGAACATTCGGGTCCACCTCCAGACGCTTATCAAGCTTATATTCAAGAAAATGGCGTCGCCAGTGTCATCGCTATGTATTATACTTTACATTCTGCGAAACAACGCGATCGTCAGGCCCTAATGCGCGTCTTGGGTACTCTAAATAATTGTGACCAGGATAAGGCCTTTGAAGATCCGTTTCTGCATAATTTGGTCAGCCTCTTGGTTATTTTAGAGGATGAATTCACCGCCGAAGACTTTTGCACCATCATATTTGACGAATTTTTCATGACCAACATCATGCGCGAGAATGTAGCGAGACATTTGGTTAAACTCTTGTGGTACGTTCACTCCAAATTGCCGCCTACCAGATTGGAAGCCATTATGACGGCGTTATTGCAGTTAGCCCAACATAATACCGACTTGCAAAGTCATTACGACCTTTTGCAAGAGCGCGTCAACTCTAACCAAACCAGTGCCCAAGCACAGAATGTAGAAACTCTGCCTCTACCTATTTTAAACGTTCCCACACCCTCAACACCCAGTTAATTGTGTTTGTAATTCTTAGAAGAGAATATTATATTTTTCTTGGAAGTGTGTGTGCGCTTTGTTTTTAATAAAACCCATTTTTTCCATAAAAACAGGTTTTAAATGTCGTCCTAGCTCTGGAACGATTCATGGTGTTGGCATACTTATTACTAATTGTTTCAGACTAACGTTAAGGTCTATTTGGATTTGACAGTTTTATTGACAAATCAGTATTCTCGGTAACGTTTTTCAACACTTAAAGCCGTATAGGGAGCTAACAACTGGCTAGGGGGGAAGAGATAGTCTGACGTCACGCAGCCCCTCTCTGGTTGGCATTTTTGCGCGTAGAATACTGTTTCCAACCGTTAGGGGGGATGAAACTCCAGTAAGAGATAGAAGGGTGTGACGTTTCAGGGTCAGAACTGTTAGCTCCCTATACAAGACGTTATTACGTGACCGAGTGGGCTATGACCACTACCACAGCCAACTCGATCACGCTTTTGGCTGCACGAGGGTGACGGCACGCACTATAGAAACCCGTTCGTCTCAAAACCAAAACGCGTAGCGGCGTAACACACATTTTAACCCAAAGAGTCAAAGGAGTCAGCCCCTAGGGGAGGAACACCATTTTTGGCCCTAATTTTGAAAATACTGGTTCAAATCTCTTGGTTTGTTATTTTTGTGCAAAGTTTCTCTTTTATAGTTTTTTCTTAAAGCATGTATGCGCGTGAGGAAATTTGTTTTCACGCTATAGGATAGGCAACTTATATAAGATATTTGAACCAGTAACTGCAAAATTAGGGCCAAAAAAACGGTGTTCGTCCCATAGATGTTAAAAAAGCTGACTCCTTTGATTTTTCGAGTGAAAAACCGAAAATTCCGGACGGGCATATAATCTAAGCGTGATCGAGTCGGCTGTGCCAGTGCCACTACTACTAAGTACAATGTCGCTCACTGTGCGTTGCATTTCTTCAATTTCTTCCTGGTAAAAGACTATTATTAAAATGAATTTAGATGAGAAATGACGCGATTTTAAAAAAAAACAAATTTGATTTTGCCTGTTGGTTTGTTTAATTTCAAACTTAAAGATAAAAAGGAAAGATTTTATTAGCGCCTTTAGTTATTATTTTTAAAATTGTAATGTTTGACCAAGTCTTAAGACTTCAGACTGGAAAATTGGCGGGAAAATGAGATAGTGGAGTGGACTGTAGTCTCGCCTAAGAAGCAATTTTTTTTACAGCACGATGAAGAAGCACGATTGATTGGCGAATTAATTGTTGGAATAGGCGATGACAGACGTAGATGCCACCAACCTAAACGCATTACAGTTGAGGAAAGTGGAAAACTTTGCATTTGAGGGAATTGCTGATGAAACAACGTTAGATATTGACTGTTTACCAAGTTCCAGTCATGCCCCTTATTTCAAGGGCTTAAAAAGAAGTCGAAATTTGTTATTTAAAGAAGGATTAGACGTTTTAGCACATTGGTCGGATGGATTATTCTATTTGGGAGTTGTTGTCCAGGTAATGAACCAAACATCAAGGCCCCCAGATGTCCTATAATTCCTATAAAATCCTATATTTTTAAAACTGTCCTATAAAATCCTAAACTTTTGAATGAAATCCTATAAATTTGAAATTTGGGCGAATTTTAAGCAACCCTTTGGTTAAACCATTACTCGGGTCTAAAAAATATCATAAAATGGGGATGATTTCCCTAGTACAGGTTTGCCACAGTACCTGGAAATCCTGTAAAAGTCAGGGAATTTAAAAATGGGCCGAAAAGGTCAGGGAATTTTAAAAGTTTCAGCAAAGTCAGGGAATTTGATTTTAGTGGGTAAAATTTCTGGGGATAAGTCTTTATTGCAAATCGGTTACAGAGTAATGAAAGTTTCTCCTCATCCTCTCTTAACACAGAAACTCTAGAGCAATCCTTAAAAATGCTGTCTAGAATGGTTTTTGTAAAGTAAATGCTCTGTAAAAATCTCTTAGACGGTTATTTATAGTTAAAATGTTTCATAATCATTTTGGTGCAACAAATACATTGGAAAACTTAATGTAGAGACTTTATTTAATTATAAGCACTTAAAACGTGCTGTGAACATTTACGTTTTCGGCCTAAAAAGGTCAGGGAAAACCTGGAAAAGTCAGGGAATTTGGTTCTGAAAATTCCGTGGCAACCCTGTAGTATTGTAGCTAACTTGTTAAAAATAGCTCGGTATATGGGGGGCAAATTGGACTATAACATAATCAAAGGGCATCCCCGAATCTCTAGTAGAACCAAAGTTACGAGCCTCCAAAGTTTAGTGTAATGCTATTCCTATGGAGGGGGTATGTTTTAGAACATTTTTGCTTAATTACTCGGCCCTGTTTATCGTAGTCGTAAATTTTTAGTATGATTGGATGGGGGATAAATGGGACTATAACATACTCGAAGGACATCCGCGTATCTCTAGTAGAACCAGAGTTATTAGCCTCCAAAGTTTAGTGTAATGCTATTCCTATGAAGGGGGGTATGTTTGTTTAAGTTTTACTTAATTACTCGGCCCCTGTTTGTCGTAGTCGTAAGTTTTTAGTATTATTGGATGGGGGATAAATAGGACTATAACATACTCAAAGGACATGCCCTTATCTCTACTAGACCCAGAGTTACGAGCCTCCAAAGTTTAGTGTAATGCTATTCCTATGAAGGGGGGTATGTTTGTTTAAGTTTTACTTAATTATTCGGCCCCTGTTTGTCTTAATCCCATGTTTTTAGTATGGTTGGATGGGGGGCAAATTGGACTATAACATACTCAAAGGGCATCCCCGCATCTCTAGTGGAACCGGAGTTATGAGCCTCCAAAGTTTAGTGTAATACTATTCCTATGGAGGGGGGTATGTTTATGAACATTTTGCTTAATTACTCGGCCCCTGTTTGTCGTAGCCCTAAGTTTTTAGTATGATTGGATGGGGGATAAATTGGACTATAACATCCTCAAAGGACATCCCCATATCTCTAGTAGAACCAGAGTTACGAGCCTCCAAAGTTTAGTGTGACGCTATTCCTATGGAGGGGGATATGTTTGTTTACATTTTTACTTTATTACTCGGCCTCTGTTTGCGGTACTGGTTCTTAAAAAAAAGATCGAAATTTATATTTTAGTGTCCTATATAATCCTGTAATTCTGGATAACCGTCCTATAAAATCCTATATTTTCATGAAAATATTCCTATAAATATTTTCGAAATTGGGCTGGGGGCCCTGGAACATCTTTCACTCTCTTGACGTCAGTTTCTTCTCTGTTACAATTTTAGGTTAACGAGTTGAGACAAAAGTGTTTAGTAAAGTTTGAAGATTTATCCCACTATTGGTGTTCGTTTCAGCATTTGAAGAAAGGTAAGTCTTAAAACAGTACAATTCGCTACAAATTTGTATTCTCTTTGGAAGTTAAATATGTTTAGCTCAAATTGGTATTAAAATTCAATTTCCTTATAAGAAGCTTCGCGTAACGTTATGGCTTTAACGTTTTCGCGGGGTTTCTTTTAAACCCCAATAAATAACGACGCGTTGTTGTCTTAAGAAGCTCAGTATCGTCATTGTTGAAGTCGCGCCTCGTCCCTTATTTCAAATTGATTAGCCTAGCTTAATTCGATAAGTATGAAAAACTACTGAGTTTCAGCGCAGTCTTGAGGGACCTTCAAGATTGTGGTTGCGTCTTACCTCAGCTGCCATGCCTGGAGCCGATATTGTTTGCGCTACATGCTCTGTGGGACGTTCGGAACCGCCAAACGAAATTGTTCTATGCGATAATTGTAATCACGGTGGGTTTCACGGTCATAACTTAAGACAGATTTCATTCGCTCTGATTGCTAAAAAAATATAAAAATCAATCAATCCGTCTTGTAATTACCGGCATTCAGGGTATCACCAGAAGTGCCACAAACCTAAGATACCCAACAAAGTTTTGAGGCCCGATGTTCCTTGGCTTTGCAGAAAATGCGTCTTTGCTACGACGACCAGGGTCTGTTTTGCGTCTATTTATTTTTGGCTCTGATTAGTTTAACTTAAAAAATATTTGAGCCAAAACTCTCCGATGTTTTTTAATAGCCGGGTGGAGCGGCCAGGAAAGGGGTGGGAGGTGAGTGAAATGTCACCAATCTTGTGAAATAATTGTCGTTTTTAGATAATTAGCGAATGTAATTATGAAATGACAAAAGATTGTTTTGTTGCCTTATTTTTAACGTGCTGGGTTGGTTGTTACTGTTTTTGGTTAACGCTAAAAGTTTCGATTGCTTAAGGCGGCTTCAAAGAAGTCAGCCCCCGGCGGGCATAAATTATTTGAAATACGTCGGTGCCACGTGACCGAGGAGGGGCGTGGTTAAAAGAAACTTAGTTCGTTTTATTTTGAAAACCTAGCAGTTTATGGAATTGGGGCTGCAATCTCGCGAAAACAAAGACTAAGTATACAATCCCACTATATACAGTCTTTGGATCTTGGCGTCAAGTGGAGCCTGCGACGTCAATTACTTTAGACCCACCCACCGCTGCATTTTTTGAAGACCCTTTAAAGCAAAGTCGCGGTTCACGTGGTTCCCCTTCATGTTGACTTTCCTTATGTACCCCATTTTTGGCTTGGCGGAGGCTGGAGGCATTTGTGGGCGGGATTTATAAGTGCACTTATAAATGCCGCCCACTAGCCTTCGCCAAGCTAAACGTGCACTTATAAATCCCGCCCACTAGCCTTCGCCAAGCTAAACCCGGAGGTCGTAAGTGAAGTCAACTTGTAGGGGAACCACGTGACCTTAAATTTTAACTTATACAATGTATTATACAGTTTTGTTTCTGTATTTTTACTGTTTACGCGAGTACTTTGACCTCCCTGCTAACCTATTGCAAGCGTAATATTTCATACATGAATGTTGCACCATTTTTACGCTTTAATCTTATGAAAGCTTATTTTTACTGACGCGTGTCAAACCAAACCGTATTATTCCATTGCAGCTTACTGAACCGTATTACTCCCTTGTATCTGCCATTTTTATGCCTTGACATTTATTTATAAAATTGCGTTATTTGCATTGTTTTGACCAAAAGTATATGGATGTAAAAACAACAAGACGACCGAAGGGCTAGTAATAGTAGCCACATGATCGTACCGTACTTAACAGGCTTACATAAAATTTATGTGAATAGCCCCTCGATGCTCTATTTTATACTGTGCTTAAATGATTACCCGTAATCCTTACTTCAATAAATTTATGTTATAATTGTAATGGTGCGACACAAAGAGAAATTTTTGAGTGAGTAGCCCCTCGATGCGCTACCCTTAACATTGCTAAAATGATTACCCGTAAGACCATTCTAAAAACAACAATGCTAAAATGATTACAGACAAGTAACCCTTAAAAGAAGAGAAAGTTTTAGTGATTACCCCCCTCGATGATCGAGTTACCTTTAACAGTGCTAAAATGATTACGTACTTAACGTTCAATTAATACACGTACAGAAAATTTTAGTTTACAACATAGACTTATGCCGACGCATACTTATCGCGTCTTATAAATTTCTAACGTGAACTTATGGCCAGAAGCGTTAGAAAGAGAAAGAATTCGGTAAAACACCCAATAATTGTAATATCCAGGTGCCTTAAGACCAGTCTAAAAAGAACGTCAGTAAATACTTGCTTTTGCCTAGATTCTAAATTCCCCTCGATTTCTTTGAATGTTGAAATAGGGGATAGGGGAGCGTGATTGAAAGCGTGAAATCGTATTGTCGACGGGTGAGAGGAATTTTAAAGGGAGAGTATAGAGCTTAACCTTACTATCATAAGACAAACGAAAAATATCGACTCACCACAATTCTCTCCCTTTCACTTACGCAATCATTTTAGCACTGTTAAAGGTAACTCTATCATCGAGGGGGTAATCACTAAAACTTTCTGTTCTTCTTTTAAGGGTTACTTGTCTGTAATCATTTTAGCATTGTTGTTTTTAGAATGGTCTTACGGGTAATCATTTTAGCAATGTTAAGGGTAGCGCATCGAGGGGCTACTCACTCAAAAATTTCTCTTTGTGTCGCACCATTACAATTATTACATAGATAAATTTATTGAAGTAATCATTTTAGTACAGTTTAAAGTAGCGGCATCGAGGGGCTATTCGCGTTAATTTTATGTACGCCTGTTAAGTAAGAACATTTGTGTTGCATCTTATGAAACGATGTTTACAGCTTGCAAATAATGCTAAACTAACCACCTGAATTTAATATTTTTATCATCTATGCTACTGACCTTTGGGCTTGCAAAATTTGCTCAACCTTTTCACCCTCAAATATTAATTAAAATCCCGATTGCCCTCTCTTGTTAATTATCATGAAAAATGGGAATTTTTTTCACAAGACGTTAGTAGGTATATAACGCGAGTAAAAGGCAAAATTAATTCAAATATGTAATGTTTTTAGCGCAAGCGTTATTAGCGGTGAAAAAAGTTCTTCCTTATCAAGTATTTTGAAATATTCTTTTATTTGATCCAAGAAAAATAGATCCAAAGTTAAATAATTTGTATATTCGCATTTCAAAAGCTAAAATCCTTAATATGGGATACGTTTCATCAACGAAATAAGCAAGATTGTTACTGTTATTGCGGTGGTCCAGGAGAGTGAGTAGCTTTAAAGGGAGGCTCAAGTGGAAATACAAAATGATTTTTTAACTTATCGATTCTTCTACTAATTATTATTCAAGTTAGAGATTTCATAGATAATTTGAAATTTGCACCTCAGACCAATCGCCTTCTTGTTTACAAAATTTACGTGGAAAAATCCTATAATTTTGAACGTGTCATATAAAATCCTATTTTGAAAGTGTCCTATAAAATCCTATAATTTTGAAAGTGTCCTATAAAATCCTATATTTTTTTTAAACTGTCCTATAAAATCCTATATTTTTTTTAAACTGTCCTATAAAATCCTATATTTTTAAAACTGTCCTATAAAGTCCTATATTTTTAAAACTGTCGTATAAAATCCTATATTTTTAAAACTGTCGTATAAAATCCTATATATTTTTAAAACTGTCGTATAAAATCCTATATTTTTAAAACTGTCGTATAAAATCCTATATTTTTAAAACTGTCGTATAAAATCCTATATTTTTAAAACTGTCCTATAAAATCCTATATTTTTAAAACTGTCCTATAAAATCCTATAGTTTTGACTAAAATCGCCAAAAATCCTATTAAATCCTATAATTTTGTAACTTGCGCGAATTTTAAGCCAATCCAGCAGTCGGGTCTAAAAAATATCATAAAATGGGGATGGTTTCCTTAGTATTGTAGGGCAACTTGGGCAAGTGATATATAGGTAGATACAAGTGGTTATCCGAATCTTAAGGATCCGGATTAAACAAATATAAAATAATTGCAATAAATGAGAATTAAAAATAATAAAATAAACCCGTGAACGGGGAGGTACTCAATTTTTAAGGTAGAGAGTCATCTATACGGTTTTGTCCACGGTGGTCCATGACGAATCCTAGGTTTTATTTCAACGCGCACCAAGAGATATTTCCCGCGCACCAAGAGATATTTCCCGCGCACCAAGAGATATTTCCCGCGCACCAAGAGATATTTCCCGCGCACCAAGAGATATGTCCCGCGCACCAAGAGATATTTCCCGCGCACCAAGAGATATTTCCCGCGCACCAAGAGATATTTCCCGCGCACCAAGAGATATTTCCCGCGCACCAAGAGATATGTCCCGCGCACAAAAAGATAATTATAATTTAATCTTTTAAAATAGATGATTATCGTCTAATAGTCTATTTTCCATCGACGCGGGACGGTAAGTTACTCGGACTGGCGGGTATAGATACGGCGAGGGCCCAACGTGAACGTACGAAGTGCGGGGCCTGGTTTTAACTTAGAAACCATAGTCGCGATTGGCGCTGACCTTTCGTTCACAGCGTCCAAAAAGAGAATCTCCTCTAATTATTTTCTTCGGCCTGTTGGTCCTTTTGGTTATGGCGCTCTGGGCCTTTCCCTTCCATTGACCTTAGGATGTTTTTCACCGACTCCGCGCGTCATGGGTTTTCTTACGCGTACGTCAGGGGTATTTACCTCTTTGAAAAATATATTTACGCCTTTTCAATCGTGCAGGTGTTTTCTCAACTTAAATCTATACAAAGTCGTTTAGGTTTGGCAACCCTATTTTCTAGCTATTGTAATGGGGTATATAGTGATAAACGGGGGGGGGGGGAGATGGGTAGAGTTTAAGGAACTACTGTCGTAGTATCAAAATAGATAACCTGACGGGTCAACCACGCCCGTTGACTAAAAGAATTCAATAGATGTTGTTCAGCTTTTGAGATCCCGAACGGTCGACCAGCATCAGGGACCCCGTGGCGAAACAACACTATTGGAGTTCTTTGAGCTTTAGATTTTAACTATGGAATTTTAAGAATGGTGTTTTTGAAATCATTTGAGTGCGTGAATTTTGAATTTGGAAGAATTTTAAGTAGTACCAACATGAATATTTATTAAATTGGGAAAATAAGTAATTTGGGACCGTCCATAAACTACGTCACACTCTTATGGGGGGGAGGGGGTTTGTAACTTTGTGACGGTCCGTGACGAGGGGGGAGGGAGGGGCCCTACGATGCGTGACGTCATATTTAACATTAATTTTAATACGAAGTCAGTAAGAGGTCGATTGACCCTTTTGTTATAGAAGAAAAAACACAACGTTTCAAATTCCTCCGTGAGAACGACCTCTACAATAATTTAACAAAGTTTTTATTCCGTCATCGCTTAAATAGTAGAAACTGTAAGCATTTCACATACTTACTCGTACGTGTAGCCAATATAAAAAGCGCATTTAAAATAAAGAGACCTGTTCACTGCAGGACTAGCTACACGTACGCATAAGGACTGCTAAATGTAGTGTCAGCTTATCTCTCAAATGTCATCTTTTATTCGCCACTAGCACTAGCAAGGATGAATAGGATCCTCCATCCGATTTAAATGGTTTCGCTTCCATCGCACATTTTTAAAATCTGAATCCCAAGCTCGATTAGCCCAAGGTTTTCAAGTGACAATGTCGAAAACTATTAAGTGTGCCCTTTCACTAAGCTTTATGGAAATATTTTGGAAGGTTATAAAAAAGCACATCCAGACAATATTGTTCTAAAGCTCAATCAGAGGCAAACGATGTTTGTAAAAGCTAAAAACGGAAAAGAACTTTGACTTTCAAGTCGAGCAAAAAATGTCTGAGCGGAAAAGAAGAAACAATCTCTTTTTAAATTAATCAAATTAAATTGATAAAAATTAAGACAAATCATAGTCCGTTGGGAGGGGTTAAAAAAATGTGACGTGGTTTTCAGGAGAGGGGTCTTAGAAAACGTGACGAAGCGTGATCTGGGGGGATGGGGGGTCAGAAAATGCCATTTTTTGCGTGACGTAGTTTATGGACGGTCCCTTTGGACGTTACAACTCGGGCCCTGTTTGCGGTACTGTCCTATAAAATCCTATATTTCCATCAAAAATACCTATAATTCCTATAAATATCTTCGAAATTCGGCTGGGGCCCTGCAAGAAGGCGGGTCGTTACACGGTTGGTCGGAGGTGCTAATTTCAAATTAACTATGAAATGTCAAACTAATTTGATTTTTAAAACCATTTGGAGGTATTTTCTGGATGTTTCACTACACAGATAGGTCAAGAAGCGATATCTAGTTTACTAGGGAGAAGGTGTAAATTCGCCACATTTCTGGCTTTATCTCCAGTCCAAACGTGGGTCCGGAGTTAATCCCCGCCTCTAAATTACAACCAGCATCTCATTGGTTCTTGAAAACTAACGTCAGCGCGACGCCAATGACGAAAATTACGTATTTTCCTACTGAGGAGAGGCAGCGAAATAGCCCGGCGGCCTCCTTTTACTTCCCCCCTTGTATTTTGAAAGGGGGACTGGGACTATGACGCGCGAATTCTTAGGCATCTTATACCTTCTCCGTAGTAAACTAGATATCGCTTCTTGGATAGGTCTTATGATTAGTAGAAGAATCGATTAAAAAATCACTTGATTTCCCTATTCGCCCTCCATTTAAAGGGATAGTGTAATTTCTACGCTAATATCCGTTCAATGGCTAAATTTAACGTTATCAACCATTATTAGATGGTACGTTAAAATGCTTCAATGCCGAAGATGTTTACAGTGGTTTCACGAAGGTAAACACCCCCCCCCCCAACCCAAATCTCTTTCCCGACTGTCATTAATGTTTTCAAAACTAAGTTCCATTTGATTTCCGTTCTATCAGCCTGTCTTCAATGTTTGGATTACCCATTGTTAATGGGTGACCATTTCTACATTTTTGTTTGCACAATTTGTAACTATGGTAAAGAGTTTCTACACAGACTCGAATTATCCTGGTAATATACTGAAAATACTGGTTTTAACCAGGGTTTAAATTAAACCCCCCCCCCCCCAGCCCAAGGGGTTTATTGGCTTGTTTTAAACATAGTTTAAGATTTTTATTGTTTCAACTTCAAAACTTTTCAAAAATGAAACATTTTAAGACTTTTTTCTATTAAGCCTGGTTTTCACAGGACAAATTTCAAATAAGAGCGCCAGCTCGCGGAGACCAAGGCTTACCATTCATGTTGAAAATGTACCAATAGCAACCGATTGATTTTCTTAGACTTTATTGACTTTGTAAAAACGTTCATTTTAATCATATAAATAACGATTAAGCCAAACTTCTTTAAAAAATCGTTAACTATACATTTTTAGAAATTTAACTCGACAACACAAACGCCTTCAATAGGGACTTGGCAATCTAGGCTTAACTCCGCCCCCAGTTGCCTTTATGGTATGTTTTTGAACAGAATGAAAGCTATATAAGCCCCTCCTCCTGGTATGTTTTTTAACACTAGTGGAATGTAGCCTGACGTTGTATGACGTAGTACTGGCAAGTCCCTATTAAAAAAATGGCGTAGAAAAAAACCTCGCGAGCTGACCAAACCCAAGCCTATGACGTCACGCATTCGTCGATTCCTATTGGCCACCGCTTTCCTTTCCGTATAAATTTGCTGAAAAATAGAAAACCCATTAATTCCGTCTCCTGTAAGCCAAGCTTCTAGGCGACAAAGTTTGAGTGAATAAGGGACTTGTCGGTGATCCTACCCTACAGGTGCCGACTACCCCGTGTCCGCAGTCGGTGACTTACCGCCTGTACAAACCTCAACTCCTTCCCTTAATCACATACGACCTAGCGATTTTCTCGCGGCCCTTCAGTAGTGGGCCATGTTGGATCTCGCGCTCTAAAATAACGTCAGTAAAAACTTGCTTTTGCCTAGATTCTAAATTCCCCTCGATTTCTTTGAATATTGAAATAGGGGAGCGGTATTGAAAGCGTGAAATCGTATTGTCGACGGGTGAGAGGAATTTTAAAGGGAGAGTATAGAGCTTAACCTTACTATCATAGCCTCAAGGCTATACGCTCTAGTGGGCAGTATGAAAAAAAAAACCAATTCCGTGCTTGTTGCCCAGAAAACGCCAAACCAAACTTTGCGGCAAGTTAGCACTGAAAAAACGGCCGAGGAACCCCGTTTTTCCCGCGTTTTGGGCCAGTGAAAACTAGGCTTAAGCAGTTAGATTTGAATGAAAATTTCTACAATGCACGCAACTGCTAAAGATAAAAAACCCAATTAAAGCCGTTGGGCTGGGTTTTTTTAATTAAAACCTTGGTTTTTTGAACTCTGGTTATAACGTAAGGGTCATGTAGAACCAACCCTATTGATATTGCAGGGCCGACGTAGCCCATCTAGTCCTTTTTGGTCTGACATTGCAACAACGGAAACGATTCTTTGATTTGGATTCTGAAATTATTCCGTTTATTAACGCGTGCTGGGTACAAATGCAACTTACGGAACCCGTGAGAAGCCTATTTTATTTGTAATTTGTTTTCAAATGAAATCAGAACCAAAAGACGAAATTTGGAAATTTTTTAGATGAAAAGCATTCCAGAAAGCGCAAGAAGAAATATATTATTAAAAACGTTAACCAAAAACACTTCACGGTGATTATAACCCGTTTACTCTTTATTGCAGCTCAGACCACCTAAGGTCATTAAATCAAGTTTTTTGGTCTATGTTTTTTGTCTACGCGTAGTTTCAAGTCTGGTAGCGAAATTAAGAAAAAGATGATGTGGTATTCGTTAAGAGTTAGTCATCCGCCCTCGGCACCATTTATAAATATACCAAGGGCGGGTGCTATTACCGAAGAGGTTTTAACGAAAGTGAAAGCGGAATGTAGAGCCCTTAATGATTCCGCCAGGTATTTTTCAATTATCTATTTGGTAAATTAAGGATGACGCGAAATCGGCGTGAGAGAAATAGGCGCGCTAACTGTGGAACAGTTCAGGCCCGGTGGTACGCTAGAAATGGGGGGAGGAATGCTCGGGAAAATGGCGGGTAGTCTACTTCGGACGAATTACGTCGACCGCCCGCCATTTTTCCGAGTATTATTCCCAAATTTCTAGCGTGCCGCTGGACCTGAACTGTTTCGCGGTTAGCGCGTCTATTTCTCTCAACCTCTACTAAATTACCGAGTAGAGTAAAGTACGTCTATTGTAACGCGAGCGATATCTTTTCACGTATCTTAGCGCCTCTGATCAAAGCGAATGGCCCTCAAAAATGCTTAAGAGTCATAATAAGGACAAGCGGAAAATCCTAAAAGTTTGTCTAGTTAACTTTAACTTTAATATTAATTTACCTTCGGAAACTTTAATCAAACTTTCCAATCACGTATCGTTTCTTTTTACCTTTTGATCGTCTTACCTAAATTTACGAGCAGATCGAAAGTTCGAGCCATTATTCCGGTTCCAGTAGCGCCTCCACTTCGAGCAACACTCGAATTTACAACGTTAAATCAAAACGTACCCGAGAAAAAATTGAAGATGTAATCGAATCTGATTCGGAAGACACTTCCTCTATCGGAACGCTCGACTCGTTCATTCCAAAACCGACTAATTTCGAAGGAAAAAATAACCCCTTTCGAGTTCAAGAGCGAGACAAAAAAGGAAGGGGCGTGGCAGTCACTGTAAATAAACGCAAAGTGCACGTGGATTTGAATCGAGCCAAAAGAGCCAGGCCTTCGGCGGAACCGTTACGCGCTTCCGTCGGTGCCAGTAACAAATCGTCTTCGGATAGCGAGGAGAGTTTGATTGAGAAACGCATCGTTAGTCCAGTTACCGATACAAAAATCCCGGTTAATGATCTTAAATTGTCCATTACTTCCTATTTCGGTGCCGAGAATCGTATCGCGCGTGGAGAGAAATGTAAAATATTGGCTCGGAGACGTAACGCCCAAGGACAAATGCAATATTTGATCGAATGGGAGGGGATATCTTGACTATAAACTTAGTAACAGCCCAGCCCAGCCCAGCCCAGCCCAGCCAGTATCCCGAATTCGAAGAGTTTGCCTTGTTTTCTTAACTGTTTAGTAATTAATTAACGTTTGTTTGTGATAGAAGTTTGTTGCTTTTCCTTTTTTACTCGAGTATCCTTAAAAATGAACGACAGATTTGTTTTTAGCTCTCGACATCGGCGCTGCTTAAGGTCTAAGGATTGTTTGTAACGTCATGTTTCTAGGCCTACACTGGAAATTTCACTTTAAAATGTTTTCAAAACGATTTTCCCTGTAAATATTTTACAAAGGAAACTTTTCCGTATTGCCTAAATTTTTCACTCAGGGTTTTTTACTATTATTATTATTGAAAAGACCGTAGAGTCAAACATATTTTATTCGAGTAAGAACAAAATTTGCAGAGTTTATTACTCTTAGAGTTTTAATTAATTAACGAAATTTTAAAGTGTTATTAAATATTTCGCGTATTTCAAAATATTCTATAAAAGGTGTGTAGATATATTATGAAAATTCAAAACCCACGTTACCGTTTTAAATAGTTTTCAAATGACCAGACTTGTTTGGTTGTGTTTGAAAAATGTGGTAAGCTGCGTAAGAAAACATTTTAGCTCCACTTTTCTATTAAAAAAAAATACACATTTCCTCAATAAATATAAACTCTTACAATATTAGTATTTATAACATAATATTATAAGCAGAAATGGGATGGTAAGCCTATAACCCACAATACAGGAAGGTTTTAGAAACATAGAATTTTTACTTCTCCGAGCAAAGTGACTATGACGTCGCGGAGAGGTATTACACTTGACGTATCTGTGCGTGTGTCTGTCTGTCACCGCGTTTGCAGTTGGCAAACGTATTCGCAACATCCGGACCACGTTCGCGGTTCACAGAAACCAGTATTAGCTTCTACTCCATTATCATCGTTTGGAATAAGATGTACGCGATAATGGGTTAGGGTTACGAGTAACGTCTAGCCTCCCAATGGCCGGGTTTCCACCAATGGTTCACGAAATTGCGGCTTATCATTTAATAATCCTGATCACTTTTAACATTTCAAAAGGGGTTTAAAAATAAACATTTAATTTTGCTACAGTGTTTAGCCGCTTCCAAAACAAATATTACATTTTTCTACAGTTTTTATTTGCTTACAAATCAATTTAAATATCGAGCCAACAATTCCGAGCACCTTTATGATTTCAAAGGCTTTAAGAACAAATGTTACATTTTGCTACAGTGTTTAGTGGCTTAAAAACAATTTAGTCAAACTGGTCAATAATCCCGACCACATTTCAAGGGTTAAAAATATCTTCCTACAATGTTTTGCCGATTACAAAGCAATTTAGGCAATTATATTTATTTAAGAAAAAACCTCTTAATTGCGTCTCGACTCGGAGAGGTTTATTTTTGGTTTCCCAACTTGTTATAATTTGTAATTATGGACGACAGAAGTTTCTCAATGGATTCTTCACTCAGTGTACTTGAAAAATATCAGTAATTAATGTTACCAGGGAATTTGTGGTTACCCCCTCGAAATTTGGGTTAAATTATTGTAGTTAACAATCTTGCAAAGAAGATGGTTTCACGTTTACGAAAGAGCATATACGGAAAATGCTAGCATGTAAAGAAATGTTTTTTTGATGTTGCTGTCCCGCCAAAAGAGTGGTGGTGATGGTCTCGGGTTACGAGGATTGAACCACGAAGTTAATTTGAGTTCCTAGATCCTCTCGAATGAATTGCGGTACTCTGTACTACGTAAATATTCGAATATCTCTTTTTTGAAACTTGGGGACTCGAGTCAAAGGTTGTTGATATAAAAGCTTCTAAACCTGATGTCCCTACACAGTTCTTGCCCAGAATGTAAACCAAGAATTGCGTTTGGACAATCAAGACTAGAAAGCCGCCGCGCTTCTTTTATCTTCTTTGAAATCACGGAGACCATCCGTAACTCGCTGGAATTTTCGGACTGTGGATTCGTTGCAGCTCCAAAGAATGGAATGCCCCGAATTCGCTGCGTTGTTGAATTCCACTGAAAATAAAAATAAAATGATTTTGTTTTAAATTACCGCTCTGTTTAGTTACGATAGAGGAGCATTTTTATAGGCAGTTTTCATAGGGGGAGGGGGCGTTGTTTGTCAGGGTATGATTGTTATTTTGTTCAAAAAGAGGTCCTAAAACGATCAGTGAAAGTATATGCCCGGGTGCGAAGAACATGTACATTCTCTGGGAGATTTCAAGAATTTTATTTTAGTGGATAAATTTGCATGGGTTCGTAAGAATTGCAACGTTGAACAGTGTTCCAGCGTTGCATCCTACTATTGGTTTTAAAATCTAATTAAAAAATTAAGAACTAGCTTTAATCCTAGGCTAAAAAAGGTCAGGGAAAATCAAAGGAAATCACTGTAAATTACTTATTTTTATGGATACCATCATTTTACCATGGTAATGTAATTTATTCGATACATTACCGCTTTAGAAGTTACCGATAGTTTTAGTATTGGTACTTAGAACCATCGGTAATATATTTTGTTACCAGAGTATTTAAAATACGTGTAATTAGCGACAAACGGTAATTTAAGTTTCCCCTCTCCCAAAAAATTGCATCGGCAATTTATCGAAATTACGGTTCATTTAAAAAACAAAAAACTTAAGACTTAAAAAATCCTAAGAAGCGTTTAACATTACAAACAGACGTCAAGTCTAATCCACAAGGGCCTACTTACCGGTCCTGCAGAATTTAGCTTATTAGAAATGTGTTTAATCTGACAACAATTATAACTTTCCTCGAGATTCTTGTAACTCGTTTAAAATACCTTAAAATCCTTTAGTTTTAAAGAAACACCACGTGTCTTAACGTATTACGTAAACATTACGTCTTACCTGTTGGGTATAATCCGAACCCCAGACCTGGCTCGCTTGATTGGTTTCGCGTTAGTTTTCCAGCTACACTTAGAAGTCCACATACGTTCAATGCAAATATAATTCTTTGAAAGTAAATCCTATACTAAAATTTAATTAAGTCTTGGAGGAGACGTCGTTGAAAGTGTGTCCGATATTCGAACGAAAGACTCGGGGTGTTGTTTTTAATAAGGAAGTTTGGGGTTAAAAAGAGTACGAGAGAGAGCAAGCGTTCGGAAAACACAAGGGCGGCGCGGGATATTGTTGTCTCGCAGAGCGTTAAGGAGCCATATACCTCTATTATTTAATGCACTGTCCATCAAGTGATCTTTAAGGAGGACAAGCCGGATGGGACAACCTCTCGTAGACACTGCCGCGCGTGTTGTGTTCACCCGTTCAACTATTATCTCGGTGGGTCCGTCGTGACTGGTGGAAGTGTAGGATAGGACAGGGTAAAGTCAAAAATGGTCCCACGCTTTATTGCATATGGATGATTAATTATCTAGCGGGTTATCTTTACTTTGGGCTCTCCAAAATAGATGGGGAAGAGTTCTTTCTTCAAAAACTCTCCAAGAACCTTATCCAAGCCCATTTTTTCTCGGTTGCCTGGTACTCTTTTGGAGGCGAGGACAGTGGTAGACAATATAATAAGGCATCAGGCGTTTTTGGGTGGTGAGGAGAAGGCTTCCAAGCTTCTCTACACGTATTTCGCGAAATGAATTTTGGGGTGGGTGCCAGCAGCTGCCTTTATGACATACCATTGTCGACGCGTTTTGATGATATATATAGGGCCTTAACTTTTCCTTCTATGCCTTAAGGTCCCTCAGCCTGTGCCTGAAATTGGAAAATTCCTTTGAGAGAGAGAGAGAAAGAGAGATGCGATGGAGGTAGGGAGGGGAAGGTGGTTGGTTAGTACTGGTGGGCCTATTTCTATTCTGGCCTGGCCTGGCCTGGCCTGGCCTGGCCTGCTTATGCAAGGAGAGATAGTGATAGGCTTAGGTTTTAAGCCTTTGCCTGGCTTTTTTGCCTTTTGGTTCTACACTTAGGCCTTTCATTGTATATTTAGCCCATGGATCCACACTTATCTTCTTAAATAGACTGGTAGACCTATTTCTTCTCTGGCCGTGCATGGTTATGCAAAATGACGTAGTGATAAGCGTAGGTTTTAAGCCTTTGCTGCGTTTACTACACTTAGTATATTTGGCCAACGAAATCGTGCTTAACGTTTTAAACTTCAGTGATAAGCTTAGGACTTAACCCTTTGCTTAACTTAGAAGAGGGTTGCCAACTTGCCCCACAGGTCATGGAGAACCTGGATCAGTCAGAGTTTTTAAAAATGGGCCAAAAACCATTCAGGGTATTTGAAAATGTGCGTCTAAAGTCAGGGTATTTGAAAATGTGCGTCTAAAGTCAGGGTATTTGAAAATGTGCGTCAAAAGTCAGGGAATTTGAAAATGTGCGTCAAAAGTCAGGGAATTTGAAAATGTGCGTCAAAAGTCAGGGAATTTGAAAATGTGCGTCAAAAGTCAGGGAATTTGAAAATGTGCGTCAAAAGTCAGGGAATTTGAAAATGTGCGTCAAAAGTCAGGGAATTTGAAAATGTGCGTCAAAAGTCAGGGAATATTCAAATTGTCATAAAGATCAGGTAATTTTTATCCAATTGCTAATATATGTTTATAAGTTTATGGTTTAGTCCTTTTAAGAACCGCAACATTCTGACCTTTCTAAGAGAAAGTGGAAATTAAAATGGATCAGAGAAAATTACTTTAGACACTCAGGGAAAAGCTGACAAAATCGGGAATTTGAAAGCGCAGTCCTCACTTACAAACTAGCCTTACGTTTCATTTGCCGTAAACCTGAATGTAACCTGATAATTATTGAATATCACTACGCGTGAACGTAGTCTTCTATTAAAAAACAAACAAGCCCCCAGAATAATGGCGACGTCCCCAACAACTCCAAACCCCCGGGGGGAGGGGAGGGGGTGTTCGAGGAATGGGGTGATTCACGTTCCTTCGAAGCGGATTTTAATTAAGACAGCTCTTCGAAACTCGACGACTCTCTCTTAATTTAGGTGGCGCTGCTGCTAGTGGTGGATTTTCTAAACCCCCACTCTTCAAGAGCTCGCGTACCTACCGTACCCACAATTCCCCGCTTATAGAATGAAATATTTCAGAATCTAATAAAGTATAAAGAGCTTCCAATCATATCTTCACTTTACGTAGTGTTTGGGTGCCTTGGGAAATGTCCAATTTCTGTACAAGTCACTAAAACAGTATTTATTAAATGTACTGTTTTTTTGGCTGATTTCTACCATTTGTTTAAAGAAATAATTTATAATATGAACAGATGAAGCGATTCTGATTTAAAAGAAAGAAAAAAACATTCATCTGTGGACTGAAATCTTTGAGGTCAAAGGTTGTACCCCGCGTACAATAAATTTTAGGGAAATTCTCTACCTTTCCCGCGTCTACCTTTAAATATCCAGTGCTTACTCTTGAAGTAAAATAATTTCGAGATCCTAATTTTTTAGGTCTCCCTTCGCGGCTAGCTTTAAATTTAGAATATTAATGACTTTGATATATTAGAAACTTAATCTTACTCTCTCGCTCATGCATACGGTTATTTTATATTTTTGTATTGTAAGAAATCACTAAGTTTTCCCCATCCCCTGCTAAAATCCATTGTTTAAACCCCCGAAGGGGGGGTTATATTATGAACTCCTGGCTAAAGTAAACACTGCTGTACTGCGGCTTGAAGTTTTACAGGCGTCCGTTAAAAATACATTCGCTATTTTCATCCTAAATGAGGGCTTCTCTAAAATCACCGAGAGTTTCTAATTTTATGTAAAATTAATTACAATTTGTATCAATTAATAATTGCTTTTGTATACTTGACACTCCAACGCCTCGTATTATAAATTTTTAGTCTCATTATTTCCTTAAATTCTTTAATACTCTAGGCCTTTTCCTTCCCGGACATATTTCAGCCAATAAGGGAAGAGGATTAGCTGGCGCGAGGAGACTTTTATTAATCTCTCGTTAATGAAACTGTAAATATTTGTTCATAACGCGCGCGGCGCTTTTTCCCGCCGTTTCTCCCTTCCGCGCTCGAGCTTCGTTTCCCGCCATTTCTCCGCCGCAACTATTTACCGCCACTCTGCGAACCTTTTTCCCGCCTTTTCGGAAATAATTATAGAAACGTGCTTTTAGAAAAATACACCCGGACCATGCCCGGACGTTGTTGAAAAGAAAAATAATATTTCCCGCTCTTTTTTTCCCCCCAAAAATGTACACGGTGTAGTGTTTTAAAGCCGAAGGTTTAGTTTATTAGTAGTTGCGGCTGGCTACCGTACGCTAGTAACGCGATTAAGGGACGAATCTCTTGGCTTATAATAATTCTGGACCTGTCGTCCTAGCCTTAGAACTATGTAGTGTTAAGCCTTGCCACTTTTTCTCTCTCCTTTTTTTTGGTTCCTGTGAAGCAAATGGTTACGAACTGGTATCTATCGTAACATATCGTATCGTATGACGCGAACCAACTAGGCGAGGGTCTTTTTCGACCCTCATTAAAAAGAGAGATAGCCTGACGCCGACAGTTTTTGGTTTTAGGGTCGGTGTGACCGATTTTGATACTCATGTATCCAAAGAGAGAAGTGCGCATTCGTAGATCCTAAGAAAAGCCACCAAAGGCAAATACAAATAACGGTGAGGACCAAAAAGTATATAATGTCCCTGGCGGTGTACTAGGGGTTTAGAAACTGGAGTACTAATATATAACGTAGGCCTCGTACGCGGGAAAACGGAATTACCGATCAGTTTTGCACTACGAAATCTATGATAATCTCAAAGCAGCAAAAAAGATAATTTCCAAAGAAATTCCAAGATCATTGCCTCGAATGAGCCGGAAGCAGAGTGGGAAATAAGGATTTTTTTTAAACTGGACATTGGGCCAGCAACCCCCCTGGACTGGAATAAATAAACTGGTCCATCCAATGAGCAGGGCATGTCGTCTGCTAAACTAAAGAAGTGGATAATGACAATATTTCAATTAATGTCTGGACTGTGGTTACCCTTCAATTTTCTTAGTGGTCCACGGGACCACTGACTCCCCTCCGATTTATTTTTTAAACTGGTCTAGGCAATTTTTAAACTGGTCATTTGCCCTGTGCCACCGCCTTATTTCCCACGCTGGGCGGAAGTTATATTTTCAAGAGAGAGAGAGAGAGATTAAAAATTGTAACTTATTAGTAAGTAAAGTAGTCTAAGTAGAACACTGGCTGGTCGACCATTGAAGCTACTGCAAGAGAGAAAGAGACGAAGAGTTCATGACTTCTTTATTGGAGTACTTCGTAGACTAACTTTCCGCGTATCATTTCTATGGCGAACGATTGAATCAGTGAGGTTTTTAAACTTCCCCAAAATTTAAACGAAGCACTTCCTCGGCTGTGTTAAAAGGGTACTCCTACCCCTACGCGTATGCTATCTATACCGCCACACCAACTACTAAGCCTAATACACAGACACGAGTATAGCGGTATAGGAAACGACCAATGGCAGGCTGGCATACTTGGGTACCCTCTCTAATGACATCATTATATATATCTTCTTTTATTTTATTTTTTTTTGTCTTTTCTTCTGAAAAAGGCTTAGAAATTATAAGAAAGGACGTTTGAGAAGTGTACAGATTTCTTATAGATCTTTTTAACAAAAAAATATAAGAAAGAAGAGGGGGACTTTTTAGGCTTAAGAAATAAGAGTGAACCGCCATTTTGTCGTCCCAAGTTCCAATTACAGGAATTTTTCGGGAACTTCAGTTGGCTTGGTGGCTGGCTAGCCTTTTAATATTGGCAACCGCGCCAGCTTCTCTTTGACAACTTTTATTTTTTATTTCTTTTTTTTTTGGGGGGGGGGGTCTTTTAGATTAAAGGGAGAGTGAAATGTAATGTTTTTTTATCAAGAGTTCAGAGATGAAAGCGTACTTCGTTCACAGTTCTCGGCCTTTGGCTGTAGACGCCATTTAAATGCCGACTTCCATCGAAAAGAGTTCTAGCGAACTGAAAACCAAGCATCGAGTCTAACAATGAAGCGACCGTGCCGATTTTCGAATCCCCGCTGGGGTAAAAGTTGGAAGGGTTCCAGCTAACTGAAAGCCGTGCAATCAGTGGTTCTAGCGAACTGAAGATACACAACAGAGAATTTCCTTCAGGGGAAAGCAAAAATTCGAGAGGAAATAAATTTAATAGGATTTCTATTGTTCATCTTCAGTTCGCTAGAACCACATTGCACGGCTTTCAGTTAGCGAAAATCCTTCCAACTTTTGCCCCAGCGGGGATTCGAAAATCGGCACGGTCGCTTCATTGTTAGACTCGATGCTTGGTTTTCAGTTCACTAGAACTCTTTTCGCTGGAAGTCGGCCTTTAAAATGAGGAGGAAACAGCCTCCTCCCTGTGCTATGATCGTGACGGTAGAGGGGGGGTCGACAATATTCTGAGCGAGTTAAAGGGGGATTTTGCGTATTACACGGCGCGAGTGAGCTTCAATGAAGTAGACTTTTGCTTTTAATCCATGAACCTTTGGTTTTATTGTACTTTAATTTTAAAGATCGATATTATTAACGAAGAAGTAATTCATTTACTTCCCACATATCTTACTGCATCGAAATTCATACAAACTTGGAGAACGTGGAAATGTCGGGGAAATTATTGACTAAAAATTCATATAAAATTCAGGGAAATTAAAAAATTTTAGTAAAGTTCAGGGAAATTAAAAATCCTTAGTAAAATTCAGGGAAATTAAAAATTCTTAGTAAAATTCAGGGAAATTAATAAACCTTAGCAAAATTCAGGGAAATTAATAAATCTTAGGCGATTTCAATTTAGTATTATTCACTAAAAAACAACCGATAACAATTCCAAAAAAAAAGTTAAAAAGAAAAATTATTGATTTTTAAAAAAAAAATCGTATATCCATCCATTAAAATTAATTTCACTCTCTCTTTAAAGTGACACAACGTGCTACGCGATAGGAAGAGTGTGGGAGGATGGGGGGGGACTTGTTCTGGCTTGAAATTTTGGTTTCCAAGGTAACCAACCAACCCCGTGACTATAGTAGAGGGTGCTGGGTAAAACTGCTAGGAAACTACAAGGCCTAGAGTAGGGGGGATTTCGGGATAAGAAAAAGTCGTCCAAGAAGGAAGCGGGGGGAGGGGGGGGAGAAAGAAAAAAAAACCCGCGAAGAAGTGAAATCAATAACTGCGGGTGTCTTATTACTGGAATAAAGGAGTCCCAAAGAAAAGAAAAAAATTGGGGGATTTTCAGCTAGGAGAAGTTCGAGCAAGCTTCGTACTCAGTGACATAAACAATTAAGAGATATCCTTACTATCCCTGGCTGATATATACTTGTACGGGTTCCTATTGGCCAGGATCAAATGGTAGAGGTTTCAGAGAACCGATGTGGGTTTTTTTATAGACTTACATTTAACCATAAGTGCTCCCCTTGACTTTATTTATTAGTCTATGGTTACATATGGGGAAATTAAATTACCTTATGTAATTAATAAAACCTTAAATTTGAAGAAATTAATGGCATAAGTTCATAATCAATGTTCCATGAGTTTGTCGCTGGTTACTGAGATCTTGTCATGAAGTGACGTCTGCTTAACTTTATTTATTAGTCTATGGTTATGTAATTAATTAAACGTTAAATATGAAGAAATTAAATTCCTAATTAATAGCGTAAGTTCATAATCAGTGTTCCATAAGTTTGTCACTGGTTACTGAGATCTTGTCATGAAGTGACGTCTGCTTAACTTCATGTATTAGTCTATGGTTATGTAATTAATTAAACGTTAAATTTGAAGAAATTAAATTCCTAATTAATAGCGTAAGTTCATAAGATATGTTCCAAAAGTTTGTCACTGGTTAATGCGAGCTTGTCACGAGGTGATGCGGGTGAAACGCCGTAGACTCTCGTAAAACTACGCCTGGTGAGGCGCTGTTAAAGGCTTAGTTCAGACTAAATAGAATTAGATGGACTGCAAAATTAACCATCGAGTGTAGTCTGCAATTCTCGCTTCCGTCGTTCTCCTTCGAACTAGCTCGAGCTGTAAGTCTCTCAGTAGCATTACGAACTTGTATAGGTAGTGTTATACTTATGGAAGGAACATATCACTTATAAACTTAGGTTAAAGGAACATTATCACACCCCCTACTTTTAAAATTCCGTTTCGTAGTTCACTTTTCTGAAATAGATGGCGGTTGCATCTATGTGGCCCACTCTGAAGCCGGGTGTACACAGACAAATATTTTCGTGTTTTAAGAGCGTTTTTTTCTCGAAAGAGACAAAAATCTTCAGTGTGCACCCGCATTGATATTAACGGCCGCTTTTCTAGAGAATTGAGAATGGACTCGTCTGGGGGGATTCTAACCATAATTTCTACCATTCCTACTAAGTCTGGTACTTCCTCCTACCTTCCCGCGGGGACCAAAGTTTATAACTTCACGCGGTTCACGGAATATTATTGCGGTTCATTGATTGAATGTTTGCGTTGTAAGTTCGGGTTTTTTTCTTAGTTTTATGTGTAGAAGACAATTTGACGTTCTAGCAGTATTGTATTCGAATTATGCTAATTAATTAGGATAATATGGAAACAAAAAATAGATCAAAAGTATACAAAGTGAATCTGGGCGTAGAAACATTTGAACGTTGGTCTATGGAAAGGAAAAAGTTAGGATATACAAATGAAAAATTTGGATCTTTTTTGTTCAGCAAATGGTAAGCGCGAAAGAAAATTTTGATTTACAAGTCACTTAAATTTAGTAAATAATCTTTCGGTTCAGGGAAGAACTAGAATATTTGAAGATGGAAATAAAGAAAAAGGGTTCTAAAACATATTCTGTTACCAAAGGTATTAAAAATATTCATCAAAATGTTGTATTATTAGAAGTAATAGGTTTCTTATATTATTTTACTTCAGTTATTATTTAGTATTCACTAGTACGTAGTCATATTATTATAAGTTTACCCTAAATGCTCCATAAGTATGGCACTGCCTTTGTAATGTTACATCCCTACCTAGTGGTAGGTTGGGACAGACCGGATATATATGCTCAGTTATTGCAGTTCAGCTTCCTATTTAGTCGGTACTAAGTTTTTGATAGCGTGTCCCCAGGGATCACTAATATATACCAATGGGTTTATCTTCTTGGAATGTTCAATAACGTCTTTGCTAGAGAGCTCCCTTTCTCCCTAACTTTGGGGGAGGGGTATATTTCCAAAATAGAAATCTTTCTCCCTACATTGTTTTTAAATGAGGTGTTTTTATTTATAATACCGTGACTATTATCATATCAAGCTAGAATTTTTTCACTTGCACTGCAGATGTTGAAACACAATACGAAGTTATTCCCGAATTCCAAATTACCACACCTACTAAATGTGTGAAAAATTCCACTTTTAATTTTGAAACGCCAACCTCCAGATTTAATAAACGATTGAAATCATCTACGAACTTGTGAGTTTATAAACATTATTTATCACCTCACTCCAAATTCAAAAATATATATGCCAATTAATGTAGGCGGAGAAATGATGCAAATCAAAATCGTGTTTCTTGTTTATTTTTTGAGAGCGATAGTGAAACTTCACCTATTAGGTAGGGTCCATTAATTAATAACACTATCTGCATAAAAAGGTAATCATTTTCAAAAATTTAGCGAAATTCGAAAAAATACACCTGAGAGGAATGAAAGTACAATGGTAAATTATCATGTATATATACTATTTCACCGTATGAGTAGTCGTAGCCCAAAGTGTCTTTTGTAATGGGTATCCAACCCTAGAGCGCGCTCCATATATTTTTACATTGAAAGCGAGTGAAACTGGCACACCTTTACCCTCGGATAACGTTTTCACTGTCGACCATGGTACAGCTCACTCCGGATTGGACACCCATTACAAAAGATGGAATACGATATAATTACACGGAATAAAATTAACCTGAATAATTATCTAGAGTAATAACTCGTTCATTAGTCCTACTGGTGGAGTAACCTCCAATTTTGGATCACCATTGTTAACTGATGATTGCGCGCATCTAACTGATCAGGTATTAAAACGGTTTTCGATTAGACAAAATTTACGTTTGAGTGAATTGAAACTATTTTTAAAATGGTCGATATATATAGTGCGCGCTAAAGAGGCAAGAGAAATTTCCGCCTCGTTTCTTACCATTAACCGCGCTTCAGGGTTGCCAGGATTTTGTTAGAGCATGTCGAGTTCGGAAGTTCAATTCAGTGATCATTCAGTTCCGAATCGGAACTGAATGATCACTGAATCGAACAAGTTTTTCAGTCTGTTGTAGAAAGCGGTTAAATTGCACTCACGAATGACTGGCAACGCTTGTTCGCACAATATCTATACCTATTCATTTCAGTTTCCTAGAAACCCCAATATTTGTCCAAAAGATGCTGTAAATGCCGAAATGGTTTTGGTTTTTTTGGATAAGATTGAGCAATTGGTAAAACAGGCTTTCGGATTGAAATGCTATTGCGGTTTGCCATTGCGATACACTTCTGTTTTCCGAGGATCTGCGCTAATATTTTATTATAATTGTCCTGCTGTAGCATCAGGACCGAATCACAAAAATGTACGATTGAATTTGACAATTTTTATCGGTATTAGATGATAATGAAAGACTTAAATTATAATAGGGAGTTTGGGAAAGTCAGGATAACTTTCGAGGCATTTATTCTGGAAATATCAAACTAGCGAGTGCTGTTTTATTAGCAGGCAACGAGTTTGCAAAAATTGAGAAATGGGCGCGATTTGCCAAAATTCATCTTATATCTGATGACACATTTTATCGGTATTAATCAATTGAGAACGCATTTATAATATAAGTACAATAATTAACCTTTAAATCGGATAGGTATCAGAGGCACTTCATTCAACCAGCGATACTACAATATTGGCAAAATATGCAAAACGAGCTTTTTATAAAGTTAGCTGGGAAAGAATTGTTAATTGCTGGGGACGGAAGGAATGATTCTCCCGGATTTTCTGCAACATATTGCACTTACACGTTCGCTGATTGTGAAACAAACAAAATTTTAGCAATATCTACAGTAGACGTAAGAGAAGCCGATGGGAAAAGTCCAAATATGGAGTTCATAGGTTTTCAAAGGGCTGCCAAAGAAATAATGGAATTAGCCAAAGATAACAGTATTGTTATTTCTGAAGTTGTCACGGACGCCCATTGTAAAATTAAGGTTGAAATGAGTAAGTAAAGAAATCACAAACGCCAAGAGGAGAATAACTAAAGAATAATTCCATTTGATCATGCGGTGTTTTAGAAAAGCCAGATAGGATATTCAAAAATGCCACGCATTCCTTAGATACATGGCATGCTGGAAAGAATATTAGAGCCAAAATTGCCGATGTATGTGTCACCCCTATTTATTAAAAATTTTGAGAAATTGAACCAATAAGAATTGCTTTATTGTAACTTATGATGATAAGTGAATGCGTTTTTTATGTTTTAAAGGCTGGAAAGTTGAAGGCCACTGAGGAACTAGTGAAGTGGGCGCCTGATATTAGAAACCATTTTTGGTTCTGTGCTAGAAATTGCGAAGGTGACGTGGATAAATTGCAGGCTTCATTTCAAAGTGTATTAAACCACGTCACTGATTATCATGAATGGCTTACGGACTTTGGCGCCGGGTACTCATGCGCACATGAAATACCGTTACCAAATGCAGAAGAGCGAGATAAAAAATGGCTAGAAGTTAATTCGAAGGCGTATAAAGCTCTAGAAGACATTGTGCTGAACAAAAATTTCCAAAAAAATTTAGAATACTACGTAAATTTCAGGTATTATCGTTAGTGGTGATAGTATTTGAGTGACTCGGTTAATTTTAAATTCGTTTGTAACAGACACACGGGATTCGTTGAAGTTTTTCACAATCTTATGCTTGCGTATGTCTCTAAACGGAATTTTTATAGGTGAAAAAGAACCTTCAAATTTCATTCAGAAAACGGATTTTTTGTACTAAGGTTTTGATATTTTAATTTAGTTGGGACAGCTATAAAGCTAGAGTAACGTTAGCCGCTATAGACCACAACCAACACGCCGATCGAAAACAGGCCCGTACGAAAGATGGACAGCTTAGGTATAGGTACTTCTATAGCAAGAAATCAAAAAGCTATAACGTTGGGAAGGTTTTTGAGCCTAAACAATACAATTACATAGACTCTTTGATTGAAAGCATCTTTGTAGAAAAGGAAAATTACGTGGTAAGATAGTTTAAAACCGGTAACAGTTCGCAAATGTCTTAGGTGGAAAGGTTTTATTTTTATAAACCTTTCACCCTGGTCGTTGCAATTCCTTCAGGAGCTCATTCTTGAACATTTTCTATTATTAAAGGGAAATGTATCAGACCCTTCTTTCATGGGAGAAAATGATCCCCGTCACATTTCTAGCAATATAAGTATGATGGAGAAGCCACCTAACGAGGAGTTACTAGCTAAGCACATGTCAAGATTTTAATTTCATATACCTAGCCAGGTTTATGTGGAACTGAGGTCGTTGCACACTAAATTGTTTTAATAAAAATACTCATTTGATATTCAAACCAGAAAAACTTATTTTATTTAACTAACGAAAGCACTCATTTGATTTTACAAATAAAACACTCATTTGATATTACAAACAGAAAAGTTCAATAGTTCATCGGAACTACCCCCCTTCTAAATGGCACATATTGACCATCTGGAGATGGATATGCTGCCCGAATTCGTAGCACGCAGCAAGCTGGGATCACAATGCGATTTCCGGCGCCTAATCGTCCAAATTCCATTAGCGTGTAATTTCGATATGCCTGATACCTAAACAATCAATATGTCTTTTGAACTTATCTTTATGTTCAATTGTAAAGTATATAACCTACCTGAAATTATTATTTTCTGGGCCTAGACCTCGTCGAATGGCCGCTTCATTTCGAAATCGCATGCTCACGTATAAAAGTGGACGGTATAAACACATTAAAAAGAACATAGCTCTTTCAGAATTACAAACACGTTGTCTGCAACAGACATTTTCGTCTTCTGTTGGCATAGGCCGACAATTTCCACAGATACATTTATCTTTTTTGTCTCCTTTGAGAGATCCTGGCGCATAAAACAAAGGTTCTGGTGGATCGCCTCCCGCTGCTAGAACGATCAGGCTTCTTTCACCATTCGATTGTTGCACATCTATTTAGTAATATGATTTTTATAAGAACTTTTGATTGGTTAGTAATCAACTTCGCCGACAATCGTGATTACCATTCGACATTGGCACAAAATGTAAAATTGACAGAGCCTCTGGTATTTGTCTCGCTGTGACCCGAAAATACTCTTCCAACTGTTCACGGGTTGCCTCTGAAGCGGCTTTCTATATTTTAGAAGAAATGTTAAATGTAATAGGGAAAATGAAAGCGATTAGACTTACATTTATTTCATCATTGTGTTGCTGTAAAGCATCGCAAACTTCGTTGTTAGTATTTATTTCATCCGCGTTCAACCTATCTGTAAAGGAACTTTTACCAGGAATGTTGCAAGAAGGGGGCGTTTTGTTATTGGTTCTCTTTTTTTCCACCAAATTAATTTTTTTTCGCGTTGATTTAGCCTTATTTGCAAATAAATCCTCTTCAGAACTTTCATCGCTGGATATTACCTACAAAACATTTGCAAATAAATATTTTCCTTAGTTTTTACCCCTATTTTGCTCTAACGTGGGCAATTAACAGCCAAGATTTTAACTTACATTTCCCCTTTCTTCGTCCTTTTCAAATTCTTCTTTGTTTTTATCCCTATTTGAACACGAGATTTTGCCTGGAGCACATTTGCATTCCCGCGTACATTTCAAGTTATTTGCGCGGCAAGAACATCCTCCTCGCGTAATTTTTTCGCTACCATAATTTAGTGGTCGGGTACAAGCATTGCGACACTTACACGGCTCTGTATTTGTAATGCTTTGCATTTTGTAGAATATTGAACTACTAGGCCTTCAACAAATTTTCGAAGCTTCGCTGTGAGATTTTAAAAAACGTAAAATCTTGATAATAATCAAAAGTAAATATGGGTCGCAAATAACAGAATAGGTAGGTACGTAGGTCTAGTAAAGAGTACCGCTCTAGTTTGATCTGCAGACTCGGAATCCATGGGAAGGGAAATCCCAAGAATTATTGTATAGAAAGGTTAAGCAAACCTCTAACCATTCCTAAATACCTTTGTGAACGTCTAAATTATGTCCACTGTTGAGGTTAAACTATTCAAGGTTGCTTAACGTCTCTATTGCTTCTTCGTGGAAAATTCAAAGCATCACAGGGGAGGGGACGAGTGTTTAGAATTTGTCAAGCCGGTGCTCTGAAGAAAGTGTGGGTCGAATGCTTTCACCCCATTACCTATTTACCTTCAATAAATGATAAACATCTGTAAGGCGTGGTATACCCCTTTCCGAAGTACAAAGAGTTTTTTTTTTTTGGTTCTGTAGTTTCAAGAAAATTTGTTTCACTAGACCTTGCCCATAGATAAGAACGACAGAATAACAAACCAGCATTAATAGACCTACCCATAGACTCGTGGGCCCCCTGTTGCGACTGCTATCCCAACTTAAACTGAAATACCTTAGGGCAAAAAAAAACCTCTATTCCTTCCATCCGAAAACTCCAAATCCTACTGCGAAACTCTTTCTTGGAAGGGAAAAATTTCTAGACGGGTGTGGGAAACGAAAATGTTTCTGAATTCTGCCACTACTCAGAAAGTGCGCCAGAGTACAGAAAGTAAAATTTGGGGATTTCGTCGGCTAAGTCCGAGCCAAAATAGGGTGATAACGATCCTTTAATAGTAATTTTAGGTTAAGACTAAGAGATTTGATTTATGCTTAGATATGTCAAGTAACCGTAATTAAAAAGAGTCATTAATTACCCGTAAATTATCGATTAAATTTTCCGTTTTTAGAAATTAATTTACAGTTTTGATTTATACTTTATAGTAATTAAGGTTGTATTTAAAAAAAGTTGAGTACCAAAAATACTAAATTAGCGGAAAATAATTACTCGTAAATTTAATTAGGGTATCTATTATTGCGTATTTTGACAGATTATATTTAGTTATTACTTAATTTAACGATGATTTTATATTAAATATATTTTTGGGGAGAAGCCAGCTTGCAGGCTGAAAGCTCTTAATGCTTTTTCTACGACGCCCCTGTAAAGATGCTCGAACGCAATGCATTCAAGCATATACATTTTTAATTATTTCTACAAAAGTGCAAAAATAGACGAACTTTTGAAGTATTATTTACTAAGTTATTACGTTATCATAAGGTCAAGACCCCGGTCTGAATATCCCAATTCCTCGAAATAAAAAATGACTATAAAATTGAAGGCAACATTTTTTCTGTTAAGGACACGAAAAATCCATTTCTTATTTGGTGCTTGCAATTTTTACGTCTTCTAGGATAGATAACTGAAGTTTTGGTTCTGGTCAAACGTCCGCCGCTCCGAGTCCTTTACGCCTTTGACCCCGTTTGACACTTTTTTTAAACTAACCAATAAAAATATGAAACTTCTAAACACTCGCTGAAACTATTTTATTTCCGCGAGTCTCGTGAAAAAAGGCGCGTAAAATTTCCCGCCTTATTACTATAGCTGTGTAGTATGTGTAAAGAAAATCTCGTGAATTTCCCGCCCTTTTTGGCAAAAGATAATAGCGCTAAGGCAGGAACCCCCGTGCTGCTCTTATACTATAAAATCCTATATTTATATTTTTAGACATTTTGACCTATTTCATGAAATATATTATAAAATCTTACATTTTTAAGTGTAGTTTCAAAATATAATTGTTGTTGTTTATTAGCAAATAATCTCTGTCCCCTTTCAAAGTTAAATGAAGGTATAATTCAACAATCTGATAAATAAATTTTAGTCCTATACTGAGTGTTTTTGCAACTTCAAATTAAGGGGGATATTCTTTGGGTGCACTATTTTGAGTCGAAAATGTTCTGTGTCATTTCGCCCTAAGGACCACTGTTTTAAAGTAATGATTTGATTGAGTGTTTTAGGGATGACCCCTTAATTAAAATAGAAATAATTGTATCTCAGTTTCTTAATTAAAATAGAAGGGGTTATCCGTAAAATACTCCAATCATAACTTGAAAACAATGACCCTTGTGTAAAAAATTTCATAGAAAATTTATTATTAAAAACCTTTTAAAAAAAAACATATATCTTTACATTATTTTAAAAGTATATAAAGTAAATTTTAAATATACTTTTAAATATATATTAAGTCCATGAAAGTAGCAGTTCTTTTTTAAAAAAAAATTGTTTAATAGAACATTTTAGACTCCAAATCGACCAAAGAACACGCTCCTTAAATTGTTTTGGACTTGGCAAAAACACCCAGTATAACCTAAATGTTTTTTCTGTAAAACCAAAGAGAATATATATTCTCTTTGGTAAAACAAAGAGGAAAAGTAGACTATTTTTGCTATAAGGAATTTGAATTTCAGTCTAAATTAACTTCCAGCTATGGATGCAATGCAATGTGCATTTAATACGTGCCAAGGGGAACGGCGGAAGTATAGATCTATATATTCCCCCCCCCTCTCTCTCTCTCTCTCTCTCTTGATGTGACCTGTATTAGGCTTAGCGTAACCCTTAATGTTTTGATCTTTGATATAACACGATCGATGGACGAACGCTAATCGGGAAATCGCGTTTGCCGTCTATTAAAAGAGAGATTTTTCCAACCATACCCGAGCATCACTCATTCGTGAAGAAGTTCATTTGTAACGTGAATTACAGCTAAAAGACGCTAACCTAACCAAATATGTTAATTAAATTTATGTACAGTAGAATGTTTTCTGAATGGGCGGATACAATATCAAGCTTATCTTCCATTAAATAAAGCTCTACTGGGCATGCGTGAATTTCGCCGAATTATCAATGCATTATTGTAAATGGGCATCGGCACAACGCTCATAGTCCCGTGACTTTGCCCAATCATGCACTACTGGAAATAGTAACATTTCAACTTGAAATAGTAACACTACAACTTGAAAATATAGTTCTTGGCACGCATTGCACGTCGGTTTAAATCTAACCAAACCTAACTTGTAGTAACATAACATAGTAACACATCATAAATACAATGGAGGGTCAGATTACCGTATAATCCTAAAAATAACGCTGTCGAAGGTACGCTGGTAAACCGAATTACATTTACCAACCCGCCAAGTTTGTACTACGAAATCTATGTACGATCAAGAAGCGATATCTAGTTTACTAGGGAGCATGTACATTTCCAGCTTTTTCTCCAGTCCGGACGTAGGTCAGGAGTTAATCCCCGCCGCCTCTAAATTACAACAAGCATCTCATTGGTTCTTGAACACTCACGTCAGCGCGACGCGAATGACGAAAATTACGTATTTTCCGACTGAGGAGAGGCGAAATAGCCCGACCTCCTTTTAGGTCTCCCCTTGTATTTTGGGACTATGGCGCGCGAATACTTAGGCATCTTATACCTTATGCCTAATAAACTAGATATCGCTTCTTGGTAATATTAAAGTAGAGAGCTGATTGGTTGATTTTCCAAAGAAGCTAGAGAGAATGAGATCAAGACTCGGTTTGAGTATAGGTCATAAACCATACTGGAAATAAATCAAAGGCTTTCGTTAACCTCAATATTCCTGGGAATATTCAGTTAAATTCATTGCGGGCTCTTCCGTAAGAGGATTGAAAAGAACGGTCTCCCTTTATCTGCCAGCCTTTTACAAATTTATCTAATTACTTCCCGATCAAGCTATAGGGAAAGTACGTTGGTTCGCCCTGGGAAAACCTAATGGGTAGTCAGTCAGTCCCTCGTTACCCTGATCTGGATCCCCGCCACTGACTTTAGCTATATATAGGCCTACCTGTATATTTAGAGATACATACTTCTAGGGTAAAATTAAAAGAAGATAACGCCTTTATGTTACACGTGTTACAGTTTTATATCACGTTCTATTTAAAGGGTTGATGTATGCAATATAAAAATGTTTATTTTCTCAAGCCCTAATTGGTCTAACCCCTAATTGGTCTAACCCCAAGAAATAAGGTATCATTCGAAAGGTAAGAAGTAGGTCTATAACATACTCAAAGGGTTTCACTGACCCTCTCTCTCTCTCTCTCTCATAGAACCAGAGTTCAAAATTGGGTGGTAACCTCAATTATTTAGTATCACTGAAAAGGAATGAAATGTTGTTATAACATACTCATAGGATTTCGTGATATCTCTTATAGAACCAGAGTTCTGACGTTTCAAAGTGAGGTAGACACAAGATGATTGAACAGATTGCTATACCCTATTTGCTTAATTACTCGGGCCCTGATTGTTTTAATCATAAATATTTAGTATCATTGTATGCTGAAGAAATAGGCCTATCACATACTTAAAGGATTTCCCCGTATCTCTAATATTTTAAGAGTTATAGCGTTTCAAAGTTTTTATTAGTAGTCAGCTTCCCTTTGTTTAATCGTACACATGCCTGAACTGTATGGGAAGGTTCCATTACCGACCGTAGCAAAAAAGGGCGTGAACTTGAGTTCAAGTGAAAAACGACCCTATATAGGATTATATATTATTGGCCCCAAATCGGCGCGCGTGCCTCGTGGACTTTCGCGCGCTTTTGAATTAAATGACACTGGAATTTATCAATAAGAGAACTATTTGTACTTGTAAACCTTAAGCCATATGTGACGTAATAAAAATAAGTATGATACGCGCTTAATCTAACAAGAATTTAACATTTGTTTCTGCGTGAAAATAGATCACCCTGGGTGAAGATTAGCAACCATAAAACCATATTATATCACTCTACGAAAGCTAATTTTGATTAATAATAACTAATTTGCGATGCAGAAATCTTGTTTTAAAAAGAAACCCACTTTCATTATAGAGTGTCATACTTTTCGTCGTTAGGTTACTAATGGTCTTTCCGCTACCCAAGATCTCCTAGCTGCCAGAGGAAAAGAATGGGTGCATGGACATAAGAGGCGTAAATAAAAATGGTTGACGGAGAATGATAATGACCATGCAGAACGCGGGACCGAGCAAAAATATGCATTTTTGCCTTATGAAAATGCATAAAAAAATAATTAAATAGTGCTGGGCCTTAGCGACAGTATCTGCTCATGACAGGTCGAACTACAGGCGCGGGGGGGGGGGACTGGGAAGACTCGGGGAGTTGGAAAATAAACCTAAATTATCAAGGAAAACATGGAAAACTCATCATGGATGTGAAACTTTTGTAGCGGCGAGTCGGCGACCCTTAAAGACCGACTTCCATCGAAAAGAGTTGTAGCGAACTGAAAACCGAGCATCGAGACTAACAATGGAGCGACCGTGCCGATTTTCGAATCCCCGCTGGGTCAAAAGTTGGAAGGGTTTTCGCTAAGTGAAAGCCGTGCAATGTGGTTCCAGCGAACTGAAGATACGCAATAGAGAATTTACTTCAGGGGAAAGCAAAAATTCGAGAGGAAATAAATTTAATAGGATTTCTATTGTTCATCTTCAGTTCGCTAGAACCACATTGCACGGCTTTCAGTTAGCGAGAACCCTCCCAACCTTTGCCCCAGCGGGGCTTCGAAAATCGGCACGGTCGCTCCATTATTAGTCTCGTTGCTCGGTTTTCAGTTCGCTAGAACCCTTTTCGCTGGAAGTCGGCCTTTAAAGGATGGGTGTATAATGCTAGAATCCTTTTTTGAGCGTTTAAAGAAAATACAAGCAATTATGATTTTGCATGTAATTTAAATCATTTTTACACCCCAATGTCCTGTTACCCGCTTAAGTAACTAGAAGCCCTTAAGAGTTACGGAAGAACTAAGAGCAAAGGGACCACTATAGTTACTGATCTTCAGGGCATTTTTGTTACTTTTCTATTCGCCATTTCTAATGAAAGATGGCAGCAGAGAGCGGGTTAATTATCCCCAAAAGTTAACTTTCTTATTAAGTCAACGTTATCACCTAAGGAAGGTATACGTTGCATTTCTGCATAGCCGACATTTTATAATTTCAACGGATTGGGAAAGTATTAATTAGTGTGCATCTAGTTACTACTTGAGAGTAAATTAACGTCCCTGCAAAATCTTGAAGGACAGAGGGATGGAGTTGAACGTTCCATCCAAGACCTATTTAGTCTGCATTACTAAGCCTTTGACAGCGCCTGACCAGACGTCGCTTTACCTCGAATCTATGACCTACGTCACTTCATGACAAGCTCCACTGCTACTCCATCTCACTCTCTTCTCCAAGGCAAAACTAGTATTCACCTTTCTACGGTGAGTATCGCAATCAAGGATTTGGGCTTATTAGCGTCGATCCGATTATCAGTCAGAACTTTCGCTTACTCGTTATGTTAATCTTTCGAGTTTAGAATAAAAATAAAAATTCTAGACCATTGGAATTAATTTCAAAGAAAAACTTAACGCGCTTTTATCTCTGTCTTCCAAAGTGTATGGAGCCGACTTTTTTTCCCTTGGCAAGTGGTATTTTACAGAGGGCATAATAATGCATTTACGATAGCGCAACGTGATAAAACCTCTAAGGCTTCGCGTCACACCGAGAAAACGAAAATATATTTTTTTTCCTTCCATCCTTCAACATTTTTTGTCCTTGGTTTATGCTTAAAGATAGCGGAAAAAATAGAGAGAGGGGGTCAACTATAGAATATATATTTTATAACGTACATATCTTTAGAAGTTTGTAAATTGAAGTTAAGCTAAGGGTTTACTGCTGACCTGGTTTGAGTAGGATCAAGTTTTCGCAGAAGTAAGATGAGACTAGAAGTAAAGAGCTCTAGCATTGGTAGTAGGTCCTGGCACTAGTGAACAAATTTGAGGATTTTATGCCGCTTCCATCGTGTCTACACTAGGGAGAATAAAATTGGTGGAGTTCCAAAAATATTTCCTACCCCCTTCCCCTCAACCTAAAGCCGCGGAAGACGGACGCGGGTGCTTGAATCCAGTTCGGCCGTCTACCGCCGCGAGCGTCTCACGTTTTGGAGGGAAAATTCAGAAACCGAAACCAGAGGGACAACCGTAATTGGCGTCTTATCAAGAATATTCACTTTCGCCAAGTGAAGAATTTGGTTAGCTCAGTACTTCTAGTCCCTTATCTTACTTCTGGTTTTTGTTATCGTTGGATAGAGGAGGAGAATTAGGTCTATCGTATCATATAGGGATTTTCTATCTCTGTTTAAATTTAGGGAGTTTTGACATCGCAAAGCTGGTATTCATTTAAACATTATTTACTCTTTAATTCTGGTTGAGGCCAATTGGCCCAAGTTTTTAGTACCGTTGGATAGAGCAAAGAGAATATACCAAGAGGAGCAGAAACTTTGTAAATAGGGACCGGCTCTGAATTTGGTCAAATATGATCTCGCTAAAATGACAGTTAAAACGTCATCCATCTTGATGGTCGAAATATAGCGTGTTTTAAATTATTAGTCATTGTAAAATTTCCAGACTTTTCCCTGACCTTATTTTTCTACCCATTTTGCAATTCGCTGACTTTTCTCTGACCTTTTTTGGCCCGTTTTATTTTTCCCGACTTTCTCAGGTTTTTCATGACCTGTGGTAACCCTGCCCATCTTAGTGAGGGTGAGGCGAGTCATGCCGGCAGAAGCGCGCCCCGGGCAAAACAGGGCCTCTCTCGATGGCCCTGCCGAGTCCCAAAATTGGTAAGGCCCTCACTGTTTACTTCTACTTTATGAACCTTTGTTGATAGGATTATGAAAATTTCGGGTTATGTTTCCCCCAACTCTCTAGAGGGGTAAAGATAAGACGGGGCGTCAACTTCAGGCGGAAATTTCCAAGTCACTTTTACTATTTATAAATATTTAATCTTCTCTGCTTTCTAGATTTTAAAGTAGGTCCTAAGATGTAATTAATCGTTCTTTCAAAGAATTTTCTTTTTCAGCTCTTTATTAAAAATATATATATTAATAAATTATGTGCTTATACTCCTTCACATCGCAAAGACCAGCGTCCAGGAAAAAATAGACACAAAAGCATTTTAAACCTTATGGTAGAGTTTGATTAGAAGCGATTGGTTTTTTTTTCTAAATCCTGTCAAGTTTGAGCCAAGGTTTTTGGTATCGTTAGATAGATTCTCCCCCATCCCCCCCCAAAACAGTTTCCCCATTCCCATTTCTCCCAAACTCATTTGTCCCAAAAACTGAAACATTTAATTGGCTAATTCCAATGCCTCTTTTGTAACCGAGCCGAATCTAAGCTAACCTGACCATCTGACCTGTAAAACAATCAATCTTTTTGGAAAAGGTATATATTTATTATTCAAGAACCTTAATAAATGTAGCGTTTATTATTCCTGAATCTTAAAAAAGAGTCACGTGTAAACTTAATGGTATATTATCAATTTATGACGTTCGCTTCGAATGGTGCTAATAGTCTTCTTTCTCAATTATCCGTGATATATACTTGGTAACCCTGCGGGATGGGCTGCATGGGATGTAGGTAAGGAGCCCTGACGAGGAAGGAAGCCGTCTCATTCACTTACAATTACTCTTAATGGCTATCCGGTCAGATCCAATAGCCACGATGTAACACTCTCTTATGGCCCGAACCGAAGAAGAAAATATTACAGCGATTAATCTCATTTCACCATTGTAGGGATCAGTTTCTTTTATATTAAGACGCTGTCTTGGGGAATTTTCTTAGACAATGCTAGTAATTGCTCAAACAAGTACGGCCGTCCGTCGCTTTCCAGCGCTATACCAAAAACAATACAGCCCTTATCATAAGTTCATAAGATACGTTCCATAAGTTTGTCACTGGTTACAAACTGGAGCTTGTCATGAAGTGAGTGAGGTAGGTCATAGATTCGAGGTAAAGCGACGCCTGGTGAGACGCTGCTGTCAAAGGCTTAGTACAGACTAAATAGGGAGATGGAATGCAAAACCCAGGGTTCATACAAACCTGGAAAACAGGGAAAACCTGGAAAAATCAGGGAAATAAATAGTTGACAAAAACCTCAGGGAAATTTAGTATTCTTAGTAAAATTCAGGGAAATCAGGGAAATTTGCGTCAAACAGGGGCCGAGTAATTAAGCAAAATGTTCCTAAACATACCCCCCTCCATAGGATTAACATTACACTATACTTTGGAGGCTCATAACTCTGGTTATATTAGAGATACGGGGATGTCCTTTGAGTATGTTATAGTCCAATTTATCCCCCCCTCCTTCGTTAACATTTACTCCATAGGATACTCCAAATATGGGAAAAACCTGGAAATCTCAGGGAAATTTGTTTTCCAAAAGTAAGTTGTATGAACCCTGAAAACCGAGTGTAGTTCTCCTCGAACAAGCTCTCAATAAGTCTCTAGCATTACGAAGTATATGAAGTATCATACTTATGGAAAATCTTATAAACTTAAGCCTTATAAGGCATAAGTCCAGACTTAATCAAAGCTGACAAGCGCAAACCCAATTATCTTTACCTAGGATGCTGGGACGTCAATTTACTCTTAAGTAATAAGTACACACTAACGAAAGATTTATGCCAATACGTTATAGAATAAATTCGGTAGAGAGGGGGAGGGAGCTGTGTATCCCCAACGTTGGGGGGCAACTTTGTAAGAGAGAATGCTATTTGCCTCACGGAAGAGGGGTTATCACTAAGGTAAGAGATAGAGGGCTATGACGTTGCCATATTTCCAGAAATGTCTGAGCCGAGGGCTATCTACCCAATTAAGAGGTTTCTCATAAATAATTAAATAAATATAATTGATATTAATTATTTTAATCGTCAGTAATTTGCCTTAATTCTATAGTTAAGTCGTTTTAAGAAACGTTATTTCTAAAATCATTTTAAACATAGCTAGTGTTAAAGAACACCTTGATTCACGGTAAATGATAACTCTAGCGGATCGCCGCTTACATCTTAACCCTTACGATGACAATTGATTAGAAGCCAGTATTGCTTTCTGTGAATTGCGATCGCATATACGTTTGCTACGATTTGACAATTACGAACGCGGTGACAAAACACAGGTACGTCTAGCGTAATACCTCTTCGTGACGGCATCGTCACTTGGAGAGGTAAAAATGGATATCCTCTGATGCTATAGCCAATAGAGAAATTTAAGTTACATATCTGGCCGCCATATTACAAAATGTCCCCGGTTTTTAAATATATTTCCTAATGAGTACCCATGCACTACTTAAGAGCAACGTCCTTGCAAAACTAGTTTCAACTTCCGAAGGAATTTGCGCTGAGCGTTCTTGAATCGGTCATACTTTGGAGTTTTTTGGTGTACATATAGTTTTGCGAGTTGTCGTACAAGCAAGCCTACAAAACCGAAAGGGATTCGGGGAAATCATTTTCTCCTCGAAGTAATTCGGGAGATTCGAAGCGCGAGAGAACTAAATCCGGATTCCTATTGCGGTTCTTCTATACGCTACGCTCTCGAGCAAGGAAAAATTTCACTGACAGCTTAGACATAGTTTCTTTCCTCTCCTCTTAGGATGGCCATAAATAACATTGCAACGATAAGTATGGCACTCAAAAGTAAATGGAGATACATTTCCTAGTAAAACATGATTTATTGTTATTTGCCAGTAAAAACTAGGTAAGGATAGAAGCAACGAGCCCTTGAGGGTGGGAGCGCGACAATTTGGTTTCCATGAAACTGGCAGAGCGTCAATTGGGTGAATAGATAAGATATTTTTCAAAAATTACATATTTCTGGTCATTCTCAAATTTATTTTGTTAAAGATAAATGTTATAAAACAATGAACTTAGGTTACGTTAGGTTTGGTTTGGTTGAGATAGGGTCAGGCTAGGACCAGTTAGTTCAGAGTAGATTTGGGTGAGATAATTCAGGTTAGGTTTTGTCTTTCGCCAAACTTTTATAGTTTTACCAGAAATATGTAATTTTTGAAAAGTTCTCTATTCATCCAATTGACAATTTTTGAAAAATTGTTTATTCACGCAATTGTCGCTGTCATTGACTCCAAATTGTCGCTCACCCAAATTTAAATTCTCCCAATTGTCGATCACCAAATTGTCGCTCACCCAATTGTCGGAACCCAATTTTCAACCCTCCCAATTGTCGAGCACCCAATCGTCGTCACCCAAATGTCTTTCAGCCAATTGTCGTAGACGCTTTGAGGATGAGGGCAGAGCCAATAGGTAAAAACACCCTCTTGAGTTGCTAATTTTCACCCGTTATCATGATTGTTCAACCGCTACGTGTAAAAGACGGTAAGCCTAACCTAACCTGTCCTAAACTAATTACACCTTAAATAAAATAATGGGTAATTAATTAGGTTGCCGTCATATCCCGACTTCTACCATGGATCCAAACCTTAATCTAGCATTACAAGAATGGTGAGTGGAATACTTGTTATTAATATGTTACTTATGAAGGACATAGTTTCGTTCGTTTTGCTCCAAAGTTTCGTTGGCTTCTCAATAAGAAGGACGACTACCGGTCGGATTAGGGGGTATAGGTGAACCACACACTACTTACTCTCCCTTACTCTCTCTCTCTCTCTCTAAGAACTTAGTTCCCAATCCACTTCCGGTCAGAGCGAAAAAAGTTAGGCCCGGATGTCCATCGTGCATCTTACTCGTAATCTCTTAGTCCTAATACCGCCTTTTTTCCAACAGAATCCATAGGCCTCTTAAAGGGAGAATGAAATGGCCCGATAACCATCGATTTTGTTTGATAGAATCAAGACGTGAAAATCATTAACAAAACTTCGACCCAAAGATATTCCTTTATTTTTATATAATATTTCAAAGTTTCAAACGTATGGGCTAAGCCTAACTCTAAGTTTTGATTTCTATAGGGAACTTCAAGTTCAACCAATAAGCGAACGCTATGTCACGTGACTCAGCTGACAGAGGTCGCTTTTATTCTTACGATCGCCAATTGTTTAGTTCCCCATAAAAAAACCTTTCTTGAATCCTTAACTTTTCAAACTTAATATAAAACAAATTAGTTTTTGGGTAATGATTTTGATGTTATTTACCAATCTAAATGGATAAAAAACTAAATTTTCTTTCCATTGAATTCTCCCTTCAATACTGTTTTTGTAGTTTTTAGTTTCTAGCCAGAATGACGCGATGTTGTTATATGAAACCGGTGTCTTTGTGGTTGCGGGTTTATCTCGTTACGCCAACCTCTTAAACGTCTCGCGAAATTGTCTATTCTCCTCGTTTTTCCTTACCTACCTTACGAAGGATTTAATGTTTGTATTCTTTTTCCCTCTTTCCCGCCTTTTTTGCTTTCCTTTTCCCGCCTTTTATTGTATAGCGCGCGCGCGCTATCTCTAGTAACAGCTATGCAATTCTTCTAGAAGAAAGATCCCGGAAGAATATTGGGGAAGAAAAAGGCGCGAAATATACGCCAAGGTTATTAGATACTTTGGTAGCGGTCAGGATTCTGGGACTTTTACAGTAACCACACAATTAAGTAAATGTACTAAGGCTTTCCCGAAACAGTCCCTTGGGTTCCGGAAAGACTCTCTCTAGTCTAGTTTCGCTACCCTCCCCATGTATTTAGAAACAGGTGCACGGTATAGATACGCCAGTGACACTGACTTTGGGGTTAAATATGTCCTCTAAGCCTTGGCCATAATAAAACTCCTTCTCAGCTAAGCCTAATTTGAAAACTAGGCCTAAGCAGTATTAAGAAGGTGCTCGAGTCCTGTTTTCTGAATTAAGATCCGCGTTTAAAAGAGTTCAGCCGAGTTTAAGTAAATGAAATTTTTCGTTGAGTCGCCGAGGAGAGCCTCGGTGATTTGGATTGCGTTTTAGCCAATCACCGCCATATTAGAAACAAAACCCGTTCATTGACGGTATGACGACACTGGGTAATGTTTCTAAATCTGAATCCATTGTTAGCTAGGCCTTGGCCATAATTGGTCTAATTTGAAAAATAGGCCTAAGAACTATGAAATAGAGGCTCCATTTAAGGCTCGAACGAAAATATTTTGCACATCGTTTTTCTCTCGGCAATACGCGAGGAGCGGAGAGTTTGCTGCTGCGAGGCATCTCCTGGTAAATTTTTCCTCTTATATAGGCGATCGAAGTATCGATTGGCTTTAGCTCGACTAGCTATGAGAACGTTTCCTCGATTAAGGAAGCGTCTTCGAGGCCATCGCAATCAAATGACAAGTCTGGCAGTGCCAGTTGGACGAACTCACTCGCTTCTCCAATCCTAGCTGCCTGCTCCCCCCTGCCCCCCTCGGTCCCCTTCTCTTTCTCTCGTTTCGGGCTCACCTACCGATAGCATCCGTTACCAATCGAACTCCTATCTATCGAGAGGTAAGATACTAAAACGGTTCGTTCGTAGCTCAATCCAGGATTTAAACAGCCTCTACATTTCACGTGATACTTTTCAGTAAACTTATTGGAGATTTTTTCAGTAGTACCCAGATAGAAGGAAATAAAAATTTTGGGGAGTTTATAATTCTAAAGATTTTAATTTACGACCGAATAGGGGGGAGTACATTCATTTCAAACCTCTACTCCTCAAAAAATAAAATGGCGCGAATATTACTAGGGTTTGGTGAAAAACTTCCAACATCCGCCGCCACAGCGCTAGTGTCAGGCGTTGCTCTAAGCAAACTTAGCTCCCTATTCAGTTGTCTGTCCATGGGTTAGGTAGTCCGAGGTAAGAGTGAACTCGCCTAGATTTAAACAATGAGTTCTGCAGGAAACAGATTGTAGTGTCGTTCCCCTCAATGTATGAATCCCTCGACCATTTCCCTCTCGGTGCAACTCCGCGCTCCGGCTCGTCAGTTAAGGAGCATACTTGGATGAACCCAAGAAACCCAAGAAGAATGGCTCGATACGACGAAGGGGGAAGGGACTGTGTGTATTCGAAACGTCTTCAAGAAGAAGCGATCGGGCTTGTATCCTTTTCCCATATATAGCTTTTATACGAATTGTTCCCGATGGAATTGGAAGTAAAGAGGCTGAGAGACTGTTTTTCGAGTCTGGGGAGTCTCTTCAAGGAGCTAAGCCTAACTGTCTCCCTCCTTCACTTTTACTAAGCCTAATTAATTTATATTTCATACCTTTAGAATCTTTTAAGGACCCTTTATGCTCGACATAAGTAAATAATACCCCGGTAAGTTACAAAGTCATATAGCTCAGACCTTATCTTGAAGGAGCTAAGCCTAAATGACCCCTCCTTCAATATTCTTGATACTAATTAATATCTATATTTCATACTATTAGAATCTTAAAGGAAAATCAAGTGTTTTTGTCGATTTTTATACTAAATATAAGACCAATCTGCATAGTGAAACACACTATGATTTTAAAATTTCATAGATAATTGTAAGTTAGCACCTACGACCAACGCCTTGCCTTCTTGCGAACAAAATTACAGTGGCACGTTCTATGTCGAATGAAATTTAGCGCGAGATTTGATTTAAATTGCTCGCGATGTGACATTCATGAGTTAAGAATGTACCACGTAAATTTTGTTAACAAGAAGGCAAGGCGTATCGCGATTGATCGGAGGTGCTAACTTACAATTATCTATGAAATCTCAAACGGTCGTGTTCCTCCATCATAGGTAAGTACCACTGGTACCCAATAGATCAAAGAGCTTCCTGAAGAAGTAGACTGAAATAGTTTATTCCTAAAATTCTAGAGGTTTCTTTGTTCTGTATCGCAATTTCGAAAACTTCGCAACCATGTTTCGGGAAGTTAACGACCAAGTAAAAAATTATTCGGGCGTGGTTTTATAGTTCGTCCGCTAGGATTATAGGCGTCTTGTAGCTTAGCCATTTTAACGTTTGGGTTACTGAACTTACTGGTCTTTAGCATGACTGCAATTTGTATAAAAATTAAAAATTTGTACTACCCTTATACAGAAACCTCTAAATCAGGGCCGGAAATAAGCACAGGACACTGGACATTGTCCAATAAAATTTAAAAATGTCCCATATTTTTTTAAAAAACTAATAGGGTGACTGGACATTTGACCAAAAAGTTTTTCAGAAAATTTGATAGCTTGACTCTGAAGATGCAACACTATTTTTGCACACTCCAGTGGACAATGTCCTATAAATTTTCCAGCCAAACAGGGGGTCACTGGACACATGCCCTTTATGAAATTTTTCTTATTTCTGGCCCTGAACCAAAAGCCTTTGAATCCGCGGCAATGGTTATTTTGATACTCAAGACTTGGCGGTTCGAAATTTGAAGTGATTTTTAGTGACGTTGGTTTCAGTGTTCAACGAAAAATACCGATCAAACAACTAAATATATAACCCGTATTTTCGTTACGTGTCTTTGAACACATCATTATGACGTCGACAAAAGCAGTCGACCCCTAGGCTACGTTCAGTAACTGCTAGCGTACGCAGCGCTGCGCGCATCGGAGACCGATTTTTTTACTGTACGGTTTCTACGTCACGCTACGCATCGATGTGACACCGATCGCAGCGGCTGGAAGAGCAGGTTTTTTCGATGCGAATCGGATTTATGACGTCATTAATTGAAGTTCAACACGGCGAGAAATCCAGTCCAAAGCCACTAGCGAAACGATAACACATTTTTCTTTTATAGATCTTTTCAAATGAACTGGAATTAAGGTTATTTCCGATTTATCATCGTTAGATAGTTCATTTAATAACAAAAATAACAGTTTCTCCTCAATCCAAAATCTCTAGCAGACGCCATCATGGAAAGTATCATCAAACGCAACAGAGAGAGAAAGAAAAACGTTCAGTGACGTCTGACGTCACTCTGACGTAGCGTTCGGAAAAAAACACATCGGTAGCGGTAACGGCTTTTTCCGATTTCCAGTTACTGAACGTAGCCTTAGCGAAACAAATTATTTCCAAGCTTTTCTTGTATCTATTGTTTATCAACGCTTGGTTTATTTTCAGTCCAACGGTCACCCTCCGTGTTAAAGGGAGGGTAAATAGGAAAAATAGACATATTTTTTTATCGATTCTTCTACTTATTTTAAGATCTACGTAATGAAACATCGTTGAAATAGCTCAGAATGATTTTAAAATTGAAATTAGTTTATGATTTCATAGATAATTTGAAATTAGCACCTTCGACCAATCACGTAACGCCCCGCTTTCTGGTTAACAAAATTCCAGTGGCACGTTTTATATCTCGCGCCATGATTGTCACATCGCGAGCAATTCTCATCAAATCTCGCACTTAATTTCATTCGACATTGAGCATACCACTTGAATTTTGTTAACAAGAAGGCAGGGCGTTACGCCATTGGTCGGAGGCGCAAATATCAAATTATCTATGAAATCTCAAACTAATTTGAATTTTAAAATCATTCGGAGCTGGTATTTCCTGTTTGTTTCACTATGCAGATTGGTCTTATAATTAGTAGAAGAATCGATAAAAAGTCACTTGGGGTACGTTCAGTAACAAAAAAACCTCAAGGAAATCGCTGTTTTCTTGATGGGCTTGAGACGTCATAGTGACGTAAAAGGTTGTTGAACGGGAAAGTGACATTTTTGAAGTTAGCGCTGTTTTGGAAAATGGAGTCGGGGGAAACGTCTTTGAATTGTAGAAGTAGTTTTGTTAAGAAAACTATTACAATTACTGTAGGAATATCATTATTGGAATTTAATTTTGAAGTTCCGCGCCAGTGTCAATAGTTCAAAGGTCAAGCCTTGCTTCACGCCATCCAGGAGATGGTTTTTTGATGGTGTGACGTAGCGTACAGTAGGGAAAAGCGTGGTCATTAAAGAGGGTTACTGAACGTACCCCCAAGTTTTCATTTTTACCCTCCCTTTAAAAAACTCGTAAACACGATGTTCTTTATTGTTATTATTATTATTTGTCAGCCAAGTCATCGAAAATCTATACGTAGACCTTATGCGTTTATTTTGGAATCTGAAAAAAAAAAAAAAAAAAAAATGGGAAAAGCATAAAAAAGGCGCGCCCCGAAGGAGATCTTCCTTAGCGTTTCCTCGCCTCTGTTTCTTTCCTTATGTTCCGGGCAAACTGGTAAGGCTGCGAAAATCTTTAATGGTTGTACCTCACGCGAAAAGTCAGTTCTAACCCTAAGCTCCGTAGAAAATGTTAGGAACCCCGTCAAGCTGGCTTCTTCGTTTTAAGCTAGCTGCTGAACCCGCAATCAAAATCTTAAAACGGTGGGACACAGGCCATATTGAACCGTTGCTAAAATCTAAGTACTTCTAACATGGTATCTTATCAAACCCTACAGGGGATAGCCGTGACAATTTTTTGCCGGTAGAACAAGTTGGGAAACCAAAAATAAACCTCTCCGAGTCGAGACGCAATTAAAAGGTTTTTCATAAATAATTAAATAAATATACCTAATTGATATTAATTATTTTAATCGACATTAATTTAGCTTAATTCTAGTTAAATCGTTTTAAGAAACTTTATTCCTAAAATCATATTGAACATAGCTATTGTTGACGTTTGAATTCAAGCTTATGCATCTTTAACAATTTTTGGAAATCTAGGGTATATAAAGCGATTGATTCACAATCAACGATAAGAAAACCCGCAATTCATGGAAAACTTAGGGAAATTTTGAATTTTTAGTAAAATTCGGGGAAATCTGTTAGGCTTGAGTAAGTTTGCCCTGAAGGGGTTGTTCTAACTAAACTAACCAATGACGTAGTTATTACTGCAAAAAACCACTCTTTCTGTTACTGGGTGGCCTTGCACTTGAGAATATCAGGGAAATATATGGAAGAGGAACTTGGAAATGTCAGGGAAATCGGTTTTCCAAAGGTTGCTGTACAATTGGACCTGTCCTTGCTGACTTTCAGGACATTTATGTTACTTTTCAGACAGCCATTTTTAAAGATTTAAACGGAGGGCGTGTTAATTTACAGGACATAGATATCAAGCATGCAGTATACTAAATATTAACGGTTGAATTTAACGTGCAATCAACATTGTTCTCTAAGGAAGATGTAGGCCTAGGTTACATTTCTGGATGGGCGCCATTTCATAATTCCAAGATGGTAATAACGGATTGGGAGAAATTTTTCGTTAGTTTGTCCCTACTACATAAAGGGAGGGTGAAATGGAAAATCAAGTGATTTTTTTAAATCGATTCTTCTTCTAATTATAAGGCCAGTCTACATAGTGAAACATACAGAAAATACAGTCTCCGAATGATTTTAAAGTTCAAATTAGGTTCAGATTTTAAGGATACTTTGAAATAAGGACCTCTGACCAATCGCGTAACGCCCTGCCTTCCTGTTAACAAAATTATGGTGGCACGCTCAATGTCTCGCTCCACGATTATCAGTTCACATCGCGCTCAAATTTTATCAAATCTCGCTATAAATTTGAATTGGTATGGAGCGTGCCACGAGAATTTTGTTAACGAGAAGGCAAAGCGTTACGCGATTGGTCAGAGGTCCTTATTTCAGATTATCCATAAAATCTGAACCTAATTTGAGTTTTAAAATTATTTCGGAGACTGTATTTCCTGGATGTTTCGCTAGGCAGACTGGTCTTATAATTAGTAGAAGAATCGATAGAAAATCACTTGATTTTCAACTTCACCCTCCCTTTAAGAGTAAATTAACGTCCATGCAAAACTATAATATTCAGCTTGCTATGTATGGGTAACGCAATTTTGGTTCAGACTTATTAGCGTTGATTATCAGGCAGCTAGTCTAGACTTTCATTTTTATAGATAAATGAAATTGTACATTGGCGTAGCGTAATTTCTAGTCCCTTTTATAATAAAAGGCTCATGCTTCGAACGAAACGATACCAAACGATAAGCAATGCCAATGGAAAATCAATAAAAGTAGTGGAATGAGTAGGTGGATACATGGTTTGACTTTAGCTATAGAGATCTCTCTCTCTCTCTCTCTCTCTCTCTCTCTCTCTCTCTCTCTCTCTCTCTCTCTCTCTCTCTCTCTCTCTCTCTCTCTCTCTCTCTCTCTCTCTCTCTAGCTGGCCTTAGAAGTCGCGTTAAATTAACTCGAAACCAAGCAAATTTTCCGAGCGGTTTTTAACTTAAGTCTTATAATAAAATAAATGCGTTCAAAATTGGTTCAACTAATAAATGCAATTAATAGTTAGTTACTCACCTCCCTCTGAAGTGGGCGTAGGCCGGTTTCAAGATTTTTGGGATCCCCGGTGCTACGCTGCAGTGCATGGAGGTTTCCCTGCGGCAAGCTAGCTAGTCGATGCGGGAATATGAAAACTCGGAGAGCCTTCTCCGATTTTGAATCTTCCTCCGGGCTTCCGCTTTCGAGGTCTTCGTCTTCCCCGATGGTAGGGTGCACCCTGGTAGCTTTCAACCCAACCCATCCTATCGTATCTCTATTTTAGAGACCTTTCTCTAGCTGCCTTTTAGTATATAACCAATACCCGTCCTCGTTCCCGAATATACCCCCGATCAATAATGGTATAAGGACGTTGCCCATTTCAGGATAGCCAACGCGCATGCTCTACTAAGGATATACGCTATATACGCGATTTTGCGTACTCGATATCATAAGGAAAGGCTCGCGCGGACGGATATCTTATGTTAAATCGAATAGGGAAGAAATTAAGTACGCTATATCATAAGTAACGTCACACTCTGAAGTATGTCAATAAAATTGATCATTTCACGAGTAAAACACGATTCTTCTTTACTTTTCCGAATTTCGTATATTTTATATTATAAGGAAAGGCTAGTGCGGATGGATATCTAATGTTAAACCAATTGTCGAAGAAATCAAGCGCGCTTGTTTTTAGTTAAGTAACGTGGCAAGCGTAAGTATGACGTTGAATTAATTTAGGTGTGTTTTTGGGTATATAAAGCGTCATTTCCGTTTTCCAACTTACGTAGTAAAGGCTATTGCGCGTGGCTATTCAATAGTAAGGAATTAAGCACACTTTATCATAAGTGACGTAACGGTTATAAGTATGGCACTCAATTAAATATGTTAATGTGTCTATTTCCCAAACACTTTAACTTTTGAAAACTTTGAAAATTAATTTAAAATTAATAAAAAGAAAATTCGTTAATGATTTTCATCTTGGTCAAAGAGAGGGTTTTTTTACCATTTCATTCTCTATTGCAATGCTGGTGACCTCGTGCACCACCACGAACAGGCTTGAATCTGAGAACTTTTGCGTGCCCAAATGTGATCAGAGAGGGGAATTTGGACACCATTTTAAACCCCCAAAGGAAAATTCAGGCACTAGGTTCGTGGATTTCACAAAACCTGCTTAGTTTTTTACCCCACTGTCTATAAGAGATCTGAGGGAGCGACCCGAGTTGGGTGAAATAGTTTCGGTTGCCTCGGGGCTGTCAACTGGCATTCTATCCAATGTAAAGACAAGTACCATTAAAGGAAAAGGTCAGAATACCTAACATTAGGCTTTAATCGAAAGGCCTGGGTTTGAAGATACCGAAATCGATTAAAAATAAAAATGAATTAACTTTTCCTAATTTCTATTAATATCCAGTTAATTTGCCCAAAAATTAAGAGTAGGACATCGCCATGTAGTAAATTCACGCGCATGCACACCGCAGGGCCCGAAACAAGCGCGGGACACTGGACACTGTCCAATAACATTTTAATGTCCCATAATATTTTTAAAAGCTAAGAGGGTAATGCACTGGCCAATTTGAAAAAGTAAATTAATTTAAGTTTTGATAGCTTGACCATGAACACGCGATACTATTTTTGCACACTCTAGTGGATAATGTCCTATAAATTTTCTAGTCAAAGGAGGGGTCCAATAAGAAATTTTCAGTAAAATGCATGGAAAAAAACCTGGAACTATCAGGGAAATAGGTTTTCCAAAAGTTGTATGAACACTGAAAGACGTCGCAGAAAAACCGGAGTTGAATTTTAACAAAATCAGAGACTTTGATTTTAGTGGCGCAAATTTCATGGGTTTCGTAAAATTAAAGGGTTCGTACAAACCTTGATATATCAGGGAAATATCCGGGAAATAAGGTTTTGGTTACAAATTCAGAGAAAGCCCTGCAGGAAAATTTTTAATTAAAATTCAGGGAAAGGTCAGGGAAATTTGTAATTTTTAGTAAAATTCAGGGAAACCTCAGGTAAATTTGAGAGGCTTGAGTAAGTTTGTCATGAAGGGGTAAAAATAACCAATGACGTAGTTATTGCGGCTTTGCACCTAAGAATATCAGGGAAATATATGGTTGTATTGTATGAACCCTGTTTGCAACGTTGAACGTTCCATCAAAAAACATGTTTTGAAACCTAATCTGAATGACTATTATAATGCTAAATGTATTGTTAACATTGACAACTAGCTTTTGACTGAACTAAAAAAAAAAGATGACGGAAAATCACGGGTAATAAACTATCCCTTTAAATGGATAGTCGTCCGCTACGTATAAAAGAGACCACTGACCCGTAACGACTCTATATAGTTCAGGTAACCGGGTCGATTAATATCGTCTATTTACTCGTACGCGATCATATTTCAACCTGATTTCATTTTAAGCAGCCTAGATATTTAATTGGATTCGGGCATATAGTACATTACGACGTGTTGATCTGAGCTTTTGAACTAGACCTCTACGATAAAACGCATAAAGTTAATAGCTTCGCGATAGGAAAGTACCATGTTTTTAGAGTTGAAAAGTGCCCCCGCGTTCGCCTTTGTTTTACTGTTAATACATCTTAAAAGTAGTTCCGCGCAAGGAAATGAACCAAAAAAGCAGCTTTACGATTTCATAGTTGGTAAGATCAAATATGGAATGCACCACTTTGACATTACCTAGGGCGCCACAGCGGGCTACTGAGAACTAGTACCATAAGTTAATTATACTTAATATTATACTTATAATTAACTTATGCTAGTACTTATTAAGATGGGCAGGGAAAAAAACCGCGTAGGGTTGCGCTTTTGCTAGTAGGGGTAACAAAGAGCAGTTTCCAGTCTTTCCCCTTGAGGCGCTTCGAGCGCGGGGCATCGGGCATGCGCACAACAGAATGTCGAAGTGGTGTAATATTGGCAAAAATTCATTCATGTTACCAAGATGGATGGGGGGTTACCAAAGTGTCTGGGAAATTTGCAATCCCTGGAATGGTCAGGGATTTTAAAAATCGATATCAGGGAATTTTATTTGGTTCTATTGTTTTCCAATAGTGGTTCTGTACTTAGAATCTAGGAGGAACCAACTTGAGTTGATTCCTTCAAGCTAAAATGAAGTAATGAATTTATTAGTTCATGGTACTAGCATAAGTGAATAATCCTCTTAAAGTGTCCATCATTACCTCTTTGGTGGAAGGTCTCCTGCCTCATGCCTTTACGTCAGCACCTAAGAGGGATCGGGCGCCAAAACTACAAGAGAATTTTTTATTTCTTTAGTGGCGCCGATCGTGGCTAAGAGAAGTGTATATGGGGTGGCCTGACTCTCTTGGATGGAATTATTTGTTTATTGGGTCTCTTTTTATCATGGGTTTTTTCCCTGTATGATTTTCACCCGAATCACGTGGTACTTTTCCACCCTTTACGCTACTGCTGTTTTTACTACTCGGAAAAACAAGATGACTCAAGGGCTGGGCTCATAATAGTAGCCACATCTTATGTCCGTAACGTACGCAAATTAGAAAAACAAGGTGGATCAACTAGACAAATATCTGGGGCTGTCGGTTAAAAATAAATACGTTGTCTATCCTGCCGCAAAGCTATATCTCCTGGTGGTGACTAAACTTCAGCACCTCTTCCGTCATCGCCGAAGTAAACCTCATTTCTTCTCCGATTTATCACGTCCTGAAACCAAACTAGTCGCATCCTTTCCGCGACCCTCAAAGGGACCCAATGCACATTGAAACCCTTACTAAAAAGAATTAAATTTGGTTGGGGAGAGCCTTGAATATTTTGGGAATTTTGAATAACAACATTTATGGCAACCCTGTAAGGCAAAGCGTCTTTAGTCTCTGGTAACATTTATGAATTCTTGGTATACGCAATTTGTAAAATTCCAAATTGATCAACCCGATCTTGCGTCCTTTGAAGTTGGAGCTGGGTCATCCGGGGGTACCATAGCTGGTGTATTAAGTAAGGACCGTGTCGGGACTGTTTTGGTACTGGAAGCGGGAATAGCTCCTCCGGAATCTTCAAACATTCCATTATACGGAGCTAAAGTTGGCTTGGGGACCGATATGACTTGGGTTTACCCGATCCAACCCAATGGAAAAAGTTGTCTCGGTGCTAAGGATCAGGTACGGTTAAGCGAAAACTAGGCTATTAGGTTACCCATCCACTGGGATACGGTTTATAAGATCCATTGTCAAACATTTTGAACTTAGACTTGCATGTACTCGGCCGGTCGTACTTTGGGTGGGTCCAGCCAAATTAACTCCATGTTGTATGTCCGTGGTTCCAAAACCGATTACGATTTATGGGCTCATAAATACGGAGCTCGAGGATGGAGTTACGATGAAGTCTTACCGTTCTTCATCAAAGCCGAAGGCACTTCCATCGGGAACCAATACATCGACAGAGGTTTGAATAAAACATTTTGAGAAGCGAAAATGTCGCTGAATAGACCATTACATAATAATTGAGAATAAACCAAGAACGCGGCCCGCCCCTGTTGCGTTTGCTTCTTTTATGGCATTAATAGAATGGTCTATTCTAGAAGTTACGACTACCTCTTTACGCCACTGTACGAATTTAACTTACAAGTTTGATTTCTTGTAGGATATCACGGTCATGATGGACCTTTAGGTTCATCTCACTCCAATTGGGTGGGTGCTCTGAGAGACAGCTACTTAGATGCCGTTCAGGAATACGGTTTTCCCATTGTAGACTACAATGGTCGTCGGCAATCCGGATTTAGTATAGCGCAAGTAACGCACAGGGATGGCTACCGTTGTGGTACCGAAAAGGCCTACCTTAGAGACCAGTATTCCAATGATTATTTGGAAGTTATCACCGATGCTTTGGTCATCAAGGTATGACCCATGAACCCTGCTGGAACTATCTTTGATGACTCGAGTACAATTTTTAAGTATTTTAACGTCTTTAGATTGATATATCCGAGGATAAAGTTGCGAGGGGTGTGTATTATATCAAAAATAATCAAACGGTTTACGTGCGAGCTAGACGAGAGGTTATCATAAGCGCTGGTTCCGTAAGGTCGCCACAATTGTTGATGTTGTCCGGTATTGGACCTAGAGAACACTTGGAAAGTTTCGGGGTGCGTTTGAGAAACCATCAAAGGCGAATAGAAATAACAGTAAATAGAGTGGTTGAAACTGGCATATGAATAGCTGAGTCACACTCCAGTACAGGCGGGCAAAACGAATTAACTTAACCAACCATCCAGGTTCTCACTACGTAATCTATGATAAGACCCTTTAACCTTCCCCCGCTTCCCAGCTAAATTTCTGTTATTTTGGTTTGCCTTTGATTTAACTAAAATTGTGCGATAGTCGTTGGAATTTACTCGCGAAACTATAAATTTTAGATCGAAGTTGTAGCCGATTTACCCGTGGGTCAGAATCTTCAAGACCACGTGGCTTGTTTAGGTAATACATACCTAGTGGAGAATCCTGGCATGCCAACGGAGGCGGACTTGCTTAGTTTAACGGCTAGTGATGATCCGGAAATGCCCGAAGTCTTGAACAGTATTCTGTCTTCGCCTCTGCTCTTGGAGGTCGTTGGTCACACGAAATCTAGATACGAAAAAATTCCAGGGGATTACAACGACTTGCAGATATTTTTCGTCTCGATGTTGTCAGGACCTCAAACGTACTTTAACAGTGACGTAAGCAAAAAGCCAAAGTACTTATGAACGCCAGTGTTCAAAGTTGCAATTATTTCTTTTTCGTTAGATTTTCCCATTTTACTTGCAATACGTCAGCAAACCGGCTTTTACCGCTGTTATAACCATGCTTCATCCGCGCTCAAGGGGTAGCGTTACTCTCAATTCAACCGATCCTACTGCTGCACCTATCTTACAAACGAATTACTTGAGTTACCAGGAAGAGGTGGACATTCTAGTTTATGGTGTGTATAGAAATCCTTCGATGACGTCATTCTTTTTCCAACGATACTATATACTTGGGGTTACAAAAAATCACTTAATTAAACAAAATAGACATATGCTAGCCTAATTCTCCTTATGACCTCTCCATTTTGTAGTGTTATAACCGAGGGGGACCGTCATAACGCATCTGAACGTACGAGATTTGAAATCTTTATCGATTTTGATGATTTCAAAGATTTAAGAATGATTTGACTGATTTGAAAAATTTGAGAGTGATTTTCACGATTTTACGATGATTTGGATTCGATTCGTGTGATTTGAAGGATTTAGAAATGATTTGAATGATTTGTACGAGTCTGACTTGTCGAGGATTTGAATGATTTTGTAATGATTTGTCGAGGATTTGAATGATTTTGTAATGATTTGTCGGGGATTTGAATGATTCATCGGGGATTTGAATGATTCGTCGAGGATTTGAATGATTTGTGCGATTTCAATGATTTTTTGCGATTCGAATGATTTGGAAGTGATTTGAATGATTTCTTGATTTGATTGCTTCTATAGTGATTCGATTGATTTACTATTGATTTCACTGATTTCTATAGTGATTTGAATGAGTTGTTAGTGATTTGTTTGATTTGATGGCGATTTCATTAGTTCTTTAATAATTTAATAACGTGTTTTCTTTGTTGGTACTCTGACGCGAAATCGTTATAGCCATGAAGACGGTTAATTCGCTGGTGAAATCGAAAGCCCTATCGCAATACAAACCCACATTAATGGGACCAATTCCCGGTTGCGATCAACATGTTCACGAAAGCGACGAGTATTTTGAATGTATGGCGCGTACTCTAACAATATCACCATATCACGCTACTGGTACTTGCAAAATGGGCCATCCAAAAGACCCAACGACCGTCCTCGACCCACGGTTAAGGTAAGAAGTATATAAATAAACAAAGATATCTACAACCGTAAGTTTATAGGATGTGTTACAAGAGTAATGCTAGAGACTTACTGGAAGCAAAAGTATATAGATATAAAAACAAAAAGTATACACTTCGTTGAAACTTGCTGGCGCCGTGTAAAATGAAACTTGCTGGCGCCGTGTAAAATGAGAAGCCTTGCTTTATCCCAGAATAGTGTCGACCCCCTCTGCCTATGATTACCTTCCCGGCACAGCGAACAAGCCTTGAATAGGCTCATAAAGTAACAGATGCTAGCTCTAGTATCGCCAGCATCATGTAGTACTTTCTATAAACCTATGACGTCAAGAAGCTGCTCCCTGATTGGTTAGTTCCTGTAGGCGGTTAAGTGGAGGGTAGTTTGCTTCTCAGTTTACACGTCGTCTACAGCCAAATGCAGGGAATAGTTAATGAAGTGTACTTTTTTTATATCTATGCACTTTTGCTGGAAGCTAGTTCGGTTTACAGGTCATCTTAGTCTGAACTAGGCATCGCTTTACGAGAATCATGACGTTTCACCTAAGTCACTAAGATCCATTGTTAAACCATTTAAATTAAAGATTTGTGTTTTGTTATTGTTTTCCAGGGTTAAGGGCATTCGTAACCTGAGAGTCGCTGATTGTTCGATCATGCCAAGGATCGTTTCAGGAAATACTAACGTTCCAGCTATCATGATTGGTGAAAAAACTGCCGACATGATTAAAAGGGGACTGTAAAATATATTAAATTAATATTACGAAGGATTCTTGTATTTTATTGTTTATTTTTATGGCACGTAAGTGTGACGTAGTACGTCATACCAAAGACGAATACTACAATCATATTTTTGTACTCTCCGCCAGCAAACTGAAATTGTTACATCAAAGTTCATAAACCTAACCCATGGACAGGAAAAGTCATGTTAAACCCGCGTTTACAAATGGCAATGCGTAGCTAAATGTCCCGTAAAGAAAAATTACTCCTTAATGGTTCGGCATATTTTTTAACCAAGGCTTAATGTTAAACAGACTTCAGACCTGTATTTCTCCACAAATCGAGAAGAATTTTAAAAGAAAGTACTAGCTTGTGGCCCCGGATATTATAATTTTTGTTAGGGCAACGAGGGGCTATTCACTCAAATTTTCTGTACGCCTGTTAAGTACGGTACGATGTGGCTACTATTACGAGCCAAGCCCCTTGGGTCGTCTTGTTACTAGCTAGAATCGTGCGTGAAAAAATGCTTTCCAGACCAATCAGTTTAAGTTCTATTTTCGTGTTTGGACAGAAATTAAAACAGATATTTTAAATAAGAAACTGCTACTTCATGGAATTCGTTAAAATTATATGTTTTAAATTATTTTGGGAGATTTCGGATTGCGGTCCTTCTTCAGTCGAGTTTTAAATCTATCCTCTATACTAGTATAGATTTGTAAATAAGCATATAAAAACACCACGGATCCCAAATTTAATATCTACTATTACCACACTCTGTTATTTGCCTTTATAGTCACGCTTTACTTTCTCGCGCCTAGCCGCCTTATCCAATTAAACGAGGGTTCAACCTACTATCTTTAGGGTGTGTTACTCAATTTTAAGATTAGCTTATCAAGGCAACGGGTGAAGTAATATGATCGTTAGGATTTGCACCGTAGGTAATTAAGCCTATATTGCCGTAATAAGTTCTCGTATCTCAAGTTCTGTATAGAAAGATAATTGAGCTTCTTACCTAATCAATTTTGTTTATTAAATAATAAATTTATAGCTTAAAGTTTTATTCTCTGCTAGAGTGCCTATAGTGTTTTCGTATATTCTTTATTTTAAATGTTGTTACTTTAAGTATTTACTAGTGAAAGTTCTGGAATACCTGGAAAAGTCAGGGATTTTGAATGAATACAGGGATTTTTCCATCAAATCCGACAAAGAGCAACATTTCTCAGAGTGCTCCGGCTAGTAAATTGAGTCCAATGGATATTGCAACAGTTGACTTTTCTAGAAACACAGAAACTGTGCAAATTAAAATTGTTCAGAGAAAACGTGGGAATTTTATTATGAACATTCTGTAGCAACTCTGTAATATATAAATTACTAGAAGCAATATGTTTAGTTACCAATGATACTTAAAAGCTTTCCAATATGGCCACCTGGAATAGCGGTAGAAATAAATGACCCTAACTAACATCATGGTATGACCAAAAATATATAATATTTCATGTATGAAATATTACAAACTATTTTTTATGGATTGTAGCAGAAGGGGAATATAGAAGGATGACACTCTTTAAATACTTCAGTTATGTATCATGATTCTTTTTCCAGACTCACCCGAACATATTTGACAATATTCAGAAGTGGATAATAGTAGAAGGATGACACTCTGTGTCCTCTTAATGCTTCATTTATACCACAGGCTTGCCCTTTTTGCTAGCTATCCTGTTTATCAAACTTCAGATGGACTTCACACCGTGGGGGTGAATTCTATAACTGTTCGGTATTTACTAAATCCCCAGCAGCAATCAACCCACAAACCTTGATTGTCTAATTGACGTGGGACAAAAATTGGTCCACAAGCACATGCATGCGCCTTGTCAAATAGTTTAGCGCTAATAGAGTAATGATGAGGGAACTATTTAGATCGCGTATATGATTCGGTTCAGTAACCTTGCTATAACTGTTAAGGGATGTTGGGAAGGAATCATGTTACAATTACCCCCCCCCCCCTTTTCTGGTACACTTTTCTCGAAGAGAAGTATAATATAATTCTGATTGTAGGGCTCGCATTAGTTATGTGATGTCGATTTTATGGGTTGCAATCTATTTGATACTTCCTGGTTTACTCGGGAAGTGACGGAAGGGTCGAGTCACCTCCGACGCGCAAGGGCCCCGACATGTATCCTCAAATATTGTCGTCCGCAGAACCTTGGTTACAGGAGTGTACCCATGGATTAACTAACGCTATGGATGGTTCACTAACCGTGTCTCACATGTATTTCTCGCCAACTACATGTTAGTTAGTCCATGGTGTACCACACTCCGATGTACTACATTTCGAATTTTTAAGTGTATGTCGAGTTCTTGCCTATCAACTACCCCTTTCTAGTTCTTATTCGAACTTGATTGGGTGGGTATATCTCTATTGCGAAGTTACAAATCGAACTTAGGGACCTCATTTTATTTTGTTTTTTAATTTGCCTATCGGATGACGTTTGCTAATAATCAGATAATTTACGATACGGGTTTAAAGTTTAGGTTTTCTTTCGTTAACAATATCTCGCACAATAAATTTTTTCCTGGTTGTAAAAGATTGCAATATAGAAAATCGTCAATATATCGCGAGAAACACTCCAAAAAAACCTCAGGTGATTTTATGACGAAGGTTTATAACAACGGTACAAGGGTTTCCCTCAGGGACCCTAAACCGAAACGATATGAACCTATAAATACTGGATTTACCTTCGAAGAAATTTCACTTCATCTTCGTAAGTACGATAGTTCAGACCTTAACTAAGAATTAATCTACGAATTGAAGTTAACCATGCCCAGTTTTCTCGCAAACTCCGACGATGAAATTGTAAGTTGCGCAACTTAGTACCAAAAGCAAATAGAAAAAGAATAGAAAGTGAGCTAGGTCCTTCTTTTGTTAATTGACCAATCCGTACTCTATTTAATATACTTTACTTTTTTTAAATTTCTCTCCGAGCAAAATAGAACTCCCGCCTTATGCGTTGCTTCTTGGAGATAGTGCAAACCTGTGGTTGGTAAACGTAATTCGGTTTGCCCGCGCAATAGCCCGTAACTTCTATCATAAGTTTATGAGATATGTTCCATAAGTATGATATTACCTATACTTAGTAATGCTAGAGACTTAATGAGAGCTAGTTCGAGAAAGACGAGCGACAATTGACTCGGGTTTGCAGTCCATCTTCCTATTTAGTCTGCGCTTGGCCTTTGACAGCACCTCAGTAGGACATGGCTAACAGCTCTGACTCAGCGCTGAGCTCTGCTGAACGCGGCCCACTTTCTAGTTATTTCCATTTGCAATTGTTTTTGTCAAATTTAGAACTTAAGTAATTACAGCACGACGAACGAGATCTTTGGATGTCCGAAGTCTCGCAAGTTGACTCGGGATGCGAAGTCCTTGATGACGTTGTGAAGAAATTGGAACAGTTTCCCGTAAGTTCTGTTAACTTTACCTCAAGATCCTTTCAAGAATTTCTGGGTCTGACCTGTATATTTACTTAGGAATGGGATGAACCCTTTTTCGTGGCCAATTTGGGTAACTTAGTCGATAGTTACAAGTTATGGAAACGGGAATTACCGGGAGTCGATGTCTTTTACGGTTAGTGAGCTTATAAGGGTTGTAAAGAAGCCATCGGCGGGTGGGTAAAAGTAATTTGAAATACGTCACAGGCATCACGTGACGCCAAGATTCAAAGTTTCCACAAACATTTTACCTACCCGCCGATGCCTTTTTTACATATCCTTTAATTGCTTTAAAAATTTGGGTATATATGTAATTGTCTTAATTAAAATTACTCAGCTGTGAAAGCTAACGACGATCCAATGGTGCTGAAAATGTTGGCGTCTTTAGGCTCGTCTTTTGATTGCGCGAGTAAAGTAAGTTATTGGGCAGAAATAACGCATTTAAGAGTTAGTAGTAATTGTGCGAATTAATTAACTTTAGGGTGAAATTGAGAGTATTTTAAGCCTCGGTGTATCTCCGGACCAAATCGTCTACTCTAACCCTTATAAACTTGAAAGTCACTTGGCCTACGCCGCCTCTGTCGGAGTTCGTTGGATGGTTTGCGACTCCTTGGACGAGCTGAATAAAATTCGCGAGTTCTGTCCCAATGCCAAGTAAGATAAAACGAGTTTCCATTCCAACCCCCTCCCTGGAACTCTTTTACTTAGGTATTTTATTTCTTACAGGATTATGATACGAATTTTACCACGGACTGAAAAGTCCTTGTACTTAAAGTTTAGTGAAAAGTTTGGTGTAAGTTCCGAAGAGGCGCAGTTACTTTTTATCGAAGCTAAACGCAAAAATCTTCGGATTGAAGCCATCAGGTAATTGTTTAAGTTACCATAAAGCAAAAAGAAATAATAGAATTTATGCTTGGTTTTTTGTTAAGCTACGTGGTTTTCACTTGGCGTAAATACGCTTGAGTCGTGACGTCACTTTCAACCACGCGTGTTCGAAAGAGGAAGCCCGCGGTCCGCCATATTTTTATTTATTCAGTTCATAATCGAGTCAGTTACTAGAACAAAGGTTTATTGAAGAGGTTAGGAACCATCCATATGATATTAGACACAAAGATTACAAAGACCAAAAAAGAAAGACAAAAGATGGGCTGCAATTGGTGCAATGTTCAGTTTATCTGTTAAGCCTTGTGAAAACGCTAAACCTTGGGCGACAACGTAAATAAAAACAAATCTGACGTTTGACGTCCAGCTGCAAAGTAGTTTTTTTCGGTCAAGTGAAAACCATGCTTTAGACTAACAAGCGGACTATTCACGGCAGCTGCCATACATACTTTTATCTCTATTTGCATTTGATACGCGAGTTAGGAGGTGTTTGAACTTACTCGGTATTAATTGATATACAGTTTCTACGTTGGTCATTGCACCGAATCATCGGATCCATACGCTGACGCTATCGCTATGGCCAAAGAAGTTTACTTGGATGCTCAACGTCTGGGTCATAAGGTCACCATGATTGATCTCGGTGGTGGATTCCAAGGTCAAGTAGAAAAACGCGATCTGTTCATGAAGATCGCGGCTTCCATCAGAGACGCAGTCGCCATTCATTTTCCACCGGATATGGGAGTCAAGATTATCGGAGAACCTGGTCAGTACATGGTCGTTCAAGCCGTAGACGTGTACGCCAAAGTTCTTGGTGTTCGCGTCAGACAAAATGATGCCGGAGAAAAACATCAGGCCATTTTCGTTAGCGGCGGACACTTTGGCTGCCTACCAAATTTTAATTTCAAGTACTTCAAATCCCAGATTGAAATAATCAAGGTAATCGTCCAGAGCTCTTTTTCAGCTTCAATTTGAGACCAATCTCGTAAAATCAGACAAAGAAGGTTACAAAAATTTCTATTCATTTAAAGCAAAGCGCGGGCCCAGTGGATCCCCTACAAGGTGACTTTTCTTACGAGCTCCAGTTTTGGCTTGGCGAAGGCACGAGTCATTTGTAGCCGGGACTTATAAGTACACTTATAAATCCCGCCCACTAGCCTTTGCCAAGCTAAACCCGGAGTTCAGGAGGAAAGTCAACTTGTAGGGGATCCACTGGACCCACGCTTTGCTTTAAACCTCCATGCATTTATTATTTATTGTCCGATGTTGACGCGGTTGATCTCAAATTGTAGTAATTAAGTATTTACGATATTAAAATTAGTTTAAAATTATTTTAAAATTAACATCGTTAACAGAAAAACCGTCTTATTGAAAGAGAAAAATGCATAAAGACCACGTTCTGGGGTCCGACCTGCGATCCGGTATTTATAAATATTTAGAAAATTTCATTGCGAAAGAAACGTAATAATTATACAGTATATCATCAATAGATGGACTGTTTGGTCACTTTGGACTTTCCTAGCGTCAGCAGGGGTCAATGGTTGAAATTCACAAATTTCGGCGCTTATAGCAGGTAAGATTTGTTTCGAACGATTTCGATAAAATTTTATCGATATCAATTTTAAAAATGGTTGTCTGACGATTTCACTCTCCCTTTAAGATCTATCATGAGTAAATACAACGGTTTTCCTTTAGCCCCAACCAAATACTACGTGAGTTGTAAAACAAGGTAAGAAATTATCGAATCTTTACAACGAAATTGTCTCAAGGATGCGAAATCTGATAGAAATATAGGCGCGCTAACTGTGGAACGGCTCAGGTTGGGTGGGACGCCAAAATTGGGGAAGGAATAGTCGGACTCAATTGTAATTGGTTCGTCTGTAGCCCTTCTCGGGCAATTACAACCCACCGGATCTGAACTGTTCCACAGTTAGCAGCGACACGCTAGAAATTTGGGAATAATACAGTTTAATACTCGGGGGAAAAGGCGGGCAGTCGACGTGATTCGTCTGAAGTAGACTGTCCGCCATTTTTCCGACTATTCCTCCCCCATTTTTGTCATCCCACCCAACCTCAGCGGTTCCACAGTTAGCGCGCCTATATTTCTAACAGACTTTGCATCCTATGATTGTCTTAACCATCTCTAAATTGCTGAAATTTACAATGTAAAGGGAGGCGTTGGAACGAGAAGAGGTCGAGAAGTGATTGTACAAATAAATATTTGCGCAAACATATTTGAATTAATGACGATGGATCTCGATCTCAATCTTTAAGAAGGGTTCAAGGAAGCCTTAATTGTTTTTCATATTTTATATAATTTTATTTCTTATTTGATGTACACTTATTTTAAACGCATTTTGACTAAATAAAGATCTTTCTTATTTTAATCTCGAGCCACGATTGTCACATCCCGAGCAATTTTTATCAAATCTCGCGCTAAATTTCATTCGGCATGGAGCTTGCCACGAGGATTTTGTTAACAGGAAGGCAGGGCGTTACGCGATTGGTCGGAGGTTCTTATTTCAAATTATCCATAAAATCTGTACCTAATTTGAATTTTAAAATCATTCGGAGCTGGTATTTCCTCGATGCTTCACTATGCAGAATTGTCATATAATTAGTAGAAGATTCGATAAGAAATCACTTTATTTTCCACTTCACCCTCCCTTTAATTAACTTAAAGACAATGCTAATAGCTATTTAGGGGTCATCCGTAAAACACCCCATGGGCAAAATGTTATAGAACTTTTTCGATTCAAAATCGTCCAAAGAACCCAATGTATAACAAAATGTTTTTTGTAATATAAAATCCAATATTTATTTTATAAAATATAGTATTTTACCTAAAAGCAATTTATTACTTTCGAATCGAGGGTTTCACGTATTTGTTTATTACATTAACTGAATAACATCAAACACAGTTCGGGGTCAACAACCAGCCATAAACCACCACTACTACTACCACGAATTATTGAAACCGGAAGTTTGCCTGTAATTCTATATTCTAACTTTCGTTTCGTACACGTTTTGCGCTCGTTGCCGCGTCGGTAATCTAAATAATTAACGGGTAATTAAATAATCGCTAATAATTAAAAAAATACCACCAAAGAAATGAATTTTAAGCAGTTTTGCGGACTTAATTACGATCGTAGTTTTAATATCATAACCGTGCTAATTTTCTTCGTGTGTTTCGTGGCAAATTGCGGTGGCAATTGCAGCAACAATGTTCAACCGAAAACTAGCAATACCTTCGATAATGCTTTAAATAGTTTAATATCAGTTTTGAGTAATGTTAACGTTATTAACCCTAAAAAGGAAGAAACTGAAAGGCAACCATTTGATTGGTTGAAAGCTATCTTGTTGCCTAAGACAACTACGGACAACGAGCCTTTGGGTAATGTAGGCAATGACTTATATGGCGTTGAGGAACATTCTAACGAAACGGAAGGGATTAAAACGCAATCATTTGATTCGTTGGAAAATAACGTCTCGCTTAAGACAACGTCTGAAACTCAACCATTTGATTGGTTTGGAAATATCTTCTCGCCTGAGACGACTACGATCGGAAACGCTCTGGGTCATATTCTAGGCAACAACTTATTTGATTTCGAGGAAAATGCCAGCAAGGTTTGGAACAATTGTGACCGTGACATGGCGGCTTTTAGGAACTCAATCTACGAGATGTGGATGTTGGAAGGTATAAGGTCTTCGCAAACGTAGAATGAAATGACCTTACAACCATTTTTAATCGTTTTATTTTGATAAAATAACATCAAAATCATTGATAGTATACCATAAGTTCATAAGATATGTTCACCATAAGTTTTTCACTGGTTACAAACGAGTTTGTCGTGAAGTGACGTAGGTCATAGATTCGAGGGGTAAAGCGATGCCTGGTGAGACGTTGTTAATAGGAAGATGGACTGTAAAACCGTGTCGTTATCGAACTAGATCTCAGTCTCTAGCATGACGAAGTATAGGAAGTGTCATACTTATGGAAGGAACACATCTTATAAACTTACGACGATAATACTAGAAGATTTGTTATTTTTAACGTACTTTAAACAGTGTTGGATTCAATTGGTAAACCACCCGCTGGTATTTTACGGTGGAATCTCTTTTGGCCCGGAGATTACGACCAATGTTTGTCCGTAGAAATCCCGCAATCCGAAATATTTAGTCCGGGGGTGAAAACAAAGTATTGCCTTATGAAAGTGGATTCCAGTTTGCATCAAGTAAGAACCGGTAGACGGTTGAAAGAGAATTTGAAAAGTATATCATAATAACTTTTTCGCGCAGTTTAATTTCGAAAGTGGCATATGCGTGCCATCAACGTGCAACGAGAAATCCTTGGACTTTTACACCGATAATTTTCGAGATATAATTGGTAAATTAATATCAATTATATTTATTTAATAATTTAAGAGGTTTATTTTTGGTTTGCCAACTTGTTTCCCTTTCCAACGATACTAAATACTTGGGGTTATAGCAATCGTGGCTCAAGTAAAATGGACTTTAGAAAAAGTCGTTTTAAAATGGATCATTGTTTTGTTACAGGATATGTTCCCTACGTTGGTAAAAAAGTCGACAAAAACACTAAATTTGAATTCGAATGTTTCTCGTACGATGAAAGAACCTTGGATTCGAAAGCCATTATTTGCATGTAAAATATAGTAAATATAAATGACAATGGGCACTACGGAACGCTTTCATTAACCTCCGAAGTGCCTAGTCACTTTCGGATAGTTTATACTAAACCTTTGATTATAGCTTGTCCATTTACACTCGTGTTTCAATATGCAAATTACTTTCAGAGTGTTTGTGTGTTTATTTGGATTGACGTGCGTGATTGCCACGTCGTACAACACCTACTTGGATTACCTCGATGATGACAAAACCGTAGACGCCAATCGTGATTTTACTTACCTCAAAATGGAGGGCAAGAACATTGACAGGGTTCTTAGTGGTAACGAGAAAACTGGCGGAGAATGCCAGAAATCAGTAAACGAAAAGCTGGCGGCGCTTACTTTGAACGATGAACCAGTAGAACCAACATTTGGAGGTTAGTAAACCCATAAAGGATTACTTCGTCAGTACAAAGGATAGTTTAAGCTCCACCCGCCTCATGAACGAGTTCAGGGGCATGATAGGTTCAAAAGTCAACTAATTCTAGGTTATAATATGAGATTATGATTACTTCAGATTATCTACTTTGTTTCTCTATATGGAAAAATACCACGATGATATTGAGCTACGAAAAGGAACCTTTCACCCGATTCTATTGCCTTTATGGTTTAAAAGTGTTTACCATGGCGTGGGTTATACTGTGTCAAACTTATTACTACTTAGGAACCAAAGGATATGGTAAGATTGGAACACGCGGTTCGAGTTGAGATAACCCGTTAAGTACTTTTCTTGAAAATAGCCGCGAACTTGAGGGATATGTTGGCTTACTCAGGGACATGGCACGCCCAAGTTATTTTGCGAGGGGATCACGCTGTTGACACCTTTCTAGTCATAAGGTAGGTACTTGAAAGGTTCCGAAAGTCGCCTGCCTCGAGTAAAATGCTAGCACTGGCGAATTTTGAAACAATTAAAAGCCAGATTAGCTACAAGATGGCCACCCGCTGAGCCTCTATTGAACCTATCCTAACCGATCCCAAAAGTAAACATACCAAAGCCAGAACTAAGCCAATCAAAAGAGCCACCATAATTAAAACAGCCTAACAATGAGGGGGCCCGTGATTTGGTAAATTTTCCCGGGGCCCACAAAATCTCTCGACGGCCCTGAGCCTAACCTAAACTGACCTGACACACCAGTGAGAAATGAGGTAAGATGGAGTGGCAATGATGGTGGGCGATGTGCGGCACCGAAACTCTCCCAGTGTACCTCGCGCAAGCCCCTAACCTTCGGTAGGCGATAGTTGAGTGCTGCCGCGTCGCACCTTTGTATTGGTATGAGGTCTAGCATCCATTTTTAAGACAGAGGGGGCATCCTTTACGATTACGTACTGTACGACCCTACCTAACCGCTGAGGATGCTGGGAGGACTTCGGTGCCGTAGGTGGGGGTACAGAGGCAACGTTAGACGTATGGGCGTTACCACTCCATCTCTCTCTCCTTCAACTTTCAAGGACACACCATGAAAAATATGGGGGGGGGGTCAGGTTGCCTTCTCATCTCCGCCAGGTTTACCAAGGGGTGAGCCTCAAGCTACTTGCGGAACCCTTTAAGACACTGAGGATCCCTTGACATCAAGCCATTAACTTATTTATCACTTCCTCTAGCGGTTTTCTTTTGACTTTCCATTATATTAAAAGCGAAGCTTCAAGATCATTATGGAATATCGGATACTTGTACCTTCGTCGGTATTTAAGGTATTTACTTAATGCATAAATAACGTAACAACGATAAATATGACACTCAAACGATAAAATTTAAGGCGTGTTTCCGAATACAGTATGATTTCCCTCAACCTAACTTGTTAAACTATTTTCTTTCCAATAAAAACTAGCTTTCGTGGAAGTGTCATACTTATTTTTTCAATGTTACCTTTAATAAGGTTATTATTATTTAAGCCTCCCATAAGTCAAATGTTACCAATCCATAGATTAACCCCGTTATATTACATGACCGTATTCTTCTACGCATGCGTCTTCCCTTACCTCGGAGACGGTCCTTATTGGAGGACAATTACGAAAAACGTCGCCAATTGTGACCAATATTGGTGGTACAATTTATTGTACATTAATAATTTTCAACCTGATTCTTCCCAAACAATTGTACGTTAATTTTATTATAATTTAAGTTAGGCCTAACTTAAACCAGAACCCATTTGAAAGCTGAGAACGTTTTGTTCAGTGTCTGCGACCTAGCTGGTATTTAAGTCTTGAAATGCAGTTCGTAATCATCGCTCCAATATTTTTGATGTTCCTTAAATGGTAATTAATGTCAAGAATATTCTTCGTAATCAATTTTAAAAGTAATTAAGGATTAATTTCAGCAAAAGAAGGTATATCGGTTTAGCCTTGATAACTACTCTCTTAATTATTTGCTGGATTACCACGGCGGTAATTAGCTACCAAAATGATTTGAATATCAGCATGTACGGTTTGAAGGAACCATTCAACTCGACTCTTTCTCAAGAACGGTAGGTAATTAATTGAGTAATTATCATGATTACCGATATAATTTGAATATACGTTTACAGAGAAGATGAAGTGTTCAATCAAGTTTTAATTCGACCATACACCAGAATTGGTGCCTTTCTAATTGGAACAGTGCTTGGGTTTTTCGTTACCAGGTTAAAGGGCGCCAAAGGGTTTCTACCAATGGTAAGGACGCTTATTTACTCCTGATTGAAGCCTGGTGGCAACTACGTAAAATCTCTTTTGTAATTCATTGACAGTGGATGGCCTTGACCGTTTGGACATTGGTTATGATAATCAACCTGGCAATTATTTACGGACTCTTCGATACGGAATTGGGGGCCGTGTCTAAAGCATTCTATAATAGTTTCTCGCATACAGTATGGTCCATTACTGTTGCTTGGATCATCTTAGCGTGTGTAACTGAACATGGTGGTACGTTGGCCTCAAAAACTACAAAATCCTTTGAAACTGAAGCTTGAAATTATACTCAGGGCCAGTTAACTACATCCTTTCGTGGCCAATATGGATCCCAATGGCTCGACTTACTTACGGGGCGTTCCTGGGTCATACTATGGTCCTGGAGTTGTTCTACGGCTACATGAGGGTCCCTACTTATTTCACTAATACCACCATGGTAATTTAATAATTTTTCACTTATTTTAAGTGGAGAATGAAGTCGTTACATTTCACTACTTATTTTTATGTAAATCAACAGACGTTTCACTTTTTGGGATATTTCTCTTTGTCTTACGGATTTGCCTTTCTATTGCATATTCTTGTGGAAATGCCTTTTTCGAAAATTCAAAAACTAATTTTTACCGAAATTAACACCGATTAAAATTATTTATTTTATTGTCGTACTTATTTATATTTATTACATTACTTATGTTAGTACTCCCCCCTTCTCAGATTGGCGGTAGCGTTAGAAGTCACGTGACGTAGCTCGAGACTGGGTTGAGGATAGAGCCCGCACGCGCCATTTTTTTCCCGCCAAAATCAAGAGAGCTAAAAACACCCCCTTCTGTGGGAGGCAAAAAACCCCAAATTTTGGGAAAGTTTTTTACGATAGCGGCGAGCGTTGTGGCTGACAGAAAACAATATCGTTTCAGACAGTACTCGAGACGATCGGAAGGACACGCGGTTATTCTCAAGGCCGCGTTTTAACCCTAACTAACCATAATTTAAGTTTTATTAACAACGTTTGTGTTGTCGTACTCCAGCTCTCTTTAACTGTAAAATGGTAAGAATTTAAATTCAATTTATTTTAACGAAAGATTGAACTCTATTATCTAAATTGCGTAAGGACCAAGGCTTGGCAAAGATCAAAGGCGGCTTGTACCTCGTAGTTTAACGCGTTATTAAGTTGAATTTAGTTAATTGTAATTAGTTAAATTAATATTTCAGTAACCCTAAATGTAAGTTGGATAGATTTTTACGGTGCATTTGTTTTTAAACAAAGGCGTAACTTTGTCCCGTTTGCTTTTCGCGGGGTTCAAAATTCATACAGTATCGATATCTTGGGTCAGGTCAAAGTTTAAATGGCCGCTGTTGGAAATTCTATTGATTTTAGCGATAAAGTTAAGCCTATCTGTTGAGAAATAGGCGATTGAAATTTGACATTTTTAATCTTGTCGTATTTATTAGGCCTAAACCTTAAGCAGCCTATAACAAACGGAATGAAACAATACGCATTGTTCGTGATAATTCTAAAAGGTATTTTAGTTTCCCGTTGATATCTTTTTTTAAAAAAAAGGTCGGAAATTAGAGTGATGCATTTTTGGAGCATGTGCCAAAAAATCCCAGGGCGACCGTGGTTTAGGGCCGTTTTTTAAAAGAACTCCAGTTAATTTAAAAATAGATTGAGTACCCTACTGCGGCTTTTGTCGGTTCGTAGCTAGATTAGCTCGGTTTTAATTGCCCAAAATCGCAACTTCAAACTGGTTGCTTTAGAAATGTGTACGGGTTCATTTTCAACATTTTCGAGACAAATAACCCCGGAATCGTTAAGCCTTTGCTTATGCAAGAAATAAGTTTCGTCCGTTACTCCGTTTTTGAATTGAATTTTCAGTGCGCTTTTACTAAAAAGGATAATTTTCTCGTTTAACATTTGTAATTATGACTTCAGAAATGGTAAGCTTAGGTTTCATTTAAATCTTGATTAATTAAATTGAGTTCTTAATGTTTTTATACATTGCATATTTTTATTTGATTAAGTTTGTTAAAGAATAATATCGTGTCGTGTTTTTGAAAAGGCCCTAAGCCTTGGACTACATTTTTTGAAATGGTTTTCGTAATTTAGGCTTAGTTTAGTACTACTATTTAATAATCTAATTATTTAAAATTCATTATAACTTAACGACTTCAAATAAATAGGCTTTACTACTAAGCCTTTCGTTTTTAAATAAATAATTGTCAATTAACTTAATTCTTTTAATTTGATTCAGTCTTCCACACCGAGTTCCGATTGTTCCCCATCATCTTCCCCCCTGGCAGCAAATGCCCCCAAATTCGGGACCCCTGTACCCAATAGGATATTTGTTGGGGGCATTGCACCCAATGTAAGATATACAACCTCGTATAATGACGTCATATTTACTATAGAGCTATCTCAGACGGCTTGGTGTGACGTCACCCATGCTATTTGCTCATAGAACCAAAGCGGTACCAAACATGGCCGCAGACTGCCAAAGCTAAGCCCGTGACGTTTTACCTAGGCACTAACGTCGCAACTGAGATATCTCTATATAGTTTTCACTAAAGGGCTAGCAAAGATTCGTCCCATCTGCGCAGCGTTGACAGGCCCTATAGTTAGTTAGTCCAGTTCTGATTCAAACTGAACTGAACTGAACTACTGGCATTTTTCTCTTACAACACTGAGAATTCCCCTTTAGCGAAAACTATGTAAATGACGTCACAGACTTTGTAAATAAACGCGAGGGAAAGTGAATTTAAACGGTATTTATACTCGTTAATGCAGACGACGGAAGCTGAATTGCACGCTTTGTTCTCTAGCTTTGGTAATGTCAAAGCCACAAAGATAATTTCCGATCGTGCCGGGGTTTCTAAAGGGTGAGTATCACTTTAAAGTCGATTTTCTTCTATTTAGCGTTACCTTTCCTTTAATTGAATTAAACAAAGAATTTAGAAGAACAAAAAAATAAAATCTTTTAATCGTTGTTGCTTGCCAAGTTTTCGCGCGATTCTTCTAGAACTAGAATTTCCCCTAACTGTTACATTTTCCGAGGGGCTAATTACTCTAGACCTTACTCGTAATTATTACATAATCGTGGCATTAATCTGAACGCGATTAATTTGACAAAAAGGGTTAAGCACCTCGGAAATAATTAATTGTTACGGATGGTATCGGCGTAATATTGGTGACGGTTTTTCGGTAATCTAACATTACCTAATAGGTGTACCGGAAAGTTGTCAATTGTGATTAGCCCCTCGTTGTTTGAGTGCTACCAGGGATAGATTTAATTTTAGAAGTAGGAATGGAGAACGGTTAGTATTTACTTCAGTCCGACTCGTAGAGCACCCAGTATAGAGCCCCTCCCTCCAACACGTAACGAAAAGTTTAAATTATCTTATTGGCTCACTTAAACTACGTTTTGATGAAGTTGCTGACGGGACAGTGGCGAAAATTACGTAATTCCTCTTGACCTCTGTCGCTATGGCCCGCCTCCTCTTCTTTTATACCCCCCCCGTCCCGTCACGGTCCCGTCCCGTCCCGGGGAAGGGGGTGCGGGACTTTGACGCGCGCCCACATTACTCTGTTCGCCATTCCTACTTCTAAAATTACATCTAACCCTGGTAGGATGCGGAGATTTTCACTAACAGACAATTAAAATATTTGCATATTTATTTATTTTTGTACAAATTTAATAGTTCCTTCACTCGCGATAGTTTGTCTAGGTTCTTAATACATGTTCTAATGTCTATGCATAGAAAAGTTTTGAATCAAAATCGTTCCAAGAACACCCCACCCCACCCCACTCCACCCCACTCCCAATTCCTTAATTTCTATCAGAGCCTTTAGAAACACCCTGTATAAACTAGTAGCACCCCGTGTTATTTGTCCATAGGCCTTAATACAGTCGAGACTGGGATACTGCCATTAATCTACATAAGAAAGCCGGCGGCAATCATTTTCGTTAAATTTGATAATTAATTAACTTTTGTGGTTTTTTGGGGGGATTAGTTATATTATTTTAAAGGGCACGTTTTTCAGACATTTTGCTGATTATTTTCAGTAGATATGGGTTCGTAACTTTCGAGACTGAGGAGGAAGCCAGGAGGATCCAAAAAGAGGTAAATTACGCAAATTAGTTCAATTTTACCATAGACCTTGCGTACCTGTCTGCATAGTGAAACATTCGGGAAATAGTCTGCGAATGATAATTTGAAATAAGCCCCCCTGACCAATCGCGTAACGCCCTGCCTTCCTATCAAATCTCGCCCTAAGTATCATTCGGCATAAACTCAAGCGTGCTACTAGGATTTTGTTAAATATTAAAGCGAGGCGCGTGGGGCAAGGAGAATTTATAAGAGGGGAGACTTGTTGGAGTCAGACAAAATGCACTTGTAGTCGTCCCCCCCCTTCCTAAAACGGTACTGTGCCGTTCCCCGGTTACCATGGTTACTTCTTCCCCTCACGGCAAGGTAGCGTGCAGTCTCGCGCATTATTTCATGCAAAGAGGAGAGAAGAGAGGGAGAGAGAATCGGTATAGGCAGCGGTGATCCATGCGTGGTGAAAACGGGGGTAAATCTACGGTACACCGCGGTGCCTGAGCGCTGCTTTCTCGCGCACAGTTGACGTAGGGGATGACGGAGATAAGACGAGGAGGTTAATCCCCCCTGCGCGAAGGATGCGCGTCCTAAAACTAAACGTACCGAAAATTGTTTTTACTACCCCCCTATTTTCCCATTTTTCGACGGATTTTACAAAGCGCGTTTCCATCTCCCTCTCTCTTTCTCCTCTTTGTTTCAAGCATGGCCGCTGGATCTCTAAAGTGACCTGAAAATGCCCCCCCCCCTTCCACTGTACAAACCGAGCCCTCTCTAGCATAGCATCGAGGGAAGGGATGGGGGCTGTGAATTTGGGAACACTCGAGGCTATTGGTTCTTACGTGATTCCTCATAAACCTATAGGGAGCTAACAGCTGGCTAGGGGGAAGAGATAGTCTGACGTCACGCAGCCCCCCCTCTCTGTTTGGCATTTTTGCGCGTAGAATACTGTTTCCAACCCGCCGTTAGGGGGGGATGAAACTCCCAGTAAGAGATAGAACCGGGTGTGACGTTTCAGGGTCAGAACTGTTAGCTAGGTCCCTATTAAATAAACGTAACTTTTGCATATTTTGCTGTTAGGCCGAGAATCTGACGCTTAAAGACCGGAAGTTAAACATAGCGCCGGCAATTAAGAAGCAACCCTTCGCTAGAGTGTACGGTGACGTCACGGGTGTTACTCGTAAGTAATTAGAAGTATTTAAGTAGTGTTCGTACGGGACCCCGACCCCGAAAACCGGGGATCCCCGACATTTTTCCCCGACCCCGACCCCGACCCCTGTACCTAACATGTAAAATGTAGTCGGGGTTAGATTTTGGTTAGGTTATTTTTAGCAAATTAGTTTTTGTCCCGCGCCAAAAACAATCATCTCATTCGTCTGAAATAAGTGCTCCGCTTCTCCTTTATGAAAAAAAGGGGGCAACTATAACAACAAACAAAATATGATACGAGTCTCTCTGAGACCGAGACTCACTGAGTTATATATTTAGTTGTATATTAATAAAGCTTCTTTCCAAACACCCAGAAATTTAACGATTTTTTTTATCATTTTTCCAAAGTTTTTCAGCATGCGATGTCTTACCCCGACCCCGACCCCGATCCCGACTTGTTTTTTTCGGGGATAACCTGCCCCCGACCCCGACCCCGACCCCGATTAAATTTTTACCCCGTAAGAGTGTCCCGTATGGTTTTAAAGCGAGGGGGGTGGGGTCGTGTTTTCATTGGCAGTTGAAGGAGGAGCAGGGCCAGGGCCAGGGCCAGGTGCGGCAGCCCATGGGAGTATTCTTTACCATAACGGTATTCCTTACACATACCATAATGGAATGGCTTTTTTTACCAATTCCCCGGATAGTGTCTTTCAATACCCTCAACCACAGGTAATTATGACGTTAATTATTGCCTGTATTTAATTATATTAATTAAAAGAATTTAATTATAGGCGGCTACTTACCCTGTTGTCTATCCTCAGACGCTCTATGTACCACAGACGTTCTCTTACCAAGCACCTACTGTAAGTACACGCTCGCTCGCTCGCTCGCTTGTTTGTTTATGGACAATTAATTTTATGGGTGGTAGTCTCAATTTATGACCTATGACCTCGGGAAGCGAAGATAGGTCCGCTTAAAGATATGTTTATTTAAATGTTTGGTTTCGGCTTAATTTTAACGCTGGGACATTAATTTAAAAGATAGATGTCTAGGACTTGGAGGTGTTATTCTAGGGAATGTTTTCTTTCGCCTGGTAGTCTCAGTTTTGACCTATGACCTCGGGGGACAAAGCCGTGCCCAGTTAAAGATATGTTTATTTAAATGTCAAGTCGCTGGTTTTTGGTTTTCGGCTTAATTTTAACGCTGGGACATTAATTTAAAAGATAGATGTCTAGAACTTGGAGGTGTTGCTCTAGAAAGTGTCCCCTTTGACGTAGTAACTTCCGTTTTGACCTATGACCTCGGGCGACATAGATACGACCTTTTTATTTAAATATTGGTCTTATAGAACATTTGGTGTTACGACTATTTCTGATGAGAGTGGGAATTAAATTGCGTGGTGTTTATTTAGGCGGGTGGCGGTGGTCTTCTGGGTGAAGGGGGACACGGTCACTCTTACGTCATGGTCCAACCACCGCCCCCAACTCACCTTTCTTACGTCGTAACCGACAGAAACTTTTGACCAACGCCAACATATCCAGTGTAGCGACTTGGTGATGATAATCACGATTGAGGTTGGATTTTTATGAAAATCAAATTTTCCATCCCTCCCGCACTCTTTTTTTTCTTCTTAATCATGTATTAATGCGCCTTTCGCTATGTCAGACGGTTGAAAAAAAAAACAGTTTGTTTTGCATGGTGTAGTTTAGTAGTTGTCGTCCCCTTGCTCGGAACAAGGAGGATGTATAAGTGGGGGAGACTCGAAACGAGGGATATTCAAAATTATAAACAAGCTTATGAGGCTAGAGCAAAGAGGCTTGGACCATGGATAAAGAATGCGCGTCAGGAAATTTGTTTTCATTCTACAGGATAGGCAACTCCCTATCTCGAACGACAGCTTATTCCGTATATAGTCTGTTACAACATCGGTTGTCAGCACGCGCAAAGCTAAGTCTCTATGTAACGTAGGTTTGTACGTGCTGTCAAGAGACCAAAAACTTCAATATCTTCAGGATTTAAAATATCCGCGAATTTTTTAGCTCGAGTGCACGACTGCACGGACCTCTAGGCCTATGTTTCAAATAAGTGTAGTAGGCTGTAGTCAATTTCACATGTATTTGAAGCTAAGGCCTAGAGGTCCGTGCATTCGAGCGGATATTTTAAATCCTGAAGATCCTGAAGTTTTTGGTCTCTTGACAGACACGTACAGAGCTAAGTTACATAGAGAAATAGCTTCGCGCGTGCTGACAACCGATGTTGTAACAGAGTATATATTGAATAAGCTGTGGTCGGAGATAGGGAGTTGCCTATCCTGTAGAGTGAAAACAAATTTCCTCACGCGCAGCCTTTATCCATGGTTGCACATCCTATAGAGCGTCGAATGTGCACCCTATTGGCGTGAGGGGGGGGGGGAAGCGTTAACCGTGTTAACCGGGTAACGGCGCAACTACAAGTGCATTTTGTCTGACTCAGAGTCTCCCCTTTTGTATACTCTTCTTGCTCGGAACCAATAGGGTTGTAACAGTAACAGGACGCGCTAATCTCGGTTCTGGCGTCTATATTGGTGGTTTTTCGTTGTAACCTTGAATTTAAACCTTCATTATTGTCAGGCAGGTATATGTTACAAATGGTGCAATTCCAAAAGGTTCTTTATTGTAGAATGTAGATTGAGCTAGGCAATGTCGTCATAAGTCTCTATTTACCTATTGGTTCCATGTTTTAAACAAGACTGAAGTTTGGTTTATGCAGTGTTGGCACTAAAGCTATCGTAACACGATTTGAATTTGCTTGTTTTTATTAATTATTATTATTCGTATGATGTTCTTCAAGGGATAGTACCGTTTTAATTTCGATCTTCATTATGTTTTCGTAGTTTTAAATAGTTAAATTTGAGCGTACCGATTGCGGGGTCCTTCTCAAAGATGATAAAAATCGCGATAAATAATAAGCACCTTCGATGTAATAACTGAGAGGGAAATACGTGGGTGGGGGGGGGGGTCACGCGTTGTCTTCCGTCTCGATTTTTGGCGCCTGCGCGGTAGGGCCGTTTTGGATCCTGAAAGTTCGCAGGGACGGCAATGGATTAACCCCCCCCCCGCTTTGCGTGTCCCGATACTGAAGTGGCTTCTTAGAGCAAAGTCTTTATTAATTTAATAGCGGATTTGTTCGACACTATCCCTTTTTAAATAAATATTACATCAAGCGTTACAACTCTTGACGTTTTGTCTTTCAGAGCCCCGCCGTTCCTACCCATTATTTCTACGCGGCCGCGGCGAGTCCACTCGGGGGCGTGTCCCCGTCCGGGAGCGTACCTTCCTCCCCCAGTCCTTGTCCCTCCCCGGGAGAGGCCAATAGCGCCACTGCCTCCACGAGCACCGTTGCCGGTCAAGCGTCCAACGCCGCTGCGGGCGAATTTTACACGTTGTACAACGGGTCTTCGATGCAACCGGGTGGCGTCATATCGGTCATGCCGACTAATTACTTGGGATTCGCCTTAGCCCCGCCCACTGCCACTGCCACTGCCACGTCTGCCATTTCGCCCAATTTTCGCGCGGATCTTCGATTAGGACCACTGACGCCTACTTCACCGGATTATAACTTTGATGGCGACGCGCCCAGAAATAACGAGGTATGTCTGCTTTGTATTGAGTCACCGATAACTTTGATTAGGTACTCGCCGCGAGGTTAGGCTTAATTCTCGTGATTTCGTAAAACACCTTCAGTGAAAAGTCATGGAATATCTGAATACGGTTTGAAAGGTCGGGTCGGGTCGAGTCGTGGAATTTGTAAATACAGGGTTCGTACGGAACCTGGAAAACCTTGATAAGTCAGGGATATGGAAAATAGGGGAAAAAGTCAGGGATATGTCAGGGATTTTGTTTGGTATATCAAACCATTCTTCGTGCAATGCTAAATATGAGCCAGGTGTAATTACGAAGTGGGCTCTGTTAAACGCGTACTTAAAATGGTCAGGGATAACGGCAAAATTTGGTCAGGGATAACAGCTGGAAAAGTCAGGGATTTTCAATGTAAAACTTTCGTACGAACCCTGAAATAGGGTTTGAAATGTCGGCTCGAGTCAAGGAATTTGTAAATATACTGGTCAGGGAAAGGTCATAGAAGCTTAAGATCAGGGCGTATGGTTTAAAGGGTCAGGAAAGGTTATGGAAATTCAAGTGTCTGACTAAATAGCGCGGAAAATTTCAAGGAATTTGTAAAAGTGTCTACTAAAGAAAAATCACGTTAAAGTTTTATGAAATTTGAATAAGCGTCTAAAGCCGCTGACTTATGAAATATCAAAATTGGATTAAAATTCAATGGATAGTCTAGAAATTTGAAAATCTAGGCGCTTATAAGATCAGAGAATTCATTTATTGACACTTGTCAAATAAATTTGTTTTAAAAAATGAAGGGGCTCGGAAAATAACGGCGCTTTGAAAATCAACATTTCCCCCCCCCTTTTAGGTTTTGACTCCCTCTTCGAGTTCGTGTAAATTCGTCTTCAACTCGACTTCGAGTAATTACAATCATCAGCATATATATAGCGAAAGTCCAACGTGTCACCCTCCCGTCGCCAAAGTCTACCAATTCAACTCTGGAGCGCGCAATCGCAATGAGAGCCCTTACCAGTCTCCCGGATACCACTTTGGAGGCTACAACCACGAAACTTACGGCTACAAAAATCAAAATGGCGGCGGCAATAACAATTCAAACGCCGCCGCTTGTAGCAATAGCAATAGCGATAGTCACGAAAATCTCAGCCAGCAATTGACAAATGGCAATAAACAGAACTACAATGGATCTGGTAATAATTGCAATCAAATGGCAACTGGAAGCGATACTTACGGTAGTAGCAAACAAAATGGCGGCGGCGGCGGTGGAGGTGGTCATTCCAAGGGTGGTAATAATGCAAACAACCAGTTGCAAGGGGCGACAAGCGGCGGCGGCGGCGGCGGCGGCAATACGAGCTACGGTGGTGGTAGTAGCGATAAAAATGGCGGCGGCGGTTACAAGGGAAATGGCAATTGCCTTACTGGAAATCGTAAGAATAGCGCCGTAAGTTGCGCCAGTCCACCTTCGAGAAATAATGGCAATTATCACGGAGGATACCGTCACCCGTCAACCCCCAAGAACGACAATAATTACGGCCGAAGAGATCGCAGCAATTCAACTTCCGGTCTCTCCACCCGAAGTAGCGCTTCGGGAGGATATGACGTCGTTTCTACCAGGACCTTCCGCCATTTGCGAGGTCAACAACCTCATCTAGTTGCCAAGTCCGTTAATGGAGTTACTGTCATGGCCCTCCCCGCCCCCTTGATGGTCACTTCCGGTTTGAGCAACTGTTCGTCGCAAGGCGTGCCACCGACTACCATGTTGAATGTATCCGCTAAAGATCATCATTTGATACAAGGCCCCGATTTCATGATTGGTTCCAATTCGACCCCGATGACCCCGCCACAAACACCAGCTACGCCACCCAAGAGGATGACCGTCAACAATGACGCTGACCATTTGATGAGTATTAAGAAGTTAACTCTCTGAGTTTTGTTTGTCACTCACCCGTGCCGTTGTCGCGAACAGTAAGATATTTTTGACATATTTTGGCCTAATTTCGTCCATTTGTCTTCCAAAGTATCGTCGTTTAACCTGGTTAAGTTTTTAGTTACCTAATCGCGATTTTTTTATCGATTTGTGAAATATTATTTTATCGGCAATTTCGATATTTTATTTTCGATAATAGTTACGATGTCGAGGTTTTTTGTTTTTTTTTACTGAATTGTTGTAAAATGTATCCTCATTGTCGTTATGATATTGAGTTTTCTACAGCATTATTCGCGTCGTTATGATATGACGTTTATCGTGATTTATCGCAAAATATCCGCGATAATCTTCAGTTTATCGAGCTTTACATGAACGATAATAGTTAGGATATTGATTTATGAATTATCGTCGGATCATTTTCATATATCGTTATAAGAAGTTAAGTTTACATTTGATAGTCGTAAGGATATCGATATGTTCGTGAATTAAAACCAAATTATCTTTCGAACAAGGAGATATTTGTGAATTATCGAAGAAATTCCTTCGATAATCGTTAGGATATCGCGATTTTCACGACTCTTCGTAGAAATTTTTTCGATAATCGATATCTCTAAAATCGGTTTAAGGAATCGCGATTGGTAATTGACAAAGCTTAACCAAAACCAAACCAAAGAGCGCAAAGACATTTCTTTCGCGCGTCACTTACTTAAATATTATAGACTTCATTGCGCAATCTATATAAAAATGTATATTTGATCTTTTTCTATATCGACTTAAAAACCTTAACTTATAAAAATACTTTTCGATATAAATGCGTGTAATTATATGTTAATTGTAATTAGCTTTTTGTTAAAAATGTTTAGCGGTCGTGTATGTTCCCCTTCTTTATTCGTTTACGCTTAATTTAAATAAAAATAATTTAATAGTATTTAATTAGAAAATTAATGAATTTTTGTATCGCTTGATTAAATGAAATTTACAGTTTTTAGAACAACGTACGAACTTAACACGTTTTTACGCGCGAAATTCGAAATAACATGTTTTTAAAGTTAATTTTCGTCTCTTTGTATTTAGGTTTTTTGTTTACCATTTTGTATGTAATTTTTTTTCAATTGGTTTTCTATCGAATATTGCAATAAAATGAATACATTCTTAACAACATCGGATTTAATTTTAATCGAGTTTTGTTTTAAATATTACTAGTACAATCCTATCAGATGTAGGACCGTGTAATTGCTAGCGTTTTGTCGTGAAGTGGCATTTTTATTTTATCGATTCTTCTACAAATTATTACACTTTCTTCATAGTGAAACATTCGGGAAATACCTCCTAATGTTTTTAAAATTGAAATTAAGCGTGGTTTTCAATTAACCGTGAAAAAACTCTCTTGTGGCTTTCACTTAGCGTAGTCATGGCGTAATAATGGAACCAAGGCTTAAAGGCCGACTTCCAACGAACAGTGTTCTAGCGAACTGAAAACCGAGCATCGAGACTAACAATGAAGCGACCGTGCCGATTTTCGAAGCCCCACTAGGGCAAAAGTTGGAAGGGTTCTAGCTAACTGAAAGCCGTGCAATCAGTTGTTCTAGCGAACTGAAGATACGCGATAGAATCCTTTTAAATTTTTTTCCTCCCGGATTTTTGCTTTAGTTGGCTAGAACCCTTTTCGTTGGAAGTCGGCCTTTAATAGTCAAACTGAGCATTGTACCAATTGCGTCCCATTTATTGTCTTTCTTATTTTGGTCTTTGTAATCTTTGTGTCTCGTATCATAAAGATATGGATAGTTCCGAACTTTAGCAGCATTGAACCTCGGCATTCTCAGGGATTTGTACTAACAACTAACTCGATTAGGAACTAAATAAATAAAAACATTACGGACCGCGATCTTCCTCTTCCGAACACGCGTGGTCGAAAATAATAATAATAAAAGGCTTTTTATCGGAGTAATGATTAAGACAGGTCTTATTTACAGTGATGTCCGGTCCGTTTTAAATTAAGGCAAATAAAATACTATTACAGTTACTGTAGTAGAGTATTGTAGCGAGAAATTTGTATCTTCGCCACGTGAGCACGCGACGTAGCGAAAACCCAATGTGGACAGTAGCGTGATCTTTCAAACAAGCTAGCAAAGCGATCAGATGCGAACTCGCAAAATGTGCCAGTCTGAACAGGCCTTAAGGCTCTGACGAAAAGGAAGGGAGCGGGAGACGTTCCTCCAAAGACCTAATGATGGACGCTTAAAGAGGATGATTCACTTATGGTGTGACTGAGATTAACCACGCAGTTTGCTCAAATTCTTAAATTAACGAATTATGACATACAGCCACTTTCTCAAATATTAGACGTTATATTGAAAGGTTTTAATTTAAATCCGCAAGATAAATTCAATTGATCCTTTTCTACTTATAACATCATCTACGTTTCGGCCTGCTCTTAGAAAAAAATTCCAACTGATTCAAATTATACTGGAAACTCTCAGTCTCTCTATTTGCCTTTGAAAACAAATTTAGCATAAATTGAAAGACTTCCTCCTTAGCGTTTAAATTTCCATAATTTAGCATAAATTTAATTTTCCAGAATTCGGACCCCACAAGTTGTTTTTATATTCTGACCCCACGCGCGTAATATTTTAATCTATTTTTCAATTAAAACCGTAATTTAAGATCATTGTTTATTTAAGATATTTAAAGATAATTCTTCTTTAAGAATGGTAAGTGTTGAAAAGACTCTCGAAATTGGATCCCGACGCAAAATCAGTAACGTCTATCAATTACTTAATACGAGCGAGTCCCATTCACGCGCCACGAAACGTCTAGCTTAATAAAGCGATAATCGCGGAGCCCACCACTATGAAAAGGCGTCTTAAATCTCCGATATATATACAACAGCATCATAAACCGCGCTAAGTAGCGGATAATACGGTTAAATTTTTATTCAATAGGATACATTGAAGACCTCTCGAATCTAGGTTGTTGGTTTCTCGCCAATAGAACCTTCGAGTTTGTCCTCGAAGACGGTGGTCATCGAATCTTTGTTACTCAAAGAAATAGTGGTCAATTCCGTTGTTCTCCTCAGAGGCTGTGGTCAAGTTAGACGCGAGAATGACGTACGGATCCATGTTAGGCATTACTGATTACGTAGTCATGTCGGCTACTTTACTATTATGCGTCATGATTGGCGTTTTCTTTGGTCGTCGCGATAAATCGGACAGTGTGGCCAGTTATTTATTGGCTGACCGACGGATGTCCTTCATCCCCGTTGGTTTTTCACTCATGGCCACTATTATGTCAGCCCTAGCCATGTCCGGTGGTATTGGTGAAATGTACATGTACGGCATTCAATACCAATTCATAACGCTCTTCGCGTCATTGGGGAAAATCGTCTTGGCCTTCACTATTTTACCCGTATTCCATCAGATCCAATACGTCAGTATTTACGAGGTAATCCACTAATTTATTACGAACTAAGCGTTGAATATTTTTTAATTTAATCGCGATTAAAGTATTTAGAGAAACGTTACGATAAACCCATGAGGGTTATGTTCTCAGTCTTGTATCTCTTCAGTAACGTAAGTGATTTCTTTTAACCTTAGCGAATAGAATCTTCCGACTGTGTAAAATTGGTAGGGAACTACCAGGCTACCGTATCGGCGTATAAAGGTGACAGCGCAGGCGCAAAATTGCAAGATTTAAAGCGAAGCTTTCCAACGAAATAGTCATTTTCGATTAAATCGTGACTTCCGTTAACCCAACTAATCAAAACTATAGCTTTCGAGCCAAATTGAATAGATATAAACACCCAAGGACTCGCAACTTATGTTCCCGTTTTGACTCAAATTTCTGATTGTTTTTATCAGATGTTATTTGCCCTTTGACAGATTATCTACTTGGGTGTAGTTCTGTATATCCCAGCATTGTCTTTAACAACGGTGACCGGTATCCCGTTTTTGGTGACTAGTACAGTGACGGGTGTTATCTGCGTCATCTATTGCGTCGCTGTGAGTTACCCCGATTAACCCTGCACTTCTTTCTAATGGTGGCGTGTTTGGTTTTAGGGTGGTTATCGCGCCGTCATTTGGACCGACGTCTTGCAGACGGTCTTAATGTTCATGTGTTTTTTCTTAATTACAATTAAAGGCATGATGAATGCCGGTGGTTTGTACGAAGCTACTGTACAGACCTACAATGGTGGAAGATTACACATCGAGTAAGATTAGGCGATGTAGACTTAAAGGGGAGTGTGAGGATATAGGCTTATTGTTTGCAGCTTCGTTGAGGACGGTACCAATAGGTACTCAATCTGGGGGTTGGCCATCAATGGCTTCGTTATGTCCATAAAAAACTTCAGCACCAATCAAGCGGGGATTCAAAGATTCCTAAGCGTAGAAAACATGAAAGTAGCGCGAAAGTAAGCTAAGATAACCAAGAACTCGCGTAATACCATTATTATACGTATTTTTCGCCGTCCCCGTCAGTAACGTCATCAAAACGTAGTTTAAGTGAGCCAATAAGATAATTTAAACTTTTCGTTACGTGTTGGAGGGAGGGGTTCTATACTGGGCTATGAGTCGGACCATAAGCCTAACACCACAGTCGGACTGATGTAAATACTAACCGTTCTCCATTCCTACTTCTAAAATTAAATCTATCCCTGCCTAAGCTCACTGCGTGTGCTCGAGTCGCAATAAATTACTTTAAAGTTTATGGTATAAGTCGTTCAGGCGTTATTATAGGTCTTACGTGATTTCTTGGTTCAACCTAAATTGTTCCGATGTTTTGAACTGACCCATTTATTTTTCCACAACCAGTTCAATGTACGTTAGTATTGGTTTAACGATCTTTTTGAAGTTCCTCCTAATATTCAGCGGTTTTGCCATTTACAACCAGTTTAAAGACTGCGATCCCATGAGTGATCCCAGTACCAATGTCACCAATTTAGATCAGGTTAGTTGTAAGAAACGTTTCGGTTAAGGGTTGCTAAAACCTAATCTAATATAACCAAGATAAAAATAAAATCAGTACTGGACATAAGAGAAAAACACGCGCTTCGGTTGATTTTTTTCTTCGCGTCGTTTGCTACAAGCAAAACGTTTTTTTTTATTATGTCCAGTTACATTCACTTGTTTCCAACAACAGTCAATTGACGCGCGCCTTTACCAAAGGCTTGCGCGTCGAAGTTGCGCGCCACTGTATGCGGTATCTGCCTCGTTTTTTACCTCCCCCTTTCCAGAACTAGTCTCTTAGACTGGTCTAAATGCTTACGCTCATGCGTATCTTCCAGATTTTGGTATACGCCATTGCCGTTATGTTAAGTGGCTTTCCTGGATTGGCTGGTATCGCAATTTCGGGGATTTTAAGCGGTTCCTTGAGTACCCTGTCATCGTACATTAACGCCTTCGCTGCCTTGACTCTTGAAGACTATCTTAAACCGCTATTCCCGAATTTTACAAAGGATGAAAATCGAAACATAATTATTTGCAAATCACTAAGTTTGTTTTACCCAGATAGTAGCGCGTGGTCACGTAGTAATATCTAATTACTAATTCTAGCCGGTTTTTACGGTCTTCTGGCTATACTGACCAGTTTCGTTATGCCTAATTTGGGTGGGGCAATCAAAATCTATTCAACTTTTGTCACAGCGGCTTACGGACCACTTTGCGGTGTTATGCTACTTGGAATGTTCGTTCCTCGCAGCAATACCAAAGTCAGTTTTCACCACTTAATGTAATTGGCAATTAGGGCCTAAATACCGCGTATTTTAGTCAACTAAGATCGCTATGGGATTCGCGTTGGTCATGATGACCTGGTTGGTTATTGGAGCCCTTATGAATCCTGTTAAGTACTCGGTTCTACCAATGAGTGTTGATGGATGTCCGGCCAATAGGAATGAGACTGGGTTCGAAGGTCAAACACCAGTTACCACTAAACCACCACCAATTATCGCGTCTGAAAAGTAGGTTATTGAGATTTCCTTTTAAAAGGAGTCAAGGACACGTGGAAAAACCTATGGCGTTTTTGCGCTAAAATCAGTGTAGAACTTAAAATGAACCAAGGACTAACTAATTTTCAACAGGGGTTCATTTTCCATATACAAAATATCATTCTTGTGGTATTCTCCGATAGGAGTGACGCTAACAGTCTTAGTTGGATATTTATTATCGTTTTTCGTTGGTACGCTGAATCAGTAACTTAACGTTACCACGACGTTACGTACTTATAGTGATAGATTAATATTTTCAAGGTGATCGAAACCAAATTCCAGATTCACGGCTTCTAAGTCCGTTATTACACTCGAAAAACCAATCGGACATCCTACAGTGAGTTCCCAATTCCAGTACTATGCCTTGGCTGTTTAGTTAAGCCTAATATTCTTATCCAAAAGTGTGTTAATTGTGTTTTTAATGTTTATTTTCAGGAAAAACAATGAAAATGAAAATCAGGAACTCGAAAACCTTAGCCCTCCAGTTACAGTGACATGAAACGAAAAATATAAAATTCAAGGCTTAAGAAATAGTGGACAGTTGAGTTAGCGGAACATATTATAAAATTCTTAGTTTTCACATTTTTCTAATAAAATTAAATGATGATGATCAACTATTTTGATATTTTTTTACCAAGGCTGGTTTTCACTGACCCAAAATGTAGGAAAATCCTCGTGACGCGCAGTTTTTAGATAGGTGTAGTTAAATAACCAGTGTTTACACGGCCATACAGATGTGAGTGTAGCTTTGATCATAAAGGGTATACAGTTGAGGCGTAGACGATTGGGCCTTTACAAACGCATAAAGGTAATATCTCTCCAAATTTTATACTCTTCATTTCCTGTTTTTTCCCAATGACTGATTTCCATCCTTATTGTATCTGCTTTAATTTCTATTCGCAAAGCTTTGAATACCGCTTTAATAATTCATAAATTTTAACTTCCGCAATTGCTCGTAAAAAAGGAGAAATAATTCCATATCTAGGTAAGTTTGCAAGTAGTCCTCTTGAGTCGGAGAGGTTATATTTTGGCTTTCCCAACTTGTTCTGAAAATGTTTTCTACACATCTCATAAAAAAATCGTTGATAATATATTAAGCAAGATTATAGCCCACTTGATCACGCGCTCAACGACACAAGCCGCTCGCTTTATAGAAGCTCATACGAAGAATAGCGCGAGCAGCTTGCGTCGTTGAGCTAGTGATCGGATGGGCTATGACAAGACGGAGAGGTGTGGAGTCTTTTATCACGTGATGTTTTCGTGCGCTGCGCTAGTGCATTTCCCGGAATTTTGTTTGTTAGACATTACGTCATTACGCGACCGAGTCGACAGTTCGCAACCCAATCTAATCATAATCACAGTAGTGTGGTCGAACAATTTCGCTGTATTCTTGTTGTTTTATGGATTCTAAAGGACTGGTTATTTCGTTGCGTAGAGTTAGTAAGTTATATTATTTGTACCTTTGGTTAACGCTTTAATATTAAAAAATTGGTATTGTATTCGTAAAACCTTTACATCTAATTATGATTCTGAAGCTTGCTGCTGCTTGTAACATATTTGTTGTGACATGTTTGTATTAAAGGGGCTGTTCGGACAGTGGGACAAACGACGATCTTCCTCATAGCGGGAAGGTAAAAAAGGAGAGGGGGTCGGACAGCCCCTTTAAGTATTCCCCACGCCATTCCTTTAAAAATTTAAGACACTTTACCACCTATGAAGTTAAAAATACATTAGCAAGGATGTTTAAAATTGACAGTCTTAGATTATTTATCCAAAGTTATTTACTGGAAAGTTTTACATTTAGGTATTTGGTTCTTATACGTTGCTCTAACAATTATTCTAGAATGATAGAAATTTACAGAAAAAGTTTATATGCTACTTAGACAAGGAGAATTGATACCATTTACACCAGGAGACGGTGCTACTTGACGGACTAAGTGCAATACCAAGTAGCCTGGTCTCCTGGTGTAAATGCTATCAATCCTCTTTGCCTGAAAACTATGTATTGTTATAGATCAGTTATAAGTTTCATTGAAAGAGGAAGTTAATTAAGCACTGAAATTGATAAAAAAGTTATCAGTAAGATGTTGGATTTTTACTTAAGGCAAATGAATCCAGCTCTGTTCATGATGATGCATACTTGATTATTTATTTAATTACCTATAAGCAATAGGTTCACTTAATTCCTAATATTCGTTTATTATTCCATGTTAAACTTAATAATTAATTACCTATAAGTACTTTGTTAATTTACTTCTAATTCTTTATTTTAATATTCTCACGTTACAATCATAAATTAATTCCCTATCAGCACTGTTCTTTTAAAGGGACTGCAAAGAAGGCATGGGCGGGTGGGTAAAAATTATTTGAAATACGTCACAGACATCACGTGATGCCAAGATACAAAGACTCCTCATGGAGTGGAACTAGTTAACATCTAGTCCTTGTTTTTCGCGAGATTGCAGCGCCAATTTCATGAAGTGGTAGTTTTCGAAATAAAACGAACTAAGCTTCTTTGAACCACGCCTCTCCTTGGTCACGTGCCTCTGACGTATTTCAAATAATTCTTACCCACCCGCCGATGCCTTCTTTGCAGTCCCTTTAAATCTTAATACTTGTTTACTTTTTTTTTTCTCATGTTAAAATCATTAGTTAATTTCCTGTAAGCGCTTTGTTCATTTAATTCTTAATGTTAAGGTTTTTTACACTTCTCATGTTAAAATCTCTCATCAATTTACTTACAAGCCCTTTGTTCATTTAATTCCGCTATCTGTTTACTAATGTTATAACCATTCCGTCCGTACCCCAAAAGCCTACGGCTTGCCTGTACGTAACTAGTCCAAATAAATAAATAAAAGCCCTGTTTCACAATGATAACACCCATTGTAATACGATTTGATAGAAGCGTCCATGTTTAAACCATTTAATCATGACACCTCCTGCAAATCTTCTACTTTTTTTTTCTTTTTTTTTTTTTTTTTTTTTTTTTTTGCTCCGTGTGGGGATGACGAGCTAGTGTTTACAATAAACCTTACAGCTCCAGGTAATAGTAATTGGACAGGAAGGGAGGAGGGTTCGGGACTAAATTTTGAGGAATTTTCTTAGTCCCTAATGAGGGGGCCAAAACCAGCTCAGAGGGGAGAGAATGTGGCCCTTGACTAGATGATTATAGAGCGTTATTTACATTTTAAACGCAGGTTTGGAAAATTCAAAATGCGAGTAAAATCGTCCGAAGTTACAAATTCTGAAACTACTGCCTCAAATATGGCGAATGATGCCCCGGCCCCTGACAGTAAACAGCCTCGAGGTGTCCAATCCGATATAAATGATTTGATGATCAATATGACATCATTAAGCCTCGCTGTCGCCAAAAGAACTGAAAATATTGATGACATATGCGCCAAGTTAAACAATTGCCAAATAAAGGTCCAGTCTGAACCTGAAGAGGTCACACATGAATGTGTTTGCAAGGCTAATTTCGAACCCATTGATGAGGTGAAGCTTGAACCAACCAGTGACTCGAAAGCCGAACCATCCAATGACTTGAAAGCCGAACCATCCAATGACTTGAAAGCCGAACCATCCAGTGACTTGAAAGCCGAACCATCCAGTGACTTGAAAGCCGAACCATCCAGTGACTTGAAAGCCGAACCAACCAGTGACTTGAAACTCGAACCAACCAATGAGGTGAAACTCGAACCCGTTGATGATGTTGAACCCACTGACGAGGTCAAATTAGAACCTCTTGATGATGTCAAACTTCAATCCGCCGATGAGGTCAAAAGCCAAAATGTTGATGAGTGGATCAAACTCGAAGAGCTTGAGGCAAAATACTCCTCTGACTCTGATTCAAGTGAAGAAAGTGAATCTGAAAGCGCAGAGGAAGGCGATGATGACGTCATTGCTCGAGGGCTACCGAAAAGGGACAACTTTTCGAACAATAGAGGACATCCTTACGTCAAACCAAATAAGCAAAATTACAAGCCCAACATAGTTGCTAGTCCGATCCAACAAAACTTTGGAAACTTTGAAAACTTTGAAAATTTGGAAAAGTTTTTCACCCCACTCGAGCCCCAACCTTTAACTTTGAACATCCCACCGTTGGAAGAACAAAGATCAATATCTACGTCTTCCCAGTTGCTTCTAAGCGGAGGTAGCCAAATTAGTAACGTCACTACTCCCGAAGTAAATGATATAATAGAACAGTTAACTTCCGATGTCAACAATTCAAACAATGGCTATCCACTCGAATTCACGTTTGACGATCTGGATCTGTCAGAGCCTGTCAATGAAGAAACCCTAGTTGATCTTATATTGGACTTTGAGAACGCAAACTGTCATGACGTCAGCGTGCCAAATTCTCCTGTTTCTTTCGAGGGAAGCGACCAAGAAATCAGTCAGAACCTCGTAGCAAATTCACCATACTCCATTACCAGTTGTGGAAGAAGCCAAGAGGTCCGTCATGACCATGTAGAGAGCCTACCAAATTCACCATACTCTATTACCAGTAGCGGAAGAGACCAAGAGGTGCTTTCTCCATCGTCAATTTTGTACGTCGAAGACGGTAATAACAACAGTATGTACCATTCCCCCTTGGCTCCGAGTCCCTTAAGCGACTATCAAGACGTCACAGTATCTGACTTCACCTCGTCAACTGACAAATGCGTCTGGATCTTACCGAAACCCACGACAGCGACTGACAACAGTTTAGTCTCTGGTTCGAGGCCCGGGTGTGGTGGAACAAGTCGTAAGACTGGTCCGAGGAATCCGTATTTGAAGAATCTGACCAAACTGAAACGTGACGCGTTTCATAAACGCATCTTGAAAATGGCCGAACATGGTCTCGGGAAAGTGTCCAGAGACGGCTTCACTATCTTACATACATTAATCGCTACGAGAAATGGCGTTTTCGCCATCTACTTCGGGGATAGAATTAAAGATTGGATGGATAAGAACCCAAATATGCCTGGTTTAAAGGGTATTAAAAGTTTACAGTCCTTCGTCAACGCCCGTGATTTACAAGGACGCACTGCTTTGTATTTGGCCGCCATGTTGAACGAAGCCAACGTCGCCGCTTACCTTCTTGACAGATGCCAAGCTGACATATCTTTGTCCGATTATAGAAACGGCGATACACCTTTCCATCTGGTTTGCAAATTAGGAGAGGCTTCTATGGAAGTCCTGGAAGTATTTTTAAACTCAAAATTTGATCGCAATTTGGTCAACAAGTACGGGAGAACCGCCCTCCACGAAGCCGTTTATTATCACGGACAAAGACGCGAACACGCCGAAAATGGTCAAGTACTTGAAAACTACGTCATCAATAACGTTAAGATCGTCAGGAGATTATTGCAAGCCCATGTCCGAATTGACGTCCAAGACGCTAATGGAATGACTCCCATACATTTGGCCATTAAGAACAAGTCCTTAGAAATGCTAGAAGTTCTCTATGTAGAAGGAACGTGGAGCAATTTCGACAAGGCCCTTAACATGGTAGACGAAAATGGTAAGACACCCATGGGTTTGGCCTCCGATGAAATCGACAATGAGATTAGACAAGAGTTGGAAGGGAGGTTATGCGTTTACGCGGAATGAATGTTTAGGAAAGTTCAATTAATCGCAACGAGACTTGTTGCATACACAACACGTACAAAAATATTTTAAATACCGGTGTTATTTTATTTTTATTAAGCTTTGTAATCAAGTGATTAATTAAATCAGTTAAAATTATTAAGTTTAATATTTTAGCTCAATTAGGGAATTAATTTGTAATTAATTTCTACTTAATTATCGTTATATTTCAATATACTCGAAAATGTCCTAAATACTGCCATATTTGTTAATCCATTATTTTAACGAGAAATCATTATTGCGGTTTTTTGTATCATGACTGCTTATTGTTAAATTTTAAATCATGTGATCAAAGAATATATTGTTATTATCGAATGAAATAAATAAATTAATAAACATATATGATTATTATATAAAAATGTACGATTTTAGTTCATTATGCCTGACAAACTGAGATTGAAATGTACGTTGTAAAGATTATAATAAAATTGGGTCTATGATTTTTTGTCGATCATTTAAACTTTATACTTTTTACAGGGGATGGTCCGTAAAAAACTATGGGATGAGCCAGAGATTAGGATTCTAGAATATCAAGGTCATTGTAAGTTTAATTTTAAAACACTATAGGCGCGCCTTGGGCCGGGGCGTAAAAAAATTAGAATCTGTTTTTATTTTTTATATCAAGGCCACTGCAAATTAATTTCAAAGCAATGACTGTTTAAAAAGGTAGTCGGGGGGGGGGCAATTAGATCGTAAAAGAATTACTTTTTTAGGGGTCCTCGTTTTGAATTTCAAAGTCCGTAGTTTTTCAAGATATATATAGACCGAAAGATCGGTTTTGAGTTCAAATTGTTTAGGGGTATTTTAATAAAGAGTATGAAGGAACCGGAAATGCCCGAGGATAAGCGTACTGCTGATTACCCGTCCATTGCAGATCAGGACCTTAATCGTAAGTAACGCGTGTACTTGAAATTTTAAACGGTATTACTTCACCATTTATATCGTCCGTGAAATAATTTCTAGTCATGAATACCATCTTGGAGGACAATTTCCAAAACTCTTTTCTGGATAACTGTAACAGAAATAGTCTTAAGCTACCAGTAATTGCGTCACCAGCTCCACTGTTGTTGCCAAGTATCGTCGAGTCTCCCAAGAGGGGCTGTTTGAGAAAAGACAAGTGGCAATGTTGCCAGTGCTTAACGGTGGTTTTCATCCTGGTCGTCATTATAATGTCGATGTTAGCCGCGTATTTCCTATCTCCCAAGTCCGCACGCAGGACGAAGATCTTGAGGAATTTGAACTTTACGGAAACTAATTTACATCATCGCGATGCCTGGATTCAAAGACCGGTCGAAGAGGTGAATGTACCAACGTCTACCATCGCGACCAAGAACGGGACCGAATTGCCTTCATCGACTGTTAGTTCTACAACCGTTAAGTTATTACCTGTACCAGTTGTATTGCCTCCAACTAAGGAGATAGAGCTAGGCTTAGAGGACAATAGGATAGTCGGCCTTGATTTGACCTTTGTAAACACGGGAGGTGATGTTTATAGTTTCGCGGATCTTTTACTTAAGGAGGGTCCATTTCAAGTACTACCTGGCGATGGATCTTTTAAAATTTTTACCATTAAGGCTTAATGTATGATTTTTTGACTCGAATCTTTTGTAGATTTTTAGTAATTTATAAAGTTAGTAATAAATTATTTCACATTTGACGAAAAACTTTATTGATTGATTGCAAAAATATTTTATTTCACATGAACAATTGGCTTTCATAATAAAGAATCGGAGATTTTTTTCAGTTTATTGGTTGGCTAGTTCCTGCCTTCCTGGGTTGATCAACTGACCTCCGGTAACGGTTCCACGAAGAGTAGGTGGTTCCCAACCATGGGTTATAATAGTAGGTGTATTGATTTTGAGGAAGCAATGCACCCGACCCAATCATGGGATAATTCAGGGGATTATACGCTCCTCCAAGACCACCTCCACCCAGTTGAAGGTTCAGTTGGCATACCACCGTGGCGACGCAAACGAAGAGAACAAGTATTTGAATCCCTGTATGAAAAATAGTTAAACCATTTTTAGTAATTCCTTTGAAGACTTAAAAGTTACCCATTGTTAAGATGAATCGTCTAAGATCTGGCCGTGATTGTGAAATCTCCTCATTAAATACTAATAATTTAGGATTAAAAAACTTTTATAATAAAGAAGTTTATTTTTTTTCCAATACGCTGAATTTATATTATTGAAGTTCGCGGGGTATCTATTATTACCATCTCAGATAAATCAAAATTTCGCGCTAAGTTATCGGCTCACTTCAATAATACCCCAAATTGACCTGTAGTCATACCGTTTTTTACTTTGTTACTTATCTTTTTTTCTACTTTGTCACTTATTTTTTTTTTTTTTACTTTGTTACTTATCTCTTTTTGTTTTTTTTTCTTTTTTTACTAATGTATAACTAAATCGTCAATCTCTGTATAACTAAATCGTTAATCTCTCTCGGTTGTACTAACCAAGCTCTAATGGCTTACCTGTACTGAACTAAATAAATAAATAAATTGTTATAGTTTATTTTCAGCCCTGCCTAGTGACTCACGTCAGTCACGTGGTTTGACTAAGTGTCATCAGGGCCGGAAATAATGAAAATTTCTAGTAGGACGTGTCCAGTGATCCCCCTTTGACCGGAAAATTTGCAGGACATTGTCCTCTGGAGTGCGCAAAAATATGGTCTCATCATCATTGTCAAGCTACCAAAACTTCGGAAAATTTATTGTTTATTGGTCAAAACGTCCAGTGACCCCCTTTATTTTTAAAAAATTATAGTAAATGTCCAGTGTCATTTGCTTATTTCCGGCCCTGAGTGTCAGTTGTCACTTAAGTCCAGCACTCAGTAGTCTGATCAAGCGTCTGCAACAATGTTCAAAAAATGGTGATGTGTGGCTTTCTGACCTGTTTATTGTGTTTTAATGTTTTTATAATTAAATTAATAGCAAAATGAATGAAGAAAATAAGGAGGCCACTAATGAAGATGTAATTGAAACGTTTATTGTAAAAAGTTAAGAAAAACTAAGTATATATTTTAACAGAACGTTCAAGAATTTAAGCTTGACCCTGAATCAGAACTGCGTTTTGAAGTTGAAGGCAAAGAAAAAGTGTCTTTGGAAGTAAGTTTAAACTTAAATCTGTTAATTTTAACCAAAATTAACTTAATATTTGTTAATTTATCCAGTTAAAATCTGGATTAGCTGAATTATTTGGCTCTGAAATTGTAAGAAACAAAAAATATGTTTTCGCTACTGGTTCAAAGATAGCCGTTTTTACCTGGCACGGTTGCACTCTTGAAATATCCTTTAATGTAAATTTTGTTTAAAATTAGCGTAGCTTATTCCTGATCAGCGCCACCTACCCATAGCGGCGACTTTGAGAACTACTGTAATCGGCAAGCCAATCAGATGTCGCTAAAATCTGGTGACGTCACTGACTGGCACTCTCGGGTCTTACCAAAAATGACGTCACCAGATTTTAGCGATATCTGATTGGCTTGCCGCTTACAGTAGTTCTCAAAGTCGCCGCTATGGGTAGATGGCGCTGATCAGGAATAAGGCTACCAAGTTTAAGTCCTTAACGTGAAAATACTTGACTGGCAAGCCAGAGGTTGCTTATGTAGCCAGGGAAACTCCGATGTTAGTTTACGTAAATACTCACGCTGCCTTGGAACAAATGAGACAAAAGGCGGAAGAAGAAGAATCCAAAGGACCAGTAGCCATGATAGTGGGTCCAATGGACGTTGGAAAAAGTACTTTATGCAGAATCCTTCTCAACTACGCTGTTAGACAAGGCAGGAGACCAATTTACGTTGAGTTAGACGTAGGGCAAGTAAGTCTTATTTTTAAATATAACTAAGATAAGTAATTCGTAATAATTAAATTTTCTAATTAGGGTCAAATATCAGTTCCAGGAACAATAGGTAAAGGTAGTTTAATTGTTTTAACTATCTAGAAGAGTTTAACATTGTTTTTATCTAATTTAGGAGCTGTTTTAGTTGAAAGACCAGCTGATGTTGAAGAAGGTTTCTCTCAACAAGCCCCCCTTGTGTACCACTTTGGTCATAAATCTCCCGGGGATAATATCACCCTTTATAACCTCCTAGTATCCAGACTGGCTGAAGTCATCAACACCAGAGCGGAAAATTATCGAAAAGGTTCGTTAAGATTACATATTCAAATTAAAAAAATTAATTGACTTTAATGAATTGGTTTTGTAGCGAGTTTTAGCGGTGTTTTTATCAATACTTGTGGTTGGGTTAAAAATCAAGGCTATAAAGCTATAACGCACGCTGCTTTGGCCTTTGAAGGTCTGTAATACTTAAAGGAAAAAGTTCATTCAAGAACGGCCTTTTTCTAAATATAAATTTAGGAAATTAATATTTAAAAAAATAAATGATCTCTTATTACAAAATTATTACTATTTAATTCATCTTAAAAACGAGGACTACTGCGCCATCTACCATTGCTTTAGTGGCGTCTGTTAGCCAGAACCTCTTACCTCTCTCAGCCTGTGAGAATTCAACCAATCCCGAAAGGGTAAGAGGTTCTGGGTAGCAGACGCCGCTAAACCAATGGCGGATGGCCCAGTAGTCCTCGTTTTTTAGAATAATTAAGTGCTAATTATTTTGGTATTAAGCAGGGGTGTGCGGGTACCCGAAACACATTTTTTAGGACCCGAACGGGTACCCGAGTCCCAATTTTAAGCCTTTGCCAATACCCGCCGAGTCTGCCGGGTCCAGTTCATGACGTTACCGCGCGTGTTTCAATACTTCTGCCTTTCATATTTAAATAATTTAATTAGTATTAAGTTATTAATTAATATTGTTTAATGAATTACACTATGGGGGATAATGGCTCGGCTTTGAAATCTAGCTTTTAATTGGACTGTTAAGGAAAAGCAGAGACCCGAATTTTACCCGAAAGCTAATTTTGGGGACTTTGAAGGACCCGAAATTTACCCGACACCCAAAAATCTGGACCCGCATTAAGAGATCATTTATTTTTTTATATATTTTTTTCTTTTATATTTAGAAAAAGGTCTTTCTTTTAAGGTGTATTGTTAAGTTACCTGAACTTTTACATTAATTTAGTCAATCATTTAATTAACTTAATTAATTTCTTAGTCGACGTAATTTTGGTATTGGATCAAGAGCGATTATACAATGAGCTAGTTAGAGATATGCCTTCGTTCGTTAAAGTTCTCTTTACACCCAAATCAGGCGGGGTAATTATTGTTAACTTCGTTTATACCGTTACTTCAAGATTCAGGTTTGATTTATTTTTTTTTAATTTGCGTAGGTTGTCGAAAGGAGTAAGTCAGCTCGTGCCATGAGCAGGGATTTAAGGGTTCGCGATTATTTTTACGGATTAAAAACGCCCTTATATCCTCATTCATTCGATGTACGTTTCTCTGACATCAAAGTCTTTAAAATTGGAGGTACAAGCTTGAAGGGATCAAGTGATTTATCAATGATAAACAGGTCAATATTAAAATTTTCCCGCTTCTTTTATAGCTCCAATGTTACCGGACTCTTGTATGCCATTAGGAATGCGTTCCGAAGATAATTTGACTAAATTAGTTCCAGTTCAAGTTGGTAAATGACGTTATTTCTTCGTACTCGGCTCAAATAATACGTTTTGCTTTATTTTTTAGGAACCAATTTATTGCATCATGTCCTTAGCGTAAGTTTTGCGGCCAATGAAGAGGAAGATATCATTCAAAGTAACTTAGCGGGCTTTATTTGCGTGTAAGTATCGCGTAAATGGTAGTGGTGTGCGGGAACTCCTTAAGTTAGAGTATCGAAACGAGTACTTGACTCGATACTTGATAACAACATATTGAAAATACTCGCCAAAGTTTCGAGTAGCGTTTTGATTTCTTAAATATTCGAATCCAAGGCTGGTAACTTTAGTAGACTATGTGGTCATTAGCATTTAGTTTGAACGTAACCTCATTAATGTTCAATTGTTTACTAACAATCATATTGGTTAATTGAACATCTTCACTATTTTCTAGAAATTTACTTGATAAGTAAATATTTGGCGCTCGATAAATACTCAAAAGAAAAAAATTTTGATACTTGGCTTGATAATCGAAAGAATTTTTGATACTAGGCTCGATACTCGAAAGGAATTTTTGATACTCGGCTCAATACTCGATGTAAAATTTATTTGTTACTCGGACTAACTTGTCTCGAAACAGAAAAAACGGGACTCGCACACCACTGCTGAGCTTACCAGGCATAGGTTTAAGGGTAACGCGTAATTAGGGCCTATTTTTTATTTCCCCAGTACTGGAGTCGATATGGAGCGACAAATCTTAACAGTCTTATCACCGCAACCCAGACCCCTTCCCAAAACTGTTCTACTCCTGAACGATGTACAATTCATGGATTCCCATTAAAAATACATACTTCTACTCCTGAACGATGTACAATTCATGGATTCCCATTAAAAATACATACTTTTATAACGAAACTAACATTTTGTTTATTTATTTCTGAATTAATTAATTTTCGTTAATTATAAATTTAAAACCATATTAGACTAATTAGCCTTATTCCTGATCAGCGCCATCTACCCATAGCGGCGACTTTGAGAACTACTGTAAGCGGCAAGCCAATCAGATATCGCTAAAATCTGGTGACGTCATTTTTGGTAAGACCCCCCCTAGAGTGCCAGTCAGTGACGTCACCAGATTTTAGCGACATCTGATTGGCTTGCCGCTTACAGTAGTTCTCAAAGTCACCGCTATGGGTAGGTGGCGCTGATCAGGAATAAGGCTAATTAAAGGGATTCCCATTAAAAATACATACTTCTACTCTTGAATGATGTACAATTCATGGATTCCCATTAAAAATACATACTTTTATAACGAAACTAACATTTCATTATCACTTAAAGGAAAGGATCCCGCACTTTTGCGTGTTAATTTTAAATCTAAGGCCACGATATGAGAGTCTACAATTTGCTAGTTTGTTTTTCTGAATTAATTTTCGTTAATTATAAATTTAAAACCAAATTAGACTAATTCGCAATTTGGTGTTTTATTCGTCAACGTCATTTCGCGGTCACGTGATGGCGCTATTTGCTGAATTATTGGTCTTTATAGAAAGGTAGGACGAAGGGGGTGAGCATGCGTAATCTGAGGGAAATGGGAACGCTAACTGTGAAACGAACGACAAAGGTCCGGTGGGACGCTAGTAGGGGGGGGAGGAACACTCGGAAAAAATGGCGGCCGGACTTCCTGCGTCAGAGGGTTATATTAACGAGTGTAAAACACGTGCCGTCTTGTTTGGTTTTACCCTTTCAAGGGCAATTGAAGTCTGTTATTTTAAAAACAACCAAATAGACAGTCAAAAACATAATTAATATAAATTGAGCTACGAGTGTACAGGCCCCAGGGATATGAATTTTAGGCCTGTGCGAGTACCCGGTACCCGAAAATTACCCGGTCAGGTATCGGGTCGGGTACCCGACCCGAAAATTACCCGAAAACTCAATTTCTTAATACCCGAAATTATTCGAATATTTAATTTTTCCCGCTCATTACCCCTGACAAGGCTTAGGACAATCGGGTATTGGTTGGGCAAAGTTTCTTGAACTTAGAAGAACTTAAGTTTGATTAAACTTTTCCACAATGCTCTGTATTATTCAATATTTCAATCCTCGCTAATAGCTTAATAAAAGGTGGAATTCATAAACGTCGGACGCAACGCAATTTAGTACAGGCAAAGGCAGGGCGTCGTGCGCAAAAGGCGGAAGTTTGCGCACGACGCCCTGCCTTTGCCTGTACTAAATCGCGTTGCGTCCGACGTTTATGAATTCCACCTTTAGCGTCTTATTTTTGTACTTTTCGCCATAATGGTATCCAAGTCTTTCGTGACACTTATTTTTTTCACAAATAAAAGTATTTCATCCCGATAAGTACCCGATATGATTTTTTGCTACCCGAAAAGCACCCGACTAATGGTAGTTTATCTAAGCCTAATTATTCGAGTACCCGTTAGAAATCCGGGTACCCGACCCGATACCCGATTGGAAGTTTTTTCAACTACCCGTACCCGACCCGAAACCTAAAAATCACTACCCGCACAGGCCTAGTTTTACCCTTTCAAGGGCAATTGAAGTCTGTTATTTTAAAAACAACCAAATAGACAGTCAAAAACGAAATATAAATTGAGCTAGGAGCTACAGGCCCCAGGGATATGAATTTGAACTGAAGTAAACGCCGTAGGAGCTTGAAATATTGTGGAATCCCTTAAAAAAACCGAGGCTTAGCTGCTTGGCCCAAAGCGACGTCCCCCTGGCTGGCGGCAGCGTGTCAGAGGCAAACCAGCTGTTCGCGCCTTACCTGTCATTGGACCAGGGATAAGGGAGTCAGATGGATTGGAAATGATGATGGGCGACGTGCGGCACCATATCTCTCCCAGTGTACCTCGCGCACGCCCCTACCCTTCCGTAGGCGATTGCTAAGTGCTGCCGCGTAGCGCCATTTTATTTCAATGAGAACTAGCTTCTATTTTTGAGATAGAGGGAGCGTCCTTTACAATTTCGTCCCGTACGACCCTACCTAACCGCTGGGGATGATGGGAGGACTATGGTGTCGTTCCGTAGGTGGGGGTACAAAGGCAACGCTAAAGGTATGGGGGTTTCCACTCCATTACTCTCTCCTTCAAGGTAGGACGAAGTGCTAGCGAACAAAACGCAATGTACAAATGACATCAGTTTCTTTAAATTATTAGAAAAATGGCGCTTATATAATTAAAGACAAATCACACGCTAGTACTACTTGTTCAAACAAAATGGTTTTAATAATGGTGGTCCTTCCCTCATAATTTCTAGATCAACTTATACTTTTATTTATTTATTTATTTTACACTGAAATAAATAGTCGCGCTGGTCCATGGAATATTTTCAAGTCAACGTAAAAAAATCATTTTAGTTTGTCCTATCATTAAGGACATGAATTTGAATTTGGTATTTCAATGGAGTTAAACTGATTTCGGGGTTTGTTTCTTGTCGTTTCGTTTACTGTTGGGTGGCGCTAGTGGTTCTAGCTCCGCCGTGTTGCAGAGAATTTTGAAGTGTTGAAGCGGCTTGGTCTTTTAAATGTTTCTCCACCTACGCAAAATTTATTAGATATCGAAAACTACTTTGTTTCTCGCCTTACAATTTTTCTGACATGATTAACCGCTTCTTTCTCCGGTGTAGTTTTTCCTTTACAATTTTCTGGTCTGTATGGTGGAGAAATGGTCACTTCGTTCATAACAACGATGTTCTTTCCTTGCCACGAAACTTCGTTTATCCTAAAAACATCACTGACCTTTAACCCTGAATCTTACTAATCACGCTTAACATACGTTTTAGTTATAGCCAAGAACAACATGACTCCATCACGACTGACACCGGAACTGACAGCGGCGATAACCCTTTGACGTTCTTCAATCATTTGTTTCGCTCTGCTGTTCAACTACGGGGTTAATGAAGGAAGGATATTAGTGTTTCTGATGAAATAAGATAGGCCTTCGCTCGAAAAACAACCTTATCGACGTTTAAAGGAAGCAATGGTGAGCATGGAGCAGCCGCAACTGCTTCTTGCGTAACGACAACATCCTCAACAAAATTAAGATTCACCATCTTTACATCATGAACGTTAGATTTTCCAGGTATTGTCGATGGTTTTTCTATAGGTTGTTTTGGGTTAAGGAAGCAATGAAGGTAGTATTTTGTCTCGATTTAAGAAAATTCATGTAAATTAAACCCAAATCGTCATAGTACAGTACACCAATTATCATTATCAATGCCAATTTGCCAAAAGCATAAAACTACTAGTTACTATTATGCTAGCCAAGGCTTACCATTAATCGTTAACTTGGCTTAGATTTTAATACTATGATTAATTTCTAATAACGGAAAAGGATACTGAGAATCAGCATTTTAGTTTGGTAGTCAAAAGCAACGACTTCACCGTCAATAATTTGTCCATGGCAGGTTTTACAACTGACGGCACTTCCGATGCTAAAGTACTCGCCATCGTCCGCCATGATCATAGATGGGCACTATCATATCATTTGATAGTTTTACCACTTGATACGATAGAAAACTAAATCTGCCCCAATCAAAGTATCAATTTTGATAGTTATTTTCGAGAAAAATTTGAATTATAATGATCGATTGAGTTTGATAGCTTAAAAAGTGCACTCGAAGTTGATATGATTCATTGAGTCGTTGAAATCGTCTAGAGAAAAATATCGATTCTCAACGTGATCTGGCTACTAACCCCATCTTTTAGAAATCATAAAAAATGATAGGCATTATTCCTTGAGAAATATATTGATTTTTTGAGTGATTTTATTTGGCGACATCTGTTTTCTGATTTCATTTTAAAAGAATTATGAGCTTATCTTTGATAGGCAATTTTGATAGTTATGAAAATTTCTGGAAAGATAAGTCGTTTTTTGAATGATATCGAAGTTTTTAATATATTTGAACGTTAGCAAGTGTAGGTTTATTCTATAAGAAGATTCTGTATTTGGTGGTCGTTATAACCCTCTCAAACAAATAAATAAAAATAAAATAAACGATGGTTCAACAGTTCAAACTGTGAAGACGGAGCTTCTTGTATATAGAAGCTCCGTGCTGTCACTGATGTGAACGACTACTCGAGGAGGAAGAACGATTCCACGAAATCATCCAAACGTAGAAGTAGATAAATTAAAGTGTAGATTTTCTGATTTTTATTACCCACAGTTATTAATTGCAATTTTTGCCTTTAATTATTATTAGTTAACCGTTTATAGTAGATGGTTTAGATTAAATCGAGGGCGAATAATTTGAAAAAGTTTGGATAGTAGCTAACTATAGACAGTTAAAAGTCAAACTTGAGAAATGAGATTATGGAAATTATATGAATATATGAAAATATTCGAAATTCTACAAAATCAGGAAATATCAGGAATCGATTAAACAGAGTAAAATTAGGTAGAGACCAAATCAGTTTGATCGAAAACAATCAAATTTAAAGTCCGGAGATTAAATGATCGATTAATTTAGTCGTTCCTAAAGATTTCAATTTGATTTGATAGGCAAAAAATCTATCTAACAATGAGAGCCAATCTAACATATTGAAGGAAGATTTGATAGTTTCACCATCTATGATTTGTTGAGAGGAAAAAAATCTATCTAACAAATAATGCCGGTCTAAAATATAGCTAGAAGAATTGATAGTTTCGCCAAATATGATAGTTTGAGAGGAAAAATATCTATCTAACCAGCAGTGTCAGTCTAAAATATAGTCAGAAGAGTTGATAGTTTCGCTATCTATGATAGTTTGAGAGGAAAAATATCTATCTAACCAGCAATGTCAGTCTAAAATATAGTCAGAAGAGTTGATAGTTCCGCCATCTATGATGGTTTGAGAGGAAAAAAATCTATCTAAGAAGGAGTTCCACTCTAAAATATAGCCAGAAGAATTGATAGTTTCGCCATCTATGATAGTTTGATAGGAAAAAAATCTATCTAAGGAGGAGTGCCCAACTCTGGCCATGATCGCCGAGGCGGCTGAACCGGGTGAACCCGAACTTACCGACGAACACAATTTCAAATCTTTCGGAGCCATGTCTTGTCTAAAACACGCGTTATTTAACTTATAACTATTCATTTTAGTTATTTAAATATTTGTTTTAAGTGGTGCATTTTTCATTTTAGAACGAAAAATTTTATGTCCAGAAGAACTACTTATTTTCAGCTCGTTTTCCTCTTAACTACGGGGGACTCGGACTGGCAGTTTGGACTAATGTCGTCCGCTACATCAAAGGATAAGGGACAAGGCTAAAATTATAATAATAATTTGTAATTTAGGTGTATGCATTGCTAGTGTATGCCTTGAATTTTTGAAATAATTCTATAACCCTATTATAATAATGTAATTAGTATTAAAAGTTTTACCTAATTTTTTGCATGCCTTTTGTGCCCTAGTCGGGTCAGCTGTTTTTTACTCCCCCCCCCCCCACCTCATACTGCAGTTTTCACAGCGCCCCTTGCGGGAATCTACGTTCCCAACAAAGAGGGCTCCTATTTGCCGTTGCGTCACTCATTCATTATACGTATGTCCCCAAAATTGGTGTTTTCATTTTCCGTCGAAAACTGTTAAATTTTTCGCTGAAACGTTTCGCCGCTTTCGCCAATTTTATCGGTCCGCGAACACATTTCAAACTAAAAATCGGTTTAAATTAAGTTCTTCAGTGATTTGTGCCTGAACGTTGTGCGGTAAGGATAAATATTCATCTAGAAAATCGAAAGAGGACTTAGGAGTAGGACACAGACCAGTGCTGTGTAAGACGCCTTTTTATTTAGGGTGAGTTTGAAGCCTTGGCTCGAATGTTTTTGTTGGGACTTGGGAGTCTTGGAGAACTAGGGCCTTGGGGTTGGGAGTTTTGGATTCGGACCTTGTTCATTGTTGTTGTTTTTGGGGTTTTTCTATTGTGTAATATTTGTGATGCCTTTGCCGAGAAACATACTGTATTTCTTTGGCAAAGAAATGAACAACTTGACCTAAGACTAACCTAAAACTACACTACTAGTTTAAAATAACGGAAAGGTTTCGTTCGATAATTTTTCAATATTTTAGATACATTCTTTGGGAAACTGTTTCAAACAGATATAGCATAGTTATAATTAGTAATTGGCGAATGATTTAAATCATGATTAAGATAAATACGTGGCCTGTATGAAATATAAATTTATCTAAAACCCTGCTACATTATCAGCATGAAAAGAAGTTCTTAAAATGTAGTATAGCACACCGTTCATCAATTGCTTCGGGAAGTAATAGAATATTTTCATCATGAAATCTAGGATATAACGCGGGGTTAGCGGGTCGTAACGGAATTATTAAATTGCAAACTAACGTTAAACGAGGCGTGCGCTAGAAGGAAGGAAAAGAATACCTTAATTGACTTTTAGGGGTCCGTGGCCTCAAACGAATGGCGTGTCGTGTGGCGATTTCGTGCCATTGTATTGTAAATGTAAGATAGGAAATCCATAACCGAGGGAACAGAAACTCGTCATCAAAGGGTGAATTCTGCCAACTCACGTGTGTAAAGATCCGTAGTATCTGTCCCTTTCACTAGAGTTCAATCAACTTCATATTATAACGACATTTAATTGATGTCCCGCAAAGAATGTTTATGGGGTGTGTCCTTTCTTTTTGGGTTACTTTAGAATATTTAGAAATAGCCAGGGAGGCCAATGGTCCTATAGTTCCTAAAAGCCCCCACCCTTTTTTTTTGGACCTATTCGCCTATAATTTCATTAGGTATGTTATAGTGTATTTTTTTCAGTAAAATTGTTGTTACTTAGTGATCTGTGTATCTCTCAGCAACTGGGTACTTGGTCTTTGCTGGTGATTCACGCGTCAAGTTCAATTAAACATTTTGCTTATTTCCCCAAGTTCCTTAGTTTCTTTTTGAAAATTCGGTAAAATGTTTTATGCAGGTCTGTCAGCAATTAAGGGACTATTTGAAGTCGAAAATGTTTTATCACATTTTGCCATCTGGGGGGCCCAGTTTTCGAGTTATGTTTGGAGCGTTTTACCGACGACCCCTTAAAATTAATGTGAGACTGAAAGACGGTGTTTAATTATTTAAGGGGTCATCCGTAAAACACTTCAAACATAACTCGAAATAAACTAACATCTTAAAGATCTTTCAGAAACACTCTGTGTAGTTTAATCCAAAAATAGTCATAATACAACCAGATTTTTTTTTGGCCTATAAAATCCTGTAAAACAAAAAGGAAAACATTTCCTGTGAGGAATTGACACTTTTCGGCGCGCCGCCGAGCTCTCTGAATTGTTTGACGCCACGAATTTGAGCGTCTTTGTTAAACAACGCGGGGGAACAAAGCTATTGGTAGCGGGGGTAATAACGGTGCGGTATTACATCGTTTATTACACCAGGTGGGAAATGCTTCTATGAATCACGCTGTTTCCTATTTTTATGAATCATAAATCGAGGGGGTTTGGTTCCACGCTCACTGGCGCGTGACTATTAACCCGGGCTGGTTACGTTAGATAAATAGGGAAGGACCAAACTAAAATTTGAAACTGTGTTTATACTAAAACCCATATATTTCATTTCCTTTTGAAAGTTCAGAAGATATTTTTTTGATATTTTAATCTATGATAAATTTTAGTCCTATAGGGGTGACGAAAAATTCCTCCCCCATTTCTCGGATTAAATTTTAGTGCAATGTTGTCAGACCCTCTCTCTATTAGTCAAGTACCGAGTGAAACTGAACTGTTAGCCTTTCTCTCTGCAAACTCTTGACTCGCCTGGCAACACTGGGGAACGGTGAAAATCCCCTTTAGTCAAGTGGAAACTCTATATATATATGAACTTACAATCTAAGTTACCATAAGTTCATAAGATATGTTTGTCACTGGTTACTGAGAGCTTGTCACGAAGTGAATGACGTAGGTCATAGATTCTCGTAAAGCGATATACGCCTGTTGAGGCGCTGTCAAAGGCTAAGCACAGACTAAATAGGAAGATGGACAGCAAAACTAACAATTCTCGCTTGTCGTTCTCCCTCGGACTAGCTCGAGCTGTAAGTCTCTCAGTAGCATTACGAAGTATAGGAAGTGTCATACTTATGGAAGGAACGTATCTTATAAACTTACGAAGTTACCCAGCGTTGCGGGACATTTTTAATCGACTGAAACCCTGGAAGAATTTCCCGTCTATGTAGACCCTACGCGATAAATAGTCTTTGGGCTCAGACGTAATCCACGTCATCTTGTTTTTGGACAACTTTGAAGTTCAATAAAACGGTGCTTAATTGGGTTTTAATCCCAAAACTTTAACGGGTCTAATTGACTTTGTTTCAATCTTCGTAAAACATTGTAATCTTGCAGGGTTCATACAAACCTCAGGGTGACCACAATTCCTATATTTTATAATTTTTCCTATTTTTTCGATACCTTCCTATAAGTTCCTATAATTTAGACAATTTTCCTATATTTTCCTATTTTTCGAAATCTTTTCACATTTTGCGCGCGCTCACTGTTGTTTTTAGTAGATGTCACTCAAAAATTTTGAAGTGTGACAGACATGAATGCAGTTTTACATTTCTGCCACCAAGGATTAATAATACAAGCTAACGTTTAGCTTGTATTAGTAATCCATGCTGCCAGCCTGCCACCATGGAGCTATTAGCTGCAATGTAAGGCACTTTTCAGGAAACATAATTCTCACTACGATAAAATTACTCCATGAAAAATGTATGGGGAAACGGGAAAAAATAGAGTTAAAAAAATCTTGTCGTCTGCTTCAGATGGTGGTTTTAGTTTAGTCAGGGCCAGATTAACGGGGAGGCCGAGGGGCACTGGTTCTCGAGCACAAGGCTTGTTGGGGCGCATCCAACCATACTAAAAACTTGGGGATCGAGTAAAAATTTGCCGAGTAATTGAGAAAAATGTTCAAAAACATACACTCCATAGGAATAGCATTACACCCAACTTTGGAGGCTCATAACTCTGTTTCTACCAGAGATACGGGGATGTCTTTTGAGTATATTATAGTCCAATTTGTCCCCCATCCAACCATACTAAAAAATAAGGGCTACGACAAACAGGGACCGAGTAATTAAGCAAGCCTTAGCAACATTTGCTGTTCCTTTTTTTTCCTGACTTAAGCGGGCGCACATTATCTCGGCCCCCGGGTGCCATTTCGATGAGGTATCTGGCTAACGAATTTTATTTTATCTTTTTAAATTGAATTGTTTATTAGTGTTTCAGTTTGTTTTGAAAATCCTGTCTTATTAATTCCAAATCACTTGAAACCTATATTTTCCTATTTTTTCAATGGCAAATATCCTATATTTTCCTATTTTTTCAATGGCAAATATCCTATATTTTCCTATTTTTTCAATGGCAAATATCCTATATTTTCCTATTTTTTCAATGGCAAATATCCTATATTTTCCTATTTTTTCAATGGCAAATATCCTATATTTTCCTATTTTTTCAATGGCAAATATCATATATTTTCCTATTTTTTTAATGAAACATCTCCTATATTTTCCTATAAATCAATTGAAAATTTCCTATTTTCCTATATTTTTTTCAAGGCTTTGTTGTGGTCACCCTGAAACCTGGAAAAATCAGGGAAATAAATAGTTGACAAAAACCTCAGGGAAAATTCAGGGAAGTGTATTGGGAAAAACCTGGAGAATTCAGGGAAGTATATTGGGAAAAACCTGGAGAATTTAGGGAAGTATATTGGGAAAAACCTGGAGAATTTAGGGAAGTATATTGGGAAAAACCTGGAGAATTTAGGGAAGTATATTGGGAAAAACCTGGAGAATTTAGGGAAGTATATTGGGAAAAACCTGGAGAATTCAGGGAAGTATATTGGGAAAAACCTGGAGAATTCAGGGAAGTATATTGGGAAAAACCTGGAGAATTCAGGGAAATTTGTTTTCCAAAAGTAGTATGAACCCTGTCTTGTTTAGCGTGGCCCGGATGGTTAAATGTCACAAAACATTTTCGACTCAAAAACGACGGTCCTACCATCCTTTTTAGAACTCTGTGTGTACAAGATAACCTATTTAGCTATGTCCTATTTTTTTCCTATAAGAAAAACAAGCTAGTTTAGCTCGAACTTATTGACACTAATAATACGCTTATGATGATAAGCCGAGGCTGTTGAATCATGCCAAATTCTCTTAGTTTTTGACATCCGAATGTTTTTCAACTAAGTATATACAGTTTTTTTTGTCAGTTGTGGGGGATTGTAGCCAATGAAATGAGGCTATACTAACTTACAAGACTGTATTCTATTCTATTCAAGGGCGAGGGTTTCAAATTACCCCTAATATAAACACAGAACTATCAAGGGAATGGCTCGTTCCATAATTCTAGATATTTGTTATCGCGAAACGTCAAAAATGTCAATATCATAAGTTTGTATGATATGTTTCGCCCTAAGTATAGACACATTGATGGAATATATACGGCTATGGTGATCACTCCCTTTTTTCCCTGTCCTTGCTATTTTTTCTTATAATTTCATGATAATTCCAATGATTTCAAATCGATATGGTTTTTATTGCCGGTGACCCAAAATTGAAAACGAAAATACGATATGCCCGTAAATTTAACCATCCCTATTCCCTAATGACGCTGATGAACCAATCCCTTAAAACCCCGAAAAACAAGTAGTTAATCGTGATAATTTATCATGGGTTATTCATGGTAGTGCTATTTGCAATAGATATAAGCAGAAGGGAATAAGAGAGAAGGGACACACTTTATATCTCCATAATGCTTTACACTCGTAACAACAGTCTTACTAACCTCAAATCAACTACCCTTCACTGATTGGCTATCTAACTTCTGCCTTAGCTGTGACGTCACATAAGAAGGTGACGTCTCGGTTGACGAATAAAAAGTAGTTTTGTTTACAACTTTACATTGAAGGAGATAAAAATGGCCGAATTTCATGTTGATAAACGAAATCAAGCTGCGCAATTAATTTAGATGCACGGGAATTGAGAACATACCAAAATCAGATAATTTGAAGGTAATAAATAGATGAAAACTAATTATTCTGAATTAATATTAAAAAATAAAAATTATTTTCCATAAAATACATACTTCAAGTTATAATTTCACAAGAACGATACATCGACAGCCCTAAGCCTTTGGAGAAAGAAAATCTAGCAGACAAATAGGCCGCCTGATACCGCGGAGAACTTAAAGAACTATATTTGCAGTAAATTGGTTAAAAGCTGTGTACTTGCGCAAAGTTTTCGCGGTTTTCTTGAGGTTGGTCGGACTCTCGCTACCAAAGCAGGCTCTAATGTCTCCCTTCTCTCTTATTCCCTTCTGATATAAGGTTCCTTTGTACTCCATATACGGATATCAATTTCTCTCTAAAACATTTCTCCTATATTTTTCGTCGATTTATTCCCCTCTTTTTCGTCGATTTATTCCCCTCGAAATTTTCAGTGGTCATCCTGTATGCGTCCAAATTAGCATTTTAAAGGTTGCGCAGCTCAGGCGAGGAATTTGAATTTTGCCAGAAAGATTTCTTGAGTTTGCGAAAAAGCGTCGCTCGTTACAATAAATGTCTTAAAACATGGTTTTCCAAATTGAGAGTTGACTTAATGTTCTTTAAAATCAGAAGTATATAATACTTCTCTTCGAGAGAAGTGTACCACAAAGCGCGGTAAGTGTAACGTCACTCTTCCCAACATCGGAACACTTAGAGCAAGGTTACTAAACCGAATCACATACACAATAAATAGTTCCCTCATCATTACTCTATTAGCGTTTAAATATTTGGCAAGACGCGCTTGTGGATTGTTGTCCCACCTCAAGACGAGGTTTGTGGGATGATTGCTGGGGATTTAGTGCCAAACAACTATAGAATTCACCTAACGGTGCGATGCCCATTTGTAGTTTGATGAGCGGGAAAGCAAACTAAAAGGGTGAGCCTGGGAAGAATGACGTTACATAACTAAAGCATTAAGAGGATACAGAGTGTCATCCTTCTTCTATTATCCCCTTCTGTTAAAATGTACTCTTAACATTGACAGGTAGATTTTGGCCTAAAAATATAGGAAGAAAATCACAGGAATTAGTCTGGGAAAGTCCGGAAATTTGATCCTTAAACGTGATCTAAGTTAAGAATTGTTTTCTGTTCATACGGGATGGGTTTCTTATAAATCAGAGGTGGAATCCCAAAATTTCACACTATAGCAAAATAAAAAAAAAAGTCATCGGAAATTTTCTGTGGGAGGTTTGAGAATTAAGGTAATGCATTTTTTGTGGTGAAGTGAAACTCGACGTTCTAGTTCACCCACTCTTTATGCAACTTCCTTAAAGCCGGATGCCAATCTTGTAATCCTAGATTTCTCCAATGACGTAACCAATCAAATCCTTGACCCCAAATTAACATTAACAAAAAACTCTGTGAACTTTCAGGGAAATACCTTGAACGCGTGATATCCACGATTCTCCTTTATCTAAACACACCGATCAGAACAAAAGTGGAAAATGTTTTTTTCATTTTCAAAACTCAGTGAAACCAGAAGGGGATAATTGAAGAAGGATGACACTCTGTATCCTCTTAATACTTTAGTTATGTAACACCATTCTTCCCAGGGTCAAGCCCCTTTTTGTTTGCTGTCTCGCTCATCAAACTTCAGATGGGCATCGCACCGTAAGGTGAATTCTATAACTGTTTGGTACTAAATCCCCAGCAATCAACCCACAAACCTCGTCTTAGGATGGGACAAAAATCCACAAGCGCGTCTTAGTGTTAATATAAATAGTTTAATTGCTAATAGATTAATGATGAGGGAACTATTTATCGCGAATGTGATTCGGTTTAGTAACTTTGCTCCAAACGTTCCGATGTTGGGAAGAATGACGTTACATTTACCCCACTTTGTGATGCACTTCTTTCGAAGATAATTATTATACACTTCTGGTGAAACTAAACGGGTCCATGGCATTTGTGACGCCACAACTATTGTTTAACAAATTTTCCAGGGAAATCCCTTGAAGGTAGTATGATAGTCCTAATTGTCCTTAATTTAAATACGTTAGTTGGTCCTTTCAACTCAAAACTCGTTGAAAATAAGTTAAACGAATCATGGGATCCAACTTTGTGACGTCGTAACTGTATTTTAACAAGACTTGAAGGGAATTCCATTGAGGTTATGATAACCCTGGTTGTCCTCTGTCCAGTGTTATCAAAAACTTGAGAATACGATAATTAGAGCTCAGGGTAATAACATTTTAATTGAATTTGAACTTTCAAAGGGTCACGACTTAAATTCCAACCAAATTTAATGTGTCGAAACTCATAGCTTAACATTGCTTAAAGGTAAAGGGTTGAGGGTGTGATAGCCCTAATTGTCCTCTGTCCATTGATAACAAAAACGTGGTCCTAGATCAGTCAGGAATAAAGAGAATCAGTTTTGAATTCTTTTTAATTAGATACCTATGGCAATGAAAAATTTTGCTAATTTAAGTTAGTTGAAGACCAACTTTTGGAGTTTGGTCTAATCAAGAAGTGATGTCTAGTTTATTAGGGAGAAGACCAACTTTTGGAGTTTGGTCTAATCAAGAAGTGATGTCTAGTTTATTAGGGAGAAGACCAACTTTTGGAGTTTGGTCTAATCAAGAAGTGATGTCTAGTTTATTAGGGAGAAGACCAACTTTTGGAGTTTGGTCTAATCAAGAAGTGATGTCTAGTTTATTAGGGAGAAGACCAACTTTTGGAGTTTGGTCTAATCAAGAAGTGATGTCTAGTTTATTAGGGAGAAGACCAACTTTTGGAGTTTGGTCTAATCAAGAAGTGATGTCTAGTTTATTAGGGAGAAGACCAACTTTTGGAGTTTGGTCTAATCAAGAAGTGATGTCTAGTTTATTAGGAAGAAGACCAACTTTTGGAGTTTGGTCTAATCAAGAAGTGATGTCTAGTTTATTAGGGAGAAGACCAACTTTTGGAGTTTGGTCTAATCAAGAAGTGATGTCTAGTTTATTAGGGAGAAGACCAACTTTTGGAGTTTGGTCTAATCAAGAAGTGATGTCTAGTTTATTAGGGATAAGGTATAAATAGGCCACACTTCCAGCTTTATCACCAGTCCAAACGTTGGTCCGGAGTTAATCCCCGCCTCTAAATTACAACCATCCTCTCATTGGTTCTTGAAAACTCACGTCAGCGCGACGCGGATGACGAAAATTACGTATTTTCCGACTGAGGAGCAATCTGGGAAATAAGGATATTGTTTAAACTATTCCTTGAGACCAGTGACCCCCCCCCCCCTAGGGTCCGACATAATAAACTGGTCTCGGGACTGGTCCCAGGCTTTGTTCTCCTCTAGATTTGCAATTAATAAACTGGTCCCGAGGACCAGTAAGCCCCACTTCTCAAATTTAAAAAGTAGTCCAAGCAATTAATAAACTGGTTTTGGACCAGAGGAAGTGTGCTATTTCCCAGACTGCCTAGGGGAGGCGAAATAGTCCGGCCTCCTTTTACGCCCCTCCCGCTTGTATTTTGAATGGGATTATGGGGGACTGGGACTATGGCGCGCGAATACTTAGGCAACTTATACCCTCTCCCTAATAAACTAGATATCACTTCTTGGTCTAATTTAGACTAAGAGTTCTAAACTATTTAGAAAAACGGTTTTAGTTTTGTAAATCTGCTAGTGGAATCCCATAAGGCTGTAATATCCGTAATTCCACTCCACAATGGTTCAGTACTTCAGTTTTATCAGAATTCAGCAGCGTTCAGAGATCAAGATAATAAAATAAAAATATAATTCAATTTACTCGAGATAAGATTGTAAAGCGGAACTTTTTGTCGTTCTACGAACTGTAATTTATAATTTTATTTATTTTTTTAATGAAAGAATGAAATGGCTATCGCTGACAAACATTTTTAATCTATTTTACTCTCGACTATAGAGCGTGTAATAAAATTAGCAGATAAATATTCTTAATTGTTGTCGAAATTGGTTAGAAAGTCGTTGCCTGGTCATTTCGTTCTCCCTTTAAAACACGTCTTCCTTGTTGAAACAAGATAAGAAACAGTAAAGTCGCGTTAAAGATTTAAATTGTACGTCAATCAAGCCGAATTCTATTGCCAGTCAAAACTCTAAAAACTATCGGTCACTAACCATTTTTTCAATTAACCCTTGCCAGATTTTAGAGTTAAACGAAGAAATGGTTAGGAGAAAATTTTTTTGAGTATAATTGAATAAATGAATGGGCGTAATTGGCTTGAAAGCTTCTGTAGAAAGGTTTACGATTTAGCTTAAAACAAGTCACGCAAATGAAGATTTTCGTATTAGCTAGGTGTGGTTGGGGGTGGGGAGGGCGTGTTAGTTTCTTTAGTGCTAACGCGGTACAGTACCCATTTTTTTCTAACTCGCTAATGTGTAATATTCGAGATAGAGAAGAAGTCACGACATCTTTGGAAAAATCAAAGAAGAAATCACGAAATTGTATTGAAAGAAGAGATTTTTTGGCGAAATCAAAGAAATTTTTGGGTAAATCACGAAATCCCGTAATGTCGGACCCCTCGTTAAAAACGGTCTCATAAGTAAACGCAGTTTTTAAAGCTGAAAGGGTTTCAAGGTTTCTATTAAAACGAGACTTAAACAAGTTAATCATTTTAAAGAAATGATGTAAACGAGCTTTCGATTTTAAACAAGCGACACTTGAGGACAATGGGAGGATACTTTGACGTAATTTTGATAATTAAGTTCACCTTCATTAATATTCCGCGTAGCAATTTAGCTAAACGAGACTCGGAATTATAATTTTTATCTTTTTTTATAATGGCGCGAAAAAAGTCGTTATTTCGACATAAGACAGGGACGAATAAATTGCGACAATATGTATAGTAATTAATCACGCAATACGCTTATTTCTTTAATTAGTAGTTCGACCGCCAAAATGAGAAAACCGAGACACTTTCCATAATTGAGTCGAGAAATTAGGCCGCTAAGGGGGAAATTAAATATCAAAAAATATTTATGAATTTTTTGTATTGTACCCTTTATCATAGAAAATGTACTAAAAGGAATTAAAAGTTAGTTTTTTTAATGAAGCTTTTAAAAGGGGCTCTTCGAGTTTTAAGAACTTAACTTCTGGGTTTTTTGGCATTTGGTAGTCATACAGATTTTAACCGATTATTTAAACTCGGCGAGATAACCGATTATTAATCTATCTTTAACGATTATTAAGCGATCGGTAAAATAACCCCGAACCGTTCAATCGGTTAAAATAAACCCCCGCAACCGTTTAATCGGTTAAAATAAACCCACCGCAACCGTTTAATCGGTTAAAATAAACCCACCGCAACCGTTTAATCGGTTAAAATAAACCCACCGCAACCGTTTAATCGGTTAAAATAAACCCACCGCAACCGTTTAATCTGTTAAAATAAACCCACCGCAACCGTTTAATTGGTTAAAAAAAAATAAGACCCGCAACCGTTTAATCGGTTAAAATGGTCACAGATACCGATTTGCCGATATCAATGTGGTTTGTGCCAGTGTCTCCATCCCTATCTTTAATCAAATATTTTTATATAATGAAAGTATTTAAATATAAGTAAAATAACGTTGGGAGACTTTGAAATGAAACCAAACCTAAAACTTGGTTTGTATCCGTACTTATTTTGACTTTGAAGGTCGAGTCGACAGTCGGTGTGTGTGTTTATTTGTAAGGTTGTTTCTAAAGACGGTAATTAATTTGTGTAACCCTGCCGGAACCGTGACACCTTTTTCCCTTTCATCGACGCCCCCGCAAAGTCGTTCTTGCGTAATCTCCTTTTATGTTGAGCGACAATCAATGGCTCGCCGACTTATTACGAATCCATTAGTTCCGAAACGTCATTTACATTTATTCAAGGATGCGTTTTGTCAAATATCGAATTATTACGACTTTTGCGCGGGCGAACAGGTGGATTTCCAGTATTAAGACATCGTATTCGCTATTCAGGAGAGTTCATAGCAACATTTCTCGTACCATGTCGGTTTTTAATGTTCAATTAGAACCGCTATAAGACCTGGGAATAATATTCTCTCTGTCAGAAACTGCGGAGGTAGGCCGAAATTGATCGTCAATATTGGTCATAATTCGAGGGTGAAACATATTCTGACCCAATATTAAGGCCCGTTCAGACGACACCCTTTTTCTAGCTACGCTCGCTGTGCTGAGAAAATGCACTGTTCACACAACCAAAATTTTCTCATTCTTGATCTCGGGAAAGCGAGAAAAAAAAAGCCAATAGAGTGCTTCCGAAAATGACGTCACTCTGGGTTGTGTAGTCTGTTACTCTGTGGAAATGTGTTTTCACTAGTGAACAGTGCATTTTCTAGAGGCTGGTGAAGCTGGAAAATCTGATGAGCTCAGCACGGCGAGCGTAGCGAGAAAGAGAGTGTCGTCTGAACGGGCCTTTAAGTTTTAAAGCAAAGGGTGGCTCCGTTGATGACCTTAAAGATGGCTTTTTTAATACCATAGCTCACTCGATCCGCGCTCACGGACTCTGCGTCGTGGCGTGTGATCGAGTGGGTTATGCTAGTTTGGTAAAGGCTAGTTAAGCCAAAGGCAGGAACCAATGGGATCTAGACTGATTGGTTCCTGCCTTTGGGAAGGTAAAATTCGTGTCCAGAAGATAAACCTGAATGCTAGGGGTGATGAACTGATGATGGAGCCGAGTGTTACTTTAAACCTATATAGGTCAATATTTTGATGACCTTTCCAATTCTGGATCTTTTTGTGTTCTATTACGGGCATTTTACGTTCAATTTAGGAATTATTAGGGGTTTAAAGATAAAATTGGGCTTGATGTCCGGTTTGTTTTCTTATGGAAACCCAAGATGGTTATTCATAGGTTCTCAGTTGTTATATGGGTTCTTGTTATTATATCATGTTACTGAAAATTGAGCTCCATTTCACTTAACTAAATAAATGAAGGATTAAATCTTTTATTTCAGATATTTTTCCTTAATTTGACTCAACTTGGAACAAGGTAGATTCGACTAGACTTCGTCTAGCCATCACAAACTTTGCGATGGTGGACTACTACAAAATCCTGGAAGTTCCTAGAAATGCTTCGGCCATCGAAATCAAGAAAGCGTAAGTCTCCCTTCCAATCCCGTTAGATAACCGTGTGTGTGTGTGATTGTCTGTGTTTAAAGTTAACCCTTAATTATTTTATTGCATCAAATCAAAAGTATATAGTTATAAAAACAAAAAGTACACTTCGTTGAAACTTGCTCGCGTCGTGTAATATGAGAAGCCCCCCTCACATCATCCCTGAATAGTGTCGACCCCCATCTGTGTCATCGACAGTGGCACAGGGAACGAGCCGTGAATTGGCTCATAAAATAGAAAATCCTAGCTCTAGTACCAAAAATTAACGTTGGATCGCCAGCATCACGTACTACTTTCTATACATAGTTTATAAACCTACGACATCAAGAAGCTCTTCCCCGATTGGTTAGTTCCTGTGGGCGATTGAGTGGAGGGTAGTTTACTTCTCATTTTACATGTCGTCTACAGAGTACAGCCAAAGACAATGAATTGTTAATGAAGTTTACTTTTTGTTTTTATGTCTATATACTTTTGATCAAACCTGTTTTATCTGTATTTGTCAGTTACCGAAGGTTAGCGTTGAAATGGCATCCGGACAAAAATCCAGATCATAAAGATGACGCCGAAAGAAAATTCAAAGAAATTTCCGAAGCTTATGAAGTCTTATCAGATGGTAAGTGGAAATTATCTTTAATTCAGGCCAGAAGTAATTATCACGGGCCCTGAATGATGTAGGACCAAATGTTTAGTGTCGTTTTATAGAGGACAGTTAGGGATGTCATACCCTTGAGGGTTTTCCCTGATGGTTGTGCTAAGTTCGAGTTATGGGATCCCAAATTAGGATGACCCGCGCTTAATTTTGTTCAAACAGAGTACTGATTAGTCAGGTATCTAGTATCGTTGGATAAATGACAATTAGGGCTATCACATCTTCCTGGGATTTTCAATCAAAGGGAGCTACTAGAGACTTGCTTGAGCTCTATTAATAAACGCGCGCACGGTGGACTTGCTTTTACCAGAAGTGAGATGAGACTAGAAGTGAAGGGCTCTAGCATTGATAGTAGATCCTGGCACTAGTGAACAAATTTGAGGATTTTATGCCGCTTCCATCGCGCCTACACTAGAGAGAAAAAAATTGGTCGAGTTCCAAAACATTTCCCACCCCCTTCCCCTCAACCTAAAGCGGCCGAACACGGACGCGGCTCCTTGAATCTAGTTCGGCCGTCTACCACCGCCCGCGAGCGTCTCACGTTTTGGAGGGAAAATTCAGAAACCGCTACCAGAGGGCCAACCGTTGGTGTCTTATTAAGAATATTCACTTTTGCCGAGTGAAGAATTTGGTTAGCTCGATACTTCTAGTCTCATCTCACTTCTGCTTTTACTTATTTCAAAGCTACCTTGCCCGCAAGCCTACGTTGGCGCCTTTTAAATAGTGTTAAAACCACACAATGTTGAGATTAAATTTGTGCCAGTATTTCCTCGACGCTTAATTTATTTGGGGCCCTGAGTAATTAGGGTTATAACATTAACTCATTCCGTGGTTTCGACATATGACTTTTTGCAGAGCAAAAGAGGAGTATTTATGACACATACGGCAAAGAAGGATTAGTGAACAATGGTCGAAGCAACTCGCACAACGGCAGGTCGCATCGACACCACGGTCATTCCATGTACGATGAAGACTTCACGGGAGCCTACTTCCCTTTCACCTTCAGGGACCCGGAAGACGTCTTCAGGGAGTTCTTCAATACAGATCCCTTTGGCGACTTCTTCGGACGACCCACAAATGGACACAACTCCAACGGAAGGAATCCTTCGTGTAAGCTATTTTTCTAGGGCCGCGAGTATCGAAAGACTTAAGTACTCGATACGAAGTTGGCATCGAGTAGTATCGAACAACCCTACCATCTGCTGGACTGATTTTTAACAAATAAAACTTCTTAAACTATTTTTTATTAGTCAACCAACGCTCGAACGACGTTTTCGGTCTTCAGGGTCTGATGAACTTTAACCCCTTCGGAGGTCACCCTTTCAATGGTCTCTTTCCCGCACCTGGTCTCAGTCAAAGGTAAGATCGACTAATGAACAATATTTCATCTCTCGCTTAGTTCCAAGAGTTCATGTTAGTTCAATGTGAATAGTATACGAGTTAGGCTTACGCTTAAGCCTAATCTTATACGTAATGTTATGGACAAATTCAGACATTACAAAGAGAAAAACCAAGAATGATGGCGGGAGAATGGATAATCTAAGAGAAATCGGCGTGCTAGCTGTGGAACGGATCAGGTCCGATGGGACGCTAGAAAATAGGGGAGTAATACACGAGAAAATGGCGGGCGGTCTTCCTGATTCGTCTGTGGTAGACCGTCCGCCATTTATCCGCGTGTTCTTCCCCCAATTCTAGTGTTCCATCAGACCTAAGTCGTTCCAGAGTTGGCGTGCCGATTTCCCTCAGATTACCCATCATCCTTGGAAAAACCGACAAGCAGGGGCGATACAGTTGCTTCTTGGCGCGAGGGAGAATACCCCAATGGCGGGTATCGCCCCCTGTGTCTTGGTTTCTCTCTTTGCAATAAACGAATTCGTCTATGACATTGTGTGTAAAGTTTGAAACTTAAAAATTGAAGAGCGCGATTCGCGAGAGCTCGCTGGCGCCAACACTTTGTTAATTATTTCAAAAATTTGTATCTTGGTGAGATATAAACCGATTTTAACGAATTGGATTTAAAAAGTGCATTTTTAATGAGACTCGCGCTTTAAGGAGGTCCAACTCTCACTCGTGATTGAACACGTTTGTTTCGTTTCATTTCAGTTTCACGTCTTTTTCGTCGTTTTCCGGCGGTTTCGCCAATGATGGAGCTCATCGCGCTAACGTCAAACGAACTTCCACCTCAACTAGGTTCGTCAATGGTAAAAGAATAGAAACTAAAAAGTAAGTTTACTTTTACTTATTAATTAACTTCTCACCGTTGAGTTCAACATCAGCTATCATCTATATATTTTGCAATTGCACACCTTCTCAAGACCTCTTAGTTAAATTAAAAGAAATAATTTATTTCAACCCGTGTACGGTGAGCCACCTTTAAACGCTGCTTTTGATATTTCTATACCAGAAATATATACAGAATATTTATTTTTCATCACACCTACGATCGAGCCTCGCTTTAAACGGAGAATTTTAAAATTAAATTAAAAATTAATGACCGTTATCAAAAATATATAGATATAAATACAAAAAGTACACTTAATTAACAATTCCCTGCCTTTGGCTGTAGACGACTTGTAAACTGAGAAGCAAACTACTCTCCGCTCAGGAACTAACCAATCAGGGAAGAGCTTCTTGACGCGGTCATAGGTTTATAGAAAGTAGTACATGATTCTGGCGATCCAACTAGATACTAGAGCTAGCATCCGCTACTTTACGAGCCTATTCACGGTTTGTTCCCTGTGCCACTGTCGGGAAGGTAATCATATGCAGCTCAGGGGGGCTGGGGGGGCGACACTATTCTGGGATGTAGGAAGGTAAGCTTTTCATATTACACCACGGAGCTGTATTGTAGAAGGAGTAGAGACTCGTAGCTTCCCCTCTATTAAAAAAAGCTAGCCCTTATTTGTCCATAAAAAGGGGGTATGAATTTTGACCCTCCCTCCAAACCTAGGCGAGCCAATGTAAACAATAAAGATGGCCGCGAGCTACGAACGTTCAGGAGGGTTAAGCCTCGGTCTTTCGCGTTTCGACTTCCGAGTGACGGGAGTTTCTCAACGGTTTGCAAATCTTATTTAAATTTTTATTTTTACTATTATTTCTATTTATATTAACTATAATATGGAAAATATTCAAAGAATTAAGCCGGGAAAGAAGAAAACGGACGCCTTCTTTAAAACGCGTGACGTCAGAGATTGTTTACATTGGCTCGGTATGCGCGAAAATTGCGCGCGGAGCACTAGTACGCTTATGTCTAGGCCCTAGAGGCCTAGTCTCTACTCCTTCTACAATACAGCTCCGTGATTACACGGCGCCAGCAATTTTCAATTAGCGAAGTGTACTTTTTGTTTTTATATCTAAATACTTTTGCCATTATAAAATATTTTTGTAGTGGTTTATAAGGGCGGGCCTTCGTAGATAAGGCTTGGCCCTAATAACTTGACAAGGTGTGTCACATTGACATGAACGGGAATTTTAAAGGGGGACGTTATTTGTGTTTTAGAGTCCTAGAGGGCGGTGTTGAAACTGTCACAATCTACGAAGATGGAGTACTTAAATCGAAAACAGTAAATGGAGTTCCACAAGCTCTAACTTATAACTAATTAACTAACCAGTAGTCAAATTTTAATCCATTAACTACTTTAAGCGTCTTGGTTTGCCAGAAAAAAACAAAAAAACCCAAAGAGGTTTGTCTTTGCAGCAAACCAAACTCGCGGAAGACGATAAGATTGTTACGTGTGGTTACTAGGTTTGGAAAAAAACAGACTAATTTACCACGCCCCTAATTAATACACTCACTGCTCATTAATGTATGGTTAATTATTTAAATTAATTAATGTAATTAACCCATTTTATTTATAAACCAAACCAAACCCCCCTGGTACCAAATGGTTGGGACCATTTTTGGCGCGTTTTTGAGAGCTTGTTCAAGTACCTAAATCTTTTTTTTTTTTTTTTTTTTTGCACCAATTACCTGTTTGTGAAATTAATGAAAATGTTCACAACACGGTGGTTGGTTATATTGAAGATATTTCAGTTTTGGAAGGGTTAAAATTTGCGGTGTTAATATACTGTTGTTCTATGGACACTTTGACCTTTTAAAGTTTGCAATTTTTTTTTTTGATGACAGTTTTGAAAGGCTTGAAATTGGCGGTGTAAATTAGTGTTCGTACGGGGACCCCGACCCCGACCCCGAAAACCGGGGATCCCCGACTTTTTCCCCCGACCCCGACCCCGGTACCTAACATGTAAAATGTAGTCGGGGTTAGATTTTGGTTAGGTTATTTTTAGCAAATTATTTTTTGTCCTGCGCCAAAAACAATCATCTCATTCGTCTCAAATAAGTGCTCCACTTCTCCTTTATGAAAAAAAGGGCAAGGGGGTCACTAACAACAAACAAAATACAGTAAAAACAGTCACCAAAATTCCAAAGTTCACCATCCTCCCTCTCGTAGATCGGCGGCCCTCCCCCGTCTTTTGTAATGGCAGTGGTCTTTCGTGGGAATCGTAGCTGCGTAGCTCGGAAAGTCGGAATTTATTGGGCTTTTTTACAGTTCGAATTTGTATATTAACAAAGCTTCTTTCCAAACACCCAGAAATTTAACGATTTTTTTTATCATTTTTCCAAAATTTTTCAGCATGCGATGTCTTACCCCGACCCCGACCCCGACTTGTTTTTTTCGGGGATAACCTGCCCCCGACCCCGACCCCGATTAAATTTTTACCCCGTACGAACACTAGTGTAAATATGCCATTTCTCTATATTAATTTGGCCCTTTTAAAGGTTGCCACTTAGTTTTTTTCTTCATTCGCTTTTTGTGGCAGTCTTGAAAGAATTGAAATTTGCAGTAAACATACCGTTTTTTATGGTGATTTTGTCCTTTTTAAAGGTTGCAACTCTGTTAATATTATTATTATCTTATTTACGTGACTTGCTAAATTGCAGTCTTGAAAGGGTATAAATTTGCGGTGTAAATAAGCTTTTTTTCCCATGGCAATTTTGTCCTTTTAAAGGTTGCAACTCTATTATTATTTTTTTTATTCAATTTGACTTGTTAGATAACAGTCTTGAAAAGGTATAAATTCCCCGGTGTAAGTAAGCCGTTTTTCTATAGATATTTGGACCATTTAAAGATTGCAACTCTAAACAAAATTTTTTTTTAGGTACCTTATTAGATTGCAGTCTTTAGAGTTCAAATTCTATAGCAATTTTATCCCTTTAAAGATTGCAAAAAAAAATTATTTATTTTCTAACCAAACATTTAATTTAAGCAAATTAAAAGTGAACAACCTTTCAAACGTCATAAATCTCGGTTAATAACCTTATTTTTCTATAGAAATTTCAACCCTTCCAAGGTTGCAAATAATACTAAAAATTTCATCATTCCTAATTGTAATTATTTATCAATTATATTTTTTAATTTTAACCAAAAACCAAACAATTCCAAGTTAGTTAAGGACAGACTGAACGTTTCTGTAAAAATAACAAAACCTACTTTTGACTGAAAAAAAAAACAAGAATATTTTGACGAGAATGCAAACGTTTGTTTGTTTTTGTGTTGGACGGGCGTTGTTTACTACTACTTGTGTATATTTTGAAAAAAAAAACCCCCCGCCTTGTCTTGTTTAGTAAACAGTTCAACTGTTTTCACGCTAAAAAAACTATTAAAAATTTGATATGGTTCCATTAAAAAAAAATAATAGTTGAATTTTTCCGCTTAACTTAATCATTGGTTAGTTTGGCTGTTACGTCATAAATGTATCGAAACTAATCTACGATTCCGATATAAGCGTTTTTAAAAGACTGGCGTCGATTTCAGATGCCCAACATATTCAAAGCTGCAAAACCAGAAAAAAGGCGGAAGGTTTAGGTAATTATTTGTTAGTCTTCGGTGGCTTGGAATAAAGCGAAAAGCGGGGAGAATCTATAGGGCGGGAGTCGAAAAGCGGGGAGAATCTATAGGGCGGGAGTCGAAAAGCGGATGAACCATTTCGATGAAACTATAAGAGGGAAAGACAAGGGGGTGAAAAGTTGCCTTCGGTCTCGCGTTTTGGTGCCCGCGCTGTAGTCTTTTTGTATCATGAGAGTGCGCAGAGACGGCAATGATATTGAGGGTTGCCTACCCCCCTTTTTACATCGGGAAAGTTAGGGATTTTTAAAATGGGTGTCAGGGAATTTTAAAAATTATTTTAAAGTTAATAGTTTTATTGGTTTTGTAATTTTCCTATAGTAGTACTAGCATGAAATAATATAAGTTCATGGTACTGTCATGACTTTGGTTTAGTTTAAACAAGAAGTGATATCTAGTTTATTAGGGAGAAGGTATAAGAGGCCTAAGTATTCGCGCGCCATAGTTCCAGTCCCTATTTCAAAATACAAGGGGGGGGGGGTAAAAGGAGGCCGGGCTATTTCGCCTCTCTTCAGTCGGAAAATATGACTGTAATTTTCGTCATTCGCGTCGCGCTGACGTGACTTTTCAAGAACTCCGGACTTAGGTTTGGACTAGAGATAAAGCTGGAAATGTGGCGAACTTATACCTTCTCCCTAATAAACTAGATATTACTTCTTGTTTAAACAAATGCCACTAGATGCTTCCAGAGAGGTTAGCTTAGCCATGGCTAGTTTTAGCTCCGCTATCGTCACGTGGGCGAGTTCTGATTGGTTTCCTGCCTTTGGCTAGGTAAAATTACGTTATAAGTTAAGCGAGCATATTAGGGGCACCACAGGAGCCCTCATTTGCTTTTAGCCACAACATTTTCACTATTCTGCGAATAAAATTGGTCTGCGATAAACCTGGCAAAGTCAATTTATAATTTTGAAATGGGGAAATCTGTAACAAACGCCCTAGAATCCCCTTAACTAGTTACTCCCTGCGAAAGTTCTTTAACGCGTCCAAGCCACTCGAAGACTAGCGTATCGCTTGAAATACTTTCGAAGGTTTCTATGAAACAAGAAAATCCTGTCCTATTCGTTGGTAGCCGAATCAGTTCAATTTCACGGTAATTTCCATGATTTATAAGTTAATCGCTTAGTTAACATGATTTCGAGCGTAATATCCGATCCAGTTCCTCCTTGCCTCGAGCTGTGATAACGTGCCAAACCCCATTTTCCTTAAACTAATTAACTTTCATTAATAAGATAATTGGAATAATAACGGCAATTGGAAATCCAATTTTATTTGACAATCAATGAAATTGGCTAATACTTATTTGACTCGCGAATACTTATATTTAAATTAACACTTAATTAACATAAAATTAACTAGTATTTATAGTTTAGTCTATTAATTTTGGTGTCACAGGTTTTAGGTGTTGATGACCATAACAAACCAAATATTGAAACGGTTTCGACTCAAAGAGAGACTAATTACGCTCATTATTACATTTATATTTACGTCTTAATTGTATTTTTAATTATAATAATGTCTTGTCTCTATTTGTTTTAATTTTAACGATTTTAAATTAAAAACAAAATACACACGGTCTAAGTCAATGGGAGATATCTTGTAAAAATATTTATTAATGACGTAATTTTTAAGATTAATTAACAACATAATTAGTTTATTTTTAATCTTAATCCCATATTAATTCCGATGCAAAACGATTTAACTCCGAAATAATAACCATAGTCTTAGCGATTTGAACTCGAGACTGTTTAAGGAAGGGTTAAAATTATCGATTGTTAATTAGGCCTAATTCTTTAAGCCTTTGCTGTATAATTTGGGGAGAAATTTTAAATATGAAGCTTAGAACATAACATTATCCACTCGTTGAAATAATTAATTGATTAAAAAATGTTTGTATATATTATGTATTACGCGTGGAAACTGTTGAGAGAGAGGCGCACCTGGCTTGAGCATTGTACGAAGCACTTGGAAAAAGTACGACAAAAGACAAACTTTGTATGTAACTGGTAATTTGTAAATTAAATTCTCGTTATACCAATTTAATAGTATTCAATATTTTGATTTCAATTTTACGCAAATTTCCACGATTAATAATGTTGAAATGTTTTTGCGCCGACAGCCCGCCACAATTTTGAATATGTCCTTCATTTTCTTCGTTTACTTACTTCTAGCCCTAGTAACAGGGCCGGAAATAAGGAAATATTCTTATAGGACGTATGTCCACTGTCCAGTGACGAACCCTTTGACTGGAAAAATTATAGGAGTCGTACACAGTCCGCTGGATTGTGCAAAACTAAGGGAAATTTATTGGTAAAAATGTCCAGTGACCCCCTTAGTTTTTAGAAAAATTATGGGACATTTTAAAATTTTGCTCCACTCTCCAGCTGTGCTTATTTCCGGCCCTTCACCATCTATCGTCTGCTTCCTAATGAATTGTCTGCTATAGCAATTGACACGTTGGAACCCCCGTGTCACTCAATCATTCGTGAATTCGAGTGGTTTATAATTATTTCGATTAACTAAATGTTTTAAAACTTAATTAAAGAATCAAAAAGCGGCGCTTAAAGAAGCCAAGCGGATCAAAATATACTGAAATCATGATAACTTACGCCATTATATCTCGAACGAGTGATGGACTTCCACTCTCAGCTTCAACAGATGCCAATCAAAATCAAACTAATTTCGAATGTCAAGAAGCGCGAAAATATTTGAAAATTTTAGCGAAACAACTAGGACACAAAGCCAAAATTTGTACCGTTAAAATGTACTCGCATTCAGTACAGTAAGTACTAAAAATTCCATCATTCTATCTACATATGTGGTATTTAACGCTATGGTTCTAGCTTTATAAGTAGTTTTGGAATCTCATACTTGGCCATGTGTGAGAGTACATACCCCGCCGTACTTGCCTTTAGTTTTTTAAATGATATTCAACGTGACTTTGTTTCAACGTTTGATATGAAACAAATTAATAGCGTTGTACGTCCCTATGCGTTCATAGAGTTTGGTACGCTTTATCGTGACTTTTTATGACCACAAATTGGAATTAATTTTATTTAACCCCCGTAGATAGTATGATACAAAAGCTAAGGCAAAGGTATAATAGTCCACGAACTCTAACGACTAAAGTCAGTTTAACGGAGATGAGTGCCGAACTTGCTCAAAACCCACCAAAGCAATATATATTGAGCGATATTATACCAAATTTGACGAGGAAAGGACCAGTTCTAGCTAGACCAGGTAGAAAAGTTTAGTTACTTTAAAATGACTCGTTTGATGAACAAAATATAAAACTTTTGTCAACAGGTTGTCAAGCGAGCCTTTTGCCCATGTCCTTTTTTACGGTGATTGCCCTGATTTTTATAACATTGAGTAGTCTTTTGAGTATTTATCGCGGGATATCAGCCATTAGCGCTTCAACTTTAGAGGAATACGAAGGAACGTCTCCTTATCATGGCTTGTCATTTTTGCTCGAAGCTTTTTGCGGAGGAATTCAGGCTTTGTTACTATTGGCTAATGTTAAACATAGGGTCCCCATAGCGTGGATTTCATTTAGTGTTATAATTTTATGCAACTTAGCCATTTGGCAATTGCAAGATCCTTTTTTTACCATAATAAACTTGTTAATCGCATCGGCTGGGACATTAGCTATTTTATCCTTAACTCCGTCCAAAAATCCAAATTACAATGTTTGAATTAAGTAAGAAATATTTTTATAAAAGGAGCTGTAAATAAATTATATAGTTTAAGAAATTTATCATGGTGTTGTCCAAATTGTTATTATTTTTAATTCTTCAGTGTTAAACACTTGTTACTTTTTTTTTTCACATTTTATTTTTAATCCTGTTTGGGGCTAAGGGGATGTAAAAAGGGGGGTTGGCAACCCTCAGTATCTGGACATACAAGGGGGTTGATACATAGCCATCTCTGGGCACATTCATGATACAAAAAGACTACAGCGCAGGCGCCAAAAGAGAGATGGAGGGCAGAGTTTTACCTCCATGAGGGTCCGTGTCTTTCCCTCTTAGTTAAGTTACATCGAATTGGTCTATTGCCGACCTAGGGCTGAAAGAACCTTACAGCTCCGAGAAACATGATGATGTTTAATTTTAATGTGTACAATAATATAATAACTTAATTTATCATTTCTTTTTAGAGTAATAGGCCTTTATAGAAAGTTTTTACGGCTTGCGCACCTTGTTCATTTTTCCCGCCGCGCCTGCGCATTATAACAGCCATACGTCACCAAAATTCTCTCTGACCTGACGTCACTAAACTATGCAGGAAAGCAGTTTGTCGCGCTAGGTAGGGGCATTAACTGTTAAGCCTTGGCTTCCATAGCCCATTTTAAGCGATAGATACACAGGTGAACGAATAAGTTATTTTAAATATTAATTAATTAGATGAAGACGTCAGATAATATAATAATTTGAACATTTCAATCAAGATTTGCTAGCACAAAGAAAAGAAACACAAACGAGGAACAAACGCGTTAAAAAAGTCCACCATAGGGACTTGGCAGTAGAGGGGAAAAAAGGGGGTTTGAAATATTGACGTCATCTAAAACGTATTTTGAAAAGGAACGCCACCTATATTTTTATACTTTTATTTACGTCGGCCATTATGGTATGTTTTTTTCCATCCTTATCATGGATAAAGCGGAAAAGTCAAAGCTAGGATCTAAAGTTTCCACTAAAAACTACTTTGAATCTCTATCCCTTAGCCTAGTAATCCACTGTCTATTTCGAACTTCCGATAAAGTTTTCGTTTTTTGGCATTGATTCAATATTACGCTTGGGATTCTATGAAATGTAACTTTACCCCCGTTTTCATTTAAACTACCGGATGTGCTCTTACATCCTTTAACGCAACATATTTGAACCATGTTTTTCACTTCACAATGCTATCTCGCGTGTTTCGGCCAAGGAAAACCATACCATAATGGCGTCCGTGTCGCGAAGTGATTTTTTTGGTTTATAAACGAGCCACTGATGGCGCTAAATTACTAATGTGACGTATGCTTTCGTAAGCTAGCCAAGTCCCTATTTTATCAGTCTGCTTTATCTCTCCAAATCTTGCCTCCAGTTCGTGTTTTTTATAACACAAAACTGGCTGAACTGAACTGACTCAATTTGAACTACAAGAGGGGCCAAGTACCCATAATTCCTTTAGAACTCACGTTAGGCTGAGGGTTAGATCACTGCAGTTAATTAAATTAATGCCAAAGTTTCATTTTAATTTTTAAGAACAGGTAATTATCAATTATTCTTATCAATCCTGTATGGACTATCTTAAACGTTAAATGAAGAGACTGACTGAAGTTGTAAAGCCAATTACATTAACCAAGGCTTAAGATTGAAAAATGATTATTGTTTTACTAATTTACTTTGCTTTTACTGTACTATAGTTATTATTATTGAGCACTAAAAAAAATGTTGGACGTCTTCAGTCACGTGTTTGGTCGTAAATCTAACAAACCTTCGGGTAGTCAACAACAAGATGGTTTTGAAATCGTTGGAGAAACTGCGAGCGATAGAACTTCAATATCGTCTAATCAGAGTTTACTCAATGATCCTGTACCACCTTATCCTGGTGCCGTAAGTATTTTATTAACTTATTTGTGAAATATACAGGGGCCCCAGGTCCTATAATTCCTATAAAATGATAATTTTAGAAAGTGTCCTATTTTATCCTTTTAATTTCACAAATCGTCTTATAAAGTTATATATTTTGGAATTTTGGAGTAATTATGTATTGAGTAATGGCAGTACTACGCATGCAAACGTCATACCCTTCTATCTCTTAGCTCAGTGTCATCCCCCTACTGGGCGCGTACAGTATCCCGCTTACAAGAGAGCACTGCCACTAGTCTATAGTCCCAGCTGTATTACGTTTTAAACACAGAATTAGCGAGATCTCATTTGGTCATACAAAAAAATCGCGGGCTCAGGAATGTTTTGCAAATACTTTGCAGTCTGAGCTGCGCTACAATTAAATTTCGCCTAACACCTTACAGACTGAGCTCAATTATGGCACAGACCTTTAAAATATCTTTTAATTATAAAAAAGAGTTATGAAAATCTATTTTTTCCGAAAAATATCTCTCCCTACCTGATCCTTTAAATTTTCAGTCACTTTTAAGTCCCTTTTTTGCTTATTGTTTATTTTTTAATTATTAGTCTATTTTTCAAGTAAATCTGAATGTGTGCCTTTCAGTGTTTAATTAGATCAAGGTGTCATGTAACGCGCTTTAAGAAATCTTACATTCTCACCAAGAATTTATTTACTATAAGAATGCCCAAGTCACTAGATTTTACGCTTCTACTCTTACGCTGGTGTTAGCGGACAAGTAAGCCCCACCCCTTTCATGTCCGTCATTGCTCTGAGCTTTCCTATTGGATCCCGTGGGGATAGGTCATACAGACGCGATTGACGTATTCCGAATAGAGAAAAAACCTCGAGCAAAGTAAACAGATAATGGAGGTTGCCACCGGTGCTGAAACGGTACGCGAATGGATTTTAATTGCCATTAACAAGTTAGTTAAGGTTTTGAACGTAACTTAATGGATTTTGAATACGTGTCTCTACGTGAAAATCGTTCGTTCTATAATTGTTTCTAAATCGAATCAAGTGTACTAGACTTATGATTTCGTGAGTTCCAGAAACCAAACCAAGGCTTAACGAAAAGGTAAAAAGAGACGGTGGAAAACATTGTAAGATAAAATATTAAGTCCCGCCTTGGTTTCCAGCCTCCCCCCACCCATGAAGGGGGATTGTCGACTATCACGCGCGCACTGGACGCCTTTTTAGGCCTTCTTATAGTAAATTCCTTCTTGTTCTCACTAAAATAAAATTATACACACTCTAGGTCTCATAATTTACAAGTCCTATATAATCTTATAATTTGATGAATCTGGTCCTATAAAATCCTATAATTTTGCCAAGGGAATCCTATTTTTCCTATTAAAGGGCTCCACCGGTGGCTTGCGGGTGCTGTAGTTTTGGAAGAGGTAAAAGGCAGTCTGCCATTTGCACGTGTAAGAATAGAGACCCCGCAAGCCTCTGGTGGAGCCCTTTAAAAAACACTCTATAAGAGTTGGTGCCTTCTATCTTTTACTCTCCTTTCTATTTGTGCTCACTGATTTTCGGAATGGAAAAATTTAAGCATATTGCGCTATATTTTGTTTAGACATCTTTAAACAGTTCAACACCTTACGGACTGGCTCCGACTTACGATATAACTCAAAATTCACGAACTACATTCGCAAATCCTTTGGAAAACGTACCATTTACGCTCCATCCTAACTTGCGAGTATCGGAGGATATCAAACGATCATGGGCAAATGTTTCTCAATGCCTCGCATCGATTGATCGGTATAAAAATATAGAACAAGAAACTTACTACAGTTTTGAACTGGAAAACACTGTGCTAAATGAAATAAGCCAAGCGCAAATTTAATTTTAATCACTTTATTCGTGATTAAAATTAAAATCGAAATTAATTTTCGTTTACTTTTATTAATCTTCCTCGTTTTATTTTGTATAAAAATGTATAAAAGTAGTTTATTGTGAAAGTAGGCTGTGTACTTTTAATTGAAATACTGTACGTGTTGCTGAAAATAAACAATTTTCCAAGGAAAGGGAAGGAGAGCGAGGTAATCTATTCATTATTAGCTTTTAAGCCTTGGTCAAGGGATATCGTTACCTTAGTGGGTCATTTAACGCTACAAGAAATTCATAAATAATAAATCGCCTGTTATAAATAAGAAAGCGAGAAAGACGCTGTTTGGTCTGACGAAAGACGTTTAGGTATTCTAGCATGTGGCCTACTTTCCGCTAAAGCGGGCGCCTAGCTACTCCCTCCCTCGTAGCAAAAGGCCATACCTTTAAGTTTCAAAGGTTACTTTTGGCACCAGACTATGGAGTTACTTATTGTAATGTGTTAAACGTGTCCAGGTGTGGACTTCGCGTGATATTTAATGTAGCTACGCTTAATGAATATACGCGTGATAACTTCGGGCAGCCAACATTAAAATCGATCGTTTTCAGGGGCTTTTTAACTCGTAGGGACTAGAATCCTGTGCGGAATTAACGCGGTAAGGATGACAGTAAATTGCTCTATATTGTAACGTCTTTAATTGACCCGTCAAAACAAAAGTATATAAATATAAAAAGTATACTTCGTTTACAATTCCCTGCTTTTGGCTGTAGACGATATGTACTCTGAGAAGCAAACTACACTCCTCTCAAGCTCCTGCACGAACTAACCAGTCAGAGAAGAGCTTCTTGACTTTATAGTTTTATAGAAAGTAGTACATGATGCTGGCGATCCAAACGTTAATTTTTTGTACTAGAGCTAGCATCTGATACTTTATGAGCCTATTCACGGTTTGTTACTTGTGCCACGGCCGGGAAGGTAACCATACGCAGAGGGCAGTTGACACTACTCTGGGATAAAGGAGGGCTTCTCATATTACACGGCGCCAGCAAGTGTCAATGAAGTGTACTTTTTGTTTTATTCTATAGGCTTTTGATTATAACTGGTTCTATAGGAGATACAGGCTATAGCCTTGAGTATGTGATAGCAGAAGTATAAAATACTTCTCTCCGAGAGAAGTGTACCACAAAGCGGGGTAAGTGTAACGTCAGTCTTCCCAACATCGGAACATTTAGAGCAAGGTTACTAAAACGAATCACATACGCGATAAATAGTTCCCTCATCATTACTCTATTAGCGTTTAAATATTTGGCAAGACGCGCTTGCGCATTTTTGTCCCACGTCAAGACGAGGTTTGTGGGATGATTGCTGGGGATTTAGTGCCAAACAATTATAGAATTCACCTTACGGTGCGATGCCCGTTTGTAGTTTGATGAGCGGGAAAGCAAACTAAAAGGGTGAGCCTGGGAAGAATGACGTTACATAACTAAAGCATTAAGAGGATACAGAGTGTCATCCTTCTTCTATTATCCCCTTCTGGTGATAGTCTTAATTCTCCCTTTTACTAGCTACAATACTAAACACTTGGAGTCAATCGGGCTTCGAGCAATACGCAAATTAGCGTTCTCTCCATGCTGGTCCTTATTGAGATTTCCACATTGGAGTGTAATAACTCTAGTTTTCTAAGAGATGCGTTGAAAGCCTTTGAGTATGTGATAGCCCCAATTATTGCCTCTCTAACAATACCTATTTCTTGGGATTACAACAATCAGGGCTCGAGTTATTAAGTAAATTAGCAATAACGTAGGCCGCTCAATCATTATTGGTCTACTAAATTTGGAGTGTGTCTGGTGGATCTAGTCCCGTTGAATATAGTCCCTGATTTCACGAGGGAAGACGGAGCGTGATTTCAAGGTTTCCCCACCAGTTGTACCGTACCTAACTGTACTTTTCGCGGGAAACACGCGTTATCGTATAGTTAAGATCTTTTATTTATTTTAAAAGGGAACCCAGTCGACGTGTGGTCTATGAGGCCACGCTGTTTATTACTCATTCAGACTGCGAAATGGTCTTCTTCCGCTCATAGTCGCGTTGCGTCCTGGACTGAACTGTCTGTAACTATTTCCAGATGTTCTTCTGGTAGTTAATGATAATTTCCCGCTAAGTCTTTAGGCTTAGAAGTAATCTAGTATGGGTTGTAGCGCGGTGAAATATGCCGAAATTGGACATGGTAAAAAGGTCAAACCCTTAAAGGAACAGTCGCTAAAAGATGCCACCATCAAAGAACAAACGGAACGTGCCACTAAAAAGCAAGTTAAAGGTTGGTGGTTTAATTCTTATGGTTTTTGCTTGGTCATAGCTCTAGTTTAATAAAAACTTCCTGTGGAATCCCTTGATAGCCTTAATTTTCATCTATCCGAAGATAATAATTACTTAAACCTACTAAATAGTATTGGAGATATGAGAAGAAAACTAGCTTTAATTTTCGAATGTCATAAGTCGGAGGCTCTAGTTTAACAATTAACACTTCCTGGGAAATTCCTTAAATACTTTAATAACTCTAACTGGCCTCTTATTTAACGAAACTAAATACTTGAACCTACATCAATCAGGGCTGGAGCCATGATAAGAAAACTGACTTTTGACACCCTTGAAAATAACTTCAACTTTGGTACTGTACATCCATCATATCAGATGAATCCTAATTTTAGAACTCTATAGTTTAGTGTCACTTAATTCCTGGAAAATCACTCGCGGATATGACAGCACCTAATTGTATGCCTCTATCTATACCAAATAATTGGACCTTTATTAATTCGGGCTCGAGCAAATAAGGTTTGATCAAAACGAGTTGGATAGTCAGTACCTGAAGCCTAACTACGAAATGTGTATCGCGTCCAGGGAAATCCATTGAGAATACAATATCTCTAATTGTCCTCAAGCCAACTGTAACAAATTATACTCGCGCCTACATCAACTAGGACTGGAGATAATCAGCTTTGAAAAATATTCAGTCTTTTCCACACTCATTCTTTTGGCATTATTACATATCCCCAGAAGTGAGATAAGACTAGAAGTGAAGGGCTCTAGCATTGATAGTAGATCCTGGCACTAGTGAACAACTTTGAGGATTTTATGCCGCTTCCCACGCGCTAAAACTAGAGAGAAAAAAATTGGTCGAGTTCCAAAAACATTTCCTGACCCTTCCCCTCAACCTAAAGCCGCGGAACACGGAAGCCTGTGCTTGAATCTAGTTCGGCCGTCTACCACCGCGAGCGTCTCACGTTTTGGAGGGAAAATTCAGAAACCGCTACTAGAGGGCCAACCGTTGGTGTGTTATCAAGAATATTCACTTTCGCCGAGTGAAGAATTTGGTTAGCTCAGTACTTCTGGTCTCATCTCACTTCTGATATCCCTTTTAGCTGGGTGGCTGAGTTCTTTTTACAAAGGAGTTTTTGATTTATGACGTTATTAGCGCGAAGAATAAAGCTAGCCAGCTCCTTTTGTGACCATTTTTGCCCATTTTTCCTGATTTGTTTGACCTCATTTTCGAGTGTGACTTAATTCTCTAGATTTTTTAATCGCATTCTCTCGAGTTTTTAATTGCGTTCTTCATCAATGTCATATTATTATTGTTCTTACAGATAGAGGGAGTAAAAAATGTGGTAATATCCGAAAATATCTGTCGATGGAATCCAGATTCGTTTCTTCCGTTTTTCATAGATCAAAAAATTCCAGCTGTTCGTCGAGTACCCGTAAGTCAAATTTAAAATTAACCCTTTTTTATTTCAATTTTTCGAGGAGAAATATCAAATTTCTTTTTTAAAAATTTCATTATAGTCATAAGGTAATGCTACGCGAGACACTATAAGTTCACGCGTGTCGTAGATTAAGTAATTTTCTATTACCGTACGTGTTTACGACGGTAAAACAAAGCTAGATATTTTAATTTAGGGAATGGGATTATCTTGACCGGGAACGGAAATAAGTACGGGCCACTGCAGGGTTTCCATAGTACCTGGACAACCTACAAAAGTCAAGCTTTTGTAAATGGTTATCTAGAAATTTTAAAATTGCAATTTTAAGTGTCAGGGAATTTCATGTTGCTTCGGCATTTCTTTAGTTGTACCATAAGTTCATAAGATATGTCCCATAAGTTCGTTACTGGTTAATCAGAGGTTGTCATGAAATGACGTAGGTGAAACGTCATAGATTCTGGTAAAGCGACGCCTGGTGACTTGGGCACCATCAAAGACTTAGTAAAGGCTAGCGCACACCTAACGTCATCGGACGGACCGCACGGATCGCACGCATCGGATAATTTTCTTCAACTGCGCACACTGAATTCGGAGCATTCGGATTTCCGAAATTCCGAACGCGCGTATGAGCAATTGAGAATGCGCGACGGAATACTCGGGAAATTTCAAACTAGGCTTAACATAGTGGCTAGTTGTGCGTGTTTTTTTTTCTAGTAAAATCAGCATTTTTTCTGATTTTTCCCGTATTAAATTACTTACCGGAAACACCTTTCAACTTGGAATAATGTGGTAAACCTAGCAAATTTTCCTAATCTTAAAAGAGCGCCATTTTATGTTTCATCAACACATAATCTGAGCATTCGTTGAGCGATTTTTGTCTTAGCTCCGTACGGACCATACGGATTGTATGCCCCTATCGGGAATCCTCGTCGGCATTGCCGACCTCCGATACGTACGATGCGGACAGATGAGCGCGTTCTCATTTGAAACAATGGTAATAATAATAAAATCCGATGCGTGCGATACGTGCGGTCCGTCCGATGACGGTAGGTGTGCGCTTGCCTTAATGCAGACTAAATAGGAGATGATGGAAGTGCTGCAAAATTAACCACCAAGTGTAGTCAGTTCTCGCTTCCGTCGCTCTCGAACTTGCTCGAGCTGCAAGTCTCTAGCATTACGAAGTATAGGAAGTGTCTTACTTATGGGACATATCTTATGATTGTACTAGCACGAAGAAATTAATATATTTGTAAGTTCATGCAAGGTACTAGCAAAAGTATATAATATTTCTCTTCTAGAGAAGTGTACCACAAAGCGGAGTAAGTGTAACGTCACTCTTCCCAACATCGGAACATTTGGAGCGAGGTTACTAAACTGTATCACACGCGCGATAAATAGTTCCCTCATCATTACTCTATTAGTGTTTAACTATTTAACTATGCGCTTGAGGATATTTGTCCCACCCCAAGACGAGGTTTGTGGGTTGATTTCTGGGGATTTAGTGCCAAACAGTTACAGAAATCACCTTACGGTGCGATGCCCATCTGAAGTTTGATGAGCGGAAAAGCAAACAAAAAGAGTGAGCCTGGGAAGAATGACGTTACATAACTATAGCATTAAGAGGATAGAGTGTGTCATCGTTCTTCTATTATCCCCTTCTGGTGCTATAGTGATTTTTAGATACAACATTCTGACTTTTGTACTTACAAATAAAGTGGAAAACTGGAAATTAAAATTGACTTAAGACGAGCAGGGAAAGACTGGGTTTTGAAATGAAAAATTTGTGGAAACCCTAACGCGGAACGTAGGGAGAATTGAAAACTAGTGAGAACTGACAAACATGCTGGATTGAACTAAGACTTGAATTTTAAGTCTCAAACGCGAAATCTTCAATGGCATCTAAGGACCGTGATGTAAATAGTAAAACTACTAACTTTCCATCACGTCGTACCATAAGCATGTTCCATAAGTATGACACTACCCATACTTCGTAATGCTAGAACGGCGCGAGAATTGACTACACTCAGTTTTTCAGTCCATCTTCCTATTTAGTCGCTTCTAAGCCTTTGACAGCGCCTCACCAGGCGTATATCGCTTTATGAGAATCTATGGCGTTTCACCTACGTCACTTCATGACAAGTTCTCAGTAGCCAGTGACAATCTTACGGAACATATCTTATGGACTTACGACTTTAGTTTCGGTAGAGTGTACATACTGGCCTGTCCCTCGTAGATTCCTTCTCGCCTACCCTACCGCAATGCATTATATCAGTTTCTACTCAATCAAAGTAGTCTTGAAACGTCAAGAGACCAAAAGTAATTGACGTTAAAATAGTTATCGGTGAAGCCAGGGGTGAAACTTCTAAGAACGATTAAGCGACTTCTGAATTTGACTGTTCTATGAATTACCTATTTCCACGTACCTTCCAAGTACGCGTTTTTAAAAGGCTAACTATCCAGGGTTCATACAAACGTGGTAAACGCGGAAGATCTAGACAAGTAAAGGATTAAGGAATTGATCATAATAATCATCATTATTAAATTTCTTAGACCGTGGATCCGATAACCGAATTTAAATTTGTAGTACAGAAAAAGGTTCGTTCGTTGTGCTTGTAAATTTATGCATTTCTTTATCTGCGCGTGACCTTTGTTGAGAGTCCTGTACTATTTTATGTTTTAGACTATAAACAAAAGTTCATATATTAAAGCAAAAAGTATACTTTGTTGAAGATTGTTCGCGTCGTGTAATATGAAAAATACCCCCTTTAGCCTCAAGATAGTGTCGATCCCCCAACGCGTATGATTACATTCACGAGCGTAGCACAGGAGACACGAGTGAATAGGCTCAGGGTTGTAGCAAGAACTATCGTTTGGATTCCAACCATAGAGTACTATTTTCTATAAACCTTTGACCTCCAAAAAAAAAAACCTCTCTCTGATTGTTTGGTTCGTGTAGAGGTTGAGAGGAGGGGGTCGTTTGCTCCTTGTTAAATTTCGAAGTATACTTTTTGTTTTTTACTACGTACTTTTGCTATTATGTAGTTTTACATCTCCGAGTGACGATGACGTCACGGAGAGGTATTACACTGGACGTGCGTGTCTGTCACCGCGTTCGCAGATCGCAAATCGGAGAAAACGTGTTTGCAGAAAACTATTTTTACCTCTCGTGTGACGTAGGTAAAAAAATACTGTTTCCACTAATGGGTTTAATTATACTCCTTGTTACTGTTGTATAAAGTAATCATGATAAAAGCTTAAAAAATTACGAGAGGACAGACCTTTTTTATCCTCTTGTTTTATTCTTAATAAGAATATAAAACATTTATTTTGTATCAAAAAATATTTTTGGTGCTAAGATTGCTTTAGAAAAATCCAAACGGTTAGGCATTGGTAAAAAAGACATGTGTAAGCTATTTGCAGAGATGATAATTGTTTTACATGTTTTAAATAAGACTGAAGCTTCCACTATTGTGTTTATGCTCCTTGTTTGTTTCACTGAAAGCCATCTAGGTGTAGATAACAGTCAGAACAAAAATTTCAAAAAAATATATTTTAAATCTAACCAGATACGCCCACCTAGTTGAAAATAGACCTTTTAAATTTGCGCGAGCCATTCTTGAGAATTTTTCTTTGCTTATGGGTTGTCAATTTATCTACCAGTAAATATTTGAGTTTGGAAGTTGGATATTAAGTCAAATTAAGTGGTTGTAAAGAGCCAGCAGGTTTTTGCCGCCTTTTTGTGAGTATTTGATTTTTGTATGTAAAATGGAGGAAGATAATGTTGAGAGTAAGGATTAAATGCGGAAGCGCAAAGCGCGGGAAAGGATGAGGGCAAAAAGGTCGATTAAATGCGGAAGCGCAAAGCGCGGGAAGGGATGAGGGCAAAAAGGTCGACGTTTTCATTGAATACTTAAGTTTGTATAATCTTCTCGACACGGAGAGGTAAATTTTGGTTTTCCCAACTTGTTGGCTTAACGTTTAGCCTGCCAATGGCAGGGCTTCCACCAAAGTTTCACGCAATTGCGGGTTTTCTTATCCTTGATTGTGAATCAATTGCATTATATACCCTAAATTTCCAAAAATTCTTAAAGAGGCATACACTAGATTTCAAACGTCAACTATAGCTATGTTTAAAATGACTTAAGAAATGTAGTTTCTTAAAATGATTTAACCAGAATTAAGGCAATTTAATGACGATTAAAAAATTAATATCAATTATATTTATTTAATTATTTAAGAAAAACGGCTCGACTCGGAGAGGTTTATTTTGGTTTCCCAACTTGTTTTATAACACAATGTATAATATCAATTTTGCCAATGAACCAACCGTATTTACGCGTTTGACTAGAAAATAATTTAAAATTTTATCTTGGAAAATTTTAGGAAAATACTCTTTCAATGTAAAATAATATACCTTGAAATTTATCAGAAATACTTTTTAAAACCTGTACATATCGTAGAGCCAAATTGGTATCGGTAATTCTTTTATGAACCCTGCGTGGTGTTTGTTCATGAAAAACAATACAAAAATGAGAGCGTAAATGTAGCTTTAAGGGAAGACGCCAGTCAATTTTGGAAGGCCAGAGAATACTCGACTTCATTTCCTTATTATTGCACTAATTCCAATTCCGCCTCTCATTTCTTCCCCTCCTCCCCCCCCATGCGCGACTCGCGTCCAAGGTCCTTACTCCGTGACACAATGGACTTAGCAATTTTAAAGAGGACTCGCAATGCCTAGTAATTTTTCTTAACGTGATCACTCGCGATGAACTTTGGGGAATGCATTTATTTTTACCTCTGCAAGTGACGATGACGTCACAGAGAGGTATTACATTGGTCGTGTCTTTGTGTGTCTGTCACGGCGTTCGCAGTTGGCAAATCGGAGCAAACGTGTTCGCAGAAAGAAACTTTTGCTTTTACTCCCATCGTTAGGATTAAGAAGATAGGGTTACGAGAAACGTTTAGCCTCCCAATGGCAGGGCTTCCACCAAGGTTCACGCAATTACGCCTCTGCGTATCATTTACTGTGAATCAATCGCCTTATATACCCTAAATTTTCAAAAATTGTTAGAGGCATACGCTTGAATTCAAACGCCAACAATAGCTATGTTCAATATGATTTTAGGAATAAAGTTTCTAAAAACGATTTAACTAGAATTAAGGTAAATTAATGACGATTTAAATAATTAATATCGGTTATATTTATTTAATTATTTAAGATAAACCTCTTAATTGCTCCCATAATCGAGGGGTGTAGTTGATTGGCCCTCTAAAGCTCAGCAAAGGCTAGTTTTAGCTCTGCCCTCATGGACGAGTTCTAATTGGTTCCTGTCTTTTGCAAGGTACAATTTTTCGTGTTGTCAGGCAGAGTGTTAATAGCAAGAGTCGACATTTGTTTATGGGAACTTCAAAGATGGCACCGGCGGGAAAAAATTATTTAAAATACGTCACATGCAAAATACAAAGACTCGTATGGAGCTCTTTTCGCGAGAAGTCCAATTTTCCGAAATGAAGGTATAAAACGAACTAAGTTTCTTTGAACCACGCCTCTCCTCGGTCACTTGCCTCTGAAGTATCATTATTACCCACCCGCTGATGCCTTCTGTATAAAGCTATATCAGTTGTGACGTCAGTGCCTAAGTAAAACGTCACGGGTTTAGCTTTGGCAGTGAGCGGCCATGTTTGGTACTGCTTTGGTTCTATGGGCAAATAGCATGGGTGACGTCGCACTAAGCCTTCTGAGATAGCTCTATTCTCAGAAGCCTTAGTATGACGTCGCCCATGCTATCTACCCATAGAACGAAAGCGGTACCAAACATGGCCGCTCACAGCCAAAGCTAAGCCTGTGACGTTTTACCAAGGCTTTAACGTCACAACTGAGATAGGTCTATTGTAGGTACACACTGAAATTAGTGAAAGATTTCTGCCAGCCCGTTATTATCATCTTGAATGAAATGGCGTTGATTGTACGTTTCAACCGTAGATATTTAGTAAACTTATCGATACCTATTTCCTATAGACGGGCTTTATTGTAAATAAACTTTCTGGGTAAATAAACATGCCCTCGGCATTCATCTTTTATAATGGCAGTCCGAAAAGTAACAAAAATGTCTTGAAGATCAACAACGCACGGGTTCGTTTGTTGGCATTATACCACCACCAGAACCCTTTATGCGCGTTTTACCGAGGGGTACGACATTCCCAAAAAAAGCATACGGGATTTTGTGATTTCTTTAGTTGATTTCGTGATTTCGACAATGGTTTCGTGATTTCGACAATGGTTTCGTGATTTCGACAATGGTATCGTAAGGTCGAGAAATAAGCCGCACGCGGGGACTTTTCCCATCCCCTATCGGGTTTACGCGATCCATGTCGACACAGGGCGACAGGACGACGCAGGCGCAATGGGGACATTTTTCAGGGGTTTAGTTTATCGACGCGCTACACTTCCGTTTCTGTCCCATCTAGCGAGATTGTAAGGAAAAGGGGTCGAAGAAAAGGAAACGAAGCCGAAGGAAGAGAAACGGCTAGAGAGAAAAGCCCCTTTCTCTCTCTTCCTTACATCGCCAACGTGTGATTATGTTCTTGCTTTTGCAAAAATTTCTATTATGCCATGTCTATACTAAAAGTCATTTTATCTGGTTATAATTTCCTAATTTTGAAGGATCAGGGAGTTATGTGCTACTATAATGTCTATAAAATTCTTTATGTTTGGACCTATTCACATTAAAGTTCATAAAATATCCTATAAAATCCTATATGCTTGGACCCTATTCACATTTAGGTTCATGAAATATCCCATAAAATTCTACATTTTTGAACCTATTCACACTTAATTTCATGAAATATCTCGTAAAATCCTATATGTTTGACCCATATTCACCCACAGTTTCTTCAAATATCCTATAAAATCCTATATGTTTGACCCATATTCACCCACAGTTTCTTCAAATATCCTATAAAACCCTATATGTTTGAACTATATTCACCCACAGTTTCTTCAAATATCCTATAAAATCCTATATGTTTGACCCATATTCACCCACAGTTTCTTCAAATATCCTATAAAACCCTATATGTTTGAACTATATTCACCCACAGTTTCTTCAAATATCCTATAAAATCCTATATTTTGAACCTTTTCACATTAAATTTCATAAAATTTCCTATAAAATCCTATATTTTGAACCTTTTCACATTAAATTTCATAAAATTTCCTATAAAATCCTATATTTTGAACCTTTTCACATTAAATTTCATAAAATTTCCTATAAAATCCTATATTTTGAACCTTTTCACATTAAATTTCATAAAATTTCCTATAAAATCCTACATGTTTGGACCTATTCACACTTAACTTCATAAAATCCCATAAAATTCTATATTTTTGAACCTATTCACGCGCAATTTCATAAACATCCTATAAAATCCTATATGTTTGGACATATTCACATTAAATTTTATAAAATATCTTATAAAACTCTATATTTTTGAACTATAATTTTTAAAAAACCCATAAAATCCGATATTTTTGATTAATTTTAAATTTCCAACATAATTGTTGTGGTTCCTAAATGTAAATATAACTGGTCAACCGCGTACTTGGTCTCTATTAGTCATCCACATGTCCAGTTCAATTAAATTCCAAATTTTCCCAAGTGCCGTTCATTCTTAATGCAACTTAACAAAATGTTATATTAATTTATTCCATTTAAAATCCCATAAAACCGCAAAAATATACCCTCGTTTAAAGAAAACGAAAGGAATTTTCAATTTTTGACTGCAGGGCTCCCACGTTGTGGTGATGTCTACTTCACCCTTAAATCGTCATTAACACGAAACTCGTACTAAAAGTAGGGTTAGCTAACAGGGTAGAGGTGTTGGCGTAGTGTTTTCAAGCTTGGACATTTTCTCCAACACACTCTCGAGGCAAAATCGAGCGAGCTAGTTCGGCTTTCTCGCGCTACACTGCCGTTGCTGCTCCAATCGCCGCCTCGCGTTCAATTCTTGTCCGTCTTTAACAGCAGGTAAGTTCATGGCTGCCCTTACCTCTCAATAGCAAGCTCGAATCACAAATTCCCCACCAATATTCTTGGTTCATTTTTAAACCACGCATGGAATTAAATTTTTAACCTATTCTACTTGTTGTGATGAAATTTTACTCATTTTCTAAATGCGCTCTGAACCCTTTGCTGTGTTGAAACATATTCTATTTATTTATTTGTTCATTTATTTATTCGATTCGGGTGTTTTACGGCTGCCATAATTGTTTTTATTGGTACATTAAAGTTTTGAGTCAATCGTAAGGTTATAATATACTTCCCCATAAGTGTAACGTTATCGTTTGTAAAGCCAAACGAAAATAGTTCAAGTGTAGACTATATATGTGCGGTGGTTTAAATCCAGCTATAATAGTTTCTTTATTATAGTATCTTTTTGCCGAGAAGTAGTTTTGATTGAAAATTATATGTAAATTAGGGTTAATTCAAAATAGCTTGAAAATCGTTAAATGTTCCGTCTATAAAGTACTCTTTAGCGTCAATAATTTCATAAATTTTTGTTGACAAAACAAGCCTTTCAAATACTACAGAAAAGGGGTTAGGCTTAACTCATTTACAGTTAATTAAACCGATGTAAGTAATGATGTAATTAAGAGGGATCTAGAACTAGCTTATATTTGCATATCTCTTGTTTGTAAAAAAAAAATAATATAAAGAATAATTAGTCCATGAATTTTCTCCATTGATGTTTTTTTTATTTTGAAACCAAGGCTTAATAAGGATCTCTAACATCCCAAAGCTAAGCCTAATTCGATTAAAATATTATAAAGTTCATTGTCTGAAGTAATAATATAAAATTAAATGTGTCTAACGCTAAACCAATAATTATCTAACCTTAATTTGAAATTTCCCATCCTTATTCGATTTTAACACAATAAAGTCCATTATCCGAAGTAATAGTTCAAATTTAAACGCGTCTAAACCCTAAACCAAGTCTTAGTGAGCACCGATAACATCGAAAGATTAAACCCAATAAACAACAAACCCTTAGTAAATAGAATTTGCACAAATCATTACTTAATTTGGAGTTATTAAAGCCCTCCTATTGGTTAGATAGAGACAAAGAGAAAGATTGAACTGATGGAAGTTACTTAAATCCAGTAAATCAGTCTTGATCCAATTAGGATACGTGGAGATCAGAATTTCCTAACACATCCCCTGGTGGATATTTATATAATCAATTTCGGGCTCCTTATCTGGCTGGGATTAATAGTACCACTGTCTATTAACACGTAGGGGAGGCCTCTATTAATGACTTATACACAAGCTCTCCATGAGAGAAAAAAAAACCTCAATCAATAATGTTACCTATTATGCCCTTAACAAAGGCCCGACGAAGGAATCAAAGGCTTATTCCGGCGTGGAAAAATGCAACTTCCAAGAGATTGTGAGAATACTTCGTATAAGAATATATAAAAGAGACAAGATAGAACTGTTCCATATGTCCCTTAGGACAAAAGCCATCAAGAACAATGCGTAAAGTTAGACTTCACGAGAAGAAATTCTAACCACGAACTTTCTATATAATCATAGCCCACTCGATCACAGCACTCGACAATGCAAGCTGCTCGTGCTGCTTGCGTCGTGTTGCGCGTGACCGAGTGGGCTATGATATAATGAGCCAAAATCTTAATGGAGGATCCCATGTTAAATTTTTCTTGATAAAGTGTCCCAAAATACTAAAGAGAAAAAAGCTAGCAGACGACAAAGTCTTGGAGGAAGACGGTATAATGTAAACAAGTATAATGACCTCTTGTCTCATTTCACTAAGCCTTGAGACTAATGTTAGTTTTATTTTTTCAATCTTTTCAAAAGTAGAGTTTATTAAAGTAATTAGAAATAGGAAAAATAAAGATTTGCGTGTTTGGAAAGTGATTCTAGGAAATTAAAATAGAAAAACGTACATTTTGTACCCATCACAAAACCGTGATGCGCATATCCTGCGAAACTGGCCTGCAACTGCGCACAGACGTTGTAAGCAGAAACGCCGAGTTTCTGGTCCTTCTAGATTGAAGGTTCGTGTTCTCATTAAGTAATTTTGGTCCGTCTACCAGTGTTGCAACCGTGAAGAGTTTAGTTCAAATCAGTACTGGGCCTGATAATTCTGAGATTTTTCTGTAGTCCTTTAGTAAAAACTGGCTAAAGTTACACTATAAAGCTTTCCTTAGAAATGCTAACTTATTGTACGAGTATGTTATAAGCTTATGTCCTTAATTTTAAATTTATATTCTAAAAATGTCTTTATATTCATAGAAAATTATGCAAATTGATATTTTGATTAATTTTAGCCTTAACCAATAAAAATTCTTGCGCAGTCTCTCGGCGGTTCCATTTTCTTAATTTGTTTAATTACAAACTGTTAATCAAACTCGGAAGAGATGCAATTATTAAAGTTAATTTTCGTCCGTTATTTTATTTCTGTTTTGCATGTAAGAAAATTGACAAAGGCTTCACTCAACTGTGCTGGTCTGGCTGATTTTATTTGTTTGTTTAGTCGTTTAATTTTTAGTTTAAATGATATAGTTAAACCAATTAACCAAGTGCTAATAGAAATTAAAGGAAATACTATTTTATAAAGATTAAAATTTATGAAGCGTCTATCATAGCCCACTCGATCACACACAACACCACGCAAGGGCTATGCTCCTACAAACTTGCTTTTCTCTGAACATTAATTTAGTGAGGGGAGGGTGAAACAGTTCTACAGGCGCCCATAGGAATAACATGGGCCCGTTCCACCCGGTATGCTAGCTTCCCCAAAGAACACTGAAATATTTAGAAACATCTTTAAAATCTAAATAAAAAAAATTAACTCAGGGTTGCCACAGTGCCTGGAAGGCCTGAAAAGTCAAGATTTTTGAAAATGTGTGTTTTAAAATTTTAAAATTGTCATAAAAGTCAGGGAATTTCAAATAGGTTGGGCAATTTTCCTACAGTAGTATCATGGATAAAGAATGCTAGTAAGGAAATTTGTTTTCACGTGATAGGATAGGCAACTCCCTATCTCGAACGACAGCTTATTCTGTATATACTCTGTTACAATATCGGTTGTCAGCACGCGCGAAGCTAGGTCTCTATGTAACCTAGCTTTGTGCGTGCTGTCAAGAGAGACGAAAAACTTCAGGATTTTCAGTATTTAAAATATCCGCCAGTTTTTAGCTTGAATGCACGAACCTCTAGGCCTTAGTTTCAAATGCTTGTGAAATTGCCTACAGCCTACTACACGTATTTGAAACTTAAGCCGTGCACTCGAGCTTAAAAACTAGCGGATATTTTAAATCCCGAAAATCCCGAAGTTTTTCGTCTCTTGTCATCACGTACAAAGCTAGGTTACATAGAGACCTAGATTCAAAGTTCATGGTACTAGTCATTTAAAACCTGAAAAAAATCAAAGAATTTTGCAATGAAAAATCTGTGGCAGTTCAGATCGTTGAGTTCTGAAGTATTTTTCAAAATAAATAAACAAAAATAACGTTTTTTATATTTTATTTCCTATCTGTCAAGGAGTATTTTGACTTTTACGCACGCTCCCTCGAACTTGATATTCCTCGGCCAGCATTAAGTTCTTTACGCGCGACCCAGTGACCCCTCAACATAAAAAATACGCATTTCGAGAAGACTTCTTGAAAAATATTTGAATTTTCTATAGATTTCGAATTTTGGAAAAGGCCATTCAGTTACTACCTTGAAAGAAATTGAATATCTCTTATTTAAATGGATAAAATAGATCCCTTCCAAGATTGTAACGGACTATCTATATGTTCCGAGGGAGTTACAATATACTGACTAAATATATTTTCACTGAAGGGAGTGGTTTGCATTTTCTCCGGTGTTACCAGAGTCGAGAGGGAAAGGTTAGAAGTTCATTTTAAAAAGTGAGAATGTAGTAAGAGGAGTAAAAGTTTTAGTTTAAGAAAGTATCTCTGAACTTTATGCTTTTGGTCATAAGTTCATAAGATATGTTACATAAGTTTGTCACTGGTTACTAAGAGCTCAGGGCTCCCAGAGCTAGGTTCTATAATAACTATAAAAACCTATAATTAAGTATCCTATAAAATCCTATATTTTTTGCAAAAAGTCCTATAAAGTAATATATTTTTCAGTATTTCTAGGGATAGATATAATTTTAGAAGTAGGAATGGAGAACGGTTAGTATTTACTTCAGTCCGACTCATAGCCAGGTATAAAGCCCCTCCCTCCAACACGCAACGAAAAGTTTAAATTATCTTATTGGCTCACTTAAACTACGTTTTGAGGACGTTGCTGACGGGGATGACGAAAAATACGTAATTCCTTCTGCCTCTTCTTTCATACCCCTCCGTCCCGGGGAAGGGGGGTCCGTCCGGGATTTTGACGCGCGCCCAGATTACTCTGTTCTCCATTCCTACTTCTAAAATTAAATCTATACCTGGTATTTCATCTATTTCAACCCACCGAACCAGTAAACCTCAACTTTTGCGCTTTAATCCATACTATTTCAGTATAAACCAGCTTTTACTTTGCATGTATAAGTACTGAAAGCTTTTTATTTAGCTAAGTACTGTTGCCAGATTGGAGGTAAAATTGGGGGTAGTTACTAATTAGGTTGCCATTATTACATTATTTGTTACGTTCAAGTTAAAATAAATGTTTTATTTCGCTTCACGCATCTTTAAAAAGAACGAAATTAATATTTTAGCGTCCTATATAATAATATAATTCTGGAAAAACGTCCTATAAAATCCTATTTTTTTTACGGAAAAATACCTATAATTCCTATGAATATTTTTCGAAATTCGGCTGGGGCCCTCTGAGCTTGTCACGAAATAACGTAGCTGAAACGTCATAGATTCTCGTAAAGCGACGCCTAGTACAAAGGCTTAGTACAGATTCAATACGAAGATGGACTGCAAAACCTTGTGTACTATGTAGTCAATCCTCGCTTGTCGTTCCCGAACTAGTTCGAGCTGTAAGTCTCTCAGTAGCATTACGAAGTATAGGTAGTGTCATACTTATGGAAGGAACATATCACTTATAAACTTATGTTTTGATTAAATGCTAGCAGCAAAAGAACCCCGCTATGCCTTTCAGGACATTTTAGAACATTACTTTTTGGGCCTCCATTTTAAAAGATGGAAGAGAAGGGAATATTAGTTTACCGCAAAGGTTTATATACCACAATAATTAGAAGTGAGATGAGACTAGAAGTATTGAGGTAACCAAATTCTTCACTTGGCGAAAGTGAATATTCTTGATAACACACCAACGGTTGGCCCACTGGAAGCGGTTTCTGAATTTTCCCCCCATAACGTGAGACGCTCGTGGCGGTAGACGGCCAAACTTGATTCAAGCACCCGCGTCCGTGTTCCGCGGCTTTAGGATGAGGGGAAGGGGGTAGGAAATATTTTTGGAACTCGACCAATTTTTTTCTCTGTAGTGTAGGCGCGATGGAAGCGGCATAAAATCTTCAAATTTGTTCACTAGAGCCAGGATCTACTACCAATGCTAGAGCCCTTCACTTCTAGTCTCATCTTACTTCTGCAATAATTAATAGCAGAGAAACTAATACACATTCGTGAGGCCGCCATTATAGGTTTTTTCGCTCCCGCTAGAAGGAACCCGCATTTGCTACACGCGGGAGGCTAGCTAACTCGCACTGCCTCTAGTGGAGCTTCTTGGCGCGAGGGAAATAAACCAATATGGCGGCCCCACCCCTATGGCGTTTGCTTTTCTTATGGCTTTAATGGAATGGTATATATTATAGATATAACAATCAGTGAAAAAAATATTAACGGTTGAAACGTACAATCAAAGTTATATCTCGAGGAAGGTTTAGCTTACATTTCTAGATAGTCGCCATTTTCCAAGATGGCCGAGGGTTCTTAAAATATTTCTTAATAAGCACCTACTACTTAAAGGGAGAGTGAAGTGGAAAATAAAGTGATTTTTTGTACCCCTTCTAATATCCATAAGACCAATCTGCATAGTGAAACATCCAGGAAATATCTCCGAATGATTTTAAAATTCCAATTAGGTTCAGATTTTAGGGATAATTTTAAATAATGACCTCCGACCAATCGCGTAACGATCTGCCTTTTTATTAACTAAATTCTCGTGGCACGCACCGTGTCCAATGATATTTATCGCGAGATTTGATAAAATTCCGCGCGGTGTGGCTATCGTGGCGTGAGACATAGAGCGTGCACCGGAAATTTTGTTAACAGGAAGGCAGGGCGTTACGCGATTGGTCAGAAGTCCTTATTTCAAATTATCCATAACATTTGAACCTAATTGGTATTTTAAAATTCTTCGAAGACTGTATTTCCTGAATGTTTAACTACGCAGACTGGTCTTATGAAAATTAGAAGGGGTATAAAAAACCAACTTGATTTTCGACTTCACCCTCCCTTTAAGAGTAAATGAACGTCCCTGCAAAACAAGTGTTCAGCTTCCGAGGTAAAGGAATTTGGTTTTGGGTTGGGCATTGATTATCAATCAATCAGTCAGTCATTACTTTTACTTAATTCCTTGACAAAGGCCAATTCTATTTATCTTGCTATATTTTCTCTGGATGACAGTTCTGACAACACTGCACTGACCTTAATGCTAATAGCCAGGGGTCAGTAACTCAGCGTTGACCATCTTTCAAACCCTATAAGGGATGGGGAAATTGGGTGATTTCTTTCTCGATACAATAATCACGCCAAGATTTTGTACACCTGATTTCTGAATTTTTACGTGAATTCCGTTGATTACTGAAGGAATTCCTTGATTTCTGTGATTAGGATTATTTTCTTAGGTGATTTCCATAATCTTTACACTGATTTCCCGTTATTGCCGCAGATTACTTGTGATTTCTGTTTGAATTCTGGTTATTTTTTGGTGAATGCCGTGATTACCACTGGATTCTTCGTGAATTATACGATGAATGCAGTGATTATTTCTATTTCAACTGATTATGATTTTTATTTTAGATTTTCGATTGATTTTGTATGATTATTACACAAAATGTGTGATTTCCGAGGTGATTACAAAAGATTGCTAGTAAATCATGTGATTATTTCCGATTTTTCTCAAGATTTCACGTGATTTCCAGTGATTATAGGCGATTTCTGATTACCTTTGATTACCCACAAAAATGACAGTGATTACTGATTAGTGATGATTTTCTAATAGAAGAATTCTAGAAATCAAGTAATCGATTTCTAAGGTTTTGTACACCTGATTATTCAAGTGACTAACCCCTCGGCCTCGGGTATACAACAGCGATAGATTGATGTTCAAATATATCAAGGTTACTTGAAATTATTTTCAAAGTAGGCGCGGTGAGGAAGTAAATGAAATAAATCTTCTCCCTTAACATCGCAAAAATTACATCTTTAGAATTAAAGTCCACGTATACACTTTGCAAGTTTGTCTGTAATACTTAAGGTATTACCAAAAGTTCATAGATAAAAGCAAAAAGTATACTTCAGTGAAGCTTTCTCTCGCCGTGTAATATAAGAAACCCCTTTTATCTACCTTTTAGCATAGTGCCTATGATTAACTTCACGACCAAGGCACAGGGAACACACGCGAATAGCCTCAATGTAGGAGCCGTTTAACGTTTGAATCCCCACCACAGAGTGCTATTTTATAAAAACTTTGACCCCCAAAACCTCTTTTCTGATTAGTTCAGGGCCGGATTAAGCAATTTTGCACCCGGGGGCCGACATAGTGTGATAAAACGGAACAGCAAATGTCGCTAAGGGGGAATAGTTTAACTCAATGCCCCCCTGGCCCCCACTTTAATCCGGCCCTGGACTAGTTGGTTCTTGTTGAGGTTGAGAAAAGGGTCGTTCGCTTCTAATTTTACATGGGGTCTTCAGCCAAAGACTAGGAACATTCAACGAAGTATACTTTTTGAATTTATCGATATACTTTTAATATTACCCCTCGTCTAAGATAGGGGGAGGAGTTTTTCTCTACCCCTTTAGTGAAACAAAAAAAAACCTGTCTATTGATCGAGTCTAAGCCAATTATATACCCATATATATCCAAACCGGAAGTCATGAATTGAATAAGGAAAAAAAATATGAAGCCATAGTTTTCTTCCACCAGAGATACCTCTAGTCTTTTTTATCTTAAATATAATTTAAACCCGTATTATGCAAAGAAATTCCAATTACTTGTGGTAATAAAGTTATGATTAAAGACATAATTGCTGTGTAACAATAGCAACCCACTTTGGCTGATCTTCAGTACATTTTTGATGCTTAACTTTTCTAGCGGCAATTTTTAATTATTAAAGATTGAAGCGGAAGACACGTTAATTTGCTTTCAAAGTTAATTTACCATAAATTAGGTCTACAGGATATACATAGTTTCTATAAATGTACCAACAACTTGAAATTATTTAAATTAACGTACCTAAACTAGGTTTGAGCTTTCAAGGGGGTTATTAGCGCTGATTATCAGTTGTCAGCCACTAATTACTTTTACCAGGAGTTCATAATAACCCGAAGTACGAAACTGGTTAAAAAGCCCGTAACAACAAAGTTTCGCCGTAAAGCTCAGCGGATTCATACACCACTTAACTCCCAAAGAAATAGTTACCCCATTTTTAGTGCCCAAGCGCATTAACTTACACACTTCCGGTTTAGCACTATTTTTATCTTGTGATTTTGGGAGCGAAAATGGCTCACGTCTGCTTCTGTCGGAACGGTGTAAATTAAGCCTTGGCTAAGAAGTTTGCTTTTAGTCGGGGTTTCTAGTTTTCTACAAAACATTTAAACGATCGTCAATGATGTTTTGTTGTGATATGTGTGAGTGAGAATTCCGTGGTTAAATTAAAACGGTTTGGACAAATTTATTCGCAGTATCTGTAATATAAGAATTGCAACGTGTTTCTACGTCCACCATATCGCCATTTTTCTTTTCGACGGAGATCCCAGCCAACGGAAGTTTTGGAACGAAAACCAAGGACTATAGATACGACTGCGATATACTGTAAGGTTGTATGTCCATAAACAGGCTAATCCTTTCTATGCGCAACGACAGAATCTTGTTGTTCGCGATTTTTACCATTAGCTCTATGGCCAGTTTCATACTTCCCCCCGAAGGGGGGTTATTATGAACTCCTGCTTTTACTCATAAAGATTAATCGTTGGTATCAATTTTACTTCCGTCCTTCCTTCCAGTTACGATCAAATCAAAATCCCCGGAAACCATAATTTTTCCGAAAGGGTTAAAAATAAAAATAAAAAAAAACCCAAAAAGCAAAATGGCCGCCCGCTTGGAAGTCTAGAGGGAAGGAGATAAGGTTAAAGAGGTAGATGGTTGCCGGGTCAATGACGGCGTTGTGTTATTGATAGCCTTTACCCCCCTTCTATCTCCCTTACTACCTACGATTGGATCATTAGAGGGGGCCCCTTTAGTTGATGGGGCCATGTACCCACAAACAGGGTTTATTTTATTTTTTTCCGCCCACATGGCCAAGCTGTATTGGCCGGGAATTTATATTAATTTATCACATGAATATTGCAAAAGGTTCCAACAAAGGCTTATAGAAAACATGTTCAGAAAGTGAGCTAGGCACTGGGGAGGTCAGTTCCCACCCAGTTACACGTACACAAAATCTTTCAAGCTTCTTTGGTCGACCAATCATTGTTATACACACTATTTAATATTACCTTATCTTTTCTAATTTCGCTAAGACGAAAATAGAACTTCAGGCATTGATCTGGGAATGCTTTCGAAATTATCTTGGAAATTATCATAGATTAGATTTCGTAGTGCAAACCCTGGTTGGTTAGTAAATTTAATTTGGTTTGTTCTCGTACTAGCGTGCTAGTATTCGTAAGCCCGTTTTAACCCCTAGTATAAAACAGTAAACTCTTTTTTCGTTGGCTCAGAGGTCGTCTACGCTCTACATACTGGTAACTTTCTGTTAATTCTATTTACCTTTGATTCAAGATAGAGTTCTTTCCTAGCCAAGTCCCTAAAACCACAGAAAAAAATATATATAGCATTGACAGCGGAGGAATGTGTAACGTTTTTATACTTCTTTCATTAGTTTTACAATCCAAACAGATGTAGTACAAAATTCTTAGAAAAAATGTTTAAATTCAGTATCCGCAAAGGCTTAGATCAATAAAAGCCCTTCAGTTAATCTAAGCAATTGAGGAGAAATAAATTTGTAAACCCAACTTCAAGAACACACAGAACAGAAGAGGGAAAAAAAACCAGGGAGAAAGGCTTAACAAAATTCTCCTGTATTTGTTGCGAAATTTTCCAGAAATTTAGTTAAATGGAAATAAGGGGGTGTTCCATAAATGATGGGGTCCAATTTTAGACACGCATTTATTAATTTTTCTTTATTTTATTTCAAGTTGAATGGAGTAAATTACTTATTTAAAATGATTAAGCCCCTACAGGGTTGCTTCTCCAAGAAAACTGGTGTATTGCGGGTGAAACATATTAAGAGGCGTTGATAGAAATAACATCTTGTGGTTTCACCATGAATGGTACTATACTAGGGAGCACGACAAATGGGTGCTGACAATTGGGATTTGGGTGTCCGAATATTGGGAGTGCGACCATTGGGTGGGTTGAAAATTGGGTGATCGACCATTTGGTGTCAATGAAACTGGCAGAGTGTCAATTGGGTGAATTGACAAGTTACTTTTCAAAAAGTTCAAATTTTTGGTAAAACCATAAAAAATTGGCGAAATACAAAACCTAACCAAACCAAACTGACCTAACTGAACCAAACCTAACCTGACCTATCTTAACCAAACCTTACCTGATCTATCTCAACCAAACCTTACCTGATCTATCTCAACCAAACCTTACCTGACCTATCTTAACCAAACCTAACCTGATCTATCTCAACCAAACCTTACCTGACCTATCTTAACCAAGCCTAACCTGACCTATCTCAACCAAACCTAGCCTGACCTAACTCAACCAAACCCAACCTGACCTAGGTTCATTGTTTTAAAATATTTACTTTCAACTAAATAAGATTGAGAATGACAATATTTACAAATAAAATTTTATTCACCCAATTGACGCTCTGCCAGTTTCATTGACACCAAATAGTCACTCACCCAATTGTCGAACACCCAATTTTCAACCCTCCCAATTGTCGTAGACCCACTATAATATAGTAACGTTTAAAAAACTTCATTCAGGGTTGCGACCTGGATTTTGAAAATGGGTGTCAGGGAATTTTAAAATTTTAATATTAAAAATCAGAGAATTTCATAGTGTTTCTATAATTTTAATATTGTAGTTCTAGCAATAAGTAATATATTTAAGTTTATGGTATTAGCAAAGGTTCATAGACATAAAACAAAAGTATACCTCAATGAAGCCTACTCGCGCCGTGTAATACGAGAAATCGCCTTTACCTAGCACTGTTCACGAGCCGAGCTGAGCGAGCTTTTTAAAAGCTCGGCTCGGCTCGAGTCAAAAAAACGGCGGCTCGGCTCGACTCGAGCCGAGCTGGGTCTTGGCTCGGCTCTAGCTCGGCTCGGCTCGAAAATGATCGAGCCGAGCCGAGCTGGCTCGATTAACATATACATGATTAAAAAAATTGCTACTACTAACGTCAAACTTGAGAATGACTATAAATGCCATCCCATGTTTAGGTATGTAGTGGTTCAGTAAAACCCGCTCTTTAAAATATGTTCAAGGTTAGAGACGAGAGATTTTTCCCACGCTTTATTTCATGTAAAGATACAACGGAACGCTATTGGTGGAGAGAATAAAGACTAAAAGGAAAGCACTATATCAGTGACTAAGCTCGCGAGCCGGCTCGCGAGTCGGCTCGGCTCGATGCCTATCGGCTCGGCTCGGCTCGACCATAAAAAAGCTCGCTCGTTAATTAATCGAGCCGCAAAAGTGGCGGCTCGGCTCGGCTCGAACTCGGCTCGCTCGTCACGAGCCCGAGCTGGCTCGAGCTCGTGAACAGTCCTACCTTTACCTCTCAGAGTAGTGTCGATCCTTTCTGCCTATGACCGTAGCACAATGAATATGCGTGAACAGGCTCCTCCTAAAGTGGCAGATGCTAGCTCTAGTGCCAAGAATTAACGTTTGGATCGCCACGTACCTTAGAACACTATTTTCTATAAACCTTTGACCTCTAAAAACCTCTTCTCTGATTGATTGGTTGATTTGTGTAGGGGTTGCGATTAGGCTAAGGCTTGTTTTCTTCTCATTTTACATCAAAAGTATATTGATTAAAAACAAAAAGTACACTTCATTAACAATTCCCTGTCTTTGGCTGTAAACTGAGAAGCTAACTACCCTCCGCTCACCTCTCTACACGAACAGGGAAGACCTTCTTGACGTCATGGGTTTTTAGAAAGTAGTACACGATTCTGGCGATCCAAACGTCAATTTTTGGTACTAGAGCTATCACCCGCTACTTTATGAGCCTATTCACGGCTTGTTCCCTGTGCCACGGTCGGGAAGTTAATCTTACGCAGTTCAGGGGGAGGGGGTCGACACTATTCTGGGGGATAAAGGAGTAAGGGCTTTTCATATTACACGGCGCCAGCAAGTTTGTACTTCCAGTTTTTTATATCTAAATACTTTTGTTTACATGAACAAAGTATACTTTTTTGTTTTTATCTATTAACTGGCTCGTTTTACTAATAAAAGTGGAAATTGAAATTGTTCCGGAGAAATTATTTTAGACGGTCAGGGAAAATCTGGAAAAGGCAAGGGATTTTGAAATGATAAATTTAATAAGTGCTTGGCAAATTAACTGAAACAAATTTGTGAGTGGTTTTATTTTGCGCTTATAGCATGTTTTGCTACGCATAACCTCCTTGCTTATGCACGGCTTCTTTGCCTATTTTTATTCTGATTATTATAAGGGGGTAGATACTCCGGAATAATTATATATAAATTATATTATATTCTAGAGTACCTACCCCCTCGTTACCCATCTCATCCCGTTCCTATCCATAAGTAAATAATAAGTTACAATAAGTTAAACAGACCTCTTGAAATTGGTGTAATTTTTGACTAAAACCGTTTTTAAGGAAAATATATGCGAATGTGATTTTTTTTCCGATGGAACTAAAAGAGATAGACACGATGGAGTAAAACTTTGTCAATCACCATCTCTCTTTTGGCGCCTGCGCTGTAGTCTTTTTGTATCACGTGAGTGCCCAGAGATGGCAATGTATTAACCCCCTTGTATGTCCTGATACTGAAGGTTGCCTACCCCCTGTTTTTTACGTCGAAAAGGTCTATTGTTGAGCAAGGATTTTAGCATTAATTATTCTATATGGTAAACATGTATACGTATTACCGGAGCCTCCGAGATATCTAGGCCCATGCATGTAGCGAAGTGAGAATATTTTCCCGCTTGGTGGCGCTTTCAGCACCGTAAAATAAACAAGTTCAGCCTCATGACCCCGTCGACTGCTACAATATTAGGGCAAGGTATAGACGTAGAGCGGTGAAGCCGAGGTCGCGGATAGTTAAAAAATTTTTTTTTAAATTTCCGAAGACCTTTATTAAACAATCATTCCAAAAAACTAAAGGAAAAAATGTTAAGGTTAAAAAATGAAAGTTTTTGAAGGGGTAAAAAATCCTCTAATGGTATATGAAAACTGTGAATTAGCAATTTCAAGAAGTTTTGTTTTACTAAAAAAACAACGATGTTAAAATCTCATAATTAGTATTTTTGTCCATACAATCTAACCAATAGGTTCAATAAAAAGTGAATAGCCCTTAAAAAATTACGTTAATTTAAAGGTGAAACCTCTTTCATAAAAGTTTTATAATTGGCCCCTAAAATGTCATCGATAATTTATGGAAGACCCCGGTCGCAACGGTCATTAAAGCGCCACCTCGTACACACAAAGGGTAAAAATATTTCCTCTATGAAACTGGATATTTCCCCACGTAAAAATCGACATGCATGGGCCTAGATATCTCGGAGGCTCCGGTATTACAATTTAAAAATGGGGCCCTAAAACGGGGTTCACTAGAAAACCGAGAGAATCTGGAAATGTCAGAGAAATAAATAGTTAACAGGGAAAGCTCAGGGAAATTTAAATATTCTTAGTAAAAATCAGTTAAATTTGTGAGGCTTCCCTGAAGGGATTGGTCCAACTAAAAAAAATTAAGCTCTTAGTTATTACTCGAAAAAACCAGTCTTGCAGCTCAGACCACCTAACTGATGGACAGGCAAAGCCATGTTAAACCCGCGTTAACAATATGGCAATGCGTAGCACGCGCCCTCTCGCGTCTACCGACCGCAATTTATCGCCAAATGTCCCGTAAAGAAAAATTAATCAGACTGTAATGGTTCGGGATATTTTTGAGCCAAGGCTTAATTTTTAAACAGACTTTATAAACAATATCAGAGTGATATTTACAAACGACTAACTTGATAGATCTTTCATAAATCTCTATTGAGAGAGAGAGGCTAAAATAGATTACTAATGAAATTCAACTCAATTATATAATTTAGTCTGATTTTCTCCCATATCGGTGACTGGAGACCTCTACTCCTCAAAAAACAAAATGGCGCGAATTTTACTAGGGTTTGGTGAAAAACTTCCAACATCTGCCGCCACAGCGCTAGTGTCAGGCGTTGCTCTAAGCAAACTTAGCTCCTTATTCAGTTGCCTGTCCATGGGTTAGGCGGTCTGAGCTTGCAGTTAAAAGGTGGTCATTTTGGTAAATAGCTGGAAATTTCAGGGAAATCGGTTTCCCAAAAGTTTACGAACCCTGTAAAAGGTCAGGAAATTTTAATAAAGTCAGGGAATTGTATTTCATTGGGCAAGATTTCTTGGATTTTAGGAAAATTGCAACGTTCAACAGTGTTCCGGCGTTGCACGTTCCAAAATATTCTTAAAAATATAGTCTAGGCTTTTCCCTAAGATTAATTAGGGTAAATCAAATTTTGGATATAGTTTGGGAAAAGCAGAAAAACTCAGCAGATAATTTGACGATTTGAAAATTTAGCGTAAACTCTGTAATGCTATCAAACTAAACTCTTATTGAAGGGAGGGTGAAGAGGAAAATAATGTGATTTTTATCTATTCCTCTCCTTATTATAAGACCATTCTGCATAGTGAAACATTCAGGAAATATCTCCAAATTATTTTAAAAATTCAAATTAGGTTCAGATTTTATGGATATTTTGAACCAAGCCCCTCCGACCAATCGCGTACAGCCCTGCCATTTTATTAACAAAATTCTCGTGGCACGCTCCATGTCTCGCGCCACGATTGTCACATCGCGAGAAACTTTTATCAAATCTCGCGATAAATTTCAGTCGGCATGGAGCGTGCCACGATCGAGATTTTTGTTAACAATAAGGCAGGGCGTTACACGATTGGTCAGAGGTCCTTATTTCAAATTACCCTTTAAATCTGAACCTAATTTGAATTTTTCGGAGACTGTATTTCCTGGATGTTTCAACATGCAGAATGGTCTTATAATTAGTAGAAGAATGGATAAAAAAACACTTGATTTTCCACTTCACCATCCCTTTAATAAAAAATATTTCAATTCAAAATTTAATTAAAGGTTTATAAGCAACAGTCCCTTTGATTAAACTCGAATCTCTCTCTATTGATTCTTCATTTCACGTCTGTTTAACTTATTGATAATCGCCCATTTTCTATTATTTACTTATGAATGTCTATAAATGATTAAAATTATATTCAATGGTCACTGTTGGTGGTGGTCAAAGAAAAATGGTTTATTATTGATTGTTGTAAAATTAATTAATTTCGAAGAGAATTATCGTCGAATGGAGCGCTTAAAGTTTAAAGATTAAAAAAGAAACAAATTCAGTGTAAAAGTCGTGAGTGCCTCGGAAACAAACACCAAAACAAACAAATTACTCTGAAGTTATAGAAACATGTTAATCAGTTAAAAAAATATTCGGATTTCAACGATATGGGTTGTTTGAACAGCATGTTATACAAAAAAGCGACTCGCTGGCTCATCAGAGGTAATTCTCTATATTATAAGTGACGTAATAACAATAATTGTGACACTTTACATTTCTTGAATTTTATAATGGCTAAATTTCTTACGAAACTATACTTAATTGGGGATCCGTGTAATTTAATTTTAGAAGCAGGAATGGAGAATGGTTAGTATTTACTTCCCCTCCCTCCAATACGTATCGAAAATTTTAAATGATCTTATTAGGCTCACTTAAACTACGTTTTGATGACGTTGCTGACGGGGACAGTGGCGAAAAATACGTCATTCCTTTTTACCTCTGTCACCATGACCCGCCTCTTCTTTCATACCCCCCCCGGTCCCGGGGAAGGGGTCCGGGACTTACGCACGCCCAGATTACTCTGTTCTCCATTCCTGCTTCTAAAATTAAATCTATCCCTGTCTTAATTAAGATTTGTTCGTCATTTTGCGTGATAACGTGAATACAAACTCTAAAGCATTCCTTGTAGGGAAAATATTTAACAACAAGTTGGGTTAAATGAAATCATGATTTACACCTAAACACCTCAAAGCATCTAATTAAATGTTATACTTATTGTTATTACGTAACTTATTTCTATATATACATTTACTTTCACGTCAGTTAATTAAATACGCTGCGCTTAGTTCAGTTCGGTTCAGTTTAATTTTATTATAATTAGCTTGGAAACTATCTTAATTTTCCGTAATCAGTGAAATTCCTTGAAAATATTTTGCGTAGATTTCACAAATCAAAATTTTATGATAATTTCCAAGAAACGTAGTTTATTGTTGACGTTAATATTTTGTGTTTATCATAAGTAACAATAATCATAAAGTATGCCACTAATTTTTTGAAGTTTTTCAATTGCACTCGTAGGTTTTCTGAGGCCTTTATTGGTTACAGGCCTTATATCGAAGGCCCTCCTTTTCCGCTAACAATTAGACCTAATTAAAGTTTAAGAAATTGACCAAAATAGTGTTCTGATACTTCTAGCTTATCTCTCAACGTGAAACCCTCCTAAATAGCGCGAGAAAACGTAAAATCTTTGAAGTTCAGATACCTCGACTAAGGCTTATGGTAGGCTAAAACTAAAGCGTACTTTTTAAATTTCATATTCAAATTAAGAGTATTTGAGTATTAAATTCAATTTTAAGTCTTAGTGTGACGCCACCCATACTATTTGCTCATAGAACCAAAGCGGTACCAAATATGGCCGCCCATTGTCAAAGTCCGTGACGTTTTACCTTGGCACTGACGTCACAACTGAGATAGCTCCTATTCAGCGCAACTAGCGGAGGATCTGGGAACTACTCCTATAGAGACTGGGTAACTACGAAAGTGTGCAGATTCACCACCAGATGGCGGCTACCCAGTCCCTATGGGAGTAGTTTCCAGACCCTACGCCACAGGCGCAAAGTATTGAATAAGGTCAATTTAAATGGTTAACATCTAGGGCTCCAAGTGAGCCTATTTAATCCTAGATTTATGCCTAACCCTAAACGTAGCTTAACCTAATCTAACACAAAACAAATACTTTGGAGGTCAGGTTTCCGCCTTAACCCCAAGTAGGCGAAAACCTTTCTTGGTCAATTTCTAAAAATCACTGTTAGTAGTTTACTTACGCCTAGTATTTAACTTAGGGTGTTTCGTTTTGAAATTTAAGGGTTCGAAATATTCAAAATGAATTTTTCACGCCATTTATCTTTAGAATCGGGAACTTTAAAAAAACAAACCGTTTTACAATCTGTCAAACAAAATGAAATAACAAAAAAAGAGGATCTTGATCGACAAATAATTGTTCAATTTTCTGGAAACATTTCAAAGCGTTTAGTTTTTTATTTCGTTTTGTTTGTTTGCATTTTCTTTTTTAACAACAAAAATATTTCGAATTTCAATTTGATCGGAGTGAAAATATAGAATGAATGATTGATTACCTATTTATTTGATGTTTTTCTAAATTAGCTATTTTTTAGAGAGTAGTTTAAGTTTAAATTAATCTTAGTTAGCCTAACTTGGCGTTGTTGACTCTAAGGACATTTCAGTTTCCGACCCTAAAATGAATTTACTATAAATCCCCTCTATAGGATATAGATATTAAATATTACGTTAATATTAATGAAACCGATTGAAACGTACCAATCTACAGTCAACGTTATGCCGCGAGGAAGGTCTAGGCCTAGGTTACATTTCAGGATGGCAGATATTTCGTATTTTCAAGATGGTTGTAACTGATCGTAAACAAGTTGGGAAACCAAAATAAACCTCTCCGAGTCGAGACGCAATTAAGAAGTTTTTCTTAATTAATTATATAAATATATTTGATATTAATTATTTAAATCGTCATTAATTTACCTTAATTCTAGTTAAATCGTCATTAATTTACCTTAATTCTAGTTAAATCGTTTTAAGAAACTTTATTCCTAAAATCATATTGAACATATCTATTGTTAACGTTTGAATTAAAGCGTATGCCTCTTTAAGCATTTTTGGAAATTTAGGGTGTATAAGGCGATTGATTCACAATAAATGATAAGAAAACCCATAATTTCGTGAACCATTCATTATTGGTAGCCCTGCCATTGGGCGGCTAGACTTTTCTCGTAACCCTTGCCGTTCGCCGTGTGCTTCATAATCCTAATGATGGGAGTTGAAGCCAAAAATTGCTTTCTGCGAACACGTTTGCTCCGATTTGCCAACTGTGATCGCGATGACATACAGACACGTACAGTGACGTCATCGTCACTCGGAGTGGTAAAGTGTCTTTCGTTAGTGTGTGAGGAATTTAACGTACCTGCAAAACTAGTGTTCAGCAAGTTCCTATGGATAAAACAATTTCGGTTTGGGCTTAAAGGGATGTACAATCCGTTATGTATGGGCGTGTCTATAAGACTCAAGAACTATAGGCTGTCGTCTGCTTGAACGTCTGTTTCTACGGTCGATGCCCATTCCCAATGCACTGATAATGCTACGAACTTCACGCATGCTCAGTAGAGCTATATTTGATGGAAGATAAGTTTGATATAGGCTCCGCCCATACATAACGGATTGTACATCCCTTTAATCAATCAGGACTTTTACTTAAATAGATACATTGAAAGCTGTTGTAGGTTTTATAAAGCAACTATTTCATTCTCCCATTAAAGGTCAAAATCAATACTCAATAACTATTGCCATTAAAACTTACGAAGCTACATTCGCAATAAACTTATGAATGTCTCTATTTCGCGATAAAAGCTCGAGTGGCCAACAAACAGATAAGATTCTAAATTTTCTAGTTTTCCCCTGATATGCAAAAACCTATTACGGCCGGTCCTATAAACTTTGACCCTCCCGCGCTCTCCCTTCCCCCCCCCTCTCTCTCTCTCTCTCCTGCGTGTGTGTGTGTGTGTTTATACCAAAATCAATACCGCTTCCCAATTTTCCCAGGAAAGCCCTGTTAAACCTAGACAAACTAAAAATCGATAAGAGCCAAGGCCCAAAATGCAATAAAGAAGTTCCCTTGATAGGTATACGGGTTATACGTTTACGGGAACAATATCCGTACTGTAAACTTCATCTGGGATGAACTATAACCTCTTTGTAGGCGAAAGAGTGAACGTTGATAATATCATAAGGTTATAATTAAAATTAATAAGTTAGCGAATGGTCTTTTGGCGCGATTAATGTCTGAATATGGTTGCAAGATAAATTAAGTTATGTTTAGGGTTTGTACGTGCTGTATAAGAGGATCACAAAATGGCCACTGCGCATACTAGTTAATATTTGTTCCTGATAAGGTAGGTGAAGTTGTTACCTGAATTGACCTTTTCGTGTGATACGTTTCTGAATCTGGTTAGGAAATTATGGAATCAGAGTTTATGTTTAGGGTTATGACAGTGGTCAGAAAATAGTACAATATGTCATAATAGGGTGACCACAGGTCAGATATTTTTAACATAATTTCACGAAGAGATGACTCGTGAAAAATATACTGTTAGCACTGACAACCATTGACCTCGAAGGTCAGGGAAAACCTATAATTGCCCAAGTTTTTAATATGGTTGAATGGGGGGAGGGCAAATAGGACTCTAACATACTCAAAGGGCATCCCCTTATGCCAGAGTTATGATCCTCAAAAAATTGGGTGTAGTGCTATTCCAATGGAGGGTGTAACATTTTGCTCATATACTCGACCCCTGTTTACTCGATCCCCATGTTTTAGTATGGTTGAATGGGGGGCAAATTGGACTATAACATTGCCGTATCCCTAGTAGAACCAGAGTTATGATCCTCCAAAGTTGGGTGTAATGCTACTGCTATGGATGGAGAGGGGTATGTTTGTGAACATTATCCCCAATTACTTGGCCCCTGTTTACTCGATAACCAAGTTTTTAGTATGGTTGGATCGGGTGCAAATAGGACTATAACATACTCAAAGTCCTAGGATTTGAATCTGAAAATTATTTCAAATTGTGGCAACCAATCCTATACATAAGTTAATAAAATTGCACTGGCAACGAGTCAATTAATTGTCCTTTTATCTAGTTTAATTTCTGAATCTACCAACGGAAGAAATTATCCAGTTCCTGTTTAGGGTTATTATTTATCCTACTATAAGACAGGAAATTGTCCCAAAATGGCCACCGGATATCTAAGAACGTAAGGGGACCTTTTATACGTGTCCCCAATCCCTGGATCGCGTGAAAAGGGCCTTGTACCTTTTCCGTGTACATAGCGAGGGATAATTTTGATTTTGGATATCGATTTCGGATTATTTTTAAATGCATGCCTTTGCACTCAACCGCTTACTGACGTCATTGCGTAATATTGTTTTTGAATAGACGCCATTAACCGTGAAAAATATAAAGTAGACGCGTATTTTTATGTATAAAACGAAATAGATTAATTTAAAATTATTGACAATAATTTTAATTTAAATGTGTACATTCCTAATACAAAATAGAATGGATCCATTCTGTCATATTTTTGCTAAGAAATACTGCATAAATAGGCTTCGTTTTTGACCAATTTTAGGCTAAGTAATTTTATCGAATATCGTCTGCTTAATTCTCAAACGTGCTGCAAATTTTACCATAATTTATATACTAATTTGGGAGTCAATTTGATCCCAAAAACGATTAAATTGCTTCAGATTATGGAAGATACGAAATATTTATGAAAAATATCGTACATCAATGTATTGCGGGTTAAAGTTCTACAGGGGCCCGTATGAAATACATAATCAGTTTTGCCCCTGGATGTTGGCCGCAACAAATAACATAAATATTAGAACTTAAACCTTTGTTTTTCAATTTTGAAATTAATTAAATAATTTATGCTGATCTTTCGAATAGCAAAAACAGCAAAATTCTATCGCGGTGTAAAAAAATTGTCATTGACAAAAAGACTGACAAATGTAATGGTATTTTCGACCTACAAATAATAGTTCTCTCTGCCTCCGTCAGTCTGTAATCTAAGCACTTTGTTTAACGCGAGTTATAAAATCGTAATATTTTGGTGTCTTGGGGCAAAAACAAATGTACAGTAAAAGTTGTTCCAATTAAAGTTCTATGATATCCGGATAAAAAATTTACATGGAAATTAAGACGCGTCGTATATTTATAATCTGGAAAAAAGATAAGCGCTTGCAACGTCAAAATTAAACTTGGGAAAACACTGTCATACCGCGAAACTTTCTTCTAACTTTGGTTTATTTTATTTTTCCACCTGTTTACGAAGCATTTTAGGTTCAGTTACGCAAATTTTTAGTCAACGATGCGTTTCACAAAATAGACGAGTTTGACAGTTTTTTAAATAAAGAAGTGGCTCCTCCATCAAAGTCACAACCATAAATATTTGATTAACTTTTATTGTTTTAATTTAACTCAAGTTTATATTTAGTATACAGTTAAGTTACCCGGCGTTGCTCTAGAAACTGGGAAACGTTTCCGTGTTCGCCTACGTCCCAACTTTGAGAAGAATTCTACCACCAAACCACTTCTAATGAACCGTAATTTCCTTAGTGTTACCAAGAAGTGATATCTAGTTTATTAGGGAGAAGGTATAAGATGCCTAAGTATTCGCGCACCACAGTCCCAGTCCCCCTTTCAAAATACAAGGGGGGGACGTAAAAGGAGGCCGGGCTATTACGCCTCACCTCAGTACGAAAATACGTAATTTTTGTCATTCGCGTCGCGCTGACGTGAGTTTTCAAGAACCAATGAGATGCTGCATGGTTGTAATTTAGAGGCGGGGATTAACTCCGGACCTACGTTTGGACTGGAGATAAAGCTGGAAATGTGGCGAATTTATACCTTCTCCCTAGTAAACTAGATATCCCTTCTTGGTGTTACAGGGTCTATAACTAAATGTTATAGACCCAATGTTCTGATGACACCATCCACTCAGTTTGACCCAATGCCCTTTAATTTATAGCAGACTTTTCAAGAACACATAAGATGCAATTCCTGATAGGTTCTACTATCCCTTTGAACTTAAAATGGATAATTTAATTATGGTAACAGGATCAATTTCGGCGTCTAGATCTTTCCACATCCCAACTTTTGTAAGTTTCGAGCTAATAGGGCCTTGGCAATTCGGGTCTATAGCCCCACCCCCTGTCGCCATTCTGGTATCCTTTTATTGCGGAGTAGAAGCTATTTCATCCCCATTTTCCAACCCCCCCCCTCTCTTGGTATATTTTCTAGCACGAGTAGAAGCTAGAGTAAGGTTGCGTGACGTAGCACGGCCAAGTCCCTGTACACACAAAGGCATCGTCCATTAGAATAATCCATTCCCCGTATTATATCTAATTCGGTAAATACTAGATAGACTTTGGTCCTAAAATATGAATTTCGTGATTAACGATAGTGGGCGTGCTTTGGCTGGCATCCCGTCTTCGGCGACAAATTTAGAAACTATAAATCCACGTGTTTCCTAATCAACCCACCTTGGCGTTGAGGTTGAATCTAAGCGTAGTGTTACCTAAGGTAAAATACCTATTCGATTTAAAGTAGTACGTCATTTTTGCGGTTGAAGCTGAAATGATATACGCGAAATTTTGAGAAAATCGTTGACTCCCTTTAAGGTTTGTAAGGCATACGCCCAAAGTTGGGCGGGTTTAAGAACAAACCGTCATATACGACGTGGTATTTGAAGTCGTTTTACCAAGTCGCTATAACACCAACGTTAGGGGAAACATTGCCCCTGAATATGACCTCGTCATCAAACTACATCTAGACTATGTTATAACCCGATAATACCAAGAGCAAATACTAAATTCAGAAAGTGAGCTAGGCACTGGGGAAATTAATGAAAGCCATTAACTTAAGTGTACTCTCAGTACTGTTTACGACGTACTCAAATGAAGTGTTGATCTCTTTCTCTTTAGCTTCTTTTATAAATCCATGATAACAATATAAAAGGTGCTAAGCCTTGACTGAGTTGTTTAACTTGATAACAACAAGGACTGTAAACAGACGACAATTAAATATAATAAAAAAAACTTTGTAGTTCAAGGATTTCAAGTAGAATCGAGAATAATATGAACAGAACCGAACTTACTTCATTTACAAAAACCAGTTCTACTGATGGAAAAACAACTTACAGGCGAATTTTTTATCGTACTGGGGCAAGACCTGTACTCATACGCCAGTTTTAAACCCTAGTATTCCGAGGTTTCACTAAACGCTTTGTTTCGTTGTGAGTCACATGATTTTCGACTGATATCTCTTTACGTTATTTCTATTTGCCCCTGAAATTGGCAGTCCACCTTTATTTAAATGTATTTAGGTGTTCATTGTAATTCTGTTGAGATACGTGTGCCTAAGAGCCAACGCAGGAACTCGAAATTTAATACCAATGAGAATTAGAATTGTAATATAGGCTTAACACACTTATTATTGTTGTTTGAACACTATACGCAGTGAGAAGAAAGGGATGGACAGAGATAGGGGGGCGTTACTATCGTGATTGGTCAGCCGTGTGCCGAGCGGTCTCATTAAAACTCTCTTATCTTCGCCGGAGCATGCTCCCCACTTTCGCTAGATCGCTTTAAATGGAAAATGACCACTTCTGAATAGTTCCTTGCTGACCAGGTGATAACGTAGCCTTTTGAACGACTTGAAATTACCCCCCCCCCCAATATGGCAGAAAATTAAAAAACTAGTAACAGCTCTACCATATGATATATTTTTTCCATGTAATATGTATTATTTAATGAAACAATGTCCTACCACACTACAGTATAGGGTAGGAACAAACCCTCAATATGGGTACCCAAAATCGTAAAGCACTTTGTATTTTAAAACTGTGTACGAACACTCGCAACTAAAGGCTAGAGTAGAAACCCTCAAAATGGCCGCTAAGAGTCCTATAAAAGTTTGCCATTTTTGAAAAAGTGTACGAAAACTTGCAACTGTAGAATTAGAATAAGCTACTAACACTCGAAATGGCCACAACAACTTAGCTATTTTTGAAACAGCGTACGAACGAGTAGTTTGGGGTACCTCACCAAACTTGGTTATTAACACGAGGCTCGAGTCGGAATTTAGTTTGGAGGGCGTGTTTTGATGGAAAACTGAGGGTTCCCGCTCTTTTACTAAGTATTAAATGGCTCGTGCTACGTGGCCACGTTTCTAAATGAAGATGATGAGAAAGTCATTGAAAAGGGCTATAGCTCGCGATGATGCTCTCCTAGGCCTTGGCCAAAGAAAAAGAAAATTTTCCGCCGAGAGATGTTATCGCTTTCGAATTCCAAAGTGCTCTAAATTAACTTTAGCCTGGTACTCGGAAGGAGGTTTTAGGTTAGGCTTAGCATTCCCTGAAAAGCGCTGGTGGTTTTTCTAACGAATGCGTTTGACATTCTGACATTCTTGGATCGTAATTACCAAACGTGCCCAGCCCGTGTTTACCAGCTAAGGGTGCACGGTGGAATCCGTCTTAAATTGTAATTATTACCAGAAGCATATATATTAAAGGCCAAATTTAATTTAAATTAGAAATTTTAAAGACGCCATTAAACATATCTATTACTTAGTACGTATAAATACAATAACAATTTTCCAATACATAGTTTACAAACTAGGAGGATTCATACCATTCACACAAGGAGGCCTGCTTTTAGACTCACCCAGTGAGTCTGGCCTCCTTGCGTAACACCTGAATCCTGACCTCCCTGTGTAAATGGTATGAATCCTCATAGTCTGTAAACTATGCGTATTTTCCAATTTTTTACCATAAGCTTATAAGATGTTTCATAAGTTTTTCACTGGTTACTGTGAGCTTGTCATGAAGTGACGTTGTTGAAACGTCATAGATTGTCGTAAAGCGACGCCTGGTGAGGCACTGTCAAAGTTTTAGTACAGACTAAATAGGACTAGATGGACTGATTATTAACCGAAAGCAGCTATCTCTCAGTAAGTTTCTAGCATTATAGGCGGTGTCATACTTACGGAACATATCTTATAAATATTTTGTTTCAACCCTATAAAACGTTAAATATACCTAAAAATAAATTTTGTTCCTTGAAAACAACCTCTTCAAAATTTCGCGATACCGGAAGTTGATGGTAGTTCCCTATGACGTAGAAGATGAAAACGTACAGGCAATAAGGCTTAGGCTTATATGCAATGTTATTGCTAAGTCTAGTTTGAAACTTTAAAGTGAAGCCTGCGAATCTTTGGTAGTTACGACGCAGAAGTAGTAAGTAAATAATTTCCGGGCATTTTGAATATCAAAGCCATTTTTTGGTGAACCTGATTAATAACTTATCTTGGTGAAATCTTTTTAAAGAAACTTGTCTTATGGCGAATTCCACTGGGTCCTCCCGGAGCGCTCCCATGGAGCAATAAACATGGGAGGAGTAGTTGCCGGATCGATAAAGACTGTTTTTCCGTAATTAGGGTCTCTTATTTTTATTGCTCCATGGGAGCGCTCCGGGAGGACCCAGTGGAATTCGCCAATAGTTTATAGAGAAAAATACCCGTACCTCATTAAATTGGATACAAAAAGTGCATTTAAAATTAGACTCGCCCTTTAAAGTAGGTAAAAGTCTATAACCAAAAACAAATAGAATTTAAAAAGAGTTAGTACACACTGGCGACCATAATGAAATAATTCCGTTCCATACATCTTAGTTTAAGTTTTGATCTCTTTCTCACTAGCTTCTTTGGTCGACCAAATGATTCTGAATCATATGATTGTCATCAAAGTTCTCCATACTGTTATATCACTCTCTGTTATTTCTATTTGCCTTTGCTACATTTTTACCACTCCGAGTAACGTCACGGAGAAGTATTACACTGGACGTGTCTGTGTGTGTCTGTCACCGCGTGCACAGTTGGCAAATCGGAGCAAACGTGTAAAAACGATTTAACTATAATTAAGGTAAATTAATGACGATTAAAATAATATCAATTATATTTATTTAATTATTTAAGAAAAACCTCTTAATCGCGTCTCGACTCGGAGAGGTTCATTTTGGTTTCCCAACTTTTTCGCATTAGGGGTAACAATTAGAAACAGATAATGTTTTATAATGTCCAGGCACTCGAACAACGACCTCAATTTGACAAGGAAAATTCAGTTACTTATAAGCCTAAATGTACTTTCACGAACGAAAAAGTTGACTTAACCATATTATTGTCGTTTCCAGCTGTACAAAATTGAGTTTACTAGGCCAGCAGTTACCGAGTGAGGTCTGGAGATTCAATGATATCACATACGGAGAAACGATTTAAATTCCTTAATAACATTCCATTGGGTTCGGAGAAAAACCTTAGGCTCGCTAATCCTGACCAGGCTGACCTTAATGGTACAAAATCACGAAATGAAAAGCCTTAAGATCGATACAACACCACGTTTTCAAATTCTCGGAAACATTTAAAGGCCGAAATTCACCAAAATAAATTTTAGACAAGTTGAGAAACCAAAATATACCTCTCCGAGTCGAGACGTTTTTCTTAAATAATTAAATAAATTCAATTGATATTAATTATTTTTTCGTCAGTAATATACCTTAATATTAGTTAAGTTGTTTTAAGAAACTTTAATCCTAAAATTATTTTAATCATAGCTATTGTTGACGTTTGAATTGTAGCGTATGTCCCTTTAATAATTTTTGGATATTTAGGGTATATAAAGCGATTGAATCACAGTAGGTCATAAGAAAAGCCGCAATTGCGTGAACCTTTGGTGGAAGCCCTGCCATTGGATGGCTAGACGACGCAATTCTTTCCAGCGTTGGTAGCCAGGCGGAGCTAGTATCGACTAGTCTCTTCTAGCATAGGAAGTTTCGCATTCTATAGATTTTGCCTGGACGTCAGCCCAGTCAAAATCTATTGTTCGGCTTCCTATCTAAAGCCATCAAGAGTTTGGAGCGGGCGTTAGAGATAGATTTCGGTTTTAAGTTCGTTTATCCAAGTTTTCATTGGATCCATGTCTTTAAAGTTCGATAAATGTTAGCTTAAGCAAATACAATCCTCAAAAAGTTTGGTAAACGTGAAACATCCATTGCCTTGCACTTCATTGGGGAATTTTGTCCAGAGGGCTTTGGTTTGTGTACTTCCCCGAAGCTACCTACGGTTTGGTGGAGATGAGAGGTATCCTAACTTCTATAGTATTTATGGTGTGTGAGCTCAGATAAGTTAGGTTTAAGGAAGGTATTTTTCTGTATCAATGGGATAATTTACCGCTTTGGTGTGTTTTTGGAGCACACTGAAGAATTTCGCGTGTGCCATACGTACGATCAGCTTAATTGCGCTCGAAATCCGCTCGCAACTGATCTGCACCAACTAATTTGTGGGGTTGAAAACTATAACTTTCAAGAAAGCAGCTCAGAGAAAGATGTGTTTTAACTACAGATCTTATCAAGAAGCGATATCTAGTTTATTAGGGAGAAGGTCTAAGATGCCTAAGTATTCGCGCGCCATAGTCCCGGTCCCTCTTTCAAAATACAAGGGGGACGTAAAAGGAGGCCGGGCTATTTCGCCTCTCCTCAGTCAGATAATACGTAATTTTTGTCATTCGCGTCGCGCTGACGTGAGTTTTCAAGAACCAATGAGATGCTGGCTGTAATTTAGAGGCGGGGATTAACTCCGGACAGGCTACGTTGGATAAAGCTAGAAATATGGCGAATTAATACCTTCTCCCTAATAAACTAGATATCACTTCTTGATCTTATCTAGCGGTTGTTTGTCGAATTTTACGACGAAAGAAATGAAATCGTGAGTTTTATCAAAGTGTGCATCTGAGTTAAACGCTATTAAAGTTTTATATTCAAAAACGCGCTCAACCTGTAAGAAATCGTGCGGAATTTTTACAGCGTCTAAAATATTAAGATACAATCAATTCCGATTGAGTGAGTTCACTGAATTTTGTGTCAAAAGAATGAAGTTCCTCTAGAATTTTAATATAGATAATTCAAAGTGTTAGGTCGGGCTATGCTTAGGTATAAGGGAACGTAGAACGAGACGACAAAAGACTACGAAATGAATGGGCTTTTATAAAATCCACTTTAGTTTACTGGTTTAGATGTATTGGAGTTAAAGGCAGGGACCGTAGGGTATACGAAAGATAGGGTTATAACGTTGCGCGTTTTCGAATACGTTGCTTTTATTTATTAGATAGAAACCAACCAATCCATAAAGGTTTTCAACCATCTAAAGGGGTGCTGTTATCAAAGGCAAATTATATATAACAGAAAGTGATGAAAGCTTCTGTAGTGGCCAGTATGATATTAACGACGTATTTCAAGTCTTGAACTCTTTCCCTCTCTCTAGCTTCTTTTGTTAATTGACCAAGCAGCCCTAAACATTTTTTAATATTACGTTATCTTTTTCAATTTCTCTCCAAATTCTCATTTGAGGCGTTGATCTGGGAATACGCTAGAAATAATTTTATGTTGGCTTCTTCGAGACTATCATAGATTAGATATCCTAGTGCAAACCTGAACGGTTGGTATGAATTTAACATTCTTGGTTTGCACGCGAGTTTTAGGAACCCTAGTATAACATGGGGATAATGTCTTGGCCTGTCTGCTCACTTTCTGTTATTTTATTTGCATTTGCGCTAATCCTAATACCTCTCATCGATTCTTCTCGCGTTACCACCGCCGCGCATCCCCATTACGGGACTTCGTAGTTGCTTTGCTCGGTACTCGCCAAACACCGAAGAATGATGTTACGATATCCCTTTAATTTCGGGGTTCTATCCACGAGGTTAGATTCCCCCCATATTCTAGTAAAGTCATCTCCATAGCAACGTGGCCGTGGAGAAAGCTAGAAGAGAAATGTTTCATAGTTGGCTAGAGACTCGCCAGAGTCCCTCTTCGGAAACGCTCACGAGCTGCACGAACGTCAAAAAAGTTTGGTCTTGGGCCAACGAACATTACTTAAGAGTACTGGCCCGGAGTTTCGCCTCGACTATTTGAATATTAACGCGTAAAGGTTGCCCGAAAAAAAAAGAGTTTATATGGAACGAGAAAGGAAAGACTGAAATTTTTCGAAGAAGAGAGACTTTTTTTTTTCGCATCTTAAAAAAGGTACTTTTATATTTCTAAGAAATTTGTCAGGAAGGTTATCTATTCAGCGAGTCAGTTTAACTTATAAAGTTTTTAAAGAATTTTAATTAAAACTCGCGTTACTTTAGACGGAAGTCTAGGAGTTAGAAGTATTACCAAATACCAGAAGTATATAATACTTCTCTTCGAGAGAAGTGTACCACAAAGAGGGGTAATTGTAACATTATTCTTCCCAACATCATTTTAAATTTGGAGTGCATAAGGTAACTAAACCGAATCACATACGCGATAAATAGTTGCCTCATCATTGCTCTATTTGGCAAGACGCATATGCGCTTGTGGACCAATTTTTGTCCCACGTCAAGACAATCAAGGATTCAAGGTTTGTGGGTTGATTGCTTGCTGGGGATTTAGTGCCAAACAGTTATAGAATTCACTCCATGGTGCGATGCCCATCTGAAGTTTTGATGAGCGGGAAAGCAAACAAAAAGGGTGAGCCAGGGAAGAACGACGTTACATAACTAAAGTATTAAGAGGATACAGAGTGTCATCCTTCTTCTATTATCCCCTTCTGCAAATACCTTTAAATTTATCTAAGAAGTAGTCGTTACCCGCGGCGTCGCTCGCGTGTAATTAGAACTTCCATCAAAATGTTATAAAGAATGGGTAGATTTTACTGATGACTAATATTTTTGTAGCACCCTAGGAACGAAGGCACTCAGTGTTGCCCGTTAGCCCGTCGGGACATTTTTTTATTACTTTTCACGCGGACATTATTCCATAAAGAAGGGTTTTTATGATTTTGTCCGCCATTTAAAAACATGGCAACAAATCGAACCCAAAAGACCATTCAGCCCGTCTATAGGTTAAAGGTAACCAGTGAACTAAATATTTGTGAAATCGGTTGAAACGCGCGGACTTTGTTGCATAGAGAATATTTTTTACATTTCTGGGCGCCATTTTTTAAGATGGTGGCGGATTGGAAAAATCTTTCTTAGTACGCGCCTACTACTTATGAGTAACGTTCCTGCAAATTTTCAGCCTTCTAGGGCAAGCGGTTTGGGTTGGGCGTTGATTATCAGTCAGTCTGTCAGTCGGGACTTTGATTCATATAGATGTAGATCTTTTCTAACCGCTCGATCAGGAATAAATATATCTAATAGGAATAAATGTGCCCCATATCTCCAACGTTAATTTCTACGCGGATTTTGTCACGCCTGATAATTCTGACGTCTTTCTAACTGTGATTTCAATAGGTTGGTAACAGCGCGTTGTCAGGCGCGTGCAGTGAGATAAATTATTCTCGAGGTAAAATTATACATTATGATTAGTCTAGCACCTCCCACAAAATCGGCCTAGATACGTTTAGTAAACGGCTACCTTATGATTCCTGTTAGCTTTATGTATTCTTGGTTCGATTAGTTACTCTTGAAGTGATAAGCTCCGTAAATAACAACGGATTTCAGCAAAATTATTATTATTATTATTATTATTTGTATAAAGGTTATAGAGATTTTCGTTTTATTCGGTTGCCATCTTGAAAAATGGCGGAGGTTTAAATATCCAATGTGATTAGCGTCCGTAAATATAAACAGATTTAATTGCAATTCGAGGGACTAGTCATTCGTCAAAATTTTGTGCACCTAATTTCTGAATTTTTATGTGATTTCCCTTGATTACTGAATGAATTCCCTGATTTCCGTGATTACGATTATTTTAAGTAATTTACATAATATAAAAATTTCCATGTTATCTCTAAGGGAAATTTTTCACCATGTCAGATTAATTTTATGGATCCTATCAAAATGGCGCGAATTTTACTATAGGGTTTGGTGAAAAACTTCCAACATCCGCCGCCACAGTTCAGTTCAATAGCAAACAGTTTACGAAAAAGATACATCTAACCAAAAATTCATCCTTATGCCTCAGACCACCTAACCCAAGGACAGGCAAAGCCATGTTAAACCCGCGTTAACAAAATGGCAATGCGTAGCACGCGCCCTCACGCGTCTACCGACCGCCATTTATCGCCAAATGTACCGTAAATAAAACTCAATCAGACTGTAATGGTTCGGGATATTTTTGAGCCAAGGCTTAATTTTTAAACAGACTTTATAAACAATAAAAGGGTGATATTTACAAAAGACTAACTTGATAGATCTTTCATGAATCTTTATTGAGAGAAAGGCTGAAATAAATAAATAATTAAATTCAACTCAATTTCATAATTTAGTCAGATTTTCTCCACATATCGGTGACTGACTGGAGACCTCTACTCCTCAAAAAAAAATGGCGCGAATTTTACTAGGGTTTGGTGAAAAACTTCCAACATCCGCCGCCACAGCGCTAGTGTCAGGCGTTGCTCGAAGCAAACCTAGCTCCCTATTCAGTTGCCTGTCCATGGGTTAGGTGGTCCGAGCTTATACATTAAAGCCGTCATCAGGCCTTATCTAAGGTAGCGGTAGCTCCCATAGAATTTTGGTTTCAGTTGTTGACCTTTTAGAATGAGAAACATTACTTTAACTTTATGACTTTCGGATAGATATGACAAGATCCTTGTAAAATTCGAGAGGGGCGAAATGTACGCCTTTGGCAACTGAAAATAAAATAGACAGAGCGTAAAAAACCCTGAATCACCTCGTGTACCGTAAAGTACTTGTCTATACGCGAAAGAAATAGAATAAAAGATATAAAACTCGGATTCTAACATCTAAAAGAATTGTTTTAAAAACAAAGCTAAGACCCATAGACTCTTTCGAGTAAAATATATCGCGGCTTTAGCTCGAGTTTTGTGTTGATATAATACATCACGAGATAAAGTATCACGCGCTTTTTCAATCGAAATGGCCCGTATAAAAAATCGGATCGGTGTTAGCGTCGTTTCGTTTGAGTTGCTGGATTTAAAATTAATACCGAGGGAATTTGGGATAGCTTAACGATTTAGAACCGACCCCAGCAATAAACTTGGCCGTTATAGGCTGGCCAAGGCGCAGAAATAGGCCTAAGTTTCATCCAAGTTATTAACGGGAGAGAGTAACGGTCCAGGTGATATTGATACCGCGCTATGGGCGGACTGAGTGTTGATGTTATAGATGTAATATCCACCGATCACGAGGAAACCTAAGTTATAATAATCTGTTATATCGTGGGTTTTAAACCCTACACTGGAATGTGAAAACTGCAGGTTCATTTCTTACGATTCGAAAAACATTCCACGGTCTCGAAACTCGAAAGAAGACAGGGGTGGGTGGGTAAAACCATAGGTTTATAAGATATGTTCCATAAGTATGACACTATCTATACTTCGTAAAGCTAGAGTCTTACAGCTCGAGCTAGTTCGAGAACGACAAACGAGAATTGCAGGCTACACTCGGTTTTGCAGTCCATCTTTCTATTTAGTCTGTACTACGCCTTTGACAGCGCCTCACTGGGCGTCGCTTTACGAGAATCTATGACCTACGTCTATCTATGACTGACGTCTCAGTAACCAGTGACAAACTTATGTAACATATCTTATAAACTTATGGTAAATCGTATTTGAAACACGTCACAGGCACCACGCAATGCCGAGATCCAAAGACTGCGTATGGACTAAGGAGTGTAACTGTAATCTTAGTCCAAGTTTTTCAATCACGCCTCTTCTTGATCACATGCCTCTGACGTATTTAAAATAATTTATATCCACCCTCCGATGCCTTCTATGGAGTCGCTTTAAGATTTGTACGTAGAAAGTTAGGATCTGTATTTGTATGGTATATCAAAGTCGATCGAAATTTGTCAGCTCTATTTAAAGGTAGGTGTGCGCTATGAAGTAAATGCGAAATGTATCCTTTCTTATTTCCTGGTCCTCTTTAGAATTACAAAGTGTGCACATCTGTCCGAATCGTTCACTATCACTTTGGTTGTCTATTTACAACACTATTCCTCCTTCATTCCATCGCTCATAGAACACGACAACGGTACAGTGACTTTGGTTAGAAAAGTTTTGGGCCCATATCCTTTTACGACTTTCTGAGAGATCTCTCTATGTTTTCTACTATTTTTTTTTTATTTTCTCTTTTTTATATCTATTTTCCCTTTTGGAAAACATCCTTTCCCATCTCTTCCGAGCTTTGTTGTCCATTTTGAAGACCATTAGTTGAAGTCCAAGCACGCTCCGTCAATTGACCCCAAAGTTACGCTCCGATACAATTTTGCCTTCATCCAGGCGTTTTTAAGTCTAAACAAGCTGGGAAACCAAAATGAACCTCTCCGAATGGAGATGCAATTAAGGTTTGCTCCGATTTGTCAACTTCGAACGCGGTAACAGACACACAGACAGGTCCAGTGTAATACCTCTCCGTGACGTCATCGTCACTCGGAGAGGTAATTATGAAGGATTCTCAATTAGATCTAGCAAAGTATTCCTCGAAGAAGGACCCAGTTTCATCGAGAATTATTTACTATATTTCCTAAGCCTAATATGAGAAATATTTTAATTTAGACTTGGTAAAGTTTCCCTCTAAATCGGACTGAATTTCTTTCGATTTTGTTAAGCGTAACTTGAATGATTTTTAATTTAGGCTTAGCGAAGGTTTGGGTTGTTTTCTGATCGCTTTTGGTGCGAAACGTTTTCAAGATAGTGTGATCTCTAAGCGCGCTTGCGTTTTTTGGTGCCCGGCTTGCAAACTTCGTGATAGGCCCTATTCAAAAGTAGGTGCTTGAATACCTTGAAGGCCACTCAAAATTTCAATCAAAACAATTACTGTTTAAATTTAGGCGCATTGGGGAGAAAATCTAATGTATTCCCCTAATCTCACTGTGCTCCGATCGCAAAGTCAATGACCCAACTTATCTTTCCTGATAAAAACCTACTTCTATTAACTAACTTCTCATACATTGAGAGTAAGTCGTTGCGACCGAAAAAGTGTCGAGTCGGGTGGGTACTCGAGCTTTCTGGCGTTCCGGCGAAAAAAAGGCAATGCCATGTGCTGTCCGTGATTCAGTACTCTGGCTGTTTGCCACAATTTGGACTCGCTCAGGCCGGGAACAGAAAAGTCTAAAAATCGACCGTCGTTTTGTTCTTGTCCTCTATAGGTACTCGTAACAGTTGAAGTGGTGCACAGTTAAGGCGGGAAAAACTGGGTTCTCCGAGACCTTAAGCCTAACTCTATTGGGTTTAGTTCGGTCATCAAGTAGCCCTCGGTCTGGAATCCAGATTCCCATAATGAAAAAAAGAACTTATAAACTGGTTTTGAAATATTGGACTTAGGGTTAGATAGGTCTGGAATTTGTGACCTGGATAGCTGACTCTCTTAGGTGAAGGGTACATTTATAGGGTAGAACTAGGCTTAGTTATAGGACAGTTTAATCTCATGGCTAGCGTAGACTTTTTTTCTGAATCCAACATTGATTTTGGTTTTTGGTATGATCATATTTCTAACAAGATAGATTGGAAAATATTTTTCAAAGCTTATTTACTCGAGCCCTGATTGATGTAGGCTCAAGTTTTTCTTACCGTTGGGGGGAGGACAATTAGAAATGTCTCATTTTCAATGGATTTCCCTGAAATTTTTGCTAAACTATGGAATTATGAAATTTCAAATAATATCAGAAGGGGATAATTGAAGAAGGATGCCACTCTGTATCCACTTCATACTTAAGTTATGTAACGTCATTCTTCCCAGGCTCACCCTTTTTGTTTGCTTTCCCGCTCATCAAACTTCAGATGGGCATCGCACCGTAAGGTGAAATCTATAATTGTTCGGCACTAAATCCCCAGCAATCAACCCACAAACCTCGTCTTGGGGTGGGACAAAATCCACAAGCACGTCTTGCCAAATAGTTAAGCGCTTATAGAGTAATGATGAGGGAACTATTTATCGCGTATGTGATTCGGTTTAATAACCTTGCTCCAAATGTTCCGATGTTGGGAAGAATGACGTTACACTTAACACGCTTTGTGGTATACTTCTCTCGAAGAAAAGTATTGTATACTTCTGATAATATTAAGAGTTGTGGGGCGTCTTGGTTCTGAATTGAGGAACATTTTTCAAATACATTTTACTAATGCCCTGAGTGATATAAACCCAAGTATTTGGTATCGTTGGATAGAGTACAATTAGGGCTATCATGCACGTCAATAAGGAACGTCCCAGGATTATTTCGTAAATAGCCTTACGCTCTTCCAAAATTGTTGGACCATTTTCCAAATCAATAAATCCCCGGAATATTTTTAAAATCGCAAACTTGACACAAAGACAAGAGAGAGTTCCCTGGCTAATTGCGAACCATTATCTACTCCACTCTGTAAGTAATTTAAGTAACGTACCCTTATCTTTGTTTGCATTCTGTAAGTTTCCCCGTGACGCGAAAGTTCGTCCGTGAACTGATAGAACTTTCATATAGAAGAATCTCTCGCGAGACCACTTAGTCCAAGATAGCTGGTAAACGTCATCCCTTATCTGTACCCATAGGACGACAACAACACCATGGCGTAGTCGTCTCAAACTCTTCCTTCGGGCCTTGGTGTGTGACACAAACCCATTCATCAGTATTTACCCCAAAGCCTTATGGATTCGAAGGACTCTTTTATGACACAGTAGTGACTATATACGTTCAGTTCCCTAAGCGACACCGAACAAAAGCTAAAAATTGAAAATTTATCGCTTACAAAGAATAAATATGTCACTAGGATATCCGGTGCCCTAGGATAATGGTGTCTTCACCCAAATCTTTTCCCCGTTTTCCAAACATGTTTCGTAAGTTTAGATTTGGGTTGGGAACGCATCCCGAAGTTACTTACCCCAACGTAGGTGTAAAATCATAAATGATAGTTCCGTTTTTAGGTTATACATATAATCATAAGTGCATAAGATATGTTGGCCATAAGTTTGTCACTGGTTACTGAGAGCTTGTCGTATAAGTGACGTAGGTCATAGATTCTCGTAAAGCGACTCCTGGGCATGAGGCACTGTTAAAGGTTTAGTGCAGACTAAATAGGAAGATGGACTGCAAAACCGAGCTAGTGTAGCCTGCAATTCTCGTTTGTCGTTCTTGAACTAGCTCGAGCGGTAAGTCTGTAGCTTTACGAAGTATAGTTAGTGTCATACTTATGGAACATATCTTATAAAACTATGATATAATTGGTACGGAGGGAGCTTGATGAAAGCCTATAGTTTTAGTGTATTCCCAGTATTATTTACAACGTACTCAAATGCAGTCTTGACCTCTTTCTCCCTAGCTTCTTTGGTCGACCAATCAATGCTCTACCTTACAATTAATATTACGTTACCTTGGGGGAAATTTTTTAACTTTTTAAACGAGTTATCGCGAGTGATAACTATCGGCTAAAGGGTTGATGCCAGCCTCGTGCGTTCTATGAGAGCTCGATACCTAAATAGGTGATTAGTCACAGGTGTCATCTAACCTTGAACGAAAAGTGGCGGATGTCACCCTCGTGCTGATAAAAAGCGTGAGCAAATTAACTACACCCAATTTTACCTCCAATCTGGCAACATCAGCTAAATCAAAAGCATTCGGTACTTACATGCGAAGTTATCGTTTGAAATTTATACTGAAATAGTATGGACAAGAAGTGATATCTAGTTTATTAGGGAGAAGGTATAAGATGCCTTTGTATTCGCGTCATAGTCCCAGTCCCTCTTTCAAAATACAAGGGGGGACGTAAAAGGAGCCCGGGCTATTTCGCCTCTCCACAGTCGGAAAATACTCAATTTTCGTCATTCGTGTCGCGCTGACGTGCACGAGTTTTCAAGAACGAATTAGATGCTGGTTGTAATTTAGAGGCGGGGATTGACTCCGGACCTACGTTTGGACTGAAGATGAAGCTGGAAATGTGACGAGTTTATACCTTCTCCCTAATAAACTAGATATCACTTCTTGGTATGGATTAAGGCACAAAAGCTCTGGTTTACTGGTTCGGTGGGTTGAAATCGATACTCAAAATATAGGATTTTATAGGACACTTTAAAAATTGTAGGATTTTATAGGACACTTTAAAAATTGTAGGATTTTATAGGACACTTTAAAAAGAGTAGGATTTTATAGGACACTTTAAAAAGAGTAGGATTTTATAGGACACTTTAAAAAGAGTAGGATTTTATAGGACACTTTAAAAATTGTAGGATTTTATAGTGCAACGGTTTAGGCTTTCTTTTCCGTTACAATAGGACACTTTAAAAATTGTAGGATTTTATAGGACACTTTAAAAATTGTAGGATTTTATAGGACACTTTAAAAATTGTAGGATTTTATAGGACACTTTAAAAATTGTAGGATTTTATAGGACACTTTAAAAATTGTAGGATTTTATAGGACACTTTAAAAATTGTAGGATTTTATAGGACACTTTAAAAATTGTAGGATTTTATAGGACACTTTAAAAATTGTAGGATTTTATAGGACACTTTAAAAATTGTAGGATTTTATAGGACACTTTAAAAATTGTAGGATTTTATAGGACACTTTAAAAATTGTAGGATTTTATAGGACACTTGAAAAATTGTAGGATTTTATAGGACACTTTAAAAATTGTAGGATTTTATAGGACACTTTAAAAATTGTAGGATTTTATAGGACACTTTAAAAATTGTAGGATTTTATAGGACACTTTAAAAATTGTAGGATTTTATAGGACACTTTAAAAATTGTAGGATTTTATAGGACACTTTAAAAATTGTAGGATTTTATAGGACACTTTAAAAATTGTAGGATTTTATAGGACACTTTAAAAATTGTAGGATTTTATAGGACACTTTAAAAATTGTAGGATTTTATAGTGCAACGGTTTAGGCTTTCTTTTCCGTTACAATAGGACACTTTAAAAATTGTAGGATTTTATAGGACACTTTAAAAATTGTAGGATTTTATTTGACACTTTAAAAATTGTAGGATTTTATAGGACACTTTAAAAATTGTAGGATTTTATAGGACACTTTAAAAATTGTAGGATTTTATAGGACACTTTAAAAATTGTAGGATTTTATAGGACACTTTAAAAATTGTAGGATTTTATAGGACACTTTAAAAAGAGTAGGATTTTATAGGACACTTTAAAAAGAGTAGGATTTTATAGGACACTTTAAAAATTGTAGGATTTTATAGGACACTTTAAAAAGAGTAGGATTTTATAGGACACTTTAAAAATTGTAGGATTTTATAGGACACTTTAAAAAGAGTAGGATTTTATAGGACACTTTAAAAATTGTAGGATTTTATAGGACACTTTAAAAATTGTAGGATTTTATAGGACACTTTAAAAATTGTAGGATTTTATAGGACACTTTAAAAATTGTAGGATTTTATAGTGCAACGGTTTAGGCTTTCTTTTCCGTTACAATAGGACACTTTAAAAATTGTAGGATTTTATAGGACACTTTAAAAATTGTAGGATTTTATAGGACACTTTAAAAATTGTAGGATTTTATAGGACACTTTAAAAATTGTAGGATTTTATAGGACACTTTAAAAATTGTAGGATTTTATAGGACACTTTAAAAATTGTAGGATTTTATAGGACACTTTAAAAATTGTAGGATTTTATAGGACACTTTAAAAATTGTAGGATTTTATAGGACACTTTAAAAATTGTAGGATTTTATAGGACACTTTAAAAATTGTAGGATTTTATAGTGCAACGGTTTAGGCTTTCTTTTCCGTTACAATAGGACACTTTAAAAATTGTAGGATTTTATAGGACACTTTAAAAATTGTAGGATTTTATTTGACACTTTAAAAATTGTAGGATTTTATAGGACACTTTAAAAATTGTAGGATTTTATAGGACACTTTAAAAATTGTAGGATTTTATAGGACACTTTAAAAATTGTAGGATTTTATAGGACACTTTAAAAATTGTAGGATTTTATAGGACACTTTAAAAAGAGTAGGATTTTATAGGACACTTTAAAAATTGTAGGATTTTATAGGACACTTTAAAAATTGTAGGATTTTATAGGACACTTTAAAAATTGTAGGATTTTATAGGACACTTTAAAAATTGTAGGATTTTATAGGACACTTTAAAAATTGTAGGATTTTATAGGACACTTTAAAAATTGTAGGATTTTATAGGACACTTTAAAAATTGTAGGATTTTATAGGACACTTTAAAAATTGTAGGATTTTATAGGACACTTTAAAAATTGTAGGATTTTATAGGACACTTTAAAAATTGTAGGATTTTATAGGACACTTTAAAAAGAGTAGGATTTTATAGGACACTTTAAAAAGAGTAGGATTTTATAGGACACTTTAAAAATTGTAGGATTTTGTAGGACACTTTAAAAAGAGTAGGATTTTATAGGACACTTTAAAAATTGTAGGATTTTATAGGACACTTTAAAAAGAGTAGGATTTTATAGGACACTTTAAAAATTGTAGGATTTTATAGGACACTTTAAAAATTGTAGGATTTTATAGGACACTTTAAAAATTGTAGGATTTTATAGGACACTTTAAAAATTGTAGGATTTTATAGGACACTTTAAAAATTGTAGGATTTTATAGTGCAACGGTTTAGGCTTTCTTTTCCGTTACAATAGGACACTTTAAAAATTGTAGGATTTTATAGGACACTTTAAAAATTGTAGGATTTTATAGGACACTTTAAAAATTGTAGGATTTTATAGGACACTTTAAAAATTGTAGGATTTTATAGGACACTTTAAAAATTGTAGGATTTTATAGGACACTTTAAAAATTGTAGGATTTTATAGGACACTTTAAAAATTGTAGGATTTTATAGGACACTTTAAAAATTGTAGGATTTTATAGTGCAACGGTTTAGGCTTTCTTTTCCGTTACAATAGGACACTTTAAAAATTGTAGGATTTTATAGGACACTTTAAAAATTGTAGGATTTTATTTGACACTTTAAAAATTGTAGGATTTTATAGGACACTTTAAAAATTGTAGGATTTTATAGGACACTTTAAAAATTGTAGGATTTTATAGGACACTTTAAAAATTGTAGGATTTTATAGGACACTTTAAAAATTGTAGGATTTTATAGGACACTTTAAAAAGAGTAGGATTTTATAGGACACTTTAAAAAGAGTAGGATTTTATAGGACACTTTAAAAATTGTAGGATTTTATAGTGCAACGGTTTAGGCTTTCTTTTCCGTTACAATAGGACACTTTAAAAATTGTAGGATTTTATAGGACACTTTAAAAATTGTAGGATTTTATAGGACACTTTAAAAATTGTAGGATTTTATAGGACACTTTAAAAATTGTAGGATTTTATAGGACACTTTAAAAATTGTAGGATTTTATAGGACACTTTAAAAATTGTAGGATTTTATAGGACACTTTAAAAATTGTAGGATTTTATAGGACACTTTAAAAATTGTAGGATTTTATAGGACACTTTAAAAATTGTAGGATTTTATAGGACACTTTAAAAATTGTAGGATTTTATAGGACACTTTAAAAATTGTAGGATTTTATAGGACACTTTAAAAATTGTAGGATTTTATAGGACACTTGAAAAATTGTAGGATTTTATAGGACACTTTAAAAATTGTAGGATTTTATTTGACACTTTAAAAATTGTAGGATTTTATAGGACACTTTAAAAATTGTAGGATTTTATAGGACACTTTAAAAATTGTAGGATTTTATAGGACACTTTAAAAATTGTAGGATTTTATAGGACACTTTAAAAATTGTAGGATTTTATAGGACACTTTAAAAAGAGTAGGATTTTATAGGACACTTTAAAAAGAGTAGGATTTTATAGGACACTTTAAAAATTGTAGGATTTTATAGGACACTTTAAAAAGAGTAGGATTTTATAGGACACTTTAAAAATTGTAGGATTTTATAGGACACTTTAAAAATTGTAGGATTTTATAGGACACTTTAAAAATTGTAGGATTTTATAGGACACTTTAAAAATTGTAGGATTTTATAGGACACTTTAAAAATTGTAGGATTTTATAGTGCAACGGTTTAGGCTTTCTTTTCCGTTACAATAGGACACTTTAAAAATTGTAGGATTTTATAGGACACTTTAAAAATTGTAGGATTTTATAGGACACTTTAAAAATTGTAGGATTTTATAGGACACTTTAAAAATTGTAGGATTTTATAGGACACTTTAAAAATTGTAGGATTTTATAGGACACTTTAAAAATTGTAGGATTTTATAGGACACTTTAAAAATTGTAGGATTTTATAGTGCAACGGTTTAGGCTTTCTTTTCCGTTACAATAGGACACTTTAAAAATTGTAGGATTTTATAGGACACTTTAAAAATTGTAGGATTTTATTTGACACTTTAAAAATTGTAGGATTTTATAGGACACTTTAAAAATTGTAGGATTTTATAGGACACTTTAAAAATTGTAGGATTTTATAGGACACTTTAAAAATTGTAGGATTTTATAGGACACTTTAAAAATTGTAGGATTTTATAGGACACTTTAAAAAGAGTAGGATTTTATAGGACACTTTAAAAAGAGTAGGATTTTATAGGACACTTTAAAAATTGTAGGATTTTATAGTGCAACGGTTTAGGCTTTCTTTTCCGTTACAATAGGACACTTTAAAAATTGTAGGATTTTATAGGACACTTTAAAAATTGTAGGATTTTATAGGACACTTTAAAAATTGTAGGATTTTATAGGACACTTTAAAAATTGTAGGATTTTATAGGACACTTTAAAAATTGTAGGATTTTATAGGACACTTTAAAAATTGTAGGATTTTATAGGACACTTTAAAAATTGTAGGATTTTATAGGACACTTTAAAAATTGTAGGATTTTATAGGACACTTTAAAAATTGTAGGATTTTATAGGACACTTTAAAAATTGTAGGATTTTATAGGACACTTTAAAAATTGTAGGATTTTATAGGACACTTTAAAAATTGTAGGATTTTATAGGACACTTTAAAAATTGTAGGATTTTATAGGACACTTGAAAAATTGTAGGATTTTATAGGACACTTTAAAAATTGTAGGATTTTATAGGACACTTTAAAAATTGTAGGATTTTATAGGACACTTTAAAAATTGTAGGATTTTATAGGACACTTTAAAAATTGTAGGATTTTATAGGACACTTTAAAAATTGTAGGATTTTATAGGACACTTTAAAAATTGTAGGATTTTATAGGACACTTTAAAAATTGTAGGATTTTATAGGACACTTTAAAAATTGTAGGATTTTATAGGACACTTTAAAAATTGTAGGATTTTATAGGACACTTTAAAAATTGTAGGATTTTATAGGACACTTTAAAAATTGTAGGATTTTATAGGACACTTTAAAAATTGTAGGATTTTATAGGACACTTTAAAAATTGTAGGATTTTATAGTGCAACGGTTTAGGCTTTCTTTTCCGTTACAATAGGACACTTTAAAAATTGTAGGATTTTATAGGACACTTTAAAAATTGTAGGATTTTATTTGACACTTTAAAAATTGTAGGATTTTATAGGACACTTTAAAAATTGTAGGATTTTATAGGACACTTTAAAAATTGTAGGATTTTATAGGACACTTTAAAAATTGTAGGATTTTATAGGACACTTTAAAAATTGTAGGATTTTATAGGACACTTTAAAAATTGTAGGATTTTATAGGACACTTTAAAAATTGTAGGATTTTATAGTGCAACGGTTTAGGCTTTCTTTTCCGTTACAATAGGACACTTTAAAAATTGTAGGATTTTATAGGACACTTTAAAAATTGTAGGATTTTATAGGACACTTTAAAAATTGTAGGATTTTATAGGACACTTTAAAAATTGTAGGATTTTATAGGACACTTTAAAAATTGTAGGATTTTATAGGACACTTTAAAAATTGTAGGATTTTATAGGACACTTTAAAAATTGTAGGATTTTATAGGACACTTTAAAAATTGTAGGATTTTATAGTGCAACGGTTTAGGCTTTCTTTTCCGTTACAATAGGACACTTTAAAAATTGTAGGATTTTATAGGACACTTTAAAAATTGTAGGATTTTATTTGACACTTTAAAAATTGTAGGATTTTATAGGACACTTTAAAAATTGTAGGATTTTATAGGACACTTTAAAAATTGTAGGATTTTATAGGACACTTTAAAAATTGTAGGATTTTATAGGACACTTTAAAAATTGTAGGATTTTATAGGACACTTTAAAAAGAGTAGGATTTTATAGGACACTTTAAAAATTGTAGGATTTTATAGGACACTTTAAAAATTGTAGGATTTTATAGGACACTTTAAAAATTGTAGGATTTTATAGGACACTTTAAAAATTGTAGGATTTTATAGGACACTTTAAAAATTGTAGGATTTTATAGGACACTTTAAAAATTGTAGGATTTTATAGGACACTTTAAAAATTGTAGGATTTTATAGGACACTTTAAAAATTGTAGGATTTTATAGGACACTTTAAAAATTGTAGGATTTTATAGGACACTTTAAAAATTGTAGGATTTTATAGGACACTTTAAAAAGAGTAGGATTTTATAGGACACTTTAAAAAGAGTAGGATTTTATAGGACACTTTAAAAATTGTAGGATTTTGTAGGACACTTTAAAAAGAGTAGGATTTTATAGGACACTTTAAAAATTGTAGGATTTTATAGGACACTTTAAAAAGAGTAGGATTTTATAGGACACTTTAAAAATTGTAGGATTTTATAGGACACTTTAAAAATTGTAGGATTTTATAGGACACTTTAAAAATTGTAGGATTTTATAGGACACTTTAAAAATTGTAGGATTTTATAGGACACTTTAAAAATTGTAGGATTTTATAGTGCAACGGTTTAGGCTTTCTTTTCCGTTACAATAGGACACTTTAAAAATTGTAGGATTTTATAGGACACTTTAAAAATTGTAGGATTTTATAGGACACTTTAAAAATTGTAGGATTTTATAGGACACTTTAAAAATTGTAGGATTTTATAGGACACTTTAAAAATTGTAGGATTTTATAGGACACTTTAAAAATTGTAGGATTTTATAGGACACTTTAAAAATTGTAGGATTTTATAGGACACTTTAAAAATTGTAGGATTTTATAGTGCAACGGTTTAGGCTTTCTTTTCCGTTACAATAGGACACTTTAAAAATTGTAGGATTTTATAGGACACTTTAAAAATTGTAGGATTTTATTTGACACTTTAAAAATTGTAGGATTTTATAGGACACTTTAAAAATTGTAGGATTTTATAGGACACTTTAAAAATTGTAGGATTTTATAGGACACTTTAAAAATTGTAGGATTTTATAGGACACTTTAAAAATTGTAGGATTTTATAGGACACTTTAAAAATTGTAGGATTTTATAGGACACTTTAAAAATTGTAGGATTTTATAGGACACTTTAAAAATTGTAGGATTTTATAGGACACTTTAAAAATTGTAGGATTTTATAGGACACTTTAAAAAGAGTAGGATTTTATAGGACACTTTAAAAAGAGTAGGATTTTATAGGACACTTTAAAAATTGTAGGATTTTGTAGGACACTTTAAAAAGAGTAGGATTTTATAGGACACTTTAAAAATTGTAGGATTTTATAGGACACTTTAAAAAGAGTAGGATTTTATAGGACACTTTAAAAATTGTAGGATTTTATAGGACACTTTAAAAATTGTAGGATTTTATAGGACACTTTAAAAATTGTAGGATTTTATAGGACACTTTAAAAATTGTAGGATTTTATAGGACACTTTAAAAATTGTAGGATTTTATAGGACACTTTAAAAATTGTAGGATTTTATAGGACACTTTAAAAATTGTAGGATTTTATAGGACACTTTAAAAATTGTAGGATTTTATAGGACACTTTAAAAATTGTAGGATTTTATAGGACACTTTAAAAATTGTAGGATTTTATAGGACACTTTAAAAATTGTAGGATTTTATAGGACACTTGAAAAATTGTAGGATTTTATAGGACACTTTAAAAATTGTAGGATTTTATTTGACACTTTAAAAATTGTAGGATTTTATAGGACACTTTAAAAATTGTAGGATTTTATAGGACACTTTAAAAATTGTAGGATTTTATAGGACACTTTAAAAATTGTAGGATTTTATAGGACACTTTAAAAATTGTAGGATTTTATAGGACACTTTAAAAAGAGTAGGATTTTATAGGACACTTTAAAAAGAGTAGGATTTTATAGGACACTTTAAAAATTGTAGGATTTTATAGGACACTTTAAAAAGAGTAGGATTTTATAGGACACTTTAAAAATTGTAGGATTTTATAGGACACTTTAAAAATTGTAGGATTTTATAGGACACTTTAAAAATTGTAGGATTTTATAGGACACTTTAAAAATTGTAGGATTTTATAGTGCAACGGTTTAGGCTTTCTTTTCCGTTACAATAGGACACTTTAAAAATTGTAGGATTTTATAGGACACTTTAAAAATTGTAGGATTTTATAGGACACTTTAAAAATTGTAGGATTTTATAGGACACTTTAAAAATTGTAGGATTTTATAGGACACTTTAAAAATTGTAGGATTTTATAGGACACTTTAAAAATTGTAGGATTTTATAGTGCAACGGTTTAGGCTTTCTTTTCCGTTACAATAGGACACTTTAAAAATTGTAGGATTTTATAGGACACTTTAAAAATTGTAGGATTTTATTTGACACTTTAAAAATTGTAGGATTTTATAGGACACTTTAAAAATTGTAGGATTTTATAGGACACTTTAAAAATTGTAGGATTTTATAGGACACTTTAAAAATTGTAGGATTTTATAGGACACTTTAAAAATTGTAGGATTTTATAGGACACTTTAAAAAGAGTAGGATTTTATAGGACACTTTAAAAAGAGTAGGATTTTATAGGACACTTTAAAAATTGTAGGATTTTATAGTGCAACGGTTTAGGCTTTCTTTTCCGTTACAATAGGACACTTTAAAAATTGTAGGATTTTATAGGACACTTTAAAAATTGTAGGATTTTATAGGACACTTTAAAAATTGTAGGATTTTATAGGACACTTTAAAAATTGTAGGATTTTATAGGACACTTTAAAAATTGTAGGATTTTATAGGACACTTTAAAAATTGTAGGATTTTATAGGACACTTTAAAAATTGTAGGATTTTATAGGACACTTTAAAAATTGTAGGATTTTATAGGACACTTTAAAAATTGTAGGATTTTATAGGACACTTTAAAAATTGTAGGATTTTATAGGACACTTTAAAAATTGTAGGATTTTATAGGACACTTTAAAAATTGTAGGATTTTATAGGACACTTTAAAAATTGTAGGATTTTATAGGACACTTGAAAAATTGTAGGATTTTATAGGACACTTTAAAAATTGTAGGATTTTATAGGACACTTTAAAAATTGTAGGATTTTATAGGACACTTTAAAAATTGTAGGATTTTATAGGACACTTTAAAAATTGTAGGATTTTATAGGACACTTTAAAAATTGTAGGATTTTATAGGACACTTTAAAAATTGTAGGATTTTATAGGACACTTTAAAAATTGTAGGATTTTATAGGACACTTTAAAAATTGTAGGATTTTATAGGACACTTTAAAAATTGTAGGATTTTATAGGACACTTTAAAAATTGTAGGATTTTATAGGACACTTTAAAAATTGTAGGATTTTATAGGACACTTTAAAAATTGTAGGATTTTATAGGACACTTTAAAAATTGTAGGATTTTATAGGACACTTTAAAAATTGTAGGATTTTATAGTGCAACGGTTTAGGCTTTCTTTTCCGTTACAATAGGACACTTTAAAAATTGTAGGATTTTATAGGACACTTTAAAAATTGTAGGATTTTATTTGACACTTTAAAAATTGTAGGATTTTATAGGACACTTTAAAAATTGTAGGATTTTATAGGACACTTTAAAAATTGTAGGATTTTATAGGACACTTTAAAAATTGTAGGATTTTATAGGACACTTTAAAAATTGTAGGATTTTATAGGACACTTTAAAAAGAGTAGGATTTTATAGGACACTTTAAAAAGAGTAGGATTTTATAGGACACTTTAAAAATTGTAGGATTTTATAGGACACTTTAAAAAGAGTAGGATTTTATAGGACACTTTAAAAATTGTAGGATTTTATAGGACACTTTAAAAAGAGTAGGATTTTATAGGACACTTTAAAAATTGTAGGATTTTATAGGACACTTTAAAAATTGTAGGATTTTATAGGACACTTTAAAAATTGTAGGATTTTATAGGACACTTTAAAAATTGTAGGATTTTATAGGACACTTTAAAAATTGTAGGATTTTATAGTGCAACGGTTTAGGCTTTCTTTTCCGTTACAATAGGACACTTTAAAAATTGTAGGATTTTATAGGACACTTTAAAAATTGTAGGATTTTATAGGACACTTTAAAAATTGTAGGATTTTATAGGACACTTTAAAAATTGTAGGATTTTATAGGACACTTTAAAAATTGTAGGATTTTATAGGACACTTTAAAAATTGTAGGATTTTATAGGACACTTTAAAAATTGTAGGATTTTATAGGACACTTTAAAAATTGTAGGATTTTATAGTGCAACGGTTTAGGCTTTCTTTTCCGTTACAATAGGACACTTTAAAAATTGTAGGATTTTATAGTGCAACGGTTTAGGCTTTCTTTTCCGTTACAATAGGACACTTTAAAAATTGTAGGATTTTATAGGACACTTTAAAAATTGTAGGATTTTATTTGACACTTTAAAAATTGTAGGATTTTATAGGACACTTTAAAAATTGTAGGATTTTATAGGACACTTTAAAAATTGTAGGATTTTATAGGACACTTTAAAAATTGTAGGATTTTATAGGACACTTTAAAAATTGTAGGATTTTATAGGACACTTTAAAAAGAGTAGGATTTTATAGGACACTTTAAAAATTGTAGGATTTTATAGGACACTTTAAAAATTGTAGGATTTTATAGGACACTTTAAAAATTGTAGGATTTTATAGGACACTTTAAAAATTGTAGGATTTTATAGGACACTTTAAAAATTGTAGGATTTTATAGGACACTTTAAAAATTGTAGGATTTTATAGTGCAACGGTTTAGGCTTTCTTTTCCGTTACAATAGGACACTTTAAAAATTGTAGGATTTTATAGGACACTTTAAAAATTGTAGGATTTTATTTGACACTTTAAAAATTGTAGGATTTTATAGGACACTTTAAAAATTGTAGGATTTTATAGGACACTTTAAAAATTGTAGGATTTTATAGGACACTTTAAAAATTGTAGGATTTTATAGGACACTTTAAAAATTGTAGGATTTTATAGGACACTTTAAAAAGAGTAGGATTTTATAGGACACTTTAAAAAGAGTAGGATTTTATAGGACACTTTAAAAATTGTAGGATTTTATAGGACACTTTAAAAAGAGTAGGATTTTATAGGACACTTTAAAAATTGTAGGATTTTATAGGACACTTTAAAAAGAGTAGGATTTTATAGGACACTTTAAAAATTGTAGGATTTTATAGGACACTTTAAAAATTGTAGGATTTTATAGGACACTTTAAAAATTGTAGGATTTTATAGGACACTTTAAAAATTGTAGGATTTTATAGGACACTTTAAAAATTGTAGGATTTTATAGTGCAACGGTTTAGGCTTTCTTTTCCGTTACAATAGGACACTTTAAAAATTGTAGGATTTTATAGGACACTTTAAAAATTGTAGGATTTTATAGGACACTTTAAAAATTGTAGGATTTTATAGGACACTTTAAAAATTGTAGGATTTTATAGGACACTTTAAAAATTGTAGGATTTTATAGGACACTTTAAAAATTGTAGGATTTTATAGGACACTTTAAAAATTGTAGGATTTTATAGGACACTTTAAAAATTGTAGGATTTTATAGTGCAACGGTTTAGGCTTTCTTTTCCGTTACAATAGGACACTTTAAAAATTGTAGGATTTTATAGTGCAACGGTTTAGGCTTTCTTTTCCGTTACAATAGGACACTTTAAAAATTGTAGGATTTTATAGGACACTTTAAAAATTGTAGGATTTTATTTGACACTTTAAAAATTGTAGGATTTTATAGGACACTTTAAAAATTGTAGGATTTTATAGGACACTTTAAAAATTGTAGGATTTTATAGGACACTTTAAAAATTGTAGGATTTTATAGGACACTTTAAAAATTGTAGGATTTTATAGGACACTTTAAAAAGAGTAGGATTTTATAGGACACTTTAAAAATTGTAGGATTTTATAGGACACTTTAAAAAGAGTAGGATTTTATAGGACACTTTAAAAATTGTAGGATTTTATAGGACACTTTAAAAAGAGTAGGATTTTATAGGACACTTTAAAAATTGTAGGATTTTATAGGACAATTTAAAAATTGTAGGATTTTATAGGACAATTTAAAAATTGTAGGATTTTATAGGACACTTTAAAAATTGTAGGATTTTATAGGACACTTTAAAAATTGTAGGATTTTATAGGACACTTTAAAAATTGTAGGATTTTATAGGACACTTTAAAAATTGTAGGATTTTATAGGACACTTTAAAAATTGTAGGATTTTATAGGACACTTTAAAAATTGTAGGATTTTATAGGACACTTTAAAAATTGTAGGATTTTATAGGACACTTTAAAAATTGTAGGATTTTATAGTGCAACGGTTTAGGCTTTCTTTTCCGTTACAATAGGACACTTTAAAAATTGTAGGATTTTATAGTGCAACGGTTTAGGCTTTCTTTTCCGTTACAATAGGACACTTTAAAAATTGTAGGATTTTATAGGACACTTTAAAAATTGTAGGATTTTATAGGACACTTTAAAAATTGTAGGATTTTATAGGACACTTTAAAAATTGTAGGATTTTATAGGACACTTTAAAAATTGTAGGATTTTATAGGACACTTTAAAAATTGTAGGATTTTATAGGACACTTTAAAAATTGTAGGATTTTATAGGACACTTTAAAAATTGTAGGATTTTATAGTGCAACGGTTTAGGCTTTCTTTTCCGTTACAATAGGACACTTTAAAAATTGTAGGATTTTATAGTGCAACGGTTTAGGCTTTCTTTTCCGTTACAATAGGACACTTTAAAAATTGTAGGATTTTATAGGACACTTTAAAAATTGTAGGATTTTATTTGACACTTTAAAAATTGTAGGATTTTATAGGACACTTTAAAAATTGTAGGATTTTATAGGACACTTTAAAAATTGTAGGATTTTATAGGACACTTTAAAAATTGTAGGATTTTATAGGACACTTTAAAAATTGTAGGATTTTATAGGACACTTTAAAAAGAGTAGGATTTTATAGGACACTTTAAAAATTGTAGGATTTTATAGGACACTTTAAAAAGAGTAGGATTTTATAGGACACTTTAAAAATTGTAGGATTTTATAGGACACTTTAAAAAGAGTAGGATTTTATAGGACACTTTAAAAATTGTAGGATTTTATAGGACACTTTAAAAATTGTAGGATTTTATAGGACACTTTAAAAATTGTAGGATTTTATAGGACACTTTAAAAATTGTAGGATTTTATAGGACACTTTAAAAATTGTAGGATTTTATAGGACACTTTAAAAATTGTAGGATTTTATAGGACACTTTAAAAATTGTAGGATTTTATAGGACACTTTAAAAATTGTAGGATTTTATAGGACACTTTAAAAATTGTAGGATTTTATAGGACACTTTAAAAATTGTACGATTTTATAGGACACTTTAAAAATTGTAGGATTTTATAGGACACTTTAAAAATTGTAGGATTTTATAGGACACTTTAAAAATTGTAGGATTTTATAGTGCAACGGTTTAGGCTTTCTTTTCCGTTACAATAGGACACTTTAAAAATTGTAGGATTTTATAGGACACTTTAAAAATTGTAGGATTTTATTTGACACTTTAAAAATTGTAGGATTTTATAGGACACTTTAAAAATTGTAGGATTTTATAGGACACTTTAAAAATTGTAGGATTTTATACGACACTTTAAAAATTGTAGGATTTTATAGGACACTTTAAAAAGAGTAGGATTTTATAGGACACTTTAAAAAGAGTAGGATTTTATAGGACACTTTAAAAAGAGTAGGATTTTATAGGACACTTTAAAAAGAGTAGGATTTTATAGGACACTTTAAAAAGAGTAGGATTTTATAGAACACTTTAAAAAGAGTAGGATTTTATAGGACACTTTAAAAAGAGTAGGATTTTATAGAACACTTTAAAAAGAGTAGGATTTTATAGAACACTTTAAAAATTGTAGGATTTTATAGAACACTTTAAAAATTGTAGGATTTTATAGAACACTTTAAAAATTGTAGGATTTTATAGGTATTATAGGATCTCTGTGGGGGGCCTGTATAGATAAACTTGAGCTTGAAAAATGAACTTTATTTTCTTATTTATGCAACTACGTAAAAATAATTTTTAATTTAACAATATAGAAAAAAAAGCAATTAAATTTTCTCTTTTTTTCTGAATTTTGTTTAATCTTGACTTTGATTAATGATGGGTTTTGTTTTCCAATTTCTCGTTTCTTTTCTTTTGTGTAACCTTTTCAGCTCATCACGGTGGTCAGAACGTAACGAGGAAAGGTCCAGAGTGTGTCACGGACGATAGCGAGCTTAAATACGACGAAGAAACTGCCGCCTTGAAAATACAAGCCAATTTTAGAGGATTTAAAGCGAGAAAGGAATTAGATACGAAAATGAAAGGCCAAGAAGCTTCAAACGTAAGCCTCGCTCGTATATTTATCTAGATAACGATTGCAAACAGAAACCTGCCCTAGAATTTGTTTTAGTTTAGCTCGTAGACCTTAAACAATAAAGAGGAAAGGAAAACTGGGTATTTCCAAAAGTTCATAGATATAAACAAAAAGTGTACTTCATTGAAGATTGCTCGTGCCGTGTAATATGAGAAACCCCGGCCTTAACCTCTCAGAATAGTAACGACCCCCACTGCTTGGAACATTCGTGAATAGGCCTCTAAAGTTGCAGATGCTAGCGCTAGTACCAAGAATCTCAGACCACCTAACCCAAGGACAGGCAAAGCCATGTTAAACCCGCGCCCTCACGCGTCCACCGACCGCAATTTATCGTCAAATCATAGAAAATAAATTTACTTTCTATGGTCAAATGTACCGTAAAGAAAAATTCGTCTGTAATAGTTCGGGATATTTTTTAGCCAAGGCTTGATGTCAAACAGACTTCATAAACAATATCAGAGTGATATTTACAAAAACTAACTTGATAGACCTTTTGTGAATCTTTAATGATAGAAAGGCTGAAATAAATAATTAAATTCAACTCAATTTTATAATTTAGTCAGATTTTCTAGACATATCGATGACTTGAGACCTCTACTCCTCAAGAAACAAAATGGCGCGAATATTACTAGGGTTTGGTGAAAAACTTCCAACATCCGCCGCCACAGCGCTAGTGTCAGGCGTTGCTCTAAGCAAACCTAGCTCCTTATTCAGTTGCCTGTCCATGGGTTAGGTGGTCTGAGCCTGAATTTACATTTGTATCGTCACCATAGTGTGCTATTTTCTATAAACATTTGACCTCCAAAAATACCTCTTCTATGATTGGTTGGTTCGTGTAGAGGATGAGAGGAGGGTTGTTTGCTTCTCATTTTACTTGGCGTGATCGAATTATACCTTTGTTTGGTTTCATCTATGAACGTTTGGTATTTTTAAGGATCTGCATATATGAAGGCATAGCTCACTCGATCCGCGCTCCCGGAAGCTGCGCAGCTTGTGTCGTGATGCGCGTGATCGAGTGGGTTATGATGAAGGTCACTCTAATCTCAAAGCGTTGATTTATAAGTGTTAAAACCGGGTGATTTCTTTGTCGAATCAAAAATCAAGGGATACACAGGCAAGGGGTTCGTTTTTCAGAAATCTAGCTCTGTTTAAAGGGACGCACAATGTAGGAGCGTGACAAGAACGGTAAGATTACACTTCACGTGACCCAACGAACTAACACTGGTTTCTGAGTAATTAGACTATGTTGAGTTCATAGAAAATGGGTCTCGTACATAATCCCCCTGGACATAATCCCCCCGGACAAAATCCCCCTATTTTGGATTTGCCAAGACTTTTTCCCCCCGATTTTAGACGTGTTTGTACAAAATCCCCCCAGAGAAAACGTCCAGGACAAAATCCCCCAAAAGGAAAACTGTTCAACAAAATCCTACCGAAAGGATCATTTTATTGAAAATCCCCCAGATAATAGGCATTTAGAAGTAAAGGTAAACGGAAGCCCAAATCCAAAGATTATCTTCAATAATAATGCAAAAGTATAATTCACAAGAGTGAAAGGTATTGCAAACAATGTTCCTAAACCAAAAGAAGTAAACTACTGATTTTGTTTTAACTGATTTCCAAAATTCCAATATTTTGGGAAAGGCGGCATTTTATGGTTAGTCAGCAATATTTTGGAAAAGGCGGAAATTTATGGTTAGTCAGCGATATTTTGGAAAAGGCGGAAATTTAGGGTTAGTCAGCGATATTTTGGAAAAGGCGGAAATTTATGGTTAGTCAGCAATATTCTGGAAAAGGGGGAAATTTATGGTTAGTCAGCAATATTCTGGAAAAGGGGGAAATTTATGGTTAGTCAGCGATATTTTGGAAAAGGCGGAAATTTGTGGTTAGTCAAAAATATTTTGGAAAAGGCGGCAATTTATGGTTAGTCGGCAATATTTTGGAAAAGGCGGAAATTTATGGTTATGAGCAGTATTTTGGAAAAGGCGGAAATTTATGGTTAGTCAGCGATATTTTGGAAAAGGCAGAAATTTATGGTTAGTCAGAAATATTTTGGAAAAGGCGGAAATTTATGGTTATCAGCAGTATTTTGGAAAAGGCGGAAATTTATGGTTAGTCAGCGATATTTTGGAAAAGGAGGAAATTTATGGTTAGTCAGCGATATTTTGTAAAAGGCGGAAATTTATGGTTAGTCAGCGATATTTTGGAAAAGGCGGAAATTTATGGTTAGTCAGCGATATTTTGGAAAAGGCAGAAATTTATGGTTAGTCAGCAATATTTTGGAAAAGGCAGAAATTTATGGTTAGTCAGAAATATTTTGGAAAAGGCGGAAATTTATGGTTATCAGCAGTATTTTGGAAAAGGGGGAAATTTATGGTTAGTCAGCGATATTTTGGAAAAGGCTGAAATTTGGGCTTAGTCGGCGATATTTTGGAAAAGACGGAAATTTATGGTTAGTCAGCGATATTTTGGAAAAGGCGGAAATTTATAGTTAGTCAGCGATATTTTGGAAAAGGCGGAAATTTATGGTTAGTCAGCGATATTTTGGAAAAGGCGGAAATTTATGGTTAGTCAGCAATATTTTGGAAAAGGCGAAAATTTATGGTTAGTCGGCAATTCATACTATTTTCTCCATCATTGGTTCCGCTTTTCCTCGTAGGGGGAATACTACTATCCTACTAAAAAAATTTTCACTGTGGAAAACGACCTCTAAAATAGGAATGACCCCTGAAGGGTTCGTCTCCAAGGTGGGGATTTCGTTCCGTAAGCGGGGGATTTTGTCTCCAATTTGGGAGGGATTTTGTCTCCAGTTTGGGGGGATTTTGTCTTATGCCCATTTGGACGGGGGGAAATTTTTGGGGGGATTATGTCCAGGGGGATTATGGGAGTCACCCCATAGAAAATAGTGAAAAAAATCCTAGCGGCGGGCTAGGATTTTTTTTATTTGAAATTTTAAATCATGTATTTACAACCATTGTTTTTGCAAGTCGAGTGAATAACGCATTCTACACTCAATCTTGCAACAACTTGAAGGACTCGCGACGGAAGTATAGCTATGTAATTTTATACACCTATTGAAACCAGTAATTTTTAGCATCAAGATAGAAATTGCATTTTGAGAAAGCACCAAATTATCGGGGAAATAAATAATCATTGTAAACAGCAATATTTTGGAAAATTCGTCAAATTATTGGTAAAAAATAAGTGTTAACAGCAATATTTTGAAAAAGGCGTCCAAATAAATTTTAAACGGGTAATATTCCTGAAAGGTGTGAAATTATTTGTACCCTAATTAATATCAAGACCATTGAAATTAATTTCAAAGATATCACTATTAAATTTAGCGGCGGTAGGGGAATAAATGAAATCAATGCATTTCCTTAAGCTGACTAAAAACACTCTAGTCGGGGGAAAAATTGCTTCTCTATTGTCTAACTTCAGAATAAAGCCCATGGGCAAACAAAATCGAAACGTTTTTCAGTTAGGTAAACGGTGGCTATAGCGCCCACTCTTCCTAAATTCAGTTCAAAGGTCAAGGGTCGCCGACCTACGAACCCCGAAACCTCTCCCTAGTCACGTTACCCTTATCCCTGATGGGGGTATAAATGTACGTCATTAGCCGCGCAGATACCTTAATCTCGGTATTTGTAAATGACGTAGGCCAGTTCAAGAAGTGGTGGTCAGTCGAGGCCTTCCCAACCTCCGGAAGAGGAGCTGGACATTGATTTAACAGATCCTGACTTATCGAAAGCCGCCACTAAAATTCAAGCATCTTTCCGAGGACACAAAGTCCGCAAAGAAGTAAAACCCGTTGTCGAAAATGCCTCAGCCACAGCCAAGACGAGGGTAAGATTGTATAGATTTCAATCCAATATTGGGTACGATGTTATTTCCGGTAATTCTTTAGGTTGAAGAGGAGGAACTGGATGTGGATTTAACGGATCCAGAATTGGAAAAAGCTGCCACTAAAATACAAGCGACATTTCGAGGTTATCAGAGTAAAAAGAAATGTAAGTAAATTTTATTTTGCAGTTCGTCACCACTTTTATTTTGGGGGGGGGGGTGGTTCTGTCCGCCATTTTAAATGATGGAAGCGGAGGGAATGTTATTTACTCCACAAAGGTTTACCAGAAAGGGAGGGGGAAGTGGAAAATCAAGTGATTTTTTATCGATTCTTCTACTAATTATAAGACCAATCTGCTTAGTTAAACATCCAGGAAATACCTCCAAATGATTTTAAAATTCAAATTAGGTTCAGACTTTATGGATAATTTGAAGTAAGCCCCTCCGACCAATCACGTAACGCACTGCCTTCTTGTTAACAAAATTCTCGTGGCACGCATGCTCCGTGTCGAATGAAGTTTAGCGCGAGATTTGATAAAAGTTTCTCGCGAAGCGAGATGTAGAGCGTGCCACGAGAATTTTGTTAACAAGGAGGCAGTGCGTTACGCGATTGGTTGGGAGTCCTTTTTTTCAAATTATCCATAAAACCTGAACATAATTTGAACTTTAAAATCATTCGGAGATATTTCCTGAATGTTTCACTGTGCAGATTGGTCTTATAATATGAAGAAGAATCGATAAAAAAGAATCACTTGATTTTAGAGTTGTACGAACTGTATAAAACTTCCTTTAAACGCACCTACTGCTTAAAAGTAAATTAACTTCCCTGCTAAACTAGTGTTCAGCTTCCGAGGTAAACCTATAGAGCTATCTCATAAGCCTTAGTGTGACGTCACCCATAGTATTTGCCCATAGAACCAGTGCGGAACCAAACATGGCCGCCCACTGCCAAAGCTAAGCCTGTGACGTTTTACCTAGGCAATGACGTCACAACTGAGATAGCTCTATTAGGTTTGGGCTTATTAGCATTGATTATCAGTGGAAGTATATAATACTTCTATTCGAGAGAAGTGTACCACCACAAAGCTGGGTAATTGTAGCATGATTCTTCCCGACATCATTTTACATTTGGAGCAATGTTACTACACCAAATCAAACACGCGCGCGATAAATAGTTCCCTCATCTTTTATTTGCCAAGGCGCTGATTGCTGGGGATTTAGTACCAAACAGTTATAGAATTCACCCTAGCACGGTGCGATGCCCATCTGAAGTTTGATGAGCGGGAAAGAAAACAAAAAGGTGCTTGAGCCTGGGAAGAATCATGCTACATAACTAAAGTATAAGAGGATACAGTGTCATGCTTCTTCTATTATCCCCTTCTGTTATGATTGTGTACCATTGGGTCGAATCCCATTGGATCGTTTGTCTTGTTCGATCGAATCCCATTGGACCGCATACCGCAATTTTGGCGGTTTTCCAATCATGAGTTTTCCTTTCATTTCCGTTTTTTTTCTTCTTCAAATTGTTGTTTTTCAAGTTAAGTATCTATTCGTGTGTTTTAACTATTAAACTAGCTGTTACCCTCGGCGGCACTTGCGTGTAATAAGAACTTCCATCAAAATGATATAAAGAATGGGTAGATTTTACTGATGACTAATATTTTTGTAGCACCCTAGCAACGAAGGCACTCAGTGTTGCCCGTCAGCCCGTCGCGACATTTTTTATTACTTTTCACGCGGACATTATTCCATAAAGAAGGGTTTTTATGATTTTGTCCGCCATTTAAAAATATGGCAACAAATCGAACCCAAAAGACCATTCAGCCCGTCTATAGGTTAAAGGTAACCAGTGAACTAAATATTTGTGAAATCGGTTGAAACGCGCGGACTTTGTTGTATATAGAAGATTTTTTACATTTCTGGGCGCCATTTTTTAATATGGTGGCGGATTGGAAAATTTTTCTTGGTACGCGTCTACTACTTATGAGTAACGTTCCTGCAAATTTTCAGCCTTTTAGGACAAGCGGTTTGGGCTGGGCGTTGATTATCAGTCAGTCAGTCTGTCTGTCAGGACTTTGATTTATATAGATATAGATAATTATTTTAGTGATGGAAATTGTCAAACCTAACCTAACCTAACCTAATAGATCTCCCTCCCAAGTACTGACGGTGCCCGATGCTGTTGAACATCCTCGATCATGCAACACACTCTATCCATTGCGCTACTCGAGCTCATCAACTCGAGAAAAACGCTATGATTTTATATGTGTAAACCCATCCCTTTCAGTCGAAAGCTCTTCCATATAAATATTGCCATTCAGCACAAAATCGCCCTTTGGGCTAAAAATTGTTTTAAATTTGGCTTCAATTGTACAAATCTGAATTCGGTCCAACGGGATTCTATCCAATGGGAGTATACCTCAGGTTTTAATTACCATTAGATTAGTTTTAAACCAAATTTACTGATATCTTTGTGTCTTTCAGAACCATCTTAACCACTCTATTACGTTTTTCATCTCCGAAACAAAGAATCTAAAGAATCCAAATGGACCTAACCTAATTGACGACCGCAATACTCTACTAACATTTCCGTACTAATTAGTATTTACTCATTTTCCAACCCGTCGTTTAAATCATTAGGCCTAAAATTATAATTGGTACAAAAATAACGAAACTCTATTATAAGTAAATAGAATAAAAATGATATCTAGTATTATCAAAGGCCTGGGTCACCAGTAAAAACGTAGTCACGTGATGCACTCGGCCACAGATGCCTTTTCGTAAATTAATATATATATACATATAAATATATTGATTAATTGATAATTAACGTAAATAATTAATTGTAATTTCATTTAAATCGCGTTTTGTAAATAGTTATAGCAATAGGGTTTAATATTAGAGACGTTCCGCGCGTGCGTCGTTCATATACGGCCCTAACGAGCTTCATCCAATGAAAATTAGTACCCATTATGACGTCAGTCTTAATTAAAAAAAAAAATAAAACGCGTGTAACTTCTTTAATATTGAAGACAAAAATTTAGAGAAATGGTTCCACTACAAATATGTGTTGCTTTTTTGTGCTCTTTCACGTCAGTTTTAGAAATTTTCGCTGAAAATATTTCTTAAGCCTAATTTAAGTAAAAAATGGGATAACGAAATACATATCATTGTCTCTGGCATTTACGTTTTTATTATTGGGATTTTTTTTTCGTCTAACAGGGTAAATAAAATATCAGTTTAACGATTTATCTTTTGTCGCGGTAAAATCCTTTGGGAACTTAAGCCTAAAAACATAAGTAACTTATTAACAATAAGTATGAAATGCACTAAGAAAAAATACGTTAACGGAGGTGTGTTTACAAATAAAATTAATTCCGCCAACCCCACTTGTTAAATCATTCCCCCCCCCCATCAAAATTTATCCTAAAATAGTAACAATCAAACCCTTTCAAGGTAAAAAAAAAACCTGAATTCTAGGAAATTATTGTAATAAGAATTGTCATACTTTTTGCTATAATGTTACTTATGCAAATAATAATGGTAGTAAAATATTAGAAACAGATCGAAGCTGCCAGTCTAGACGTTGGAAAATTAGTCTAGACTGACTATGGTCAATTTCACTCAAATGTTTTTTTTGTTTTTTCACGGGCGGAAATAATATAGCCAATCGCGTATGTGAGATAAATGACGTCACGCGCAAAAAAGATGCCTATACTTCATTAAAAATAAAATACGCAATAATTAATATACATTTTATGACGTCAATAAGGTATTAAGAACAATCATCTGATGGTGTCCCTTTGAACACGTATACTTAAACGGGGTAGTAGCATCGTTTAATTTAGACTATTGTAAGGGATTTTTTGTGTAGAAAAATTGAGCAGGTAGTGTCCCTTTGAAAGGTTTACTTAAAAGGATAGTAGCATCGTTTAATTTAGACCATTATGATAGGGATTTTATTGCGTAGAACAATTGAGCAGGTAGTGTCCCTTTGAAAACTTTTATTTCGATTAACGTTTAAAATTTAATAGTATATTAAAATGAAGCAATTTAACTAAATTGTTGATTTATACGCTAATATCCATCGAGGATATATGGGTACAAGTACCGCGGGATTTTACCTGTAAATTAAAAAAAAAGTTAAATAGGCATTGTATTTCAAATTCAAACTAATTAATTTAATTAGGCCTGATTAAAAATTAGGTTTTTCAGTACTAAGTACACGAGGGGTGGTTTAAAAATTAATCAATAAAATTTCCCCTACCTTCTAATAAGAGAGGGTATTAACTAATTAAATCTAATTAAGAATTAACCTTTTTCTAAATATACATTATCGAAAATATCCCGTAACATATATGCGTATATATACATTATCGAAAATATGATCCCGTAATATATATATATACATAACCTAAAATATCCCATAAAATATATATATATATACATAACCTAAAATATCCCATAAAATATATATATATATACACACCTAAATATTTGAAAAAAAAAAAAATACCTTTCCAACATGTTATACAAAAAACATTTTCTCTCGTACTTTAAGACATTTTCTCTCCCAGCTCTACCACGCACTTAAACTACACTTTACCAATTTTTCAATTTTTCATTATATTTAAAAAAAAAACAACAACAAAAGAATCACTCGTTTTAATAACCACAGTGCCTAGCCTTTATATAGAAAACGGGGCAATAAGCCTTAATTGTACACCTATCTATGTCAAATTTAAAAAAGAAAAATTAAAATTAATTAGCAAGTAAATTAATAAATATAAACTAAAATGATGGACAGACAGACAGACAGACCCCGAGATTGAATTTATAGACGGCCTTTTATTTGGATTTTTTTTCGGTTTTATGGTTATTGAAATCTTCGTATTGGGCGACGCTACATATTCGCTTTTTGCCAAGTACCGAGACTTTGGCGAGGGATTCCATATTCCTGAAAATAAAATTTATAAATTTAGCGCTTTTCGCAAAGATTTTCCAATTTTTCCAGACTTCAAAATTTCATGATTTTTTTTAAAGATTCCATGATTTTTTTTTTTTTGTTTTTCAAGATTTCATGATTTTTTTTCTCAAGATTTCATGATTTTTTTAAAGATTCCATGAATTTTTTTTCAAGATTTCATGATTTTTTTTAAAGATTTCATGATTTTTTTTAAAGATTCCATGAATTTTTTTTCAAGATTTCATGATTTTTTTGTTCAAGGTTACATGATTTTTTTTTTCAAAATTTCCCAAGTTTTTTCCCAGATTTCGATTTTTTTTTAAAGTTCTAGATTTTTCCAAAGATTTAGCCATTTATTCTTCTGAGTACAGTTTGCAAGTTCTCTCTCCCCACTTGTTAAAAAGCATTTCAGCGGTTTTACCAGGACCATTACACGGTTTCTCCTTTCCATCAAAAGTTACTGAGGTTAACGTTAATGGTTAGCCTGTGGCATAGGGGCTAGCCACAACACCTCTATGCATTGTAAAGGAACCTATCTATAAATGAGCTGTGGACATCCCTTCGGAAATTATTATTTCGCGATTTCTTTCAGATTTCGCAATTTTGTATTTTCTCGCATTTTGAGATTTTTACCTCGCCAAATAGCGAATACCAGAGATCACAAATAAAAAGGAGAGTCGGAGAGTCTCTCTAAGAGTGTGCCACACATGCGCAATCGGCGGAACAGAGAGGTGGAAATCAGAGAAGTTTGCTTACGTTTCGACCAGGCCGAGGTGTTACAGCTCCGCGCTCTAACCGTATTTTCGTGTTTACCCTTTTTGAATTTCCTTCTCAACGGATCACGTGACGTCTTAATCCTCGGCTGTGCGCCGAGGTAGGTGCGCGTGAGAGCCATGTTGGCTGTCCCACAGCTCCGTGGTTATAGTTACCTTCCCCCACTATCTTTGACTCTCCTTTCAATTTGTGCTCACTGCGAAATTGCGAATGCGTAGCGTCCGCGGATTAATCCGAAACACCAACTAAGACATTAATTAAATGATACGGGTTTATGGTATAACTAATTATTTATATACTTTAATTCATTAATCCCATTAAATTAAGGAATTTCTAATTGTTACGTAATGAAAATGGGGTATAAAATAATTAACAAAATATGTAAATTATTATAAAGGTTACAGTGGGACTATTAATACATTTTTAATTAACTTTGATCTAAAATTGAACTGGAATGGTTGCTTAAAACAGCGCGGCTCCATTCGTCATTAGGAAATTTCAAAAGGCTAATATTCTGAACGCTGACGTCATACCCTAATTAGGTTTCGCACACTACGTTTTCCAAGCTATTTAATTTAAATTATTTCATTAATTAAGATTAAGAATCAACGCGCTCGCTAATCGGCGGCTTTAGGGGCCTATATCAAACAGAACTTATCTCTAAAAAAAAAAAGAAATTAAAAACAAATCAATTCACGCGCTAACGGTACAGGTACGTGATGACTTAGTCTAAAAATATCTACAATAATTTATAATTGCGTTTTCACATGAATTAATAAAATAGGAGATGAAAATTGAATAAAAATGGCGTAAATACCCTCTAAATTCTAATTAAAATTAAATATAACACTAATCGTCGTTAAATAAAAGACATACTGTTACCTATTTAAGAAAACTAACAAAGAGTAGCGAATTTTTATTAATTAATATACGAAATTCTCTACTTGTTAATGAATTAGAAATTTAAATAATACATAGGGAAAAGTTATTAATTGCAATCAAAAAAAAAAACAAATAATGATTTTATAATACTTAAATCTTAATAAAATGTTTTTGAAATATTTCAAAATATTTGCCGGTAGCTTAATTTTGCTCTTAATTTTAATTACAATTGAGTTTTGTTATATGTTTATACGAAATGGGGGAGCGTTAATATTTGTGTTAATAACATATATTCAAAGCTTTGTATTTGTGTTAATGGTTTGTTAAAATTTTAAAACATTTTTAAGCGTTCTTCCAAATGAAAATAATATTTATCGGTGTTGTTATAAATGTAGGCTTAATTAATTCCTGGAATGGCTAGAAAATTTTAAGATATACATATATATATATAATTGTTGGAGTTTAATTAAAATTTATGGGAATACATTGTTTTTTGCACGCATTTTTTCGCGCTTTTAATGTTGAACGTAATAACTCTGTAATTAAGCTTTGTAGAGGATAAATATTTCTTTGTTATAAAATGATTCTTTGCATTTTTTTGTACTTTCCAATCCTAGGAGAGCTGTAGGTCTCTTAGATATGACTTAAAAGTGCCTCTAATGCATAAGGAAGGTTTTTGATTGGCTGTAACGTTTTTCGTTTTAAGTTTTGGTGCTTTGAAAAAATTGCACTGAACTAAAATCCTGGCCCTTAATGTGTGGTTAAAATTTCTAAAAGATCCGGATCTAATAATTAATTTTATAAAAAAATAAAGTTGCTGAGGGTGGTTTTCATTTCCATAAATTTAATCACACATTTTGACGAAAAACTGGAAAATCTCCATAGAAATAACATGGGAAATTTTCCAAAAAAGATGGTGGTGTTTAGAAGACAGTAGGTACAGACTGGTGTCGATGTGGGATGGACAAGAGACCAGAAGATGGTGGTGTTTAGAAGTCAGTAAGTTCAGACTGGTGTCCATGTGGGATGGACAAAAGGCCGGATGATGGTGGTGTTTAGAAGCTAGTAGGTACAGACTGGTGTCCATATGGGATGGACAAGAGACCAGAAGATGGTGGTGTTTAGAAGCTAGTAAGTACAGACTGGTGTACATGTGGGATGGAGAAGAGACCAGATGAAGTCAGTAAGTACAGACTGGTGTCCATGTGGGATGGACAAGAGACCAGAAGATGGTGGTGTTTAGAAGCTAGTAAGTACAGACTGGTGTCCATGTGGGATGGACAAAAGGCCGGATGATGGTGGTGTTTAGAAGCTAGTAAGTACAGACTGGTGTCCATGTGGGATGGGCAAAAGACCAGAATCCGTTGGTGTTAGACAGACAATGGAGTAATAGCCAGTGTAAGAGGAATTGTATTCCAAATTTCCGGGAACTGTAAATGCGGTCCGGAAATTGAGAACACCAACCACGAGAAGCCGAAATTTTCATAAATTCGCAATTTGTCTAAATATTAAAGGCTTATTTTTTGAAGGAGAAATAAATACCTCAAATACTACAATTAATCAAATCAAAGCATCAGATCCATCCAAGGCACTTAAATAGTATATACATACTTAAGCGGACGGGGCGCACAGGGCAATCTCTATTAAGTCCCATTTGAAAGGAGTTATGTTTGAAATTTGCAAATTATTGAGCGTGTAGGGTGCCCTTTTAGAATGTATGATTAAAATATACAAGCCTAAAAAAATCTGGCTTAATTGATTTAATTCATATATTAATCACGTGAAGGTCTAAAAAATTAATATACGTTTCTTTAGATTTAAATATATATATGTATGAATATAAAAAAAATAAAATAAAATACGGTTATCTTTGCAAAAAATATGAAAGTCCTAATATAAAAGCTAGTAGACCAGTCACGTAAGGCACATTCATTTCTAAGGACTTCGACGAGCCAGTTATTAGTTAATCAATCGACGTAGTTACATAATGAGGGAGTGAATCAGTGTCCACGTTGGTCAAGCCGGAGTCCAGATTGGAAACACTGTTGGGAATTGTACCGCCTCGAACACGGTATCAACCCCGATGGCACTATGGTCAGCGCCGAGGGCATGACAAGGGGCGCTTCAACGAGCTTTTTCAACGAAATTAGGTCGTCCCAATATGCCCCTCGTTCCATCTTCGTTGATTTGGAGCCAACTGTCATTGATTAAGTCAGGAAAGGGCCGGTTGTATCATCCTGATCAAATGATTACTGGGAAAGAGGACGCCTCAAACAATTACGCCAGGGGCTATAACACCGTTGGCAAGGAGTATATTGATGTCGTCATGGACCGATGTAGAAAACTGGCGGATCAGTGTGAAGGCCTTCAAGGCTTTCTCATCCAAAGGAGTTTTTGGTGGAGGGACCGGATCTGCATGGGTTTGCCTCGCTCTTGATGGAGAAATTGTCCGTCGAGTACGGAAAGCTTAGCAAATTGGAGTTTGGAATCTACCTATCGCCTAAGGTGATTTATTAGTAATATGTACTCCGTCACTTTAAGTTATTTTTATCTGGGGCTTAACCTGATGGAACTGATTCTTTTCAGGTGTCCACGGCGATTGTCGGGCCGTACAAAGCTGTCTTAACAACGCGCACAACTTTGGAGCACTCAAGTTGTACTTTCATCTTTGACAATGAGGTCATCTTCGACATCTGCTCGAAGCAATTGGGCATCGAAAGACCGGACTACCGCAACTTGAACCAAATAATCGCCCAAGTAGTCTCCTCAATCACGGCTTCCCTGCGATTCGAAAGTTCCCTCAATGTGGACTTATCGCAGTTGGCGACGAACTTGGTGCCATATCCTCGTATCCATTTTCCATTGGTCACCTACGCGCCAATCATATCCGTCGAGAGGGCCTACCTGAGCGTCATTGATATCACCAGGTCTTGCTTCGATCCAAATAACCAGATGGTGAAACGCGACCCTAGACACGGCAAGTACATGGCTTGCTGTTTGCTTTACCGTGGTGATGTGGTACCGAAGGATATCAACGCAGCCATATGCGAAATTAGGAAAAATCGAACAATTCATTTCGTTGATTGGTGTCGAACCGGCTTCAAGGTAATAACTTGCTAAAATCCATTAGTCTTCGGTGGAAGCTGGCGATGTTGTAGGCTTAATTGATTCCAACCTTTTTGAAATCCTAGATTGGTATCAACTCTCGGGGCCCTAGCGTCGTACCAGGTGGCATTTCGGCTAGATCATTACGAGCAGCGTGCATGCTTGCCAACACTACATCAATCGTAGAGGCCTTCCGCAACCTGAACCACAAGTTCGATTTGTTTATTTAATGATTTTATTTAATGATTTTATTTACTGTATATATTTAATGATTTTGTATATTAATTTCCTTATTTTAATTTAATCATTATTTTAAAATTAATTACGATAATTTAATCTCGGTATAGTGGTTTAGTGGCTTAGACGATTCTTATACAGTAATTTCAATTAGATTAGCTCAGTCGGGGAAACTCTTTATAGTCCAGTCAAAATTATGACCCATAATATACTGCAGCCTATACCTTGAAACAATGAAATAAATAATTAATGTTTTTCTCTTAAATTTCTTTAATAATAAATGCAAAATATTTTCGTAAACCACTAAATACTTTTTTCCGATGTTGCGTAGCGCAATTAAGACGTTTTAATTTCTTTCCCTCATTCTGTCGTTCTCATTAAGAGACGATAACCTATTATTCTGAGACAACTAAAATTATATTAAGACGTCGTTCCTCTCTCTCGAAAGGAAGAGTCGATACGTTTAATGTTAGATCTTCATTATATATATAGAAAAATCTGGCCCACCAACCAACCAATGGCAACCTCTTAACAGCGCCGCGGTAATTAGACGCCGTAGTCTCCTTTAAACCGCTAAGAAAATCTGCGGGGAGAAAAACTATGCCAAAACCAAAAGAGAGAGTGTAATTTTTCCTATTATTTTACGCTACGCTACGCTACGCTACGCTACGCTACGCTGGAGAGACGCATTAAGAGTTGTTAAATATCCTGTAAGATTAAGATTAATTACGCGCGAAATACAAAAATTTGAATAGCGTAATTTACTTATGTGTAATTTTGACTTGTGTTATATTTACTTATGTTTATACTTTTCTTATTTTTGGTCGATAACCTTAGTCCCTTTTGTAGATTTGTATCTTGTTTTGGCAAAATTTAAGAATAGCCCCTGCTCTTCCAAACTTAATAAATCATATACCAAATGAAAGCTTACGCCTTCCTCTATTCGTTGCACACCATTATAGTGAGCGCAAACAATAATTAACATTAAAAAACTAATTATATATATAGCAGTGCCAAAGGCTTTGCCTGGACTCGCTGTGATGATACACGCGCGTCCGTTACAAAAAATGCATATAAATATAGCTTCAAACATTTGAAGTTTCAGTGATCAAAGAATCGCATTTTTAAAAATACAAAACGCATCTAACCTAACGTAACCTAACCAAACCTAACCTAACCTAACCAAACCTAACCTAACCTAACCAAACCTAACCTAACCTAACCTAACCAAACCTAACCAAACCTAACCAAACCTAACCAAACCTAACCTAACCTAACCTAACCAAACCTAACCTAACCAAACCTAACCTAACCTAACCTAAACTAACCAAACCTAACCTAACCTAACCAAACCTAACCTAACCTAACCTAACCAAACCTAACCTAACCTAACCTAACCAAACCTAACCAAACCAAACCTAATCTAAATTTTATGATTTAAGGTAAATTTTTTACTAATTTTAACAAAATTCGTTCCGCGTAAATTATTTTATTTTTACATAATTTACACGTTATTTTAGGTTAGGTTTGGTTTGGTTAAGTGCGGCGCCGCTGCGTGTATCATCACAGCGAGTCCCGGCAAAGCCTTTGCCACTGCTATCTATATAATTAGTTTTTTAATGTTAATTATTGTTTGCGCTCACTATAATGGTGTGCAATGAATAGAGGAAGGCGTAAGCTTTCATTTGGTATATGATTTATTAAGTTTGGAAGAGCAGGGGCTATTCTTAAAAATGGCCCTTGTTTTATTTTGTATTCACGGCAAAGAAGAATTCTTGTGGTTCGGGGAAAAACCGGGACGCACCTGAAATTTTATTAGTAGTCCTACTCTTAACTCGGAGAGGTAATATTTTGGTTTTTCCAACATGTTTTACCTCTCCGAGTGACGTTTGTCACGGAGAGGACGTATCTGTCTGTCTGTGTGTGTATGTCTGTCTCTCTGTTGTTACACCCCAGGGGACCGCGTTCGCAGTTGGCAAATCGGGGCAAGTGTGGTCTCAATTTATGGACAGGAAGTTTGGAAAATTGGCTATGACCAAAAAATAAATATTTTTTACTATTAATAAATATTTATTTTTTGCTACTAGGCGATATTTTTGAACACATTTTTTTTGAAGACTAAGCCCTTTAACTATGGCCACTTTCCATTTTAACATTTTTTACAAGAAAACTATGAAAGAGAAAATTTTGAAACTTTGCACAAAAAAAAAATAATAATTATAAAAAGATTATTTGGCACATCTCATTAGAGATTTGAACCAATATTTTCAGAATTAGTGCCAATGAAACTAGGTTACTGTCATGTTGAAAGCTGAGGCCTTTGGTTTTTCCATATTCCAGCGAAGAAGCCGAAAAATCCACGACACGCGCTTTAACATAGGAAAATAATCAGGGCCGGAAATAAGAAAAATTGTCGTATTTACGGATTCGATCGTTACCAGCTAGTTCGAAATCGTTATCGATTCGAAATCGAAATTTTTATTTCGAAGCTTAGAGAATCGGGTCCCAGGCCCAGTTGTAACCCCTATTTGACCGTTGCCTACGTTAATCAAGGCCTGTGCACGGTAGTCTCGAAGGGGGAGACCTTTAGAAACGCGACTTCTTATTTTCTGCCTATTTTTACCGCGAGACGGCATTGATAGCTGGACCAAAACGCGCGCGAAAATGAGTATTTAAAATTCCAAGCGCGAGAAAATGAACATTTCAAATTATTTAGGTCTAGCTAATAGCGCCTCAGGTGAGAGAATTTGGCAACTTAAATCCACCTTATTCCCTTTCGCCGGAAGTTAGGCTTAGCTCGGGATTCATGGGGGTGAGTAGTGGGAAGAAATTGGTCTGTCGTCTGCTACATAAGCCAATAATATGTACTGTAGCGGACGACAGACCAATTTCTTCCCACTACTCACCCCCATGAATCCCGAGCTAAGCCTAACTTCCGGCGAAAGGGAATAAGGTCGATTGCCAAAATAAAAATAAAAATCGGCGCCGCGCACAGGCCTTGATTAACGTGGGCAACGATTTGACTGGAAAATCTATTGGACATTGTCCTCTGGCGTCACTGGCATGTGCATAAATAGTGTCGCATCTTCATACTCAAGATATCAACTCAAAAAATTTATTGGTCCAAATCTCCAGTTTTTTATCTTAGTTTTTTAAAAAATTATGGGACACTTTAAAATTTTATTGGACAATGTCCCGTGTTTTGTGCTTATTTCCGGCCCTGAAAATAATTATATTGACGGTGTCAGCGTGATCGAGTGGACCGTGCCGGTTAACCTAGCCTGAGCACGTGGTCTGAGTCTGTCTGCTTCTGTCAAACTGTCAGTGCTTGCGAGCGATTGGCTTGCTACTTTTCAAGTTTTCCGTTATTTGAAGTCTGCTGCTGTCTGCAATTTGCATCTGTCAAACTGTTAGTGTCAGTGACAGTCACCAGCTTCAGCGCAACTTTATTTTACAGCGAATTATCGTTTGACATTTTTGATTATTACTTCTTTTTTACGTGTGTATTTATTAATTTTCAGGAAAAATTTTAGTAGCCATCGGTTTCTTTAAAAATTAAAATCAAGAATAAAATCTTGATCAGAATTTTCAAAATTTTTTAGACTAAGCCTTGGTTTTCTTGAAGTTCTAACTTAAACTTATTAGTTCTAGTTACAGTTTGTATGCCATTGTTTCCGACTTAAAAAAAATGGCGGTTAAAAGTGCTACCCCCCTTCGTGGATTCTATACGGAAATTTTGGATTTTGTTGGCTGCAAACGTCATAAAGTAAAAACCAGATTGAATTTTTGAAAATAAATAACTTGTTTTTTACCTTTTTTTGTGAAACTGATCTCAATCTCATAGCGCTTTTAATATTTGCAGACGATACATGATTTAAGAGCAGCTTATTCTATTAAATTTGCTCCTGGTTTGTTCAAAATTCGAGCTCAGCTATATTTACTATTTTTCCTAAAATTAAATGTGTAATTTAGATTATTACGTTTATCGAGGGAAAGTTTTGGAGCCACTTTTATTTGAAAACCCTAACCCAAACCACCCCATGTATAAAGAATGGGTGAAGTCTGCGGGTATAGAGTAAGAAAATAATCCTTTTACTATTGAAAATAAACGTAATAACGCGTCTTATTTGAAAAATTCTTTGATTTAGCGACGGTTTAAATTTTGATGACCTAATTAGTTTTGTAAACTTCTTCAAACTAGTGGCAAAAGCGATTGGCCCAATATTATTGGTAAGAAGCGTAAATTTTTATAGTTTAATATTAATTGCAAATCTGGGGAAATTCTATTTAAGTTGTTTAAAGACGCGTCCACCGAGTGCGAAAAAGTAGAGACTCGGTGGGTTGAGCTTACTTCGAAATGTCAAAGCGTAAAGAAGTTTAATTTTGACAAAGCCTCGAAATTAATTAGAGAGGACGCTTTATATAAGATCATTAGGTAAGGCGCAAAGTATAATAATTATAAATAATTGTGATTAAACCTAAGGTTTTAAAGGAAATATTCAACAATATCCTGCGAAAAAGAGATTGAAATAGCTGCCTATATCATCTGCACTTGCGTTTGTAAGTTCTTTTCTCCCAATTTTTCGTTTAATTTTTTATATATCATGAACATTTTTTTCAGTTTTTGATGAAAATTTAAAATGTAGCGATTTAACACCGCAACAAATGGTAATTATTTAGAGGTGTGCGGGTGGTGATTTTTCAATTTCAAATTGGGTTTGTGTAATCAAAAATATGGTTTTCGGGTATCGGGCGGGACCCGAATTTTCGTCGGGTATTCGGGTAATTAGGCTTAGCCGAAAAAACGGTTGTCAAGTAACAGTCGGTATAGGACGAATAGTTATCGGGATGGGTGCCCAAAATTATATCTCAATCCTAGGTTCTTCAAATGTATGGTCTTTCTTAATTTCTTTCTTTTTGATGCTTTCTCTAAGTTTTGTTTCCGATTTCTCCTTCTTAACTCTTAGTCTTATTTCAACACAGAATACTGCCAATGGGATGATATATGCGTGTATTGTGTAGAGGTGTGTCGCGCTGCGTGCAATGATTCTAGTGTGTCTCAGAAAGAAACTACCACAGAACGTTTACCTTATATGTGAACTAAATTTCACCTTGTCGGATTCACCTCTGGTTCCTATTTTTAGTACCCACGAATAACTCGACAACCTGTTTCAGCTTGACACGTGTGTTGGGGGGGGGGGGTAATTTTACTACCCGAGTAGTTTCGAATAGTTGGAAAAAGACATTTTCGGGTATTGGTTCGGGCATTTGGCCCGATACCCGAACGGGTAATCTTTGGGTATCGAGTACGCGCACACCCCTAATTTTTAAGCTTTTTGTTTGTTTTATTTAAATAATGGCGTAACAATTTTACATTTGGTATTAGACATTGAAAGAGGGAGGTAATGATTCTTTCAAGGCGAGAGATTATGATACGGCTATTAAAACTTACTCAAAACTCATTGGAGAAAAGTGAGCGAGCACTCCTATTCTATACTAATACAGGGTTGCCACGGGTCAGGGAAAATGGGCTGAAAAGTCAGGGAATTTGATTTTAGTGGCTAAAATTTCTGGGGATAAGTCTTTATTGAAAGAGTAATGAAAGTTTCTCCTCATCCTCTCTTAACACAGAGTGAACTCTAGAGCAATCCCTAAAAATGTCCAGAATTGTTTTTATAAATTAAATGCCTTTTTTATCTCTTATTCTTATTCATTTTGGTGCAACAAATACATTGGAAAACTTAATGTAGATCGAGTTTATTTAATTATAAGCACTTAAACGTGCTGTAAACATTCACACTTTCGACCTAAAAAGGTCAGGGAAAATCGCAGAAAATGGTCAGGGAATTTGGTTCTGAAAATTCCGTGGCAACCTGTAATAGGACTAATGAATAACTGACTAATTACTTGTTAAATTTTTTTAGCCAATATTGCGATATAATTTATAGCAATCGAGCTGAAGCTTATCTTCGACTAGGCAAATATAGGGAAGCCGAACTGGATGCTACGAGGGCCATTATTTTAAATCCACACATGTGCAAGGTAAATTAAGTGTCAATGGGCACAAACTAGCGGTGTGCGAGTCCTAATGTTTAGGTTGCGAGCCCAATTGCGAGTATTGGGAAACTGGACTCGCCGAGTCCTCGAAAAATTGTTAATCGAGTGCTATGCGAGTCTAATTTAAAAATAATCCCTTAATTACTAAAACGTTTGAAAAGGCGGCAAAATATTTACAACTATCATAAGTCAGTGTGTAGAAGCCTACGATTCTAGTTCTAGGTTCAGTTGAAGTACCAATGTGGAATAGAACGCGTACTATGCGTGACAATTGAAGCCTTTACTAATCTAGTGTAACTGCGCCTGCACTGACAAGCGACAACGCAGCCACGGACTGTTATTGCGCGTGTCAACTAAATCTTTGCGTAGTGACACAGCCTACTCGATCATGCCCTGCTAAATGCATGATCGAGTGGCCTATGGTACTTACTGAAAGACGTCGTATAGTGTAATGGCAGTACTACGCGTGCAAACGTCATACCTTTCTATCTCTTAGCTCAGTGTCATCCCCCTACTGGGCGCGTACAGTATTCCCTCTTACAAGAGCGAGACCAGAGGGCGGGATACACAGTCTACACCCCTCTCTACCGTCACTAGTCTATAGCTTGCGTTTTGACCCTTCGCGAAGAAGAAATGGACTAGCCCGACAAAAATTAAACTAGGCCAAGTTTAAAGAAAAATTAAGACTCGCATAGGGAAAAATTAACTCGTTGAGTAGTGTTACTGAGCTACTACTACTAAGTACTCGGACTCGCGTGCGAATGATGAGAGTACTCGCGCAAGCCTGACACAAACCAGTCTGAGATGGTATCAGTCACCGATATTACAATTTTTAATGATTAATTGGTTCGAACTTAATATGAGATTTTTACGTTGCAGTGACATTTGCTGGTAATCGTCATATATTTTTTTTCTTTCCTTAGGCTTACAAAAAACTAGCATTAGCCTATGAAGGGCAAAAAAAGTTGGATCAGGTCTTTCTCACTGTGGGAGAAAGTGAAGAACTTTGTCCCGATTTAGAAACATGCCGTTATCATGCGGATATTATTCTTTATTCACGTACTCTTCGCGAAAAATGTAATTTTGTTTTCTTTATTAGAACTGTTCACGAGCCGCCAGGTTCTACTTAAATTTGGATATTTAAAATTTTTCAGTCATGTCTTCCGGTAGAAGTTTTCCTGAGAACAATGAAGTATCTAAAGATATCCCGTCTTCCATGCCTGAATTAATAGACGATTCGGACGAAGATGAAGGAAAGCCGGCGCTTCTCGGAGATAAATCGCTAGCACTTCTTAAGATAGCTCTGGGAGATATCTCGAAAAATTATACCCAAATAGTCCTGAAAGATTTATCCCAAGCAGTTCTACAAGATAAAGCTCAAGCAGTTCTACAAGATAAAGCCCAAGAAGTTCTACAGGATAAAGCCCAAGAAGTTCTACAGGATAAAGCCCAAGAAGTTCTACAGGATAAAGCCCAAGAAGTCCTGGAAGATAAAGCCCAAGAAGTCCTGGAAGATAAAGCCCAAGAAGTCCTGGAAGATAAAGCCCAAGAAGTCCTGGAAGATAAAGCCCAAGAAGTCCTGGAAGATAAAGCCCAAGAAGTCCTGGAAGATAAAGCCCAAGAAGTCCTGGAAGATAAAGCCCAAGAAGTCCTGGAAGATAAAGCCCAAGAAGTCCTGGAAGATAAAGCCCAAGAAGTCCTGGAAGATAAAGCCCAAGAAGTCCTGGAAGATAAAGCCCAAGAAGTCCTGGAAGATAAAGCCCAAGAAGTCCTACAAGATAAAGCCCAAGAAGTCCTACAAGATAAAGCCCAAGAAGTTCTACAAGATAAAGCCCAAGAAGTTCTACAAGATAAAGCCCAAGAAGTTCTACAAGATAAAGCCCAAGAAGTTCTACAAGATAAAGCCCAAGAAGTTCTACAAGATAAAGCCCAAGCGGTCCTGGAAGATAAAGCCCAAGCGGTCCTGGAAGATAAATCCCAAGCGGTCCTGGAAGATAAATCCCAAGCGGTCCTGGAAGATAAATCCCAAGCGGTCCTGGAAGATAAATCCCAAGCGGTCCTGGAAGATAAATCCCAAGCGGTCCTGGAAGATAAATCCCAAGCGGTCCCGGAAGATAAATCCCAAGCGGTCCCGGAAGATAAATCCCAAACAGTTCTGGCAGAAAAGTCATTAGAAAATGGCCAAGCGCTAGCTTTGTTGCTAAAGAATGTCCAAGCGTTTCAAAAAGCCCAAATTGTTCTTGAAGTGGGAGAGTGTAAAGAAGATGAAGAACAAGATGTTCCTTGCAATAACAATACAGTGACGTTATTGAAATCATTCAGAAACAAAACTAAACGAGGATCAGAGTTCTTATTGGCTAATAACGAATGTAGCGCCGTGGAAGAGTACGAAGAAGCTCTAACTATCGCAGACTCATTGGTTAGTTAGACGTTTTATCTACTTAAGTGAATTTTTTAAATAAACATAAATTTATTTTTTGAAATTTAGGAATATTTTCTTTACGAAAAAGATTTGCTTACTTTAAAATATGCCCTTGGAATTTCTCACGCTGCTGGAGATTTTCAAGTAATAAACTTAATTAATTTAACTGTTATATTATTAATAATTATTATTAATATAGAGTTTAGAAAAAGCTCTTCATTACTTTGAAGATATTGAAAAAAACCATAATCACCGTGACTTTCCAGCTGTATTTTACGCAACCGGATTGGTTCTTATCAAATTATTTCGGTAAGTAGTTATAAAATATTATCAGGTCAAGGGGGAAGGCCAAAGGGGAAAAATGTAAGGGAATTTAAACCCATGCTAATTGCCCATAAAACCAAAGCGGTACCAAACATGGCCGCCCACTGCCAAAGCTAAGCCTGTGACGGTTTACCTAGGCACTGACCTGACGTCACAAATGAGATAGCTCTATTGAATTTAATAGACAAGAATTAATAAGGATTTTAAAAAGGGCCTAATGTGTTAGGGATTTTTAAAAGGGCCTAATGTGTTAGGGATTTTAAAAAGGGCCTAATGTGTTAGGGATTTTAAAAAGGGCCTAATGTGTTAGGGATTTTAAAAAGGGCCTAATGTGTTAGGGATTTTAAAAAGGGCCTAATGTGTTAGGGATTTTAAAAAGGGCCTAATGTGTTAGGGATTTTAAAAAGGGCCTAATGTGTAAATCCGTTAGGTCATGGTTAGGGATTTTAAAAGTAGGCCAACGATGTTACCAGATTTTAAAAATAGGCCAACGATGTTACCAGATTTTAAAAATAGGCCAAAAACTATCAGGGATTTTTAAAATAGGGCAAATAGGTAAGGAATGTTAAAAATTTGGCCTCGAATGTTTGGGGATGTTAAAAATTGTGCATCGAATGTCTGGGGATTATTAAAGGGTATGCGAATTTATAATTTCATATCATATTTTACCACAAAAGTGGTATGTTACACTTTCAAGTCTCTACTTTCAAAGTTTCTATTTTTAAAATCCATTGGAAAATCACGAAAACTCAGTTTCGATATATCAATAAGTTTGTCTTGACGAGCTTGTTTGCCCGTTTTATGACATCTCTATGACGTGAGGGGGGAAAAAAAGCCCGAGAATCCTATACGCGTCTCGAGCTTCTCGCTAGTCTAAACTCTGGGTCTGATAGCGGAGGGAGAGTGGCATCATCTCACGTGAAAAATAAATCTGTGACGTCGGACTACGGGAAACGTTTTAGCCTTACATAAAAAGAGAATTTCAAATGAAGCATTTTCAAATGCATATTGCGGCCAAATAACCAGAAATGGGAGAATTAAAAGCTTGATATTTTTGAATTCACAGAAATTAATTCTATCTTTTGTTATATTAATCAGAGGTTGTTTTTTAAACGAAGCTTCTCATTCCCTTTAAAATGGCCCTTGACATTAAAGGGTCTCTAAAGAAGTCGGCGGACCATTGGAATTTTTTTTTTGAAAACGTTGTTATTGACGTCACAATCCCCGGGGGTGAGCAAAACGAAAGTCTTTCCTTCTAGCAAACGCAGCGGGGGTCTGGGACTCTCGCGGGTCAGTACTGGGGAAACGCCGAAACAGGGCGGCACCAGAGAGAATTTAGAAGGGGAGTGGAAGGGGTGGTTTGGAATGTAGCGCAACGTCGTCTGCTAAACGTTATCTAAGCAGGTCGATTTCCGGTATGATGCGTTTGTAACAGAGAGATTTTAGAACATGTGACCGGAAACTCGCCTACCCCAAAAAGCTCAACGCGACATCTTGTTTGGGCGTCATCACGTTTAATAGAGTCAAAGAGGGGCCTTCCACTCCCCTTCTAAATTCTCTCTGGCGGCACTCGACCAATCACAAGAGAGGGGTGGATGGGCCGGGTGAGATTTTTTGAAAAAAAAAAGAAATTGAACGGTCCGCCGACCTTTTTACAGTCCCTTTAACATCATTTGGTGTATCAGGGTAGAGTACAGGAAAATGTCCGGGAAAACCTTGAAAAAGCAGCTAGAAATTTGAAAGTGGAATTGTCAGGAAACCCTCTTATCTAATTTTTAACACGTATTTTTAATTTCTCAGTTTTGACGAAGCGCTTCTACCTCTAAAACATTGCCAGGAACTGATTAAAAACGTTTCAGTCTTAAAGCAATACGATTGGCCTGGAACGGAAAAAGTTATTGACAAAACAATCAAGGAGAGACTCGAGGTTAGTTCTCATTTCTAGGTATAAATATATTTATACGCTTGCTTGGAATAGTTATAATGGTATTTGTCACGCTTTAAGAAAAAACTAATCAATAAATAAACCATTATAGTATTCTAGCGTAAAAATAAACACGGGGGGGGGGGGAAAGTTAAATAGAAAGTCGCGCGTTACCACCAAACAAACATTTTATTATAGCTTCGTTTTCAAATATGGCCACGGGAATGAGTAAGACTTTAACATTAGCCAGGGTTAGTTTCAATTTAATTATTTATTATCATTTTAATTAGGTTTTTAGGTAATATTACGCACGTCGCATCTTAGGGGAAGGGGAAATTGCTGCACTTAACCAAATAAAAGGCACGAGCAATTATAAGGCATTGTTATTATTCTATGATATATTCAGGTTATTCTAATTTTAATTTCACAAATCATTGTTTAAAGGTATGTTCATGTACGTTGGGGGAGTAAATTAGTGTTGAAGTCGGGTCACTTATTGAAATATCAATTTGAAGCACTGTTTTAAATCGAGTCAGGGAAATCCTGGAAAAGTCACTCAGGGAATTTGAAAATTGACCAAAAGGTCGGGGAATATTAAGAATTTCAACAAAGTCAGGGAATTTGATTAAAGATTGTTAAAATATCTGCGGTTCAGCCATCCAGCTGGGTGACGTTTTAAACGCCGTTTTAGCGAGATCACATTTGACCAGGCACTGAAATCGAGGAGTGTGAAATCTGCCGCGTTTCACGTTAAATATTAATATTCGGTTTAATCGAAATTGCTGGGCTGATACTAAGTCACTTTTTCAAATTCGGTTACTAAAAGTCACTTTTCCAAAAATTAGTTACTATTTGTCACTTTTTTTTTTTTTTTTTTTTTTTTTTTGGATTTTTGAGTCTTTCGGTGTTATTTATCTTCTCGACGACAACGTTAAACGTTATACATTTCAATCGCCCAGGTGTATGACGGTTTAAACGCAAAAATTGCGGCATCACAGTTGATCAAACCCCAAAGTCGTGGAACTCGCTCAGCGAATGTTTAACTTAATACTTAAAATCAGAAGTGAGATGAGACTAGAAGTGAAGGGCTCTAGCATTAGTAGTAGATCCTGGCACTAGTGAACAAATTTGAGGATTTTATGCCGCTTCCATCGCGCCTACACTTGAGACAAAAAAATTGGTCGAGTTCCAAAAGCATTTCCTACCCCCTCCCCCTCAACCTAAAGCCGCGGAACACGGACGCGGCTCCTTGAATCTAGTTCGGCCGTCTGCCGCCGCGAGCGTCTCACGTTTTGGAGGGAAAATTCAGAAATCGCTACCAGAGGGCCAACCGTTGGTGTCTTATCAAGAATATTCACTTTCGCCAAGTGAAGAATTTGGTTAGCTCAGTACTTCTAGTCTCATCTCATTTCTGTTAAAATCAATCCAATTCAAATGAATATTTTTATTTTGATTTAAAACGACATCAATTACTTTGCATTATGAGCTGTGCTCCAAAATGATTTAATTGACTTTCGCCGTAGACCTTTTACGAGGTGACCTTTCCTTTGACCTTTAAAATATCTTTAATTGTAGGAAATAATTATGAAAATCAGTCATCTCTGAAAACATGTCATTTCAATTAAGTGGCCCTTTAAATAGCTTAATTAGTTTGCCCTATTCAGTCACGTTTTGTTTACTATTTTTAAATTAATTAGTCTCTTATTCAACTAAACTTGAGCGTGTTAGTTAGTATCAGCCCTGAAATTGTTCTCTTATTCCTATATTTAGAACAATAACAATTTGTCCTAAAAATATCAGGGAAAATGTTATAAAAGGGTTAGGGAAAAGCTGGAAAGTCAGGGAATTTGAATCTGAAAATATCAATTCAAAGTGCTGTTTAATGGTAGGTAGGGTCGATGAATAGTCTGTATTTTTTCTTTGGAAGATTTTTGAAGTGCTTTGTAAACTGGACTTTGTATCTGGTAATATTTAGATACGCAAAGGCCACAATCGAGATACGTTAGATTAGGTTTCATCAGAAGTATATAATACTTCTCTTCGAGAGAAGTGTACCACAAAGCGGGGTAAGTGTATCGTCACTCTTCCCAACATCGGAACATTTAGAGCAAGGTTACTAAAACGAATCACATACGCGATAAATAGTTCCCTCATCATTACTCTATTAGCGTTTAAATATTTGGCAAGACGCGCTTGCGCATTTTTGTCCCACGTCAAGACGAGGTTTGTGGGACGATTGCTAGGGATTTAATGCCAAACAATTATAGAATTCACCTTACGGTGCGATGCCCATTTGTAGTTTGATGAGCGGGAGAGCAAACACAAAGGGTGAGCCTGGGAAGAATGACGTTACATAACTAATGTATTAAGATGATACAGAGTGGCATCCTTCTTCTATTATCCCCTTCTGGTTTCATTTAATGTGTAATTTCATGGCGGTCATAGTGTCTTAATTTTTATAAATTAGATTTGTGGTGAGCCCCAATTTGTATAATTTAGGCTTATTTAGCGGCTAATGTAACTTAATCTAATACTGTTAATACTATCAAAAGTATATAGGTATAAAAACAAAAAGTACACTTTGTTGAGATTTGCTCGCGCCATGTAATATGAGAAGCCCTCCTTTATCCTAGAATAGTGTTGACCCCCTCTGCGTATTCTCGACCGTGGCACAGGGAACAAACCGTGAATAGGCTCATAAAATGGCAGATGTTAGCTATAGTACCAAAAAATTAGCATTTGGATCGCTAGCATCATGTACTACTGTCTATAAACCTATGACATAAAGGTCTTCTCCAATTGGTTAGTTCCTGTAGGCGGTTGAGCGGACGGTAGCTTGCTTCTCAGTTTACATATCGTCTACAGCCAAAGGCAGGGAATTGTTAATGAAGTGTACTTTTGGTTTTTAACGCTATATACTTTTGATAATATTGGGCCAGGTAACCCAAAACATCTTTTTGTCGCGTCGATTGCCTTCCAATAATCCTAAATAATTTCTTTACAGGAAGAGCTTTCCGAGCTAATATATAAGTGTCGTTACGCTCCGAAACCTGACGCAGTTTGTCGTTTAAATTCTTGTCCCTACACTAGAAACATCTATTACACTGACCCCAATATCAGAGGTTGCTACCAATTGTTTTGCACTGGAAATTGCCATGTGGAATATCATTTTCAGTGTTGGAGGCGTGTTCGAGACGAAATGGGCAAAACTGAAAAAGTAAGGGAAACGTCTGACCATGTCGACCAACATCAAACTTTTCTCCTTTAAAAAAAAATATTAATTTTCGCAGGATTTTTTGGATAATTCTTGCCCTACACCCGACTGCGAAAACGTAGTTTATCTAATCCAAATTATTTCCAAAAATGGCGAAATTCAAAATACAGTAAGTAATCTATATCTAATCATCACAAACTTCACCAAGGCTTAACTGGCAAGGCCTAGTGACGTTTTATTTAAAATATGATCTCTAACGAGAGATATCCACTAACTTCACCAAGGCTTAACCGGCAAGGCCTAGCCATGTTTCTTTTAAAAAAGGATTTCTAACGAGATATATATATATATGTATAGTCTAACCACTAACTTCACCAAGGCTTAACTGGCAAGGCCTAGTGAGGTTTAATTTAAAATATGATCTGTCTAACCACTATATTAAGTTATTAACTAATGCTTAGTGACATATTTCATATTTGTTTTTGTTTTTTTTTTTAGTTTGAAAGCGCTATTCATGGTAAGCATAAACAGAAAGTACCCAAGCATCGCAAATCGAAGTTGGAGAGGAAGACAGAGACTCGAAGTATTAAGAAGCGTAAAAAACTCGAGAAAGTAAAAAAGCCGTTGAAGGATGGTGAGAAAGAAGCTCAATATGATCCTGAAGATGATGAATATAACCCTAACGAAACTGAGTGGAAAGATGTTCCAACGGAGAGCACTGCTGGAAAGGAAAATATTCCCCTTAACAACGAACAACCAAATCAAATCATTTACGAATGTAAGTTAACTATTTTTTGTTTTTACCTAACTCCCACTGATGAAATATGTAAATTAAGTCCTGAAATTAGCGCCTAATTTAGGTGCATTAGTATTACCATAAATCGCGAATATTTTAGATCCTGAAAATGCTGAAGTTTTTCGTCTCTTGTCAGCACGCGCCAAAGCTAGGTTACATCGAGACCTAGATTTGCGCATGCTGACAATCGATGTTGAATATGTTAGAAGTAGAAAAAGAAAGATGCGGATTCGTTCGTTTAGCCTAAGGATGAACGGATTTTAAACTTAACTTTGACGCGCGACCATGGATAAAGGATGCGCGTGAAAAACATTCGACGCTCTATAGGATGTGCAACTCCCTGTACTAAAAAGTAGACAAGTCGATACTAGCGCCGCCTGGCAACCAGCGCTGGAAAGCCTCGCGTGACAAAAATAAAAAAAACACAGGCTGAGGCTACGGTAGATTTTTTCCTTCACGTCGTCTGCAAGAAGCAAAACGGTGGTTTTATTTTCTTATGTCCAGTACATTTTACTTTTCACGCGAGGCTTTCCAGCGCTGGTAGCCAGGCGGCGCTAGTATCTACTTGTCTACATTTTAGTACAGGGAGCTGCACATCCTATAGAGCATCGAATTTTTTTCAGGCGTATCCTTCATCCATGGCGCGACTAGATTACTCGGTTCTCCATTCCTACTTCTAAAATTGCATCTATCCCTGATAATACAAAGACTTTGAAACTTTCCACAACAATAACAAACCTTATTTTCCACGTCTAATTGAAATTTTAAGAGATTATAAACAGTATTTTTAGAATTAGAAGGAATTTGTTCCAAAAAAAACATCTCCTATAGAGAGGGCGATGTTAAAAAGCTAACAGGGAGCTGGACATAAGATATTTTTTGTTGGCAAGTGAGCCCCCTACACCAGCTATCTGGATTTTTTAGCATAAGTTGACTAGTGGGCTCCGGACTTCCACTTTTAGCCACATCGTAGGATACTATGAGGCTCTTAGTTTGACCCGAGCCGTAGTAGTAATAGTAGTAGTAGTCGTGGCCGGAGTTTTCGCTTTCGTTATCGTCAGATTTTAGCTTAAAAGGAACTTTATATTACCACAACCCACCCATAGGGGTAACTGGACTCGGTTAGAGATTTAATTTTAATTAAAGTTTTTTCAAATCGCAGCCGGGATTGAACCCGGGTCGCTCACACAGTAGACAGGCATTCTACCACTGAGCCATAGAGACTTGATAGAAACCCCCAGGGTTTATCGGTTAGTTTTATCTCTAAAATGTCGAGGTGATGTGGGGTCGGATACTTTTGAATTTTTATCTGTGGGGTCGGATACTTATTAATTTATATGTTTCGGGTTTTCATATTTATTTCCTTTTTATTTATGTGCTAATTAAATAGATCACGATTTTCCCCGTTTCCTACCGCGCTCCTCATGTGTTTCGTTCTCGATCGGTAGCTATCGCCATCTATGTTATGTTTGACTGGAACGTTTTGAGGTTAATTCAAATGTGGGTTTAGATCATTTTAACGTTGCTAAAGGTAATTCTAGGGGATAATCACTAAAATGGATAAACTTTCTCTTTCAAAAGTTTTGTTAGAAATTTATAAGACGCGATAACTGTGCATCGGCATAAGTCTATGTTGTAAACTCATCGAGGGGATTATCACTAAAACTATCTGTTCTTCGATTCGTCGTGAAAGAGAACTGCCTTAGACAGTATAAAATTTTTCGATCGTCATTGAAGGGAGAGTGAATGGGAGAGAATTGTGGTGAGGTGATATTTTTCGTTCGTGTATTTTAAAAGGAAGGAAATTATGATAGTTAGGTTAAGCCATATACCCTCCCTTAAAAATTCCTCTTACCCGTCGACAATAAGAGTTTCACGCTCCCCTATTTTAACATTCAAAGAAATCGAGGGAAATTTTGAAAGCAAAAGCAAGTATTTACTGACGTTCTTTTTAGAATGGTCCTAGGCACCGGGATATTACAATTATTGGGTGTTTTACCGCATTCTTTCTCTTTCAAACTCTTCTGACCATAAGTTCATGTTAGAAATTTATAAGAAGCGATAAGTGTGCATCGGCATAAGTCTATGTTGTAAACTCATCGAGGGGATAATCACTAAAACCAGAAGCATATAATACTTCTCTACGAGAGAAGTGTACTACAAAGCTGGGTGAGTGTAACGTCACTCTTCCCAACATCAGAGCATTTGGAGCAAGGTTACTAAAACGAATCACATACGCGATAAATAGTTCCCTCATCATTACTCTATTAGCGTTTAAATATTTGGCAAGACGCGCTTGTGCATTTTGTGCCACGTCCAGACGAGGTTTGTGGAATGATTGCTGGGGATTTAGTGCCAAACAATTATAGAATCCACCTTACGGTGCGATGCCTATTTGTAGTTTGATGAGCGGGAAAGCAAACTAAAAGGGGGAGCCTGGAAAGAATGACGTTACATAACTAAAGCATTAAGAGGATACAGAGTGTCATCCTTCTTCTATTATCCCCTTCTGCTAAAACTATCTGTTCTTCGATTCGCCGGAATATTACAATTACAGCATAAGTAAATTTATACGGTTATAATTTAATCACTGTTTAGAGTAGGGAATCGAGGGGCTATCCACTCTGATTTTATGCACGGTAAATTATTTAAGCATTGTAAAAGATAGCGCTATTCACTCAATAGGGTAAGGTATAGAGGGGTTATCCACTCATTAGGGTAGGGTATAGAGGGGCTATTCACTCGTACGATGTGGCTACTATTACGAGCCCTTGGGTCGCCTTGTTGAAAATACTGGTTCAAATCGCTTGAAATTTTAATGAGATGTGCAAATTAAGGTTTGTTATTTTTGTATAAAATTTCAAAAGTTTCTCTTTTATAGTTTTATTGTAAAAAAATTAAAACGAAAATTAGCCATAATAATTAAACGGTTATTAGTCTTCAAACGGTTTAAATGTTTTTTCTTCGGTTTCACTGGTTCGAATCTCTCGAACTTTTAGTGGCAGGTATATTAAGAACGATTTTTTTAAAAAAAAAACTCGATAAAAATTTTGTTTCCGCATAAACACAACCTATTTCCTATTTTTTGGAATATAACTATTTCTTTTAAAAGTTTTTTGGTTTGGTTTGGTTAGGTGCGTTTTGTATTTTTAAAAATGCGATTTTAATGTTAATTATGGTTTGCGCTCACTATAATTGTGTGCAATGAATAGAGGAAGACGTAAGCTTTCATTTGCCAAAAGTTTGAAGCATTGTACGATAATTTAAAACCATTCAAAACACATCTCACTAAAATTTCAAGTGATTAAAACCCTTGAAACCGATGAAAACACACTTATGGCTACTTTCCGTTTTAAAATTTTGTAACTTTGGACAAAATTTAAAATTCCTATTTTGCACATCTCTTAAAAATTTCAAGAGATTTGAACCAAATATTTTTAGAATTTGGGGAAAAAAAGGAGTCTTCAATAAATTTTTGGCGTGAACGAGTGGGCCGTCGGGAGACTGTAGTAAAGCATGGCCAACTCGATCACGCGCACCGAGACGCTAGATGCTCGCGTGGTCGAGTGGGCTATGAGTTAGAGTTTCAGTTTGTGTTTCAAATGGGCTTCCAGCCATGCTTTGAGCATGGATTTTTGTATCTGTTGGGCTGCATTAATGTTACAGTACAGTACATAACGTATTAAGATAGATATAAATATTAAATATTTAAAAAGTGGCTTATATTTTCAAAATAAACGTAAGTTTATCAAGAAGAAGTGCATGCATGCCTAAATTAAATCAGTTAATCAGCGCAAAGGCTTAATAGGAAGGCAAACGTACGTTGTATGTAACGTATTTACGCGTATTTCCTCAGAATTTTCTTTATTTTGTGATATTTTAGTAAACGCCGAACCCACGTACGTCTTCAAGAAAGAAGATATTGTAGAGGGTGATAGTGTACGTACGAAACGATAATTTATATTTATTCGTCGCCAAGGCTTAAGGTAAAGTTTGTTGTTTTTGCTTTATTACTTTTAGGCAAGTAATAAACAAGCGCCAAAAACCCGCGAAAAGAAGTGTAAGCCAAAGAAAGCTGTCCTAAGCATTGACGAATTTTGTAAAGACGCCATTTTATCTAGTGCCCCGTAAGCTTTATCGTCAATACTTAATTTACCTCGCGTTAAATTACTTGCGTATCGTAGAAACCCTTACTTGGAACGCATTCAACATTTACAAATTACTAAGGAACTAATGGAGGATATTGACATATCAGAGAATAATGGTTCTGAGAACCATACGTTTCGTCAAAAGCTAAATAATGATCATCCAGTTCATGTTGAAAATAATGACTCGCGAATGACTTTAAACAACTCGTCTATTTCTAAGGACGAAGATATTGAACCAGTTCCTACCTTTGAAAATACAAAAGCTGATCTTTGTAGAAATATGTACAACAATTCATGCAAGCCAAAACCTAATGAAGCTTCGCCAACTCTTTTTTTGCCAACCGAGCCCAAAAGGGAATATGAAACTATAAGACAATTATCGGAAAATATGGACGATCAGGGTATAAATTCGACTAACTCACTCATTGCACGAAAGATTCGATTACTAGAAATAATCCGAAAAAAAACATCCGAATTAACTTACAATTTTAACGCCGCAGCGTTCCAACTTCAAGTGACACTCTTTGCGTTGCCTGAAGAGTTACAACTGAATTTGGTGGCCGGAATCTTTAATAATTTCTCGAATAATTCGAAATTCTGGGAAAAATTGAGTGAGATTGTGGATTTCAAGGAAGTACTACAATTGGTGAGTTAGTTTATCCATTATTAGAGATAGTTCCCACAGGTCTGGGAAAATTTTTATAATGCTCCAAAAAGGTCAGGTCAGGGATTTTTTAATAGTTTTAAGTTTTTAACAATCTTTGGGATTCTTTTTTTTTTTTTTTCTTTACTGGATAAATTTTCTTGGGTTTAATTTTTTGCAATTTTGAACTTTCCAGCGTCATATCTTAGAATAAGTAGGGTTGATAGTGATACTGAGTCACTATTTTCATTAAAAGTCACTTTCCAAAAATGAGTTACTGTTTTTCCCTTTTTTTGGATTTTTGAGTCTTTCGGTGTTATCTTCCTATGGGTTAACTAACGCTAGGGATTGTTCACTAACTGGGTTTCCCATGTATTGCTATCGCCAACTACATGTTCCGAATGATTCCTTGATTCCCCTCTTCATTCCCCCAATTTATTGGACCAAAGCGGATGTAGATATAGCGCCATCTCTCGGCAAAATAAATCGTTTTTGCCCAATTTAGGCAGGATTTCAATTTTGACGTCATAGACCACGTGATATTTGGTCCAATTTTCTTATAACCTCCTGTTAGGGACAGTAGCTGCTGCTAGGGGGCGTTTGGAACATGCATGCGTTATCTTTATGGGGGAACGAACTATCCCTAGCGTTAGTTAATCCATGATCTTCCCCACCACAACGTTAAACGTCATATATTTCAATGGTCCAGCTTGATGACCTTTTGAACGCTAAAATAGCAAGATCACATTTGATAAACTAAAAAATATTGGACCTCCCTTCGCTCGCTTAAGAAATGTTTAACTTAATATTTTAAAACAATCCCAAGTTTCGAATTAATAAACCCCCCCCCCCCAAAATCCACTTAATAAAACCCATCTTCAATTTTGATGAATTTGAATGTTAGAATAATTTCATTTTAAAGATAGTTTAAGACATTTGTTGTTTCAGCTTTAAAAGTGATATTTAATAATATTTGTTATTTTTAATGAAACATTTTATTTTTTAAGACCTTTTTTATGAAGCAGTTACTTTTGAATGACAATTTCTATTTTCTACCATTCACGTAACTGCTAAAAATAAAAAAAAACCCGGTGGGCTGGGCTCTTTCACTGGAAATATCTAAGCCCATATATTGGGCTAAATTACGACACAGACCTTTTAAATATCTTCAATTATAGATTATAAATACGAAAATTCAGTCATCTCTGAAGACATTTAATTTGACCTGGCCCTTTTTAATAGCTTAATTTGGTCCCATTTAGTCACTTTTTTGCTAACTATTTTTATATAAATTGAGCCCTGATAAATACATTTTAAAGGGGCTGTAAAGAAGGCAGCGGCGGGTGGGTAAAAATTATTTGTAAAACGTCAGAGGCACGTGACCGAGGAGAGGCGTGGTTCAAAGAAGCTTAGTTCGTTTTATTTCGAAAACTACCACTTCATGGTATTGGCGCTGCAATCTCACGAAAAACAAGGACTAGATGTCCAGTTCCACTCCATGTGGAGTCTTTGTATCTTGGCATCACGTGATGTCTGTGACGTATTTCAAATAATTTTTACCCACCCGCCGATGCCTTCTTTGCAGTCCCTTTAAGGTCCGCTTAACATTGACGACTTTTGAGTCTTGACTTGTCCAAAAAGATTAGGAAATATAGGAAAAACCTGGCAAACTCGGCTAGGAATATAAATTATTTCATATTGTTGCTGACAAGTTAACCCGGTTGTATTTATTTAAGAGTTTTCTCTGATAGGGTTCGCGAGATCCGGAAACCTCCGATATTTTCTCTTTAAGAACGGTGATCAAAAATCTCAATGATGATACGAAGAACTTAAGGGACGCTAACGTTAAGCAGAAATATACTTTTGCTCTCGATAAAAATAAATTGGAAGAAGAAATTCAAGATTGGCAATTGAAATTTAACGTTAGTTAATAAAAAAACAATTTAGCTTATCTATTTTATGATTTTATAATCCTTAATTTGATTTTTAATTAGAACTTGGTGCTTGAAATGAAAGGCTTGAAAATAAGCCATGATTCGGAGTTGAAACGCTTGAACCACGAAAAACAGAAGATGCAAGATCAAATCAACAATTTAATGAAAGAAAATGAGGGCGTTAAAGAAGTTGAAAATACGTATGTAATAATGATTTATTTAAATTTATTTTAATATGGTTAGTTTAATTTAATCGAATTTAATTTGAACAGGGTTGAAAAGTTATTAGAACAGATGAGTGAAACCCAGAAAGAATTGACCGAGCTAAAGAGAGCCAATGAAATGGCTAGTTCAACTAACGAAACTCTTCTAGAACAAGTGACGGGTTGCCAAGAGACGATTAAGAAAGTTTCAGTAAGAATAGAAACTTAATTTAATCATTTCTTAAGTAGAAAAATTAACATCAAAATTCACTCGCAGGAAAGTCTTATTAACGAACGCAAAAACATGGAGATGTTGATTTTTAAAATTGCGGAAGAAAGGATATCGGAAAATATCCAGAGGATTACGAAACAAATGGAACATAGTGCCAAATCTGCCAATAGCCTCGAGTAAGTCTTAATTAATTTTAGACACTTTTGCGAATGATTATTTAACACTTAACTTTGCCGTAGTTACTTTCGGCTTAATAATATAAAAGACTTCCAATTGGAACATTTCAAAAAAATTGAGTCGCAGCGTAACAACTTTTTGGTTAGTAATTCAACTTTGCTTTTTTGCTAAAGCCCTCCCTGATTGCTAAGTGCCGAACAACAGCCGCGTCAAACTTGATTACATTTTTTTAATTAGGATAAAATGAACGAATGTTTAAACAAATTAAACCGAGACGAACGTAACTTTAAGATCGATGACATCCCCGCAATTCCGATTGTGCCGCCGATACTCGATTCTAAGCCACCAGGATTTCATAATGTAAGTTAAGTTTTAACCTGGAGTGTGCCGATACCCTAAGCACATTTTTTAGGACCCGAACGGGTACCCGAGTCCCAATTTAAGCCTTTGCCAATACCCGCCTAGTCTGACTGTCCAGTTCATGACGTTACCGCTCATGTTTCAATAGAGTAGTGTCGGTAGAGAGGGGAGTAGACGGTGTATCCCTCCCTCTAGGCGCGCTTTTGTAAGAGGTGATACTGTACGCAGGCGCGGTAAGGGGGGTGACACTGAGCTAAGAGATAGAAGGGTATGACGTTTGCGTACATAGAACTGGCATTACTCTATATTAATTACTCATAATTAATAATTCAATTAGTGACAAGTTATTAATTAATTAATGTTGGGATAATGGCTCAGCTTTGAAAAGACTGAAAGGAAAAACAAGACCCAAATTGGGCCCGAAAGCTAATTTTGGGGGTTTTGCAGGACCCGACGGGTAATTGAAAATTGGAACCGATACTCGCGGCGGGTAAAATTTTCTATTACCCGAAGTTTACCCGACACCCAAAAATAAAGACCCGCTGCACAGCCCTGGTTTTAATGTTATTTGTTAATAAGTTTTGTTATTTTAGGCTAATACTAATACAGGGGCAATGCAAGGTCTACTGCCATTCATGATGAATAATCGACCGCCGTTATTTCCTAATCCTCCCCCCATTGTCAATCGATTCATGTTTCCAACATTACCGCCACCGACCGGAAATGGCGCTTTTGCTAATAATAATACGATGCCTCTTCCTCACTTTGGACCGCCTGGAATTCAGCCATCTCAGTTGTCATCTTCATCGTCAGCATCATCAACGTCGTTGCCTGTTAGTCCAGGAACTTCTAGGCGTAGTTCTTCCACTTCCAGTTTGTACGATCAATTGTCCCCGATAAATTTGCCTTCGCAATTGGTCGCGAGTGTAAGTTCTTGCGTTTAAATATTCTCACTCTCGGCGGAGCCCAGTTACCCTATTCCCAGGGTTCATACAAACCTGGAAAACCCAGGGAAATAAATAGTTGACAAAAAAAACTGGGGGAAATTTAGAATATTTAGTAAAATTCAGGGAAATTTGTGATTTTTGAGTAAGTTTGCAAACAAGGGCCGAGTAATTAAGGAAAATGTTCTTTCACTTTGGAGGCTCATAACTCTGGTTCTATTAGAGGTACGGGGATGTCCTTCTAGTGTTTTATAGTCCTATTTGTCCCCTTGCCAACGATACCAAAAACCGGGTCCGAGTTATTAAGCAAAATGTTTGTTAACATAACCTCCGTAGGATTAACATGGCTAAGCCTTATTTGCATTATGACACTTATGGTAGTGTATCACTTAATTGTATTTTGTTGTTTATGGTAGTGTCTCTTTTGTTGTTATTATGTTAATTAACATTGGTTCTATCTTAGTTTATTGAAAATCCTTTGAGTATTTTATAGTCCTATTTGTCCCCTTTCCAACGATACTAAAAACTTGGCGTTACAGCAAACAGGGGCCAAATAACTCAGACCATATGATACTCCAGAAAAAACCTGGCAATCTCGGAGAAATCGCTTTTCCAAAAGTTGTATGGACCCTGATTCCTGTAATTTTGAATCTATTAATAATTTCTTGTATGGTATCCACTCTTTTATGTCTTTAGCCTAAACATGTAGCGTCTAAATGCGAAACATCTTCCAAAGCTCAATCCCAAAGTGCCAAGGGCAAAAGTAGCTTTGATAAAATAGTACAAATGATTAAACATAAGCTGCCATATTTGAGCGAGTAAGTGAAATGAGATAGGCAATAACCGCGAGTCGTTATTATTTAACATTTTTCTAACAATCGATCGACAGAGACGAAATTAACGCGTACATCAAGGCGTATCGCGCTACGGGAGAAAGATTTACGGGTAAACTGAATGAGGATATAGCCAAGACGTTGACGGAGTATATTCTAAGTGATGAAAGCGCTGTAAGCCTTGGTTTAACTTTAATTAGGGTTAGCTTCGTAATGGGAGAATTAATCGAACATTTTTGAATTAAAGAGTCCACTAGGTTTTGACGCCAAGCACAAGACCAAACCCATTCTAAAAGATATGTCGAGTGTGATTCCGCCAGTATGTTCCCCCGAGCCAACTATCGCGAAAATGTGGAAAATCAACGATAAACCCAGCGGAAACTTTAAGACCAAAGACTGTACCATATGTTTTGAACCTATAACGAAAGGTAGCGCTTATCAAGCCGAGTGCGGTCATAATTGTTTTCACGAAACGGTAAACTTTGACTTGATTTTAAACCTCTTAATGTTAATTTTAATTTCTTGGTCAATTTATACAAGTGTGTTCGCCCTTGGTTGATGGAAAACAGTTCCTGCCCGATTTGCAGAAAATATCTGCTTTTGCCTGAAGAATTTCCTAAACTTTAAATGTTACGCTTAAGCAACTTGTCAAGGGAATTTATTTTTTCAAACAATAAAAATATTAAACGTTCCAGTTATATGTGTTACGGTCTTCCTTTTAATTCATTTCTAGGATTTGACTTTCCATGATGGGTAGAGATTTTGAAACTTGAGGCCTGTTAATTTGGCCAATCACAACGCGATTTACTATGCTTGTGTGATCTTATAGTGTTTTCCATTGTGAGTGCTTCGAAAAAATATTCGTCTTTCATAGGGGCAAAAAACGAGCGGCTCTGTTCGTCTTCCATAGCACCAGTCGGTCCCCCACCCCCCTCCCTTATTGATCCCTTCCGACATGGATGAAACCAGGATAGCCGACTCTAGCTTTGGCCTATAGTAACCGATTTTCGAAACGTGACCGTGGCGCCCCCTTTTTTTCGTACGGAAAAACTGGGGGATATTAACATTGGGGAAACTAGTCCCTTGCCCCCCCCCGTGCATCTAATTATGTTCCGTAGGAAAACTAGAGGCCGCTAGAAGCACTAGCTTCTGCAACGCTTCTGTCATGCCTCTACCGGACGTTTACGGAAACTACCAGAGTTGACTCTCGTGGGCTACGTTCAGTAACTGCTAGCGTACGCAGCGCTGCGCGCATCGGAGACCGATTTTTTTACTGTACGGGTTTTTGCACTTCCGGTTTCTACGTCACGCTACGCATCGATGTGACACCGATCGCAGCGGCTGGAAGAGCAGGTTTTTTCGATGCGAATCGGATTTATGACGTCATTAATTGAAGTTCAACACGGCGAGAAATCCAGTCCAAAGCCACTAGCGAAACGATAACACATTTTTCTTTTATAGATCTTTTCAAATGAACTGGAATTAAGGTTATTTCCGATTTATCATCGTTAGATAGTTCATTTAAGCACAAAAATAACAGTTTTCTCCTCAATCCAAAATCTCTAGCAGACGCCATCATGGAAAGTACATCAAACGGACGCTACTAATTTGCATAAGTTTACAGCAAACCAATTTTTTTTGCATAAGGCCGCCATTTTCAAAAGTTTGCTTCCAAAAAACTAATTTGCATAAATTCTGAAAAAACTTTTTCATGCATAAAACCAGTATTTTCAATGGTTTGCAGCCAATATACCAATATGCATAAAATTCCCCATCCACCACTATTTTCAAAAGTTTGCTACAAGAATACTAATTTGCATAAATCTACCGAAAACTCGATGAAACTCGTTTAGCTTCGTTTAGCTTCGTTAAGCTTCGTTTAGCTTAGCTTAGCTTCGTTTAACTTCGTTTAGCTTCGTTTAGCTTAGCTTAGCTTCGTTTAGCTTCGTTTAGCTTCGTTTAGCTTCGCTTAGCTTCGCTTAACTTCGTTAAGCTTCGTTAAGCTTCGTTTAGCTTCGTTTAGCTTAGCTTAGCTTCGTTTAGCTTCGTTTAGCTTAGCTTAGCTTCGTTTAGCTTCGTTTAGCTTGGCTTAGCTTCGTTTAGCTTAGATTAGCTTCGTTTAGCTTCGTTTAGCTTAGCTTAGCTTCGTTTAGCTTAGCTTAGCTTCGTTTAGCTTCGTTTAGCTTCGTTTAGCTTCGTTAAGCTTCGTTTAGCTTCGCTTAGCTTAGATTAGCTTCGTTTAGCTTAGCTTAGCTTCGTTTGGCTTCGTTTAGCTTCGCTTAGCTTCGTTTAGCTTCGTTTAGCTTCGCTTAGCTTCGTTTAGCTTCGTTTAGCTTCGTTTAGCTTCGCTTAGCTTCGTTTAGCTTCGTTTAGCTTCGCTTAGCTTCGTTAAGCTTCGTTTAGCTTCGTTTAGCTTAGCTTAGCTTCGTTTAGCTTCGTTTAGCTTAGCTTAGCTTCGTTTAGCTTAGCTTAGCTTCGTTTAGCTTCGTTTAGCTTCGTTTAGCTTAGATTAGCTTCGTTTAGCTTCGTTTAGCTTAGCTTAGCTTCGTTTAGCTTCGTTTAGCTTCGTTTAGCTTCGCTTAGCTTCGTTTAGCTTCCTTTAGCTTAGCTTAATTTCGTTTAGCTTCGTTTAGCTTAGCTTAGCTTAGCTTCGTTTAGCTTCGTTTAGCTTAGCTTAGCTTCGTTTAGCTTCGTTTAGCTTAGCTTAGCTTCGTTTAGCTTCGTTTAGCTTCGTTTAGTTTCGTTTAGCTTCGTTTAGCTTCGCTTCGCTTAGCTTAGCTTAGCTTCGTTTAGCTTCGTTTAGCTTCGTTTAGCTTCGTTTAGCTTCGTTTAGCTTAGCTTAGCTTAGCTTAGCTTCGCTTAGCTTCGCTTAGCTTAGCTTAGCTTAGCTTATCATCGTTTAGCTTAGCTTAGCTTAGCTTAGCTTCGTTTAGCTAAGCTTCGTTTAGCTTAGTTTAGCTTCGTTTAGCTTAGCTTAGCTTCGTTTAGCTTCGTTTAGCTTCGTTTAGCTTAGCTTAGCTTAGCTTAGCTTCGCTTAGCTTCGTTTAGCTTCGCTTAGCTTCGTTTAGCTTAGCTTAGCTTCGTTTAGCTTCGTATAGCTTCGTTTAGCTTCGTTTAGCTTAGCTTAGCTTCGTTTAGCTTCGTTTAGCTTAGCTTAGCTTCGTTTAGCTTAGCTTACCTTCGTTTAGCTTGGTTTAGCTTCGCTTAGCTTCGTTTAGCTTAGCTTAGCTTCGTTTAGCTTCGTTTAGATTCGTTTAGCTTCGTTTAGCTTCGTTTAGCTTAGCTTAGCTTCGTTTAGCTTCTTTTAGCTTCGTTTAGCTTCGTTTAGCTTAGCTTAGCTTCGTTTAGCTTCGTTTAGCTTAGCTTAGCTTCGTTTAGCTTCCTTTAGCTTCGTTTAATTTCGTTTAGCTTAGCTTAGCTTAGCTTCGTTTAGCTTAGCTTAGCTTCGTTTAGCTTCGCTTAGCTTAGCTTAGCTTAGCTTAGCTTAGCTTATCTTCGTTTAGCTTAGCTTAGCTTCGTTTAGCTTCGTTTAGCTTAGCTTAGCTTCGACTAGCTTCGTTTAGCTTCGCTTAGCTTCGTTTAGCTTCGTTTAGCTTAGCTTAGCTTCGTTTAGCTTACCTTAGCTTCGTTTAGCTTCGTTTAGCTTAGCTTAGCTTCGTTTAGCTTCGTTTAGCTTCGTTTAGCTTCTTTTAGCTTCGTTTAGCTTCTTTTAGCTTCGTTTAGCTTCGTTTAGCTTAGCTTAGCTTCGTTTAGCTTAGCTTAGCTTCGTTTAGCTTAGCTTAGCTTCGTTTAGCTTCGTTTAGATTCGTTTAGCTTCGTTTAGCTTAGCTTAGCTTCGTTTAGCTTCGTTTAGCTTAGCTTAGCTTCGTTTAGCTTCCTTTAGCTTCGTTTAATTTCGTTTAGCTTAGCTTAGCTTCGTTTAGCTTCGTTTAGCTTAGCTTAGCTTCGTTTAGCTTCGTTTAGCTTAGCTTAGCTTCGTTTAGTTTCGTTTAGCTTCGTTTAGCTTCGCTTCGCTTCGTTTAGCTTCGCTTCGCTTAGCTTAGCTTAGCTTAGCTTAGCTTCGTTTAGCTTCGTTTAGCTTAGCTTAGCTTAGCTTAGCTTAGCTTAGCTTAGCTTAGCTTAGCTTAGCTTAGCTTCGCTTAGCTTAGCTTAGCTTAGCTTATCATCGTTTAGCTTATCTTCGTTTAGCTTAGCTTAGCTTAGCTTAGCTTCGTTTAGCTAAGCTTCGTTTAGCTTAGTTTAGCTTCGTTTAGCTTAGTTTAGCTTCGTTTAGCTTCGCTTAGCTTCGTTTAGCTTCGTTTAGCTTAGCTTAGCTTCGTATAGCTTCGTTTAGCTTCGTTTAGCTTCGTTTAGCTTCGTTTAGATTAGCTTAGCTTCGTTTAGCTTCGTTTAGCTTCGCTTAGCTTCGTTTAGCTTCGTTTAGCTTCGTTTAGCTTCGTTTAGATTAGCTTAGCTTCGTTTAGCTTAGCTTAGCTTCGTTTAGCTTCGTTTAGCTTCGTTTAGATTAGCTTAGCTTCGTTTAGATTAGCTTAGCTTCGTTTAGCTTCGTTTACCTTCGTTTAGCTTCGTTTAGCTTCGCTTAGCTTCGTTTAGCTTCGTTTAGCTTAGCTTAGCTTCGTATAGCTTCGTTTAGCTTCGTTTAGATTAGCTTAGCTTCGTTTAGCTTCGTTTAGCTTCGCTTAGCTTCGTTTAGATTAGCTTAGCTTCGTTTAGCTTCGTTTAGCTTCGTTTAGATTAGCTTAGCTTCGTTTAGCTTCGTTTAGATTAGCTTAGCTTCGTTTAGCTTCGTTTAGCTTCGCTTAGCTTCGTTTAGCTTCGTTTAGCTTCGTTTAGCTTAGCTTAGCTTCGTATAGCTTCGTTTAGCTTCGTTTAGCTTCGCTTAGCTTCGTTTAGCTTCGCTTAGCTTCGTATAGCTTCGTTTAGCTTCGTTTAGCTTCGCTTAGCTTCGTTTAGCTTCGTTTAGCTTAGCTTAGCTTCGTTTAGCTTCGTTTAGTTTAGCTTAGCTTCGTTTAGCTTAGCTTAGCTTCGTTTAGCTTCGTTTAGCTTAGCTTAGCTTCGTTTAGCTTAGCTTAGCTTCGTTTAGCTTCGTTTAGCTTAGCTTAGCTTAGCTTCGTTTAGCTTCGTTTAGCTTAGCTTAGCTTCGTTTAGCTTCGTTTAGCTTAGCTTAGCTTCGTTTAGCTTCGTTTAGCTTCGTTTAGCTTAGCTTAGCTTCGTTTAGCTTAGCTTAGCTTCGTTTAGCTTCGTTTAGCTTAGCTTAGCTTCGTTTAGCTTACCTTAGCTTCGTTTAGCTTAGCTTAGCTTCGTTTAGCTTCGTTTAGCTTAGCTTAGCTTAGCTTCGTTTAGCTTCGTTAAGCTTCGTTTAGCTTAGCTTAGCTTCGTTTAGCTTCGTTTAGCTTAGCTTAGCTTAGCTTCGTTTAGCTTCGTTTAGCTTCGTTTAGCTTAGCTTAGCTTCGTTTAGCTTCGTTTTGCTTGGTTTAGCTTCGTTTAACTTCGTTTAGCTTAGCTTCGTTTAGCTTCGTTTAGCTTCGTTTAGCTTAGCTTCGTTTAGCTTCGTTTAGATTAGCTTAGCTTCGTTTAGCTTCGTTTAGATTAGCTTAGCTTCGTTTAGCTTCGCTTAGCTTCGTTTAGCTTAGCTTAGCTTCGTTTAGCTTCGCTTAGCTTAGCTTCGTTTAGCTTAGCTTCGTTTGGCTTCGCTTAGCTTAGCTTAGCTTAGCTTATCTTCGTTTAGCTTATCTTCGTTTAGCTTAGCTCAGCTTAGCTTAGCTTAGCTTAGCTTAGCTTCGTTTAGCTTAGCTTAGCTTCGTTTAGCTTAGCTTAGCTTCGTTTAGCTTCGTTTAGCTTCGTTTAGCTTAGCTTAGCTTCGTTTAGCTTCGCTTAGCTTCGTTTAGCTTCGCTTAGCTTCGTTTAGCTTCGTTTAGCTTAGCTTAGCTTCGTTTAGCTTCGTTTAGCTTCGATTAGCTTCGTTTAGCTTAGCTTAGCTTCGTTTAGCTTCGTTTAGCTTAGCTTAGCTTCGTTTAGCTTAGCTTAGCTTCGTTTAGCTTCGCTTAGCTTCGTTTAGCTTAGCTTAGCTTCGTTTAGCTTCGTTTAGATTCGTTTAGCTTCGTTTAGCTTCGTTTAGCTTAGGTTAGCTTCGTTTAGCTTCGTTTAGCTTAGCTTAGCTTCGTTTAGCTTCGTTTAGCTTCGATTAGCTTAGCTTAGCTTAGCTTAGCTTAGCTTATCTTCGTTTAGCTTATCTTCGTTTAGCTTAGCTTAGCTTAGCTTAGCTTAGCTTCGTTTAGCTTAGCTTCGTTTAGCTTAGCTTAGCTTCGTTTAGCTTATCTTAGCTTCGATTAGCTTAGCTTAGCTTCGTTTAGCTTCGTTTAGCTTAGCTTAGCTTCGTTTAGCTTCGTTTAGCTTCGTTTAGCTTCGCTTAGCTTCGTTAAGCTTCGTTAAGCTTCGTTTAGCTTAGCTTAGCTTCGTTTAGCTTCCTTTAGCTTAGCTTAGCTTCGTTTAGCTTCGTTTAGCTTGGCTTAGCTTCGTTTAGCTTCGTTTAGCTTAGATTAGCTTCGTTTAGCTTCGTTTAGCTTCGCTTAGCTTCGTTTAGCTTCGTTTAGCTTCGCTTAGCTTCGTTTAGCTTCGCTTAGCTTCGTTTAGCTTCGTTTAGTTTCGTTTAGCTTAGCTTAGCTTCGTTTAGCTTCGTTTAGCTTCGTTTAGCTTAGCTTAGCTTCGTTTAGCTTAGCTTAGCTTCGTTTAGCTTCGTTTAGCTTAGCTTAGCTTCGTTTAGCTTACCTTAGCTTCGTTTAGCTTAGCTTAGCTTCGTTTAGCTTCGTTTAGCTTAGCTTAGCTTAGCTTCGTTTAGCTTCGTTAAGCTTCGTTTAGCTTAGCTTAGCTTCGTTTAGCTTCGTTTAGCTTAGCTTAGCTCAGCTTAGCTTAGCTTCGTTTAGCTTCGTTTAGCTTCGTTTAGCTTAGCTTAGCTTCGTTTAGCTTCGTTTTGCTTGGTTTAGCTTCGTTTAACTTCGTTTAGCTTAGCTTCGTTTAGCTTCGTTTAGCTTCGTTTAGCTTAGCTTCGTTTAGCTTCGTTTAGATTAGCTTAGCTTCGTTTAGCTTCGTTTAGATTAGCTTAGCTTCGTTTAGCTTCGCTTAGCTTCGTTTAGCTTAGCTTAGCTTCGTTTAGCTTCGCTTAGCTTAGCTTCGTTTAGCTTAGCTTCGTTTGGCTTCGCTTAGCTTAGCTTAGCTTAGCTTATCTTCGTTTAGCTTATCTTCGTTTAGCTTAGCTCAGCTTAGCTTAGCTTAGCTTAGCTTAGCTTCGTTTAGCTTAGCTTAGCTTCGTTTAGCTTAGCTTAGCTTCGTTTAGCTTCGTTTAGCTTCGTTTAGCTTAGCTTAGCTTCGTTTAGCTTCGTTTAGCTTCGCTTAGCTTCGTTTAGCTTCGCTTAGCTTCGTTTAGCTTCGCTTAGCTTCGTTTAGCTTCGTTTAGCTTAGCTTAGCTTCGTTTAGCTTCGTTTAGCTTCGATTAGCTTCGTTTAGCTTAGCTTAGCTTCGTTTAGCTTCGTTTAGCTTAGCTTAGCTTCGTTTAGCTTAGCTTAGCTTCGTTTAGCTTCGCTTAGCTTCGTTTAGCTTAGCTTAGCTTCGTTTAGCTTCGTTTAGATTCGTTTAGCTTCGTTTAGCTTCGTTTAGCTTAGGTTAGCTTCGTTTAGCTTCGTTTAGCTTAGCTTAGCTTCGTTTAGCTTCGTTTAGCTTCGATTAGCTTAGCTTAGCTTAGCTTAGCTTAGCTTATCTTCGTTTAGCTTATCTTCGTTTAGCTTAGCTTAGCTTAGCTTAGCTTAGCTTCGTTTAGCTTAGCTTCGTTTAGCTTAGCTTAGCTTCGTTTAGCTTAGCTTAGCTTCGTTAAGCTTCGTTAAGCTTCGTTTAGCTTAGCTTAGCTTCGTTTAGCTTCCTTTAGCTTAGCTTAGCTTCGTTTAGCTTCGTTTAGCTTGGCTTAGCTTCGTTTAGCTTCGTTTAGCTTCGTTTAGCTTAGATTAGCTTTGTTTAGCTTCGTTTAGCTTAGCTTAGCTTCGTTTAGCTTCGTTTAGCTTAGCTTAGCTTCGTTTAGCTTCGTTTAGCTTCGTTAAGCTTCGTTTAGCTTCGCTTAGCTTAGATTAGCTTCGTTTAGCTTCGTTTAGCTTAGCTTAGCTTCGCTTAGCTTCGTTTAGCTTCGCTTAGCTTCGTTTAGCTTCGTTTAGCTTCGTTTAGCTTAGCTTAGCTTCGTTTAGCTTCGTTTAGCTTCGCTTAGCTTCGTTTAGCTTCGTTTAGCTTCGCTTAGCTTCGTTTAGCTTCGTTTAGCTTCGCTTAGCTTAGCTTAGCTTCGTTTAGCTTCGTTTAGCTTAGCTTAGCTTCGTTTAGCTTCCTTTAGCTTCGTTTAACTTCGTTTAGCTTAGCTTAGCTTCGTTTAGCTTAGCTTAGCTTCGTTTAGCTTCGTTTAGCTTCGTTTAGCTTAGCTTAGCTTCGTTTAGCTTCGTTTAGCTTCGTTTAACTTAGCTTAGCTTCGTTTAGCTTCGTTTAGCTTAGCTTAGCTTCGTTTACCTTAGCTTAGCTTCGTTTAGCTTCGTTTAGCTTAGCTTAGCTTCGTTTAGCTTCGTTTAGCTTCGTTAAGCTTCGTTTAGCTTCGTTTAGCTTAGCTTAGCTTCGCTTAGCTTCGTTTAGCTTCGCTTAGCTTCGTTTAGCTTCGTTTAGCTTAGCTTAGCTTCGTTTAGCTTCGTTTAGCTTCGCTTAGCTTCGTTTAGCTTCGCTTAGCTTCGTTTAGCTTCGTTTAGCTTCGCTTAGCTTAGCTTAGCTTCGTTTAGCTTCGTTTAGCTTAGCTTAGCTTCGTTTAGCTTCCTTTAGCTTCGTTTAACTTCGTTTAGCTTAGCTTAGCTTCGTTTAGCTTAGCTTAGCTTCGTTTAGCTTCGTTTAGCTTCCTTTAGCTTAGCTTAGCTTCGTTTAGCTTCGTTTAGCTTAGCTTAGCTTCGTTTACCTTAGCTTAGCTTCGTTTAGCTTCGTTTAGCTTCGCTTAGCTTCGTTTAGCTTCGTTTAGATTAGCTTAGCTTCGTTTAGCTTCGCTTAGCTTCGTTTAGCTTAGCTTAGCTTCGTTTAGCTTCGTTTAGCTTAGCTTAGCTTCGTTTAGCTTCGTTTAGCTTCGTTTAGATTAGCTTAGCTTCGTTTAGCTTCGTTTAGCTTCGCTTAGCTTCGTTTAGCTTAGCTTAGCTTCGTTTAGCTTCGTTTAGCTTAGCTTAGCTTCGTTTAGCTTCGTTTAGCTTAGCTTAGCTTCGTTTAGCTTCGTTTAGCTTAGCTTAGCTTCGTTTAGCTTCGCTTAGCTTAGCTTCGTTTAGCTTAGCTTCGTTTAGCTTCGCTTAGCTTAGCTTAGCTTAGCTTATCTTCGTTTAGCTTAGCTCAGCTTAGCTTAGCTTAGCTTAGCTTAGCTTCGTTTAGCTTAGCTTAGCTTCGTTTAGCTTAGCTTAGCTTCGTTTAGCTTAGCTTAGCTTCGTTTAGCTTCGTTTAGCTTAGCTTAGCTTCGTTTAGCTTCGCTTAGCTTCGTTTAGCTTCGTTTAGCTTCGCTTAGCTTCGTTTAGCTTCGTTTAGTTTCGTTTAGCTTAGCTTAGCTTCGTTTAGCTTCGATTAGCTTCGTTTAGCTTAGCTTAGCTTCGTTTAGCTTCGTTTAGCTTCGTTTAGCTTAGCTTAGCTTCGTTTAGCTTCGTTTAGCTTAGCTTAGCTTCGTTTAGCTTCGTTTAGCTTAGCTTAGCTTCGTTTAGCTTCGCTTAGCTTCGTTTAGCTTCGCTTAGCTTCGTTTAGCTTAGCTTAGCTTCGTTTAGCTTCGTTTAGATTCGTTTAGCTTCGTTTAGCTTAGCTTAGCTTCGTTTAGCTTCGATTAGCTTAGCTTAGCTTAGCTTAGCTTAACTTATCTTCGTTTAGCTTATCTTCGTTTAGCTTAGCTTAGCTTAGCTTAGCTTAGCTTCGTTTAGCTTAGCTTAGCTTCGTTTAGCTTAGCTTAGCTTCGATTAGCTTAGCTTAGCTTCGTTTAGCTTAGCTTAGCTTCGTTTAGCTTCGTTTAGCTTAGCTTAGCTTAGCTTAGCTTAGCTTAGCTTCGTTTAGCTTCGCTTAGCTTCGTTTAGCTTCGTTTAGCTTCGCTTAGCTTCGTTTAGCTTCGTTTAGCTTAGCTTAGCTTCGTTTAGCTTCGTTTAGCTTCGATTAGCTTCGTTTAGCTTAGCTTAGCTTAGCTTAGCTTAGCTTAGCTTCGTTTAGCTTCGTTTAGCTTCGCTTAGCTTCGTTTAGCTTCGTTTAGCTTCGTTTAGCTTCGATTAGCTTCGTTTAGCTTAGCTTAGCTTCGTTTAGCTTCCTTTAGCTTCGTTTAACTTCGTTTAGCTTAGCTTAGCTTCGTTTAGCTTAGCTTAGCTTCGTTTAGCTTAGCTTAGCTTCGTTTAGCTTCGTTTAGCTTCGTTTAGCTTAGCTTAGCTTCGTTTAGCTTCGTTTAGCTTAGCTTAGCTTCGTTTACCTTAGCTTTGCTTCGTTTAGCTTCGTTTAGCTTCGCTTAGCTTCGTTTAGCTTCGTTTAGCTTCGTTTAGCTTAGCTTAGCTTCGTTTAGCTTAGCTTAGCTTCGTTTAGCTTCGTTTAGCTTAGCTTAGCTTCTTTTAGCTTCGTTTAGCTTCGTTTAGCTTCGTTTAGCTTAGCTTAGCTTCGTTTAGCTTCTTTTAGCTTAGCTTAGCTTCGTTTAGCTTCGTTTAGCTTCGTTTAGCTTAGCTTAGCTTAGCTTAGCTTAGCTTAGCTTCGTTTAGCTTCGTTTAGCTTAGCTTAGCTTAGCTTCGTTTAGCTTCGTTTAGCTTAGCTTAGCTTCGTTTAGCTTCGTTTAGCTTCGTTTAGCTTAGCTTAGCTTCGTTTAGCTTAGCTTAGCTTAGCTTCGTTTAGCTTCTTTTAGCTTCGTTTAGCTTCGCTTAGCTTAGCTTAGCTTCGTTTAGCTTCGTTTAGCTTAGCTTAGCTTCGTTTAGCTTAGCTTAGCTTCGTTTAGCTTAGCTTAGCTTCGTTTAGCTTCGTTTAGCTTCGTTTAGCTTAGTTTAGCTTCGTTTAGCTTAGCTTAGCTTCGTTTAGCTTCGTTTAGCTTCTTTTAGCTTAGCTTAGCCTCGTTTAGCTTCGTTTAGCTTAGCTTAGCTTCGTTTATCTTAGCTTAGCTTAGCTTCGTTTAGCTTCGTTTAGCTTAGCTTAGCTTAGCTTCTTTTAGCTTCGTTTAGCTTCGTTTAGCTTCGTTTAGCTTAGCTTAGCTTCGTTTAGCTTCGTTTAGCTTCGTTTAGCTTCTTTTAGCTTAGCTTAGCCTCGTTTAGCTTCGTTTAGCTTAGCTTAGGTTCGTTTAGCTTCGTTTAGCTTAGCTTAGCTTAGCTTCGTTTAGCTTCGTTTAGCTTAGCTTAGCTTCGTTTAGCTTCGTTTAGCTTAGCTTCGTTTAGCTTCGTTTAGCTTAGCTTAGCTTCGTTTAGCTTCGTTTAGCTTAGCTTAGCTTAGCTTCTTTTAGCTTCGTTTAGCTTCGCTTAGCTTAGCTTAGCTTCGTTTAGCTTCGCTTAGCTTAGCTTAGCTTCGTTTAGCTTCGTTTAGCTTCGTTAGGGAGTTAACATAGAGTGCCACTACTCTAAGCTCATCCTTATTAATAACTCCTTCGCTCGTCGATAGGGGGGCGCCACCAGTCTTTCACCCCATCACACATGCGAAGGGGCGAATGCCCTAAAACCGTCACAAAAATGACTCTCAACTGTTCCTCTTGTATCTCTATGATATACACAATAAGCTGCCCTTCGAGATAGGGAGTTGCCTATCCTATAGTGTGAAAACAAATTTCCTCACGCACATTCTTTATCCATGTATATTCTATCTCATTGGGGGGATGTCGGGGTCCCGGGGAACACTGTTTTTTTTTTTTTTTGATTTTTTGGTGAGTGAATCCAGTGATTAAATGAAGTATTTCAAAAATACTATTTAATAATAAAGTAAATTATCAGGTTCATATGAATAGTTTTATATTTTTTTAATTAAAGCCTTTTAACATATTTTAATTCTAAACTCTCTTGATAAATGGTACGTTAGTAGTTTCGATTTCGAACTTTCGTCTTTCGATTCTCGAAATTCGAAGTGCCGTGTTTTTAAGCCTTTGTCATTGAAAGCTAAACGTTTAGGCTAAGGCTTAAGAAATGCCAAAAACAAGGGTAATAATATTTTATTAAATAATAAAACAAATCGGTAGCGAATTTCAATTTTACAGAGTGGAAATTGTAGCCCCTCTCATCAATCGGACGAATCCTTGTCGGAGGGAAGTGAAACTTCGACTGAGGTTCTTCCTACAAGAGTTACACGGGCTATGAGATTGAAAAGGTGTGGTAAAACTGCAAACGATCCCGATGGTAAGGAAAAATTCCCCGAATCAAGATGCCAGAATTGTTTCCCTGATGCGTTATTTTTATTTATGAAGCTTCGTCTAGTAAATCGCAACGTGGCTTAAGAAAACGAGTTAGCGTTGTTTGTAAAAATGATCCAACGTGCGTCATTTGTTTGGAGCAATCTGACAGTGATTTGGTTTATTGTTCTAAATGCTGCAAAGGCCGTAAGTAAATAGTTTCTATTAAAAATCGGAAGGAAGTGAAACAGTTTATTGAAATTAGATCACTCTGAATGTCTTAAATTACCCGAACTCGTTACTCAAAAACTGAACGGTTACCACTGGAGGTGCGCTGATTGCAAAATTTGCGAGATATGTCAAAAAGAAGGGGTCAGTGCTTGGTTTAATTAGCGCATCCTCATTTTGTATCTTACTCTTAAAATTGTACACTATTTAGGAAAAAAACATTTCTACCTACAAATGTTGCGATCGCGGCTACCATCCGACTTGTTTACCCCCTCATTTGAGAATTCAGGCCTTGAGAATTTGTAACAAGTGCGGTGGCAAGGAGAATAAAAATCACGAGACTGATAGCGATATTTTTAGCGCCGAGGTGTCAACTGATACTGAAAACCCTAATAAAGAAAATCCCGAAATACCTCGGCGCCAAAATAGAGTTTTAAGAAGTCGACACATTCAAGAGGATAAAGTAAGCATTTTTGTTATTTACTTTTGAAATTTATTAATTTGAATTTTGTTTTCTTTTAAAATAAGGGCTCTGAAACGGAATCGGATCGAGAGAAATCTAAGGAAGCTTCAAACTTTAACAGAAGGAGTAGAAAAAAGAGACCAAGACCACCGCACTTTTCTCCTAGCAAGGAAAGTGAGAGTGACGACAGCGAAGGAGCCAGCGAATCTACAAATAAGCATTACGTTACTAGATCAGCCGGATCAAAGAGGAAAAACAAGGTTTCTGGTCAGTTAAGTCTGTCCTAAAATGTGGAATACTTAATAATATATTATTTTCAACATTTTAGAATGTAATGGCAGTGAATCGAGCTATCAACAAAGTCGTTTGGGAAATTTACTGCTTCGTTCTTCAAAGAGACGAACTAAAAGTGGTCGTCTATCTGCCGCCATGGATAATAACAATACGCGAGAGGTAAAATCCGAGAACAACCTTGACGTTGTTTCTAACGAAGAAGAGGAAGAAAATAAATGCTCCGTTCCTGGTTGCGATTCTCAAGGACATTTGAGTGGAAAATTTCCAAATCATTTTAATACGTTCACTTGTCCTTTGTATCATAATATGACAGCCGCGGAATGCGAAGTAAATTTCGATTATTTACTTCAATGAAATAAGATTGAAATAATAATTATTTTTTCTTTATTTAACCTAAAAGGAACGGTACGCTAGAAGAGTCAAGATTCAAGAAGAAAGGAAGCAGATTTCGGAGCAAAGCGCAATCGCCAAATTTGGTCTGCGAAAAATGGTATGAAATTAGTGCTAAAACAGGGTTGTCACGGGTCAATGAATTTAAAACTTGGTTGAAATTGGCGGATAAAGTCAGGGAAAACCAACAGAACCTGGATAAGTAAGGGATTTGGAAAATGGGGGGGGGGGGGGAAAGTCAGGGAACCTGCATAGAAATGAGTGAATTTGAATCTGAGTTGTTGCGTATACTTAATTGAGTTATAATTAATTATAGGGACCGACTATTGAACAAAAAGAGCGTCTGAATTTATTGATGGAGCAAAGGAAAAAATTAAGTTTGCCAAAATGCAAGCAGCAACAGCAACAATTAACGAATGCGGATACTGATAAAAATGAAGGGAAATTTCGTGAACCAGAGTTGGCTGCAGGATTGACTCCCGTCTTTGATTTGCAGATGTTCAGAGAAGCTCAAGCCAGAGCCGCTGAAGAAATAGTAAGTTTAGACAAATATTATTTAAGGCTGTTTCTATTTAGGCCCAATTTTTGGGCTTAAATAGCTGGGGACACTATTTAGGCTCAAATTTTGGGCTTAAATACTAGTCTGAATGATTTGGTAAGCTATTTAGCCCAAAATAGCACAAGAGACTGTTTATGCCAAATATTTGGGCATAATTAGTACACCTGAGATATTGGACTACTTAGACCCAAAATTTGGGCTAAAATAGCTAACTAGAAACACTATACTACTTTATCCCAAAATTAGGGCCTAAATAGCAGGTCTCCAAAAGCATGGATTAACTAACGCTAGGGATTGTTCACTAACTGGGTTTCCCATGTATTGCTATCGCCAACTACATGTTCCGAATGATTCCTTGATTCCCCTCTTCATTCCCCCAATTTATTGGACCAAAGCGGATGTAGATATAGCGCCATCTCTCGGCAAAATAAATCGTTTTTGCCCAATTTAGGCAGGATTTCAATTTTGACGTCACAGGCCACGTGATATTTGGTCCAATTTTCTTATAACTTCCTGGTAGGGATAGTAGCTGCTGCTAGGGGGCGTTTGGAACATGCATGCATTATATTTTTGGGGGAACGAACTATCCCTAGCGTTAGTTAATCCATGTCCAAAAGTCTTACTATTTAGGCCCAGAAATGTTAGCCATACAATTTTGGGCCTAAATAGCAATGGCCGCGCAGCGACGACTATTTAGGCCCAAAATTTTGATTATTTAATAAATGAGCTACTAACTAATCAATATTAGTTAAGAAAGTAATTGAGTATTGTCATATTGACCACAAAATTAAATGAACAATTGTAGCAAGAACAGAAGAGATATCAAAAAGGAAAACGAGGAGGATTTCGAACGATTGAGTTAGGAAAATACGAAATGGGCGTCTGGTATAATTCTCCATATCCCGAGGAATATCAATGTCTACCCATTCTCTACATATGCGAATTTTGTCTGAAATATATGAATAGCCCGACAATTCTGCGACGACACATGGTAAGCTCTAATTAATAGGGCTGTCCGAGTACTGTTTTCCTAGAAATTTGAGGGTACTCGCGAGTCCTCCGAAAGGCTAGTACACTATTCGACGTGTCCATTTTCCCCCCTATGCCAGTCTTATATTTTTCTTTAAACTTGGCCTTGTTTAATTTTTGTCGGGCTTGTCCATTTCTTCTTCGCGAGGGCTCAACTAAAGCAAGTTACATGATGTCTTTCAGTACCATAGGCTAATCGATCATGCAATGTGACTATGCGCGATAACAGTCCGTGGCTGCGTTAGCAAAGGCTAAGATATAGCTGCAATTGCCATGCTCAGACCTCAGTACGCGTTCTATTCCACGTTCGTAAAAAATTTTGGACTAGTTCAAACTAATAGTACTCCTTTTTCAAAAAATCTACTTCGAGTACTCGTTTTTTTTTTTATTATTATTATTCGATATTCGATTCAAAAATCATTATTCGTCTCGATATTCGTTAAGAAATTTTTTTGGGGTATTTGATATTCGTCTTGATAGTAAAAAAAGTGGTATTCGCGCAGCCCTAAATTATTTTTAATTTGAAGATTACGAATTGTTTTTCAGGCAAAATGCGTTTGGAGACATCCACCTGGTGACGAAATTTATCGAAGCAATAACATTTCGTTTTTCGAAGTTGACGGTGAAAAAAATAAGGTAGTCTTTAAATTAATCTCTAATTGTAGTTAGAGATTTAATCGAGTTTAATTGCAGGTGTATTGCCAAAACTTGTGTTTATTAGCGAAACTTTTTCTGGACCACAAAACGCTTTACTTTGACGTTGAGCCATTTTTATTTTACGTCATGACAGAAGCCGATTCGGAAGGATGCCATATTATTGGCTATTTTTCCAAAGAAAAGAATTCTTTCCTGAATTACAATGTTTCGTGTATTCTGACTTTACCACCTTATCAACGTAAAGGTTACGGAAGAATGCTGATTGATTTCAGTAAGTCGTTCATTTTTCACTGACATTTCCAGGGTTTGTACGGAACCTGGACGAGTCTGGTATTTGGAGTATTGGGGAAAAAATCAGGGATAGGTCAGGGATTTTGTTTGGTATAGTTAAACCAGGCTTCGAGCAATGATAAATATGGGCCCAGTTGTGATGAAGTGGACTCTGGTAAACACGTACTTAAAATGGTCAGGGATATTGAAAAAATTTTGGTCAGGGATATTGAAAAAATTTTGGTCAGGGATATTGAAAAAATTTTGGTCAGGGATACGCTGATAAAGTCAGGTATTTAGAAATGGGGAAAAAGTCAGGGATATGTTAGGGATTTTGTTTGGTATATCAAACCATGCTTCGAGCAATGCTAAATATGGGCCAAGTATGAACATGAAGTGGACTCTCGTAAACACTTTAAAATGATCAGGGATATTGACAAAATTTGGCTGGAAAAGTCAGGGAATTAAGTTTCTTCCTTAAAGTAAGGTATTTTGTTAGATGTATCAAACCATGCTTTCAGAAATGATAAATATGGGCCAGGTGTGGTGAAGAGCACTATGGTAAACACCTTAAAATGGTCAGGGATATTGGTAAAATTTGGTCAGGGATAAGCTGGAAAAGTCAGGGATATTCGGCAGAATCCTAATTTCTTTTATTTAAATGAATTGTAATTTTTAAATGAATTTTGCTTTTAAAATTAGGTTATTTGCTGAGTAAAGAAGAAGGGAAAATAGGTTCGCCTGAAAAACCCTTATCTGATTTGGGATTAATCTCGTATAGAAGTTATTGGAAAAGCATTTTACTCGAGTATTTAGCAAAATACGAAGGAAAGGAAATCTCCATAAAAGGTAACGAATTAATGCCGATTCTTTCCTCGCTTCCTAGATGTCGCTTTTGTAAAGGGCAAGTCTCATTTAAATCCTAAAAATTTTACTTCGTGCTGTACCTATAAATTAGAAGTGTGCGAGTCCTCATTTTTAGGTTTCGTGTCCTAGCCCGAGTCCTCGAGTCCATTGAGTCCTTAAATCATGGTTTCGAGTCCAAAATTCATCTTAGTCCAAATTTATTATTTGTTTACAATAAATTTACTAATTTCATTTTTTCTAACTGTTCCAAAACGAAACATTAATATTAATGTTACCTTTTTGAAATATGAAAATAATTTTATCACTAACTGATAAAGTTGACTATTAAAAAATATCGCGCCCTTTTAGTTATACTACAAAGATGCACTTGGCATAAATGATGTATCACTGTATTAATATGAGATACAAGTGATAATTTATCACTCGTTGATCTGAGCTATACACCAGACATAAATGATTCATGTACATGCAGTAGGTGAATTTCGGGTGAATATCGAATCTTCAATATTCACTACGTTTTATATATGTTAGTGTTGGTGATTCGTGGATGAATGGCGGACTGTACAAGTGTACATTAATTCACGAATGTTTGTGAAGTACGCGGCTGGTGTAACTCGGGTGAATATTGAATGTCCTATATTTAACAAGGTGTATCTAAACCCAGTGAAGTGTTACTTGATGTCTGATATTCATCCGACACGCGCCTACTGAGTTCTTAACAAACAGTATCGACTGAGCACCGAAGTGATTTTTGGATGTTATTCACCTGATATTGCTATCAGGAACCCTCCCCTCATTTCATTAAGGTTTTACTTTGAACGTGACCGATATCCATGGGTATATATTAGTGACGCGAGTGTCACCCATGAATCACCTTCGAGTATGAAAAGCCATCTAACGTGACACTGGTATTCGCAAATGAAATACTTCTCAAACACAAGTGATAATCATTGACACGTTGTGTCACGTAATATTCACTTGTACTTGGTAACAATCACGTGAAATTCGTGTAATATCTACCCACTTATCACGCAATATTTTAGTAAGGGTGATTCACGATAAATGATAAGAAAACCCGCTTTTGGGAGGCTAGACGTATCTCGTAACGCGTAAATCTTAACCTTAACGATGATGTTGGAGTAAAAGCCAATATGGTTTTCCGCGAACATGTTTGCTCCGATTTGCCAACAGCGAACGCGGTGACACAGACACGTCCAGTGTTATACCTCTTCTCAACGTCATCGTCACTGCTAGAGGTTAAAAATAACATTCTTTCTTTGTTTTCTGTTGTAGATATGAGTCAAGAAACGGCAATCAACGCTTACGACATTGTTACAACGCTCCAGGCTTTAGGATTGCTGAAGTATTGGAAAGGAAGACATTTGGTCCTTAAAAATATGGTTAGTGTTCTTTTGTCTATTTTTATCACACGATGAAGCGAAAAGGAAGGGGTTTGTAAATTTCCATGGTTTACTTAAAGGATCTATTGGAGGATTATTTATCGAAGGCCAAAAAAAGGGGCTCCCAACAATGCATTAACGCTGGCTGTTTAAGATGGAAGCCCTATAATGCCAATAATCAAACCAGTAAATAAATAAATAATCTAATGACGGTGTATATTTATTATCTGATGTCGATATTCTTAACTTTTTGTATAATTCCCGAGTTCACTTTTTATCCTTACTACTATATTACCCGCTTCTAAATTGTAAATGTATATTACGGTGTTTAAATAAAGCTCATTCCATTTTAAGTTTGAGAATATATGAATGTGTTCCGATACATAATTAACGGCCTTACCGCAGTAGCCATTCTTGACTGTTAAAACAACGGTCAAAATGAAGTTATTTTTGATGACGGTAACAAATCGGTATATATAAATGGCGGAACGTGGATAAAAGATTTTCACTGTTAAAATGAGTTTGAAATCGAGTTTATTTTCATCTGATGGTACAAACATTAAAAAAACCAAAGTTCACCCGTTGAAAAAATTGTAAAAATAAAAGTCAAATAGCACTTTTTCTCGACGATGACAGAGCTTAAATTAAAATCGATTATATAGTAGAAACAAGATGGCCCAAGGGCTGGGCCTTAATATTAGCCATATCGTTATCTATTTAATTAGCACATAAATAAAACGATAATAAACTGAAAGACCCCAAAAATACGAATTCAGAAGTGTCCGACCCCACAGATAAAAATTAAGAAGTATCCCGCCCCACAAAAAAGGCGCCGGCGCCCGCTATACCTTTCTTTCCATTTAGTTTTAAAAAATTTAGAGATTATTAATGGTTATTTTAAGAATTAAATTCACCACTTTTCATTTTAATGAAGTCTGGTGAAGTATCCGACCCTAAAGATACAAGTTCAGAAGTATCCGACTCCAAAGATACAAGTTCAGAAGTATCCGACCCTAAAGATACAAGTTCAGAAGTATCCGACCCCAATGATACAAGTTCAGAAGTATCCGACCCCAATGATACAAGTTCAGAAGTATCCGACCCCAATACTTGGAAGGAACCCCGTTTTTTGGCCCTAATTTGGCAAATACTGGCTCAAATCTTCTGAAATTTTAATGTGGTGTTTAAAATAAGATTTTCGATTTCTGTGCAAAGTTGATTTAGGCAAGGTATAATCTATTGAAACTTCGCACAAAAGTTAAAAACCTAATTTTACACAACTCATTAAAATTTCAAGAGATTTGAGCCCGTATTTGCCAAACTAGGGCCAAAAAACGTGGTTCCCCCATAGACGGCCATGTTAAAAGCTTTGATTTTCGGCTTAAAATGCTTGATTTTTCGAGCGAAAATCCCCGATCGGAGCCTCCGAAATGAACTAGGCCCATGCGTGTGGCGAAGCGAGAATATTTTTTTAACTAATTTAGTTCGCCGTGTTTTCCCGCTTGGGGGCGCTTATATTACCGTAAAATAAACAAAGTTCAACCCCGTGACCCTGTCGACAGCTCAAGTATTTGGGCCAAGGTCGCGGATTGTAAGTATACGGTTTTATTACTCTTACTGAATTATTTTAATTGAAATAATTTAAAATCTAATTTTATTTAAAGAATCATGGTTTCATACAATCTATTCTAACCATATGATTCACTAAAAAGTGAAGAGATCCAAAAACATTTACGTTAATTTTAGGATGAAACTTTTCTCAATCATAAAATTTTATGACTGACCCCTAAAATATCAACGATAATTTAAGGAAGACCCCTGTCACAACGGTAATGTGAGCGCCATCTCGTACACATATATGGTGAAAATATTTTCCTTAACAAACTGGATATTTCCCCACATAAAATTGACATGCATGGGCCTAGTTCATTTCGGAGGCTCCGCCCCGATACACGCTTTAACATAGGAAAATAATTCTTTGGACAGGCTTCTATAGCGCGAGCAGCCTGCGTCCGCGAGTCGCGTGATCCAGGAGGCTATGCTACTACACACATAAACGAACACTTATGTTTAAACACAGCAGATAATGCAGATTGCGTCTGTGAGCATTGCGTGGATCGAGTGGGCTATAAATGAACCTGCAGCTTGATCAAGTGGGTGGTAAGTAGGCAAGGGTGATCAAGAGGAGATGTGAAATCTGAGGTGCGCTAACTGTGGTCAAACAGCTCAGGTCCAGTGGGACTCTAGAAAATAGGTGAGGAATACTTGGAAAAATGGAGGGCGCCCATTTCCCTTAGCTTTCCCATCCTCCTTGCCGGAAGGGGGGGGGGGGGGTTTACAGGGTCAAGATGGAATGATGTTCAAGCATGGAGAGTGACCAGAGACTGAAATGTATCAACCCCTTTTTTACATCAAAAAGGTCTATGGCTAAATATCCACTCCTCCACTGTACATCCTCTTATGATTCAACAAATCATAATCAAGGAAATCAATAAGTTATATTATATTTAATTCACACTATATACATGAAATTTTTTCACACCAAACGGTGATGCAAATTTTGGTATACATTAAAACAGTCAATGTAAACAAACTGAAAGGCAAACTAAATTAAACAGGTTCCATTTGCAACTCGAAAAAGTCTTCTTCGGCGCTAGGTTCGGAAGCGTGAAGCGTGGCGTGTAGCATTATTACAAAGAAAGAGACTCCTGGAAATATTATATAACATTAAAATATCTGTAAACTGATGATCCGTTGTTTTTACATACCTAAGACCCAAAAAACGACAGATCCAGCTCCAGATATATAAAACAACGGAAACGATACGAGTGCTACAAGAGCATACTGTTGTCCCAGACTAAAATTGTATCCGAAAACTTTCAGTTTTCCTTGATCATTCTTTAGTTTCATTATGTAACAAGCACCCAATGATGCAAATATTGCGATAATTAATAGAGGAGAAGTCAATCTGAAATGATTTTAACTGATTAGATGAAATAAAATCAAAAACAACTTGAAAACTTGTACTTACATGCAATAGACTAGAAGACCGAGGAAAACGAATAAATAATTGCTTTGAAAGTGTTCAACGTTTCTCATAACTCGTTTTGTGCAATGAGCAAATGATACTGGTACCCTGAATTTTTTTGTGTCAAAGAATGTCAACCAGGGTCGAATATTTTGACGTCTGTGTTGGATCCACGCTTTAGCTGCGGGGTTGGTAAGAGCTAGCGCCATTATGCTACAATAATAGATATATATCAGAGTAATCAAGAATGTACTATGTTAAGACAATTGAGGTTTACCTCTTTTTAGCGGGACTAGTTTGATCCTCGGGTAAGGTCGTTAGTTCCCCAGATAAATCAATACCTACATTGCTCGCCTCTGTCTTTATTTCAGGCTTCGAATCCATTAATTATTAGCAATATCCAATTAAATTTGCAGGCACTGTTTCCACTTTAGTTACTATTATGAAAGACCAAGGCTTAGGAACAATTTCAAACTTTCTCTAATTCAGAATTTCACATTGATAAAACTATAAATATGAAAATATTATGAAAAAATTGGTCCTTTATATGTAAATATTCAAAAATTAGGCCTAAATATACTAATATACACAAATTAAAACTCACAATTCATCACAAAATATTTCTCCAGCTGATAACGTGACGTGGATTCTGCTTGTAATTAACGGCGTGATTGAGTTGGCTATGGTAGTAGCAACTAGCAAAGACAAATATAAATATAACAGAAAGTGAAGGCGAAAGTCTAGCCCGGTAGTTCCAGCCAGTACCATCACATCTCTTCCCCTTTTTCTTTCCTGCGTAGAAAAACGTTCGGCTTCTGAACAGTCAGGGAAATAGCACACTTCCTCTGGTCCAAAACCAGTTTATTAATTGCTTAGACTAGTTTTTTAATTCAAGAAGTGGGGTTTACTGGTCCTTCGGACCAGTTTATTAATTGCAAATCTATTGGAGAACAAAGGCTGGGACCATTCTGGAAACCAGTTTATTATTTAGGACACTAGGGGGTCAATGGTCCCAAGGACTAGTTTAAAAAATATCCTTATTTCCCAGACTGCTTCTGAAGCGTTCGGGTCGTTTGATTATGTACGGTTCTTCGTAATCATAGATTACTATTCATCCAGTATATTTTTTTTTATCGGCTATTCGGCTTAGAGACAACGGAACTCGCACACCACCAACGTTACAGCAACACTTTTTGTTATTTCTATTTACCTTTGGTAGTGTCGAGGCCCGAGGGTGTGATTTCAAAGCACTCGTCAATCACACTTTCAAACAGTCTAACAGACAAGAGTATAGACACAGACACTCGATAAACAAATATGATGGGGTGAGGTCAATGGTGTATATACTGTTCAATAAAAATAATAAAAAACAAACGCTTAATACTTTGTTAGCGTTCCGTTACCATGGAGAAAGAAAATGGAGTGAAACTAATGGATTTTCCTTCTCCCAAACTTTGGGAATCCCCAACACCAAGACGTCAATCAATATCAAAGAATTATCAAGATTCAACAATGAAAAACCACGATTTAATCCTAGCGCTTAGTTGGATCTCTGTTCCGCTAATCCTCTTTATCGCCTCCCAAAATTACACATTGGGGGTCGTAACAGGGTTCATCATACCCGTCATTCTAATGGCGATTAATTCCTCATCAGTCATCAAATCATCAAGCACTATAAAAGTCTTTTTAAAAGGATGGACATGTTCCTCGTTTTTCACTCAACTCTGCATCTTTCAGCTTGAAACTGTTGGTTACCTTGAAATATTGTTCTACGAAAACGCCTTATTGACCGCGTTAATCGCCTGTTCTTGTTATTACGTCTTTCAAGCCAAGTACATTGCCCAAACAAATTATAAAATTATTAAAAAAGAAGCGCTGAACACCAGTACAAAGTGGAACTGCGCTAACTGTACTCATAACTACTCTCATCACTATTATGTCTGTTCCTGGTAAAAATTGTTTTAGACTAACAGCTTCTCACGCAAATAGAAAACACTTTTTATCGTTCATTTAGGTTGAACATTTGCATAATCAGAAAAAACTTCAAATATTTCTCCTATTTTCTAATTTTCCTGAGTTTGGCGTGTTTCTACGCGGCAAACCTAACGTTGACGACAGTTTGCTATCCTAAATATCTCTTCGGAAATTATTTCTTGGTACCTTACAATTGTTCAGACGCGTATCGCGATATTCAGTAAGTTATCTAAGCGCGCGCCAAAATCCGCCTCATTAATTTTCTTAATTAATTGCAGCGCGAGTTTAAGCTTTACCAGCGCAGCGTACTTCATTCTAATTGGTCTATACTCCATTTACTTACTACTATTAAACACCGTACGATTTTTCATGTTTCGTCACGAGAAACAACTGCCAACCTAGTCGTAAAACAACATCCACCGAAAATTATTATGTAAATATTTTATTTTGAATAAAGTTTTAAGTGATAAACATTCTTGCGTCACACATTTTTGCTGTTTCTTTCATTCCTTTACATTGTTGGAATGACTAAATATAAGATTAAATTGGTGTGTAAAGTAAAATGAGGTAGCGGAAACTAAATGAAAAATTCTGCGTGAAACTTGCTTAGAAGACAAATTGAGCTTGCAAATGAAAATTCACGAGATGAGATACTAGCTAGTGCTTAAATTATCGTGACGTATAGTTTAAGATCGAATTACATTTGGTTATATACTTAAATGGTTTGCCTTGGTCTGGACGAGTACCGAGTTGAGTACTCTATAGTCTGAATCATGGGCTTTAATAACCGGCTTAAATAGTTCTATATTAACTATCCGTAAAAACAGTTAAATCGTAAATAGAAATTTTTTCTAAACACTAGTGAGTATTAGGCTTAATTACTCTAAGCTTAAAAACTCGCGAGTCCCGAGTGCTCGGCTTAAAAACTCGCGAGTCCCGAGTGCTCGGCTTAAAAACTCGCGAGTCCCGAGTGCTCGGCTTAAAAACTCGCGAGTCCCGAGTGCTCGGCTTAAAAACTCGCGAGTCCCGAGTGCTCGGCTTAAAAACTCACGAGTCCCGAGTGCTCGGCTTAAAAACTCACGAGTCCCGAGTGCTCGGCTTAAAAACTCGCGAGTCCCGAGTGCTCGGCTTAAAAACTCGCGAGTCCCGAGTGCTCGGTTTAAAAACTCGCGAGTCGATCACCGGCAACAGGCTTAAAAATCTATAATAAATCGCGAGGAGCACTCGTGAGAGTCATGACTAGTGTTAAAAGAATACGGTTACTTGTCCAGATCAAGGTTTGCAGCACCTACAGAAGCTCATAAATAATTAACTAGAACCTTTTTTTTTTTTTTTTTTTTTTTTCAATTATAAAGCTAGCTTTTGATAATTCAAATTAATCATAAGCATCAACAAGAATTAATCAGTAATTAAATTAAAGCTTTTAAAACGTAACAACAACCCTAAGGAACTTTCTAAAATATCACATAGTTACAGGTAGCTCAAACTTCCTCAAAGTAATAAAGACCTTTGTATTAAAAAAAAAGGCTATCTAAAATTTACATAATTAAAAATATTTGGTATATAATTACTTTCCTATAAAATAAAGCTGCTAAAAGCGTTTACGTAATTACGTGCGAAAATTGATCATCAATTGCGAGATTAATACGTGATTATTGACCAATTGCAATTTTTTTTCTTTTGTTGCAAAAATTGCAACGTACGTTCAAATTTCAATAAAACATTTTTCATAGTTTTAAATAGTGATAAAATTTTTTCCAAAGGATTATTAACTTTTGAATTTTTTGTTAATTACTCTCGTAAGTAATTAAATTGGGTTTACTTTCTAAAACGAACCTTGTACTCCAAGACTAAATATCCCAAAACGCGAAAGACGAGAAGGAAAAACCCCAAAACGAAGAAACACGTTGTTAACGATAGATCGTTGATGCTTAGTTCTTCCAAGAAAGCAGCCGGGTGTTGGAAAATGCAAAGATCTTCCGGATCGCAGTACAATTCTTCTCTAAAACAATTGATAAAGCTCCGAGTTAGGCGATCAAAAACAGTAACGTCACCGTGAGCCGCGTTCTTTATACCTTTCGTATCCGTAAATGATTAACATTGTACCTTCAAAGGCGTAGCGAAAGTACGAAACGTAAGTCAGCCATTGAAGATAAGACGGCATATCACGAACGGGGATAAAAAAGCCGCAGAAAATAAACATCGGTAGATTTAAAAGTGGTCCAAGATACACGGCATTCTATATACAAAGTTAATTAATTTAAAATTCTAGTTAAAATAACGCGCGAAAAAATAAGTTACTTGAACGTCAATAGCGGCTCCGATAAAGACAGCGAATGATTGTCCAACAAAAGACACCATCATCATCATCAGGACAAATAAAATAAAACGGAACGCTTCGACAGGTTGGGCCGTCATCCAGTAAACAATCGAGCAATAAATGGTTGGAAATAACAGCTAAAACCGTTTATAAACAATGTTAAAAAAACAATTAACGACGAGTCCTTGGTTAATTAAGTACCTGGAATGGTAAATCCGCTAATGTTTTTGCTAAGTAATACATTCGAACGCTGTACCAGCCATTCATCTGTTCTCTCGTAAAGACGTTGGCTTCAATAGGGAACGTTAACAAAGTTGGCATCGAGGCGCAAAAGAAAACAAACAGAAGCGAGAAGAAGATGAACGAAACGTTGCTATGAACTTTCAAGGCGTCATTCCCGATCTTATTGTACAGTAATCCCAAAAGGACAGCGACGGAAACGGTTGAGAGGAAACGTAAATGAGTTAACATCATATCTCGGGAGATAATCAAGAAAACTCTCTTGATTAAGACGATGAATTGATTCAGGGAGGATGTTTGGTAACCCCTGTGATCTTTACGCAGAATGATATCCTGAAACGAGTAATCGTAGAACGTTCATTATGATCAGCCGCGGCGTTCTAGGATCATTTTCTTCATCTAACTCGCCCTTTCTTTCAGCAAAGAAGTTGTACACGACGTATCATCCGTTTTATCCTCATCCACGGAATTAGCTACTTGACTTTCTTTGTCACTCTGGGCGTAAATACCGTTTACTGGTAATAAAGCTTCGGTAGCTACCGTTAACCTATCAACGCAACCATCTCCATACTCTCCGCACGCTATTTCAGTCACTGAATGAGAAACATCCAAATTTAAGCGGTTTCGTGATTAGGCTTAAAATGGCGCCTATTTTGTCATACCAAAATCGGCAGGATTGTGATATTGAGGACATTCTAAGCCTTGTGAGGATAAAAAAGGTAGCAGTCTTGAAACGGGTCCACGAAAAATACATCTTCCATTTGCTACCATGTAAATCTATAAAATAAATTAGTTGGTTTTCCAAGTGTCTTCAAGCTTGGTGGACATACTTTGTCAAATGTTTCCAAAATTCTAGCGCTAGGTTGATGAATGGTACAAACAATTGTGCGTCCTTCCTGAGCCAATGATTTTAATAAGTTGATACATTGAAGACACGATGAACTATCTAGACCGCTATAAAGTCATGGAAAGAATTTTAGATTCATTTTCTAGGGTTAAGGAGCCATCTTTACCTTGTAGGTTCGTCTAAGAATACTATTGGAGGGTTGTTGACTATTTCTTGCGCAATGCAGAGCCGTTTCTTTTGCCCCCCAGATAAATTCGAGGCTCTGGTATCTTTGCATTCTGATAACCCCAAAGATTCAATGGATTTCTCCACCTTTTTTAGATTTAACCTTAAATTAAACGTACGAAAGGATCGAAAAATAAAAAATAAATTACAATTTGTTTTTTGTAAGCCCCGCTTGTCGATTGGGGCATTTTTAAATTGATCGCAACCCATAAATGATCTCTAACGGTCAGGGTGGATAGAAGATGATCCTCTTGCATTATGTAGCAAGAAAGTTTCTTGAATACTCTCAAATCTCTTTCAGCTCCGTTTGTGTAAACTTTGCCCTCAATATTACGATGTCTAATTATTAAACAAACAACGGGTTACCCAATTTCACGTGAATAAGATCAAAATGTTGAAGCTTACATATATCCCGTGAGTATATTCAATAGAGTTGATTTTCCGGCCCCTGATGGTCCCATAATGGCCGTCAATTCTCCACAAAAAACTTTCCCCGATAATTCTTTAAGGATTGGCTTCATCCCTTTGTAGATAAAACATATAAAAACATAAACTTATAACAACATAATGAAATATACCTTTCTTTCTTCCCAATGAAACGGAGTACGATATATTCTTCCATTCAATATCCACGGCAGTTCTCTGTATCGAAGGTGTTGACGAAACGCTTCCGTTGCTTTTAAAATCCATTGGTAATACTACATCTTGCGCACCACCAACGTAACCATTTTGGTTATTTAAAATATCCGATTGTAAGTCAGACATAGCGTTCAAATGGCTTTGAATGCTGAGAATCTGGGCCATTTTTAACTCCTCAAAATTTTTCTCAGGTATCTGTCTAATTTCTACATTTACTTTGGCAATTATAATGCTATTTGTCCTTCGTTATTACTATTATTACTCGTTTAATGCCAATTTTTCCCACTTTTCATCTACTCCGCGCCTCAGGCTCTGCCAGTTGCAAGTTGAAAACGCATTAGTGCGTTAACAACTATAAAAAAGCACCCTCTCTAATGAGTAAATTTTTGATTCCCCTGCCAACAAGAATATGAATAAAAAAGTTCATTACTCCAACACTATTTTGAAGAGTATCTTACCGAAACATTATGATAAAACTTACTTTCCCTCTATCTTCCCCATTTTCAGAATTCGAGTTTTTGGCATTTTATCTCGCTATGTATTGTATTATTGTATGTTTTCTTTTCGGGTCAACCGGTGCGCGTGAACTAGACCCCGGGTGCCATTAGTTCAACCGTTCACATCCTCAACTATCAAATGTTTCGTAATCTCAACTTGTCATTACTCATAATACGCCCGTAGAACCTAACGGCGGCTACGATGAAGAAATAATTTTGAATGAATAAAAAATATGTTATTAATATTTTAAGTTTATCCAAATAAATAATCCTAAAATCTTCTTAATAGTCTGTAATTTAGATAAAAACATGTCCCCAAGGCACATATATTAAATTTTAACGTTAAATGTTTAATTTAAACGTAAAACCAATCGACAATGTTTCCTTTCAAATCATTCATTACTTTCATCTCAATTAAATAAGGAAAATTTCCGGAATATCGTAGCAGTTCCTCGGTTCCCGCATTTTTTTACTTTTCCGCCAAAAAAGAAAGGCTAACATGTCTGCGATAGATTTTGGCGGGAGAGAGGTCAGTGAACCTTTCCTCGAAGGCACCGTCTACCAGGAACAGAACCTCCTGGATCTTATAAAACCCCCTCCTTCCTTAAAAATTCCTTTCATTTGGGATGGATTTTTCGGCTTCCTTTCACAACGGTTTTAATTCGCGCCCACGAATCTAGCAATGGTATCTTTTTAGCGCGCCTCAAATAACAGGACAGGTGATAATATTAACCCTTTCATCATAAAGGAACTATTATTTGAAATGAGTCGCTTTAAAAATAATTTAAAAGCAACGATCATTTTTACGCTATAGTATTTGAGAGGCTTAGAAGCTCCTTTAAATTAAAATCCGTTAGGAACTAGTATCGCTCAAAGAATATAACCTTTTCTTCCAAAGTCAATAGAAAAATATAGAAGCAACTAGGAGAATATTTATCCCAGTGCCGAATGAAACTTTGATATGTGGGCGGGTACTCCGTAAGTTCCATATCTTACGCTGGTTTGCAAAATTTCCTGACTTCTTCAATATGAGTTTAAAGTAAGATTTCCTGAGCAATTTTCCCTCCTCAAATTGTAGAAAATTCAGAAGGTTGTAAATAAAATTGGAAGGCACAATGAACTTACATAGTAGAAAATTATAGACACATTTTCGAGATCCCCAATTTTGCAATGTACAATTTCAACCCTGTAAAACCTACTCCCAAATCCCTTAGTTTCAGCACCGCACATGTAGATTCTGTTTGCCTCTTCTATCTATCTACCTATCTCTCGTCAAAACCCAACAACAAGAAAAGGAATATCTTTTCTGTTAAACCCCAAAAACAATTTTAATGATACAGAGTGTGTCATGAGAGCGCAAAAAATGACGTCATCATTGAAGTTTCCCCTATCCCAATCCAGTCACGCTCCCTTTGTACCGAGATGACGGTCAGTGTATTTCCCCATTGAACCAACTGACCTCATCGAGACACGATACCAGCTCTTATAAAAGAGGTTGGCTTCCCAGCAATGCGAGTCATATTCATTTCGCGCCTAAACCAAAAGGTCGCGAATTCGCGATCTACGTACTGTATATTGTAGGCTCTCAACATCAACATTGTGTAATGTCTATTAACAATTTAACCAAGAAAAAGTGGCGAAAATATTATAATTTAATCCACAAAGATTTTGAAAACAAATCAGACATGATATTTTGGGTAAGTTTCGTTAATGTGTTTGATTGTTAGTAAAGTTAATTCTATTAGATGCTCCCCCACCGCACGTTAATGTAGTCAAATTTCCCCGTAGACGTTAAGCCTTGTCCTAGACGTTTTTCCAAGAAGCTAAGAGCTTGAAGGAGAGAGGGATGGAGCAGAAACCTCCATACCTAAGGCTATAACGTTGCAGTCCTTACCCCCCACCTACGGCAACGAGTCCTCCCAGCATCCTCAGCGTTTCGGTAGGGTTGTACTCGTACGGTATGGAAACGTGGAGGATGCCCCATTGAGTTCTAATATATTTATTTCTAGAGTTTTTGTTGAATTTCCTCCTCGCGTACTCGATTCGTCGAATTTCATTACTTTATCATTAGTCGTTAGCGCCATCTGTCGCCTTACATGAGAAGCTTAAAAGAATTTCCCACGATTTTGCGGGAAAGCGCCCCGCAAAATCGCCGCAGCTTGAGTTTGAAAATTAGGCTTAGGAAGAAGTAAAGCGCGAAATATGAAAGTTAGGTAATTGAAAAACAGTAAGTGGAGCCTAATAAATAAAATTTGATATTTAGTAAATATAATATTGATCAATTTCTTATTAAATGCGTGTTTTTACTTGGGAATTATATGTTATTAGTTATTAAAGTAACACATAATGTGAAAATGTATTAAATTTTAAAATGGGTCGAAAATGCTCAGTAGAAAAGTGTGTCAACACTGGTAGAAATAAATATGTTTTGTGACATAAGTGTTTACGTATAGAAAATTAATAAATATTCAGATAGTTCAACCCTTTTTGAACTGTACCATTAAGATTCCCTACAAAAAATTCGGAATTACCAAAACAATGGTGTCAGGCCATTAATGGAATTGAATGGACTCCAAAAAAAGACATTTGCGGTGATCATTTTTGTCAAGTTGACTATCACGAAAGCTCAAAAATACATATACTATCGGTTAATGCAGTTCCTTCTCTGTTTTTACTCGAATCTAGCAATTTACTTCCATTATCATAGCGGTTTCTAAACATTTCCTATCTATATTGAGAAATTATAGCAGACGCCATAGTAACAAATATGTGTTTTTAACTGAAATAGATGGCGCCACCACCTAATGATAAAGTTGTCCGTCCGTCCCATAATTTCAAAAACGATGGTCGCGCGAGCGCGAAAACCCGATATCCAAATAGAACTCTAGAAGGATATATGTTCTGAACTCAATGGGATGCCCCTGTGTCTTAAAAAGAAGCAGCTAGTTCTCATACAATGGCGCTACGCGGCAGCACTTAACAATCGCCAACCGAAGGGTATGGGGCGTGCGCGAGGCACACACTGGGAGACTCATCACTCATTGCCACAGGTCGCCCATTATTATTTCAACTCCATCATATCTCTGTTCTCCCTGCTAAGAGGATATAACTACTAGTCTAGAAGTAACGAGAGAGAAACGGCGCGCAGCGAGAGACGGAACGGAAGTTAAAATCAATATCAGCAAGGATGAGAATTACCTATCCTCTCTAACTGAAACCTCTTGTAGAAATATATATATATAATGGCATGGATCTTACGAATCCTATAGGGGATGGTGGGTCATTCTAAATCCTTGGTGGGACGCAAATCAGTCGCCTTCCCCTAGCATGGGCCCCAAAAATCTACTTCCTTTCTGATCCTCTTTATCATTACAAAGTCCATGATAAGAAAAGTACTTCACTTTTTATCCGCCGCTAGGGCGCGAAACTAGAGCTTAGCTTTCCCCAAGCCGCTTCATCTTGAGCTTCCTTTTTCTCCCAACGCATCCTACGCAATTATTCGACTCAATCCCACTGTTCTACACGTATTAACTCGCCTTCCAATAAAATTTAGTCTCGAGATTGATGTAGTTTCGTATTGGGATGCCAGTTTGAAGCCACCATAGCCATTGGGTCTTTTCCGAGAAGCTGGTAGGGGTCAAGAGAGGATGGGATTTGGAAGAGGCTGCGCGTGAGATACAAAGTCAGTTTACTCTAAGTTTAAAGCCACTTTTACACCCCGCTAAGCCTTGGTCTAGGGTAAACCTATAAGAAAAATCTGCGATTTGATACACCAATAAGCCTTGGCGAACTTGTAACTTTGGAAAATGGTTTAGGCCTAACTCACAAGTACCGAAGTTGTTCCGGATAAATTTGAATACTACCCTTAAGGATTGATATTTATATTTACAGCTAAATTCGAAAAATTCAAGTTTCCACGAAGCCATAAATGGCTGAATAGGATTAAGTAGAGTTATCGGAATTGAACCCGGAAACTGATGTTAGGAATTTCATATGGAATTTCTGCATGGATCTTATAAATCCGATAGGGGATGGGAAAACTGAGCGACACGAGCAGCTAGATATATTAAGATTTCGATTCTGGTATATCAAGGTGGGGGCGTAAAAAACAATTAGGGTCTGTATTATTATCTGGTGTATCAAGGTCACTCTAAATTTCTTCTTGGCTGGTCCTCTTTAGCCACTACTAAGCCCATGATTTGGGGTTAGCCCAGGCAATTGAATATCTAAACTAGTGATGGGCACAAACTGATATGATATCGGTTTCAATGGTTGTCGGCTTCAGTTCCAGTAAAACTACAATATCGGCGTCGGTTAATTTACGATATCGACCATGACTAATCTAAACTCACTGCATAAGCTTAGCTCGTGCCACAAAAGAAATTTCTCGCTAGTCCTCTTTAGACTAACAAGGTCCATGATTCGGGGCTAACCCCGGGAATAGGAAGATCCAGAGACTGCATGGAGAGAGATTTCTGGGGCGCTCTGCAATACGGCAGCGCAGAGTCGAGCGGCGTCCGAGGCGTCTCCTTAGCCATTGGTGGCCGACTTGTAGGTCAATTCTCTAGGAATTCTATGAAAGGGGTGCCGGGGGGGGGCGAGAGTGGGAGGAGGACAGTACCAGACAATGGGGTCACAATCTCTTTAAATACATATAAAAATATGGCATATTACCGAGGCATTAACTTAATTTGATTTATATACCTATTACAGACTTCCCTGGGACAGGCGGGGCTTTTACCGCAACTAGCTACGCGTACATCAAAGGCAAATCGCCGGTAGATCCATAATTATAAAAATGTATTAAGCAAATTAGACAGTATGTGGTCGACATTCGTCGGAATATTGAGTTCCATCTTGAAATATATATTTACCTGTTGAATATCCGCGTTTCCTAAGAGATAATAAACGTCAATATTTATTAATTGGCGACAAACAGAACTTCAGCTAGTCGGGTCGGGCAACGGTTAACGGAGTTCATATATACCCAATTTCCAAAACAACTAGGCCATGTCTATTCATTTTACCATAAGTCTATTATGTAAGGGACCCTACATAATACACTTATGATTTTACCAATGAAAATTTCCTTGAGCTCTTTTGTTATTAAGTCCACACTTAACTGATATTTCTACTAAACAACCTAACCTAACCAAAGCTGAGTCAAACCTAAACTAACTGGACAAACCATGAATACTAAGAGGGTCACGTTGCCATCTTATCCCCTATGAAACGAACAAATTGTAATAAGAACGTCCAGGCATTTTGTTAAGTAGAAAGGTTAAAGTTCAAAATTTGGTGTACTGGCGAAGAACTTCTCGACATAATCTCGTGCTCGGGACGCGTCCGATAATTTTGGCGGGGGTTTTGCACTAGCACGAGGCGCATCGTCACGTGAGCGAGCGGTGGCGGTGGCTTCGGGAAAAGGACCTAAGATACGTCATTTCATCCCCGGATCTCCATCCCCCTATCTCTACGTCGGTTACCATGGTAACACTTGTTAACTGGCTGACGATGCAGAGGCCCATTTTCTTTCTCCATCTTTTGCCGTCGGTCTACGGGCTCGCTCTCGCGCCTCCCTAGGATGAGGAAGGGATACTAAGAGGCGGGAAGGTGAGGGATCAAGCCTGGGAAAGGGACATGCTCCGCGCCTGCGTAAACGTATAGATATGCTTTTTTAACGGTCAAGGAGAAATAAATGGATGGCTAGGTGCCTCCTTATAAGACGCTTATTTTAATCAGCTTTAATTGATCTTAAGAAGTATTCATTCTTAATCGTATTTATTAAACGGTTATTTCGTGTATTCGTAAAAATTTTAAGTTAAAACGCTATTAAGAAAATAAATCAAACTTACATTTAAAACGCAATGAGTTTTTTATAGGAAAATTTGCGTATTTTATTTTGTTTTAGAGAAATCTACGGGATAAATAATTAGGTTAGAATAATATAGGATAAATAATTACGTAATGCAGAAAAATATCGGATAAATAAGTAGGTTATATAGAATAATATCGGATAAATAATTACGTTATATACAATAATATAGAATAAATAAGTAGGTTATATAGAATAATATCGGATAAATAATTACGTTATATACAATAATATAGAATAAATAATTAGGTTAAATAGAATAATATAGGATAAATAATTAGGTTAAATAAAATAATATAGGATAAATAATTAGGTTAAATAGAATGATATAGGATAAATAATTAGGTGATATAGGATAAATAATTAGGTTATATAGAATAAATAATTACGTCATATAGTATAATATAGGATAAATAATTAGGTTATATAGAATAAATAATTACGTCATATAGTATAATATAGAATAAATAATTAGGTTATATAGAATAATATAGGATAAATAATTAGGTTATATAGAATAAAATAGGATAAATAATTAGGATATATAGAATAGTATAGGATAAATAATTAGGTTATATAGAATAATATAGAATAAATAATTAGGTTATATAGAATAATATAGGATAAATAATTAGGTTATATAGGATAACATAGCATAAATAATTAGGTTATATAGAATAACATAGGATAAATAATTAGGTTATATAGAATAATATAGGATAAATAATTAGGTTATATAGAATAATATAGGATAAATAATTAGGTTATATAGAGTAATATAGGACTAAAATTTATATATTTAAATAAAAATAGGTAAAAAATCTATTCCGCTTTCGAAATTAAGGAAATTTGAGAAAAAACTCATTGAACTAGACACGGGGTGGACAGAGGAGAGGCGGGAGCTGCATGAGTGGTAGTCCAATAGGCGTTGGGTTACACAGATTATTTTCCTACTAAACAACAATTATGGCGAATTCCACTGGGTCCTCCCGGAGCGCTCCCATGGAGCAATAAAAATGAGAGACCCCAATTACGGAAAAACAGTCTTTAACGATCCGGCAACTACTCCTCCCATGTTTATTGCTCCATGGGAGCGCTCCGGGAGGACCCAGTGGAATTCGCCATTAGACTTCTCTAATCAAAAATAAATATTTTGCATTTTATAGTAATTTTATTTATGTATAGGGGAATAGGATCGATTAAAAAACTATATAGGGGTATTCACTACTAAACAAGAACAACTATATATTTGAAAATTATACTTTGTCAAAAATATAGGATATTTTATTTAATTATGGATGAATAGATTAAAAATATAGGATTTATAGGAATTTGAGCGGCGCGTTCCCAATTAGTCTGCACTAACCCTATCCTATAGACGGGAAGGCGAAGGTACAGGACGTCTGGACGCCAGTTTTGAAGGAAAAAAAAGAGGGCGCGGTATCTAGCTATAAGGAAGAGGTTGTTGAAACCAAAAAACGAGCCTTCTCGTTCACCCATTCCGTCTCGCCATTGTTTAAAAGGCAACGAACGGAAAATGGTGGTTGCCATAGCAACGGGGCGTCCAATTCCTAGAGCTTGGCTGGCTCCTTGGAGTCCTCCAACTCAGACGTATATACCATCTAGAGTTCTCTATGAGCTGTCAACATTTTTTTATTTCTCTTCTTTATAACTGACAATTTGGAGCTCTGACCAAAGTCGGTCAGAGAAGCCTTCATTTATTTTTCAGGGGTCAAGAGGTCAAAGTGACCTTCGACACGACACGACACGACGACGCTGGAAAGGGAGAGGGTGGAATAATTCAATTGGGGGGGTGGGGATCCTATTGAGTAATTTGCCCCAATAATAAGTCATCGTTTGACTTCCCTTTCCGTGACCTTCCGGGTTCATACAACTTTTGGATATCTAATGATTTCCCTGAAATTTCCAGGTTCTTTCCCATATATTTCCCTGATGTATCAAGGTGCAAGGTCACATAGTAACTGCTGTTGTGGTTCTTTCAAGTAATAACTACATGATTGGTTATTTTTTATAGTTGAAACACCCCTTCAGGGAAAACTTAATCAAGCCTCAAAATTTTCCCTGATTTCCCTGAATTTTACTAAAAAAATTATAAATTTCCCTAAATTTTAAGTGAACAATTTATTTCCCTGACATTTCCAAGTTTGTATGAACCCTGACCTTTGATTGATATTAAATCATCATCAACACCTTATCATACCTAACAGCAGAAGTGAGATGAGACCAGAAGCACTGAGCTAACCAAATTCTTCACTTGGCGAAGGTGAATATTCTTGATAACACAAGAGCGGTTGGCCCTCTAGTAGCGGTTTCTCAATTTTCCCTCCAAAACGTGAGACGCTCGTGGTGGTAGACAGCCGAACTAGATTCAAGCACAGGCGTCCGTGTTCCGCGGCTTTAGGTTGAGGGGAAGGGCGTAGGAAATGTTTTTGGAACTCGACCAATTTTTTTCTCAGTAGTGTAGGCGCGATGGAAGCGGTGGCATAAAATCCTCAAATTTGTTCACTAGTGCCAGGATCTACTATCAATGCTAAAGCCCTTCACTTCTAGTCTCATCTCACTTCTGCTAACAGTTAAATTAATTCGAAATTGCCTAAGCTTTTACACTTGCTACCAGAATAATGTAATGGGAGTTGAAATGTTTACTGTTAAGAAGGTAGCTTCCTAATTTTCAGTTTCTAGGCCTACCTTTTTATTAAATATTAATTTAATTTTGTTTTCTCTAACAAATAGAATTTTGGTAAAACCAGGGATAGATTTAATTTTAGAAGTAGGAATGGATAACAGAGTAATGTGAGCCCGCGTCAAAGTCACGGACCCCCTTCCACGGGACGGAGGGGAATGAAAGAAGAGGCGGGTCACAGCGACAGAGGTAAAAAGGAATTACGTATTTTTCGCCGTCCCCGTCAGCAATGTCATCAAAGCGTAGTTTAAGTGAGCCAATAAGGTAATTTAAACTCTTCGTTACGTGTTGGAGGGAGGGGCTCTATACTGGGCTATGAGTCGGACTGGAGTAAATACTGACCGTTCTCCGTCCCTACTTCTAACATTAAATCTATCCCTGGTAACACCAAGAAGTGATATCTAGTTTATTAGGGAGAAGGTATAAGATGCCCAAGTATTCGCGCGCCATAGTCCCAGTCCCCCTTTCAAAATACCAGGGGGGGGACGTAAAAAGAGGCCGGGCTATTTCGCCTCTCCTCAGTCGGACAATACGTAATTTTCGTCATTGTGAGTTTTCAAGAACCAATGAGATGCTGGTTGTAATTTAGAGGCGGCGGGGATTAACTCCAGACCTACGTTTGGACTGGAGATAAAGCTGGAAATGTGAAGAATTTATACCTTCTCCCTAATAAACTAGATACCACTTATTGGTAACACTTAAATGTAGTTAAAACGACAACAAGCCAATTAAAATTCGTCGCAAATTAAACTTGAAAATACTTCAACTCTCTAACAAGACCATGCGCTAAATTATCCCTGAATATTTACTTAAAATCAATTTTAAAATTCATCGCAAATTAATCTGGACAAATAACAAAAAAAAAACCCGGATGTAATTCTCTTAAATAAAAAAATACCTTTTTTATATATTAATCCTTAACATATATAAAAATACCTTTTTTATATATTAATCCTTAACAAAGACTATACCTTCATATATATATTTTTTGGCTATATTATATCCGGGTCCCCTAATTTTCACTTAAAACCAATTTAAAATTCATAGATTCATCGTTAAGTAGATAACAACCTTATAAATTAATAAACACCATCCATCCATATTTGATGATTATATTAAGTTAGACTATTTCGTTAAAACATTATTTAGCTTACATTCGTCCCGTATCATTAAGGCAGTTTCAATTAATGAAATGTCTGCGGCGTAAAGCATCCCAGCTCTTATTCTAAAATAGTCTAATGGAAAATAATGTATTCCTCCCCATATTTATATCAAAATCAATTGAAGGCGAAGTATAAATTCGGCGCGCGGGGTCAAAAAAACCTTGTCGAATATAACCACGGTTTAATTATACGACAAGGTGGAATCTCCCCGAATGCACCCTCTTAGACAACTTCCGGCGGAAGTTATCAAAGATGGGTTGGTTTTAGGGGAAAAAAAAGACTTCCTGCATCGTTAAAAATATGCCAGGGGTGACCCGGACACGCGACGAGTTAATGGGACACCGCTAACGCTCTAAACGCATTTATACCTAACTTGGAATAAGGTTTTTCCCCCTCTTCGGATGGTGTTTAGTTTGGGTTTACGATAACTGGGTGAAAGACATTTGGGTGACAACGACTAGGTGAAAGACATTTGGGTGACAACGACTAGGTGAAAGGCATTTGGGTGACAACGACTAGGTGAAAGGCATTTGGGTGACAACGACTAGGTGAAAGGCATTTGGGTGACAACGACTAGGTGAAAGGCATTTGGGTGACAACGACTAGGTGAAAGGCATTTGGGTGACAACGACTAGGTGAAAGGCATTTGGGTGACAACGACTAGGTGAAAGGCATTTGGGTGACAACGACTAGGTGAAAGGCATTTGGGTGACAACGACTAGGTGAAAGGCATTTGGGTGACAACGACTAGGTGAAAGACATTTGGGTGACAACGACTAGGTGAAAGACATTTGGGTGACAACGACTAGGTGAAAGACATTTGGGTGACAACGACTAGGTGAAAGACAATAGGGAGAATTTAAAATTGGATGGAAATGAAACCGACGGTGCGTTAATGGTAGGACTGTACGAGTACTCGATGATAGGCGAGTACTCTATCGAGTCTCGAGTCTTGCTCGAGTCAAGTGCTCGACTCTAGACTTGAAAATCAAAATTTTAAGACTTGACAATTATTTCAAGTCCTCGAAAATCCTCACTATTGGAGGTCCGACTCATAGCCCGGTATAGAGCCCTCCCTCCAATACGTAACGAAAATTTTAAATTATCTTATTGGCTCACTTAAACTACGTTTGGATGACGTTGCTGACGGGGACGGCGAAAAATACGTAATTCCTTTTTACCTCTGTCGCTATGACCCGCCTCTCCTTTCATACCCCCACCCCGTCCCGTGGAAGGGGGTCCGAGACTTTGACGCGCGCCCACATTACTCTGTTCTCCATTCCTACTTCTAAAATTAAATCTATCCCTGATATAATTTATCAAGACTCGACACTGGACTTGAAACCTAGTTTTGAAGCTCTTTTAAGGACTCGAGGACTCAGTACTAATTAAAATGCTCGAGGACTCGAGATTCTTTAAGAGCTTTTTTTAAGGACTCGAGACTCGACTCGAACCCCAAAAACTGGACTCGCATAGGCCTAGTGAATTGGGTGAATAGAAATTTCATGAAAAAAAACCTTACCTGAGTTACCTGACCTATAACTGGCCACCCAATTTTCCAGTCCTCGCGCTCGCAATTGTAAAACACCCAGTGGTCGTCGTCACGGGTCCATCTTTTAAAATGGCCACCAGAAAAGTAACATGAAAGTCAGCGACGCCGGGTCCCTTTGCCGCTATAGTGTTGATGTAAGTCCTACCTATAATAGTATAAATACAGTATTTAAGCGAACGATGGCGAACTAGAATTTGTGTGAAATTTATTTGACGTATCATCTATCCATCGCGAAGTTCCGAATGGTTGATCTTACATTTTGATCGAAGTCTGGCGAATTTGTTTATAAATTAAACGGTCTTTATCTATAATTGCCCTCGTGAATCGTTATACACTAATTAGCGACTAAATGGCCCTGAACCTCAATGGGGCAGAAACAATAATGATGGTTTTTTTTTATCCCACGTATTGTTTATTTAACGCGTTCACGATTTGCAGTTTGAAGTCAAAGATTCACTCGTGTCTGCCGCCAATTTTTACATACGGTCTAATGAGTTCGTGGGAACTTTCAAAGCCAGGGTGAATCGAAAATATTATAACTTTTGCAAAATTGATGTAACCTGGCTTGATACATATTTTTTTCCCTAGATATTTCCAGGTGCAAAAAACACCTCAAAGTGGTTTTTATTTTTTAAGTTGAAGCAACCCTTACAAAATTACCCGATTTCTCTGAATTTCTTAAGAAATTAACGTTTGACGCCTGTAATATTAGAGAGTTTAAGCACCCCCTATACGCGTACGTGTAGCCACCTTTGACAATGCATTGGTCTAATGCACTGTGGAAGGTAGCTACACGTACGCGTTTAGGGGATGCTTAAACTCTCTATTACTAGCTGTTAACCGCGGCGTCGCTCGCGTGTAATAAGAACTTCCATCAAAATGTTATAAAGAATGGGTAGATTTTACTGATGACTAATATTTTTGTAGCACCCTAGGAGCGAAAGCACTCGGCGTTGCCCGTCAGCCCGTCGGGATACATTTTCTATTACTTTTCACGCGGACATTATTCCATAAAGAAGGGATTTTAAGTTTCTGGCCGCCATCTAAAAAGATGGCAACAAATCGAAACCAAAAGACCATTCAGCCCGTCTATAGGTTAACGGAAACCAGTGTACTAAATATTTGCGAAATCAGTTGAAACGCGCGGACTTTGTTGCATAGAGAAGATTTTTTACATTTCTGGACGCCATTTATTAAGATGGCGGCGGATTTAAAAAATCTTTCTTAGTACGCGTCTACTAATTATGAGTTACGTTCCTGCAAATTTTCAGCCTTCTAGGGCAAGCGCTTTGGGCTGGGCGTTGATTATCAGTCAGGCAGGACTTTGGGTTTTACGCCACAAACGGAAACATTTGCAAGTTCCAGGCAACTCTAAAACCATATTGTTTTCTCCTTGGCTCTACCCTCACCTTCCAGTTGTTCATTGCTTCTAAAAAAGCTAGTTTTAAACTTTTAATTGCAAAAAAAATTAAAAAATTATATATTTTATCAAGTTTTGGTTAATAGTAATCACGTTTTCCTCGTAAACAGCACACCTAAATGAACGTATTTCATTAAAAGTTCATATTTATTATTGTTATATTACTTATGGTATAGCGTTTATCATCGAGTTGGATTGGCTCGCGAGGGAATTAGGCCTAAGTAAGGAAAGGAAAAGATCGTTTCTTTGGTTACCATGGCAACGTGGAGAGAGAAAGAGAGAACGGAAGCAGGCAGACAGAGCGCCAGCGAGGACTCACGAGATGGGGTGAAACAGGCGGGAAATTTTCCGGTGGCCAGGTGTTGCAGGGGCATTTATTCGGTAACCAAAGGGTTCTACCACCCACCAAACGCGGATTGCGACCACTCCACTAAGCCTATTTGCAGCTCAAAAAAAATAATCCATAATTCCATTATCTCAATAATTATTCTAGAACGTCGAGCCTGAGGTTCGCTTTCTTTCAAAATATCGACATAAAAGGTTAACCTCATCCGTTGAAAACTCTACTTATGCAAATTAGGTATTTGGATTATTATATTATGAACGGAAACCATAGTGGTTAGCTCTATTTTAAGGTTTTAAATGATGAAGTACGCCTAGTATTTTGTGATTTTTTTTGTCAATGGAACATTTAGATATGACCAAGCGGGTGGAAATCGGTTCACAAATAACCAACAATATTATTGGCTAAGCGCCTTGACCTGCAATGATGTCATGTACCGCCATTTTTTTAAAAACTTTCCAAAATAGGTGAAAGACGAAAGTTGAACTTGGAAGATTGTTCTAACTGACTAAGCAAACTTGACCTTTCAATGACGTCATTTACCGCGATACACTTAATAATATGAACTTCAAAATGTCACAAAGTAGGGTTTGTGAAAATCCGTTCAGAAATACGCGAGGGAAATTTCTAATTGGCTGAGCAGCTTGACCTAGAAATGACGTCATTTACCCCAACTTTCTTACTTACGAACCGATTTTGACATGATTGACACAAATCTGCTATAGCTTATCACCATGCAGTGACGTCAGATATAGGCCACTAATCTTTCCGACCATACCCTACGCGCGAACAACAAAACCTGAGGCAAGTCACGGATCTTATAAAGTGACGTCTACAAGGGACAGGAAAACTGGTATTCCACCGGATTAGAGTTTTTGTACACCAAAGTCATTCGAAAATAAATTTCAGAAATCACTATATAAATCTAGGCAAGTTATGATTTCTACAATTCCGGTATATCAAGAACACTAGAAATTAATTACATCACTCTTCACAAAGGTTTATATAAGATACTAGCTTTTACCCGCGGCGTGACTCGCGTGTAAAAAGAACTTCCATCAAATGATATAAAGAACGGGTAGATTTTACTGATGACTAATATTTTTGTAGCACCCTAGGAGCGAAGGCACTCGGCTTTGCCCGTCAGCCAGTTGGGTCATTTTTATTACTTTTCACGCGGACATTATTCCGTAAAGAAGGCTTTTTAACTTTTTTGGCCGCCATTTAAAAAGATGGCAACAAATAGAACCCAAAAGACCATTCAACCCGTCTGAATTTTTACATTTCTGGGCGCCATTTTTTAAGATGGCGGCGGATTGGAAAAACCTTTCTTAGTACGCGTCTACTACTTATGAGTAACGTTCCTGCAAATTTTCAGCCTTCTAGGGCAAGCGGTTTGGGCTGGGCGTTGATTATCAATCAGTCAGGACTTTGATATATATAGATATAGATGATCCTTAAGTATGATACTTCGTAATGCTAGAGAGTTACAGCTCGAGCTAGGACGAGAACCACGCGAGAATTGACTACAGGCGGTTTTGCAGGTTATATTCCTATTTAGTCTGTACTAAGCTTTAATTTGACAGCGCCTCACCAAGGCGTCGCTTTACGAGAATTTATGACGTTTGACCTACGTCGCTTCATGACAAGATCTCAATAACCAGTAACAAACTTATGGAACATAATAACATATTTTACGAACTTATGCTATTTATTGGAATTAAATGAATGTGATACGCTCGGATCGAAAAACCATTTCTTAACTGGTCCTCTTTAGAAATAGAAAGTCCATGGTTATATGTATACTAAAAAATTAGAGAAAGTATTCTCAAGGACTTAATAAGTAGTGTCGTAATCAACCGGTGGTAAGTAGGAGGATGTAGTGTTTATTTTTTACCGGGAAAACTCGTTCTCTTTGTGTTCCCGACAAATTTTTTCTCGGCCCAAGGATTCACTTTTTTAGAAAATAAAATCTTTCAATTGGGTTCTAACATAAATTAATAATCTACCATTAAGTTTCTATATCTGAAAGGGATCTATAGAGGACTAGTCTGTTCTCGCGCAGCTTATAATACCTCTTACTCCAACTTGGTGGCGTTAGTGAAAGCCTTCTTACTTCTTTGTATGATACGCGAGAGGTTAGAGAAAACTTTCCTTGCCGGCCAAGTCTTCGTTCAGTCATTTTCTTTCCCAAAATCATCATTATAAGAGCATGCTCGCTTAATAAACCATGGTAAAAATCTTGTTCATCTTTCGCCCCGTTTTTCTTTGGAATCAGTAGCGTAAGAAGTGGAAAAGTAGCGCGTGATTCGGGTAAAAAACACAGGTTGGAGAGAACGAGATAAAAAAGCCGACGAACTAAAAAATCCACCCAAGAGAGTCAGGCCATCTCCCATATATACTTCTCTTTTAAGCCGCTCGTGTTTTAGCGGCGCCACCAGCGAAATAAATATCTCTCTCTAGTATTTTTGGTGCTCGATTTCTCTTTGGCTCTGACGTAAAGAAAGAGAGGAGACGTTACACCATTCACCAAAGTAATAATGATTGGAAACTTAAAGAGGATTATTCGTTTATGGTTCTTTCAATAACTAAATACAATAAATCTACAACATTGGGGAAGTTTTGAAAAAACATTAATTACTCGTTAATAACTTGACAACCGATGAATCTAATCCTCGTACCAAATACCCCAAACCTAAATCCTTCTAAGTCCCAACAGACTGATAATCAACGCTAAGCCCAAACAATTTAGTAAGTACACACTAAGAAAAGATTTTCTCAATCCGTTATTTCCATCTCGAAATTACGAAATGGCGGCTATTCAGAAATATAGCGTGAGTTCATGAGATATGTTCCATAAGTATGACACTACCTATACTTCGTAATGCTAGAGACTTACAGCTCGAGCTAGTTCGAGAACGAATTAAGCGAGAATTGCAGACTACACTCGGTGGTTAATTTTGCAGCACTCCCATCTTCTCCTATTTAGTCTGTACTAAGCCTTTGACAGCAGCGCCTCACCAGGCGTCGCTTTAAGAGAATCTACGACGGTTCATGACAAGCTCTCAGTAACCAGTGGCAAACTTGTGAAACATATCTTATGAACTTACGCTTATAGGAAATAAACATTGATTGTATATGTTTCAAACCGATTTCATTAATATTTAGTATTGTGGTTGATATCCATACCAAGAAGCGATATCTATAGTTTATTAGGGAGAAGGTTTAAGTCACCTAAGTATTCGCGCGCCATAGTCCCAGTCCCCCTTTCAAAATACAAGGGGGGACGTAAAAGGAGGCCGGACTATTTCGCTACACTCTCCTCAGTCGCAAAGTACGTAATTTTCGTCATTCGCGTCGCGCTGACGTGAGTTTTCAAGAACCAATGAGATGCTGGTTGTAATTTAGAGGCGGGGATTAACTCCGGACCTATGTTTGGACTGGAGATAAAGCTGGAAATGTGGATGAATGAATTTATACCTTCTCCCTAATAAACTAGATATCACTTCTTGCTAATAACATACCCCATAGACGGGCCTTATGGAAAATAACCCTTTGGGGTTTATTAACATACCCTCAGCTTCCATCTGTTAAAATTATCCCGGCTTTATGAAGCAGTATCTAAACTGGAAGTGTATAAGTTTTCCACCCTGTACGTTTCATATCGAGACACTTTAGGCCTAGGTTTGTTTTCTCAGGATATTTGAATTTCTAGTATGTTGTGGGACAACAGACCAATAGACTAGCCTCCAAAAGAGACACGCGGGAAGGAGGGGAGGGGTCACGGCCTTAAAAGGGGGTCGGAAGGGTCGAAAATGAAAATTTAAGTTCGTCTGGTCTGGGTTTGTCCCGATCGATGGATGCGTCGGCATCTTTTTCCCTTTTATTACAAACTTCCTAGACTCTCCCTTAAAAACTAACGCAGGCAACTCTGACGCGGAGGAATTAGCGATATAGTTGTAAAAGTAGATCTGGATTATTTTCTAAAAAAAAAAAAAAAATTCAAATAAGATAATATCAGAAGTGAGATGAGACTAGAAGTGAAGGGCTCTAGCATTGATAGTAGATCCTGGCACTACCGCTTCCCACGCGCCTACACTACAGAAAAAAAAAATTGGTCGAGTTCCAAAAACATTTCCTACCCCCTTCCCCTCAACCTAAAGCGGCCGAACACGGACGCGGCTCCTTGAATCTAGTTCGGCCGTCTACCACCGCGAGCGTCTCACGTTTTGGAGGGAAAATTCAGAAACCGCTACCAGAGGGCCAACCGTTCTTGTGTTATCAAGAATATTCACTTTCGCCGAGTGAAGAATTTGGTTAGCTCAGTACTTCTGGTCTCATCCCACTTCTGATAATATATATCTATGAAAGTATTTACACCAGGAGACCAAGCTACTTGGTACTGCGCTTTGTTCGCCAAATGGGCGGGTCTCCTGGTGCAAAATGTACCAGTCCTCGTAGTCTGATACTATGTGTAACGTTGATTGTATATTTTAATTGATTTCATTAAAGGGAGGGTGAAGTGGAAATTCAAGTTATTTTTTATCTATTCTTCTACATATTATAAGACCAGTCTGCGTAGTGAAACATCCAGGAAATACAGTCTCCGAATGATTTTAAAATTAAAATTAGGTTCAGATTTTAAGGATAATTTGAAATAAGGACCTCTGACCAATCACGTAACGCCCTGCCTTCCTGTTAACAAAATTCTCGTGGTACGCTCCATGCCAAATGAAATTTATTGCGAGATTTGATAAAATTTGCGCGCGACGTGGTAATCGTGGCGATAGATGTAGAGCGTGTAACTGAAATATTTGCTAACAGGAAGGCAGGGCATTACGCGATTGGTCGGAGGTCCTTATTTCAATTTATCCTCAAAATCTGAACCTAATTTGAATTTTAAAATCATTCGGAGACTGTATTTCCTGGATGTTTCACTATGCAAACGGGTCTTATAATATGTAGAAGAATCGATTAAAAGTCACTTGATTTTCCATTTCACCCTCCCTTTAATATTTGGTATACTGGTTAATATCTATATGCTATAGACGAACTTTATGGCATAAATAAATACTCGGGGTAAATTAAGACTTAAAATTCCATCGTATGAAATAGCTACAAAAATGTGTACTAACTCCAGGTCAACTGATTGATACTAATAACAAAAATTACAGTTAATTATGAACTCTGCGCATTTTGGGTATTTTTTTTTAAAAAAGAAGATAATTAATAAGATTTATTTATTTATGATAATCTAACCACGAACATTACATTTCCGGTTTCATGATTATGAACTTCCGGCACCGTACTATTTTTTTCGGAAATATTATTTTTTTTTATTATTTAAAATTTATGTTTTTTCAATTTTATTTAATTTTGACGCGAGCGCTGTTAGCTATACTTCTTCACATAAGTTCATAAGATACGTTCCTTATAAGTTTGTCACTGGTAACTGAGATCTTGTTACGAAGTGAATGAGGTAGGTCATAGATTCGAGGTAAAGCGACGCCTGGTGACTTGGGCACTGTCAAAGGCTTAGTAATGCAGACTAAATAGAAAGAAGAAGTCCTGCAAAATTAACCACCGAGTGTAGTCTGCAATTCTCGCTTAATTCGTTCTCGAACAAGCTCGAGCTATAAGTCTCTAGTATTACGAAGTATGGGTAGTGTCATACTTATGGAACGTATCTAATAAACTTATGTTCTTTAGCGTTCTCGGTTCTGACTAGAGGAGACCAGATGTTGGAAAAAAGAGAGCGCGAACCCCTGTCAAAAAACACCCCCTTCTAACTCAAACGTCGTCGTCCATTTTTTGGGTGGGGGGGGGGGGCGCTTCGCCATAGACACCACCTGCCCGCTTTCGATACCACCCTCGACAAACCCACAATACATATAGTAAGCTCACGCTGCCGCCGCCACAAGTATATCAGTTTGTTTTCGATACAATTTGAAATATATAATAATTTTTAGATCATCAAATTCCTAACTGAATTCCCCACGTTTTCCCTGATTATTAATTTTTATGCCAAAAACATGTTGTCAATTTTAACAGTACATTTTTAAGGTATAGTAGGAGGTTTCTTAACTTCAGTTGCCAGTAATTTGTCAGAGCAACTCAGGTTTGGAACTTAATGATCCGACTACAGGCGTTTCAGTCTGTTGTAGATAGCGGTTTAGTTGCACTCACAAATGGCAACATTTGTTCACCCACTATCTATAGTCTATTTTTATAAAGAAGTCAACTCTTCATGAAATTATGTTTTAGGAAATAGAGAGAATATAGGAATTATCATGAAATTATAGGTGAATATAGGAATTATCATGAAGTTATGGGTGAATATAGGAATTATCATGAAATTATAGGTGAATATAGGAATTATCATGAAATTATAGGAGAATATAGTAATTATCTTGAATTTATAGGAGAATATAGTAATTATCTTGAATTTATAGGAGAATATAGGAATTTTCTTGAATTTATAGGAGAATATAGGAATTATCATGATTATACAGGGTGTTTGTGAAAAGTCCATCAATAATGAAAGGGCGTATTTATTGGGCCATTTTGAGTCGAAAATGTTCTATGACATTTTGCCGTCCGAGCCACGGTTTTCGAGTTATGATTTGAATATTTTAGGGATGACCCCTTCATTAAATTAGCGCTGTCTTTCAATTTCTTAATTAAATTTAAGGGGTCATCCGTAAATTACTCCAATCATAACTTGAAAACAGTGGCCCGAACGGAAAAATGTCATAGAACATTTTCGACTCAAAATGGCCCAATAAATACGCCCTTTCATTATTGATGGACCTTTCACAAACACCCTGTATAGGAGAATATAGAAATTATCATGATTATATAGGAGAATATAGCAATTATCTTGAATTTATAGTAGAATATAGGAATTATCTTGAATTTATAGGAGAATATAGGAATTATCGTGAAGATATAGGAATTATCGTGAAGTTATAGGAGAATATAGGAATTATCACGACATTATAGGAGGATATAATAATTATCGTGAAGTTATAGGAGAATATAGGAAGGACTTAAAAATATATGAAAAACAATGGGAAATGTAGAAGAGTGAAGTAGATATTAGAAGGGAAAAAAAGCTAACATTCAGGGGCAAAAATCTGCGTAGAATTAACATGGCCCCTGTAGAAGTGTTCCTTGCGCCGAACACCAATGTGTTCTGGGAAATATATTTATTCATAAACCGCATTACCTAAAGCTGAAAATTAAGAAGAACGTATATATTCTCTAGGGAGTGGGACTCTACTCCTCGTATATACCTGGGACTTTGATAATTATTTAACTTATGGCGTTGGTACGCGCGGTGTTGGGACGCGGAGGCAGACAGGTATACGAGAGCCAGATGCCCCTCGAAGTCTTCTTAAAGTCGTAACTGGTAACTTCGACCCCAATATTCCCCTACTTACACGAACCCAAGGTTTATCAAACAATTTTTGGCGTGTGTTAAAAAAACCAATTGTGAATCGTGAAGACGCGAATCGACCAGTTACCCACCACAAGTAACGTAACAGGAATAAATGTGAGCCCGAATCAAATGGCTTTCCTGAAAGATTATCAGCCAATAGGTATTAAAGACCAAGGAGCGATGAGGGTATAAAGTGGAACCCATCGCTTTTCTTTCATATTCAATTATCATATCATATAATTAATTTACCTCATAATATCAAAGGTTCATAGATTTTAATTCAAAAAGTACACTTCATCGAAGCTTGCCCGAGTCGTGTAATACGAGAAACCTTCAAACCCCCCCTGTCAGAATAGTGTCGACCCCCCTCTGCGTACCGTAGCACAAGGAACACGCGTGAATAGGCTCAATATAGTAGCCGATGCTAGCTCTAGTAGTACCAAGAATTAAACGTTTGGATCGCCATCATAGAGTACTATTTTCAATAAACCTTTGACCCGCAAAAAGCTCTTCTCTGATTGGGTGGTTGCTGTGCAGGAGGTAGGCCTTTCGCTTATCAGTTTACATGGCGTCTACAGCTAAAGACTGTGAACTGTGAACGAATAACACTTTTTGTTTTGATCTATGAACTTTCTGCTAATATCTGGTTCACCATATTCCAAACAATGAGAGGGAAGCAGAGGTTAGATGCGCACGCATACCGGAAGCTTAGATAAAAACATACAAAGCGAGACCATTCCAGCCCTCTTTGATTTTATAGTTGATAGATGTTTACAAATACATCATGGTAAGAACTTTTAATTTGCTAAGATATTTAGCGTAACGATAATTTTAATTAAGTGTCATACTTATTCTTATTACGTCACTTACGCAGTGAGGTATATCGACCATTATTACCTGTAGAGCGAGTGGGGACAAGGTAGGATAAAAAGTTTCCAAGAAATAAAAATTTAAGGTAAGGGAGGGAGGGGGATGAAGAAAAATAATGAAAAACACGCGTTTGGCGCGAGCCTTGGGTCGTGCAGCTGCTCTACTGCACGTGCCAAATTTTGGGCCCCCTTCCCGGGCCCCCTCCCCGCGTTTTCCCGCCGTCATTTCATTTAATAGACAGGTTAAGAATATAATGATCTTATAAACCAGATAGGGCATGAGAAAACTGGGTTATTTCTTAAAATACTGAAATATACACTATATAATAACGGAATGTATCAGCTAGTGATTAGTATATCAAATTCATTCTGAAATCAATTTCAGAAGTAAGTCGTTTAAAGATTAAGTTTGGATCTTAAAGACCTTGTAGAGAGTTTTCGTTTGGGGGATTAGCTAAGATTCGTCAGATATTTTACCACCGCCATATTGGTGGGTTCAATGCGGAAGGAACCCACCAATATGGCTGCCAAAACCGTGAAATGACTGAGGAGGGTGTGACATAATAAGAAATTTAAATAAATGTATTCCCCTAAGCTCTCTGTACTCTTTTGAATTAGTGAATTACAAACTCGATGTTGTTAAATCAAGAAGTGATATCTAGTTTACTAGGGAGAAGGTATAAATTCGCCACATTTCCAGCTTTATCTCCAGTCCAAACCAAACGTAGGTCTGGAGTTAATCCCCGCCACCTCTAAATTACAACCAGCATATCTCATTGGTTCTTGAAAACTCACGTCAGCGCGACGTGAATGACGAAAATTACGAATTTTCCGACTGACGAGAGGCAGCGAAATAGCCCGGCCTCCTTTTACGCCCCCCCCCTTGTATTTTGAAAGGGGGACTGGGACTATGGCGTGCGAATACTTAGGCATCTTCTCCCTAATAATAAACTAGATATCGCTTCTTGGTTAAATTCAAGCCACGTTTTTAGCCAAAAGTAACTTAACCTCTCTAAGATATCTAAATCTCTTACAATGGGGTTGATTTTAACATTCTATATGGAGGCCCGCTTTCTGGTTACTCTGGTTCTTGAAAGTTTTTGACGCTTTTAAATTGAATTTAAGTTACTTTTTCGTAACTGGTTGCGATAAACTTATCTAGATTCGATAACTATACCTTTTCTTTTTTGTTTTTAATTTTTTTTTGTATAATTTTATGGAAAATTTAGTAATTTTTAATGGCCGAGTCTAATTTACGGACCAATTATCGGTGATAATTGCTTTCGGAAAAATGACATTATTTATTATATTGGCGATATGCACGAGCGGCTTTGATAGAAAAAATATATTTATATAATTAAATCTTTACTAATTAGAAATACTCTTGTACAGGGTGTTCCAAAAAAGGACCGTTGATAAGGCCGAACTACAGTGAGTTCTACGTATGCTATTTCGAGTCGAAAATTTAACTTCTATGACATTGTGCCCTAAACAAGTTACAATTAGATTTTTTAGGGGATGACCCCTCAATTAAATAAGCATTGACTGTTCATTTTCTTACTTATATCTAAGGGGTCATCCGTAAAATACTCCAATGCTCCTAACTCGTAAACGGTGTCCCTTATAGGACAAAAAGCAAAATGATGTAGAACCTTTCGACTCAAAATAGACAATAGAAGCCACTGTACTGTGGTTCTACCACACTTTTTGGAACACACTGTGTTTTAAATAAAAATAGTAGTACTTAAATTAGTATGACAATTTTATAGAGGACTGGATTTTCTAAGTCTAAGTTGATCAGAGAAAATAGTTTAACAGGGTTGCCACGGAGTTTTCGGAACCAAATTGCCTGACTTTTCCAGGTTTTCCCTGATCTTTTACTGAGATTTTCCCTGACCCTTTTAGGCCGAAAGTGTAAATGTTTACAGTACGTTTTAAGTGCTTATAATTAAATAAACTCGATCTACATTAAGTTTTCCAATGTATTTGTTGCACCAAAATGAATAAGAAATATTTCAACTATAAATAACAATCTAAGAGATGTTTTAGAGAGTATTTACTTTACAATAACAATTCTAGACATTTTTAAGGATTGCTCTAGAGTTCACTCTGTGTTAAGAGAGGATGAGGAGAAACTTTCATTACTCTTTCAATAAAGACTTATCCCCAGAAATTTTACCAACTAAAATCAAATTCCCTGACTTTGCTGAAATTTTTAAAATTCCCTGACCTTTTCCCAGACCCGTGGCAACCCTGTTTTGGAATAGAAAGTAGGGTCGATTTCTAGTTATTACGAACGAAATTTTTCTAAGGTTCTACATTGGTAACGCTAATTTAGCGTGGCTAATTACAGTGGAAATTAACAACCAAATTTGTACCGCGGAAAATGATATAAAGTTCCATGTTTTTTTAATTTTTTTAATTTTGCATATATGTCAAAATTAGGCAACTTTCACTTAAGAGATACAGGGAAGTACTTGGGAGTAAGTTACAGACCCATTTCATCCCTTTCCGACGATACTAAATAATTGGGGGTAATTACAACAATCGGTGCTCGAGGAATTATGCAAATTACCAAAAACTATAGCGTTCTCTCCATACTTTGGAGTGTTCTAACTGACGTGGTTCTCAGAAGTCCTGGATGAGTTGGTCCCTCGTATTTAATATTAATCAACCCATACCTTAAGATAACGATTATTCTACTATTAAACTAGTAAAATATATTGGAAAGTTTGACTTTGTCAAAAAAATATAGGATTCTAAATAAATGATAGGACCCTTCTGATCGCTACAGCGCGAAGTAAAACGACATTAGATGAAAACCAAGATGGCGACGGTGGAAGAATTTGGAAAACGTCCGCGATGTAGGTAGCTAGATGAGGAAGGGGTTTCCAATCTATACTGTCTCTCCTCTCCTTTTCCTCTCTGATCCAACAGCTGTTGCGTTCTATTGTGACGTCTAACCCCCAACCCTCCCCTCCCCTCCTCTCCAAGAGAGAGAGAGAGAGAGAGAGAGAGAGAGCGAGAGGAGGTAAAGAAAGAGGAGCCGAGACTCCCGAGAGCATCATGGGAAGGATTCGGAAGAACCCAGACTGAGTTCCTTCGGAGAAGGCGCGATTCGATATTCCGCGAATTCCACGCGCTGTTATTTAGCCATTAAATGATTTATTTTACATAATTATGGACCGTTTCAAACCGCCGCCTTACAAGTAACCAATTACTTCATTTTTACCAATACGAAACTAGCATTAACGTTCCCAGCTCGAGATTTGCATCGTAATGGTCCATTGGAAAAAAAATAAATAAAAAGAAAAAGAAAAAACGCGGGAAAAGTTACGCAGCGAAGCGCGCGCTTTTTTCACCGTCTATTATAAATTTTCTAACATCGTCTCGCGCGCGGAAAAATGTTCCTCTCCGCGGCGGGCGCTAGTATCCGCCGCCACTACGAAATCACGTGACACAATCCGTTTTTCCGACCAATCAGAATCATTTTCTGTCGCGTTCGGCTTTTTCGCCAGCTCGGCGCAACTTTGAAAGCAAACAGCAAACATGAGGCGGCGTTTGCGGCGAAAGGACGTTCGAAATAATCCGTGAGAGAGCGCGGGTCGCAAAAACTTTGCGCGTTATATATTGTTTTCCTTCTCTCCATCCCCCATTTTTTTTATCCCCTTGTTAAAAATATTATTTTCCGGGACTAAACATTGATTTCCAAGAACTGAAGAAAACGCGCGCGCGAACAAGTCAAAACAATATTTTTCCCCCGCGTTATTTTGGCGCCAAATAGAACGGTACCGCGCGCTATAAATCGTAAATATGTTAAAATATCATTAAAAATACGCGCAAACAATAGACTGTAGATTTCACAAACAACAGCTACCAGCGGGAGGTAAGTTTTGGTTTTTATATAACTTTTTAGGACAACTGTTCCTCCCCCCTTCCTCCCCTTAGAAACGGGATTGCAACTCTTTTAGAAATAAACTACACTCTTCCTAAGCTAGGAAACAACTAAATTTCCCATAGAAAAACCGGTTCTAATTGGGTTTTTCCAAGGTAGCGAATAAATATATACCCGTTTCTTCAAATTTTGATTATTTTTCTAAATCCTGTTAGATACTGTAGGTGCTAGACTAAAGCCCAAGGCTACGTTTACCGTTTTAATTATTGTTTATTATTAAATTTCAAATTATAATTATTGTTTTGAATTAAACTCTAATTAAGATTAATTTGTTTGGGCCTTTTAGTTTAACCTACATTTTTTAAATATAAAAAAGGTTATATATTTAAAACCAAAAATATGAACCACCCTAATTATTAATTAAGATCGAAAATTAATTATAATTTAATGGAACGGCAAATTTACCTGACAGCTTTGACAATACCATCATAATAGGTAATATAATAAAGACTGCCATTACCGTATTTAAAACGCACTCGCTAAAATCTTATCAAACAAACCCACGATTAAAAATAGCAAAAATGCAGATAAAACTATCAATTTAGAATATTTTTTTTATGTTATTTATATAAATATATTTTACTTTAGAAAAACCCTTTCAGGGAAACTCGTGAAATAAATGGAAAACAGGGATTTTGAAAATAAAGAGAATCAGGGAATTTTAATATTGACAAAAGTTTCGTGTGATTTCATGTTGGTTTGATAATTTTCTTCTCCAGTAGTACAAGCATGAACAAGTCATTTTTACCCACAAAATTCTCATTTTTCTAAAAAAGAAACGTTTGAGAATTGATCAGGGAATAAAATAAAACTGTATTTCAACCCCGCTAAGTCAGTATCCAGTATTATTCGTTAAGCCTAACTCCAGTATTTAGATTCTGATATCTATGAGAGAGAGTGGGAGAGCTCTGCGTAGTTTTCAGACGAAGGGGGAGTTGGGGGGTCGGGAAAGTACCGCAAAGACTAAAAAGACATGCGCAGAAGAGAATTTCGAAACCAGACGAAGCTTGCGGGGAGAGGGGGGGGTGGAGGAAGAGTAGAGAGAGAGTCCTCTCTTTTGGAAAAGAGGGAAAAACGGTACAGCGCAACCTCTGAGAATCCCTCGCTCATCCCGACCGGGATGAACATGGATGCTGAAGCGCAGAGGAGAGAGAGAGAGGAGAGGAGAGGAGAGGAGAGAAGTGATCCGCACCGTTCCGCGTTTAGAGTGCGCGAGAATGCGCTCCTGATGAGCATGCGTTTACCCGTACGCTTCGCGGCGTTTCCTCCTAGACATCTCCCGCTTTCCAGCTCCCCGGCTGGCTCTTCGTCCCATTATCCGAGAATTTTGCTTAAAAGATGGAGAGAGAGAATGTTTGGCGTCGACGATACGAAATGAAAGAGGTCATACACCCTCCTCCTTGTTAACGAGAAGAGTTGTACGCTTTATAACTAGCTTTAACCAAATAGTACAAACACGAATGAATTAATAAGTAAATAAATAGAAAGTTGAAATTAAATTAGATCGAAATGAATGTGTGGATCTTCGATACGCAACCAAGTAAGTTTCGTATTGAATTAGTTAGATATTTGCCATTATAATGCTTGATTATGAAGGCCTCTAATACCGATATATCGGTATCGGTTTAAACTGATATCGGCCCATCTCATAGTTAAAATTAAGGATATTGATTATATTTTTATATATATATATAGTCTGAACTAAAGGGGCTAGAGAAATTTCATCCCCCGTTTAATTAACTTTAACCGTGCTTCAGGGTTCCCAGTAATTTGTTAGAGCATCTCCTGTCTGTAGGTTTGGAACTGATTCGAACAGAACTGTAAGATTTTCAGTCTGTTGTAGATAGCGCACCATCTATACTTTCATTAAAGTGGCTAGAGAAAATCCCCCCACCTTTCCGCTAAGCAGTGTTGTAGGCCCTCTCGGAGTTAGTACTGATTTGAACTGATCCAGCCCCATTCTCTTGGTTTAAAAAAAGTCTGGCAACATTGAGGGAAACTGTATTAGTGACTTTAAGAACCTCCATATTTTAATTTAGAGTTAGGTTGGGTTAGATTAGGGTCAGAGGTCAGTTTCTGGTCATTTTAAAATCAATATTGAAATTGTTAATTTAATTTTCAAGATAAAATTTTACTTTTCTTAATTTCATTTCACAATAGCGATTTTGTTTAAAAATACGAAGCCTCGCTTTGTAAACTGGTAAACCTTTTTTCTTTCTTTTCTTTTTAAATTACTCGATTGTTAAAATTATTTTAAAACTAACCTTAATTTCAAACCCGGAGAAATATAATTAGTAAACGGTTTTAACAATTTTTAAGCGCGTATAAAAATCTAGGGTAGAAAATATCCGGTAATACGCTAGACACCATAAGTAACTTAACAACAAAAAGTAAACCACTCAAAAAACGTTAAGAAAATTTAAGACTCGTTTCCGCCTAAAATCATGATTAAAAAAAATCTCATGCCAATCAAATCTAGCTTGAAATAGAAGCAATCGCCCCCCCCCCTTTGGAGGGTGATGCTTAGCCAATAGGAATAAACACTCTCCAAGAAGTAATATGGTTTTAATTTTAAGTTTACCATCCCTTTATGAAACCTTAATTTCTTTCTTAAGATTTTTTAAAATGTTTTACTTATTGTTACGATGTTACTTATGGTTAGGCGTTGGCATTATTATTATTATTGCGTAAAAGAGAATCTAGAAATATCCTTACTACAATAATGGCGGGAAACCCAGACAACGTGACCCCAATTTCCCGCGCTAAAAAAAAAAAAAATCCAAAAATAATCGAGTTTCTCAAGATTGAGAGACACAGGAGAGAAAACAGACGAAAAAATAAAAGGGTAGAACGACGAGGTGTTGGATACTTCATTGTAATTACATCACCAGAGATAATAGTGTATCTGGCGCTTCTACATAAAGTTATACCAAGAAGTGATATCTAGTTTATTAGGGAGAAGTTATAATTTCGCCGCCACATTTCCAGCTTTATCTCCAGTCCAAACGTATAGTAGGTCCGGAGTTAATCCCCGCCCCGCCTCTAAATTACAACCAACGTCTCATTGGTTCTTGAAAACTTGTGCACGTCAGCGCGACGCGAATGAGAAAAAAATTACTTTGTATTTTCCGACTGAGGAGAGGCGAAATAGCCCGGCCTCCTTTTACGTCCCCCCTTGTATTTTGAAAGGGGGACTGGGACTATGGCGCGCGAATACTTAGGCCTCTTATACCTTCTCCCTAATAAACTAGATATCGCTTCTTGGTTATACCAAATGCAAATATAAAGGAGAGCGACAATCACAATCAATCTGGGATTGGCTCTGAGAAAACGTTGGAAATATTTACTGTCCCCCCATGTTAATATCGCGGATGAATACTAGCCGACAGTAAGCGGGCAAAACAAATTACATTTTTACGGACTATGAAATCTAACCCATTATAATCTCAAAAATACTATTTCTAACGCATTCCAACATCAATGAGCCGAAAGTACCACTTTCATCTTAGAAAAATTAAAATGTAAATTATAAATAAACTAGAGCGCTGAGTGGTTAATTAACAGACGAGGATAAACAGAGAAATAGATCAAGCCTTATAGATAGTTAGATAAAGGCTCCCCAGTGCCTAACTTACTTTCTGAACATTATTTTTATTCGTCTTTGATATTTGCGAGAGTGTTAGACCCCTCGGGGGTTACGTAGCGTGAAAAACCCCGTACACTTTCTATGTACATATACCCAAACTTCTATAGTCAGTACATATAGAGGTCTCGGGGCGTAAAACCTATAATATTATATAAAGTGTATATTAGAACAGTATATAAAAAAACCAGGGGTACAATTCATTGTCTGGCCTTTTAAATTATACAGCAAAATCCTCAAACCCCCCCCCCCTTTCCCCAACTATAACCCCTTCATTTCATCATCTAGGTGAGCGGAAGTGTTCGTGTTGAGATTCAATGAAGTGACCATCCGCTAGCTCTAATATTACATCATTAAGATCGGTTTTACGTAATTAACTCGAAAAGCGTCGAGATTAGAGATTAAAACTCAATTACAGAGTTGTAGAGCTTGAAATTTCCTACAATTTGATATATATATTGACATATTACGATGTATTTCATAATATTATAGGAGTTAGGAAGTGGTAATCACGTTCAAAACACGACACTTTGCTATAGTTTACTTGACATATTTTGAGTTTAGAGCTTCAAGCCCAAATACAAAGTTGTATTTCAACGGTTACTGCATTTCTACAAAGCAAAACGCCTCGTGTAGCAATCGCTAAGAAATTGAAGATCCCGGAATGCGATGTACTTTCAAAATATTTATCATTATCACTGGCGCGCGCGCCATTAATCTATGTGGGGGAGCAAAAGGGGTAGAGCCTTTAGAAACCGGTCCTCCCCCTTATGTCTGTGGCCCGATTTTTGGAAAAAACCCGACTAGAAGGAGAAAAAAAAATTACTTCTCGCGGGTACAGGCAGGGACTTAGGAGGAGAGAGAGAGTGAGTGTAAAAGACGAGGGTAGTAAAAGGGGTGACGTAACATCTCCATGGTTACCAATCTATGGTGCTGGTGGCCCATTATTTCTAATCCGCCGTTTCGTTTCTTCCACCCCCCCCGCCACTCTCCGCATTTTTTTTTTCCTTCTCTAAATCTTGTCTCTGACGGTGGACCTTCAAAAATAGCGATTGGGCAATGCACTTTGACGTCATCACCTCGAGCTTATTGTCCTCCAAAGTTATATAAAGTAATTATGTCTTTATCAACGTGTTTCAGGGAGTTAATTAGAAATTATTATCCGTGAATTAAGTACAAATGGAACCTTAACTCCTTGGACTTAGTTTATCTAAGGGTCGTAAGTAACGGTACAACAAAAAGTATGATATTCAATAAATAATGATTGAAAAGAAGCGGCCTCTGGCGAGGTGGAGGTCAATGGGTAAAATGATATGGTTTTAGAGTTGCTAATCTTTACCCCTTATCAAAATAAAACTCCGTTCGTGGAAACGATCCTTATCATTTTCATCAAATTTGGGATAATAATAATTAATAATACTTATAATGTTATTGTTATAATAATATTTATATTTAAACCCATAGATTACTCGCGTTTTAGCACCTTTAAGTATATAGACCTAATTTAAATACGAAGAAAATTGTAGATAAGTTACGTAAAATGTAATATTACGTGGATCCAAGATTTAGACTGATATTAGGCTTTCTATAGACACAAAAGTTAAAAATTTGTAATATTGTCCGACTCCACGATCAAAAAAATGGTTTTATATTTATTGGTTGAGACTTTTACGACTTTTCTTACTGGTTAGTAACTTTTAGATAGGACTATGCAGCCCGTTGTAGAAGTCTTTTATAGTGTTCTCCGTACCCAGAATCCCCTAGTTTCTAACTCGTCAAAAGATTCTCTTATAGTTAAGTTCATTGACCTAAGGGAAAAAAAGGTTTTTGTCCGCAGGCTTCGCGGCTCAGCATCCACCGCGCCGCCGTAGCGGAGTTTGGGCGCCGTTAGGAAGCTTTTTTTTCCCCGGTAGAAACTTTGGGGCGAGGCCTTAAGTTAAGCCTCGGTCCATGTATCGCTAACGCTAACGGGGAAGAACCTAGGAACGTCCATTGATCGGTTCTCGCGCTTTTGAGGCAACCGCCATTGCGCAAGCGTCGGCTATCATTCGACCAAAGAGGAAACATTGGGAAAAAAGGGGAAAAACCTTTAGCCAAGGCCTAAATGAGCAACCGTACTAAGTCTAGACTATAGTCTAGACAACCGGGATTGACCGACTGACTTGCCGCAGTGGAGGAAAATTGAGGAATAAAGTTTTACTCCGCGTAGGCTGATACTTATTATAGTTTTAGGCTAAACATTTTTTAACCCTTGCTTTAGTAACCTAAGACCAAGGTCTATAGAGTTGCCGCTTCGCTAATATAGGTTTGCTCACGCGCCCATCTTTTGCCTTCGAAAATTCGCGACTTTTATTGGCTGCTGAATATGACGTCTCCCGTAGACCTTAGTAAAGCATCGTCTGCTTATGTATAGTCTTTCGAGGCGCGAGTTCAAGTTGTGCTGTATTATTGGCATCCTCAAAGGTAAATTAATTACTTTATTCTGATAACTTTTTTGTATTAAATATTAATGCTAAATCAGGAAGCTTTTAGAGATATTTGAAACTTGCTTTTTTAGTTTAATTATATGTAGACTTAAGGGATAAGACTAGGGACTCGGTTCGGGTTGTTATAACTTATTTGGGTACAAAACCAAAATACTAATGTGAATAAATTGAATATTTTTAGATTCATACATATTAAAAATTTTTGAGCCATGCCTGGAACAAGGTGCACGGTCGCGACGTGCAACAATAGCCTAGTTTAGAGAGGATAAATTCAATCCCATGACTAGTCATGTTTGCTCGCAGCACTTTAACGAACATGCCTACAAAAGGGATCTTAAGTCTGAGTTGCTGGGGATTCCTAATAAAAAGGAATTATTGGAAGACGCTATTCCAACTGAAAATTTGGGACTGAAAGGAAGTCAAAACTGTAAATCTACAGAGAGAAAATCCAGAGTGCAACGAAGAGAGGAGCGAGTCATCGTTAACGATTTAATAAAGAAATCTAGTCCTTTAGAAAATGGGCTATAGCCAAAAAATTCTATAAAAAATATGCCAATCTGGATTTAAGAGACTCAAGTCAGAGTGATCATTGTTATCAATTACCATCCTGGGCTACAATATTATCTTATGGCGGTTTAATTGTTCCTAGCTCTGCTTTCTTAAAAGCAATGAATTCATTTGAAACCATTTTTCGTAATTGCCTTCCAATCAAAGTCCTCTCCAACGAAATAAATATTGTTAAAAACATATCCAATTCAATTCACCAAGAACATGAAACTTATCCTTTGGATTTAATCCATTCATTTGTCAAATTAAGAATTTTCATTAGAATGAAATATCACAATTCAATCAAGCCCAGCAAGACAGATTGTGGGAGAAAATTAGGTAAAAAATTTAAGAAAATTGTAAACTAAAGTTCCTATAATTGTTATAATTGGCTGGAGTTTTCAAATTAAGATCTCAAAACTCATCAATAGAAATAAAATTCATTTCATTGGAATTATACTTGGTTTAAATTTTTTCGTCTAATGCATTGATTACTTATCACCGTTATTAAGTAATTGTAATCATTTTCCTCTTGAATTTAATGAAAATCATAATAGGTACTGAACTATGAAGTTTGATAGAAGCATAAAGTTTCGGTTTCTGCCTTACTATTTATTAAAATGTGCACAATTATCTATGCCAAACCCTTTCTAATTATTTAATTTAAAAAATATATAAAAATTATGCCCTATAATTAGCGTTTTAAAAATAAATTTCATGGCAATTCTCATATAGTCTACCATACAGAATCAAAACCGCGCGCGCTTGAGGTCTAAGGCTGACGTCACGTAAGGGGGGGTTGGAACAGACTCTAGAAATCGAAAATTTATCTCAGGCGAGCGAGCACCCGTTGACCTAAGACCAGGAGTTAGGGCTAAACCACTTGACAAGAAATAACGTTACTTTACCGCCTTAATAATTAATATTAATAATTAAAGTGTTACAATCCGTTTGACGATTATTTGGCGCAGTTGGCTTTTTAAACGCTTTAGAAATATTAAGTGTTTCGGGTTTAATGGTTTGATTATTTATTTATTTAATAAGGGAAGAGTTAGGGTTAAGGGACTTGGCAGGACATAACGCTGATTTATCTTAACATAAATTAATATTACTAATTAAACAAATCGCGTTACAATCCGTCGAATTATTATTACCATTGGCGCAGTTTACTTTTTAAACCCGTTAATTTATAATTGTTTCGGGTTTATTGGTTTGATTGCCAAACTCATTGTTAACATTTTTCAAGCCCATAGCAACGAGCACGTTTTAGTTCTGAGAAAGTTACAAAAACTAAGAGAAGTCTCTCTCCCTCTAAGATCAACCCAAACCCCTTTGATATTTTCAAAAGGAAAAAACCCGCGGTAGATATAATAAAAAAAAAAATATTGTTAAGGGAAGATGAAATATTTTAACAGAAGATGGCGTTTCAAGTCTCCGGTATTTATCGATTTCTTTGTGGATCTTAAAAGTTAAAACCCTATAGGAGATAGGAAAACTGGATGATTTCTTACAATACAAAAAGGACGGGATGCACGCGCGAGATATAAAGATTAGGATTCTAGTATATCAAGGTCACTCTAAATTAATTTCAAAGAGATGACTGTTTAATGATAGGCACGGAAGTGGGGAAGTAAATTAGATTTATTCCCCTAAACTCGCTGCATATGCTCGGGCCGCTGTTACTCTTTGGGTGATATTTGTCTGGTATATCAAGGTTACTGACTCGAAATTTCAAGAATTAAAATACACAGGAACTATTTCCATTTAAGAATATCTTACACCTTCCCTTTAATTTATTCAAAATACTCATGAATAAAAATTTATAGTTCTTAAATTCCTAGAAAAAACTGGAGTATTTTTTTTTTTAAGTTCTTTCTGTATTATAGAAACACCCAATGAGGGCTAAAAACAGGAACTGATGTGGCTATCTAGAAAACTGCATTCCATTTGCATTTATCTATACTGAGAATTTAGGGGATGAAGTCTAGATAATTTTGCATATTTCTCGTGATCCTTTCCTAGCCCCCCCCCTCCCCCCGTCCCCTCACCTCGAGATCGGCTACAATCTCGAGCAGCTCCGCGAAGATCCGGCCGCTCAGACTCGACTGCTAGGCCTTGTCGAGTTTCTTATAGGAATTTTCAATTCGAGATTGTAGCCAAGTTTAAAGGCAAGTTTCCTCGATTAAGGGGGTCAGGTTTAAAATATGTAATATCTACCTTTAGGGTATGGTACCGTTTCGTGATGGGTTATAAAAAATTTCCCCTAAATTCTGTATAAAAAGCGATGATGAGAGAGAATCGACATTCCAACGGGTTCTAGATTCTTCCAGGCCACCTACTGAAAAACCGTCTGCCGATTAAAACACGCGCCAACAAGATCAGCGAGACGTATTATTAGGTTCGGGGATTAAAAATTAAAAACAAAATTCTTCGGAATTATTTCTTTGTTTTAACAGAAAGTAATTAGTATAATTTAGGCAATTTTCACGCAATTTTATAATTATAATTATTTCTCGGTTTTCTCAGAAAGTAATTGCAATAAGTTTTGGATGCTAGAACTTATTCTTAGTAACTAACAAGTAATTAAGACTCGTTTCAACGCCTTCCAAGAATTTCGGCATTGATTTTAAAAACTTAATTATTCCGAATTGCCACACATTTATTCATTTCAAAATTCCCCGACAATTTAAGTCCAATTTAAAATTCCCCGACAATTAACTTCCAATTTAAAATTCCCCGACAATTAACTTCCAATTTAAAATTCCCCGACAATTAACTTCCAATTTAAAATTCCCCGACAATTAACTTCCAATTTAAAATTCCCCGACAATTAACTTCCAATTTAAAATTCCCCGACAATTAACGTCCAATTTAAAATTCCCCGACAATTAACGTCCAATTTAAAATTCCCCGACAATTAACGTCCAATTTAAAATTTCCCGACAATTAACGTCCAATTTAAAATTCCCCGACAATTAACGTCCAATTTAAAATTCCCCGACAATTAACGTCCAATTTAAAATTTCCCGACAATTAACGTCCAATTTAAAATTCCCCGACAATTAACGTCCAATTTAAAATTCCCCGACAATTAACGTCCAATTTAAAATTCCCCGACAATTAACGTCCAATTTAAAATTCCCCGACAATTAACGTCCAATTTAAAATTCCCCGACAATTAACGTCCAATTTAAAATTCCCCGACAATTAACGTCCAATTTAAAATTCCATGACAATTGACGTCCAATTTAAAATTTCCCTCACATTTGACATCCAATTTAAAATTTCCCTCACATTAATTGACATCCAATTTAAAATTTCCCTCACATTAATTGACATCCAATTTAAAATTTCCCTCACATTAATTGACATCCAATTTAAAATTTCCCTCACATTAATTGACATCCAATTTAAAATTTCCCTCACATTAATTGACATCCAATATAAAATTTCCCTCACATTAATTGACATCCAATATTAAATTTCCGTCACATTAATTGACATCCAATATTAAAATTCCCTCACATTAATTGACATCCAATATTAAAATTCCCTCACATTAATTGACATCCAATAATAAAATTCCCTCACATTAATTGACATCCAATAATAAAATTCCCTCACATTAATTGACATCCAATATTAAAATTCCCTCACATTAATTGACATCCAATTTAAAATTCCCTGACATTCCCAAATAACGAATGATTTCCGTATTGCGTCTACCAATAGAACGTAAAACATTTCAAAGTTGAATAATTTCGACAAACCGTCTCATCTCAGACCAATAAACCCAAGTCACCCTTAATTTTCAAAGGGGTTTAAAAACGTGAATCGTGGCAATTACCCTCGCCGCTAACCCTTTTTTTTCTATTTCTTCTTCTTATACGCCAGCCAGGCAGCCAGGGGAATTTCCCCGTCTATTATATTTAACGATAGACATGGTTATTATTAATTTCATTGTCTGGGTTATGCGCTCCCAACGTCTCACACTCGAAGAGGAACCAACGAACCAATAAGAAGAACGCGTTAGCTTTGGTAAAAAACTACAATCATCACGCGTCTTTACATCTATGGGGGCATCGCTATATTCGCTACAAATATGTCGGTCGACATTTTAAAGGAAGTTAGCTATTCTATAAGATGTAGGGGGGCCATTTTTTTTTCGCACGCTATTTTGTTCAAAGTTATTTGCGGTATTTTCAGAGTCCGGAAATACCGTAGACCGCCTAGGCGATTCAATTTGAACGTGAAATTATAATAATTATTTATAATTTTTGTTTATGGTTAAATTAACAGGGTTAACTCTTGACTTGCCATAACTAAAGAATTTAATGAATTTATATTATTATGAAAGGAGGGGAATTTGATTTTGGTTTGAAAAATTGCAACGTTATAATAAATATACGCTTTAAAACGTAATTAATTACCGAATTAAGATTGGACTTGTTAATAACATAAAAATATTCTTTCAAATACGCGATTAACATTGACATCTTTGGGCTTTTCTGAAATTGTCAGGGAAAAAATGGTAAGAAATTGTCAGGGAAAAAAATGGTAGGAAATTGTCAGGGAAAAAAATGGTAGGAAATTGTCAGGGAAAAAATGGTAGGAAACTGTCAGGGAAAAAATGATGGGAAATTGTCAGGGAAAAAATGATGGGAAATTGTCAGGGAAAAAATGATGGGAAATTGTCAGGGAAAAAATGATGGGAAATTGTCAGGGAAAAAATGATGGGAAATTGTCAGGGAAAAAAATGATGGGAAATTGTCAGGGAAAAAATGATGGGAAAGTGTCAGGGAAAAATGATGGGAAAGTGTCAGGGAAAAAATGGTAGGAAATTGTCAGGGAAAAATGATGGGAAATTGTCGGGGAAACTCTGAGAGAGAGAGGAAATTTAATTTTAGTTGGAAAGTTCTTGGGTTTAATAAAATTAAAACTTAATTTCGCAATTAAGAACTTACTTATTTCTGAACAATAATATTCTTGAAAATATACTCTTAACATTGACAACTACTTGTTTTTGATGTAAAAACTCGATGAAATCAAATTAATGAATTGAAAAAGTGAAAATTATTGGGAACCCCATAGTTTATTTTCAAAACTACTAAGTTACACCAAGAAGTGATATCTAGTTTATTAGGGACTATGGCGCGCGAATACTTAGGCATTCTATTCTTCTCCCTAATAAACTAGATATCACTTCTTGGTTACACGAACCCGAGCTAGCATTAAGATACAGAAGTTTAAAATATCCTTTAGCTACTTAAGGAGGCCCGATTAATTTTTCTCAAATAAATTTTACTCTATAGGCAGTGGCACATTGAAACTCGAATCGTGTGGTGACTCGTGAGTGATATTCAAAATTTAAGATTCCTTGACCCGTTAAGAAACGGACGGTAGTTATCGATTAAAACGCTGATACCAACTTCAATGAATCAAGTCGAAAATAAAAAAATGATATCTCTCGACATGGACCTGATATTTACCTTTAATTCAAGAGGACCAGAAATTATTTTATATAACGAATCTCGCTCCCCTCGCTCCCCTCGCTCATACCGACAAAGGGCTATGATGTTCTTCTATTCACTATTCATTTAAGATCCTTGTTTTAGCGTTTCATTGCGACATTCTTCTCGGGTAAAAGCGAAGAAAATTTAGGAATTACCTATCTAGTAGCTAAATATCGTGTATATTTTAAGCTACTCTCTGAGAGCGGCGCATTCAAGCGGACTGCGTACGCCGGCCGGTGTTTAACTGAAAATTATGCTTCGAAAATTTTCCACAAAATCATTTGAGCGGAACGTAACGAACAGTTAAGCGTGATAAAAAATATATCCGAACGTAACTCTCTAGACAATAATTAAGTCATCAAAATTTATAATATCACGCGCCTCTCTGCATGCAGTTGCCATGATGGAATTTTTAATTTAAATTTTCCTGACTTTCTTAAGGTTTTCCTTGACCATGTCTATGTAAAATCATATTTTCACTGACCATCTGTATAAAGTCATATTTTCACTGACCATCTGTATAAAGTCACATTTTCATTGAACGCCCGTATAAAGACATATTTTCTCTGACCGTGTCTATTCAAAGTCATATTTTCCCTGACCGTCATTTGGTGTTCAATTTCAAAGATAAAACAGTTTGCTTTTTGAGTTTATTAGTGTTGATAAAGTCAGTCAAGACAGACTTATAATAAAGACAAACATTATAATAGTAATATTACGGAACTAATATGAATTTCCCTCCCTGACTTGTACGACAAATAAAATTCGCAAACGTGTACACGGATTGAAAATCCCCGACTTTCCCAGAATCTCCAGGATTAATTATAAAACAAACGAGTTGATCCAAGGGCTGGACCAAAATATTAGCCACATCGTCATCTATTTAATTATCACTTAAATAGAAATAAATATAAAGACCCCAAAGATACAAATTCAAAAATATCCGTCCCCACAGACAAAGAGGCACCACCCTCACCACCGACACTTTAGAGATAAACTAAAGGATGAAAACTCGGACTTCCTATCGAGTTTCTGTGGTTCAGTGGTAGAGTGTCTTACTGCTGCGCCAGTTAAGTTAAATTCTCTAACCGAGCTCAGTTACCCCTATTGGTGGGTTAAGGTACTGTAGAGTTCCTTTTAAGCTAAAACTCCGGCCACAACAACAACAACAACTACTACTACTACAACTACTATTACGGCTAGGGTCAAACTAAGAACTTATCGTATACTACGATGTGGCTAAAAAACATTAAGGTACTATAGAGTTCCTTATAAGCTAAAATCTGACGATAACAAAAGCTAAAACTCAGGCCACAACAACAACAACAACTACTACTACTATTACGGCTAGGGTCAAACTAAGAACTTATCGTATACTACGATGTGGCTAAAAACATTAAGTTAACGGTCTAAATTTTAGATTATCTAATGTCATTGCGGAATCAAACCGTTGATACGTTTAAAATACCATTAAAAATCATCTATATATAAAATAACATCTGTTTGATAAGGCAAATAAAACAATTTATAATAATATACAATAAAAAAAGGGTTTTATATAATAAGGTATATCAGGAAGTATGTGTTAAAACACACGGCCGCCGCGTCTAGACCGCGTATATAATATATATCCGTTTTTGCACCGTCCGTGAGTGAGTGAGGAGAAAAAATGTACTACCTAAACTCATGGACCATTGGGAGCTATAGTTTCGGGGAAAAACACATTAAGTTCAGGAATCGCTTCAGACACCTCGGTAAGCACTAGACCGTGTTTTTACCTCTCCGAGTGACGTATGTCACGGAGAGGTTCTGTAACGATCGTGTGTGTCTGTGTGTGTGTCTGTCTGTGTGTGTGTCTGTCTGTGTGTGTGTCTGTGTGTGTGTGTGTCTGTTGTTACACCCACGTGACCGCGTTCGCAGTTTCCAAATCGGAGCAAACGTGTTCGCCATTTCCGAACTGCTTTCACAGTCACGGAAATGGCTCCTCTACTTGAGTTCTCACACCACCATCTTCTGGTTTCTGTCCACCCCACACGGACACCAGTCTGTACTTACTGGCTTCTAATCACCACCATCTTTTGGTCTTCGTCCATCGCACATGGACACCAGTCTGTACATACTGGCTTCTAATCACCACCATCTTTTGGTCTTCGTCCATCCCACATGGACACCAGTCTGTACATACTGGCTTCTAATCACCACCATCTTCTGATTCGTCCATTCCACTTGGACACCAGTCTGTGCACCTGGCTTCTACTCCATCGTCATCGTTGGGTTTAAGACATTCGCGGCGATCAGCTAGGGTTACGAGAAACGTCTAGCCTCCCTAAGGTGGGATCGCCACCAAAGGTTTTCGCAATTGCGGTTGTTCTTGCTTTTAGCTGTAGTTCGACACCCTTATATACTACCTATTTCAGTAAGGTGAAGCAACCGGCGTATGCTTCATTTCAAACGCCAATATTAGTCAAGTCTCTCAAGAATGTTTAATTGTTCTTTATTAACGCGATGTAACGCTCAATAAGGCGAACAACTAACGAAGAAAATATTTAATATTAATTATATTTATTTTAATATTTAAGATAATCTAGTTTCTCAACTCAAAATTAAAACGGGAAGAGTTAAAAAGCAGTCTATGTTTTAGTCTGTGTATGTCCGTCCGTTAGTGCATCGCGTTAGCAGTTCGCTTTGTTTTGTGGAAAGAAATCCTACAAAACCTTAATATTTGGTTTTCTCATAATGTATAATTAATATATGGAAATATTTTTCGTAATTTCGATGCCTTTAGTGGTTTTGTAGCTATAAAGCTCTGTTTCATTTTGATATCCCAAGAACTTTTTTTAATATTATTATTTGAAATCGATGTTTATATATTACTTAAGCTTAACTACATCTGTTTATAGGATAATCCTTTCTAAAGTGTTTTCAAGAAGAACGCCACTATATTGGTCAAATGAACTTTCATTTGTCAATAGGCCTAGTGAACCATAAAGTAAACGCTAGGTTTTCGTTTCTGTAATGCAGAGACATTAACGGTTCAGAGTGAGCCGAAAGTTAATTACACTTTTAAATAATCAGGCTAAGATTTTATAATCATGGTGAAAGTCTGGGCCGCGTTGAGCAGAGCTCAGCGCTGTTAGCAGTGACCTACAGAACGGGATTTTGGATTTGAATTTTGACGGCACGGTGCTCAGCGTTGAGCCAGCGCGGTCACCAAAGTAAATAGTCGGGTGTTTGGATAACGTGGCGTAAAACGCGTAGTTCTCAGCTTGGCGAAAAAAACATGGAGGAATTAATACAAATAGCTCTTGCTGATTCTGATCATAGAGACTAGAAACCCCAAGGAGTGGCAGGAATGCCTCAACTTGTTGCACTTTTTCATGGTACACGCAATGGGTACACGGCGACTTCCGCTAAGCAAAATTAAACGGGCCGGAAGCTCTCATGTACCAATTTATGAGCAACATATTATTTGAGCTTGTAGAGCGGGGGACCTGCCACTCCTTGGGGTTTCTAGTCTCTATGTTCTGATGGGACTATAGCTATTTATTTGACGTGAAACCAGTTGATCACGCGAGAATTTTAAGAGATATGTTAGTTTCTAATTTTAATTATAAAAGTTGTTCTTATCTATCTCCATAAATATGTTATCATACAATTTTTGTTAAGCCTTTGTACCTTGCACGCTTTATTGCGCTAGCTTCATTTTTAAAACACCGATGACCGGACAAAAGCTATGACGACAGATCTCACCGGTAAACGTTTTCCAAAATCCGCTGTCTTTTTTGGTGAGCTCTGCTGAACGCAGCCCAGATCAGTGAAAGGTCTGATCGTAATCGGATTATAGCTTCGTGTTATCATGATTTTAATGGTGCACGTTTACTTTCAGTGTGTGTAGCCACAAATTAGCTTTGGTGTTATGTAACTTTAATCGTCATGTTGACAAACTAAGAAAATTGTTGAGGTGAAAGGAGAGGATAGTGTTTACATGGCAACCCTGTTGTGAATATGGCTTTGAACATAGAGGGTATACAGTTGAGGAGTAGCAAATTGGGCCTTTACAAACACGTAAAGGTAATATCCCTCCAAAGTTTTATCTCTTCATTTCCCGTTTTTCCCCCATCGAATGATTTTAATGTGTACAAGTATATCCTTATTGGATGTAAAATGTCGTCTGATTTACAGTATATTTGCTATGCTTTGTATACTGCTTTAATATTTCATAAATTTTAACTTCAGTATTTGTTCATAAAAAAAAAAGAAACATTTCCATAACTGGGTAAATAAGTTTGTAGGTAGTCCTTCTCTTGACTCGGAGAGGTAATATTTTGGTTTTCCCAACTTGTTTTTAGGTATAATTAATCGTTAGAGACTCTATCTAGATATTATTTCAGAATGGGTTGAAAAATAAAAAAAACCAAAAAAAAAAACGGTCTTTATATTTATTAAAGGGTTACCGACAAGAAATTGCATTTTAACAGCTGGTGATTATTACACCCCTTGCTACAATTTGAAATAAATAATATTCTAGTAGCTGATTTTATTACGGGTTTTTCCTGACTATTTTTAATAGGCCAAAATGTTATAGTTGTAAATGTTAATTGTACTTGATTTTTTTAACAATATTCTTTATTATAAACAAGTCAACTCTGAATTTGGTTGGTAATTTCGTTTTTAAAAAAATATTTATTGTAACGCGCAACCATAGAGGATATACAGTAGAGGAGTAGACACTTAAGCCTTCAATAGAAGTCCATTAAATTAGCCTTGAAAATATTTTACTATTTCCGGTTTTTTTCTCCTCATTGGCTGATTGCCTTGGCTGATACAAAACATATCATTATTGGATGAAAAATGTCGCCGGTTGTACTGTACATCCCGAGGGGTCGGTCATTCATGAAATCCCGTACGCTACCCGTGAAATCCAACTTAAGAAATCCGAAATCCATGCTGATTTCGAAATCAAATAAAAAATCCTAAATCACAAAATCAGTAAAGAAATCATAAAATCAGTAAAACAAATCACAAAATCAACATAGAAATCGCGAAATCACAAAATCAACATAGAAATCGTGAAATCCATTACAAAATTCACGAAATCCAAAATCCAAAGAAATCACAAAATCCGACGAAATCACGGGGAAAAATCTCAGAATCCGAGGAAATCACGCAAAAAACCTCGAAATCAAGGGAAATATCGCAAAATCCGTCGAAATCACGGTAAAAATGGCAAAATCCGACGGAATCACGGGAAAAATCTCAAAATTCGATGAAATCCATTGGAACGTCCGACCCCTCGGTACATCCTCTATGAAAACGGGGTGTGACATTTAGACAAAGGTAACCACGTGTCAACCAAGAAGCAGAGTACCGGAAGTAGCACTAAAAACGTTAACGAGAACTGAATACAACAACTCTCCACTCAATTTTAGTCCCAAAACTCTTAAAATTGCGTTTCACCAACTTGTTCCTCGTATTTAGTTTCAAGTTTTGGTATTACCTTACCATTCCGGGTCGTATCGCGCGTAAACATTCCCGCCAATTCCATGACTAGATTCACGTGCGCATTGGCGTCATCGTGAGTATAAATGCACGTGGAACTTCTAACGCGTCGCTTAAAAAATAGGCTTATCTCAATAGTTCAAAATCCTTAAGCCTAATTTGTCACATTCCCACCGTATCAATGACTAGATTCAGGCGCGTCATCATTACAATGACTACAAATGCACGTGGTTCTAATACACCGCTATATAACCGCGCAATAATAAAAAAATAGGCTTATTTCCAAAGTTCAAACTTCTCGCGCGTTAGAAACATTTAAGACATCTTTGGAATGGGACGCGTTAGCAACGAGGCGGTTAAGAAGTAACAGCGCAAAAAAATGAGGTCACTCAAAATGATTCATGGAGCGAACTCTCCGTCATGATCTATATTTTGGGTATTTTTTTTTGCGTTAGTTAGGCGCAAAGGCTTAGGTATTTGTGGCGAGAATTCTAGCTATAGAGGATTAGTGGCACCGTATTCTCGCGAAAACCCCCAGAGTTCGTCCGCCGGGCGCCGCGATGTTTCGTCTGCATTGCATTGCCAACCAAAGTGACAAGAAAAAGCTAAGAATGGGTCCTAGAAGATAATTAACTCTCGAAGTAAGACTTTGAAGGAACAAAAAAAAAGAACATTATTGTATATAACACTAGCGTTTGAATACTAGATTGAGTAGGCAATTTATAGCAATGATAATTTCCAAGAAGCAAATTAAATATAATTCAGGGAGCCCAGCAGTCCTATAATTTCATGAAAGGTCCTATAGTATCCTATATTTTTGACTTGGTAGAAGTTTTCGTATAGTTTAGCATCAAATTTATCAAAATTTAGTTGGCTCTTCTATCAAGATCACACTTGACTAGACACCGAAATTGCGAACCTTGCTCACGATGTTTATATAGGCCCTATTATATTTTAATTATGTTCCTCTTTTCAAAGTAAAATCCAATTTATTTATTTTTGAGATTTTTCTACATTTTAACCCTATAATAATATTATATTCGATTATTTTTAATCCTATATTTTGATATAAAAAATTAAAAACACATTTTTTTCACCTATTAAATCATATAATTCAGGAAAAAAAAATTCCTATTTTTCATATAACGCAATATTAAACAAGAGCTCTCTGATTGGTCATCCTAAGAAGCTGAAGAGATAGAGATGAAGAATACTTAGACGTAAACCGCATTATTAAATCACAGTGAAAGTTTTACCTTAACTTCCCCATGCAGTGTGCCTATAGCGATGTATGTAAAAATGTAAACTTCCATAGTTAATTAACTTCAGAGGATCCGTTTCATGCATGATCTTACTGTCTTTTACCACGAGACCTCAGCAAGAGGACTTGGGAAATAATAATAGATTTTTGCAACCCCTATTGGGGGGAACCAGTCCCCCCCCCCAATCTTTCCCTTGAACTGTTCCGCGGAAACTAAAGTTTGCCCGAGTATAGAGAATAGATAGCGTCATTTTTACTATATTTTTCCAGGAAAAAAGACGGCGGCAGAGTGGCGAATATTCGCTGAGTCACCGTATACAAATTTATAGCCACGCCCCCACCCCAATCTCCCCTCGCTGCTATGCTATTTCGTCTCCACGAAGGTTTAAATACGTACGAAAAGGGTTAAGCCTAAATATGATTAAATCGATTTAACGCTCTCGTATTATTCTATAGCGCGTGGGCAAATACTTTATAACAACTGTCATACTTATTTATTTTAAAATACTTTCGTTTATAAATTAATTAATAATATTGTTTATAAATTAATTAATAATATTGTTTATAAATTAATTAATAATATTGTTTATAAATTAATTAATAATATTGTTTATAAATTAATTAATAATATTGTTTATAAATTAATTAATAATATTGTTTATAAATTAATTAATAATATTGTTTATAAATTAATTAATAATATTGTTTATAAATTAATTAATAATATTGTTTATAAATTAATTAATAATATTGTTTATAAATTAATTAATAATATTGTTTATAAATTACTTAATAATATTGTTTATAAATTAATTAATAATATTGTTGTTTCAAATTAAAATCAGGAATAGGTTTAAATAAATTAATCGCCTTCAACGATTCAAAGTTACGTAGTCCTAAAACAAGCTGGGAAAGCCCATATAAAGCTATACATCCCCCGTTGTAGCCCATCTTCAAAGCGCCTCTCAAATTCTTCATCTCTTTCTTTCTAGCATCATTGGTTAATCAGCGATCTACTTTATTTAATACTACCAAGAAGTGATATCTAGTTTATTAGGGAGAAGGTATAAATTCGCCACATTTCCAGCTTTATCTCCAGTCCAAACAAACGTAGGTCCGGAGTTAATCCCCGCCTTTAAACTACAACCAGCATCTCATTGATTCTTGAAAACTCACGTCAGCGCGACGCGAATGACGAAAATTACTTGTATTTTCCGAGTGAGGAGAGTGTAGCGAAATAGCCCGGCCTCCTTTTACGTCCCCCCTTGTATTTTGAAAGGGGGACTGGGATTATGGCGCGCGAATACTTGGGCATCTTATACCTTCCCCCTAGTAAATTAGATATCGCTTCTTGCTTCCAGTTAAAAACGACCTTCGATGACGCGTAGGAGTTCACTAACCATTTCTTCTTCTTTTCCTTTAACATAAGTAACTAAATGACGGTGTAAGTAGTTAGAGCACACGCTTCTAGTGAGTGCTCAATTGTACACGTTAATTGACGTTACGAGGTCAGGGCCCTTGAATATCGATACGTGCGGGAACACAGTTCCGGAAGCGATCGATCATTGAATCCTTATGTATTTTTTTTTTTTTTTTGTTCCTATTTTCCTATATAGTACTATAGAAATATAAATTTATCATATACATGACGTCATTACAGGTGCGCCTATACATCATATTTATCTCTTAATGGATATCGAATACGCTTTTCCTTAAAAGAAAATAATGCCATACTTGGAGAGGAGTCCAGACAAAAATTTTTAATTTTTTTTTTTTTTTTTTAGTTTCTAAAAATAGATTTTTGTCTTTCTGTTTTATATAATTTTATAGGGCAATTATATTAGGTTTTATAGGGCTGAAGACGAAATTGTCCTATGAAATTTGGCCACCCTAAACGAGTTATTATTTGAGTGTTTTAGGGATGTCCCCTTAATTAAATTAGAATTGTCTTTTAGTTCCTCATATTAATTTTAGGGGTCATCCGTAAAACGTTCCGATTAGAACTCTTTATGGTGGTGGTCCTTACATGGGCAAAATATCATTAGACCACTCTTCAAAATTCTCCATAGAACCCTTCGAAAATTCTCCATAGAACCCTTCGAAAATCCTCCATAGAACCCTTCGAAAATCCTCCATAGAACCCTTCGAAAATCCTCCATAGAACCCTTCGAAAATCCTCCATAGAACCCTTCGAAAATCCTCCATAGAACCCTTCGAAAATCCTCCATAGAACCCTTCGAAAATCCTCCATAGAACCCTTCGAAAATCCTCCATAGAACCCTTCGAAAATCCTCCATAGAACCCTTCGAAAATCCTCCATAGAACCCTTCGAAAATCCTCCATAGAACCCTTCGAAAATCCTACATAGAACCCTACGTATTTCGATATATCAGAGATGAGATTTTTGAGTCAGATCAAGTTAAAATTTTAAAAAATCTGATAAACTAAGTTTGACACTTAGAGCTTGCCGAAAGAGTTACAATTTGTGCAAATTAAGATGTAGAAATTACTAACGTTGACAACGTAGCATTTAAAGCTGTTTTTTAAGCCTTAGTCAGCTTTAGTTTTGGTTAATTTTGTTGTACAATATCGCGTGTGTAGTGGAAATAAATTGAAAAACTTGACGCTAACTATTAATTTAGTAATACGAAGTCGAAACTTTAAGTTAGGCTTTGTTCCGTTTTACGCCGAAGCGTCAGCGTAGTACACTTACATTGTTTAGGTTTTGTTTTACTATCTCGAATATGGCGACACGATTTGAAATTTATTTAAACGGAACAACGCCGCTGTTTACACAATCTACACCGATCATACGTAACTCTGACGAAGCGCTATTATACTAAGAGCCCTACATTATAGCCATTCAATGGCGAATGATTCAAATCGAGGGGGTAACCAGTGTAGGGACGTGAATTAATTCAATGCATTTTTAAATAATATACCAAGTGAATTCGTTTACAAGAATGATAACGTTTTTAAAGGAGCGGTGGTGACATTTTCTTTTTTTAGATTAAATATAAACATAAATTGTTTCGTAGCACCAGGGATAGATTTAATTTTAGGAGTAGGAATGGAGAACAGAGTAATGTGGACGCGCGTCAAAGTCCCGGACCCCCTTCCACGGGACGGGGGGGGGTATGAAAGAAGACGCGGGTCATAGCGACAGAGGTAAAAAGGAATTACGTATTTTTCGCCATCCCCGTCAACAACGTCATCCAATAAGATAATTTAAACTTTTCGTTACTTTGGAAGGCTACTGAGCTATGAGTTGGACTGAAGTAAATACTAACCGTTCTCCATTCCTACTTCTAAAATTAAATCTATCCCACTCAAACGAAAATGACAAAAAAATTAATGAACCGATGACTTTATCTTTAAATAAATATAAACATAAATTGTTTCGTAGCACCAGGGATAGATTTAATTTTAGGAGTAGGAATGGAGAACAGAGTAATGTGGACGCGCGTCAAAGTCCCGGACCCCCTTCCACGGGACGGGGGGGGGGTATGAAAGAAGACGCGGGTCATAGCGACAGAGGTAAAAAGGAATTACGTATTTTTCGCCATCCCCGTCAACAACGTCATCCAATAAGATAATTTAAACTTTTCGTTACTTTGGAAGGCTACTGAGCTATGAGTTGGACTGAAGTAAATACTAACCGTTCTCCATTCCTACTTCTAAAATTAAATCTATCCCACTCAAACGAAAATGACAAAAAAAATTAATGAACCGATGACTTTATCTTTAATTAATTTAATTAGATTGTTGCCACAGATTTTTTTCATTTAATAATTTTAAATAGACTTTATCAGTTCCGCCCCACCCCACCATTTGGGGGGGGGGGCAACTTTACTAAACTAGAACGAAAAATAGTTAACCCTAATCAAAATAACGGGACATTTTCAAAATTAATTACACAATGAACCCGAGTATAGGGAAAGAATTTTTGATAACAAATAACTCTGTTTAGAAATTACGCCAAATCTTTCAACGCTTTTCAAAAGCCGTTAACTAACTAACGATGGAAGGAAATAAGACAGAAATAGCTAAGCCTCGTTCACATTGAAACTAGGCCTATATCAAATTAAACAGGGAGTATAGCGTTAACCCTTGGTTTGGCATTTTTGGAGAGAATGTCAGTACGAACTACGAAGTAAGGTTCAAAGATAGAAGATATAACAGACATAGCTAAGCCTTGTTCTAACCGCGTTAACCCTTGGTTTGTCATAATAAGGGCCAATGTCAGTAAATAACAGTGAGGCAACTATCATGACCTAAGCCTTTGCGTACTAACTAAAGATGGAAGAAATTCTCGATACTGAAATTAGGCCTAAGCCCAATTATAGCGGGAGTGTAGCATAGCTAAGCCTTGTTCTAACCGCGTTAACCCTTGGGTTCGTCATAATAATAGCCAATATCAGTAAATAACAGTGAGGTAACTTTCATGACTTAAGCCTTTGCGTACTAACTAAAGATGGAAGAAATTCTCGATACTAAAATTAGGCCTAAGCCCAATTATAGTGGGAGTATATAGCGTTAACCCTTTGGCCAAGGCCGCCAGTACCTTAACATAACTTTGCAAAGGGACGATCGGAGTCTTCGCGTACATATTAATAAACAAAGAATTAATTTAATTTAATGGAAATATACTGTACGTCCTAATTATTTAAGTTGATTAATTAATTTGAATTCAATTCACGTATATCGTAGAGGTGTTAATGATTTCGCCTCGTTAGGCTTAGCGAGTTGGGGAAAAAAAATTCATTAGAGCATACGGGGAGGTACGCCTCGGAAAGTGTCAAAGTGTATCTCTGCAGACGTATTTCCCAGCACCACCCGCAATAAATTAATGGTAAAAAACAACACGAGCGTACTTCCTATCGCCATCCATTCATAATTAATTGTAATATCAACACAATTCCTCTCTTTCTTTCGTTCACATGACATTTTGGGGGGGGGGGTCACTCCTCAAACAATTTGTTACAAAATAATATATGGAAATATTCGCTTTATTCGGTTATTAAAAATGCAAATAATTGAAAGTGAGCCACTAAAGAAAATAATATTTCTCGATTGACCCATGCTAGAAAGATTGATACCATTTACACTGCACGATTCATACAAACCTGGAAAACCTGGAAAAATCAGGGAAATAAATAGTTGACAAAAACCTCAGGGAAAATTCAGGGAAATTTAAAATTTTTTGTAAAATTCAGGGAAATCAGGGAAATTTGCGTCATACAGGGGCCGAGTAATTAAGCAAAATGTTCGTAAACATCCCCTCCGTAGGAATAACATTACACTATACTTTGGAGGCTCATAACTCTGGTTCTACTAGAGATAAGGGGATGTCCTTTGAGTGTGTTATAGTCCTATTTGCCCCCCCCCTCCTTCGTTAACATTGGTTCCATAGGCTACTCCATATACGGGAAAAACCTGGAAAATTCAGGGAAGTATATGGGGAAAAAACCTGGAAAATTCAGGGAAGTATATGGGGAAAAAACCTGGAAAATTCAGGGAAGTATATGGGGAAAAAACCTGGAAATCTCAGGGTAATTTGTTTTCCAAAAGTTGTATGAACCCTGGCCAGGCTACTTGGCGGTCAAAGTGCAATACCAAGTTGCCTGGCCTCCTGCAGTGTAAATGGTATTAAGTCTTTGAAGCTTTGTATGGCGGTGTTAAAACTGGCCAATGAAAACTAGTCAAACCAAAATTTTGCATCTACTATCCTTGCTAATATTAAAGTAAAGTTCTGATTGGTCGACAAAAGAGGTCAAGACTTAGAGTACGTCATACTGAGAATACACTAAAATTAAAGGCTTTCGATCATTAACCTCCCGAGTGCCAAGCTCACTTTTCGTTATTCTTATTAACCTTTGGTAATACGCGGTTTATAGAGAGCTTTCAGATGGGATAGTAGTACGTCACACACCCTCCCAAGTCTTACCGCTGGTCTGGTGGTAGCCATATTGGGTGGTCTCAGCTTCATTCCCGCTTTAAACCCACCAATATGGCAGCGTAAATTATGTCACGAGACTCAGCTCCTCCTCCAACTGAAAACTCTCTATGGTATCTTAAACCATAGCCCACTCGATCACGCGCATCACGACGCAAGCTGCAGCGCAGCGTCCGGGAGCGCTGATCGAGTGGGCTATGCTTAAACGTTCAAGGCGCTTAGAGTGTAAATAAGGGCGATTGTATAAACGCCGCCTCTATTCTCGTGAATAAGACTCACACACTAACACGTCATCAGCTGTTACATTTCGTCATAAGTTGTAAAAACAAATAATGTTTGCGAAATCAGTCATAGATATCTGAAACTAATATAAATTAAAAATAATTACGCATAATTTTTCGCTCAAGGTGATGTTTAGCTAAATTTCTCAATGACTATAATACGTAACATAGTTTAAAAAAAAAGAAGAAAAAAAAAACACGTACACACACACACCACGAGGCGCTGTGTGTGTGTGGGAAGGCGCGAGAAAAGCCATGTATAATTCTGTCGTCATAGGAAGAATGACGTCATATTGTACGTGATCGACTAGAAGAGGGCGCGCGTTATATCGCGTGCCAAAGCTAGATTTATACTAATTATACGGATATGTTTGACGTACGTTTTAGTATATATTTCTTCTGACATATTTTTCACGTAGGATTTGTTCTTCAACCTATACATTGCCATTTATAGAGTTTTGTACGTACATTTATGTTACGCTGTATGTACTTTTTAACGTTATCGTATTCTAAACACGTATTAAATATGTCATGTATTTACCGTAGTTAACGTATTTGTATTTCGAAACGCCGTAGTTGGATCTCATTCATTAGAGTTCTAACAGATTTTTCATTTCAAAATTTTATATTAACTTCCACCTAACCAATTTTTAAAACTTTAGTTTGTAGAAATGTCCGAATTTTTTCTCTAATCAAGGCCCAGCTCAAACGCAAATTCATTAATATTGTAACTTCATTAGATATGTTTCGTAAGTTTGTCACTGGTTACTCAGAGCTTGTCATGAAGTGACGTAAGCGAAACGTCATAGATTCTCAAAAAGCGACGCCTGGTGAGGCGCTATCAAAGGCTTAGTGCAGACTAAATCAAATTGCCTGAATTTTCCAGGTTTTCCCTGACCTTTTTAGGCCGAAAGTGTGAATGTTTACAGCACGTTTTAAGTGCTTATAATTAAATAAACTCGATCTACATTAAGTTTTCAATGTATTTGTTGCACCAAAATGGTTAAGAAACATTTTAACTATAAATAACCGTCTAAGAGATTTTTACAGAGCATTTACTTTACAAAAACAATTCTAGACATTTTTAAGGATTGCTCTAGAGTTCACTCTGTGTTAAGAGAGGATGAGGTTCACTCTGTGTTAAGAGAGGATGAGGTTCACTCTGTGTTAAGAGAGGATGAGGTTCACTCTGTGTTAAGAGAGGATGAGGTTCACTCTGTGTTAAGAGAGGATGAGGTTCACTCTGTGTTAAGAGAGGATGAGGAGAAACTTTCATTACTCTTTCAATATAGACTTATCCCCAGAAATTTTACCCACTAAAACCAAATTCCCTGACTTTGCTGAAATTTTTAAACTTCCCTGACTTTTCCCACACCTTTTCGGCCTATTTTTAAATTCCCTGACTTTTACAGGTTTTCCCCGACCCGTGGCAACTCTGTATTGTCATACTTATGGAACATATCTTATCAACTTACGTTATTACGCGTGATATCTATATCCTCTAAACGGAATTTATGGTAAATAAACTGCAAAGAAAAACAGCGCGCAACTTTGTTGCTAGATGTAGGTTTTGATAATTTTTTTAAGCAAATTTTCCATATGATTCTTGAAAGAACTAGACAGAAATAATCATGAAAACGTTGATTCATTTGATCTCGATACATATTAATTCCGCAAAGCTGAATAAACGTTATAGATTGACGTTATCGCTATGGGAGTTTTTCAAAAAGTTTATCAATGAAACTCTTTGCATTTCTTTCCATAGAAAATACTACAATTCGCCAAGCAAGCCAATTGACGTCAAAATATTATTTGAGGAGTGGAGAAACATTTTTTTTTACTCACCCTATTATGACTAAGAACTAAAAATTCGCGTGGCCTTAAGAAAAAGAACCGCGATGCATTCGCTGTTTGCACTCAAAAAACCCTCGTTTCGTTATCAACTGATTTATGGGTATTTAGAAGGCCATAGTACTAATGTAAGGTTTTCCCCAAAACTAGTATTTAGTATAGAAAGCTGTCGTTTGGGGGCGGAGCTAAGATTCGTCAAATAATTTAAACGGTCCTATTGATGGGTTCAACGCGGAAGGAAAGTTAAAATCAACCAATATGGCTACCAGAACCGTATGGTAAGACTTAGGAGGGTGTGACGTACAATCCACCTTATTCCCTTTCGCCGGAAGTTAGGCTTAGCTCGGGATTCATGGGGGTGAGTAACGGGAAGAAATTCGTCTGTCGTCTACTACAAAAGCCAAAAATATGTGCTGTAGCGGACGACAGACCAATTTCTTCCGATTACTCACCCCCATGAATCCCGAGCTAACTTAGCTAAGCCTAACTTCCGGTGAAAGGGAATAAGGTGGATTCAGCCAACTGAAATCTCTCTTCAGGACATGAGTCAGGACTTACGAATTTATACTTAAATTATTGATTTAATTTTAATATCCGCACCTTCGAAACCAATTTACACTTTAGAAATAGTGTCAAGGGATTTTACATTCACTTTATATTATGATCTTTTAGAGATATACCAAGGCTTAACAAACAGTGAAGTTTCCTTCGCTATCTAGAATGAAATTCTAACGTGTTTTTTTTCGCCCGCTCTCTCTCCTTTTTTTCCTAGAAAGGAAACTGATTCATCCGCCGTTCCTACAACGAATTTATGCCGACGTCATCGTTGGCTGATATCCAATAGGAAGGCAACAAACCCGTCACCCTTTCTTTCTCCGTATAAAAATGGTACGAACGAATTTCTGTATTTTTAACCAACACATTCCCTCCCCCTTTTCCCCCGTTAGAAGTAAATTTACATTACCTGTCAAAATTACGACGAATTCTTTTCAAATTATCACGAAAACCTTTCTTTGTTCAATGATTACAAAGTTACTAACAGGAAATGACTATCGAAAAGTTTCGCTTTAGGCTTAACGATTTCAAAACTAACGGTTTTGTCAAGCCAAGGCTTAGCAACGGGGTTTATTTTCTTACTCGTTTGTATTTCGAAAGTTTGAAGCGCCAATTTGAAAGTTTATTGTTTATAGTTTCCAATAGGAAATGACTACTAAAAATCTTTCCTTTTAGGCTTAACGAAAACTAAGGCTTAGCTTCGGCTTTTTTTTTTTTTATTTCAAAAGCGCTAATTTCAAAGTTGATTAACTCAGAATTGAAGAGGGGTTGGTTAAAAAGTCTTCGGAAATAAAGTTTTATCTCGCAATGCAGAAAGAAAACCCCCGACGTCATCAAAGTCTTAAAGAGAGAATTAAATGGCCAAACAACAGTTTTTCTAATCAATTTAGTATTTAAGAAAATTATAGGTCCAAACAATTTCATAAATTTAGACCACATTTTCAAAGTTTAAAAGGTTAATATTTGATTTATACAAAACCCCGGGCTAGAGTACTCTGATCAATTAGCGACTGTGAGACCACGTGGCGCTTTCAGCTGACAGCGCGGTTTTATGCCCGCGGCCGCTAATTTGTTAGTTTCCTTTGTCAAAAATGAGCACATCTCAAGTTTTGAAATTTATATATAAACAGTTAGTAGAATCTTTTTGATAAGTTTTCTAAACGTTTAACGTTATTTTACGTAACTAAAACGATTATAAGATAATTCTCTCTCTCCATTTCATTCCCCCTTAAACAAAATAATCCTAACCAGGCTAAGATTAGAATCTTGGATTAATTCGGTTAGGCTTAAAAGCGCCAGTGTGTGTAGGAGGTCAGGAAAAAAAAAAGAAACGTCGTAGCCTCGTATTCTTTCTAGAAAATCTTTCTGGAAGAGCTACAGAGTGACGTCATGAGCCAAACCGGAAGGGGAAATGAAAAACAGCGGGTGGGGGGAAGAAATGGAACAAGATAGAAACTCTCCGAGTCCCGAGTTCCCGCCAGCCAGCCGGAAACCGATGACGTACCAACATAGTATATTCATAAAAAGGCAAAGTAGAGCTAGACAGAAGAGCATTCAGTTGAATATCGCTTCTCGCGTTGTCGTGTAGCAGCAGCAGCGCGCTCGACCCTAGCTAGCTAACTTTCTAAGCCTCGCTCAGTTTTCTCTCGCGCTAGCTGCTGGCAGGGTGTGTTACAATTTGATTTGACAAAGGCTTGGCGTTTCTAATCAATCCTTTGAGTACGCCTCGTAACACCGACCGACCGGACTGGCCAATGTCCAAACATAGTCGCGACGTCTAGTCTGAAAGACCCTTAGGCTAGACTAGACGCTGCTTTGTCCGAACGGTTGATTATTAGTGGCGCCCGCCGGTCAATTTCTAATACATTTCCTAATTTGGAAATTGTTTTAAGAAAAATTACGCGTAATTTAAAAATTCCCGGCCACACCATTGTGATAATAAAAACCGGTTTACTGGATTAAGATTATTGTCGTACGCGTTTCCGGTTCAACTGGGTGCGTCAAAATAAATTGAAAACTTCCGAACGTCTTTTCCGAAAACTCAAAATGGAGTAATATATATTTTTAAACTTTTCGCTCAAAAGTGGAGTAATTTTTTTCAATTAAAAGGTAGGGTATTTGTTTTGAATTTTAATTACTTAATTGGGTAAGATACAAAGATTACTAAGAACCATATGAGACTTGAGAACGTGAAGGCATGTATTACTCACTATGATCTCATGGTTTTCCCCCTCCCTCATTATTAATAGGTTGTTAATGCGTCATTTAATACGAATACTGTAGGGACCTCACATCCTCAATACCCTCGCTTCGGGCATTTTTAGCAATAATATTCCAGTTAAGTTACTTAATTCCTCCCCCCTAATAGAGTCGTAGTATCTCACTAAAATTATCCTAAAGTATCTAAGATAGCTATCGAGTATTGGTTTTGGAAGAATTTCGAAATTTTGGAAATTTTCCGATAATATTGCAATGACACTCCCACGTTAAATACCGATAGAACGTAATACGGACAAAGACGCGAAGATGCCATTACTCTATTTAGGGTTAAATTCCAAGTGGCCCGAAATTTCTCCGGAATATTTCCTAAAAAAATACACTAGCAGCACCTCGTGTTTACTAGCGATAGAACGTAAGATACTCCAAAGGCAGGATGATGCCATTAATGGCGGGGTTTTTTCCAAGTAAAAGACGAGTATGACGCGATCAAAGTACCGGTAGGTTTTAAGGAATGCTATCCATTATATATGGCCTTAAAAGGATTTAATATAATTTAGGGAGTTAATCGTTCAAATGACGTTTCGGTACCGGTCGCGGACTTAAGCGAGCGAGTCGTTCGCAAATTTTCACAACAAGTTATCGGTCGGTGACTCTAGCCTAGCGCTTCTTCGAATTCGAATGGCTTTTCTTCGTTTCTCTCTAGCCGCTTCGCTTCGCTTCGGTATATCCCGATTCCGAGAATTTTCGGGTAGAAAAATATTTTTGAAGGAAAATCAAAATTCGATAAATAAATTTCGTCCGAGGCCTCTCACACACTTTTAAATCAAAATGATTTTGTAAAGTTACTCGTGGCAAGAAATTTTTATTGAAATTGAAGGTGGTACCCGTCAAGCCTTAATTTTCTAAGCCTTAATTAGCGCGGTACTTGTATCCTTGCGCTGCCCACAGTGGTGAGTTAGTTGACTACGGATTTTTTTTTTTTTTTTTTTTTTCAGATAGGGTTGCCACAATTTGAAATAAATAATTTTCAGATTAATTTCTATTAGATCCCACTTATTTTTTTAAGGTCAAAGATAGTTGTCAAATTATTGGTTATAAACAAGTTAACTCTTAATTTGTAAATTGTTTAAAAACATATTTGTTGTAATGTTGCGATGTTCATTCAACATTGCAATTTTCCCCACTAAAATCCAAGTCATTTTCCCACTAAAATCAAACTCCCTGACTAACCTAGGTTTTCCCTGACCCTTACTTAATTAAGTCTGCCTTAATTCAAAATATTAGTTAAAATTAATTGGCTGACTCTGATTTAATTCTTTAATATATTTTGCGAAAATCTTTAGTTTTAATCTAAGAAAATTATATATTTTATGACAGGAAAACGGAAATTGCGTTATAAAACTTTTAAAGTACACTTGCAGGTGCTAGCGTTTGATTTTTATTTTTCTCGTGTATTTGGAATGGAAAGGAATAGTTAGGACTTTTCAGTTTCTCTCTTAGAGGGCGGGCTGGGGGGGGGGGACGCTAGATAGTTAGACCGCCCAGGAACTGAACTGAATTTTTCGGTAGCAAAACTCGCTCGTGAAAAAAAAAGCATTTATACCATGGACCAAAAAGAAAAAAATCCGCAGGACCGCGTTTGCCTTAACGCGGTTTTAAATTACTTCCTTGAGCAATTCGTGAAATCAACCGATAAATAGTACTTATAGTTTAAGTTAGTTTTATTAATTTAATTATTGCGTAGAATTTCAAAATTAATTATAACATAAGTTGATAAGATATGTTGGCCATAAGTTTGTCACTGGTAACTTAAAAACTGGAGCTTGTAATTTTGAAGTGATTGAGGTAGGTCATAGATTCAGGGTAAAGCGAAGGAGGCCCTGGTCAGGCGCTGCTGTCCAAGGCTTAGTATTGCAGACTAAATAGGACCTAGATGGAAGTCCTGCAAAGTAACCACCGAGTGTAGTGTAGTACTTCAATTCTCGTTTATTTCGTTCTGCTAGAACTAGCTCGAGCTGTAAGTCTCTAGCATTACGAAGGATGGGTAGTAGTGTCATGCTTATGGAACATATCTTATAAACTTATGGTTCTAATGAAGAGTAGAATTACAAATCTAATTGTTATCTAAAGGGGTTAGAGAAATTTCCTTTAGTTAATTTTAACCGCGCTAAGTCAGGGTTGCCAGTCATATGTTATTAGAGCATCTCCAGCAGGTTTGGAAGTGAATTTAATTATCACAAGCTTTTCAGTCTGTTGTAGATATGGCGGTTGAATTGCATTCAGAAATAACTGGCAACACTTGTCGACATACTATCTATAGTTATAAATGTACCGCGCACCATGGTAGGCAATACATCTTGGATTTACCATTTTTTTGGTCCATGCTTTTATCGTTTCGTTGCCTACGTAGGCAATGCTTTTATACAAGCGGAAGTCGCGGTGGCGGCAGACTGAAGAAAGTCCTTTTCTCCATTAGTAACATAACATCAATAAGTACGACATTTTTTATGGTCTCGTAATAAGCAACTCTATTTTACTATTACTATCATTTGAAATTTTTTGTTGAAGCGATTTAAATAATGAATAGGGACTTGGCAATTAGGGCTTAACTCCGCCCCTAGCGCCATTATGGTATGAGTTATATCGGTTACAGGGAGGGTGACATTAAACTTCGCCCATTCGCCATTTTGGCGGCAGAATTTAACATGAGCTCTATAGCCACCAGAAGGTGACTCCATCTGTTGGCTTGTTAATTTCATTGGCTGAAAAACCAATGACGTCTCACCCCCCTCAGCAAATATAACTCTATAGAATGAAAGCTATATAAGCCCCTCCTCCTGGTATGTTTTTTAGCACTAGTGGTAGGTAGCCTGACGTTGCATGACGTAGTACTGCCAAGTCCCTATTGATTTTTTTTGTGCCGGTTGATTAAACTCTGCTTTGAAAAAAATTTGAAAGAGCAAAAAAGCGTAATGGTAGGCCTAACATTTCTGGGGAAATAACCAAGGTCGAGATAAAACTAGATGCCTACTTTTTTAGTCGGAAACACAAATCCTTTTTCAAACTTATTGTTCGTACGTTACTTATGTTATAGGCTACCCTTTTAACAAAAAAAAAAAAAAAAAAAAAAAAAAAAGAATTCCCAATCCCCCTTCAAAATTTATCTTTTCTCAAAAATTTCTTCTTCTTTTGTAACCATTATAGGCGGCAAAAGCATCCAACTTGGTTTTGGAGAGAAGTTCAAGCGAAAGTTTCCGAGAATTTCGTCTTTACCAAAAGGATTCTTGTAAACCGAAGCACGGACGGACCTGCAGTTCAGTTGCCCGGCCGCCTTTCATCTATTTCCAAGAAATCTTTAAAAAGTATTGGCAAGAAGTGATATCTAGTTTATTAGGGAGAAGGTATAAATTCGCGCCGCATTTATAATCTAGCTTTATCTCCAGTCCAAACCAAACGTAGGTCCGGAGTTAATAATACCCGCCTCTAAATTGCAACCAGCATCTCATTGGTTCTTGAAAACTCACGTCAGCGCGACGCGAATGATGAAAATTACAGTCATATTTTCTGACTGAGGAGAGTGTAGCGAAATAGCCCGGCCTCCTTTAACGTCCCCCTTGTATTTTGAAAGGGGGACTGGGACTATGGCGCGCGAATTCTTAGGTATCTTATACCTTCTCCCTAATAAACTAGATATCACTTCTTGGTATTGGCGGGAAAAGACTTCTGGATGGCTGGCAGTTTGGCGGGAATAATATAGAAACGGACGGGCGCGCGCGCGTTCTTTCTTTCTTTCTCGTGGCTCCCACGTGCTGCATCAGGTGCTTGTGACTGCGTCTTCATATCAGTCAGGTACCTGAAGTAGCGCGCGGATAGCTGCGGGGCTTATCAACATTCGTCATCATCATCTACTAGATACGTAAGTCAAATTTAGTAACCACGCGGGACCCCATTTTTAATTTCTTAATGAAGGAAATGGCCCGAAAATAATACACATTTTTAATCGATTTAAATTTGGATCTACGTCAAAATCCAGGGTTCATACAAACCTAGAAAAATCAAGGAAATAAATAGTTGAAAAAAAACCTGAGGGTTTTTTCGAATTTTTAGTAAAATTCAGGGAAATGTGTCAAAAGGGGCTGAGTAATTAAGCAAAATGTTCGTGAATATTCCCTCCATAGGATTAACATTACACTAAACTTTGGAGGCTCATAACTCTGGTTATAGCAGAGATACAGGGATGTCCTTTGATTATGTAATAGTCATATTTGCCCCCCCCCTCCTTCGTTAACATTTGCTCCATAGGATACTCCATAAACGGGGAAAACCTGGTAAATTTCGGGAAGTATATGTGGAAAAACCTGGAAATCTCAGGGAAATTTGTTTTCCAAAAGTTGTATGAACCCTGAAATCAAAATCGTTAACAAAACTATTTCCAAACGCTTTCAATTCATTTTTTCTACGAATGTTTTGTTCAAAGTTGGCGCGCTTAGCCTAACGTTTATTTTTATATCAGAAACTTATAACCAATTAGCGACATTTCAATCTCCCTTGAGACATGACAGACAAAAACAATTTTTTTAAACCATTAAGGTTAAAAATGACAGGGCATTCGAGTGGTTCCCCCCCCCCCCAAAATGAAATTATTTTTAAAATTTAAAAATTTGAGTCGCCTCGCGGTCTAGTAATTTCAGACAAATTTTTTCGTGCTTCCGGAATTCTTGGAAAATATATAGTACTATTAAAAATAACAAAGTATTTTAGTAAATGAGGCGGATTATGACGTTTCCAAAGGAAGAAAAAAATTATTATTAATAAGATATGCCCTTGAAGCGGAATATGTGATAAAATCATTGAAAAAGTTCTGCTACGATATAACCTACCCCACCCTAAACTTTAGTATCATCACTTTCTTGGAATTGCCAAGGGTTTGAAGGAAAAAAATAAAAAGTAGTGTAGCTTCAAGAGGACCGTGTTACAAAAAGGGTGGAGTTTATTAAAGGAGTAGGTTTTATTTAATTAAGATCTGGATGTCTTAAAATTAGGAAAATGGCATTGGTTTAAAAAAACTTAATCTGTATTATAAGCGAGATAATACAAATATAAAACGCCTCTGACTTTGGGAAATGTCTGACGTCACGCGAGCGAGCTCGGTCGTTCATTGACGGGGGCGCCATATGCCTTAGCTAATAAGTCATCCTCCGAGCGAGAAGCAAAGGCGCTCCATGATTTCATCCCCCGTACGAGTAAAAGAGCCGTGACGCTTTTCGTTGGAATTTCAGGAATGCGTCCCGCAAGATTAGAAAAAAGAATTAACATCCTTTTGGTGCTCGTTGGCGTACGGACGCCACTTACAAAATACACCACCCTAAACAAAACCCGTTTAAAGGACAAGTCTTAGCGAGACCGCCTGCCTGCTTAGGGAAGTTAATCTATCTATAACTTCTCCATGATTTTACGGGCAGTTAAGAGCGCCTTTTTGGGATAATTTTACGCGCAGTTCAGAGCGCCTTTTTTGGATAATTTTACGCGTAGTCAAGAGCGCCTTTTTTGGATAATTTTACGCGTAGTCAAGAGCGCCTTTTTTGGATAATTTTACGCGTAGTCAAGAGCGCCTTTTTTGGATAATTCCAACCGCGGTTAAGAGCGCCTTTTTTGGATAATTCCAACCGCGGTTAAGAGCGCCTTTTTTGGATAATTCTAACCGCGGTTAAGAGCGCCTTTTTTGGATAATTCCAACCGCGGTTAAGAGCGCCTTTTTTGGATAATTCCAACCGCGGTTAAGAGCGCCTTTTTTGGATAATTCCAACCGCGGTTAAAAGCGCCTTTTTGGATAATTCCAACCGCGGTTAAGAGCGCATTTTTGGATAATTCCAACCGCGGTTAAGAGCGCATTTTTGGATAATTCCAACCGCGGTTAAAAGCGCCTTTTTGGATAATTCCAACCGCGGTTAAGAGCGCATTTTTGGATAATTCCAACCGCGGTTAAGAGCGCATTTTTGGATAATTCCAACCGCGGTTAAAAGCGCCTTTTTGGATAATTCCAACCGCGGTTAAAAGCGCATTTTTGGATAATTCCAACCGCGGTTAAAAGCGCCTTTTTGGATAATTCCAACCGCGGTTAAAAGCGCCTTTTTGGATAATTCCAACCGCGGTTAAAAGCGCCTTTTTGGATAATTCCACGCGCAGTTGTAAAAGGAAATCTTAACAATTTTAAATACACTACACCTTGACAGTAAAAAAAACATCGAAAATGAGCGCGCGGCGCAGTTTTTGTCAGATGTCGTTGAAAAATAATAAAATATAGTACCTAGTTCACCAGTGACGCGTGAACCAAACACGTTTTCTAAGGGACGGGTACATTCCCAAATTATTTTAGGATGTGTTCGCGTACTAAATTCCAATGGGGTGACTAATTTCTTTCTACAGTCTTCAATGATGCGGAGGATTACCCCAATATAAATACACTCAGACCGGAAAGTAGTTCGTTCATAAAACAACCGGTCCAGTTCCAGTCTGTCATGTTTCTTTGAAAGTTTGAACTCCCCCCTTTTTATACCCCCTCCCACCCGTCTTTACTCTTTCTAAAGGGGGATGTCTGGGTCTGGAACTAAAATGCATATTTCAAGTCCATTGCCCTAAATTATTTTGTAACTTGGTTAGAACTTCGGGTTTGAAATCAAAGAAGCTAGTCTCTGGTAAATTGTACTTCATCAGGTGCTCTGGTTAAGGCAATTCCAGGCATCTTATGGAGTGCAACTGACGGGTGGCCATTAAACAACTTTAATTATTGATTTAATGTAAAATTATCAAGTTTTTCTTCGATTAATAAAGATTTAAACTTAATTAAAATTGTCGTTATAATTATTTACTTTGAAGTTAAAAACATTTATACAGGGTTGCCACAAATGCAGAGTGACCATATATTTATAGGAAATATTAGGAAGATTTTTTAAAAAAAACGGCAAAATATAGGAAGATTTTTTTTTAAAAAAAAAACGGCAAAATATAGGAAGATTAAAAAAAAGGGCAAAATACAGGAAGAATTTTTTTAAAAAAAGGGCAAAATATAGGAAGATTTAAAAAAAAGGGCAAAATATAGGAAGATTTAAAAAAAAGGGCAAAATATAGGAAGATTTAAAAAAAAGGGCAAAATATAGGAAGATTTAAAAAAAAGGGCAAAATATAGGAAGATTTAAAAAAAAGGGCAAAATATAGGAAGATTTAAAAAAAAGGGCAAAATATAGGAAGATTTAAAAAAAAGGGCAAAATATAGGAAGATTTAAAAAAAAGGGCAAAATATAGGAAGATTTAAAAAAAAGGGCAAAATATAGGAAGATTTAAAAAAAAGGGCAAAATATAGGAAGATTTAAAAAAAAGGGCAAAATATAGGAAGATTTAAAAAAAAAGGGCAAAATATAGGAAGATTTAAAAAAAAGGGCAAAATATAGGAAGATTTAAAAAAAAAGGGCAAAATATAGGAAGATTTAAAAAAAAGGGCAAAATATAGGAAGATTTAAAAAAAAGGGCAAAATATAGGAAGATTTAAAAAAAAGGGCAAAATATAGGAAGATTTAAAAAAAAGGGCAAAATATAGGAAGATTTAAAAAAAGGGCAAAATATAGGAAGATTTAAAAAAAAGGGCAAAATATAGGAAGATTTAAAAAAAGGGCAAAATATAGGAAGATTTAAAAAAAAGGGCAAAATATAGGAAGATTTAAAAAAAAGGGCAAAATATAGGAAGATTAAAAAAAGGGCAAAATATAGGAAGATTTAAAAAAAGGGCAAAATATAGGAAGATTAAAAAAAGGGCAAAATATAGGAAGATTAAAAAAAGGGCAAAATATAGAAAAAAAATAGGAAAAATGGTTTAAAAATAGCTATATTAAAACTGCCAAGGGAATTAGGAAAAAATAGGGAGATGAACCAAACTATAGGAACTTATAGGGAAAATTTTAAAATTATGGAAACCCTACAAATGTTTTATTTCTAATGACAACGACTTTTTAAAAATTTTATCTATACTTGACCACTAAGAACGGTACGGGTCTACGGTATTCAACAGGTCCTGTAACCTTCTACATGTTACCAATTACCATCACAATGGGGTAAGTACATTCTCTTCTCACTCAGATATGGAAAAACATCTCTACTTCAGCCGATTAAGGATGAGGGAAGTTGGAGTTGAACCAAGCAAGGTACGTTTCGTTTCTATAAATTAGATATAGGCCTAGTTGTACCATTAAATTTACAGTTTCTCTAGCGTTGCCCAGGGCCGGAAATAAGAAAAAATCTTATTGGACACGCGTCCAGTGACGCCCCCTTTGACTTCAAAATTTATAGGACATTGTCCACTGAACTGTGGAGAAATAGTGTCCCATCTTCATCAAAACTTCGGAAAATTTATTGGTCAAAATGTCCAGTTACCTTTAGTGTTTTAGAAAATTATTGGACATTTTAAAATTTTATTGGACAATGTCCAGTGTCCTGTGCTTATTTCCGGCCCTGGCTGGCGTTGGCTGCCTTCTGCGGAGACACGCGGCGGCTAACTTGAAAGCGTTTACAATACTTAAAGAAAAATGTTTACTTAAACCGTTCCAATTTAAAATATTGACTTTCAAAATACAAAATAAAAATTAACCCCGTGGTAGGTAAAGACACTTGGACTTGGTGTGAATTCAGGGAATTGTACAATTTTTCACTACATTTGGGTCGGGCTTTCCACATTTGAAAATTTTATCGGGCCGGGTCGGGCTTTTCAAATTTTGGAAATTAAGGGGCCGGGTCGGGCTTTTCAAATTTTGGAAATTAAGGGGCCGGGTCGGGCTTTTCAAATTTTGGAAATTAAGGGGCCGGGTCGGGCTTTTCAAATTTTGGAAATTAAGGGGCCGGGTCGGGCTTTTCAAATTTTGGAAATTAAGGGGCCGGGCTGAACTTGATTCTTCTTTAATCCAAAATTCAAAAGAAAGATAATTTAAATGAGTTTAAGCTTCTAAGAAAATACACGACTCTAAAGCAAATATGAATTCAATTCATTGATGTTATGTAAAAAATATGAAAATTACAACTGCACTACTTATAACGGGCCGGGCCAGCTCAATTCATGCAATGCGTCGGGCCGGGCCGGGCCTGCTCAATACATGCAATACGTCGGGCCGGGCCGGGCTTGGTTAATGCATGTAACGGGACGGAAAACCAACTAAATACTCGGACCCGGGCCGGGTTTTGGACTTTTTTAAATGCTAAATCCCGGGCCGGGCTCGGATCGGGCCCGAAAAATTCGGCACGTGCAGGTCTCTGGTGTGAATTGAAATAACCATAAAATATTTTCATGCAATTTGAATGCGAATTCAAGTAACAATAAAAAATATTTTCATGCAATTTGAATGCGAATTCAAGTAACAAAAAATATTTTCATGCAATTTGAATGCGAATTCAAGTAACTATAAAATATTTTTTCCACGCGACATGACAGTAAATTCAAGTAACTGTCGAATTTCACGCGACCCGACTGCGAATTCGAGTAACTCTGTCGAATTTCCCACGACCCGACTGCGAATTCGAGTAACTCTGTCGAATTTCCCACGACCCGACTGCGAATTCGAGTAACTCTGTCGAATTTCCCACGACCCGACTGCGAATTCGAGTAACTCTGTCGAATTTCCCACGACCCGACTGCGAATTCGAGTAACTCTGTCGAATTTCCCACGACCCGACTGCGAATTCGAGTAACTCTGTCGAATTTCCCACGACCCGACTGCGAATTCGAGTAACTCTGTCGAATTTCCCACGACCCGACTGCGAATTCGAGTAACTCTGTCGAATTTCCCACGACCCGACTGCGAATTCGAGTAACTCTGTCGAATTTCCCACGACCCGACTGCGAATTCGAGTAACTCTGTCGAATTTCCCACGACCCGACTGCGAATTCGAGTAACTCTGTCGAATTTCCCACGACCCGACTGCGAATTCGAGTAACTCTGTCGAATTTCCCACGACCCGACTGCGAATTCGAGTAACTCTGTCGAATTTCCCACGACCCGACTGCGAATTCGAGTAACTCTGTCGAATTTCCCACGACCCGACTGCGAATTCGAGTAACTCTGTCGAATTTCCCACGACCCGACTGCGAATTCGAGTAACTCTGTCGAATTTCCCACGACCCGACTGCGAATTCGAGTAACTCTGTCGAATTTCCCACGACCCGACTGCGAATTCGAGTAACTCTGTCGAATTTCCCACGACCCGACTGCGAATTCGAGTAACTCTGTCGAATTTCCCACGACCCGACTGCGAATTCGAGTAACTCTGTCGAATTTCCCACGACCCGACTGCGAATTCGAGTAACTCTGTCGAATTTCCCACGACCCGACTGCGAATTCGAGTAACTCTGTCGAATTTCCCACGACCCGACTGCGAATTCGAGTAACTCTGTCGAATTTCCCACGACCCGACTGCGAATTCGAGTAACTCTGTCGAATTTCCCACGACCCGACTGCGAATTCGAGTAACTCTGTCGAATTTCCCACGACCCGACTGCGAATTCGAGTAACTCTGTCGAATTTCCCACGACCCGACTGCGAATTCGAGTAACTCTGTCGAATTTCCCACGACCCGACTGCGAATTCGAGTAACTCTGTCGAATTTCCCACGACCCGACTGCGAATTCGAGTAACTCTGTCGAATTTCCCACGACCCGACTGCGAATTCGAGTAACTCTGTCGAATTTCCCACGACCCGACTGCGAATTCGAGTAACTCTGTCGAATTTCCCACGACCCGACTGCGAATTCGAGTAACTCTGTCGAATTTCCCACGACCCGACTGCGAATTCGAGTAACTCTGTCGAATTTCCCACGACCCGACTGCGAATTCGAGTAACTCTGTCGAATTTCCCACGACCCGACTGCGAATTCGAGTAACTCTGTCGAATTTCCCACGACCCGACTGCGAATTCGAGTAACTCTGTCGAATTTCCCACGACCCGACTGCGAATTCGAGTAACTCTGTCGAATTTCCCACGACCCGACTGCGAATTCGAGTAACTTTGTCGAATTTCCCACGACCCGACTGCGAATTCGAGTAACTTTGTCGAATTTCCCACGACATGACTGCGAATTCGAGTAACTTTGTCGAATTTCCCACGACATGACTGCGAATTCAAGTAACTTAAAATATAACTGTCGAATAACACGTTAAGTAACGACACAAACTTTCGTAGGCGTAACTTGCCTATTACAAAATTTTAAACGAAGTATACGACGCGGCGTGTGGGTTGTTTCATTATTAATTTAAGTAGGTATGGTTTTTTCTTTTTAAAAATCATTTTACGATTAAATTGCATAACTTAGTAGAATCGATGAGCTGTTCGTATACGTTATATCAGAAGTGAGATGAGACTAGAAGTGAAGGGCTTTAGCATTGATAGTAGATCCTGGCACTAGTGAACAAATTTGAGGATTTTACGCCGCTTCCAACGCGCCTACGCTAGAGAGAAAAAAATTGGTCGAGTTCCAAAAACATTTCCTACCCCCTTCCCCTCAACCTAAAGCGGCCGAACACGGACGCGGCTCCTTGAATCTAGTTCGGCCGTCTACCACCGCGAGCGTCTCACGTTTTGGAGGGACAATTCAGAAACCGCTACTAGAGGGCCAACCGTTCTTGTGTTATCAAGAATATTCACCTTCGCCGAGTGAAGAATTTGGTTAGCTCAGTACTTCTAGTCTCACCTCACTTCTGCTCGAAGTAAGCGCATTGTTCGAGAGTCCATCTTGTTATGTTTTGGTCGCGCTGGCAGTAATGAGGTAAGGTCGATAACCGTAACACGCGAGCTCAGACGTCTAGAGAGAGATAGGTTTTATTTTCTTCTTCTTTGCTCTACAGCATTTCAAAGTTATTTCGGGACTGACGATAATCCCTTACAGGCCCTTTACCCGCCGCCGCTAGAAAAAAAACCTCTAGCACCACCTCACTCGGAGATGGGCGAAAAAAGCTTCATTGTCTATGAGAAAATCATCATTAAGAGCTTTTTATGCCGGGGGGCAAATTCCGGCTGCTTTCTAGATCACTTCCCTCGCGCTTCTCAGACGACGTGGTTAGGTCATCTACTAGATTTATATTTTCACGTGGGTAGTTTCGAGGAATTTTCGCTTTGTACAAATCTCAATCGCTGCTGCTGGTAGAATGTTTTGAACGCAACCCTAGCTGCTGCTACGTTACCCGTACATCTACGTTTTACCAGTCGTCTATGATCACCAAGATAAAACTATACCCTTCCGTGGTAACATCTTCAATTAATAAATTTGTAGCTGCGTGGTATTAATGTAACGCAAGATGGATTTTCCCTATTTGCTTTCAACCTTATCCGATATTACAGGGTTCATATAACTCTTTTGGAAAATCGATTTTCCTGAAATTTTCCACTTTTTTTTTGCACCATATATTTCCAGGTACCACCTATTAACTGAGATGTACAAAGTTTTTAGAAAGAAATTCCCTGACGTTTACAGGTTTTCCCTGGCCATTTGCAATAACGTACATGGCGAACATATATGCGAATCATTTTTCCATGAGTTGTTACTGTTATGAATATAAGCCAACTATTTCGTTTAAATTTAACTTTGGCCAATTTGGGGTTCTGGCCAAATCTCAGACAACACATTTTCTGGTCACCCTTATACTATTATGCAGACTTCAAATTCGCCTCCAATATACTTTTCCCTGCCCTTTAAGGCCCATTTTAAATTTCCCTGACCTTTAAGGCCCCATTTTAAATTTCCCTGACCTTTAAGGCCCCATTTTAAATTTCCCGAACCTTTAAGGCCCCATTTTAAATTTCCCGAACCTTTAAGGCCCCATTTTAAATTTCCCGAACCTTTAAGGCCCATTTTAAATTTCCCGAACCTTTAAGGCCCCATTTTAAATTTCCCGAACCTTTAAGGCCCCATTTTAAATTTCCCGAACCTTTAAGGCCCCATTTTAAATTTCCCGAACCTTTAAGGCCCCATTTTAAATTTCCCGAACCTTTAAGGCCCCATTTTAAATTTCCCGAACCTTTAAGGCCCCATTTTAAATTTCCCGAACCTTTAAGGCCCCATTTTAAATTTCCCGAACCTTTAAGGCCCCATTTTAAATTTCCCGAACCTTTAAGGCCCCATTTTAAATTTCCCGAACCTTTAAGGCCCCATTTTAAATTTCCCGAACCTTTAAGGCCCCATTTTAAATTTCCCGAACCTTTAAGGCCCCATTTTAAATTTCCCGAACCTTTAAGGCCCCATTTTAAATTTCCCGAACCTTTAAGGCCCCATTTTAAATTTCCCGAACCTTTAAGGCCCCATTTTAAATTTCCCGAACCTTTAAGGCCCCATTTTAAATTTCCCGAACCTTTAAGGCCCCATTTTAAATTTCCCGAACCTTTAAGGCCCCATTTTAAATTTCCCGAACCTTTAAGGCCCCATTTTAAATTTCCCGAACCTTTAAGGCCCCATTTTAAATTTCCCGAACCTTTAAGGCCCCATTTTAAATTTCCCGAACCTTTAAGGCCCCATTTTAAATTTCCCGAACCTTTAAGGCCCCATTTTAAATTTCCCTGACTTTTCCTAGTTATCCAGGTCGTGTACGAACCCTCATGTAGCAACTCTTTCCTGAATTTTACTAAAATTTATAAATTTTACACAGTTTTTCCATTATTTTTAGTCAATTTATTTTCCTGACATTTCCAGGTTTGTATGAACCTTGTATTAAATTAGAATTTCTGCCGCAGTGTTACCACAATTTGCAAGAAATCATTTCGAAAGTATGTTTTCAAACACATAGCAACATGCAACGCTGAAACACTGTTCAATATTGAAATTTTCCTAAAACAATGAACACGCCTATATAAAAATCACACGATTCCCCGAAAAAAATTAAACTTACATGCAAAAGAAAGAAAAAACTGTTAATAAAAAGGCAAGGCGTTGCGTCATTGGTCGGAGGTACTTATTTCAAATTATCCTTAAAATCTGAACCTAATTTGAATTTTAAAACCATTCAGGGATATTTCCTGTATGTTTCACTAGGCAGATTGGTCTTATAATTAGTAGAAGAATCGATTAAAAAAAAATCACTTGATTTTCTAATTCACTCTCCCATTCAAATTGATCAACATTATTTTAAATTTAAAAAAAAGTGTCCGGTAAACTGCGCTTGTTCCTTTAAATATAAACTAGCTTTTACCCGCGGCGCTGCTTGCGTGTAATAAGAACTTCCATCAAAATGTTATAAAGAATGGGTAGATTTTACTGATATCTCTAATATTTTTGTAGCACCCTAGGAGCGAAGGCACTCAGCGTTGCCCGTCGGGACACTTTTTATTAATTTTCACGCGGATATTATTCCATAAAGAAGGGTTTTTAAATTTCTGGCTGCCATTTAAAAAGATGGCAACAAATCGAACCCGAAAGACCATTCAGCCCGTCTATAGGTTAAAGGAAACCAGTGTACTAAATATTTGTGAAATCGGTTGAAACGCTTGGACTTTGTTGCATAGAAAAGATTTTTTTACATTTCTGGGCGCCATTTTTTAAGATGGCGGCGGATTGGAAAAATCTTTCGTATTACGCGCCTACTACTTACGAGTAACGTTCCTGCAAATTTTCAGCCTTCTAGTGCAAGCGGTTTGGGCTGGGCGTTGATTATCAGTCAGTCTGTCAGTCAGGACTTTGATTTATATAGACCTAGATAATTTTTAGTCAAAAATTTATTTGTACGTTTTGCCAGCCAGATTTGTAGGAACCCTAAACGTTTTCTATAAACTGAACGATAAGTATTTTCCATCAATGAAAGGAATTTAAAATCTTATTTTATAAACTAACGAAGCGTAAAAGCTATTTTGAATATTTCATCATTTTTTTGACATTCATAATCATAATTAAACACACAAATATTCCGTAAAAACTCACTGAAGCGCTGGAATATTTTACCTTCGAAGGTTTACGTATGATATTTCCAAGTAACCCCTCAAAACGTCCTATAGGATAATTTTAAAACCGAATTTTGATTTTGATTGCGAGTGTAATAAGCAACAAAGTTGGCGGTACTTCTTTGAAATCGTTAAAATTATTCTAGCAAAACATACAATGACGTTTCTTTAAAATGAAGGTGAAGGGAGTGTGAAATGAAAAATTAAGTGATTTTTTAAAACCGATTCTTCTAGTAATTATAAGACCTATCTGCATAGTGAAATATCCAGGAAATACACCAGAATAATTTTTTTAAAATTCAAATTAGTTTATGGGTCATTTGAAATTTTCACCTCCGACCAATCGCGTTCGAATGAAATTTAGCGCGAGATTTGATAAAAAAATCGTGGCGCGCGATGTGACAATCGTGGATGGAGCGAGACATAGAACATGCCAAGGGAATTTTGTTAATAAGATAACAAGAAATCAGGGTGTTAAGCGAGGCGTCGGACATTCACGAAATCCCGTACGCTACCCGCGAAATAAAACTTAAGAAATCCGAAAGCAATGCTGATTTCGAAATCCCATAAAAAATCCGAAATCAGTAAATAAATGGCGAAATCAGTAAATAAATGGCGAAATCAGTAAATAAATGGCGAAATCAGTAAATAAATGGCGAAATCAGTAAATAAATGGCGAAATCAGTAAAGAAATGGCGAAATCAGTAAAGAAATGGCGAAATCAGTAAAGAAATGGCGAAATCAGTAAAGAAATGGCGAAATCAGTAAAGAAATGGCGAAATCAGTAAAGAAATGGCGAAATCAGTAAAGAAATGGCGAAATCAGTAAAGAAATGGCGAAATCAGTAAAGAAATGGCGAAATCAGTAAATAAATGGCGAAATCAGTAAAGAAATGGCGAAATCAGTAAAGAAATGGCGAAATCAGTAAATAAATCGCGAAATCAGTAAATAAATCGCGAAATCAGTAAATAAATCGCGAAATCAGTAAATAAATCGCGAAATCAGTAAATAAATCGCGAAATCAGTAAATAAATCGCGAAATCAGTAAATAAATCCATTACAAAATTCGCAAAGTCCGAAATCAAAAGAAATCACAAAATCCAAGGAAATCACGGGAAAAAAATTTGCAAAATCCCACGAAATCACGGGATAAAAAAATCGGAAAATCCGACGAAATCACGGGAAAAAAAAACGGAAAATCCGACGTAATCACGGGAAAAAAAACGGAAAAGACGAAATCTATTGGATTTTACCGAATTTTGAAATCGAACAAAATTCGACGAAATCTGAAGAAATTAAATTGGATTTCGAAATCCCGTACACTTTTTCAAAAACGTCGGAACCCTCGGTGTTAAGAGATTGGTCGGAGGAACAAATTGCAAATTATCTATGAAATCTGAACCTAATTTGAATTTTAAAATCACTCCGAGATATTTCCTGGATGTTTTCCTATGGAGATTGGTCTTATAATTAGTAGAAGAATCGATTAAAAAAATAACTCGATTATCCTTTTCAACCTCTCTTTTAATAATAGGTACACAGCATCGACAGATTTTCCCAATCCATTACTAACACCTAATTTCAACAGATTTAATTAATATTTAGTATACTGGCTCGTTATATTAAATCCGTCAAACACTTTGTTTTAACTTACTTCTAAAATAAATTACATTTAACTAGGTAGCTACTGTAATGTCAAGCGCAAAAAATAAAAAATAATAATAATAAAAAATAAAAAAAAACCCCCTCAACGATTAAGTTACTTGAAACTTCCTTCAAAATAAAATTTAAATTGAAGTATCATTTCAATAAAGTTCATATCTTACAAATATCTCTTATCAAAATTACTCATGGGTCGTTTTGTGAATTAAAATTGTTTGTATATTATGAATTTCAATCAAAAACTTAAAATATTTCCAATCCGCCGCCATTTTGAGAAATGGCGGCTATCGAGAAATGTAACAGGGTTCGCACGGAACTTGGATAATGGGGGGAAAAGTCAGGGATTTAAATTTTTGTCCTAAAAAATCAGGGATTTCGTTTAATATTTGGTATACTAGTTGATATCTATATCCTAAGGCTGAACATGACCTCCACCATCTTTGAAAATGGCGGCCCAAAAAGTAACAAATATATCCCGCAAATCCTTGAGCTTCATACCATCTTATATATCATGGAGTCTATTTTTTAAGAGGAGCGGTAAGTGCTAGTCTTCCACTGTACAATTTGTCTCTTCCGGAGTCTCACCGGAGTTTGGCGCCATCTTGCGGCGTAATTTTCGTCCCATAGACGCTAATGTTAAAAAATGGAATTTGAAAATTTACTTTCAAGCATCAAAATGTACTTTTCGTACTGAGGATTTTAAAATGTACTAAAAAAGTACAATTGTACTACCAAGAACAACACTGGCTCTCGATCAGCTCGAGCGACTGACCGGGAGTAGCGCAATTTCGTTTTCACCACGGGACCACGGTTACCTCCCACAATGCTAAGAGCAGCTAGACCGCCGGCATGGTATGTTAGCCAATAACAAAAGGCACACGTTAAGGAAGCACCCACAGAATTAACTCTCGTAAACACTGTATACAACAGTGATTTCTTATTTTTCAAATGACCTTGAATTACACCTCAGCGTGTGATGGGGCGCGAAAACTGGCTCGCTTACCGCACCGCTCCTCTTAAAATACAGACTCCATGATAATATCGACGCCTACGGGGATCGAAACCTCCAAAAATATGCGCTATAACTCCATCTATCTTTCACCATCAAACCATAAAAATTTAATTAAGAAACAAAAACCCTCCATCGATGTTTGTAAGAGTAAAATTCGGGCCTTGGTTCAAATAGGCTTAAGGTTTTAGTGAAGATGTTCTTCGCTTATTTACAAAACGATCTTTTGAATAACAAAAGTATAAAAAACTCGCCGATTGATTACATAACGCTGCCGATTCTAAAAAGGTCAAAATTAATTTTGCATGCATTTCTTAAATTGTTTTGACTTTAAACATTGCTCGAATATATTTTTTTTTGCAAATACGCTTCGCAATTTTGCATGGAGTTGTTCCGTTCCGCGTCCTAATTAAATTAATTTTTACATAACTGATTTTTGCTTCAGTAACTATTTGAATCAATGAAACGTTTCAATGAATTTATTTATATTGAAATAAATTTGTCAATAAATTATCCGCTGAATGGATTCGTAAAATCTATTCATGGATAAATTTCTGGCATTCTTAAAGTTGCTGGTAAAACGCCTATATTAATATTAAAGCTATTAAACTGATTGACATTTAGTAAAAATTAACAATAATTACACGAAATAATCCGTGAATTATTATAGAGGCATAATTGTAAATTCACTTCAATCAATTATATATACTCATGATATAATTGTAGGTTATAATAACATGAATGTATAAAAATAAACTCTTCATTACAAGAGTAAATATCTATTATTTCGAGTGAAATGCACATTTTGGCAGGAGTGTATTAGGCCTAATACTTGTATTAATTACGTAACATTATTATCAGGAGTTAATATAAGTTACTGCTAGTAGTGTCAATGCTATCATGAACAAATGCAATTTCATTAAAGTAAAAGTAAATTATTTTAAAATTATAGGCGTTTTTATAGAAAATGTTAATCTGGCCCCCATCTAATCCGACCTAATATCAACATAACCATAAGTTTATAAGATATATTCTATAAATATGACACTTCAGCTTTCAGGGTTGTCACAATTTAAATAATTCTCAGATCATCGAATTCCTCTGACTTTCGCGGGTTTTTCCTAAATATCCCTGTGGTTTTCCGTGACATTGCCAATTAGTGTGTTTTTAAGAACATTATTGTTTATAAACAAATCAACATTTCAGCTTATGATTTAAAACGCATTTAACGTAACGCGCCATCCTGGAATGTTCACTTTTTAATTTTTCCTAAACCCAAGAAATTTACCGCAATAAAATCAAATTCCCTGGCTAACCTAAACATACAATACCATAAATATTTCAGATGTGAATAAATAAAGAAATCCAATCATCTCAAATCAGGCATGTCAATACAAGGCAGTAGCGAGGATGAGCTGGGGTTAGTAAAAAATTTATTTTTAATTAATCAGTATTAAATTTAAACGTAATTTTGCTTTAATTACAGTGTTACGGAAAGGGCTGCCTTATTTCCGGGAAGGGTGCGTAAAAAGGCAGTGCACAATCAAGTAGAAAGACGAAGGAAAGATAAAATAAATAATTGGATAATTGAAATTGGTGAAATGTTACCCGACAAAGACCCCAAGCGACAGGTACAGAAAAATATTTTTCTATAGCCAAAATCATTTTAAAGGGACTGCAAAGAAGGCATCGGCGGGTGGGTAAAAATTATGTGAAATACGTCAGAGGCACGTGACCAAGGAGAGGCGTGGTTCAAAGAAGCTTAGTTCGTTTTGGTTTTATTTTGAAAAGTACCACTTCAGGGAATTGGCGCAGCAATCTCGCGAAAAACAAGGACTGATGTCCGGTTCCACTCCATGAGGAGTCTTTGTATCTTGCCTATGACGTATTCTAAATCATTTTTACCCACCCACCGATGCCTTCTTTGCAGCTCCTTTAACAATTGTTAAAAATTCCAGAGCAAAAATGGAATCCTGGAGAGAGCGGTCGAATACATTTTATATCTCAAAGAAACGAACAAAAAATTAATGCTTGGACAATGCAGCGAAGTCCAAGGTACGTGAATTAAATATTAAAGGGAGAATGAAATGAACAGACAACCATTTTTCTAATTGATTTTGCCCGATAGTCTCATTAACAAAAATAAAAACGCGTTAGTTTTATATTCGTTTTCAAAATTTAAAAAGTTAAGGTACTCGGTACTGGCCGAGCTAAATCTCATTTTAAGATAAATCTTTCGTACTCTCAGCCGACATGGTTACCCGTTTTGAAAAGAGAGTTAAGGATCTTGAAGTACAGAACAAGAGTTACTTGCGGTTATTGAAAAAAGCCGGTATTACACCGTTAACGGAAATGGAGGAAGAATTATGGAAACCCAAAAACGGTGGCAAATACCCGAGAAACTTAACCGCGGAACAACTCAGTGCCTTACGGAAGAACCTAAATCAAAATGGCTTCCTGAATAAAGACAGTAACGTAGCGCCACCGGTCGAAGTCAATGAAAATGCCAATACAACAAACTGTCCTCCAGCAACTAAAGAAAGTACGGTAGTTAGCGCGGCTTTGAAATCAAAAACAAGCGTAAACAACGCGCCGGTAGAAAAACAATCCAAGACAAAAGTGAGCGCGACGACAAAGAACAGCGCGATCAAGAGCAACTGTAACTCGATCAGCTTTCCCAGCGTTACGCGTAACAATATGCTCTTAACTCAAGCGTTACCGCCGGAACCTTTAATGTCGACGACGCAAGTGGTGCCCCAAACTGCCGCGAAAACTTGCAACAAAGAGACCGAGTTGACCTCAAAAAACGCAGTATCGACGGAAATGACGGCTATCGTTAATACGCAACATCAACCTTTAATAGTCATTAACGATCAGAGCATCCCTATGCTGACGTTTCAGAGTAAGCCAATCGTTTTCGGTACCGCTAATGAAAATGGAGCAACATTGTTACCTCAACAATTTAACCCCGGTTGTCCAACCTCTATCGAGATTTTAAATACGGGCGTTCAAAAAATACCCGTTAGTACCGCAACGACAATGTGCGTAACCGTTAACCAAAACTCCAGTACGACAGTGCAAAGTAACATTTCGCTGCCCGTTGTCATCAACGGCAATCAAATCTCGAATAATTTAGTCCTCCGTCCGCGAGACAATAATGCCGGGGCAACAACATTTTCATTTTGCAGTACACCGGATGGTTCGCAATTAATTCAACATCAACAGGGTGTCTTGCCCAATTGCGCTCAACCTTCGCAAAACAAAGTGATCGGTGTTCCCAATAACTTCCCCCTTATTAGTCAGACGACCATGGCCTTTAATCAATCGGGGCAAATGATTACGTTTGGACCCGGAACGTTATTAGCCGCCCCTACTCCGACGCCATCCATACAATCTCACAATTCATGGCCTCAAGCTCTTTTACTGCCCAATGGCCAAATTATACCAGTTGTCAGTCAATCTTCTATGGTTTATTCTTCAAACCCTCAGCCTCTTAACGCTGGTGGCCTTATTGTAACTCCTCAAAATCACTGTTCAATATCGCCTCAGATTAGTTCCGGTTCAGTAACGTTAAACAACAACGGTTCGCCTACCTCAGTTTGTAACGAGACGAACTCAACAACTAATTTGGCTAACGATAGGCCTAATAACGCCATGCCCGCAACAGCTGTAGATGCAACCATTAGTAAGACGCCGCCTCAAGTAACGGCGAAAACCGCGTCTAAAAAACGGACAACTAATACAGCGAAAAGTAAAGTTGTCAAAGAGAAAACGCCAACCGTTAAACAACCCAGTAAGAAGAAAAGTGTCGGGGAAACTAAAACTAGCAGTTCCGTGGCAAAAATCGCGAATACGTCGGCGGCAAGCAAGGTTAACAATCCAAAAGCGAGTTTAACAAAGGCTGACAATTCGAAACCAGATTCGCCCAAAGCTTCCCCATCAGATAAAACTCGTGGTAACTCAAAATCTTCAATAATTACCAAACCTACGAACCAAATAGGTTGCGACGTTTCGAGTGAGACACAGTCGAGTGATATTTTAGCCAGAGCCACAGAGTCTATATTCTCCAGTAATATAACTGACGTATCCTCGACACTATCCACCAATAGTTCGATCACAAACTCAATTTCTACCACAAATAAAGCCTCCAAATCTTGCACAGTCGCTAGTAACGGTACTCCCGCGACAACTTTACCAACTTCATCCTCGACTCCGGTTCAGCTACAAACCACATTAAATGTTTCTGGTGAAACTTCGAGTAAAAGAGACACGACCGTAGTACAACCTAGTACTGTCACCAACAAAAAACAACCGGAGAAAAGGCTTAGCGACGCCAATACTAGCAACGAACCATCAGTTAAAAAACTGAAGCACTTACAATCTAAGCTTCCTGATGTACCACTTCCCGCACTTCCGCGAAGCGTACCAACCCAATGTACAACTGAAAATATTTACCCAACATCCAACGCTAACACCCACCAGAAAAATCAAATTCAACCATCATCAAACAACCCGGCTAACTCTGAAAATAATACCGCTAGGTCACCATTGTCTTTAAGTACAAGTACTCAACAACAGGAATCTGGTTCAAGATTGTTTCCCATGCCAAATAATAACGCCCTGAATGAAAACTTTATATCAAATACTCAATCCCACGAAATCACTTGCGCGAGCAATATGGATTTGGGTTCTTTCGTGTCTAATCAAGACCATTGCGGAGGTGATCAAGAACTACCTTCCCTAATTCTTAGTTCGCTGACTGACGAAAACGAACCGCCACCAGGCGTCAACGCTTCAAATTGCAACAATACGGGTTTGGGGTATTTGTCCCTATCACCTAGTGATCATTACAATCAAGAACTGCCAGTTAAAGACACTTCCAACAATAATCAAAACAGCTTCGACAGACTTAGAAACGCGGCTAGCGCGGGGACAATAAACTCAGTAGCGCAATTTTGTAGCAATCCAAGTAGCAACCAAAATATGCAAGAACATCCGCGATACGATTCGAACAATTGCTCTAAACCTAACAACAACAACAACAACGTTATTGAGCATCAGAATATGCGACAATCATCCGAGAAGAAATCAACAACCAATATTAGCAACACTGAATCAATGTCTATCCCCTCTATACCTTGCGTATCTTCAAACACGATGATTAACTCCTCGAACAACAACTTGGGACCCCGTAAACAGAAAAGTTTAACGCATCTATCAGTAACGAACTCATTTTTAACCAATCAAGTGACAACACTCCCGGTGATTAGCAACCAAGCCAATTTAAACCCAACACCGACGGTCTATTCCCGTTGTAGTGGCGTTCAGAACACGAACCGCTTTGTACCATTATCGCAGAATCTAATGCAGAATGGCAACGAAACCCATGGACATTCCATCATTTCTAGTTCGATACTGACTAACAACGCGCCTCCACCACCACCAATACCACCCAACTCCTGTTACTCAACAACATCATTAAACAACAAAGAACAACAGCAACAACAACGTACTACCACCAATATACCGGTTGTTCCACCTCTACCTCATTCGCAACCATCTCCGTTCAACCCTAGTAATACGGACAGAAACATCTCAACGCCGAAATCGAGGTCGAACAACGGTGGTGGTGGTACCATGTTGCAATCGCAAAACTCTTATTCCGGTATCAGCATATACAATGATACGACGAGGTTTCACAATCGCACTATGGTACCGTCTTCGAGTAGCGTTATTGGGGGTGGAAATCATTCGATTTCAAATTACTCCGCGGAGGCGTTGATTGGTCATCACAATACATCAAGTTCCAATAACACCCAAGCTAATATCGCCTTTAATACATCCCTCGAAGCGCCTTGCTCTCAGAACTTAACAACAGTCCCGACGTATTCCGTATCACACACGCATTTGAGTAGTCGTCCGCTTCTCTCGTACTCTGCCGAGAGTTTACTTCAAAACGAATCGCATTCCGAGCGCAAAAAAGAGCAACCGAAATCCCTGACGAACGAAAACAGCTACACGCAACATTTCAACCAACTTCGCAACCCGAGGACAACTTCGAGTCTTATGACAATGGGCGTCACCCCGCAAAACGCAACCTTTTCTCAACCGATGTTTCCACCACCATGCTCGACGTTTTCGTCAACTCTCAACCCAATAACATCATCCGAAAATAATACCCTAAGTCAAATGATACCGACAGTATCAAACGATTCTGGTACAGTAACCAGTTACGGAGGAACGTCAAATCATCAACAATTTGGCAACCATTTCAGTAGCGGGTCTTTCCTGATGAGACCATTACCGCCTCATATGCCCGAAGTTAGCAACTCAACTCATAGAACAAACAGTACCCAAGCACCCTTTTCAATCGGCTGCTCGAATGGTGCCAATGACTTTGCGCAGAAAACACTAGTCGAGAACTCCTTAACCAGGAATATGAATCACGCTAACCTTCCATCGTCGGAACACGGAATTTGTGGCAATACCCAAAACCAACATCAACAAAGCCATCATAGCCAAAGAAACGGTTGTCTTTTCCCAGCATCAAGTTCTTCCCAATCGCTTCACCAAACTGGTTTACCAATGCCCGATACTTCTCCTCATTTCCCGTCATTAATTTCCGGCGGTCAAAACAACCAATCAGGACACGGTATTTCCAAGAATGACGCCACCATGTCCATGTTGAATCACTATCCCCAAAGTCAACCTTCTCAAAACCACACTATAAACAATTTTCTACCGGGACAATTCGTCCAAGGCATGACGACGGGAAACCTTCATCACAATCATAACTTAAGCCTTAGCGATAGTGGCGCGACAACAACGTCTGCCAATAACAGCAACAACCAGGATATTTCCAGCGGAAATCACAACTACTTGGAAACCGCGTCCAATTCCACGAACAAAAAAGAAAGTAGAAATATGACGAGTAACAACAACGTGGCCAGAAACCAAGGCTTGGCGAATTCATCGACAAAAACGCCGAATAAGAATGGCGCTGGTAAAAATACTTCGTCGAAACGTAAACCACCATCATCAGAGGGACAGAGTACGAGTGTGCCAACAGTATCGCTTGGAAATTACGATAAATCGCATTCCCACAATATCCCCTATTTCTCCGTTCCAGAGCTAACGACGCATTCGGAGCTTCAACCTTGCTCTATCAATAGGTTTTTTCCAGGTTGCCAACGTACGAGCGTTCAAACATCGTCAGTTAATCACGTCCCCCACCAACAAAACCGGACTACGTCTCTAAGTCATATAAGCGGACAAACATCGCACATACCAGCGATATCAGGAACATCTGACATATCTAGGCGAGACTCTCCGTACAATCCATTATTTCGACCGCAATCTCAAAGTAGTTTGAACTTAAACTTTCAACCACCAAGTTTTTCCATGAATCCTTTACAAAGGGTTCCCCCTACGTCTTGTCCTCCAACGACAACGTCTTTGTCGTGTCAACTATCAAATAACGCGGTAAATAACGTCTCCTGCGGTACAACGGCAACGCATCACGTACCAAATTTCAACCTGAGTAATATCTTCCCTGATATAAGCGCGGCAACAACGCCCGGTGATACTTTAAATCCGATTAAATTTCACGCTGGTACGGGACAAGGTACCGCCGATCTTGGTACACTGTCTCAAGGATCGGCAAATCATAATCGGACTGCGGGTGTTACAAGACCCCCACCATTGTACCATAATAGACCGCCCCATCCTCCACCTCCTGTGATACATAACGGCTTTAATAGCATCTTGGGGACAGGTCCTCACGCTTTTGATAGAAGTTCGGGGCAAATGGTTATGGGAATGTCTAATAATCCTACGGGAGCGCCATCGCATTTCGGTGTTGGTCACGCCTCAAGTCACCCACCACCACCGCCACCTTTCGGGAATGTCTTACCGACTTTGAACTTTCCGGTTCATGACACTCATTAAGTTTTATTTTACTCGAAATCAATAGTGAGCATTTGTATTTATATTATTAATTATAGAGTTTTATGCCTTGGCCACGCTAAGCCTTGTCAGCATTTTAAAAAGGCTAGTTAAGACTTGTTAATTATGTGCGCGCCATGCATTTTTTTATGTTGTATCGAGTGATTATTTTTAGTTCATTGCCATAATGATATGAATATACGTTAATCCTTGGTTAATTTTGTTTTTGTTGGCATAAAATTGAAATTGATTCTAAACCGGTGAATAAATAATAGTTGACCAGTGCCGGTTGCCTATGGAGGCTACGTAATGTATCAAATTTTCATGTACAAATGTATATTGTAGAATTGTTAATTAAATTTTGAGATTTCCACATGTAAAGACAGCTATGCCGTTAAGTTTTGCATAAAAAAATAACCAACAATGGTCAAACTGTACTGTAAATTAGGATCATGTAATGTTTGTACGTTTAATTGTAAATATAAATTTTTTATTCGTTGTAAATCTACGCAATACTTGCAATTAAGCTAAAGATAAATGTGCTATTTACATATTAACCAGTGTGAATTTGACTAATCTAGATACGCGTGATCCCCTAGTGATTGAATCAATCACTGCTCCAGGTACTTATTTGTACAAGGCTGTAAACTTTGTGGTAACTTTCCCCAATCCAGGGCTACAAGAAGGAAAAACTGTTTTTTCTAACTTGGGTTTGACGCTATGTTCCATTACAGGTTGAACGCATTTTAGGTGCGTTGTTCAACTTAATTGTCGCGTCTCATGAAAATGAGATCTTTTTCAGCATATTCAACAATTCAAACGACTCGCGAAGTACCAACGCTTAACTAATTTCGTTATAATTTCCGAAAGTGTTGGCTTAAAACTTTTTTAAATTAAATCGCATGATTATTATTATGCCGTTTTACCTTGACAGTTTCTTAAAATTAAATTAATGCATCTATGTCTAATTTAATATTGCGCAATGGGCATCATGGGGCATGATGGCAGATTTCTAGCACCCAATGGAAAACGGCATTAGTACCAATAATTTTCTATAAATAAAAAATATTTCCTGAATTATCTGCCAAACACTTTTTTATAAAAGACTGAATTCAAAGCAAGGTCTTCGCCAAGGCCTAATCCTCAAGCCGACATTGTCACATTGGGCGCAACATTTTATCCCTTATTAAAAGAAACAATTATTACTCACTTGTTACTTTGTCTACGCAGCTCCTCGGCGTTCTTTTCTCGTTAAATCAAATATGCGTAAATTAATCCGACTTTAACCGTTTAAAATTCGACGAACTTAAATTTTCGCAAGCCGAAATTTAATGCCGCGATTTCACCATTTTCAACGGCGGTTTGGAATTTGAATTTGATAGCACGAGAGGGCGGCACTTTCACTGGCATGGCCGCAAATAAGCACAGGACAAAGAGTGCGGTGTGCCGGTGTCCATAAATTTCTAAGATACCTTTCTAACATGTCTTTTTTCGATTATTTCTTGTCCGGCAACTTTTTACACTAAAAGGGGAAGTTGTCTGACTGTATGTTCGACAAAAGTATTTGCTTATTTGGTGGTTTTCATTGGATAATTCTAAAAATCTGTTCAGCAAGGCCTAAGTGTCAAAATGACAGTCGTTGGATGTCAGCCTAATAAACTTATTAAAATGATTAGTACTCACACATATTATTTTATTACGCAGTTCGTTGGCGAGGTTTATTTGTTGAAATTAAACTTAATTCGACACAAATACGTAAATTTAATGTTGAAAATTCGACGAACGCACGGTTGCAATTTGACTTTGGACAGCGCGCGAAAAATTGGCTGTTTCGTCGTGCATAGCCCACTCGATCACTCACTCGACAACGCAAGGCCCTGTTGGTTGTGACAAATATGTCGTCTGCTAATTCTTTGGCTTACGTATAGTGACAAGCGTTAAAATTAATTAAACTCGATTAATTAATCATAATTAACCTTAATTATTGTTTACAAATGTCAGAAGCATCAAATTCCATCGTTTTACAAGATTCCAGCGGTCTAGATGAAATGGAAAATCCAGAAAATGACGTTTTAAACATCATATGCTCAAATTCCGTCCCAGGTAAATTGTAATAATTAGTCTAATAGGTAATATTAAACGTTAATTATTCAAACTTTACAGAATCTTGGGTGGGTAATTCCGATGTATATTCGTATTTAAGCGAATTAGGGTCTTGCGGAATTGACAGATTAGCTCAAGAACCCGAGAGATTAACCGAAGAAAAGAGTTACATTTTAGAACAAACTCAAGAATTGGCTTACCATAACTATAAAACATTCATACAAGCCGCTGATTGTTCTAGAGAGATCTACGATGATGTAAAGAAAAGAAAAAATTATTTCTCTTTACTTCTAAGCGACTATTGCCCCGTTTTTTAGTTTAATCTTGTTGAGAAACGTTTGGAAAACTTGATTGAAAGAATTCCACAATTGACGGATCAATGTCAGACGTTCACTGAAGAAGCTAAGAAAATAAATACAAGGCGAGAAATATTTATTCTGTCAAAAATATCAATCGTTAAATGATCATTTGAATAATTTAGATGGAGACAATCATCTTTAATGCTATCAAAACACCACTTATTACTGGAAATTTTAGAAATACCTCAACTAATGGACACTTGCGTTCGAAATGGGCATTACGAAGAAGCCTTAGAATTGGCTTCTTACGTGAAACGTCTTGAGAAAAAACACCGTAACATACCCCTAATTGCGGTATAATACTAAAACTTTAAATTTAATTAAACTAAAGATGATGAAGAACTAATTAATTAAATTTAGAGTATTGTTTCTCAAGTGCAAGAATCGCAACAATTAATGTTGACGTTACTTCTTCAATTGTTAAGAACGAACATAAAGTTACCGGAATGTTTAAAAGTCATAGCTCATTTAAGAAGCATGAATATTTTCACGGAAGCGCGATTAAGAATTAAATTTTTGCAGGTAATATTTATATAATATCAGAAGTATATAATACTTCTCTTCGAGAGAAGTGTACCACAAACCGGGGTATGTGTAACGTCACTCTTCCCAACATCGGAACATTTAGAGCAAGGTTACTAAACCGAATCACATACGCGATAAATAGTTCGCTCATCATTACTCTATTAGCATTGAATTATTTGGCAAGACGAGCTTGAGCATTTTTGTCCCTCGTCAAGACGAGGTTTGTGGGACGATTGCTGGGGATTTAGGGCCAAACAATTATAGAATTCACCTCACGGTGCGATGCCCCTCTGGAGTTGGATGAACGGGAAAGCAAACTTAAAGGGGGAGCCTGGGTAGAATGACGTTACATAACTAAAGCATTAAGAGGATACAGAGTGTCATCCTTCTCCTATTATCCCCTTCTGATAATATTAATTTTAATTATACTTAAAATAATTAAAATTAATTAATATATCATTCTAGGCTAGGGACGCGTGGTTTCAAGGATTGATCCAAAATATTCCACGAAACGATTGTAAATTATTCATTTGTTTTTAGTTTAGTTTAATTTTATTTAATTTAATTTTAATCATCTTTAAATGATTTTTGCACATAGCGCATCATCATATAACGAAAGTGATTGAACTGAGTAGAGTTCATCTGTTCGATATAATAACGCAATATCGCGCTGTTTTTGGGGATGATGACCCCTTGGCTTCTCTAAATAAAGATAATAAATCTTGTTCGGACGCCAATATTTTCCATAGTTGGCTTAATTTAAAGGTTGTCACGTATAATTCTGGTTTAAGCGAAACTCGAATTAACTCGTAGAATTTAAATGTTAGGTGCTTAAATTCCTGAACGCGCTCGAAGCTGATCTTTGCGGTGATTTATCAGGAAGAATTGATTCCGTTTTGGCCCAATCAATGTATTTTGGATTGTCTTTCAGTAGAGTAGGCGCCGATTTCCGTAGTCTTTTAGTTCCCATATTTCAACGAGCGCTGAGTGAAGGATTCAAAAGGAATATTATTCAAGCTACCAATAGGTTATCTTTAATGAATGAGTGAATAAATTAAGTTAATGGAGTGATTATAAATAGATAAATTGATTTAGATTTGAAGAAGCAATGGGAACTTATACTTTAACGTCGTCTCTTCCCGCATTATCATCAGCCGCAATGTTAACATCGTCAATGCAAACTGAAGATTCGATTCAACCACCCTTGGGTCTGGTTGAATTCCCCCCTGTCGCGCAATATTGCAATCAAGTTTTGAACTCGTTTAATTCATTACGTTTATGTCCAGCATTGCCTTTAGCTCCGTCTGTCACTAAAACGCTCGAGGAATCTTTGCGAAAACTTGTAACGGCCATTATTGACTTTCATGTGTAAGATTGTTGCAACGTTTGTGCGCCTTTAATAAATATTATTATATATATATATATTTTTTTGGTCGTCGTAACTTAGGGCCGAAGAAAAATCATTAACGAAAGCGGAAGAAACAGCTTTTCAACGGTTATGTTATCTATTTGCCAAGGAAATGATACCGTATTTAAATAAATGTCTGGCCTTATTATTTCCTCAACAGGAATTGGCCAAAATATTAGGCGTAACTCTACTGGAGTTAAATAAGATGGTAATTAACTTAATCCTCATCAAAATAAAGTTTTTTTTAAAAACCAATATTTTCTTATAGGAAAATTTGGGTCAAATGAATCTGGATGCAATTTTATTTCCAATGAATCATTTATTGCCGGTGGCGGAAAGTGAATCAGATGATGATGAACAAGGACTTACTATGATTGCGCCTGTTGCCGATGCTGTTACATCCGTAACAGAGGCTACTGCGACTCCAGCAATTATTTCCAGTGAAATTTTAGAACGTGATAACGAAACTTCAACCCAATAAATTATTAAGTTATGTCAAATTGAAACTATAATATGTAATTTTTTTTTTCTTTAAATAAAAGTAATGCTTATTTCCAACACTGCTGTCTTTTTCTTTGAGTCATATGACGTTATTTGTTTAAGAGGTTTTTTCTTTAAGTCTCATAACCTGTAAACACAGTGTTCATTAGGGTAAAATGTCATAGATCATTTTCGACTCAAATCGCCAATAGAACCCATTGTACTTCAGACCTATCACCCTTTTTGAAACAGATTAAAAAAATATGCATTATTTTATTTTTATTTCATTATATAAAAAATAAATTAGAAATTTAATTGAAGTCCTTCACACACACACAAAAAAAAACACGTATATATTCCGGATTTAGTTTCGACCACAATTTTAGTGAAACTCATATTATTTTATTAGTAGTAACATCTAGCTGCCAATTTGCGATCGCCAAAAGCATCACCAAAAGTTCATAGAATAGAACAAAAAGTATACTTCATTGAAGCTTGCTCGCGCCGTGTAATATGGGTAACCCCCCCCCTTTAGAATAGTGTCAACCCCTCTACGTTTGATTACCTTCACGACCGTAGGAAACCCGCGTGAATAGGCTTCAAGAGTGGCGAATGCTAGAACTAGTGCCAAGAATTAACGTTTTGGGTCGCCACCATTGAGTACTATTTTCTATAAACCTAAAAAACCTCTTTGCTGATTGGTTGGTTCGTGTAGGGGTTAAGAAGAGGGTCGTTTGATTCTCATTTTACATGGTGTCTACAGGCAATGACTGGGAACTGTGAACGACGGTATACTTTTTGTTTTTATCTATAAACTTTTGGAGTCCATGCAAATTGGTTACAGTTCGCTATGGCGGGTTTTAAAAAATTATCGTTTGTAAACAAATACATGGTTTTTCAGACTAGAAGGATTCATATCTTTTACACAAGGAGGCTAGGCTACTTTGGGGACAAAGTAGTCTGCATTTTTTTTCCTCCCATTGTCTGGCCTCCTTGTGTAAACGGTGTGAACCTTACTAGTCTGAAATTAAAATTTTGTATAAATGTGCGTCATCAGGAATAAATGGTATTGCGCTTAGCACGTAAATATTTGAACCTAAAACGACTAAAGAGTGATTGTTCGCTCATTTCATTCTCCCTTTAAGCAGGAACTACCCGCATCTAGTAGAAACAGTGAATTCCCATATTTAGAAACAGATTACGTAGACGGATATAATTATGACCTTGCTAAGACATCAATAAACTAGAGAAACAATAAATCCTGCCAGTCCAACTTGATCGTAACTTCGAATTTTTAGAAACACATCCCTAAACGATGAACTTGATTTCTTCCGAAATTATTTATGAATGTTGATGACCCCTTAGGGGCCACTTTAAAAACATCTCAGCCCTATTTTAAAAAGAGGTAAGCTAATAACAGAACCAAGGACCCCTCCAAAAAAAAGTCGCTTTTCAACTTGGAAAAAATTAATATAACAACCTTGAAAATAGCAATAATTTTCAACTAAAATCTGGTTTTTCAATGAAATTCAGTTCATTTCTAAGATGAAACACTATTATACAAAATAAATACGGATTTAACAGAGATTACGTAGATTTAAATCAGCTTAACCTTGGGGATATGACGTACGTCAAATCGGGCCATTATTACCTATCCAGGATTTTAAGTGTTTAACAAGAACGGCCGGGTTATATCAATGGCAAATAGAACTAACAGAAAGTGAACTAACAGTAAGGAGGGCGTACTTGCCTCTGAGCCAACGAAAGCAATATTTACTACCCAATGCGCTGTACTATAGGGATGTATAACGCTTTATTTTTTGAAGTACTAGTGTTACTATAGAGTGCTGTCAGTTGTGACGTCAGATCCAAGGTTAAACGTTACGAGTCTGCCTTTAACAATGGGCGGCCATGACAGTTACCGTTTTTTCTTTATGGGAAAACAGCATGGGTGACGTCACACCGACTCTTCTGACAGCACTCTATATCCTGGAATAGTGATTGAACTATCTCACGTGAGTGACGCTAACGTAATCGTGGAACGACTTGGCGGATAGATTCAACTGAAAAAGCCTCTTCGATGTAAAAAAGGGGTTAGGCAACCTTCAATATCGGGACATACAAGCCGTCTCTGGACCCAAAACACATATGAGCGCAGGCGCCGAAAAGCGAGATGGTAGGCAGAGTTTCACCCCCGTGTCTTTCCCTCTTAGTTACATCGAAGAGGCTTGATGCCGATTGCCAATGCACTGATAATGCTACTAAAAACACTCATGCCCAGTAGAGCTCTATTTCATGGAAGATAATCTTGAAATAGGCCCCGCCCCTCCATCACACATTGTACATCTAGTTGAAACTCGCGTATCCCAGATCAATACCTTAAATGAGCCAGGAGTTGAATTCTCTTTTTTTCTCAGAGAAGTTAAGTTAAAAAATATAACGTAATATTAAAGTAGAGCGACGATTGGTCGACCAAAGAACCTAGAGGGAAAGAGAGCTTACGCCGTAAACCTCATACTGAAGGTTTTCATCCAACCCACTCACTTTCTATTAATTCAATTTGCCTTTGTTCGTATACCAAAGTTTAAATGGAAAAAAACCCTCTCTTACGTCAACCGGTTTTTACCTTGAAATACCCCAAATAAATTTACTTCGAAGTCTAAGGGCTTAAAATATCTATAGTTCATCTAGTGGTCCTTAAGATTAATTACCTAACCGCGTATAACAAAACAGGATCTGTATAAATAGCAAAGAAGACTCGAAGAAAAAATCATTCCTTGATAATATCCCGAAAGTTACAACATCATGGCATCGGCGAAGTTGTGGCTTTTAATCGTAGCTCTTACGGTCATCGTTACATTGACCATTGGGCAGTATTCACGACCAAGACCCGGAGGTGGTTTCGGAGGTGGATCGGGCTACGATAGAGATAGGTATCCCAGTGGAGGAGGTTCGGGATACGACAGGGACAGGTATCCCAGTGGAGGAGGATCGGGATACGACAGGGATCGTTATCCCAGTGGAGGTGGATCAGGATACGACAGGGACCGTTACCCGAGTGGAGGAGGATCGGGATACGACAGGGACAGGTACCCTAATGGAGGAGTTAGACCAGTCAGAAGATGCGCTTACCAGTGCGTCTTGAGATACTGTCGAAGAGAATGCATTTACAGATGCGTGCCAAATGATTTCTGCTATGATATATCTGGAAGGAAGAAACCAGGTAAACTGTTTTAATTCTAGGGCCTAGTAGCAAAAGTATATAGATATAAAAACAAAAAGTACACTTCGTTGAAACTTGCTCGCGCCATGTAATATGAGAAGCCTTCCTTTATCCCAGAGTAGTGTCGACCCCCCTCTGCGTATGATTACTTTCCAGACCGTGACACGGGTATCAAACCGTGAATAGGCTCATAAAGTAACGGATACTAGCTTTAGAAATAAAAATTAACATTTGGATCGCCAGTATCATGCACTACTTTCTAAAAACCTATGACGTCAAGCAGTTCTACCCTGATTGGTTAATTCGTGTAGGGGGTTGAGAGGAGGGTAGTTTGCTTTTTAGTTTACATGTCGTCAACAGCCAGAGGCAGGGAATTGATAATGAAGTGTATTTTTTTACATATATACACTTTTGCTCGTAGTAACACGTGTGAGCGCCATTAAAGGTTAAAATTTTTTTTTTAACTTTGGGGCGTCAAAATTCGGGAGATTTCAACGTCACGGGTAAACGCAGGAAACACAGACAAAATTTAAAATTCCTTATAGAAAAAAATAGGAATTATATTATTTCTTAATTAAAACATAATATATAAAAAATTCTGAGCAAGGGAAACGATCTCCTCAATTTCAGTGTCTACTCAAATGTGATCTCGATAGAAGAGCTTAATTTTGATAAATTTGATGCTAAACTATACGAAAACTTCCACTAAGTCAAAAATATAAGATATTATCAGGATAGATTTAATTTTAGAAGTATGAATGGAGAACAGAGTATTCTGGGCGGGCGTCATAGTCTCGCACCCCCTTCCCCGGGACGGAGGGGTATGAAAGAAGAGGCGGGTCATATCGACAGAGGTATAAAGAAATAACGTATTTTTCGCCGTCCCCGTCAGCAACGCCATCAAAACGTAGTTTAAGTGAGCCAATAAGATAATTTAAACTTTTCGTTACGTGTTGGAGGGAGGGGCTCTATACTGGGCTATGGGTCGGACTGAAGTAAATACTCCATTCCTACTTCTAAAATTAAATCTATCCCTGATAATATATTTTACAGGTTAAAAATGATTGGATTTTATAGGAATTATAGGACCGTTTGGTTCCCTGTTGATAGATAAAATAGTCGTCTTTCACAGGTACTAGTTAGACGGACGGCTATTAAATTTTTAATTTAATAGCTTCGAGGCGCCAGAATTTTTCTGTCAACGCAACCCTTGGAGGATGTGATATTATAAATTATATTCCAAGTACTTGAACATTCATTTAGGTCTCTAGTAGATAAGGTTTCAAAAATGTTTATTCTAAAATTTTGGGAGAACTCCAAGGGGGGGGGGGGCTCAAAGGTGTTTTTTTAATCGCGAATCGGACGATATTTTATCATTATTTAAGCTAGAATTGAGCATTCATCTAATCTTTATTTCTATTTATTTATTTTAGGTGATATTGAAGTGACCCGGCCATTATCAAACCAAAAGGTTCCATCATTCGAATATGAACCCAAGAAAGAGTAAATCTGATTTTGACCGCTGCACCGCGCGCCCGTTCAAAATTGGGTCCTTTCCGTAAAGGGTCAAGGGTTAATTGCATATAGTTTTATTTATTTATATGATCATACTTGAATATTGTACACTATTTAACATAACGAAATAAAAATTCATTGTAGAAATTAATAGACATTTTATTCACTAATGCGATTGTGACTAAACGAAATATAATTGTTTTTCTAGGTTTAGATTTCAGGATGAGATCGCCAAGGTCAAAAACAGTTTATTAAATCTCACGGATATTTCGCGGATTCGAATTGCCAGACGGCATAATTCCCAAGCCTCAAATATTTAGTATCATCAAAAGCAAATAGAAATAATAAAAAGTGAGTTACGCGGTAAAGGTCACGTTACATCCATAAAGCATTACGGATATATAAGTGCCATTCTTCTCTTATTATTCCCTTCTGCTAGTGTTCATAGGCGAATTTTCCCTTAGTATATACCATGAGGGGAAAGGTGAATTACGTGTCGCCTACGTACTCCTTATTTCACTTTCTGTTATCTCTATTTACCTTTGATAAGACCAGACTCCGTGATAAGACTATATCAAACACTCAGACTTTAAAGGCCGACTTCCAGCAGCGAAAAGAGTTCTAGCGAACTGAAAACCGAGCATCGAGACCAGGGAGAAAGGGAGATGCCGCGTGAATAGCGCGAGGTGTCTCTCTTTTGGGTGGGGGAAGTAAATTTCCCAGCCAACGGGGGTAGTATCGCCCGGGCCACCGCGAGCTCTACTGCGCAAAATCCAAATTTTTTATCTGTTGTGATGTCACTTCGCGCATGCTCAATGATCCACCAAATGACCCAAGGTAGAGAGAGAGAGAACATAGTATTTCATACCCCCGTTTTCAACCCCTTACCGCTAGATACGAGTTCTGTTAGCATTAGGCGGCTTCTCCCTTTCTCCCTGTCGAGACTAACAATGGAGCGACCGTGCCGATTTTCGAATCCCCGCTGGGGCAAAAGTTGGAAGAGTTCTAGCTAACTGAAAGCCGTGCAATAGGGAGCTAACAACTGTCTAGGGGGAAGAGATAGTCTGACGTCACTCAGCCCCTCTCTGGTTGGCATTTTTGCGCGTAGAATACTGTTGCCAACCGTTAGGCGGGATGAAACTTCAGTAAGAGATAGAAGGGTGTGACGTTTCAGGGTCAGAACTGTTAGCACCCTATGTGGTTCTAGCCAACTGAAGATACGCAATAGAGAATTTCGTTCAGGGGAAAGCAGAAATTCGAGAGGAAATATATTTAAAAGGATATCTATTGTTCATCTTCAGTTCGCTAGAAATACATTGCACGGCTTTCAGTTAGCTATAATCCTTCCAACTTTTGTTCCGGCGGGGATTCGAAAATCGGCGCCGCACGGTCGTTCCATGGTTAGTTTCGATGCTTGGTTTTCAGTTCGCTAGAACCCTTTTCAATGGAAGTCGGCCTTTAAACTTGTTTTTCGCCAAGACCAAGTAGAACCAAAACTAAAACTTAAAACTCATTCCCGGGTTTGAATATCAAAAACAATAAATATGCTATTATATGCCTTTTACGTTAACATTAAGTAGAAGCAAAACTAAAACTTAAAATCCATTTCCCAGGTTTGAATATCAAAAACAATAAATATGCTATTATACGCCTTGTACGTTAACATAAAGTAGAAGCGAAAGTAAAACTTAAAATTCTCTTAAAGATGAACCAATAGGAACTCTTGCCAACAAAATTAAGAACTTTCATTGGTTGTTGAGATATTGATGATCGGGTACTTCACAATCGTACGATTCGTCTATGAATTTTCTATATAAAGCCAGGTTCGCGATGGAAATTTTATCAAACAGCTTTTGGAATTTTGCGATTTCATATTTCAATAAGTTTATATAAGTTACTTCAATTTTGAAAGCGGAGGTAAGTTTTTAAACAATTTCAACTTGGATCGCGTTTAAATTTAATTTTAAATAATTGATGTAGGGGGTAATCATTATCTAATTCCGTTTAAACCTAACCTAACAAACAAACCGTGAATCCCAGACATAAATGAAATTTAAAAAAATAGCGTAGTTTTCTTTTCTGTTTAATGTGATTTTATGGGACAAAATATTAGGTTATGTTTAAGTGTAGTTTACCGGGCACTTTTTAAATTGAAAATAAACTCGATATTCATGTTCAGCACCCTCAGATTAGTTGCAATCAATGCAATATGTTTGCCGGGAAATTTTCGGTCAGTAAAAACAATTACTAAAACGTTTTGAACAAAGCCGGTTTGCTAGGTGCGTCAGACTTGAGTTAGGGCCCGGTTGGGTTCGGTTAGATTGGCTTGGGCCCGGTTGGGTTCAGTTAGATTGGCTTGGGCCCGGTTGGGTTCAGTTAGATTGGCTTGGGCCGAGGTTGGGTTCAGTTAGATTGGCTTGGGCCCGGTTGGGTTCAGTTAGATTGGCTTGGGCCCGGTGGGTTCAGTTAGATTGGCTTGGGCCCGGTTGGGTTCAGTTAGATTGGCTTAGGCCCGGTTGGGTTCAGTTAGATTGGCTTAGGCCCGGTTGGGTTCAGTTAGATTGGCTTAGGCCCTGCGGCTTAGGTTGAGTTAAATTAAGATCGTGCTGCTTGAAAAAATTATTCTACATTAAGAAATATCAGAAGTGAGATGAGACTAGAAGTACTGAGCTAACCAAATTCTTCACTCGGCGAAAGTGAATATTCTTGATAACACACCAACGGTTGGCCCTCTAGTAGCGGTTTCTGAATTTTCCCTCCAAAACGTGAGACGCTCGCGATTCATGGAGCCGCGTCGGTGTTCCGCAGCTTTAGGTTGAGGGGAAGGGGGTAGCAACTTTTTTGGAAGTCGACCAATTTTTTTCTCTCTAGCGTAGGCGCGATGGAAGCGGCATAAAATCCTCAAATTTGTTCACTAATGCCAGGATCTACTACCAATGCTAGAGCCCTCTAGTCTCGTCTCACTTCTGGAAATATATATATACATATTTGTTGTGGAAAAAACCTTTCCGACAAAATCCCTTCTTTACAGTCCCTTTCCGTCCCAACTTTCTAAAGAACTTAGCCAAACCACTTTTAATGAACCTTCAGTTTGGTCAAATTCGGTTCCGTATAGACTAGTGGCGGCAGAGAAGGGTGTAGACTGTGTATCCCTCCCTCTGGTCGTGCTCTTATAAGAAGGGATACTGTCCGAGCCCAGTAGGGGGATGACACTGAGCTAAGAGATAGAAGTGTATGACGTTTGCATACGTAGTACTGCCATTACTCTATTGTGACAGAACAAACAAATCACTTTGTGAAAAGTATAGACAGCTTTCAGTTGGCTAAGTAGTACGTCACACCCTCCTCAGTCTTGGCACAGTTCTGGCAACCATATTGGTGGGGTTCAGGTCTTTCAGCTTTCCTCGCGCATTCGACCCACGGTTACGTTTAAATTACCTAGCTATATAATCTTAGCTCCTCATCCCCCAACCGAAAGCTTTCTATATAGAGCTATTTCAGAGGGGGTAATCGCTACGTCACCAATGCTATTTGCCCATAGAGAAAACCCTCATAAAATGTCCGCCCTACACTCAAAGGCAGGCCCAATTTTCGTAGCAGACGAAATTTTTCCCTCACTGAAATAGCTCTATAGACTAATGTAGGACTGTTTTTAAGGTCCAGGGTTTAGGCCATTTTGACCACCGACATAAAACTTGTAATACTGTAGGACTATTTTTAAGATCCAGGGTTTAGGCCATTTATCCCAAACTGACCAAACCTTGTAATCTATTTAGGTCATGGATTCTAACCAGCAAAATCGTACCAATCAATGCAACCCAAATCACGCTCCAACTGGTCCAGGACACAATCAGAATTACGGCGGTGCCGGAACAAGGAGTGATTTGAACAACCATTCCAATCAAATGAACCCCAACAATACCCGTTACCAAGGGCAAGGAGGCAACAAAGGAAAGTAACTGCTGGCAAGAGGACAACGCAATTTCGCAAAAATGTCAATTAACTAATTTCAATAATTAATAAAATGTTTTCGGATTAATTCCTCGCTTGATTAATTAATTAATGACAACGCAATAACCACAATAAAATAAAATAGACAAACTGTGTCAAATGTTTTGATCAGGGGGTTTGTTCGCATGATAGGCCTACGATGATAGGATGACTTCCTATCCTGGGAAGTATTGGACTCTAAACCATATCCGGAACCATCTCTGTTAGCCAACTTCTTATTAGGTCCGATTACCGCGCCACCTACGGCGCTTCTCTCATTTTGAGCTGGCAGGCTGATTCGCGCGCCAGCAGCGGGCAAGTAACGAAACTTTAAGTTGTGTCCTGTGGTTTGAGGTAACGAATCTTCATAGAGTTCTAGACAGACGGCTTTTCAACGATTGGCGCTGAAGAAGTTTTGAACACGCCCCACAGTTTGAGTGCCACAGCCTCTCGGCGTGGGATTTTTTTCAGTAGATTAGATAGTTTTCCTAGTGGGGAGGAAACTTTCGACCCTCTTTTACGATTGCCATAGGCAATTTTGACTAGCAGGGATGGATACTATATAAAGCCTTAGTGTCCAATACTTCCCAGGAGAAGAAGTCATTAACTTCTGCTAGAGGTTTTGCGTGAAAAGGGGTGAACATTGGCAACTACTTACACCAGAAGTGTATAATTCTTCTCTTCAGTGTACCACAAAGCGGGGTAATTGTAACGTGATTCTTCCCAACAACCCTTAAAATTTATTATAGCAAAGTTACTAAAACGAATCACATATGCGTCGACCTAAATAGTTCCCTCATAATTACTCTATTGTTGTTTTACTACCTATGATGATAACAAAAATACATGCCCCCTTATTACGCACTATGGTCATAGCGTGTCCAGAAGTGCAGTGACGTTCTTCATTGCTCGCGTCATGAAGCGTGGGAAGAAGAAAATAAAAATAACGTTGAGGCGGAATTTTAGGGAAAACCCAATCAATTTTGATTTGAACGCCCCAGACCAATTCCGTTTTTTAGCCACATCATTACTACGACGTGCGGGCGGCTATTAGTTTGTCATGGGATGGAAGTTGAAGTGGTGGTTGTGGTTGCATCATCGCTTGGAATGTGGTAAGTGTAGGACGACAAAGCAACGGTAGCTGCTACCATATTGTAGGTAAGTGGGGGGGGGGGGGTTGTAAACCAGAATACTGATACTGTAATCCATCGCGTATTCTGCCTCGAATACACGTTCATTCGTTATTCATTTTTAAGGGAGATTGAACAAATGGTTAGGTGCATTGTAGTGTGGTAAGGGTTAATCGAAGAAATGGTTAGGTGCATTGTAATGTGGTAAGGGTTAACCGAAGAAATGGTTAGGTGCATTGTAATGTGGTAAGGGTTAACCGAAGAAATTGAGATTGTATTCATTCGTATAGAGGGGGTACTCACTATTAAAGGTTACGGGTTATCATTCTAGCACTGTAAAGCGTCGAGGGGCTACTCACTATTAAGGGTTACGGGTTATCATTCTAGCACTGTAAAGCGTCGAGGGGCTACTCACTATTAAGGGTTACGGGTTATCATTCTAGCACTGTAAAGCGTCGAGGGGCTACTCACTATTAAGGGTTACGGGTTATCATTCTAGCACTGTAACGCGTCGAGGGGCTACTCACTATTAAGATTTAAGGATAATCATTCTAACACTGTTAAAGGTAGCGCCGCGATGGGTCTTTTCTTCAGGCTATTAGTTTTTCTCGGGCCTTTTAGCAGTTTTAGCGTCGAGGGGCTATTCGTCAGGCTATTACTTTCAAGGTTTGGCTGCTGCACGTACATTCTTGCCATTTACTTTAAAAATTTTCCACTGTCACAGGAAACTGACGTTTCGTGATATTCGCGCGCTTTTGCCAACTGGAGATGATATGGGACAGAAATTTACAAAATTGGAGTGATTTCTCTCGTTGCGAAATTTAAATTGGTCACTCGAAAAAAATAATTTAACCCAGATCTATGAATAGGCTATACATAAACTCCACCTTAATACACGTTTATTCATCCACTCCAATTTTCCGAACGTCACTAAGTAATAGGGAATCCGATAGATTTTGCACTAATTTACTCACGTTACGATCATACGAATACGATGCTGTTACTATTATAAGCCCAGCCCTTGGGCCATCTTGTTATTCTTGGGCTAAAACGCGTTGATTGATTCATAGTTTCGCCATATGGAAAGCATTACACGAATGTACGTAATCATTACAGCAGAGAAAATAGTATTGGAATAGAAGGTAGGGTCTGTAGTTGTTACGACCAAACATTTTCTCCCTCAAGTTTAGGTTGGTTTTGACGCCGCAAAATTATTAATAGACCATTCCGTTAATGTCATAAGAGAAGCGAACACCAACAAGGTCGGTGCCGCCGTCAGAGGCTGTTTCCCTCGCGCCAAGAAGCATCGCGAGAGACAGCGCCAGTTGGTCAGCCTCTCACGTGTGGTGAACGCGGGATCCGTCTGGTGTTGCCTCTTGGTACGAGTGAAATAGCGTTCGATGGCAGCCCCGCCCCCGTGCGTTGGTTTATACTGCAAGTATTTAATGAAATGGTCTATTCCTTATAGAAAATATAGAAATTTTTTCTCCTGATGTGAAGGATTTTATAGGGAAAAAAATTGGTTATGCGGGGTCTTCTATTCCAGAACTTTTATCTCTGATTACGCAAAGTTTAGAATACTAAAGCTTACAGTGACAAAATCTACTTTTGTACATTTTGAATTGGAAGAACTCGCTTCCAACCATATAGCAAAATTATCTTTCTTAATATTTTAAATATTAATTAATTAACAATTTAAGAGTTGAATTTCGGAACTTCAACTTCAAAGACGAAATATTGCTCAGACTACTGAGGTGTCCGGGTCCCTAAGGAAGTCTCGCGAGTCGTAACCAGACCTAACAATAATAAACAAAATTTATCCCCGACGTTCCATCACCGGCTAGGGTGCTTTGAAGACACTGGTACGTATATAGGATGGTGGTTTCTGCGCGTTGTTTATCAATAATAATGGGAAAATCATAGCCAAAGACAGACACGACCTTTTTTTGTTACAGGGACACTTATAGAGACTTTAAGTAAACGTCTAGACCTAATTGGTCAGTTTTTCCAGACTGTGTCAACTCCTACCGTGTGTTAGAAACGTGCGGGGCTTTGACGTATCGCTTCACCTCAAACAGTTAATCCAAAAGGAGATCCCTTTTGCTTAAACTCTCTAACGCGTCAAAGTCTAGAAAAGCCATAGTTGGAATTGAAAGCAGGTTGTTCTTGGTTTCTTATATTTTCGGACACAAATTTGCGGATGAGTGTCGCGTACAGTGTTCAATAAAAGATTTTATAACCACGGCGCAAATTTTTTGCAAGTTTTACATTACACAAAGATGGAAGAAAACGCAGTTTCATACGACATGGCAAACTTGCAAAATTCGACAGGTTAGTTTTAATTGTATTTTATCATAAGTTTATAAGACACGTTCCTTAAGTATGACACTTCCTATACTTTGTAATACTAGAGACTTACTTAGACCTGGTTCGAGAACGACAAGCGAGAATTGACTACACTCGGTTAATTTTGCAGTCCATCTTTTTAATTAGTCTGTAGTAACCCTTTGTCAGCACCTCACCAGGCGTCGCATTACAAGAATCTATTACGTTTCACCTACGTAACCAGTGACAAACTTATGGAACATATCTTATGAACCTATGATTTTATTTATAAACACCACTTTGAAACGTTTTAAAAGGGTTACAAACAGCTTCCGCAAAATCTACCCTTACCTACGACAAGCTTATAAGATATGTTCCATAAGTTAATCACTGGTTACTGAGAGCGCATGTCATGAAGCGACGTAGGTCATAGATTCTCGTAAAGCGACACCTGGTGAGGGGCTGTCAAAGGGTTAGGACAGACCACAGACTAAACAGGAAAATGGACTGCAAAACCAAACTAGCTCTCAGTAAATCTCTAACATTACGAAGTATAGGAATTGTCATACTTATGGAATATATCAACCTATGCTGTAATTAATACAATAATCCAGATTGTCCTATCAAATCCTGTATCGTATTTCTAACTACTTTATAGGCCTAGTAGCATAAGTTTATAAGATATGTTGCATAAGTGTGTCACTCGTTAATGAGAGCTTGTCATGAAGTGACGCGGGTGAAACGTCATAGATTCTTGTAAAGCGACGCGTAGTGAGGCCTTGTCAAAGGCTTTGTACAGACTAAAGAGGAGGATGGACTGCAAAACCGAGTGTAGTCAATTCTCAAGTCGTTCTCATTAAGCCTCTAACATTACGAAGTATGGGTAGTGACATACTTATGGAACATATCTTATAAACTTATGCTAGTAGGAAACAATTTTTTGGCACCACTTTGAAATTGACATGGTATTTCAGAACAATCTTTAGATAATAAAGAACCTAACTCAAATCGCTGTACTTCGACGGAGGAGCGGGACAATGAATCAAATGACGAGAGTGTTGGACATATAAATGGAGTAGTTCAAAGACGCGCTGCCAACGCCAGAGAACGCGATCGCACTCATAGCGTCAACAGCGCTTTTCTGACACTTCGTACCATGATACCGACTGAACCACCCAATCGAAAGTTATCAAAAATTGAAACGTTGCGATTGGCTTCGAGTTACATCGCCCATTTGGCTACTATTAAAAGATGCCGCGAAGTTGGAGACCTTGATAAACAACCTTGCATAAGGTATAGATAGTTATGGGCAGTGATTTGATAATCCTTTAAAATTACGGGTGATTTGTACAGGTACAGGAAGACGAGAAATATTTGCACGTTTTGTTTGGCCGAAACTAAACGACAGGTACGTTATTTGATTTCCCCCCCCCCCCTTCAGTACAAAGTTGAATTGTAATTATTGTTTTTCAGAGAACATCACTGTACCCTCGAATGTGTTACGTTCATTCCGAACACGTCTTAAGTAACGCGATACCATACGTCAGCAGATGACCAGATTAAAATAATTTTGTTTTCAAACTTTAAATATCTGTACATAATACGAAATAAACGTTTCTGTTTTCTGATCTTAACACGATTCTGTTTCCTAATTTGCTTGTTAAATCTAAGGTAGCAGACAGAGGTAGTAATTAAATTTAACAAACCTTCTAGTACCAAGAAAGGAACCAAAAAGGGCAATTAAATCTTCTTTCTTCTCTATTTTTCCTGTGGTCTAAATAATCATGGATTTCCGTAATTAAATCACTTAAATTTTAAGGTTAAAAACGTTCTTTCAACCTCCCGACGACTGAAGCCGCGAACCCGCGACAAAAACTTGTTTAACCAGACGACAAAACCAACTTTTGCGGTGCGACCCGGGCGCGTAGTGCTTTGCTCTTTACGAACCTTGACCCGGGCGCGTAGTGCTTTGCTCTTTACGAACCTTGACCCGGGCGGGCTCGACCAGGGAACGGAAATAAGCAAATACTTCTAGATGGTATTTGTGAAATTGTCCAGTACTCAAGCTATCAAAACCTCGGAAAAAGTTATTGGTCGAAATGTCCTTATTATTGGACATCTAAAAATTTTATTTCATAGTGTCATGTGCTTATTTCCTGCCCTGATTTCAAGGGCTTGTAAATTAATTAAATTAAAGGTATTGAAGCAAAATTAAAGTGTTTTTTTTTTAAGTTTATTGAACTAATTTTAAAATAAAAACAAAAATTGAAAATACAAACAAATGGATAATAATTCACTTGGCACAAAGGTAAATGTTTTGTTTAGTTTTTTTTTTAACATTTAAACGAGAGTCAGACGCAAAATGCGTCCCCCCCTTACAAAATGACGTCATAGATTCGTGACCAGCACGAAATTACTTATTGGGTTAAAGGGATAATGAAATGCTTCCTTAAATTTAATAAATAACGAATGTGTGTTAAGCCTTTGCACAAAAAAAAAACAACTCTGAAAAATTTATATTATAACCAAGCTTAACAATTGCGGGGAACAAATAATTAAAGGGGCTATTAAATCACCGTAAAATGTAAAATGCGGGTTTGGAGAGAAAAAGTAATAAAGTACGCGACACGCAACCTCCCCGTGAGAAACAAATATATTAGCAATAAATAAAAGCGAGATTCAATTAAGCGCTCATTAAAATAAATACAATGTCAAAGGGCTCCGCAATCAAAAATTTAAAGGCACCTCTATTTTTGAGTATATCATTTCGTTTAAGAGCACTTTGCTTAAGTTATTTTCAAATCGCGATCGCGGGCAACTATTAATGTTTTTAATTAAAAGCACCGGCAATTGTTGCTGGGGAAATCTTGTTGACTAGGAAAATTCAAAAATAGCAATTTTCATAACTAAGGGGTGGGGCGGGGGCGTGGCCTCAAGCTAAAGAAAAATAGATTACGGGTCATTTTCAGGAAATACGCGGGAGTTTGCGACAGATTCAAACCCTCCAGAAATGACTTGGATATTTTTCTTTTTCCGCGCGTAAGGCACTGATGATAGAGTCCTAAAGTAACGGCACAATTTATATTGCCACATTATCTCTAGAAAGGGAATATAACCCTTTAATAAAGAAAGTACAACTTACTTTGCTTGATAGTCGGGAGTCGAGCTCCTTCAGTTGCTCATCGAGCGTCTTTTTTTCATCTTCAGATGAGTCAGTCATCAAAGCAATGGGGGAGCAACGTTTCATGACTTTCGGAGACATCATACTATTGGAGCCAGCTGAGTAACAAATCACCGTAATTATAATGAAAAACAGATTATTTCACAGTGATTTTGTAGTCTCTAGAAAGTGTTACACCAGATTCTTAAAATAAGGCTAGTTTTCACTGATCAAAAACGGCACGTCAAAAAAATATGCCATACGTAATTTACCGATATTCCAAAAAAAAACCCGATAGATGGCGCTTTTAAATAGTAGTAGTCCATTTGATCCCTGCTTATGCCTGCCATCCGTAATTTACCGATATTGTAAAAAACCCCGATAGATGGCGCTTTTAAATAGTAGTAGTCCATTTGATCCCCGCTTATGTCTGCCATCCGTAATTTACCGATATTGTAAAAAACCCCGATAGATGGCGCTTTTAAATAGTAATATTGATCCCCACTTATGTCTTAAGAATAACACCGCGTTTTCCGCGATAAAAATATGATCGGCCACCTTTTATCGAGAATAGACGATGGTCTGGTAGCACTGAACCTTTGAAAATGGCGCTAGGTTTCGCCGTCGAAAATTGAGCAACCGCCATATCGGCGGGCGGGCGTTACTCCAATATAGACTAAAGGTGGAATTCATAAACGTTCGACGCAACGCAATTTAGTACAGGCAAAGGCAGGGCGTCGTGCGCAAACTTCCGCCTTTTGCGCACGACGCCCTGCCTTTGCCTGTACTAAATTGCGTTGCGTCCGACGTTTATGAATTCCACCTTAAGACCATAAGCTGATGACAACTTTGTAAATTTTTTTGCGCAGTGAAAACTAGGCTTAAACGTAACAATTTCAAGGGACTACGAAATACGCAACTTTCCCAACACTCAAAGTTAGTTGAAAATAGGTTAATATTTAAAACACGGAATGACGTTAGTCGGCTTAGTCCCTCCGTTAATTTAAAGGCAGAATTTAGTGAAAATAAAATATTGACTAACCTAAAATGTATCCTAGGTACAGTAAAAATAAAAAGGCAAAAAAAAAAAAAAAAATAAAGGCAACAGAGAAAGTGTGAGAGACTGAGAATCAAATGCAGAAAGAATAATTAGAAAGTGGCCAATATTTTCTTCTGGGGGTCGAAGTGGGCACGCGCCAATTTCCACCGCAGCAGGATAGTGTAGGATCGGCTGAACCAATCAGAAAAAAGAAAAGGGAAAAAGCGGATAGAGGTCAGCGATACCCAACAGTACACCAAACCAAAGACAGAAAGGAAATATTTACTATTAAGCAACCAACGCTTAACGCCGCCCGCGTACTGTACGTACTATAAGACTAGTATTTAGGCTTAAATGCGTGGTAAGCCTTGGTGAATACAATTCCTAATTTCCTCCAATATCAAACCAAGTCTCCCGACACAAAGAAATATCCCCAATACAGCGACCAAGGCCTAAGGCGAGGTAAGCCTTAGTGAATACATGCGCAACTGCATATGACTAGAAGTACTAGACATAATTCTACGTTTTAGTATAAGGTGTTGCACATCCTGTAGAACAACTAATCCTTTTTTCGCGCGCACCCTTTATATTTTTAAATAATAATAACAACTTATGCCTTAACGAGCAGTGAGCTCTGATGTACCTTAAATTCAGTCCCTAACCCAACGACAAAGAGCGACCAAGGCTTGTTAACGTCTTGGTGAATACTAAATTTCCTCCGCAATTTCCGGCAATGAATCACTTACCCATTTCATCTTTGCTTCCAACTCGTCTATGCAACGTTGCCGATGAGGAATTGCTACTGCTAATGGAGGCTGATCCCCCATTGTTATTGCCGAGGGTGTCGGGTGAATTACCAACTGATCCTCCCATGGAGGCGCTATGATTACCGTGTCCACCCCCGTTTTTGCCTCCACCCGAGGAAGGGGAAGATGTCGTTGTGGAAATTCCGACGGAACTGGCAGCCCTGGTGTGGCTATGACGCGGTGGACGACCCCGAACCGCATTTTGGAGGACAGCGTCCTTCTCTTGAGAATGCTGTTGAAGGACTTTGATCATGGCGTCACGTTCCGCTAGTTTTGATTCCATGTCTTTGATTCTGATAATGAAAGAGTTTAGTCACTTTGAGCTGAGCATTTCTGATCGCAACCATTTCGGTAAAACAAGATTCTTTTCAAATACTCACTTTCCTTCGAGTTCCGTCGATTTGCGTTGAGCCGCGTAGATTTCATCCATATGACGCAATTTTTCCGTTCTGGCTTGAGCTATTAACTTCTCGCTTTCTTGAGAAGTTCTTTCCAAGGCAGCGATCTTCGCGTCTCTGTAACGTGTCGTCATTGGCTCAATTTTCACAAAAGTTCACTGTCTCTTTAAAGAATACACTAAGCTCGAAATCTTACTTTGTTCCAGCTGCCGCATCCACCGCTATTTGTCTCATGGTGCTTTCCTCAACATATCTTTGCTCCCACTGAGAAATAACAAAAAAAAAAAAAAAAAAAAAAAATTGAAACAGTATTCTCGATCTCGGACAAGGTAAGAATGTTTATATCATACCTTTGTAACTTCAGCTTCGAGACCAATTATTTTCTCTTCATACTGTCTCAAGAGTTTTTTCAGTTCTTCGGTGCTTCCATTAATTGGTTCGTGGAAATCCCCTGAATATTTTCCTTCCTTTTCTCGTTTCAATGTTTCGATTTCTTTCTCGAGTTGCGCGCGAAGTCGTTTTTCCATCGTAAGTCGTCGTTCGCTCGCTAATTGGACATTGTTTAAAGCCCGTTGAAGGGTTCCTACTCGGTCGACGTACACTTGTTTCTTTCGATTCTGAAATAAAAATTATAAGCGTCCTAATACTTTAACCTTAGCTAAAAAGACTTACCTCTTCCTCGAGTCTAACGACATTTGCCTGAGCGTTAGTCAGGGCATTATCGAGAATGTCAATATGATTGCGTTGCTCTTGAAGAGTCGCTCGTTGCGCTTGAAGTTCGATTTCGTGTCTGTCCTTCTCGGCCAACAGCTCTTTATCTGTTAACATCGAAAATACTCGCGTGTTACGAGATTACTTTACGATACTAGGTTACGTAGTAAAATACAAACTGTTCAATACATGAAAAGAAATTACTTTGTGACAAGAGCTGGGCGATCATGACGTCTCGTTTACTCAATTCTCGTCGGAGTTCCGAATCTTCAACTTCACCCATTTGCTTTAAAGATAAATTTTAACATTAACCTCGATGGAAAAATTAATGCCTCTAAAAATTAAAGCGGCTTACATTGTGCTGTTTGCGCATATTTGCGCTTACAGCTTCTAATTGAGCTGAAACGAATACAATTACAATTGAAAAAACCATCTCCACACTCCCAAGTACATTCTATCCCAGAATACCTTTCAATTCTCTATTACTCTCCATTAACCTGCGTATCTCTCCTTCTAAACGCGATCTGATGGCTTTCTCCAAACGCTCTCTTTTGTCCGAGGATCGAACCAACTCTTCGTGCGATTGGTGAACTTTCTGAATCTCCATTTCAAACTGAAAGAATTAACCAATCAGAAAGCTGTCGCGTTTCTCGCTCACACCGAACAAAAACCTACACTTTGTAGCTTCGAAACTTTGTGGTGAAAATGTTCGAGTTCGTTTTTGAGGCTAGCATTATCTGCAGATAGGATTTCGATCATTTGGAGCATTTGTGACGAGGGAGTTTCGGAATCGACCTCTAACGCGGCGCGTCCGCGAGTTTTAGGTCTGAAACAATATCAAACAAACGTAAAGAATATCGCTTGAAAAACAAGATGGCCCCTGGCAGGTCACACCAAAACCAGCCCGCCGACCAGCCAACCTTCCAAAAGTGATCGGAACAATCGGTTTTCAGCTCTAAAGAGCGCAAAACGAAAAAGACCAAGGAAATATTGGATTTACCTTTGAGTTCGTCCATCACCGTAGGATGATGTCTGTTGCGTTTGTTCCTTGGTCTTATTGACTCCCAAGCCAACATGAGTCAAGTCAGGATGACTTCGCGAGATGGATAGTCTTCGTTGCAAACTATTTGACCTCAAATGACTCCCTTTTCCAGCTCGCGAATAGCGATACGTGCTGGAGTTGCTAGAATCGTCGGACGCGCCACCTAGGTCATTGTGGCTGACCTTCGGGTCAACATCCAAGTTCCCGTTGTACCACTTTGGCGCGTAGTCAGGGGGAGTAAAAGGGAAGATTGATTGGCTCAGGCTCTTTGGGACAGAATCATTGGGAGAGGTTTGCCGACTGTGAACCTCTTTCGCTAAATGCTTCAAGACTTCCGATTGGTCCAAATAATGTTTGGGGATTTCGGTTATTTCTTGCACCGAATGGTCAGGTTGAGATTCGCTGAAGTGAAACACTCTGATTTTTAGACGCAATATTATCGAGACGACTAAAGACGAATAAGAAAATCAACTGACCCAGAATAGGAACCAACATCGTGGGCTGAAATTCCGTCAAATTTCAAATTAGCATGATTGCTAGTAGGCGAAACACCAGCGTAAGGAGGGTATAGGGTCCTCCTGGGTGATCCCTTGGGTGACGCGGGTACACTACCGCTAGATCTGGGTGAACTACCGCTACTGCGTCTCCTCGTATTATTGTTGCCATTACCCGAGTTCAACTTCAGGTCAGCGTGTTTGGGGACCGAGTGGAAGGTAGCGGGTGGCAGATTAGAGGGCGCTATCTGTTGGAAATCAGATGACTCATGGTCAGGGACTTTGAGCATCGCGACCCGATCTCGTTTCAAATCTAACCCAATATCGGGTAGCTCTCTAATACAGCCCAAAAATGGTATACCTGTTGAGCCCCTGAAGAAGTCACACTGTATTCCTTGAAACGAAACATATTTCCCGTAAGGCCTAGGTTGGCGGCGGAAGAAGGCAGAGATTTCTTTGAGTAGAAATGAGAGCTGTAATTATCGCTGGGAGTATTATGATGAATTATTAATGTGTTCGAAAGAGAAGGGTCCATTTCATCATCATTCAAATTTGTTTCCTCTCCTTGAGGTTCTTGTCGAACCCCATTTCGTAAAACATGCTTTTCTTCCGCTGTTAGGTTTTCCGTTGATGTTGAAATGTCCGTTTCACTACCAGAATAACTCTGGCGTCGTCCTATAATTGACAAAACCCAATAATAACAGTCAAATTTAAAGGCTTACTTTTGCCGAATTTCGCAGATATTTATAGGTATTATAGGTATTTTTCATGGAAATATAATATTAAGACAAAAACGAGTTTCGCTTCGCAGTCCTTAAAAACTGCATTTATACACAATCCTTGGCGACACTTTTTCAAACCCACAAAGAGCCAGAAATTACAAATTATTATTACGTGTATTGCAGTTTGAAATTAAGTTTAATCGATATGAGAAATTTGCTTTTAATCGCGTAGTTCAAGCATTTGTTATGATTAGAAATTTTACAACAAAAACGGGTATAAATGCGGCGTTTCGAGATAAAGGGAGCTTAGATTTTCGCGTACGAAATTGTATAGAACGTGTTCTCGTAAAAACTTATCCGTGTCAAATAATTAAGGCGAACAAATACAAAATGAGCTTTTAGCATTTTAATTTTTCAGGGTGGAACGGATAAGAAGAACGCTTATTTCGATTAAAATTTCGCTTTACTCCTAAAATGAGACCCGTCATTATGATTTGTGAATTTAAATGCAGTGTCGTATTTCTGACATTTAGCTATCATACATTCAGAATAAGTGTTCTCTACGCGTGTTGTTACACCCTGTATGAGTTTTAAACTACAATTTGAACTCGAGTCATAAACGTTCTTGATTTTAGCTCTTTGTTCTAAAACGCCGCATTTATACCCGTTTTTTTGTAAAATTTCTAATCATAACAAATGTTTGAATTACGCAATTAAAACCAAATTTCTCATATCGATTAAACTTAATTTCAAACTGCAATACATATAATAATTTCTAATTTCTGGTCCTTTGTGGGTGTCAAAAAGTGTCGTGGATTGTGTATAAATGCAGTTTTTTAAGGACTGCGAAGCGAAACTCTTTTTTGTATAATATCTGTCCCTTTTTGGGAGAAACGCAATTTAGTACAGACAAAGGCAGGGCGTTGCGCGCAATATAATAATAATAATAGTAATAAATTTCGTTTATGAATTCCACCATTACGATACAATTTTATTATTTTTATTAAAAAAAAAGAATACTGTTATTTGCAAAACTCCCATCAAACTTGTCTCTAAGGCGAACGCCTGAATCATCAACTTCTTATAGGGTTTTACGGTCAACTAACAATATTTCCAAATATATACTCCACGGGGATTCCCCGGTATTCGGAAGGGAACGCGCGGCGGCACCTTTGAGCTTTGAAGTCAGTGCGCCGGCATGGTGGGGTTTGCTAAACTTCAAGGATGCCGATTTAACAGTGCAGATCCTACATACCAACGGGTTGGGAACCCCCTTCAGGAGGGCTTTCCCCAAGAATGCGGAAAAATGGTACCAGAAATGATCGGCACAATGGAAGCCGACTATTTTGGGAATGCGGAAAGATTACCACTTCTTTTTTTAGCTCCATCCACAATTATATCATGACTGACTTATAATTTAACGCCCAGACCGAACCGCTTTACTTAGGAAGTTGAAATTTCGCAGGGACGTTATTCTTAACTAGTAGATGATCATTAAGAAATATTTTTGTAATCCACCGCCATCTTGAAAAATGGAGGCCATCCCTACCCTAGTCGCTATTTACGTTAATCGCGTAGTACTTATTAAGTATTAGCCCAATAGACGCGCGACAATTCTGACCAGAGATTTTTAGAATTATAGGATTATATAGGACACTAAAATATTATTTTTTATTTTTTTAAAGAACCAGTACTACAAACAGGGGCCGAGTAATTAAGCAAAATGTTCAAAAACATACTCTCCATAGGAATAGCATTACACCCAACTTCGGAGGCTCATAACTCTGGTTCTACTAGAGATACAGGGATGTCCTTTGATTATGTTATAGTCCTATTTGCCCCCCATATAACTAGTTAGCTAAAATACTAAGGAAACCATCCCCATTTTATGATGTTTTTTAGACTGAGTCCTGGTTCGCGCAAATTTCAAAATTATAGGATTTAATAGGATTTTTGGCGATTTTAGCCAAAACTATGGATTTTATATGACAGTTTTAAAAATATAGGATTTTATATGAATTATAGGACCTCTGGGGGTCCTGTATAAAAGGTAACATTAAATTTAATTTACCTGGATCAATAAAATTTCGCTGAATGGTTTTCGTTTTAAAAGAAATTACTGGTTTGTCGTGCGGAGTTTGCATAATTTCCTACAAAAAACATCAATAAGTAAAAACATTTCTGCTTAAAAAAAAAATGCATAAATAAAAAACTTAAAAAAACAAAGTTACAAGCAAGCTCCTTCAAAGCGTTAATCTAATAATAATAATTAATTTCCACAGAAGTGTATTTAACGTGCAAACAACACATTTTGTGTTAATTGACACATAAAACTTAAAAATAACATTCGTGTAATGTTACTACAAGCTACAACTAAGATTCCAACTTCGCACCTCATTATGAAGCTAGTAGACACGGGATATCTTTCGATTCTTTATTCAAAATAATGTTTCAACTGAAAGCAAAATAGGCTTAACAGTAAACGCTAGTTTTTTAAATCGGTTTTCTTGCCATTAAAAAACTGGGAAAGTAACACCACCACAAACAATGGAGATATCTTGTAAACTAAACTACAACAAACTTAAAGCCATGGTTTTTGATATTTTGTCGGTTTAAGCGACTAATTACAATTTTAAGTTAATTTAAACCAGAAAGTCCTTGAAATTCCTTAAAACTAGGCAATGTTATGGGCTTCCTTTTAAATTCAGGTTTTTTTCTTTTATACATTTAAGCCTTAGTCATTTTATAAATTCTTATTTTCACGTATTAATACTCGTAATTTGGCCTAAAAAGGAATTACCTGTGCAAAATTTCGCAGCGTTACAGCCCTCAGTAATTCGCGCGCTTAATTAAAACTAAATAAACACTTAAAATTAATTAAAAATGGGACGTTACGGAACGAAAAATTAACAAACATAAGAAAAAAAAACGCGTCGAGTCGAAAGAATGTTAGGAATGTCTATCTCTTCCCCCCCCCCCCCCCCCGAGGGCTTCTCAGAAGGCTGCCAGCCCGAGACGATGCAATTGCTTACTGCGTTGTTTTGCACTGATCGAATCGGATGGCTATTTTCTATTACGGTGTGGTTCGATACCGTAAACGGAGCTACCGATTTCCCTCTGTGCAGGGTTTTTAGATTCATCCTAAATTTCGAACTATAAATAACTACTAGTATTACACCTTAATTTTCAATAAATCATTTAATTGACAATTAAAACGGGTATAATTGCGCAAAAAACCAGAGTTTCGTTCTCGTCTAGGCTGATTGTCATTGCAGAATGAATCTAATAAAAATAATCCAATCTTAAATTGCTTGGAAAGCGCTTTCCCAAATAATTCAATCTTAAAAGGGGTTTAAATAATAATAATTGCTTTCCCACTGCAAAACTTACAGCTGGGAAAAAATCCTCCATTTCCAATTCATGTTTCAAGGTGTATTGAACTGATTCCATCAAGGGACACTGAAGATTTTTACCTTGACAACCGTCAAGATCGTAATTAAATAATGGAACTTCGAGGCCCTCATAAGCAACTTTGAAATATAAAGTCAGGTTCTCAAATACGGCGTCTGATACGGTAAACGTTTAAATAAATTTAAAGGGTCACTGAATTAAATGGTATGAAAAAATTATAAAAATCTGTTACTCGTTTTAAAAGTAATTTCAAAGTTGGTTTTCCCTAATCTGGGAAATATACAAGGCTCGGTTTCGCAGGGTTCTACTCGCAATTGCGAAATTTTGCCACCGCCTGAAAAATAATTACGAATAAAAATAAAAATACAAAATTAAAAAACTAATTACCACATGGTTTAAAATTTATATTTTTCCCAATGGAAAAATTAATTATAATTAGCATTAATGTTAATTTAAACATGATGGCTTCTCACTGCTAAAACAACAAACAAACGGGCGCACCCCCAAACTGATAAAATAATTTTGATAAAAAAATTAAATTTTAAAGGGACAGTGAAATGATAAATATAACCATCGTTTTTCCCCACTGTATAAAGAGCTACTAGTCTAGGAAAGTTGAAAAAGGGGTGGAACCAGGCGCGTAAATCTTCCACCATGGATAAAGAATGCGCGTGAGGAAATTTGTTTTCAACCTACAGGATATTCAACTCCCTATCTTCGACGACAGCTTATTCGATAATTTACTCTGTTCCAGCTTCGGTTGTCAGCGCGTACTAAGCTAGGTCTCTATGTTGGAGCGGCTTGGCGGTTTTATATAACGTAGATTCGCGCCTTCTGACAAGATACGAAAGAAATAATCATTATCAGTATTTAAAATCTCGACATTTTAGATACTGAAAAATCAGTATTTCTTTCGTCGGTTGTCAGCACGCGCAAAGCTACAGAGACCTAGCTTTGAGCGTGCTGACAACCGATGTTGTAACAGAGTATGTACAGAATTATACAAAAACGAGTTTTGCTTCGTAGTCCTTATAAACTGCATTTATGCACAATCCTTGGTGACACTTTTTCAAACCGACAAAGGGCCAGAAATTAGAAATTATTATACGTATTGCAGTTTGAAATTGAGTTTAATCGATATGAGAAATTTGGTTTTAATCGCGTAGTTCAAGCATTTGTTATGATTAGAAATTTTACAACAAAAATGGGTATAAATGCGGCGTTTTAGAACAAAGAGTTAAAATCAAGAACATTTATGACTCGAGTTCAAATTGTAGTTTAAAACTCATACAGGGTGTAACAACACGCGTAGAGAACACTTATTCTGAATGTATGATAAATGTCAGAAATTCGACACTGCATTTAAAATCATAAATCATAAATGACGGGTCTCATTTTAGGAGTAGTATGTAAAGCGAAATTTTAATCGAAATAAGTGTTGAAACTTGCTAGCGCGTACGAGAAGTCCTCCTTTATCCTAGAACAGTGTTTACCCCCTCGGCGACCATGGTTGCACAGGGAACAAGCTACGAATAGGCTCAAAGCAGCGGATGAATTACATTTGGATGGCCTGCATGATGTACTACTTTCTACTTATACTTTTTGGAACACCCAGGGCGGCTCCCAGCTGAATTTCGAAAACACGGGTGTTATCAGAAGTATATAATACTTCTACTATCCCCTTTTGGTATTATCGGTAATTTTTCACGTAAATATAGGATTATAGGACTTTTTCCCCAGAATTATAGGAACATCCCGGGGTTTGGTTAAGACTTAAAATATTCTAAAGTGTCAAAATTTTATTAGCTTTAATTAAAGCGAAGTCAGGAGTGGAGTGCGTGGGTCATTTGGTTAGTTTAAGAGTGCGTAATTTTTTAAATAGCGCAGTCAGGTCACTATTTAAAACAAAATGTACTCTTAAACCGTAACAACTCTCGCCACGGGAAGGCATGACCACTCCGACTTCGAGAGTCACCTGTGGGGGAAAATATTTTAAGAGATTAGTGCGCGCGATGCCTGTAGGAGGAGGGGTATTTGGAAAAAACATCATTTTACACTTTGATGTAAAATTAATCAAATTATACACTTGACAACTGCTTTTAAAAACAGTTGTCTGGGCAAAATAAATTGGCCCACTAAACCACACTTTTTCTCGAGTACTGGTTCCATATTATTTTATAGCCAAGACAATTTCCGTATTATTTATAATAGTAATAAATAATAGTCGGGGCAAAATAATTAACCCAACCTGTTGAAAAAAGAAAGAAGGAAATATTAATATATTGATATATATATACATATAATCAGTTCGAACAACAATGAAGACAAGGGGTTTTTTGATTTTTATTTTATTCAATTTTCGGTAGGTAATAGTAATAGTAATCGAAGCAAAAATAAATACGCCAACCTTCTTGGTCCTTTTTTATGCCTTCAACACCTGTTCTTACACCTTCAACACCTGTTTTTACACCTTCAACACCTGTTTTTACACCTTCAACACCTGTTTTTACACCTTCAACACCTGTTTTACACCTTCAACACCTGTTTTTACACCTTCAACACCTGTTTTACACCTTCAACACCTGTGTTACACCTTCAACACCTGTTTTTATACCTTCAACACCTGTTTTTACACCTTCAACACCTGTTTTTACACCTTCAACACCTGTTTTTACACCTTCAACACCTGTTTTTACACCTTCAACACCTGTTTTTACACCTTCAACACCTGTTTTACACCTTCAACACCTGTGTTACACCTTCAACACCTGTTTTTATACCTTCAACACCTGTTTTTATACCTTCAACACCTGTTTTTATACCTTCAACACCTGTAGAAGAATAGAGACAGTAACTTTACATTAAAAGTTTTCAAAAAAATATTTTTTTTTTAATATTTACATTTTTACATATTATTGATAATAGTAAGAATATTAAATATCAATCATAGTATAGTTAAAATTTATATTAATCACAGCGAAATTGCTGAGTATTTACGGCAAACGCGTCAAGTCACAAAATCCCCCCCCCCCCCCCAAATTCACAGCAAACGCGTATTTAGTCACAACAAAAACATATAGGACAAATAGACGCAAAGAGAAAAAACAATGTTTAAAACAAATCAAACAATGCCTTTTCTCTTGTAATTCTTAAAACTAGAAGACGTTAGTAAAGGGGGGCCTAAATTGTATGTGGGCCCTACTCGGTCCGCACCCCCAGGTTGTGCAAGCGGTACCATTGCCCATGTTAGTAAAAAAAGATAGTCAAAAAATGACCCCAAACCGGAAGTCGCCAACATTAGTGGAGCCCCCGGCAGGGGGTCCCCTCAAGAATGATTGTATCAGTACCACGCGCAGAGAGAGATTAACAAACATTCTTCTCTGATACGGACAGCGGACAAGAGTCAACGCACTAGTCCCTAACTAAAACTATTAATTCCAAATTTTCCTTAACTAAAATTAGTACTTTGTACAATACATTATTGCGAGGACACAACACAAACATTTAAGTAGAACTACTAAACCCATATTCGGTTTCCGAAGGTTATTAAATTCAACCAATCGGAGGTCGAGAAGAGTTGGCGGATTTAATAAGTCCTACTGCCTCGTAAAAAAGGAGGTCTTTCTTAACAATTAATACAAATAAAAACACTTTAAAAATAAAAAATAAATAAAATAAAATGGTTCGAGTGTACGAGTCTGGAATTGAAACGTAAAAAACAGTTTGCAATTCCGCAGTCCAAGGACAACACGAAACCATTGTAGGTCCTAGCTAAGATCCTTCCAAATCATAAAGAATGATTTGTCCAAATCAAGATAGAAAAGAATGGAAAAAATGGAGAAGTATACATAGCTTACAAGCAAGGAGGATTCATACCATTTGCACAAGGAGACCAGACAACTTAAGAGTGTCGCTTGGTCTCCTTGTGTTAATAGTAGGAATCCTCCATGCCTATAAACTATGCATAAAAAGATGAATCGATAAAAACGATTCTGGCGATGGATGACAAACTAAGATCGAGACGCGCCTAATTTCTCGATGCCGCGATCGTTTCTAACACTACTGTTGATGTCGCGACTGCAGCTGATAAATTGACATAACAACAACAAATCGACGTGTTGATATTAAGCGAAACCTGTAAATTGAAGTCTTCTCTTTCCTAACTATTTCTTTAATTAATTAACCATTGGTCACCTCAGCCTTCCGCAGAAATATATTTCTTAGCATTGAAGGCCAAGGACCGCAGGACTAACAACACTCTTAAATAAACCTGAAGTAAGCCCTGAAAACCTTCGCTTCGTAAACCAACGGATTCCGCAGGACCTAACTAATTACAATGGTTCCTAAGCTAGCATGCAACCCGCGTGTCCTTTGAAATCCGGAAGGTTATACTAGGCTAGGGTTTAAAAAAAAAACCAAAATAGCTCAACCTTAACTTCTAAATCTTAACTAAAACATTAATCCTGACTAGGTAAAACAATTATGGAGGATTGATACCATTCACACCATGAAGCAGGGTTACCTGGAGGCCGTCCTCCAGGGTAGCCTGACCTTTGGGTGTAAATGGTATCAATCCTCCATGTGTGTAAACTATCTACATTAACCAAATTATTATACCATGGATAAAGAATGCGCTGTCAGAATAAGCTGTCTTTCGAGATAGGGAGTTTCCTATCCTATAGTATAGCGTGAAAACAAATTTCCTCGCGCGCATTCTTTATCTATATAGTACACTCCTTAAAGGGAGGGTGAAGTGGAAAATCAAGCGATTTTTTTTTTCGATTCTTCCACTAATTATAGGGCCAGTCTGAATAGTGAAACATTCAAGACTGTTCTTAATAATTTGTAAAAGAATCTTTGAAAAAAATCTCCGGATTTTCCAATTCACCCTCCCTTTAACAACAACAACAACAACAAAAAAGGTAACCTATTCTCATGGCTTAAAAAGTCAAGCAAGAAAAATAGTCAAAGACTTTAGGACTCACTCAGGTACCACCAAAGTTTAAAAAACCTTTTACGATGAGGTCGACGTTTTCCACAATTGATGACGTCGAAGGTTTCCACAATTGATCGTGTAATGTCCATTTGTACGCGCGTCCGCTGAAACAAAGCTCAAATTAATCAAGGGTTCTTATCAGATGGTATATAGTAAACATGCAAAAACAGTAGGCTTATATTAAAAGAAAGTTGTCAATTAGTAGGTTTTTTTTTTTGTACGTCGATGTTCGTTGTCTTGAGCGTCGAAAATTGTTGTATACGCAAGTCTTTCGCGCCGAAATGTTCGTATTGTCTATAGTTTTTCGCGCCGAAATGTTCGTATTGTATTATATTTTTTCGCGCCGAAATGTTCGTATTGTCTATAGTTTTTCGCGCCGAAATGTTCGTATTGTCTATAGTTTTTCGCGCCGAAATGTTCGTATTGTCTATAGTTTTTCGCGCCGAAATGTTCGTTTTGTCGATGCCGCACAATCTTCAAATCACGCGCACCATTTTAATTGTAGGTCAGAAGAATTTATCAAAATATTTTAACCCTTAATCTAATTAAATGCGATAAAAAAAACGAGGGAAGTAGCACACAGAAAGCATCATGGGAAAATTAGCCATGCAATGCTTAAGCTTTGAGAGAGATTTAAGTACTGTAGGGGGACATGCTTAGTAAAAATCGTCCTTGATAATTGAGGACAAAATACGCATTACCTTTTTAGACGACCATGGTCCCTTTGGTCGTATCCAGATACCAGATGAAGAAAACTAGTATCACTCGCCATTAGGTGGGACCAATCACCTTTTGAAATAAAAATAATAATTAATAATTAATAAATTACTTTAAAAAAATTATTCTGTGAAAAATAAATTCAGTTAAAATTAAATAAAACTTCACTAATTAAAAAAAATTAATTTATCCCGTGAAAAACTTTAAGCTTCACTGAGTATCAGTTGGGGCTAAGCCCAATGTAGCGCGCGCGAGAAAACCACCGCAGTGATGACGGGATAAAACCCTCGGTGAAGCGGCGTCTTCTGGCGGGAGCCGCGGGACCCGGACTACACTATCAGGGAACGTACCAAAATTTTTAAACTCTCCTATTTGTCTTAACAAACATTAAACTACCAGATTTCCATCTAAAATAACTAAATAAGTTTAAGTGCTTTAAGTTTTAATCCCCAGGCTGAAATAAATCTAATTTCAACTAATAGCGTTTTCCTTTGGGTCCTCGCGGAGCGCTCCCATGGAGGAATAAAACTAGGAGATCCTATTCTTCAAAAACAGTCTTTAACGAAGCTGGAAACTACTACTACCATTTTTATTGCTCCTTGGGAGCGCTCCGCGAGGACCCTAAGGAAAACGCTATAACTATCGGGACGAAATAAAAAAAAATTAGGAGCGGATCTTCGCCTTACCTCTTCACTACGTGGCGCCAGAACAACTGACGAAATTTAAATTCCTCTGCCTCACGCCACAAAACTGCTTAACCGACCGCATCCCTCACGCGTCACGCCACCAAGTGACCAAAACCAAATTCAAACTGACCGAGTACCGACCAATCGCGCGAGACTTTGGAAAAAAAAACAGGCAGGGGCAGAAATGAAAATTTACCCCCTTTACGGAGGGGTTAAGCTAAGGCCCAAAACACCTGATGTATTTATTTATTTATTTATACAATAGAGTAATTTCTTTCCCATATACGGCAACGTCATAACCCTCCATCTCTTACCTTAGTGAATTCCCCCCTCCCCTTCCCTTCCGGGGGCAAATAGTATTCTCTAGTACAAAGTTGCCCCTAACGTAGGGGATACACAGTTCACTCCCCCTCTCAACCGAAATTACTCTATACAATTGCCCACAGAGCCCACACCTGTTGTAGATCGTCATGGCGAACGTTTTTACAAGATTTTAATCTAAGGATGAATTTAACTAGCTTTTGGCGTTTAACTCGGGGCTCAAATTAATCTAATCTTAATTATTTAACGAGTTAAAAATTGATAAAAAAAAAATAAGAGCGCATCTTAACACCCGTTAGCGAGTCTAGAGACCGAGACCCATGACTTGACGAAGCCATGATGGAAGGCGAGCGACGAGCCGCGATATACGGGGATTCACTGCCGCCGCTGCCGCGGTACCCACTACCCGGCCCGGGACCATGGAGAGACGGCGAAAAAATAGGAATCGCGTGATTTTAAACGGCCCTAACCAATAAGCACGAGTTTTTGTACATGGGGTGGTTGTAATGAGTCTCATAAACGCTATAGACTGGATTGTTAAGCGCAGTTAGGGTCTTATAACATTTCCGAACATAAATTAATACTGTTAGAGCTAGTAAAAATAACAAAACAATTCAGAAACTAAAACTAACATCTTGTAGGCCTATTACTTTGACTTTTACAAGCCTTTTCGTACTATGGTTGATTTCCGGGGTTTTCATCCGCAATTTTAATCTCAAATCAAAATTAATTAGGGGAATCTTTGATTATTGTTCACGCGTTCAAAATAATAAGGTTGGGGAGATTATCAAAGTTGAATTAAGGAAGATTTCAAAAATGCTATCCATCCAAAAAAAACAAAATTCTTTCAACCATAGTTCTAGAGCCATATTAAGTTTGAGAATAAATTAATTAATAAAGATTACTTACTAATTTGATGCTTCTCCTTTCTTCAAAAATTTGATGCTAGTTCGCGTGCAAAGTTTTGTGTCTCGCCACTTGGAAAATTTTCTTTTGAGCGAGGACACCGGACAAGAGAAAAACACGTCCAGTAGCAAAGGAGTTTTCAAAAGTTCTGGGGGGCTCCGAGCCTCCGGCACTAACTGGGACCAGGGGGAAGGGGTTAAGTAAAATTAGGGATACAAATTGTTTGAGAGCAAGAAGGTACGTTCTCTCTTCGTTGGCGGTCCCTCGGCTCGATGTCTGGCGCCACTCTTATCAAAGCAGTCTCACTCCAAGCTAAACCACGGTAAATTGTCACAGTAGAGAGAGAGTTTATGATTGGAGGAGAAGCTATGATTTGTGACACAATTTACACGACCATAATGGTGGGTTCATAAGTTTATCAGGCATGATAAACTTATGGTGGGTTGTCTGTTTAATGTTGAATGCCACGTTACGCTGAAATATTCTACGCGCCATTATCTTTGTTAATTGGCGCACCGAAACTTAATAAAACTTGCATTTAAAAACAATTGTCTATTTATTTCTTAATTCCCCAAACGTTTTCGGAGGCATAGACCGATTCGGAAATTAGCTAAGCCTAGTCTTAATGTTTAATCCTAATTATTACCAGAAGGGGATAATAGAAGAAGTATGCCACTCTGTATCATCTTAATACATTAGTGATGTAACGTCATTCTTTCCAGGATCACCCTTTTTGTTTGCTCTCCCGCTCAACAAACTATAGATGGGCATCGCACCGTAAGGTGAATTCTATAACTGTTTGGTGCTTAATCCTCAGAAATCAACTCCCTAACCTCGTCTTGGGGTGAAACAAAAATCCACATGTTGCGTCTTGCCAAATAGTTTAACGCAAATAGAGTAATGATGAGGGAACTATTTATCGCGTATGTGATTCGGTTTAGTAACCTTGCTCCAAATGTTCCGATGTTGAGAAGAATGTTACACTTACCCCGCTTTGTGGTACAATTCTCTCGAAGAGAAGTATAATATACTTCTGTTATTACTAATCTAACAATATTTATTTAGTACTTAAACTAAATTTAGTTAGTGAATCTTTCCGGTCGTTTGACGCTAAAGTTGATTAAATATATTTTAACTTAAGTTAGGCCTAAGGTTTCGGTTCAAAACAAGCTATAGATGTTTCAAATAACGCGTCACACCACCCGGGCCGTTAGTGAATCAGAACGAAAAATAAGAGAACTTCGACGCTGACATGGTACTTGGATTTTATCAGATTTTACTTCTCTAAGGCCCATCATGGAGGATGTATAAGCATCCTCCTTGGGCCAACTCAAAGGGTATCTGATCGACACATCATTTTGAAAAACCAAATGCAATCTGAATATTTCCAAGAACACTATGTTATATTTTTTAATTTCTTGAGCTTCGATTATTTGTTGTAACCTAAAATAATTAGTATTTATTAGTTGAAAAGGGATAATGAATTGGCTGAAGGTTTTCCCCGTACCTCTTATAACGACAGTAATAACGTAAGTTTATAAGATATCTTCCATAAGTATGACACTTCCTGTACTTCGTAATGCTAGAGACTTACATCTCGAGATAACTAGTTCGAGAACGACGGAAGCGAGTCAATCGATGTCCTACACTCGGTGGTGGTCGCTTTACCTCGAATCTACGACCTACCTCAGTCGCTTCGTGACAAGTTCCAGTTTGTAACCAGTGACAGACTCATGGCCAACATACCTTTTGAACTTATGGTATAATAATAATGCAAAATGAATTAGTCAAGAATACATTTTTGAGATTTCAGTAGAGCTTCAAAGTGTGATAAATTTGCTTTTAATTCAAAAAGCTTTTTACAACAACTTTCCTAACTAAATCTATGATAACTGTCAGTATTATTATTTGATTTATTTAAAATATCAGAACTGCTCGCCACGCAGGTACTTTTATCATTATTTTTGCTAGAATATGTTTGGCATAACACACGTAACTTGTTGATATTTTCATTGATACGTAACAACAACTACGCTGTTAATTCAACTAATTATTATAATTACTTCTAGCTGTATGCAAATAAATTTCAAATAAAGAATATTAATGGGATTGAATACAACCATAAGTTTATAAGATATATTTCATAAGTACGACACTACCTATACTTCGTAATGCTAGAGACTTACAGCTCGATCTAGTTTCGAGCGAGAACGACGTGAGAATTGACTACACTCGGCTAATTTTACACTGTCCATCTTCCTATTCATTCTGTACTAAGCCTTTGATAGCGCCTCACCACGAGTCCCTCGCTTTACCTCGAATCTATGACCTACCTTATTAACTTCGTGACAAGCTCCAGTTTGTAACCAGTGACAAACTTATCATGGTGGTAGCGTATCTTATGAACTTATGATATTAGTTTCGATGCGGTTGGTAAATCACCTATTTTCGATGGAAGATCTTAAAATTCCAAAATATTTCTAAAGGGTTTATAATGACAGCTCTCTGCCTTTGATTGTACTAGTCTCTATATGGTAATATAACATTGGCGCCACTACTCTTATCTGGTCTACTTGGTTGTCGCCTAGCTAGCTAAGAAGCTCCCCATACCTATTTATTTAGGTGTCAATCAGTCCATTGTAAGTTTTCGGTTAAAATTCTCGGAAAATCTATTTTAAGGAGTGTCACATGGTCAGGCTACTTGCCGACGAGAGAGCAAATGGAGTCCCTCAGTCCAGGGTTTTTCCAAAAGTTGTTGAGCGCCTTTGTCAGTCTTTACTGAAATTCCCTATGAAGAACAGGTATTGATGCAGTGGTAATTTTTGGCCCAAACCAAGACGCTCAAGGGTTATATTCTTAGGAACGCAAACTAGTTTCCTGTCTATTTTGAGTCCACAAAAACCTCTCCCCCCCCCCGCTGATATCAACTAGAGCAGTTTGGTCCAATTGTTTAACGACCTTGACCTTGGAGTTAGGCCTGAAATGGGCAAATATTATTGTGTTTAAGATTTATGTCCTCTTTTTTTTTCTTTTTTTTTTTGGTAACGTTAGGCTTTTATTTTTCGCTAGTTTAAGTTGGAAAGTTTTAGTTTATTTTCGAGGGGCTAATCACTGTCAGATTCCCTCTTCATCGAATACGAATTACGTATAATCATTTAAGCATTGTCAAAGGCGGGGGCTGTTAAGGATTACGCGTAATCACTTTAATACAGTCAAAGGTACACCGATTGCATTGAGTGACCAGCCCCTCGTCTTTCTTTTTTTGTCGAAATATTTTCTCTTGGTGGCCAGCTAGAAAGGATGCGAGTCATCAAAACAGAATCTTTGGGCCAGGATTAGGTTCCCACGAGACTCGAGAGAAGCGGGCTATAAAACTTTGATGGCTTCCATACGGTAGAGTTAAAAGAAATAGGCCTAGGGTATTGTACGGGCCTAGGCCTAGGCCTAACACGCACGTGCGAAATTTGAAAGAGAATGATAAAGAGAGATAAACATCGAGGCTAGATTTAGCAAAATTGAAAAGAGAGGGAATAAGGGACAAGAACCAAACCCCTGACCATAAATCACGCACTTGCTAAAAGGAAAATTTCGATGGAAAATAGATAGATAAGACGATGAGAACTATGCCTAGGAAAAGCGCTGTCGCCTTGATATTTTTTATTTTATTGCAATCTACTTAGCAAAGAATTAGCTAAAAGAGAGCCGCTTGGAAAAGGTAACCATGGAAAAGCGTGGGAATGGATTGTTTTCCTACTCGCATATTCGGATCGGGAATGGACGAAAAAAAACTGCCAATATGGAATGGAAGTAGTTAAATTGATAAGTATTAGCATAAGTATACGAGATATGTTCCATAAGTATGACACTACCTATACTTATTAACGCTTACTTCGAGAAATTACAGTTCGAGTAAATTCGAGAACGACGGAAGCGAGAATTGAGTGACGCGGTCCATCTACGTCCTATTTAGTCCGCATTACTAAGCCTTTGACAGCGCCTGACCAGGCGTCGCTTTACCTCATTCACTTCGTGCCAAGCTCCTGTTTGTAACCAGTGACAAACTTATAGAACATATATTATAAACTTATGATATTAGTTGGGATACGGTTGGTAAATGTGAATAGAACCTATTTTCAATGGACAATCCTAAAATTCCAAAATATTTCTAAAGGGTTTATAATGACAGCTCTCTGCCTTTGATTGTACTAGTCTCTATAAGGTAATATAACATTGGCGCCACTACTCTTATCTGATCTACTTGGTTGTCGCCAAGGTAGCTAAGAAGCCCCCCCCCGTACCTATTAATTTAGCTGTCAATCAGTCCATTGTAAGTTTTCGGCCGTGCACAATATACCTTTGGTATCGGTGCTCGACCCCCTTCAACATTAAGTTTTCGGTTAAAATTCTCGGAAAATCTATTTTAAGGAGTGCCACGTGGTCAGGCTACTTGGCGACGAAGAGCAAATAGAGTCCCTCAGTCCACCAGGTTTTTCCATAGTTGTTGAGCGTCTTTATCTTTACTAAAATTCCCGATGAAGAACGGGTATTGATGCGGTGGAAATTTTTGGCCCAAACCAAGACCCTCAAGGGTTATAGGAGTTAGGAACGCAACGCCTTACCTTCCCTCCAGGTTTCTGACATTTTAAGCAGGGACCACAAACTGAGACTATAGTTTCCTGTAGTCCACAAAAATCTCTCCCCCCTCCCCTCCCCACCCGCTGATAGCAACCAGAGCAGTTTGCTCCAATTCTTTTATGACCTTGACCTTGACCTTGCATAAGTTTTAAAACGTCTTAAAGGGTGAAACTCTTTTTATTTATTTAGAACTTTCTTCCTAAACGTAATTAATATTTAACAATATTTATAATCATTTTAATTTTAAAAATAACCTAACATTCTCTAAGAAACAATATGTACAATTATAGTAAGAAGAGGGCGGGGCAAAGGCCAGGGGTTAGAGAGAGGGGGAGGGGCGGGGTTAACAATAATGAGTCCAGGCTGACGCGATTTAACTAGTTAATGTTCAACTACTTAACTAACTTACAACATCAAAATACATTTTTCATTGAAAAACAAAGTTTTTTTGGGGTTTGAATACGTACGAGGGAATTTCAAGGAATATACCTGGAATATTCAGCGTGGTTTTTTTTCCTTACACTGAGATTTAAGAGACACGGTTACAGGGACTTTAATTAATTAGCTTTTCAAGACGATTAATTTAAAATTATATAAGCTGCGATAAAAAAGTAAAATACTTTAAATTGAAAGAAAGAAAAAAAAATATAGCGATATAGATTATTGTCTTTGAGGCTTTTGGAAAATAAAACCAGTTTTCAAATAGTTATAAGTTTAATTTTTCGAGCTTTCCAAGGCGCTCATGGACTATATTGGTGCAGATAATCTTTATGGATTTTTGAAAATTCAATTTTGGAGCTTGGAGCTTTCCAAGGCGCTCAAGGACTATATCGGTATAAATATAGTCTTTGAATATATGAAAAAATTCAATTTCGGAGCTTTCCAAGGCGCTCAAGGACTATATTGGTGTAAATATAGCCTTTGAATCATTGGAAAAAATCAATTTCGGAGCTTTCCAAGGTGCTCAAGGACTATATTGGTATAAATATAGCCTTTGAATATTTGGAAAAATTCAATTTCGGAGCTTTCCAAGGGGCTCAAGGACTAGTATACATATAGTCCTTGAGTGTCTGGGAATGTAATTCAAAATTTCCCATTAAAAAAATGACGGGCAACTAGTTTCCCCCGCACTTTTCCAAGAAGCTCAAAGTGTAGAATATTACAGTATTAGTGGAATTATATTAGATACAACGTGACAAAGATTTCTCTTTCAACAATATCTTGTTACGTACACTCTCGAATCATATATATATATATATATATATATATATTTACTTGTAGGTGTGGTGCAAATTGCAATCAATTTTTTTTTCAAAAAACAAAAATTCAGATAAGTTGCATTCAATTCAAGTGTTACGTCGAAGGGGGAGTGGCGGTAGGCGTGGCTTGATCTAACAGCAACATATCGGTCACTTCTTTTTCCCAGTCAGTATCTTGTCCATCATTAGATGTCAACGCCCCTTCGTTGACCACTTCGTATTCCCGTAACTCGTGCTGCAGTTCAGCCTCCCATTCCTCCTCTTCCGCCACCTCCCTAACCTCCTTCTCTTCTAAACCAATCAAAATTAAACAAACGTTTACCTTTCTATGACGCCATGGATTTTATAAACTTGGGGAAACTAGGTAATGCGTGGGGAATTAAAGGGAAGGTGATAAGGAAAGTCAAACGATTTTTTTACGAATTCCGTGGCACGCTCCTCCATCCATGTTGGGTGAAATTTAGCCCGAAATTTGACAATTATAACAAAGACGGAGAGAGAATCAGTATAGGTAGCCATGATCCATGCGTGGTGAAAACGGGAGTAAATCTACAATACGCTGCTGCGCAGTTTTCTCGCGCATAGTTGCTGTAGGGGACAGGGTTCATACAACTTTTAGAAAACAAATTTCCCTGAGATTGCCAGGTTTTTCCCCATATACTTTCGAGTTTTCCAGGTTTCTCCCGTATATGGAGCAATGTTAACGAAGGAGGGGGGGGGCAAATATGACTATCACATAATCAAAGGACATCCCCGTATCTCTGCTATAACCAGAGTTATGAGCCTCCAAAGTATAGTGTAATCTTAATCCTATGTAGGGGATGTTTACGAACATTTTGCTTAATTACTCGGCCCCTGTTTCCCTGAATTTTACTAAAAATTCTAAATTTCCCCGAGTTATCCCTAAGGCTTTTGTCAACTATTTATTTCCCTGATTTTTCCAGGTTTTCCCGGTTTGTATGAACCCTGGGGATGACAGAGATAAGGCGAGAAGGTCAGTCCCCCCATGTGCAAAGGATGCGCGTCCTAAAACTAACCATATTTTCCCATTTTTCGGCGGATTTCATAAAGCGCGTTTCTAACTCCCTCCCTCCCTCTATCTCTCCTCTTTGATTTATAACCCGAGATATAAAGCCTGCCAAGGGACTTTTGTTAAAGGGAGGGTGAAGCGGAAAATGAAGTGATTTTTACATATTCTTCTACTTATTACAAGACCAGTCTAAGTAGTGAAACATCCTGAATGATTTTAATATTCAAATTAGGTTCAGATTTTATGGATAATTTGAAAAAAGGCCGTCCAACCAATGGCGTAACGCCCAGCCTTTCTGTTACAGTTAACAAAATTCTCGTGGCACGCACCATGCCAAATGAAATTTATGGCGAAATTTGATAAAATCGTGGCGCGAGATGTAGAGCGTGCAACTGGAATTTTGTTAACAGGAAGGCAGGGCGTTACGTGATTGGTCGGAGGTCCTTATTTCAAATTATCCTTAAAATCTGGAGCTAATTTGAATTTTAAAATCATTCAGAATTAAGTATTTCCTGGATGTTTCACTACGCAGACTGGTCTTATAATTAGCGGAAGAATCGATAAAAAATCACTTGATTTTTCCACTTCACCCTCCCTTTAACAAGAAGGTAGGGCGTTACGCGATTGGTCAGAGCTGCTAATTTCAAACTAATTTGAATTTTTAAACCACTGGATATTTAACTATACATATCGGCCTTATATTAGTAGAAAAAAATATAAAAAAAAAAAGAAAATAAATTACTTAATTTTCCTTTTCACATTCCCTTTAAGGTGAGATTAGGATTCTAGTATATCAAGGTCATTCTAAAATTTATTTCAGAACTCGCTGATTAAAGCTAATATAAGTAAAACACTAGGAACAGTTTTTTCTGGCACATTAATATCAATCACCCAATAAGTATTTTGTTTTAGTATTTTGCCGTTCAGACTTGACAAATGTAGAATTTTTACAAGCAGACGACATGCAAAACCATACACTGATTAGAGGGGAAAAAACTTACGTTATTTAGAGCCTTTATTAAAAAGGGAAGCGGGAGTAAAAATAACCATTTCATAATGTAATGTAATAAAATAAGTAACCTAACAACAATAAGTATGACCCTGTTATTAAAGCAGCGAGTTAATCCTACGGAGGGTATATGTTTACGAACATTTTGCTTAATTACTCGGCTCCTGATTGACGACGTAACCCCAATTTTCAAGTATCCTTGGATGGGGGACAAATTGGACTATAACATAATCGAAGGACATCCCCGTATCTCTAATAGAACCAGAGTTACGCCCCTCCAAAGTTGGGTGTAATGATATTCCTATGGAAGGGGGGTTGTTTGTTTACGTTTTACTTAATTACTCGGTCCCTGTTTGTCGTAGTCCTAAGTTTTCAGTATGATTGGATGGGGGGCAAATTGGACTATAACATACTCAAAGGACATCCCCGTATCTCTAGTAGAACCAGAGTTACGAGCCTTCAAAGTACAGTGTAATGCTATTCCTATGGAGGGGGATATGTTTACGTTTTACTTAATTACTCGGTCCCAGTTTGTTGTGGCCCTACTTTTTTAGTATGGTTGGATGGGGGGACAAATAGGACTATAACATACTCGAAGGATATCCCCGTATCTCTAGTAGAACCAGAGTTACGAGGCCTCCAAAGTACCTACACTATGAAAAATCCCAGCTTAACCTACAGAGGGAATGTTTATAAACGTTTTTCTTAATTACTGTGCTCCTGCATTTTTCTTAATTACTTGGCTCCTGATTGACGTAACGCCAATTTTCAAGTATGATTGGATGGGGGACAAATAGGACTATAGCATACTCGAAGGATATCCGCGTATATCTAATAGAACCAGAGTTACAGCAGGGCCTCCAAAGTACCTACACTATGAAAAATCGCGTCTTAACCTACAGAGGAAATGTTTGAAAACTTAAATTTCGCTAAATTTTACTAAGAATTCTCAATTTCCCTGAACTTTCCGCGAGGTTTTTGTCAACTATTTATTTCCCTGATTTTTCCAGGTTTGTACGAACCCTGTTGATTTTAGGGTACGAAATTATGGCCAAAATGGAAAGTGTCATACTTATTGTAATTTTGTTACTTATGGTAATAATGATTGTTAGAAAACGTAACTTAGAAAAACCCTTGACGTTTTGACATAATTGCCATTCATTTCTTAATTATCAAACTGTTGTTGAAATGTAAGTTTAGAAGCTCACCAGTTCTGTTGGTCAGTCCCAGCTGCTTCATTCCTCTTTGCATCTCTTCCTGGGACACCTTGTTTTTGCCATAAGTGTCACTGACAAATTCGGAATGACTGGGAGTTTCGACTGGAGAATCCAACTCGAGACCAGCCGCTTTCTTAGCTAAATTGAATTAAATTTTGTTCATTCACCTTCCCTTGAATAAATAGACTAATGGCACTAATGCTATTTGTTAATAGGGCTCAATTCAACCAAAGGCGGGACGCTGTCATTACACTACTTAAAGGGAGGATGAAACGCGAACCTTTTTGACTCTCATCAGAAGAATCATCAATGGAAGACCTGCTATCAGTATCAGGGCTGCTCCCTCGTCTTTCTTGACTCATGGAAGACAGCTGATTTGACTGCTTGACTAGTGAAACACGATAGAAGTAATTACGCCAAAAATTCTCCTCAGAGACCCTGTTTAAATTTATTCCCTCAATCAATGTTTCTTTAAAATTATTATTTAAATGTAACGTACATTTTGGGAACGAGTTCAAAACGCATAGTTTGTAAGTTTTTATCCTCTTTGAGAGTTGCCATGGCAACGGGGGAAATTTCCTCAAAGTTGAAGTCAAAGTTAACGCCAGTAGGAGGGCTGCGAACGAAATTGCGTTTATCCTGAGACAATGAGAGAATCTGTAGCTTCAAGGAGTCTTCGTCGGGGCAACCGGACCATGGGGGAACACCCCCTGATCCTGTTGACCCCTTAGACTTCAAGAATGCCTCTTGTTCCTTATTGAATTCCCCCAAAAGCGTCTAACATATCAATAAAAGTAATGTTTGACTTTTTTTGTTTCACATTGTATTTTGAGTAAGAGTATTAAGGCCTACATTTTCTTCAACAGTGTGTTTCAAATGTTTAGCCGTTTCGGTCACTTTGTGGCCAGCGTTTCCGGCTACTTTATATAGGAAACCTGAAGTAGCCCAATGAAGTTTACATCATTGGCGTTAAGGCAATAATTTAAGTTTAAAACTTCAGACTTACTTCCGATGGATTTAGCGGATTCGTAGGCCTTTTGAGAAACATCCTGTAACTGCGCCGCTTTCCCTCCAGCTGAAATTTCATCCAAAGTGATAGGTTCAACGGGGGAATCCTTTGAAATGGCTTCATTAGGCTTAGGTTCTCCTAATTTTTCATCCGTCTTAGGGTTAGGCTCCGACGCAGATACGCCTTGGCTATCGTTTTCCGATGATTTCTCGGTTTCAGCACCCGAATTTTGCTCAGATTCTTTCTTATTTTCGGACGCGCTGTTTTTATCGCCTTTCCAAAAGCCGTAAATTAAATCCATAATTATGTTCCCGTTAATTAATTCAAGTTATTAACGTAGATCGATCGATACAACACTACAGTCAGTCACTGACCTGAACCCTAAATCTGATAGGTGATAGCTGAAGCAGACGATGCTTGAGGGGATTCATCACATGGGATAAGACATGTTGTAAGCAATGAGATAGATAGAGTTACAATTCAAATCGGCTTACCGCGAAACACATTGCTTTTATTAAGCACGTTTATCAAAACATGACAGCGCCATCTGCGAGCCTCTAGCGGAACTAATTACAACTTTTACTCGTTTATTTCCAATCAGAAACATCGTTATGATTTTTATTTCATATATTTATTAGATTAAAAAGGACTAAAGTTTTTATTATTTAACTCGCGTATTTTATTTAACACGTTTAAAAAACTATCTTGACAGCTAGTTACGCAGATTATAGCAACAGACGGTAATAAAAAAGTTCTTCTAGTGATTAATAGGTGGCGCCACCCGTATTTGATAAAGATTCACGCTCGACAAAAGGTGTATCGCGAAACGTCGATCTCGAGATTTCACGTTGTGACTCTAGGTTTAAAATATATATTCTATCTCATTGGTTGTAAGTTGGACTCTGGTGAGACGGACCGAGGGAATAACGCACACACGGAATAACGTATAACCGGATTAACGCCTAACCGGAATAACGCATAACCGGAATAGCGCATAACCAGAATTACGCACAAACGGAATAACGCATAAACGGAATAGCGCATAAACGGATTAACGCACAAATGGAATAACGCATAGCCGGAATAACGTATAACCGGATTAACGCCTAACCGGAATAACGCATAACCGGAATAGCGCATAACCAGAATTACGCACAAACGGAATAACGCAAAACGGAATAGCGCATAAACGGATTAACGCATAAACGGAATAACGCATAAACGGAATAGCGCATAAACGGAATAACGTATAACCGGATTAACGCATAAACGGAATAACGCATAAACGGAATAACGTATAACCGGATTAACGTACAACCGGAATAACGTATAACCGGATTAACGCATAAACGGAATAACGCATAGCCGGAATAACGTATAACCGGATTAACGCATAACCGGAATAACGTATAACCGGATTAACGCCCAACCGGAATAACGTATAACAGGATTAAAGCATACACGGAATGGCGCATAAACATTTAGAGACGGTCCCCTATCATGGCTTTAGGAAGGTTCTGTTCGGATCTCGCCTGAGCTACGCTTTCAACGCTTCTAGCAGAAAAGGAAGAGTTTCTTGACGTCATAGACTTATAGAAAGTAGTACGAGATCGCTGGCGATCCAAAAGTTATTTTTGGAACTAAAGCTACTTTATGAGCCAATCCACGGCTTGTTTCAACGAAGTGTACAATTGTTTTTATATCTATATACTTTTGATGATATTTACAGAGGCGTAGCCAGGGATTTTGATGCCCAGGGCGGTTGCGGCGGTTAAATGGGTTAACCCCCAATTCACCCAATTTAAAACACCCAATTCGCATTTATCCAAGCCTCAATCAACCCAATTCCCAGTTCTCCTATTCCAATTAACCCAATATTGCATACCCAAAAAGACTCAAATAGAGTAGAATTTGATGGTTTTATTTATTTATTTTTTCATTCCATAAGGGATACACTTACTTGAAGTGTATAACCGCTCCAAAGAGGGAGAGACGTCCTCCTTACCAAACCAAACCTAACCTTACATAACATAACAGTAACGTTTTGGAAAAGGCATATTATTTGAGAAGTCAATGAAGCTAAACATCAATATTTTGGAAAAGGCGTAACATTGTTAAATGATTAATAAAATGTTATTAACCTAACTTAACCAAACCAAAACCTAACCTAAGCTAACATAACATAAAATAACAGTAATGTTTTGGAAAAGGCGAGATCCGAACAGAACCTTCCTAAAGCCATGATAGGGGACCGTCCCTAAATGTTTATGCGCCATTCCGTGTATGCTTTAATATTGTTATACGTTTTTCCGGTTGGGCGTTAATCCGGTTATACGTTATTCCGGTTATGCGTTAATACGGTTATACATTATTCCGGCTATGCGTTATTCCGTTTATGCGTTAATCCGGTTATGCGTTATTCCGTTTATGCGTTATTCCGTTTATGCGTTAATCCGGTTATACGTTATTCCGGTTATGAGTTAATTCGGTTATACGTTATTCCGTTTATGCGTTATTCCGTTTATGCGTTATTCCGGTTATACGTTATTCCGGTTATACGTTAATCCGGTTATACGTTATTCCGTTTATGCGTTAATCCGGTTATACGTTATTCCGGTTATACGTTATTCCGTTTATGCGCTATTCCGTTTATGCGTTATTCCGTTTATGCGTTATTCCGTTTATGCGTTAATCCGTTTATGCGCTATTCCGTTTATGCGCTATTCCGATTGTGCGTAAATCTGGTTATGCGCTATTCCGGTTATGCGTTATTCCGTTTATGCGTTAATCCGGTTATACGTTATTCCGGTTATGCGTTAATCCGGTTATACGTTGTTCCGCCTATGCGTTATTCCGTATATGCGTTAATCCTGTTATACGTTATTCCGGTTATGCGTTAATCCGGTTATACGTTATTCCGTTTATGCGTTAATCCGTTTATGCGCTATTCCGTTTATGCCTTATTCCCATTATGCCTTATTCCGGTTTTTATGCGTTATTCCGATTATACGTTATTCCGTGTGTGCGTTATTCCCCCTTCCCGGTGAGACTTCAGACTTGTTCACCTCCCAACTCCTAAGTAAACCTCTATTCATTCCCTGATGAATTACATACTGAAACCAGGGCTAAAACCTGATTAATCACCTACTGAAACCAGAGCTAAAACCTGATTAGTCGCATACTTGCCGAGGACTCTCAAAGGGACCCAATTTGCATTGAAACCATCTAAAAATCGGCTTTCTATAGGAATTTAACCTTTTTTTACCTCCAACGCTACATATATATACCAACAATAAAAGAATGGCAGTTAATAATTAGTGCATTTATTAAAATCAATTTTATTAGTGTTAATTTATTTACATAAGGCGAACGAACACATTGACTAGAATTATTAATTATTACTTATTACATATAAACAATGGACAGGTAAAACATAATTCAAGAGCTAGTGGCACTAAATTAAATGATAAGTGAACGACACGTAAAGGGGCAGTAACACGTTACTATATACAATCAGAAACTAGATTCTTTCAACGGAGGCTCCGCTTTCAACTTCACTGTGGCCCATAGACAAATAGACCGAAGTTTGGCAGTCCGGGAGGGGGGTGGAGGGGCGAGAATTTAAGTACTACTTAAAGGGAAAGTGACACAACTCCATGACACAATTGTTGCGCAATTCCTTTAAATTTCACGAAGGTTTTAAGACGCAACGGGTTTCGTATTGACTTAATATCTCGAAATTGGAGATATTGGCTCGGATCTCGAGAGAAACGTGATATTTGCGGTCGGGGTTGTAGGTCAAGCGTGTAAGGCACCTCCAACAGCGCCAAAATCCTCGTAGAAAGAAGGCATGAAGGATGAACCGAAATTATCGGAGACACTCTAAATAAAAAGTTAAAAAGTTTAATCACGATTTAATTATAAAGAATTTAAAATATCCTTTATAAAAACTACTACGGATTTCGTGCAAAATCATCAGATTGAAATTTGAAATTCCCTGGGCTATTTCCCTTATATTTTTAAGAATATTATTTTAAAATAAGCGAGTAAAAACATAATTATTGTAACTTTCAACCTTTAACATTCAATATTCGCAAACTCTAGAAATTTTCTCCACTAAAAACTAAATTCCGTGACTTTGTTAAAATTCTTGAAAATCCCGGCCTTTTTGTCACATTTGTTACATTTTAGAATTCCAGTTGAAACTAATTGACTTAAAGTTCGCATGCAAGGTCAAAAAAAGATTTCCTTACATTTTCCAAATTAATCCACCTTTGATGTACTTCATTCTCTTTATTGACAACACTGGCCTGATCCGCGAAATCATCGAATGATTCATGGAGCGCTACTCCCACATTTCCATGAATTCCGTGAGTTTCCGCGAAGTTCTTATTAAGGATATTGCAAGTCGAAATTCGATCAACAGCTAATCCCGATGGCGGTGTCGTTGAGGTTAAATGGACAAATGAACTGTTGACCTGTTGGGGGTTTGAAGAAGTCAAACCGGTACTCAGTGACGTGACGCACGTCGGGGTAATTGCCTCGTAATCATCTAAGAGGTCTTGCAAATTATTGATGTATTCAATAGCCCTAAAAAATAATTAGAACTTAATTAATTCAATTAATCTGCGGGTTAATTGTTTTAGTGTTTAGTTCTATGACCTTATGGGGGTCTAAAACCCGCATCCAACATTGAAACGTCACAATTTTCGCGTAAAATGCTAGGGGTGGACCACCATCGAGAGGTCATACCTCTAGTTAACGGGGTTCATATGATTTCCAAAACCAAATTTTCATTATATTTCTAGGGTTTAAATTTATCCCTGACATTTTTCTACGATTTTCCCTGACGTTTTTAGGTGCGATTGTTATTGTCGTAAACATAAGAATGGCCGCTGAACATAGTTTTCAGTAGCCTGGCCTCCTGGTGTAAATGGTATTAATCCTCCTAGTCTTAAAACTGTGCATAAGTAAACTATTTCGTTTAAATCGCATTTTATGAATATTTAACGTAAAACATTTCGGTGTCTGGCCAAACGTGATCTCGCTAAAACATCATCCAGATTATTGGTTCAACCGCAGATATCTTAGAAACTTTATTCAAATTCCTTGAGTTTTGTTGAAATTCTTAAAATTTCTAGAGTTTTCCCTGCTCTTTTTGGCCCATTTTTAAATTCCCTGACTTTTCCAGGTTTTCCCTGACCTAAAGCAACATTGTAGACTTCCATGTTTTCAATGTTTCGTAATCGTTACTCTCACTTGAGAATGTCATAGCCCAAATCGCCTTCTACCCAATCGTACTAAACCATCAGTGTTTGAGAAAATCTTACCGTTGCAAAGTCTTGACTTTTGACAATCTTTTATTCCTATTTTCAAGTGGGACGCATTTTCTAAGTCTAGCGAATGCCGTATTGACCGCTTGAACCCTTCGACGTTCTCTCGCGTTTCTTCTCGCGACAAGATGCGGTGGTTTCTCGCGATGCGGAACGTGCTTATAACTAGACTTAACCGACTTGTTTCGAGTCCCGCCGCCTTTGCCTTTCTTAGTAGTTTTAGTTCCGCCATTCAAAGTGGCGTCGGTTGAAGCGATATTTTCAAGCGTGTTGTTAGAAGTGGTGGCGGGTTCGCGCAAATCACCCCAGGAAGTCGAACTTGGGTTAGAATTGTCTTCGAAACCGTACAAGCAAGCGCTGGCGAAGTCATCGGATGACGTCACAATGTCCGAGGATGACTGCCAATCATTTAAGCGCATTTTAAAAATACCCACGATTACTTTTCAACCAAATTAAAGAAAATCGAATAAAATTTGGATTTATTTAAAATTGTATTATACGCATTGCATTTTTTAGTTAATTATTAAAATTACTTTTGATTAACGCTTAAAATTTTATATTATTTTAAATCGAAATTTAACTTATTTTTTTTTTTAGGTATTACGAGCTCTTCGGAAGATACATCTGAAATAAGTCGAATCGCGCGGTGTATTCTTGACTTATAGAGCGCGAGGCGGGACAAAATAAGCCGTTGTTCAACTTAACACAATTAATAAAGGAGATACGGGGCGAAATTAAGTTTAACCGAAACTCTACAAGGATTTATAGCATTAACTATAACGAGGTGAACAGACGCTAAAGTATCTTCTCACCTGGCGACCGGCACGCGCGCGCGTGGCAGCAGTTTCCCCTTGAATTGATTCCACATACAAAGGTATTTTTACGAAACTGAAAATAAAGCAGACATACGGTTGCGTATAGTATTCTTTCAAGGTGAAATTTATATAGAACTAGACCGCGACTCCTTAAAATTTATTTCACTTTCATTTAGTTCCACGTACAAAGTTACTCTAGGACACTTGGATTAAGGCATGATTAAGGTCAGCACGCGGTATCTTTTTAAGGTGAAATACGTGATAAATTAGTATTCAAGGTAACTTGACTGTAAAAGTACATTATTTTAGGCGTTCTGCAGGCTTTACCGCGTTGTAAACTAACTTCGAGAATATGACTCGTGCGGGGCGGTGCTTTTTGAACCTCAAGCCCACTTAGAAGCTTTTGTTTAAACGGGGGGATGATACTATAGGGGTGGGACACTTATTGGGCCCTCGCAAATACGTCATTTTAAGGCGCGTGCCAGCTGAAGATTTTTTTTATCATAGTATATCTGAGATTTTGCAATTAAGGCAATTTTTCTTAATTACAGATGAACGGCTAGGTCGATTAGGACAAAATTTTATACAGATATACCTTATAATGTGTTTAATAACTGTGTTAAATTTCAAATAAATTCATAAAGCCGTTTCAGAGATATAAGAAATTCAAACGAGCTCTGACAGATTGTGGCAATAATGCAACTTGGTTAATTACGGGCGAGAGATTGGATTGATTGTGTTCAAATTTTGGGCGTAATTAGGTGCAAACGTGCTTAACAAGTATGCAAAATTTCAAAATGATACAGAACACGGTTTCAGAAATATACGGAATTCAAACGACACGTGTATATTATGATAAATATTGCAATTTTTGTTAAATACAGCTGAATGGCTACATAGATTGCGTTAAAATTTCGCAAGAGCCTAGTTTATAACATCCTTAACACGCGTGAAAAATTCCAAATAAATACAAACACCCGTTCTAAAAATACACCTAATTATATAAGAAAGCAATAACAAATAAATTTAAGATATTTTTGTGTCCGTTAGAGACGTTATTCTAATTGTAGCCGTTTATTTTAGAAGATGAACGCAGGTGATATTTGGAATAAATAAAATTCCAGGTAGAAACCTGGAGCGAGAGAAAAATTGACTAACGGACTGGTTCCCTTCAGCTGAGATTGAGAAAAACAACTGCTTTTTACAATTTACTTAAAACTAACGGAAAAGTTAGAGAGGGCCCTGATTTTGGCGCGTGCCGGAGGGGGTGGCGTGACCCCCTCCCTATCTAATTGGCCAGTCAAAAAAGCACTGACGCGTGACGTATACTGTACGCCTGGCCACGTGGATCGTGAACCCATTATTAACCTATTATCAGTTAACACAAAGTACAATAGAATCTGATGCCGTTCTACTTCAGTAACCTTTAACCCTAAAGGTCACCCTATAGCTCACTTCTGACACACTAGATAAGAAACTTGACCATAATTACAGTGAAAATATCAATAAAAATGCCTTTTTAAAAAGTGTAATTCTACAATATTAATATATGTTTAAATACAAATATAAATATCTAGTATATTTTAAAAGGATTAAAAATGAGACAAAGAAGAACGGTGATATTGTCTCCAGATGGGAAATGTTAAGAAACATCAGAAGTAACGTAACAAAAGTAAGTTACTCGTTATTTGCCAATCAAAACCAACTTTCTTGTAAGCAATAGGTATAAACAACAAAGAGAAATAATGATACACACCATTTTCACTCAAATCCCCCAACGAAATCCTTCCATATAAAATTTAAATTTATTATGGCAAAGGAATTGTCATACTTATAAGCTATTACGTTACTTATCGAAGCATACGTTTCCCGGAACAGGTTAATGAGAGTTTAAATAGCATCGTGATATCTTAGTAGTCGTAATAACAGACGAAAGGCGAATGATTTCAAGGTCAATTGACAACTATCTTCTAAGGAAAGTCGCGGCATGCTCCCAGACTGATCCGAGTGTCTTTCGCCGAAGATGTACCTGACAGCAGACTTTCTATATACGCCAAAGAATAACGGGATATAACGGAGGTCCCGGAGTCGGATGGGGCATCTGGCACGCGTACAAGACAATTCTATATAGTCAGAACTTGGATTAACCTATATCTAGTTACGCTGTCTATGTCAACCACTTAACCCTTGGTGGATAGTTAATATACACCAGACACATGCACGTCGCAATCTTCAAATACATATCTATCAGAAATACATACATCTATTAGGAATAATTTTGCCTAAATATATCTCCTCTTGCACTTTAATATCTACGCGTGTTTTGTATTAGGCCGGGTTTAAGAACTTACCATAAGTCACGTTACACCTCATACTTCCGCGGTCTTTCTAAGTGTGATTTCATTGGATGGTAGCTACGTGAGGTCAGGCGCGTGCGCAAGGTTCAACGCGCAGCGAAATAGGTTTTTCTGAAGCTAAAATCCGTTTTACACATAATGATTAGGTTGACTCTTCCCACAAAATCCGCCTAGATACGTTGAGTGAAAATGGATGGCTACGCAATGATTACTAGTAGCTGTATGTATTCCTAATCTTATATAAGTGAAAGTCTTGAATAGCTGATAATGAAACGCCCAAATTGTTTTACCCAGGAAGTTCAATGCTCGTTTTGCACGGATATTAATATACTCATAAGTATAGTAGATTCTTTTAATATGAAAACCTTGCTAACGAAATCGTTATTACGTTTAACGATATTTAAAGGTTTGGGGTAAATTCCATATTTTAAAATGAAGGCTCGAAATTCGAAAAGCATCAAAAATGTCGAGATGGTCAATTCCGGGTCAATTTTCTGCTATTACATAACGGATTTTCATAGTTTTGATGGCGGAGATCCAACAAAATAATGGTTATGGGTTCCAATAGCTACAGTGGCCCATTATTAGTTGGATACACTGGTTTTCAGTCTTTAACACATGATTTGATAGGGCTAGAATGTGCCAACTAAACCAGAGATACCAAATTCTAAACATAAGAGAGAGTCGAGGGTGGCAAGGAAGTTTGTAGTATAACATCTTCCCAGAAAACGGTCTCCGGCGTTGAAGATTTTTTGTGCCGGGGGCGCGAGCAGGTGAGGCGGCAAGGCGAGATTTCGTTGTGTCGCGTGCCATTCACTTCCGGCAATGTATACTATCTTGGGCACGTGCAAACGCAGTGGCGGTTTAAGATTGTAGTATTATTAAAACCGCGCCGACAGATTCACGTGAGCTCGCGACAACCATTCAGTTTTGGCACGAGTAATAAAAACGATAAAGAAAAAAATTAAGTGTTATACTTCGATTAGTTGATTTCTGCTTCTGAAAGAGATACTGTTACTAAAATTGAAATCTAACAACTAGCTGTCAAAGGCTTAGTACAGACTAAATAGGAGCTAGATGGACTGCAAAATTGCTTGTAGTCAATTCTCGCTTCCGTCGTTCACAAACTAGTTTTCAGTATAAGACTCTAGCATTACGAAGTATATAGGTAGTGTCATACTTATGGAATATACGTTATAAACTTAGGCTAATACCGATGACTGTTTAGTATTTAGTAACAGGAAATTTTCCCGGTTTCAGCTCCTTTCAAACACCGGGTGGCTTAGCTATAGTATAGTCTTAAATTCAGAAGAACTCGAAGAGGTTCAATTTTCACGTCGTTATTTGTAAGGATGGTTTCTACTATAGGTTTTAAAGCTTAATGAGTAAACGTATCGTCTAATCGTGAAGCCCCCACCCTCGGGGTTTTTCGTTGGCAACGTAAGGCGCCCCTTATAGATAGATGTAGGTAGTCCCGTCAGGGGTCCAGCTGCTCCGAAGAGCAGATGCCAACGAGAGACTAGCTCCTCGGTGATGACCGCTGAGGGCCAAAACTACAAGAGTCAAACCGGAAAAACATTCCCCCTTTTCTTACGATTACGAAAAGCATCATGGGAAGAAATTTAGTTGAATAACCTTAATAATTTTTATGGAACTAAGTACTCAAATTCCTCATAGAAAAAAAATTGCATAAATTTTATAGGACAAAACAATTAGGTTATATAGCACTAAAATTTATTTATCACTAGGTTCGTGTTTACGTAAACACTATACAATATGTTTCTGATTAAAGGCCGACTTCCATCGAAAAGGGTTCTAGCGAACTGAAAACCGAGCATCGAGACTAACAATGAACTATAGCGACCGTGCCGATTTTCGAATCCCCGCTGGGCTAAAAGATGGAAGGGTTCTAGCTAAGTGAAAGCCGTGCAATGTGGTTCTAGCGAACTAAAGATACGCAATAGAGAATTTCCTTCAGGGGAAAGCAAAAATTCGAGAGGATATAAATTTAAAAGGATTTCTAGTGTTCATCTTCAGTTCGCTAGAACCACATTTCACGGCTTAAAGTTTGACAAAGCGGGGCTTCGAAAATTGGCACGGTCGCTCCCTTGTTAGTCTCCTCTTTGGTCTCGATGCTCGGTTTTCAGTTGGCTAGAACCCTTTTCGCTGGAAGTCGGCCTTTAAGACGATATTCTTAATAAGCTTCATGGCTTTAGCTTCGTTTCTGTCCCAAGGTCGAGAAGAATCAATCAACCTTCCCTATAGTGTTACCATAAGTTTATAAAATTTGTTCCATCTTATAAACTTATGCGGTGTTACTGATTGATATCCAGCACGCAGTTTGATCCAATTTGGAAATTAACAAATTGCAACTGCGCATGAATAGCAAACAAACAAACAAACCACTATACTATTTGCACTGCTTGATTTTGATTGAGTAAAGTGCACATGCAAGAACTGCGTATCTAGAAATACTTTTACCTACAGAAAAGGGAATATTTGGCTTCGATTTTTTAAGTAAATGGTCTAGGAGTTTTTTGGGATAATCTATTTAGGTCCGAGGGTTGGTTATCTATCTATTTCAGAGTGGGGCGTGCCCCTTGGGGATGGGGAGAACACTTCCGTGGCACCTGCCTCGAAACACGCGACGCAACCTCGGGAACTAAATCCAGGATTACAGCTAGGATCGTAAAACCTTATTTTAATATTTGATAGGACAGTCCGAGCCCGGCCTAGGTGGACTTTATTCCTATTGGTCAATTTCGTTAATGCATGGTCTTACTATAAAATATACGTGGGATTCAAAGCCGCGTACTTATTGTACCTGAACTCAAATTTGGTGATGTCATAATCGTAAATATGGTTTTTCTAAATATTGAGAGAAATAGTCGATGTTGCCAATGATATCAAAACTATAGGGTTATGTTAAATTCAATGGTTTTAACACTATAGAGCTATGGCTAAAATGGGGCTTTAAAATAAAATCAAGAAAATTCTTTAAGACCCAAATTTGCGCCGTCATAACTCTAGTATGCTAACACTTGCGGGTAAACGATTCACTCGCATCCTCGCATCTTTAAAAAGGGTTAGAATTTTATAGGGGTTATGTCCGCGCTCAGGGTATCAATTTTAAATAAAAGGTTAATTTAATTTAGTTGAAGGTAAGTACAGTCCCTTTCAATCTCACTTAGTGCAAATGAGCCGCTATTTCTAAAACCGGAACTAATTAGACATATTTAATTGAACAAACTTCGATTTGAATCTAATCTTCGTCGTTTAAAACGATGCATCCGTTTCCACTTTCATATCAATTTCAATTAGAATAAAATTAGAGTTAATTGGATATTTCCGTTTCAAATTTATATATATAACTAATAGCTCCAGTTAAATTAATTTAGTCGATAATCTGGTTGCAAAGATTAAAGATGAAGGTGTTTTTAATTCTGGTTTTAATCGCAACGTTGGCAATTTGCAGTAAGTGAAAAATACTATTGAAATCCCTTCACTTTTCCTGACTGCTTTTTTAGCCTTTTTTTTTCAAATTCCTCGACTTTCCCTGACCTTTAGGACCGCATTTCCAATTTCCTTGACTTTCCCGGGTCTTTTAAAATCCTTAACTTTTCTTGACCTCAACGAACGCATTTTTAAAATCCTTGACTGTTATAAATATTAAATTCACTAGTTTAAGTTCAGTTTGCATCATCGATAAGGGTTATTCGTGATATTATAGCGCGATAAAGGGGGTATAGCTTGAATAATATAAGATTTTTCTATATAAAATCACTGCGCTCCTTGCTTGACCGAATTTTTAAACTTCCTGACCATTAAGAGTCAATTTTGAACATTGGTTGACGATAATATTTAATCACAGCAGAGGTTCTTGGAGATGACGCGGAAAAAACCATCAATGAAGAGGGAAGCCCATTGGCTGACGCCATAAGCCTAACGAAACGTAGTGCTGCGGCTCCTGTCGCCTACAGAAAGCGCAGAAGTCCATTGGCTGACGCCTTTACCGTGAAGAAACGACGAAGCGCATTAGCTGACGCCTTTAGCATGAGAAAACGACGAAGCGCATTAGCTGACGCCTTTAGCATGAGAAAACGACGAAGCGCATTAGCTGACGCCTTTACCATGAGAAAACGACGAAGCGCATTAGCTGACGCCTTTACCATGAGAAAACGACGAAGCCCATTAGCTGACGCCTTTACCATGAGAAAACGACGAAGCGCATTAGCTGACGCCTTTACCATGAGAAAACGACGAAGCGCATTAGCTGACGCCTTTACCATGAGAAAACGACGAAGTCCATTAGCTGACGCCTTTACCATGAGAAAACGACGAAGCGCTTTCGCACTGCTCCCTAACTTCAGTAAACGAAGTGCTGCGGCTCCTGTCGCCTACAGAAAGCGCAGAAGTCCATTGGCTGACGCCTTTACCCTGAAGAAACGACGAAGCGCCAGCCGCCAAGATCAAGACCGTAGGAAGCGTAGGATTGTCTTTAAGAAGCGTAGCGCTTTGCCACAAGACTGGGAATACCTTAGCAAATACGCTCCGTTGGACCATGGACGAAAGAAACGTAGGATTGCCTTCTAGAAACGTAACTCTTAGCCACAAGACTGGCTGGAAGGTCAGTCTTAAGAATGGTTAAAGTAGCATTACCATAAAAAGAACAATTAAATCTTTTGTAGTTATCATAACATTGAATAAAACGAGTTAATTGTATTAACCATTTTTATGTTTACAATTGTTTAACAGCCATAGGGTCTGTTTCATACTGAGAATGGGGTTTGAAAGCGTTATTAACAAATTCTTCCACATAAAAATGCTTTGAATCAAGCAAACGATTAGTTGTTCAAAAATGTCGATCTCACATATCAAAAAGTACAACCCTTTATTCTGAAAGCCGAAATACAACTTAACAAACTTCATTTTCAATCCAATCTTTAGTTTCATCGAAACCACCGGATAAAATTTTGTGTTTTAGTATAAATAGAATACAATCAAACCCTTTGTTTAAACTTAATTAGCAATTTCCGTTTTAGATATGAAAGTAATTAACAGCTATCGTAAAATTTAGCGATAATCTGGTTTCAAAGCTTAAACACGAAGCTGCATGGTCTATAGCGAACATTCGCTCATATTGTCGGTAAGTAGATAGGCCTACATGGTAGCGAAAGTGGATAATAGAAGAAATAAAATAATACTTTAGTTACGTAACATGAATCTACCCAGGCTCAGCCTTTTGGTTTGCGCTCCCGCTCATCTCTATAACTGTTTGGTATTAAATCCTCAGCCATTAACCCACAAACCTAGTCTGGACGTGGGACAAAAATCCACAAGCGCACGAGTGGGATAGATGAGGGAACTATTTATCGCGTATGTGATTCGGTTTAGTAACCTTGCTATAATAAATTTTATGGGATTTTGGGAAGAATCAGATACTTCTGATGGTAGATATAAACTTTTATGACATTACTTTTCCTCAGACTGCACTTACAAATTCCTTTTTCCATTCCCCGACCTTTAAGACTTCATTTTCAAATCCCCGACTTTTCCCAAATATTAAATAACTCCATTCCGAAATAAATATACTTTTCCCTGCATTTTCAAATTCCTAGACCCAATTTTTAAACGGTTCACGGGTAGTTGAGCGGTTTTCAAAAGAGCGTTTTGGAATAAAGGAATGCCCAAAACAGCGGTTTGCAAAACCGCGTTGAAGCAAAACCGCAGTTGCTGTTTCCGCGTTTAGCGCTATTTCCGCGTTTCTCAATATAGCGCTATTTTCCCAACCAGCAGTTTAGCGCTACAGCGTTTCATAACCGTTTGAGATCCTCAGGTTATGGACTGGTTCGCGGAATATATTCTGGAAAAGGTGGCAGCTAACTATTACGAGGATATTTTGGAAAAGGTGGTAGGTAATTAATAGGAAAATATTTTGGAAAAGGTGGCAGCTAACTATTACGAGGATATTTTGGAAAAGGTGGTAGGTAATTAATAGGAGAATATTTTGGAAAAGGTGGCAGCTAATTAATGGGAGAATATTTTGGAAAAAATGGCAGCTAATTAATAGGAGAATATTTTGGAAAAGGTGGCAGCTAATAGGAGAATATTTTGGAAAAGGTGGCAGCTAATCAATATCAGAATATTTTGGAAAAGGTGGCAGCTAATTAATAGGAGGATATTTTGGATAAGGTGGAAAGTAATTTATAGGAGTTCAAATAATCCATCCCAACCAAACATTAAAACGCATTAACACACTAGACCACAGTAGCGTCGCTAGGGTGTGAAATTTGGGGGGGCTAAATCTGGGCAAACTATTTTAAAGTTATTATAAGAATTTAATATAAACAAGATGGCCCAAGAGCTGGGACTTAATAGTAGCCATATCGTTATCTATTTAATTAGCACATAAATAAAAAGAAAAAGTTCAAAGACCCTAAACAATAAATCAGAAGTGTCCGACCCCACAGTGGTAGCGTGTCTTACTGCTGCGCCAGCCAGCCGGGTTCAATTCCCGGGTGCGGTGTGAAATTTTTTTTAATTAAAATAAAATCTCTAACTGAGCTCAGCTACCACTATTGGTTCCATTTTCGCTAAAATCTGACGATAACGGAAGCGAAAACCCCGGCCAGTAATACTACGGCTCGGGTCCAACTAAGAGCCTATCGTATACTACGATGTGGCTAAAAATTGCATAATGGGTTCTTTGGAAAATGTGTAGACCTTTAAAACTATCCGTAAATTTGTGTCAACGTGAAATTATTCGTATTTTAAAGATGTACAACCTTTTTGATAAAAAAAAGGACTACGGAACCGATTATGAAGGATTTTCACTCGTCTTAGGTTTATTTTTAGTCTTGGTTAGCTTTTAGTCCACACTATTGGGACTCCCTTCGAAAGAACATAAAACATTTTACTTGTCTCCATCTGTTTTTTCTTCAAAATTTTACTGTTTGATATTGAAAATTTTTTATATATTGCTACAGAATTTTAGGTTGCTAATTTTTTGGTAGGGTTTACGGATTATTTTGGGGGGGCTAAATTTGGAATTTGGGGGGGCTATAGCCCCCCCAAAAAAGGCCTAGCGACGCCACTGCTAGACCACGAAATTGTTTGTTTGACAGGCATTAAAATTCAAACCTAAAGCTGAAATCAATACTAATTAGAGCTTGGCATTATCCATCCGTTATCCGTAAATTAGTGAATAATCGATTATTTATAGATAAATGTTGTAGACATAATTCGATTTAATATACAACTTCTGTTGATAATTATGGATTATGGATAAAATAACGTGGATGATGGATAGATAATGCCGAGCTCTAATACTTATACCTTCAACAATACGAAACAACGCTCAAGATGTAAACGCTGTAATCAAAATGCGCTGAAACGAGAAATGGCTATAATGGCAAACGCGTTTATGAAAAAGCCGTTTTGGACAATGCTGTTTTGATAACACGCCCAATCGATAACATACCTTTTTAAACAACCCGCCACAAGGTTGCTATAGAAAAATACACTACACCAGGAGTTCATAATAACACCCCTTCGGGGGGGGGGAAGTACGAAACTGGACAAAAAGCCCGTAACAACAAAGTTTCGCCGTAAAGCTCAGCGGATTTATACACCGCTTAACTCCCAAAGAAATAGTTACCCCAATGTTTAGCGCCCACGCGCATTAATTTCCCATATTCCGGGTTAGCACTATTTTTATCTTGTGATTTAGGGAGCGAAAATGGCTCGCGAGTCGCGTCTCATGTCTGTCGGCGCGGGCAGCCGCGGTGTACATTAAGCCTTGGCTAAGAAGTTGGCTTTGCGATGGTTTCTAGTTTTCTACAAAGCATTTAAACGATAGTCATTATTGTTTTCTTGTGATATGTGTGATAATTCCGTGGTTAAATTAAAACGGTATGGACAAATTGATTCCCAGTATCTTTAATATAAGAATTCCATCGTGTTTCTGCGTCCACATATACTCGCCATTTTTCTTAACGACGGAGATCCCTGCCAAGTTTTGGAACGAAAACCAAGGAGTATAGATACTACTACAATCTACTGTAAAGTTGTATGTCCATCAACAGGCTAGTCCTTTATATGCGCAACGACAAAATCTTGTTGTTCGCGATTTTTACCATTAGCTCTATGGCAAGTTTCGTACTTCCCCCCCCCGAAGGGGGGTTATTATGAACTCCTGACTACACCGACCTTTTCCAAGACTCCATTTTCCATATCGGAGGATGCAGGAATAGGAATTTTTAACACGTCATTTTGTGGGCTTTTTGTGCTTGAATTAAAGGCCGACTTCCATCGAAAAGGGTTCTAGCGAACTGAAAACCGAGCATCGAGACTAACAATGAAGCGACCGTGCCGATTTTCGAATCCCCGCTGGGGTATAAGATGGAAGAGTTCTAGCTAACTGAAAGCCGTGCAATGTGGTTCTAGCAAACTGAAGATACGCAATAGAGAATTTCCTTCAGGGGAAGGCAAAAATTCGAGAGGAAATAAATTTAAAAGGATTTCTATTGTTCATCTTCAGTTCGCTAGAACCACTGATTGCACGGCTTTCAGTTAGCGAGAACCCTTCCATCTTTTACCCCAGCGGGAATTCGAAAATCGGCACGCTCTCTTCATTGTTAGTCTCGATGCTCGGTTTTCAGTTCGCTAGAACACTTTTCGCTGGAAGTCGGCCTTCAATGGGGAGTACGTGTAAAAACGGTCACCCCTTGACGTCATACATAATGTATCTGAACTTCGAAACCACGTGATATTGTCGTAGCTACCGACCTATGATCGCCGGCCCTGTTTGACGCAAATTTCCCTGAATTTTACTAAAAGTTCTAAATTTCCCCGAGTTTTCCCTGAGGTTTTTGTCATTATTTATTTCCCTGATTTTTCCAGGTTTTCCCTGTTTTCCAGGTTTGTATGAACCCTGTAACCCTAAACGATCTAGCACACCATAAATCAAATGGGAGTTTTACGTTGCCCTCAATAATCTATACATATTATTCTTGATTAAAACGTTGAACTTACATTTTTGGAGACCCAAAGCAGACCTACCAATTACCTCATTATCACGTGACTACGATGAGTGTTGATCTAAAAGGACGACATTAATTTGGCACAAGCAAAACAATTATTTATTCAAAATTGCCCATTTTACAAAAAAAAAAAAAAACGCGAAATTTTAAAGGAAAATTTATGTACAAAATTAATTTTAAACACAAATTAAGATAAGTTTAACTTAAACGTCAATTACAGACGATAATTTTCACGTTTTTAAAAAATATATGCGATATTGTATACTAGCCCCGTTGAATATTGATTTCCAAAAAAAAAAAAAACACAAATTTCTTGAAATTTTCACTGAAAAACCCTTAAATTTCAAATGAAAATTTCTAGAAAAAACACTCGATTTAAATCCTCGATCCTAAAATCGATCAAAGGTTAATTGAATTTGATTTTAATTTAACCGAAATTAAGTCCATTAATGGCTTAAAAATTACGATTACGTTTAAGAATCGTAGGATTTTTAAATTTTTTATAAATTTTGGTTTGATTTTTATACAAAATTTCTTCTGACGCGAACTGTGTGTTGATTGGTTGATTGGGAAGGGAGACATTTGATTGGGTTGATCAATTATGATTCAGGCAATGCAGTGCACTATTCCTTTAATTAAGGGAGGGTAAATAATATTAAAGTAAATGGGGTCAAAGGTCAGCGTTTTCACTGGTTTGGGTGGAATATTTTCGAGCGCCGTGATTGGACGATAGATACTATAGTATGACGCACTTTTTCTTGCCTTTACTAACTTTCTTCGGTCCGTTTGTCGATTTACTTTCGGCTAGTTTACGGTTTTTAATTTCGCGCATTAAATCGTAAAAAACCTGAAATGAAAAAACACCTTTTATTAATACAATGACCTCCAAGGTCTTGATGACCTAACAATTACACGCTTTCCACAATTTGAAATAAATAGTAGAGATGGGCAGATACCAGTTTTAACTGATACCGATATCATTCCATACTTGGGAAACCGATACCGATATTTTACCCGATCCTTCGAATAAACCGATATTAAACCGATACCGATATATTAACCGATATCAATAAGAAAATAGATGCTATAATATAGGTTGTAGAGATGGGCCGATACCGATCCCATATCGGTATCGGTACCAATATTTGACTTTAAACGATATATCGGTACCGATATTTGACTTTAAACGATATATCGGTATTGGTTGAAAATGAACCGATATTTTTCCTTAAAAAATATCGGTACCGATACCGATATATCGGTTAAAGTCAAATATCGGTACCGATACCGATATATCGGTTAAAGTCAAATATCGGTACCGATACCGATATATCGGTATTGGTTGAAAATGAACCGATATTTTTCCTTAAAAAATATCGGTACCGATACCGATATATCGGTTAAAGTCAAATATCGGTACCGATACCGATATATCGGTTAAAGTCAAATATCGGTACCGATACCGATATATCGGTTAAAGTCAAATATCGGTACCGATACCGATATATCGGTTAAAGTCAAATATCGGTACCGATACCGATATATCGGTTAAAGTCAAATATCGGTACCGATACCGATATATCGGTTAAAGTCAAATATCGGTACCGATACCGATATATCGGTTAAAGTCAAATATCGGTACCGATACCGATATATCGGTTAAAGTCAAATATCGGTACCGATACCGATATATCGGTTAAAGTCAAATATCGGTACCGATACCGATATATCGGTTAAAGTCAAATATCGGTACCGATACCGATATATCGGTTAAAGTCAAATATCGGTACCGATACCGATATATCGGTTAAAGTCAAATATCGGTACCGATACCGATATATCGGTTAAAGTCAAATATCGGTACCGATACCGATATATCGGTTAAAGTCAAATATCGGTACCGATACCGATATATCGGTTAAAGTCAAATATCGGTATCGGCCCATCTCTACAACCTATATTATAGCATCTATTTTCTTATTGATATCGGTTAATATATCGGTATCGGTTTATTCGAAGGATCGGGCAAAATATCGGTATCGGTACCGGTACGTATCGGTTTCCCAAGTATCGAATGATATCGGTATCGGTTAAAACTGGTATCGGCCCATCTCTATCAAAATGTGGCAACTTCGTTAACTTTTAATTTTGAAGGAGACTTACTTTATCAACATTTTCTCGCGTTTTGGCGGATGTTTCAACGTAGGGCACTCCCCATTGGCTGGCCCTTTCCTCCGCCTCTTGTCGCGACACTTGTCTCTTCTCCAAGTCCGCTTTGTTGCCCACCAATAGAAATGGAATATTGTCGTCGCCTTTCACACGCAAAATCTGTTCCCTAAAAAACAATGGAACTTTTTTAAATTTAAATGCCAAATTGGGTATAACTTTCAATGTATTATGGGTAGGGTCATAACAATTCTTGAGAATATGACCATGGGTTTATGCAAGGTTTCGTAAAAATTCAGCGAGAGACGTTTGTCAAAAATTAACTAATGTCAAACGTCGACGTCATAATTTTCAAAAAAAAAAAAAAAATGTATTACGCACATCTTTATAAAATATGGTAAACATAATGACCCGTGGTGTATTGAATAACTACGCAAAAACTGCTATGGAAGTTTCACTGTATAAAAAAAAAACTTAGACGCTATAATGTTCAAAACGCTATAACTCCCGATGTATTATGAACAGCGTCACAGAAATTGGCGACTATTTGACCGAAGATGTATTGAACACTTATGGAAAGTTTCGTTCAATTTCCGTGAGAACTTTGATTATAATAAATAAAAACGCAAAACGTCAAAGCCACAATTTTCAAAAAGCTATACCTCCTAATGTATTATGGGTAGGATCACTAAACTTGGTCAACATATGACCCCGAGTGTATTGAACACTATGCAAAGTTTTTAATAAAAATCCCGAGAGATGTTTGTAAGCAACTTATCAAAACGTCAAACGTCGACGCCAAAATCTTGAAAAAATTATATTTTGCGATGTATTATGGGTATGGTCATAAAAATTGGTGAGTAAATCGCCATAGGTGTACTGTATGAATAAGCAAAATTTTATTAAAATTCCTAGGTAGGTTTGACTCCAATTGACCGCATTGACAAACATCGACGCCACAATTTAAAAAAAAATGTAACTTCTGATGTATTAAGGGTGGGGTCATAAAATTTTGAGAGCGCGTAACCCTGAATGTACTGCATAAATAGGCAATTATCATTTAGCAATTAACTAAAATGTAAATAGTCAACGTAAAAAACTGCAGACAAACCTAAAGTCGGCTGTGGCTGAAAAGCTTTCCTGTTCCGTGATGGAAAAGACACAGAGGAATCCCTCTCCAGACCGGAAGTAGTTATCTCTGATTGCCGCATAGTCTTCTTGACCCGCTGTGTCCAGAATATCAATCTGACCCTCCTCACCGTCAAGTAAGACCTTTTTTCGGTAAGAATCTGCCTTTGTCGGTTCATAATCTTCCACAAACTAGAAAAGAAAAACAAAACATTAAAAACAAGTTGATCTGGGCCTTAATAGTAGCCACATTGTTGTCTGTTTAATTAGCACATAAAAAGAAAAAAATTCAAAGACCCTAAAAAAATCACAAGTGTCCGACCCCACAGATTCAAAAGTATCCGACCCCACAGATAGAGAGGTACCCTCCCCCCATCCCCGACACTTAAGAGATAAACTAAAGGATGAAAACTCGAACGTTCTGCCGAGTCTCTATGGTTCAGTGGTAGAATGTCTGTCTACTGCGTTCAATTCCCGGGTGCGATGTGAAATTTTTTTAATTAAAATAAAATCTCTAACTGAGCTCAGTTATCCTTATTAATGGGTTGAAGTACTATCGGGTTCCTTTTAAGCTAAAATCTATCGATAACGAAAGCGACAACCCCGGCCACTACTACTACGGCTCGGGTCAAATTAAGAGCCTCATCGTATACTACGATGTGGCTAAAAAGGCTTTAGTCAAATATTTCTTAGAGCGAATTAGAAATTTGTGACGAAATAACGCTTAGTTTAACAATACTTCCAGGAAAATCCCTTGTGAATGTGACAGGCTAGAACCAATTGTCATCTATACAACTGTCCCAATACCTGGTCCTAGACCTAGCAGCGACTTTTGAATGACAAATGACAATTACTACAATTCACGCAACTGCTAAAGATAAAATAGAAAAACCCCAGAAAAAAACCCGGATTTTTTACAACCCTGGTATGCGCTTAAGTGAAATGAAATCCCTAATTATACCTTCGAAATAAAAAAAAAAAAAAACCCCAACCCCATGGGGGCCCCAAATCAACCACGTGTTTGATTGAGTAAAATCAATAATTCGCAGTAACCGTGAACTTGAGAATTATCTAGTAAGGAACACCATAGCGTGGTGGTTCGGTGTTTTAAGGTCATTAGACTTTAGAACAAAATTCAAGCTATTTACAATTTTTCCTCTCTCTATAAATACACATCTCGTTGACGTTTGAGGAAAACACCTTAAACGTTATCAGTACCCACGTTTAAAAAATTCCCTAATATTCAAACGGCAATCACAAAATTAAAATTAATTTTCCTTGTTAAAAAATATTAATATTATTAACAACGACAATTAAAAATGATTGGTGTAGGAAATACACATATTTTTAGCATTTTACTATCCCTTTAAAACTCTGTTGTAAGAGTAGATCTTGTAGTGTTATCTACGTTTAAAAAATTCCCTAATATTCAAACGGCAATCACAAAATTAAAATTAATTTTCCTTGTTAAAAAATATTAATATTATTAACAACGATAATTAAAAATGATCGGTGTAGGAAATACACATATTTTTAGCATTTTACTATCCCTTTAGAACTCTGTTGTAAGAGTAGATCTTGTAGCGTTATCTACGTTTAAAAAATCCCTGACAATCACAAAGCAAATTAAAATTTACTTCCCTTATTAAATATATAATATTATTAACAAGGCTAATTAAAAAATTTCAAAATATAAAAAAAATAAAATACATATTTTAGCATTCCACTATCCCTTTAATTGCGTGTTACACGAGTGGGTGGTTCTGCTCAAATTACGCTCGGAAATAATTCTAAAATTCCTTGGCCCCCCCCCCTCCCTACCAAAATATTATTTCTATTTTAGTTTCACCTGTTTTTATAATAAAACCCAAAAACCTAAAGAGTGGCCGAATTTATCAGACCGAAAAAAATACTACCTTAGAAAACAAGTTAATTTCTAGTGAGGTAACCATAGCTTACGCGGAATAATGTACTCCTTTGAAGGTTGTAAGTAGCCTATAATAAATATAGTCTTAACCCAAGAGTCAACGAAATTATCTGAGTGACGAAAAAATCGGTTAATAGGGAATTCTTGTTTATTTGTTTACTCGAGTCGTGGTTGATGTAGAACCGAGAATTTAGGAAATTTAAGGCTATCGCGTTTTTCCTGAAATTTAACTTTAAACATAGTTGTTACACAAAAGTTAAGGTTTAGGTCAAGACCCTGGTGAAGATATCACTTAGATCAAGAAGTGATATCTAATTTATTAGGGAGATGAGTTGTGACACACCAAAGTTAAGACCCTGGTGAAGATATCACTTAGATCAAGAAGTGATATCTAATTTATTAGGGAGATGAGTTGTGACACACCAAAGTTAAGACCCTGGTGAAGATATCACTTAGATCAAGAAGTGATATCTAGTTTATTAGGGAGAAGGTATAAATTCGCCAGATTTCCAGCTTTATCTCCAGTCCAAACGTAGGTCCGGAGTTAATCCCCGCCGCCTCTAAATTACAACCATACAGCATCTCATTGGTTCTTGAAAACTCACGTTGCAGCGCGACGCGAATGACGAAAATTACGTATTTTCCGACTGAGGAGAGTGTAGCGAAATAGCCCGGCCTCCTTTTACGTCCCCCCCTTGTATTTTGAAAGGGGGACTGAGACTATGGCGAGCGATTACTTAGGCTTCTTATACCTTCTCCCTAATAAACTAGATATCACTTCTTGCTTAGATCTTGGCTCATTTATCTGGAGGCCCGACTGATTTAGCTAAATTCATTTCATTATCACTTGATAGTGGGCAATTAGGGCTATCACATACTCAAGGGATTTTCCAGGATGTTTGAGCTAAACCAGTTGTGACCTTCTAGAGTTGGGGTTAGGTCAGAAAGGGTTGGTTCTTCTATCATTTCAAATCTAATTATTTAGAGCTATATATAATTTTTGCTTGCCCAAGTAATTAGTAAATAGTATGTTCCATAAATATGACACTTCCTATACTTCGTAATTCTAGAGACTTGCAGCTCGAGCAAGTTCGAGAACGAATTAAGCGAGAATTGCAGACTACACTCGGTGGTTAATTTTGCAGAACTTCCATCTTCTTATTTTGTTTGTACTAAGCCTTTGACGCCGCATCACCAGGCGTCGCTTTTCGAGAATCTATGGCCTACGTAACTTCATGACAAGCTCCAGTTTGTAACCAATGAGAAACTTATGGAACATATCTTATGAACTTATGGTATCATGGATAGTGTGCACTAAACGGGGCTAGAGCCCCCCGTTCCTTAACTTTAACCGTGCTTCAGGGTTGCCAGTAATTTGCGAGAGCATCCCCTGCAGGTTTGGAACTGAATGATAATTACTGAATCGAACAGAAACTTCAAGCCTTTCAATCTTTTGTATATAGCGGTTGAATCGCATTCACAAATAACTGGCAACATTGGTCCGCACATTATTGTATAGAGGACAATTACAGCTATCGTATATTGAAGGGATTTCCTTCCCGAAGTAAGGATTCACTTTGAATCAATTGGGGTCTGAATAGAAGAACATCTTTGAATAGAGATATTATTGATGTAAAACCAAGAAGTGATATCTAGTTTACTAGGGAGAAGGTATAAATTCGCCACATTTCTAACTTTATCTCCAGCCCAAACGTAGGTCCGGAGTTAATCCCCGCCGCCTCTAAATTACAACCAGCATCTCATTGGTTCTCGAATTTTCCGACTGAGGAGAGGCGAAATAGCCTCGGCCTCCTTTTACGTCCCCCCTTGTATTTTGAAAGGGGGACGGGGACTATGGCGCGAGAATACTTAGGCATCTTATACCTTCTCCCTAGTAAACTAGAAATCGCTTCTTGGTAAAACCAAGTAGTGTCGTTGAATTAGAGCTATCATACACTTAAGAGGTTTCCCTGTAACGTTTGTTAAAGATAATACTTCTTAAAATAAGGTTTCGGGTCTGAAAACAATTAGTCCTTTCATTTCAAACCTTTGCACAACCCTTAATTGCAATTAACACCTTTTAACTTATTAATTTAATTTTATCTTTTCACCTCTGTAGCTCCCTACGTAGGATGTAAGCAAAGCTTTACAAAATGTTAATCCTCATTATTTAGTTTAGCATCTTCATATAGAAGACGTTTTAATTACTTAAAAACGCGTGATAGGGTTAAACCCAAAAATAATTGGGGACCTTTTTTTAAGGTAGGTGTAGAAGGTAGGAAAAAAAAGCGTGGTTCAGCCCATTTTGGCCCGGCGCCTATAACAGTACCTAAACGGAACAATGAAGTTGTCTTGACCTTTCTTACGAGTCATTTGACCCATTTGTACAAGCAGAGAGAGAGATTAACCGTGCGTATTGTTACAAAGCTCACCGTCGTCATTAACTTTGCTAGTCCCGTATAAAACCCGGCTAAAAAAAATTGTTGAAAATCTTGATCATTTCGAAAGCGAGTGGAGCGTTGTTTTCCGGTTACGCCAGATTTAACTTCTAGAACTTAGTGTGACGAAATAAGCCCCGTTTGTTTTCACGTTAAGGGTACCATTTTATACGCTTGATTTTATAACTCTCCGAGTGACGTATGAGTAAATTCTCTTTCAGCGCGGTTAACAATTTAATCAGCTTTGGTTATATTGCCTGCAGAGTAATAACAGTGTATCTAGTCCTTCTCTCGACTCGGAGAGGTAATATTATGGTTTGCCAACTTGTTTTGAACTAAAAACAAACTCAAGTTTGGCCTACGCGTCAATCGTTATATCATGGACTTTATAATTCTAAGGAGAATAATTAGCAAGGAAGTTTTCATTTTTCTCTTTCGCGATCCAAGTATAAGTAAGTGAGCTTAGGGGAATACATTATTTACTTTCCACACCGAGTGCCTACGGTCAAACAATGATCTCTATGACGTTAATTCCGAATGTTTTTGATATATTTTTACGTCCCTTTCCCCCCCCCCCCGCCCCGTGAGCTTAGCTTTAAACAGGGCTGGGCGGCGGCAACCTGACTAGGAATTCAAAGCCTAACCTTAACCTAAACTAACCGTTCAAAGCCTAAACCTAAACTAACCGTTCAAAGCCTAAACCTAAACTAACCGTTCAAAGCCTAAACCTAAACTAACCGTTCAATGCCTAAACCTAAACTAACCGTTCAATGCCTAAACCTAAACTAACCGTTCAAAGCCTAAACCTAAACTAACCGTTCAATGCCTAAACCTAAACTAACCGTTCAAAGCCTAAACCTAAATTAACCGTTCAAAGCCTAAACCTAAATTAACCGTTCAATGCCTAAACCTAAATTAACCGTTCAATGCCTAAACACAACCTTACCATTCAAAGCCTAAACCTAACCTTACCATTAAAAAGCCTAAACGTAGCCTTACATATTGATATTACTTATGACCTTGATATACCACAAAAATATAAATCCTAAATTACTCCCCCCCCCTACCCGCACATTTTGTCTTTAAAAGAAAGTACTAAAATTACCTCGATATACTAGAACACAAATCTAAATCTCTTACTCGTGCATACCGTTAAGTATACAGGGTGTTTCTATACACAGGTGTCTGTAAATTAGGGGGGGGGGCGTTCTTTCTATGACCATTTTGACTTCCGGGCCACAGTTTTCAGGATTGGAGTATTTTATGGATGACCCCTTAAATTCAATTAACTCAAAAACAATTATAATTTAATTGAGGGGTCATCCCTAAAACACCCAAATCATAACTCGAAAATAGGGCAAAATATCATAGAAGTTACACTTTCGACTCAAAATCGCCCAAAGAACATCAACCCCCTTAATTTATTCTAGACTTATCAGAAACACCCTGTATATTTTTTAATTGCAAGAAATCACGCAGTTTTCCAATTCCCAATGGAATCTATAAGATAACGAATGTTCTTGGAATGAAAAGAGGTTGGGAGATTTAGTAGCTTAGGCGCTTGGGGGAATACCCAAGACTAACTCACACTGTTATTCATCGATTTTCCAGTGACGTCAACCCACAACACCCTATCCTATCTACGTAGGCCTAGACACCTACTAAAATATGGTTGCCAAAACCCCGGAAGCTAGGTGGTTATATTTATAGTGAATTAAGTGGGATGCGTACTGACCTCGTCGTACATAAACTGTAATGTCAGAGCGGATTTTCCAACGCCTCCACTGCCGACCATGATGACCTTGTGCAAGGCGGGTTGACCACTCTTTCCTTTGGACATGTTGCTATTTGAGGAACTGTTACGACCAGCACCGACTATCTTCTTCGTCGTTAACTCTCGCAAATTGGAGACGCAATTCAATGGACAGCAGGATCTGAAAAGCGCCAAAGCCCTTTCGCGATCAGCTTCGTTTTGAGATTGACGCGGTTCCGACATTTTGATATCACAAATTAGTTTTCAATTAACAAATTTCACAAGACGCTTTTTAAATTGTAAAAAAGGTGTCACACTCTCTCTCTAAAAGTTCCCAAATTTACAGCGCGTGAAAGTTTGCTTCACGTCTCAAATTTACAACGCGTGAAAGTTTGCTTCACGTCTCAAATTTACAACGCGTGAAACTCCCTCGACTTTTCAAATTTCACAACGCGTGAAACTAAATGTCTAAATCGGTTTATACTTCAAAACAAAACTCGCTATCACAAATTAAATTAATTTAATTTAAGATTAATCTTTATGACTTGTTCACCAATGTGAGAGAGAGACTAGTCGACGCGGCGAGCGATCTGACTCACGCGTAAGCAAGCAACACACACTTTAGTAAAAGTGGGATCGAAGCCAATCCCCAATCCCCAATCCCTTCTCAACGAAGCCCTAGAAAAATCTGGTTGCCAATAGCAACGCCCGTCGGTCGAAAATAATTATTCTCTCGGCTCAACGAAACACGACTGGTGCTCCGCTAGCTACGACTCGGCATCTAACACGTACAGGGGAAGTCACTTCCAGTAAAATATACAGGGAGGAAATACAAGAGAAGAGGGGGCTCGATACGCCAGAATAATCATAATAGAAGTTCCAGATTAATATTAAGGGGGACACAAAAGGACGATGATACTGCGCGGGGGCGGGCTGCCGAAGATACGCATGGCCTGTTAAATTCGGTGTTTTGGGGAAAACAAATTCCTATAATATCGCGAAATGGCACTTTGCGTTAAATTTTAATACGGGATTAAGCTGGACAACGAACGCAACAACCGCTATTACTATACTTTATCATATTTAAAGAATTGGTAGTTTCGTATTCCCTTTGAGTGAGAACTATTTCAAAACTCAGGAAGAAAAAGACCCATTTTTTTTTTGTCTTTTATTTTATAGAAAACCCGTTTATCCTCAAAATAACTGAAAAAATATAAAATTATATTTATTTTGCCAAATAGTATAAATGGGGCTATAGAATTTCGTCTATTTTTAATTTAGTCAACAAACTTATTAATTTTGTTTAGTTAGGATAACTTTCCCTAGAATTCAATTCAAAATTCTTTTTAGTTTACAAATTGAAAAGAGAGCTCAAAAATTCCGATTTTCCCTACTTGAAATAAACTTCAATGATGGTCTATTTATAATTAAAATTTAATCTAAAAGCTTATAAAGAAAATTCTGAATTTTCCCTACACGAAATAAACTTTAATAATGGTCTATTTACAATTAAAAATTAATCTAAAAATTTAAAAGAAAATTATGAATTTTCCCCTACACGATATAAACTTTGGTAAATTTTAATTATGGCCTATTAAGATTTAGGGCTTAATTCATTGGGAATTGAAGAGAAGTGGCAGTCCATGTTATCTCCGATTAAAGCCTAATATAGTTCAAGGGAGGAAAATGCCAATATGCCACAGATCAATAAGTATTTTTTTATTTACGTTTTTTGACAGGAAATTAACTTTTCGACAATAAAATTAATTCATTTTTCCGTTCTTTTTTCTTTCTAAAAGTCACGCGCGTCCTGTGGGGAAATTATGCTAAAATCCGACCATGAATATCTCATGACGTCATACACGCAAAAATTGCGAAATAATGCCGTATTTAAATGGACACTTATCCATGGACTGGCAAAGTGATCTTCTAGCCTATTCTTCCTCACCGCCGACTGAGGGGTACAGAGAACTTCGAGGGGCCGGTCACTCAGTGTAATCGGCTAAGCCTTTGACTTTACTAAAATGCTTACGCGTAATCTTTAAAAGCCCCGCTCTTGAATGTACTAAAATAATTACACGTAATCGGTGTAAAGGAAATCTGACAGTGATTAGCCCCTCGGAGAGCTTTTGAGTTGGCTCTCTAGTCAATTACTGGGTTGCCAAGAAATTTTCAGAACCAAATTCCCTGACTTTTCCAGGTTTTCCCTGACCTTTTCTGCAATTTTCCCTGACCTTTTTAGGCCGAAAGTGTGTGAATGTTTACAGCACATTTTAAGTGCTTATAATTAAATAAACTCGATCTACAGTAAGTTTTCCAATGTATTTGTTGCACCAAAATGATTAAGAAACATTTTAACTATAAATAACAGTCTGAGAGATGTTTTAGAGAGTATTTACTTTACAAAAACAATTCTAGACATTTTTAAGGATTACTCTAGAGTTTTCTGTGTTAAGAGAGGATGAGGAGAAACTTTCATCCCCAGAAATTTTACCTACTAAAATCAAATTCCCTGACTTTGCCGAAACTTTTAAAATTCCCTGACCTTTTCGGCCCGTTTTTAAATTCCCTGACTTTTCCAGGATTTCCAGGTACTGTGGCAACCGTGACTAATCACGTGATATTAGCATATAAATCGATAAAGCGCGCCCAATTTCAAAATTCACAAACAGAAGCTTATGCAATATTAATGTATTGACAATCAGTGTGGCAAAGTAATTATCTTCTAATTTATAAAAGCCTATTCTTCCTCACCTCCTACCTTCCATATTCACTAACCACGTGACAGTGTATCAATCGATAAAGCCCGCGCAATTTCAAAATTCAGAAACAAAGGCTTAATGATTATTAATGTATTCAAAATCGGAAAGCACCTGACCTTACTCTATCAATAGATAAACCCCCAAAATTAAATATATACATAGTGTTCAGACTAGGAGATTGATACAATTCACACCAGGAGGCCGGGCTACTTGGCGGACAAAGTGCAAGGCAAAGTAGCCTTGCCTCCTGGTGTAAATGGTATCAATCCTCCTTGTTTGAAAACTGTATATGTAAAGGCTTAGCAGTAATGGGCTTTTCGACTAGTTTAAAATATTTACTTGTTTAAATGGGGTTCAAAGGGTTAAAGAGAAATACCAATTTATGTGACCATAGTACAGAGATGTAACCTCTATGGGAAGATAACTTTAAAGGGAGGGTGAAGTAGAAAATCAAGTGATTTTTTATCGATTCTTCTACTAATTATAAGACCAGTCTGCATAGTGAAACATTCAGGAAATACAGTTTCCGAATGATTTTAAAATTCAAATTAGGTTCAGATTTTAAGGATAATTTTAAAGAAGGTCCTCCAGCCAATGGCGTAACGCCCTGCCTTTTTATTAACAAAATTCTCGTGGCACGTTCCATGTCTCGCGCCACGATTATCACGTCGCGCGCGAATTTTATCAAATCTCGCGCTAAATTTCATTCGGCATGGAATGTGCCACGAGAATTTTGTTAATAAAAAGGCAGGGCGTTACGCCATTGGCTGGAGGACCTTCTTTAAAATTATCCTTAAAATCTGAACCTAATTTGAATTTTAAAATCATTCGGAGTTGGTATTTCCTGAATGTTTCACTATGCAGACTGGTCTTAAAATTAGTAGAAGAATCGATAAAAAATCACTTGATTTTCTACTTCACCCTCCCTTTAAGTGCCAACTCCCCTGTCAAACTACACTCAGGAGAGGGGACGGAGGGGGGAGAGATAACAATATTCTATTGTGTTCTTTATGGGAGTGTATTTGACACTATACAGGTACTTGCATTTTAAAGCCATTGTTTTAAATAGAGTGTCATATTAACTCATTTTAGTATAGTCATAGATAAATGAATATATTAACTATCCTATAGTTAAAGGATTAGTAAGCAAAATTAATACTACTAAGGGGTCCGCTATAAAGCTCCCTTATTTGTAGACCATCTTTGTTGAAAACCCCCTTTTAAATAAAGGTCATTCTACAATTATTCTATAGTCACTCTAAAAATGTTCATTAATGTAGATGTAGTGTTAGATTCAAGTTTGTTAGCGCAAAATTAGGAAGCTAGAAATTAAGATAATTTACGCTCAGCATTGTAAAAGGGAAATGATGATATTAAGCAATTATTAGGAGGATGTTCACAAGTTACACTCTTGTTTTGTTTCCATTTTTACGAAGATCTAGGGCTTAGAAAGCCTTATGGACCAAAATAAAGAACCTAAAAACTTACTTCAATCGTATTTAGAATATTTTAAATTTTATTTATGGAAAGTATTAAATAACACATGGTTTATTGTAAATTTCGTATTAAGGAAATAAATGTGGTTTTTCTCAATGCAAATGTAACTTTTCAATATTCCCTCTAACATTGGCAGAAATTTGTTTATCTTAGGTTTTGTTATAGTGTCTCGTGAAATTATGACTTAAACTACATTAATCCAAATTATAATTAATGTTATATATATAAATAATATAAGAAACTACGATTTAAAAGTATAACGAATAAAAGCACTCGGAGTCGCTGTCACAACTAAGTTGATCATAAAACAAATATAAAATGAGGCTCACCTTTGGAATAAAACTTAGAGAAAGGACTCCTAAGGTGCCAGGGATCGTATGGCTAACACTGTAACGAACAAAATTGAGTTAATCAGTTTTAATTTAACCAAAATTAAGCAGGAACTACATAATCAGAAATATAATACTGACCGAGGCTTAGCGCGGTACTTGACTTTCTATAATACCACACAACGAATTAAAGTTACTACGACTTATAAAGCCGAACAGTAGATAAACTAATATTTGAACTACTAATTATTTTTAAATTAAACTAAGATAAATGGTTCATTTTAATTAAAATGATAAGACTTCATTACCGAGCGTGTGGGATGTGTGGGAGTGGGCGAGTGGCAACACAGCCCGCATCCAAAACTAGAAAAGGAATAAGTTCGATTCGGTTCACCTCCATTCAGGTTTGTGGGTCCGTGTGGGATCATGGAAACTAGGAAAAGTGGGGACATAAGCACATCAAAAAGTGAACAATAAATACTTTCTCTAAATTTTGGAGTAATTAGCATTAATTACGTCAAATATGGAATAAATAAGGCTATATGTCAAGCTTTTTTATAATCAGATATGTATATCTGGAGAAATTAGGATTAATAGACTTTTAGACCAAAAGGCAGGGGTGCTGAATAGGTTCGGCGGACTTTTTAAAATGGGCGATAAGGTGAGCTTGCCTTGTAGGTGCTGCTAGATCGATAGTCCTATTTAATTCGAATCTTGAATTGCAAACAAAATATTTCTAATACCTTTTTATTAAAGAAATGGCCTTACGTATCATTTTCTGTTTTCTTTAAACATCAAACTTAAGGTTGAGATCCTCTTTACTTATTAAAGCGACACTCTGCTCTAAAAATAGAGTAATTTTTCTTCCCGGTTGCATTTCTTATACGGAGACCTAAGTAGCTTAGCGAGGGGTCCGTCACTCGGCTAAATTCGTACAAAATTTTACATCTTTGTAAATCTTTTTAAATTTAATGAGGATTCTTAAACCTTCCTAAAATTCGAAAGATTGCATGAAATTTTAAAAATTTTAAACTAATTTTAACATTAATTTTTTTTTTTTTCAAATGTTGTAATATTTGATGAAACTTCAATACAGATTTCAAGATTAGATTCGACGAAACATTTTAACAAATTTCAAAATTCGATTATACATTTGCCAAATTTTTCAGAAATTGAATCTTTTTCATGAAATTCGAAAAGAGCAGATTATAGTAGATAAAGATTTTTACGTTATAAACTTATACTTTTGAAGAAAGTAAGCTAATCTTTTGACCCAGAACATTTATAAAACATTATATACAGTCATAAGTTAATAAGATACGTTCCATAAGTGTGTCACTGGTTAATGAGAGCTTGTCATGAAGTGACGTAGGCGAAACGTCATAGATTCTCGTAAAGCGACGCCTAGTGAGGCGCTGTCAAAGGCTAAGGACAGACTAAATAGGAAGATGGACTGCAAAACCGAGTGTAGTCTGCAATTCTCGCTTGTCGTTCTCGAACTAGCTCTCAGTAAGTCTCTAGAATTACGAAGTATAGGAAGTGTCATACTTATGGAACATATCTGATAAACTTATGATACAGTGTATATGAAAATTCGGGGCGCTGTTGACACTTGAGGAGATTGTGTTTTTGACTATACAATTTTTAAATGAAATCTGAGACATAATACTCCAACATGATTTTTGGGAGGGCACCCCATTCCCCCCCCCCCCAAAATACTATAAGAGGTTCTGGTTTTGTATTTTGCAGATAAATAACAAACTTACAGAACTCAGTCTAAAAGATATTCATCATCTTCTTTCAAAAATCAAAAGTCCCCAACTATTATAGTGGCGTACATATAACTTATCTTCGATAAATAAGTTATAAACTTATGATAGTAGTTAGCTTCTTTACTCCCTTTGCTGGAAGCGGTGATCATTTTTGATCTCCGTATTTCATTTCCTACTCTTCTCGTTCGATCGTTTCGTTTGATAACCTATCGGGTTCTGGTAATAACCAAATTGCAGTTGCTGTTTGTTGTGGTAAAATGTTAATGACACCGTCTGGTACAGAGGTTACATTGGAAACATTATGATGCAAATGAATAATTTTTAGAGAAAATTCAAAACATTTTCCAAGATTACAACAAAATATGAAGATTTATAAAAGTTAATGATTTATGAAACTAATTGAGTACATCAAATGAAAATTTCGAAAAATTCCAAATCTCTTCAAAGATTCGAAGAAAAAGGACAAACTTTTGAGAAATATTTGAGATTCGAAAAATCTCAAATTTCAACCCGTGCGAGATTAGGACAGAGCTTCGGCGCTCTCCCCTGAATTGAAAAAAACCTCGCTTTATCGAGCAAGCAGAGTGTCCCTTTAATTAAAAGTAACATCAAGAAGTGATATCTAGTTTATTTGGGAGAAGGTATAAATTCGCCACATTTCCAGCTTTATCTCCAGTCAAAACGTGGGTCCGGAGTTAATCCCTGCCTCTAAATTACAACCAGTATTTCATTGGTTCTTGAAAACTCACGTCAGCGCGACGCGAATGACGAAAATTACGTATTTTCCGACTGAGGAGAGGCGAAATAGCCCGGCCTCCTTTTATGTCCCCCCCCCTGTATTTTGAAAGGGGTACTAGGAATATGGCGTGCGAATACCTTCTCCTTAATAAACTAGATATCACTTCTTGGTGACATGTTATTGCGCAAGTTCATAATATTGACGTAAGAAGTATTCCTCCATAAATAATCATGTTTGAAACTAATCACTGATTTAAAATCAGCTATAATCAGATGAAGGCTCTCTGACATCAGCTTGTATCAGAGTGTATAGTTTATATTTAACCACAGTTATGTTACCGTAGAATAAGTCTATATTGTTCAACCCATCTCGTTTCCAACGTCGTTTCACCGATTTTAAAATTTTGTACCTAAAAGATCGACAAGGGTTATTATTATCACCTGGAATTTGTCTCCAAGGTGGAATATTTAAAAAAAATACGCTTTAATGGGAAGCGTCCAACATTAGGACAAGTATCAGGGATAGCTTTCATTTTAGAAGTAGGAATGGAGAACGGTTATTATTTACTTCAGTCCGACTCATAGCCCAGAATCGAGCCCCCCCCCCCCTCCAACACGTAACGAAAAGTTTAAATTATCTTATTGGCTTCGTTTTGATGACGTTGCTGACGGGGACGGCGAAAAATACGTAATTCCTTTTTACCTCTGTCGCTATGACCCGCCTCTTCTTTCATAACCCGCCTCCGTACCGTGGAAGGGGGTCCGGGACTTTGACACGCGCCCACATTACTCTGTTCTCCATTCCTACTTATAAAATTAAATCTATCCCTGAAAGTATTAAATACCTGTTAGGGTTTGGTTGGTCTTTGACATGTTTTAGCATCTTATAGCGAGCGACCTCGGCAGAATATCGGATAAACTTGAGCTTCCGTAAGACTAGTCTCTCGTACAAGTCATTGTCTTCACCTCCCCAACCCCAAAACTGATTTGAATAACCATTGACGCCCACGAAATCCTCACGATTCATGGATATGACGCCTCCGAAGAGATTTCTTAACGCCCGAGGAATCCTGGGGGTAAAAAAACCATCAACTTGAGTGCAATGTTGCTCAACTATATTTGCAGATTCAAATTCCGGTTTTCAATGACTATCCCCTAGCTGTGATGTTACCTAATTTTTTAGGGCAAATTTGCCAATGTTAAGAGTTTATTTTTAAAAACAGTATTTTTTATAAATGAGCCAACTCTTCAGGAAATAATGTTTTAAAACATATTGTAATGTGTAGAGTTGAAAGATCGAACTTTTAAATTTTCGTCTAGAAGACGGCAACCTGTCCCCAATTGAACTGAACTGACCCTAACCTAACCCAAATCTAACCTCAACCTAAACCTAATCTAGCCCAAACCTTAACCTAACCTGGCCCAAACCTAATCTAACCTATAACTTAACACATCTTGAAAACGATGATGGTCAAGATGCTGTCGAATCCCCCAATTTTTCAAAGCATTTGAACATTTATATTCCAATATTAAGCTGGCTGACTGTTCCAGGTTTTCAACAGTCCTCATACTCACTTGTAATCAAAGATATCAATGGCTCTCGAAAGATGTCTGGGACTGTCGACGCAGGTGTACGGATTCCTATCATCCTCCGGTATCAAATCGACGTCATGGAAAATGACGCAATCGTAATTGTAATCCTTGATGGCCTCAGCGAAGCCAATGTTCTTAATGAGACCCCGATTGAAGGTCTCATTTCCGAGCTGTTCCGTAACGTAGATTCCGTAGTCCAGCTGTTGCCTTTGAAGTAACGGATGAAGGTTGCGTAGAAAGACCCTGAGGTGCGCCTGACGATCCCGGTAAGGGACGACAATAGCCACTCGATGACGGGAAACGCAAGTACTCGGTTCGTATCGACCTCCGACCTTCAGATCCTGGAACATCGCTTCCAGTTGGGGGAAATCGCTTTCTTCCGTTATGACTGGAATCTTGCCCTCTATTACGATTAAACATATCGGTTTCTACGAAGTTCAGGGAACTTTTGGTATTAATAGCTAAACTAGAATTAGTTTACGGTCTTTGTAGACACTATTTACACTAAACACTTAGTCATGGGTCCATCCAAAAATCGGATGATGTTTTTTTTATTTATTTTTCAAAGAACTAACATTTTTAATATCTTTCGATTTCGATTAAACGATGCTTCATTAAAGGGAGGGTGAAGCAGAAAATCAAGTGATTTTTTATCGATTCTTCTACTAATTATAAGACCAGTCTGTATGGTGTAACATTCGGGAAATACTCCCGAGTGATTTTAAAATTAAAATTAGGTTGAGATTTTAGAAAAACTTTAAATAAGGACGTCCGACCAATCGTGTAACGCCCTGCCTCTTTGTTAACAAAATTCTCGTGGCACGCTCTATGTCACGTCGCGCGCAAATTTTATCAAAATCTCGGGATAAATTTCATTCGACACGGAACGTGCCACGAGAAAGGCAGGGCGTTACGCGATTGGTCGGAGGTCCTTATTTCAAATTATCCTTAAAATCTGAACCTAATTTGAATTTTAAAATCTTTCTGAAGTATTTCCTGAATGTTTCACTATGCAGACTGGTCTTATAATTGCAGAAGAATCAGTAAAAAGATTACTTGAGTTTCTACTTCACCCTCCCTTTAAGAGGACCGGGAAGAATTTCCTGTAACTACATACTAAATAGTCACGGGCCCACCCGTTATCTGCGTGATGTTGTTATTTTAGAAACTAACAATTTTTATAATTTAACTTTCAAATAATTAAAGCTAAAATGTTGCGGAACGCTTTAGAATAGGACGTTCTAAAACAGGGTTGATAGCCAGAGGTTCGCCACTTTCCCAAACTTTGAGAAAAACCCTCTCGAACCACTTCCGATGAACCTTTATTTCCTATAGTGTCACCATAAGTTCATAAGGTATGTACCATAAGTTTGTCACCGGTTACTGAGAGCTTGTGATGAAGTAATGTTGGTGAAACGTCATAAATTCTAGTAAAGCGACGCCTGGTGAAACCCTGTCAAAGACCTTAGTATAGAATAAATAGGAAGATGAAATGCAAAACCAAGTGTATATTCAGTTCACGAACTAGCTCGAGCTGCAAATCTCTAGCATTACGAAGTACAGGTAGTGTCATACTTATGGAACATATCTTATAAACTTATGTTGTCACTGATATGAACCATGCAGTTTGGCGAATCAAATTCGTAAATTAACGAATGGTAACTTCTCATTAAGAACAAACATCGAAACAAACAATTATTATACTTAAATTTGGTGGTTCCAAAGGACACGGGTTATCCATGGAGATTTCTCTTTTGAAGAGAGAATTTTCGTAATGTACCAGAGTCCCGCGTTCAGTCCGGCTCTCTAAGTACATACAACACCTTAAGACCAGTACCATAAGTTTATAAGATATATATATCTTATAAACTTATGCCAGTACTTAAAAAACAAGGACACTGAGGTAATTGCGAACCTACCTATTTCGTAAATCAGTAAAAAGACGAATGCCATCGATACGAGCATCAATAATATTTTACGATGACGGTAAGTAACACCGAGCAAACATATTAAACGTTGAAACATTTTTCTTTAATTAAACCACGTTTGATCAGTGAGCGTACGTATAATAAAGCCCCGACGTACGGGTGAACTCGCAACGAAAGATTAAATTAGTAGGATAAGATTAGGTTAGCGTTAGCGTTCAATGATAAAATCATAGACTTTGTATTCCCAAAGAGGACCCACTCCACGCAATGAGCTTAGATCAGTTAAATTTTGAGGCTTGATTCGTAACTTTTTCTCGGGTGGTATTACCCCCACGTGGCACGCACGGTTTTCGGTAATATACAAGTGTTCCAAAAAAAAAAGGGTGTTAGAACTAGGGATGAACCGGTACCGATACCATATCGGTATCGACACCGATACTCGGGGTTGGTTTCCCGATAGTATCGGATCGGTTGGTTTAATTCGATACTAAACCGATATTCGTTTAAAATGCGTTATATGGCGCTACATGACATTTTTAGGTCTTTCAGTAATGTATTGGCGGTGATAATATCTCATTTCTATGAATGTTAATAAGCCTTGATATTATTTTGGAAGTACCTCTAAACATTGTACTTAGTAGTATAATTCACGAAATTACTTTTTAAATTATTCCCTGCTATTTTTGGCACTGTCCTACTAAAAATATCGGTATCGGTTGAAGTATCGGTTTCTTGGATCATAGTGAGTAAACATCGGTATCGGATCATAGTGAGTAAACATCGGTATCGGATCATAGTGAGTAAACATCGGTATCAGATCATAGTGAGTAAACATCGGTATCGGATCATAGTGAGTAAACATTGGTATCGGATCATAGTGAGTAAACATCGGTATCGGATCATAGTGAGTAAACATCGGTATCGGATCATAGTGAGTAAACATCGGTATCGGATCATAGTGAGTAAACATCGGTATCGGTTCATAGTGAGTAAACATCGGTATCGGTTCATAGTGAGTAAACATCGGTATCGGATCATAGTGAGTAAACATCGGTATCGGATCATAGTGAGTAAACATCGGTATCGGATCATAGTGAGTAAACATCGGTATCGGTTCATGTTTGTACCGGTATCGGGTTATTTTTGCACCGGTATCGATCGGTATCGGGTTATTTTTGCACCGGTATCGATCGGTACCGGGTTATTTTTGCACCGGTATCGATCGGTACCGGGTTATTTTTGCACCGGTATCGATCGGTACCGGGTTATTTTTGCACCGGTATCGATCGGTATCGGGTTATTTTTGCACCGGTATCGTTCGGTATCGGGTTAAGTCTGGTATTGGCCATCTCTAGTTAGAACAGTGGGTTCTATGGACGATTTTGAGTCGAAAATGTCATTTTATCCTAAGCTCCACCGTTTACAAGTTATCATTAGCGTATATTTGATTAAATTGGCATTGCATTTGAGTTTATTACTTAAATTAAAACATGTCAATGGTGAACCTAAGCCATTAAAGGGGCTAGTCAGCCCCCTCTCCTTTTTTGCCCACCCGCTATGCTAAGCTCTATGACGAAGACCTTCGTTTGTCCCACGGTCCGAACAGCCCCTTTAAACTTTTGACTCGAATTTTTAAAATTTTATCTGGATGTCCAACAAATCACTTGCGTATCTCATTTACTCTGCTCGCTTTAATCAGCGCTTGTGTTGATATTTCTAGGTGACCTTGACACACCAGAAAAATAACGTCACACCCCTAGCGCGCCTAGCTTTAAACAGTGAGTTCCGAAACAAAATTAATAATGACCTTGATATACTATAATCCTTATTCTCTCGCTCGGCGGAATAGTTTTGTAATGTAAGAAATCACACAGTTTTCCCATCCCCTTTAGGGTTTATAAGATCCATGTAATAGTTTAAAGCTACGCGACTAATTTTAAACAATCTTGTAGACAGAAAAAATGCTTCGTCTACTTCCTCGGTGGATGGATACAACGGAAGTGTCAATCAAAATCTTAAAGACACAACCAAAGACGACGTAGCCTTGATTTTCTTATCAATGAAAAATAATTTAAGAGTACGAGACAATTTAAATAAAAATAATTATTCGATAATTAATTAAGTTTGATTATAAATACACGGGTAATTTACAATGGACGGGACGTCACGAGAATAATTAACAAAAAATAATTAATAATAATGAAGAATATTAAGTTTGTATCGTATCACGAGTCAAAGTTGTTTAGAAATTGTTTCTTAAAGCACGCTTCAATCTCATTTTTGATCGGACACTATTCCCTTTAAAGGGAATATAACACTCTCCCTCACTATGAGAGAAAGGTGAAATAAGCCAGGAAGAAAACAGCGACGGGAAGTGACCAGTTGAAAATGATAGATTGGATGTACAATCTTCAAAGAAATTGAAAGTTAAATTTTTAGAAACCTGGTTTTTAAAGAGATATCACGTGACCGTGCACGCGAATAAGCCTGACTTACCTTCTGAGTTTTTGTCTTCCAATTACCACATTTTCATTCTCGTTCGGCATCAGGAATTTTCGGATTCCTTCGAACATGTTGTCCAAATATTCGGACCATTCTAAACCTTTCACGTCAAAGTTGAATGCCTGCATTTTAAATAAACAAGGAGGATTTCACGTCATTTCACTAAATTTCATGAGATTTCATTAAATTCACGATATTCTAATTGATTTCACGAGATTTCATTAAATTACGCGATATCTTAAACGATTTCACGAGATTTCATTAAATTACGCGATATCTTAAACGATTTCACGAGATTTCTTTAAATTACGCGATATCTTAAACGATTTCACGAGATTTCTTTAAATTACGCGATATCTTAAACGATTTCACGAGAATTCATTAAATTACGCGATATCTTAAACGATTTCACGAGATTTCATTAAATTGAATTTTTTAAATAAAATAAATGAAAGGCTGACCTTTTGATCGTACGGTGTCAGTTCCCTGTAAAGCGTTTCCACGTTGTCGCTTTTGAAGTTAAATTCACGCTCCATAAAGAACGTCTTGAATGGCAAACTGCTGAAAAACTTGCGGTACGTCGCCAAGTACCTAAAAATAATTGGGTCAAAATTAATACGAAGAATTAGTTTATCAGATCCACGATAAAGGATTAACTTTTCTTTTATGTTTTGACATAACTTACTTGGCATTTTTCCCCTTGAAGAGTCGAATAAAATCCATGGCCAGAGCGGGCAAGTAATGGTTGTAATACTTGCCCAAGGTCAAGAATATTCGGTTACGAGTGAATGTGACGCAAGGATAATTGACGACCATGGTGGAAGGATTCTTTTTAACGTAATTCAAGCCAAAGTTCAAGAATTGATCAAACTTCAATGGATTGTGAAACCCAGACACGATGTTGTACACCGGAACTTTCTTACTGGCAACGCTTTACGAGAAAATAAAACGACAAAATTTGTTTACCTTCGATTGTCGAAGTTGAACTTACGAAGAAACGACCCGTCTTAAGACATTACTGACCTTTTAGTGGCAGTGTGCCAAGCGACGGCTAGCATGATATTTGTGACGAAATCGACTGGAATAATATCACAGGTGGCCCCGCCGTTCATTGGTAGATTATGAATCAAGCCCATGCCGACAGCGTATGAAACACCAGTCAAGATACTGTGAGTGTCACCCCAACCCTTAACGAGGAATAAATCAAATTATTTAAAATAATCGGGATCCTCTATTGGCACCGTGGAAAGTAATAAAGTCTAAATTACCTTGTAAGGTTCGTCAAATGAATTACCAACAATGGATGGTCTGACGATAGCAACAGGGAGGTGATTCGAATGTTGTTCAACGTAAGATTCGGCCACTGCCTTTGTAATCGTGTAGGTATTTGGTCGTCCTTCCGAGATGGCTTTAGTTAAGCAGTCCAACGCTTCAGAACCTAAATGTCTTAAGGATAAAAAAAGTAATTAGTCTCTTTAACAAAATTAACTGCAATTGCAACAGTCGAAGTATTGTTCCCAAGTGCGTACTGATAGGCGTCGAGAAGGAAATCTGGGTTGACAGGTGGAGGGTAGACGAGCTCCTCAATTTGACTGCGTTGACAGTTGGCGTAGGCTGTCGACAAGTGAACGAACGATTTTGGATTCTTCAAGTTTTTGAAAACATCCATAACATTCTTTGTCCCCAATATATTAATTTCGACCGCAACTCTACGACAATATTACGTAATATTCAACGTTAATACAGATTATTTTACGATATTTCATAACATTCCACGATATTTCATACTACTTCACGATATTTCATACTACTTCACGATATTTCATAACATTCCACGATATTTCATACTACTTCACGATATTTCATACTACTTCACGATATTTCATACTACTTCACGATATTTCATACTACTTCACGATATTTCATACTACTTCACGATATTTCATACTACTTCACGATATTTCATACTACTTCACGATATTTCATACTACTTCACGATATTTCATACTACTTCACGATATTTCATACTACTTCACGATATTTCATACTACTTCACGATATTTCATACTACTTCACGATATTTCATACTACTTCACGATATTTCATACTACTTCACGATATTTCATAATAATTCACGATATTTCATAATAATTCACGATATTTCATAATAATTCACGATATTTCATAATAATTCACGATATTTCATAATAATTCACGATATTTCATAATAATTCACGATATTTCATAATAATTCACGATATTTCATAATAATTCACGATATTTCATAATAATTCACGATATTTCATAATAGTTCACGATATTTCATAATAGTTCACGATATTTCATAACATAATATAATATATTTAAAAATAGAAGTGATAGGATCTATTGCAATTAACAATTTTATAGATAGCTAAAAATAAGTGTCTAACCAAGGCCTGAAGAATTTAACTAATGAAAACTCTTAATAAGTAGGATTTTTTAACTAATGTTAACTCCCAGCCACGCTCAAGCAGTATTGCTTATGTAGCATTTGGGACGACGATTACAAAAATGTAACAAACTTATAATTAAAATGAAATTAAAAAGAAATCACGATATTAGGCCTAGGCCTACATAATATTTCACGAGATTTATATTAATATTGCGCGTGAATTGAGTTTTTTCAACCGCGGTTTAACAATAAAATTAAAGCCCACATGCAATCATGAATAATTCTTACTTGAGGGGTTCATTGAATCGGACAGTGGCGGCGCTATGAAAGATGACGTTGACCTTTTCGTAGACATTTTTGGCCACTTCCGGTGTCATCCCTAAACCCGGTTTCGACAAATCTCCCCAAACGGGGATAATTTTATTCAAATCAGCGGGTCGTTCATCTCGAAGTCTTTGGAAAATTTTCGATTCCAGTAGATCCTCGAATCGATTCTTCTCATTATTATTATCACTCTTAGCATTTTTCTTATTTTTTTGACGAATCAAGACGAAAGCGTGTTTAATTCCATTGCAAGAATACAGGATCTTTTCCAACAAAACCTGAAAAAACAAAAAAACATTTCAAATGAATAGAGCTAACTTACTTGGCATCTAATAATTAACTCCTGAGTCCTGATTACAGTTAACGCGGGTCGAATGACGCTGTTACAGTTGGGCAATTTAGGCTAAAAAACCTAACCCTGCTTTGTAGCTAAACTAAGCGTAACCAAAGCATAATCCTAACTTAAAACTAAAGTAGTAAACCTAACCCTAAACCTTACCCTAACCTTGACAAGCCTAAAGTAAACCTAACCCTAAACCTTACCCTAACCTAGACAAGCCTAAAGTAAACCTAACCCTAAACCTTACCCTAACCTAGACTAAGCCTAACGTAAACCTAACGTAAACCTAACCCTAACCTAGACTAAGCCTAACTTAAACCTAACCCTAACCTAGACTAAGCCTAACGTAAACCTAACCCTAAACCTTACCCTAACCTAGATTAAGCCTAACGTAAACCTAACCCTAACCTAGACTAAGCCTAACTTAAACCTAACCCTAATCTAGACTAAGCCTAACGTAAACCTAACTCTAACCTAGACTAAACCTAAACTAACTGAACGAAAATGATTTAACCCTTACTAACGAACCAAACAGGTAATGTTAAAAAGCAGCGTTCGATATTTTGACCTTCTATTTTTTTCATAAACAAAGTATTTAAATACAATCCACCAAGACACGCCATATTTCAATTAAAGTCGATATAAAAGGTATATTTTACCTTATTTAAATAATTTTATGATCATTTATAGACGGCGGCATTCAATTTGAAAATAAAAAAGCATTATCTTTCCCTCCGGCAATTTACAAGAAATATTTTTTTGGCTAATACTAATTTGAAAAGGGTTTTCATATTTTCGAGTTTTGATTGTCAGGTGAAATGAAAAATATATTATTAAAATTTAGTTTAGAGAAGAAACGATGGCCACTGACCTTGGAAAGAAAAATTGTTTACTATAAAATAGGATTGGCACAAGATAAGTGCTCAATTTAAAATTCCTAGCTGATTTTTCCCTGACTATTTCCCGTGATAGGCCAAGTTGTCAATTTGAAGAATATTATTGTATATAAACAAGTCAACTTTTAATTTGGAAATTACGTTTTAAAATATATTTATTGTAACGCGCAAGATTGCAATTTTCGAAATCACAAGAAATTTCTCAAAAAAAAAAAAAAAAAAAAAAATCTAATTCCCAGACCTTGTTAACAACAATTCTAGCTTCCCAGACGCATGGTTTACAGGAGTGTGCCAAGTTCCCCCTAACTCGATGCAACCCTGCCAATTTAATATTAAAACAACGGCATCCAACAACTTATAAAATTACTTAGAATTTATTGGCAATCATCAATGGAATATTAGTAACCTGTAATTATTTAAAAAATTCCCCATAAATTTTGATTAAACTGTAGACACACCTTGACGAGATGTTTTAAAAGAAAATTATAAAATACAATGCTATTAAATTAATATTGGCAAAGACTTTCCCTGTCGGGGAAACCACCAATCCACAGATAAATATCCGAATGCCTTTTAAACATTAAATAATCCACTCACGTCCTTAATGTCTATAAGATATAGTTATAGGGTGTTTCAGATCTTGACCCAAATTTATTTCTTCGTCAATGAAATTATTTCTTCCGATTACAATGTTTAATAACGTAGCGCTAAGCTTAATTTCACCTGCTGAAGTTTTTCGAACTTTCAGGGTTAATTAAAGATACCGCAGTTCAATGGTATAAAATTAAGGCCTAATAGCAAATAGATATAATGGAAAGTGAGGCCAGTATGATGTTTACCTCTAGCGTTTTTAATCAGCCCTCTTCTTCATCGAAGTTTTTTTATTTTTGGTTTTTTTAATAGACCTTTTCGATGTAAAAAAAGGGGTTGGCAACTCTTAGTATTGGGACATACAAGGGTGTTGAAACATTGCCATCCATCTCCGCACACTCTCGTGAAAAAAAAAAAGACTACAGTGCAGGCGCCAAAAAGCGAGATGGAAGGCAACGGTTTTACCCCCGTGTCTTCCCCTCTTAGTTACATCGAAATGGTCTATTTCATTAAGATTATGATTTCGTAGTGCAAACTTGCGGTTTTTAAATGTAATTCAAACGCGAGGTTTTACCATAGCAAGAAGCGATATCTAGTCTACTAGGGAGAAGGTATAAATTCGCCGCATTTCCAGCTTTATCTCCAGTCCAAACATAGGTCCGGACTTAATCCCCGCCTATAAATTACAGCCAGCATCTCACTGGTTCTTGAAAACTCACGTCAGCGCGACGCGAATGACGAAAGTTACGTATTTTCCAACCGAGGAGTGAGAAGAGGCGAAATAGCCTGGCCTCCTTTTACGTCCCCCGGCATTTGTATTTTGAAAGAGGACTGGGACTATGGCACGCAAATACTTAGGCATCTTATACCACCTTCTCCCTAGTAAACTAGATATCGCTTCTTGACCATAGTTTGGGTTTTTGGAGAAATTTTCTGGGTTTTCCAATGAAACACCCACCAGAGTAAATTTCTTTTGGTTCCGTTGATTCAGAGGCGACTTTCTGCTTCACTTTCTGTTTTTTTCTATTTACATTTGGATAACCTATCACGTATAATTTTCAAGGTTTGGGAAAAACCTTTAGGTGTATTATAAGAAGTTTTAAATAGACCTTAGTGATTAAGATCTTAGTTGGCCACGCATCTCGAGAGCCTAATCAAGACCCTTGTCACGTATAGTTAGTGAAATTACATCGCCCAAAGGGGTTACTTTTATAGCTATGGCATTCCCCGCCATACTAAGACAACCTCCAAGAACTCACGAAAAACCCAAGAATACCCTCACGTGATGGCAAAATGTGTTCCAAGAAAACGTGAACCTTCTTATTGACGGAATTAAGTTACTGGAAATTCTAGTATTGTATAGTCAATATATTGAATTCATAAAATTTAAATAATTATATTCAAATATTAAAATAATTATATTCAAATATTAAAATAATTATATTCAAATATTAAAATTATTATATTCAAATTTTAAAATAATTATATTCAAATTTTAAAATGATTATAATCAAATTTTAAAATGATTATAATCAAATTTTAAAATGATTATAATAAAATTTTAAAATGATTATAATCAAATTTTAAAATGATTATAATCAAATTTTAAAATAATTATATTCAAATTTTAAAATAATTATATTCAAATTTTAAAATAATTATATTCAAATTTTAAAATAATTATATTCAAATATTAAAATAGATTCAATAAATGAAATAACTAGATTAAAAAAATAAATAATTAGATTTAAAAAAACAAATAATTAGATTTTAAAAAAATAAATAATTAGATTTAAAAAAACAAATAATTTGATTTTTAAAAAAATAAATAATTAGATTAAAAAAATATATAGATTTAATCCATTACTAAGACAATATATTCGAAATGCCATTTTGCAAGCTTAATTGATGACGTATCAATTAGGGGTATTCGCGTTTGGGGAAGTGTCTGATAATTAATGAATTTCCGTCAAAGTCCAGCTAAAGCCATTTCTAAAGGCTGCACCAGCAAATAACAAACCGAAACTCAAACATCGTTGGGTGAAAGTACTCGAAACAAGGGTACCCAATTACGATAAAATGAAAGTACTCAGAATGAGGGTACTCAATTACGATAAAATGAGAGTACTCAAAATGAGGTTACTCAATTACGATAATATGAAAGTACTCGAAATGAGGTTACTCAATTACGATAATATGAAAGTACTCGAAATGAGGATACCCAATTACGATAATATGAAAGTACTCAGAATGAGGGTACTCAATTACGATAAAATGAGAGTACTCGATTACGAGATAATAAGAATGCTAAATTACGATAAAATGAGAGTACTCGATTACGAGATAATAAGAATGCTAAATTACGATAAAATGAGGGTACTCGATTACGAGATAATAAGAATGCTAAATTACGATAAAATGAGAGTACTCGATTACGAGATAATAAGAATGCTAAATTACGATAAAATGAGAGTACTCGATTACGAGATAATAAGAATGCTAAATTACGATAAAATGAGAGTACTCGATTACGAGATAATAAGAATGCTAAATTACGATAAAATGAGAGTACTCGATTACGAGATAATAAGAATGCTAAATTACGATAAAATGAGAGTACTCGATTACGAGATAATAAGAATGCTAAATTACGATAAAATGAAGGTACTCACTTTTCCTATGAATCCTGTTGCTCCAGTAATGAATACACTTTGTCCATTATAAAAAGACGCAACATCGGACATTTCAACTGTAGAGCCCATAATGCAATCAATAATTGCATTAAAATTTATACCAAAAAAATAAATAAGTAAATCCTAAATATTATAAGATAAACTAAATTGAAATAATTCCTAATAAATGTATTTGAGGAGTAAAATTTTACCGGTTGAAACACTACGAGAGCCGTTTATAAAATGAAACGATAACTGTTTATGAGGTACACCTTCAAATATCCTTAATACTAAATAGTCTTCTTTTTTAATAGCAATGCTAGATTTTAACCTTAGCCCTGGGTATTATATATTTCTCAAAGGACTTTGAAACGATATTAACACGAATACAGTGGATTTAATCTAAAACAAGGCCAGTGAACGTTACTTGAGCGCGAAGCTCTTTAGATCTCAACCTTGCCTCGACTAAACGGAGGAAAATATTTTTTCATAATGCGTGTAGGCTTACTGTCCATTGGAAAACCAGTTTAATTCATTCGGTATCTTTGTGGATAGGATAGGTTCGTTTCTTAGTAAACGGAGGGCGATTTTAATCTTCGATTTTAAAGTTTTTATTTCAAGGTATTAAACATTATTTTTTTCATCTGTTTTTCTTCTCAGGGAAATAATACGCTGTTTATAAATCGTTATCAACGTCTGTAACCTCCAGAAGTCATTAAACATTTCTGTATAAAATTGAAGTCAGTAATTAGTAGTAGTAGTAGTTGTTGTTGTGGAATTATTTTCAAAACAATATTATTATCAGGGATTTTAACGCCACTCTACAATGGCTTTGTCCATCGGAAATTGAACACTAATTATACAAGGGCGTCAATTTTTTCGTTATAAGTAGTAGTAGCTAATTAGCTATACACTAACGACACGCGGATTTTCATTTCAAGTACGTTATTACCAATTTGAAATTATGAGATGGAGGCTATCCAGAAAGTAACCCATAACTAACTAATAACTTTGATTGAACGTTTCAACCGATTTCATTAATATTTACATAAGTTCATAAGATATGTTCCATAAGTTTGTCACTGGTTACCGAGAGCTAGTGACGTAAGTCATAGGATCTCGTAAAGCTCTGTTAAAGGCTTGGTGCAGAATAAATAGGAAAAGGGACTGCAATTTAACTCTCGTTTGTCATTCTCGAACTAGATCGAGCTGTAAGTCTCTAGCATTACGAACTATAGGTAGTGTCATACTTATGGAACATATCCTATAAACTTATGATATTTAGTATCGATCTCCTATAGACTGGTTTCTATGTAAACATTTTGGGCAAATTAAGAGGCCCTCCGCTTCCATCTTTTAAAATGGCGGCCGATGAGCCCGATAAGTAACCAAAAATGCCCTGACGGTTAACGTCTGTTCAATTTTCTGCTAGTATACTGAATGCACGGTGTGGAACCCTTAATTACACGCAACCAGACTATACTTTTCCTAACGCGTTGGTCTTAAGCGGGGATAATATGTAAAGGATATACAGGCGCTATAAATTAAACGAGACCGTTATGGGATCAATTTAATTTTGTTCCTCTGACATAGGAACATAAAGTTTAATGTAGCTAGTTAAACGATGTATGCAAACGGTTTCGTCCGATTTTTTTTAGAGATGGGCACAAACCGATATGGCACTCCGGTTCGAGCTTAATTTACCGATTTTTATACATTAATCGGTTGAAGCTTATTTACCGATTAATCGGTTAGAGGTAAAAATATTTTAATAACCCGTAAAAATCGGTTTAAAATCGTTAAATCTTTTAATAATCGGTAAAAATCTTTCGATAATCGGTAAAAATCTTTCGATACTCGGTAAAAATCTTTCGATACTCGGTAAAAATCTTTCGATAATCGGTAAAAATCTTTTGAAAATCGGTAAAAATCTGTTGATAATCGGTAAAAATCTGTTGATAATCGTTAAATCTTTTGATAATCGGTAAAAATCTTTCGATAATCGGTAAAAATCTTTCGATAATCGGTAAAAAACTTTCGATAATCGGTAAAAAACTTTCGATAATCGGTAAAAAACTTTCGATAATCGGTAAAAACTTTCGATAATCGGTAAAAACTTTCGATAATCGGTAAAAAACTTTCGATAATCGGTAAAAAACTTTCGATAATCGGTAAAAAACTTTCGATAATCGGTAAAAAACTTTCGATAATCGGTAAAAATCTTTCGATAATCGGTAAAAATCTTTCGATAATCGGTAAAGTAAAAATCTTTCGATATTCAGTAAAAATCTTTCGATAATCGGTAAAAAACTTTCGATAATCGGTAAAAATCTTTCGATAATCGGTATAAATCTTTCGATAATCGGTATAAATCTTTCGATAATCGGTAAAACTCTATTAAATTCTCTACTAGCGCCTGTAATTCCGTACAAATTAAAGCGGGATAACATTAACCCGTTAAAAGATGTTTACCAGAAATATGAGCAAAATATATTGATGGACATACGGCTACAAGTTAATTATAGGAGTACAGGAGGTTGACAGCTAGGCGACTTACTTTAACGCGTTTTCTCTGCTCACGAAAATCTTTTCTGTCTTCGGCAGTTTTTGATTCAGGATGCTGGAAAAAGATTTTTTTCAAACAAAAACAAAGTTTTGACGTTCGTAATAATATACTTTGAGATAGTGACGGAAAAACTTGCGTAGTAAAATGGCTACTGGGGCGGGAGATGGAGCCTACACCTACATACATACCTTTTCGTTCTTGAGTTGGTGTTTTTGTTCAAAATGACATTTGACGTATTTCATCATGACGTCATAATCCGTGCATAATTTCGTCAAAATTTCAGAGTTGCTTTCGTCGGTGAAAACCTCTTTACGACAAGCTGCCATGATTTTCTTCGACTTAAGAAATAGAGTAAATATTAAAATTTATCGACTCTTTCAATTTTTAGATTAATATTCCCTGACCTTTACAAATATTTCCCTAACTAGTTTTTCCCGATTTTAAGCCATAAGCTAGTTGTCAATGTTAATGGTATATTTTAAAGAATATTATTTCTGTCATAAGTTCGTAAGATATTTTCCATAAGTTTGTCATTGGTTAATGAGATCTTGTCACGAAGTGACGTAGGTGAAACGTCATAGATTCCCGTTAAGCGACGCCTGGTCAGGCGCTGCTGTCAAAGGCTTAGTAATGCAGACTAAATAGGAGGATGGACTGCAAAACCGAGTGTAGTCAATTCTCGCTTGTCGTTCTCGAACTAGCTCGACACAGGTAGTGTCATACTTATGGAACATATCTTATAAACGTATGTTTTTAGATGAAAATTAACTATTAATTTGGAAATAATATTTTAAAACGTATTTATTGCAATTTTGAACACTGTAAGGTTCAACTTTGCAATTTTTAAAAATCTACCCAACCATTTTGGGCCATTTTAAAATTCCCCGAGTTTTCCATGTTTTCATTGACTATTTCCCTTGATTTCCCATGACCTTTGACCCATTTTAAAAATCCTCTAACTTTCCTAGCTAGTTTTCCATGACCTTTGACCCATTTTTAAAATTCCCTAACTTTCCCAGCTAGTTTTCCATGACCTTTGACCCATTTTTAAAATTCCCTAACTTTTCCAGCTAGTTTTCCCTGACCTGTGGGCAACGCCTGGTCATAACTTCATAGGATTTTTAAATATCGTACAATTTCAGGAGCATGATCATCGACACATTTGCTGATGACTGCCAAACCATCCTCAGTAGTGGCCATAGCTAAAATAAATAAAATTAAAAATAAACATTTATGATTATAACTTGGTAAAGGGAGGGTGAAAATCAAGTGATTTTTTTATCGATTCTTCTACGAATTATAAGACCTATCTGTATAGTCAAACATCCAGGAAATACCAGCTCCGAAGTATTTTAAAATTCAAATTAGGGCTAGTTGGAGATTTCATAGATGAATTGAAACTAGCACCTCAGACCAATCACGTAACGCCCTGCCTACGTGTCAATAAAATTCCCGTGGCACGCTCCATTTAAATTTAGCACGAGATTTGATGAAAATGGCGCGTGATGTGACAATCATGGCGTGAAATACAGAGCTTGCCACGTAATTTTGTTTAGAAGATGGCAAAGCGTTACGCGATTGGTCAGAATTGCTAATTACAAACTACCCATGAAGTCTCAAAACTAATTTGAATTTTCAATTCATTCGGAGATATTTCCTGGATGTTTTACTATGAACAGGGATAGATTTAATTTTAGAAGTAAGAATGGAGAACAGTTAGTATTTACTTCAGCCCGATTCATAGCCCAGTATATAGCCCCTCCCTCCAACACGTAACGAAAAGTTTAAATTATATTATTGGCTCACTTAAACTACGCTTTGATGACGTTGCTGACGGGGACGCCGAAAAATACGTAATTCCTTTTTACCTCTGTCGCTATGACCCCCCTCCTCTTCTTTCATACCCCCCCCCGTTCCGTGGAAGGGGGTCCGGGACTTTGATGCGCGCCCAGATTACTCTGTTCTCCATTCCTACTTCTAAAATTAAATCTATCCCTGCTATGAAGTAGTAGAAGAATCGATAAATAACTTCGTTGGTTATTACATAACAACACGGACTAAAGAAAATTTAAAAACAATAAAACAAAAGAATAAATACAGCAAAGATGTTTGAAGAATTTCTTCCGATCTTGGTACTTAGTGTGGCTATCCTTTGTGGCCAAACACAGAGTGACCAACGCGAAAAAACACGTAATTTTTAAAATAATGTTAAACATATTATAACTGAAGAGAATTGGCGGAAAAAACCCTTCTAACTACAATTTGAACTAAGAATAATAAATGTAATACGAAAGATGTATTTTATTTTTTTACTTCATAAAATAAAAAGAAATAGGATATTGGCACCTGATGTTATCTTTTCATAGAGTTAAACACGGTTAAAGGCAACTCCGTGCCAGGTCGTTCCGAGAAAACCTGTGTAAACTTGTTTCTTGGCTTCTATGATGGGTTTTCTACGTCAATTGCAAATATAAGCTGTTCAAATTGGCACGGAGTAATGAAGCTGTTTATAATATCGTGAGTTAAATCAAAAAGTGATATCTAGTTTATTAAGGAGAAGGTATAAATTCGCCACATTTCCAGCTTTATCTCCAGTCTAAACGTAGATCAGGAGTTAATCCCCGCCAGCATCTCATTGGTTCTTGAAAACTCACGTCAGCGCGACGCGAATGACGAAAATTACGTATTTTCCGACTGAGGAGAGGCGAAATAGCCCGGCCTCCTTTTACGTCCCCACCCCCTTGTATTTTGAAAGGGGGACTGGGACTATGACGCGCGAATACTTAGGCATCTTATACCTTCTCCCTAGTAAACTAGATATCACTTCTTGGTTATATCATGAGTGAATAATATGTTAGCTCCCTATAAGTTACTCAGGCTCCATAGGCGTAATGTATCCAGCGATTTCTTCTCATTTCGCCTGCGCGGGAAAAAAATCCGAATTTTGCGCTCTCTCTTGTCGAAAAAAAAAATCCCGCCCGTACGGCTCCTCGACCTCGAGTCGTCGGCTGCTTTTTCACCAAGGGAGTGTTTTAGTCGTGAATGTTTATGTTTTAACAATTTAACATTAAATCATGGCGTTTGTGTCAGTACTGAGATAAAAAATGCAGGAACTCAATGCAGTTTGTCGATATTGATAAAGAATGCTAAAGATAAGAGTTGTTATTGTGACTGGAAACCAGAAAATTACACAACTGAGCTAAATCCAATCCCACTGATCTCTTAACTGTTTTCTTAACCGAGGCTACTGAGCGAAATATTCGGCTGCTTAAATAGCTCCGATATCATTGGCTAGCTTCCACTACACGCGCGTCCGGGGAATAACCGGAAAGAAGAGTAAATAAGATTTTCGTTCACGTGGCGGCCGCAGAGCGTCGCATATAATTGGGAAGCCGGCGGCGCGGGAGAAAACGCTGGAGTATAAAAATGAATTGCCTGAGTAACTTATAGGGAGCTAACATATTATTAACTCATGGTTATATCTAATATGGTCGTACCATGCACTGAACCCTACCACCGGCGGTGGTAAATTATCGGCATAATGTTGTGTTTTAGAAATTTATATCTTAAAACTTTGAAATTCAATGAAACGATGCTTAATTAGACGTTAATCACGAAGATATTAATTAAATTAGCATTGCCTAATTGCTTCTTAAATTAATTTAACTAAGGGGTCATCCGTAAAACACTCCAAACATAACTTTAATAAAACGTTGTCCCTTAGGTCAAAAGGTCATAGAACATTTTCGACTTCAAATTTCCCAAAAAACACTGCATATACCTTTCATAAACACCCTGTAAATAAATGTACAAGATTAAAGTTTGGTTAATAATCAAAAAATTAATTTACTTTACATTCCCTTGAAAATTTGAAATCGAACAGTGAGAGGGGGGGGTTACCCCTGAGCAAATAAGATCTTATTTGGGATATGGGGGGAAGGGGTGAGGGGGGGTTGGCTTTTTTGCGACACAACAATTACGTTATTGGTTTAAAGAAAAAGCGCACACTAAGAGGGGTTATATCCTCTAAAACCCCTATACGAAGAAAGGCCTATATTGCGCTGGTACTAGGCGGGAGGGGGGCTGGAGCCCCATTCCTTCCCGATACTCAAACCCCCCAACTATACTTTTTCTTCCATTAACTAATTTCCAACGGAGACACGGGGTAAAAAAAATCCCCAGTTACAAACCCCCGACAGATTAAAGCTCCAAGAAACCGAGTCCTTTAGGAGCTAGAGAGCTAAGAAAAATCTATAACATACAAAATTGGGAAAACGGGGAGATTTTTAAAGGGTTTATGACACCGTGGACTCACTCCCGTCTCGCTGACTTTTTATTACTTTTAAAAGATGTCGGTGGGGTATGAAATTATTAACTAGCAACTATAAGTCTAGCTTCGATGTAAAAAAAGGGTTAGGCCAGTACCTTAAATATTGAGACATCGAGGTGGAGAGGCTGATCCATTGCCTTTTCTGCGCACTCTCAGGATCCAAGACGCATAGAGCGCAGGCGCCGAAACGCGAGATGGAAGGGCAACGTTTAACCCCCGCCTCTTTCCATCTTCGTTACATCAAAGAGAATATACCAAGAGGAGCAGAAAGTTTAGCATTTCACAAGGCTTTCGAAAAGCCCGACCACCATTTTGGAGTAACTAGATCCGGTTTTTGTTGATTGGCTAAGCAGCGACATCTTTTACTACAGGTTAAATTAGGTCGAGTCGACTGCTTATTTTTGGTGGTGGCAAAGGGTTGACCGTTGACGTACAAAAGGTAATTTTTAAGTAGAAAGACACGGTCACGTGAACAACCGGAACTAGTTTCTCCAAATTCATAGCCGCTCCCTAGGGCTTTCCGCCATTTTTAAAGATGGAAGCCGGGGGAGTCTAAATTTACCCCAAAAGTTTATTTATACCATACAGGGTATAGATATCAATCAGTATATTAAATTTTAGTAGTTGAACCGTATAATCAAAATTATTAGGCACGGCCGGTGTAGCTTATATTTCTGGATAGCCGCCATTTTTAAAAATGGAAGCCGAGGGCGTGTTAATTGACCCCCCAAAGCTTATTTATACCATAAAGCCCGTCTATAGGACATAGATATCAACCAGCGGTTACATTTCTGGATAGTCGCCATACTAAAAGATGGCTTCTCATCTTCAAAGGTTTATCATAAAGCATAGCCCACTCGATCCACACTCGCGGACGCAATCTAGCTGCTTGTACTATGCATAAAGACCGTCTATAGATATAGAGATCCAGTATACTAAATATTAATGAGATCGGTTGAAACCGAGGGTCTAAACACTCTGTACACAGTTTACGGACTACACGCAATCAAGAAGTGATATCTAGTTTATTAGGGAGAAGGTTAAAATTCGCCACATTTCCAGCTTTATCTCCAGTCCAAACGTAGGTCCGGAGTTAATCCCCGCCTCTAAATTACAGAAAGCTTCTCATTGGTTCTTGAAAACTCACGTCAGCGCGACGCGAATGACGAAAATTACGTATTTTCCGACTGAGGAGAGGCTGCGAAATAACCTGGCCTCGTTTTACGTCCCCCTTGTATTTTGAAAGGGGGACTGGGACTATGGCGCGCGAATACTTAGGCATCTTATACCTTCTCCCCTAATAAACTAGATATCACTTCTTGGCGCAATCATTTAAGCCAGGAAACTTAAAGATTACGCTAATCCTTTTAGTGCAGTCAAAGGTACACCGATACGCGACGTGACTGGCCCCTTCAGTTGAAACGTACACAAACGTTATTTTTCTCGGTGTGTACCTATACTACTTAGGTAAAACAATTTGGGTTGGGCTGGGCGTTGATTAAATATAAATATATAGGCCTACGTTAGGCAAAACTAAGCATACATTGCTGTTACAAAAACATATTCTATAATAAATCTTTACAAAACATTTAATTTGAAAATTACGTCAAAATTTAAAATTGCTTTAAATTATTTCTCATAAGCCCTATTTAGTTTCAGGTGTCGGCACCTTCGCCTCTTAACACCTTTAAACCATTATTGAAGCTTAATATAAGTGGGCCACGAGATAGTCCGCTCTTTTAATTAAAAAAGCCCGTATTAGATTTTCAAGCGCGCACCCTCGACTTTAGTACGGACCTTTTCGTTAAAAAACACTGGCGACTTTTACCAAGCCATTTTAATTAGCGTTATAAAAGTAAGGTTACATAACGCGCCGCGTTTAAATTAAAAAGGTCGTTATACCAAGAGAAAATAGAATACGGTAATGGCAAGTTTCATCATTGTCTATATTAAACTCTATAGGTAAATACCAGACGATGCCGCTACTACTATAGCTAAAGGGGGGTTTTTAAATGTAGGGCATCTGTTGGGGAGTTGATTTATAGAGGAGCTAAGCCTTGGATTCTTTTAAGACAGGGCTATTGCCCACCCCTGAGTGGTCGCTAATAGCCCAGGGGCTTCAACCCCCCTCCCATACGAATTAATGAATAATCAATAAGTCGCCAAAATAACCCCCAAACCTATATTGATTTTTCAACTTTGAACACTACACAATGCGCTCGCTTATAGCCTAGTAGAAGTAGGCCCAGTGCAGACCAAAATAACCTCTACTTAAACTTTTAAAATTATATTTAAAATATGAAAGGGTTGCCATGAATTTTCATATTCAAATATAGCTAACCTTTCCAGGGTTTAAAATGGTTTTTAGTCTCAAAAGCTAGTTGTCACAGTGTTAAGAGTATACTGTATTTTTTAGAATCGTCTGCTAATACGAACCTTCTCCTGACGTCACATCCTCCTATCTCTTACCTCGGTTTTTGGCGACCATATTGGATGTCGTCAGCTCTGGCCATACAATTTAGACTACCAATATTGACGTCACGTCCCCGTAACCGTAACTCCTCCCATCTCAGAACCACTCTACAGGGTGTTTCTGAAAAGTCCATCACAAATTAAGGGGCGTGTTTATGGGACCAAACTGAGCGGAAAGTACCAAAGAACATGGGGTGTACAACATTTTGTTACGGAGATATGGCCTTCCAAACATTCGCCCCTAAAACAAGGAAATATCCAAAAATGAGGAGTAACACTTAAGACCGACTAACCAGCTTGTTTAAAATTACTAGACAATTTCAATAGCCTTTAATCGAACAATTGATTTCTACCTTTACTAATCAGAAGCGTATAAATGAGTAGAAGTATGCCTACGGTGGTAATGTAAAATTAATCCCAAGTGACATGATGTTTCAAGATCTTCCCAGCACCAAGTAAAATGGTTCTGATTGAAGGGACTTTTATTAGCACAGCGTAAACAACGTTATTTTCAGGAATTAGTCCAAATGTCCACGGGCGGCATTACAAAAACGAGGCAGTCTTTCGAATGATACTTGGACATGTTGGAAGATCCCTGGCTTGTTCCTGTTATCTCAAACCGTAAAAAGCTACGCAAATCTTCATCATCACGGACAACACTCTTGTACGTTAGGTATGACCTTGAGAAAACCTAAAAGGACATCTCGAATGTATTTGAAAAACCCATCTCCAATTAAGGGGCGTGTTGTTTGTTTCCAACAGAGTAAACTCGCCCAGAGAACAATTACAATGCAGAGCCACGTTTCGGCGTTAATGGCCCACAAAGGTGGTCCCAAACAAAAGAACAAACTTTAATTTGTTTCGTTCAGTAAGTGTTTCATGTGTCATAGATAAAACGCCATGATTAATGCACAAAGAAAATGTTATTGACAAGTTTTCGGACCGCGATGCTGAAATGTGGTGGTGCACCATCGTGCATGAACCACATTCTGTTTATTAAACCTAAGGGTACGTCTTCGAGTAGTTCTGGTAAATCGTCCCGTAAGAACTACAAGTAAGCCACACCGTTTAACCTGGGCTCTAGGAAATATGGCCCAATTAAATTGTCACCCACAATACTACACCACACGTTTAAGCTGAATTGTACTTTGTGAATTCTAACGCAAGTTGCGTGTGGTTTTTTCTTAATCAGCAAACCAATTGGCGGCTGCTTGTTTTTGGATCGTCCTCGAAAATAGTGAGAACTTCGCCTATTCTTAAAAAACAGAGCACTAAAACAGAGCACTATGTTTTTTAAGAAAGGAATAAAAGAGGTTTCACGTACATGTGTTTGTTTTATTAAACTCATAATTCAACGAAGTCTGTTACAATGCCTTTCTTCACAAATGCCGAATATGCGGATATGCACCTAATGTATGGACTAGCCGAGGGGAATGCCGCTGCAGCTGTACGCTTGTATCAGGAAAGATTTCCGCAGAGGCGACTACCAAATCGACTGACGTTCGAGGCTGTGGACAGACGTTTGAGGCAAGATGGACGAATCCAACCGGCTGGACCTCAACCTAGAGCGAGAGCCATCCCAGAGGCCGTAGAAGACGAAGTTCTCACCATTTTCGAGGACGAGCCTGAATCAAGTACCCGCCAAGTTGGTCGCCGATTAGGCGTAAACCACACGCTCGTGTGGAAAATCCTCAGAAGCCACCGGTTTCATCCTTTCCATGTTCAAAAAGTTCAAGGTTTGAATCCAGCGGACTACCCACGACGCACGGCGTTTTGTCAGTGGTTTCTGGCTAAAGTAAACGATATCGATTTCCCACGGGATTTGTTGGTTACTGACGAAGCTAACTTTTCACGGGATGGTATTATTAACTTACATAATAAACATCAATGGTCCCAGCTAAACCCCCACGCAACTTGCGTTAGAAGTCACCAAGTACAATTCAGTTTAAACGTGTGGTGTGGTATTGTGGGTGACAATTTAATTGGGCCACATTTCCTAGAGCCCAGGTTAAACGGTGTGGCTTACTTGCAGTTCTTACGGGACGATTTACCGGAACTACTCGAAGACGTACCCTTAGGTTTGGTAAACAGAATGTGGTTCATGCACGATGGTAAAGTTTGTTCTTTTGTTTGGGACCACCTTTGTGGGCCATTAACGCCGAAACGTGGCTCTGCATTGTAATTGTTCTCTGGGCGAGTTTACTCTGTTGGAAACAAACAACACGCCCCTTAATTGGAGATGGGTTTTTCAAATACATTCGAGATGTCCTTTTAGGTTTTCTCAAGGTCATACCTAACGTACAAGAGTGTTGTCCGTGATGATGAAGATTTGCGTAGCTTTTTACGGTTTGAGATAACAGGAACAAGCCAGGGATCTTCCAACATGTCCAAGTATCATTCGAAAGACTGCCTCGTTTTTGTAATGCCGCCCGTGGACATTTGGACTAATTCCTGAAAATAACGTTGTTTACGCTGTGCTAATAAAAGTCCCTTCAATCAGAACCATTTTACTTGGTGCTGGGAAGATCTTGAAACATCATGTCACTTGGGATTAATTTTACATTACCACCGTAGGCATACTTCTACTCATTTATACGCTTCTGATTAGTAAAGGTAGAAATCAATTGTTCGATTAAAGGCTATTGAAATTGTCTAGTAATTTTAAACAAGCTGGTTAGTCGGTCTTAAGTGTTACTCCTCATTTTTGGATATTTCCTTGTTTTAGGGGCGAATGTTTGGAAGGCCATATCTCCGTAACAAAATGTTGTACACCCCATGTTCTTTGGTACTTTCCGCTCAGTTTGGTCCCATAAACACGCCCCTTAATTTGTGATGGACTTTTCAGAAACACCCTGTATACATAAGTTCATAAGATATGTTCATAGGTTTGTCACTAGTTAATGAGAGCTTGTCATGAAGTGACGTAGGTGAAACGGCATAGATTCTCGTAAAGCGACGCCTACTAAGGCGCTGTCAAAAGCTTAGTACAGACTAAATAGGAAGATGGACTGCAAAATTAACCACCGAGTGTATATAGTAGATTCTAGCTTGTCGTTCTCAATATAGCTCTCAGTAAGTCTCTGGCATTACAAAGTATAGGAAGTGTCATGCTTATGAAACACATCTTATAAACTTATGTCTATATTATATTTTGTAAAGAAGTCAACTCTTAATTTGAAAATTATGTTTTAAAACATATATATTGTAACGTGCAACGCTGGAACATTCAATTCAACGTTGCAATTTTCCTAAACTCAAGAAATCCCTAACTTCGTTCAATTCTTAAAATTCCCTGACCTTCTTAAATAACTCTTAAATTTCCCTTTTCAGGTTTTTCTGTCCTAACCCTTTTCAACCGTGTTTGAAATTATACTGTAAGCCTGTATGGGTGACGTCAATCTCCATAGACTTAGGGGAGTATTGGTCGCGTGCTTATGATGATAAAAGTTTAGAAGCAATTACTAGATTGGAGGTTACGTTTTCCTTCACGCGTGACTTGGATTTTGTTCAAATAGAAAAAGCGTTCCTTAAAGATATATATTGTATACGTTTCTTACCAAACTTACCATGCTCATGAAATGATCCCACTACCAGAGAAAATATAGCGAAAGAAATAGAGAGTTTGCCTTTGATAATGTAAAATAATTTTAGATCATTTAGTCATTTACGAACGAACTAGGTTTTCACTACAAAATCTAATCTATGATAAGCTTCACGAGCCAATTTAAATATAATTTCAAACGCATTCCCAGATCAATGCCCAAAATTCGATTTTCATCTTTTAAAAAAATTAAGAAAAATAACTTAATGTCAGGGATAGATATAATTTCAGAAGTAGGAATGGAGAACGGTTAATATTTGCTTCAGCCTGACTCATAGCCCAGAATCGAGCCCCCCCCCCTCCAACACGAAACGAAAAGTTTAAATTATCTTATTGGCTCACGCTCACTTAAACTACGTTTGGATGACGTTGCTAACGGTGACAGCGAAAAATACGTAATCCCTTTTACCTATGACCCGCCTCTTCTTTCATACCCCTCCGTTCCGACGAAGGGGGTCCATGACTTTGACGCGCGCCCATATTACTCTGTTCTCCATTCCTACTTCTCAAATTAAATTTATCCCTGTTAATATTAAACAAAATAGAGAGCTGATATCTAGTTTATTAGGGAGAAGGTATAAATTCGCCACATTTCTAGCTTTATCTCCGGTCCAAAGTCCGAACGTAGTTCCGAGTTAATCCCCGCCTTTAAATTACAACCAGCATCTCATTGGTTCTTGAAAACTCACGTCAGCGCGACGCGAATGACGAAAATTACGTATTTTCCGACTGAGGAGAGGCGAAATAGCCCGGCCTCCTTTTACATCCCCCTTGTATTTTGAAAGGGGGACTGGGACTATGGCGCGCGAATACTTGGGCATCTTATACCTCCTCCCTAGTAAACTAGATATCGCTTCTTGGTATTACCAAAACTAAACTAATAGAAAAGATAAACTTAATTTATTCCTAGTAAAAAGTAGAAATTAAAAACACGGGGCTTATAACCTTCTACTCCTTTTGACATTCTCTCTGATACTACAAAGCCATAACACCCTTATATTGGAGCATTTCCGTGAAATTTCTGACGACATATTGAATCCATTTTAAGACTGAAATCCAAAAGAGAAATCCCAGAAATCCGCTCTTTTATTGGTTCGTATCTTACAGTTTTTTTATTTAAGTTTGGTCTCCAAATTGGGGCCCTTCTTTATGGGCATTTATAGGAAAGCAACTGGTTCTTGGAAACAGGCCCTATTATTGTAAAAAGGATTCTTTTTCAATTTGGAAATGGCTCGCGCTATAGGTGGAGACATCCAATTTCGCTACAGTATAGTAGTCTGCAAATCCTCAAAATAAAACTAACCAGCGCTATCGTTTCCTACACTTAAACATGTGGTTCGCAATAAAACGGGGAAAAAATAACCACCCACTTTTTGTAAATTTGGACGGACCATGACCTAATTCTCTTTTCAAATAAACATCTTATAAATTAAAAACACAAACGTACGAGATTTCAGATAAGCAAATTTAAGCGCAATTCCATCCACCACAATAAAAAAGGCGTCAACGAGTTTGGCTTAATTGCACGTGCTCTTTCATTATCAAATTTTGATTTAATTTTCAGGTAAATTTTCACGTGATTTTGTGGGCGTATATAGCCTAGTACCGCGCGAAAATGTTATTTTCTTATCAGGAACACATACAGCTAATAAGAATTATTGTGCCCCATGTTAATTTATTTCGGGTTTTGTGGGCCGGGCTTGAGTACTATGCGTCACGAATCATAATAGACCCAACCAACAAATCTTTTGAATTTCTAGGGTTTTGAGGCGAGAAAGGGATAACCTGATTGGCTCTGATTTTGCCATGCGCAGAAGCTGTTTTACCCCAAGAGTCAGATTCTAATCCAATCAGAAAAAATAAGAGATTTATTTTCGTCGCTCAACGACAGATGGTACTACAGTCAACTTTGTTAGTCACGTGATCCTATCCCTTAAATAGAGACCACCAAGCCAACTTGTTTATTTGTTGGTTCGTTCTATTCGGAAGCCTTTCTAACTGTGATTTCATTGGTTAGTAGCAACTCCAGGTCGGGTGCGCTCGCTTGGTTCAACGCGCAGCTAGGTAAGTTATCCGTCATACCAGAAGGGGATAATAGAAGAAGGATGCCACTCTGTATCCTCTTCATACTTAAGTTATGTAACGTCATTCTTCCCAGGCTCACCCTTTTTGTTTGCTTTCCCGCTCATCAAACTTCAGATGGGCATCGCACCGTAATGTGAATTCTATAATTGTTTGGTACTAAATTCCCAGCAATCAACCCACAAACCTCGTCTTGGGGTGGGACAAAATCCACAAGCACGTCTTGCCAAATAGTTAGGCGCTTATAGAGTAATGATGAGGGAACTATTTATCGCGTATGTGATTCGGTTTAGTAACCTTGCTCCGAATGATCCGATGTTGGGAAGAATGACGTTACACTTACCCCGCTTTGTGGTATACTTCTCTCGAAGAGAAGTATTATATACTTCTGGTCATACATAACGATAAGTCTAGCTCCTCCCACAAAATCCGCCTAGATTCGTTGAGAAAATGTCTACACGATGATTCCTAGTAGCCGTATGTATTCCTGATCTTATAAATGAGCATAGGGGATGGGAAAACTGGGTTATTTCTTATAGTTCAAAAATATTATAATAACGGTATACATGAGCGAGAGATTAAGACAAGGACATTGAATTTTAATTTGAGTACTCACTGTTTAGCATTAGAATAATGAGTTTAGTCTAATTATTCTCTTTAGAATTACAAAGTCCATACTTTGAGACATAAATAAGGATCTGTAGTTTCTCTGGTATGTCAAGGTCACAAGAAATTTCAAGAACTAAGGTAGACACGCGAGAGGAGAAGTAAATGAAATCAGAAGTAAGATAAGGGACTAGATGTATCGAGCTAACCAAATTCTTCACTTGGCAAAAGTGAATATTCTTGATAGCACAACAACGGTTGGCCCTCTGGTAGCGGTTTCTGAATTTTCCCTGCAAAACGTGAGACGCTCGTGGCGGTAGAGGGACGAACTAGACTCAAGCGCCCGCGTCCGTGTTCTGCGGCTTTAGGTTGAGGGGAAGGGGGTAGGAAATGTTTTTGGAACTCGACCAGTTTTTTCTCTCTATTGTAGGCCCGACGGAAGTGGCATAAAATACTCAAATTTGTTCACTAGTGCCAGGATCTATTACCAATGCTACAGCTCTTTCGTGAAATGACTTTCATCGCCCATAACCTATTTACGGGAACGAAACCTAATCATGTTCTTGCGCGCCCTAAATTAGTGCCATATCGTATGAGTATTTCGCTCAAAATTAGTTAAAAAAAAAAAACTCCCTAAAAGAGCTAGAGCCTATTTTGGCAAGGCTTATTTCGACAGTAATTATCTATTTTTACAACAAGCTACTTTACCTCTCTATTTGCAAACATGGGCCGCAGGGTCAATCTGATCATAAGTTTATAAGATAAGTTCCATAAGTATGACACTACCTATACTTCGAAATACTAGAGATTTACAGCTCGAGCTAGTTAGAGAACGACGGAAGCGAGAATTGAAGTGTATACACTCGGTGGTTAATTTTGCAGTTCATCTAGTCCTATTTAGTCTGCACTAAGCCTTTGACAGCAGCGCCTCACCAGGCGTCGCTTTACGGGAATCTATGGCGTTTTACCTACGTCACTTCGTGACAAGCTCCCATTAACCAATGACAAACTTATGGAAAATATCTTATGAACTTGTGGTCTGATACGATATGCTCAATAGTCGATTTCCAATCACGCGCAAACGATGCAATATAGCGCGGAGAGATATTAATTTTCGAATCCCATCCCGTGAGCCTTCGGGCGAGCATTACTTTTGGGAAAGGATTACCTCATTTTAAAGATATATTATTGGCTAGTCTCTATCACGTGCTCTTCTGACTTTCAAATAGCGTAACATAGAAGGAAAAAGGCAGGAAGGAATGGAGGTTATAAACTTTGATTTTTGTATTTATTTTTGATGAAATGTATTCCCCTAAGCTCACTTTTTTCGGTGGCAAAAAAAAAAAGAGGAAAATACTTCTTTTTCGGTTCATTTTAAACCAAAATATAAAAATAAAATCCTGAGATTTCATTTGGTGGCAAAGTTATTAATTTGTTAGCTCGCGTAGGAACCCTTAGAGAAATAATCTTGATCGGAAATCAAATCATTTGTAATAAAAAATCTCATTTCTTTTTTTTACTCGACGAGATAAATCAACTGAGCTTTCAACAAAATGAAATTTGTTGAAAGATTATTCACTTCTTTTTGGACGATTAAAAAAGAGACTCATACGTCATCAGTAAGAAGTTGTTTCCGGGCCTTGTTACTTCGCCTAATTGGCTACGAAGAATGAACTATAACCCCCTCCAGCAAACCCGTTAACGCCTCAAATAATTCTTTTCACCCAAACCTATAACGCATTTACAAACTTTTGATAATCTTTCGTAACAAGATTACGTTGATTTCTTCTACCAAGAACGAATTCAGGATACCGTAAGAACGTTGAAACAAGGCAATGCTGGCGCCATGAAGTCATACTTTTCATAATATGAGGGAGGGGCCTATTTTTGGGAATATGGAAAATGGAGTCTCCTAGGTCTAGGAGTGTTGGTGTCGGTGTCAAGAAAAAAATTGTTAAAATCGTTAATGATGAACTGATATATTTAAAAAGAGTGGTTATAAAGAATCTAGATTTTTTATTAGAGAGCCTGATTTATCTGGGAGTCTGGGACAAAGTCAGTACAACGGATTTCCCAAACTTCGCCGTGTAACGCCAAGGCTTAAGGTCAGAGAAGCTGAATGTGATACTAGCCACTCTAACTGATTTATAACCCACCGATGGCGCTAAAAACGTATTATAAGGCGTTACCTAGAACGAAGGCGGTAACGGTTTTCGAAAGAAGTACGACTTCATGGTACCAGGGGACAATGTTACCATTCCACGTTCTTATGGTATCCTGAATTCGTTCTTGCTTCTACTTGTAATCTTTAACAGATAATTTTCTGGGCCTTTCTGTTTGAGTTAAAGGGGAGGAGTTGTAGATACTGTCATCACTGACGTCAGGCATAATGTATTTGAAGTTAGAAACCACGTATTATTGACTTATGAGCTTCGTAAACAAGTTCTCTTTGCTTGTTCTGAACGAGTAGACCTATGGATCGACGGTTGTCCTCCTCTCTGGTCCAACTCCAATATATGTGAATAGCCAATGAAACGCTATAGACCATTTCGATGTAACTAAGAGGGGATAAAACTTTGCCTTCCATCTCGCTTTTCGGCGCCTGCGCTGTAGTCTTTTGTATCGTGAGAGTGCGCAGAGACGTCGTTGTATCAACCTATACGATACTGAGGGTTGCCTACCCTCGTCGAGGTTTAACAAAGTTTTAAACCCTTTCCCTTCCCTCAGATAATCTCAAACAGCTTTACCTAGGGAGTTTGAACACTAGTTTTGCAAGCATTTTAATTTATTCGATAAGTAGTGGTACACACTAACGACAGATTTTAGACAGTCTGTTATTATCAACTGGAATTTAGGAAATCTAATCTAAGCTTTTGTCTATGAAGGGATATCCACACTAAGCCTGTGGCTTATTTACAGGTGGGTCCCTCTATAATGCATAGAGGGGTGGTGGCTAGCCCCTATGCCACAGCTAACCTACAGCGCCCTATACTAACTATTACCGTTAACCTCTGCAAGTTTTGATGGAAAGGAGAAACCGGGTTAGACCGCGGAGGAAAACTCCTTTTATCAAGCGGGGAGAGAACTTGCAAACTCTACGCAGAAGGATTTGTTCCCAGATTTTCACCCGGTGCCACAGTCCGGGATCGAACCCGGGATCCTCTTGCTGCGAGGCGAAAGCGCTAGCCGCTACGCCACCCCACCGCTAGGGACTGCAAAAAAGGCATTAGCGGCCCAGCGGGTGGGTAGAAATACTTCAGAGGCACCACGTGGCATGACGGTTATCCAGAAATGTAACCTACACTTCCTTAGGGGATAACGTTGATTGATTATACGTGTAAAACGATTTTGTTAATTTAATTTAAATAAACTTTTGGGATTCCAACTTTTATTAGAAATGGTCACCCTAAAAGTGCCTTTGATTAGTATAGGATTCAAAAGATACGTGATTTTGCCTTTTAATGGGCTATCTTTTATTTCCATTCGAATTATCGGCTAATTTCTTACCCCCTTTCAATGAAGAAATGACGCGTTAAAAATGCACTTTACTAAGGTTTTTATTCGAGTAATTCAAGGAAGCCATTTATAACTTGTGATAAAACTAAACTAAAAAGAACAAATGGGAAACGAAGTAATTTTCTTGACCTCTCGCGCGACCTAAATCCCGCTGTTAGGGGTCAAGGACGCTAGTTAATAGACCATTCCATTAATCGCGTCCTTGACCTAAATCCCGCTGTTAGGGGTCAAGGACGCTAGTTAATAGACCATTCCATTAATCGCGTCCTTAAAAACCAACGCACGGAGGCGAGGACGCCATGTAAAGTTATTTCGCTCGCGCCAAGAAGCAACGCCAGACGGAGCCCGAGTTGACTACAAGTGGGAGTCAAGCCAACTATCACTGCCTCTGGCGTTGCGTCTAGGCGTGAGGGAAATAACCTGTGGTGTTTGTTTCTCTGCAGGTATTGATGGAATGGTCTATCATAGCAATATTTCCAAGAATAGGTTGAGTTGTACAGTGCCGCCTTTTTTAAAAGATGTCGATATGTTTAACCAGAAGTGAGATGAGACTAGAAGTGAAGGGCTCTAGCATTGATAGTAGATCCTGGCACTAGTGAACAAATTTGAGGATTTTATGCCGCTTCCCACGCGCCTACACTCGAGAGAAAAAAATTGGTCGACTTCCAAAAACATTTCCTACCCCCTTCCCCTCAACCTAAAGCGGCCGAACACGGACGCGGCTCCTTGGATCTAGTTCGGCCATCTACCACCGCGAGCGTCTCACGTTTTGGAGCGAAAATCAGAAACCGCTACTAGAGGGCCAACCGTTCTTGTGTTATCAAGAATATTCACTTTCGCCGAGTGAAGAATTTGGTTAGCTCAGTCACTGGCTCCATTACTAAGGGAGGCAGTGGCTCAGTACTTCTGGTCTCATCTCACTTCTGGTTTAACCCTAAAAGCCATAAAGCCGTCTATAGGAAATAGATATCAATCAGTTTTAGTCAAACCAGTTGAAACGTGCGATCAACATTACAAAAGATATGGCATCAAACGAAAGGATTTTGGTGGACTAGTAACTATGAAGCCCTTATCTATCGTCTTCGAACCCACATAACGGATGTTCCCTTCGGACGATACTTCGCCCCTCCCCCCCTTTGAAAAAGGTCTATTCCCCCAAGGAAGGTGTACGTTAAAATTACGTTTGAGTCTAATCCTTCAGTGCGCAAAATAATAGATATAAACCGTTAAATAGTGTTGGTCCCCTCGTGTGAAATTGGTGAAAAGTTGCGTACTATCTTATGGAAACTTGTATAAGAATGATGGCTTCCTTCAGAAAGAGTAATACGTCATTTATGACACGCCCCCTTATCGCCAAGCAATAATTGAACCAGTAAAGGGGGAGCCTACCTATCTATAAAGCCATGTTCACACTTACACGAGAAACCGGTTCGAAGCGATTCAAAACGCTTCCAAAGTTAAGTGTGAGTAAAACTGATATTCGAGAAGCTAATTACAAACGCGGTTTCTTTTACCAACTCAAAGCGGCTTAGTAGGCCAGTTTCTAGTTTTCAGGGCATTCTACACTGGTACTTATATTTGTGCTTGTACTTGTACTGGTGCTTGTTTTTGTGCTTGTACTTGTACTGGTGCTTGTATTTGTGCTTGTATTTGTGCTTGTACTTGTACTGGTGCTTGTATTTGTGCTTGTATTTGTGCTTGTACTTGTACTGGTGCTTGTATTTGTGCTTGTACTTGTGCTTGTATTTGTGCTTGTACTTGTGCTTGTATTTGTGCTTGTACTTGTGCTTGTATTTGTGCTTGTACTTGTGCTTGTATTTGTGCTTGTACTGGTGCTTGTATTTGTGCTTGTGCTTGTACTGGTGCTTGTATTTGTGCTTGTACTTGTACTGGTGCTTGTATTTGTGCTTGTACTTGTGCTTGTATTTGTGCTTGTACTTGTGCTTGTATTTGTGCTTGTACTTGTGCTTGTATTTGTGCTTGTACTTGTGCTTGTATTTGTGCTTGTATTTGTGCTTGTACTTGTACTGATGCTTGTATTTGTACTTGTACTGGTGCTTGTATTTGTGCTTGTGCTTGTATTTGTGCTTGTATTTGTGCTTGTATTTGTGCTTGTACTTGTATTTGTGCTTGTATTTGTGCTTGTACTTGTGCTTGTACTTGTGCTTGTATTTGTGCTTGTACTTGTACTTGTGCTTGTACTTGTGCTTGTACTTGTGCTTGTACTTGTGCTTGTACTTGTGCTTGTACTTGTGCTTGTACTTGTGCTTGTACTTGTGCTTGTGCTTGTACTTGTACTTGTGCTTGTACTTGTGCTTGTACTTGTGCAAGCACAAATCAGTTGATTGAATTAAATAAATAGAAATAATTAAAGAAAAATTGCAATATCTGAAACGTGCAGTCAATTGATAATAGGGATGAACCGGTACCGATACCATATTGGTATCGGCACCGATACTCAGGGTTTCCCGATAGTATCGGACCGGTTGGTTCGATACCGAAACTAAACCGATACTCGTTTAAAATGCGTTATATGGCGCTACATGATATTTTTAGGTCTTTTAGTAACGTAATGATGGTGATAATATCTCATTTCTATGAATTTGAATCGTGAAAATATTTACTCCCCCCCCCCGGGCTGGGAAAACTCGCCCATGAATACTAGTCATACGCGAGTTACTGGTTACTTTGCACTACAAAATCCATGATAATAATCTCGAAAAGAATAATTTCTAACGCATTCCCAGATCAATGCCTTAATTTCCCGTTAGTTCTATTTTCATCTTTGGAGAGAAATTATAAAAGATATAAGGAATATCAAGAAGCGATAACTAGTTTACTAGGGAGAAGGTTTAAGATGTCTAAGTATTAGCGCGCCATAGTCCCAATCCCCCTTTCAAAATACAAGGAGGGGGGACATAAAAGGAGGCCGGGCTATTTCGTCTCTCCTCAGTCAGAAAATACGTAATTTTCGTCATTCGCGTAGGTCGCGCTGACGTGAGCTTTCAAGAACCAATGAGATGCTGGCTGTAGTTTAGAGGCGGGGATTAACTACGGACCTACCTTTGGACTGGAGATAAAGCTAGAAATGTGGCGAATTTATACGTTCTCCCTAGTAGACTAGGTATCACTTCTTGGTAATATTAAATGAAGAAGAACGTTGATTGACCAATTAACTAAAGAAGCTTGAGTGAAAGAGATTAAGACACGGAAAGAGTACGTCGTAAACCATACTGAAAATACACTACAATCATAAGTTCATAAGATAAGTTCCATAAGTTCGACAGCGGTTACTGAGAGTTTGCTATAAAGTGACGTAGGTGAAACGTCATAGATTCTCGTAAAGCACCCAGTGCTTAGCTCACTTTCATAACAATATATCTATTTACCTTTGACATCAATACCCGACTTATATAATATAATTACTTAAATTAAAAAAATTTAAACTATATCTAATTATAAAAAACCCGATCGACAACATTATAATTATCACGGGTTTAATTTTTATCCACGTGATTCTTTTTAGTCACGTCGTTTTAAGTATGACTACGAAGAGGCTATTAGTTTGAACTGTCGTGTAGTAGTGACACAGTATAAAATTTTTCGTTCGTCATTTTTATACGGCGATAGAAAATTTATTCTAAATTAGTTAATGTTACGGTTTCCAGGTGAAGTTATATTTCACTGCAGACACTTATCGAGTAGGTGTCGGGATTTGAGCCCGGCATTTCTGCAATTGCGTACGCTATCCACTAATCTATTAAGGTTCACTCTTAAACTCGAATTCTTCCCTTAAACGAAGATAGCATTGAGATGGAGCGAAAACCAGTTCTTACGAAGCATAAGTACATTGTATAAGTCGACATCGGTTTATGATAGCGAGATCTTGCGAAAACCAGACCTTACGTATAGGTCAACATTGGGTAAATGTCTCAAATTTTCTGTACATCTGGGTTGCGGGTAAAAACTTTAGCATTGTTGAAGGTACAGCATCGAGGGGCTGTTCACCGGAATTTTCTGTACGTCTATTAAGGGTTACGTGTGGGTTACGGTAATCATTTTATCACTGTTAAAGATATAACATCGAGGGGCTGTTCACTGGAATTTTCTGTCGGTCTATTAAGGATTACGTGTAATAATTTTAGCACTGTTAAAGGTACAACATCGAGGGGCTGTTCACTGGAATTTTCTGTGGGTCTATTAAGGATTACGTGTAATAACTTTAGCACTGTTAAAGGTACAACATCGACGGACTGTTCACTGAAATTTTCTGTACGTCTATTAACAATCTGGGTTACGGGAAATAACTTTAGCACTGGTAAAGGTACAACATCGAGGGGCTACTCACTCAAGTTTTCGGCTTGGCAAACGTTTACAATTATTATTAATGTAGTAAGGATTACTAATCATTTAGCACTGTTAAACGTAGCGCATCGACGGGCTATTCACTAGAAGTAATTTTTTTGGAATAAAGAATATATTCACTAGAAATAAAATATCGTTTGATTCATTTACAGTTTGTTTTCAATCGAATAGCGTATCTAATAAGAGCTGGAGTAACGTGCCTTTAATACTGGTCAACACCATCTTGTTTATATTTGGATTTTCGTGTGTGTGTGTGTGTGTGTGTGTGAGTGTGAGAGAGAGTGTTCCGCTCGGGTGATTTAAAATTGGTTTCATTCCAACAAGGATAGGATGGCGGGTGCAGCTAACCCCAGTTGTTTGTGACAAGCTAACTTCCAAACATCGATGTTTTACTAGATTTTCTCTTTCGCAAGAAGAAAAAAAAAGGTCAAAATAAAAATATAAGTTTTTGGAATCAAAAGAAGGCGAACGTCATCAACAGATTTTTTTTTCAAAAGGCTTCTCCCATTAGATATTGGATGGAAAGTTTGGATAAAAGTGGCGAGCGCGAATCGAAAATTTTAGTTGCCTTTCTATTTCTTTTTATTATATCTGTCCATATCTGACAGCGAAAAGATCTTCCTGTACAGAGTGTTTAAAGCGAATGAGAAGCTTCGTTTGAAAAACCTCTGATTAAAGCTAGATTCCCACTCGACCGAAAAAAAAACCGGCGGAAATCACGCAGCCGACGGTAGACCGTTCACACTACGACTGAATTTTCAGTTTGGCGGTAGATATTTTTGGGTCACGTGACAGATTTGAGTTGTTTCCACAACATCTATTTCACACTCTGAATTGGTATCTTTGTCCCTTTGTCGCTAGGATCGTAAAATAAGGGATATTTTCAAACCTCCTCAGTAAAGTCTTCCTTATTAACATCTTATCTCTTTTTCTTTCGTAAGTTTAATTTTTCTTTCTTGGTGGTATGTTTCCGGTAAGCCTTGGTCAACCACAAAAAAATGGCGGCTATCAATCGATCTCGCGTGTGCGTGCGCTCTTAAAATTTATGACGTAGTCAGTGGGATAATTTCATTGGCTGAGACGCCGGCGTAGCGCCGAACACGACCGAAAAAATAGAACACAACTAAAGCTAGATTCCCACTCGACCGAAAAAACCCGGCGGAAATCACACAGCCAACGGTAGAAATTTTAACTTACGCCGGCGTCCGGCGGTGGACCGTTCACACTACGACTGAATTTCCAGTTTGGCGGTAGATATTTTTGGGTCACGTGACAGATTTGAGTTGTTTCCACAACATCTATTTCACACTCTGAATTGGTATCTTTGTCCCCTTGTCGCTTAGATCGTAAAATAAGGGATATTTTCTAACCTCCTGAGTAAAGTCTTCCTTATTAACATCTTATCTCTTTTTACTTTCGTAAGTTTCATTTTTCTTTATTGGTGGTATGTTTCCGATAAGCCTTGGTCAACCACAAAAAAATGGCGGCTATCAATCGATCTCGCGTGTGCGTGCGCTCTTGAAATTTATGACGTTGTCGACAGTGGGATAATTTCATTGGCTGAGACTCCGGCGTAACGCCGAACACGACCGAAAAAATAGAACACAACTTACGCCCGACCGAACGGAAATTCCGTCGGGCTCGGCGTAAAGATTTTTCAGTCGAACCCCTTTCTGCCGGGTTTCCGTCGAGTGGGAATCTAGCTTTACGCCCGACTGAACGGAAATTCCGTCGGGCTCGGCGTAAAGATTTTTCGGTCGAACCCCTTTCTGCCGGGTTTCCGTCGTGTTTTCCGTCGAGTGGGAATCTAGCTTTATATAACAAAAGATAGAATTAATTTCTGCGAATTCAAAAATATCAAGCTTTTAATTCTCAGATTTCTAGTTATTTGGCCGCAATATGCATTTGAAATGCTTCGTATGAAATTATTTGAAATCCACTTTTTATTAAAGGCTAAAACGTTTCCCGTAGGCTGACGTCACAGATATATTTTTCACGTGAGATGGTGCCACTTTCCCCGCTATCAGACCCAGAGTTTAGACTGGCGAGAAGCTCGAGACGCGTATAGGATTTCCCGCGCTTTTTTCCTCGCGTCATAGTGATGTCATCAAACGGGCAAACAAGCTCGTCAAGACAAAATTATTGATATATCGAAACTGAGTTTTCGTGATTTTTCAATGGGATTTTAAAAATAGAAACTTTGGTTCAATTATATTAAAAACTTGATATTTTGAAAGTAGAGACTCGAAAGTGTAACATAATACCACTTTCGTGGTAAAATATGATATGAAGTCGTAAATTCGCATACCCTTTAATTAAGCTAAAAAAAAGCATTGATTTTTGTAATTCTAGCTATAGATAGTTTTCACACATGGAGAATTCATGCCATTTACACCAGGAGGCCGGGCTACCTGGAGGACAAAAACCTGTCTGCTTTTGTCCTCCAGGTCGTCTGGCCTCCTGGTGTAAATGGTATGAATCCTCCATGTGTGAAAACTATCTATTAGCTCCATATTGAGGGCTTATAACCCTGGTTCTCTCTACCGCCACTGGTCTATAGCCTTCCTCTTGAGGGGACCTTTATCCAAACTTGAAGAGTTCTTCGATAGGAAACTCCCTGTATATATTGTAGGACATACTCTCTTTGTCTGATAATAGTTGAAGTGGAAATTCTTCGTCGGGAGGGGGACGGGGTGGGTGGGGGGGGGTGACCAAACATAGAGAAGAATCCCGAAGGAAAAGCCAATTGATTGATTGTATTTGATCATCCGAAGCAAAAACTGAAAAGCCTTCTGCCTTTCTGCCCGTCAAATGTTGTTTCGATATCTCTTTTATTTGAAAGCGTCTTGTTGTTCACTATTGAACACTATGGGAATAAAGAGCCCCAAACAAAATGGTAACCTCCACCTTCACCCCCCCCCCCCATTATCTTCTCTATCTCTATCTCTATTCCTTACACCACCTATCCGCTATTATAATCAATACTCCGAATTTTTTCTTGGGGTGATAGGGTCTACTTCTCCCCTTTTAAAGATACTAAATACATAGGGTTGTGTCAATCAAGGGTTGAGAGACGGCTATTTCCCATTTTGTACCATAGTTTAAACAAGAAGTGATACCTAGTTTATTAGGGAGAAGGTGTAAGATGCCTAAGTATTCGCGAGCCATAGTCCCAGACCCCCTTTCAAAATACAAGGGGGGACGTAAAAGGAGGCCGGGCTATTTCGCCTCTCCTCAGTCGGAAAATGAGTAATTTTACGTCATTCGCGTCGCGCTGACGTGAGTTTTCAAGAACCAATGAGATGCTGGAACTTGTAATTTAGAGGCGGGGATTAACTCCGGACCTACGTCTGGACTCGAGAAAAAGCTGGAAATGTGGCGAATTTACACCTTCTAACTAATAAACTAGATATCACTTCTTGGTTTTACCTTGTAATTTTAGGGTTCCATAGAGGACACAGTAGAGAAGTAGACGCGTTAACCCTTACGGACCTACGTTTGGACTGGAGGTAAAACTCGAAATGTGGCGAATTTATACCTTCTCCCTAATAAACTAGATATCACTTCTTGGTTTTACTTTGTAATTTTAGGGCTCCATAGAGGATATACAGTAGAGAAGTAGACGTATTAACCCTTACCATTGCATAAGGGAATATCTTGCCAAATTTTTACTAATAATTTTTGGGTTGTTTTTCCCAACAACAAGACATATCATTATTAGTTGAAAAATGTCGTCTGCTTCGCTGTATATCCTTTATGGACTATATAATATATAGACTAAGGTAACCGCGTGTTTACCATGCAACCGAGTGCAGCTGGAAGTATAGCTTCAAAAAATCTTTAACGACAACAACTGTCTACTCTATTGTACATCCTTTATGATGAATAGCTCTGGTTCTGTAAGAGATACAGTGAAATCTTTCGAGTATATAATAGCCCTATTTCTTCCCTTTCCAAAGATACTAATAACTAGGCGTTACAACAATTAGGAGTGGAGTAATTAAGCTAATTAGTCAAAGATGGCGTTTGTTCTTCCCATTTCATTACTTATATGACTTTCTAATGACATCTTAACTTCGAAGTGTTATAACTCTGGTTCTATAAGAGATACAGCAGTATCCTTTGAGTATCTCGTAGCCCTACTTCTTCCCTATCCAATGGTACTAAATACTTGGGGTACAACAATCAGGACTTACGTAAATAAGCAAATTTGCCAAAGTTTGCGTTAATTGATTAACAATTGTAATTGTTCGTCAGTCGTTCGTGAGGAAGGACACGCTTCAAATGTATATAAATTATTGAAGAAGGTTTCTCTCCTTTAAATATTAAAGATCCCTTTTTGCGAGAACGAAGAGACCCATAGTTGAAAGGCCGGGTTGCTGATTGGTTGAAAGAAACGGTATTCTATTAAAGGGGTCACTCGAATCAAAACGTTATACCTGAAATAGTCTAATCAGCCAAGCCGAATAAACTCCAAGATTCTAGCTAAGCCTAACTATAGTTCGTGCATGTTGAATTCGGTATTCGCGGATCGTGGGTGAACGAGTGTCCATCCTCTTGGGAAATTAGAGGTGCACCAAAATGAAACAAAGAAAGCTTTGGGGCAAAAGTGGCTGCCTGCGATAGATGCTTCCTAAAATTGTCTAGGCACCAACTAGTTCGAGTTTTAGGACGTACGTTTACTGTTTTTGTATAAGGGTTACAGTTTGTAGTAATGGTGTGCCAGGATTTAAAGATTCAAAAGATTACAGTGCAACCAGGGATAGATTTAATTTTAGAAGTAGGAATGGAGAACAAAGTAATGTGGGCGCGCGTCAAAGTCCCGGTCCCCCTTCCACGGGACGGAGGGGGTATGAAAGAAGAGGCGGGTCATAGCGACAGAGGTAAAATGGAATTACGTATTTTTCGCTGTCCCCGTCAGCAACGTCATTAAACCGTAGTTTAAGTTAGCCAATTAGATAATTTAAACTTTTCGTTACGTGTTGGAACTAGGGAGGGGCTCGGACTGAAGTAACTCCTAACCGTTCTCCATTACTACTTCTAAAATTATATCCATCCCTGGTGGAACCTAAGACGAGTAAATCCCAAGAACCTAAAAAAACACCCGAATTATTATTTAGTTGACTGTAAGATTTCGTAAAGCTGGTTTTCAGTTTCCGAAAACTAGAAACAGTATACGGAGGTCACAATGTATAATTTTAGGGAACGTCTATTCCTGATGAGCCTTTAACCTTATTGCCTAACCTAAGCGGCGACTCAATTTTTGCGCTCGCACGATTAAGCTTCGAATAATAAAATGGATCTTCAACAAAATTCTTGATAAAATAAATAAATAAATAATAGACATTTCTCCCCCATCAAATTTTCAATCTTTAATTAAGTTAACCATGACTTCTATCAACAGTGCAAGCTGGCAAAGGCAAATATAAATAGTGGAATGGCAATCGGATTAAGGCCTACCGCGGTGAATTGCGACGTACTCTCTCAAATTCTTCATCTGTTTCTCTCTAGCTACTTTGGTTAATTGACCAATCATCGCTCAATTTTGTTTACTATTACACTAGGGTTGGTACCGGTAATTGGGAACGATTCTAATTGGGAACACTTTTTCTTTAAAATTTTGTAACAAATTTTTGGATGGCTCAAATTCCTTTTAAAAGGGCTCAATTTGTAGATTGAATATCGAGGATTACGATAAAAATGGTCCGAATATTGTAGGAATACGTGGATGAAAGATACGGACCAATATACACACCAACTCGGACTCATCAACTTAAGTTGATGCCAATTTTAGGTGTTTCTTGATACAGTACCATCGGGGAATAAGCTTTAGCGAGAGTTACAATAATCCCACGATAACAAACCTTTAACCATTGGATAGATCACGTTTTTCGCTATAAAATTGATATTAAAATCTCTCGTTTCGATTCGGAATTCGATTCAAAAATAGAGTTGGAAAAAACCAAGTAAAAATTGCAAATGGGAACACGACGTTTCGAGGATAATTAGAATCATTTTTAAGCTATTTTACTAAAAGATTAAACGTAAAAGTGGTGTAAACAAGCTACTTTCGGATAATATTAACTTTAAAATACATCATTGACCCAAAAAATACTCAAATTTCGCGCCTTTAGCAAAGTTTTCAATTTAGCCGTAAGAGGGCCGTAGCTACCACTACGTATTGGGCGGGAAAACGGCAAACCGAGTCAGCTGTTATGCTAGAGGCGAATAAAATGTGACTTCTCAACAAATTAGTGAGCATTTTGACTCAGGTATTGTTTTTAACTATATTATCCTATTATCACTTATCAAATCTGCGTAAACTTTAATCCAGGTGCATGAATTTAGGCCCTACGTATTGGTAGCTTTTTTCCTAGGGCCTTTTTTATTCCTCCCATTTGATTAGCATTGGTGTTCCCATTTGGGTCCCGCGTTCACTATTTAGAGTCAGGGTGTTCCCATTTACCAGCGATTGTTCACATTTGGGCTCCTCTAAGGGGTTTAGGAAATAGGATATTGTGCAAAATTTAAAAGAGTTAAAGAGCTGAAATCATAGCGAATTGTGTCTAAAGAATCAAATTTCATGTCCTGAAAGTTTCAGGTGTCTAACGTTAGCGCCACGAAAGTTATTCAAAGATTTGTAAAAAGTGTTCCCAATTACCAGTACCAACCCTATCTTTTTAATTTTAAATTTCTCTAAGACAAAAATATAACTTCTGACTCACGAGTTAGAAAAAAATTTAAATTTTTGATTTTCGAGGACCTTCCATAAACTGTGTTACGGAAAAATAGCACATTTTGACCGACATGAAATTTTCACATTCAAATTGCCTGACTTTTCCAGGTTTTCCCTGACCTTTATCTACTATTTTCCCTGACATTTTTAGGCGCAATTGTATAAGGAGTGATATAAGTAAACAATTTCGTTTAAAACGCAGTTTTGAATATATTAACGTATAATATTTTCGAATCCAGCGAAGCGAGCTCCGTGATTTCGCTAAAACAGCGTTTAAAACGCCATCCAGCTGCGTAGATGGTTGAACCACAGATATTTTAGGAACTTTAATTTGTTGAAATTCTTAAAATTCCCTGACCTTTTTGGCCCATTTTGAAATTGCCTGACTTTTCCAAGTATTCCCTGACCTGTGGCAACCCTGCCAGTACTATATCTCACAAATTCTTCATCTCTTTCTTTCTAGCATCATTGGTTAATCAACGATCTACTTTATTTAATACCAACTCAATCATTTTATTTCTTTAATTTCTCTCCAAAGACGAAAACATATCTTCCGACTCATTTGAGGCAACCATTTATCTGGGAATGCGTTAGAAAATATTATTTTTGCGTCTTCAATGGAGATCATGTTGGATTTCGTAGTGCAAACCTGCTTAATTAAATATAATTATGTTTGAACGGGTACTATTATTCAAATACAAAGTATATCACGCGGGGAGGGGGAGTTAGGCGGTAAATATTAGTTTCATTGGCTCAGAATCACGTGATCTTCTTCTACGCACTCTTCATGCACGGTTTCATTTTCTCCGATTTATATTTGCTTTTAATTGACGCTATATAATACCAAGAAGTGATATCTAGTTTGTTAGGGAGAAGGTATAAATTCGCGTGCACATTTCCAGCTTTATCTCCAGTCCAAACGTAGGTCCGGAGTTAATCCCCGCCTCTAAATTACAACAAGCATCTCATTGGTTCTTGAAAACTCACGTCAACGCGACGCGAATGACGAAAATTACGTATTTTCCGACTGAGGAGAGGCGAAATAGCCCGGCCTCCTTTTACGCCCCTCCCCTTTGTATTTCGAAATGGGGACTGGGACTATGGCGCGCGACTACTTAGGCATCTTATACCTTCTCCCTAGTAAACTAGATATCGCTTCTTGATAATACTATATACGCAACGGGATGTTTTCAACACAACTTATTTCTAATCTCTTTGAGAGGAAATGTTCTAATAAACCTTGGAATATCGTTTTATCATTTAATAAGTACAAATTTGCATAACTAATTCCGTGATTAGCGAAGCACGACCGAAAAACATTGATGAAAATTAATATAAAAAGGAAACCCCGTCTCTTCGGTTATTATTTCGATATAGTTCTTTCATTACAGCGCAACAAGTAAATTAATTAACTAAAATAATAACTATTCATCATGATTAAAGTTAATTTTATCGTTTTGGTATTGGGGATTTTCTTAATCGTGGGTAAGTAAGATGGAATTTATTCAATTGATTGATTATATTAGAAGCTCTTGCGATTGCAAGTAATATCGTTGAAAACTGAAGAAATAGGCTACAACTTATTCAAAGGATTTTTCTATATCTCTTATTGTACCAGAGTTAAGAGTTGCAGTGTAAATAAACCCATGTTAATTCTATGGAGAGAATTTATATGAACATATTTCATAATTACTCGGGCCCTGATTGTCGTAATTCCAAGTATTTAGTATCCTGGGAAAGGGGAGAACCAGGGCTATAACATACTCGAAGGACTTCCCTGTATCTCTTAAAGAACCAGAGTTGAGGAGTTGTGTAAATAAGCCCATCTCAATCCTATGGATAGGACTTCTATGAACATTTTTCTTAATTACTCTGATCCCTACCCTTTGAAAGGTTAACCTATTCAAAGGATTTTTCTGCACCTCTTATAGAACCAGAGTTAAGAGGTGTCGTGTAAATAAGCCCATGTTAATCCTATGGAGAGGACTTCTATGAACATTTTTATTACAGATAGAAAACTAACTAAGCCACGTTAATTCACAACATTTTTATTAATTACTCTGATCCCTACCCTTTGAAAGGTTAACCTATTCAAAGGATTTTTCTGCACCTCTTATAGAATTACCTGAGTTAAGAGTTACAGTGTAAATAAACCCATGTTAATTCTATGGAGAGAATGTATATGAACATTTTTCTTAATTATTCGGGCCCTGATTGTCGTAATCCCAAGAATTTAGTATCTTTGAAAGGGGAGAACCAGGGTTATAGCATACTCAAAGGACTTCTCTCTTATAGAACCAGAGTTGAGGAGTTGTGTAAATAAGCCCATCTTAATCCTATGGAGAGGACTTCTATGAACATTTTTCTTAATAACTCGGGTCCTGATTGCCGTAATTCCAAATATTTAGTATCTTTCGAAAGGAAACAAATAGGGCTATGACCTGGTCAAAGGATTTCCTCGTGTCTCTTGTGTAACCAGAATTACAACAATCCCAAGTGAAACGATAAATATTTTGTACGCAGGACACGACGAAGTAAATGGCAAACCAGAAGCCGAGGGTATTTTGATGACCGGACAGGGCGACTTATCTTGCCCAGATACGAGCATTTGCGATACGAATCAATGTTATTGTCAAGAAGGCAACTGTTGCATCGAAGATTGTTGCGTTTGCAATTGCCCCGGTTTTGAGCAATGCCAGTCTGGTTGCTGGAACAGAAGAAACAATGACGGTGAATATGAAGTTGAGTCCAGGAATAGGTACAGATCGATGAACAACTACAACCGAAACTATTAAAGCTAGAAGTCGTTCATCTGTCGGTGACATCACTTCATTACGCGTATCAAGTTCAGTAGATTGAGAAACTATACAGTTACCCAAAAGCCGATACAAATTTAATTTCAATTTCAATTTAAAATATATCTTTGTAAAAATATAATAAAATCTTATATATAATTGCTCGTATGCTTGTTCTTCATGCACATCACAATTTGTAGTTTCCGAATTTGAAACTGCGTGGGTGGTTTATATCAATAACACCGGGGGAACGTTCATTGGAAGCGCTTTACTCATCTCTCTCTCAGGCAACTGAATAAGGAGCTAGGTTTGCTTAGAGCAACGCCTGACACTAGCGCTGTGACGGCGGATGTTGCAAGTTTTTCACCAAACCCTAGTAAAATTCGCGCCATTTTGTTTCTTGAGGAGTAGAGGTCTCCAGTCACCGATATGGGCAGAAAATCTGACTAAATTATAAAAGTGACTTGAATTTCAATATTTATTTATTTTAGCCCATGTAAATATCACTCTTTTATTGTTTATAAAGTCTGTTTAACATTAAGCCTTGGCAAATGTGGATGAGAGGGAAAGTATGACAATGGCCATAGAGCCTGTGTTAAAAAACGCGGACATCAAAGTTTCGCCAATAACTATTTAGTTTAATAGTGCCTGATGGACTTGAAAACTCGCAACTGAAAGTAGTTCCGACATTTATGCTCCTTGGTTTAACCATAGCCCACTCGATCACGCGCATCACGACGCAAGCTGCTCGCGCTATAGCTAAATTACCGAGATTTGTTTTAAACGTATCTAGTTTTATGTGCTCTTCTATTGCTTCGATAACCTTGCTTAAATCCATATTGTACCTTTTAAAACATTACAACATTACCAGCTACTCTGTCCTGACTACAAACACAAATCGAGGAAGTTCTAGCATACACAATAGCAGACGACGGTAACCGCGAATTAACACAAGACCTATTTTAAGGGAGTGAACAGGCCCAGTATAGCTACGCCAATAAAACGGTCAACTAGGGCGAAACTCTGATGACTCGCCACTTTTGGCCATTTTCATACTTTTCCTCTCATCCACTTTTGGCCTTGGCTAAAAAATATCCCGAACCATTACAGGTACATTTGGCGATAAACTGCGGTCGGCAGACGCGTGAGGGCGCGTGCTACGCAATGCCATTTGTTAACGCCGGTTTAACCTTGCATTGCCTGTCCATGGCTTAGGTGCTCTGAGACTGAAGCGAAATCATATAGCCATTAAGCCTTTTCAGAAAGTGTATTTTATACTTTTCACCTTCTACGTCACCCGTAACATCAGCTACATTTAGCCCGAAATTTTGAAGAGGAGAAAAAATTTCTTTGTGGTATAACCAGGGATAGATTTAATTTTATAAGTTGGAATGGAGAACAGAGTAATATGGGCGCGCGTCAAAGTCCCGGACCCCTTTCCACGGGACGGGGGGGGGGGTATAGAAGAAGAGGCGGGTCATAGCGACAGAGGTAAAAAGGAATTACGTATTTTTCGTCGTCCCCGTCAGCAACGTCATCAAAACGTAGTTTACGTGAGCCAAGATAATTTAAACCTTTCGTTACGTGTTGAAGGAGGGGGCTCTATACTGGGCTATGAGTCGGACTGAAATAAACACTAACCGTTCTCCATTCCTACTTTAAATATTAAATCTACTGCTGGTATAACTCACATTCTATAGGGTAAAATTTTGAAATTTTGAAAAAAAATTATTATTGTACGAGGCTGCAACAGACATGTTTAAAGGTGCGATGTGTTTAAAATTTTACGAGCTAAATGAGACTCGCCCTTTAAGCGTGAATTTATGGAATTTTAAAGTTGTAAATAAACCACATGACGGAGACATTTGAAAGGAGTGGTCCCCAAAGACTATTTAGTGTTCAGTCTATGCATAGACAGGAAATTCGTCCCGGTTTCCTCTCCCTTAACAAATACTAAATTATACAGTGTTGTTTTAAACTAAGCCAAAATCAAATTTAGGCTTAGCGCGCGAGTGAAAAAAAAAATGAGCGCACCAAAAATTCTCCAAAAACAAAATACGCATTAATGACGTCTTGGTATTCATCAGAAATTAATTAATCTCGCGTCCGTTGCCATAGCAACGTCCCGTTTCCAACCCAAAGCTCCCGAATACTCTTACGTTTTCCGCAGGTTGGGGAATGGAATTTGTCAATAAAAGATTTGCTTGAGCATCGCGATAATAATTCTACCCTTAGAAAGACCGTTTCAGCCTGAAGCTTGAAAACCAAAAGGACCAAGGCTTAAAGGGAGAATGAAGTGGGCAGAAAAAACCTTGTTTTTTAATGCTTAAAGGAAAGGTTCAGATAATATGTTATGACGTTATGACGTTATAGCATGGATTAAAAATGCGCTCGAGGAAATTTGTTTTCACGCTATAGGATAGGCAACTCCCTTTCGCGGACGACAGCTTACTCTGTAGATACTCTGTTACAACATCGGTTGTCAGCACGCGCAAACCTAGGTCTCTATGCAACGTAGCTTTGTGCGTGCAGAAAAGAGACGAAAAACTTCAGGATTTAAAATATCCGCGAGTTTTTTAGCTCGAGTGCACGAACCTCTAGGCCTTAGTTTCAAATACGTGTAGTATGCTGTATACAATTTCACACGTATTTGAAACTAAGGCCTAGAGGTCAGTGCACTCGAGCTAAAAAACTCGAAGATATTTTAAATCCTGAAAATCCTGATGTTTTCGTCTCTTGTCTGCACGTACAAAGCTAGGTTCCATAGAGACTTAGCTTTGCGCGTGCTGACAACCGATGTTGTAACAGAGTATACACAGAATAAGCTGTCGTTCGAGATAGGGAGTAGCCTATCCTATAGTGTGAAAACAAATTTACTCACGCGCATTCTTTATTATTGGTTTCCGCCTACACATTTTACTCTCCCTTTACGAACTAAGAAATCGAGGGGTTTGAGAAAAATAGGGGGGGGGGGTGAGAGAGAGAGAGCTGTTTAATTATTCATTCCAAATTTGAAGAAGGAATCGAGATGGAAATACGTGTACATTTGTGAATACAAAACCCTTCCGAAGTCAAACTAATTGATATTGCTTCTCAAGCCCTTAAAATAACCATAAAGCTAATTAATTCAAAATTTTACCTCAAAATTCATCTTAGACTTATCGAGAGATCTATAACTTACGGGGGATATTATTAACTTATGATAGAAATGTTGAACCCCATAAAACAAATTTATTGAGCCCAATTATAAATTGTCACTAACATTTTTTTACAAATATTTCAAATTAAATCAAATTAAATGTCTAAGCAGGGTTGCCACGGAATTTTCAGAACCAAATTCCCTGACTTTTCCAGGTTTTCCCTGACCTTTTTCTGAGATTTTCCCTGACCTTTTAGGGCGAAAGGGTAAATGTTTCCAGCGCGTTTTAAGTGTTTATAATTAAATGAACTCTCTACATTAAGTTTTCCAATGTATTTGTTGCACCAAAATGAATAAGAAACATTTTAACTATAAATAACCGTCTAAGAGAATTTTTAGAGAGTATTTACTTTACAAAAACAATTCTAGACATTTTTAAGGATTGCTCTAGAGTTTTCAGTGTTAAGAGAGGATGAGGAGAAACTTCATTACACTTTCAATTAAGACTTATCCCCAGAAATTTTACCCACTAATATCAAATCCCCTGACTTTGCTGAAATTTTTTAACTTCCCCGATTTTTCCCTGACCTTTTCGGACCATTTTTAAATTCCCTGACTTTTCCAGGTTTTTCCCTGATCCGTGGCAACCCTGCTAAGGGCTCGCCGTCATCACAACCCTGAGAAGAACTCAATCAAATCACTTCCGTACATAAAGAACAAACACACAAACCACTTTTGAAAAATATACCGGGTGTTTCTGGTAAGTCTGCCATAAATTAAGGGGAATATATTCTTTTAGCGAGTTTCTATCTCCATTTTGCCGTCCGTGCCACTGTTTTCGAGTTATGATTTGAGTGCTTTAGGGATGACCCCAAAACTAAATTAGAAATCATTGCCTTTCAGCTTCTTAATTAAATTCAAGGGGTCATCCGTAAAATACTCCAATCTCTGGCTCTTTAGGGTAAAATGTCCATAGCACATTTTCGACTCAAAATCCTCCAAAGAACATCCCCCTTAATTTATGGCAAACTTATCAGAAACACTCTGTATATTAAATTTCACCCCAAAACTAAACTGTTATGAGAGATTTATAACTTAAGGGTGAATATTATTAACTTATGATTGAAACATAAAAATCCAACATAAATGATTTAAAATTCAAATTAGATAAGAGATGTATAACTTAGGGGAAACATTATTAACTTATGCTAGAAACGTTGAACCCCTGGTCAAACTATACCTATATATGGTTAAAATTTGGGGTTCCGATGTAAAGCTGAGAATGGTGGGGGAGGGGTGGGGTGGGGGGTGTAAGGTGCCAAGGCCCAAATAATGGAATAAAATTTACGTCTAGTTGGGGCTGGCTTCTCGATAGACTCCAATTTCCTAGAGATTTTATCCCGGTTGCAGTATCGTTTCAAGGGATACTTCATCCCGCTTCTATCGCCGTTGGGATTAATTTACACTCGGTATAAGGTCCAGATCGCATTTAGTGTCGTACCCCTCGTATTTTATTATCCTTCTAAATTATACGGGGGTAACTTTAGGGGTATTTCACCCCTCGAAGAAAGTTTCTTTAAAATAAGTGCGCGTAACTCTGATTGAAAGCCCCGCAAGAGATCGCCTTAACCATAAGTCAACGCTAAACCACGCCCCCAATAAGTTCGACCGCGGATCCCGAACCATATTGTTACAGTCCAATACAATAGATTGTTTGACAATTTAACGTTGCCACGCCCTCCGCGAGTTAGTCCAGTTACTGCCTAGTTCAAAGATCGCTGGTCTTTCTCTTCTCTGCAGTCATTCACTATAGACTGAACAACGATCTGGCAACACTGAGGGAATGACAAAGGATTGGCTTTGGTGAAAACCATGAATAGATATTTTAAAAATAAAAATCTTCCGATCTACGACGTCACTTTTATTATTATATTAACAAATAAACAAGTTGGCTTGGTCTCGTCTCCATCTGAGGGATATGATCACGTGACTAACAAAGTTGACTGAAGTACCATCTGTCGTTGAGCGACGAAAATAAATCTCTTATTTTCTGATTGGAATAGAGTCCGACTCTTAGGGTAAAACAGGTTCTGCGCATGGCAAAATCAAGCCAATCAGGTTATCCATTTCTAGCCTCAAAACCCGAGCTCGAGATCTGAGCCGTTATAAAAACTCAAAAGATTTGTTGGTTGGGTCTGTAGATCCTTTTAAAACGGAGGAGGGGGGGGGTTGCATTATCGTCTGCTTGATTTAAGGTTAAGTTGGAACATCCGGTGTGTGGATCCAAGGACGATAGATCGGGCTAAACAGTTACCAGTCCACCGAAGTCCTTTTGTTGTTTCAACGAGGGACAAAGTAACAATTCTTATTTCTTAGTTTTCCAATTTATATTTTAAATAAAATATTTTTGTTAGATTTCATTTCGGTGTTTTTAGCTTATTGGGTTGTCTTATTATTTCCTTATGGTACCTATGGTTAGTATCTTATCTTTGAGAGAATATTCTGGCTCGAATATAGTCGAGCGATATTTTCAACTCTATTATTTGAGACTTTTTTTTCTCTACTATAGAGGCGAAAAAAATAGAGATGCGCTTATCAATAGTAAATCGAAGATAGTTTATCCCTAGGAGAGGTTATACTCCAAACGGATATCAAGACCGGGAGAAGAAATAAGACATTTTGTCATCAAGAATCTCAAATTTCTCTACCTTTGCAGGTAATTTTTACGTAAATTATAGGCCTATTTTAAAATACATTTAATACCCCTGATATTTTAGAACTATATCTGGTAACTTGACCTTCCGTTGAACTTAACCAATGTTTCCTAACCAAATACTACGGGGGTAAAGGTCCAAATACCCACTTTATTTAAATGTCTTTTTAGGCCTATTTTCAAATTGCCACATTCTTTCAATGTCTTTTTTAGGCCTATTTTCAAATTGCCACATTCTTTCAATGTCTTTTTAGACCTACTTTCAAATTGCCACATTCTTTCAATGTCTTTTTAGGCCTACTTTCAAATTGCCACATTCTTTCAATGTCTTTTTAGGCCTACTTTCAAATTGTAAATTGCCACATTCTTTCAATGTCTTTTTAGGCCTACTTTCAAATTCCCACATTCTTTCAATGTCTTTTTAGGCCTACTTTCAAATTGCCACATTCTTTCAATGTCTTTTTAGGCCTACTTTCAAATTGCCACATTCTTTCAATGTCTTTTTAGGCCTACTTTCAAATTCCCACACTTTTCCAAGCAACATTACAGTCCGATTTAAACCTGCCACTGCACATTTAAGATTTCTCCTACAATCTTCAATGCTCTTTGGATTTGTTTTCAAGGGGCCGTGGAAGGGGTAGTTCCCCCATTGGGGTAACGTAAGCGAAACTTCTTTAAATATGTTATCGGAAATAGCTTAGAAGTTTGGTTAGGGGGCTTTACCCCCGGACAAAGGGGAAGAGGATGGGTGCGAAAATCACCAGGAGGAAAGTTTACAAAGGGGAATCAATGGAATAATATAATGGATTCCGAGAAAATATCTTAACCATTAATTAAGTAAGGCGCTAATTGTTCTTTCGGGGGCTCGTTCCACCTACCCACCTCCCCTTTCTCAAGTCAATAGAAGTCGTCTTCTTCTTAGTGACAAATATTCTATAGTGTTTGAGCTCCCTCACTCTTTCGGGCTCGCCACAATTTGAAATAAATAGTAAATAAAGATCATCAAATTCCGGGCTGATTTTTTAAGGATTTCCATTGGTTATTTAGGCCAGGGATGGATTTAATTTTAGAAGTAGGAATGGAGAACAGATTAATCTGGGCGCGCGTCAAAGTTCCGGACCCCCTTTCACGGGACGGGGGTATGAAAGAAGAGGCGGGTCATAGCGACAGAGGTAAAAAGGAATTACGTATTTTTCGCCACTGTCCCCGTCAGCAACGTCATCAAAACGTAGTTTAAGTCAGCCAATAAGATAGTTTAAAATTTTCGTTACGTGTTGGAGGGAGGGGCTCTATACTAGGCTATGAGTCGGAGTGTTGGAGGGAGGGGCTTTATACTAGGCTATGAGTCGGACTGAAGTAAATACTAACCGTTCTCCATTCCTACTTCTAAAATTAAATCTATCTCTGTTTAGGCTAAAACATTATTTAAAATATTTACGTTACTTATTTGTAATATTTTCCTAATATACCCTGGAAGTTGGCTTGAGTTTTAGTTACACGTACACGGATGCATTGCAGAGTGAAACACTTTTACAGGGGCCATAGAGTCCCCCGCTGCCACCACAAACATTTGCGCATTTTGTTGGACTTATTAACTTCTGCTGCGCTCCCCCAATTGTAGGGAGCCGCCCTGTTTCAAAAGGGCGTACCATTGTACGGCGAACAATTAAACCTGTAAACCTGTAAACCTGGGGTTGAAATACCCCGTATCGTCGCTTCACCGAAAACACGGCCCGAGTTAGGCAGAGAAAATCTCCAACAGGAGCCATATTTTATTTTATTTTTCTTATTGGATCGGTGAAGTTCTTGAGAGTTCCTCACTGATTCAAAAGGGATTATTTGGGTCAATAAACATTCATTCATTCATAGACTTAATATGGCGTACAACAAAATGCAATTTTGATTAAAAATTAGCCTATTCTTCAAAAAATACGATAAAGTATTGCGGAATTGTCAAACATTTTCAGACTCAAAATCCTAACTGATTTTTAGATGTTTTTAGAGTATTTCCTTAATTTATTTTTCGCCGTTTTTTCGTTGTCAATGTTAATTGTTAAGAGGATGTTTTTTAAGGCCCATTCAGACAGACGTTTCCGTCGGTGGTGATGGTGCCGGTGGCGCCATCTCGACACTGCCCGACCAAGTTGAAAATTTTGAAACCAAACCCTCGAAACTTTTACGTAGTCGTTGGAATGAAAACTCTTACGAGGTGAAGGGAAGACTTTAGTCAACTCTGAATGGGTCTTAAGAATATTATTTGTTATCAACGAGTCAACTCTTAATTTTGATTTTTTAAAAACTTTTTTAAGCTGGAACGTTCAAGTTTGTAATTTTCCTAAAACTCGAAACAAAAGTCAAAAATTTCCATGACGCTGTTATTACAAAACTGTCCAACTATGCTTTTCAATGAGTTACACGGGAAAATATTTTGAATAATGTTTTAATTAATTTTAAAATTCCTTAAGTACTCAAGGCTTTAAAAACTATTTATGAACTACTAGGAAAAAAATAAATTTTGGAATTAAATTGAAAAGTTTGTTCACTGGACAGGAATTAGAAAACTTTTAGTTTGATATAATGGCTTAAACAATTATTTTAGTTTATTAATTGGATTTTAGACTAATCCGTTTAAAAATTATTTTAGGTACTAGGTATCGAAAGTATATTTCTATATAAAAATAAAATTCAGTGTGACTTCATTTTCCTAAGAGCTACATAGGAAAAACATTAAGAAACTGGTGCTTTGCTAATTAATCAATATTTAATTAAAAAGCTGCCTTAAAGAATTTTAGATTTTGGTATTTTTTGATTCTATGATATGAAAAACTAATATTGAAATTTTTAGAAATTTTTTTAAAACCTTGAAAATGCTTAAAAAAACCTTTTTAAAAGACAAACTTTCGTCTGCTACAAAAATCTATGGGTCTAATGCATTTCAAAATTGAATTCGGTACGCGACCAATGAGCACTATCGTCACCTCGCGACCAATCAGAACTCAATACTACTCGTTAGAAGTAAATCTGGAAAAAACTCGCGTTTCTCCCTTGTTTCTGCTATCTGCTCTGCTTAGAAAATGTTAGAAGAAGAAGAAGAGCAACAAATGCCAGAAGCCTATGCTTTTGAGCCTTTATTGCAAGATTACGTCGGTCAATTTAACGACGAAGGAAATGATGTGGAAGTAAATATTGATATAAATGAAAATCGAATTGGAAACACAGATTGGTAAGTTTTTTGTTTGACATTTCTTACCAAGGCTTAACACTATAGCCAGAAGGCTGTACTTGCTGCTATGTTATGTTTGTTAGGGTCAGTTTTCTAGGGTTTATGAACATGAACTAAACTTATTTACAGGTGCACGTGTGGTGAATGTAAAGCAATGGAGACGGGGAGAGAGAGCTTATGTTGCAAAGAAGTTGCAAGAATCCAAGCGAAGCTTGGTGACAACGTTTGTGCAACGTTACATGAATTTTTCCATCGCGTATGCCTGGATTATTATGTGCTGGATACAGCCATAGTTCGATATGTTGCTGAAACAAACGAAGAACATGATTATTCTCCAAGGTAAATATTTACTCCTGCATAAATAAATTTTATCTAAGATTATTAGCTTTTGGAAACTATAGGTCAATGATATAGTGTGCTCTCGGTGGAATATAATTTCTTTGGGCTTTAGGTTTGTTTTTAATGGGGTTATTATGTTCGAAAGAAATGTTATTTCCTCAACGAAACATTTTGGAATTACATAGGTGGGAAAAAGATACGATTTTAATAGGCTTAGAGTTGAAACGTTGGGGGGGGGGGGTGATGTTTCAGCTTCTTGACCCATAGGGAGCTAACAGTTCTGACCCAGAAACGTCCCGCCCTTCTATCTCTTACTGGAGTTTCATCCTCCCTAACGGTTGGAAACCGTATTCTACGCGCAAAAATGCCAACCAGAGAGGGGCTGCGTGACGTCAGACTATCTCTTCCCCCTAGCCAGTTGTTAGCTCCCTATAGGTTTGTTTCATTTTGAAATCATCTGATGTGAATTTGAAAGTAAAAATAATAGCTTCCAATTAACTTTCTCAGCCGTTTTAGATACATTGCTTATAGACAATTTGTAAGTGCCATTTGGCGTAAACTTCCTTGGCACACGAGAAAGGTTCTTCCGAGCTGTGTGGTCAATAAAATACGGCAAGAATTTCCTGATGATGTATATGTCGGTTTTAAAAACTACAATGAATAAATGTGTAAAATGTAAAATAATTTATAAATTGAGACTTATGTATGTTTATAACAATGTTAAATTTTAATTAAAGTGATTTCACAGCGAAAATGACATTTGGTTATTTATAAGGATAATGAAGAATTTGTGCCACTAAAACAATTTTTGTCAAGTTTTTTAATATCTTATTTGGCAAAGCGGCTTTTGTGTTGTTCGATAATATCGGTTTTAACCACACCTTCAGAGTGTTTTTGTGACAAAGTGCCAGGTGATAGACTAGGTGGAATTAAGCTGGCAATCGTTGTTGCGGTTGAAAAGGTGGTTACAGTTTCTTCTAAAAGTTTGTCTATATAATCTTCAGGAATAGAATTATTATTATTAAAGATAATTTTATCATGCTGCAAAATTTGTTCTTACTATAAGTACTCTGAGCCAAAACTGGTTTAGCAACGGGCTTGCCTTTTTTGGCTTTTGAATATACAACTTTCCATTGCGGCTCGTTTAAATTTGTAAGGTCTTGGTCCTTAGCTCCATTTTCATTGTAATGCAAAATAGCAAGTATAGTGCTGAATAAACTCAAATATTTTACCATTAAACCATATTTAAGAATGTCACGTGCCTACCGTCCAAGCATGCTGTCATAGAAGAAGTGAAGCCTCTTTGGGCATTTAGACAATAACACACTATGAAAAGCCTCCACTGAAGATGTTTGCCACTTGGGAGATAATTTTTCGATACTTTTCAACGTAAGGGGAGATTTTACAAGGGCTGATAGTTTGGAATGAACTTCTGAGTCTGCGAAATGACAGCTGATGGATCAGTTTCTTATTTGAAGAAGGCTAATGACTTGTTATCTTACTTTTTGCAATCCATACTCTCTCATCATGATCTAACAAAGCACCATGGGCGCACTTTTTGTATGAGCCTTTGTGGTTTTGGTGTTGATTTGCAATGTGATTCACAAGGGAGGTCCATTTGTCTGTAATTTTTCCTGGAATTTTAATGGTAGCAGCGCACCAATAAACATGATTGACTATGGAAGGTATCCAAGGGGCTACAATTTCACATTTCTCTTGTTTTGACAGAGCTATCAATTTCTTTTGGATACCTAAAAAACCATAAACGTTAGTACTCTTACAGCCATTTTATTAGCATTGCAACCGACCTTTTGCAACGTGCCAATTATCAAAGTAATGATTAATTTCCGTATAATTTTCACGCATGAATTTCTGAATTGATACATGTCTATCAGTGATAAGACATTTCATTTTTATACCACTTTCAACGAGGTACAAAAGACCTCTTTTTAGCCCTTCAAGTTCCATGGCAAAAGAATTCTTGACTTCAGTTGACTAAAGAGAATGTTTGTAGGACATTAGCTTTTTAAATTCAGTCAGGAAAAGACTAATATACCTGAACTAATTCGAAATGTAATATTTTACGGCGATCTCCGTCCATAAATGTGTATGTGCCATATTTGGCAGTGTGACCAGGAGAATCGGCTCTGCCATCACCACAAATTGCCACTTCTGAACTTTTGTAGTCTTCTAATAGGAGCGTTTGTTCTTTTCTCCAGATCTAAAAAAGACCTAGTTTTAAGCTTTGTAGTATGGAAATTTAAAATTATTTACCTTTTGCGTAATAGACACAAAAATACGCTGATAGTAAAAATAAGTTCTGTCAACGAAAATTTCAATTCCAGCTTTCTTCATAGTGGATATAAATTTGTGGGGAAGATTTCCCATGTAGAAAAGGACTGACGCAAGAATTATGTTTCCCCAAAAGGTCTTCCCTAACCTGGGTTGACTATCCCACACGCAATTATGTCCATTTACACATTTAGTTTTTATCGTGAGAGCTGTCCCACAAACAATTTTGTCTAGTTTAATTACTGATTGTTGACATTGAAAACAAACGTGAAAAAGTAGAAGCAGGCAAGATTCAAAGACTATATATTTTTTTTCTTCATTAGGAGACTGTGCCCCTATGCTATAAGAGAAAGTTTCATTATAAAAACCCTTCCACGTGAACTTGAGTGAAATGTCATGGCCAAAAAGTCAAATTTATAAAATGACATTTCCCACGGTGTACTTACTTTTCAGCCTTTTCTGAACAAAACGACATATCTATTGATGATGCGGCGGTCATGTCAGGGTCAAATGTCGGATCATCCGGATCTGGTACATCTTCAACAACTGCTTCTTCAACCTCCATTGAAAATTCAGGACTTAGGTTGACAGGTGTTGACGTGCGAGTCCCCAAACCGCATTGAACTCCTATATCTCTGGTCTTTATTCTACCTAAAAATTAAACAATTATCTTTCCCACTTCTAAATATTTAGTTCTCAAAATCAAGTTTACTAGTTTCAGTTGCTTTTGTTTTTGAATTCACTTGAACTTGAACTTTCTTGTGACTAATATGCGTTTCTTGATGAAAAATATTTTTATTCAATCTAGATGAAGGCCGAGAGCCCTAAACAAATTTCATGTTAATCTATTTATTACATAGAGTAAGCTTTCACATACCCCCGAATCACTATCACGAGAATAAGTATGGTCTAAAGAAGAACTTGGTCTCGCTAAAGGAATATCAGTTTTTGGTGTAGAGGCTAATAAATTGCCTTCCCAATCTTGACTTTCATCAATTGTCAAATGTTCCACTATATCAATATCAATTTCAGTTGTGAAATGTTCCGCTATATCAATATCAGTTGTCAAATTTTCTGCAAGATCAGTTTCAGATGAAGTAGATGCATAGTTTATAGTATCTATCGAAATGTGCGAGGCATTCTAAACATTTAAAAGATGTTTGTATTAGGTAAGGTTTGTAGTTGATGGAAATTTTCAAATCATTCGCTAAAGAATCAAAATGTTGACTTACGAAAATTGGGTTAGCCGAAGCTCCATCAGCATTATCGTTAAAAATTCTAGGCGGAATAGGTTGCAAAGTTGGAATAGCATTTTTCTTCAAAAGTGGCCTTTGATTGGAATTTGGTAATGGTAAACAACGATAATCCGAATCTAAAAAATGATTTGAGCACACGCCGTCGCCATTCGCCACTAAAGTATTTTCAGGTTTGCCAATGGCAGTAAGCCAACTTATGATTTCAGTTCGGTCATTTGGAAACCGATGTATGACTATACCGCATTTTCTAAACGATGCTTTCTGACTGTTTATCCCACATACCATACACTTCATTACAAAAGCTTAGCCGACGCAAATTTATAAACAAACGGAATAACTAACCTATTTGAATGTATATTTAAACTAAGTAAAATGTTCTAAACGATGCCTTCTGACTGTTTGTTTATCCCACATACAAAGGCTTAGCCGACGCAAATTTATAAACAAACGGAATTACTAAACTATTTGAATGTATATTTAAACTAAGTAAAATTTTAAAAGAAAATTTCATACTAATTAAGATTATATCCTTGGAAATTACAAGAGATTTTAAATGGCTAAAGTTGAAGGAGTTCTACGAATTCCGAAAATCACAGTACACTAACCCAGGCCAACTTAGTTTCTCGTCGCGACTCTCGCTGTTCGAGTTTCTAAGCCCGACCCCATCTTTAAAATCCACGATTTTCACTCATTGGTCAGTTAAGCGTCACGAGGCATGGCACCAGCTCATTGGTCGCGTAACGAAATCAAAAATAAGCGCCAAGTAGAAATTTTTCCTCCGAAGAAATTTATCGTTCAGGTTTTATGAAGTGTTTTATAAATATTTTTTTACAATCTAAAATTCTGAGACTTTTTTTTTAAGGTTTTTGAATACGTAGAATTTCAAAACCAATACAATAAAAAAGTATGCCTCGCAGTTTTCATTTTCCCTTTAACTAATTAGCCTATAATATGGTTGACATATTAGAGTATTAAAAAAAATGTCCAAACTTACGAAAAAAAAATCAGTTAGACTGCAATATTCTAAATCTGTAAGCACTGGACTGGATTTTAGAAGGTAAATTTTTCGTACACTTTGCCCTTAAAGGAATAACGAACTGATTTAAAAATTATCTCAAATCTAAAGAAACCCTTACTTTTTTGAGAGTTTAAACTCTTCTGATTCCAAAAATATGCTTAATAAATATTTAAATATGAGGGAAAACACACAGAAAAAACACTTCAAAAACTTGAAATTTGGGGGCAAAAGCAAATTTGCAGAGAAGATTTTTGGCGGGTTTTTCTCCTTGCTACGTCACTCACGGCATCTCGCGGAAAAGCCAAGCGCGAGCGTCCGAGTCTACTAATGCCGCGCGAATCTGAATAAAATAGGCTTAACGCGGCGCTGAGACACTAACAGGCGTCACGTGAGCGACATCTAGAGAGAAAGTTTCTCCTTACTACGTCATCAAACGAAACAAAATTTTAACTAGGCCTTTTCCAAACACAAAACTTTGATTGCAATTTTTTAAATTTCTACGAAACCAAATACAAAAGTAAACATATCATAATAAACTAGATTTTTCAAGGATTTTTTTCGTATTTTAAGTTTGAGGATGACGAAAATTATGGCACTAACTCTTTAAACTTCCCTGATTGATTCGACCCTTTGAATGACTTTAATACACATACGACATTTTCGCCTGGAAAAATTGGGGTGTTTGGGGTCGGGGTAACCTTTTTAATTATCGGAAGTCTTAATTCTTAAAACAAATGATATAAACCCCTCCCCCCCAGAAACCAGAACCCCCGCTGTGTGTATGGGGGGGGGGTAGGTAAGCTAAAAGACACGAAGGAAATCTTTTCGATTTCCATTAAATCAATATCGGGGGTTGCGCCCCACGAGCCGATAACTACCCTGGTCTTCTTTAATTGGAAGGAAATACAGCGGCGGCGCATGCTGGGAAAGCCGAACTCGTGTTACCAGATTAAAGTTAATCTAACTTAATAACAAGTCGTGCAAGACCACCTATATTAATTTTGCCCGGGGGCAGACGAAGAAGAAGGGGAATTTGTCCGTCAGTCAACGCTATAGAAATTCAATATATTGGAACTGATTCAAATTGAACCCGAAGCGATTCTGGTAACACTGCGAGGTTAAAAAACGGGGGAGGATATTTACGTGAACCCCCGTGATATGACAGGGTGAAAACCTTCTCCTTGAACCAGATGCTGCGATAATGTGTATACGGGATTTACAGGCGCTATTGTAGAGGAATTAAACGAGAAGTCGAGATACTTGAAGGAATCAAGAAGTGATATCTAGTTTATTGGGGAGAAGGTATAAGATGCCTAAGTATTCGCGCACCATAGTCCCAGTCCCCCTTTCAAAATTCAAGGGGGGACGTAAAAGGAGGCCGGGCTATTTCGCCTCTCCTCAGTCGGAAAATGAGTAATTTTCGTCATTCGCGTCGCGCTGACGTAGTTTTCAAGAACCCATGAGATGCTGCTTGTAATTTACAGGCGGGGATTAACTCCGAACCTACGTTTAGACTGGTGATAAAGTTAGAAATGTGGCAAATGTATACCTTCTCCCTAACAAACTAGATATCGCTTCTTGAAGGAACCAAATGAAACAAAGTCAATGACTCGTCACCGACCTTACGAAGCGTGCGTTCGTAAGTCATTACAATTTCTAACTTAAATGTTGAACAAAATTAATTGTACGGCCAGTACGGCTGGATTTCAGCCTTATTTATCACAATATCTAAGCTAGAAAACTAGCAGACGGTACATTAGCATTCATTAAACCTTAGTGTTGCTATATTTTACAGAATAAAAATTGAAATAATCTTATATGAATTATAGCAAAATTTATAATTAAAATATAAATTTACAAGATATGTTCCATAAGTATTACACTACCAATACTTCGTAATGCTAGAGACTTATTGAGAGCTAGTTCGAGAACGACAAGCGAGAATTGAAGTATACACTCAGTTACTTTTACAGGACTTTCATCTTCCTATTTAGTCTGCATTACTAAGCCTTGAGAGCAGCTCCTCACCACCAGGCGTCGCTTTACGAGAATGTATGACGTCACTTCAGGACAAGCTCTCAGTAATGAGCATACTCTTTATTAGAGGTATTGCGATTAGCCATTTACTTTCTCTACTAGCGCCCAGGGTTCAAATTAAAAAACCCAGCCCTAATTGGGTTTTACCCACCAAAAAAAAAAAACCCGCCAGTTTTATTAGGTTTTACCCACCATAAAAAACCTACCTAATGAAACCCATCACTAAGATTTTCAATTTTGATGAATTTAAATGCTAGAATAATTTCATTTTAAAGATATTTGTTGTTTCAACTTCAAAAGTACCTTTAATATTATTTATTATTTTTAATGAAACATTTTAAGACTTTTTTATATCAAGCAGTTTACCTTTGAATGGCAATTTCAACCATGCACGCGGCTGTTAAAGATAAAAAACCCAAGTACCGAATAAAACCCAGAAGAACCCAATAAAACCCGGTGGGCTGGGATCGGAGCCTCCGAAATGAACTAGGCCCATGCGTGTCGCGAAGCAAGAATATTTTTTTAACCAATTTAGTTCGCCGTGGTTTTACGCTTGGAGGCGCTTATATTACCGTAAAATAAACAAAGTTCAACCCCGTGACCCTATCGACTGCTGAAGTATTTGGGCCAAGGTCGCGGATTGTAAGTATACGTTTTTATTACTCTTACAGAATTATTTTAATTGAAATAATTTATTTTGTTGTCATCAATACAATCTAACCGAAAGATTCAATAAAAAGTGAATAGCCCAAAAAAACATTTACGTTGATTTTAGGATGAAAATTTTCTCTATCAAAAAAATTTTATGACTGACCCCTAAAATATCAACGATAATTTAAGGAAGACCCCTGTCACAACGGTAATATAAGCGCCATCTCGTACACATATATGGTGAAAATATTTTCCTTAACAAACTGGATATTTCCCCACATAAAATTTGACATGCATGGGCCTAGTTCATTTCGGAGGCTCCGGTGGGATTTAAAAAAACCCGGGTTTTTTTTAACCCTGCTAGCGCCTGTAAATTCCGCCCATACACATTCCCGCGTAACACCAACGTCTTAAGAGGAACATGACGATTAGTCGCCAGTGAAAGTTTCCACCCTGTATATACGAACCCCGGGGATATTTTCAAGGGGCTATATACCCTTATCTTTGGCAATAGGTTATAAATCTCTCGAGCAGCCGGGGCCCTTTACCTAGGGGTGTTATACCCCTTATGGGCTGATTTTAATAAAAATGGAGGGCAGGCTGTGGGGGGGGGGGTTCTTTTTTGACTGATAGGGGATTCCAAAGCCCCAATATATCTTCGAGAAAGTGACAAATTAGCCCCACGATCTGCGTACAGTACGTATATCAATTTTGAAAAAAGAAAGAGCCAACACACCTTGAAATAGATAACAGTTCCACGGTTCAATTTCTAACGACACTTTGGAGTATAGTGTTTGAGCGGCTTGGCCTGGAAATCCATATATTATTTTGAGGGGTAAAACCGTCTTCGTAGAAATTGATTTGAAAAGTGACTTTTTCTATAGTACGTCTCAGTTTCAATTCAATTTTTTCGGTTTCGCTTTCTCTTTGCCGAATTCGTTCCACTGTCAGGGTTACCACTAAACTTTCAGATTAAAATTTCTTCCCTTACTTTCAAGGGTTTTCCCTGACTATTGCTATCGAAATTTTCCCTTACTTTCACGGCTTTTCCCTGACTATTGCTATCGAAATTTTCCCTTACTTTCACGGGTTTTCCCTGACTATTGCTATCGAAATTTTCCCTTACTTTCACGGGTTTTCCCTGACTATTGCTATCGAAATTTTCCCTCTCTATTGCTATCGAAATTTTCCCTGATTATTTCTACGGCGATTTTCCCTGATTATTTCTACGGCGATTTTCCCTGATTATTTCTACGGCGATTTTCCCTGAATCTTTCTATCGTCAGACTCTTTCTAAGTCTGTAATTGGCCTACAAATAACATTTAAATTATCGTATAGAGCAAAGCCAAAAATATAGAAATTGTCCAAAATAGAGTAAAAAAGAAAAAAAAAACATGAAAATTTAGATGTGTCACTTATTTATAATCGGACCAAAGGGTTCACTAGCAAATTAAAACTTTGGCAAACATTATTTTAAAAACACATTTATTATAAGGTTCAGCTTTGGAATGCTATTCAACGTTGCAATGTTTCTAAACCCAAAAACGAATCCACCCACTTGAATCAAATTCGCCGACTATTTGGCCAATTTTTTAAAATTCCCTAACTTTTTCCAGGGTTTTTGTAGGTTTTCCCTGACCCGTTTCAACCCTGCCGATATCAGAGGTTCTATACCCCCCGCCCCCGCAGATGGTATACTCTAACGGTGGGGCGACACATTTTTAGTTTTGACATCTTAGCTATAGAAGACATTGTATTGGAAAAAACCCTCCACGTCTTTCACGTCATAATAGACAGTGACATCTTGAACACACCCCCTCCAACTCCTCAAAAAGAATGGTCCGCAGTACGATTTCAATTGGCTGGACCTAGAGGTATCAATAGGTCTTTCACGTAAGTGTAAGTAACAGAAAATGAGAAAACCCCAAGCGAGCTAGGACCCATGGGAAAGATATCGTTACCAGAATGCAACGCGTAAATCCATTTCTTTTGAAAAAAAAAAAAAATAAATTCCTGTTATTAAAAATTCGCCATGCATGTATAAGTATATACTATGTTAGCATCGTGGAAAAGTCTAACATCTTTTTGGCCTATTTCTTATCTAGTATTACCAGAAGTGAGAAGAGAACAGAAGTATCGATTTAACCAAATTCTTCACTCGGCGAAAGTGAATATTCTTGATAACACAAGAACGGTTGGACCTCTAGTAGCGGTTTCTGAATTTTCCCTCCAAAACGTGAGACGCTCGCGGTGGTAGACGGCCGAACTAGATTCAAGGAGCCGCGTCCGTGTTCGGCCGCTTTAGGTTGAGGGGAAGGGGGTAGGAAATGTTTTTGGAACTCGACCAATTTTTTTCTCTCTAGTGTAGGCGCGATTGAAGCGGCATAAAATCCTCAAATTTTTTCACTAGTGCCAGGATCTATTACCAATGCTAGAGCCCTTCACTTCGAGTCTCATCTCACTTCTGGTATTACTAAATTAAAATCATAAAAATTACAACGCAAAAATCGATTGACTACATTTTATGTATATACAACACTTCACTTGTGTAAGTCAAGAACATTATATAGTTCTTGAGCGTATTGCACAGAATCAATCGTGCTTTTTATTCAATTCAAATATTGCATAATATGCCAAGCCAATAGAGGATTATATTCAAGTATCTATGTGAGATTCAAATTGCATCCAATTATGGTTTATAAACAAGTCAACTCTTAATTTTGAAATTATGTTTTAAAACATTTTTAGTGTAATGTTCAACCAAGAAGCGATATCTAGTTTATTAGGGAGAAGGTATAATTCGCCACATTTCCAGCTTTATCTCCAGTCCAAACGTAGGTCCGGAGTTAATCTCCGCCTCTAAATTACAACCAGCATCTCATTTGTTACCGCGACGCCAATGACGAAAATTACGTATTTTCCGACTGAAGAGAGGCGAAATAGCCCGGCCCCCTTTTACGCCCCCCTCCTTGTATTTTGAATGGGGAACTGGGACTATGGCGCGCGAATGCTCAGGCAACTTATACCTTCTCCCTAATAAACTAGATATCACTTCTTGGTTCAACGTTGCAATTTCTTGTAAAACCCAAGAAATATTTCCCAAATCCATTGACTTTGTAATTATAAAATTCCCTGACGCTCTGCAGGTACGTTTTCCCTGATCGGCGGCAACCCTGCAGGGAAGACTGTTTAAGGCGCTAAGACGATATTAAAGCGACTCTCTCTCGTCTAGTTAGGGCAGACTTATTTAGGCGCGTAATTGGCTATCCGTATCGCGTCGACTCAAATTTCAGGCTCCGCTAGGCTTTTTAACTTGATAAATCATATTTGGGGCCTTTATCCGCAACACCCTCTTGGTCCCTAGCCGCTAGCTAACGTCATGCAGGGGGGGGGCAATGCGAAATCGATCCCGGCACGCATCGCACGCGCCAAATATAATGAAAGGCATTCATTTGCTCCGAAAAGCCCCGAGCAAATTTTTACACCCTCCAAAAAGGTTATCACCAAGCATTTTTCAGGGGTTCAAAGCTAATCATGTTTCATTCATATCTAAAGCGACATTCTGCCTAGCATGACGACAGACTTTGGCTACGTTCAGTAACTGCTAGCGTACGCAGCGCTGCGCGCATCGGAGACCGATTTTTTTACTGTACGGTTTTTCGCACTTCCGGTTTCTACGTCACGCTACGCATCGATGTGACACCGATCGCAGCGGCTGGAAGAGCAGGTTTTTTCGATGCGAATCGGATTTATGACGTCTTTAATTGAAGTTCAACATGGCGAGCAATCCACTCCAAAGCCACTAGCGAAACAATAACGCATTTTTCTTTTTTAGATCTTTTCGAATCAACTGGAATTAAAGTTAATTCCGTTTCATCATCGTTATATAGTTCATTTAATAACAAAAATAACAGTTTTGGTTCTCGACTCAATCCAAGATCTCTAGCAGACGCCATCATGGAAACTATCATCAAACGCAACAGAAAAAAAAACGTTCAGTGACGTCTGACGTCACTCTGACGTAGCGTTCGGAAATATACACATCGGTAGCGGTAACGGCTTTTTCCGATTTCCAGTTACTGAACGTAGCCTTTAAAGCGATCTTCCGCTTCCCATACATACATTCTCCATATTTGTCTGCCTATCAGGAAACTGGTAGTTTGCAGAGACATTGCAATTGAGTTGTAGCGTAAGTTCGTAAGATATGTTTGTCACTGGTTACTGAGAGCTTGTCATGAAGTGACGTAGGTCATAGATTCGAGGTAAAGCGACGCCTGGTGAGGCGATGTAAAAGGCTTAGTAATGCAGACTAATTAGGAAGATGGACTGTAAAACCGAGTGTAGTCATGCAATTCTCGCTTCCGTCGTTCTCGAACTAGCTCGAGCTGTAAGTCTCTAGCATTACGAAGTGTAGGTAGTGTCATACTTAAGGAACATATCTTATAAACTTATGCTAGTAGGTGCACACTACGAAATCCGCGGCCACTTCGAAAAATGGCGTCCAGAAAAGGCAACTGAAACCTAACTTACAGACTAACCTTGATTTCATTAATATTTTTGGTACGGTGGTTGATAATATCAAGACGAGTTTTAAGGTAAATAACATGCCCTTCACTTCCATCTTTAAAAATGGAAACTCTAAAGGTAACAATAGTGTCCCAAAGATCAGCAACGCCGAGTCAATACATTTACAAGATCCTGGTTTTATAGCCTATAGATCATTCCATTAATTGCTCGTAGAGAAACCAACGCACAGGGACGGAGCCCTCATCTTAGATTATTTCCCTCGCGCCGAAAGGCAACGCCAGACGAATTCCAGACTTAACTACACGCGGAACAGGGTGGGAAATAAGGATTTTTTTAAAACTGGACATTGGGCCAGCAACCCCCCCCCCTTGCCTGGAATAAATAAACTGGTCCATGACCATTGACCAGGGCGCGTCGTCTGCTAAACTTTAGAAGTGGATAATTAAAATAGTTGAGATAATGTCTGGACTCTGGTTACCCTTGAATTTTCTTAGTGGTCCCGTGGAGATAATGTCTGGACTCTGGTTACCCTTGAATTTTCTTAGTGGCCCCGTGGAGATAATGTCTGGACTCTGGTTACCCTTGAATTTTCTTAGTGGTTCCGTGGACCACTGACCCCCCTCCGATTTAATTTATAAACTGGTCCATGCAATATTTAAACTGGTCACTTGCCCTGTGCTACCACCTTATTTCCCAGGCTGACGCGGAAGGATAGCCGACTCGCATCGCCTCTTGCGGTGTTTCTTGGCGCGAGGGAAAACACCCAAGCTTCTCTTCTAGAATTAATGGAACGGTCTATTCGATACATTTTCTGCACTAAAAAACTTCGCGGGTTACATTTGTTGAGCAATTGTTAGAGTAATTCCGATGATAATTTTATGACCGATCAACAAATTCACTCTCCGTCAGATTTCATGACGCAAGAGAAAATCGCGAGCGGTTATATGGAACACGCTATTAATTTCACGTGCGACGAGTTCAGCTTCGAATTCACCTAATTTCACGCGCATTTATTTAAACGAAGATGCGAATAAAGAACACGTGCAAATCGGGATTTCAGAATTACCTCTTTAACTAGCTTTGAAATATTCCAGAAAAAAGCCATTCTCTTTCTTATCGATTAAACGAATGACTTCTTTATCAGCGAAGAGGGGGGAGGGTTCTCTCCCGCCGGGGGGTGGGGGAGGGGGCAAAGCAGTCAGGCGTAATTTTATTCAGTTTCGGCCATTTCCTCCGCACGCAGACTGACTCAATAAGGGAAGAGTAAAAAGGCTTCATTCCCTATGACACGACGTTAAAATTCAATTTGATTAAAAGCTAAAATGTTTTTTCCCAAATTACTTCTTTGCACCCAAAAGAAAAAGTTCGATATCGCCCGTCAAAATGGACAACCTAATTGCTTTTCATACAAATTACATTGAAGCCACGTGATCAAGTAGATTCAGGGTTCTTATACAACCCTTCGGTTCTACCACCCCTTTTTTGGAACCCCTTGTATTTCGTTCCTGGAAGTTGGCTCGAGTTTTAGTTACGTGTACATGGATGTACTGCAGAGTGAAACATTTTTACAGGGGCCATAGAGTTAACAAGGGGTTGAAATACCCCGTATCGTCGCTTCACCGAAAACGTCAGAGTAATGCGGAAAAAAGGTTTACAGGCGAAAAAGATTGATCATGCCGACGAAACACCATTGAATTTCGAATTAAAATTATTTCCAGAAAATACAATTAAATATTACAGAATTGCTACGAGCTTTTTAGGCTTTACCAGATTTTTCTCAGACTACTTTCTTGATTTTTTCTGGCGTATTTATTGTAAAATGTCTAAAATTCCCAGATTTTTTAATAAAAAATTACTAAAATTCCCAAATTTTTTAATGAAAAATTGCTAAAATTCCCAGATTTTTTAATAAAAAAATTGACAAAATTCCCAGATTTTTTAATAAAAAAATTGCTAAAACTCCCAGATTTTTTAATAAAAAAATTGACAAAATTCCCAGATTTTTTAATAAAAAAAATTGACAAAATTTCCAGATTTTTTAATAAAAAAATTGCTAAAACTCCCAGATTTCTTAATAAAAAATTGCTAAAACTCCCAGATTTCTTAATAAAAAATTGCTAAAATTCCTAGATTTCTTAATAAAAATTGCTAAAATTCCCAGACTTTTTAATAAAAAATTGCTAAAATTGCCTGACTTTGTTATGTTATTATAAAATTTTCTGACTTTGTTATTATAAAATTTCCTGACTTTGTTATTATAAAATTTCCTGACTTTGTTATTATAAAATTTCCTGACTTTGTTATTATAAAATTTCCTGACTTTGTTATTATAAAATTTCCTGACTTTGTTATTATAAAATTTCCTGACTTTGTTATTATAAAATTTCCTGACTTTGTTATTATAAAATTTCCTGACTTTGTTATTATAAAATTCCTAAAACTCCCTCACTTGTTATTATAAAATTCCTAAAATTCCTTGACTTCGTTGCTAAAAAAATCGTAAAAATTCCCTGACTTTGTGATTCAAAAATTCCAAGACTTTTTTTACTATAAAATTGTTAAAATTTCCTGACCTTTTTGCCGCCACTTTTAAATTCCCTGACTTTTGCCGATTTCGACTGAAAAGTGGCAATCCTGTAATAACAGAACGAAAATTTAAAGGGACACTGAGGCATTTATCTTTAAAAGGGGTTTCAGACTATGGAAAAACAAAAAAAGGATGAATACGTGTTTATACGATTTGACTGAACGTGACATCAGTATTAGGAAAAACGAATCATACTGGCGAAAATATAGGAAAGCCGAGCTTGGAACCCCTGGGGTTTTTGCCCCACAAATACTGACTGTATATAACCCTGTCATATAATATATAGTATAACAGAAATTGCTTTCCAAGATCCGACCAAAATTGGACGCGACTCAAACTTCCCGGCACTACACTCCACTCGCACGAGAGAGGGATTATGTTTTCTCGGCTTTTTCTCTCAGGGGGTTCTAGAAATCTGATACTTCTATCTGACGTATCACTTTTAATTATATCATATTTGATTAAAGGGAGGCTGAAATGACTCTCTTTAACTAAAATGTTTCTAGGGCTGCGTTCAGTAACACTCATCAGGAAAAACATCGATGTTTGGGAAAATGAAATCGGTGTTCTTTTGACGTCATGATGACGTTGCAGTTGTTGAACGGCACAATTTTGTGTAATCGATGCTTTTCTAAATGGCGACGATATTATGATAACGTTACGGCCTATTCACAAAGATATTGTACTTCAATTTATCAATTAAATCAAAATTGTGTCAGAATCCTTTTTTTTTTACCGAAATAATATATTGCAAAAAAAAAAAAGTATTATTATCCATTAGGATAATATTTGTTAATTCTTCATTATTTTAAATTGGTGGATATTGGGATGTAGTTCCCTCCATTTGTTTTTTTTTTGTCGCGGCGCAAAATGACGAAATTTACGTCATGAATCCGATGCTCATCCAAAAACCTCCTCTCACAGCTGATTTTTCTGATGGGCATCCGATGAGCATGATGACGTCACGCCCAAAGACGTGAGAAACCGTTCAGTAAGACATCGATGTCATCTTTTACTCATCGATGGTTTTGATGCCTAGGTAATCATTTTAGACCAAGAAAAGAACGTCTTCTTGGACAGATGGCAAAGGATATGTCAAACAATAGGGATAAATGGTCCTATTGGTTTAAATACTGCTCCAATTCCATTTTGCATTTCAGTTTATTAAGAAATCTTGAGGATTTTACCGAGTTGCGCAGAAGAAATCTGATATATAACTAACTAGTGCACGTCACATTTCCCCCCCCCCCTCTCCCTCTCAAGGACTTGAAATTGTAAACGCACAAAGTATACTGATTTCTACTCCTTAAATACGTGCTCCCAGTTTAAAGAAAAAATATATTGGTGAAAAAAACATATTTAATCGAGTCAGATTAATAAAAATATTAAAGTAATTTTTTACCTAGGAAAAGTGATCCATTAAAATGCGCTCTCTCTCTCTCTGCTGAAAGCTCAAGTGGTATCACTATCGCTAATTGGTTAAAAGCTCCTATGGTGCCTTTAGGCTAAGCATACCAACTCTAAACGTTGAAAACTTAGCTTAAAATTTATGGATTGATTAATTTTTGGCAAGTTTTCTTATTGATTTTGATGCTATTTTATTAATATAAATTGATTCAAATGAGTTGTCTGGTCATTTCATTCTCCCTTTAATGTAGAATTAAAATATATGGGAAAAATATTAAACTCAATTGATTTCACGTAATTTTTTTTCACTGACGAAACTCGTGAATTTGAAAACTTAGCTTAAAATTTATGGATAATTTTTGGTAAGTTTTCTTATTGATTTTGATGCTATTTTATTAATCTAAATTAATTGATTTCATTCTCCCTTTAATGTAGAATTAAAATACATGGGAAAAATATTAAACTCAATTGATTTCACGTGATTTTTTTTTTCACTGACGAAACTCGTGAATTTATCTATTCAAATAATTTCCTTGCACGTATAAAAGACCGCTTAATTTACTAAAATCAACTAAATAAGGCGACCCACTGTTAACTGAATCTAATTCCCATCCGAGTTTTTTCTTTTTTTTTTAATTTAAAGAGGTCAGGGTGGAGGGGAGGAGTTTTAACCCCAATGATTTTCCTCTCGGGGGTTTGAGGGGAACCCGTACTCGGAAAGAGTGGAGGGGGGGGGAAAGCGATTCTTTGATTGGTCTTTAATTAATTCCGATCAGATTCCTTTAAATTTTAATTAAACACGAGTTTAATTTAGTTTAGTAATTTTGTTCCTTTTCGATAAGGAATAAGAGCTATTTCGAGTAAGCCTTTGACTGCGCTAATAATAAATGAAGGTTTGAAAACGTCTCGGAAGCTAGCGCGTGTTTTAATTAGAAATGGCCTAATTTTCTTATACTGCAAGTTGATTTAGTATTATTTTTGGCCGTTTTCGATAAGGAATACGAGCTATCTCGCACGAGCCTTTTACTACGTACGGTTTAAAACGGGTGAGAAGGAAGCTCGTGAACTAATTAGAAAAGGTCCATCCGTTTTATCCGTTTATCTAAAAACGCTGCACGAGGACTTGATTTAAAAGCGCGTGCGATGAATTTAAAGTTAAAATCAAAGGGATAGTACCAGAAGTGAGATGAGACTAGAAGTGAAGGGCTCTAGCATTGACAGTAGATCCTGGCACTAGTGAACAAATTAGAGGATTTTATGCCGCTTCCCACGCGCCTACACTACTGAGAAAAAAATTGGTCGAGTTCCAAAAACATTTCCTACCCCCTTCCCCTCAACCTAAAGCCGCAGAACACGGACTCGGCTCCTTGAATCTAGTTCGGCCGTCTACCACCGCGAGCGTCTCACGTTTTGGAGGGAAAATTCAGAAACCGCTACCAGAGGGCCAACCGTTCTTGTGTTATCAAGAATATTCACTTTCGCCGAGTGAAGAATTTGGTTAGCTCAGTACTTATGGTCTCATCTAAATGTACGATTTAAAAATGTGAAACGCGTAAAGTATTTTATAGTAAGCAAGTACTTGTCTAAGACATTGGTGAAAAGCCCTCCTATTTCAAAATAAAGTACTTAAAGATTCCCTTGTGGGATAATCCGAGATGGTAAATAAAGCTCTTTATTACGACGAGGGGAGCAACGTTCCCTCCCCCCTTCCCTACTCCTTCTTCCAACCTTTAACGTTTCTCCGGCAGCCTTCCTGCATGGGTCTCTTTGAGGGCTTAAAATATTTTGAATTGGCCTAGCGGTCGTTTTCCGCACTGGATAGAAGTCTGGCTTATAAAACAGCCACCACGCAATTCGGCCGCAGACTATAGATGGCGTTCAAATCGAAGCCAGACCTACAGCAACGAGATTTAGAGGTAACACGTAGCAAGTACCTCCGCGCTATCACGAACCATTCAATATTAAATTATTAGCCTACTAAATGAAATTCATTTTCAACTGGCATCAAGAGAGACCCGGCCTTGATGACTTTAAGCAGAAGTAAATAGGGGGAAGTACGTATCAAAGGGGGTTTCGAGAGGCGTCGAGTTATGGTATTTTTCGCGCCTTTCCGCAACCGCGTTTTTGGCGGGAACTCGCGGATGAATACATTTCCCCGAAACTATTTTCTTTTCCTCTGCTCCTGAGTCAAGTCGGCTCCGTACCTTCGCTCTGTAGTCGGCCCGGCAAGCTACGGACCGGGACCGGGAGTACGGAGTCGACTGCCTGGCCCTAGTAACAGCGCAAAATTTTATTCGGCCTGATATCCTGTTTTAGTACATTTTTAATAATAACTGAATGTTTTCTAAATAAAAAAATAGAATAATAAAACTAAATATTTACTGGTTATATTAATTTAGATGTGATTAGAATCAGAATGATCAGATGCGTAAAATTTTAAAATGAACTTAAGCCTCTGCCTAAGCTTAACAACACAACTAGCCTGAATAGTGAACTTTATGACCGAGTGGTGGCGCATGATAGAAAATTTCCCTGGATAAGTTGCCTCACTCTCATTGGACGAATTCAAATTTTGGGCTGCAAAGCGTGATTTTACAATAAAGGGACGCCTTACACTAGCTAAAGCTGGAGAAACGTACTTCCCCCTATTTACTTCTGCTTTAAGGATGTTTCTGTTATTTAATTATCGTGTGGCCATTTCTAATAAGGACAAGTTAATTTACCCAGAAAGATTATTAACCAAAAATTACAATTATAGACTAATAGCACCCCGTGTTATTTGTCCATAGACCTTAATACAGTCAAAGCTGGGAAACTGCCATTACTTTATACGATATAGATATCAACCGTTATAACAAAATTTTAACGATATTCCTTAAGGATACATTTTTGGCCTCCATTTTGTAAGATGGTCGTGGATTCGAAAACACTTTCTTAACGTGTACCACTACTACCACCTACTATTTAAGAGTAACGTTCCCGCGTAATTTCAGCTTCCTAGGTAGAGTGGTTTTATTATTGGTCAGTCAGTCAATTAACCCTTTCCATTGAAACGTCCCCGACTCTTTTGTGGAATCTCGTGAAATATATTGAGAAGTTTAGTAAAACCAGAGAGAATTTAGAAGGGGAGTGGAAGGCCCCGCTTTGACTCTATTAAACGTGATGACGCCCAAACAAGATGTCGCGTTGAGCTTTTTGGGGTAGGCGAGTTTCCGGTCATATGTTCTAAAATCTCTCTGTTACAAACGCATCATACCGGAAATCGACCTGCCTAGATAACATTTAGCAGACGACGTTGCGCTACATTCCAAACCACCCCTTCCATTCCCCTTCTAAATTCTCTCGGGTAAAATAGTGAGATTTCTCGTAAAATGTTGCGAAACCTCGAGAAATGATTGCGAAGTCTCGTGAAATCACTGTGAAGCCTCGTGAAATTATGGCGAAATCTCGTGAAATTATGGCGAAATCTCGTGAAATTATGGCGAAATCTCGTGAAATTATGGCGAAATCTCGTGAAATTATGGCGAAATCTCGTGAAATTATGGCGAAATCTCGTGAAATTATGGCAAAATCTCGTGAAATTATGGCGAAATCTCGTGAAATTATGGCGAAATCTCGTGAAATTATGGCGAAATCGCTTGAAATTATGGCGAAATCGCTTGAAATTATGGCGAAATCGCTTGAAATTATGGCGAAATCGCTTAAAATTATGGCGAAATCGCTTGAAATTATGGCGAAATCGCTTGAAATTATGGCGAAATCGCTTGAAATTATGGCGAAATCGCTTGAAATTATGGCGAAATCGCTTGAAATTATGGCGAAATCGCTTGAAATTATGGCGAAATCGCTTGAAATTATGGCGAAATCGCTTGAAATTATGGCGAAATCGCTTGAAATTATGGCGAAATCGCTTGAAATTATGGCGAAATCGCTTAAAATTATGGCGAAATCGCTTAAAATTATGGCGAAATCGCTTAAAATTATGGCGAAATCTCGTGAAATCATGGCGGAAATCTCGTGAAATCATGGCGGAAATCTCGTGAAATCATGGCGGAAATCTCGTGAAATCATGGCGGAAATCTCGTGAAATCATGGCGGAAATCTCGTGAAATCATGGCGGAAATCTCGTGAAATTATCGCGAAAATCTCGTGAAATTATCGCGAAATCTCGTGAAATTATCGCGAAATCTCGTGAAATTATCGCGAAATCTCGTGAAATTATCGCGAAATCTCGTGAAATGATTGCGAAATCTCGTGAAATTATCGTGAAATCTCGTGAAATTATCGCGAAATCTCGTGAAATGATTGTGAAATCTCGTGAAATGATTGTGAAATCTCGTAAAATGATTGTGAAATCTCGTAAAATGTTATGAAATCTCGTGACACTATTGTGAAATCTCGTATCTATTCATTAGAGACGAGACAAGAGCCGAAAAACCAAATAAAAAAATGCCGGATTTTTTCTTTCAAATTAAAATTTCCAGCCAGCCAGATATTAAAGCCTTAGTTAAAACCTTTTTCTCACAAAATCCCAATATTCTCTCTCTCTCTCGACAATAGCATAGCTTAACGCATGCGTATTGCTTATCGGCTCGGTTCTCTCGTCTCCTGCCGGCTCTAGTTGAAGCGAGCGAGATTCGAGAAAGCCTGCTACAGTGCTACTGCTAGAGCTGCTCGGCGCGCAGTTTCGTCTGTGACGTAAGTCGGGTTCGGCGTGAAGCTCGCTTGTAGTACCGTTCCGTTAGAAACCTTGAGTCGTTCCTCCGTCGAGGACCGAATCCAAGCCGGCTTGGAAACAGTTCAGTAGGCTTAGCTAATATCGCTTTGTAGCATTACGATACGAGTATCGGGAGCTAGAATGATTACGATGAACTACCGTACCGTTTAACTGGTCAACGGCGTTTCGTTTGGCCAAGTCGGGCGCGCGCATTTTTTCGCGAATATTGTCCAGAAAGGCCGGCTTTGGTCTTCGGTCTTTGAAGATTGTGGGATTATAGAAGCAGGCGGCAGGCAGCGAGGGCGGCAGGAAGGAAGGTGGAAAAGAAGTGACTAGTGGCGCCATGGACGGCGAAATCCAACGAGAGTTCGATGGCGAATCCATCTCGTCTAGGCAACCCACTCATATATCCACGCGACTCTCCAATTTAAATTGTCGGGGATTTTTCTCTGAACTTGGAAAATGGTAAGCTAGCGCTCTCTCTGCCTTGACACTTTGCCTTGAAGGGAACAATACCTTCTTCATCTTTCTGCGTAAAAGGGTACTATTCCTTCGAAATCAAAATTTTTTAAAGTCTATATTTGACTTTGCGTAAATAAAATGGTCTACTCGCTTTTGACACTTCCCCTTTAAAAACGGAAGACAACCCTTACTTTGTGGATTGGTTAAGAAAATATTATTAGTAATATAATATTGATTAAGAGCGCGTATTCTTCCCTTAAAATTAGGCTAAATTATATTTTTAAAATGAGTAAATTTAACTAAACTCGGCGTAAGTGGTGTACTAATGTAATCAAATTGTAACCTCATCATTGACAATGACACTTTGCCTTTAAAGCGAAGATAATCATCATCTTTTGATTAATGACGAAAATATTTTGAAAGAGGGGTATTCTAATTAATTGGACTAATACCCACCCTAAATCGGTGTTTAATGAATCTGGGAGTGATTAGCCCCTCGTAACGTACCTTTTTGAACCACACTATTCATTGTGGTATTCGCCGAGCATTTACTATTGTGATAAGGCGAATATTCGTTAATCCATTATAAATATGCGTTTCCATAGCCCTTAATTGTTCTTTACATCATGAATTAATAAAATTAAAGGGGATATCACTTTAATCCAATTCAAATTAACAATATCAAGGATGGGGTTCCTCTCCCTTGAAGCAAATTAACACTCAAATTAGTTTTAATACCAAATAACAATATTTCCATACAAAATTAAAGTCCAAGTGCAATGAATGATTTTGTGTTTCCCTTCCATCGGTTTCCTCCTCGGCTAAAAAGGCGGGGGGTAGGGAGAGGGAGGGAGGGAGGGAGAGAAAAAGGGGTGGATCACCTCACCGTGTAACTCAATATTGTCAGAACGCGCGTGATGTGCAGCTCAGCTCAGCTCGAGGAGGCGTACGAGCGGAAAATGCGGCTAAAGTTAAGAGTAGCCCGGGGATTGGGGCGCAAGGGGTGGACGGTATAAATTTGAATTTCTAAAAGCGTCTACGCAAATAAAATCAACCCGTTCCGTCAGTTCCAAGACGCGGGCACGAGGCCTAGAGAAACTCCTCCGCCCTCAGTGAAGACGGTATTAAAACCAACCACTAGCAGAAATTCGAGACACTAAACGAGTAAGAAGAACTCGCACCAAGTCGGATCTCGATAAATGTTCAGAAATATTACACGTTCAATGGAACTGACAGTAAATACGACTCGGATTCGGTGTTTGTCAACTGCGCTTAATTGAACAGCGATGCTAAATCATTTAGGGAACGTATATTAACTACTAGCTGCACGAATATTAAAGGCCGACTTCCATCGAAAAGAGTTCTAGCGAACTAAAAACCGAGCATCGAGACTAACAATGATGGAGCGACGGTGCCGATTTTCGAATCCCCGCCGGGGTAAAAAGTGGGAGGTTCTAGCTAACTGAAAGCCGTGAAATCTGGTTCTAGCGAACTTGAAGATACGCAATAGAGAATTTCTTTCAGGGGAAAGCAATAATTCGAGAGGAAATAAATTTAAAAGGATTTCTATTGTTCATCTTCAGTTCGCTAGAACCACATTGCACGGCTTTCAGTTAGCTATAACCCTTCCATCTTTTACCCCAGCGGGGATTCGAAAATCGGCACGGTCGCTCCATTGTTAGTCTCGATGCTCGGTTTCAGTTCGCTAGAACTCTTTTCGCTGGAAGTCGGCCTTTAACTACTAGCTGCACGAAGGTGCTGTTCTTCAGGACATTTCGTTGATTTTTTTATACTTTTAGGGCTAGCTGCCATTTCTAATAAAAGTTGGAAATTGGAGGACACGTTAATTTACGCTAAATGTTTATTTGCCAAATCTATAGGATCTATACAAGAAGTGATATCTAATTTATTAGGGAGAAGGTATAAATTTGGCACATTTCTAGTTTTATCTCCAGTCTAAACTTATAGTAGGTCCGGAGTTAATCCCCGTTGCCTCTAAATTACAACCATGCAGCATCTCATTGGTTCTTGAAAACTCACGTCAGCGCGACGCTAATGACGAAAATTACTTGTATTTTCCGACTGAGGAGAGGCGAAATAGCCTGGCCTCCTTTTACGTCCCCCCTTGTATTTTGAAAGGGGGACTGGGACTATGGCGCGCGAATACTTGGGAACCTTATACCTTCTCCCTAATAAACTAGATATCACTTCTTGATCTATATACATAGTGTTTCTGATAAGTCTTCCATAAATTAAGGGTGATGTTCTTTAAGCGATTTTGAGTCGAAAATGATTTAAATGAACTTCTATGACAATTTGCCGTCCGGACCACTGTTGTCTAGGTGTGATTAGAGTCGAGTGTTTTAGGGATGACTCCTTAATTAAATTTAAGGGGTCATTCCTAAAACACTCTAATCACATCGCCAGTACAGCAACCCTGAAAATAACGGTCGTTGCGATCTGTTTCACGCTGTACATTTTCCACGAGCTAATGCGTATTAAAATATTCGTAGCAAAATAATGATTATTATACGGGGAGGGGGGTCTCGTATAAAGCTCAGTCTGTTGTAAAAGTTGTTGTAGGTCATTAAGGATGAACTGTTTTTCACTCTAATTAGAATCTCGTTAATTAGGCCTGATCACTAGTGGAGGGGAAGCTACGCTAACGGATTAACTAAAAGCTCATTAATTTCGCATCCCTCTCTCTCTCTCTCTGGCATCATATCGTTCCTTGCCCATAAATCATAGTCTCCCCAATTCAATAACACGTACGGTACGGCCAACTTGAAAAGGGCAATAGAGTCTAGAGTTCTAGACAACCTTTCAAGGCATTAACCCATTCGTAAAAAATTAAATAAGCCTATTGGACAGACAGGGTTTCCAAAAATAATTAGCCCCTTCTAAACATTTCTGTGTGTTAAGATTATTTGATATATTTCTAAAGCAGGGTGGGAAATCAGGATTTTTTTTAAACTGGACATTGGGCCAGCGACCCCTCTGGCCTGGAATGAATAAACTGGTCCATGACCACTGACCAGGGCGCGTCGTCTGCTAAATTGAAGAAGTAGATAGTTACAATATATTAGCTAATGTCTGGACTCTGGAAACCCTTGAATTTTCTTAGTGGTCCTGTGGACCACTGACCCCCCTCCGATTTAATTTTTAAACTGGTCCAGGCAATTTTTAAACTGGTCATTTGCCCTGTGCCACCGCCTTATTTCCCACGCTGTTCTAAAGTAAAATTTACCAAATTTTTATAAATAAAAACAAGAAGCGATATCGAGTTTACTAGGGAGAACGGATAAATTTGCCAAATTTCCAGCTTTATCTCCAGTCCAAACGTAGGTCCGGAGTTAATCCCCACCTCTAAATTACAACCAGCCAGCATCTCATTGGTTCTTGAAAACTCACGTCAGCGCGACGCGAATGACTAAAGTTACGCATTTTCCGACTAAGGCTAATAGCCCGACCCCCTATTACGTCCCCCCTTGTATTTTGACAGGGGGACTGGGACTATGGCGCGCGAATACTAAGGCATCTTAAACCTTCTCCCTAGTAAACTAGATATCGCTTTTTGATAAAAACAAAAAGTGTACGTCATTGGAGCTTTCTCGCATCGTGTAATATGAGAAACCCCCTTTATCTCTGAGAATAGTGTCGACCCCCTCTGCGTATGAATACCTTCACGACCGTAGCACAGAAAACACGCGTGAATAGGCTCCTATAGTACCAAGAATTAACGTTTGGATCGCCACCGTAGTTTCTATAAACATTTGACCTAATAAACGCTCTTCTCTGGTTGGCTGGTTCGTGAAGAGGTTGAGAGGAGTGTCGTTTGCTTCTCATTTTACATGGCGTCCACAACCATGCAAAGGCTGGGATCAGTGAACGAAGTGCACTTCTGGTTTTTATCAATGAACTTTTGCATTTTCGGAAGGTACAGTCAACTTGTGGGGAATTGAGCCTAGACTGTCTTGAAAAACTTAAAATTTTACCGACAGGGTTTCCAAAAATACTAATCCCGTCTGGGTATTGGGATTTTTTCTTTATATTTTGATTCAATAGACAAATTCGGGAATTACAAACAGAGAAACCAACACACAGGGGCGAGACCTCCATTGAGGTATTGTTCCTTTCGCCAAGAAGCAACACCAGAGTTCACTACACGCGGGAGGCTAGCCTGCTCGCACTGCCTGTGGTGGAGCTTCTTGGCAAGAGGGAGGATACCCCAATGGCGGTCCCACCCCTGTGTGTTGGATTCTCTTCTTTGTAATTTCCGAATTTGTCTATGACATATTCGGTGCGGTATATAACTAACTTGTAATAATGGAGAATAGAGTCTAGACGACCTTTTAAACAAATAAGGGGGGGGGGCTATAGGACAGACAGGATTTCCAAAAATAGTTAGCCACCTTCATAAGAGTGCTGGTTGGTTGGTTGGATTAATATTTTGATGAGGGTTCTATTTTCTATATCACAGCTCACAGCTGGAAGAGATTAGTGTACGCTACTTGTGATAGCAGCATCTGAGGTCACTGACATTTTAGAATTATGGAAAATTTTATTCGATTTTATTATTGGGTTGCCTTGCCAAAGAATTTCTGATTTCGAAATTCCCCAATCTTCATAGGCTTCCTCTGAGAGTCTAAAGTGATTTCCACTTTAATTTGGAGGAGACTCTGAATGTTGCCGGATCTAAAATTGACTAGTATCGTGAACTTGTAAATGTAAATTTCCCTAAGGTTTATGACAATTTTAAAAATTTCGTGACGTTTATGACAATTTTAAAAATTTCGTGACGTTTATGACAATTTTAAAAATTTCGTGACGTTTATGACAATTTTAAAAATTTCGTGACGTTTATGACAATTTTAAAAATTTCGTGACGTTTATGACAATTTTAAAAATTCCCAGACGTTAATGACAATTTTAAAAATTCCCAGACGTTTATGGCAATTTTAAAAATTCCCCGACGTTTATGACAATTTGAAAAATTCCCAGACGTTTATGACAATTTTAAAAATTCCCCGACGTTTATGACAATTTGAAAAATTCCCCGACGTTTATGACAATTTTAAAAATTCCCCGACGTTTATGACAATTTGAAAAATTCCCCGACGTTTATGACAATTTTAAAAATTCCCCGACGTTTATGACAATTTTAAAAATTCCCCGACGTTTATGACAATTTTAAAAATTCCCCGACGTTTATGACAATTTTAAAAATTCCCCGACGTTTATGACAATTTGAAAAATTCCCCGACGTTTATGACAATTTGAAAAATTCCCCGACGTTTATGACAATTTGAAAAATTCCCCGACGTTTATGACAATTTGAAAAATTCCCCGACGTTTATGACAATTTGAAAAATTCCCCGACGTTTATGACAATTTGAAAAATTCCCCGACGTTTATGACAATTTGAAAAATTCCCCGACGTTTATGGCAATTTGAAAAATTCCCCGACGTTTATGGCAATTTTAAAAATTCCCCGACGTTTATGACAATTTGAAAAATTCCCCGACGTTTATGACAATTTGAAAAATTCCCCGACGTTTATGACAATTTGAAAAACTCCCCAACGTTTATGACAATTTTAAAGATTCCTTGACGTTTATGACAATTTTGAAATTAATGACAACTTTAAAATTCCCTGACATTTTTAACAATTTGAAAATTTTCCAGACATTTTTAACAATTTGAAAATTTTCCTGACATTTATGACAATATAAAAAATACCTGACGTTTATGACAAATACCTTTAATATCTCACGCGTGTTGTCAAATTCTATGTTCTTTAATATTTCACACATATTGTAAATTGCCCGACTTTTCTACTTATCCAGGTACTATGGCAAACGCCGCAACCCTGTATTAGAATTATAATATTGACCAAATTTCTTCAGGTTTAAGTAAATTTCACGTAATTCTACAGAAGTTCTCTATGTTAGACTTAACTTTACGTAATAGTTAACGGTAATAGTTAGTGTAGGGCGCTGTAGGTTAGCTGTGGCATAGGGGCTAGCCACCACCCCTCTATGCATAGTAAAGGCGTTAGATAAGTGGCAATAAGTCGCAAGATGACTTGGTCCAATTAGCTAGCTGAACTTATAATATTTGACTAAACGGCACGAGTTTTACGTAAATTTCACCAGAATTCACCAAATTTCACAAGACCAGGTAAAACCCGTAGAAAAGAAAGTCCACGTGCAATCAATGAATTTAGACGATTTAATATTGAAGTACCGTTATTATATTCCCAAAAATGTTTGGGAGCGAGCCGTTCTCTACTGGGAATATAATCTGTGGCTTTTAATATTTGTTGACTATCCCATAATCCCTCGCCTCCTATATATAAGCAAGGCTTAACCTTAAGTTAGAATGCGGCGCTATCTCGAAATAAAACGGAGCTATTGCCCCGAGTCCCGACCTCAAATTGAATTTCATAGCGAGCCAGCGAACGAACGAGAGGGGGATGGGTGAGTTCCAAATTTATCCGGGGCTTCTGCCCCACAAATTAGCCAGAGGGAAAGCCCCCGCAGGCCCCAACAGGTCAATTCGGGGGCAAGGGAGGGTATGGGATTTTGAAACTAAACCGCCAGCAATTTCTGCTATGCCAGAAATTGAATTAAACCATATCAAGAAGCGATATCTAGTTTACTAGGGAGAAGTTTAAGACGTCTAAGTATTCGCACGCCATAGTCCCAGTCCCCCTTTCAAAATACAGGGGAAGGGGGACGTAAAAGGAGGCCGAGTTATTTCGCCTCTCCTCAGTCGGAAAATACAAGTAATATTCGTCATTCGCGTCGCGCTGACGTGAGTTTTCAAGAACCAATGAGATGCTGGTTGTAATTTAGAGGCGGGAATTAACTCCGGACCTACGTTTCGACTGGAGATAAAGCCGGAAATGTGGCGGCGAATTTATACCTTCTCCCTAATAAACTAGATATCGCTTCTTGCCATATATATATATAGGTCCCCGGAAATCTATGGAGGGTAGCAGCCTACTATAGCCTTAAGGCCAACAAGGTTTACCGCCATTCGCCTCGGGATAAGGTTCAAGGCAACCCCTTTCCGTCCTCTACTAGAAAATCGACCATCTAACTTTGGAAGCTCGTAACTTTGAACGATGAGCAATGATATCCCTTATTGTCCAGTATACAATGTAAATAAGGCTAAAAATATCGTATGCGACCAGAACCTCAAATCCGTTATGTTATAACTTTAGACCTGGAAATTCCCTCGAACAGGGTTCATACAAACCTGGAAAAATCAGGGAAATAAATAGTTGACAAATACCTCAGGGAAATTTGGAATTTTTCAGTAAAATTCAGATCAGTGAAATTTAGGTCAAACAGGGGCCGAGTAATTATGCAAAATGATCATAAACGTAGGATTAACATTACAGTAAACTTTGGAGGCTCATAACTCTGGTTCTAATAGAGATAAGGGGATGTCCTTCGAGTGTGTCATATTTGCCCCCATCAAACGATACTAAAACTTGGGGTTTCGTCAAACAGGGGCCGAGTAATTAAGCAAAATGTTCGTGAACACCCTCCATAGGATTAACATTATTATACTAAACTTTGGAGGCTCATATCTCTGGTTCTAATAGAGATACGGGGATATGGTGATTATGTAATAGTACTATTTGCCTCTATAGGATACTCCATACACTGGAAAAACCTAGAAAACTCAGGGAAGTATATGGGGAAAAACCTGGAGATCTCAGGGAATTGTTTTTTCCCAAACGTTGTATGGTAGTCAAAGGTAGGAAAGCTCCAATTGTCCTACACCCAGCGATAGCAAACATATGGTCTTGAGCTAATAGATATTTTTACGGAGGTCGTGACTTGAAATTCAACTTTGAGAGGTCACGACCCCGTCGGTGACCTATTTGTCCTCTGAGCAATGAATGGTACTAAATGTTTGGGTTCATAATTGTGGCTAATATCTAAATTATTTGCATCATCAATCGTGCACTTTGTAATAGGTACTACGTCTTGCGACATCACGCTAGCTTCCACTAGTGCCAAAAAATATACCAGCTTTAAATAACTTTAATTCGGTTAAACAAAAAATATACCATAATGGCGCTGGGGGTTGACTAAGCCCGAATTGCCAAGTTCCTATAGACCATTCCATTAAATACTTGCAGAGAAACCAACGCACGGGGCCGGGGCCGCCATATTAGGTTATTTCCCTCGCGCCAAGAAGCACCGCTAGAGGCAGAGTGAGTTGGCTAGCCTACCGCGTGTAGTCAACGCGGGCTCCATCTGGCGTTGCCTCTCGGCGCGAGTGAAACAACTTAAAATGGCGGCCCCGCCCCTGTACGTTGGTTTCTCCGCAAGTAATGGAATTTTCTATTGTTTACGTTCCCCATGCGACACTAGCTTTAAACAGCGAGTTCTGAATTCTTGGAGGATAGAGGTGAGATGGAGTTCCAATAACCTGCCCATCTATGGCAACGAAGTCCTTCCAGTATTCTCAGCGTTTCGGTACGACCCTACCTAACCTCGAGGTACTATGGGAGATTTACATTGCCGCAGATCGCCTGGAGTTCCAATAACCTGCAACGAAGTCCTTCCAGCGTTTCGGTAGGGTTATGTTAGCGGCCACGTCGACATTCCTCAGCCACGAGGCCCAGGACCCTACCTAACCGCGAAGTACTATGGGAGATTACCATTGCCGCATGATACCACTCCATTTCACCTCTTTCCTCCAAGCTGAAATAAAGTTTAGAATGTCCTTGATATACCAGAATCCTATTCTTAATATATCTTGCTCATCTCGCGCTATTTGTAGGGAAAAATATATCACGCTGTTTTCCCATTCCTCCATAAGGATCCGCGCCGAGGGGTCGGACGTTTTGGAAAAAGTGTACGGGATTTCGAAATCCAATTTGATTTTATCGGATTTCGTTTGATTTCGTCGGATTTCATTTGATTTCATCGAATTTCGTTTGATTTCGTCGGATTTTGTTTGATTTCAGAATTCGATAAAATCCAATGGATTTCATCGTATTTTTAGATTTTTCCCGTGACTCCGTCGGATTTTGCTATTTTTCCCGTGATTTCGACGGATTTTGCGATATTTCCCGTGATTTCGACGGATTTTGCGATATTTCCCGTGATTTCGACGGATTTTGCGATATTTCCCTTGATTTGGTTGGATTTTGAGATATTTCCCTTGATTTGGTTGGATTTTGAGATATTTCCCTTGATTTGGTTGGATTTTGAGATATTTCCCTTGATTTGGTTGGATTTTGAGGTTTTTCGCGTGATTTCCTCGGATTTTGAGATTTTCCCCGTGATTTCTTTTGATTTTGGATTTCGTGAATTTTGTAATGGATTTCACGATTTCTTTACTGATTTCTTTGTTGATTTTCAGCATTGATTTCGGATTTCTTAAGTTGGATTTCACGGGTAGCGTACGGGATTTCATGAATGACCGACCCCTCGATCCACGCAATTATTAATGAAACGAAATAAAAAGTGGAGGTCTGCTTTGAATAATTGATTTTAGCGTATGTCCCTAGACGCTAATAGGTTATGGGACTTCAACCTTATTTCATTTTTGGCAAAGACGAAAATGAAAAAAAAAAGGAAAATAAAATATTTGAAATCTTTGCTGCGAAAGAAACAAAACACATTAGCATTGATTTTTCATTTCCAGCGTAATAAAAAAGGCTTAGTTATCCTTTTGAGTGGAAAAGCATTTGGACGTCATTGTCAAAAAGACCAAGAACTGAGGGGGGGGGGGAGTGGAAATTAAGCCGCTTTACTGGGAACGGAGAACACCACGTATGCAAATAAATAAATTATGAAATTCAAAATAAGGAAATTAAAAGGATACGCTAGCCCTAGTCTTTCAGCTATTTTCTTAATTTTCTAGCGAGCCTTAATTCCAATTTAAACTTTTCAACTTTTAAATTTCCCGAGTAGTAATTAGTTCGAATAATTTTTGCAATATAAGATCTTGTACTTGTAAGGAATTTAAAGAGAGTTTCGCCAAAATTATAATAAATTTTTTTGTCAAACAGAAAAATTAAAGAGAGGATCACCTTATACAGGTTGAACTTGTAAAAAGGGTTATTTGGATCGAAATACAGAGGGTTCTATGAGAAACAATTTTTTAGTCTGGAACATTATGCCACAAAGGTCACCCTAAACAATTTATGATTAGAGTGTTTTACGGATGACCCCTTAATTAAATTAGAAATTTCTTTCACTTTCTTACTTAAATCAGGGATAGATTTAATTTTATAAGTTGGAATGGAGAACAGATTAATCTGGACGCGCGTCAAAGTCCCGAACCCCCTTCCACGGGACGGAGGGGAAGGAAGGAATAGGATGGTCACAGCGACAGAGGTAAAAAGGGATTACGTATTTTTCGCCGTCCCCGTCAGCAACGTCGTCCAAACGTAGTTTAAGTGAGCCAATAAGATCATTTAAACTTTTCGTTACGTGTTGGAGGGAGGGGCTCTATACCGGGCTATAAGTCGGACTGAAGTAAATACTAACCGTAAATACTCCATTCCTACTTCTAAAATTAAATCTATCTCTGCTTAAATTTAAGGGGTTATCTGTAAAACACTCCAAAGGCCTTTTCAGACGATATAACTAGATGGGTGAAAAAGTTGAGTCAGCAAAAATTGGTCATTGATCAATTTAAATTTGGTGATTCATACGTCCCAACTGGTTTACTCAAATCAAGTTGATTCATTTAGAAGAGTCAAAATGTAAGGCCTTAACCATAACTTGTTTAGGGTGACACTCAGGTGAGGCGAAATATTCCTTAGAACATTTTTGACTGAAAATTGATTTCCCATAGAACTCACTTTAACTTCGGTCCAACCACCCTTTATGGAATATATTTGAGAGTTTAAGAAGGTTCATACAACTTTTGGAAAACCGATTTCCCATGAATTTCCAGGTTATTTTAAAATAAACCAATGTTTTTGCTTACGTTACTTTGTTACAAGTCAATTCAAGCTAAATTGTTTATATATAATAGATTTTGAGATTTGATCATTAGCATACAATTAAAAATAGCGAAAAGCGGAGACACATTTTAAACAACATTAATTAAAACAGTTGCTGATTTGCCTTACAAATTTCCCTGATTTCCCAGAATCTTACTTAAAATTATAAATTTCGCTGACTTTTGAGTTAACAGTTAATTTTCCTAACATTTCCAGGTTTGTACGAACCCTGTTTGACCTACAGTGAAAAATATACGATTTTATAGAATATGTTACAAAATTATATAAAAATAGTTTATAGTAACTATAGGATCAATATATCACCTAAATTAAAATGGAATTTTGAGCAAAACACCGCGTTTAAATGCAGTAAACTTATAAGCGAAGTCGAAATCTTCTTCCTAAAGACAACAAGATCACGGAAAGAGTAAGAGGCTGTCCGTCTGTCATTGTATGTTGTTATCACTTTTCCTCCCCCCTCCCTTGGTCCCGTCCCGCGGCAATGATTAATCGAGCAATCTCCTTGGGGTCCTTGTACCTTCGACTATATCTTTATACCGACGACCCTTTTACGATAATTTGATAGTGAGCTGTGAGCTGGCAATCGCTGCACTCCTATTGTTCTCATGAGTGACGACTCCCTCTCAACAAATCTCTCCTAACAAATCAATTACTTTAATTATATCATTAAGTAGATCCCAAACCATAAGTCACTAGTTATACCCCCTTATAAGTTTAACAGACGTATTTGAACAATTAACGACTATAGGTTAAAACAGTGGCCCTGACCCCCATACGCGTGTGTTCATGGTGTGTTAGGTTAGATCATGTTTAGGTTGGGCTTAGGTCAGGCTTGAGTTTAGTTTAGGTTAGGTTAGGTTGAGGACGGTTTTATTATACTTAGGTTAATTTACGTTTGATTAGGCTACATATTTTAGGTTTATACTTGGGTTAAGATTAATTTGGCTTTGGATTAGGTTAAGATTAAGTTTGGTTTGACTTAGATTAACATTAAGTTTGGTTTGACTTAGATTAACATTAAGTTTGGTTTGACTTAGATTAACATTAAGTTTGATTATGCTTAGGTTAAGATTAAGTTTGTTTAAGCAGGGATAGATAGACTTTTTTAAGACGGAATAAACAATGTTTGGCCTTTACTTCAGTCCGACTCATAGTCCTTCAACACGTAACCAAAAAATTAAATTTTCTTATTGGCTCACAAAAACTACGTATTGGTGACGTTGCTGACAAGGAGGGCCAAAAATACGTAATTCCTGTTTACCTCTGTCGCCATGACTACTACCCCTCTTGCGTTGTACCATAGCCCACCCGATCACGGGCGTCACGACGCAAGCTGCTCGCGCTATAGCTATAGCGTTAGAGCGCGGATCGAGTGGGCTATGGTTATACAAATAAGCGTCTTCACAGGGGTTCAAAATGGAGCCGTCTAAATGCGAGGGTCCGGTAATTATTCGGGAATTGTTTTTAATAGCAATTAAGAAGGTAGTTAGTGAATTTGGTGCCGGTGTTTTGGATTTGGAGTACATCTGTAAGGGTGAAAAGTGTTCGCTAATTCTTTCTTAAGCCAATCATTTCTACTATCCTCATGATTTTGTAAACGAATTTGATGAAGTTAACCAAGGCTTAGTGAATGGTCAGGAGTTTTGTGAGCTTAGTGTTTGGTTAAAACCTGTTCGTGCTGTAATATCTATGAAGACTTTTACTCAATTCTAACTCACTTTTAATTTTCTTGGGTCTTCCCCGTTTTTTTTTCAGTTGCAAGCCCTATGTATTGTGTAACTTCCATTTTTAAACAATGTTATTTCAAAAATTACAATCCGAGCCCATTCCAACTTGGCAGACGAAGGGGCAGACGACGATTATTTGACCCGGATATACATACAACGCCATAACAAAAATAAGACCCGCCTCTTCTTTCATACCCCTCCGTCACGGGTAAGGGGGTCGTGGACTAGGACGCGCACCCGAATAACCCTGTTACCCATTCCGTCTTAAAAAAGTCTATCTATCCCTGGTTTAAGCTTAGGTTAAGATTAAGTTTATTTAGGCTTAGGTTAAGAATAAATTTATTTAGGCTTAGGTTAAGAAAAAATTTATTTAGGCTTAGGTTAAGAAAAAATTTATTTAGGCTTAGGTTAAGAATAAATTTATTTAGGCTTAGGTTAAGAATAAATTTATTTAGGCTTAGGTTAAGAATAAATTTATTTAGGCTTAGGTTAAGAATAAATTTATTTAGGCTTAGGTTAAGAATAAATTTATTTAGGCTTAGGTTAAGAATAAATTTATTTAGGCTTAGGTTAAGAATAAATTTATTTAGGCTTAGGTTAAGAATAAATTTATTTAGGCTTAGGTTAAGAATAAATTTATTTAGGCTTAGGTTAAGAATAAATTTATTTAGGCTTAGGCTAAAGGAAAAGTGCAGCTAACATGATATTATACCTTAAAATAAAGGCTTTTTTGTAAATATAAAGGAAAAAAATAAAAAAAATCCTTTATTACCAAATAATTAGCATTTAATTATTCTTATAAACGAGGACTACTGTTGGTTTAGTGCGCCTGCTAAATCGAACCTCTTACGGTCTTACCCCTACGGGAATGGTTGAATACTCACAGGCGGTAAGGTTAAGCTACAATGTTATGTTAGCTGTACGTGTACTTTCCTTGAAGTTTAGGTTAGATTTAGATTTGTTTGAGCTAGGATATGTTTAAGTTTGGTTGGGCTAGGTTACGTTTAGGTTAGTTTCGATAGGCTTATGTTACGTTAGGTTTGACTTAATTAGGCTTATGTTACGTTTAGGTTAGTGTTAGGATATGTGTAAGTTTGGCTATGGATTGTAAATGTCTATCTTAGTACCTACTAAATACGAGTAAATTAGCGTGACCGCAAAACTAGTTTGAGCTTCCTACGTAAAGCGATTGACAGTGAGTCAGGTCCTAATTTTACTTATTTAGATATAAATGATAAAACTCGACATAATTTCTGTGTATCTATATGTCAAGATACATATAAACAGAAGTATGGAATTTAGAATGACATTGATAACTAGCTGCCTCGTGTTTTGTGTACACACAGTGTTTCCATCCCTTATGTGATTTAAAGGCCGACTTCCAGCGAAAAGAGTTCTAGCGAACTGAAAACCGAGCATCGAGACTAACAATGGAGTATCTAACCGTGCCGAATTTCGAAGCCCCGCTGGGGCAAAAGTTAGAAGGGTTCTAGCGAACTGAAGATACGCAATAGAAATCCTTTTAAATTTATTTCCTCTCGAATTTTTGCCTTCCCCCTCAAGGAAATTCTCTATTGTGTATCTTCAGTTCGCTATAGAACCACATTGCACGGTTTTCAGTTAGTTAGAAGTTCCTAGAACCCTTCCATCTTTTACCCCAGTGGGGATTCGAAAATCGGCACGGTCGCTCCATTGTTAGACTCGATGCTCGGTTTTCAGTTCGCTAGAACTCTTTTCGCTGGAAGTCGGCCTTTAAGATCCGTGGTATGATAAGAATTTTCATTTTTGTTTTGTCAATAGACCTTTGGGTAATTTCAATCTCCGTCCGCGCGATAATATTCAAGCAAACAAACACGGTTTGGAAATTTTGTTTGCCGAAATTTGACGAGCAGATCGAAAAATCGTTTAGCAAACATTGACTTTTATTTTTATAAAGGAAAACGGAGTTCAGCATTCCAGAGTTCAAGCTTCGTTTCATTCCTCTATTGGCATAGCCAAGCACAAAGATAGACAAAATATTGCAATTTATATTAAAATATTCCCACGTGAGACACTATAGTGTCAATAAAATTGTTTGGTCTACGCGTATATGGGACTGGGTATCTACTCTCACCTCATTTCAGCGAGCTCGAGCTCGAAATGATCGAGGTTCTTCAAAATAAGTGATAGACTCACGAGCCCGAAAGTTTATGAAAAACCAGGAAGCGATATCTAGTTTGTTAGCGAGAAGGTATAATATGCCTAGGTATTCGCGCGCCATAGTCCCAGTCCCCCCTTTCAAAGTACAAGGGGGGACGTAAAAGGAGGCCGGGCTATTTCGACTCTCCTCAGTCGGAAAATACGTAACTTTGCGCTGACGTGAGTTTTCAAGAAGCAATGAGATGCTGGTTGTAATTTAGAGGCGGGGATTAACTCCGGACAGGCTACATTTGGACTGGAGATAAAGCTGTAAATGTGGGGCCAATTTTTTGAACTTCTTCCTAATAAACTAGATATCACTTCTTGGAAAAACCTTGGGAGAGCTTGAGCCCGGGCTCAAAACACGTCATAAACAAAGCTAAGCTCAAATTTAATAGCAAAATTAGCGAGAGATTGAACTGAGCTCGGATTTATTTGTAAATTTAATGAAGAAAATGAAAGACAATGATTTCTAATTTAATTAAGGGGTCATACCTAAAACCTCAAATCATAACTCGAAAACAGTGACCCTTGTGGCAAAATGGATAAATAGAAGTTACATTTTCGACTCAAAATCGTGCACCCAAAGAATCTCCCCCTTTATTTATGGCAGATTTATAATAAACACCCTGTATAGTGAAACTTCACTTGAATCACTTCTTGCCGCTGTGTTCATCGTGGGAATTCATGTGTCTAAATTCTCGTGAACTTTCACCCAAATGAAACATAGGAATGATATTATTTCATTGGAAAACTATTATTTTACAATTTAAATAAAACTTGATAAAACGATTCTTAATTAGGTCAGGGTTCATACAAACCTTTAAAACCGGGAAAAATCAGGGAAATAAATAGTTGGCAAAAAACTCAGGGAAAATCCTAATTTTTAGTAAAATTCAGGGAAATTTCCGACAAACAGGGGCCGAGTAATAAGCAAAATGTTCGTAAACATACCTCCATAGGATTAACATTACACTATTTTTGGAGGCTCATCATAACTCTGGTTATATTAGAGATACGGGGATGTCCTTTGATCATGTAATAGTCCTATTTACCCCTCCTCCTTTGTTAACATTTGCACCATAGGATACTCCATATACGGGAAAAACCCTGGAAAACTCAGGGAAGTATATGGAGAAAAACCTGGAAATCTCAGGGAAATTTGTTTTCCAAAAGTTGTATGAACCCTGTCAGGGAATTAATCATGAAGTTAAAATACTCCTGAGGGTGATCCAGAATAATACGTTCTTTACAGGCTCAATGACCGCCCAACCTTGAGATGAACGCGAGCAAACAAACACACCACTTCTAAAACCTATCTACTGATGCAGTTTGGCAATCAAATTCAGAAATTTACGAAACATTGCTGGGAATAAAGAGCAAACAACCAAACCTTCTAAAATATATATAAGATAACAAGTAGCGCAAGACTGTAGAATTCCATTTATATATGGATAAAACTGTATATTACAATACGAGTAGTAGGCCATTTTCTCTTCGACCTACAGCCCCCCCCCCTCCAATGGCATTTGATGGTGTATAGCTATTTATATACAGAAATAGAAAGAAGCTTTTTCTTTCTTTTTGGAATGGGGGTAGGAGCGGATTGAAGGGGGAGGGTTTGAATCGTGACGTTTAGATTGCGTTTCATCCGCTAGGCGAAAGATAGATGGCGCTCACTTCCGGCGCGCTCTTTTATACAAGTTCCAGTAAAGTAGATAACGTGAAATATTTCCCTTTCCTCCTCGTTGCCCGCTGCCTCTACTCTAGCAATTCTATTCTTTCTTTGTCCATTTTTCAAGATGAGAGACGACCAAGGCCTCGGGGCTAAGCCTAAGGGAAGAATTGATGAAGCGACGCCTAGCGGCCCGGCCGGCTTATCCACCTTCCAAATATTTTTGCCCCTTTCTCCAAAATCTCTTTTTTCCGTTTTCGACCTCCATTTTTTCCCGGAGCTTCGCTCTCGTAATTTTTGCGCCAAAAAAAAATACTTTTACAAAGAACTTTTTTTTTTTTCCTTCCGAGAAACGAATTCAGTAGCTAAATAATTACTCGACCGAATGTCAAAGACGCCATTTTGATTCTCGACGACACTCCCACGTGGTGGAAATAAGTAGCAGGTGCTTAGATAAAAATATCCTTCTTACGTTATTAATGCGGCCTATGTGAACTGGGAAAAGTAAAGAAAATCTTCAATAAAGGTCCCTGCTTAGCCAATCAGCAGCGTTCCCGTCTGTAAAGTTTGTCGCCATTTTGGAGGACAGGGGAGGAATTTTTTGACCTCTTGCTATACAGAAAATAAAATAGTCACGAGACACGTAAAAACCTTTCAAATAGTCACGAAATATATAAAATATCTTCAAATAGTCACGAGATTTGTAAAATATCTTCAAATAGTCACGAGATTTGTAAAATATCTTCAAATAGTCACGAGATTTGTAAAATATCTTCAAATAGTCACGAGATTTGTAAAATATCTTCAAATAGTCACGAGATTTGTAAAATATCTTCAAATAGTCACGAGATTTGTAAAATATCTTCAAATAGTCACGAGATTTGTAAAATATCTTCAAATAGTCACGAGATTTGTAAAATATCTTCAAATAGTCACGAGATTTGTAAAATATCTTCAAATAGTCACGAGATTTGTAAAATCTCTTCAAATAGTCACGAGATTTGTGGGGTTTCACTGCCACGTTATACAAAACCATTCCACGACCAGTAAACATTCAAGAAATTTGGTGATAAAGATGTTTCACACGATTTTTGATAGCGCAAGGGCGTAATTACCCCTTATAAGTTACACTATACGCGTTTAAAGAATGTATAAACAGCGGAACAATGTCAAACTTGGCATAAAGATAAATTTATCTTTGAAAAATTCGGTCAAAAATGACAAATTGACATCAGTTCTCTCTCTTTCTCCGTTCAAGTCCTTATCAAGACTTGGCTACCATCAAAAAGAGGGCTCGCTGCCCAAAACTACAGCTTGAGACAATGTAGCTAGAAGTTGCCATAAGTAACGTAACAATAACAAGTATGATCTCCTTCAATGAAATACGTGTCAATTATAGTTTGTTTCCCAGCCCACATAACTTGTTAATTTTTTGCCAATCAAATCTAGTTTTCGTAGAAACGGCCCCTGGTAACAGGGAGACACGAGATAAGATGGAGCGGCAAAGATGATGATGGGCGATCAGGCTGCGACACTGAAACTCTCCCAGTGTACCTTGTGCACGCCCTTACCTTTCGGTAGAGGCGATTGATAAGAGCAGCCGCGTAGCGCCATTGTATTTGGAACAGAACTTTTCGATTCCGTATTGTAACTATACGACCCTATCTAACCGCTGAGGATGTTGGGGTAACGTTATAGCAGAAGTGAGATGAGACCAGAAGTACTGAGCTAACCAAATTCTTCACTCGGCGAAGGTGAATATTCTTGATAACACAGCAACGGTTGGCCCTCTAGTAGCGGTTTCTGAATTTTCCCTCCAAAACGTGAGACGCTCGCGGTGGTAGACGGCCGAACTAGATTCAAGCACCCGCGTCCGTGTTCGGCCGCTTTAGGTTGTGGGGAAGGGGGTAGGAAATGCTTTTGGAACTCGACCAATTTTTTTCTCTCTAGTGTAGGCGCGATGGAAGCGGCATAAAATCCTCAAATTTGTTCACTTGTAGCTTATTTTATATTTTAAATTGGTCAGATATATAAATATGGCTACAAGAAAGTTCCTACTCAAATTTAGGTCCGGGTAACTCGCGTCAATTCACTATTGGGTAGAGCGAGGTTCTAAAAATTATTAAAATAAATAAAAATGGCTAGGGATGTTTTTGGAGATAGGCTTAACCTAAAGAAATGCAGCTGTTTGAGGTTGCCAACTTGAATTAAATTTAATATAACTAATATGAAAATAATCATGCATTAATAATCTTAAGCACATTAGGCTTGATTTAAATTTTATACATCTTTGAAGCGCATTAGGCTTAAAGAAACACATACCCATTCAAAGCACATTAGGCTTGAATGTAAAATAAAATAAAATGAAGTAACTGCTTATTACTCTTAAATCAATATGCACCTGGGCTCATGGCCCTTAAAATAAAATGATAAAAGGTGCTTTACCAAGTGGGCTTAAGGCCCTTAAAGAAAAGAACATTTGGTTTGCATTAAAACAAAACCAATGCTTTGCCAAGTTACGACAATCGATTTAAATTTAAATATAATATCAAAAGTTCAACCTTACGGTTTTATATTGTTTATGGGCCAGGCTCTGGTTGACCCTGGTTGAATCTCGCGACGTAGCGGCTGTGACGTTTTCCGAGGCGGTAACCGGAACAGTAGTCGCGGGTACGCGCATTTTAGTATCTCGCTCCTCGCGTAGAGTCTCTTTTCTTTTTAGTCTAGCGAGATGATGAGAGAGCTTAACCCTTTTTTATATTAACTTCCCAGTCCGAGCGCGCTCGACATGGCTCTTCTCTTTTGTCGCGGGTCAAAAGCTCCCGAACTTCTTCTTCCAAGAAAGCACACCTCTGTCCTTCTTCTTCGGGTCCAGTCTCACCTTTTATGTCTCTGCCATCTTTTCTTAATCTTTCTCATTTCACCAATCACATTATCAACATTGATGACGTAGCAGAGCCTGGCCAATCGCGGTAGAGTTCAGTTGGCGGGAAAATATATCCCAATCTCACGCTCGTAAACCGCGTACAAAGTTAAAGTTTTTATCTTGGCAATAATCTTTTGTTGGCAACCTCAATGCTTGGTAAGGACATGTCAAAATCTGAGATGTACAGTATGGGCCTATAATTATAGGACGCGGTAGCCACAGACCACCGACGCCACTCTCTCTCTCTCCAATATAGAAGAGACGCGGAATATAGAGAAAGGGGGTGCTTTGACCATTTTAAAATAAATGTATTCGGGACATGTGAAAAGAAAAGGTCCGACTATGAGTCTCCTAAAGGATTAAGGTAAAAGCTACCAACGACTATTTCTTTTCAAGCAACGACTATTTCTTTTCAAGTTAGAATCTACAGATCAAAGGAAGCTCCGGACACAACCCCGACCTGCCCATCCCAACTAGGCGCCAACCCTTATCTCCTGCCATTATCACGTCCAGCATGACAAATGTATCAGTAGAAAAGGGTATAGCGTAGCTTTAAACTATTGAGTTTTATAATGGGAAACTTTCTAAACCTTTCAGTGTAACGAAATATTTAAGTTTGAATATAAATGTTTAGGTTCTTTGGAATGTTATTTAATTTTTGTTACACACTAGTGCCAGGATCTACTACCAATGCTAGAGCCCTTCACTTCTAGTCTCATCTCACTTCTGGTTATAGGTATGGGGGTTTCCACTCCATCCCTCTCTCCTTCACGGAAACTTCGTGGATGCTCCCTGTGTCTTAAAAAAAGAAGGTAATTGTCATATAAATACAATGGCGCTAGGCCTCGGCACTTAAAAAAGGGTGCGCGCAAGGTACACTGGGGACTTTCATCGCCGCACATCGCCCATCTTCATTTACACTCCATCTTAACTTTTTTTCTCCATTCTGAAGCGCTCTCAAAAAGTGATAATGTTCAATTAAATACTTGAAGAGAAACCAACGCACAGGGGCTGGGTCGCCATCGGAGACTATTTAAGCTGGCGTTAAGAAGCAAGGCCAGACGTAGCCCGCATTCACAACACGTGGGAGGCTAGCCAGCTCGTACTGCCCCTAGCGGTGCTTTCTGGCGCGTGGGAAAAAGCCTCCGATGGTGGTCCAACCCACCCCTGTGGTGTTTGCTTAGATCCTATGAATGAATGTTGTAGTGACCCAAAAAATAATCCCAAGGGGTTCACAGGTCAAAAAAATTAAGAAATTCTTTTGTAACAAGCAAAAATACCGACAATAATAGTACAAATATCAAAAAGAGTTTTCCACAGAACAGGCTGGAGGCGAGAATTTGCAAGAAGGCATTTGGTTATAACACTTATTTCAAGATTAACATCTATATTTACATTGGTACCAAGCGACAGCTTATCAGCCAGCGTGACAGTCCCAAATTTGTCGTAAAGCTCTCTCTCTTTAGAACAATGGGAAGTATCAGACTTCTAGTTATTACGTCACTTATTCTAGAACGATAAAGAGATAGTTCCTTTCTCCTCTTCGAGAGAGAGAGAGAGAGAGAGGCTTGGAAATCTATATTCAAAGCTCTTCCCCCCTTTCCTCTCAATAATAAATTACCCCTCCCACTAACCATTCTCTCTGGAAGAAGAACAAGAACAAGAAGGCTTTGTGGGGTGGGGGGAGGTGTACAGGGGTTGGAGAGATGGCCCCATCTTTCCAGCTGGCATCCACGACCCTTCCATGCCTCGGGACAAAATGGCGCTAATTCGATTATTTGAGGGGAAAATATGCAAATGAATATTCATTTTGAGGTGGCCAATGACGGACGGGGGTTGGAGGGGGTGGTAAGGTGACGGGGTGATAACCCCAAAATAGCCCCATACTTTACTAAGTGACTCGCTTGACTTTTGATGCAAATTATTAAACTGCATGGGAAATAATTTTTTCTTCTTTCCAAAAATTTGTGTAAAATCAATTGGCCAAAAATAATTCGAGCTTAGAAACAACTTGTGGTTGTCAAGGAGAACTCGGAATTCCTTGATTTTTGTAGGTTTTCCATGAACTTTGTAAATCAAAATAAACAAATATTTAATGGGATTTTTCTATATTACCAGAAGTGAGATGAGACTAGAAGTATTGAGCTAACAAAATTCTTCACTCGGCATTTGTGAATATTCTTGATAACACAAGAACGGTTGGCCCTCTGGTAGCGGTTTCTGAGTTTTCCCTCCAAAACGTGAGACGCTCGCGGCGGTAGACGGCCGAACTAGAATCATGGAGCCGCGTCCGTGTTCCCCCGTTTTAGGTTGAGGGGAAGGGGGTAAGAAATGGTTTTGGAACTCGACCAATTTTTTTCTCTCTATTGTAGGCGCGTGGGAAGCGGCATAAAATCCTCAAATTTGTTCAGGATCTATTACCAATGCTAGAGCCCTTCACTTCTAGTCTCATCTCACTTCTGATATTACTTATTATGCCAATTTTTATACTCCCTGAATTGTCTGTTACGTTTTTGGAATTTTTTATATATTCCCTGAATTATCTCTGAAGTTTTAGACCAATTTTCATATATCGTGACTTTTTGGGTCAATTTACAATTGCCCGAAATTGTTTGGTCAATTTTTATAATACCTGCATTTTTAGAATTGATTTTTACATTGTATCGATTATCTCAGTGATTTTGGACCAATTTTTATATTCCTTGAATTTTAGGCCAATTTCATAACACCTTAATATTTCTCAGACTTTCAAAGCCAACTAACTCGAATACCCCTGACTTTTTAGACTAATTATCATATTATCTAAATTATCTATGACCTTTTTAGACCAACTTGCACTTTCTCTAGATTAACCCTAACTTTTTAGACAGTTTCAAAATTACCTAATTTTTTCCTCCTATTTAGGCATAGTTCAATTTTTAAAATTCCTGAATTATTAGACCAGTTTTCAAATTTCTTGAATTTTCCCTAAAAATGTTTAGTTCAGTTTTCGAAATCCCCGAAATATCCTTAATGTTTTATGTCAATTTTCATACTCCCTGTCTTCCCTAGGAATTTTTAGACCAATTATTAAAATGATTACCTAACCATTTCACGTTTTCCTCGCAACTGTTGCAAAAAGCCTGTTAACTTATCAACACTACAATCGACTATTATAACATTGTACAATACATTTTTTACCTCTCCGTGTGACGTAGTCCAGGAGAGGTTCTGTAACGGCCGTGTCTGTGTGTCTGTCTGTGTGTCTGTCTGTGTGTCTGTCTGTTGTTACACCCACGTGACCGCGTTCGCAGTTTGCGTATCGGAGCAAACGTTTTCGCCATTTCCGAACTGCTTTCACAGTCACGGAAATGGCTCCTCTACTTGAGTTCTCACACCACCATCTTCTGGTCTTTATCCATCCCACACGGACACTAGTCTGTTCTTACTGGCTTCTAATCACCACCATCTTCTGTTCTTTGTCAATCCCACATTGACACCCGTCTGCACTTACACTGCCTTCTAACACCACCATCCACTGATCTACCGTCTATTCCACATAGACACCAATCTGTATCATTGGCTTCTACTCCATTATCACCGTTTGGTTTTAGGATATACGCGGCGATCAGCTAGGGTTACGAGAAACGTCTAGCCGCTCCCTAAGGTAGGATCGCTACCAAAGGTTTTCGCATTTGCGGTTTTTCCTTACTATTATAATGGAAACGAATCGTATATATACCCCAAAATCTGAAGAAAGCGGGAAGAGGGGTATCCTTCACTTTAAACGTCAATATTAGCAAAGTTTGAGAAGATAATAGGTATAACTTTATTTTAAACGATTTAACTATTATTAATGTTAATTATTGAAGATTAAAATAATTAAAAATAATTATATTTATTTAAATATTAAAGATAAACCTCTCGTGCAAAGAGAGAGATTATCATTGCCTCCTATATCTACCAAGGCCCGCGCATGCGATATATTTCCTTCATTGCCTCCTATATCTATCAAGGCCCGTGCATTGTGATATATTTCATTCATTGCATAAACATAAGCGAGATTGTTTTGGGAAAAAAATACTGCTTCCACTAATGGGTTTATACTCCTTGTTACTGTTGTATAGAGTAATCATGAGAAAAGCTTTAAAAATTAAGAGAGGACAGACCTTTTTTATCCTCATTCAAAAATATTTTTTGGTGCTAGAAAGCTTTAAAAAATCCAAACGGTTAGGCATTGGTAAAAAAGACAAATGATATTTTTCAAATCTAATGAGATAACGCCCACCTAGTTGAAAATTGCCGTTTTTTATCCGCGGGAGCCATTCTTAATGAGAATTTCGATGCTAGTAGGTTGTCAATTAAACTACCGGTATATTATTGTTATTGGAAATTGGATATTAAGTCAAATTAAGTGGTTGTAAAGAGCCAGCAGGTTTTTGCCACTTCTTTTTGTGAGTATTTGATTTTTATATGTAAAATGGAGGAAGATAATGTTGAGAGTAAGTATGAAATGCGGAAGCGCAAAGCGCGGGAAAGGATGAGGGCAAAAAGGTCGACGTTTTCATTGGATACTTAAGGTTATATAATCTTCTCGACACGGAGAGGTAATATTTTGGTTTTCCCGACTTGTTTGAATGATACGATGTGGCTAAAAAGCGGGCGAAGGGGAACTTGGGTTTAATTACTTCTCAGCGCGGAGTGTCGGCGCTTTGTTCAGAGGCTAACTTTGATTAAGGCCAGGCAGCCAGGCAACACTGTCATTCTTTCACAGGGGGTGTTATAGGGGTCATGGGGGGTCACGTGGGGGAAGTCGGGGGTAGCGGTGCGGAAATATTTCGTATTTTTCCGCTTGGCGTGAGCGTGATGAGCGAGCATCGTCCAAAACATCTCGTTGGACAAGAGGCAAACACCCTCTCCCCCCTCCCCTAAACCCCCAAGAACCCTCGCAGGTGGCATCGGACATTGTCTCGAGATTTAAAGCCCCTAGCTATTTAAGCGATATCCGTTTGCGTGTATATTTGAGAAAAATATTTGTTCTCAGGGATAGATTTAATTTTAGAAGTAGGAATGAAGAACAGAGTAATCTGGCCACACGCGTCAAAGTCCCAGACCCCCTTCCACCTGACGGAGGGGGGTATGAAAGAAGAGACGGGTCAGAGCGACAGAGGTAAAAAGGAATTACGTATTTTTCGCCATCCCCGTCAGCAACGTCATCAAAACGTACTTTAAGTGAGCCAGTAAGATCATTTCGTTACGTGTTGGAGGGAGGGGCTCTATACTGGGTTATGAGTCGGACTGAAGTAAATGCTAACCGTTCTCCATTCCTATTTCTAAAATTAAATCTATCCCGGTTCTCTACTATCCACAGTCACAATTCGTGAATTTCCGAATTTGATTTGTCAAACAAACTGCATGGTTGGTAACAGTGTAAACAACTCCCACTCCATGTGCATGGAGTCTTTTTATCTTGGCGTCACGTGGTGCCTGTGACGTATTTCAAAATAATTTTTACCCACCCGCCGATGCCTTCTTTACAGTCTCTTTAATGACTCAATAACAAACCACTTCTCTAGCGGTACTGATATCAATCACGAAGTTTGGTCATATCATAAAATGGGAAAATGAACAAAAAATTAATAAACAACTTTCTTCAATATTTTATAAACTTATGGTGAGATCCACCATAGCGAGTGTCCAACCTCTTCCAGTTGTCACTTGTCAGCTAGGGGCGTAGAGTGACGGCCCATCTCTTTTATCGCTTCCCCCGTCTCACTTTGATATATTTTCCCGTAAGGGGTAAGAGCCCCCCCAACAAGCGAAAGAACTTGGGCTGCTACAACTAACTCTAGTAACTAGCAGCTTCGCGTTATACCCCTGGACCGAGAATAATGGAGTGCTTTTAATTTTCTGACCAAAATGCATTTGGCCTTTTTATCCAAACCACCCCAATCTCTTTTAGTCAGCCATTCCTCGGGGCACCAAACCCTTCCCCCTTCCACCCCCGCCGCGAAGCTCTAAAAGTCCGAAGAAAGACTTTACTAAACTATGAAATGGATAATCCGTTCTGAAAAAAATTCAACTTTGATTGAAATTTCGTGATGAGGTCAAAAGGTTAACTTCCTCGCGGTTAAGTCCTGCCTTTTTCGTAAACACTATAAGCAACCGACTTAAACTACCTCTCCGACGAAAGACTACTCAAGTAAATACGGAAGTGGTTTGTTGGGATGTTTATTCTTCATGTACAGTCACAATAGGTCTTTCAAAAAATGTTGAAGGAAAATCCAAAACATACAAAACTACATGCGTCGCCGCATCATATGACGCAGCAGGCAACGCTTTCTTCAAAAACCCCAATGATAAATAAGTTGCATTCTATCCCTGCCGCGAAGTATCTCCTGGATTAATTCTAACTCCTATAGTTGAAACTCTGAAGGAAAATTTATTCGTTAATTTCGGGATTTGATTTGCCAAACTGCGTAGTAGGGGAAGGATCGTATAAGAAGTGCTTTGGTAGAGTATACTTCTCAAGACTGAAACAGCGGTGAATCTCTAATCATTATGTCTGTCTCTGTTAAAGGCCGACTTCCAGCGAAAAGGGTTCCAGCGAACTGAAAACCGAGCATCGAGACTAACAATGGAGCGACCGTGCCGATTTTCGAAGCCCCGCTGGGTCAAAAATTGGAAGGGTTCTGCTAATTGAAAGCCGTGCAATGTGGGTCCAGCGAACTGAAGATGAACAATAGAAATCCTTTTAAATTTATTTTCCTCTCGACTTTTTGCTTTCCCCTGAAGGAAAGTCTCTATTGTTCATCTTCAGTTCGCTAGAACCACATTGCACGGCTTCCAGTTAGCCAGAACCCTTCCATCTTTTACCCCAGCGGGGATTCGAAAATCGGCACGGTCTCTCCACTGCTAATCTCGATGCTCGGTTTTCAGTTCGCTAGAACCCTTTTCGCTGCTGGAAGTCGGCCTTTAAGAACGGCCTATTCTAGACACCTTACATTTAAGCATAATGATTAACCCCTAATTAGTCATTAATTTTAAAATTAAAGAAAAAGTATACATTGTACAGATATTTCCAGCGCGTGGACCCAAAGACTATTTACTTGCTGGAAACTCTTCCCGGTTTGCACTCCCTAAAACACCCGGGCAATCCCGAGTATAGCTTAGCTAGTTTCGCAATCTCGTTTAAGTGCAACGGGGTAAGAAGTCCCGCCTCTTTCATAAACACCAACTAACTATTGGTCAATAAACAACGGACTTAAACGATAAACGCTTTGAAGTTTGTTTTAGGTTAGATAGCGTATGGTTGTTGACAAAGCTATATATATATATAGTTGGAGGGCGTTCAATATTAGTAAAGCGGGCGCGCGGGTAGGGGTCGCGAAAGGTCACGGGGGTGTTCATCTAGGCTGACTTCCGGTAGAGGACATCCGTTAGGCTGCACGAGGCCCCAACCCAGCTAACCACCATCGAATCAATATCATAGCTCCTTCGAGCCCACTGTTGAAAACTTTAAAAGCGAAATCTATTTATTATTTCACATTAAACAATCAACTTCAATAAAAATACGAAATAATATTCGTATTAGCAAAAGCAAATAGAAATAATAGAACTTTAGTCGTGTCGTCTTTGAGTCATCACACCTTTAAATAAAGTGGCCCGTTGTGACTGGTCGACCAAAGAAGCTAGAGCGAAAGAGACGAAGAATTGGAATACGTTCTAAACCATACTGAGAATACGCTAAAATCAACTCCCTTTAAAGGCCGACTTCCAGCGAAAAGGGTTCTAGCGAACTGAAAACCGAGCATCGAGACTAACAATGAAGTGACCGTGCCGATTTTCGAAGCCCCGCTGGGTCAAAAGTTGGAAGGGTTCTGCTAATTGAAAGCCGTGCAATGTGGTTCTAGCGAACTGAAGATGAACAATAGAAATCCTTTTAAATTTATTTCTTCTCGAATTTTTGCTTTCCCCTGAAGGAAATTCTCTATTGTGTATCTTCAGTTCGCTAGAACCACTGATTGCACGGCTTCCAGTTAGCCAGAACCCTTCCATCTTTTGACCCAGCGGGGATTCGAAAATCGGCACGGTCTCTCCATTGTTAGTCTCGATGCTCGGTTTTCAGTTCGCTAGAACTCTTTTCGATGGAAGCGCGTCTGAGATCAAAATTAACTATGTCCCTCTAGCCTGCGGCGGGTCTTGAAAGGTGACAGTGACACTTTACCTTTCCAGAAAATGTAATAACAACATACCCACTTTGATGTTTTATTTGATTTCTAAGTTGAAACGAATTTTATCGGATATTAAATTTAAAATATTTGAAAATTCACAAGCCACGGGCTGTAATACGTACATTTCACACCATTACTCGTTTCTTACTTCTTCTTTAAGTGATTATAGACTTATGGATGTTGGTTAAACTGCGAATTTTTTTTTTCTAGCATTATGCTTACAGAAATAAAGAACAAAGATAAATATTCAGAACTCAGTCGGAATAAAAATGGCCTGAAAGCATTTAACTCTTTGAGCATTATATACCCAGGAATTTCCAGAAATTTTAAATATGTAAATATGAAATATTAACACGTTGTCGATCGGGTTGCGTTCTGCGTCAGAATTATGCGCGGACCAATGAAGGTTCAAACACGGCCCTTGACGATAGAGAGTTTATGAAACGTGTTAAATTTCTATTTCAAAAAGCCATGTGGGCGTTAAGCCTCCTTTCAAAATGAATATTGAAAAACACGCGTCTATTGTCTCGCGACAAATCGGAAAATATAGCTGGCGCCAAAGGTTTTTATTGGCGGATAGCGGTTTTAAAGCATATTTATTGTAACGCGCAACTTGGGAACTTTGCAAACCCAAGAAACCTTTCCAACTAAAACCAAATTCCCTGATTATGTTGAAGTTCTAAAAATTCCCAGATTTTCACTAACCTGTTGTGCCCATTTTAAATTTACCTGATCTCATTGACCTCGTTTGACCCCTTCTTAAGTAATCTAACTTTGGTTGACCCCTTCTAAAGTAATCTAACTTTGGTTGACCCTTTCTTAAATTCCTTGACGTTGGTTGACCCTTTCTTAAATTCCTTGACGTTGGTTGACCCTTTCTTAAATTCCTTGACGTTGGTCGACCCTTTCTTAAATTCCTTGACGTTGGTCGACCCTTTCTTAAATTCCTTGACGTTGGTCGACCCTTTCTTAAATTCCTTGACGTTGGTCGACCCTTTCTTAAATTCCTTGACGTTGATTGACCCTTTCTTAAATTCCTTGACGTTGGTTGACCCTTTCTTAAATTCCTTGACGTTGGTTGACCCTTTCTTAAATTCCTTGACGTTGGTTGACCCTTTCTTAAATTCCTTGACGTTGGTTGACCCTTTCTTAAATTCCTTGACGTTGGTTGACCCTTTCTTAAATTCCTTGACGTTGGTTGACCCTTTCTTAAATTCCTTGACGTTTGTTGACCCTTTCTTAAATTCCTTGACGTTGGTTGACCTCTAATTAAACTGTGTGACCTTGGTTGACCTTTTTTTATACCCTGACCTTTATCACCCCCCTTTTAAATTCCCTGACGTTGGTTGACCTCTAATTAAACTGTGTGACCTTGGTTGACCTTTTTTTATACCCTGACCTTTATCACCCCCCTTTTAAATTCCCTAACCTAAGTTGATCCATTTTTGAATTCCCTAACCTAAGTTGATCCATTTTTGAATTCCCTAACCTAAGTTGATCCATTTTTGAATTCCCTAACCTAAGTTGATCCATTTTTGAATTCCCTAACCTAAGTTGATCCATTTTTGAATTCCCTAACCTAAGTTGATCCATTTTTGAATTCCCTAACCTAAGTTGATCCATTTTTGAATTCCCTAACCTAAGTTGATCCATTTTTGAATTCCCTAACCTAAGTTGATCCATTTTTGAATTCCCTAACCTAAGTTGATCCATTTTTGAATTCCCTAACCTAAGTTGATCCATTTTTGAATTCCCTAACCTAAGTTGATCCATTTTTGAATTCCCTAACCTAAGTTGATCCATTTTTGAATTCCCTAACCTAAGTTGATCCATTTTTAAATTCCCTGACATTGGTTGACCACTGCTTTAAACTCCCTGAACTTGGTTGACCCCGTCTTTAATTCCCTATATTCTCCAGGTTTTTCCTGACCTATTGCGGGCAAGCTTGTTAACCATCCTTTACCAAATACACCCACGAACTTGTCTATTCCACGTTTTCAGTAGCACTTTACGAGTACATTTATGTATACAGCAGCAAGGCATTCGAGCATTGTTGCTAACCCAGAATAGAAAACCGGGTTTTTACACAGAGAAAAATATCTATATACAAAAAAATCACAACACATCACGCAGGAAAACAGGGACTATCCTATACTCGAAGTTGTTTAAAGGTTCAACCTTAGAACCCGTACAATTTACCCTCAATTTCTATTGGAGATAATAACGTTCTAAGATTGAAATTTACTATACATTCTTCAATACCCTAACGGGAAGAAGAAGAAAAAAATTCCTGTCCCTAAAGACAGCTAGCCTGAAACCTTTTACTTATTTATTTCACACTGAAATGATACCAAAGCCCAAAGGGGGTCCAGATATACTTTGTATAATAATACTAAATACATTTTGATGTACTGGGGATAAGCTGTCTTTTCGCCTTTGAAAAATACGGTGCGTTTTTCAAAATGAAAACGCTATTTTTTTGATATTTTTTCCATTGAATTTCATCCTAGGAGCGAAATGTTAACGGAGTAAACATTTTGCTTTTGTAAAAGGACTAAATGGTATAGATAGCTCTCGAATTTATAAAGATTTTTATAAGGGTCCCTTTTAAATTACTTTACTCGACTGTTATTGCTTTACCTTTAAAATATATTAATTTAATTATTTAAGCTAATTAATTACTAGAATCAAAGTTACCCGACGTTCGGCGCCAGTCGTGGCTTTCACTTATAAAGATACTAGCTGTTACCCGCGGCGTCGCTCGCGTGTAATAAGAACTTCCATCAAAATGATACAAAGAATGGGTAGATTTTACTGATGACTAATATTTTCGTAGCACCCTTGGAGCGAGGGCACTCGGCGTTGCCCGTCAGCCCGTTGGGACATTTTTTATTACTTTTCACGCGGACATTATTCCATAAAGAAGGGTTTTAAAGTTTTTGGCCGCCATTTAAAAGATGGCAACAAAAAGAACCCGAAAGACCATTCAGCCCGTCTATAGGTTGAAGGAAATCAGTGTACTAAATATTTGCGAAATCGGTTGAAACGCGCGGACTCTGTTGCATAGAGAAGATTTTTTACATTTCGGGGCGCCGTTTATTAAGATGGCGGCGGATTGTAAAAATCTTTCTTAGTACGCGCCTACTACTTATGAGTAACGTTCGTGCAAATTTTCAGCCTTCTAGGGCAAGCGGTTTGGGCTGCGCGTTGATTATCAGTCAGTCAGTCAGGACTTTGATTTATATAAATTTATAAATTTGAAATTTAAACATTTCAGTATTCCTTTAAATTAACTTTAATATTTAAATGTAGTTTTGGAAAGTAAAATTAAAATTAAAATGCGAATGTTGCATCTTGTTGTATCCCATATTAAGTCCATGGCGCCTGTAAAACGTTTTTTCCGTATTAGTCTTGTGTTTTCGGTGAAGCGACGTTACAGGGTATTTCAACCCCTTGTTAACTCTATGAATGAATGAATGGTTTATTGACCCTTTTGATTACAAATCCCTTTTGGAACAGGGAGGAACCCTCTAACGTGGGTTCACAGGTCCGAAAATAAAAAAAACTAAAACAAAGCATTAAATGTCGTACAATAAAAACAAGTTGGGAAAACCAAAATATTACCTCTCCGAGTCAAGAGGTCTACTACTACAAACTTATTTACCCAGATATGGAGTTATTTCACTTTTTTGAAGTAAAAATTTACGAAATATTGAAGTAGTATTCCAAACATAGCAAACAGTAAAGTAGACGACATTTTACATCCAATAAGGATAAATCTTGGACACATGGAAATCAGTCAATGGGGAAAAGAACAGGAAATGAAGTCTACGCTTCAGCTGTTTACCCTATATTCTGGTAGCTACATTCACAACTGGTTTTCAGTGTAAACACAATCGTCTCGTCTCACCTCAACAATATTCTTAGTTTGCCAACACGAATGTTAACGTTAAATAACACCAAAGCTAAATTATACCCAGACGCACTAATAGTCATAGCGCACCGTAAAGAGAATAAAAAGTCTGTAGCTACTCGTTTACCACTAGCCCTTTTACTAATCTAATTGCCACCATGATCTTTTCTTCTATTATAAAATCTTTACCTGATTATTTAAGAGTGTATTTAACTTTCGGCTCACTCTGAACCGTTAATGTCTCTTCATTTCAGACACGAAAATCAAAGCCAAAAGTTTACTTCACTTCAGGCCTCAATAATTTACACTTTGTTTCACTAAGCCTATTGCGGATAATACTTGTTTTACCCGCCGGAGTCTAGGTCTTAGGTTTCTTCATGAAGTCACTAAACCAAGGATTATTCTATATACAGATGTCGTATAGCTTAAGTAATATATAAACAGCCATTTCAAATAACAATATTAAAAAAAATCTTTGGAATATCAAAATGAAACAGAGCTTTAAAGCTACAAAACTACTAAATGCATCATAATTACGAAAAATACTTCCACATATTCACTTTATATTATGTAAAAAGGGAATATTAAGGTTCTGTATGATTTCTTAACACATCAACACAAGGCTAACTGCTAACGCGACGCACTAGTGTAACAACGGACGGACACACACAGACAAAAAAATAAGCTGCTTTTTAACTCTTTCCGTATTAATTTTGAGATGAGAAACAAGATTATCTTAAATATTAAAATAAATATAATTAATATTAAATATTTTCTTCGTCAGTTGTTTGCCTTATTGAACGTTACATCGTTTTGATATAGAACAATTAAACATTCTAGAGAGACTTGACTAATATTGGCGTTTGAAATGAAGCATACGCCGGTTGCTTCGACTTACTCAAATAGGTAGTATATAAGGGATTCGAATCGCGGCTGTAGATAAGAACATCGCAATTGCGTGAACCTTGGAGGAAGACCCCTCCATTGGAAGGCTAGACGTTTCTCGTAACCCTAGCCGATCGCCGCGTATGTCTTAACCTTAAGGATGTTGGTGGTGTTAGAAGCCAGGTGTACAGACTGGTGTCCATGTGGGATGGACAAAAACAAAGACCAGAAGATGGTTGTGTTAGAAACCAGGTGTACAGACTGGTGTCCATGTGGGATGGACAAAAACAAAGACCAGAAGATAGTGGTGTTAGAAGCCAGGTGTACAGACTGGTGTCCATGTGGAATGGGCGAAAGACTAGAAGATGGTGGTGTTTAGAAGCTAGAAAGTTCAGACTGGTGTCCATGTGGGGTGGACAAATGAACAGTTGTTAGACAGACAATGGAGTTATAGCCTGTAAGTGGAATACAATTTCCGGGACTGTAAATGCGGTCTGGAAATTGAATACACGTTTGCTCCGATCTGCAAACTGCGAACGCGGTCACGTGGGTATAACAACGGACAGACAGACAGACAGACAGACAGACAGACAGACAGACAGACAGACAGACAGACAGACAGACAGACACGTCGAATTTAGAACCTCTCCGTGACATACGTCACTCGGAGAGGTAAAAACACTAAATTAATATTTACACGTTACAAAGTCAACAAGAAAACTATTTACAATTATGTACAATGACAGCTGATCGACATATGATTCAATCCTTTAATAGGGCATGGGGCAGAGAAGGCGCCTGTAAAAGTGTTTCACTCTGCAATGCATCCGTGTACTTGGAACTAAAACTCGAGCCCACTTCCAGGATATAAAACTGGGAGATAAAAATAGTGCAATAAAGCTTCGTTATCACTGGTTAACCAATGGGGGATGGGAAACCAAGGTGTATAGTCCTTGAGCGCCTTGTGAAGAACCGAACATAATTCGCGGTGTCTATTTCCAATCCGGACATTTAGGTCGAACGGGACATGGCGACGCTCAGATGGAGCTACCATTAAAAAGCCTCGTTATTTATGGGCTCCAGGTCTTTATGGGGACCGGGCCTCATTCCACCCCCCCTCGTTCCAAACCCCCGAAATAAAGGAGATTAAGGGGTTTTTAACGGCAGACACGAACTTAATTATACAATAGAAGGTCTAAATTAAAGCTAATCTCTCGTACCAAACTAACAAAGGCTTAACGACTCTTCAGGGTTTTTTTTTCCTTTAAATAGCAGACGAAATTAAAATGTTTTATGTTAGAATATCTCCCTACACTGTATAAAGTTTTTGGTTGCGATTTAACTTAATTTCACTAAATCTGGCGATATTTGACAAAGGTTTTAGCAGATTTGACGTATTTTTTATGGATTTTCACGAGATTTGATAGTGACGTAATTTAACTGTATTTGCACGAGGTTTGACGTTATCTCAGCAACGTTTATGCAATTTGACGTTTTCAGGAAAGTTTCTGAAATTTAACGTTATTTCGGTAAAGTTTTTGAAATTTAACGTTATTTCGGTAAAGTTTTTTAAATTTAACGTTATTTCGGTAAAGTTTTTTAAATTTAACGTTATTTCGGTAAAGTTTTTGAAATTTAACGTTATTTCGGTAAAGTTTTTGAAATTTAACGTTATTTCGGTAAAGTTTTTGAAATTTAACGTTATTTCGGTAAAGTTTTTGAAATTTAACGTTATTTCGGTAAAGTTTTTGAAATTTAACGTTATTTCGGTAAAGTTTTTGAAATTTAACGTTATTTCGGTAAAGTTTTTGAAATTTAACGTTATTTCGGTAAAGTTTTTGAAATTTAACGTTATTTCGGTAAAGTTTTTGAAATTTAACGTTATTTCGGTAAAGTTTTTGAAATTTAACGTTATTTCGGTAAAGTTTTTGAAATTTAACGTTATTTCGGTAAAGTTTTTGAAATTTAACGTTATTTCGGCAAAGTTTTTGAAATTTAACGTTATTTCGGCAAAGTTTTTGAAATTTAACGTTATTTCGGCAAAGTTTTTGAAATTTAACGTTATTTCGGCAAAGTTTTTGAAATTTAACGTTATTTCGGTAAAGTTTGTGCAATTTGACGTTATTTCGGTAACGTTTGTGCAATTTGACGTTATTTCAGTAACGTTTGTGCAATATGACGTTATTTCAGTAACGTTTATGCAATTTGACGTTATTTCAGTAACGTTTATGCAATTTGACGTTATTTCAGTAACGTTTATGCAATTTGACGTTATTTCAGTAACGTTTATGCAATTTGACGTTATTTCAGTAACGTTTATGCAATTTGACGTTATTTCAGTAAAGATTTTGTAATTTGACAATATTTTAGTAAATTTTGTGCAATTTGACGTTATTTTAGTAAATTTTGTGCAATTTGACGTTATTTAAGTAAATTTTGTGCAATTTGATGTTATTTCAGTAAATTTCATCCGATTTGACGTTATTTCAGTAACGTTTATGCAATTTGACGTTATTTCAGTAACGTTTATGCAATTTGACGTTATTTCAGTAACGTTTATGCAATTTGACATAATTTCACTAAATGTTATCCAGTTTGACATTATTTCACTAAATCTCTTACGATTTAACAATATTTTTCTAAATTTCACGAGATACGCGCGAGTTCTTAACTGAAATTACAAGAGGTATTAACTTAATTTCATTAAACCTGACCATACTTTAATCATAAAGTCCACATGCAAGAGAGAGCGAATCCACTTAAGGAATCTAATCAGAGACTTCAGCCTAAATAAATTGCCGTTAAATATCCACCGAGGCTTAGAACTTAGAAACGTTCCTGGATCTCTTAAGAGATAGAAAAGGGTCCATCTTAAGCCACTCCCCTCCCCCCGTTGCTCTCTCGGTCTTGGAGATGCTCTTTTTCCCGCTGACATCTGTAGAAAATTTCCTCTCATCGTATACATCGCAAAGGGACACTGAAACCTATACTGTATACCAACAATCCACCCTTTGAATATGTCATTTCCCCATAATCCTGGCTGTTGAAATTGATCCTTTCCAAGACTGTCATTCTACATAAAATCCTAGCTGGTTTGAATCAATCTAGATAACGATAGTCTTTCCTTTAGAGAGAGAAAAAGAGAGAGAGAGCGTCCGCCCCCCCCTTGGGGGTCTAACCCCTCTGACATCTGTTTTTCGCTTAACATTTTCTTCTAAGGGGGGGAGTTAGAGACCGTACATGCACTTTGCTTGGCCTTTCGTCTATAACTAAGTTACGGGAGAAAAACTCCGCAAACTTGACTAATGGCAAATACCCCCCCCCACCCTCATGCCCCACCCCAATCTATAGTGGTATGTTACTCGAGAAATACAAATATATATATACATAAAATCGAATAGAGGGTCCCACACTTGCGTAGACTTCAACTCAATCCACCTCCTTATTCCCGATACGTGGTCCGAGGCTTAACGCGCGATTTTTCAAGTGACAAATATGGGTCAAAATTTCGCGTCGTCTGCTTCAGAAACTACTCTCTGAAGTAGACTTAAGGTGGAATTCATAAGCGTCGGAAGCAACGCTGTTTAGTACAGGCGAAGGCAGGGCATCGTGCGCAAACGTCTTCTTTTTGTGCACGACGCCCTGCCTTCTGTACTAAATCGCATTGCGTCCAACGTTTATGAATTCATAAGCGTCGGACGCAACGCTGTTTAGTACAGGCAGAAGTGAGATGAGACTAGAAGTGAAGGGCTCTAGTATTGGTAGTAGATCCTGGCACTAGTGAACAAATTTGAGGATTTTATGCCGCTTCCCACACGCCTACACTACTGAGAAAAAAATTGGTCGAGTTCCAAAAACATTTCCTACCCCCTTCCCCTCAACCTAAAGCCGCGGAACACGGACGCGGCTCCTTGAATCTAGTTCGGCCGTCTACCACCGCTAGCGTCTCACGTTTTGGAGGGAAAATTCAGAAACCGCTACTAGAGGGCCAACCGCTCTTGTGTTATCAAGAATATTCACCTTCGCCGAGTGAAGAATTTGGTTAGCTCAGTACTTCTGGTCTCATCTCACTTCTGGTACAGGCGAAGGCAGGGCGTCGTGCGCAAACGTCTTGCCTTCGCCTGCGCTAAATTGCGTTGCGTACGTCCGAAGTTTATGAATTCCAACTAGAGTAGCGCTGAAGCAGACGACGCAATATTCTAACAACTGACCCATGTTTGTCACTTGAAAAATCGCGCCTTAAGCCTCGGCACACGCATAGGGAATTACTTTCTAATAATATTAATAGATTAAATAAAAGATTTTAATATAAATTTCCCCTTAAATTAGTTTAAATATCTGAATGTTAACGTTCCCACGAATTAATTTGCCCCTATATTAGGCAAACCCAATATAAAATTTCCGCTTAAATCAATTTAAACTTTTTCTAAAATTCTTACAGATTCATTTGTGTCCAACCCCTCTAAAAGAATGTACAGGTTGTAGTATTGGCTTTAGTTCGGCGAGGTTATTCCTAGGCAATATAAATGACTTTGCGCATCATTTTGAACTTTTTTCGTTTGGGGGAACAGGATTGAACGCAATCATTTTTTGCCCAACAATCCTCAATCATCTTTTCACCAGAAAAATAAAAAAAAACACGACGCTTGGCCTCTCTTTGAACTCGTTCTAACAAACTAACATTAGGTCTTATTTTCCTGAGCCATTTTCAAAGAAATTCTTACGGTATTTTATAAAAAAATAAATGGGAAAAAGATTTTCTAACTTTAAGAGTCTGGGAATTTTGACAGACATTAAGGGGAAAAATAGTAAGACGAATTGAATTAAAACCCCTTAAGTTACGGGCAGGGGCAGCACACTGCGTTGTCTTATATTAAACTGTGTGAGAAGATAACACGTGCTGCCACTAATCTTTCGCGAGAGAGTTTTAAAATCTGGTCGTTTGCAAAGAAACCACGATTTTCCGTTAAAATACTCTTAAATTTCTTAAGCCTTTCTTAGGAATAGTTCTTTAAAAAAATGGAGCATTTAAGACGTAGTCTTTTTACGTCTAGCATATATTATTGAAACTAAGAGAAGCGAGTTATTAGCCTCACTCTTAAATACTGGTGTTTTAATACCATTTTTAATTAAACCAAGAAGTGATATCTAGTTTATTAGGGAGAAGGTATAAGACGCCTAAGTATTCGCGCGCTATAGTCCCAGTCCCCCTTTCAAAATACAAGGGGGGGACGTAAAAGGAGGCCGGGCTATTTCGCTGCCTCTCAATTTTCGTCATTCGCGTTTTCAAGAACCAATGAGATGCTGGTTGTAATTTAGAGGCGGGGATTAACTCCGGACCTACGTTTGGACTAGAGATAAAGCTGGAAATATGGCGAATTTATACCTTCTCCCTAATAAACTAGATGCCACTTCTTGATTAAACACAATGGTTTATCTCGTGAAAAGATGAAATAATCTCGATTGCGCTAATGTAATTAAAAATTGAGGGCCATAAAGGCATTCGTACCCTATAGGCGCCGCCTGTCCTGTGTCCGCCGCTGGTGACTTGACCCCAATACCCTTCCGGTCACCACCCAAGTAAACCTCATTTTCAATCGCACCTCAAATAATCACATTCAAATCGCGCCTCGAATAATCACATTCAAATCGCGCCTCGAATAATCACATTCAAATCGCGCCTCGAATAATCACATTCAAATCGCGCCTCGAATAATCACATTCAAATCGCGCCTCGAATAATCACATTCAAATCGCGCCTCGAATAATCACATTCAAATCGCGCCTCGAATAATCACATTCACATCGAGCCTCGAATAATCACATTCAAATCGCGCCTCGAATAATCACATTCAAATCGCACCTCGAATAATCACATTCAAATCGCGCCTCGAATAATCACATTCAAATCGCGCCTCGAATAATCACATTCAAATCGCACCTCGAATAATCACATTCAAATCGCACCTCGAATAATCACATTCAAATCGCACCTCGAATAATCACATTCAAATAGCACCTCAAATAATCACATTCAAATCGCACCTAAAATAATCAAATTCAAATCGCACCTCGAATAATCAAATTCAAATCGCACCTCGAATAATCAAATTCAATTGCACCCTGAATAATTATATCCTGGCCGAGGTAGCATGTTTTGTTTTTGCTTAAAAGTCCTGAAAGACTTACAGACCAGCCCAATTATCTTCACCTATAGGAAGTTGCTGAACACTAAATTGCAGGGACGTTAATTCACACACTAACTAAAGATTTTTCCCATTCCATTATTACCATCTTGAAATTATGAAATAGCGCAAATCCAGAAATGTAACTTTTGAAGCACGTTGATTGTACTTATCAAAATATTTCATGAATACTGGTTTTTATCTAGCGTCTATGCTGTTTTTAATTATAGGTCTTTTCTAGTTAAGTTTCTTAAACTATTTCTGGGAATCTTAGAAAACATTTTTATAAATAAAAAAAAAACTTGATTTTGATCAAATATTTTTTATAAATAAAAAAAATACTTGATTTTAATCAAATAATTTAAAAAAAAAACCGCTTGATTTAAATCAAACAACCCTGATTAAAACAACATGCTTAAAATGACGTCCCGAAATCTAACTTGTAAAATGCGCTGAAGATAAACATTTAGGTTGGGCCCTTCCTTTTCTGCTAGTAGCACGCATCGCGCTAATGACTACGTGTATTTATTTGTAAATGTAGCAACCGAAGCATTCGTATTTGATTTTTGATATCGTTTGATTGATAATGATGACTTTTGTAAGTTTGGTCGAATAAAATTGGATTTCCCAGAATCCCTTTCAAATCAGAGGGATATGTCCCCCTCTCTTGGGGCGTGGGGGGGGGGGGGGTGGCGCCAGATGCTCCGAATGGTCTGAAACCCCAGAGCTATATAAATGACCCAATAGAGAATTTTTATGGAATGTATTAGTACATTACATTTTTGATCGGACCACAAATAAATCAATGGCCTTTTGGCTAAATTACTATACTAGCTGCAAAAGGGACCGGCCGCCGTTACCCGTTACGACATTTTTTTTGCTACTTTTCGGGTAGCCATTTTAAAAGATGGAAGCGGAGGAGGGCGTGTTGATTTACCGCAAAGGTTTATACACGTATACCATGAAGCCCGTACCTATCTGTATACTAAATATTACTCATAAGTTCATAAGATGATCCATAAGTTTGTAACTAGTTACTGAGAGCTTGTCATGAAGTGACGTAGATGAAACGTCATAGTGTCTCCTAAATCGACGCCTGGTGAGGCGCTGTCAAAGGCTTAGTACAGGCTAAATAGGAAGATGGACTACAAAATTAACCGAGTGCAGTCAATTCTCGCTTGTCGTTCTCCCTCGAACTAGCTCTTAGTAAGTCTCTAGCATTACGAAGTATAGGAAGTGTCAGACTTATGGAACGTATCTTATAAACTTATGGTTAATTTAATCGGTTGAAACGTTCGTACAGTCAACGTTATTCAGTAATGAAGGTATAGAGTGCTGTCAGTTGTGACGTCAGATCCAAGGTTAAACGTCACGAGTCTGCCTTTAGCAATGGGCGGCCATGACAGTTACCGTTTTTTCTTTATGGGAAAACAGCATGGGTGACGTCACACCGGCGCTTCTGACAGCACTCTATAGGGTGTTTCCGCGAGAGTAAAAAGGGGGAAGAAATAGGGTGCGAAAACCGGTTTTCAGGGGATATCAACATGGCGTCCTAACGTGGCCAGAGCGGGCAGCCGGCAAGGGGAGAGGAAAGGGGGAAGGTAACTTGACGTCACGCGCAAAGACCCTATAGACTACGTTTCTAGATAGCCGCCATTTTATAATTTCAAGATCGAAATCTTTGGTTAGTGTGTATAAATACCTACTACTTAATAGGAAATTAACGTCTCTGCAAAACTAGTGTTCAGCAATTTTTAGGGTTGATAAACAGAACTTATAACTTATATCAAAAGGGGATAATAGAAGAAGGATGAAACTCTGTATCCTCTTAATTAAATCCATAGCAATCAACCCACAAACCTTGATTGTCTTGACGTGGCACAAAATCCACAAGCGCACACGCCTTGGCAAATAGTTAAGCGTTAAAAGCGTAATGATGAGGGGGAACTATTTATCGCGTATGTGATTAGGTTTAGTAACCTTGCTATAATAAATGTTGGGAAGAATCATAATACCAGAAGGGAATAAGAGAGAAGGGACACACTTTATATCTCCATAATGCTTTACACTCGTAACAAAAGTCTTACCAACCTCAAATCAACTACCCTTCACTGATTGGCTATCTAACTTCTGTCTTAGCTGTGACGTCAGATAAGAAGGTGACGTCTCGATTGACGTATAAAAAGTAGTTTTGTTTACAACTTTACATTGAAGGAGATAAAAATGGCCGAATTTCATGTTGATAAACGAAATCAAGCTGTGCAATTAATTTAGATGCACGGGAATTGAGAACATACCAAAATCAGATAATTTGAAGGTAATAAATAGATGGAAACTAATTATTCTGAATTAATATTAAAAAATAAAAATTATTTTCAATAAAATACATACTTGAGGTTATAATTACACAAGAACGAAACATCGACAGCCCTAAGCCTTTGGAGAATGAAAATCTAGCAGACGAATAGGCCGCCTGATACCGCGGAGAACTTAAAGAACTATATTTGCAGTAAATTGGTTAAAAGCTGTGTACTTGCGCAAAGTTTTCGCGGTTTTCTTGAGGTTGGTCGGACTCTCGTTACCATAGCAGGCTCTAATGTCTCCCTTCTCTCTTATTCCCTTCTGATAATACAAGTATATATTATATACTTTTGCTTATATAGATATAGATTATAGAAACTGTATGGGAGTGATTAGCCCCTCGTTCCACACTGTATATTTTCCTCGGATCATTAGTTGGCCAGGAAATATTGGTAATTTTTGAGTAACTACCTGACATTCTCTCTCTCTTTCTCTAAAATACAGGATTCGAAACGCAAAACTATTTCCAAAAGTTAAGAAAGATCTTTCCTTTAAACGTAGAACTTTGAAGAGAAAAAAATCTCGGTTGAAAGATTACCTTTTTTCTCGGTTTCCAAAGATCAGATCGATTTATCAAGGAATGACAGAATATTAATAAAATCCTGGATGCCAGCTATTCCACCAAAAACCCTTGAATTTGACTTCAAGATTTTTACGCCCCCCGAATGTAACTACCCTCCCCCACATATCATGAAATATCAGTCAAGGGGAAAAATTCACCTGACATCCCACATTTATATTAAAGAATCAATTTAGACTGAATTTAGATCAACCTGTCCCCCTCCATACCGTCTCTTTCAGGACTTATTGATTTTAGAGTCAATTGAAGTTCATCACCATGCGGTAGAACGCGGAGATGTTGGATCTGGTTGATCTTACCAAAGATAATATACCAAGAGGAGCAGAAAGTCTTGCCTTTCACAAGGCTTTTGAAAAGCGCGGCCATGGTTTTGGAGTAACTAGATCCGGTTTTTGTTGATTGGCTAAGCAGCGACGCCTTTTATTGGTAAAATTATGTCGACTGCTTATTTTTGGTGGTGGCAAAGCCTGGGTTGAACTCTGGGTTGAACGTTGACGTACAAAAGGTAATTTTTAAGTAGACGACATGGCCACGTGAACAACCGGATCTAGTTTCTTCAAATTCAGAGCCCCTCCCTATTTACAAAGTTTCTGCTCCTCTTGGCATATTCTCTTTCATTTTGCAGTCTTTCGTTCTATAACGTAGTGAATATCTTCAGTCCTGATTGTTGTACTATAAATATTTTGTATTGCTAAAAAGGGGTAAAGGTCACACGGTTCTTCCCAACATCATATTTACATTTGGAGCAAGGTTACTAAACCTAATCACATACGCGATCTAAATAGTTCCCTCATCATTACTCTAGCTGCTTAACTATATGCCAAGGCACATGCGCTGGTGGATTTTTGTCCCACGTCAAGACAATCAAGGTTTGTGGGTTGATTTCTGAGGATTTAGAACCACCAAACAGTTATAGAATTCACCCTAGCACGGTGCGATAGTTACCCATCTGAAGTTAGAGGAGAGGGAGAGCAAACAGAAAGAGTGAGCCTGGTAAGAATCATGTTACTTAACTGAAGTATTAAGAGGATACAGAGTGTCATACTTCTTCCATTATCCCCTTCTGGTATTGGGTATAAGCAAGAAGTGATCTCTGGTTTATTAGGGAGAAGGTATAAATTCGCCACATTTCCAGCTTTATCTTCAGTCCAAACGTAGGTCCGGAGTTAATCCCCGCCTCTAAATTACAACCAGCATCTCATTGGCTATTGAGAACTCACGTCAGCGCGACGCGAATGACGAAAATTATCTATTTACCGACTGAGGAGAGGCGAAATAGCCCGGCCTCCTTTTACGCCCCCCCCCTTGTATTTTGAAAGGGGGACTGGGACTATGGCGCTAGAATACTTGGGCATCTCATACCTTCTCCACAGTAAACTAGATATCACTTCTTGATTTTATTAAAAAAGGTAAATGCGCCATTTTTTAAAGAACTATACCTACCCGATTTCTCCCTAATAAACTAGATAACACTTCTTGGTATAAGCAAAGTATTTAACTTTATCTTTTATAGAACCCGAGTTATTGCACTGCAAAGATAGTATTAATGAATAATGAAATGCAATTGAATATTAACCATGGATTTTCTATATTTCTCGAGCCCTGATTGTTATAACCCTGAGCTTTTAGTATCGTTGGAAAGGATAGAAATAGGACTATAACATAGTCAAAGAATTTCCCCGTATCTCTTATAGTACCAGAGTTATAAGTTAACATCCGAAAGTGTAGATAGAAATAAGTTTTAGCTTTTAAGCCTTTTGGACAGAAGTGTAAGATAATCTTAGATTCTCGCTCGGTGCAGTCTCTCCGCGTCGATTTGGGAGCTGTACTCGAAAATGCTTAGAAATTGTAATAAATGGAGTGACGCGCCCCTACACGAGAAAATACAAGATCTAACTTAGGGTTCAAGCTTCGAAGATTCTTATAGCGATTGTCCTCCCGGATGGATCTCACTTTGACCATGCTTTGTCTGAACCCCAGAGAATAGCCAGCCCGGCTATAGCAATCCGTTCTATGTCCCAACACGCCAAATCCACATAAATTTTACTTTAGTAAAACTCAAAGAGGAATTGGGAGGACACGGATCGAAAAATACTGAACTCAGTTTTCATTGTTACTCGCACGCCTATTTCAAAATAGGGGAAATAAGGCCGAGCGGATGGATACGTAATAGAGAGTTTAAGCTTAAGAAATAGATGGGGGGAAAAGTTATGTATTTAAAGGAAAGACACGGGAAACCTAACATATCAGGGATAGATTTAATTTTAAAAGTAGGAATAGAGAATAGAGTAATGTGGGCGCGCGTCAAAGTCCCGGACACTCCCTTCCCGGGAAAGGGGGGGTATGAAAGAAGAGGCGGGGTCATAGCGACAGAGGTAAAAGGGAATTACGTATTTTTCGCCGTCCCCGTCAGCAACGTCATCAAAACGTAGTTTAAGTGAGCCAATAAGATCATTTAAACTTTTCATAACGTGTTGGAGGGAGGGGCTCTATACTGAGCTATGAGTCGGACCAAGAACGGATTCATGCTGATAAGAACATAGGGCAATAGCTTTATCCTCTGGTACCATCCTCGCATACTGCTAATATTTATGTCACGTGTCTAAAAGCATACATTTCTATAATCTATATAGTTGCTGCAGACCGCCATAGATGGCGGAATGAAGTGACGCGAACCTACACCAAATATGCTAGGACGGGGACAGAATATTTCGTTCCCTATGTTCTTATGAACATGAATCCGTTCTTGGTCGGACTGAAGTACTAACCGTTCTCCATTCCTACTTCTAAAATTAAATCTATCCCTGACATATCTTAAAAGAACGGACTTTTTTTCTAAAAAAAAAAAGAGAAGGGAAAATATTAAAGAATCGCGTTACGTAATTAAAGCATTAAGAGGATACAGAGTGTCATCCTTCTTCTATTATCCCCTTTTGGTATAATATAAATACAAACAAGATTGTAAGAAATTCCAAAATAGGGAGACATATTGCGTGAAAAGTAAAATAATTTCCCGTAGGTCCTTTAAAATAATGTCGGGTTTATTTAGCAAATAAGGGATGTAGGGGTAGCGTCCCCCGGGGAGGGGAGGGGAGGTGGGCGGGGGTGGAAATAGCCCTTCTCTCTCTCGCTCTCGGTCTTTATCATTTCTGGTGATGCTGGAAGGCGAAAGATAAGCTCGCTTCCAAATATAACTCGCTCCATAATAACCCTAAAGAGAGATGCTTTTAAGAGGGCCTTCAACCACACCACAAGCACTCGAGACTACGACAGCACTAAGCCTAACCGAAAACCAGTAAACCTTCATCAGTTAAAGTGATCTACGCAAAAACATTTCTTTTATACCACGCTTCTTACGATGTTTTTTTTTCTTCTGTTAAAACATTTACCAAACAACGTTTACCCAACTTTCCCTTCATTTTCAAATTTCCTGACCCTTTAAGGAAGGAGGGGAAGGAGGCTATTTTTAAATTTCCCTAATAACAATGGAAAATAGGAGTATAACAGAAAGTGAGTCACTTGAGTGTTTTTAAAGGATACGTATCCCAGTTCTACAGAATATACCTTAAAAGAACGACCTTTTTTTTCGAAAAACGCTATGGAAAATATTAAAAAATAAATAAATAAATGATCTTTTATTATCAATAACTAGCAGAACTTTCATCAAAATGATATAAAGAATGGGTAGATTTTACTGGTGACTAATATTTTTGAAGCACCCTAGGGGCAAAGGCACTCGGCGTTGCCCGTCAGCCCACTTCCCCATTATTCCATAAAGAAGGGTTTTTAAATTTCTGGCCGCCATTTAAAAAGATGGCGACAAATCGAGCCCGAAAGACCATTCAGCCCGTCTATAGGTTAAAGGAAACCAGTGTACTAAATATTTGCGAAATCGGTTGAAACGCGCGGACTTTGTTGCATAGAGGAGATTTTTTACATTTCTGGGCGCCATTTATTAAGATGGCGGCGGATTGGAAAAATCTTTCTTGGTACGCGCTTACAACTTATGAGTAACATTCCTGCAAATTTTCAGCCTTCTAGGGCAAGTGGTTTTGGCTGGGCGTTGATTATCAGTCAGTCAGTCAGGACTGATTTATATAGATATAGATTACCATTATATTGGGACTACTAGATCTTTTCAACTTTGAATCTTTAAATGGCCATTTTCTGGGCCTTTAAAGAGCAGGTGGTGTTGAAACCGTGACCCTGACGTCAGACATAATTTATTTCAGCTTAGAAATAACGTGATATCGAAGCGGCTCGCGACATACACGGGCCATAACGGAGTTATCCAAAACATCATATACATTCGAATAACCAATAATATGCTAGGAGAAGGAACTAGCGGTTTAACAAGGTTTTAGCCCTTCCCCTTACCTTCAATCAATTGTTAGAATGGAATTCATGGGCGTTTGAAGATTCCAAGTACGCCACATGCAGTTTTCCTCAAACATACCATCACCACCACCACGAAGGCTATATAGTAGATAAATATTTGATAACTAAGGACAATATTCATAGCTGATACGTTGGCTGAGAGAGCACCCGGCTCTCTTTTTATCGCGTGCCGGCTTTCTGTTCTTTCTATTTGCCTGGCTAATACCTGGTGACACCACCGCACACTACTCTTGATGGTGGAACGCATCAGCTATAGCAGAAGTGAGATGAGACCAGAAGCACTGAGCTAACCAAATTCTTCACTCGGCGAAAGTGAATATTCTTGATAACACAAGAGCGGTTGGCCCTCTAGTAGCGGTTTCTGAATTTTCCCTCCAAAACGAGAGACGCTCGCGGTGGTAGACGGCCGAACTAGATTCAAGCACCCGCGTCCGTGTTCGGCCGCTTTAGGTTGAGGGGAAGGGGGTAGGAAATGTTTTTGGAACTCGACCAATTTTTTTTCTCAGTAGTGTAGGCGCGATGGAAGTGGCATAAAATCCTCAAATTTGTTCACCAGTGGTAGTGCTAGGATCTACTTTCAATGCTAGAGCCCTTCACTTCTAGTCTCATCTCACTTCTGGCTATAGTTAGATTATCGATGCAACGCGAAACATGTCCTTAAGAGCTAGCATGCTGGTCGGATCGATTGATACCTCGGACGAGTAGAGATCCTTTTGTTGTCTTGCGGGACTCAGGTTAGACTATGAGCGACCATCCCCAGAAAGCCTTACATTCGAAGCTACGTCCCTTATAGAGCTCAATAATAAATGGTAACACTTCCCGGGTGGTTCTCGAGGGTTAGAAAACATTTCCGATGGATTACACATACGAAACAAGCGTTCTCGACCCGATAAGATTCTTTCTGCTCAAAGGAGAGAGAGAGAGAGAGAGCTCTTCCACGTAATGGTGGTCTAAGCCCCTCTTAAGGGCCACCCTCTCCAAAATAGAAGCTGACCGTACAACAAGGCTTAACTGAAAACGGAACGGACCAGCTCGGCCTGGAACACAACTCAACTTACTACTAACCAACAAAAACCAAAAATAAATCAACAATTGAAGGGGGTTTCTATACGCGACTCGCTTGCGAGATTCCTAACTCCAGGGTTCATGCAAACCTGGAAAAACCTGAGAATTTCAGAGAATTAAATTGTTGACGAAAAACTCGGGGAAATTTATAATTTTTAGATAAATTCAGGGAAAACTCGGGGAAATTTATAATTTTTAGATAAATTCAGGGAAAACTCGGGGAAATTTATAATTTTTAGATAAATTCAGGGAAAACTCGGGGAAATTTATAATTTCTAGATAAATTCAGGGAAAACTCGGGGAAATTTATAATTTTTAGGTAAATTCAGGTAAAACTAGGGGGAGTCTTGAGCCAGAAGGGGTTGCTCCAACTAAAATAACCAATCCCGAAGTTACAGGGGGCCTTACACCTAGAAATGTCAGGGAAATCTATTTTCTAAAAGTCGTACGAACCCTGAACTCTCTTTAACCTCCTCAACTACCCAATAGTTGATTCTATAAAATAAATGAGGTTTTGTTGCACTTGGACTTTATTTATATGTCTCGTGAAATTAATTGATTGGCGGAAAAAATAACTGTTTCCCGCGTGTTATTTACACGTGCTATGATGAAATTCTCGAGACGAAAATTGATGATGAAAGTGGATGTTTAAAACAATCTTACACAGAGGTCAGGGGGTTCCAAAAAGGGCCGAAGTACACTGGTCGACTTTAAGTCGAAAATGTTCTACGTTTTTTGCCCCAAGAAATACCCTTTACAAGTTACGATTGTAAGAGTGTTTTACGGATAACCCCTTAGTTAAATTGGTATTGTCTTTTAGTTAAGAGGTCAAGTGTAAAACACTCTAATCATAACTTGTTTAGGGTGGCCCTTAGGGTAAAATGTCATAAAAGATTTTCGACTAAAATGGTCCAAAGTATACCCACAGTACTTTCGTCCTTCTAAGTTACTATTTCTCGCGTTAACAGTTCAACGGTTCAAAGAAAAATATTATCATGTAATACTGGCAAAGCGCTAACATTAAGTACATGACTGTTTTTATCAATTTTGCAGGAATGTTTGGAAGGCCATTATTTTGGGTCAATTCATTTCGGCTCTATTATGCGGAACCGGAGTGACGAGTCAATTTCTACAGGGTACTTACAAAGTTTACATCCCTACAGGTAACATACTTCATTTCTAGTTCTAATTTGTCATTGCTTTATTGTTTAATTAACTATATTTTTGGACATGTAATAACTATTATCGAAAGTTCATATATAAAAACAAAGTTGACGTTCGTTCACACTTCCCAGCCTTTGGCTGTATACGTCTTGTAAAAAGGGAAGCAAACAACTCTAATCTCAACCCCTACTCGAACCAACCAATCAGAAAAGAGCTTTTTTTGAGGTCAAGGGTTTATAGAAAACTAGCTGTTACCCGCGGCGTCGCTTGCGTATAATAAGAACTTCCATCAAAATGATACAAAGAATGGGCAGATTTTACTGATTACCAATTTTTTGTAGCACCCTAGGAGCGAAGGCACACGGCGTTGCCCGTCAGCCCATCGGAACATTTTTTTATTACTTTTCACGCGGACATTATTCCATAAAGAAGGGTTTTTAAATTTCTGGCCGCCATTTTAAAAGATGGCAACAAATCGAGCCCAAAAGAGCATTCAGCCCGTCTATAGGTTAAAGGAAAGCAGTGTACTAAATATTTGCGAAATCGGTTGAAACGCGCGGACGTTGTTGCATAGAAAAGATTTTTTACATTTCTGGGCGCCATTTTTTAAGATGGCGGTTGATTGGAAAATCTTTCTTAGTACGCGCCTACTACTTATGAGTAACGTACCTGCAAATTTTCAGCCTTCTAGGGCAAGCGGTTTGGGCTGGGCGTTGATTATCTGTCAGTCAATCAGTCAGTCAGGACTTTGATTTATATAGATGTAGATAGTACTTTATGGTGGCGATTCAAACGCTACAATATTAAGCCTATTCTCGCGTGTTCCCTGTGCTACGGTCGCGAAGGTAAACAAACGCAGAGGGGGTTGACACTATTCTGAGAGGTAAAGGGGATTTCTCGTATAACACGGCGCGAGCAAGCTTCAATGACGTATACTTTTTGTTCTAAGCTATAAACTTTCGCTATCGTTAAATTCAAAAATATTCCCAGATTTCTAACTACTTAATTATTTCTAGCTCAAAGTTTTCTGAATTACGTCTTATTGTGTATGGTTTTCACAACGTGGTTGGCTTGTCGATCGGGAGACAACGGTTTGATCTCCGTCTTAAGGAAACGGGGCTGGAAGTACTTCCTGATCTCCCTCATCGACGTCGAAGCCAATTTCCTCATTGTTAAAGCTTATCAGTACACAACTTTGACCAGCGTTCAGGTCAGTATTGCTATTGTACACAGATAGCCAGCTTATCCGTCACTCTCCCTCTTCACTTGTTGTTCAATAACACTCGTTCTTGAGATGTATCTCAAGTCAATCCAAATCCATTGTTCAATTATAAATTATGCAAATTACTTGGACAGTTCCGCCCCACCATGGAATGGAGTCTGTATCCCGTTTACCGATCAGAGTCTGAGGTGTAATTCAAGGTTATTTTAGAAAAAAAAATCGCTGTCCTCTGCAGTATTTACCAGAGGTTTTTCTGTGGGCACTTCCATTTCCTGTCGGTAAGCCTCGTGTGCCTTTTGTTAATGGCTAACATTCGCTGTCGGTGGTAGGGTTTCATAGCATTGACAGCCCCGCCTAGCATCTCCAATTTGAAATTTAATTGTCCAGATCTTGGTCTACTCGAGCTGATCGAGACAAATTGTATAGTGGAACTGGAAGGGTTGCGCTTACCCCTCCCTCCTCTTAAGATAAAGCCTCCATGGCCATCGTATCACTTTACTCTTCAACAAATTAAACCAATAACTTCAACTAACCCAACTATACTTTCCTCTGAGTGACCATATCGCCTGACATACGTGTTCACCCGAAGATACTCCAGCCCATCCTAACCCAAAGTCTCAATCCATTATAGGACCAGCTATATCTAACCAACCCAACTCAAACGTTTCTTATAATGACCATTTTTACCCTGGAATAAAGAGTCAGTCTTCAAAGATACCCCTGTCCATTCAAACCCTTAATCAACCACAAATTAAGCCTACTACAACTTGACCACCCAACCACTCTTAGGGGTTAGAGTGGCCATCTTCTTCATCTCTCCGTAAAGACAGTCACTCGAAGATACTCATACCCCGACCATCCTAACTTTAACTCACTCAACAATGCAGTCCCTGGTTCTATTTTAGTTGCTTGATTGTTTCACTATTCCAACCGTCTTGGCGTTATCATGGTTGGTCTTAAAAATTCGATACAAGATCATTCATATTTTGGGAGTTGGCGTGGCCTTGGTCGGCGTGGGTTGTCTCATCTGGGCGGACACCATAGACGAGAAGACTGGTCAAGCGGGTAATTAACCAATCTTAACCGTACTCGTATTTGAATTACTCGTAAAATTTGACGGATGACGTTGTATTTAGCCAGCAACCGTTTGTTGGGGGATATGTTGTGCCTTACGGGAGCGGCCCTCTACGGGACCAGTAACGTCGCCGAGGAATATTTCGTGAAGTCGTACGACATCATAGAGTTCCTCGGAATGCTCGGATTATTTGGCAGCGTTATCAACGGCATTCAATTGTGAGTACAAGCCCAATGTTTCACCTGACCTTTATAAATAATTTCCCTTGAAAATTTTGTTGTCACGTAAGTTCGTAACCTTTAAATTGAAAACACACGAACACAAATAAAACGGAGCCCTTAAGACTGTATTTGCCATTTTGTCTAAGTAGAATCGGTACATTGTTGCCAATCCCTGACCCTCTAAAGTCATTTTCTAGAACCTATTTTTATTTTCAAGTTTATTTGCTGGTAGAATAGTCCGAATTTTGTGGTTATAAAAATTACTAATATGTCGGGAACTTTTAAATATATTAATTCGTGTTATAGTATTACCGTAACAAAATTCTAATGCGAAATTCGCTAGTTTTATAATAATTTTAAAATTCCAAGTACTGTGGCAACCCTACATTATCTGTCAAGATTTAATGCATCGTATTTCAAACCCAATATCATCCGGTCAAGAACGTATATGAGGCCTGAGAACATACCACGATCTGACGTTTTCTCCATTCACTATTCCCGATGGGTTCCCACTTTCATCGCCCATATAGACCAGTGGCGGTAGAGAGGGGTAGATTGTGTATCCCTCCCTCTGGACACGCTCTTGTAAGAGGGGATACTGTACGAGCCCAGTAGTGCGATGACACTAAAGCTATGTTCACACTTGCACAACTCGTTGGCCCAACTAGTTTTTAAACACTCTTTATTGCTAGTTCCAAGCGATTTCAACAGCCTCGGTTCACACCTTAAGTCGCTTCTGTTAGTGCTGTCTGCTTATCTTTTCGTTGGTGTTGTCTGCTAAGGTCGGAGAAAATACCCTTAATACTATAGTCTCATACCAAGTGAAATACCCCTGAAAACTATAAACTAGCTTCCAAAACCGCTTTAAGTTTGATCGCGAAGCAACTTCAAGAAACCGCTTTTGTAATTAGCTTCTCGAGTATCAGTTTTGTTCACACTTAACTTTAGAACCGTTTTGAATCGCTTCGAACCGGTTTCCCGTGTAAGTGTGAACGTGGCTTAAGCTAAGAGATAGAAGGGTATAACGTTTGCACGTGCGTAGTACTCCCATTACTCTATTGGCGATCTTATAACAAATGTATAAACCCATGATGGGTTTATACACGTACGTTCTCGGGTCGTATATGAGTTCTTGGTTCGGACGGTCCTTATTACCCTGAAGCTATACAATATCGGCACTCAATGTTAATTGGTTATAGTTTCAGGAGTGCTTCTGCCATTACTCGATAATTGATGTAATCTACACTAAGTGCATTCTAATAGCCGCCATAATTACAAAGCACTTATTGAATTTAAACATACATAGCCCCTCTCCTCTCTAGTTAAATCTCTATATAGTACGCCACTAGAGTCCCTGGCAAATTAGTCTTCGGCTTCCTAAATAATGTCGTTTGAGCTTATTAGTCAGTCAAGAGTTCTCAAGACTTACTTTTATTTAAAATCGAAATATCTCAGCGTTCCTATAAATTAATTTTACCAAGAAGACTTAGGTCTACGACAATTGGGTGTCCGACAATTGGGAGGGTTGAAAATTGGGTTTCCGACAATTGGGAGGGTTGAAAATTGGGTGTCCGACAATTGGGAGGGTTGAAAATTGGGTGTCCGACAATTGGGAGGGTTGAAAATTGGGTGTCCGACAATTGGGAGGGTTGAAAATTGGGTGAGCGACAATTTGGTGTCAATGAAACTGGCAATGAAGTATACTTTTTGTTTATATCTATGAACCTTTGGTTGAACCACCTTTATTTTTAGGGCCGTTTTGGAACGCAATGAAATAGCCACGATAAATTGGGATCGGTGGCAAGAAGGTGATAATAATATTTCTTTTACAACCTTTGGTTCGTACCATTTTTGTTCCAATTATTTTAATTAACCTACTAACCCGATTAAATTACTTAATTGATTAAAACTCTCTGAACAACAAGAATTTAAATATAAAGTCAGGGATAGATTTAATTTTAGGGGTAGGAATGGAGAACAGAGTAATATGGGCGCGCGTCAACGTCCCGGACCCCCTTTTACAGGACGGTGGGGGGTAGGAAATGAAAGAAGAGGCGGGTCATAGCGACTGAGGTAAAAAGGAATTACGTATCAACGTAATCGAAACGCAGTTTAAGTGAGCCAATAAGATGATTTAAACTTTTCGTTACGTGTTGGAGGGAGGGGCTCTATACTGGGTGGTCTATGAGTCGGACTGAAGTAAATACTAACCGTTCTCCATTCCTACTTCAAAAACTAACTCTATCCCTGATAAAGTCAAATAGAACTTTCTCTTATTTCTATTTACGTTTCACATTTTCGTTGAAACTTCCTATGAAAGTCTGAATTTGGTTCAAAATGAATTATTGTTGTTAAGAGCGTTTTACTTAATCGTTTCATGGCACTAATTAAAGATTAATAAACACTTAAGTGGTGCTGTTGGTCAGTTTTTCGCTGTGCCTCTTCTTCATTTACATTTCGATGCCAGTGGTGCTGAAATTAAGCAGCGCGACTACGGCCAACTTGTCTATTCTAACGGCGGATTTTTATAGTTTGGCCATTGGTCTCTACGTCTTTAATTTTAAGGTAAACCAATCAGATAAGAATAAAGTTCGTTACTAATTTAAAATTAATCATTTTAATTATCTTTGCAGTTTCATTGGTTATATTTCTTATCCTTTCTTTTGGTTTTATTGGGAGTCTTGGTGTACTCGCTAAAACCAACCCCCTTAATGGCGGCCAGATACCACGAGATGGCCATCGCCTTAGAGGCGCACGGCGACCCGGAAGTAGCTTCCGCGCACGCGCCGTGTAGCACCATTTGTAGTTATAACTCGATCTCAATCGGGAGTAGCGCGCGCGAAGAAATCGACCCCAACGCGCGCGTTCAATTAAAAAACGAGCACAACGCCGCCCTGGTGGCCGCCAGTATACACTCGACGCACGCGCACGATGATTTCAACGAAGGATATCAAAGGCACGCGCAAGTGCGAGTTCAACAGTCGCCCGGTAATCCGGGCCATCAGTACGAGTCACCCCTCGCGCATGGACGCAATGGCTCCGCCGTTTTTGTCGCCCGGGATCTTCACAGTAGAAATAATAATTGCTGATGCCCAGATATATTGAAAGACACCTTGCAGTATTGTTTGCCACCGCAACAAACGGACGATTAAAAAATTAATTCGTACTATAATTGTAATGAACTGATTTCAATATTGGAAACGATTTGAACCAACAAGAACGTACTGAGGATACCCTAAGAACGTGGGTGGAATCGTACACATCGGTCCCGTGCCCGGTACCTTGGAGAAGAGAGGTGGTATGAAATAGCGTGTTCGTGGGCCATATACGGCAATGATAGTCTCCCAGAGTACCTTGCACACGTCCTTACCTTCGGTAGGTAATTTTTAAGTGCTGCCGCGTAGCGCCATTTCAAAATAGAAGCTAATTTTCATCAATCAGCCTCTATTTTTAAGACATAGGGGGCGTTGTCGACGTTTACATAACGTACGACCCTGCATAGGCTACGTGATAGGTATGGAGGTTGTAACTCTATCTAACCTCTTTCCTCCAAGCTTGTATCATAAACTTGTACTTCATTTAATATTGGTACAGCCCCCCCCCCCCATTTAGATGGCGCCTTAAAATACGTTTCCAGCGCCGTCTGAAGGGTACAAGGTCAAATATTGAACTTCTTGGAACAAACATTAAAATTAAATCTAGCTCTCCCGTAGAGGGCGCCACTAAACTGCCATAAAAGGCTCCTCCCTTATTTTATGAACAGTATAACTTCATGGAGCCGGCATAATAACGTTCTTGCGTAACCTGAATATGTTCTTGGAGAAAAGTTAATCAAGATTCAGAAATTTCCCAATTTTTACTGAAAAAGTTTAAATTTCCCTGAATTTTCAGTAAGTGTAATTTTGGATCTTTACCAATATCGAAGTCAGTCTATTAAAATATATAATTCATATAAAATTTCTTAAAAAAATATGTAAATAATTTTTGTTACAACGATTTAAAAAAAAATCTATTAATGTAAAAAAAAAAAAAAAATCATATATATATATATAAATATAGGTATATATATATATATACGACACTTGTTGGGGACTACTTCTTAAATTCCTATGAGGTTTAACATTACGTATTAATGCGCGTGTACTTTCTCTATGGCGTAGTGACGTCACTGAACAAAAAATATATAGCTTAAAAATTTTGACTTTTGTGGCAGCTCGAGTCAAAAATAACTGTTCTTAAAGTAATAAATTCGGTCTAAATATTAATTTAAGTACTTACGTAAATTGCGTTAAAAAGATTTTTCATAGGAAACTAATTAAGAAATGTTTTAAAAGTACTCTGCCAATAAATGATCTTTTACAATGAAATGTAAACGAAATGCTTCATTATTTGACTGTGATAGATTCTCGGGTTAATTAAAATTAATTAAAGTCTTGCCACCACAAATTTGTCAATTAATTCCTTCCCCGAAATATTGTCTGGTGGGCCAATTAATAAAAATAATTACCCCAAAAACCCCCAGTGGGGGAAATGGTAAAAAGCTCATTAATGAATTTCACCCAAATTTGCTTAAATAAAAAACGAATTTCAATTGTTTTTCGTTTCGAATTATTTTGTTTTAAATTAAAAAAAAATTCACGTTTCGCACTTATACGATGGTAGGTAAGTCATAAACTTATGACACAATAAATATATAACTAATTTTGTTATTTAGGCTTACTTAAGGAAGTGTAGGAAATAAAGGAAGAAGTTAACTAGGAGTGTACAGAAGTCATTGGCAGATGTGTTAAACCAGAAGTGAGATGAGACCAGAAGTATCGAGCTAACCAAATTCTTCACTCGGCGAAAGTGAATATTCTTGATAACACAAGAACAGTTGGCCCTCTAGTAGCGGTTTCTGAATTTTCCCTCCAAAACGTGAGACGCTCGCGGTGGTAGACTGCCGAACTAGATTCAAGGAGCCGCGTCCGTGTTCGGCCGCTTTAGGTTGAGGGGAAGGGGGTAGGAAATGTTTTTGGAACTCGACCAATTTTTTTCTCAGTAGTGTAGGCGCGATTGAAGCGGCATGAAATCCTCTAATTTGTTCACTAGTGCCAGGATCTTCTATCAATGCTAGAGCCCTTCACTTCTAGTCTCATCTCACTTCTGGTTAAACTTATTTGAATTACGTCAGAGACACGTGACCAAGGAGAGGCGTGGTTCAAAGAACCTTTGTTCATTTTTTTTCGAAAGCTAACACTTCGGGGAATTGGCGCTGTAATCTAGTCCTACTCCATGTGGAGTCTTTGTGACGTATTTCGAAAATAAAGCTATCTCAGAAGCCTAAGTGTGACGTCATTCATGCTATTTTCCCATAGAACCAAAGAGGTACCAAAGATGGCTGCCCACTGCCAAAGTTAATCTCGTGACGTTTTACCGAAAACACTGACGTCATAACTGAGATTGCTCTATTTTACCCACCCGCCGCTGCTGTCTTTGACCGAAGAGCGTTACACGTAACAAAGCGAGCGACAAATCAAAAATTAAACACACCGAATAAAATTTAATTGTACTTACATTTTAACGATGATCGAAATAATTATCCAAAGATCGTGACGTCACACACAAACGCGATTCTAACCTATCACGCGAAAAGTTCGCAAGGCTAAACTTGGTTAATAAATTAAATAATCTAACCGCGAAGGTAACGTAACAAACACTTAAAAGGCACGCACTACAAAGTTCAAAATTTATTTATGTAACCCGATTTAAAGAATGGGTCGAAAAACTACGCGTTTGGGAACCATTGTGACGTGGTCTTTCGAAGAAATATCCATTAAATAGCAATCTGAAAGTAAAAGAAATTTATTAATTTCAGGTAAACGTAACAGGTTGGGAAACCAAAATAAACCTCTCCGAGTCGAGACGCGATTAAGAGGTTATTATTAAATAATTAAATAAATATAATTGATATTATTTTAATCGTCATTAAATTTACCTTAATTCTAGTTAAATCGTTTTAGGAAACTTCATTCCTAAAATCATTTTAAATATAGCTAGTGTTGGCGTTTGAATTCAAGCGTATGCCTCTTAAACAATATTTGAAAATTTAGGGTATATAAGGCGACTACTGTTACCCGCGGCGTCGCTCGCGTATAATAAGAACTTCCATCAAAATGATACAAAGAATGGGTAGATTTTACTGATGACTAATATTTTTGTAGCACCCTAGGAGCGAAGGCACTCGGCGTTGACCCACCAGCCCGTCGGAACATTTTTTTTATTACTTTTCACGCGGACATTATTCCATAACGAAGGGTTTTTAAATTTCTGGTCGCCATTTTAAAAGATGGCGACAAATCGAGCCCAAAAGAGCATTCAGCCCGTCAATAGGTTAAAGGAAAGCAGTGTACTAAACATTTGCGAAATCGGTTGAAACGCGCGGACGTTGTTGCATAGAAAAGATTTTTTACATTTCTGGGCGCCATTTTTTAATATGGTGGCGGATTGGAAAATTTTTCTTGGTACGCGTCTACTACTCATGAGTAACGTTCCTGCAAATTTTCAGCCTTCTAAGGGGGCAAGCGGTTTGGGCTGGGCGTTGATTATCAGTCAGTCAGTCAGGACTTTGATTTATATAGATATAGATTGATCCACAATAAATGATAAGAAAAGACGCAATTGCGTGAACCTTTGGGAGGCTAATCGCTTCTCGTAACCCTAACTGATCGCCGCGAACCTCTTAATCCTATCCTAACGATGGAAGTGAAAGTCAAAAATTGCTTTCTGCGAACACGTTTGCTCCGATTTGATAGCTGCGAACGCGGTGACACACACACACACACACACACACACAGACACGTCCAGTGCAATACCTCTCCATGATGTCATCGTCACTTGGAGAGGTAAAAATAAGTCTGAGATATACCGCAGACATTTTCACCATTTTCCGAATCTCTGACTTATCCAGGTTCAATACGAACCCTGAATTTAGTGTTTACCCTATTTCTTCTTAAGATTACAAAGACCTACACATTACAAAAGTATGTGGTCAGTCAGCACGAAGCTATAAAAATGTCTGGGGCCATCCCGTTGAAAACGTTGACCATTGAAAAGGAATAAAAAAAAAGAAAATTCCGAAACTAAAAATGAAAATTGAATAAAACGGGGACAATATTTTTATTTCATTATTGCTAAGGGAAAATTGAATTTCGTTGTTTTTACATGCAAATTAGATTTTGCAATGCCCTCTTTCACAAACTATGCGATATAAAAAAAAAATCAATTTTCCTTTTTATTTAATCGAGAGCACCTTTGCCTTTAAAACTAAAATGAATTTGCAGGTCGCGAACTTCACAAGCCGAGTGAAAAGCAACACAGTAGGTACTATCAGAAGTATATAATACTTCTCTTCGAGAGAAGTGTACAACAAAGCGGGGTAAGTGTATATAACGTCATTCTTCCCAACATCGGAACATTTGGAGCAACGTTACTAAACCGAATCACATACGCGATAAATAGTTCCCTCATCATTACTCTATTTGCGTTAAACTATTTGGCAAGACGAGCTTGAGCATTTTTGTCCCACGCCAAGACGATGTTAGGGAGTTGATTTCTGAGGATTTAGTACCAAACAGTTATAGAATTCACCTTACGGCGCGATGCCCATCTGTATTTTGATGAGCGGGAGAGCAAGCAAAAAGGGAGAGCCTGGGAAGAATGACGTTACATAACTAATGTATTAAGATGATACAGAGTGGCATCCTTCTTCTATTATCCCCTTCTGATACTATTTATTTATTTGGGTTGATACAGGAAGTCAGAAGATTTGTGGTGACCACCGAACGCTTTATGGGTGTAGTTTGACCATGGAGGCTGTTGTGTTTTGTAAGAGCTATCAGTAAGTACGCGTGAGAAGGAGGATCGGAGGGACCAAATTCTCCGTCAGCCCCCCCCCTTCTGCCTTCAAAACCGATAACGAGCTGCGACTCGGTATCAGAGTTCCGCACATGCGCTATAAACCTCTTTAACGTAAAAAAGGCGTTGGACAACCCTTAGTATCGGATCGGGATGTACATGGGGTTTGATACATTGCCATCCGTCTCTGCGCACTCTCATGATACAAAATGACTACAGCGCAGGCGCCAAAAAACGAGATGGAAGGTAGCGTTTTACTCCCGCGTATAGACCCAACCAACAATTCTTTTGAATTTTTATAACGGCTCAGATCTCGTTCGCGGGTTTTGAGGCGAGAAAGGCATAACCTGATTGGCTTGATTTTGCCACGCGCAGAACCTGTTTTACCCCAAGAGTCACACTCTAATCCAATCAGAAAAATAAGATATTTCCGTCGCTCAACGACAGATGGTACTACAGTCAATTTCGTTAGTCACGTGATCCTATCCCTTAGATGGAGACGAGACCAAGCGAACTTGTTTATTTGTTGGTTGGGTCTATTAGCGCAACAGAGAGATAAAAATCAGAGAAGTTTGTGTACGGACAGTATTCTTAACGGATCACGTGACTTCTGGGTCCTCGGCTCTGCGCCGAGGTAATTGCGCGTGAGAGAGATGTAGGGCTGTGCTCTTATAGTTACCTTCCCTCTTTGACTCTCCTTCTTATACGTGCTCACTGGAGCTAGCCTTCCACTGTACAATTTGTCTCGATCAGCTCGAGCGACTAGCCGGGAGTAGTCCAAGGTCGGGACCATAAAATTTCAAACTGGAGATGCTATACGGGACTTACTAGGTTACCGTCCCCTTTTCCTAGAGTTGTTCTGTCAATGCTACGAAGCACGACCACCGACAGGAAATATTTGCCACTCCCACTAATAAAAGGCCTACAGAAATATCTTATGTAAATGCTGTATATGACAGCAATTGTTTTTTTTTTTTCAAAAAGAACCTTGAATTACAACTCAGACTCTGATCGGTTTACGATGCTAAAACTGACTAGCTTACTACTCCTCTTACAATACACTCTCTTACCAACCTCGAGCCAGGGTCGGAAATAAGAAATAGTTTTGATAGGACATGCGTCCAGTGACCCCTTCTTTGACTGAAAAATTTATAGGACATTGTCCACTGGAGTGTGCAAAAATAGTGTCGCATTTTCTTAGTTAACCTATCAAAATTTCGGAAAACTTATTGGTCAAAGTGTCCAGTGACCCCTTATCCCGTCGTGAGGGCGCGTGTGGAGAACCAAATAATAGTTGAGGTTGTAATCTGCATTCTTTAAATGAAATTTCCAGAAGTTAGCGTAGTGAGTGACACCAACGCTATTGACACTGTATCAGACATAGCCAGGGGGAAGTTAAAGTGGCATTACCTGGGGTATATTTTTGGTGTAAGTTGGTTTCACTATTTACTTCTGGCATTATAAACTTACGCTTCTGGTTTTACGCTGTGTAGTTTCCCAAATTTTCATAGTTTTAAGATGTTTTTAGAATAAATACTAAATATTTACAGAGTAGGAACCTAGGCTTAGTATTTAAACTTCATTTACACAATGCAACTCAAAGAGGGTCGGTGAAACGAATCTATTTCGACGAAAGTTATTTCAAAGAATAATTTTATGTGGAATAATGAATCATTTATGAGTTTAAAACATGTTCCTGAATCCTGAAAAACAGCGTTAAATCATAATACCTACCCACGTGTGTAACTGGCATAGTACAACATTTAGCATAACCTAATTTCGAAAGAAATTACTTCATTCCCCTTTTTAATTAATTTTGCGGATAGTATTTAATGAAATAAGTATAATTATCATATACAAAGAGTCAAAAATGCAAGGTTTCTATAGAATAAAATATCAACATTTTACCTCTAACAAGAGGATACCTTTAAAGGGACTGCAAAGAAGGCATCGGCGGGTGGGTAAAAATTATTTGAAATACGTCACAGACATCACGTGATGCCAAGATACAAAGACTCCTCATGGAGTGGAACTGGACATCTAGTCCTTGTTTTTCGCGAGATTGCAGCGCCAATTCCAGGAAGTGGTGGTTTTCGAAATAAAACGAACTAAGCTTCTTTGAACCACGCCTCTCCTTGGTCACGTGCCTCTGACGTATTTCAAATAATTTTTACCCACCCGCCGATGCCTTCTTTACAGTCCCTTTAAGCCTAATGTTATAGAGTAAATATTGGAATCCACTCACCATTTTTTTATCATACCAAACGGTCGGACCGAAACTATTCTAGTAAATTACTGTAAATAATTTTATTAAATTGAAAACTAACGGGTTTAAATCTGTCTTTCGAGTATGAATTATTTGAAATTCGGTAAGAGACGTCAGATAACGCTACATGTTTATAACTTTTGCCGCCAATTACACTCCCTATATGGCGGGCGTCTATGATGGTGCTGCTCTCTGGTGCTGTAAGCCAAGCCTGCCTGTGTCTTATCCCTTTTTGGTTAACCCATGAAGGTATTCCTCGGCGCCTCTGCAATCTCTTCAGTCTTGAAGGAGAGAGGAATGGAGGAATGGAGGGAAAGATGAAAGCCCCATACCTATAGCGTTGCCTCTGTACCCCCATTATAGCTATTTATACTTTACTAACCTTGCTGTACCGCCACCTACGGCACCGAAGTCCTCCCTCCATGTAGGACTTCGTTACAGTAGATGGGGTAGAGAGGCTACGTTATAGGATTAGGTATGGAAGAACATTACTATCACTACTCTATCTCACCTCTTTTCTCCAAGATTTCCGATGAGGAAAATAAATACGAATCAGGGATTATTACGATGGAATAAGTAGTTCCCACGAACTAATATTTGAGGAGTGTAAGTTTAGGCTTCTATAAAAAGTAGTCTTGTTGTAATGAAAGAAAAGATTAATTGTCATAATTGGTATAAAATTTATTCACGGTTTCAGTAGTAGACAGACTTTTCTATGGAAAGATGCCTTAAATTGTGGAAAAGATTGAGGTTAAAAATCAATTTTCATATTACTCCATGGTACAGTTTTTTATCATTTCCATGTTTTATCCATGGTTTTATCAAACAAACTGTTTAAGGAATAGATACTTCAGTCCCAGTAAAAAATGAGATACATTTCATAGCTTCGTGTCGTGTGTAAATATAAATATTCCGTTACTATTTTATTTGAGTTAAAATCCGGGAGACCGGGACCCTTTGACCGGGACAGAGCAGAAAATAAAAATTCAGGCTTAAGTCTCCTATTCAAATCACAACTATTTACAGTTTCTATTCCTTATACTGTTTACTTTTGTTCCGGTAGAATAAAGATTACAGACAGCTAACATGGTCAACACAGACCGAGTTTGGAAAGCAAGCCCCTTCAATACAACATAAAAATTCTACCTATAGGCCATACTTATTTTCACTCTAGGAGACAGTGTTTTTTATCTCTGGGAACTGTCATTAGGCTTTCAGCTGAAACTGTTCTTTCCGGCGTCGTTATGTAAAAATCGTAGGTAGGCTCATCTTCTCAACTCTGTCTATACCGACTTTGCAGACAGCAAATCAAGCGCGGCGGCAGGTTTACAGTTCGCACGGGCATTTTGCGAGAGTGGTCGTGTCGTGTGGGGTAGTTGAGAGGTGGACTGGATGGTGAAAGAAACTGGCCTTAGAAATGAATAAAACCGATGGATTTAGTTAGCCAAATCCGCGTAATGTACGCTCGAAGCTCTTTAAATACTATTTTCTTTCACGGTTAAATATATTGTTGAAAACGTCGGGCCTAACACAAGAATTTAGGCTTAGTGCGTATTCGTTCGTAGTGCACCCTCTCGTATTGGATTCACGACACAGCTAGCAAGCAGCCTCCAGCTATAACTCGGAACTCTGGGCCTTCAAACTTGTAAGCCAATTTTTTTTTTAACTAGGCCTAATCTTTTTTCTCGGCTTTGTATCGTTTCGTACGCGAGCTAAGCCTTTTTCTACAGGCAAAAATGTAATTAAAAGCAAACGAAGGGAGTTGTACGAAGCCAGGTAGAGTTATTTATATTGTTTAGGCGTAGATATGGGTATTTTTTTCGCCGTATTTACAGCCCCCTCCCCCTTTTCCTAGGCCTTCTTTTGTCATTGATAGTAGTAGTAATATTTGCCTAGCTTGGGTCCTTTCGAAACTGGATTCCCTGTCCGTAAGCTACTCAAAATGGAGGTTTTTAGAAATTCACGCATGAAGTTAATTCTTAGGAAATCCGTAATTCGTGGAAATTACAGTAGAAATAGAAAAGGTGTAATTTTCGCGGAAATGTATGTTGATTGTGAAACATTCAAAATTGCGTGTATATCTATTGCAAATAACTCTGGGAGTATTTTCCCTCTTGTATTATGAATGAATTAAATGTTTAGAGTTTTCGTGTTTATCTGCTTGCATTTAACAGTGAAGGTTTTATTTATTGGGAAACCTCATAACAGTTATAAAACATTGAAGTCTATTGTATTTAAAAAATAACTGTGCCCATGTTTGTGATCTGCTAGCCTATTCCAGTGTATTTCGTTTGTTCCGATGTCCTTAGAATCGCTAGTGTATTTTCATGTATATATGGCATTATGGCTATAAAATATATTTTAGTTTACATCATAATCTTTCATTGAAGTACTTTACGAAAATGTTAAATTATCAACGCATTTAAGCCAGTAATGACAAAGTCCCAAATATCTTCAGTTCCGCGCTTTTTCCCATTTAATGAATGAATATTAATTCCTCCTTCTCACAAAAAATCTACGATAAACCAAGGATGCACGCATCTCTTTCTGCTTCGTGATTAATGCACAATTTCATCTTTTTGAGGTTGATACAATTAAAAAGCGATTTTGTACTCTTATTCCCCATGTGTTACTGAGCAAATTAAATACGAATTCGTTTTCCAAATTTTAATCCCAATTTATTTTGAATAAAAACCTATTTCAGATCCTTCAAATTGAATCAAAATCTAGTAAAAAAAATACAATTGAGGTCAGCTGAATAATGCCAGTGGCACCGAGCGCTAGTAAAAAAGAGCAATCGGTTCGATACCATCCAACGTTGCACCAGAAGACGAGCCACCACAATCACCATCCGCATCACCATGAAAATCACGGGCCACCTTCTCTCATGGCGCCATCTGGAGGTCAACACTCTCACGTCTTCCAGGGTGACCCCCAAGCTTGTATGCAAGAAATCCGCCAGTTGGCCAATCCAGCCTCAAATTTCTCCATGTCATTACACCAATCGGATCACTACAACGGCCCGCATCAAATGAATGTCATATCCGCACCCGGTGGACTTCTAGCTATATCCCCCACCTTGGAACAGCAACCTCCTTTGGGGATCTCGCCAGCCTATATTCAGCGAAATTCCCCTCCAATTTACGAGTTTAGGGAAGTTCCTGGATCGAGAAGAAGTCATTCTGGTAAGTTCCATTTTAGACCTCTTTGTAAACAACGTTATTACTCATTTAAGTCTACGTCTGAACATTTGGTAATAAACATATTAGCTGGATTGTAACGTAAGGGTACAAGTTATTAATTTGTAAGCTATTATATCCGTTAAAAAATGTCGGTCTTAATATCTAAGTTTCCTGGTAGCTTTTGGTTTAACTTCCACGAAATATTTTGGGAAAAAGTAGAGTATTTTGGGTTTGTAATGTGCCATTTTAAATATTATTGCGTTTGTCGCTGTTTGGACAACTTCCAGCCGTTTCATTCGGATCTGTTACATCCAGCTGTTACGTACTTGATAATTTATATCTTATTGTTATTGGATTTATTTGATTGATCAATAGTTTGTTCAAACATTTGAAGATTTCCACAAATGTCGAAAAGCCCAGTGTTACTAAGACTCTTAAACATTGTTACTGTAAAATTACTTTATCATACGTGTGTCAGTGAAATAATAGAGTTGACTTTGGGAATAGTATCACCACCACTATGGAGCTTCCACTATGATGTTGGTGGATACTTACATCGTTTTTCCATTTGGAACGCTTGGAGAAATTTCGCATTTCCTTTTGTAAATCTAGATTAGAGATACTTAATATCTCGGAACTTAGGTTACGTCAAGTTGCGCGTTACCATATTGACAGAGTTACATTTTCAGATCACGGACCACATTCGCCGCTTCCATACGCGGTTGTGCGAGGCAATGATGACTCGTCTCGCAAAGTACGTTTTAGAATTTTGCGAAAACATAAGTGTTTTAATGAAGGAAGACGCGCTAACTTTGTGTTTAATGGTTAGAGCGAAAGTCCCAGCAGAAAACGTCGTCGCCTATCAAACCACGGAATGGACCATCGTCATTCTAGTCTGGCTCAACAAGCGCAAGGCATTCCAAGTACAGCTTCGTCTCCCATTCCCTTCGCTGCCTGGGATCCGTTTTATTCTAATATGGCTGACAGAAATGGATGGCGACGTAATATAGCGCAACGACGGTTAGCTCCTCCACTTCCGCCGCAACTTAACGATCAGAGATGCGGAAATATTCAAAGATGCAGACGGAGGTATTTAATCGTCTTGCTTATTTTGTTGAGTCGAATTTGCTTGTAACGATGCCAAAGGTTAAGTCAGGCAATCCTCGTGTCATTGTAAACTGTTCTCGGCAAAATGTTCCGATTCAAGGTGGAACAGACTTTTTTTGCGCGAAATTCACAATGCTTAATAATAATTAATTACTTGAAACAAATTGCGCTTTCAACCCAACGTGAAGGAGCAGGGACGCGTTCGGAGGGATCTAGATGGTTTGGGGACTAATATAATAAGAAGCGCGGTCGAGCCCTGTAAAATTTCCAACAGTCTAGCTAAATTTGAGAAATGAAATAGGTTAGCGGAGCTTTGTGCGGCGCTGATATTCGTTGTTAGATATGAGAAGATGTAGAACGTTTGGGTACATTCCAGCCCAACCATGATGCGTCACAGCCGTTACCGTGATCGACCAGGGCCTTGGCATCCTCCACCGCTCCCAAACTACAATATGGACCAAAGAAATTATCAGCCTCAACCTCCACCGGTATCGGTTGCGCCTCAATCTCATCATCCGGGGCTTTTGCCTCGCCCGTCGTTAAGTCCCAATCAGCAACAAGCGCCGACTCAGTCGGGACAACCTATGCAGAATCTACCGCCACCGTCAGTGGCCCCTCAGAACTACGTCTTCGATATCTCTCAAGGAATTAACTCGTTTACAGTATCGCTGACCCCGACGCCTCCCTTACCTCTCTGTACGACGAGTGGTGGCACGACCCAAATGCACATTCATTCGCCACCACCCTCTCATTTCACCACGTGCGGTGTTCCACCTCCTCCGCATCCTTACAGTAATTCGGGCGCGAGCGGTAACGCCATTCCCTCGTTCTCGTGCGGTTGTTGCTTCCATCATTTACAAAACGCCGCGTCGCAGCACGTTCCGATCGGACAGCAACATTATCCCTTTACACCTCATTCGCCGCCTGGTTCCAACGGTCCTCATAACTATTTTAACGTCGGCGCGAGATTCCAGTCGCAAGTACCGCCTCCGGGTGGCCCTCCTCATCTTATAAATCGACCGCAAACTGTACCTTCCCCCTTTGGCAATATCGGGCAGCAAATCGGACTGGCTGGACAGCAGAGAGTTCCGTTTAGTTCGATTCAGTTCAATAATGGACAGTTTAACAACGCGCCGTCACCGACGACTCCGCAATCTCCGCAGACGCCGAATGTAGGGGACGGGAACGGCGAACATCCCTTAGATCGGAGAGCCCCGATTAATATTTACGGGGGATTGACTCCGCCTTCTGGTCACTTCAATCATCACCAACATCATCCACCTCCCGTGCCGCCTCCACCCCATATGGTACCGCCTCCGCCCCATCCTTCGCTGAGTCAACACGGAAACCCCTTGGCTTCCAGCCCCGCGACTATGCATCATCAAGTACAAGATCATGGATTAGCCATGGCAGCTCAAACTGACTTTTTCTGTATGGTAAGTAACTTCTTTCAAATTATTTCTAAGCCGCGCGATATCGCCAACCGAATTTTATCAAGGCACGCGTCCCTAGAAATTAATTAGTTGTACACGAGAGATTTCTTGATGTTTGATGGAAGTTAGGCGCGGAGTTACGAAGGTGTAACGTCGAAATTATAATTCATAAGGATCTGGCGAACTTTTAATTGAGAATTAACAAGAACTCAGTGGGGAGAACGGATAATCGCGTATAGTCAGTTCTTCCACCGCTCGCGACTTATTTCGTAGAACAATCACTCGTGGAGCCATAATCTTTGGCGTAAACACGAGATAAATGCGAATTGCGCAATGTTTTTTTTAGGGCAACCAATTAGCTCGACATTTCCAGCAGCCTTTACCGCCGCCGCCACCACCTCCAGCTAGGCGGCCTCCACCAGCCAGTCGCAGATGGAGGGGACCGCTAATAGCGGCTGGAGCTACGCCCGCTTCGAACACTTACTCCGGCTTTGTTCTCCATTTTCTGTAAGGCTCCTTGAAGATTTTAGGCGTATAAACTTTCTTTAGACGCGGAAGTGCGTGTTGGTTCTCTCTTTCCAGAGCTATGCTGTCCAATCCATCTATCCCTTACGTGCAAGAAATTGCCAGTCCCGAGTCTCCCGAAGCGGAAAATTACGAAGCGCTACTCAATTTAGCCGAGAGACTCGGAGAGGCCAAACCCAGAGGACTGACTAAAGCCGGTCAGTTTTTGTCCAAGGGGGGGGGGAATCCGATATCGTGGAAAATGTGGTACTAAGATTGTTCTACGCTCTTTTTTTATCACTCTAGAAATTGATCTCTTACCATCGTACCGGTTCAATCCTGAAACGCACGAATCGGAGCAGCTTTCCTGCGTCGTCTGCATGTGTGACTTTGAACTGAGGCAAATATTAAGAGTTCTACCCTGCGGTCACGAATTCCACGCCAGATGCGTCGATAAATGGCTAAAGGTAAGCCACTCGTTATCATTTCTTAAGTAAGCCGCGGATTTTCTTTACGCCCTTTGAGCAGTGACGTATGATCCGTTTCGAAGTACGCGGCGTTTTTATACGAAATTTAGTTTAGAAACTATTAAGTTTCATCGTGTGATGACGTCGTAATTGCGCCGTCTTCGGGTGGGAAAGTAATCAGGGTTCATACAAACCTGGAAAGCAGGGAAAACCTGGAATAATCAGGGAAATAAATAGTTGACAAAAACCTCAGGGGAAATTCAGGGAAATTTAGAATTTTTAGTAAGATTCAGGGAAATCTAGTGATCGTACGGGGAACCCGAACCCGACCCGGGAAGTCGGGGATCCCCGGTTTTTTCCAACCCGACCCGACCCGACCCGGCCAGTCAATTTTGAAGTCGGGTTTTGAAAAAAATCGGGGTGGGCCCGTAGTAGAGGGTAAGTTATTATTGACGGTCGCGCTTTGTAATGCAGTAGATAGGAACTCGAATCTGAGTAGGGCGAGCTTGAATATTTAATTTTTTTCTGTCTCGAGGCTTCGAAAGCCAGTAGAACAGTCTGATATATTTCGGCAATTTCATGGTCGTCCGTCAAACGCCAATGTATTAATTGTGTGTTAAGTTGCGAGAAATTGATTTAAAAATTGAAAAAAAGGTAGAAGAGTTTCACGAGTACCAGAAACCCCATTCAGCCACTGCCCAAGACATAGGACAAAGACAATTTGGAAACTTTACAGATGGAAGATGCGCCTGTTCTGGGACAATTAGTTACCCCAATCCCAATCCCTTCCGCGACGTTCTATCAGATAGCAATGATATGGTAGATTCGCCTACTATTGGATTCATTAAAGCAGTGATAACTTGGAACTAAATTACTGAAAATAAATTCCTTAGTCTTTACATTACATAGTACATAGCTACTATGTATAATTCTTTAAAATATGTTAATTACATTTATATTATTAAAAAGGAAAACCCCGACCCGACCCGACCCGATTTTCCGGGGTTTTTTTTCGCAACCCGACCCGGAGCCCGACCCGACAAAAATCTCACCCCGTACGATCACTAGGGAAATCAGTGAAAATTTGCGTCAAACAGGGCTGAGTAATTAAGCAAAATGTTCATAAACATACCACCTCCATAGGAATAGCATTACACTGTACTTTGGAGGCTCATAACTCTGGTTCTACTAGAGATACGGGGATGTCCTTTGATTGTGTGATAGTCATATTTGCCCCCCCCCCCTCCTTCGTTAACATTTGCTCCATAGGATACTCCATATACGGGAAAAACATAGAAAACTCAGGGAAGTATATGGGGAAAAGCCTGGAAATATCAGGGAAATTTATTTCCAAAAGTTGTATGAACCCTGAATATTCAACCGTCACTAAATAGTGTACCTCGTGCGAGGCCTTAACTAACTTACTTAAGTAGTATTAGGGATGAACCTTTTCGCGTACATTTCGACGCTTGCGACGGACTTTTGCTCCATCAAACTAACGATTTGGTTTCCCCTTTTTTTATCTTTCTCAGGCAAATCGGACTTGTCCAATATGCAGAGGTGACGCGGCTGAAAATGGGTGATGACGCAATAATAATTATCATCGCAAGTACTAATTAATATAAGCCCGTAAAGACGCCGCGATATTAGAGACGTTTTTACGGCTGAAAGACTATCGGATTTGTTTTATATAAATATATATTGGTGTTTTTGTCTTCGTAACTATATATACATACATATATATATATAATTACTCCGGAAAAAATGGATGAAAAAAATAAGTGACGGAATTTGAGTATATATTTAAAATATTTCGAACTAATCATCACGTCTTAACCAACAAAAATATAAAAGTACGTAACATTCTTCGATTTAGCGGTAAAAACGCTTAAGAACCCTCTCGATTTTTAAATTTTTCAACTTTAGAAAATCCCCCCGCCCCCCCCCCCCCGCATTGATATCCCTAGCCTTTTTAGACTCGGAAAAGTTTCGTAAGGGGTAATTTAACGCGCTAGTATTTTAATATAGAGACGTTATACTTAAAAACCAATGTACCAAAATTCCCGCTGTAGTTTTATGGGGTTCGCGAGTGAATTTCAATTTACAACTGCGCTATAGGCGTTTTAACAATATTAAGGCGTGCCGCGTCTCCTTTAGGAGTAGAATATTGCGAGATCGCTGAGAAAAAACTGGTCTTAATTGGCTATAATGTTCAGTACGTACACGCGTGCGCGTTCAATTTGATTCTTCGCCTGTAGGGGACGCTGCTCGCTAATGATTACTCGTAATATTAAAATTCACTCGCGGTTTTCATGAAAAGGAGACGCTGATTTTGTGAAAAGTACTTTTTAAGGAAGACTAAATCAGTCTCTCTTTAATGAATTTTGGTATTTGTGGTTTTTAGGTATAATGGCAATAATTAAAATAATTCTTGTACCGTTCCGTTTTAGTATCCCATTAAAGTCCCCCCCTCCCCCTCCCCAACCCCTTCCCGGTAAAGTATAAAGAACAATGAAAAATAATCCAAATCCAACCATTTTTGAAAAACAATGTTCCAACATATCTATTTAAATGCGGTACGTGTGAAAATGTGGTAGTTTTAAGGAAAAACATGCCAAAACAGTGTTATGGTAATAATTATCTTTTTCGTGGATTTACCCTACCTATAGTTAAACCTAACCATATGTTTTACCGGATGGTAAAAACAATTCGGAATTTCTTTTTTTTTTTTTTTTTTTTTCCACGTCAAGGGTGAATTTTGCTGCTACGCTTCCAGTGAGTGATGTGGAATTTTGCGCAGAAATTAAGTGTTCTTACTGATCAATAATTCCATTTTTTTTTTCTATTATTGGAAAGGATATTGGCATGTTTTCGTAGGATTTATCGTTTAGAGACTAATTTTAATTGTTTAATGTAATTGGCAGCTATTTTTGAACGCAAAATATTTCAACTAGCTGCTAGGCCTTTGTTTTTTTCTCGTTGATATGGGCTGGGTTCGGCGTAATAACATTATCGAAACACACTGGATTGGTAATCCAACAGTTAGATATTTTCTAACTGTTAAGTTTTATTAGGTCAAACTGGGATGGCAAGCTAAGTCTGATTTCTACGCTTTCGCCACACATCAGTTTTTATTGGAGTGGCTTCCGTAGTAAAGCACACTATCATCTTGGTGACAAATAATTGCGCGTCTGGCGTTTGCCCTTTAAACTCCAGCTTTGCTCTCTTAAAGCTTGTTAGTTACGTAGTGTTATTACGCCCAACCAGCTCCAAAATTTGGTTCATTATATATTTGTACCAATTTTTGGAAAGCTACGCAGTGTCTCAACCGAGCGTTTGCCTTTGCGACCCCCCCCCCCGGTCTTCAAGTTATATTTTTAAAGTTTGTGCCAAGATTATTATTTTTCAGAGAGAGATTAAGCAACGCGCAAATTGTTGCGTAACTTCGCTTTATAGTTAATTTTTTATAATCGTTTTGATCGTGTTATACCATATTAGAAAAGAAAGAACCTAATTAGTAATTGTAAATACGTTAAGTAATATCACTTTCAGTTTCAGGCTTAGCAAATTTCGCGAAAAGAATTATTTTCTTGCTGGTCAAGATATCATTTTAGTTTTAAGTAGTAATTGCGCGTTAATTGAAAACAATTCGGAACTATTACGCTTCTAGTAAAAATGCACTTTTTAAATAATGCTCGGTTATTAACGAAAAAGAAAAGAAAAGCAAACATTATTTTGAGCAATATTACATCGGAAAACCAAATTACCAAGCGTTTATTTACAAAAAAAGAAAACACACCACCGGTTTAAAGTTTAGTTGTTGTTTATTGTAACAGAAATACAAATATTTATTATATAAATAACTTAATTTAAAATGAAATTAATGAACTTTTTTTTAACGTTGCGTAGTGCGCACCTTTAAGGCTAGTTACCGTGGGAGCGAGCTATATTTAATATTAGTCAATTTAGACTTAGACTTAGTAACTTTGTCTTGAAACTTGAATTACCGCGCGCATTCAGAGCCAGAAACGCTGTGGTAAATTGATTTTTAAAACAGCAATAATCGATTAAAATTAGATACTCGTTTCCACGGTTCATTACCCCTTTAATTAATTACCAACCGCTTTCTTTAACGCCTCTAATGATTTAATTTAACCCTAATTTTAATTCTAGTATGGTATATAATAATCTGGTCCCGCTACTACTTTTCTAACTTGAAGCGTAAGTTCGTAAGATATGTTCCATAAGTATGTTACTGGTTACTGAAGTGAGGCAGGTAGGTCATAGATTCGATGTAAAGCGACGCCTGGTGACTTGGGCGCTGTCAAAGGCTTAGTAATGCGGACAAAATAGGACTAGATGGAACTTAAGTCCCGCAAAATTAACCACCGAGTGTAGGACTTCAATTCTCGCTTCCGTCGTTCTTGAACTAGTTCGAGTTGCGTAGTTTGCGTCATGCTCGTGTAACGTATCTTATAAACTTTTGCTTGAACGTATTTATGTAATTAATGGTTATAGTTACGCGCGTGAGTCGTGACGTCGTAAGTTTCGCTAATTAACTCGTTCTCCAGGCTTAATTTTAAATTTTAATTCGTAGGTAGGGTTCACGTGTTAATTGTTAATGTTTATTATTATATTAATTTGTTAGAAATGAATATTATAATGCCAAATATTTCATTTTATTTTTTATTAATATTAGTATATTTTTCGGCTTATTCCGTACGTACGCGAAGCTGCGAGCATTTTAATTAATATGATTTTTGTTCCAATACCGGTACAACATCGTAGTGTCTGATGTCGTTAATTTTTATTTTTAATAAGTACAAACGCTATAGTTTGTCTACCTCACATGCTCAATGGAAAAATATTTTAATTTGCCTAAATGTGATATACATTAAACTTTGTTATCACAGAGCTACAAAATATTTTCAGTTTAATTTATTTACACCTATTTGTAGTTTTAGACCTAAATGTTTTCAGCCAATTTGGCCCTCTTAAGCCACACCGTTCTAGCCTGCAATCAAGAACTTTCTCGTGACCTTAAATTATCCTATCTTTTGGCGACCATTGAAGGTCGTCAGCTCAGGCTACCAAAATTGACTTCATATCGCCGTAACTCCTCCCCTCTCGGTGTTACCAGAAGTATATAATACTTCTCTTCGAGAGAAGTGTACCACAAAGCGGGGTAAGTGTAACGTCACTCTTTCCAACATCCGAACATTTAGAGCAAGGTTACTAAAACGAATCACATACGCCATGTAAAGAGTTCCCTCATCATTACTCTATTAGCGTTTAAATATTTGGCAAGACGCGCTTGCGCATTTTGTCTCACATCAAGACAATCAAGGTTTGTGGGATGATTGCTGGGGATTTAGTGCCAAACAATTATAGAATTCACCCTAGCACGGTGCGATGCCCCTCTGGAGTTGGATGAGCGGGAAAACAAACTAATAGGGTGAGCCTGGGTAGAATGACGTTACGTAACTAAAGCATTAAGAGGATACACAGTGTCATCCTTCTTCTATTATCCCCTCTGGTATTACTCTATATTTATAGTTTTATACGAATGAAGCCCTTCAAAGAAGAAAAATAAACGCCACTTCTATTGACAAAAGATGATTTTATTGTTTAAAATAGTGCGTGACATGAATATTATAATACATAATGAACCGTTATTAAGATAAAAGTAACTCTGAAAGAAAAGGGAAAAAACGAAACCAGAAAAATCATTCTAAAACATCCATAATTTGCGGGAACATTTCATCTGTTGAGACAAAGTCATCTTGCGATAACGAGTCTAAACCCGATACGTCACAGGCACTCTCGTTATCGCCCTTGCTGCAAATTGAACCCTGCGATCCAAAATCCAGACTGGTGTTGGCGTCATTATCCCAAGCGTGCAATTCGATTCGCCAGATTTTGATGAGTTGGTCCCAACTTCTGCGACTGTATTTAAGGTGTTTCTTGGGGGTTACGGGATGTTCCACGCTTCTCTCCACTCTAAAAACGTAACAAATATTAATATTATTTAAATGTAACCCTATAATGCGTAATAATTATTAGGGGCCGTTAATGCCATAATAGTTTTGGCTGGGGAGAGGAGCCACGATTGGTGGTGCCACAATTTACACCACATTCCATAATAGTGGGGTTTTTAACGCATTAAGAAATCTAAATCTCAAGAGCAGGGCTGCCATTTTGGGCTAATTTGACGAAAACGTTTTCTTTGAGCTACTGCGCAATTTATTGGGCTACTTTATCGTTTTCTCAAAATGCCTGACCTTAGGAACTGCGAATTATGTTGAAATAACATAGAGAATAGAAGGTTCTCTTCTCTAAACCATGACGACACCAAAATAGTTCGGAAAATTTTACCTTCACTAGTATTAGCTATGCTAGAGGCACTTTCAAAACCTTTATCAAAACATCAACAATGTTTGCAATGGATAAATATCCCCACAGCCCCCCCCCCCCACTGTTTCATTGATAAGATTTATTGTTCTGATGATATTGTGGTCAGTGGACTAGATAAGATAAGTCAGCAACAAAATTTAAGAATTTTTTTTTCTTTTAGAAATTTGGACTAGAGTAATTGGGGGGGGGGGGGATACCAAAAATATTTTATGACAGCCTACTGTGATTTCTTCCTTTGGTTAAAGGGCCTGGCTGGCGCTGTTGGGGTGAAGGGAGGGGGGGGGGTGAAACTGTTGGTTAGCATATTGCTTACCCGCCCACCGCGACGGTGGCGCCATTCCTTCTGGCCAAAGAGCTGGGTGTTTTCCCCCTGAACTAAGGGCGGTCTCCCCCCAACAGCGCTGGTGAGCCCCTTTAAGTACCAACCAGAAGACGAAGACGCCCCCTCTTTTGAACTTGCTTGTAGCAAGTATCCTTTTGACCCATACTTATGGAGAGTATGATAGGCTTATGCTAAGACTACAATACTTACTTTGGAATAGCTTGAATGTAGTTTTGGTATCCAAGGGTGTTTTTACCAAAATCAATTTGTTTCTGACGACGCTCCAATGTGAGTTTGCTTGTTTCAAAGAGTTCTGCCTTTGATTTTCGTTTAGGAGTGCTGGGGAAATATTTAAAAAAAAAAAAAAAAAAAAAAAGCAAGATTAAATTTAAAGTCTCACTTTCAATTTAGGCTTAGCACAGTTTTAATTAATTGAGTGCCCAAATAATTGAAGGTACCTTGAAGTTGGAGTCGATGGTTCTCCACTGTGGTTAATGGGCAATTTTTGAACTCTGGTAACTTCATCTCTGATTTTCAACTTCATGTTGTCCATATCCACAAGATCTCCGAGAATAATTTGATCTCTTGGTCGATTATATCTGTGTTTGTAAGGGAGACTCGAACCGGAAGATGGCGAGTTTTCTGATAATCTGTTGAAAAGTTATCGGAATGATTTGTTTTTCCACAAAATTATTTCAAATTGGGATCAATTAAGACTTCATTTTCAATTTGATGGGGGAAGGGGGACCATTTTTACCTTTTTCTATTTTCTCTGTTGTAATTTTTTGCCTCATGGCGTTGGATTGTTGAACGAACGCTTTGTTTCCTTTCCTCAGCTTCGACCATATCACTCCAGTTCACTCCAGAAAAGTCACTTCCTTCACTCATGATATCACTGACACTAATTGATTACAAAAATAGGGTCTAAGATTTAAATACTTCCAATTTGGTGATTTAAAGGTCTTGAAGTTGATTTTCGGGGAAAATTTTTAGACTACGCTTAGGAAATTAGTGCTGTTCTAATTCTAACAAGATTTGGAATAGTGGTTTCGGGCTGTATGGGTAGCGAACTAGCGATAACTCCTAGGAAGTTGCTAGGTATCATTAAAATTTGCAAGGAACTGTACTCGTACCTTGAAGAGTAAGATTCTTGAGACAAACATGACTCTTTTGAATCGTCTACCAATGAATTATTCCAGCTTGTAGCCATTTTCCTAAGATTAAATTTAACTCATCACACCTACGCATCACATTAGCCATAATTTCCAAAACTATAAACGCGTCTTTTTATCTTTTAGATAGCATTTAGATGTTATGGTAATAATAGCGCGATAGTAAGTCATAGAAATTACCTCTCTAAACCTAAAAAAGTAGTAAATAATAATAAAATAACTTACGATTTATATTAATTTAAAGTTTTGTAGGCAGCAACTATTAGGTTCCCGCTTTGTTCCTAAAAAAATCACTGAGTTTTCCCGCGCAACTTCGAGTACAGCGTCGTTTCGTTTCCGTAACTAAAATAGGCGGGAAAAGTATTCGTTACTGGAGTCCTGGACTGGTTACCCGCGGCTTGCGAAGGGTGGAGCAGGAGCAAAAGAAATGGGAATAGGTATTGTGGCCTACGGTTTTTATAGTCTTTTTTAAAGTAATTACAAATTAGAAAGTTTTATTTTTAAAAATGACCAAGGTTCAAAATAACACGCTTTCGGTATTTACTCTCAGATAACCGTATCAACTATCAATATTGAAAGTACAAACTCTTCGTCATGGTGCAAAAGAGGCGTGCACAAATGATAATATCCTGCTCAATTCAATGCTTGATTTAGCTAGACTGACTATTGGTCCATTCTTTACAATGTCGTCTGATATGAAAGTATCAAAGGGAAAGGTGGTAAGTTAACCGCCAAGCAATAAAAGACATTGTGATTCTATCGCCTATGGATTGCCTGTATTAAATCTGATATAGTAAACAAACTCTATATATACTTTTGCGCTATATATTCTTGGTTTAATCAATGCTACTGCGTGTGTAAAAAGCCCATAACCTGATAACAACGAATGTTTTAAAAAACTAGTAAAATGCTGCGCAAACATTTATTTCACTGAAAAACAATCTTCCCATAAATAGGTCAAAGTGCAAAATATGTTTACGCTCAGATTAGTGCCTTTCATCACATTTTCAATGAGTGAACAATGAGCCGAGGTCAGTTATTTGTAGGTCGATTGCCAAACGACGCTAGAGACAGGGACCTTAAAAAAGTATTTGAAAAATACGGCAGACTTAATAGATGTGACGTCAAACATGGAAAATACGGTATGTAGAATCATTTAATTATATTTAACTGCATTTTAAATTTACGCGTTGTAGAATAGGCTTAAATTTATTATAGTGGGCGGCTTAGGCCTAGCTAAATAAGAAGGAGTACAGTCTACAGTGGAAGGAATAGACCATTTCGGAAATAACATACAGAGAAACCAAAGTTACCAAACACAGGCCGCCCTCTCGCCAAGAAGCACCGCTAGAGACAGTGTGGGTTGGCTAGCCTCCCGCGTTGTAGTGATCTCGGGCTCCCCTCTGGCGTTGCTTCTTGGTGCGAGGGAGAATACCCTGATAGTGACCTCGCCCCTGTGTGATTGTTTCTCTATATGTAATTTCAGAAATGGTCTATTGGGCTATGACTGTGCTAAGTGAAAACTGTTCGATTCCATAGATATCTAAAACATATATGTTGAGCGTAGTAGACCAGTAGAGTCTTGGCTCACAAACGGCCTGGCAGCACTGGGGTGAAAATTATGTTTTTATGGTGTCTTTTAGGCCAAGTGTATTTTTCAACCGTGAAATTACAATAGAGGTGCCACTAGAAATAAGACAAATTGTTTGTATCCATTTATATGGACTTGTCAATTCTACGTCGTACAACTGGCTAGGGGGAAGAGATAGTCTGACGTCACGCAGCCCCTCTCTGGTTGGCATTTTTGCGCGTAGAATACTGTTTCCAACCGTTAGGGGGATGAAACTCCAGTAAGAGATAGAAGGGTGTGACGGTTCAGGGTCAGAACTGTTAGCTCCCTATAGATAGTTTTCACACATGGAGGATTCATACCATTTATACCAGGAAGCCGGGCTATCTGGAGGACGAAAGCAGACGGGTTTTTGTCCTCCAGATAGCCGGGCCTCCTGGTGTAAATGGTATGAATCCTCCATGTGTGAAAACTATCTATATTGATGTGCTTATGGTTAATATTGATATGAAATATCTTGGTAAAACGGACCACAGCGAGAGGTTTTTGGCCATTATCGATTATATATATGAAAAGGTATACATGTTTCTGATATCTATGAACAGTGTTGAAATTAGCACCTTGGCGCGGCCATTTTATTCGCATTGGCATCGTGAGCTCGCGGCTGCGTTGTTTTTGGCGGCTTTCGGCATAGTAACGGGCAAAGATGAGTCGTGCCCAACTTTTTGTGGGACGATTGCCTATTGATACTAGAGAAAGGGATGTTGAACAAGTATTTGAAAAGTATGGTAGGCTAGTTAGATGTGTTGTGAAGTATGGTAAGTATGGTGAGTATCATGAACTTTTATAAATTATTAAATTAAACGCGAAGAATCTTTACGTGTTGCTTTGATAAGCCTCGGTCAATCGGGCCTAACGCGTAACGAGGCGGCTTGCACTAGTGTTTGGGCATCCATTTTTTGCGGCAAAATCGATGTAGGGGCGTAAAAACCCAAGACTATGAGGAGCTGCCTTACGTTTTCTCAAATTATACAATAAAAGCTGTATTTCCATATCGTTTTCCGTTCGTTAATTAATTTTTCAGGAGATTTTTTTTAAGTAATTAAGACTAAAAGCGAAGGCTTAGCGTGTTTCGATTGATATCTTTTGTGTGTGTGTGTGGGGGGGGGGGGACGGGTAGATAATGTACAGGTATTATTTTGGAAAACAATGGCGACTGTCTTAACGGAAATATTAATCAATTTAAATTTGTGTATGTTAGGCCTGTACATTATTTAAAAGGGAATATTGGTTTCTAAATGACTAACATACAGCAGCATGATCCTAAATGCTCTCTGGGCACAATGGCTCAGACTTATCAGCCTACCTAAACCAATATCAGCCGTATGAAAGCTTAACCTAAGCCGCGAGTGAATCCGAGAGGTTTAATAATTATATTTCTCCTCAAACCAATTTCTCGCTAAATTAACCTTAATCAACTGAAACCCATTTGAAATAAATTCGAATAGGTGTTCAACGGGTTAAAACAAACAGTCAAAAGTAGATTCCATTTTATTGCGTAATTATGTTATGCAGGGTTCATACAAACCTGGAAAAATCAGGGAAATAGTTCACAAAAATTTCAGGGAAAATTCAGGGAAATTTGTGTCAAGCAGGGGCCGGAGTAATTAAGCAAAATGTTCATAAACAATACCCTCCATACGTTGCCTACGTTAATCAAGGCCTGTGCGCGGCGCCGATTTTTATTTTTATTTTGGCAATTTAAGTTGCCAAATTCTCTCACCTGAGGCGCTAATAGCTGGACCTAAACAATTTGAAATGTTCATTTTCTCGCGCTTAGAATTTTAAATACTCATTTTCGCGCGCATTTCGGTCCTGCTATCAATGAAATTTAGCGCTAAAATAGGGAGAAAATAAGAAGTCGCGTTTCTTAAAAGTCCCCCCCTTCGAAGCCACCGCGCACAGGCCTTGATTAACGTAGGCAACGCTCCATAGGATTAACATTACACTCAACTTTGGAGGCTCATAACTCTGGTTATATTAGAGATACGGGGATGTCCTTTGATTATGTAATACTCCTATTTGCCCCCCCCCCCCCCACCTCCTTCGTTAACATTTGCTCCATAGGATACTCCATATACGGGAAAAACCTGGAAAATTCAGGGAAATTTGTTTTCCAAAAGTTGTATGAACCCTGGTTGGTTATGTCGTAAATTGAGTTTTCTACAACTTAAAAAGTGACATAGACGTGAAATATCCTTAATGAATGCAAAAAACACATACATTATTATTTTTATCTTCGTGTAATTTAATTTTAAACTTTAATTTTAGGCATGGCATACGCATTTGTGGACTACGACGACAGAAGAGATGCCGAGGTAAGAATTTTTAATCCTTTTTTTTTTTCCCTACATATTTGTATTTGTCTTGTCTGTTTAGTTGCCTGTGATAAGTGTTAAACTTAATTGCAGCTATTAATGCCCCCATTGTTAGATATTTTAAATTAATCCGTGTTACTCAACAAGTAGACGTATCTACTTACAGACCTTAATCTACTTACAGACCTTAGATATTCCCAACTTATGCATGAACTCTTGGTAGTCTTTATTGATCTACTTGAACTAACCTCGCGGAGTAGCGGCGCGAAAAATCGGTTGCAAGTAGCATTTCCAATCAGTAATAACACCTCTTACTATACTCAACCACTTTACAATTTATTATATTTTGCTTTTGGTCCTTTATAAATGTTCCCCAAACTTACGTAAACGTATAAATGTTTGGGATAAAGATATTCGCAAGTTTCCTTGGTCATTTGAGTGAAAATTAATAGCTAGCTCTGGTCATCCGCCATTTTGAGGGCGAAAATGAGTACAGGTTGGATTTAGATCTCGTTGTGAATATTATGCAGGGTTCATACAAACCTGGAAAAATCAGGGAAATTTAGAATTTTTAGTAAAATTCAGGGAAATTTGGGTCAAACAGGGACCGAGTAATTAAGCAAAATGTTCATAAACATTCCCTCCATAGGATTAACATTACACCCAACTTTGGAGGCACGTAACTCTGGTTATATTTGAGATACGGGGATGTCCTTTGATTATGTAATAGTCATATTTGCCCCCCCCCCTTCCTTCGTTAACATTTGCTCCATAGGATACTCCATATACGGGAAAAACCTGGAAAGTTCAGGGAAGTATGTGGGGAAAAACCTGGAAATCTCAGGGAAATTTGTTTTCCAAAAGTTGTATGAGCCCTGTTACGTACTCGCCCAAAATATCAACACTTTTCGTAGCTTATAAGTGAACAATCAAGTTCCCATGATAAAACCGAATATTACGTTGATTGGCGGGTTAAGGTGTTCTAGACACCAGCCAGAAGCAATTATAATTAAAAAATGTTAAAATAATTTGGTTCACTATCATAAACTTACGGTAGTAGTAAATGCTTGGTTAAAAATGGGCACCTCAGTATGGTTCTAAAGTTGATTTCTTAGTTAAGGCCTCTAGGAATTAATTCTTGCAGCCCTAAAGCACTTGCTCTAAAAAATATTGTTAATTTGTTTTGCTCGAATGACCAATGGAAACTTATTTAAATCCCTTAAAAGCTTAGGTTATTGTTCTTCCCCCAAACAAAATTACAAAATCAGAAACTAAACAAAATTTGAAGGAAAATTAAATTTGTTTTTAATCTAAAACGTTCTGGTACTATAATTTGGTTTTTACGTTAACTGTTCTGAGAAATTTCGCCGGAGTGACTAGATGTTGCTGATTGAGGCGCCTGGCAGTCTGGCTTCATCCAGGTTCCCCCACGAACGAGATTGATTCCTCTCTAATGTCCGGGTTGCGTGCGAACTCTAGTCCTTGTCAGTTCTCTCTCTCTCAATGCAATTCAAGCCGTAGCCAATTTGCCACTCGCCAGTTGTCCATGCATACTGCACCCACAATCTGTATCAGATCAGAAATCAGTTCTCAGTGCGTCAGCTCCACTCTCTCACTCTGATCATTCTCTCGAGCCCGGTTAAATTCGCCATGGTTTAAGTGTCCCCAGCCTGTCTTTCCCGTTCAAACAAGCGCCGTGATCGAGATCATATCAATTGGTACCTTGTCTGCCATGATTCAATCCGTTGCCTAATAGAGAGCGTACGTCTGTCAGTATATATTCATAAATTTTAAGCAAAACACACTTTTGCCATATTTATTCGTATTTTAAAAGGAAGCCTTAAACCTCGATAAGATGGTATTATTTGCTCAAAGCGCAATTTCTATTGCCAATAAATGTATCGCCAAGCTAAAGCGTTTTTCAATGGAGAGTAAAGTTAGTGCGGGATTCCGCGTACATTAGCGTTTCTTTGTAAGAGTAGGTGGGTTCGCGGTTTCTAGTACCATTAAAATGCGCTTTTCGAATGACCAGGATTGGTTTAAGATCCGCTAGCAATTTTTACTTTAAAATCTCTGTCGCGCAAGTACAGTGTTTTGTTACTTGTCGTTTGTTAGACGGACGATTTTTCAGTATGGTTGGAAACAATTTGACACAAATCCACTGAGGCGCAATTGTTCCACTAGGTCAGCGCTACTTTACTAAAATATTGCAGTGAACTATATTAAATGGACACATTTGCAGTGAACGAAGCAATGTCCCACGTTATCTAATATTTATAGAATTCTTCAATTAATCCACTCACGTCAGAAAATAACTATAATGTAACATCATACTGACGTTCTTCAATCTGCCACCCGAGTCAGTGTCATTTTAAATGCCGAGTTCATCGTAATTAGCCCACAATTTTTCCATTTCGCATTATTAATGGAAAATCAGTTGCACCATCACTTATTTGTTCAGTTTTGTTGATTGAGATTTTCTGAGCAAATAATACGATCCAGTCAAACGCGTAAAATTAACTATAGGGAATAAATATGGCATTGTGGTCTGGAAGCTAGTCGATAATCTCCTAATGTGTGGTCATAATTTTATATACTGTCATTATGAAGGGGAAAGAAACCCAACATCTACGTTTAGTTTAAATATATCATCTAGATGAAAAAAGGCCCTCTACAGATTTTTTGATTAGTATTATTTGGGTGTATGTGAAGTTTAGTATAATAGTACCATCTGGAGTTTTGGAACTCGAATACATTGGCAACTTGGTTGGAATAAAGCGATGTTCGATGAACGATTTTTTTCAAAATTGTTCTTTAACACTAGCAACGATTTTTGTGTCTCCCGCTATAGGATGCTGTGAAATATGAAAATGGAAGGGAACTTCGCGGACAAAGTATCGTCGTAGAGTGGGCCAGAGGACCATCTTACAGACCAGCTGTCAGCGTAAGTATCAAATGTTAGGGATTTTGGAAATTTAATCATTTGCGAACGGTCGAGGATTATAATAAGTCGCTGCGCGTCTGTTAGAGTAACTCTATGCCTTTGTCTACATTACGCTCTATGGGTAGTTAACACGGAGTACCATCCCATGTTGCCAGGCATCTTCACGCGCGAAATAGGGGCCCGCAATTTTGTCCATTTTCCCGGGGGGTTGGGGCCCACAAACTTTCGACGGCCCTACAACGTGTTAATAAAATATTTGTAATGTATTTAGTGCTATAGATGCAGACGACCAGGTCATTGGGCGCGTGATTGTCCCGAATCAGACAGAGACCGTTATTACCCTAGACGTGGTGGTGGTGGTGGCGGCGGAGGTAGATCTCGTTCCAGGTCTAGATCAGGATCCAGACGCAGACGAGCGAGGTTTGTATAATTTTCAATCTCATTTAGTACTCGAGTATCTTTGACGCGCTGATCGCGCGTTAACATTTAAACTAGTATTCGCCGGTTTAACATTCAGCGTGTCAAAGTTACTGTTGGGTTTTTTACCAACCTTTTATGGCATTACATGATGAGAAAAGTGTAAAAATTTGGAATATACACGCATGTGGCTGTTTATTCTTATCCGAGCATTTTCAATTCAAAGACGACTAAAGCACAGGGGCCAACTGACATTGTTATTAAAATGGTCTACTTATTGGGGGAGACTGTAGAATGGGGGAAATAAATTTTCAAACGACTCCTCTTCCCGTTTTGTGAATAGATCCAGGTCTAAGAGTCGCCGTCGCAGCGCTAGTAGGAGTCGCAGTAGAAGTCGGGATAGACGACGTGATAGGAGGCGCTCTCGAAGCAGAGACAAGAAGCACAGAAGCCCCAGCAAGAGTCGATCTAGATCCAAGTCCTTTTCTAGGTCAAGATCAAGGCAGGTTTCTTTATAAACAGTTTCTCCCGCAAAGGCTTATTGTAAAGGTTTATCGCGAAAAAGCTTAAAAACCGAAAATAAATGCAAAGGGGCGTTAGTTTGGGCTGCCTGTTTGTTCAAGTTGGTCGTGAATTTGTTCTTAAATTTAAGCTAAAACCTTATTGTTTAGTGGGTTAGTATAACAATGCTGGTATTTGATTGGCTGCTATCCAATTAAATTGATTTGGACATAAACGGGAAAACTGGTTGATCTTGAAATTTTGACAATGCTTCGTTAGTTCAAAGCACTTTCACGAAATTTATCCATCAGCACCTTGTTTAATATTTTGAGATCTATTTGCAAGTAGATAAGCGAACAGTTGCGTTAGTTTTGCGCCAGTAATATGTTTGTCAGAATGATTTCGCTGCAAAAACAATTTCACAAATTTGTCATTTCAATTGCATTGATCTTTTAGAATAATCGCACGCGCCTTTAAAATTTACAACTGAGTTACAACCAGCAATTTAAGATGTTAGGCCTTTGCAGCAAGCGATACCTTTTGCTTGAAATTTTATTTATCCCTTGGTGGAGGAACATTATTCGCGAATTGGGAACTTACGAGGTAGTTCGTTACAGATCGAAAGATGGAGCTGATAAAAAGCTAAAAAAGAAGTCTACAAAAGACAAGTCGAAGGATGGCGCCCGTAGAGGCAGAAGCGGCAGCAAGTCACCTTCTAGAAGCCGATCGCGAACCCCTAGGGACGATGACAGAAAAAGTGAGGATAGAAGAAGCGCGACTCCGCGTAAAAGACGCAGTGGAAGTGGTGATCAAGATTCAAAAGACAAGGTATGTCCTTTGGGCGTTTTGTGACTTTGTCGTGACCTGGCTGCGCTAGGTTTGTCAGTCAGTCAGTTGACAACGCGAAATTTGCAAAGGCGGTTGCAAAAATGGGTTCTTAAAAAATTCGACTTCTTTAATTGCCAGGTGAAAGCTGAAGCTCAAGAAAATGGAGGGGATAGCAACAAGAAAAGCCGAGACAGTCGTAGCCCTAGTCGAAGCAAATCGGGAAGCCGAAGTCGCAGTGCCAGCAAAGAAATGGATAAGGGAAGTGGGCCGGATGACGATCGAATGAGCGATCAAGATGATGGCAAAAAAGACCGCGATCGTAACAGTCGCAGTCCTTCTACCTAGACTAAGAAAAAACCTACCATTTCACGTTTTTCAAAAAAAGAAAAAAAAAGAAAAATAATAATTCGCTATTCACATTATTTCATTCTCATTGAACCAAAACACCCCTCGTGTTATCTTTCGGGACACACCAACAAGTTAGTATTTCAATTTTTAAAACTAGCGTTTTACCTTTTCAATTATGTTCCATGAAATGAAATCAGCAAGGTTAATTTGAAATCAAGCTGTAAAACCACTAGTTTTAAACTTTGATTTAATCTTGACGATTGCAATTGTACTTACTCGTTGGTGCAACACCTTCAAACGCTATAATTTTGTTCGAAATTTCAATTTAGCTAAGCGAATTTTCAGCAGTTTACAAAATTTGGTTTATTACTTCATTTTATTAAATTCCATCCCCCCTTTTTATTTTCGAGACTGCTTCTTCATAAGTTATTGTTTAACGTTGTGATGCGTAAGGAAAACAAGCTATAAAATGTCTGCATATTTTTGAATTTTCTTAAAAGTTGGGTTATTTACGTCCCAAAATGTGTACCGAGCAGTTTTTCATTCTTAGTAATAAAGTTTAATACATCCTAGATTTTGAGTTGCATTTTACCGAAACAGTGTTGTTAGTAAGGTTTCACATTGTAGGACTTTCTCGGATGGTGCGAAAGATCATCTCGTGGTATCTACAATACTAGGATTTGTAACGGGCAGACGATGCGCTCGGATTACCACAGATTTATGAGATGGTAGTAAAAGATCTCGAAAAAGTGGCTTGCCTGGGGTTCGTTGTTTACCCAGCCATTACTGGAGCTCCGCGAACTGGCTTATTTTCTAAGAACTAGAAACCAAAAAGCTGGCAGAGATAGTATACAAGCATAGCCCACTTGATCACGCACGCTGGCTGCACGCGCTCTAGAAGCCCGTCCAAACGATTTTTTTTACATGTCAACTCGCGTATACGGCGCGTCACATAGGTTCGGTCTAAACTTTCAAACCCGTCTGGTTTTAACATGGGCCTCTATGGGAGGGGACCAGTTTTTTCAACGTTTTTGACAATATTAGTGCATCCACTGGTTCAAATCTCTTGAATTTTTAATGAGACGTGTATTGAAAGGTTTGATATTATCCTGTAAAATTTAAAGTCTTCAGCTATAATAGTTTTTTTTTATAAAAAATAAAAATCATCACATAGTAGAGAAATAAATCCTTCAATTTCTCTACTATGTGATGATTTTTATTTTTTATAAAAAAAACTATTATAGCTGAAGACTTTAAATTTTACAGGATAATATCAAACCTTTCAATACACGTCTCATTAAAAATTCAAGAGATTTGAACCAGTAGATGCACTAATATTGTCAAAAACGTTGAAAAAACTGGTCCTCTCCCATAGACGGCCCTGTTAAAACCAGACGGGTTTGGATTTTAGACCGAACCTATGTTATTCTCATTTTTAGGGTCGATTGAGCGGGCTTCTATAGCGCGTGCAGCCAGCGTGATCAAGTGGGCTATGATACAAGGCAGTGCAGCATAAATCAGTTTTATTTCTTAACCGTTTTTGCCACTCTTGGCTGCGTGCCCTTTTTATTGTATTGTGCCATCAAGATGAAGAAAATGCAGGACCCGCTTTCCATCCCACTATTTTACGCCTGCGCTATAGGCTTGGGAATCGTGAGAGTGCGCGAAGCCGGCAAGTGATCAACCCCCTAATGCCCCGATACTGAGCGTTGCCTACCCGATTTTTACATCATTGGTCTTTGCAAATAAATGCAATAAATTGCGTGGGATGTGTTCTGAAACATTTCTTAGCAAATATACTATCACCACATACTTGGGGACTGTTAGGAACAGGGTTCGTACGAAATTTTTACTTTCAAAATCCCTGACTTTTCCAAGTTATCCCTGACCATTTTAAGGTGTTTACCAGAGCCCACTTCATCAGACCTGTCTCATATTTAGCATTGGTCGAAGCATGGTTTGATATACCAAACGAAATCCCTGACTTTTTAGGAATTTTTTTTTAAATCCCTGACTTATCCAGGTTCCGTGGCTCAACGAAACTTAGTTCGTTTTATTTCAAGAACTAGAATATTTTTGAAATTGGCATTGCAATCTAAAGAAAAGCAAGGACTCTAAACTGGATCTAGGCGTCACGTTGTGCCTCCGAAGTATTTCTACCCACCCGCTGGGCCGCTAATGCCTTTTTTACAGTCCCTTTAACCCTTTGCACATTTTGTCTTCTGAAGAAACAATGAGTAAAATAAATACAAAACAAAAGTTATTTATTTTTATTACGAATCCCAGTAAAAAAAGTAAATATATGAATATATAATATAGTAACAGTAATATAAACTATTTATATTCTTATGAAGTTTATCTACCAGAAGTCAGTACCAAATCCTTATCCTCCAAGTATAGAAAAAAAAATATATCAAGAAGACCCAATTAAATACTCGAATGATTACTACATGGACCAAGCGTGAAAATACGTCCTTTGCCAATCCGGTAAATAATCGGCAACTGGTCCTAAAAGTGTAATTAATATTACTTAAAAATTAATAAACTTCTTTAAACTACTTACTTAAGAACCTTCCAACAACTGGAATATTCTGCGACAAGAACAAAATGGCTGACAAGATTCTCTGTCTATAAAAGAATAGCTTAGGATTTCAATACGTAATGATAAACATAAAAGCAAAGCAGTGAGCACGTATGAGGCGGCTCGTAGAGACCAAATTCTCCGTCAGTCCCCCTTTCAAAACCGGTATCAGAGTGCCGCACATGCGCATTCGGCGCAACAGAGAGGGGGAAAAAATGAAAGAAGTTTGTTTACGTTAAGTATTCTTAATGGATAATGCGCGCATCAGAGAGATATCGGGCTAAGCCTTTATAGTTAGTTACACCCTCTGATTCTCCTTCTCATAAGTGCTCACTGCTTCAACAAAACAATACATACTTAGTGTATTTTTCGTATACCGGCGACCTTAGAAGGTACATCAGCAAAACCAAGGCGCGTCTACTCAATTCTAATTGTTCCGTGTGGTTCAAGGCGCCTCTATCACCCAAAAGTTGCAAACTATTGACGCGAAAAAGATATTTAACAAATAATTTCAACAGAAATCAAGGCAAATTCCCCTTCATTTATCACCTAGCCATGTCACAACCGATTGCGGCTACCCAAGGTTTCCACGATTTGTTACCAAAAGCGGCTACAGCGGCAACTGTTAAAATCATTAAATTTGTCACAACCAATAGTCAAGAAAGATTCACTTTCTTACGGTGCAATAGTGGTCTCATGACGTGAAGAACTTCTCCGATGAACTTTTCTCCTTCAAGCAAAGTTGGAGGAAAATTAACTTTTGTTTTTTCTTTTTGATTCGTTTTGTCGTTTGGCAATTTCCAATTTCTCGTTGCTAATGGTGGGGCTTATCAAAATAATAGGTGACAACAGAGAGGTTCAGTTAAAAAGCGGGTTTTAGCATTCATTTATAAGATACAATGAAAAGTTAGGAATACCAGCGTCTATACTGCGAATTGTTCGACCTGTACGTTTGAGTTGTAACGTTTCTTGCGTCCTAACTGGACTATCGGGAACACTATTATCATTTGTTTTTGTTGGCAGATCGCGTCGACGATTTAACGGTGATATTGGAGGCGATTTTAAAATGCCTTGTTTATGTTTAACAAGCAATAAAAGCCTAATTCCACTTCTGAAAAATTTTATTTGTAAATTATATTTGCGCCTAAAATCGGTTATAGAAAAGAAAAATCTGACTTTATGAGTTGTATGACAGTTATCACAGTCCATCTAGAAAATTCACCCCCTAATCTAGCAGCTGCTAGTTCAGCAAATACTTCAGAATATTCTACTACCGCTAAACATGTTTTCAAGCGAGTAACTGCGGCATTCTACGGAATCAATTTGAAGTTATTTCACATAGACATAATTTTTATATCAATGTCTTACAATATGAACGGGAATGTTAGCAGCGTGACGCAAAATTAAATCATTCAGAAGTTTAAGAAGGCTGGAAGAGGCGTATATTAATTCGCATATTACTGAAGAATTATCAAAGCGTCCTGGAAAAATTATTTTATTTCATTTTAATTTCATAATTGAAATTAACCTCTTGACCACAAGGGGCTCAGAGTCTCTAATTGCAATGTGAGAATCGCTAGATATAGAATATAAGTTTGTTTAGGGTTTAAATTAGGTTTGCATATGTTGTCGTTTTCTGTGAAGTGTTTATAATAAGCAATATTCTACATTTCGTAACTGTGCTGTTGTACCATAGTTCTATTTCACAACTTTACGAACACTAGTGTGACTGTTTGGCAGCCCCATGACAGCGCCTTTACTTAACTGTATTACACTCGATGGGAAAATAACCTGTAGTGCTATTAACAAACATTCAAGTTCTGAAGCCTTGGTCAAAAGGTTTTTATTTTGATGAAAATCATTAATATTATACTAATTAATTATTACCTGCCGTTAAATACGAAACCCATCGCAATATCGATTCGAGCTCGCTTGCAACATTTGGATTAGTTTTAACGAAATCCTCGTATTTTTCATAAAGTTGTTGACATTTTACAAGCGCCATAATAATAATCCATGAAGGAAGTAGTAGACAAATAACAAAATGTTTGGCTAATGGCTATTGTGAAAATTAGAGTTTTACACTAATCACCATTGAGTAATGCTTGTCCGTTTATTCGTTGCCTACGTTAATCAAGGCCTGTGCGCGGTAGTTTCGAGGGGGGCGACTTTTAAGAAATGCGACTTCTTATTTTCTGCCTATTTTTACCGCGAGACGGCATTGATAGCTGGACCGAAACGCGCGCGAAAATGAGTATTTAAAATTCCAAGCGAGAGAAAATGAACATTTCAGATTCGAAGCGCGAGAAAATGAACATTTCAAATTATTTAGGTCCAGCTAATAGCGCCTCAGGTGAGAGAATTTGGCAACTTAAATTGCCAAACGAAAAATAAAAATTGGCGTTGCGCACAGGCCTTGATTAACGTAGGCAACGGTTTATTACATGGAGGAAATAAAAAGGATTAATTTCCTTGGCTATCAATATAGCCCACTCGATCACGCGCATCGCGACGCAAGCTGCTCGCGCTCAAGCTCTGTATACCGCTTCGCATCGCGCTTATCAGCTTGCGTTGTGATGCGCGTGATCGAGTGGGCTGAGCTATCATGCAGGATGATGGCTGCTATACTATGGCATAGTCCACTCGATCACGCGCAACAAAACGCAAGCTGCTCGCACTACAGAAGAGGATTGTCATTGTTCAAAGACATTGCTCCAAAAATCCACCATGCTGGCGCTGCTAGTTTATGGAAGAAACCCCGTCCGTATTTAGGCCGTAATTCATAAATTACTTGTTCAAATATCTTGAAATTTTACTGGGATGTACAATTTCTCTTCTATTGCATTTTTTGGTATAAAATGAAAACGGAAATTAGAAATAATTTCTATGTGAGGAAAGGGTTTTTTTCGCTTTCACTGATTCAAATCTCTTGAAATTTTACTGAGATCAAATGTGGATGAGAGGGAAAGTATGACAATGGCCATAGAGCCTGTGTTAAAAAACGCGGACATCAAAGTTTCGCCAATAACTATTTAGTTTACTAGTGACTGATGGACTCGCAAAGTAGTTCAGACATTTATCCTCCTTGGTTTAACCATAGCCCACTCGATCACGCGCATCACGACGCAAGCTGCTCGCGCTATAGCTAAATTACCGAGATTTGTTTTAAACGTATCTAGTTTTTTGTGCTCTTCTATTGCTTCGATAACCGTACTTAAATCCATATTATACCTTCAAATACCTATTAAAACATTACCAGCTACTCTGTCCTGACTACAAACACAAATCGAGGAAGTTCTAGCATACACAATAGCAGACGACAGTAACCGCGTAACCGCGAATTTACACAAGACCTACTTTAAGGGTGTGAACAGGCCCAGTATAGCTACGCCAATAAAACGGTCAACTACGGCGAAACTCTGATGACTCGCGACTTTCGGCCATTTTCAAACTTTTCCTCTCATCCACTTTTGCTGAGATGTATATCGGTGGGTTTTAAATTATCCTGCAAATCGTCATAGTTTTATAGCAAATAGTTCTTTTTCCAAAATTCATAAAAATTTTGTTTGTGCATACTTAGAACCTATTTAGTAGGCCTAATCTATTGAATTTCTTGAAAAAGAACTGTTCGATTTTCGGCTTAAAATGCGAGATGCGCGTTTTTGGGCCAATTGGACGAGAAGCCTGTATCCGCCGAGTCGTGTGATCTAGGTGGCTATGGTATGGGCTAAATATCCTCATTCTGAACTTTTTTTTGAAGCCAGTTTTGTCTCCAACGGGTGACGGGAAAGGGTGTCGTCCCATCATCGGCTTCTTCCGTGTTAGCTTATTTCGTGTATTTCGGATTTTTGGCGATGTTACATTACTTTTTTTAAGTATTTAATAGAAGTTCCATTTTAAAAGTGAGATTATGTACTACGAGTTAAACCGCGGTAGAAGCGCGTTGAAATAGTGTGTATGTGAGTCGGAAATTGCTACTTTTATATAGTGGCGTTAAGCCTTGGCCTAGTTAAGAAATGTCATTTTTTGCCTTCAGACGCGGCGTTTGTCGAATTTAATTATTTGAAAATATTAACCATATAAATCGCGAATGTGAGCTGATTAAGCTTAGCAAAATCGCTAAGCCCAATTCTGTGAATATCCAAATGTTTTCCAAAATGGATTTAGTGAAACGAGTGTTAACGTTTCTGACTTTTTTTGTTTGTTGCGGAGCGCTGGCGTTCCTAACTGCTTCCTATTCAACCCATTATTGGGTTGTGGTGAAACCCATACGATTTGGATTTAACGCGACTAATATAAGTGCCTTGGCAACAACCGAGGAAGAAGAAACTGGAAAATTTCGCGGTGAAATTAGCTTTGGACTGTTTAAAGGCGAGAAGCGCTTGAACCATGGATTTGGATTAAGACCACATGAAATCCACGGTTAGTTTCATTTGTTTCGTATTGTAGCATTATCCGAGTCACCGTAATTTGGTCATAACGAATTTTTCAACATTTTTTTTGTTTTTGTTTTTGTTAGTGCGAACTGAAATGGCAAAAAATCCTCAGCTAATGAATTTTGGATTATGGCTCTTCACAATACTATCACTGGCTTTGGCTCTACTCTTTGGCGTCGTCAGTGCCGTTTTTGCTGTAATAAATACAGTCATGACGCCAGTTGAAGTAATTACTGGCATTGTTGGACTATACTTGTGGAATGGGATTGCAGGTATGTTTTTGAAAAAAATTGATCTATAGTGCTGGATTGATTGAAAAAATGTGCCGCGAAAACTGTGAACCGACCCCTCCCCTCTCCGTTAAACAAAGCAAACTTAAAGTAACATAACCTCGCCTTAACTAGCGGTGATCAGTTTGTGGTCATATGGATGATTATTGTGTTCAAAAGTGACATAATCTTTTTGTTTTCTGTTTGTTATACGCAAAGTTATTCTTAAACTTTAATTAAGATCTGAAACAGGGTTCATTAAAACCTCGAAGTAAATTTGTGACTAAAAACTAATGGAAAACTCGGGGAATTTTATAATTTTCAGTAAAATTCGGGGAATTTGTGAGGCTTGCCCTAAAATTAACCACTCCCGCAGTTAATACTAAAAAAACCACTCCTGTCGTTATTACTCCGAAAAAAACCCGCTGCTGTAGTTACTAATCGAAAAAAATCCACTCCTGTTGTTATTACTCTGAAAAAAAAAACCGCTGCTGTAGTTACTAATCCAAAAAACCACTCCTGTATCTACTAATCCAAAAAAACCACTCCTGTAGTTACTAATCCAAAAAACCGCTCCTGTAGTTACTAATCCAAAAAACCGCTCCTGTAGTTAATACTCCAGAAAAACCGCTCCTGTAGTTAATACTCCAGAAAAACCGCTCTTGTAGTTAATACTCCAGAAAAACCGCTCTTGTAGTTAATACTCCAGAAAAACCGCTCTTGTAGTTAATACTCCAGAAAAACCGCTCTTGTAGTTAATACTCCAGAAAAACCGCTCCTGTAGTTAATACTCCAGAAAAACCGCTCTTGTAGTTAATACTCCAGAAAAACCGCTCTTGTAGTTAATACTCCAGAAAAACCGCTCTTGTAGTTAATACTCCAGAAAAACCGCTCTTGTAGTTAATACTCCAGAAAAACCGCTCTTGTAGTTAATACGCCAGAAAAACCGCTCCTGTAGTTAATACGCCAGAAAAACCGCTCCCCTCTCTTATTACTCCAAATAAAAACCAGTGTAAATGTCAGTTAAATCGGTTTTCCAAAATTATTTGTGAAATATTATAAAATTGGACCAAAACGGTCTATGAAATTTTATGTAGGCCATGCGTAAATTTAGGTATTTTGAAGTTAGTCCGGGAATAATAATAGTATAAGAACACGTGAGTCTACATAAATTTACCTATTTTGAATTGGTCGATATGTCAGTTATTTAGTGGTGAACTGTTCCTTAAAAGTAAACTACGTTTACGAGATTCTTGGTGTACATTATTTTTTTCAGCTTTATTTTCACTGGCAGCCGTTTTAAGTTGGGTGGCTCAGTTCCATTTGAAACTGAACGTAAACGTAATGAGCAAAGAAGAGCAGAACATAAAATGGGTATCTCAGGGTTTGGCCGAATACGGTTTCAGCTTCTGGTTTGTTACTGTGGCATTGGTCCTCTTTATTGGCAATGTGGGACTCGTATCTCTCGCCTTGAAACAACCCTGGGAAACGCGTCAACCCAAGAGAACTCCCGAGAAAAATCCAGAAGGTGTCATAATGCTCTATTAAGCCTCTTAAAACGTTAATCTTTTGATAAAGTCTTTTTAACTAAAATCGAAATGGATTGATTTACAATGTAACATCTATTAACTTGATAATAAGTGCATTTTTTTGGACGAAATTTACGTAATATTTACAATTTTTGGACTGAATTTAACTCGAGTTTTTGAGTGAAAATATTTTTAATACAAACTATGTCAAAAAGGCACAAACGGAAAAATTGAATTTTTATGGTTCAAACTATGGCCTTAAATGTTACGTCAAAATTTACACACTAACAAGATTCAATCATTGTTTTATACACCTTAAAGCCAAACCAAGAAGCGATATCTAGTTTATTAGGGAGAAGGTATAAGATGCCTAAGTATTCGCGCGCCATAGTCCCAGTCCCCCCCATTCAAAATACAAGGGGGGACGTAAAAGGAGGCCGGGCTATTTCGCAGCCTGTCCTCAGTCGGAAAATACGCAATTTTCGTCATTCGCGTCGCGCTGACGTGAGTTTTCAAGAACCATTGAGATGTTGGTTGTTAGTTAGAGGCGGAGATTAACTCCGGACCTACGTTTGTTTGGACTGGAGATAATCCCGGAAATGTGGCGAATTTATACCTTCGCAATAATAAACTAGATATCACTTCTTGGTCAAACATTGTCTTGGAGATAAACCCGGAAATGTGGCGAATTTATACCTTCTCCCTAATAAAGAAGATATCACTTCTTGGCCAAATATTGTCTTGGAGAAAAACCATTGATTCAGAACGTGGAATTCACATTTTAAAACGTTACTTTCTGCCCTTCAAATGAGATTAATAGAGACTAGTTTTCGTTCTTCGTTTATTTTTTTTTTTTTTTTGATAGCGATACTAAACTCCAGTTCAGGCACATTTGACAGAAACGCAATCATGTTAATCTCTCTAAGAAATGAGATTACTAGAGAATAATTTAATTTTCGATTTTGATAACTACAGTGTACAGAGTTCGTACACGACCTGGAAAACCTGGGAAAGTCAGGGAAATTGAAAATGGGCCTAAAAGGTCACGGAAAAGTCAAGGAAATTGAAAATGTGCCTAAAAAGTCAGGGAAATGTCAGGGAAAAATCTATTGGTGGGAAATTGATAGTCTGGATAACAGTGTAAGGGTGACCAAAAAAGTGTTGTCTTAGACTTGAACAGAACCCCAAATTCGCGGAGCTCGCTTCGCTCGCTCCGGTTATTTATGATTTACTTATGGTTAAATTTAATCGAATTAATTGGCTTATCTTTATAACAATGACAACTCGTGCAAAAATGATTCGAGTGAATTTAGATTTGTTTTCATATATTTACGCCTTGTAAGTTATTGCATATGGTCCGGGAAATTTGTGGAATTTAGTCAGGGAAAACCTGGAAAAGTCAGGGAATTTCATTCCAAAAATTTTGTACGAACCCTGTACAGATTACTATTATACTCGAGTTCGAGAGATCGGCGTGTTGAAATGGGCCTGAGCTAGACTATAGTTAAATTAGTTAAGTCACGTATGATCTTTCAGTGCCATTTAATGATTTCTACAAACGTCCAACAAAAAAAAGAACCTTTATTAACAATATAAGTAGCTACAGATTTAATAGTACGTACATTATATCGTAAGTTTATAAGATTATAAATATATTTGGGTATATTCCGACATACGCTCAAGTTGTATAAATACCGGTAAAATTTAATTATTACAGCAAACACTGTAAACCTTTTCGCATTCCAACGTATTTTGATATTGCGTAAATATATTTTAAGCTGATGAATAACACGCATTCGGTATTTGGGGAATACCGAGTAACTGAATATAGATTTTCAGTGGTGATCTTTTATAGTAGTATATTTGCATCATTTTACACATCTCTATAACGGGGGTTCGTAGGATCCTGGAAAATCATGAAATAAACGGTGTGGAATTGAGGATTTTTATGTTGGGAATCAAGGGGCTAATCACTCTGAGATTTCCTGTACACCGATTACGGGTAACGCGTAATCATTTTAGCACTGTAATCCTTTACTGTATCGCGTTGAGTGACTAGCCCCTCTGATTTTGCATCATTCCACAGGGTTGCCACGGGTCAGGGAAAACCTGGAAAAGTCAAGGAATTTGAAAATGGGCCGAAAAGTCAGGGAATTATCTGATTTTAGTGGGTAAATTTCTGGGGATAAGTCTTTATTGAAAGAGTAATGAAAGTTTCTCCTCGCATCCTCTCTTAACACTGAATGAACTCTAGAGCAATCCTTAAAAATGTCTAGAATTGTTTTTATAAAGTAAATGCCTTTAAAAATCTCTTAAGACTGTTGTTTATAGTTAAAATGTTTTTTAATCATTTTGGTGCAACAAATACATTGGAAAACTTAATGTAGAGAGTTTATTTAATTATAAGCACTTAAACGTGCTGTAATCATTTACCCTTTCGGTCTAAAAGGTCAGGGAAAACCTGGAAAAGTCAGGGAATTTGGTTCTGAAAATTCCGTGGCAACCCTCTACCATGTGGAATGAACGTTGGTTTCTTGAAGGTAGAAATTCCCCAGTGAAGCGTTTAAGGTTCGAATTTTCCCTTGTCAATTTCACCCGATAAAATCCCCTTTCTAAGAAAATATTTGAGCACCCAATTCTCTTTCAAGTTCCAAACTTTCTACTATTCCTATAATAATAATTGTAAGTCACTGCAGCGTGTCATAAATAATGTTCCATTGTAATATTAACCTCATTCTTTTTTAACTTTTTATTTTCAATGTTATGTCTACAATATTTTAACTTATTTTCCGTGAAACGTAAAATTTAACTTTATTTATTTTATGGGTTTTTTTTGTAAACTATTTTATCGTGAATTGTCCAAAATTAGGTGGTCGCGTCGTCTGTTTAAATATACAGAGTGAATCGTATCACACGAACACTTATTTTGAGTATTGTACTGCCGATGGTAATCGGTATGATAATTGACACTTGACAGATCTGATTTCACTTGTCAGGAAAACCCGCGTAATCAGGGAATTTCAAACTTGGCCTAAAAGGTCAGGGAATTTGATTAAAGTTGCTAAAATATCCGCTGTTCAGCCACGCAGTTGACCAGACACCAAAATGTTTTACGTTACGTATTCATAACACGTGGTTTAAACAAAATTATTTACTTATATCACCTCTTATATTTAGAAGAATAATAATTGTCTTAGAAACGTCCGGGAAAATCGTAGAAATAGGTCAGGGAACCCTTGAAAAGTTAGGGAATTTGAATCATATCAACATGATTTCTACTCGAAATTAGCGTTAGTTTGATCTGTTCCACACTGTATATAAATTTGAACATGGTAGCCGTTGTTTTACATAAATGTGAATCTCTTCGTGTTAAATGTGAATTAACTATAAAATTGTACACGGTAATTGCGAGAGTATATTATGTTAAATATTTGTTAAACTTGAGGTTTTTTAAAGATGAACGTTTCTGATACGATGTTTTTCGAAATCAGTAGATCTGTGTATTTTCACATACGAAGCCGTCCAATTTTTATAAATGTATATTTTTTCGTACATATGTGAAGTATGTGCAACGCTATGTTATACCGTTTTATACAGAATCTCATTTTATCGAAAACATGATACTTCTACAAGCGAGGCATTGTATTTCGATTGGTTAATGGTGATGAGGTCATAGTGATTTCCGTAAATAACGTCATTGTTCTAATAAAATAGAACGACTAATTATGTTAATTACGTTATGAATTACATTTGTTGAAAATGTATAACACGTGCCAGAATTTGGCCATCGCGATTCCATCCATTGGTGAAAATTTTGTGTTCAATATTTTTGTAGAATTTTTACACACGAATAAAGAAATGTACGAAATAAAGTTTGCGACATTTTTTCTATAATCATTTAGCTTCCAATTTCGTTAATTAGCGAAAATTTCATTTAATTTTGCCACAACCGTCTATTTTTTTGTAATTTCAATATTTTTCTTATAATTCCATCCTTTTTATCTCTCCTAGTGACGATGACGTCACGGAGAGGTATTACACTGGACGTGTCTGCGTGTGTGTCTGTTTGTCTGTCGCAATAAATCGCCTTATATACCCAAAATCTACAAAAATTGTGAAAAGGGGGTTCGCTAGAAGTTAAACGTTAAGAATAGCTATGCATGTTTAAAATGAATAACGTTTCTTAAAACGACTCAACTGGGATTAAGGTAAATTACTGACGATTAAAATATTTTATATCAATTATATTTATTTAAGAAAAACATCTTAATTGGGTAGATAGCCATCGTTTCGACTCGGAGAGGTTTATTTTGGTTTCCCAACTTGTTCTCGTTTACTTTTTCGAAATCAAACAAGCAAACGGGAAAACTTCTGTTGGTCAGTGATTAAAATCGCCCAGTATGGTTCGATACATCCAGATATCCGATAAAGTATTATCATAATTATTAAAGATACCAATGAAGGCACGTAGTTACGGTGAATCGGGTACAGTGTCTTGATTCGGCTAGCGACATTGACCCATATAAGAAACGCGTGTAATTATTGTTCAGTGGGCGCGCACCAAAGCTTTTATGGGACACTCGCAAAAGTGATATGGAAATTGAGTAGCGTTTCGCCGTGTAATAAATCGCTAAAGGAAAAAGCCACGCTCGATTATTACGAAAATAGCGGCTTGTCCATTGCCAGGTAATTCCTCCGGTGGTTCCTCGTTCGTCTCTTGACCCGGGTCAGTCAAGCGCGACCATTCAAAGGACTATTAATTTCGAATGGTCGTTCAATCCCTAATATATTTACACGCCTCACGTTCATTTATTTAATGTATTCTTTTTGTTAATGGCAAAAGTGTGTTGTTATTGACAATTTGATTATTTTAAAAACAAACCAAATATTTGGTTTCGTTAGAAAGGGAACAAGTATAGGGCTGGCTATTCTATCGGAGGATTTCCCTGTGACTCTAATCGTGCCATGGCTGGTCTCTATATCTATAGATAGTTTTCATACATTGAGGATTCATACCATATACACCAGGAGGCCAGGCTTCCTGGAGGACAAAAGCAGACGGGTTTTTGTCCTCCAGGTAGCCCGGCCTCCTGGTGTAAATAGTATGAATTCTCCATGTGCGAAAACTATCTATATAAATGAAAGTCCTGACTGACTGACTGACTGATAATCAACGCCCAGCCCGAACCGCTTGCCCTAGAAGGCTGAAAATTTGCAGGAACATTACTCATTAGTAGTAGGCGCGTACTACTAAGAAAGATTTTTCCAATCTGCCGCCATCTTAATAAATTACGCCCAGAAATGTAAAAATCTTCTCTATGCAACAAATGTCCGCGCGTTTCAACCCATTTCACAAATATTTAGTACACTGGTTTCCTTTAACCTATAGACGGTCTGAATGGTCTTTTGGGTTCGATTTGTTGCCATCTTTTTAAATGGTGGCCAGGATTTAAAACCCCTTCTTTATGGAAGATAATGTCCGCATGAAAAGTAATAAAAATGTGCCGACGGGCTGACGGGCAACGCCGAGTGCCTTCGCTCCTAGGTTGCTACAAAAATATTAGTCACCAGTAAAATCTACCCATTCTTTATATCATTTTGATGGAAGTCCTTATTACAGGCGAGCGACGCCGCGGGTAAAAGCTAGTAGAGGTATATATCACTAATCAGGTTTCAGTTTGTGATTAATCAAGGAAGAAAATGAGGTTTACTTCGGAGGTGTCGGAAGGGGTCATGGGGGTAAGTCACCTCCGGCGGACACGGGGCAGTCGGCACCTGTAAGGTAGGATCGCCGACATGTGTCGTATTCCCTCAAACTTTGTCGCCCTAATCTCTCGACTTCGCACGAATCATTAAATTTGTACTGACCGGAAAATGTTTACTTGTATTCGTATTTTGTTTGTAAAAAAATTATATTGTAATTCTATTTTGCTTTGTGTCCATAAGAAGAACGGATGTAAAAATATTGTAGGCCTAATTTTGTCTTAAAATTATTTATATACATTTTTCAATAAAAAGCGTTAGTTGTTTTCAGAATGCGAAACAGTTGTCCACCGGATAAACATATTTTATGTCGGTTCCGAGTGACTGCAACCGGTGATGGCTGTCTTTGACTGTCCCATAGCCCCGGTAAGTATTTAGACCATTGTTAATTTTATTGAATGTTGACTGAAATACACCAAAGCCGTCGGGGAGGTAGCGTTACCAACTATTTTGCATAATCGGGAGTAGTTTAGGTATAGGTTACTGGTCTGCAGGTGAGTACACAATCGGATCGATGACCGGAAACTGACCTACCATTGAACGAAATCCGACCTGACTCGGATCAACGTTAAATGACAGCTGATTGTTAGTCCATTATTATCCATAGTTAGGCCAGGAAACCACGTATCAATTCTCGCGATGACGCTATGATATTTATCAGCTAATATTAAGATAAACATTCCGTTTGACGCTTCTATTTTGTTACTGGCATGGATAATGAATGCGCCTGAGGAAATTTGATTTCACGCTATAGGATAGGCAACTCCCCATCTCGAACGACAGCTTATTCTGTATATACTCTGTTACAACATCGGTTGTCAGCACGCACAAAGCTAAGTCTCTATGCAACTTAGACAAGAGACAAAAAACTTGAGGATCTTCAGGATTTACAATGTCCGCGAGTTTTTTAGCGAGCCGTAGTTTCAAATACGTGTAGTAGGCTGTAGGCAATATCACACGTATTTGAAACTAAGACCTAGAGGCCCGTGCACTCGAAGATATTTTAAATCCTGAAGTTTTTGGTCTCTTGACAGCACCTTCAAAGCTACGTTACATAGAGACCTAGGTTTGCGCTCGCTGACAATCGATGTTGTAACAAGGTATATACAGAATAAGCTGTTGTCCGAGATAGGGAGTTGCCTATCCTGTAGAGTGAAAACAAATTTTAAGCTCACGCGCATTCTTTATCCATGTTACTGGTATGGCAATGAATGAATTACCCCTCGTATGTACTAGAGTGAATAAAGCGATTAATTGAAGGTCATGGTTCAAAAATAAAAAAGAAACCGTGTCTCGAGGAGTGCTGGCACTACATAACGTGATTTTCAAATCCATGAAAGCGAGGTAGGTAACGTTGGAGGTTACAACAAGTACTAGCCTCTTCTTTAAATAAGGTCGTTTCCCACTTCAAAGGAACGGCTGGTTTCATTGTTTTTGTTCGACTGATACAGTGAACGGTGGTTCACGGGGGTGACTCCGTGATAAAAGCGTACCGTACTGGTTCACCGAACAAATTTTCACTGACCTAAATAAAGGGATAAATACGGGTTTGAGAATAAAGCCATCCCAAAGGTCGGCCTTTATTCAAGCATCCTCTAATTGCTTTGTCGTGACCCACCTGTCATTTACGAGTGAAGAACATACGCGAGATACGACCACTTCACTAGTACCAACCGCTATAACTTGTACTGTTATATCTTAGTAACAACATAAGTATAGGTCTTACCACAAGGGAATGATCTAACACCGAGGCTACATAGTCAGCTTTTTGCCGATTCATAGGCCACACGGAAGACCCATACTTATTGAGAGTAGTATATGGTTATCTTAACTAGTTTGGTACCAACGCCACACAGCCTAGATTAGAAGATCACTTCATTCGTGTTATTGTATAATTCTTTCAGGTGTCCTTTACGCTTACACCGCGTGTAGATTGAAATATGAAACAAGTTTTTCCCGGTTTGGATTCAACTACGTGTATGTAGGAAAGTGCCTTTTCTTTTTATAGAGGTTGATTGTCTGAATTGATGAATCTCATGTTACAGACATCATAATCGTTTCGTTAATTGCTTGTACTGAAAAAAGTTATAATTATTGAAAATATAATTAGAAATGACTCTTATTATGAAGACAAGTTGGGAAACCAAAATTTTACCTCCACGAGTCGAGAAGACTACTAACACCCCGCTTATTTCCCTAAATACGCAACTTTCTATTGTTATTTATTGACAAGCAATGAGGCATATCCTCTTGAAAGATCAAAACAATATTCTTAGTTTTCCATCACAATTGATTTCTTATGGCTGTCGTATTGAATTTTCCGCTATATCATAAGTTTATAAGATATATTCCATAAGTATAACACTAACTATACTTCGTAATACTAGAGACTTGCTGAGAGCTAGTTCGAGAACGAGGCGGGAATTGACTACACTCGGTTTTGCAGTCCATCTTCCTAATTAGTCTGTACTAAGCCTTTGACAGCGCCTCACCAGGCGTCGCTTTACGAGACTCTATGACCTACATCACTCCATGACAAGCAACTTGTAACCAGTAACAAACTTATGGAACAAATCTTATGAACTTATGGTATGACACAACCTATAGAGTGCTGTCAGAAGCGCCGGTGTGACGTCACCCATGCTGTTTTCCCATAAAGGAAAAACGGTAACTGTCATGGCCGCCCATTGCTAAAGGCAGACTCGTGACGTTTAACCTTGGATCTGACGTCACAAATGACAGCACTCTATACTTCTATGACGTTTCAGCTACGTCACTTCATGACAAGCTCTCTACTAAGTGATAAACTTATGGAACGTATCTTATGATCTTAAATGACGTAAATTAACGTAAATAAAACAATTTAGGCCCGGCGTTGACTATCGATCTGCAACTACTGGCTATATTTTTTGGTAGGTACGTTATCACACCACACTTAAAAAATAGTTCAAACTGACTTTAGGTCTATTAAAAAATGACTAAACAAATTAACCAAGTTTACCTAAAAAACGTAACCCGTTAACAAATTCAGTTTCACTTGGTCTCGTGTATAGGAAAGTTAGTTTCGTAATTGCCACGGTGTTTACAGTCGTGTTGGATAATGTCAGCTACGGTAGCGGTTGAAGTTCGGAATGGTCAGTTGACCTACGGTAGTGGGAAGTCAGCGTTTCACGCTCTAAGAGGAATCAACTTGAATGTCCCACAAGGTGTTATGTAAGTAGCATTTATTCTATTCTCCCTTCAAAATTAGTGTTTAGCTTCTTAGGTAAAGCTATTAGGGGCTTGGGGCTTGCGTCTCGCGCTGATTGTCAGTCACTCAGTTCTCTAAATTATATCTTGGGTCTATTAACCTTCTTAGACACAATATTTGAAGATTATCAAGGAATAATTGGTTGTTTTATCCGTTTTAGCTACGGGTTGTTAGGCCCTAGTGGTTGCGGAAAGACAACCCTGTTAAGTTCTGTAGTTGGTAAATACACTTTAAACGATGGATACGTCAAAGTCTTCGGCGAAACACCTGGCTCTGGAGAAAGCGTCATACCGGGTAAAGGTGTCGGTTTCATGCCCCAGGAATTGGCTTTGTACCCCGAATTCACTATCGAAGAAACCTTGATTTATTTCGGAAGACTGCATCACATGAAACCAGCTACCTTGAAGATGAGGACCAAATTCTTACTAGAGTTTCTGGACTTGCCAGTTAAGAGCAGACTTGTCACTAACCTAAGGTAACTCGCTTGTGTTGTGTCTACAACCTGCAAACATTTTAGCATTTCCATATACTCAGTTTATATATTAGCTAATAAATGGTCGGTTTAAACCTAAGTATTATACGTCATTCTTAAGTTGTCCCAATTTGAACCCAATGACCTCACAACGGAGAAGATAACTCTATGTTAAATCATGACAGTAATAATTTCGCAAACTCCGCCTTCCGTCAGTAGCCCCGCGGGAACCTAATTTTGTAATGGTACATGATTCCGAGAAAGTCAGATTAATAACCATTTTTTCAGTGGTGGACAACAGCGCCGTGTGTCTTTCGCGGCTGCATTAGTCCACAGACCACCATTACTAATCCTCGATGAGCCTACAGTGGGTGTGGACCCTCTTCTACGTCAAAAGATATGGAACCACTTGGTTGACTTGACATCACGAGAAGGTATGACAGTCATCATTACGACTCACTACATCGAAGAAGCGCGACAAGCCAACGTCGTGGGTTTGATGAGGAAAGGGAGGCTGCTAGCCGAAGCTAGTCCTGACGAACTGATGTTGCATTTCAACGAACCTAGTCTCGAGGATTGTTTCCTCAAGTTGTGCAAGATTGACAAGGAATCCAAGGGGAATGACGAACCGGACTTGCTGGATGAAAATGGAGAGAAACGTCCAATTCTTCCCGTAAGTCCCTTATCTTAGTACAGAGGTCATCTTGACCTTGAGGCATTTTCCTCAAGTTTAACTTACTTTCTTGAATATGATACTTCCTTCGTGCAGGTGTTCCTTATAACGGACTTTGACCCACCTGGCAAAAACATGAACGTTAGTATGGATCATTCTTTGCGCAACTTTGACACCAATCTCTTCGACAACCGAATTCAAGTCCCTGAACCACCGAACTCTTGTCAAGACGCGGCTAGTAAATGTTTAACCCTCTTCTGGAAGAACTTTACCCGATTGAGACGGAATGTTCCTATTCTTCTGTTCCAATTGGTCATACCAACTATCCAAGTCATCTTGTTGTGTTTGTGCATCGGTGGAACTCCCTTTGACCTTTCCGTTGCCGTGGTTAACACGGAGAACCCTGTCATCATGAGTACGAAGTTTCTGGAATCGATTGATAATCACTCCTTAGATTTGGTATGCGGTTGGAACACCTCGATCTTCTTGGTTGCTGCATAAATAATTAACTAAAATTTATGTTTCAGAGTCCAAGTCCGTCATTGGAAGAGGCTTTGGCTTCTGTCAAATCTGGAGAAAAATGGGCGGCGATTTTTATACCCTACAATTTTTCAACGTGTTTGTACAATCGCTTGGTTATGGGACTTAATGTTGACGAACACACACTGGATTGTAGTTCAATTACAGTCCACGCCGATATGACAAGTAAGTACACATTACCGAGACCTGAGAAGGTTAGAATATCCATCTTTGGTTCTATGAGTGCATGCATTCGCACTGGATCATTATGAGCTTGTATTTTGAGGGAAAACATTGATCATGTCACGACAGTCTAGTACTCTTTGAATGTTGTCACGTCTTGCATGACTTCTTGGTATTACCATCTAAAATCAATTAATGTAAGACTATTTTTGTAGGTCAACAGGTTGGATTCGTTATTCAGAAATTGTTGCTTGACGCGTTCCAAAAGTTCTCGCGCAGCCTTTTACCAAGTATTGGTGCGAATCCTGGCTTGTCTGATTTGCCCATCAAGGTACGTACGTTTGCGGATAACTTATCGGGAAGTGTAAGCAACCTTTCGTTGTATTATATTATAAGGTGGCAGAGCCGGTTTATGGCGATAACAAAGTGAACTTCACGGAATTCATTGCACCCGGTATCATTCTAAGTATTATCTACATCATGGCTGTTGGGTTGACCGCTTTGAGCTTCGTGGAAGAACGTAAAGCCGGACTTTTCGATCGTAGTTGGGTGTCGGGGGTCACCGCGGCGCACGTCTTCGTGTCTCACATCATGATGCAGTTCCTCGTACTAATTGTGCAGGTCTTCGGTCTCCTAATCTTTACTTTCTTGGTTTTTGACGTTCCTTCTCGAGGACCATTTATATGGGTCATTCTTATGACACTTATTCAAGGAGTTTGTGGAATGGCTTATGGTAAGAAGAAGCCTACGTAATAATAATAGTACTAAACCCACCTTCGAAAAAATTTCGCTTTTATGACGGGTGCTTTGAGTATGAAATTGTAGTCCATGATTTGTTGTCTTTCAGGATTTCTTATATCATCCTTCGTCACTGAAGAAAGTACCGCAATTATGCTTGCATTGGGCTCTTTCTATCCAAACCTGATTATGAGTGGTACGTAATTCGTTTCATTGGCCTACTTTCAACGTAGTGACGATAAACCTTGCTTTCGTCATCGTGTGCGCAGGTATCGTATGGCCGATGGAAGGGATGCCCTATCCAATTAGATACGTCAGCTACTGCCTCCCTCAAACCTTAGCGACTGAATCAATCAGGAACGTGCTGTCCAGAGGTTGGGGCATAACTTACGGGGTCGTTTGGTCCGGGTTTTTGGTTACGATAGCCTGGATCGTTTTGCTTTTAACTGCGGCCATTGCTATTTTTAAGTTAAAACGTTAATGTTGAAAATTCAAAAAATTTAAAGAAATGTTGATTTTATTGATGCGATTTGTAATATATTTCTCAATCTATTCGTATGTTACAGTAATAAAGTTTTAAAACATTTTATACCATTTTACAGCTTGATTTCATATTTGTAGCGATTTTGTTTCATTACTCGCGTGCAGTACTACTGCAGGGAACCCGGCTTGTTTTTTTAAATTTTTAGTCCTTTAAGCCAATAAACCAAAAATAAATCTATATTTTTTTGGGAGTTGATTAAAGATTTAATAAGGTCGCAGCAATTTATTGCGAATATTCATTTACATAGTACCCCAGTGTTCATGCTATATATTAATACGGCCATGATTTAAACCACGCTTTCAAATCGGATCTTCCTATAGAGCTATTTCAGAGGGGGTAATGGCTACGTCACCAATGCTATTTGCCCATAGAGAAAACCCTCACAAAATGTCCGCCCTACACACTCAAAGGCAGGCCCAATTTTCGTAGCAGACGAAATTTTTCCCCCACTGAAATAGCTCTATTCATCTTCAGTTCCTACTTTGTCAACTGGCCTTGAAGTTTTAACCGTATCTTCATGTATAATACGCTATTTTCATTATTTAGTTAATTTCTAGCAGTCAAAAGTGAAAGACAAGAGCTAGGCCTAGTTGTAATAGTAACGTAAGCTTAACATTTAAAATTGCCGGTCTACCCTAAGCCTTGCTAAATATTTAAAGACGTTGATTAGTTCACTTCTGTTCAGTTTTCTTTAGGCACCACGCACAGGATCGCCACCTATCCTTCGCATATTTCCGAAGGTAAAAAATTCAACGGAAAGGGAGTGTAAAAGAAGGGGGGGTCGAATCGTGATATGTCTGCCGTTAAAGCTGAAATATCAAAATCGAAGCACCGTCGACACAGAAGTAATAGTGATCCGCAAGCTACAGTACAAATTTTAGAGCAAATAGCATTGGAAAATGGTTAGTCATTCATTTTACAAATAAAAATAACCTTTTATAAAATGTTTTCAGGCTACAAAATGTTCCCGAACTCGCGTACCCACTATGCCTTTGCTCTGAAATTAATGGGCACTAAGCCTTGGTCGGTTGTTGAACTTGGAAATGGGAAGAACACTAGCATCGCGAAAAAGAGGGTTTTCCCTTCTCTGTGTAGGAAATTTTACTGATATTTTAGATAAAAATAGAGAATAAACTGCTAGAAATAGTAAATAATAGAAGTTCAGTACGATTTGGTTCAATTACGGTACAGAAAATTTGGCTTAGCAAGCAAGGTCTGTAGTATGTTTTGATGCACCTACCTACTACACAGGATTTTATAGTTTACACCTCTTGGCCTAATTTGAACTTTGAATTCTAATTGCCTTGAGAGCCTCACCTACGCAATTTCTAGATACATTAATTACAATTAAACGTACAGTTTTATATTTGAGTGGCCATGAAATTTCATTTGAAGGCCACAAGGATGCGGCTTCGTAGAGGTTGCTGAGGCTTTGGCTTCCAAAAGTCTGGGTTTAATTTAAAGTATAATTAGATTCAAATTGAAAAATATATTATCTATAAAACTTGTAGAAAGTTGTGACGTTAAAGCCTTAGTTAAATGTCACACCTTTGAAATACATAGATGACTGTAGATGACTGTTATCGCGTCTTTATCTATTTAGTATTTTGGTTCTGGCAAACTAGGTATTCTGAAAACACTCAATCAATATGATTGTTCACGTGAAGTGGTTAAAATACTAATTTAATACCTATTTATTTGTGAGTTTTTTGTAACAATTAAATGAAAAGTTAAGGAATAGTGATAGGTCAGATTCTTTCGAAATACTGCAGTTTTGTATAGAATTTGAAACAAACCACAACTTTAGCACAAAATCTTCAATTTATCAATCCCTAAATAGTAAATAGCCATGAAATCCAAGTTATCAATCCCTAAATAGTAAATAGCCATAGAATCCAAGTTATCAATCCATAAATAGCCATGGAATCCAAGATATCAATCCAAATGTAGCCACAAAATGCAAGATATCAATCCAAATGTTGTCATAGAATCCAAGTTATCAATCCATAAATAGCCATGGAATCCAAGATATCAATCCAAAAGTAGCCACAAAATCCAAGATATCAATACCCTAAATAGTCATGAAATCCAAGCTATCAATACCTAAATAGTCATGAAATCCAAGATATCAATTCCTAAATAGTCATGAAATCCAAGATATCAATTCCTAAATAGTCATGAAATCCAAGGTATCAATTCCTAAATAGTCATGAAATCCAAGATATCAATACCCTAAATAGTCATGAAATCCAAGATATCAATACCCTAAATAGTCATGAAATCCAAGATATCAATTCCTAAATAGTCATGAAATCCAAGATATCAAACCCTAAATAGTCGTGAAATCCAAGATATCAATCCCTAAATAGTCGTGAAATCCAAGATATCAAACCCTAAATAGTCGTGAAATCCAAGATATTAATCCAAAAGTAGCCACAAAACCCAAAATTAGATTAAAATACTGTATGCTATGGAAAATATATAGTTTAGTAGTGTTCTTCAAAATTGGTTCAAAAACCGATATTTCATATTGTGAGATCTTAGCATATCTCTAAAGATAAACACAGTCCCATAATTTGTTATTTCATAACATAACAGCCCATTAAAAAGACTGAAACTAGAAGACTATAACTTGGAGATGTATTATTGGGTCAAATATAATTCTCTAGGTTTTCAACTAAGAACCATGTAAATGTAATTAAAAATTAGGATTTTGTGTTCTTTAAAAAACGACAGTCATTCTAGACACAAAAAGATGAGCTCAACTCTTTACGGGAGCCTGACAAAATAGTGCTAGTTTAGTTGAATCTTTAAACTTACGTTACCTACACTTTTTGCTTCAGTCACGGGCGAAACGTGCGTTAAAATGAAATTATTTCTCCATTTTTAGGAAGAAAGAAGACTGAGGAGCGGCAGATACGAAATGGTAAGGGAATGTACCTTATTTATTCGGGGGTTAAATGGGTACTATACATTGTCGCAGCCTGTTTCTGAATTTTCTTAAATAATTCTTAAATTGATTGTATATTATTTTAATTTGTTTCGTATGACTTATTTAATTTTATTTTTCGTAACATACGCAGTTTTTGTGCACTGACTGAAATTATGCCAACAAATATTTCCAGATGCTTCGTTTTTTTAATGGCGAGTATTTTTTTGTTTTAAATATTTTGGTTCATTTTTTGGGCGTTTGGTCGCGTATTTTTTGGTTTTTATTAGAATTAGACTATTTGCCATGTTTACAAAAGCATGGCTTAAATTTGAAATTGTGTTAGGTTAATAATGCGCTATCATATTTGGTTTGGTACATATCGTCAGAAGGGGATAATAGAAGAAGGATGACACTCTGTATCCTCATACGCTTTAGTTATGTAACATCATTCTTCCCAGGCTATCGTATCATTTCCATACAATAGACACTGCGGTAGATTATCTTTCTTGTCAAAAACAAATTTTTTAAAATCTTATCTCAATGGCCAGGCTTTTTATCGCGATAATGTCAGTTTTCTACTGAAGTTCACACGCTTTGTTGCTAAGTCTTAAGAAAATGTTCGCAGACACCGATAAACACAGAAAATCAGCTTCCTACCCTACTACTGCCTATGGTACGAAATTTAACATTTCGTGTTCAATACGCCATAGCTTTTCATAAGTGTGCTTGAACATTAATATATAGAGTCGTGTTTTTAAATTATATTTCGGCAAATTGCAACGCAACATTCTACTTCGTGAGTTTTAATCGCGCCGTAACTCTCGATATGTTGTTAACCTTATTCAAATTATATGTAACATGACAGGTGGTTTAATTCCCGAATTTTTTTATGGAGTTATTGTAAACTATAATCAATGATAATGGGCCAAATTAGTGAAAAATAAAAGTTTAGTGACGTCAAGAATTTAATTGCAACCCCAAGCTCTTATTGGTCAAACTTTGCGTTAGATACAATTTAATTTTTTTTTTATTAATTTTCTATTAAAGTCGCAACCTTGCGCGTCAGTAGGGCGTTAAATCTCTTTAAAACTCACGAGTCCACTTGTACTAGAAGATCATAAGTTTATCATGCCTCTAAGTACACAAATACGGGTTACAACTGGGCATCTTCCGTAGGCTACTGTGACGTCAGAACTCGTATAGCGCTAAGATCCGAAGAGAGAAAATTTTGAAATTTCTGTCGCGGTGCAGCGATTACTAAATGGGTCACATGATAAAAAATCATCCAATGGAATAAAGGAGATTTTTACGTTTCGTATAAGCAAGCATTGGGAGGGGGGAACGAATTTTACTTAAGCAACCCCCAAAATCCCTCTCTCTCGTGAGATAGAGGCGGTTTCAGTCCTGAAACATTCTAAAAGGGATAAAAGAAACGCTAGGCTAGGCAGTACAGTTTTGTATTGAAGTTGAGGTGATAAATGATATGGAGAGAGTATAGGGTTTCATTAAAGGGAGCCAGACAAACACTATTGCCATAGGAGTAGCAGCCCCATTTCTCTACTTAGAGGCATTATAAACTTATGGTAAGATACAATATGGACAAATTGGAATTCTACTATGACTATCACATTCTTGTTATCTAAATGAAAAATCGATAAATGTTAGTTAAAGATAAGTTTGACACTTTCCTACCCACCCTATTCAAAAGGATTTGATTCTCTTTTCGGGGGGAGCTTGCAAATTATCGTAATATATGAACTTGACAATGCTTTACTTATGATTATTTTTACCAACTACGTGTTAAAATTGCCATTAAATTTTAATTCAACTTTTAGTAAAATTAGCATTTTTGCTGATCTATTTTTCGTAATTGCTATCAAAACAATAAAGTTGTTGCTTTTAAAATTCAATTGAAGCCGCAGACAGATAATGCCTCGCTACGTGTTCAATCAGAGTTGGTTATAAACACCGTTGTGCGCTTTTCTTATTGTACTTTCCTGTAGTACAAACAGAAAGGATCCTGATTACGCCAATAAAAAGCAGCATGCGGTTATAACCACCTGGTCTGTTTGTTTTCATAAAATGTTTATTGCCCGAACTAAGATAATTAAAAGCCATAAAGTGAAAGAATTTATTTAAAGGGATTGTTGCGTATAAGCACTAAGCAGGGATGGATTTAATTTTAGAAGTAGGAATGGAGTATTTACGGTTAGTATTTACTTCATTCCGACTCATAGAGCCCCTCCCTCCAACACGTAACGAAAAGTTTAAATTATCTTATTGGCTGACTTAAACTACGTTTGGATGACGTTGCTGACGGGGACAGTGGCGAAAAATACCTCTGTCGCTCTGACTCGCCTCTTCTTTTATACCCCCCCCCCCGTCCCGTCCCGTGGAAGGGGGTCCGGGACTTTGACGCGCGCCCACGTTACTCTGTTCTTCATTCCTACTTCTAAAATTAAATCTATCCCTGATGTAAGTCGGTAAATAAATTTTGCATTGAAACATTTTTCTTTCTTGAAAAATATCAATGACGGTTTACGTAATCTTTGTTGACATATTGATGAAAATGACACAGTTGTGACGTCACCCTGTTGGTATAGCGGCACTCTAAGGATTATCAGTAGGCCAAAAAAATTACCTTAAAGATTTTGGGAACGGTACTGGTTGCAGTTGAACTTTAGTTAATTGTTTTTTACGTGGCTGCGTATAATTATCACACGATATGTCAGATGATTTACAAGGGGCTTGTCAATCCCCTTATCGCGTTTTATTATCTTGTTGTTACGAGTGGGAGAGAGCCAGAGCCAGAGCTCAGCTCGCCTGTTGATTCCCAGAACGTTTCCGAGATATTTTGTTACTCACGTATTAGCCTCGCGAGTCGCGACGCACCTTTCCCTAATTAGCTCAACCTGAGGCAACGCGTATTTATAAAATTCTGTAGCGACGCGCGTTCATTTCATTCCCTAACCTACTAGACAATTGAATGCACGTGAATTTTACAAGATGAAGGCTTGCACGTTAATGCATGTTGGGAAGAATTATAATCATGATTATTCCTTAAAAGGTGGGTATTTTATCGCGTTGATGTCTTTATTTTAGTGTTTAGTGAATATTTTTTTTTAAGTCTGGTTGTTTTAATCATTCTTTTCCAATAAAATATATTGTTGAAATGTAAAGGGTTTGAATCTAAAATATTGAATGTTAGCAGATAATTTCTCAAGATTTCGTAATATATCACGTGATTTTATAAAATTTCACGAGATCCCTAATCCACAATTTTATAAAATTTCACGAGATCCCTAAATATTACACAATTTTATAAAATTTCACGAGATCCCTAAATATTACACAATTTTATAAAATTTCACGAGATTCCTAAAATTTCACAATTTTATAAAATTTCTCGAGATCCCTAAATATTTCACAATTTTATAAAATTTCACGAGATTCCTTAATATTTCACGTGATTTTATAAAATTTCACGAGATTCCTTAATATTTCACGTGATTTTATAAAATTTCACGAGATTCCTTAATATTTCACGCGATTTTATAAAATTTCACGAGATTCCTTAATATTTCACGTGATTTTATAAAATTTCACGAGATTCCTTAATATTTCACGTGATTTTATAAAATTTCACGAGATTCCTTAATATTTCACGTGATTTTATAAAATTTCACGAGATTTTATAAAATTTCACGAGATTTTATAAAATTTCACGAGATTTTATAAAATTTCACGAGATTCCTTAATATTTCACGTGATTTTATAAAATTTCACGAGATTTTATAAAATTTCACGAGATTCCTTAATATTTCACGTGATTTTATAAAATTTCACGAGATTTTATAAAATTTCACGAGATTTTATAAAATTTCACGAGATTCCTTAATATTTCACGTGATTTTATAAAATTTCACGAGATTTTATAAAATTTCACGAGATTCCTTAATATTTCACGTGATTTTATAAAATTTCACGAGATTCCTTAATATTTCACGTGATTTTATAAAATTTCACGAGATTCCTTAATATTTCACGTGATTTTATAAAATTTCACGAGATTCCTTAATATTTCACGTGATTTTATAAAATTTCACGAGATTCCTTAATATTTCACGTGATTTTATAAAATTTCACGAGATTCCTTAATATTTCACGTGATTTTATAAAATTTCACGAGATTCCTTAATATTTCACGTGATTTTATAAAATTTCACGAGATTCTAATTAAATAGTGTGTAGACAATTTTTGCTATTCATTGCTGAGTGCAAATCAACTGCTTGTACGACAGACTGAAAAACCTTGTAGTTTCTGTTCAATTCAGTGATCATTAAGTTCCAAACCAGGGGTACTCTGACATATTACTGGCGATCCTGAATCGCAGTTAAATTTAAGGAACGGGGGAGGAAATTTCTCTAGCCCCCTATAGTGCGCGAATTGCGCCTTTTTGAAGGGAGAATGAAATGGCCAGATATCAATTTTTTATACTATATTGATTAACGAGAAATCATAGCAAAACTAGCCAAAAACTTCCCGTTAATTATATATTAATTTTATAAGTTGAGGTGCTAATATAAAATGAACGGAATATTTTTGGTAAGTTTTGTTACTGAATTAGATATTATTTTATCAATACATTGCGGTTAAAATGATTGTCTGAACATTTCATTCTCCCTTCAAAATTAAGTCGTCAATTTTAAGGAATTTATGTGATAAAAGTGATTTCATTATCGTTTAAAAATAACGATTACGTAATATTTATATCTATGTGTGTTAGTGTAATTTTAAAAATTAATTACGCTAAACTTCGGAGTTTTTTAAAAAAAATCGGATTGAATATAAATAGAAAATTGGCACTAAGAACCTATTGTTCAAATCAAACTTTATCAAAACCTAATAATATTAATATTAATATTAAATCGTTCTGTTAGTCTTAGAAAATGTTGTCGCGATTTATGGGTTGTGAACGGTATTAGCACGAAGCCTCTTTCTCTATTTGATCGGGAAGCATCGTCTATAATTTCATGTTGCGTTATTGCAGGCAAGAAAACAACAAGTGCCATGAGAACTTGTTCGTTGGGTTCTAACTCGAAGAGCTCCTCCGGCACGAGCCACTCTCCTATGGAGGCCAAACATAGCCGGTTGGCAGCCCTCGGGAAACTATTCAAACCGTGGAAATGGAAAAGAAAAAAGAAAAGCGAAAAATTCGAGCAAACGTCAAGAAGTAAGCCAATTCCTCACTTCCCGGCCGTAACAATTATTTTCCTACAAACCAGCATTAACTATAGACAGTAGTCCCGACGTCGCAACTACGCCAGGGACTGCTGGTGGCAAAAATCTGAATTAAATTAAAATTAGTTTATTAGAGCAGCGTTCATACAAACCTGGAAATGTCGGGGAAAAGGACTAAAATTCGGGGAAAGGGCGAATTTATGAGGATAGAGTAAGTTTGCTCTGAAGGGGTTGCCAAGCTATTACTTGAAAAAATAACTCTTTTAGTTATTTGGTGGCCTTGCACCTGGAATTATATGGGAAAAACCTGGAAATATATGGGAAAAACCTGGAAATATAATATGGGAAAAACCTGGAAATATATGGGAAAAACCTGGAAATATATGGGAAAAACCTGGAAATATATGGGAAAAACCTGGAAATATAATATGGGAAAAACCTGGAAATATAATATGGGAAAAACCTGGAAATATAATATGGGAAAAACCTGGAAATATATGGGGGAAAAAACCTGGAAATATAATATGGGAAAAACCTGGAAATATATGGGAAAAACCTGGAAATATATGGGAAAAACCTGGAAATATATGGGAAAAACCTGGAAATATATGGGGGGAAAAACCTGGAAATATATGGGGGGAAAAACCTGGAAATATATGGGAAAAAAAAACCTGGAAATATATGGGAAAAAAAAACCTGGAAATATATGGGGAAAAAAAACCTGGAAATATATGGGGAAAAAAAACCTGGAAATATATGGGGAAAAAAAACCTGGAATATATGGGAAAAAAAACCTGGAAATATATGGGGAAAAAAAACCTGGAAATATATGGGAAAAAAAAAACCTGGAAATATATGGGGAAAAAAAACCTGGAAATATATGGGAAAAAAAACCTGGAAATATATGGGAAAAAAAACCTGGAAATATATGGGAAAAAAAACCTGGAAATATATGGGAAAAAAAAAACCTGGAAATATATGGGGAAAAAAAACCTGGAAATATATGGGAAAAAAAACCTGGAAATATATGGGGAAAAAACCTGGAAATATATGGGGAAAAAAACCTGGAAATATATGGGAAAAAAAACCTGGAAATATATGGGAAAAAAAACCTGGAAATATATGGGAAAAAAAAAACCTGGAAATATATGGGAAAAAAACCTGGAAATATATGGGAAAAAAAACCTGGAAATATATGGGGAAAAAACCTGGAAATATATGGGAGAAAAAAACCTGGAAATATATGGGAAAAAAAACCTGGAAATATATGGGAAAAAAAACCTGGAAATATATGGGGAAAAAAACCTGGAAATATATGGGGAAAAAAACCTGGAAATATATGGGGAAAAAAACCTGGAAATATATGGGGAAAAAAACCTGGAAATATATGGGGAAAAAAAACCTGGAAATATATGGGAAAAAAAAACCTGGAAATATATGGGGAAAAAAAACCTGGAAATATATGGGAAAAAAAACCTGGAAATATATGGGAAAAAAAACCTGGAAATATATGGGAAAAAAAAACCTGGAAATATATGGGAAAAAAAAACCTGGAAATATATGGGGAAAAAAAACCTGGAAATATATGGGAAAAAAAACCTGGAAATATATGGGGAAAAAAAACCTGGAAATATATGGGGAAAAAACCTGGAAATATATGGGGAAAAAAACCTGGAAATATATGGGAAAAAAAACCTGGAAATATATGGGAAAAAAAAAACCTGGAAATATATGGGAAAAAAAAAACCTGGAAATATATGGGAAAAAAAACCTGGAAATATATGGGAAAAAAAACCTGGAAATATATGGGAAAAAAAACCTGGAAATATATGGGAAAAAAAAACCTGGAAATATATGGGAAAAAAAACCTGGAAATATATGGGAAAAAAAACCTGGAAATATATGGGAGAAAAAAACCTGGAAATATATGGGGAAAAAAAACCTGGAAATATATGGGAAAAAAAACCTGGAAATATATGGGAAAAAAAACCTGGAAATATATGGGGAAAAAAACCTGGAAATATATGGGGAAAAAAACCTGGAAATATATGGGGAAAAAAACCTGGAAATATATGGGAAAAAAAACCTGGAAATATATGGGAAAAAAAAAACCTGGAAATATATGGGGAAAAAAAACCTGGAAATATATGGGAAAAAAAACCTGGAAATATATGGGAAAAAAAAACCTGGAAATATATGGGAAAAAAAACCTGGAAATATATGGGGAAAAAAAAACCTGGAAATATATGGGAAAAAAAACCTGGAAATATATGGGAAAAAAAACCTGGAAATATATGGGAAAAAAAAAACCTGGAAATATATGGGAAAAAAAAAACCTGGAAATATATGGGAAAAAAAACCTGGAAATATATGGGAAAAAAAACCTGGAAATATATGGGAAAAAAAAACCTGGAAATATATGGGAAAAAAAAAACCTGGAAATATATGGGAAAAAAAAACCTGGAAATATATGGGAAAAAAAACCTGGAAATATATGGGGAAAAAAAACCTGGAAATATATGGGAAAAAAAACCTGGAAATATATGGGAAAAAAAAACCTGGAAATATATGGGAAAAAAAAACCTGGAAATATATGGGAAAAAAAACCTGGAAATATATGGGAAAAAAAAACTGGAAATATCAGAGAAATCGGGTTTCCAAAAGTTATGTTAACCCTGTAAAGAGTTTTAAGTTACGTTAAAAATCATTTGTCGAATGACGCCTAGACTTAACTGGTTAATTTTCCCCAATGCACCAAGTGACCAAACGTTGACCCTTGTCGTTTATGAAAAGTCGTACGGCGAACTTGTCATGGAAATGTAGAATGGCGCGTTAGAGTACTGCTTGTCGTTGACGTAAAGTTTTAATATCTTCAACCATTTATTTACTTAGTGAGTTTTAACATGATAATAGCAAAATTATGTATAAGATATAGAAAGTAATTTAAACTTGCCTAGAATATTTCAACGCGGTATAGTTTACGTAAATTTTTACTACGAATCGAAATTACGTTATGTAACGATGTTGCGTCATTTTTTTCCGTGTGTCGCAGCGTTAGAGAGGAAGATCTCAATGAGGGCGACCAAAGAGGAACTAATCCAGCGTGGTGTACTACTGCCAGAAAAAGAGAGTCCAACGTCACCAACGCAACCAGGTATGGAACTTTAAAAATTTAGAATGTTTAATCGTAAATAATCGCGATGTCGTCGGTGGCTAAAGGTAAATACTCCTGTGCTGGAGAACGCGGATTTGTTTAAATGGTGGGTGCAGATTGGTTGTAACTAACTACATCACGCAGAGGCTGAAATAACCAGGCAATGATACTGCTCTTTTCGGGTTAATGAAAAAAACTAACATTTAAATTAAGTAAATATTCTTAAGCGCAGACTTTTAAGTCTTATTTAGATTTAATTAAAATTACGTGAAATAAATCCTAGATGGCGCAAAAATAATGTCGAGTCCATTACTCCTTATTCAAAACAAGACAGGTGTTTTGGAATTGCAATTATTTCCGCAGTTCCCGTAAGTGACTCATTAAAGTACGCGACTTTTTCCCCAAGTACCACGAATTCACCTTCCCTTTAAAAGTCACGGAAGTTAGGCCTATTGACGTGTTCAAACTTGGCACCAAAGCCAATGTCAGGGGTGAGGTACGCTCCCCTGCTTCTTTCTCTGTGTGGCAATGCATACTTCAAAGTGGTAACGCAACCTGATAGAACGATTGTAAATAACCCAATAAATAATGGGTTTTGCAGAAGGTGTTTTCTTTTGGATAAAGCATTTTGTTAAAATTTTTATGGAATTGGCCTTATTCCTGATCAGCGCCACCTACCCATAGCGGCGACTTTGAGAACTACTGTAATTGGCAAGCCAACCAGATGTCGCTAAAATCTGGTGACGTCATTTTTGGTAAGACCCCGAGAGTGCCCGTCAGTGACGTCACCAGATTTTAGCGACATCTGATTGGCTTGACGATTACAGTAGTTCTCAAAGTCGCCGTTATCGGTGGGTGGCGCTGATCAGGAATAAGGCTAATTGCGAAATGTTTCGCTGTAGAAGTGACACTGCGAATGTATATAGTTTCACGATGGTATTTCTAGATGTAGGAGGAGCTTGTATCATATCCCTTTATTGACGTCAGCTTGACCCCAAGCGACCTGAGCTTACTAGGTGCCCCCTACTTGTCGAAGTAGGTGGAAATTGCAAGGATCTAGTTTTATTTCAAAATCATGAAAAATTGCGTCTTTCTAATAATAATAGTTCTAATAATTTCCATTCATTTTAATTAGTCGAATAATTAGTCGGAATCAGATTTGAGTAGATCGTAGAAAGTATACCATGATCAAAGATGAAAACTCGTAGTCATTTCAGTTCTACTTGAATGTTCCCCCTGTGGTTATAAAAATATCTCATCTTGAAAGTAGTTGCCTAGTTGGAATTAGCGCTCGCTCATTTGGTGGAATTTCTTCCTCCACTAAACCTAACCCACCCCCAACTCTCAAACTCGCAGAACTCTGAGATTCTCAATGAATGAGTAGACTGAACTATATTTAGACACGATCTAGGTCTCTCTCTTTCTACTCTCGAGACCAAGACGCAAATCTGTAAAATCTCTGAGCTGGAGTGAGCTTCACGGCCAAAGTTTAGCGAGTCACTTTTTGAAGTTTAAAAATTCAACGTCGCGTATTTGTACAAAATTTACGTAAATAAGTTTGTGCCTTCTCTAGCTGGTTTTTTTTTTATTTTGTTGCAATAACGGTGATCGGTAACGTACAATCAGTTTTAGTTGGTATTTGTGATCAGAGGTTTTGTTTCGAGTAATCGTTCAATATGAGGTTTTTACGTATGAGGCCCAGGAATAGGATTAAAAGCCATAGTAAGTCTTGTACCGTTTCTACCTTTGCGTAATCCGAATTATAGGAATTTTCGTTTTGTGGAAACCTTACGCGATTGTGTAAAGGCTGATAAGTTCAGTTATTACGTCTGTTTCTTTTAGTCGAGTGAATTAACACGGTTCCTACGTAGGGAACTTTAGCCCCGCCTTTTTTTCGAATACGTCAACTTAATGATATTTCCACTCTATGCTTAATCATTGTTGATTTTACGCTTGAAATTTGTAACTTATTTTTGAGCGGCTCAAATAGCTTTTAAAAGGGCTCAATTTATAGATTGAATATCGGGGATTTCGTTAAAAATGGTCTGAATATTGTAGGAATGAAAGATACGGAGCTATGTGCAAACCAACTCGGGACTAATCAGCTTAAGTTGGTGCCAATTTTAGGTGTTGCGTAATACAATACTCTAGGGGAATAAGCTTTAGCAAGAGTTAAAATAATCCCACAATAACAAACCTTTAACCATTAGATAGACCTAATGTTTAACGCGATCTCCTGGTTCGCCCCTTTTTTGTGAAAATTTGCTAATCATGTTTTTCAAAAGACTCTGTTTTTTTCTTATTACAATTATCATGGTTAAGACGTAAACATAGTTGCGAAAGATGTTTCGTACTCGCGAAACTGTTTACAACTTTACGTCAGTATTTCCCCACTTGTCCTTTGAGAAAAGACATCTTTCGACATTTGTTTTCGCTTCTGTAAATGAGAAAACATACACCAAACAATATATAAATATTTATTGTTCTGTTTATTACATTGTTGTTGAACGCAATCTGTTATTTATCTCGGTTTTAATTAAATTTAAACGTGATTTTTTTTTCCTTTATTTGATTTCAAGTACATATAATTAACTTACATTGCGTGAAAACCTGATTATCTAATTAGTCAGTTTAATGTATATGTTACTGTTACTTTAATGACGGTAGTAGGTTTTTATTTAGCAGTGAAATTAAGAACTTACGCGAGACAAACGCACCCTCCTAAGCGCAATTATTTGGTTATTTAAAGGAAAATTTCAGATTACATAGCATCAGAAGTATATAATACTTCTCTTCGAGAGAAGTGTACCAAAAAGCCGTGAAGTGTAACGTCACTCTTCCCAACATCGGAACATTTAGAGCAAGGTTACTAAACCGAATCACATACACGATAAATAGTTCGCTCATCATTACTCTATTATCGTTTGAATATTTGGCAAGACGCGCTTGTGGATTTTTGTCCCACGTCAAGACGAGGTTTGTGGGACGATTGCTGGGGATTTAATGCCAAACAATTATAGAATTCACCTTACGGTGCGATGCCCATTTGTAATTTGATGAACGGGAAAGCAAACTAAAAGGGTGAGCCTGGGAAGAATGACGTTACATAACTAAAGCCTTAAGAGGATACAGAGTGTCATCCTTCTTCTATTATGCCCTTCTGATAGCATTATACCTATTTTTTAAGTGTACGTTGAATTTGTGAGTTTAAACCCATTAAATTGGAATTGTTTTGTTGTAGATTTTAATTATTCGTCGGAGCTAAACGGGAATGTGATCATGGAAGACTCTTCCGACGCGTCGACGCCACCAGCTACGAGCAGTTCCGTTGGAGACAGTGTCTCCTGCCTGCAAAGTGATGGTGGCGGTGATCAAAGCTCTGAAATAGTCTCATCGTCTTCAAATACTGACGGACCCAGAAGTCAGTCTGCCCAAAGTTGTGTTTCCTTTAGTAAGTATATCAATGATACCTTGTGAAATATTGACAGAGGGTAGGTTCGGAACACTTCGTTGTCAAGTGAGAGCGTAAAAATCAGGGGCATTTGAGGATATTATTCGTTGCATCAAGAAGAAATAGAAATTTCATGACGTTTTTAGAATTATTTCGCCTCGTCATTCGTCAAATGGCGAATAATTTCGTATGGCGCGTCTTGAAATGGCGAATAATTTCGTATGGCGCGTCTTGAAATGGCGAATAATTTCGTATGGCGCGTCTTGAAATGGCGAATAATTTCGTATGGCGCGTCTTGAAATGGCGAATAATTTCGTTTGGCGCGTCTTGAAATGGCGAATAATTTCGTTTGGCGCGTCGTCAAATGGAGAGTAATTTCGTACCCAAATAAAAAACCCTTCAAGTTTTTAGCGTATACAGACTGATGGATGTTTTGCGTTGTTGTAGGTTCCTCGTCATCAGGAGATCCTGATGTTCAGGTACTAAATCTTGCGGAACTGGAGGATACGGTGTCTTCGTCATCGGAAGGTGAGCTGAGACTTTCGGCGCTTCCTGAACCCCCCATTTCGGTCAACGAGATTGGACCAATCCCACCACCACCCATGTTCTCCAACCCTTCCCCGCAGTTTGTTCGCTTCCAACTGGCTGCTGGTGAGTTAATCAATTAAATTCCATTTTTTTGTTTCTTTTCTTTTACTCGTTTTATCAGTTAGGCCTTGGTTTAATTAGGAATTACACCTGACCCCGATTAGTCCACTTATAAATTTTTTATACTCGTCTTCAGTTGCACTTGATAATAGTAAGAGTAGTGCTAGAGCAGTGACGCGGTGCCGATGGTGTTGGTTAACAGTTATAGCCACATCTGACTTCACTGCCGTGACTTCGGAACGAAACATATTGAAAAGAATGAGTTGTCACCTTTTGGGGAGAGAGAGAGAATAGTCGTTGAGACCAGTCTGGAGGATAATTTTTAAACTAGTCCTTGGGACCATTGACCCCCTAGTGTCCTAAATAATAAACTGGTCTCCGGAGTGGTCCCAGCCTTTGTTCTCCTATAGATTTGCAATTAATAAACTGGTCCCGAGGACCAGTAACCCCCACTTTTTGAATTAAAAAACTAGTCCAAGCAATTAATAAACTGGTTTAGGTCCCATATTGTTGCGGACCCTTTATAGTATGACAGAGACGGGAAGCAATTTACTCTAGAGGTGGATGATTCAGATTCAAAATTCTCTCATCATGTTTAACACATGTTTGGAGGAATTTGACGCTAGTTTTGTTAGTGTGGTCTCCTCTCGCGTTTTTGCTTTAAACTTTTAAACACGACATTTTGTCTTATATAGACGGTGATAAAGAGTATTTACGTTTTTGCGAAGCATTATTGTATTAAATTTAATTGTTAATATAGTTTATCATATTTCTAAAGGGTAGGTGTGTATTTATTTGAAGGTCATCGTATTTTGCAATAGAATTGTTTTCCTCGAACCGATTTTTTTTTTATTTTTTTTTTTATTTGTCTATTTTATACAGTAGGTAATTATTATAGTTTTACAAAGGGAAATTGCGTATTCCACCACCAAATTAAGTTGAGAACTTGTATTTTGGTGGTACTATAGTTACAGATTATTTAATTGGAGTTTAAAGTTAGAGCATTGATGAAGAGGGTTTTTTTTCTTGATTTAACATTTTAACAGAGATCTTTGTTTAGTTTGAAGTATGTTGTCAATTTATTTTTAAAATCAGTTAGGGATTGTATTTCTTTCAGTGTTTTTGGAAGATTATTATATAGCGAGTTACCTATTAGTATAATCGCATTTTTTTGAGTGATCGTTTTATTATATTTTGGGATAACCTTATTCATTTCGGAAGTAAATCGGGTTTCATATCTATTTACAATACGGTCATTATTTTCGATATTATATTTAAAGTAGTTCAGCGAAACAGCTTTATGAAAGAGTTTTTTTGAGTGTTAGAACACCCAGTTCTCTATAGATTTGATGGGTTGGGTAGTACATTGGTCTTTTTAAACATTTTTTGACAGCTCTGTTTTGGATTATGCTAATGGAACTAAGGTTTGTGTCGTAGGCACTTCCCCAGCAAGTTATTCCATAAGTTAAAAACGACTGGAATAAACTAAAATAAACAGATCTAATTGTTTTTTTGTCCAGTATATTTGAGAATTGACTTATGCTAAAGAGATTTGACCGCAGTTTTTTTTTAGATAAGATATGTGATCTTTCCATTTTAGGTGTTTATCCACTATAATTCCCAAGTACTTCACAGACTCAGCTTTATTAATTTTTTGACATGTACATCCCTGGTCAGTATCCATGCAATTTTGCCTATCGTGTGAATATAGATTATCTAATTGGGTTTCACCCGCTTTGGTAACCGAAATGGTTAAGTAGTTTTTTTTTTTGCGTTTAGACTGAGAAGGTTAACATCTAACCAGTTTTTTGTCTGCAGAAGACCAATGTTTGCTTTTTCGAACACCTCTTCCCATGTATTAGCAAGGTAAATTAGCATTGTGTCGTCTGCGAAAGCAATTGTTTGGTCTGAGTAGTTTTGGTCCAATAAGTCATTCCCCATTTTATCAAGTGCTTCGGAATACGAGTATAGTAGCGCGTGTTTTTCGAATTATCTCACCATCATGGCCACGAAGTAGTTTTTAAAATTCTTCCAACGAATTCGTACCACGTATTTAACTAGAGTTTATACTTTTAGTAAATAGTCTGACGATGTTGTAAATGTTTTTAACTTTGCACGGGTGGAACTTCTTCGCGTTAATAAAGGTTACTTTGGCGTTTGTTTAAAGACATCCCGCGCGATAAATTAGCGAAATTAAAAACATTGTACAAGATAATTTCAATGTTTTACGTTGAGACGGCGCGTTTAAGCCGTTTTGGATTTTGTTCGAATGAATCTAGGCTTCAGGGGTGAATTAACGGATGACGATGCTGACGAAGACGATGAGGATGAGGAGGGGCGTGCGCCCGCGCAACAGCATTTACATCCTCATCATCATCATCATCACCACCATCACCATCATAATCATCATCATCAGCAGCAACATCATAGCAACCAGCAACAACCACCCTCTCCCCAGTCGCAGCAAGCGCTGCAACAACAGCAACATCAACAGCAATGGCAACAGCAGCAACAACAGTTAATGCAAGAAGTTCAAGCTCATCAGTATAACGCCACGCCGCGTTTGCTACGAATTCCCCAACCAGATCCTCATATAGACACTAATACCGTTGAAGAGATACCCGCTAAGGTACTTGCGTTTTATTTTCAGTGTCCATTTCTCCCGTACGAAGTGATGTTTATGTGGGAAAATATTTCATAGTCGCGGATTATTTTAGAATTACGAAATTTCTAGGGTCGGTTTTGTGACGCCTCGAGTATTATTTCATCCTGTCCGCGGCTTTAGAAAATATTTTTCCCCGATCCCATCTTAAGTTTAAACGTCACTTTTTGCGTCAAATGGACACTGAAAATAAAGTTGTTCCCTCTCATGAAGGAACCTCAGTTATCAGCCATGCCGAAAAAAAGTGCTCTGAAGAAGAGAGGAAGCGCGGGCGTCGGCGCCGTTCAACCCTCTTCGTGTTTAAGTACAATGGCCGCCATGCTAGCGGCAGCCGGAGGTTCGGCATCTTCCCAAAATCAGTCCCCGACGTCATTGACGTCAAACTCGTCGGCGAACCATACTTCCGTATCAACATCGCCATCGACGTCTTCGACGGTTATTACTTCGACGTCGGCTTCCACCGGCGCCGCTCAAAATCAACCAGTCACGCCACTTGCCAGTCAAAATAGGACCCATGGAAAGTGAGTTTGATCACAAGGGCTACTTAAAGTTATTGAAACAATAAGGGATAAATGAAGTTATTCCGGATGTTAAGGCCTAAGTAGTGATGACTAACAGATGTGGGCCAACCCATCTATAAAGTTTCATATAACTAGACCGTAGACGCCAACCAAGAACTTTGGCGTCGAAATGTTTTTAGGTTGTTCCATAGAGGTATTAGCCCCTAGTTCCCTCCTAGGTTGATAGTTAAGTTTTGAAACTTGCTAGACGGGCTGTCCGCCATCTTGGATAAATGTCTCTAAAACCTCAATTTTGTGAGAAATAAAGCACTAATGGTTTTGTGTCATTAGAGTTTTGCCACTTTTTCGCATCGATTGCATTATTTTGCGAACAAAATTGCGGATAAATTAAAATAAGTGGCTTTCAAAGGCTAGGAATAAGCTGGCGTATTTTATATTGTCGCGTACGCGTTTCTCGTTACCCGATCTTTATGTTGGTCTTTCGTTTCGCCTTTAATTTGGTGGGTCAGGTTATTGGTGGCGAAAATGCAGTCGGCCGGTGGAGTGCCTCATCAAACGCCGCAGACTCCGCAAGTGACGTTTTCGACTTCCGCGGAAAACAAAGAAAACAATAGGCCAGTCACGCCATTCATTACAGTTAGTCAATCCAATGACCAAACGGATAGCTCCGTAGATTCCGACGACTCGGACGATGGTCCTATCGTTTGGCGAGACTATTACGGAGACGACGAGCAGTGTAAGTACCCGTTTCGTTAAAGTCTTTTTGGGAAGCTTTATTATCATTCTAAAGCGAAATAAAATGAACGGTTCACGTTGTTTTCAGGTCGTTTAGTGGCAAAAATTGCGCGTAAAGACTCTCTAGCGTTGAAATTAGCTCAAAGACCGGATAGGCAAGAGCTAATAGACAAAAATATAATACACGCGCAAAGTGATCGGGAAAGACAAGAATCCATAGAAGCCGTCGGTAAACGGTTAATACGAAGGCTTAGCTTGCGACCAACTCCGGAGGAACTCGAGCAGCGAAATATTCTCAAACGTAAGGAACTATAACAATAACCGAAACGTTTTGTTAATAATTATTTTACGAGTATTTACCTTAATTCTATCACAGACCAAACTCCCGAAGAACTTCGGAAAGAGAAAGAACAAAAGAAGAAAATGCTTATAAGAAAAGTAAGTTCGAGATAAATTGTTAATTTATAATTTAATTATACATTTTTATTCTTAAATTACAGTTAAGTTTTAGACCCACGATAGAAGAATTGAAAGAACGAAAAATTATTAGGTTTAACGATTATGTCGAAGTGACGCAAGCTCAAGATTATGATAGGAGGGCTGATAAACCGTGGACCAGATTGACACCCAAAGACAAGGTAAGAGAGTGCTCTTGTTTAACAGTGTTAATCATCGAAAAACTAAGTTCAATTCAGGTGATGGTAGGCTTTAATTTCAACTATTTTGATATTTTTAAGTACTTCCAATAGTAAAAGTTGAGCTTATTAAGTTTAGTTGAATCGAAACTCGAAAGCGCAGGCCTAAATTTGTTATGACGTCATAATGATGTCTCCATCTGGTGGAGAATACATGTAGTGGCGATCTCAAGTGTCGCGTGTAACGCTGATTCTAAGAACAGTGTTTCAATCCAAAGTTTAATGTTCTATTTATTCACTTTAAGAAAACGGGGTTAAGTAAACACATCACTCAACGCAAATTACATTCTTTATAGTTCGTATATGATTGATATTTTTGGATCTTAGAGCGGGCTGGTGTTACGAATTGCTGACCTCATTCTAGCTTCTGTTTATCAGTTAAGAAACCTTCATCTATTAGAGACACATTTTACAAATGTTTACATTTCAATAAAATTCTATCCTCGCCTCTTTCAGTAGGGTTTAGTTTTAATTACTTGACTTTAAATAAAGTCAAATTATACGGGAAGTATTTTTATAAGTAAAGATAATTTAAATGTTAATTTAAATGCTAATTCTATTATAGTTGGGTTTCTAAGGAGAGCGGTTAATAAGAAACACGCTTCTAAACATTGAGTTTTAGCTTTTTCTCAGTATTTGAACCATTGGCTGATTTGAAAGCCAAAGGTCACTTTTATTCATAAAAGTCCAAAATAAAACGCCAAATTAAGACTTATTTTCTAAAATTTCAATGCTGTCAAGTACGTAATCGTTAGACATTCTTTTCGAAAACCATAAATGTTGTATGGGTTTGGAATATGACGAGTAGTGGTGGGAACAAACTGATATCATAGCGGTGTCTTTGACTTAAGACCATTATATGCGGAATTGCGGATGCAATGTAATGATAATCTAAACCCCCGTTCTTCTAATGGCATCGCGTGTCGTCGCCCCCTAGCGGGAGAGTCCCAAAAACTTTCGACTCATAGATTATATTATGGCTATGAAGTGGCCCTAGAGAGGCGCTGCCCTAAAAGAACCACGCGCTGCGTCTCCATTCCAGTCCATCTGTGTTAATGGTCTTAGGGAATTTGGAATTGGGTTGGTTCAGAACTTATATGGTCAGGGAATTTAAAATCAAGTTCAGATGGTCAGGGGATTTGGAATTGGGTGGGTTCTGATTGATGGTCAGGGGATTTGGAATTAGGTGGGTTCTGATTGATGGTCAGGGGATTTGGAATTGGGTGGGTTCTGATGGTCAGGACAAAGACCATTAAACAGATGATAAGCTAAAACCCCCGTTCTTCTAATGGCATCGCCTGTCCACGCCCCCTAGCGGGAGAGTCCCGAAACTTTTCGACTCGTAGATCATGTTATGGCTTGGGTTTGAGTCGAAAAAGTTTCAATATTGGTCGGGGCGTGGCGTTAGAGAGGCACTGTTCTGAAATAGGAAATTTAAATTTGTCATATCTTTTTTAATGTAGGCTGCTATTAGGAAAGAATTAAACGAATTTAAAAGTATGGAAATGGAAGTTCATCAAGAGAGCAAACATCTTACCAGGTATGAATTTCAAAATTTACGCTGGCTGGCTTCCTAAATTTCACGCGTATTCTCGCTGTTTTAGTGCCTAGAAATTTATTTAAATTTATGTTTTTGTAGGTTCCATAGACCTTAAGGCCATACGTACGTACGTTTGTTTGTTTTTAATACAAACAAACAAAAAATAGGGAAAAAAAAAACAATATAACCGGTGATAAATGAATGACTATTTGCCCAAAAAACAAATAACAAGGTGCGTAAGAATATTTCGAAACAATTAAATAATATTTGGTGATTTTTAATTATTCCAAGTTTTTATTATTTAATTATAACTGGTGGCTTTTTACTAATTGTTAAAGACAAACAAAACAACCAACCAAAAAAATTCCCCCATAAAAAAAAACAATGAAAAATATCCTACGACTGAAAGTTTTATACACTTGCTAAAAATTCCAACAAAATTGTTACGAAATTGACAACGCGTTGTGGTCACAAATATTTCAAGAAAAAAACAAACAAACGAAAATTGAAGATACTAAATATATATATAATACAAGATGGCGCGCAATTTTTTCCTGCAGTAATTTCGTACAAAGAAATTTCTGGTTGTGGGTTGTGAACACCAAAACATTTAGAAACATACAGTGATGCAAATTAATAGGGGATTTTAAATTCATAATGTAATATACCAAAAAAGACAATTTCGATCTGGTAAAGAATTTTTTTCTTGGCTTGAAAGAATGAAATTAATCTAACCATAATTGGCTAAGGATGTTTTTTAGCTTAAAGGGAGGGTGAAGTAGAAAATCAAGTGATTTTTTATCGATTCTTCTACTAATTACAAGACCAGTCTGCATAGTCAAACATTCAGGAAATACAGATTCCGAATGATTTTAAAATTCAAATTAGGTTCAGATTTTAAGGATAATTTTAAACAAGGACTTCCGACCAATCGCGTAACGCCCTGCCTTTTTGTTAACAAAATTCTCGTGGCACGTTTCGTGTCTCGCGCCACGATTGTCACGTCGCGCGCCTAATTTTATCAGACCTCGTGATAAATTTCATTCGACACGGAACGTGCCACCAGAATTTTGTTAATAAAAAGGCAGGGTGTTACGCGATTGGTCGGAGGACCTTCTTTAAAATTATCCTTAAAATCGGAACCTAATTTGAATTTTAAAATCATTCGGAACTGGTATTTCCTGGATGTTTCACTATGAAGACTGGTCTTAAAATTAGTAGAAGAATCGATAAAAAATCACTTGATTTTCTACTTCACCCTCCCTTTAAGATGTACAAATTACTTTAAAACACAGTTGTCATCAAGCCCGAAATGTATTTCTTGATACTTTGGGAAAATTCTGCAAGCTTAGGGACATGTCTTAAAGCTATAAAAACTTTCCTCGGAGCTCCGAAGAAATAGTTATGGATTATTTGGGGGAGATTTCCATTTTTAAAAAAATTAACTTCTAAAAAAAAATAAAAAAAACATCTCAAGCTTTGAAAAGTACTTAAAGCTGGAAAAACAGTATTCAAGCTTGGGAAAAAAATTCTTGACCCTTGAAAAGACCAAAAAAAAAAAAAAAATAGGCTAAAATAAGTTTTTGGTTCAGTTTTTATCACGGATCTGAATATTTACAAAAAAAAGTATATATATATATATATATAGGCCATGTTTATATGCTACGGGTGTCTATAAAACAAAACCAACCAAATTTTATGGATTAACTTTTTATTAAATTAAATTAAAATTTGATGAAAAAAATTAATGACGATTTAATAAAAATTATAGATAATAAAAAAAATCAAAAAAGGGCGGTTTTTTTTTAATTTTTTTTTAATTAGTTTTAAATTTTCCTGGATCTCTTTTGATATATCATTGTGATCATGAAAATTTTGAGTGCTTGAAAATTGAAACAAAAACTATTTAAACGGAGAATTAAACCGTAGAACGTGTCACTAGTTTTTAGTTAAGTTCCTTATGGTTAGATGAGTCTTAAGTCTAGAATTTGCAAACAATTAAAAATCGGAACAGCCAATCACAGATTGTTATAGTACACTAATCCTTTTTCAAGGATGAGTCTGATAAAAACATAAGCTACGTGCGTGATCGAGATATTAAACATCTTTTATATAAGCGCAGGATTTTACATTACGCGTGATCTCGTAACCCGGGCCGTGATTGGTTAAGTACAACTGTACAAGACTAGAAGATCTTTAGGCCTTGGTCTTGAAGCCTTGGTTGTTCAAGGTGCCTTTGTATTTAATTTAATTACTTTCTAAATTCTAGCTATTGTAGACTTTCGGTCTATAAGGAACGTGTAAAATTTAGTAACACGTTTTCAAGGTACGTTCTCGCAAAAACAATTATAGTAATAAAACTGGATTTAATTAAAATTAAATAAGTTCACTGAATATACATAGTTATATAAAAAAAAAGGCTAAACAGAATAATATTACGCTATAAAAAATGTATCCGAAAACTAAATATGTATGAAGTTTTTAATTGGAAGGATTGATTCCTTCTGTTTTTTAGAATATATTAATTATCATTAATTAATTAATTAATTAATTATACAGATTAGAAAATATACAATTCCAATAATGTGTTTTTCCTCTCAGTGTAAAAAGATAATTTTTTTATAATCATAATATCCTAATCAAGAAGTTATAAATTTGGAAAATCAAAATTGTTTTTTTTTTTATTTTTTTATTTTTTAGTTTATCGTCATCTTCAATATCATCCCCCCCTCCTTTAAGTTTGGACAATAGAGTGCTGTCAGTTGTGACGTCAGATCCAAGGTTAAACGTCACGAGTCTGCCTTTAGCAATGGACGGCCATGACAGTTACCGTTTTTTCTTTATGGGAAAACAGCATGGGTGACGTCACACCAGCGCTTCTGACAGCACTCTATACGTTTTACAATTATCAACATTACCCGAGCAATATCAACGGCATGCTAAGACTAATTCGCGTTTCAAATTCTGAAACAATTTTGAATAACATCTGAATGCTTGTAGCCAATTGAAGGCGACTTTGTTTGTGGTAGGTTTAAGATTAACGGTAACAGAAAGTGTGGGAACTAAATTTAGCCACAGTTTCCTTAAAATGTGCCAAGGGTTCAAGGGTTAGCGAGCCCACCAAGTTTGGTTTGGAACTGTTGATAATTGTACTAAATTAAAGCTAAATTCGATAATTGTTATTTTAATTGGTTAATAAATTCAATTCGCCCCTCCCCTTTCGAGTAACCATCGTAAACTCAAATCTGTCTTACCTTAATTCTCTGATTTCTCAAATCTATAACTTCCTGATGGAAAAAATGTATATTTTCGTCATTACAGCCATGACTTTTTTTTTAAGTTTTTAGTTAATTTTGCTCGCGAGAATAATTTAGTTTTTTCTTTGGCAAAGCATAAATGGTAGGATTAAAAAAAAAAAAAAAATAAATGAGATGCAAATTTATAGAAATAATTTTATGGAAGAAAATTTTAACAAATTGTTTTTTAATTGATGCTGGTTTAGAAATTTTAACTATCAGCCAAATTTATTTTATATTGGTAAATTTTTTTTTTATAAAAATTAGGTTTTTAACAAATTATTTACAAGTTTAGCGATTTTACGTTTACGTAATGGATAGTAGGTGTTCGCATTGACAAAAAGTGCCTTATGGGGTATTTATTAAAAATAATAATAAAAAAAAAAACAAGTAACGAAATAACTGCAAGCAATATTTAAAATAGTTTAAAAATTAAATGAAATTAAATTTATAATTAGGATTAATAATTACTTATCTGGCACTTGATATAAATTGACGGGAAAAAAATCTAATTTAACTGCTATTTTATTTAAAGAGGGTTTGATTGCTTTATTAATGTGTATGTGTACAGCAAACGTCCGAAAATTCATTTTGAATCATTTCGACATCAATTATAGCCCTCCCGCAAACTTGTCTCGTGGTCCTCCCGAAATGATCTAATTTATCAGTGTAATACCTCGAATTCCGCACGTTTTTAGTTCAAAATTCAGTCGGCTTCAGTTCAAATTGTTACTGCGTGTCACCGTATATTTTCCCTGAAGCTTTACTTAAAAGTTTTTGTATATTTATGCCAAATTCTGCCCCCCCCCCAAAACATCTCCACACGTCTGTTGTTCATGTACGCATTACGTTTTAAGGCAATTCAAATAACCTATCTTGAATATCCATAAAATTAAAGAGAGATTAGACAACAAGCTTTCGCTGTTCTGTTTATTAAAAATAAAAATTCATTTTAAATTTATTTAATTTAATTTAATTTACCCAAGTTTAATTTTTAAAACATTTTTTTTAATATCATAATATTTTAAGATACTCGGCATTATTGTAAACAGCTAATTACTCATAATGATTATAATTAAAACAGCTGTGGTGTCGTTAACGATAAGTCATAGTTGTCAACTTAACATTATTATATTGGCTTAAAATAGAGAAGAAGAAAAAACCAATTATTTATACGCAAATAACGAAAAAAAAAAAAAAACAAATTGTAACTAAATTTTAATTTTTTGTTTTTTTTTTTTTAGACAATGCTTCTAATTATTGCTTTTTTTAACGTATTTTTTTTTAGGAGGCTAGCCCATATCATGTATAAAACGTTCATTGTTTTTAAGAAAAAAAAAAAAAAAAACAAGTTTATTTGTAAAATAAGAAAATCAAGTTTATTTTGTAGTTAATTAACGGAATGCTTGGGTGAAAGAGTAAAGAAACAATTTTGTAAATACTTGAACAAAAGGCAGGGAACAATGATTTGAACAAACAAACATAAAAATAATATTCGCAAGGTTTTATTTTTTTTTGTTTTTTTTTTTTTTTGGTTAAAAATTGTACAGACTGAGTTTTTGAAAAAACTGGAACAAAATATTAATGGTTTACTGACGCCAACTTTTTCTTAAACAAGTGTAAAAATGATATCAGAGAGAAACACGTTTCAATTAAAACTACTGTACATTTTGTCCATTTGAAATACGCTTAAGATTTTTGGGAAATATTTGGATCCACTATGGCTAATACGGCACTGCTTTCATATCGTAACTTTGCTAATGCGCATAGTGGTAGAAAAAATGGTGTACGTCAGGAAATTAAAGGGTGATATAGGTAGGGAGTTTTCTCGAGTACCAATTCAAATTTTGTTGGCCCTGGAAATAAAGGTATCTGACATATGGAATTTAAAATTGGGTTTAGATGATCAGGGAATTTCAAATTGGGGTCAGATGCTCAGGGAATTTCAAATTGGGGGTCAGATGCTCAGGGAATTGGGCGGCTTCAGATGGTCAGGGCTAAGACCATTAAACACAGTTAAGCTAATGGCATCGCCTGTCATCGACCCTTAGCGGGAGAGTCCCAAAACTTTTCGACTCATATATCATGTTATGGCTATGGTTTGAGTCGATAAAGTTTCAATATTGGTCGCGTCGTGGCGCTTGCGAGCGCTGGCCTAAAAGAACCACGTGCTGCGTCTCCATTCCAGTCCATCTGTGTTTAATGATTTTAGGTCAGGGAATTGGTATTTGGGTGGATTTAGAACTTCATATGGTCAGGGAATTTGGAATTGGGTGGATTCAGAACTTCATATGTTCAGATGGTCAGGGAATTTGAAATTATGGGCTCAATGATGAAATTTGAAATCGGGGTCAGGAAATTACAAAAATACTTGCTTTACTTCTTGGAAAGGTACCGCGCCCCGCAAGTATGATTGCGCCCATCAAGGAATTTGAAAAAGGGCTCAAATTATCAGGAAATGTGAAACAAGACTTGAGGCCAAGAAACTGAAATCCGTGAAAGGAAGTCGTGTATTGAAAAATAGGGCCCAAATGGTCATGAGTAGCGACTCTAGCCAGGACTATTCAAGATGGCGACCACTCCAAATAAATAGAGATGGGATGGTAAGAAATGCCACTAAATCCGAAACATGGCCAGGGAAATTGTGGAAGCTGAAATTTGAGTCGCCTGATGCGAGGAGTCTGAAATTTGGCTGAGGTAATTGGTGGAATATGAAATTTTGGTAAGAAATGGACTTGTCATTGAAGCAATGAATAAAACACAACATTAAAATATTTTCGCAATAAAAAACTTTATTCTTAATACTTAGGAAAAATCGAGTAGAAAAATTAGTATCCATAGTAAACTTTGGTACATTGAAATATATTTAGATTTTTAACAACCTCCCTCATTTACAATTTAATACATTTAAGTTAATAATAATGCCTTATTTAGCGTACTTCTCAACCACCATAGCGTGACCCTGCAATGAAAAACGTTTCATTTTAATCTCTCGAATTAGTTCTTGCTATTCCAAAATCGCGAACGTATAAAACTGTCAAATGAACATACTACCAAGTTCGCCAAGTACTTGCGGCAACTGGCCCTGATGCATTTGATATTTACTATCGCGTGAATGCGCGTGAAATTTTGGTATATAAACATTGTTACGAGAACAAATGACCAAATTCACGACCAATAACATACATATCACGCTGGCAAGATGATAAATCATCGACAGAACACCAAAGAGATATAAAATATCGACTTACGTGTCCTCCGGCAGCGCAGGCGGCAACTACTCCAAACTGTCCACCTTCTTTATGGAGCCTGTTAGCGGCCGTTGTCACCAATCGGACGCCAGTAGCGCCAAACGGATGACCAATGGACAAAGAACCACCCCATAAGTTCAATTTCTCCATAGGTACAGCCCCAAGCTAACATTTAAATAAAGTTAAGATTCGTTTTTGCAGTTGTGTCCGATCGAGAACTGCCTGGTCAAACTGAAAACGTGGCCAAGCTCAAACCACAGAATTTATTGAAGTTACCTTATTTTTACGTCCCATGTACGTTTGAGCAAAGTAATCCGAATCCATGGCTTTCAAATTAGCCAAAATTTGACCCTAATATATAAAAATAGGTTAAACAGCGATACATTTACGGTGAAATAAATTCTTACAGCAAAAGCTTCGTGATATTCAAAGACACTGATATCGGAAAGCGATAGTCCAGCTTTCTCAAGAACTTTGGGGGTCGCGTAAGCTGGTCTAAACATCGAAGTAAGTTATTATGAATCATTTTGATTTTGTCTATTTATGTAAAACCCCTATAAGCTTAAACGTACCCTAGAAGTAACTGATCTTTAGGATCCTGGGACACGTAGACGTAATCGCTAAAAAAACCAAACTCGTCAAAATTGTTCGTAGAATTTTAACTAAGTATTAGTTACCGTAAATACGCTTTTGGTTTTAAACCCATTGACAACGCTTTCTCTTCAGTCATTAATAAACAGGCTGACGCACCATCAGTCTTGATATGAAAGAAGTACGTTTTTACGACACTTTTCAATCAAATTATATTAGAGCTATCTCAGAAACCTTAGTGTGACGTCACCCAAGCCATAGAACCAAAGCGGTACCAAACCAGGGTTCATACAACTTTTGGAAAACAAATTTCCCTGAGTTTTCCAGGTTTTTCCCGTATATGGAGTATCCTATGGAGCAAATGTTAACGAAGGAGGGGGGGGGGGGGACAAATAGGACTATAGCATACTCAAAGGACATCCCCATATCTCCAATATAACCAGAGTTATAGCCTCCAAAGTATAGTGTAATCTTAATCCTATGGAGGGGGGTATGTTTAGGAACATTTTGCTTAATTACTCGGCCCCTGTTTGACGCAAATTTCCCTGAATTTTCCCTGAGGTTTTTGTCAACTATTTATTTCCCTGATTTTTCCAGGTTTGTATGAACCCTGCAAACATGGCCGCCAAGCCCGTGACGTTTTACTTAGGCTCTGACGTCACAACTGAGATAACTCTTTTAACTATCGTACCAAAAATGAGGAATTGCCAGCAGTTACTGTTCCGTGAGGTTTTATAAAAGCTGGTTTCAATTTAGCTAACTTCTCGGCTGTAGAAACCCTGATACCATTATCAGCAGAAATGGGTTCCTTTTTTCCCGGAACCGTGAAGGGTAGAAGGTCAGTTAACAAACCCTCTTGCGTGGCTTTGGTGGCGAGAGCGTGCGAACGTATAGCGAAATCATCCTGCTCTTTACGAGTGACGCCAAAAGCGGCCGCCAAACGATCGCCAGAGTGACCCATAATTTCATTGGTTGAAAATTCCGCAATTCCAGGCAACTGTAGATGAATATTATTACCTAATTACCTTTCACGTCTGATTCCAATTTTTCTACCCGCAACTTGACATTGGTAATGGGGGAGTAGTTTTGAGTAGTTGGAATAGTCGTTTTCGGGTATCAGGGCGGGTACCCGAACCGTTAATAGAGTAGTGGCACTCCATGTTAACTACCCATAGAGCTTAATACAGTCAAAGGCAAGTAGGTGCCATTACTCTATCTTAGGGTATCGCCACACCCCTACCATGTATGCGTAAAACAATATACTTTCTAGAGATATAACAATAAGTTTTACGCCAAACTATAGTGCATTTAGTCTGTACTAAGCCTACTTATGTGTATTTTTACTATTTTCTTAGTTACTATCTACCTCTGGAGCAAAGTAACTGGGTCGCAATTTGGCAAGTAAACCCAATTTTTGTTGGATCGTTTTAGCTTTATTAGCCGAAAGCATGAGCTTTCGCATATTTCTGCTAAATCTGATGGGAACATCGGAAAGAAATTCAACACCAGACGCGATAATGATCTCGTGTTGTCCAGTAGACAGTAAAGCGACCGCTGAAATTGAATTACCATTGTAGAACTTTAACAAAACCATTTCTAATCAATCAAGCACCTGTGCTAATAGCTTGATTGGAAGAGATACAGGCTTGGGTAACGGTGTGGCAAGGAGTTTTATCAGAGAATCCCGCCGACAATGCGGCCTATAATGAAAGATAACAAATATTATAGACGCTATTTTGGAATGAAACGAGATTAGATTTATTTTTTTTTTGAAAAATATGACTAAGCTCGGGAATAACTTACCTCTCTCGCAATATTGCTCGTCTTAGGTTCTTGAATAACAGTTCCTGATATGATGTACTCGACCGATTCTATAAATTAACCTTTGTATTTTAGGAGTGTTAAATTTCATTAAGTATGTTTGATTGAGAAACGGGTTAAAGTCTATAGAGGTTTGGCATGTAGGCGGAGTTTAGATTGGTTACGGTTTCAAACCAAGCTGCAAAATAAGTCCCCCCCCCCCCAAACTGGTTCTCGAGACTCGGGACCTATGTATTTAAGTTAGAATTATTAAAGCATAGCGTGGCTCCTGTAGATCCCTACAAGGTGACCTTCCTCCTGAACTCCGGGTTTGGCTTGGCAAAGGCTAGTGGGCGGGATTTATACATGCACGTATAAATCCCGCCCACAAATGCCTCACACTTTGCCAAGCCAAACCCGGAGTTCAGGAGGAAGGTCACCTTGTAGGCGATCCACTGGAGCCCCGCTATGCTTAAAAGTAGCCCTTGGGACCAGTAAGGCTCGGGTTATGAATTAAAAAAGTGATCCAATGAATTAATAAAGTGGTTTTTGTTGCCCGTTTCACACAAACAACCAATTTCGAAAGCACATTAAATTTGATAATTAGAAATAAGTTACCTTTAGGAATTCCTGTTCTTTTAATCAATCCCCTATTTTAAATAATAAAACTTTTAGAATCAGTGTTTTCAGCGTCACCGAAGGCTTTTTAAGGTACTCACAAAAGAGCGTGTCGTTGCAAATCATGGGGCATTAAATTATTATAATCAGTACCAGACATCAAAAAAGGGGTTCGTACCCCTTCAACCAAGACTACATTTTTAAGGCCAGGTTTTGACAATGTTTTTGTTCCTAAGTATAATTCAAAATTAGCTACAGTCTTTTTAACATACATCGGCTAATATTTAATTACCGGCTTTGTTTTGGGATAGATTTCTTTTAAGCGAGAAGCTAGCTAAAGGAGAGTCTGTAATGACATTATAACCATTACTTATAAATACAAAGAAGTTATTCAGGGCATAGCCAACATGTAATATGTTGGATACGCCATGTACTGTAAGACGGGGGTTCTTAAACTATTGTTTAGCGAAACAATTTTAGTATTTTAAAAAATATAATTATTTAGTCAATAGACCATTCCTGTAAATACTTGTAGAGAAACAAACGTGCAGGGGCGGAGAGGTGTCTTTCGACTCGCTAAGAGGCAACGCCAGATGGAGCCACAGTTCACTAAACGCGGGAGGCTAGGCAACTCGCTCTGCCTCTAGCGGTGCTTCTCAAAACACCTCTAGCCCCTGAAAAGCAAACAGGACAGGGGCCAGCCGCACCTGCACCTCCATCTGGCGTTGCCTCTTGGCGCGAGGGAACTCGCCTAATACGGTAACCCCTCCCCTGTACGTTGGTTTCACGGCAAGTATTTAATGGAATGGTCTATGGAGGCAGAAATCGTGAATCAACAACAAAATGTCATAAAATGATTTGTTGCAAGACCAAAATTGTTAAGGAGGTACCGCGAACTGCGTAATTTAAGAACTTCCGCTATAGTATAAATGTTTCACTAATTCAAATGTTTACATAAAATACAGGTCTACTTACAGCCATAATGCAATGAAGCTGGCAATTTTTTTAATAAAGCGGGAGTCATGTTTTTCTGACAAGTAAAATTTGTACAAGTGGTCAAGAACAAGTTTATGTGAACAACAAAATGTTCTTTGTAGGCTTACATATATGATAAACTCTTATTATCATTAGTCAGCAGAAAGTATTTAATTTAGCAATAGGGGACGGGGTGGAAAGTTTGTTTTTAAAAACGCTACTGATTGGCTAAAATTAAAGATAACCTTTAATAACTTATAATTTCAGGTCCCCCCCCCCTAAACGTCTTGTTTACATTTTGATATGCTTATTTAGCAATTTAGCATATCAACCTATTTAAATCCCTCTGCAAGTTCTGACCCCCCCCCCCCTTCTGCTGTTTTTCTAACATTAATTTCTTTCTCTTGCAACTTGCAAGTCCCTTCACAGCGACTTGCACCTTGGACTAAGTAAAGCTTTACTTGGTCCAAGCTTGCACTATGACCCTGTTTATGAACAATTTCCCATTCAAATCAACCGTGAACAGGATTTCAATACATAACTTTGCATTAATCACATTCAATCACACAGTTTTAACCATAAATTATTTGAAAAAAAAAAATAATGATTTTGGTGTATTTACAACATTTTCCCCTTCAGCCCTTAGGGTTGGGGGTCGTTCCTATAGTTCGTTATTTCCTACCTTTCCCCATAAGTGCCAAAGAGTTCATGGCCCCGCGGCCCCCGCCCACAAATAACCCTTGGCTATAAAAATCATTCAATTTTAAAGACTAGATTAATGAAAAATTAAAATCACTTACCTAAGCCTTGGAACTATTATCGACGTTTCTAGAAAAGAAGAGTGACTCTTAGCTTCTGCTATCTGTTTGGACTTTTCCACTGCCACTAACATCCACTTATCTCTACACGAGTCGACTCGCTAGGCTTACTACTTCGCTTTGGGAGATAAAAAAATTTTCCCGCCCGCGTTTTGTACCCCATTTTTTAAATAGGGCTGAACCTAACCCCATCACAATCTCTTACATTTTTTATGAAAAGAAAAACAAACAGCGATATTTTTTAATTTATCTAGTAATTTTAGAGTAATTTATTTTATTATTTCTTTAAAAAAATAATTAAATAGCTTTTTGATGAAAGTTTAAGCAAATTTAATTTCATATTTGTGGAGTTTATTTCCGGCCCTTATTCGGCTTTATAATTAACAAGCCGACGTGCCCAGCTGAGGCCCGGCTCTTTTTTTCCGTCGCATCGCGAGGTAGCGGAAGCCGCCAGCAATTCTAGGAGGAAACTTTTGGCTTACAAAATATGTTAAATTCCTTTAATTTTTCTTGTTAAATTAGTCTATACCAATTACCAAATAGTATAAGTTCAAAATGGCTACTCAGTGCGTCCTAAGAAAATTGACATGCCGACTTTTTCTTAAAAACTCTGGTAAGTACTTAGTACTGTGCTAAAAAGTCATAGAGTCATGATTCTCGTGAATGTTGAACCTTAACCGTGCCCCCCTCCTTCGCCGGCAATCGTGGCTTGCTATTTGGTACGTAACTGTAAAATACTAGGCTTAACAATGATGAAATCATGGCAGGCTTGTAGACAGAGGTAACATAACCAGCCTGGCAGACTTTGTGGATGACCCCCCTAAGAGCTGTAGGCAAATAATAGAGATCGCTTAAAGGGGCTGAGCCACCATGATACCATCTCTCCTTTTTACCCACTCGCGACTATGAAGCAGATCGTCGTTTTTCCCACAATCCAAAAAGCCCCTTTAAAGGGGCTACCGACCCCCTCTCTTTTTTTACTCACGCGCTATGTTATTGCTAAGCTCTATGGGGAAGATCGTCGTTTGTCCCACGGTCCAACAGCCCCTTTAATGTCTGGGCTCGATTTTCTAGATAGACAAGTCACGTAAAAAATTCACCTATTAGCTAGGTGTGGTTGGGGGTGGGGAGGGCGTCTTAGTTTCGTATGTGCTAATGTAGTACAGTATTAATGTTTTCTAACTCGCTAAGGTAATATAGAGTAATGGCAGTACTATGTATGCATACGTCATACCCTTCTATCTCTTAGCTCATTGTCACCCCCTAAGGGACGCGTATAGTATCCCTGCTTACAAGAGCGCGCGCAGAGGGAGGGATACGCAGTCCTCGCCCCTCTCTACCGCCACTAGTCTATTCGAAATTACCCAACAGTTGGGGTAGATTAATTTCTTACCAAGCCTAGCTAAAAAGGTCTTTTCGTCTATCCAACCTCCACACACACAAAACACAAACACACGCTCGCAGATCATAATAGGGAGCTAACAGTTCTGACCCTGAAACGTCACACCCTTCTAACGGTTGGAAACAGTATTCTACGCGCAAAAATGCCAACCAGAGAGGGGTTGCGTGACGTCATAGTATCTCTTCCCCCTAGCCAGTTGTTAGCTCCCTATAGAAAGTCTTTCACAAAAATCATAGCTAAAAACCGATTACATAACTGATTTTTCCAGAACAGGCTCAACTTCTATCTGTAAAGTTTCCAAATTGTCCTTGTCCTTGTCTATGTCTTGGGCAGTGGCTAAATGGGCTTTCTGGTGCTCTTGAAACTTCTACCACTTTTTCAATTTTGAAATCTAATGCGCGCAACATAATTAAAGCAAAGCGCGTGTCCAGTGGATCCCCTACAAGTTGACTTTCCTTTCGAACTCTAGTTTTGGCTTGGCGAAGGCAGGAGGCATTTGTGGGCGGGATTTATAAGTGCATTTATAAATCCTGCCCACTAGCCTTCGCCAAGCTAAACCTGGAGTTCAGGAGGAAAGTCAACTTGTAGGGGATCCACTGGACCCGCTCTTTGCTTTAATTCATTGGCGTTTGGCGGACGACCATGAAATGCGCGTAATATAGTCAACAATAACTTGCCCTCAATTCTGGGCCCACCCCGTTTTTTTTTTTAACCCGACTTTAAAATTGCATGACTGGTCGGGTTGGAAAATTCCAGGGGTCCCCGTCTTCCTGGATCCGATTCGGGTTACCCATACGATCACCTTTAGAAGTGAATTAGAAACCCAATTGCACGTGCATTCATAAAGAACGTATGTGGTGTTCTTTAATTCTTAGCTCTGAAAGGATTAATTTTCCAACCCCATTCATGATTTATTGTGAACTTCAAAATCGTCTTCTACCCCTTCAAAAATCCGTGATTTATTTAGGTTCCTATCTAAGAAGCCTTCATACCAACAGGATAGCCATGATGAGTAAGATATTGTAGAAATTGGGGTTACAATTACTTTAATTTTATCGTAATCTTCCGTTTTTCTATGGTAGATCTGACTCACATGAAATACGAAGTTAAAGACGGCGTTGCTGTAGTTAAATTAGATGCTCCCAACACTAAAGTTAACACGCTATCGCAACCATTCATGGAAGAAGTTCAGGTTGTCATGAAGAAAATTGCGGAAGATAGCCAAGTTCGCAGTGGAGTTCTCATATCAGCAAAACCTGGCTGTTTCATAGCTGGCGCGGATATTATGTACGATCATCTAAAACCAAGAGTTAGTTGAGCCAGGGTGTATATTTGTTCTGTTATTTTTCTTAGGATGTTAGACGCCCAAAAGACGGCGGAAGACGCGACAAATCTATCACGAGCTGGACAGGAGATTATTCAACAGTTGGAAGATAGCAATAAACCATTTGTTGCCGCCATACAGGGATCTTGTTTGGGAGGTGGCTTGGAAGTGGCTTTAGCGTGCCATTACAGAGTTGCCGTTAAGGATAAGAAAACTGTGTTGGGCACTCCGGAAGTCATGCTGGGTCTATTACCCGGGGGCGGTGGAACTCAACGATTGCCGAGACTTATTAACGTCCCTGATGCGTTGGATATGATGCTAACTGGACGCAACATCAGACCTGATAAAGCCAAGAAGTTGGGCCTTGTTGATCTATTGGTTCAACCATTAGGTTTGTAAAATTTGAGAAGGAAAGCGCGAAATCTTTGAGAATGACTTTAACCGTATTAACAGGACCGGGTTTAAGATCTCCCGAAGAAGGAACCATTGAATACCTAGAGCAAGTAGCTGTCGATATCGCGAAAAATCTCGCCTCTGGATCTCTTAAAGTTAATCGAACCAGGCCTCTATTTGAACGTGAGTATAGTTGAAAAATCTATTCCCCAAAATGTTTTTAACAGTTCATTTTCACAATTTTAGGATTATTGAGGAAGGCAATTGGCTACAATTATGTTCGAGATCAAATCTTCGGGAAAGCCAAAGCCCAAGTGATGAAAATGACCAATGGTCTTTACCCAGCTCCTTTAAAAATCCTGGAAGTGACCAAAGTTGGTTTGGAAAAGGGTAGTAAAGCGGGATACTTAGCTGAAGCGAAAGGTTTTGGAGAGTTAGCCATGACCCCTCATTGCAAAGCTCTGATTGGTCTCTATTATGGTCAAGTCGCTTGCAAGAAGAACAGATTTGGAACCCCACAACGTGTCCCCAAGTAAATATTCATTTCTTTTAGTTCATTGATAATCGCGGGTTTATAATCTTGAACTATTCTATCCAGGAACATAGCTGTCTTAGGAGCTGGACTTATGGGTGCTGGTATCGCCCAAGTGTCAATTGATAAAGGCTACAAGGTCATTCTCAAGGACACATCGACAATAGGTTTAACGAGAGGTCAAAATCAAATTGCAAAGGGCTTGAATGATGGCGTGAAAAAGAAGCGTCTCACTACGTAAGATTTTTATTATAGAAAAGCTTTTAAGTTATTATTAATTTAATGAAATTACATTTGATTTCACTTTAACCTATATAGTTTCGAGCGTGACAACCATTTGGCTAATCTAGACGCGACACTCGATTATAATAATTTCAAGAACTTGGATATGGTTATTGAAGCGGTCTTCGAAGATATTGGAGTGAAGCACAAGGTTATCAAAGAAGTAGAACAATATATTCCTGATCATTGCATCTTCGCGTCAAACACGTCAGCTTTACCCATCAATAAAATTGCGGAGGCGAGCAAAAGACCCGAGAAGGTAAGTTGTTCTTCAGTGGCGAGTCGTCAACATTGACGCGAAACGTGTAATATAACAATCAATTTCAGGTTGTTGGAATGCACTACTTTTCACCAGTTGACAAAATGCAGCTTTTGGAAGTAATCACGACGGACAAAACTTCGAAAGACACCGCGGCCGCCGCCGTAGCTGTTGGTTTAAAACAAGGCAAAGTCGTAATCACTGTTAAAGACGGACCGGGATTTTACACGACGAGGATCTTAGCTCCAATGATGGCTGAAGTTATCAGACTCGCGCAGGTAACAGAGTTTGAAGACTTCTTTGGTTAAAAATGAAGAAATTAACATTTTGGTAACAATTACAGGAAGGTGTCGGGCCCAAAGAATTAGATTCACTAACAAAGAAATTTGGATTCCCCGTTGGGGCCGCTACTCTCGCTGATGAAGTTGGAATTGACGTTGCGACTCATGTTGCTGAGGATTTAGGAAAAGCTTTTGGAGATAGAGCTGCTGGTTCTGATATCAACGTTATGAGGGATATGGTCGCTGCTGGTTTTCTCGGTAAGTATTTTCAGTTACGATATTTGACGATCCTTCTCTTGGTTTATTTTAAGGACGAGTTTACCTTTAATTTTTTTTAAGGTCGCAAAGCTGGCAAAGGTTTCTATATTTACACCCCTGGCGTCAAAGAAAAGGATATCAACATTGAAGCTGTTAACATTTTAAAGAAATATCATATTCCACCCAAGAAAGAGTAAGTTTATTGACGCAAATGTAAAGAGCGCGTTAAGAATTAACTTAAACAATTATCAGGCATTCAACGGAAGAACAACAATTGAGAATGGTCAGTCGTTTTGTCAATGAAGCCATTATGTGCTTGCAAGAAGGAATCTTAGCTAATCCTGTAAATATTATAACGAGTTTATGATAGACCTTCGTTATTGTTATTAAAATTTGGCTTTATGTATCTATTTCAGTTGGAAGGCGATATTGGAGCCGTTTTTGGTTTGGGTTTCCCTCCGTTTTTGGGAGGACCCTTCCGTTACGTTGATTATTACGGAGCCGATAAATTAGTTCGCCATATGGAAGAATTCCAATCGTTATACGGACCGCAGTTTGCTCCGTGCCAATTGTTATTGGACCATAGTAAAGATAGTTCCAAGAGATTTCACCAAAGAAAGAATTAATCATTCATTTAGAAGGCGTTTAATTATTTTGTCCTAATTCTTTTATATTGATTGAAGTTATTTAAAACGAGTTAGTTGTCTTAACTTGAATTAAATAACTTTGGTTTGAATTTAATTTAATTTAAATATAATTGGGCCTTATTAAAAGAATTGGTCATTGGGGAAGATTATTACGAGGAAGTGTTCAACAAAAATTAAAAAAATCACAATTTTGGCGGGAAAAATATTTTTGTAACCATAAAAGTTGCAGACATTTGTAATTTATATCAATGCAATTTTGTATTATCATTCTAGGAATATATTAAATTCTATTATTAAAAGCGCTTGCTCAATAAATACATTTTTTATAGTTAATTGACGTAGGTTTTTCTTCATTTGAGATTTTTATCTTAGTAGGTGGTGGTTTTTCCACCCTTCGCTGACGTCATTATTTGGAGGGCGGGAATAATTTTTTGGAAGTTAGCCAAAACGTCATTGTTCGGCCCAGTCGGACTTTGCTTCAGGGACTCATTTGTGATAAGCGGCAAGCCCTCTAGGCCCCTAGCAACATTATTAGTACTTCAAACTCCAATATTTGTAGATAATATTTGGGATTTCGTAAAAATGGCTTCATATGTGTAACAAATTGAAATTTACTATCTTATTTGTCTAATTAAATAGTATTATCGTCGTAATTTTTCAGATAGGGCGTAAACAAGAGTATGGTGTGGGAAAGTTGAAAAAATTATGAAATAAAAACTCAAAAATTTCAAATTTGCCAGATCGACATATTTTTTTTTTTTAAGTTTTAAGCAATCAATTATGGCCAAATTTTTAAGAAACAGTTCAACTTTTAGTCTCAAGATTCCAAATTTCGAGATAAACCCGCAGAAAAAGCTTTAAGCATTTTTAATTCGTGTCCGACCCCTCAAGGTTTCATTACAAAGCGGCGTATCACTACGCAATAGTACATCGACAGTTTGACCCGAGTAGTCTTGTTGCTACCCGTAGCGCAAAGTCGAGGAGGCACAGTGCCAGCCCCTTTGTTTTGATGGTGCGCAGAAAGCAAAAAGGAGTACTGCTCTACGCATCAAAACAAGTTTAAAGCGTCCTATATGACGCATACCGCAACGTCTAGTCCTCCACATTATACATAGCACACAGTCCGTTACGAGGACAAGGAGAGAACGACGTATGAGTCGTGTAGAGAGAGAATTTAGGCTTAGGAAACGAATTTTTGAGTTGGATTTTTCGAGTTTTGTTTAGATTTAGTATCGTACAAGTTGTTCGTTTTGTTATATTGAAGAAAGAAGAGCGTGTTTCCGATAGTTTTAGTTCAAGCTTTGGTTATTTTTCCAAGTTAGAGCTCGGGAACGACGGAGTTGGCTGGGGTTAATTTTTTTTCCCAGCGGCCGACGCCATTTTATTTCGCTCTTGTTGGAGGACGAGGGAGGTAGGTGTAAAATTCATTTTATCAAAGTGTCGGAGAATCGACTTTGAAGCCGAGTTCCTTTTAATTGACGAAGAGGTCACGTTGTTTTGGAATAAATAAACGGCCTCGAATGTGCCAAGAAAAGATTTCTTTATTAAAAAACTCAAACAGTTCAAAGGTGCTAGTATCGCACGGACGTATGTCCGTTACGTAGCCATTGTGGTATACGCGTTAAGGACGCCATATTGGAAAGTTCGGGAAATAGGAAAATAAACCAGTTACGTATAAGGAAATAATCGCGGATTTATGAATAGCCACGAAGATTGGCACGACCTGGTTATTTTAATTAAATATAATAAATCCTGCCGCAACCACTACGGGAATTTTTTTTAACTGAGAAACATTTTCACGGAAAAAAAATGGTTGGAAAAAGCTTCAAGACCATCGTCATCACCCCGACAACCAATCAGAAGAGTGATTATAGCCCCATGAGCCAAGTTATAGGTTTTCAGCATGTCGAATCGAAGAAAAATAATTCGACACCCAATAACTGTCGATCTCAGTCAAAATCACCACCGATTAATCATCTTTCACCATCAGGAAGTCGAAATTCCCCAAAAAACCCTATGGGAACCACTAGAAGTTCTCCCAAAACCTTCGCGGGTTCTCCACCGTCCAAGTTTTTGATGGGAGACCAACATTACGCGGGAGCCAAATTCAGCGACCCGCCAAATCCAACTAAACTGCCAAAACCACCGTCTCATTGGATGGGACCCGAAGAAATGTTAACACCCACCATTTCGATCAAGAAAAACAAAAAAACGCAGTTGCAGCATCAAGGGGCTAAGAATGGCAACAATGTTGGAAAACAGCAGCAGACGACAAAAGCCGCGGTCCCTACCACTCCAAAATATTACCCAGAACTTTTTAGTTCAGCGGCTATTAAAAAGGCTCAAAATCACATGATGAATAACCCCTACAACGCTGCATCCGAAGGACCAATCATAGTGCCAGAAAAAAACTGCAAAGCAATGACCAATCATTTGAAACTATTGCTGAAGGTTCAGGGATAGAAAAATAAGCCAGGAGCTAAATATTTCCAGAACTTGGAAAAGGGTGAAAGGTTAACGACCTTAAATAAGGTCCAAAGTCATAAAAAAATATGATTTTTTATTGTACAAAAGATTAAGATAAAAAACCGCAATGCGATTTTTATATTGTTAAAAAAACTAAAAAATACAAAAAAAACCAAAAAAATACAAAAAAAATTAAAAGAACTCTTAAGCCTAAATTAATTTTAATTGTTTTAAAATAACAGAATGGAACTATCTTTTTTCTTTTTAAATCCTTTTTTTATGTGGCTATAATTTTTAAAATTAATTTTCCAACCTCTGTTAGAACAAATTAATTTTTTCTTCTAAACGCTTTTTACTTTGCAGGTTAAGCACGCTCACAAAGGCTTTATTTAATATTAGAAAGGTATTAATTACGGTAAATCTATGTTGCTTAAAAAAATAAAAACGTTAAGCTACACCCGCGTCTTTGTTAAAAAAAAAGAAAAAAAAAATATTATTAGAAACAATACTTAATTGGCGCTTAATTGGGAATGCTTAACCTGCCTGTTATTGTGACACTTTTTAATTAGTGCTTTGTAAATAAGCATGGAGTGCTAAAAACAACAACAACAACAACAACAACAACAACAAAAGATATCATTACCCTAAGGGGGCTCAAAGTTAAAAAAAAACTTAAATCTCAATTTAAGTAACAATCAAAATAATTTTATTTTTCTTTATTTTATAAAAAAAAAAAAATATTCTGGCTCAAACCCAAAAAACTAATTCCAAAACGCAAAATGTTTTTTTTCTTTTTTTTTAACCGGTGATAGTTTATATATATTTTAGTTAAGGATCTTTACTTAAATTAAAATGCAAGGGCCATCATCGATATAGCTAGTCTCGTAAATTAGTGCAGGTTCTAAAGAATTTTTTTTTTAAGCGAAGCCAGTTGTGTATTATTACTATACCATGCTTAACCAAGACAGATTTCGTAGAAATAGTTTTAGCGCATGGTTATTGTTAGAAATCTATTTGGCTCAATTTGATTTGAAGTTCGTTTTCAAATCATTTAAGTTCTCGTTTATTTATAATAGATCTTCGAAAACAAATCAATATCTATAAATTAGTCGCAAACTAAATTCGGAGGGTTCTTTCACGCGCAGATTTTTCTAAAATTATATTTTTCACGCAACTTTTATTTATTTTCAAACACAAAGCTTTATAGTCACAATGCTGCGAATTAATATACGCGATAAATTTCAAATTTTGAAAATTTTTAACGCAGTTCGCGTTATCGAACTCTTTTTCCAACCAAACATCAAAAGTTAAAATTTGAAAATTTATTTCGTTCTTTCAACCAACTTCACTGTTTTTCCGTTCCGTATAGTAATATCTATTTTATTTATTTATTGTTATTTTGCCGTTTAATATCACGCGCAATATCAAATTAAATTGCGCCAAATAGATCGTCCGCGTTCGCTAACGGTGGAATTAACCAAAGCTTTCTTTGAGACAAAAATGGTTCCTATGTTACGAATATTTTAAGTTAAGTTAACGGTATCATTTTGCAAGTTCTAGTTTCTTCCCCCAAAATTGGTTAATCATCATCGTTGTTATTTTGTTCGTTCGTAGTCACATTTTGAGCTCCCTTTTATATAATAAGAAAATAAAATATATATATATGATTAAAATACGAATTTCTTATAAAAAAAGGTAAATACAAAGAAAAGAAACGTATTTAAACCATAATGCACAAATAAATACTCTAAAAAAAAAAAGAACCAACCACACCACCAAAATTGAAAAGATAGTCGCAAAGCAACTAATTTACAAAAAATAATAATTAATTTTTGAAAAGAGAAAATAGTTTTAAAATTAAGATACAAATTCGGACTTGGTAATTGATGTTGGAACAATTTTATAAATATAAGTGATTGATAGTGAACGAAAAACCGTTGAAATATACTTCATAATGTTATCAACTCTACATCGAAATGTTTACCGTTAATTTCGACTTAATCTCAATGGCGCGTTATCGAAAAACCTTTAAAGAATCGAAGCTACTTGATTTTTTTTTCAAGTTTGCTTCGAAATAAGCTATAGGAAAAATCATTCTTAAGATTGAGAAGATGTTAGACTTAAAAATCTCTAAAATTTCTTAACTACGAACTAACGGTAAACATTTGGTTTGTATTGATAACGTTATTTTGCAAATATTAACGGTTTTAATCAATTTATTTTTTAGAGTTCACTATCTCTATGAAAAGCATTAGCATGCCAAAACCAAACCAATATATGTAAAATAGATCTTCCTTCCCCCTTAAAAAAATCGTTCTAATTTTAGTGTTTTCTTGATGCATTTGTAAAAAAAAACGGGTTTTACATTTTTTAACGTAAAAAAACAGTCACGCTCGGCGTTTTTTATAAATAATGTATATATAGGCCTATATATTAAATGATATTTTTTACAAACGCGGTTAAAAAACAAAAAAAATACAGAGTTTAAAAAAGAAATACAAATGCGCCAGTAATGACTATAAAAAACATCTGTGATATTACTTAGTTTTGTCTAAAATATTCCTAAATATATATATTGAATCATTACTGCGTTGGAACATGATTTTTTTTTTTTTTGAAATTTAACGAAAGAAAATTTAACAGTAATTTGTCTCTCTTATTTCGGCGTAGGTTTTTTTATCAGACGGGATTTTAAGAATTGGTTTTGTGAGTCTGCGTAAGTAATAATAGTATTGTAACGAAGCGGATGATAATGTTAAGGAACTGTCAATGGATTAACACGTGTTTTCATAGTCATTTGGAATCAAAGTCTGAGATAATAATTAGCGGTAATAACGCGAAACATTCCATAACCCACATCAAAATTTAATGAATGTTTTAGATTATATTTTCCCTAATCACACCTTCAATAAATTTGAATTCGTTTTCGGGGTTTTTTTGACATCATTGAGAAACAATTGGTGGCACAATTTATTTCAAGATTTGGTTTCCTACGTTGTTCGGTTTGTTTTACGAACGATGTAAGACATTATCTTAGTTATACAGTCGATATCTTGATATCAGTCAATTTAACTTTCGAGGAAACTTCAATCGTCTTCGACTGAAGTTTTCAAAAATAAAATTGAACTTCACCCCAAATCTGTCATCGGTAAAAAAGATACTCGAAGCGAGTCATCAACTCAAACTATACCAATTAAAGTTGATGCGTAAATCAACCTGAAATCAACTTTCAAGTCACAATTATCTCCCAAAAAAAAAACTGATTTCGAGCCATCACTTCATCAAGTTCTCAGCACAAAATTCTTCCCGACACATAATCATCGCAACATTTCCCCCGAGCAAAATTAACTTTATCTTAAAATTCGGCTTTTCTCCACTGAAAATCAACTTCATCTTGAAGTTTCTTCCCGTAGATCAACTTCCAAAATCTTAATCACCCGTGTGAAAATCAGAAAGTGAAAATAATTCCACTTTGAGTTAACTTAAAACCTTCATTAACTAGTGTGAAGTCAAATTCATCACGAAATTCTACCCGTGTAAAACCCAATTTCAACTTCAAGCCTTCCTCGTAAAATTCAACGTTACCCCAGAAGTAAAATACAAAAAAAAAAAACTCAATTGGAAAAATTAGTACGTAAGGAAAAAAGCACAGTTTAAATAAAAAAAACATATTCGACATCATTTTCATTAGTGTGACAACGTTTTTAATAATAAAAAGAGGACGTTTTTATCGTGTATAAAAAGTTTGATTAACTATAACTAGTAAGCGTGTTCAGTTGGAAAAATACGTGTAAACTTTATGCGCCCGCGGTCATTTTTACGTTCATCGAAAAATATTTAAGGAAGTTTTGACGTGTACAAATTTCAAATCATCTTGATGAAAACGCGTTTTTTTTAATATATATGGACCGTAAAAAATATTTGAAATGCTCTCGCGTGACTCGTTAATTTTTTAAACATCAAGAAAACACTAAATTTGTTTAAAAAATGAAACTCAGATTTCCATCAAAATTATTTTAATTTTAATTTTATCTTAAAAAAGAAATTTAAAAGCCACATTTATTTTAACATTTTTTTTTGGAGGTTAAAATTGTTTTAAACAGTATTGTTCCTACGTTAAAAATTAATGTGTCTATATAATTTTTAATAACGCTACTTCATTGATATTGGCTAAATTTTCAAAATTTCGTAAGTTTTTAATTTTCTTCTGAAACTATGAATAACTAATGATGAAGATTATTAAAAATTAAAGTTTATTTTATATCTGATTAATAATGCTTTTTCATTTAAATTTAATTAGGTTTTTATTAAAATTAGTCTTTTAAATTGATATTCAAAATTTAAATAATAAATATTTTTAAACTAGTAATTAAGTTTAATTGGAATTTTTTTTATTTAATTAGATCTGATTAGGAATTATGGTAACTAGTATTTCAATAATGAAAAAGCATTATATTAATTTTTCCGTCTTTTGTTTTCCTATCTTTTGTAAAAAGACAAAAAAATCTATCTATTCCCCTTCTTCTTCCCTTCCCCTTTCTTTGGGTCCTTTTTAGGACCCTCCCATTTTGCCATAAGGGTAATTACCAAAAATGTATTGTGATGGTATTCATGGTATAGTTATAAGCTTACGTTAATTTACGTTTGAATAATAATAGCATCGTGAATGGGGGTGGTAAATCTGGCCTACTAACAGTCAGTCCCAGTGCATTCACCTGTTCGCCTTACCCTCGGTAAATATCACCGTCATTTTGGTGGAAAAATGAAAAACAAGAGGTGTATTTTATATGAAGTATCGCCAGTGTCGAAACGGGATTCTACGCCTTATAGAGGGAAAAGGGATGTGGCGTGTTTTTCTGGGGAAGCAGAGTTTATGTTTATTAAATTCCTTGGCCAGTTTTTTACAAAAACGCGTGATTGAGTTGGCTATGATTGTATATGAAAGACAATGAAACTAGGTGCGAGATATAATTTATAATTGACCCCTTCTGTTCCTCTCTCTACAGTCCATGGCAGTCTGGGAAATAGGGAAATTCCTCTGCAGTTTATTACTTGCTTGGACCAGTTTTTAAATTCAAGAAGTGGGGTTACTGGTCCTCAGGATTAGTTTATTAATTGCAAATACATTTACTAAAACTATTAGGTGACAAGTCCACTGTTTATTATTTTGGACACTTAGGGGTTACTGCTCCCAAGGACTAGTTAAAAAATATTCTTATTTCCCAGACTGCTTCATTTTACCCCCCCCCCCGAGCCATGGATTGAACTTGGAAGCACAGTTTATGTTTATTAAATTCTTTTTTTTACAAAAACGCGTGATTGAGTTGGCTATGATTGTATATTAAAGAGAATGAAACTAGGTGCGAGATATAATTCACCCCTTCTGTTGCTCTCTTTATAGTCCATGGCAGTCTGGGAAATAGCGCAGTTTATTACTTGCTTGGACCAGTTTTTAAATTCAAGAAGTGGGGTTACTGGTCCTCAGGACTAGTTTATTAATTGCAAATACATTTACTAAAACTATTAGGTGACAAGTCCACTGTTTATTATTTTGGACACTTAGGGGTTACTGCTCCCAAGGACTAGTTAAAAAAATACTTATTTCCAGGACTGCTTCATGTAACGCCCCCCCCCGCTCATTCGCTCATGCTTGGAATTGGATAATTGGATTCTTTATTTGTGCAACTGCGCCATTGTGAACGGTGTGTTTTTTGTTCGTTGTGACGGTTAACGTATACGGGTTTCTTTTGTTTATTAAAAGGCGTAGGCCTTGATAATGCTGAAGCCACAATCTTTTCAACAGTAAGCTTGATATTTACGTAATTATTATCTTTTTCTCTTAGTGTAGAGCTATAAATATGGCAAGGTAAATGTAGGCACAGCTTTGTTGATGACGCGTGAAGTATTGCTAAGTCATGCTCTTGAACAAAGGAATTTTGTATTAGGCCTACGTCATTTTGAGTTAACTAAGGTTACAGTTACAGTTTGGAATTATTTTGGCTTAAAAGTTTAAAAACTAGGGTTTGTATGGTTGTGTGTTAAACTGTCAGTGGTGGACAGCTCCATCACAGAGAAATATATGAAAGAGGGATGAGAAAATTTACATAGTTGGAAGATCATTTTCAGGGTTCGTACACGACCTGGAAAAGTCAGGGAAATTGAAAATGGGCCTTAAAGGTCAGGGAAATTTAAAATGGACCTAAAAAGTCAGGGAAAAATATATTGTAGGGAAATTTTAAAGTTTGGATAACAGTATAAGGGTGACCAGAAAATGTCTTGTCTGAGGTTACGACCAGAGCCTAAAATTAGCGGAGCTCGCTTCTCTCGCTACAGTTTTTTATGATTCACTTAAAGTTAAATTTAAACGAATTAATTGGCTAATTTTTGTAACAATAACTTGTGCAAAAATGTTTCGAATGAATTTAGATTGGTTTTCATATATCTTCGCCATGTACGTTATTGCAAATGGTCAGGGAAATTTGTTTAATTTAGTCAGGGAAAACCTGGAAAAGTCAGGGAATTTCATTCCAAAATTTTGTACGAACCCTGATTTTGTAACTTTTGTTTAAAAACCTACGTCCATGGGCCAGGAGGTTCCATAGGGCAACAATCTTATTAGTTTGGGGCACTTAACAAACCCCAATAGGGACTTGGCAGTACTACGTCATGCAACGTCACGCTACCTTCCACTAGTGCTAAAAAACGTACCAGGAGGAGGGGCTTATATAGCTTTCATTCTGTTATAAAAACATACCATAATGGCGCTGGGGGCGGAGTTAAACCCGAATTGCCAAGTCCCTATTTGTGATAGGAATGGTTCAAGAAGGATTAAGGAGTACTTAGTCAAGGGTGTCTTTGTGACAGTTGATGAATCACGCGAGACACCACCTCAAGGAAGGGAGAATCATGGTAGCAGAGATTGTATAGAGTTTAGGGAAGAGATATTACTCCAAATAATGGAGCAACATTAAAAAATTGGCCTCACATTTAGACTGTTGACTGTAAAGTACTATTAGCCGTTGAGTGTATGAAATTTAGCCAGACAGATTTTGTTGAGGGTTGCCAACACCTTAAAAACTCTTCCTAGTCACTTTAAACAAGAAATAAATTTTTGGATTTTAGGATTTCACCTAATATATATATTTCTGGTCTGCCATTGGACTTTACCGAGGTAGGCGCAACTATTTTTGCAAAACTTAGTGTTATCGTCTAAGCCTACTATTTAACAAAGCAAATTTTTCAATTTAAATTAAATTTGTTCAAAAATAAGATGTAATGATTAGACCATGGATAAAGAATGCGCGTAAAGAAATTTGTTTTCACTCTACAGGATCGGCAACTCCTTATCTCGGACGACAGCTTATTCTGTATATACTCTGTTACGGCATCGGTTGTCAACACGCGCAAAGCTAGGTCTCTATGTAACCTAGCTTTGTACGTGCTGTCAAGAGACCAAAACTTCAGGATCTTCAGGATTTGAAATATCCGCGAGTTTTTTAGCGCGAGTGCACGGACCTCTAGGCCTTAGTTTCAAATACGTGTAGTAGGCTGTAGGCAATTTCACACGTATTTGAAACTAAGGCCTAGAGGTCAGTGCAGTAACTCGAGCTAAAAAAACTCGCGAATATTTTAAATCCTGACGATCCTGAAGTTTTTCGTCTCTTGACAGGCTGACAGCACGCACAAAACTAAATTACATAGAGACTTAGCTTTGCGCGTGCTGACAACCGATGTTGTTGCAGAGTATATACAGAATAAGCTGTCGTCCGAGATAGGGAGTTGCATATCCTGTAGAGTGAAAACAATTTCCTCACGCGCATTCTTTATCCATGATTAGACTTTCAGACTGAATAGGTAGGTAGCTTTGATTTGGCCACAGAGAAATCATGGTCTCAACTTCTTAAGGCTCCCTATCAGAGGGGGGCATTTGGGGAAAATTTGTATAGCCAAGCTTGGTGAAACCCAGCTCTGCTCCCTATAGAGTGTTGCCAATAACCTTGGTTTTGAATTACTACAATAATCTGCTACCACAAACTTTCTCGTGACATCAAACCTTCCTCTCTCTTACCTCGGTTTTGGCGACCATATAGAGCTATCTCAGAAGCCTTAGTGTGACGTCAACCATGCTATTTGCCCATAGAACCAAACTGGTACCATGGCCACCCATTGTCAAAGCTGAGCCCCTGACGTTTTACCTAGGCACTGACGTCACAATTGAGATAGCTCTATTGGAAGTGGTCAGTTCATGCCATACAATTTAAACTATAGGGACTTGGCAGTACTACGTCATGCAACGTCAGACTGCCTAACCTTTCACTAATGCTAAAAAATATACCAGGAGGAGGAGCTTATATAGCTATCATTCTGTTAAAAAAACCGTAATGGCGCTGGGGGCGGAGTTAAGCCCGAATTGCCAAGTCTCTATGAATAGAACTATCTCAAATCATATTGACAGCACTTTATAGAGCTATTTCATTTCGGTGGGAAAGGAGAGATTTTGAGGCGGGGTTTCGCTAGTCCCCGCCTATACGCCATATTGTGCAGGAAATTTGGCATAAAGTTCTTCAGCGGCCCGCACGGAGGGAGGGGGAAAACCGGCTCCGTTTATTGGCAGGCCCAACTGTGACGTTTCCCCCCCCCCTTCAACTGATATAGCTCTATTCAGTCATTAAAATAAGGGTGTCACCTTATATTTAGGCCACACCCCCTCTAATCCCACACTCGAAGCATTCCAAGAAGCAATATGTAAACTAAGCTTGGTATTTTTAGAGCGATCTGTATGAGATGTTCTCAAAACAAGGTGGTTTAGAGGATTGCGTGGTTTTGGACCAGAAATCTGGCCGAAACAACAAAGCTGGGTGCGAGATTTTTTACTTTTACAATTTTATTCCTCCATTTCCTTTACTACTTATAGGGAGAATGAAATGGTCAGACGATCATATTTTAATCGATTTATTTTGATAAAATAACGTAAAAATCATTGATAGAACTTACTATTTTTATAGAGTTTTTGCAGTTTCAAAGGTGACCTAGGCGTGTAAGACCTATTTCAGTCTCCCTTTAAAGCAAAGCGCGGGTCCAGCGGATCCCCTACAAGGTGACTTTCCTCCTGAACTCCAGTTTTGGCTTGGCGAAGGCTAGTGGGCTGGATTTGTAAGTGCTCTTATAAATCCCGCCCACAAATGCCTCCTGCCTTCTCCAAGTCAAAACTGGAGTTTGTAAGGAAAGTCAACTTGTAGGGGATCCACTGGACACGCGCTTTGCATGGGTTTCTTCAGGTTGGGTTTTCTGATTGAAATCAAATTTGAAATTGAACTTAAAATTACGGTTCATCGGGTAGTTTACGCGCGAAAGCGTTGAAGCAACAAAGAGAATTAATTTATTAGTCGAATTAACTTACTAACCACGTCTCATAATAGAAAACAGTTTTCCATTTATTTCCGAAGCTCATTAGTGTAATGTAAAAATATGAATATCTTAGATTTGCTAACTTTGAAAGTACGGAAGATTCAAGGCGGGCTCTGGAATACTTCAGTAATCCCGTAAACAATCCGTTAGGCTTGACTTTTAATTACTCCAAAGGAATTCGCGCGCAAAGTGCGAATACCGCAGTTCCAAAGCTTCATAAATCGGAAGCGGTACTGCCTTCAGCCATGAATGATTCAAACAACAACGTTACGAGACCAATGTCCGGACTATTGGAGGGTGATTACTTTACAGTTAAGGGGAGGGTCAAAAGGAAAATAAAGTGAATCTGTCGTTATACAAATTAAAGACCAATTTGCATAGTGAAACCATGGATAAAGAACACGCGTGAGCTTGAAATTTGTTTTAACGCTATAGGATAGGCAACTCCCTATCTCGAACGACAGCTTATTCTGTACATACTCTTTACAACATTGGTTGTCAGCACGCGCGAACCTAGCTTTGTGCAATATTCATTTTCAGCAGGAGGTGCTAATTTCAAATTATCCATGAAATCTGAAACTAATTTTGAATTTTAAAATCATTGGAGATATTTCCTGGAAGTTTCGCTGTGTGCTGATAGGTCTTATAATTAGTGGAAAAATCGATAAAAAAAATCACTTGATTTTTCGTTTTCACCCTCCCTTTAAGGGTTGTTATTGTTACCTACCACCAATCGTATTTATTTCAGAATCACAGCCAATAATTGACTTTCCCGAAACTCCTAAATGTCGTAGCAGGAATACTAGTAAGTTTCTATGTTACGGCGATTTTTACCACAATGATAAGTTTGTGATATAAAAATGTGTATTTGCAATTGCCTACGCCCAAATTACCTTTAGTTAGTTCGACAGAGAAAAAAAAACCCTCAAAAATAATTAAACTAATTACGCGTTTTAGGTCCATCTTTTGAACGCAGTTGTCAAATTCCTGGCCATCTGCCGAGAAATATTCATTGTACGTAAATTTGACCGTTTTAACTCGTATTGAGGAAAGTACACTTGATAAAATGAGATTTGTGACGAGTGTGTAAAGGGCCAATGAACGGAACGTTAAAACACCGATAGTTGTTTTCAAATCTAGGTGGAGCTGCCTTCTATCCCTTTAAGATATTAATTAAAGCAAACCCTGCTTCGTCGAACAATGCTAAATATGGGCGTGGTGAAGTGGGCTCTGGTTAACGCCCTAAAATGGTCAGGGATATTGGCAAAATTTGGTCAGCCGGGATAAGCTGGAAAAGTCAGGGATTTCCAATATAAAAATTTCGTCCGAACCCTATTAAATATTAAGATAGCTATTTTTGGAATTAGCAACTTGTTTTACTGTGTTTTGCTGAAGTCGCGAAGGAGGTCGCTGTAATTCTATGGGATTTTAGCCAGTATTTTTCGTAATACCGCTCGGTACTCGCGGTAACACTCTTTTAAAATTATTATCAAGTGATACTGAACTTAACACTAGTACAATAATATAAATTTTATTACAAGTTCTATTGGATTTTTTTTATATAATTTTTTTAGATTTTAATGACACTAAAGAAAAACGTGTTAAATTCCAGGTATTTGATAGAAAAATTTTAGTTTAGTATAATTTTTACGCTGAATAAAAATAATTTTAATTACAAAGGAGAATGAAGTGGTTATCAGCGTTAGAAATATAGCCCGAGATACATTTCGACCAGTTGAATTTGAAGAGACTTGCAATGTCTGCGGTGGTCCGGGTAATTAAATGGGTTTTACTTTTATTCGCGAATCATTTTTACGATATCGCGAGTGTTTTTGCGCAGCTAAATTTAGGTGCGGTCGATGCAAATCCGTTCTTTACTGCGATGAAGAGTGCCAAGTAGTAGACCATCACGAGAATTCGCATTTTGTTGATTGCGTTAATTTGTAAGCGCTTAGTATTTGAAGTCCGATGTACCAAAGCGAGATCTTAATAGTGGCAATATTTTACAGCGCTGCTGCTCATAATTTAAACTTTGCTACTAACAGTGTTGAAAAACATCGAGTGAAGAGTATAATGGTACGTTTTGTTATCTCCTAGAGGGAGCTAATAGTTTGAGAGTTAGCTCTGAACTGTTAGCTCTTTTGGTATCAGTTGGAATATGAGCGAGGCGGACTAGAAATGGTCCCGTAAAATCCTGACAAATCTAGCGCTTTATATTGACACACGGTATGTAACTATAGGTCGTTACCGAATCTGATACGCGCAGCCGTTTTCTGAAGCAAAGATCAGTGCCAAAAAATATTCACACCATTCCATTACGTAAACCGCGACATTTGGAGTCGCCTGGAGAAAGTAGTATTCACAGACGCGACTCTAATATCAGTCAAAATGCTGATGCTGAAGAAACTGCGCCGAAACAAATTTGTGACGGAGACAAAGTGAGCGAGTTTTTATTTATTTCAAGTAAATTCGCAACGAGTACCGTAACGTGACACTTGCCATAGCTGTAATGCTAATTTAAGTAGGCGGGGACGCTGAGTGGAGATATTTTAGGGGTTTTATAAGTTTTTGGGATTGACGAGAAATCATTGGTCTTCGAAGTGACGCGTTTCAGTTCTTTAGAGAAAGAGAGGCCAATTGTATTGTTTGGTTAGACATTTTTTCGTACTAAATTGTAAGCACCCTACTTCTTCAACCCACCTCCTAATGATTATCTACATTACATTATTGTGCAGTGAACTCTAAATTATCTTACACTGTTTTAATCGTTATAATTATTATTATTTACATGTTAATTATTCTTATTAATTGTTAACATTATTATTTTTTAATATTACATCAATACCCGTTTTTTTTTGTTCTCATACTACTGTACTACTACTACTACTTGTTTAGTTATTCTTATTAATTGTTAACATTATTATTTTTTAATATTACATCATTACCCGTTTTTTTGTTCTCATACTACTGTACACCCTGTCTTTCTGTAACATGCCTAATGTATCGATTTACGATGTTCACGCATACGTCACAATGTTGACTTTGTGAACAACACACAATAAATAAATAAATAAAACAAATTGGTCATGGGATGGCGCGATAAATTTATTTCAGAGGGCTTTCAAAAGGGGACTGCTTGTTCACAATGTCCCTATCATTATACTATCAAAGTTTAAAAAGAAACTAAATTACTAATATAACTTCTAACAACTTTATACTATTTCGTTACGATTTTCAAGAATTCAAATAGCGAGATTTCATCGTTGCCTAACAAAGCGTCAGGAGCTATTCCTAAATTAACTCTGTCGAAAAAATCAGAGCCAGTTATTGAGCAAAATCAAGATATCTCAAATAATCGAAACGTATCAAGCACTTTGAAAGTTGTCAATGAGATTTGTGAATTACCAAAGCAACAACTCGCGACTGGCGATACTGTTCTGTTAGTTCACGGAAACGATCCGCTCAAGTTCTACGCTCAAAAGATATCTGATGGTGAAGAATTGCTGGCCATTGGAGAAGTTCTCCAATCAAAAGGCGCTATTTCGAATCTGGTTCCAGTTGACCCTAAAGTTGGTCTGATTTGTTCGGCTTTGTTTATAGATGAATTGTGGTACAGAGTTAGAATACAGAAGGTAATACGCGGTCTTAAAGTTAGTTTTTAAGGCTGTGTTGCTGTAGTTTTGTTTTCACGTAGATTCTCGATAATGGGAAGGTGATAATATTTTATATCGACTATGGCAATGAAAGTGAAGTGGATGTTTCTGGCTTGAAACCACTTCCCAAGGAGTTGTTGGCTTATTCTCCTAAAGTAAGAATTTTTTTGTCCTTATTTGGTTCATGTGAAAGGTTTCGCGATTTCGGATTTCATGTGAAAGGTTTCGCGATTTCGGATTTCATGTGAAATATCTCGCGATTTCGGATTTCATGTGAAGATCTCGCAGTTTTTAATTTCGGATTTCACGAGCAATTTAGGGGGCTTGATGTAAATGTCGGATCCCATGAACTAATCGTTAATTTTTTGAAAAAAAACAAAACAATTCAATTCATAGTTTATGTATTACTTTTAGGCGTTCTGTCTTAGATTAAAAATTCAACCATTACACGGCAAAGGAGAATTTCCAAATGAAGTTTGTGAAAAGTTCCATGATTTCATAAATCAGTACCCTCTTATCGTGAAACAAAGCCATCAGACTGGAGATATTTTTGTAGTTGATCTTCAAGATGAGGAAAACAACGACATCGCGAAGCTGCTTGTTGATGCGCAACTCGCTGCGCCTGTTGCGAATAGTTCCGGAACTCTATTGTCGGCAACTGCTACTGATTCTTCCTCGCAACATAAGAGTTCTCCCGCGCTATATCCTAGTTCTACGGAACACCAAATTGCTAGAGATAAAAGTCCTACAATTCTTGAGACGAAACGTCCTAGTTCTATGGAACACTCTTCTGCGGAACCTAAAATTGCTACCGCAACTCGTCCTCAGCTTACGCAACAAAATGTTCCTACTGCCAAAGAGGAAAATGTTCCTACTGCCAAAGAAGAAAATGTTCCTACTGCCAAAGAAGAAAATGTTCCTACTGCCAAAGAAGAAAATGTGATATATCCAAAGAAAAGTAAATTTACGCTGCCTAAACAAGAGCTCAAAGTTGGCGATGTAACGATCTTAGCCTATGGAAAAGATCCGTCCAAGTTTTACGTTCATAAGCTGACGGATGAAGACGATCTATACACGATAAGCGTTACGCTACAAACTGAGATAAAAAGTCAAGAACCTTTTGTGCCTGAAGTTGGAGCGTTTTGTGTCGCTCAATTTGAGGAGGACAATATGTGGTATAGAGGAGAAATCATCAAGGTAGGGTTTTTAAGACTGTTTTAATGTTTATGACGTCCCAAAGGGGAAGGTTCGCGATTTTTAGTTTAAAATATATGCTAGAATATATTCGATGTAAATTTCAGATCCGAGAAGACCAAAAAGTTGATGTATGTTTTGTTGATTACGGTAATGAAGCTGTATGTCGTACCTCAGATCTACGAACGCTTCCGCAAAAGCTCTTCTCGTACTCTGCTAAGGTTCGATATGTCTTAACTGTTGAATTAAGTTATTTTAAATGTTCAAAAGTTCCTCTATCAATTCCAAACTAACGTACAACCATTAGAAATCTATCGCAAATTTAATATACTTGACTTTTTTCTGTTAGGCAATCCGGCTTCAATTAAGAGTGAAACCGTTGAATGGAGCTAGTGAATTTTCTCCTGAAGAACAACAAATTTTCTTCGATTTTATCAACGGATTTCAGTTAACTGTCAAGGAATTAACTCTTACTGATTGTGGGCGCGGCTTTATAGTCGATCTCGAAGATAAGGATAGTAACGATATCGCGGATTTTCTCGTGCAAAGTGGACTTTTTGATCCGATTCCCGTTGGTGCATCAACGCCGAGTCCTTCTAAAGAGTCTTTGCTCGATTCAGGTTTGAATCCGAAGGATAATAATTCCGTACCGAAATCTGTGATTAGTCGGGATACAGTTGACTTGACAAATGTTGATGGAACTCAATATACTAATCTACCGCAGCAGTCTCTTTCTCCCGGAGATAAAGTAAGATCGTCACTACAACCTAATCTTATCTTCTTGAAAGAGAGAGGTGAAATGGAGCAGTAATATTCACACCTGTAATGAAGCTTCTGTACAATGGTAAGGGCGTGCGCGAGGTACTCTTTCATTGCCGCGCATGGTCCATGAACATTCCCTTTCACCTCTCTCCACCCATGTATCGTTGTACATGATCAGGTTTTACACTTGTTCTTGGTTGAAGTGTGTCAATACAAATTATGGATTTCATACGTTCTTAATATTGTTTCCTTTATTGCCTAGATTATCGCATCGTACGCGAATTATCCATCGTTGCTTTTTGTTCTTAAAAAATCTGATGTTGAGAATCTTAAAAAAATAACCGAATTTTTAAAAAATAAAATGGTTCCGTCAAAGGATTTCATTCCAGTCACTGGAAATTTGTGCGTCGCTAAATACACGGATGGAGACTGGTACAGAGGTCGAGTAGATAAAGTACGTCTTGGATTTGTTTTTAAAACAAGTAGTATTTTGTTGTAATTGATTTGCTAGGTTCCAACGCGCGGGTGGGCGGGGGGACAAAGAAATAAGTGTTGGTGTAGTTAGTGGAGACCGGTCAGTGACAACTTCATTTGTAGGTTACGGATACTGACAATATTGAGGTGTTCTTTGTGGATTATGGTAACTCGGAAGTTGTGAAGTTGCAAAGCATTGCCGCTATGCCTCAAGAATTGATGGAGTACCCAGCCATGGTAAGCAATTTGATATTGTCGGGGAAATTCTATGGGTGGAGTTTTATTCAAAAATTTGGGATGCGCGAAGAACGGGATTGTTTTGGGAAAGCCGCGGACTTAAATGAGACTTTATCCGAGTCGTAGAATGATGCGCGAAGTAGCGTGGTCTGCCATGAGAGAGTTATTATGATAACCTTTTACAGGGTTCGTACACGACCTGGAAAACCTGGAAAAGTCAGGGAAATTGAAAATGGGCCTAAAAGGTCAGGGAAAAGTCAGGGAAATTGAAAATGGGCCTAAAAAGTCAGGGAAATGTCAGGGAAAAATCTATTGGTGGGAAATTGATAGTCTGGATAACAGTGTAAGGGTGACCAAAAAAGTGTTGTCTTAGACTTGAACAGAACCCCAAATTCGCGGAGCTCGCTTCGCTCGCTCCGGTTATTTATGATTTACTTTGAATTAAATTTAAACGAATTAATTGGCTTATCTTTATAACAATGACAACTCGTGCAAAAATGATTCGAGTGAATTTAGATTTGTTTTCATATATTAACGCCTTGTAAGTTATTGCATATGGTCAGGGGAATTTGTGGAATTTAGTCAGGGAAAACCTGGAAAAGTCAGGGAATTTCATTCCAAAAATTTTGTACGAACCCTGTTTTAAGACCAGAGTACCATTCTTTGAAAAAGGGGGCTGTGCATCTTCGCTTTCACACCTTATAGGTCTTTCATATTTTAAGGGTATACGTTTCCGGTTTTGATGCCATAGATTATGGTTCTTTCTCTGTATTTGTAACAGGGTTACCAGATACGTTTGAGCCGCGTCAAACCAGCGGGTGGTTTAAAAGAATTTTCGGAGGTCGCGTTCGAACGTATAGCGGCTGAATTATTGCACGAGAAATTCTTGACATTAACCAGCGTAACTCGAAACGGGGAATTATTCGAGGTTCAAATTAATAATAAAGATAATAAAGACCTGGCTGAAATTCTAGTTAATGAGAAGTTGGCTGAATACGTCGAAACACCGAAACCCGCGGAAAATGTTTTAAAACGTTCGGAGCAAGCGCCAGCTTGTAGTAAAGATGTCTCAGAGGCACGCGCTACTTTACCAAAAGAAGTACTTCAGCCTGGATTAGAATACGAGGTCACCGTTACTTGGGTTTCATCTCCTAAGATCCACGTTACGTTGTTATCAAAATTGGATGACTTAGAACGTCTACAATCAAATTTATCAAAATACGCCAATACCCAAAAAGTTCATTCCGAACTCTTATTGGAAATTGGCGATTTGGTTTGCGGTAAATTTGAAGCCGACGGAAATTGGTATCGTTGCAAAGTGTTGGCTGTTGAGCCCGATGCCTTAGAAGTATTTTTCATCGATTATGGAAATACGGATAAAATATCCAAGAAGGATATTTTGCCTTTACCCAAACCCGCCTTTAAATTTCCGTCGTACTCGCATTGCGTTTCTATCGAAGGTGTCGAGGAGCTTAGTTTGGAGTTGAGTCAACTTCTGTTTATCGAAAAATGGAAGATGAAGGTAGTGTCCACTGACGATGTCTCTGTCGTTACTTTGAAAAGCGATTCCGAAAGCGCCAATAAGACTTTAATGTCTCAGATTTCTCCAGTTGCCAAGTTGAGTAATCACGAAGTTACTTCGAAACAACAGGTATTTAAATCAATACGCTTAAGATTGGTACATAGTCGCTCGTGGACAAGGGCGGTCATCCGAACTGGTAACCGTTGTTTCTTTGTTGTAGAAAACCAAGGCCATGGTTTTATCCGCAAATTTTGAAACTGGTGCTGCTATAACGCTGAAAGTAATTGAAATATGGGATACAAATGCCTTAGCCTGCCGCATTGTGGATGAAAATGGTAAAAAAAACAAATATTATACTTTTGTACTATGGCAGAGTGAAAACATTTTTTAGCAAGAACATTGCGTAACAACAATGTTTAGGGTTGGGTTAACATTTGTAGCGCGAATGACTCGCTATTATTTTCCTTTTTATATTTAGACGTTTATGAAAACTTAATGCTCGAAGTTCAAGAATATTGCTCCAAAACATCGCCACCTTCGAATTACAAACCAATGGTTCGCGATTTTGTGCTGGCTAAAAATCCTTGTAAGTTAGAATGGCGTTTCGCTATTAGAGTTTAGCGCGAATGTTAATAAACATTTTACTCGATGTAGCTGATGGTATTTGGTACCGAGCTTCCGTCGTTATGCCCGTAAGAGGCGCGAAAGCTGAAGTTTACTTCATTGATTCCGCCAGTTATGGCTCCGTTTCCTTATCCAACCTCCTGCCAATGACGCCGGAATTGGCCTTCTTTCCTTCACTCGGCCTATTGTGTTCCATTCATGGTGAGCTTTAATGATACAAATCGATTGTAGTTTTTGAACACGCGCATAACTATCTTAATTGAGTTAATTCTACGTATTTCGTTTTAGAAATAAACGAAGATGATTGGGAGAACATTCTCAAACGATTACAAACCTTGTTGAAAGATTCCAACAACCTCGTTAAAGCCAATGTACGGAACTACGAGGCTTCCAGCCATTATTGCGCTATTTCAATTCCAGAGTGAGTATGCAATCCCTTTTAAGCGCGTAGATATCATTTTCATTCTTTTCAAACAAATTCATTTTCAGCTTTAATGTCTAATCCAAAACGTTAAGTTAAAAAAATGTTTAGCTGAACGACGTTGGTTTAAATATCTTTATTTTCTTTCTTGTCAAAAATATTATTTTGTGTTTATTTTTTTTTTTTTTTTTTTCAAAGTGATAAAAATATTATTTTGCGGTTTTTTCCAAGTGACAAAAATATTATTTTGTGTTTTTTTTTTCCAAGTGAGAAAAATATTATTTTGTATTTTTTTTTTTTTTTTTCAAGTGACAAAAATATTTTGTGTTTTTTTTTCCAATTGAGAAAAATATTATTTTGTATTTTTTTTTTTTTTCAAGTGACAAAAATATTATTTTGTGTTTTTTTTTCCCAAGTGACAAAAATATTTTGTATTTTTTTTTCCAAGTGACAAAAATATTATTTTGTATTTTTTTTTTTTTCAAGTGACAAAAATATTATTTTGTATTTTTTTTTTTTTCAAGTGAGAAAAGTATTATTTTGTATTTTTTTTTTTTCAAGTGAGAAAAATATTATTTTGTTTTTTTTTTATTATTTTGTGTTTTTTTATTTTTCAAGTGAGAAAAATATTTTTTCGTTTTTTTTTTATTATTTTGTGTTTTTTTATTTTTCAAGTGACAAAAATATCATTTTGTGATCCTTTTTTTTTGTGTCTAATACGTCGTTTCGGCAGACCTAAATAACAGTTCATAAAAATAGTGTTAAATATTTCAAGATATACTTGTTAAGTTAAAAAAAAAAAACACTGAAGTGTAACATTAGTCAAGATATCATTATTATCTTCATATTTTTTATTTTTGTTTTGTCAAAGAAAATGACAATGTCCTCTTTTTGTTTATTTCTGTTAAAATAAAGTTGACTTAAGTGTCAAATCTTTCGTGTTTTTATTTTACGTGTCGAAATTTCATCGCTATTTTTAAGGCTCTATGGCAAGCTGCAAAATCCCCGATGAAGAATAACTGAGGGGATTGAAGCGAAAGTGGCGCGCGATATTCGTTATTTGGCGAGTTTCGAATATTCGCCGGTTTCTCGCGTTTATCGCCGTTTTATAGCTATATGCCTAGCAGATGCGTGATCCCCAGTGAAGAAAAAATGAGGGGATTGACTCTAAAGGCGACGCCGCGCAATCGTTATTTGCCGAGTTCTAAACATTCGCGTTTTGTTGAGGTGTTTAGTGCTTCCGTAGCGTGGATGTACCGCGTGAGCGTTGAAGCGCAATCTGGTAAAATATACGCGTTAGCTTTCAGATACAGAGTAATTAACCAAGCCCTATTACTCATGATTCGGCAAATAGTTATTTAAGGTTGGCTTTATTCTTTCCCGACAGTGATTTGCTGTTATACCCGCGCGTTTTTGACGAAATATATGCTTCTTGTAAAATGAGTGTGCCAAGTCGACAATTTCGGTTACAAACGCGATCGTAAAAAAACCCAGCATGGCTCGAAATGGAAACAGAACGTTGCTCAAGCCCAAAGGTTGCCAAGTTTTCCGTCGAACTGAATCACGTTGCGCGGAAAAAAAAGCCGCGCATTTTATATTTTGGTTATCTTTGTCTTGAATATCCTTCGTGAAAATTCCAGCTTCGAAATAATGTTGCGTTCTGCAATTATTGTCAATTTTAATAGGGTCCAATATGTTTTCCATTAATAGCGCGTCTATCATTTTATTAAGTGCAAGGCAGGTACTCTTACACGATTTTCCATTGTCTCATAGTAGGGCTATCGTAGCCCTTTCGGTGCATGAAGGTCTGGTAGTCCACTACAACGTCGTCCTTGGACATGTGAGGAATTAGGTTGCGCGTGTCGCACAATTCCAGCGTATGAAAGAACGGAAACAGGGAACTAGTGGGGAGGACGACGCTGTATTTTCTAATCGCTTCTTCCGCAAGACCCATAAACTCGTAAATTTCAAAGAATGAATTTGTGCGTTCAAGCTGGGAGTTTAGAAGTTTTAATTCGGCATTCGGTGAATCCTGTTCAAAATATTGGCCAATTAAGAATGAATCCGTGTTGAAAATCCTGTTAGTTTAATCAGGAACACATACAGCTAGATATCCCGTGTTAATTTCTACGCGGGTTATGTGGCGCGTGTCGGATTGTACTCAAGCTCAGCCCACAAAACCCGCGTAGAAACCAACAGGGGATATATGGAGGCACAATGGTTCCGATTAGTTGTTCGACTTTTCTGCATACCGCGATATAATTGTGTAGGGACGTGTTTTGTGGAACGTACATCTTCATGTCGGGTGTTTTGATAACGTCTTTGAAGGAATCGTAGTATTTAGGGGTGAGTGGGACTGAAGTCCGAGATAGCAAGACACTCGAAAATGCCGATGTTAGCCAGTAAAAGGCTATAATCCAAAGTCCGAAGTAAATCCGTGCGTATTTAGGGGAGTGACCAAATTGATAGCCTTTGATCAAGTAAAAGTTCATAACATTTCATTGCGGGTCGATACCGCCGCACTTAAGGTTTTCTATTCAGTTATTATCAAGTAATCGAAATTAAACGCTTCAACATAAGTTTATAAGGTATGTTCTTATGAACTTATGGTTTCAACACTCATTATTTATTTATTCAGGGTTCGTACTTAACCTTGTTAACCTTGATAAGTCAGGGATTTGTGAAATGGGGGGTAAAGTCAGGGATTTTTTCCTAAAAAGTCAGAGATTGCGTTTGTTATATCAAACCATGCTTCGAGAAATGCTAAAAATGGGCCAGGTGTAATGAAGTTGACTCTTCGAAACACCTTATAATGGTCAGGGATATTGGCAAATTTTGTTAAAGGGATAAGCTATAAAAGTCAGGGATTTTCAATATAAAAATTTCGCCCGAACACTGTTATTGGTTGTACCATAAGTCTATTATATAATGGGACCTTACATAATAGACTTATGGTTGTACTTTACCTTGGAGAAAAATTATACCCAAAACCGAGAAAAATATTTGGACCATCGAACTGTGTTCTTTCTTTCGATCTCGGTATTTTGAAATAAATATTGCACCACACACGACCGGTAACAATATCAATATGGCAAACCAAACCTTTTTTTAAAAAAAATGAAGTAAGTCATCAAATAATTCAATTCTTCGTGTGTCTGAAGTACCTCTGGGTTAAAGACTTGAAGCGCGTCAAATTTATTGCCAAAGACCAGATAGGGTTGACTCGATATAATTTTAAAGATCCTGACGCCAGAAATGGATTGGTAGTCGACGTATTTAAATTCTTTGAAACCCATTCGACAAGGAACTAGCGCTACATCAGACTCCTAGAATAGTTAGACCTAGCTGTTTTAACTTCGGGGACATCGCTAAATTTTAAGAAAGAAAACACCTACGACCCTCTGTTTTATTTTACCGAACCTTAACTGTTGTATATTGATGTTGAAACGAGAGATTCAACACAAATTTAGTTTTTAGTAATAGTTTCAATGCAATTGGGTCCCTATAATGGTCCTAGTCAAGGATGCTATTAACCATGCAGGTTTAAGTTTGTGAATAATCAGGTTAAGGAATTGTTTATTAGGAAGGTGACAGAAGGGGTCAAAATACGAGCTAAATGGCTCTTACGTTTGTGGCTAGAAATTTCAAGGCACCGGTTAGTTTATTGTCATCTTTTATATAACCGACTTCTATCATGTCTGCGAATTTGACATCCGCCATTTTTAGGCTGTAACGAAATAAATATTGTACAAAGCAAGCGTTACCGAGAATATCAATGGCAATTAAGTGAAGAGGATTTTCAATTATATTTACTTGCCTCAAGTTGAGTCTCGAGTTGATAAGGTTGTGATATTTTCCATAAATACCACTGAAAGATAAGACTCCGTTTGGTCCTTCATCCCATTCGTGGTTAAAAGGGAGCTAGATTCAATTTTGAATAATTGATTTAATCACGTGATTATTGGAACTAAATAGCCATACGCGTCGACTAAAGTCTGGATATTCTTTGATGGAAGACAGTTAAAAATATAGAAACGACACTGGGAATCTTAACTTCGAAATGTGGGAGGGAACTTGTAAACTCTGGACCCTTGGTGACGTCAATAAAGGGATATGATTTAAGCCCCTTCCACATCTCTAAGTATCTTCCCGGCACCACGAGAATACCTTTTCTGTCGCCGAGAGGCCAGTCACTCAGTGTACTAAAGTGATTACGCGTAATCTTTAAAAGCCCTGTCCTTGACAGTACTAAAATAATTACACGTAATCCGTAATTAGTGTACAGGGAATCTAACAGTGATTAGCCCTCGTCTATCGCTTCTACTTTTTTTTGGTGCTATAGTTTTCCCCAATGAAGAAAAAAATCGCGTACGTTAAGGAGACAAATGAGCTTGTGTGAACCTAGATTTAAATTTCAACAACTTCGTAGTAAAATCGTTCTTGATTGAAAAAAGTATCTAATCTCGAACACCGCTAATGTTAATTAGAATAAATGTTTGTCCTTAAGCACTTACCTGCGTTGTGCAAATTCTTGGACGTTGAAGTAAAGCCATTAGTAACTCGGGTGGGAGACTGAAGGATCTATGCTCACGCGCAATTGCGCACGCTTATTGAAAGTAACTTCGCTAAGATATGTAATTATTGTTCTATATTGATTAACAACGGCGGAAGTTAAAATTAATTAATTATTCAAAGCTTTGTATTCACAAGTAGATAGGCGTGTAAACGCTATAATCTCAACAAGTTTTCATACTAAAACTGATTTATCTCTAACCGCACTAAAAGAATTGAAACTCCGAAGCTATAACCTAACAAGTCCCTGCATAACACCTAGATTGGTTGCCGGAAACACGCGTAACCATTTGCGAAAACGTAAAGTGAACTTAATGGTAAGTTTAATAAACCTAAACTTGGACGAACAATCCAAGGTCTCTTTATCCGCTGTCTTCCACGATCATACTATCGAATCTGCAGTCTGATGTTATGTCGTATACACGGAGTATTTTTGACGAAAACAAGGTAATTAAGAAGGAACTCGAGTGAAAAATTGGAAAAATAATTTTATTTTATGGTGGCAAATAATCAAGGCAATTAGGTTCCCACGAATATCGAATGCAGTGTCTCCTGTAAACGTATGACAAAAACATCGTAATGAAGATGAGAAATCAATAGAGTTGAAAATTGAAGAAAACAAGTACTAAATGAGTTTATTTTATTGTGGCGTACGAAAAGTCGGGTGTCGCGACGAAACCATTATCCTTCTCATTAACTTGCCTGAAATATGGAAATTATAGTTAAAAATATATACTCTAGATCAATAAGCGAACTTGACTGGTATGAACAAAATTTCATAGAATTACGTTCTAAAAGTCAGTCTCTCACTGTTTTAGGCGTCTTATCTCATTTTCTATGCCCAAAGAAATCACTCCCTCAAACGCGTAGTCGTCTGCTCAAGAAATGACACGAGAATTACAGGGAAAGCTACTGATTGTACGTAGTTTTATCTTGAAGAAAGAAGGTAGTTCCTTTCTCCGAGTTCTATGAACTTTTGGTTACGCATCAACACGACAAGTTTTACTTACTGTATTATTGCTTTTTGATAACTTTCTTTGCTCTGTGGTTCCTCTGATGACCGCGTTTGACGTGACACGTTGTACGCCATGACACGGTGATGCGTCAAATATAGTACGGACAACGTTGATAACAAAACCCACGGAATCTTCGTCATAGCCATAATAATATAATTGAGTCGAAATCGGAATAGGACCCGGAAAGTAACAGTTGACCAATACGGGGAGTTTTAACCAATTATTAAATGTCCACAAGATAAAACGGACATTTTCAATCTTAGAAATAAAGACTAGCTGATGCGGGAATTTCTGTAGCAATTCCGATGAAATTTCCGTGTTTGTTGAAACGCGGAATTGATAATTCGTTTCCGGTTTCGAGAATGAAGTCAGTAATGTCACAGCGTTTCCTGTTTAGTTCCCGGCGCTCTACAAATCAACCTGTACAACAAGGCAGTAATACAACAGTTTGTATTACTGGGCATGTACGCATTATTAATCGCTATTAAATCCAATTTTAAATTAGATTAAACATGATTTAGTTTTATTTGACTTTAAGATATAACAGACAAAATACCCACGCTTTGTTACAGATTTGTTGTTGATAGTTATAATAAATATGAATGCTTATATAGACAGGGTAAAACAGAACGGAGAAACATCTATTTTGAGTACAAGTGGCTGTAGTACTCCGTCATTCTTATCATTATTTTTAAACGCAGTGTCATAGGTCTGCAGACATCATACCGATTTATTTTCCGTCGTACGTCGGCAGTACAGCAACATTTTACTCATTTTATTATTTTCTTGTTTGAGACGCCACTGTTTGGGAGCCCCCCCCCCCCCAAACATTGTCTGTCTGTGGCAGATCCCAACAGACGTAGAAACTTAATCGTAGTTGATCAATTTATGACTACACTTTTAACATATTGATAGGATCATAAGTTTATAAAGATATGTTCCAAAAGTATGACACTTCCTATACTTCGTACGTAATGCTAGAGACTTACCCATGAGAGCTAGTTAGAGAACGAAGCTAATATTGACTACACGCGGTTTTGCAGTGCGTCTTCCTTTTTCGCCACAGAGCCTTTGGCGTCGCTTTACCAGAATCTATGACGTTTCACCTACGTTACTTCATGACAACCTCTCAGTAACCAGTGACAAACTTATGGAACATATCTCATGAACTTATGATAGGATATAGTATAGATTCGAGTATGTTATTTAAAGAGGGTTTTTTAACCTCTGGTAGAATATTCATTTCCCTAATAATATTATCATTATAACAGATGTTTCAGTCTATTGAACCCTAATATTTTAACGGAGATTTGATTGCTTTGAAGGTAGAGTTCATTTAACTTCCGGATCCTACAGCTTTCGATTGAAAAACACGACGTTACCTTCTCATTCGGAAATTGGATGTTTGAGTCTTACTGCTCTCAAAATCTGGTAAGTTCATTCAAAGTTACTAAAGAAACAAAATTTGCTAAAATTAATTATAATTACCTAAATTTAATTAGCTTTAAATCAACCGGTTCCCTATTGGAGTTAAAAACGTTATAAGTTTTAATACCCAAATTTACAAATGCATCTACAAAGTTGCGTTCTTCTGTCGTTATTATTATTTATAATTTCTCTAAATGTATGCAACGCTTCGGGAAATTTGGGACCTCGAGTGTCTCAACAAGCAGCCGACGATACGGCCATTATTGAGTAAATATTAACTTTATAAGTTCCCTATGATTGACGCTAAAGAGCTTGTCCTATACCTTGCACCTTTGTCGTGGAATCTCTTGAGATTCTTGAACAGACCGAAGCAGGATTATCACCTCCATAATAGAGAGATAAAGCATCCCTGTTACGTGTACCATAAGTTCATAAGATATGTTCCATACGTTTGTCACCGGTTACTGAGAGCTTGTCACGAAGAGACGTAGGTGCAACGTCACAGCTTTTAGTAATGCAATTATCGCGTCGTTCTCGAACTAGCTCTCAGTAAGTCTCTAGCGTTACGAAGAATAGGTGTCATACTTATGGAACCTAACTTATGGTGTACTTGTAGCTAGCTTAATCTCTCTATTTTCAGGAAAAATAGATGTGACGCGTAAAATCTTTCTTGACGTCACCATGCGCTTACTTTATCTGCTATGAGTCAGAAAGATACATTCTATTCGGTGGAAATAAAGATTCAATGTATCGCTTCTATTTTGTGACGCGCGTAAAAAATGCGCGTGGTAAACTGCGCAGTTGGAAATTACCACTGTTAGGGATTGCCTTCGTTTACGTAAGGCAATCACTTACGAAGGGGGGTTATTATGAACTCCTGGTAATATACAATATTCTAATTGGAATTTTCGCACGCTTGTTTCAGCCAAGTACAAAAAAAGGAGAATGGTTATGTCGCGACTCCAAACATCGCTTTCGGCACTTACGCCCCCCTAGGTAGTGTCGAGCAAGAGTCTCAAAAGTCCAAACAGTGAAGATTCTCATCCCAGAACGTATTGGATGAACTCTTTCTCAACTCACAAAGTTTGTTATTAACACCTGTAAATACTAATAAATGTTTTACTAATAAACAAAGTTAACAAACCCACTAATGAATAACAGGACTAACAATAAAAAGTGTTAATTGTAATCTCAAGTGCGAAATACTGTTCTTTCGTAATAACGACCAGAAATACAAAAAGCTACTAGGAATCATTTTGTAGAAATTTTCTCACCGTATTTAGGCGGATTTTATTACGTAACACTAATTTAACATCGCGAATAATCTATTTCGGTGCGCCTTGCACTTGCGCGCCCGATCTCGCGTTGCTTCCACCCAATGAAATCTCAGCTAGAAAGACGTCAGAATTATGAGGCGTGACGGATAGTACTCAAGCCCAGCCCACACAATCCGCGTACAAATTCACGTGAGAGATACGGTTACGCAGTGATTCCTAATGGCTGTATGTATTCCTACAAATTGCTGATAGTATACTAAACATTCGCTTTCGACAAGCCTAGGTATTTTCTCTTAACGCGTGACGCAGGCATAATGTGTACGGGATTTGCAGACGCTAGTCATGAAATTAAATGAGTAGTCGTAGTAGTGGAAAAAACACGAGCTACATTCAACCTTTGGCCTAATTAGAATTAAAAGTACCGCGAATTCTCATTTAATTATATAGCGCCTGCAAATCTCTTACAAGTTATCTTGCTACCCATATGTGACTATTTACCAATCAATGTTTGGGCGACCCATATCTCCGTAAATAAATGTTCTTTGATGACACTTTCGACTCAGTTTTACCCTACCAACACACCTAAAGGTTTAGCAGTGTTTATTTCACCATGAAGTGTACGGAAGATTGCGCAACAATCGTTAAATAAACAGGCTCGATATTATTGGGCGCTTTTCTCACAAAATGATGGTAATTAATCCACACTCAGGGATGCCCTAGACTTTTTTCTCGTAACAAGTAGTGTAGATGTTTTAGGCATCTTTTCTCTTTTACCTCGTTCCTCTAAAGAGGGTTAAGAGCCTCGTCTTTGCGCAAATTTCGATCAACTATAGCCATAATGCCTTGACAAACACGGCGATGGTTAAAGTTCACCAAGATTGGGTATACTTTGAGAAATATCTTCCTCGCGTCGCGTCTTTTAGAGTTCTATACTTATAGTTGGTACGAGTGTGGAGAGTGGAGTGCCTAATTAAGATAGTGGCTGGTGAATTTTGATGTTGTTGAACGCGTCGCGTCGACTCCTTGAAGATGTAATACTGGAATTGGGCCAGATGAAAAAAATTCAGCGGCCTTCTAAGCATCTATGTTTAAAGAGATAGTCGCCTACAAACAAAATATCCTAATTTCAAAATAAAATCAAAACATCCTTTTTTTTTTTTTGGAATATCTATTGCGGTTTAGATGATCTTTGTTTGTGCGATATCGTGACTTAAGAGAAGATGACACGTGACTGGGTGCTCTATACAGTTTTCACTAAAAGGGTTGAAATATTTTCTAGCCCTTTAGTAAAAACTACCACTCCATCCCTCTCTTCTTCAAGGCAAAACTAACTTATTAGGCTCAATTTGAACATTTTCAAATTATTTAAAACCATCAACACCTTAATTTGGTATTCGAAATGAATTTGTACTATCGCAAGTTACCAATCGGAAGGAGACAACGTTATGACATTATCATCCAACTAACTCAATATGAAAACTTTCGAGTATTTAAAACGTTGATATTCGGAATGAAAAGAGCAGTATATACTACTATCCCTTTAAAGTCACGGTGATATATAAAAATAGCTCTTCTCTCTAGTTGGTATAGTACGTGTTTTTCGCTGGGGTTTTAATCCGAGTGCATTATTACGTTGTAGTACTGTTCGTTTACAACGAGCTACACTGTCATGTTTCCAAAAACATTTCGTTCGCGAGGCAAGGGTTTTCAAATAGAGTCGTTCTAAATACCAGAGACTCCAGTTTTACAATTACCTATTGGGTTCCAAGGCGTCGTTTCTACTCGCGAGTCAAAGTGCTCGAGACACGAGGTAAACAAGCATGCCTATTTTACTATGAACTTTGTTTTAATGCCGTTGAATTGGCCATTGAGATATCGATGTTAAATGTATCGTTATATTATGGACTAGCTAGGCTAACCGCTGTTGCCCGTGTGTTTTAAGTTACTAGAAACCAGGAAGAGTTTACTGTAGAAAACTACTAATCTGTATGATGTTGTTGTTTTATAGAAACTAACATTTTTAACACCTTCAAAAAGAAAATCCTTAATTAGGGCTTAATTATAAAGCTAAAATGTTAAGGGTCTGGATAAGGACCTTCTTTGGGCCATTGTCTGTTTTGATGACATAATTAGCCCCACTTTTCCCTATCATTTGTTAAACATTCTGTTAGGTGGCTCACAATAAATTTTGGTCTTTATACTCCATTTAAAATTATGGTAATAGTTCAAAGCGGTTATAAGTAACTATAACTGTAATCGGGTCTAGTACGCCCATTGTACAACGACCATGGCACGCATTAGGGTGAAGATTATTTCGTTCGGATTATCTTACACCAGAAGAAAATATTTTCTTCTGCTTACACAGACCGGTCGGGAGAGCGTATGTTTGGAGCCACGCCGGCTGTTTCTTGTTTCTTGTAGTGCGTAGTAAAGTCTCTAAAACATTTCTACGCTAAACAAAATAAACCAAGAACTATTTTTAAATATCCTGAAGTTATTTCTAGAAATAACCGCGAAATATTTCGTTTACACTCTCTCCTTTCGATTCTATTTTTAAACTAGGGAATTATTGCTTTGCAAATGTCGAATTATTGCAAACTTTTATTTTGAGATATTTCCACTGTAACGATGCATTTGAAATACATTTATATAGTATATTTCGGAAATTTGTTTGTTTATGCACCGTTACAACTATTTAATTTCCGAATTGACCAAACCGCGTTAACACTAGGAAAAGGTTCATTAGAAGTGGTTTGGTGGTTGAGTTCTTCTCAAGATTGGGACAGAGGCGAACCCGAAGATATTAAGCATTTGAGGAACGTCCTATTCTAGACCCGTCACATTTTGGCTTTATGAATAGCCCCTAATTAAGCATTGTTTTATTTAATTTGAAAGTCGTAAAAATTCAACCCCTGGGTACCTTAGCTAGTGTCCCATAATACAAATCTGTTATCTGTCGCGTATCATCTGCGTTTGTTTCCATAGCAACCAATTAAAATATGGCGCACGTGCTTCTACCCTGCGATTTGCCCAACTGGGCGGAACTTCAACGTCAACTTAGTCAAATCAGATTGGCCCAAACTGTTAACCAACTCACTGAGGATATGTTGAAAATATATGATTCTTGCTGGTAATTAAACTTTACAGTGTTTATTTACCCTTATATTAATATATATTTCTTTTATTTTCCATTTCCTTAGTGTGAACCTTGACCCTGAAGAATTTCCACCATTAGGTGACCCAACGCGGTACGCTGGTCTTCGTGACTACCTCAACGAACACCTGAACGATTCTGAAAGAGTACATTTTTTCAAGGCCATTCTGCCAAGTTTGGTTTCAAACGCTCAACGACTTCGTATTGTTCGACCACTGATACCCTTTGTTTTCTCATTGCAACAAGAAGGCAAGTCTGTATATAAGAAACGCGGTTCACAATCCCGTATTTTCTCAAGATTGCCCGTTTTATGAAAAACCCACTATTACGAAATTTTGCAGAGAAAGTAACGCGTCTGGAAAGAAGATTCTTGGCTTCGATTCTAGCCAACGCCATCTTCTCTACGTTTCCTAGACGAACACCTAAAACCCATCCGACTCTACAAGATTTCAATTTTGGAGAGTTTTTCAGATTCATGGAAAAGTGAGTATTACTTTTCGGCCCGCCATTTTAGAAGATACTTATGGTAATTAGTATCGCAGAAAGGGAATTTGTTAATTAGTAAAATGAATTTTAATTCGTAGGGCTAGCCAACGAGAAAAGTTCCGTTACGTCTTAAAATACTTTGAGAAAATCTCAGTAACCGATCCAAAAGGAACAATTCGTTTTTGTCGACACGTTAGTTCATATTTATATTAAAACTTTATGAAAAAACTTAATTTTCTTTACACTTTACATCAGGTCCTTCCCGAAAAAAACATTCCCTCGATGCCATCTTGGCTGTGTAACACGAAGCCACTTTGCCCAATCGCCGTCAGACAATACGGAAATATCGAAGACTCAGAACCGGAAATGATTAAAGTAGGCACCTCCTATTATTCACGATTATTGATTAGAAACATTATAAATTACTGTTTCTCGTTATTATTGAAAGTAGGCTTGTTTCTGCAGCCGAAGAATTGGCGGACGAACACTGCTAGAAGATGATTCACAGGTGAGTTGTTTTTGAAGAAAAATTAGTCCGTTTGTTTTACTAAAGTCTATGACATTTCACATACGTCAATCCGCGACTTCTTAGTAGCGTACGTCAAACTTGTGGTAATGTATTATAATATATTGTTATTGATTAGGAATCACTGACGTTCAGCCGTTTACCCGAACTTCTAACTACACTGTGTTTCGTTGAATCCCTGAAAGATAATGAAGCCATGCTCATCCAAGGAATTTACGTACTCGAACGATTAGGCGATTCCTCATTGGTAGGAGGCGCGGAATGTTAAATTATTTCAAAACCACACCTGACTTAAATTTATAAAAAATTCACTTTACTTCCCCGTGAAAACGTTGACTTATTGGTTTTCTATCGCAGCCATTTTTAGACGCTGATAAGGAGGCTGACGTCATATTGATGGACGCTCTTGATTATTCCGACGACGTCAATCGTCAGTACGAAGACAAATACCTAATGAGGGACCTGACGAAGTTATTGGTGGCCTTTTCTCAACCGAATTCCATCAGAAGGCCGTCGCCCATTGGAGAGAGTTCCGGTTCAAGTACTTGTCCTGACAGACGAAGTCCAGCTACTGGTGCCAACAGTAAGTTCACGTATTCGACAGCGCTAAATCGTCCGAATATGCAGGGACAAATTATGTTGGCCAACAGTGTTGATCTTTGTTTCATAGGTCCAGCTGTGTCCAGTAGAAGATCTTCGGATCAGAGCACTGGGAAGCGTGGTAAAGTACCAGGCAATTCCGGAAGTGAAGCTCAAGAAAATAGTGATTCCTGCGGGAATAAAATAACTCCCAAGAAATCACTTCCAGTCGAGTCGAGCGGAGAAAGGTAAATCATAATGCCTTGATATTGTTAGTTGATAATTTTCATATGGTTTACAGAAAGACTTCGGAGGTTGCAAAGGTGTCTCGATCGAATTCAAATGCCAGCCGTACAACGAGAAATTTATTTCTGAAAGAAAGTACCGAGAATCGGAATGCGAAGGAAACGATTCGGAGGCCCAGTTTTTTAAGACGTGAAATCTCTAATCCAAAGGTAAACTTCAATAGTTTACTTGATGTATAAGTTTACTAGTACTGGGTTTAATGTTTTCGCTTTAGACTCCGTTGGTACAACATCCTTCATTGTTGACGATCGCCAGGAAACCGTCTTTGACAAAAAAAGTTCCGAAGCGTCACGTCATGAATCAAACTTCCGGTGAGGAAGAATACTACACCGCCGACGAAAGCGTTGATTCCTGCGAAGGTAACGCGCGCCATTTTCAACTGATTTTAATCGATGAATTGCAATACCGACGTTATAAGTAATCGAACTATATTAGTTTTCTTCATTTACTAGAAATCTGGTTTCTACCGGGACTCGGCTTAAAATCCAACTCCATGGAGGATGACAAATTGAATTCCATTTCGTCTTCCCCAACCACTATGGACCCCGTGACGATGTCTTTATTGAACCACGCTGATAGACTGAACCGTTACACTCGATTGTCAGAAGGGTCGTCGTCCAGTTTCGAAAGGAGTGGTAACTCACGGGGTCAATCCAGATCTAAGTCTTCGAGCCCTGATAAACTGTCAACTGGTGGGCATCGTAGCTCGAAAGGAGTGTGTCGCAGTCGCAGTGCCGGAAGTGTCTCTAAGGGATTAGCTTTGCGAGACGGAACCGAGGATGAAGATGATGACTCTTTGAATTTGAGCGAATTTGAACGCTACGAAGACTTCCGGAAACGGTTTCGAAGAAGGAGTAGAGGTAGAATGACTTGCATCCAAATCTTGTTATTATCTACCAAGCTGCAAACCATTATGACTACTGGGAACGGGTTCGTTAGATACTGAAACACAGTAATTTCGTTGAAGGTTTGTCTCGTCGAAGAAGCAGTCGTCATTCACGGACCAGCTCTTCTGGAAGTAGTGAAATGGAGGACATCGAAGAAGACCCTGAGCTTCTATTTGGCACTGGTCCTTCTATGCGTTCGGCCAATTCAGAACCATCTCTAGTTACAATGGAACCCGACAGCAATACTATACAGGTACGTCCTTAGGGGTCAAAGTTCTTTAACTAGGCTATCACAGCAGGAGCTGTGTCATTAATATACAACAATTCTAGCTCGCCAATCTGTTGGCCGTTCCGGCTGACACTTTTATAATGGCAAGGAGGGGGCGAAAGTTGGTGATGACCACTGGTGATGGTCAGTTGAAAGCGTACTCTTACGATGGTGTACACCCAAACCTACCTGTGCCTTTTAAGGCTAAATTCAGGCAAAGAAAGGTTCAGTCCGATGACGAAGAACCAGTGTGTGACCTTCAAACCAGTAAGTGTTTTAAGCCTATGTTTTAGGTTTGAAAGGAAAAGATGAAGCGCTCCTAAGATAACTTGACCGTCCTGTTTGAATTTTAGATGGGCGCCATTTTTATTCGGCAGCCAACGCGGGGTTCTGGAGGAAGGTGGAAACCGAAGCCCGTATTGGTGTTACTTCCGGTTCCTCATCCCGAGACGACGACAGAGAAAGTGACTGCAGCGCCGATAGAAGTCGAAGCGTGGGTTCAAGATCTCGCAGTAGCGAACCTAACTGCTCAAACGAAGACTTGGGTTTTCTAGAGGAAGAGGAAGAATATAGCGTAAGTAACAGCATGGATATGTACAAATACTAACGTATTATTATATACTACTATAGTACAACTTAAGTATTTATACATATCCATGGTAACGGATAGTAGAGTTACTCACGCCCAACCCCAAAAGCATGAAAAGTTAAAGTTGATCCTGAAAATCCTTACCCAATAACGCTCTCTGGGGAAGAAAAAACACGGCCGAGAAAAAAATGCTCGATACAATTACTATACCTCCTTACTTCGACTATCCCTTTATAATATATCCACAGAGCTTACTGCGAACTTCAGCTGACGGTTTGAGGCCAGTAGCGACCGGCAGATGGGGTTGTGGTCGATTAAAAGGTGATCCTCAACTCAGAGCTGTGTTGCAATGGTTAGCCGCTAGTTCCGCAGGGTTGCCGTATCTAATTTACTACACTAAAGGGGATCCTTACTTAGAAAAGGTATTATACCATGGAACGTCTTTTATCATAACCCTATAACACACTCCGCAAGTATGACGTAAGATCTAATTTTACCGCGATTGTAGTTGGAAGTGTTGAGCAAATTGGCTGACCTGAAACAATGGACCGTTGGTCACGTGGCTTGCGAAGCTCTACGTTACTGTCGAAATCGTCTGTCTTTACATAAAAGTGGAACTAGTTCGCAGCATCCGGCGCCATTTTTATTCACGATGCTCATCGGACAAAATCAACAGTTGATTCTTAAACAACACGAATCGCTCGATTAGTCAGTCCATTGTTATCATCATTTTACATAGACTTTTTTTATATAGAAACCCTTTGAAATAGACCAATCACATCTTGGTGGTACCAGCTTATTCATTTATTATGACGTGTTCAAACGAAACCCACATGTAAATTTCGTATTGGTCTATTACATTAGTAATGATATGTGAAATAGACAAACAAAATATCTCGGGCTTTCACCAAAAATTTAATATTTTCCCCATCTAACGAAGATGCGTAAAAATAAAGTAACCCCTTTTTGATTTTCATTAATTACCGATTATGTTCATCTAGTACCAAAGGGAGACGGCATTGGCCTTCAGGGCATTTTTGTTACTTTTCGACGATAAATCCCGTCTATAGGATAAGCGCCTCCCACATCGAAGCATCATCGGCCCGCTACTTTAATTATTCCCTGTGTCAACTCTATAATTTTCTGATTCCGAGAATTGAGACCAACGTTCCCGAACATCCTATTGTCCAATTTATCACCTAATTTGTCGGTTACTTCTACGCACGCTCGCGCGACACTTTTAAGGTGAAAACTTTCAAAGAGTCGGCGGAACAGAAAAAAAAATCCGGGATCTTAGGTGAAAAATCGAAGTTTAATTCAGGCTGTTATGGGACATTGCGTGACCCGAGTTAGAAGTTAAGCTGGATGCACACTGAGCGACTACCTCAACACTAGAAACGATACTGCGGTATAGTTTTAAGGCCGTGGTCTTTCGCTAGTCCGGCACAGACAAGTTGAGAAAAGGGCTACATAATCATTCCTATTAGCTGTATGTATTCCTGGTCTCTCGTAATCGTACATATCCCGCAAAACAGCGACATCTGAATTAAGTTCAGAAGGCCACCGTAAAAACAGAAAATCATACTCCTTCTCGTGTAAACCTTACCAAGTCTACAAGATGATATTTGAGAAGACAGGGAGACAAGGCGGCATAAGTGTTGTCGCTTCCGTCGAATGAACAAGGGACTGGTGGCGGCGGTTCAACGCTTATTTTCGTGTACTGGCTATCGACTTTATCCGAAAGCTTCATTTATTTGAAATACCAACTTGAAATTCAAGTTTCTTAATGCATTTTTACATGGGCTTTTCGATCAAGAAATCTACAACAACATGTCTTCTGCTGATTTGTCTTCTATTCTTTTCAGGTAAGATATTATCAGATTTATTCAGATCTCACTATCCAAAGTGAGAACACCAAGTTTGTAACTGAAGAAATCTATTTAACTTATTTATATTCAATTTAAACGCGAATGACTGACTGAATTCGTTAACTTCTTCAGCTTCTTTTAAAATTATTAAATTTTATATCTAATCTTTGCGAAATGAAACAAAAGTTCGTAGATGATATGAGAGGGGTCTTAGTCAGTGATTGACTCCCGATGCGGAAATATCCGTGTGATTTGCGATTCTGGTTAGGTGCGTTATGTAGTATGATCAGCCTTATCAGATCTGAATTTTCTAAACAGAATCTAATCATATCTAAATATCCTAAACAGAATCTAATCAGATCTAAATATTCTAAACAGAATCTAATCAGATCTAAAGATTCTAAACAATCTAATCAGATCTAAATATTCTAAACAGAATCTGGTCGGATCTAAAGATTCTAAACAGACTCTAATTAGATACGAACATTTTTATCGGAACTAATCATTCTAAATTTTCATAGGTGATTTTAAAAGGGATGGGGATTAACCGTTTCGTCTGGGCGAGTATCTTCGAGGAGATACTCGCTAAAAAACTTTCGGCGATTTTAAAAAGGATTGGTATTATGGGTTACGTAGGGGTTACGGGTTGTCATCTTGACAAGTAAAGTGTTCCTGATAACGATGCGGCTCGAGTCTGGCAGGCTGTGGCCATCTTAATCCGGCTCTTTCTCTAACGAAAATAGAGGCTACGTGAATCACGCGTCGTTTACTCTCTTTCTCTTCTTACTGCCTCACTTTCTGTTAGTTCTATTTGCCTTTGCAAGTGTGTACACCAGAAAATCATTTCTTACTGCCTCACTTTCTGTTAGTTCTATTTGCCTTTGCAAGTGTGTACACCAGAAAATCATTTAAATTTTTACTTCCGTTCGGGACAATTTGGCGACTTTTTCAAACATATTTCCGTCGCGAATGCTAAAAATACTTCAGGTGCGCGATATTTGTCGCTAAAGAAAAAGCAATTGTGTCTCTGTGACGCAATCGCGTATTATTCCGAAACTTTACTTAGAGGAAGGTATTTTTTATCCGTACACGATTGTTCTTATATTTCTTCGAAAATATATAGTTTAGGTGCACTTCCTTGAAAAATGTATGATATACTTCTGACGCTGTCGACGATTACCGAACGGCATTGTGAAAGAGATTGATATCAAGTAGTTCTTAGTGACTGTCGTCACTCTGTTGCGAATGAGGGAATCGCGTGACCAACTTTGCTTCGTGCGGTTACGCCTCTTCTATCTATCTAAAGCAACTTATCTTAAGGTTTAAGATAAAAAATACAATATTCTTCAGTTGATATAACGTTCATCATTGTGTCATCATCCGCCTTGGGTTTCCTTACATTGCAAACTGCGCGAGGGTTTGTGTCACTTGAACAAAGTGTTAGCAACTTTTATTTTAAAGGGTTAGTTGCAACTAAAATCTAATCCATTTGTTTTTCGGGTTAAAGAAGTGTTAGATTTAAAAAAACTAAGCGCAGTTGTTATCTTGTAATTATTAGTACGGTTTCCGGGAGAAGTAACGTCAAATTTGGGGAGGAGCCAGGACAGTGATCAAATTGGATATTGGAAAAAGCTAATGGGGGACACGGGCTAAACAGACTGTACCATTTTGGTTTATGCTAGGGGATTTAATCAACTGAGCAGCTGAGTAATTGGTTAAATTATGCAAGGGTGTGCGAAGTGAAGCTATTGTACTTTGAATGAGGAATAGATTTCTTCTACTTTTCTGGGCCTTTCTGCTTGAATTAAAGGGGAGGAGTTGTAATAACCTAGACCCCTTATTCGCGCCTGCGCGAAGACTATTTGTATCATGCGCAGCTATCCCGATACAGCTAAGTCGTGCATGGTTTTGGCAGCTTTCCCCGTGGAAACTTCTTTGCAGGAGCCGCTGTAGTATGGTAACTGCGGCGCGCTTATAGTTACAAATCGATTAAACTATAGCTTCGAAAGTAGTTTCTCCAATGAAATGACATACACTTGAAGAGGTTACATTACAACAACTACACCAATGTATCGGGAAAAGAAGTTACAGTTGAGAATCTGGTCACGTAAAGATTGGAAGGGCTTTTTTCTTAAGTGGATTCTGACAAGCGATGGTATTATTGGATTTCGGGTTAACTATAATGGACGTCATTATTTGTTAATACCGAAGAAAATTGAGCCGATAAAGCGGAAAAAAGGAGATAGTTCAAGACATTATACCGTTCAAGATCAATAGCGTCTTCAAATGGCTACCGTTAGTTTCTGTTCGTTATATGGTTATATCGCTGTTGAAGTGTTGGGTATATTCCTCTGATTTTTGAGTACTATTCAAGATTATATTATTATATTAGTCTTGACTTGAGTCCTGACTGATAAACAATGCTAATAAGCACGAACCTTTTTAAACCGGAAGCTGGAAATAGTTTTCCGGGACTTTAACTTATTTTTACCTTAATTTACCAAGAAAAAACTTTACAATACGCTTCCTCTTGTAAAATGGCACCCATCACTGTCATACGTTTCGTACAATATCGAAATTTGTAAAATACGTAGAAACTTTCCAAAGTGGGGTAAGAAAAAGAAATGGCCGTTGATGCGTAGTTTTGTGGGCGCACACGCGCGGAGGAGGGACTATGCCGTAAATGAGTACCGTCAAGTACGCTCGTCAAGGTCAAATTCGGGCAGAGTCGCTGTACACGGCGGAATACAGTTTAATCCGCTACTCGATGTACCCCCATTCTTCGCGACACTATGTCGATTATACCCGATCCTTTTTGATGTTTCTTCTATGTTGGAATGATTTCAGCGGAAGTGACCGAAGCCTTGAAGTGTTATCAATGCGGAAGTTACCCCCGAGGAGGCGGAACTGGATCTATATCGCCGTGTTCTGATCGCGACGAAAAGAATGTCATGACCTGTTCACCCTTGGACAAACTTTGTCTAGTAATTAATTTAAATAATACGATTAAATTTTAAATTTAATTTCATCATTTATGCGTAGAAATACGTCAATAAGAAAATGGTTGTAAGGCAGTGTTCTGAAAAATGCGAAGACGACAGTAAGTGCTATTTACAATGTTTGCCATTTCTGTACTCAAGAGCAATCGGGCCAGAATGAGATAATAATACCTTGACGGACATTGCGAAGATTCGCTACTCGCCAAATACTAGCATTTGCGCCATTAAAAAGACGTTCTCTTCTCTAAAGTTTCTTTATTTTTCAGAAAACTCTCACGAGGAGGAATACCATTGTTGCAAAGACGATTTATGCAATGGAGGCGTTGCCATTGAACCGAGAGCTTTTAGCGTGATTTTGACCGCCATCTTTACATTAGGGTTAGCTTTTCGTGCCTAATTTTTAATTAATACGTCTTCGTGTTCCAAAACAGATTTGAAATCGTCTTAAAATTTTCCGATTTGTTCTTTCACAATCTCGCACTTAATATTAGACGTGTTGCGTGTTGGTGTGTTAAGTAATTTTTAGGCTTAGCGCGAAGGTTAACCTAAAGTGGGTATTAAATTCCCGCCATCAGCTCTTTGGCTTCTCCCTTTGGCCATAGATAATATTATCTATGCTTTGGCTATTCCTAATCGCGAAATGTTTTCGACAGAACTCCACTGAACATATTCCTAGTGTCGTAATTAAAGAACAACTTCAAAATGACGAGTTTACCGTTGTCTGCTTAGATTGACTATCCATGGTTGCGAAAGTTCAGTAAAAATCCCGCAAAGGTCAAAGAAATAGGCCTATATGCGAGGAAATTTGAAATTTGCCCTAAAAGTTATAAAATTTGAAATGTTAAAAACCCCCCAAATTTAGGGGAAAATTTCAGCAGACGATGGATATTGGGTGGTATGTATCGTTCCTAAACAAATAATTGACTAATAAAACCAATGCTACTAAATTACTAATGCGCTATTCAAATTTGATATATTTGAAAACTACTAAAAATTAGATATAACCTGACCTCTTTAGGTTAACCTTGTCGAGATTATACGAAACTAAATCCGAAGTATTGTATACATTATAATGTGATTTCCATTTAAATGTCTACTAATCAATAATAAATATTTCGTAATCTTTTTGCACAAATAAACCAAGGGTCTAGACTTATTTCACCATGATGCGGTTATGGTATTGTCCACATACTGGATGCTCCGTCTTAAAACAACAAGACTTTAGAAAGGGATCTATTAATATCTTTTCAACATTGAATAGTCAGGAACTACTTAATCTCTACGGGATTTGGTGTAACGTGTAACCTTGTAAAGTCCTACTATCAGTTTGTCTTTGGGAAGTGTGTACTGATAAAATTGTTTTGTATACAAATTTGTACGATAATGAGCTAGAAGTCTACAAGATTTTTATTTTCACTTTTACATTGGTTTATATTTGAAATTATTACGAACTTACTCAATACGTTTCTTCTTATTATCTAATTTTCGTTTCAGATCCTCGATTTTAAATTTGAAATCGTTGCCTTTTTTGTGAATCCAGTCCTTAATTTTGAAATCTTTGCCTTTTGTGTCAATCCAGTCTTTATTTTTAATATCTTGGCCTTTCTTATCAATCCAATCTTTAATTTTGAAATCGTCGCCGTTCTTCTTGAACAAGCTTTTAATTTTGTCCAAGCTCTTTCCCGCCTTTCTGTTGGTGTAAACCCAAGAACTTGTTTCTGGATCCAAACTTCTCGCTCCTATTGTATACGTGTTGGTAGTACCACCCTTATACTTTAATATTTCAACTTTATCGAGAATTTTAACGTTGTTACAGAAGAGTTCTATAAGGCGTTCATCATTCAATAACTTTCCCACAATATTCAACATTCCCTTTTGACCGCCCTGTTCCGGTTGGCATCTGCAACAACATAAGGTAAGGTCCCCGCAAGTGAGAATGTCTTACTAACTTTTTTCCGTATCTCCAATACTCCCAAATTTATTTAAAACATTTAGGATGCGCGGGTTAATAGGTTTATTGTCTGCCATGTAATAATTTGAAAAAATAGGAAGCAAGGCGGCTTTGCGCAACAGTTCATTCGAAACGTAGAATAGAAGTTACGATTACGAGTGGAATTTTTTTTATGTTTGTTATTATTACCAGAAGTAGGATAAGGGACTAGAAGTATCGAGGTAACCAAATTCATCACTTGGCGAAAGTGAATATTCTTGATAAGGCACCAACGGTTGTCCCTCTGGTAGCGGTTTCTGAATTTTCCCTCCAAAACGTGAGACGCTCGTGGCGGTAGACGGCCGAACTAGATTCAAGCACCTGCTTCGTCCGAGTTCCGCGGCTTTAGGTTGAGGGGAGGGGGAGGGGGGGTAGGAAATATTTTTGGAACTCAACCAATTTTTTTCTCTCTAGTGTAGGCGCGATGGAAGCGGCATAAAATCCTCAAATTTGTTCACTAGTGCCAGGATCTAATACCAATTTCTAGAGCTCTTTACTTCTAGTCCCTTATCTTACTTCTGTTATTACGAATTGTCCTTTTGCTAAATTTTTATCACACCTTTACGTCACACACTACCTCATCCCGTACACTACTGTTATTGAGAACGGCAAAAGTTTTCACTTACTGATGTCAAACACATCAATACATTATAATTCTTAATTTTATGGGACTAGAGTCTTTGGCGTTAACCCTTCATGAACGAAAAAGCAATATGAATCGCGGTTGCGCGTTTGGGAACAGCGATTACGGCTAAGTGATGCGAATATCTAATTAAGTACTTCTTTAATATCATAAAGCGTATTTTACATTTTATATACCCATAAGCTTATAAGATATGTTCCACAAGTATGACACTTCCTATACTTAGTAATAATAACGACGCCAGAATTGACTACACTCGGTTCTACAGTCCATCGTCCTATGTAGTCTGTACTAAGCTTAACAGCGCCTCACCAAGCGTCGCTTTACCTCGAATCTATGATCTAGTCACTTCGTGACAAGCGAGTCAGTACTAGTAGCCAGTGACAAACTTATGGAACATATCTTATGAACTTATGATATCACTGATTAACTTCTTAATTTCCTTTTTTTAATTGTTGAAAATATTTGAACCAGAATTTGATTTTGCTGAATACGTTGCCATTACTCTGGGTGTTGTAAACCCGAGAGTTTGTATCGATCGAGTAATTGTTCGTTGTTTCTCCCTTAAAAGTCAATATCTCAATTTTATCCACAATTTTGACGTTGTTACAGAAAAGTTCTATAAGACGCTCGAGTTGCAAAATCTTCACCGCTATATTGAGCAGGCTCTTTTGGTCATCACTTTTTGGTACGCATCTGCAATAGATGGAATGACCGTAAGAAGCGCGGCTTCCGATAGCCCAGTCCCTACCGCGCATTTTCTCATGATCGTGCGCCTTCAAAAGCGTCCCTTTCTCACAGGCTGAGATAGGTAAGGGTAAGGTAGGGGTAATCGGTTCGATTTAGCAGACGCCACTAAACTATTTTGTAATAACAGATCATTTATTTTTGTTATATTTTTCCTTTTAATTTTAGAAAAAGCCGTTCTTTTAAGGTATAATGTTATGTTACCTGAACTTTTACTTAAGCTCCGTACTTTTCTACAGATTTCTTTTAAAATGCCAGCGTGAATATTAACAAAAGTACTTCTGACGGCCAACTCTGGGTCATAATGCTGCTATAGTTCATATAAAAGCCCTGACTGAAGAAGGTACGACCTAAGAATACGTTAATGAATTTGCTTTTAGCTTTTAAAATGGAAGCCATCCAGAAATGTAGAAGAAGCATAGACGGAATTACGTTGATTGTACGTTTCAACCGATTTCATTAATATCAGAAGTATATAATACTTCTCTTATCCCCTTCTGTAATTATCAGAAGTATATAATAATTCTTTTCGAGATAAGTGTACCACAAAGTGGTGTAAATGTAACGTCATTCTTCCAAATCATCGGATCATTCGGAGCAAGGTTACTAAACCGAATCACACACGCGATAAATAGTTCCCTCATCATTGCTCTATTAGCGTTTAACTATTTGGTAAGACGCATGCGCTTGTGGATTTTTGTCCCACGTCAAGACAATCAAGATTTGTGGGTTGATTACTGGGGATTTAGTGCCAAACAATTATAGAATTCACCCTAGCACGGCGCGATGCCCATCTGAAGTTTGATGAGAGGGAGATCAAACAAAAAGGTGCATGGACCTGGGAAGAATAGCGTTACGTAACTAAAGTATTAGGATGATAGAGAGTGTCATCCTTCATCTATTATCCCCTTCTGTTAATATTTAGTATACTGGTTGATATTTATATCCCATAGACGGACTTAATTTTAAACAACGTTTAGGGTAAACTAACACACGCCCTTCTCTTCCATCTTTTAAAATGCCGGCCCGAAAATTAATATAAGTGTCCTGAAAGTCAGCAACGCTGTAGTACAGTTCCCAAGGGTTAACGCCAAAAAATATGTTTGAGGAAGCGCTATTTATATTATCAACTTAACGAAGAAAATTCGACTAACTTCTCGTATTACTTACATTATTACTTGGGAGTCCGGTTTAAATTGGTTTTGAAATTCTGGATTTTTCGACAGGAATTCTTTAGCGTCTTTCTCCCCTAAGGCGAGGAACGGACCATCTGGTCTCAAATTTCTCTTGACCAGTCGGTGACCTACAGACCATTCCTCGTCTTTACCTGAAAACACAAACAACGATACCCACTACCTTACTACTACGGATCTGTATTTAAACCTTACATTCCCCAAGAGTATAATTCGCGCGCAGTTCTTCATTATATCCATGATTTTTAATTTTATTACACCCTATTTGCACTCTGCACATAATCATCCTTGAATTGTGACGTTTTGCAAGCTAAACGTTGTCAAACAACGCGTTTCTAACAGAAACAAAGATGGTAAGTTTCGTATTAATGACACGCGCCTCAGCATGGGTAGAGGACCATCTTTGAACCTAGGAATTCCAAAGAAGGCATCGGCGGGTGGGTAAACATTATTTGAAAAACGTCATAGGCACGTGACCGAGGAGAGGCGTGGCTCTATTCTGTTCGGATTAGAGGGGGGACTAAAGAAGATGCGCAATACCGATACTATAAGCCCGTACTTACGCATTATAGGGTTATTAGGATAGTAATTTGTAGACAACTATGACCCTACTAAGTCTTCATTCCGTCAGATTTCAAATTCAGTGACACGAATGGACAAAATATATTTTTAATTCTTATCAACAATTAATTAGCTGTTTCGCTTTGGCTAATAGTTAAAGAACTGTTGCCTTAGCTTATTATCGCCTATGTAAACTAGACGTTTATAGAATTCTCGAGAAACTACTTACTTTCATTTGTCCGTGTGGGTGCTGAGGAAACATTATGTAAAATTACACAAAGTTGGAAGAAGGATAGAATGGTGTACGTCAATCGACTCATCTTAAGTGCTGCTTCGATCCTTAATGATAAGAAAAAACCGGGTAATACCATTATTTATAGACTTTTAAGAGAGCATCAATAATAAGAATAATAATAAGAATTATAATTATAATTAGACGAATTATCTTTTAGTTGTCGTTCTCTTTAAAATTATTTTATTCATTAAGTCTAATTGCAGTTCAAAGAATAACGAGCCCATTTAAATAACTCCGAGTTGAATTATGCCTGCTGAATAAGGAATTATTTATATTAAAATAATATTATGTTCCATCGTTTATTTAAAATTGGTTACAATGTACATAGTGTATCGATAAATCGTTTTTATCAAAAGTTCATAGATAAAGCCAAAGGTTCCTCTGTAGCCCAAGTCGGGAACTGGAAACTTTTGTTTTTTATCAATATACGTTTGCTACTACTGTCGTAAATCCTCCATTGTAGTTGATGGGAAAATCATTGCAGAACCTTGAACAGACGGTATTTATTGGGGGCAAGTTTTGCAAATCTGGTGTTTACACCGAGAGTATGATTGCGAACTTGTGACATTTGAGTGTTAATTTTAATTGTCAACTCATTTTAAGGGAATAAATTAATCAATTAATGAAGAATGGCTTTCTTACAAGTAAGAAACGTTTACTTTATTTAAATTGATAGTTTTTAAGTTGTCAAGAAAATTCCAGGGAAATAATTAAACACAGCGCAGAGCGACAAACTTAAGCCGCGTTTGCACGAGACACTTTGAAACCGTTTTAAACCGTTATGGAATGTTCAAAAATAATATTACGCTGTTAAAACCAGAGATATTTCACGAGGAAATGCAAATATTATTTTTCAAAAGGTGTTAGGCCTTTCCAAAACGGTTGAAAACGGTTCCAAAGTGTCTCGTGTTAACGCGGCTTAAGTAGGAAATTGGTGTTTAAAACGGTTTAATTGAAACTATAAATCTAGTATTGTTGAAAACTTCTAAAGGTGTAATTTTACGGCAATGCTACCACCTTTTCTTGGGCTATCATTAGGATTTCTAAAGCAAAAAGAAAAAACATGACTTGGCTACGCCTACCCTTATGTAGCTTATTTCTCCGAGTTCCGAGCGTGTCTTTGAGATATTCTCCCTGTTTCTACCTACCAAGAAGTTTTAATAAGTCGAATTTATCTTTAGTGGCGCAAGTTTTTCTTTTTCGACAAGGAATTGGTCAAAGATCACGAAGCCAATGAAGGTTATGAAAAACTGAAGGTAATTGTTTTTCACGAGTTTTGACAAGTCACAATTTGACTGTGTTCTTATTGTAGGATATAAACGTGACATGTACTTCGAGTGGACGTGGTCATATTGTGCTGGGTGATTCCGAGGGAATGGTTCATTGCCTGAACCGGCAATTGAGCATGTCATCCTTTAAAGCTTACGATGTCCAAACCACACACATTCAACAAATGAGACAAGATCCAATTCTGATCACACTAGGAGTAATTTATTTTATCTTTCAGTGTATCTTTGAAGCGAGTCTCTTCTCAGGTTTAGTTTAAAGAAATGCCACTAGGTGCTCCCATAATCGAGGGGTGGAGTTGATTGATCCTCTAAGCTAATTGTAGCGAAGGCTAATTTTAGCTCCGCCCTCATTGACGAGTTCTGATTGGCTCCTGCCTTTGGAAAGGGAAAATTTTTGTGTAGAAGATCAGCCACAGGAGGCGACATGTGCTTTAAGCACTGAGCATTTTTCTACTTTTGTTCCAATGATCAGTAGCAGAAATCACCATGTTCTAATGATGCGGTTACCTATCCTTATTTCTTCGCATTGCAGCTAGCAATTCATACACAGTTTATTTTTATATTTGTTATTATTTTGAACTGAAAAAACTTTGTGTTTGAATCAGCAGATGGCGTTAGGTGCCATTATGTAGTAAGTAACTGAGGTTAAAGTACGCGCACAATCTGTTGGAATCCCAGCTAGCAATGAAGTTAAAACTGAGAAAAGAGAAGGAAAGCTTTGTAGTTTTAAATGGTTGTGTTAGTTAAAATATTCTTAATTGCTAAGCCTTGTAAGCGGCGTCGCGAATAATCCTAGACACACTTACAGCTTTCAGAGAGATTATAAAACATTCTGAAGTCAAAACTGAGAAAGGAGAAGAAACCCTGTATTGATATGCGGTGGTTATTCTTGTTAGTTTAAGTACTCTTGCTAAGCCTTGCAATCGGCATCGCGAATAATCCTAGACGGATTTACAGCTTTCAGGGGGATTATAAAACATTCTATCCTCAAAAATCGGTGTCATCCCCACTATGAAGTTGTTAGTTAAAATACTCTCGTTAAGCCTTGCAAGCTGCATCGCGAATAAGTCCAAGAGTATTTAGAGTCATCCTGCGAACAAATTTAGACGAAAACGAACTCCGTGTGTGATCTATCTTAAAAGGGCTGGCCGGAGCTGTTGGGGTGAAAGGGGGGGGGGTCAAACTGTTGGTTAGCATATTGCTTACCCGCCCACTGCGACGGTGGCGCCATTCCTTACGGCCAAAGAGCTGGGTGTTATCCTCCTGAACTAAGGGCGGACTTCACCCCAACAGCGCCGGTAGCCCCTTTAATGTGATTTGTTATTATTGTAGATGGAAGACCCTGGTGGTAGATCCATTCTCAAAGTTTGGAATTTGGAAAAAGTAAATTATTTTTCTTTCTCACTAGGAATAGTTTTATTAAGATTGGTAGCCGTTATATTTTTGGTTATCGCGTTTCTGTAGTTTGATCGTAGTGGGAACATGTTATGTCTCAGAACTCTAACTTCAACGGTCAACATAAAAACGGTGAGCAACTAAAAGGAAATCTGAGATGTAGTGTCCTCAAACCAGTCTGATAATCTGTTTTCAGGCAAGTGCTTTGGTGGTTCACGAAAACATGTCTCTTTTGGTTGTTGGTTACGAAGATGGAACAATCCTTCTTCTTAGAGGAGATATTACGCGTGAACGGTATATATCGTTGCTTGTGACGTCATAATGGTGTCTTATCAAAAAATGCCATACAATACTAATTAGATTTAATTTAAACGTGACTTCAGGCATAGTAAGCAACAAATTTTGAAAGTGAGCGACTCGTCTATTACTGGTTTGGGTCTGCGTAACATTGGCAAACACATCTTCCTCTTTGTGGCGACATCTACCAACATTTGTTCCTTGAATGTCTCCGTTAAAGAGAAGGAACTTGACAGTCTAATTCTTCTGGATAAATTTGGTTGTCCTCCTCGATGCTCTACAATCAGCGATGCCAAACACGACAACCCCTTTGTCGTGGCCAGAGAAGATGTAATTTAACTTTACAGTTATCAATGAATTCGCGTCAGGAATATTGGCGTTACGATCTGTTTCGTGTTTTAATTCTGTTGCAGGCGATATACTTTTATCAACCTGATAGTCGAGGACCATGTTTAGCGTTTGAGGGCGAGAAGATCATGGTCCATTGGTTTAAGGGATATCTCGTTGTTGTGGGCAAAAACGAGAAACCAACAGCGCAAGCGCGCTCTGTGTAAGACCTCGACTGTTTAAAATTAGAGGCGTGCGAACACCACTTTTCGAGTATCAAACCGGTTACTAAATAGCAAAAAACTTATAGTTTATTCCAAATTGAATACCGAATAGTTAGGCCTTGGTAATTTTTTACTACCCGATTATTCGCGAACAGTTAACTCTAGTATTCGCGAACAGTTAACTCTAGTATTCGCGAATCTTTAACCTTAATATTCGCATATTGAATACCAGATCGTATTATTTGGTTTGGTGTTCGATCGAATTATTTGATTGAAATGGTTAACCGCACTCCTCAACAGTTTAAATATCAAATCAGGAGCCGCTCCCTTTGTTTGACCTTTCCTTCTTTCAGGTCTGGATCTCAGCTAGACATGAACATTGTGACTCTATATGACATTCAAAATAAATTTATTGGTATATAATCAAATCTATTTTAATGCCCCTTTGGCAAACTTTCGCTGGGCTTACTTTAAGATTTCGCGCGTAAGGAATGAAATTTATTTTTTTTAGCGTATTCCGTTTCTATTCCTGGTGTTCTGGAAGTAATGTCTGAATGGGGAACGTTATATATTCTCACCCAAGATGGAAAAGTTAGTTTACGCTCAATAGTACTAGTCATTAAGCGCGCGACGTGGCGGTACATCAATATAGACTAGTACTATTTTTCCAGGAAAGGTCTTATTAACCGCTACTTAATGAATTTTTAGCTTTTTAATCTTCAAGAAAAGGACACGCAGAGTAAATTAGATATGCTCTTCAGAAAAAATCAGTATTCACTCGCCATCAGGTTTGTATACGTTAAAATTTTGGTATCGACTTGTTGTCTGCCGATTTTAGCTTTTAGTAATCAATATTAGTAACTAGTATTGTTATTGTTTTCTTGTGACTAAAGTCTCGCTCGAAGTCAACATTACGACGAGGAGGGATTGGCGGACATTTTTCGTCAATACGGGGACCATCTCTACAGTAAAGGGGACCATGACGGAGCCATCATACAGTTTATGAAGACCATTGGCAAACTAGATGCTTCATACGTCATCAGAAAGGTAACTAACTTAAAATTTGTTATGTTACGTAAGTTTTAGAGTGGGAAAAATGTAACAGCTAGACGCACACCCCAATTGATAACATGATTAACGTCCAACATTTTGGTGCACTGAAAAGATTTGACGTGATTATATTTGTATGATTATAGTTTTTGGACGCGCAACGAATCCATAATTTGACGGCTTATCTACAAGCGTTGCATAAAAAGGGTTTGGCAACGGAAGATCACACCACTTTATTGCTGAACTGTTATACAAAACTGAAAGATAACACCAAGCTCGATGAATTTGTCATGGTCAGTAATGCCTTCTGCTGATTTGAGTTTTGGCTTATGAATAGTTGTCAGAATGTTTGTTTTTTTTTTCCTTGAATCTTCTCGAATAGACGAAAGAGCTCGAGGTTGATTTTGACGTTGAAATTGCGATCAAAGTTTGTCGGCAAGCTGGGTATTTCAGCCACGCCCTCTACTTGGCGGAAAAACACAATCAGTATGAATGGTACCTGAAAATTCAAATTGAAAATCAGAAAGATTACCTTAAAGCGCTCGACTATATTGGAAAGCTGGACTTTTACGAGGTCAAATAAATCTCTGTACCCTAACCGTTACGTCATTGACCTTTTATTGGTTTTTTTTTACAACAGGCAGAGAACAACATGAAACTATATGGCAAAACGTTGATATCTTTTGTGCCTGAAGAAACAACCGCGTTCCTCAAAAAACTCTGCACTGATTACAAACCAAATAACGGTAACATGTCATTTCAAATTCTTGCAAATTAAAAAAAATTCCCTTAAAATATTGACTTTAGTTAGTAGGGGCCGCTGTCACTTCAAAATTAATTTTTTTCTTTTTCTCTATAAATTAGTTCCCCTTGTGAATGAAAATATGCTAACGGGTAAGAATTTAATCTTTCAAAGTGAATGACAGATAGCGCCACATGTGCACTTTGAGTATTTAATTTTGTCGTAAAACTCTTCAGGTTGCCCTCCTCCAATGGCCATGAAAGCTCGCGTTGAAGAATTCATTCATATTTTTGTTAATAATTCTTCGAAACTCATGGAATTCCTGGAGTATATGGTGCAGGTAAATAGCTGTATAATCTAGAGTTTTATGTTATACATTTTTTTCTTCTTTATTCGAAAGAGATGCTTCCCTTCCCCGAAGTTGGATAATTATGTATTATTTATGTAATAATTTAAGGTTGCGCAAAACGTTAATCTGCCATGGACCCTCTTGTTAAATTTAAATACGCCAACAACCAAGTGAAGTTCTAACAGCCATTCACTGTTTCGTGTATGCCGCCGTAGATAACCTTACTCTTCCGTGACCTTTAATTCTGTCCCTAATACGACGTAGTTCCGCTATCGCGAATTTTTCTCACAAGTGGGGAGCAATAATCAGTGGTGTGCGAGTCCCGTTTTTTTGGTTTCGAGCCGAGTCCGAGTATCGAAACTAATTTCTTATCGAGTATTGAGCCGAGTCTCAAAAATACTTTCGAGTATCGAGTATTTAGATAGGTCAAATTTTGGTTCTTTCGAGTAATTATGGAGTCTCAAATATTGACTTGTCGAGTAGCGATTTTGTAAATTTCTTGAAAATAACGAAGATGTTCAATTATCTAATAACAAACTAGTTCAAAAAGATTGTTAGTGATCAATTAAACATTGAACAGGTGATTTTCAAAATAAATGATCATGAACTCATCGTCTGCTATAGTTGTAAGCCTCGGACTCGAGTATTTGTCGAGTATTTAAGATGTTAAAAAGCTACTTGAATCTGTCTCGAGTATCTCAATGTGTTGTTATCGAGTATCGAGTCGAGTACTCGAACTTAACGAGTACTCGCACACCCCTGGCAATAATAGCCGCCTGTAAAACAGTGGATGGTTTTTTTTCGTTTAAGGCATGTCCTAGATTGTTCACTATTTCATTTAGAACTTAACATCAGTATGTCCATCATTAAGAAATAGAATGAGGCTCTTGGACCCTAGTTGTTTTACCATATGTAATTTGTGAGTCAAGTCAACCACTTTGTTGTTATTTTTTCGTAGGTTCAGGAAGGGGCTCCTAGTCTGTTGTGCAATACTCTTTTGGAACTCTATCTTCAGGCTTACAAACACGCAAATGATTCAGCTGTACGTAACATCTTATCTTAAAGCATAACGCGGGTCACGTTGCTCGATCCCCTACCAGGTGACTTTCCTTACGAACTGCAGTTTTGGCTTGGCGAAGGCGGGAGACATTTGTGGGCTAGGTTTATAAATCCGACCCCCTAACCTTTGCCAAGCTAAACCCGGAGTTCAGGATTAAAGTCACCACGTGACTCGCGCTCTGCTACTGTTACCCCGACTTTGTTTAGTAAAAAACTAAAAATAACTTCATTCTAAAAGACAAAAGATCAACTGGAAACAAAAATTATGGCAATGCTTAAGAATTCAGAGGTACCGCCAATTTTATACCATCCGTTTTTATAATTTTTTACATATATGCATACGTATTATTGTACAATCTTTACGTTAGTCTCGTTTTGACGTGGAAGGAGCGTTAGTTTTGTGCAAGATGAACAATTTCAAAGCGGGTATCTTGCATTTGTACGAAAAGGCGGAATTGTATCAACAGATTCTCTCGTATTACGTTGATCAAATGGATGACGAGAATGTAATTGGAACGTGCGATCGTTTTGGTTGTAAAGATCCAAATCTCTGGGTTCAAGCACTCTGGTATTTTTCCAAAGCCGAGGAAAGTCAAAAACATCATCTCTCCAAGGTTCTAAGTGATATCCTTTCAGGTTTAACGTAATACGCAATACGCGTCTTGAGAATAGATAGTAAAAAAAAATTTTGGGGAGAGGAGGGGAACGGTGGTTTAACTTATTTATTTCTTAACGGAGATATTGACAGATTGAAAAGAAGAAGCTCTTACCGCCTATCATGGTTGTTGACATCATGTCTAGAAGTTCCACCGCGACTCTCGGTGTTATCAAGGTAGGGTTTTTCTAATAATTTAGTTTGAAAGAAAAGTTTGTGTAGCGTAACCATGGATTAACTAACACTAGGGATTGTTCACTAACTGGGTTTCCCATGTATTGCTATCGCCAACTAAATGTTCCGAATTATTCCTTGATTCCCCTCTTCATTCCCCCAATTTATTGGACCAAAACGGATGTAGATATAGCGCCATCTCTCGGCAAAATAAATCGTTTTTGCCCAATTTAGGCAGTATTTCAATTTTGACGTCATAGACCACGTGATATTTGGTCCAATTTTCTTATTAGTTCCTGTTAGGGATAGTAGCTGCTGCTAGGGGGCGTTTGGAACATGCATGCGTTATCTTTTTGGGGGAACGAACTATCCCTAGCGTTAGTTAATCCATGGCGTAACATTATACCTTAAAAGAGCGGCCTTTTTCTAAATATAAAAGGAAAAATATTAAAAAAATAAATCCTCTCTTGTTACAAGCATTTAATTAGTCTTAAAAACGCGAACCAGTACCGCGCCATCCGCCATTGCTTTAGTCCAATTAATAATATAACGAACGAATAATGCTAGGACTATTTAATCAAACATCTTCAACAAGAGAATGAAAGGATTAGCAGCGACGAAAATCTAATCAACAAATACAAAGAAGAAACGATGGAAATGAGACACCAAATTGAAGAACTTCGAACCAGCGCTAAGATATTCAAAGTCTCAAAGTGTAGCGCGTGTAATTATCAACTCGAGCTTCCTTCCGTTCATTTTCTCTGCGGTCATTCCTATCACAACCAGTAATTAAGTAACTGTAGTTTTAGGCGACCTTTAACCCTAAAGAGAATCATTTTACAGATGTTTTGAAAGCTACAGCGCCGAGAGTGATCAAGAATGTCCGTTGTGTCAACCAGAAAATAGGTAACGGAAAAATCTTCATTTCTAATTTTTAGTTATTAAATCAATTTTGTTTTTCAGGAAGGTGTTGGACATCATCAAGGCTCAGGAACAAAGTTCCGGCAGTAAACTACATGACGAATTCCATCAACAAGTAACGCCTATTTATACAATTTTCTTCGTATTAAAGTAACCATAGTTGCTTCTAATTATTAGTTGGAACGAGCGGAAGATGGTTTTTCCGTGGTGGCCGATTATTTTGGTAGGGGCGTCTTCAGCAAAGTGACCATTATCACCGATAGTACGTCAAGTGGCAGCAAAGCCAGTGTGGCCAGTGTAAGAGACATTCCAGTTAGCAGACAGAGAGATATGCTACTCAACTAATCAGGTACTAATCTCTAATATACGCTATAGAATTATACCCGCCGCGCATTTCGAATATCACAATTGGTTTTAGGGTGAACCTATAGTTTTTAAAATATATTTTGTTTGATGTATTGTAGCCACAAAGGCGTACCGTTCCTTTGGCGATATGATTTTGCCGCAATAAGTCAAGAGATTTGACGAAGTTGTGTCTCTATATAACAAATATTCTTGTAATATTTATTTCTATTCAAAATTTAAATTATATTTAAAAATCAATTAATTTTTATTAAAATACTAAATTTCCAAAATTAAAATTGGTAAATTATAATTGAATAAATAAATTTCCATAAAACAGTTTAAAGATTGAAAAATAGTTTATTTTTTTTAAACGGTGGTTACAGTATTGACAAAAATGAGTAGGCGCGCGTGTTTTGTTAAGTATTAACAATTAAGACAATATATGGAATGTTTAATGCCCTTTTTTAAGCTCATAACTGAAAGTAAACACTTTGGGTACAATTTTTGTACAATATATCACAAGAACAAAAATAAAAAAAAAAAAAAGAAATTGGAACGTCGACTAGAAAATCTTATAGTATTTTAAAATAATGCCCTTAACACTTGGAACAAAAAGGGAAACTGAAATGTGATCCCTTCGTAAATGTGTAAAGCTATTAACTTATTAAGGTTTGAGTAGTAGTATATTGTGACATAACGGAGACTCCTTTCAAAATGAGTGAGTTATTCTGGAGTTTTATCTTCCGCATTCGTGGTTTGTATTTGTTTCAGCAACTGCATCTTTTGCTTCGAGAGTGATTCAACCAATTTCATTAGACCCACTCCTTTTTGTTGAACCATTTCTCTGAAACAATTTTATTACACCATTTTTTTTTTGAGACGACACTCGCTAAAAAAATTCTCGCATTGTCTCTTAAAAGAGTTACAGTATTAGTAACTTACAAGATATGTCTTTGTTCATCAAAAGACATTTCACTGTATCGCTTACAATTCGAGAGCTCCGAAACTATGATCAAATGCGAATCAGTTAAAGAAATCTCAATCTTCTACAATCTTAAACACAAACTTTTAGCTTTTTGAGCGTCAATAATTTTAGCATTATCTTTGAGCTTTTTATCGCTCAGTTCTTTAGTCTAGATTTAAAGAAAAAAGAGGGATTTTTGCGCTAAATACGTTTCCCTTTGATGGCTGTAGAGTCTTACGGTTATTTCGGCCAATGATTCTGTCAGATTCTTCATTTTATTTTCAAATTCCATTCTAAGGAAAGAATACTTTTATTGTAGATTAGGGTAAACCCTGGGCCTTATTTATTGAAGACCATCATTATTTGAGGTTTTGTACAAATTAAATATAAACTCAGTGTAAATATAGCTGGGGAAAAAATTAAAACCAAAACGGGGGAAATTTGATTTTAGCCAGATATAGATGGCGCCACTCTTAAGGGACAATTATCCTTATGCCTGATCAGCGCCACTAGGGTGTAGCGGCGAATTTGGAACTATCATATAATATATGACCATAGCGAATCGGAGGGCGCCAAAAACGGGACGAAAGTTTCTGTTTACACCATAGAGTGTTATTTCCATATGTAGTTGTAATTTATCCGAACACTCACAATTCTTGTAATTCTTTTTCAGCCTGTTTTATGGAGTTGGCTTTGTATTCATCCATTCTTTCTTTCAGTTCAATGTTTCTGGCTTGCAAGCTACAAGGAAAAAAAAAATCATTTTTTTTATTTCAAATTAAAGGGATAGCAAAGTAGCAGTCATTGTCAAATTTATTTTCATTTGGGGCTGCTTCAAACTAGTTTCTTTTTACACTTTTCTCGCACCTTAGAGTCTTTTCCGCTATTGCCATAGTTTTTTCCTTTATGATTTCAACATTTCCTACAAAATATTTATGAACTTAACTGATTGATGGACTTCTAACATTGATTTCCGATACACACTGCGCTTAACAGGGATTGGCCTCTTTTATATTTGTTATTTCACTATTTTGAGGCCGACTGTTGCGCCATCTACTATCAGATATGAGTTTCGAAACAATTTTTAGCTAATCTTTGTTTCAAGAGAGACCAGTCTCTACTAAATGTAGGGTATATTGAAAGTCCATGTTTTGTATTTCTTGTATTTATTCCTCTAGTGACGTACCTTCTATTTCAGCACCTTTGATTTTAAGTAAATTTATTTCCTTTAGAACTATAGATTAAAAATTAGGTCAGTTTACGGTCTTCTTTAAATTACAACTTCCTCAAAAACAAGAGTACCCCTCCCTTATAGGTTTATTTGATAAAGGGTGTTAAAGGAAGTGTCGGCTCCTGTCGCGCCCCTAACACGCTGGCTAATCTTCTATACACCAATAGGGACTTGGCAATTCGGGCTTAACTCCGCCCCCAGCGCCATTATGGTATGTTTTTTTTAACAGAATGAAAGATATATAAGCCCCTCCTCCTGGTATGTTTTTTAGCACTAGTGGAAGGTAGCCTGACGTTGCATGACGTAGTACTGCCAAGTCCCTATTTTACCTTGCCAAAGGCAGGAACCAATCATAACTGGTCTAGGAGGGCGGAGCTAAAACTGGCCTTTGCTAAGCTTAGTGGGCCAGTCAACTCCACCCCTCTATATGTGAGCATCTAGTGGCATTTGTTTAAACTAAACCACAGCCGAGACTTGTTTTAAATCTGAACTTTATCCATAAAATAATTTAGGGAATGAGCATTATCTGTGTTATCTTTCCCCACAAGCGTAATAAAGTCAAAGACTGAGAAATGCTGTTTAATTAATTAGGGGTTTGGCTTAAACGTGAATGACTATTTAAGTGTGCTTTTAAAGAAAATGCGGCAGAAATATAAAATTTTACGTTTTTCGTTCGATTCCACCATTTTCTTTTTTGTTTACCGAAGAATCGGTACTAGTTATATCGCAAAACTAAAAAAAACTTCAATTTCAGGCGTTGAAGGACTAAGGCTTACTTGTAAGTAGAGCAGACGACAACTCACGACAGCAGCACCCAGCAGGGTTGGAAATAAGGTGAATTTTGCAAGTGGTCCTCGGGACCAGCGACCCCTCATGTTGGAATTATTAAACTGGTCCTTGGGACCAGTGACCCTCGCATTAATTATTATTTTACCGGTCCCACTATAAATTAAATTTCTAAAATAGTGAGAATGGAGAATGGGGGAATATTTCCGGCCCTGGGTGCCGCCCAGGGCCGGAAATAAGAAAAAATTCTTATAGGACATTTGTCCAGTGACAGTATATCCGTATTCCGTAAAGGCTAATTTTTGTTTATGGAAACTTTAATTGGCTTAATTTCAACACTATTTAATTAAATTGGAAACTCAAGTTCTAAACGTGGAAGAAAATATAGTAAAGAAATTAAAGAATAAGGCTTGGACGCTGCCATTTGGTAATTGTGCCCTGTAGCAAGGCCGGAAATAGTCACAGGACACTGGACATTGTCCAAAAAAATTTATAAATGTCCCATAATTTTTTTCAAAACTAAGGGATCACTGGACATTTTGACCAATTAAATTTCCGAAGTTTCGATAGCTTGACTATGAAGATGCGACACTATTTTTGCACACTCCAGTATACAATGCCTATAAATTTTCCAGTCAAAGGGGGTGTCAGTTGTCACTGGACAAATGTCCTATAAGAATTTGTTCTTATTTCCGGCCCTGCCCTGTAGTTCTCTCAATTTCAAATTTTTCAATCATGAAGCAGACGATAATCAGTTACCAAAACCACTGCCCACCCGCTCACGGACGTGATCGAGTTAGCTATGGAAGAAAAATTACCCATGATCGGTCGATCACGTGATTTAATTTTTTCCCGCCTAAAATACAGCGAGATCGGAGAGTTGCGTTGGTCTGCTTAGTGCGGCACTGCTGCTACGAGCAAATTCCCTTTGTTCCCCTCACTGGATATTTCTGCTGCGTAGTCCAGCTTGAACGTAAGGAAGCCACTTTTTGCTAAGGATTCTACAGGTAAGAAGTTCTCATTGATAGTATGGTGTGGATGGTCAAATATAGGTGGTGGTTCGAAATTTTTTAAAGTGAACATAAAAGACTAACAGTTAGGTTATTGAAAAAGAGCTAAAGTTCTCGTTGAAAACCGGTATGTGATGTGCTTTTTAAACATATGAACAAAATAACATTGTATTATACTGTTGCATGGTAGCTTGCTGGGGTTGTTACATTCATTGCATGACATACTTCTCTATTGATCGGCCACCTTTCGATAATTATCCCAATCAAATAAAAATTAGTTTAATTTAACTGCAATTTATAAGTCGCAAGAATTAAATCGTTAATTCATGGTTTTGAAAATTGTATTACGAATGGCGTAGTTACGTTAAAGTTAAAAGAAAATCATTTTGAAGACAATGAAGAAAGCTTCACGCAAAACCCCTGAGGTGGAACACCCTCAAGAAGTCACCCTTTCAACGCTACGAAATAATAAAAATCGAATCGGTTGTGAGGAATGCGATTATTCTTCCTATTATGAAAACGCCCTTAAGAGGCACAAGTTAACTCACCAACCCCAGTCGCTCCTTAAAAGAGTTGAAGACATTGATGCTCCAAAACCCCAATTGCGTGTCATTTTGAAGAGATGGGCTCCTGATCACCAAGACTCCAATAATGATAACGCCCTTAAGAAGCCCAAGTTAACTCACACACCCCAGTCGCAACTTAAAACAATCAGTTTCATGAGATCCGCTCCTGATTACCAAGACTCCAATAATGATAACGCCCTTGAGAAGCCCAAGTTAACTCACCCACCCCAGTCGCAACTTAAAAGAGTTGAAGACATTGATGCTCCAAAACCCCAATTGCGTGTCATTTTGAAGAGATGGGCTCCTGATCACCAAGACTCCAATAATGATAACGCCCTTAAGAAGCCCAAGTTAACTCACACACCCCAGTCGCAACTTAAAACAATCAGTTTCATGAGATCCGCTCCTGATTACCAAGACTCCAATAATGGAAACACCTTTGAGAAGCCCAAGTTAACTCACACACCCCAGTCGCAACTTAAAACAATCAGTTTCATGAGATCCGCTCCTGATTACCAAGACTCCAATAATGGAAACGCCTTTGAGAAGCTCGAGTTGACTCACAAACCCCAGTTGTTCCTTAATATATTTGAAGACGATGCTCCAAAACCCCACTTGCGTGCCATTTTGACGAGACGGGCTCCTGATAACAAAGACCCACCCCAGTTGCACGTTGAAAGAATCACTTCATGCATTTCTGATTACCAAGACTCCAATAAGGGAAACAAACAGAGCCCTAGTACAATTTTTTCACAGCGACTCAATTTGCCAAAAAATACAGTCAAAGAAACTCTTGAGGGTGAAGACACTTTAACCCAAATAAGTACTGATCAAAACCTCGTAAAACCAATGGATATCGAGTCAACTACAGATATTCACGCTAACAAAGATTCAGTGGATGGCTTGATCGCGTCTTCCGATTGTCAGCTGGATTTGAACCAAAGAAATATTCTTCATAAGTCAAAGGGCAATACGCCAAATGCATGCCGAGACATCAAGTCCTCCGATGAAACCATTGAAAGTCAAAGCACCAATAAGCCGTCCAAAGAATCTACTGAAATTTGCGTCACAAAAACCACGGACATAAGTTACTTGGCCATTATTTTAAATGCGGCAAGAAATAGATTATTCTTATTCAAACAGTGGTTTATGACTTTGAAGCTCAAGCTCGAGCTTCAGTTACGCTGATAAAAATAACCCGCCTTAATGCGTGTTCTTTCAAGAAGCCATAAACCGTCCAAGGAAATTAAGTTAAATTTCAACTTCAAGCCATTATTGTTCCTTTTTCATTTCATTTTTATTCAAACAATGGTTTATGACTTTGAAGCTCAAGCTCGAGCTTCAGTTACGCTGATAAAAATAACCCGCCTTAATGCGCGTTCTTTCAAGAAGTCACAAATCGTCCAAGGAAATTAAGTTTAATTTCAACTTCAAGCCATTATTGTTCCTTTTTCATTTCATTTTTATTCAAACAGTGGTTTATGACTTTGAAGCTCAAGCTCGAGCTTCAGTTACGCTGATAAAAATAACCCGCCTTAATGCGTGTTGTTTCAAGAAGCCATAAACCGTCCAAGGAAATTAAGTTAAATTTCAACTTCAAGCCTTTTAAAAGTTCCTTTTTCATTTCATTGTGTAAAACTAAGTCATAAATAAAACTTCGTTATGTTTAACAACGTTGTTTCCTAAGCCAAATCACCCCTCAATTGACGCTCGATCTAAGAAGAGAAGACGAAAATTTTGCAACGGCCTTATGAAAGCAAAATCACAGATCCGTTTTTGCCCATTTTGACTGAAACTTTAGCCAATGAAGAACCCGCCGGTCGGCTTTTAAGAGAAAATGGTGGATTTCAGTTTATAAGGCCTAATATTGGCAACTGTGAAAAATCTATTTAAAATCAACACGAATGTTTCGGTGATATGTTCTTTCGTTTTTGAGCATATTTTATCATTGAAGGCGAATAAAATCAAGTTGTTTGAACCATTTTAGGCTTTACCAACGCGATCGTGAAATGAATTATCACATTCATCTTAAAACCAAATAAGCAGATTTTAATGCGTGAGTAATTCTATACATAAATAAGAGAAAAATGTTGGTACCCGGGCCCGAGTTAACCTAACCCCCAAATTCCAAAAGCAAGTGCGATTAGAATTACTCGTCGATGGCTTTAATTTCGTTGTTTTCTTCGTCTTCATTCGAATCTTTTGGCATCAAGTAAAAGACTTTAGGGTTTGGAAATCCGCAAAACTTGTTGCTGCTTCTGTTGAGCGTGTATCCTCCAACGTTGGTCATCTTGAATTGGCTGCCCAATCTTAACTCCGGTAGCGTCATTTCCGTCAGCCAGTCACGAGGATCCGAACAGGGACCCCAGATATTAGACTTCTTCATATTAAGGCATATCGAAGAGCGTCGTCTGTTCAATGGATTCTAAATAACCAAAGAACATTAGCTTGGAAAACAGATTTAAGCGAGTGTCGCGTCATTCCAACCGGTATGCTATCGATTGGGCGTGTTATCAAAACAGCATTGTCGAAAACGGCTTTTTCATAAACGCGTTTGCCATTATAGCCATTTCTCGTTTTAGCGCATTTTGATTACAGCGTTTATATCTTGAGCGTACGAAAGTACGCCTTTTCCAAAAAATTATATTTTATATTTACTTCCGATATAACATTACTCCTTTTTGCTTAATATTGTTCTTTGTCCTATATGCTTAATATAATAGAGATTTCCCTCCCTATCAATCACAGTTTGGGCGGAAACAGCAACCGCTGTTTTGGGAAATAGCGCTGTATTGAGAAACGCTGAAACAGCAACCGCGGTTTTGGGAACCGCTTTATTCCAAAACGCTCTTTTGAAAACCGCTCAACTACCCGTGAACCATTACAACCATCTGGCGGCGTCGTTTATACGCGTCTCGTCGCGGAGAAATAGTTACGTGATTGTCTCGCGCGTAATGTTTTTATAGCGCGTATGACGAGGGATAAGGGTTATAGCTCAAAAGTCAACCTCGCGCATTTAATGTTGCGTAATTGCTATTGGGGGGGGGGGGGGTAACATAAAAGTATAACGAAAGCTTTCTAAGAGTTATCAACTATAGCTCAGACGTCAACGTCGAACGTTTATTTGGTTTAGCTAAATCGCTACTGCTCGAGTCTATAACTACAGCCATTCCTAGAAGTTCGACGTTGGGGAATTTTCGCGTCTCTAGGCGTTCGCGCTTGACGTCTAACGACTATTACTTCTTTCGAGGACTCGTTGGGCTTTTAACGTGTTCAGATTAGAAGGATAACTCACTCTTAGAAGATGAAGTTCGGAGCTGTGCATTTCGAAGTTGTCTCTGCTCGCGCAACTGTTGTTTCCAGCGTTTAAAAACACATCTGAATGCGAGATACGAATTAGTCTAATTTAAGCTCGCGTTAGCTTCGATCGTTACCTTGTTTATCGAGACTGCGTCTTCGAACGCCGATGACCTTCATGTACATCTCGAAAGCGTCGCAAACCAAGAACAATCCTGGTTCCGCCACTATCCTGACTTCTTTTGGCAAGTTGGTTTGAATCGCCGAACAAATGCCTTCCGCAATCTGTCGTATAATACAGGACCGTATATTGGGTTATGATCGAATCAACTAGGAAGTTTTGACTACTGACCTTAATGAAAATATGTTCAGTTCCACTTGGTCCTGGGAATCCTCCTCCGATGTCAATGAGTTCGAAAGAATGACCCATCTCTTTGCCTATTTTACAAAGACGCGCTGCCATTTCAATGGCCGCCACAAATGGTTCGGGGTTTTCCGTACAATGACCAACGTGGAAACTGCTCAACGCGACAATCAATTATAGAAGTCATTCAGGATGATTGTATGTTTTAGAATATTCGTACCTGATTCCATAGACATCCATTTCCAGATCTCGGGCCGTTTGCATGTGTTTCTTCGCGTCTTTCTCGTTGCATCCGAATTTATTCCGCATGTTCACGACGGATGACGACTCGAACGGAGCCGACACGCGAATTATCAACCTGAGTTGCGTTACATCGTATATAACATGATATAGATAAGCGTGACACTTCCCATTGTCGGAAAGGGATTGTCTAGCTTGGTGTTTATACTTATTGTCTAATGATCCATGCCGTTTCAATTTCAATAGACGTCACTTAGTGACTTAAATTTTTTTTAAACTAGTTCTTGTGACCATTGACCCCCATAGCGTTCACAATACTAAACTGGTCCTTAGGCCTGATCCCCTCTTAAATTTCCTATAGAATCTCAAATAAATGAGGACCATGCAGTAATCCTCAACTTCGTGAATTTTTTAAAACTAGTCCAACTATTTTCTAAAGTGGTGTTTCCAAACCCCTTCTTACATTTAAAATTTAAAACTTACTTGGGATTTCCATCATAGAACGTTTTAATTTTCCTCAACTCAGCCTCGCAATCAAAGGCTAGCATTTCGACTCCCATATTTTTCGCGCTTTTAATATGAGAAGGAAATTTCTGCGTTGACGTCATCATGATTTTGTTCGGGGATACTCCCATCTCCAAGATGTATTTGATTTCATCCTTAATTACACCGCGATAAAATGTAAAGAAAGTACCAAACCTTTTTATGTTTCAAACAGTCAAAACTACAAACGTACCTCGCTGGCACATTCGAAACTCGCACCCAAACTTCGAATATGTTCTAAAACGACTGGGTCATCGTTCGCTTTGACCGCTGAAAAAGTAACGAGGCTATTATACCTAAGTTAATAATAAACGTTCTTCGCTAAGTTTTACTGACCAAAGAACATTTCAATATCGGGTAAATGCTTGTTCCAAAGATTATATCTCTGAGTAATTTTCGAGAGGTCCCCGATTATGAATGGGTCGTCATTCTCTTGCGTTTGATACAGTTCCTACATAACGCCAGAAATTTCTTAGTGACCGACCATTTACGGATTATCGTAAACTAAACAAATAAAACCCTTTTGCGCTTTACCAAGAGAGCGGAACACTAGTTGTGAAAGAATGGACGTTAAGTTACTCATAAAGGTAGGGTGAAAATTTAAATAAAGTGATTACGAAATCTGTATAGGGAAACATCCAAGAAATATCTCCGAATGATTTTAAAATTCAAACTGGTTTCATCTTGGAAAATGTCGGCCAAAAATATACCCAAAAGCAGTAATGTTGCTTCAGCAGATTTAATTTTATTTACCGTATTCTTTCACTATATCTCCTAGCATAGTTTGGGGTTTAATATTATTTATACAGTTATGTTTGCGGGCCACTGTATCGCCTTAACGCGTTGTTGGGCGCTGACCGTGCTGTACAATCTTAGCACATTGAAAACCCCACCGATCATGTATTGCAAAATTATTTTTGTCTACGCAAACGTAAAAGTGGCGCGGCAAATTCCAGTAGCGCTATACTATGATACTTGAAATCATTTCCGGTGGACTTTATAGTGCGAGGTAATAAATAACCAATTGAATATAGTCGTAATAAAGGACCGAGTCTCTAAGATATTTAATGATAGACTACAGTTATCATTAAAATAAATTGTATACATTCCGTATAGTTAAACGACTAAGTCGGTGTACTTTAAACCATGTATAGAAGGATAATATTTAATATTTACGGCGTCAGGAGTAGAATAATAACGTTCTTAGTGAGCATTTAACTTTAACAATAATTCGAGGATATTTTCATAATTGGACAGAGATGACTGGGCAAATTGTCCACTATAAATCGGTAGCAAGTGGTCGCGCGGGTATCAACTTGAGCTCGGGTAATTAAACGGAACTTATGTTAGGCCCAATGTGTAAATTAAGAATTTACTATTTTCACTTGAGGATCAGAATTGAGAGAGACTTTCAGACATCCTACTTCCTTAAATTTAAACGCTACGATGAAATATCAAACGACGCGTCGAGCTATGCTAAATATGGGCCGGGCGTTATCAAATGGGCTATGATAAACGGCATGAAATGCGCGGTAATATCGCTAAAAATGGTCAGGGATAACCCGGAAAGGTCTGGGCTTTACGAGAAGAATTTTGTACCAATTTAATTAATATTTTTAGCATTAAAGCGAATTTCCAATGAGAACATACCTGAACGAGGGACTGCTCGAGCGACATCATTGTTTTGTGTTCGGAGATCTCCGCGCGAAATGCTTAGGATTATGACAGAATGTTCATTTTATAGCCATGTCAGTTGGAAACAACCGATTAAATCGTAAATCACTCGTCATGTGACGTCGACGCCAGAAGTGATTGAACATTGCCATTTTGCCTGTAACTCGTTTATGCTCTTTAAAACAAAAACATCAATCATTAGGTTATTATTACTTACCCCCCTCACCATTCCCCTAAGTTGGACTGCCCTTTTTTCGTTAAAGCTACCAGAATGAATAGTAATTACGTTCAGGAGGGGCGTATACTATTGGTTTTAAAGTCAAAAGTCTTAAACGTGTATATATTTCGGAAAGTTGTATTATCTTTATGCCAGTTACAATTCCTTAATTTCCTAATTTGATATCAGTAACAGTGGAGTGGAAGGTTCATTAGAAGTGCTTTGGTTCAGTTCCTCTAGCCATTAGACCTTTTCGACGTAAAAAAAGAGGGTATCGGTACGTACAAGGGGATTGATACATTTACGGCTCTGCGCACTCTCGTGATACAAAGAGACTACAGCGAGATGGAAGGCGGAGCTTTACTCCGTGTTACATGGAAGGTTATATTCCCCGAATTCTTAATGAAACCCACTAAGTTTCTTTTAACCACGCCTTTCCTTGGTCACGTGCCTCCGACGTTTTTCGAATACCCGCCGCTGCCTTCTTCAGGGTTCATACAAACCTGGAAAAATCAGTGAAAAAAATAGTTGACAAAAACCTCATGGAAATTTCGAATTTTTAGTAAAATTGTCAAACAGGGGCCGAGTAATTAAGCAAAATGTTCGTAAACATACCCTCCATAGGATTAACATTACACTATACTTTGGAGGCTCGTAACTCTGGTTATATTAGAGATACGGGGATGTCCTTTGATTATATAATACTCCTATTCGCCCCCCCTCCTTCGTTAACATTTGCTCCATAGGATACTCCATATACGGGAAAAACCTGGAAAATTCAGGGAAGTATATGGGGGAAAACCTGGAAATCTCAGGGAAATTTGTTTTCCAAAGTTGTATGAACCCTGTAATCTTGCTACTTCCTTTAACGTATGAATAATCGATTTTTAAAAATGTCGTTTTTGTAAACGTGGGGGGGGGGTGGATCTGCTTCCCCCGCCCTCGCTACTGTTTTTCGATTAAGGTGACAAAGTTAAAACAAACAAGTCCAGTACGTTTTTCTCGAAAAAATTAAAGAACGTATTGAAGGAGATTGATCAATTCCAAAATTTCCTGATGGGGTGAAAAAGCGGTGTTAACGATGATTGATTCGTATAAAAAAATATGGAAAATACGCTTATGCAAATTCAGAATGTAATATTTTCTTTGAAACAATTAATGATCTGTTATAAAATTTTGGAAAATAATGATAGCGTAAATTGATAATCTACCATTAAGTTCGCGTGTCTAAAGGGATCAGCTATAGAGGACTAGTCTGTCCCCCTGCTGCTTTTAATCCGTCTCACCCCAACTTGGTATTATATTATATAAGACATTAACGGCGTGAAAGCCTTCCCTTTAGTGTGCTCTTAGTATGAAACGTGAGGTGGAGTTGGAGCGAGCTGCTTTAGTAAGGCATTTTTTATTTATTTGTTATACTTTCCTTCAATTATATCCAGTTCACCACATTTCAACTCATAAGAGGGCAGATAATGATGAGCTCACACCGGAAGCTTATAGGTAAACTTTCAAAGGGAGAGCCTTTTTGGCGCCTGATTTCTGGTAGGCGCCGACGTAAAGGAAGGGTGCGAGAGACGTTATACCAAAGACCTAATGATGGGGACTTAAAGACGTTTTTCTGCTTATGATAATAACCGTGTTTAAATAACGTTGACAGAAAACGCCCTTCTCGTTTAAATTTTAATGTGCCATTATATTTTGGTACACCTTAAAAAAAAAAACCTTTTACCCAAACATTACTTGTCTTACGAAGTTAAGGTCGCTTTTCAATAGTTAATGTTCTTTTAAACCTTGTTATCACTAACTCTGGTTGACCCGTGGCGTATCGTTAAGTAGACTCCACGTTAAAGAAGGGGTAGGTAACCCTTAGTATCCATTACCGTCTCTGCGCCCTCTCGGGATCCAAAACGCTTACAGCGCAGGCGCCGAGAAGCGAGATGCGAAGCAAATTTATCCCCGTGTCTTTCCCTCTTAGTTACGTCGACGTACCAAATTTAGCCTATATTGTGCCCCCCCCCATTACCACGGTAGTAAAAATAGAAAGACAAAGTCGAGTCTTTTCATAATCCTATAATATTCTAAATAAGCATAGGTAAAAAGAATATTTGATAAGAGCATGCGCATTCTACTGTCATCCATACTTCTAATGGTAACCTGACTAGACTAAGGAAGGTAATCTCTGCCTGTGCTTTGTTCCAGTTTGGAGGTGAAACTTTTAAACTATGATGGCGCATTAGTCTCTTCAATTTTGTTTCGTCTGGGCAATGACGATACGGCAGACCCAAACTTATGGAGAATATTGATGGGTTATGACATTTATTATAAATTTCATTGGATTGCTTAGAATAAATTTTAGCTACCAATTTCCCAAATTTTGGATCCAGCATTGAAAACTGGTCTTTACACTATTACTACAATAATTAATGAAAATATATGCTTATTAAGAAATATTTTTATTGGACGAGTTCTCCTTTTTACGACATAGCTATAAACGATTAAGAAGACATTAGCTTCCAACCTATATTTCCGTAACTATATTATTATTATAATTATTGTAATAAACGATAAATTTATAAAATAGGTATCTGTTCATAAGTATGCTAGAGTGAATTCTATAAGTGTACCAAATCCCTAGCAATCAACCCACAAACCTTGATTGTCTTGACGTGGGACAAAAATCCACAAGCGCATGCGCCTTGGCAAATAGTTAAGCGCTAATAAAGTGATGATGAAGGAACTATTTATCGCGTGTGTGATTCGGTTTGGTAATCTTGCTCCAAACCAATTTTCTCATATCTATTAAACCAGCAATCAACTCTCTAACCTTGTCTTGGGGTGAGACAAAAATCCACAAGTGCGTCTTGCCAAATAGTTTAACGCAAATAGACTAATGATGAGGGAACTATTTATCGCGTATGTGATTCGGTTTAGTAACCTTGCTCCAAATGTTCCGATGTTGGGAAGAATGACGTTACACTTACCTTGCTTTGTGGTACCACTACCGACGCTATATAGCGTCGGTAGTGGTGGTACACTTCTCTCGATTATCAGGGTTCATACGAACATGAAAAACAGGGAAAACCTGGAAATATCAGGGAAATTCGTGTAGAGGAAAAAAATAAGGGAAATATCAGGGAAAATGAAAATTTCTTCGAAAAATCAGGGAAAATTATTTTTTTTTTCCAAAAAATCAGGGAAATTAAATAAATTGAAACAAATACACTTCAGTGGGACCCATAATCTAATTTCGTGCACGAAAAAAATCGATGTTAGTTGTCTCAGTGGAGAGAAATATATTTCTTCTGAGCTCGCTTCGCTCGCTCAGCAAATGTTTAACTTATTATTTAAAATTAATCCAGTTCAAATGAATGTTTTTTTTTGATTTAAAACGGCATCAGTTGCTTTGAATTCTGTAATTAAATTTCGCCGTAGACCTTTTATGAGGTGACCTTTCCTTTGACTGGAAATATCTAAGACCATAGATTGGGTTAAATTACGACACTGACCTTCAAAATATCTTTTAAATCGGTCATTTCTGAAAACATTTCATTTCAAGTGGCCCTTTTTTATAGCTTAATTCGACTTAATTCGCCCCTATTTAGTCACTTTTGCTTACTATTTCTAAATTAATTAGTCACTTATTCAACAAAAATTGAGCGTATGAGTGAGTATCAGCCCTGGTGTATGGAATTCTGTATTTTGGTCCTACCTACCTAACAAAGAATGGTAAACAAATAATATTTATTTCGTAACCAAAGCTACTGGCAACCACAAAGGCATGAGCCCAAATAAAATGTGGTTTTAGGTATAGTCTGATTACCCTATTTGAAATTATAACACTCCTCGAATGTAAAAAATGCACCTGGAAATTTATAAGAAGTATTCTGGAAAACCTGGAAATATCAGGGAAATTGGGTTTGGAAATTTCGTATGAACCCTGATTATATACTTCTGATAAAACTTAATTTCAAGTGCCTATATTAATTTCTAATTTCCATCATTTTGTGGGTTTGAAAAAGTGCCCTTGAAGAATTATGTATAAATGCACATTTTTAAGGACTGCGAAGCGAAAGACGTTTCATTATAGACAGTTGACGTCACAGTTTGCTTTCATAACGCCTGGCCTTCATTATAGAAAAAAAAACAAACCTCATCAGACACGGTTTCCTTCAAAACAATTTAATCACGCCCGTCTTGAATAATATTTCAAAGAATCAATCATCATTATCATAATTAAATTAAGCGTGTTTACGTGACTTATGTGATAATTAAGACGCGAAAAACAGTCTCGTTGAGTGCTGACTAGTTTTAAATTGAAAATGCCGGGAAGCTGTATACCTTTAAAATAATTGATACTTCAAAGAATCAATCAATCAATCAACATTAAATAACAAAAATCTTTTATTTCATAAAACAATTTGCATAAATTATATTGCAACAATAATTGGACCTAGTTCATGTCAATTTTCCCTGGTCAGAAATGGAATGTGTTTTCTCGGTTTCACTTTTGTTTTTCGGTTGGAAGCGATACTTGATGTAAGGCGAATAGATATCGAAACCCAGCGATATCGTGGTGTCGAACAAAACCCGATATCGCGTTGGTAGAACGTAGAAATTGAAGAATTGGGCCGGAGGCCAAATGATCCATTCTGCGATATAGATCTTAGAGCCCTTTTCAAACAATTCCTCCTTAATAAGATCTTTACAAGAACCCTCTGAAATAATTATGTAACAGTCATTTTTGAATCGATTTATATTAACATCAAGGTCATTAAGAAACTTCTCTGAACACTTCCTTCAATTTTATACATTTTTTAAGAATCAAAAGTTGACACGAGATAAGCTTAACTCACGTTTTTTTAAAAGAAAACCATGGATGAAGAATGCGCGTGAGGAAATTTGTTTTCACTCTACAGGATAGGCAACTCCCTATCTCAGACGACGGCTTATTCTGTATATACTCTGTTACAACATCGGTTGTCAGCACGCGCAAAGCTAGGTCTCTATGTAACCTAGCTTTGTACGTGCTGTCAAGAGACGAAAAACTCGTGGATATTAAAATCCTGAAGTTTTTTTGGTCTCTTGACAGCACGTACAAGGCTACGTTACATAGAGACCTTGCTTTGCGCGTGCTGACAACCGATGTTGTAACAGAGTATATACAGAATAAGCTGTCGTCCGAGATAAGGAGTTGCCGATCCTATAGCGTGAAAACAATTTCTTCACGCGCATTCTTTATCCATGAGAAAACCCTAAACATAATTCTTTAACCAATTAGTGGCCGCTACAAAACGCGCACTTTTGATTTCTGAAGGAGCCTTGTGAAGTTGTGCCGTGATTGGCTAGAACAAGGGTTAAAGGTCACTATTATAAAACCATGCGTTAGGATTAACGGATCAACTTTTTAAACTTGATAATAATATTTTAATAGTTTTCTTAATGAATTTGATGTCTGTATCGATTAACAAATGGTTTTCTCGCATCTTAATCTCACTTTCAAGACAAAGTCTTACCCAATAGGCCTAAAGTGGCGAAATAAACTGAAATCCAAAATGGCGAGAACAGTATTTGGTCCAATAGAACCTTTTTCCCGATGGTTCGGAATGTCCTACCAGGAAGCCATCTGTCCAAGAAGATGTACCAGTAATGACAAGTGACCCCCGTTGTCAGACCCGCGATGGTCATGTGACTGGTTCTTCTGGATTCGTAATTGGGCAAGTGTCCCATCAGAATGTCGTAATGCTGTTGAATCAAGTCGCCGCTAGCCCCCATCAACATTGAAACGGAACAGTTCGTCACTAATAGGTACCGACCAAAGAGCCGTTTCCCGTACAAAGTGACCTTTTCAGACGCCAGACGGAAACTTCGCGAAAATGCTGCCGCCGCCATTTTGAAATTGAAATTACCGCTTATAAAATACAAAAATAAACAGTACTTTAAGTCGGCGCCTGATATTTCGTATTTGCCGAGTAGCGAATCGCTTGCTCGTGGTATTCGTAGCCCCAGATTCAAGCAAACCTTATCACTGCTAAAGGCTGACATGGTAAAAGTCTATCCTTTAGACCCAGAATAGCCCACCCCTTTACTAGGGATTCGTCTACTCTTTCGAGACTTCCCGAATAACGAATATGTTACTTTCAAGATATGGACTTTCATCATTATCACCCATCAAATTAAGCATGTTTACATGACTAATGCGATAAATAAGACGCGAAAAACAGTCTCCCTGATTAGTTTCAAATTGAAAATGGTCATAACCAACCATGGCGTATAGAGCTATCTCAGAACCCTTATTGTGACGTCACCCATGCTATTTGCCCATAGAACCAAAGCGGTACCAAACATGGCCGCCCACTGCCACGGAGCTGTATGGTAGAAGGAGTAGAGACTCGTAGCTTCCCCTCTACTAAAAAAGCTAGACCTTATTTGTCCATAAAAAGGGGGTATGAATTTTGACCCTCCCTCCAAACCTAGGCGAGCCAATGTAAACAATAAAGATGGCCGCGAACTACGAACATTCAGGAGGGTTAAGCCTCGGTCTTTTGTGTATCGAGTCCGAGTGACGAGAGTTTCTCAACGGTTTGCAAATCTTATTTAAATTTTTATTTTTACTATTACTTTCATTTATATTATAATATGGAAAATATTCAAAGAATTAAGCCGGGAAAGAAGAAAACGGACGCCTTCTTTAAAACACGTGACGTCAGAGATTGTTTACATTGGCTCGGTATGCGCGAAAATTGTGCGTGGAGCACTAGTACGCTTATGTCTAGGCCCTAGAGGCCTAGTCTCTACTCCTTCTACAATACACATTCGTGCCACTGCCAAAGCTAAGCCTATGACGTTTTACCTAGGCACTGACGTCACAGCTGAGATAGCTCTATAAAATAACTGAAACACACACGTCTCGCACGATATTTCAAAGAATCAATCACTTTTTTGTCATCAATTAAATTAACCTTGCTGATATAATTTCTGCGATAAATAAGGTGGAAAATAGTCTACTATAGCTTTAATTTGAAATTGGAGTAAAATGACGTTTCCTATTACATACAGTAGTTAAGTCTGAAAAATTGTATAGTCTTTAACACTTCAGCAGTTCAGCGATTTAATCACCCACGTTGTTGTGCGGCGGTAGTTAATTTTTTGATCAATGTTCAACTTTATTCAAGAGTTGTTGTAATATTATTTACAGTCTCAGTTAAATGCGAATAAAAATTTATTACATTACCTTTTTATCCTCAATAAATATGTCAAACTAACGTTAATTTTTACAGAGCAATTGCGAAACTAAGGCTTAAATAAACGAGTAGTGCACTAACAAGTCTTGTAGCAGACTAGCTCAAGGTTGAAACCAAGGAGGATGTATAGTGTATTAACTTTCAAACAAGAAAACTGCAGTTATATAATGCTTTTAAAGACTATGTGGAAAATGTAGATAAAAATATTTATAAGCCTTTTATAACGCTTGTTGGGATTATTTTCAGACGGGCTACAATGTTTCGTTTATTAAAATAATGTAGTAAACACTATATATATATTTTATTTTTTATTGTTTCTCATTACTTTCGTATTTGTATATAGCTGTTCCCATCTAAGCCCCCCCGGCTGGCTTTTTTCATGATAAATAAATAAATAAATTTTCAGTGAAAATTTTATATGTTAGTGCAGTCTTATGTAGTTCATATTATTTATTTCCTTATAGGTTTGTATACTTTTTCGTCCGCGACGGTGTTGGACTGTTGGTTAACACTTAGCAGACGACGCTAAGAGATGAAGAGTCGTTAATGCGGGAGATAATATCTATTCATATCGTAATTAATCCGTTATAATCATGAAACTCGTCAGGTAAAAACACAATTTTCGATTAACTATTAAAAATATAGAACATACTTAACAATATTGCCTTAATATTCCATGTAAATAATAGTTTTTAGGCCTTAAAAATTTAGTTTTAACCAAGGCCCAACTGCCCTACCTTTACTGGCCTAAGAGGCTAAGATTACGAAGAACAATAGAAATTTAAATTTTGTATTTTGTTCCATAACTTTAATTATACATGAAATTCAGGTTTATCTTATAAAACCTATAAATAAGGACAAGTTGCGTAAAATATCATGTAGCCGTGTTCCAATGATGTCAATTTCTTTTATTGATTTTTAACTGTGATCATTTTACTGATTTAATGAGTCTGACGGAACATTTCTCGCGTAGTTATCGCGATCACCATAATTTTGATCAGTTTAAATATTTAAATTAAAATTTAGTAAATTTTTTAAATAGATTTTTGATGAAATTGAGTCACGAAACTGTGACAATTGAACTGAAAAATGGAACTCAAGTTCATGGAACCATCACAGGTACATTACCCGCGCACTGAATTAGGCGTCTTAGATATGATTTTAGAATTGTTTTTCTTAATCACATGTTTGTAGGTGTTGATGTTGCAATGAACACTCATCTAAAAGCTGTGAAGATGACAATGAAGAACAGGGATCCTGTCCAATTGGAAACGTTGAGCATCAGAGGAAACAACATTCGATATTACATTCTACCCGACAGTCTCCCACTTGAGACATTACTAGTCGATGATACACCCAAAGCCAAGGCCAAGAAAAAGGAATCTGGTAAATAAATGCTTGACCATTTGAAAGTGAACCTAACTTCCAAGATAGGATTAAGGATTTTAAGGATGATCCTTAAAATATGAGGGAAATTATAACATATTTAATTTAAAGGGTAAATTCATTATTGCATGTTAAATGTGGCTTTCCTTGGGGTGGTTAACTTCAAATGGAACCAGACAGGGCAGGAAATAAGCACAGGACACTGGGACATTGTCCAATAAAATTTTAAAATGTCCCATAATTTTTTTTAAAAACTAAGGGAGTCACTGGACATTTTGACCAATAAATTTTCCAAAGTTTTGATAGCTTGACTATGAAGATGCACACTCCAGTGGACAATGTCCTATAAATTTTGCAGTCAAACAGGGGGTCACTGGACACATGTCCTATAAGAAAGTTTTCTTATTTCCGCCCTGGTCTGACTCAGGGATTTAAAAAATGGGGATAAAATGTCAGGGAAAAGTCATATTTCTTTTGGTCTATCAAACCATGAATTGAGCAATGAATGCTAGATATGTGTTGGGGGTCATTGAAGCGTGGTTCTTATAATAATTTTATTTGAAACATTGTTTTATTTTCAGCTGTTGGTCGAGGTCGCGCTCGTGGACGCGGTAGAGGTAGAGGGCGTGGCCGAGGAGGTGGGCGTGGTGGTGGAGGAGGGAGAGGGGAAGGAAGACGTTAACCAAATCATTAACAGACATTTTTACATCACCAATTCATCATGCGTGTACAGAAACAAAAAGACGCATTTTGTCACCAACTTGGATAGCTGTCAAAATTTTGTTTGTATACCATCTTTGTATTTTTTCATATAAACCACCATTTTTGATTTTCGATTTCGTGTACAGCATCTCTAGTTTCTTTCCGTTTAAATAATAAACATTCGTACTAAAAAGTAAGTTTTTCGTCCCAAGAAAATTTATTTTTAATAAAAGCCTTTTCCTACAATCTTCAGTTGTCATTATTTCAAAAATTGACCCTAAAATTTACAATTAAATCAGATAGTATAAGGAATATGAACAGAAATATTTTAAAACTCCCGTAACTTTTGTTTGTTGTTATTTCATATGGCTGACATCCCCACCACTAATCCAGCAAATAGTCGCTGGAATTTTCCTAGAAACTTTACATTTTAATTTAATTTTTCCGTCAAAGCCAAAAGCATGGATAAAGAATGCGCGTGAGGAAATTTGTTTTCACGCTACAGGATTGGCAACTCCCTATCTCGAACGACAGCTTATTCTGTATATACCTTGTTACCCTTCGGTTGTCAGCAAGCGCAAAGCTAGGTCTCTATGTAACGTAGCTTTGTGCTTGCTGTCAAGAGACGAAAAACTTCAGGATCTTCAGGATTTAAAATATCCGCGAGTTTTTTTAGCTCGAGTGCACGGACCTCTAGGCCTTAGTTTCAAATACGTGTGAAATTGCCTGCAGCCTACTACTCGTGGATATTTTAAATCCTGAAGATCCTGAAGTTTTTCGTCTCTTGACAGCAAGCACAAAGCTACGTTACATAGAGACTTAGCTTTACGCGTGCTGACAACCGATATTGTAACAGAGTATATACAGAATAAGCTGTCGCCCGAGATCAAGGGTTCGTAAAGAAAAGCGCTATGGTCTGAGATAGGGAGTTGCCTATCCTGTAGAGTGAAAACAATTTCCTCACGCTCATTCTTTATCCATGCCAAAAGGTTGTGACTTTGGAAGAATTTATTAGTTTCCATTTCTGGTTTTGCCTTATATTTCTATATATTGTGTTGGTAGAAGTCTCTGCATTCTTATACCTAATAAAAAGTTGTAATGAAGTTTTCCATAATTACCATAGACTAGTTTATTAGAGTGAAAATGAAAAGCCCATTAAAAATGCATTACAGTGTTATAGGTCTCCTCAAATATTACTCCATGGCGGCGAAGTAAATTTAAGAAGACCCCTTCATTTTGAAAAAAAAACGACTTAGAAATATCATTTTTCATTGATTTGAGTTTTAAGACCAACGTAAAGCTAATATATGTGCCCCATCGCTGTGGTAAAGCAGGGAGAAAAGGGGTAAAGCTACTCGTATGAATGAAATTAGTTTTTATGAAATTTCCTATCCCAGTCTAAAAATCCCTGCTATGTCTGACGTCTGTTGCGTTTGAAGCATGCGCGGTAGTATCGTCCGTGATTTTATATATTGGCAATCGTGACGTCATTCTTAGTCGTTGTCGGGAGGAAGGTGTGAAGTTGTAGTCTTCGTCTTTTGATCAGAAAAGTTTGTAATCTTTTGCGAGAGAATAATTATTCGAAAAACAATAATTCTGGTTTTGTAATATGATTAATGAATCCAACCAAAATGGAAAGAGTCTAGATCAGCAGGTAATTGCCGCATTTTTCAATTAAAATCCCCGTTAAGCTTATCGGCGGCGGCGCCTTCGTCCGTCGATCGGCGTTAGGCTTAGCGCGTGTCGCGAGGCTTGAACCCGTTCGGGATATTTTCGAAGATGGCGCATTTGAGCCCGACATGGGATGCCGCCAATAAGACAATGCAACCTTTACCAGTCTCTTGGAGCCGACCCGTGCCCATGGATATGCAAACCTACTGGCTCCTCTGCAACAATGTAATTATTCTTTTTTTTTATATTCCAGAAAATCAGTCAAAAAATATATAAAAATACCCCAAGAATTTTAGACATTTTTTCCCCCATTTTGTTAAGCCTAATTTTGATAGGTTATCTCATTTTTAGCTTAAAACTAACCTCCTGTATCCAGTGTAACAAAGAACTTTAAATTAACTCATTAATTAGGCCTAACACGCGTTTAGACTAGCACCTCTTTGGTCATTAATTTTTTAACTCTGTGTTAGTTAAATTTATTCTAATTATAATCCAAGTTAATTTAGTTTCTCTAATTAACCCGAGTTTTAAGTTTAGAGAAGTGTTTTCTGATGATTATTTTAAATTAATTTTAAATTTCGTCTATTGAATTCTCAATGAAAATTGTGTTGCTATGGGGTTTATTTATGATGTAATCTAACCAAGTCTTACCATCATTAATTTTGAAAATGCTAACAAAGACAAATTCAAGTTATGTTGTCCATAATTAAATTTCAAAAGTTCAGTTATAAAACTGTCGAGGTGTCTTTCAAGCTGAGATTGATACTCATTACTTACACTGCAACAATTGTTAGGTCTTCTAGCCTTTTTATTTTTATGTGATACTATTTTTGGTCACTTATGAGCATCCTTGTAACGCACTGTCACAAATTATGACAAACAGTTCAAAGTGTTATATAAAGTTCAATAGGGCCTTGGCAATTCGGGCCTAACTCCGCCCCCAGCGCCATTATGGTATGTTTTTTCAACAGAATGAAAGCTACATAAGCCTTCTGGTATGTTTTTTAGCGCTAGTGGAAGGTAGCCTGACGTTGCATGACGTAGTACTGCCAAGTCCCTATAGGGAGAGAGCCAGAGAGGTGTGGCTTAAAATGGCTCCTCCCCTTTCTACCAAAATGGCGGCAAACTTCACAGAGTGAAAGGCTAGTGGGGAAGGCTCTTTAAGGGCTCAGTGAAGGTCTGAGGCTTACTAGTGGAGATTTTCACCCCTTTGCCCACTCCCTATAAATGAAAAATCAGTATGTCTTGGAAAAACTGCATTTACTTAGCTTAAGTAAATATTAAAAAAAAATCTAGTGATATCTTAAATGTTAGCGATATTCACTTGAGTCCCTTTTTTAAATTATGTAGCTGGTTTGAGAGTTACTGTAAGACTTGGTTACATAATGTAACTAAAACTAAAACATTTTTTTTTATCATTTTTGGTTACCTTTTTAATAGTCAATTTTATTATTTGAAGGGACTTGCAACTCCTAAACCTTTGTGTCTACACCCCCCCTCCCTCCCATTTTCCTCCATTGTTACCAGGTAAGGGGTCAAACACAAAGGTTAAGCAGAGAATAATATCAACGTGTCTTATCACCCATTGCAAGTTCTTCAAATAAGATATTGTATTAACCCGAAGTTACCAAATGCTTTTCTCTAAGCCTTGGTTTTCCTCTATCGCACTTATTTTTGCCCCAAAAATCACATTGGAAAACCGAATTTCACGTGAAATTTAGCGCAGTCCTATAATTATGTTTTAAAGCTAGGATTGATGACTGTGTTTGTTGGTGATGGGTTTATTATAACCAACGTTACGTAATCTTTTGCATTTAACCACGATAGAGTTTTAAATGGGTTTTCATGGAAAAACATTTAAATTTAATTTAATTTAATTCAGTTAAACACTTCTCGTTTAATTCTTCAAATTTAAATCTTTTTCAAAAAATATTAAATAAACGAAAAATTATCTTAACGTAATTTTTTTTGGCCCATCAACGTCTTGCTTACTATAATTAATGAAGGAATCATTTTAGGCCTATTTTGATAGTCTGCAAGATGGTCTTTTTAGGGAGTGTTTTGCCTTATTTTAATTAATACCTTGACGAAAATATTCTGGAATATAAAACTAAATAATAATTTGATTGTTTGTATGAAAATTTAAAAAAAAAAAAAAAAAAAGTCTGGCGACAAAATGTTTTCCCATGACCATTTTTAGCTAAACCATAATTTGGTCAATCAAACATCTTGCAAAGTTTTTAAATCTTTTCTAGGATCTTTCTTTGTTTTTTAGATTTTTTTTTCTTTTTTGTCGTTAGTCATGACACGAGTTTGTTGAAGTGAACTCATTTTTAGATAAAAGTTTTTTAAATGACGATGCTAGCTTAATCATCTTTAAATTTAAAAGATTATAGTTAATCTTTGTGTCTAAAATTAATCATTCCTATATTTAGTTACAAGTTTACTTAAATTTTAAATTTAATTCTATTAAATAACTTTAACTCTGATGTAAATTTCTTAACTTACACATTTAAATCTAAATGTTTTAAATTATTAACAGTTTCCTTTTTCAAATTTCGTTCTTATAAATAATTCTAATTTACGTTTAAGAATGGTTTTAACAACTTTGCAATTGTTGGTCATTTTCTTGCTGGACGTTTTTTTTTTAATAGGGGTCTCTTGTCTTTGTGTTTATTGTCTTTGTCCACTTGTGTTTTAATTGGTTGAGGGGGGCTGACTTTTTCGTATATTGTTTCAGTTTGCTGGTCTAGACCTAAGCTCCACTGGACAGAGTGGAGGAAAAAGTGGTAAGTACCAACTCTCTTTGTGTTTGTTCAAGTAGTCTGTCAAATACTTAGAAACTATTCATTGAAGCGGGGAATTGATACGTTTAAAAGAAGCAGGAATGTATAACGACATTAGTACCATTATTGTCCCTGATATTTGGCGCGATTGTACCAAAAAAAAAAATTGAAGCGGGAATTGATATGTTTATAAGAAGCGTCAGAAGTGAGATGAGACTAGAAGTGAAGGGCTCTAGCATTGGTAGTAGATCCTGGCACTAGTGAACAAATTTGAGGATTTTATGCCGCTTCCATCGCGCCTACACTAGAGAGAAAAAAATTGGTCGAGTTCCAAAAACATTTCCTACCCCCTTCCCCTCAACCTAAAGCGGCCGAACACGGACGCGGCTCCTTGAATCTAGTTCGGCCGTCTACCACCGCGAGCGTCTCACGTTTTGGAGGGAAAATTCAGAAACCGCTACTAGAGGGCCAACCGCTCTTGTGTTATCAAGAATATTCACTTTCGCCCAGTGAAGAATTTGGTTAGCTCAGTACTTCTGGTCTCATCTCACTTCTGGAAGCGTCAATGTATAAAGACATTAGTACCGTAATTGCCCTTGATACTTGGCGCGATTTTACCAAATTGGATGAAAGGGAGATATGCGAAGCGGCTGTTGGGCAGAGATCGCTAGAAATCAGTTAACATAACATCGTGCCTGTAAATATAAAAGGAAAAATAAAAATGATCTCTTATTGCAAAATAATTAGCATTTATTAAATCTTAAAACAAGGACTACTGCGCCGCCATTGCTTTAGTGACGTCTTATAAATTGAACCACTTAGCCCCTACAGGATTGATTGAATTCTCACGGACTGTGAGGAAGGGGTAAGAGGTTCGATTTAGCAGACACCACTGAACCAATGGCGGGTGGCGCAGTAGTCCTTGATTGTTTTTAAGACTAATTAAATGCTAATTATTTTGAAGTAAGAGACAATTTTTTTTTTTAATATTTTTCCTTTTATATTTAGAAGACACACCCATCGGAAATAAGGTGAATTACGTCAATTTAGTAAGGTTTTATAGTTGCTGTAGTTATTTATTCAAGTGCAAGACGAGTATAAAAATAAATATTTAAGGTAGTTTCGAAGTTAATATCAATTGGGTAATTAGTAGGGTTTTTAAATTCGTGGTGTAAATGATCTTTGAAGAGAAAACTACTCTGCTGTGACGTTACCATGTTAATATAGTTAGTGTCGTGCACTGCGTAGAGTAAACGTCAACTGCGAGCTTCTTAACTTTTCCAGCAGAAGGCTACACATTTACTCGGTTAAATGGCGGACTGTTTATGTCCGTTTTCGAAATATTTTCAATTTTAAAATAACGAACTTATTAAGGTATTAGCAAGAAGTAGTTTACTAGGGAAGAGGTATAAATTCGCCCCATTTCTAGCTTTCTCACCGCTAAATTACAACAGCATCTCATTGGATCTTGAAAACTCACGTCTGCGCGACGCGAATGACGAAAATTACTGACGACTGGGGAGAGGCGAAATAGCCCGGCCTCCTTTTACGCCCCCCCCCTTAATATTATTATTTTGAAAGGGGGGACTAGGACTAAGGCGCGCGAATACTTAGGCATCTTATGCCTTCTCCCTAGTAAACTAGATATCCCTTCTTGGTATTAGGCACAGTAGTATTCGAAATTTAATGTTATTATCCCGTTAAATATCGCCTATGTTAGGTTAAGTTAGGTAAAATAAAGAGTCTAGCAGAGTCAGTTCTAGACTGTTTAGGGGTTCCAATGGAACCGTGTAGTAACGCGGGTTGCGTTGTTTAGGGCCTGGGCGCTACATCCCCCCACATTTGAGAGGACGCCAAAGCAATCAAAACTTAGGTGCTGCTGGTGGGCAACAGCAGTGGAACTCTCGCGGTAGCCAATACACGGATATTCGACAACAAGGAGACTGGGGAAACCAATCCCAGCTTCAAGACGGAGGATTCCATAACGCCTCAGCCGCTACTGGACAGCAGGATTGGGGACAACGCAAGGACAATTACAGGAATAGAGGTCAGTCAACCAACCTTCAACTCCCTCGCACGCTTTTCCAAGTTGCGTGTCATTCCAGACAGAAATGTGCAATGCCCATTTGTCATAACCATACTGAGTTTTTTTTTTGTACGGTAATAGCTTACTAATATAATGTCAGCTCTAAGCCCCAACCCATTGGCATAATATATATTTTTTTAAATTTAACAAAAATTGTTATGAATAGTAGTTGGATGTCTGTTTGTTTGAACAGGGTTAAATTTTTCTTTTCTAAAAGAGTTCCAAATATGGCTTGTGCACACCTTCACTGCGCGCGAGTGTAATATTCCGCCCCCTTCCGCGAGTGACTTGTGAAAATGTTAAACCCATTTTCAGACTTGCCAACTTTTAGGGGCTAAAACTTTATTTAATGTCAACGTGACCTACTTAAAATGGGACTTCAGGAAATTGATCTCGTTTTCTTGCGAAGTTCTTTTATTAGGGTTTGTTTTTGTGTAAATGATAAAGTTGTTTCGTCTGAATTATGCTTTTTTTTTTTTTGTTTTGTTTTGGTGTTGTCTAAAGTATCGTTGCAAGTGAATCGCTTTCGTTAAGGCCGAATTTTTTTTGCTAAGGATTAGTCGATGCAATTAGCATCACAGTGTTTTAAACTTTGTCCCAAAAGATTCCGGGCGTTCTTCAGGTGTTGATTCTTACGGGGGCCGTAGTGGTGGTGGAGGCTTTGGCTCCTATGGTGGCTCTTTTGACACGCACAACTCGCAAGATGCAGCCACTGGTACGCAGCCACACTTTAATATCATTAAATAAACCCAAACACCCCCCTGATCCGTTTGTCTTTGATGGCTGTGAGAAAAACTATGGTGATGGTGACGCCCCCATTGGGCAGTCTTTCCTTTATCATGACCACGTTTCCAATTTTTTCATCCTACTTTCAAAGGAAAGGGTCGGGCAGCGTAACATCATGCCTTAAAAGAACGGCCTTATTTAGAACTTCAATTTAAAAGTAATTACCATTTATTTGGTCCTTAAAACGCTGACTGCTTCCTCGTCATGTTGAGAGGTGTCTGCCAGCCAGAAGCTGCTCGGGATTGGTTCAAACAATGCCGTAGAATATGGGACTCTGGCTAGTGAGGCAGTATTCAGCGTTTTTAAGGCAAAATTAATGGTAATTATTTTGTAATGAGAGATTTTTTATGTTTTCCTTTTAATGATTCAAAAAAGGCAGTTCTTTTAAGTTATGTGTAGAACTGGGATCTTTTCCTTCAAAGTCTAAATTATCATAATTACATAATCGAATTTTTTTCAAAAAAAAGTAATTGATATGTATAGTTTAATAATTATTTCGTTCTTCCTTTCATTAATTTTCCTTTTAACCTTCGTTATTGAAATGTTTGTGTCCCTTGGTCCGAAATTTATCTCTCTCAAAGTGAATTGTCTAGTTGTCTTGAAAAGGATCTTTGTTAATTAAGTCTGACAAACACTAGAGATTTTCAGGTCGATAAATATGGCGCCTGCACATTTTTGCGCTCCTTGATGTTATCTATACAATGTTATAAATTTAAATTTGATTTTATAACTTTAAATTTTGCTTAGATTTCTCTAATTTTGGCGGACGAAACCGCAAGACTGATGGATTTCGTTCGAACAACATGTATCCACCTAGACGAGGGTAAGATTAGTTAATAGTAGTTTTAGTTTTGCGCAAGTCGTCAAGGAGTTTAAGTTATCGTGGTATACATTTTTTCTGTTTGTTTTTGCGTATTAGGGGTGGATCGGGTGGAAGTGGAGGAGGTGGCGGTGGCGTGGGAGGCGGTCGTTACGCCGAGGACGAGGATTGGACTCGACCTCTCCCCCAAGACGAGCGTTTAGAGAGACAACTGTTTAGCCATGGACATACGGGAATTAATTTTGATAAATACGAAGACATTCCTGTTGAAGCCAGTGGAGATGATTGCACCAAAAGTATCTCTTCCGTAAGTAATTGTATCATTAGTGAAATATGCCTCGAAAGATTTTATTATTTAATAATCCTTTGTAGAACTAACTTCCACCGCGGGAAACTATTAATTTTCTTTGATAATTTTTGCGTTATTAGTTTGAAGAGCTTCCTTTGACGGAGATAATTCGTATGAATATTTTGCTGACTCGTTATGACCGTCCGACTCCTGTTCAGAAGCATGCCATGCCCATTATCCTCAGCAAACGGGATCTCATGGCTTGCGCGCAAACTGGATCTGGAAAAACCGCCGCTTTCTTAGTACCCATACTAAATCAAATTTTCGAAAATGGACCACCCAAGGATTTACCCACAGCGGTAAGTAAAAAGTAGCGCAAAGGCTTAAAAAAGCGGATCAGTGCGAATTTGGGTAATGGTCTTTCTACCCTATGAGCCCTAAATATTTGTCTTAATTTTCTTAGCACAATCAGCGTTATTCGTCGCGCATGAAGCAATATCCCTTGGGTCTAGTTTTGTCGCCCACTCGGGAATTAGCTTGTCAGATTCACGAAGAGGCTTGCAAGTTCGCGTATCGCTCGAGAGTTAGGCCTTGCGTCGTCTATGGAGGCGCTGATCCTGTTAATCAGATGAAGGATTTGGATAGAGGATGCCACTTGTTGGTCGCCACTCCTGGTAGGCTCGTAGACATGATGGAAAGAGGCAAAGTTAGCCTCGAAATGGTTAGGTAAGATATAATAAATTCCCTTTCTCACTTCTCAGCTGATTTTTGTTAGGCGCTGGTGAAACTTAAGGAAACATACACTATTTTGGTTTTTGACTCCGTTTTCGTTTTTGATGTGTTGTTATAGGTATTTGGTTTTGGATGAAGCTGACCGTATGTTGGACATGGGATTTGAACCTCAAATCCGGCGGATTGTTTTGGAAGATAACATGCCGCCTGCCGGTGAAAGACAAACACTCATGTTTTCCGCTACTTTTCCTAAGAAAGTTCAGGTACATTTGTACTCCTTATCTTCATGGCCTTTCTGAGCTGTTGTGTGCTTAGAAACGTTTTTTGTGCATGACTCGAAATACAATAATCAGTGTGTTATTTTGAGCATAAGTTATTGTGGAGTAGAGTTCGTGTGTTATTTTGAGCATAAGTTATTGTGGAGCAGAGTTTGTTTGTTATTTTGAGCATAAGTTATTTTGGAGCAGAATTCGTGTGTTATTTTGAGCATAAGTTATTGTGGAGTAGAATTCGTGTGTTATTTTGAGCAAAAGTTATTGTGGAGTAGAATTCGTGTGTTATTTTGAGCAAAAGTTATTGTGGAGCAGAATTCGTGTGTTATTTTGAGCAAAAGTTATTGTGGAGTAGAATTCGTGTGTTATTTTGAGCAAAAGTTATTGTGGAGTAGAATTCGTGTGTTATTTTGAGCAAAAGTTATTGTGGAGCAGAATTCGTGTGTTATTTTGACCATAAGTTATTGTGGAGCAGAATTCGTGTTATTTTGAGCAAAAGTTATTGTGGAGTAGAATTCGTGTGTTATTTTGAGCATAAGTTATTGTGGAGCAGAGTTCGTGTGTTATTTTGAGCATAAGTTATGGGATAATAGACTTTGGGTTCTTTTGAGCGTTTTAGCCAAGAATAGAATTTGAGTTGTGTTTAGTTTAAAAGCCTCCCTTTTTATTTTTCGTCATTAGGAGCTAGCTCGCAAATTTTTGGACAATTATATATTTTTGGCTGTTGGTCGAGTTGGGAGCACATCAGAGAACATAACACAGAAGATAGTCTGGGTGGAGGAACACGACAAGCGATCTTTCCTCTTGGACTTGCTCAATGCCGCAGGACTTAAAAATGGTAGCCACGGTAAGGAAGGCTTACAATCCCTACCCGTCATAAGCGGTTGTTAACCTATCTGTTAGAATGTTAGGCCCAAATTAAATAGGTACTAGATTCAACTCGATACGTACGTACAATGTTAAGCCACTCGCTCCAGATGGCGTTGCCCATGATGCCCCCGCACGAGCTCCGGTTTCCACATGAGATACTTGTAAAAGGTTGTATTTTGCCACATCAAGCAATCGCGGAACAAACTAGAGATGCCATCATTAAAAGTTAAAGGATTCCTTAAGTTGCTTGCTGTGTAAAATTGTTTTACCAAACCGCGAAGAAGCTAGCGTTGTTTCCACTCCATGCTCCTTAAGGAACCCATTATCTTTAAAGGTTTTGCAAAAACTGAGGAAACTATTAATAATTTTGTATCAAGCAGACGACGTCCTAGCGTGACGCCCTCCGTCCGCTTTATGGTATTGATTATGTTTTTATTTCAATGGATTTAATTTAGTAATTTTCGGCAGGTTTGCCTTGATCACAGAACACTATCATTGTACCGATGAAAGGTTCTTAATGAGTTTTCATTCCCTGTGAATGAGAGGAGTTGGGTAGTGTTCCATCAACAATTCTTAGTTAACAACCTCTTATGTCTTAGTGTTATTTGTTCGTTAACATTTGGGTGTTTGGTACGGTGTTTTAATTTTAGCTCCTGATTCGCTAACGCTGACTTTTGTGGAGACTAAGAAGGGCGCGGACTCGTTAGAAAATTTCCTGTTGAAGGAAGGATACCCGGTGACGAGCATTCACGGTGACAGGTCCCAGAGAGAGCGAGAAGATGCTCTTTGGTCTTTCCGTTCCGGAAGAACACCCATTCTTGTCGCCACAGCCGTAAGTACAATAACTAACATCAGAAGAAAATAGGGGAAAACGTATCTTCAGTTTAAGCTAGTCAAAAGCCTACTCTTAAAAACACTGCGATGCAAAATTTGCATTCATCCAATTAGAGAGAGGAAAGTTATCAAGAGAAATTTTCTCACACGCGGCACCACATGGTCCTAAAGCTAACTTAAATCGTTCAAACTGGTGAGACGAGGAGGAAATAGTTTTGGGGAGACTTCCCGCCAAAAACCTGATTTTGGGAAGGCGCTGGGTAAAAAATGCGTCGCGAAACCCCCTAACACTGATTTTGATAACTTGCCTCGGCTGTTAATGTACATCTCAAACTACAGATGAAGTAGTTTAAGAAAAAATGTAGATTTATTGCTTTTAAGATAGGATTCTACAATTTTCTATCTTTCTTATTAGCGTAATGTTTTTGATGCACGTCCCAATATTCGCCCTGTTTTAAGCTGGCAAAGCAATGTTTAGGAATTAGGGTCAGATTCTAATTAATGTATGTTTGTGAAGTTGTAGAAATCCCTTTCAATCCTGTTAGGAAAAGTAAATCCTAATTTCAGCTAATGTATGATTGTTAAGTACCACAATTGGGGAGTAATTACAGTGTATTGGGCCCACAATTGTAATCTTCTCATGCTTAGAGAAAATGTTTTAAACGAGGTATCTCTTAAGCAAGAAAGAGCCATATTTGGGAAATTAAAACCTAATGTGTTTGTTAAGGTCCGCGCTTGGAAGTAACAATGACGCGTTGGGGAGTGTTCATCACGAGCTTGAGTTTTTAGGATTTTTCCAAAGATTATAATTGTTCTTCTAGGTTGCTGCTAGAGGTCTGGATATTCCTAATGTAAAGCACGTGATTAATTTTGATTTACCGAGTGACGTGGAAGAATACGTTCATCGTATTGGTCGAACGGGTCGCGTGGGCAATTTGGGTTTGGCCACGTCTTTCTTCAATGATAAGAACCGCAACATGGCCCTGGACTTGGTAGAATTGATCACGGAGACGAAGCAGGAGCTCCCTGATTGGCTAGCCTCCCTCGGAAAGGAAGTCTCCATGGAACAACGATCCAGCAACTCCAGAAAGTATGGCGGAAACGGGGGACGACGGTGAGCGTCGTCTTTAAAACACATTTTGTTCATTTTAAATTCATTGCCTTGAATTTCACTTAATTCCTTATTGGGGAAAGACTTATTGATTAACTGCATAGGCCTAAACGCGTGTTGACGTGAATACCTTTGCGATGCAAAAGCGTACATTTAAAATTTCACGGAATTTTTTAAATAATTCCCTGACTAGTCCAAAAAAATATTGAGGTGGCACAGGAAATCTATCTCCCTGTCCGTTAGGATGAACCATCGCGATGTAGGCGGGTATCTCAGTAAGCTCGCGACAATTGAGGCATTATGGCATCAATGAAGGGGATATAATATAAGCTCCGCCACTTCTACGCATATCATGGCGTTACAGATATAGATTCATGGTATGACGTTTGTGTATGTAGTACTGACACTGCTCTATAGGTTTTTTAGCCCTCTCTTGTCCGCGGATACTGAAAACACACAGGCGCCTTTAAGACTTGTATCCTCTCTAATATTTCAGTTTTTCGTTTTAAAAATTCGTTATTTTATAAGGTCTTCCGAATTAAAAAGTGTCTAACTTAGTTTCCCTTAAAGGCTGAAAGTTAAATATGAAATGCACATTGGTATGATACGTGTTTTTTAACCCGTTTTCCTTTTGTTCTCTTCTATTTTTATCAGAAATTACAGCGCGGGTGGATTTGGATCTCGCGATTACCGTCAATTTGGTCGTGAACGCGGGGGCGCCAATAATATGGGAGGCAAACCAATGCAGGCTGGGGGATACCCTCCGCCGCAATACTCTGGAGGCTACGGTGGCAATATTATGCCCGCCTACCGAAACAACTATGGTGGAAATTACAATGCTGCCGGAACTGACTGGTGGGGAAACTAAAAAAATTAAAATACAAACTGAATGCGCCACATCTCCCTATAACAACGGCAACGGAAAACAAAAACTTGGAAAATTATTATTTTTAATTAATTTCTACGTTTGAAATTACGTATGTACGGTTCAGTTATTTTCGACGTTAATTATTTTTGTTCTCGCCCCCCCCCCTTGCGTATATCCTTTTTTTATTCGTCTTGGGCCACTGAAATGTGTTTGGTTAATTTTTTCTTTGGGGCCTAACTAAAGCCTTAGTCCCTTAAAAAACAAGACAGTTAGATGATGAATTCTGACCTAAGTATTTTTAGTTCTGGTAAAATTTGTCTTTTTTAGCTATTCCCCCCTCGTCTTGTTTTTGTTTATTAATATTATTATTATTTTTTGTTCCAGTCTGTTTGACCAAAAGGTTTCTGAAGTGTTTAGGTTATTGTAGAAAAAAAATCCGGTTTTTTTTTTTATTATTATTAATGGATTTTTCAAAATAAAACGTTCCGAACGTGGGTTAGTACAAAAATGTCCAGGTTTATTATTTTTTACCTTAATTTTGATGGAATTTTTGTAAGAATCCTAAATTATCTTTAGTTTAATGCCAATTCGGAAAAATGAATTTCAAATAAATTTTTGCGAATACTTCAGGAACGTTTTGAAACAGTTTTAAATAGCTTAGTTAAATAAAATTTCGCGTATTGCGATAGCAAACTCATTTTTTTATTGCGCCTGAATATTTAACATAAGTCGGGGGTTAATTTGTTTTTTTTTGTTTCTAAAACGTTTTGTCATTATATTATTATTAATAATAATCGTATACGTTCTTTGACTGCTAATATAGTTAAGTAGAATTAGGAAAATTAATATTTGGTGTTTAAAATTAAATTAAAATATGGCCCCATTGAGTAAGTAAATGAATTTCACGTTGGAGTTCAAGAAAGATTTCTGGTAAATCACGAGGAGACAAAAAATTTTAAAATCTCCCGGCCGCGAATTTACAAGAAGAAACAAAACCGGTTAAACTAAACTTTCGTTTTTGTGTGTGTTTTTAACGATAATATAATTATTTAAAACCAACATTGAAGTTCAAAGGAAAGAAGCGGACGACAGATGAAGAATATGGGATATTTTTTTTTTAAGCAGACGACTGTAAAAATTAATGATTGCGAATGGAGAAGGGTCATATTTAAAGGAAACATCGACCGTTATCTGTCGGGTCGGGGATACTTTGATATTATTGGGATTAAATATTAATTTACGTTACGGTTCATTGAAGATGATATCTTTTTTATTAACAGAAACGAACGATGGATATTTACTATTTAGGAAAATAATTAACAGTTTAGGAAAAATTTAAGTAATATTTGGGAATATCTTCGAAAATAATATTTATAAATGAAAAAATAATTTTTTTGGTTATCGTAAAATAATTTTTTTAACCTTTGAACTTAGTGCAATTGAAAACTTCAATGGCGTGCGTGCGTGCGTTGTAAAATAATATCTAGGGGAAAATATTCTAAGAATTCTCGTAGTTTCACTGCCATTTGTTCGTTTTCGTTTAGAGCTAACATTATCAGCGAAATAAACTAATTTTAACAGCAGGTTCTGGGTATTTATAAATCTTGCTTAATTTGAATATCAGAATTAACTTCCAAGAAGAAAAAAAAAATTGTTAATTAACGTTGTTGAAACAAAATGGCTGTAAATTGTGGTATATTTTAGAGGGTTTGAAAATCACCATGAAATTGCTTCTAGGTTTTTTTTTTTATTATTATTAATATTATTATTAGAAATTGTCCCTTAATTTTTAAACAATAATCGAAACTTCAGTACCCCTTTTAAAATGCTGATAAAAATATAAAAAAAAATAGGGGTCTATTATGAAAAATTATAAGCACAAAATATAATGCATTACATGTTTAATATCAAAAACGAAACGCTATTTCATCTTATAGCTAAAAAAATACATAAATTTATTCTCGTGTCAAGTAATATAACTTAAAAAAAAAAAAAAAAAAAACATTTTTGGGAAATGAATCTTTTATGGGAAAACTTTTTTGCCGTCCCAAAAAAACAAACAAACAAAATAAATATGTCGTTTTCAATATTTGAAAGAAATTGTGAAAATTCTGGGCCCTGAAATTTGATTGAAAAATACTACTAGAAAACAAATGATCCCAATTGCGTGGAAAACACGTCTTAAATAGAGTACATGACATAATATGGTGGTGATGGTATGACTGTCTTTGGAAAAACAAACGTATTTAGTCTCTTTAGTTAATTAGGAATTTAGAGTAATTATGTCGTTTTTTGAACGATCGTGATATTCACGTTCATTTATTAGTTGTGGAAACGTACAACTATATATCTATTATCCCTCATTTTTTTTCTTTCCATTTCTATAATATGATTTCTCGTCCTGATATTTATCTAAGTTCCATTCATCTAGTGTCGTTTCTTTGTTCCTGCCATTGAGTTCGCAATTTTTATTTAATATTTAAGTAATCGTTTAGTTCATTTTCAAATTCGCGTATGAGATATTTCTTCATTTGAAATTATAAAATTACAACCTGAATCAGCGTTTGAAACAGTTGGGGTTTACTTTTGTCAAATTAACCAAGGCTTAGGACTTTTTATTTTGTAATTAGTGGCAAACGCTTGAAGTCTAAATTAAATTAATTTGTCTGGTAAAGCTTAACAATAAATATTATTTTTAACATTCGAAACCAATAATTTCAGTGTATTTTAATTCCTCGTTAAAAAATTAAAACCTTGAAACCAAAATTTAAAGGGTTTCATAATGTTTCCCAACAATATTTTCGGCCAAGGCTTCGTAAAATTTTCAAGACGCTGATTCTGGATTTTTCATTTAATCTTCAAAGATTTGACCCAACATTTTTATTTTTAGGCAAAATTTTGATTTGCCTGCCTTTTTCGTATCAAAAATGATCTTGGTACAAAGTATCTCATTACGCGAAACCAGGCTTTTTCCGTAAAAAAAAAAATCTAGTCTTTCAGATATAGGGGGCTTGATAAAAATAGGGTTATAAAATCACGTTTTTTGTTTTATTTTAGTATCCTACTCTTGGCAGGAATGTAATGCTACTTTTTATGTCATAATCCCTTTTATTTTTCACCCCTTTAGTGACATTTTTTTTCCCCACAAGGGAATTTGTACTCGTGTAAGATAATGTAATTTATTTTATAACTTTGAAGCCACGCGAGAAAAAATAAAACACGTTGCATTTGATGAAAAAAAAAAAAAAAAACACCTAAAAAGAATTTAGATGAAAAGAACCTAAACAGTATTCATTAGTATAATTAAGTTAAAATTAATTTTTCATTAACTTAAGGATGAATACCTCATTGAAAATACAAGGGTTTTTTTTTAATTACTATTTATAATTGAAACTAAAGCACACCAACAAATAATTTTGCGAGCGTTATATATTTCCAAAAATAATCTGTTCACTACATAATTTTCGCAGTTTTTTCTGTTTCTTCGATAGAAATTAAATTTAATTTTTGAAGCTTTTTATTTTAAACCGAGGCTTAACTAAGTAGTGGCCGAGGCTTATTTAACTTAGGAAATTCTTAACACCAAAATCAAAACTAGGTCTTCGTCTTTCTCAATCTCAAAATAATTTAAAGAAGTTTACGTAAAATTAAAGAATTTGTTGCTAAATTTCATGGAAATATGACAACGTTAAGCGAAAATAATTGTTGGTGAATTTTAATACTACTATCAAAAGATCTCAAATCTAGGTTAAATAACACAATTTAAAAAAAATTAATTATTTTCAAATTGCACTGAAAAACAAAAACAAAAGCACACTATACTTTTGCAGAGACCTGATAGCGTGTATGTTTGCTAAAAAAAAAAGGTTTTGATATACATAAAAAATACATATACATAAGTCTATTATGTAAGGCATTCCTTATAAATCCGAATCGCGTAATAAACCTACGCCGTCGGAAGGAAAGTAGTACACCTTTTTGAAGTGATTTATGACGGACGGAAATGGACTTGACGTAATAGGCTTACAATATAAAATAAGAACAAAATATTTAAAGTAAACAAAAAATAAATTACAAAACACATTGATCCCCCTGTAGAGATTTCTCATCGACTGATAAGTATGATATGTGTGTCTAAAAACGATTTAGCGTAAATTTAAAAAAAGAGACTTAATTATAATAAAATGCCAAAAATTAGGTCTAAATAGGTTAAAACTAATTAATTAATTAAATTAATGGCAGGCTGATAGCGTTCGTATTTTAATTTTATTTGTTTTCAAATTAATTATAGACCAATAAGACCATTTTATGACGAGATCGATTTATTTTGGATACGATAATTTTCACTTCCATATTGTGATGACGTCATACAATCAAACCAAAAATATAGACATATAGTCGAAAGTCAAATTAAGTAGTCTCTGCCATGAAATGGTACTGTTGGCCTATTACGTTAATGCGAGCGAAATACGATAGTAACGTTAAATATGTTACTATTTTTCCCCAGTAATTTTCTTTATTATTATTATTATTTTAGTTTTTCACAACACTTAAAGAAATATTTGCATTTTATTAACAGAGATTTACCATTTTTGGGTGACGTCTAGCTTTAGCAGTGTATATTAATTCATTGTTAAACCTACGCGTAACCATCGTGGAACGAAAACCCGTCACAACTTCTCTCTGGTAATAAATGCTCAATTTCTTTTGGGATGCAATTTTTTTCAATCCCGAGCGCGTAATTAAGGTTTTTAGTTGAAACGCAAGACTAAGGTAGCGTAAATGATTTAGTTACTAATGTCATATGGTAATTAACGGGTAAACACGCGTAATTAGTAATTAAACTAGTAATTGGGTGAACTTGGGTAATATTAATTATTTTTAACGAAATGTCTTCCATTGCTGTTAGGAAAATTTTTGGCTATAAATTAAATGAATTAAAAACTAAGCGCGTTAGCGAATTTTGCCATTTATACTCAAACACTAAATTCGGTAAAGAAAAATTTAACGTTATTTACAGCTACAATTTAGTTTAATTTCTAATCATGGGGTAAATTATCTTATATAGCAGCATTCCATAATAACAATTTAATAATCGCTGTGCGGAGCTAGGTTGAAACACACTAACTAGCACACTTTTACGTGCCTTAACTAACGATAATACAAAATAATCGGGGTTTAACTAACGACAACTTTGTCACCCATTTGCGAGTGAGTTTACCTTATAGTCTTGTATCAAACAATGAAAATCGCGCTTTTTTATTGCATAAATATTTATTAACACACACACACATAAACATACAACCTCGCGTAAACAAACCTAATTAAAGGATTGAAAGACACAAAATATTTTAATTTATATTTTTTTGAAGTATTAATAAAATTTTTACGGCGGCTGAAACAAATTAGGAAAAACAAGGGTCGTAATTTTAAACACTTAAGCGTAATTTACACAGTAATTCTGAACACAAATAAATTATGTGTTCCGTGAAAATTGAAATTCAAAAATAGCGGCTAGCTAAAAATCTAAACACGAGTGTTCAGGGAAACAATTCCAAACACTTATATGGGTAATTTTAAAACGGTAATTTATTAATTTTTATTCTAAAATACTAATTAATTCATAGCACTTAAGTGAAATTTGAACACTTAAGTGTAATTTAAACGGTAAAGCTTAATAAAATAGTGGTTAGCAAATTAAACTGTACGAATTTTCTGAAATTCACTAAACAGAAATTAATAAATTCTGAACGCTCAAGTGTAATTCTAACCACTTGGGGTAACTTTAAACGCCCAAAAACTAAATAAGTGTTTGGAAAAAAAACAAAATTTCAAAATAATTCGCAACGAGAACAAAACTAACAAACAAATTTTCCCCACAAAACTGTGATAGTCATTTTTTTAGCATTCCAAAAAAATAGGTCAAAAATTCTATCAGCCGATAAATATATATTTAAGTATGATGATAATATTTATTCCCAAGTGGACAAATTAATTTAATGAAAGTGCTAGTGACGCGATAACGCTAGCCAATTTAAAAAAAAAAAGAAAATTAATTAAGGTCGTGTACATATCTGCGGGGATAAAAACCTTATTGGTGAAAATTAAATAAATCCGGTATAACAAAATGGGGGATTAGTTTGAAACTTGAGAGAGTTTTGGTCCGGTAAAACAATTGCAAACATACAACGCGGAAGAATAAATTCAAAATTTATTAACGAATTTTTAAATCCAGGGTCTCTGCGTTCATTCAACAAAACAAATTTAAAATAAATATAATCCGCCAAATTAAATTGAATAATATCACTCGTTATTTTAAAAGAGGGTTAATTGTAAATTAAAAATATGTTTCAGTAACGTTTCTACTAGAGATAGTACCAAATATTAAACTTTACGTTCTTAAAATAAAAATTGTACTTCATTTTTAGAACGCTTATGCGAGTGTTAAAATAACTTGACTAGTCTTATAATTGGTTAGAGAAATAATTTTGGAACTTAATAACGTTAGAAATGATTTTTATATTAACATTTCGCAGTAGAAACCACAAGTTAAATTATTTGTAGAAAATATTTAAATGAAAAAATCAGTTAGTGAAATATAATAATTGGTTTTCTTTTGGTACTATTTTTAAGATGAACGTCTGAAAACAACTTTATTTTCACTTCTCCCTCCCATTAAAGGGTGTTATTGCTCTTTTTCTATTCGCTTCATGGTAAAAAAAATAATAATAAAATGATCCAAAAATAAGTTTTAAGACAAATCAGCGTGTGTCGTCGTAAGAAAAATTATGAAACAATTAATTTAGGAAAAAATAAATTTTTCCGCTAGAGTTTCGTAAACTAACAAAACTATTTTAAAATAAAACTAAAGGGGGGCTCAAATTTTCAATCAAGGCAATTAAAACGTAACGGATGAAATTAATTAATTGCCAATCAAGAAATAAGTAAAAAATATCAAAGTTTACAATACAACCAAATAGAAAATGACATTTTTTTAAAAAGTTCTAAGGGTTTTGATTAGCCAAGCCGTGATTGGCTAATAATCTTGTAAATATCTGGGGTATAGCCAATTAAAAAAAAACGTCTTGTCTCTATTCTAATTGGAAGATATCCCGCGTAACGCGGACTTGCGGGATGGCAAAAAGTTTATGTATTTACTCACCCACCAAATTTGAATGTATAATTTGGTCACTATTAACTCGATTCGTCGCTGGTCGCGAAATTTAAATGAAAAATCGCTGGGCGACCGTCTCTAAATCGAGGAAAACAGTTTTTTTTTAGAGATCAAATTAATTAAAGCTGAATTGTAAAGATTTCAATTTCTGTCAATCGCTTTATTGTTTTTCTTAACTGTTTTAGAAATAATAATAATAAGTCTTGAAAACAAAATGTGTCCTTTGTTATGACCTTATTTTCGTCACTGATCAATACGCGCGAGTTGTACGTAAGTACGCAAAAACATAAGCGTAAGAAAATATGAGAAATATAATTTTATTTATTAACACTTAGAAGAAAAGAACAAATACAAAATTTGAATGCATTTTTAGGACTCTGTTGCCTTGTAGTGGTCATCATCAATGGTCGAGTACACGTGACCTTCATTGTTTAAGAACTCCAAAGTTTGCCTGAAAATATCAAAGATGGACTGGACTTCAGCAACTTCTAACGAAATTTAGGGCAAGGACATTAAAAATCCCAAACGGTAGACAGTTTGACCCTTAACTTGGCCAAGTAGGCGCATTCGCCGCCATTTTGTTGGAAAGGGGAGGAGCTATCTTAAGCTATGAACTCCCTATTGGAAAACCCTTAAGACTTGCCACGTTACTAAAGGTGTAAAGGTGTAAAGTTGTAAAGTTAGTGAAACTAGTGAATTACTTTATGGTCGATCTAGTCAGGGAGGGAAGTTTCTGGCACAGGAAATCCAAACTAGCGCCATCTTCAGAAGTGATCAAGCTAACTGCTTTAAGAACCATGTTTTGGTTTGGAGTGAAGCCATTGTTAGCGCTAACCATAGGATTATCAACTTCCATCATTGAAGTATTTCCACCGTTAACTGGAGGACCAAATGAAGCGTTATTTGCAGAGTCCTATATACAAACAAATTGTATTAATGCGCTGAAAATAGTAAAATGGCTACTAGTTTTTGGTAAGTTGTTATATTTACCTGGCGATTTACGCATGACAGAGACAAACTGGTATGAATCACTTCAATCATATGAAGCGTAACTTCATTGAAGTCGTGGATTTTACGCACATTAAATGCCAAAATAACCCTATTGCCGTCGGAAATCCTCAACGCGCCTGTCACTCTTACAAAACGGTTCTCAGTAACCTCTGATCGGATGTCAGCTGCCTGAAATACGTCATTTCAAGACATCGTCAAAAGGGTGAACCCGTGTTATTCGCGATGCGGCTGGCAAGGCTTAGCAAGATCATCCAAGAACTTTTTGTAAGGGTGTAGGCGGCCAAAAAGCCTCTGAACCTTAATTGTGTTTGAGAAACTATCCCTAGAAACGTGCTACTTAAGCTTACAAGCTTCCTACTTAAGCCTTGAAATCAGCATTGTGAATAATGTAAGGTGTAACGCGTTTTGGATTTACTAAAATGATTAATGATTTTAAGTGACTGACAGATGTGTTGCTGTCGGTACTGATCCAATGTTGGCAAATAATTGGGGGTCCTGTTGAGTCATCAAGTTCAAACACAATCTTGCTGCTTTGTTCTTCTACTGACAATACAAGTCCACATACTGTCACCTATCAAAGAATGTGTAACACAACCTCATGAGTGGAAATTTTGTAAAGATAAACGTGAAATTGAGGTTCAGTAAAGGTATATTTTAAAGTGACAAGTCAAATTTTTCAAGACAAAGATTTGACAAAAAAAAAAGAAAAGAGAGTAAATTTCTAAAGAAATTATTTCTGATTCTTGACATACCATTGCCATCTTCTCTCCATTGATGGTCACATGATCGTCAGTATGGGGAACCATATGAATTTTACCAATGGTAACCGGACAAATATTTTTCTTGGAACCTGCCTGTAATTAAAATCAATCAATTAGCACATGTTTCATAAAAAAGACCGGTTTTAAGGATTATCTAACCGATTTGGCTTTATTTTCACTTTGAGACTCGTTCAATCCCGGTGACATGAACCCTCCAGGCGCTCGGGATTCATTGGTACTCTTATTACCAAACCCTCCAAAACCTTAAAATAATAATAATAACAAATAATTGAATTAATCTCGTTAATTATCCCCTTAAAATATTAATTAGCATTTAATTTACCCGCTTGTCCATCAGTACTCCACATGTTTTCTTAATAAAATAGCTTAAACTTCAAACAACGTCAAAAACTGACAAAGGAAATAATAAAAGTTTTCCCGCTCTTTCTGAAATATTTTACGCAGAGCGCGGAGTTTACAGCAGACCACTGTTTCTTTTCTTTTTCTTTTCTTTTTCTGTTTTTGGCTAGGAACTAGGGCTTGTTTAGTGACTAGTGAGCAGGCTAGGAAATAAGACAGGTTTACAGGTCAAAAACCAGTTTATTAATAGCTTGGACCACTTTTTTAATTCAAAACGTGAGGGTCACTGGTCCCAATGACTAGTTTATTAATTCCTACTTTTATTAAAAATTGATATGGGGACCTCTTTAAATATTTTCATTTTAACATAAATTTCGACTCCATGAGTCCAGTTGTGTATACAACCCTAAGCTGAGAGAGATTTTTTTAGAAGAGAGAACGACCACAAGTCCTGGGACCAGTAGAAAAATAAATAGGGGAAGGGTCACTGGTCCCGGGACCAGTTTCACATTTAAGACATCAGGGGTCACTGGTCCGGAGGACTAGTTCAGAAATAAACCTTATTTCCAAGCCTGCTAGTGAGCCCCTTGTCAGAAATTTTCCATGGACTTATATGTATCAGCGGAGTGAAAGTGAAAATATGTTTCAGATAAGAGTCCTTGAATATTGCTCCATGGTGAAAACCAAGGCTATTTTCAAACTATAGTTGCCAGTCCATGACGTCATAATAACGTCTCTATGTAAACGTGTAGTCTCTCGTGCAGCCGAGCTGAATTTTAGCAACCAAGTCGCGGCGAAGGTAGGTACACAAAATCCAATTAATCCATCTTGATTAATCTATTAACCTAATGGAAATTAATTTTAATTCGATGCGAACGATATAATATATAATTAATAACTAATATTTTCGCAATTACTAACGTAAAACTTATTTTATAATACATTCTAACACCTTCACTCAGACTAGTTAAGCCTTGGGTATGGGACAACATGCTTTTAAGGTTTTTAGGGTTAAAATAAATGTATGTCATTTTTTATATCCGCATTTTTAATATTAATTTCAGGACTAAAAATGGGACGAGTAATCAGATCCCAAAGGAAGGGTGCCGGAAGCGTTTTCAAATCGCATAACAAACATAGGAAAGGAGCCCCAAAGTTCAGGGCTGTTGATTTCGCGGAAAGACATGGATATATTAAAGGAATAATCAAGGTACATTTACTACAACATTTGGGGGGTCCAATTCATTTATTTTAGAACCTATTTTAACATGAAAATGATGACCATATATTTTCTTGAATAACCTATGATTGTATATTACTGATTTAATGAGTCTGATTCAACTTTTAATATAAGTTATTGTGCCCTCAGTCAATGTTAATGCCAATTTATTAAAAGTATGGGTAATTTTTCTTTAAAAGGAAATTATCCACGACCCTGGTAGGGGAGCGCCCTTAGCCGTTGTTGTCTTTAGGGACCCTTATCGTTATAAACAAAAGAAAGAACTCTTCCTTGCTGCTGAAGGAATGTACACTGGACAATTTGTTTATTGTGGCAGGAAAGGTATGTCTTAAAGAGTAGATTCATTTATAGATATCGTAGGTTAATATATATATTTTGCTCTTGTTTTTAGCTACGTTGCAAATTGGCAATGTTTTGCCAGTTGGAACCATGCCTGAAGGTACTATTATCTGTAATGTTGAAGAGAAGGCTGGAGATCGTGGTCGATTGGCAAGGACGTCTGGAAACTTCGCCACCGTTATCAGCCATAATCCTGAAACGAGGAAATCTCGTATCAAGCTCCCCTCAGGATCTAAGAAAATTATTCCATCTGCCAATCGTGCTATGGTTGGTAAGTAAAGCCTACAATCTTTAAAGTAAAAGTTTCATCATATTTATGACATGTTTTGAGGCCCCATTTAGTTTTGTTAAATTTTAATACTTTTTATTTTCTTTTAGGAATTATCTCTGGTGGAGGAAGAATTGACAAACCAATCTTGAAGGCTGGTCGTGCCTTCCATAAATACAAGGCCAAGAGGAACTCCTGGCCCAAAGTTAGAGGTGTTGCCATGAACGTAAGTATCGATAAATGTGGAAGCTGCCTAATCCTGGTGAATTAATTGTACATTTTTTCTTTTATAGCCGGTAGAACATCCTCATGGTGGTGGTAACCATCAACACATTGGTAAAGCATCCACCGTTCGTCGTGATGCCTCCGCTGGTAGAAAGGTAAATATCCAAACAAAACATTCTCTTCTTTTACCTTAGGAGTGAGATGATGATTTCTGACTTCGTATGTTGATGCCGATATCAGAGGCTGTTTCTGACACATTTTAAAATAATTAGCATGCATTTCATGAGAGTTAAGATCTACACTTCAGTTTTCTAATCATTCTATAATTTTTAAACTTTCAGGTTGGTCTTATTGCCGCTCGTCGTACCGGTCGTATTCGTGGTGGTAAGACATCTGTTGGTGGCAAAGAGACGTAAAATATCTGGAAATGTTAATTCCTTAATAAAATCAATTTATGAGACACGAATTGCGTTTCTTTTTTATTCAATTGACAATAACGTTTCTTCTAAGCTTATCTTATAATCAGAGATACTATATTTTACAAATGAAAGGTGAATACAAGTTACAGATATAAGACACTAGAGACTTCATTTAAACCTAATTTATTACATAGATAACTAATATAATTTCATCTTTTTTTGGGTATGTAGGATATGATGGGTTTAGGTCTAGTTTTAAAGAGAAGTTTCTTTTTTATGAAAGCAGCGGCTTTATACGATGATGCTGTATTGCCATCAGGCTCAGCATCAGACCTTTTAGCACTTTTAAGGAGAACTACGAGTGGTTTGTCAATATCCATCACTTTGCCATACAGAATATGGTGACCAATTATTAAAATAGGAATTCCCTGAAAATATATGGCAAATTTGTAACAATGACAGATTAGCGCCTTATCTGTATTAGGCGTTATGGAAACATTAACAGGGATGTTATAGAGTGCTACTACTCTGTCTTGCTTGAACATAAGGTTTTTTTAACAACTTAATCTGTTTTTACATATTTTGTGAAATGAACATCTCCAATGATTGTTTGTGGTTCCAATTTCTCCCCTTTTGTTTGCAGATCTCCTTGTAATTCTATCAGATACCATTCACCTATACCATCAGTTTTTCCCAAAGAACTAAAACAAACAAAATTACTACCTACTAATTACAATTAAGTTTTATAATCTTACCTTTTAACTATGATTTGCACCATATTTAAGTAGTTTTGACTATTTTCCTGATACTTTTATACAGGCCAATTTTTTCCCGCCTTAATACGTAAAAGTCACGTCAGTCCATTGGACTGTCAAAGACTGCGTTCAGCTCAAAAGACTGATAAACATTGCTGATTTTGATTAATTAAATACCAGCGTGCTTTAGCAAATGTTAAAAATTTAAATTACTTGTTTACTTACTCGGACATTAAAAACTAAAAATCCTACAGGTACTTAATTGACAAGAACCTCGACTCTCTAAAACCCGAATAAAGAGAGAGAAAATAATACTCTTGAAGTGTTGTCTACGAGATTAATATCATAGGCAACGCATGAACGCACTAAAGTAAGCGTCGTCTACTACAGTAGTCGAAAATCTTTCAACAGTCAATCAACATGGCAAATAAATATAAGTTACATCGTTTAAACTTTTATAATTATGAATCAAATTCTATAAATTGTCTAGAATATAATGCGTCCATCAAAAAGCTCGCTCTTTCAAGGTAAAATTCTTTATTAGACTAGTTTTTCACCAAGGTATTGCTGAACATTTCTGATTCTCGTTAAGCCTTGGCTAAAATGTGGCCGTCAAGACTGAGAACACACGTGGTTTCATTATTTTCCTGTTTATTTTTAGGGAAGATTGCCTGATAGAAATTTGGGACTTCAATCAAACCCCTTTCTTAGAAAAAGTAATATTATATTTAATCTTAATTATATTAGGCCAATTTGTTAAATGGTTCTCTAAAATTTCTATAGGTTTTAACTCCTGAACCGGGTACTTCAATTGAAGATATTTCGTGGTGTGGTTCACGATTATTTAGCACTGGTCTTGGGGCGTTTGTGGTTGAACACGACCTCTTTACTTTGAAACAAAAAGTTTGTTACTTAGTTTTGTCATTGAAGAAGATGATGTTATTACAATGTTAGTAGAAATTAATTGTTAATATGGGGATTTTATTATAATTTCAGCATAAGGTTCCCTTAATAGGGGGTCCAGCCTGGTGTTTATCAGCTAATAAGTCAAATACACTCTTAGCCGTGAGTATGACTAATTAATTCTTATTTCTAGGAATTTGGAAAACAATTTGTTATACTGTTTATTATAGGCAGGAACTGAAGAAGGTTACGTATGTTTATTCCAAGTTTACGAAGAATCCTTTTCATATCTCCGCAAATTTGATAAACAAGAAGGGAGGGTCTTATGTTTATCATGGCATCCCTCTGGCCAATCACTGGCTACTGGATCAGTGGATGCCATCAGGATATGGAATGTAGAAACAGCACACGCTCAAACCAGAATAGCTGTTGGACGATTGAAGAAGAATGTTGAGACTGTCCTTTGGTCTATACTTTATTTAAGGTAGGAAGGAATTAGTTAAAAGGACCCCCTATTAAAAGGTTAATACTTCCTTTAAAAAATATTTTTTCCTTCGACTCTGTAGTGATTACACTGTTGTAAGCGGGGATTCTTGGGGTAGGACCTCATTCTGGAATGCTCAAACTGGAACCTTAGAAAGTGTACGACATTGCAATGATTTATTTGAGATCATTACTCATGTTTTTCATTTAATCTGTTAGAGTTCTCGTGTTCACAAAGCAGACGTTTTAACACTATGCGTTAGTCCAGATGAAAAGTTGATTTACTCATCAGGTATTGACCCCTTGATCGTCCAATTCTCTAAAGTTAATACAAAACACCACGAGAGAAAAGATAACCGGGAAATGTTTGTCAAGTCATTGCAAATCTTTACTCATACACATGATGTCAGAGCCATGACCCTTATTGAGAAATTCCTTGTTTCTGGAGGTGTTGATTGCCATCTGACATTAACCACAGGACCACCAAAAGTTGTTAATAAATATGCTCCTGTTAATTGCGTAAGTAAAAGAACTTGTAGCCAATCAGAAAGCGGCAATAGTAAAGGGAGACTGACACTAAAAGAGAATCATAATGACCTATTTAAGAAAACTCTTGTAACTCTGCAAATATGCAATATATTTCTAATGTAGCAATGTGCCAAGAAACTAGCTCTAAAAATCTAAAATCTGCCCTACAAAAGGTACTTAACTTTAGCCAAATGGTAGTTGGCCGCCATTTTGAAGGAAATGGGAAGATAATTATTAAATATTAACTCTCCCCGGTAGTCCAGTGTAAGCTAATCTGAAACTAATAAATTCATTTTATTTCAGGGTAAGTGTTTCAGGATGGCTCCTAGCGCACGTTGCGTTCTTTTGCAATATCCAAAGCGTCTAGAAGTTTGGACTCTAGGACAGTCAACAGAATTCAAAGGTATAGACTATAGAACAATCACTTTTGGGGAAAACCTAATGGATTTCAAATACTATAAATAGACAAATATAATAACGCTTTCAGCATAATGCCATTTTACCTCGATTGTAAAATTTTTATGACACAATTGAAGGATTAAAAAGTTGTTAATTTTAATTTTATAGAAACAGATGGCGAGTGTCTGACACTATCGCGTCGTGAAACGAAAGTTTTGCAATTGGCATGCCGAGAGAATGAGCAAATAGTCTCCAGTGCCATTTCGAGTGACGCCAGATTAATCTCCTACTCGACAACGGAAAGAATCAAAATATTCAACCTAGAACTGGTAATTTTGTTTTTAGTTTTGCGCTCTTTCGAGCTGAAAAACGATCGTTCCTATCACTGTTGGAAGGTTGGCTGGTTTTGGTGTGATCTAATGAGTTTTGTCATAAATGAATATTTCGAATTTCCCCCGAATTTTCAATTCAAATTTGCCCGCAGTTCACATTACACCGCATAATGTAATTTATTTCTAATGAAATTATTTTTTTGCCACACCGGGAACCGATTTCTGGGGCCTCTCGGTCTATATTTTGACGCCCTAGTCGCGAAACGTTAATCTGGCCGGGGCCATCTTGTTTATAGCTCATTTCTGGTTTATTGTTGCTAATCTATTGTAGGTGGAAGACGCGGTTACACTCGTTCAGTCAGCTAAACTGAACAAAGTGAATATGGTTCCCGACATTCGTATTTCGGCTCACGCGATGTGTTTCACGTCATCAGGGAAACATCTCTTGTTGGCGACCGAAAATGGAAACTTAGAAGTGTGGGAAACAAACTTGATTCAGTCCTACAACGTTCACACTTTTACCCTTCCAGGTGAATTGAAAAGAATTATTTTCACTTTTTTTACACTGCACTGTTAAGCGGGTATCTTCTTGGTCATTCCTAATATCCCTGTTTGTTTCGCTTCCAGTGGATGGTAAGATTAATTTATTGGAAAGCAGTCATGATGAGAGGATTTGCGCCACATCTGATCATAACGGAAACGTCTCTATTTTTGATTTGGAGAAACAAAAGGTAAGTCGTTGCCAAAACCATAGCCAGAACATGATCTACGAGTCAAAAGGTTTCTAGACTCCCGCTAGGGGCGACGACGCGCGATCCCATTAGAAGAACGGGGGTTTTAGCTTATCATTCCAGTCCATCTGTGTTCAAAGGTCTTAGAACGGATTATATTCCGCTGTCTAATTTTCTATAGATCCCCTTTAGACTCGTAAACTTAATGGTAGATTATCAATTTATGGCACTACTAATAAACATTATTTTCGCGATCCGGTTGCTAAAATTAAGCTTTGTCTCGTTATAATTCAATTTTATTCGCGTTAGGTGTTGTCTCGACTTCCAGCGTATAAATATCAAGCTACCGCGATGGTCTTCAGTCCACGCAACAAAAATCTATTTGTCGTGTATCTAGATGGAAGGGTAAGCGCGCGCTTTGCGCCCCAAGCGTAACTTTACTCGGGCTCTCTTTAAGCTGACAATATTTTAGGTAATCGAATATGACGTGGCCAATACGTGTTACTCCAAACGATGCAAAGAGTTGAAAAACGTCGGGGAACAATTTGATCCCCTTCATCCCATTCTTAAAATATCGTTTGATCTGAAAGATACGGAGAAAATTATATTTCACAATGAAAACTCAATCTATTCCTACACAGTATCTTCAACACCCAAAGTAAGACTTCATTACAATTCGACGTGCTAAGCCAAACATTTAGTTTGCTAAACAAAATCGTCATAGGGAACTCTAACCTATTAGTCACTGGAAGATCACGTGATGCTTTCGACTGATAGCGCGCGTTTTTTATTCTCGCGGTTGCTGATTGGTTAGAGTTCCCTATGGGAGATTTTATAAAGAATATTCCTGTAGCATTATTCCCGATGCGTGTTGCAAGGTTTAATGAACCAATCATTCGGCTTAAGAAACTACCAGCTCGGTAACCCTTGCCACATGTACAAATTTTCGTATCCAATATTATTTGATTTCAGGTGAGTTGTAGCCCCTCAAAGACGAAGAAAAACAAGACGACGACTATCGACAATGAAAGTGGTGGTGGTTCCGCGACAACTGTTGCAACTTGTAAAAAATTCAAGGTAAATTGGCCCATCTTACTTCAAATAATCTAATAATTTTCCCCGCGTTTTAAATTCAAACGCGTCTTAAGCCTTGCCAGCTAACGTTTAGTTGCGCGTCTTCAGTTTTCTTTATTTTTTAACCGCGTATTACCTTTTTGCAGCATCTTTTGTCATTCGCGAGTTTGTCCGGAGATGAATTAGTGGCCTTGGAACTAACACCCGAACAAATTCAGACGAACTTACCCGCAGTCTTGAAAAAGAAGAAATTCGGAACATAACCCCAAATGTGTTTACTTTAGTTATAAAAGAAATTTCAATCAGTTGAAGTGTTGTTTTACGCGTTACGCGTTCATACGAGCTTACAAAGTTGTTAGTTAGTGATATCGACGCGCGTGTTGCATGAATACAATTTTACAACTTTCACAGCTGCGCCAATTCAAGAATTTCGAAAAATTGAATTCCAATACAACTTAAAGGTATGTAACGTTTTTTAACAGGTAAGACAGTTTTATTCAGGTTGTTTCCCCTTGTTATTTATGAAGTACACGTAAAAACCACACTTAGTTTTGAAGCGCCATCTGTGTTTAAAATACTGATTTAACTGTTATTTGAGATATTTTAAAAACGGACTCAAGAGATTGACCGAGAGATTCGTTCGTTAAAAAACTGTACTCCATAGTTACAATTTACAATTCCTGTAATGCCATAGGAAAAGCAAACAGCACAGTGGACTCGGTGGAGGGGCCCCAATATTAGGCTAGTTCCCTCGCGCCAAGAAGCACTTCAAGCGGCACTGTGAGTCGACTGGCCTCCCGCGAACGCGACCTCTGTCTGGCCAAAGAAAATATACGCTCCAGGAATGGAAGCTATGTCTGGGGGTTGGGTTGACCAAGGAACTTCCGGTCTATGCAATTTCAATGTAGCCGGAAATACCTCGGTCAACCGAGCCTGCCTTTGGAGCGTACTAGGAGGGGCCAGACAAAAATTTACACTAGAGGAAGCTACACTTTCCATTCCTGGGGCGTGTATCTTCTTTGGTCTGGCGTTGCCTCTTAGTGCGAGGGACCTAGCCTAATATAGCGGCCCCTCCCCTGTGCATTGGTTTCTCTACAAATATTCAATGGAATGGTCTGTGGAAAGCGGCTAGAGTAGATGCGTTGTAATAACAGCTGACTGTAATTGTTGAGAGAAATTACCCTGTGGTTATTTCTTAAAGTAATAGATTACGAGTAATTGATCTTCCCAGAACTGATTTTCCCTGTAAGCCCTAGCTTTATTACGAATCTATCGCGCTAGTGTCCCATTAGGATGATATTTGTTTGTTTCAAATAATTTCATTAACAACGTAAGAAAAGCGACTTTTATTTCTTAATAATAATATGAAATTGAGTTCAATTTCAATTCCGATGATGTTTCATTGACAAAAATTTGGGGGGAAAAGGGGGTGCGTTGCTCTGTTCGCGCGCGCGCGCGCTGGGGAGGGGCGGCGGAAGAGCAGACGACGCGTACTTTCGTTATCACAATCTCTCCCGTTTCATTTGCTGCGCAAAATATCGCGAGAGAGAACATCTTGGATTTTGTTTGTTATGAAAGACTTTTGTTAAATAGTTTATATATATAGTCCTTTTTATAATATTAATTATTTTGTCTAAGTTATTATTTCTTAATTTTTCCTAGTCGTTCGATATTTCGAAAATTCGGAAAACAAATTCGTTAAATTTTTTTTTTAACAAACGGATAAAGGGTTTTTATTTATTGATTTTTTTTTTATAGTGGAACAATTGCGTGGAGTTTACTGGGTAAATGCAAAAATAATTCGGTTCCAGTCTTAGAATGGTCTAAATATTGTGTAGAATAATTGGTTTTCCGCGGGATGTTTAGAGCATTCTAAAACTTGCAGACCAGTTAGTTTTGTCTAAATATATCATAGAAAAATAACCTTTTTTTTTCTGTGGTATTTTAGACCTTTTTTTTAGGATGTTGCGGTTTAATAAAAAGAATGCAATGTTAGTTGCATTGTCCTAACTAAACTCCATCCAGCAACTGTACCCTTTTTCTTTTTTATTTTTTTTTTCTGTAAAATTTGTAAATTTCCGTTTATAATTCCCATAGGATATTAATTGTTCTTAAATTTTGTTAAATCATTTTTTTATTATTATTTAAAAGTGTTTATAAGGGCGGCGCGACTGAAGGAACATTTTTTCAATCGGCCGTATTTTCTTCGTCAAACTTCGTTACTTTGTTGTCGAGAGACGAGGTTTGTCTTATCAAGTTCGCGTGTTCCAACAATATCGTTATAACTAGGAGGTGGAGACTCTGAATATTGATCTACGCCATCGTAAGTCTCGCGCGGTATAGCGGCCACTCTTAAACACGCCCCCATTCCTCCCTCGTCCGTGCTGGTCAAAGTCCGGGTGCCTTCGCTAAGATCTCGCTGGCCTTGGTTGTTCTTCGTGAACGAACCTAGACCCATACGAACTCCGCTCGAGTTTTCGTTAGAACTAGCGCTAGAACAACCTACGTAGCTTGGAGGTAGACTTTTATACTCTATCCCACCACCGAGGCTTTCGCTAAAATTCGACGAATGTTCTTCTTTCGTAGTACAAATAACACGACCTCCTCTTGAAACGTCTTCTCCGGAATTCGGGGTCGAGGTAGAACAACCATCGTAGGTGGGAGGTAGTCCTTTGTACTCGATATCGTTACCAAGGCTTAAGGTCCAATCGGTATTCTCGCGAAGCTTTGGTGCATTTTCATTATGACCTCCACTAGAAATATCAACTAGTTTTCCTATACTAGAATTGACGGAACAACCAATGTAACTCGAAGGTGGGCCTTTGTACTCAATCGCGTCGCCAGGGTTTAAAACGCTATGGGCATTCTCGTCAGTAAGCCTTTGTGAATCTTGAAGTTTGTTCTTCGCAGTACATCCGACACTACTACCGCTCGAGATATCAACAAGTTTTCGTACTCCGACATAGGGTGGTCGTAGGCCTTTGTATTCGATCGTATCACCGATGCTTAAAGTCCGAGTTTTATTACCTTTGTACTCGGTTAGCCTGGGAGTCGTGTCGCTGACATTCTTTGTACACGCGTTAGAGGCAGTTTCCCCGTAACTGGCCATTGCGGCACTCGCGTAACTAGGAGGTGGTCGAGCGTATCTTTGCGATGATTGGTGGTGGTGACGTTTATTAGTGCAATCATCTAACGAAGAATAACTGTCGGAAGCTGATAACAACGCGACCATATCCGAATCAACCGAAACGGAAGAAGTTCGTAGTGAGAAACAATTTCCAAACCGCGAAGATGGCGCGTGATTGTGATGGCGATTGTAGGCGCTAGCACCGCCCCCGCGAGATGATTGGGTGTAAGGGGGTGGATGGTGAGGGTACAGGTTTCCACCCCGCTCGGGTACCGTCCTGTTTGGAGGTGGTCGAATGTAGCCGCGGTATATCTCGCTCTCCTGTTCCGGGTCGCGTAAGTGGATGAGTTGAAGACTCGCGTAAGTCGAGCCGGCGTCACGGAGTTTGCAGCTGTGAAGGCGGTGTTCCTCGCCGTCCGGTAAGGCGATGGCCGGCGGTAAATCCAAAAGGATGTCCGTCTGGACCGATTGCAAACGGACTTGGCGGTCCCTGAGAAGATCCCTCTCCAATTGCTGCCGTTCTTTCACCGTCCTATCTGTGTACATAACCTGCGGGTCGTTAAAAGAAAAATAGTCTTAATTAGGCCTCGCTAGTTCACGGGGTGCAATCGGGAGACGACTGTCCCAAGCAGCGACTTTGAATAGTTTACTTACGGAGGAGTCTGAAGGCAGATGTGGCGAGATAGTTTTAGGTGGTCTCTTTAAATCTATGATGGTGTGATGTGACGTGATTGGTTCGAGGGGTGAATGTGGTGATGATGGTGGTGGTGGTGGTCCTGGTTGGGGCGGCGCTGCGCCAGGGGGAGGGCGTCGCGTACTATCTTCCTCGTTCAAGTGGTCGCCTTCACCTTCTTGACGTTGTTGTTGTTCGTGTTGAGGAGATGACGCTTGACTGCGGCGCTCGCACCAGGACCGAGCTCCCATCGCGCACGAGCTAATCGTGGCGACTCGGCTACCTGATCAATATTATTAACCAGTGGCACACGGAGCTTTTCTATCCCGACATCCACCGCGAGACACTGATCACCCGACAAACAGACAAGAACTGAAAAAGAACGCAAAGTCCGAGATATGAGTACTTGAAAGTGCGATAGAAGATGCGCGCTACCTTTAAAAAGTAACTATTACTAGCTACGCCGCTCGCGAGACTTAGCCAGGCAAAAATTGGTTAATTTAACGATACTTTGTTAACTAGTAATTAACAATGAACTAAACTAAAACGTGTTTAAATTAATTTAAATCTGCAAAATCATAAAACCGACGACGTTGCTGTACGATAAACATTTTAGTGACTATTTGTTAATAACACTTCACGATGTATCGAGATAGTATTACGTTACTGTAAAGTGGTTTTAGAATCGGTACTAGTTTGGGACGATGCCAATAATTGATAGAATTTGTCATCTGTTGGTTGGTTTCTTTCTCGAAACTCATTAAGTCGCGCAAAAACATGTTTTTCGTAAAGTCGATTGATAAGTTCCAGGGCGCTATTATTTGTTTAAAGGTTATATATCTTATCAGCATTTTACAATTTATTTATAATTCCACTTTTATAAAAATAGGACTTTATCAATAATCCACCTTGACCCACTAATAATTATTATTGTCGAGCTCGTCAACAAACATATTTGAGAGGCGTCAACAAACATCAGTCGGAAAATGCTTAATTTTCGTCATTCGCGTCGCGCTGACGTGAGTTTTCAAGAACCAATGAGATGCTGGTTGTAATTTAGAGGCGGGGATTAACTCCGGACCTACGTTTGGACTGGAGATAAAGCTAGAAATGTGGCGAATTTATACCTTCTCCCTAATAAACTAGATATTACTTCTTGATACAACGCGTGTATTTTATACTATTGAGTTATAACTAATTACACAAACGAAAGAGCTCTCATCGTGTCGCGATCGCTAATTGCTTAGAGGTCTCTATGGCGGTAGGCTTATTTTATCAACTTTGAAAATTTATAAGAAGAATTTAATAGAAGCTTATTGCTTAAAGATTTTAATCTTGTTTTATGAACATAAATCGATTCGAAATGGTTCTCTGGCCATTTTATTCTCGTTTAACTGAAATTTTCCAATTGTTTTTATTCCCCCCCCCCTTTTGTTCACTGATGTACTGAAACAAAAAAGTCTGTCGTAAATTGCAGTAATAGGTGTAGCTAAATGCGTCGACTTTAACTTATGGAACTAATAATTAACTTACGCTAACAAATATCAGGACGTAACGATAAATATAAAAATGCCTGAATCATTAAGTCTACGCAACTTAAACCTTAGTCTACGCGAGTCAGGTTTATATATTATTTTGTTCTAAACATTGGCGTTATCACGCTGTCTGTTGAACTTGAAACCCTCCTTCCCCACCAAAAACCCGTCGTCGTCCCGACTTGTTATTGTTTGAAGTGAATTGCTCCAAGAGTGAAAGAAAATGTTCGTCTAGAGTTAAGCCTTGTCGCATCGATAAGCTAGCTACACCCCCCTCTCCTCCCCGCCCGCCTAACTCGGGCGCAGACACTGCCCCTCGCCACCGCCTCCCTTATGATAAAAAGCTGCAAAAATATCTGAACTATCTGGCTGGCTAGCTTGAGCGTCTGTATCTCTCGCCTTCGAACAAGGTTTATCAACAGTCTGGTTCGGCTCGGCTGATAAAAGGGAATCCGCAATTCCCTATTAATAAATAGTTAATTTTGTAATCAAAATCTGCTTGAAAAAGGTGTAATTGATAACCTAGAAACCAATGTTGGGTTTACGTAACCTAATCAGTGATATCATAAGTTTATATGTTCCATAAGTTTGTCAATGGTTACGAAGTGACGTAGGTGAAACGTCATAGATTCTCGTAGGTAGTGTCATACTTATGGAACGTATCTTATAAACTTATGGTGGTATCTTAGAGGTGAACCAAGAGTTCGACCAAATAACATTGAAGTTTGACGATTAGGTCATAAGGAACTCAGTCTACAAAATGTCAATGTACTATTATAAAAGTCAATTGCGGCTAGTAAACACAAGGGGCGGTAGCGAAAAATTTGAAGTTTTGTGTCACGTGACTACATTTAAATACCCCTTTATGTTGTTGAGCTTTGAAACTGTACGCGCTTGTCAATTTAGAGTAAGGTAACGTGATTTGGGAATGGACGACCATTCGTTAGGAAGAGCAAGCGCGAGACTGGTCGACTATCGGAGCATCCCTATACAAAGCTATTTAAGAGCGCGATTTGTGTCTGGCATTTAGTAACTTTTCCTAAAAAAGCGGCTTTGTCACCAGATGAAACGTGATTAGTTTGGTTCTTTTAATGATCAAGATATCACTTGAATCGTTCGAGTAGTTAGAGAGACAGCGCGTTGAGAAGGAGTCAGATTCTAGTTTGGTCTGTCTCTATATTTGACTCACCATAATTTTGTGAACCCTGAGCGGATAAAATGAGACAACTCCTCTCCCCATTTCACCTCCGCTCGGTCGTTTCATAGCGTCTAGTCTTTTCCTCTCCCTCCCCCCCCCCTCCGGCATCGTCAGACTAAAGCCGAACGAACTTCCTTGATTTTCGTTTCCCCGAATAAACAGAATAGTCTCGGTCTAGCACTAGTCTCTCTTTCCAAAGCCACAATCCGAGGTGGAAATTCTATTCAAGCTATCGCGCGCCGTATACGTGTTCGCGGATTTCACGCGTAGTGATTCGCCCCTCGGAGAAATGGCATGTTTGATGTACCTTGGGCGATAGACGTGGCGGGCGAGTTTGAGACATTGTAGCAATATTGACGTCTGAACTAAACTCTATAATTTCAGTCTATAATTAGCCAATAGACAGAATGACGTGTGAAAATACTTATCGCCATCTACGTTAAGCGCGTATAACCAACGGATAAAACGTTACTAACAGACAGAAAAGGATGAGGAGCGTGTTTCTTATTATAATTGGCGATGCAGGAAGGAACTTAGTTGGTTATAATCGGACTTTTTTAATTTTCTCATTAGGTGATTTAGAAAGTTTGGATTTGTTCCAAGCGCCACAAAATGCTAATATTTTTAGTTCACGAGGCGTGAGCCAAGCAACTTTTAAATTTCAATGTCAAGGTCATTTCATTTAATTGCTTTTCAGAGCCCAGAAACGCCAAGCCTAACTTCAATGTACCTCTATGTAATAGTTTAGGGAACTGGTGGGTGCAGACGTTTCACGACTGTTCATGATACTATTTGCGCAGTAACACGTAATTGGAGATGAATTTGAAGGCAGGTATTCGCGAGTATGGGGTTGAGTGTTAAGTCTGATGGGAAGCTCGCATTCGGTATAATAGCGATGGGTTAAATCGTGAAATTCCCCCAGTTGAAATCTTAGCTAGCCAAGTTATTAAATGTCTTTGAAAATTGATACCTTTTCCATAATGTTGCTACGCCTTTTTAAGTTCCTCTACCAATAATTTTGACTTTTCCCACCAATTAAATGAATATCTAAAAGAAAGGGTGCGCGCGAAATACATTTAAATTTAAACTGTATCTAAAAAACCCGCGTTCAGAAACAAGTGGTCATTTTTCGTCCCAACCGATTAGAAATCAATATCACTTACATTATATTACGGTCTTGAATTCTCCATAATTTATTAATTGTTAACAACACATTCTGAAGAACACCAGAAGATCGTAGCCATTATTAGTTACGTGTGGCAACTCAGGGATCATTCGCGTGGCCACACTCGCGTGAGAATAAAAGGGCCTTGGTTTGGAGAGACTGAACGATTTGAAACTTGGGGAATCCCTCTCGCTGAGTTGCTTATGGGGAATGGGCCTTTGCGAGAGGCGTTCCCTGAATCCCCGTAGTTTGGAGTTGAACCAGGAGCTGAACTAGGTCAATAGGAATCACAGTTTCTGCGTTTAAACTACTAAGCTACGCGACAAACCGTCCCGAGACTACGAGTTAGGTACGGTATTCGCGAATGGAACGGGCTGACTGGGAAAACACCGGGATAGTCCGAGGCCCATTTCTATATACGACAGGAAGACTACTAGACTATAGACAGCTAGTCAGTCGCTCCTCGAGTAGACTACCCAAGGCCGCGCCGGCTCTCTCGATACAGTTAGTGGTAAGCAAAGCCAAGGCTTAACATCTTCGAGAATATAGCTCCCTCGCCCGACTCTCTCTCGAGTCTCGACGTGGAACGAGAGCGACGAGACAAGTACGAAGGTGAAAAGCGCCACCACTATTCCAATCGCGTACGGAGCAGTCGCGAAAGCGCAGTTTTTATAGGGGTGTGCGTATGTTCGCGCTTGTCAGGTCGCTAGACGTCCAATTCGAAATTTGAGAACTACGACGTTTTTATTGATAATTTCCGAGCAAAATCAATCTCGACATACATTTAAAGGATTTTAAAAAACCGACCGAAGAATCGCATTACTGTTTAATACAATGGAACTCGTATGAAAGAGAATAGGAACGTTCAACAAGTGACCTGCCGAAAATGAATACATTCGCACATCCCCAAATGGGAGATATTTTAGTTGAAAGGGACGCACTGCTTTTACGTTCCCCTGTCGGCGGCGGCGGCGGCGATTTTAGTAGACAGGCTGCAGCCTAGCGGTTTGGGTTTGCCATAAGTGTCTAAACGAGGCCAGCCATCATCTGACACCGTCCGTGACCACGCGCCTCCTTACCTACCCCCCCCCCCGCACCACCTCCCCTGTCGAGAAATCAGGGAAATCGAAGTGGAAAAGAAATATTTGACAAAAGAAGCCTCAGACAAATCTACGCTCGTGGTCTACCATTCTCGCGTCAAGGATAAACGGGGGGACACCACTTTCGTGCGCCGAGGAAAACCCTAAGTTACCTAACCATCACCATTAGACTTAAGACTTGGCTAGACCTATTGGAATCATTATACAAGACCCGATTTTCATAACCTTTATTCTGAGATGTTTGTCTATCCTATCCTTATATTGACGTCACCATGGCATTAGCAGCGGTTGACCTTTAGAATACCCGCCCATTTTCTTAAGTATTGTCATAACAGTGCAACCTTTGAGAGAGGAATTCCCGGTGTGGCTTCTATTTTTCCCTGCAATTGTGTATTAACATGGCCAACTTAGATTACCGGTGGTAGAAGGCCTGCCAGCTTTACCCGAGCCCCATGTTAAAAAACGACTAGCAAAATCGCCCCTAGTTCCGACTTTCGCCGTTAGGTGCGCTACCAACCCAGTTTTCCTCATAATGCTTTTTCTATGGGAAACAAAATTCGGAAGTGGACTCGGTTTAAGAGCATTTTTAATATATTTACCGATTTTTTCGTGGCCGAATTTTAAATGAGAAGTCAAGTAAGTTTTAATTTATATTTTGAGACCAATTTCATAATTTTCCGTCCGTTATTTGACGAGTAATCAACATTCAAAGTTGGGATTGTTTTTAAGGCGTAGAAATCCGCCGTTTAGAGTTAAGCCTCGGTCTTGAAGGAAGTTTACAACTTTACATTAAAATTTAGTGGCGCCGTTGGACGAAGGCTTAAGTTTTCCGAGAAATTTAATTTATCCGCCTTAAAAACAACCCCAACTTTGAATATTGATTACTCGTCAAATAACGAACGGAAAATTATGAAATTGGTCTCAAAATATAAATTAAAACTTACTTGACTTCTCATTTAAAATTCGGCCACGAAAAAAATCGGTAAATATATTAAAAATGCTCTTAAACCGAGTCCACTTCCGAATTTTGTTTCCCATAGAAAAAGCATTATGAGGAAAACTGGGTTGGTAGCGCACCTAACGGCGAAAGTCGGAACTAGGGGCGATTTTGCTAGTCGTTTTTTAACATCGGGCTCGGGTAAAGCTGGCAGGCCTTCTACCACCGGTAATCTAAGTTGGCCATGGTATTAAGAAGTGATAATACGTAACGTTGGCTGAAATATTCATACTCATACCGCGACCCCTTTCGGGATAATCTCGGAAACAATATTGGAAATAATAAGACATTTTAGTTGCCATCTTGCTTCATGTAGATCAGGAAATTACACATTGTTTTTTGCCTTAGCAGTATTAACGTCCGCCATCTTAGAATGATGGCGTTTCTTTAATTTAAACAATATTTAATTTTTCTTTGTTGATTCTACCGTATAATTAGTAATTAAGTCAAATAATTACCCTTAAATATTATTTACATTGAATGTAAATTTAATTTTAGGTGCTTCTATCCAGGGAGGGGGGGGGTAATGTTTATAATAAACGTACTGAAATTAATGATGTTGATTTAGGCAACTTAAAAGTCGTCGCGTTGTTGTTCGAGAACTATTTGTCCTTCCCTCTTGAGTCGTTGTTTCAACGACAATTAATTTTGTAATGACAAACCAGGAGCAGACGCGTAATTCGATCGCCGCGCCGCTTCGCATCGCGCACGCAAAATGCCAATGTACATAACAGTCTAGAATAATATTCTAAATTGGTCCTCGCTCGTTGTTAGACTGTGTCTGAAATTTTGAAACATTGTAGCAGCCAAGAGACAGACGAAGGGAAGGGCGCTTGGAAACAGCTCGCCGCCACCGATAAACGGCAAAATCAAAAGCGCATTGTACATGGTGCCGAAAACCCCGAAGACTCTTTTGAGCAGACGAAAAAAAAGTAAAATACGAAATTTTCTTTCAACATCGAAGAATTTTCCATTCCATGACGATGGGCCCTTCACAATCCACGGTTTTATAAGGTTTTTTTTTAGCTGCAAAGTGCAAACTAATCGACTTGAAAACTTCGCAATCTCGCGCTTATTTCCGAGGGGCTTTTCACTCATCGTATAAGAGATAAAGAAATAACTTTAATCGCGCGTTCTCTCGTCGTTTCATCAAATGTTCCTTTCTGAACATCGTCTAAACTTGTTCAGAAAGGAGCATTTGACGAAACTACCCCTCGAACTGGTCACTAATACTAAAAGAAAAGACTGGTGGTTGGTTTTCCACATCCTGTACGAACCCTGTAATTGCTCGTCTAATTAATTTCCCCATGGCTATGTTATTAATCATTCTAAATTTACATAAAACGAAAACACACATTTAAAAAAGAAAAACTCTTGACAGATTGCTTCAAGCAGGGGATAGAATGCGATAGAGTTTTATTAAAAAGCGGAGTGATATTTATTGTAAAGGTCCTATATATTAAAGTTTTTGTGCCTGGCAAGAGCTTCAGACGACGTCCGGAACTTAAAACTAAGCCTAAAAATAGGTCTAGCTACAAAGGCCCATTTTCAATGTGCAAAACGTTTTATGCCTCCATTTCAATCAAAATGGAAGCGGATTGGGTTTCAGTTTTCTTGGTAAAGTGTTTTGGGCTGGACGTTTATTATGAACCAGCGCTTTTACTTACATCAAAAGCCTATAATACTTCTCTTCGAGAGAAGTGTACCTACCAAAAAGCGGGGTAATTGTAAAATAATTCTTTCCCAGATCGGAACTTGCGCGACAAGGTTACTAAAACCGAATCACAAACGCGATAAATAGTTCCCCCTTATCATTACTCTTTTTTTTAGCGCTGCTTAACTATTTCGCAAGACGCATGCGCTTGTTTAATTTTTGTCCCACGTCAAGACAATCAAGATTTGTGGATTGATTTCTGAGGATTTAGTACTAAACACCTATAGAATTCACCCAACGGTACGATGCCCATCTGAAGTTTGTTGAGCGGGAGAGCAAACAAAAAGAAGAATCATGTTACGTAACTAAAGTATTATCTATTATCCCCTTCTGGTTTTATAGATTGTGTGACGTCAGGCGCGCAAAGTTTCGACTAAAAATTGTGGGTTGTAAAGGGGCCTTAAAGGGAAATGGTTCCAGTTCGAAAAAGTGTTTTGCATTAAATATTTTCTTTCTTTTTTTTCGTCTGCTTTAAGTTCTTTCGTGTTTTCGTCACCGTGTACAACGCGCTTTTTGTTGTTATTTAGTGGCGGTGAGTTGTTTCTAAGCACCCTTCATCTCTCTTGGCTGCTGCCACTGCTACAATGTTTCAACATTTCAGACACAGTCTACAACGAACGGGCGACTAATTTATAGAATATTATTCTAGACGCTTATGTACCAAAGAACTTGGAACATATAGCCCCCTAGAATTACACATCCACGCTCGAATTTTTCAATTTCCAAGCCCACTTTTTTTTTAACGATAACTTTATCATTCGTTGGTAACGCCATCTATAATGCTTGAGACGAAATAATTATCTGTCGTCTGCTTTGCTGAAGCTGAATTTTTCTCATTTGCTTTAATTGCTTATGAATTTGGGCGCATAGACGCGGTAATGAAAATGTTTTTAAATATTGTTTTGATATTATTTATTGTGAAAAGTAGGCCTATAATATTAAATATGTTTTGATGCAATTGTAGGCCTATACTTAGCTGTTGTCCTTAAAATAATATCAATTTGGTAAGCTTTTTTCTAACAGCTTCCATTTTCATTTTTTCATTAAAAATACGAATAACTTTGGGAACTAGAAAGTTCAGATAATGTTTTCATCCAATTTCTTGGGAAAAATGTTTTCACGCATCAGACACCTTTTTACGAGGGATTAAATTTTGAGAGCAATTGTTTTAGAAGCAGTACCACCTTGGAAGAGAGAAGTACTGGAATGGAAAATACGATACCTCTAACATAAGCCGTACGTACCCAGGCGCGGGACAGGAGGGGGGCGAATTTGGTTGAACGTCAGTCTGTAGCGGCACCTAGTGTTGAAATTTATTCTTATTTTGTGAAATTCGTCTGCTTTTTTCAGTTTCGAAAAAAATAAATTCAGTGACGGGCGGGAGGCACGGTCTAGGCTAACTTTTCTCTTCCAAAGTTTAGCAACGCGCAATTCGCAACGGTTTTTATTATTTTTACTCTGTTTAGTTATGGGGAAGTACTGCTGTTACATTAATTGTGTTACATTAATTGTAAAAGTGACTTCCGATATCATAAAAATATAAATAAAGAGTACTTCCCTCTTCCAAGCCTGAACGTTCGCCATAAAAATAAAAGTACTTTTACTTCAAAATTACTCTTAAAGGTGGCAGCACTATATGACGTTCAACCAATTGCGCAATTCCGTGTCCCGAGCTTGGGTACCGCAAGATTTCCATTCCAGTTACTTCCCTCTTCCAAGGTACCACCATCATTTTCAAGGTTTTGCATCCGCAGCCTTTTTTTGGTGAGATCAAGAATTTTCACTACGCTCTCCGAAGGATATATTAAACTACCATGATCTCTAACAATTAATCCTCTGGTCGACTTGGTCGTAATGCAGTAGTCGTGAAAGCTCTTTCATTGATTGCATTTGAGGACTTTGTGCAGTTTCCGTACACAAATCCAGCCAAAATAGTGTCTCTCAATAGGTTTGACCCATCAAAATATAAATGTCCTCTGTTAGCTTTGAGAAAATTTGTTGTCACAGTATTATCACGAGCCAAGACATTTGCACAACCAGAACCCTCAACCAGAAAGGCGTTCTTATAAGCTGCTTTAAATTTTAAAATCGTGGGATTGTTGTTTCATCCACCTTTTTGTCTTACTACTCCGAAAAAATATGGTTTTGAGACAGTTTGTACGTTGGAAGGTAATTGTTGTTTTGATTAAAACAATATATTAGTAGATATCAACAGATTTTGATGACCCTAAACTATCGCTCTTTTTGCTAGCCCGACTATGTTTCCTATAATTAATGATTAAAAGTTTGAAAACACCGTTGGAGTTTCTCAAAAAGTTCTTTAATAAAATATAATTCCATCTCTTAGGCGTGGGTTTGTGGGTACACGCAAAAGTAATGTAGAATAGCGGTTTTTCCCAAGTGACAATAAACTTTATTTTGGTGACTTTCCGATAGTCAGATATTTGAAAATGATTGCTAACAGGGTTGCCACAGTACCTGGAAAACCTGGAAAAGTCAGGGAATTTAAAATAGGGTTGAAAAGTCAGGGAAATTGATTTAAGTTAGTAATATTTCTGGGGATAAGTCTATATTGAAAGAGTAATGAAAGTTTTCTCCTCATCCTCTCTTCTTAACACAAGTGAACTCTTGAGCAATCCTTAAAAATGCTGTCTAGAATTGCTTTTATGTAAAAAAAACCTCTTAGACTGTTATTAATAGTTAAAATGTTTCTTAATGATTTTAAGGTAACAAATACATGGGAAAACTTTATGTAGAGGGTTTATTTAATTAAAAGCACTGAAAACGTGCTGCAAAAATTTACGTTTTCGGCCTAAAAAGGTCAGGGAAAATCTAAGAAAAATGTCAGGGAAAAGTCAGGGAATTTGGTTCTGAAATTGAAAATTCTGTGGCAACCCTGTACAAATCGCGGTATTTTTCCCAGGAGACCAATTTGATTTTCCAATGGCATTGAGCCATTTTACTAACAAACTGGACTGATCACCGGATATCTTTATTTGAGTTGCAGTTAGTAATAAAAATAATGTAAAATTGTGGAACAATTTTCGCGCTTTGCTTACTTATGATAGGAGGACTGTTCCCATCTGGAACTCCATTCCTACCGAAGTAGTTGGCCAGCCCACTCTCTATTTAAACTCAAAATACGTAAGTTCCTAAAACTTTAACTCGGATGGAGGGAAAGAAATCCACCAATCCCTATCTCTTTAACCACCTTTTTACTATATTATCAGTGTATAAGTTCAAGTTGGAGCTGTAAGGCTTCACAGCCCTAGCTCGTCAATTGAATGGAGCAAAAAAAGAAACATTTTTATTTGTCCGTGTATTTTTACATTCCTCAATTGAACATTTTTTGTCCATTTTATACTCGCACACTTTGAAATTAGCGCAAGAAAGTGTTTTTCTCAATAATAAATCGTTTTTATTATGTTATTAAACGTTTAAAAACTATATTTAAACATGTAGTGTATTAAACTAAAAGCACTTTGAAATCGCGCTATTTCCCGCCAAAAAGTTTGAAAATGTTTCATTTTCGCGCAAAAAATAAAATATAGAAATTCTAGTTATGCGCCACACACATAGATGGCGCTACCGACGAATGATAAAGTATACTTGTTGAAAAAACCGGGCGCGCGAAGCGTAGATTTGATGTGTAATTCTAGGGGGCTTATATGTTCCAAGTTCTTTGTTATGTACATTGACATTTTGCGTGCTCCATTCAAATCAATCCACTTTTGCGCGTCTGCTTCTGTTTGGTCATTATAAAATTAATTTTCCTTGAAACGACTCGTTAAGAGAAACGGGGAAGGAACAACAGTACTCGAACAACAATAAAACGACTTAAAAGTGGCCTGAATCAACATGATTTACGTTATTATTAACACTTAGAAACACCATGAACTCCCCCCCCCCAACTCCAATAAAGATGGTGACTTGGTAATATTTATCACTATTTTCAATATTATCCTAACAACTTCCGCTATAAGAGTCAGGTGATTTAAGCCAAGACTATTGAAGCAGTACCGCTTAATATTAATACATCCTTGCAAGGAAAAATAGAAGCGACCCTGAGAATACTCTCCACTGTGTAAGAATGATACTTCAAGAAGTGGGCGTGTACTCTAGTAAGCTTATGATTGAACTTTTCCGTCGCGAGATTCAGCGCCACCTATTCAAACATTATCACGGCTTTCCCAATTCCATCTGCGCGGGGGAAACGCGGCGGGATTTGGCCCGCGAAGTAATTGTAAACAGCGTTGAGAAAGGTTTATTCGAATGCGCAGACGATTGCGCATTTGTTCATTCAACTTGATGAGAAAATTTTGTACTTACCACTGGGAACTTTGCTCGAGCCTCTAAGGGTTCACCCGGATTAGAAACGGGAAGGAGTCGATGATGCCGCCGCAGTCGACGACGGCCGCTAGCGGTGAAAGTTGACCGAGGCTTAGGGGAGTTGGCTCGGAACGGGCGAAAAAGCCCGGCCTTCATCGCCGAAACCAATCCCCGAGACGGAGGAAGTCAACAACGGCGAATTACGCTTCGATAACGGCGGAGTTCGATTTCGTCGTCTATCCAACTGTTTCTTCCAATTTTTTTTTATTGAAGGCTGTCTAGATGTCTAGACGATTTTGCCTCGACGTTTGAATAATAAACGACGAGACACGTAGCGTAGCGCGAGACGTTAGACCGGATTAGGCTTAGCTTCGCCAAGGCTTCGTTTGATAAATAGAGATTCAATTTTCGCCAGACACAGACGGGAGCGAGGGGGGGGGATGCCACAAGGTCGCGACACCTGCAAAGACCAACAAACAAACAATCTTCAAAATTGGAGGATCGTCTACTTATTGTTGAAGGTAATTGCCAAAATGCAATATTAGAAGCAATAACTTCTACGGTTTGTTTTCGTTTCCTTTTCATAACACTACAGTTTTAGTTTTTTTTAAGTTTGGTGCGATGGTCCGTAAACCTGTGGTATTTCGTTACCAGACCCGAGTTACTTTTTGCATAAGGGCAATTCGGGAAATACGTAATATTTCGCGCCACCATAGCTCGGAATGTTGTGCCCATGGATATACTAATAACAAAAGTCCATAGATAAAACAAAAAGTGTATGTCATTTAAGCTTGCTCGCGCCGCGTAATAATATAAGAAACGCCCTCTTTACCCTAAGAATAGTATGATTATCTTCACGACCCTAGCACAGGGAACTTCCGTGAATAGGCTCAGTATTGTACGAAGCATTAACGTTTGGATCGCCATCATCATGTACTATTTTCTATAAACCTATGACCCCCCATCCCATAAAGCTCTTCTCTGATTGGTTGGGGTTGAGAGGAGGTGGTCGTTTACTTCTAATTTTACATGGCGTCTACAGCCAAAGGCTGGGAACTGTCAAAAAAGTGTACTTTTTTTATCTATGAACTTTTGCTAATAACTAGAATTCCTGGACTGACTACTGAAATTATTAAGGATAAACCATTCCATTAATTCCAGACGAGAAAAGCAAACACCACAGGGGCGGGGCCGTCTTCCTGGGTTATTTCCCAAGTGCCAAGGAGCACCGCTAGAGGCAGTGCCAGTCGCCTAGTCTCCCGCGTATAGTGGCGGCTCGCCCTTGCGAGTTGATTTCTCTACAAGTAATTAATGGAATGGTCTATACATTAATTTTAGCGAAATCCCAAGCTGTGCAAAATTATAACTTTTATTGGCTTCTTCATTTTAACCATAAGCACAGTTCCCACAAACGCGGAGTTCGAGAGTCCTATTGATTTTTGTAAATTCAAACCGTAATAACAAGGTCTAATTGCAAAATTAACCTAACATAACCAAATTAATCAACTTCTAAATTAATTTAACACTACAACTCAGACATGGTTCGTACAACGTTTGTAAAACCGATTTCCATGGTTCTTATTGGAGTGAGTAAAGTTATTTTAGTTGGAGCTCTCAATCCCTTTAGGTCAAACTTACTCGAGCCTCACAAATTTCTCTGAATTTTAATAAAAACTATTCCCCCCCCCCCCCGAGTTTTAGTCAAAAATCTTTGCCCTGACATTTCCATGTTTTCATGGTTTGTACGAACCCTGATCAGAGTTCATAGTCTTCTTGAAAAGCGCGTACTCATGACTGGCGAAAATGCGCGCAATTGTGGGAAATTCCCCACCAATGACGGATAATAAACGATTTGTATCTCTCGTCTCGTTCGGTGTATAGACTGACTATTTAAAAGGCCGTTTGGCCCACCCGGGGGAGAGGGAGGGAGAATAATTGTCTGTCTAGACGTAAGCAATACTATATACCGAACGGAATAACTAACATTCGCCTCCTCCAGATTTTTTAACGCCAAAACACCCCGGGGAGCTGAACACCCCCCCCCCCCACTCCCTCCTCCTTGTTTAGAAAGAAAAAACCTATTTGGTTCCATGTATAATCAAACTTTTTAGAATTATTTATTTCACACCAAGGAACTTTCAAAGAATAAACGAGGGGTATGACAGTAGCGGCCAAGAGACCTTCCAAAAACGAGAATGGTCCGTTGCTTGAATAACTCGCGCAAAAAAAATCGCTCTCAAAGAAAAGATCACGTTTATCAACTTAACAAGCGCGTGGCGGTACCATTTCAACAAGCTCCCGCGCAGATACTATATTTATTTACTCCAAAAGTTTATTTACTATAAATCGTCTATAGTATATAGATATCAGACTGTGTTTAATGGTCTTAGGTACAATTAACATTATTCCATGAGAAATTAAATCGTGTTCAATTAGGCACTGTTTTTTCCTTTAATATAGGCTACGGCCACTTGGATGCGCGATATCGCCTTAATAGGACGTGTCCATTTTATCACGATATATAAAAAAATTATAATCAACAAATCCTCATTTGTTGATTAAAAGTTGCGAAATTACCAAATAAGTAAGGCACTAATCGATTAAATTTATTAAGAGGTTCCAATACGTCACTATTCCGTAAAATTGTTTACTACCAAACATCCGAACTAGACTATACTCAGTAGGTCTAATCGCTAGACGGGGGAGGGGTGTTAGGTCATTCACCCATAGGCGCTGGCAACCCTGCGTGTCAGGTGTATAGGAGGGTAAAATTCGGCCCCAAGTCTAGACTAGTCGGTAGTCACCAACCGACCGTTCTCTAGCCGACTCGGCGAGTTTCTATATTCTTAAGTTTGGCTCCGACCAAGGGTTAATATTAAGCCTAAGAACACGGAGGATTAAGGACTAGCGGAGCAACTCGGAATTTTTTAACCCCATAACCCATCCAGGACTCGACGTCGCAAAGGCTTAGGAAAATGTAGGTTAGCGTTTCCCGACCTTTCAACGGGGTTGATATTCAAACTTATTTATAAATTATCATTGCTATAGTTTTAATTTTGCCATTTAAGGTTAAATCGGGGGTTTACATTAAGTTTTAATGAATGAAATTCACCTCAAAGTCGTGGCGCTGCACTCTCCTATGGACTGCAATAATGGGGACTCCTAGGAGATGTTGCTCGGACCATCTTGGTTTTTTTGGGGGGTTGATTACAAAAAAATTTGAATTTCTTGCGCGCCCGAACTATTTTTATATATTCCAAGAGAGTACAGTTTTTCAAATTTAATTAAAACAAACTAATTAATCCGTGTAGAACCGAATTAGTGATTTGTGTATAGATAGAAAAATTCTGAAACCGAGGCTTAAAGAAACTAACAACTCAACTCGCGGAAGGAAAATGAATTTCTCTCTGGCTGGTGTTGGTGAGGGAACGAGACGACTCGACTCTCTCCGATGCGAGCCAGCTCCGCGCGCGCCCTCACACGCGTGGCAACAGCCAGCCGCTTTCACTATTTCCTCCCCAAAACGTTCAACCGTTTTTTTTTACTCTTAGATACAGGTTCGATCCTTCTCCTTATATACAGTCTCGATCCTATTCTGTTTATCGTACACACACTCCTTTTAAGATCATTTTTATCAATAAGTCCATCAATTCCCTTGTCGCTTCAGTTGCATTACGAATTATGATTTAGTTCGACCACTTCAGCGCATCTTAAAGAATTATACTGCTTTAAAATTATTAATTTTGCCATTCAAGTGTCCCTTTAGAATTGTTTTTGGAACTCTGCAGTCTGCCTCCATTATTATTAACGGTTTAACGTTACGCATTTAAGTAGACCTTAGTTTTATTTTTCTTGGTAAAATGATCTGATTTATCCAATCGGGTTAAGGGAAGACGCTACGCCCATCCTCCCTTTGAACATTTTTTAGGGAATATGTAGCGTACAATTATAAAGTTTAATTATCCATTGAACATCAGCGTTAAAGGTAAAATAAAAATCCCCTGACACCGGGTAACAACTCGTAATAACATTATTCTTGAACACCCATCTTGAAAGGGAAAGTGAACTACCACAAATCACAAAATTCAGTATCCCTTGAACACCATGAGCCAGGATTTAAAAAAAAACAGGAAATGCTGTTATATCCGACGAGCAAGGTTGTTCGATGATGTTCTCTGGAAAACACTGGAATCTGGAATTTGACTGAGAATCTAGCAAAAAAATTGCCCCGCTTTAATCTTATTTCGCGTCTTTAAACTTCTCCCTTCCCCTCGCGTATCCCTTACGTCTTGGCAAATCGGTAACTGTTTGTAGAAGGGCGTTATTTTTACAAAAAAAGTCCGTCTGTCTACGCAGAGAAGAGTAGTACAAAAGTGAATGAAATCTAGCCAAGGCATAGCTAGCTATTTATTTTCTTTCCAGGCCACGTAACCCCGAACATGGATGTATAAATAACCCGTGTTACTGGATACCCAACTGAACGTAAAATTTCGCTAATGTTTTCCTTAACCCGTAATCCTTGGTGCTAATTGGTGAGTAATTACCCCCCCCCCGGTACAAAATTGTTTAGTTTCAGGTTGATTATGACGTCATAGATAATGAGAACTTCCGTTTCCGTTTATACCACCATGATTTGCTAGCCAATCGACGACCATTTCTTCATGCAAGATGCTAATCCAGTAACGATAGTTATTTATACATCCATGGCCCGAACCTAAGATTTTATTTTTGCACAAGCTTATTTAATAGCTCGCCAAGATAGCTAAGCCTTGGAGCGGGTATACGACCACTATCATGGTACTTAGAACATCAATGGTTAACGACACTAACATTTTGACTCCATCTTACCTCATTTCTCCCTGGTTTCTCTCAGAATACGCATCCTCCCCTTTGTTAAGCCTGACACTCATTTTTGATTAGGTTATATTTCTATTTCAAATAACACTAACCAATTACAGCACGAGGATCTTTTTTTTTTTTTTTTTTTTTGGAGGTTTCAATGCGAATAGGGTCTATGGACCGCGGCAAGGATGTGATTATTCAGGTTTCAGTAGGAGTGTAAGCAGGGGAAGGAAATGAGGTTTACTTGGGAGGTGACGGACGGGGTGTGGGGGTCAAGTCACCTCCGGCGGACACGGGGCAGTCGGCACCTATAGGGTAGGATCGCCGACATGTGTCTTATTCCCTCAAACTTTGCCGCCCAGTAGCTTGGCTTACAGGAGTGCGCCACACTCCCGGCGCACGAGGATCTTTCAGAATTAATAGCTAGCGTCTGCTGAAAGCTCACGTGGTGTGCGATCCATAGAGGCTATAATAGTGTATTTCTATATCTATGGTGCGATCGCTGGTTATAGACCATTCCATTATTGACATGGATCAAGAGAACTTTACAGGGCGTAGGAGCGCGTCATGAAGCACCGCTAGAGGCAGTGCGAGTTGGCTAGCCTCTCGCGTGTTGTCAACTCTGGCTCCATCTGGCGTTGCCTCTTGGCGAGTCGGAAAGAATCCCTCCGCCCCTGCGCGTTGTTTTCTCTACAAGTAATTACAGGAATGGTCTATAGGTTTCCGATGAAAAAATATACATATAAAAATTTGATTTAGGCTTAGCGCGTCAACTTAATGATTTTGAACTTGTTTTATCGATATAAATTGAGTAGAACTATTATCTGACCATTTCATTAAGCGTTTAAAATAAATCAATTTAAGAAGTAAAAAAAAACGACTAGTTCTATAACCATTTACTTTGTAACCCTGCTAGTCGGCGGAGTATGGGGATTGCCCCGACGGGACTCTAGACCGACTATAGACGTAGCAGCAGACAACGAGATTGGCTCAAGGGTGAGGGAGGATGGGGTAAGGTGGGGGTCGATGCTTTGAGGGGTTTTCGTACCAAGCCCAAGCCGTCGGGCGACCGATAGGAGCGTAGGACTTGAGATACGGAAAAAAAAAGGAAAAATATAATACTGGGTAGGGGTCGGGGGTCGAGAATGAATTTCTAGCGTTTCTAGGGAACGTAGGTGCTTACAGGGGAAGGACCAGGCATGTATCAAGATACATTTCCAAATTTAGAGATTATATTTTAACCTCCTTAAATATTGTTTATTAAAGATTTGTTGTCATATTTGTATCTTGGCGTTTATGAGATCTGCGCACTGCACTGTTTGTGGTGTGATTATTTACCTGGACCACTCATAGGCATACATATAATCATGGATTAAATATACCTGTTAAGGTATATTTAATCCATGATATAATTCAACCTCCTAATTATGCAGAAAAGTACCACTTTTGTTCAAACATAAGTGGTATCCTTTAACGTAAGTATATCACACACGAGTCGCTCCATTGACTTTAGGAACAACTATTACACGCGAATAAATAAATAACCACCTTAGTATTATGGACCACCCCAAGAATCAATACATCTAATAAGAATGATTGTCGTTATACATCCTGATTTCTGATATCTTCTCTATTAAATTCAGGCACTAGCCTAGTAGCATGGATAAAGGATGCGCGTGAGGATAGGCAACTCCCTATCTCAAACGGCAGCTCATTCGATATATAGCCTAAGCCTACTCTGTTCCAGCTATGGTTGTCATCACGCGCAACTCGGTCTCTATGTTGGAGCGGCTTACTGGTAATCTATAACTTAGCTTTTTTTTAATTACACCTAGACATCATAGAACAAGTCTTCCTACACGCAAGGAAAAAAGAATTATCACTCTAAGTGAAATTATCTTTGAGATATAAGAGTTCATGCAAACCCCTAATTTAGTTATTTTTGGATGTACAAATTTTAAAAATTCGCGCCTTTTTACTAGTGACGCCGCGCGGCTGAAGACGAATACTATTGTAAAGAGAGGGAAGTGGCAGAGATGTCGGGAGCATAAATCGTTATTATATAGTCTATAAGCGGCTTGGAAATTTATCACTGAAGCAACTTCTTTTAGGTTTAAGAGTGTAAACTAATAAACTTACCTTTAAATATTGCCGGGTAACCGATGTTTATTGTTAAAAGCCTCATAGGTGTTACGTTATTTAGTAGACAACACTGGAGGTTGGAGGTTTTTTTGAGTGGAGAACTGAATCAGAACTCCTATCCCCATTTTTGTCGCGCGAGTCAACAGTTGCTGCAGGCCTATGGTACTTCCCATAATTGAGAATTCTGGGAATCTAGGAAGCTCTGATTTGACAATGGGGTGTTTTGTGTATGAGAGTAAGGCTAACGCGAAAGTTAGACTGGCTCGGTTTTAACGTGAATTATTTAGTTAAAATTAACAATCGGTCTTAAAAGTCTGTTATTAGTTTAAAAATGAAGTTATTGTCATCGGAAAATCGTTAATACCAAGACGAAATTAGGTTCGAATTACATTTAACCGTGGTTTAAAAAATTAGAATTCGGAACCCTTGAATTTTTGGGACCTGTAAAATGGCGCTGACTCAACCCAGTGTAAATTGCAGCCTTGATGATATAGACTTAAACAGTTTGAAGGTGAGATTTCTAATTTGAATGTTAATTACTAACCCTAATTAGGCATAAGAACATCTTAATAATAACCGTTATTTCAATCAATAATGATTAAAATGTCGTTGAGAACTTTAGAATACGGGTGTTAGGCTTAGGAAAAGTTGAAACCAAGGCTTCAGTAATTAAGTAGGCGTAGGTCTTATTTTTTGTCATTTTTGGGAGGCTCAAAAAAGGTACATTTTACCACCGAGTCTTAAATGTTTCACCACGGTACTTAAATATTAAAAATTGTCTCTCATTATTTGAGTATATTAGACTTGAAAGTGAGAAGTTTCCTTTGTGTTTTTGTTAATCTAAGCCTAGGACAAAAATAATTGGTATGGTGACTTTGGCCTTATGGGGAAACTTAATATTAACTCAAGAGTGATTCATTGAAAGCTTTTGGGAGTGTTTTAGGACCTTCAAAATTTTAAGGTGTATTATCATTATATTGTATTTATCATTTATCAGCTTTTATCCTGCATATACAGTGTGTTTGTTTAACTGATTATGAAAAGCACAGCTTCCTGTTGATAGAATATTGCCTTGGAAATCCATCTTGTAGTCAAGGGTTACATTGAGGAACTTTATTTGATCTGAGAGAATAGAATTCAGATAATTTGGCCAGAACTTGAAGTTCAATTCATTGTGACAGTTGTTCCTATAATTTCAACCATTTCCTATGTGTTCATGTATACTTGCGCAAAATTATAATGTTGGTTCAAACTTTATTAGAGGATATTAAGGACCAGTCTTCTTGAGTAACATAGATTAAATATAAGATTTTCAATAATTTTTTCTTGTTATCACAATTAAAAGCATACGAATTAGAGGTTCAAAACTGTCTTATCTATGTTATACAATATCTAAAGGTGTATATGTTAACTTCTGTGTTCTGTTATGTTCTCAAATTTTTGATTTTTAGTCTTTAATTTTTTTGATAACCATGACAGAAATTTTATTGACTTTTTTATTAGTAATTATTGTAATTCTTGCGCTTTTCTTTTAGGATCCTGCTGGTATATTTGAGCTGATTGAAGTAGTTGGCACAGGAACCTATGGACAAGTCTACAAAGTAAATAACTTATCTATTGACGACACTGTGGTTCTTAAACTGTCGTCTCTAAAATTTATTTTAAAGAGCAAAAATGGTTAAAGAGGGAGTTATCTAACTGATTAAGCGAGTTTAAGATGAACAAACCTTGTTATTTTTGCCCCTAGTATTCACATGGGGTACATGATTTTGTGATTTATTCAGAATTTTGTCAAAATTTCAGTACTTTCGTGAATAGCCCGCATCCCTCAGAGTTTCATCAGTGATCTTACAGTTGTTATCACATTGTTTTTGCAGGGTCGTCACACAAAAACTGGGCAATTGGCGGCCATTAAAATTATGGATGTTACCGAAGATGAAGAAGAGGAAATTAAACTAGAAATTAATGTTCTCAAAAAGGTAAAATCTTTTGAGAAATTTATTCCAGTTTCGGATTGATTGGAAATTTTCTTGCTCTAATTAGTGTTAAAGCAACAAAAAATTTCATTGTTTTCTAAAAACATTTATTTTTTCGTTTTGTATATGTTATTTTCATAGTATTCTCATCATCGTAACATCGCGACATATTACGGAGCATTCATTCAGAAAAGCCCCCCTGGAAAAGATGACAAGCTATGGGTAAGTCGTCACTTTGAACTTTTATTCCATCTTCTTATTAATGTTCAATTGTTTAGCTTGTGATGGAATACTGCGGTGCTGGATCCATAACTGACCTTATCAAGTGTATGTACACTTATAAATTGTTAAATTCCCTAATAGTGTTATGACTATGCGACGTATTTACTTACGCGTTTGTCTTTTTTTCTGTCCATCAGCAACCAAAGGGCAGTCATTGAAAGAGGAATGGATTGCTTACGTTTGCAGGGAAATTTTGAGGGTAAGATAAACAGTACTTAATACTTATTAACTTTTAAGTTTACAGTGAAGTTCTTTCAAAATGGAAGTTTAATCTTTGAGATGAATTGAATGCGTTTTATATTTTCGTCTTCAGGGTTTGAGTCACCTTCACGCGAACAAAATAATCCACAGAGATATCAAAGGACAAAATGTATTGTTAACGGACAATGCCGAAGTGAAACTAGTGGATTTTGGCGTTAGTGCGCAATTGGATAGAACAATCGGCAGAAGGAACACATTTATCGGCACCCCTTATTGGATGGCCCCTGAGGTCATTGCCTGCGATGAAAATCCAGATGCTACTTACGATAACAGAGTAAGTACTCGCCTTTTGCTCCTGTTGCCAGGCCTCAAAACTTAAGTTAAAGATAGCTTCTTCAAACACCACCAACCAATCAACTAATCAATATTGGTTTTCAGAGCGATTTATGGTCACTCGGAATCACAGCTTTAGAAATGGCCGAATCTCAACCTCGTAAGATGTAAAAAAGAGCTCTTATTGGCTATAAATATTTAACACGGTTCGCCTTTTAGCTCTCTGTGATATGCACCCAATGCGAGCTCTATTTCTGATTCCTCGTAACCCTCCGCCACGGTTAAAGTCGAAAAAGTGGTCAAAGAAATTCCATAGCTTTATCGAGACTATTCTAGTGAAAGATTATCAGCAACGACCCTATACAGATCAACTGCTGAAACAGCCATTCATTAAGGACCAACCCACCGAGCGACAAGTCAGAATTCAGCTCAAAGATCATATCGACAGGTGCCGCAAACACAAAAGGGGTAAGATACGCGAATTGCCTATAGGTGTCCCTGAAGGAATTTGCGTAATTGATTATTTCTTGGTTGGTTTATAGTTGACGTTCAAGAAGAGTATCGGTACAGTGGAAGCGACGGTGAAGATGAAGAGTTGGGTGTTCCTGGTGAACCCAGTTCGATCGAACAAGTCAAACAAGATTCCACTCTGAGACGGAACTTCCAGCAGTTACAGGATAATCGGACACTAACTCCTAGCGATCCCAGACCCAGCCACGCCCCGCTTCTTCCCGCTCCGCCTCCACCTCAAGCTCAAGATATACCACCCGCTCTGCCACCCGCCAGACCACCTGTTCCTCCGCAAAGGCTTATTGGTAAGAAAACATCAAAAATAAGGGATACCAACGCGCCTCTCTGAGAAGATCTAACTTAATCTTCCTTCATTTCTCTGGTTTTTCCAGTGGTGCCAGATCCGCCACCGCCAAGTAAGCCTTTGCCGCCAATTCCTGTAGAGGAGGAGCGGCGTGAGAAAGAGAGAAAGCCAATCACGCCCCCTAGGAATCATCATGGGGGTCCGCCCCCTCAAAACATGTTTCCCATACAACATCTGCAACACGTGCAGCAATACCCTCAACAGCAACAAGCGCATCAACATCAACAGAGAAGTTCCGGACTCTTCAAACCACCCGCAATAAGAAGACCCGAAGTAAGTTGATGCTTGAATTGCTCTTTAAGTGGGTTTTTCTAGACTAAAGCGGGCCTTGAGTCCAAGCAGGCGGGCGGGAGTGAGGGACATTAATTAAGGTAAAAATTCTAATTGTCTTTGGTCCATGTTCCGTGCAGGAACTGGAGGTGTTAGCTGCTCAGTTGAACGAATTGGCGGCCAGTGCAAGCAATAGTAACGTGAGTGGAGGTGTCAGGAATGGGCGAGGGAGTGATCGTATCAATGGGAGCACTCCAGACCATGGTCCCACCATTTTGGGGGGAGGGGGAAACGCCCCCTCGGATTCTGATGACGATGACGATGAGGAAGAAGCCATTAGGTTCAATGATGGAACGCTTCTCGCGTCTGATCCCCCCAGACCTCTGTAAGTAAAATAAACCTTTACCTTTCATATTGTTTTTCTACTCCAATTTATTCGCCTTCTCTGGCAAGACTTAGCTAGATTAATAGAGTGCTGTCAGTTGTGACGTCAGATCCAAGGTTAAACGTCACGAGTCTGCATTTAGCAATGGGCGGCCATGACAGTTACCGTTTTTTCTTTATGGGAAAACAGCATGGGTGACGTCACACCGGCGCTTCTGACAGCACTCTATATACTAATAAGTTCCGAAATCACGCGTCGTCTTCTACCACAGTTTGAAATTGTTTAGGTTGGGAAAATATTGAAATAAACAATTTTCTTTGCATAAGTTCGACATGGTGTATTAATATGTAACGTTTGAACCATCGTTGAGTCAATGAAATGTATTTTATAAACTTATGGTCTTAAAAGCTGAACCATTAAGTATTAGATGCACATTATTTTTAGTTTTAATTATGGTAGAATCTGTCAATGAAAACCGGTTTTTTGCATTTTCTAAAGAACACATGAAATTTTCGTAAAGGGAAAAAATGTGTTGACTTGTTGTTAGCGTAAAACCAAAAACTATATGAAATAGTCCAAGGAGGGTTTAAGGGGAGTTGCAAATAAACAATTTTTAAAATAGGTATATCTGTTTTGAAAGAGATTAGACGGGTGTAATTACCTTGTTTGATCCGTTTTTGAAACATAAAAAAATATCTATGCGCGAAACTGGTGTATTGCGCATATCCAAGGCTTAACTTCTTATTTCAAGTCTGAAGGGGTAGTTATAATTGAAATGAAAAGTTTATGGTAGAGTTTTACCCTTTTCGGAATATTTGCTTTCACAAGGTACTATAGCCATGGTTTTATTGTTTAAAAAAGTTGAGTTATTTTACGTTCAAGTGAGGGAAAATTGGTGCTGATGCGAGAAAACAGCTCTTCCAACAATCACCGAGACCGCGAGAATAATTCTCCTCCTAAAAGTCAAATCGAGCTACCGAGGTGAGAGACATATAAAATAGCCTCTTCGTCCGCAAAATAATAAGAAAAAGCTCGTTTGCTCGTCTAATGTACGCCAAGCGAGACTACTTACGTCACTAAACTTCCATTCACAACTAACTGCATCAGAACTGTTCTTCTTATAGATTTTTAACAGCTATTCGAACGAATCCTTTTTAGATTTTTTTGGCTTAACTAGCTGACTCTGTCTCACTGACACTTTCTCACGAGCGAGAAGCACACCCTAATAATCCGTTTGTTAGTTAGCGCTGTTAGAGAGTTTAAGAAATTAACCCGAAAACGTGTATGGAAAGCCTAACCTAGAGGACGCTGAACGCAAAAACCAAGTTTTACAGTGGCTTGGTAAATATGTCGTCAGTAAGCTACACTTGTTCCAAAATCCGCGTTCTGTAGGGATTTTGGGGAAACTACACGTTTTTGGTTAAAATTCCTAAACTCTGCCAAGTTTCTTCATAAGCGATTGATAACTTCATTTCGAGTGCCTTGTTTTTTTGTTTCTGTTTTATTCGCAGTGTGTCAATGTGCGTACTATATGTAATACTATCATCCTAGCTGTAGATTTGTTCACTTCTACAAACAATTAGTTATAGTTCGTATTTACTCATTTTATAACCTCGTCTAAATTATAAAAACATTTTTTCAGGCCTCCGGAATGCTATGGAGAAGTTCTAGGTGTGTATTTACTATTTTTTTTTTTTTTTTTCGTTTTCAACGTGTGAAACGTTTTTCATTGTAATGTGTGTTTATTTTGTTACTCTATGTTAGATAATTCAGCGAATCAAGCACCAAACCGGCCTCTCCCACCCACGCCCGATGAAGAGGAGGAACGAACGCTAGTCAGAAGAGTAGGTTGAACCCTTTTTCTTCTTTCTCTCTTCCTCCGCCATTATTTTGAGGAAGAAGACCATGTAGAACAGTGGTGCAACGTAATATACAAAACTATTTCATATGGAAAAGTATATCCTTCTATTTCTTTAAAAAAAAAAATGGTTTAAGAGCGGGTCTTGTAAGGGAAATTAGTAGTTTTTAATTTGCTCGCGAAGGTAGCTTAAGCGTCGAAAACAAAACTGGGGGTTCACGAACGCGATTATAGAATCTCGTGCGGTTGCGAAACGCTCTTTAACAGTCCAGTTTTTGCACCTTGACCTTTCAGAGTTTAGTGGATAAAAAAGAATTGGAAGTTCGTTACGCCAATAATAATCAGGTTGGTCGAGCGGATGCGAACGGTGCCAGTATTAGCTTTAACAATAAAGGGGGGAACGTCCCGCCGCCTTCAAAGAGTCATAATAACAAAGGCGAACGTCGAGAGCGCCCGTCCAGCACCAATTTGGAGCGCAATTTGTCGCATCATCAGCGCAATAGCAAACGCGATTCGGCCCCGCCCCACAACAACGTACACGTCACCCCCAAACAGAGCGGCGGCAGTGCCGCGCGTAGCTCCTCTCGACATTCTCAACGTAGTCAACTAAGCAACTTGGAGAGTAATAAAAAGAGGAGTAGTAATCAGTCGCAGAGTTCGAGTACCGGGCTCATTTCGTCTAGTTCCTCTTCTTCGGAGATCCGTCAAACACCTCCCACCGTCAAAAATGCCAATGACACGTCCTCCTCGTACAAACGTTCTAGACAACGCGGTGGCGCCTCTTCCTCAACTACCTCCTCTAATAACTCAAGGAGCGCTAATAATCAGGTCAGTTGGGCTAATTCAGAGATGACGTCATCTAACAAGTTTAACGCTTCCAAAATATTTTTCCATATTCTCCCGAATATTTTTATTTTGTATTTTATAAAGTTTAATTTTATTGGCTTCTCAAAAACGATACTGAATTGACACATCCCCTGGTAAAAATAAACGTAACAATTGCCGCATTTAGAAGTATTTAAAAACGACATTCAGAAACTCTTACCGATTGGGCTAGCGGAACAGTTACCTTTTCTTCATAGTGAGTTGTGATGACTACGCAGATCGCCGATAAATCTATGGCATTATTAAATTTTGGAATCAAGACGGCAGTTTTTCCATCAAAGCGAGGCAAAGTTGACTTTCCTTAGGAACTCTAGTTTTGGCTTGGCAAAGGATGGTGGGCGGGATCTGTAATTGCGCTTATAAATGCCGCCCACAAAGGCCTCCTGCCTTCGTCAAGCTGGAAGTTCGAAAGGAAAGTCAACTTGTAGGGGAACCACATTCATAGCCTTGTTTTTGAGAATCCAATTAAGATTTTAGGATGTTTAATTTTAAGCATGAAGTGGTGCTTTATATATCCCTATCCCTTACCTACCACCTTATTATTTGTTTATTGCGAAATTATATTTGGTGTTAAGCTTTCATTTATTTATTTATTTATTTTTTCGCGTATTTATGAAACTTTTATGGAGAATGAAGACGGAACAATTTACTAGTTTTTGATCTTAGTTACTTAGTTGAAATAGACATAATTCATCGGGAAAATTAGATTTACCGAACTAGTAACTTGTTCACTCTCCCGTTACTGAATTATGGCGTCTTGGTGATGGAACTGAGAATTATATATTGCTTGTCTTAGTTTTTATTTCGTCCTGGGAATACACTTTTCATTACGGATAAAGCGATAGTGCATTAACGTAACGAAACACCATTTGAAGTTTAAAACTAACAATTTAGCTAGAAGCGGAAATATTTCATTTTCAGTCAGTTAAAGATTGCCGCTTAAGAAGACTTTTCTTTGGTTGCCGGTTTACTTCATATGGGGGAAACGCTAAATTCAATGCTTTTTAATTTCTGATCTCTTTTTTTTTCCTCCCCCACAAGACTGATTGGTTTTTTTCCCGATTTCAAAGCATGCTTTCTATTTACTGTGTCAAACGTTATCAGCATGACTTTTACCGTTAACTCGAGAAGACAAAGATTGATTTTCTTTGTTTTTTCGAGTTTCAACAGTATTCTCGTACATCGAGAGAATATGGAAGGAAGACACTTTCCCCCAACTGACTTGTAAAATTGATCACACGGAGCGCGCTTTAATAACGAGACTAAAACATTAAAACTAACCAAAGCATGATTCGAACATCGTGTCGATCAAAAGTTAGAAGTGATTTTTTTTCCGATGAAATTCTGCATTTTGAACAAATCTAATTGCGCCCTTACGTTAACTTTCTCCACTAAAACGTTACGTCAACTATAGTTTGCTCCGACAACTTCTTCTTCTTCGCTCTGCAGCCGTCGACAAATTGTTCATTTCCAAACAATTGCCAACGACGCATTTTTATTCTTGGTCTGTGTAAATATGCCCTATAGCTTTTATCTCACTCAACGTTAATTATCGTATTGTAGCGTCTCAGCTTCGCGCGCGAGCCTTTTTTTTCCAGAGTCTGCCCTTTCTATCTTATTTCAGGTTTGTTAAACCCTAGATCACGCCATATTGGGGTAATACTACCCAATTGAAGCCTGAAAGTAGTTAAGGCTTGTTGAATCACTTACTAGAATTTATAGGAACTCTTAAAGAAGGCACCGGTGGGTGGGTTAAAATTATTTGAAATACGTCAGGCCGCTAAGTGCCAAAGACTCCAGTTGGAGTGGAACTGAACACCTTTTCATTGTTTTTCGTGATATTGTAGCGCCAATTCCCTGAAAAGGTAGTTTTTCGAAAAAAACGAAGTAAGCTTCTTTGAACCACGCCTTTCCTCAGTTACGTGCCTGTGACTTATTTCAAATAATTTATACCCACCAGCCGATACCTTCTTTACAGAATCTTTAATTAAAATCAAAAGAATTAGACTGGCTATTAATACGCTTAAACATTTTCAGCTTTATTAGCTATTTTAAAAACGTGCGTGTTTCTTACGAATGTATTGGTGGGTCATTGTTGTAGAATAACCACGACAGGGATCGAGATCGTGGTCACGAGCGATCGTCGCACATGCAAAGAACAGAGTCTTCCCAGAGTTCCTCGGGGGGACTACTCAGCTCCACCCCTATTCAACAGTTACGCTCGAGCGGTGTTCTTCCCGATCTTTTGCCGCAGCAAAATATCTCTCACGGATCTTCGCAACAAAGGCCTCAAGATCGCAGCACCTCCGAAGAGGTATTTAAACGTAGACCAATAATATTAAGACATATTCAGACTCGATAGATTTTTTTCAACGGATTACTGTTGAGAAAAGTTTGTCCGAATTTGTCTTGATATAGTGTTAGTCACCTTCCAATACAAAGGTGAAATATTTACACGTAGTATCGTCAGGCCGTTGGGAAAACTCCTCCTCAACTCCAGCACAAGCAGAGGTCCTTCTTGACTTTCGGTTTTGGGGCTGGAAATTCTGGTGGGGGCACGGGGCCCTCACCGACCCCCTCACCAAGGAGAGAGAGCCATATTAACGTCAACGTCACGCCTACTTCGCACGAAACTACTTCCGATACGCCAGAAATAAGGAAATATAAAAAGAGATTCAACTCCGAAATTCTCTGCGCCGCTCTTTGGGGTCAGTTTCTCCCGTTTAAATTGCGATTTGGACTAGAAGGACATTTAGTAAAGGCTGATGTTCGTTTGTTTGTTTGTTTTAGGCGTGAATCTTCTTATTGGTACTGAGAATGGTTTGATGCTGCTGGATCGCAGCGGTCAAGGGAAAGTTTATCAGTTGATCTCTCGTCGTCGCTTCCAACAAATGGAAGTCTTGGAAGGACAAAATATTCTGGTCACCATATCGGGAAAGAAGTCCAGAGTCCGTGTCTACTATCTCTCCTGGCTCAAAAGCAAAATACTGAGAACGGATGGTGTAAGTAGACTAATGCTTCTTCCTTTTCTTTTTGATCGTTAGCTAGATTTTACTATTTTTGTTAAAAATTCACGTGATTTTTCTAGCAAGTAGAAAAGAGAAGTGGATGGATCAATGTGGGAGATCTACAAGGCGCTGTCCATTTTAAAATTGGTAAGAATCCACTAATACCCTTATAAGCCTTGGCAAAACTATAGTGTGACCTTAAAGATTTGCCTGGGTTCTTTAATTTGATGTCTATTAGAGAGAGAGTTCAAACCATTCGTAAAAATCTAATAATCTATATCGGACGCGAGGTCACGGAGGATCTCCTATGGTCATGTCCAAAATATTCCGTCTAACACTAACATCTTCACGTTAAAACCTTACGAAATGAAGCTTCCCTAATTTTTGGGGAGTTTTGTTCAAACACGTTGGTTCCGTCTTAAAATGGCGGATCAGGTCTAAACATTCACTTTCGCGTTTGACATCAGATTTTTATGTATGGTTTAAACTCTATTAGCCATACAGGCCTTTGTCAATCATAGATGGCAATTTCGCCAGCATATATACTATGTGTTTTAGGTATCATTTTGAAACGCGCGTCCAGCACATTCCATATTTACATTGTTTTTTTGGTGCTTTTAATTTCGTTCCGTTTACCGTTAGTTTTATTTTGTTATCCGCCATTGTTATCGAGGGTTATCGTGTACTATATAATATAGTCAGGCCAAATATAATCGGTTCTGTATACATTTTTTGAAAATGTGCGTCTCCTCTCTGTCCCGATCCCTTTTCTGTTCATTCCTCTCGCTTTTGTTTTGCTATTATTTTTAATTTGAAGCGGTGTGGTGCATCCCTCAGCAACAGCATGATATTAAAGACAGTTGGGAAAACACTTTTCGCATATGGAGTGGAAATGGTAACATACGACTAACCAGCTACCCCCCTTTTACTTTTTCTTCTACCGCTTGTTTCTAGTTTAGGGCCAAGTGTTCTTTAATATATACACCTTAAAATGCAGTCCTACAAATACAGGGTTGTTTAGCGGATTAACTAACGCTAAGGGATTGTTCACTCGGAGGTACTCGCGTATTAATACCGCCAAATTATTCCTTGATTCCCCCAATTTATTGGATCAAAACGGATGTAGAAATAGCGCAGTGTTTAGGCAAAATAAATCGTTTTGCCGGATGTTAAAGATTGCGGCGCCGAATTTAGGCGGGATTTGAATTTCGAGAACTTAATTGATGCTTAATTACAATTATATTAAATGAGAAAAAATATATTGTTTTTATCCACATCGTAGTATACGATGAGGCTCTTAGTTTGACCCGAGCCGTAGTAGTAGTAGTAGTGGCCGGGGTTGTCGCTTTCGTTATCGTTAGATTTTAGCTTAAAAAGGAACTGGATAGTACCTCAACCCACCAATAGGGGTAGCTGAGCTCAGTTAGAGATTTTATTTTAATTAAAATTTTTCCACATCGCACCCGGGTCGTTGGCGCAGCAGTAAGACACGCTACCACTGAGCCATAGACACTCGATAGAACAATGGAGTTTTCATCCTTTAGTTTATCTCTAAAGTGTCGGGAATAGGGGGAGGGTATCTCTCTATCTGTGTGGTCGGATACTTTTGAATTTTTATCTGTGGGGTCGGATACTTCTGATTTTTTTTAGGGTCTTTTAATTTTTTTTCTTTTTATTTGTGTGCTAATTAAATAGATAACGATGTGGCTGCTATTACGAGCCCTTGGGTCGACTTGTTTAATACTAACTGTTGCTTTTCATCTTAAAAATGCGTTGGTTTAGAACTTCAGGCAGGTTTTTAAGTTTGGAACGTCATAGGACACGTGATATTTGGTCCGATTTTCTTATGACTTCCTGTTAGAGATAGTACCTGGTGCTGGGGGGGGGGGGGCGTTTGGAACATAGAAACTTTATCTTTTAGGGGGCATGAACAATCCCTCGGCCTTATTTAATCCAGGTTTAGATTTGAAATAAATGACTACCAGCGCCGATTTCGTACGCGCAGTTCCCTATTGCGCACTTTCTCTTGAGCGCGTTTTGAGACCAACCAGCCTGAAGCGAATACTTTTGCAGCTTTAATGAGCGTAAAAGTAAAAAGAGCGGCTGTGATCCGATTTGTTAGCTTTAGTTATATATTAGGTTTTGGAACTGCGGTTTTTGTATTTATTTTTTTTAATAATTAACGTTTAACTAAATTGTCCAAAGCCGTTTTGTTTTTCGCTGCTGCTGCTGCCAAATGTTTCACTTCCTTCACTTTGATTCTTTAAAGTGACCATGCCAGGTATTTTTTTTATTAAAAGCGACAAGCTTTATCCGCGAAAATATGTAATATCCTCGAGTATTATACTCGCGAGTGTTTACTCTGAAAAGGTAGTTAGGCTTTGCAGCAGTGATCGAGGTAAACGGTATATCTGTAGTTTCAAATGTCCCCGTTAGCAACACCATCAAAACGTAACAGTTTAGAGGCAATGAGATATTGTTACAAGTTGAGGGGTTGAGCTGTTTGTTGGGTTACGAGTCTACTTAAAAGTGAAAGTTTTTCATGATTTCACTAGTATTTAATCAATATTTTAACGATTCCTTCGTTGTGTTGGTGTTTACACGCTACAGTAGTGATAGGTATACAGATTATTAATCATTCAAGATGGTGGCCATCTTTTATGATTGGCTTTCTGTAGAGTTATTAAGTACATAATACTTCTCTTCGAGAGAAGTGTACCACAAAGCGGGGTAAGTGTAACGTCATTCTTCCCAACATTGGATCATTTGGAGCAACGTTACTAAACCGAATCACATACGCGATAAATAGTTCCCTCATCATTACTCTATAAGCGATTAACTATTTGGCAAGACGCGCTTGTGGATTTTGTCCCACCTCAAGACGAGGTTTGTGGGTTGATTGCTGGGAATTTAGTACCCAATAGAATTCACCCTAGCACGGTGCGATGCCCATCTGAAGTTTGATGAGCGGGAAAGCAAACAAAAAGGGTGAGGCTGGGAAGAATGACGTTACATAACTTAAGTATGAAGAGGATACAGAGTGACATCCTTCTTCTATTATCCCCTTCTGTTACTACTGTTGCACCTAAACACCTCCTAATTACCGAAAACATACCATGGTCACTTTAATGTTGTGAACTACTAACGCACTTACTAATCATTAGCAAAGTAGAGTTTAAATATTTTATCAAAGGCATTCGTAGCAAACACCTTTAAGTGTAAGAAACGGTTTCACTTAGTTTTGCGCAGATTTTAAGAATACGAATTTACCTTAAATTTTTTTTTTGTGTTTACGTTTTTTGCTTTGTTATAATTTCATTTCATTTCATTTTTGTTAATTGGTCCCTATGAATTTTCTCTATTTTTATTTTTGTTTTTGGCTCGATATGGTTTTTCACTTTTGGAATATTTCCCCGCCCTGTCCCTTTCCTGTCCTGGTTTTATCTTGTCTTCGTAACAGTTAAGTACGAGAGGATCAAGTTCCTGGTCATCGCTTTACGCGAGAGCATCGAGATCTACGCCTGGGCGCCAAAACCTTACCATAAGTTCATGGCTTTCAAATCTTTCTCCGATCTCCTGCACAAACCCAATCTCGTTGATATGACCATCGAAGAGGGAGTAAGACTCAAGGTCATCTATGGCTCCACCGAGGGCTTCCACGCTATCGACCTCGACTCTGGAGCCGTCTTTGACATATACATTCCCGCTAATGTAAGTTATTAGTCATTCTTTTTCACTAAGAGTCTAAGACTCGTCACGAACCGAGATGAGAGAGGGCTTCCAAAGCTCGGATAATTGGCTCAATTTAAAAATACGTCGCGATTGTCTAGGAGTCTAGAATAAGTTAGAACTAAAAGGCCTATTCCGCGATTTTTCTCACTCTTTATTTCGCGTAAAATTACAATAGAACGTTATTGATAGCGAGGAAATTGCCTAAAGAGAAACCAATGCGTCAATAACTAAGCTCTTGAATGGCTCAGTTTATTTAATCGATTTCAACTGGTATTTTAACGGTCTCCTAATATAGAAGTAAATGTTTATATCTTTCGCGTGTGCAGAGTCAAGGTCCCGTGACGTCACACTGTATAGTTACTTTGCCAAATTCTAAAGGGATGCAATTATTGTTATGTTATAACAGTAAGTACATTTTCATTTTTTTTTCTTGGTATAAAGGTGAAATTTATAAACGTCCGACGCTGCGCGAGTGTATTTATGAATTACAACTTAATAGAAATTTTAGCCTAAAAGTTAAGCTCATAGTCTTTTTGACTTTAAAAAACTTATTTAAAGTCATTTTTGTTTGTTTGATGTAATAGACGAAGGTATGTACGTGAATACCTATGGTAAAGTTAGCAGAAATATTGTCCTACAATGGGGTGAAATGCCAACATCCGTTGGTAAGTAAATCTTGGTTAATCTTGTCTTGAAGAAGATTTTTATAGGCAAAAAAAAAGAGAAAGAAACTACTAATTTTCGTACTTTATTCGATAGCTTACATTGGAACGGGTCAAATCATGGGTTGGGGAAACAAAGCGATAGAAATCCGTAATGTCGAAACGGGACATTTGGATGGCGTCTTCATGCACAAGAAAGCGCAAAAACTCAAATTTCTATGCGAAAGAAATGATAAAGTAAGATTAATGACGCTTTAAACGAATCGTAGCATTTATTTTCGTCTACCATAAAGTAAATTGGTCTAATAAATTCGTTTTGCAATTTCTCTGTGCTTATTAAAATTAAACGAGTGTTGAAAAACTGTCTATTGCAGGTGTTCTTTTCGTCTGCCAAAGGAGGATCGTCTTGCCAGATCTATTTTATGACTCTAAACAAACCGGGAATGGCCAATTGGTAGTACCCCCCCCCCGTTCTCCCCTTGACCCATATATCCCCCCCTCATCTGACCTTCCCGTTCCGCCCCCCCCCCCTCCAGTTGTACCTAGCCTAAAGGATTCTGTGTGTGCGTGCGTGAAATTCAAATTATTTCAAACTCTTGGCGAAATATTCTCTATTCTTCCATTTGACCTTCATTCCTTTTTTTAATTTGGAAACAATTTCAATTAACGATCATCGTTTCTTGTTTTTTTTTTTTTATATTGAAAATAGTTTAACACGATCGTGGTTTGTTGAATAATGATCGAGGAAAGGTTTGCGGTATATAATTGATTTTAATTTTGAAGTTTGAATTAAATAAAATCAAATTTCAAATGTATCGAGCGAAAAAAAAGATACGAACAATTTTGAAATTTGAATAAAGAATATCAAATTTCAAACTTTGTGTTGGTACGAAAAGATTTTAAATAATTTAGGACCGGCGCCAACCCAATTTTTCTCGTTTTTAAATTTAAAAGCCTTTAATCGTAGAAAAATTGTACCGTCATATTTTAAAGGGAGCGTGAACGATTCAAACAATCCGATTTTATTCGCTTTAAAATGATAAAATTTGTTCAAAAACATTAATAAAACTTGCCGAAACATTTTTCGTTGATTACAAAAATTGGAAGATACTAAAAATGGTTGAATTGTTTTTCATATTTTAGGCCTAATGCTTTTAGGAAAAGTTTATAAACGTTTTTGAATCCATTTCATCATTCTACAGCGAATAAAATAAACTTTCCGTAACTCTTTTTGCCCCCCCCCCCCTATAAATGTACAAAATCTATTAGATACCGCCGTTTTTTCTCGCATTCGCTGCAACAAGTAAAACAGCTTTATTCATTTTCACTATTTAACTTTTCAGACTTTATAAATGTCCCCCCGTTTTTATAAAGAGAATTGAACAACTCTTAGTTAATTATAAAAATAATCCAGTTAATTTAATCGACGTTTATTTGCGTTTTATTTTTAACATAATACAAACATTTGAAAAAAAAGTCTTCAAGTTTGTGTTTTTATTTTCGCAATTTTTTTTTATTTTTTCGCTCAATAGGTCCCTCCCCCCCTTTTTTTTTCGATGTAAATAGTTGATTTTATGTAAAACTGAACTGAACCATGTATTATTATTCTCGCATAATTATTATTATTGCTTTAGGAAGAAAAAAATGTGACTTATTATTATCAGTAGCCATATATAAATTGTTTAACCGCCCCCCCCCCCCGCCCCGGCACGCCAACATTACTTCGTTTTTTTAAATGATGCGAAATAAAGCGTGAAATCGCTTGCGATCTTCAGTAAGCATTGTAGAGATTACAAAAAAGACTAATTTCAAAGTTTGACCCATAGCTTATTAACAATAACAATATTTAGTTTGACAAGCTATTGGTCAACTTAAGCGGACGACAGAAATGAAAGTGTGTGAAATTTGGTCTGTTATAGAATGGCCAACTTAGATTACCGGTGGTAGAAGGCCTGCCAGCTTTACCCGAGCCCCATGTTAAAAAACGACAAGCAAAATCGCCCCTAGTTCCGACTTTCGCCGTTAGGTGCGCTACCAACCCAGTTTTCCTCATAATGCTTTTTCTATGGGGAAAAAAATTCGGAAGTGGACTCGGTTTAAGAGCATTTTTATTATATTTACCCATTTTTTTCGTGGCCGAATTTTAAATGAGAAGTCAAGTGAGTTTTAATTTATATTTTGAGACCAATTTCATAATTTTCCGTCCGTTATTTGACGAGTAATCAACATTCAAAGTTGGGGTTGTTTTTCAGGCGGATAAATTAAATTTCTCGGAAAACCTAAGCCTTCGTTCAACGGCGCCATTAAATTTTAATGTAAACTTCCTTCAAGACCGAGGCTTAACGCTAAACGGCGCGTTTTTCCGCCTTAAAAACAACCCCAACTTTGAATGTTGATTACTCGTCAAATAACGGACGGAAAATTATGAAATTGGTCTCAAAATATAAATTAAAACTTACTTGACTTCTCATTTAAAATTCGGCCACGAAATAAATGGGTAAATATATTAAAAATGCTCTTAAACCGAGTCCACTTCCGAATTTCTTTTCCTACAGAAAAAAGCATTACGAGGAAAACTGGGTTGGTAGCGCACCTAACGGCGAAAGTCGGAACTAGGGGCGATTTTGCTAGTCGTTTTTTAAGCTGGCAGGCCTTCTACCACCGGTAATCTAAGTTGGCCATGGTTATAGGGATTATGAATGAATAGAACAAGTTACTAGTTTTTAAATAAATTGGCTGTAACTCTCATCCAAAAATTAACCTAGAGCTATGAAACTCTCGCAGCTTGCTAAGCTTAATTTCTGGAGTTTATATTAAATTAATTTCAGATTAAATAAAAATTTCCGATACTAAATCCACACCCTCATTGAGCATTTCACATTAATACGCATTTAATTATTAATATCGAACTCAGCAATTTCTTTTTTTTTGTTCAACAAATCGCAGAATTTAAGTTTAAGCCTAATTTTTAAAAGTGATGAAATTAAGCCTAGGCCTAATTTTAAAAAAAATGATGAAATTAAGGATATCTTTTTAAACACTCAAATTGAGCCTAATTAAAAAAGAAAATATTAATTAAGCTTAATTTGAAAAATGGGGTTCACTTGCAGAGTTAAAAACTAGTAACATCTTCTTAGACTTCATTATCTCCAATTAATTTAACCAAAAAATTAAAGATAAAGGTGCTTTAAATTAATTATTTTAATTAAGCCAAACTAACAGGGGATGTGTTGAAATAAACAGAAATTTGAATTTCGGGGGAAAATTCTTCCGTCACCGAAAGGTTTTTTTATTGTGGTAATTAATAAAAACATTTTGTATAAAAAAAAAAGTAAAAACACATTAGCATTTAACTAACAACCAAACCAACCAAATTATAAATATAAAAATGGTGTCTAAAAATATATTAGCGAAAAAAAAAAATAAAACCTTTTCGAAGTCAATTTGAGGGAAAATTAAGTTAAGCCGTCATTTGTCTCGACGTTACGAACGCCGAAAGACGTAGCTGGCAAAATGTAGTGGGGATTTTTCTAAATGTATAAAGCCCTACGATATTATATAAATATATACATACATACATACAGTCTGATTTTATTACGTTTTTCATTAATGTTAAAAAAAACATAATAATTGTTTCGTGTTTTACTCGGAAGAAATGCTAAATCCCACTCTTAATTTTCTCTCCTTAGTCAAAAAAAAAAATTATAAATATTTATCCTAGTTAATTGCTCATTAATAAAACCTACCACACCAACCAATTAGTGTTTATATTTAAATAATTTAACGCTTTACTAGTTTGCTTGAGACTCCCCCCCCCCCCCCACAATATGGTTGAACTATTTGTTCGTTACTTTTCTTTATAGTTATTATTTACTTTAAAAATAATGAATGTTGAGAGGAACAACATGGGTTTGAAGGGATATAAGAAATTTCTCAATAACCGCATTTTTTAAATAGTGACAGTATCCCTTGATGAAATTTTCAACATTAATTTTTTATCGAATGCAGTTTATATTCCCTTTATTACAAATTATTATTATTTTCAATACTTCCTTAAACTCAACATGATTAGTTTTGATTATTTAATAAAAAAAATTAGCGTTTAGCGGTTAGAACCTCAGAAACAAACAAAAAAACCAATAATTCAGCTTTTTTATATGTAAAAAAAAAACAAAGAAAATACAAAATTGAGCTTGCTACGAAATAACTAAAAACCAAAAAAAAAAATAAAATAAAATAAACACAACAAACAACAAAACCATGTAGGTGTTAGAAATTTTTTTAGAAATCGTTACCACAGCTGCCTTGTTAACGCATTGTGGAAATTAGATTAAAAAAAAACGACGAAAAAAAAAAACAAAACAAAAAACCTTTTTATAATCTTCATTAACTAAAAGGAAAAAGGCGCAAATTTAACATACATTGTCCTAATTGAACATAAACTTGACGAGATAGTTGTGTATGTACAACATTTGAATTAAAAATCAATGTAAATGTGTATAACAATTATATCCCCAAACTACATAATTTTTTACAAGGTGTGGCTATGTAATAACCAACGGAGTTATGGGCTGATACCCACCCAATTAGTAGGGCCGTGGGATGCACGCGAAAGTGTCAATTCTTTCCATGTAAAACAGTGGCTGTTGAAGCGCCAGCTTCAAGATCGAAAGGGTGTAGCGCTTCAAACTATTGTAGCTATCAATCGCGACGACTTTGGGAATAGAATAGGTAGGTTAAGGTCGAGCTAAAGCCAACTTGGGAAGGGGGGAGCGGTTTTTAGTTTCTGCTCATTTCCAAGCAAGTGTTTCAAATAAAAAATTTCAAGACTTTACAAACTGAAAGACAACATTTCAAAGATTACAACAAAATTGTGAAAAACTTTTATTTTTGAAATTACATCAAGTTAAATGACATTAAATTTAAAGTTACTAATTCCAATATATCTTGTCTTTCCGTCGTTTGAATTGCATAAAATTTTGCATACACGCGCATTTACACCTACGCTAGTGGTTAATCGAGACACTTTTGCAAAATGTCAATTATGTAACTAATTAAGCGAATAAATTAATTTAATTAGTGACTTAATTAGTTAAATAATTGACATTTTGCAAAAGTGTCTCGATTAACCACTAGCGTAGGTGTAAATGCGCGTGTATGCAAAATTTTATGCAATTCAAACGACGGAAAGACAAGATATATTGATGTAATTTCAAAAATAAAAGTTTTTCACAATTTTGTTGTAATCTTTGAAATGTTGTCTTTCGGTTTGTAAAGTCTTAAAATTTTTTAATTGAAACACTTGCATGGAAATGAGCAGAAACTAAAAACCCCTCCCCCCTTCCCAAGTTGGCTTTAGCTCGACCTTAAAGACATAGTTTCTTTGTATTTTTACTATTTTCTCTATTTACGAAAAGAGAAGATACGTATGCTTAGCTAGAAATGGCACCTTATAGCGTCGTGGCCACTGTATCCCGCGTGTATTGAATTGGGCAGGCATTTCTCAAGTATATGTAGCACTCTTTGTAACATTATAGTGTACGCGAGACACCTCGTAGCCTTAGAACGTTGTTGGATACTGTACAACCTTAGCACGTTGGAAACCACAGGGAGTATTGCAGTGATTTTTGCCATTGTAAGTCAGTATGGGAACTCCCGAAGATGGGAGTTTCATTGTTTTCCATAGGACATGGGCTCCTTGGAAACTCGTGGAATTTAAAGTATATACCAAAGGTTCGTTAAAGGCTCATTTTCTTCACTAAAAATGTAATGCAATTGTAAACCCACAATATTTTGTATTACTACAATGTGCTTAAAGGTTTTTTTCTAATAGAGCTATCTCATTTGTGACATCAGTGCCTTAGTGAAACGCGCGGATTGTACGAAAATCCAATGTAGATGGAATTGCATCGACCATCAAAACTAAACATGTAGAAATACAACTCAGTTCCAAAATGAGTGTTCATAGTTTTGCTATTGTTGCGAATTTTTGGTGCAAACTCTTGCATTTGCATATTATGAATTGAAGCAATTGTGAAGTTCAAGGAAGGGGCGGTTACCAATTTAGATTTCGAATGAACACGCATTAACCGTGTGTGCCAGGCGTAAGGACATATCCACGTATCTTTTTGTTAACCCAGTACTTTACCAATCCTCAAAATATGTTAAGAAGTTGCGCAATTGAATACATTGAATTTATTGAACATGAGAGTATACAAAAAAAAAAGTTTAAATGATAGATCGTATAATGAGTAAATCTTAATTAAGAGATGACAGTGGCGGGAATGGATTCTGTTTGGAAATGACCAGTTTTTGATGTTGATTCGAAATGTACCCTTTAATCTTCCCCTACAATTACGAAACATTAAATCAAGGAAATTTCCCCGTAGGAAGCCATCAAAGCAATTACTTCGAAGATGAGGTTAGCCAGAATACAATTAACTTCGTCCAAATCGACGTCCTCAACCTCCATCATTTTTAAAGCCACCAGAAACGCCTCCACCGGCAATTGGTGAGTTTTTAAAATAGAACAACTGCGACAAAGAGAAATATTATATTTAACGCGTTAAGAGGAAATGCCAGCGTAGCAGCCAAGATCTTACACTTTTTTAAAGAGATTTCTGTACGCTACATTTTTTAATTTTTCAAGAATGAGGTAAACTCCGCATTTGATGAAGTAAGCTTCATTCGCCTCAATTGCCTCATTCAATGCCAATAAATTCCCGGCTCTAAACAAGGCGTTTAAACACGGGTCCTTTAAGGCGATTGATACTTTTATTATAACTTACATTACAGCTTTCACTACGTCCGAAAATTGCAAAAGGTCATATTTCTCTAAAAGCTCGGAACTTGGCATATGACCCTATCATAAAATGAATTGAAAAATTAATCTGAACTAAAGTGCGGCGGGCGCGCGTTACCCAACACTTACTAATAGCATTTTAACTGGAATTAGATATATCAATATCAGTCTCTTATTTCTAGTTGACTTTTTATGACAACGTTGAAACGCGAAAGTCAAATTATCTTCCGCTAAAATAGTTTCGTAATATTTTTAAGTTAGCCTAATGTCAGACGAGTAGCTAGTCTCTATTATATAGAGTAATGTCAGTTCTACGTATGCAAACGTCATACCCTTCTATCTCTTAGCTCAGTGTCATCCCCCCTACCAGACGAGAACAGTATCACCTCTTACAAAAGCGCGCCTAGAGGGAGGGATACACAGTCTACTCCCCTCTCTACCGACACTACTCTATTGTATTGGCGCACTTGAAAACACTACCATTTTGTTCTTTTAACCTTTAACATCGCACGCAAATATGCCTTTCATTGTTTTCAAGTGTGCTTTAACGAAACTATTACCGTTACAACTTCAGTAGTGATAACCATACAGATAGCTAGTAATTCAAGATGGCCGCTACCGGCCCATTGCCTTTCGGTAGCGGCCATCTTGAATTACTAGCTATCTGTATAGTTATCACTACTAACTTACCACTCTTAAAGTCACTCTCAAACATAGCTTTACGTCCAACATAGTATCTAAAATTTACAATTTATTATTTTCAAAAGTAACCCGCGTAGTTTGTCCAATAATTCAGAACCAATAGAAGGATATTGCTCTATTGGCGGATTAAGGGAAAATAAACGTTACAAACTTGTAGGTGACCAATTGAGAGATGCTAAACTGGTCCTTGTACGTTGAACTATCAATGGCTCTGATTAATGGTTTGCACAAATGGAGCTTGTTCACCTAATACGTATAAATTCACATTCAACACTGTTTAAGAAACATCATTGCGTGTATCAAGTATTTCGATTAATGTAATAACGCGTACTTTGAAATATATCTTGAAGAGTTGGTTAACAACATTTAACATGCCCCATCGCTTCGAATCTTCTTGCGCCGATCGACTATTATTCGAAAGAAATTATTGGGTGATAACTAGCTGTACTTGAACAGTCTAGGAACTGCTGAAAAATAGTATATCGTACTTGTCGGCGGCGCAGACTCGGAAGCAACACATGAGCCCCTCCGCCGCTTTCTCTAGCGTCTCGTCTTGTTTTCTTTTCCCCTTTATGTTCAGTTGCGCGTCCGCCTAAACATTCGGTAGGTTATCTATACTTTCTTTCAATAAGCTACTACATTTGCTCAATCTAGAAGAATTCTTTGGTCTGTATTGTGATATGTATTCGACTTAAAGAGGCGGGACTTAATCTGTTAATTATCGCATTTTATTCGCGTTTTATTGTTCAAAATTTACTTAGCAATCCCAAGCCCCCTCCTACTTTTGTTCAAGCAGATTATCCCCGCTAAACTGCAATCTTCAAGGGACTGTAAATAAAGCGTCAGTGGATGGGTTAAAGAGTACTTGAAATACGTCAGGGACACGTGATCGAGGAAAGGCGTGGTTCAAAGAAACTTCCAAGTTATATTTCGATATCTAGCACTTTCGCTGCAATCTCGTGAAAACCAAGGACTAGGTATTATGCGGAGTCTCTCGATCTTGGCGTCATGTGGTGCCTGTGATGTATTTGAAATATTTTTCCCCTACCGCGGATGCCTACTTAACAGTCCCTTTAAAATGACGCGCAAGATCCTTAACAAGGGTAAATTGTTCCCCCATCCCCACCCTGCAGTAAATATACCACCATTAAGAGAAATTTGTTTAGTTGCGTACACTGGCTGCGAGTAGTCTCAAGTCCAAACACACACTATACATAACGGGTAAAGCCCAATTCTCATCTTTCTGGTTTTGGAAGACCTTCGCAAATAATTTACATATCCCTAAAGTTAAGGGAAATAATACGTTTTAAAAGTAAGTACTCTTTAGTTATTGTGGACTTAAAGGATATTGAACAAGATTATATTGATGTCTGTAAGCGTCGCTGAAACTGTGGTTGCTCACGTCGCTTATTGTTCTAAAAATACAAAATAAAATCATGTAATCAACAATAGAGGAAAACAACTGTAGAGATACAAGAGGAACAGTTGAATTTTTGACGTTGAGCACGGGTCTATGCGTGATAGGGTGAGTCGCCTGTGGCGACATCTACAAGCGGCGAGGTAAACTGAAATATTACTGGCCCCATATGTTACCACTCGAAGTTTAACTGCGTCGAGTGCGGGCCGTTTTATAATTAATTTAATTTTCTGTTTTATTTAATGGAAGGAAAAGAGTTTGTAGGATGCAGAGAGATTCATTAACAGAGAATTAAAACATTTGCAAGATGAAACGTTACAGTATTTATTCATTGTTTAAATTTAATAAGTCCTTCCTTCGTCGATAGGGGCGCCACGTACCATTCACCCTATCACACACGCGAAGGGGCAATAGCCCCTTCCAAAAAGTTTGACTGCCTTGTGCATCTTGTTGTTTAAGTTCTTCGCGCATGCGCACTTGGAGCTAAAAACGTCATATCTAGGTTGTGAACTAGGCTATGCGGGGAAACTACTTCCTGTTTGTAGGAAGAACTGAACTGACTCAGACTAAGAACATTTTTTCAAAACTTTTTGGAAGGGGCTATTGAAATTTCCGCCTTGAAATAGTTTGTCTATGATTCTTAATGCATGTTCTAATGTCCATGAAAACAACCCATGACACAAAATGATGGCACCTTTATTGTCAACCCCTTACTTTCTCAGATTAAAGAAAACCTATTGGGAGTTTTCAAATTTTTTCTTTAACAATTACTAGTCGCTTTAATATTTGATATAATGTGCATTGATTTGCATTCAGCCCTGGCGGATTTTCTTAGAATGAAAACCCAGATTGGCTCTGGTAGGGTATGCGCAAAAAGACTCGTGAAACACTTTAAAAAAAGGCTAGGAAGCTTGAACAAAACCCATTTGTTGTTGTTGTACCACTAAAATTCTGGCTGATCTTCTTCTACACACAATTTTTACCTTGCCAAAGGCAGGAGCCAATCAGAACTCATCCATGAGGGCGGAGCTAAATCTACCCTTTGCTAAGCTTAGAGGGCCATCTACTGACATTTGTTTAAACTAAACCACAGGTGAGTCTTGCTTTAAGGAAGGGTGAAACTTGCCAACCCCTTTAACTTTAGGTATTATGCCTCCATCGTTGACTAAAGGATAGGTCAACCGTCAATATTGTCTAGTAAGGTGTCAGAGGAAGTATGTACTTCATGTGTTCAGCTATAATTTCATCCCAAGGTGGATCAATTGCTCTGCAAACGAGTGAATCTGGATCATCAACTATCAATCTTGGGCTGAACATATGAGGGTGATGACAAGATAGCATTTCCGCCAATAGCTGACCATCGCGACTCTGTAGGGCGCTATCAACCTATCAAAATTGATGAGACAAACCAATTTAAGCAAGTGTCCCAATTGTAGATATTATATACTTTTAATAATAATAATATTATGGCTTTATTATGGTATGAATTGGTATAGTATAATTACCTGTTGTAAATACTGATTTATTGAAAAATGGGCCATTTTATGCTACTTAAAACTAGTTTAAATAGTTTTTACGCTAAATTCAGAGTATGTTACTTAACACACGCGGCCGATTAATATGAAAAGTAACGATAAAGTGACTAAGTGATGCGGAGAAACTAGCAGACGACTATTTGTGCCAGATTGACGGCAGTGACGGCGGTCATAAAACCTCGTGGACTTGCGTCGTCTGCTTGATACACGTGTTCGACCCAGTTTTCCGCATGTAACTAACTTGAGTTGGTGTGCGTATCAATATTGGGCTTCCTTAATTTGGTTTAAATTTAAGTTAAACAAAAGAAACGGAAACGTTGTTCACCTGAAATAACGAAAATGTCTCGAAAACGGTCGCAACGTAAACGAAATAAGCAGAAAAAGTTTAATAATAACCAATGGAATCAAAATAACACCCCGGCTAATGTGGATATGAAAGTCAATGAAAATAATTTCAAGAAATTTCACGGACCAAATAGTAAGGTATTGAAGAAAAAACTTCATAATCTAAATCGCGAAAAAGCCTTGAAATTATCTAGTGCCCTAAATCATTCTTTTAATGTAAATAAGGGTGTTGAAACTATAGTTGAACTTGACTCAAAATCAGAACAAGTGGTGAATAGTTTCGCGCAAAGTAACAGAAATGATGTAAACATCGGACCAGCTGGTTCCAAAAATCGCGGTGTTGTTCAAAATTTAGGCCTTAATCGGAAAAAGTTAAAAAAGTCTAATTTTCAAACTTACAAGGTTAAAGATGAAGTGAAGGAAATAGATAATGGTTTAGATTATAATCAGGGTGATGGTTTTCAATTTGAACCAACTGGTGCCCCAAATAAACCAAATGGTTCCAAAGATAAAGGAGTTGTTAGTGACTTAAATATAAATCCTCGTAAAAAGGCTAAAAAGGTCCAAGTTCGCCCTTCGATCTTAACTGAAAGCAATTTCGCGTACCCGCCTAGTGCTCTTAAAATTGAACCAAATGGCTTCAAAAATCATGGAACTGTGAATGAATTAACTGAAAATCATTGTAAAAAGTCTAAAAATATTAATTCTCTAACTAATGAGATTAAAGTTGCGCCTAAGTTAACAGAGAATAACATCAGTTATAATCTTGGAGTTGGTGTTCAAATTGACCCTACTGAAACTGGTTTAAGTAATAATTTCAAAAATAATAAGAGAAAATCTAAAAAGAAATTGTACGCAAATACTACCGAATCAACAAATGTTTCTATAAATGGTGCTGGCCCTATTTCATCCGGGTATCAAATGAAGGGACAACAAAATCAATCGATGCAATTAGTTCCTAATTATATTGTTGAGCAAAGGCGCTCCCTGCCAATCTATTCTTACAGAAAGGAGTTATTAAAGGCAATTCGACAATGCAGCACCTTGATTTTAATTGGAGAAACTGCTTGCGGGAAAACCACTCAGATACCGCAAGTATGAACTAAAATTTCACTTAATAAGTATTATCAGAAGTATATAATACTTCTCTTCGAGAGAAGTGTACCACAAAGTGGGGTTAGTGTAACATCACTCTTCCCAACATCGGAACATTTAGAGCAAGGTTACTAAACCGAATCACACACGCGATAAATAGTTCCCTTATCATTTCTCTATTAGGGTTTAAATATTTAGCAAGACGCGCTTGTGCATTTTGTCCCACGTCAAGACGAGGTTTGTGGGACGATTGCTGGGGATTTAGTGCCAAACAATTATAGAATTCACCTTACGGTGCGATGCCCATTTGTAGTTTGATGAACGGGAAAGCAAACTAAAAGGGTGAGCCTGGGAAGAATGACGTTACATAACTAAAGCATTAAGAGGATACAGAGTGTCATCCTTCTTCTATTATCCCCTTCTGGTATTATTTCCGTTTTAGTTATTAAATTAATACTCATCTAAAGTTGGATACACGTAGTTTCCGTTACATTTTTTTTTCGTCCCCCCAGTGTTGCCAAACCCTTGGTGAGTCAAGATATTCCTTAGAGAAAGGCAAGCAGATAGTTTGACTCGGTACTTGACTCGCAAAGGGCCTGACAACGTTACACTGAAACTTAAGCTGAGAGATGGGGGGGGGGAGGAATTTTTTTGTATCATCTTTAGTGTAATACCAATATCAGAGGCTATCTGACATAATAATTGTTAAACTAGTTTTAGTATAAATTATTTATGATTTTCTAACGTTAATATTTAACGTGGTTCTAGTATTTATTTGAAGATGGTCTCCTTAAATCTGGAAACATGGGAATTGTCCAGGTACAATTAAAACTTGAAAGAATTCATTTAAATCGGGGCCATTTTTGTAAAGGTCAACCAATCATAGAGGATGCTTTGCAGACCAGTTCCCTACTCTGATTAGTTCCCTTTACCAAGAAGTTATATCTAGTATCTCAGAGAGAAGGTATAAATTCGCCAGATTTCTAGGTTTATCTCCAGTCCAAACGTAGGTCCGGAGTCAATCCCCGTCTCTAAATTACAACCAGCCAGCATCTCATTGGTTCTTGAAAACTCACGTCAGCGCGACGACGCGAGTGACGAAAACTACAGTCATATTGTCCGACTGAGGAGAGACGAAATAGCCCGGCGCCTCCTTTTACGTCCCCCCTTGTATTTTGAAAGGGGGACTGGGACTATGGCCTGGCGCGAATACAAAGGCATCTTATACCTTCTCTCTGAGATACTGATATAACTTCTTGCCTTTACAAAGCTGGCAAGCCCTACACTCGGTTACAACAAAAAGGACCAAAATTTCAATTATTTCGTAGCCTCGACGAGTAGCAGCCATTACTATAGCTCAGCGTGTAGCCATTGAAGTTGGTTGTGAACTAGGTACTTCTGTTAGTATCATCTTTCTGTCTCTGTTATCGAGATTGGATATTTTTTCCGTGGTTTTTCATGATTTGCGATTTTTATAGGTTGGTTACTCAGTTAGGTTTGAAGATGTAACGTCATCTTCCACGAAATTAAAAGTAAAATTAGTTAGTTCTAAGTTTTTTAAAGAGGTTGTGATCTAAATTGCGTACCCCTTTTGTTTTTTAATAGTATTTAACTGATGGTATGTTGTTGAGGGAATCCATTTTGGACCCTCTTCTGAGCAGGTACATCATTTTTGATAAGGCGGATGCGGAACGACACTTTGATTAGATTTAATAATAATTTCCCCTTTGCAGTTATCGAGTCATTATTCTCGACGAAGCTCACGAAAGGACGATTAACACGGATGTTCTCTTTGGTATCGTGAAAAATGTTCAAGCCACCAGAAAAAAGAGGAATTTGTTGCCATTAAAGGCGAGTTTACAAAAATCCTTCCTTTAAGGCTGCCAATTCTCGGGCGCAAGTGACACACTTGATTGAAACACTCGTTCATTATTGAACCAATGTTTTTTTTTTCACACTAACACGCGTAGATATTAATATTACGGAAACGTAATTTTTCTTGTTTAGGTTATTGTGATGTCAGCTACGATGGACGTTGATAATTTCTCAAAGTATTTCAACAATTGTCCCGTGTTTTATCTTCAAGGAAGGCAATATCCCATTCAGGTATTTAAGCTTTGTTCGCGCGTTTTACATTTTCTCACTCTCACTCTCACTCTCTGAGAATGACGAATTGATTTCTTCAGATTATGTACGCTTCAAAACCTCAACAAGATTATGTTTTTTCGGCGCTAGTAACCGCTTTCCAAATACATCAGAATGAACCTGAAGGGTACGTGAGACATCAGCTTTCTATACTTCTTGAATTATTGTTGGCTACCAATTCCTAAAAAAACGTTGGTGTAACCGAAAATTATGGAATTTGTCCGCGAAACCTGCAGTGTTGATAGAAAAAATCTCGCGAAACCTGCAGTGTTGATAGAAAAAATCTCGCGAATTCTGCAGTGTTGATAGAAAAATCTCGCGAATCCTGCAGTGTTGATAGAAAAAATCTCGCGAATCCTGCAGTGTTGATAGAAAAAGTCTCGCGAATCCTGCAGTGTTGATAGAAAAATTTCGCGAATCCTGCAGTGTAATAGAAAATAATAATATCCCACGAATCTTACAGTGTTAATAATCGCGCGAATACAGCAGTGTAATTGAAATTATTGCGCCAATACGGTAGTGTAATATATATTATCCCGCGAATACAGTAGTGTTTATAATATAAATTATGCCGCCAATACTGTAGGGTAATAGAAATTATCCCGTGAAAACAATTATGTAATATAAATTATCCCGCGAATACAGTTATGTAATATAAATTATGCCGCCAATACAGCAGTGTTAATAATATCAGAAGTATATAATACTTCTCTTCGAGAGAAGTGTACCACAAAGCGGGGTAAGTGTAACGTCACTCTTCCCAACATCGGAACATTTAGAGCAAGGTTACTAAAACGAATCACATACGCCATGTAAAGAGTTCCCTCATCATTACTCTAATAGCGCTTAAATATTTGGCAAGACGCTCTTGTGCATTTTTGTCCCTCGTCAAGACGAGGTTTGTGGGATGATTGCTGGGGATTTAATGCCAAACAACTATAGAATTCACCTTACGGTGCGATGCCCATTTGCAGTTTGATGAGCGGGAAAGCAAACTAAAAGGGTGAGCCTGGGAAGAATGCCGTTACATAACTAAAGCATTAAGAGGATACAGAGTGTCATCCTTCTTCTATTATCCCCTTCTGATAATATATATTATCTCGCCAATACAACAGTGTTAATAATATGAATTATCGCGCCAATACAGCAGTCTTAATAATATAAATTATAAATTATATATTATATATAATGTTGGAATAAATGGGAAATTGTAACAGAGTCTATATTTCTGTTTATTGTAGTAAATTAACTTTCTTTTCTCTATTATCTATTTAGAGACATTCTTGTGTTTTGTACTGGTCAAGAAGAAATTGAATCCATGGTGAAGAGTGTTCGTGATACATCCTTACTCTTACCACACGGTTCACTCTCGGTCATTCCCTGTCCACTTTACGCGGCTTTACCCAATGCCAAACAACTGAAAGTCTTTGGCAAAACGCCCAAAGGACACCGCAAAATGATTTTCTCGACAAACATCGCCGAAACATCCGTCACTATCAGCGGGGTCAGATACGTCATTGACACTGGAATGGTTAAAGCCAGGTAATCTTACTGATGAAACGTATCTTATAAACTTATAGAAAATGTACTTTTATCGTATTATTTTTGTGTCAGAACCAGCGTAAACTTAAAATTTTCGAGTATTCACAGTATTTTTTTTTATGTATTTTATTATAGAACGTATCATGCTGGCAGTGGTTTTGATTTATTAAAAGTGCAACGCGTATCCAAAGCTCAAGCTGTTCAAAGAGCGGGACGTGCTGGAAGAGAAACCAGGTAATTATTACCAGAAGGGGATAATAGAAGAAGGATGACACTCTGTATCCTCTTAATGCTTTAGTTATGTAACGTCATTCTTCCCAGGCGAGGGATCCCTTTTTATTTGCTTTCCCGCTCATCAAACTACAAATGGGCATCGCACCGTAAGGTGAATTCTATAATTGTTTGGCATTAAATCCATAGCAACCATCCCACAAACCTCGTCTTGATGAGGGACAAAAATGCGCAAGCTCGTCTTGCCAAATATTTAAACGCTAATAGAGTAATGATGAGGGAACTATTTATCGCGTATGTGATTCGGTTTAGTAACCTTGAAATAAATGTTCCGATGTTGGGAAGAGTGACGTTACACTTACCCCGCTTTGTGCAGTACACTTCTCTCGAAGAGAAGTATTATATTCTTCTGTTATTACTAACCCAGAGGTAGTTACTAGTTTCCCTAATTTAACTACTGTAGCAGAGATTAATGCTTTCATCAGTTGGTAAAAGTTTATTAATTTCAAGTACCGCTCGTTGTCTCTTTCAGTGGATGTTGCTATAGGCTTTACACTGTGAAAGAATACGAGAAACTACCTGACCATTCACTGCCTGAAATTCAAAGGTCAGTATATGTGTTGCGAGAATGGAAGTTTTATCGCGCGGCTGTCCACAGAAGGAAATAGGCTCTATATCTTAATGATTGATTAAGTAACGTTACCATCATTGTATTTAGGTGTAACTTATCAAGTGTGCTATTGCAACTGTTGGCGATCGGTGTTCAAAATGTTGCCGACTTTGATTTCATGGATAAACCTTCCAATGATGTAAATATATCCGTAACCCTATAATAATGTAAAAAGTATTGTGTCTGCCTGCCTTTACGGCGTATAGTATCGGCTTTTTTCTTGGTCTACTACGATTTTTCTTCCGCGATCGAGTTGGGTATAAGCATTATCATAAGTTTATAAGATATGTTCCATAAGTCTGTCACTGGTTAATGAGAGCTTGTCATGAAGTGACGTAGGCGAAACGTCATAGATTCTCGTAAAGCGACGCCTAGTGAGGCGCTGTCAAAGGCTAAGGACAGACTAAATAGGAAGATGTACTGCAAAATTAACCGAGTGTAGTCAATTCTCGCGTCGTTCTCGAACTAGCTCGAGCTGTAAGTCTCTAGCATTACGAAGAATAGGAAGTGTCATACTTATGGAACATATCTTATAAACTTATGGCATTATTCACGCGAGAAAAAATTATAGAAACTGTTACGCCATCTATGTTTAAAAGCTGAAAAGAATGGTCGTAGCTCATTGTGATTTTCGGGTCAGGTGTCGGCATTGTCCTAGCGAGAAAGAAACTATTGGTTTACTGTGAATTGCATTGTCTAATGAAGAAATTAATGAAACTGTAGCGCCATCTATGTTTAAACGTTCCTCCAGTAAATAATAGCGTCTGGTGACCATTGTGTTTTTACATTTATTGTCGAGTCGGGTTATGGGTGGATGGTTTCGGTTTCCGGCAAATCCGCCATCTATGAGAAATTGGCCACCACGTGGCGCCACTTTACACTTTTGCGAGGGATGCGTGCTTTTAGGCTAAGGAAAAATCCTATCAAACCCTTCAAATATTGCGATTTTATTTGACAGAACATTAAAAGCGCCTTGGGTCAACTTCACCTTTTGAACGCGATTGACAGTCCAATAAATTCAAAGGTAAATAATGAGCCTTGGAAGTTTTTGCGTCCAGTCTTAGCTTAAGCTATATATTCTGATAAATATTTTCAGTTAACCGCCTTAGGGAAGTCAATGTCTACCTTTCCTTTGGAGCCTAAATTTGCGAAAGTCATTCTCGCCTCTAAAGACTTCAATTGCACGTAAGCCTAAAGTTAATGGCGAAATTGATGTAGCTTTCAATTAACGAATCTTAATTGCAGAGATGAGATTCTATCAATCATCGCCATGTTGTCTGTCGAGTCTGTTATTCATATTCCAAACAACAAGGTACCGTTTTTCATAACGGAATACTTTTCCAGCGTCCAAATTAATTTATCTCTAGTTTCGTTCTCTTTTCAGCGTGATTTGGCGGCAAAAGTTATGAGGAAATTTGAATCGAACGAAGGTGATCATATCATGTTACTCAATATCTACAAGGCGTATAAAAGTGCCAAAGGAAATAAGGAGTGGTGCAAGGAGAACTTTGTCAATGAAAGGAATTTAAGCGTGGCCATTGACATCAGGCAGCAATTACGGGATATATGCGCCAAAGCCGACATTCAACACAAAAGTTGCGGAACAGAACTGAGTAATATAAGGTATTTTTCACTTTTTCTACTTAAGCATGTTTCTCTCTTTAAGTTTACCTTAATTTAGAAGGTAATATGTGTTTTGAATTCTGTTATTGTCGCAGGCATTGCTTGTTAACAGGATTTTTCATGAATGTAGCTGAATTGCAACAAAGTGGACATTATTTAACTGTAAGTTTGTGTTTTATAATTTTCAGTAATATTTTGAGGAAAATGTTTCATACCATTAAACGCGGAAGCGAAAACGGTCTATATATATATTTTTTGCATCTGCTTTAATGAAAACGGTCAACACTATTTGCGCCTAAATTATCAAAACAGTATATTTATTGCGTTTTCGGGAATGGAAACCTTGCATATTAATTGTATTTTAGGGAACGAAAACCGTCTATATTAATTGCGTTTTCGGGAACGAAAACCGTCTATTTTAATTGCGTTTTCGGAAACGAAAACCGTCTTTATTAATTGCGTTTTCGGGAACGAAAACCGTCTTTATTAATTGCGTTTTCGGGAAAATATTGTTTTGTTGAATTTAGATTGACAGTCGACAAAAAGTGGTAATTCATCCATCATCTTGCCTTTTCAAATGCAAACCGTCATATATCCTATTCAACGAACTCCTTCAAACGTCCAAGTGTTACATGAGGTAAGGTGATTCTATTTCAACGCGTACTTGCTCGGGGTGACCCTAAAGAATTACGCGTTACCACCCGAGGGTGATTGAATCAGTAGATCTTTCTTCATAAAGGGGAATCGGGAATGCATACGTCTAATAGGAAACATTGCGCTCCCATGTTAATTTCTATGCGGGTTTTAATTGTAACCAGGGATAGATTTAATTATAGAAGTAGGAATGGAGAACAGAGTAATGTCTCGCGCGCGTCCCCGGGAAGGGGGGGGGGTATGAAAGTAGAGGCGGGTCATAGCGACAGGGATAAAAAGGAATTACGTATTTTTCGCCGTCCCCGTCAGCAACGTCATTGTCAGCCGTCAACAATAAGGATTTCACGCTTTCAATCCCGCTCCCCTATTTCAACATTCAAGGAAATCGAGGGAAATTTTAAAAGCAAAAGCATGTATATACTGGTGATATTTTTAGAAGGGTCTTAAGACGGTGTTTATTTTATGGAAGTTACGTCTATTCCTCCAGAAATCGAGAAAAATTTAAAAGCAAAGGAAAATATATACTAACTTGTGGACTCGGGATAGTACAATTATAACATAACTACATTTATTGAAATAACGCTTACGGCCAATCATTTTACCACTGTATAGAGAATTTTTAAAACCAAATCAAGTATGTTACGCTTTCAAGCGCAACGAGAGGCTAATCACTCATTTTGATAGAAATTTAGCACTGTAAAAGATAGCTCATGGAGAGGCTAATCACTCAAATTTTCTGTACTTCTATTAAATCAGAATTACGGGTAATCATTTTAGCACAGGTAGTGGTAGCGCATCGAGGGGCTATTCACTCAAATTTTCTGTACGCTGGTTTAGTACAGTACGATGTGGCTACTATTACGAGCCCTTGGGTCGTCTTGTATTTATAGCTTGACGTTAGCTTACCAGGGACCCAACAAAGAGACGGTTTTTTGAATGGGTAAATACCCGTCTCTTAGGTATAGTGATGCGAGAATAAACAATATTTCGAATACCTGAGCGACAATTGCTCGGAAGTGGCGCTCGAAGTTCATATACTAAGATACCCGAGCGTTGCACCAAAAGTACACGGATAAAAACAAAAAGTATACTTCGTTCGCAGCTTTCAGCCTTTGGCTGTAGACGCCCTATAAAACCCCTACACGAATTAACCAATCAGGGAAGAGCTTTTTGGGGGTCAACGGCTTATGGAAAATAGTACTCGATGGTGGCGATCCAAACGTTAGTTTTTGGTACTAGAACTAACGTGTGTCTATGCGGTATACTTTTTTATTTTTATCAGAAGTAAATGAACCGAAGTTACCGGAGAGGGCAAAATTTGTATAATGCGTTTTCCATAACGTGGGGGTAGTAAAAATCAAGGTAGCTGTACCTCTACCTGAATCGTCTCGAAATTTAACGCTGGCACCAAAGACCATAGTTACAGCTTAGTTACAAATCCGCGCAATATCGTTAGTATGAATAAATAGTCGTTGTTTTGAGAAATAGGCGTCTGCTTCTATCTTAGGAGCCTAGGCCCTAGGCTTACGTTCGATAATGGGTGCAAACATTAGGGATGATCTTTTGAAATACCTTTCAAATATTAATCGACCATTTGTGACTTCAAGTCGGGAAAGATTTATTGAAATTCTAAAGTCAGACATTGGACAAAAGTATGTTAAAAGTCTTCTTATCCTACTCGAAAAGTTTTTCAAAGAGTGTGAACCTCTCCCCAAAAGAATCTTCCGAGGGAAAAAGTCGCCATTTTTAAAAACTTTAACTAATTCCCGGAAAATCCGGTTACTCGAACATTGGCCACTTGGTGGCGTTTTCAAAATTGTTGTGACTCGAAAGAGTAGAGGAACGAGACTATCGTCGGGGTTGAAATATGGGGGTTTGTGAGGAACTTGTGCTTAATGAATAAACAATAGGACTCCGGTAACTTCGGTTCATTTACTTCTGTTTTTATCAATTACCATTGAAATATTAGTGTTCAATTTGCTATATATCGGTTACTGTACTAAAATTAAGAAATTTGCTATAAATAATTTATTTTATTCGGAAAATTAAGGTATCCTATAAATTAAGCAATACCTTTTAAGCGTACTAGTCCTACATTCAAAGGTTAAAATATCGAAATTTAATTTCTCGCGATACGAGAGAGAAACTAGAACAAAGTCTAAATGTTACCTTTGAGCGTAAATAACATCTTTGCAACAATATTTCTAAAGATTGTTTTAAAGAATCTCGTCCCATTATTAAATGAAGGTAACGGGAGAGCGCCTCGTAGTGTTTCCAAGTTTCTCCGGTAGTGAAACGTTTTGTCTAATGAGCCCGAAGGCACCAAAACGAGGAAAGAAAAAGCAAACTCTTGAATAGTTGATTACTCGATAGTTGCTAACCCTCGGGGTGGAGAAGCTCGCGAAAAAAGGCGTCAAAAAATAGAGGTTCCCGCGTCTAAACTTTTGACCCAATAACCGCCGCCGCGTCTCACCCTCCCTTGAAATTATAAACTCTACCGAAATCAAATTAAATATGGACCCCTAATTAGTGGTTACCTACGTTGAAGTTCAATCGGCGGCCGAATAAGTAAGGGAAAAGCTCTATTCCTAAAAGATGTTAGAAAAACATTATAAAGCGTGTTTTTCAAAAATCAGTCCAACAACAACCGAAGTGCTAGGAAAATAGATGGGGTTTAATGGGAGGGTGAAAATGAAAATCAAGTGATTTTTTTTTTTTAAATCGATTCTTCTACTAATTATTATAAGACCTATCTGCGTTGTGAAACATACAGGAAATACTTCCGAATGATTTTAAAATTCAAATTAGGTACAGATTTTAAGGATAATTTTAAAGAAGGACTTCCGACCAATCGCCTAACGCCCTGCCTTTTTGTTAACTAAATGCTCGCGGCACGCTCCATGTCAAGCGCCACGATTGTCACGTCGCGCGCCTAATTTTATCAGACCTCGTGATAAATTTCATTCGACACGGAACGTGCCACGAGAATTTTGTTAACAAAAAGGCAGGGCGTTACGCGATTGGTCAGACTAGGTCCTTGTTTAAAATTATCCTTAAAAATTCTGAACCTAATTTGAATTTTAAAATCATTCGGAAGTATTTCCTGAATGTTTCACTATGCAAACTGATCTTATAATTTGCAGAAGAATCGATAAAAAATGACTTTATTTTCCACTTCACCCTCCCTTTAATGGGTGGGTGAAAATGAAAATCAAGTGTTTTTTTAAACCGATTCTTCTACTAATTATAAGACCTATCTGCGTAGTGAAATATACAGGAAATACAATTTCCGAATGATTTTAAAATTCAAATTAGTTTGGGATATTTAGCACCTCCGACCAATCGCGTGCTCTATATATCGCGCGCAAATTTTTATGAAATCTCGTGCTAAATAGGTAAATTTATGAAGTAGGAGGAGCTAATTGAAAAATATTACAAATCGTCACGAGTGACGTTTCTAGTCTGGAAAAATGACGCTCGTGCTCAAATTCGTAAGAACATAGATAAAGAATGCGCTTGAGAAAATTTGTTTTCATAGTTTGAAAATTTTCCTCACGCGCATACTTTATCCATGGCTTAAGAATTAAATCACCAGACTCACGTCACGTACAAAATCACGCGCAACTGTGATGACGATTTCTTATTTTTCAACAAGTTAAACAAGACCAAATACTTTTATGTATCCACCTATTTCATTCGACATGGAGCGTTCAATGGAAATATTGTTAACAAGAAGGCTGGGTGTTACGTGATTGGTCGGAGATGCTAATTTCAAATTATCCACTTCGAAATCTCAAACTAGTTTGAATTTTGAGTAGATGGATCTCGAAAGCGTAATTGGTAAGCAGCGATTCGTTGTCGACATTGAAACGCGCGATTCTCTAATGTAAAATTTCCTGGGTTGCTTAATAATATTATAGCGTATTTCAATCAACTTTAAAACTTAAAACACATCGAGCGTAAAATATATTTAGTTTGAGGCATTCCTTTACTGAAAGCAAGTGGACGGAAAAAAACCAGGAAATGTTTAATTAATCATATGAATTATATTAATTAAAGTGTAAACGTTTTTCGGCGCTATTGAACCGGAAACGTATTTGCCATATATTCGCGAGAGTTCAAAATGTGGGTTAATCACGCGTAAAAAGTATGGCACCACCTTTTAACACCTATTTATGAACTCTACCGACCTCTAAGAAGGTGTCAAGTGTCTCCGAGGTGCGAGACAATTTACTTTTAGACAGAACCTTGAATTCGCTTAGGACTTTCAACGCGTAAGAAAACCATGGATTTTGAAACAATTTTAAACTACCTTTCAACATTTGAACAATTTGAACCTTAAATTCTGATTTTGTTAAACTTAATATGAGCGTTATGTGCAAATTTTCAAACTTTGTACGAGCAAATTTTTAAACTTTATACGGGCAAATTTTCAAACTTAATACGGGCAAATTTTCAAACTTAATACGGGCAAAATTTCAAACTTAATTCGGGCACATTTTCAAACTTAATACGGGCAAATTTTCAAACTTAATACGGGCAAATTTTCAAACTTAATACGGGCAAATTTTCAAACTTAATACGGGCAAATTTTCAAACTTAATACGGGCAAATTTTCAAACTTAATACGGGCAAATTTTCAAACTTAATACGGGCAAATTTTCAAACTTAATACGGCCAAATTTTCAAACTTAATACGGCCAAATTTTCAAACTTAATACGGCCAAATTTTCAAACTTAATACGGCCAAATTTTCAAACTTAATACGGCCAAATTTTCAAACTTAATACGGGCAAATTTTCAAACTTAATACGGGCAAATTTTCAAACTTAATACGGGCAAATTTTCAAACTTAATACGGGCAAAATTTCAAACTTAATACGGGCAAAATTTCAAACTTAATTCGGGCAAATTTTCAAACTTAATTCGGGCAAATTTTCAAAGTTAATTCGGGCACATTTTCAAACTTAATACGGGCAAATTTTCAAACTTAATACGGGCAAATTTTCAAACTTAATACGGGCAAATTTTCAAACTTAATACGGGCAAATTTTCAAACTTAATACGGGCAAATTTTCAAACTTAATACGGGCAAATTTTCAAACTTAATACGGGCAAATTTTCAAACTTAATACGGGCAAATTTTCAAACTTAATACGGGCAAATTTTCAAACTTAATACGGGCAAATTTTCAAACTTAATACGGGCAAATTTTCAAACTTAATACGGGCAAATTTTCAAACTTAATACGGCCAAATTTTCAAACTTAATACGGCCAAATTTTCAAACTTAATACGGGCAAATTTTCAAACTTAATACGGGCAAATTTTCAAACTTAATACGGGCAAATTTTCAAACTTAATACGGCCAAATTTTCAAACTTAATATGGGCAAATTTTCAAACTTAATACGGGCAAGTTTTCAAACTTAATACGGGCAAATTTTCAAACTTAATACGGGCAAATTTTCAAACTTAATACGGGCAAATTTTAAAACTTAATACGAGCAAATTTTAAAACTTAATACGAGCAAATTTTAAAACTTAATACGAGCAAATTTTAAAACTTAATACGAGCAAATTTTAAAACTTAATACGAGCAAATTTTAAAACTTAATACGAGCAAATTTTAAAACTTAATACGAGCAAATTTTAAAACTTAATACGAGCAAATTTTAAAACTTATTTCAGCAATTTTTAAATTCGCGATATTAGCTCCACAAACCTAACCCTTTGTTTTTGGAATTTCAACTCTATGACCTTTGCTTAGACTCCGCGAAATATGTGTATTACGAACTCGTATCCTACGCAAGTTCATCCTGTATTTACATAGTTAGACAGGTATTTCTACCAAAGATTTATGGTATGGTTCTTAGTTTTGAGGTGCTACTTCCTCTCTAATGTAAGTCTGGGATTCTGGGAGTTTAGTTATCTAAGGAGAGAGATACGCGATGTAGGTCAATGTGCGGCAAAATGACTCCGTTTCCGAGAACCCAAATCGGGTTTTGCAAAAAGAAAAAAAATTCCGATCGTCTCTTCAGTTTTAATAAGAAACGTACCCGGTAATCCTGGCCTCGACCTTAAATACGCCGAAATATTTTAGCTCCTCAACTAAATAATAACGGGAAGTTTATACATTGTAGGACATAATGTTAAAGTAGTTGTTGTAGTTGTGATGAGTTTCAATTTCAGATGAGCTATATATATATATGCAGTTTCACAGGATACAAATCAGTAATTTCATAAGTTTATAAGTATGTTCCGTAAGTATGACACTTCCTATACTTCGTAATTCTAGCTATAGACTTACAGCTCGAGCTAGTTCGAGAACGACAAGCGAGAATTGACTACACACCGTTAATTTTGCAGTCCATCTAGGTCCTATTTAGTCTGTACTAAGCGTTTGACAAGCGCCTCGCTAGGCGTCGCTTTACGAGAATCTATGACCTACCTTACTCATTTCATGACAAGCTCTCAGTAACCAGTGACAAACTTATGGAACATATCTTATGTTTATATTATTATCTAGTGTCTAGCTTCCTAAATAAAACGTATTGGGCTTGATGAGTTGAACTTAAGTTTGGGTTTCGGTGAAACTGTTAACGACCACGTAGCCAACTTGTTAATATTTCTCCGTATATCTAAATAACGTAAACGTATTTTTCTTTCGGTATATTTTTAGGAACGTGAGTCTAATAGATCCGGAATGGTTAATAGCGACTGCTCCTCAATATTTCAACGAAAAGAGGCTACAACTAAAAACTTGATCCCGATTTCAAGTTTAGACGTAAGTTCGTAATAAACGTGACCTTAAAATGTTAAGAATCAAAAATGTGTAGAAATCAGGAAACAGTGCAGCGTTAAATTTGTAAAAATATATGATATTAGTAAATTAGCGTCATATGACGTAATTTTACACACGTATTTTAACATCACTTGATCTCGCTTACGTATAAAATTAAAAAACTCGTTAAGCCTAATGTCACCTTTGTAAATAATAATTCTAGCTAAGGTTCACTACTTTGCCCTTGTATTTTGAGGGAGTGAAAATCGGGTTTATTGCCTGTGTAGACACTAGGCCTAATCAAATTATAATTTGTGTTCCGATGTACCGAAATAAAATATCTTTGTAATGATGTTGTTTCAACTATGAAACGAAATAAAACGATTTTTAATTAATAAGGCTAAAATGTTACGGTTCTGCAATGGGTCGTTCTTAACAAACCTTGAGATGAACTCCAGCAAAGGGCTTCTAACGAACCTTCTCCTAGTGTTAATTGTTAATGTTCAAAGGGACCACGCGTTTCTGAAATCATCCACGCACTTTGGCAATCAAATTGGGGAAATATAACATTTATATACCATACTAGCTGTTACCCGCGGCGTCGCTCGCGTGTAATAAGAACTTCCATCAAAATGTTATAAAGAATGGGTAGATTTTACTGATGATTAATATTTTCGTAGCACCCTAGGAGCGAAGGCACTCGGCGTTGCCCGTCAGCCCGTCGGGACATTTTTTATTACTTTTCACGTGGGCATTATTCCATAAAGAAGGGTTTTTAAGTTTTAGGCCGCCATCTAAAAAGATGGCAACAAATCGAACCCGAAAGACCATTCAGCCCGTCTATAGGTTAAAGGAAACCAGTGTACTAAATATTTGTGAAATCGGTTGAAACGCTTGGACTTTGTTGCATAGAAAAGATTTTTTTACATTTCTGGGCGCCATTTTTTAAGATGGCGGCGGATTGGAAAAATCTTTCTTAGAACGCGCCTACTACTTATGAGTAACGTTCCTGCAAATTTTCAGCCTTCTAGGGCAAGCGGTTTGGGCTGGGCGTTCATCTAAACTCCTTTTATAACATACTTAGATCGTAGTAGAGAAGTTTTGCATTTTTCTTATTATTTAGAAAACCTCCATACTTGAATTTTTAAAGCAAAGTCCGTAACTGTTATATTTACCTGAAGTTTTCTAACCTTTTTTTTTTTTGTAAAAAGACCAAAACATTATTTGGAAATTTCAAAAAGGGTGGTAGAACTTTGAAAAATCGTAAAGATCCGCCTTAATTTTTAATTAAAAAGTTCATTGTTCAATTACGCTTAGCAAGTAAACAATAATCTTTGACCCTAGAAGGAATTGTTTTTTAAACCGGTCATCATTTATTTCTCATCTCTAGCGAAGTATTGAATTTGACGGTCACCTTGTTGTTAGGTCTCCAACCATGATAGTGTAAATTTGCTTATTGGAAAACAGTTTTTTCTACGCTAAACTCTACCACTTCCAAGATTGCATCCTAGCAATGGGCCATTTCGATGTAAAATAAGGCAGTATTTAACCCTCAGTATCGGACCATACAACGGGGTATTCTTTCCCTCATATTTTCATCAGGAATACGTGTTCCTGGTCGATAGATCTAGACGTTTTCGAAGTTGTGATACGTCAGTAGGATCATGTAAACCCCTATGGCGTGTTGTTCCAATTGCGAGAGTGTAACTTAAGTCGCGTTCTACTAAATTTCTAATATAGACATTACTCCATTCCTTTGTCTATTGTAAAAAAGAAAATGTAATTCCCGTACTCAATTCTAATTCAGTCTCGCTGCGTTTTTTTTACGTTGTCGTAAAGAGTATTGGGTTTACGTCTCGTCCATTTGGTCCCGTTTCTCCGGAAGTAGGCCATTCTATCCATTTTAATAAACCTGTATTCTCTTTCTCGCATCCACTTTGCCAAGTTCATTGCATTCGGATACGTAACGAGAAACCCCCCCCCGTTTAGTGCGTACTGTTTATGCGCATTAAGCGCGTTTATTACGCAAATATCTAGAGAGTTTAAGAGATTGACCGAAAACCACGTGTGAAAAAGTGTAGGCTTAAGATATTCCCAGAAGAATTAAGCCTTTTTTAAATTTTTCTTATTCAAATTAGGATTAACGCGTGCAATTATTCACGGATTAGGCTTACGCATTTTTTTGGTGAATTTCATAAACTCACCATTTTATCGTAGGGTATAACGTGTGTTCGTTTAAGTTAGATTAGGTGTGTTCGTTTAAGTTAGATTAGGTTTGTTATGTTAAAATAGGGATTATGTTTGCTTTACCTATACATTTTTTTTCTTCAATTAGGCTCGGTTAGGCTGGGTTAGGTTAGGTTTCTGACCAGTTTGGGAAATAGTACACTTCCTCTGGTCCGAAACAAGTTTATTAATTGCTTGGACCAGTTTGTTTAATTCAAGAAGTTGGGGTAAACTGGTCCTATTAATTACAAATTTATAGGAAAACTAAGGGGGGCGACCAGTCACAAGGACCAGTTTATCATATTGGACTTTAGGGGGTCAGTGGCCCCAAGGTTTATTCTTATTTCTAAGTCTGTTTCGGACTAGTTTTAAGGATGCTGGAGACGAATATTGGCTTTATTTACCGATCAAAATAGGTTTGTGGTTAGGTTAGGTTAGGTTGGGTTCAGTGGGTGTCAGGTTGTCGTCTGGTAGCCCAGTGTATAATATTACGTGTACGACATCAGTCACCCACAGAGATCTAATAGATTTCATTTTCCTTGTAGCAAAAATCCCTAAATTGTTGTCTGGTTAACTTTAGGTGCAATGAATGAATTGGCCCGTGAAAAATTGTAAATTGTTCATTTTTAGCTCATTTTTATACGAAGTTTATTTTAGTGACTTCCTTCCCGCCGACTTGAGAGACCTTGAAATGGCTCTTTAACTCCGAAATGAGGTAACGGGCCAATGATGACGACCAAAAATTTAAAGGTATCATGAAATTGTATCTCACTTAACTAAACGCAAAAATGCAAAAGTATCACTCCCTTCGAAATTAATGGCTGTAAAAGAACAGTAACTCTTGTGAATTCGATTAAATTCAAAGACAGATGCGAAACTTTTTTGTGAGCGGATCTGAACTCTCCTATTGAAGAAACAGCATATAGGCCTACCACTAATAAAGAGTGACAGTGTAGGACTGAAGTCGCCTAAGATCTTTTTCATAGCTATATGCACTTGGGCAATAATAGGGATTCTTCAGTGGCTATTGTTATTACCATACGTATCAAAAGTGCCTACTTTTAGAAGAATACCTTTATTTAAAATTCTGTGTAATGTGTTGGGATCGCCATAGGTTAAAAACCTGCAACTTGAGCCTTAGAGTTAGAGAATTTAATTTTATTCTGCGGAAGTAGTAGTAATTTATTTGGGGTGGTCGTTGTAATGGGTCTGAACAAGTCTATTTAGGATGCCACTCATTGGAAAGTCTGTATAAAATCAGCCAATTATTGGTTCAAAGTTGTAACCAAACTTTTCTCGCAACTGTCACAAACTATCCCAACACTAGACCTATTTGTGACAAACGCTATATTGTTAGAGGTGTTTTAAGAATCGCTAAATCAGGATATAAACATCGTGGAAGACATTTCATGAAACCTTTGCTACAAAAAGGTAAGCATTTAAAAAGTTTTTTTCCGTTCATAGCCGGTTTTTTTCTTTGGTGGTTCTCTCGGCCTTGTTTCAGTTTCTAGGTCTCTCTCGTTTGGGGGGCATTGCCGCCGGTTGGCAACCCTGTTCATTGCCATTGAAATATCGTTTCGTAACGGGAAGCGTTCGACTTCCTACAAAACCGAGCTCTATTTAGGAAGTTAGTTTTTGAAGACGCTCCCCAAACTAACGGGTCTTTAAGACAAGAGACCCACTTCTTAAGAGGGAATTCATTGTCACACTCCCGTTATTCTCCCCCCTGTTATTGACGTCACGTTGATGCTAAAAGAATAGTGGGGGTATATAAGCAAAGCCCGTTTTTTAAAACGCATCATTCCTGAATTTTGAATTAAATAGCGCGAACCTCAAAGGATATTCTCTCGAAGAACATCGTACATACAAAGGTTGGTGAAATTTATTTTTTTCGTGTGGTTTAGCTTAACCTCTCTTTATCAGACTCGTTGCTTCTAAATGTTTGCTTTTTGATTTATTACGTGAATATTTCAAACCAAATTTATTTCTGAAATTGCACAGTAGCATGCGCTTTACTTTTTCGAAGATTTAGCTTAACTTCTCTGCCCTACAGTCTAGACCGTCGCTTTGCAGAGATTTATGCTGACTTACAAAACATTTTTTGAATTATTTTGTAAATTGCGAAATAATTTTTGATTTGTTAGTTGAATTTTTAAACCCTAATTTTTTCGTGCAAATTATGGAAAAATATACGATTTATTTTCAAAATGTACAATGCGACTTCGAAGATTCTGGTGTATATTTGAATGGAATATCAAAGTTTGCAAAATCTCGTAGAAACCCAATTAAAACAGAAAATTGCAGAGGCGACACGGGGAATTATTTTAGGGTCGTTTCGTGAATAATCAGAGAAACCCAAACTTACCAAACTGGTCAGTTGAATACTTTTACCAAGAAATTATAGAAGTAATACAGGAAATTATTTTCGTGTCGCGACGATACTTATATATGGGAGGAGCTTGTCTCATTGGTGTCAAAATGCCAAAAGTAATGTTTCATCCTTACGCAGTAGAGACAAGGTAATAGGTTTCTCAGTGTCACCTCTATAATGTCCTGGTGAAACGATGCTTTGGTGGTTACGATGTGCTCTTCTTTGAAACTGCGTTCGTGAGAAGATTGATGCGCGATAGACCATTTAGATGTAACTAAGAGGGAAAGACGCGGGGGTAAAGCGCTACCTTCCATCTCGCGTTTTTTCACCTGCGCTGTAGTCATTTTGTATCATAAGAGTGCGCAGAGACGGCAATGTATCAACCCCCTTGAATGTCCCGATACTGAGGGTTACCTACCCCCTTTTTTTACGGAATCGCGCTTTTGTGTGGTCATTTGAACATCCAACTTTGGTTCATTACTAAAGTATTAAACGCGTGTCCAACTAATGTGGTAGAGTGTACTGACACACCTCCAGCAATTTTAATCACACAAACGAACTGAAAATGTTCAACCAAAGCTGGACGTAGGAGCAAAAATTTCCCTGTTTTAATGTAGCCAACTAATGTTATATTTTATTTTGTTTACTTCCAGCAAAAACAGTCCCAGTATGTCGTACACAATAGGATTCCTTACCATCTTGACGCTAGCGTGCATCAGCGCAACCATGGCTGTTGTCCCAAACGCTAACGCCGTTCCCTACCCACCAGCTGCCGCGGCCACGGTCACTCGTCAAACGGGAGGTTTGACCAGTTTACTCGGCCTTGGCGGCATCGGTAGCTCAATTCCTGGCGTCATCTCGGCTGCCCTTCCATTTGTCCTCATGATGGGATTGGGTGCCGTCATCTTGCCCTTGATTGGCTCCGCCTTCTTCTTCAGGGAAGGACAAAAGAGGGGACTGCCCAGCATTAGCCCCGCCTTTGTCGATGGAATTTCCGATGTTCTTGAAAAGGTCATGAAGGCTCTCGACGCCGTCGAGAAGAAATACTGAACTGATCTGATTACGCGTCATGAATTCCCCGTCCACAAATATCGATGACGCACCGCGTCTTGTACATAGTTTGTACAGGTAAGATCTCTCAATTTTGGCCGTCTTTATTTAAGCTTTTTCTATTTGATCTGTTTTATCTCTGAAGAAGGAAACGACTATAATTTCAAATTCGTTTTTGTTTCAGAATTGTTACTAAACATATTGTCAAATGTTATAGACAGTAAATCCTGAGTAGAGACTCTCAATTGAAACACCCTCAACGCAGAACATTAATCCTATAGCTTTAATAGTCCAACAAGCCGCCAGTACCGTCCGCTTTTACTCAACCCTGCCGCTAAGCCTAACCGCGTAGTAATTTAAAACGTAGTTCCTTTATATTAAAATTTATTGTAATTAAGCTTAGTCCGTGTTTAGTAGTACTTTAGTCAATGTAGCTTATTGTTGAACGTCAATGTCTTCGATGTAGCTTATTGTTCAACGTCAATGTCTTCGATGCGCTTTCTTATGATTTCTGCACTATTGGCAAGCTAGCTATTAGTTTAATATTTTTACCGGGCTATAAAATTTCCGCTTTAAAAGTTCAATAGTTAGGTAGAAATAGCAAATTTATAATCCGAATATCTTTACGCCGCTGTGAATAATTTATTTTTGTAACATTTTTCGTGTCGTGAAACTCGTGATCATTAGCGAAGAAATTATTTATTTAATTCTCGTTTTAAAAAACGTGCATTAGTATCAGAAACGTCCAATTCTTTTCGGATGTTGTAACGTGTACTTGTACGAAAATAAAAGTTATTTATTGTATATATTCGTGTGTATTCTTGCGTAAATGAAAGTGCAATTAAGGGGATGTTATTGTAATTAATCTTAATTTGTGTTTAGTCAATGTAATTTAATATTTTTGAAGAGTGAAGGGTCATTGGTGTAAAGAGTCGAGTTTTTCAATCAACGTTAATCTCAATGGAGCTTAACACTTCAAGGTCAATTTTTGCGAGTTAGACCCAAGGCTTTCGCGTACAAGGTGGTACACACTTTTTCAACAACCTAACTTTACAGCATTTCTCGTAGTGTAAAGTTGAAACTTTGTATAGGAGAAAAGTGTTTTGGGCTGTTTAGAAGACATTAGTAAATTAAAATTAGCTAAATTATTGATTATATTAGAAAATAGAGTCAATAAAATTGAAACGCACGCTCCCGCCATATTTTGAAGTCTGCCTAACTTCAGCAGCGCCATCTAGCGGTCCATGTTTGCAAACAATAATCCTATTCATTCTGGGTTCTTTTTGGGGCGTTTTCCGAGAGAAATGGCTGCTGCGAATTTCTGTGCGACCTTTGCTGGTAAATATTTTGATTTTATTTATATTTTAAGGGTTAATTTGGATTAAATACCAATGTTTTATCGCAACCGATCGGAAATTAAGCGTCGCAAGTGGAAAATTTATGTTTAACCGTGCCAAATACGTTTGTTAATTACGACCAAGGCTTAGTATCCTATGTCTTTGTGGAACCACGTTGCGGGGTTGGCTTGGCACACTACGACCAAGGCTTAGTATCCTATGTCTTTTGGAGCCGCGTACTACGTACTACGACCCTTGTCTTTTTGGGAGTTGGCCTGAAGCCTCTTTCAGTGGGGGCTACAGAGATCTTTCCAGGTAAATATTTTATTTATTTATTATGGGTTAATTTAGATTAAATACCAAAGTTTTATTGCAACCGAATGGAAATTAAGAGTTACAGGTGGAAAATGTATTCATAAACGTGCATAATAGGTTTGTTAATTACGACCATTGTCTGTTTGAAGAAAACATAGCCTTAGTTGATTTTATTGGTTACCAAACATAATTCACTTTTGTTGCTTTGGTTATTGGCTATATATTGCCCATAACTGAAGCAAGTAGAAAACCTTTAATGGCTTTAACCTTTAACCGCCGAAATGAGGTTTTTAAGGAACTGTAGTTCTCTAAAATGTTTTCAATTAACAAATCTATTGGTGTAAATATGGGTGTCTGGCCCATTTGTTTTCACCGTAAGAGCGCTATGTGTGTAGTTACTACTACAGGGTTGCCACAGTAACTGGAAAAGTCAGGGAATTTGAAAAAGGGTGTAAGAAGTCAGGGAATTTGAAAATTTTCGTAAAGGTCAGGGAATTTCCGTTGCATACTGACTTGAATGTGTGTAGTCATGGTCAAGTAGGCGCATCAGCTCAATGATAACGTTCTATAGGCCTACATTGACTGTTTCTGATAGTTCCTAACAAGTTTTATTAACTACTTAATGGAAGTTTCAATTAAAAACTGTGCTAAAATTAGCATAATTGTAAGTACAAAGCTGATGATAAATATGGAATTTTTAAAGGCTGCATTCTTCTCTGTTAGTGTAAGTTTGAAAATTGGTCAGGGAAATTGGCTTTAGATGGTCAGGGAAAACCTGGAAAAGTCAGAGAATTTTGAAATGAAAAATCTGTGGCAACCCTGTACTAGTTAGCGCCAGGGGCGATCCCTTGGGGGGCAGGGGGAGGCTCTCCCCTTAAAATTTTGTTGAGTTGGAAAATTGACGCTCACTTAACTTGATGAATTTGATCAGGGAAACTTGATGAATTTAATCAGGGGATTAAATCTTGGGAATCGAGTAAATAGGGCCAATTAATTGAGAAAAACTTTCGCAAACATACCCCTCTCTATAGAAATAGCGTTACACCCAACTTTGGAGGTTCATAACTCTGGTTCTACTAGAGATGGGAAGATGCCCTTTGAGTATGTTTTAGTCAGGGCCGGATTAAAGAGGGGGTGAGGGGGTACTGGCCCACGGGCGCAACGGTTGTTGGGGGCACATTGAGTTAAACTATTCCCCCCTTAGCAACATTTGCTGTTCCTTTTTTTGTCGACTTAAGGGGGCGCTCATTATCTCGGCCCCCGGGTGCAAAATTGCTTAATCCGGCCCTGAAAATACTTGTGTCATTTAAGCTGATAATAATTTTAATTTGTATTTAATTGTTTCAATTTTATTTTTTATAGCCATCATCCGTTTCCAAAGGAGCAATTTATGTTGGATTCTAGAATGAATGACACATTATTTGGCAAATGGCACGCAATATTAATCAGGTCAATAAACCCAGTACAATTCAATCCTTAATTCGGGTCTAAACTTTGATTTTATTCGTTCTAACTGAATATGATTAGGAAAACTATTTAGACAGCGCGTGAAAGGGAATTAGTGCAATAATTAAATCTTGTTAATAGTAATTATAGCAATATTAACAGGACAAATCCATTCTTAATTCGGGTATACACTTTGATTTTATCCGTTGAAAGGGAATCTCATTACCAAAACTATTTAGACAGCCTGTGAGACATTTAGGCAATTATTAGGGTATTTAGTTTATTATTTATTATTATATTTATTGTTAGAAGGGAAGCGCTTTGTGTCCTTTAGTTTTTAGGGATTTTCTTTTCGCCAGGACATAAATAAAATCTTACTTATGGAATAGGTGAACACTGGTCCTAGCCCTCCCTTTTAAGAATAATGAACGCGTAATCAGGATTTCAAGGGTGAGATTCCCTTTGCGGTATTAAGGTATCTAGTTTATGGTTTTAATTATATTTTTAGAGGAAAAGCGTTTGGCAACTCGTTGAGGGAGTTTTGTAGGATCTAAATGAATTTCTGATTTAGGTTTAAGGTAGAAGGTTGCTTATACGCTTTGTCCTTTAAAAGTAAACACTATTTTAAGCGGGTTTAAGGCGAGGCTTAGCTTTTTATGGTATTTTTTCCCTATTAAAGTTACGAGCGTGCCATTTATGCCAAATAATCGTCATTTGTCTTACGCCGAAACCTTTAGCGTCGCATCATGCGAGAATACTCGAGTGGATTTTCGTATTAAGGTAATTAATTTCAAGTTATTCGTGTGCCTTTTTCCAAATAATAATTCGAATTTTTCTTGCGCAGGAAGAAGTGGACGACAGCGAGTGGACTCTCATTGGAAATCCCATGCTAAGGACGAAGTTTCCTGGTTTTGGGGGCTCCACAGCGGGCTTTAGTTTAAATTTAATAATTCCCGAGTGAAACAGGAACTTGTTAAATTTAAATTGGGCCCGCAAGCCTGACGTGGGGGGTGGTTGAGTAAGTATAGCTTAAAGTTTCGATACTAGACTCGGTTCAAAAAAATCAATCGATTTACTTATAATCATTTTTTTGACCTTTTTGTGTATATTTTTTTTGATTTTTTATTAATTTTTTATAAAATTTTAATTTTTTTGTATAAAAAATAATTTTTTTATATAAAAAATAATTTTTTTATATAAAAATATTTTTTTATTTTCCTTTTATTAAGTAAAAAAGCTTAAAAAAGGGGTCAAAAATATCACCCTAAGTCCAGAGGTAAAAACACTGAAACCAAGTCTAGTATATTAAAAATTCAAGAAAAGAAAGAACGAGGTTCAAGGCAAAATTTATTCAATGAAAAACAAAAAAAGCAAAGTGTTTACAAAAATTTCGAACAAAAAATATTAAAGAGGTTGGTAAGTTAAAGTTTGAACGCAAAAAAAATAATAAGTAGTTACAAATAAAATTCACAAGCAAAAAAATTAAGTGGTTACATGAAAAATTTTCAAGTAAAAAAGATATATTTTGTGTCTTCTAGCTTCGATGATTTCCTCCATATCTTTAAGTCACCGCTGAGAGAAAGAGCAAGTCCAGAAGACATCATGTAACGTAAATCCAACGAAGCATGTCATCAGGAATGATAAATAGCAAGTCCAGAACAGCTTCGTGTTGCGTCAATCGGAACAAAGGATGTCATCTGGAAGGATACGTCTCGGAATGACCAGCGACAGAAAAATCCAAGAAAATCATCCACATCTATAAATTAAAACATATCAATAACACATTTTAAACTGTTGCCTACTAACAAATTAATCTCATAGATTTAAATTTAAGAAAAGCGTGTCTTTAATGAAAAAAACTGGCTACCAAATTTATAAACCGAGACGAACTAATTGCCACCCTAAATTAGAGAAAAACTTGACTACCGTGATTAAATCAATACTCTGGCTAACTAATTATTTCCCAAAATTGCATAGAACAATTTATTTTAAATTAAATTATGTAACTTAATAATGAAAATAATTTAAAACATCCCCTAAACTAATTTTAGAAAAAACTGCTAAACTACTAAACTACTGCTAAAAACTAGAACCCATAGATAAAAACTCTAGTTGAAATTGGACAGGGCTTAGGGCAATGATCTCTGCGGGACTTGATTTTCGAAAATCTTGCTTTATCTTTAAATTTATTAATAATAGCCCCTAAACTAAATTTAGGAAAACCCGCTATTTATCTATTTTAAAACTATTCCCACAGATAGGCCCCGTAAATAACTAGAGTTTAAATGTGACAAGGCTTAATTAGGCTTAGGGCAACGGTCCTCGTGTTCGGGGGGACTTTATTTCCGAAAATCTGTCGCGATATCTCTAAATTAATTAATAATAGCCCCTAAATTTATTTTAGTTGAACCCGCTATTTATCTATTTTAAAACTATCCCACAGATAGACCCCGTAATTAACTAGAGTTTAAATGTGATTAGGCTTAGGGCAACGGTCCTCGTGTTCGGCGGGACTTGATTTTCGAAAATCTGTCGCTTTAGCTCTAAATTAATAATAGCCCCTAAACTAATTTTAGTTAAACCCGCTATTTATCTATTTTAAAACTATTCCCACAGATAGACCCCGTAATTAACTAGAGTTTAAATGTGATTAGGCTTAAGGCAACGGTCCTCGTGTTCGGCGGGACTTTATTTCCGAAAATCTGGTGTGATATCTTTAAATTAATTACGTACCCCGTTTAATATCTTTAAATTATTAAGGGATTCTCTCTTGTCCAACATCTCGTTGTAAAATTTTATTTATGGTACTTGATTTTTAATAAATAAATAAAATTCACTAACATTTAACACTACCTAATTAATTTAAAAACTTGAAATAAAATAAATAATTTAAAGGGGGCTAGATGAGTTTGGATTATTGTAAAGTATAGGCTTACGGACTGTTAAAGCACCACGAGGCGAAGCAATGGCCGCCAATTAAGTTGAAGAGCGTCGAATTCAGCTTGCTTCCTCGGCAAAAACGATCAGGGAAATGGCGGATCTATCAAGCATCGACCTCAAAAGCCGGGATCACGATCATCATCAGCTGAGCGGGAGAGGTTTTTCCAAGCGACCTTCTTCGACGGCTTCCAAGAACGAATGAACCGGCTCACCTTTGCCTGCAACTTACAACGAAGTAAATTTCCTCCGTCTGGGGGCGCTAAAAGCTCCTATGCGCGGACTCGGGTGCGCTATACCCCGGGCACGAAATCCAAATAGCTGAACACTGCTAGGCCTATATGAATGAACGCTAGGCCTAAATGAATGAATGAACGCTAGACCTAACTGAATGGATAATCATTACCTTTTACCATTAACATGTCGTGACGTCACAAGTCAATTACCTCGGTGACGTCGTAGGTGACGTTACCGGATATGACGTCATGTCACGTGACCGGATATGACGTCATGCCACGTCACCGGATATGACGTCATGCCATGTCACCGGATATGACCCCTGCTGATACCCCCTGCTGTTACCCCCTGCTGATACCCCCTGCTGTGACCCCCTGCTGTTTCCATACCATTACCCCCTGCTGTGACCAGAGTTGGGCACTCCTCCTTAGATAGATTTTTTTCCTATCAAACTATCATAGATGGCGAAACTATCAATTCTTCTGGCTATATTTTAGAGTGGAACTCCTTCTTAGATAGATTTTTTTCCTCTCAAACTATCATAGATGGCGGAACTATCAACTCTTCTGACTATATTTTAGACTGACATTGCTGGTTAGATAGATATTTTTCCTCTCAAACTATCATAGATAGCGAAACTATCAACTCTTCTGACTATATTTTAGACTGACACTGCTGGTTAGATAGATATTTTTCCTCTCAAACTATCATATTTGGCGAAACTATCAATTCTTCTAGCTATATTTTAGACGGGCATTATTTGTTAGATAGATTTTTTCCCTCTCAACAAATCATAGATGGTGAAACTATCAAATCTTCCTTCAATATGTTAGATTGGCTCTCATTGTTAGATAGATTTTTTGCCTATCAAATCAAATTGAAATCTTTAGGAACGACTAAATTAATCGATTATTTAATTTCCGGACTTTAAATTTGATTGTTTTCGATCAAACTGATTTGGGCTCTACCTACTTTTACTCTGTTTAATCGATTCCTGATATTTCCTGATTTTGTAGAATTTCTAATATTTTCATATATTCATATAATTTCCATAATCTCATTTCTCAAGTTTGACTTTTAACTGTCTATAGTTCAAAAGCTACTTTTCATAATTTTTAAAATTATTCGCCCTTGATTTAATCTAAACCATCTACTATAAACGGTTAACTAATAATAATTAAAGGCAAAAATTGCAATTAAAAACTGTGGGTAATAAAAATCAGAAAATCTACACTTTAATTTATCTAATTCTACGTTTGGATGATTTCGTGGAATCGTTCTTCCTCCTCGAGTAGTCGTTCACATCAGTGACAGCACGGAGCTTCTATATACAAGAAGCTCCGTCTTCACAGTTTGAACTGTTGAACCATCGTTTATTTTATTTTTATTTATTTGTTTGAGAGGGTTATAACGACCACCAAGTACAGAATCTTCTTATAGAATAAACCTACACTTGCTAACGTTCAAATATATTAAAAACTTCGATATCATTCAAAAAACGACTTATCTTTCCAGAAATTTTCATAACTATCAAAATTGCCTATCAAAGATTAGCACATAATTTTTTAAAATGAAATCAGAAAACAGATGTCGCCAAATAAACTCACTCAAAGAATCAATTTATTTCTCAAGGAATAATGCCTATCATTTTTTATGATTTCTAAAAGATGGGGTTAGTAGCCAGATCACGTTGAGAATCGATATTTTTCTCTAGAAGATTTCAACGAATCAATGAATCATATCAACTTCGAGTGCACTTTCTAAGCTATCAAACTCAATCGATCATTATAATTCAAATTTTTCTCGAAAATAACTATCAAAATTGATACTTTGATAGGGGCAGATTTAGTTTTCTATCGTATCAAGTGGTAAAACTATCAAATGATATGATAGTGCCCATCTATGGCTGTGACCCCCTGTTTCCATGCTATTACCCCCTGCTGGGACCCCCTGCTGTTTCCATACTATTACCCCCTGCTGTTTCCATACAATTACCCCCTGCTGTGACCCCCTGCTGTTTCCATACTATTACCCCCTGCTGTGACCCCCTGCTGTTTCCATACTATTACCCCCTGCTGTGACCCCCTGCTGTTTCCATACTATTACCCCCTGCTGTGACCCCCTGCTGTTACCCCCTGCTGATATCCCCTGCTGGGACCCCTGCTGTTTCCATGCAATTACCCCCTGCTGGGACCCCCTGCTGTTTCCATACTATTACCCCCTGCTGTTACCCCCTGCTGTGACCCCCTGCTGACAGAGGGGGTAATAGTATGGAAACAGCAGGGGGTCACAGCAGGGGGTCCCAGCAGGGGTCCCAGCAGGGGGTAACAGCAGGGGGTCCCAGCAGGGGGTAATTGTATGGAAACAGCAGGGGGTCCCAGCAGGGGGTATCAGCAGGGGGTAACAGCAGGGGGTCACAGCAGGGGTAATAGTATGGAAACAGCAGGGGGTCACAGCAGGGGGTAATAGTATGGAAACAGCAGGGGGTCACAGCAGGGGGTAATTGTATGGAAACAGCAGGGGGTAATAGTATGGAAACAGCAGGGGTCCCAGCAGGGGGTAATAGCATGGAAACAGGGGGTCACAGCAGGGGGTAATGGTATGGAAACAGCAGGGGGTATCAGCAGGGGGTCATATCCGGTGACGTGGCATGACGTCATATCCGGTGTCGTGGCATGACGTCATATCCGGTCACGTGACATGACGTCATATCCGGTAACGTCACCTACGACGTCACCGAGGTAATTGACTTGTGACGTCACGACATGTTAATGGTAAAAGGTAATGATTATCCATTCAGTTAGGTCTAGCGTTCATTCATTCATTTAGGCCTAGCGTTCATTCATATAGGCCTAGCAGTGTTCAGCTATTTGGATTTCGTGCCCGGGGTATAGCTCACCCGAGTCCGCGCATAGGAGCTTTTAGCGCCCCCAGACGGAGGAAATTTACTTCGTTGTAAGTTGCAGGCAAAGGTGAGCCGGTTCATTCGTTCTTGGAAGCCGTCGAAGAAGGTCGCTTGGAAAAACCTCTCCCGCTCAGCTGATGATGATCGTGATCCCGGCTTTTGAGGTCGATGCTTGATAGATCCGCCATTTCCCTGATCGTTTTTGCCGAGGAAGCAAGCTGAATTCGACGCTCTTCAACTTAATTGGCGGCCATTGCTTCGCCTCGTGGTGCTTTAACAGTCCGTAAGCCTAAACTTTACAATAATCCAAACTCATCTAGCCCCCTTTAAATTATTTATTTTATTTTTAAATTAATTAGGTAGTGTTAAATGTTAGTGAATTTTATTTATTTATTAAAAATCAAGTACCATAAATAAAATTTTACAACGAGATGTTGGACAAGAGAGAATCCCTTAATAATTTAAAGATATTAAACGGGGTACGTAATTAATTTAAAGATATCACCTCAGATTTTCGGAAATAAAGTCCCGCCGAACACGAGGACCGTTGCCTTAAGCCTAATCACATTTAAACTCTAGTTAATTACGGGGTCTATCTGTGGGAATAGTTTTAAAATAGATAAATAGCGGGTTTAACTAAAATTAGTTTAGGGGCTATTATTAATTTAGAGCTAAAGCGACAGATTTTCGAAAATCAAGTCCCGCCGAACACGAGGACCGTTGCCCTAAGCCTAATCACATTTAAACTCTAGTTAATTACGGGGTCTATCTGTGGGATAGTTTTAAAATAGATAAATAGCGGGTTCAACTAAAATAAATTTAGGGGCTATTATTAATTAATTTAGAGATATCGCGACAGATTTTCGGAAATAAAGTCCCCCCGAACACGAGGACCGTTGCCCTAAGCCTAATTAAGCCTTGTCACATTTAAACTCTAGTTATTTACGGGGCCTATCTGTGGGAATAGTTTTAAAATAGATAAATAGCGGGTTTTCCTAAATTTAGTTTAGGGGCTATTATTAATAAATTTAAAGATAAAGCAAGATTTTCGAAAATCAAGTCCCGCAGAGATCATTGCCCTAAGCCCTGTCCAATTTCAACTAGAGTTTTTATCTATGGGTTCTAGTTTTTAGCAGTAGTTTAGTAGTTTAGCAGTTTTTTCTAAAATTAGTTTAGGGGATGTTTTAAATTATTTTCATTATTAAGTTACATAATTTAATTTAAAATAAATTGTTCTATGCAATTTTGGGAAATAATTAGTTAGCCAGAGTATTGATTTAATCACGGTAGTCAAGTTTTTCTCTAATTTAGGGTGGCAATTAGTTCGTCTCGGTTTATAAATTTGGTAGCCAGTTTTTTTCATTAAAGACACGCTTTTCTTAAATTTAAATCTATGAGATTAATTTGTTAGTAGGCAACAGTTTAAAATGTGTTATTGATATGTTTTAATTTATAGATGTGGATGATTTTCTTGGATTTTTCTGTCGCTGGTCATTCCGAGACGTATCCTTCCAGATGACATCCTTTGTTCCGATTGACGCAACACGAAGCTGTTCTGGACTTGCTATTTATCATTCCTGATGACATGCTTCGTTGGATTTACGTTACATGATGTCTTCTGGACTTGCTCTTTCTCTCAGCGGTGACTTAAAGATATGGAGGAAATCATCGAAGCTAGAAGACACAAAATATATCTTTTTTACTTGAAAATTTTTCATGTAACCACTTAATTTTTTTGCTTGTGAATTTTATTTGTAACTACTTATTATTTTTTTTGCGTTCAAACTTTAACTTACCAACCTCTTTAATATTTTTTGTTCGAAATTTTTGTAAACACTTTGCTTTTTTTGTTTTTCATTGAATAAATTTTGCCTTGAACCTCGTTCTTTCTTTTCTTGAATTTTTAATATACTAGACTTGGTTTCAGTGTTTTTACCTCTGGACTTAGGGTGATATTTTTGACCCCTTTTTTAAGCTTTTTTACTTAATAAAAGGAAAATAAAAAAATATTTTTATATAAAAAAATTATTTTTTATATAAAAAAATTATTTTTTATACAAAAAAATTAAAATTTTATAAAAAATTAATAAAAAATCAAAAAAAATATACACAAAAAGGTCAAAAAAATGATTATAAGTAAATCGATTGATTTTTTTGAACCGAGTCTAGTATCGAAACTTTAAGCTATACTTACTCAACCACCCCCCACGTCAGGCTTGCGGGCCCAATTTAAATTTAACAATTTCCTGTTTCACTCGGGAATTATTAAATTTAAACTAAAGCCCGCTGTGGAGCCCCCAAAACCAGGAAACTTCGTCCTTAGCATGGGATTTCCAATGAGAGTCCACTCGCTGCCGTCCACTTCTTCCTGCGCAAGAAAAATTCTAATTATTATTTGGAAAAAGGCACACGAATAACTTGAAATTAATTACCTTAATACGAAAATCCACTCGAGTATTCTCGCATGATGCGACGCTAAAGGTTTCGGCATAAGACAAATGACGATTATTTGGCATAAATGGCACGCTCGTAACTTTAATAGGGAAAGAATACCATAAAAAGCTAAGCCTCGCCTTAAACCCGCTTAAAATAGTGTTTACTTTTAAAGGACAAAGCGTATAAGCAACCTTCTACCTTAAACCTAAATCAGAAATTCATTTAGATCCTACAAAACTCCCTCAACGAGTTGCCAAACGCTTTTCCTCTAAAAATATAATTAAAACCATAAACTAGATACCTTAATACCGCAAAGGGAATCTTACCCTTGAAATCCTGATTACGCGTTCATTATTCTTAAAAGGGAGGGCTAGGACCAGTGTTCACCTATTCCATAAGTAAGATTTTATTTATGTCCTGGCGAAAAGAAAAATCCCTAAAAACTAAAGGACACAAAGCGCTTCCCTTCTAACAATAAATATAATAATAAATAATAAACTAAATACCCTAATAATTGCCTAAATGTCTCACAGGCTGTCTAAATAGTTTTGGTAATGAGATTCCCTTTCAACGGATAAAATCAAAGTGTATACCCGAATTAAGAATGGATTTGTCCTGTTAATATTGCTATAATTACTATTAACAAGATTTAATTATTGCACTAATTCCCTTTCACGCGCTGTCTAAATAGTTTTCCTAATCATATTCAGTTAGAACGAATAAAATCAAAGTGTAGACCCGAATTAAGGATTGAATTGTACTGGGTTTATTGACCTGATTAATATTGCGTGCCATTTGCCAAATAATGTGTCATTCATTCTAGAATCCAACATAAATTGCTCCTTTGGAAACGGATGATGGCTATAAAAAATAAAATTCAAACAATTAAATACAAATTAAAATTATTATCAGCTTAAATGACACAAGTATTTTCAGGGCCGGATTAAGCAATTTTGCACCCGGGGGCCGAGATAATGAGCGCCCCCTTAAGTCGACAAAAAAAAGGAACAGCAAATGTTGCTAAGGGGGGAATAGTTTAACTCAATGTGCCCCAACAACCGTTGCGCCCGTGGGCCAGTACCCCCTCACCCCCTCTTTAATCCGGCCCTGACTAAAACATACTCAAAGGGCATCTTCCCATCTCTAGTAGAACCAGAGTTATGAACCTCCAAAGTTGGGTGTAACGCTATTTCTATAGAGAGGGGTATGTTTGCGAAAGTTTTTCTAAATTAATTGGCCCCTATTTACTCGATTCCCAAGATTTAATCCCCTGATTAAATTCATCAAGTTTCCCTGATCAAATTCATCAAGTTAAGTGAGCGTCAATTTTCCAACTCAACAAAATTTTAAGGGGAGAGCCTCCCCCTGACCCCCAAGGGATCGCCCCTGGGGCTAACTAGTACAGGGTTGCCACAGATTTTTCATTTCAAAATTCTCTGACTTTTCCAGGTTTTCCCTGACCATCTAAAGCCAATTTCCCTGACCAATTTTCAAACTTACACTAACAGAGAAGAATGCAGCCTTTAAAAATTCCATATTTATCATCAGCTTTGTACTTACAATTATGCTAATTTTAGCACAGTTTTTAATTGAAACTTCCATTAAGTAGTTAATAAAACTTGTTAGGAACTATCAAAAACAGTCAATGTAGGCCTATAGAACGTTATCATTGAGCTGATGCGCCTACTTGACCATGACTACACACATTCAAGTCAGTATGCAACGGAAATTCCCTGACCTTTACGAAAATTTTCAAATTCCCTGACTTTTTACACCCTTTTTCAAATTCCCTGACTTTTCCAGTTACTGTGGCAACCCTGTAGTAGTAACTACACACATAGCGCTCTTACGGTGAAAACAAATGGGCCAGACACCCATATTTACACCAATAGATTTGTTAATTGAAAACATTTTAGAGAACTACAGTTCCTTAAAAACCTCATTTCGGCGGTTAAAGGTTAAAAAGCCATTAAAGGTTTTCTACTTGCTTCAGTTATGGGCAATATATAGCCAATAACCAAAGCAACAAAAGTGAATTATGTTTGGTAACCAATAAAATCAACTAAGGCTATGTTTTCTTCAAACAGACAATGGTCGTAATTAACAAACCTATTATGCACGTTTATGAATACATTTTCCACCTGTAACTCTTAATTTCCATTCGGTTGCAATAAAACTTTGGTATTTAATCTAAATTAACCCATAATAAATAAATAAAATATTTACCTGGAAAGATCTCTGTAGCCCCCACTGAAAGAGGCTTCAGGCCAACTCCCAAAAAGACAAGGGTCGTAGTACGTAGTACGCGGCTCCAAAAGACATAGGATACTAAGCCTTGGTCGTAGTGTGCCAAGCCAACCCCGCAACGTGGTTCCACAAAGACATAGGATACTAAGCCTTGGTCGTAATTAACAAACGTATTTGGCACGGTTAAACATAAATTTTCCACTTGCGACGCTTAATTTCCGATCGGTTGCGATAAAACATTGGTATTTAATCCAAATTAACCCTTAAAATATAAATAAAATCAAAATATTTACCAGCAAAGGTCGCACAGAAATTCGCAGCAGCCATTTCTCTCGGAAAACGCCCCAAAAAGAACCCAGAATGAATAGGATTATTGGTTGCAAACATGGACCGCTAGATGGCGCTGCTGAAGTTAGGCAGACTTCAAAATATGGCGGGAGCGTGCGTTTCAATTTTATTGATTCTTTTTTCTAATATAATCAATAATTTAGCTAATTATAATTTACTAACGTCTTCTAAACAGCCCAAAACACTTTTCTCCACTTTTAAAAAAGTGGTACCGGAGTTTATGGAATCTAACAGCTGGAAAAACCACCCTACAAACATGTTTGACTGATAGCAGAAGTATATAATACTTCTCTTCGAGAGAAGTGTACCACAAAGCGTGGTAAGTGTAACGTCATTCTTCCCAACATCGGAACATTTGGAGCAAGGTTGCTAAACCGAATCACATACGCGATAAATAGTTCCCTCATCATTTCTCTATTAGTGCTTCACTGTTTGGCAAAACGCGTTTGAGGATTTTTGTCCCACCTCAAGACGAGGTTTGTGGATTGATTGCTGGGAATTTAGTGCCAAACAATTATAAAATTCACCTTACGGTGCGATGCTCATCTAAGTTTGATGAGCGGGAGAGCAAACTAAAAGGGTGAGCCTATTAAGAGGATACAGAGTGTCATCCTTCTTCTATTATCCCCTTCTGCAAAAGGAGGCCTGGCTTTAGACTCACCTGGTGAGTCAGCCTTCCTTGTGTAACACGTGAAGCCTGGCGTCCCTGTGGAAATGGTATGGATCCTCCTAAGATGTAAACTATGTATAGGTCGAAACCTGAAATCATAATAATTAAACTAATTCCTATGAAATTTCTCTATATGTCACGCTTCTCTACTGAACCCTGCAAGGATATATTGTAGTATGGGGTTAGAATAAATAACTAGCTATATATATTCCAGACTATAAGAAGTGAGATGAGACTAGAAGTATCGAGGTAACGAAATTCTTCACTCGGCGAAAATGAATATTCTTGATAACACACCAACGGTTGGCCCTCTGGTATCGGTTTCTGAATTTTCCCTCAAAACGTGAGACGCTCGCGGTGGTAGACGGCCGAACTAGATTCAAGGAGCGGCGTCCGTGTTCGGCCGCTTTCGGTTGAGGGGAAGGGGGTAGGAAATGTTTTTGGAACTCGACCAATTTTTTTCTCTTTAGTGTAGGCGCGTGGGAAGCAGCATAAAATCCTCAAATTTGTTCACTAGTGCCAGGATCTACTATCAATGCTAGAGCCCTTCACTTCTAGTCTCATCTCACTTCTGATAATACTAAGGTTAGTTTCCCCGAGATGCGCGCTAGCTTCAAACGTTGCAGCGAAAGCGTTCCTTGGTTTGTTTCTTGAAGTAAAACTAATCGGTACAAAACTAAACCTCAAGAGTACATTAGACCCAAGGTAATTTTTATTTATTTATCCTAAGGAGATGATGAAAATTCGAAGCCAATTTCGTGGAAAGTTAGAGGCTGGCCAGCTCGAATAGACCATTTAAACGCTTTCGCAGTAGACCGCAAAAGCAAAAAACTACAAAATGAAAAAAAAAAAAAAAAACCACTAGCTTTTCGTTGTGCTGGTTTGCTGGCAAATCCTCCCTCTGTAACCCGATTAATTGTTTTCGTTTATTGGGAAAATATTAAAATGGGCATTGCAACTTTATTAATATTTTATATATTAAACTAATTAAGTTAAGATGAAATTTGCACGCATATTCCCGACCAAACCAAAATTATTTCGTTGCTGTAGATTATTACAAGTCACCTCGAAAACAAGATGGACTCTGATACATTAACACTTTTCTGGAACAGTTTAAAATGCCATAAAAGATATATATATATAATTAACATTAATGTCATTGGTAATACATTTACAATTAAAATATATAATTAACATCACGAAGCAAAAAAAAAAAATTTAAACAGATAATTAAGGTAATTTATTTTTTTTTAAATTTATTTCTTGGTTCATAAAAACATATAGATTATGGGGGTTGTTAAGCCTTCCGTGCCTTGATTGGGTTAATATCAGGCCTGTGCAAGTAATTTTACCAAATAATAATGGGTTGACTATTCAATTTTTTTTAAGTAAATTTGGAACAAATTATTTGGTATTAGACCAATTCTGACACCGTTAGATGGCGGTATGTTTATTCTCTGTTGAATTTTTAAGTATTAGACTCAATTTTCAAGTATTTCATACTAGTAAAACCCGCTCCATGGTGCAAACGCAAGTAGAGAGCTTCAAATATTCTCCACCAAAATGCAACACTGTTCTGACGTCAACGGGTCAACTGGCAAATTGGCCTTATTCCTAATGAGCGCCACTGGCGGAGGGTCTGGAAACCATTACCACAGAGAGTGACTGAGTAGGTTCGAAGAATCACCGCCAGGTGGCAGGAGCGCCGCGCCATCTGACGGTGATTCTGTGTACCATCGTAAACTACCCATGGTCTATGGGAGTAATTTACAGACCCTCTGCCAGTGCCGCTGAATAAGGCCAATTGCGTTTCCTTTTCTCAAATAAGCAACCTAACTTAGTATCCTCTGTTGCAACGTTAAAAGTATATAAAACTATCGAAACCTTACGGCAATTAAAGGCTATTATCCTTTTAACATTGTTTGTTGTAAGCCAAGACACTCAAAGACCAATAAAATTGTATAATAATATAAAAAGACGTAATATTTCCATATTGCCACTATTTGTTCTCTTCCATAGCCCACGTTAAAAGTTGTTGTAAATATTTGGTCCATAGTACTTTTCGCCTTTGAACGATAGAGTATTTATAAATAATTTTTGTTTTTTCTTTGTATCGCTAGTGTCTATAATAAATATTGCCACCGATTTCAACGGGGATTAAAAACTCTTAAATATCCTAACCATGAATAAATCAAGCTTACAAAATACCCATATTGGTATTTGCGCGAAAATCGCGCGCCATCTATTGGAAGAAACGGATTGGGAATTATGACATTAACCCCTAATCATTTGCTACGGGTGGGAGTATTGAGAATTTTGAACTGCAATTTGTTCAATATATATTTCGCGAAAAATCAACTTGATATTTTTCGCGAATGATCGAAATAATATCAATTAAAATAATTTTTTCCGAGAATTATCCGCCAAATTGGGATTATTAGGTTAGAAAACTTAAATCAATTGAAATATAAAGCCGCTGTCGTCGTACTTTGCTGGAACTTTTAAAAATTTCCAGCTTAATGTTAGTTAGTGACCTTTTAGTTAGTGGTTTTGTATGGGTTCATCATTAAGAAACCCTTTCACCTCGTGATGTTCAGACGATAGGGCGTCGTCCGCTAGTCACGCGTGGCTTTACTTCGTGAGATACAACCTTATATTTCCTTTAACCTAAATTAATTGAATTGTTTTTTCATCATTTATTAGAAATTTTTTGATTTTTACGTCGATTTTTGTCTATTCTCATGGCGCGAATTCAGTATTTTAGTCCTCGCAAATTGGAATGGTGTCCTTAACCGATTCAAAACGGAAGAATGAATGATATTCGAGTCGTCACGCACCCCTAGAATTTTTCACCCATTGGTCTGGTGTTCACGGGGTTTCCCTAAAAATAGGCCAGTTGCGTACTTGTAGGCTTGATTTACTCGGGGCGGTTTTAAGCGCTCGATTCCTATCCAGGAACGGTGGATGGTTGGTTGGTGGCTTGAGAGTTTGAGTCGTTTTGGTTGGAGCCTGGCCCTTGCGACGGAGGCCTGAAACACATACACAGCTCAGCGACTAATTCACTCAAAACACTCGCACAAACACCTATAAAATCTCGAGGGGTAAGACACTCCCCGATAAAAATTAATATACGAATTCGCAGCATTCACTTTGTGAATTCAAGAATTTTACGATTGATTGCAAATTCATTCAACATTTGTACAGCCAAATTTAATAGTGACTTACCCCTCGATTTTGCCTCTTCACTCACGACCATCCGTTCCTACCCTTCCCATTTATTTTCACGCGCTTCTACAGGGACTTGGAAAAGCGGTCCCAACTAACGTCAGACCCCCACCCTTTCTGGCCTCTCCCTACAGTCTTTTTGGCCACTAGGAAGCGACCATCTTACTCCAATATCGTCTAAAATAATTTTCAATGGAATTCACCAGTTCAGAGTTACGGTTTTCCCTCGCGATACGAATTAACACCGCCAGGGGGTTCTATATAAAGCACCGCCAGAAACCGCAGCGAAGAAATTGGATATTTGCCAAGAATTGAATCTTGGCCATTTGCCAAGTGACGCGGTAATCATCGCGGTATGGTATCCGTCTGGGGTGCTGTTACCCCCAAAGGGAAGCGCGCGCGCTCGCTTAAATCCGAATACCCTGGTAAGGGTCTCGCGAAACCCTATAGGACATAGGAATTTCATTAAACCTAACTCCATTTCGGACAAGGTACCACGCGGTATTCCCTCTCTATCCCTTAGATCAGCTAAGGACTACACGCACCTGTTAAGAAAATTACTCGTGAACTTTGACATTTGTTTTTCTAGAATGATTATTTTATTTAAGAAGCGAAAATTATTCATTAACTAAATTCTTACATTTTTAAAGTCTTAATATTTAAACAGTTTTTATAAAAAATGTTTTCAATTGACTATGGCAATAGAAATATAGTAGAAACCAACTTTTTGAAAGGGTTTTGCCAGTTGCGGCTAGGTTGGGTTTTACTATAGTCCTACGAAGGGGGCGCCCTCTGGTCTAGGTAGCTGCAGCGTCATGCCTGTTGCATGGCGCACAGGTTAGGATAGGAACGTCGCAATTGTTTTATTGCCTAAATTGAACAGCGCACCTTAAGAAAAACCAACACCACACGACGACACCGCAAAATTATAAACCTCGTCACGCTCTTATAGTTACTATTAAACCTCGAATTAAATGGGTCCAATTGAGAGACTTTTAATTAAACCTTTAAGGGTCATAAACAAGGCGCATTTGGGGCAATTATCGCAAGTCGAAATAAGACGTTTTGCCAAGAATTTCAAGCTTGTAAAGGGCACATTCGGGCATTTTTCCGCACGACCTTTGATAATGGATTTCAAGATTTGTAAACGGCGTTTTTAGTGTATTAATTGACCCTTATTGAAGAATTTTAGGGTCACAACCCCGGGCACATTTAAGGTATTTTTCAGGAGTAATAATCGACCCTTGATGAAAAATTTCAACAACTTCATGGGCATGGTAAAAGAGCTTTAATACATTTTGACGAATTTTTCATGGCCATAACCGGACCATTTTTCACACATAGTATATTGATTTAAGTTACCTTTAAGGGTCATAAATGGCCAAAAACAATTAAAATTACCGCAAATTCAGGGACTCGTTATGTTTAGAAGGTTTCATCGTGACGATCTGTCTATAATTTTCCGATGCAGTGTGATTTATAGTGGGGGGAGGGGTCTTACCTGGATGGCTGCGTTTTTGGTTTTGGCATTTTCAGCAATAACGGTGGAATCTCTTTTTTCTCATCAAAATTCTTCCATAAATCGTATAAGGACAAAATTTGACGCGTTATTTCTAAAATCTAAAACGCAAAATTAATAAAGAAAAATAATCTTTAATAATTTTTCAAACAAACACGAGTCGTAATTTAAATGTTGAAGAACTAACTTTTTCCATATCTACGTTTAATTCGGCGAACCACTGTTTGAAATCTTTTCCTAAGATCACGCACGCTATATGAAGACAAGCTACGAATAAATATAAAGTCAATTATGTCACCGCAAATTTTAATTGATAAATGCTTAACGAATTATATGGAAAATTTAGTTTTACCTAGAGCAATCTGATGCGGAGGATACAAGAGACAAACATCCGTTCTTAGACTATCATTCACTACTTTCCTGGATACAACAACAAGAAAAAAAAAAACCCCAAATCAAATCATTCTTAACAATTTAAAGACATATATATGACATTTGCGCTTCGCATGCGTCCATACATACCAGGCCATTGGTAACAAAGCTTCCTCCTGCGAAATATCTTGAATGTATTGAACCAAAGGACGATACGGGTGGTACAAAACTAAACAACAATCCTGACGAAGATAGAATTTACGCGGGCGCGCGTTAAAGCAACTGCCGCCTCTTTCCACAAATATAAAAACTATTCTTTACCATCATTTCAAGCAGATAAAATTCACATTCCAAAATATGCGTCATTCTATAAGGAAATTCCTGAGGATACGCGTAAGCAAACTTTTTCACTGAAAAATAAAGTTAAATTATAATGGACTCGTAATTTATCTATTAAGAGGTTAATTACCAACGGATTGGCACGTTGTTATTAATCTGCTATTTGAAATTACACCAAATTCCTAAAAAAAAAAAAAATAAAAATTTATTTACGAATTGTTCAGATATATTAACTTTTATTGATTATTATTGTTTATCGAACCTCAACTTTTGATGCTAGGAAAACGCATGTCGGCGCCATTAATAGAGGATCAATACATTTTAAAGAGTTTCTGACGTAAAATCTCTTGAAATAAACAGTGGCTGTCGCTATCACTTGCTGCTTTACTTTTAATTGTTCCCCTAATGTTTGGATAACTGAACGACAAAATAACGTAAATTGGAAAGATCGATCATTACCCAATTTTTGCTGGCGTATTAAAAGATATGGGAAAAAGGTTTCAGGGTGAGTTTGAGCTTCAATAATACTAAATACTCGGGTCAGGGAGGTCAAGAAAATATGTCAGATACTTACAACTTGAAAAAAATATCATAAGTTTCTGATATTCATCTTCTGGTAATGTCTGCAAATCCGTGTGTCGCTCCCTCAACAAATCCTGCCTTTCCAACAACCATTGCTGACTAAGAATTAAATTAACAAATTAAAAGTTCAAAATTCCCTTATAAACCATCATGATTAATAAAATAACTGTATTTTTAATGTTAACAGTTAATTACGCTTACTAATTTTAATTTAAAATGAAAACTTACTAATGTGAACTTTGCCAGAAGTTGCCCGCCATATTTGTTGTTTATTTGTGGTCGGGATTCGGGAAATTTCTTTATAAGCCTCTGTGGCTTTTTCCAGTTCATAAACTAAATTTTCTTCGTTGTTAAACTCCTTAAAAACTTAAATATTTAATTATAATTTATGAAATTCTAATTAAAACGTTGAAAACACGAACAATAAAACAATGAGACTGTCCCGTCAATCCCCACAGAACAAACCTTAGGCGAAAATTCTGCCGTACCAGAGAGAATTTAGAAGGGGAGTAGAAGGGGTGGTTTGGAATGTAGCGCAACGTCGTCTGCTAAACGTTATCTAGGCAGGTTGATTTCCGGTATGATGCGTATGTAACAGAGAGATTTTAGAACACGTGACCGGAAACTCGCCTACCCCAAAAAGCTCAACGCGACATCTTGTTTGGGCGTCATCACGTTTAATAGAGTCAAAGGGGGGGCCTTCCACTCCCCTTCTAAATTCTCTCTGGCCGTACCCACGACGGAAAAATTGCTTCAGACCTATGAAACGACTCAAAAAACTATTCACTAACACCATCCCTACAAAAGGAGAAAAACCTGATTATCTCAGCCCCATAACATGGAATTTTCTTGAAAATAGCTCCAAATATTGTACTCAATATAATGAATCGAATGAGACATGCCTCATTACTGGAAAATGTCTGGTTCGTGATTTAATTACTTAATTAAATTATCACAAACGGGGGGGGGGAGAAAAACCTGATTATCTCGACCCACCATCGTGGCATTTTCTTGAAAATAGCTCCAAATATTGTACTCAATAAAATGAATCGAATGAGCCATGCCTCATTACCGGAAAATTAACTCGAGAAATTTCGCAACAGGCGGACAAAATTCCTCCTAAGGTGGGGAAGGCTTCTGATTTGAACTTCCCTGCAGGTTATAAGCTTCTGCTAATAAAGAAATAACACGCGTAATAAAGCAACTAATTAACTCTCTTAGTCTTTATTGCTTCAATAACCCAAATGAAACTTTTACAACGCTTTTATTTTTCAATACCAGGCCAAAAATAATGTAGTTTCGTCTAAAATAAGTTCTTTTTCTGACAAAAAACACGATTTTTATTCAGTATATTTATTTTAATTGGCCTATTTACTAATCTTCCAAGTTTATAATAAATGTTCCATAAGTATGACGTTTATCGTACCATCGGAGCAACGATTTGCCAAATCGCGAGTACTGGAAAAGGCGAGAGCGCGTCACTTTTAACGTTCGCCTTTCCACGCGAGTACCGCGTTGCTTGGCACGCGATACGTCAAACTCGTGGTTCATCCATTACTAACAAGTTCTGAAATTTACGCGCTAAGGGTACGTCACGTGACACGCACTTGCCTTCGATAGACTACAGTACCATGAATTTACACGAAACGTTATTTGTCATCATTTTTAAATTGTTTTTATACACAAAAAATACTTTCACAACGACTTTAGTTTTTCATATAATATGTACACTACTAGCGTACAAAACTACTTCATTTTATTAATTTTTATTTTTCACATTTTCCAAGGGAGAGGGGGGTCTAGTGAATCACGTGGGACTCGGGGGGGGGGTTCCTAAATTCACTCGCGCAGATGTGAAAACTATGGTCATCAATTTCGGTGTTAAAATGCACCGAACACTAGATAGAGTTACTGTAAACTCCGAAGAGGGAAAATTTTCTGGGGATACGATTATCGGTCACTTTAAATTTTACAAATAAATAGTCTATTAGTTGATTTTTCAGCGTTATTAGTACATACTCTTGTTCAGGATGGCGCACTTGATTTTAAAGGAATCTACCTAATGGGTGTAAATCGTTTTTTAGCGACGTCTCGTGGTAAAAAATAGTGATAACGCGTTAATTTCGACTACCCTAAGGTTTTGATAATATGGAAATTAAACTTAATCTAAAATTGACTGGCTGTGTCCCCTTCTGATGGAAAAGGCCCGTAGCTCAACAGGCTGACTTATAAAGTGTGCCCATAACTATAGCAATGGGGTCACGACTCGTAACTGTGTCGAATAAAAAACAAGATGCCGACTAAATATTACTCTTTTCATTCGGATTATTCGGAGATTGTGATAACATTCCGCTATAAGAGTAAGATTTCAGCGAACACACCAGTACACTGCCGCTTTATTAAGGGAAGTAGTACAAGTACGACTGAACACGAGTATAGTACCAGTAAATCTAGCACTGATAAAAAGCGCATTTCTTTAAACATGACTCGTAACAAAACTTTATGATCAGAATCTACGTTTACTATACCATAAAATACCGCGGTTAATTTCATTTTAAAATGTCAGCCACTAATTTTATCTCCGCGCGTTGACATTTAAAAGCGAAATTAACTATAGCATAAATACGCCAGTCTTTTTTTTTTATTTCTTTAACCGCTAATACGTCACATCGTATTTTCCATTCAATATTGGGCCATAAGCGTTTGATTGATTTATACGTAAGGCTTGCTAAAACTGACAAATCACTCGATAAGTAGGTCAGTGTTGAAATTTTTATACTATATTTGTTACTATTATACAACCCCATCTGGTGGGGAGTATCGAAATCATTATAGGTGCTTTGCTAAAAAAAACGCGTCGCATCCTTGTCGGTTACGAGCGAGGGAGATCCAATCAGCGCCGTTTCCAATGACCGGCAAGGATGCGCCACAGTTTACAATGAATAAATTTCGCTTTGAAATATCAGGTACCATAAATTTCGGAGCAATCAAGCATTCAGAATTTTCATTAATCGCCCGAATTCACTGGCATTTTCCCGCTGGCATTTCAAAGCGAAGTCAGCTATAGATACGGAGTTATAGATCTGGTTGGTTCGTAGCCCTAATTTAAATTTTTAATTTTAAATGAATGTGTATTTTTTGTATCATGAAACTGTACAAGTGCATTTATTTTTGACAATGGTTTAATTTAAGACTGCAATTATGTTAATTACTTTGTTGTGTATGGAAGCTCTGAATATAATTAGCGTCATTACATATATAATTACTTTTAATTTCTTTGATTATTTAGACTTCAATATTATTTGTTTGATGCGCGATTAATAAAATCAGCCAGGTTTCTTTTAAATTAGTTAAATTATAATTAAATGTTTTTCTTCTCTCTTAGGGATTAGGGGTTGGTCCTAACTTAGGCCTTGGTGATTTCAAGTCGTGGTGTTCGTTAAAATTTTAAGGGGTTTATTTTAAATGATGATTCAAGTACCCCTTTTGAACTCTTTCAAGGAATAATTAAATGTCGTTTATGTCTTGAAAAAAGGTTACCTGACGTCAAGGTATACTGAAGATGGAGGGTTTTTTGATATTTTAAAGGATACAAATGTTATTTCCAACACTTCAATATCCTTTAAATGCTAATTCAAGGTGTAAATAATTGTCTATTTTTTTTGTCGCGACTGAAGTATTTTTGATTACGAAACCATTATTTCTGTTTATGATCCTTTGATTTTGTAATGGAGGGGTTAGTTTTAAATGTTACTAAAATGATACTAAAACGTATTTACGTATTTACTTTCCGCATCATTAAAATAAACCTTTAAACAACCAAGCTGAAGAATAAATAAAAACTTTAATATACATTTTATTTTTAATTATTAGCGTTCGTTTTGAGCACTGCGCCTAAATACTAAATAACTGGGGAATGCTCGCGTGCCTTGCCTCGCAAAAATTGCTAAACCGCAATTTTTTCGAATTAAATTTAATCTCAATTAAGTGAATTTAAACACTAATTAAGTATCGTTACATTTCATGACTTAATCGTCTACGACAAAAAAAAATATCATCCAAGTTCTTCTCGCTTTGTTTTTTCCAACTTCAAAAATTATACAAATTTTAAATTCTCCGCAGTTCTAATTAATAATTAGGCTTAGTTATAATATTCAAGTTGTAAAGGGACAGTTAATTGATTTCTCCAGTCTAAAACTCTTCCAACAAACACGCCTTTCAAATTTCAATACCGAGAAAGCTAAGCCTAAAATTGTTCCGTGATCAAACTTAATTTATATCCAGCCAGCCGTCAGACGGTCAGAGCGATACTTTTGCAAACCGTTAAGGGGGCAAAAGTAAAAAAAAAAAAAAAAGAAAAACCATATTGTCTTGCCTTTCTTTTGCGCCAAGCGAAACAAATTACAATTCGGGTGGAGAGAAATTAAGAATTGGCCAAATTATAATCATAGCTAGCTTTGACACCGTGTTAAGGTGCCTTTCCATGGGGTATTTTATCAAAATATTGTTTTATCAATTTAAATCGATTAATCTCGCATATTTTATATCAATTAAAAGTCCCTTTAAAATATAGCTATAAATTTCCTCCGTTTCTAAAACATTTGAGGCTAATTTTCAAAAACTGTCAAAAGATTTTGTTCACAACTTTGGAAAAAAAAAAAAAAAATTCTCACAACTTCACAAGTTACAATATAATAATAATAATAATAATCATAAAAAAAACACAACATAAATCCGTACTTATCTTTTGAAACAAATTTACTGATAGAAAGTAAGGTACTCTAGTCCCTAGATGCACACACGCGCTGCTGTTTTTCAATTAATCGCAATTTTTGACAATTATTTCTTCACTTCTTCAACGTAATTTGCGGGATACAAACCAACACGGCCGTCTTTACGACCTTTGCACCAACCTTGCTCATCCTCGTTCTCAAGTTTCTCAAATACGTCACCTGAAATGACTCGGTTCAGTACTTACGTCATATGACAAGGAAATTTCAACGTATATTATTAAATATGGGCATTATTTTGAGGCAACTCGAGTCAGTTTATAGCGACATTTATTTCAATAGACGGCAGTCTGTCCTTATTAAGCGCGGCGTATATCGGAAGTCTTCGTGATATTTCCAAGTTTTGGGAAATAGGAATTCCGGCAATTAAACTTTAAGAGGATCTTACCTTGCTTGAAGGTAAGTTCATCCGCTTCGGCACCTTCGTAATCGTAAAGCGCTTTAACGGGGACGCCAGGTTCGCCAGTATCGACTAAGGCGTCATTGCTATACTCGTCCCAATCATCGTGGTCGTCTTCAAAAGGGTTATTAGGGTCCTGATTGCCTGGTGGTGAACGAGAGCCACCATTTCTGCGAGAAACGTCAATCAACGTAGAAATTTATCGCCTTTTATTTTAGTTCATTTAAGTACCGCGTAAGTACTTACGAACTAATAGCGGAGTTCCTGTTTGAAGAATTTTTTTTTCCGGTTTGAGGTGGTTCGTTATTAGGCGTTTCATTGGTCTTATGATTGATTCCCGTTAGCGTTACGCCTGGTTCTGAACTAACGTTGCTCTTTTTTGATTCCCTCTTCGAAATATTAGACAATTCCGGCGTATATTCCTGAGAAGGAATTTACTTCAATGTAACGTAATTCAACTTTGTAAATAATATTAAATAGCGTCTTCGAGTACAACCAGAAGTTAATGATTTTTACCCTAAGAAGTATAAGACTAGAAGACTTTTTACAGCAGTATTCATCCGTTTTTGTAAATCCCCTTCCCATTAATAAAAATTATAAAATGTTCCCGAGCTTCGGAAGCTCTTTAGGGGAGGGACGCGTTCGAAAGTCTCTCGGGTCAGCGAGATTTTCTCAAATCTCAGACCATACGTGAACGTGTCACTAGTTTCCCCACTGCTGGCAAACAAATCAAGTCTTAAAACTAAAAACGCGAAAATTTCGTATGAGCGGAACTAATGAACAAGCTGAGATGGTTTCGAATACACTGGCGGCAGTCTTATACTCAGCGGAATAGAAGCCATTAACTTCTGGTAAAACCGATAAAAAAAAAATAGAAGTAAAAGGTAAAAATTCGAAGCCAAAAACCAGTGAAGTGTTCTACGAAAGCGTGCAAAAAGCGATAGTGCTCGAGTGCCAATTTATACGCATTGACTGCTCAATTTTGAAGTACGGGATATACCAAATTTTTAAAACATATCAAATTCATAAAAAAAATACGTGATTTTCTCCCCAAAAACTACCGCTAAACGCCAGTTTTTTTAAGACCAACACCAATTGCTAAAAATTTTATAACTTTTTAACACCTATGCCTAATTCTAAACATTAATAAACTTTCTAGCACCAAATCCTGAAACTCGCCTAACATCCTTCACCAAGGCCTATATTTGCGATTTACGACATTAAGACTACATTCTATTCTACTCTACTCTACTCTACTCTACTCTAGAGTCTCTAAAAAGTTCTAGGAGCAAAGAATTAATTAAGATAAGTAAAACCAAGCGCGTTAGACCCCAGAGATATAGGTATATTGGTAAATTTACGGGTAAATCTTCGGTAATTCTGTGTTGATTGACCAAAGTTATTCCGCTTTCGGGAATGGCACCTTTGCGGCTTCGAGTTGCGATATCGCGAAACTCTTCCAGGTACTCCTGAACAACAACGAGCAAAAATAATTCAATCACAAGCGCATTTTGCAAACGCTCCAAAATCATTCGCATTCCATCAACAATAACAAACGCGAACAAAATTGAAAATATACGCAACCATACAAAACGCTGTTGATTCATTTTGTTTCCATTCAGAAATAAAACAGACTTCATTCCAACTAATTAACGTTAATTCAGCAATTAACTCGTTTTTAATAGACCATCCCTTTAATTCCAGAAGAGAAGCAAACAGCACAGCCTCCCCCGCGTGTAGTGAACTCGGACTATGATCAGACTCGAGTCTAGCTTTGCCTCTTCTCTTGGCGAGAGAGAAATAATCCAAGTGGCCGGCTGTGTGTTGGTTTCTCTGTATGTAATTTCCGAAATGGTCTATTGTAACTCGTGTTCGCAAAACACTTTTTGTTAAAGCAAAATACGTGTTACGTAAATCAGCGCGCGTAACGTAAAGTTTAAGTTAATTTTTAGCGCAAAAACCTAGCCTCTTTAATAGACGTGTTCATGGGCAAAGGGATCTATTTTAATGGGTGTAATTTTGTAAATAGGTCGATTGTTATTTCAAGTTATCTGAATCAACATGATTAATATCAATACGTTTAACCAGGGTTTAACCCCTTGAAAACGGCAACTAACATTAACGGATCTTAAATATAAATAATCACGTTTTCCATGTAATTTGACATAATCACTAGTTATACCATAAAACTAATTATTATTAACTTAAATTAAATTAAAACGGACATAGTTACGTAATAAGCTTTACGATTTTTAAAAATCTGTTACGTGGCGACATCTTTGTATGGGGTCAAAGTTCAATTAACGCAAAACTTCGCAAAACGGGAAAAATCGTAGTAATTAAGCTTTAGTGCTAAGTTTAAATCCGTATTCGGAGTAATCATTACAAAAGAAGCAGATTTTCAAGAAGATATTTAAAAAAAAAGCGTTGAACAATGCTTTTGTGTCGGGTGTTTGGTTGATAATTACCGATACCTGATAGTATTGTTGATTGCAAAAAATACTATAGCTATGTCTTTTGGTATCAATCCATTCCTGCAGCTATACAACGCGACGCAACATAGCATTAAATTACATTACACCATTTATACCCCCCCCCCCATTGTAGGCTTACTCTATCTCCAAAATGGTAATTCCTCTTTTAAGAAATGACTTACCTCAAATTGAGGCCAACACATTCCCATACCAATTCCGTGGTTATTGGACCACCATTTAAGATCTTTCGTCGCGTCAGCATTCTGAATCGTATGACGAAATTCTTCGTAAATTTGAGGTAATCTGAAACGATTAAAAATAATATTTTCAGTCGGGCTACTAAGGTCTATAATATTTCTTATTTAGAGCACTGCGGTACTAGCCATTTAATTTAAAACATATAAAACAAGATGGCCCCGGCCAGATTAAAGCGGTTCCATCAATCGTGTGTCGCCAGCTACCGAGCACATTTTACTAGTAAACAATTTTATAGTCTTGGATATCACTAAACGTTACGCGATTCAATTTTCATAAGAAAAAATTCGAATACTCGTAATACAAGGTATTTCTTAATTTTAATAAGAATAATGGGATAGCAGAAAGAGAAGGAATTTGGAAAAACATGGTAAAATCCGGTGGTAATGGGCAAAATACACGTGACTCCATAATAAACAGCGCCTTAAAGACCTCAAAAATGTACTAAATTACTTACTGTTTGTCTACGGAAATGTTTAAGCAGGCATGTATGCCAAAAAGCATTTCTTTGAAAAAATTGAGCCTCTTCTCTTCGAATTCCTGACATTTCTCAAAGACCATGGTCATGTCCTCCATGTATTTGGCGTTGTAGTCGTTAATCTCGTGCAGGGACTGCTCGTAACGTTCTCGCGTCTTCTGTACCTCCTCCTTCGACTTTGTTACGCGGTCCTGTAACTTTTTCACCTGCTTGAGTAATAAACGTAACGCAACAAAAGCAAATCAAATTTTAACAAATTTTAATCAAGCACCAAGATTAAATCAGTCTTAGTAATTATTTAAATCATAACCCTATAATACTACGCGTTATTTTTATATATATTATACTAAACGTATCGTACTTGATCAGGTGAGATAGACGTATCCCCCGTCGCGTTTCGCTCCTGGTTGATCGCCGTCTTCTCATTCTTGCAAGCGTTATGGTAATCCGCTTTGCATTTGTTGACTTTGGACAGTAATTTAGCCCACGGTTTTTGGTACTGCGGTAAAAAAAAACAACAACCGTTGATTATATTAATTGATAATAACTAGCCCTAGTTATCGTTGTAATTACCTTTTTGAAGGCATCGTCCATTTCCTTTTTCTCTTTGAGCTGCATCATGGACTTGTGGTAGTTTTCTTTTTGCCACTGTTTGATTTGGCTGATGACGTCGTCACTCAGCTGTTTTCTGATTCCCAAGTGCATGTCGCAACGACGTTCCGCTTCCATTAGAACACCCTTCCAAGCCGCTTCCGTTGTACCATACTCTGGACCTGAAACACGACACGATAAATACGTACAATTCAGTAACAAGCGATTAAAATTATAAAAAAGGTCATAATAAATTAATATGGCGGACGGGGTGGCTCATATTTTGACGTACCCTTTTCAATTTGATCGTTCCATTTCTTGGCCCAGTTCTTCAAGCTTTTGGCGTAATTTTTCTCGATTTCGCTTCGTTCTTGAATGAGTGTAATTAAGTCTGTGCACAGTCTGGATCCATCTTCGATTCTCTTGGTAGTTCTCTTGTAATTGCCCGGTTCCCAGAAGCTGTCGCTCGAGGCGATCAGCATGGCGTCATCACTGTGGTGCGACATGCCGGAGGATGTCAGATCGCCGGGCACGCAAAGACCGCCCGACCCACCTACGTCTCCTCCACCTACAATTACGACAAAACCGTTTCAAACGAGCGAGAAATCACGCTCACATTGGATCCCTGGAAATTATAAACAAATCCCACTCCACGCCGAAGATCACCCATGCGCGGAAATGAAGGGAAGATTCGCTACTCGCCAAACAGCGAAAGTCTGACGTCGCCTTGCTGGAAATTACCATAGACGAGGCGAAGATTCGCTTCTTTACAAATAGCGAACATTCGGTATTCGACAAGTAGCGAACATTAACTACTCGTCATATATCGATTGTCTAACGCCACCTTAGGTTAAATTCGCGCCACACCAAGAGGGGAAAGCGCCCACAAATTGGAATGATAGGGGAAAACCAGCACCAGTCTAGGGCTCTCTAATCAGAGTGAAATTGGAAACACCACACCAATATTAACGAATTTCCATCTTACCAATATTGGTGCTCGTTTTCCCCTTCATACAGTTGATAGAATATTTTTAACAATTTCGTTGAACACCCTAAGAGCTAAACTACAGTTCGACCTGAAAATTGTTGATACAAATTTAGTTACTGGACTTTGCCTTGACTATCAACTACGTTGTGGTTCTTCGTTTGTAAGTACCGTTCATTTAATAGATGGTTTTAATTTAATAACAATTTGAAATTCGATAATTCTATCTTCATCCGTTATTTAGTATTAATTTTTACGCGCCATGTTTGCTAAATTATGACCAACCTGCTTCGGGCTTTGATTTGCCCGTGCCGAAAATTTTTTGCGGTACCTGATGGGTTAAATACGTAACACTTCCCTCTGCAGTCGATACACCTACGTTTTAATCACCTAAAAACCATAAAGAATAAACAAAAATTAAATAAAACATTAACATACATACCAAGCAATAACAAAAAATAACGTAAGAAACGTAATAAGGGCTACGAAAATGGTGTAGAACTTTGTCATACGTGATATGGTGATATCAATAAGAGGATTCTAAATCTAATAACTTATAATTAAATTTAAAAACAAGGAGTACTGAAGATTGGAGTGGGCATACAAACAAGAATTTCGTTCAAATGCAAACGATGCTTATGTATGGAGTGGAAATAGTTAAGTTAATTAAGGTAGAACTGGGGCAGGCTGACCTTTCACACTTGGAAGAATCAAAAGAAGGAATTTTCTTTGAAAAAGCCCGGAAATAGCGAAGGTTCCGTTATGTTATTATTTTACGCTACACGCTTTTCATGACTTTTTCACAATATTAGGATATGCTTGAAGAAAACTTCATTATCCGTTAAAAGATTTCTTCAACTCAATGGCATTAAAAGGTCGACTTTATGTTAATGTTTCATCATAAATGTTGCCGCTTTACCGCTTCAAGGTTGGCCTACGATACACGAATTGTTTCAAAGATATTTTGTCGTCTGACAGATAAGGTAAATAAATACGCGAGAAAATTGTTAGTTACTTTAGGTGTTTAGGCCAATAGCTTCTAAGGAATACTAATATTTCCGAAATATTATTACATAGAGCTCTTATTGGTCTAAGCCAGAGAAATTGCCGTAATTCACTGGGTAAATTACTGATTAAAATTTTGGGAAAAAATAATATTACAGTTCTGTAGGTAATTTACTTATACAGTCTATTGAACCACATGAATTGTGAGCACTTTATACCTTAGCTAATCTGTATTACACAACACGAATGAATGGAAAATTAAGGTAAAACTGGACCAAATTTTTTACAGTCTCTATCAGTTTAGTACACTTATTGGTTTTACCAGGGATAGATTTAATTTTAGAAGTAGGAATGGAGTAATCTAGGCGCGCGTCAAAGTCCCGGACCCCGTTCCACGGGACGGAGGGGAATGAATTAAGAGGCGGGTCATAGTGACAGAGTAAAAAGGAATTACGTATTTTTCGCCGTTCCCGTCAGCAACGTCATCATAAACATAGCCTCTAGCTGTGTCTCCTGGCGTGAGGGAAATTATCCAGTATGGCGGCATGCCCCTTTAAGTTTGTTTCGCTGCGTGTAATATTCGTACGAGTCTATTTTTTAGACCTTTTCACGCTATAAACCCCCACGTGCTGACTATCATTGGTTAGAGGTCAATTTTACCGGGAGGTCAGTAACTCGGCGTAAACGGTGGACACGCTGTACTAATGGTATTAAACAAATAGCAGCTCGAATTTTATCCGTTACACTATCAAAAAAGGTTCCACGCATCTTTTAAACCGCGATCTGACGTTCCAATGTTGGTCAGGTCTTTCTTAAACTACCTTAAAACGGTAGGAGGAAGGCAAAACGCTACAAGAACATTTTTTACTATTCCTTATCTGTATTCACCAGTGAGGAGCAAGACTGGTCGGGTCGGTCCGGTGCATTCAGAAGGGTAAGTGGGTGGGAGTTATTGACCTTCAAAAAATGGCGCCGATGCGTGAGAAATTTTTCTCTTCAATAAGATTACCTCACCACGCGATTCCAAGAGATTGAATATTTAGGGACGGTGCCGGGTCACGTGTTCTCTATCGCCGGTTTTAAGGTTTTTACCGTACGTTGTGGGTGTTCTACCAACATGGTGCGCTCGGCTTCCACCATCATGATTTCATTTGTGTTGGGTGTCAAAGGCAGTCAGGTGGAAAGCCGTTTAAAGGTAACAGTAGGTGATTCTCCGCTGGCTTTAAGAATATTAAATTCTTTAACAATTGCTAGAAGACTGATAAATAATTTCCACTAAGAAGCTCGAGAAAATTCCTCCCCGATCTTTCACGGAATTAACATCAGTCCAGTGTTGTCAGGCACTGTTGCGGGTCAATTTGGTCAAGTACTGATTCATACAGAACTACTAGCCTTTCTCTCTGTACTCTCTTGACTACTAAACGGCCTGGCAACACTGGGGACCGGGAAACCCCCTTTAGTGCAAACTGTATCCATTTAAAGATACAGGGGAAATATTTTAGTATGTAACAAACGCTTGAATTAAAAGGAGTCAAATACTGAATTCTTTCAATCGAAGGTAACAATGTCTTAAGTCACTTTTGCCACCTCCATTTTGGGACGGCAGAACTCTGGTTTTATTAGAGGTTCAAGGAAATCCTTTAAATCTGTGCCAGCCAAACTTATTTCCTAAATTCTACTATAGTAAATATTTGGGGTTATTTCAAACGGGAGCTAGTGAAAATGTGAAATAAGAAAAACATCTCAACTTTGGGACGTCAGAACTCCGACTTCATGAGAGAAACAGAGAAAACTATTCTCTTATCCAGCGATACCATAAGTTTATAACTTATCTCCATAGATAAGTTATAAACTTATGGCGATACTAAATACATGGGGTTCTTTCAAACAGGAGACGAGAAAATTGCCTTTTACCGAAAATAACGGAACTTTCATTAACCTATTAGATGGTAATTTGAAAGCTTTAGCTCTCTGACACCTAATTACGAACAATTTGAAGGATTTACAATGAAATTTGAATTACTTTCATCAAGTTACAATACACTTAAAAGCTGTTTGAATAGACAACGAATTTGTAAATGGAACAATTTTAGTTTTGTCACCACTCCTTGGATGCATTTTCTGGGAACGAAGCCAAATTTATTTTATCTCTTAACGAAAACCAACGATGACAACCTTAATAACAATTACCCTACCCCCTTAAAGGGCTTTGACATTTAAAGCCAGTCGCAAATCAATATCAAAGAGAGACAAATGCGACCAAATAATTTCAGACAAGATCCCCGCTATACTAGTTTTGCTGGGACGATCTCTTTAGTATTAGCAAAAGGTTATAGATATAAGAACAGAAAGTATACTTCGTTGTCAGTTCCCAGAAAATTGGCTGTAGCTCCCTCCTCTCAACCTCTACACGAACCAATTCAACTAAACGATGCTAAATTAGTAGTTAATCAAAACCTAACCTGGCTTTCAGAACATGGCTTTCACATCCTTGAGATGAACGCGATAACAAACTATACTTCTAACGAATCATCGTTATAATCCGCGACGGGCTTCGCTAAGGAGCTTCTTGACTCACTTTATTACGGTTAAATAGTTGGGTGTTGCCTGGTGAACTACAACGAGCCTCGCTAGATTCCCTCTGATACAGTTAACGTCAAAAAACGTAATTACACATTGTTTCCGAAGATGCACGGATCTTATTCCTTTGTTAAAAATAATCCGCTTAAATATGAATCAAGTATTTAATATTTTGAGACGCTATAATGGTTCTCTAAGCCTTAAACCTTACTGAGAATTGAGGAAGATCAAAGGTTCCATCAAAAGTGCACAATACTTTCAAGTAATTGCGAGAAATTTGAAATATTAATATCAAAATTCACCAGGTCACACCAAAACCAGCCAGCCTTCCAGTAAGGGTCGGACGAATAGTTTTAGCTGCTCTAAAGAGCGCAAAACTAAAAACCGTGCACGTAGCGCCAGGATAAAAAGAGTCGGATTCGGATACGGAAATCTATTTCAACTCCACGCTTAATCATCATTGATTTTTTTATGATTCAGCTTTATAAGGGTTACGAACTTCTGCTAGAAAGCGAGTGTTAACTGCGAAGACTATCAGAGAGGATGGATTTAACGCCCTACACACCTATAAGGATTCTCCCTTTCCTTGCTTCCTAAAGTGGACCAAGATATTTTTCGGTTTTTTTCTCTTCCACGTATAGAATTGACTGACCCTTTTCCTGGAACATTTCCAACAATGTTTTCCCACACCGGAAAAATCGAAATCGAACGTAAAATATCCTCAATCCCTCTTTTTGACCTAGGACCAATCAAAACAGGACAATCAGTTTCCCCACAGAGGAAATTGTGTCACTACTTTAGCGTCCGGATTCAACATCAAGATTACCTAACGTTGTTAAAGTGTAAAATAGTCTTTTAGCTTTTACAGAAGAATTTCGCCAGGTCAAATCGTTACTGGGTGAAATCTTCCAAGATAATTTTAAGCGGCTAAACTTTCACTACGTCTATCAGATCTATTTGATATCAAAGATAGTAGTTTCTATTTAATGTCTCTGAACAATAAGCTTCGCTTGATCGTTAGTGTAAAATATTACGAGATAATTTTGAGCCGATTGCAAAAACTCCTTATTTGTTTGGTCGAAGAATTACAACTTAGTATAAAGTTGTTGTACCATAACCCTATCGTATTCTATATAAGTATGGGTCGAGCACGCGTCATTTATAAAAGTTTTGAATCAAGTCTACTGGTGGGGAGTATACCTCATCATATAGGGGCGTGTCCTGGTGGCGGATTATCTAGAACAGAAACCATTCATTTGTGAATGCGATTCAACCGCTACCTACAACAGACTGAAAAGCTTCAGTGATCATTCAGTTCCAAACCACCAGATACGAACTCTCACGAATTACTGGCAACCCTGAAGAGCAGTTAAAGTTAAGAAACGGGGGAGGAAATTTCTCTACCCCTTTAGTCCACACTAACTGTAACTCCAAGAAGGTTGTATAGTATATACTATACAACCTTCTTGGTAACTCTAACCCGACCTGACCAAGGCAGGAAATCACAGTAGTTTATGCCTTCATTCTGTTCAAGTTTGTAGGCGGAATCATTAACTGAAAATGGCACTGCATAGTTTGTTTAATTTTGTCTCACTACAAGTCCATTCGGCAAACCAATACTTAAGGTGAGTGTTATAGGGTTTTGGTTGTACGGGTGTACTTGTCATGTACTGGAAGGAAAGGAAAGGAAATTGTTGTTTACTGAAGAGATTTTGCTCGAAGCATCTCTTTCATACTTCATCTTATTTACGTCCCACGACGTGGCTTTCTTGCAAACAAGAAAACCCGCGTTGGAAAATCAAATATTAACGTATTCCCAGACCACGTGATATTACATATCAAGTTGCCACAAAATATTTTATTTCAAATTCCCGAATTATTTGCCGCTATTTTCAGGGATATTTTTATGCCATTAGTTCAACGTTGCAAATTTCCGTAAAAACAATTAACATTTCCCCATTTAAGTCAAATTCCCGACCTTCCTGAATCATTCTTAAAATTCCCCGACCTTCCTGACCTATTCATGTCATGAAACTCCTTGACTTGTAGCAAGCTTGCGCGAAATTCATAATTCAAATCAAGGTTTCAAATTTAAACGCTCGCGTCCGTTATATAAACAGCAACGATATTTCTACTATAGTACACAATATAAACCACTATAATTAAAAAAGATTAAGGAAACAAATATCTTAATTTATGCAAATAAATACACGTCTATTCTAAATTAAGAAAAGTGAATACGACCTTGGTTGCGCGGTGTATGTGGCCGGAAACGCCAAACACGAAACACTAAACACTAAACACTGGCCGTCTCAAAAAGAAAAATTTTAAAATACCGAGTTTATAATTATAATTGGGCACAGGGGAAACCAACACAATGGCTTCGTTTGAAAAAAACTCAAGGACAGGTAAGTACTGGTGTGTGGTATATTGAAGGAGCCAAGACAGAGTGACGCCACTTTCAATTATACAATCACGAAATGTATTAACTTCTTCTTTCTTTCTTTCTTGAAGAAGCCATTCTCGTGTCGAGATCGATCAATATACTGAATGAATCAATTCAGAAAATACTTATAAGTAGCATTTATAGAGATAAGTATGACCTGATTAAATTCTGTGACAGTAGGCCTAAAACAAAAAGATTTTAAATGCATTTTTTCAATATTTATAACATGGAGAAAAATTTTGGAATTATTTTAAAAATCAAAATGAACTGAGATTATTTTTATGGATGTAGATTTCATTGATGATTTAAAAGTAGCACCTCCGACCAATCGGCTAACACCCATCAGTCTCCGAGAGCCTATAAATATCTCTGTTATTTATTGGCGTTATGTCGCGCGCAATTTAACGCGGGAAGTGATAAACGTTGAGTAATATGTGATAATCATTAAGTCATGGTGTGTGACGTATAGCCTGAAACGGATATTTTCTCGTTTAAATTTCCTGACTATTTATAATAATATAACTTAGGGGTCAATCATAAAGCTACAATGTCAGAAGAAGTTCTTTACAAGCTTAATGGCTAGGGATTCGCTTTTGTCCCAACCTTGAGAAGAACTCAATAAAAATCACTTTTAATGAACCTTAATTTCGCTAGTGCTACGGTGCAATTTGGTCTAATTCAGAAATTAAAAAATAAATAAATAAATAAATAAATAAACAAAAACAACTATTTCAAATATTATTCCGTAATTAACAAAGATACGTGCTTTTTCGTTTGACAATTATATAAATATAATAAAAGTCAATAAGCGGGACATTATTTTGTTTTAAGGACCACCATCACCATCACCACAAGACACGCTCTATTAACGATAAGGCGAGAGACCCAAAAATGAAAAATACAATGCCTTATAAATTTAATTGATAAAAATCACGACACGTACGCGAGTGTTGTTGACACTTTAATTGACGGTGCAATGAAAATTGAGGCGTATTATTACATAATGATAAACCTCATAGAAAGAAAGTAGTCTATGAAGGGGAAACATTGACGCGATAAAAATATCTGTCACCTCGGGCGAGACAAAATTATATTCAACAATCGGGTTAAAAATTCCACGAAGCACAAAGGAAATATACAGGGTGGAAATCAAAATTTGCCGGTGGCCCCCGTCTAGATACTTCTCCCACCAAAGCGTTCATGTACTGTTATACGAATGGATTACGCGTATAATTGCCGTTCGCCCAGTGTTGCCAGACTTTTGAGATTGCAGTTGAGAAGGGCTATAGCAGTTCAGTTTGAATCAGTACTTGACCAACTTGGATCGCAATAGGGCCTGACAACACTGCACTGAAGTTTAAAGGCCGACTTCCGGCGAAAAGGGTTCTAGCGAACTGAAAACCGAGCACAGAGATTAACAATGAAGCGACCGTGCCGATTTCCCAATCCCCGCTGGGGTAAAAGATGGAAGGGTTCTAGGTAAGTGAAAGCCGTGCAATGTGGTTCTAGCGAACTGAAGATGAACAATAGAAATCCTTTTCAATTTATTTCCTCTCGATTTTTTGCTTTTTCCTGAAGGAAATTCTCTATTGTGTATCTTCAGTTCGCTCGGTTTTCAGTTCGCTAGAACCCTTTTCGCTGGAAGTCGGCCTTTAAGCTGAAAGAGAGGGTGGAGGAATTTTCCGTAACCCCTTTAGTGAAAACTATAAATACACTTGGAAAGAAAAACAGAGCTCTCCGTTCCCCGAATTCAGCATTTCATCCGGACGGTGATGTACCGTGGTGCAGAGCGAAGGTTGATATTTTTAAAAATATCGCGAACTAATCAAAACAAGTTGATTGACTAATCTTTGAATATTGATCGTTCCCTTTTCAAGTGGAACTACATCTCGGCAACGAGTTCACGTGGGCGTGGCCTTTGGGTCTTTTGTAAAGGGGGTCATCGATGTCAAAGTGCTCCGCGAGCCGCAAATAATCGATACACTGAGCCAATTGATGTAGTGGTTAAGCAAACAAGAAAAACGGCGATTAAGTTATATTAATAGCCACTCGCGTTAACGTAAGTGTAAAAAATTGTAAGCCTAAGAGAATTTGATGAAATTTCCCACTGAATATACAGGGTGTAAACTTTAACCGGCGACAAGTCTAGTCGGTCAGGACTATATATAAGACAGAATACCGCCTGCAGCCCCCCCCCCAAAAGAAAAATGGTCCCCTAAGGCAGACCCATACTTTTTGAGAGTACTACGGGGCTGTGCTAAAACATACTGTCGTCTCAGTTAGGGATCCCCTAAAATTCACCACCAATTAAACCTACCCACTCGATCGAGACGCGTTTCTTCCGTAGCAAATCGCGCTTCAGAAATACCAGGACCGTTAAAACTATTAACATAATAATTTCCCTAATTTAGGAAATAAGCGTATAAAAACGAGATGTTCAATTTAAGACCCAACTAAAGCTATATTCACACTTGCACGGGAGTAGGTTGAAATCCACTTCATTCATTATCAGTTCGAAGCAATTTCGACAACCTCGATTTACACTTTAAGACGCTAGTTAGTTTGTGCTGTCTGCTAAGGCAGCCTAGCCTAATATCCCAGATAAAATAACCCTGAAAACTAGCCTCATATCCAAGGTGAAATAGCTCCTCTTTTAAGTTGGTAGGCGAAGCAACTTCAAGGAACAGCGTTTGTAATTAGTTTCTCTGGTATCAGTTTTGTTCAAATTATCTTTGGAGGCGTTTTCAATGGCTTCGAACCTATTTGTAACGCGAGTGTGAACGTGGCTTAACTCATAAAGGGGAAACGTGGAAAATGCAGGAGGAATTATACTGTTTGTTGGTAGACGGTTTAGATGACCGAGTTTCGCGGTGAGTTGACATACATCTACGCAGGATAGAGGAAACTCGCTTGTTGGATTATTAAGAACTATGGAGGCGACAATTCCCATATTAAATTAACTAACGGTATAAAAGATAGAAATTAATTAAGTTGACCCATCTTAGTCTATCGAAATTACGTAATATGTTTTAAAAGGGTATTATTTGGCTAGGTGTTATCCGCCGTCCCAACTTTGAGAAAATTAAAAACAACTTAATAAACCTTAATTTCTCTAGAACATGCAGTTTGATCAAATAGGGACTTGGCAGTACTACGTCATGAAACGTCAGGCTACCTTCCACTAGTGCTAAAAAACATACCAGGAGGAGGGGCTTATGTATCTTTCATTCTGTTAAAAAAACATACCATAATGGCGCTGGGGGCGGAGTTAAGCCCGAATTGCCAAGTCCCTTTTCGGAAATTTCCGAACAAACATCCAAACAAAAAAACTTCCTCAAATATATCTATAAAGGGGGATATTATTTGAGTTGAATATGTTCTATGACATATTGCCCTAAGAGTTACGATTGTTTCTCAGTTCCTTAATAAAATTTAAGGGGTCGTCGGTAAAATACTCCATTCTTAACTTGAAAACAGTACCCATGCAGGATGACAAAATGGAGATAGAAGTTGCATTTTCGACTCAAAAAGAACATCCCTCTCAGAAACACCCTGTATAGAGCCCCTCCCACGCATTAGAGACCCTGTGCCAGCCATCTTGCGCAACTTGAAACCCACTAAATCTAAATATCACTATCAAAATCTAAGAGAAGTAAGAGAAAAGATTAAAGTGGGATGTTTGGAAAAGGAAAGCCGACCTAGATATTTATTTCAAGTTCACCCGTCCAGATCGGTTCGCATTTTTTTGTTACTTAATTGATTCGTCACCGTTTTAATTAGTCACAACCCATTTCATCAATGAGCCTTCGTATTAATTGAATGAAGACTGCTAACCGACATATCGATTAACGGGGGCACACACATTTTACGCTCCAATACGCGATGTTCATCTTTACCTACACTTTTCAAAGAAGATATAGTTCTACTTTTGGATTCGTCGTCAAAAACAATGAATTTTCTTTCAAAGGTAAAACTTACACCGCGAGAGAGTTTCATTAATTGCCGCCGCAGGTCACCCATCATTTTCGCTCCATCTTACCTAGTCCATGAATATTGAAGTGAATATTAGGAGTATTTCAATTAAAACCAAATTATTTTTTTAACCCAACTCCAACTCCGACCAAAAATGAGGGAGTCCCTTGGATTTCTATGGAGTTGGAGTTCTCCCAAAGCTTTTTCAGTCCTCTAAGCACGGCGTTGCAAATCAGGACTTTATTTTACTGGTCGCCATTTTAAAATATGGCGGAGGGATTTTTCCAACCCCAAAAGCAAAGCCATAAAGCCATCTACCGACCATTACATTAATTACTTGCAGATAAACCAACACACAGGACAGGAGTGCTCGAAACTACCCTCTTAGGTTATTTTCCTCGCGCCAAGAGGCAACGCCAGATGGAGCCCGCGTTCACTGCACGGTCCTCTGAGTCTCGCCAACTCGTGCTGCCTCTCGCGGCGCTTCTTGACAAGAAGTGAAATAACCCGAGTAGACATTAATTAAATTCCCTGAAAAACTAGCGTTTGGGTTGGGCGTTTATTATCAGTCAGGAGTCAGGACTTGTATAGATACGGATAAAACGATATCAAAGAAACGTCATTTGAATGGCTAATTCTCCCACTATTTTGGTATAATATTTTGAACCCAAAAACAACCTTCCCCCATCTTTGCAGCGCAACCTTCAAAACCAGCTAGAGAAAATTCTTATCGATTTATATAAATGTTGCGTAACGAGTTTTAGAAAGAAAAAGAAAAAAATATCGTAAAAATGTAGCCCGATTTTCAACTTTTAACCCGCAAAAATAAAATACATAATAACATAAAACAAGTTGGGAAAACCAAAATATTACCTCTCCGAGTCAAGAGGAGGCCTACTTACAAACTTATTTACCCAGATATGGAAATATTTCTTTTTTTAAGAACAAATACTGAAGTTCATTTTATGAAATATTAAAGAGGTATACAAAGCATAGCGAATGTACTGTAAATCAGACGACATTTTACATCCAATAGGGATATACTTGTACACATTAAAATCATCCGATGGGGGAAAACGGGAAATAAAGAGATAAAACTTTGTAGGGATATTACTTTTACGTGTTTGGAGAGGCCCAAATTTTCTACTCCTCAACTGTATACCCTCTATGTTCAAAACCAGATTCACAACAGGGTTGCAGTGTACACATGCCACTTCTAACAGCGCTGAGCTCTGCTGAACGCGGCCTAGATTTTCACCATGATGCTCTATTCAATTATAAAATCTAAGCCTGATTATTTAAAAGTGTATTTAACTTTCGGCTCACTCTGAACCGTTAATGTCTCTGCATACAGAAACGAAAACCAAACCCAAACGTTTACTTTTTGGTTCACTAGCCCTATTGACAAACAAAAGTTCATTTCACCAAAATAGCAGCGTTGAGCTTGTATTCACTGTGACTTTAGAAAGGATTATGCTATAAACAGATGTAGTATAGCTTAAGTAATATATAAACATCCATTTTAAATAATAATATTAAAAAAAATCTTTGGAATATCAAAATGAAACGGAGCTTTAAAGCTACAAAAGTACTAAATGCATCATAATTACGAAAAATATTTCCACATATTCATTTTATATTATGGAAAACGGGAATATTAAGGTTCTGAAGGATTTCTTTACACATCAAAACAAAACGAACTTCTAACGCAGCGCACTAGTGTTACAACGGACGGACACATATAGACAAACACATAGACTGCTGTTTTACCCTTTCCGTATTAATTTTGAGTTGAGAGACATGATTATCTTAAATATTAAAATAAATATAATTAATATTAAATATTTTCTTCGATAGGTGTTCGCCTTATTGAGCGTTACATCGTTTTGAAAAAGAACAATTAAACATTCTTGAGAGACTTGACTAATATTGGCGTTTGAAATGAGGCATACGCCGGTTGCTTCGCCTTCATCAAATAGGTAGTATATAAGGGTGTCGAATCGCAGCTATGGATAAGAACAGCGCAATTGCGTGAACCTTTGGTGGAAGCCCCACCATTGGGAGGCCGGACGTTTCTCGTAACCCTGGCCGATCGCCGCGTATGTCTTAACCTTAAGGAGTAGAAGCCAGGTGTACAGACTGGTGTCCATGTGGGATGGACAAAAACAAAGACCAGAAGATGGTGGTGTTAGAAGCCAGGTGTACAGACTGGTGTCCATGTGGGATGGACAAAAACAAAGACCAGAAGATGGTGGTGTTAGATGCAAGGTGTACAAAGTGGTGTCCATGTGGGATGGACAAAAACAAAGACCAGAAAATGATGGTGATAGAAGCCAGTAAGTACAGACTGGTGTCTATGTGGAATGGACAAAGACCACAAAATGGTGGTGTTTGAAGCCAATAAGTACAGATTGGTATTCATGTAGAATAGACAATTGACTAGTCAGATGAAGTAATAGTGGCCAGTTGATTTGTGGATAGATTCAAGTTTTGAAATTTCCGGGAACTGTGAATGCGGTCCGGAAATAGCGAACACATTTGCTTCAATTCGGAAACTGCGAACACGGTCCCCTGGGGTGTAAGTCAATAACAACAGACAGACACACACACACACACACACACAGACACGTCGAAATTAGAACCTCTCCGTGACATACGTCACTCGGAGAGGTAAAAAGAAGTTGGATTCCATTCAAATTGTAGCAACCATTACGTACGAATCAAGGTACAAAGGTTGGATGTACTCATAAGTTAATATCGACAACCCTATAAGTTTAACATACGTATTGTATTAATGTTGTCGGTCTATTTCTGCAGGCTAGTTTTATAAGTTAAAGAGCGTCATATTTTTAACCTTACTATATTTTCCACGAGTCTAATCCGTACACTTTTTAAACATCTTTGCTTTGTACTTAATAATCATTGGCGTATAATATTTCGAACAAGGTAACTAATTACTTTGTTAATAATTGCTAAATTTACAGAAATTAATCGTGATCTTATCATCTTCGAAGGTGCGTTACTTACAGACAGATTAATCTTGGTTTTAGTTATTTTACTCTTTATAAAATTCGGGAAACACGAATTACAGCGTAAAATCAAATAAACTAAAAAAATCAATTTTAAATGAATTTAAAACTGTCACCACTCAGTCAGAGGTGGCGCTCATTAACACAAGGTTTTTGGAACTATAAGAGTAAGACGACCTTTGACACCACTAAAAGGGGGCTACAGAATTCATCCCCCTCTTACAGCTTAAACTTCGGTTCAGCGTTGTCAGGCCCACTGTGAGTCAAGTTGGTCAACGCACAGACTCGAACTGAACTGGTAGCCTTTATATCCGCAACCAACGGCCTGGCAACATCGTGGGAACGGCAACTCATAACCATTAATCGCATAAACTTATTAGCGTATATGATTAACTTATGCCAGCCAACATTTAGAATGTGAAGCAGGGTGTGATGTGTAGGGGGAAGGGACTCGCGCCCTGACCGGTCGAAGAGGGAGCCGTATAAATTTGGGTCAGAGTTGGAACGTGGCTTCCCTGGCTCCATGATAAAAAGAATGGAAGGGGGAGAGGATAAGGGGGGGGAAACAGATTAATTCACTTTCCACGAACTGGAAGTACCTGCGCGAGGAACCAATTCAGAAGCAAGGTGAACGAAGCCATTGACCGATTACAAACGGGGGTTGTTTCCGATATATGAAAGTTAACAACGTTTCATTCATTTAAGAGCGGCGGTTTTTTTTTTTTAAATCAGTGCTTCGTTAAGGTTTTGGCAGGTGTAGCGTTTAATAGAAAATTATCTAATTCCACGCATTTAATAATTGATTTTGCATTATAAATTAATAAGTATAGATAGTAAGCGCGGAGAGTCATTTGTGAGTGTAATTCAACAGCTATCTACAACAGACTGCAAATTACAGGGTTCATACAACTTTTGAAAACAAATTTCCCTGAGATTTCCAGGCTTTTCCACATATACTTCCCTGAATTTACAAGGTTTTTCCCATATATGGAGTATCCTATGGAGCAAATGTTAACGAAGGAGGGGGTGGTGGCAAATATGACTATTACATAATCAAAGGACATCCCCGTATCTCTAATGTAACCAGAGTTATGAGCCTCCAAAGTATAGTGTAATGTTAATCCTATGGAGGAAATGTTCACGAACAATTTGCTTAATTACTCGGCCCCTGATTAACGCAAATTTCCCTGAATTTTCCCTGAGGTTTTTATCAACTATTTATTTCCCTGATTTTTCCAGGTTTTCCAGGTTTGTATGAACCCTGAAATATTGCTGTTCTGTTCCAAACCTGCAGGAGATGCTCTAATAACAAATTACTGACAATCCTGAAGTTAAGAAATGGGGGAGGAATATTCTCTAGCCCCCTTTAGTGCCCATTATCTATTAATTGCTTATTCTATTAATTAAATATTAATTAAAATTCCCCGTTTGCTTTGGCAGGTGGAGTTTTTGCCACGTTTTTAAAAATAAGTTATATACGTATATATTAATTGGTTTTTGTATCATTTATTATCAAGCATTAATTGCCCTTCTATAAGTTAAACATTTTGGAAATCCTCCGGATCAAATTAAATGACTAAAAATTCCATGTCTTAGCTCTTATGTTTTGGCCATGAACGTTGAAAATTTCATGGCTTGGCCGTTAAATTTTGGTCAAAAACGTTGAAAATTTCATGACTTCCTTAATAGTTTAGAACAACTATGAAATTCCATAAATTTTTCCATAAAAAAACTTTCAACCCTATTTAAAAATTCAATGAACAAATACCACGTGACATGATACTTTAACCGTGGTCGTGCTTCCAGGGGTGTACCTTTCAAAGTGGGCCTAAGCGACCTAAGCCTTGACGTGAAAGTTTTGAAAATATAAAAGCAAGGAGTATTGATGAACGTCAATTGGAGCGATTATATTACAAAAACAAGGGTTATTAACTATACATCTGCCATAAAATAACGTAAAATGAATGAGGATTAAGCATGAGGTGGAAATACGACGGTTATGATGACTCAGAGTAGTGTGGGAGAGAATTAGTAACCAGGGAATGTAAGCTATATGTATAAAAAGTATAGACTAATGGCACCCCATGTTATTTCCCCATAGAGCTTAATACAATCGAAGGCAGAGGGCTGCCATTACCCTATAAAAATCACTCCTACGACCAAAGGGTAGTTTTATAAATAAATTCCAAGGAAAAATGTTTACCCATCCCCAATAAATAAAAAAATATCTTCCTGTTTACCTCACACCACGAAGCGCGCGCGAGAGTACGTTACTAAGCGTAGAAATGACGATTAATATTTCAAAAACTTTGACATAAATAAAGTTGCCTCATAATATTCTAACTTATCAACCTGTACAAAACAAGACGACGCTATGAAATGTCCGTGTGCTTAGGTTCAATTAAATTTAACGTGAAGTTACCATAATTTTTAAATTAATAAAATTTTAGGAAAAAAATAAAATTATCACAAAGTATCATAGTTAAGACCCTTATAAACATATTAATTACTAAAATTATTAAATTTACGAAATTATTTTAATTCAAATCGCTTTGCTAGGGGGTGGGGTCAATTAAATTTGCTCAATGGCGCGGGAATTATCACACGTATAAAATTTAAATTAATTCTGGAGATAATTAAGACCCTTATAAACTAATAATAGTTACAACCGTACTATCGAAATTCGGGTAAATTTTTTACATAAGCACACGGACTAAGGGAGTACAGACTCACAAACACACAGCGGGGGAAAGTAGGCCTAGGTCTTCCATACTTTAACATCGCGCAATTATGACCTATTTTTCATACAGGTAAAAGTATACATTCCCCCCAATAAAAGGAAAACAGTATAATTATATTGGGACTATTCATCTATGGTTATATCTTTTGTTACAAAGGTATTTCTGACGTCGTACGTTTCGATAAGGAATACATACATAATGAAGGAACTAATGATAATGAGGAAATTCGACAGAAAAGTTATGACTTTAAATGCCAGTATTATTTGGCATTAGAGGGCGAAGGTTAGTTCCTTAGAGCACTCGGAAAAGCGATTTTAAATTCACTGAATTTTTAGTTCAGTAATACCATCCCTCTGCCTTCGACTGTATTAAGCTCGATGGGGAAATAACATGGAATGCCATTAGTCTATAACTTTAGACCATTTAAAAATTTTGGGGATTTTTTTCATCGGATTTTAAGATCTTTTGGACTATTTTTAGGCGTTTTCAGTATATTATGATTTATTATGTAAAACCAACTAGTTTAGGTCTAACCCATTTTAAAGTTATATCCACATTTATAATATATGAACCCCGAAATTCTTATGTCAAATAGGTCAGAAAGTAACAACCCTGAATTAATGTCTTCCAGAAGTTACCTTTGAACCCGCAAGAAACCGGTTGTTGGATTTGTATTAATTAAAAGTAAAATTTGTCAACAAAACGCCAGAGGCATAAACAAATTAATTAATCCAAAGAATGTAGTTGTAGCAACCTCAAAAATTTAATGACACTTGGAATTTTGGGAATAAAAATTATATAGAAATGTTTGTTTAGATACCAGTGTCCTTGAAATACCTGCAGTATTTTAGCCGACGTGGTTCATGTGTGTAGGAATTTTGACTATAATAACCTACTACCTTAGCGCTTGTACAGCTCACTATCACAATATTCCTTATAAGGTTCAAACACTTTAGTAATCAGTGTGAACCGTGGATTAAATTACCGTTCCGTAACTTAATTTAAGTACATAACCTAAGCATATTTATAAAAGAGATCCCGTAACCAAAACATACCTTGCCAAGCCAAGTACTATTTTGAATATATACCCATAAGCCTTGGCTGACGGCAATTAACCACTTCAAAAACGATGTAAAAAATGCAACTACTTACGTATTATTTACGCATCAACCTTGTTGAAATTAATCCAAATGTGTTCCGACGCACTAATTACCCGTTTAAACACAATTAAATCTTGTTTACTCCTAATTTAAGTCAAGTTCGACTAGGCCTAACTCCAACGCGATGCACCTCCGGAGGATATAGCGGAAAAACTGAGCGCGAAACCGGAGGACTCGCGAAGGGAAGCGACCGTTGACCGTACGTAGAGTAATTTCTAGTTGTAAATAGAGGTACTACTAGAGGCGCGATCAGTCGACGAAAACTCAAAACTGTTTTTGCGGATGAAGGCTTTCGATTTCGCCTACAGGCGAAAAATGGAAAGATTTCACCCGCCTTAGATCCCGCCCGCTCCCCGCAAAACACGACACGAAGGAATGCCGAATTGCCGATAGGTGGCTTCTCTATCTACTTAATTTTGATTTTTATAACCACTGGATTCATTAATGCCACTTTACATCATGCACTGCGATATTAAGCTTTTTTTACATAAAAATGTTTTAATAAACTAGGGAATTCATTTTGAAACTAAATTTCGGGTGTTTTCCAGATATAATATGTGTGTTTTCCAATTTAAAGATATTTCAAAAACAAAGATTGGCTATGCAATGATTGAAACTATTTTTAGCTTCATCACATCCCATACGATGGTCCATTAGTTTTACTTGACCCCTGATGAAGCTTTCGCGCCTTTTTTTAAAGTATGGCTTATTTCCCGCCATTCTAATTTCGCGTTCTTGACGTCAGAATAAATTACGCTACTCCCCTTTACCGGACGTTAAATGTTTTGTAGGAGTCATCTTTGGTTTTAGGCGCCTTTTTCCAAGTGGCAATTTTTTAGTGCAGTGCATTTAGAGCTAGCTATGCACCATCTTGTTTGAGGCTCATCTGCCCTATGGGCATACTAGACGTACGCGGGGTCCGATCTTTTTTCGCATGTACATTCCCCGTTTTAATTCCCGCGTATTTTAGGGCTGACACTGGTTTTTCTTTTTATAAGTAATAGGCCTAACTTAAACCGGACCCTCTTTTAGCCCTAGAGGTATTAGTTACGAATTAGAGGCTCGGTACGAAAATACCTTAGTAAGGAATCAATGGCCGAAAGATTAGATTAGAATTAGATCCACTTCAATTAAATATGTTGATGCATCGTTTGATGATACTGCTATCTGGTGGAGTGAAACTAAAAATAAATTACATTGTCAATGTTTAATTTTAAAATAAGTTTAGATTATTCTAAATATTGTATTAGTAATTATACTAAAATTTATTTATTTAATTGTATATAGTTTTAAATATTATAGATGGCAGTATTAAAGATCGGCATAATGATCTAACTCCAATCAACAGTCAACAAAAGTTGTTTACACTCAAGTACAAGCTCACTCGCGCAACACTTCTGTTGCGTGATTAACATATTACGCACTACATTAAAGGGAATATAAATTAAATGAAAAACGTTTTTGTACAATAGGGCTCTATAATGGGAAAAATAAAGCAAATAGAAAATTTTATCGGCCAGGACCCTACAACTTTAAAGGGAGTATAAAGCAAATCCAAAAGTCTTAGAATTAGAAAAATATTTTCCAAAACTGTGCATTTTTTAAAAGTAAAATAAAAGATATGTACCTTTTACATGCCTAACAAGAGCAGGAGTATGCGAACGATGTGGATTTATTATATGCTTGAGCACCTTGTTGTTCCCATTCCCTGTTTAAACCTCCTTGATTTTATACGACATCCATATTGTAAACCATCCATACTTGTTGGAAAACTTTATTCTAGAACACTCACTCTGATTTTCAATACTCCTTGCTTATTTTCAAAAGTACCAAGTGAAAATACTTAGACCGCGATAGAGAAGTACGCGTATTTGTAACAAATATCATTTCAACGCGTACTTTTTATTTATACTTACCTTCGATCAAATGGGGAGTATTAGGCTAAACTTCGCATTGACGTGTCCGAGACACTTAAGCATTCGCTCAACGCCAAGAGGTGTTTCTGCACCTGTTTCTTTGTTGGAAATTCTCTAAAGAACCTTTTGACTTAAAACCGATACTTTTGCGATTAATATTGTATTACCATTGTCCAGCCCTAGCCTTAAAAAAAGAAACACTTACCATAGTTACTTTGAAAACACAGTATTCTACTCAAATCGGGAACGTTAGAGCTAGGCTTACAAGATATCCGGAACATGAAGAAAACTTAACAATTGTTCAAATTATTTTGGCTCCGTAGCTTTGATTTCAATTATAGCAACTGAGTAATGCTGTTTTGCAGCGAGAAAACCATCAGAGTTGCCACAAAAGTATAATTTCATAGTTTGATTATAATTACCGAGTGAAATAATTGTTCAATTCTTTTCAGAACAATTGGAGTTCGGACTTTGAAATTGACGTTTACAACCGTCCAGTTACGCTGTCTGATTTGGATTTTATTCTATTGAAAACTAGCGCTGCCATTTTGAACTTCAGGTAATTAGGCGATCTTAACTACCTCTTGTAATAAGATAATAACCATTAAGTACATTTGTTTGTTGATTTATTTTGACAGCGTTGTACTATCTTCACCATCGGACAGAGAACATGGCCAAGTTTCCAATGGTTTGTGGACAGGATTGATTGGAATGCTCGTTAGAAATGTAAGTCTACGATCGTTTTTGACAGAACTAAATATTGCGTTCACTAGAAAAGGCAGCAATTGGGTTGGAAACCGGACGTGGGTTCAATTTTCCAACCCAATAACACCACATACTTTCTTGCCAATATTTTACACCTTATCTGACCATTGAAAGCGACGTTACAGAAAGCCCCGCCCATAACGGTCATCGCATTATGATCGTTTTATAGGAATCGGACATAGCAATTGACACCATGATGATAAGTCCATCGAGGTATTCGGCAGTGCCATTTTCCAGCGCTTACCTTCACGACTCCATCGCGTTTGTCCTTGGTGAGCACAACCAGACTAGCTCGAATGGATGGTTCTTCGTCAATAGTTTATCAGTTGGGGTGAGTACTTCCACTGAGAAATGTATTTCCTCGCTTCGGTAAGGCTCACTTCCTTTCCAGGAATGGCTCGTGACTCTCCTGGCTGTTTCGATTTTCTTTTGGACGTTCATCTTGGCTTTAAAATGTCTTTCCATAACCGAACCACGTCCTGGAAAAATTTTCGCGTACTTGTGTAGAGTTATTCTGAAACAAGGTCAGTGATTTGGTTTGTTATAAATGGGGGTAGGCAACCCTCAGTATCGAGACATACAAGTGGGTTGATCCATAGCCGTCACCGCGCACTCTCTGGACCTAAAGCGCTTAGAGCGCAGCCGCCGAAAAAGCGATATGGTAGGCAGAGTTTTACCCCCGTATCTATCCCCCTTAGTTACATCGAAGAGGCTTATTAGCAGCAACAGGAAAACATAGAAACGACACAGCGAAAACTAGGGGATGAATGGTAAATCACAAGTGGTGTTTTTCTCTACAGACTTCAATTTGGAAGACCTTCGACGTTGTAATAGTTCAAACGCGTTTGCGATGTCCTTAGTTGACATGGTGTTTCTTTCGTGGATAATCTGTTTCATGTTTTGGAATATCATTTACGGATGCGTGCTGCAAGCCGTCACAAGCGTTTCGTCAAACGACAGACCAATCAACACACTGAATGAGTTAATTGACGCGGTGTTCCAGGGCCATTATGTTCTAGGTGCCCGTAAAGGCTCGGCGGAAGAGTCCATCATTCGTGTCATTTTGAGAAAGGTGATATTAGTAATAAAATAGTTCCACTTGAGTCCTGAGTTGTCTTAATTAATACTAAATACTTGCGCTTACATCAATCAGGGTTGGTGATAATCAGCTTCAAAGACGTGTTTTCTTTGCAGAAGTTATCATCACTTCGAAACTCAGTGCAGTCGTTAGATTTAGACGTTGATGTATTTCAGAAGATTTTGAACGAGAAATTGGCTTTCGCTACTACGGAAAAGCTTATCCGGGTAGCAATTCTAGAAAGGAACTTAATTGGTCAAGTCCGAGTCCTGCCCGAAAAGATATTACAGAAAATGACCGCTGTTGCTTTTCAGCCTGGTTTTTCATCAACTTGCATTTCATCTTTTAACAAATTGTAAGTGCATGTTTATCTATATCTATATAAATCAAAGTCCTGACTGACTGATAATCAACGCCCAGCCCAAACCTCCAGAATAGTATTCACCCCCTCTACGTATGATGACCTTCACGGCCGTAACACGCGTGAATAAGCTTAATATAATAGCCGATGCCAGTTCTAGTTATCGATTACCCGTATCATCTAGGATTGCAAATCTTCGTTCGTCGGGGCTACTTACGAAATGGGAGTCGGACATGATGCAGAGCTACTCGAATATAGAAAACACGTTGAAATCAGAATTTGATTCGTCTTTAAGTTTGATTACCATTAAAGAACTTCAAGATATATTTCTCATTTTAGTCATCGTATCCGCAGTGGCTTGTTTTATTCTGGCGCTTGAGAAACTTTACAAATACACGGAGACGACCTTCGAAGAGAATATGAATGACTTTTTACACTCTATTAAATTTTAATTTTTAATTACTAGAAAACAATTAATCATTTCTAGTACAGAGTATTGCAAACACGGTTTTAGGACCGAAGTAGAGGGCGATTTTGACTCGAAAATGTTCTAAGATATTTTTCCCTAAGGGCCACCCTAAAAGACAAGTCAAAACACTCCAATGTGTAAACGGTGTTCCTTGGGGCGCTTAGGGTAAAAGTCATCTTAGAACATTTTCAACTCAAAATTGCTCGTAGAAAAACTGTACTTTTTTAAATACCCTTTAAGGAATACCCTGTATAATAAAACTTCCTCAGATCATAAATTCTCTTTGTTTCTATATATTGTAAAACTATCACCTATATTTTAAGCCCTCTAGCAGACCCACACTTACGCATTATAGGGTTATGGTGTAACTATTGTAAGAACTTGATCAATAAAGTTACCAAAGTGCTTTATCAATTAAACATGTTTATTTCATTATCAAAGAAATTTCAAAATACTGATTCGAATAATGACACCAGTACATAGTGAAAGATATTTTTAATTTCGACAAAAGCCAGCTTTACACTGAAGTTCAGCGGAACAGGGGCAAATTGCGCGGTATGCTCCAATAACATTCAATTTATCGTTGGTTCCCGGTCGGATTGGCAATTGGATGTCCTCGGGTTTAGCACCAGGACGACAAGGGGAGTTCAGTTGTCCTACTTTTTGGCAAGTTGGTAGAACGTATCTATAACAAAACAAAGGCAAAAACCATTTTTCAATGTGCTAAGGTTGTACAGGACCCAACAATGATCTAAAGCTGAAGTTGTCGCGATTGAAAGGCTATCAGTTAAGTTTGAAGTTTGAACCAGTACTTGACCAACTTGACTCACAGAGGGCCTGACAACATTGCAAGCTGATGTTTGAGCTGAGAGAGGGGGGAGTAATTTTCTGCAACCCCAGTAGTGAAAAGTATCTATAGCTTTACTGCAGGGATGCTGCGACTAGTTATGCTGGGAAGTTTATTTCTAATAACCGACGGGCAAATATTTTATTAATACGAGTATTTTATTGTAAATATTAGTTGTAGGATATTTTAAAAAATATAACAAGAACGGTGACGGGTGTATTGTTTTAAAACGCACCTGGCCTGAGTTGGATAAACGCAGCATTCTCCTTCGTGGCAATCACCAGGAACGCTACAGGTTCCATTGTTATGGTGACAAGTGACAACCTATACACAATTTTCAAAATAAAGCCAATTTTGATTTTTACATCCTCAACAGACTATTTTGGAATTTAAACAAAGTTAAATATTGTCCAAGTCAAAAGAATGCTTTAGAATGCCTTGATACGTGACGCAAAAGGTCATCATATTGTCCGAGGGGTAACGCAATAACTCCTAGTTGCACTTTGCGCGATTCTTTTTCGGCATCGTTCTTAATGATTTTAAGTGACTTTGTTAGTTATTTGCCTCTCATGCCTGGCTAATCACCACTTCAATTCAAGTTACTTCATCTAAAATTACATTCGGAGGGTTTTCAACCCAAATTTGTCAAACGAGTGATTTCGGGACAAATTTGCAAATCCCATGCTTTGCAGTCAACAGTGAACCAAAGACCATATTGGTCCGTGATTCTAAAGCATTCAGGACGAACGTTTGTTTGCAAGCCTCACAGAGTACCTAGCTACTATTCCTAATGGCGAGTATCGCGTTTGAAGAGGAGCACGCAACAGTTTTGCGCTCGCCATTCCCCGAGTATCAGGCCGACCCTTTACGCAACTGAATCAAAGCTCTGATCAAAGTAATAAACAAAAACTCCGTGGCCCTTTCCCCATAATAAAACCTTTTTGGAACCAGCTTCCTCCAAGATAAAACGATACCTCGTCGCCAAAGTTATTGAACAACAATCGGCTGCCCATTGCTCGCCATAGAGCGGAAGAGCCGGACTTGACAAATAGCAAATGTCTGGCGCCGAATTGAAACCGACAAATATGGAAAAACACATACCTGAAGAGCTACGAGAACAGCGAAAACGAATAGACACGACTTCATTGTGCTTGGAGTTAAAGGTTTATGATGCATTTTCAACGCGAAGCAGTTGCTTTTATATCAAACTCCTATCACAACCTGTTTTTCAATTATACACCTGTCAAGAAGCTGCCAAAAAAAATTATTTTATTTTTATATTATAATTTTGGGAATTGCGATTGTATAATGAAGCGTCACTTCATCTCTGAAGTTTTTTGTTGAACAAATTTTTAACGCGCTTCTCTTTATTCCGACTGGCACTTACAAAAACCTGTCTAGCCTTTCGTGCAAGTGATTTTCGGCAGGATATAACAAGAGGTAGCTGGTGCAACATTTTAAAAACCCAGCACCTATAGGTCAGCCGAGCGCACAAGGTGCAAGGCGAAGCGAGATAGATCATTCGCTTAATGATTAGTCTACACTGAAATCTACCTTTTCCCACAAAATCCGTCTAGGCCCTCATGTACTGATAGTCATATCTTATTCAGAAAGTTGTTTATTTGGATGATTATTCTTCATGCACAGTCACAAATAACTCGCAATTCGTTAATTTCCGAATTTGATTAAACTGCCTGGTTGAATCAATAACACTAAGAGAAAGTTGATCAGAAGTAGTTTGTTCACGAGTTCATCTAAAGGTTGACAACAAGTTTCGAAATAAAACGAACTTTGACCCACGAATCTACCTTGGCCACATGCCTTTGACCCACGAATCTACCTTGGCCACATGCCTTTGACCCACGAATCTACCTGGGCCACATGCCTTTGACCTATTTCAAATAGCTGCCTTCTTTGAAGTCCCTTTTAAGAATATTGTTATCGACATCCATCAAATTAGAAACTGTAAGCCATTTTCAATTTGTGGTTTAATTACAATAAATTGCGTAATATTACGAGAGAGTGAATATTTGCAAAATTTTCCTTATGAGATTCTATAGCAAACACTTCGACTAAATTCTCAGTATAGTGAGAGTGGTTCTTATTATTATTATCAACCATGACCTTCATACGCGTAGTTTCAGAATAAGAGGATAGATATCATTTACACCAGGAGGCCATAGGCTACTTGGCGGGCAAAGCGAAGTACCAAGTAGCCTGGCGTCCTGGTGTAAAGGGTATCAATCCTTCGCCGGTTTTCGGGGTCGGGGTCACTAATTATCAGTCAGACAGACAGTCAGCACTTTTCCTTATGCTCGCTTAAAGGCCGACTACCAGCGAAAAGGGTTCCAGCGAACTGAAAACCGAGCATCGAGACTAACTTTGCTAGAAACACATTGTACGGCTTTCAGTTTGCTAGAACGCTTCCAACTTTTACCACAGCGGGGATTCGAAAATCGGCACGGTCGCTCCATTGTTAGTCTCAATGCTCGGTTTTCAGTTCGCTCGAGATCTACGCTGGAAGTCGGCCTTTAATATAGATATAGATATCACCAGCTTGTAATACGCGTCTTTCTTGCTCAGGCTATTATAGTTACGAGATCATAACATCTTCCAAGAAAATCTTCTCGCGTGCTAGAAGACATCAATAGATAGTTCAGGCGCCTCTACCGCTTCATGAGTCGCGCCCATTCCTTCAATAATATTCAATTGCAGTTTAGAGATTTATCAATTATTGACAAATGGGTCGGTCATTGATAAAAAGTTAGATTTACGGAAATGTTAACGGTTCATAGTGTTCAGATTCCGAGGTTAAGTAATTTGGTTTTTGGATTATTATAGCCCAGCTTATCAGTCAGTCAGTCTGGACTTTTACTTATATAGGTAAGTCCAAGCAAATGATACTATGTTAGATTTTTAGCCACATCGTATAATGTATATCTACCATGGGGCTCTTAGTTTGTCACGCGATGGAAGACGGCGCCGACGTCGTGGTCGTCGTAGTGGCTGCTTCGCCATTTGGGTTGTGGTTTGGGAACAGAATGTCATAAGAATCTGGCGTTTGTGGTATTTGCGCGCATCTATACTCTTAAGTATGGGACGTATTGATTTCCTCGTGTTGGGAAATTAGAGCCCGCTCGTTTATATACACGCAATTACAAATGCGCGCGTAAAATATGTAAGAAGAGCGTGGGATGTGGATTTATTATGGGAGTGACCATCTTGTTAAGTTAACTATATTCGCAGAAATCATGAACAGATTCAGTCTTCACCATTTCAAAAACACGATTAGTGCTATACCTTTACCCGTTAGCCGCTACCTGTTCGCTCTAATTTCAACTAGGCTACGTTTCATCCGCAGCTTCGTTCGGGGAGTTTTGAGTAAATACTTGATAAAGCCCCGCTAACGACGTAAAAAACATATTACGAAGAAGTATGTCGTAAAGTTGCAACACGAAAATTTCTCTTAAAGGCCGACTTCCATCGAAAAGAGTTCTAGCGAACTGAAAACCGAGCATCGAGTTTAACAATGGAGCGACCGTGCCGATTTTCGAAGCCCCGCAATAGAGGGGAAAGCAAAAATTCGAGAGGAAATAAATTTAAAAGGATTTCTATTGTGTATCTTCAGTTCGCTAGAACCACATTGCACGGCTTTCAGTTAGCGAGAACCCTTCCAACTTTTGACCCAGCGGGGCTTCGAAAATCGGTACGGTCGCTTCATTGTTAGTATCGATGCTCGGTTTTCAGTTCGCTAGAACCCTTTTCGCTGGAAGTCGGCCTTTAAAGGGAGAACGAAAGGGCTTGTGCTCACACCTTAAATTTTTCAGGGATAAAAAAGATCCCATTCTCCCTTAAAAAAACTAGCGATAGTAATGAAGTCAAACCTCAATCGATAAAGCATTAATATTTATGGGTTTTTTTAAAACAATTCATTATAAATAATTGTTTTGAAGAAATGTTTATCCGCTTGGCACGATCCCTTAAAACGTTTTCGTACGTTAGTCTTCGAATATGTTTGCGATTATTTACGGTCCATTAAAAGATTCGGGTTCTCTCCAACAAGACCCTTTGAAAAGTCGGGGGTAAAATAAAAGTTTGGTGCTTGAAAACCTTTCTCGTCATACTTATATCATTAAATTTACTCGTGGTAACTACCTCAATCTTTCTCTTATATAGCTTAGATGAAGCTATCGTTTCCTTCATAGACAGAACTTGAAATCGGACAAGTTAGGTTGTTCCTGATTTCCGCAAAAATATCGCCATCAAGAATAATTAGTGTTGTAAAAATTAGTAATGTGGTCGACTTTGGCCAATTGGGTTAAAGGAGACGAATTTAACGAGTCAGAAGATGTTATTGGTCGAAACAAAAATCGCCAACAAATTATCATCGATTCATTAACTGGAGAGGTATTTAAAAAACAAATAATTTCGTTTGTCTGCCGCTTGGAGGACGTTGAAGTACACTCTCAGTCCGTGATTAATTACGCTCAAGTTGGGAAAATAATTAAAGATAGAAACAATGATGGATATTTGATTATGTCGAGATCTTATCAAAATTATGGAGGATTGAAAATGGAGTGGGAATAAGTGGTGTTGTTATATTATGATTAAAGACTTGAGTGTTATGATTAAATATAAAAACCCACGGATTTTACACACCAAAGAAAAAAATCACTAAAATCTTGAATTTTGATGAATTTATACGCTACAATAACACGGCATTTAATTAAGCAATTAAATAATAACCATAAAAATTGCAGGTATTTGCCGAAATTCGTTACAAGGAAAAATTGAAAGAATCCCATTCGTTGACTGAAAGAGCCGCCGATTATACATGGTTGTCTATTAAAAATAGGCAAACCAAATATACTCTGTCTGATATGGAGAAATATCAGTTGGACAAGGCTTGCTCTCAGGTTAGTAAAATGAACCAGGGATAGATTTAATTTTAGAAGTAGGAATGGAGAACAGAGTAATGTCTGGTCGCGCCTCAAAGTTCCGGACCCCCTTCCACGAGACGGGGGGGGGGTATGAAAGAAGAGGCGGGGTCATAGGGTCAGGGGTAAAAAGGAATCACGTATTTTTCGCCGTCCCCGTCAGCAACGTCATCAAAACGTACTTTAAGCGAGCCGCCAATAAGATAATTTAAAATTTTCGTTATCCGTGTTGGAGGGAGGGGCTCTATACTGGGTGGTCTATGAGTCGGACTGAAGTAAATACTAACCGTTCTCCATTCCCGCTTCTAAAATTACATCTATCCCTGAATGAACCATTCAACTTGAAGCGAGTCTCGGCTCCCTCCTATCTCTTACCTCAGTTTTGGCGATCATATTGGAAGTCGTCAGCTCAGGCCATACGATTTAGACTACCAATGTTTATGGCAGTACTACGTACGCAAACGTCATATCCTTCTATCTCTTAGCTCAGTGTCATCCCCCCCTACTGAGAGCGTACAGTATCCCCTCTTACAAGATCGCGCCCAGAGGGAGGGATACACAGTCTACACCCCTCTCTACCACCACTAGTCTATAGAAGTTTAGCTAGAGCACCACAGGTGCCGACATTTGCTTTAAGGATGTCGTAACTCAAGCATAATTTATAAAATAAGCGGAAAATTCCTCGTAAACAAAAACTGAAGCAATTTTACACCCGCCTTGAAATATCGACAAATTTTTCAAATCTGATTTCAGGTGTCTCCATCTATGTGCAATAATATCATCTTAGCATTTCGCGAACACAGCGCCTGTGAATATGACGTATCAAAAATCGCTCCCATAATGCATCGCGTCATTGACGACGCTGTAACCAGTCAGAAAAAGCTCGAGGAAGAGCTTGAACTCAAACAGGAATTCGAACGAAAAGCCGCGAAATACAGAAGACATTCTAACACCAGTTGGTCAAGAATTCGGCCCAGAGAAAATCACAATAAAATACATCCCATAATGTTAACTGAACAGCTACATCTCAACCCATAAAAACACTAAGCAAAACTATTGAAGATTTACCAGTATAATGTACTAAAACCATAAGCCTATATCAAAAAATATAAATCATCATAAGCTTAACAAGTTAATAAGATATAATCACCTTTGTTTAACTTATGGTATAAATCATAGCCCTATAATACCCATCATAAGTATGGTTAAAGGGACAGTAAAATAGCAACGACGGATTGGTAAAAATTGTTTGAAATACGTGACGCCAAGATACAAAGACCCCATTAGGAGTGGGACTGGACACTTAGTCCTTAATTTTCGCGAGATTGCAGCACCAATGCCCAAATGTGTTAGTTTCTTTGAACCACGCCTTTCCTCAGTCACGCCCCCCCCCCCCCGATGCGCTTTACAGTCCCTTTAAAAGGACGTCCCCTTGTGGCGGGTTTTTCAAAAATTACCAATGGCCTACAGTCTTAATTTCAACCTATAACTACACTCGACCAAGGATGAATAATCACAGTAGGTCATGCCTTTACTGATTTATTCGGTTTCAGTTTGGAGGAGAAATGTTTAAACACAGATAGCGCAATTATCTTAATTTTGTTTAGCATGTCAATATCACGGGTCAATATGGCAGACTCATACTTACGAATATTACAGGGTTATGATCATACTCAAGGGCAATGGGAAGGAGCAATTGAAAAATAGGTAAACTGTAACACATAGGAAAGATATTTATGGCAATAATTGAAGAGACACATTTGAAATGCTAATGGGCAGCTTTTAATAGTTCCTTATGGCATAGAACTGAACTGAATTGAACATGTGAGAAAAAATATACTAGATTATCTAGACATATGGAAAAATCTTGAAGAAGACAGTCTTATATCACAAAATATGAAACCCCCCCAAATACACCATATGTGGTCCAAAATTTGGTGAAAGAGAAATTGACATTGTTCCTTATGTCAATGTTTCACCTTTTGTTACCTGCAAAACAATACTTCTTTTTAATAAAAACAAATATTCTATTTCAAGCAAATGCTTTGCATCTTTGAATATATCAGATGCAACAATAAACAAGTTGTCCTAAGCAAATAAATAATATATCAAAAGTCAAAACGTTTTTTGTTTAAACAATTTTTTGATATTTGAAAGCTTTTTCTCATTCCAAACCACATAAATTATCTATTTCTATTTGTTTTGAAGTTCAAAGAATTATTGCAAACACACGCAATTTCAAGAACACTAGTTAATAACGGAGTTGATATCTTACCCTGGCTTCCAAATACTCAATCTTCCTTTCCAAAGACGTTAACTTCTCATTTAGAGTCTCAATTCGTGATCGGCAAGACATATCTGTAACAATAGGTAAAACTATTTAAATAAGCGCCTTTAAAGGATATCATATGAATGAAAGTAAGTATATTGAGGGATTTAAAGGTGTGATAGCAGTGTTTATCATCTATCCAAATGTTAAGATGGGGATAAGATGGCAACTTTATCTCCCATAATGGTTTTTAGGTTAATTGCAACAAGGTTTGGGTAAGGGTTTCCGTCTTCATGTCACAGAGAAAATTATCTTTCAATAACATTGATTCTTTTATGTGTTAAGAAGATATTTCGATTTCTAATAGGAATTATTAAAAGGCACAACAAGACAAACAAGAACGCAACACTACCTAAGCCTTGGTTTAACACTAGTGTTTCACCAAATAATCCCACTTAAAATTCAATGTTTGAACGGTTTTTATTACCAAATGAGTTTAGGAAATCGGCGATTTTCTTTATACTTCCAGATATTACTTCGATGTACTCTCGATTAGCCCAATCTTGTTGAATTTGCTTTTGAATCGCTTCTCTTTCCACCGTCGCCATTTTCCTTCTATCGTCCTGTATGAAAGACGGACAGCTACCAAGTTTATCACGCGATGGTGTCGCCATCTCGAAGCCTAAATAAGAAATGTATCAGTCAAATTTCCCGCCCTTTCTTTTAGTTCCCTTGGTTGCACACAGATGGCGCCACAAGCGCACGATATAGTTAATTGGGTCCTATTGGGGTGGTTCAACAGGTCAAAAACCCAACTCTCGGATCAGCGGCGGGAAATTCAAAGGAACCGAAAATTTACAATAAGTTCAATGGATAGGTGGTAGGTTTTTTTCGGAATATCCAAGTCATATTGATCCAAATGACCTGAAATTTTAATGACACGTTTGTTTTTACGTATCTATTATACTGCAAAAGTTTAGATCGGATTTTTTTTAAATAAAAAATTTCCAATGGCTAAATGATGTATTCAGAGTTAACGTTGAATGTATCTTCGGATCTAATCTAGTATAATAGAACAGAACAAAATTATTTCGGAGGCAACAACTTGGGAGTTTAATTGCTTCATTAAAGGAAAAAACTTGAGCATTCTTTGTAAGCTTTGGAGTAAATAAATGATGAGGAAACAAAAAGAAAGATTGAAATATTTAAAAATAAAAATAAACAACACTAATCAATGGCTTCAATGCTCGGGTAAATAAAAATTACTGTCAATCCATAAAAGTCTAATAAGCACTTGTAATACTCAAGGACTATGTAAGTTGACATAGCCGATTATAAAGTATGTGTCAGATCTAATCACTCATATTTAATCAGAATAAAAAGATTTAGATTATATATTTTTAAGGTGTCACCCATTATGCTGCTGACTTGCGGTTTTAAAAATACCTACCCAAGTTTGCTATCGAAACTGGAGATAAAGATAACTTTAGCCCGAACAATTCTGTTTTAATAGAAATAAGTTTAACCAAGAAGGAATTTACTATAGTAAATTAATTCTTGGTTTAACCAAAACCTTTATGCAATTTCTGAAAGCTTAGGCAAATAATACACAAATCGTTAGAAGGACCCATAGTGTTTATCAAAGGCAAATAACAATAACAGAACGTGGAGCAGCAAGAAGTCAGAAATATAATACGTACTTCCAGAAGGGGATAATTGAAGAAGGATGCCGCTCATTATATACTCAGAAGTATATAATACTTCTCTTCCACTATCCCCTTCTGTTGATACTTATCAGAACTAATACATTGTTTTGAAAGCTTGATTAGAAAAAATATATATTTTTTTTAAACATGTTTCTGGGACTTCTCCACACCAATATTTTTTAAAGGCCTATTAGCGCATTATGCCAATGAACCTTTTACTTATTAGGAGCTGTTGTTGACTTATGACTAAATAACGTATACAGTCTGCGACTGATAAAAAAGCTAGATAAAAATGCCCTTGAAAATATATTTCCTCGGCCTCCCCAATCACAATTTCACAAAAATACTTTGCATTCACTATTCAGGCAGCTCCTCGCCGTAACGGATCGTTTTAGTCGCGGGAAACATCTGTCGTAACTCGAAAGGTAAATGTTTCACCTTTTTCACCTTTATAACAAACATTATGTTATAACTCAACTGCGGGTAGATTTTGAATATAATGTACGCGTTTAACGATACCTATTTTCCTGGTAAATATGGGAGAAAAACAATAATTTTTGAGCATTCAAAGTCGCGTTTTTCTATGAGATAAAAGATTATTCACTACTTACGAGGTTACCACCCCCTTTTCGGAGAGTTCTTCTGTTTTAAGGCTACTGAGCGCGACGAACTGATAGCGCCGTTAGGATTGATGGCGTTTGCTAAAGGGATAGTCACTTAGCGCAACCGTTTCACAAGCTATACCATATTTATTGACTATACTAAAGGGATTACAATTAATATTTAAGAGTTATTAGTTTGGAAGTGCTTAAACGATTACACGCAACCCGTACAGTGGTTAGTCCCTCGGAATAGAAATAAATTGATAGTTAAAGTCGTAAAAAGGGTTTGCTTCTTAAAAAAGAGCGTCATGCAGCTATTTTAATTGGGTGGGCGTAGACAGGAATCTCATCCTGGTTTGCAGTACCATTAGACACTCAAAACAATCCCATGTACTAGCGTACTATCATGTCATATTACGCTAACTTAGCAAAAATATATCGCCCATCTATTTATAGAAGTTCAACATGGCTCTACCTAGCACGTTTAAGAAACTGGTCGCTCAAACATTGACTTCGGACTTCCGAAAAGCAGTAGAGGTCATTTCAGTACCCATGCAAACACCAGGACCCGATGAAGTTTTGGTCAAAATTAAGTCAGTATTTAAGCTGCGAAAAAAAAAATAGAAGCGATACAGGGAATCTTTATCTGTCCTCCACTGATGATGCTTCACTTTGTGGGGGGGGGGGTGGGGGTACTTAGCTCCGCCCTTGCCTAGTTCTGGCAAGCCGACGTTTGCTTTAAAAACCAACACGATTCCCTGCATCGCTTTAAATTTTTCCTAAATAAGAAAATATGGAAGGTGAACTGATTGATACCTTGTCTCTTCACAGATACGCGGGTGTTAACGCCACAGACGTGAACGTAACCGCGGGGCGTTACGGTAAAACTCAACTACCCTTCGGAGTTGGACTGGAGTTTGTCGGGGAGGTTGTGCAAGTAGGAAAGGATGTACTTCATCTTAAACCAGGACAGATTGTTGCCAGTTTTATGCAAGGATGTTTCTCGGAGTATTTAGTAAGTAAAGGAACTGGGAGATGAGGTCATTATGTTGAAAAATTAACAATAAGATCTGTTTTCGTTGTAGGTAGCGCACGAAACTCACGTTTTCCCGTTACCCGATTCCAAGCCCGAGTACATCTCATTACTAATTAGCGGATTGACCGCCACCATTGGTTTGGATATAGCTGGTGAGATTAAACCTGGTAACAAGGTCTTGGTGACCGCGGCCGCTGGTGCCTTGGGACAAATTTGTGTTCAGTATTTGAAACAGGAAGGTTGCCACGTTATTGGTCTATGTTCCACGGCCGAGAAAGCCAAAATTATCACCGTAAGTATTTCACTATATCTATTTAGATTCTGTCTACATTAGGCCTATTTTCATCCTTGGTTTTCTTATAAGACCCATGTTTTTCAAGCGTGACTAACAGATACAGACAAAACTGGGTTACTAATTATTGTTTTTCAAAGGACTTGGGATGTGATCACGTTATCAATTACAAAGAAGAGGATTTGGATCAAGTATTAAAGGACACTTACCCCGTAAGTCCTCGTCAGTGTTTTGTTGATTCAATTATTGAAATGAGTTGTGTGACTAATTATATGCATTTAGGATGGTTTGGACGTTATCTGGGAAACGATTGGTGGTAGTGTCTTTCAAACGCTCAGCCGTCACTTGGCCATTAAGGGAAGACTAGTCGTCATTGGAGCCATAACAGGGTACAAAGCGGAAGGAAATCTACCCAAAGTTGATTTGGGGGAGTTACCCGTTCAAGTAAGCCATTGCCACTATTATCAAAAACAAATAGGGGGAAGTACGTATCAAAGGGGCATTTCGCGAGGCGTCGAGGAAGTCGCGGATGAATACACTTCCCCAAAACTATTTTCTCCTCGTCTGTTGAACGAACTTGTGGTGTAGCGTGTAAGAAACTTTCTCTCGGTAACTTGCCTCTGTCTGATTGGATGATTTGAAATTTCGTGCTGCAAACCGTGTTTTTTATGGGAAAGGGACGCTTTACACTAGATTAAGCTGGAGATACGCGCGCGCTCCCTCCTATTTACTTCTGCTAGTATCATTTCCTGAGCGCTATATTTCTTATTCATAGCTTCTTTTCAAATCGGCCGCTATTCGTGGTTTCCTGTTACCACATTATGCCCATCTTTTCGGAGAGTATTTCGTCAAACTCTTAAAATCCTTCCAAGATGGTAAAATAAAGTTCAACTTGGACGATGGTTCTCAAACATCGGAAGGAAAATTCGTCGGTCTTGAAGGAGCCATACGTGGAGTAGAGGTATAACTATCTTTCTAATAAGTATTTATTCAAAATCTAATTTTCAACTATTACACAGTATTTGCACAGTGGAAAAAGCGCGGGAAAGGTGTACATTACCATTCAGTAAACAACGAAACGTGTTGAAAGATCATACTTATACTAATTGAATTGTTTTGTAAAGCTAATATTATACCTATTAAATACATTTCATCCATGTTACGCGCATATTTTGACATACTAAATAACACTAAACATGACATTAAATTGTGTGTCCTAGTAGTACATCATTTTTGTCACCCAACTTGTAAATTGTTAAAAAAAACTAATGCTCGTGTAAACGTATACTCACGTCTGTTATGGAAAGGATAGTCCTATGATTGCCTATAAGTCTACTTCAACATGTATGATAATGCTAATTTGACAAGTGATTTTGTAAAACGATGAACATACTCGTGAATGCGATATTAATACATTAATACTGGAACTTCAGTATCACATCTACCCGTCTTCTTCTGCTACATCGATGTTTATTTGAAACGCGTCTCCTACTTGTTGATCTTCGCGTTCTCATGATATCCGCGAAGAACTCGACGATGGACAGCCCAGTCGCGATTGCTAGGAGACAAGAGGATATGATGAAGGCCAATTTCAACTGTTCCATGGTCAAGGCATTCAATTCCAATTGCACAGACAGATCGGTTGACTTTGACTCACGTCGAATGCAAGATTGCACTGGACGAAATATCACTTTCTCATATCGTCTTATCTGATTGGTTTCGGTAAATCGACGAACACTAAACGAAAGAATTATTCTGCATGTTAAATATGAAGAATCATAAACCTACACTATTCTCTTTAAGCATGACTCGAAAGAATATTTGCTAAGAGTCAACTTATTCGTGACGCTAAATTTATCATAGATAATGATTAGTCTAGCTCCTCCCTCAAAACCCGCCTAGATACGTTCAGAAAATGGCTACCCAATGATTCCAATTAGTTTATGAATTTCCGCGATTGGAGTTCGTAACACGTAGTTTATGTAAGTTTATAACAGGGCAAGACCGCGTTGTGGGTACCCAGCTGTCCGAACTTACGTTGCACTGATGTCTGCAACGAGCTTTTCGTTCATAAATCTCGAATAGCCAATAGCGATCTGCATTTCGTTGTAGGATTTTGAAATTGCGAAGGACGATACTCGGCAAGGTCGTAACTTATTAAGTACATCGTAGATTGATGTCTCGGTCATTAGCAAACACTTTCGGCCATTGGAAACCTCCTCCAATAAGCTCAGATTATAATACTCGTCCGATCGGATCTGAGAACCTTCTATCCGCGTGACGCGACGGTAAATTTCTTGATTTCCAATGTTTCTCGATTTCTAAAAAACATTTAAGCCTGTTTAAAACTAGACCCGGAAAATTTTAGGCTCGGTTATATAAACGAAATGTACTTACGTTTAAGAAATCTAGTTCGTTGCTATTAGCTGGTAAAATGGGTTGAATATCGGGAAAACGTAAAATGTCTTCGACTTTTTTGATATACTGAACAACGGGAATGGTGGACAATAAGGCGATCAAATGACCGCCGATAAGGGTCAAGATGAAAAAATTTTGAATTGACCAGACGACGTAAACAACGCGTTCAGTGTGCGAGAATGACGATTTTGGACGACCTGCGCGTTTAAAATAATAATTACTCTTACATCAGCGTAAGTTGCCATGTCGTACGTACCTTTAAGCATTAAACCTTCGATTATTCGCCATATTGTCAAACCTTTCCAACTTCTGCGCGTTGCTTTATGACTAAGACATCCAATGACGTAGACAATTAAGAATGAAGTTACCATCAACAGAAATAACTGAAATGCGTCAAAGTAAATTTATAACCAAATTACACGTACTATGCAAAAGACAAGATTATGGGAGTGTTTAAAAGTTTACAATTTAAGTGAGACTCGCCCTCCAATAAATTTTGACTATACTAATTAAAATACCACTATTTATACATTAAATAAATTTATACTAAGCCGTTTGATAAACTATGGAATGTTTACAAACTTACCTCGAATTCATCGAAGCCAAGTTTGACATTGGACAGTGTTCTCGAAGCATTTTCCGGAATGCCAACTAAAATTACGGAAGATACTCCATCCACAGTTGGTGAATATTGTAGAACAGACCGTCGCCCAATAGTTGGAAGGAAGGGCGTTAATATCATGTCCGACTTCTGTTGTAATGAAAAAACAAAAGGCCAATCCTTGTAGGGATTGCGTTTGAGACTTGTGTGTAAAATTTCAATTACATTTCTGTTCACCAGTCCAATCATTCCATTCCAACGACCAAGAATGGTACTTCGTCTGCCCCAACCGCCTTCCACGGGGCTTACAAACTCATAACTGTGAGTATACCAATATTTCAAATACATGAAGGGTTCAAAACAAAAGTTCATACATAAAAACCAAAAGTATACTTGAGTAAAACTTGCTTGCGCCGTGTAATATGGGAAACCCCCTTTACACTCAGCGTTTTGAGGATATATATTATAGTATTTACCTTAAATTTCGTATTCTTGAAAAGTCGTTGATCATATCGTACATATAACCGCTGTAACCTTTAACGTTACCATTGTCGTCTTTATGAAGGTATGTGTACGGGGCAAACTGAAATGGTAAATGCAAGAAGTAATATCTAGTTTATTAGGGAGAAGGTATAAATTCGCCACATTTCCAGCTTTATCTCCAGTCCAAACGTATGTCCGATCGAGTTCCTTCTCCCTAATAAACTAGATATCACTACTTGGTAAATGTGAAGAATAAACGTACACCCTGTAAAGAGTGCTTCTCAAATGCGCATTCCCTAATGAGCGCATTTTTGAAGAAGTGAGGCGTAGTTACGTGAAATAAGACAGTGTGAACTAAAAGTTCTTGAGATATTTACTCCTCCGTTTCTTAACTCTAACTGGGCTATATGGTGCCAGTAGTTAGGAACTTCAAGATTATCAGTCTGTTGAAGCTATAGCGATTGAAATGCACTCACAAATGACTGAGAATGTACTTATCTGCGCACTATCTATTCTGCTAATTGCGTTGATTGACTGGTTGAGTTAGCTAAACCAGAAATTGACTTCTCTTTTGGGTTTTAATCGCAGGGACTAAACTTCAAATCTTTACGTGGATTTTTCATCGAAATCAAGGGTTTTATTGTATTACTTCCGGTGAAACCCGGGGACTATTCTTTAAAAACCAATCGTAAAAACTTACCGTTATTATTGCAATTCGAATATGAGGATAAGCGTTATTCCGCATAACTACTGTCTTCGAGTAACTTAATGATTTATGGCCGAAGACGTTTAAGGAAGGCGGGTTCCACTTATGAATAATTAATGGTGTCAAAAAGCGATCAAAAGACCGCGTTACACCTTTTCCAATACATGACCTTCTTGAACTACTCTATATTCTCAACGCGTTCCCTTTTTAAGACAGATCAGGGTTTCTACAATATCTTACAATCGCGTTCAAACTATATCAGTAATCCATTAAATTTAATATGGCTTGACTTCTGATTCAAGCAATAATGGACCAGGTTTAATTTCACGCGTTTTAGCATAAGTTTATAAGATACATTCCATAAGTATGACACTACCTCTACTTCGTAACGCTAGAGACTTACTTAGATATAGTTCGAGAACGACAAGCGAGAACTGAGAACACAACCACTAGCGGTGCTTCTAGGCGCGAAAGAAATAAGCCGAGGAAGTGTCCCCTCCCCTGAAATTAATGGAGTGGTCTATTTTCTTGAGCAATTTCGATTTCCTTCAGTTTTCAGTAATGTGAAAAAAGCCTGGTTTTGAACCAATTTCAAAATTCTGTAACCTTTGCTCCATTGTTGCATTATTTTTAGTTGATGATCCAGGTAGTGTAGCAATCCTGAACTAAACTTCAATAACTTTTCTGGAGAAATATAAGTTAAGTTTTCTGTTTCGTGAGAAAACCAACAGCTGAAGTTCCAAAATATAGAAATTACTTTGCGAAATGTTAAAAGGATACATAGGTTTCAGACTAGGAGGATTCGTACCAATTACACCAGGAGGCTAAGTCCTTAAAGAACTGCATTTATACACAACCCTTGGCGAAACTTTTTCAAACCCACAAAGGACCAGAAATTAGAAATTATTGAGCTTAGATTTTCACATATGAAATTGTATAGAATATGTTCTCGTAAAAACTTATCCGTGTCAAATAATTAAGGCGAACAAATAAAATACAAAATGAGCTTTTAGCATTTTAAATTTTTAATTTTTCAGGGTGGAACGGATAAGAAGAACACTTATTTAGTACAGGCAAAGGCAGGGCGTTGCGCGCAATATAATAATAATAATAGTAATAAATTTCGTTTCGTCCGACGTTTATGAATTCCACCATTACGATGCAAATTTATTATTTTTATTAAAAAGAAAAAAAAATACTCTTATTTTCAAAATTCCCGTTAAACTTGTCTCTAACGCGAAGGCCTAAATCATCAACTTCTTATAGGGTTTTACGGTCAACTAACAATATTTCCAAATATATACTCCACGGGGATTCCACGATATTCGAAAGGGAATGCGCGGCGGCACCTTTAAGGTCTGGGCGCAGGCACGGTGGCTTTTCCCAGCAGGCTCGCTAAACTTCAAGGATGCCGACTTAACAGTGCAGATACTACATACCAACGGGTTGGGAACCCCCTTCTGGAGGGTTTTCCCCAAGAATGCGGAAAAATGGTACCGGAAATGAACGGCACAATGGAAGCCGACTATTTTGGGAATGCGGAAAGATTACCACTTCCTTTTTAGCTCCATCCACAATTATATCGTGACTGACTTATAATTTAACGCCCAGACCGAACCGCTTTACTTAGGAAGTTGAAGTCTTTTAAGGATTGGGACAATATTTTCTAACTTAAATTACACATTTTCCCCGACATTTATTCTAAATACAACTATTTTTCAATATAGTCCCTGAATTTAAGATAACTTGAGTTAAATTCCCTAGAATTATATTGTTAAAACGCGTTTCATTGGTAACTTTGGGTGAATCTACTTTTTCGTATAAGATTTGGCATTTATATGGATGAGCGCTCATAAAGTAAAATTTATTGTATACTAGCTTTCATGGGTAGTGTTTTCTAAAGAATAATGGCGTTAAAATCGACCAATCTTCCTTTTAGTTTCAATTAAAGTCCCTAATAAAGTTGCAAAACGAATATCAATTTAACATATTTAAGCGTTCATATCATTCAGATTCCCTTTGTATTGCTTAATAAAAAAAAACATTCCAACAACTATGACCCCACTCGATCCGAGCTAGCCGACGCTGCTGCGCTGCTCGCGCTATAGAAGCCCCTTCACGCGCAGGGGCATCGTCGGCGTTTTTGTACCGCACGACCCTACCGAAATGCTGGGAGGATTTCGTTTCAACTCAGTCTCACCTCTTTCCTCCAAGGTTTTGAATTAGCGGAAACAAACGCGTTACCCATTCCATCTCGCAAAAAATATGACTTTCACGCCTTTTTGGCCTATTGACGCTATTAGGTCTATTTTTCCGTTGTGGGCCCCCTTGCGGTCGATTAAATTTAATACAGCTCGCAAGAAATGCCTTATAGAAATTTTATTCTTTCTCGAACGTCCGAACTGGTAAGTACAAGCTTTCTTTGCAACAATATTTTATAATCGTAATTAGGGTAATATTTGTATTTAATTTGAATTTAAACAGTGATTTGGTAGACTTAATTAGTTAATTAGTTGATAAAATACGGAATTCTTAAGGTTTTATTTGTATTTATTACGGGAAAGGTTCTATCGTATTTGGGCAATTTTTGAATTTAATTAGTATTTAAACCATGATTTAGGTTAAACTTAATTAGTTTATTAGTTGATAAAATACGGAATTCCTAGGGTTTTATTTGTATTAATTATGGGAAGGATTGTATCGTAATTGTAGTGGCAAGTGGTGAATTTTTCGCCTAATTTAAGGTTAGCCTTTTGGCCCATTGTATCGCGATTAGCGCGTATTGGCTTCATTCTTGCCTGGCGGCTCGCCATTTTTACCGTGGCAATCCGGTTCGACCACGTGATTTAGGCTTAGCGTTGGCTTTTGTTTTCCAATTAGCATTCCTACCAAATCATTTGAGACTGAATTGAACTAGCTTCGACGTAACAAAAGGGGGGGGTGTAGGCAACCCTCAGCATCGGGACGTACAAGGGGGCTTGATTCATTGGCGTCTCTTCGCACTCTAAAAATCCCTTAGCACAGGCGCTAAAAAGCGAGATGAAAGGTAAATTTTTACCCCCATGTTTTTCCCTCTTAGTTCCGTCGAAGAGGCTCAACTGTTCCATCTTCAATAAGAGTTTATTCTTGTCTATTAGTTGAGTCGGTCTAGTGATATGTCCGCGTCTTAATCCGATTGTTGCCGCCTAGCTAGGATTGTCTCGTCGGTTGTGTTCTGTATATGAACTTTGTCGCTAAGTAGGGTAGTGAGGAGGATCGGTTGCAGTATGTTGGGTGTTAGATATGCTTTTTTTTTCTAATTTTTCTTCCTAGCCTAAACCTCTCCATCCAGTTTAGTTCTTAATTAGCTTTGTCAAATGCAGTTGTTTTCTACAATTCCATCTTTTCTCGATAATATTTAGCGCAAATTCAACTGTCAACTTATTAGATCTGTCCTGTTGATCACCGGTTAGTTTACGGGGAGGGTTATTCTTTAATTTTGGTCTTATAGTTTATAGTTTGTGTAGTTAGGTACGGCGCGAGTACCTTCTAGAGGATTGATATTGGCGGTATTTTTCAGCCACTTTTATACATACGATGGCCTTTTAGTTTCATCTGGGTTGTAGAAGATTTAAAGCAATTTTTTGTTGGTTATTTATAAATACTACTCAGAACAGGCAAAAAAATTACATTGATAATCAATGTCAATTTTTTTGCCTGTTTTTTTATTATGTCGAGCTATAGGGCTATAAAAATGTCAAGTGGTCATTCAAGTCAAACCCACAAGTTTAAAAATGTATAATGTATGCGCATGTGGGGTAAATAGGGACAGTGACAAGTGGTCTAAAAAGTACAATAATTTCAATTCCCCACGTTTATTAATTTCGTTCACTCAAATTTCAACGTGGAAATAGGCAAGAATCATTTTTTACAAGTTTATCGGAGGGATTTTACTTTATCTAGCTAACCCAACCAACACTGGTTTCTGACTAATTAGACCACGGGGTGTTAGAAAATAATAGTGAAAAAATTCTAAACTCGCTGCAAGTTGGTCAAAGGTTTTTGAAAATTGCATGTATACTTACCGCCATTAAGACCGCTGCGCGCCTAAACGCATTCTACCCAGCTCAATCTTGAAAAATTACTGGGGGTTAAGGTGTATTTTTAAGTTCATTTAATATTAATAATAGATTAATGGAGTTAATTCAAGTTATTTTCGTATTATTTTAGGGTTAAAAGAAAATATCGCCTTTCTACACATACCTTGAACGGCCTTTATTTAAATTTTAAATATGAAAGGGAAAATTAGCATTTAATTAGTCTTAAAAACGAGGAGTACTGTGCCGCCATTTTTAGAGGCGGGATTAGTTGAACCAATCCCACGCGCGTTCAGTAATAGAGCTTTCAGTTGGAGGGGGAGCTGAGTCTCTTGACATCATTTACGCTGCCATATTGGTGGGTTTAAAGCGGGAATGAAGCTGAGACCACCCAATATGGCTACCAGAACAGCGGTAAGACTTGGGAGGGTGTGACGTACAACTATCCCATCTGAAAGCTCTCTATGAATGGTAATTAATTTTAAATAAGAGATTAGTTTTTATTTTTGACATGCTTTTATTTTTAGAAAAAGGCCGTTATTTTAAGGGATAATGTTATGTTCCCTGATTTTTTTTTTTTTTTTTTTTCATTTAGTTTAGAGTTGTTTTCAAGGATTTAAGTTTATTATGGAAATCAGGTATTTCTTCTAATCTCCAAGCATTGGAAGGACTAACTTCCAGCCAATGTGCTTGAAAGGAATTCTATTCGGGTAGAAATTTAGAGAAATGCTAGAGTCGCGAAGAAAAGGCAAACTAGATTCGGCTTTGAATGATATATTTGTCGTTTTTTTCGACTAAGTGTTCATTTTACTTTCCCTTTTATTTCAGTAATAATGGCCTCCGAACTTGAAGAGAAATGTAAGTAAAACTAGCTTTCTTGTTACACGATTCATTTAAAAGTCAAAACCTATTTTCTATTTCGAAAAACAGATCCACTTTTCCAAAAGCCTGAGTTTGAACGTAAACTTACTTAACGTTAACTAAACGCTTCTTTATCGTTATATAAAGATTATGGCCGCGAAATCGTTGAAAGGAGGACTAAAGGGCATAAAAGTGGAGACGTGTATTACCACACACCCAGTGGTGAAATGCTCGTGAGTTCTTGCTTAAACTGTAATTTAAAGGCCGAGTTCCAGCGAAAATGATTCTAGCTAACTGAGCATAGAAACAAACAATGGAGCGACCTCTCGGATTTTGCGAGCGAAAGTTGTGAGAGTTCTAGCTGAATAAAAGCCGTGCAGGGCGGCCTCTAGCTAACTGAAGAAAAACAATTGAAAGCGGTTTAAATTTTTCCTTGCAAATATTTGAATTCCTCTGTAGGAAACTCTCTTTTGTTTATCTTCAATTCGCTAGAACTGCACGGCTTTCAGTCAGATAAAACCTCTCAAATTTAGCCACAGCAGGGAAACTAAAGTCTGCGCGGTCGCTCCGTTGTTAGTCTCGATGCTTGCTTTTCAGTTCGGAACCCTTTCCGCCGGAACTAATCCCTTAAAGGCAGAGTTCCAGCAAAATGGGTAAACTGATGGTAAATAATAGAATGTTGGAGGGATGCAAAAATTCGAAACGACCAAAAAATTACTGGCCGATCTCCAGTTCTCTAGAAGAGCGAATTTTGTTCGAAAATGGACACGTTCGGGCCCCATTGTTAGTCTCGATTAGGAGTGTGGAGGTGTTTTCACCTCTATCCTCCTAGGTCTCGATGTTCGTTACTCAGTTTGCTTACGTTTTGTAACTCGGCCTTGAAGTCATTTTACCTCGTCAATAAAAGAGGGATTAAGTTTTGCTTTTTATTATAGCGGTCTATGACGGATGTTGCAAGACACCGTAAGTTTATATTTAAAGCTGGGATTTAATCGAAATTTCTAATAATTGATTTTGCAGTTGAAGAAGTCAACAATGGACTAGAAAAAGCAAAATTTTTGCTTTTCGCCGTTTAAGATTTCAAATCACCCATTCGAGTGGTGCCGCCCGGCGGGCACCCCGCGTAGAGAAGCGGTAGGTGTTAATTAAATTGGTTCGAACTTAAGTAGCTGGCGTTCGTTATTCAGTTTGCTCGCGTTTTGGAACTCGGCCTTGAATAGTAGTTTTACCTCGTCAATAAACGAGGGAATAAGTTTTGGTTTTTATTGTAGCGTTCGATGCGCCAAGTTGAAGAACACCTTAAGTTTATATTTAAAGCTGAGATTTAATCGAAACCTTCTTGGAAGTTTGGAACACTCTGCTTCTACAATGCCGGAAACATCAATAACTTCCAGACCAATGTAAGGAAACTAACCAAGAATTTGGGTAGTTTTAATTTTGGGAAAATTGAAAATTTGTTGTTTTTGTTGTTAATTTTTCAGGGAATTTGAAACAACTCCTCAACCAGAGAATTTGGAATCTTCAAGAGATTCAATTTGTATGGAAGTGACGTTGTTAATTTCGAGCTGCGAACAACAACTCGAGATGTGGGCTGATCTAAAACTATTATGTGTTTATTTTCATAATAGTCGGTTAGATCAAAGAGAATATATCAGATCAGAGGGAATGTACTGAAGTTGTGGCCGCTACCCGTCATTTGGGTCTAAATCTTGATAGTAGCGTGGAATCTTCCAGTCAAAGATCGCGCATGGATATTCAACCTGAGTAAATGATTTAATTGATTCAATTCTTTCTAATTTCAATTAAAGACTTAATAGGCTAGTTATTTAAATCTAAAACTATTAAGTGTTTATTTTCATAATAGGCGGTTAGATGTTAGAGCCTCTCAAGGTGGAATTGCAGCAGCTCAGGCCTTGGTTTTACATCTCGTAGCCTCGTAGGCGTTGGTTTTACCAATCAGTCCGTTTGCTCGAAGAAGAATCTGGTTACGATTGTGAGGCTGAAAGTGAAACGGAAACGGAACCGGAAGTTGAAAATGTCAAATTCTCGAGTATGAAAACTCTAATCTTCAAAATAGAGTGACATTACTCGAAAGCATGAATCTATATAACTAGTTATATAGATTCATGTCAATTACGCAAAGTAAAGGTATTTAAAAGTAATTGATGGAGATAAAGACGTACGGTGCAATGATAAGGTGGGTGCGTCATCCTCGTCAAAAAAATGACGTCATTTCAAAGCTTACTAAATGAAATGGAGGAAATTCCCTCGGAAAAAAGTACTTATTTTAATTTTTAAATCAGCTAATGGTTTTTTAAACCAAAACTTATATATTATAGGATGATTCTGTTAAGGTAACGGAAAAGGTCGCCTATCTATTGTTGAAACTGAGATGGTTGGCCTGAAATATAAAGCCCGTAAAAACCAAAACGAGATTGAAGCATTGAAACGACAATTAACGGACAGTGGAAGAAATATGAAGAGATTGCGTCATCAACTTCGGGAAAAAGATGGCTAGTTATAAAATTTCCAAAAAAAAAAAGAGTTCCACCAAATTATTTCATTTTCTCATAATTTTAATGTATTTTTGTGTTAATATTCTTGAATTTGCAATTTTACCAACTTGTACCAAAAGATTTTCAAACTTTTAGCTTCTGTAGTTTTCGGCCCATTATTTATTTACGCTAACCAGAACAAAAGGCAAAATAAAGCCTATTTTTAAATAAACAAAAGTTAGAAAACACATGTCAGTATCCCTTTATTGTTAGAGGGTTCCAATCCCTTTAATATGATTTAGGGGTCATCCATAAATTATCTTTAAATTCCAAGGAAGGGTACTCTAAAGATTTTATGAAACCAATCGTAAGTGTAGCAAAGGGGGTCGAATATTCCTGGAGAAGTTTGACGTAATTTATGAACGGACCCTTTTGTGTGTATGCAATGTTTATTATAGTTTTTAACATCATAAAGTATACATGGATGGTATATTATATCAATTTTTAAGTGAATTTTATAAGGGTATATATTATCAGTTATCTTTGAATCATTTTAAATCATTTTTCTTTTGCATAAAAATTTTACATATTGTTGAAACTGAGATGGTTAACCCGTAATTTCCGTAAAACCAAAACGAGATTGAAACAACAATTAACGGACAGTAAAAGAAATATGGAGAGATTACGTCATCAACTTCGGGAAAAGGATGGCTAAATATAAAATTTCCAAAAAAAAAGTTCCACCAAATTATTTAATTTTCTCATAATTTTGATATATTTTTATTGTGTTTCTATAAATATTTCGTAATATTCTTGAAATTGTCGAAATTGTACCAACTTCTAACTTCTGCAGTTTTCGGAAGGGTAGCAGAAGCTTGCACTTTGCAGTGTTACAAAAATAGGGTCCATCGGACCATCGGACCATCGTTTCGTTTACATTAGGTCGACGGGAGGTACTAATTTGCAGGACTTTTTTTTTTGCAAACTTTTTTTACAAACTTGCAGAACCTTCGAGTACCGTACCCCTCGAAAAGTTTGCAATTTCATACCCTAATTTGCAGGACCTTTTTTATAAACTTGCAGAACTTTTTGTTTGCAATTCTACACCCTAATTTGCAGGATCTTTTTTCATCAACAAAGGTAAATAAGTTTGTTATCTTTAATTTTTTTTAATTAAACAATAAAACAATGAAAATATAGGCCTTTAACAACGGAAGTTACTGAAATATTTCATTAGAATACATCTTGGAAGATTATTTTGAAACTCTTAAATGTTTGCTTTGAGTTATCAGACTAAATATTTTTGATTGACCCTTAACCCATAGTCGTGGTCTGCTACTAATAAAGTTATGGTCTTCTACTGTTGATGCTTGAGGATTTTAAATTAAAGACTGTTAGGATACTTTCCTTTGTATTAACTTGGGTGAGTGTATGTTCTGATCAGTTCATAAAATTAAATAAGAATTAATCCTAACCATGATTTAATTTTTTGGTAGTTTTTTATGCCGAAAACCTCTCGCAGAACCTTGAATATTTTTTACAAACTTTTAAAATAACCGGTTTTTTTCATCGGAAACGGTACGGATTAGTTCATAAAATTAAATAAGAATTAATTCTAACCATCATTTAATTTTTTGGCAGTTTTTTATGCCGAAAACCTCTTGCAGAACCTTGAATATTTTTTGCAAACTTTTTAAAAAACCGGTTTTTTTACGTGAAAACGGTACGGATCAGTTCATTAAATTAAATAAGAATTAATTCTAACCATCATTTAATTTTTTGGCAGTTTTTTATGCCGAAAACCTCTTGCAGAACCTTGAATATTTTTTGCAAACTTTTAGAAAAACCGGTTTTTTTTCAAATGAAACGGTACTAATCAGTTCATTAAATTAAATAAGAATTAATTATAACCATCATTTAATTTTTTGGCAGTTTTTTATGCCGAAAAACTCTTGCAGAACCTTGAATATTTTTTGCAAACTTTTAGAAAAACCGGTTTTTTTACATGAAAACGGTACGGATCAGTTCATTAAATTAAATAAGAATTAATTCTAACCATCATTTAATTTTTTGGCAGTTTTTTATGCCGAAAAACTCTTGCAGAACCTTGAATATTTTTTGCAAACTTTTAGAAAAACCGGTTTTTTTCAAATGAAACGGTACTAATCAGTTCATTAAATTAAATAAGAATTAATTATAACCATCATTTAATTTTTTGGCAGTTTTTTATGCCGAAAAACTCTTGCAGAACCTTGAATATTTTTTGCAAACTTTTAGAAAAACCGGTTTTTTTACATGAAAACGGTACGGATCAGTTCATTAAATTAAATAAGAATTAATTCTAACCATCATTTAATTTTTTGGCAGTTTTTTATGCCGAAAAACTCTTGCAGAACCTTGAATATTTTTTGCAAACTTTTAGAAAAACCGGTTTTTTTACGTGAAAACGGTACGGATCAGTTCATTAAATTAAATAAGAATTAATTCTAACCATCATTTAATTTTTTGGCAGTTTTTTATGCCGAAAACCTCTTGCAGAACCTTGAATATTTTTTGCAAACTTTTAGAAAAACCGGTTTTTTTCAAATGAAACGGTACTAATCAGTTCATTAAATTAAATAAGAATTAATTATAACCATCATTTAATTTTTTGGCAGTTTTTTATGCCGAAAAACTCTTGCAGAACCTTGAATATTTTTTGCAAACTTTTAGAAAAACCGGTTTTTTTACATGAAAACGGTACGGATCAGTTCATTAAATTAAATAAGAATTAATTATAACCATCATTTAATTTTTTGGCAGTTTTTTATGCCGAAAAACTCTTGCAGAACCTTGAATATTTTTTGCAAACTTTTAGAAAAACCGGTTTTTTTACATGAAAACGGTACGGATCAGTTCATTAAATTAAATAAGAATTAATTCTAACCATCATTTAATTTTTTGGCAGTTTTTTATGCCGAAAACCTCTTGCAGAACCTTGAATATTTTTTGCAAACTTTTTAAAAAACCGGTTTTTTTACGTGAAAACGGTACGGATCAGTTCATAAAATTAAATAAGAATTAATTCTAACCATCATTTAATTTTTTGGCAGTTTTTTATGCCGAAAACCTCTTGCAGAACCTTGAATATTTTTTGCAAACTTTTTAAAAAACCGGTTTTTTTACGTGAAAACGGTACGGATCAGTTCATTAAATTAAATAAGAATTAATTATAACCATCATTTAATTTTTTGGCAGTTTTTTATGCCGAAAACCTCTTGCAGAACCTTGAATATTTTTTGCAAACTTTTAGAAAAACCGGTTTTTTAAAAAGTTTGCAAAAAATATTCAAGGTTCTGCAAGAGGTTTTCTGCGTAAAAAACCACCAAAAAATTAAATCATGGTTAGAATTAATTCTTATTTAATTTTATGAACCAATCCCTACCGTTTTCATGTAAAAAAACCGGTTTTTTAAAAAGTTTGCAAAAAATATTCAAGGTTCTGCAAGAGGTTTTCGGCTTAAAAAACTACGAAAAAAATAAAAAATGGTTATAATTAATTCTTATTTATATTATGAACCAATCCGTACCGTTTCCATTGAAAAAAAACCGGTTTTTTAAAAAGTTTGCAAAAAATATTCAAGGTTCTGCAAGAGGTTTTCTGCGTAAAAAACCACCAAAAAATTAAATCATGGTTATAATTAATTCTTATTTAATTTTATGAACCAATCCGTACCGTTTTCATGTAAAAAAACCGATTTTTTAAAAAGTTTGCAAAAAATATTCAAGGTTCTGCAAGAGGTTTTCGGCTTAAAAAACCACCAAAAAATTAAATCATGGTTAAAATTAATTCTTATTTAATTTTATGAACCAATCCGTACCGTTTTCATGTAAAAAAACCGGTTTTTTAAAAAGTTTGCAAAAAATATTCAAGGTTCTGCAAGAGGTTTTCTGCGTAAAAAACCACCAAAAAATTAAATCATGGTTATAATTAATTCTTATTTAATTTTATGAACCAATCCGTACCGTTTTCATGTAAAAAAACCGGTTTTTTAAAAAGTTTGCAAAAAATATTCAAGGTTCTGCAAGAGGTTTTCGGCTTAAAAAACTACGAAAAAAATAAAAAATGGTTATAATTAATTCTTATTTAATTTTATGAACCAATCCGTACCGTTTCCATTGAAAAAAAACCGGTTTTTTAAAAAGTTTGCAAAAAATATTCAAGGTTCTGCAAGAGGTTTTCTGCGTAAAAAACCACCAAAAAATTAAATCATGGTTAGAATTAATTCTTATTTAATTTTATGAACCAATCCGTACCGTTTTCATGTAAAAAAACCGGTTTTTTAAAAAGTTTGCAAAAAATATTCAAGGTTCTGCAAGAGGTTTTCGGCTTAAAAAACTACGAAAAAAATAAAAAATGGTTATAATTAATTCTTATTTAATTTTATGAACCAATCCGTACCGTTTCCATTGAAAAAAACCGGTTTTTTTAAAAAGTTTGCAAAAAATATTCAAGGTTCTGCAAGAGGTTTTCTGCGTAAAAAACCACCAAAAAATTAAATCATGGTTAGAATTAATTCTTATTTAATTTTATGAACCAATCCGTACCGTTTTCATGTAAAAAAACCGATTTTTTAAAAAGTTTGCAAAAAATATTCAAGGTTCTGCAAGAGGTTTTCGGCTTAAAAAACCACCAAAAAATTAAATCATGGTTAAAATTAATTCTTATTTAATTTTATGAACCAATCCGTACCGTTTTCATGTAAAAAAACCGGTTTTTTAAAAAGTTTGCAAAAAATATTCAAGGTTCTGCAAGAGGTTTTCTGCGTAAAAAACCACCAAAAAATTAAATCATGGTTAGAATTAATTCTTATTTAATTTTATGAACCAATCCCTACCGTTTTCATGTAAAAAAACCGGTTTTTTAAAAAGTTTGCAAAAAATATTCAAGGTTCTGCAAGAGGTTTTCTGCGTAAAAAACCACCAAAAAATTAAATCATGGTTAGAATTAATTCTTATTTAATTTTATGAACCAATCCCTACCGTTTTCATGTAAAAAAACCGGTTTTTTAAAAAGTTTGCAAAAAATATTCAAGGTTCTGCAAGAGGTTTTCGGCTTAAAAAACTACGAAAAAAATAAAAAATGGTTATAATTAATTCTTATTTAATTTTATGAACCAATCCGTACCGTTTCCATTGAAAAAAACCGGTTTTTTAAAAAGTTTGCAAAAAATATTCAAGGTTCTGCAAGAGGTTTTCGGCTTAAAAAACTACGAAAAAAATAAAAAATGGTTATAATTAATTCTTATTTAATTTTATGAACCAATCCGTACCGTTTCCATTGAAAAAAAACCGGTTTTTTAAAAAGTTTGCAAAAAATATTCAAGGTTCTGCAAGAGGTTTTCTGCGTAAAAAACCACCAAAAAATTAAATCATGGTTAGAATTAATTCTTATTTAATTTTATGAACCAATCCGTACCGTTTTCATGTAAAAAAACCGGTTTTTTAAAAAGTTTGCAAAAAATATTCAAGGTTCTGCAAGAGGTTTTCTGCGTAAAAAACCACCAAAAAATTAAATTATGGTTAGAATTAATTCTTATTTAATTTTATGAACCAATCCGTACCGTTTTCATGTAAAAAAACCGGTTTTTTAAAAAGTTTGCAAAAAATATTCAAGGTTCTGCAAGAGGTTTTCTGCGTAAAAAACCACCAAAAAATTAAATCATGGTTAGAATTAATTCTTATTTAATTTTATGAACCAATCCCTACCGTTTTCATGTAAAAAAACCGGTTTTTTAAAAAGTTTGCAAAAAATATTCAAGGTTCTGCAAGAGGTTTTCTGCGTAAAAAACCACCAAAAAATTAAATCATGGTTAGAATTAATTCTTATTTAATTTTATGAACCAATCCCTACCGTTTTCATGTAAAAAAACCGGTTTTTTAAAAAGTTTGCAAAAAATATTCAAGGTTCTGCAAGAGGTTTTCGGCTTAAAAAACTACGAAAAAAATAAAAAATGGTTATAATTAATTCTTATTTAATTTTATGAACCAATCCGTACCGTTTCCATTGAAAAAAACCGGTTTTTTAAAAAGTTTGCAAAAAATATTCAAGGTTCTGCAAGAGGTTTTCGGCTTAAAAAACTACGAAAAAAATAAAAAATGGTTATAATTAATTCTTATTTAATTTTATGAACCAATCCGTACCGTTTCCATTGAAAAAAAACCGGTTTTTTAAAAAGTTTGCAAAAAATATTCAAGGTTCTGCAAGAGGTTTTCTGCGTAAAAAACCACCAAAAAATTAAATCATGGTTAGAATTAATTCTTATTTAATTTTATGAACCAATCCGTACCGTTTTCATGTAAAAAAACCGGTTTTTTAAAAAGTTTGCAAAAAATATTCAAGGTTCTGCAAGAGGTTTTCTGCGTAAAAAACCACCAAAAAATTAAATTATGGTTAGAATTAATTCTTATTTAATTTTATGAACCAATCCGTACCGTTTTCATGTAAAAAAACCGGTTTTTTAAAAAGTTTGCAAAAAATATTCAAGGTTCTGCAAGAGGTTTTCTGCGTAAAAAACTACCAAAAAAATAAATAATGGTAAGTAATAATTGTTAATAAATTTCATAAACAAGTCAGAACATACACTCACCCAAGTTGGTTCAAACGAAAGTATCCTAACACTCTTTAATTTAAATATATATTGTAGGAATGCTCTTCACCTCAGAGATCCTTATAAAAATATGTTAATTCATTACGTTGAACAGTGTCAAATACGCCATTAACCCTTATTATTTGTATTTAACTCGTCAGTAAGAAACCATAATTATATAGTATCGATAGCTTAAATTTAACTTTAGTAGCATACCACGACTATGGGTTAAGGGTCAACCTTTAATATTTAGTCACAAAACTCATAGCAAACATTTAAGAGTTTCAAATTAATCATTCAAGATGTATTCTGATGAAATATTTCGGTAACTTACGTTGTTAAAGGCTTATATTTTCATTGTTTTATTTTTAATTAAAAAAATTAAAGATAACTAACTTAATTACCTTTTTAGATGACGTAAAAAAGATCCTGCAAATTAGGGTGTAGAATTGCAAACAAAAAGTTCTGCAAGTTTGTAAGAAAGCTCCTGTAAATTAGGGTATGAAATTGCAAACTTTTCGAGGGGTACGGTACACGAAGGTTCTGCAAGTTTGTAAAAAAAGTTTGCAAAAAAAAAGTCCTGCAAATTAGTACCTCCCAGGTCGACTCGTGAGTGAGTCGAGAACCGGTGGAGGTTGGGACATTGTTGATTTTTTAATTGTTTGTTTTATTGTATTCTTATTTAAATTAACTTGAATCAAGTTTATTATTAATCTTATTTAAGTCGTAATAAACCGGTGTGAACTTTATTTAATCGTAATTATGTCGATACGCGTTGTAAAAGCCGATTCCACGAGTCGTGATCATAACAACAAAGAGCCATGTTTTGTGAAGCACCATCGGTTAATATATTTTTTCCTCTTCACGATCTTCTTAATAACTGTCGTGATCGCTTGTTTCTTTATGTTTGGAGCCAAGTATCGCGAACCCTATGAAGAAAATTTATGGCGTTTTTGGCCAGGATGTACACCAGTAACGACTTGCGAGTCTGTCTCTTTGTCTTTCCGATAACCCAAACCAAAGTAAGTAAAATTTAACCAAAAAATCGTTTATTACTTTATTTCTTTAGGATCGAAATAGTCGAGAGCATACCCGAGAATTTAACGTACCCTGAAGGGTCCATTTCGTTAAATTCAACATACAGTGGTTGGCTTCAATTGATTAAAAATGCTGAAGAAGAAATAGACATTGCCGCGTTCTATTGGTCTCTTTTAGGCTCTGATGTAGTAAATGATACTTCGGATTACCAAGGGGAAAATATTTTCCAAGCTTTATTAGAGGCTGGTACCACTAGAGGCGTTACTATAAGAATTGCTCAAAATAAACCCTCCGAATCTTACCCGGATAAAGATACCCAAATGTTAGTTGATAAAGGTGCTGCTGAAGTTCGTAATTTAGACTTTGAGGGTTTACTCGGAGATGGGGTTTTACATACTAAAATGATAATCGTTGATGGGAAAAGCTTTTACGTTGGTAGTTCTAATATGGATTGGCGCGCTTTGACGCAAATTAAGGAGTTAGGGGTTGTAGTTACTGATTGTCCTACTTTAGGATATGACGCGCTCAAACTCTTTGAGGTTTATTGGGAAATGGGCAAAAAAGGTGCTAGGGTTCCGAAAGAGTGGCCTGATGTACTTAAAACTCAATACAACAAGGAAAGCCCCTTGAATATACTCTTGAATGGTAAATGGGCCAACGTCTATTTATCGGTGAGCGTCATTAAAAAACAAAACAGAAAGGCTTGGGAATTCCTTATCAAAGAAGTGTAGGCCTAGTAACTTAAAAAGCGACTGTTCTCCCTTTGATAAGGCTTTGCTTAGTCTATTTAAAGAAGTATATTTGATTTGTCAATAATATTTGACCTAAATTGAACATTTTAGAGTTCCCCTCCCCCATTTTGTCCCGAAGGACGCACCGGTGACATTGACAGTATTAAGGATGTCATTCAAAAAGCGGAGAAATTTGTTGACATTGCTGTGATGGATTATTTTCCAATAAGTCTTTACGAAGACAAAACTAGGTACAAAACTGACATTTGCCCTTTAAAATTCCTTCTGTTGAAAGTACTTGAATTCCTTTGTGAAAGTAACCAATTCCGAGTTTGCTAACGATGTAAACCAGTCTCGTACCTGTTCTGACCTATTTTATTAACATTAAAAACGCAGCTTTTGGCCGGTGATTGATGACGAACTTAAAAGAGCCGCGATTGAACGTAAAATTCACGTCAGATTATTAGCCGGTTATTGGAATCATACTAGACCCGATATGCTTAATTATTTGCGAGTCTTGTCTTCTGTCAGTGACGAGAAAATTAAAATCGAGACGGTTGTAGTGTTTAATTTAGGGTTGTAAATTTTCCGGAAAAATAAAACGCGGAAAATTTTCCGGAAACTTTTCCGGAAAATTTTCCTCTTAGCGGAAAATTTTCCGCTAATCGGAAAAATATAAAACTAGCAATTATGTGAGCTTTGAGTCAGTTTATCTAACTTTTAAAGATTTAAAACATTCTCCAGTTATTTTGCCATCTTTAGTAGATCTATTAAAGTACCACCAAATATTAGTGGTTGATTTTCCCATAATTTGTGACTTAAAACAGGGTTAACAAACTTAATAACATTAACAACATAACACCTCGTTTCCCTTACAATGACGCAGACGATCACTATCCTTTATGCCTGATAATTTTAGTTTCACTTGGGTCTCTTAACGGTTAGGTCTCGACTCTCTAACGCCTTATACCGTCATAAGAGCAAACAGTAACCCTATGCATGCAAGCGATAGCAAATGAGTGAGCTTTTCCTATAGAAAATAGGGGTCACTAGACTCTGTGCCCTTGGACAATTTTTTACCCCTCCGAATTCACCTAAAACCAAATAATGAATGTTTTGAAAAGAAAGGCAATTGAAAAGTTTTAAAGTTTTAACTTTTTAATTGAAAAACAGGTAGCGGAAAAATACGGAAAATTTTCCGGAAAAATATAGCTCGGTCATTTTCCGGAAAATTTTCCGAGCGGAAAATTTTCCGCGGAAAATTTTCCGACTTACAACCCTAGTTTAATTTAATTTAATTGAATCGAGTTTTGTTTCAGCTTCGTTAGCTAATTTTTAATATATTTTTTTGCGTAGAAATTGTTCAAAGTTCCAACGTACACTGAATCTCAGTCTAAAATACCCTTCGCTAGGGTAGCTCATAATAAATATATGGTAACTGACAAACACGCGTATATTGGTGAGATTCATCCTTCGGATCTTTGCGTTAATCGGATGATATTATTAGCAGAAGTGGATCATATTACAGCTCCCTAGAAGTACTGGACGATATAACATCGCCGTGCATCAGCATTGTCTCCTAGCACTGAAGAGAAAAGGGTATATGCGAAACGCAGCGGCGAATTTGTGAACTAAACCAGAGGAATGATTTTGGCGCGAAAGAAATTTTTAATAAGCGGGGCAAGCAAACGGAAGTAAGCGGTAGCCAATGAGGAAAGGGTTTGAGAGAGAAGAGCGCGGAAGGAAACAAGTTGTTCCATACAAAGTGTTGGGTTGTGAATATTATAGTAGAAGTCCACTTTATTTTTCCGATTTTAAAAAATAATTGGCGGTCTATAGGTATTTTTTAAACGCTAGTGTTGAAAAGGAAATTAATATGAATTCAAATGATCGAAATAGCCTTCATCATGCTAGAATATTTTTAATGTATCCCTAGTACAGCACTGAGCTAAGCTTCCACCGAATTAAAGGCTTTTAGCGGGGATAGTTGGACCGATTTATTACTAACATTGAAATTTGTTTTCCTTTTTTAAGTGTGACAAATTTTCTCAATGCTTTAACGTTTTCCGTTTGCGAAAGATGCTGGTCAATATTTTTCAGTTTTGCAAAACGTTTTAGTCGCTTACGGTTAAGTGCTTTTAATATCACATAGATCGTATTCAGATGTCTCTTTAATTTGGGCATGCAATGATTGCAATTACTTAAATTGATCCTAGGCGTTTTCCTAATTAGCTAAGAAACACAATCCATTCTAAATCAAAGTTATAACGCGATATCAAGCTTCACACTAATCACGACACTGACGGCGGTCTGACAGCCATTACCATCAACCGGAACTTCCGTAGGTTAACGTAACTCCAGATCCGGGTTAGTGGGAAAACTATACTTGTAAAACTGAGCTATAGATGGCGGGCTTGGATGTCTTGGAAGAAAACGCTGTTTACAAAAGCATAACCTACGTCCAGTACTTATAGGGAGCTGTAATATGATTCACTTATGTTATTAGTTTTAACATTTTTTCTTAAATAAAACAGGAACTTCCAATTGGTCCAAAGATTATTTTACCAACACAGGAGGTGTCGCGCTTATTTTAGCCAACGCTCGCGATATCAGTTCCGATCCTACCAGTGAAGTTGCTATTTTAAAGCGAGTTTTTGATCGAGATTGGCATTCTGAATATGCCAAAAATTTAACCGATTTTGTTTAATTTTAATATATTTTTCTTTATTTTTAATTATTTTTTAAGTTTAATTACTTTTAATTCGTGCCATTTAAATAAATAATTTCGTTTTGAAATTGTATAACTAGTGATTATACATTTTTGTCTTTTACGTTTTTTTATTATAATATTGTATTATTTCAATAAGATTATTTTTAAAATTACGAATAAAAATTGTTCAAAGAAACGAATGTGTTAAAAGCGCATCATTGAAGTATATTCGTATTAATTACGGCACTTACAACCAAACCATCAGTAGAGGGGATTGTAACGTTATGTATGGTCTAGATCTTCGCGTACGCGTTGACACGAGTGCCATTAAAAATTGAAATCCTTCAATTTCTGTTCAATATCAACGCGATTTAAAGTCAACATCCTCCAAATTCGTAATCTGTGACGCGTAATATGACCAATAAACAACTCCAAACACAATTAAAACTAAAGGGAACAATATTCTCGATACCATATCGAAAGAATTCGTTTTATGGGAGGTTACCACAGCCGGTGGTTTCGCTGTTTGAACCTTCCAGCCACTGGGCAACTCAATTAAATGGTTGTTGACATTCATAACTACTAACAGGGTCCAACCTTGGGCGTTTGACTTATTACAGCAATCCTTGCATAGAATAGGTTCGGGTTGAGCTGGGGTTGTAGGTTGGGAAGGGTTTTGATCGGGTTTTTGAGCTTCGTTGATTGACCAGGCGGGACTCGGTACCACACGACTCGTAGCTCCCTATAAAGTTCAAAAGTTAATTGTTTTTCGTCGACTGCGGATTTCGTCATGTACCTGGATTTCCTGTCTTCGACTAAGGGTGTACGCCAATGTGAACTCTATTAGGGAACTGAAAACCATTAGTAGACACCCAAACAACCATACGTCCATGGCGGTCATGTAATCAACAGGGGGTAGGAGAGATCTGGCATGGACTATCTCAGTTGCCAGAGTCTGAAACAGGCCATCTTTTAAAAAATATAATTCTTTAAAGTTGAAGGGTTTCTTACGAGTAAAGCCGTGACCCCTAAGGTCACACGTCCAGGAACCGCCGAGGGCTCGATCCAAAATGAAACCCAAGATAAACAAACGACTAACGATGAAGGGATGTAAGTGTTGATGATACTAGCGGTTAAATGTCGCGCGAATTTAAACTTCAGAGTTAATTGGCTCGTGTTACCAATTTTACGAACACTAACACCCGACTCAACTTTCGGTGGTCCCATCGCGAATTGTAAGGGTTGCGCCCCCTTGTAAACCTCGCAAATTTTATAATCTTGGACGTATGGCGGACTTTCATCATCCGCGCGAAACCAGTTGAGCGTCGCGACGTCCACCTTGCTGTATACTAAAAATAAAGTTTCTATGGTTTATTGTATTTATAGTACAAATGTTATTAGTTCTTACTCATTGAAATATAAACGGAACACCTTTGAGTATCCATTGGATAGTTATGAAAATGCATTTGACAGCTGATTTTTAGTCGAAACCTAAATTGAATATTAAGAAGTTCGTATAAGTTCTTGTTGAACTGACGTTTTTGTTCTCGTTGGTCTCACCGACTATAGCGTAGAAAATATCCACCATCGACCAGCGTGATGACGGTGTTGGGTACCGTCGTATCAAACAGAAGAGAGTCTTTGGAATTGGGAAAAATTATATCTGGTTTCCAGATACACCTGGCTACGGATTTTGGTACATTTATGGGTTTATCCGTTTTAACTCCGTCTAATTTCAACGTTGGATCTTTCCAAATATCATATATTGACGTTTGTAACCCAAATTCCTTTGTAGAAAATTATGCTAGTTACAAACCGCGAGTTTTAATTCAAAGGGACTAGCAACCAACAACAATAAGCCTCTTCGATGCACAAAAAGGGGTTAGGCAACCCTCAGTATCGGAACCATCTCCGCCCACTCTCTGGACACAAACCGTCTAGAGCGCAGGCGCCGAAAAGCGAGATGGAAGGCATTGTTTTAATCCCGCGTTTTCCCTCTTCGAAGAGGCTTATTCGTGCCCACGATTGCCAGACTCTTTAATTTAAGAATATCTGCAAAGGAAACCGACCATTCTATCCTCGCTTACGTCAAATAAATCAATCACGTTTATACTTAAATAAACTTTAATTGGTTCTATAAATATAAATATTAAAAAATAATTATTTTATTGTGGAAAAAAACAAATAGTACGATGTAGGTACCATTTCTTTGTAGAGTGTAATTATCGTCGCCGTAACAACTTTGCGGTTTATGAATTGACCAATCAAATGGCTCCGAGTTCTGTACCGACCTATTGATTATATTTGATATTAGAACCATACCAATGTTTTCTATAATATGACAGAAAGATTAAATATTGTTGACCCAAGCAAGCCAAGTGTATCGCGGCGTTTTCTGTTTTCCTCCATTTGTCATAACTTTTAATTAAATAAAAAGTGCTTCAAAAAACGTGTCCTTTCTCGTTGATTAAAGTATAACGTGCCCCAACTATAACTTACGTAAAGCATTTTTCAGGTCACGCTACCCTATATTATGGCCTATGTTTATTTAAGGTCTATTAAGATTATATTTGAGCATTTATGTACCTTTAACTTTAAACTAAGCAATTTCACGACAGAAAACTTTCTCAAGAGTTTTTCAAAACTATAATTTAGGAGATTTTAACGAAAATAACAACCCAAACCCTTTATATGTTAATAGAAAAAAACATCATAAAATATTCAGTATTTGTTATCGTGTCGAGAGAAAGCGGAGAAATTTAAAAATGGACATTAATGTACGCGTATTATGACGTCTTGAGTGGACAACAGGTGGTAAATTATCTCAGAAAATGGGGAGGAGATTTCTCTAGTCCATTAACTATTCACGACAAATGTTAAAAGTCCTATAATTGGATCACGGAGGGTGTTCAAATCAGGCGAAAAATATTGACCCGTGGAAGATACCGCAATCTTCTTCGGTTTAACGAAAACATAACGCGGCAAACACAAACTTGACACGCGTAGAAACATTTTTGATTACAGTTTTTTTCTCACTTCAAGATATGGGTTTTAAATCAAGTTTTATGGTTCGACCGATAAAGCTAAGCGTTTCATTTGAAAGTTTTTGATTAGTTTGCTTAGTATACCCATATATGGGTAATGTGGTTTGGCACGCATCGACGTAGAAACGTCATTAAATTATAATTGAGGCGCTTATAGTCCGTTACTACTAACGCCTCTGTTCCCCCAACTATTTTCCTCGAAGAATAACACGAGTCTGAATTAGAATTAAACATTTATAGGTAAACATGTCGATTATGGATGCCTAAAACCGCCCGGTTTAACCGAAAACCGGTTTTTTCAGGTTTGTTAATTCTTCGGTTTTAATCGGTTTTACTTCTAAACGGTTTTTGATCAATTTCTTACAAATTCCATTAAAATCTATATGAGAGCCAATTTTGATTAGTTTTGAGTGACTTGAGGAATTTGTTTTTACAAAACACTGATTAAAACGTAATTTGGAACATGTCAATTGACTTTTCAAGACAGGTAGAGCTATCCCTGCCTACGAAACAGTACTTCAATAAACACGCAAAATTACCCCAAAGCACGATAGCATGTCAATAAACAAGAAACACTTCGTAAAACAGGATTTTCAACACATACCTTATACCAAAATTGAAGATAGTAGCGCAAATTGCCACTAAATATATCATGACAGGTCAATGAAATCGCGCCAAATAGTACTCAAATTAACCCGCTCTTTAACGCTGACGCAACGCATCTAGTTCTTAGGCGCTCAAATTTGAAAATGATTGTGAAACCTTCGGACGCTGACGTTTTGGCAGGCAGCCGGACAAGATCGATTGCAATAGTGGTCACTCCCGAGTCCGGTAATATCTCAATCTGACAGCGAAGTAAGCCGAAAGAGTTAAATTTACTTCGGTACCAAATTACTGAGCGTTAGAAGAAAATAAAATCTTGTAGACCTTCGTGCGAAAGTAAAATGTCTCGAACAACAATAATTCATTAAAATCTGTAACCCGCAAATGTTTTCCGCGAAAATACGGTTATTGTTACGGGTATATAAATTGAATATTGGATGCGAATTTATGTATATTTTAGCTGGAATATATGGCGTGTTGTAAAGGGGTTATTTCGTAACATAAATAGGTCATCTCGTGCGAAGTACATATTAGAATTCGAAAACATCTATTGTATAATTTAAAAAATGTATTTTTGCGTTGAAAATCGTTAAAAACGTATACTTCCCGCATACCATCATTTTGTAATTTTTAGCGGGAAAGATAGCTTGCAGGGGTTTGAATCTAATGTATTTTCCCATAGCCCCTGTAGAAATGTTTACCACGCAATACATCTTTGTCCAAGGAAAAGCCTACTTACAGAACATGACCTTTATTTATTTATTTAGCTTCCTCGGAATGAACCCTTCTCCAAATTATAATACACATTTTTAATTGGTTTAATTTATTCTAAGTTTAGGATTAGGCCTATTTTTAAGAAGAAAAATAAAAAATAAAAATAACAGCAACATTTTTACGAGTCTATGAAATTATTTTATTCAAGGGGTGTGACAAATATGAATACAATTCATTTATTATTATGAAATTTCTCCCAAAACAAATACAATAATTTGAACACCCGATGTATGTTTTTTTATTGTTTGTTATGATTTATTCGTATTTTGCAAGAACAATCTTTTGAAGAATTGGATGAAAACAAATTATAAAATGTTAGGCGAACATTAACTATCATACTTTTTCAAACAAATATTTATTTATCCAATGAAAAAGTGATATTTTTAAGGGAAAATAGGGTTTTTTAGGTTTGCAAAATATTGATGAAAATGTTATTACAATATTAACGAGTCGTTAAGGGTCGTTATTTAAAAACCTTCTTGATATTTCCTGGAATCTAATTTGGTTTGAATTATTTCTAATTGCCGTTTAGCTTCGCATTGAGGGAAGTTTCGCATGTCGTAATAATTATTAGCTATCTTTAGAAGCCTGTAAAAGTGTAAATTAAGAGTAATTAGTAAAACTAAACTTAATTAACCTTAGTTATAAAGTTGTTACCATTCCGGTTTAATGTCTGTCACGGTTCTAATATAATTTTTGGTCGTAAGAACAAATTCGTTATAGACAACCCATTCCGGTTTATGATCTAAGCAAGTCGAAGGATGCAACTGAACAACTTGATTGTCCTTTATCGTTAGGTAATGTCCCGTTCGTTCCAAATGCGCCACTTGCATGAAAAATCCGGAAACAATGGCTTTTCTGATGTTAACGTAATAATCTTTCGAGGTGAACTCTGTCGAGGTTCGTCTTAGGTTAAAACGATCCATAATTCGCGACAGTTGTTGCCTGACATTATCAGCGCTCTTCAGGGAACGATAGTTGACGAAATTGTCGTAACACCATTGAGGGTTATCGTGATCTGAAAATTGATAGTAATTTTCAAGGAAATAAAGAGAAAAAGTTCCGTTAGTTTAAACTTAAAAACAACGTTTAAGCGTTGTTTTATGTTCGGAAGTTTGCTCAGTAAGTTTAAGTCCACACGCGAATATTATTCGGGTGACGAAAAATTAGACATCATCGCGATTAAACTAATTAGCCATCCTCAAAGATTGCTGGTGGGAAGAAAAGGGGCGAGAATGTAATGATACTTACTTTGTTTGAAGGCGTGATAAACATTGAGGAGAGTCAAGTGATCCCCGTCAATATGGGCAAAGAGCATCTTAGCCTCGTCCGCGGCTTTCTTGGCCTCGTTTGGTCGCACAAAACACTGCGGAACTGATAGCATTGGATGGGGGGGTCGCGGCCAAAACGTAAAGTAACGGAAAATAGCCGAGAACACCACGAATGGATAAAGGCCGGAAGAAAGATAAAGAGAAGAAGAAGAAGAAGAGGCAGCCGCGACCCCGCGTCCATCGTTCCTTAGTTCACAAAAATAAAACACGAAAAAAACAAAGGCTCAAGGAGCCTTTATACCAAAAATAATAGGCACACTTTCCGACCCAAAAGGTCAAGGGGCTAATTGATCATTTTTAATTAATAATTAGGCGTGTTCAGTGATTATATAATCCACATAAGATTATTCGGGTGACGAAAAATATTTTCAACATCATTACACGCATTTTAAACTAGTTTCTTTTTTAGGTCCCCGACTTAAAAAGCTTAAAAAATTAAATAACCAATTAAGCAACTCACCCGAAAGCATGGCAGTGATGGATAGAGCTTCGTTAGAGCAATTATAATCACAGGAAGCAATCAACATCTTAGCTAGTTGAGGGTCAAGGGGAAATTCCGCCATAATGGCTCCCAATTCCGTCAGTTCACCGTTATCGTCCAAGGCCACTAAGTAATTTAGAAGTTCCAAGGCTCTCATTAATGTTTCAGGCGCTGTTTTTAAGAAATAATGATTCATTTAAAGTTGTAATGATTATGATAGGAATAATTATTTATTTACCAGGGGGATCCATAAAGTCAAAATGAACTAAATCATCAATTCCAAGTTTCTTCAGTTGTAAAACAACCGAACCCAAATTAGATCTTAAAATTTCAGGGTATGTTTGATCCTGCATCTCAGTTTTGTAGGCTTTTTCAGTGTATAATCTAAAACACTTTCCAGGCCTCGTTCGACCAGCTCGACCGGCTCTTTGTTGAGCACTGGCTTTGCTTATGGGTGAAACTAATAGAGATTCAACTCTAATACGAGGATTATATACCTAAAAGTAGAAATCAATTCAATTCAAATGAAAATTAGACCAAAAATAGGCTTATTTCAATTTGACCTACCTTTTGCTTGGCAAAACCGGGATCTATCACAAAGACAACTCCATCAATTGTCAAAGATGTTTCAGCGATGTTAGTAGAGACAACGATCTTTCTTCCAATGGCGCCATTGGCTCTATTTGGAGGTGCGGGTTCAAAAATACGTTGTTGTAAATTAGGGGGTAAAGTGGAATATAAGGGAATGCATTTCAATTCCCCAATGTCAGGTCCCAAGTTGTCAATTTCTCTTTTAATTCTTTTGCAAGCTTCTTCAATCTCTTCTTGACCAGTTAAAAATAGCAAAACGTCTCCCTCCGTTTCTTCGCACATGTGAATTTGAATAACTGTACGAATAGCGGCTTCTAAATAGTCTCGTTCAGGTTCAGGGGTATAAAATATCTCTACAGGATGAGTTCTTCCCGGGACATTCATTAAAGGTGCGTGATCAAAGTAATTCTGAAAAGATAAATAATTAAAAGTCATTTTTGTCTATAGTTCTCAAAATTTGCGTTGTTTCGTACCTGAAATTTCCCAGCATCCAATGTAGCGCTCATAACCACGATTTTAAGGTCTGGTCTTTGGGTAACGACTTGTTTCAAAACTCCCATCAATATATCAGTAGCTAAAGTTCTTTCGTGAGCCTCATCCAATAAAACAACTCCGTAACTTTCAAGGAGGGGGTCACTCATGGCTTCTCTTAATAACATACCATCAGTCATGTACCTATTTATATTAAAATATAATTAAATATTCATTCTACGCAACTAAAAAAGGGCCTTACTAGCTTACTTCAATATTGTTTTAGCGGAAGAGCAATCTTCAAAACGAATGCTGTAACCAACTTCTTGACCTAACATTACATCCATTTCTTCAGCCACACGAGCTGCCACACTCATAGCAGCCACCCTACGAGGTTGCGTACAAGCTACCCCTCTCCTTCCCGTTCTACCTCTTAGAAATTCAACACACCATTGGGGTATCTGAGTAGGTTTAAACAAAATGTGTACAGGACAGGGTTTTGTTTTTAAATTGATTTTCACTGACTTACCTGTGTAGTTTTCCCAGACCCAGTTTCACCAACTAAGACTAATATTTGGTTTTTTCCCAAGAGATCCATGAATTTATCCTTATATTCCCAAACGGGAAGACCAATTCTCTTTCTGAAATGCTCGTAGTAACGAGGGGTATAGGGTAGCATTGTATAAACATTTAAATTCTGCATGACGGGTGCTGTACTTGATGCAGCTGGAATGCTTGCTTTTTTATCATCGCGACTATCTCTGTCATCTCTATTGTGAGAGTAATCTTCCTTACTTCTAAAATAATAACGTAATAATTAATTATACAAAATATGTAGTATATTTTTATTTTCTTTGTATAATCGTTAAGCCTTAAGTAACAAATTATTATTGACAAGGCTTAGCACTTACCTTCGCTTTGAACTATGGTCCCCCACGTCAATTCTGTGCCTTTTTGACATCTTTCCGCAATTCGATTAACTAGCTTAACATTAATTCCAACTTAATTACAATAATTGATTTGAAAATGTTCAGATATTTCGCAGATATCGGTCAATACACTAAAAAATCAACGAGACGCCGCCAATAATTACCTAAAATTTCTCAATCAGTCACTCTGGTGGTGGAATCCAGTATTTGAAGATTTGAACTGAATTGACTCATAGAAATAGGGAGCCGTTATTTTTGGCGGACAATCCGAATATTATGGCAAGGCTCTCTGATTATGGTGAAGAAAAAGTGGGTAAATCGAAGTATTTAATGATGTTAAATTAATTATATGTTTATTTATTAAACGTTATATGGGTAATATTTTATTAAAATTAACAGTTCTGTTTTGTTATTTACAGAATATCACAATTCTTCAACTAGCATATTAGGCCTTGTCTTGGCACATTCTGAATCAGGGGAATAATTTTCACCTATTGTTAGGGTTTTAACTTGTTCCGCGGCGGTAGTTTTAAAAGAAATATCATCTTCAACTATATTGGCGATCATCAACTGTATCTCTGGTACATATTTCGGTAAGTTTTTGGTTTTAACATATTTTGACAAGTTCCAACTTGAGAAATACTCTAATTTCCTAACTATAAGGTTAACGACCTTTACATTCAATCCCAAATCTTGAATTAAACTACTCGGTAGTGATGTTTTTTTCTGTTTAAGCATCACCTTTAATGCCTTAAACAGATCAATTATGTCAGATAGTGCGGATAAACTATAATTAACCTTGTCTGATGAAGCTTCTAGTATCTTACAAACATCATGCATGATCAAAACTAGTTCTTCTCTTCCCAAATTAATAGAGAATGTAGTTAAATCTTCGTCTTTTATCCCAAATAGCGCTAGTTCTAGAGTTTCATAGTTCTTATTGGCACTGAGAACCCCTGACATTTTGTATAACAAAGGAACACTCTCTTGTATCTCATTAGCATAATCCCCATTATATCTTCTGGCTACATAAACATAACTGCCTAAAATATTAATCATATTGAAAACCAAGCTTGGTGATGGAGGTTTTGTAGTTATTTCATCAAAATTTGAAATAGTTTTTGGTATTAGTGGAACTTTAGCTTCTAATTTGGATTTAATTAACTCTTCATCTGATGTTTTTGAATTAATTTCTTCAACTAATTTCTTCTTTTCAACTGGAATTTCCCACCAGGGTGTCCATGTTTCGATAAATTGCGCTACATTTTCCCTTTCCATTTCTTTTTTTATTTTCTCTTGTTCTTCGGGAGTTAAACTGCCCCATAGTTGATCAAAATCGGTGTTAGAGTCAATGTTGGTTAGATTTAGCTCATTCAGTTTATTTTCTAAGATTGAAGCGCAGTTTTCTTCCAAATTTTGTTCTAAATCATCGTCAGAGTCCAATTCTTGGCTAATTTCTTCCATGTCATTGACACGTTTTAGGATATCATACATTTTTCTTTTTGATTCGTTATCCTCTGTCCCTAATTCAGCCGCGCTCGCTTCTATCCAACTTTTATAAAAAGATTCACTGCATAAAAGATGATCCGCGTGTTGGTAACATTTTACTGAACAATAGAATAATCCACAACGGGGACAGCGGTATTGCGACTTTTCCGTGGGGCAAAATGAACACTTTTTCGCGATGGAAGGCTCCATTTCGTAGTCAATTAGTGAAAATTTAGCTAAATTACATTAATTCCGATTAACTTTACTCGACTTTGTGGTCTTAGCACCAATATTCGTGAATGGGCGCCGCCATTTTGGAATTAATAAAAATTTTTAATTCCACTTGTAATTCGAGAGGGCAGCACAAGATTATAATCTCGGAAAAGTTTTTTTTTGTTTTGAAAAAGTGCGCGAAATTGGAATTTTACCGCGAATTATTTTTTACAAAGTTGGAAAAACGCTAAAGATTTAAAGTAATGACAGTGATTAGCCCCTCGAAGTGACAACATGGATATTACAAATTCACCGTTAATACGCGAGTTAAATTTTAATTATATAACGCGGAAAAATGACATTATGTATCCAAGAAATTTCCACAAACATCATAAAAAATCGCGATAAAACTATTCGAAAAATGGGGACAAATTTCGCAAATGTTAACTCGCTTACAAGTTTCTTGGAAAGGTGAAAGGGGTTTCTCCAAAAAGTGTTTTTTCTCTGACGTCAAAAAGATATCCATGATTTACCGTCCTCTTGTTTTTTATTTTCTTACCCCCCCCCCCTCCTTGTGGAATGTTTATTTAATTAGTTTTCAAGCAAAACCGGCAACTCTGATTTGATAAATAGAATTAAAATTACGTTTTGTTTTTATCAAGGTAAAAATTACACTTTCTGTTTTATTTTATTTTCTAAATTTTAAAAGATAAAATGGACCTGCAGTTTGTCGCGAAAGTTTTTATTTTTACCTACGATTGGCAATCATTTAATATCTCATAAGGGTTTAGTACAGTCAAAGGTGGAGTGCTGCTAATAGTCTATTATGCTATTATTTTTTTTTTTTTTGGTTCTTTTATTAGAGGTAGGGCCCGCGGGATGGGTCGGGATGCGAAGGTACAGTGAACGTTTGAGTTGTGGGAGATTGAGAGAGAGGGGATGACCCAAATTCTTTTTTAACTTTTAAAGGTTTTTTCTTTTTTTATGAATTGAAAGTATGTTAGCTCGTCTCGCTGGCGCGCTGGGGTTCAATTATTTTGGGACTCCCCTCTGTATCTATGTCTCTGTCATTATTAGCTTTTATTTAAAATAATTAGGAACTTTATACGCCCGTTATACAATACCTTTAATCCTTAAATTTATTTTGAAACGAAAGTTCAAGTTGCGTAAAACCAAACGCGAACGTGTACGTAAAGATCAGGGAGCCCTGCGGTCCTATATAATTCCTATAAAATCCTATATTTTTTGGGACCTGTTCTATATTATCCTATAATTTCCTAATAATATCCTATATTTTTGACTTAGTCCAAGTTCTAGTGTAGTTTAGCATCAAATTTACTAGGGTTGTAAGTCGGAAAATTTTCCGCGGAAAATTTTCCGCGGAAAATTTTCCGCTCGGAAAATTTTCCGGAAAATGACCGAGCTATATTTTTCCGGAAAATTTTCCGTATTTTTCCGCTACCTGTTTTTCAATTAAAAAGTTAAAACTTTAAAACTTTTCAATTGCCTTTCTTTTCAAAACATTCATTATTTGGTTTTAGGTGAATTCGGAGGGGTAAAAAATTGTCCAAGGGCACAGAGTCTAGTGACCCCTATTCTCTATAGGAAAAGCTCACTCATTTGCTATCGCTTGCATGCATAGGGTTACTGTTTGCTCTTATGACGGTATAAGGCGTTAGAGAGTCGAGACCTAACCGTTAAGAGACCCAAGTGAAACTAAAATTATCAGGCATAAAGGATAGTGATCGTCTGCGTCATTGTAAGGGAAACGAGGTGTTATGTTGTTAATGTTATTAAGTTTGTTAACCCTGTTTTAAGTCACAAATTATGGGAAAATCAACCACTAATATTTGGTGGTACTTTAATAGATCTACTAAAGATGGCAAAATAACTGGAGAATGTTTTAAATCTTTAAAAGTTAGATAAACTGACTCAAAGCTCACATAATTGCTAGTTTTATATTTTTCCGATTAGCGGAAAATTTTCCGCTAAGAGGAAAATTTTCCGGAAAAGTTTCCGGAAAATTTTCCGCGTTTTATTTTTCCGGAAAATTTACAACCCTAAAATTTACCAAAATTTAAGGTCTTTTATCGAGATCACATTTGACTAGACACCGAAATTGCGGATATTTGAGCATTTTTAGTCCTATATTTTCCTATAACAATCTCTTTTTTCTCCTATAAAATCCTATAACAATCCTTTTTTCTCCTATAAAATCCTATAACAATCACTTTTTTCTCCTATAAAATCCTATAACAATCTCTTTTTTCTCCTATAAAATCCTATAACAATCCTTTTTTCTCCTACAAAATCCTATAGCAATTCCTTTTTTCTCCTATAAAATCCTATAACAATGCCTTTTTTCTCCTATAATATCCTATAACAATCCCTTTTTTCTCCTATAAAATCCTATAATTCCGGGAAAAAAATTCCTATTGATCCTATAAGGAATTTAAACTTTTGGCTGGGCTAACTGACGTATAGATTTCTACACCATCATTTTAATTTGAGGTTAGGGGGGAAGGCACGGGGAAGGGAGGAGAAAGGAGATTATATAATCGTCTATAGCTAATGCGAACAGGCCATTTTGTAATCGGGTGATTTCCTTAGACAAAACGGGATAAACGTGACGTTGATCACGTAGGCATTTTTTTCCCGCTTCTGCCTCTGTTCTCGTATTACCTTTCTTAGGACTCTCTTCTATCATTTAAGGCTCGAAATTAGAATAGCCGATGGCACGTGGGTTTTGTTCTGACTAGGCCTAGACTGACTTATATAATTCGTCACTAAAATATAAACCGAATTAGGCTTAGTCATTTAAATATATATTAAATATATTATTTCTACAGGCCTTTTAATTTATTCAGTGAATTATTTCGAAAGAGTTTTTCTCTTTTAAAGGTGAACAATAGTTCTTATTTTCATCGTAATATCCTAATGGGCATATTTAGGAAACAGGAACAAGTTGTTTTAGAGTAGTGACATCTAGTATTAACTTAGCGTAGACTATAACGCGGTAAAAGGTTGGGAACTGAAATTTGTCTATAATAGAAGGACAAACTGCTTTTATATTCCGGCGGTATGTCATTAAAGCCAATTATAAAAATATACAGTATACACTTAACATTTAAAATGAAAGCGAGTTTATAAAGGTTTTTTTTCTTTATTTCTTATCTCTGAACGAAAAATTCAAAACGTTTTTGACATAGTTTATATTTCATAAAAGAGGGACGCAAAAAAAATAATAATAATAAATTAGGGGAGAACGGGTTCATTTTAATTACGCCTATTTAATGATCTATTATCGAGTAATTAAACCGGCCGGATGTTACATATTTCTTAATACACTCCGCGATATGGAAATTACAATTATTAGGGGATTTCCCCATTTTTTTTTTTTTTTACAAAATTTTGTAAATATAATTTATTAATTTGGAAATGTGACAAAATGTTTTAACGATTAACTTAATCGTGTTAATTAGTAAAAAAGAAACCTTAATGGTCTTTGTCTATTTTGGAGTAACGGCGATCGCTCAATTTTCGCAGGCAAATCGGTACATAGCGCCATTTTCTGAGGTGCAATGCTGCCAGACCCTTTTACAGACTGAGAAATAAGACGGTAGCCCTGGACAAATGTCCACTTTAAAAATTAGCTTGGCCAGTTTAAAAATTAAATGCTTGGGGGTCTACTGGCCTTGTGGTCAAAGTGTGTCCAGTTTATTTCATTAAAGTACTTGGGCTCTACCGGCCAACTGACCAGTTTAAAGAAATCCTGATTTCCAGGGCCGGAAATAAGCACAGGACACTGGACAATGTCCAATAAAATTTTAAAATGTCCAATAATTTTTTTAAAAACTAAGGGCAGGGTTGCCACAGTACCTGGAAATCCTGGAAAACCTAGAAAAGTCAGGGAATTTTAAAAGTTTCGACAAAGTCAGGGAATTTGATTTTAGTGTATAAAATTTCTGGGGATGAAAGTTTCTCCTCATCCTCTCTTAAGACAGAAAACTCTCGAGTAATCCTTAAAAATGTCTAGAATTGTTTTTGTAAAGTAAACGCCTTTAAAAAAATCTCTTAGACTGTAGTTAAAATATTTCTTAATCATTTTGGTGCAACAAATACATTGGGAAACTTAATGTAGAGAGTTTATTTAATTATAAGCACTTAAAACGTGCTGTAAACATTAACGCTTTCGGCCTAAAAAGTCAGGGAAAATGGCAGAAAAGGTCAGGGAAAATGGCAGAAAAGGTCAGGGAAAAACTGGAAAAGTCAGGGAATTTGGTTCTGAAAATTCCGTGGCAACCCTAAAGGGGGTCACTGGACGTTTTGACCAATACGTTTTCCGAAGTTTTGATACCTTGATTATGATGATGGGACAGTGTTTTTGCACACTCCAGTGCCCAATAAATTTTCCAGTCAATCACTTGACACATGTCCTATAAGATTTTTTTCTTATTTCCAGCCCTGCACTTTTCCCCAGTATTTTTTGGACTGATTGTCGGCTGCTATTCATTCCGTTTTCAGACAAAGAACATTCTTGAACGATATATTTTTGTTTGAGGCGAACTTTAATTGGTTTAATTTCAACAACTATTTAACTAAATTGGGAACCTTAATTTCGAAACGTGGAAGAAAATAATGAAAACTCAAAGAATACGCGGGATAGACGCTGCCAATTTTAAAACTGCGCCTTCTAGTTCTCTGAACTATGAATCAGCCGATAATCAGTTACCAAAACCAAAACCACATGCCCACGCACTCACAAACAAAACAAAACCTTCTCTCCCTAAATGGCGGTCGATCACGTGATCATCATCATATCTTTCCCAGATTCTTGAGACATAAACGGCGCTCAATTGGACTAGTACTATTAGGCTAAGATTTAATTAGGGTTGGGTCGTATGCTAATTATTATTACTACGAGATGAATCATTAAAATAACTTGTACAAATATGAAACAAGCGGAAATAATTGTCAATTATTTGTATATTTATTTGTTTACAAATATTACCACTTTACGGTCTATTAGTTTTTCTTATTTAATTTCCCCTTAATCATACATACGGCGTGTTTAAATAATTCAAATGTCATATTGTCTATCATCCGGGGAAAAAAAAGAAAATAAGTGATCAAAATATCAAATACAAATATTTAATTTTAACGTAATTCCGGCCTATATCTATAAGCAGAAGTGAGATGAGACTAGAAGTGAAGGGCTCTAGCATTGGTAATAGATCCTGTCCTGGCATTAGTGAACAAATTTGAGGATTTTACGCCGCTTCAATCGCGCCTACTCTACAGAGAAAAAAATTGGTCGAGTTCCAAAAAAATTTCTTACCCCCTTCCCCTCAGCCTAAAGCGGCGAAACACGGACGCGGGTGCTTGAATCTAGTTCGGCCGTATACCACCGCTAGCGTCTCACGTTTTGGAGGGAAAATTCTGAAACCGCCATCAGAGGGCCAACGGTTGGTGTGTTATCAAGAATATTCACTTTCGCCGAGTAAGAATTTGGTTACCTCGATACTTCTAGTCTCATCTCACTTCTGCTATACGGGATAATTTATCTTTTGTTTAAAAGTGAAGCCGTTTTTTAGGGGATTGGGTTATTTTGGAGTCCATTGACTCTGATTATGACGTATTAATGTCAATCTTTAGGGGAATCTCAGGGGGAATATATACGTGTATATAGTTTCTTCTCAGGGAAAAAAAGTAGTTTTTTTTATTAGATTCAAGATGGTTTTAGGGAATATCCAGTTGTATTTTTATTAATGGCTTAAGATGGGGATGATTCGAGATTAAAAGACGTCTATGTATACCCATCTACGTCGTCAGTTTTTGCCCCGTAGACATTTTTATTGGGTTGAATGGTCTCGAATTTTTAATTTATCTGTCTAAATCTTACGTTACGTAATTTATTTTTTTTTCTTCCCAGAATTCAAAGTAACGTAAAAAGAATCACTTTTGATTATGTCAATTGTATTAAAGCTATCTACCGTATTTTTCTTTTACGTTGTTGAATTTTTGATTGATAGTTAGAGGATATTTTTAGGTAGGACTGTTCACGAGCTCGAGCCAGCTCGGGCTCGTGACGAGCGAGCCGAGTTCGAGCCGAGCCGAGCCGCCACTTTTGCGGCTCGATTAATTAACGAGCGAGCTTTTTTATGGTCGAGCCGAGCCGAGCCGATAGGCATCGAGCCGAGCCGACTCGCGAGCCGGCTCGCGAGCTTAGTCACTGATATAGTGCTTTCCTTTTAGTCTTTATTCTCTCCACCAATAGCGTTCCGTTGTATCTTTACATGAAATAAAGCGTGGGAAAAATCTCTCGTCTCTAACCTTGAGCATATTTTAAAGAGCGGGTTTTACTGAACCACTACATTCCTAAACATGGGATGGCATTTATAGTCATTCTCAAGTTTGACGTTAGTAGTAGCAATTTTTTTTAATCATGTATATGTTAATCGAGCCAGCTCGGCTCGGCTCGATCATTTTCGAGCCGAGCCGAGCTAGAGCCGAGCCAAGACCCAGCTCGGCTCGAGTCGAGCCGAGCCGCCGTTTTTTTGACTCGAGCCGAGCCGAGCTTTTAAAAAGCTCGCTCAGCTCGGCTCGTGAACAGTCCTATTTTTAGGTTACTTCAAATTCTTCGTTCTTGATATTGTTATTATTATTAATTTTTAAGATTTTGGCCGCCATTTAAAAAGATGGCAACAAATCGAACCCAAAAAACCATTCAGCTCGTCTATAGGTTAAAGGAAACCAGTGTACTAAATATTTGCGAAATCGGTTGAAACGGGCGGACTTTGTTACATAGAGAAGATTATTTACATTTCTGGGTGCCATTTATTAAGATGGCGGCGGATTGGAAAAATATTTCTTAGTACGCGCCTACTACTTATGAGTAACGTTCCTGCAAATTTTCAGCCTCCTAGTTCAAGCGGTTTGGGCTGGGCGTTGATTATCAGTCAGTCTGTCAGTCAGGACTTTGATTTTATATAGATATAGATGTTTCATGAGTGTGACCAGAAATATATTACTTTAAGGTAATATATTTCTGGTATGACACAACCTATACTTCGTAATGCTAGAGACTTACAGTTACAGCTTGAGCTAGTTCGAGAAAGACAAGCGAGAATTGATTACACTCCGTTTTGCAGTCCACTTTCCCATTTAGTCTGTATTAAACCTTTGACAGCGCCTCACCAACGTTCACTTACGTCACTTCGTGACAAACTCTCAGTTACCAGTGACAAACTTATGAAACATATCTTATGAACTTATGATATTTTGAACGACCAAAATATTAAAACTATAAATTAAATTAATAAAGAGGTTTTATAATTATACAACTCTTTGGCCATCAATGTTTGAAGGTGTCATGCAGGCCCTGAAATAGTTTTTATTTATATAAATGGGTTGGGAAATTTTCAAGGTTAGTTTTAATTGACATAATTTAATGGAATTGTTAAGTGGGTGTATTATTTTGGGGTGCGATTTTTCCAATTTATACTTATAGTGAACCGATTTATAGATCGTAGGTGTTTATATAACATTTTAAGCTCGTGATGTAGGTAGCTTAGTCCCGGGAAAAAATGGCACTACACCCACGTGTAATTAAAAGTTCGTTACGTAATAATTACTGAAAAAAAATATTCAAAAACCTATTCCGTTTTGGGATACGTAGATAGTTTTTTATTTTATCGAAATTTGTTGGTTGATTTGAAATAATTAAGAAATGTCCCCGCGTTCTTTTTAACGGAGAAAGTGTACCACATTTATTGGGGTCAAAAGTTGAGCTTTCGATGTTGAAGGAAACATTTTATATACTTAACGAAGTTCCCAGCAGAGTCCTGCACAGGCCGGGCTTTCCACATTTGAAAAAATTATCGGGCCGGGCCGAACTTGATTCTCATTTATCCAAAATTCAAGTGAAAGATAATTTAAATGGGTATAAGCTTCTAAGAACAAATGTGACGTTGTGACGAACTATTATCAAGTGAAACACTAAAGTAACTATGAATTCAATTCATTGATGTTATGTAAAAGGATATAAAAATTACAACTGCACTACGTGTAACGGGCCGGGCATGTTCAATTCATGTAATGTGTCGGGCCGGGTCGGAAAACCAATATATACTCGGACCCGGGCCGGGTTTCGGACTATTCCAAAATGCTAAATCCCGGGTCGGGCTCGGATCGGGCCTGAAAAATTCGGCCCGTGCAGTTCTCTGGTTCACAGTACGAACCACTCTTTTTAGAAACATTAGACTGTGTTTAAATTGTTTTAACATGGAAAATATACTGAAAATCTTTCGTGAACTCAACATTGAAACGCAGTCACGCTTCCTTTTTAAACTTCAATGATAGGCTTATTTATGTGGCGGAATATTATCAATTGGAGTTGGGCTTAACAATGTTGTGGAAGCTTTAAAACGAGGCTATTAGAAAAATTTGATACATTGGAACATAGCAATATCTTGAAATAATGGAGCCGTCAAATTAGGATTTGTATAACCTCGTACAATGGAACATTCAAATTAGGTTTAAAGTTACATTGAAATTAGGCTTAACATTATCTTCAAAAATTGTAACATTCAAATTAGGCTTAAAGTTACATTGAAATTAGGCTTAACATTATCTTCAAAAATTGTAACATTCAAATTAGGCTTAAAGTTACATTGAAATTAGGCTTAACATTATCTTCAAAAATTGTAACATTCAAATTAGGCTTAACATTATCTTGAAACAATGGAACATTCAAATTAGGCTAAACATTATCTTGAAACAATGGAACTTTCAAATTAGACTTAGCATTATCTTCAAACAATGGAACATTCAAATTAGGCTTAGCATTATCTTCAAACAATGGAACATTCAAATTAGGCTTAACATTATCTTGAAACAATGGAACTTTCAAATTAGGCTTAGCATTATCTTCAAACAATGGAACATTCAAATTAGGCTTAGCATTATCTTCAAACAATGGAACATTCGAATTAGGCTTAACATAATCTTTTATCAATGGAACATTCGAATTACTTCTAATGAAATAATTCAACCTTCGAATTAGTCTTAATGAAATAATTCAACCTTCGAATTTGTCTTAATGAAATAGTGGAACATTAGGCTTAGAAACAACTTGAAACAGCGCAACATTTAAATTAGGCTTAACATCAACATGAAACAATGGAACATTTAAATTAGGCTTAACATCAAAATGAAACAATGGAGCATTTAAATTAGGCTTAAGAATATCTTAAAATAGTGGCGCATTCAAATTAGGCTTAGTGATTACTTAAAATAGTTGTACATTGAGCCATAGCCTATATATTGAGCTTAAAAACGATTAGCACACTCGAAACAGGCTTATTTGAATCAACTCTTTAGAAACTATTTTTCATTCTTTCTTAACATTTACAAGGAAATAAAATAACTGTTCGAAGAAGAAGAAGCTCTTCTCACTTTTTCCACACTCAGATAGATCGTCGAGAGATTTAGATCATAGCTCGGCTAAGAATACTTGGCCAAATAAAATACCACGCGTAGAACGTGATTTTAGTCACGTATGTAATCCTAAACAAGTTATAATTTTTATACCCGTCTTTGATTCGAAGATCTCTATTCGAGATTATATAACTATTTACTCTTAAGACTTGGCCAGGGTTACTATATAACTTAATTTGAACGCCTAAAGTTAATTAGAATACTTGGAAAGTTCGAATATCGATCCAAGAATGTAATGGGTAAATTCCGAGAACATTAGTAATATCATACGTATATACGATATGTTCCATAAGTATGACACTTCCTATACTTCGTACTGAGAGGTAGTTCGAGAAAGACAAGAGAGAATTGACTACACTCGGTTAATTTTGCAGCTCTTCCATCTTCCTATTTAGTCTGTACTAAGCCTTTGACAGCTACTCACCAGGCGTCGCTTTACGAGAATCTATGACGTTCACCTATGTCACTTCATCACAAAATCTCAGTAACCAGTGACAAACTTATGGAACATATCTTATGAACGTATGGTAATATTTTAGTTTCTGCATTTTTCGATAAAAAACAAAAATGTGTAAGCCTTTTGCCAAAATATCTCCGTTAACTATCAAAAGATTAAGAAAGAATTGGCATTTTTTGAAAATTAGACACACATCAAATTTCTTGGCCAAATATGTCCCAATCAATTGCATTTATTTATCATTTTGAAAATACTAACTTTTATTTAGTTAAAATTAGGAGTAATTCCAATTCAAACAAGAAATTGTTTATTATTCGTTTGACATAAAACGGGGCGACCTCTGACCTCAAATATCTCGGGTCACAGATGGAATTTGAATCTAAAACGTTTTTGGCAACCTTGCCTGACTATTTCCCCACTGAAAAATTTTAAATTTTGGCAACTATAACTAAATTTGGAACTATATCAATATAATCTTAACGAGGTAATGAGAATTGTGTAAATATCTCATTTAAACTTTGCACTAAAGCGGAACTTATACTTTTATCATAAATAAATACGAAATTAGAGACAACCGAAACTGACATCTAAATAACGCGGAAGCTTATTTTCACCGTTAAAATTCCAACCCTTCTTTTCATTTTTTAAAAAAAAAATTAAAATTCTTTTATATTTAGGCCTATAAGTATAATCTATTCCATCTGTTTAAGAAATACCATCAACCAATCAAAAACGGTTGTTTCTTTTCTTACAAAGACCCAAAGACGCGATGTCAAAACAAAATTTTTATTTCAAACAAAACGAAAAACTTTAACTAATTTCTTCCGCGTTTTGTAATATTTCTTTTTAAAATTTGTTTTTTTTACGTTAACCAAACTCTTCAAAATTTGAGTGACATTGAAGATAATTACGATGTCATTAGGTTTTTATTCCTTGCTTGACAAATCTCGCAAATACTCTAAGAATTTTCTTCACCCCCTCCACCCAGATCCTGTAAACATATTTATATTAAGATGGTGAAAGGTTTTATACGTAATTTTTAAACAAGAAATACTATTGTCCTTACAAAGTAGATTCGATTTGTTCCGAATTGGACTTGGAAATGGAAAAGAAGTAAAATCAACTTAAGTCTAACTGATGATGTAGTGGGCGTTTTATTTTTCGATTGTTTTGACAAATTATAATTGGACCCCCTTTATTTAGTCGGAATTTACAACGTCTCGACGAAAATAACAGTCAATGCCATTTTACCGAAATAATTCTAGTTATTTTAAAGGGTTTTTTTCTTTTTCAAAAATCTGTACCGAATAAATTAACGCTTTAATCGCCGTAACTATTAATTAATTAATTAATTAATTAAAATATTCGTTAGTGGGTCGATCAAAAATACAGTATTCAAACGCTCGCATTGAAAAGATCTCCAAATTATAACTACTTCGCATTAGAATTTTATAGTTTATTGATCTTAAATTCATTTCATAAAACTTAAGAAGATTATGGTATCTTTTTAAGTATAGTATTTGAGTGGCTTGGTTTGCCCCGAAAGACTTATAAAAACTAGTTTTTTTAGTTCGAATTAAAGGACCACTTGGTATTATTTCCAAAATTTCCCAGTAAATTTCAATTTATTTCAAGAATATTTGAGATACGAGTGTATTTTTGGAAATACAGGGGGTTTCCGAAAGGTCTTTCAGAAATTAAGGGGAATGCAATGTTCTTTGGGAAATCGATTTTCAATCGAAAATGTAACTTCTATATCTCCATTTTGCCGTCCGGGGCAACGTTTTCGAGTTATGTTGGAGTATTTTACGGATGACACCTTAAATTTTAATTAAGAAACTGAAAGACAATGATTTCTAATTTAATTAAGGGGCCATCCATAAAACTCGAAACATAACTCGAAAGCCGTGACCAGGACGACAAAACAGGGTTACCACAGTACCTGGAAATCCTGGAAAAGTCAGGGAATTTCAAAACAGGCCGAAAAGTCAGGGAATTTTAAAAGCTTTGGCAAAGTCAGGGAATTTGATTTTAGTATGTAAAATTTCTGGGGATGAAAGTTTCTCCTCAACCTCTCTTAACACAGAAAACTCTTGAGCAATCCTTAAAAATGTCTAGAATTGTTTTTGTAAAGTAAATGCTCTCTAAAAATCTCTCAGACTGTTATTTATAGTTAAAATGTTTCTTAATCATTTTGGTGCAACAAATACATTGGAAAACTTACTGTAGATCGAGTTTATTTAATTATAAGCACTTAAAACGCGCTGTAAACATTTACGCTTTGGGCCTAAAAAAGTCAGGGAAAATGGCAGAAAAGGTCAGGGAAAACCTGGAAAAGTCAGGGAATTTGGTTCTGAAAATTCCGTGGCAACCCTGCAAAATATCATTGAAGTTACATACACCTTCGTCTCGAAATCGCTCAAAGAGTACTGACCTTAATTTCTGACATCCCCTTACAGAAACACCCTGTATTCTATATTTGAAGGCGGGGGGGGGGGCAATTGATTCTCTCACTGCCTTTTTATGTATTGGCTCTAAACAGTAAATATAAAAGTTTAATCTTTAATCTTTAAGAAGTCCACGCACTTCAAACTTAATCTCTTGAACCTTTTAAAGTAAAAATTCCTTTAGTTTCGATAGATTTCAAGTTATATCTCCATTTAACTTAATTGTTCGTATCTTCTTTAAGTGATACCAGAAGGGGATAATAGAAGAAGGTTGACACTCGTATCGTCTTTATGCTTTAGTTATGTAACATGATTCTTCCCAGGCTCATGCTCTCTTTTTGTTTCATCATCAAACTTCAGATGGGTATCGCACCGTGCAGGGTGAATTCTATAACTGTATGTTACTAGATCCTCAGCAATCAACCCAAAAACTTGATTGTCTTGACGTGGGACAAAAACGTACAAGCGCATGCGCCTGGGAAAATAGTTAAGCAGCGCTAATAGAGTAATGAAGAGGGAACCATTTATCGCGTAAACCTTTTTTCAAATGTTTTGCATGTTGGGAAGAGTCATGTTACAATTACCCCGCTTTATGGTCTCTCATAGAGAAGTATTATATACTTCTGGTGACACTTATTTAGCTCCTTTAAATAAAAATAAGTTTCTATCATGGCCCTATTGCTCCTCAAACACGTGACATATTTGTACACGTATTCAACGAAAAACTAAATTGGAGAAATTTATACATTTCTTTCTATAGGTATTTACATTGTTTCGTATTTCAAAACAAAGGCTAGATAACGTTATTTTTTGAAAATTACAAAAATTTTACTTTCATCTGGGTGTAATTTGCGCCAAAACTAAATGACCCGTATAACCTTAATCATACGGTATTATTATATTCTCAATTTATATAAAAAAAACAATGGTAATTATTGAGAGGTATCATTTGCCTTCTCGGAATCATTGCGTTTCCAATTTCAAACTGGTTAAGGGTTAACATTTTTAATGAAAGTTCTTCTTAACTTGATCTTTGAAAAACAACGTAAAAAGTTGTCGAAACAAAACCCGAAATCTCTTGGGGAAAATATTTACTTATTTATTTAAAATAAATAAATAAAAAGAATTAAATGATACGAATGGGTCGCCTTACTTAAACGAATAAAAGAAATTATTATACACCTTGATGTTGAAATTAACGGTTTTATGTTAAACGGGTCAAGGATATACGATCCCCCATATTAGAAGTTAATCATTGGAAGTAAGTTGAGGTTTTAATTGGTGTAACGGTTGTGTTTTGTTGAGCTGTATTTATTTTCATCGGGTTATGGATTTCTTTCGATATTAGAAAACCATTTTCAAGTGTTATTGTGTACCAATTGTATACGTGGGAAAGATCAGGCCATATTTTACTATTATATTACGCGTGGTACAGATCAGCGAAACACTTATCAGGAAATTTTGGCCAAATTGTAGATTTACCTAATTAGAAATACCGAAGACCAGTAGTTAGGAGTTTTGTTTACAAGAAGTGAGGGAGTTACGCGATGGTCCGAGGTGCTAATTTCAAATTGTCTATGAAATCAGGGATAGATTTAATTTTAGAAGTAGGAATGGAGAACAGAGTAATCTGGGCGCCCGTCAAAGTCCCGGACCTCCTTCCACGGGACGGGACGGGGGTATGAAAGAAGAGGCGGGTCATAGCGACAGAGGTCAAAAGGAATTAGGTATTTTTCGCCGTCCCCGTCAGCCGTCAGCAACGTCATCAAAACGTAGTTTAAGTGAGCTAATAAGATCATTTAAACTTTTCGTGTTGGAGGTAGGGGCTCTATACTGGGCTATGAGTCGGAATAACTGAAGTAAATACTAACCGTTCTCAATTCCTGCTACAAACTGCAGTGGTTTCGAAATTTTAGGCAGCGTAATTTGCGATCTCCTCCACACTGTATTTAATTTCTCAAATTTCAAATTATTTCAACCCTGTTTTTATTGTTTTATCGCATTGTGAATAGCGCAGCCAAGCGTGTACAATTTTACTTTGAAGTTAGTTAATTCACAGCCCCTTTATACGTAAAGAAATCGAGAATTGAACATTCTTTTGTTTCAAGCGTAACTTTCATCTCTGCGGTTTTAAAAGCATCACCAATTTCTGCGCGCGTCTGTCCGTCTATAATTTTAGATTACGGGCGGTTTTTACGTTGAAAGCGACTAGGTGTTTCGAGCCGGAAGACTGATTTCGAATGCAAAATCTTATTCTGACGTTTTTTTTCATATTTCACTCGCCCTTGACCAATAATCAGGCACCGTAACCAATACATTCCTTATACATCATTTACACTATCCCTTTGTAGAGGAGCGAAGACAACCAATTGTCCTCACATGTTGGAGTTTTTTTAATAATTGACTGTTGATCTTGACCATATTAGAATGAGTACATGTGGGTCTAGGACACTTAAGGAGATGGTTCACTTTTTATGACGTTCTTTTCTCTAAATATGTGATTCTTTCAAAACTCTAAGCTGATGTATTTCGGCAAGAAGTGATATCTAGTTTATTAGGGAGAAGAATAAATTCGCCACATTTCCAGCTTTATCCCCAGTCCAAACGTAGGTCCGGAGTTAATCCCCGCCGCCTCTAAATTACAACCAGCATCTCATTGGTTCTTGAAAACTCACGTCAGCGCGACGCGAATGACGAATACTACGTATTTTCCGACTGAGGAGAGTGTAGCGAAATATCCCGGCCTCCTTTTACGTCCCCCCATGTATTTTGAAAGGGGGACTAGGACTATGTCGGGCGAATACTTAGGCATCTTATACATTCTCCCTAATAAACTAGATATCACTTCTTGATTTCGGCTTATGATTGACACAGGCGCAGGAATTTGACGGTGATTTGGCGTTTCACAAACTTAAGGGATTTCCATGAAAATGTTTACATATTGTTTTTGCGGTTTAAGGATGGAAAAATGTCATTGAACATTCTTGACTCATAATCGACCATAGAACCCACTGTACTTCGATTGTTTTAAACCTGTTGGAACACAATAACACAATGTATACTTAAAACTTAATTTTACAGGTAATTTTTAGCCACGAGAGATTCTGACTTTTCCTACAAATAAAAGCTCAATTAAAAATTGGTCAGCTAAGGAAAATGACAGACGGTCAGTGCAAGCCTTTAAAGGGAGGCTGAAATGGAAAATCAAGTGATGTTTTTTTATCGATTCTTCAACTAATTATAAGACCAATCTGGATAGTGAAACATCCAGGAAATACCTCCGAATGATTTTAAAATTCATTTTAATTTGAGATTTCATGGATAATTTGAAATTAGCACCTCCGACCAATCGCGTATCGCCTTGCCTTCTTGTAAACCAAATTCTCGTGGCACGCTCCATGTCGAATGAGATTTGATAAAAATGGCGCGTGATGTGACAATTGTGGAGATATAGAGTGTGTCACGGGAAATCTGTTAAAATGAAGGCAGTTCGTTACGCGATTGGTCGAAGGTGCTTATATCAAATTAACCAATGAAATCTCAAGTTAAAATGAATTTTAAAATCATTCGGAGGTCTTTACCGGATGTTTTCCCCTATGTAAATTGGTCTTAAAATTAGTAGAAGAATCAATTAAAAATTACTTGACTTTCCTTAAAGGTCAAGGTTCAGGTTATGACCCTGGTAAAAATAAGTGTTAAATTTATTTTTACATACTTCCCCAAAAACATAGTAACGAACATCTGTTTTAACATTTAAACTATATACTATATATATATATATATGTGTGTAATTGGAATGTTTAAATTTAACTAAAAACTGGTTGACAGTCACGGGATAACCGCGTTCGGGGTTTTACCGCCGCCGAATCCCGTAACCATTTTGGAATGAGACCACTTTTTTGTTCCGAAAAAAGGTTTAAACCTTATGGCCAAACCCTAATAACTCCTATATCTCCCACTGAGATAAGAACTAGCTTTTAGTTTTAGGGGAACTTTGGAGAACATGTTGGTCTGCTTTTTAATTTTACACGTAATTTTAATTACGGTAAAATTTAAGAAACGGCACCAAAACCCCTGTCCCTGTCCCTGTCCCTGTCCCGGACGCGTCCGCGAAACGAACGCTTACGATGAGAGAGAGAGGGAAACCGGTCGCGTCCGCGAAACGTACGCTTACGATGAGAGAGAGAGATCGCTAGCGTACGCGGTGGCGATACGAAGCTCCGCGTAGAGAGAGAACTGCCTGCCTGGTATATTAGTGAGAGGGGGAAGAGGGAGAGGGGGCATCCCGCTCGGAGAGAGAGGAAAGAAAGGTAGTTTAAATCTCGCGGGAAACAAGATGATAATTTTCGTGCACTACTGCACTTTGTGCGCGTGATACATCAGAGATTATGCTGGATGGTTAGGTTAGGTTTCGTAAAATAGAGGGGACGCTTTACGGTCATAGTGATTTCTGGTTTAGGGGATGCAGGATTTTGTTTAAATACATTATTTGATTCGTATGGTTTTTAAAAATTATACTTTAGTGGGGTGCACAATTTAGTTTCATTAATATTATTTGAAATGTGACGTTATTAGAAATTAAAGGGATACACGATTGTGTTTCAGAAATGTTTTTAGTTGTACGATTTATTGGAAATCAACTATACGGGGGGTCACGTGAGCCGTGTATTAGTGAGAGGGGGAAGAGGGAGAGGGGGCATCCCGCTCGGAGAGAGAGGAAAGAAAGGTAGTTTAAATCTCGCGGGCTTTTTTGAGTGAAGGGAAACAAGATGATAATTTTCGTGCACTACTGCACTTTGTGCGCGTGATACATCAGAGATTATGCTGGATGGTTAGGTTAGGTTTCGTAAAATAGAGGGGACGCCTTACGGTCATAGTGATTTCTGGTTTAGGGGATCCAGGATTTTGTTTAAATACATTATTTGATTCGTATGGTTTTTAAAAATTATACTTTAGTGGGGTGCACAATTTAGTTTCATTAATATTATTTGAAATGTGACGTTATTAGAAATTAAAGGGATACACGATTGTGTTTCAGAAATGTTTTTAGTTGTCAACTATACGGGGGGTCACGTGAGCCGTGTAAAATTACTATTAAGGCCCAGCCCTTGGGCCATCTTGTTATTACGCTTATAGTCTAACTTTGAAACCTTCGATTATAAGATCTCATAGCCTAAAATAAAAAAAAAATAAAAATAAAAAAAATTTATTTCCACGCCTTTTTAAAAAACCAAAGTGCAAGTTAGAAGAAATAAACCTTGGGGTCTTTTAGAAAAACTAAATTTTCAAGTGTGCCCTAGACACTACAGTTGCACGCGAACCCTTAACTTCGAAGGACAATTGGGTTGGACCTATTATAATGTTTTTTTTTTTGGTTTTGTTTTACTTCTAAATGAATACACCCTATTAAAGTTAGGCCCATATCAATAATTTTTGGGGCTTTTTTCGGGTTTAATAAAGAGTGGCGTTGTGTTACCACAGTCCTCTTTCCTTTCCTTGATAAATTTCCTTTCAATTTAAAGGAAAGGGTTATTAGAATATTTTAGTTTATTTTATTCCAAAAAGACATTTAATTAACATATAATCAAGAACTTAGCTTTTCCTTTAATTAACTTCAAGGCTTGGAAAATAAAAAAGGTAAATAAATTTTACCTATCTATTTAATCGATCAAAATTCATTCTTCGGCAATTAATGAAAAACTCTCAATTATTTTTTTAATTATTTTAGTAGTAATAAGTGTGACAAATTATCTTAAGGTTAAACCTTGGAAACGATGGATCGGCTTAGAATCTTTTAACGGTGGTTTTTCTTTATTTTTTCTTTTTTTTTTCATTAAGGACTCTTTATACAGGGTGTATCATAAAGGGTAATTTTAGGACAGAAGTATATTTTTGGGTTCTATAGGAAAATGTAACTTCTACGCCATTTTTGCCCTAAGGGACACCCTAACAAGTTACGATTGAATTGTTTTACGGATGACCCCTCAAAATTAAATGACAATGATTCATAATTTAATTAAGGGGTCAACCTTAAAACACTCTACAAGCACTTTTTTTTAGATTTACAAGCACTTTTTTTTAGATTTACAAGCACTTTTTTTAGATTTACATGCACTTTTTTTAGATTTACAAGCACTTTGTTTTAGATTTACAAGCACTTTTTTTTAGATTTACAAGCACTTTTTTTAGATTTACAAGCACTTTTTTTTTAGATTTACAAGCACTTTTTTTAGATTTACAAGCACTTTTTTTAGATTTACATTACAGGGAGCCCACCGGTCCTATAATTCCTATAAATTCCTGTATTTTTGAACCTGTCCTTTATTATCCTATAATTTCATGAAAGGTCCTATAATATCCTATATTTTTGACTTAGTCGAAGTTTTCGTATAGTTTAGCATCAAATTTATCAAAATTTAGCTTTTTTTATCGAGATCACATTTGAATAGACACCGAAATTGTGGAGCTCGCTTAGGATTTTTTATATATTATATTATGTTGTATTTTAATTAAGTTCTTCTGAGTTTTCAAAGTAAAATCCAATTTGTTATTTTTTATTTTTTGGGATTTTTCTACATAGTTTAAGCCCAAAATTGTATTATATTAGAGCATTTTTAGTCCTATATTTTCCTATAAAAACACATTTTTTCTCCTATAAAATCCTATAATTCCGGAAAAAAATTCCTATTTTTCCTATAAGGAATTTAAATTTAAGAGTGGGCTCCCTGCTCTAATCATAACTTGAAAATTGTGGTTCTTTTGGTGAAATGTCATAGAAGTTACATTTTCGACAATAGAAGGCGCTGTACTTCTAAACCATAATTACCCTATATGATACACCCTGTATAAGAGGAATCGAATACCTTTTTTTTCTTTCAAGCCATTTAAATTTCCAATTTAAATATATTTCAAGGACTTTTTTACCAGATTAAAAAAAATAAGGAGCAATTTCTAAATTATTTTCTAGGCTGATTTATTTATAATTAAATATTTTGGTATTTATTTACGTTTTTAAGTATTCCTTCCCAACATTATAACGTAGCTGAAGTCGGAATTTAAGGTATACGGACTAAATACCCCCAAGACAAAAGACCCCCGGTCATAATCCCCCCATTTTTAAAAACGTACAAAATCCCCCCTCTCTCAAGACAAAATCCCCCGGTCATTTTCCCCCCATCCAAGTTAAGAGTACAAAATCCCTCCACTATCAAGACAAAATCCCCCCACTCTCTAGACAAAATCCCCCTACTCTCTTGTCAAAATCCCCCTACGCTCTAGACAAAATTCCCCGGTCATAATTCCCGGTTAGGTTATGTTAGGTTAGGTTAGGTTAGGTTAGGTTAGGTTAGGTTGGGTTGGGTTGGGTTGGGTTGGGTTGGGTTAGGTTAGGTTGGGTTGGGTTAGGTTAGGTTAGGTTAGGTTAGGTTAGGTTGGGTTGGGTTGGGTTGGGTTGGGTTGGGTTAGGTTAGGTTGGGTTGGGTTGGGTTGGGTTGGGTTGGGTTAGGTTAGGTTAGGTTCGTAATATTTTGGAAATATTGTAACAATGGTACGCCTTTTCCAAAATATTATTTTTTACATTTATTTTCTTCCGAAGAACACAGTTTGGGGGGAATTTGTCCCGGGGCTGGACGGAATTTGTCCCGGGGCTGGGGGGAATTTGTCCTGGGGCTGGGGGTATTTTGTCTTCGGCATCCATTCGGGGGGAAATTGTCCGGGGGATTTTGTCTCCTACCTGAGGGGATTATGTCCTTTTCTTCTCAAATGGGGGGATTATGTCCGGGGGATTATGTCCAGGGGGGATTATGTCCTACATTCGGAATTTAATGGGGTTTTTATTCAGGGTCGACTGGTATTGATACCCATCTAATTATATTAGGGATCCAGGTTTTTATATTGTTTATAAACATGACAGAAATGCGTTGGAGTAAACAATATGTAAACAAAAGCTAAATGTTTAAGATATTTATGAAAATAATAACAATAATATGATATTAAAATTATTATCATGCAGGGGTTTTTCCGCTTTTGCACCGTTTGTAATTGTATCTCCGTTATTTTATTTAGTTATGGGGTCTAAAGTCTAAAGTCTTCCTTAGCCAATGTTTAACTATAAATTCTTATTTTCTGATCAAATATTGAAAATCTTCTGGCCAGCTGTATCAAATGCTTGGACATACAAACAAACTATGAGATAGTAAGATATTTTTTTAATAAGGTTGTCAATACAAGGGTTATTAGCACGCGTGGATGTATGAATCAGGGAAAGTAATTAGGTATATTTGGACCATGGAGTCAAGCCACCTTCGATGGACACAGGGTTGGTATTCCCTCGAAACTTTGTAGCCCTAAAGTTTAGCTTTCAACAGGTTCATACAAACCTGGAAAAATCAGGGAAATTTCGAATTTTTAGTAAGATTCAGGGAAATCAGGGAAATTTTCGTCGAACAGGGGCCGATTAATTAAGCAAAATGTTCATAAACATACCCTCCATAGGATTAATATTACAGATACTTTGGACGCTCATAACTCTGGTTATATTGGAGATAGGGGATGTCCTTTGATTATGTAATAGTCATATCCCCCCCCCTTCTTTTAAAACTATTTTTAAAACTAAACACCCAATTTTCAGTTTGGCGCCTTAATTTAAAGAGCCAATGACAATAGACCTTCTCGATGTAATAAAAAGTTGGTAGACTAGCCTCAATATTGGGGCATACGAGGGGGTTGATCAGGGTTCATACAAACCTGAAAAAATCAGGGAAATAAATAGTTGACAAAAACCTCAGGGAAAATTCAGGGAAATTTCGAATTTTTAGTAAAATTCAGGGAAATGAGGGAAATTTGCTTCAAAACAGGGCTTGAGTAATTAAGCAAAATGTTTATAAACATAATCTCCAAATGATTAACATTACAGTATACTTTGGAGGCTCATAACTCTGGTTATATTAGAGATACGGGGATGTCCTTTGATTATGTAATAGTCATATTTGCCCCCCCCCTTCCTCCTTCGTTAACATTTGCTCCATATACGGGAAAAACCTGGAAAATTCAGGGAAGTATATGGGGAAAAACCTGGAAGTCTCATGGAAATTTTGTTTTCCAAAAGTTGTATGAACTCTGTGCGCCACAATGCCAACTAAAGATATTAAGATATTTTATACCCCCACGTGGCACAAGGTCAAAAGGGTCAAAAGGAAGACGAACTTTAGGACATAAGAACTATGTCAATACAAGGAGAGATAATTTGATGAGAAATCATTTTTAGAGGTTAAACTGTGCTGTACAAACTATATATTCTTCAGTATTTTTAATCTTAAAATAAACATGTTAAAGGTCAACCGGATAGTAGATAATATATTTAGTTTGAAGTAAACTTAACCACTCCCAGATATTTAATCTACAACTTATAATTAATAGATATATTCCCCTTCAAAATATTTTTGAATTACAGAAAACCACTTGGAATATAAAAAATATGGCATTCAATAACATTCACGATTTTCTCGAAAGCGAAAGAACCTTCAATTCGATTCTGTTCCACGTGTCTCTTTTTTTCCTCTTTAAAGATTATAATAATTGGAATTGGGAGATTTACTATAACTACTACAGCCAAAGTAGTTATAATTTTTTTTGCCTGAAGGTTAGGGTTAGTTAGTGAATTGGCATGTATTTTTTCGTGCAAGGTCGGAAGGCCTTTTACGAAATTAAAAAGACCCCTCCCAAGACAACTATGTTTTTTTCTTCCAAATTTCTGTGTGGGATTGTAAACGTTTTTAGGCCTTTTGATGGCTAGCGCCCACCCGCCTGCAACATGTAGACTTATTTTAAATCTTACAACCTGCAAGTATACCGGAGCTTCGCTAAAAACCCAAAATGCATTTATTTTTGTGTGAAATCATATTGAAATTTTAAAGGATATTTAGTTTATTACCTGACGAGACAATTCAGACCTGCGTTTGGGTCTCTTTCTTGATTAAAAACCGCTTGTGTTTACTTATTAGTATTTTAGTTAATATTGAAACCACAGTTTCAAGTAAGGCCTGGAAAAGTCATGGAAATTTTGAAAATTGGTTGTAAGGGTCTGGAAATTTGAATTTAAGAAGGGATGATTTACTAGAATTCAAACGTTGAATTTAACGAAACAGCGTTGAAAGTCACAATAAATACTTTTAATGCCTAACCCTGTCCTGAACAGCTAATCGCGAGAAATAGTCGGAGAATAACCTGAAAAAGTCAGGGAATTTGAATCTGAAAAAGTAAGGGAATTTTAAACTGAAAAAGACAGGGAATTTGAATCTGAAAAAGTAAGGGAATTTGAATCTGAAAAAGACAGGGAATTTGAATCTGAAAAAGACAGGGAATTTTAAACTGAAAAAGACAGGGAATTTGAATCTGAAAAAGACAGAGAATTTGAATCTGAAAAAGTAAGGGAATTTTAAACTGAAAAAGACAGGGAATTTGAATCTGAAAAAGACAGGGAATTTTAATCTGAAAAAGACAGGAAATTTGAATCTGAAAATGTAAGGGAATTTTAAACTGAAAAAGCAAGGAAATAACCTGGAAAATCAGAGATTTTGAGTCTAAAAATTCGAGGAATTCGAGTCTGAAAAAGTCAGGGAATTTTAATCTGAAAATGTGAGGAAATTTTTATCTGAAAAAGACAGGGAATTTGAATCTGAAAAAGACAGGGAATTTTAAACTGAAAAAGACAGGGAATTTTAAACTGAAAAAGACAGGGAATTTTAATCTGAAAAAGATAAGTGGCAATAAGTCGCAAGATGACTTGGTCCAATTAGCTAGCTGAACTTATTTTTTTTTTATTTGAATCTGAAAATGTAAGGGAATTTTAAACTGAAAAAGACGGGAAATTTTAATCTGAAAAAGTAAGGAAATAACCGGAAAATCAGGGATTTTGAGTCTAAAAATTCGAGGAATTCGAGTCTGAAAAAGTCAGGGAATTTTAATCTGAAAATGTCAGGGAATAACCTGAAAAAATCAGGGAATTTGAATCTGAAAAATTTGTGGCAATACCCTCAACCCTGAATTAATATTTATTAAAAATTAGGCGAAAGTAGACCTAAATGTCGTGAAATTGCCTTCCAAAAGGTTCAAATATTTCGTTAGATACTGTTGTTATATAAACGTTCGAATTCCCTTCATAAGATAAGCAATCTTTACTTAACCAACATTTATTTATTTATTTATTTATTTCAAAGTATCAAACTTTATAAAATTCCAAACACCGAAATACGAAACGATACGATACATGAACTTAGTTTAAATAATTAAACTAATTCGATAAAATTTACGCAATTATACACTAAATAATTTTGATATGTGGGTTAAATATTTTTGCTCGTGTTGTTTTCCCTTTCAACGATTGACCCAGTATTTTTAGTCCTAAAAAAGTAGGCTTATTTTATGTCATCCACCAATAAGATTTCGCTAGTTTCAATACTCTCAGGTTGGTGCGTTTCGCAACAAGCCGTAAATTTTACCGATAATCGCGATTGAACCTAAAACCAAGAAGCGTTATCTAGTTTACTAGGAAGAAGGTATAAGATGCCTAAGTATTCGCGCGCCATAGTCCCAGTCCCCCTTTCAAAATACAAGGGGGGACGTAAAAGGAGGCCGGGCTATTTCGCCTCTCCTCAGTCGGAAAATATGATTGTAATTTTCGTCATTCGCGTCGCGCTGACGTGAGTTTTCAAGAACCAATGAGATGCATGCTGGTTGTAATTTAGAGGCGGGGATTAACTCCGGACAGGCTACGTTTGTTTGGACTGGAGATAAAGCTAGAAATGTGGCGATTTTATACCTTCTCCCTAGTAAACTAGATATCGCTTCTTGCTAAAACTAAAGCTCGTGGCATGCTGGGAGATAGTTTCTTTTTTTTTCTTCTTCTTATTTAATTTTGCTAAAATATCCGGCTGGCTCCACGCGTGGCGGGGAAAAAAAATCATCATGTATTCCGGTAGAAATAGAAATTAGGGCAAACTGCTATAGGAGCGAGTGAAGCAATATGGGATCATGGTATTTGCATACAACTAGCTATAGCATCCTTTCCCGCCATTTGCTATAGATAGTTTACACGCATGGAAGATTCATACCATTTACACCAGGAGCCCGGGCGGGCTACCGGAAGGACAAAAAGCAGACAGATAGCCCGGCCTCCTGGGGTAAATGGTATGAATCCTCCATGCGTGTAAACTATCAATACTGAATTCTCCTAAAAAACGAGTAATGCATACTTGGAAATATTAAGAGGCCATAGAGAGTTTCAGTTGGAGGAGGAGCTGAATCTCGTGACATAATTTACGCTGCCATATTGGTGGAATGAAGCTCAGACCACCCAATATGGCTACCAGAACAGCGGTAAGACTTTGGAGGGTGTGACGTACTACTATCCCATCTGAAAGCTCTCTATAGACTCCATACTAATATCTGATTGAAGTTAAGGGGAGGGGCTTAAAACTATGTTAAACCGCCCGCTTCTCCTTCCGCGCGTTTTATTGGCTATTCACATATAAAGGCCAACAGTCGACTTTAGGTTTACTCGTTCAGAAGTTGAACCAGGGTGGGAAAAAAGGATTTTTTTTTAAACTGGACATTGGGCCAGCGACCCCTCTGGCCTGGAATAAATAAACTGGTCCATGACCACTGACCAGGGCGCGTCGTCTGCTATACTAAAGAAGTGGATAATTACAATATATTAGCTATTGTCTGGACTCTGGAAACCCTTGAATTTTCTTAGTGGTCCTGTGGACCACTGACCCCCCCTCCGATTTTTAAACTGGTCATTTGCCCTGTGCCACCGCCTTATTTCCCACGCTGTTCAGAACACGCAAAGAGAACTTGTTTACAATCGGTCACGGCGCAGGCGGCAGGAAGCTAGCTACGTCAATGTCACGAGGTTTCTAAGTTCAAATACTTTATGCGTGACGTCAGTAGTGACGGTTTCTACACCTCCTAGTAGTTAGGCCTAGAAAATGATCTGTTAAGGATTCCAAGTAGAAGAAATCTATGTACTTCCTTCTCCATATTCTCTCAAATATAAATAGTGTCACAATCCCTTTAAATATTTTTCATTTACTTTTTAAAATTTTAGCTTATATAACATGGGTGTTTTCACTTTTATAAATGAATATTTGCATTTTAAAACTATTTATGTTCTTGGAAAATATATTTTATGACAAGTTTTCTTAATTATAAATAGGTTCATACTCGATGACAAAACCTTGAAAATTAATCAGCAATTAAAACTAAATAAATTAGGAAAATTATAATTTAGATTAACCAAGAACCCATATAATATCCGAGAACATTCTAAAGTTAGACTTGGGTTGTAGTGCAGAACCTCCACTATAGTACAGGGACTTGGCAGTACTACGTCACGCGACCTCATTCTAGCTTCCACTCACGCTGAAATAGCTTAGCAAAAAAAAATACCAAAATGGCGACAGGGGGGTCCCTGATCGCCGCCATATTGGCATGATACCAACATAAGATAGCTATAGATAGTGTGCGGAACAAGTGTTGCCAGTCATTCTTGAGTGCAATTCAACCGCACTCTACAACATACTGAAAAACTTGTAGTTCTATTCGATTTAGTTCCAAACCAGCAGGAGACGCTCTAGCAAATTACTGGCAACCCTGAAGGAAATTTCTCTAGCCCCTTTAGTGCAAACGATCTATTCCTTCGTTCTCAGTTCTTATATGGGTTCTTGATTAAACTTAATTTAAAAAATAAAAAATAATTCATTTCATTTCATTTTTCAACCCCTACACCCTTTCCCCCCCCCCCAAAATGTGTCTTATCTTTCAAGATACAGGTGTTAGGGGGTTGATACTAGTGGGTAGTTAGTTGGATATCGTAGTGCCAAAATCCTAAACCAGGATAAAAGATGCTGGTAAGTCCAAAAGGGGGGGGGGTGACGAGATTCCCTCCCCTCCTACATTGAAAGTGAACTTACTCAAGTATAAAGTCTATAATGGGGAATAAATTCAAATTAAACGGGGAGGTTTTTTTAGTAGGAGAATACTGTAAAATAGCGGGAAAACTTCTATCAACTTCTCTTGAGCTTTCTCGTTTGCTCCGGTTTGGAGATAGAGAGACCCCCTCTCATCTGTTCTCGCTTCTAGGCTCGTGTTTAGAGGTTACAACGGGAGTCTATAGCTTGACTCCGGAGAGATCAGACCAGTTTGTGGTCCGTCGCTAGCTTAATAGACCACTCGCTTCTCTTAAACGGGATAGAAATTTTTTTAATTTCGGATTAAGTATTTTTCCCGGCGCCAAGTTCTAAATTTGTTTTAACTTAATTTCATCCGCGTCGTTTTGTTTTTTAATTTAATTTCGTCTAAACACATTTCGAATGTATCGGAGGACTAACATAATGCGTGTTGTTAATTTAACGACGGTGTTCTTGCTGGGTTTGTCCTTGTTGCAGTTGGCTTTCGGTCAACAGTTGGGAAGGCTACCGGAAGACCCGACAAGAAGACCATTCAGGCCGCGAGAAGGTACCGTCCGATTGGTCGGAGGACGGACCAGGGCCGAAGGAAACGTCGAAGTCTTTCACGTTGGACATTGGGGATCGATTTGCGACGATGAATGGGATATCAGAGAAGCTCATATCGTTTGTCGGTCTTTGGGATTCAAAGGAGTTGTCAGAGCCGCTCATAATTCCGAATATGGACGCGGAAGACGTAAGTGTTGACTGATTTCTTGGGGTTTTATCATATTTGGATGGGAAAAGAGTTGATTTCGAGGTATTTGCAATGTGTTTTTGCCAGATTTCGCGGATTGCTGTTATCCAAAGATTTTTACGCTCTTTTAGCTTGAATCGGTGATTTTTGCACCATTCTTGGGCAAATTTAAACTATAATTTGAGGGTTTTGAGGCTATTAAACCTAATGTTATGTTAGACAAAATATTAATTTGTTTCGCCCGCCTAGTTTTAATTGAGAATGAGATTCAGGCTTAATTTTGTTTGTACAAATTCCGATGCTAAAAGGTACTTCGAGAAATTGTTGTAGTGGGATGAATCAAAGGGTTGTTTTTGGCGTTTTACCTAAAAATTTGAAGTTTTCATTCATTTTTATTCGCGTTGGAGGTGAAATTATTTTTTTTAAAAAAACTTATATTTAAATTCTTTGTGAAAGGCCTGTTTCAAAACGTTTACAAATTGAGTAAACCTAAGAAATTTGGACCCTCCCATTGCCCAGGTCGTTTTGCCAAATACTTATTTAAGTTTTGCAAAACAAATATTTACTCTAGCCATGCCATTTCTTATCTTATATTCCATACAAATGGTCAAACAAAAATTGGTCAACAAATCAAAGATAAACTTAACCTCCGACCTTTAATCCGTACTGACTGACTGACCCATCTGTATCGTCCATATCTAATAGATAACCACAATAGTATATTTTTTTCTATCATTTAGATAAGATAGTTAAACATAACCCACTCTTCCCCGGAAGTAAATATCTCATTAGTTATTTCCCAACTTCTAAGATTAAAAACTATGCAATAAAAAATAAAGTAAATACCGACTCCCTAAGAGAGTTTGAAGAGGAGAAAACTAAAAAAAAAAAAGAAAAAAAAACTAGAATTATCCTAGTTTTTAAGGTCAGACGTTTTATACTTCCTGAATATGATTTTTTTCTTATATATTCTCCTGTACCTAAAATATATATTTTTTTTCTGTTTGCGCATCACTCGACGTACCGAATTATTTTAACTGGCTTTACAACATGGTTTAACTGTTGAAGATTTTCTTAGTAGTATTATCGAGTTATATGCCTAGATAGCCGTAAAATCATCGTATTTTTTCCTCATGGTTAATTTGAAAAATTGATTTAATAAAGGCTTGTATATCGCATCGCGTTTGATGGGGTGGTACCACGGGGTATTGGCACTCCATCTTATCTTCCCGTTTAGTTTTATATCTTCAAGGGTGAACAGATGCTGCTTCTTCCCCGTAATGTATATGTTTAAAAGGTCTATTAGACCGAATAATATATATCGAAATGATATTTAAAATTGTTTTCTGCTTGATTTACATTCAAAGGGAGAGTGATGGAGTTGTTGCGTATGATTTTGCGCAGAGTTAGATTTAACCCTGAATTTTAGGCTAGTTGAGAGTCGATAGACCACGTTTTAGACTGAAAACATTTGGGAAATAGCCAGGAAAAGTTAGGGAATTTTCATATAAAAATTTTCAGGGTTCATACAAACCTAGAAAGATCTGGGAAATAAATAGTTGACAAAACCACTCCCGTTGTTATTACTTTATAAATGGGTAAAAAACCTGGCAAACTCGGGGCAATCGGTTTTCCAAATGTTGTTTGAGCCCTGATTTTGTGGCAAGGATGTATTCTTTTGCCAGTACGTAGTTTTCAAACAGGGAGATTCGTACCATTTGCAAAGGATTCCTGATTACTTGAATTAAGGACTTCAAGTAGCCTGGCCTCCTTGTGTAAATGGTATGAATCCTACTAATTTGAAAGCTGTTATAAATACCTTCAAAGGTTTAATTTCGCACCACATACCACACTCTCTAGTTTTTTAGAGATGATTTATTATATTTTTTTAAGAAATTGAACGCAAATAAACCACACTCCAATTTAAGTTATAAATTAACTCTATCCATCTTCAGGTAAAATTGGATTAAGCTACCTGTATTTCTTTTTATTTTTAATGTTATCTTGAAATAACTTTCCTTTTTTAACGTCTTCAATATAGGGCTTAGTTTATTGTTACTTACTTTTTCCGAATTTCCTTGTCAAATATCAGATAAAAAAAGTGAAATTTATGATGCTATGTAGTGCTATTAGCTTATATTTACCCCCAAAACTACTTTGGGTTACACGTGTGACGTGGAAGATATTTTAAAAGTGTACCAGTTTTGAACGTGTCATCAAACAAAAAACGCCTTGTCCTATAAATTTCTTGAAACTTGGTAGTACTAAAAATAGGTAAAAGTTTGACCATTGTGTTGTACCGTTTATATTTTTCGTGGGAATTGTGGGTAGGTCAATTTTAGGCTATTTTGAAGGACCCCCAACTGTTAAAAGTTTACTTTCAAACTTGGGCGTGAACTTGACATTACCAAAAAAAGTTTAAAGTCAATCTTTTGTTAAATTCATTTCAAGTAGTAAGTTCCACGCTCGAACGTGTCGTACTCCATCGAATATTCTAATTTGCTAATAGTACTTTCAAATTGAACACGTGACAAAATTTTTGAAAATTGGGAAAAAACGTGGGTGACTAGTTTCTTTTTCCAAGGGTTGTATGAAAAAAAAATATACCAACTTAACTTGGCAGCAACTCGTAGAAAGATAATTTTAAAGCGCACCTATGGTCGTTAGGCATAGCCTGGGAATAGGATAATACTTGGTTTTAAGTTAGGTTGTTTCAGTTTGGAATGTTCTCTCGAAGGTCAAGTGATGGGTTCGACAAAACAGTTAGGCCTTTGACGTCAAACTACAAAAAAGAGGAACATTTTACCGAATTTAGGGATGGATCTTATTTTTTTCTTCTTCTTTTTCCCCATTATGCACCATTCCAAAGTGTTACCCCGAAAAGTAGGTGTGTTTGCTCAGAAGGGCATGATAAGTACTTGAAAATTTCAAGGACAAGTCGATGGTTTTTCGTGCAGAAATAACGGTTTCTTCAGGTTTGAGAGACTTTGAAGGAGTTAGGCCTAATTAATGTCAGTCAAGTTTCAATCTGGTTCTGGTTTAGCTAAGGGTTTTTTTCCCCTCTTCTTTTTAGAGTTACTATAGATAAGGTTTAAGTTTTCGTGGATTTTCAAGTTGAAACATTGAGTTACAGCCTTACAGGCGGTTTCTTTCAATGTATTAAGTAATTTTAAAACTATTGGGTTAGTTTAAATCGGACAAGGAGAATTGATACCATTTACACTGCAGGAGGTGAGGCTACTTGGTAGAGTTGGTACTGTACTTTTGCGCATAGTAGCTTGACCTCCTGGTGTAAATGGTATCAATTCTCCTTGTCTGAAAGCTATGTATAGGTTAGTTTTAGTGTTTATTAAGAGTTGCCACAGATCAGGGAAAAACTAAAGGAGATGTAGAAAATTCCACCCCCACACTCTCTGCTTTCATTTCAATGCAGTGTTGTTAGGCTTTCTGTGAGCCAAGTTAATCAAGTAATGGTTCAAACTAAACTGTTAGCCTTTCTCTGCAGATTTTTGGCTCACAAACGGCCGGGCAACATTGGAGTGAAATTTACGGATTTAATAATTAACCAAAACCATTAGGGAAAAGCGGGAATTTGATTAAAAGTAGTGAAAATGTCTTTGGTTTAAGAAAATACCAATATTGAATGTTTTAAATCATAGTTTGAAGAGTAGATTTGGAAAAAAAGTTATACTCTTTAAAATATACTGTTAAAAAATTCATTACTTTTTAGCCTGGGAAAAACCAGTGAAAAATCACGAGAACTAGTCAGGAAAAACCAGTGAAAAATTTAAATCTTAAAATTTAGACACTATTTCATTTCTTAAATGATGTCAAACTCTTTATGACGTAAACAATTACGTAATAATTTTCCATTATAATCGTATATAAAATGGTTGAATATTCCGTAAGAGACGTAAGATAATCCGTACCTCCTATATTTCTTAATAAGTTATTTACTGAGAACTGTGTGTGTATGTATTTCGTTTTTAAAATGTGACCTTTAAGTGAGTCCCACTTAATAATTTTTTTTTTATCCAGCTAGCCTTAGTTTAGGGGTGTGGTGCCTCGTGGCGCGCAACCAAAACTTTTAAGGTGCTGACTATAATATAAGATGTATGTATATATACATACATATTTCCTTTCTGGAATGTGAAATTTTTCCAAAAAAGTTTATGAAATAGTAAATTACTCTTTTAGGACCCCGCGAGGGTTCAGAAATAAAAAAAATAAACCAAATATTTGATATCATAAAGATTATACGCGTCTAGTCTCCTTTCTTTTTCGTATGTTGAAATACGAGCGGAATAAAAAGGTCAATTCGTATTGTGACCTCATTCCTGTTTCGACTGTGTTTCCAGTATGATAGTGGTTGTGGTGGTGGTGGTAGATACTGTACGTTTTACCTCAGACCACTTAACCATGGACAGACAACTAAATAAGGAGCTAGGTTTGCTTAGAGCGCTGTGGCGGATGGTTTCCCCAAGTTTATCACAAACCCTTGTAAAATAGCAAAACTTTTATCCATATTTCGATAAATTGTTTGCCATTTGATAGATTACACATATGGAGGATTTATACCATTTACCCCAGGAGGCCGGGATAACTGCTTTTTTCCAACAGGTAGCCTGGTCTTATGGTGTCAATGGCATGAATCCATGTGTCTAAACTATCTATATGTTCATGGTTAGGTGGTCAGAGCCTTTTGCATCCCTCACGCAAGTTATCGTAGCAAACGCAAAATTCAAACTTCTACAAACCCCTTTGTTATTGATTTAATCATGGTAGATTTTAGGGTGCGACTATTTCTCTAATTTTTAATTGACCTTTTCTAAAGGAGTGGGGCAGCAGTGTCGTCTGCTTGATATAGGGTTAATACGGAACATTGATTGGTTTGTGGATGCAAAGACGTTTGATAGGGCTTCAAAGTTAGCGGTCCATAAAAGTATTTTTGTTTGAAGCCATCCATATTTAACGTCTTTGGTTTTTCACATACCAGATATTTGTCTTAAGACAACAAGATGGGCAAACACCAGACGTTTCAAAAATGGTTAATTTTTTTTTGGCCTACTACCACCGTTGTTTAAAAATGAAGTAGGGTCGTGACCTTTATTGGTATACGGAATTAAACTCGCGATGTCATGGATATTATACCCAATTCAAAAACAAACCTCCCCTTGTTGTACTCTCTTTTTTTTTTTTTTTTTTACTGAGTTCCCCTAAAACAATGGGGTGCTAAAATAAATGGAATTGTTAAAGGTGCGATTCACCGTAATAAGGTCATTCATTCGCGTTCGGGACTGGTCTACCTCCAAAATGTAACTAGAATCATTTTCTTTCTCAAAAGTTAGTTGCGGGGTTTAGAACAATACCCCCTTTTTTTCTTAATAATTTTAAAAAAGGCGTCAGTTTGTGTACATTTCACCCAGGTGCAATTAAAAACTAACCGAGAAAAAAAAACATTTTGGTCTCTTCGTGATTTCACTGAAAACAAAGGTTTTTCTTGAAAAATATGCCTTAGCAACTCTATGACAATACAATTGTTTTGGTCGGAAACAATAAGGACCTTTCAGTACCAAGTACCATCCAAGTACAAGTTTAAAAAAACTGTTTTTCTTTTGGTGGACAACTTTTGACAAGTATTCTCAATTAGAACAAGGTTAAATTAAATTGCTTTAATCTAAATCGTGGTTGGTCATTTTTAAACGTAAATTAACATTCTTTTCTTCTACAATTCAGTGAATTTGAAGAATTATTTATATTGGTCAGGGAAAATGACTTTAAGAAATTAAGATGGTTCAGGGAATTTTGAATTGAAGAAATATGTGGCAATAATGTGATTATATTCTAAAATGTGGCAGCGCGTTTAACAGGAAGGCAGGTTAATTAACATAATATATTTTTTTTATTTTATCGCTCCCTAACCATTTTAAATGAGCGCTAATCTAACCCAAATCTGAGGTGACCAAACCATCGCTACCTTTTTACCGGTTTAAAACACTGCGTGTAAAAAGATAACATATATAATATATAAAAAAATTGTTTTGAAATTTATATCATGCACCACACTACCACGCTTGATGAAAAAGGCCACGGCGCCGTTTATCTCAAGCACCCAATCTTTATACTCTTAAAATGCCTTAAAATCCCTTAGAAAACCCGAGTTTTAGTCAAAAATATTGTACCTTTCAAGAGTGCAAATATAATTTTTAACAAATGATTTCCCGCATTTTTTATTGTTAATTTTAATTCATACGGTTGTTCTGGCTCCCCCTTATGTTCTATATTACGTTAATGAATTTCTAAAGTATAAAAGTAAAAGGGATTTCAAATGACCCTTAACGCTGGCCATAAATTATTAATTAGTGAGTTTGAACTTTAGGATGATGTTTTAAACATAAATTCGGAACGGTTTTATTAGCAAGCATTTTCTTCGAGTATTAGTTTAAACAGCGGTAAGTTGTGAGGTTAAAATTACAACCCAATGTTTAATTGTTATATAATAGCTGATACGTAATCAAATTTAAATTTTTAACTAATTAAAATTAGCGTTCATTCGTAAATTGGTTATTTTTAGGAGAATTAGTAGTTTAAATACGTTATATTTAGGTTAAAGGTGTAAGCAAACGTGTGAATTCTTAATTTAAACACTTCATATTCGTTTAAATTAAATTTTTATACACTAGCATTTATAAATAAACGGGAGATATTAAAGAAAAAATGAAGTGAAAATTCTTGTAAACATTTAAACAAAATATTTTGGTTTAATCATCACAAATCCTCGTGATAATTCTAATAGAAAAACCAACAGTATCTTCTCACTTCTACAAATAAAATAAAATTAAATCAAATACAACACAAAACATACGCGAAATAATTACACGACTCTCATTCACGCCCCTAACACAAACAGAAATACTTTTATACAATAACATCATCACAGATTGCTAGATATATAGGTTACGTTTAAATATAAAAAAAACTGCTAGAAAATGTTTACCAATGTAATGTAGTAGTACATCTAATTTAACAGTATAATTAACACCCTCTTTTGAACGAAGATATCTGAATTTAAAATAGGAATTTCAAATTTGGGGTTGAACCAGGATTCGTCAGAAGAAAGTCTTAGAGAGCGAGAGAGAGAAACGAAATTTTTTCCATTTCAGTAACTAACAACTCAAACTGCGAAAGAAAGTAAACGCCTTTATGTACGGACTATCATTTACGATTCAAGCAATTAATTTAAACTAGAGAAGAAAAATGTTAGGTAACCTAACCCATCCCTTAAAACTTTCTTCGGGGAAGGCCTTTAGATTAAAAAATAAACTTTAATTTTTTACATTAAATTTCACTGTTAAAAAAAAAGGTAGTTGGCCTATATACGGCATGCTCCATAAATAATACAAGCACCTTTTGGAGTTTCCGGACTAACTTGACTTCTTACCTACGTTGGTCCGTTAAAATTTCCATCCCTCAAGCTGGGGAAAAAAAATCTATTTGAAAAACTGGACTAAATTTATTAACTTAACGCTTGGTTGATTCTCTGAGATCTTGATGAAAAATTTAGAAAGTTGAAATTTTCTAATAACGGCAAAAGTCTATAAATGAAAAACAAAAAGTATACTTCGTTGAAACTTGCTCGCGCCGTGTAATATGAGAAACCCCCTATTAACTCTCAAAATGGTGTCGACCCCTTCTTCACGACCGTAGCAAAAGAAAAACGCGTGAATAGGCTCCTAAAGTAGCATAGAGCTATTATCTTCTATAAACCTTTGACCCGCAAAAAAAACTTCTCTGATTGGATGGTTCGTGTGGAGGGAGGTTGCTTCTCATTTTACATGGCGTCTACACTACAGTCAAATGCGTGGAACTGTGTATGAAGTCTACTTTTCGTTTTTATCCACAAACGTTTGATAACTTATTGTATTAGAATGGACATTCTGTACTGTATTGCGTAACGAGGCATTGATTTATTTATGTGATAAAAGGGTTTCGTTATGATACGGTTTAAATTAACTAATTTTTTCCTTCGCTTAGTTGATTGGTGTAATTGGGTGTGATGGTTTTGGCTTGTGATGATTTTTCGATGCGCTATTTATTTCTTTTCACTCGAGTGGTTTTATTAATTGATGGTACCGATTTTTAAATTGCTGGTTCAAATTAAATTAAAATCAAACTCGAATTGAATACTAAATTGCGAGGAAAATTATGATGGTTAATTATAGATTGGATTTCCCTAATTTACGGATGGGAAAATTTTAATCGACTAATTTTGAATTTATATTCTCCAGAATCCCTCGCTATTAGATAATCGCTAGTATAAGTACGGTTTTAAATCCTCGGCCATCTTGGAAAATGGCTTCTAGGTAATCATTAAAACGTTACAACACTTATAGTACTATACTATTTATTACCATTGTTAACCCGAAATTAGTCATAAATTTAAAGAGAATAATTTTAATTTAAATTACAATTCTTTTTACCATTCACGAAAATCATTTTATTATCATTTAAGCAAACCAACCTAGATAAATAAAGCTTTAAAAGAAATTAATAATTGGATAATAGTCAAAATATTCTTTTTAATAAAAAAAATCTCTCATACTGACGGTGTTTCCCCATAATCACGTGGACCCTTTTGTGTATTTTATGGGGCTAGTAAATTTTGAGAACACGTAGGTTTATTTTTTTTTATAAGAAAGCTATTTATAAACTTTTAAAATCGAATTTCGGCTAGTTTCGTATTAAGAAAAACTTGCCATTCAAGTTTTAGTTGTATGAGAAAGCTCCGTAATATTTATTACCAGTATATCTTGACACTAAATTTTAAGTTGTTCAGGAAGATAGAAATTTATTATAGAAAATGGACGAGAGATTCGGGATGGATTTATACGTTTAAAGATCATTGACATACTAGTATATGGGAGACAAGGCCCAGAAGGGAAGAGAAGTCCTCACTTAATGTTCTAGAATTATACGAGAGAAGTTTTAAAATAAAAGGAAAACCGAATAAGCGTAACAAATTCACCGATAAACTCCCCAACCCATCTTTATTCTTTAGGCGATTGTAAAGTTTTTTTTTTTTTTTTTTTTTTTTTAATAATTATATATTTAAGACATATTCATGTATTTAAGCACATTTTGCCTTCAAATCGCGATGTACCGCTGTTAAAGGCCGACTTCCAGCGAAAAGGGTTCTAGCGAACTGAAAACCGAGCATCGAGACTAACAATGGAGCGACCGTAGCGATTTTCGAAGCCCCGCTGGGTAAAAGATGGAAGGGTTCTAGCGAACTGAAAACCGAGCATCGAGACTAACAATGGAGCGACCGTAGCGATTTTCGAAGCCCCGCTGGGTAAAAGATGGAAGGGTTCTAGCTAACTGAAAGCCGTGCAATGTGGTTCGAGCGAACTGAAGATGAACAATAGAAATCCTTTTCAATTTATTTCCTCTCGAATTTTCGCTTTCCCCTGAAGGAAATTCTCTATTGTGTATCTTCAGTTCGCTAGAACCACAAACTTGGCTTTCAGTTAGCTAGAATTCTTTCAACTTTTGCCCCAGCGGGGATTCGAAAATCGGGGCACGGTCGCTCCATTGTTAGACTCACTCGCTCCATTGTTAGACTCACTCGCTCCATTGTTAGACTCACTCGATGCTCGGTTTTCAGTTCGCTAGAACTCTTTTGGATGGAAGTCGGCCTTTAATGGTATTCTAAATTGCGGATCTAACTATGAAATTGATTGTATAGTTTGAAAAGGAGAGTTGCAACAAGTCAATAAATTTAAAAATAGGCCAAAATTCACGTCTAGGAATTATAATATTTTTATAAAGAAATTAAAACAAAATTCCGATACAATAAATACGTTTAAAAACTTAAATTATAAAAATAATTTTCGTAAAGATGTATTTTCAATATTAGCAACTTTTGGCTTAAATAAATCGGTGAAAGGTGCGGTGAAATAGTCGAAGAAAACCTGATAAACCTCGGGGAATCTATGTTCTGGCAACAAACTACCAGTTTGTATAATATTAAAATCAAATACCGTATAGATAAATATGATTATACCTGGAACATATATAAGAATGTCACAATACCGGAAATTTAATCGAGATTAAAAGATTATTAATCCGAGAAAGGGCCCCTTCAAGGAAGGAAAAAACTGAACTTTTTATTATCACACACATTCACTTTCGGTTATCTCTTAAAGAAATCCGGATGTGATATATCCGATGATGTTCTTCTAACCCTAACATTACCCAATGCCCTTTGACCCTTTCATCAAAGATGGCGGTAGAGATTACAACGTATCATATTTGACCCACTTCTTTCGAATTCCTGAAGAAAAAAAAATAGTGAGATTATATTATTTAATACCTTTTTAAAATGATTAAGAGTTTAATTAGTGGTTATGAAAAAAAAATTAATACACTTATATTAAAATAAGTTGATTTCATTTTATTAAAGGAAAAGGAAAAAAAAATATTTAGGAATGGGGTGTAACCGAGTGACTGACTTATGGACCAAATTTAAAGGCTATACTTGGGGAGGTTTCAATTCGTATGCCACGGTTGCCACCACCACCACCGAGTAAACGGGTATTTTACCAGTAACAGGGCAATCTGCAAAAAGTTTTTTAAATTTTGTATAACTTGACCGCGTTTTAAATTCGGACGACACGCTTTATGTATATGCTAGAGAGTGAATTTTCATTTTATTTTTTTTTTCTTAATAAGAGGATGGGGATGGAAAAAAAATTGGCATTTTATTTTCAGGGTTCATAAAAGCTGGGAAGATTTACGAATTTTTGCAAGTTAAATTTTTTGAACCGTGTATTTTTTTCGAAGTGGTAGTGTTTCAGAGGGATGGGTCAGGGAAATTGGGAAAAGCTGGAGAATTCTGGGAAAATTAAAAATAATGGTGGTGCTTGAAAGGTCGGGGAGTTTTTATTTTATCAAGAAGTGATATTTATTTAATTAGGGAGAAGATGCCTAAGTATTCGCGCGCCATGGTCCCAGTTCCCCTTTCAAAATACAAGGGGGGACGTAAAAGGAGGCCGGGATATTTCGCCTCTCCTCAGCAGGAAAATACTTAGTTTTCGTCATTCGCGTCGCGCTGACGTGAATTTTCAAGAACCAATGATATGCAGGTTGTAATTTAGAGGCGGGGATTAACTTCGGACCTACCTTTGGACTGGTGATAAAGCTGGAAATGTGGCGAATTTATACCTTCTCCCTAATAAACTAGATATCACTTGTTGATTTTATAGTGTGGAAAATGGCAATACTGAACGATACAAGCCTAAACAATAAAATAATAATAATAATACTCTTAAGAAAGAATTAGGGAAAAATCACGTTAATCAGGGAAAAGCTGAAAAAGATGAGGGACTTTTGAATCTGAAAATTAATTTTTGGTTCCGTTACAACCATGAATTTAAAATAATTCATTTACGCCCTTTCCGTACTTGATCTTTGACCCCTCCCCTCCCCTGTGTTTAAGGTCATCTTGGGTTTAATTGTTACATGTTTTCATAGCCTTAAAACGAACGAAACTCGGTGATTAATAATGGGAGGTGTTTAAAAGTGTTGTCACATAATAATATAAATTTCTCAAGGAGGCAAGATTAATTGTTTTTCTTTGAATATCGTGCCCTAATTTTGGTTGATCCTAATTTGGAGAGATGCGGGACTTCTTAAACCTTTTTTCTGTACCAAGAACTCGAGCCGAACTTTCCCCTAGAAAAGTGAAAATTTAATGAAAACCTTTGGGCGCTAAAATACCGTATTTTCTAAATGTAATAGCACTTAATTTCTTTACTTAATTTAACCGTATGTTTTTAGGGCAACCCCACTCCCATACCTGTTAAATATACTCTTGGTTAATTTCGACATATGGGGAAATGCTTATTGGTTAAATGGAAATTAAAAATAATATAATTATTTGTGACTCAGATGTGTAATGCCGTGATTTTTTTTTCTCAAATTATTTTTTAGTTTATAAGGTGATATTGGGTTAATAGTTATATTTGGTAATTTTTATAATTGCTTCACCCTCTTTTGTTTTTCTTTAACCGGACAGGAAAGCTTTTTTAATTTTATTAAATTTCGAATTATTTTGAGGTTTTTAAAAGGGGTGGGTTAATATTTATTATCTAGATTTTGTTTATTGTAATCAAGTGGGAGTGGTTTGTCGATTAAGTTAGATTTTAAATAACCGTCCATTAGTGGTTTGTGTTTACGTTGTTAATATAGGGGGTATAAATTAAGTGACCGAACCCCGAAATTACGTGCCTTGTTTTGATTAAACAAACGGTTTAATTAGCGGATTTGGTTTTGAGTCATGAAAATACGGACTTTTTAAGGGAGTCCAGTGGTTCTATAATTTTTTTAAAATCCTATATTTTTGAACGTGTCCTATATTATCCTATAATTTCATGAAAGGTCCTATAATATCCTATATTTTTGACTTGTTTCCTATAGTTTAGCATCAAGTTTATAAAATTAAATCTTTTATTGAGATCACATTTGACTAAACACCGAAATTGCGGAATTGTTATAATATAATATATTATATTATAACAAAGTTCCTCTTTTCAATGTAAAATCCAATTCAATATTTTTATTTAATTTGATTTTCTACATTTTTTAAGCCAAATAGTATTATATATGAGAATTTTTATTCCTATACTTATAAAACATTTTTTCTCCTATAAAATCCTATAATTCCGGAAAATTCTTATTTTTCCTAATAAGGAACATAAATTTTTGACTAGGCTCCCTGAATAATTTGTTAAAATCTTGCCGTTTCGCGTGAATTGTTAATCGCGTAACTTCAAATTATTAAACTGAATTTCATCTAAAACGTTTATCTGAAGCTCAAATTACTATAAATTACACTTATAAAAATTTCACTACTAATCAATTAATTTATATTATCCCTATATTGGAGGTCAATTAACTCTTCCATCCATTCCAAGAAGAAGAACAAGAAATTAATACACCGTAATTATTTAGAAACCAAAAGTCCCGAAAAAAGATAGGACGAATCCCATAAACAACTTTCAGCTTATTCATTATCCCCTCTAGCAATCCATAAGCGTCATTTTTTCCTGGTTTACGCCAGCCACGTAAGAACTATTTAACTGGAAGGCAAAATACCCAATAATTCAACCCTATCTTTTAGCGTAGAGAGACTAGCTTTACTACTGACTCAGTTTCGGAGACTGTATAATGATCTATTTATTATAAAAAGTAAAACTCTGTTGTATATTCAATCTATGGTTTGTGATGTGAAACCCTTTTTTCATTTTCGTACAAAACCAAAAGCAGCCGCCCACGTGCGATGTTTTAGTGACCTCGATTTTGGCGCGAGATTTTTGTAACGAAATTTGAAGGCGATGTGATCGTATTTTTAGGGAAGAATCAAGACTTCTTGTTTTACGTTTGACCCTTAACGCCTCGCTCTTTATTTGAGATTTTGTTGAGGAAAGGGTGTCTTCCTTTAATATAATAAACCGAACGTTTTTGGTTTCACCTGGTATCTTACCTTTCTTCCAGTTTGAAAAAGAAATGCATGAGAATAAAAATTATCTATACCTATTGCTCTAAATTTTGATACCGCCGTTTTACCTGGTTGTGTTAAAATTAGATTTAGTTAAAAGGTAGTTTAAAACAACGGTTTGATGTTCGTGAGACCATATTATACATAGTTTACAGGCTATGAGGATTCATACCATTTACGCAAGGAGGCCTGGCTTTAGACTCAACCAGTGAGTCAGGACTCCTTGTGTAACACCTGAAGACTGGTCTGCCTCTGTAAATGGTATGAATACGTACCCCTAGTCTCTACTGTATATTTTACCAGGGTTCGTACAAAACTGGAAAGCCGGTAAAAATCAGTGAAATAAATAGTTGACAAAAACCTCGGAAATTTCGAATTTTTAGTAAAATTCAGGGAAATCAGGAAATTTACGTTAAACAGGGGCCGAGTAATTGAGCAAAATGTTCATAAACATACCTTCCATAGGATTAACATTACATTATACTCTGGAGGCTCATAAATCTGGTTCTACTAGAGATTGATTATGTAATAAATAGTCATATTCGCTCCATAGGATGCTCCATATACGGGAAAAACCTGGAAAATTCAGGGAAGTATATGGGGAAAAACCTGGAAATCTCAGGAAAATGTTTTCCAAAAGTTGTATGAACCCTGTTTACGCCAAATTCCCTTTTTTTGTAAAAACTTGAGAGGAATTTACAATTTTCATTGGTCACCCTGCTGGTAGCGTTATTTGTTGATATTTACTATATCATATTTGTTAGTACCACCGTGGTACCACCGGTATTATGTATAATTTATCTCTGCCTATTTGTATATAAAATGAAACCTGTTTTGATACGTTTATAAAATTTACGTCGAGGTATTAATTTATACTTGAATTTCGCGAGCATAGAAAATAAAATGTAGAAGCGAAAATCATCTACACAATGACCCCAGAAAAATTTCCAGTTTCAGCAGTCTTTGACCTCTAATGACCCCGACAAGTTCGTGCAGTGAAAGTCTAATTAGGTTCACTCTTAAAACCGGGGTATTTTGTTAAATATTTCGGGTACAAATACGTATAACATTTGACCCATACTTTGAATGACACGAAAAATAGATCAACTTCGTAAACCTCTCATCCGTTTAACGCTTAATTGAGGAAATACAGGAAAAAAAAATCTCTATCCTGGGGGATTTAAAGTATATCTAAACTTAATTATGGTGTGTTTCAATGAAAAAAAATTGAATTGTAACCGCGAAGATACTAGCCATTAACTGTCGGGATACTTAGCAAGAGTCTTAATGGCACTTCGTGTTACTTTCCCATAAAGCCTACTTAATGTTACTGCCGTTTCTCTATGTAGAAAGTTGGTGCCCTCAAATCGTGATTTTTCTTTCATTCTTTCGACGTGTTATTTGTATTTAAAGGCCGACTTCCAGCGAACTGAAAACCAAGCATCGAGACAAACAATGAAGCGACCGTGCCGATTTTCGAATCCCCACTGGGCCCTGGGGCAAAAGTTGGAAGGGTTCTCGCTAACTGAAAGCCGTGCAATCAGTGGTTCTAGCGAACTGAAGATGAACAATAGAAATCATTTTAAATTTATTTCCTCTCGAATTTTGCTTTCCCCTGAAGGAAATTCTCTATTGCGTATCTTCAGTTTGCTAGAACCACATTGCACGGCTTTCACTTAGCTAAGCTAGAACCCTTCCATCTTTTTACCCCAGCTGGGATTCGAAAATCTGCACGGTCGCTCCATTGTTAGCCTCGATGCTCGGTTTTCAGTTCGTTAGAACCCTTTTCGCTGGAAGTCGGCCTTTAACAGAAAAATCTCAGGTCTATGGTTAAAATTCTATGTAGTGTTAAGTGGGGGATAGAACATGGAAGGTAGGCTGTATCCTATTTTCACGATTTTTTCTTGAAATTATCATGGATTTTTAACAGGAAGTCTGAATTGAAATCATTTTATCATTTGGTTTCTTTTTTAGCTTTCCTTTTCACATCATCCGCTTTTCTATAAATTTTTCTTCGAGTTGTTGTCTCGAGTTACGTCGTGATTCTCTTGACATGAATTATTTTATCGCGTCACTCGTAATTTGCGTTTAAATTGGAAGCGTCTTTTCTTTTAATCTTTTATCGGGTTTTTTGGAAAATTGCGTATGGATTGGTTACGTTCTTTTTTGATGATACGTTTTGATTTGGACTATACAGGAAAAAATGTTGTTGGGATGATTACAAAAACACTTCGTTTGAGATTATCTAAGTAATCTAGATCGAATGCCTCGTCTTGTATGGTGTGTTTATGTTGGCGGGCTTTCGTAGGAGTGGTCAGTCTATTTTAAACGCTTAAATATAGGGTTACCACATTACCTCTGAAAGAAAAGTTTGAAGGAATTGCGTTTGAAATATCAGAAAGAACTCGTGGAATTCCATAGTTCTAAAATTCATTATTTTATGCGATGTTCCTATGAAATCCCATATTTTGAACCTTTCCTATATTATCCTATAATTTCATATAATATCCTATATTTTTGACTTGATTTTCATATAGTTTAGCATCAAATTTATCAAAATTTAGCTCTTTTTATCACATTCGAGGGTCCATTTTTTTTCTTGAGATTTTTCTACATAGTTTAAACCAAAATAGTATTGTATGTGAGCATGTTTAGTCCTATATTTTCCTATAAAACACATTATTCACCTTTTGAATCCTATAAATACTGAAAACAATTCCTATATAAGGAAATGAAATTTTTGGCTGGGCTCTCTGAAAAACAAACGAAACCGTAAAATTCAAATCTCCGAAATTTAAATTCAGTTCATGAACTAATATTTTTATGAGTTCGTGATGCCTCTACATTCTCATTCTGACTTTTTAAAGTTTGAAAATGACTTCAGACGATTAGGGAAAACCCATATAAAAGTCCGGGAATCAAATCAAAAAGATTTCAGAAATCTTTACATAAAAATATCGTTTCGACCACAAATGGAACTATTTCAAATCTTGTAGAGCACTTATTTAAAAAAAATAATTTTCTTATCTTCATTATTTAAAATTAAAGACAATATTTAGAGGAAAGTGTTTAGGTAAGATTTTGTTTCTATATTTCTAGATGATAATGATTAGGATAAATCTTATTACAGCACGCGAATGCAAAAAACGACATCCAAAATTTTGTTAGTTCCCCTCCCCTTAGGCAAATTATATCGCTGACATATTAACATTCCTACCAAGGAAAGTATTCCAATTTTTTTATTTAATCTTGTTTCACGTCACTTTTTCTGTTTCAAAAATTCCCCCTCATTTTTACCGTAATCTAAATATTCAATCTTTTAAGACCCGAGGTATTAATATTTATCTTTTTCTTTTCTCAGAGAAATATTCAAATGTATTTGTTTGCGAGAGAAAAATGCTATATCCTAGACTCTTTTTGTAACTCTTGTGTTTGTGTGCTGTTGTAACCCAATTTCTAGTTAAATTTTCATCGTCATTTTCTCAGATTGTTCTAGATTTATTATTTTTAATTCACAATTTGAATTTCGGAGTTTTCAATTTTACGGTTTCGTTTGCTTTTAGTCAGATTTGTTTGACTTTTACTTGGCCCAACTTTTTGAAAACCCGTGATTAGAAAGAAATGTATTAAAATGGTGAAGTTTAGAACTGTGGTTATATTTAAAAGTGATTTTTTTAAAAAGTAGGGGCTAAAATAGTCTTTGATGAACTTGTGACCAGTTCAATTATTGCTTGGACCAGTTTTTAAATTCAAGAATAAATATCAAATTTATGGGTAACCTAAGAGGGACCAGTTCAATTATTGCTTGGACCAGTTTTTAAATTCAAGAATAAATATCAAATTTATGGGTAACCTAAGAGGGACCAGTTTATTATTTTGGGCGATAGGGGGAGGTCCCTGATCCCAAGGACTGGTTCAAAAGAAATATATTTCCCAGACTACTCACTACCGATATCAAGCATACTTCGCTGACTACGGTATGTGAATTCAAAGACTTTATATAGGGCTTCAAACATAAGGACTTTGATGGACTTGTGACGTTCAAGTCCTATCTAACGTCCTTGGTACCGTTTCACCACTTATCAAGCAGACGATACTTCGCCCCTCACAGTTTTGAGAAGTTTCTAATGGGTTTAGTCGTCCAATAGAAATTTGTACCGATAATGTCGTCTGCTAAAGGCTTATGTATTCTCTAATATTGTATTGATATATACGTCCTTATATATTTATTCTTCATTTTCTCTTTGAAAATAAAAAAACCAAGATTGAAATATATGGTTCATGTCTTGGAAAGTAGAGAAATTTCAAATTTGAAAATTAGCTCCCGGCGATTTTAAATTTCGAATCTTTCTTTTTTGCGTGTGTATAAGGAATTCTTATATAACGTTTTAATTTTTACTTAAAAGAAAAAAGCCTCGACTTAAAAACTGGTACTTAATTTTTATATAAGATAAGTTTGAAAAGGGACACGTTGCAAAAGGCGACTTATATAAAATAGTTTAAAACTGGTATTCCAGTTTTGTCTAGAAAATGTCTACTTTTTATATAATACTGATATACTTTTGGAAGAGAATATACGAAAAGTAAATCATTTCACGTGATGTGTTATGAATTACAAAATAATAAAAAAATCGCACGTGAAATAGTTTTTAATCGCAGTTGGCACAAAAAAGAACGTTTGAGATTTAGCGCTAAAATTTACCTTATTAGTTTTTAAATAGTTTTTGATAGCAAAAGTAATATGGCCGTAGAATAACTTTGGCGCCAAAAAGAACGTTTGAGATTTAGCGCCAAAAAGTTCGCTTGAGATTTGGCGCTAAAATTTAGCTGGCGCTTATCAAAACATAAGGGTTGAGAAACTGACCGAAAAACGTCTAGCGCCCTAAACAAACCAGGAACTTGTTTATGTTAAGCCTAATTTGAATATGAAAATTGAAAATACCACGTGACTTTTTTATCTCGCAAATGCTTGGAAGGATCTGCATGGTGTCAATAGGGCGCTACACGTTTTCTTATATGGTTTTCGGTCAATTTCTTCAATACAAAACTACAGCAGCTCGCGTTCTAAAATGATACATTGTAATTTAATCTGACACCGATTTTGATTTGTATAGATAAAGAAATATATAAGAAGAAATAATAATAATTATATACAATTACGTAATAGGTTCTCATAGTAGAAATTGATACGCGACGCTTTAGGGATATATTAGACTATAACTAACTTATAACGGATGCAATACGGTTTATATTTTTTTATATGGAAAATGACCCAAATCATTGGGAAAAAATGGGCATCAGAAGAAAAAAAAAATTTGACGTTACTAGCTCGTAAAAACCAGTATTGGTTTGTTAAATATTTTTCGCCCCAAGGGCAAAATACTAGGACGAGCTTCTGAGATTGATTTTAATAAATCATAATTTTAAGGGAAAATATTACTAAATTTATTTAGTGGATAATATTAAGGGGATTTGTGGATGATTTAACTGCCCACGTGCTTCTAATAATTTCCCGCCTTTTGGGACGTCGTCTGTTTCAGAGATAGGCTAAGCCTAACGCGCAGGCTCCTAACTAATTTCTTCTTCAGAATTGAAGATTACGCTCTCTAAAATATAAATAATAATAAAAAAATTTCTACCTTTTATTTTAATATTTTACCATCTCCGAACGTTATACTTGGATAAAAGGGTCTAATCACTATCAGCAGAAGTGAGATGAGACCAGAAGTACTGCGCTAACCAAATTCTTCACTCGGCGAAAGTGAATATTCTTGATAACACAAGAACGGTTGGCCCTCTAGTAGCGGTTTCTGAATTTTCCCTCAAACGTGAGACGCTCGCGGTGGTAGACGGCCGAACTAGATTCAAGGAGCCGCGTCCGTGTTCCTCCGCTTTAGGTTGAGGGGACGAGGGTAGGAAATGTTTTTGGAACTCTACCAATTTTTTTCTCAGTAGTGTAGGTGCGTGGGAAGCGGCATAAAATCCTCAAATTTGTTCACCAGTGCCAGGATCTGCTATCAATGCTAGAGCCCTTCACTTCTAGTCTCATCTCACTTCTGCTATCAGAGTATCTGGACACGGATTACGGATTATGCGTAATCAGTTTGGCAGAAGCAAGGTTCGGTGTCCTAGCACCCTGTTTGGAAAAACCCCTGATAATTTTAATGCCTTTAAAATGATTAATAATCATTACACTATCACTTTAAGCACCCAATACACGTCTTTATAATACTGTAACCGGATACGGAAGTTAAGAACCTTCTTTCTTTTTAGTAAAAGGATGATTCAATACAATCATCCACCCACTACTATTTTCGTTCCACTTGTCGACGGATATTTTTTAACCCTTTTTTTTAAAAAAAATATAAACCTCACTATACTAAAATTAAAAATATATAGGAAATAATGTCGGTGTCACTGGGCCAAGCTATCATTAGACTTTTGAAAGAAAAAAAAACAATCCCGGTTTGCAAATCACCCTTCCAAAGATTCCTTTGTTTATCCATGGAATTCGGACTTTTGGGTGGCTTATTATTTTACTCTTTTGTTGTCGGTCATTCAAATATTTTATTTATTTTCATTTTTAATTATCCCTTAAGGGTTTAATGGCAGTCTTACGTTATTTTCCTATTGGTTTTAATACCCCGCTGCCACTAAAGAATGTTTATTCATTTATTTGAATGGGATTATTCAACCCAGGAATGTTGGGGGTGTTCATACCGTTATAATTTATTCATTTATTCTAATTATGTAGTATTTATTTATTTATTTATTTATTTATTTATTTATTTATTTATTTATTTATTTCCTGTTGATTTTAAATTTACCGTTAAATATATTTTTATTTAAATCCGGTGACGTCATCAATTGCGTAACGTAGAAACCACACCTTATATTTATTTAGATTAATTACTGGAAGAAATAATTTTTCTATAATAAAATATTAATCGTTATGATGTTATTGGGTAATGGCACTTAATGTTATTCCAGAGTATAGTGTTAATACAAACTGCGCTTAGTCTAAAAAAAAATCAAAGGCCTAAATACCCATACCGGTTTTTATCTCAATTCTCCTAGATTTTCTCGAGTTATCATTTAATTTTTTATTTTATTTCGTAGCCTTAACTAGTTTTTTATATTTACTTTTAATTTTTTAATGAAATTCTTTGTTAGAAAATTATACGGAACGTAAAGCTAATATGTTTATCTTGATTATTAAATTAAGAGGAAAACTCTGCTAGAATAATAATTAAATTTTTATTAATTGACGTTTTAAAATATTAATGGGGTGATTAATTTTTAAGCTCAATTACTTGATTTCCACGCTGTTAAGTTTTTATTGAATTTTATTAGCAATTAATAATATTCAAAGTAAATCAAATTTCCCCGAAATTAATAGCAAATGATTTAAAAACCATATAAAAATTCATTCAATCGAATCCAAATTTACTTCACACTTTTCTATCTCTTGTTCTTTGTAGTTATGTCTGTCCTTAAATCTATAAATCAAAGTCCTGACTGACTGACAGACTGACTGATAATCAACGCCCAGCCCAAACCGCTTGCCCTAGAAGGCTGAAAATTTGCAGGAACGTTACTCTTAAGTAGTAGGCGCGTACTAAGAAAGATTTTTCCAATCCGCCGCCATCTTAAAAATGGCGCCCAGAAATGTAAAAAATGTTCTCTATGCAATAAAGTACGCGCGTTTCAAGCGATTTCACAAATATTTAATACACTGGTTTCCTTTAACCTTAAGACGTGCTGAATGGTCTTTCGGGTTCGATTCGTCGCCATCTTTTAAAATGGGAGCTGAAATGTAAGAAAATATTCTCTATGCAATAAAGTACGCGCATTTCAACCGATTTCACAAATATTTAGTACAATGGTTTCCTTTAACCTATAGACGGGCAGAATGGTCTTTCGGGTTCGATTTGTTGCCATCTTTTTAAATGGTGGCCTAAAATTTAAAAACCCTTCTATATGGAATAATGTCCGCATGAAAAGTAATGAAAACTGTCCCGACGGGCTGACGGGCAACGCCGAGTGCCTTCGTTCCTAGGGTGCTACAAAAAAATTAGTCATCACTAAAATCTCCCCAGTCTTTATATCATTTTGATGGAAGTTCTTATTACACGCGAGCGACGCCGCGGGTTAAAAGCTAGTGTAAATATAAAGCGTAATTAGTAGTAACAAGAAGTGATATCTAGTTTATTAGGGAGAAAGTATAAATTCGTCACATTTCCAGCTTTATCTCCAGTCCAAACAAACGAAGGTCCGGAGTTAATCCCCGCCTCTAAATTACAGCCAGCATCTAATTGGTTCTTGAAAACTCACATCACCGCGACGCGAATGAGGAGAATTGCGTATTTTCCTAGTGAGGAGAGGCGAAATAGCCCGGGGCCTCCTTTTTAACGTCCCCCTTGTATTTTGAAAGGGGGACTGTAACCATGGCGCGCGAATACTTAGGCATCTTATACCTTCTCCCTAGTAAACTAGATATCACTTCTTGGTAGTAACGTATCTCTAGTGGGGTAATTATAGTTCCGCTTTTTAAAATTGTCACCTTAGTGTGAGGGAAGGGTTGTGACATGGCGCATCTTGAACCTTGCATTCCAGAGTAATTTTAGGTTTATCTGTCAAACTTATATTTAAGTAATTAGGCGGTTTGTTTTTCAACCTCTAAATTTTTTTTTAAGAATAAAGTAAAGAAAGAAAGAGAAGAAAAAATTCCCCGTAATTTTGGGGAAGCCGCTGTACAATTCGACAGTAAAAAAAATTATAGAAAAACGCAAATGGGTTTAAAATTTTCACGGCTATGAACTAGGCCTAGAAAAAACACTTTTTTTCTAAAGTGTTCTTAGCACTGTTAGCGGAACAAAACATCGCGGTTGCTTATAAAGTCCTAGAAACTAAATTCACTTCGAGTGAATTTGTGAATTTTTAAATTTATTTAAAATTAATCCCTTTTATAGTATAAAGATTTGTATATAAAAATTAGAAATATATTAATCCAAAGTTAGACGTTTAAATTGGAAATGAATTTAATCATTGTTCTCACTATTAAAATAGACTAAACTATAGACCACTTCCATTATATTCCGCATAAATATGGTAAATTCAAATAAAAATGCCTTTCCATCCGCTTAAAAATTAACTTTGGCAGTCTTATCTAATAAATAGAAGAAAACTTAATAATTTTATTCTAAATTTAGTCATAAAATCGGTAAATTCATCTTGTATATTTAGAAATTAATTTGACCATTAAATACTTCCACTAATTACAACATTATGAGCAGGCTGATGATCAAACATAGTGCTTTAAATGTTGGATCAATAATTTTGGTTTAATTATTTTTCTTAATATTAATCTTATAAATTTAGAAATTAATTTGACCATTAAGTACTTCCACAAATTACAACATTATGACCAGGCTGATGATCAAACAGTGAAACCCAATAGCCTAACGTTGCATCAATAATTTTGGTTTAATTATTTTTTCGTAATCTCTGGAGCTACAACAGAACAGAACCACTCTTTCTAAGTATAACCGGTCATCATCTAGCGGATGATTTGTAGCACGTGTTACGTAGCTAGGGTAATATCATAGCCATACTAGTTGAGGAGCGTGGGGGGCCATCGACCTCCGAAATGGGTTACAGCCCGCGACATCCTTTTACTAGGTCACCATGATCAAAAATTCTGCCTTTTATAAATGCCACTAGATAGATTTCTCTCCGGGAGTGGGCTCGTCAAACGCCGTCTTTTATTGCGTGTCATCTCATCTGTTGCTAGTGTCAGCAGCGGAGAAAGGAGTGGGTGGAGGAGGGATTTTTCCTTAAAATATGACGTCATTTCGCTCGATTTACGTCATATCGAACTATTGGGAAGTTTTGAATGAACTTGGACCCTATTTTTTATATATAATGCGGAGTTCCAACGAAAAATGCCTGTAAATCCTGGATAACCAGGGATATTTTGAAAATGGTTCTCAAGGAATTTTAAAAGTCCGGGAACTTCATAATGGTTTAGGTATTTTCTTATACTAGTAGGTTACTAACATGAATTAATACATTTTTATGAGTTGTATTAGTTATTTTATCCGCAATATTAATTCTCACCAGGGATATTTGGAAAATGGTTGTCAGGGAATTTTAAAAGTCCGGGAATTTCATATTGGTTTAGTTATTTTCTTATACTAGTAGGTTATTAGCATGAATTAATACATTCTCACTTATTTTTCAAATGTAGTAGAGATTAAAATTTGTCAGGGAAATTGAGTTTAGACTCTCAGGGAAAACCTGTAAAGTCAAAGGTATCTTCAATTCAAAAATCTGCTAGCTTAAATTTCAAATTAAAAATAAATAAATAAATAAATAAAAATTCATCTTTATTTAACCCTTTTTTATTTCAATCACGAATTTTAAATCATTAATTATTAATACTTGTATTAGAATCCTTAAAATTCTTCGACCAATATCTAAGCCCCATATAAAAATATTTATTCCACAGACATCTTAGCTCTTACATCATAGTTTAAATATAACTTTTCTATTTTGGAAAATTATAATTCTTATAGAGATAACATGAGCTTCTTCAATAGCTTCCCCCCAGATCTTCGGGAAAATCTTTAGTTTCGAAAAAAAAAAATGTTTCTATATTCTGGGTCAAACGATAGGTATACAGTTTGAGAATAACGGTTAGCGAAGCTTCACCGGGATTTGAAAGAAAAAAAAAATACTTAACTTCATATTTAAACACGGAAAAAGAATGGAATATTTAAATTTTAGTTTTTTATTATTTTATTTAAATAAAATTGAAGGTGTTCTTGTTTTTATATCCGAGAATCGTGACCTTCAATGTCACTCAATGTTAAGACTTGGCAAAGCGATATAACAAAATTTATTATTATTATTTAGGGGATCTGACTTAATCTTTCAAATATTTAGATTAAATTCTTTCTTAAGAACTTGAATAACTAGCTAAATATTCTTGAAGGCTGCGCGTGAAGTCAGTTTATTGCCATTCCACCTGCAAACATCGGCCATGGCACGAGATTTATTGTTATTATTATGGTATTTTTTTTATCAATATTCAGATTAAATTTGCATAAATGTTTGAATTAAAGTTGCATGTGACGTCAATTTGTTGCCTACCATCGTGCAGACAGCGGCCATTTTGTTTTATAAATCTAAAGGAAATTTAAAGGCCGACTTCCAGCGAAAAGGGTTCTAGCGAACTGAAAACCGAGCATCGAGACTAACAATGAAGCGACTGTGCCGATTTTCGAATCCCCGCTGGGTCAAAAGATGGAAGGGTTCTCGCTAAGTGAAAGCCGCTCAATGTGGTTCTAGCGAACTGAAGATGAACAATAGAAATCGTTTTAAATTTATTTTCCTCTCGAAGAAAATTCTCTATTGTGTATCTTCAATTGGCTAGCCTAGAACCACATTGCACGGCTTTCACTTAGCTAGAACCCTTCCATCTTTTACCCCAGCGGGGCTTCGAAAATCGGCACGGTCGCTCCATTGTTAGTCTCGATGCTCGGTTTTCAGTTCGCCAGAACTCTTTTCGATGGAAGTCGGCCTTTAAAAGGACATCTGATTGATTTATTTTCTCCCCTTTCAATCGGGTATTTCCGGAATATTATTTATTAATATGTTTAACCTGTGAAACATTGTTTGTTTATTGTAAACAAATTTTGGGGAGCCGGTTTAACCAGCACTTCCGATTGATAAATTAATTAATAATGACCTCATTTACATTTTTTGTAAAGGAATTTAAATATTTTTTCTTACAGTTTTTAATTGGCCTTAAAATTAAAGCTTTTAATTTTACTTCCGTAAATACTTAAGTTAAAAAGTCACGAAATATTTCTTGAGAAATAACAATTAACTAAATCAGACCAGTGACGTGATTTTACCTCAAAATTAAAGGGGGTGTGTATGTTTAACTTTAAATATTCCTGTTAGTTGTCCTTCAGGGGGCGTTAACACCGAGATATATATATAATGACCTTCCGGGTTTTTCTAACCCTTTTTTTTCTTGTACTGTTTTAACGAAGAGCAATTACTAAATTACTAAAAATCGTGATACTTTGTTGCGGTTTTATTTCTGACTCTGAAGTTTCCCGCCCAATTTTACGCGCCTTTGTTTGAAGATTATCTCCCTTCCATAATCATCTAATTTGAATATTTTATCACTGAGGTGGTGAAAATGTTCGCGTAATTTGCACAGGGTGGAGGAATTTGCATGCTAGGCCACCTTTGACCCTTCGAGTGTAGTGAACTCGGAATTTTCTCTTCACTTGAGCTCTCTAAACGCTTTACCTATGAAACTGAAATTTCGTAGGGACGTTACTCTATATACTAAGGAAGGTTTTGTTGAATTCGCCGCCATATTTTAAAATGGCGTCCAAAAAAGGAACAAATGTCATGAAAACCAACGCCGGGTCCCTTTGCTATTAGTATTATATTTTTTCAAAAAATGTTTTTAATTATAAGCATCTGACTATGTAACAATTTGTTTTTCTATAGGGTAACGAACGTGTACTCCAGGTTTTAGCATTTACGTGAAACGGTATCATGGTGGTAGCTTAGGGTAATTAGGTGTTCCACCCAAAATTTCGGTCTTTATACTCTCTTTAGCTGTAAGCTACAAATTGTCAAAGTGTATCTGGCACCGAGTCGCATTCCGAACAGTCACATTTGACAAATGATAAACGTTAAGAGTGGCGATTGAGGCCAGAAAACGGGGGATTTTCGTCGACATTCGGAACCCAGAGTTGTCAAAAAGTTTGAAAAAGCGCGACGAAAGATTATAAATAATGATCAGATTATGGAATATTTTAGTAAAAAGCAAAATGACACTTTTTTTTTGTCGAGAGTGATTGAGTGAATATTTTAGGGAGCCCAAAATAACGCCCAAAAAGTCAATGTTTTTTGCCATTTCGGAAAAATAATTTTTACTCCGCTTACATAATGAGGTTCCATATTGTAGTATAGATGAAAAAGGGGTCTTCTTATATTTCCTTTTGAGCTATAGTGTTCGGGCGTTGACGTTAGGGGTTGTTTGAGAAATCAACCCCCAACTGGGGAAAAAAAAGTCTTACATTTCTTCCAGTGACACCAATATTCAAGTTGCTTTTGGTTTTCTCTTCAAGTTCGCGACCCTGTTTTTTGTTTCATTCTTTCTGGAGAGAATTCTTCTATTTCTACAGTTATTATTATAAAGGTTAGCCGAACCTAAATATACCGAATACGATTATCGTCGTTATTTACCTTCAATTGTGTTTTTTAGGTATTGTAGATGAAGGCGGTGTTTGTTTGTTTTTCCTATTTAGGATTGTTTATTTTTTAGGGTTGAACCTGTTAGACCATTAGTTCATAAGATATGTTTCATAAGATATGTTTCATAAGTTGGTCATTGGTTACTGGGAGCTTGTCACGAAGTGACCTAGGTTTGAAGTCGTAGTTTCTAGTGAAACGACGCCCGGTCAGGCGCTGTAAAAGGCTTAGTATAGACAAGATGTGATAATCTAGCTTATTAGGGAGAAGGTATAAATTCGTCACATTTAAAGCTTTATCTCCAGTCCAAACGTAGGTCCGGAGTTAATCCCCGCCGCCTCTAAATTACAAGCAGCATCTTATTGGTTCTTGAAAACTCACGTCAGCGCGACGCGAATGACGAAAATTACGTATTTTCCGACTGACGAGAGGCAGCGAAATACCCCGGCGCCTCCTTTTACGTCCCCCCTTGTATTTTGAAAGGGGGACTGGGACTATGGCGCGCGAATACTTAGGCGACTTAAATCTTATCCCTAATAAACTAGATATCACTTCTTGGTACAGATTAAGGAGGGAGATGGACTGCAAAACCGCGTGTAGTCAATTCTCGGTTGTCGTTCTCGAACTGTAAGTCTCTAGCATTGCGAAGCGTGGATAGTGTCATACTTATGGAACATATCTTATAAACTTATGGTTAGACTACTATTAAGATCCTCTTTGCACGTGCCTGGATTTGAGAAAATGTTACCAGACGACTAACGTTAAGGTCCGTGTAAAATTTCTAAATTTTAGTTACTGTTATCTCCAAAAAGTTGTTTCTTTCAAACAAATTTTATCTGTTGAGGTATTATTATTTCTTCTTGTTTGGTGTGTTAGATAAGTGTTTTCTATACGCAAATTAAGCTTGAATCAAACCAGTTTATATATATATTTGAAGATAGGCCTACTCATTTTAATGGATTCGCGATTAATTTAACAGCTTTTTTGGGTAGTCTGCCGGTTCAGAGTGGGCACGAGGGACGGTTTATTAGACATTAGTGGGATTGAAAATAATCAGGCCTAACATAAGCCAAAAGGATTTTTTTTAAATCAAATAGGCTTAGAAAGTCATAAGTATTTAATAATTTTTTTTTTTAGAGTTAGGAAAAAATGGCTTCGTATGCCACGCCCCTTAAAGGTTTTCTAACTAACTAACTAGTTGGTTGTATAACAAAACAAGTTGGGAAAACCAAAATATTACCTCTCCGAGTCAAGAGGTCTACTACTACAAACTTATTTACCTAGATATGGAATTATTCTCTTTTTTGAAGTAAAAATTTACGAAATATTGAAGCAGTATTCCAAGTATAGCGAATAATACAGTAAAGCAGACGACATTTTACATCCAATAAGGATAAATCTTGGACACATGGAAATAAGTCAATGGGGAAAAGATCAGGAAATGAAGTCTACGCTTCAGCTGTTTACCGTATATTCTGATAGCTACATTCACAACTGGTTTGCAGTGTAAACACTATCGTCTCGTCTCACCTCAACAATATTCTTAGTTTGCCAAAATGAATGTTAACGTTAAATAACACCAAAGTTAAATTGTAGCTAGACGCACTAATAGTCAATGCGCACCATAAAGAGAATAAAAAGTCTGTAGCTACTACCCGTTTACCATTAGCCCTTTTACTATTCTAATTGCCACCATAATCTTTTCTTCTATTATAAAATCTTAACCTGATTATTTATTAGTGTATTTAACTTTCGGCTCACCCTGAACCGTTGATGTCTCTTCATTTCAGACAAGAAAATCAAAGCCCTAAAGTTTACTTCACCTCAGGCCTCAATTATATACTCTTTGTTTCACTAAGCCTATTGCGGATGATACTTAATATACCCGCCGGAGATTAGGTCTTAGTTTTCTTCAAGAAATCACTAAACCAAGGATTATTCTATATACAGATGTAGTATAGCTTAAGTAATATATAAACAGCCATTTCAAATAACAAATTTAAAAAAAATCTTTGGAATATCAAAATGAAACAGAGCTTAAATGCTACAAAAGTACTAAATGCATCATAATTACGAAAAATACTTCCACATATTCACTTTATATTATGGAAAAGGGAATATTAAGGTTCTGTATGATTTCTTAACACATCAACACAAGGCTAACTGCTAACGCGACGCACTAGTGTAACAATGGACGGACACACACAGACAAAAACATAGACTGCTTTTTAACTCTTTCCGTATTAATTTTGAGTTGAGAAACAAGATTATCTTTAATATTTAAATAAATATAATTATTTTTAATTATTTTAATCTTCAATAATTAACATTAATAATAGTTAAATCGTTTAAAATAAAGTTATACCTATTATCATCTCAAACTTTGCTAATATTGACGTTTAAAGTAAAGGGTACCCCTCTTGCCCGCTTTCTTCAAATTTTGGGGTATATATACGATTCGTTTCCATTATAATAGTAAGGAAAAAGCGCAAATGCGAAAACCTTTGGTAGCGATCCTACCTTAGGGAGGCTAGACGTTTCTCGTAACCCTAGCTGATCGCCGCGTATATCCTAAAACCAAACGATGATAATGGAGTAGAAGCCAATGATACAGATTGGTGTCTATGTGGAATAGACGGAAGACCAGTGGATGGTGGTGTTAGAAGCCAGTGTAAGTGCAGACTGGTGTCAATGTGGGATTGACAAAGAGCAGAAGATGGTGGTGATTAGAAGCCAGTAAGAACAGACTGGTGTCCGTGTGGGATGGACAAAGACCAGAAGATGGTGGTGTGAGAACTCAAGTAGAGGAGCCATTTCCGTGACTGTGAAAGCAGTTCGGAAATGGCGAACACGTTTGCTCCGATTTGGAAACTGCGAACGCGGTCACGTGGGTGTAACAACAGACACACAGACAGACAGACAGACAGACACACACGATCGTTACAGAACCTCTCCGTGACATACGTCACTCGGAGAGGTAAAAAGTGGCTCAAATTGGGCCAGTAATCCAGACTCGCGGTCGCCAAAGAGTAAAACCCGCTCAAATTTCAACAGATGTGTGAAGTTAAAAACTTAAATAACTGAAGAAAAGAAACCTTTTTGCTTTTATTTCTTGAAATTATAAAGAGAAATAATTTTAAAGGTACACTTTTTATTTGGCGCGTAAACGCCTGTTTTTAAGTTATACTTTACTGTATCGTTTAAGTTCTCTTAAAGGTCAAGAATTTTCCACAGGATTAACCGGACCTGGTTTTTTAGTTTTTACTATTTTACAATTATCTAGATCAAAACTTTATCGTACCAAGGTTGTTAAAATATATTGTTTCACGCTGAGAAATGAAATGGTTTGAAAACCGTTTCTGATATCTTCTACTAGCCTATGTCTTTGAATATAAGTTCATAAGATATGTTCCTTAAGTATGAGTGTATGACACTATCTATGCTTCGTAATGCTGGAAACTTACAGCTCGAGCTAGTTCGAGAACGACAAGCGAGAAATTGACTATATTCGGTTTTGCAGTTCATCTATTCCTTTTTATTCTGTACTAAGCCTTTGACAGCAGCACCTCACCAGGCGTCGCTTTACTAGAATCTATGGCCTACGTCATTTCATGACAAGCTCCAGTTTGTAACCAGTGACAAACTTATGAAACATATCTTACGAACTTATGCTTTGAATGAAAGGAGTGCGCTGGAGCATTTATTTTTTAACTCGAAATGTCATCGGGCAAAAATGTTTCTAAAACCCTGACTGTGTTAAATCCGTTCTTCAGGGTCGCGGCTGTCTTCCAGCTCTTTAAGTACTTATCAAATTTTCATATATATCGTTTTGGTTTTTCCCCATTGAGTTTATATTGTAAAAGTCTAGATTATAGTTTTAAATTCTTGGCATAGTTTCAGATGGTCTGAGATAGTCCATAATTTATTTATTTTACATTTGAAGTCGTAAATCGTCTAGGGAAAGGGTAATGGCTAGGCGTCTGTAGACTTCTTGGAAATTACCACGAACTGACTGACGGTAGAGAAAGTTCCATATTAATCTCACTCGACGTCAGAATTTTTCAAGTATTTCAAAGGGCTCATTGACCCATCTTTTTTCATTAGAAAAAATAATAGTTCGACATTTTTTTCGTCTACGGTTTTAGTTTTAAAGAATTCGGGGTTTTTACCAACCTTAACGTCTTCCTAGCGAAATAATTAAGTACTTGCGAGTGGAAGGCTTCGAAAATACCAAGTTATTTTTAGTTTCGTTGGGCGTACTACAGGGTTGCCTACAGTTCAGGGAAAACGTGGAGAAGTCAGGGAAACAGGGAATTTTATTTTATTCCGGAACGTTTCTTGGGTTTACGAAAGTTTGCGAGTTGCAGTAAATATGTTTATAAAATCTTATATAAGGGTGTGCCTGATAAGTCTGGCATAAATTAAGGGGGATGTTGTTGGGACGATTTTGAGTCAAAAATGTAATTTCTATATCTCCAGAAGGGACACCGTTTTCATGTTAAGATTGTCAAGAGTATTTTACCGTTGACCCCTTGCAATTAATTAAGAATCTGAAAGACAATGATTGCTAATTGAATTAAGGGGTCATACCTAAAACACTCAAATATGAACTCGAAAACAGTGGCATGGACGGCAAAATGTCGTGGAACATTTACGACTCAAAATCGCTCGAAGAACATCCTCATTAGACTTATCAGAAATACATGAAAAATAATTTAATTCAAACTGTTTGCATTAACAACTTTTGACCCAAGAAATTATTGAAAAAAACGCAGGAAGTAGGCCTAGTCGGTGAATTTGAAAATTTTGTAGCAAACCTGTACTGAACGTCGGGACACTGTTTGATCTCGAGTAAGTTTTATTATGTCTCAGATAGTTGAAATTGGGGCCCCATGACCGCTAGTCCAAAAATTTGAAGAATAGCCAAGCCATACGTAAAGAGAAATTAGGGTATGTCTGTAACGGTAGATATTACAGAAACTAGCTTAGGTTTTGACGCCCTCCTTGGGGCCCTAAAATTATTAGTTTTTAATCGAGGGACAATTCACTTACTACCTTATTATTGAATTTGAAGAGAGACAGAAGAAATGGTGCCCGTGATTCGTACCTCGGATTAAAAGTAATAAAACTTCTTCATGAGAGAGGCTAAGCTAAGCACGCATTTTACGCTTTAGGTAGCTAGCTAGCTACACGTTCGCGTTAAGACGACACTTAATCTCTTTAATCACTCTAAGTTAAAAAAAAGTTTTTCTGTCTTTTTTCATCTTTGCAAAGTCTGGTTTTGGTTTCAATTTTAAATGTTGTGGCCCCATAATATGACCGACTTAAAGATAGATGAATCTACTGTATTTCCAAAAAGGTTAAAAGGTCACTTTTCTCTCTCTCGTTCATCCCAATGAAAGTTTTTTCAGATAAATGTAGTACGGTTGTTGGTTACGCTTCATTGGTTTCTGCTGGAACATTTTTTCTTCTTCTTAATTTATAAGTTAGTTGAATCATTACATTTTATTTTATACAGTCTTATCGCCCGTATCACAGCGAGAGGAGAGAAATTAGAAATAAAAATTATATAAATAGAAACGCCGCTAGATAACTTTCCCCACTCTCTTCCTTCTGGTCTAATTTGAGGTCGAAAGTGTTGTAAGACAAAGTAATGCTGGGAAAGAAAGGTACTTTTTCTTTAATTGGGTTGAAATCATTTTAAAATGTTTCTTTCTCGTCGTGAATTTTTTTTTTGTTTAAAATGATCTTTTGAGATCTATTTAAGTTTTTTTTAATTCATAATTAACTATTTTAAGAGTCGAGTTATTAGGAATAAAAAGGGTTCTTTGTAATTATTTACTTATTACTTTATTTCAAAGTTAATTTTAGTTTTAAATACAATTAATTTTGTATAAAGTAATTTAAAAACTTAATTTTCTAAATTTGATAGTTATTTTACAGTTAAGTATAGCATTTAGGATTTGAAATTAATTCAGAATCTTAAGTTTTAATTGAAAAGATAAGAACTCTTATTTCGTTTATAAATTGCACTACTATTGCCAGTGAAAATAATGGGACTGCTTTGAATCTTTTAGGATGTATTATTAGAAATAAGGAATTACAGTATTTTTGCATTCAACTCTATAGGAGAATGATATCGTTTACACGGGCTAAACTGTCCTAATTTCGCATCTCTCGTATTTTAAAAAGATTTTAAAGTTTATTTTATTATTTAAGATACAACCACCCCCTAGAGATGATTTCTTAGAAATTCCAAGCTATATTTATATTATATATGACGTCATGGTATCTTGTAGCAGGAAAAGTCTTAATATTATTTATATTTATAAAATTTATATATCACGGTCTTATTTAAAAAGGAGGTTTTTTCTTATGATATGATGTAATATATTCTAGTCTTGTTTAATTTTGTTAAGAGTTTCGGAACCAGAAATAGACCCTCATTGTTGACGTAATTCGTTTAGTTATTTGCATGGAAATATATAGCCGTAGGACTACTGCCGTTCTTTTTTGTTATTTGCGTATAGGAATATTGCCGTTCTTTATTGTTATTTGCGTATAGGAATATTGCCGTTATTTATCGTTATTTGCGTATAGGAATATTGCCGTTATTTATCGTTATTTGCGTATAGGAATATTGCCGTTATTTATCGTTATTTGCGTATAGGAATATTGCCGTTATTTATCGTTATTTGCATATAGGAATATTGCCGTTATTTATTGTTATTTGCGTATAGGATTATTGCCGTTATTTATCGTTATTTGCGTATAGGAATATTGCCGTTATTTATTGTTATTTGCGTATAGGATTATTGCCGTTATTTATTGTTATTTGCGTATAGGATTATTGCCGTTATTTATCGTTATTTGCGTATAGGATTATTGCCGTTATTTATCGTTATTTGCGTATAGGGACTATTGCCGTTATTTATCGTTATTTGCGTATAGGGACTATTGTTGTTATTTGCGTATAGGGACTACTGCCGTTATTTATTGTTATTTGCGTATAGGGACTACTGCCGTTATTTATTGTTATTTGCGTATAGGGACTACTGCCGTTATTTGTGTAAAGGAATTTAATAAGGAACTTATATAAAGTTTCCCACGATATTTCCCTACAATCCCTTTTAATTAAATTAGCATAAAAATCAATTGTCAACGTCTTAAATTGGTTGAAAAATAAGTTACATAAAGTTTTCCAAGGTTTTCTTAACTATTCGAGGCACGCAATGCGTTCGAGTACATGATAAAAAAAATTAATTTTAAACTATTAAAGACTTATGTACGTAAAAAAAGTCCTTCAAAAAATTAAATACAGTTTAAAAACCAATTTTCCATCTGTTGAATAATAAGGATCTAAAAACTAATAAATGAACAATTTTGGGTGGAGTCCAAATACGAGGATATGGATGAAGAAAAAGAAAAATCTCCCGATTTCGATCTATCGCTCAAGAAAGGGTTAAAATAATAGTCTTTTTCCCTGACGAATTGATTGCGAGTAATAAAAAGCAATAAAAAATGGTAACACGTGCCTTAAGGCACCGTTATATCGCTCCTAGATGAACGACCATGAAAATATCCTTACCGTTCCTTGGGAAAAATAATATCGAGCGTGAAATTTAAACAATCGTCAGTGTGGTTTGGATCTCGTGTAGCTAACGCCCAGAAGTCGTCTAGGAGTAGATTTGACATATGACATTATAAGGATTTGGTTTATATTATTAGTGAATTTAAAGAGATTATGAAATGTTTGGGAAGTTCTGGATTTAACAGAAATTTTAGCCTGATCGATAGAAAGGTGCTAGAGATATTTCCTCCCCCGTTTCTTAACTTTAAACCGCGTTTCAGCGTTGACAGTAATTTGTGAAAGCATCTGGGGTTTAGAACTGAATTATCACTGAATCAAACAGAACTAAAAGATCTAAAGTCTATAGACCATTTCGATGTAACTAAGAGGGAACTACACGGGGGGTAAAACTTTGCCTTCCATGATCTCGCTTTTTGGCACCTGCGCTGTGGCCATTTTTGTATCAAGAGAGTGCGCAGAGATGGCAATGCATCAACCCCCATGAATGTCCCGATACTGAGGGTTTCCTACCCCTTTTTTACGTCGAAAAGATCTATTGCAGATAGCGGTTGAACTGCACTCGTAAATTACTGGCAACACTTGTCCGCATATTATCTGTTGCTGTTCTAGACAACTGGAAGCATACTTGTAACAGTGACAATTAAATTTTGGCCTAAAACGATCAGAGAATATCACACTGAATAGCCTGTAGAAGTCAGGGAATTTGATTCTGAGGCTCGGATAAATTCTTCGGTCAAGATGAAACAATCAATCCGAACCTTTCTGAACCCCATTGTACACGACCCGAAGAAGCTACCCAAACACAATTACCTACCACAATGAGGACTAAACGTGAGCCTCGTAGTTAAACATTAAACCAACGAAACCAAAGAAAAAATTAATAAAAAAAATATGTCGGTGGGTGATAAAATCCGGGCGAGAATTCTTAGCTGAATTAGATCGCCTCTTAATTTCTCGAGTTTTGCGTTCGCCCCATTTCAATCTGGTTATTAACTAGACCTACTAAAGGAGCCAAGGACGTTAACGTTAAGATTCGGTAGTTAGCCGCCTCAGGGAAGGACGTTCGTTTCTTACAAAAAAATTCAGAACTACTTACGTTAAGCCTTGGTCTTCTGAATTTTGGAATTAAAAACAAAAAAATAATACAATCCACCTTCCCGCCAAAAAGATACCGGAGGTGGAGGACACGCCCCTGATTTAATAGATATTAGAACACAACATCCTATTTCGCCTTTAGACAAGATAAAGAAGTAGGATTTGAACTTTTTAACAGCTAACAAATTAAAAAAAAAAAGAACTTGGCATGGTGGAACTTACCCTCCTTCGGTTTTTGGTCAAATTGTATTTTTTCTTTTTTTTTTTCGTGGTGATGATGTTATGTAATATAGAAATTATATAGGTTTTTATGGATAGAATAATCTTAACCTTAAAAACCAATAACCTTATTATTTATTTATTTATTGAGATGTAAGCTGGTTTTTGGTTTATTTGATAAGTCTTCAAACGTTAAGTGGGAAATGTTTATAAATTTAGATACAATCAACTGGATTAGTTGTAATCGATTAAAATAATTATCTGAAATTTATGGGGGAAGGTGAATATCGTTTCGAGAAAATATTTTAATCGATTTAAAGGGTACTGTCGACTAGAGAAAATATTTTAATCGATTTTTAAAAAAAATATATATGACAGTCTAAATTATCGTTTCAGATACTTGACAACAGGTGTATAATTTCTCTGGGGCATTTTTTTCGGTCTCTCTTAACTTGGAGTTATAGTTGCGTGAAAGAATTCCGTACACATATTTTTTATTTTGATTTTCAAGGTTCACTTTTAATCGTCAGGGCCCCGTTATTTTTAAAATATTAAAAAAAAAATAATAAAAATCCAAGCCTCTAAAAAATACTTGAAGAGTAGACGGAAGACTGTCTTCAGGGCGTGAAATTCGCAAATTTTGTCCTTGAAGTCTAACTAAATTCTATATTACGCATTTTAAAAATATTTTTGTCGATGGTTTGATAACTAAAACCGCCCTAGAACTGTCGTAAATTTTCATATTTGCATAAAATGTTTGATTAATAATATTGTTTTAATATTTTAAAATACCTTGAATTAATTTGTTAGTTAGGCTTAGCAACTAAAGAACCTTATCGAAGGAAAGGGCTGTGTTAAAGGCCGACTTCCATCAAAAAGAGTTCTAGCGAACTGAAAACCGAGCATTGACAACAATGGAGCGACCATGCCGATTTTCGAATCCCCGCTGGGGTAAAAGATGGAAGGGTTCTAGCTAACTGAAAGCCGTGCACTGTGCTTCTAGCGAACTGAAGATACACAATAGAGAATTTCCTTCAGGGAAAGCAAAAATTCGAGAGGATATAAATTTAGAAGGATTTTTATTGCTCATCTTCAGTTCGCTTCATTGTTAATCTCGATGCTCGGTTTTCAGTTCGCTAGAACCCTTTTCACAGGAAGTCGGCCTTTAAAAGTATTTCCTTTTATATTTTATAAAATAATAAGTGTTTAATAATTTTAAAGATGATGCGAGTAATTAAATAAATTTTTAATTGAGATTACTTCGGTACTTTCCTGGAAAATTAACTAGCTATGACGATTCAGTAAATTGGGTCAAAATTAAATCATAGTTTAAAAGAAAAAAAGATTGATTTATAATAAAGGTCGAAAACACATGTATGTATCGATAACATCGCGAGTTTAACTTTTGCAAAAATATTACTACGAAATTTTTTTCCCTATAGTAAACCAGTTAAGTTTTTATTCAAAGGGAATATGAATTAAATATTCTTCGTAAAATAAGCTTTAATTGAGATCTTCCAAGGTTTACTGTTAAATAAACGATACATCTTCTCTTTCACGCTCAGCAACAACGCAAAAATCAACATTGAGGTTGTTTGGTTATAGTATTCTTCTGCCAAAAAAGAAAATAAATTTCAGAACCTGTCGAAAAATAGGCTCTATCAGAAGACTCCCAACGTCCTTGGGAGGGTGCCATTCCAATATTAAAGCAAAAATTCAATTCCGATATCGATAAGGAAATTGAATTGATATTTTTTATTTATTAAATTTAATTAAGCCCTTTTTAATTTTTTAATTTATTTGGGGAATAAACCTTGATATCTTCATCAGTATGTGAAAGAATTTACGTTCATTAACGGTTTTCATTCTTGAAATGTACCAAGGTTTATATAGCAAATGTTTTTATTATTTTGGGATTTTTAAACCATTCTCAGATTGAATATTACAAACCAGTTTCAGGTGACAATTTTAAAAATATTTAATTACTAAATTCTTTGATAAAAACCGACCAATGCCAATTGATAATATTCCAGAAATTAAAACTAAGCCTGAATATTTTATGTAAATTAATAATCACGTGAAATTCTCCAGGAAGGTTAACCATGTGACCACCCTCTCAAAATATTTCATAATTTTCATTTTTGGCGGTTTTTTTTTTTTAAACTTAAATGCGGGTACCTTAACTAATTCTATGGGAACCTTGTTGGAAAGTGTGAAATCTCTTTACTAAGGTAATACTCCCTTTAGGGGTGTTAACCAGTTAAAACACCAACTCCAGGACACCTTGGTATCTCTGAAAATTTCAGGGTTAGGTGCTTTGCGAATACCTCTAAATCATTAGCCTCTTGACCTTGTTTTGACCCTGATGTTAATAATAAAATTTTAACTAATTTTTTTCTTTCTTTTCTAATTAAAGGTTTAATATGGATGGACAACCTTTACTGCACCGGAAACGAGGCTCGCCTTGAAGAATGTCAATTCGACGGATGGGGAATTCACGATTGTACTTCCGGAGAGTCAGCCGGAGTAGTTTGTTTGGCTGGAGACAATACGACCAAACCTCCGATTAAACCGACCGCCCTAGAACCGGTCGGAGACGCACCCAAAGCCAAAACTAAAATCAGGGTAATTATAAAGTTTTTTTTATTATTCAAATTCGATACGCTCTTAATCCTTAATAATATCCCCCATTCTTGGGGTCATTTTTAATAACCTATAATGTTCCGTAGCGTGTCGTCACCACGTGGGTGTCTTTTTCTAAATTGTTATGTCCCGTTTTCAGTACTATCAGAAGTATATAATACTTCTCTTAGAGAGAAGTGTACCACAAAGCGGGGTAAGTGTAACGTCACTCTTCCCAACATCGGAACATTTAGAGCAAGGTTACTAAACCGAATCACATACGCCATGTAAAGAGTTCCCTCATCATTACTCTATTAGCGTTTAAATATTTGACAAGACGCTCTTGTGCATTTTTGTCCCTCATCAAGACGAGGTTTGTGGGATGATTGCTATGGATTTAATGCCAATCAATTATAGAATTCACCTTACGGTGCGATGCCCATTTGCAGTTTGATGAGCGGGAAAGCAAACTAAAAGGGGGAGCCTGGGAAGAATGACGTTACATAACTAAAGCATTAAGAGGATACAGAGTGTCATCCTTCTTCTATTATCCCCTTCTGGTACTATACACGCGCGATTAACTCTTAATTGATATGTTAATTTTATTTAACGCGAGATCCATCTGTTTGCCCCCTAGGCTTTTAACCTGATATATAATTTATTTTTTTTTTAATATAAAAATATCGAGTAAAGAAAACCATTTCCTTATTATTAAAGGGGAAATTCCACGGTGGCTTTTTGAGTGAATTGTTTTAAACTGATTTTTACCACATCTGCTCATCATTAAGCGTGGGTTTCCCAACTCTGTCAAAAATTCCGTCTCCAGGGGGATTAATTTTAGCATTCCGCCTTCACCAATATTGTAATGACAATTACGAAAGTTTGGCTATATTATTTATTTAGTAAAATTAACATGGGGTGCCATCATCGTTTTTTTTTTCTCCCAAGAGTTCCGGTTTCCTGTAGGCTAAATATTACTTTATTTTTTATGGTATTCTTTTAACGTAACCTATAATTATATACCGGTAAATCTTCGAATTAGTTACGATGTGAAGGGAAGCTTTAGTTTTGTACTAACGTTTCAGTATCAATTTTCAATTTTGTTTAATGTATTTTAACTTAGCGAGAGGTTAAGACTCGTTGAATATTTATTTGAAATGAACCATACCCTTAAGAATTGACTTAATTTTACATTATATAATTATTTTCCAATGTAAATTTTGGTCCCATATGTAGGAGGGCTGAAACCGTGGCGCTGATCTCGTTTGTTTGTCTATTACTATATACTCAAAATGATTTAATGGTTATTTTTTCATGTTCCATTTTTTTTTCCTTTAATTCGTGGTAATGATTTTTTTATTAATTTTTCGCCTTACTTTTTTTTCTTCTTCTCTATAAAGCTTTTGACCGATACTGACGTCACGATTCGTTTGGCCGGAGGTCGAACTGAACTAGAAGGTCGCGTCGAGGTCAAGATTGCCGATCACGGATGGGGATTACTTTGCGGAGATGGTTGGGGAATGTTAGAGTCGATGGTAGTCTGTCGCCAGTTGGGTCTGGGTTACGCCAGTTCTCCAGTTCAAAGCTCGTTTTTCGGTGGTGACCATACGGATATGGTCCTTAGCGGGGTCAAATGTACCGGACACGAACGTAACATCGCTGATTGTCTGCACGATAGAATTGGACAGATTTATTGCCCTGGTCAAAATGAGAACGTCGCTGGTGTCATGTGCGTTAGAGGTATGTCACGCATCTTACGAACTATTCGTTCCCCCGGTATGCACGAGCAAAGGGGATGGTTAGCGTTCTAGTATATCAAGGTCATTCTAAATTTCAAAGTCATAGCTGTTAGTAGGTGGGAAGTAAATGAGATGTATTCCTTAAGCTCATTGCGTGTGTTCTGGTTGGAAAAAATCGTTTAATTTAAATTGCTAAGTTCACGGATGATGAAACCTTTCTGATTTCTTTTCAGAAATCGCTGATTTAGTCCCAGATGAGCAAGAAATCGAAAGATCAGCCTATTTAGAAGATCGTCAATTAGTTTATTTGCAATGCGCAATGGAAGAGAATTGTTTAGCCAGTTCGGCGTACGCGTTGAACAAGAACGACTACGGATGGCATTACGAAAGGCGTCGTCTTCTCAGGTTCACCGCCAGAATTGGCAACATCGGAACCGCCGATTTCCGTCCATTCCTCCCTAAGCACGCCTGGCAATGGCACATGTGCCACTTGTAAGTACCTTGCTTGTAGTTTAATAAGAAACCGATTTCAAAAGGGTAAATAATAAACGGAGTGTTTATTTTCGTTTTCTTCTCTCTCAGGCATTACCACAGTATGGAGGTCTTCGCTCACTTCGATGTGATAGACAATACAGGCAAGAAGGTGGCTGAAGGTCACAAGGCCAGTTTTTGTCTGGAGGACAACTATTGTTCTCCCGGCGTGGAGAAGAAGTACGTTTGCGCCAATTATGGCGACCAAGGCATCACAGTCGGGTGCACGGACACATATTTGCATAATATCGATTGCCAATGGGTCGATATCACTGATCTCAGTCCTGGTCTATACTTCTTCAAGGTAAGAAATTAACTTTTCAATCTATTATGGCGGACATATTGGGGGTAATAATATTCGCCCTGAATACTTTAGTCACTATAAATGTCGAGTTTGCTTTCAATTTTAAAGGGAATGTGAAGAAGCTAGCGGCGGGCGGGTAAAAATTATTTGAAATACGTCACAGACATTACGGGAGAACAAAATAGAAAGAATCCACATGGTGTGGAACTGGACACTTAGTCCTTGTTTTTAGCGAGATTGTAGCGCCAATTCCCGAAGTGCTTTTTTCAAAATAAAAAGAACTAAGCTTCTTGGAACCACGCCTCTCCTCAGTCACGTGACTCTGACGTATTTGAAATAATTTTTACCCACCCGCCGATGGCCTCTTTACAGACCCTTTAATATAAGTGAATTTGGAGAAAGGTATGATTGGCTGAAAAAATTGTCCAAGTTTGCGCGTTAGATTTGAATTTTTAATTGAACTAGTTTAATTACTATGACGTTACTTCAAATTAGTAACTCGTGATATTAGGCGATAATACTCTATGGAATGTCACGTTTCTCACGGTACCTTCAATTCTACTCTAGAACAAAAGTTACAAACAATCCATTAGCGGTATATCTTAACCCATAGGCGTTTTTCTAATATACTATTGTGAGCAATTAAGACAAATAACTTTCTTTTAATCTTGTATTAGGATACTTTTTTCCTGTTTTTTAATAGATTTTAAGCCTTAAGCTTGTTCCGTTTATTTTTTGTCAGATAGGATTAAATGATACTATAGTTTTAAAATAAAAGAATCGAGGGCGTTTCCCTCTCGTTATGGCGCCTCTCAAGTTCTTTAGCCCTCGGAACTAAATGTTTTACAACTTCGCAAGAATGTACCTTCCTTCCTCACTTACTTCCCCTTTCTTATATTAAAGAATCTATTTTTGGGAATGCTCCCGGCTTTAGAACGGGAAAGAAACAAAAAAGGTGATAAATTATCAATATCAATCAAAAAACTTCACTTTTTTTCAAATTTAAGTTTTTAAAATTTAAAGGAAAAGTAAAATTTTTATCTAAGTTTTTCTTTTAAAGTTAAAAAAAAATGGCGGAAGTTTTATACAATATTACAGGCCTGGTGTTACGTGATTGAAATACTAATATTAATTTCCGAAATTTTAATTTTTTTTTTTTTTGAAAAGAGAAATTTAACAGAAAAAAGAACTTAAACTAAATTAGACTTTGGGCCATTTTACATTTTCTTATATTTCTTTCCGTGAAAGACTAATGACAAATGTTCGCCTTTATACCTTTAAACCCAATTATAAAATAGTATTAGGTGTCGTGACTAAATCTTTCTCCCAAGTCGTAAATTTCGAATTGAAATATTTATTTATCTATCTTTAGACCCCAATGATAAGAGTTGGGTTTTCATTTCATCAAGTGGGTGTAGAAAACCCGCGTTTCTTTTCCACCCCCTCTCTTCTTAGATTGATTTTAATTAACGAAAAGGGAAAGTTTTTAATGTTAATTAAGAATTAGTTTTTACTAGAAATATTTACGTGAAACTAGGGTGTGGGTTCGTATTTTTAATATTTCTTAAGATTTTTTATTATTTTAATTTACATATTTAAATGTTATTATAATTAACTTCCTGTTGAAAGTAGTAGGAATAGTACATTTATTCAGATTCGTTACAAAAATTATGAAACTCGCGAAATAGGGTGTTCAAACTTGGACAAGCTAAAACAAAATGGGGTCACGTATCTTATTTTGAATGACAGCTTCCATATGATAGCGAAGTTGGAATTTTAATTATTTTTCCAATTTTTCTTCAGAGCCTGGAAGCGAAATTAATTAATTTCGTAGTTATTAAAGGCTGATTATTTGTTCGTGAATGTTCAGTTTTAGAGGCTACGTACATTATTATTAGCATAAGTTTATAAGATACATAAGTATGACATTCGTATTGGCAGTGGAAGTTTTAGGTCCTTCCCCTTAACTTCAATCAGATATTATTAGTATGGGTTGAGATGTGAGTCTGTAATTTACCGTCCGTAAATTACCGGTAATTTGCCAAATACCGCGTAAATTAGCGATTTATATCTTACCGTAATTTTAAAATGGTAATTTACGGTCTGTAAATTACCGATAATTTACCAAATACAGCGTAAATTTATATCTTACAGTAATTTTAAAATGGTAAATTACGTAAATTACTGCGGTAATAAGCCTGTGAAGGTATAAAATACCATAAATTACGGTAATTTTTGTTATTCCAAAATTATAATCGGTAATTTACTGTAAATTACCATTTTTAAAAATTACGGTAATTTCGCATCTCTAAGTATGGGGTCTATGACCTCTCAAAGATTCCAATTAAGTACTATGCTTGATTTCCTGTTGGAATCGAATTTATTCATTAGATATAAGTGTACGTGTTAATGTATCTAATTAACTTTTGTTTTAATTAATTTAGGTTTCCATCAACCCGGAGTTCAAGGTAGCAGAAATGACCTTTGATAACAATGCTGCTATGTGTCAGCTATACTACAATACAGTCTCTGCTAGGATTTTCAATTGTACTCTAGTCCGACCTTAAAACAACAATAACAGCAAATCAAATCGTTTTCTCCCTCCACCATAAAAGACCCCCCCCCACACTCCCTTCCCCCTATATTATCGTTTTACAATAACTTTTTCAGAAAAACCCTCTAAAAACAAACAAAAACAGGAAAAACCATTCTAAATCAATATAACGCTCTCTTGAATTGCATACCAGATATATTTTGGATAAAATAACTATTTTTGATAATGTTATTATATAAAAAAAGCACCATCACTGCCTTTTTTTAATCAAAATTAAATAATTCCCTTTTAATTGAAACATCCTCATTAAATCATAGCGGGCTCTCTCTAATAAGTTATTTTTGTAAAAGAATGAAACCAAACCAAACCGCGTTTAAAAAAAAAACCTTTAGTCTTTCTTTTATTTGAGAAATTAAGGATTTTTCGTTTAAGTCATGCAGTGTTTTTATATTTTCTGAGAGTAAAATAATTGTCAATTACTTAATTAAATTAAATTAAATTAATTTAATTTAGTTAGGGCTTTTGTATGATTTAAGGTTACGAAAAAAAAAGAAATATAGTAAACAAAAACCCACAATATTTTCAACAACGAACATTTTTTTCAATGTGTTTTTTTTTAAATAATTTTTAAATTTTTTTAATGGATAAATATTTTTTTTTTTTAAAAACTATTCTCTAATTTAAGAGCTCTTCTTTTTTCTATATAAATTTAGTAGTAACTTTTGTGCCATTAAAATTAAAAATTCTACGCTAGAAAAAGTGGTTAAAAATTTTTTTGACCATGTTACTATCGCATGACCATTTTTAAAAGTGGTTTTATAATTTTAAATTTCTCTACATTTTTAATTGCTCTGTTCAATTTTTTTGTAATATTTTGTTGTACAGGTTTTTCAATATAATTTTTTTCCCCCCGTATCGAAGGGGGGGGAAAAAATCTTATTGAAAATATAAGTTATGTTAGGATTTTTAAAATGCATGCCATGTTGGTTTACATGATGCTAGTACAACAATGTTTTCTCTTTTTTATTAAGCAAGGAAACATAATAATTGTAACATAATCGAATAACTTTTTTTTTTTTTTTTTTGAATCTTAAATTACCTTTTTTTTTTTTAATTGTAAAAGTATGTCTCAAAATAACGTAATTTAGGGCCTAATTAGGCTTAGATGCGAGGAGAGTTATGCCTAATTTCGTTGCTGAAAAGAAAATTTCAAAGTTTTCAGGGCCTAATTAGGCTTAGATGCGACGAGAGTTAAGCCTAATTTCGTTGCTGAAAAGAAAATTTCAAAGTTTTCAGGGCCTAATTAGGCTTAGATGCGAGGAGAGTTAAGCCTAATTTCGTTGCTGAAAAGAAAAATTCAAAGTTTTCAGGGCCTAATTAGGCTTAGATGCGAGGAGAGTTAAGCCTAATTTCGTTGCTGAAAAGAAAATTTCAAAGTTTTCAGGGCCTAATTAGGCTTAGATGCGAGGAGAGTTAAGCCTAATTTCGTTGCTGAAAAGAAAAATTCAAAGTTTTCAATTTCTAAAACAAAATGAAGGACAGCAGCGAATGACAGTACGTCCCCCATGTTCATAATGTTAAATGAAAGTTTGTTTCTGAATGAGAGAGTACACGAGAACATGTTTTTTTTTAGTGTTTTAATTTTCTGTGTTCAACGCCCCCCCCCTCCCCTCTTACCATAATTAAATTTTATCGCTTAAAAATATCCAAGGCACATTGTACTTAAAAATTAATTTTGCAAAATCCAATTTAAGCAAAACTGTAGACAGTGTTTAAAATTTGGAGTTCGTTAATTAATCGCAAACCCACACCTAATTAGTGTATTTAATTTCATCGTTATATATAATTTTACACCCCCCCCTCCCCCAAACTTATTTTTTTGCACAAAAATTGTTATCATTAATCGCTTAGTTTTGAAAAAAAATTGAAGAAAACAAAAATTATTTTAGGTATATTATTTTCATATGCCTTTATAAAGGGAGTTAGTGTTGAACACTAGTTTTCGTAATAATGACAGGATTTGAATTATTAATTTGGTTTTGTTAAATATTCGAAATTATGAAAGAAAATTTTGGGCGATTAAATAAATTGTTGTTTCATTAATTTGTTTAGTTGTGTTTTTTTTAAATCGGTGATCGAGTGGGCTATGCTCAGTTCTAGCCATAGATATATTAAAAGGGTAGATACACAATTCAATGGGAGGTCGACGCGGAAGGGGCAACGAGCAGACAGCCGCTATTTTCTGGGGGTAGCCGTATAAAACGCCATCTATCGGGAACTTTCGAAACTAAATTAAGGGATGAGTAGTGGCACTCTATGTTAACCCCCTATAGGGCATAATAACATGGACGAAGGATGCGCGTGAAAAACATTCGACGCTCTACAGGATGTGCAACTCCCTATACTAAAAAGTAGACAAGTCGATACTAGCGCCGCCTGGCTACCAGCGCTGGAAACCCTCGCGGGAAAAATAAAAAATACTTGACATAAGAAAAAAACACGCGCTACCGTAAATTTTTTCCTTAGAGTCGTCTGCTAGAAGCAAAACAGACGGGTTTTTTTCTTATGTCCAGTATTTTTTATTTTTCCCGCGAGGGTTTCCAGCGCTGGTAGCCAGGCGGCGCTAGTATCGACTAGTCTACTTTTTAGTATAGGGAGTTGCACATCCTCTTGAGCGTCGAATGTTTTTCACGCGCATCCTTCATCCATGATAATAAGTCAAACCTTCGGAGATGCCATTACTCCATTTTATACGAGCTAAGAGCAGAAAAACGTATTTTATAAATTTTACACCTGTAACATCTTTTAAAAAACACTTTGAACTTGTATTTCTACTTACTTTCGAGGAAATACCACCGTTTTCTGAAGGTCTTTTTTTATACATTTATTAGTAATAAAAACATTTAAGGCGAGCTAAGCCTTGGTCATGGCCATAATGTAGATTTGCACAATGCACATAGAGAAAAGAGAGCGTAATCTGCCGTGTTTTACAAGACCAAGGCTTAGCTCGCCTTAAATGTTTTTATTACTAATAAATGTATAAAAAAAGAATCTTACCTTCAGAAAACGGTGGTATTTCCTCGAAAGTAAGTAGAAATACAAGTTCCAAGTGTTTTTTAAAAAATTTTACAGGTGTAAAATTTATAAAATACGTTTTTGTGCTCTTAGCTCGTATAAAATGGAGTAATGGCATCTCCGAGGGTTTGACTTATTATGCCCTATAGGGGGTTAACATAGAGTGCCACTACTCTAAGCTCATCCCTTAATTTAGTTTCGAAAGTTCCCGATAGATGGCGTTTTATACAGCTACCCCAGAAAATAGCGGCTGTCTGCTCGTTGCCCCTTCCGCGTTTTTTCGTTAAGCCTAAGCCAGCGAAGTGGATCTAGACCCTTTATAGTTTTACTATATCTATGGTTCTAGCGTCACATGATGATCCTCTAGCGCGAGCAGCTTGCGTCGTGATGCGCGTGATCGAGTGGGCTATGGTAGTTGCAACTTTCAATTTCAAGTTCGCGCGGATATTTTTCGTGGTTACAGCATGTCAGCATTTTTAATTTGGTTTTTGTGATTTAAAAAATATCGAACAACTATGGATTATACTTTATGAAGATTGAAGATAAGCCGCAAGTTTATCATTTTCTGTACTAAATTATCACCCATAAGCTTGATTAAGTACAAAGGATATTGCATTTTTAATGTTCCGGCGGTAAGCCTTGGTCCTTCACCCAGCATGGTATGCGTGTTAAGAGAAGTATATAATACTTCTCTTCGAGAGAAGTGTACCACAAAAGTGGGGTAATTGTGAAATGATTCTTCCCAACATCGGAACTTGGGCAAAAAGGTTACTAAAACCGAATCACATACGCGATAAATAGTTCCCCCTCATCATTACTCGTTACTCTTTTAGCGCTTAACTATTTGCCATATCGAGCTAGGGCTAACAATAGAGCTCCAAATAGGGAGCTAACAGTTCTGACCCTGAAACGTCACACCCTTCTATCTCTTACTGGAGTTTCATCCCCCCTAACGGTTGGAAACAGTATTCTACGCGCAAAAATTCCAACCAGAGAGGGGCTGCGTGACGTCAGACTATCTCTTCCCCCTAGCCAGTTGTTAGCTCCCTATGAACAAGTATCACGAAATCGTAGAACAACGTAAAGGTTCGACCTTCCACCTTCACCATTTAACTACTAAAATTAATAAATAAACAAGCCAGATTTAATTGCAAATCAAGACGCAAAACAGCAAAATTTATTAGCTAAAAAACGGTGCAAAAAATGTCGAAAAACAAATATAATCAAATGGACAATTACTCAAATTTAAATTTTTTTTTTAAAGTGCGTGCAAAATCTAAATAAAATTATAATCGAAACCTTATTATACAGGTACATTTTGATCTTGTCAAGAAGGCAGATAAACTGTACCATAAAACCAAAAACATTTAGAGTTAATTAAAAAAAAATAATTTTCAAAAAAGATATCACGAAACTAAATTAAAAAAAAATTATAGTAATAATAAAATGCTTTTTAAAAATATATTGGACAACCACGATACGATTATGAAATTGTTAATGGTTTTTTGGTCTTTTAGAAATTGTCCTTTTCGTTGTAAACTGCCCAGTAGATTATGTTAAAAACAATGTAGAGACCGGGATACAGCATACGGGCCAAAAGATCGGGTCTATTCGTTTTCTTTCCAACCATCGCGCAAATCTGCTCCGTTGAGAATGCGTCCCGTTTCGAGGGTTCAACTTCCTTTTGGTTCTTTTCCGCGTCTTCATCAGCCATTATTGGTTTCTAAAATGAGAGATTTTAGTTCAATGCCAGATAATGGGGTCGTTAAGAGAAAAATTTTGTTTGTTCGCGAAATTACTGCAAATCTATAGTTACCATGGCAACGCTCCCTGGTTCGCCGTAGTTAGTCTTATCAACGGGTTTGGTTTGGAAAATCTTTCGACCGCAGTTCATGGCCCTTGTCAGATAGAAATGTAGTAGGGCGTAGGTAGTGAAAAATCCTCCAACGGCGGTGAAAACATTAGCCGCGTTTATGACGTAGGTAGCCGGTGATTCCACGATGCTAAACAGCCAAGCAAATGAGGCGATGAACAAACTTAGCAGTAGAATAGACAGGGACAGAGATGAACTCTGTTTCTTATCCAACCAAAATGATAGCCACGCTAACAAAACCGCCGCGATTGATGGCGAATAGAAGTTCATAAAGTACGGTCCAAAATGACGCTTGAAGATGAAATCAGCTCGAATACAAGAATATTCACCTGCAGAGATAATAAGTTGAGCGCTAAAGAATCTATGAACTTAGCTTTCGTCAGTGAGCACGTATGAGGAGGAGAAGATCGGAGAGAGAGACCAAATTCTCCCTCAGCCCCCCCCCTCTCAAAACCGGTACCGAGCTGGGGCTCGGTATCAGAGTTCCGCACATATGCAATTGGCGCAACAGAGGGGGAAAAATTAGAAAAGTTTGTTTAGGGCAGGGTGGGAAATAAGACGGTGGCACAGAGCAAAATTACCAGTTTAAAATTAAATCGGAGGGGGGGGGTCAGTGGTCCACGGGACCACTAAGAAAATTGAAGGGTAACCACAGTTCAGACATTAATTCGAATATTTTCATTATCCACTTCTTTAGTTTAGTAGACGACGTGACCAGTTTATTTATTCCAGGCCAAGGGAGGGGGGGGTCACTGGCTCAATGTCCAGTTTTAAAAAAAATCCTTATTTCCCACCCGGTAAGTATTCTTAACGGATCACGTGACGTCTGGCTCCTCGGCTGCTTGCCGAGGTAAGTGCGCGTGAGAGAGATATCGGGCTGTGCCATTACAGTTGACTTTGACTCTCCTTCTTTTACGTGCTCACTGCTTTCATCCATTTCTATTTCAATTTGATACAACAACACAATAGTTCTTACCCGTGTTGGTTTTACTGTTGCAGTAGTCAGTTTTGAGACTTGAAAGTTGTAAACGTCCCGCGCGATTATACACCGCCTTAGCAACTTGTATCGGGTCTCCAGTTTTCCACAATATGCTGACGCTGTCCGTAGTGTAGCCATCTATTCGGAATATAAAATTATCTCAATTTTATGAATTTATTTCCTCGTGAATAATAATAATAATTACAAGAAGCAGCCAAAATGGGACACTTGACGCGATTCAGGGGATAAAATGCCCAATCCGAAATGCAGCGAACGTTCAAGGTTACCCTAAATAAATATAGTAAATACCGTTAAATAATTAATTAAATTAAAGCTTAGCCTTAAAGGCTGACTTTCAACGAAAAGGGTTCTAGCGGACTGAAAACCGAGCATCGAGTCTAACAATGGAGCGACCGTGCAGATTTTCAAATCCTCGCTGTGGTAAAAGTTGGAAAGGTGCTTAATAACTAAAAACCGTGAAATGTGGTTCTAGTAGTTAAAACCAGGGATAGATTTAATTTTAGAAGTAGGAATGGAGAACGGTTAGTATTTACTTCAGTCCGTCTCATAGATCACCCAGTATAGAGCCCCTCCCTCCAACATGTAACGAAAAGTTTAAATTATGTTATTGGCTCACTTAAACTACGTTTGGATGACGTTGCTGACGGGGACGGCGAAAAATACGTAATTCCTTTTTACCTCTCTCACTTTGACCCGCCTCTTCTTTCATACCCCGTCCCGGGGAAGAGGGTCCGGGACTTTGATGCGAGCCCAGATTACTCTGTTCTCCATTCCTACTTCTAAAATTAAATCTATCCCTGCTAGAACCAAGCGCGACTTTCAGTTAGAACCCTTCCACCTTTTTCCACAGCGGGGATTCCAAAATCGGCTTCATTGTTAGTCTCGATGCTCGGTTTTCAGTTCGCTAGAACCCTTTTCTATGGAAGTAGGTTAAAAAATAGTCGACCGACCTTCTGCTGTATAGAACATCACCGTTGGGATAAATTCGCATTAGAATGTTGGGTTCCATCAGATTGTGAAAATGACCGTCCTTTGAGTTTGAAAAGAATATGTCTGGCACCCATATTCGCTTGGGGTCACGAACCGTTAAGTATTTGATTTTGTCATTGTTAAACTTGAATCGGGGATCGTTCCAAGCCTCGCGAAATGTAATTTGCATTCCCGTGAACTTTTTAATTATAAATTAGGGAAAAAAACAATTTCATTAAATTTGACGTGTAATTAATAAGGGGATTTAATTAATTAGATTAGCGGTACCTCTTCAGTGTCACGTTTGAAGAATACATCCCTCAAGTAGAAGTTTACAGTCACGAGGGCCGCTTCATTGCCTTAATTAAAAATGCATTAATTTCGTTGCCACAATGTAGAAAATGTTTATAATGTTATAGGAAGTTGGCACTCCGTGTTATCTTAACGTAGAGTTTAATACGGTTAAGCTCAGTTAGCTGCCGTTGAGGATACCGTATGAACAAGGAGGATTAGGGGAGGAGGAGAATTTTTGAGGGTTTTCGCGAACCACCCTTTCACTGTCGCCGTGTCGGGAGGGCACCTACAAAGGGGGGGAGTGAATCGTACGAAATATGGCAGATGGCCCCTACGTCAGATATAGATACTTTACTTAAATTTAGAAAGTTTAAATTCAACTTTTCTGACAATGAATAAAATTAAAATTAAGACATTTACCATAAATAGGTTAACATCATAATTACAAAATAATTATAAGCTACTTAAATGGCGCCCCTTTCGAAAATTTTAAATTACTCTCCTCCTCCCCCAATCCTCCTTGGTAAGAAACTACACCTTCCGTAGTCTCATAGTCACCGCGTTTAAAATAATTCCAGAAGTGAGATGAGACTAGAAGTGAAGGGCTCTAGCATTGATAGTAGATCCTGGCACTAGTGAACAAATTTGAGGATTTTATGCCGCTTCCCACACGCCTACACTAGAGAGAAAAAAATTGGTCGAGTTCCAAAAACATTTCATACCCCCTTCCCCTCAACCTAAACCCGCGGAACACGGACGCCGCTCCTTGAATCTAGTTCGGCCGTCTACCACCGCGAGCGTCTCACGTTTTGGTGGGAAAATTCAGAAACCGCTACTAGAGGGCCAACCGCTCTTGTGTTATCAAGAATATTCACTTTCGCCGAGTGAAGAATTTGGTTAGCTCAGTACTTCTGGTCTCATCTCACTTCTGATAATTCCCATATATACGATTGAAGTTTGTTATAAATAATCTGAATTTGATCCCATGACTACATTATTTAAAATTGGCTATTAATTCAGTTCTATATTACTTAGATTAAATTTTAAAACACTCTGGGAAACTAGATATTCCGTAGAGTAATAACTCCATGTTTCATGAAGCGCGCTCCTACAAATACAATACGCTCAGCGCAATCGATTGTAGAGAAGTTTGTTTAAACCCGCGCGCAACAGCGGCATTGTTAGAATAAATAAAATCAAACTTTGATTAGCTGGCCGGGCAGAACCGTCGTATTTTTCCAACAAATCGTGCAATAGTTTACTGTCGAGGGTCTCCACATCCTGCCTTTAAAAATATAATAGATAATAATTGTGTCAATGAGTGAACGAAAAAAGGTTAAAAAGCCGCTCGCATTGGGTGTTTACATAAGGAACATAATGACTATAAGTAGACCACTTTTCCCACTAATGGTAAAGTTCTTAAGGATGGTTAGTTCCCTTGTTTGCGTGGGCAACACTAAAACCATCCATATTGCCATAAATTTATAAGATATGTTCCATAAGTATGACACTTCCTAGAGACTTACAGCTCGAGCTAGTTCGAGAACGACAAGCGAGAATTGACTACACTCGGGTTTGCAATCCATCTTCCTATTTAGTCTATTGTACTAAGCCTTTGACAGCACCTCACCAGGCGTCGCTATACAAGAATCTATGGCCTACGTCACTTAGCTTAGTGACAAACTTATGGAACATATCTTACGTTTATACCCACTGGTTCTACCTTTCCCTACAGGGGTTGATTGCTACTATATACGAAAGCTAGCTTTGATTGGCAAATAACATACTTAATGTTGTTACGTTACTTATAGTGTTTCATAAACTAAACACGTAGTAGGCTCGGGATGAATTTAGGCTTAAAGATGAGAGGAGGGTTGTTATGACAACGGAAATAAGAAAGCCGTCGCCCGCCTAACAGAACATCCGTTAGTCTTTTAATCTTTCTAAACACCCGTAATAAATTTAATGTATGCACGATTCAGGACGACAGTAATTGGATAAGCTTAATGTTTCCGTTCAAAGTAACGTGGGAAAATATTCTTACGGAGAACTAGTAGGTTTAGACTGACACAATTATATCACTTTACATTGACAGCTTCAAGAATTTCGCGCGTTATTTGCCAGCTGTCAATAAAGGGAGATTAAATATGATGTCTATAAATACAAATAAATAGTTTTCAGCCTTGCCAGAAAGTTGGTGAGCCAACAGATTGCACCGAGAAGGGCTAGTTGTTCAGTTTGAATCAGTATTTGAGTAACCCGACTCTCAGAGGGACTGCCAACGCTGCACTGAAGTTAAAACTGACAGGAGTTCGGAGAAAACTATCTACACTGATTGATATTAATTTTTGGGGAATTTGTTATTTGAAACGGTTTTATCAAATATCAAATATTCGAGTACATTCTTCTTTGTAATTTTGAAAGCTATAAAAAAGTATCTTGAAATGAAGCTAACCACGTGACCTCTTCCTGGAAAATTGTACGCGGCGTAAGCGAGGGAATCTCGCTTCCCCCCCCCCATCACGAGAGTCTCTAAGCTCTTGGCGACGCGGTGTAGTGTTACTACCACTTTAAATTAAATTTACACGGCAGATTCGGTTACAAATTTGGAAATGTAATAAAGCGCGTGCTCTGTTTATCGCGTCAAGGCCGCACGCGCAAATTTTGTGATACCTCTACATTAATTTTTCGCTTAATTAATAGTAGTATTTTAATTAAACCTATTCTAACATACTATTAAAATTAATTGCAAAATGTTATTGTCAACATCGTGGAAAACTAAAGTTTAAGTTTAGTCGAAGAATTTGTGGAGATTAAGATATTCGATAAATTAAGTTTATTATACGATCCCTTGTTAGTTATTTTAATTAGTTTTGGATAAATTATTACATTTTAAAGGGATAGTCAATATTTTTTACTTTTTTTTTTGGAAAACTGATTAACGTGACGCAAAAATTGAGGAAAAACGAGGAATTCATGCACAAACTTACTGAGTTGTAAGCAATGGAGCACATAGCACTAGGACCACAATGTAGGTCCACATGATGTCACACTTTTTTTTTATAATCCGACAAACACTATGGACAGCGCATTAATCCAATGATGGACGTATGAGTCCAGGATTTCGACGCGTCATATTGGCTTGGAAGCCAACTTCTGGCCCGACAGAAGCCCCGGCAATTTTCTCTCATAATTTTTTACGTCACAATTTCTGAATTGCCCCCCCCCCCATCGTCCCTCCCTGTTCTTAACTATTTTAAGTTCGCCTGGGCGCTAAGCCTAACTCTTTATAAACCATAACACCAGTAGTTAGAGAGCCGGGGGGGGGGGGGTCACGTGGTTGGTTGAAACAGGAAGGGTTAGGTTTGAAAAAGTAGTCCTTGGAATAGTTCCCAAGCCTTTTCAGTCCAAAGGGGTTACGGTTATATATAGGAAAACGTATGCCGCGGCCCCTTTTTTAGACCCCTTTGATACTAAGTATAGTTAGTTGTTACTAGGGAGATGTGATGATGAAGATAAAAAAAAAATTAGATTGAAAAAATTATAAAATCAATTTCGACCCACGCTCCCGTTTAGCCTGACTATTGGTTTTAGTCCCTTTGTCTGTCAGAATGTCAGTTTGAATCGAATTAAAGATTATTTTGCGTAATTTGGGTGAGAAATTCACTTTAAAATATGATATAGGACCATTATTGACAGCCGGGACGCGTTGTAGAGTAGAATAGCAACAAAAATTTTCTTAAAGTTTAAAGAGAAAATCCGAAATTTATATTTTTTTCGATTGAAATTTTTATTATATAATGAAACATTTAAATTAGTCGAAAATGTATTCAAAAACTACCTTATAGCACTCATTATACGAATTTATTAAGAAAAACTGCGTATGTATATTAAGGTTTTTAACATTTCTTCTAGTTTGAATTTTGAAACTCGCAATTCTCCGATATTTTCAATTTTCTCAATTTATAACGCGACGTCTTGTTTCCCATCCCCGAAAATATTGGAACCTAGGGTTTTATAGACGGGGCATAATATAGGCTTAAACATACGCCAACGTAATAAAAGGTTCAGAGGCCCGAAAGAGTTTTTTTTTTCGTTTCATCTTCATACCACCCCGAATAACTTTTAAATTTCAATGGGGTCCTTTTTTTGCGGGGATCCCGGAATAGCGAGGAAGATCCCAAGGAAGGGGTTGAAAACTGGTCATTTGATAGCGAAGGAATTTTTCTAAAATAAGATTTTGCCTTCTCCCACAGTCGTCTAACATGTTTATATCTTTGGTGAAAGTTTATTTTTTTTTTTTTTTATTTTTACACCCGACAACTTCATGACCCCTATTTTTGAAAGTGTTAAATAGTTTTTATATCTGACTCAATATGGTCCTAGTTTCGGCCCGGGACCATCTTGATTTTAAATGTATTTTACGTTTTAAAATGATGTAAAAAATTAAATTCAATATTTTAAATCATTTTTCGACATCATATTCGAATTCTAAATTATTCTAATATTAATTTTTCCTTCCGTGTCAATGACCCAAACCCAAAGTTAAATTTGAAATTCCCGGTTTTAGAAACATAACTTATGTTCAGTCCCTCTTATATTTTCTCCGACGTCGTCTGCTTCTCCGCTCTCCATCATTTCAAAAATTGATGGTTAGGCTTAACGAGTGAGTTGTTTATTTTCGATGTTTTTAACTTATTTCTAATTATTTTAATTTTATTTTAGTGGAAATTGAGTCGGAAACGAATACTAAGAAAACTTTATGGAGCTATTGGGAAACTGAAGAAGGCCAAAAGCAAAAGTTAGTCGTATTAAATTACTTACTGGATTGCGGTTGTTGTTCAAGATGCATTTTGAGATTGATGGGGGAGAAAGGATACCGAAATTTCATGTTTTTGGGACAAGTTATTGAGGTGAGTTAAGTTTAATCTTAAATTAATGTTAATTAGGCTTAAAATATAATTTTCAATAGCAAATAGATCTGTTATCTACAATTACTGGCAAAATATCGGATTTAGATGACCCTCCTTGTAAAAAGGCAACCCCAAATTATTGCATTTGTTGCTTGGGATTGTTGCAAGAAGGTTGTAGCTCCCTCATTGTTGACGAAGTAATTTTAACCATAAAAAAGAATGGACATCAATTTGAAGACTTTCTACTTCAACTTTCCGTGCCTCCTACTATTGAACTTAGAGAAGCAAGTTTCTTAATTACATCTACTAATTAATTCACCCTGATTCCCATAATGATATATATTTAAATTAGCATTTGATGGTGAATCATTTGACAGAGAAATTTGAGTCCATATATACGAAAGAAATTTCTCGAAATTTGGCTTCAGTTAGAGATATTTGGAAATACGTCTTTGGGCCACAGATTGGTCGAACTTTTGGTTCTCATTTCACTCCATTTAGTAGCTACGCGGTATCTGTCCATTATAACTTTGAAGGTTTTGAGCAGGAATGCAAAAAATTGGTTGAATTGGCTCCTAATGAGTTTAGAAACATAAGCAGAAAGAAAAAAGTACTTGAAAACATTTTATCTTCATTGTATATTATTTGTTAATTTTTTTAATTTTTCTTGATTCAGTCCGTTAATGAAATGTATGGTAGAGCAGCTGTCCTTAAAGCTTTAGAATCTGTTAAATGGGAAAGCCTTAAAAAGTAAATGATAGCAATAACAAATTTAATTAGGAATATTAATTTTAAAGATTATATTAATGATTGGTTTTAGAAGTTACGAAGTTCCCCCTTGCATTCCATCCGAAGGTGTAAAATTTGACAAAGTCATTTGCCATCGCGATCAACTTTACTTAGCAGGAAGATATAATAAATTCTCTAGAAAGTTATGTCAAACGCCTTGGATCATTGATGGAAAGAAAATAATGGAAAATTCCGTTGAGGAATTAATCATTGGTGCTGTTAAGAAAAATATGACCTGTGATAGTAAGTCTTAATCTTAATCTTAATCATTCATTGTTATTTAAATTAAACCTTGTTTTTTTCCTTCCAGAAATAGTTTTTAGTTCATCTGGTCGAGAAGATGTTGATGTTCGAATGCTAGGAGAAGGTATTATTAATTTGATTTTAATTATTATTATTAATTATTATATTAATTAATTATAATTATTGTTATTTAATGTGGACACACTTAAAATAAAATAAAAAAAATAAAATAAAAAAAAAAATAAAATAAAATAAAAAAATAAAATAAAAAAAAAATAAAATAAAAAAAAAAATATAAAATAAAAAAAAAAATTAAACTAATTTTAATTTATGTTTTGTTTTATTTTAGGCAGACCTTTTGTTTTGGAATTATTCAATCCACGATGTGTCAATTTCACCAAAGAACAATTTGAATCAGTTCAAAATGTAATTTAAATTAAATTAAATTAAATGATTTAACTAAGAAATATTTTAATTAATTAATTTAGTCACTTTATATTTATTAGGAAATAAATTCCGGCACAAAAGATATATCAGTTAGAGATTTACAAACAATTGGAAAGTAGGTTCTTTATCTTAATTAATTTTTGGTTAATTATTGATTAATTTTGATATTTAAATAACAGAGAGGAACTTCAGCTCTTGAAACAAGGTGAGGAAATGAAGAAAAAATGCTATAGTGCATTGTGTTGCGTTAAAAGACCAATAACGGAGGAAGATTTAAAGAAATTAAGCGAAATTAAAGATTTAATCATTCAGCAGAAAACTCCCATTAGAGTTTTGCATAGGTACATTAAATAGACTTAATTATTTAAGTGTTAAAATTAATTTATTTAACATATTATTTTTTTTAGACGAAATTTAGCTGTTAGACCAAAAACAATTCATTCCTTAACAGGAACAATAATTAAAGAAAATGTTTTGAAGTTGGAGATTGTAACTCAAGCTGGAACGTATCCTTTTCTTTTAATTTTATTTTATTTTAATTAAATATTTAGTTTTACAAACTTAATTAACAAATCAATTAAGATATATAAAAGAATTTGTTCATGGTGATTTGGGAAGAACGGTGCCTAATTTAGGTACAATATTACAGACTGAAGCTGATATTATGGCCTTGGATGTTGAGGTAACTAATTAATTAAATAATCTTTAACTTAAAGGCCGACTTCCAGCAGCGAAAAGGGTTCTAGCGAACTGAAAACCGAGCATCGAGGCTAACAATGGCGCGACCGTGCCGATTTTCGAATCCCAGCTGGGGTAAAAGATGGAAGGGTTTAGCTAACTGAAAGCCGTGCAATCAGTGGTTCTAGTGAACTGAAGATACGCAATAGAGAATTTCCTTCAGGGGAAAGCAAAATTCGAGAGGAAATAAATTTAAAAGGATTTCTATTGTTCATCTTCAGTTTGTTAGAACCACTGATTGCACGGCTTTCCGTTAGCAAGAACCCTTCCAACTTTTGCAACAGTGGGGATTCGAAAATCGGCACGTTTATACTCCATTGTTAGCCTCGATGCTCGGTTTTCAGTTCGCTAGAACCCTTTTTGATGGAAGTCGGCCTTTAATCCATTAAAATTGATATCTTTACAGAAAATTGAATTAGATTGGCCTCCTAAAATATAAAGAGATCATATTTTTGTATTCCTTACAAACTTATTTCGTTTGTTTTCACTTTATAAATAAACTTAATCATTAAGTTTAATTTAATTTAATTTACATTAAGATTTAATTTTAAAAAATGACTAGAGCGGGGTTGAAATAAAATCTACAACACAAGTTAAATTATTAATTATGTTAAATGAGAAAGGGAACATATTTATTTAACAAATGACTAGCTCGTTTAAAACTTTATTATTGAAGTTTAACAATCAATATTTGGGGGTACATTTCCATCTAACGAATGTCGAGGTGACGACATCTTACTTTTAGAAGCCGCCTCCAGGGTTTCACTATCATTACTTTGCTTTTCTAAATCCATGAGAGCGGCCATCAGAAGTTTTTGAAGTTGAGGTGGAAGGTCATCATCTTCGGAAGATATTGATGCGCGATAAAAACTTCCCGATGCTTGTCTATCCGGAGTGGCTGGTTCCGTTTGGTTTTCAGAGTTTTGACAAATTCGATGCAAAGGAGATTGGGAAGGTAATGGAGTTACTGAGGAGCTCCCTAACTCGGATTCACTGAAACTACCCAAACTCGTGCTGCGTGATCTTACATCAACTATTAGTATTTGATAGTTGAGATGGAATTAAACTTAATTTAATTTAAGACTAAGAATAAAGGATAACAACAAACCACTAAATTTTCTTTCTTTAGTTGGCAATAAATCCAAATCGTCATGGTCTAAATCATCATTGACATAGCTGTCTTTATCCTCATTGTTTTCTTTATCGGAGGAACCATTCTGACATTCATCATCATTACAGGAAGGAATTTGTGATTCAGCAATTGGGAAAGCAGCGTCAAAGGTTTTTGCTTCAATAATTAGGTATGTATTAAGATTTTTTAACATTAGACATTATGACTCAGTCAGGGAGCCCACCACTCCTATAATTCCTATGTTTTTGAACCTGTCCTATATTATCCTATAATTTCATGAAAGGTCCTATAATATCCTATATTTTTGACTTAGTCGAAGTTTTCGTATAGTTTAGCATCAAATTCATCAAAATTTAGCTTTTTTTTTATCGAGATCACATTTGAATGGAGACCGAAATTGTGGAGCTCGCTTAGGATTTTTTATATATTATATTATGTTATATTTTAATTAAGTTCTTCTGAGTTTTCAAAGTAAAATCCAATTTGTTATTTTTTATTTTTTGGGATTTTTCTACATAGTTTAAGCCCAAAATTGTATTATATTAGAGCTGCATTTTTAGTCCTATATTTTCCTATAAAAACACATTTTTTCTCCTATAAAGTCCTATAATTCCGGAAAAAAATTCCTATTTTTCCTATAAGGAATTTAAATATAAGAGTGGGCTCCCTGCTCAGTTATCAACCTCTGTCCCGTAGTTCAACTACGTTGCTATCCTCCAATGATTTGATTTTCTTTTCCAATTCATTAATTCTGTTTCCCAGAATCCTAATTACAAAAATATTTTAATCATTATGTTTAACTTAAAACAATGATTGTTCATTATGGTTAGTAATATTAGTACTTGTTAGTTTTTCTTTGATGTAAAAGGGCTAAACTCTTATCCCCCAAAGTTTCAAACAAGATCATAATCAGATTTCTTAAATCAGGGGCGGAGGAAGCCGTGTTAGGAAGTTCCAACATGGGGTTATTTTTAAGTATTTGTTGGACTGTTAGTAAATTAATTAATTAATAGTTTGTTAATATGGTTATGAATTATAGGGAAATGTTAGTTTTTAACACACTTTGTTTGCTAGAAAGGAAGAGAGTCCCTGAAGGTGTAGTTATTCTAAGATTTCCCCGATTTCCACGTTTTTTCTCTAATAATGTCTAAAATAACTCTTAAATTAATTTAACCCTCGTTATTTCTATCCCTAACCCTCAACTTTACCTTATATTTGGCAATGGTGGTCATAAGCATGGCTATTTCTTCTTCTAACTGCTTCAAACGATCCCTTAAATATCTATTCTCCATCAAAATTGAATCAATATCAACAACTCGTTGCTCTCCCCTTAACATTGTATTTAATTGTTGATTTAATCTATCAACTTTATGCTTATAAGCGTCCCTGGCTGTTACAAGCTCCTCTTTTTCGTCTAATAACGATTGTAGATCTCTTTCCAAAAGAACATACTATAAAAAAATTACGCAATGTCACGATAAGTTTTAACTGGACTACAAAAGCTTGTACCTTGTTTTTAACTGTTTCTAACTGAGTAACAAGATCAGCTCTTTGATTTGTAGGCGAGTATGCAAATGACGCTTCGTTTTCTGACGCGCAGGAGTTTTTTCTCGCTAGCTGGTTTCTTAAAAGCTGTAGGAATTAACATTAAGAACCTACAAGTTAACTGACTTCTATTAAAATTAATTACTTTAACATCCCCTTGAGAATCGCCTAATTTTTGTTTATATTCATCAACTTCTGTCTGTAGGGCTTTATTTTTCTCTTTTAATTCGCACAGAAGTAATGCCAGGTTTTGTTCTCGCTCCCCTTTCAGTCCTTTAACATCGTAGACTCCCATAAGTGAAGGACCCCAACCCTCTACCCTTTTTTTCAAGCTGCTGTAACGTTCTCGTAACTGATCAGCCATGAGTTTAAATTGATCTCTTTCGCTTCGGCATTGAATTAGCTCTTTGCTCATGATAGATACGGCCTCACTTTTACTTTCTAATTTACATTTTAGGATATTATACTGTAAAAGATGATAATTTATATCGTAAGTAACCAGATGCTTTCCTACATGGCATTTCTTAAGCCTTTGCACAAATTTGAAAAATTGGTTTAAATATACCTCTCCCAGTAGAATATTGTAATTTGTATCTGAATTTTTATTGGCAGACATCCTATCCTTAGTTTTCAAAATTTCTGACCGTTTCAACTTAATTTATATTTAAAATTAACATAAACAAAATATTACAAATGATTCCAAAACATTACGTAGGCATCGGCTTTCGTCTGCTTCGTGACGTCACCGGAAGTTCACCGGTCCGCGATTTTTGAGACGAAGTTGAAATCTCTGAGCGCTCTGAGATACGTATCATCTTTTAATATTAATTTTCAATGGTTACTTTGTTGTAAAATCAAGAAAACCTATTTCCAAACTATAAAAACTGCCTGTAAAATGGACAAGAAACTGAGGTTTCTAAACGTCGGAAAAGCCATGGTCAAAAGATGTCATGTAAGTGCCAAGGCTTATTAGCCGGTGTTGTTAGGGTTAGCATGGGGTTACGTTCACAACGCCGGTCGCCGTCCCGCCCCCTTCAGTTGGATGAAAATAATGATTTATGTTCAGCCTTTTTGACCCTAATGACCGGGGTCACGGTTTTGAATTGTCGTCTATTTTATTCTCTAACGGGCCTAATTAAGGCGGTAACGTGATGGAATGAGAGATATTTTTTCTCATCGTGGGCGATTAAAATCAACTTAAATCAAAGTCTTTTATGTTTAAAACATACGTAAGAAGGCGAATAATGGAAATTAGAAAACAAAATGAATTTTCAGGTAAATTTATTTACACAAATAGGAAATATTTATAACGCTGTTTAATTGTTATATGGTAGTAATTTCCCAAAGCCACCGAAATCAGGCTGGCGAATACGTGGTTCATGTTAAATGTTTAATTAAGAGTGTTTAACCATAAATATTAGTCCACAGAATTGAATCAACACAAATGAAAACATTTTTAGAATGTATAAAAAATGGTTTGTAAGTATATCTCTTTGAAATTGGCTGCACCAGGCAGAACTCCAAGTAAAACTATAGGGTATTTATTTTATAAAGGGTAAAGGGGCATTTTGGTCCTGAACGTTTTTGAAGCACGGGGGTATTTAATCCTAATTAGGCGGAAAGGTTTTCCTTTGAGTCTTCCCCAAGCTTCTAATTTCTTTAGAGCCGAGTTTAAACTACAAAGGCGCCGGGCTTAATGTTTTTAAAAGGTTAGGCTTTCGAAAGAAAAAACGGTTTTAAGTGTAAAATAGGCCTAGTTAGCTTTCGGAATTTGGGACTTGAAGCACGTAGAGGGGTTCAAAAGGCGAAACCAATAAAATAAGCCATTAAAAGACCAACGGTCTGTTTTTTATTAGCCCTTTATTTAAGCCCGACACTTCTAGCAACCCATACTTTAAAAAAACGAAATTACCAAAGACGTTCATTAGATTCGAGCTAAATGAATGAGAAAATGTTAGCCATTATCGTCGAAAATTACCTCAAAGTTAAGTGGGTTTGAGGTAAATGGGGTATAGATTTATTTTTAAAGTGGAACTGACATGATTGACGTCGAACCTAGTTAGGCTTAGATTTAATTTTTGCAGTGCAGAGAGAACCACTAATGATTACTCTGGGAAATAATTTCAATTTAGCCCAATGAAATTAATTAATCGGTAAAATAAGCTGGAACCGACATATCGGTTAAAGTGCCATATCGGTTTGTGCCTATCACTAGTAGCAAAAGTGTATAGATATAAAAACAAAAAGTACACTTCATTAACAATTCCCGAGCTGCCTTTGGCTGTAGACAACATATAAAATGAGAAGCAAACTACCATCCTCTCAACCCAATTCACGAATTAACCAATCAGGGAAGATCTTCTTGACGTCATGGGTTTATGTAAAGTAGTACATGATGATGGCGATCCAAACGTTAATTTTTGGTACTAAACTAGAGCTACTTTATGAGCCTATTCACGGCTTGTTCCCTGTGCCACGGTCGGGAAGGTAATCATACGCAGAGGGGGTCGACACTATTCTGGGATAGAGGAGGCGGGACTTCTCATATTACACAGCTCGAGCGAGTTTCAACGAAGTGTACTTTTGCTAGTAGCAGAAGTGAGATGAGACCAGAAGTACTGAGCTAACCAAATTCTTCACTTGGCGAAAGTGAATATTTTTGATAACACAAGAGCGGTTGGCCCTCTAGTAGCGGTTTCTGAATTTTCCCTCCAAAACGTGAGACGCTCGCGGTGGTAGACGGCCGAACTAGATTCAAGGAGCCGCGTCCGTGTTCGGCCGCTTTAGGTTGAGGGGAAGGGGGTGGGAAATGTTTTTGGAACTCGACCAATTTTTTTCTTAGTAGTGTAGGCGCCTTGGAAGCGGTGGCATAAAATCCTCAAATTTGTTCACTAGTGCCAGGATCTACTACCAAGAGCTAGAGCCCTTCACTTCTAGTCTCATCTTAGTTCTGCTAGTAGTATATATTGATATCATCACTGCCACTTTACAAAAAGGGGATATGGCAATGGCGGGTCTACTCTAATCGCTTTCAAGTAGCTGGCGTTTATGAGAGAATGTTAGAAAACTAAGAAGAAGAAAAAATATTCCAAAATAATATTTTACAAGCTTTTATTTTTTATTATTATTAAATACATCTCGCGGGCCGCCGCCGCCGCGTGTTTTAAAAGAAAATTAGGCTTAAAAAATATTAAGACAGGATCCTTGGTACCGTAACCCCCTAATTTAAGGCTATTACCTAAACTGGTGGAAAATAATAAAACATCTTTTAGGAATAAAAAAAGAAAATAGCCAACCAATTTTGTCTTGAAAATTTTTCACTTCGGCCCAACGCGTCGTAAAAACGCGTTAAAGGTCTAAACCATAAAATATGAACATCCCTCCCCTCCCCTCCCCTCCCCCTTATCGTTATTCAAAGGTGTGTAATTTAAATCTATAAAAATTCATATGAAAATTAATCTTTTACAGAAAAAAGTGCTTTTTAAGTTTTTATGGATTGTTTAATTTAAAAGCTGTAATACTTTAGAGTGGGAGTGTTGAAAATAATTATTTTTTAGCTGCACCCATTAACGTGAATTTTTTATTATATCTATAATTTTGCTAAATTTTTAAAACTAAACACCCAATTTTCAGTTTGGCGCCTTAATTTAAAGAGCCTATGACAATAGACATTTTCGGTGTAATGAAAAGTTGGTAGACTAGCCTCAATATTGGGACATACGAGGGGGTTGATCAGGGTTCATACAAACCTGGAAAAACCAGGGAAATAAATAGATGACAAAAACCTCAGGGAAAATTCAGGGAAATAAATAGTTGACAAAAACCTCAGAGAAATAAATAGTTGACAAAAACCTCAGAGAAATAAATAGTTGACAAAAACCTCAGAGAAATAAATAGTTGACAAAAACCTCAGAGAAATAAATAGTTGACAAAAACCTCAGAGAAATAAATAGTTGACAAAAACCTCAGAGAAATAAATAGTTGACAAAAACCTCGAATTTTTAGTAAAATTCAGGGAAATATCGAATTTTTAGTAAAATTCAGGGAAATTTGCTTCAAACAGGGCTCGACCTAAGACAATTTAATGGTCTTAGGCTCGACTAATTAAGCAAAATGTTCATTAACATACCCTCCAAATGATTAACATTAAACTATACTTTGGAGGCTCATAACTCTGGTTATATTAGAGATACGGGGATGTCCTTTGAGTATATTATAGTCCTATTTGCCCCCTCCTTCGTTAACATTTGCTCCATAGGATGCTCCATATACGGGAAAAACCTGGAAAATTCAGGGAAGTATATGGGGAAAAACCTGGAAAATTCAGGGAAATTTGTTTTTCAAAAAGTTGTACGAACACTGTTGATACTGCGCACTCCTACTACAGCGCAGGCGCCAAAAAGCGAGATGGAAGGCAAAGTTTTACCCCCCCCCCCCACTCCTTGTCTTTCACACTTGGTCGATATCTTAAGTCTGTATATACTCGCTACTTAACCCTGAAGCTTGAGTCTTAGATTACCAGACTTGTATAACTATTGAAAAATATTATTAAAATATTTGACTAAATTTCATAGACCTCAGCGAGGATCCCGGACTCCCGGTACTGGGTAGGACGTTCAAGTACTTGTTAGGGGCAGTCAGCTTTCATTGGGAACGTTGAGAACAGACGCGAGTACAAGTTTAAGCCCATTTTATGTCCTAAAGAGCTAGCCATGAGAGATAGAGAAAGACACCCCCGGGTTTTTTGAATATTTCAAATAAATAAAGAATCGTAAAGGGGAAGTAAATGATGAAGTGTGTATCGCTTCCATGTAGTCTAGAAGTTTTATAAAGTCAAGTCTATTCGTATTATCAATTTCTTTTGTCCAAATATCATTCTCGACTTCATTTCACCGGACCCCTCCTCGCGTTTTTTTTCTCTTTCTCTCTTTTTTTACAGCTTTGATAACTGGGGCCCACAATGAAAGTTAGGGAAGGTAGAGACTAGACACCTTGATTCATGATGTCCCCTGTATAGTTTGTACTATTTTTTTTTTTGTGCGTTTGTGTCCCTTTCGGTTGTGTTATAGGAAGCTGCCACTTGATTTTTTTGGGTTCGCAACGTGGTGGAGTTTTAGGTGAAGTTATCGTTTTTAAACTACGGTGTAGGTCAGCGTGGGAAACAGGGCAGGGCAAATGATCAGTTTAAAAATTGCCTGGTCCAGTTTAAAAATTAAGTAAGATAGGGGTTAGTGGTCCACTAAGAAAATTCAAGAGTAACCAGAGTCCAGACATAAACTAAAATATTTTAATTATCCACTTCTTTGGTTTAGCAGACAACGTGCCCTGGTCAATGGTCATAGACCAGTTTATTTATTCTAGGCCAGGGGGGTCGCTGGCCCAATGTCCAATTTAAAAAAATTCCTTATTTCCCACCCTGGTGTAGGTTTTATTACAGTATCTGTAGACCCAGTATCGTCATTCGTTAAAAGGTTAAAAATTGCATCAAATTCCCTTTGGGGGGATTAAATTGGAACGCGTCATGTTTTCGTTTATTGGAGATAGGTGGCATTACCTAGTGTCTCCAACTCTGTTCCGAACCAGCGTGGCAAATAAGGAATTTTTTTAAACTGAACATTGGGCCTACGACCCCCCTGGCCTAGAATAAATAAACTGGTCTATGACCATTGACCAGGGCACGTCGTCTGCTAAACTAAAGATGTGGATAATTAAAATATTTGAGTTAATTTCTTGACTCTGGTTACTCTTGAATTTTCTTAGTGGTCCCGTGGACCACTGACCCCCCTCCTACTTAATTTTTAATCTAGACCAGGCAATTTTAAACTTGTCATTTGCCCTGTGCCACCGCCTTATTTCCCACGCTGTTCCGAACAGTCTGGGAAATAGCAGACTTCCTCTATTTTAAAACCAGAATTTTAAATTTTATGACCCTTATTAAAAACTGGGCTTATTTTCTCTAAAATTGATATCACCCTTTGGAAAACGGGCTTATTTCACCGTTTGCCATCTTGTTACGGTAGTTCATGGTATCTCTGTCAAAAACTCGCCAATTTTCATAGACTCCCGTAGCGAAAAAGAGAGACCTATTTAATAATGTTACCCATATTATAACATTTATAACGTCGGCAACTGGCGCCAATCGCCTCGGCAACCCCCTAAAAAAGGGCCAGCATGAATACGGTTAGTTATACCCCTATTATTTGCGAATACAGTCGCGCAAGTAACTCCCTTCTGAACTCGCGGCGTGTATTATATCCCATTCTATTCATATACACATCTAACTGACTCGACTATGATATCTTTATCCGCGTAACAGATTTGAGCTATTTTATTCAGTATAGAAAAGATCCCTAAAAGATTTCAAAAGCTTCCTAAAATCAATGAGCCATTACCATAAGGGGGGTTTCGTATTCGAATTGACTTAGTTAACGTATTCGAACCTATTTCTCGTGAGGTACTGAACTACAACTCTATGGCTTGACAATTATTAATTCTGTACTCGCGAACTTTTAACGTTAGGCCTAACTTATGCGTGCTACAAATACAATTTTATACAGATATTAACCGAACTGAATTGGGTCTAATTGTAACGGCTAAGCGGCGCAATCGGTGATCGGTTTTTGAACCAGTTACGGGTAGTTAATTTTCGTTGCCATTTTTAAAAAGTGATTGATTTTTTTCTTTCCTACCTCTCAGTTTATGGTGTCGGTTTTCAGCTACGGCTATTTTGAACTTTGACCTTCCTCCACACCCTACGCCGTACCAGAAAATTTCCGAATTCGGTTAATAATGTTTTCTGCTTGGTTTATATTGTGGACTTACGGTTTATGGTAGCTAGTTTGACCTTTACGATACGAATTGACCTCTTTTTTTTTTCACTTCACGCGCGACCATCCGGGGTTCCCCCCGTGTTCCCTTGAGCGCCACATTGGCGCTAAATTCCGAGTTTCGGACACGCCTCGGGTTTTTTATTTACCCTGACACCGTGTTCCTTATGGTGTGTCTCACTAGGTGGTACCTAGTATATTTGCGGTGATTTTAGGGTGTCTATCCTCAATATCATTAATTTTTCTCTTCTTTGGGTTTGTTGCTTTTGACCTTACGATGGTGTCAAGTTTGGCACCCCATTGGAAAACGCTAGCTTAACCCCAATTTTAAAGGGAAAGTTTCAGTTCAATCGCCAGTATACAATTTACCTTTAATTTAACGTTTCAATTTGTTTTAATTTCAGGTCGTTATTTGACTCAATGACGTCACCATCGAAAATTTCTTCGAAGGGCCACGTTTGGTCATCACCGAGGGATCAAGACTTTTGGCGGTCTAATGCACAGGAGCTGCACGGAGGATCGCGGGAACTAAAACACGTATTGACCATCAAAAATGACGTCATCGTGGTTCCCGAACGCATAGTTTATCGCGGTATTTTTAAACCGGGTTGCTCAAAATATATACTTTGTGTGAACTTTCGGTTTTGCCATCTTTTTTGAACTGAACATGATTTCTACGAGTTCATCAGGACGTCAGAGATAACCAGTGAGTACCAAATATTGCGCTCGCATTAACAAACTTTCAGGTCAAAGCGCTAGCTGCGTCCCATAGTCCTTTACTCTTCCAGGTCAAAGCGCTAACTGCGTCCCATAGTCCTTTACCCTTCCAGGTCAAAGCGCTAACTGCGTCCCATAGTCCTTTACCCTTCCAGGTCAAAGCGCTAGCTGCGTCCCATAGTCCTTTACCCTTTCAGGCCAAAGCGCTAGCTGCGGCGTCCCATAGTCCCTTACCCTTCCAGGTCAAAGCGCTAACTGCGTCCCATAGTCCTTTACCCTTCCAGGTCAAAGCGCTAGCTGCGGCGTCCCATAGTCCCTTACCCTTATCTTCAAATCTGGAAATCACATGATCATCGCGTCTTGATAAAGTTTGAAGTGAGTATATGGTTATATTTTCAAACTTTGGCTACTATGGACTAACTTTTAATTTTTCCCAGGATGACCATTCAAAATTGGACCATGGCCTGAACTAAGGTAAATATGATTATCTGATCATTTAATTCTTCGTTTTACAAAGAAAATGCTTAAGTTAAATTTTTAAATTTATGTGAACGATGTTAAATTTTATTTAGCTGTTAGTCAATTTTAAATACAGTTAAGAAACCTTGTCGATTTTTGATTCCGATAATTTATTTCTTCTTTACGTGTAAAAAGTGCCAAATGCAAACATTTACAAACTTTGTTTTTGTTACGAGGCTCGGAATGAACTAACTAATACCCCATCTAAATGACGTACAATCTCATATATTCTCATTATCCTGGCAAGGATAACCCCCTAAAAATGGTCTCAACTGTTTCCCTTAAAATTGTAATCGTTAAGGGGCAAGGTCAAGGGTCATTGCTATATAGGGAGTAATTTGATCCGTAGATATATTTGGCTTCGGGGGTCTGAAAAAATGCGAGAGAAAAAGTGTTTATTGACTTAAAATGGTGCTTTAAAAGCGGAGAGAATTTCAGGGTTCATACGTATCTTTCAAAAAAAAAAAATGGTTCTCAAATTGCGTTATGTATCTTTTAGGTTTAGACAGGGATAGATTTAATTTTAGAAGTAGGAATGGAGAATAGAGTAATCTGGGCGCGTTAAAGTCCTGGACCCCCTTCCACGGGACGAGGGGGGTATGAAAGAAGAGGCGGGTCATATCGACAGAGGTCAAAGGAATTAGGTATTTTTCGCCCTCCTCGTCAGCAACGTCATCAAAACTAAGTTTAAGTGAGAACATAAGATAATTTAAACCTTTCGTTACGTGTTGGAGGGAGGGGCTCTATACTGGGTGGTCTATGAGTCGGACTGAAGTAAATACTAACCGTTCTCCATTCCCACTTCTAAAATTAAATCTATTCCTGGTTTAGATTAATTGTGATTTTATATGGATTCTTATTTGAATTATTTAATCAAATTGCAGGTTTTTTTAATTGGATAACTCGTCATTAGACCCATCGAACTTTGTGAACTTTCGTTCGCGACGCGTTTGTGATCTTGATACGTGTTTGTGATTCTAGAGTTTTACGCGGGATAGTGAGAACTTTCGCGACAAGTTCATGACCTTCAAACTCTGAACTTCCGCGAAATGTGTATGGCCTTCAAACTTAGTGTTTGTGACCTTGCAACTTCGCGCGGATTAGTGACATTCGAACGTCGCCACGTATTCGTGACCTTGGAGTTTTACACCATCTACGAACGTCCACATCGTCTAAATTAAATGTAAGTACACTTGTTTTAAATATTACTATCAGAGCAGAAATCTTTTACGAACCATGTATTTGTAAGAGTGAATTTGGGGAAAAAATGACCTCTTCAGGCTCTTGGGATGGAAATTTATGAACCATCTGTAACAGAACGAAAACGAAAGAGGGGGTTCACTCGAATCTTCCTGGGAAGGGAGGCTTTGCCCCACACATACAAAAACACAAATATAAATCGTTAATAACACCCCCCCCCTCCTTCCTGGTTCCTCTCTTAAAGGGAGCTCACGTGACGTCTAGAATACAAAATCTCGAGTAAACAACGTGATTCCCTCTCATGGTGGTGGTATTCTCGCGCTATAAGCTCCCAAAAGGTCAAGGGGTGAAACCTAGAGGTCGAAATACTAGAGCTACAACCGTTTAAAAACGACCGATTAGAAACAAACCAACATGTAGTGTTTGCGAGTAAAAACAAGTTGCCCCGTCTAATTCCTTCAATATTTCCCAAGGGACTGACTTAGTAAAGCCATCGAATAAGACGTTTTTGCGCGTTTTCTTTGAAATCCACCCTGTCTAAACAGTTACCACGCACGCATCGGGGTGTAAATGGATCCCCGTACACCCTAACGTCGTCTCACGTCACGTGACCCCGGTGTTAGCGCTCATTAGGCCTAATAAATTGTCCCGGGGAAACTTGACGGGCGCTACCAACCAACGACGAGTATTAGACTTTCTTTAAGGCGTCAACCCCCTCCAACACCGACTCCAACCATCCTTGAGATGGTGAAACGCTTGTCACAATCCTAAACAGGCGTGCGAGGCTTTTTGCAAACGTTACCACTCTCTACGAAATGGCAATGTCTCGCCTTCGATAGTGGTAAACCTTTGGGATGATTTATACGGGGTGCCATGACGTTCTCCGTCTATGGGGACGTGTAATGTTTTTCAGTTTCAAATTACCCATCCCCGAAAAACGAACGGTGTCCCATTTCCAGAAGCCGATGGGCATGCGCGATTTTTGGGCATTGAGTTCTCGTATACTATTGTCTCGTTGTCGTAAATATGTGGTACTATATAGGTTAGTTACCAAAGTATCGGTTTTCAATTATAAGGAATGAAGAACAAATGTTCATGTGTCGATTTACGAATGTCTATTATATATATCTCTCTCTTCTCGCCCAAGTTTTAGGGGGAAATTTTTATTTTAAGGTTCTGGGCTTGAGTGATGAAAGGAAATGGACTTTCGGGGTTTCCATTTCTCGGGAAAAAAAACATTTAAATATAAACAGATGCGCTTTGGGTCGATCTTGTAATTAACGATCAACTTTTTCTTCGGACGATGTAATTTGACCAAATTAACTCGTGAAACAATCCGTCTCAAAGGCAACCGAAGAAACCAGACAACGGGGGAGAGGGGTATTTTCTTATTCTCTCTAATTTCAATTCATTAATCTTTTTTAAACGCGCGCATGTGCGTGAACATTCGCGAATAACACGTAGCTAGGTACTGTACCATGAGAAAGTAATACAGTTGTTGTTTATACTATATCAGAAGTAAGACGAGACTAGAAGTAAACAGCTCTAGTATTGGTAGTAAGTAGATCCTGGCACTAGTGAACAAATTCGAGGATTTTATGCCGCTTCCATCGCGCCTACACTACAGAGAAAAAAAATTGGTCGAGTTCCAAAAACATTTCCTACCCCCCTTCCCCTCAACCTAATGCGGCGGAACACGGACGAGAGTGCTTGAATCTAGTTCGGCCGTCTACCGCCACGAGCGTCTCACGTTTTGGAGGGAAAATTCAGAAACCGCTACCAGAGAGCCAACCGTTCTTGTGTTATCAAGAATATTCACTTTCGCCTAGTGAAGAATTTGGTTAGCTCAGTACTTCTAGTCTCATCTTACTTCTGACGATATATATAAGTAACCCACATTTGGACCCCCCTCCCCCTTCCATTATTATACGTTCTTTTTAAGGGGTTCTTTATGAGGGGATATAGTGCTACTATTGGAAAGTAATTGCGGGTTAGATAGGGTGTAAATAAATTGGGAATCATTAGCTTCCAGGAAGTTTTAGGGATCTATTTAAGTTGTATTTTTCAACTCCCTGCAGGCTACTGTTTATTCTCCGTAGCTATCAAATTATAGACCATTCATGGGTAATTTTAAGCAAACGTTTTGAACTTTTAACCTCTAATACGGGTTGAATCGTGTTTTTTTTTTTTTTTTTGGCTAGGGTTCATCTCATCGGTGGGGTTTTGTTTATTTCGCAACTGTTTTGATTTCAAATGCTCTAAAGACAATCTATCAAAAATTATTTATATCGACAATTGTCAATTTAAGGTGGTAGAATCGAAGTACAGTGTGTTCTATGAGCGATTTTGAGTCGAAAATGAAACTTCTATGACGTATTTTCCCCAAAGGCCACCGTTTACGAGTTACGATTTGACTCTTGTACGAATGACTCCTTAGTGAAATTAGCCATTATCTTTGTAATTGAGCAAACGATTATAACTTCAAATGTTTTTGTAAAAGCTGTAGCGTTCATTAGTTTGGAGGTTTTTTAATTAATACGTATTCATTCAACTTATACTTATTTCAAAGATAGTTGGATGTTTTACAAGAAAAATGCTCTCGATAGCTGGAGCTTTATAAAGGACTAGCTGTTACCCGCGGCGAGATTTTACTGATTCGACTAATATTTTTGTAGCACCCTAGGAGCGAAGGCACCCGGCTTTGCCCGTCAGCCCGTCGGGACATTTTTTATTCCTTTTCATACGGACATTATTCCATAAAGAAGGCTTTTTGAATTTTTGGCCTCCATTTAAAAAGATCGCAACAAATCGAACCCAAAAGACCATTCAGCCCGTCTATAGGTTAAAGGAAACCAGTGTACTAAATATTTGCGAAATCGGTTGAAACGGGCAGGCTTTGTTGCATAGAGAAGGTATTTTACATTACGGGGCGCCATTTATTAAGATGGCGGCGGATTGGAAAAATCTTTCTTAGTACGCGCCTACTACTTATGAGTAACGTTCCTGCAAATTTTCAGCCTTCTAGGGCAAGCGGTTTTGGGCTGGGCGTTGATTATCAGTCAGTCAGTCAGGACTTTGATTTATATAGATACAGATGAGGCTCTAATCTGGCCAGGGCATCTTGTTTATTTCGCAACTGTTTTGACTCAAGACTATAGCGATCAAAAAATTATATAAATCTATAAGTTGTATTCGCGCATGCGGAAATGACGTCATATTCTCGAACCAATTGCACCCTTTACTTTCAATTCAACTCTACCCCTATGCTGGATGATAAAAAAAAAAACATATATATTGCCTGGGTCTAATCCGAAAATTGTCTACAAATCCAATCCAATAGCTCAATAAATCCCGTACTTAAAATTTAAGCTCACGCGCAGTCGGTTGGGTTGGCGCGAAATATATCGTTCAATTCCCAGTAGCAATTACATTGTCGAAAACGTGGCGCGAAAGGCGACAATAGGACCTACTTAACCCGCCATTTTTTCCTATCAGGCCATCGCATCCTATCACCCTAACTGAATAAAGCTAGGACCATTGTGTGTTTCTTCTTTTTAGGAGAGGGTGACCCCGCGGGGATTGGCAAGCACCCTTCCTATGGGTTCCCACATCATAATAGCCATGTAGGGGAATAATCAAACTTGATAGTCCTACCGATTGGAGAATCTATGGACCAACTGCGCCGCTGCAGCAAGCCCGCTTATAAACCGTCTGCTTTACGCGTTTATTTTTTTAGGCTTAGACGCGGCGCTGCCTTACACTCCATTTAATCCCCAAATGCGTATATAAACATTTGAATTTTAACCAAAGTATACAGGATGTATCAAAAAGGGTGCTTGGACGAAGTGCAGTGGGATATGCAATTCTATGGGAAATCAATTTTGAGTTGAAATTGTAACTTTTATGACCGATTTTGCCCTAAAGGACACCCTAAGCAAGATATGTTTAGAGTGTTTTACAGATGGCCCCTTAAAATTAAGTGAGAAACTTTAAAGACAATGCTAAGGGCTAATTTGTAAAACAATCTGATTATAACTTGTGTACGGTGCGCGGTCCTTGTGTTAAGATGTCACAGAAACATTATCTTGCATATAACCAAGGCTTAAAAAGTATCGTATCGATAAGAATGAAGTTATTATAGTTGACTGAAGGCCCAGAAATTGAATTGTTTTATTATTGTTATGCCTATTATTATCATTATTATTATTATTATTATTATCATCATCATTATTATTATTATTATTAAAAATCACTCGTAGTCCATGCACCTATTGTATACTTCGGTCCTATTTTCGAACAGCCTGTGTTGTTATCGTCTGCTACAAGTTACGCTGTGAAGATATAAGTGCCAGTATTATGTAGCCTTGAAATCACTTCATTATCCTGTTACACTTCTTACTTATCTACTTCTGCAATTAATTTTAATCAACTATAAATTATTCTTTTCTCATTATGCAAATTTGGGTTCTCATAATACATAACACATTTTCTCTATTTGAATCCAATGATAATAAGTCGTTATTCATTTCCTTTTTTATCCCAATTATTGGCAACAAACGCCCATCTGGAACATTAATTTTCCTTACCTTTCAAACAAAAAGGGTGTTTAGTTTTGAAAGAACGTTTCATACTTACAATAGAAGCGGATTAACTTAGAAGATATCGTAAAAATTAATTCCCTAGGGTGCAAAGTTTATGTGGTGGTCGGCTTACTGTGACTTCATTTTTAATAGTCCTTTTCAAAACTATCGTCTGTTTAATATGGATTCAAATACGTTAGATGTGGCTTCAAAGTTAGCTGTCCACCAAAGTTATTTCGTTTGTACACAATGCAAATGGTCAGTAGGTGGTCAATTGGCAGACTATATTTAACCCCCGACTATTGAGAAGGGTCTATTTACTTTCTGTTAACTTATTTCTTGATATATTGGTGTAGAAAATATTTTGAACAGGTATGAATTCGGTTCCTAACACTAACACCCAATGATAAATAGTTAAAAAAGAAAAATGAATGTGCCCCTGTCGTCATTTGCGGGCTTCTGATTGGTTGTTTTAAGTAAACTAACTACACGCGGGGTAGTAATATGTGGGTTTTTGAAACTTGTCGGAATAAGAAATGCAGAAATGCTTCTTGTCAATCTTTTAGTTATTTATTAGGAACTTCATTTAAAGAAAAATAGCTGCCTTTTTTATTTTCGGGTTTTTTTTCACAGCTGGGTATACACAACACGATACACGCCCGTCTATTTATTTCTAGTTATGTATATATTTTTTGAGGGGTAACTGTGGGTAAAAACCCCTACCCCCCTCCTTCTTCCCCTATCTTCTAACGATTCTAATCATTTTATTTAGTCAAATTTTTTTATCCCATCCGATTACGTTGACAAGCTGTCTATTATTTATTTTTTAAATTTGAATATGGAAATAGGTATTATTTTATTTTTATTTATTTTTAATTTCGATTTTATTTGCGTAGTGGTGTGTGTATGCGGTGGATATGGGTTGTAATAAGTTGGGCCTTATTAATTAATAGTTAACTAAATTAAGCGTGTCGTTTACTCTTAATTTCACTTGTATATTAATTTTATTTGTTATTAGCTTGATTTTTATTTATTACTATTTGATTTACTATAATTTTAATTTAATGGGATACTCTTGACTAGAATTTTTATGTTTTAATCGAAAGAGCGTGTAAAATAATGAATATCTTAAATTGGAACCATGTTTCTATCTACAATATTAAAGAAGATACGAGCAATTAAGTTTCCGTAATGGATGGCACTACGCGTTAGGCTTCTCCGCGAAGCACTCACTGGGAGTAACCCTATTGGACGAATCCGTCAGGTGGTACTAGGCGTCCAATAGAGATACTTCCCAGTGAGTGCTTCTCGGGAAAGCCTAACGCGTAGTGCCATCCATTTTGGAAACTAAATTGCTCGTATCTTTTTTAATATTGTAGATAGAAACATGGTTCCAATTAGTAATATTCATTATTTTATCCGCTCTTTCGATTGAAAAATGAATTCCGTTGTTAAGTTATTTTTTGATTCATTTTGATATGGGAATAAGTTAGAAATAAAACGTCGCGTTAATTAACAATAAATTCGAATGAATTTTACCTTAACCAATTAACCAAGCTATAGTTAAATTAATTAAGGATTATCAACTCATTTCTTTCTAAGCCTAATTAATAAATTACATTGAATATATCGAAAGATGAGATGAGAATCGTTAAACAAAGCTATAGGCTACTTTATCATTCTATCCTCTAGGTAGGTAACCTATAATAGTATAGGGTAATTTATTTAAAAATGAAGTGAGAGCGGAATGGCAATTTATCGAAGACAAGCGCCCCCGTTTATTTTTTTTTTTTTTTTTGATGGGGGACCCCTTAAGGTCCTTGTAAGGGCCTCCTATCAGGAGGGCGTTTCTACGCGTTTCACATCCCTTTTTCCCGCCAAAAAGTATATTAGATTATCCGCCGCCGCGAAGCGTCAAAATTTTATATAGACGCGTATTTTTTTTTATCCTTCTCCAAATCTCCATCCTCTGACTCTCTCTCTCTCTCCTCTCCGGAGCTAGTTCCCGTATCAAAATTTCATCCCCTCTAGACTATACTGAATGATCCCAAATTTGGAGGCGGCGCCTACTAGTTTCTTTACAGCCAATCAGGAAAGACCATTTACGCAACCTCCGCGCAATTCTTACGTAAGTACTTACTGTCTCTCCCGGTCTCTTCCGTTAAGAGCTACGATACTTATCGCCTTTCAGTTCATTTCAAACGGAATACGCCGTGAAATTAAAGGTTAAATACGAATGATGGGGTTCGCCGTATTTAGTGAAGATTACGGTTGAGATGATATAGGTTCTATTTATTATTTAATATATGATGGTTTAATAAAAAAAAAGAACCCGATTTATGAGTATTATATTATTTCTTTTGTTATAAAATGTTAAAAGTTTGGAAGGGATTTTAATCTTAAAATTTTTAAATTTAAGGACTTCATTTTATTCAAAACGTTATGATTTATTTATTTAAACGCGTATAGTTTTGCGTTGAATAAATTTAGCTAGTTTTTTTACAAGAATTCGCCATTGTGGTTGTAAAAATCGCATCATCTTTGACGTCATTAAGAGCTCTTATTTTATGTGCCAACGTTTTTGTCCAAAAGATTAATAAATGCCCAAATATTAAGTCAACAAATCTTATTATTTTTAAGTATAAACACAAAAGATAAAACTTAAATTTCTTTTTATTTATTAAACCTTATATTCATTAATTTAATTTTTTATTTTTTAACCTTGTTATGATAAAGCGTTTAGTCGCGGTTATACCTTTTTAAAAAACGTTTTGTATAAGGTATACGTGTTTAAATTGAAAAAACAAATTATTTCCCCAGTCAAGACTATATAGACGTAACATCTGTTTAATATTTTAAATTTTGCCTTCGTGTCGTGGTTTATTTGATACATATATATTTGAATAAGCGTTTAAATTTATCTCAAATGTTTTCTCTCTCTATATTTAGTTTAGCATATGCGTTATATTGAATATTTAATAAACTGTATATTTTTGCTACAAAACAAGCGCATGCGCGAAAGAACTTACCTTTATATTTCTACATTGTGCGGCTTAATAGGCCTACAGAGCAGAGTTCATAAGAACACGCGAACCCGGGATAATGTCAGGGAAAAATCATAAATATTTATTTATTTCTTTCGGTAAATGAGGAAAAATCGTTTTTGGCGAAATTCCTGGACAAAATAAACTTTATCGGCAATTTGTAAACCCCGACTATATTTTACATCTTAGGTAGTGGGGTCGGGGTCCCCGAGTGTTCCAAGTACAGGACGATTTTGTAAGGACCATCGTTTATGGGTTATGATTGCAGTGCTTGGTTTATCGATGGTTTCCTTAATTAATTTAGCATTGTCTTTCAATTTGTTAAGAGGGTCATCCGTAAAACAATCCAATCATAACTCGCAAACGGTGGCCCTCATACGGGGGGCAAAATGTCATGGTATATTTTCACCTATAGAACCTCCCACCCCTTTTGGAATAGCCTGTATATTTCTTCAAAACGGTACTCCTTAAATTTAAATACACCTGAGAAATTATAAGAACAGTCGAACTACGCTTTCAAACGTGGAATTTATTATGTGGAAATGAACCTAGTGATTCCACAGGTCCAGTAGGGTCTTGTAGATATGACCTAACACCTTTGCTGCGGTATTTTAGAAGTAACTTATGTCTATTTACGGTCTGAATCCCAGAATTCATTAAAGAATAGCAAAAAAATATATTTTATTCTTCTAAACGTTTTTGGCCCGTCATTCTTACCTAAATGACTCTCTATTTCAACCTCTATTACTTCAATTAACGATACGTCAATCAATTTATAATAAATGACCAGATTATAAAGAAATAGACGCTATTATAGTATTTAAACTTTTTTTCTTTAATTATACACAATAAATAATAATGATTTTCGCAGCTTTCATTAATTGTTTCGTTGATGAAACATTCAAAAATTTAATGACAAATATTTTTTTTAAATTCATTCTCGCACGTGTATTTATACCTATATATATATAAGTCCAGTTGCATTCTCTCATATGAGTTTATTTAAGTTTTTCTTTTGGCGAACACGTGATTCATATGAAATATTAATATAGTTTCGTATGATTTTTAATAATTCGCTGATTTAGGAATTATTTTATTTTTTTATTTTATTTAATTTTTTTTTTCAAAACTTTGTTTCGTTGAAATCGCATATTTTTCAGTTTTTTTTTAATTAAATTAAAAACAATGACTTTATTTTAAACCGGTATATTTATTTTACGAAACTAAATTTATTTTTTAATCTCAGTTAGTTTAGATAATGGGAAAATTAAAAACTATGACCATGTACCACTTTATTTATTTATTTTTATATTTAATTTACGTCACTGGAACATTTGAGGATGAACACGGTTCTGTCGAACCCAAGTCTCTTAAACCACCGTGATGCATGCCGGGAAATCCAGGCGCCATTAGGGCCCACGGATGATGCGGGTGCCTACCGTAACCCTTAGAAACCATCATATGACGTAGGCTATTTGGTGACATGGGAGGCGGCGATGGTGAATCCATGCACAAATCCTCGTCCTCTGATTGGCCGCATTCTGATATTGACCGTTGGTCATCTTCGTCGTCATCTACGTCTATGCGGTGACCGCTTTTACGGTCCGGGGAACGGGAACCGTCTCGGTTGTTTGACCGATCTCGATCCCGGTCTCTGTCGGAACCACCTCCGGTTGAGTTTCGGTCCCGGTTGCTACCGCCGCTGGTCGTACTACTGGCCGCGTTACTCGAACTTTGTTCTTCCTCTTGTTTTTGACGTTTGTGTTTAGTACGACGATTCTGAAACCACACTTTAACCTGAAAGTAGATAGAAAATGCCGCTTTTAGTTAACCAGTTTAATGGCGAAGGGTAATTTTGAAACCACTTATTAACGGGGTTCGAAAATACCAAGCCCACCTGCAGGTTTTATTGGGTTTTTATCTAGCAGTTGCGTTTTGTTATTCAAATGTTTAATAAAACGTTTCATGAAAAATAATAAATATTATTAAATAATACTTTTAAGTTGAAACAAAAAATATCTTAAACACTATATTTAAAATTGAATTATTCTAACAATTATAAAAAATTAAGATCTTAATGATGGGTTTTATTAAGTGGGTTTTTTTATGGTGACAAAAACCCAATAAAACCCGTGGGTTTTTTGGGCTAGCTTTTTTTAATTCGAAGCCTGCTTATTAACATCCTGCATGATCAGAGACAGAAAAGATATATGCCTGATTCTAACCGCAATGTTCTACTAAAATCAACCTGCACTAGTGTGATTTTAAAAGCTTTATCTGGTCAACTATAACTTCCTGTTTTCGGAAATAACCCTTCCCTTAAGGTTTACATATCGATATTGCCTGACCCCTATATAGTTGCCCGCGTGATATCGGACTAGAGTGGTTTAACTTCCGTTTCCGTTTTTACCGGGGCAAACGTAATGGAGAAATCGTATATATATGACCTCTGACCCCGATATAAGGTCTGCTATATTCGCGTCTGAGATCTCTGAATTCTTTTCCCGAATTCCGATCCGATCCCGGAGAGCGCTGTTGCTGCAAAGAGGGCCCTTGTCGAAATACACGAATACCCCATCCCCTGGTGAAAAACCGAACACTGACAGCGTACTTTACTTTCTCATAGACAACTAATAGAAAGTGCCATTTCTCTATTAAATCCGTCCGCGATGAAACTGACCGATAAATTTTAACTTTGGACCACCCGGCATTCCTTTAGAATTGAGACGGATGTCTAATTCATTCCTGGGGGGATTGTATAATACAGTTTAAACGCGGGGCTACATTTGCAATAATACCGCGTGTTTAGGCCTTGACTTAACGGTTGTACTTGGTATCAATTCTATTTGAAATTTAAGAAATCTGTCCTATTTTTCGTTGTAGGTGGTTGCTGTAAAGCCCAAATATTTGCAATTGTCAGGATCAATATTTTGGCATCAGCTTTAGCCATCTAAAATAGTTCCATGGTGTCCATGGCGCGCGTCTATATATATGCCCTGGGGGTCCCTAGGCCCTATTTCGCTGATGTTTTGGTGTTGATAATGTTCAAATTGATTTATTCCTATATTAAATCGCCGTTAATTTAGACCCAATTCGATCAAGCCATTAGATAAGGTTTAGTTTTGAGAAATTTCTATAAATCATTAATCTTTTGTTATAGAATTTAAATATAAATTAGGTATAATTATAATTAATTCCCTAATTGTTTTTAATCAAGTTTAACCTCGAAAATCTATGATCCGTTTTAAACGTTAATTATTTATTATCACGATTCAATTATAATTTTATGACTTATCCAATTTATTATTTAAGAAAATTAATTTTTTAATTGATATAAGTAATCAAGGATCGTATAATTCTTTCTTTCATTCATAAAAGGCCTTTGTTAAGCATTTTTCTTTTCTTAAAGAAAATAATTATGAAAATTCGGTTTGAGTCCTATTTATTACCATTAACGCGTATATACCCCTTTTGAAAATCTAACCAATTAATACCTCTCATTATTTTTAATGTTTCGTAATCAAAACTAATCAACCAATCAGGAGCCAGGGTGAAATATAATGAATGAAAAGAAAAAAAATACCTTCCCCTCCATAAAAGAGCTAGGATATCCAATTAACTTAATTATAATGACATTTTTAAAGGCGAAATTTTCTCATTCAAATTGTGTAACAGAAGCTCATAATGGCTTCCCGGTGAAGTAAGCATTGTAATTACGTATTTTGAAGGGTTTATATAAGCTATATTTATTAAATTGCAGAGAGCCATGCAGCGGTCCTATAAAATCCTATATTTTTGAGCCTGTTCTATATTATCCTATACTTTCATGAAAGGTCCTATATTATCCTATTATTTCATGAAAGGTCCTATATTATCCTATTATTTCATGAAAGGTCCTATAATATCCTATAATTTCATGAAAGGTCCTATAATATCCTATAATTTCATGAAAGGTCCTATAATATCCTATAATTTCATGAAAGGTCCTATAATATCCTATAATTTCATGAAAGGTCCTATAATATCCTATAATTTCATGAAAGGTCCTATATTATCCTATTATTTCATGAAAGGTCCTATATTATCCTATTATTTCATGAAAGGTCCTATATTATCCTATTATTTCATGAAAGGTCCTATATTATCCTATTATTTCATGAAAGGTCCTATATTATCCTATAATTTCATGAATGGTCCTATAATATCCTATAATTTCATGAATGGTCCTATAATATCCTATAATTTCATGAATGGTCCTATAATATCCTATAATTTCATGAATGGTCCTATAATATCCTATAATTTCATGAATGGTCCTATAATATCCTATTATTTCATGAAAGGTCCTATAATATCCTATTATTTCATGAAAGGTCCTATAATATCCTATAATTTCATGAAAGGTCCTATAATATCCTATAATTTCATGAAAGGTCCTATAATATCCTATAATTTCATGAATGGTCCTATAATATCCTATAATTTCATGAATGGTCCTATAATATCCTATTATTTCATGAAAGGTCCTATAATATCCTATTATTTCATGAAAGGTCCTATAATATCCTATAATTTCATGAAAGGTCCTATAATATCCTATAATTTCATGAAAGGTCCTATAATATCCTATAATTTCATGAAAGGTCCTATAATGTCCTATAATTTCATGAAAGGTCCTATAATATCCTATTATTTCATGAAAGGTCCTATATTACCCTATAATTTCATGAAAGGTCCTATATTACCCTATAATTTCATGAAAGGTCCTATATTACCCTATAATTTCATGAATGGTCCTATATTACCCTATAATTTCATGAATGGTCCTATATTACCCTATAATTTCATGAAAGGTCCTATATTACCCTATAATTTCATGAAAGGTCCTATATTATCCTATATTTTTTGACTTAGTAAATTTTTCGTATATTTTAGCATCAAAGTTATAAACATTTAGCTCTTTTATCGAGATCATATTTGATTTGGTCCTCTTTTCAAAGTAATTGTTTATTGTGATTTTTGTACATAGTTTAAGCCAAAATAGTAAATTATATATGAGTATTTTTAGTCCTATATTTTCCTATAGGAAAGTTTCTCCTATAAACTCCTATAATTCGGGGAAAAAATTCTTATTTATCCTATTAGGAATTTATATTTTTGGCTGGCCTCTCTGAAATTATCATTACTAATTTACTTCGAAGTTGATCACTTCTGGTATAGCCTCAAACTATATCGTAAATTAATTTTGAAACGGATCCTTTAAACCCATCTTTAAAACAATTAAAGAACAACAAAAAACCTCAGTATATTACTTTTAACGAAATTATTTATCTCTCAAAAAACACCGGACGTAACTATGGCCGTTTTCTTTTTAATACATTACAAAGGAACTTCATTGTTAAATAAAAATAATTTTTAAAAAATAAAATTTTAATTTTACGCTGGACACGGAAACGTTAATTCTGGTTGGTTCCCTGTAAACGGGCCATATCCGGTCTTGTTATTAGCGAATAAGCGCGGGAAAATGCCTAATTGTCGCGCCCTTTTGTTATGTACCCCGACATATAGTTGGTTCATTATTTTTTTTTTCAAAGTCCTAACCAATTAAATAAATTATATTATATGAATGAAGGAGATTTATTCAATGGTGGCTTTTTTTGTTTAGACAAAAAGATAGTTTACGGATATGGCCCTGTACTTCGTTTTTATCCGTGACAAGTCGACCGTATTCCCAGCTCATTAATGAATAAGTCCCGAATTTTACAGAAGGACCATGTGCGATTTGTTAATTAGGAGGTTATTCATGGACTGTTCATTCTATCCCGACGAATACAGTTTAAGGGTTCATGAAGATGTTTTCTCTCTCTGCTATGCTTAGCTTTAATGGTTTTGATATAATTTCCGAGCTTATTCGTGCCCGGTTCATTTTTGTTAATTTTCCCATTCCCCCCAAAAGAACCAGTAGGTTATATTAATGATTATGAATTTTGGGGTTTTTTAACGGTTTTAACTTTATTATTTTAATTAAGCCAGCTTGGTTTCGTGGGTCCCGCGTAGATGGTATTTAAATTCAGGGAAATGTAGTTAGATGTCGCGGGTGTATCGAGAGAATTATTTCAAAAGGAGCGTGAAGTGTTCTTCCATTCAGAAAGAGGAACCTACAAAATGTTATTCATTTTTAACTTATTTATAATTTATTTTGGACAATTGGTACCGCGCCCGTTGAATCATTTAAGCTTAAAATCGGTCGTGAAACAGCGCAAATGTTTCATTAACGTTTTAGGACATTTTTGGCCATTTAAAAGCAAGTTAAATTCGAGAGAACTGTCACTCGGTGTATACGGCTGTACCATGGATAAAGAATGCGCGTGATTAAATTTGTTCCCACGCTATAGGATAGGCAACTCTCTATCTCGTACAACAGCTTATTCTGTATATACTCTGTTACAACATCGGTTGTCAGCACGCGCAAACCTAGGTCTCTATGTAACTTAGCTTTGTACGTGCTGTCAAGAGACCAAAAACTTCAGGATCTTCAGGATTTAAAATATCCGCGAGTATTTTAGCTCGAGTGCATGGACCTCTAGGCCTTAGTTTCAAATACATGTAGTAGGCTGTAGGCAATTCCACACGTATTTGAAACTAAGGCCTAGAGGTCCGTGCACTCGAGCTAAAAAAAGTCGCGGATATTTTAAATCCTGAAGATCCTGAAGTTTTTTGTCTCTTGACAGCACGTACAAAGCTACGTTACATAGAGACCTAGGTTTGCGCGTGCTGACAACCGATGTTGTAACAGAGTATATACAGAATAAGCTGTCATCCGAGATAGGGAGTTGCCTATCCTGTAGAGTGAAAACAAATTTCCTCACGCGCATTCTTTATCCATGGCTCTACCTTTGACTTTACTAAATTTATTGCGTTTAATCTTTATAAGCTCTGCCCTTTTAACAGTGCTAAACTGATTACGCGTAATCAGTAATCGGTGTACAGGGAATCTGACCATGATGGAGCTCTCGATAAAATAATAGTAACTTATTATTATTTGAAACTAGGTACAATTCTTTCTGAAAAACACATTTTTAAGCCTTAAAACCTTGGTTAATTCGCCAATATGGAAAACGCAACGTTATACCAACTAGTAATTATAATGAAATTATTCGTACGAGCCTTGCAAAACAACATGTGACAAAACTACATATACTAACGCGTCGCGCATACTACGTAGGCTCGTTTGACTTTTGTTTATACAATTTTGTAGTCATAAAATTATATAGGTACTCGAGTGTATAAGTTTTTAACCAGAAGTTGCATGGTTCAGCCCTGAAACTACTTCTGGTTTTTAAATATATCAGGGATAGATTTAATCTTAGAAGTAGGAATGGAGAACGGTTAGTATTTACTTCAGTTATTCCGACTCATAGCCCAGTATAGAACACCTTCCTCCAACACGTAACTAAAAAGTTTAAATTATCTTATTGGCTCACTTAAACTACGTTTTGATGACGTTGCTGACGGGGGACGGCGAAAAATACCGAATTCCTTTTTACCTCTGTCGCTATGACCCGCCTCTGCTTTCATACCCCCCCCCCCGTCCCGTGGAAGGGGGTCCGAGACTTTGACGCGCGCCCAGATTAATCTGTTCTCCATTCCTACTTCTAAAATTAAATTTATCCCTGACTATATATACCAAAATACACCTCGATTATAGAATAAGCTAACTAAAACTTTTTACATGACAGTCAAATAATCAAGGTCACCTTAACCATGCTGCTTATTATTGTTTTTTGTTTATTTTGATTAATTTGATAGTCTTACCTGAGTTTCGGTTAAGCTTAGACTTTGAGCCAATTGTTTTCTTTCGGCTCCAACTACGTAGTGATTCTTTTCGAACGCGTGCTCGAGTTTTAAGAGTTGGGATGGAGAAAATGCGGTTCTGATTCGTTTAGGCTTACGGAATGGGTGTAATAGGAAACCGGCACCGTCAGGACCAACTGAAAATAGAAAAACCATTTATTACTTCATGTTGATTAACCAAAATTGTGAGGTAACTACGTCGTTATCAACTTCTACAAGCATTATTTTCTACCATGACTAAAATACGGTGCGTTATATGGGTATATATATAAATTCATAAGATATGTTCCTTAAGTATGCTAGAGACATACAGCTCGAGTTAGTTCGAGAACGACAAGCGAGATTGCAGACTACACTCGGTTTTGCAGTCCATCTTCCTATTTAGTCTGTACTAAGTCTTTGACAGCGCCTCGTAGATTTACGAGACACTGTCGTTTCACCGACTTCAATTCGTGACAAGCTCTCTGTAACCAGTTACAAACTTATGGAAAATATCTTATGAACTGAATTTACAATTTTCAGTTGTCACCCTGTGGATATTTTAAAGGCCGACTTCCAGCGAAAAGAGTTCTAGCGAACTGAAAACCGAGCATCGAGACTAACAATGGAGTATAACCGTGCCGATTTTCAAATCCCCACTGTTGCAAAAGTTGGAAGGGTTCTCGCTAACTGAAAGCCGTGCAATCAGTGGTTCTAGCGAACTGAATATGAACAAATGAAATCCTTTTAAATTTATTTCCTCTCGAATTTTTGCTTTCCCCTGAAGGAAATTCCCTATTGTGTATCTTCAGTTCGCTATAACCACATTGCACGGCTTTCAGTTAGCCAGAACCCTTCCATCTTTTACCCCAGCGGGGATTCGAAAATCGCCACGGTTATACTCCATTGTTAGCCTCGATGCTCGGTTTTCAGTTCGCCAGAACCCTTTTCGCTGGAAGTCGGCCTTTAACGTGAATGGATTTGAAATATTCAGGCTATATGATTCTGCGCGTGCGCTATAAATTAACTATTAAATTGCGAAAACAAATTTAACATGTGGGTGCGGTGTTTACAATTTAGCTAAGCTATACGTTTCGTAAATTTGAAATAACTTCTAAAAATATTTCAAAAATGTAAATATAGATAGTAAACACTAAACAACAGCAGCTGCAAACGCCATTTTCTTTATTTTGCTAATTTTAAAAATGTTATAATACTAAGCGTAATATCGCAAAGTAAATACGAAGGATTTTATCCATCACCATTATCATATTAAACCTTTTGAGAGAGCAGCCAGAGCATGGGGAAGATATTATTATAAGTGCCTGGGATAAAAATTTCCGAGGAATTATGGTAGAGGCTTAGCGCGGGGGAAGATGGAATTAAGAAGAGAAAACACGAAATTGCTTTTATATTCTTCAACCCATCTTCCTAAGTTCCTATTGGCTGCCCGAATTAGGGACGAGTTCCTAACCACCATTATACATATTAAAGTATTTTATATGTGTGTCATACTCCCTTTAATTTATACAGGGTGTTCCAAAAATGGTGGTTGCTCCGAAGTTCTATTAGCAATTTTGAGTCAAAATTGTTCTATGACATTTGGCCACCGTTTTCAAGGTATTGATTAGAGTGTTTTATGGATGACCCCTTAATATTAATTAAGATACTGAAAGAAAATGCTAATTAAGGGGCTATCCGTAAAACACTCCAAACATAATGTTGTAGAATATTTTCCACTCAAAATCGTCCATAGAACCCACTGAAATTGGATATCATCACCCTTCGTGGAACACCCTGTATTTTAATTTAATTTAACTTAATAGTAATTAGAGTAAAGTTTTAATTGTAATTAACTTTTTATGAAAACCACATTTTAATTATATGGTTTTTACGATTTATATCTTGGATTTATAAATATTAATTCCAATTAAAAATTAAATCGATCAATCTTATTTTATCGCGCTGTTTGATTACACATATGTTATTACTTTTCTATGGAAATTCGAGAGTAATGGAAAAAATTCAAGGGATTGCATTTATTTAATTTATTATTTGTAATATTTCGCAATATATTTAAATCTCGTTCAGATAGAGGCTATATTTATTAATAATAAATGACAAAGACTATAGAAAATGTGGAAGATAAGTGAACAAAATTGAATGGCTGAAGAACAGATATTGAAATATTTTTAGTTTAGAGACGTGATTATTTATTCGAGTTACCTAACCATTTATTCAATAAAGCACGAGTAATTACTAAAAATTCCAATTTCTAATTATTAATTAAGTTCACCTAACTAGTTATTCCATGAAGTATGTATAAAAGCCATAATTTCAATTCGTAATTAGTAAAAAGGTTTGGTTTGCCTAACTATTTATTCAGGTCAATTAAATTACCATAACTTCAATTGGTAACTATTAATTAAGTTTGCCTAACTATTTATTCAGGTCAATTCAATTACCATAACTTCAATTGGTAATTATTAATTAAGTTTGCCTAACTATTTATTCATTTCAATTACCATAACTTCAATTGGTAACTATTAATTAAGTTTGCCGAACTATTTATTCATTTCAATTACCATAACTTCAATTGGTAACTATTAATTAAGTTTGTCGAACTATTTATTCATTCAATTACCATAACTTCAATTCGTAATTATCAAGGTTACCTAACAATTGGTAACTATTAATTAAGTTTGCCTAACAATTTATTCATTTCAGTTTCCATAACTTCAATTCGTAATTATCAAGGTTACCCAACCATTTATTTAATAAAACATGGTTAATGATAACCAATTTTAACCACACATTAAGGACCCGGATTTTAGGTTTGTGTAATTTTTTCAAAACATTAAACGCTTAACGAACAAAAAACGTTATACAATCCATCGAAAAAGCATCCTACATTTAAAGCCAGTATTGGAGGAGCCTTATCTAGGAGAGCGCGCCAAATGACACGTGCTTTTAAAACCCTTGATTCGCTGTTTTTCATCCTAATGTGAAAATCGCGTGCCGTACATTTGCATTTACGAAAGGCTGTTCTTACACTACCTAGCTCATATACTCCCGCACTTTTCGTATAATTTAAAGCGTTTTGTTCAGTATACTTTTATGTACAAAATAATGTTTTTACCTTGAAATAAAGGTACTTTATCACTCTAAAATTGACAAATATATATCTTATATTATTTTGTATACCAGGTACGATAGAAGAGATTATGGAATATATTATAGAAGATGCAGCTTGATATATTAGATATATTTATAATTTTAAACAATATGTTTTTGAATTGGATACAGTATAAGGTAAATTGAAAAATTAAATCGAATAGGTTATAGAAAAGTAAATAGGATATATAATGGAATGTAAAATGGCATATATTATGTAGAATAAAGGTTAGAGTGTAGAGATAAAATTCGTATATTATAGAATGTAGAGTTAAAAATTCGTATATTATAGAATGTAGAGATAAAAATTCGTATATTATAGAATGTAGAGATAAAAATCGTATATTATAGAGTGTAGAAATAAAAATCGTATATTATAGAGTGTAGAAATAAAAATCGTATATTATAGAGTGTAGAAATAAAATCGTATATTATATAGTGTAGAGATAAAATCGTATATTATAGATTGTAGAGATAAAATCATAAATTATAGATTGTAGAGATAAAATCATAAATTATAGATTGTAGAGATAAAATCATAAATTATAGATTGTAGAGATAAAATCATAAATTATAGATTGTAGAGATAAAATCATAAATTATAGATTGCAGAGATAAAATCATATATTATAGAATGTAGATATAAAAATCATATATTATAGAATGTAGATATAAAAATCATATATTATAGAATGTAGATATAAAAATCATATATTATAGAATGTAGATATAAAAATCATATATTATAGAATGTAGATATAAAAATCATATATTATAAAATGTAGAGATAAAAATCATACATTATAAAATGTAGAGGTAAAAATCATATATATAGTTTAGAGAAAAATCATATATATAGTTTAGAGAAAAATCATGTATATAGTTTAGAGAAAAATCATATATTATATAATTTAGAGAAAAAATCATGAAATTTAGAGAAAAAATCATAAAGTTTAGAGAAAAAATCATAAAATTCAGAAGAAAAAAATCATAAAATTTAGAAAAAAAAATCATAAAATTCAGAAGAAAAAATCATAAAATTTCGAGAGAAAAATCGTTATATAATTTAGAGAAAAAATCGTTATATAATTTAGAGAAAAACTCGTTATATAATTTAGAGAAAAAATCGTTATATAATTTAGAGAAAAAATCGTTATATAATTTAGAGAAAAAAATCATATATTTTAGAGAGAAAAATCATATAATTTAGAGAGAAAAATCATATAATTTAGAGAGAAAAATGATAATTTAGAGAGAAAAATGATAATTTAGAGAGAAAAATCATAATTTAGAGAGAAAAAATCATATATTATATAGGGGGTAGAATTGTGTTAGTCCCCGCTAATCTGAGCGCCATCGTTTGAAAATTATTCGAAGTATAGGTCATTGGTCCTCACTCTTAATAGAGAAAATTAATATATATTTTAATTTTTGGCACTATTTGTTTTACGTAAACACACGCGCGGATCTTTCGTATACCTAGCAACAAGGCAGCGCACCTTGAATATTGTCGGAATATTCGCTAGCATACGAGTAACCGAATCGCGAATGTACATCATCATCATCAGCAAGCTGCGGCGTTAAATTCGAGGTAAAGAGCTATAGACTAAAGTTAGAATAGTGTATATATATATATATATATACTTGAATAGGTAAAGGTGACACCTGTAACGAACGATTTGGCGCGACAAAAATAATAATATTAAATCAAATTTCTCCTTGGGAATATTATATCTTATCGCTCTCTCCCTACGATGTGAAGGTGTATAAAATTTGCTCGGTACTTCCCCCTCATAAATCATTCGAGAATTTCGCCTCCTTCTCTCCGCCTTATCGCCCTATTTGACAGTTTACGTTACGTACCTAAATTGCTCCTCTATAACAAACAAACTAAAAAATAAATCATATCGGAAATTGCGAGTTAATTGCAATTTTGCGCTTTACCGATTTTCCTATTAATTTTATTTATATGGTACATTGATGTATGTACAGGGTGTTTATGAAAAGGTTTGTTAGAAAGTAAAGGGGGGTGTTCTTTGGACGATTGCGAACTAGTCGACATTTTGCAACAAGGGACAACGTTTTCGATTGGAGTGTTTTACCGTTGACCCCTTAAATTTCATTAAGAACCTGAAAGAGAATGCTAATTTATTTTAAGGGGGCATCACTAAAACAATCAAATCATAACTCGAAAACAGCGTTCCTTTGGGCAAAACAAATATCCCTTTAAATTCTGACAGACCTATGGGCGATTTAGAATCTAAAATTATCTATGACATTTTTGCCATAAGAGCCACCGTGATTGGAGTGTTTAATGAAATTAGCGTTGTCTGTTCAGTTTCTTACTTAATTTTAAGGTGTCATCCGTAAAACACTCCAATTATAACTTGAAAACCTTGGCCCAGGGCAAAATGTCATAGCAGTTTCATTTTCAACTCAAAATCGCCCATAGAACCCACTCTATACATATGTTTTATATTTATATGTTATATATTTATATTTATTTATACGTTATATATTTATATTTATTTATACGTTATATATTTATATTTATTTATACGTTATATATTTATATTTATTTATACGTTATATATTTTTATTTATTTATACGTTATATATTTATATTTATTTATACGTTATATATTTATATTTATTTATACGGTATATATTTATATTTATTTATACGTTATATATTTATATTTATTTATACGTTATATATTTATATATTATATTATTTACAATATTGCAACAGCTATAAGCTGTCAAATAACCTTGTTATTCGCCATCGATGCCAAAATAGCATATACATTTTTTCTATTTTTTTTTATATTTTTAATCTCTTTCTAGTTTTAATGGGATACTAACACGCGAATAGCAAATATTTAATCCCTATTTTCCCTTTTCATGGAGCGGCGCGACATTACTGACTCTTATCGGTTACGGAGAATATATTGGTAAAAATATGCACCCGTTTCTAAATCAGATACACCTATTTTTTGAACCCATTTCAAATTATATCGTTATATTTTCATATCTATACAGGGTGTTTCTAACAAGTCTGCCATAAATTAAAAGGTGTAGACGTTGTTAGGGTCAAACTGAGTCAAAAGTGTCATCTAAGAACATGGGGTCTACGGTGATATGGGCTCCCAAACATTGATTGGCCCCTGAAATAAGGAAATATTCAGATATGTTTAACTGTCTTCAATCTAAGAATATTATTGAACCTTTACCTAACAGAAGTGTATTATTAAATGGGTAGAAGTTTGCGTTAAGTATACAGGGTTGCCACAGTTCCTGGAAGACCTGGAAAAGTCAGGGAATGTAAAAATGGGCCGAAAAGTCAGGGAATTTGATTTTAGTGGGTACAATTTCTGGGGATAAGTCTTTATTGAAAGAGTAATGAAAGTTTCTCCTCATCCTCTCTTAACACAGAAAACTCTAGAGCAATCCTTAAAAATGTCTAGAATTGTTTTTGTAAAGTAAATGCTCTCTAAAAAAATCTCTCAGACTGTTATTTATAGTTATATTTTGGTGCAACAAATACATTGGAAAACTTAATGTAGAGAGTTTATTTAATTATAAGCTCTTAAAATGTGCTGTAAACATTTACACTTTCGGCCTAGAAAGGTCAGGGAAAATCTCAGAAAAAGTCAAGGAATTTGGTTCTGAAACTTCCGTGGCAACCCTGAGTAAAGCAAATTACTCCACCAGTGGGGCTATTTCAATCAATGTTTGGGACCCCATATCTCCGTAACTAAATGTTGTAGACCTCATCTGCATGTTCTTTAACAATTTCCACTCGGGTTATTTGACAAGAAGAACACGCGTACCCTTTAATTTATGGCCGACTTATCACGCAATAACACCCTGTGTGTAAGTTCTAGAATTTTCTCATTATTTTACAACGCTTTTATAGGTAAATTATAACTGCCCCTTTTTAAATTCCCGCGTTTTCGCACTAAGAGCGGCCGTTTTTGACGCAAATTTCCTGTCATTTATTCGTGTTCGTGTTCAAATGAAAAAGTTATATTTATTAAATTATGTGACTACTTTTTCCTCCAAGCCTTCTCAAATAAATTCAAAAATAAACTTAGTTAAATTTCTTACGCAGAAGGGAGCCCAGCCAAAAATTTAAACTCTTTATTGGAAATATAGGAATTTTTATCCAGAATTATAGGATTCTATAGGAAAATAAATGCTTATGTATAATACTATTTTGGCTTAAACTATGTAGAAAGTTTCAAAAAATAAAATAAAAATAACAAATTGGATTTTACATTGAAAAGAGGCACTTGAAATATAACATAAAAATCCTGAACCAACTCCGCTTGTCAAATGTTATCTCGATAATAGAGGTAAATTTTAATAAATTTGATGCTAAAGTGTACGAAAAAAATATAGTTTATTGTAGGACCTTTCATAAAATTAAAGGATTAATATAGGGCTGATTCAAAAATATAGGAATTTATAGGAACGTCTAGAGATGTGAGTCGTCCGTAAATTACCGGTAATTTACCAAATACCGCGTAAATTACCGATTTATATCTATTGTAATTTTAAAATGGTAATTTACCGGTAAATTGCGTAAATTACCGCGGTAATAAGTCTGTGAAAGTATAAAATATCATAAATTACGGTAATTTTTGTTATTCCAAAATCTTAATTGGTAATTTTTCGGTAATTTACCCGGTAAATTACCATTTTTAAAAATTACGGTAATTTCACACCGTTTTCAATTGAAATATTTGTAGGGTTAGGTGGATGTCTCAGGAATTTGTAAAATAGAGAAGAAAGGTCAGGGGGTTTAAATGTTTCGTAAACTAACGTTAGGCATTGTAACAAAATACGCATGCGCCTGACGTGATCGAGTGCACGGGTTATGGGTCACACTTAAAAGTGTTTAGAGTGACAGAGTTACTGCATGGGCAAAAGTCAGCTAGTCCCTCGCACCCTTAAATTTAATTTATATGATAAGTTTAATTATATAACTAAACATAACATATAGCATGAGTACTGTCCGTGCAGGTGTCATTCATATGTAGCAAGTATTACACTTACACGTGTTAGAACCTTTTTACGCTTAACTTTGTTGACTATCGCTTCTCTATTTTACACTACTTTTACACTTTTTTTTCACCGCTACGTGTTTTTAAATTTCAAAAACTAAAACGCGTGAGGCCATTACGTCACGCCCTTATACATTATAAAGAATTTAAATGTTTTGTCGTAACATATCCGAACATGTGTCGTATAATTTAACAACAGTACAATTAACAATAACAAAAAAACCTCCCCAAATCAACTGATTGTTGCGTATAATGTTTACGAGACGAAATTTTGCATAAGTCACCGCGTAAATTTCTTTGAAATTAATTATTTATTGAGTCTAGTTTAAATATGGTATCGTAGCGGAATCCCGCCTTAATATCATAATTAAAACTTGTGATAAAATAATATATTTTAAAAAATCCGAAATAACTCGTTATTTTGTTGAAAATCGGAAAAAACAGGGTTCATATACAACTTTTGGAAAACAAATTTCCCTGAATTTTCCAGGTTTTCCGCTGTATATGGAGCAAGTGCTAACGAAGGAGGGGGGCCCAATATGACTATTACATAATCAAAGGACATCCCCGTATCTCTAATATAACCAGAGTTACGAGCCTCCAAAGTTTAGTGTAATGTTAATCCTATGCAGGGGATGTTTATGAACATTTTGCTTAATTACTCGGCCCCTGTTTGACGCAGATTTCCCTGAATTTTATTAAAAATTCTAAATTTCCCTGAATATTACTAAAAATTCTAAATTTCCCTGAATATTACTAAAAATTCTAAATTTCCCTGAGGTTTTTGTCAACTATTTATTTCCCTGATTTTTCCAGGTTTGTTAAAACCCTGAAAAAAGAGTGATATAATGTCCTTAACTTCGTTTAATACTCAAAAAAGTGTCAGTTTTAGATATTTTAAAGATGTCATTTGGTTTTTAAAGTGGCCCCTTTTTTCGGTTCCTATTTAGCCCTGTCCCTTTTTACCGTATTAATTTTTGAGATTTTGGTGGTAGCCCTGCAAAGGGGACACGAGTAATATGAGTTCTTATTGTCCCGGTTGTTACTCGCGGACGTTATAAATGGCCGCCATTTTCAATATGGCGGCTGCAGATTTGACAAGATCTTTTCCCTATTTAAAAGTAATGTCCCAGCAAAGTTTCAGCTTCCTTGCTAAAGCGGTTTAGATTTAGGCTTGGCGTTAATGAACACTTATAGTTATGGGACTTCAATAAATATATTCGTGTGTACAGGGTGTTTCGGATAAACGTTAATTAGTTATTTGATGTGAACCACCTTGCGTATTGATTCCGATAAACAATAAACCTCTGCAGCTTGGCGATATAAAGCAACGTTTATATCTATTGTTTAATTGTTATTAAGTATTGTAATGAGATGTTTTAGTAACGACCCCCCGTTTTCCTATTACCCTCCGCCAGTCAAGTGTTTTCCTTTCTTAATAGCGTCATAATTAAATGAGCCATTCTTTTAATTGGAATTACAATTACCGTCGTAATTAACGTGTTTGTATTAAGAGATGCTGGAAAAAATGTTTGACCTTTGTTATTTGCCCCGAAAACACCTGTATAGATATTGATTGCATTTATTTTTTTATCGCAAATATCGTGAGAAAAATAAATCCTCGTGACGTGGGAATTTCAAGGGAGTGTGAACTATCTAGCGCCAAATGTCACCTTTCCAATTTTAAAACCCCTATTATTTAACAATGATTTAAATAAACACGCGGTGTATAGACGCACTCTTTCTTACAAATAAATATATTTTTCATTAGAATGATATTTTGTCAAAGGAGTCTCATCTACGCACGCGCCGTTCTATATATATAACTGTAAAAGTATATCTGATGAATATAATATAATGTTGTTACATAATACTTCTGTTGCGGAACATATTTTGAATATATTAAAGTTAGATCTAATATTAATTATACATAGTTTTCAGACTAGGAGTATTTATACCGTTTACACAAGGAGGTCTAGTGGCTTTTGACTCCACCAGGGAGTATGGCCTATGGCTAGCCAAACACCGCGGTGTAAATACTTGATTAAGAAACTAAATGATATTTTAATTACCTGGAATTCTGTGAGGCAGAAATCTCGGATGTCTGGCTAATAACCACGGATATAATGGGTAGCCATCCCTACATCCTAATAGAAAAGGCGCTCCTGGCATCCCGGGTCCGTGCATCGGGTAGCCGTGTTGCTCCTGCGCTTGATGTCCCGCGTAGAGAGCAGCTCTGAGTCCAGCCGCGGACATGGCACCTTGCCCTCCTCCGAAAGCGTCCAAAAAGATAGGACCATTCGGTCCCCCCGTAACACCCGCTGGGAATGTGGGCACGGGGACCACCGGTTGGGTTTGACCCTGTTGCGGGTTTGGTCCGGCCCCACCGCCAGCTCCTTGAGAGTCCGGGGTTCGCGGGGATTGATGGGTCGGTGATGGCCGTAAAGGATGAACGGCCGATGGATGCAACGGTCGGCTGGGAGGCGAGTCCGACGCTTTCCCGGCAGTCCCGGTATTTGCCGCCGTTCCATTACCCGGAGAATGGGATGATTCCCGGGCATCTCTTAACGGGCTGACGTTACCAACTAAGGCGTCTATAGAAAAACCCATTTTTGGTTTGGAAGGAACCGCTAAAATCGGCGTTGGTGCCAAAGGCATCATAGCTCGTTTAAAAAGTCCACTTTTTATCGAAATCTCTCCTTCCTCGAACGAGTTAAAAGCGCTATAGTTTATTTTAAACGCGATTTAAATAGTTCACGTTAATAATTTGTTCATCTTGCGTAAGATACGACACCAATATGGGTTATTCCGATTCTAATTTTTCTAATACAATCGTATCGCGATTAATCTTGTCAAATTTAATCCTATTATTACGTCGATATCGATATTTATTATTATTTTATTATCGTCATCAAAAATTTGGGCACGTGTTTTAAACTTTTTTTTCTTTTCTAGCGCGCGCGGTGCGTTATACTTTGGCGGGAAATAGTTTTTAAACTCGCACGCGCTCTTATATTAACGCGGGAGACTATATGGCGCGCGCTTTTGTAATATCACTCGCCTATTCGCGCTGCTGCTGTTGCTCCGCGGCTTTTAGAAGCTACACTCTCGGCTTGGCACAACATGTGTCGATGAAATTTCGTTTCGCGCGCGGAGTGAAAATTTGTTCTCCGGTGTTTCAATCTCATTCCCCCCCCTCTGTTAGTTATTCCCCCTCCCGCGATCTCTCCTCCCTTAAGTTACACTCCCTCTATCGCCTTTACTCCAGCGAACACGCTCTCTCTCTCTCGCCTCTATCTCCTCTTGGACGGATGCGAAGATGGAGATGAAGCTTTCGGAGAAATACCTTTTCTCTCTCTCTCTCTCTAGTTCTCTCTGATGGGAGAGAGAAAAATTATTACTGTTTTTTTTCTGTCCCTCTTTGGCTGGCAGCATTGAGTGCAATCTTTGACGCCCTTGTTATAGGTTAATAATGGGATGGTTTTAAAATTCTTGCGTTTTTGTTAATTTGGGAGGAGAAATTTTTAAAATGAGTAGGGTTTATTTTTGTTGTAGATTTTGTTAATTTATTCATTTATAGATTTATAGTTGGTACAACTATCAGGAGCGAAACACTGGTAGTTAGATATACATTTACCCTAAAGTATACAGGGTGTTTTTGATAAGTTTACCATAAATTAATAGGGTTGTTCTTTGGGAAATCGATTTTGAGTCGAAAATGTAACTTCTATCTCCATTTTGTTCAAAAGGTCACTGTTTTCGAGTTATGATTTGATGGGTGTTTTAGGGATGACCCCTTAATTAAATTATAAATTATTGTCTTTCGGTTTCTTAATTAAATTTAAGGGGTCATTCGTAAAATACTCTTAACTTTAGAATATAAAAAATGGTTTTTTAACCATTTCATACTCACTTTAACGTTTACTGAAACCCTCAGTACGACTACGTGGTTTTTCCTAGGCGCGTTTAAAACACCGCAGAACACACACAGATAGTAACGGAGTTTATAACCTAATGACTGCAGGTGTATTTTCACGCAGCTCGCATTTTCCTCGAAACCTGTCATTAATTTGTAGTTAATGTTACACGTCATTCAAACAAACCTTGAGATATGCTTTTTAAATGTAATAGTGGCGCTTGTTTTTCGTTTTCAAAATTCAAATAAAATTTGACTAAAATTTTCGAAAACTAAGCGATTAAAAACTATTATAATTATTGGTTTTCTTTTTTCTTAAGCTATAAAATTGTGAGGGGAAAATTACTTAACACCCCAAAGTGTAGATTTGAGTAATTTTCATCACGGGGTTCTGTAAACTAAATTGCTAATGGAAGTTATCCATGTTTAAACAACTCTTGACTTTACCCGAATATAAAACAGTAAACAACCGCATTTACCAGGAAGCGATATCTAGTTTACTAGGGAGAATTAAGGTATAAATTCGCCACATTTCTAGCTTTATCTCCAGTCCAAACAAACGTAGGTCCGGAGTTAATCCCCGCCTCTAAATTACAACCAGCATCTGATTGGTTCTTGAAAACTCACGTCAGCGCGACGCGAATGACGAAAATTACGTATTCTCCGACTGAGGAGAGTGTAGCGAAATAGCCCGGCCTCCTTTTACGTCCCCCCTTGTATTTTGCAAGGGGGACTGGGACTATGGCGCACGAATACTTAGGCATGTCATACCTTCTCCCTAGTAAACTAGATATCGCTTCTTGATTTACATTAGATTAATACGTAAACAAGCGATATTTCACCGGTTGAAAATTTTGAAGCTTTTGCCCTAGTCAATATAGTGGTAATTTTTTAAAACAAATTTCGAGAAAAAACATTTGAATTTCAGTGAAAATTAAACCAATTTATTCTTGATGCATAACTTTAATGTTAATGTAGGTTCTTACTGTAAAATTGTAAATTTCAGGAAATGTTTTATATTTCATCTGTATAAAACGTTTGCTTTTTTTCTCCTGACGTTTAACATTACATATTAATTCCCGTCAATAATTCAGGTGTTTTTAAAAATTTGTTATTTTATACACGCCATGATACGGCATCGTTAAGTCTAATTGGAACCCTTTAAATTGAACATCACGCGGTAACCCCTCCCCTCCCCCCGGAAGTTACTGCGTGAGGACTTCCTGACAAGTTGGAAATGAATGAATTAACGTTATTTATACACGTAACGATATGAATAACCTAAGCCGACCACCCCTTCCAATTTTCATTCCTTCCCCCGTCCACCCCGTCTAAAAGCCTTTCCGGAAGCTAAAATTAATCAGAGTTGGTAGTCAAGCATTTTGGCGCTCTTTAGTCATAATACGTTAAACGCGAAACACTGTTGTTGGGTTTTAGCACGACACACGAGTTATCCCGCCGCCGGTAGGGGGCGTCCAAAACCAATCCCCCTCTTACTTCGATAAAGGCAATTGTCCAATTAGGAAGCCTGGCCGCTTGGCTACTCGAGCAATTTGTCCAATTAAGTTTTAACGAGCCGTGACGTGGTTGCACGAGTTTGCTCCTCATCACCCCCCTCCCCCCTTCCTTGTTTTAAGCCTTTGTCAACGAATAGGACCCTCATTTTGTGGAGGATGAAAGGGTGAAATGACATAGGCGAGAGATGGTTGAAGTCAGATCGATATGATTTAAATTTTCTCTGTAGATTGATTCTCTTAGAGATATTATTTATTTTCTCCTGATTATCCCTTTATTTTGCACCAGATTTCACGAGATTCATTGAAATTTCTATCAAATTTCACGAGATGCAGAGAAATTCCTATCAGATTTTACGAGGATATGCAGAGAAATTCCTATCAGATTTCACGAGGATATGCAGAGAAATTCCTATCAGATTTCACGAGGATATGCAGAGAAATTCCTATCAGATTTCACGAGGATATGCAGAGAAATTCCTATCAGATTTCACGAGGATATGCAGAGAAATTCCTATCAGATTTCACGAGGAGATGCAGAGAAATTCCTATCAGATTTCACGAGGAGATTCAGAGAAATTCCTATCAGATTTCACGAGGAGATTCAGAGAAATTCCTATCAGATTTCACGAGGAGATTCAGAGAAATTCCTATCAGATTTCACGAGGAGATTCAGAGAAATTCCTATCAGATTTCACGAGGAGATTCAGAGAAATTCCTATCAGATTTCATGAGGAGATTCAGAGAAATTCCTATCAGATTTCATGAGGAGATTCAGAGAAATTCCTATCAGATTTCATGAGGAGATTCAGAGAAATTCCTATCAGATTTCATGAGGAGATGCAGAGAAATTCCTATCAGATTTCACGAGAATTCCTTCAAATCGTGCCGGAATTGACCCTAAAACATTTCATATCGAAACACGATAACTGTCTTCCTTAAATATGACCTGAAAGCGGGAGCAAATTGCTCATCGACGGAGCTATAGCAACTTGATATATCTCAACCATCTGGTCTGGTAATCTCGGCGATGAAACTTAATTCATTTGCCACCCATTATCAGCACCTGTTCCGGTAAAATGTATAACAATGAGTCTAGGTCCGTTTATCTTTGAGGGAAGAGTGCGCGGTTGTGGGCGAGATGGGGTGGGGGTGGTGGACGTAATAATGAAGTGGTGGCCCGCGAGTTCCGGATGACCCCCTCGAGAATTCATCTCTCTCTCTCTCTTCCCTCTGTGCACCCGCACCATCTCCGAAGTGAAACAAGCCATCGTTAGGCCCCTTTAGAAGCGTTCCGCGCAAATTGCTTGCCAAGATAAAAAGATTTTTAGTTAGTTTTCGAGAGGGAACGAATTAGCCGATCAGAGGGGGACCGTTCACTGTGTGCTGGCTGGCCTGCATTTGTGGCAATATTTTGGAGGGGGATTTTCAGTTTTAAGGGACAAAGTGTGGTAGGTTACGATTTGTTTCGATTTGGAGGGGATATAGGAAAACTACATGGGTGATTTCATTGTTGATACAAAAATATTTCACCTTATGTGCACCTGAGTATTTTAGTATATCAACGGTCGTTTTATATTTAATTTCAGAATTCGCTATTTAAAGCAAGCTTACCTTTCTTCCTATATATTTTCCTATATTTTTAGGCCTTTTCCTTTTGTCTACTATAATTCCATGATAATTCCTATACAGTATTATCAAGAAGCGATATCTACTTTACTAGGGAGAAGGTATAAATTCGCCACATTTCCAGCTTTATCTCCAGTCCAAACGTAGGTCCAGAGTTAATCCCCGCCTCTAAATTGCAACCACCATCTCATTGGTCAGCGCGACGCGAATGACGAAAATTACGTATTTTCCGCCTGAGGAGTGGCGAAATAGCCCGGTCTCCTTTTACTCCCCACCCTTGTATTTTGAAAGGGGGACTGGGCTACGGCGCGCGAATACTTAGGCATCTTATACCTTCTCCCTAGTAAACTAGGGTATCGCTTCTTGGTATTATCCTGTAAGAATTTAACTCCAAGTAGTGCCATAAGCTCGTAAATTTAACCATCCTCAATGCAGTTGATGAACCATTTCCTCAGCCATAGTGATATTTTTTATTTACAATAAAAGGATGGTTCCTTAGTACCGGAAGTGAGATGAGACCAGAAGTATCGAGGTAACCAAATTCTTCACTCGGCGAAAGTGAATATTCTTGATAACACAAAAACGGTTGGCCCTCTAGTAGCGGTTTCTGAATTTTCCCTCCAAAACGTGAGACGCTCGCGGTGGTAGACGGCCGAACTAGATTCAAGGAGCCGCGTCCGTGTTCCCCGGCTTTAGGTTGAGGGGAAGGGGGTAGGAAATGTTTTTGGAACTCGACCATTTTTTTTCTCTCTAGTTTTAGCGCGTGGGAAGCGGCATAAAATCCTCAAATTTGTTCACAAGTGCCAGGATCTACTATCAATGCTAGAGCCCTTCACTTCTAGTCTCATCTCACTTCTGTTAGTACTAAATATATGGATATCAATTTCCCTAAAATATTCTTCCTATTTTTTTCAACACTTTCTTTCAATATTTTACAATTTTCTGTGGCCACCCATTACATCGTCGCTTGTCTTCTTTTATAATTTTCACTTTGATCATTTCATTAACCAAAATTCTGACATTGCAAGCTAACCAGTCAAAATTTCGAATCTCTGATAATTCTGAAACAATATGAGTTACTACGTATTTGCCCGAAGTTCCCTTCCTCGATAGTATATTACCTTTGTCGCCATATTTTCCCGCGCTAGTCCACCACGTGCAGCGGGAAAGACCGCTAAGCGGGGGATGATTTCATTTTGGCGGGCATTTTCAACCCTGCACCACGCTGCACTTCCTCCTCCGCGATGTATTTTCGCGGTAGTGTCGTGGTACTACTCCGCGAATCTCTTGGGCTTAGGTTAACGAGATTATCGCGGACACGCTTTCCTATTTGATTTGATCGCTTTGGGCTCCCTTCCTTCATGCCCCTTCCCCGGTCCCCCTTATAGCTATAGTTCTAGTCTATTATTATTATACGCCTTTGGTATGATATTAAGCGATAGCTCCCGATAGCCTATTTAAAGAGTACATGCCTGCAAGGGGCACTGCATTCGGAGCTCTCGAGGAATATTTCCCAATTTATATTGTCTCATTTTGCGGACTTGTTCGGTAGAGGTATCGTTGTCTAACTAGAGGATATTACTAGATGCAGAAGTTAGATGAGACTAGAAGTGAAGGGCTCTAGCATTGGTAGTAGATCCTGGCACTAGTGAACAAATTTGAGGATTTTAAGCCGCTTCCTACGCGCCCACACTACTGAGAAAAAAATTGGTCGAGTTCCAAAAACATTTCTTACCCCCTTCCCCTCAACCTAAAGCCGCGGAACACGGACGAGGGTGCTTGAATCTAGTTCGGCCGTCTTCCGCCACGAGCGTCTCACGTTTAGGAGGGAAAATGTCAGAAACCGCTACCAGAGGGCCAACCGTTCTTGTGTTATCAAGAATATTCACTTTCGCCGAGTGAAGAATTTGGTTAGCTCAGTACTTCTGCAGGTCTCATCTCACTTCTGCTAGATGCAATGTCAATCGTATTATGGTATCTTCGACCAAAGTAACAGCCATTTGTTTGTGTCTTAAATGCTTACTGGTTAGAACTAAACTTCAATTTATTATTGGGGTAATATTTAAACTGGCCGAATTGTGAGACACGGATCATTTACTCTATGGAATACGCAGTTTCTCAGGGTATCTTCAATTTTATTCCAAATCCTCTGGAAATGAAGATAGAGTAAATCTTCGACCAGCAAGACGCGGTTGTCCAGGGTGAAGCGATACACATTCTCTTCGAACTTACTTTAACCGCAACAAGGCCAAGACGATTCTTGATAATAATACTGCGAACGCGACCTCTTACCCTTAAAGAAGGGAGCTCGAAACGAGACCCCTGAGAACATCTAGCTAAGCAATAATAGGATCGCGCGCGCGTTAAACAAACACCTACACGAAGGGACCCCTAAAGTTATAGTTGGAAAGAGGCGGGTCTTCCCATCCTCCTACAATCCCTATATTCATCCCTGTCTCTCTTTTCATCTTGAGCCTCCTTTTCCACGCGGTATCACATTCGCCATCGTGTTCGGGGTCGGTTGCTGCTGCTGCATCAGGGGTTTCGAGTTTTAGGCCTAACCGAGCGTTGGGAGGCGTACAATCTGCGCAAATTGGTTTAGGGACGATTTGCTCGCCCTGTTAGTCCTTAAGAGGTCCGACCCTTATTTTTGTAACCGAGGCCCCTTTTATAAATGGGATCCCCGCGTAAAAAGATAAAAGGCCCTATCGTCCTTTTATTTGCAATCGCCATTAATGTTTCGCCCTCGTTTTATTAGCTTTTTCATGGAAGAGAACAGAAACTCGAGGGATCTCTTAACGCGCGGCTCCGCTCACTCCGAGCTCCTATTGGTTCATTTCTACTATTAATTAAAGGAACAGTGCATTAATTTAATTTTAATTATAGCTCCAGTAATATTAATTAAAAATGAAAATTTAGTGTAATTTCTTTAGATAACGGTGGCATCAGTATTATAAAAAGTAAAACCTCTCCTGGAAATCGATTTTCTAAATTAATGAAACTCGAGAGAGATAAAGAAGTATCCTTAAAGGCTTTGACATCACCACCGTGACACGTGACAGTCAGTAACAACTGATTGTAGAGAAAACCCACGCCGTAAGAGGTACCTCTATAGCTAGCTGCATCCGTGGCACCCCCTGGTTGGTAACTCCCATCGCAATGAAGCTAAAATTTACACCCTTGTATATTTGATTTCGTCAAAATCACAGCTAGATAGTGATAATGTCGTTGGTACGTCGTAAAAAATCTACTCACGCGCTGTATAGAACGCCTTTTTACAGACAAGGGTGTCGCGATTAAAGAAATCAGACCTCATGGGTGAACGCCTTGAGATTAACTATTTAACATTAAATCCCAAATTATTTTCTCCAATAAGAGTAGACGGCCCATGATTATCGCATGCCACTATTTAAAGTCAAGGTGACAGACCGCCAAAACTCTTCCATCCCAGTTTGGTTCGTGGTTTACTTAGCAGTACTTACTTCACTGCCTCTTTAAAAGTCAGATAAGTCTGTCCGTTTTATCAGAGAATTATTTCTCGTGTTTTTACAACAGGGATAGGTAGATTCCCTAAATTTCTGTCCGCGACCTCTCTCTCTCTCTCTCTCTCTCTCTGCAGATCGCGCGCCACTCCTGGATGGACCCCGGACTCCTGGGTTGTCGTTTTTGGTGAAACAAGAGCGTGAAAATGGTGTCTGCGCATGGCCTCATCTTCACCCCACTCGCGTTATAGCTAGGCCTCGGTCATCCCTATATACAACACGACGCGTCCCTAATCTAAACTCTCCATAGCTGATGTTGGTTTTTTCGCCCTCCCATTCCATTTTGAAGTGAAGTTTATAGCGGTTTTTAGCTTGGTGCGTGGTTATGTAAGCATAACGTAGGTTATGAAAAGGAATTTGTTTGTTTGTGTGTGTGTTTGTGTTAGTGGATATCGGGTACGCGAAAAACAAGTTTGGTAGGGTATTGGTTCAAGAAAAGATCCGAGGTCGTTCTGGGAATTAAAGAATGGGTATAGTGTTCACGCCGGGTTTTGTGGTAGCTCCCATACCTCCACCATTACCAGTGCGAATACAGTTAGAAGATCTTGGTCACACTTATACTCTTCAACCCCTAAATCGCGACAACGTTTCCTGACATAAACTGAAGTCTTTTAAGCTATGGTTAAGTTAAATGAGCTATTGTAGAGAAACCAACGTGCAGGGGCAGAGGGGTCTCTTCCGACTCGACAAGAGGCAATTCCAGATGGAGCCACAGTTGACAACACACAGGAGCACTGTCTCTGGTGCTTCTTGACGGACCCCTGTGAAGTTCTCTTGACGCATGTCAAACATGGAATGGTCTACATAGCCAAAATTCCTTCTCTAACTGCCGGTTCTATTGATAGCGCAGTGGCGATTTTCAAGTCAATATTTCCCTCAGGTTGTATTTGTTTCAGAGTTACGCTAACACACGTAGCTATTGATCTTACGTAATGATAATTTTACTTGTTAGTCTCCGAAACGAGGACTAACTTGTCAGCTAACGCTAGTAAAAGTGGGAAAGAGCTTTAAGTAATTAATCAGCCACCTAAAACAGAAACAGTCGAGCAAGAGAGAGAGAGGATATAGGAAAACTCTGGTGCTAGATAAGGTTTAGTGATAAGAAGACTGTTCCACCCAGCTCACTTGGCATCTATCGCTTTCTTTGGCAAGCCACGTCGGTGTTAGTCCATCTTCAGGGTTCTTTAGCTCTTCTGTATACTTGGGAAAGATGCCTCGACGTGTGCTATTTAACTTGTTTCTTGTGTCCCTCTTTTCGAAAATTAATATTGAGGAACACATACCTAAAATTAACCCTTTCTCTCTAGGAATAAATATCTGATTGTTTATGGGCTAGTTATGGGTGGGTAATTGGCTGTCCATTGCAATTTGTTCAAGTCCGAGAGGCTAATCACTAGTGACTATTTCAATTTTGCTGTATTATGCATTTTGGGTGTTTTCTCTATATTATTATATAAAAAGGACTTGGTTTGCCCAAGCCTAAAAACAAAACGATAAGAGTTTTTTCCAGTTGACTGAAGCGCGGATATTTTATTTTTCTATATAATTTTAAAGACAATCCGTATTTTACTACTCTTTAGAATTTAATTCAATCTCCTGATTTTACTGGTAATGGATTTATTTCCTATAAATTAATTGAAATGAAAAATTACTTATCTCAGATTTTTCAACAATTCCATTTTCGTAAAATTTTATCATGAAAAATCTGAGATAAGTAATTTTTTATTTCAATTAATTTATAGGAAATAAATCCATTACCAGTAAAATCAGGAGATTGAATTAAATTCTAAAGAGTAGTAAAATACGGATTGTCTTTAAAATTATATAGAAAAATAAAATATCCGCGCTTCAGTCAACTGGAAAAAACTCTTATCGTTTTGTTTTTAGGCTTGGGCAAACCAAGTCCTTTTTATATAATATCTGTTCCTTCAGTCTGCATTTGTATTAATCTATTATAAAACAGTTTTTTGCCTGAAATGCGAAATTTTTCACTTCTAGGACGAGGTTAAAAATGGTTCTACACTTCTACTAATTCTTATAAGATACGGCTCACAATTCGTTTTAGAACCCAAGCTTTATAGTCAACTTCAAAACCAACATCCTGCCACGATTTTTAAACTATCAAATCCGTATCTTTTACAGTGCACTCTACAATTACAATTATCCATGACATTGCGTTCACTGCCCTTGTGCGTTTACAGTGAGTGGCACCGTGGCCAGTTATTTTAATTAAAATACCTAGGCCACAGGGCCAGTTTTAAAAAAATCCTTATTTCCAACACTGATCCATCTATCCTTATGCCTTACTGAAGGCAACAGTGAAATATCCATGAAGCGTAAGCTTCTATTATAAATCCATGGCCTAAGTAAGGCAACTTAAGCCTTGGTCGAAACTAACATCTAAAATATAAATTAAATAGGTATCTTAAGTATAGAATTTCAACCGAGACACATAATTAAACGAAAAATAGACCCGCCAGAGAAATGTTTAATAAATATAGTGTTATTTTTATTGAAAAATATCAAGTTAAAGTTTCAAGGCGGTGAAATGGCAAATTAGCGTCGTCTACTGTAGAGTAATGAACAATTAGCGTCGTCTGCTGTAGAATAATCTTTTGAGGTACTTACATTTTTAATTAAATTAACATACTTAGACTTAATTAATTTTGATGAAACTTGAAAAAGGCACACCTTGAATAGTTACTTGTTAATTTGAAAGTATTCCGAAACGTAACTTCGCTTTAGTTTTTAAATGATTCGATGTACAGGAGCACCAAAAACCCCATGTTATTCCTATGGGAAAATCGGCGAAAATCTGTGAATTTTCATTTAACATTACGGGAGGGTGTGGGATCTTATCTAGAAGGGCCTACCGGCCCTCTAGAATTTCCGCTTATTGTCTTAACTATTCTTCAATAAATCTAGTGAAATTTTCCAATGTAAATTTCGCCTAGTTTCACGAAATTCGCTCAGATTTCATGAGACTTAAAATCTTTCGTGATATTCGCCTCAAATTTCAAGAGATTTCCCCTTGTAAATGTCAAGTTTCGCGACATTTTCCTCAAATTTCAAAGAAATATTTCCGATATTCCACGTGTTTTCACGAAATTTCACGTAATTTTCCGATATTTTACGTGTTTTCACGCAATTTTCTGATATGTCACGTGTTTTCACGCAATTTTCTGATATGTCACGTGTTTTCACGAAATTTCACGTAATTTTCAGATATTTCACGTGTTTTCACGTAATTTTCAGATATTTCACGTGTTTTCACGAAATTTCACGTAATTTTCCGATATGTTACGTGTTTTCACGAAATTTCACGTAATTTTCCGATATTTCGCGTGTTTTCACGAAATTTCACGTAATTTTCCGATATTTCGCGTGTTTTCACGAAATTTCACGTAATTTTCCGATATTTCGCGTGTTTTCACGAAATTCGCCTCAAATTCCGAGAAACTTAATAATATACTTTAATTGTAATCCTCCTTAAATATCACTAGATTTACAGATATCACTTGTTTTCACCCATACATTTCATGGGATTTCACCCTGAAACAAGTCCTGGAAAATCATGTGACTCCATTTATACTTCAATATAAATTCTTTTAATTATGTTAGGCAATATTTTGTACACCCGAAGTGATTCCCCTCTCTCTCTATATGGACAGCTAGGAGACCTTATTTAAAAGAATTTCTTTTTTCGCCCAACAGACAGACACTCGCTGGTAGCTATAAGTAGCTGTTAAAATTTTCAGGGATGAACTGATGCACCATTGCACCCTGCTGTTAGGAAAATGAAGTTGAGGTATGACATTCTATGGCGGAATGAACCAAACCACACCACACTAGAACAGGTTGGGATAAGGCCCCCCTCTACATTTTAGCGGTTATTTTTCCCTCTCTCTCTCTGTAGGAATAAATTAAAAATAATCTAACCACCGTCGTTAGTATTTTAGTTAAATAGCATTCGATACGGGGGCCCTACTTTCATTAATGACGCTATTTTCTCCCTAAGTTTATTAATTAATGAGTAGTATTATAAATTAACTTAATTAAGCCCGCTCTCTAATTGAGAGGAAAGCGTGGGTTGCCATAGCTATTGATTTTCTTATTCGAATAATATCTCCCGCGGTTTAATTTTAATGCTTGGGGATAGAATGTTTTACGCAAGCTTGGATGGTATGCAAATTTGTACCGGAAAACCGGTTTTTAAGGAAGGAGAAAAGTAATTTTAAAGGGTGTTACTGTATGCCATTGGACTTATTTACTGGTGGATTAAATATGGTTAATTTTTAAATCAAATTAGATTAATTTTTATTTTTAAAAATAATTATGATTGTTACGAGTCTGTAAACAGAATTTAGAAACATCTGAAATACTTTCTTAGAAAATATATAGATGAACTTACCTACAATGGTCAGTATCGTAGGTCAGAGGTTAACTCTGGAAACACAGTGGCAGCCGTTGAAGACATTTTACAAATCTAGGTAGATTCATTATATTCCTCATCGCCCCGCGTATATTTTAACCCTAACGATGGTAATGGAATAGATACAGATTGGTGTCTATGTGGGATCGACAAAGCCAAGAAGATGGTGGTGTTAGATGCCAATAAGTACAGATTGGTGACTCTATGTTGGATAGACGAAGACTAGGAGATGGTAGTGTTTAAAGCCAATAAGTACTGATTGGTGTCTATGTTGGATAGACAAAGACTAGGAGATGGTAGTGTTTAAAGCCAATAAGTACAGATTGGTGTCTATGTTGGATAGACAAAGACTATGGTGGTGTTAGATGCCAATAAGTGCAGATTGGTGACTCTATGTTGGATAGACGAAGACTAGGAGATGGTAGTGTTTAAAGCCAATAAGTACAGATTGGTGTCTATGTTGGATAGACAAAGACTAGAAGATGGTTTTGTTTAAGGCCAATAAGTACAGATTGGTGTCTATGTGAGATAGACGAAGACTAGATGGTGGTGTTAGAAGCCAATAAGTATACTGATTGGCGACTCTATGTGGACTAGGCTGATGAAGGAATTGTGGTCCGTAAAAGTGTGGGTAGTACTTAAATGGGATAGCTGACGTGACGTGGTACGATATAGATTTTTCCAAATTTCTGTGAAACGTGAACTCGGTCCAGAAATTGGTAACCCCTTTGCCCCGAATTGCAAACTGCGAACACGGTGACGACCATATAGACATAGACGTCCGGTGTAATACCTCTCTGTGTCGTCATTGTCACTCGGAGAGATAAAAAATATTTTAAAAATGCCATTTCACAAATTGAACAACAGAAATTAACGAGAAAAATTAACATAATTAAAATAAGAACACCATCTTCCAAAAAAAATTGAATCTTTGTATTCCTAGCAAAATTTTGGCAAAAAGAGATTGTTTTTAGTATTTATAATTTGGAAAAATAAAGAGTTTCGAGTACTATCTCTTAAATAAAAGTGTTGACAGGATATGGCCCAATAGATTAAAAACCTGTCGAAATAATAATAATAATGCGTAAAACATATATTTAGTATTATCATTTCGGAAACAGTGTTTATTTTAATACCGCCAATGTTATAGGCTGTTTAAATTATGTATTTCCATTTTTATCACTCGGACACATTTTTTTGTAGCTGGCTTAGAAGAAAAAAACGCCAACCTCATTAAAACCTCGTAATAAATTTGATAGCTGGGGATGTTAGGCCTATTGGTATTTATTAATAAGCGCGCGGTGTTGAGGCACCCCGTTAAGCCTATTTAAAAATCAGAAAGTAAATGAAAAATGACAGTGCTTATCCAACAGTAAATACCCCGACTTCTGCTGTGATGAGAATTTAGGAATTTCCATTTACTTACCGAGTCGTTTTCTCTCATGGCTGCAGGCTAGCTATAGCAGTCGATGTCGCCACGGGCCTTTTTATGAATCAGCATTATTATCAGCCCTGAATAGTAGTTATGGATGCTGGATGGAATATTTAGGGATTTTTACCCAGAAATTTATTTTTGGGCTGGAAACTTATTTTCTGAACACGAAATTGTTGGAAGTTTTTACATGCATAGTCTCAAATTTTGATTTACATGGTGTTTCGGGTATGTCTGCCGTAAATTGGGCGATTTTGAGTCGAAAATGTTCTATGACACTTTGACCTAAGGGCCACTGTTTTCGAGTTATGATTTGGTATTTTACGGATGACCCCTTAAACTTCATTAAAAAACTGATTTACACAATGCTAATTTATATAAGGGGCCATCCCTAAGACACTCAAATCATATCTCGAAAACTGTGGCCCTTAGGTTAAAATGTCAGAGAAGATTTTAGACTCAAAATCACTCAAAGAACGTACGTGGCGGATTTGTACATTAAAGGGTATATTTCCTATGGTGCAGGGTGTTCCAAATGAAGTCGAATAGAACCGAAGCGCAATGGGTTTTACGGATGACCCCTTAATTTTAAGTAAGAAACAGAAAGACAATGCTAATTTTATTAAGGGGAAATCCGTAAAACACTAAAATTATAACTTTCGACTCTAAATTTATCATAGAATCCACTGTATTAATTTAGAAGCTAGGTGATGGAAAACCTGGAAAGTTAGTGAATTTTGTAACGAAAAATCTGTAGCAACTTTTAATTATATTTTATTTTGGTGATATTTTTATTTTGCGAAACTTGCGGTTATTTTAGCGTTAATTCTTTCCAACTTGTTGTATCGGTGGTCTCGCAAGCAGAATTCCGTCCGCGTTTTAAACGCTCGGGTATATAAAAGAAGAAGAGCTGCAATTGACAATTCACAGCTTGAGATTTGTGAAATTAAGTCTAGGATGTAAATTTGTACAACGTTCTCACCGGGGTGATAGGCCTAACTAGACTATTTATCACTTCATTAACGTTAGTAATATTATTATATTTTATTTCTTCCCCCCTATAGACGCTTTTTTGTAACGAATATTCGGCGGCGCTCGCTTAAATAATGTTTCCTCCGTGACGTTAAAATATGTTTATTCCTTCACTTCTTGAATAAAATATGACTATATACAGTATACTATGGAATTATCCCAGACCTTTTTCTGGGGAAAAATATGAGCCAAGGCTTAACAAAAAAAGACTATGACAGAAACGTTTTGAATACAAAATTAGGTTGCGAATTAGTAACAGAACAGATGAAAGTTATGGCTGAAATTTTTTTGAATATATTACACGCTTGAAATCGAGAAGTTATACTATAGACAACTGCTGGAGATATATTAATTTTTTGTAGGAATATTAGTTGGTCTGGATTAAGGGTATGTGGCTGAAGGCACAGATCATGCCCAGGGCCGAAAATAAGAAAAAAATTCTTATAGGACCATATGTCCAGTGATATCCCCTTTGACTGTAAAATTTATTGGACATTGTCCAATGCAATGGGCGAAAATTGTGTCGCGTCTTCATAGTCTAGCTATCGAAATTTCGGAAAAAGTTACTGGTCAGCCGTCCAGTGACCCCCTTAGTTTTTAAAAAAATTATGGGACATTTTAAAATTTTATTGGACAATGTCCAGTGTCCTGTGCTTATTTCCCGCCCTGATCATGCCCAAGGCAACAGATTGGACCCCCCCCACCCATTTTTAGAATGGTTTTATTATTGGTACCCCAACGACGTGTATTAGTGCAGTGCCCCAAATAAATTACTATTGAAGTTAATAGAGCCCATAATTTCAAAAGCAAGTTTAATAACTTTGCCTTTCATCTCGCGCAGAGATGGCAATGTATCAACGCCCTTGTATGTCCCGAACACCCAATATTATGGGTTGCCTAGCACCCTATTTTACGTCGAAAAGGCGCATTATTCTCGCGCCAAATTTAAACGTCGGACGCAACGCAAATTACTACACTCAAAGGCATACGCGACACTCTCTCTGCCTTTGCTTGTACTAAATTGCATTTATGAATTCCACCATTATACCAAAAGTAAATAGATATCAAAAAGTTAATAGCTTTAAGTCAATCATACCTTCCCGCCTGCATGCTATGTAAAATGAGTATCGAGTATCACGTGGCTTGCTTGTAACCAATAGGATGTTCGCATGACGTCATAGAAGCTACAAGAGATATTGGAAAGCAGTACAAATTACTGAGCATCATGGGAGTAAATTTAGGGCAATATCATTGGTAGCCGCGCTTACGTGATGGAAAATGGCGCCGTAGTAGTGCGGGTAATTGCTGAATTATGGTAAATTATATTATAATACTAAAGTCTAAAACTGTAATTAGTTTCATAATGCCGCGTAAAAAACGATTTTAGTTTCGCCTTCGGTATCGACCCAGTGCAATTTTTATCTGAAACCTACGAATAATACCGCATACTCTTCCATCATGTTGCAAACAAAAGTTTTCAAACGTCCTTGGCTCTCCCAACATTGTAGTATTGTTTTACGTTCATCTTTTTGTTTCACGAATTCGTCATAATCATATTCCTTATCCATTTTTCATATTACTATTTTATCACATTCATAGGCAATCACATGTAGTCTTCACAGATTTTGGACTAGGCCTAGGCTATACTGTTACAGTCTCACAGCAGACAGCTGATTGAAATTACCTTTAGAACGCATGCGCGTCGATTAAACCTTCAACAACCCGCACTACTTTGTCTGAGCGGCGCGACACTAGATACGTTAGGTACATGTCAAGTGGTTCGCTAGGTGCTACGCCATTTGTGCGCTGCCGCGGAATAGGAGCGGGAATCTCAACTTTCATAACGCGCCCATGCCTGGGAGATATTAACTTCTTGTTTATAATCTATTTACTTCTGATTATACTCTAATACATAATTTACACGCAAGGAGGATTCATACCATTTGCACAAGGAGAACAGGCAACGTAGAGTGTAAAATAGCAGACGATTTTACGCTCGAAGTCGCCGTGGTCTCCTTGTGTTAATGGTGGGAATCCTCCATGTCTGTAAACTATGTATATTTTAGACTTAAAGGCCGACTTCCAGCGAAAAGGGTTCTAGCGAACTGAAAACCGAGCATCGAGACTAACAATGAAACGACCGTGCTGGGTCAAAAGTTGGAAGGGTTCTCGCTAACTGAAAGCCGTGCAATGTGGTTCTAGCGAACTGAAGATGAACAATAGAAATCCTTTTAAATTTATTTCCTCTCGAATTTTCGCTTTCCCCTGAAGGAAATTCTCTATTGTGTATCTTCAGTTCGCTAGAACCACATTGCACGGCTTTCAATTAGCTATAGAACCCTTCCAACTTTTGACCCAGCGGGGATTCGAAAATCGGCACGGTCGCTCCATTGTTAGTCTCGATGCTTGGTTTTCAGTTCGCTAGAACTCTTTCGATGGAAGTCGGCCTTAAACGAATTTCTTTATACTTTGGTCGGATTATAGACTATTTTTTTAATATTAATTTCATTAAATTAAATGTTCAAAGTAACCGGAAGTGATATTAATTTAATACCGTTGCAATATCCGAGTGCGGTTAGAAAATTACTAGAAAATTCTCTCTGCTCATAAAATAACAAATGAAGTTAATATTTTATGGTTGCATAACGCGCCGCCACTTCATATTCCCTATTTTTCCTAGCTATGACATGACCAAAACGTAACTTTACGAATCCCTCTAGGGCCTTTGCTACGCGAACCACTTATCCATCCCCCCTCTCGTCCTCTTTATTTCCCCTTTATCCCCCGGTCCCAGGGACACTTATTCAAATAAAAATCGCACTCGCATCAGTGGGGGTAGAAATACATACAGCTCGTGTATATAGATATATATTGAAACAGTGGAAAATATCGGTCTACGAGTGCAATTCAAACAAAGGTTCGGATTGGGTGGGCTCTTTTACGTAAACCTCCCTAATTCAATCGATCCAGATGCCGTGTCCCGCGAAGCTTCAATCTGATTGGCTACTTTTCGTATACCCCCCACCGTTATTAAATCCCCCATGGGTAATTTATTCGCGTCAGAAAATGCCCATCCATATAGCTTGTGCAACGAGATTAAACGATTTTTCGACTCCATTGTTTATACCATTTTCTTATACTACTAGTGTCCCCTCCCGTAGAGTCGATATAATACTGTATATAATTCGAAGCTGCATGAAGGTCTCGAAGTTTATAATATACAGTACATCTAACACCCTCGCGTTTTTGATCCTCCACGCTGTGGGAGAAGAGAGCTTGCTAGAACCCAGACGGATAGAGATGATGTTGGTGCTCTTCGGCTTCTCTATCTCTCTCTCTCTCCTGTGCGCGCGCACCCTTGTGGCTGAAATGAGACAGCGCTCATATTTAGAGGAGGGTTAGTTAGGCCTTAGTGAGATGTTATTTGGCATTGTAATTAGTGCATATTTAATGAATGTAGCTCTTTCTTTAGGGACCGTTTTAATTATTAGACCAATAATAGACCAAATTCTATACTTTTTCGAAGTTTATTACAAGAAAAAAAATACTTTAAAGGAAATTTTCAGGCAACGTAACATTATACCTTAAAATAGAAGGGATTTAGTCATTTATTTAAAAAAATAAATTATTTCTCTTATTACAAAGTAATTAGCATTTAGACCTAATTCGTCGCTGACTACTAGCTGCCTCTCCATACTTTAGAGGTGTCTGCTAGCCAGAAACCGCACCGGATTGGTTCAATCAATCCCGTAAGGGTAAGGGGTTCTGGTTTTCCTTTAACGAGGTTTATCATTGGGACTTTTTCAGGTCAGGGAAAGCTGGCTGGGATAAGTCAGGGAATTTAAAAATAGGCCATAAAAGGTCAAGGAAATTTTAAGAATTTTAAATATATCATCCTTGAGCCGAATAACCTATAGGATAATGTTAAAAGTATCTTTTACACCTTTTTAACCTTTGAATATTTTTTTTAACTAAAAGGAATCGTAGAATAGATTCGATATATTTGGTATTACCAGAAGTGAGATGAGACCAGAAGTACTGAGCTAACCAAATTCTTCACTCGGCGAAAGTGAATATTCTTGATAACACACCAACGGTTGGCCCTCTAGTAGCGGTTTCAGAATTTCCCCTCCAAAACGTGAGACGCTCGCGGTGGTAGACGGCCGAACTAGATTCAAGGAGCCTGCGTCCGTGTTCCGCGGCTTTAGGTTGAGGGGAAGGGGGTAGGAAATGTTTTTGGAACTCGACCAATTTTTTTCTCTCTAGTTTTAGCGCGTGGGAAGCGGCATAAAATCTTCAAATTTGTTCACTAGTGCCAGGATCTATTACCAATGCTAGAGCCCTTCACTTCTAGTCTTATCTCACTTCTGGTATTACCCTGATTTTCCCCCATCTTTTATATTCCTTAACAATTTAACCTAAAAGAGGCAAATTTGCCCAGCTCTCTCTCTCTCTCTCTCTGATCGCGATAATATGGGGTTCATATACGGTCTGATTTGTTCATCGGCTCGTCAATGCAACAACTTCTGCCCGCTAGCCGCATCATTTCCCGCCAAATCCCGCGCCCTTCTCGGTTACAATCCAGTGGTGATCCCTATCCGTATCTTGCCGCCAATTTTTCCCACCAAATCCAATAAAAAGGGATCTTCCGTAAATACGCCAAAGCATAAGAGTGAGTAAGATAAGGAACTAGAAGTATCGAGGTAACCAAATTCTTCACTTGGCCGGCGAAAGTGAATATTCTTGGCCCTCTGGTAGCGGTTTCTGAATTTTCCCTCCAAAACGTGAGACGCTCGCGGCGGTAGACGGTCGAACTAGATTCAAGCACAGGCGTCCGTGTTCCGCGACTTTAGGTTGAGGGGAAGGGGGTAGGAAATGTTTTTGGAACTCGGCCAATTTTTGTTCTCTCTAGTGTAGGCGCAAGGATGGAAGCGGCATAAAATCCTTAAATTTGTTCACTAGTGCCAGGATCTATTACCAATGGTAGAGCACTTTCCTACTTCCGCTTTTAAGTTTCTTTAGGTAAGATCCCTTTATAATTCTTTTTTATGACAAAACTCTGGCTGGCACGTTCAAATTGAACTGCGTGTTCCGATATATCCACTATGGCTGTTATAAGTGGCTTGACTAAGGCGCCTATTGTCACGGAGGGTGACTGCAGCGACACGGGTGTCAAAAAAACGGAATAGTCTGTGTATAAAAATGGCCCCTTTAGATTTGTTCAGGGTGCCCGGGTCAAAAATGGCTCAATTTTTATTCCGGAGAAGAAGGGAGAACCCGATGTGTTTGTTGTATTATATCCCCGGCTTTTGAAAAGAGAGAGAGAAAAATCCCACATCCTTCTGCGTACAGTCCTGACTGTCTGATAAAAAAAAAATGGTTAAATGCGAAAACGATGGAGTGCCCGGAGAAGTGGCGAGTACATAGGCGGGATATGTTTGGGTTTCGAGAGGCTGGACAATCTACCCAACGTTGGCCTTTTAGTGACCAGAAACGGTGTACCTGGTCCGTTAAAGGAAAACATTTTCAGGATAAAAATTCAGGGGAAACTCAGGGAAATTTATAATTGCAGGGTAATCAGGGAAACGCACGAGGCTTGAGTACGTTTGCCCTGAAGTGGTTGCTTCAACTTAAAATAAACAACTGGAAAATTCAGGGAAATAAATAGTTGACAATAAATTCAGGGGAAACTCGGCCAAATTTATAATTGCAGGGTAATCAGGGAAACGCACGAGGCCTGAGTACGTTTGCCCTGGAGTTGTTGCTGCAAACTTAAAATAAACAATCTGGAAATTTCAGGGAAATAAATAGTTGACTATAAATTCAGGGAAAACTCTGGGAAATAAATCGTTGACTAAAAATTCAGGGAAAATGGTTTAGTTAAATTGGGGAATCAGCGAAATTTGTGAGGCTCGGGTGTGAGTTAGTCTCTAAATATTACCAATCCTGTCGATATTACTCCAAAAAAACCACTCCAAAGGTTACTATGTGGCCTCGCACCTGGAAACATCAGGGAAATATATGGGGAAAAAAACCCGAAAATGTCAGGGAAATCGGTTTTCCATAAGTTGATTCTTTTAGAATTTATTTATTTTATCTTAAGAGCATGATGAATATGAAAGTCCGACATTGCAGATATTGTATAGGAAAAACGTGGAAAAATCATTTAATGACGTATTGGTGGTCAGGGAACACCTGAAAAGGTCACGAAATTTAAATGGTAACCCTTAGTTACTCTTTCGAATAGAAAAGGATAATCTTACCTTTTCCTTTAAGTAAACAGTATAAAATTAAATGGATAATGTTAGACCCCTTAGTATTGGGATCAGAGGAAAAGAAAAGGGGATTTATATAGATATATATATTTTTTCTACGCCAAAAAATCTTTATTGTCCTCCCTGGTATCACTTTATTTTTCTGTCTCTCTCTCTCTCTCTCTCTCTCTCTCTCTCTCTCTCTCTCTCTCTCTCTCTCTCTCTCTCTCTCTTGGATGGAATTGAAAAGGTCGCGATGCATTTTGGGTTTGTATTTCCAGTATTTCCACCCATGAATAAATAAAATAGCTCGATTATCCCCATCCGAACGGAGTCAAGAAACGACGTATCACTCTCTCTCAAAACTGTATATTGTTATGCTTAAAAATAAATATGTTTATTCTTTATTGACTGAGAATTTTTTTACCCATTTATTTGTCAAGGAGGAAAGAAAAAAAATCGATAAAGATTAAATAAACATATTTTTATCCTTGCCCCTGTAGAAGTGTTCCAACTGCTACACACCCGTGTTCGAGGAGAAGCTAACTTTAAGGGGCTAAATATTTATACTGTATTTGTTTTATTATTTTTTTCCCTGAAGAGTGAACGTATTTTAATTAAATTTATTTGCGATTTAATTAATTTAAATCTTTATTAAGAACATCTCCGTATTCCACTATCACGCCGAATTGACATTATAGTTAGGGACACTGATCTCAAGGACTAGCTTATTCTTATTTCCAACACTGATAGGGAGGTTTCAGTTACGGGAGGAGTTAAGATTCGTGACGTTGAATTGCTCGTATCAGGGATATATGTAAATTTAGAAGCTGGAATGGAGAACGGTTAGTATTTACTTCCGTCCGACTCATAGACCACCCAGTATAGAGCCCCTCCCTCCAACACGTAACGAAAAGTTTTAAATTATCTTATTGGCTTACTTAAATTACTTTTTGATGACGTTGCTGACGGGGACGGCGAAAAATACGTAATTCCTTGTTACCTCTGTCGCTATGACCCGTCCGTCTCTTCTTTCATACCTCTCCGTTCCGTGAAAGGGGGTCCGGGACTTTGACGCGCGCCCAGAGTACTCTGTTATCCATTTCTACTTCTAAAATTAAATCTATCCCTGGTTGAATGCACTGATAAGCGGAAACCTACCATTATGGATGCCATAGCCGTGTTGTGACGTACTACTCATCCAAATGAAAACTCTCTAACTATAAATTAAGTTATGATTTGCGTATGCAGGGTTCCTGGTTTATAAAAATAAAAACAGTTAAAGAAATAATAATATGGAAAAGTTAACCATTTCCTAAATTTCATAAGCCTTGGTTTGGGTTTAAAGGGAGTATAAACCGATAAATTTCGAGTTAATCATATACCTATACTTCCATTATGATTCTGTGCTAAAAACCACTAGGACTCTATAGTTAGCTATAAAAACAAACAGTCCCATGGCTACGCGGGCTTCCAACCGAAGCAGACGATTTTTCTACATTCCCTTTAAAGGAAGGAAGGAAGCCAGAAGTTGATAGACTGCGACAGATAGAGAAGGAGCAGGGGGAAAGGGTGGGAGTCCATCGTGTCGCCATGTCAATTGTAATAACCTTTTTACTGGTCATATTTACCGAAAATGTCCCCTAACTGGAAAAAACGTACATGGGAAAGAAATGAAATATATATTTTTTTGGGCAAGCGCGCGCCGTTCCATTGACTGCGTTTCCCCGGTTATTTCTTCGAGGCCATCCATGGGATGATATGTACTGATTTGCGCAGCGTTGGGTTGTTTTTTTATGGGGTTTATCTAGCTGTCAAGCAACCGTCATCGCTGTTATCCTGACCTTTAACCTTCCACTCACCCCAAAAGGATGACTTTATTCAACCCTAACCGCATCGTAAAACCACGGGTCTTTTCAACTCTAAATAAATATCACTTTTTGTTTGTTTGTTTGGTTGCTTCTGTGATTGTGCATATTTCGTTTATCGATCAAATCGATATATTTTTATTTCATTATCGATCAGATCGATTCTGTCTTCATTTTTTATCGATTAGATCAGTTTGGTTTTTATTTTGTAATCGATTCAATCGATTTTTTCTTTACTTCTTTATTGATCAGATCGATTTATTTTTATTTACTATCGATTAAATTGACCTGACCTTTATTAATTATCGATCATATTGATTTGGTTTTTAGTTTAATATCGATGGATTCCATTTATTATTTTTTATTCTCATCGATTTTCTGTCAATCAGATCGGTTTAGTTTTTATTTTCTTATCGATCAGATCGACCTTGTCCCTGTTTATTGTCGATCAGATCGACCTTGTCCCTGTTTATTGTCGATCAGATCGACCTTGTCCCTGTTTATTGTCGATCAGATCGACCTTGTCCCTGTTTATTGTCGATCAGATCGACCTTGTCCCTGTTTATTGTCGATCAGATCGACCTTGTCCCTGTTTATTGTCGATCAGATCGACCTTGTCCCTGTTTATTGTCGATCAGATCGACTTTGTCCCTGTTTATTGTCGATCAGATCGACTTTGTCCCTGTTTATTGTCGATCAGATAGATTTGTCTTAATTTTAATGGTCTGATTTGGTTAAAAATAATTGGAGTGGTACTAATTACAAAAACGTGACTTTAAGCGACTTTAATTAAATTCGAGATACTCTAATTTGTTTTGGAGGGCAACATTGCAAAAAGGGTTAAAATTTAGGAGAAGACGGCTTCCCTACATTTGATGAAGCCCCCCCCCCCCAAAAAAAAATAGATGAAAAAGAGAGAGAGGGGGGAGGGAAAGTTCGAGGATAGGGGATCCTAACTTAAATCCCTCTGTAATCTAGCTTCTATTACATTGATGAATTGCCTGGAAATCCGTACCCAATAAAAGCTAGATTCTCGTTTTATATAAAGTATATATGGTCCGGCCCCGTCACCGGAAATGGAGGCTTCCCGGACCCCTTAACAACGAACGGTTCCAGCCAGCAACCCCAACTGGATCGATTTTGACGATGAAGTTAGTCAAAGAAGGGAAGGCAGATTGGAGAAGAGAAGAGAAGGCTTCGCTCGCTTATAAGTTAAGCCTTGGCCGCTCGTATTTTAAGCCTTGTTTAGTCGACGTTTCCGGAATCGAACTAAGATGGGGAGGACATGATTTCGCAATTACCAGACCAATTGCAGTTAAACGACTCTCACTTCCCCTAGGGCTAGAGTTATCCGTATGCGCGCGCGCTCGCTTCCTTTGTCATCCTTATCGTTCATTGGTTGGACAATTAGACACGTGATCCTTTCGTTCAAGAGATGGGGGGGAGGTACTAATAGAAACAAAATCTAATGATGCACGTGTGACCTTTAAATTAAAAAAAAAAATCTATGTATATGTATATATGATTATTAAAAATTGATTGATTGGTTTAATGACGTCGTCACAGTTGGGTTTCCTGGCGCGGTGACGAATGCTATCGTTGTAATCGGTAGCGGATGACGTATAGCCTTAAATACTAAGACTTAATTCAACGTGGATGGAATTTAAATTAATTCATATCTGGCCCCGGGATAAATATAATCGTACGCCTATTTATAAAACGTTCTTGGAACAAGCGTAGGATCTTTAACTTGACCACGAACAAATTTGGGTTCAGTCCTAAATACCAAAAATTTCTTGACGTTCTTGACGTGAACGGCTAATGAAGACGTCAAATACTTGACTGGCTTGACGGGTACCATGTAAAAATTGCTGCCCAGACTATCTTGCTCGAATAGTTAACCGCTTCTAATAAACCTATCCGAGGGTTTTGTTGGGTGGTGCATGCGTGCTGGACCAGTATGTTTAAATTTTCTGAGTTGTTTACATTTTACAAAAGCCGTCGTAGAATTACAAACCCGGGATTAATATAATATAGCCTTCAAACTGCCACATCTTAAGCGTCTTGGATAATAAGATGTACTCTTTAACAGTCTTGGTTTACCTCAAAATATTTTAATAAAAAAACCTGATTTTCAATGGAAAGTTTTGACGCAATCCAAGCGGCTCAAAGCCTATAAGAATAGTCACTTTTTTTTTGAAGACGTTTAGTCTTTATCGTGGAAGGTAATAGACATTTAAATTCCATAATGTTGTAACTATCGAATGCAAGTTTTTAGCGCTTATTTCACCGAGTAGCAATGGCAAATGTAAATAACAGATTGGGAGGTAGTAATTAGAGTGATTGGCGATGTGTGATTCAAAAGCATTTTCCGAATGCTTCGAACGCCCAATTTGCTATTTGAAATAAGATAACGTAATATTTAAGGAAAGCGCTGATTGGTCGATCAAAGTATCTAGAAAGAAATTAAGTCTTAAATTGTCGTAAAAACCATATTGGGCACTAGCTACTGGTTCTTGGTTTTATTAATCTCACCAATGCATGCCCAGACAGAGCCCAGGTTCACTAAACGTGGGATCGAGGCTGGCCAATTCGGACACCCTCTAGCGGTGCTTCTTGGCGCAAGGGAAATAACCTCCGATGGCGGCCCCGCCCCTGTGGTATTTGCTTCTCTTCTGAAATTGATGGAATGGTCTATTTCTTTCAGTTATTTCTAATTGCTTTTTATTAAACTCTTGTGTATTTTGCGAACAAAATAATTTGAGATAGTTAAGGCATTTTAGCTCTGACTGCACCCTTATGAAGAGGCGATTTAAGTACGCCATACAGTGGTTAAGATGAACCCCTAACAATTTGACGTCAAAGTGTCATGGCCGACATATTTTCAAACGCCCCCGACCGACACTCGTTTAAAAAAATAAGATTACTAAATTCTCCCAACTAACCTGCAGTGTACTAGCTATCTGATTTTGCTATTGGTATATTTTCTATGAGAAATTTCTTTTCTACCCTATGTAATTAAGGTTCGGTATAATAATTTCAACTTTACTCTGTACCATTTAGAACGCTGTTGATTGTAGCATTTATTGAACGGACTTGGGTTGAGCCGGTATAATTTTAACATGGTATTTTTTGTTATGATAGCTCAATTTAAAGAGAAGCTTTTAAAATATTTAAGTCACTCATTTCGGCACACAATGGAAGAATAATTCACCCGTGCCTCGGGTTAAAGATACGCTTGGGTTTATTTGAAGGTATAAAATTTTTTTTTGTGGTGTGGTTTAAGAACTGGCTGCGGTAATATAGATATCAAATTGACAGGGTAATTTGATGCCTCAGACGTCTATAATCGTTTGTTCGTGTTTAAATATTTGAATGTACCAATTAAGTATTATTTAGTCTACAAGTTTTTCTTTTTTGCCACAAAACATATCCTGCTCGAATTTTTATTTTACTTTTTATTTATTTATTATTATTTTTTTTTTACCATAAAGGTAATTTCATTATTTATGGGATGGGTTAGCACTCGTCGAGAGACAGGTCATTTCTTTTTGTGATTTGGTCATTTTTCGTGCACATTTTGGGAAAGTTCCCTTGATTTCGTCGTTTTTCACGCATAATTCACGAGATTTTCCTTGATTTCGTCGTTCTTCACGCGTATTTCACGATATTTCCCTTGATTTCGTCGTTTTTCACGCGCATTTCACGAGATTTCCCTTGATTTCGTCGTTTTTCACGCGCATTTCACGAGATTTCCCTTGATTTCGTCGTTTTTCACGCGCATTTCACGAGATTTCCCTTGATTTCGTCGATTTTCACGCGCATTTCACGAGATTTCCCTTGATTTCGTCGATTTTCACGCGCATTTCACGAGATTTCCCTTGATTTCGTCGATTTTCACTCGTATTTCACGAGATTTCCCTTGATTTCGTCGTTTTACACTCGTATTTCACGAGATTTCCCTTGATTTCGTAGTTTTTCACGCGCATTTCAAGAGATTTCCCTTGATTTCGTAGTTTTTCACGCGCATTTCAAGAGATTTCCCTTGATTTCGTAGTTTTTCACGCGCATTTCAAGAGATTTCCCTTGATTTCGTAGTTTTTCACGCGCATTTCAAGAGATTTCCCTTGATTTCGTAGTTTTTCACGCGCATTTCAAGAGATTTCCTTTGATTTCGTAGTTTTTCACGCGCATTTCAAGAGATTTCCCTTGATTTCGACGTTTTCCGCGCATATTTCGTGAGGTTTCACTTGATTTCGTAATTTTTCATGCATATTTCACGAGATTCCCCTTTAATTCACGAGATCTTTCTTGATTTCGTAGTTTTCTCGCGTGATTCACGAGAGTTTTCCCTTGATTTCCTCTTCTCGGGTGTTTCGTGAGATTTCCCTTGATTTTGACGTTTTTCACGCGTATTTCACGAGATTTCCATTGATTTCGTCGTTTTTCACTCGTATTTCGCGAGATTTCCCTTTATTTCGTCGTTTTTCACGCGTAATTCACGAGATTTTCCTTGAGTTCCTCGTTTTTCACGCGTATTTCACGACGCTTCAATAGATATTTTCCCAAATATACTTAATTTCCTCATATTTTTCAATCTGGCATATTTATGAAAAAAAGTAAAATTTATTTTATATTAAGTTTAGTCAAACTTCAATTTTAAAGCGTTCAGTTTATAGGCTTAGCACTACATCTTAAATTAAGCTTCAGAGATTCGTAATTCTATTTAACAAAAGTGAGCGTGCACTATATAGCTTTCAAATAATTTTTTGATTAATTACATTAGAAAGATAATTATTTAAACCGTTAACAATTAAAGGAATAACACCATCTCATTGTTATTTTGCCATGAATTGCATTGTACCTATACACATAAATGATGGAACTCGCCTATAATACCCTTTGGTAGCAATTTTCAACTCTTTTTCTGAAAATAACATTAATCTTAAATACCCTCGACGCCCTTTCTTCTTTATAATACGTTTTCTTTAACACTGAAGGCTTCTAATAGACAAAAGCTGGGCGGACATCAGGCCATACTATAACCAAGGCCTAATAAAAGAGTTGCTCTTCTGACCTTTTTAAAGAATCCCCGCTCTTAAAATTTATTTTCTCGTATAAGTATACAGTTTTCTACTCTAATTACAGCCCATTTAGTTTCATCAGAGTAGTGGCAGCGTATAACAAAAGGGCAGTAAAGAGTCTATGAGAAATTATACCTTATGCCATTTCAATAAAAATTCCGGCTACTCTTAGGTTTAAGTATTTTATCGAAATTATAGGGGTGAAAAAATGTTATTGGGTAGTTTTTATATTTACTAAAAATAGTGATAAGTCGAAATTATTGGGTTCAGACCTATTTTGACGTTAAAGAGCCTACTAGAATGATAGCTATAGGCGGGTTTTTGGAAGAAATAGTACTGTTTTTACCCCGTATACTATACCCGATTTCTTGTGGTTTAAAGCGCTCCAATATGTTTGGGAACTAATATACTATCCATTTTAAAAGCCTATAATTTAGGAAAATGCTAGGTAAATTGAAGTTCTATTTCGATTAATTTTCTAATTAAAACATATTTAAGCTACTTATAGACCCCTTTTTGATATTTCGGGGGTTAAATAGAGTCTGATGTTTAATTACCTTGTTTTCTTATGGGTATTTGAACAACAAAGACGTTAAATATGGCTTCTTTAAACAAATTGACTTTAGTGCGGGACTGGTAACTTTCAAGCCCTAAATAACGCCTTTGGGTCCACAAACCGGATGTTATGAACCCTATATAAAGCAGACGATACTACCTCCCCCTTGAAGTTTTGAAAAAGGATCAACCCGCAAAATAATTAGACTTGTCCTTTAACGTGAAAGTGCAAGTTTAAAGAAAAAGAGTGTAATTAAATTAATGTTTATTTTAAAAGAAGTTATTTTTTTTACTTAACCGTTCATATTTAAAATCCCACACGTATTTTTTCCTAAGGTTTTAACTCGTCAACACCTACCATTGTACAATAATATCATAGCCACCAAAGAAAAAAATAACTTGTTAAATTATATTGTTTCCTAAAACATTTACTTAAAGATATGGCAAGGGCGAGAGAGTGCTACGAATTTTCTCTTAATGACTTATTTTAAAAGTTAGTTAGTGTGGGACGACGACTATACACTTTGAAATATTTCTATGGGTGTTAACCCGAGTTTTTAACTTAAATCGTGATTACACCACATTTGTTTTGTTTTTTATTATTATTATTTCTACACGTTTTAGGATAACAATTTTTATTTTTCTTATTTATATAAAGTAATTGTTTAAAAAAAATAGTTCATCTTCAATGCTCCCACTAATACTCGAGGTATTTATTTTTCTCTCGTTAATATACTTGAAATTAATTAATAATTGCTTAGTAAATCCATTCTCAAGCAATATCTGACAGGATTTGAATTATTTTACGTTCTATTTAACTTTAATTTATCGCGTACTACCTTAAAATCACTAAATCTTTGCGATTAAAGGGATAGTAAAATGGAGTAATATTTTTGTCAGCTTGCAATAGGTTTTTTTTGGGGGTTTTATTAAAGACCATGCGAATTTAAAAGCCGTTTCACAATATCTTTAATAATCGCTGGTTATTTGACCGTCAAATTTTCGTTTAATCGGACCCGGGGCCACCACTTATATTTTCTGCTCGGAAATTTATAGACATGACCGAAATAACTTCATCACTAACTCTGGACGGAGTTATTTTTTTTAACTCTAAGCTCGTAAATAAATCCAAACAATTTCCTGATCATAATTTTCGTGGATGCAGCAGCTTTCATCCTCCTCGTGTTCCTAAAGCACGTGGAACCGTGAAATGGGCGGGAAAACGCTTTATTTTGGCGGGAAACACTGTACCCCGAGTCTTGGCTATCAATTTTGGCTTTTTGGCGCTCGTGTCTTCGATGGTTCTCTATATAGACCTAGAGCAAGAAGTGATATCTAGTTTACTAGGGAGAAAGTATACGATGCTTAAGTATTCGCGCGCCATAGTCCCAGTCCCCCTTTCAAAATACAAGGGGGGACGTAATAGGAGGCCGGGCTATTTCGCCTCTCCTCAGACGGAAAAAACGTAATTTTCGTCATTCGCGTCGCGCTGACGTGAGTTTTCAAGAACCAATAAGATGCTGGTTGTAATTTAGTGGCGGGGATTAACTCCGGACCTAGGTTTGGACTGGAGATAAAGCTGGAAATACGGCGAATTTATATCTTCTCCCTAATAAACTAGATATCACTTCTTGAGTGAGTATAGAGTCATTTTCCACTCAACAAATTCGCTTAGGGGTCGGTTTTTAGGCGCGCGCGATAAGATCCGATATTTTGGGCGCGCGCGAATTGAAAATGTTTGCGCCTGATTAGTCGTCGACTTGTTTTCGTGTAAACAGAGATGACGAATTTACGAGGTTGATATTTCTTCCTATCATTGCTATATAGCGGCAATTTAGCCCCGGCGGCTTTTGAAACGCCTTAAAAATAAACCTCCCTGACAGTTGTTGCAATCTATACTGAAAGCTTCCTAGAATATACTATAGTTTCTATATAGCGCTCGCTTTTCTTATGTTTATTGTTTCTTATCTGAAGTTCTCTGTCAAATTTGATAAAGTTTGGGTTGAATTAACGAATCTTTTTTGATTAGTTTACGAAATTTAGATGTCTTATTACTAGTGCCTTCATTTGGAAATTGAATTTTTATAGAGGATAAGCGGATGTCGCTTCAAATTTGGGTCGAATGTCATATTTACTTAAAAATATATACTGTTAATTCAATCTTAGAAGGGTTTAAAATTCTCCAATAGAACTAATTTTTCTAGGAAAACTTTAGTCCCTTTTAAGAATAGCTATGACAATAGATTTTCTATAAATGGGCTAGAGAGAGAGAATTCAGCGTTGTCAAGATCTTCTGTTAGCCAACTTAACTGATATCCTTCCTCAGTCTCTACCATGGCTTCGAAATAAGGATTTATTTTTTCCAAACTGCTCCTCCACACTGGTGGGACCACTGGTGTCTTGAATAATTAAACTAGTCCAAGGACCAGTCCCACTAACCTTATGTATTTTAGTTAGAATTTTTAAATTAGTACTTGAGACCAGTGAGTTTGAATTGAAAAAAAAGTGGTTTTGGACTTGTAGACTTGTTGGAACGTGTGAACATAAGATGGACAAGTTAAATGGAATCACTAAATTATAAATTGATGACTGACCAATTGTTTCTGACTCAAACTCCTTTTGACCCATCTAGTTGCGTCTGAAAAATTAAGGCCTTAATAAATAATAAATTCAATCAATATTGAGCCAATATAAGCCTGATAATTAGAAATATCTATCAAATGAAAGCCCTTAATTTAAGATGGATTCATTTTAACTCCCCCCCACCTTCTCACCCATCTTATTCAGCGGCCATTTTGTTTCTGGCACGGGTATAGTATACATTAATATTTCATCTCCCTCTGGAACTAAAGTGCTTTACAAAAGCTTATACGCCACATTAACTTCTCCAGAAGAGAAAAGATAGCAATTAACTTTTTTTTTTTTTTTTTTTTTTCAACTCCTCCTTGCCTTTGGAAGTGTATATTTTTTGCATCTCGTCCCTCGGAGGCGGTGCTCTTGATTTGTGAGTTTACGATGATGCCTTAGAAGTGTTCTTAGTTGCACATCATAAATTTACAAGCAGCTCGCGCCAAAAAAAACTTAGTTTAGTTTTAGTTTTTCTTTGATCAGAGCATATTCTATAAGAAAAAAAACCGCGAAATATTTAATCTGAGGGCGTGCATGCATGGGATATGTTTTTAAGTGCCACCACGCGATGCGCTGCTTACGTAGCTAGCTATAACCAGGTGCCCCGCGATAGGCGCATCTTAGTTTATTTATTGACTTCAAGCACCCCCACGTGGACTCGTAAATATGCCCAGTCTACGTCATATTTTTAAAGTTTGGTTAGGTAAACAAATTATATATTTATAAGAAGGATTTGAATCGAGATTATTTTTAGCCACATTTGTAACTGCAGGTTGTAACTTTTGATCTATTTGTACTTAAGTTTAAAGTATCGTTATTAATTAAATAACGTCATAATGATAAATCACATTCTCGAATTAATTGGTTTATAATTTAACTAGCTGTTACCCGCGGCGTCGCTCGCGTGTAATAAGAACTTCCGTCAAAATGATATAAAGAATGGGTAGATTTTACTGGTGGCTAATATTTATGTAGCCCCCTAGGAGCCAAGGCACTCGGCGTTGCCCGTCAGCCCGTCGGGACATTTTTTATTACTTTTCAAGCGGATATTATTCCATAAAGGGTTTTTAATTTCTCGCCGCCATTTTAAAAGATGGCAACAAATCGAACCCGAAAGACCGTTCAGCCCGTCTATAGGTTAAAGGAAACCAGTGTACTAAATATTTGCGAAATCGGTTCAAGCGCGCGGACTTTGTTGCATAGAGAAGATGTTTTTACATTTCGGGGCGCCATTTATTAAGATGGCGGCGGATTGGAAAAATATTTCCTAGTACGCGCCTACTACTTATGAGTAACGTTCCCGCAAATTTTTAGCCTTCTAGAGCAAGCGGTTTGGGCTGGGCGTTGATTATCAGTCAGTCAGGACTTTGATTTAGATGTTTAACAGACCATATCTTAAGTTCTAGTGTATTTAGGTGAAATTTAAAGCCACCGTTAAATAGAACGCGTAAAGTAGAGTAATTGCACAAAGTTTCATTAGTTTATTTATTCGATTAACTTGCCCTTAAATCAAATTAAATTAAATTAAATTGGTTATAAATTTAGAAAATATTTCATACATTATGACTAAATTATTTTTTTAGCCGCACGAAGGTCATGTTGGTCTCTGTCTTCGGACTGCATGCAGCAGCACCTGTTTGGGTAAAAATTATTCTTATTCTAACATTTTTTACCTCATTTTGCTTGAAAAATGAACAACTCGTGCACTAGGGTTGGGCGAAAATATATCTTTCAAAATTTCGTTAAATCTCGTATACCTTTTTCTCGGGTAGGTAGGGGTGTTTTCTCAAATTAAAAAAAAGGCTCTGAACTGATTAGAATCGGGCTATAAAATAACTTGTTAAACAAACACGAAAATTCGGGGTGGTGAAGCCATGAAGGGTGAAAAATATCTCGAGAAAAAAAAAATAAAATAAAAAGCCAGGGACCTCATTCGACTCACGTTTCTTTTTTAACCAATTTTTTTTTTAATCTTCGAATATAAAATCCTGATAAAAATCCTCACATTGTTAAAAGGAGACTTGGTCAAATAATTCTTCCAAAGTCTAAAAAGTAGTCCCGGATGATGTTACTAAGACCGCACAAGAGTTGCCACGGAATTTTCAGAACCAAATTCCCTAACTTTTCCAGGTTTTCCCTGACCTTTTTAACCCCTAAGTGTAAATGTTTACAGCACGTTTTAAGTGCTTATAATTAAATAAACTCGATCTACATTAAGTTTTCCAATGTATTTGTTGCACCAAAATGAATAAGAAATATTTTAACTATAAATAACAGTCTTAAGAGATTTTTAAAGGCATTTACTTTATAAAAACAATTCTAGACATTTTTAAGGAGTTTTCTGTGTTAAGAGTGGATGAGGAGAAACTTTCATTACTCTTTCAATTAAGACTTATCCCCTGAAATTTTACCCACTAAAATCAAATTCCCTGACCTTTTCGGCCCATTTTTAAATTCCCTGACTTTTCCAGGTTTTCCAGGATTTCCAGGTACTGTGGCAACCCTGCGCACGTACCGAATTGGCATTCTCGATGGTTAGGGCCATTGAGACAGTTTTCGGGGTCCCGGGAAAGTTACGAAATCGCGGGGCCCCATCGAGACAGTCCTAAAGGTACGGGCCCCAAGAAAAACTGACCCCTCCCCGCCTCTCGAAGGCCCTGACCATAGTAACAGATTCTGATTTGTTGCTTTTGTTCAGTAACCCTTAAGTTAAAATGGAACCTAAGCCGGCTTAATTCCTAGCAGACGAACCTTAAAACCACCCCTAAACTTCCGGAAACATGGTTGCCAGTTTCCGAAAAGTCAAACAGTAAAACTCGTAGAATTTTAGTAATCAACGTTATGGACATAAATAAGACAAACATGATTAAGAAACATATTAGACCTCCCTCCGTAACTCGTGACTTACGTAATGTATATACCTTCTCCATCTTAAGGAAGGAAGGCGTTTATAAGAGATGGTGAGGGAGGGAGGGAGGGAGGGGGTTATAGTACCTAATATAATACGGTTTAAAAATCAACGCGGCGACCGCCTTTAAAGTTTGTAATAAGATTTTTATAGGGGATAGTTATCAGTTAATTTTTTATTTACTCTCGGCGCGATTTCCGAGCTCGCTCAACGTGTAATTAATTATCATTAATGGTTTTTAAGAGAGGCGAGACGCCCGTTAGGCTTTAGCCCAAAACTGAATTTGCCGGCCGAGGCTTAACGCTGACGCTCTGTAACGCGTTTTTGTGTCGACAGCCAAGAGCTGGTAATAGCCTTTTTTTTTCATCTCAAAAGTCAATTTATTTCTCCTTAACGCCCCTAAACTAATGCTAATCGAGAATAGTTAAAGACGCCTTTACAAATTCCTTACAAGCCCCCAAGTATCTTTAATATTAATATATAAAAAGAGGGTTTAACTCGCCAGCGCTGCCGAGCTTCTTTTTCTTCATTCGAAGGGATTGTGGCACTAAATCCGCGTGGTTCTTTCCAAAATGCAACTCTGATCCGCGATGCTGAAGCTAGTTAATTTTGTTACTAGTTAGATAAGAAAAATGTTATTTAAATTAACGCAGTTCTCAGCCAAAAAATTTATTTTAAGTTTAGTTTTAAAGTATGTACAAGAAGTGATATCTAGTTTATAAGGGAGAAGGTTTAAGATGCCTAAGTATTCGCGCACCATAGTCCCAGTCCCCCTTTCAAAATACAAGAGGGGACGTAAAAGGAGGCCGGGCTATTTTGCCTCTCCTCAGTCGGAAAATACGTAATTTTCGTCATTCGCGTTGCGATGACGTGAGTTTTCAAGAACCAATGAGATGCTGGCGGGGATTAACTCCGGACCTAGGTTTAGACTGGAGATGAAGCTGGAAATGTGGCGAATTTATATCTTCTCCCTAATAAACTAGATATCACTTCTTGGTATACATTTAACTTTCCCTTGAAACTAAAATTTATTGGCATAAAATTAATAATAAAAAACGAAATCGTTCGGAAATCCCCCGTCCGTAACTGGTTTTACGATGTCTTTTACCTTCTAATAGGTTAATTTCGACGTCTAATTATTATTTTATTCGTTAATTATACCTTTAGTCGTATATTGGGAATATTAATTACAAAATTATAATTAGCATAAAACCAGCCAAGTATTGATAGAATTTTATGATAATTATTATTTTTTTTTTCTTGAGGTTCGTATAATTCATGTTGTAACATTCTTTATACGTTTTATATCTAGCCTGTCGGAACAAACCAATCAAATTTTCGGGTCTATTTACTACTTTTAAAGGTATATAAAACATAAATTTCTTCTCCGAAATTCGTGTGTGGCGCCATTATTCTTCCTTCGTTTTAATTGTCTTAAGATGAAGCGCCGCTATAGACGCGATTAAAATGAGCCACTAATGAACTTGGCCTCATTAAGGCTTTTTATTTATACCTATCTTGAAAAAGGCGCCTATTCTCTTTAAGAAAAGTCATGATTAATTATTTAGTTTTAATGGGATTTTGTTTTAAATCTTTACATACACTTATCTTTCAAATATTAAAAACTCGCCTTTTTAGAAAACAATTAGATTAGAAATTTTAAATATTTTTCTATTGGCCTTTTTTGAGTATGAGGCATTTCACGGTCAACTTGTTAAGTTTATATACTCGGAGTTGGCCGTGGGCTGGCGCTATACTAACCGATAAGGAGTACTTGAGATGCACCAATTACGAAAATCTTGGCGGGAAACGAGCAGTGCTGCCAATTTGGAAATGCCATAAATTTTGGAAAATGGTTATAGCAAGAATAGCTTTGATAATGCTGTTGATTATACGTAGTTTTCAGACTAGGAGGATTCATACCATTTACACTAGGAGGCCTGCAGGCTTATGATGGTGCTACTAACCGATAAGGAGTATTTGAGATGCACCAATTACGAAAATCTTGGCGGGAAACGAGCAGTGCTGCCAAATTGGAAATGCCATAAATTTTTGGAGAATGTTTATAGCAAGAAGAGCTTTGATAGTGCTGTTGATTATACGTAGTTTTCAGACTAGGAGGATTCATACCATTTACACTAGGAGGCCTGCAGGCTTATGACTCCACCACGGAGTCGGGCCTCGAGAAACTGAGAGGCAATGCTAATTTAATTAAGGGGTCATCCCTAAAACACTCCAATCATTACTTGAAAACGGTGTCCCTTAGGGTAAAATGTCATGGAACATTTTCGACTCAGAATCACCCAAAGAACATTCCCCTTAATTCCTGATAGACCTTTTAGAAACACTCTGTATCTTACAAGAATTTTATGGAATTTTTACCTATGGTTTCATTCTTAAATTTTCTCTAACTAATCCAATTTCACTCTAAATATTCCACAAATTCAAAGTTAACGCCCCATGCTCGTAATCTATTAGAAAAATCATTACCCTGGCTTATTTGGTATTACATACTCCGCGTGAATTTCAAGTATTGGACTTGGTGGTATCGCCGCGCGTAGCGTCTTGAAAACATCCCAATTCATTTATCTTGGCTATTTTATCTCACCTCCAAATCTTGGTTGGTTTCGAGAAAGAAAAAAATGTTAACTTAGAAACGCCTTAGAAATGTAGCGAAAAAAAATGATATATATTTTTAATTCATATTTTTGGTTTGCTTCGTAACATCGCCAAGTGCTAAAAAACATTATAAAATAAACCACTTCACCATGGGTTTATTTTAAAGTAACCATTTCAACTCTCTACTATATTTGATTTAATGAGGACATGTTATAGAGTGGAAAATGTGGTGATAAGCGCTAATACTTCAATTCAGACACTATAAAGACTGAATTCGGAGTGAGTTACACCTCGAAAAATGCCAGAATTAAATTATAGTTATTAGAAATCGGAAAGAAAATCAAATTTTCTGTTATTTTATAATCCCGGCTGTTTCTTGATTTTGAGATAAATTATCGTTTGTTACGTAATTTCGAGATTTGAAATAATTATTGTGGGTGGAGAGATTTAAGATATTATTGAAGGTGAAGTGGCATTCATTTTGAAACAGGAAAATATATCGTATTGAAAAGCAAATTGGAGTGATTTCACCGTCTCTTTTAATCAAAACCAAATATTATCCCGGGGGCAACGTATTTAAAAAGAATTAGCGTTAAAACAATTTGTGGGCGTTGCCAGGGTATGCCATAAATTAATGTTATAATACGAAGTCGGAAGAATTATAAATTTCAAGTTAAGAATATACTGAGATTAAACCGTGCATGCTTAAGGAGACTTTTAAATAAGTAAAGACTATGGGCCTAGTTTTAATAACGGAACCTTCTTAAATTGAAATGGACGTTAAGGTAGGTTATAAATTAATCTGTCCGAGGCCAAACGCTAAGGGGCTTTGAAATTAATAATAAGAAAATTAGAGGGTTCACGAAAATTATCGACGCTCTTTCATATAAGCAATCGAATGTGCGCCGAAAAAAGAAAAAAATACATCCTAATTACCAATTCGAAGTAGCGCCCTGAAAACCAGTTAGTGTGGTCGAAAAAGCACGGGGGACCCTCATATATCTTATATCATTTATAATCGAGATTATTTGGACCCCCAAGGGCCTGCCCATTTGTTTTATCTTTAGTCATATTAGAGAAGACACATTATTTAATATTTCACGTGAATTTGGTTTGAAAACGGTCGAGGGTAGATACCGTGAAGATAACTTGTAGAATAGATAGTTTTCACACATGGAGGATTCATACCATTTTCACCAGGAAGCCGGGCTATCTGGAGGACAAAAGCAGACGGGTTTTTGTCCGCCAGATAGCCCGGCCTCCTGGTGTAAATGGTATGAATCCTCCATGCGTGAAAACTATCTACAAGGAAGCTTTAAATTGAATGGGTGAATTGTGAATTGAATCATTTCAAGTTGAAATGGAGAGTAACTTGGATCAGGGTTGGCAAAAACCCGGAAAAAAATAGTTTTTGCCGGGACACGTGGAAAAAACCGGCAAAAACTAAATTCATGGTTACAAAGTGGTAAACTAGCGAGTTTTAAGTGCATTTTCGTGATGTTTGTTATTGTTATGTTAGAAAAATAACAATAGTATTTTTAATTTTTAAATTTGAGGTGGTTATTACTGTATTAAATTTTTATTATTCAAATTTGCCAGGTTTTTCGCGAATATTTAACGAATAATTAGTCAAATACTTCACATAGCAACTGGAAAAAACCTTAAAAAGTGGAAAAAACCGCGGAAAAAATGGTTTTTGCCACCGGTTTTAACCTGGTTTAAACCGCGCGGTAAAAACCGCGGAAAAATTAGTTTTTGCCACCCGGTTTTTACCAGGTAAAAACCGCGGTTTTTTCCACCCCTGGCAAAAACTTGCCAACCCTGACTTGGATGTATTAGAAAGGAGTGGAAATCAATTATCAATTGGAGAGAGGGGTCAAGGGTTTGCAATACAACATTTCGATGTAGGTGAAGATTATTCTCGTACTGTACATGAAGAGAAAACGTGGCCCTTTCTTAACGCGTGTCAACCTCTCCTTTCTAATACGTCTTCCCAGTTTGGGAGAAAGTGACACTGGTTTGCTGCGAATGAATTCGGATGAAATGAAAAAGTAAATACCATGCAGAATAACTCGGAAAAGAATATGTTTAAATTGAAATATTAAAACGCGAATAAATTCAATTGGATAGCCAAAGTTACTTTCATCGTTTGTTTTAAGAAAAAACGCTTACACGGAGCCTTAATTTGGACCCGTTTAAATTTAATAGATATTTTTCTTTTTAAACCGGGCTGCCAAACAGAAGGCGTGGTTTTTAGACTCGACTTAATTTACGAGCGACGATGGCGGTATTTTTTCGCTCTGTAATCGTCGAGAGCCGCGTAATTAGCAATTATATATTATCAACATCGCCTTTACTCATTAAAGTACCCAATCCAGTACCTTAGGGCCCATTTTCCCCGTCATTATCCGTATATATTGACACCAAATAAAAAATTAAATTTATTACAATGTATCCAGACCGGGTTATGAGAAAAAAACGACTTTCAAAAAATAATATAATGTTTGAAAAACCGCAATATCCGTTTAATGTCATCGAAGATATCCATTGTATTTTTAAGTAAGATGCGGCTCGGAAATTATTGCAAATATCTCTTATTCTTACATCGTAAACATTTTCAAATTCAAACAATTAAATTATTTATTAAAATATGGGATGAAACATCTGGTAGGAAATTCCAGTTACAGTATGAATCACCCTGTTACAGTATAGGTCACCGTCTTTCATTTCATATAAGATATGTTCCATAAGTTTCTCAGAGGTTACTGAGAACTTGTCATGAAGTGACGTAGGTAAAACTTCATTGATTCTCGTAAAGTGATGCCTGGCAGTCTGGGAAATAGCACATTTCCTCTGGTCCAAAACCAGTTTATTAATTGCTTGGACCAGTTTTTAAATTCAAGAAGTGTGGGTTACTGGTCCTAAAGACTAGTTTATTTATTGTAAATCTATAGGAGAACAAAGGCGGGGACCAGTCCTGAGACCAGTTTATTATTTCGGGCACTAAGGGGTCACTGGTCCCAAGGACTAGTTTAAAAAATTTTCTTATTTCAAAGACTGATGCCTGGTGTGGCGCTATCAAAGGCTTAGGAAGATGGACTGCGAAACCAAGTGCAGTCAATTCTCGCTTGTCGTTCTCGAACTAGATCGAGCTGAAAGTCTAGAGTTAGCATTACTTATGGAACATATCATATAAACTTATGTTATACTGAATGATTGAATATTTGATTCGATCATGATATAGTGTACAATGGTCTGTAAACACCATCGATACAATTTAGGCTTAGCTATAGTTGCTACCCATGGCGGACTGGGTCCTTATAAACCCAATATCCACCCGGCTTATAAAAATATTATAAGCGTAGATGTCTGTCCTTCAAATAAAGTGTGGTGTACATTTTTTTCAAAGACCGTCCATAAACGATCGAACGACCCCTTGTTTTGAAAAGGACAGGCGGGAGAGGCCACGATACCCATCCTCTTTATTATTGACAACCCGTAGCTTTAGTTTACATAGCACTCCAGTAGGGGGCGCAGACGCAGCTGAGAATTTAACCACGATCCATTCTTTGCGCTGGCGACCATTTTTTATATATACATATATCGTGATAACCTCTTTTAAAGTTCAGAGGGCAACGTAACCTCTGTATGCCCTATCAGAAAAGAGATATAAGTGTATCGTAAGACTTACCAACTGGTGCAAAGTCACGTTGGTATCGAAATATACAAGGCCCCGTTCGGATTTAATTTCTACTGGGTATGGAGCGACTCAGGTAGCGAACTTTATTTGTTGTTGTTAACATTTTATACTTATATTTATACTATATATTACATTGTGGTCAAAAGGATCAATCATATTTAAAATGTTTCAACTTAACTCCCACTGAGGTGTCAGAAATATTTTTAATAGGTTATGTTTTAATATGACCTTACTTACTCAATTTTAAATTGACAGGGTGAATTTGAATATCTCGTCAATTTTTGAAGTATTTTTTTTTTAAAATGTTGATTTTATTTCGATATGTATTTCAATAACCAGGAATAGATTCAATTTTAAAAGCAGGAATGGAGAACAGAGTAATCTGGGCTCGCGTCAAAGTCTCGGACCCCCTTCCACGGGAAGAGGCGGCTCATAGCCACAGAGGTAAAGAGGAATAGGGACTTGGCAGTACTACGTCATGCAACGTCAGGCTACCTTCCACTAGTGCTAAAAAACATACCAGGAGGAGGGGCTTATGTAGCTTTCATTCTGTTAAAAAAACATACCATAATGGCGCTGGGGGCGGAGTTAAGCCCGAATTGCCAAGTCCCTATTACGTATTTTTCGTCGTCCCCGTCAGCAACGTCATCCAAACGTAGTTTAAGTGAGCCAATAAGATAATTTAAACTTTTCGTTACGTGTTGGAGGGAGGGGCTTTATACTGGGCTATGAAGTAAATACTAACCGTTCTCCATTCCTACTTCTAAAATTAAATCTATCCCTGCTATAACATAATTTAGTAACGAAGGCTTAAGGGAACTTTGTTGGAATTACGCAATTTCCATAATCCCTTATCGATGAATTTATACAACGGTATAAATTTTAAATATTTAAGTTTATATATTTCTTAATGCAAATTGATTTCGTAATAATAATATAGTGTCCCATTATTTCGATTGAAGCAGCTGATAAATGAAATCAAGGGTTATTTTAGCCGATTATTTTCTTGTAAGCTCTCACGTAATGGATCTATTATATTGGTACGGGTTTCTTTTCCTTATAAATTTCGTTTATTGATAATTGAAATATTATCTTCTTCCTATTGGGTGCGTCGGATAATACCGTATTGAAACAACTGGTCCTTTAGGGCCACGAAATATAAACCTTTTATTCAATATTATAGATTATGAATTTATGTATTTCTCGCGTGAATTATTAATACCATAAGTTTATTAGATATGTTCCATAAGTATGGAGCTTCCTATAGTTCGTAATGCTGAGAGGGACTCACTGAGAGCTAGTTCGAGAACGACAAGCGAGAATTGGCTACTCTAGGTTTTACAGTCCATCTTCCTATTTAGTCTGTACTAAGCCTTTGACTGCGCCTCATCAGGCGTTGCTTTACGAGAGTCTATGACCTACATCACTCACTTCATGACAAGCTCTCAGTAACCAGTGACAAACTGGCCAACCTATCTTACCAACTCTCATTTATGGTTCCATTTCATTGGATGAAAATTAGAATTACCAAACGGGTTAATTATTCATTAGGAAATTTATTAAATTCATGGTATTATCTAATTACAATCGGGGTATTTTCTTATTTGAGCAGCGACCTAGCGAGCTAATGGCTTTTTAATGTGTTTTGCTTTAATTTTCCTTTGAAAGCCAATCTGGTTCTCTAGTTATAGCATCTGCGCCATAAGAAAACATATTTTTCGGCAGCAAAATTTTACTTTTCTCCCTCAATTTCCCTCAATATGTTAGAGCCCTTTTTCTAGTTAGATGGCGATAGCCTCCAAAGGACCATAATCCCGAGGGAGATTCTATAAAGGTGACGAAATTTAATTCAATCGATTTTGCTGCTTAAGTTTTCTTTTAAGATAATCCAAAAACTTCTAACTTAACATTTATATAAGGAAGTGTTTATAGTCATAAAAATATTTTTTCTTCTTCTTCAAATCTGTCAAAACTCGCGTTGATGTCAATTAGTAACGCTTTACCGTGACTGGGCCAATTTTTAAAACGGGCTAAATTAAAGTTTTTTCGGGCCCTTTTCGATTTAAAGTTTATCTAGGTTTTTTGTTTTTAGACTTTTTTAGTCACGCTTGTTACAATGAAAAGTTTTTTTAAATCTTGTTATGGGTTGTCATGTTAGTCAATGGGAACAGACCTCTAATTATCATCCTTGACGTTTCACGCCAAAAAATGGACCCCCTTAGGCCATAATTTTGGGGTTAAAATACCGATATATGTAGGGTCCTGGAGACTGGAGTCCCGGACTCCTAAAATTCGAATAAATTACTTTGACTGCCCTTCAGGGTTACCAGCATCTCGGGTTTGGAACTGAATGATCTGAATCGAACAGAACTACAAAATTTTCCAGTTTGTTGAGTGATTGAACTTGCAACCGTAAGACTACCCTTGTGTGTACGTGTAGGAAGAGTATTTTTCTTTTACAGGAGAAGGGTTATGACCTATTGGAACTTTTCCCCATTTGGGTGGTCGCTTTCTTTTTAAAACATCGTAAACAAGCGTAATTTGATATATAATATTATCCTAAACTAGGGTTAAAATTTTAAAGAAATGCCAAACCAAAAATATCAAAGTTCACCATCTAAGAGGGTTGAGAAAAATGTGTAAAAATCAACTTTCAGTTAGCGCAAAGAACTTTGAACATACGTGTAAAATAATTTTAAGTATATATTTTTTTCTGTTAGGGTCTAGGCCTAATTGAAAGACGCCATAGCCAACCACTTTTAGTTCTATCTTTTTAAGACGATCAAATTAGCTTCGCTTGTCAAGAAGGACCAACAGGGTCCGAGTGAAAAAAACTTCGAAATAAAATCCTACAGCTTCACCTCCGTGACTAAACGTAACCATAGCGATAATTCTGGCCACTTTTTTCGTCTCGCCTACGGAATTTTACCCGTAGATGTATTGAAATTGTTGCAGTTATTGTGAAGAATGTAATGGGAAAGTGTTTCAAGGTGTATAGGGGGTTTGTTATCGTATTAACCGGCTTGTTTATTCATGGCTTATGTCCGGTTTTATCGCGCGAGAGGTCGGCATTTTTGGCGCGTTATAAAAAGAAGGTCGACTAATAATTTTTCTTAATTTTACGCTTGTTGAAACGAGTATCGAGATTTCACGGTTTTTGGGCCAAAAAGAGGGGGTGCCCCGTTCTATGGGCGGAAGATGCCATATCGAATTTTCATTTTTGGCGTGCATTTAGCCTTTAGGAAAGCTTATCAGTTTTACCTAATTCTTTTTTTTTACATCTAAAATTAGCTACTTAGGCTCGGAATAAAGTATTTTCCATTAGCCCTATAACCTCTCTTGGTTTTGGTCTTTTTTTAAACGTCCATCAAAAATCGGGGGTTGAAAAAACCCCAACCAACAACGAGGGTTTAAAGGTTTTAATGGGTTTTATTGGGATTTTTCGGGTTTTATTTTGGGGTTTAATTTCCGAATTATTTGGGATTGCCTTATTTGGATTTTAATTAAGTTTTTTCGTGTTTAATTTATTTATTTTTTCGTTTTGTAATTGGTTTTTTTAGATTTTATTAAGTTATAAACCCAACCAACAACGAGGGTTTAAAGGTTTTTATTGGTATTTTTCAAGTTTTATTTTGGGGTTTATTTTTCGATTTTATTTGGTTTTTTTCGTATTTATTTGCCTTATTTGGATTTTAACTGAGTTTTTTCGTGTTTTATTTATTTTTTCGTTTTGTATTTGGTTTTTTTCGGATTTTATTTGGGTTTTTTCGGATTTTATTTGGGTTTTTTCGGATTTTATTAAGGGTTTTTTCGTTACAAATTTTCAGTTTTGTTTTGTGAAATATGAAATGAAACTCTTCAAAAAAAAACTTTTTTTAATAATATTAAAATTCCTTAAAATTGATGACTTTAAAGTTAGGTAGGTTAAAATTTCATAAAACCCAACAAAAATTAGGAATTTTTCCAACTCAAACCCTGCAAAGTGCCAAGTGAGATGTCCATCATGGGCCAAAATGACCTCCAAATTCAACTGTGAACCATATAAATAATCACGTATCGGGTTAATTTAATATTTACGTAACCTTTTTATCACACGCATATATATATATATATATATATAGTTTAGGCACTTAAAAAGATTGCTGACGACGTTTTTGAAAGTCGTAACAACATTTTTTTTCTTATAACTTTGAAAATATCGTACTTTTTAGTAGCTAATATATATTAGGGTCGAATTACGCCAAAGAAAATATCTCATTGCCCACCCTGCATGCAGCTTTGGTTTTTAATTTCCTCACGTATAGATATCAGCGAAATATTAGTTAAAGTAGAAGTGAGATGAGACTAGAAGTACTAAGCTAACCAAATTCTTCACTCGGCGAAAGTAAATATTCTTGATAACACAAGAACGGTTAGCCCTCTAGTAGCGGTTTCTGAATTTTTCCCTCCAAAACGTGAGACGCTCGTGGCGGTAGACGGCCGAACTAGATTCAAGGAGCCGCGTCCGTGTTCCGCAGCTTTAGGTTGAGTGGAAGGGGGTAGGAAATATTTTTGGAACTCGACCAATTTTTTTCTCAGTAGTGTAGGCGCGATGAAAGCGGCATAAAATCCTCAAATTTGTTCACTAGTGCCAGGATCTACTACCAATGCTACACTGTAAAAAAAAATGTGGCGGAAACGCTCCTATAAAGGTATTTTCGACCCCCACCCCAGACGTACCATATAAGGTATGAATTCGCACCCTTCATATAGGGTATTAATGTGAACCCCTAGATAAGGGGCGTTTTTTTATACCATTGGGTAATTTTTCGCGCCTTAATAGGTACATATTAGTAACATAGTATTTGTCTTTGAAGCAACAGAAGGGAATAAATATGTACCCTTCTTGAGTGATTGGGGTATAAATAGACTCCATATATGGTGCTTTTCCGGACAACAACAATTTGAATTAGGGGTGCGAAAAAGCGCCCTTTCTCCATTTAGGGGTGCGTTTTCAGACCATTAAAGGTATTTTCTTGGATATCAAAAATTTGGCTCAGGGGTGCGAAAAAGCACCCTTTCTCCATTTAGGGGTGCGTTTTCAGACCATTAAAGGTATTTTCTTGGATATCAAAAATTCGAATTAGGGGTGCAAAAAGCGCCCTTTCTCCATTTATAGGTGCGTTTTCAGACCATTAAAGGTATTTTCCCGTACCTTAAAAATTTGACTCGGGGGTCCGAAAATATTATTTTTCTCCATTTTAAGGTGCATTTTATTACAATTAAAGGGGTTTAAAAGTTTGAGCAAGGAAATGTGATTATTTTCGACGAAATAGTTTTATAGCCATGAGGTATCTATTGTGATAATTCTTTAAAAGAACTTCAGTGTATAGTTAACTTTATCGGAGTCAATTAAGATTCGGACTAAAATACTTTAACACTTTGATTTATTTTTAAATTATTTATACTTCATTAATAAAAATTAAATTTTTATTGAACAAATAGCTACTTTAAAGCCTATAAATTAATTTCACACTACAATATAATTATTAGAACATTAAGCTTAAACCTGATAATCTAAATATTTAGTACTATGAAAAACTAAACACTTACCAGAAACTATTTCTTAAGAAACCAGATATTAAAAAACTAATGATATCTCACCCCTATATAAAAATTTAATTAATTTATACCATAATTAATCTTCTCTAGTCAAATCAAAAACAAAGATTTTTAACAATATTTTTAGAAAAAAAATATTTGATTAAAGAAAGATGACTTTGTTACATTTGTACTAAAATTTCCACCACAGAAACAGATATTATAAACCGCTTGAATAGTTGGTCGACCTTTTTTGACTTAATAAAGATTATTCAGTCGAAGTCATCACGATTAATATAACCCTGCAATGAAAATATTATAGAACTGATTTAAAATTATCTTAAAATATCAAACCGCCGTTTTTAGACATTTTCAAACTCACATTTAAATTTAATCCTTTCCTGTTACAACACTCTAGAACATTACACAACAAGATTCCATTTTAAAGGCATGATGTTATGACTGCTATTTACTGTATTTTTTGTAAGCATTCCATGAAATTTTACATATCAGGTTCATACAAACCTGGACATGTCAGGGAAATAAATTTTTGACCAATTCTTTTCATTCACATCTTACGTGGAAAATACCTAAATTCATACCAACCTGGGTTTTAGCTGTTTCAAAATTTCACATCACTTAAGTTGTGATTCATGAACTAATCCATCAGTAATGATTTTTTGTAATGCTAAGTGTAAACGGAAAAGTTGCCTTCTGATGGCTGAAAATAGAGAATAAATTAAAATTAACTGGCCAAAGGCTTGCCTTACTTTAAAGGATGAGATCCGTTAGTCAGAACTTTAGTTTTTATGGCTCCTGATTCAAACAAGTCTGAAATTGGAAACATTTTTAAAATTCACACAGTTTATATTAATGTATTACACATAATTATTACCTTGGTTGGACTTGTGAGCGTAACTAATTTTCAAATGGACGTAGTCGCTTAAATGAGTGTCGCTAAGCCTAGTTTGAAATTTTTAGGGTTAAAAAAATATGGCACGCGACGCGCGCGAATTTATTTCACGATGGCGCGTGCGCACGTGACTTTCAAGTAAAAAATTCCTTTTGAGGTAGGGTTAGTCCCCCTATTATCGGACGCTCCTATTATCGGACACATTTTTAAAAAGTTGTTTATAAAACTGCCGGGGAAAAAAGGAACACTGTAAGTTACCTAGTTTTAAAGAGGGTGTCGAAATCTGTATGTTGCATGTAAAAACAGAGAAGGGGCTCGATGTCAGAGGAGGAAAGCGCGAACGAACCAGATATCCAATTTTTTTGATTAATTAAAACTAATTGAGGGGCCGGAAAAATTCTTCCCCCCATTTTTAAATCGTGTTTTGAGGTATATAAATAGAAGCCAACTATAAGTTATGTGTATGGCTGTAAAGCCCGAATCTTTTTCTATAAATTGCTACTTTAACAGTTAGTTCTAGGTTTCTTTACATGAAAATAAAACGCGAATCGTATCTAATGTAGAAAACCTATTATCGGACAGCTTTCAAAGACGTTTTAAAGACAAATATTTAACGTAGGCTTACAATAAGAGAGGGATTGTAAATATTTAATGCTTAAAGCGGTTAGTGATGTTCATAATGGATCCAGAAGTGTCAGAGAAGTAACAATTTTCACGGGTCTTTTATTGTTAAAAAAAACTGGTATTCCAATTGAGGAACCATTGTCCGATACATAGATCCCAGTGTCCGATAGCAAAGACCCACTGTCCGATTCTGAGATCCCAGTGTCCGATAGCAAAGACCCACTGTCCGATTCTGAGATCCCAGTGTCCGATAGCGAAGACCCAATGTCCGATACTGAGATCCCAGTGTCCGGGCTACAAAGACCCACTGTCCGATACTGAGATCCCAGTGTCCGGGCTACAAAGACCCACTGTCCGATTCTGAGATCCCAGTGTCCGAGTTGGATGTATAGGCGTCCGATAAATGGAACATGGGTGTCCGAATCAACATCCAAATAGCCGATAATAGGGTACGATACTTGCCGAATAAAATCCATGATTGGGACAACATTACATCGTTCTTTTGGAATTATTTCTATACCATTAGGTGCAGAAACGTTCAAAATATATATTTCATAAACTTTTCAAAGGTTTTCTGTGATTTCCTTACATTTAACCATAATTTTTTAAAATGTGTCCGATAATAGGGGGACTAACCCTATAAATAAACACCCTCCACAACATAAAATATTTACAAATGGTACAAAAACACACCAACAGAGAACCCTGAGGCTTGTTTTGACACCCTATAGGGTTAGAATAAACACCTTAAGGTGTTTTTTTAAGAAAATACCTTTAAGGGTACAAATACACCACATCAAAATCCAATTTTTTTTTACAGTGTAGAGCCCTTCACTTCTAGTCTCATCTCACTTCTGGTTAAAGCAGATATGAAATATTGCCAAAGTGTGGGGGGAGGGGGGTTTGTTTTTACGAGCGTTAATTTCTTATCTGACGTTGTCTAACATAAACACCGCGAATTTTATTAATGTGACCAAATTATCTTTAATCGCCTGGATGGCCTTGTCCGACCGTATCTTAATAGCCAGTTGAAGTATCGAAGACAGACAGGGCAGTTCGACATAAACCCGTGTGAAATTTTGACTTAATACACATTTTATGTTTAGATTGAAAAATTATCAACGTACGATAATCTTATAGGTCAAATGTTTTAAAATTTTAGTTTTTAACTATTTGTTTTTTTCTTAATCACGGGATATTTAAGTTAATTGATTTTTTTAAAAGATAAAAATCTTAAGCGCGGATTGATATATCCCCAAGTGTTTAGTATCGTCATGTTAAGATTAAAAGTTTATTGGGCCACGTATGGGAGTTTCCCAAAGTTGGTAATTTTTTTTTACAAATTTCCTTTTTTATCCTTTGCTAATTTCAAATTAAAATTTATTGAATTTCAAAATATTTGAAAATATTGCAACGTATTTTATTTAATTTTGGAACATTTTTAAGTTTAATTTTAATTTATTAATTAAGACGGTTTAATTTCTATCTATCCAAAAAATGGTAAATTTTTACAAATTCCATTTTTTATCCGATACTAATTTCAAATTGAAATTTATTAAACTTAAAAAAAATTGAAAAGGTTATCCAACGCATTTTATTTAATTTGTGAACATTTTTAATTTTAATTTTAATTGGCCAATTAAGACGGTTTAATTCCATGTCTATTACAAACTTGACAAATTTTTACTAATTCCATTTTTATCCGATACTAATATCAAATTGAAATTTATTGCACTTAAAAATATTTGAAAAAATTATCCAACGTATATCCTAATTTAAGAACACCTTTTTAATTTTAATTGGTCAATTAAGACTGTTTAATTTTTCTTTTTTCAAATTCCATTTTTATCTGAACCTATAATAGTTTATTTAAATAAAAAAATATACATAAATATATTTTGAAAGATTAGCAAACGTGCATCCAAATTAATGGATTTTTTTTATTATTTTTATTTTGAAAATATAAATAATGAGGTTAATAAGCGACAGGTGATAGGGCGAAAAAAAAGAAGTTTAAACTATACCCCTATTATGCTTTATACGAGGTTCCCCATTGAATTGAAAGAATGAAAATAGATAATTATGTCTTGTCTAAAACTGATGGCGCAGAAAAATAACGAGTAGCAGAAGGGACACGTGCTTCCAACGCTTTTTATTTATTTTTTTTGGTTACCTTAATAACGAATCCCTTGAGAACCATCTCTTAATTGCTTGCAATTTTCCTCATAAAAACTCTACACGCTTTGTAGTTTAGAGAAATTATCATCACTAACTATAGAAAAATAGTCGAAAATAACTAACTAATCGAAACTCATTCGATATATTTATCGAGTTTTTGTTCAATACGTGGTATGATTTTATTATTAGCTTTAAGAATTGGGTTAGAACATAAGTATTATTAATGATAAAAAATGCTTTAAATTTTTCCAATTGTAAATGCTTCAATATATACGGCGTGGAATAGATCGAAAAATTGTTGTGTTTTTTTATTTTTTGGTTTGAAATTCGCGAGACTGACGACGGAAGAAATTGGTATTATAAATTGTAGACCTGCCTGCTGGGAGGGTGTAAAATTAAAATTTGAAGTTGATACCTTATTGTTAACTAAAATTGCACTGTCTGTATTTACTTATTAGGCAATAATTAGTAATTACTCCAGAAATCAAAGGCTTACGTCTGTTGTTGAGCATCCAATTAGTTAAATAGATCTGCGGTTTAACATACCAATTTCTTTCGTCGCCAGTACCGTGAAGGTCTTGTTCCGATCTCTTCCACACTGTATTATATTTTTTCTTTCGTATATTAGGATCATTTTTTATTTGGTTTTAAATTGACTTAACCTTAATTATGAAAGGCAAATATAACCAACGATACACGACATTACCGTTCCCCCGCTCGATCTTAATTTTTCTACTTAAATTTAACAACCAAATAACGTGATTAATGTTAATTAGGCCTGCCCTTGCCGTCAAAATTTGAATATATTTACGTAATATTTTAGGCGGAAAAAGTTAAAACCTTTTTGGATATAGAGCTCGCTAAATCCATTAGTAGAAGTAAAGTACAATTAAAGGTAATTTCTTTGCACGCTATGTTATTTGTTAGTAGAAAAAATATAATTGTTTTGGGGAAGCTTTTAAAATACGTTAATGTCATTAAGTCATTAAACGGGAAACGGATACTTAATAGTAAATTAACGTCAATTATTACAGACTATTATAGTCTCTGTTGGATTACGGCGTCACGCGAACCCAATTTGCTCAGGCGCGTTTTTAGACCATGACGACATTATAGTCAATCTTTTCAATAGTAAATATTTGACTAATTCGCTTTAAATGATTTGGAACTCCGTATTTTATTCCTAATCTAAAACAAATGCTTGTTGTCACGCGTACGTATATATCAACAAATGCAAATAGAAGTAAAAGGAAGTGAGCCAATAAGGCACACGTAGCGCGAGCACCACAGGCTAGCACCACCGGCTCTGCGTTACGAAATCTACGTTATTCTCCAAACAGGGATAAAAGAGGTTAAATGATGATGGGCGACCTGCGGCACGACCCTACCCTCGGTAGGCGAATGTTAAGTGCTGCCGCGTAGCGAAATTGTATGAGAACTATGTTCAACTAGCTTCTATTTTTAAGACACAGGGGGCATTCTCGACGTTCTGTAGATGGGGTTACAGACTGCAATGTCATAGTTACGGAGGTTTCAACTCCATCCCTCTCTCCTTCGCGCTTCAAGAACCAAAAATATAATTTCTAAAGCATTCCTAGATCAATGTATCAAAAGTTCATTTGACCATTTGATTAATTACTTGCGAAGAAGCAAACACAGGCGCGTCTTAGGTTATTTCCCTCGCCAAAAGAAGCACCGCTAGAGGCAGTGTGAGTTGTGGCTAGCCTCCCGCGGGTAGTGAACTCTGGCTCCATCTGGCGTTGCCTATTGGCGCGAGGAAATTAACCTAAAGTGCGCGCGCGTCTTTGCAACTAAATAATGGAATGTTGTCTATTTTTATCGGGGAAATTATTAAAAATACCGTATAATATTAAAGTAGCACCAGACTTTGATCGCGTCGTAAACATCATACGGGACACTACGGTAAGCTTTCATCTACTCCAGTGCCTAACCCACTTTCCGTTAATTCTATTTACCTTTGTTGACCTGGAAGCTAGTATTTCACTGTCTCTTTGAAAATACGATTCGATTTTAAACGCGCACGTTCGCACGTGACCCTTATGATCTATTGCGCGATTGGTTTAGACTTTAGAAACAATTCTCCGCGTGTGTTGTATAACTTGACAGCGACCTCAATACTTGATTGATTGATTGCCCATTGATAATATTAAATTAAGGAATGATCGATACTTAGGAGTGGTAGCGCGGTGTTATAACATAAAATTATCATAAAATTACGGCTTTAAAATCAAATAACCAACTTCAACTCGATCCCTCCTCCTCCTCCCCTCATACGGGCTCCCCATTTTTAAAGTATAACAAATTACATATTTGTCTTTATAGTACCTTTATAAAATTTGATCGATGTTTAATACTTAAAATATTGTCATAATATTTCCTGTAAGATAAATTCATTCAGCTTATAGCACGCGAGGTATACGTCCGGAAATCCATAAAGGAAAGTGTTTAAATTTTTAGGTAAATTCAATCCCCCGTTTCACACGAGGCTTAACCTTAACCCTTTGTCGGTCAACACGAAAAGTTTGACACTGTATACATGGTCAGTTGGTCCTACAGTACAATAGCCTTAAACGTTATTTTAATTCGACTCGCTTTGTGGGTTCTGCATGCGGGTTTAGACCATTTTCCAAGTGTGACAATTGAAAAGTGTGCGGTGGTCCAGCTAGGGTTGTGTATTTTGAATGGTTTTTATACATTTGGCTTAAACTGTTTAGTTCATTGACGGGGCGGGCGTTCGTTTTTCCATGGGAATTTTATTCAAAGGTTTTTTACTCTCTCTCTCTCCTGTGAAGAAGAGCCGCCGACATCGTAAAGATTATAGAGCAAAATCTCAATCAGAAAGCAATCAACCCTAAACGGCAACTATTCAGGTGCATGGTATACTGAAGTTTACATATCCTACATATCCTGTGTATTGGAAGGATCAACAGGGTGTGTAAATGGATATTGTAAAGGGTTGGCAAGGGTTGGTTTTCGTAGATTGTTTTGATTCGTGGATCGACAATGTTTTAAATTGGTCATAACTTTTCTTCCGTAATACTTACGCAAAAATCGAAGACACCGTCGTAAACTAGACATTCAATAGAGTAATCGCTCCGAGTATTATTAATCTAGGGCTAAAATTAATTTCATCACGACAGATTGAAGTTTGAACAATAATTTATTAGAAAGATATTTTTTTGTCATTCTTTTAATAGAGTTATAACTTTTCTTCCGTAATACTTGGACCAAAAATGAAGATACCATAATAAACTAGACATTCAATAGAGTTATCGCTCCGAGTATTATTAATCTAGCGCTAAAAACAATTTCACCACAATAGAATAAAGTTTGAACAATATAGATATTTTTGTCATTATTTTCATGGAGTCATAACTTTTCTTCCGTAGTACTTAGTCCAAAATTTAAGGTACCATCATAAACTAGACATTTCATAGAATAACCGTCCCAAATATTATGACTTTATCATTAAAAATAATTTCAGCAAAACAGCTTGAAGTTTATGAAAAACATATCAAAATTATGAAAAAGAAAACAACTTTATAGACAGTCCCTGGTGTACGGTATCGCCGCGGTATTATCTCTCGGTTCATACCAGTGTCAAAACTGGCAATCTTGTTTGGCCAATTTGGGGCCTTTTCATTGACTTAATCCCCTCGTAGATGGATAGATTTTGGTGAAGGATAGCTAGGCCTTACCAGGGGTTTCCATATCCTTAGGAGTACGACAAGAGAATCACTTTCGGTCCATGGCGCACGACAGTTATTCGCGATTGACGCGAACGCTAAACCCTAAAAGGTTTGCCTAGCCAAAATAGCGCCCGCCATTTCCTATAAGCTGAATCGTGACAACTTGGGTGGCCCCTAGCTGCCTTTTCCTTCCAACTCCGACTCCTCACGCGGAATTACAATTTTCCTTAAAAATTACAATTTCTTTTCAAACACTCATGGGAAATTGAGAAATTCGATAAAAAAAACATACATTTCGTTCGCTACTAAAGTGATTATAGAAATCTAATTCTTAAAAGCCATCGGTCGGCTTATATCAAATGAAATACCTGAAAAAGAGTTACTTATCTTAGTTTAGAGTTAAACGCGCAATTTTACCAACGAGTAAAGTAGTCGCGATAAATGTTCAAAGTAGTGCACTTTGGGAAGAAGATAGTTATATACGATTTATCCGATTAAAGTCATCTAGAACATTCTAAACTGCCTTTCTTCGCCTCTTAAAACTTTAACGCCAATGTCTTTGACCCTTAAAACTAACCTTTTATCTTCTTTCCTAATGTCAAAGCACGTGACACTGTATTTTTATGGCGGGAAATTATAGGGTTTTCCCGCCCTTTTCTCGTGACACGCGAAGATACATAAAGGCAGAAGTGAGATGAGACCAGAAGTACTGAGCTAACCAAATTCTTCACTCGGCGAAAGTGAATATTCTTGATAACACACCAACGGTTGGCCCTCTAGTAGCGGTTTCTGAATTTCCCCTCCAAAACGTGAGACGCTCGCGGTGGTAGATGGCCGAACTAGATTCAAGGAGCCGCGTCCGTGTTCGGCGGCTTTAGGTTGAGGGGAAGGGGGTAGGAAATGTTTTTGGAACTCGACCAATTTTTTTCTCTCGAGTGTAGGCGCGATGGAAGCGGCGTAAAATCCTCAAATTTGTTCACTAGTGCCAGGATCTAAGAGCCCTTCACTTCTAGTCTCATCTCACTTCTGGTAAAGGTCGCGTATATCTGTTATCGTTTCGCCAAATTGCAAAGGACACTCGCGCGCTTTTAACGTTTAATTTATTAAGACGAGTTGGCGAAATAAATAAGCCGTCCGACTGCGAAGCATGCACCGTAATTCCGCAATAGGGTAATTCACGTCGTCTTTTAAGCTATACCCCTTTCGTACTCTTTTTCATTGTAATTTATGATAATTTGTCCTCTTAATCGCTTGATATAGATGGCTATCCCGAAAAGGCTCTATATCTATAGTAAGTACTTCAACAGAAATACTGCTTTTTAAAACATCCCACATCCGCCGCTTTTACATTACATACTGTCTCAATCCATCTACGCTGCTACACAGAGAGAGAGGTCTTAAAATTTCGCCTTAATCTTGTGTGTTTTATTTCAATCTCTTAAAACTTTTGAGAACTAGCTTTTAAGAAAATTTATATCTTCCCGTATAAATATAGACTGACTTTTTAAGTCGACCTTCCTTTCTGTTATTTTTTTTTTGTGTGCACCTTGAAAGAATCTAAAGAACCTGGATACTTCTATTGCTTTAGAAGTTTGTCTTCGTGCGGTTTTTATTTTATTTTTCTAATTCGGTGACATGAATTGGGGGGTTTGATTCAGTGAAAATAAAAACCTTTTTTTAAAAATTGGAATTAGAATGAAACCAATAGGTTCTATTCCAACAATGATATTGTTCGTTTTTACAGCGACCAGATTCGAGGGTTTACTCACGAGGACACTTTCCAAATATAGACCAATCCATTATTGACATAGGTGGTGAAGAGAACTTTACAGGGCGGCGTCATGAAGTACCGTCCGCTAGAGGCAATGCGAGTTGGCTAGCCCCTCGCGCTTGTAGTGAACTCTGAATGAATGAATGAATGAATGTCTGGCTCCATCTAGCGTTGCTTCCCCCCTCTGCGCACCTGTATGTTGCTTTCTCTACAAGTAATTATAGAAATGGTCTAATATAATTTTAAATAGGACAAGTAAAGAAGTGTTTGCGCGTATACTCGAGTATGTGCGCACTGAGCTTAGGTTCGTTTTAGTTTAAATGCAGAAAGACATTGATATACACCAATCCTAACGATGACTTTTTCTCCTGCCGGCGGTTTTTGTATTATAATCCCCCCAGGGTGGGAAATAAGGATTTTTTTTAAAAAACTGGACATTGGGCCAGCGACCCCCACCCCCTGGCCTGAAATAAATAACCTGGTCCACAACCATTGACCAGGGCAAGCCGTCTGCTAAACTAAAGAAGTGGATAATTAAAATAGTTGAGATAATGTCTGGCCTCTGGTTACCGTTGAATTTTCTTTGTGGTCCCGTGGACCACTGACCCCCCTCCGATTTAATTTTTAAACTGGTCCAGGTAATTTTTAAACTGGTCATTTGCCCTGTGCCACCGCCTTATTTCCCAAGCTGATTTATCCCCCTATTTTATTCCCATCAGCGATGAAACTATTTAAAATTTTACTATTAAAAGAAATATTTAGTGATATCTTGAAAGTATAGTTTGTCCAACCCCTCAAAACTGTCTATAAGGTACGAGAAAAACTAGTTCCATAGAAGTATATACAGCTTGACATTGCGATAAGAAATCCAGATCTCGCTTTTAAAAGGTCTGGCAGAATTTACGACAAGTAATATTGTCATCCCACTCGTATATACAATCTTGGAGAAACTCGTAGTGGTTCATTCAGACTTATAAACCATCTAACCGGAAAAAGAAAATAGTATCGTATATCCCTACGCCCGTTGTTACTGTACCATTATCTCCAGTCACTAAATACCTTAGGAAATAGTTCCTAAACTAGGCGGAATCACGATGCAAAGCCACTTTCATCAAGAGTATATGTTAGTTTTTTAGTACGGGATAGGTTCGAATCGATACTGAAAGGTTTAGTGACCACATAGATCAAACTAATTTACGAGGTCTTCTTTTCCAAGAAGTTTAGTCTCCGATGGTCCGCTCCTATGTATGTTATGTATGTATACTCCCACTACAAACTAAAGTCTCAAAATCCCAAGAGGACCCCTAGGCGCATGCGTCAATGGATGTCCTCATTGATAAGACTCTTTAAGTATCAATGACAGAGAGGTTGACTTGAACTTTGCCCTTTTACCTCCTACCTACCTTGTTGTTAACTTAAACCGTAAGATCTTGACATCCGGTTGCGTATAAGCCTTGAATTGTCTATCCACACTGTAAACTCGAATTAAGTTTAAAAGGGATAGTGTCAGGACTCATAGGCGTGTATTTAAAACTACCAAGACCTTATGGTATTGTCGAAATGGAACTCAACAATCCCTAAGTTATAGGGATAGTTTTATAATAATTTTATTTACCTTGTCAGACCCTAGGCTAAAATGCTAATTTCAATCCCTGTGGAACCTGACTTTTATTTGAATTATAAATTGGCCTTTAATGCAAAGATTGTCTTTGAAAAGTCGGATACCTTTATTTTGCGTTTAATTTAGTTATACAGGGTGTTCTGATAAGTCTGCCATAAATTAAGGGGGATGTTTTCGGATGTTTTCTGGGTGCACGATTTTGAGTCGAAAATGCAACTTCTATCTCCATTTTGCCCTAAGGGACACTGTTTTCGAGTTAAGATTTGAGTATTTTACGGATGACCCCTTAATTAATAAGGGGTCATCTATAAAACTCTCAAATCATAACTCGAAAACAGTGTCCCTTATAGGCAAAATGGAGATAGAAGTTGTATTTTCGACTCAAAATCGCCTAAAGAACATGCTCCTTAATTTATGGCAGACTTATCAGAAACACTCTGTATGTAAATACCATAGGTAAAACAAGTTGATTGAAATATTTTAAGACTGTTTTTTCCCCCGTCTTGTTTCTGATGTACAGATTATATCTATAGCTTAAGGGTGTTCGTTAAAAGGCTTACTTAATTCTTAAATTAGAATTAGGATTCCGTATAAATAAATAACAGGTATACCATAAATTATTTTGAAGAACTCGTGAAACTATGCCGTTTATTTTGCAGCGGTTCGATATCGAATCATTTTAACTCGAAATCTTCAACTTCGTATTGGTTTGGTTTATCGTCAGTTTTAAAATATAGCGTTCACCTTCATTGGCCGATACGGTTAATATATTTCTGTTATTGGTGTAAACGCCATTAAGGTTAATTTTTGTACGCCGATAAATTCTCGTTAAATTAGTTTCTTACTTACTTAAACTTTAAAAAAGAAGAAAAATTATTTCCAAGTCTAATCAATTCTCGTTTCTTTCTTGGAAGCTAACGCTTAAAAAGGTTATGTCTTTGGAATACAAACCACCTAATTAGCATGGCCAAAACCACTGAGGGAGATAGGTCATCGAATGACCCCACTTAATGCCTTACCACGTGTAGATTTATCCCTTCAACTATACGAGGACATTTTTTTAGACCCAATTCGAGTACTTTATTCCAGTTGGCAAGCTGTTAGCGACGGGTGGTACCAGTTATTTCAAGATCCCATTCGTCGTAATAATTCCGAGATTAACTTAAAATCTATAGTACTAGGTCTAAAAAGAACTGATATGTCAATTTTAATACTCTATATTCAAATGGATGAACTGGTTTCCTTCGATCTTGAATTTATTTATCGTGACTTTAGAAGGTCCTGCTGTAGGCCATGCGAAAACTAAACGCTTTGTCGATGTAACCATGTCTTTTTTTCTGGTATATCAAGGACACTCGCTATTAAATTCAAGGTCAATTTTTAAAGCTAGGTGGGAGGTAGGAGTAAATGAGATGTATTCCCTTAACTAAGAATGGAGATTTTCTAGCAAAAGTTGGAAGGGTTCTAACCAGGGCAGTGCTGCGGGTCCAGATTTTTGGGTGTCGGGTAAACTTCGGGTAATAGAAAATTTTACCCGCCGCGGGTGTCGGGCCTTACCCGTCGGGTCATGCAAAATCCCCAAAATTAGCTTTCGGGTCTTTGTTTTTCCTTACAGTCCAATTAAAAGCTAGATTTCAAAGCCAAGCCATTATCCCATAGTGTAATTCATTAAACAATATTAATTTTAACTTGTTACTAATTAAATTATTTAATTATGAAAGGCAGAAGTATTGAAACATGCGCGGTAACGTCATGAACTGGACCCATGGGGATTTTGTCAGACTCAGCGGGTATTGGCAAAGGCTTAAAATTGGGACTCGGGTACCCGTTTGGGTCCTAAAAATTCTTTTTTCGGGTATCGGGTCGGGTACCCAAGATTTTCGGGTACCCGCACACACCTGGTTCTAACCAACTGAAAGCCGTGCGAAGCGGGTTCGAATAACTGAAGATGAACGATAGAAAGCCTTTATCCTCCCGAATTATTGCTTTCCTCTGACGGAAATTCTCTATTTTTCACTTTTCTGTTCACTGGTACCACATTGCACGGCTTTTAGTTAGCTAGAACCCTTCCGACTTTTGCCCCAGCGGGGATAATTAAATATTAATGGTCGTTCCATTGTTATTCTCATACTATGTTTTCAGTTTGCCATGAAAGTCGGTCTTCAGGCTCGCTGTGAAAAAAAAATTATTTCTTTGTTGGGATCCTTAAGGTATACGAATTAATACATTTTAGCTAATGACTCACTTTTTTCGATGTCGAACCCCTCGGTTTCAATTAAGTTAAAAGAATACCCAAATAGTTTCGCGGTCAGTCTATAGGATTTAAATTGGGTTGGGGGGCGGGGGTATTTAATACTATAAAAGGCCCTAAAGCCCCCAAACTCTCTGTAAAGAAAGGAACGAAAACCAACAGGTCCAGGTGAACTTGTCCGTGGTATAATAATTCTGATTTTAATTTACGTACGAACGCCGCGTGGCTTCGTAACGAATGCGGCAAAAGACGCCCGTAAAGATTAAACGTTGGAGATAAGATTCACGTGAAACACACGAGCAAGATGGTAACGGGGGCCCCCACCGCATTTGAAACAATATAACCCAAAAATTACGACATGTAAAAAATTGTAATGGCTTTAAAGTTTTTAAACATAACACTATCAGACTCTCCCTAAGTTTGGTTGATTCGAAAGGATATTCGCTACGAGCTCGCGTCCGGTAGAGAGGCGTCATCTAGCGGTGTGGTCCTTAAAGCTTACTACACATTAGCGCGTTTTAAAGCGTCGCATAGCGTGTGTTTTCCCGCGTGTATAGTGTCACCAGATGTCGCTATGACTGTAGCGCGAGCATTGGTGCGATTTTTTTCAAAAGCCAACGCTACGTAACGCTAAGCTAAATCTGCTCTTAACCTGACTAAACCAAGGAAGAAAATTTCAGTAAGTCACGCGTATATTGTTTTAATTTGGAGCAGAAGTTTCTAATCAAAGATGGCGAAACATTCTCTTTAATTTTGAATCGTATAGATAATCTCTCTTCGCTAAGCCCCAATACTTAGACATTATAGGTTTATTCTTTAAACTAACTCGTGTATGCGATTCTAGACTTAAATACGATCTGCTCGCGAATGCAATTACATTATATACGCCTATCAAAGCCCGAATTTTAAGCCTTGGTTCTTCTTCCGTAGACTTATATACGAGGTTCAAAGGTCACTATAGACGTCCAACGTGATATTTACGTCGTAAAAACAACTAAACAACCTCGATTTTCTACGGTACGGACGTTATTTGTGTACTACGATTTTAGGAGTACCCTCCTTGGGCTTGCTTAGGTAAATATTAGGTTAAAAAGACGGTAAATTAGAATGTGATCGTTATTGGTGGTCGATCGAATGCATGCTCCGTGTTAAGATGGAGAATCCAGTTTTGTTAGCCTCATCAATTTCTCGCTCCTATCACGGTTTTATTTTCCAAAAGGTCAAATTGAGGTCGAACTTAAGGTCACGTGTACAATCGTTCGCCTGTACTAATGAACCACGAGAAACGTTTTCATAAAGCTAATAATTTCCCCCTCTTTGCTCTTTAAAAGTGGTTTTTCTTTATAATTTAAGTAAGTTTTGTTCGGATTAGAGATTACTTATTTCGTTTACTATAAGCTGAAAATAATCGAATTTTAATAAACCAGTTTGAACTCAACTTTTTATCTTCACTCGTAGTGTCGTCTGCTCTCGCGAAATGTGGCCCAAAAAAAATCTCCGAGGTTTTAAAAAAAAATGGCGTTATTCATGACAAGATGATTAATCAAAATCTCAGTTGGTTTTCTCTACATTTCTCCTGAACATGATAAAATGATTTTAGTCAAAAAACGAAACTGTTTAAACAAACAAGCTCTTGGAAATTGTCTTAACGCCGGCCGGGTCGAGGAGCGAGCGTGGGTTTCTTTTTCTTAAACCCTCGCGCGTAAATGTCTATCTCATCAATTTTCGGTAGGAGAGTATGGATGGTAACTGGATGTCCAAGTACTGCTGGTCCAGGGTGCCATGGGGGTTGAAAACACCTATTTCGTTGATTGAGGCTCACCGGGTGTCTTCTTCTTCTTCTTCTTCTTTTCACGTTGTCTCTCGTTTTAGACCCCATCATGGAGGCTTTAATTTGTGAAAATAAGGACTTGTAGGGGTCATTTCGATTCTCTTTTGGGCCAAGACCTCCCTCTTTATATTTGTTTAAACTTGGGTGTGGTTGGTAGTATATTCTAACACTGTACCTGGAATAGTCATGGAATTTTTGAAAATTGGTTCCTGAAGTAATATATTTAGAAGTTTATGACGCTAATCATTTTTAGCCACAAAATTAAAATTTTCTATTAATTAAAGTGAAAAAAAAAAGACTTTGAAATTTCTGGGAACACCTGGAAAAGTCGGGGAATTTGAAATTAAACTTGATATTTACATGATTTTTCTTATCATAATTTTATTTTTATCAGGGTATTTATTCGTATTTAATTAATGTTTAGAGTTCCCAAAAAACTATTTTAAACTCGCATTTTTAAAGGTGATCAAAATGGAGGGGCTAATCACTGTACACCGTACGGATTACGAGTAATCATTTGGCGCTGTCAAGCTAGGCCAGGACTTTTAAAGATTCAATTTAGTACAGTCAAAGGTACAGCCGAGTGATTGGCCCCTCGATCAAAATATCTGGGGGCCCATAGAAATACCTGTTTAGGCCTTTTCCTGACACGGGGTAATTTATTGGTATAGCTCTTACAAAAGTCAATAAAAATTTAGTGTAAAGTTTCGCGATATAAATTGGCTATTTGCGAAACGATATTTATCAAATGGTCCAATTCGTACTTGTCATTGCCAGACAGTCTCCTGTTAAGATATCTGATAAGAGATTGTGCCCAGAGATTCCTCGAAAGACTCCACGCAAATATTTCAAGAATTTATTGTACGCTATATGAGAAATATTTAAATATTATCCTAGCCTAGGATCACTTTAATTAAGAAATGTTTCTTACCTTTAAAGGTAATTAAATTATTTTATTTTTATTATCTTTGCAGACTCGAGAAACAAGACAACCGAGTTCATATTGGTAAGTTTATTTTCGAATTTTTCTGTTTTTGTGTCAGGTCTGAATACGGACTTTAAGTGTTGGTTTATAACTTCACGTGACTTCTCAATCTATCACCCAGCATGCATCGCGATTCCCTATACAGGGCCCTGTCTGTTATAGTTAGAGAAAAACCAATACCTTTCACGATTTATAAAACAAGAAGTGATATCTAGTTTATTACGGAGAAAGGTATAAGATGCCTAAGTATTGGCGCGCCATAATCCCAGTCCCCTTTTCAAAATAGAAGGGGGGACGTAAAAGGAGGCCGGGCTGTTTCACCCCTCCTCAGTCGGGAAATACGTAATTTTCGTCATTCGCGTCGCGCTGACGTGAGTTTTCAAGAACCAATCAGATGCTCCTGGTTGTAATTTAGAGGCGGGGATTAACGCCGGACAGGCTACGTTTGGACTGGAGATAAAGCTGGAAATGTGGCGAATTTATACCTTCTCCCTAATAAACTAGATATCACTTCTTGATAAACTTGGTCCCAAAATTCCGCGTAAAGATAATTTCTACTCAATGACGAATTAAATAATTATTTCGAATAATTAAAAACATTCGGCGAGGAAACAATTAAAAAGAGCGAAGATATGGTAGGGGGAAATAATAAATTTGGAATATAATAACTGGCGGTCGGGCCATTTAAGAGGTAATAAGCTTTGTTAATTGCTTTTCTCACCCCGTGGCACCCTTCTTCGAGTATTTACGTATAAAGAATTTAAACTTGGAACCCTTCATGCTTTTCCAAATAATAAATTTCATTTGCCGTTAGTTCAAAGTTCGACGCAGTTTAGAACGTGCTAAAGACGTAAATGATATGCATAACGCAACGCTCTGAAAGAAATTCGTGAGTGCCTTTTTCATAAAGAATCTATATTCGCTTTAGTACGTCGTCACGTTCCGAGTTTGAAACATGGATCTTATAAAACCCGCTTAGAGGGTAGGAAAATTATGGGAGAGCGCGCTTTTGTAATGAAGTTTCCGAAATGGCGCGTAATGGACACTACCCGTTAGGCTTTCCCTGGAAAAGTCAGGGAATTTGAAAAAGGGTGTAAAAAGTCAGGGAATTTGAAAAAGGGTGTAAAAAGTCAGGGAATTTGAAAAAGGGTGTAAAAAGTCAGGGAATTTGAAAAAGGGTGTAAAAAGTCAGGGAATTTGAAAAAGGGTGTAAAAAGTCAGGAAATTTGAAAAAAGGTGTAAAAAGTCAGGGAATTTGAAAATTTCCGTAAAAGTCAGGGAATTTCCGTTGCATACTGACTTGAAAATGTGTAGTCACGGTCAACTAGGCGCACCAGCTCAATGATAAAGTTCTACAGGCCTACATTAACTGTTTCTGATAGTTCCTCTTAAAGTTTTATTAATTACTAAATAGTTCTTTCAATTAAAAACAGTTATAAAATTAGCATAATTGTAAGTACAAAGCTGATGATAAATATGTAATTTTTTAATAACTTTTCTGTTGGTGTAAGTTCGAAAATTCGTCAGGGAAATTGGCTTTAGATGGTCAGGGAAAACATGGAAAAGTCAGGGAATTTTGAAACGAAAAATCTGTGGTAACCCTGCTTGAAGTACTGGTAAGATCTGTATATTTTATGGTATATCAAGGTCATTCAAAATTTAGTAAATAGTAAAAGTGAGCAGGGGGATTAAACGAAATTATTGTACTCCTCCAAGATCAGGGCTAAAAAATACCTCCTTTCTGGCCCTCTTTAGTATTACAAGGTCCATGCTTGACTGAGTGAAGGTACCGTGTATCTTACGGGATCTTTTTTTTAAAGTTAATTAATAGTTAATCGGCGGCTTAATTTTTCCTTCAAAAGAATTATTTATAAAGAGGGCTATAATTAAAAAATACTCATTTCTTAAATATATGATGAGATTATGGTTACGGAATTAACATTAGTAAATAGAGTAAGGTCAAAAGGTCAAATGATCCTAACGATCCAAATAAAAATTACTCCTATCTTTAATGAAAATGGGGGCTGTCCAAAAAGTGCTAAAGATAAATTTTCTCGTAAAATTAAATGGCATACGTAAGACTTGGCTATGTAGTTAAAGAATGTTGTCAATTTTACTCCCCACTTGCTTATCCAAGGCCGAGATACCCGCGTGTCGTTAAGTCAATCTAAAATGAAAAGGGGACGTAATGGCTTTCGAGTGACGAGATTCCAGCGTGAACATAACATAACCCAAACTATTTCGCGCTGTATACTCAAGTCTTTTTTCTCTCTCTTCTTCTTTTCTTTAAAGGGATAGTAGCTCATAAATTTTGGTTCTGTTTAAATAAAACCTTTTGACCGGAAAACAACACAGACATGACGTTGTTCGGTTGCTATAGCAGTGTTGATACAGGTCAGGGAAAACCTGGAAAAGTCAGGGAATTTCAAAATTTTTCCAAAAAGTTCAGGGAAAAGTCAGGGAATTTTAAGAATTTTAACAAATTCAGGGAATTTGGTTAAAGTGGCTATAATATCTGCAGATCAAACCTTCCTAAGCTGAGTGATGTTTTAAACGCCGTTTTAGGGAGATCACGTTTGACCAGACACCAATGACTACGTCATAATCCAGTTTCCATCAACTTATTAGCTCACTTTTCAAAATTATCAAAACCATACGTTATTCGTAAATGAAAGTGAGCGACTATCCCTTTAAAGTATTAGATTATAAAAAATGAGGCAAGCCAATATCTTCTCAAGTGATCCATCTTGTTTTTGAGCTATGGATGTTCAGTTTCTGCTCGAGGTTTGCCCCGGGTCATGGCTAAACCAAATATAACCCGCCCCCTATCGGCCCATCCACGAACTAAACGAACACCCCCTTAAGCCAGTATAACCTCCTTAAATTCGTTTAGCGCCACGCGGTGAAAAATTTTAAAATTAAGAAAAAACGCATTCCACGACGTAGATCGGATACTTGCCCCCATCTTCCCGGTTTTTGGACAGGATAAGGCTTTGTACGGTGAACAAGAGGTATTGTAACCATCTCATTTAGTACGTTTTGCGGGTTCACGAGGGGTTGTTAGCGTTTCAGGGGGGACGAAGAATGAAAAACTGATTAAACATTAAGATAATAAGGTAAAAAATGTTCTCTCTCGAATTTTTGGTAACACCCATCAGTTTTCCAGATTAATTTTTAGTTTTTCTTAAAGCAAAGTTAATTGCCCTGTTAGCGAGCTTGAAAATTGATAGCCGAGGCCTACGCTTCTCGATTTATGGTGCTGCGAAGGAGGTTTATTCTCTGCCCCCCTCCCCCTCATCTCGCTGTTTTTTTTCCCTTCCTAGCCTTTCTATATACAGTTAACGCCTAAAACTTGTTAAAACTAATGATTAGAGCTTCGAAATTGCGTATTTAGAAAAATTTTCTTTTTAAATGAAGTTTCCAGCTGGAAATTGCAAGGGGATAAAGGCGAGGAAAGTGTTTTTATTGTGTAGATTTCTAAAGGTGGAGGGGCTATTAGTCATGATACGTGATTTTAAAGGGAACCTGACAACTCTAGGTTACTAACTTAAATTCGAATAATGTGGGTGAAAAGGTAAATGAATGTTGTGATATAATGTTTAAACGCTTTTTCTATAGCTAAGGCTTAAGGTTTTGTTTGTTTTGGTTATGGTTTTAATGCCTTTTCTATGGACAAGGCTTAAAACCCTCAGTTTTTGTTATCTTTACGGTACTTTTTCTATGGGAAAAGCACAACAAACTCAGTTTATCTCAAAGAATTATTTATTTTATGTTTATTCTTAATGAATTTTGACGATATATCTACCCTTTAATTATTCTCGTTCATTATAGGCGTAATTTCGGTATTAGTTGTTAGAATTGTTAGCTTAAGGTGATGGCAGATCCCTATTTAAGGATGTACGAGGTCGGGAGGGAGGAATGTTATCTGGTGGCGCCATCGTACGATGACGAAAAGAGGCAGGGACAATCACGACTCCGTTAAAAGTTTTTTTTAAAACCCACAAAACCCGCCCACTTTTGGTAAAACGATTCAAATCGACTTATACTAAACACGACTAAAGATAAAACATAAAATGAGAATCCTAACTACACCTATGGAAACAAAAGCTGGCGAGTTAAGGCGCTTTATTGCAACTTTTAAAGATCATTTTACAAGCTTTTCTTGATAATAGAGTGTCTGTTTCACGCCTATTTTGAAATACTTCGCTTAAAATGGAAATTTATGATATTTATTCAACAACCTGTACCTTACGAGGAGTAAGTTACGCGCCTTACCTTCGTTATTTGTGCAAATACATCCCGAGTTTATCTCAATTTTAACATCGAAATTCGAGTGGAATTTTTAGATATCATCGTAAAAGAAATGTAATTATGATGGCTTTATCTCCTTGTTCCGTTGAGTTTCGGAGTACTTTTTAGTGTTTATTTGTTTTACAAATTAAGTTCATCGATCATAGAAAATTTTGCATAGAATATATACTTTGTATTTTATTGCAACCTTCACTTGTGAGCTCGTAAACCTCTGGTTTTTTAAAAGAGTCAGGCAGGCCCTTTGAGTATGTTATAGCTCTGGTTCTCCCTTCTCTAGGGATACTAAATACTTGGGATTACATCAAGCAGGGCCCGAGTGCTCGAAACTTTGGTAAACTTTCTCTCTATAGGATTAACATGGACATTTTTACACGACCCTTTTTAACTCTAGTTCTATTAGAGATACAAGGAAGTCCTTTCATTATGTTATAGTCATATTTCTCCTTTTTCAACGATACTAAAGGTCTAAATACAACAATTAGGGCCCGATTAATTAAGCAAAAATATTCGTAAACGATTTCTCCATAGCATTAACATGGACATTTTTACACGACCCCTTGGAAGTCCTCTGATTATTTTATAGTCCTATTTCGCTCCTTTCAGACGATACTAAATTCTTGGGGTTACAACAATCGGCGCTCGTGTAAATATAGTAAAATTGTGAAATCATTTTCTCCATAGGATTAACATAGGCTTATTTGCAGACCACTTTGGAGGGTCATAACTCTAGTTCTGTAAGAGATACAGGGAAGTCCTTTGAGTATGTTATAGTCCTATTTCTCTCGTTTCCAACAATACTAAATACGTGGAGTTACAACAATCAGGGCTCGATTAAATAGGTAAAATGGCGAAAACTTTCACTCCATAGGATTAACATTTGCTTATTAATAGACCATTTTGAAGGGTCGTAACTCTGATTTTATAAGAGATACAGTAAAGTCCTTCTAGTATGTGATAGCCCTAGTTCTTCTATTTACAACGATGCTAAAAACTCAGTGTTGCAACAATCAGGGCTCAAATAATTAAGCAAAATACATGGAATATTGAGCAAAGTCATTGTTTTGAAGTGAAAATGAATTTTGAATTTATTTTCCTTTTTCAGCCTTGTCTATAGTTTTTAATTTAGAAAGGAATTTTACCATTGCGAATGTTTACATTTCAAAGGAAACCGCGCGTGAAGAATGAATGTTTTTCTGTTTGGGTTGATTACGAGTACATTTATTTCACCGCGAATATAACTAGCTCAGGCGGTATAATTTTGTTTTGGGTTGTTTTGATTATACGGTGATCTGTTTTCTGTCAGGTTAGGCTTAAAACAGGCGTATATATAAAGATAGAATTTAATTCCATCAACGCCTACTTCTTCCCTAAGGTGTTGAGCCGCTGATGGCCCTAATAACAATGGGAAAGATGTAATATTACCTGGGAAAGATCTAGAGTTATACGCTTTGATTTACCTCCGAGAAGATTCTTTATCTTTCCAAAGTTGTTTTTTTTTTAAGATTTTTAAACTTTGTTAAGTGTTAACTTTGCAATTTAGTAATGTACCATCTCTCTTTTTTTACCTTAGCAGGTGTTCTCCTAATCATAGGTTGTCTAAATTGAAACAAGTTAACCCGATAGAAACTTATACGGCCTTCAAACCTAGAATAATCTTTTAAAGTTTGTAAAAAATCATTTTAATTGATTTAAGGTTTTGAATTTGAGATAATTTTGGGGTGCTGCATGCTATAACGATGACTTAACTTATTGGAATAGTTCTTTATTTTAATTAATTACCAAGATATTTGAGGTTAGAGGTCACCTTATCCTATGACGTATAATTTTTGCTATACCGCAGAGTAAATATATATACTCAATTCATTGTTCTTTTTCTAAGTACATATTAAAGTAAAATTTGCCACACAAAATCTATTTTCAAACTGATCAAGCATAAATTCAATTGATATATTGTTAAATATGGTCTAGGTTGCATGAACTGCAGTTTAATTTCGATTAATTACGGGTGGTCCAACGCAATTTACTGTTATTTTTGTAAATAAATTTTTAGAGTAAAAATTGCCACACAAAACCTATTTTCAAACTGATAAACTATAAATGAAATTGATATAAATATTGCCAGAAGTAAGATGAGACTAGAAGTGAAGGGCTCTAGCATTGATAGTAGATCCTGGCACTAGTGAACAAATTTGAGGATTTTATGCCGCTTCCCACGCGCCTACACTACAGAGAAAAAAATTGGTTGAGTTCCAAAAACATTTCCTACCCCCTTCCCCTCAACCTAAAGCCGCGGAACACGGACGCGGGTGCTTGAATCTAGTTCGGCTGTCTACCGCCACGAGGGATAATTCAGAAACCGCTACTAGAGGGCCAACCGTTCTTGTGTTATCAAGAATATTCACTTTCGCCGAGTGAAGAAATTGGTTAGCTCAGTACTTCTGGTCTCATCTCACTTCTGATATTACTAAATATGGACTAGGTTGCATGAGCTGCAGTTCAACAGAAATCAATTACGGGTGGTCCAAATTCAAAACTGTAATAAAGTTGAATATTGAGCCCTTTGGGTGGCAGGCAGTATAGGTTAAGAATGTAGTAAACCAAAGGTTCTTGGGAAAATGTTTCTCAGGCGCTGTGATAAAAAATATGTTTATACTCCAAATTTGGCGTTTATGAACGTCGATTAGGAATCAGTCCTACGATAATAAAAGTCGTTGATTCGTGTTTATAAGAAGTTAATTTAAAACCCACCGAATCATTTTATACAGTTACTCGCCGCGCGTATAAAAATTGGAAACGTAATCTATATCCTAATGTAAACACTTTAAAAAATAAACCCCCGAAAATTTCTCTATTTAGCGAATAAGTGGTTGCTGCGTGCTTCTACTTGTTATAAAGATTGGATGTTGCCCAGGAACCCATAGTCGTAAATGTCACACGAGATGTAGGCCATCCTTGGACCCTAGAAGCGTACTTTTATCCATGGTGATAAAGAATTTAGTATTCCAGCACCTAGTTTGATTTTAACGTTGACTTTAACGCCTTTAATACGAAAAGGCTGCCATTAGCTTTCCCCGTGCTCTAAGAAAAACAGAATGCCTTCTCTTCTATATGGTACAACGCTAAGCCTAAATCAAGAACTTTATCTTAAGGTATAATAATAACTATGAGCAACTTGGAAAGATTCCTCTAAAAGCCAGCCATCCAGCTCTTGTCTGTTTTCTAGTAAGGTTGTAAATCCTACGTAATTGTGGCCTCTGTTGATAATATTTTTGTTTCAAGAACGTAGAGTGAAGGTATTAATACGGTTATACCTGCTTGTTTTTTAAAGGACAAGTAGTAGAATTTGTTTCTGCAATTTTAATTAAGGGCAATTTAAGTTAAAAGTAATCTCTTTAATTTAGCACCATTATTTCACGAACTTTTGTTATAAGTTTATCGCGTAATGGTCGAAGCTAAAGCTTTATAAGTAATATATTTATATATTTAAGTATAAATATGATTATATCTTTCGTCTTCATCTGAAAGATGTTTTATCTGACTCGATTTAGGCTTCCGTAATTCGCGTCGCTTTTATTCAAATAGACGGAGGTTTCACGCGCTGTAACAGCCTCGTTTTCGATTCAGTTTTGACAGGGGTTTCGTGACGTGACCTATAATGGCGTTGCGAGTTGCTGGTGAAATTGGTTAGTTTAATTGGCGTAGGGGGCCTCGCGCGCTCATGGACCTAATGAGTAGCTATGGCGGACGAGAATACCCCGCGCGCTATACGTAATTGCGGCTAGTTTAGGCAACTTTGGAGTTTAGATTGCGACGCAGATTAAGCTCGAATTAAGGTATAGAAATTATTAGCGCCCCCGGCTTGGCAGAGAAATAAGGTGAGCAAGACAATATATCACTTTTGGGATTGCAACTCTTTTTTATCCTGGTCAAAAATCTGACCAAATTACATTACCAGAAGTGAGATGAGACCAGAAGTACTGAGCTAACCAAATTCTTCACTCTGCGAAAGTGAATATTCTTGATAACACAAGAACAGTTGGCCCTCTAGTAGCGGTTTCTGAATTTTCCCTCCAAAACGTGAGACGCTCGCGGTGGTAGACGGCCGAACTAGATTCAAGGAGCCGCGTCCGTGTTCTCCGGCTTTAGGTTGAGGGGAAGGGGGTAGGAAATGTTTTTGGAACTCGACCATTTTTTTCTCTCTAGTTTTAGCGCGTGGGAAGCGGCATAAAATCCTCAAATTTGTTCACTAGTGCCAGGATCTACTATCAATGCTAGAGCCCTTCACTTCTAGTCTCATCTCACTTCTGACATTACCTAGGACGTAGTTGAAATTTCACTGGGAAGTTATTCTTAAGTAGTAGGGGTACTAAGAAATATTTTTACGAATCCGTGGCCATCTTGGAGAAATACGGTTTAACGGCCTACTTCACTCGCCACATTGGCGCTAAAAGCCGCGATCTCGTGATCTTAGCGGGGATGGTTATTGTGACCTTTGACCTCCCGGGCTAGGATGTTATTAGGCACTAATTGGCAGTTCCAAGAATCTACCTAAATTTATGGCTTATTGACTTAACGGAGAGATGTGAAGAAACTCTCTCCGAAGGGTTTTATGACAGGGTTGACATGGGGATTCTGTTGTTACCAATAATAAAATCAGTTCTATTTCAGTATTGCTTAGTCCATGTTTCTACCCTATCATCTCCTACATTCGCGCTCGTAGCGAGACTTGTAACGTTACAACGGTCAGAAGTGTTAAAAGAAGTTAAAGAACCGGGGAAGTTTTATCTCTCTTCATAGTGTTTTATGTGTAAGATATCACCGCCATCTTTTAAAATGGCGGACTGGGAAGTAATCAAAAGCAAACAATGGTGGACAGGAAAGTCATCAAAAATTATGTCGGGCCCCTGGTTCAATATAAATATTAAATTTTATACACATTTTTTGCAATTAATATCTCTTTATGAACCCCTATACTGGAAATTGGTTAGGACTAGAGTATCTACAGACAGAGTAGCGTCAATGGGTCAAAAAGGACGTCAAAGCCCTATATTTTGGGAAAAGAAATAGGAAACGCGTAATTTTTCCTCTTATTAGCGATAGATGGCGCTATCCCAATTTTGTTCATAGAACCAGGTTCGGAACTGAGTTGGAGACGCGGATAGTGCCACACATCGCCAAAAAACATGACACGTTCCCTACGTTTCTTCCCAAAAAATAGAACTTCGATGCAATTTCTGGCCTATTTTCCAGCCTTACAGACGGGTATCAAATAAATAACCCGGAAAACCGCATAGTGTGAAGGGATTTAAACCATATTTTTTATCTATAGAAATTTTTGGGAATCTCTATTAATATAATTGCTACTTAAAAGCTTTTTAAGTTTGTGAAATTCTTTCTTCGTTTCATTAGTTTCATTTCGATTCGAAAGCGTATCTTTATATACTGCCTCTACCTCATGATTTACAACGTAAAATTTAGGCCCCAGATATAACTTAACAAGTTTAAACTCTCATCGCGTATCTTTCCTGTTGGGATGAACGCTTAAAAACTAAGAAATGCCAACAACCAGACTTATTTAATCTCTAGTTTTTAACCTACGTACTCCATTAAATATATTAAAAATAATTCAAAGCTATATACGCCCTTAATAATAACACCCCGTTGATTTATTTTGTTTTGGAAAGGTTTTCAAATATTTTCAAAAACTTACTTCGATAAAGTTTACCGAGTATCTTCCCCTACACGTAAAGGGTAGATGTAAAATTGAAATTTTTTTCTACATTATGACAAGAAGTGATATCTAGTTTATTAGGGAGAAGGTATAAGATGCCTAAGTATCCGCGCGCCATAGTCCCAGACAGTCCCCCTTTCAAAATACAAGGGGGGACGTAAAAGGAGGCCGGGCTATTTCGCCTCTCCTCAGCAGGAAAATACGTAGTTTTCGTCATTCGCGTCGTGCTGACGTGAGTTTTCAAGAACCAATGAGATGCTGGTTGTAGTTTAGAGGCGGGGATTAACTCCGGACCTACGTTTGGACTGTAGGTAAAGCTGGAAACGTAAATGAATTTATACCTTCTCCCTAATAAACTAGATATCAGTTCTTGGTTATGAAGAATGAATTTATTTCAAATTCAATTTCACCGTCACTTTAAACTTACGCCAATCTTGGCAAGCGGCCATTAATCGTCATCAACCTTAATATTCACTGAAATATGCTTTCCCTAAATTTATTTTCCGGTAGAGTTGTAGTTTCTCAAGGAAATGAATTAGCTTTATGGTCGACCCCCTACTGTTTCTTATTAAACGCGTTCGTTAACACCGATTTAATACACTAAAAGCCGTTTAACGTTTGCGAAAAATCGCCTTAAACGCCTTTCGCTATGTTAACTTAGTTTAAACGAATGGATTAGGTGTTCGCGCCTTTTTTAGGGTCAACTGTCTTAAATTCTCAATTAGGCTTAGGAAGTTGGTTTTGGGGTTTATTTCTCAGTAACACTATGAGGAAATTAAGCCCCTAAATATAAAGATGATTAACGTTAATTCTAACCAGATTTGACGGTAAAACAAAGCTTTTAATTATAATTAATTTTAATTAATATAATTGATTTATTGACCCTTATTATTTGGATAAGGAATAAAAACTAAATGCACTCTAAAAAACCTGAAATCCATTACTTGTAATTTACCATCTTCAAAAACCATTTTTCCATTTAATAATTAGATATTTTACTTTAAATTATGGCCTTTTTCCGTTGTATCTTGTTAAAATTTTAGTAATTGTACCTCCTTAAAGTATTTTTAATTTAGCGTTAGCGTAATACGTCTAATGATAATAGAGACAAAACGTTAATTAGTTTTTCCTAATTAACAGAGCGCCATATTAAATTAGTGGAGACTGGAATATTATATTTAATTGGCTTTCTACTTTACTTAAGAGCTTTTTTTTAATTATAATTACTAATTGCAGTTTAGTTGATTCATTTAGAATAATATTTGTCTAAGTTTATCTTATAGTTTTTTTTTTCGTAAAACGTTTCCAGAGAAATAAATCGTGAACCACGTTTTAATTTTAATATTTAATTTTTTTTTTTACCATGGAGTTCGTGAAGTTTTAAACTCGATAATTATAGACACCGATAGAAATTATGAATAAATTAAGCTCTTTAGCCCTTAATTAGTCAATTTATTGTTAAACAGATGGCGCATGTTTAAAAAGGGATATGTTTAAACACATTAGTATTATACAATATAAAAAATTTAAAATTCTTGGCCAAAATCTCCTTAATCGTGACGCAAAAAATTATATATTTCTAAAATATTTAGGAATAAAAAATTTAAAAGAATATTAGATAGTCACGTAGAGCATTTTTACTTTGGAAATTGATCCGCAGGAAGGACTAACATATTATAATTTGGGCTAATCGTTAAAATTTTAAATTAAACAGTCATTAAACCCTCAAAGTACATCCATTAGCGAGCGACTTACTGCTCGAATTGATGTTAAAGGGATGTGTGTGTGTGTGTGTGTTTGGAAATTAAACTCCTTTAGCAAACACGGGATATTTCTAGATTTAAGCACCTGAAAGTTTTAAGGTTAGGGAAAAAAAGTCATCTGCAAACACGTTACAAACATAATGATTAATAATTAATACAAGACTTTGTAATTTTTTTATTTTTGAGTTTTTGATCTACATTATACAGGTAAATATGTTAAACCTTGATTCATTTTGTTGAATAGAGCGATGTTTACGCGAGTGAAATTAGCGATTGACCCCTTGACCATATCGTTTTATGGTTTCCCTACAAACATTTTTGCCATTACAACGCCTATGTTTACCATCGGGTTCAATTAGCTAACATTATTGTTATGTGAAAGCATTTTTGAAAATGCACTTTGTAGTCATGTTGACAAATCGCGTGTTCTTAAAATATATGCCCCCGAGTTAAGTATAAAGTGTACTTTTGCTAATTTCAACAAAACATTAACGTTCGTTTACTCGTGTTAAACTATACGAAGCACTTTTAACTTATAAAGGGGGAAATTTTTAATAGTTTTTGTAACTGTAGGTCAAATATATAATCGACTCGGTAATGGATCTCTATAGCTAGAGACAGGAATACATAAAGCTGATAGGAAGCATTGCGTAGCCATTTTCTCAACGGGAAGAGCTAGACTATCATTATCACCAGAAGTGAGATGAGACTAGAAGTACTGAGCTAACCAAATTCTTCACTCGGCGAAAGTGAATATTCTTGATAAGACACCAACGGTTGGCCCTCTGGTAGCGGTTTCTGAATTTCCCCTCCAAAACGTGAGACGCTCGTGGCGGAAGACGGCCGAACTAGATTCAAGGAGCCGCGTCCGTGTTCCGCGGCTTTAGGTTGAGGGGAATGGGGTAGGAAATATTTTTGGAACTCGACCAATTTTTTTCTCTGTAGTGTAGGCGCGTGGGAAGCGGCATAGAATCATTAAATTTGTTCACTAGTGCCAGGATCTACTACCAAGAGCTAGAGCTCTTTACTTCTAGTCTCATCTAACTTCTGTTATCTCTAATTTATCTCACCGCGAGTTGACCTGGTGTTGCTCCCATACAATGGAATCAGAGTTAGAAAGGCGTCTGAAATGTGACTCGTGATACTCAAGCTCCGCCCACAATACCCCGCGTTGAAGCATGGTTACACAGTCATTCCTATTCGAAGTATTTATTCCTGGTATAGAAATTAAAATTTCCAAAGGTACGATCAGAAAAAATGACTGTTAAGTATAGTGGAAGTATTTTGAGCCTTTATTATTGACGCCTTTAATGGAAATCGAATTTTAGAACTCGAATAGCTTAATTTTCCGGTCATAATCTAAACATTTGCGAGGCGCTTTCGGACTAAGCATTGTCGAATCATAACGATAGCCATTAACTAAAACGTTTTGCTCCCTTTATAAAAATTGACCATTTTTTTGTGTTGTAATTGCCATACTATAGAGTGAGAAAGCTCTTACCCTACGTTTATAAGTAAATTCTATAAGTGTTAAGCTAGATTCCCACTCGACGGAAAACAAAACCGAAAAGAGTTTGCGCCGAGCTCGACGACCAACTTGAGAGTTCTCTACCAATGAAATTAATCGGATTATTGACGTCATACCTTTCGATTGATAGCGGCCATTTATTTTATTGTTAGCTGTTACAAGTAGTTTGGGGCTTTTTTGGAAAAAATACCCTCCAAGAAAGATAGATGTCGTTTCAGTTTGCACCCTTTGTCACGTGACCCAAAAATATCTTTTGCGAAATTCAGAATTCGGTCGTAGTGTGAAAGGTTTACTGTTGGAGGCCTGATATGAATTGATAAGTCCAAATTTCTACCTTTGGATGTGTTTTTTGTCGATATTGTACGGTCGAGTGGGAATCTAGCTTTACATTTACTATTATTTACAATGCTACAGTCGGTGGTATCAGTGAGCACCTATGAGGAGGTCGAAGAGACCAAATTCTCCTTCAGCCCCCCCCCCCTCTCCAAAAAAAACCGGTACCAAGCCGTAGCTCATGCGCAATCGGCGCAACAGAGAGCAAAAAATCAGAGAAGTTTGTTTACAGCCTATGCGGATCACGTGATGTTTAGCTCCTTGGATGTGCGCCGAGGTAGGTGCGCGTGGGAGAGAGATCGCGCTGTTCCGTCTTTGACTCTCCTTTTTATACGTGTTCACCAGGGGTCACTTTACGAGAATCAATGAAAAGATCTCAGTAACCAGAGTCAGACTTATAGAGCGTATCAGATAAACTTATGTTCTTAGCTATTGCAACAGAAATCTAGCCGTCGCCCTGCCCTACCAACGTCAACCTAGAACTTTCCACACGTCAATTAGTGATTCGGAAATAATTAATAATGCCCTTTAAAGTGAAGGTGAAATATGGTAACTCGTCCACGACGATTGAAGATATGTTGTGTGTGTGGTTTTGTTGTCCCTTTAGTATGTTATGAACAATGCTCTGAATAAAAAATAAAAAACTTGGGTAGTGCACGGTATGATTTTTTCGTTGGCAACGTGAATCGTGGGTCCTTTATTACGTCATCACTTTCTGTTAATATATTTGCCTTTAATTGGTATATCCTATAAATAAATTTAATTCGTATGTCTTATTAATTAGCTTAATTTATTTGAATAGCGAGTCAGGGTCTATTTTGTGTTTTATTTCAGTTAGTTGTTAGCAGTTGGCCCTAATTAAAGGGAGGGTAACGTTATTTATACATTCTCGAGACTATAGTCTATGAGCATCTTGGTTTTTACAGCGAAACTCTCGCTGTTATTCGATCGTAAATTCAGTCAAACTAAGTCGCACACTAATATTATCTCAACATAAATTGTTTTTCTTGGTTTTTGAAACCGGCGACGCGATGCCTGTAATTATCCGGAGAATTAAAGTTAATCTAATCCACGTTTCGAAACCACAATTTAACCAAGACAAAGCGCTACAAGGTTACGTTAATAAGGTAATTTGAATAGCGTACTAATTTCAATTACGACTTGATAGTGTGTACGGAACTAGGAGCGCGTGTTCATATCTTCGCGAAGTTGAGTTGACGTTTGACCCTCGTAGGAGTCTGCAGACATCATTTAGACGAATTAATGCGAAGCTTATTCAATTTAAGAGCGTAATAGTTAAGTCATTGCTTTTAGTGACTCTCCCAATAGAGCTGGCTTGGCTGGTTCTACTTGCACGATTACTTAGCTTTATTCATGCTTTTATTCAGTAACCTTTCGGAAGCTATTAAGCTATAATCGTGCGTTTGTCATTAGTCCTCCCGCCATATCCGTATACGTCCGTTCTATGACGGACTGCCGCTGCCTCCAGCCTGTAGTTCCTGGATTTTAACCCTCCCTATGATGATGATGATGTCGACGTATGACTTTGTAATATTGTTTTACTTATTTTTAACCCTAATTTAAGCTTGTACGGACAAGGAAATTTATACAAACGTGTTTGAAGAATGCGTGAAAATTTACCACACACGCCGTGTAGGCCAAATGAAAAAGGGATTTTGTTAATTTTGAATAAAGTGTTAAGTTTAATTGTTATTTCAACTCAAAATCCCCCAAAGAACATCCACCTTAATTTATGCCAGTCTTATATAACGTCCCCTACAATCCCTTGAAGTTTGATAATCCTATTTGTTTTTTAATTTTTGAACTTTAACCCTGATCTTTAATTGAGTATAACTTTCGTTTCAGATAACTTAGAGCAAAATTGAATATACCACGATGAACTTGACATTCCATAGAGTAATTGCACCTAGTATCATAAACGCAGCGGCTTTAATTACGCCCCCATCATCGATAAAAGTTTGACCACTTGACAATGCGTTAAATTTTAAACTTCATTCAAAACTTGTCCCGGTATTGGGTATATTGGTAATATTATTGATAGGTGTCGCTAGGTTCTCGCGACTGTAGTCCGAAGGGAGACTCGTGGTTTTAATGGCGTGGACGGGAAAGAATGTTAAAAACGCTCGGTTTAAAAAGTTAAAACACCGGTTTTGATTTGGGAAGATTGAGTTGGGTGAGAAAGACGAGAAAATATCGGAGTAAAAATAATAAGTAAATGGGCACTTATTCAATTAACTACCTACGCGCTAGCGTGCCTTTTTTCGTGGAAGGAAGAGAGACGAAAATTACCCGTAATGACGTTATTAATGTATTTTAATGCCCTCGATTATTTGGCGCCGATACCCTCCGGACAGTATTACCAGTTTAAGAAGTATAACGCATTTTCTACGGTGGCGACAAAAATTACACCATTTTACCCCAATATTTCGAAGAAATTAGTCGCAACTTTCATGGAACGAATACTTTTTTACCCCCACTTCCATCATTTATTTAAAATATCAATAGGATCCCGCTAATTGTAGGAAACTATTGTAGAAAATATCATAGCGAGTATAATGCAACGAGGGCTATAATTGTATAATTTTGAAATTTTTCGCGCCATCGTGAATCTCAAACGCTGTACATTAATATTAATTTGTTTTAAGCCTTGGAACTTTCAAAATAAGCAATTGGCCATATGTCTAATCAGCGCCACTAGCGGATGGTCTGAAAACTACTCCCATAGAGACTAGGTATATTTAAGAGGGTTTGCAGAATTTCCGTCAGATGGCGCGGCGTTCGAGCCACCTGGCGGAAATTCTGCAAACCCTCTTAAATATACCTAGACTCTATGGGAGTAGTTTTCAGACCATCCGCTAGAGGCGCTGATTAGACATATGGCCAATTCCTCGTGCATAAATCGCGTGATATAGACCAAGAAGTGATATCTAGTTTATTAGGGAGAAGGTATAAGGTGCCTAAGTATTCGCGCGCCATAGTCCCAGTCCCCCTTTCAAAATACAAGGGGGGACGTAAAAGGAGGCCGGGCTATTTCGCAGTCTCTCCTCAGTCAGAAAATACGTAATTTTCGTCATTCGCATCGCGCTGACGTGAGTTTTCAAGAACCAATCAGACACTGCATGGTTGTAATTTAGAGACGGGGATTAACTCCGGACCTACGTTTGGACTGGAGATAAAGCGGTGGAAATGTGGCGAATTTATACCTTCTCCCTAGTAAACTAGATATCACTTCTTGTCTAGACCTAGTATTGTCACGTGGCTATGAGAAACTGGAAATAATCTTAATATAAATATGTTTAATTCAAGAACCTCTCATAATGTTACCGGTAACTTACCATATGCCGCCGTTAATTACTGATTTATATCAATGGTAATTTAAAATAATGGGTAATTTACCGTTTTACAAAATTACGGTAATTTCACGTCTTTAGCCTAATGGTGGTTGAAACTATTTGTTGGTGACTAGCTAGTCCTCTTAATAAATATACGGTCCATAGTTTAGTTTCAAAAATTTAAGGCATCATTACACGCCTAATTGGGAAATAAAAAACCACACGGCAAAATAAGCCTTTTAAGTTGAATCAGAAGTGATATGAGACTAGAAGTGAAGGGCTCTAGCATTGATAGTAGATCCTGGCGCTAGTGAACAAATTTGAGGATTTTATGCCGCTTCCCACGCGCCTACACTACAGAGAAAAAAATTGGTTGAGTTCCAAAAACATTTCCTACCCCCTTCCCCTCAACCTAAAGCGGCCGAACACGGACGCGGCTCCTTGAATCTAGTTCGGCCGTCTACCACCGCGAGCGTCTCACGTTTTGGAGGGAAAATTCAGAAACCGCTACTAGAGGGCCAACCGTTGGTGTGTTATCAAGAATATTCACTTTCGCCGAGTGAAGAATTTGGTTAGCTCAGTACTTCTGGTCTCATCTCACTTCTGGTTGAATCATGCACCCTCCGAAATTTAGCCCTTCCTTAAAAAATAAGCGCCGAAGAACGAAAAAAAATAGTGCGCGCGGGTTGATAGAATTTATCTGTTTATTCTGTCGTTTACCGAGATAAAATGGCGCTCTTCTTCCCAAAAGTTGTCCTCAATTTTAATAGCGCCGAAGACCGTTCCCTAAAATGCTATAGCATTACTTTAATACGCATTAAGAGTTTAAAGAGACTTTTTACGCCTCCTACGTGAACCATTAAAATCCTTAAAAAGTGACAGCTTTTAAATATTACGCAAGAATCCTTCCTCTACTTTATACTGGCTTGACCTAAGGTCAAACTTAAATACGTGAAGGTTGTTATTTTTTAATTATTTTCAAAGTTTGTGGTAACTTCTTCGAATAACAGGTTTCAGTTTTAAAAATAGATATATAAATAAATTCCGTTTCTTCAGGCATTCGATAATGAATTTACAAGTATTTCATTCGTTAAGCCTAACTTTAGGTCTTATATTTAAAATTTTGAAAGGCGTAGTTAGATTTAATATGGGTTTTAATTAGATTTAAAGGGGTACTAAACCCTTCTTTAGGATTTAGTTGTTTTTTTTTTAGGTTTTTTTAAATAAAAACGAGAAACGGTGATTAGGTTGGAGATGATATATACTATCCCTATAAATAATGATTATCTCGCAGTGTCTCTTTAAATTCAACTGGTCGCGCATAAATCCTCCACGTTTATGTTTGGGAAAATCCTTTTCAACTTTTTTTTTTTTTTTTTTTTTTTAGGTTTTATTATCCCATCGAATGTGACTGAAATAATTTTTTTTAAAACATTGAGAAGGTAGCTAACACACCTTTAAATCTTATCAATTTGGAAAGCTTTAATATGGGAGGTTTTAGTGGGCTTTCTATTATCTTTACTTCATTTCAAACCCAACCGCGATCTCGATTATTTTTCTTTTTTTAAAAGCACCCGATAATGTTGGTTTCAGTGGCGAACCAATTTTTTTTCTCACGTGATTTAACAAGTTAAATTAAAAGATATAGGGCTCTCCCTTCTGATAACGTGGAATCAAGAAGTGATATCTAGTTTATTAGGGAGAAGGTTTAAATTCGACACATTTCCAGCTTTATCTCCAGTCCAAACGTAGACCCGGAGTTAATCCCCGCCTCTAAATTACAACCAGCATCTCATTGGTTCTTGAAAACGCACGTCAGCGCGACGCGAAAGACGGAAATTACGTATTTTCCGACTGAGGAGAGGCGAAATAGCCCGGCCTCCTTTTACGTCCCCCCTTGTATTTTGGAAGGGGGACTGGGACTATGGCGCGCGAATACTTGGGCATCTTACGCCTTCTCCCTAATAAACTAGATATCACTTCTTGGTGGAATATTACAAATTCACTCAATTTCCACAAAAATAAATTTGAAATAAATTTAAAATTTCTCGATATTTTTTTTAGTCCAGGAGCGCTTAGAAATAAAAAGATAGTAATTATCAAATTTACATAAATTATTTTAAATATGGCTATAAATGTATTTTTTCTCACGCTAAGGCTAATTACCGTCTTTATTATAACCGCTAATTAACAAACTGTTAAATCAAATTCATCTTTAACAAAAAAAAATCTTTATATCCAAATAATACCTTAAGAAAAATCGATCCCTCTTTGGGAAAAATTTTGCATCGATTGTAAGAAAACTCGATATCAAATCGAGAATTATTAAAGACATCGATAATATCGCTTCTAATTGATGTATGTTCTCCTCGTTAGGTATATGCGTTTCCTGGTTTGCGTTTTTTTAGGGGAAGGGGGAGGGGGTTGATGTTAAGAGGAATTATAGGGGTTTGCCCCGCGGGGATATGTCCAAATTGGTTGGAACGGCGGCGCTACGAGCTGGAACGCGCATGTGGAATTTCGTATTCGTTTTAATACTCTCCCGCCCTACCTCCCCACCTAATTTTTCCACTTCATCCCGAGTCCTCTCCCATCTTGATCCCATCTCTCTGGTTTGATCAAACATTTTTAGCTTCATTCTTAAATACCTTTATTGAAAAGATATGAATTAGTACTTAATGTATGTGTAGATGTAGTTGTAATTGTTGACAAGTTGTTTTCTTAAATCATTTATGTGTTTAGGGTGACTTTACTTCAGTGTTAAAATTTACTATTCAAGTTTTCAATTACTAATATTATGGATAATTTACTTAATTAAGCCAAAATTTAACCTCATAATACCAGAGAAAATGAAGTAGTAACTACATGATTCGCAGTTAGTAGTTGTTGGTTGGGTCTATTAGACCCAACAAGTTGGCTTCGTTTTGTATCAACCTAAGGGATAGGATCATGTGACTAACAAAGTTGACTATAGTACCATCTGTCGTTGAGCGACGAAAATAAATCTCTTGTTTTTCTGATTGGATTAAAGTCTGACTCTTGGGGTAAAACAGGTTCTGCGCATGGCAATCAGGTTACCCCTTTCTCTCCTCAAAACCCGAGAACGAGATCTGAGCCGTTATAAAAATTCAAAACATTTGTTGGTTGGGTCTATTTGTAAGGCTCAAAATTTCTACTCCTCTCACTGCATCTCTCTGACAATACTGATTTCTCGTAGCGAAGTGACAGTTTATGACAGGCAGTCCAACTTGTCTATCTCACTTGTCTCTTGGCGCGATGTAGATAGGAGAAAGAGAGAGAGAGAGAGCGCTGTAGCCTCTCGTAGCTTGCACTTAAAAGTAATTAGGATAGATAATGATACAAATTAAGGGCTACCGCGTACACTGCAGGCTCTTTAATGATAAGAAATTGCCTTCAACTATCTCCATCTTCCCTTCCCCCCCGTCCTCGCCCCCCCTCCACGTCACTCCTTGAAGGGCTCTTTTAAATTTAGGGGTCAAAGGGGGTCGAGAAATAATTCCTCGCGAGGAGGGTGTCTTTAAACACACGCAATTTCTAAATTGGCCAGAATGATTAGGATAAAACATGAGAAATCCGTGGGAGCTGACAGACATTGTATTAACACAAAAACGGATTTATGTAAGAAGAACGTTGAACGTACCAAATTCACTACCCATAAATCCGTTTTTGATTAACATGGTTCTGACAAGCCTTATAAGGGATGGGGAAACTTGGGGGATTCAAGGTCAAGGTTCATTCACGCGCTTAGGCCCTGTATTATTTTTTATGTAATATCAAGGTCAGACTAAGTTCTAAAGCAGTGTTTCAAGGTTGGGGAAAATAAATTAGAAACATTCCCCTGAGCTCACTACTGCACATGCGCGGGTAGCACCAAAAAAAAAAGGTTCCTCTTTGCTATTGCTCTTGACAATTACCAGTCCATGGTATCGCCCTCGAGATTCTCTGGGCCTGCACCTCTATTTCTTCGTGTCTCGCCCAATTTAAGACTTAATTATTCCATGTAAATAGACCCAATGTATTTATTACCAGAGATAAAGGGGGGGGGGTCGTAACAACCTTCCCCCCTCCCCGGGGGGTTTTGCCCTATCTTCAAAATTATAGTGTGATTATAAAATAGTTAGGCTTTTTTATTAGTCGGCATTTGCCTTTGAATTAATAGGCTTATTGTCATTCCAACCTTAAATTGTGGTACCCATATTTTTTTGATGTATCGCTTCACGCATGCTCACTTGCATTGGTCTCATGGTTTTAAGAACCTGGAGCTTAAATTTTTTAATGAGATTATTAAGTCGAAACATTTTCTTTTTTTTTTCTTTCTTCAAAAAGATACAGTATTTCTTTTAAATTTTAATTCGAGGGCATAATATGTAATTTCTACGATTGATTGGGAGGTGTTTGACCTTTTTTTGATCGCCGTGGTTTTCGATTTTATTTAATTTTTTTTTTGACCAGGTTCCGGTAAATTAAGATAATTAGACCGCCACGATCGAACGCGATTAACTTCTAAAGCGGCAGATATTTTTTTTTAATGTTACAATGTATGTTAATATTTGATATTCAATTTAAAAATTGCATAATTTAGTTTCACTTTGGTGTTCGATTATTACAGCATACGGATTTAAAAATTGAAAGCAAGGCTTAACAAACCACGTGCCCCCTCTCTAGATACTAGATAGAATTGTTAAATTTTCGTTAAGCCTTTGTTTTTAATTTTGAAAGTTCACGTGCTTCGGTAAAATATGATAAAATAACGTCACGTGATTTGTGAATACGGTCAATCGAACGTGAGAAAGAACCAGGCTTAAATTAAACATATAGATTATTCGTATAAACTCTATTTTTCTCTTAAAATGAAACGTAACACTTGAAACTATGAATTTAGCCTGAAATTTTCAACGTGGTTGGTTAGTTTATGCATATATAAACAGTTAATAATAGATTTCCCGCCTTTTTGTAACGGTCGAGTTAGAAACGAAACACGTGCGCCTATATTATATCATTCAAATCGCGTGTCAGAGGGTGACCCCTCTCGGTAAAAAATAACTTATTACCTCAATTATCTCATAGTCATATGAGACCGCGCAGCAAACCAATTTCGATCCTAACAGCTTAAAACCCGCATTTTTTGTGTAAATTTCAATAATAGCGCCGGTAATTGGACGTTAGCGCGAGCTAAAACTAAATTGTTAAGACCCTGGCCTACTATATCTATATTTCGTATTTACGCGCCCAAAAGTATTTTTATCTGGAGTTGATAATTTAAGTAGGCTTTCTTTCGAACTACACGCGTGTCGACTGTCGAGTCATAGCCCACTCTGCGCTGCTTGCGTCGTGATGCGCGTGATCGAGTGGGCTATGTATCTTATAGGGGATTAAGAAACGCGCAAAAATATTCCACGGTACGTACGAGCAAGGATAAAGCTAAAAGCACTACCAACGAGATGTACAAGGCCCATGCACGCTCGCTTCGAAGGGGGGTCCCTCACCCATATATATATTTGACTTGTGCGGTTGATAGATGGCGCTTCTTAGTCTCTTTAATACACTTACTAATTAGGCTTAATGCACATGAAATCCCGCCGCCACCCTCCCTCACTCGAGGTTCGAAACTTAGGAGCAGACAGATGGCCACGTGAGGTTTACGCAATTTTTTTAGACTTAAACGCGCCTCTAGCGGAGAATCGTGGCGATTTAAAAGGTCCGGAAAAAAATAAAAAAAATTGGCGCCCGCATGGGCCTTTTATTATCTCGTTGGTAGTGCTAAACGTTATAGTATATCAAGGCCATATAAATCTAATTTCTGTTTATAACTAGAAGGGGGAAGAGAATCTGTTTTGTTTTTGGAAAACCAAAGTGATCAATGAAGCGTGGAAGAGGGGTAGAAAGTGTAATTACTGTATTCCCCTAAGTTGACTGCGTATGCTAATTTGGTCGTAATAACTACATCTTTAGAATTACCAAAGTCCATGACGTCATAGTGAGGAAAATAGTGGAATCTTTAAATTACTTTACTCTGTTTATCAACTCCAGCGATTTATAGAATTAATAACTTTATATAAAGTCGCTCGCGCTCACGGTAAACACCAGAAATTACTAAAATATTTACGGAGTAATGGCTCTTGGAACTCTATGAGAAAATTATGGAGGGGGGTGCTGTTTCTTTATCCCTTAATGAATAATATAACAGGGGTTCCAAACAAAGTGATAATCGGTCTAGATACGTCCTTGGAAAACGAGATATAGATCCTAATAACAATTTAAAAGTATCCTATAGTCGCGCAAATAATTGGTGGTTTGCGAGAGCATAAGTTCATAAGATATATGTTCCATAAGTTTATCACTCGTTACAAACTTGATCTTGTCACGAAGTGATTGAGGTCATAGATTCGAGGTAAAGTGACTTCTGGTGAGGCGCTGCTGTCAAAGGCTTAGTAGTGCAGACTAAATACTACAAAATCGCGTCGTTCTCGAACTAGCTCACAGCAAGAAGCGATATCTATTTTATTAGGGAGAAGGTATAAGGTGCCTAAGTATTCGCGCACCGTAGTCTCAGTCCCCCTTTCAAAATACAAGGGGGGGGGCGTAAAAGGAGGCCGGGATATTTCACAGCCTCTCCTCAGTCGGAAAATACGTAATTTTCGTCATTCGCGTCGCGCTGACGTGAGGTTTCAAGAGCCAATAAGATGCTGGTTGTAATTTAGAGGCGGGGATTAACTCCGGACCTACGTTTGGACTGGAGATAAAGCTTTAAATGTGGCGAATTTATACCTTCTCCCTAATAAATTAGATTATCACTTCTTGCTCACAGTAAGTTTCTAGCATTAATAATAATAATCTAAGCTTTGTCCATGAAAGGATTTCCACACTAAGCCTGTGGCTTGTTTACAGGTGGGTCCCTTTACAATGCATGCATAGAGTGGTGCTGGCTTGCCCCTATGCCCCCACAGCTAACCTACAGCGCCCTATAATATCTATTATGAAGTATACTGAGGTAGTGTCATACTTATGGAACATATCTTATAAACTTATGGCGAGAGTTATATATATATATATTTTCTTCCGCTTAAACTTAGAAAATATACAAGCGGTATGTCGCATTAACGTAAACATTTCGATTGGGTTCATTTTTGTACGGGGTTTTTAACGTGCGAAATCTGCCAGGTGAAATTGAATATAATTCGCGGCCCTTCCCAACCTTTGAAATTGTAACGATTGAGATGAAGCAACTCCCTACGTAATCATGCTATTCTACTTCCATTCCGCGGATAATTTAGTAATGTCTAAAAAAAAATAATGGCTTTGTTTCCCTCGAGACTAATGGTTTATTTTTTGAGACTGGCTGACCACTGGCTAGCTATAGCTATCCTTGATAGTTAGTTCCATGTCCAAATCAATTTAGGGACCTTTTTCTCTTTTTTCGTAAACCATTTGGAGGGACGTTATATGACAATCGTTTCTGCCTTGTAATATCCAAATATTACTCGGCCTTTTATTTTATTTTTACAACTTATAATATTGTATATATTTCAATAATACAATTTGGAAACGAGATCTAATATCAATTTGGTAAAATTGAGGGGAAGGTGCTTTATATCATCGTTATATATTTTTATGACACGCAAAAATCAGATGCGGTTAATATCGATATAATTGAATTTTTGTCAAATTGTGTTGTTGTTCCGACTCCATAACGCCACGTGATATCAGGACAAATTGGTTTATGTCATCTAATTTGTGACGTATTTCGGTTAAATTGTTATTATTATGAATTTAATTTAATTTTCTAATTATAATTCCAACACTGTATTAATTTTATGAAATTATGAAGTCTGACATAAATTAAGGGGGATGGTCTTTGAGAAATTTTGAGTCCAATATGTTCTATGAAATTTATGATTTTGAGTATTTTACGGATGACCCCTTAAGTTCAATTAAGAAAAGTGAAAGACGATGATTGCTATCCCTAAAATAAACCTAAATTATAACTCGAAAATAGTGGCCCGAACGGCAAAATTTCACAGAACATTTTCGACTCAAAATCGTTCAAAGAACATCTCCTTTAATTTATAGGAGACTTGTCAGAAACACCCCAAGTGTATTTCCACTCTTATGTTACATCGTCCTTGATTTTATTATTTATAATAAAAGGTTTTCAATAGTTATACATTTAAATATCCCCCTTCTTGTTGTAAAGACGTTTGCGAGTCGAATTCGGTTTGGATCAGTTCCAATTAGTCGAACTCTAACTAATGACTTTTAATATTTTGGCAACAATTTAATCAAACGTATTTTATTTCTCCATCGAAAAGAAATGTAGTAATTTTAAAATTATGCAAATCTTAGTGGTTTTTAACTCGTAAACACGAAGGCGAAGTTTCACCTATGTTATAAATTACCCGTCAATTATGCCCCGTTTACAAAAGATAAAACGCAACTTGAAATATCAGTATATCCTTTTCTTTTAATTACCGATAAAGCCGGACCTTTTTAAAACATATCTAAATATAATTGGAAACTTTGCTAAATAACTAAACACGGGCCCATTCTTTGTCAAAATGTTTTCATCTGTGATATCTACACGTATATGTTGACGCATTGAGGTCAAGTAAAATCATCGCCATTTAGATATATGAGGAGGAGGAGTGGGGGGGGGCAGAAACCTAATTTTATGTCTCGCGAATCTACAAATTACTTAAAATGTTAAAACAGGATTATTTGGTGGCCAAACAAGGTCATTACACGAAATATCTTTTCTCTCTCTCTGTAGTTGCGAGCTCTTTAAAAATAACAGGAAAAATATATGTATTTCATTTTGGGTTTCGTCTGCTTCGACGAAACGACCACGACGACGACGATATGGGGACACGAAATTATAAAGACCCCTTAATAAGCCAAGATACAGAATTTGAAAAAATGTCAGTTTGAATTACAGGGAGTTTAATATGGTTTCTGCCATGGTAGATGCTTTTGTTGAAGGGGAGGAGCTTCTAGAGCTTTTATGATTTGATCGTATTTGCGCGTTACCAGGTCCATTTCTTTTAGTTAAATTATCTATATCTATATAAAACAAAGTCCTGACTGACTGACTGATAATCAACGCCCAGCCTAAACCGCTTGCCCTAGAAGGCTGAAAATTTGCAGGAACGTTACTCATAAGTAGTAGACGCGTACTAAGAAATATTTTTCCAATCCGCCGCCATCTTAATAAATGGCGCCCAGAAATGTAAAAAAATCTTCTCTATGCAACAACAAAGTCAGCGCGTTTCAACCGATTTCACAAATATTTAGTGCACTGATTTCATTTAACCTATAGACGGGCTGAATGGTTCTTTTGGGTTCGATTTGTTGCCATCTTTTTAAATGGCGGCCAGAAATTTAAAAACCCTTCTTTTTGGAATAATGTCCGCGTGAAAAGTAATAAAAAATGTCCCGACGGGCTGACGGGCAACGCCGAGTGCCTTCGCTCCTAGGGTGCTACAAAAATATTAGTCATCAGAAAAATCTAACCATTACTTTATATCATTTTGATGGAAGTTCTTCTTACACGCGAGCGACGCCGCCTTTTTAACAGCTAGTTTATTAATATATTTAATATATATATATATATATATATATATATATATATATATATATATATATATATATTATATATTAATATATTTATTTATTTATTAAATTTAATTAATCATTATAATAATAAGAAACCATCATCTTAAGAAATTGAATTTCTGTAATTAGAAACGCCAAACTCAATCATCTTTCTGTCTATTAGTAACGTTGAGACAGCTTTGAACTCGCGAAACTCAGTTTGCAACTTCCCTGTAATTGTAACGTCCACATTTTCATTAGTATTTTTGTAACTACATTAATTTGATCGTTTGGGTATCATTTTTGAAGCAATTTTTTTCATAGGAATATGACTAAATACGGATTGTAACTAATGACATTGGCAGCTAGGCGAATCTAATTGACGCTTATAGGGTGCACCACCCCTGGTAACTGCAGCACGCCGAGTGGAAGGAGGTTTATTCGCTTGATTGAATTCTGATTTTTATAAATGCCACGTAATATACCTCTTGGAAAATATATGTCTCGTCAAGAAGTGATATCTAGTTTATTAGGGAGAAGGTATAATAACCTAAAAAATTCGCGCGCCATAGTCCCAGTCCCCCTTTCAAAATACAATGGGGGGACGTAAAAGGAGACCAGACCGGGCTATTTCGCCTCTCCTCAAACGGAAAATACGTAATTTTCGTCATTCGCGTCGCGCTGATGTCAATTTTCAAGAACCAATGAGATGCTGCATGGTTGTAATTTAGAGGCGGCGGTTATTAACTCCGGACCTACGTTTGGACTGGAGACAGGGGTAAATAACGAAAGGAGTTAGAGACGCTAGCTTCCGTAGTGTAGAATACAGTGGGATCTTCAAACGTCATAGAATTTGTAACTAACGTAGTGCCATCTTTGGAACTGTATTGTAAATAAGTTTTGCCTTAAAATCTCGCGCCGCAAGGTATTCTGGATAAAGTAAAATGGCGGGTGTCGATGTTGTGAAGTCGTCTCATAAATCAACTCAATATAATTATTATATTCAATCGCGAGTAAACAGCGATATAAAGAAGAAAGATAAGTCAACAATTTGCAATTTGAAGCCGGGGAAATCCTCAAAATGTGTTCAAACTTGTTCTGCCGTAAGTGCGCGGTTACAGAGTCGGCCCAGTGAGCCAAGGCTTAGTGATTTTTCCGAGTCAGTGCCAGTGGGAACTGTGGGATCAGGATCATCGACTGTATCTGTGACTAAAGAAATTAAAACAACTAAAACTGTATTGAAGGATGCAAAAACGACATTTAATTCCATTTCATTATCGAATAAGGAATTTACCAACTTTAAAGTTGCATGTTTCTAATTCAAGTGCACCTTAATGAATAAACTTTACTCTAAGCCTAATTGTCACTTAGTCGTAAGCAGACGAAAACTAGCAGACAGGAGAAAATCGATATCCCAGCATGACTTTCGAAACTTTGCTGCCACGCTATTGGTTGGAAAATATCATACTTATTTTGAATTATAGACGGCGCGACCGAGGCGTTTTCTCTTTTCTGTGTCTACGTTTGAAAGTCCCACTGTATTCTACACTACGGAAGCTAGCGTCTCTAACTCCTTTCGTTATTTACCCCTGCTGGAGATAAAGCTCGAAATGTGGCGAATTTTTACCTTCTCCCTAATAAACTAGATATCACTTCTTGGTCTCGTAAACGAGAATTTTCAAATATCCATACTTCAAGAGTCGCTGGTCGCTCGTTACTCATCACGGCTAGAGGTGGGAAGGGCGAATGGCGCCTTTGGTGCAAAGAAAATTGGTTGGATTTATTCGTTTATTTGACGGATTTAGTCGATATAGTTATTTTCCAACTTTAACACTATGTTTTTTAAAGTTTCCTATAGCTAAACCTAATTTGTTTGTTCAAAGCGCGTTATAAGATTTAAGGGGGTTGGATTTGACACGATTTTCTCAGGAAATATAGTTCAAATTGCTCCTTAATCGTTGCCATAATTGGTTAATGTTCTGGCTTTCCAATGATTTTGCGTGTCATTTAATGATAAGAAACGCGCTGCCATTGCTGATGTCCAACGGTGCCAAGAACGTTGTTTTACGGCAATAAGAGCTGTTGATAATCAAATTTAAAAAAATAAAAAAAATTGATCTGTAGTTGTCATGGGGGTTAGAATAGGGACAATCTCTGAGGCGTCAGAACTTGGGCAACATGTCTTTATACCTTAAAGAACGGCTTTTTAAAAAAAAAAAAAAAAATAGAAGAGAAAATATTAAAAAAATAAATCCATCTCTTATTTGAAAGTATTTACCATTTAATTGGTCTTAATATCGCTGACTACTGCCTCGCCATATTTTAGAGGTATCTGCAAGCCAGAATCCGCACGGAATTGGCTCAACCAATCCCGTATAGGGGTTCTGGCTAGCAGACGTCACTGAACTAATGTTGGGACAGTAGTCAACGTTTTTATTTTTAATTATTTTGTAATAACAGATCATTTATTTATTATTATTATTATTATTATTTTTCCTTTTATATTTAGAGAAAGACCGTTCTTTTAATGTATAATGTCAATGTGTAGAAGTAAAGGGGTATCTTATTTCCATTAGGGGTATTTTAGATAGCATTGCTCTCTAACCAGCCACAACAACCAGAGCTTTGGTAAATAATTCTTAAAAAGTCAATTTAGCGTTCAGAATTGAGCCACCTTAGCTTTGAAATCTCTTAACTCCGGGACTAAGTAAGAATTGAGAGTTTGATGTAAAATTCAGTAAATTATTTCGTGAAATTAATGATTAAAATCCCGATGAAATATAAATATAAAAATAAAAAATAATCTTATAGAGAAGCCAAAGTTTAATTTTTTTAAATTTTCGTGAGGTTCCGCCCGATTGAAATAAAAATCGCAAAATAAATTGTGAAACAAGTTCGAGATAATCTATATACCTAAAGTTGAGTACAAAATTAGGGGAAAATCACGCGCTAATTATTTCTTTTCTCTGTCTAACTTAGGACTAAATTGGCCCCGACATAACCTAAAGTTTATACGCCCCTTGGAAAACAATAAATCAGTTGGCATGGAAAAATATATATAAAAAGATTAGAGGAGAGATTAGACAAATACCTTTTAAAAAGGAGTATTTTTGGTTTTTAAGAAAAGAGAGAGAGACACGCGGGGGAATTACGTGCACCTTTATATTTAGAAAGAAGTACATACGGTATTATACAGGGTGTTAATGTAATTTCTATGGCGTTTTTACCTGCATGAGGACCACCATTTTCAAGTATGATTGGAGTGTTCTACGGATGGCCCCCTTAATTTATTAATTATATTAGTATTGCCTTTTTTAAAATTAAATTAGCATGCCTTTTTTTTAAAGTAAATTAGCATTGCCTATTTATCAATTTAATTAGCATTGCCTTTTTTATTAATTAAATTAGCATAGCCTTTTTTATTAATAAAATTAGTATTGCCTATTTATTTATTAAATTAGCATTGCCTTTTTTTATTAATTATATTAGCATTGCCTTTTTTATTAATAACATTAGTATTGCCTTTTTTATTAATTTAATTAGCATTGCCTTTTTTTATTAAATTAGCATTGCCTTTTTTATTAATTTAATTAGCATTGCCTTTTTTATTAATTTAATTAGCATTGCCTTTTTTATTAATTTAATTAGCATTGCCTTTTTTATTAATTTAATTAGCATTGCCTTTTTTATTAATTTAATTAGCATTGCCTTTTTTATTAAATTAATTAGCATTGCCTTTTTTATTAAATTAGCATTGCCTTTTTATTAATTAACTTACCATTGCCTAGTAAATTAAATTAGCATTGCCTTTTTATTAATTAACTTAGCATTGCCTAGTAAATTAAATTAGCATTGACTTTTTATTAATTAACTTAGCATTGCCTAGTACATTAAATTAGCATTGCCTAGTACATTAAATTAGCATTGCCTTTTTTATTAATAAAATTAGCATTGCCTATTTATTAATTTAATTAGCATTGCGTTTTATATTAATTTAATTAGCATCGGCTTTGTTATTAATTTAATTAGCATTGCCTTTTTTAATAATTTAATTAGCATTGCCTTTTTTATTAATTTAATTAGCATTGCCTTTTTTTATTAATTTAATTAGAATTGCCTTTTTTATTAATTTAATTAGAATTGCCTTTTTTTATTAATTTAATTAGAATTGCCTTTTTTTATTAATTTAATTAGAATTGCCTTTTTTTATTAATTTAATTAGAATTGCCTTTTTTTATTAATTTAATTAGAATTGCCTTTTTTTATTAATTTAATTAGAATTGCCTTTTTTTATTAATTTAATTAGAATTGCCTTTTTTTATTAATTTAATTAGAATTGCCTTTTTTTATTAATTTAATTAGAATTGCCTTTTTTTATTAATTTAATTAGAATTGCCTTTTTTTATTAATTTAATTAGAATTGCCTTTTTTTATTAATTTAATTAGAATTGCCTTTTTTATTAATTTAATTAGCATTGCCTTTTTTTATTAATTTAATTAGCATTGCCTTTTTTTATTAATTTAATTAGCATTGCCTTTTTTTATTAATTTAATTAGCATTGCCTTTTTTATTAATTTAATTAGCATTGCCTTTTTTATTAATTTAATTAGCATTGCCTTTTTTTATTAATTTAATTAGCATTGCCTTTTTTTTATTAATTTAATTAGCATTGCCTTTTTTTATTAATTTAATTAGCATTGCCTTTTTTATTAATTTAATTAGCATTGCCTTTTTTTATTAATTTAATTAGCATTGCCTTTTTTATTAATTTAATTAGCATTGCCTTTTTTTACTAATTAAATATAAGGGGTCATCCGTAAAAACTCCCATGTTCGTCAGTTTTTTAAAATGTCGTCGAAAATGAGCCATAGAACCCAAAAGTGTACCTCGGTCATATAATTACCCTTTTCGGAACACCCTGTATAAAATCCGGGCAATTTGAAACTTGGAAGAAATATATAATAAATTATCAGTAACGTAATACCTTGACCTTTGCACGCACTCCGGATTTGAAAAAATACATGAAATTTCGTGTATTCTATATATGTTTACGTATGATTTCAATTGGTCTGGCGCATCCCCTCCCCTCGCTCGCAACTCGGCTAACTCGCGTTATAAAAGGGCCCTAAAAGAGATAGATTATTAGTGATCACGTTCAACTATTTTCTCTCTCTCTCTCTCGCCGTTGATTTTCATCTTTTAAGAAAGGAACGCCCCCTATTTAAGCGTTTAATTCGGATTCGGACGATGTTTTCCATTTGGTTCCGATTGGAGTTGGTGTCCGTCTTTATATTCCCTGTTTCGAAAAGTTCAATATGGTTTAATTGGGTTGTGGAAAGTGTATGCAAAATTTGACTTATTAGTTGGGGGTTGTTGTTATTGTCAGTGCACTGGTTGTCAAAATAGCTGGAAAAGTCTATATTTCTGGAAACGTGAGGGATTTTGAAAAGGGGTAATAAATGTCTGGGAATTTGAAAAAAGGGTCATAAAGGTCTGGGAATTTGAAAAAAGGGTCATAAAGGTCAGGGAATTTGGAAAAAGGGTCATAAAAGTCAGGGAATTTGGAAAAGGGTCGTAAAAGTTAGGGTATTTGAACAAAGGGCCATAAAAGTCCGGGAATTTGGAAAAGGGTAATAAAAGTCAGGGTATTTGAACAAAGGGCCATAAAAGTCCGGGAATTTGGAAAGGGTAATAAAAGTCAGGGTATTTGAACAAAGGGCCATAAAAGTCCGGGAATTTGGAAAGGGTAATAAAAGTCAGGGTATTTGAACAAAGGGGTAATAAATGTCAGGGTATTTGAACAAAGGGGTAATAAATGTCAGGGTATTTGAACAAAGGGGTAATAAATGTCAGTATATTTGAACAAAGGGGTAATAAATGTCAGTGTATTTGAACAAAGGGGTAATAAATGTCAGTGTATTTGAACAAAGGGGTAATAAATGTCAGTGTATTTGAACAAAGGGGTAATAAATGTCAGGGTATTTGAACAAAGGTCATAAAAGTCGTAGAGTTTGAAAAGGATCATTAGGGATATTGACTTTAAACAATCAGGGAAAATGCTGTCAAGTCCGGCAATTTCTAAAACGTACAGCGACTACTTATTTAATTTGAAACGTAATCTAAAGTGGGCAACCCGTAAAATTGCAAGCTAGAGAAAAATATTTAGCAAAAGAACATAGGGAACTTCAGCCGAAGTTAGTGAGCTGGGCGATTGGGGCTGATAGGCGGAGACCGGAATCCCATGCAGCTATCTTCTCTTCTACCAGCTTTGGATTATTTGTACTTTTTTCTAGATGATTTTTTAACGTGCTGACTTGTTGACATGATGAATCGTTTGGCGAATTTAGTTGAAGAAATCGTGTTCTTTTAAAATATAGACGATACGGCTAGCTTTTTATAATCGTACGTCTGAGGGGGACTCCCAAATACGAAAAGGATCTTCGAATGCAGAGTGGCTATTACCCCATGAAGAAAAAATATCTAAAACGCCTCTTATTAACTATATTTGGCCAAAGAATATAAAATAAAATAAAAAAGTTGCCAGAATGATACGTGATCTTAAAGAGATGCTAAACTGTATTTAATTCTAACATCGAATTTATAAAAGTCTACAGGAGTATAGGGGCTTGAAGGAATAGAAACCTAAATACCTATAATGTTCGTTGCATTCTGTAGAAAATATTGAAGCTTTTCTACAGCAGTCTGGGAAATAGCACACTTCATCTGGTCCAAAACCAGTTTATTAATTGCTTGGACTAGTTCTTAAATTCAAGAAGTGGAAGTTACTGGTCCTCGGGACCAGTTTATTAATTGCAAATCTATAAGAGAACAAAGGCGGGGACCACTCCGGAGACCAGTTTATTATTTCGGACACTAGGGGGTCATTGGTCCCAAGGACTAGCTTAAAAGAATATCCTTATTTCCCAGACTGTAATCTACAGTAAAGCGGACGACGCGTTATTCTGACCCAAATTTGTCAGTTAAAAAAATCGGGCCTTAAGCCTTGGCACACGCATCGGGAATATGTCGAATGGGAAAACTGAGTCGGTGCTTTGTTGATATTAGAAAAACAAACGTGGCATGTACGAGCAAGGGGTTTTTGGGATTCTTTTATATCAAGGATATTTAGCACTGTTTAAAGCCAGGCAAACGAAAATGGTCAAAGTTTTTTTCGGGTATATCAAGGTCAATCTAAATTAATTTTCAAGCTCTGTTTGGAGGAAGGAAGGGTGCGGGATGGAAGCTCTGGACTGAAATGCTCGGCTTGACTTGGCCGTCTTTCGCTCTTCAGAATCACAAGTGATTCCAGTGTTCCTTTAAAGGTGAATCGATCGAGGAACACGACTTGGCTGTTAATACATTATTTTTGGTTTCTCTTACATATTTTTTTTCTAGATGCGATATCACTATGATTATAATATATTGAATCAAAGCCAAATCTCCGGTTCGGTTTTTTTTATGAATTATTTTAGCACTTACTGCAAAAATCCCGATAAATGGCTTGAATAAAACACTTTCACTTATCATTACTGGCCATCATTTGTCGATTTGATAGACCCCAAATATATAGATATCAGAAGTATATAATACTTCTCTTCGTGAGAAGTGTACCTCAAAGCGGGGTAATTGTAACATGATTTTTCCCAACATCCCTTAACATTCGGAGCAAGGTTACTAAACCGAATCACATACGCGATAAATAGTTACCTCATCACTACTCTATTATAACGCTTAACTGTTTGCCAATGCGCATGCGCTTGTGGATTTTTGTCCTACGTCAAGACAATCATGGTTTGTGCCTGGTTGATTGCTGAGGATTTAGTACCAAACAATTATAGAATTCACCCCACGGTGTGATGCCCATCTGAAGTTTGCTGAAGGCTCAGCCTGACAAGAATGAAGTTACATAACTAAAGTATTAAGGGGATAAAGAGTGTCACCCTTCTTCTGTTATCCACTTCTAATAGATATTCATTAAGTTCATCTTTTTCCCCTGGCTAGCCATAGCTCGATCATGTCCAGTCTAGGTGGAAATATTTTCATAAAATCGTGCTGTAACCTCCCCTTATTAGGTTTTGGGCAAAAGGCGCGCGTCGAAGAAGGCGAAACCACGTTCCTCAATTAAAGGATACGTTTAAATTTGAATAGAAAATTCATTAGCTATGCCATGATTTTAATCCCTTTTTCTTAATTTTGGGAAGGAATGGGAAAGGTATTTTAACGCGTGTTTTAAGAATATAATTATATAACCGCAAAATTTTAATTTATGCGTCATTTAATGGCGGCGCGGTTCGTGAAGATGCAGTTTAATCAAATATCATTCAAGAACTTATAACATGCGATATTTTAATTGGACTTATACCACAATAATTTTGTAAAATATTCTATAATATCCCGTAAAACAGAAAAAGAATTCTAGAAAATCCCTTAAAACAAAAGAAAATGTTCTATAATGTCCCATATAAAACAGAACAAATTTCCTATAAAATCCCATAAAACAGAAGAAATTTCCAATAAAATTCTATAAAACAGAAGCAATTTCCTATAAAATCCCATAAAACAGAAGAAATTTCCTATAAAATCCCATAAAACAGAAGAAATATCCCATAAAATCCTATAAAACAGAAGAAATTTCCTATAAAATCCCATAAAACAGAAGAAATATCCTATAAAATCCCATATAACAGAAGAAATATCCTATAAAATCCCATAAAACAGAAGAAATATCCTATAAAATCCCATATAACAGAAGAAATATCCTATAAAATCCCATAAAACAGAAGAAATATCCTATAAAATCCCATAAAACAGAAGAAATATCCTATAAAATCCCATATAACAGAAGAAATATCCTATAAAATCCCATAAAACAGAAGAAATATCCTATAAAATCCCATAAAACAGAAGAAATATCCTATAAAATCCCATAAAACAGAAGAAATATCCTATAAAATCCCATAAAACAGAAGAAATATCCTATAAAATCCCATGAAACAGAAGAAATATCCTATAAAATCCCATGAAACAGAAGAAATATCCTATAAAATCCCATGAAACAGAAGAAGAAATATCCTATAAAATCCCATGAAACAGAAGAAGAAATATCCTATAAAATCCCATGAAACAGAAGAAAAAATTCTATAATATCACAAGAAACAGAAGAAAAAATTCTATAATATCACAAGAAACAGAAGAAAAAATTTTATAATATCACAAGAAATATCCTATAAAATTATATAATCAGAAGAAGTTTGTGAGAGCATCTGCTTGTTTAGAACTGAATGATCAATGTGAATCGACCAGAACTGCAAAGTTTTCGTACAGTTGTAGATAGAGGTTGAATTGCACTTGCCAATAACTGGCAACACACTTTCCCTGGTCTATTTTTCAGAGAATTCACCCTTGAGCAATTGAATATAAGTTTAGACCTAATTATTTAAGATGTAAAGCACGTTCGGCTCTCACTCTCTCGAAGAACCAAAAGAAAACCACTGCACGATGGATCATTGAAAATTACACGGATTACCCGTCTTATAACACGTGTTTCGGACCAATGTTTTTCTTTTCCCTTTAGCAACGCTCTTAGTACTTAAGAGAGATTCTCTCTTTCTCCACCCTAAGCCTAATCTAGAACGTGCTTTTCATTCCAGAGTCCCGATGCGCCATTTCTATTTTAACCTCCGCTTACGCACCGCCAGCCTTTCTACGAAACGTTAATTTTAACACGGTTAAAGGTGGCAACGAAAATGCTTTCGAATTTGAATTGAAACGGTTCGTACATGAAAAAGGTGTTAACGGAACTCTATATTAAATTTAGAATCATCCCGAGTTTGCGTTTGGTTTAATGAATCGCGTAAATTTATTTTATTATTATGACTTACGGCATATTCCGCTTGAATTTTATATTAGTTGGTACCAGGTTTAAGACGCGGTACGCTGCGTTGAACTCGGAATAGGCATGAAATATTGTAGTATTAGAACATTGGTATTGGGATGGAGTTCACGCGATTACAAACGGATATGGTTTGCACGTGGGCGGGCGACGTACGCTTCAATTAGATCTTCACGTGTCTTCGTTTTATATTGAAATGCCCAAACTCTGGATTTTTCCGTAGACTTATTGTCCCTGTAAGATGTTTTTGTCCCCGAGGGGCTAACCACGTGTTATAATAAAACTAAAAGACACATCATCTACAACTGTACGATCCAGGGAACGCCCTTTTATGTCGTCACAAAATTAAGTATATAGTTAGAAGTCACTTGGATTAAGAAAGGGGAGTTGCTTCGCAGTCTAAAAGTTTAAATTAAGATGAATCAAACGGTGTAATTATTTTTTCTGGTTATCCTTGAGAGATAATATCCGCGTCATAGACTCGCCCCGCTTCTCTCTAGCCTATAACGTATTTATTTAATAATAAATTAAAAAAGCCAAGAATGTTTTAAGAGGAAACCGTACGCGATTAAAACATTATGTATAGTGTTAGTAACGTTTAAATTGTTTAGCAAATTTTGCATTGAAACAAGTTTTTCGATAAACAATACTTGTTACCAGAAGTGGATAATGAAAGAAGGATGACACTCTGTATCCTCTTAATATTCTTTAGTTATGTAATATGATTCTTCCCAGGCTCACCCTTTTTCGTCAAACTTCAGATGAGCATCGCACCGTGCTAGAGTGAATTCTATAACAGTTTGGTACTAAATCCGTAGCAATCAACTAGGCACAAACCTTGATTGTCTTGACGTGGGATAAAAATTCACAAGCGCATGCGCCTTGGCATATAGTTAAGCAGCGCTAATAAAGTAATGATGAGGGAAGTATACTTATGGCGTATGTGATTCGGTTTAGTAACCTTGCTTCAAATCTTTAATCTGATGTTAGGAAGAGTCATGTTACAATTACCCCGCTTCGTGGTGGTACACTTCTCTCGAAGAGAAGTATTATACATAGTTTACAGGCGTGGAGGATTCATACCATTTGCACAAGGAGACCTGGGAACTTAGAGTGTAAAATAGCAGACGATTTTACACTCTAAGTCGCTTGGTCTCCTGGTGTTAATGGTAGGAATCCTCTACGCCTGTAAACTATGTATATACTTCTGATGTTACATGTTTCGCACTAATTAATCTATGATATCTTGAAGAAAGCGACGACACCGGTATGACGTACATACGTCGTTCTGTTGCTATAATTCTAGAAGCTACACCATTAAGAAAGACGCGGTTATGACGTCATGAGCCAAGGCCTATTTGGCAATTGAATGATACTACCCCTTTAACAAAATAAATGTTAAGGAAATTGTGGTCCTAAAGGCGTTTGTCTTAAACGTACGAGCGTTTAAAATTCAAAAGAAACCTCTTTTGTCGTTCGCGCGTTATTCCCAAAAGCGAAAAATTAGTTTTATTATACTCAATTAAAGGGTAATTAGATAAACTCGCCAACTTGGACCGTGACTGAAAATATTTCCTCTTCTTTAATGACGTCATAATATACATACACACAGACAAAGACGTTTGTTTTGCTTTTATTCCCAAAAAAAAATGAAGTTAAAACACGATCTGCATTAATTAATGCTTAATTATTAGGCAGTTTTTAAAATATACATTATAATTATCTTCCTTACCAATTAAGTATACGTATTAAACTAGAACACAATCTTTAAAACACGGATATAAAAGCTATAGGGATGCGTCAAGATTAATGTTATGTTAATCACCCCAAACTTAAATCTAATATCCATAAAGTACAATTAAACTCAATAAACCTCATTCCTGGCATTTAAAAAAAAATGTATATATACAGTTTTTCTTATTACTTCCCCGTAAACCCGAATTACTTTTAAAAATTAAAGTAATTGGGGGATTGTAACTAATAAGGCTTTCGATATTCAAATATAACAGCGGTTATAACCCCAATTAACCAGTACCTGGAACAATTAGTATTTAAATCTTAATTAATAATTAAATATCTAAGTTAATTCAACAATGAGAGAGAATTCTTTGTTTATTAGTTAAATATTTTAGGAGTGGCTATAGCGTTTAACCTGGAATCCAAGATTAGGTTTAGTACAGGCGAACTTATAGGGCTTTTTTACAATTAAAAATTGTATACTTAAGTATAGAATTAGAGGGGGGGGGTATAAAATAGAATAATCCAGAGCGGAGACCGCGCCCTAAAAATGTTCCTAATCAGCTAATTAGCCCCGTCCGAGAATAAAGTTTGCGCTGTTTTTATCTAATATAACGAAGATTTCAACAAGCCTTGGGCGATAGAAACGGGAAAACGCATTCTCTGTAGCGCGCGGTAATTGCCCTTATAATACGCGATTATTATAAATCTAACGAGTAATTAACGTAATACGAGAATACCTCAATTAGTGACAAAAGTTTTTTTGAGGTTAAATTTGCGGTTACATCTTGAAATTACAGCTTATAACTCGAATCATTTATATTTCTAAAAATAAAGATTTTTTTTTTCTTCTCTTTCCCCCCCCCTTCCAAATTTTGTTTATATCATGGTTTCCACAATGACGTTTCATCTACGTCACATCGTGACAAGCTCTCAGTAACCAGTGATAAACTTAAGGAACATATCTGAAGCTAATAATGTTAAATTGGTAATTTTTAAACACGCAACGTTTTGACTTGACTACAAATAAAAGCGAATGTTATAAAGGTCGACTTCCATCGAAAAGCGTTCTAGCGAACTGAAAACCGAGCATCGAGACTAACAATGGAGTATAACCGTGCCGATTTTCGAAGCCCCGCTGGGTCAAAAGTTGGAAGGGTTGAAAGCCGTGCAATCAGTGGTTCTAGCGAACTGAAGATGAACAATAGAAATCCTTTTAAATTTATTTCCTCTGGAATTTTCGCTTTCCCCTGAAGGAAATTCTCTATTGTGTATCTTCAGTTCGCTAGAACCACATTGCACGGCTTTCAGTTAGCTGAAACCCTACCGACTTTTGCCCCAGCGGGGATTCGAAAATCGGCACGGTCGCTCCATTGTTAGTCTCGATGCTCGGTTTTCAGTTCGCTAGAACCCTTCCATCTTTTACCCCAGCGGGGATTCGAAAATCTGCACGGTCGCTCCATTGTTAGTCTCGATGCTCGGTTTTCAGTTCGCTAGAACTCTTTTCGATGGAAGTCGGCCTTTAAAATTGGTCAGGGAAAGACCTGGGAATTATGAAATGAAACATTGGTACAAATCGTCTTCAATTTCGATAAGTCTTATTTGAAATTACCGCAAACTTTAACTCTGGCCAGTAAATATGGTTTAAATTCAAGATTTCAATTAATGTAAATTATACTTTGGGAGGAAATAAAGCTTCGTTAATTACGTTTCAGGAGTCATTAGGACTCATTAACTATATCTAAAGAGGAGGCTTTTTGAAGGCGGTTATTATTTTCAGGTGAGGAAACTTGAGTTTACATTTTTTTCCAAGAAAAGGCGAGGTTAAAAATGACTCTAAGATATTACTAGGTAGAAAAAAAATAATTAAATAAAGATTGTATTTATCTGGTGTATAATAAAAACATCTAATTCTTGTTTGCACTACGGAGGTTACGCGCTATACAATTGTCCTCTATCTATTTATTAAATTAATTATAAGTTGTCTTTATAGTAAATGGAATGTTCCGAATATAGATAACATCGCCTAGGGCAAATTTTTCGCTAACCTCCAAGAACGGGTTTTCCAAGCCGCTCAAATACTATAGTTAATTATTTCAATCAACCAAGCGTTTAGGCGATTTAAACAAACAATCGTTCAATCATTTTTGATAACTTTCGCAATGTTTTGAATCAGTTTCGCCGTGTTATATTAATTTTCGTAATTAAAATTGAAATAAAAAATATTGTAATGTAGTTGAAACCAATCTTGAAAGAAGTAGAAATTCCAAAGGTACGATCAAGAAGTTATATCTAGTTTATTAGGGAGAAGTTATAAGTTGCCTAAGTATTCTAGCGCCATAGTCCCAGTCCCCCTTTCAAAATACAAGGGGGACGTAAAAGGAGGCCGGGCTATTTCGCAGCCTCTCCTCAGTCGGAGGATACGTAAATTTCGTCATTCGCGTCGCGCTGACGTGAGTTATCAAGAACCAATGAGATGCTGCATGGTTGTAATTTAGAGGTGGGGATTAACTCCGGACCTACGTTTGGACTGGAGATAAAGCTGGAAATGTGGCGAATTTATATCTTCTCCCTAATAAACTAGATATCACTTCTTGGTACGATTTACCTCTTCCAAACATAACTTGAAAACGGTGGCTGTCATAGAAGTTACATTTTCGACTCAAAATCGCCCAAAAATATCACCCTTTAATTTATGTCAGACTTATCATAACATGGTGTATTTTCGGGAACTTGAAAGGACGTACGTGTATTACCATACTCGAATCATTTTTCATAATGGCTTTTCCATTATTAGTAATGTTTGATCCATTTTCTCGGGCTGTTTCGAGGCATTTTAGCTTTTATAAAGCTTTTAACTCAAAGTGCGCGAAAATTAGCACTTATTTTAGAGGTTCCCACGTGATTTTTTTTGTTTTCTTTTTTTTTCCATACGAAGTTAGAGGCGAAATTAACAGGTTTAAATCGATTAAAATTCAAATATTGTTCCACGTAAAAACACGTTTTTATCTATAGCCAACGGTTACTTATTTAATTATTCCTTGTAATTATCGGAGTTAATTACAAGACGGTACGGTATTTAACGGTTCGATACAAAAAGTTTTGTATGTTTTCTTTTTCAAAAGTAGTTACTAAATTTAAAGGAAAGGGCTTATGTTAATTTCAACTATGTGTTTATCTACAATTTTAATAAAGATACGAGAAATTAAGTTAACTTATTGGAGACTGTTAGGCCTATTTGTGATTTTAAGCAGACTACGTTGGAGGTATAAAATACTATAGAGCTATCTCAGTTGTGACGTCAGTGCCTAGGTAAAACGTCAGGGGCTTACCTTTGGCAGTGGGCGGCCATGTTTGGTACCGCTTTGGTTCTACGGAAAAATAGCATGGGTGACGTCACACTATGGCTTCTGAGATAGCTCTATTGAATCGACACCTAGACCAAACCTTTTTATCTAGGAAGCTGAAATTTTCCATTGACTTTACTCTTAACAGTAGTTAGCTGTTTTTGAGTCCGCGGCCATCTTGTGAAATGACTGCTATCCGAAAATGTAACTTCCGTATACCATTCAACAGTTAATATTTGGTATACTGGTTGATATCTATTTCCGTAAGATGGTTTCCATAAGTTTGTCACTGGTTACTGAGAGCTTGTCACGAGGTGACGTAGATGAAACGTCATAAATTCTCGTAAAGCGACGCCTGGTGAAACGCTGTCAAAGGCTTAGTACAAACAAAATAGGAAGATGGATTGCAAAACCGAGTGTAGTCTGCAATTCTCGCTTGTCGCTCTCGAGCTGTAACTCTCTCTAGCATTGCGAAGTATAGGTAGCGTCATACTCATGGAACATATTTTATAAACTTACGCTATTTCATGTTGAACATGCCCTCTACCATGTTTTAAAATGGCGCTCTTGAAAGTAACACAATATGTATTAACGGGCAACGCTGCTAAATAATACGCTCTTTCAAATTAAAAATAAAATAATCTAGATTAATTTTACCTTTAAGATGTATATAATCAAGGATTTTGGAACGTGGAAATACGAAATTGAAATCACGTGAAATTTCTAGTTTCTAAATCTATATATCCTTACTTGAATTCGATTCAATAATAAGATAACATATTTTTTTCCATCGATTTCGCTTCTAGCTATCTCAGTTAAATTTACCGGGTATGTCTTTATAGAGGCGCGTAAACCTTCGTATTTTTACGTATTTTGTCATACCTCCATGCGCAAAAAATCACGTGAATTCAGTTTATATAAAAAGCGAGATTTAATTCCTAAGGCGAATGAGTTATAAGATAGGCGAGCCCCCTTTCTTTGGCACGCGTTACCATCAGACATAATGTAAATTAGGTCTTCGTGATTTAAATTTTATACAGTATCATTAACTTATCAATACTTCTTTTGCCTTAACCCTAATTCTTTATACGTGTTTTTAAAATTAAGCAAGCTACAGTAAAAAAATTTCCGTATTTTAAATAACAATATTTAAAACCAGTATTAAGAATTAAATACCATTTTCCTATATTAGTTCAAACTGGCTTGGAATTATAATGAAATTGAAGCGTGTTTTTTTTTTTTTGAAGCAAAATATCATTTTAATAAATATACGGGGTTAATTTCATAAATGAAATACAATACAATCATCGCGTTTGATTTTAATTATTATTTAATCAGAAATTAATGTACATTATTATTGTTTGTTTTTGTTTATTTACACGTGCAGTAATTAAGCTTTTGTTTAAAATATTTCAATTTAATGAAATACGATTTTCGCAAGCCTCTGTGAGTATTAAATTAATTAAAGGAGGTTTTAAGTTTTACGGACGGCGCGGAGGATTAATTTAATTTAAATTAAATTATTTAATTAATTATCTAATTCGTTTTAGAATTTCTAAAGAAATAAGCTATGAAGTTTTGAAAATTAACCTAAAGCGTAATCTAACAGGTGTAAATTTAATAAAATATCAGTCTTTTTTTATCAGTTAACTACAGGTGATTAAGAAATTTAAAAATTGAGATCTTTTAAGTTCTCTACTTATTTTCAGTCTATTTATATATTTTAATGATAAATGCCCATTGCTTATACAAAAAACTTTTAATTTTAAATTTAAATTTCCCAAGCAATGCTAAAAAGTGTGAAAATGCTATCTTTAAACCAAGGGAAATAAATATTGGTCTGCTTTATCGCTTAGTTAGTAACTTCCTCATGATTGATCGAATTTATCGCTTAGTTAGTAACTTCCTCGCTCATGATTGATCGAATTTATCGCTTAGTTAGTAACTTGCTCATGATTGATCGAATTTATCGCTTAGCTAGTAACTTCCTCGCTCATGATTGATCGAATTTATCGCTTAGTTAGTAACTTGCTCATGATAGATCGAATTTATCGCTTAGTTAGTAACGTCCTCGCTCATGATTGATCGAATTTATCGCTTAGTTAGTAACTTGCTCATGATTGATCGAATTTATCGATTAGTTAGTAACTTGCTCATGATTGATCGAATTTATCGATTAGTTAGTAACTTGCTCATGACTGATCGAATTTATCGCTTAGTTAGTAACTTGCTGATGATTGATCGAACTTATCGCTTAGTTAGTAGCTTGCTCATGATTGATCGAACTTATCGCTTAGTTAGTAACTTGCTCATGATTGATCGAATTTATCGATTAGTTAGTGCTTTCTATTGGTCATCTTTTTTGATGTGCTCGCGATTGGTGCATTAATATTATTGGTCATTTTGATCGATTAGTTCGTAAAAATTGATCGATTCCCTTGGTTTAATTTAATTTGATGAAAAACTATGAATTTCAAAAGCGGTGAAAATGATTTAAAAAAAAATCAGTCTTTTTTTTTTTAGTCTACCATAAAAGCCGATTAAGTCTTAATAATCTACGTGATAAGTTCCTCTAAATAGCGCGTTGTACTTCTAGATACTTATAAACCTAGGCTTAACCATATTTTAAAACTGGAACTTTCATTTAATTGAAAGGTCCTCGCATTTTATCGCAAATCGATTGATGAATATCGCCTATAGGCTAAATTATTTTTATACAAATCACGTACCGTTCCTCAAAATATCTTTAAAAACTATAGACATCATCTTTTTCGCTAATATATTTATAATTATTTACAATAAATAGTGCGTTTTACGCTTTTTTCGCTGTAAACATCGAAATAAGGTACTATACTGAACAGCGTGCTTAAGCTTGCGCGCCTTTCGTTTTCGGTTCGAGTCGTGTCGGGTCCGACACAAACAAAATAAATTCGAGGTCGTTAGTTACTCGGAATTTTAAGGCTTAACATTTTTTAAATTACCGAACACAAAGTTCTGAGCAACTAAGGACCCCGTTCAAGACATTGTTCGCTTCTGTACTTACGTAAGGCGCCAATACCATCACCGTTCCCGCGCAAACATTTGCATAATCTACGTATCTAAAAATATAGTCCATTTTTTTCCTCACGAATGGAATTGGCGGGAATTATTAATTTGATCACGTGACGTTTCTTCAACAGTATTTTTGTTCATTTCTTGTTGAAGAAAGTCTTTATCGAGGAACGTTACTTGGGCAAAACGCGCGTTAAAGGTTGGCTTGAATTGTGCGCTGTTGCCTATCACGCGTCACAGCAAAGTTCTTCGTCGTCCGATTCATCTTCCACGAGGTCATCACCGTCTTCGTCGTGAGACCGACTGTCTCGACGTCTACCACTACCTTCCGGGTTAGATTCCGAGGATTTTCCTTCTTGAGAGTTGTCCTTGGGGGACTTTGAAGGGTCCTGGTCATCGTCGTCTTGTTTTTGACGTTTGTGTTTGGTTCGACGGTTTTGAAACCATACTTTGACCTGTAAGAGATTAGGTAAATTGTCCTTTAGAAACTGATGCGTTTTTAGGCTTGACTTTGAGTGAATTTACAAAAGTCTTGACCACATTCTACTTTCGTTTACCGACTTCTAACAGTATTGTATACTTCCGTACAAACATTTCGATTTGGTATCGATTCAGGGACGTTTTTGTTATGGGCTTTGATATTGGAGTTTGGGGACTGTCGAGGAATTTGGGACAGTTCTATTTTAGTTTATTAACTTCTTCTAATTGATTATTACATCAAAACGAGCGATACATCGAAGGCCTCTGGTAATTAATGACTGAAACTTGACGGCCCCAAAAAGCTGGCTTATCAAATTTTTATTATTCAATATTGTAAATAATTTCAAAACAAAACCTCGACAAGTTGGCACGCATGCACCACCACCGGGTAATTTTTTTCAACGTTACGAAGATCCTATTTATTATTTAGCAATATTTAAGTTTATTATTTTCCTCCATATATTTCCCAAGCCAAGAACAACTCGAAGAAAAATGGTTTCCTTTTTGCTCTTGCTGCCAGGTTTAATTCTATCGTCGTTAAAAGTTATCGCGAAATTTAATATTTTATGCTTTGGATTAAGTCGTAAAAAACTTGGCGAATAAAGAAATCTCTTTATGTTTCCTTTAAAAGGGTTTTCAGGCCGCCAATCGGATTACGAAAAAAAAACTGGTAATTTTGATGTGCTTTACGATTTAAACTAAGCTATTTAATTCCAGACTTAATTATCTCGAAGGCCAGTTTCGAATCGAATAGATTAACTTATCTAGTACATCCATTTAGCCTTATTCGTGCTTTTTTTTAATGAATTTGCTAAGCCTAATTTCATTATTTTTAAATTAATTCATTTGTTATGCCTAATTTCAGATCTTGGTCTATTCTACACGTTCTTGACTATTTTGAACGCATTATGAAGTTAAAACTCTCTTTTAAGCGCAATTAATGTATTTTTGAAAGGGATTGCTAAGCCGAATTTCATTATTTGCCCTTCTTCACGTGTTATCGTCAATTTCGAAGCATTTAAGAAGTTAAAGACCTTACTATTTAATTTACAAAGTTAAGCTTAGGACTTGGAAGTTATTTTAAACACCATTTAAGATAATTGTTTTAATCGAGGTTAATGCATTTATGACGCGAATGAAGCTGGGAGAATCATTACTAAAATGAATTTATATATTTCAAATCAGGTTAAACATTAGTATAGTAATAACGATTTGAAATGAAAATCTAATCTTAACTTGTCACGTAAAAATTCGATTTCAGAAAATAATTCCAAGTCTAATTTTGAATTTATTCCAGTCTGGCAAAATTGTCGCGACCCTCTACGGACGAATTACCATCTTTTAATTGACAAATGTGTCTTTAAAAGAAGTCACGTTTATCGCATTTTGTTTCGTGAATATTTGAATTTAACGTGAAACATCAGTGAGTACCACACCTTACATTTTATTATACGTTCACGCGAAACCTTTCAGATAATAATTAACATACACATAATGTTTAATATAATATCTATAATGATTCAAAAATAATTAGACTCAGAGAACGTGCTTTATTCCTAAAAACAAATGTTTTTAGGCGAAATATTGAAATTCTAGGACCTGTTTCATATTTTTTTTTTTTTGTTTAGGTAATTATTAGTGATGACATTTTTAAACTCTAATATCGCGTTTTCCTACTAAATTTCTGCATTATATAATTTAAATATTAGTTTTGTTGTTGAATAGCTAAACCACTCATCAAAGTTTAATATAGTTTCAAATTTCCAAAAAGTTCACCAAACTGGCCTCCGACAGTTTTGGGTGTTTTACCAAAACTGGTGATTTTATTTTCAAAGAAATATCACCCTTTTTTAAGTTACGTTTTTATTTGGTCCAAATCCTGTCTTCCCACCAAAATTTCTGACCTCATTAGCATTTTTAAATTAAAGAAAAAAAAAAGAAAAACTAATTTAGCAAGAAACCACAATTTTCTTTTATCTCAAGATCGGTAAAGTTCTTGGTTATTTAAAGGTTATTTAAACGATACAAGGGCGTCGTTTTTTCCATTTAAATGTGTGTAATTACTTGGCGCTATCTAAACAGCGTTAAACGGGTCGTTGCAATTTTCTTTCCCCCACCCTTGGGCGAAAAATTATTTAATTTCCTATAAGATTTTAATCGAGGTAATTAATATTCTTAGTATTGGGAATTCGCGCTAGAAGGGGCAATAATTTAAACCGAACACCAGAAATAAAAATAAATATTTAGAAACAAAATATCTTTTTCTGCCTATTTCGGGTTTAAAAACTAATTTTAATAATTTTGTTTTGCTCATTAGTATGTGGCAGCACACAATATTTCAAAATATACACTAATGCCGTTCTGCCTTTGGCATTTTTCATGAAGTTAGAATTAAAGTTTCTTATACATGCAAACATTATATTGTAGTTGTACGTATTTTATAAATTTTCCTTCGTGGGGACTGCCTATTGGAAACCGCATCACAGCGCACGCTCGCCTATTACTTGACCTGAGGTGAAAGGTCATAGTTTTATGTATAGCCATGAACCCTGGAGGTCTAGCGTTCGTAGTATAGCAGACGAACTATTTTTTATTCCGGCTGAACTTTGCTGTAAGTTAGGTCCTGCCAGGAGTGTGGCGCACTCCTGTAAGCCAAGCTTCTGGGCGGCAAAGTTTGAGGGAATACGACACATGTCGGCGATCCTACCCTACAGGTGCCGACTGCCCCGTGTCCGCCGGAGGTGACTTGACCCCCACACCCCTTCCGTCACCTCCCAAGTAAACCTCATTTCCTTCCCTGATTATTCACATACTGAAACCTGAATAATCGCATCCTTGTCGCGGACCCTTCTGGGACCCAATTTACATTGAAACCTCTTAAAAAAAAAAAAAAAAAAAAAAAAAAAAAAAGTTAGGTCCTGTGATCTTTTTTTTTGGGTGTCACGTTTCGCGTCAGGTTAATTAATAATTAAATTCCAAGTTTGGTTTGATTTCATTGCATTTTTAAGTGTTTTTTGAATGAAATGGGAATGTTTTCTCTAAGTATTGACCCAAATTCGGTGCCTATCTCAACTTTAAAATATCGAAAAGACTTGGTATGTCAGGCTTAAGCCTTGGCTACTTCTTGGATAACCTTTTGACTGAAAACAACTATAATTTAAAGGTAATTTTAAGTAATTAGGGTTGCTTCAAATTATGTAAATGAGTTTTCGTCAGGCAAAATCAATCAATTAAGCAAATTAATAGCGTTTAAATTACCTGCGTTTCCGTTAAACTTAGGCTCTGCGCCAGTTGTTTTCTTTCGGCTCCAACTACGTAATGATTTTTTTCAAAAGCGTGTTCGAGCTTTAGCAATTGCGATGGTGAAAATGCCGTCCTTATCCGTTTCGGCTTTCGAAACGGATGGAGTATGAAACCGTGGCTTTCCACTCCTGTTAAGAACAAATATAAATCAAATTCCATTAGTTTTGAAATAATTAATTTATTAGAATAATTTCTTGCCTCAAAGCGTAAATTTTTGAAAATAAATGATAGAAAAACCCAGGGAAAGCTCGATTGTCGCTTTTCGCAAGCGGTTCTGGTGGCGTACATCGTTAAATTAGCGTTAATTACGAGGTTAATCAAAGGGGTTCTCCGTTATTTAAATTAGATCCAAAGTCCGCTTTCGCGTGTTTTTTTTTTACAATTTACAATTAGGCTTAGCTAGTATAAATTAATCGTTGAGGATACGATAATAAAGGCTTCGGTTAGCCCCATTATTAAGAAGTATATAGTGTACGGCGTACCACGGAATTTATAAAGCCGGTTTTTTTCTTCTAATTTGCCATATAAGCGATCTCCCCCTACATTTAAAACTTGTTTAATCGTCTTAATGAACATTAGGGGGCGTTTCTGCAACTAGTTAGATTATCCAAGTTTCCCCTATCTCAATTATCTTCTTGACTCAACTATTTAATGAAATAAGATGGAGACTTTAAGGAAATGAGACAAAGTTTAAATTAAGAAGTTCATCAATAGAAGATTTTACAAGTTTAAATTCTCTTGCCAGGATATTTTGTCTTTGATATTTTCTTTATTTACTCGAGCCCTGACTGTTTTAAGCCCATATCAAGAAGCGATATCTAGTTTATTAGGGAGAAGGTATAAGCTGCCTAAGTATTCGTGCGCCACAGTCCGAGTCCCCTTTTCAAAATACAAGGGGTGACGTAAAAGGAGGCCGGGCTATTTCGTCTCTCCTCAGTCGGAGGATACGTAATTTTCATCATTCGCGTCGCGCTGACGTGAGTTTTTAAGAACCAATGAGATGCTGGTTGTAATTTAGAGGCGGAGATTAACTCCGGACCAACGTTTGGACTGGAGATAAAGCTAGAAATGTGGCGAATTTATACCTTCTCCGTAGTAAACTAGATATCGCTTCTTGCCCATATGGTTATAAAGTTGAGAAGTGGGGCTATAACATACTCAAAGGATTTCAGGCTAGAATTTTGTTTTCTTTTTTAATCCAAAGATCTTCTAAAATAATGAGTATATCAATTGAAACCATGTTTCTATCTACAATATTAAAGAAGATACGAGCAATTTAGTTTCTGTAATGGACACTACGCGTTAGGCTTCTCCGTGAAGCACTCACTGGGAGTACCCCTATTGGACGAACCCGTCAGGTGGTACTAGGCGTCCAATAGGGTGCTTCGCGCCATTGCGGAAATTTAATTGCTCATATCTTCTTTAATATTGTAGATAGAAACATGGTTCCAATTTGAGATATTCATTATTTTATGCGCTCTTTCGAATAATAAAGAAAATATTCAGAACAGAAGTATCCCCTTAAGAGTTAAACACTTCAAAGTGGAGGTTGTAAGGATTGTCTTTCGCTATGTTGCTTAATTGTCCGAACTCCCAATTGTTGTAACCTCGAGCATTAAGTATCGTTTAAAAGGTTAGAAGTCGGGCTATCAAATACTTTTAAGGATTTCAATAGGCCACTTGTAAAACCAGCGTACTAACACTTCATCATTCACAGGGTTGCCACGGAATTTTCAGAACCAAATTCCCTGACTTTTCCAGGTTTTCCCTGACCTTTTTCTTAGATTTTCCCTGACCTTTCTAGGTCGAAAGTGTAAATGTTTACAGCACGTTTTAAGTGCTTATAATTAAATAAACTCTCTACATTAAGTTTTCTTATGTATGTGTTGCACCAAAATGATTAAAAAACATTTTAACAATAAATAACAGTCTTAGACATATTTTAGAGAGCATTTACTTCACAAAAACAATTCTAGACATTTTTAAGGATTGCTCTAGAGTTTTCTGTGTTAAGACAGGATGAGGAAAAACTTTCATTACTCTTTCAATAAAGAAACTTTACCCACTAAAATAAAATTCCCTGACTTTTCCCTGACCTTTTCGGCCCATTTTTACATTCCCTGACTTTTCCAGGTATTCCAGGTACTGTGGCAACCCTGATTCATGGTTATGAAATTGAGAAATTATAATCAGTGAAAAAGCAAAGCGTGCCACAAAAATCAAATATTAACCTCTGATTTAAATGAGTATGGAATGAAATTTTTCAATTTTTTTCAATAACAAAAAGAAGTTTATAAAATCACTATCACTTTACGCGGTTATGTTTAGTTTTTTTGGGAAAACTTGAATCTCTCAGTGGAAATAATTAGGGTTTGAATGGCCGCGGGCCAAAAATTGAATGAAACTCGTTTTGGTTTCATGATCTGGCGTTAATACACTATCACACCTCAATCCCCTTTATGCGAGGAAGCCATGATAAAAAACTTAAATATCCTTTTAAAGAACCTTAATAGATTATTTCTTAGCTTTTAGCGCGGTTAATAGGCATAGCTAGTACTTGTTCGTAGGGCGGCCCAACTGCCTTTGAAATATTACAAAGAATTCGACGGGTTTTTCCCATTAATTTACGTACGATATTCGTTAATCGTAGCGATTAAGTCATTTAAACTCGGAATATTTAATTGGTTTAAATTTATCATTAGATTTAATATAATGGGGTAATCGTTTTATTTCTCATAGATTTATTATTTCATTTCATTTACATAAATCATTATATTTGCACAAATTCAATTCCTACCACGCCAATTAAATTTTGAAACATTGCCTCTGACCCTGTGATGTGTATTTGATCCACCGTATCATCCAGGTTCATTTTAAATCTATTCATTTAATTTAATATTAAAACAACCAATTTAAGCTAAGTTTTTGACCCACAAAATTAAAGTTGTTAAACGACTACACTATAGAGGATAATTTTTTTTTAAATACGATCTAAGATATTTAACTGTGGCTTTTAAAAATCCCCCAGAACCAAATTACTTTATTTAATTTTGTTTTTTCAAAATTTATTTGGTGATCGTTTTTCGCGGTTGATATATTTCTTCCAATTCTTATTTGGAGACAAAATCATGTGAGAAATCTAATCAAAATTAATCACAGGCGCAGTATTATGCAACGTATAACCTCGTAGAAATTAAAATAGTCCCTCGCAACAACTCTTGAATATTAAAATGCTATTTTTCAAGCTGTCAGGGATTTTATTTTTAAATTATTTTTTTTTAATGTCTTATTACACCAAACTGGTTTAACACGTAATTCGTAATGTATTAGTGGTGTATTTAAGATAATAATTATATACCTTTTCCATTAATATATATTCGATTGATTATATATCTGGGAAATTTATTCTAAAAGACACGTTAATTTATGCGTGAAATGAGGTTATCGCCAGTCTTTTATTGCGAACATAATATAACCTTGTCTCTCTCTCTCTCTCTCTTTAAGAACACACTAACTAAATTCTATTTGAAATTATTTAAATAAAAGATTTATCTGTGCATAAAGTGAATTAAAGAAATATCCAATCGAGGATTTAACAACAGGGTGTTTCTGAAAGAAGGTTTTGAACTCAATGCACTGTCAAAGCTGAACTCTTTTGAACTCGGGTGTACACAGAGATCCAGAGCGTCTACCCCCTTGGGCAGAATCATAATGTCATAGATAGAAGTTGCATCTTCGACTCAAAATCGATTTCCCAAAGAAAATCCCATTAATTTATGATAAACTTATCAGAAACACCCTGTACATACGAACTTTTAGAATTTTAAAACGATGTTGAATTTGAAAATCTCTCCTAGTTGTCGTAAAGATATGCAAATGTAACAGATTTAATTAAAAGAGTTATCGGAGTTATAATTTATCTCAAGCTAACCAATAAAAATATAGGGATAGATCCCTCGATCACGATTTTTATAGAGATAATGTTCAATGATTAGCGAGAAATTTATGTTTCATTCCTTGAAAAACATTTTTAGTTCATCCAATAATTGTACTTTGCTCTTTTGGGCATATATATAATTTTACCAGGCACAAATAATTTTTCGTTAAATGTCTTAATAATTACTTGTAAAATTACTAAGATTCTATATGGATAAAGTGTATAATTTTTATAAAAAAAAAACAAGTTGGGAAACCAAAATAAACCTCTCCGAGTCGAGACGAGGGTTATCTACCCATGCGTTTAAGAGGTTTTTCTAACATAATTAAATAAATATAATTGATATTATTTTTATGGTTAGTAGATTCATTAATCTCCCTTTTAAGAAACGTTATTCCTAAAATCATTTTAAACATAGCTATTGTTGACTATAGCGTATGCCCCTTATGGTATATCAGTTGGCCGATTCCCATTTCCCAATAAGGGATACGAAAACCGCAATTGCGTGAACCTTTGGTGGAAACCCTGCCATTGGGAGGCTAGGCGTTTCTCGTAACTCTAGCCGATCGCCGCGTACATCTTAACCTTAACCAAGAAGTGATATCAAGTTTACTAGGGAGAAGGTATAAATTCGCCACATTTCTAGCTTTATCTCCAGTCAAACGTAGGTCCGGAGTTAATCCCCGCCTCTAAATTACAACCAGCATCTCATTGGTTCTTGAAAACTCACGTCAGCGCGACGCGAATGACGAAAATTACGTATCCTCCGACTGAGGAGAGACGAAATAGCCCGGCGCCTCCTTTTACGACCCCCCTTGTATTTTGAAAGGGGGACTGGGACTATGGCGCGCGAATACATAGGCATTCTATATCTTCTCCCTAATAAACTAGACATCATTTCTTGCCTTAACGATTATAATGGAGTAGAAGTCAATATTGCTTTCTGCGAACGCGGTCCGGATGTAGTATATGATTTTGCTCCGATTTGCCAACTGCGAACGCGGTGACAGACAGACAGACTGAAACGTTAAGCGTATTACCTCTCTGTGACGTCCTCGTCACTCGGAGAGGTAAAAATACCTGATTTATGCTTTGACTCGTTTAAAGTTTTCCTGTCCTAGTCAGCTACAACTTGATAAAATTCTAAATAATATTTTTTCTCTCTTTTTTTAATTTACTAAAACACGTGACCCCTAAGGCGTTAAACCGATCATTCATTGCTCGTAAAAACTATAATTAAACCCAGATTAGTCCCCCGTATTAATTTCTTTTTCTTTTTACTCTTTACCGATTTTTAAGAAATAAGGTTATACCAAAGTATTTAAAATTTATAGATAGCAAATTTTAGGTCATTTTCTTTAATTTCGATAATCAACGCTAATCATGTTATTAAGTTTAAATTAATGTTTTTAGGATTAAATTTTGTAAACAAACTTTATCAGTCTTTCTTGAATCATGTGACACCAAAAACACCCGAAAGGCATTTCGGTATTTTTATTTTTAACTTGGCGGTATAATTAATGACAAGATTGATTATTTTATTTATATATGTACATTTAAATTATTAGTTTTAATTCTTAAATTTTTTAATTTGAGTAATTAAGGCTTAACCGATACCTAATATTTAGATATTCATGATTTAAATGAAAATATCATTTATTTCATAAAATATAATTAATTGGTTAATTTTTTGTTACTTGGCTCACCTCAATACGCCCTTGAATCTATCTATATTAAGACCATTTTAAAGGGAGGATGGAGTATTTTAAATAAGTAAAAAAATATCTCGGACTAACCTACGCGTCTCAGCATCTCAGAGTATAAAATTAATTTAAACTTTATTACTTTGAACTTCACAAACACTTTAAAAAAATAAAAAAGTCATTTAAACGCGTTTAGTTTCCGAGGGAGAAACGAAAGAAAAAAATGAATCATTAATTATCTTTCGGGGACCGTGATAGCTTAATTAATATTCTCATCCGGACTTCATTTTCGCGAGACTAATTGCGTTCCGATTGAATGGTCAAATCGGATGGATTTCCATTGAACCGAGTGTCGATTACGTTTAAAATTAAGCAAATTACCCACTCTATCATAGATTCTATATTTGGACTCGCTGCAATTTAGAGAAATATCGATTTGATTTTTTTTCCTCAATTAGTATATTTTATATAAGTAATAAATAAAGTTTAAGTTCACACCTATCTAAAAGAGCATCCCGGGTTGGACCTCGTTTAGTACAGGGTTCATACAACTTTTGGAAAACAAATTTCCCAGAGATATCCAGGTTTTTCCCCATATACTTCCCTGAATTTTCCAGGTTTTTCCCGTATATGGAGTATCCTATGGAGCAAATGTTAACGAAAAAGGGGTGGGGGCAAATAGGAATATTACATACTCAAAGGACATCCCCGTATCTCTAATAGAACCAGAGTTTCGAGTCTTCAAAGTTTAGTGTAATGTTAATCCTATGGAATGGGTATGAACATTTTGCTAAATTACTCCGCCCCTGTTTGTCGTAGCCCTAAGTTTTTAGTATGGTTGGATGGGGGATAAATCGGACTATTACATACTCAAAGGACATCCCCGTATCTCTAGTAGAACCAGAGTTTCGAGTCTCCAAAGATTAGTGTAATGTTAATCCTATGGAACGGGTATGAATATTTTGCTAAATTACTCCGCCCCTGTTTGTCGTAGCCCTAAGTTTTTAGTATGGTTGAATGGGGGATAAATGGGACTATTACATACTCAAAGGACATCCCAGTATCTCTAGTAGAACCAGAGTTATGAGCCTCCAAAATATAGTGTAATGTTAATCCTATATGGAGGAAATGTTCACGAACATTTTGCTTAATTACTCGGCCCCTGTTTGACGCAAATTTCCCTGATTTCCTTGAATTTTATTAAAAATTCATAATATCCCTGAATTTTCCCTGAGATTTTTGTCAACTATTTATTTCCCTGATTTTTCCAGGTTTGTATGAACCCTGTAGTAGTATAACCACTAACCAAATTGGAATTGAATTCGTGCGAACAGAAACTCCTCTAATTATATAAGGCATTTTTAGGAAGAGATGAAGTAATATTTTTTTTTTTTTTTTGATATTTCTAATTGAAAGCATTCAGACAAATCCAATTAGCGATCTAATGTTTGTACCCATTTTTCCCTCTTAAAACTTAGCGGTGATGCACTATCCACACTTAGCAGGTAAAGGTCTATATTTAATAATTATAAGAAAATTTGGTATTGAATATGGGTGTAATTTGAGGAACATCTGGAGATGATAAACACGGGTGATGAGGCGATATTTCACGGTTGACAACGTACCTGGAATACCTTGATAAGCCATGGATTTTTAAAATGTTTGTGGAATGTCGGAAAATTTTAAAACTGTCATAACAATTTGTCAAGATAATTGGTTCCTATATTTAATAGCAACATTCTAAACTTATCCATAATAGATACAAAATGTTTCCTCCCATATCTCGGCTTAAGCCTCAGTGCAGTGTTGTCAGGCCCTTTTGTGACGAGTCAAGTTGGTCAAGTACTGATTCGTACGGAACTTCTAACTTTTCTCTCCGCAATCTCTGGTCAACGGCCTGGCAACACTGGGGGGGGGGGACTGCAAAGTAACCCCTTAAACTAAAGTGGAAATTAAAATTTGTCAGTGCAAATGACTTGGGAAAGTCAGTGAATTTTTTTTAGATGAAAAATCCGTGGCAACTCTGAATACTAAATAAGTTTTGGGTGATGTTAATCAGAGTTTCGTAAATGGCATCTTAGATATTCGAACCACTAAGTGTATAAAATGTTGATACTTAATGGTGAACCATCCATTTAAAGTAACTATAACCGATGTAACCAGTTTCAAGTCATTTTCGGGTTTTTTTTCTTTTCTTTTAAAAATCCCCTATTTCTTCCTTAATACATTTTTTATTTCGCCCTTCTTCACCCTTGGAGGAAAGAGGTGAGATGGAGTAGTATTCTCTACCCCCGTCTCTGTACCCCCATCTACGGCAACCAATACCTCCCAGCATCTTCAGTGGCGTTTTAGTAGGGTCATACAGTGTCTTAAACATTGAAGCAGATTCGTGAAAACTAGATTAAATTTTAAAATAGCACGCTACGTGGCAGCACTTAACAATCCCATACTAAAGATTTCTATGGGAAAAATTCCTGTTTTTCATCAAAAGGTGTGATTAATTTTATGGAAATGAAAACCACCCTTAGCAACTTTATTTTTCATAAAATAAACTAATTTATGAATCTCTTTGAAATTTTAACCACATATTAAGGGCCCGAATTGTAGTTCTGTGGAATTTTTTCGAATGAATTAATACAATACAAAAAAAACTACATCCAAACAAAAAACCCTCCTTATACATTAAAAGCAGTATGAAGTCTTATCTAAGAGAGCTACCGCTCTCTCAGAATAGGGGCTTGCGCGAAGTACTCTGGGCATGCTCTGGGTGATTTTCATTGCCGCGCATGGCCCACAAACATTACTGCTCCATCTCATCTCTCTTCTCTAAGCTTCACCGGTCGGTATTTTAAACGCCACATTTTTGGCAGTGGGGCGTAACTTACATGGCCGCTAATGAAATATATTATTCTTACAACTTGCGCCAAACGCGCCTCAACCCTATACTTCAACCTTAAGCCTTTGCTTAAATTTAATGCCTAAAAAAGAGCCCTTTAAAATTCTATTGGAAATTGAAAAAGAAGTTTCATTTCGACGACGTCGATCCAGGAAAATTGTATTATTTAATTCCAAAATATGAATTATTTATCAAGCGCAGTTTATTATGAGTAGCTTTAAATTATTTCATTTGAACATCATTTAACTTAATCGAAGGGTGTTGTAACGGTGGCGGAGTCTCACGGTTTAAAGTAGTTCAATTAAACCCCTTACACAAAAACTCTTTATTATTGCGGTATAATTTTCACATTAACACTTGAGGTTAAAATGCGCCACTTGGGAGGTTTCTAAATTAAGATTTTTTTTAGTCTTTGTTCGTGCAAACATCGGAGAATAGACCTTTTCGACTTAACCCTTAGTATCGGACATACAATACAAGGGGGTTGATACATTGCCACCGTCTCTCCGCACTCCCTTGATACAAAATGGTTACAGCGCATGTGCCAAATGACGTGAAAGGCAAAGTTTTACCAACGTGCCTGTCCCTTTTGGTTTGTTGAAAATTTCGGAAAGTAATTTGCGCGTTTTCATAAAATAAGTTAAAATTGTTAAAATAAAATTTTTATAAATATTATTAACCATGTATAGATTAAGTGTATGAAAGATAAAATATCAAGTGCAAGTGAACGATAATAAAAAAACCCACCTAACCACTAAAAATACCTTAAATACAATATAACAAAGACAAAAACCTTGAACTTTCTAAATTTCTAAAGAGACCACCAACCCTTTAAAAGTAACCAAAATCCACCTTTGTATAAAAAAAAAGAAAATTTTGTAAAACAACCTTTCAACCTTTGTTAAACTGTAATCCTGGAGATCTTCTCTATCGAGCTAGCGAAAGGGGAACGTCCCCAAAAAAAAACCCAAAACCCCCAAAAAACACCATCAGGTGTCCAAAAACGACTGCACGTTTACCACAGAAAGTTCGAAGATGATTCGCTAGCTCAGGCTCAGAGAGAGGAGATCTTTATAAAATGAAAACTACCTTGTAAAAATTCACTAACTCTTTACCTTTTTGTCGTGGGAAGACCCGAATGGTCACCTGTGACCTGCCTAAGCGGGAAAATTATACCAAGTTTTTTTAGTTAACACCGAGTTGCTAAATAATTACCACGGAACTAAGTACCAATTAATAATAAAAACAAAAAATTAACTATTCATCCATTGTTTCAGTCCGGTGGATGGATTTAAAAATCAATTAGCTCTCCCACTAGCGCATTTCTACGTAGTTCAAGAAGCGATATCTAGATTACTAGGGAGAAGGTATAAGATGCCTAAGTATTCGCGCGCCATAGTCCCAGTCCCCCTTGCAAAATACAAGGGGGGTTAAAAGGAGGCCGGGCTATTTCGACTCTCCTCAGTCGGAAAATACATAATTTTCTTCATTCGCGTCGCGATGACGTGAATTTTCTAGAACCAATCAGATGCTGGCTGTAATTTAGAGGAGGCGGGGATTAACTCCGGACCTACGTTTGTTTGGACTGGAGATAAAGCTGGAAATGTGGCGAATTTATACCTTCTTCCTAGTAGACTAGATATCACTTCTTGGTAGTTACATCGAATTGGTCTATATTGCCATTTGGAAATTCGGTATGAACCCTGCGAGGTGTTGTGTACATAAATTTTAACCATGGAGTTATTTGAAGGAACGCGTTGCAAGTGGCAACTCATAAGGTTAGAGGTCAAATTCGATCATCCTTCTTCGTTAAACTAGCAGATTTTGATGTAGAGAAACACACATATTTGTGACCCCCTACTTAGGTACTGTATCATTCCGCAGTATGTATGTACTTTTGAGAATCCCAAACACTCATCCCCGTTCAAGCCAAAAAAAAAAACGTCCTTTTACGAAACCCCCTACAAACTATATGTATAGGATATATTTCTAGGAAAATAGTTTATTTCCACGCCTTTTTTTAACTCGGACTGGCATATTGGCATGCCTCTATTCATAGATCCTTCATTCCTAAGGTTATCTGTTTTGTCATCGCCGAGAAATAAATCTTTGGATACCTTAAAAGCGGGCCTAACTATTTCTCCATTGACACTAACGCTGTATAAAGCAGTTTGCTGCCATTTCTGTTTATTTAGGTTCAATATTAGTTTGCTCTAATAGAGAAAGTGTACGAGTGTGTATCATTTTTGAAATAAATGGGAGCAAAGTTGGGTTGAATTCAAATATTGGTGGGATGTTTACGTATCAGTTTGGCAACTTTTGCAAGGGCTATAGGGGTCATACCGTTAAACTAATAGAGTAGGGTTTATGTTGGGGTCCATAGGCGAGAACGTGTTTTTTTTCTTTCTTTACCAGGGGTCCCATTTTTGGGGGCCCATACCCAGGGGGTCCACTTAGAAAAGCAAAATCCAGGTATATATTCTTATTTATAATGTTGTTTCGCGGAAAATTTCATTTCAGTATATATTGCGGGGTTTGATGTCCTAGATAATTTTTGGCGTCACCTTTTTCTATGGAAAGACAATAATCTCTTAAATATAATTAACTCGTTTTTAATTAGATGTTTACGGAGATGAATTAAAATGAATTATGTTTAAGTCCAAACAAACGGCATCCATATATCTGGACTGCATCGACCTTAAAAATGCCTGGAGCCTCGCAAAATGACGCTTATACGTTTAAAGGCCGACTTCCAGCGAGAAGGGTTCTAGCGAACTGAAAACCGAGCATCGAGACTAACAATGGAGCGACCGTGCAGATTTTCGAATCCCCACTGGGTCAAAAGTTGGAAGGGTTCTAGCTAACTGAAAGCCGTGCAATGTCCAATGTGGTTCTAGCGAACTGAAGATACACAATAGAGAATTTCCTTCATTGGAAAGCAAAAATTCGAGAGTAAATAAATTTAAAAGGATTTCTATTGTTCATCTTCAGTTCGCTAGAACCACATTGCACGACTTTCAGTTAGCGAGAACCCTTCCAACTTTTGACCCAGCGGGGCTTCGAAAATCGGCACGGTCGTTTCATTGTTAGTCTCGATGCTCGGTTTTCAGTTTGCTAGAACCCTTTTCGTTGGAAGTCGGCCTTTAAACAGTGGGGGCAGAATGAAACAAAACTTTTAAGGCGAAGTTTAACCACAATCTTCCTCCCATTCACAATTAAGTTGTTTTTTGGGTTGAATTGTTTCTCATAATGTACAATATCATCCGAGACCGTTAATTTTTAGTTTCGCGCCAAATAGCTTCGGGTTATTATAAATATGGCCGTAATTAAACGTTTCTTAACGTTTTTTTTTTTTTGTTCTATCCTTAAGTTTGGTTTGATGATTTTATTTAATTCTAGATTGTACAGGGTGTTTCAAAAAGGTTGGTGGTATGAACGAAGTACAGTGGGTTCTATGGGAAATCAATTTTGAGTCGAAAATGCAATTTTGACACAAGGGTTACCCTTTAGAGAGTTTTAGGGATGACCCCTAATTTAAATTAGTATTGTCTGTTCAGTTTCTTACTTAAATTTAAGGGGTCATTCGTAAAACACTTTTAAAATCATAACTTGTAAGGCCGAAGAACATTTTCGACTCAAAATCGGCCATAGAATTTGACACTGTACCACCCTGTATAACACCGTTTAATTTCGACTATCACGAGGTTTTGGTAGACGTCATAACGGTGTCATCTTGTGTTTTGTAAAGACTGTTTTAGTTACAAGAGATTTTAGGTTAATTTTCCTCGATATAACCTTCATTTAAAAATATTATTTTGGGATTTATAATATATATGTTTTATGATGTAATGGTTATAATGATTATTAGAAGCGAAATTTATAAATATAATTGCTTAATGATGCTTAGTTTAAAGCATTTTCGTGTTTGACTCGAATTTTCTTAACATACAATCTTAGTTGAGAAATCGTGTTTATTAGGAGTTAGGTACTTAAGCGCTCTATTAGCGAAACGAAATCATTTTCTCGACTTCTAAATAACGCCTCCAGCCTGTAAACCTATAAGCGCGGATCGTTTTATGTTGTTATATTTAACTATTTTCTTTTATTTCTACCAAGAACCCATACGACAACTGAGAATAACCGAGAACCCCCTGCGCTGAATATAGCCGGGGATACGTAAAGGGAAAAATCTACAGCTCAATCCTATATTCCAGGTTGCTTAATGGGTTCTTATTTATACTCGAGAGGTCTTGGTATTACATTTATTGTTGATAAATACGCCCATTTATTTGATTATAGTTCATTATCCTAAACTTTGGCGAATTTACGCGATTAAAGCGCAGTTGATAGATGTTTAGTAAGGGTTTTATTTTTAAGCGCATGCACTTGTCGTTTGTACTATATACATTTCCGCTTTATGGGTTTCGATAACTATTATTGGTTAAATAATAATTATTCGAAGATTTTGATGACATCACCTAATGATAGAGATTTTTAAAACAACTCGAATATTTTATAAAAATTTAAATTATACCGCGTTTTGTTGGTATAAATTTGAAATTATTAAAGGACTAATTTTCCTAGAATTTTAATAAAATGGCCTTTTTATAAATTTTACTTCTAAAGTTCCCGTATTTATATCATTGTAATTTGGTTTTATCTAATGGGTTTTTTTTTCTCTATTTGATTAATATTTGACGCAATTCTCGTAACTTAATTTACTTGTGCAGCGCATGCACCTGTATCGCGCTCGTTTATGTTTTTCCCCCGATTCTAGTTATTTATTACATTGGGATTTTAGAAATAAATAGAATTATACGCTCGTACCTGGCGATGTACAGCGAAATATCACCTTACATAAAATCAGGTTGGCAATAACACTTTTTGACGTAAATTTCCGTTTTATTTTCGCGTCAGGCAAATATTATTATTATTATTATTATAGGTTATTATAATGTTCTTGATAACGTTTTTTCCCCCAATTAATTTAACAGTAACAAAAATATCATCAGATTAAAGTAGGCTTTTGGTTCTATAGCAATAGCGAGGTTCATTATTATCATAAGGCAACCAATTAACCTTGGAAGGGGTGAATTCCTTAGTCTGAAACCTTATTTATTTTATCAGTGTTTATAAATCTACCAGCATGCATTTTCTAAGGTCGAAAAATTCTTTTTCGCCGAGGGACTAATCACTCCCTGAGTCCCAGGTGCTTGTGACGTGAATTGCGCGCAACCCCCTGCATTTGCCTGTACTAAATCGCGTCGCGTCCGACGCTTGAATTACGCATCATTAGCGTAATGGTTTTAGTAAACGTTTGAGCTTAAGTGACTGGGCTCTCTCTTGGAGTCCAAGACCAACTTATCGGCGCAATAACGCGTCATTCATGCAATACACCAATTATTTTAACTCTAGGTATTCATTTAGGGCATGCTTTGTACGTAATTTCATGCGGATTATTGTTAATTATTGTTCTTACCCGGTAATCTTTGTTGGTGAGGTAATAGTCTATGATGTTGTCTAGCCAACAACCAGGGATATAACGCGTATTGTTCTCTGGCTAACATCAATTGGGAAACGGACATGGGTTGACCGGAGCTCAAGTCCAAAGCGTTGGCCAAATGGGACGTGGCGGGATGATGATGATGATGGGCACCGGGATGGCCTCCGTAAAACGGGGACATCCCGCTATCTCCGCCGTAAAATTGTCCGAGACCAGCGGCGGCGGCCGCGTGAACCGCCGCGGACATGGCTTCTCCGTAACCCATAACTACGGGAGATGAGGCGAAACTTTGCGGTGATGAGGCGTAAATTCCACCGCCGGGAGCCGTCGCCGCCGCCGATGAAACTGGAATAAGACGGGAATGAGCCGGAGGTGGACTCGAACTTGGCGGTCGTCGACGCGGTTGAGGACGGGGTAAACCCGGTGATGGTCCCCGGTCCGATTCGGGAGTAACGCTTCGAGATCGGACCTCCGATTGTATATTATTGTTATTCGAAAGTTTGCCGCTTAAATTATTCCTTCCTACCAAATCGTCGATTCTAAAACCAATCCGGCTGTTCATTTTTGTAGCCGTTGGTGAAACGGGTACGGCTAACGACGGAGCCGTAGGCATCATATGAAAATTAATTAGTTTAGTTAATTTACCTATTTATTAATTTAATATCTTTTCTTAGTATCGCGAGTAGGCAATTAACTATTAACGCGTCGAGGCGCGAAACATTGGCGACGACGATAATATATAAATAAAGTGACCATTTATTTTTTACCCCAAACCGGGACGGCTTGTAAACACTAGAAACAAACTAAAATTCGGATTGAAGTAAACACAACTAAGATTTTTCTAAGGGTTGATATTGTCTTTCTTATATTTTCTGAAGCACAGATTTGTTTATGGACGTCTGGTGATGATTTTAAGCAGGGGCGCCGATCATTGTTTTTCTCAGGCGGGCTGGGGCCCAAGGCAACACCAGGGAGCTCAGCCAAAAATTTTAATTCCTAATAGAAAATATGAATTATGATATTATTGAAAAGAAAGTGTGTTTTTATAGGAAATATAGTACTAAAAACCCTCATAGGTAAACCTATTTTAGCTTAAACTATGTAGAAAAATCTCAAAAAAACTAATCGGATTTTACTTTGAAAAGCAAAGCCTATTGAAAATATTATGTTTAAAAATTCAGAGCGAGCGAAGCGAGCTCCGCAATTTCGCTGTCTATAAATTTGATCTCGATGAAAGAGCTAAATTTTGATAAACTTGGCGCCTAACTAACTCTTTTGAAGGTTGTCGTTAAATACGCATTTGCGTTTAGGCATTTTGAATAAAAGAAGACTCACTCGTCACTAGAAAAACTACACAAGTCACCTTGACATTGTTCACAGATTTGAAGAAATATTTAGCATAATGCATAATTACATATACCACGCGATAATCAAAACTGGGACAATTTCCAGAAAACGGGACTTTTTAGTGTCCCGAGGCATTCTTCGGGGACACCGGGACAAAGTTTAACAAACCGGGACTGTCCCGGCTAAACCGGGACGTATGGTCACTTTATATATAAACAACCGCGCACGTTATTACTGGCATTTAAAAATTTGTACAGAACACAGGCTGGCGCGCGCGCGCTCCCAACTCTCCCGCCAAATTCCTTTTTCCCGCTTGGACTGTTTTTGCCAAGCCGCGTGGTTAGAAACGTTTTTTACTCGCAACTACTACTAAATGAAAACGATCGTTTTCAGCGTCAATCGGTTCCCCCCGAAACACCAGCGCACGTTACGCGTCCCCCCCCCACTCTATAGAATGAAATCCACCATCTATTAGCCGGTAAAGTATATTTTTCAAAGTACAAACGCCGTAATTTCGCGCGACCGGGGTAGAAAAAATTCGTACGCAAAAATCTTTATCCCTCTGTTGGTGGCTTTTGTAAACGGGGCAAAATTAGAATTTGGTGCTATGAAAAATAGTACTAGGGGGGTCGGGAATTGTAGTGTTATATAGTATAGTATATAGTCTATGGGGGAAACAAGGAGGGTTGATACAATTCCCAAAGGGGAGGAGATTTCCATCGGACGCAAGCAACAAGTAAAGCTTTTCAAAATAAAAATGCGTAAATGCTTTGGTAACGTAACGAGTACAAGCCCGTTTCGAATCAAGATAGATTAGGGTTCCAATCTTTCCCTATAATAGCTTTTTTTTTATTTCAAAGTGGGTTTTATCGCGAAGGAGAAATTAAAACGCTAGCGGCCTCTATCGGGGTTGTCGTGAATTTATAATTATCACTTGGCTAAAATTCATAATAATGGATCTTATACATAATTTTGGGGATTCTTTGATAATGCAAAAATCAACTTGTAAGCCTACTTAGTAAGTGCAAATGTTAGACAAGTATTTTTATTAACTCCATTTGTGTTATTTTACTGTTATAATCTGGACTTTCAAATGAACCATTATTTAATTTTTTTTGTTTCTAATAGTTCAGATTTATTATTTAACTTAAATTAGGATAAAAATAATTATTTATATTTAAACTTTTAATAGTCTTACACGACGCCTGTTGGGTGTTTTCACCCTGGGCATTGATGCTCAGCCGGAAACATAGTTCTACAGGGGCGTAATGTTAATCCTATGGAAGCCTTAGCCCCTGTAAGTTGGCATATCCTCAAAAAAATAATATTTCATTAATATTAATATTTTAATTTAAGTTAAAATTAGCAATTTAAGCCTTAAAAATATTTAATTTGACTAATATTTTAATTTAAGTTAAAATTTGCAATTTAAACCTCAAAAATATTTAATTTGACTAATATTTTAATTTAAGTTAAAATTTGCAATTTAAACCTCAAAAATATTTCATTTGACTAATATTTTAATTGAAGTTAAAATTAGCAATTTAAACCTCAAAAATATTTCATTTGCCTAATATTTTTATTTAAGTTAAAATTAGCAATTTAGATTATATTCATTTAAATAGTTAATACAGAATAACACGCTGTAATTATTTTCCAAGAAGTCTATTTAAACCTTAATTGAATTTAACGCGTAATTTTATTTTCAATTTAATCTCTTCGCTAAATAATTCTTAGAAATTATTTTAGACGATTTAAAAAGGATGCGAAATAACTAGCGTTGGAAATTTCCGTTAAAGCAACAACTTAACAATTCGGAAAAAAAGAAAAAATTGTCAAATAATTCAAATCCGCTTTCGCGGCGGTCCAAATATTTTTTTATTTCTTGACTTTAATGATCTTAGGCTTCGTGACATTTTTTTTTTCTTCAAATTCAATCCGAAAAGGGTCAAAATATCACGCGGAAAGACAAAATTCTTTGAAGCCAAAATGGGCGTATTTTGTTTTACACCATAGACAATGCGATGTATAATTTAGTTGCGAAAATCGTGAGAGAATATTATATAGAAATCGAAAAATAGTTTCTGATAACCATTCATTTTTTTATCGTAGGAATAATACTAATCAAATAGCTTTAAAAGGGATAGTCGCTTAATTAAATTTCTTTCATTTTAAATATTTGAATATATGAAAGTTTAGTAAGATACCGAGCTTTAAATTTTTATTTCAAATTACGTTTAACTGTCATTCAAGATAGACCCTGGGAGTCTAACCAAGAAGTTATATCTAGTTCATTAGAGAGAAAGTATAAGATGCTTAAGTATTCGCGCGCCATAGTCCCAGTCCCCCTTTCAAAATACAAGGGGGGGGGGGGACGTAAAAGGAGGCCGGGCTATTTCGCTACACTCTCCTCAGTCGGAAAATACGTAATTTTCGTCATTCGCATCGCGCTGACGTGAGTTTTCAAGAACCAATGAGATGCTGGTTGTAATTGAGAGGTGGAGATTAACACCGGACCTACGTTTGGACTGGAGATAAAGCTAGAAATGTGGCGAATTTATACCTTCTCCCTAATAAACTAGATATCACTTCTTGGTCTAACTATTTTAAACTTACCCATTTTGAAGTTCAAACTTTTTCCAATACAAATTTTATAAACAATGAATTAATAGTCCACTAACCCTTTAAGAGTTAAAAAATCTCACGAATTTCAAAATGTTTCTTCCCATTTTTAGTACTAATTTGAAGTTGGTAACGGCTTAATACAAAACGTTGCAAACACGTCGCGGCTCGCGGTGTTAAGTATTTCGAATAATTGTAACGGTAGTTCGTGATTCGAATTGTAATAATGATTAAGGGGCGATTATTCTCACGTTTAAGAATTTAAGACAACCTCTTTCAATCTGAATGTACAGGGCGGACACGTGAATTTCTTTCGTGTTAATAGTAAATTTTTGGTTTCGCGAAACTCCCCCAAAAAAACACTATATACCTTTTGGAGGCGCGAAGCTTTAATAGGTATTTCGGTTTATCCAATAAACTGAACATTGCGCGGTGAGCGCCCTAATAAAAGGCTAGCTCGTGTTTCGCCTTATAACCTGGCGAAATATATACCTAGTACAGGTGTTTTTTATTATACGAATTCATTCGCGGGGATACACGTAATTTTCGTGTAGATTTTAAAATTTATAGTCGGGTAGGCCGACCACTCTTTTAAAGGGAAAGTGAAGTGCTTCAAAAGTATTATTTGGGTTTTAATTATTACTAATATTAAAAGTTTATTAGATGCGTTCCATAAGTATGACACTTCGTAATTACTGAGAGCTAGTTCGAGAACGAGGCCAGATTTGACTTCACTTAGTTTTTGCAGTCTATCTGGCCAATTTTTTTAAACTCACTCAGTTTTTGCAGTCCATCTTCCTATTTAGTCTGCATTACTAAGCCTTTGATAGCGCAGCACCTCACCAGGCGTCGCTTTACGAGAATCTATGACGTTTAGCCTACGTCACTTTATAAATAGCTCTCAGTAACCAATGACAAACTTATGGAACATATATTATGAACTTATGCTAATAAGAATTGTTATTATTCTGTCTGTTAGTAACGCTTCAAATAGTTTGTTGAGTCTCCGTAATTTAGCGTATAACTCTATTTTCACGTGTAATATGAAATCAATGAGAAAGTATACAAGGAAGGAATATTCCGCCATGTGTCTGGCTGAAAGGCGCGTGTTCTATTGTTTTCCTTATATTTGTGACGTATCTTATTACCCACATTCTCGCTTTTCATTCTGAGAAATGAATTTTATCGTTTTTATATTTTTTTTTTCTGATTTGAATATCTGAGTTCAAAGAGAGTCTAAGAAATCAAACGCTAAAGTCCCAAAATATTTTTCTCGAGTCAAATTTTACGACGAAAATATTACCCCGAAACTTCTCGGTGCGTTAAGACCTCTAAAGGCCGAGATTCAACAAACCGAAACTTCTTCGATATAAAAAAAGGTGGTAGGCAACCCTCAGTATCGGGATATACAAGGGGATTGACACGTTGCCGTCTCTGCGCACTCTCATGATACAAAAAGAGTACAACGCAGGCGCGAAAGTGTGACTCTGAGCGAGATGGAAGTCCGTGTCTTTCTCTCTTAGTTACATCGAAATGGTCTATAGAAAAGAGTTTTAAGTGAAAACCGTGTAAATGTTGAAAGGGGAGACGCGTATTGGTGCACGACATGTCGTGCACACCTAGGGTAAATTGTGCCCTCCGAGCTAGTGTAACCATATAGAGAGAGCTTTCAGATGGGATAGTAGTACGTCACACCCTTCCAATTCTTACCGCTGTTTTGGTAGCCATATTGGGTGGTCTCAACTTCATTCCTGCCTTAAACACACCAATATTTATGTCAATAGACTCAGCTGTCAGCTCCTCCTCCAACTAAAAGCTCTAATCCTGGTTATTTTCCACGCTTGATGGCTTCATACATAGTTTTGGAGATTTTCCATCTTTCTTAAAAACCCACAGGCACACCTGAGGTGCGAGGGGCTAACTAAAGTTTTTGAAAAGCGACAGAAAATGAAAGATGTTATCATGAATACGTGAGCAAGGGACTTTACCTTGTAAGCCCTTGCTACCCTTTTTGTATTTTCTTCAGATTTGGTTTGGCTATTTGAGAGAGTCCTAATAAAAGTGTACTATTTTAAAACATACCCCAACCGGCTTTATTTCATTCAAACTTAGACAGAAATAAGTAAATACTTTGTAGTTAGGTTATTGGTTAGCCTGTGGGCTCCAAAACTCTATCAACGGCTACAATAGTTAGACTGCAGAGTGTCCAGTCGCCTGAACCGGTTAGCCGAGACAGTGGAGAACTGTTCAGGTTCCATTGAATGCGTATCATAATGCTCGAACCACATCACAGCTACAGAGGTCATAGGAGGAGATTTCCTCTTCCCCGTTTGGCAGAACCTGCCAAGCAGGTCATCGCGAAAATGCCTCGGAATAACAACTGACCATCGTGTCGAAGTCGTATATATAGAGCTTTCAGATGGGAAAGTAGTACGTCACACCCTCCCAAGTCTTACCGCTGTTCTGGTAGCCATATTGGGTGGTCTCAGCTTCATTCCTGCTTTAAACCCACCAATATGGCATCGTAAATTATGTCACGAGATTCAGATCCTCCTCCAACTGAAAGCTCTCTTATAGCAGAAGTATTGTTATTGTTGAAGGGGGTGACGCGTCGCCGCGTCGAGCACCGATACCAAGGGTATATTGTGCGCCCCGAACTGGTTAGACTGCGAGGAGTCCTGTCGCCTCGATGAATCGGAGAATCCGATTGACCGAGACAGTAGAGAACTGGTGAGGTTCCATAGTATGCATATCGAAATGCTCAAACCTCATGGCCGCGAGATAGTCGCAGCAACACAGGATATGGGAGGAGGTTTCCTCTTCCTCCCGGCAGAACCTACAGAGTGGGTCATCAACGATGCCCAGTAGGTGCAGGTGTCTATTCAGCCGGCAGTGTCCAGTGAGGAGACTGGTGACCAGCCTAATTTTGCTTTTGGTAAGGGCAAGCAGTTCCTTTGCCCTAGTAATAGAAGGACCCGGGACAAACTCCTTGGCTTGTCTCTGCCCATCCATGTCAAGCCAGAGTTGCAGTTGAAGTGCAGACATCCGGCAGTGAATCCTATGGCGAATGATGCCATGGGGGATGGGAACCGCAGGCTCAGGTCCGAAGAACTTCGCCTCAGCCCCCCATAGCAGAAGTAAGATGAGACTAGAAGTGAAGGGCTCTAGCATTGGTAGTAGATCCTGGCACTAGTGAACAAATTTGAGGATTTTATGCCGCTTCCATCGCGCCTACACTACAGAGAAAAAAAAATTGGTCGAGTTCCAAAAACATTTCCTACCCCCTTCCCCTCAACCTAAACCGCGGAACACGGACGCGGGTGCTTGAATCTAGTTCGGCCGTCTACCACCGCGAGCGTCACACGTTTTGGAGGGAAAATTCAGAAACCGCTACTAGAGGGCCAACCGTTCTTGTGTTATCAATAATATTCACTTTCGCCGAGTGAAGAATTTGGTTAGCTCAGTACAAGGGCGTGCCAACTACGGGGGCAGCGGGGGCGAAGGCCCCCGCTCAAATTTTCAACTCTATGGGACTTTAACATTAGGCAGCCATTTTGCCCCCGCTCCAGTAGAAAATTTTGGCTCATGTTGGCACGCCCCTGGCTCAGTACTTCTAGTCTCATCTCACTTCTACTTATAGTTATCGTTGATGCGAAACAAACCCCTTTTAGTTGAATCTTGGCCTTTAACAGTCCGTAATTTCACCAAAAAATTAAGTCCGTCAACCTTAATACCCATTTCGGACTCAATTTTTTTTAAAAAAATCAGTAGCTATAACCTAAGCCTAGCAACAACAACATCGAAAAAGAAAAAAAAACGTTATTTGGGAAAAAATAATAGCCATTATGTTTTTTGTACCTCCGTGATGACATTTTTATTTTTTCTTAATGCAGTCAATTTGAAGTTAGGGTAAAAATTTACGTAGTAGCACCGCGCTTCTTAATGACGAATTCGTGAATGTGACACGAGGTCACTCCTTTTGTGATTGTGAATATTTTCGGTGGTAGCTAAGAAGAGCATCCAACTCGTTCTTGGGGTTCTGTTGAAAGTTAATAACGCTGTTTAAGAGTTTTTGGTCGTGTGCTGCACGATGACTTCTGAATACTTTTAGATTACGTAGCGAACCAACCCCTTACATGGGCACATTAGAGGTTTAAATTCTGTAGGAGGGGAGATGTTATTTTTTGCGTGTCCACGATTGCCTCCGGTGAAGTTGGATGACTTCATAAGAAAATATGAAGGCTTCGAAACAACGTTAATGTACATTTATTGACCAATTTTTTTAGACTTGGACTTTTGTGGTATTCAATATATTTTGGGGCAGAATAATAGACCAACTTATAACGTGATACGCGGCAATAATCTAACCATTGTTGACCAGCTTAGTTGGTTTATCCGAGTTCAAGCTCGAATACGTAGATTTCTTCTACTTGTAATCTTTAACAGCTCATTTTCAATACCTTTCTGCTTGAAACAAAGGGGAGGAGTTGTAGAAACTGTCACTTCTGACGTCATGCATAATGTATATCCTCTATACATTGTTGTTAATTAACTCTTCGGTTCGGTTAGATCGAAACCTCGAGATAGTGATAGACCAACTGACACGACACGACATTATAACCTTTGGGGATGATTTTGAGGTCGGGAAATTTAAGCTAGATTGCAATAACCAATTAGCAAATATATTTCCAAGGTTCCACCACCACTTTCGAATCTTGAATAAATTAAAATAGATTAAAATTAAATTCAGTTCTAAACTCGTCGTGATTGCATCCTTTTAGAATTATCTTAAATCTATAATGTAATAATTCTTTATTTGACGTTTTATTTAAAGTTAACCCCGGTTTTAAAAAATAAATAACGTTAAAAACGTGCCAAAACTAAGAAAAATACGAGAAAAAGTTATCTTCAGTTGGAAATTAAAATTCTTAACGAGTTACTTAAGAAAATTCGAGATACCTATAATTTAAACATTTTGAACGGTAATAAAATTCACGCCGTATATCGGTGTATGCTTACGAGCAACGAGAATGACCTTTAAAAAGTTCGAGACGTTATTTTTATAGGAAGTTTAATCTTATTTAAGACCCATTTTAAATCATGGAAGTAAAGGTAAACTTCGAGACATTTAATACCAAAGTCACGAAAATCGTACGTCGATTTTAATTTGGGATCAGATCTCGTGAAAAGAACAGCACTGCCTGTTTTTGGGTGAAAAAACTTTTTTTTTCTAAATTATCTTAAATTGTAGCCGTATCTCTGTATGGGTAATTTCTTTTTGGTGTTTTTTTATAAGGTAAGAAATCGACCCAAATTGGTTTAATTGTGGTTATTACATCGCCGCTCTGATCTCGCCGTCAAAATTTATAAGATAAATTGTTTTAGCTCCCTTTTTTAACTTTTTTCTTTTTGGCGTGTTTAGTTGAGGGGTGTTAGAATCGTTCCTGTTAGTTTGTTCCTCACTTTTTTTTGATAATTTTGCGAGAAATGGGGTCTAATTTATTTGAGGCAAGTTATCCAATTGAGAGAGAAGTTATCGAATTTTGATACAAATATTCGAGAGATAATGTTTTCCAATTTTCGAGTCCAATCTTGGAGAGATAATTTTATCCAATTTTCGAGTCCAATCTTGGAGAGATAGTGTTTTCCAATTTTCGAGTCCAATCTTGGAGAGATAATTTTTTCCAATTTTCGAGTCCAATCTTGGAGAGACAGTGTTTTCCAATTTTCGAGTCCAATCTTGGAGAGACAGTGTTTTCCAATTTTCGAGTCCAATCTTGGAGAGACAATGTTTTCCAATTTTCGAGTCCAATCTTGGAGAGACAATGTTTTCCAATTTTCGAGTCCAATCTTGGAGAGACAATGTTTTCCAATTTTCGAGTCCAATCTTGGAGAGACAATGTTTCCAATTTTCGAGTCCAATCTTGGAGAGACAATGTTTTCCAATTTTCGAGTCCAATCTTGGAGAGACAATGTTTTCCAATTTTCGAGTCCAATCTTGGAGAGACAATGTTTTCCAATTTTCGAGTCCAATCTTGGAGAGACAAAGTTTTCCAATTTTTAGTCCAATCTTGGAGAGACAAAGTTTTCCAATAGTGAGCGCGGACTACGCTACGAGGGCGAAATATTTCAAATTAGGACCATGTTCTTTTAAAAACGACTTGTTTTCAAGCTTGACCTGGCACATCTTAAATGGCCATTTTACTTTACGCCTTTTCGCGGTCGTCCATTTAGCGCCTTCTCTGGCGCGCCGTGGCGCATGTGGCGAGCGTAATAAATTCCGCGCCTTTATTAAATTGCTTGTAATTGCAACGTAGCAGCGGCGAGAGAGGGGGAGAAGTTAAAGGTTGTACCGCTTAGATATTTATGGTTGTTTCCAATTTCCACTTATAAAGGCTCTCCTAGAATATTAAACGAGCCCACAAAAAGAAGGCGCGAAACGTTTTGGGCCTCCTTAGCGAAGAATCCACGCGCGTAGACGCCGGGAAATATAATTTCCAGCATCCGGTTAGCTAGATTATTTTAATTTTAACCTTAAAATTGAAATTTTTAAACAAATTATTTATGGGAGAACTTGTATTTTATTTTTATCTTCTAAATTTTCAGTGGGAAGACTAGTCGACTTCATTTTAAACATTATAATTAAGTTTAATTTTTTGTTTCCGTTATGGGATGGGAATGGGATCGTAAGGTTTGCCGTACATATTTTATAACTGATTATAACCGGAAATTTCGTTTTGGTGTGTGTTTTACACTTTTCTGCAGAAACGTTTGTCAACTTGACTTAACCAACTTTGGTCGGTCATAACTCTAACCTAAACAATTAATTGTGGGAAATCCTTTTTAGGATGTGATAGTCCAACATGTTCTCTAAACAACCGTCAACGATGTGTTTCATTATTTCTTCACAAACGTTTATCAACTCGACCTAACCATTTTTGCTAGGTCGTAATAACTCTTTAACTATACAAGGTATGACAGACCTACTTGTTTTCTATCCAAGAATAAAAAATTAAATGAAACATTAAATAGGGTTCGGGAAAATAATGTGAAAATGCAATCATGTTTGTAAAAGCCCGGGAAATTCATTTCAATTTACTCCTGTATCGAAAAAAAGTCGTACTTCTGGGTGATGTGCTGCCACCTAGCGCGTTTCATTTACGCATTTTCACTTAATTACTAATATTTAAAATTTAAATTCAAATAGGATTACATCCCTTTGATATGTTTTATCAAGTTATCAACACTGTTTACAAAGTTAAACAATTTACTAAGAAATATATCTTGAAATTTTGGTCGCGAGGTGGCATTACTCGCGTTACTCTTCAATAAACAATTTTATTAAATGTTAAGAATTAAGTCAAAATTCTTTAGATAATTGGATAATTTATATTAGAATTCAAATTCGAAATTAAATTAATTTAACTTAAATAAACTATTTACAATAACATAGATGGCGCTTAATTCGAACGGGTGTCTAGTATGAAGTATCCCAGATTGGTGGCGCTGTTTCCCCAAAGAAAGCTTTAGTTTTGCCTTTTGAAAGCGTTACCTCTCCAGGGTCTCGTTGGAAAGTAAATTGTTCCTCCTTGTTTTAAAGGAAGCGGCAATCCCTTCCTTTGACTCTGTTAGGTTTTATGGTAATACGGGATGGAGTGCTAACCCCCTATTTGTAAAATTCAATTTATCAGAAATCAAAGTATCAATTAGGCTTAAAGTCATTTCAAGTTCAAAAACTGTGAGAATTTTGATAAACCAACTTGGAAATAAAAGTTTCACGTCGTCAAAATATTAACCTTTGACTTTTTCCATCCCTAGGCCTAGTTACCATCAGAAGAGTAGGGTAATTCGGGGTAATTTTATTAATAAAAAAAAATTAGAATTCCGAATCGATCGTGATTGAAAAAATCGGGAAAAACTTGACACGTATCGAAAGCAAAGTCCCTTAAAATATTAGACAAAGGTTAAATTTTCTTGACCTCTTCTGTAAAAAGAGGTATTCTCGGCACGAAAATAACCCTTGGCTATTTCTCCTAGGCCCTCTTCTTCCGTATTGGTCCATTGGCTCCCCATCCCCATACCAAAAATGGGTGTCATAGACTGGCTAGAGATTTATATAAATTATTTACCAGAATAGTTAGACCGTATTTGAAAATGCGGTTCTTTTAAAGGTGATTTGGGTATTCTCTGTATGTAATATTAATACGTGGCATCTCAGTTAGTTAACGAGGTATTTAAATGAAAGGACAGGCAAGTATTTTTGCCAGAAAAGGCCCCTTTACTAACTGAAGAAAAATAATTAATTTAATAAGTAAGTGCTGTAATTTAGTTTTTAGAATGTAGGCCTGGCTACTTAGTGTTCTAAATAAAGAAATTTTTAAGGGGATTAAACGTTACTATCCCTTTTAATAAGAAAAACGACGCTTATTTGAAGAATTATTGAATAAAATAAGAAACTTTACACCCATTATTGTTTCGAGAAAACTTCAAAATTCGAAGATGTTTCATGGAATGCGTAGGACGTTTAGGATATCTATCAAGGTACATTAGGAGGAAACAGGAAGCCATTTTTTCTCTCTCATAGTTCTTTGGGTGTAATGATAGTTTAGAGAAACTTCAGGCTTAAGTTGATTTCGTTTGAAGAAAACATAACATTAAAGGTTAACCAAGGCCTAACGCGTCATTCAAGCTTAGTTTTAATGATATAGTGGGGTTTAGGATAAATGCCATTCGCAGCGAAACAGAAGCTGATGGCGGCTATTTACCCCTCCATTATTTCGTCTACGTTTGAAGCCTACGGAAAAGGAAGAGCCGTAGTTGACAGGTTATAATTGTTAGTGTTTTAGAATTTTTGGGTAAATATTATTGGGTCATGGATATTAGAATTTTGAATCGAACTTGCTGAGTTTAACTTTGCGCGGTTGTCACGTTATTATTTCTGGTGTCGAGACGATGATACTCGGAGCAATTACTCTACCGTATGTCTAGTTTATCTTGATACCTTCAATTTGCGTCCAAGTACGCTAGAACGAAAGTTCTAAGCAATTTTATCAAATCTTTCTAGAAAAATATGTCAATTTATCACTTCCTTAGTAATATAGGTTTGTATTATTTCAAGTATAGGTCCCCTTTTGATATCGGGTCAATGTCCCGAACAAAGGCTTAATCAATTTGCACGCTTTCGTCGTAATAGAGTGTAGAAATACAGCGCGTCGGGTTTATAGAGGTAAAAATGCTTTTAAAGGAACCCAAAATATTCCGGGATTGTTTAGCTACGAGCAATATATCATCGTTCAAAAAGGGCTAGAAAAAAAAAAAATGCAACGTCATTCGGATTAGGCTTAACAACAGACAAAATGCGAAACGAATCAGCCCTTTTCCCGCAAATGAATATCTCTGTTGAGTAACTCGAGTTTTAACGGTAAACAACACGACACGATAAATAGACCAATATCACCATTGTTTTTATGTCGAACTTTAGCTTGTTGGCGAAATACTTTGAATTAGGCTTTACTAGTTTTCTACGAGACATTTTAACACGTTCCTCTTGGGATAGAAAAGGCGTTTTTATGTTAATTCATTATTATTTATGGGTTTATTTTATTCCCATTTTCTTCAGCCTCAAGGTGGTGTAAACAAATTTTTAATTGCTTTTTAGCAACTAGGTATACGTTTAAAACCGAGGGTTTACGTTAAATGAATTTTAAAATATTATTACTGAAAGCTTTATAGGTTGTTTGCCGGTTGATTTTGTGCGTAGTTTAGTTTATGACGAGTTTGAAATTGGCGGGAGTTTTTTGGCGCATGCGCCTCATGCGTGCGCCATCGCTCGTGAACTGACATTTTTAGTTTTTTACACTTGCTTGTAAGACACGAGGTTCACCGTTAACTTTAACTAATTATGGTAATATTTATTAATTAGTTTATGAATTTTTATTCAATTATTTCAAAATAGGACGTAATTAGAATGTACTAACAAATAATTTTTCTTAATTTTCAGATGAGTAAAAGTGGAAAATCCATGAAAATTGCTAAGCCTTGGTCTAACAAAGCTCCCTACTTCAAGAGGTCGCTCATAAATTATGCCATTTAATAAAGACTTGAGTATGGCTTAAAATCAACGAGAACTTCAAAACGGTGAGCGTTTGAACATTTGATGTACTATTCTTTAAAAAAAAACCCACATTGGTAAACTCTTCAATAAATCAATCTAAATCTTAATGCACGATCCCCCTTAGTCAATTATCCATGCAATAGAGTAATATCTTTCACATATATGGCAACGTCATAACCCTCTATCTCTTACCTTAGTGATATCCCCCCTTCCGAAGGCAAATAGTATTCTCTAATACAAAGTTGCCTTCAACGAAGGGGATACACAGTTCACTCCCCCTCTCTACCGATATTACTCTATAGAGTACCTAAGAATGTCATAGACACGTAACATAAACAAGTGAAAACAGTAGGACGTCGCGATGTCACGTCAATTTATGCTTCTAAACATTCTCGAAACATGTTAAAGACATCGTCGGACAACGTGTCTCCCTGATTTTTATAGCCCGCAACCAAAGGTCAAATTTCGTGACCTTTCCAGGCTCGGCTACTCTTAGATTTAGAACTGAAATAGGCTAGGTAAGGATGTCGTACTGGTTTTCGTTGGACATACTTTAGTTTTCACGTCAATTAATGTAGCTAAGCCTTATCATATCAAATACTTGCAAGAAATTCTGAATTTATTTTTAACCATTGTGGTATAATGGGCCCCTAGACATTTTGACAAGATTTAAAAAAAAAAAAAAAAAAAAAAATACTTTTGACTGTCCCTAAAGGTATCTGATGATTGGTTTTGATCCAATTTGCTTAAGGGCTGCATGTTAAGAGAAAACAGCGTCAAATTAAGAGGCCCGTTTTTTCACACGTTTTTCTCTTTTTTATTTTTAAATATTATTTAAGTTTTAATTAAATATAGAATAAGATACCCATTTTATCCTTAACCTAGAGATACTCGAAACCATTTATATGCCTTTTAATTCCGGGGTTTGAGGATACGATATAGTTTGTTTGGGCCTCTATAATGTCTCAATACATATATATATATATATATACATCATTTTTTTTTTTAAATAATTTTTTTCTTCTCGGGATTGGGAAAAAATGCAATTATACAATTTACTCGGTCACGATTTGCTTATGTCATTTTCAAGAGAAATGCGCTTTGGTAGTGGTGGTTTCAACACCTGCCTTGGCTCAGTCGGAATAAAGGGAAGGTAAAATAGTAGCTAAAATATTTAGTTAAAGACCGACTTCCAACGAAAAGAATTCTAGCGAACTGAAAACCGAGCATCGAGACTAACAACGGAGCGACCGTGCCGATTTTCGAAGCCCCGCTGGGTCAAAAGTTGGAAGGGTTCTAGCTAACTGAAAGCCGTGCAATCAGTGGTTCTAGCGAACTGAAGATGAGCAATAGAAATCCTTTTAAATTTATTTGATCTCGAATTTTTGCTTTCCCCTGAAGGAAATTCTCTATTGTTCATCTTCAGTTCGTTAGAACCACATTGCACGGCTTTCAGTTAGTGAGAACCCTTCCAACCTTTGCCCCAGCTGGGATTCGAAAATCTGCACGGTCGCTCCATTGTTAGCCTCGATGCTCGGTTTTCAGTTCGCCAGAACCCTTTTCGCTGGAAGTCGGCCTTTAAGCAATTAGTAACGCGAATAAAATGTTTTATTACACTGTACCTTCGAATTAAATTCTAGAAATAAATTTAAAAGAAAAGGAATTAAGACGTAAGCTCGCGGCGGCGTGCCTTTTTAGTTTCCCGCCATATTTTCCCGCCAATCGTGACAACGGTATCAATTGGCTTATTCGCGCCTCGATTTTATATTTTAATAGCCATTGCCATACATAATAATAATAATAATATTAGGTATCCCAATGGGGAACCCCCCTTAACAATCTAGTTAACTGTAGTTAGAAGAACCTAACCACGATACGTAGGACTGAGGTTGACCCGAGTTGAGTTTGTTGCATTTGATATTCTTAACACCCTCGATTCGAGAGGTATAATTTGATGCCATCCAATGGTGTAATTATAGTTTTAACGATTCGAATAATACTTCGTGAATAGAAACGATTTGTTTTAGAGGTAGTTAATATTAGCTAGTACTTGTGTTTTATAAACGAGTGAGGCCATGTAATTGTTACCGGGGAAATAATATTTTCTTTTATTGGTTGGGAATCTTTACCAAGTTGGTTAAGTCTTTTTTTTAAAGTTTAGTTATTAGGAGGCGAATTTAGGGTTTTATTTTTACGTTATGCAATTTACAATTGTTGAATTTTTTATTTTATTTGATCTCAAATTTTTAACTGGCCGTTTTTTAGTTGGTTGGTCAGATTGGTTTAACTTACTGGTTTTCAATGTACATTTTTGGGCTATATATATGTTTTGTAGCGGCTATCGTGTCTTTGAATTTTAACTTCGGGGCTTATTACCAAAACTGTCAAAGGTTGTAGTGTCAGGGTTCGTACTGAACCTATATAAGCTGGAAAACCTGGATAAGGCAGGAATTTGGAAAATGGGGGGGAAAAGCAAGGAATAAGTCAGGAATTTAAACTAATTTCCTAAAAAGTCGGGGATTTCGTTTGATGTGTCAAACCGTTACCATACTTTGAGCAATGCTAAATATGGGCTTCAAATGGTTTGGGATATTGGCAAAATGTGGTCAGGGATAAGCTGGAAATTCAGGGGGATTTTCAATATAAATATTTCACCCCAACCCTGAGTGTGTTATTTAACTAACGCATTGAGATAGTATAGGCTAAAAATATTAAAGGAATAGCGACGTGGTTTAAAAATAATCCCAAATCTAAAAAAAACCTTACTTTTTTGAGAGTTTAAACTAATATGCTTGATTAATATTTAAATATGAGGGAAAACACAGAAAAAACACTTCGAAAACTTAAAATTTGGGGGACAAAAGCAAATTTGCGGAGAAGATTTTTGGCGGGTTTTTCTCCTTGCTACGTCATCAAACGATACAAAATTTTAACTAGGCCTTAATTTTCCAAACACAAAACTTTGATTACAATTTTATAAATTGCTACGAAACCAAATAAAAATGTAAACATATCATAATAAACTAGATTTTTCAAGGATTTTTTTCGCATTTCAAGTTTGTGGATGACGAAAATTATGTCACTAACACTTTAAGGCAGCATTTTACGTAAATTATTCAATACTGAAATATATGATAAATTAATATACTTTAATCGATTCGCCAACGTTAGATTAAGAAAAAAATCTTTGACGTTTTCAGGCGGAAGATTTACCAAAAGCCAAGGCTGTATTTTTAAGAAATCCAATTGGACTTGATTATCGTAGTTGCCCCTCTTCGTTTACGGTTGGCCTTCGATGTAGGCAAGAAATATGGGCGTCCGCAATAAAATAATCTGTCATTTTATAAAGAGAAAACTGAAAGACGCGATATTGAGAGGGAATAGCCAAAAGTCGATAGCTAATTAGTTTTCTTCACGCGGGTGTTATAGTGTTAGTAGAAAATTACCTCTAAATAGATCCTGTTAAGAATCGCGCCGAAATGTGTCAGTTAAAATTGACTTTCCATTTGAGAATTATATAACGGCGGATTCCACGTTGAATTTCTACGGTTTAGGGTCTATTCTTTGGAGGCCCTTAGACACGAAATTCTTAAGACGGACGGACTTAAATCTCTCGAAAGAATGAATGGTCTTCTTATTTGAGGTTCAGGGGCTCGACGACTCTGCATGCAGGCTTGTCGAAACAATCCAATAATTGGCTTAAAAGATCCGCGCGCGAGACGCCCTTAGCGCCCTTTTAAAGTCCACCGCGCTTGAATCCTTGAGAATTTCTTACCTTTTTTTACCAGCTATTGAAAATATCTTTAGATTTAAAACTAATTGGTCTCTGCCCTTTTGTCACGTACCGTTAAATTCTAGTTTTTTTTCTCTTTCCACTGGGATATTTTTAAGCTTTAACCAAAGGTTGTTTAAATCTTAAAAATATACTTAAGATTCAATGTTCAAGTTAAACTGGTAACCATTTAGTGAACCAACTGGACATGGCTCCCACCAGTTCCATAATGTCTCTATTTTTCTGCAAGGTCCTTAATTTACCCTAAAATCGGTACTCGGTCCTAAAATCGCCCTATTTTTCAAAACCCCCAGAAAAAAGCATTTGTTTAGTAGTAACGAAAATTCGTCAGTCTAAACAAAAATGTCTGTTAGAAAGTCCGAAATAACTTGCTATTTTGTTAAACATTGGCAAAAAGAGTGATATAATGTTCTTAACTTCGCTTAATACTTAAAAACGTGCCAGTTTAAAACAAAATTTATATATTAAAGATACCTCTTTTTGGTTCCTACTTTCACAATTTTGCTCCCTATTTTACCCTGTTTTTATCTTGAAAAGTTGTTTTTTCCTCTATTTATTTTTGAGATTTTGGTGGGAGCCCTGACCAGTATACACTTAATGTCAGCGATTGAAACGCTAGTTATGTCGCGAGAGTGTTTTACAATTTTGGCCACCATATTCCAAGATGGCGCCGCGGATTGTAAAAATTATTCTTGCGACTACCGTCCACTAGGGTGATGTCCTTGCTAAGTGTCATCTTTCTAGATGTAGTAGAGAGGTTTGGGTTTTGATTGTCAGTCAATTATCAACCCCGAAACCTAATTTTCTCTACACCCATTTTCTTTCGTACAAAATAATTAATATCATTGTGAAGCGATTAAATTGGACTATCGCGTCCTAAATGGATCTTTAAAGATGTCAAAGCTATGACCCTCGGCGCTTGACCTTCTGAGGAATTCTATAGTCTAGTCCAATTAAGAATAAAGCTTGGAACAAAAAACTATCAGTTTTACCTCCGTGTTAGGTGGTAACGAGACGATATACGGTACACTATTATCGCTTCTAAAGTTTCCCCTGAACCCAAAAGAAATGGCGTTTTACCCAAAGTAAAAAGGAAGGAAAAAGGTTGTAAATTTTGATGTGTTAGCTCATAAAGTTTTCTTACGCGTTTGGCGGCGTCGGTTAATGCTAAAGCTAACAAGACAAACTTTTAAAAAGATCCAAGAAAAGCCGAGAGAGCCGTACGTTGTTGGTTCCCAAGTACCCCATCCTAGTGTTACCAAGAAGTGATATCTAATTTATTAGGGAGAAGGTATAAATTCGCTAAATTTATAATCTAGCTGTATCTCCAGTCCAAACGTTGGTCCGGAGTTAATCCCCACCCCTAAATTACAACCAGCCAGCATCTCATTGGTTCTTGAAAACTCATGCACGTCAGCGCGACGCGAATGACGAAAATTACGTATTTTCCGACTGAGGAGAGTGTAGCGAAATAGCCCGGCCTCCTTTTACGTCCCCCCGTGTATTTTGAAAGGGGGACTGGGTTTATGGCGCGCGAATACTTAGGCATCTTATACCTTCTCCCTAATAAACTAGATATCACTTCTTGGTGTTACTTACCATTCGCCCTAACTTACCAAGGCCCTAACTAGGGTGGTTGGGGTGGTGGTGGGATATACACACAATTCCCAACTTCCCCCACCGTACAGTTGGTTTTAATAGTTTTCAAGCTCTAAGAATGTTCTTATAGCTGCTTAAAACAAAAGGGGCCCTCCTGATAATTCTCACTATAATAGGTAACTACCTTTAACCCAAAAAAAAGTAAAAAAAAAAAAATTCTGCACCCAAAGCAAGCGCCTGTTTGAAATATTTCTTTTTTTTTTTACCATACCATTCGCATAATCAGGGGGTCGTACCTAAAACTTTGTTAATTTTGTTTACAATATTAATGTTTACGATGCTTTAACCCTAAATATATCGATATGTTAATCTATTAATATTATATACTGCAAATTTTGAAATTTTAGTTTTTCTTACAAAAACATAAACATACTTTGTTGGTTGACCCCTGATGGTACACGTACCGCGTGCGCTAGCATTTCAAACAGGCGTGGCCTTTCGTGACAGGATGGAGATTACGTATTACCCCCTTGACCCCCGTACGAACTTAGGGGTCAAGAAGGGTCATTTAAAGTTGTATAATACTCGGGCTTAACCTCGTAAAATAGTCTTAAACGTCTCCTCCTATTTCTCTCAAGAATGAAATTTATAATATTTGGAGTATACCGTATAAGATCATAAGTTTATAAGATATGTTCCATAAGTATGACACTTCCTATACTTCGTAATACTAGAGACTCACAGTTCGAGAACGACAAGCGAGAATTGACTACACTCGGTTAATTTTGCAGTCCATCTTCCTATTTAGTCTGTACTAAACCTTGATAGCGCCTCACCAGGCGTCACTTTGCGAGAATCGAGAAGCGATATCTAGTTTATTAGGGAGAAGTTATAAGATGCCTAAGTATTCGCCCGCCATATTCCTATAGCCCCCCTTTCAAAATACAAGGGGGGACGTAAAAGGGGGCCGGGCTATTTCGCCTCTCCTCAGTCGGAAAATACGTAATTTTCGTCATTTGCGTCGCGCGGACGTGAGTTTTCAAGAACCAATGAGATGCTGGTTGGAATTTAGAGGCGGGGATTAACTCCGGACCTTCGTTTGTTTGGACTGGAGATAAAGCTAGAAATGTGGCCTATTTATACCTTCTCCCTAATGAACTAGATAACGCTTCTTGCGAGAATCTATGACGTTTTAACTACGTCACTTAATGACAAGCTCTCAGTAACCAGTGACAAACTTATGGAACGTATCTTATTATGAACTTATGATAAAAGCTTCCTTCCTCAGATCGTCCGCTGAAATTTTCCGGCTTAACATTGGACTTTAATGTCAATATTTAAATGCAATACTCGAGGAGCTTCTTCTTCTTCGCTCTCGTTTAAGAAAGAGAGAGAGAGAGATGAAAACGATGTCAAGGTTGTTTGAGGTTCGGTTTTTAATCCCGTTGTATTTGCACCAAGAGCAGCGTGCGCGCATCCAGATGAGGTTTGGTGGCTACCGATGAGGACCTATACCTTTGATAAAAAGAATATCTATAGTATTTTGGTGCCTAAATGTACCGTACTTACTTAGTAAACGCCCTTAATACTTGACAGGGTTTAAAACATCGGGTGTCCACCAAAAGTATGAGTAAGGATGGCACACTTTTCTTTTAAACGAATGTCATCTTCAATATTCGGACATGTCATCAGGGAATATAACCTACGAATCTCTCCATTTATTTTGGCTTTTAAAAAATGAAATATATTTTAAAGGTTAATATTCCCTTTATATAATTTTCAGACTTGGAGGACTGATACCATTTACACTGCAGGAGGACAGGCTACTTGGCGGACTAAAAGCAGTACCAAGGAACCTGGCCTCTTGGGGTAAATGGTATCAATAATAATAGTCTGAAAACTATGTATAAACAGGGTTCATACAAACCGGGAAAACCTGTAAAAATCAGGGAAATAAATAGTTAACAAAAACCTCAGGGAAAATTCAGGGAAATTTGCGTCAAACAGGGGCCGAGTAATTAAGCAAAATGTTCATAAACATACCCTCCATAGGATTAACATTACACTAATCTTTGGATGCTCATAACTCTGGTTCTACTAGAGATAAGGGGATGTCCTTCGAGTATGTTATATTCTTATTTTCCCCCATCCAACGATACTAAAAACTTGGGATTTCGTCAAACAGGGGCCGAGTAATTAAGTAAAGCGTTCAGAAACATACCCCCCTCCATAGGATTAGCATTACATTATAGAGAGCTTTCAGTTGGAGGAGGAGCTGAGTCTCGTGACATAATTTACGCTGCTATATTGGTGGGTTTAAAGCAGGAATGAAGCTGAGACTACCCAATATGGCTACCAGAACAGCGGTAAGACTTGGAAGGGTGTGACGTACTACTATCTCATCTGAAAGCTCTCTATACTTTGGAGGCTCTTAACTGTGGTTATATTTAAGATACGGGGATGTCCTTTGATTATGTAATAGTCATACCCCCCCCCTCCTTCGTTAACATTTGCTCCATAGGATACTCCATATACGGGAATAACCTGGAAAATTCAGGGAATTATGTGGGGAAAAACCTGGAAATCTCAGGGAAATTTGTTTTCCAAAAGTTGTATAAACCCTGCCCAATAGGGGATAGGGTAACTGCGTGATTTCTATGTCGATGACCAAGTTGATATTAGCAGAAGTGAGATGAGACCAGAAGTACTGAGCTAACCAAATTCTTCACTCGGTGAAAGTGAATATTCTTGATAACACAAGAACGGTTGGCCCTCTACTATCGGTTTCTGAATTTTCCCTCTAAAACGTGAGACGCTCGCGGTGGTAGACGGCCGAACTAGATTCAAGGAGCCGCGTCCGTGTTCGGTCGCTTTAGGTTGAGGGGAAGGGGGTAGGAAATGTTTTTGGAACTCGACCAATTTTTTTCTCAGTAGTGTAGGCGCGTGGGAAGCGGCATAAAATCCTCAAATTTGTTCACTAGCGCCAGGATCTACTATCAATGCTAGAGCCCTTCACTTCTAGTCTCATCTCACTTCTGATATTAGGATCAGCTGTTGATAGCTAAATTTGTGCGTGGGAACGTAATAAATGATCCGCATTTTTTTATGGTAAATCAAGGATCATTGAAAATTTATCTCAAAGAGGCGGAAAAGTTACTTCGTTTCTAGTCCTCTGTAGAATGAATTAGAGAGTCCATGGAAAAACTATATAACTAAATTGGCAGTAATAAAACTGGGACCACCGCAACGGAAAGTTTAAGAAGGATGTACTCGAAAATTTGGCGCATTTAGGCTAACAAAACTTCTTTAAAACTAACTCGGCTTTAATAGTTTTCTTTCTTTTTTATTTATTTATTAAAAGTCAGGGGAACCTCCCCCTTGAGTTTAAGAAATATTATTTTAACGGACTTTTTTTTTTAAGTGTCCTATCTCGGCTACCTGAAAAATACTTAATAACTATCTCTAAAAATATAATTTTCCCGACTGGGAATTTTTTTTTCTTTTACGAGGTTCTCTATAAAAATCGTGTAATACCCCCGGATATGACAAGTACATTTTTCACAATAATTTTCTTTCAATTTTACGGCCTTTTATGACTGTGGAATTTAATTTTTTTAAGGTATAATCAAGTGATGGGGGGGGGGGGGAATTGAAAATTGAATTTGATGCCGGGTGAAATTACTTGGTTTTGAAAATTGATCTCAAATGCAATATATTTTTTAACGGTCCCGGGATACCGAAACGGCGGTTTAAAACTGATAATAGCGTTAAAATCTATATAAATGTAATTTAAATTTAAACTTTCGATTCGAACAGAATGTAGGAAAATATTCTATGGAATTTTGCCACTGTTTTCGAGTTTTGATTTGAGAGTTTTAGGGATGACCCCCCATAATTAATTAAGTATTGTCTTTCAGTTTCTTCATTCTTCATTAAATGTAAAGGGTCATCCGTAAAATACTCCCAATTTTTTTTAAGGGCCCGGACGGCAAAATGGAGATAGAAATTACATTTTCGACTCAAAATCACTCCAAAAGAACATCCTCATTACCCATTAATTTATGCCAGACTTCAGAAACTAAGTTTTGGGAAATATGTAAAGCTATTTAAATAGCCTATGGATGGTGCGGTATCTTGACACAGCTATGACGTCATCACCCCCACGTTCAAACTGTCAATTTTGTTTTCCGTTTTCGAAGTCATTTCATTTTAACAAAATAAACTTATTGTAGACGAAGGAACCATTTCTTCGAAACTTAAAGGGATACACCTCCTTATAATATTTTCTTCTTTTAATCGAAAGAGCGTATAAAATAATGAATATAATAATTGGAACCGTGTTTCTATCTACAATATTAAAGAAGATACCAGCAATTAAGTTTCCAAAATGGATGGTACTACGTGTTAGGCTTCTCTAACTGGGGAGTACCCCCATTGGATGAATACGTCAGGTGGTACTAGGCGTCCAATAGAGATACTTCCCAGTGAGTGCTTCACGGGAAAGTCTAACGCGTAGTGTCCATATCGGAAACTGAAATGCTCGTATCTTTTTTAATATTGTAGATAGAAACATGCTTCCAATTGTTATTTTCATTATTTTATACGCTTTTTCGATTAAAAAAGAAAAGGTTCAAGCCAGGTATATCCCTTTAAAATGTAGAATTTTTTACTTACGAAGAACAAGTGAATAGTATACAGGTATCGCGAAACAAGGAGCCATAAAAACCGGGGACTAACTTGGAAAAAGTGGCATAAATCAGGAATTCCTCCTCCAGAACTAACTTTAACTGTCTTGGTTATGTACCGACCGGGGAGTCAATTAAAAGACGAACCGTAGGCACTGTACCATAGGTGGTCGGTGGACACTTTAAGAGAAAGAAGAAAAAAAAAACATCTCGGGGGACATATGTCCATTTAAACGACATCTTCAGGGCCATTTCCAAGCCAACGTCAAAAGAATAGGTTGTAAATTCACTTCCTTTTTCTGTTCTTATCTCTTTTGAAAATGTTGCCGATCGGTCCATTAATCCAATTTCATTCTCTAAGAGCCCAAAATAGACACTAAAATCGTCCTCATTGTAAATTCCATATCGTCTTCGACGACTCCTTAACGTGGGATTGCGGCTTGAATCAGTCTCGGGTTAGATGTGCTTACGTTAGTTCGAAGTTACGTTGGTATCGGGGTTATTCGCGATTGATTTAGATGTTAAAAGTAGTTTATATGTATATCTTATTGATGTCTTTGTTTCATTAGTCGCTGTAATGTAGCCACGATAGCCGTAAATAAGCGGCCACGAAGAATGTAAAATTTATTGATAGGGACATATAAGGAACAAGTACTTCGCAACCTTATGAAGTTTTTTTTTTGTAAAAATCAATTTTGTGATGTGAAATGTTTGACCATTATTTAAGGGGGGGGTCATCCACTTAGAGTAGGTTACGATAGGGTTGCCATGGGTCAGGGAAAACATGGAAAAGTCAGGGAATTTCAAAATGTGTCAAAAGGTCTCGGAAAAGTCATGGAATTTCAAAATCGGCCAAAAAGATAGGATAAATTCGGTGTATTTTAAGAATTTCAGCAAATTCAGGGAATTTGGTTGGAGTTGCTAAAATATTCCAGCTGGGTGACGTTTAACACGCTGTTTTAGCAAGATCACGTATGACCAGACACCTAAATCGCTCCGTAATGTTTTACTGTTAAATATTAATAAAATGCGATTTAAAATAAATTGTTTACTTAAATCACACCTTATGTTTAGAACAATAACAATTGTACCTAAAAAGGTCAGGGGAAAGTCGGGAAAATTTAAGCTGAAAATTTGGTGGCAAGTACCGCAACGATTGAGTGTTAGATTTAGTAACGGCATGGATTAACTAACGCTAGGGATTGTTCACTAACCGTGTTTCCATGTAATGCTATCGCCAACTACATGTTCCGAATTATTCCTTGATTCCCCTCTTCATTCCCCCAATTTATTGGACCAAAACGGATGTAGATATAGCGCCATCTCTCGCCAAAATAAATCGTTTTTGCCCAATTTAGGCAGTATTTCAATTTTGACGTCATAGGACACGTGATATTTGGTCCAATTTTCTTATAACTTCCTGTTAGGGATTGTAGCTGCTGCTAGGGGGCGTTTGGAACATGCATGCTTTATCTTTTGAGGCGAACGAACTATCCCTAGCGTTAGTTAATCCATGGTAACGGTCCCCTTTTTGGTTATTTGAAAATTGTCCGAAAGTGAAGAGATGATCGGGATTTAAAAGTTTAAGGAGAAAATTTCTGGTCTCGGGTCAAATGAAAATGGGTGGGGCCGAGCACGCGCGTTAAGGCTGCTGCCACCGCTGGTTAGGTTCTACGTTGGCGCTAAGAAAAACACCGCCAGTAAATTGCTCTGAAAAATTAATAGTTCTCCTTTTCGGCTTGGATATTAAACGGGAGAAGTATTACAGTAGCTGACTGCAAATATGGACCTCATCCTTTACCCCCAAAGATTCAAAGGAAAAGGACCGTCTTAATTGCGAAAGGAGACACTTTACAACCCGCTTCCAAATAAGACAAGTGAACGAGTCAAAAATCAGTGCGTTAATTGGCTGAACCACATTTTAAAATTAAACCCCGGAGGCTGGACCCCAAAGAGTCTTTAATAATGCCAAATTAAATGGGGTAAGGGACACAGCTTCTTGGGATTATAGTTCAATGATTCAAGACACCAGGGGTCCCTTAAGGATAAGGGACAATATGGTTCTTGGGGCCAGTTCAATGATTCAAGACACCAGGGGTCCCTTAAGGATAAGGGACAATATGGTTCTTGGGGCTAGTTCAATGATTCAAGACACCAGGGGTCCCTTAAGGATAAGGGACAATGGTTCTGGGGACTAGTTCAATAATTCGAGGCACCAGGGGTCCCTTAAGGATAAGGGACAATGGATCTGGGGACTAGTTCAATAATTCGAGGCACCAGGGGTCCCTTAAGGATAAGGGACAATGGTTCTGGGGACTAGTTCAATAATTCGAGGCACCAGGGGTCCCTTAAGGATAAGGGACAATGGATCTGGGGACTAGTTCAATAATTCGAGGCACCAGGGGTCCCTTAAGGATAAGGGACAATGGTTCTGGGGACTAGTTCAATAATTCGAGGCACCAGGGGTCCCTTAAGGATAAGGGACAATGGTTCTGGGGACTAGTTCAATAATTCGAGGCACCAGGGGTCCCTTAAGGATAAGGGACAATGGTTCTGGGGACTAGTTCAATAATTCGAGGCACCAGGGGTCCCTTAAGGATAAGGGACAATGGTTCTGGGGACTAGTTCAATAATTCGAGGCACCAGGGGTCCCTTAAGGATAAGGGACAATGGTTCTGGGGACTAGTTCAATAATTCGAGGCACCAGGGGTCCCTTAAGGATAAGGGACAATGGTTCTGGGGACTAGTTCAATAATTCGAGGCACCAGGGGTCCCTTAAGGATAAGGGACAATGGTTCTGGGGACTAGTTCAATAATTCGAGGCACCAGGGGTCCCTTAAGGATAAGGGACAATGGTTCTGGGGACTAGTTCAATAATTCGAGGCACCAGGGGTCCCTTAAGGATAAGGGACAATGGTTCTGGGGACTAGTTCAATAATTCGAGGCACCAGGGGTCCCTTAAGGATAAGGGACAACCCGCTTCGAACCAAGACAACTGAGCGAGTCAAAAATCAGTGCATTAATTGGCTGAACCGCATTTTAAAATTAAACCCCGGAGGCTGGGCCCAATGACTCTTTAATAATGCCAAATTAAATGGAATAAGGTACGCTGCTTCTTGGGATTAGTTCAATGATTCAAGACACCAGGGCTCCCTTAAGGGTAAGGTACAATATGGTTCTAGGGACTAGTTCAATTATTCAAGGCACCAGGGGTCTCTTAAGGATAAGGGCCAAGGATTCTGGGGAAGAGTTTAATTGGTAAAGGCACCAGGGGTCCCTTAAGAGACAAGGGTTCTGGGGACTAGTTTAATAATTTAAGGCACCAGGGGTCCTTTAAGGATAAGGGACAATGGTTCTTGGCACTAGTTCAATGATTCAAGGCACTAGGGGTCCCTTAAGGATGAGGGACAATGGTTCTGGGTACTAGTTCAATGATTCAAGACACCAGGGGTCTCTTAAGGATAAGGGACAATGGTTCTTGGCACTAGTTCAATGATTCAAGGCACTAGGGGTCCCTTAAGGATGAGGGACAATGGTTCTGGGGACTAGTTCAATGATTCAAGACACCAGGGGTCTCTTAAGGATAAGGGACAATGGTTCTTGGCATTAGTTCAATAATTCGAGACACCAGGGGTCCCTTAAGGATGAGGGACAATGGTTCTGGGGACTAGTTTAATTATTCGAGACAGCAGGGGTCTCTTAAGGATTAGGGAAGAGGGTTCTGGGGACTAGTTCAACAATTCGAGGCACCAGGGGTTCCCTTAAGGATAAGAGACAAGGGTTCTGGCGAGGGGGTAGACACTTGAGAACTCAGGTGTACAATATGCCTTGAACTCAATGTACTGTCAAAGCTGAACTGTGAGTTCCTAATGCTTTGAACTCAATGCATTGTCAAAGATGAAGTCTTTTGAACTCAGGTGTACACAGAGATCCAGAGCGTCTACCCCCTCGGGTTCTGGGGACTAGTTCAATTAATCAAGGCACCAGGGGTCCCTTAAGGATAAGGGACAATGGTTCTTGGGACTAGTTTAATTATTCAAGAAACCAGGGGTCCCTATAGACTGGAGGACCATTTTGAAAAAAGAGAAGAAAATATTTTAATTTTCCTTTGTAGAGCCGCGATTGTATACCCATAAATATATATTTTGCAAAGCGTATCCTGTAATGAGTGACGTAACGGTTCGATTTTAGCAATGTAAAATTCGTTATTGAAGCTCTTTTGACTTTTACAAATCTTAATCACGACCGTTTATGGAGTACCCTAGCCAAACTAGATAAGGAGATATACTTTTCCTTTAGAGCTAGGTAAAACGCTATATTCTCGGTTAATATAAAAGCTATTCGATGATATAATGGGCATAAAAGACAAGAATATAATTCTTAATATATAATGGAACGATAGCCCCGAGCTCTTCTTGCTTGGACCCCTTTTGAACGCTTCCAACTTCCAAGAAATTTTCTATAGATATATTTAAGTTATTTAACCAATTAGGCGATCGCGGAGAGGGATCGCGATTCAACAGGCACCGCGTCGCTATTCCACCGCACCAGATATTAAACCGCGTGAAATTGGATCGCCCGATGCCGCCAAAATATAATTTTGAGCCTTTGAAATAAAAAAGAATTAAGAAAAAAACTCATTTGTCATCGGAAAGTCATGTTCGAGGTCTCAAACAATTTTTCACGCTTTTCTCATACACCAAACAGGATTAAACCGTAAAACGAGGAGGGTTGGCTTCAAAATTTCATTCCAAATTTTTAATTTCGTTGATTTAAGTTAATCGGGAAAATATATCCGAGTTAAGCTTTTAAAGAAATTCAATTATTTGCCTTTTACCTCTGACCTTCCAAATGGCCCAAAGAACTCGTAATATTGTTTGGGTATAGTCTTAAATTTAGTTTAATTAAGATAAATTGGTTTATAGTAAACTATTTAGAAAATAACCTTTAAAATGCCTTAGGTTGAATTTTATTTTTAAAGTAAATGACCTCTGACCTTCCAAATGACCCAAAGAACTCGTTATATTGTTTGAGCATAGTCTTAAATTTAGTTTAATTAAGATAAATTGGTTTTTAGTAAATTACTTCTTTAAAATACCTTAGGTTGAATTTTATTTTTAAAGCAAATGACCTCTGACCTTTCAAATGATCCAACTAGCGCAGTGTTAAATCTAGCTTAATTAATTTAAATTTGTTTTCAAGTAACGTTTCTCTGAAATATACTTCAGTTGGTTGGAACATTCTTTTTTTTTCTTCAATAAATTTACGTAAATGACCTCTGACCTTAATTTCAAAGAACGCTGGGAGCCCCCAGCGAAAAAACTCGCCTATATTTGTTTAAGATAACATATACTGATGCTGTAAAGTGTAGTAGACCAAATGTAAATAATTGGGGGAACATCAAGAGTGGTATGGAAAATTCACTCCCCCGAAAAAAATAATAAATAATTTTAGGTAAAAAGCCAAATTTCCGGTGTGTTTTTGAAAAAGAATCCGCACAATATGATTATAAATCACGTGTAAAAGTATCAATACCATACACACCCTTTGAAAATAGACGTGGATAACAATTTAGCTTATTATGGGGGGCCCTTACTCGTTTTCTCTTTTCAAATACATTCAAGTTTTCCGACATCTTCGTGCAGGGTTGGAATTTTGCTAATGAGGTAAACGTCTCGCGTAACAAGCATTCGCCAGTTTCAAAGTTAACAAGATCAGGGAAACATTGCTAACAGAACTTCGTGGGAGTATTTGTACATTCTTTCGTCTAATATGACATGCACTAATAGGCCTAACAAGCCGTTAGTTCGACCAAGAAGAGATATCTAGTTTACTAGGGAGAAGGTATAAGATGCCTAAGTATTTAAGTATTCGCGCGCCATAGTCCAAGTCCCCCTTTCAAAATACAAGGAGGGGACGTAAAAAGAGGCCGGGATATTTCGCCTCTCCTCTGTCGGAAAATATGACTGTAATTTTCGTCACTCACGTCGTCGCGCTGACGTGAGTTTTCAAGAACCAATGAGATGCTGGTTGTTATTTAGAGGCGGGGATTAACTCCGGACCTACGTTTGGACTGGAGATAAAGCTAGATTATAAATGTGGAGGCGAATTTATACCTTCTCCCTAGTAAACTAGATATCACTTCTTGGTTGGACTAACGAGGGGGTCTCTAGTACCATCCACTAATAGCAACCTTACCTTAACAATTGTGTAAAGAAATATAATGGGATGCCTTTTCCGCGGCATTTGGAGATATTTTTGATCCAACATCGCATCTGACTTACAGGAGTGCCCCAACCGTTCATCGAGTTAAATACAATGAAGAGCAGGGTAGATAGATAGCTACTGAATAAGTGTGTATAGCCTTTGACCTTATTGGTTCTTATACGTTAAATAAATATAACAGGCGCACCCGGAACATTACCGAATCAGGCCTCGTGTTTTTCATTTTAAAAATATACTAAAGGTATAGGCATCTAGAATGCTTTAAGAATACGGTTTAAATTGTATTTTTATTTGGTTTGGGATGTAGTAAATGTTTAGAATGAAACGATACTATATTTTAATGATTGAAAATTCCTTTTTTGAAGAAGAAGAAGGTATTTTATAGGTTCTGTCTTTTCAGGAACGTTAGTCCTTGTGATTCCACGGGATTCTTTCTTTGTAATATATCGGTTTCTATATATTCTTCTCACTGCTTTTCTATATAGAGTTCTATTTGACAGATATTGGACATTTTCAAGAATTTGTAGTTCTCTTATCCCTCACGCTTCTGATTCTTTTAGAAATACGTTTCTTTTTATTGCATTTTTTACTTTCAATGCTATTTCTTTCTACTTGATATTAATTTAATATTGATTAGGCTTGAAATGCCAAGTATTTATATTTATATTTAATTATTATCTGTTAAAATGTATATATATATTATCAGAAGTGAGATGAGACTAGCTGAGCTAACCAAATTCTTCACTCGGCGAAAGTGAATATTCTTGATAACACAAGAACGGTTGGCCCTCTACTATCGGTTTCTGAATTTTCCCTCCAAAACGTGAGACGCTCGTGGCGGTAGACGGCCGAACTAGATTCAAGGAGCCGCGTCCGTGTTCCGCAGCTTTAGGTTGAGGGGAAGGGGGTAGGAAATGTTTTTGGAACTCGACCAATTTTTTTCTCCGTAGTGTAGGCGCGATGGAAGCGGCATGAAATCTTCTCAAATTTGTTCACTAGTGCCAGGATCTACTACCAATGCTAGAGCCCTTCACTTCTAGTCTCATCTCACTTCTGATAAAACTATAATATAAAAATTCAAACAAACTACTTCTAACGAAGCTTCCGAGCATAGGTGACCAACCTTTTCAGACAAAAGGACCAAATTCGAAAATTCCAACTATGTCGCGGGCCGCAAATTAAAACTTGGCCGACCACATGAGGCCCGCGGGCCGCGTCTTGGCCATCTCAATAACGCGTATTAACTGAAATATTTAAATATTATAATGAAATGTTTTTTCTTCTTTTTTTTTTTCAAAAACAAAAATAATAATTCGGACTTTGGCATATCGCGAAGAAATTCTGAAAATTTGCATATTGAAAATGCTACACGGCGTACGTGCTAATTGTCGAATCGTCTGCGAATGTTTTAAACTATTTTCTTTCTCTTTTTCCTTTATACGCGTAAATGTCGCTTGTCTATAGGATAAAGGAGATAAATGGGGATATTTAGCTTTAATTTCGTTCTCGAATGACATTGGCTTGAAATATAGGAAATTCTTTTAAGACCCGCTTGAACTTTCGCGCCAAAAAAGGAAAAGAAATGGCCGCGCGTGCTTTACCATTAACAGTAAGTAAATTATTTTTCACCCTAAGTTTATACTACGTTCTAAAGGCGGGGGGAGACTTTACTTTTAATGACATTGAGTTTAGGGTTAAACTTTGTTAGGAATTTAAAGGCCGACTTCCAACGAAAAGGGTTCTTGCAAACTGAAAACCGAGCATCGAGACTAACAATGGAGTATAACCGTGCCGATTTTCGAAGCCCCGCTGGGTCAAAAGTTGGAAGAGTTCTCGTTAACTGAAAGCCGTGCAATCAGTGGTTCTAGCGAACTGAAGATGAACAATAGAAATTCTTTTAAATTTATTTCCTCTCGAATTTTTGCTTTCCCCTGAAGGAAATTCTCTATTGTGTATCTTCAGTTCGCTAAAACCACATTGAACGGCTTTCAGATAGCGAGACCCCTTCCATCTTTTACCCCAGCGGGGATTCGAAAATCGGCACGGTCTCTCCATTGTAGTATCGATGCTCGGTTTTCAGTTCGCTAGAACCCTTTTGGCTGGAAGTCGGCCTTTAAGATGGGGAAATGTTACGTAACATTGGTGGGTTAGATAGATTCCTAGACAGGTACTGACTGCCTGCCATGATCTCCAACCAACAAAATTCTTCGGTTGCTTCTTTTACTTTGGATTCTTCATCTTTTCTGACTTCTTTTTCGAAAAATTTTTAAAACTCTCTTCTAAGCCTAGTCTCGAAGACGCCAACGGAAATATTATCGGAATGCCGCGGCGAAATATCCATTGCGAAATAAAACTGGAGTTTTGCGCTTTTACTTACGAACCTTTTTGCCCGGGAAATAACCTATAACGTACCTATGACGTAAGATTGTCGTTTTAGCTATAAAAGGCAAAAAAAAAATCTTTTAATTTTTAAATTTAATTTGGAATTTAAATAGATTTTTCCTCGCCGATATTTTTTTTAAGCTTTTGAAAGTCTAGGTAAAGAAACAAACAACATTTTAAAAGTGACATCAATTTTATTATCTTTTTTTTGTCGGAAAAAAAAAACGAAAAAATTCCAATGAAATTTTTTTTAAGAAACATTGACAAATTTTTCGTAGTTTGTTTGAATTTTTGTTTTTTATAAAATAGGCCTATCTGAATAAATATATTATTATGAACAATATTTACAACTTGGCTTTGTTTTTGTTTTTTTGTTTTTTTTATATTTACAATACCGTTAGCGACAAAAAAAAATAAAAAATTTTTTTTCCCGCGTCGAAGATTTTTTTTATTATTAATTAAACGAGTTCTGTTAATTAATTTAATAGCAATTAAAAAAATCTTGAAGCCATCATCGCATCGCGGGTTTTTTTAAAGGGAAAGTAGACGTGTGTACGGTTTTATTTTGTCTTTTGTTTTGCATTGAAAATTGATTTTTTTTCTTTAAAATAAATATGGGGGGGGGGGAACAATGATTTTACAAAATATTACAGATTTTTAAAATATATATAATTAATTTTTTTTTTTAAGAAATAACCGTGAATTGTTTTATAATTTAATTTAATTGGAGTGTGAAATAAAATTAGTTTCAGTCATTTCACACTCACTTTAAATTTTACTAAGCCTTACGAAATATCGGTCCCAATTAGGGAATAATCTATATAATCCTCTCTAAACAATCGCGCATTCCTGAAATATTTCACTTAAAAAGGATAAGAATAGCTAAGAAGTTGACAACAAAACGTTTTTTTACGATTATCCAATCAAGTTTCTTTAGATAGAGTAAAACGCGGGGAAAAAAAGGCGCGACTGGAAAAGCGCGCGAGCTAATAGATAATACTCAAGATTAAAAAAATTTACGATGTCGAAAGTGGAGAGAAGATTAAGGTACATTTTTACGCCACTTTTCGCAAATTTAGACTACTCATTAACGGATATAACATACTAATGGCGTTCAACGTTATCTTTCCATTGAAGGAAAGCGCTTGAAAATACTGATATCTGCCATTACCCTGATGGGAAGTTACTTAAATATACAAACAAAAAGTACATTAACCATAGGAGAAATACGCTATCACTTGTCAGTGATGTAAAATACTCGCGCTACCTTGGCGTGTCACTTGTCTCGGTGTAAATTTAGTTAAGTTAGAAAACCATCTTATCTAGGACAGTTAAATCTTAGGTAATTGTAAAGCCACGGCATTCCGTACTATCTCCTCGTTGAACTTAATAGAGCGGTGCCATTTCTCAAAAAGGCGCCTACCTTCCTTTAAATTGGAAGAATACCGAAACTTTGACCAACTTGACCCTACATTGACTTTCACGCCGAGTTAGAAGTCATATTCAAGTATCTCTAGATAGGATAAGGATAAAGATACGTGTTTTTTACTCGTACCAAAGGTGACAGGCAACTAGACACTTTCTAGAAAAGGAGATTCTAGAATTTCTGTTTTTATGTCGCGAAGTTAACTTTTGCTTGTGTCAAGAAAAGGTGCCTTATCCAAAAGTTATCTAACTTTTGCGGCTTGAATAAAGGCCCTGTTTTGAAGCTATTATTCCATAGTACAATGTGGGATAGCTGTTTTTTTTCTTTTTCAGTGCAGGTTTAAAGATTGATTTTCTTCGAAAAAGTGAGGGAAATAGGATGGGGTGTACCATAATTTACAACTTCCTGGGTAGATTTTTTTTTTTAGGTCTAGCTTTTGTAATAATGTTTTTTTTTTTTTGAAGTCTCGAGTCTGGACATACCAAAGTGACAACTGTTTTGCTAGCCCTATCTATATCAGTAAAAGTTGGGTAAGAACAACAAGTATGACACTTTCTTTTGTTATGGAAGATATGTTAGCTTTAAATGGATAGAGAGAGTTGGCTGGAAATGGGAAAATTGTAATAGAAAGTTGGTTCTACCAGCAATACACGGATTTCATTTAATTTGAATCTGTAACGGGTCATTTTCTGGGCCTTTCTTTTTGAATTGAATCAGATCAGGGATAGATTTAATTTTAGAAGTAGGAATGGAGAACGGTTAGTATTTGCTTCAGTCCGACTCATAGACCAGTTTAGAGCCCCTCCCCCTTCAACACGTAACGAAAAGTTTAAATTATCTTATTGGCTAACTTAAACTACGTTTTGATGACGTTGCTGATGGGGGACGGCGAAAAATACGTAATTCCTTTTTACCTCTGTCGCTATGACCCGCCCCTTCTTTCAAACCCCTCCGTCCCGTGGAAGGGGGTCCGTCCGGGACTTTGACGCGCGCCTAGATTACTCTGTTCTCCATTCCTACATCTAAAATTAAATCTATCCCTGATCAGGTATTATTATGGTGCCTTTGGTATTTTAAAGATTCCAAGTAGAAGAACGGTTCTGGTTCTATCTAACCGTGAAGTTTTTGTGTCTAATACCTTCTTAAGTATTTGAGTGTCATACTTTTTGTTATTACGTTATTTATTTACGGTATCTGTTACTGTCGATTTTCGTAAGGCTTTTTTCATTGGTTATTCTCGGATTTTTCTCTCTATAAAAATTTATAGTTTGTTGTGAAATTATTGTTATAATAGCTTCGATTTTATCAGATCATATAGTTAGGGGTTAACGTGATTATTTTGAGGGTAATTTGAGAAATTTTACAGATTAAGTTGGAATACCCCCAAATATGGTCTATGGGCGACGCCATATTGGGGGTTTAATTTTAAGTTTTAATTTAATCTTATTTTTTTATTTTTATTTATATCTGGGTGGTGTTTTTAAATGGATTTATCTTTAGAACTAGTTACGTTATGGCACTATGAGATTTTTTTTTTAAATAAAAGTTATTTAAACAAAGTTAAAAACAAGGAAACAAAAAAAAAATACATAACCCGTTTGTGATTTATTTTTAATTATTGTTTATGAAATTTTATATTAATAATCTTGACCTGACCCCTTCATTTCTCGAAATAAAGGGGATACTAGAGGTCAGAGGTCACTTCGGGAATTTCTATTATATCCCAAGTATTTAATCATTAATCTATTCTCTTATTTTTTTATATTAATACTTGGGAAAGGTGAAAAACTTTGAAAAATCAGGACTTTTTTTTATTTTTGAAATTTACTTTTTTTTTCTTTTTTTCAAAGGAGTACCGACAACACCCGGATTCGATAGATAGTACCCCTTTAAAAGCTAAAATCACGTAAATTTAATTTTTAAACCAAGAAAAGATACGTCATTTTCGCTTTAAGATAATCAGGGGTAACTAGATAGGGTTGAAAAATCAAAAAAGAGGCTCTCAAAAGATTTCTGAATATTTTGAGATGGCGTAATTTTTTTTTATCCAATGAAGGGGCCCCTATTTGATACATAGACTCCCCGCTAGGGGTCGTCCACCCAATTTTTTTAACTTGATTTTTATTTCAATTCAATATTTCCAAAGTTTTTTTTTTAGTCTTTTGTAAGCTAAAACGTTAACGCCTTTTGATGAAAAGTTTTGAAAAATTAATTGAGAACAAAATTGAAATTTTTCTGGATCTGACAGACTAGTAATTATTAATTATTATTTTTTATTTTTAAATGACTGATTACGATTTTTTTGGCAGAATGATTATGTGATGGCTCTGTTCTTAGTAATATTTAATTAATTACGTTAATTGGAATGTATATTTTTAGTCCCCTTTTATTCACATTTAATCTTAATTAATATCTACAATTGTTTAGATTAGGGGACACAACACTAATTAGTTTAATTGAGGTATTAGGCGTGCATTAAATACAATTCTACGGAATCTGAAAAAGCATTTTTTTCCTTTAGTAACTATTACAAAGACCACATTTCTAAATATTTACGGAACTGGGGGGAAAGGGAGAGATTTTAGCTTCTAATTCAAGATTATTTTATTATAAATATAATTTAAAGGTAAAGTAACCCAGACGGGTGGTTCTTTTCCTTTGAAATATTTAGTCTAGACGATGGCACTCTTGTAATTACAATTTTTTAATTTATTTCTTTCAAATTTAAATGGAATGTGACGTCACTAACACTTTCGGTTTTTGTTGATGTTGTTGTCGTAGTAGTTGCGGTTGTGTCGTAGTTGTAGTTGTCGTCGTAGTAGTAGTGGTACAACGACAACCATTCCTTGATTTGTTTTCTTCTCAAATTTCTCATTAAACCCGAATAATCTTCATGTTTTATTTTTTCCTATAACTTAAAAATTCCGTCTCTATTTCTTTCTTAATTAAAAAAGCGCGCTATCATTTGATGTGGTCCTTTAATAATTAAAAACGTTCGCAGCATATCCTCGGCAAATCCAAGCACCCGAAAATATATCGGTTTAGTTTTTGTTTCTTTGTTGTTTTTCGTTCGTTTAATTTTGTTCGTAGTCAAAAGTTGGGGTTCTTTGTTTGTTTAAAAACTCATTCAGTTCGTTTCGTTATCGTTTAATTTAATTAAATGAATTAAATTCATTTAAAATTAATGAACCATCGAAGGAAAAATAATATTTAATTATTTTTGCGTTTTTCCTCAAAAATCATGAAGATAAAAAGTTTGGCGTGACTAAATTAAAAATTTCTTTCGATTTATTAAGTTTTGACTGTTGAAGTTTGTTTTCTTCGATGGATGGGACCCGTTCACCTGATTGGTTGTATTTTAGTGGGCGGGGTTATGACGTCAGTCGGTGGATGAGCGGTCACGGTGACTCTGGTTGTACTTCTTCGTCTACGACGACGTCTTTTGCGTTTTCTGTCCATCCTGTTATCATCCATTCGGTCATCATCCTTGATCATTTTCTTCACGGCTTTGTCGACGTTCGAAAAGGCTTGGTTAGGTTCTATCGGTTTTTCGGCATCCAGGACTATTTTTTGGAAGCGAAATTTCTTGTCCTTCGTTAGGACATTACCGTTCATCGGTTTGCCATCGTTGTTGAAACCCACTTGCCAGTTTCTGTTGTAAATGGAGGTATAACGATACCCGAGACCTTTTATCGAGTCTGTGAATTTGCAGAGCTTTTTATTGCCTTTGGGCTGCAATGAAAAATTTAATAAACAAATAATTAGCAACTACCGATTAGCAAAGACACCCGGCGTTGCCCGTCGGAACATTTTTATTAATTTTCGGGCCACCATTTTTAAAAATGGAGGTAAATTGAACCCTTCTATAGGATATAGGGAAGCAGTGTACTAAATATTAGTCAAGTCGGTTGAAATGCACGGACGTTATTCCATAAAAAAGCCTAGGTGTTTTACATTTCTGGTCGCCATTATTCAAGATGGCGGTGGATTGGAAAAATCTTCCGTAACCCGTGCCTACTACTTAAGAGTAACGTCCCTGCAAATTTTCAGCCTTCTAGGTCAAGCGGTTTGGACTGGGCGCAGTGAGGACTTAGAAGGTCAGAGAAACACATTTTCATGAATGTGTAGTTTTATATACCGATTTCTTCCGTCGGCAGTCACGCGATTTCCAGATCTTTGCTGCCTTTGTCCGATAGTTTTAATAACATTTATTTTAATAAAAAAAAAGAAAACCATTATTGGACATTGAAATTGATATTCCTAAGCAAAACACGGGTCAATCTTTTGCGCGTATTATAAAAAACCATACCGCGAAAAAGCACGTGGATTCACGTTACGTGACTCTAGCTAACAGTGCTGCCAGACGATCAATATTTAATTTAAAAACGATTTAGAATCGATCTATTCGGCTGCCATTGACAAGATTTATTTTATATTAAAAAAAAAAAAAATAAACCGGGCGGTGTTGCTTTATGTGTGGTAGAATTTAATTTTTTTTTTTAAATTTTCAATTTTCAATAATTTTCGATGTTTTTTTGAAAAACGAATTACACGTCTTTGAGACAGAGTTGAAAATTGCTTCATCGATGGTGTCCGGGTGTAATTTTAGAAGGAGGCGGCTGGACCATTTTGATCTTTTTGGGCATTAAAAAAAATAGAACCAAAGAAGAAGATAAAAAAAATGATCTTGTTATAATAACTTAAACGGTGTTCGCGAAATTGATCTTGAAACCCCCTTCTTTTTTTTTGGCAAAAGATGCAGACGAAATTATTGGTAACGCGTTTCAGTTTTATTAAAAGGTAATAGGGTATGTATTAAAGGAAAAAACTGTCCAAGAGTTTTTATTTTTTTGCGAAGAATATTGTTGATAGAAACATGCTTCCAATTGATATATATATATTTTTTATATATATATATTTTATATATATATATATATATAATTATTTTATACGCTCTTTTGATTAAATTAGAAAAATTGCTCTTATTTCAATATTATCTTTCAAATAAAAATATTAATGTAAACTTTTCCTTTGAGGAATTGGATATAGAATGACCAACCACGTTTTTTATTAATAAAATTTGGGATTATATTAAATTTCAAAACCCCCAATTAAAGAAAAAAGTCGTGTTTCGCCACAGGGGGTATTTATATTAAAAAATGTAATTCCCGCTATACCGTGCACGCGGTGCGGTAATTCTTAATTACCACTCGTTAAATTTGAACTTATAGACGTAATTATGACAACTGCGCAAACTGGTTACCACCATCTATACCAAAAAAAAAATGGCGGTCTTTGTAATAAGATCCAAAAAACTCAAAATATTATTCAAGCCTTAATTTCGAATTGCGATTTTAAATATTTCAACGCTTGGCCCTCGAGTATTGAAGACAACAAATTTAAATATATCTGCGTAGGAAGTTTTAAATTGTTTAAAAATAGATCGAGTATGTCTTTGGGCTATTAATTGAACGTGTATCGGTACGCGGCTGATATTAAAAAAACTTACCAAAATCGTGACTAGTTTATAATCTGTATGTTTTGATCAATTTTAAATACTTTTAAACATTAATAGTTTAATTTAAATTTTCTTTTTCTTTAAAAAAATGGCTCAAGGTAGTTAGGGACAATAGGAATGTGGTTTTAAATTACTAACCAACGCGTTTCGCCTGTGTAGTTTAGTAATTTTATAAATTTACGTAATTTAATGCCGAATTTTATATTATCTTTGGATCCATATACCAAACAATGTTCCGACCTAACCATATTTGAAACAGATAGTAGGAATCTTTAGCTAAATTGTAAATATAATACCTTTTAAAGGTCGAGATCCAGTTACGAAAATGGTTCCGTCATCGAACTGAAAAGTAAGCGACTGTGATGTCATGATCAAATAGATTCTAGACTAACTGAAGATAAACGATGGTGCATCCCTAATTTTCTTTTTACCCTTTTCTTCTTGGATCTCGACCTTTAACCCTTCAAGATAAGAGTAAATACCTAATATATATATATTTTCGGTTTCTATGAAGCTTATTATAGCCGACATACGCTATATAACTCTCTCTCGAGTAAGCCAAGCCACTATCTCAAATTATACCCTTTTTTACAGCAGACATCTCTTGTGTAAGAAATTCTTTACAATTTTCTTTGATACTAGCAAATCTTATCAGTACTATAATTCACACTCTCGAGCCGTGATCACCTTAGTCCCTGGCAGAAGACAGTCCAGAAAACGTCTTTATAACCCCTGTGGCGCGTGTTACCAAGGCGACAATCAAGATTGTGGTGCCCTTTTTGCGATATATATGTTCTATTTTACCGGAGTTATTGTTAACTTGGGATAAAATAGAGTAAACAATGTTACGAGGGCCCAGTTCGCACCAAATTTATTTGGAAAATGTGTTTAACACTGTAGAGACTAGAGACCGTTTCCTAATAGACCATCTCGTAGACCATATACAGTGGTACTGAGAGGGGAGGAAATACGGGAACTTAAGTCAATATTGGTAGTATGTATGGCTTGGGCTGACGACTTCCAATATGGTCGCCATAACCGAGGTAAGAGATAGGAGGTTGTGATGTCACGAAAACGTTCGTGGTATCAGACTATAGGACGGTATATGGACACAAAGACGTTAGATAAGGCTTTTAAGTTAGCTGTCCACCAAAGTCCTTTCGCTTGAAGAAGTCATATCAAGAAGATATAAATTGGCCACATATCCAGTCCAAACGTAGGTCCGGAGTTAATCCCCACCTCTAAATTACAACCAGCATCTCAATTGGTTCTTGAAAACTCACGTCAGCGCGACGCGAATGACGAAAATTCCGTATTTTCCGACTGAGGAGAGTGTAGCGAAATAGCCCGGCCTCCTTTTGCGTCCCCCCTTGTATTTTGAAAGGGGAACTGGGACTATGGCGCGCGAATACTTAGGCACCTTATACCTTCTCCCTAATAAACTTGATATCACTTCTTGGTCATATCTAACGTCTTTGTTGTCCACATAAAGAATGTTCTTTCTTTGACAAGGTGGCCAAACCCCAAAGTGTTATTTTATCCCCAACTTTTGGAAATGGTCTATATAGTGCGAACAGTACAAGTGTACATCCATGTTACCTCACTGTGTTTTATTTATTCTAGAAAAAGCTATTGAACCTTATCCATTGAAAAAAATATATTTTTTTTTCTTACCCCGGGACATAAAGGAACTACCACTCCTAACTTGGAAAATCTTTTACTTCACCATGAGCCCCTTGAGATTGTGATGTTCTCAACTATTATACCAAATGGAGCAAATTCTAGATAATATTTCACGGGTGATTTGAGTCTCAAATTATAAAATTTGTTTTAAACAAATTATATATTTTAATAACCGTTTATTTGTTGAACCGCGTATACATACCCTTTATGGTAAAAGTAATCCGCCTAGATATTAAGTTATCACGAAACAAAATAGGACAATTACCTAGGCGGATATGTTCCGAAAGAAAAATTTAACGTTTTCACCGCCTTTTTTATTCTTCCTCTAAAACTCAAGGGGTCGTTTCTAAAACTATCCAGTTATTTAAATAAGATATAGTTTTAACTAAAAGCATAAGTTCGAAAGATATGCGAGTTCCATAAGTTTGTAACTGGTTACTGAGAGCTTGTCATGAAGTGAATGAGGTAGGTCACAGATTCTCGTAAAGCGACGCCTGATGAGGCGCTGTCAAAGGCTTAGTACAGACTAAATAGGAAGATGGACTGCAAAACCGAGTATGGCCAATTCTCGCTTGTCGTTCTCAAACTAGCTCGAGCTGTAAAGTCTCGAAGTATATTAAGTGTCATACTTTTGGAACATATCTTATGAACTTGTGCGAAAGGAGCTATGGAAAATTCCCCCCTCTTCCAGCTTTAACATAATTAACACAGTATTAATAGGCCCTTTGTCAGTATTTTAGTTGTGAGCTGAGTTCAAGCCTCTGGCAAATACCGTCTACTCCATGTAAAATTACGATAATATGGACTGATAAGTTCACTGTCTGTTCCACACTCGAGCTATATGGAATACTTTATAAACGGTCCCTCGAAAGAAAATTCATGTTGGTATAATTTTGTAAACATTATGCATTCAACTCAATACCTTTAATAAACTTTAGTGGGGGGGGGCGGTTGTTTCTTTTGCATTCGTTGAAATATACCTGGAAACGAAGTAACTGCAAGCACGCTATACAAACATCTTAAGGCGGTAACCAATGATTAGGGAGACTTAATAACGGTCAATTAGTAAATGGGAGGTCTTATTATACCTCCGAAATAATATATATTCCCACAAGTAAACTTTTTTCTTTTTCTTCTTCTTTGATTTAGACATTAGCGTCTCTTTTTTGACTTCAAAAGACCACCTTGATGGTGATTTTTAGCCGAGTTTTTATATACCGTAACGGTATTCTTTTTTTTTTATTGTAATTTATTCCACGGTAAATTCTAGGTGGTATTATAGATATTATCCCTCCTAACTAATGATTAATATTAATCGAAATAAAAAAATATAAAATACTTCGACCTTCGAAAATTGGGCATGAAAAATGGTAACCTTCGCGTGGAACATTTAGCCATCTTTTGCTAAAATCTTAGAAGAAAAATATCCATTCGCAGCCTTAGAAGGGACTAAAAGCCAGTTTTTTTTCTTTCTTATACCGAAATTTAAGGCACATTTACAATCAAGATTTTCTTGATTAAAAATTAAGTTTTTGCGTCAAAATTCTGGGTGGTTTTCAAACAAGATTCAAATGAAGCTTTTCTTCACGGTTTAAACCTCCGAGAAGCAGATATCTAAATGAGTTTGCTACTTATTTAATTTCCGCTCAAAGAAAAACCATTTTAGTTACACTCTCTTTGGTCAATTTTATTCATTTGATGCTTGTTTAAAAATGATCCGAGTTTCAGCTCTTGTATTTTGATATTTTTATCAAAAGTTGAAAAAAATAGAAGCCACAGCCAAAAAGCTAGCAAAAACCTGATTGAAAATGGCCCTTAAGTCCTAATCTTCAAAGCCTGTAATTTAATCTGATTTTCTAGTTAGGTAACACAATTTTTTTTTCTTAAATTTAAATCTAAGGAAATCTTCAAATATTCTAAGAAGTTCTTTTTTCTTGGGTTCATGGGATGAGCAAATACAAGTTCGGGTCTTAACTGTTTGCTCAGACGGTCTGTAAACACATTTTCCTTTTCTTAATAGTAGACCATGTTGGTTAATTTCTAAGGTTTTTTTTAGTTTATAAACTTTTAAAGCTATTTCCCCTGTATTTCACACGCTATTTTTATCGTCTGGTTATAAAGTACTTGGGTCACGTTATTCTTAGTATATTATACACAATAACAACATAATAATTTTGAATTATCTGGCAGTTTAGTGGGGTCTGTAATTTACTATACCAATTTCTCCTGTCGTCAGTCTCGCGATTTCCAAACAAAATAAAGTTGCTATTTTTGTCGTCTGCTTATAATGGAAAATAGTTCTATTTTACTCGGGTCACGAGAATTTTAAATACGTTATGCAATGAGGAACTTATCAAACGCTTATTAATTTTGAAATATCTACAATTACTCATTATACACCGTTGCAGTTTCATGGGGTCTGTTATTTAATATACCAATTTCTAACGTCGTCAGTCTCGCGATTTCCAAAACTAAATAAAGTGTCACTGTGATCTAGTCCACACGGTATATTTTCCTCACCAGGAATGCTATTAAATAAAACTTTTCGTCCGCAATAAATACGTTTTTCTCTTCCTAAAATTACACAAACAGATATTGAAGAAATTCCTTAAATAATTGGAATTCTAGGCCTTGTCCCCGAGAGAAGTTTTCTAAAAGTATTTTTCGAATTCGGTCGAGTGAGGCCTATAGCCAAAAAATTTAATTTAAAATTTTACAAAAAATACGGCGTATGTCTACGTATTGTCGTATAACTGTTAAAAATTACAAGGAATTTGCATATAGAGGAATTCTTAAAACCAGTTCGCAATAACTTATATAGGAAAGAATGAAGATATTTGAAAAATTCCAGAGCTTTACTTATATTTATATATACCTTCAAAGGAAGAACTAAGAAACTTTTAAAAAGTTATAATTCATGTTCCCATATTTTTAACGGAGTAAAAGTCACCATAGATCATGTCTCTTTATCTTCATCCTTTTTTTATTTGAACATCTCTTAACTGGCACACTTTAAGGTACGTAGAACCAATCATTAAACAACCCGCGGGAAAATATTTCGGGATATCTAGTTAAATTAATCTAATTGTCTGTCTATTTTTAAGTTTAAGATATATTCGGTAATTAGCTTTTATATCCACAGTTTCCAAGTATTAATTAATATATTTTTGCTAGAATGGGCATAACAGAGGCTCGCCAAACATTAAAGCTGAAGCATCAGTTCTTATTAATATTATTTTAAAAATCAACAGTTAAATTACCATGGAACGGAATTTTAATATTTATAATTAAAGCTGAAATGCTAAAAGTAAATTGTAGATGGAGCCTCTGTATTTATGGAACTCTCGCTCCATCTAGAGTTCCTTATTGGCATTTGTCACTAACTTAAGGTTATTAAGCTATTGATTTAAAAACTAGTTAATATTGGGTTAGCATATGGTATTATCGAGTTACATAATTATAATTTTTCTTGTTTTTAAAATTTCTACCAAAAATTTTAAAAACTAAAACATTTATTTTTGTCGTGAGCAGTGCAGGATTTTGGGAAAATGTTTTATTTTTTTTCTACGAAGCTGTAGCTACGGTCGTCGTCGGTCTGTCACCATTAAGTTTTCGAGCCCTTTTATTCGGGATTCTCTAATCCGATTAAAATATATAATCCTTTGGCGCTTTTCCATCGATGGTTGGTTGCTTGAATATAATCTTATTTTTTATTCCATTAAAGAAACCCCTTTCAAGTTAAGTTCCAAATATATATGTATATACGTATATACTGTTTGTAGCTTGGGTGAATCTTTGAAAAATCTCCTTTTTATCAACACCTTATAGAGACAGGAATATAAGACATTGTTGTTGGCAGATACAAGTTTACTTTCTTACTAGGTAGCGCCAATGTCGTATGATGGGAGGAGGTGTGATCCTTTACCAGAAAGGATATAAGCGAGCGCGCGCGTGTGGAGGAGATTCGAAAATCGCCAGACTGCCGAAGGAACAAATTGGTACGTAAAACTGCAGACCTATGAAACTAGGCCGGTTTACAGTTAGCAGAAGTGAGATGAGACTAGAAGTGAAGGGCTCTAGCATTGATAGTTGATCCTGGCACTAGTGAACAAATTTGAGGATTTTATGCCGCTTCCATCGCGCCTACACTACAGAGAAAAAAATTGGTCGAGTTCCAAAAACATTTCTTACCCCCTTCCCCTCAACCTAAAGCGGCCGAACACGGACGCGGCTCCTTGAATCTAGTTCGGCCGTCTACCACCGTGAGCGTCTCACGTTTTGGAGGGAAAATTCAGAAACCGCTACTAGAGGGCCAACCGTTCTTGTGTTATCAAGAATATTCACTTTCGCCGAGTGAAGAATTTGGTTAGCTTAGTACTTCTGGTCTCATCTCACTTCTGCAGTTAGTAATAAGGAAGGCTGTGATTGAAAACTAATGCTAATTGAACACAAATGGCATATTTGAACACTTTTTCTTCGATATACATAGTTTACAGGCGTGGAGGATTCATACCATTTGCACAAGGAGACCTGGCAACTTAGAGTGTAAAATAGCTAAAATGAAAGACGTACGTAACAAATGTTGCACACTTTCAGTTTCATAAGTCTGCAATTTAGGCCTATTTCTATCGTCGGCAGTACCGATTTTTCCAGTCAAAATAAGTGTTTTTCTGATCTCTTCCACGCTGTTAATCTATTCTAAGCCGTATATCTACAAAAAACTTTGAATATAAAACGACTGGAAAGTGAAAAACCTCCTTTTTTACGAGCAAATCTCAAAATCCCTTTGTAGCAGTTTCATCGGCCTAAGTACTTCGCGACAATCGCATTTTCAACAACTTCGAAGCTAACCCTAACGCGCTAGCCCATTTTCCTATATAACATTCAAGCGCTTTACGCTTATAACCTTACTGCCACCCTCTATTGACTGTCCAGGACAAATCGAGAACCCCTTTTTTTTAGTGACCAATACAGTACACTTCTTCAAGGTGTCAAACCCAAGTGTTAGGCCTTTGCAACATTTTTTTTATTCACGAAACATCAATGGAGACCGACTCAATTTGAATATAAAGGAGTGAGGATGGATTTTAGTCGGAACTTACCCGAGATTTTAGCTCTCCTCTTTTGTTGAAACACATATAGCGTCTGCTCTTTTGCCCCATAATCGTGAATGAAAGATTTGCCAGTGATTGTGAAGACTTCTTGAACGATGGGTTTTTCGGTGGTTGCGAAGAAACGGTTTCTAAAATTGCTGTCAAAGAAACAAAAAAAAAGGTTTATAATTTATTAACGTAAAATCAAGAAGCGATATCTAGTTTACTAGGGAGAAGGTATAAGATGCCTAAGTATTCGCGCGCCATAGTCCCAGTCCCCCTTTCAAAATACAAGGGGGGACGTAAAAGGAGACCGGGCTATTTCGCCTCTCCTCAGTCGGAAAATATGTAATTTTCGTCATTCGCGTCGCCCTGACGCGAGTTTTCAAGAACCAATGAGATGCTGGTTGTAATTTAGAGGTGGGGATTAACTCCGAACCTACGTTTGGACTGGAGATAAACCTAGAAATGTGGCGAATTTATACCTTCTCCCTAATAAACTAGATATCGCTTCTTGGTAAAATATTCAGTATTTTCTCGCGTTTTTCAACTTTGTTTTTTGAAACAATTAATATAAAAACGATTGTTTAAAATAGGTTACACTTTCACTGAGTTAAGCCTAACGAGATAAAACCAGTATTGGGGAAACCCAGGGTATTTTCCAGTTAGTTTATAGATACGAACGACGCGATTGGAGATTTATGTTTTTATTAATTTTGATTAGAAATTATCGATGCCGATAAAAGGTGGGAACCTATCGTATAAGTTCAAGAACTCAGCTGGGGGCATTTTGATAATGAAACAACTGAAAGAAATTGACAGCGCGGGGGGTCCGCCCTTGGAAGAAATTGTTAATTGTATCAAATATGATAAGTACCTCGCGAATTACCCCCTACTGAGATCGAGTCGTTTTTTTTTGGATTTTGTTCCTTATTGTAATGAACCAATTAACAATATTAACCAGTATCCTAGACGTCAGAAGGGCTTGAAAAGGGCTTATTTCTAACTGTCTGTAATTTACCAAACCGATTTCTTTCGTCGGTATTCTCGCGAAACCCAAATCTTTTCCTCGTGAACTGTACTTCATTTTATGGGCTAGAGATTTCTCAAAAGTCGAAATTTAATTTTGAATTGAAATAGCGGGCCCCTTGTACATAACATTGCCAGCATCGTGACCGAGGCTTAGCTTTGAATGGAATTTTTATTTTAGTTTCTGTCCATCTACATTTCCGATCTTCATTCAAAGTTCCATATTTGGTCATATTTTTCCTATTTCACCGCTTGGTGAGATATTATAAAAATATATAGAATAACGGGTAAACGCCCAAACAATTTCCCCGAATTTTTATCAATAGAAAAAAAAATAAAACAAAATACATTTTCATCTTCTTACGAAAATACCGATTCTTCTTTTCTCATCAAAAGAATTTATATAAACGGTTAGAAACTTGGTAAGCTTCTAAAATTATTTAGTTTTCAATAGCGTAGACTAAGACGCGTTTTTACGGGTTCCAAGGCGCTCAAGGGGTATAGTTTAACATCAATGTGGCAATGGGCGGAATTGCTAAATATATATATATAAATTTTTTTAAACCAAGAGAGATGCCACTTGTTTTAAATCTTTTTACCATATAATCAAATACCGAAAGGGATTCGATAAATTTTTATCGATAAAAAACTTGAATTAAGTCTTTCCGAGAAGTCCTTAAAATTTATTTAAGTCAACCCCGTCGGTTTTTTGATTTTTTTTCGAAAATTGAAAAATTACCCTTTTTTCTTATAGTGTTTATTTTATTGAAGTGTTATGATAGCTTTCTAAAATTTAGACATCTTCTTTAAGTGTTTCTTAACTTTTTGAAGCCTCGCTATGGGGAAGTTACCGGTTTAATTGATGCCAAAAAAAATCTCAAAAATAAATTCAAATAATAAATTATTTTAAATGCAGTTGTACAAGGTTTTAGTAGTAAATAAACCCTTTTAATATATTTGATTAAATTTATAGAAAGTATGTAGAAACGTTTTCTTTCTTTTTTTTAATTAATATTTTGCTTTCACTATTGAGAAAATTTATTTCAAGACTTTGGAAGATTTTTTTTATTTTTAATTTTGAAAGTAAAACCCTTAGTCGCGTGCCAAATGAAATTTTAAATTTAAATCTATAAGGGGAGGGGCTTATAAAATGGTTCCTTCTACGTCATTTACTTTTAAATTTAAACTGCAAGTTCAATTTGACGATTTGATAGTAATTACTAGAGATGGAAAGTTACAGTAAATTAGATTAAATAATTTATTGTAATTTTAAGGGTTTTCCTCAAAGATTTTAATAAATACTTAAATAATTAGTGCTGAAAATACTGGTAATTAACAGTGGTATTACACTAACATCACATTTCTAAAATAACGTAAAAACAAGATATGCAAGACCAAAATCTCTTTTATTTTTTTTAAGGTCATTGATTTTATAAAAATTAAAATCCCAATAAATTAAAGAGTGGGAAAAAAAATTGTACAACGCATTCCTTGACGTGATTATGACATAGTAGGGTGGTGGGGGTGACAAATCTATTAATCCCAGTTGGTGACATCCCTCCCTCCCTCTCTCCCTTTTCTAGGCTGTACTGATTTATGATTTTAATCCATTCTGATCGATCATAATTCATAACACTCTACGACCCAAGTACTTATATCGTAAAAAAATCGAAGAATTTCTCCAGTATTAGCAGTATAAATACCGCTTTGAAGTTAGTTCCAGTCCCTCCAGTTAGATAATTTAGGCCTATTTTTTTTAGATAAGGTAACCGAAAAGCTCGCCCTTTACGTTTAAAGATCGTAAATTAAGTTCTTAGGATATGCTCCTGTCTCCAGAAATTGCTTATGACGTCTGTACTTGGCTCGGGGTGTAACTATACGCTCTCGTGCTATGTATACGCCTATCGATAAGGTCGTCTCGCGGGTGAGAACGGACCCTGAAAGACAAGTCGCGTTCATACTGGACTTATTATATAATAAAGGTCAAAAATTGGGGTCACCCCTATATATAGAAAATATTCTTATCAGGGTTCAAACAACTTTTGGAAAACAATTTTCCCTGAGATTTCCACGTTTTTCCACATATACTTCCCTGAATTTTCCAGGTTTTTCCCGTATATGGAGTATCCTATGGAGCAAATGTTAACGAAGGAGGGGGAGGGGCAAATTGGACTATTACATAATCAAAGGGCATCCCCGTATCTCTAATATAAGCAGAGTTATGAGCCTCTAAAGTATAGTGTAATGTTAATCCTATGGAGGGTATGTTTATGAACATTTTGATTAATTACTCGGCCCCTGTTTGACGCAAATTTCCCTGATTTCCCTGAGGTTTTTGTCAACTATTTATTTCCCTGATTTTTCCAGGTTTTCCAGGTTTGTATGAACGCTGTATTATATACTTTTGTCAAATTATTTTGAAATATGTGAACCGAATGTTGAGGGGGTTATGAAACACCAATAGCTTAGATATTTAGAAGCTTATAAAGGTCAAATTTTGGGGTCAACTCTAGAAAATAATTTATAAGAGTTTTCAGACTAGGAGGATTCATACGATTTACACCAGGAGACGAAACTACTTAGTACTCCACTTTTTCCTCAAAGTAGCCTCGCTTCCTGTTGTAAATGGTATCAATACTTCTAGTCTGAAAACTATGTATTATACTAATGCATGAGTGTTTTACAATTTAGAATGGGAACTGAACCTTTAGGTAAATATGAATTGCAATTAGCTAAGTTATATAGAAGTCACTTTCGTAAAAATTTAGGGTCATCTCTAACAAATCTAATTATTATTATTATAGTTTCGAAGTATTTCGGAATATAGTGTGAACGTAACTTTAACTAAATTGATAAGAAATTCGAAACGGCAACAAACGTAACTCCCGGGGACATTTATGACATAATATCCGCACCTTTTGACTGATAGAGCTATTGTTTTTAGTTGTATTAAGAACTTTGGCGGTTTGCATCTGCCCCTTCAGGAGCGACTAATAAATAAATGTTGCTTAGGTTCTATAGGGCTTTATCAAGCTGGGTATCGTAACCTCAAAATATGGGGTACAATAGAGAAAAAAGCGCGTAGTAGAATTGTAAAATATTTGACTTACAATAAGGGTCGTTGCTGTTGAGATCAACATCGGCCAATATCGAGTGATTCGTGATCCTGACGTATTTCGTACTGTCATCGTTGATTAGCCTTATGCATATAGGTTTTTGGATAAGACTACACAGTACCTGAAATTAAAATTAACAAAAAAATATTCAACATTTCATTATAGCTATTTTGCAATATTTCTCGCATTTTTAGACCGCAATTTGAACCCTTACGGTGTCTTAGGTTAGATTAAGTTAGGTTAGGGAGGAATTGTCCATCTTTATTGTTTATGAATTGGGCGCTATCATGTTTATAAATCAAATCAAAATATTCATTATAAATAACCTAATTGTTTTGAATTTTGAAATCGCCTAAACGAAATTTTAAATAGTCCCTTCACGTGGATTAACTCACTTGAGGCGCTAAGAAAATAACCGCGATTATCAAATTCGTAAGCATTTTTTTGACAAGAGTTGATTAATCCATGAAGTATATAGAAAATGATAAATATTTCTTTGAAGCCAGCTCAATGACTTGGGAACCTTTCGCGGTCCCATGTTATAATGGCACGCGCGACGTACCTATACCGGAGTTGTGTCAAACGCATGCACGAGACCTCACGACTCTACGTCTAAAACAGTTTTAATATCATCTCAACCCGCGCGTGAAAGAAACTTGGGCTAGAACAAAATCAATCGGCACTTTTGATGCGACGTCCATTTTCTTTTACCTTATTGCCAGTATCTTATCACTTTCTACTGATTAGTGTCTACCCCCTCTAGTCCTGTAGCTCTCTCTATATTGATATGTTTATAGAGGTTCGACTCCCGTTTGCATTAACTTCTTGGTAATTACCAATACTAATATTACTGTTTTGGAAAAACATACTACGTATGTCGAATATTTCTAAATATCTACCAAAGTTTGTAATCTTTTTTTTCCGGTTCCTTACTTACTAAAGAGCTGAGAGAGGGGGGAGGGACCCTACTCGAGACATCTTTATTTGATACGAACCCGGATTTAGCTTTTAATTGACTGTTTAGGCCTTTTTGATCTTTTGCGACTATTTCGTATTGTTAGGTCACGTGTCGAGTGATCCTTTAAAAAGGGCTGGGTTTATACGTAATATTTCACAACTATATATAAGCCTCTTCCAGGTAAAAAATGGGATTGGCAACCCTCGGTATCGGAACATACTAGGGGGTTGACCCATTGCCATCTCTGCCCACTCTCTGGACCCAAAGCGTCTATAGCGCAGGCGAATGGTAACTAACACCAAGAAGTGATATCTAGTTTATTAGGGAGAAGGTATAAGATGCCTACGTATACGTGCGCCATAGTCCCAGTCCCCCTTTCAAAATAGAAGGGGGGACGTAAAAGGAGCCCGGGCGCTGACGTGAGTTTTCAAGAACCAATGAGATGCTGCATGGTTGTAATTTAGAGGCGGGGATTAACTCCGAACCTACGTTTGGACTGGAGATAAAGCTGGAAATGTGGCGAATTTATACCTTCTCCCTAATAAACTAGATCTCACTTCTTCCTCTCTAGCATTACGAAGTATAGAGTGCTGTCAGAAGCGCCGGTGTGACGTCACCCATGCTGTTTTCCCATAAAGAAAAAACGGTAACTGTCATGGCCGCCCATTGCTAAAGGCAGACTCGTGACGTTTAACCTTGGATCTGACGTCACAACTGACAGCACTCTATAAGAAGTGTCATACCTATGGAAGATACCTTATAAACTTAAAGATCCAAGTCACTCGCGAACTATATTTACCTGAAGTAATTGCGGTAAGCCTTTGTAATATATTTATATGTTAGTTTTATAATAAATCAAGTGAGATTATTTCTGTGTAGTTTTAACGAGAGCATGGTTCCTGTTCAACAGTAATATTTATATCTACCTATAATTCATTGTACAATGTTCGAATGTTTTGTTACATAGATGTTAAAGATAAAATAGGCTACATTCACTATTTTAATTCACCACGCGCGCCGCCATATTTATTCAAAAGTTCCGTTTTTATTTTGATTAGTTATCGTATATTATAATTACCTTGGATTAAATAATATGACAAAAAACAAATCCTACGATTCCAACTACCCCCGTTTATCTTCTGATAAATAAATTATCAGATCCGTAGTACTGTACATACCCTAATGCGAGTATTATAGGTCACGTGATCGTACCTATTTTTTACAGTTAATTAAAATTGTTAATTACCTAGACAGCCTTTTTGTAAAGCCTTATTTGGGTTTTAGTCCATTTTTTTCATCCTAAGCCTTGGTTGATTTTTGGTAAATAAAATTAGGCTTATAACAATTCCGTTATAGATATATACAGTCACGTGGCATCGTTTGACCTTTAAAGTTAAGCCTAATTTTATTTTCTAAAAGAGCTTTAACATGGAAAAACGATTGATTCATGGTTAAATTTAGTTTTAACTGATTAGTATTCAACCCGGAAATAATCAACGCTTACTATTTATTTCAATTTCGAATGAAATATGGCAAATTCCCGACTTATATCTCGCGACGTCAAAAGAACAATAGAAATATTTCATTTTTCTATAATCTGAGACCCCATATCCTGTCACTGTACCGATAAGTGTAATCATCTAGTTCATTCATTTTTCATTAGGGCCGTGGTAAGAGATACCTATTACTTAGATGCGCTGTAGATAGGCGCGATGCCTCGAAATACTATCGAGAATTAAATGAATTAAAATTGATATTTTAGCTTTACACCAGATACAAAGGCTTAGCGGGAAATTCAGTTTCAGTTGTATTATACTCGCTGCGAGTTTTCCCGTCTAAATTGGACAGTGGAAAGATACGCTGCTCCGTAGCCATGCGCAATGTCTCGAAATACTATCGAGATTATACGTTTTTTCAAAATAAACAACAAAGGCTTAGGAATGAATTCAGTTTCAGTTGTATACTCGCTGCGAGTTTTCTCGCCTAAATTGGACAGTGGAAAGATACACTGCTCCGTAGGCATGCGCAATGTCTCGAAATACTATCGAGATATTAGGATTTTTCAAAATAAACAACAAAGGCTTAGGAAGGAATTAAATTTCAGTTGTATATTCGCTTTGAGTTTTCCCACCTAAATTGGACAGTGGAAAGATACGCTGCTCCGTATGCATGCGCAATACCTCGAAATGCTATCGAGATTTTAGGCTTTCACAATAAACAACAAAGGCTTAGGAAGGAATTCAATTTCATTTGTATATTGCCTGTGGTGAGTTATCGCGCCTTAATTGACGAAGCTTATAGAACTTGTTCCAGTTTAACTCTATAAACGAAAGTGTCGTCTAGGTCTGGCTTTGATTTAATTAATTTAGGTATGGGGAAGCGATGACTTACGAGACGAGTTAGCTATGGAATGCGGTGGCTGCGAGAGGTGCGGGGTGGAGGGGGGGAGGGTTCTGCATTCCGCTTTTTCTTTCATATGGAAGAAATGACTTCGTCAGCCAGCCACCGTAATGAGCGCGGTTTTATTGAGAACTCTTTTTAAATATTCAACCGATTTTCTTAGTTCTTCTTTCGTATTAATTTGTACCTGGTAGCCATAAGCATCACCGCAAATTCTTCGTCAGTTACGTCACTTTTTATATTAATAGGGTTATGGACCCGACTAGACTTGTTTCAAGCCAATTGTGGACGATTTTAATTGAAAAAAGAAATATATGTATCATTATGACCTTTTGATCTTGATAGTGCGCGTTTGCCTTTAGGTTGATGGCTATATGCATAAGTTTATAATAATTCTATTTGAGAGAAGTGTACCATCACAAAGCGGGGTAATTGTAACGTGATTCTTCTCTAACATCATTTTACATTTGGAGCAAGGTTACTAAACCTAATGATCACTCTATTAGCGCTTAACTATTTGCCAAGGCGCATGCGCTTGTGGAGTTTTGTCAAGACGATCAAGGTTTGTGGGTTGATTGCTGAGGATTAAGTACTAAACAGTTATAGAGTAGTGTCGGTAGAGAGGGGAGTAGACTGTGTATCCCTCCCTCTAGGCGCGCTTTTGTAAGAGAGGATACTGTACGCGCCTGGTAGGGGGGATGACACTGAGCTAAGACATAGAAGGGTATGACGTTTGCATACGTAGAACTGATATTACTCTATAGAATTTACCCTGCACGGTGCGATACCCATCTGAAGTTTGATGAGCATGCGCAAAAGCAAACAAAAACGGGATGAGCCTGGGAAGTAGATACAGAGTGTCATCCTTCTTCTATTATCCCCTTCTGGTTGATGCCAATACCAACTTTGTGACGTAACTTATAGCAAATTTGGTGGCTTAGAAATCTACTCACTTTCTGTTAATGTTTCTATTTTTTGTTGTTATTTTACTTTGTTTTAAAAATAACTTTTTCACGAATTCAGAGGGATTTGTTTTGGACACATCAAGGAAAATAAACGCTTGTGTCACACCTGATACTTATCATAATTGATAACAAATGCAATTGACAATCGGTGTTTAATACGGAACTTATTGCAAATACCGGCATACGGTTATTTTACGTGCTATAGTAAAAATATTTGGTCTAAATCCAGTAGCTTATAAGATAATACTTTTCCTTGGCAATTCGCGGTAAAGATAAGGTTAACAAGGAATTTCACTATATTGTATTCGAGATATCATTGGAATGGTTACGGTATTTTCTTTAGGGTTTGACAAGGGCAAACTATTTCTAGAAAAAGATAACTCGAACAAACCAAGCACGACGTACGGTTAGGGCAAAATACCTTGAGTTCAACCCGTAGGCTTCCAAAAAAAGGGTTAAATTTTTTTTTTTTTTTTTTGGGAGAATATGGTATGGAATCGACTATGAGTGATTAGTGGTTTTTGTAAAAAGGCCTTTAAACGAATTCCTCAACACCTTAAATGAATCTTAGACTATTTATAAACTTGTTCATCTTTAAGCTATAATTAAGTTTAATTCACTTTTTTTTTCGCGACAAATTCCGGGGATACTTTTTAATTAAAGAATGTAAAAATAAGTAGTCGCGAGAGAATAAAAGGGCTTAGAAATTATCGAGAGGTCACGTGACAATTGTTTAGAATTTAACCTCGTCTGCTTTTGCATCTTCCCATGCCATTTTTAAAACGAAAATTCAATCATAGAATTAACAATCTCGTATTGAAAGATGGACATCTCTAGTTTTATTTAAACATCAGACATATTGACATCCAAATACAATCCTTTCATAAACCCCCCTTTAATTACACTCTTCCCTCTCAGAAAAAAAAATTATAAAACCGAACACGACCCGTTTCTCAAATATATATCAATATGTTAATTCCGATTGGAAATAATTTAAAGGAAAAAAATTAAATTATTTTCTCCTCAAGTGTGAAAAACGCTTATATTTAAAATTCAAGTAGCCAGATTTTTTTTTTTTTTTCAACTTAAAAATACTAATTATTGTAAAACCGACACTAATATCGTTTAAATATATTTCAGACTGTACCACTGATGGTCCGGATATGAAGGCAAAATATTTATGGAATGAAAAATAGTTTTTATTTGTCGCCGCGTGCAAATTGAAGGCGCGACAACGACCTGTGAGGTCTTTAAGAGACACCACATTGCACCTCAGTCATCCAGTTTCATTTCTGCATTCGTATACCTTAAGGCGAAGAAAGGCTTATTACTTATACCGGAAGCCCTCGACGATTTTTTGGTAAGTAGCTATGGCATTGGACAGTTTTTAATTTCGTTATCGGATTTTGCTATCGAAAAACTCATCCCCTATATAGATAATTATTAGTTAGTCCTAGTTGATCGTTTGGGTTTGATTTACGTGGGTTGATCTTAGAAGGGTTACCTCTAAAATTAGTGGCAATATTGATGTGTTGAAAGTATAATTGGCCAACTTGGGAACATAACTTTATAATGATTAAAATTGTATACAGGCTGTTACTAATATGTCTGACATAAATTAAGGGAGATGTTCTTTGGGAAATCGATTTTGAGTCAAAAATGTAACTTCTATGGAATGTTGCAGTCAAATTGCAATACTTGATTCATAGATATTCACTTAATGAGAGGGTCAAAAGGAAAATCAAGTGATTTTTTTTATCGATTTTTCCACTATAATTATAAAACCAATCTGCTTAGTGAAACATCCAGGAAATACCTCCGAATGGTTTTAAAATTCAAATTAGGCTTTTTCCGCTATCCAATGATACCATATGTTTATAAGATATGCTTCATAAGTATGACACTTCCTATACTTTACAATGCTGAGAGAGACTTACAGCTCGAGCTAGTTCGAGAACGACAAGCGAGAATTGACTACACTCAGTTAAATTGCAGTCCATCTTCCTATTTAGTCTGCATTACTAAGCCTTTGACAGCGTCTCACTCACCAGGCGTCGCTTTACGAGAGTCTATGACATACGACACTTCGTTAAAAGCTCTCAGTAACCAGTGACAAACTTATGGAACATATCACATGAACTTATGATGATACCAAATACTTTGGTCCTCAATAGACCACTTCGATGTAGCTAAGAGGGAAAGACACCGGGGTTAAAACTTTGCCTTCCATCTCGCGTTTTGGCGCCTGCGCTCGCTGTTGTAGTCTTTTTGTATAATGAGTGTGCCCAGAGCCCCCAAAGAGAGTTGCCTACCCCTCTTTTTTTACGCCGAAAGGGTCTGTTAGACGGGTGAAGAAATTTGAATATTTAAAATTTCCAAGAATAGCCAGCCATGAAGATTGACCAAATTTATCGAGTTTTAAATAGCCGTAATTAATACAGTTTATATTCAAAAATACTAGACTTTTTGAACTCTGGGCCCAAAAAAAATTTGGGATCGACGATAAAAGTTAGTAATTATAGCGAAATTTAGCCAAATTATAATAATTATCTTGAAATTTTATTATATATTATAAAACATCGCGTAAGACCAGTTTTAATTCAAAAATTTGTTAGGTTCAAAAACTAGAAATTAACCCCAGGCTCCCCTATCTCTCTCTTAAGTCTAAAGATCCCGCAAAAATATTTTTAAAAACGTTTAATTACTATCCTTTAAATACACCGCGATCTTCTCATACCCCCAAATTACAGATATTACAGGATTACGGAGATTACAGGACCTCGCTAGTTTAATTTAAAAATACCCCCAGAAATACCGTATATTTAACAACTTAAATTAATTATTAAATTTTAATTAATTAACTTACCATTTGACTATAGAGGTATACTAGGACGACAACTGTTATGAACCTGCAAATAGAATAAAAAAAACTTATTTTAATTAAGTTTAATTTCAATAAGGTATATTTTAATTAAAAAGCATCAGGAAGGTTTCCAAGGTTTACGTGTTAGCAAGAAGTGATGTCTAGTTTATTAGGGAGAAGGTATAAGATGTCTAAGTATTCGCGCGCCATAGTCCCAGTCCCCCTTTCAAAATACAAGGGGGGGGGGGAGACGTAAAAGGAGGCCGGGCTATTTCGCCTCTCCTCAGTCGAGGGATACGTAATTTTCGTCATTCGCGTTGCGCTGACGTCAGTTTTCAAGAACCAATGAGATGCTGGTTGTAATTTAGAGGCGGCGGGGATTAACTCCGGACCTACCTACGTTTGAACTGGAGATAAAGCTGGAAATGTGAGGCGAATTTATACCTTCTCCCTAATAAACTAGATATCACTTCTTGGTGTCAGTATATAATAGACAAATGGTTTTTCAATAGCCCCCTAATTTGCGTGTAAGGCGTAGTCTTTATTTTTCAAATTTTGACATACATATTTGACCTTTACTCGTATTACTAAACACAATAGGTTAAGGTGTCAACAAAAGTGAAATTCAATGCTTCTGTTTTAAACTTAACGCCCTGCGATGGGGCTGATTTTGTTTCTAACTAAAAGTTCAGTTAAAAAGGGTTTTTACACAAACGTTATGACACATACAGTCTATTAGTAATTAAATGTAGGGATAGGTTAGTGGCCTTCTAATGAATTCTTTTTAGACAGTTTTTTTACTTTCTTATTTTTATTTCTTGACTTAAATTTTTTGCAAGGACGAATATCTTTTTTATTATTTTATATTTTTTAAATTCAAGGTATTTTAAATCGATTCCAAATTTATGCAAATTTCTTATACAGAGTGGGTTTTCGTTTAGCTACTACAAGATAGTTTAAAAATTTATTTTAGGAAACTTTACATTACGTAAGAAACCCACGTAAATATACTAATCTTAGACGATTACCTTTAAAAAATGGGAGTTTCTTACGGTGACTAGTTAGCCAAGTTCGCACTCGTGTTTTTTTAATATTATTCTTATTTGAAGTGTTGTAATGATTAATTTCTTGGGCGAGTAGGTTTATTGGTGGTCCTTGTAAAAACGTTATTAGTAAGGAATTTAAGCCACTGTGGATTATATACATCAATTTTGCTTAATTGGCCATTTATTAACACCAAAATTACAAAGAAATATCTTAAACCTTTACGAAGTTTTTGAAAACAATTAGTTTACAGTCGGCTGTATTTTTTTCGAGTGACGGGTGGGTGTTGCCGTCATTACAAATAGCGACAACTTGTTCGCGGAGAGCTATAGTCTAGGCGCGAAAAGTCTGGTATGGGCGCCTCTCAGACCAATAACATTAATTAACACAGTTTTGCCGGCTCCAATCACTGCTAAATTGAGGTTGAAAAGAAAACGCCGACAACCGCTCGCTCGCTAGCTATACGGCAGGCAAGGACGTCAAGTTGAAAATAATTTGGAATTTTGACGGCAAAAAAAGTCCTAGTTCTCTATGAACCTTCTTTAACGTTTTAAATTTGGATTAGAGGGATTGAAACTAAAACGATTACCGAGGATGACAGCATACAGCTATAGCCGCCACCAGCCTCTTTTAAAGGAATACGCTTTCGAAAAAATTTCATGCCCTCGACGTCATTTTTCACGTCATATCGCCTACCATTTCCTTAAAGCATAGCCCACTCGATCAAGCTGGCTGCTCGAGCAACAAACGTGGTCGAGTGGGCTATTATTAAAATAAATAAATAAATACTTATTTCCTGTTCTGAACTCATAGGGAGCTAACCACTGGCTAGGGGGAAGAGATAGTTTGACGTCACGCAGCCCCTCTCTGGTTGGCATTTTTGCGCGTAGAATACTGCTTTCAACCGTTAGGGGGGGGATGAAACTCCAGTAAGAGATAGAAGGGTGTGACGTTTCAGGGTCAGAACTGTTAGCTCCCTATTGTCTGCCTTTCGCTATCGTGAAAACCCGTTAAGCCTTGGCTATGTAAATTTATTCCCATTCATTTTAAAATTTAATTAAGATTATGAATGTAAATCAGTGTTCATTTTAGTATTATAATTTATTTATAAGCATTATCTTTCTCGCTCGATTGGATGGCCAAGGCTTAGACTGCTCAAAGCGACTGGTGCCTAAATATATTTTGGAAAGGGAAATGCTACGCTGCAATACATATATGGGTCACGTGACTTGGAGACGAAGCAACATTCCATCAAGATGACTAAGACCATGAGGGTTTTTGTAATGTATAAAAAAGTAAATAATAGACTAGTGGGCAGTGGCAGTAGAGAGGGGCGTAGACTGTGTATCCCTCCATCTGGGCGCGTTCTTGTAAGAAGGGATACTGTGCGCTCCCAGTAGGGGGATGATACTGAGCTAAGAGATAGAAGGGTATGACGTTTGCATACGTAGTACTGCCATTACTCTATAACGATACGCACCAGCAAGGGAAGGGGATCGTTAGAATTCTAGTATATCAAGGTCATTTATCATATGCCTCTCCTCTCTATCCATTCCTCTTTAAGGATAACTTTTCCTTTAGATAAATGTTGGAGAAAAGGGGCCCCCGCGCTGAAATCGGACTTAAAGGATCTTTGAAATATCATTTATCAAATGGCTTTTAAAGATTTTGCAACGCCAACTTTTTTATTTTAACTATTGGAGATAAATTAGATCGACTAGCGCAAATCCCTTTTAAAAATGTCCGCACTCTTTTTCAACTCTTAAACTATTTTAGTTCTTGATAAAGGGAAGATAACACGTATATATATATATATATATATATATATATATATATATATATATATATATATATATATGTCTAAAATTCTAAACATCTTCGAGTTTAGTGTTACAAGGGCTTATTCATTATTAGTTGGGACGTACCCGTTTTTCAACTCGTTTCTTTCGCCTACCCTGTCTTATTAATTTTTAATTGTTTTTTAAAACTTCTTCTTTCTGTTTTGATGGCTTCATTAACTCCGCGAAGTGTTTGGTGGTTTTAATTTTAAATTACGTATTTGAAAATTACTGAGGTTTTTTTTTTATTTTTTTTTTTTTTAAGAATTATTCGTCGACGCTGTAGGCTGACCTTTACTCGCCGCGCTATTCGACATTATAAACCATTCTTTTTAAAGGTGCATTTTCATATTTTAAAAATATTTAAAACTACGCGACGAAATTAAGGGAAAGCCTCGTAGATAGCTCTGATAGCTATTTTGTTTCATTTTACACATGATGCCAGGCTTTAAAAGGCTTAAATTAGGGCATCATTGTGTAGAATTTTAATCTCACTAACGGTTAATTTGTTATTGACGTTGCTAATTGACTCTAAAATAGACCAAAAAGAGATGAAACTACGATGCGTAGAACCAGAAGTGAGATGAGACCAGAAGTACTGAGCTAACCAAATTCTTCACTCGGCGAAAGTGAATATTCTTGATAACACAAGAGCGGTTGGCCCTCTAGTAGCGGTTTCTGGATTTTCTCTCCAAAACGTGAGACGCTCGTGGTGGTAGACGGCCGAACTAGATTCAAGGAGCCACGTCCGTGTTCCGCCGTTTTAGGTTGAGGGGAAGGGGGTAAGAAATGTTTTTGGAACTCGACCAATTTTTTTCTCAGTAGTGTAGGCGTGTGGGAAGCGGCATAAAATCCTCAAATTTCTTCACTAGTGCCAGGATCTACTATCTATGCTAGAGCCCTTCACTTCTAGTCTCATCTCACTTCTGGTAGAACCAGAGTTGAAAATCTTGAAATCTACAAAATTTCACCTTCCCTTTCAAACTCTGAAAAATTACGTGAAAACAAAAATCTTTTCAATCTGAGAATGATACGTGATCTCCAATTGACACGATACGTTAATATTAAATATTTAAAACCCTTTCCAAGTTTGCAATATAAAAGCTATAAACACCTGATGGGCATCATATTTTAACGACCGCGAAGTTTGGGTATTTTAAAGATATGACAAACTTTTACACCACATTTTCCCGCCAAATAAAAAGAAGGGCCCAAGCCCTTTAGCACCTACTTAAAGAAACTTTCACTATAAAGCACGTTTACCGGTAAAACGATAACTTTTTAAGCACCGAAAGGAAAAAACTCCCGTCTAGTTCCCAGGAATCTAAAACAATGGTTCACCGAATTTTTAAGAAGTTTTACCTCGAGTCTTAACTCTTAACGCGAGAATTTAGGATTGAATCCGCTGGACACTTGGACTGAAATGAACTCCCAAGAATTCTCGCTGCATGGTGGTATTTTTATGTAAACTTCGGGAAGAAAATTTTAAACTTGTGGGGAAGAAAATCTTCTTAGAACTTTACCGCTCTTTAACATAAGTTTGCCGTAAAAAGATCGCCTTACATTCTTAGAAGACCATAAATTTCCCTATGTTTTTATACGAAAAAGAACCCCTTTTCAGTATGAACTTAAAAGAAGAAAAAAATGAGGCCCTTTATTTTCAAGGTATGATAGAATTTTAAACTTGTAGATATTTAAATATTCAAAATTGCTAATTAATTTTTTTTAAGGTGGCAAATTTATGACGCGGTTCATCTGGCCTTAAAGTTGGCACTATATCCCTTTGATGGTGACGCAATAGCGGCGATTTCGTGGCGCCAACAGAAATTAAGAATTTGACATAATCGCGACGACGCGTCTGGGTCTGTGATGAAATTTCAATGATTTTTACCTTATACCCATCGCGTTAATTTTTCTAGTTGCGTACAATATTAATTCTATCAACAACTTATGGAACGTATCTTATAAACTTATGTTATAATCTACAATGAAAGGTTAATTCCGAGACTGGATAATTTCGCCGCATATGCGTGTGTATAATCAAGAAGTGATATCTATTTTATTAGGGAGAAGGTATAAGATGCCTAAGAAATTCGCGCGCCATAGTCCCAGTCCCCATTTCAAAATACAAGGGGGGACGTAAAAGGAGGCGCCGGGCTATTTCGCCTCTCCTCAGTCGGAAAATATGACTGTAATTTTCCCGTCATTCGCGTCGCGCTGACGTGAGTTTTCAAGAACCAATGAGATGCTGGTTGTAATTTAGAGGCGGCGATTAACTCCGGACAGGCTACGTTTGGACTGGAGATAAAGCTGGAATGTGGCAAATTTATTCCTTCTCCCTAATAAACTAGATATCACTTCTTGGTATAATATTTTCCGAGTTTAAAATTGCCTTTATCTACCCCAAAAAAAGTTTCCCCGCATCTGATGATAACCCACCGCGAAATTAAGCGTGTAAGTGCTTAAACCCGCGATAAGCAATTAGATTCGGTTTCCACGGTTAAATTTTTAATTTAATTTTATTAAATAAAAAAGGGGAAATTTTTTTAATTAGTGAACAGTATAATAATATGAAGAAAAAAAACCAACCGTGACTATACAGAAAAAATACTGTATATATTTTTTCTATTAAGAATTTTTATCGCTGTATTTTGGGAGTTAAGTTATAATTGCTTCATTTTCGGCTTCGTGAAAAATGATTAAGGGGGAATTTAAGGAAGGACTAATTACGATTATTAGCGTTTTGTAATTACGGGGTAATGGCACAATGAATAATTTCCCATAGACTTTAGTATTGGTTACTTTAGGTTTTTGCCATTTCTTCCGAGTATCTATTTTAATAGATTCAACACGTTCACGCGGAGTGTCTTATAAGAGTTATTATTTCAAAGAAATACTGATGGTTTAATGAATTTACGTGATCGCTCGCTCGTCATACCGTTAGCGCTATTATGTTTTTTACCCCCATACCGTCAGCTGCCGGCCGGGTCGTGTCTGGGGATAAGAACAGTAATCGGAAGTTAATGTCTTGAAGTGCGTTTTAATGATTGTTTTAATGGTATCTGGTCCAAATTTAGTTATTAAATAGAGCGCAATGTCCGCTTTGAAATGAGACTAAAACCGACAAAATTGAACTATAAATAAAGAAGTTGGATTTTTTTTTTTTTTTTTTTCAAACTTTAAAATTACAAAAACTTTGAATTTTCTTTGAAATTTCCTTAATTTCCAGTCGATTTTGACGAAATTATTTAGCGAAGTAAATCTTGGTTTTCTTAATAAGTTATTTGAATCATGTCTTTAAGTGTTTGAAGCTCAATTTGATAATTTCATTCCAAACATTGGAAAAAACACCATGTTTTTGGTCAATAATTGTTGAAAATTACTAGCCCTAGCTACAAAATAAAATACTCAAAAAATGCCACAAAACCCTTTGCATTTTATCTAAAAATCACACAAAACCCCTTGCATTTTTTTGTGAAAAGTACCACAAAACCCCTTTGCATTTTATCTAAAAATCACACAAAACCCCTTTGCATTTTTTCTAAAAAATACCACAAAACCCCTTTTCATTTTATCTAAAAATCACACGAAACCCGTTGCATTTTTTTTTTAAAATACCAAGAAACCCATTCTATCTAAAAATGCCACGAAACCCCTTGCATTTTATCTAAAAATGCCACGAAACCCCTTGCATTTTATCTAAAAATGCCACGAAACCCCTTGCATTTTATCTAAAAATCCCATTAGCCCATTTCCAAAAAAAAGATAGGTTAAAAGTGCCGCAATTTGACTTAAGGTATGAGCTTCTGGTATCAGCAATTATGATCAACAGATTCTTTCGGTGTCTGGTGTAAGATTTCTTTGTGTGTGGCGGCGCAGTACGCGTCTGCCGCTATGTATTACGCGTTGAATATAGACGGGGCGGCAGCAATTAAAGGCTCTAAAAATCCAATATTATCATAAAGACAGCCCGAGGTTAATTTCTCCCATGTATTTCTTTTCTTAATTCTTTATTCCCCCCCTCGGGCCTCCCCCCCATTTCGATGTTTAAAGCGATCTCTAGGTATAGCCTCTTTCTTACTTACCCCTTTTCCCACCTTCCTTTATAAGTTTTTAATCGCGCCGTCGTTAAGACACTCTGTAGAACCCCGGGAAAGGAGGAGCTCTGTTCGCACCAGTATCAACTCCTCAAAAACCAACCAGAATATATTTTTAATCTTTAAAATTAAGTAACTTTCTTATTTATTGACCGATTTTGAACTTTTTCGGCCCATTTTGTAGCTTTCAATGAGCTCTATAAGATTCTGTAAATTTAGTGTCTATTACTACACTTATTTTACCTCAAATAATGCAAAGTTCGTAACAATAATTATAAATTTCTATAAAATATCATAATTGTTTTACCTATTTTGATATTTTTAGACTCGATTCGTAACTCTAAATTAGCATATTCAAATATGGCAAATTTTATTACAAAATTTCGTAACTTTCTTATTTTTTAAACCAATTTTGATTTTTTTTGTTCATTTTGTGACTCTAAATTATCGCTATATCTTCGCAAAACCACAATATTCTTTAAAACTTTCCAAAAATACAATATACGGAATTTTAACTTTAAGTATAATTAATTGATTTGAAATGAATAGATGCGATCGCGACCTAATTCCCGGGGTATCTAGTGTCTTTGGCTTCAATTTCTTTTGATGGCTCGCCGCTCGCTACCTGTACTTAAGTCAGGCGCCACTCTGAAACCGAAAACGGTGTCTCTTTAATATTTTTATACCCCTATCGACTTCTTAACCGAATTTAATATTTAATATTTAATATCGAATCCCTTTTTTTATATCCTCGTGTAATAATTGACTCGAGTCTGAATTTAATTTACAATTTAATCATTTGGTTTCGAATGGGGGGAAGGAAATTTATCTAAATAAAACGGCTTACGTAACATTACATTGTTATTTCGCGATTGTTATGTTTTAAAGCCACCACGGAAATAATTGCAATTATTAATTAAACAGCCCACGGCGTTAATAACTCTAGAATATAAAAAACCTCTAGGCGCCTTAAGAAAAATGTCATAATTAACCCGCGTTTTTTTTTTTTTTTTTTTAATTCTTTTCCCGCCTTATTTTCCCGCGCGCGTGAAGTATGTAAATAGGATACGGTCTATAGGGTAATTTTTACGCGCCAAAATGTCGCGTGCGTTTTGGCAGACGAAACGCGCGAGACACACCTCTTTTTTTGGCGCCATTCATAAAGATCGGTTTTAATATTTTATATAACTGTTTCCTTCTACCAGCATATACTATTTGTGGAACACAAATTACTGGGCTTCCCTGCTTGGAATCCCTGGAAATAACGTGTTAATGTTCTCAGTTGTTTCTGGAAACGGTTGACATTCTTAAAGGGTATTAATTATTAAACATAGAAGACTTCCTAGAAGTGTTGTTGTACGAATGAGTCGTTTTAATTGGGGAATTCAACGTTTTTATTATTCTATGGGGAAAGTTAAGTCGCGTTTTTTCGCAGAATTTTGGGTGGTTAATATTTTCTCACGATATTAGGGGTTTTTGATATCAGTACGTTAACGTAATTAATCGTAGATGGACACGTAAAGTCCCAAATTAATTATTTTATACGCTCTTTTATCCAAAAATATTAAGTTTGATTTTATATTCAATTTTAGTTTGAATTATGATTCACTTGAAAACGTTTTTGGGAAATTAAATTATGATAAAAAATGTAGCATCTTCGACAATATTTATTATTTAAGATAAACTTAGGGTGTAAATATACAAAATTGTTTTTAATTCATATAAAACATAAAAATACGATATTGCAACCCAAAATATATTTTAAAAATAACTTTAAAACATAACAAGTTACGGTTTGGGTTACGTTACAAACATCGGGTTATATTACCCTATATATATCCATACATTTACTCATAAAAACATAAAAAAAAAATTCCAGTTTTATACTTTTTTAAGCATCTTACATAACTTTAGATAGCGATGATACTTCAGATTAAAGTTATGGAACGTACTTTTCCGGATCTAATTCAATTAGCATCGTTATCAACCTTTGCCTTTAGTATAGACTCAAAATAAAAATCCAGCGATGACATAACCTCACCTCCGGTACAGGGATTATCCGTGTCTTATATATAAGCTTTTGTCCGAACAATTTGTCAGGTAAAGGAAACACGGGTATCACGTTGCTTTAGGCTTAAGATTACGGATGACGCCATTGCTAGGGTTAAGGAAACGGGATGAAGTGGAACCACCAAAAACAAATATAGCCAAAGGGATAGAAAGGCACTCTTTTCCTAAAAGGGTGCTAGGACTGAAGTATGAGCATTGTGTTCATACAACTTTTGGAAAACAAATTTCCCTGAGATTTCCAGGTTTTTCCCCATATGCTTCCCTGAATTTTCCAGGTTTTTCCCGTATATGGAGCAAATGTTAACGAAGGAGGGGGGGGCAAATATGACTCTTACGTAGTCAAAGGACATCCCCGTATCACTAGTAGAACCAGAGTTATGAGCCTCCAAAGTATAGTGTAATGTTAATCCTATGGAGGGAATATTCACGGACATTTTGCTTAATTACTCGGCCCCTGTTTGACGCAAATTTCCCTGATTTCCTTGAATTTTCCCTGAGGTTTTTGTCAACTATTTATTTCCCTGATTTTTCCAGGTTTGTCCCTGTATGAGCATTGTGTTCTACGGGTGAATTTGAGTCGAAAATGTTCTCTGACATTTTGCCCTAAGGGACACCGTTTACGAGTTATGATTAGAGTATTTTACGGATGACCCCTTAATTAAATTAGCATCAGTCTTTTAGTTTTGAGGGTCATTCGTAAAACACTTCAATCTTACGTTGTAAAAGGTGTCCGTTAGGGCAAAATGTAATAGAACATTTTCGACACAAAATTTATTTCCCATTACCCTTTTTGTAACAAGTAGTATGACTATAAGCGGAAGTGGAAACCGAAAACTCGTAGGTACCAAGCTTTCTATTCCTTTTGTTAATTTCTCTGTGATGAAACTGGGAAATTTTTCAAGTTTTTAAACGTCATTTTTTTATCGAAAACATTTATGCCAAGTCACGACCTAGCCCGTAGTTCTAAAGTTTAGATGTAGTTTACTATATAGTTGCGACATTTCAGCGATTTTTTTTTTTAATTTTCAAAATATTACAAATAATAATTGCTGAATGATTTCCTTCACCCGATATTTTGTAAACTTTGAAGAGATATTAAAGAGATACTCCTCGCTATTTTTTTTTTCTTTTTTAATCGAAAGAACGGATAAAATAATGAATATCTCAAATTGGAACCGTGTTTCTATCTACAATATTAAAGAATATACAATCAATTCAGTTTCCGTAATGGATGGCACTACGCGTTAGGCTTCTCAGCGAAGGACCCCTATTGGACGCCTAGTACCACCTGACGGATTTGTCCAATAAGGAGAAGCCTAACGTAACTACGGAAACTTAATTGCTCGTATCTTCTTTAATATTATAGATAGAAACATGGTTCCAATTTGAGATATTCATTATTTTATACGCTCTTTCGATTAAAAAGGGAAAAATTCTAGACAGAAGTATCCCTTACCATTCCTTTAAATTTAAGTACAGAACCACTTGTTATCTTTCACAGTCACTTAGGTAAGAAAGATTTCAGGGGCAATTTTTAGATTATATATGACGTCACGAAATTATTGAAATCAAAGTGCAAAGTATTATACTTGATATTATATTTCAACTTATCTTTTTTTTTCTGTTCCTAGCCCATTAATAAAGACTTATCGCGTCCCATCCTTAAAGTTCCATCAGTTTAAAGACTTATTCCTTCATTTGGAATTATGGAATGCTTGAGATGAAACGTCCCCAAGCGAGCAATCTATAAATTGTGGTGTCCCCAGGAAAATCGGGGTTAACCGCTAAAGCGTGTCTGACAATTCCCGCGTGACACCTTTATATATTGTTCAACCAATGTGATTTAATACGGTGAAAGGCGGAGATAAGAGTTATAAGGGTTTAAGAGACGTTTAATACTAAGCCTCGCGCTTTATTACATCGTTCAAGAATTGGATTGGATAAGAAAGGGGTGGGGGAACGTTGGATTTGGAGCGTGGTGTCATTTTGACCACCCTAAAGTCAGTCCAGAAGATTGTGTCTCGGTACCACGCCACTACAATTATTTTAGGGGACATCTTCTTTGGTTCGTGTTCGCATTAAAGAGAGTACAAGACCATTTTTAGGAAACTGGCAGCCATGTTTCCGGAAGTCACGTGTGATTTTAGGGTTATTTTCCTAGGAATTTAGGGGACTTGGATTTCATTTTAAAGTTTGGGATACGTGATAATTCCTAAGACTTGGCTATTCAACGTTTGATTATGCTTCGATGAATAATAGAGACATAAACAGCGCGGGTCTTCAGTCAATTTCTATTAAAAATTCTGGTTGATGTCCAGTATAAGTGCGAACGTGTCTAAGTTATCCTGTCCCCTAAGATTCATGGGTGCTGTCTTGTCAAGTTTGTAAGCGCCCTCTTTAGCTAGGGGTCACGTAGCCTGATTTTTTTCTTTTTTTTCTCTCTTTCCCGCCCTTTTTGGGTGACATCTTCATGGTTAGAGCCGGAGGTTAGGCCCAAAATCGCCCTTTCCGCCGGACAAATCGATAAAAAGATTTTTCATTTCGTATATATATCTTTTTATTCTTTCCCCATCTTCTCCCATTATGTCCTACCAGGGCTGACATCTCTCTGGCTTTGACCCTGTTTCTTTATATGGATATGTTATATTGGGTGCCATTACTAGAAAGTTTAAGCTTATTAAAGGTCAAAATTTTTATATTGAATATCTTGTACTCATTTTCGAATTGAAATTTTGAAGGGTCATGGGGTGACCTTTTTTTTTTAAAGGGAATGTGGAATTTTTAATATCAAACTTTGAAGACTTGGGCTATTTTAGCCTGGCAAAGAATGACCAATTCATATTCACGTGACCTTTAATGTCACTGATCGTTGAAGAGCCCACTTCAGTTCCTTTTTTAGGGTCAAAACTTTTGGCTCCAAAGTGGTTCAGTTCGGGGGTTTTTCTCGTGTGATTTTTTTATTTTTATTGAATTTTTTTTTTCTCATTGATAAATTTTAAGAGAAATTTTTAATCGTAAGAATCTACTGAATACAAAGGCGGGGAATATGATCAAATAACTAAAATTATCAACACGACATTTAATTTTTTCTTTAGTTCAATCTCACATCGAAAAATAAGCCTAAATATATAGGTTAAGCCCGTTAAAATTACGTTTCTTAAAATAATATTTCACTATATAATGTGTTAAATCCGGAAGTTGGTGTTTTATTCCATTTCCGGTTTGACTTAAGGGCGTTAGGCTTAGCGTGAAAAAGGGTAAACCGAATTAAATTGAAGATTGTGGTCTGCGTGTTAACGCGTCGAATCAGTTACGCCACTCTCTTAAAAGTCGATGTCCCAGTTTTAATGTTTGTAAGAGTTGTTTTTTGGGCCTTGGCAGTTATTGAATATTCTATATGGGATGAATATTAGGGGTGTGGTCGTATCATATTCGGTTTATAGCTCCTTGAATGATTATGAAACCACAACCTAGCTGATAGAAACGGAGTTTTGAGTGGCCTTGAGTGTGTTTGTTGTTCATTGCGAGTGGATGGATACACGAAAAGCATCTATACTTCATATCAGAAGTGAATATAGGGCGAAGTACTATCAAAGGGGATTCACGAGGCGTCGTGTGATGCTTTTTTATCGCGTTTTTGGCTAGAAGTCGCGGATGAATACACTTCCTCGAAACTATCTGTCCAGGTTGAACGATTTTAGTTATTTTTATGACCGTGTGGTGGCGCCAGCAAGAAAATTTCTCTCGATAACCTGCCTCTCTCTGATTGCGACGAAAACCGTGTTTACACTAGCTGAAGCTGGATATACGTACTTTATTTCTATTTACTTCTGTTCATATCCAAAGTGAAAGCCTGGTAAAGTAACAACTTTGGGCCTTGGTTAGTAGAAAAGTCGTGGCACGGTTTGAATTTTGGCGCAAAAACACACGTAGCTATAAATATTACGTAATGGTAATTTTTTCTCTTGTTAAGTTTCCATGACAACGTTTGGTTGCTTAACAGGAGGGAAGGTCAATATTATGTACGCCCAAGTTGTCGCCACTTGTTTGAAAACATTATTTGCAATGTGTAAAAATCCAAAATACTATATTCCGTTTTTCCCCCGACTTCTGGACCTAAAGTACATTTCTACAACGACATTAATATTAAATTAAATCACGACAATTTAAAGGCGTATTGAAGCTCCAACTTTCTCAATGGGTCGTTACGTTCTTGCCAGTATGGTGTCGATGTACGATTGAATCTGATACCGTGGCAAAACCCCAATCCTCTCTTTGAACATTTTGGGTAAATCTAAAGATCCTGAGGTCGTTTTAGGCTTAGTTTAAGATAACGTGTCACATTCCCTTTAAACATTATAAAACCCCAACCAACACGCCATATCTCGTGCGAATCAAAATAATATAACTTCCACGTTTTTTTTTACCTTCCAAAACTTTTATAATGAAAATACAATGAAACCGAGGCTTAAAAACACTTATTTTAAAACACGCTTTATCCCCTATTCACTTCAGTAGCGATTTATGGTGAAAAATTACAAAGGGGTACCCAAACCTTATTCCCAATTCGGTCTCTTTAGATCACTTTACGCTTTTTAGCGTTGGAAATGAGATTTTGGCGATTTTTTTTTTGGTCAAGGTAGCGAGTTGGAATCCTTTTTAGCTTCTTAGCCAAGGGGCGGTAAAGAGATGTTACTAAAATTAAGCTGTCAGATGCCGAAATCTATTCTTTAGGACCTCGAAAAGGGTCCTAAATCAACGCCGGGGGTCGTTTACTTTATTCTTCGCGACCATTAAAAGATATACGCCAGGTCACCCCGCTATATATCAGTTCAAGCCAAGCCTAACGTCTTCCCTAGGTAAGGTAAAGAAAGCCCTTAGGCCTATTTTTTAAGATGTCCGGTGGTTGGCGTATTCGCTGTAATTTGTGACTCGCGAGGGACTAATATGTGTGGGAAAAATCGTCTTGGTCATTTTCAATTTGCAGTTATTTACCTCTCTTACTTCTATTCTTTCGATACATTCCCCTAACTGCATTTTAAGGTTGACAATAATAATTTCCATGTAGGTTAAAGAAGGGCTAATGCTCTTTATAGATTAGGTTTTCAACGTTACTTTTTTTTAACTGACTAGAATGACCTTATGACCTTTAGGGACTAATTTTCGAAATCTAATTTATGATTCGCGAGTTCGCGTCAAAAGCTTTTCCAGAGAATTTTAGGAAATTAGGCTTAAGTGGAGTGGACCAAGGCTTAGGGTCTATTCATAATTTTATCCAAAAATAATTTGCATAAAATACCGACGTATTTTTTTTTTCTATATCCCCTTGGAGTTTATAGTACACGGTTCTAAGTTCAAGTTGTTCTCGCAATGTTATACCTGTACTTAAAAATAACCGAGAACCCATTTAAGACTTGAGAACGTGGGGTCGAAGAAATAATTGAGCTTCAGTACAGTGATCTCAGTTTCTCACCCTAAAATTCGGGTTAACTTTATAGATGTGTCTTCGTAGGTTCTTGAAATTTCCTTTAAAGGGATGCGATAGAAAAATATTTCAAATTCTTGTTACCAATTCAAGCGTTGAAATTTTGCTATTGGAATATCCGGGCTTAATTGAGGCTACAAAATATAGATTGATTGCATCGTGATAATCATTTTATAATTCTAATTACACGTTTGAAACAATTATTTTACCACTGAAATGACAAAATAACCTATTTCGAAATATCAGATGTCATCAATTTATGAAGAAACATTATCAAAAATTCAAGGTTAAATTAACCACGCATTAATTTTATAACCCCCCTAGCTCTTTTTTTGGCGTAAGTTAATTAAGTATAGTTAGAGAAAGAAGAAGAAGAAAAAAACGGAACGGTTTGTTTAATATATACGTGGCTTGATCTGGCATGTCGTGTTAAAAGGTCTTTTGTCTCAGCAGACGTTAGGCCTATAATTGGCAAGGCTTAACGCGAGCACCCGCTCATTAATTAAACTTGTCTCCAACCCTGCCAAGATATTAAAATGGATGACCAACGTAGAATAAACAAACCCATTTTTTATCCTAACCGTTTTTCAACGTGATATTACAAACGATAGCTTTATCGCACGCAACCAACACGCGACGCTATAGGGACCACGCAAAAATAACCCAACTCGAAACGTTTTTATTCAAAGTTTAAATTGAGATATTAAGTATATTAAAGCATACGCGAACGGCGGAGGTCATAGTCAAGGTATAGACGTCCAACGTTCGCGGTTTGACTGGCAAACGAGAACGTCGAGGAGTTAGTTAACCTGCAATTGAAAGCAAACGACCACCGTTCGCGTTTGACTCGTATTAACTCGTTAATTTAATTTCTGGGAGGCAAACGCAAACGGCAAACGTGAAGGAGTGATTCTAACAAAGGTTAGACGTCCGACGTTAAACCTTCCTATGTATGGAAAGCAAATGTTTGAGGTTCGCGTTTGACTAGTCTACAAGTCAAGGGGACAAACGCAAACTGCGAACGTCAGAGAATGGCTAGTGGCACTGTTGGAATTCCGAATCGCTTGGTATTTGCCGTTTCAATTTTAAGCCTTTGTATGGAGGCGGTGCCTGGTGAATTTTAAATTTCCATATCCATACTAATAATCCGTCAAAACGGTGGAGGGGAGAGGGCTAGGGTGTAACGGGCCCATTATGAATGACTATTTTATTCCGACTGTAGCCCTCCCCTAATCGGAAGGAATTTTAACCGCGCTAACGACGATGCCATAGCGAGCTGGCGAGCGAGCAACGACGTGATTTGTTTTAAAAATACCGACCATGACTTTACGAATTCATTTATTTTCTTTCCTTTTATACGCAGGGAGGATACATAAACCCTTTAACCCGAGTCCCAAATGATTTGTTGTCCCAACGCCTACCTTATTCAGTCCGATAGAGTGCGGACACAAGTGTCGCCAGTCATTTGCGAGTTCTGTCTACAACAGACTGAAAACAGGTAGTTCTGTTCGATTCAGTTCCAAACCTGAGACTCTCTCACTTACATATTACTGACAACCCTAGAGCCCGTTTAATATTAAGAAACCGTTTAAGGAAATTTCTCCAGCACTCACTAAGACCCAACATTTTTCAGGCGATATTTTGTATTTGAAACATTTTTCAAAATACCAGAACCGATAACTAAAGAATCAACCTGTAATTTCGTAGCTTTAAAAGTACTTTAAAATGTCAACGCTTACAATCGGGCGTGGTACGCCGCGCGTACACACCGGTACGGTACAACTATTTTGCCCAAGGGTAATTACGACCTTTAGGACCCCCTGGATTCTAAGAAGAAATATTTTTGGGTGGTAACAAGGCGATGGGGGCCCAAACAACTACAACCGGGACAATGGTGTGCCTCGCGTACCTTCACTTCAGAGTACAGTGAGGAATGATGATAATACACATAGATATAATAAATATCGTCTGTTGGTTTGGATACGTCTATTAATAGTTTACATCAAAGGGGGGGGCTAAAGAAAATTCCTCCCCCTTTCTCTGCAGCGCAGCTTAAACATCGGCGCAGTGTTATCAGGCCCTCTGTGAGTCAAGTTGGTCAAGTACCGAGTCAAACTGAACTGCTAGCCTTTCTTGGTGCAGCCTCTTGACTGGCAACACTAGAGGAACGGCATGAAACCCTCTTTAGTGTTGTAAACTGTGTATTTAAGGTTTTATTTTGTACTTATATCTATGTAACATCGGTAAGCGTCTCAATAGTTTGGTTTGAAATGGGCTTTTCACGGAATTTTGGGGTTGAAATGAACCTGGTTGAAAATGGCCCGTGTAGATATATATATATATATATATATATATATATGAAGAGCCTACAATCTTTTGCATCTTGGTATATACCTCCCCCCAAAAAATCGGTGTTAAAACTCTCTCAGCGGCTAAAATCTTTTGAACCTGAGGAAAAAATAAGACCTTTTTTACGTTGTTACCGGCACACTCTAAACGGTCACTCCAAGTTTGCTCTAAGTTGGGATACTGTAGTGTAAGAGTTCAAATTGCGAGTATTTAGATGCTAGCGTTAACAAGGGTATCTTATTTAATTCGTACAAACGTAAGTTTATATGTTTCACGAGTATGACACTTAATATACTTCGTAATGCTAGAGACTTACAGCTCGAGCTAGTTCGATAATTTACTACACCGGGTTTTGCAGTCCATCTTCTTGCTATTTAGTCTATACTAAGCTTTTGAGAGCGCCTTTACGAGAATCTATGACCTACGTAACTTCATGACCCGGGACAAACTTATGGAACGTACCTTACGAACTTATGGTTGAAACAGTCTTAATAACTTTTATATCGTACCTTGCTTGGACCTTTTCATTTTAAATCGCTGCCCTGCCTCGTCTCAGCCTTTACATCTATTAATTTTGGAAAAAAAACTGCTAACCTCCCCAATTTTGCGTAAGGAACATTGACATCATTTTTTGATAAGCGGCATAAACTTGACCTCCATATCTAAATTAGGTTTTACTCGCGAGGCAAATCACTCTTGAAATATTTAGCGATCGAGGGCCCCCCCCCCGATCGAGAGTCATGGATCTTATAAACCCTATAGAGGATTAGAAAACTGAAAGAGAACGCTTACAATATTCTTTAATATTTAATTCAGTTAAGCCTAAGAGACAAATTTGATTAGACGTAAGCCTAATCAAGCGTTTTTAACGAGATGAATGCGGTAAGTTAGGCTTAGAAAATGTTTAGTTGTTTAGGCATACTGGCTCGTTCACTTTTAACGGATCATATCTTAGGAGAGGGGATTGAGATGAGAGAGATCTCGTGGGTCCAAAGAAAGTACTCGGTTTCTTATCTCGGGCCTGTTAAGATGTTTGAAGATGAAGAGTGACACTGTTGTCACGATACAGACTTCGTAATAATCTCGTTAAAACCGCATTTTTAAGGGAAAAGTGAAACGCGACAATTCAAAAGATATGATTGCGCGGATTATAAGGATTTTAAAAGAAACCAAGACTATAGAATTGAAATTTCTTAAGAACTTCAGTGATTCATTGGAGGGATTTGCGACTTCTGCTTGGAATAAGGCTTAAATGGTGGGAACTGAGCGTTAGGCTTGGAAAATTGAGAGGGAAATTCTCTAAAAATCTCATAAAAGCTATCTATTGTTTAGGCTTACAAATCTAATCGTAACTCTACTTATGTTAGGCTTAACATGTATCAAAACGTTATTGCATTAAGCTTAGACGTTTAACTACAAACATTTGCTTTAAACGTTGGAAATTCAGTTCACCAAAAGTCTAAATGGGGCTTAGACTTTGAGCTCGGCAACTTCATTAAAGCTCCTCTTGCTTATGAATGAAAAATATAATTAATGCAATTAACCTTTTGTTAATTAACGATTTTAAAGAATGGGGTGTATTAACCACCCTTAAAATTAAAGGTGTACCATTATATTTTCCCCTCAAACACGTATACACACACACCAAGGCTTAATAAAAAAAATATATATATATAAAAAACTGGCTTAATTTAATATCTTGGGCGACAAAAAATTTCTCTCTAATGAATAAAACAATACCGAAATTGTCGTCGTTACTAGCTTCGGGCGCATTTCTGTATTTTTAGGAGACATAAAGCAGCCGCGCTGTGTATTATTATCTCTTTGATAAAAACACAAGTAACGTCATAACCAAAAGTACGACAATCGAATGACGTAGTCTACTCTAAAATAATCTTCCTGAAGTCGAAATTGGAAACTATACTTAACGAATATTATGCCGTTTTCCATTGGTATTTTCTATGGAGTAATTTTCTTTAAGTAAGAAGTGATATCTAGTTTACTAGGGAGAAGGTATAAATTCGCCACATTTCCAGCTTTATCTCCAGTCCAAACGTAGCCTGTCCGGAGTTAATCCCCGCCTCTAAATTACAACCAGCATCTCATTGGTTCTTGAAAACTCACGTCAGCGCGACGCTAATGACGAAAATTACTTTTCTGACTGAGGAGAGGCTGCGAAATAGCCCGGCCTCCTTTTACGTCCCCCCTTGTATTTTGAAAGGGGGGACTGGGACTATGGCGAGCGAATATTTAGGCACCTTATACCTTCTCCCTAATAAACTAGATATCACTTCTTGCTTTAAGTGAGAGCGAATTTCCCTTTCGAAATTGCATTAAATACGCTCGTCAAATTTAATACTGCTCCATGGTGGCAGATTACTTGCACGGTATTAATGCGCAATTGCAAAGCACGTGCTATTGCAATTGTTAAAATTCGTCAAATTTCACTGAAAACGAGGTTTTTCTACTAGGTTATGTTATTCTACAGGATCTTGCAGTTGTGACCCGACACCCTCCCGTAATGTTAATGTAATGTGTATTAAATTAAAATTAACATTTGACGTCATACTTACGTCTAATACCTCACGTCTGATAAAGATATAGAGGTTATTAACACGGTACACGATTGAAATGCCCATAGAAGTAAAAAAAAAGAAAAAAGTCAAATTTTTTTTAATTAATTTATGTTAGAAGCTTACTGAGGGGCCTTTGCTATCTTTAATTTTTTGCACCCCCCTCCCCCCATTTAAGGCACTAATACGGTTAAGCATAGCAGGGAAAAACGATATGTATGTATACATTGTTACCGAAAAGCTTTTTGCGTGTGATTTATGCCTCTGTCCCTAAAAACTTATAGAAGAATATTATTATCTAACATTTGATAATATTTCTAGTGCAAGTAATATCTTGTTTTCGCTCTAATCGGAGATATCGGTTCCCCCGCTAGCTCTTTTTTACGACAACGGCGGGTCCAAAATCGATTTTAACATCTATATTGTATAGCTTAAATTGCTCTATGGAAAAATACTCCCCAAAGTCGAAATGAATTAAAAATATAATAAATCTAAAAGTTATACCATGCAATTTATTATTTTCGAAATATGAAATAAAAGAATAGCCTTCAACGAATAGACTTTTAAATCATATGATAAGATAAAGCGGGTCTATCACAACTAACACACGTGTAAATTTAGAATATGTTTTGGAAAATATTGTTTACCAGTCAAATATTTAATAGAGAGTTTAAGAACACTGACGTGGTGGAAGAAATCGAGCAGACGACACAAACGTCGCGTCCCCCCCCCCTTTCTTCTTTTGAAAAGGGTCTATAGAATAGACCAGTCTGGGAAATAGCACACTTAATTCCTCTGGTCCAAAACCAGTTTATTAATTGCTTGGACTAGTTTTTAATTCAAAAAGTGGGGCTTACTGGTCCTCGGGACCAGTTTATTAATTGCAAATCTATAAGAGAACAAAGCATGGGACCAGTCCGGAGACCAGTTTATTATATCGGACCCTAGGGGGTCACTGGTCCTAAGGACTAGTTTAAAAAATATCCTTATTTCCCAGACTGGAATAGACTAGTGACAAAATGACACCCCCGTAGAGCTTAATATATAGTCAATGATAGAAAGACTGCCATTACCTTATTTTAACAAAATATATATTTTTTTTTTGTTTTTGTTATTAAAAACTATAATCTAAATAACGCTTTTTTTTAAAGGGTTTAATTTGTCAAAAATAAAGAAAAAGGGACATTATTACGTAATTTGATGACTTTTCTTAGCCTTCATATTTCATATATAAGCTTCGACTCATAAGACAAACATTTATGTATACCGCCTTAATTTTGGGTAATTTGGTAATACGGGGTTAAGTAACTTAAATAGTAGATTATCTATTTTCCTAAGACTCGTTAAGTTGTGAAACTTTGTAATTTGGGCGCGAAATATTTCTGTAAAGGCGCCTCCCGTAATTTTGACGCGCCTACCACACAAATTAAATTTGGCGCGCAAAAAAAATTAAATATTTATTTTTAGGGAGAAATTATATTTAATGCGGTATTTTTACGCTTAAAAATTATGACCATTATTTCTTAGCCACGCTCTATTAATTAAAATTAAAAATAATAGCTCGATTAATTAAGGTTTTATACACTAAATAAGTTTGAATTAAGATACGTATTTGAAATTCTTTTAATTCTTAGACGTGATTATGACTGTTTTGAATATTGTAAGAGGACCAAGGCCACGTTTACGTAATTGTCGTAGTTAAATTGCTCGTTTAAGATATTTTATCTCTCGAAGAGTTTAATTTATTTATCGTTCGGTTCAAGTATCGCGAATAAATAACACATTCAATCAAGAGATTTAGCGGCTCTGTTCTAGGTTTTCTTCTTTTAGTTAATTAAATAAAGTTAATTAAAGAACGTATTGTCGGCTAATTGGGATAAATTAATAACTAATATTTTTAAGGTATTTATATCTAAATATCGCTATTTTTAAGGTAGTTATAATTAAATGTCGCTATTTTTCAAAGGATTTTCATTTAAATAATGCTATTTTTCAAAGGATTTTTATTTAAATAATGCTATTTTTCAAAGGATTTTTATTTAAATAATGCTATTTTTAAAAAGATTTTTATTTAAATAATGCTATTTTTAAAAAGATTTTTATTTAAATATTGCTATTTTTCAAAGGATTTTTATTTAAATATTGCTATTTTTCAAAGGATTTTTATTTAAATATTGCTATTTTTCAAAGGATTTTTATTTTAAAAATATTGCTATTTTTCAAAGGATTTTTATTTTAAAAATATTGCTATTTTTCAAAGGATTTTTATTTTAAAAATATTGCTATTTTTCAAAGGATTTTTATTTTAAAAATATTGCTATTTTTAAAAGGATTTTTATTTAAATATTGCTATTTTTCAAAGTATTCTTATTCAAATATTGCTATTTTCAAGGTATTTTCAAATAATAATATATGCATTTGAAACAATTTCCGAAACCCCGCAAAATGATTGAAAAACCATTTAAATAATAACTTGAAATATCTTTAGTAAGTAAATGAAAGTGAGTAAGGAAGGAAGGAGACTTACTTTTTTATAAACATGGGTTGGTAAGGTTAACTGTCATGGATATGGTTGGTGGGGCCAAGCCAGCGCGTGAATATCGGAGCGGCGGCGTTTGCCCCCTCGCTGGCTGGACACTCTTGGCGAAACAACTGACCGAAGAAGAAGAAGAATCTCTCGTCTTCGAGTTTTTACGAAAGTTGCAAAATTGAATTTGCAAACTCGAAAGGGCTCGAACGGGGAGCTTTGACGATGCTAATACAAATAATACGACACGACACTCTGCTACGGTTCTATAGTTAATCCTTAAGCACATCTCAATCTCAACGAAACTCTCGCGCTCGCGCAAAACCCCCACAAACTTCTCAAAATTTCCACCGAAAAAAGAAACCTTTCAATTCATCGAAAAAATAATAAAATCGCCTATCGGTTAATTAAAAATAATCATTTATTGATAATTAAATATAGAAAATTAAAGCGAAACTTTTTAACTTAAGGGAGCTAGAAAACTGGACGTTCCCTTTAATTACTTAAGTCGCGGTAAGTAAGGTAGAAAATTGAGGTTGTAACGTTAAAACTTTGTATTGGGAATTTGAGTCGGATTGGATCGAAGTATAGTTTGGACCTTCTCCGTTCGCGGCCTAGAACACGTGTGATGATCGCTCGCCCAGTTTCTCGGCTCCGCAAAAAAGATAGTTTGACTGAACGCGCGAAAAAGGCGAGCGCGCGCGCGCTAGCGGGGAAAGGAAATAACCTTAACGGAGCCCAAAGGTGTCACTGTTGTCACGTGGGCCTTTCGTTTCAACCAATCCTAGAGCTTCCAGTCTTCCATCTACCTGTTCGGATTAGACGTAACCTAGTGTATTGTTTCGTCCTTTGAATTTGTCGCATCTTACTCGATTCTCCCGCCGCGGGTAGGTGGTTTATGCCGTTTGTAGAGAGCTTCCTTTATTGATTTCAATTCCGCGTAATAAGGGTTTTGTTTGTCAAGTTTTTTGTCTTTTATTGCCTTTTATGGAAAGTAGGGAAGACGGGAAAATCAATTTCCTTGAATTTAAATGGTTTTTTCCATTCGTTTGAGGTATAACAGGTATTGAAGTACTCTGTTTTTAACGGAGCTTTTGGGAGTTTAGGCTGTTGAAATTGGGTTCGTAGTTGCTGGTGACGTCTGACGGGAAGGTAATGAAGCTGCGCGGGTTCTCTACTTGTAAACATTCGCTAGTTTGCGTTTTCTAGCTCAAAAAACCCAGAAACATGTATTATCACGCTCATAACAACCAGAAAATTGCATTCTCTTGCTCAGAACACCTGAAAACCAACGTTATCTAGCTAAAACACAAAAACATATACATCTTGCTCACAATGCACGCAGTAAATTGCATTATCTTGCTCAATACACTCAGAAAATTGCATTCTCTTGCTCAATACAGGCAGAAAATTGCATTCTCTTCCTCGATACAGGCAGAAAATTGCATTCTCTTGCTCGATACAGGCAAAAAATTGCATTCTCTTGCTCGATACAGGCAAAAAATTGCATTCTCTTGCTCGATACAGGCAGAAAATTGCATTCTCTTGCTCGATACAGGCAGAAAATTGCATTCTCTTGCTCGATACACGCAGAAAATTGCATTCTCTTGCTCGATACAGGCAGAAAATTGCATTATCTTGCTCGATACAGGCAGAAAATTGCATTCTCTTGCTCGATACACGCAGAAAATTGCATTCTCTTGCTCGACACACGCAGAAAATTGCATTCTCTTGCTCGATACACGCAGAAAATTGCATTCTCTTGCTCGATACACGTAGAAAATTGCATTCTCTTGCTCGATACACGTAGAAAATTGCATTCTCTTGCTCGATACACGCAGAAAATTGCATTCTCTTGCTCAGAACACCTAAAAACCAGCGTTAACTATAGCTCAAAACACCTAAAAACCAGCGTTAACTATAGCTCAAAACACTATAAAACGTATATTCTTCAGCTCAAATATACATTCAATCTAATTCTCCAACTCAAAACACACCAAAATCTCGGTTTCTTAAGTTTAAACCACTCTAAAATTGCAATGTTTTGATTTAAAAAAAAAACTTAAGTATGCTAATATCGTTCTCAAAAACCCCAAAACACTTGCAAAAACCCGATATCTTATAAACAAATTGACATATTAAAATTCTTATAAAAACTTCATATTATTGTAACATAATGCCAGTGACATCTTAACTAAAGCTATGCAAAGTCCGAAAATAAAATAAAAACCACAGGAATTTTGGAATTTCCTTTTTGAGTATATACGATACAAATTTAGCCAAGCTTTTTATATGACAGGAATTGAGTCATATTACAGAAACCAGTCATCTTTTATATAAAAATTAAGAATGATATAAATTAGAAGATAGGAAGACAGTATCCTGGACGCTCGACGTCATAAGTCGGTTGCCATGGTAGGTTAACCATTTTCCATCTCGTGCGGTTTTTAAACAAGGCGCGAAATTCGCCTTTCTCCCGCCAAAAGCGATTTGCAAGCGAGCTAGCTGCACGCGCTCCAGTTTAATCTCTTATCAAAACGCGAGAAAAGCCTCGCGCTCTCTCTCTCTCATCCCCCGCTCGGTCTTTCTTTCTTTTTTTTTACAAGACAAAGGATGATGAAAGGAAAATCGAGAGGAAGAAAGAAAAAGGCCTACTTCCGGTGCAGATTATCGGGTCGGATACGGAAGCCCCATTACGTCATTTTGACGTAGTAACTACGTCCGGAAACTGCACGGGCTCCCGCGCTTCCGAAAGAATGGAAAGATCCATCTAAGGTGAACGATTTTTAAAGGGTCGATTTATGGCGAGTCTTTTTAGGCGGGAAAAATTTGGCGCAATTCTGTCTAAAGGGTCGTATTTTGGTCTATATTTTTTAAAATGAAAATGACGCGATAACTTTTGGGTTTAAAAATTAAAATAGTGGCAAATGAGATTGAGAGAGATCTTTGAGACTCGTTCAATTTCGGAAGTTTGAAATATCGTGAAATAAATTTTAGTCGAATGCGCAATTTGTTTCAACAAGAAGGGATATCTAGTTCACTAGGGAGAAGGTATAAATTCGCCACATTTCCAGCTTTATCTCCAGTCCAAACGTAGCCTGTCCGGAGTTAATCCCCGCCTCTAAATTACAACCAGCAACTCATTGGTTCTTGAAAACGCACGTCAGCGCGACGCGAATGACGAAAATTGCGTATTTTCGGACTGAGGAGAGGCGAATTAGCCCGGTGCCTCCTTTTACGTCCCCCCTTGTTTTTTTGAAAGGGGGACTGGGACTATGGCGCGCTAATACTTAGGCATCTTATACCTTCTCCCTTATAAGCTATATATCACTTCTTGGTTCCAATTTGCAATATTCGTCAACTATTTCAAAAATTCGAGCAATGCGAGGTTTATTAAATTGTTTAAATAAGACGAAATACGCCTTATCAGCGTATATAATAATTGTTATTTATTTTATCGAGTCGATTGCACCCACGACGACACGTAGATAAACTTTAAATTCATTGAAAAAACTTCAACAACACCGAACACTTTGGCGCCGTCCCATTTCCTCAATAAATATAATAACTTCCTGCGCGCTCTCGCTGCACTTAGAATTCCGCTCAAAAAACCTGCTGCAGTGAAAAACAAAACAAAATAATCCACGGAATTATATATTATATGACTTTGAACCTATCTTTTTTTTAATTTCAAATCACTTACTCGACAATTTAAGCAGAATTTGACCCCTTGGTTTATTTTTTCCAAGATTATAAGAGCCGTGATGGCAGCTTTAGTTTCTTTTTCTATTGATATTAACGCAGTCAAGGGCATCGAGCTGTCATCACCCTATTTAAAAACACTTTAAAACTTTAGGCTTAACCCAAATTCGGACAGAAAAAGAAATACAATTCTTAGAAATTATTTTACCAAGGAGAATGAATATATGAGAAGTTGGTTAATACTAACGGGACGCGCAACTCACCTTTAGCGGGAAAGGGAGGAGAACGGGAGATTGCGTTCAGTGGGACTGATCATAGTAACCGGTCTATGGAACTTATGAGTATGGATATCTGTTTGGAACGAAGTGGAACCTTGTAAAATACGAAATTAAAGTATAAATGTCGCTTATACCAGCTTTAAGAAGAGAGGGATGGAGTGGTAATCTCCATACGTATAACGTGGCCTTTGTAACCTACCAACGTCACCTAAGTTCTCCCATCATGCTAACAGTCGTACAGTACGCAATCGTCAAGGACGCCCCCTCTGTCTTAAAAATAGAAGCTAGTTCTCGTAGAAATACAATGGCGCTACGCGGCAGCACTTAACAATCGCCTACCGAGGTACACTGGGAGAGTTTCAGGTCGCCATCGTGACGTCACCTCCACTCCATACTACCTCATTCATCCCTGCAGCCTGCTATTAGTGCCTTTGACGACAAGATTGGAAATCTTTATCCACTTTTAATTGCATTCAGTGGGACTGATCATAATAACCGGTTTTTGGAACCAATGAGAACTTGGACGAAGTGGGGCATTTACCAACTTACATTATAACTATTTATCTTATGATGATTGGTTTGTTTTTATCGTTTCAGTGGTGAAATGGTCGTTCGTGTATACATATTCTCCGTGGAATTTTAATATTGACTTTGGGTGGAGGGGATTACGTTATGTTATGTATTTTCTCTGGGGATATATGTATGTATTACTAGAAACAAAGGCCTAGCGATCGTCTAATAGGCGCCAAACTTCCGTCCCCTATTCTCTCACCCCCCCTTTATTATATCGCTAAGCCTAAATGTATGTATTTTAGCATTGGATTGGTTTGGTTTTACGAGACGCCCCCGCGCTAGCTATAGTCGCGTGCCCGTTTCGATCTAGATGGATGGAATAATCTGCGTAGGCGATTCGTGATAGCTGCCCAAAGTTATTACTCTTTTTTTCTCTTTTGATAAGAGAGCCTCGAGTCATGCTCGAGCTATCCTTTCAGTTGATAGACTGGAATATATATAGCTAGCTATTTATTCTAACCCCAGACTACAATATATCCTTGCAGGGTTCAATAGAGAAGCGTGACAAATAGAGCAATTTCGAAACGTCTTAACTAAGGATTGACAATGTATTTTGGGAAATTCTCAAGGCGTGTGATTGCTCAAATTGTCCTCTATCGAATGGTACTTAAATTTAAAGAATACATCAATTAGGTCTTGAGATAATTAGATTTTAATGATTATTTTCACGGGGTTACCTCGTGAACTCCAACTTTAAAACGTGATAACTCTAACTTACAAATACTTCCAAGTAAATCCCTTTAAGGTGTTACAGACCAAGTGGTCTTCTATCCAATGATGCAAAGTTCTTGGACGCGCTTAAATTAGTACTCGAGATAATTCACTTTTAATAAAAACCCATACCTCATTATTTTCATTTGGGTCACCACTTAAGGCTAGATTAAACCTGTAAACTGTAGATATCAATCAAGGGAACCGAAAAAAGACTTCATCTAATAAGCGACACATTGTTTCGTCAAAGTATTACATCTTCGTTATTTTTAGAAAACTCCGGTGCTGTTTCAAAAAGGTAGAAGAAAGAAAAAATGAAAAGTGGTTGTTTTTATGTAATGTAATCTTTTGAACCAGGAAGATGTTTAAGGTCAAGCTATTTTGTCACTTATACGAGAGAAAAAGGTCCCGTAATTTAACGTAACAATTATATTTAAACGTGGGTAGTTGGAAGACCTTTTTCTTCCCTCCATTTTCTCTCCCTTCGCGCGTCACATCAGCCAGTGCCTGCTGTCGAATTATAGACGGCATAAAAATGCTAGGCGCTCACCAATATTTTGACAGATTACCTTGAAAATCATGAAAAATAAAGTAGACCTAGGTCAAGATGAAATATGATGCTCTTATAATACCCATAATGAATTTCGGTTTCGTTTTTTTCCCTCTCTCAATTCGTGACAGTTTAAAAATTGTTAAGAGAGAACTTTGAACGAAATTGAACTTGAATCTATCAGGGAGAAAAAAACTAGAAAGGACAAGGAGACAGCCCAGGAATATCTGAAGCTATAGGATGGTGGCTTGATCTGCCTGTTCGAATAGAAGGGGAGACACTTGAGAACTCAGGTGTACAATATGTCTTGAACTCAATGTACTGTCAAAGCTGAACTGTGAGTTCCGAAGGCTTTGAACTCAATGCACTGTCAAAGCTGAACTGTGAGTTCCGAAGGCTTTGAACTCAATGCACTGTCAAAGCTGAACTGTGAGTTCCGAAGGCTTTGAACTCAATGCACTGTCAAAGCTGAACTCTTTTGAAATCAGGTGTACACAAAGATCCAGAGCGTCTACCCCGTCGGTTCGAATGTACACGAAACGTCACTGCATACCTCACGTGGTAGAGTCGCGCCGTCGTGATTCGCGAAAGGGACGTGACGTGGGAGAGTCGCGCCGTCGTGATTCGCGAGAGGGACGTCACGTGGTGCTAAACGTCACACATTTTCTTTAGAATCACCTCCCCTTTTATACAAACACCTATTGAGGTGTTTCAACCACTAATCTTATAAACCCTATAGGGTGTTTCCGCCAGAGTAAAAAGGGGGAAGAAATTGGGGCGAAAACCGGTTTTCAGGGGATGCCAACATGGCGTCCTAACGTGGCCAGAGCGGGGAGCCGGCAAGGGGAGAGGAAAGGGGGAAGGTATATTGACGTCACACGCAAAGACCCTATAGGGGATAGATACAAAAAGTAACGTACGCACCAGCAAGGGGGTCGTATATGAAGGACATTCAGCACTCGCGGTTTAAAGCTGAGACTTAAAATTCTTTTCCCCTAAGCTCATTACGAGCATGTAGAAAAATATTCCATTTGCTGATCCTCTTTACACTCGCAACTATTGTTTATTATTAGCAGAACTCCCTCTCAGCTCCCTGTATCGAGATACAGCCCTCTAGGCTATTAATAATAATTTTTATTTCATTACCAAATATCTACTCTTATTTCTAAAAATATAATTCTAAACGTTTTTGGATCGTCCCACGCTATTTAGGGTTCAATTCAAATTAATATTAGGCCGGCGTTTGGTACAGATGTTTTTCAGCGAGAGGTCACCCCCTATAGAAACCTGTGATTATAAAACAATGAACCACGAGCTTAAGTCTTCGATGGTATTTTTTTTTTGTTATTTTATTTTAAACTAATTACCATCTGGCCAGCCATTCATGGGGTGGTATCTTGTCACACCCGAATCATGCGATCTTTCAATTTCATGAATACCTTATTCCGGCCTCGTTGATTTTAGAAATTTAGGTATGCCTGCCCATGAACGAAATAGTGAACAATCACTATTTAGTTCATGCTTTGACAATACAGATACGCCCTTATACATAGTTAACAGGCGTGGAGGATTCATACCATTTGCACAAGGAGACCTGGCAACTTAGAGTGTAAAATAGCAGACGATTTTACACTCTAAGTCGCTTGATCTCCTGGTGTTAATGGTAGGAATACTCTACGCCTGTAAACTATGTATTATGTCATGAATATGAAATTTACATAATTTAAATTAGGCCTAAATTACAAAATAAAAAAAATTATATTCGTATATTAAAATATTCCCCTTGGGGTTTTTAATTTTTAGGCCTATTTTTTATTTTTGTTCCAAATAGTTCTTTGAAACTAAAGAAAAAAAAATTTCCCGCTTCACCCTGCAGATTCTTTAAATTCGTCTGCTTCGTAACCCTTGAACCAGCAAGCTTCTTGTGGCTTGATAATCGTAAGTTCTTACGATACGATTAAGCCTTGGATCGCAACGAAACGAACCTAAAATTTTTAAAAGCGAGTTCAAAACATTCCGTGACAACTTTTAAGACTGGATTTAACCTTGGGTAAGTCCTAAATTTATTATTTTTTACCAACCTAAAAATAATCGTTTTAAGCCTAATTATATCTCGTAACAAGTTCTTATTGATCTGATTTGATTCAATTACAATTTCGAACGAAACGTACGCACGCTGTACGTAGAAACGATTAGCGTTAAGTGTTAGGAACGTAAATCTATCCAAAACTCCCTGGCGATACGTAACAAACGTAAGGAAAAATGAAAACCATTAAAACGCGAATGCTAAGCCTTTGCAAGCGTTAGCTCTAAAAACGAAATAATGGTGCGCGTCGGAGCGTGAAAATGAAATCGGAGCTGTAATTTAATCTAGGATGTCTGTAATAGGAGTCACTTTCTTGGTCACGATGGGAGGATCTTGTCTGTATACTATGTAGTTCCGTACACCTTCGGGGGGGGGGGGGTGAAACTGCCGTATTTTTTTTAAGGCGCGCTAGGCATAACTAGATAATAAGGGCCCGATATATGGAAGTCATCCATTCTGGCCCATTACCCAGCCGCTCGCTTTTTCTTCTCGCTTTCTTTCTCTCGGCTGCCTAGAATTTCTAGAGATAATGGGGGTTCCCTATCAAATTGTATTACGTTCGAAATTACGAATGTATAAAATGAAGAAAAAGGAAAACTAGCTTTTGAGAGATACTAAATCATAAAGCTTGTTAGACGTGTCTTATAATTTCGTTCACTCAGATTGAAGCAATAGAGGGGAGGTATACAACTATCCGTTGTCCTTGCACGGGGTCAAAGGTTGACCTTACGCTTTTATTTAGTTGTAATTGTAAAGAGTATGAGCCAAAAATGTCAGGCGTTTATTTGTGAACTAAATATAGATCAGGACGTCCCGCAAGAACCTAATTTCGTTTAGGCTAATTATTTCTCTAAATACCTTTTAGCTTATAATAAAAAATGTAGATGGGCGTACATTTCAAAGTCGCGGCCGCAAAGAAATATATACACCACCTTGAATTAATCTAAACTCGCCCCCCCCCCCCAAATAAACGTAAAGGCCTAACTAACCTCGACATACAAAGATTTCATAGAAAAAAATCCCCCATGTCTGCCCCTAGCATAACACCAATTGATGACAACTTTAATCTGTTACAAAAATGTGGCTATGTTCAAATACAAACCAAGAATTAATTTTTTTCTTAATTAACTTTGGTGACATTTGATATTTGAGGTTAAATGTCACCCCGTATAATAAGAAATTGCCCAAAAAACTTAATTTCAAAATTATTCATTTTCAAGGTCGAGAAGAAATAAAATGAATTAAATATTTTCGCTAATTGATTCATTAGAAATTAAAAACTTCTATAGAGTAATACGTCACCCACGTGACCCTGGTCGGCGTGTTTCTTTTGGTGACAAATTATGACGTCATCCTGACATATTTTTAACCCCTTGGGTAAACTTTAATACTTAATAAAAATTATTTAACCGAAAGTAGAAACGGATGCGTGGCATCCCACGTTATTTTTTGGTATGATATAATAAAGCCAAAGGCTAGAATATGCCATTAGTAGACGATTACTATACCGGAGCTAGTCAAAAAACTCCCACGTTCTGGTTGGAAAAATTTGTCCCTAGCTATTTTATGAAATAAATTGTCTAATTTATCAATTCGTGCGGTTTTTGCGGCGACGAGTGGGTTACGCTAATTGAAATTTGAAAAATTATCCCCTTCCCTTCCCTTCATTCTCCCGCCGGGTATGAGGGTCGAACGTTTCGAAAGGGTAGCGTACAATACAGCCCGGCTAATTTGCATAATTGGTTTTCTATTATTTTTATTTAATTAATGGCAATGTAAGGTCGGCTTTTATTCTTTGATAAAATAATTTTTTTAAAAATCTCCCTCCCCACCCACAAGGTCGGGCCCTAATCGGTAATTTAGTGTAATTTAAAAGGCGGCTGCGATTACGGTTAGTACTGGATTAATCTGGATTTTAAAAGTTCGAAAGAGCGTATAAAATAATTATCCTTAATTGTTAATTAAAAATGTTTAGGTACGAACGAAACTTTTGTTTTTATAGCGAAGTAGAAAAAAAGGTGAATTTTTTCACTCATTTTCAATCACTTTTCTCGTCAGATTAGTTTTATTTTTTTGAGCCCCTCTATTAACAGATCTTTTAAGGGGGAAGAGGCGTGACCCCCCCTATATATACCCCCCTCTTTTCAAACTGTCTAAAATCGTACGGAAAACCACGATAATTAATTACAAATCACATCACAAATCATCAGAGAAAACGAACCGAAAGAGAGTTTAATTTATATATTTTTTTTCGTCTTAACTGCAGCTAATCACCTAGCAATCAACATTACACGGATAAGAATTAGGCCTAAATAAGTAATAATAATATACTATAGGAGCCTAAAAGTATGTCTGTAGGCCAAACCCATATTCACGCGTTGTTAACTACACTTTCTAAACAATTTCGCACCGAATAAATTTTTTAGATGTCCTAGACCGTTTCAGAAAGTTATTTCTTAATAATAGCTTACGGTAATTGGGGACCCCAAGTTTAAACAATATAGCACACTTACCTTGATACCTATCTTCTATTAAATGAATCAAAAACGAGCATTTTCGCGCCTTTTTTGAAAGTGTGAAAATAGGCGCGTTTAGTAAACAAAATTTTGGCACGCCTCGATAACGGTTGTCTTTTGATGGCCAGTGGCAATAGTTTGTACAACCATTTTTTACGGTGTGTTAGTACTTTGAATTTATTCCATATTCGCACGAATATAAAATAAATGGATTACTCTCGAAGCTTCAGCGAATCGTTGTCTTGCCATTTCATTACCCATTAGACAGACTTTTCAATCAGCGTACACCTCAATATACAAACGATAATCCCAAATGACCCGAGACCTCCTAAGCTTTGAAACGATATTCTCAATGAATCGATACCTCGTGATCTTGAAACGATATTCCCAATCAATCGATACTTTGCGATCTTGAAACGATATTCCCAATCAATCGATACTTTGCGATCTTGAAACGGTATTCTCAAACAATCGATACTTCGCGATCTTGAAACGGTATTCTCAAAACAATCGACACTTCGTGATCTTGAAACGGTATTCTCAAACAATCGATACTTCGCGATCTTGAAACGGTATTCTCAAAACAATCGACACTTCGTGATCTTGAAACGGTATTCTCAATCAATCGATACTTCGCGATCTTGAAACGATATTCTCAATCAATCGATACTTCGCGATCTTGAAACGATATTCTCAATCAATCGATACTTCGCGATCTTGAAACGATATTCTCAATCAATCGATACTTCGCGATCTTAAACGATATTCTCAATCAATCGACTCTTCGCGATCTTGAAACGATATTCTCAATCAATCGATACTTCGCGATCTTGAAACGATATTCTCAATCAATCGATACTTCGCGATCTTGAAACGATATTCTCAATCAATCGATACTTCGCGTTCTTGAAACGATATTCTCAATCAATCGATACTTCGCGTTCTTGAAACGATATTCTCAATCAATCGATACTTCGTGTTCTTGAAACGATATTCTCAATCAATCGAGACTTCGCGATCTTGAAACGATATTCTCAATAAATCGATATTTCGCGATCTTGAAACGATATTCTCAATAAATCGATGTTTCGCGATCTTGAAACGATATTCTCAATATCTGGCTATTTATGAACGATAATCCCAATCGATCGATACGATTTTTACAGTATGCTCGCAAGATTAGGTTGGTTTCAAATTGCTTAATGATTGTTTTGACTTTTGACCCCGGTGAATTGGACCACGAGGATTCAAGAGAGCTTACCAATATTACGTAATGAAAGAAAATGTAATCCTCAAGTACTTGCTTCAATGCTATTGAATATTATCAGTGGAAAGTAGTTTATTCTCGCAATGCTTGTTATTACGATAAGTATTACGTGTAAAGCGACGACTGCATGGGCTATATTTTAATAGTATTATATAAAGTATATATTTTAAGTTTTGTTGAATATAGGGAGGGGCCTAGCCAAAGGCTAAGTTATTTCGTCGCCTAGCAAATGAACCATTATTAAAGGATCCTAGGAATGTAAATATTACGCCATGAGACTTAGCAAGGCGATCATCATCGCGTTAAAGCGAGGAGGGGCCCGCTCCGTGTATAGCAACCTTACAAACACGCACACACTTTGTTCAATTCCAAAAGTGAAAGACTCAAATTATAATACGTAATAGGTCGTAATCTTTTGCCTGGAAAAAGAAAAGAAAAACCTATACTTTCTACAAATGACCATGCTTAAAGAAATCATGAATCTATCTACAAAGAACTAAAGACCGACACAAATTATCCAACCGGGGAACGTTCATAAAGTTTATTTTTTTTTTTCTTCAAAATTGTAAACTGTTAACGAAAATGACATTGGGTAATGAATGGGTACATTTTAAGAACCTCAAACCTTAAAATTCTCAGTTTATCTTTGAATATTTACGTATGACCCCAACCCCTCTCGAACTTCGGTCTTGAAACCCAAAATGATTCGGAAAAGGAATAAAAATGGCTTGGGTGAAATGGTCCGAGCGATCCAGAGATTTTGTTGGGTGCATGCCTTGATTTGTCTTGTCGACTATAGCTAGTTTAGCTTCTTTTACCTTAGCTGGTTTTCTTGGAGGAAGAAGTAGAAGAGCCTCAATTTCGTGCTCGGGGTCACTTATTAGGCGCCGATAGCCGACACGCCGAAGCAGGCAAAAAAGGCGCCGCGTTGCAACTTCACCGTGAGCTCAATCGTGTATTTTTATTTCGGCCGTTCCACCACCTTACGTACCTACAGGGCCAATTTCCCAATCACGGACGCCCATTTCGCGTCAAACCCGGATTACGTAGAAACTATCCCGACCCCCTAAATCACTTTAGTCTTCCCCAACCAATTTCCTTTCACTCCTTAACGAGCTACATCCAACCCGGCCAGGACATCATCGAAGAAATGTAATTTTTGGAAGACATCTGGTTCAATATGTTTGACCCAAAGGACAAAAATCAGTGGTACGGACAATTATGTTAACTCATTGGAGCGTCACGCGTTACACCAAGAATCCATGTAAGACCCGAGAATGTTGAACTGTGTCGCGCGAATCCTCAGGGTCTTTCCGGAAGCTGCTTCATTAATTCGTTCAGTAAAATTTTATACCCCAACCAAGAAGTTATATCAGTATCTCAGAGAGAAGGTATAAGATGCCTTTGTATTCGCGCGCCATAGTCCCAGTCCCCCTTTCAAAATACAAGGGGGGACGTAAAAGGAGACCGGGTTATTTCGTCTCTCCGCAGTCGGAAAATATGACTGTAACTTTCGTCATTCGTGTCGCGTTGACGTGAGTTTTCAAGAACCAATGAGATGCTGGTTGTAATTTAGAGGCGGGGATTAACTCCGGACCTACGTTTGGACTGGAGATAAAGCTACAATTGTGGCCCATTTATACTTTCTCCCTAATAAACTAGATATCGCTTCTTGCCCCAACGTTATCTGGAATATGACAGATAAAATATTTCAGGGTGACCTTTCCCTTTAAAGGAAAACCGCTTATAATAAGCCATGAAAATTTCATAAATTCTTTATACAACTATACCCAACTGATTTTTCAATCTGGAAACGCTACCACGGTGAATACCTGAAGTTTGGGAATTTTAAAGGCGAAATAGGAATAATTTCCAGGTGAAAATGATTGAAGGTGATTCTTCATAATTTAGGCTTTACTTGTCATTCCAACGCCAGGATTTTTTAATTCGAGATACTCAACGCTTACTTAAATTCTTTATATCCCTGCAAAATATCTTTCAAAATAAAAATGGCCCCCGTTGAATGGATAAGACGCGCCTATTATTACCGATTCACCTTTGAACCAAATAGGAAAAACGATAAAAATATACCACGTGGTTTTAAACCGCATTTTATTTCATTTAATTTCAAAATATTAAAAGAAAGAATCTTTTGTTTGGTATTTTTGTCACAATAAAGCCGCGTTTACACGAGACACTTTCGAACCGTTTTGAACCGTTTTGGAAAGGCCTAACACTTTTTAAAAAATAATATTTCCATTTTCTCGTGAAAGATCTCTTATTTTATCAACTTAATATTCTTTTTTGTACATTCCAAAACGGTTTAAAACGGTTTCTAAGTGTCTCGTGTAAACGCGGCTTAAGTCCTAACGCCAAGTACCACCTGACGGATTCGTCCAATGGGGGCGCTTCCTAGTGAGTGCTTCGCGGAAAAGCCTAACGTTGTTTGCCATGGGTCGCTTCTACGGAACGTGTTTTGCAAGTTGTCCTATCGTTACTAACAGACAAACGTTCAGTACAAACCTTACTCTTTCTTACTGCGCGCTACTAACATCACGCTGTTTAATTTCTTAATATTTTAAATGTAATTAAAACGGCCTCGATCTAATTATTTGTAAAGTCCAAACTAACCACGAAAAACCTATCTATCACGGCAAATCTTAGAAAACAAGCACCTCTTAAATTTCTCCGCTTGCTCGAGAATTAAAAGCCCTCCATATTTCATGCTTAGAAGTAGATATAGGGAAAGTGGTTTCAAAATATGTGCGGCTTGCTTTTAGCCTTTAGGGCAAGCTGTTTATTTAATATTTTTTTTATAAGCGGTAAAAGTTTAATTAAATTAAACCTGTGTTTGCCCTTTTCTTTCTTTTTTACTCAAACAAAGGTGCAACGGAGAGCTCTCGTAACTATAGCCTATTACCCGCAGCGCCCCTCGCGGCAAATCAAGGGAAAAAATGTAGTATATATCCTCGATTTTGGGTTTTTGATTATTTTTTTTTCTTGGGCCAGACCCTCTCACGATATTTTTTGATATACAGGAAGGGTATCAAGGTATTTTATAATGTCGAAATATCCACTTTAATAATTGATGATTTTTGACCTTTAACAACGCGCCTATATGAAAATGAAAATTTTAGCGAATGCGTAGTATGGGGCCCTCATTTGAAATATTTTCGTTAGTTTTGTAAATTTTTGGGCTCGAATCCGGGAAAATCATGGATGGCGCATCAGATTCCACGAAATTTCCAGATGGAGCTCGCGAGAATAAAAAATTATTAAAGGAAACGGGATACGAACGGCGTTGATTTAAGGGCCCCTTTAATTAATAGATTCTCAAATTTTATATTACGTTAAGCCTAATTTGATTGAGAAAAATGTCTATGTATAACTTAGGCCTAAAGCTATTGTTTTACGTCTGTTAAGGTTGTTTTTCTTCGCGTTCGTGTTAAGCCTAATGCGATTGAGAAAATCTCATAAAGCAAGGCTTAACAATGCCTGTCTGCATTCGTAGGTCTAAAGTTAGTTCCGTCAGTTAGGCCTAAGTTAATTTCCTTGTTCCCACTAAGCCCGGGGAATTTTTGGACGTTCTTTATATCAAGCCCAAGCTGTTGGGTTAAACTTATTATTGTTTTGAAAACAATCTTTTGACGTGGAAAACAAATTAAGTTTAGAAGAGTTCTTGGTCGTTAGGCCTAAATCTCGAGTGGTCAGCTGGTACTGACGGTTCTTTTATTAGATATGTTTTTGTTTCTCTCGATTTCTCTGGACTCTGGCAGCCAGAAAATATACTGTTCTGCTTCCCCCCCCCCTCCCCAAGACCACTCTCTTCTGGGATCATTATTTTGTACTTCAGTCGGGCGGCCAGTCCTTGAACCTTTTCTATATAAGCTCTTCGACCAGTTTAGCGTCGTCTGCTTTTGACAGTCGGTGGAATACCCTTTAAAAGAAATGGCTCTCCAAAATAAATCGACCAGACCACTTACTTCTCTGACCTTTCTTTTCCCGCCAATAAAACAGGGCACGCTCGTAAGAGGCTATTTTCGAACCTTACCGATTAACTGATTTATTACAAATCATAACAGGTTTGAAAATCCAGGATTAGGGATTTTGAAAATATACAAATCAGGGAGTTTTAAAATTGTCATAAATGTCAGGAAATTTTATATTGGTTCGCTATAGTAATTATTAGCATCTTAAGATCTTAAGTTCATAAGATTTGTTCCATAAGTTTGTCTCTGGCTACTGAGAGCTTGTCATGAAGTGACGTAGGTCATAGATTCTCTTAAAGCGACGCCTGGTGAGTAGCTTTCAAAGGCTTAGTATAAACTAAATATGGACTGCAAAACCGAGTTCAGTCAATTCTCGCTGTCGTTCTCGAAATAGCTCGAGCTGTAAGTCAGAGCTAGAATTACGAAGTATAGGTTGTGTTATACTTATGGAACACATCTTATAAACTTATGCTTTTCTTTCAAATTAAAGTGATAATTAATATTGTTCAGGGAAAACCTGGTAAAGTCAGGGAAATGAAAAATGTGTGGCAACGCTGTTTTAAGTTCTGATTGGTTTTTATGTTAATTTTTTCGTTTATGGAGCAAGATCGGTTACTTAACCTTCATAATCTAATTTAAAGGTTAAATGAATTCATCTTGAAATACCTGTTATTATAATTTTAGGCTATTTAAGGATATTTAGTGAATTTTAGTTCGTCCTATAGATATTGAGAAGCATAATTACGCATTTCATGCCACGAAATTATAAATATTATCGAATGAGAGCCCAAAAAGTTATCCTAAGACGTGAAATATTCAATAACGGACGTATCCTTCTTGTTTTCTCATGAATAAATATCATCTGAGATGTCACGAACATCTTATTATCCGCCTAAAAGCGAGGCTTAGCAAGGACGTTTCTTGTACCCCTTTTGAGCAATAAAAATATTTAAAATATAAAGTAGTAAAAAACAACGCTGTAAAATTAGGGTTAGATTCGTGAGTTTTAAAGTTTATTTATTTTTTATATATATTTTTTTTTTCGAGCCCAAGTTGGGAAAGCAACGTGTCTCACGAAAATACGTGAAATAATGGCGCGTGGCTCGAGGGCTAACTTTGAAACCCTTTAACTAAATTGCCCGAAATGTATGAACCCACTTTGGTTTTTTGGTGAAATACTTTGTTTCGTTTGCTATAGGCCTAAATTCTACCCTTTTTTTTTGTTAAACTACCAAATTATAGCAATAGCAAATAGAATTAACTGAAAGTGCAGAGTATATGGAGTTTAAGACGTGATCAAGGTCTTTCTCTCTATCATGTGCTGGTCGACCAATCCCCGTTTGACTTTAACCAGGGAGAAATGAGGTATGATGGAGTGCAAATGATGATGGGCGACCTGCGGCACTGAAACTCTCCCAGCGTACCTTGCGCACGCCCTTATCCTTCGGTAGGCGATTGTTAAGTGGTACCACGTAGCGCCATTGCATTTTTTATGAGAACTAGGTTCTATTTTAAGTCAAAGGGGGCGTCCTTTACGATTCCGTACTGTTCGACCCTACATAAACGCCGAGGATGCTGGGAGGACTTCGGTGCCGTTCCGTAGTTTGGGGTACAGAGGCAACGTTATGGGTATGCTGCTTTTCCACTCCATACGTCTCACCTTCAAGCTGTAAGATTATCTTATATTTCTTAGTGGAAACCTGCGGGGGCAGTAAGTACCTACTTTCCTTGACTTGGAATCAACGCTTTTCTTACTACCTCACTTTCAGTTATTTATTATTTGCCTTTGATTACAGCGAGTATATATCGTAAGGCCAATCTGACCGGCTTCCGTGTTAATACAATGATTGATTATTTTTTCTTAAGCCTTCGATTTCGTTCTCCAAAGTTTTTTTTCGTCACGATTTGAATTGTTAAACGCAATCACTCATGAAACTCTAGGGCGTTAATTGACGCGTATCAAGCCTTCCTTTAATTTTTAAGGTTATTTTTACCAGTGTCTAATTAGTAATTACGAAAAAGCCGGTTAATTGGGCTTGGCCTCTTAATTGCCCGGTACGTGATGAAATGTCTAAAACTTAAATATTGATCGAGAAAATAATTGTTTTAAAATAACTTATAGCGGACAGACGACGCGTCTGCCGTTAACGACTTATTTTCTCTCACCATGAACTTTAACCTCTGGAAATAACCTTATTATTGTGCCCGGTTATATAAAGAAAGGGGATTTAAAATTAAAATTTATATTTTAGAAACGTTCGAAACAAGTTTTATTTTGGAACTACCTGTCTTAAGTTAAAAACTACCGCGAAACGCGGAAAAAAAATGTAAAAATACAAATGTGGGAGGTTATTTTTTAAACCTAGCCAATAAGATAAGTAATTAAGTTTTTACTTCAACAAAATTTCCATACGAAATTATGATGTAAATATAAGAAAATTGACCTTTTTGAACCCCGAATGGAAAACTTTTAAGCGAGAGCTAGCCAAATTCACGAAACACGTTTAAGCAGCGAGGGAATTGGGTCGGAAATTCAACACGTCGTGAATTTCTTTTACCAAAATTATTATTATATTATAAAATTTATAATCACGTTCAAACTGGACGTTAAGAAATTACGTTTTGTTTACTAGATTTTTGGTTTTTTTTTTCTTCTAGCGTTTGAGTGACGTAGTGGGCGTCTTTTAAGTTTGACGCGTGCCTACACGTTACTATTTTCTTCACGTAACTTTTATCTTAATTATTAGGTAGTTTTTCATCCCGCCAAAAACAAAATTTGGTCAAAAAAAAAAAATGCTTCGAAAACAATTTTTTTTATTTTCATTACAATGGGGTTGTTTTTTATTTTTCTTTAAAATACGTGGGAAAGAATAACAAAAAATCACAATCGTCATTGTAACGTGACCCCTACGTCATTTAATTAAGCCAATTAAAAAAATAGTATTATTTTTATATGGTTAAGTGTTTTGTTTACATCGATTTAAACGAAATTTTGGAATTGTTTTACGTGTGGGTCTTAAAAAAATATGTATAAAAACCAAATGCCTCAAAATTCTAGACCACTAGCTGCATGGAAAAAGCGGATCTTTAAAAGGAAAATCCGAGGTTAAAGGTCATTATCGCGAATCTTTTAGTAAATAAAAATAATAATTAAATATCCCCTAAACAGAAAACATTTCCTTAAAACGTTTCCTATCAAAAATTCTAAATTAAATTTGTTTGATATAAGGTGTTCGCGAACTCCTCCTACCACAGGTAACCTTAAAATTTATAATTAAAAAAAAATTCACACATTTTTTTCAATGCACATGCGTGGAATTTGTAACTTTCCGATTTGAACATGGGCGGTTACGATCGAGGGGCTGCTCACTCTGTATTATCGGGCGTATAAGTTGCACCTGTACTATAGGAACAATTTTTAAGTGGTTATCCCCTCTGTTTTGGGCGGGTGAACACTTTTAATGGTGAACTTTCACGGTCAGTATAAAATTTAGAATGCTAAGGTATCATGGAAAATCGCGATAGAAAATGTACGATTTCAACTTTGACCCCCGTTTTTTTTTTTCGATCATTACCAACATGTTGGTAAAAAAATGTGAATGACCTGGTATAGTCCTTTATTCCAGGGTTTTTAGAATTTAAAAAATAAAATAACAGTTGATATTGGATGTTTAAATAATTTTGTTTGGGTTATAATACGCGAAGGTAACTCGAAACCGATGAAAAACCCTTATGGTTTATATTATGAAAATTAAAATTAACCTGATATCGTTATTTAACTTTATGGGGTTGACTCGAATTCAAATTTAAGGTTAGTTAAGAGTATAACATATATAATTCTTACTGGAAATTATTAATGCAATAGTGTCGTCGTTATAGCTAGGTATTAAAGCCAAAATCATAACGTTATCATACTTTTCGTAAGTCTGGTTCGAAATAGTGATGGATAGATGGATATTGCAATTTTCTGATTAATCGGTTCAAAGCTTAATTTTCCCATTTTTATCGATTAATCGGTTCTTAATCTGTAGTTTCAACCACCGAATACATCAGTTATCATACTTTTCGCAAGTCTGGTTCGAAATAGTGATCGATAAACGGATATTGCAATTTTCTGATTAATCGGTTCAAAGCTTAATTTTCCAATTTTTAACCATTATTGGTTCATAATCTGTAGTTTCAACCACCGAATACATCAGTATCGGTCAAAATGGGTTAATAATCGGTAGCTTTAATGGAGGAGGAAATCGGTCGATATCGGTTCAGTAGATAATCGGCAGCTTTAATCGAGGAGGAAATCGGTTGATATCGGATTCAGTAGATAATCGGATAATAATCAGTTATCTCGTTGAGTTTAAGTAATCGGTATCGGTACCAGTGAAACATCGATATCAGCGCCAGTATAGATAGCAGCAGTTAAACGTCGATATCATGGCTGCGTCGAGGGGTAGACACTTGAGAACTCAGGTGTACAATATGTCTTGAACTCATGTACTGTCAAAGCTGAACTCTTTTGAACTCAGGTGTACACAGAGACCCAGAGCGTCTTCCCCCTCGGGCTGCGTTCAGTAATCGGCATCAAAACATCGATGACTAAAAGATGACATCCATGTCTTACTGAACGGTTTTTCACTTCTTTGTGCGTGACGTCATGATGCTCGTCGGATGCCCATCAGAAAAATCAGCTGTGAGAGGAGGTTTTTTGATGAGCATCGGATTCATGACGTAAATTTCGTCATTTTGCGCGGTGACAAAAAATGGAGGGAGCTACATCTCTATCTCCTGCAATCTTAAATAATTTAAAAAAATAAGAATTGACAAATATTATTCCTATGGATAATACTAAAAAGCAATACATTATTTAAGATGCAGGCGTTTTGATTAAATTGATATCTTTGTAAATAGTTCGGTTAAGCCTTTGCCATAACGTTATCATAATATCGTCGCCATTTTGAAAAGCATCGATTACACAAAATTGTGCCGTTCAACAACTGCAACGTCATTATGACGTCAAGAGAACACAGATTTCATTTTCCCAAACATCGATGTTTTTCCGGATGAGTGTTACTGAACGCAGCCCATATCAGCGCCAGTTTGACGTCAATTCCTCTATTATGTTTCAAATTTAAGGAAATAAAGATGGCGCTGCAGTCTCGTATGCACAATCCCGATACTGTAGGCTTCAACGGCAGACACACACTTAGTTATAGTATTACAGCGTTATGCCTAGACTAAAATAAAGCGAGAACCTTCTTATCTAAAACACAGCTTTTAAATAAAGCTTAAGAATTTTCTTCTTTTAAAAAAAGGGTTAAGAATAGGTTAAACGAGAGTATAGAAAGAGATAACAAGGTACGTCGGCTTCATTTTAAAGTAAAATTAATTAGATCCTTCAATTGTTAAGTGATTAATGAATCTAGAGAAAACTTATCAGGAGAAAACATCTTCTAGACTTTAATGGGGGATCGGCTCGTTAATCCTCATGAGCTATTTCTCCCGGCACCCCTTTCGACAATTAGGCTTAACGCGTGTGACGTATAGTACTTTTAGATTTTTCACTAAATTAATGGCAAATGTTTTTCCCCTAAAACTTTAAAAACCTCTACTTGATTTTTCTCCCCGACATCCCGAGTCTTATTAAATTTTAAAAAATTGCTCTTAACTAGCCCTAATTTCTCTCTCTCTCTCTCTCTCTCTCTCTCTCTCTCTCTCTCTCTCTCTCTCTCTCTCTCTCTCTCTCTCTCTCTCTCTCTCTCTCTCTCTCTCTCTCTCTCTCTCACTCACTCTCTAAAAGAGAGTACAGTTATTTTCATTGAAGTTTTCCGATATGGGAGCTAAAATTCTCCGTGTTTTTGAAGGTACGAGTCTAATTATTTTAAGTTTAAATTTTTAGGATATTTTTTAACCCGTTTGACCCTAATAACGTGAATTTAATTTTAAACGAGAGTGTAATAAAATATTAGTTAATTTTCAATTGAAAATTGTAGATATCGTGAAAGAGCTTTTAAAAACTCAATTTTTGGTAATAATTCACGCGAATCGCTAAGCCTAATTCGTACTTTGGAATGTTTCAAATTAACGAATTTGAAACCACCTAAATCGTGGGAAAAAAAAACAGCGCGACTCCTCTTTTCAAGGAAAACTCCATCCCAAATAAAATGGTTTTATCAGGAGCAGATGACAAAGGAGTCTCGGACGCTAGCTTCCACAATATAGAGGGCAATGGGACCCGCGTACGTCACAGCTGTAGCGGTATCGTTTGCCATAGAGGCGCTATCAGACATTATAGCAGACGATGCTTTTGGTGGATTATATCTGGCGCCAAAGTCTGCTGGGAATTTTTTTTTGTAATAACGGACTAACGGTGGCTACTGAGGTTCGTCTTACCCGATCGCGACATTAATATACACAATATAATTACTTTATTCAAACAGCTGTAATCGTTGGTATTAAGATAAAAGATAAGACTACATTTTGCGACCTTAAAGGTAGGAATTAATTGACTGCTACAAGAGGTTGGAAACGAAATCACTGTCTCTTACTTTTTGGGTTTTAGAAGATCGTGAGTGATTTCTTTTCCCAACCTCTTGTAGCTATCATTTAATTGAAGAAGAAATTTAGAAAAATTTGGCACTGAAACACATTTTAGTTTTTTAATAGTGTACATACGTCACTCGCTGGGCTTTTCATTATCAATTTTAGTCTAAAAAAAGATTAAAAAGTCGTTGAAATCCATTTTTTAACTCTAATGCTCGTTAAGCCTAGGCTAATTATAAGCAGACGATACGTATTTTTAAAGAGAGGCTCCAGAGGCGATTTCCCAGATCTCCTTTCGAGACTTTGCAGCCACGCTATTGGTTGGAAAATAAGGCTCAAATTTCCTACGAGAGGTGGCACTGGCGTAATGATTTTGGTTAATATCCGTGACGTTCGCGGATCCCATTGCCCTCTACATTATGGAAGCTAGCGTCCGAGACTCCTTTGTCATCTGCTCCTGGTTTTATTGAAAAGATAAAGTAAAAAAATATTTTATTTAACATTTCAGGCCGAGTTCATACAAATCTGGAAAAATCAGGGAAATAAACAGTTGACAAAAACCTCAGGGAAAATTCAGGGAAATTTCGAAATTTTAGTAAACTTCAGGGAAATCGGAGAAATTTGCGTCAAACAGCGGCCGAGTAATTAAGCAAAATGTTCGTGAATATTCCCTCCATAGGATTAACATTAAACTATACTTTGGAGGCTCATAACTCTGGTTATATTTGAGATACGGGGATTTACTTTGATTATGTAATAGTCCTATTTACCCTTCCTCCTTCGTTAACATTTGCTCCATAGGATACTCCATATACGGGAAAAGCCTGGAAAATTCAGGGAAGTATATGGGGAAAAACCTGGAAATCTCAGGGAAGTATATGGGGAAAAACCTGGAAATCTCAGGGAAATTTGTTTTCCAAAAGTTATATGAACCCTGTCAGGGAATTAATTATAAAATAGGTTGAAATAGGTCAGGTAATTTTAAGAAATTTAACGAATTCAGGGAATAGTCGGGGAATTTGACTTTAGTACAGACGTTTTCTTGGATTTTCGAAAATTAAAACGTTAGTACGTTTAACCATGAAAATGGTTTAACAGCGTTCCACTTTACAAATAAAAAAATGTCTTAAATCATAATTTCTCGAAGAGTTAATTAATGAAAATAATATACTTAAAAATATACTTACAATTCAAAATATCAGGGAAAAATCACGGGACATAGTCAGAAAAATCCGGGAAATTTTAGGATGGTTGGTCCTTTCCTTTAAGAATCAAAAACTGTTAATTTTTAATATTATTAAAACATTTTTACGAAATATAACCTAGAAACTCGAAAGAAAAAATCGTGAAAATTAAAAAAAAAATAATAATAATAATAAAAAATTGGATTAATTTAATATCAGTCTCACATCTGTTACTCCTCAATTCGGTATATTTCGGGTTTTTTTCTTTTTCTTTAAGAGGCTCGCTTCTAATTGAATTTATTCTCATTTTGCGGCTAACCTATCCATCCTTATCGTGATCATACCATACTCTCCGTCGCATCTTTACAAAGCATGATGTAAAAAAAATTAAATAAAAAAATAAAACATCTCGCCCCCAAGAAGCAAGTTTGATAAATAAAAAAATTCCATACCGGGATAATTTTTAAATTCAGCAAGTCGCTTTGCACTGAAATGGACGCTGTTTAAAGACTGGTTTTCACTGGCCCAAAACCAGGGAAAATCCGCGTGCCACTGCGGCAAGCACGGAATTGATTTTCTATTTTCCGCAAATGTTTACGGAAATGAATGCGAATTTGCGAAATGTCATTCATATTTATTTATTTATTCATCATTTTTGCGGCTCCGTAAAACCAGGGATAGATTTAATTTTAGAAGTAGGAATGGAGAACGGTTAGTATTTACTTCAGTCCGACTCATAGCCCTGTATAGAGCCCCTCCCTGCAACACGTAACGAAAAGTTTAAATTATCTTACTGGCTCAGTTTTAAACTACGTTTTGATGACGTTGCTGACGGGGACGGCGAAAAATACATAATTCCTTTTTACCTCTATCGCTATGACCCGCCTCTTCTTTCATACACCCCCCCCCCTCCGGTGGAAGGGGGTCCGGGACTTTGACGCTCGCTCAGATTACTCTATTCACCATTCCTACTTCTAAAATTAAATCTATCTCTGGTGAAACTTTAGTAAGTGAAAACCAGACTTAAGCTTGGATAATCGTACAACAATTGGGGGGAATCGTTCTGAGGTGGTTTTTTTTTGTCTTCAAAATTTAATTTAGGCCTTGTAACACAATTTAAACCGAACAAATATATAAACAATTGTTTATATATTGCATTTGTGGGGTGGATATTTTTTTCCTGTGTTTATGGTGACGTGTTGTGTGGTCGCTTACCTCCGAAGGTGCTGGAAATATATATTCCATTTTTATTGTGTTCTGTTTTTATGATTCTAGAATTTCATTATATTATATCCAGTATGGTTTGGATATTTTTAAACAATTTAACTTATTGTATTGGTTGAGATAAAGTTATAGTGATATTGCGAGCTATTATTTTCTCCTTTTTAATCGAAAGAGCGTATTAAAAAAGGAATATATCAATTGGACTGTAGTATCACTTTAAAGGTGGTCATTTTCGTTTTTAGATATTTAGACCACACTCCGATAGAAGATATTAGCCGGTAATGTAATGCTTTCTATAATGATTTCGATTCTAGATAAGGCGGGAAAACAACTTTCCTTTGTTCCAAATTGCGTTACAAATAGGCCTAACTGATAATATTTGCTTAAAAACCCCAGTATGTACATCCTTGAAGAATTATTTGAAAGAAAAATCTAGTTCATCAATTTTGGCGGGAATTTACAAAGGCCTAAGTTTGAATTCTCCTAAGCCTAAAAAGTAAAACCTATGATTATTATAACGCTAAGAAAACAAACTCCGCCCCCTCGTTTTGAAAACATACACCACCAGATAGGTGCACCTCCTTAATGAAAGGTTGTTTTCGCATTTTTAATCTGCCAAAATATCTAAAAAAAAAAAGATTCCAAAGAAATCACGTTAAGCCTTGGCAAATTTATAAACATTCCAATCTAATTTTCGGGGCCATGAAATCATAGACCACAAATTATTTCTCGTAAGCCGCCAGTTTTAAAAAGTAACTTGGCAACCTTCATCGTTAGCCCTGTTTACACGACCTTTTGACCTCTAGCACGAGTCTATTGGTTATCTTAAACTCGGGATCTCTAATTTTTCATCTCCGGGTGCTTTATAAAAACCGTCAGCTTAAATTAGCAACGACTAATTGCGCATTTTGTTCGTGTTCCTTAGCTTTAATAGTAGTGTTAATTTAAGTTGTCGCCGCGCGTTTTTTTAGACCCGCTTAATGATGAAGATGGTCAAGTATAAGTTTCAAAGGAGAAATTTAGATCTCTATCAGGTGACGAGAATAGCGCCTATGGTGTGTGTGTTTTGAGGCAGCCCCCGCAAATAACATGGGAGCGGTGTAATCAACGCCCACTTTTCAATGTGTAAATTGATTTTTGAACTTTGTTTTTGCTGCAGTCCTTTGGTTTGGAATCGTGTAGAGTAGACAAATTAGGCTTAGCTTTGAACAATTTGTGAGATATGAAAATGAACGATAAATTAAGTAGCGTTATTGTTGTAAGTATGGAAGAACTTCAATTTCTAACGCCGTAGGATGACTACAAGTACAATTGTGCTAAATACTGTCAAACCAGGGATAGATTTAATTTTAGAAGTAGGAATGGAGAACAGAGTAATGTGGGCCCCCCTTCCACGGGACGGAGGGGTATCAAAGAAGAGGCGGGTCATAGCGACAGAGGTAAAAAGGAATTACCTGGTCTATGAGTCGGACTGAAGTAAATACTCAATTCCTACTTCTAAAATTAAATCTATCCCTGGTCAAACATAAAAATTTTAAACGTCAAATTCAAAATATGAAAACTTTATTTGTTTATCTGTGGTTTATTACAAAATTGGATTAATTTCATCATTAATAGGTGCAAAAGGATTAATTTCATCGTTAATCGCAAAAGTCCGTAATTAAAAAATAACATGGCGTAGTTTCACTCTAATTTAATATCGGTCACGTGTTCGATTCCTGCTCCTTGAGTTTCTGTAGCTATCATTTTCTCTGGAAGCGTACTCGTACCTTGACCTTCTCCCATTCGTAGCTGCCCTAGAGCGGTCGCGAGATCGTGATCTGTCTCTGTCCCATTTATTATCGTGGTAGTTGACCTCCCCGCGATCGTAGTTGTCCCAGCGTCCCCTCCTGGTCCCCATATCCTCCCTGGAACGATGTTGGTACCCGTCTTCGTATCTACCGTAATTCCTCGAATGATAGGAACTCGATTCGTATCGCCCATATTCGGTATTCCTCGGACGAAAGGTACTTGATCCTAAAATAGAATTACGTTACATTTGAATGAGGGGGCGAGGGGGGATTTCTGGAAAATTAACGGGCAATTACGAAGACCTAAATATTCGAATCCTAATCCATCAATTAGGATTCGATTAAATGGCCAAATATTCAGGGGCTGACCCTACATCGGGAATGTTGGCTTGACTTCGGATTCTGGCTCTACCTCTACCTCTACCGTTGGCGATTGGAAGATGATTTGGTGCAGGTACTGGCCATGGGTCCCTAGGTTGCGCGATTAATGGCATAGCCGCTTCTGGAACATGTCGCCGGCGTCCACGGCCCCATGAAACGGGTGGCAATGGTAGGGCAGTTGCTGGTGGACTTAGAGGTAACAAGGTATCCCTTTCTACGTGGATAATGTCTTGCCTGAAAATAGAACGTTTTCCCTGAGCCACTGTGTTACTCCGCAGGCTCTACTGACACCTATCAGAAATTTATCCTCTTCAATAAACCAAAATGAACCTTTTCCAATTTCACAAAATTCCCTGACTTTTTTAAGGGTTTTTCACTGACTTTTCTGGGGTCTTTTCCCCGAAGAACTTCTATATATTACTGAAATAATTTTATTGGCAAAAAATACTTGAAACTATTTAGGTTGTAAAAACTTGACGAAGGAAGAAAAAAAAATGGCTCGAAGCAACTTGTTTTCCCGAACGATATATCCTCAATTAAATACCTTAATCGATAAAAAATATCGAAACGATTTGCCCATTAGTGAAATCTTATCAAAAATAAAATCGTTCATTGTAAAAACTTCAACTGCAAATTGAGACTTTAAAAAAAAAATTACTAAAAGGAAAAAATACCTTCCGAAAATTTGAACTTAATCATGGACTTTGTAATTCTAAAGAGGACCAGAAAAGATAAGCGTACGAAGTTCGCTAAGGGGGAACCATTTTTACTTCCCCTCCCTGTACTACTAAAAACCTCGGTATCGGTTGAAGTATCGGGTTTTTGGATCATAGTGAGTAAATATCGGTATCGGTTCATGTTTGCACCGGTATCGGGTTAAGCCTAGTATCGGCCATCTCTATTTCTGATAGACTTCAGAATTTTTGTATCGACAAAGAAATTAACTCTCCCATAGTTTTCCTTTCCCCTATAGGGTTTATAAGATCCATGTCTTAATAGCTTGAAATTTAAAAAAAAAAAAGTATTTTTTTTTTATTTGGCAAGTATATAAATCGAAATTAAAGCTCCTTAAATTTAAATGCGTGACATATGGTATAAGGCGGGGGGGGGGAGGTAGAAGGGTCTATCAACTTCAAGGATGTTTCACCAAGTTGAACACGAGCTTTGATATAGACTTTTTAAAAATGATCAAACTTATAAATCTATCCCAATATACCGAAAAAATTCTCAGTGCATTAAAACGTGTTGGAATCTCTAAAGCGTTTATGGGTAACCTAGTGAAGCTTCGGAGTTTGGACAAAAAAAAAAAAAAAGAAAAGAAATGCATGGGCATATAGATAAAATAATGGCTTAGGTGATTTTTACGGGGAAGAAAAAAAAAATCATTGCGTATCAAAAACCTGGTATGGATAGAGATGTCAATTGATTTTATTTGGGACACTATGAAAGTCTGACGTATATATGTTCCTGATTTTGGTAGAAAACTAAGCTATATATCATTAGATTTAACCATAATTAAAGAACCAAAATGTTTTAAACTTATAACGATTTCAAAATAGGCTTAATAATAGAAAGTAGTGATATTTAGTTTATTAGGGAGAAGGTATAAGTTCCTTGCATTTCCAGCTTTATCTCCAGTCCAAACAAACGTAGGTCCGGAGTTAATCCCCGCCTCTAAATTACAACCAGCATCTCATTGGCTCTTGAAAACTCACGTAAGCGCGAGGCGAATGACGAAAATTACGTATTTTTCGACTGGGGAGAGGAAAAATAGTCCGGCCTCCTTTTACGTCCCCCCTTGTATTTTGAAAGGGGGACTGGGACTATGACGCGCTATTACTTAGGCATCTTATACCTTCTCCCTAGTAAACTAGATATCACTTCTTGGTAATAGCAACATTTAACGTTTTTTTCCAAATAGGCTTAGCAACTCTAACAAAATTCGCGCTATCACGTAATATTAGGAAGTGCATTATCGCGTTAGGCTTAATGATTCAAATTAGACTTAGAAACTGCAACAAAATTTACAACTGTGGTACCGTTTATTGTTTAATAATTACGTTAGGTTTAAGGCAGCCTTTAGGAACACTCCCCAACAAGTAACACTATCTACCTAATATAAAAAGAAATTTCGACTCGTGATTAGCTTTCAGATACGGATCAGCTATAATTTGGTTGGCCTTAGTTGTAACTTTTATTTTCATCGAAGCTTAACGGATCTTAGTTATCAAACCACTATGGAGGTCCCAGTTAAAAAGAGACTATAGCGCTACCAAATATTCTGGTCCGGGGGGCCACGGCGGCCACCTGACGATTAGTTTATGTTCAAGACTCTAGGTGGCGCCAATAATTTAACCCCTATCATAGTGGTGGTGTGTATACCCCCTTCCTTTGGGGTCGTTCCTGGTAGATACCTAAAGCCCCTAATTCTAAACTATTTCTTTTCCCTCGCAAGTTTTTTTTTTTTACTTTTATATTTCTAACGGAACTTTTAAACTTAAAATTTAAGTTCCCGATGCTATCTTTACGTTGAAAAGTTAAAATTTTTCGATTATTTTCTTTAGTTTCGAGATAGGGGTTCCCGAAATTTTTTTTTTACTTTTAAGGTCCGGTTGAACTTTAAAAAATTTAATAATACTTACTGTATTACTGGAGGACGAAGTTCACTCAAATAATTAAGCCGTTCCATGTCATGACCTCTGGCGGTATTAAAAGCTGTATAATAAAAATATGGTATATTTTATGTGTAAATATCATAAGTTCATAAGATATGTTCCATAAGTTTGTCACTGGTAACTTAGAAATTGGAGCTTGTCATGAAGTGAATGAGTGAGGTAGGTCATAGATTCGAGTTAAAGCGACGCCTGGTGAGGCGATGTCAAAGGCTTAGTACAGACTAAATAGGTCTAGATGGAAGTCCTGCAAAACTAACCGAGTGTAGGATTTCAATTCTCGCTTCCGTCGTTCTCGAACTAGCTCGAGCTGTAAGTCTCTAGCATTACGAAGTATAGATAGTGTCATACTTATGGGGAACATATCTTTTAAACTTATGTATATATACATATAAAAAAATATTAAGAAATGATAAATTAATTTAAGTAATTAAAAAATCTCTTGTTATATTTTTAATTTTTACCTAAAATAGCTTCATCCACTTCGTACCCTAACCGATCAATCATGTATCTATAGATAGAAAATAATATTTCTTTTTGAAATATTGCTAAGGTTATTTTATATAACAAATTTTTAATTGAAAACGACTTCTCGTCCGTCGTTGAAATTTAAAGAAAAAAAGTCGATATTTTATATATTGGTTAAAAAAGAAAAGGGGTTGGAATTTTTCAAACTCTTAACGAGCTTCAGAGTTTGAAAAAAAAAACGAATCAAATTCCTGGATTATTAAGCGTTTCGGTCACGCTATATTTGGAAGGAACCCGTGTTGACTGTTGAAATCGCTAAAGGGCCTTACTTCCCTATCTGCCGCTGTTCCTGAATAACATTTTACCTAAGCTAAACGTTTAAACTTTTAATTTTTCACTTGCCAATAATTTAAAATAAATTTTGCAGCTACAGAAACTGAAATAGGTAGTCGATTTTATATGTTGGTATAAAGGGATACTTGAGCTAGATTTTTTAATGGAAAGAGCGTTTAAAATAACAGGGTTGCCACGGAATATTCAGAACCAAATTCCCTGATTTTTCCAGGTTTTCCCTGACCTTTTGGGCCGAAAGTGTAAATGTTTAAAGCACGTTTTAAGTGCTTATAATTAAATAAACTCTCTACATTAAGTTTTCCAATGTATTTGTTGCACCAAAATGAATAAGAATCATTTTAACTATAAATAAGTCTCAGAGATTTTTCTAGAGCGCATTTACTTTACAAAAACAATTCTAGACAATTTTAAGGATTGCTCTAGAGTTTTCTGTGTTAAGAGAGGATGAGGGGAAACTTTCATTACTCTTTCAATAAAGACTTATCCCCAGAAATTTACCCACTAAAATCAAATTCCCTGACTTTGCTGAAATGTTTTAAATTCCCTGACTTTTCCCTGACCATTTCGGCCCATTTTCAAATTCCCCGACTTTTCCAGGTTTTGCAGATTTTCCCTGACGTGTGGCAACCCTGAATAATGAATAATCAATTGGAATCATGTTTCAAATTTGAAATAAATCTAACTTCGTTATTTATTAACGCATTTCATCGTGATTTGGCTCGTTTTAAAGCTGTAATCGAGGTCTATCTAAATACATCGTAATCTTCATGACGTATTTTGAGTTTCACCTTCACTTTAAATATAATTTTAAGAGGCAAAAAAAATAAATGTTTGGAAAAAATAATGGCCGAAGAGGCTGCTGGGAATCGGATCAAATTCTTTACAGAATGTGGTAGAGAGAGGGGGGGGGAAGAGATAGTAAACAAGAAAAAAAAATCTGTCTGAAGTTTGATAAAATTACCAAGAACTAAGAAAAACTATCGGAAAACTTGTAACACCAGTGGTTTGTAGCTTTCTTATTTTGCTTGAAAACAACCGAGGTAAGAAAATAAAAATAAAAAGCAAATTCACCCATATTTGTCTAGGAAAAAAACAGTAATGACAGCTAGCCGACTTAATCAATATTAAATCCATTATAAAACTTAACGCATGGTGCCAATACCAAATCTCAAAAGTTACCCGAGTCAGTCTATAACGTAAGGGGGATTCGAGTAATGACTAGCCGCCGAAAACTATGTCTGCTAAGAGGTTAAAAGGTCAATTCCAAAAGAAACAAATCAGCGAGTTATACAGTGGAGTTTCAAAACGTTTTTCTGTCTCGATTCTGAATATTTTTCGAGCAAAATTTCTTCCTTCCCGAAGAGAACCTACTTGACTTTTTACTTTTTTTACGAATTTGAGGGGTCAGGAGGTCAAGCTCCGGGGTCTACGACCCCCCACTAAGACAAGAAGGGGTCCCCTTGTGTTTCAAGATGTAGGTGCTCACCTACCACCCTCTTTACCCGCCAAAAATCGTAGCTATCCCGCAAAAAAATGTCCACCACGCCTCGCGATGAAGTGGTGACCTTTTAAATTTGACCCTTAACCAATTTCATTTAAAAAAATACCACCACCACCAGTACTTACTTGCAGACGAGGTAACCTGTCCTGTTGAGACCGTGGGTGCAGTGTACGCCCAACAGCTGACCTGTAAAGTACAGATTATTTGACTTATATCAAAAATCATAAATATAATGTATGAAATATTTCTGAATTTCTTTTTTTACCAGCGCGATTTTCATCCTTAAAAAATCTCTCCGCGGTTGAGAAAAATCTGAAGATTTTATATTATGTAAATATAATTTTATAATAACTAGCCTAAAATTAAACCAAAAAGCGATATCTAGTTTATTAGGGAGAAGGTGTAAGATGCCTAAGTATTCGCGCGCCATGGTCCCAGTCCCCCCTTTCAAAATACAAGGGGGGACGTAAAAGGAAGCCGGGCTATTTCGCAGCCTCTCATCAGTCGGAAAATACGTAATTTTCGTCATTCCCGTCGCTCTGACGTGAATTTTCAAGAACCAATGAGATTCTGGTTGTCATTTAGAGGCGGGGATTAACTCCGGACCTACTATACGTTTGGACTGGAGATAAAGCTGGAAATGTGGCGAATTTATACCTTCTCCGTAATAAACTAGATATCACTTCTTGATTAAACTTGAACTCACTGATCAACCACGTTTGAAGGTGGTACCCTTTGACCAGGACACATAATCTTCGTATAACCAATTCTTTTCTTTGAAAATTCCTTCAGATTTAATTTTTAATATTAATTGATAACAATTAAACTAAAATTCGGCTTTCAAAAAGACACGTACGCCGGAATCGTAATATCTCTTTGTATTGGTCAAATCTATCACGTGACCTAAATCCTCAACCGTAGCTACTAATTCATTGAGAGTAAATCTTAAAACAGAAATTATAATTTTAAATTCTCAATTAAAAATTTTGAAAACGAAATACAAAAACGTACCGTTCTCTTTCAGACAAAGTACGACATAGTTCCTGAAAAACGTAAAATAAATTTGAAACTTTCGAAATGTCAAATCCAGTTGGGGTTTCTTTTTTATTTATTTCCAAAAGGTTGTTTGAGAAATATTGTGATCAAAAGGTTTCCGTATCGTATCTTTTCTTGAGTTACAGTTTCTTTGTGCAACCTTTAAAGTTACGACCGATTACTAACCCCCCCCCCCCCAACCCCCGGCCGCCGGATGATACCACTATCATAAGTAACCTAAGAACGATAAGTACGACACAATTCTAATTTACGTCATGCTTAATTTTGTTCTCATATGGATTTCGTATGAAAAAGGCTATTATTAGCATTGTCTTTCAATTTCTGGTCATTCCTAAAACTTATTTAGATAAGTGCAAAATGCCAAGGAAATACATTTTCGACTCATAATTGATTTCTCATAGAAACCACTGTACCTAGGTCCCATAATTACCCTTTTAATGAACACCCTTGCACCTTAGTGTTTATAGTTACTGGCTCTATCTGACCCTTAAAGGCCGACTTTCGAAAAGGGTTCTAGCGAACTGAAAACCGAGCATCGAGACTAACAATGGAGTATAACCGTGCCGATTTTCAAAGCCCCGCTGGGTCAAAAGTTGGAAGGGTTCTGGCTAACTGAAAGCCGTGCTATCAGTGGTTCTAGCGAACCGAAGATGAACAATAGAAATCCTTTTAAATTTATTTCCTCTCGAATTTTTGCTTTTCCCTGAAGGAAATTCCCTATTGTGTTTCTTCAGTTGGCTAGCCTAGAACCACCTCAGATTAATAATCTGAGGAACCACATTGCACGGCTTTCAGTTAGCTAGAACCCTTCCATCTTTAACCCCAGCGGGGATTCGAAAATCGGCATGGTCGCTCCATTGTTAGTCTCGATGCTCGGTTTTCAGTTTGCTAGAACTCTTTTCGATGGAAGTCGGCCTTTAAGGATGACTTGACTGCTAATAGGGAAGCTCATTTTGATTGGCAAAACATTTATTAAGTAGTTGGCGGAAGTAGTTTAACACTTCATTCAGTGTCAGACTTATTGGGGTAACGTTACTAGCCCCAGATCAAAATGTTTTTGGTTCTTCGCCGAAAATGGTCTACATTATTTAAGAGATATATATTATACACTGGCGGTGACTTCATTAGAAGTTTAGACATCAATGGTCGCCTTGGGACCTTTGAATAATGGGCCCAGTTTCCTTTGGGGGTCTATTACTAAGGAGGTAATTTAGCGCGTATATATCGTAACCTTTGAACTTAACGGGAATTTTTGCCGGTAAAAAAAGGGTTTTCCGCTACTTTTTACACTCCACATAGTATTATACTTCCTTTAGCCCTACCAAGAAGCGATATCTAGTTTACTAGAAAGAAGGTATAAATTCGTCACATTTCCACCTTTATCTCCAGTCCAAACGTAGCCTGTCCGGAGTTAATCCCCGCCTCTAAATTACAACCAGCACCTCACTGGTTCTTGGAAACTCACGTCAGCGCGACGCGAATGACGAAAACTACGTATTTTATAACTGAGGAGAGGCGAAATAGCCAGGCCTCCTTTTACGTCCCCCCTTGTATATTGAAAGGGGGACTGGGACTATGGCTCGCGAATACTTAAGCATCTTATACCTTCTCCCTAGTAAACTAGATATCGCTTCTTGTTTAAAATGAGAACTAATACAGCCATCGTATTTTCTAAGGATTTAGTTAAAAATTAGGCTTTTCTACCGCAATAATAACCAAGTAAAACACGAATTTTATTATAATTATGGGTTAGATCTTTTAACCAAGGCCATTTTAATTTGTTAAATCTAATGTGTTACGGTAATTGTCGGATACATACTATGAATTTCAATAAAATATGTTAATATTTTTTACCTTAAAAGTATCAGGCCGCCGCAATAAGGTAATCTCAACCTCAATTTAAAAATAACAATCGCGTCAGATCTCTTAAAAAAAAAGTGTGCGCGGGTGGTGTCTCGTCCAAATGGCGTCAGACAGACTTAACCGCGGTTTTAGTTTTAGCAAATTGGGCGCCAAAATATTTCCCGCCAAAAAAAAAAAAAAAAAAAAAAATCACCATAACATACATTAAACCAGTTGACCGTAAGAGCGCCGAACGTTTTTATCAGTCAGACTCTGTAGGATAGGATGGGTTCCATTACAATTTATCCAACAAATTCGCGTGGGCCCTTCTCGAATATATCCCTTTTGTTTCTTTGAAAAATTTTCGAATTGATCAACCCACGCGTCCAAATGTAACATTATTTTTGTTTGGACTCCAAAGGCGATGGATATGGCAGATATAAACTTGAATTCTTACAAGGATAACGCGCGGGACTGTCATTTCTAAGAGTGCGCGGGGTTAAATCGGGAATATACGCCTATAAAAAAATACCACGAGACTCTGCTCGAGTCCATATATATTTTTTCCCGCGCTTTTTCAACTTATTTTGGCGCCAAATTGGTGGTTAGGATCGTGAAACTCCATAAATAAGTTAGCATCGGTTCAAAGATAGTAAATTATTATAAAAACAGAGTAAATTCAATAAAATAAAATTTAAAGGAAGAGTGTAATCTTTAGTCGTGACAAGAAGCGATATCCATTTTATTAGGGAGAAGATATAAGATTCCTAAGTATTCGCGCGCCATAGTCCCAGTCCCCCTTTCAAAATACAAGGGGGGGGGGACGAAAAAGGAGGCCGGGGTATTTCGCTTCTCCTCAGTCGGAAAATACAAGTAATTTTCGTCATTCATTTCAAGAACCAATGAGATGCTGGTTGTAATTTAGGGGCGGGGATTAACTCCGGACCTACGTTTGTTTGGACTGGAGATAAAGCTAGATTATAAATGTGGCGAATTTATACCTTCTCCCTAGTAAACTAGATATCGCTTCTTGGTCGTGATCGAGTAAGGCTTTGGAATTTAAGTTAACTCTTATTTTTCGTTCACTGTTCCTTAACTTAAGACAAAGACGTTTGATTAAAGACTTGGCTAGTTCAATAAAACTCGTATTATAGTCGTTTTTGGGCCCTTTTTAGATCAAAATCTAGAGATATTTATTTCTAAATAACAGCGCTGTAACGGTTCCCACGCAAATTCGGGATCGAGAGAGAGGAGACTCGTGGTAGTTTATACCTCGTAAATTTGTTATTCGCGATATTTTTCCGAATGTACGTACGCCCTGCGTGAAGAATGCTTAAAAATCTTTCTTTTGAACAAAAAGTAAGAAAACTTTGCAATTTAATAGTTAATTGCTATATAGATATAATTCTTAAAACCGAGCCACGCCAAAAAGGTTAACTTTTATTGCTATAAATTCCATTAATTTTAAATCAAAGTGGCGTGGAATTTTTATTCATTTTAGTGGGCGCGAAAAAAATTTACTTTTATTTCCAGCACCATGTTGGAATTTCCCGCCTTTTCTAGCGCGTAAACAAACTCGGCGCCATTTTTTGTAATGGGGCCCATACAGGGGGTGGAGTGGTGTTTAAAGTCGTGTTAACGCGACCCTCGTCTTAGGAATACTGACAGATCCCGCAAAGAGTGTCTATTTTTGACTAGAAGATGCCTAAAAAGATGTTTTTCCAAGATAAGTAGGCGGGAAACTTTCAACTTTCGTGTTTGTTTAAATTTGGCGCGAAAAATCTGAACCGCGAAACTTTGTCTGTCAAATTATTATTGGCAAATCATTCCTATTCCATTTGTTCGAGGGAATAAGGGAAAAACAAATGTTTGTCTATACTATTGTCTTATCTGACAGATCATGTTCAAAATCGGATCCACGGAAATCGACGTTTGAAGCTACCTATTAGTGTAGGGTATCTTTCAAACGGATCTTGGACGCAAAAGCACGCGTATTTACAGTTTGGGGTTAAGATAGTTACGTCTTTTATGCCTCCGCTATTAAGTACACCATCTCGAGACAAAAACCACGCCAAAATGGTTCTAAAGTTTCTCCTACTGTGTTTAATTTGAAAATTTCAGAGGGGTTTCTTCGAAGATGTAGATAAGGAGTAGGATACCCGAGAGGTCCGTTAAGTGGTCAAATTTTTCGCTTTTCAAAAACAATTTCTAGGCTACAACCGAAAATTTTTCGAATTTGAGACGTTCCGTCAAAAAAGCCGGCTTGCTAGATTGCCAGTATCATTTGTTATAATGTTAGAAAATTCGATTTGCACTCTGGAATTTCACAAATAGGGTGCTGGAAAGGTAGCTCAGAGGGTGACTTATTGAAAATTGGTTGGTCTACTTAACAGTCTGAAGTTTTCAACGGTTTTCGGGTTTAAACAAGTAGTACCGTGTACAGAGAAGTGACCACCTCTCAGTGTAGAAATTCGTGAATAAAAGTTCAAAGGTCAAAAAGTTACGTAACGACGACACGGAAATCATTTTCAAAAATTAGAGTGGGTCTAGTGAAAAATAGACCTTTTCGACTTAAAAAAAGGGGATAGGCAACCCTGAGTATCGGGACATATAAAGGGGGTTGATACATTGCCGTCTCTGCGCACTCTCATGATACAAAGAGACTACAGCGCAATGGATAGAAGGCAAAGCTTTAGGCCTACCCCTTGTCTTTCCCTATTATTTGTATCGAAATTGTTTATACTTCAAATTTCTCTCTCCCCATTTCCAATGCGTAAGAATGATACCTCACAATGTGGGCGGTTACATTAGTAAGTTCAATACGCTTGAACAGTGATGACGTCAATAAAGGGCTACGATGCAAGCTCCTCCCATATCTATATGTATCATCGCACCGCGAGAATTCCGGGTTTCCCGCTAACAGCAAACGTATCAGCCGACTAAAGGTATCGTTTTGGAAGTTGAACTTAGGGAATGATTAAAGCAAGTACTTGAGGAAGTCGAGGGCCGGGTTAGGGCCGCAAATGATCCGAAATACTTATCAGCGGGACACCCCCTTTGCAACCGTATAACCTTCAATTAAACTCAGCGGCGTCTGTCTTTTCCCCTCGAGTTACGGGCAATCACCCGTGTTAGGGACCCTATCACAATCGGGGCGTGGTTCCCTCGTCGGCGGGGTCAAAGCGGTCAAAAGGTCCCGCCGCGCACCGAGGAGTCCATCATGGACAATGGAATTTCTATACGATTCTTTCATTAGCTACCCTTGTGGTTTTCCTATTAACCTCGCGCGCGTTTCGGACCATTTTTTAAGGCTTACCCTACTCGCTACTTTTATTCAAAATAATGCCATCAATCTCTCGAAATAAGGCAAAATTGGACAAGTAACTGCGTGATTTACTGGTACATTTCAACTCCCACGGACCCATGGCCATTCTAGAACCTTAACTACTTAAGAAGCCAACGAAAAGTTGACAGAGGGTTAGCTAGTCAACAAGTCTTTTACCCTAAACTGATTTACATTCTTGTTTGTTGGGCCTCGTATTTAGAATTAATCGTGTGTTGGCACACATTGTTACGGTTCCTACGGGTCCAACACTATCAAAGCTACAAACTTAAGATTTTGCGTTATTCCCGTTAGTAATTTTAAGTGATTTTTAATTCCTAGCTACGCTGCGAAATTTGTAAGTAAAAGAAAAAGAAACGGTAAATACAAGCCTTCAAAATTTTACTTTCCTAAAACGCAACACCTAGTTCATCTTTATAATAATCCCCTCTAATTTAGCGTTTTTTACCTGTTATTTGTGTCGGTATTTTCGCACCTTTTTCAAAAATTTGAAGGAGGGGACATAAACCCTATGATCAGCATTTAACTTTTACTCTGTATTTTGCGTTTTAACTTCAATGTACCACCACGCATTCCAATTTGAAAAATGGAGGGTTAAAATCAAGTAACTTCAGGTAGAAATTGTTAATAGATAGTTTCTTTTTGATTTTAGGTTCATTTGGCGGCATCGAGGTCAAAAAAGTGGCGGGAAATTTCAGAAGAGAAACAAGGTTGGGGTAACATATAGGTAATTAGTTTCCCCAGTTTTCTACCCGATAACTAAGCCTAACTCTAGTTAGAACACACCGTGCAATTCTAAAAGCGTAATAGGTGATAATTTAAACTTTTTCTCTCGCTAGCTATATAGAAAGTTTTTTTTAAATTCTAAACTCGCTCTCCTATTCTCTACACCCATTTTGGTGGAATGGGGCACGATTTTGGCGGAATTTTCTTAACCGTGGAGAAAATTTCTTAAGATTAAATAGTTTTTATGAAAATCAAGGGTTTTTAATAACATTTTCAAAAGTACCACCTGATACGTTTTTGAACTTTTCGCGCCTAAAACATTTGCTAAACCCAAGTCAAAGGTGGAAAGCCGCTTTCAAAAATACACTCCCTCTGTGTTTTTGAGAGATATTCCAAAAAAACAAGTATCTTAGGATGTCCTGAATGAGGGAGGGTGCATTATGTGGGAACCTAACAAAAAAAAAAAAACACAGATTCTTCAGTAGCTGCTACCTTAAGCTCCAAGAGTCCCTTGTTTTTCCCGATTTGCAAAATGTTTCAAGAGGTACTTGAAAAATATTGTTTTTTTTTTCCATATTTTTGTGAAGTGCAGTGGGCCATAATATTTTTTCAAATTTTTTTAAGGGTTTTATCATATTTTTTGCGTTAAAAATGGTTACACCTGTTTTGGGGTATTTGAACTTGGCGGTCCAGTTTATTTTTTACCTAAGTTGCACGCGATTGGACCGCCATCTAGCCTATGCCGCTAAAATCTCGAATTTCTCGATACATTTTTTTTCGCGAAGTTAGTTATATTTTGGGATAAAAAAATGGCACTAACCTCTTTTAAAGGCACTTTAAACGCTATGAAGCGAGTTCCGGGGATCGGTTTACCAATTTTGGTGTATTTCTCCCACCTAATTAAACAAAAATACGATGAAGAATTAATGATCATTCAACAACATAATGAAAGGTACTCTAAGCCTTGGTGCAACATTACACAAAGCGTGGGTATGTCTGGTATTTTTATTTAATTAATTAGCTATGTAAAAGAGAGGGACCTTCGCAATTAATTTATAAATTTAAAGAGATATTTACCTATCGGGTATTCCACCTCTTCCCATTTTAAATATTATAATTTTCTAGTTTTAAACTATTATCGAATCTGTAACTAAACTCGAACGCCGAAGACATTAGGGGGCGGCCATTTTGTTACGTAATCTCGGGTCGCACTCGCACTTCGCCGCAATTCGTAGAAATATTACGCCGCCGGAAATTTTATTTCCGTTCCTGTTGGGTTTAATTTTTAACGAATTTTACATGTATTTTTAGGCCTAAAATAATGGTGTTGGGGATGTAACTTAAAAAATGATAGTTTTTCTATCAAAATCGAGTTCTTTATTGCAGAAATTATTGGTGTAACGTAAACTAGACTCCCCCACCAAAGGAGCAGCGAACCACCGTTAGTGTTAAGGTGATTTATGATCTCGTAACGGGTCTTAGCGTAGGCCTAACACGTTAGCAGTCGCTTTCTTTTGAAGAGCCGCCTGTAGTATACCTTTTCAGGTTACTTCTCTAAACCTAAATTTGACCCCTCAATCCGAGCGGCGAGGGAGGGTCACGGTGCGCGCGTGGGAAAGGTGAAGGGTCAAAACGAGCGCGTCGAACGCCGATTATTGAGTACCTCGATTTTACACCGATTTGTTCTTTAAGGGCCCCCGGGGCAGATAACTTTAAAATATTCTGGAATTTTCATCTTTTGATTATCTCTCAAACACTCACACTCGCTCCCATCCCATCTCAGTCCCACGCGAATGCCAGGAAGTTAAATTGGGACCCGGGTTCTTTGAATTTTAATGGTACTTCAGCTTCTTCCGGCCTGATGTTTTTCATGGGGTTTTTAGACGGTAGCTCAAGACGTTTGCCCCTCAGTTTGCCCTCTTATTACGAGTTGTTATTCCTCCGTACATCACCTTTCAACTTTCCCGCAGTTTAGCAATGATCATTACAAATGGTAAAGTACCTCCAGTCTACCGTGAACTAGGCACGAATTAGTTTAGTTTTAGAGTGGGAGAAAGCTTTGGAACGTAAGGGCACTGATAATTTTAAGATATTAAACCTTTTGTATATAATAGGACTTGTTTATCCATTTCCAAATATACTAAATACTTGGGGTTATTTTACAAAGGTGTTGAAAATAAAACTAGGATGGAATAACGTTACCCAGCATTAGCACATCCACTTTGCTGTCCATCCATGAAAAACTTATTAATTTTCCATCAGAAGGCCATAACCCTCTAGCAATTAACTCTTATAATAATAATTTCTTTCTCATAAATAAGCGGTATTTTCACGGTCATCCAATTAAGGAGTTACAATCCAAGAACTCTTCATCTTACAAACTAAATTACCCCCTTTGGATGATAAAAAATTCCACTCTAGGTCAAAAAACACTTCGAAAACCGCCACGGTTTTACTCGAAAACGTTGGCACTTAATTTTATCTTTGGCAAACGAGAGAATAACCGAAAAATAGATCAAATCAGACTATAAAATTGTTTTAAAAACCGTACCTAATCGGTTCAGTTTTCAGTTTCTGCTGGTTTCTACTTATATTTAGGGGTCGCGGGGTTCCGGCTATTACTTGACCCCTTCTCAACTTTTGACACGTCTGTAAAGCTCTTGCCCCATTGCTATAATTAAATTGGTGGCTTGGGGCCCAGGATAACCTCTCATTAGGCCCCGTTTTTCCGCGTCTTGTACTTCAAAGGAGACCGATTAAAATCATTTCTCCGTCTCTAAAACTAAAGCCCCCCAAGGGCAAACACGATCCCATGGGCAAAGCTATTTTCGAACTACTATAGTTCCTAGAAGACCACAGTAAGATCTACGCGTTAGCCGTAGGGGACAGACGCCTTACACCGCGTTAAAATTGACCACAATTGACTTGTTATGTTATATTATTTTGGGCATGCATTTTTCTATCGACCATCGTGGGTACATTTTTAGAAGGCTCAGAGGTTACTTAGGTTGCGTGAGTAACAAAGTATTCGTAAGTATGCAAAGTTGATGTTTTATTTCGCAATGGCTTTAAACTTATCCAACCCAAGAAAGAGTCCCACTTAAAGAAAGTACAAAGAAGGCAGTGGTGGGTGGGTAAAAATTATTTGAAATACGTCATAGCAGAAGTATATAATACTTCTCTTCGAGAGAAGTGTACCACAAAGCGGGGTAAGTGTAACGTCATTCTGTCCAACATCAGAGTATTTGGAGCAAGGTTACTAAACCAAATCACATACGCGATAAATAGTTCCCTCGTCATTACTCTATTACGATTAATTATTTGCCAAGGCACGCTTGTGAATTTTTGTCCCATGTCAAGATGAGGTTTGTGGGTTGATTGCTGAGGATTTAGTACCAAACAGTTATACAATTGACCCCACGGTCCATCTATATTTTGATGAGCAGGAAAGCAAACAAAAAGGGTGAGCCTGGAAAGAATGACGTTACATAACTAAAGTATTAAGAGGAAACAAAGTGTCATCCTTCCTCATGTACGTGACCAAAAAGAGAGGCGTGGTTCAAAGAAACTTAGGTCGTTTTATTTCGAAAACTAACACGTCAGGGAAAAGACGCTGCAATCTCGCGAAAACAAGGACTGTAGGTCTCCAGTCCCACTCCACATGGAGTCTTTGGATCTTTGAGTCACGTGTTGCCCGTGATGAATTTCAAATTATTTTTCCCGCCGACCCATGCCTTCTTTACTGCTAATTTAAATCATACCAAAGACTACGGAAAAAGTTGTTTGATAAAATAAAGTATTTGTTGTTATCCCCACACTGTTATTTCTATTTGCTCTTGTTAAAATATCAGCTTACGGAAACCCGAGATATCCATTCCCACGTTATTACAGGGACTCTCATTCACATCACACTTACGGCCGTTATTTGTTTATGTGGATATATTTAGAGGTTATACAACTCTCGTTTACTCGCGCCCATTTTTAGAATATTTCGGAACATCTGGAGTCCTTCAAAACCTACCTTATAACCCCGAGAAAGTTTTGATAGGTTGGGCGCTTGGGTTAGTAGGTGAATTGAACCATGTTCCTAATTAAACGCGGCGGCACTTTTCAAGTAACGAACTTTCTAGGGGTCATTAAAACGGCCCTGGACTGTCTCGAGTCTAGAGCCCAAAAATTTCCAATTCATTAATTTATCTTAGACGCTGGGGTGGCCCGAAAGACCCCCTATAATTATATATAACACCAATAAATACACCCAGTAAGTTAGTATGTCAAATCGTGACGATCTTAAACTGTTATTTTTTTATTTTAATTTAATTATAACTATGATTCGTAGCGCTTTAGATTATTTTGAAATTTTCTTCTAAAATTGTTTTACATGGATGAGATTTTTTTTTAGTGGAAGTCGTGATTGAACCATCAAATTAATTTGAGAATTATTTTAAACGTAATTTTAAACTTCGGGGTGAGGTTATAAATATAAAGTAGCTTACAAGCATTCTTCAAAGGGAAAGTGAAAGTGTTTGACTTCCATACGAGTTAGATCTCTTGGTACATGTATTACCGTACATGGAAAAATAGGTTCACTTTGGTTTGGCGCTAAACGCGCTAGAAATAGCAGATCATAAAAGGTACCGGTGTTGTAGTGGTGTGACCTTTTTTTCTCCCTTTATTGATTCCCTCTACATTATAGCCACGTTTACACTATACACTTTGAAATCGTTTATAACATGCATTTTGAAGATGTAGCCTAAAATTTTGCAGTTGAAAAATGTATGAGACATTTTCAAAAACGTCCAAAATATATTCGAATTGTTTATAGGATAAACGTGGCTTAAATTCTAAGGATGTAATACCTACCATAAGTTTATAAGATATGTCTGACACAAGTATATATTCTCGTAAAGCGACGCCTGGCGAGGCGCTACGTCAAACCGCGCGTAAATTCAATAGACCTTTTAGACGTAAGTATAAGAGGGTTGATACATTGCCGTCTCTGCGCACTCTCACGATACAAAAAGACTACAGCGCAGGCGGCAAGAAGCGAGATGGAAGGCAAAGTTTTACCTCAGTTTCTTTCCCTCTTAGTTACATCGAAATGGTCTATTCTCGCGTCTCGCGTCTAGCTCTCGAAGTATAGAAAGTGTCACACTTACAGAAAACATCCTATGGGTAAAAAAAAACACAAAAATTTATCAATAACTTGGTTTTCCAATATGAATCAATTTATAAACAAGCTTTGAAAAGTAATATATGTCCAGGATGTTGGTTTTTTTTATTCAGTTTCATCGTTTCGTGGGCGGTTTAACGTAAGGTTCAACATAAGTTTGCACTAGACATAACCCTTGTCTTTAGCTACTAATCCATTAGAAACTTATCGAAGCGTTGTACCTACTATAAATATAGCTTAGCCTCACACGCCAGACCAGAGATTATCGATTAAAAAACCCGAGATTAAACTGCTTAAGTACGACCGGGTTTCCGCTACATTACCGGAAGGACGAAGCCCCAAGAGGCTCAATATATGACCGTGACCATCTAGCATTTGATTGGTTTACATTCCCCAGTGTGCAGTTAGGCTGTAAGCTTAAGGCCATTTAGTGACAATCTATTTAATTTCTTCGCGAATATGTCCAACCTCCTTCCGAGTTTAGGCGCGTCCGAATATCGACCAGAAGTACAGAGTTAAAACAATAAAGAACCAACGCTACACTCACTCAGTACCTGAACCAGCATTCCAAAAATGAATAGCTACATACATCTAGTTGCGTAAGGCAAACGGGGGCCTTACCAACCTTGAGTTGACGGGCTGGTTGTTGGCGACAGTACCTCGTTTATTTTTCAGACGCTGTACAAGTACTTCGCCAGTAGGGTCGATTGACTTGTTTTGCTTTTTGTTGTTTTAAGTACTTAAGAAGTTTTGCCTCTTACAGGATGAATTTGATATATTATTAATGAACTATATACATAAAGGAACAATTATGGCTGGTTTTTGACAACGCGCGAATTAAAAAGTTTTGACACGGTTGTAAAAATGGCCGAGGAATCGTCGGAAAAGTTGTTAAAAATTGTTCTGGTTGGAGGACCGGGTACTGGAAAGGTACAGAAATATTGAAATTAATTGGCATTAATATTTTTAATTGGTAATTCGTAATCTTAATTAAGAGTTCATTGGCGACGCGTTATACTCAAGATATTTTCGATAAATTGTACCAACAGACGGTTGGGTTGGATTTTTTCATGAAACGTATTACCTTACCAGGTATTTAATTTAATTTTTAAATTAACCAAACTTAAAGTGCAGTATCGGTTTTATCGTGTTTTAAAAGGTAGTACTCATGTCACCGTACAAATATGGGATACTGGTAGTCAAACGCTTCTAAGTCAAATGGTGGATAAGTACATTTTCGGGGCTCATGTAAGATGGTTAAATTTTATCTTTATTATCATAAGTAATTTAATTCCAATACGTATGACAGTTAGTTTTGAGTGTTAATGTATTGTGTCAATTGGTTTCTGACGTGTTTCCGCTGTTTATTTCACCCTTTAAGGCGGTTGTCTTGGTGTATGACATCACGAATTTCGGTAGCTTCGAAGTATTAAACGATTGGTTGAATATCATTCATAGAGTTCATAGTTCCGCGCTAACTCTACCTGTTTTGGCGCTGGTCGCGAATAAATGTGAGTTGTCCGTACCTTTTACCGTAACGTAAATGTGACCTTATTGACCTTTAAGGCGATTTGGAACATATGAGAGCCGTCAAACAAGACAGACACGCCACTTTGGCGCACGAATGTTGTATGTCCTCGCATTGGGTTTCAGCCAAAACGGGGGAATCGGTAGGCTATTTTACAATAGGGAGCTAACAGTTCTGACCCTGAAACGTCACACCCTTCTATCTCTTCCTGGAGTTTCATCCCCCCTAACGGTTGGAAACAGCATTCTACGGTCAAAAATGCCAACCAGAGAGGGGCTGCGTGACGTCAGACTATCTCTTCCCCTAGCCAGTTGTTAGCTCCCTATTCTTAATATAATTTTAACTATACCGGACAAGGCTTAACTTAAGCCTTTGTAGGTTAATCTTTGCTTCCAAAAAATTGCTTGCGACGTCTTGGGAATTAAAATGAGTCGTTCAGAACAAGAAACAGTTCAACCTGTTGTAAAAGCCGAAATAGTTCAATATGTTAGCCCAGCTGAATCAACGAAAAATCTGCCAAAAAATTACAAAACGGCAGTTTGTACCGTCCAGTAAACTAAAGAAATAGGACCTCATTTTTTGAGTTGTAAATAATTTAAGTGCACTTATTTATGAATTATTTATATTAAGGAGAAAATAGTATAGATTATTCCGTCATTCTGTATATATATTTCTTACTAAAGGCACAAAAAAAAGCTTAAGAAATTAATATTTGAATCACAATTAAAAATTGTCAAGTTGAAAAGTAGCATGGATGATTACAACGCAACATACATCTCCTGTTATAATCCCCCGTGGCTATGTAATGAAACTTTACACTGCAAAAATAAAATTTCGCGCATAAAAGAAACAGTTCAAACATTTTGTGATTCGAGACTTTTTATTAAAACCAATTTTTGGCAAATAATTCTACGAAATTAATCTTGAAAATTAGTTTTTAATTAACAATTTTTTAATTATTCTAAAAAAGTGTTTCTCCGGGATTTTTTTTTTCTTTCTTTCTTTCCATTAATTTCTTTTTTTAATAATTTAATTTTCCGTAGACATTTTTTCCAAAATATACCTAACTCTTAATTTTATATTAAGTTATTTTTCCCATCATGCATTTCCACTCTCTCATTTTTTTTCTTACAACTTTAACAATCTCTCTTCATTTAAAAACACCCGGTGAAATAACTTTTTTTTTTACAATTTTTTTCTTTTAATTTTTAAAACTATCTTTTTGAAAATTTTTATTTAAATTTATTTTTTTTTTTGAATTTTTTTAACACTTGGGTGCGTGAAGTTTTAAACGAAATTTATTTCCCCTGTCGTTTGATTTTTGCCAACCAATGAAAAAAAAGTGTCAAATTTTTTCTCTCAACAAAAGGCAAAACTGTCTCCTATCGGGCAGCTGAACCATCTAAGTCCGAGCTTAAAATCTATTTACAGAAAACCATTCAGGCATAAAGACACCTAAATAATAGGCAAAAAAGAAACAAATAGAGCAAATGAGTAGGCGAATTTTGAAAAAGTAGGCTTAACAATTTCTCAAACAATTTCTCAAACTCCCAGCTAGAGCAATGAGTTGGCGAAGTCCAAAAACTAGGCTTAACAATTTCTCAAACTCCCAGCTAGAGCATAGCCCACTTGATCACGCACGCTGGCTGCACGCGCTCTAGAAGCCCGTCCAAACGATTTTTTTACACGTTAACTCGCGAATACGGCGCTTCACATAGGTTCGGTCTAAAATTCAAACCCGTCTGGTTTTAACATGGGCCTCTATGGGAGGGGACCAGTTTTATCAACGTTTTTGACAATATTAGTGCATCCACTGGTTCAAATCTCTTGAATTTTTAATGAGACGTGTATTGAAAGGTTTGATATTATCCTGTAAAATTTCAAGTCTTCAGCTATAATAGTTTTTTTTATAAAAAATAAAAATCATCACATAGTAGAGAAATTGAAAGATTTAAATCCTTCTACTATGTGATGATTTTTATTTTTTATAAAAAAAACTATTATAGCTGAAGACTTGAAATTTTACAGGATAATATCAAACCTTTCAATACACGTCTCATTAAAAATTCAAGAGATTTGAACCAGTAGATGCACTAATATTGTCAAAAACGTTGAAAAAACTGGTCCCCTCCCATAAACGCCCATGTTAAAACCAGACACGGGTTTGAATTTTAGACCGAACCTATGTTATTCTCATTTTTAGGGTCGATTGAGCGGGCTTCTATAGCGCGTGCAGCCAGCGTGATCAAGTGGGCTATGGCTATAGCAATGAGTTGGCGAAGTCCAAAACCAAGGCTTAACAATTTCTCAAACTCCCGGCTAGAGCAATGAGTTGGCGAAGTCCAAAACCTAGGCTTAACAATTTCTCAAACTCCCGCTTAGAGCAATGACTTGGCAAATTTCAAAATAAGGCTTAGCAATTTTAAAATTTCTCAAACTCCCGCCTAGAGCAGTTGAGTCAACAAATTTTCGCAAAGAAAGTAGGCTTAACAATTCATTTTAGGCAAATTATCCAAAAATAGGCTTAGGCTTAATAATTTTGAATTCTGGCCTAAATTCCTGCACCTTAATTTCGTGTTTCCTCCAATCACAAGTGACTATTTCCAACACCGCCCACTGAGGTCACCGCTGTCAAATCATCCGTTGGCCTTACTAGAATGTTAGATGGTGCCGTGCTTGATGACGTATTACTAGAAGCCGCGGCGCATTCCTAAATAAACAAAATTTTAGCTTCTTTTTCCTTCAATGTTAATTAAAACGGGGGGGGGGGGGAAGTATTCTTTAGCCATAAATTAAACTGTTTCACAATGATTAACAATTTTAAATGCATGACGTTATACTTAATAAACTTAAGTAACGAACGCTTAAAAATTCATAGAAAATGTTTTCTAAAAAGCGTAGAAATATTAGAAAGGTTTAGAAATCCCTCCAAAATTCAACAACTCGTACTTGTAAAGTATATCGTAATATACTTTGCAAGTACGCGTACTCGTGTATGTACATAATATATCATTAAGAAACCAAAACAATTAAAAAATGTTAATTAGAAAATAAAAATTTATATTATTTCGATCATAAAATAACAAATCTTTTAATAATTAATAACCACAAAAGATTTCTAGATAAGTTTTTAAACCTAACAACGTTGGTGTTGCATAAATATTTAACTTTGAGTTAACGGTGAGTTTTAAATTTAAGGAGGGTTTTCCTTTACCACCTTAACCTGAAAGGGATGCGTATGCACCCCGATTCTTCTCTCTTCAATCATAAACTTGAAAAACTCGTAGACAGACCAGGCGATAGCCGTGGACGGCATTTGGTAGATCACCCTGGCTTGCAAACCTCGAAAATATCCTCGCATTCCACCGAACTTGTAAACGGTTAGCGCCGCGTTGACCAAACCATTAATTTGCGCAGATTTAAGCGAAACTAAAGCTTTCTGCTCTTGGGTATTTAAAAGAGTCTTGCACACGTCTAAAGGCGTCGTGATCGCCGCAGCCACCGCTCCCGCTATGGCTCCGGAAATAACGTGCGATTTTGGATTATAAGTCCTTTCGTGATTAGTTAAATCGAGCATGTACTCGTAAGTTATGAAATGTATACACTGGAATGGTATATTCATAGTCAGTTGGGTAGTATAACTGCGGTAAAAGGCTCGAACGCCTTCTTGAGCCCAGATTTTTCGCAAACAATCAAAACACCCGCTGTATGGACTTTTATACATTTGCATTCTCTGCTTTACCACTAAAAAGAAAAAAAATATATATAAAAGATCACTAAAATGATCCAAATTCAACTCAAAATGAGGTTTGTTTTATTTTGATAAGATTAGGCTTAGTGTTAAGACTTTTTACGGTGACCATTTTGGGGGTATAAAAAAAATCTTATGTTATCAGTATTTCTACAAACCTTCTGCGGGATTCATCACAGCATCGTGCAAAAGGGTGGCTAAACAACCAGCCGCACCTGAAAACAAACCAAGGTTGCTCTTACAATTCTTATAAGTTCTACCAGATCTGAATGAATTTCAAAACTGATAAAAGATTATCTTCAAGAAGATAGTGAAGGTACTAGACAATACCATCAAAATTTAGGTTATGAAAACCTTCAATCAATCTTCCAAGAAAATTATTAACCTTGCGCAATTGGACTCCCAGCACCATGTTCTGTTTGGCTGAAAACCCTTTTCATTTTCTCGTAGCATGAAAAATATAGGGCGTGTGCGGGGCCTGCCCCTACAACTACAGCGTTGATTCCACGAACTGGTCTCATGACACCTTCGTAGCGAATCATTTTATATAGAGCTTCGGGGATGGTTTTATACGCAGCTTTTGGCGAAGGTTGTAAACTTTGCATTCGTGTCTACAATTGGAAAGACATAATAGCGGGGAAAATGGGCTTAATAATTGGCAAAGTTGGTTTCTAAGAAACACGCAATTGGGGTCGTTTTTTAATACAACAGTAAAAGTAAAATCAATATACGCTCTAGTTATCTTTTGTAGGCTTAACTCTCATAATTGTTCATCTACATTTATAATACAAATAGTTCCTCGAATGACACGTATATTTTCAGTCAAAAAATTGATTTATTTAGCTATTGAATTTCAAAGATTTTCAAGGACACTGTTACACTGCCTTATAAATTTGAAAGACACGAATTCTAATTGTTTAGTAATTATAGTATCGTGTTTTGAATGGATATTAACAACCGGAAGGACTTAAACTAAGTCAAATAACGTCACAATAAACTTTCGAGACGATACGATTGTATTTTTAATTGTTTCCTACTGGCCTACTTTTTTATATTACAGATAGCGAATTAATTTTTTTTTAAGGATTCGAGCCAAGGCTTAAAAAATATTGCCGCTCACCTTCACACTGTCTATCGGATACATTACAGAATGTTCGGAAATTCCAGCAATTGCGCCAGCTAACAAATGGGCAACCACATTATTTGTAGGTAAGGATTCGTACTCGTCATTGTCCATCGCGAAATTTAATTTAAATTAATCCTATCCTAAATAATATAATTAATAAAATCCCGTAATCTCGACTTTCTTATTCATAACTATGATATTAGGGCCGCCGTAGAAGACACGTGCCTCGATTCCCCGAGAAGTCCTCGGGAAGAGAACGGCGGGAAAGCGAAACGAGCGATCCGCTTTGATCTACGAGGCAGCTATTGACCAATCAAATCGCTCGGATAAATCATGTGGATAGTGACGTGGTGCATTTTTCTCGAGAAGAAGTGCGCGCCTTGTATAAAATGTCAAATTATATGCGTAAAACCGGCTTCAGCCTTCTTTACGAAACAATATGAAAATGGTTTAGCTATGATTTCATAACGTCGATCAAGTTAGTGACTAGGCGAAATTTCTTTAAAACACACCTACTTTTATTTTCAACAATATTTATGAAACGGAACCAAAACTATGGTGAAATTAATGTACATACCACTTCCCTAAAAATTTGAAGGTCAAATATAAGATTTATAGACGGGGTGGTTAGGGTACAACTACACTACTATTTTGAATTCCGGAATTTTTAATTACGATATTAATTGATTTACCAGCCACCATTCTACCAGATTTAATGACAGTTAAATTTCTACAATCTCCAAAAAACAAACATCCATTATCAGTTCCAATTCGTTGAGTTTCTGGGTTACTTTGCATTAAAAGTGAAACCGATGGTACACTCCACCAATATCTCCCTAAACACGGTTTAATACCCTCATTTTCCGCGTGAACCACCTTGTTAACTAATATAATGGCTATCATTTTTTCTTTGGCTAAACCTTTTAACATTTGACAAACTTGAACCATGAGTCCCATGCCTTCAAATTGTCGTTGTCCCAGTAAAGGAGATAAAATGGTAGTTATACTGTCTATAATTATCATTCCGATGTTTTTCCCGCAAACGTTGGTTAGAGTTTTGGGATCGGAAATTATTTGAATCAATTCAAAAACATCGTGTACTTCGCAATGATGGACTTTCTTCATTAACTCGACGTTTGATTGGTTTGAAGCAACGTGTAGAAGCATTTCAGACACTCTGCTAGCGCTAAAGGAACCGTGGGTATCGATGTAAAGTACGGTTCTTTCGGATTCGCTCAAAACTTTGGATAAAATGGAGAAACATAGTTGGCTTTTCCCTGATGCGGAAAATCCAGCTATCTCCGTGATTTCACCCGAGAAAATTCCTCCGCCAAGGAAATGATCCAATTCTTCGCAACCAGTTGTAAACATAACAGACCTGGTTATAGTTTCTTCATACATGATGGCGCCATTTTTAACCACTGGTAAGGTTTTAGTTAGCAGAGATTTGCGTATCTTCGTCAATGTTTTATACGGTATCAATGACCTTTTGGCCAAGTCTTCCAAATCTTCACTTACGAATTGTACCGTCGTTTTTATCCCGCGTATTTTAAGCCTTTTTATAACGTCATTCGTTAAATAGTGGCTTATTCCTTCTCGCAAAATATACATTATTAGAAGAAAGAAGCCTTTTTAGCGAGTGTTCGACGCGACGCGACAGTAATGTCTCTTTAAAATTCCGCGCCTTTCACGACCAATCAGGAACGTGAAAATCACTTGACCTTGATGATGTAATTCCGGGGTCATTCAACGTGCGCGTGTTTTTTCATCTGACTTACGCGAGCGGGTATCCCCCTACGGCCCGGGTCCCTCTCTCTGCACATTTCGTTGATTAAAAGGAAAGCCGGTTTTTGAAATCCATGATAAAGTTTGCTGCATTGCGTTATCTAGTAAGTTTTAGTCCGGGTTTGAATAAATTTCCGACGGGAAACGTTGCTTTTAACTTGGTTAAAACAATGGCAACCTCAACGGTAAGTCTTATTATTTAATTAGGCGAGTTTTACCATGGTTTTCGAAAAACCGTTTTTCTTTAAATATGCTTGTGCCAAGGCCTGGGTAATGGGTATGCCTGTCTGTCGGGCGTGACTTGCTAAAATTCCGTCAGGGTTCATACGAACCTGGAAAACTCGGGGAAATAAATAGTTTACAAAAATTTAGGGAAAGCTGAGGGAAATTTAAGAATTTTTAGTAAAATTCAGGGAGAGCTGAGGGAAATTAAGAATTTTTAGTAAAATTTAGGGAAAGCTGAGGGAAATTAAGAATGTTTAGTAAAATTCAGGGAAAACAGGGAAATTTGTGAGGTTTGAGTAAGTTTTCTTCATCGACTATAAAAAAACACCCCCATACATTGGAAAAAAAAACTCGGGAAAATAAGGGAAAAAAGCTGGAAAACAAAGGAAAATAAATGGGAAAAAAAACCCTGAAAAACTCGGGAAAACAAATGGGGGGGGGAACTGAAAACCGCAATAAATGGGGGAAAAACTCGGGAAAATAAATGGGGGAAAAAATCTAAAAAACTCGGGAAAATAAATGGGGGGAAAAAATCTAAAAAACTCGGGAAAATAAATGGGGGAAAAAAATCTAAAAAACTCGGGAAAATAAATGGGGGAAAAAAATCTAAAAAACTCGGGAAAATAAATGGGGGAAAAAAATCTAAAAAACTCGGGAAAATAAATGGGGGAAAAAAATCTAAAAAACTCGGGAAAATAAATGGGGGAAAAAAATCTAAAAAACTCGGGAAAATAAATGGGGGGGAAAAATCTAAAAAACTCGGGAAAATAAATGGGGGAAAAAATCTAAAAAACTCGGGAAAATAAATGGTGGTAAAACCTGAAAAACTCGGGAAAATAAAGGGGGAGAAAACCCTGGAAAATAAATGGGGGAAAACCTGAAAAACTCGGGAAAATAAAGGGGGAGAAAACCCTGGAAAATAAATGGGGGGGAAAACCTGAAAAACTCGGGAAAATAAGGGGGAGAAAACCCGGGAAAATAAATGGGGGAAAAACCCTGAAAAACTCGGGAAAATAAATGGAGGAAAAAACCCTGAAAAACTCGGGAAAATAAATGGAGAAAAAAACCCTGAAAAACTCGGGAAAATAAATGGAGGAAAAACCCTGAAAAACTCGGGAAAATAAATGGAGGAAAAACCCTGAAAAACTTTGGAAAATAAATGGAGGAAAAACCCTGAAAAACTTTGGAAAATAAATGGAGGAAAAACCCTGAAAAACTTTGGAAAATAAATGGAGGAAAAACCCTGAAAAACTTTGGAAAATAAATGGAGGAAAAACCCTGAAAAACTTTGGAAAATAAATGGGGAAAAAAATCTAAAAAACTCGGGAAAATAAATGGGGGGGGGGGAACCCTGGAAAATAAATGGAAGAAAAAACCCTGAAAAACTCGGGAAAATAAATGGGGAGAAAAAAACCTTGAAAAATAGGGAAAATGAATGGGGAGAAAAAAAACCCTTAAAAAATAGGGAAAATAAATGGGGAGAAAAAACTATTGAAAATAAATGGGGTAAAAAAACCTAAGAAACTCTAGAAAATAAATGGGGGAAAAACATGTAAAAATAAATGGGAAAAAACATGGAAATCGGTTTTCCAAAAGTTTTATGAACCCAGTCCGTGATCTTGCATAATAATAAATTGCAAGCTTAAACGGATGAAACTTTCCCATGAAATAGTTCATTATCATCTAGTTTTTGATACAAGCGGTTCAATTAAATTTTTAGAAAACAGGAATTATTCTTGGAGCGTATGATTTAGAAAAAGAGGAGTCGACTGAACCAGCATTTACTCCTAACGCTGAAAATTATAATAAGTTAACAGATGGAAAGTTATCCAATTTACTGAAAATGTAAGAGTGGGTCGAGTGTTTATAAAATTTGAGTCGAAAAAATAAAATTGAATGAATTATACAAACAGTGCTGGACCAAACATAAAGAAAGGGAAAAGCAAAGTATTTTATGGGTTAGATAATAATCATTGTTGCGTCTCCGTGGTTGGATTGGGACCAGCTAATGCCGGTTATAATGAGTTAGAGGAATTAGAAGAAAAACGAGAGAATATTCGAAGCGCTATAGCAGGTTTGTTTAGTAAAGAACTCAAAAGTTTTGAGACCCTAATGATTGAGTGACACTTTACACACCCAAAGTTGGAGCTAAACAGTTGAGAGAATGCGGGGCCTCTGTAATAAAAATTGACGATTGTGGAGATGTAGAAGCGGCCACTGAAGGGGCAACCCTTAGTCTGTATAGTTACGATGAACTAAAAAAGAAATCTTCCCAAAAACCTCCAGTCAAAATTGAACTACTCAACCCTGATAATGGGTAATTTAATTCTTTTTTTTTTTTTGGCATTTTAATGTCAATTTTAAAGTTTTTTTTTTTAGACAACATAACATTTGAATATTTCAGAACCAACAGCTTCCAAAGTGGTTTAATCAAAGCTGAGGGTCAGAACATTGCGCGTAAATTGATGGAAACGCCAGCCAATTTAATGACTCCAACCATATTTGCTCAAAGAGCTACGGAAATCCTTACTCCATTGGGAGTTTCCGTTACTGCCAGGGATAAGAAATGGGCTGAGGATAAAAAGATGGGATCATTTTTAAGCGTTGCCAGAGGATCAGCCGAACCTCCGGTCTTTCTAGAGATTAAATATAATGGAAGAGACGCGGGGGCCCAACCTTTGGTCTTAGTTGGCAAAGGAATCACTTTTGACAGTGGCGGCATTTCTATCAAACCTTCCAGCAATATGGATAAGATGAGAGCTGATATGGGAGGTGCCGCTTGCGTAGTTGGGACCATTTTTGCCCTGGCTTCCCTTAAATCTCCGCAAAACCTTGTTGGTTTGATTCCATTGACTGAAAATATGCCAAGTGGAACCGCCACCAAACCGGGAGATGTTGTTTACGCCATGAATGGAAAATCCATCCAAGTAAACATTCATTTTAGTAACTCCAAACTTCTTCTTAGGGTGGCTCAAAATGTATTACGCGTAACTAGATTGACAACACGGACGCCGAAGGTCGTTTGGTGCTCGCTGACGCTCTATGTTACGCTCATGAATTTAACCCAAAGGCCATTGTGGATATGGCAACTTTGACCGGTGCCATGGCAGTCGCTTTGGGTTCAGCCGCGACTGGTGTCTTTACCAATAGTTCCAAACTATGGATGATGTTGCAACAAGCTGGAATGGGAACTGGAGATCGCGTTTGGAGGATGCCATTGTTTAAACATTATTCCAATCAAGTGACTGAATGTGTTTTAGCCGATGTCAATAATATAGGACCACCGGGAGTAGGTGGATCTTGTACCGCTGCCGCCTTTCTAAGGGTAAAACAATTAACGAAGATAATTACTAATTAGTAGGCCTGTGCGAGTACTCGCACGCGAGTCCGAGTTTATTAGGCTTGGTAAAAAGAAAATTGGACTCTATAAACAAATTTTGCCTCTTAACTTAGCACTCCGCGCACCTCTAAAACTTATTACTCCGCACACCTCTAAAACTTAGTACTCCACACACCTCTAAAACTTAGTACTCCGCACACCTCTGAAACTTAGTACTCCGCACACCTCTAAAACTTAGTACTCGCACACCTCTAAAATTTAGTCCTCCGCACACCTCTAATAATTACTAATTAGGGAAACATAATTCTCTGTAGGAATTTGTTACGTGTGAAAACTGGGCTCATTTGGACATTGCTGGTGTCATGGAAATGAAAGATGAGGTGCCTTATTTGAAAGGAATGAGTGGTAAATAACACTTAAAACTTTTTAACATGGTTAATTAGTTATGAATTAATTTTTTAATTAATTTTTAGGTCGACCGGTAAGAACCTTAGTGGAATTCGCCCAGAGATTTGCTCAGTATGGATGGTAATAAAAACACGAGGGATAGATAATGTTTAAATAATTATTGGAAGTCATCTTTAAAATCAATAGCAGCTGGAAATGTTTTATTTCTCTTGATTTAAATTCTCAATTAAAGCCCGGTTTATTCAGAAAATGAATTTATTTATTATCACAAATAATTTACAGAGATTCCATATTCATCTTCGGTTATCGGGCATTCCTATATTGGACGTTGTTCTTTCCAGGTAAGCTAAAGGTCCTTGTAACCCCCCTTGGGGTTGCATATGACCGCCCATATGAGGTGGACCAGGCATCATTTGTCCAGGTTGTTGATTAGGACCACCTTGGGGCATTCCGGGTGGAGGGGGACCACCTTGTTGCATGGGCTGCATTCCTTGCATACCGGGTGGTAAACCTTGGTTGGGTGGAGGTGGTGGCATGTGGTGTTGTTGCATTTGTACATTTGGAGGTGGGCCCTGTGGTGGCATTTGTACATTAGGGGGTGGAGGACCGGGTGGTGGCCCTTGGGGTGGTCCCGTTGGACCACTTCCTGGGGTTTGAGGAGCTGCTCGTGGAACGGGGGATCCTGAAATATCCGAGAGTAGAGCTTGCCATTGACTGACTTTTTCGTAATATTTTTGGAATAGTTGATCCTTGCGAGTTAGTTCATTTTTCAGTTCGTTTATGTCCTGTGGAAAAAAAGTCCAGTTCAAAAAATTAGTTGGGTCAGTTTAAAAATTACGTTTGGTGGTCTATTGGCCTAGTATAGCCACTTAAATAATTAAAAACGTTTTCACCATTTCAAATGATCAATGTCCAGTTTTTTTTTAATTAAAAGTGTTTTGGCTCTACTGGCCATATGACCAGTTTAAAAAAAATATGCTTATTTCTCAGCCTGGTGGGTATATTTACCTCAAGGATTATTTGATCTGGTTTTTGAACTGACAGTAGTAAACGTTTTTGTAAGAAAAAACACTCCATTTGTTTGGCAAGGTCTAAAAATCTTTGGATTGTTTGTTCCACTCCTGAAATTTAGTTTAACGTGAGTATTTTTTTAAATTTCATACGTTTTGTTAATGTCAAAATTATAATCTAGTTAGTCGTTCGTGAGTTCAAAGTTCAACTTGCGAATATGACATGGCCAAGGCCTAGCATTTTACCGGTTTTTGTTTCTTCGGAATCTCTTACGCCGAAATAATCAGGGTTGGTTAGTGCTGCTAAACACGCCTGAAATAGTTATAATTGAAATTAATTAATGGGACTTAAATGAGGTAGTGTTAAAATTACTTGAAATGAGCTCTCAAATTCATCGACGATCTGGCCATTGTTGGAGGTCGCCATTTTGGTTTTACGCAAATGAGCAGGAAAAATTCATATCATATTCCTTAATTAAATTTTGATTTTTTTAAACTGAAAACTATTTTCTATCTTAAATAACCAATCAAATGTTTGCGTAATTCAATTCTTTATAAATTTTATTCGTCATTATTTACAAAACAGTTTTTCCTTTAACATTTTTTAGTAATTTATCAATTTCAAGTTGGGCATCCCTATGACTTCTCTTGACTTGTTTCTTGAGTTTATATTTTCGTTTCAGCGTTTTCTTGGATCTTGGCTCGATAATATTTCTTTTTTGCAAACTTTTGAATCTATCCTCTAAGATATTTCCCTCAATTTTAACTTTTCTTAAACTTCCTCTCAATTCCTCTGACAAATTAACTTCCAAGTCTTGATTCTCAAACTTTTCTTTGCCCAAACGTCTGGGCCTAAACATTGCGTTTAATTTCAACTGTTCCTTTTTCTTTTGCTTCTCTAAAGATAATAATTCCTTCTTGGTCAACTCCTTTTTGTATTGTTTAATCCTTTGAAGATCATTTCTCAGCTTTTTCTCCAGTTTTTCTTGCGCTAACATCTTCAATTTCCGTTTTTCTGCCTTCTCGGCATTTCTTTGAGCCGTTATTTTACGGGTCTCTCTATCAATAGGTTTTCCCCATGTCTTTTTAATCTTAATTTCATCTTTATCTTCTTCACTATCTTCCGAATCTTCGTCATTTTCATTTTCTAATAACCCTAAACCTTGAGACATTTCTTGAATCCAGCTGGCTTCAGTTGGAGCTTCATCCTTAGTTGGAAATTGTTTTCGTAGAACTCGATTCAAATGCGCTTCCTCTTTTTCCTTCTTTAATTCAACTTTAACAGCTTCAGAGATTAAAGTTTGATGATCTTGAAAAGATGGATTGTAAGAAGCCCCTGGGTGTGGTGGTTCTACTGCCGGAAGTAATGATGGTTTTTGATATCTATGAGCTGGCACTTTAGGGAAACGGTTAGATAGAATTTCTTTGCTTAGTTCTTCGGTTTCGTCTTTAACCTTTTCTCCTTCATCATCCCACAAGTTGAAGAACTTATCTTTTGTCTGTGTTTTAGCAGCGCTAACGTTAGATTGAGAGGCTCTTAACTTTTTTCTGGGTTGTTTCTTCGATTTAGTTTGAAGTTGGTAGGGTTTTGAGGGCGGTTTTACCAGCGAGGAATTCTCTAAAATCTGTAAACTCTTCAATGGAGCATTGAATTTCTTCTTTTTTCGCTTCAAACCCGCGGTTTCCTCAACCAAGGCCTCAGGTTTAGCGTTTACATCGACGAAAAATAGGCTATCACTCGCTTTATCTTCTAACGAACCTCCTTGTCTTTCATCGGCTCTTTGATCCTCTAGAAATTCTTCAACTTCATCGATATTTGAATGCTTTTTCCATCCTTTTTTACGATTTTTACTAACTCTAACTTTCTTACTTACACTCGTTTTCACCTCCATGTTTAAAAGACCCACGTGGTGAATGCCAACACGCATGTCAAGTAGATGGCAGCCTTGCATCAAGTTACATCCATATTTTTTTCTGGTAAATTTACCCGCCAAATTTGGAAATTTTATGTGAAAGAAGAACTTAGATCTAACTAGGAATTGGCCTAATTTGGCTGATTTATTTATTAGGAAATCAAATTGTTTGTGAAGCCAACGTAGTGACTTATATAAACATCGTTTGTGGGGATGGTCAAAAAGGTATTTAGAATTCTAAAATCATTAATTACGTCCGTTATTGGTTATAGTTAGGCTTAATTCAAAGTAGGTCAATTTCGCCTATTTTCTTGGGTACGTATAAATCACATCAAATGCCATTAGGGTTAATTAGCCAGAAGGATATCAAAAGTTTATTTATAATCTTAATTACTATCATAAAAATCATTATCCAGGCAATTAATATTAAATTATAACAAACTATGGAGTGGAAAAAAAAACATTTCGTCATCCTCGAGGCGTTAAAACGTATCGTAAATTTTTAATCCAATTAAATCGAAAGTGTGTCAAAACGCGAGTCAACGCGTCCTGTAAAGAAAAATATAGGAAAGGGGATAAAAACACAGCTGTGACATGACTACGTGCAAGAAAAAAACTCGGTTATGGATGCCACCGTTAGCTCAACCGTCCTAAAGCCATGTGTAGTGGCAACGCCGATTCCCTACTTGAAAACGAAAACAAATAGGAGAGATGTTTGGCTAGAGGAGTGGAATTTTAAAGGTTCGCCTTTGACACCGCATAATCTAGCTAAAAATAAAATCTCTTGTTTCTAAGTTTGAAGTAAACAAGTTCTTTATGGTGTAGACCTACGTAGTTTTGACTTTCGCCACTAAAATAGCATTGAAGATAGTTAATTTTCTAGGCCTATAACACGTGTGCGAACGGGATACATCCATTTTGACTATAGCGTCCCCTTTTAATTCTATGTTCATGCTGTTAGCAAGAATAAAGGGAAATAGGGGGCTTTAGGTAATATCACTCCATTTCCTAGTAGCCTCTTTATTCAGCTATAAATTGTGGACTGATTCACACAACTATTTGCTATAACTAAGCCTAGCTTCCCCCCGCCGCCGCCCCACGGGCTTCGTCGGAAAAATTCCAAGGACGAACACGTCTGCATTTGGCGCAGTGTTTGTAAACACACTCTCTCTCTCTCGCCTTGCCAAAAAATCGCCTGTTACCTAGCTAACCAATGAGATGGCTACATTTGGCGAGCCTTACAAAGTACCGTAGCAACCGTTGTCTCATTTCAATAGGTAAAATTCGGTTTATTCTGGCTTGATTTTGATTGACATCGGCCGTAAATTTTCCATTGACAGTCAGAGAATCAATTGTATGAACAATCAGGCCTACGTGCTCCATTTTGCCCCAAAATTCGCCGAAAATGGAATATTGCTGTAGCATGGAGTGTGGGTTGAAACGCGAAGGGACTGCTGAGTCTGAATCAAGGCTGAACATAATAAAAAAAAATTATGTTAGGCCTATCTCAAAATAAAACGGTTACATATGCACGTCTTGTCATGATAAAATTGCCTAAAATTATAGGTGTTTATTATAATTTTTGATGTGGTTTATCGTTAAATATTAGATCTTAGACTACGAAAAGGCTTAGATGTAGTTTGTGAAAAATTCTTATTTCCAGCACCTTCTCGAGCCCTGTCAGGAAACCACGCCTTCTCCCCGGATTTTGCGCGTGGGACAAACGTCCGCCATCATTCTTTGCTCGCAAACTGTATCATTCGGAAGTGAACGCTACGCGCTCTTCGAAGCCCATTTTTGAGAGAAAAAACTTCGACATTTACATTGAATTTGTAATCGAATTTTAATTCGAAACCAGATTCGATTAACGTCAAATCGTACAACAAAGTTTGATCAAGCGGTTAGTGATAATTTCAAGTCGTGACAACCCCGGGAAGTTATTCCTTTTTACCGAGTTTAATTCGGCAGAAGGTAAATTAGGCCTAACTCCGTCTCCGCGCTCCCCTTTTCTTTGGCGTTTTCGACCATGGCCGAAGTTCTGAATGGCGCTTACGCGAACGGCTTCGTCAACGGGGACGCTCCCGAGGACCCCGAAGAACTGCCCGCTTTGGAAATTGAAGATGATGAAGGGAACAATAATATTCCGTCGAAAGTCGTGTTAATCGGTGACAGAATTAAAAGGAAAGCTAAAAGGCCGTCTGCCCTGTTAGCGGCTAGAGAAACTGGCCTAACTAATGGACATGCCGCTACTAACGGCGCTCATCCCGCCAAAACGGCTTCTAGAACTCTCGCGAAAAATAGTCGCAGGTCAAGAGCGGGCTTTGGAAGGGGACTACCCAAAAAGGGTAAGTCATTATTTTTAAAATAATTTGACAGGCACATGTTACGGTAAATTACGGTAGCTAATGGTTCAATTACCAGCGGGGCATGATAGATAACTGTCAGAAATAATTGTCAATGCTTCCAATCAATAGATTAAAAAATGTTAAGCGTAAATGTATGTTTCATGGCAGTTATATCTGACGTAGTTACGCAGACCCACCCTAATGATGCAATTAACCATATGGTTTCGATATTTGTTTTAAACTTCAGGAAATTAGCTGAGCTAAACACAATCATTGAACTGTTTTTAAGAGATAAAATATGGCGCGATTATTTAACGACAATTAAGCTTAGCATAGCAGTATCACCAAAATTATCTTTTCTAGTAAATACTGATAACAAGCATAAATTTTGTTTTTCCGTCGCTTAATTAATGATAAAAACCTAGTGAAAAAAAGCGTCTGACAGTAGGGATATCTTTAACTCTCAAAAGAAATTAATTAAAATGAAGTTAAAAATAATTTAAGCACTCGCAATTAAATAATGCATGCACCTAACTACTTAAAAACATTTATAATTGACACTGAAGGCTTTCCCAATTAGTTAATAAAAAAATTCATAGGATGAAACTTCAAATTATGGTCTTTTAATGTTCTTTAATCTTGAGAAAAAATACGGATTGTTTTTCATATTTTTTGCACCATTTGTTTCATTATCTTAACAAAGTTGATCTTGTTTTTACAAGATTTAAAAAATATCAGGTTTAGTTCCAAGTCAAACCAGAGCGTAGAGATATAGGGGTGTCTACCTTGTACGTGCTAACACCTTAATCTGACAAGGAATAGTAGATATATCCGTACGCCTCGTTGCTTTCATTCAAGCATGCATAATATTTACATCTAAGTGTTATTTGACCTTGGAAACTCGCGACTCTTGTTTCTGCGTTTATTTTACTTAAGATAGACCTACGGCACTAAGTAGTACCATACATAGAACCCACTGTATCTGGTTAGGCTAGTTAAAAAGTGGTTTTCTATCAATGACGTCGAAGAAACCTTGATTTTTAGTCTATTACGATTCTATCTACTAAATCAAGCCCTAACAACCTGTATGTCCATGAGAATGGAATGAAATAGGGTTGCCATAGTACCTGAAAATAATGGGAAAGTCGGAGAATTTTAAAATTGTCATAAATGTCGGAGAAATTCATATTAGTTTTGTAAATTTAGTGGAAATAGTATGAACTGATATTATTTATTTATTTGATTTATTTAACTGATATATTAGTTTTTGAACACAATATTCTGACTTTCCTATTTATTTATTTAGTTTGTAATGGAAAATAAGAATAATGATTGGTTCGAGAACAAAAATTCAATGTGGTTTCATCTTCACTTTAAAATTAGGCTTAGCAACGTACTTATAGAGTCGTAGACTATATTAAAAAACATTTTGATTGGTCAGAAGTATAGCTTTTATTTGGTTAGCTGGCACACAAGAGTTCAGACGGAAAATTGGGCGGTTAGGCTTAGGTAACGGGCATGCTGTAATAATAAACACTAGAATATATATAATGGTAAAAAAACACCCACCCTGGTTTGGTCTGTGCTAGCCAAAAGTTCGTTAACCCCTCTCTCTCTCTCGCTGATTTAGAAGAGAACTAGGTTTAGCTGTTTGGCCCGGATGTTAAGTTAAAATACCTGTCTTGGTTGGTGTACATGGATTGGATTATTAGCCATTGAAGAGATTAAACTCACCTCAATAGAAAAGCACACCATTCTGACCCCAGACAATGAAGGATTATTTGGGATTAGGCTTAACGGAAAACACCATAAACCTAATAATCAATGACGGTTCATACTTCCTAGAATCGTAATGTAGGCTTTATTCCCAGAGTCTTTGGGAATTTAAATAAGTTATACCTATTAGAAATCTTAAAGATAATTATAAAATAGGGCGATTACTTGAAGATGATTATAAATTAGGCCTGATGGAACGTGATTATAAATTAGGCCTGATGGAACGTGATTATAAATTAGGCCTGATGGAACGTGATTATAAATTAGGCCTGATGGAACGTGATTATAAATTAGGCCTGATGGAACGTGATTATAAATTAGGCCTGATGGAACGTGATTATAAATTAGGCCTGATGGAACGTGATTATAAATTAGGCCTGATGGAACGTGATTATAAATTAGGCCTGATGGAACGTGATTATAAATTAGGCCTGATGGAACGTGATTATAAATTAGGCCTGATGGAACGTGATTATAAATTAGGCCTGATGGAACGTGATTATAAATTAGGCCTGATGGAACGTGATTATAAATTAGGCCTGATGGAACGTGATTATAAATTAGGCCTGATGGAACGTGATTATAAATTAGGCCTGATGGAACGTGATTATAAATTAGGCCTGATGGAACGTGATTATAAATTAGGCCTGATGGAACGTGATTATAAATTAGGCCTGATGGAACGTAATTATAAATTAGGCCTGATGGAACGTGATTATAAATTAGGCCTGATGGAACGTGATTATAAATTAGGCCTGATGGAACGTGATTATGAATTAGGCCTGATGGAACGTGATTATGAATTAGGCCTGATGGAACGTGATTATGAATTAGGCCTGATGGAACGTGATTATGAATTAAGCCTGATGGAACGTGATTATGAATTAGGCCTACATCATCGTGATTATGAATTTGGCCTACATCGTGATTACGAATTTGGCCTACATCAACGTGATTACGAATTTGGCCTACATCAACGTGATTACGAATTTGGCCTACATCAACGTGATTACGAATTTGGCCTACTTCAACGTTATTACGAATTTGGCCTACTTGAAGATGATTATTATTAATTAGGCCTGCTGGAACCAATTAAACTTAATTAACAGTTCAAGTTGAAAAAATTAGACATACTTAAAAAAAATCAATACATTAGGCTTAGCTCTCAGTATAAGTACGTATTGTCAAAATCTTTTGAATTTAAAATAGCCACTTCAGAATTTACGAAATATTCTGGAAAGATATTTCATTTCCGGCAGGAGGGCATTTTGCAAGAAGAAAAAAAAAATATAAATATTTCCATTTTGAGAACTTAGCAACTCTAAGATCTAGCGGACAACTTTTTAAAGGTAGTCGATTGTTAGGGTGGATTTTTAAACCATTTTTTAAAAAACATAAACGCCTCTGCCCGGGGGTGTTTCCTACCAAGGAGTCTTGTCTTCTTTTACGAAAAATAAATTGAAAAATAATGAAACAGGCTTTTTGGTACGATACGATGACCCCCGGGGCTGAATTTTTATGTAGGCGCGGTAAGACTATTTATTTCTACCCCGAGAAAAGATGTTACGTATTTTGTTTAGGGTAGATCCCAGGGAAAGGCATAACAACGGAATAACGCGTAATAGCGGCCAGATAACATCAGTTTTTTTACACAAGTTCGTGAAGCATTTTAAAATTTTCTATCCGCGAGATGGATTGGATTCAATTCCGAGACCCCCTTCCCTCTCCCCCCTTCAAAGTTCACCATTTCGAGGGGTCACGAAATATTGATCTTAACTCTGGTTCTATAAGAAGTATATGGAAATCCTTTTGAGTATGTTATTTTTCTATTTATTTCCTTTCCAATTATACCTACTATTAGGGTGTAGCAAAATAGCATTGTTTTCACCAATATGCAATTACATATTGTGATTTATTCAGGAGCTCCACGGCTGTCTAGCCCTAGCTCGACAGTAAAAACGGTAAAACCAAGGATCCAAAATATCCTTGTGACAGTTTCACTTTGCAGTGTTGTAACTTCAAGGTTTTATCTATAAAGCCATGTTCACACAAAGTTTAGTGTGAACAAAACTGATATTCGAAAAACTAATTACAAACGTAGTTTCTTGAAGTTGCTCCCGGCGGGTTTGAAGCTAGCTATCTTCTTCTAGTGTACAGGGTTATTTCACCAGGGATGAGAATTAGTTTTTTTTAGGGTTATTTTCACTTGCTTTAGCAGGCGGACTAATGTATGATAGCAGACAACAATATAGAAGTGTTTTGAAGTTTGAACCGATAGGTCGAGAGCAGTCTTGGAAATAGCACTCTTCCTCTGATCCAAAACCAGTTTTTTAATTCAAGAGGTGGGAGTTACTGGTCCTCGGGACCAGTTTATTAATTACAAATCTACAGGAGAACAAAGGCTGGGACCACTCCGGAGACCAGTTTATTATTTCGGACGCTAGGGGGGGTCACTGGTCCCAAGGACTAGTTTAAAAAATATCCTTATTTCCCAGACTGGTCGGGAGTGTGGTGCACTACCCACAGCCAAGCTTCTGGGCGACAAATTTTAAGGGAATACGACAGTGTCGGCACTATTACCCCATAGGCGCTTCTTGACCCGTGTCCACCGATGGTGGCTTGACAAGATAGCGAGCGACACTGTGACGAAAAAACACTAGTTGGGCAAACCAATTCTGAACATATTCTCTTGAGCATAGCAGAGAAAGGGAACTAATTTGAATAAGATGATAGGTCTACTTCTTCCCTTTCTAACGGTACCTAATTACTTCAATTACAATAATTAGGGCTCGAGTAATTAAACAAAATATCAAAATAATGCGTAAGCGTTAATTCACCCAATCCAATACTCATTAAAAACGTTTATTTTTATTAAAACAATCCGCACTTCTACTTAAATATGCCCTCATTGAATTTAAAGGGAAGATGAATTACCTTATTAATTTCACAATCACTTTATGTAATCATTCAAAGTTCTACGGTTCTGCCAACATTTTAAAATTCGTTTTTTTTTTAAATTCGTAAAAAGAATTGAAGTGAAATAAGAATATTTTGTAAATCAGAAAATGCATACCAAATAACCTTCGTTTAAAACAGCGGGGTTTCTAGTTCTCTACAGAAAAAAAGCGTAAAGATTCGGCCTTTAAGCTTGTCAAAATAACTTTTTGACAATATGTCAAAATTGCGATAGGCTTAGCGCCGTATAACTTGAGCCTTAATATTGTTTGTAATAATACAGAGAATTTTAACCCTGACATATTTAGCTAAGGTTAATGTTTTCCGATTGCATTATTATTCGCTGTGAAAAATGTATTTTTTTTTAGTCACTGCGCGGCCTTAGCTTATTTATTTTTCTTTAAATTATGCTTAGGGTTAATTATGGAATGATTAGTTGCTTAATTGCTTTCTTCTTTAGGTGGTGCAGGTGGAAAAGGAACGTGGGGTAAAATCGGAAGTGAGTTGATTGCCGAGGAAGAGGACCTTGATGATGTCCGGGATCCTAATTACGATTCTGATAGTCAAGTAAGAATTGTTTTTAGGTAGTTAACGAATTTTCGATGTTTAATCGTGGTTTATGACGAATTTTCGATGTTTAATCGTGGTTTATGACGAATTTTCGGTGTTTAATCGTGGTTTATGACGAATTTTCGGTGTTTAATCGTGGTTTATGACGAATTTTCGGTGTTAAAATGATGCTTATAACCAATTATCCGTGTTAAAATGATGCTTATAACCAATTATCCGTGTTAAAATGATGCTTATAACCAATTATCCGTGTTAAAATGATGCTTATAACCAATTATCCGTGTTAAAATGATGCTTATAACCAATTATCCGTGTTAAAATGATGCTTATAACCAATTATCCGTGTTAAAATGATGCTTATAACCAATTATCCGTGTTAAAATGATGCTTATAACCAATTATCCGTGTTAAAATGATGCTTATAACCAATTATCCGTGTTAAAATGATGCTTATAACCAATTATCCGTGTTAAAATGATGCTTATAACTAAATTTCGGTAATTGTTGTTTATAACGATTTTCCAGTCATTGTCATTTGTGTTAAAACACCCATTTATAATGACGTTTTCACTTCCTAAATCCGTTTTAGACCAAGCATATATAATAAGTGCATTATAATCCTTGACTCGCTTCATTGACGAAGTGGTGAGAAAAAATAATGTTACGCAATAAAATTTCTATCCCCCTCGGAATTCTTGTTGCGTGGAAAACCGGCTGAACCACTTTTACTTTTTTTTTTCTTTTAATAAAACTTTTTCTATCCAGAACTTAAATGTTTTTTTCCATAATCGTAAAACGAAACAAAACCATGAAATAAAACTTTTCCAGTACTGTTGAGTACTTTAGGTCATAAATGCAAAGTCGTTGAAATCAAAAAACTACTCGAACAATCAAGATCAGACAACAATACCTAGAAATTAATCTATTTTGTCCATTTTTTTATCAGAGAAAAACGATGTGATTTCAAATGTTTTTGTAGTTGTAGTTTTCTATAAATAGACCATTTGGATGTAACTAAGAGGGAAAGACACGGGGGTTAAAACGCTGCCTTCCATCTCGCTTTTTGGCGCCTGCGCTGTAGGTAGTCTTTTTTTGTATCATGAGAGTGCGCAGAGACGGATGGCAATGTATCACCATTAATGCAATGTCAGTATTGGTTTTCTTTCACAATCCACCGCGATCGAAGGGAAAGTTACTTGATTCTATTTTGCTTATCTCTCGGCGCAGGGTTGATACAGTACCTGGAAAAGTCTGGTAGTTTGGAAATGTAGTTAAACGTTAGAGAAATAAAATATTTATTTGGTAATTTCAGAGATAGATTTAATTTTAGAAGTAGGAATGGAGAACAGAGTAATCAGGGCGCGCGTCAAAGTCCCGGATCCCCTTCCACGGGACTGGGGGGGGGTATGAAAGAAGAGGCGGGGTCATAGCGACAGAGGTAAAAGAAATTGCGTATTTTTCGCCGTCCCCGTCAGCACCGTCATCCAAGCGTAGTTTAAGTGAGCCAATCAGATAATTTAAACTTTTCGTTACGTGTTGGAGGGAGGGGCTCTATACTGGGTGGTCTATGAGTCGGACTGAAGTAAATACTAACCGTTCTCCATTCCTACTTCTAAAATTAAATCTATCCCTGGTAATTTTAATCTTACAGTAGTAGTAGTAGCATGAGCTAATATGTTTCTAAGTTTAAACCACAAGTTAACGCAGTGGAAATTAATATTGGTGAGGGAAAATAACTTTAGACGGCCATGGAAAACCGTAAGAAGTCGGGGGTGTTTTGAAACTTGCGGCGAGAGTCTTTGCGATATTACATTAACCTACATATAAGGAAATTGTTGTTTAGTGATTAGAGACAACCCATTTTGGTCCCCCTCTCCACCTCTGTATTATAGCTAGGTGAAGGTAAAGCGTAGAGTCAACGTACTGGAGAGACCTTTTTTAGTATACGGCCTATTACATCTACATTTAATTAAATAACCCATTGCATGGTTAACTCTAAAGCTAAAAGAAAGAGAAAAAAGAACTTGGAACGGTATATACCAAAAGAATTCGTTAAAACCGGTGTATGATACTAAAAGAAATTTGTTTGATAATATATTTTGGTTACGAAAATAGGTTAGGAAAAATTGCGCAACCATTTTTGAGTTTGCCATTTTGGCGTTGCGCTTCTTCTTAAATTTGTTTTACACTCCATGTTAAGCCTTAGCTGGAGTTTAGCCAATTTTAACATTTTTAGGTTGTTTCTAGGTTTTAAATCTTTCGGGGCTAAGATTTGTTTAGTTGGTTTGGCTTAGATTAGGTTAGGTTTAACCTTTCGGTGGAAAATGGCGGCATTTCTTTGTTAAGAAAACGTTTTTGGGGTCAAAACTCAAGGGATTAGGCTAGTAATTGAATAAATTCATATGATTAGGCTTAGATTTTTTTAAAAAAAATAATGAAAGGTATTGCCATGGATAAAGAATGCGCGTGAGGAAATTTGTTTTCACTCTACAGGATAGGCAACTCCCTATCTCGGGCGACAGCTTATTCTGGATATACACTGTTACAACATCGGTTGTCAGCAGGCGCAAATATATTTCTCTATGTAACGTAGCTTTGTACGTGCTGTCAAGAGACAAAAAACTTCAGGATCTTCAGGATTTAAAATATCCGCGAGTTTTTTAGCTCGAGTGCACGGACCTCTAGGCCTTAGTTTCAAAAACGTGTGGAATTACCTACAGCCTACTACACGTATTTGAAACTAAGGCCTAGAGGTCCGTGCACTCGAGCTAAAAAACTCGCGGATATTTTAAATCCTGAAGATCCTGAAGTTTTTTGTCTCTTGACAGCACGTACAAAGCTACGTTACATAGAGAAATATATTTGCGCGTGCTGACAACCGATGTTGTAACAGAGTATATACAGAATAAGCTGGCGTTCAAGATAGGGAGTTGCCTATCCTGTGGAGTGAAAACAAATTTCCTCACGCGCATTCTTTATCCATGGTATTGCCATTGAGTTTAAAACAAGAAACAGATTAAAATATCAGAATATCAAAGTTAGGCTTAGCTCACTATTTTTCTAGAAACATTATGAACTTCTGAAATCCATTTTTTTAGGCATAATAAAGTCGTAAAACTCATTTCCTCGGTCCCAAAATATTTTTTGGATATAGAAATTTATTCCAAATACACTGTGACATGTAGTAATTATGTTAATTTTAATGTTTATAACATCCCTGGCAGTAACTTTAGGATGCGCGTTCTTTTGAATGAACATTTAAAACCTGTTTCACTTAAATAAAAAAAATACTCTCCCCTAGAAGTTCAAGGTTATATACCAAAATAATTTTTTCCAGTGCCAGCTTGTGTTAGACCATGCATATAATAATTTGCACCCTTTGAATACCTAGAAAATTCGTTAAATTTCAATGCGAAACGTGTATAATTCTAGTCTGAAACTGTGGCAGAACAAAAACAGGTCTTTTTATATTATTATTAATTCGTGCGTTTTAATCCCATCACGAAAATTTGTGGATAGAAAAAAAAACTATGATTAGGTTACAAGTTTCTGGAGGAAAACTAATCTATCCTGATTTTCAAGGTTTTGTTTCTTATTGCCGACTTTTTAATATATATTATGTTAATTTTTTTACTAAGTCGTAAATTGCAATTTATTTAAATTCTGTTGGTTTTTATTTTATTCAATTTTTTTTATTATTTATTTATTTTCTTAAGTTCGCTGAACTGACACCGAAAACTTTGTGTTTTGCTCAGGATAATATCGAATTGGAATCATTCCTACCCGCTCTAACGGAAGAAGAGTTGGAAAAATTGGTTGATCCAATTCTACACGAGTATTATGAGCATGGTGACACCAATGAAGTCATTGTAAGTTTAAATTTTATCGTGTCCTTTCGGTAGCGCTTTATTTGAAACACTTCAATGTTACGCGCTTCTGGACTCACTGACGTTTTATTACTCATGGGACTTTAAAGACAGGGAGGGAATTGAAGAGCCTAGGCGAAAAGGGGGCGTTTTAGTCTAGCTAGAGGGGAGAGATGTCTGGCCTATTTTTTTGCCTACTGGGGGTTTTAGTCTAGGGGCATTCCATAAAGATAATAATGTTCTTACTGGCTCCCTGATAAAGGGGTAAACGCAATTTTTTTTTTTTTTTGTATTTGTGGCTTTCTTTGAAATAATTTAAGGGGTTCCGGCCTGTTGGGGGTTTTTTTTTTACTGTCAAAGTAGTCTAGAGGCATTCCATAAAGACAATCTGTACTTTGTGGCTCCCTGATAAAGGGGTAAACGCAATTTTTTTTTTTTTGTATTTGTGGCTTTCTTTGAAATAATTTAAGGGGTTCCGGCCTGTTGGGGGGTTTTTTTTACTGTCAAAGTAGTCTAGAGGCATTCCATAAAGACAATCTGTACTTTGGGCTGGTTGATAAAGATGCAAATGCATCGATTTTTTTTTCTAGCTTTCTTTGGAAGAAATTAATTTAGAGGGTGTTTCGCACCATGTTGTTGTTATGGCCATTAATTTGGCCATGGAACGAAAACCATCTCACAGAGAGATGACTTCGGTGCTGATTTCTGATCTCTTTGGTCGAGTCCTGACTTTGGAATCCATTGGAAAAGGATTCGATATTTTACTTAAAAGTCTGGGGGATCTTGTTCTCGATACTCCCGACGCTCCCACCGTTTTGGGCAATTTTATTGCCAGGGCTGTTGCTGACGATTGCATTCCTCCCATGTTCATTCAAGGTTATAGGGGCAAAGTTGATTGCGAACATGCAAGGTTAGAATCGCCTTTATTCTGATTGGCTTATAGGAATCACCCAGTTTGACGTTGGATTTGAATAGATCTTGAAAAGAGCTTTTAAATGAGTATTAACATCACGCAAATCGTATAATAAATAAGGAAGTTGGAAATTTTCAAACTCGAAAAAACCAATATGGATATATCAAACTTATTTTAAAGCTCTCTTTGAAATCTCTTCGAATCTATAATCCTATTTAATCTGTCTCAAATTCGTTTTAACATATTTTGTTTTGAACATCAGGGCTTCCTTAGAGCACGCTGACACTCTGCTTTCCATGAAGCATGGTTTAGTAAGGCTCGATAACGTCTGGGGCGTTGGAGGAGGTATGCGACCTGTTAAGTACCTGATTCGTAAGATTCAACTTCTCTTGCAAGAGTACCTATCATCCGGAGACATGATTGAAGCTGTTCGATGTCTACAAGAGCTTGAAGTTCCGCATTTTCATCATGAACTCGTCTATGAGGTGATTATCCATCACTTACACTATTCCCTAATGAGGCATTTAACGTGATAAACCCTTCAAATTACCTCATTAGGCGATCATTATGGTCATCGAAGACATGGGTGAAAGAGCCATGGATCTCATTGTTAAACTTTTGAAGTTTATGGCTAGTACAATCATTGTTACTCCAGATCAGATGAAAAGGGTAAGAATTTGAAAATTTATTCGCGTATTCGTGGATTGGGTTTTGACGTTCAGCGTCGTACTTTTGCCTCGCATTAGGGATTTGAAAGAGTTTATCGAGAGCTTCCCGAAATTTCCCTCGATGTTCCTCCAGCGTATAACATTCTGGAAAATTTGCTCACTAAGTGCCATCAGGCGGGATTCGTTCCCCAAGATCTGGTCAAAATGATGCCATCCAGGTACGTTACGTTGCTTTTAAGTTTTCAACCGAGCATTTAGAAGAAAATTGAAAACTAGATTTTTTTAAGTTACGGGAAAATTAAAACTCTCTCTTGTTAACTTAACTTTTAGGGGACGTAAACGTTTTGTTTCCGAGGGTGATGGTGGTCGCATTAAAGACGAAGATTACTGATTTTTTTTCTTTTTGGGGTCAAAATAAACTTAACCGATAAACAAACAAGAAACAACAATTCCCGGTTTTTATCTTTGAATAAAAACTAATACTTCTATTCTTCATCATCGTAAAAAACAACAAACAACAAAGTTTTCATGACAACAACAAAATATTTTTCGTTTGTTTCGTTTCGTTTTGTTTTTCTTACCCCCCTTGTATATAATATAACAACAAACAAACAAACAAACAAAACCTGAAGGTACTGTGAATTATTTGTTTTTTTTTTCTTTCCCCCGTTCATTATAAAACAAAAACTCAGGTTAGAAAGTTAAATCTCTACTCCCTCGTCTGTTTTTCTATCGCCATGATTTTATTATTAAATTTAAATCGAAAATTCAAACAAAATTTAAACCCAAAATCCTTCCTAAACTAAAGTACAAATAGGGTCTCTTAACTAATTAGAGTTAATTAAATATTAATTACACCCTATTAGAAAATCAATTCACTTTTGAAATTAACAACGCAAAATTCCATACGACTTAAAAAAAAAAAAAAAAACTGGATCTAATTTGGATAATTATAATTAATTATTAAATTTGTTCGTAATCGTAATCGTAATTAAGACTTAAAAGAATCTTTCCCAAAAGGTTTTGGTGCTTTTTAATTACCACCACCCTTTTACTGACCGACGTTTCGATAAGTTTCTCCGAACGTTAATTTTCTTTTGACCATTCACGTACGTTTTTGAGCACACAAATACGTAAGAAAACTAATTTAACATTAACAACGTTCAGTTTAGAAGAAACTTAAGTGGTAGTTAAAAAAAATGGAACCAATCAGTAAATAATTAATACTGAAAATTTAAATGTAGCGTTACTAAAGAATTCATCTTTCTATTAGCCTGGTGTCTTGTAGCAAAAAAAAAATCATGCAACTATTTCTTTTTGAGTATATTTTGTTTTGTTTTGTTTTTATGTGGGACCAGAGAATGTTCTCATTGTCAAAATATTTTTTTTTCTTTCTGAAAATCACCATCTCTTTAAAAAAAAAAAAAAAAAAATCAAGTTTCGCTGGAGATTTTGTCATATTTTTTTCTTTTGGAAATGATGAGAGAAAAAAAATGGAATAAAGCTGTAATATAACGTTTGCTTATTACTACAACAAAAGTTTGGTGTCTTTTTTTTTTGATAAATTTCTTTAGTTTTTGTTGACAAACAAAATGGAACAATAAAAGTCCGAGTCGTTTTTGTCGACAAACATAATGGAACAGTAAGTCCGAGTCGTTTTTGTTGACAAACAATGGAACAATAAAAGTCCGAGTCGTTTTTGTCGACAAACAAAATGGAACAATAAGTCCGAGTCGTTTTTGTCGACAAACATAATGGAACAGTAAGTCCGAGTCGTTTTTGTCGACAAACATAATGGAACAGTAAGTCCGAGTCGTTTTTGTTGACAAACATAATGGAACAATAAGTCCGAGTCGTTTTTGTTGACAAACATAATGGAACAATAAGTCCGAGTCGTTTTTGTTGACAAACATAATGGAACAATAAGTCCGAGTCGTTTTTGTTGACAAACATAATGGAACAATAAGTCCGAGTTGTTTTTGTCGACAAACATAATGGAACAGTAAGTCCGAGTTGTTTTTGTCGACAAACATAATGGAACAATAAGTCCGAGTCGTTTTTGTCGACAAACATAATGGAACAATAAGTCCGAGTCGTTTTTGTTGACAAACAAAATGGAACGATAAGTCCGAGTCGTTTTTGTCGACAAACATAATGGAACAGTAAGTCCGATGGACGAATTTTTCTAGCTGTCTTTGTTGACCAAGTAAATAGACCAAAATTTGCAAGGAAATACATTAAGCTTTATTAATAAAAAAATTGTTAGGAAGGAATTAAGGCTACAGAATTAGGCTATAATTTTAAGGGTTTTGTTTAAATATTTTTATTTAATAAATACATCAGCGTAATATGTTCCTAAAACCAGGGAATTATTTTTTCAGCTTGGCAATACGTTCATCCAAAGCCGTTACATTTTGTTTAATCATTTCAGAATTCTTCGTGAAGCTTTCTTGAGCTTGTTTTAGTAATTTCTCGTCGTTTTTCAAAGTAATCAATATCTGTTGTTGAATGGTATCCAATTGCGTCAATGCCTGACTGAATTGCATCGCTTGCTCGTGAAGTTGTTGCAATGAATCCAATCTCTCGACAACTTTTGGTAAGTTATGACTCATGGATTCAGTTTTCTTTGCTAAATCATAAAGCTCCGAGACTTTATTCTGCTTTTCTAGGTTGTCAACTTGAGTCTTTTTATCGGCAATCTGTTGCAGGTGTTGGTTCAAGAATAACAACCTAGCTTCAACCTTCTCTAGGTTTCCAAGGTCAAGAAGACTCAATCTTGAGGACAAGAAGTTGATGGAAGATAGAATATTCTTTCCCTGTCCTTGCGGTGTTAATAAAGACAGCTTGTTTTCATCATTTCCGAGTAAGGCTTCCAATTTTTTAATTCTTCGCTCAAAATCGGTTGTTTTAGCTGAAAGACCATCCTGGGAATCAGTTGGTTTGTAAAGTAAGTTGTAATTAATTGTATCATGGGACTGAGTGGGGGCGTCTTTCTGGGACTGTTTGGGTTTAGCTGATTCTGCGGGTTTAAAAGTCCCGATTTCGGCAATTAGTTTCTTTTGCAAGGTTCCATGAGGGTCTGAGATGTTAGCTATCAATTCATTTCCAAGAATCTTGTGAAGGTTCAAGTCAATTATCTGATGTTGTAAAGATTCAACATTTTTTCCCAATTCAACAATAGAAGCTTGATCCTTCTGCTCCTCCTCCTTTGAAGATTGTTTAATCTTGTTAATTTCTTCGAATAATTCCGTGGTTTCGTGTTTGAGACGTTGGTAACGTTGCTGCGGTGTCTCATTCTCGGGTGATGACCCCCCTAAAAGTTCCCAATCACCGGAAGTAACGCCATACCCTGAAAGGTTGGTTTTCTTAATGCTGTCAGTGAAATCAACACCAGTTGCGTCCAATTTCTGGTCTTTGAATTTTTCAAACGCTTCTGATGAAGATATGTTTAGCTTTTCAACAGTTTCACTCTGGTCACCAAAGCCCTCAATGTTGGATTGCTCTGATTCTGGTAGGTCATTGGTTTCGTAAACATCTGGTTGGTCTACCGCGAAGCCAGGGAGATCGGCGTACTTGTTTGTACTTGACATTTTGTATTATTTCCCAGTTACTTAACTTAAATGAAGTTTAAATTTAACTACAACAAATAACCCAGGGCACGCCTTGACAACAACACTGGCACGGCACTGCATGCGTCACTCAACTCAACCAATTTGACGTATGGTTAACCTTGCGGTAGATGGCGATAGTAGTCTCAAAGTAGTAGACGACGGGAATCATTTTAAAAGATAACTACACCGCGTTGGTGTTACACGTGTTTGACCGAGAAGTTGATTGTAATTACTTTTAATTATTTAATTAGTTGAGAGATAATTATAATTATGGCGGATAGACGAACGTACGGGGTAGAAGTAATTTTAGGAAGTGACATTTCGAAACATCCCTTTTGTCCTCATGGTAAATTTTACTGTTTGTCTGTTCCTAAACAAATATTGCATGAACCAAGGCTTAAGTTCCACGTGGAGTCAACAGGGCCGCCGGCCGGGGGTCAGTGACCTTCAGAGCCAAGGCTTAGGGCAAATCATTAATATCGGGACGGGCCTGTCTAAATTCTAAAAGCAGTTTTATTTATTCAGGACCCACGTTACTTTTTGAAAGATTTTCTAAAGATAAAGACAATGGTAGAATGTTTTATGCCTGCTCTGCAAGTAGGGATAGAAAGGAATGTGGGTTTTTCCGTTACTTTGATGATAAGAAAGCATCCACGACCACGTCAAGTGGCCAGACTTCAAAATCAATTAAACTCGACTATTCTCGTTCCGAATATATGAAAAGACTTAAAACTTTCACCAATTTGCCAGAAAATAACCGAAAATTTTGCCAAAAATGCTCTAAGTTAGTCCTTCCTGATGAATTTAAAGCTCATACTTCTCACGGTTTCTTAGAAACGATACCAAATCATAAATTAACTAAACCCTCGTCATTACTACGTCCCAAAGAGACAAACAAAACCAACGCTGTAAGCTTAATGAACTTCCCATTAGTTAATTAATACCTTAAAAAAACTCATGGCAAATTCATATTTCAGCAATATTTCTTCACAGACAAAACTGTAAACTTTATTATAGAAACCCTAAAACGTTTTATGATACAAAGAGTTATTTGTATCGGAGCTCCAACAATTCATGATTCAATTTGTAACCAAGAGTGCGGAATTCAAAGCCTTTTATTGGATATCGATAGCAGATTTGTAAGGCTATAATTTACTTTACAAAAACGGACTTCTTGAGTTCATTAGGTCAATATTCTAGGCGCAATTTTATGACGAGCAACACTACCTTCAATACAATCTCTTTAATCACCATTTCTTCGATGTCAATTCGCGCGAAATTTTCACAAATTTCATCTCTAGTCCCGAAAAAACCGCAATTATATTGGACCCACCTTTTGGAGGGTTAATTGACGTTATAAGCCACACTTTAAAACAGCTTAAAACCCTGAGAAAAATGAACCTATCAGAACTAAGCGTATTATGGTTTTTCCCATATTTTAACGAAGACAGAATAATTAAAAATCTTCCCGAACTTAAAATGATGGATTATAAAGTTGATTATGAGAATCACGCCTCGTTTAACTCCAATAAAGGACGCAAACAAGGATCACCCGTTAGAATTTTCACTAATCTTGAAGCGGAGAAATTTGAATTACCCTTAGAGGAAGGCTGTCGTTTCTGCGATAAATGTCGGAGATACGTTGCAAAGGAAAATAAACATTGCGATAAATGCGACGCGTGTACTTCTAAGGTACAAAACTTGACCTTAAATTAGTAATTAAACTAATTGAGTTTTAATTATAGGATGGACGACCATACAAACATTGCTCATTATGCAAAATTTGCGTTAAATCAACGAAAAGTCATTGTAAATCTTGTAATCATTGCGTTCTACCCAATCACGTCTGTGGAGAAGTGAAAGCGAACAGTTCTTGTCACAGATGTGGACAAGAAGGTCACAAACGAACGGATTGTCCAATGAAGGATAACGTAAATACTTCAAAGCGGTGAGTGTCATTTTTTTTTCATAAATGATTCACAGTAAAAAAGGAAAAAAAACCTCAAAAATTTCCTTAAAAAACAGAAAACGAAGGAAATAAATAAATAAATAAAGCGTCACAGGCTTAGCTTTGGCATTGGGCGGCCATGTTTGGTACCGCGTTGGTTGATTGGTTCTAGGGGCAAATAGCATGGGTGACGTCACACTAAGGCGTCTGAGATAGCTCTGTAAAAGAAATATGAATTTTCGAAACATTTTCACCACAAACTGTTTTGTTTTTTTAATAATCTTTTCCACATGAAAATACAAATGTTTGATTCAGGGGGGGGGGAGGGAGGGAGTAAAAACTTTTAATAATTTGTCTAAAATAAATTAAGTGAATCAATAATTAGTTACTTAATCAACGTAATATATTCAATTAAAATGTACCAAATATATTAAATATATTTAAAACATATACATAACAAGTTGGGAAAACCAAAATATTACCTCTCCGTGTCAAGAGGTCTACTACTACAAACTTATTTACCTAGATATGGAATTATTTCTTTTTTTTGAAGGCCTCAATTATTCACTCTTTATTTCACTAAGCCTATTGCGGATAATACTTGTTATACCCGCCGGAGTCTAGGTCTTAGTTTTCTTCATGAAATCACTAAACCAAGGATCATTCTATATACAGATGTAGTATAGCTTAAGCAATATGTAAACAGCCATTTCAAATAACAATATTAAAAAAAATCTTTGGAATATCAAAATGAAACAGAGCTTTAAAGCTACAAAAGTACTAAATGCATCATAATTACGAAAAATTCTTCCACATATTCACTTTATATTATGGAAAAAGGGAATATTAAGGTTCTGTATGATTTCTTAACACATCAACACAAGGCTAACTGCTAACGCGACGCACTAGTGTAACAATGGACGGACACACACAGACACAAGGAGTATAAACCCATTAGTGGAAGCAGTATTTTTTTTCCGAAACAATCTCGCTTATGTTTATCCTCTCTAAACTTCGCTAAAAACGTATTACTACTACGTAAAATATTAATAGACAGGCAAGGATTGATACCATTAAAGAAGGAGCGCAATATTATCCATATTTTCATTTCATATACAGAGAAAAGAAATTATTATGTTTCTGAGAGGAGCTTCCCATTTTGGTTGTTGTTTTGAAAAATATATCGCAATGCACGGGCCTTGATAGATATAGGAGGCAATGAATGAAATATATCGCATGCACGGGCCTTGGCAGATATAGGAGGCGATGATAATCTCTCTCTTTGCACGAGAGGTTTATCTTTAATATTTAAATAAATATAATTATTTTTAATTATTTTAATCTTCAATAATTAACATTAATAATAGTTAAATCGTTTAAAATAAAGTTATACCTATTATCATCTCACACTTTGCTAATATTGACGTTTAAAGTGAAGGGTACCCCTCTTGCCCACTTTCTTCAAATTTTGGGGTATATATACGATTCGTTTCCATTATAATAGTAAGGAAAAAGCGCAATTGCGAAAACCTTTGGTGGCGATCCCACCTTAGGGAGGCTAGACGTTTCTCGTAACCCTAGCTGATCGCCGCGTATATCCTAAAACCAAACGATGATAATGGAGTAGAAGCCAATGATACAGATTGGTGTCAATGTGGAATAGACGGAAGACCAGTGGATGGTGGTGTTAGAAGCCAGTGTAAGTGCAGACTGGTGTCAATGTGGGATTGACAAAAAACAGAAGATGGTGGTGATTAGAAGCCAGTATGTACAGACTGGTGTCCAAGTGGAATGGACGAAGACCAGAAGATGGTGGTGATTAGAAGCCATTATGTACAGACTGGTGTCCATGGGGATGGACGAAGAACAAAAGATGGTGGTGATTAGAAGCCAGTAAGAACAGACTGGTGTCTGTGTGGGATGGACAAAGACCAGAAGATGGTGGTGTGAGAACTCAAGTAGAGGAGCCATTTCCGTGACTGTGAAAGCAGTTCGGAAATGGCGAACACGTTTGCTCCGATACGCAAACTGCGAACGCGGTCACGTGGGTGTAACAACGGACAGACAGACAGACACACAGACAGACACACACACAGACAGACACACAGACAGACACACACACAGACAGACACACACACAGACACGGCCGTTACAGAACCTCTCCTGGACTACGTCACACGGAGAGGTAAAAATACAAATTTAAAAAAATTTAGATCATAAGTGGAAGCCTTTATTATCATCATAATTTGGCCCTAACACCGTTTAATTAATTTAATTCATATTAATTTCTCGTTGGGATTTAATTAGTTTTCTCAAATTTGAGATCATCGTGTCAATATTACTCTTTAGATTCAAGGGTTTTTTAGTTTAGTTTAGTTTAAGGGTTAATTAAAGCCCTAAGAGACTGGGCTTTCCTAATTAAATCCATCTCTAATTACTATTTAAATTTAATTAAGTAATTTGGACTTGCCAATGTGCGTTAATTAATTACGAATCTAAATTGTTTTAAAAAGGCCGTTCTCTTCATTTTATTAGTTTATATATTAATTATTAAGATTGTCATTTAAAAATGTGAAGGAGATTTTTTTAGCAAAAGGAGAGAATTAAAATATATTAATTTTAATTAATATTATTACTAGCTCTTAATTACAATTACATTAAAGGGGTAATCCACCCTTTATTTTATTTTATTTAAATCTGAAAAGTAAAAACTTAAATTGGTTTTAAAGAAAAATAATATTTTACGTTTAATTTCTCACAATTTACAAAAACATTCGTATCGTTGATCTAATTTTGTTGTTTTTTTTTATAAATCATAAATGACATTTATAATAAGCGAAAGAATAAATATATTTCTCGGTTTAATCCTTATTCCTGATGCAAATGCTGTAGAATATCTACAATCTCTTCTTTATTAATATCGTCAGAATCGTTATAATAGAGAGTTTTGTGGCACAACGGACAAATATCCTGAACGTAAAGCCATTTCCTTAGGCAAACTCCGTGAAAGTAATGATTACAACGCGTAATTCTCGCGTTATTCAGCTCTTGGTAACAAATAGCGCAAACGTCGTCAAAAGCGCGTAATTGTTCGTCGCTGGCTTCCGGTAACAGATTAATTTTGTTGACGGCCGAGCGTCGTTTCATGAAAACTCTCCAGCCAGATTTGGCCTGAAGCCAAATGTTAAAATAAGCGTGAATGCACATCATGCAAGCTCTTATTGTTCCCCCTGACTCGAAGAAAAGTATCCAAGCCCCGTTAAAAAATAAGAAGATTCCAAAAATGAATTCGATGCTGCTGCCCGTCGCGCGAATATAGTAGACGTAATCGTCTAGTTTCTCCCAGAAAGTATTTCTGAAAAGAGATATATTTAGGTCAGTTTCTGCCGCCGGATGTATTAAGCGAGAAACGTGGCAAATTTCCTGAAAGTGTCGCGCGTTTTATTCGTCTTCAGGAAAAGCGCCTTTAAAAGGTGACTGATAATATTAATATTTACCCGTACCTATAGGCGTCTATCATAAAGAGAAAATAAACCAATAGAGATATGACGACTTTTATAACGACTTCTATACTGAAAGCCGAAACGGCTAAGAGCCAAGTTGATACCGCGTGACGATGCCACAAAAAGTTTAAAAACCAACAAGGGAATAGGATTAAAAAGGCACAAATTGCTAGGGCTCTCCCGTGTTTGTTTATCGAAGTATTTCGCGAAGCGCTCAACGAAAGTAACAAGGGGTTAACCATGTTATGAATAAAATGGAAGATGGCCGTGATCAAGAGACACAAGTTGCGGTACAGCCTTAAGAACCTTTTTTCCGGTTCCATACCGGATAAACCAGTTTGCAAGGCTAAAATAAAGAAGAGTATGGCGGAAACAGTCCCGATGCTCTTGTCCTCCGGGTCTTCCAGGAGTAAGAAATTTTGCATGGCGTATCCAATGTAGTGAGAGATTGAAGATATGACCGAAGTCTAAAATGGAACGACGTAAAATTAAAATTGGACTGAATAACGTAATAAATAATAATAAATTACCATTCCCAAAACCGCCACTAAAGTCTCGCAGCCGCGAATTAACAATTCTCTAGCTAATCCATACATGTTATCCATGGTAAGGGCTATAATGCCATCAGTTCTGTATCTATCGTGCGTCGTGTCGGCTATCATAAACACCGCTTGTTCGGTGATACGCGTTAACCAAAAAACCCTTAAAACTTGGGGAACGTGAAGTCTAACCCACTGATTTTCAAGCAAAGTGTAAAGTCCATAATGCCTGACGACGCCTCTACACCATAAAACCCCTTTCCATATTGTGTCATAAATTTGTCTGGCTTGTAACAATAAGGTACAAGTTATATACGTAAAAGCCACGCCAGAAGATATTAAAGGCGCGCATATTATAACCGATTTCGGTAAAGGCAATATGCTAATCACAATCGGGACAATGAAACTTAAACCAATTGCGTGTTTTGGTAAATAGTTTGCGTTGGAACTGTTTGAGACGCAGAAAATTACTGCCAAGAACACTTGGAGCAGATAATTGCCCCCGATTTGGCTTATGGCTCTTATATTGAATGTTATTATTTCGTAAGCGATACTGCTTTGTTGTTCGTGAAGATCAAGGACATATTTTATATATTCTTCATTCCACACGTATGACCAGATTATGTCACCAACTGATGCTAACCACAAGTATACGGCTAATAGTTGGTTAGTAGCGAGAAGAAATGTGGAAAATGATGCTAAAAATACTGCAAATAATAATAAGAAGAAAATTTGCATTGGAGCCTCACGAGGAACAAGGTCAAAATGAATCCAAAGATGTCTCATAAATTGAGTCTTTTGACGTTCTTGGTCTCATTTTAAAGCAATTTTTCGCGGTACATTCCCAAAAACATTACCTAAAGTATAAACTAGCAACCAAGCAATGGAAGGACCATCCAAATTTAGTCCAACATGGTGTATAGCAGTTACGTTATTTGTGAGATTACCCTTTTCAGCTACATCACTTTCGTAAATGTCTCCAGCAGAGAGTTTTAGTTGCAATTGCGTGTCACGATTTAAACCCATACTGGCGTTCAATATGCCATCCATGATAAAAACTGGTGGCACCCGAAGGATAACGTCCAACAATGACCAGATGCGAGCTTTTAGCGTAACTCTCTGAGAGTTTGGGCTATCCATTTTTAGGTTAAATTGTAAAACCAATTTAATATACAAGTACTTAAGTATGTAATTGAAGTTCCCGATGACACTTGTAAGGTCAAGGAACTATTTTAGGCCCTGCAGCGTTTTTGGAGGTGAGGCAGGTGATTTTTTTTACCTCTCCCCAACCAAAGTCTATGAAGTTAGGCCCGAAGTTAAGCACGCACACTCGCATTTATATTTGTTATTTGGAATATAATATTTTAATTTATTTTTTTTAGTCCACGACTTTGAAACTAAACTAACTTAGTTTTAAGTTTAAATAATTAAAATTGGAACTTAGTTTAGTTCATACGTTTTCAAGGTTCATTGAAGGCTTCCCAACCGGAAATTCCGGGTTTTTTCTCATTGTCACATCATCACGTGTTTCCGCTAAATTTTTAAAAGCTGAAATATGACAAATAAAGCTGGCGCATATTTATTAATTATATTAATTATAATTAGATAAAAAGGTCTATATTAAATCTTAAAATTTCTATTTACAAGTATGAGTTAAGTTATACGGATAAAATCCCAAAACTTTGCCCAAATTACCGAATATCTACTTTTCAATAATGATGTTTATTTCCAGCGCTGATTTTCAAACAAGAAATCATAGTCCCATAGTTCGTCTGCTGTTCCCGCCAAAACTGTCACATGCAGTCAATCTGTCATAACTGCACTCCTGTTTTTATTAGACCAGTGATACAATTCATAATTAAACTTGTAGTTGTGGTTCTAATTAAGTGAACTGAAATGGATAAAATGGAAGTAGATGATGAGGTTCCAAGCACCAGTGGAACCTCAACAAAATCTGGATCATCAACCAAACGATCCCTAAATGTGGTACCATGGGTTGAAAAATACCGGCCAGTTTTATTCTCTGAAATAATGGGAAACGAAGAAACTGTGTCCCGTTTAGAAGTTTTCGCTAAAGAAGGGAATGTCCCTAATGTAATTCTCGCTGGGCCACCTGGAGTTGGTAAAACCACAACAATTTTATGCCTCGCAAGACATCTACTTGGTCCTGTCTTCAAAGATGCTGTTTTGGAGTTAAATGCTTCTAATGATCGTGGTATTGACGTAGTTCGAAACAAAATCAAAATGTTTGCTCAACAAAAAGTGACTCTACCTGAAGGTAGACACAAGATTATCATCCTAGATGAAGCTGACAGTATGACGGAAGGTGCCCAACAAGCTCTGAGACGCACTATGGAAATATACTCTAAAACAACTCGTTTTGCGCTGGCTTGTAACACGTCTGATAAAATAATTGAACCTATTCAATCTCGTTGCGCTATGATTCGATTTGGAAAACTCAGTGATACTCAGATCCTATCAAAACTTAAAACAATCTGTGAGAAGGAGAATGTTAGCTATACTGCTGATGGAATTGAAGCCATTATCTTCACAGCCCAAGGAGACATGAGGCAAGCTTTGAACAATCTACAATCAACCTTTGCTGGATTTGGACACGTTAATAGTGAAAACGTCTTCAAAGTGTGTGATGAACCTCATCCTTTATTAATCAAAGACATGATTCAACATTGTGTGGAAGGAAATATTGACGACGCTTACAAAATTATAAACCATTTGTGGAAATTAGGATACGCTGCTGAAGATATTATAAGCAATATTTTTCGTGTTTGTAAGAATCACGATATGCCTGAATATCTAAAATTGGAATTTATTAAAGAAATTGGCTTTACTCATATGAGAATAGTTCAAGGGGTCAGTTCTTTGTTACAGATGTCAGGTTTGTTGGCTAAACTTTGCTTGAAAACTAAAAAAACTTAAGAAACATAAAATATGTAAGTCAATTTTGTTTTTCAATTAAAATAACATTCATTTTTCAACTTTAATTGTGCCGAATTATTAATTTATTTGTATGTAAATGTGTTGTAATTCCTATCAAATATAAATGAGTCTGAGAAAATTTTCCCGCCTATTTGGCACCGCCATTTTAACTTTTTAAGACTCAGAGGTCAAAACTCAAAAAGGGGTCAACCCTCTATATCGGTCATCATATACAATTAGGAAGCCACTCTAACCAGTTTTTATTGGAAACCTCTTCAAGGCTCTTTAAGTTTTTGACGTTAGCACGAAAATGTTTTTTAGATAAAAATAAGTTTGTTTGATTATCTTGAAACCCGTCTGTTCTTCTCCTAAAATCGCTGCCTTACCCAATCACCATCTCCCCTTGTTAGTGTTACGCGTTAGATTTTTTTAATGTCCTTGACTTTAGGAGGAAAACGCTTTGTCATTCCGCTTTGGGCTTCATTCGGGCGAGAACACAGTCGGTTTTTGCGCAATTTTATTACATATTCGAAGTTAAATAGAATGTCTACTCGAGAGTTCGATTATTTGGTTATCGGGGGAGGGTCAGGCGGAATTGCCAGCGCTAGAAGAGCTGCCGAATTTGGGGTCAAAGTGGGCCTAATCGAGAAACAACGCCTGGGTGGAACATGCGTGAGTAGAATTTTTGGTTAAGTTTTATTCCTTGTGGCGGGCCTTTGTTGTGGTCTACGCTAAGTTGCGTAATGGTACGTAATTTATTATTTACATTCAAAACTCGTTTGATGGCGATAGTTTATCCGATAAACAAAACGACAAATAGTGTGCACTAAATGTGCTACATAATTAAGACCGACAACAAGATAGGAATCGTAAGCTAGACCGAAAAGCAATCCTTGTTATTGGCGGGAAAATGCTCCACGAGCCGCGATATTCAAACCGTCTATTTTGAAGGACATCTCCGTTGAGAAAAGTACCACATCCCTTACAAATCGGAGCTCGCGCGCAGTCGCACTAGGATGTAGTTTCCCGCCAAAACCTAGCATTACTTTTAAACGTAGCTTATGACTTTATCTACGTCTGTCTGTCTGTCTTTTGTATATAATTTTAGTATTTAGCCCAAAACTTAAAAGTAACTTATTAAAAGATTAAAAATAACTTTGAAGGTAGTCTCCGCAATGCTTTAGGAGTATTTAAAGCTTCTCTTAACAGTAATATTCTTTCAAAAATCCAATCTCTTTAGGTAAATGTTGGCTGTATTCCAAAAAAACTTTGTTTCTACGCTTCACAACATGTGGAATCAGCCAAAGAACATAAAGCATACGGATTAGATACTGAAGTTCGTGGTTTTGATTATAGGTAATCTTTATCTAGATATTTTTAGGCCCCTAAAATTAAGAATTTTTGGCTCAAAAATGACAATTTTTCAAGCGGTTTCAAGCAAAAACGAGATGCTTACATTGCAAAATTGAATGGAATTTACCAATCTAATTTAGACAAGGTACCTCTTTATTATTTAGAGGATCTGGTAATTTTTCTATCCGCCTTTGACGAAAAAAAAAATGCGATTTCAGAGTCAGGTTGAAGTTATCACAGGCGCCGCTAAATTTATAGGCGATCGAACGCTAGAAGTTCAAGGTCAAATATACAAAGGGAAGCACATTCTTATCGCTGTTGGGGGTGCCCCTATCATACCCAAAAATATACAGGGTGAAAATAAATTTAGAATCTCGTTTAAAAGTTGGGTTTTCCACAATAAAATTGACATAACGTTTGAACCACAGGGGCTGAGTATGGTATTTCAAGCGATGGGTTTATAGAATTGGAAAACATACCGAAGTTAGTGACAAAACTTGCGTTTAGTTTCGAATCAGTTATCTTAAGTATATTTTAAATTTAAAGAAAGTCAGTTGTGGTCGGAGCAGGGTACATCGGCGTGGAATTATCTTCGATTTTGCATGAGTTGGGGTCGGAGGTCCATTTTATCATTCGTAAAGATAAAGTCCTTCGAAACTTTGATTCTACCCTAAGCACCGCCCTTACTGAACAAATTGTAGAATCTGGGTTGAATCTACGCAAAAACAGTTCGGTAGGTTGGTCTTAACTCTAGTAATTACTGGACTTCTAGAAGGCATTCTTAAAAATATGAATAAACTTTAAGATCACAAAAGTGGTCAAGAAAGGTGACCAGACACTGACCATTACTCTAGCAACTGGAGATGTCATAGATGACGTCGAATGTCTTTTATGGGCAGTTGGACGTGAGCCCAGTATCGACATTGGTCTTGACGCGGCGGTAATGCATCATTATATCTTGTTAAATTAGGCTTAACTGAGAACTTAAAACAACAGTTCCAAAATTAGATTTAGTTCCAACACCGGAAGTTATTCTTAACTGAACTTTCGTAATCTTTCGATGTTTTCGCGATTTTTTGAGATATTTATATCAAGATAAACAAAATACCAAATTCTCTTGAATAATTCCTATCATAGTTTAAATTAGGCTTAACTTTATAAACGCAGGGTGTAAAATTAGATGAAACCGGCCACATAGCGGTTGACGAGTATCAAAATACATCAGCTACCAACGTGTACGCGCTGGGTGACGTGTGTGGTAAATACTTGTTGACACCGGGTAGGGACATGATTATAAATATTCTATTAGTAACCTGTCAACAATCATGTGGGAGATTTTTGAAGGTTTCTCTCTGATCTTCATTTAGTTGCGATTAAAGCTGGCAGAATCTTGGCGCATCGTCTTTTTGACAACCAACCCTCTTTGAAAATGGACTATTCTAACATACCGTCCGTCGTATTCAGCCATCCACCTCTTGGCACTGTTGGTTTGACTGAAGGTATTGTACCGTGTGTTAAGCCTAACTTATATCACTAGCCAAAGCTTAGGTACCCCCTTACATCCTTTCTTTTAGTTTAGAGTATCATTGACTTATTTTATTATCTGCTGTTTTCGCTTTTGTCGCTTAAAGCAGAGAAACTATAGCTAGGGAACAGAAAGTTAGCTTTAGTAATATTTAATATGGCCAGAAGTATATAATAGTTCTCTTCGAGAGAAGTGTACCACAAAGCGGGGTAATAGTAAGACGAGTCTTCCCAACATCAGAACATTTATTTCAAGGTTACTAAACCGAATCACATGCGCGATAAATAATTCCCTCGTCATTACTCTATTAGCGCTTAACTATTTGCCATGGCGCGCTTGTCGAGACAAGGTTTGTGAGCCTGGTAAGAATCATGTTACAGAATTAAAGTATTAAGAGGACGGCAAGTGTCATCTTTCTTCTATCATCCCCTTCTGATATGGCCAACCAGAAGTAAAAACGTAACCTTAGAATCACCTCATGCTTAAGCTTTTACTCCTCTTGATACATTCTCTCTGGTAAAAGTTAGTCAAGAACTATGTTGTGTTTAAATGAAACTCATTCCGGTTTGAACAGCAGACAAACTGTTCCTCATTCTTTGCTTTTGTTATATAATTTTGTGGTCAAGGTCACCTACGTTCAAAGGCTTACAAACCTTAAATTGTGTTACGATATTCCCCAAGCCCAAGAACTCATAAATTTCAATTTGACTTAAATTCATATGATGTACCTAGTAATCTAGCAATATTTTCAACTTAACCTTTGACACCCGGTAGAGGAAGCTGTGAAGAAATTCGGACGTGAAAATTTGAAAATTTATCGCACGGCTTTCACCCCACTTTATTACAATATGACCGAGAAGAAGGGGAAATTTGTGGCCAAATTAATTTGTCAGGGACCGGACCAGAAGGTATTTGTTTACGCTCAACTTGAGGACATCAGTATAGGCGATATTTGAATACCTTTTAACACCCTTAGGTAATTGGACTCCATCTATTGGGTAATGGTAGCGATGAAATGCTTCAAGGTTTCGCGGTTGCCATCAAAATGGGCGCCACTAAGAGTCAGTTCGATGACTGTGTGGCCATACACCCAACATCTTCTGAGGAAATTGTACTTTTTCGTTAGAAATAGCGGACCACTAAATTTTGAACCCTTTAAAACCAGTATTCTCTGTAACATACAGGGTATTTTTAAACGATAATAGTTACTATCAAAAGTTGATGGATAAAAACCAAAAGTATACTTTATGGAAGCTTGCTCGCGCTGTGTAAGATGAGAAACCCCCTTTACCTTTCAGAATAGTGTCGACCCCAATCTGCGTATGATTACAATCACGACCGTGGCACATTGAACATGCGCGAATAGGCTCAATATAGTACCAAGAATTAACGTTTGGATCGCCACCATCGAGTACTATTACTATAAACCTTTCACCCGCAAAAATCTCTTCTCTGATTGGTTGGTTCGTGCAGAGGTTGAGATGAAGGTAGTTTGCTTTTCATTTTACATGGCGCGGGAACTGGGAACAAAGTAAACTTTTGGTTTTTTATCTGTGAACCTTTGTTGCTATTAAATCGAATTTGTACTCGTGTTTAGTTGTAGCATAAGCAAATATAAATCACAAAAAGTGAAGGTAGCTTTCACTTTCTGCTTTTAGTAATTTTTGGTTATGGGTGCAATAAATGTATTGAATCTAAAACTTTTATTTACATTTAATTAAATCTCATAAATATTTCAAAAACCAATTACGATGTCAGTGTATACTCAGTAATTGTATTCGTTGTAATTTTTAGCAGTTGCCCTTTCAATATATAGCTTCTCGAAGATTGACTAATGCATCTTGTAACAGTTGTCCATATGGTAGGTGACTCGCGACAGATGTTGCGTTATTAATATCGGTACTGTCGAACTCACAAATGACTGGCAACACTTGTCTAGTGTGCGGACAATTATGAAGCCACGTGACTCTAACAAGTTCTTATTAGAAACCTCTTCAAGGCTCTTAAGTTTTTGACGTTAACACGAAAATGTTCTTTAGATAAACGTTTGTTTGATTATCTTGAAATTCGTCTGTCCTTCAGAGCTCCTGAAATCGCTGCAAGGCCTAACTTGCCTTACCCAATCCATTCACCCTCTCATGTAATGTTGTTAGTGATAGTGTTACGGATTCTTTTTATGCCCTTGACTTTAGAAGCGAAACGCTTTGTCATTCGGTTTTGGGATTCAACCGGGTGAGAACACAGTCGGTTTTTGCGCATATTTGTTACATATTCGAAGTTAAAAAATGTCTTCCCAAGAATTCGATTATTTGGTAATTGGGGGAGGGTCAGGTGGAATTCCCAGCGCTATAAGAGCTGCCGAATTTGGGGTCAAAGTGGGCCTAATCGAGAAACAACGCATGGGTGGAACATGCGTAAGTAGAATTATTAGTTAATTTTTTTCCTTAATATTTCGAGGAAGGCGCATTTATGACTATGATAAACCATATAAATAGATTTCTGACAGGGATGTAAGACAGACAACAGAGTACCAGTCATAAACCAGACCAAAAAGCATTGCTTATTTTTGGCGGAAAAATGCCCCGCGACTCCGCGAGCCGCGATATTCAAACCACCTATTTCGAAGGACATCCCTTACAAATCGGAGCTCGCGCGCAGTCGCACTAGGATGTAATTTCCCGCCAAACCATAGCAATACTTTTAAATGTAGCTTGTGACTTTATCTAAGTTTGTCTGTCTTTTGTATATAATTTTACGAAGTCCAAGACTTAAAAGTAACTCATAAAAGATTAAAAATAACTATCGGCAATGCTTTAGGAGTATTTAACGTTTATCTTTACAGTAATATTCCTTCAAAAATTGTATCTCTTTAGATAAATGTTGGCTGTATTCCAAAAAAACTTTGTTTCTACGCTTCACAACATGTGGAATCAGCCAAAGAACATAAAGCATACGGAATAGATACTGAATTTCGTGGTTTAGATTATAGGTAATTTTCATCTGATATTTTTAGTGGCCTAAAATTGAGAATTTTTCGCTCAAAAATTAACATTTTCAAGCGGTTTCAAGCAAAAACGAGATGCTTACATTGCAAGATTGAATGGATTTTTTCAATCTAGTTTAGAGAAAGTATGTCTACCTTTTTATCATTTAGAGGATCTGTTAATTTTTCTACCCACCTTTGACGAATAAAAAAATGCGATTTCAGAGTCAGGTTGAAGTTATCACAGGCGCCGCTAAATTTATAGGCGATCGAACGCTAGAAGTTCAAGGTCAAATATACAAAGGGAAGCACATTCTTATCGCTGTTGGGGGTGCCCCTATCATACCCAAAGATATACAGGGTGAAAATAAATTTAGAATCTCGTTTAAAAGTTGGGTTTTCCACAATAAAATTGACATAACGTTTGAACCACAGGGGCTGAGTATGGTATTTCAAGCGATGGGTTTTTTGAATTGGAAAACATTCCGAAGTTAGTGACAAAACTTGCGTTTAGTTTCGAATCAGTTATCTTAAGTATATTTTAAATTTAAAGAAAGTCCGTTGTGGTCGGAGCAGGGTACATCGGCGTGGAATTATCCACGATTTTGCATGAATTAGGGTCGGAGGTCCATTTCGTTATTCGTAAAGATAAGGTCCTTCGGAACTTTGATTCTACCCTAAGCACCGCCCTTACTGAACAAATTATAGAATCTGGGTTGAATTTACGCAAAAACAGTTCGGTAGGTCTTAACTCTAGTAATTACTGGACTTCTAGAAGGCATTCTTAAAAAAATTAATAAACTTTAAGATCACAAAAGTGGTCAAGAAAGGTGACCAGACACTGACCATTACTCTAGCAACTGGAGACGTCATAGATGACGTCGAATGTCTTTTATGGGCAGTTGGACGTGAGCCCAGTATCGACATTGGTCTTGACGCGGCGGTAATGCATCATTATATCTTGTTAAATTAGGCTTAACTGAGAACTTAAAACAACAGTTCCAAAATTAGATTTAGTTCCAACACCGGAAGTTATTCTTAACTGAACTTTCGTAATCTTTCGATGTTTTCGCGATTTTTTGAGATATTTATATCAAGATAAACAAAATACCAAATTCTCTTGAATAATTCCTATCATAGTTTAAATTAGGCTTAACTTTATAAACGCAGGGTGTAAAATTAGATGAAACCGGCCACATAGCGGTTGACGAGTATCAAAATACATCAGCTACCAACGTGTACGCGCTGGGTGACGTGTGTGGTAAATACTTGTTGACACCGGGTAGGGACATGATTATAAATATTCTATTAGTAACCTGTCAACAATCATGTGGGAGATTTTTGAAGGTTTCTCTCTGATCTTCATTTAGTTGCGATTAAAGCTGGCAGAATCTTGGCGCATCGTCTTTTTGACAACCAACCCTCTTTGAAAATGGACTATTCTAACATACCATCCGTGGTGTTTTGCCATCCACCTCTTGGCACTGTTGGTTTGACTGAAGGTATTGAACCCTGGATATGTGTAAAAATACTACTTATTATGGATTCCCAACTAGACCAAAAGGGCACGGGGGGGGGGGGTTTAAGTCATATTTGTTTCTCTGTTCAACGGGTGCCTAGGTGAAATGCCTTTTAGAAGATAAGAGATGGGAATCCATAATACATAGTATTGATTCATGTCCATGGTACTATGTTATGTTTAAATAAATCTTTCGTTCCTGGTTGAACAGTAGACAAACTGTTCCTCATTCTTTGCTTTTGTTATATAATTTTGTGGTCAAGGTCACCTACGTTCAAAGGCTTACAAACTTTATTTTATGTTACGATATTCCCAAGCCCAAGAACTCATAAATTTCAATTTGACTTAAATTCATATGATGAACTTAGTAATCTAGCAATATTTTTCTTTGACACCCGATAGAGGAAGCTGTGAAGAAATTCGGACGTGAAAACTTGAAAATTTATCGCACGGCTTTCACCCCGCTTTATTACAATATGACCGAGAAGAAGGGGAAATTTGTGGCCAAGTTAATTTGTCAGGGACCGGACCAGAAGGTATTTGTTTACGCTCAACTTGAGGACATCAGTATAGGCGATATTTGAATACCTTTTAACACCCTTAGGTAATTGGACTCCATCTATTGGGTAATGGTAGCGATGAAATGCTTCAAGGTTTCGCGGTTGCCATCAAAATGGGCGCCACTAAGAGTCAGTTCGATGACTGTGTGGCCATACACCCAACATCTTCTGAGGAAATTGTACTTTTTCGTTAGAAATAGCAATTATAAATCACCGAAAGGGAGGCGTTAGGGAGATCAAAGTAACTACGGGTAGCTTTCACTTTTAGTAATTGTTGGTTATGGGTGCAATAAATGTATTGAACATAAATCCAAAACTTTTATTTACATTTATACAAATCTCATAATTATTTTAAAAACAAATTACGATGTCAGTGTATACTCAGTAATTGTATTTGTAGTAATTTTTAGCAGTTGTCCTTTCAATATATACCTTCTCGAAGATGGTCTCGAGATTAATTAAGACGTCTTGTAACAGTCGTCCGTTTGGTGCCTGACTCGCGTCGGATGTTGCGTTGTTAACAACGGTACTGTCAAACCTCTGGGCCAGTTCCGGGTAGAGGAATCTTTGGTACAGGACAGTTACTGGTAAGTCCATGGTAAATCCGTTGGGTGTTGTCCAAGTGACGTGAGGTTGTTGTAAGTACGTCGTATCCTTATGCGGCGTCGTTCTCGTGAACTCAACGGCTTGAAACATTGGAAAATTAGTCGAGATTAAGGAACGAACTCTGAAACGTAACGAGGGAAGGGCTGATTAGGGATTTTAGTATATCAATGTCATTCTAAGTTCAGAGCTACGCGCTCCGGGTTTTTGTTGTATTTACTAACAATGGTAGTACCACAAGTAGAACCTTCTTTATAATATAGTAAGTAAACATCATTGAGATACTAATTCGTCCAAGTAAGTTACATTAATTGTGTCTTATGAGTTAATTTTGTAATATTTTCAAATTAACCTTTGACACCGACTGACGTGAGAGTTTTTGACGTCACTGTTAAGAAAAGGTGAAAATAAAAACAAAACTATCTCGGAGTTAAAATCGTGTTCTCGGACTATGATACCAAACATTTTCGAAATAGATAAACTTTGCACTCGTGACGTGTTAATTTAAATTTGGCCAACTTGAAATAACATTGCGAAATAGTCAACAATAAACACGTTAATTGAAAAAAGCCCGTGATAAGATAATAAACGGTAAAAGTTCAGCTGAAAAAAATACTTGGCAGACTTCCAAGTGGTTCATTTTGTACCCCTTTTCAAAGGTCGTCCCTCCCACTGGTATTTTTGGTCTACAAGAAAAAATAAGTCTGAAAATGAACGTTTTTGAGACCAATACGCGTTGGATTGACAGAGCGGGAAGGTCGTGGGATTCTCTACGTTTTCAGTTGAAATTCTGTCATGGAACTAGTTGGTGCATGGTTCTGTTAGAATGGATAGGCGGACTCGGAAGTGTTGAGTTAGTTTCAATTTTATTTTGTTCGGACTAAATACTTTCAAATTAACTTAAACTCGCGGCGGACGTCTCGTGATTGAACTCCATTTTCTGAAGTTTATAAAAAAAACCGAAAATGTCAACTTGCACGATTTTATCTGAGGAACTTCGGGGTTATCCGAGAACTGCAGCTAAGAAAAACCCCATGCGTAAGTCAATATTTTGAAGTTTTAAATACTGTTCATGCCCCCGTTTTTGTTTATTGTTTTAAAATTAAACATAGTAATGGGGCTTCTGAACGAGTGCCACTTATTGATTGAAATTAGGCCTTTGAAACCTTGTACGGGTATTAAGTTGACCCGAATTTGACCCCAATTTTAAGTTAAATTTAGCCGTTTGTTTGTGTTTTCCTCGCGTACTTTCTCTAGTGGATTATTGTGGGGGTGAGTTTTTTGGAAATTGTTCCTTGCCAAAAATTTGTTATTATCGCCTAGCGAAGTACTAGTCGCTGTTTCTAGGAATTTTTAACTTAGTTTTAATTCAAATTAAAGGTCGAATTAGGGTTAAAAAAGTAGAATAGACCATTTGGTGAAACTGTTATTATTGGAGGAAGTCGTATTACTAGATAATTAGCAAACTTAAAAGGAAAAAATGCAAGCGAACCAAACCCTATAAAGTTAATTGGAACTGTTATCTCACTTGTCGACAGTTACAAAATTTTCGTAATCTCGGATGTACCATAAATATGAAATAACGTGAAATATTGCTTTCTTGATTGCTTATGGGCGAGTTGGCATGGAGCTTACAAACTTATAGGGGATAGACCTTTCAGTTGGATGAATACTACGTCACACCCTCAAGTCTTACCTCAATTCTGGTAGACATATTGATGGGTTTCTGCTTTCCTCCTGCATTTGACCCACCAATATAGACTCGTAAATTATCTCACAAATCATAGCCCTCTAACCTTAAACATTAAAGCAGTCGTCAGGAGCTTATTATAGCGAGGGGGTGAGGTAGGATTCTCAGGGTCATTCCGAATTTATTTCTGGTCCTCTATAGAACTACAAAGTCCATGATTGGTTAGCAGCTAGGTTAGAATGAAGGTGAAATGTTTCTTAAGTTAGCAATTTGTCTTAGATCGCGAATCAGTCAAAGACATACTATAAAAACCCCGAAATTGATCGCGGAGCTTCTTATAACCCCTTATCTGTCTGGAACTCTAGTTTGGTGTCTCGAATCAATTGCGAAAATCATTCAATAGAATTTCTAGACAAGTTGCGAATGACTGGGTTACATTCTCTCCTCTCGTGCATGAGTCGGTCGGTTTCAGATTGAAAAAGGCTTTGTAATTTTAATGAAAGCCCAGTTTTTTTTTTTTTTGAGTTAGTAAGTTTTTGAATTAGGATGACCTTTCGCGGTAAGAACGTGAGATACTCGAACTTGGGTGCGGGACACGAAAACCAACGAAAAGTTGAGGGTCATATTTTGTTTAATTTTTTGAAAGAAAATTCGTACGCTAGTAATTATGTCAAATAAGTTGAACTTTAATCTCTTGTCAATATTAAGACTTTCAAACTGTTGTCTTCGTAACTATCTAACAATGACCTTGAGTTAAGCCTACTTTTAAAGATGAAAAATCAAAATTTTCCAAATACTTAAGTCTCCCTGTAGAAAACTGATATTAGAGACGGTTTTATGGGAGCCATAGGTCACATTACTCGTGTTTATCGCACCCCTGAAAATCCCCTTAAATATAACTGATAATGAAGGTTATCTGTTCCAAGTTGTTTTCACAAACAATTTTATTGCTTTATGGTGTGATCTGTTTCAATGAAATTATATAGACCACTTCGATATAACTAAACTTCGCCTTCCATCCATCTTTTTAGCGCAGAGAGAGAGCGCGTCAGGATACAGAGGGTTTCCTACCTCTTGTTTTACATAGAAAGGGTCTATTAGATATTTCCTAGCCTATAAAAAGTTTATCTCTAAAGACTGTGTTTTCCAGTCAAAAAGTACTTCAAAGTGGTGGGAGGATCGGAGTTGTATGTCATTAAACTCGCGACGGCATAGTTACAGGTGTGTTACAGACACACAGGGAAAAGAGAATATTATCTCTCAATTGTTGGGATCTTATACCTTAGATGGCGAACCCGGCGTTTAAAGGGACTTCGAAAATCGGAATCTCTCTGGGAAATCCACGTGCATGCGTCGTGAGCCCTACGTCTCGCGCACGAGCCCCGGTTTTGACATATCTGGCGCCGGCTTTCCTATGACGCAATTCGTAATATACCCGTGTTGCATCTTATTTTTCCCCAAATACGAGACGACAAGAAGCGGGTTAAAATTAATCTTCGATAACTCCAATTAGCCTCTCGACACTAATTTAGCTCCCGAGTGTTGCCTTGTACTTTTTAATTTGATAACTTTCGTTCTATAAATATACTTTAATCGACTTCACTATCCTCCCCCCTTCTTGTTTACTGACATTAATTAATTTACGAAGTTGTTATTTCCGTGTTAATTAGTTTGACATCAAGGCTGTCATTAAGATAAGTCGCTTAAGTTTTAAAGAAATTTAGGCTTAAGAATTATTTAAATTACAATAGTAGACCAGTAACATAGTATTAAGCCTTAAATAAATTACCAAATACTCTTATGGCGACGTCGTATCTCCCGCAATTAAGCTTAAGAATCATGTTAAAAATAGACAACTGTTCCAGAATCTCCGAAGACCCATTCTTCCTCAAGTCTTACCTAAGCCTAAATTGGTCTAAAAACGTATTAGGCCTAGATCTCCGAGCAAAATTTATTTTTATTGCGTGAAACCTTGACTGTGTCAAGAGGGTATTGTCTCAATGGGCAAGGCATGATTGTACCCGGCGACTTTAACATAATCATAACCCAAACAATCACGATCTCGTCCTCGATCGCGTCTCGTGACGTGTTCCTCCCCCAATTTTTTCCCCAATATTAAATTCTAAAAAAAAAATTGTAATATATTTTTAGCTTCGATGTCCAAAGGTTGACGGAAAAAGAGTCACTTGGCATAGTTGCCAACATATTTTCTCGTGTTCATACCCACAGTGAGTGTCTCGTTCTCGAAGTATCTCGCTTTTGAAGATCCTTAGTTTTTCGTATAACTTAGATTAACACGCGAAACACTGAACTAGGCGGCTAAATTCATTGGTCGATATTTCACTAGCGAAGACTCGACAGAGACTCAACATCCTTATCAAAGCCTTAGCTATTGGTTGGATTACGCGACGCACGTGAACTCGGGATGCTTTTCCGGTTAGCTTGGGAGAAATTCTCTAGGCCATACTGGTGCAGGCAACCGGCTTCAATTCCTTTCATATCTAACTCGAAACTCGAGGAGGAAGGAAGCGTGTTTAAGAACTCTCGTCGCGTTTTATAACGGGAACATTTCGTATTCGCGCGCTGTAAAATATATATATATTGAAAGAAATAAGTTAAAACTGAACTCTAGCATAATTGAACACCGCGTTTTATTAGGTTTAATTTAACTGGGATGTCATAACGCGAGAATTAATTCAACCAGATTAAATCGACCATCGAAATTAAATGGTAAGTCTATTGATCCCAATATGTTTCCCAAGCCTAATTATTACGCGCAAATAATAATTTTATAGGTTAAGGTATAGACAAATACGCGGCTGTCAAATTTGTAAACATGTTGTTTGAAATGACTACTCGCGAATGTAGTAAAAGGCCTAGAGAAACGAGAAAGTTTAACCCGAATTGGGTCTAGGACGTATCTACCAAACGCGTGTGTATAATTGTAATTAGTATATGGAAATTAGGTTAATGTCGACGAGGGTTTTGCGGAATACCGGCGCCAAACTAAGGTTATTTTCTGTTTTTGGGTTTAACATACTGTAAGGGCCCGGTTACCGGGAAATCCCAGGCATTGATTTTAAGGAGTATCATGCATTGCGGGAAAGTGAACTGTTCAGTCTAGCTGTTGGTTTTGCTGCGTAGATGACTTCGTCCTACGAGCAAGGTCGTTTGTTAACGGAGGAGACATTACAGTGGGCGGGTACTTGGGCTATCACGTTTAGCGACACGCGTTTAGTGAAGCTAGAATTAATTAAAGATTATGGCTGGTGTCATTTTAGAGACTTAAATTCTTGATGAATTTTTTTCCTGGGGTGTTGTCATGGGTTTTGCCGTAGTGACAGGGATTCCCGAAATTTAGTGATAAGACAGTGGGTTGTTGTTTATGAATGAAGTGGGTCTTCAACCTTTAACTCTGGATTTTTTTTTTTTTGGTTTTTTATTTTCATTGTCGTGCATACTTCTATTTGACATAGATTTTTAGAGGTTCAACCTTAAAACTTCATTGTTTATTAATTCAGATTTATTGTTTCAGATACATACTATTGGAAATACAATCACGTGGTTTACCGGCATTTTCGTGGACCTAACAATATTAGCAGCAGCAGCAGCAACAACAATAAGTTAAAAACGGCGTCTTCTCAGATGCCCGGAGATTTGGATATGATATTGTCAGCGAGTCCGCCGCTTTTCAGTCATTCGGCACTGGCGGATTTTCATTACGCGTACAATCACCAGAACATGCCGACGGGCCGAAATCACCACCACTTTCCTTCGCGTAAAAACATGCTTCGTTTAAACGCGCTGAACACCAGCGACAGTCGGGACGACAATGTCAAAGGAACGGTGGTCACGACACCGATCCGACCCATACTTATGATTAAAACTGTTCAATCACCGGTCGACGATGAGGTTGTCGTACCCGAGGTCGAGTCACCGACTAGTCCGTCCGGTCGGGATAAAAAGAGAGTCTGGTTCGCCGATGACAAAGGATTAGCTTTGGCCCACGTTCGGATTATGACGGAACCCTCGGATTGTCCGCCTAGATGGACGGACACCTTCTTGGAACACGTTACCGGAAAGAGCGTCCTTAGTCACGGGTTCGCTTGTGGAGGGGTCAAGAGTCGAAGGTCATTTAGAGTAGGACGTGGTGGCCAAATGAAGGAGAGTCATTGGGAACCGTCTTTCCCGCAACCGGCTTCCGATTACGTCGCATTCAGACACAAATTGGAGGGAGAGAATGTGTCATTGGAGAACGTCATAGTCAAAGAGGAAGGCGAAAACGCCCCACTAGTCACGGGAACCATTAAGGTCAAGAACATCTCATTCAACAAGGAGGTCACTGTCAGATTCACCTTCGACCGATGGTTAAGCCATAAAGATTCCCCATGTACCTACGTCCCTAATGGACTGGACAGCAATTTCGCTTGCCAATACGACACATTCTCCTTCAGCGAACCTATTCCACAAACCGCGGACAAATACGAAACTGTAGAATTTTGCGTCAAATATTCCAGCGACGGTAATGAATTTTGGGACAGCAATGGCGGCACCAATTACCGGTTACGTTTGGTCGAAAAACCGGTTCCTGAACCCGAAAAACCGGCCATGGATCCAGTTATGGCTAGGTATACCGATGTCCCTAGATTCGCTGATCCAGTAACGGCTGATTTTGATAAATGGACCGAATTCGCCAGTTGGAATCACTTAATCAACGATTCACCATACTGGTGAAGTTCAGTTCATTCAACAATAATCACGCTAAAAGATGCTAAAAATGTTATCAAAAATATCAAACAATGCACGCAATGTTCCTGACAGTTCAAGTGTGTCAAATTTAATAATGTCTTCCCTATAATAATAATATTACAACAACGTTATAAAAAGAAACCTTTCAAGATGGATAAACAAACGAGGAATCAATAAACAATCTAATACAATACAAATTATTTCATGATCAATTCATTTTGAGAAAACTATTTTTGGAGTTCGCGAAACAAATTTGGAACTCGTCAAAAATAACGTGATCTGAAACATAAACAATATTTCGTTCGCTAAGTTTATATTGTTCAACAAATAAACACGCACTTCGCAGCAATTTATGTTTAAAATTACCGACTGGAATACTTACCATTCTTCAGAATATCCAGGATTATATCTTCGAAATGTTGTCTTGAGATGTTTATTTACGTCAAAACCAGAGATTGGAGAATAGATACATTCTTAATCTGTCGTTCAAAGGTAACTATACTATCAATGTTTTTCTAATTAATTTTAATTGGGCCTTTGCGTGTTTAAGTTGATAATGGATGGCAGATAATTTTTTTGAGGGATGTGAAGGACTTGGCCTTGCCTACTCCAGTTGTAGTTGAAATCTGTTACTTAAAGCTCGATTTTTTTTAGTTGTTAAGGGCCTTCAAATAGATATTGTTTAAATCTATCATCTATCTTTTTTTGATATGAACTATATAACCTAAATTGAAACTTAAAAACAAGTTATTCTCGTGGTAGTTGGCTTCATGCACAAAAATGACTAAGAAAATGTGGCTTTCCATTGACAAATAGGCCAATTTGAACGAAACTTTACATTAGGCCTATTTTTCAGGGTTAGCTATCAAAGTTCGTCGATAACATTTTCAATGCTGAAAGATGTCGTATAACCAAAGTCAAATAGAAATGGTAGAGGGTGCCCAGTGTAATTTTTACGAGGCTTTCCCTCTAGTTTTGGTTTTTATCACTATTTCTTAGTGCCATATTTCGTTCGTTGGTGCAAAGGCAACGTGAAGCCTGCTCTCTCCTTTTAACTACCTCACTTTCTGTTATTTCTATTTGCCTTTGGTTTACCCCGTCATAACATAATATTACGCAACATAAACAGCGTGTTAAGCCTAATTATTCTATAAAACGTCAAGGCCTAAGTAAAATTTATCAAATTGCAGCTTCGCATTGAAAGTAAACGTAGTGGGACTCTTTCCTAACCCTTTTCTCTTTTTTTCCCGTTGCCTAGGTGACCTTGATTAAAAATAAATAAATAAAAAATAAAATATGGAAGTCTCCAGCCACCTCAATTCCGCCAAAATGTGACGTCACACGGAGCTCTATTCAGTCTCCCGCCAAAATAAATCGATGATGCTCCTCCCAAGTCGATCTGGTGTTTGTTACGATGAAACTACAACTGTACTGTTCTTTCATTTGAGCTGAACATAAACCGATGAAAGATTGGTGAAAAAGCTGCTTGGATAATCGGAAAATGTTTCTACGTTGAGCTGGTTCTCGCGTGAAATTCTAAACCTTCTTCCTCTCGCAGCGAGGAAACGGTACTAAGCCTTGGTAAAAATAGTCCGAAAATAGACTTTAAGAATGTCAGTTCAGAACGGAAGTAGGCGACTTGGCGTGGAGACGAACGACTTTGTTCCTAAAAATAGTTTTAAAAGATGTTCCTGGGCCCCTTATGAAGACAAAATGTCTGTCACAACAGATGAAAACGCGCGAGAAAAATACATAAGTAGCTAAGCCTATTTTTGACATTAGATAGTTTGTAGTAATTCCCCCAAACACAATGAGTTTAGCTTAAATAAAATTTAAATTTCCTCAAGGTTTTATGGTTCCTATACCCTCGTTAGTTCAAGTTTTATTAGTTGTTAGTTTTGTTTTAATGTTTAAAAAAAATATGGTTTTGCCGCAAAACCCCAAAAAAATTTCAAAATGGAAAAAACAAAAACATTTTAAATAGTCCCCCCCCCCACCTCCTTATAAATTTAGTTATTTTTCTTTTAAATTGTTTAAAATCGCTACTTTTAAAAAGAAATTTAGAACTTGGAATTAGAAGAGAAAATTAAACCCCCTTTTTGAATTTAATCAAATATATGTAAATTAAATTTATAAAAGGCTTAGCATTAAATAAATTTTTAATTATTATTTAAAATAAAACGCTCAACTTTTTATAATAATTAAAAACAATCTAAGGAATTTAATTCTATTCTACTTATAATTAAATATGGCATATTTCTCAAATAGCTTATTTTACCAAAAAAAAGTACTTTGAATTCGTAATAATTGAGTACTTTTTAATTATTTGCTTAAAATAACCGTCGGAAATAATATTAAAAGGTTTTTAAACAAAATATAACTTAAATCGTAAGAGATTATGTACTTTCGTACCTGAATATGGTCCATTTATAATATTATATACATTTTACACAATAAGCTACGATAAGGAAAAGTATAATATTTTGATAAAGGGATTCCGTCAGAGAAAAATTCTAAATGGAAGTGCCATATTTAACATATTCAGCCAATAGGAAGACGAGTTAACGGTTGTGACGTATAACTAAATGGCTTAAATTCTATACTCCCCCCCAAAAAAAGCCCCCTATACCGCGTGAACCACCCAGTGTTTTCTATAATTTTATAATTTTAAAAACTAACAAATATTTATAAATTTGAATGATTGAAATTGCGGTTATGAAAATGTTTTAAACTTTTTTATTGAAAAAGGAAGGCAAAAAAGCTTGGAAGTGTTTTCGCAAACTTTCTCTAGAGTTTCGAGTTAAAAATAATGTTATTTCTTTTGTACAAATGTAATATTTCGCCTCCCTAGCCTATACTCTGTTATTTTGTTGTTTTCTTCTTCTTCTTCCAAAATAAAAGTGCCAATCCATTGTAAATATAATTAATAATGGCATAAATTATATATATTATAAATAAAGACAAAATATTACAATGCAACAAATTCGTATTTACTTATCTTTAAATTTAAGCATATTTTTAATCGTATTTCTTTGTTGCTGGGGGAGTTTTATATCTGATATTTTATTAAGTACTGCACATTTCGATAGCAAATGTCTGAGTTTGATATTGTTGATTTATCAAAAGTGTTTACGAAAAAAATGTATTTGAAATTATTTCAAAAGTAAGGGAAATTCGGATTTCAAAATCTAAGAGAAATTTATTTATTTTATTTATTTGGACTAGCAACGTACATGCAAGCCTTAGGCTTTTGTGGTACGGACGGAATGATTTGAATTTTGACATGAGAAATTGAGAATAGTAGACAAATATTAGAAATTAAATGAACAGTGCATATGTATAATTAAATAAAGATTTTAAACAGGAGGATAGCAAACAGATTTTAAGATTAATTAAAGGTTTTAAACATGAGTTTGGTAACGATTATAAAATGAGACAGTAAACAATAATTAAGATCTAAGTGAACAAAGTGCTTATAGGTAATTAGTTAATAATTTGACTTGAGAATAGTAAACAAATATTGAGAATTTAAGGTGACCAAGCGCTTGAGGGGATTTAATTAAAATATAGGAATAGAAGAATTGGTCATGAGAGTATATACTAATTTAAGATTTAACTACCATGGGGTTGTAGGTAATTAATTAATGAAGGAATTTCCAGGACGAGTGGGGGGAGTGACTAGTGCATTGGATTACAAGTGAAAATGTTGAGAAAGTGCAGCGCGGAATTTAGACCTTATAGGGATAGAGATTATTGATTCTGGGAGTGCGTTCCAATCAGAGATGACCGAGCTTGTAAAGTGATGTTGACGGACTGAGGTCAACACTCTGGGTTTTAGTATTTTAAGGGAGTGACCCCTAGTAGAGGATAAGGGTGCCGGTTGGAAGAATGTATCGATATCCAGCGCGAGCTTATTGTTAAAGAAATCGTGTAAAAGACAGAGATTATTAATTAAATGACGCGTGTGGACTGGGTCGATTTGGAGTTTCGATAATCTTGTAGGGGCTGGGAGTTTCTCAAGTTTGTTGGTTAATTTAGTGAATTTATTTTGAGCCTTTTGCAGGGTGGTAATGCTGGAAGAGGACGACGGTGTCCATATGGGGGAGGCGTAGTCAATAATTGGTAAAGCTAGGGCGTTGTAAAGAATTTTGATGAATTTTTGAGAACGATTATTAAAATTACGACGAATTAGCCCTGAAAGGGAGTGAATACGTTTACTGATTTTGTTGGTATGAGAGGTAAATTTTAGGTTGGGTTCCATGGTGACACCCAAATCGGATTCGGATAGGGTGCCTCTTATGGGCTTACCATAGAGAAGGTAGGTATGATGCGGGTTAGAAGAACCCAGGTGGAGTACAGCGCATTTGTCCACATTGAAGCGAAGGCCATGATTAGTGGCCCAGACTTCAACAGAGTCCAAATCCGCTTGGAGGTTGGCTAAGTCTAGAGCAGATTTTATGCGATGGGAGAGTTTAGTATCGTCTGCGAAAAGCAGAACGAGCGCGGATTTCACAACAGATGGAAGTGAGTTAATAATGACGTTAAAGAGGAGGGGACCTAGGACCGAACCCTGAGGGACACCTTGCTCAACAGAAGCCCAAGAAGAATGGTGGCCCTGGAAGATTACCCTTTGTTTGCGTTGGGATAGGTAATTAGTCAACCATAACAGCGCAGTGCCAGTAATTCCCGCTTTGGATAGGGCCTCAAGTAGTTTATAGTGGGGAATGCTATCAAATGCTTTGGCTAGGTCTAGGTATATTACATCGACGCTAAAGCCATCGTCGAGCCATTTGGTCCAGTGGTGTGTAGCTACAAGTAGGTTAGTCACGCATGAGTGTTTGTGGAGAAAACCATGTTGGGCTTGGGAGAAGAAAGTATTCTTGTCGAGAAAATCTAATAATTGGTTATAAACTAAAATTTCGGCGATTTTAGGGACCTGATTGAGGGAGCTAATTGGACGATAATTAGAGACTTCAGTCTTAGAACCTTTTTTGAATATAGGTGTAATATTCGCCTCCTTCCAATGGGCAGGTAGAATACCAGAAGAGAAGGAGGCGGATATTATACGGTGAAGAGGGTGACTTAATAGGGCGGCAAAGTTGCGTAATAATAGAGGGTGGATACCATCAGTACCAGGTGATTTATCGGTTTTGAGAGTTGATAGAATTTTAAGTAGGGCAAGGGGAGAACATTCGAAATTGGCAAGGCTTTTATGGCAGGCTGAATCGGGGGGTTGGTGGAAGGGTAGGGCAGTTGGAGCAGCTACCGTGGAGGCAAAGTAAGCATTTAGTACTTCAGCATTTTCAAGATTAGTTGTGGTGAAGGTTCCAGATTGTGACTGTAATTGAAGGATGGGAAATCTGCATTTTCTGAATTTGTTAACATAGGCATAGAAGGCTTTGGGGTTTGTGGCAAATTGAGATGTGAGGATAGTTTCGTGCCTGCGCGTAGTGTTGCGGATATGGTTCGTATAGGCGTTGCGGGCTTTGCGGTAGTTAGAGAGATGGGTGGCAATTGTGAGGACTGAAGCGTGTTGGGATTTAGAAGATTTGAGTTTACGCCAGTGGGTGGTCATTAATTTACGCGACCGAATGGTACGAGGGCAGAATTTAGGTTTGGGTGAGGTGCGAAATGGTACAAAGGCTGCTATGCAAGCCGCCATGAGTGAGTGGAACGCAATCCAGGTAGAATCAAGGTTATCACAGTTGAGGAGATAATCCCAATTGACGGATGCTAGGAAGGCTTGGATGGAGTCCTTATCACAACGAAAAAAATTTCGTATTGGGCGCTTGAGGTAGTTGGAATTAGATAGGTTGGTAGAAAATAATATGATATTATGATCACTATGGCCGAGTGGAGGGAGGGCGGAGGGACTAAAGACAAAATTAGCGTCAGTACTGAGGATTAGGTCTAAGGTACTATCGTCAGAGGAAATTCCTCCATTACGAGTTCTAAAATTGATTATTTGCGCGAGGTCACATTGGATAATAGTTTCAAGGAAGCACCTTGTTTGTGGAGAAGCACCCGGATGGTGAGAGGTAGTCGTCCAATCGATTTTGGGGTAATTAAAATCACCAAGAATAACGAGAATGAGTTTGCGGGTCTCACAGTAATGAGTAAGTTGAGTTAAGTAAGACAGTAATGGGTTGTGATTGTCATAGGATGGAGAACGATAAATAACACTGATAACGATTATAGCATGGGGAAGGGTCACGAGGACTGTTAAAATGTCTAGACCATTATAATTAGCACCGGTTGGAGTATAGTTGAAGTCAGAAGGATCCAATTGACGCGATGGGTATTTATCGAGTAAGTAAAGCGCGACACCCCCGCCCGAGGAATGGGAGCGGTCACAGCGGTATGTATTGTACCGTTGAATGTAGTACTCACTGGGAGAGTGATCCAATGCCCACCAGGTTTCGGTGACGGCGACTAGAACCGGGTTGTGTTGGAGGACCAACGAGCGGAACTCCGAGAATTTAGCGGAACCACACAAGCTCCGAGCGTTAAAGAGTAGTCCACTAGAATGTATTTTTATATCTACACATAAGTTGGCTTCTGAAGCCGATAAATCTTTCTCGTGACAATTCCACAGGTCAGGTATTTAAAAATGAGTCATAATCAGGGAAAGTTAAGAATGTGATATATCTAGGGTGGGGGGGGGGGAATGTCTTGCGTTTACGAAATTCCAATGCTAAAAGTTGAAGAGTTGATTGATTAATATAAAATTCTTAAAAAATATTCTTTACAATTTTGGCTAAAATTGTCAGGGAAAATTACACGCGCTTTTCAATTTTAGTTTCAAATTAGGCTTAAGGGCTTGAACGTCTTTTCTTTTTTAATTTCAAAGTTAGCCCCCTCAAAATAATCCTTAATCTCTACCAAAAAATTGCTCGTAGCGAGTCGTAGCCCCCCAAAATTCTGTAGCAATATAGTGTATAAAAATTATAATTAAAAGTTCGTTAAGATTCATCTTTGTAGAGATGAATGTCAATATCAAACAGTATTGGCGACTAAAAGCAAACGAAAACTAAACTTAAGACGAGTGCGATTCATTCATCCACAAATGTCTCATGCATAGTCAATAACTCGGTTCCGTACTTTTTATCAATAATAGTTTGTGTATCGTTAAAATACGAATAATTCCACGTTGACACAAATTTTCGGAGAATAATAAAAGTCTACATATGTTCTAATGAGCCAATTATGCAAAATTATCTTATTAATTTCCTATAACAACTTTCAAATAGTTTGCCCAGATTAAGCCCCCCCCCCAATTTCCAACCCTAGCAACGCTACTGTTTTTAATAGAAAGAGCCGTATAAAATAATGAATATATTAATTGGAACCATGCTTCTATCTACAAATTTATAAGAGCAATTAAGTTTTCGTAATGGACACCACGCGTTAAGCTTTATTAGTCTTCCAATAAGTGGGGAACCTAACGGGTAATGAATGGTCAATAAACAAAACCAAAGATTTAGGGTGCTACAAGATTTGATCCACGTTTATCAATCAGTTTTATAAACTATCCAATTCGCGGAATTGTCTAATGTTGTTCAATTTGTACTCCATTGAACAGCCATGACATTGCACGTAGATAAACCCCTTATAATCGACCAGTTTCCAATCTGTCATATCCTGTTTATATAACACCCGTACCAAATCCAAATGCATCGCGTCACAAAATAGGTTATACAGTTTGGCGCCGCTCGAAAAACCACCTAAGACGATTCTTAGTTTTGGTTTTGCAATTAAGTTCAATTAAAAACAATTTTTTTTTCCAAATATTTCCACTATATTTTTTTTTCTCCGAAAGCAAACTTTCTTATTGTTTCTATAGTGTTTTTTTAGTTTTGCAAAATCACTACTGCGTTATCACTGTCCTCGCGCGTACTTGTTAAGAGTGTTCCAAAAATTGTTAATTTGAATAATAATAATAAAAAAAACCCAGAATAATATCATTGGGTCTCTAGTTCTTTGACTTCACCGATTAAAAGTTATCACTCGTAAAAGTTGTTTAAGTTAACTATAAGATAAGATTTCCAATTTTTATTGGCGTTAAAGAGGACAAATACTGACTTCTAGAGAAAAATAACAAGTTATGTAATTAAAGATTAGGGTAGAGTTTAATTAGAGCTTAAAAATAAGATTAATTGCGTCCAAATCGGTTAAGAAAAAAATATTTGTTTAAAAATTCATTTTATTTTGATTTTAAATGTTCTAATTAAAACTTTCGTTATTTGTTCACCAATTTTGGGAAATTTGGACTCATTTTGTAGCTATAATTAAAATACATAATTATATGAAAATTATTTCTTAGTAGCAACATTATTTTATGAAATATTAATTATTTTTTAGTATAGCTTTTTTTAAAAAAGGTTTTAATATTTTAAATAATTTCGATATTTTTCGTCCGATTTAGATAAATTTGCCTTCCTTCGTAGCCATAATTAATTTAGATACTTGGAAGTTATTTCTAATTAGTAGTATTATTTTATGAAATATTAATTATTTTCTAGTACAGCTTTTTTATTAATGTTTTAATATTTTAAGTAATTTCAATATTTTTCGTCTGATTTTGATAAATTTCGTATCCGTAATTAATTTACGTAAATGCATGAAAGTCATTTCTTAGTATCAATATTATTTTGTGAAATATTTATTGTTTTCTACTATTTCTAGTATAAAATGGGCGTTTAAAATTATTTCGAAACAACGAAGATAATTTATAAAAATAAAACCGTGAAATTAGTTTATAGCTTTATGGTTTTATTCACGACACGAAATATAAGACTTTTGCAAGAAGCCAGTTTACCATTTTATTTTTTCGGGCGTTGTACTTTACCCAAAATTTGAATATTTTTCAAGGTTTTTTCGGACGTAAAAAAGTGCAAGACGCAACTAGCTTATAAACTCGGAATACGAGGGAGTCAAATTTTTTAATTATCCTACGTTTCTTGTTAAGTGATTAAATCGTAAAGGGTTTCCTGTAAAACCATCATAAGTCTAACTCGTTCGTACCACGTGATATTTAATTTTCCTCTACGTGATTAGCGCATGAGGGAAAACGTTTCGTAGACTGGATAAAGAATGCGCGTGAGGAAGTTTCTGTATATACTCTGTTCCAGCTTCGGTTGTCAACACGAGCAAACCTAATTCTCTTTATAACTTACCTTTGTGCGTGGTGACAACAGACTAAAGTAATACTCATTTTCAATATTTAAAATCTCGAGATTTTAGATGATGGAAATTGGTATTGCGTTTGTCTGTTGTCACCACGCACAAAGCCACCTTACATAAAGACCTAGGTTTGCGTGTGCTGACAACTGATGTTGCAACAGATTATATACAGAATAAGCTGTCGTTCGAGATAGGGAGTTGCCTATCCTATAGCGTGAAAACAAATTTCCTCACGCGCATTCTTTATCCATGGTACGAACTTCGATTTTAAGTGGAACACTTTAGTTAATAGACTTCTGAAGACACAAATGTCATTGTTAAGTCTTTGTTTAGTTAAATCAAGAAGTTATATCAGTATCTCTGAGATACTAGATATAACTTCTTGGTTAAATTTATGCGCAGACACAGACTAAAAATATTTACCCAAATTCCGAAAGAATAATATTTTGAAACAATGAATGTAGTTGCTTAAAAAACAAAGAAATATTTTAGCCAATTCAGCTGTAGTTTATTTTGAGTGAAACCACGTGACTTTAGCATAGTTAACTAACCTCATTTTTACGCGAATTGTTTTATGTAAGGTCGGTAAGGTATGCCGTCAAAAACCATTGGAATAAGCATTGAAAATATTCCTCGTTATATTCTAAAATTAATAATTTCCTTAAATATTGACCAATTTTGACTTTATTAGGCTTAAAATGAAGTTAAATTTGCGTTTTTTTACGAAAAATTACAACGTTCAAAGTATTCAAAGATTAATGTCACCAGACTCACAACCCTTAAAAAATATTTCAAACTAAAAGTTTGAAATTCATATCTTCCTTAATTATTGACTAATTTTAATGTTATTTGGTTTAAATTGAAGCTCAAATTGTTCTTAATCCAAATATATAACTATAATATACGAATTATATTCCATTATATATTCATTAAACAATACTTGAAAGGAGTCGATAAAGTTAATCCCTAAAGTTGAAGGTCTCTGAATTACGTGATTAAAATACTAGTTAATCTTATTAAATTCCGAAAGTTTTATTATTTTAAGTGTAGAAACATTCAGGTTTTGTATAGCGGCGTGAAAGAAAGTCGATAATATATTGCCGGCATGTTTAAGACATTCTCGAATCACGTGCTGTAGTGACGTATTTACAGGCAAGTTTTTCATTGCCACACGAGCTGTTTGTTTAAGACGACCTTGTCATTGTACATTTCAATATTATTTTATTGATTAATTAAAATCTTAAGAACCTCCCAGGGAATAGTTTAAATAAACCAATAGGAAGGCTTCTTTTCGATAGATGCACTCACGTGACTCGTTTGTGCTAGACTGTCTACTAGAAAAACTTAGATAAACAATTGAATTTAATTTCGTAATACCCGACCAGGAGAGAGGTGATACTAAAAACCACAATTCCCATCAAAAATTTATCTTAATTCGATAATGAATCGAGATTAATATATATATTTCATGGGATTGAACTTGCATCTTGTTGTTGTTGTCTTTTTTAGTTGCTAAGCCATGCCATTTATTAAAAGAATATAAAAATAAATTCCAGACGCCATATAGACTGATATTTAATTGATTATTTATTCAAATTGACAGCTTCGAAATCCAGCCGCGGTTAGAACACCACAATTCTTTTTTTTTCTTTTTAAGTCTATTTGTCTTTGGATGATTTGAAATTCAAATTTTAGTGAGACAAAATCACAACTGTCCCGGGTGCACGATGCGTGAAACAAAGACAAATTTTTGTTTGCGAGTTTTTAATTTAAAACATAATTTCAAGCAGGGATAGATTTAATTTTAGAAGTAGGAATGGAGAACTGTTGGTATTTACTTCAGTCCGACTCATAGCCCAGTATAAAGCCCCTCCCTCCAACAAGTAACGAAGAGTTTAAATTATCTGATTGGCTCACTTAAACTACGTTTTGACGACGTTGCTGATGTCGGTGACGGCGAAAAATACGTAATTTCTTTTTACCTCTGTCGCTATGACCCGCCTCTTCTTTCATACCCCTCCGTCCCGGGTAAGGGGGTCCGGGACTTTGACGCGCGCCCAGAGTACTCTGTTCTCCATTCCTACTTCTAAAATTAAATCTATCCCTGTTTGAAGTGACCTTGAAATACCAGAAAAAAATACAGATCCTCGTTTAATTAAATTTAGAATAACCTTGCCGTGGTTTTTATATCATCAAAGCTAAATGATAATTATAATTAGATTTAAATAAGAACAATATTGACTTAAAAATAAAAACATTATCTTAAATATAGAAAATTTTCCGAGTTTCAAAACACTGGTGCAAGAGAATCACGATCGCAAACAATCTCTCAGACCTTGAAGTAAAATTTCGTTGTAAATATTATTTTGCAAAGTTCACGTTTTGGTGGTATTTTCGAAGAGAGTTAAGATAATCGGTCTTAATTAAAAGAGGTGTTTGGGATTCGACGGCGTATCTTAATTGGCATTGACGTAAGCGCGACCAACTTGAAACGGGAGATATACGTGTAGATGTAATTTGAAAATCGCCTTGAAGCTAGTCTATATAGCTTATATGTTTTGAAATTTTTCTGTAATATCGAATATCTTGACGATATATTTGAATATTAACAAACTCGACGAGGCACGATTCCTTTTCATACACATCAATTAGACCTAGAAATTTTTAAAAAGGACTTTTAGTCTAGTGAACATCAATGGAAACAATCGCGTGATGCCAAGCCTGATCCAATGTCAAATACTTTTACATAAAATTTACCACTTTTTTTGGGTTTATACTCTTTAATACTCTACATAAGTATAGGTCTCCCTTAGGGGCCTACAGTGTAGAATTTACGTGTATTTAAGAGAGAAAATTATGGGGGTAAGACTCTGCCTTCCTTCTCTCTCTCGTGTTTTGGCGCCTGCGCTGTATGTTGGCTTTTGGTTTCATGAGAGCGCGATACCGTTTCAGAATGGAGGCATGGCCTACTGCAATCTTTCTTCCTTGGTCTAATCGGGTTTTGGAAAGGGATGGAGATCACGATAGGCCATGGCTTCTGTTTCCAGCGCAAGGTAACGTAGCTCTACTACAATTACGAATCGAGGAAACGCCCTATGCGTGAGTGCTTGGAGCTAATATTCTTTAAACCCATACTTATGCAAAGTATTATAGGGCTATGTTTACATTTATTTTTCTACCTTGAAGGGAAAGACGCGTAATAATAATCTGGTTTTATCTTCATTTTTTATCTATCGACTTCAATTTGTTTTTCTTAAACATAATTATAACAAAGAATTGCGTGATTTTAAATTGCAAACTATTCTTTATCTTATAGATTAGTTTGTTTAAAATGGGATTATAAAAGTGTGTAGGTTGTTTAAAAGTGCAATCTGAATATCGATTGAATTTAAGGATATATTTCCTGGAAGAAGTTGATAAATTTGAAGTATTTTAAAGCGTAGAATATTAACACAAGCACTTATGTGTTAATTTGCTTTTAAAGTTCTCCTGAAACGGAACTCGTTTCTATTGAATTTAAAAATTTATTTCCTGACAGAAGTTAATAACGATGAAGTATTTAAGAAAATATAAATAGAATAATAGAGTAAGCAAATAAGTTTTGGCTTTTAAATTTTTCCGGAACCGAAAACCGCATACTTGATAGTTTCTGAGACTTGAAAAAGCATCAAACATATTGCAGACGTATGAAAATTAAGGTAAATCACAGTTTTTTTTTAAATACTTCGGATTACAAATGTTTGGTATACGTATGATCCAAAAATTGCACGCAAGCTGCCTTTAACTGGTTGGATGTTTCTATTAAAAGAAATCTAGGGTTAAAGGTTAAAGAAGTTACGCGTGAGATATAGAATTAGACGTTGCCGATAGGAGAGGTTGGAAACAAGGACCCTTTTTCTTCAAATTACCAGATTACTTCTTCGTATAAAAAGGAAATTGAGTATTATATCCTTATTTCTGGTAATCTTGTCGAAATAGATTCAGTTCGTCTTTTAAGTTCTTAACCTCGACAGTCCGCGCGTCAAAATAATTATCAAAGCCTCCAATCGTCGCCAATTCATATCTAATATACGTCACACTCCTAGCTGCGTGACTAGAAGAAGTTTTATTTTACTCTTGAGGCGAGGGTAGTCTAGTCACCTCGTTAAGTCTAATATATGTATATGGAATAATTAACTAGAGCGATATGAATTTTCTTTCCTCTTTTAGCCTAAATATTTGGCAAGATTTATATGCACTAAATGTTTTTGACTTTATTAAGCCTAATGTCGCATAGTTGATCAGCCTAATGTAGCATTGTTGATCAGCCTAATGTAGCATTGTTGACCAGCCTAATGTAGCATTGTTGACCAGCCTAATGTAGCATTGTTGACCAGCCTAATGTAGCATTGTTGACCAGCCTAATGTAGCATTGTTGACCAGCCTAATGTAGCATTGTTGACCAGCCTATGTCGCACTGTTGACCAGCCTAATGTCGTGTTGCTGACCAGCCTAATGCTGCACTGTTGAGTGTTTACCAGTCGACATTGTCGTTTCTAAATTATTAATCAATACACGAAGCCTTTGTTAATAGGTCTAAATGTCAATATCATTAAATTTCACATTATGCAAGAGGTGAGGCTTAGACGTATCGCTAATAACATTTTGGAGAAGGTGTGTGGCAACTTCTTATCGAAAAAAATATTCAAATTTAACCTTCACTTTAGTATTTACGTGACTGAGTAGTTGTCAAACCTAATCTAAAAAAATATGACATATTCTCAAATTTAAAGCAACGCAAGGTATTTCTATGGAGACCAAAAATAGATAAGGTACTATCATTAGGTGTTATTTAGCTAAGCCTTTCGGAGATTCAAAGGCTTGGAGATATAAACAAAGTCAAGAAGAAGATTTATATTGACTCTGTTTCATATTGGGGTGTGTGATATTTATCTTCAGTTACCATCAGTCCTACAAACAAGGCCTCCTAAATAATATAAACACTTTTTTATTCGATTTCGAATGTCATAAATATTTTTTTCACTTGATGAAACGGAGATTATTGAATTTCGCCTCAGCTGTAATTTGAGTAGATAGTGTTTTTTGTGTACAGTGTTCTGGCAACGGTTTAAGTTCTAAGAGAACCAACATTAAGCAGACGATACTGCGTAATTTATTTTATGGTCTTTAGTTAGACATGTCGCCACGAACCCACTTTTGCACGGCTTTTGTAATTGTTTAGGCTAGAACCCCTCAAAACGTTGCCAGAGCTAGAATTCGGATATTGCCCTAGATGCTCGGCTTTCGTTGGATCTTGGTCTTTAAATTTTAATATGGGCAGTACGGAAAATATTTCAGGTTTCTTTTCAGCCCTGATTTGCATAAAAAATTAAGGTTAGTAGTTCAAGAACTGGCCAAGGCCTAGCTGTCCTAGCTCGTAATTGAACTGGACTGATAAATTCACGCTCAACTAAATCATGGATGATGGAATAAAGGTACGTTACATTTCGCGCCAAATAAGGTAGTAAATTTTATTAAATTCCAATGGGGAAATTTGGTCCCTTTTTTTCGCGCCTCTTAATTTTAGGGTGTATTTAGTTTTAAATTTAAAGAGAGCACTTTTTAAACAGTTTTTCACCTTAAAACGAGTGCTACCCTAAAAGGTACCCCCTAATTTCCGCGGGAGATTATTTTTAAAGCCACCGCCACTCTGTTGTTAATTAAAATCAACTGCGATTGTCTTTAACCTTGAACTTGAGAAAATATTTTACAAATAAATAATTTTTCAATGCGGCTCCAGTTGGGGTTTAAAGATACAGTGAAATACAAAATGAATTGCTAAATTATTACGGGAATCTGTATGAATTGTGGTATGTTTCCCAAGCCCTTTAGCTTAGAGTATAACGTTGGCGTACGTTTGGCGCCTGTTTTCTGAAGAGGGGAGAATCTACAGTTCCCATTGGTTAGTTTATAAAGTACCTTCGTTAGCAGTTAGGCTTAGCTGAATTTAAAGAAATCACGATCGGGAGGAACCAAAATTTTACTATTTTATTCAATATTTGGCGCGTTTTCCCGCTTCCAATCGTGCCGTGAAACCAACGCGTATTTAAAGGGGCCATTCCTTCCAGAAAACTTTACTGTAAAGTTTCATGTACAACTGAAGTCAAATTCTAGGCCTCACGTTCTCTGGCATCGATAGAAATTGCTTTAATGGTCTGGGGGTGCTCCTCTAAGTGTCTAAGTACTTGCGAATACGCGTGTCCAATGAAGGGGGCCCAATGGTCATGGTAGAACAGGCGATAGGCCGTGAAGTGTACTTGAGTCAAATACTCGTTTAAATTGGTATAACGGTTTGCTTAACCTTCGACAGATATGTTTATATCAGTTTGGAAGTTTTGAGTACTGTGTGAAAAGGGTATAATTTTGACACTTATAGATTGATTTATCCATAACTTTACTTCTAAAGTACTTAGATTAAAGTTGAAGATACCATTATAAACTTGATATTTCGTGGAGTAACCCCTCCAAATGTCATGAGCATTGCAATTAAAATAACCTCACTGCAATAGAATTAATTTGAACTTGAACCAAAATCAAATTTTTACTTCAATTATTTTGACTCTCATTTTAATTGCGCGTAACTTTGGTTTTAAAGTACATAGGATAAAATTGAAGATGCCAGAATAAACTAGACATTCCGTAGAGTAATCCCTTTAAATTTCATAACCCTTGCATTTCAAATAACCTCACGGCATTCGAATGAACTTTGAATTAACTAAAATCGAAACGTATATGGACAATTATTTTGACTCATTCTTTAATTGCACGTAACTTTAGTTTTAAAGTACTTATATTAAAATTTAAGATACCAGAATAAACTAGACATTCCGTAGAGTAATCCCTCCGAATATCATGACCCTTGAATTTAAATAAACTTCGCAGCAATCAAATGAACTTTGAACCAAAACAGCGATAATTATTTGAGTAGTAAGAAATATACTTTCGGAAGTACTTTGGAAGTCTATAACGCAAAAAGCCCTCGTTTAGTCTTATTAAGCCATTATTATTTTTTGTTCTGTCATAAAAATCTTTATTTATTGATAACGTTCTTGATTTAGGGTTAATCTAATCTTCGTGTCGACTATATTTCGCAATAGCAATGCGCCGATGGAAAAAAGTTTCCAATTTGAGTATTGCTAGAACTTACTTTTAATGGCTTGGTAAGTCCTTGACATTAAAAATAGTGTTCCGAGGCTAATACACTCCGATAACCGAGAGAACCTTCTTCAATATATTTAATAAATAGATTACGTATCCTAAATTTGAAATTATATCTATTCTATTCCTTCCTAGATATATTGTTAAAAAAGAAAGAAATAAAAAAGAAACGGTGAAATTGAGATCAAGGGATTTCAACTTTGACCCTAGATGAATAGCGAGAACTTGTTAATTAGGTGTACCCATTTTCATATTTCATTTTTATCCGATTACCTTGGGTAACTTTTAATTATCAATATTGCGATAATTATGGTATAGTTTTTCCCGAAATTATCAGACTTTAATGAGATTTAAACCTCAAAGGCCTTGTTAGAGATTCTCTGTAAAAATTACAAACTTTTTAGACGATCCCCATGTAGTGATAATAATAGCCCAAACGGTTCATAGGAAACTATCCCATTTATCATCTTTTGTTATAGTAGCTTAATACTAGACGACGACGAAGCGGAGTTTAGGAATTTGTGTTGCAAATGAGGGGCTAGATACTATGAGAGAAAGTGTGCAACTTAATGCACTAGGAATACATAGAGCAAAAAGGAATCTTTGTATATGAATTTTCTCGGAGTATCTAGGCGAGTTTTGAGGGAGGAGGAGCTAGGCTAATCATTGTGTATGACCAAGAAGTGATATCTAGTTTATTAGGGAGAAGGTCTAAATTCGCCACATTTCCAGCTTTATCTCCAGTCCAAACGTAGGTCCGGAGTTAATCCCCGCCTCTAAATTACAACCAGCATCTCATTGGTTCTTGAAAACTCACGTCAGCGCGACGCGAATGACGAAAATTACCTATTTTCCGACTGAGGAGAGACGAAATAGCCCGGCCTCCTTTTACGTCCCCCCTTGTATTTTGAAATGGGGACTGGGACTATGGCGCGCGAATACTTAGGCATCTTATACCTTCTCCCTAATAAACTAGATATCACTTCTTTATACAACAAATTAGTGAAATCATGACCACAGATCAAATTTATCCGAAGTATCTGACCCCTTGTTTTCGTCAGGTAAAAAAATGGGTGGTGCACCGAACTGAATTTAAGCGGGGTGCCGGTGGATGCAAAACCGAGGGCCTCTTTATATCGTGTACAGTATTTTCAATCGCTAAACCTATTTTGAAGTATAGTTTACGGGTGTTTACACGTTGCATTTTGGTATACCTGTCTATAATACTTGTTTTAAAGCTCAGGTTGAAGATAATACTCTTGTAGGCGGGGTTTCTTTGGTCTCTTAGAGATGACTATCGTTTATTGGCAGGTTCTCATGGTAAGCCTAATTAAAACGTTAAACCAGAAACATTTTGACCATATTTCGGAGGAATGTAACGCGTATATGGTAAGGGCGTGACGAGTATACTATATAGGTATTTAAGAAGATGACTTATAGCTTTACATTTACGTCCGAGTTGCTCTGACGTTCACGTTTTTACGCGTCTAACTTGTAACGCGTATCTCTCTGTTTGTAATTGAATTCATATTGCATTTTCGGTGTAGTTTTTACATATTTAAGGACGAGTTAAGCCTAATTGTTCGTTCTGAAAGTTTCGAGTTACACGAAAACAATATATTTATTGTTAGGTACTTTTTAGTATTTGGGCCAACGCTTGGCACTGCCGCCAAAAATGTTTCTAAAACCTTACAGTCCCCAATAAACTTTCAGGGTTTTAAAAACACAAAAATAAGGGAGTTCATTAACCCATGAGCCTAATTTTTATTACTCGCTTTAATCGCGACTCAAAGTTAAGGCTAAGTTGTCATACACAATTTTCTATTTGTTTGCTTGTTTGTTTATTATAGTTTGTTTAGTGTTTACAAAAGCGAAGAAAGTCAAAATAGGCTTAGCTTAGTACGTTATCGGATTTAATATTGCCAGATTTAAATGTCTGGAGTAACACAATGGACCGTGAGGAGACGGAAAAGATTTACCTAAATATAATGCCAACGCCCCATCAGTTTTGCATTGATTTTGTATGCTGAAAAATGTATAGACTTACTGTTGACACGTAATAGTTTTCCTCCATAGACGCTACGGCTATTAAGGGTAATTTAATGATATTACTCCTAATTTCTAACCAGTTTAACAGTATGGATGATATAGGTAAAACCATAAGTTCATAAGATATGTTCCATAAGTTTGCCATTGGCTACGAAGTGACGTAGGTCATAGATTCTCGTAAAGTGACGCCTGGAGAGGCGCTGTCAAAGGCTTATTATGCAGACTAAATAGAAGATGGACTTCAAAACCGAGTGTAGTCAATTCTCGCGTCAATCTAGAACTATCTGTCAGTAGTTCTCTAGTAGCGTCATACTTATAGAACATATGGTAAAACGGGAACGAAAACGATAAAAAACGAAAGTTCATAGGCACCGCGGGCACCTTAAACTTACAAGCTTCTACTCCTCTTTCTTATATTCTCTCTGGTTAAACTAACTACAGTTGCGTCAATTCTTATTTTGACTCGATCGTTCTCACCCAATTTCTTTATTGAAGTTGTCTGAAATCAGGATTATCTTAAGTAATATTTGTTTAATTTGTAAATAGCTGTTTAAACGAAACGGTATAACTATAACCTCGTTTAAGTTTGAAGGAAAAATGGATAAAACAAAACAATATAAGCTTATTTGTGCATGACATGTGTTAGGCGTAGGGCGTTAAATTTATTCGTATTTCTTTCACACGCCCTTTAAAATCCATTGCTGATACTTAAGGGGCCCTACTTAGAGAGCTAAAATCCGTATACTCTTTATATTTAGCTATCAAAATGTTTACCTACAGCGCAGTTAAATCCGTATACATTCACCGTCCGCCGAGAAAAACCTGTCTGATTTATATTACAGACGGTGTTTGTTATGGAACAGTATGGCGTCAATATTCCCAGCCCGGGTTTCGTGTTGTCTATACAGGCCCCAGGGTGTTCCAAAAAGGGTGGTAGGGCCGAATTACAGATAAGGGTGATTTTTAGTTGAAATTATTGTATGACGTTACAATTTTTGATTCAATTGTTTTATCGATGTCCCCCTGAAATTTAAATAAAAAATTGAAAGGCAATGCTAATTTAATTAAGGGGTCGTCCGTAAACCACTCCAGTCACAACACAAGGAACGGTGGTCCTTAGGGCAAAATGTCATAGAAATTACATTTTCGACTTAAAGGCCGACTTCCAGCGAAAAGGGTTCTAGCGAACTGAAAACCGAGCATCGAGACTAACAATGAAGCGACCGTGCCGATTTTCGAAGCCCCGCTGGGTCAAAGATTGGAAGGGTTCTCGCTAACTGAAAGCCGTGCAATCAGTGGTTCTCGCGAACTGAAGATGAACAAAAGAAATCCTTTTAAATTTATTTCCTCTCGAATTTTTGCTTTCCCCTGAAGGAAATTCTCTATTGTTCATCTTCAGTTCGCTTGAACCACATTGCACGGCTTTCAGTTAGCTAGAACCCTTCCTTATTTTTTTTTTCAAATTACGAAAAAACCAAAAATAATTTCGAAAAAAATATTTCCATTGCGCACGAGATCTGGAGAATTTTCGTAATCAGCATTTTATTTCGCGTGCCAAGAACGATAATCCTAATTGCTTAATACTTTGTTTATTATTGGCATTGGCTATTATCCCAAACTAGTTGATTAGGAAGCCTAATTAAGATTGATAGTTGACATTTAATCTCTCAGAGACGTCAGTCCTGCGATTGTGGTCACTGAAAATTAATTCAGGCGTTTAGAATTAAGGAAAAACAAAGAGGATAGGGTTACATGACGTAAATTTATTTCTTCCGCGATATATGAAGAAACTGCCATTCTTACGTAAGTCTTGGCGACTTGACTTAAGACATAGACGATGAGACTAAATCTGAGAAAAAAAACATATTATGAAGATATATTTCGATTATGAAAACGTTTTCGTCAAATAAATATAGTTAAATTTAGAAGATTGATTAGGTATGTTTTTAATCACTTCAAGGCCATAGAATTTCTTGTTTTATAATATTTTTTCCCACCATAAATACAGGAAATCAAAAGCTTATATATATTTCTATTATGCAAACAATTTGAAAAGCGACCCGATGTAGTGTCTGGTATTTTTTAAATTTCGACGTTTTTAATATAAAGCTTGAAATTAAAAATGATAAATCTTATATTTATTAACTTTTGACCCATTATTCAGGGGTTAAATCGTGTAAACATAGCTTAAAAATTAAAATATTCGTTAAGCCTTGGTTTTAATTTTAAAATTTCACGCTCTTTAACAATTATTAGACTTAAAGTCACGTGGAGATGTTTACCAAACTTTGGAAACGTAAAATTTTACCAATAGTTTTATTGAAGAATATACTTCGAACCGTATATACATTTATTTACTTTTACTAATAACCTTAATACACTTTCAAGGTCAACCTTTGAATCAAAACAATTTTTATCCCTTGACTTAAAACTTGGGAGACACGGTCATTCCTAAAACTTAATTGAATATGAAACGTTCCCGGCATTCAGGAGACCGTGGTTAGAAAACGGTTTCGTGTTACGTCAAAAGTCCATTTATACGTTATGTATTATGTATGTATTAATATTTTGCACCACCCGAACTGAAAATCACCCGACAACACCCCTAAGTCCCGGACTTAGGGGTGGCCCACGTACGCTGCATATTTGTATCACAACCAACATGCCAAACATCTCCCCTCTTGTAAGTTTTCCATGGAAGACTGAAGTCGTGTTCGGACACTGTTCATACTGGTGAATCATGGAAGAACAATACTAAGTACTGTTCGTCCATGGTTGAATTGTTTCCCTGCAGGGTTATAAACATCAGCCAGAATCCATCACTGATTTCTGACATCAGGGAAAAGGTACTTTTGAAACGACAAATAGTTTCTAGTAAAATAGCTTACCTGGGAATTTAAAGTTTGACAAACGAAAGTTAAGAGAAAATTCCTCTTATCTTAGTTTTAACTTCAGTACAGTGTTGTCAGACTCTCTCTGACCCAAATCACTCAAGAACTGGTCCAAACTCAAACTCTGGCATTTGTCTCTGAAGTCTGACAATAATGATGGGGGAACAGCAATCGATGTCTTGTATTCTAGGTTGAAAATTTATTGATAAGAAAATGAAGAAATAAATTTGTATGTGAACGGGACTATAACTTCTAAGAATACTTCATCTTGATGATTGAGAACTGCTTTAACTCAACGGGACATTAACACTGCGTATCCCTACGCCGTATAAAAACCCCGGCTTTCTTTGACCATAGCGTCGGGTCTTTCTAGCAATCAAGGCGTAAAACATCCAAATAAAAATATATCAGCTTGGGTCCGTCTGAAATCTATACTCTAAAACCAGTATCGCTTAACACCACTACCAAAGGCGTGATGATCTTTCTATTTCCATCTTTCAGGTGACATACAGCAATGAATATCCCCTCCCGTCTTTGATATTTGACGTCTGCCGAAGACTTTTTACGGTTTTACCGGTTTTAGAGCAACATGAATGAACCGAATGAACTTTGGGTAGGAGTCCAAAGGCGGGCGGGGGTCGATGGGCTGAGGCAGAAATTGACTCTGAAAGCATTGGGGAAAACATTCTGTTAGAGTGTTAGCCTGTTAGACGGAGGCCCATGGGTATTTGGGAAGCTGTCTCGATGTCAAATCTGATTGGGTGGAAACGATCACCTCATGCGATTTATTAACTTAAGTTTGGCCCCTGCTTTTAAAACTCTCTATCTATATATCTATCTATCTTGGTTGATTTACCCTAAACATGGATCTTATAAACACTATATGGGATAGGAAAACTGGGAGAGCGCATTGTTAGGGGGATCGTTAGGATTCTCAAAGTCATTCCAAATGTGATTTCAGCGCTGTAAACGCTATGCTTCACGAGTGGGATGCAAAATTTAGGATCTGTAATTTATCTGGTATATCAAGATCAGTTAAATGTAAGCGCGTGGGGTGAAGTAAATGAGATGTATTTTCATGTTCGGGTCTGAAAATTCTGGTCCTCTTTACAGTACAAAGTCCATGGCCCTAACCACCATCCTATAGTAACTATCTAAATAACATTTTGTTGTCTGGATTTGTTAGAGGGGAGAAAACGAATTTTGTACATCCATGTTTCCAAGAAATCTTTTTCCCCCCAATGTAGGTGTGAATACTAAAGACCTAGAATATTCTTTGAAAATACCTAAAAATTAAAAATTCAGGATTATTAAATCACGGAAAGTCGTGAGTATTATTATTTTTATCCTTTTAAACAAATTAGAGTGAACTGTGTATTGGGTTCTAATGAAAGACGAAGAAGGCAGGTGCAAAATTTACAAGTTCACCTTCCTGGCGGCGACATTATGGCTAGCCATATCAAAAAATTAAATCCTTGAACTTTGTTTAAACTTTGAAGTTTCATACTTTCGTTCCGCTTGAAACTTAATAAATAATACAATCACTTAAAATTAATTACGCATACAAAATCTACGGTATGGAACATTTGCCAATTTTTCGCGAAAGGTGTTGAAATTCATTAATGGAAAATAGCCATACTAGATTGATTTTTGTTATTTATTCGAAAGAAGATATAAAATAATGAATGTCAGGATTGTGTGTCTCGGTGCTGAAGGGTCGACCAAAGAAACTAGAGATAAATATCGTCGAAAACAACAACAACCGAAGGGTTTATCCTAGTTCCTTAGTTTTTGTTATTTCTGTTTGCCCCTCTCTTCCCCAGCCTAACCATCCCATAATGACTCGAACAAATTTAATAAGCTTAGTTTGAAATCCGATCCTAGCTGGGTGACAGACTGCCAGAGTTCCTTCGCCTTTACGAATGATATTGATTTTTCTCTCTCTTTCGATAACCCTGAAAGGGTTCGTCAACCTTAATAAGCTTAAGTTCAAATTTTTAAACATTCAATTGAGTTAGGCAATATCTTTGGCAATATGATATTTATTTGTTACTTTTATTTTTGCCGATAACAAGGACAACTTAACAGAAACTGAAGAAGTTAAAAGATAAAGAACATTATATAGTTTTAAAATTTAGTACGCGATAAAATTGTTTACTAGCAGTTTTAATTGGTTTGATATAATAGTTTGTTTGGAATCAATATCGTTGTGGTCATAAACTAACATTATAGAAATATTTCTCAAAATAATTAATAATTCTTCTAATTTTAAGGATTTTTTCATATTTTTCAATCATTAAAATACATAAAACTTAAAATTATTTACTTATTGCCAAATTTGTCATAAATCTCGCCAACACGTGCGTTTTCCAGTTTGAATTTGGTGGGAATCTATGTTAAAAGCGCTAAATCCGAAGGCTAAACTCGGCATAACCGCCCCATAGCGGGAAGAAACAGAACTTTGCTGTCGTCTGCTTCATCAAGTTGCCGGGTGCTTAGAGATCTCTGTTTGCTGTAAAATGACTCCCGTTAGCGATTTAATAGCCATTGGATTAATAGGTAATTATGTTTAACTAATATATTATGTCGTAATTTTATTGCATTGATGTAAATTATGCGTATGGGGGAGTTTTCAAGAATAGCTCCCGGTGACGGATTTTAAAAATTTTTTTTTCTTCTGAAAGAGAAAAATGCGAAAAAAATTATGGTGCAAAAATTTTTTGGGGCAAACAATTATTAAGGAAGATAGAGCTAGTTTTAATTTTAATTGCCCTGGGTAGAAGATGGCACAATTTATGCTATAAAAAATGTCGACTGCTTATTTTCGGCTAAACCTAACCTAACCCAACCGAACCTAACGTAACCTAACCTAACCCAACCGAACCTAACCTAACCTAACCTAACCTAACCTAACCTAACCACACCTAACCACACCTAACCTAACCTAACCTAACCTAACCTAACCTAACCTAACCTAACCACACCTAACCTAACCAAACCTAACCTAACCAAACCAAACCTAACCTAACCAAACCTAACCTAACCAAACCTAACCTAACCTAACCAAACCTAACCTAACCAACTGTAAACATGAACGTTTTGGAAAAGGTAATAAAAGTAAGGTAATATAGCTTAAATTGTGCTGTTTTCTGTCCAGAGCAATTAAAATTAAAACTAGCTGTATCTTCCTTAATAATTGTTTGCCCCAAAAAATTTTTGCACCATAATTTTTGTCGCATTTTTCTCTTTCAGAAGAAAAAAAAATTTTTAAAATCCGTTACCGGGAGCTATTCTTGAATTTAGCCGCGTATGGGCTCTTTTTATTAAGTCAAAATCTAAATTACAATATTTTGAGACCAAGGCTTACTGTAAAATTTGAAAAATTATTTTATTTCGGGAAAAGATAATTTACGCCGCCATATTGGTGGGTTTAAAGCAGGAATAAAGCTGAGATCACCCAATATGGCTACCAGAACAGCGGTAAGACTTGGGAGGGTGTGACGTACTACCATGGATAAATAATATGCGTGAGGAAATTGTTTTCACGCTATAGGATAGGCAACTCCCTATCTAGAACGACAGCTTATTCTGTATATACTCTGTTACCGCTTCGGTTGTCAGCACGCGCAAAGCTAGGTCTCTATGTAACGTAGTATTGCGCGTGCTGACAAGAGACTAATGAAATATTCATGCTCAGGATTTAAAATATCCTGTTTTTTGGCGTCTTGTCAGCACGCGCAAAGCGCGCAAAGCTAGGTTACATAGAGACCTAGCTTTGCGCGTGCTGACAACAACAGATGTTGTAACAGAATATATACAGAATAAGCTGTCGTTCAAGATAGGGAGTTGCCTATCCTATAGCGTGGAAACAATTTCCTGACGGGCATTCTTTATCCACGATGGCACACAGCACAAATACAGATAATAATAATAATAATAATAATAATAAATAAATAAATAAATAACAAAAAAAAACTAAACGATAAATAATTGTACAAAAATAGTAAAATACTTAAACAAAACACAATAGATCAGAGACACAAAGGAAGACTTGTTTAATGTTTTAATTTTTGGAATTAACATCAGAATTTATCATTACATAATTAATAGAACGGGATACAAATAATGATATCCTATGGACATGGTGTTATCCTGGTATTGTTGTTGATGATCGGAAGCTTTTGCTAAGCAAATGTGGGTTGGAAAGTGACTATTCTAACAGACAATTGCAATTTCGATATTGCCATCACAACTTATCATGGTTTTACATGTACATCTCTGATGTTTTTGACGCGGATAAGTTACCTCGAGTGAGTAAACTTTCTATAGCTTAGGCTTTTCTTCTTGAACATCATCGCTTCTATTTTTTAATATTCAGGTGAAACAATTCGCTCTGGTTATTCAAACTAGAGATTTTAATCCTGAAAAATACGAAGCTTTGGGTAGAATTCTCAGTAAATCATACTGCAAAAGTGGCAACCCCGCTGTTACGTTGAATCTTTACTTATCAGTCATTATAAGAGGCTCTTGCACTACCGAAGAGAATGGAACATTTTTAACGAAAGATTTTGATCAAAAAAGCGCATTTGCTAAGGTTTCCATTAAAGGCACGCATTATTTTAAGTTTAATCAGAAGTGAGATGAGACTAGAAGTGAAGGGCTCTAGCATTGATAGTTGATCCTGACACTAGTGAACAAATTTGAGGATTTTATGCCGCTTCCATCGCGCCTACACTACAGAGAAAAAAATTGGTCGAGTTCCAAAAACATTTCCAACCCCCTTCCCCTCAACCTAAAGCGGCCGAACACGGACGCGGCTCCTTGAATCTAGTTCGGCCGTCTACCACCGCGATCGTCTCACGTTTTGGAGGGAAAATTCAGAAACCGCTACTAGAGGGCCAACCGTTCTTGTGTTATCAAGAATATTCACCTTCGCCAAGTGAAGAATTTGGTTAGCTCAGTACTTCTGCTCTCATCTCACTTCTGGTTTAATCAAGATCTTGAGGGGAAATTTCTTTAAAACCTAGTTTGAATTCTAGAACTAATTAGAATGTTTGGTTTGGAATCCATACTCATCTACACGGCGTTAATGCTTAAGAAACGTATCTTAGTTTATCATCATAAGCTGGATTCTCTACTTAAATTCATAAGGCAAGATATTTTAGGCCTAATTTTATCAGGGGAAATAAGCCTATTTACGCCGCAAGCTTCTATTAAATTTTAGAGCCTTGCCCGCGTTAGTTTGGCATCGACAAAACTGGGATATACTTTACCCTCATATGGAGATTACAAATGCGGAAATATCGGAACTTTCCGGCTTACCTTATTACGTAGCTGGCTTTTGCGACGCTGCTATTGAAAGTCGAACAGATCTCTGCGATCTTTTTATAAATTTAGCAGCTACTGAAATAACGGTACCACCTCATTCCAGAGGTAACTATAGGCAAGAAGTTATATCAGTATCTCAGAGAGAAGGTATAAGATGCCTTTGTATTCGCGCCAGGCGCCATAGTCCCAGTCCCCCCTTTCAAAATACAAGGGGGGACGTAAAAGGAGGCCGGGCTATTTCGTCTCTCCTCTGTCGGAAAATATGACTGTAATTTTCGTCACTCGCGTCGTCGCGCTGACGTGAGTTTTCAAGAACCAATGAGATGCTGGATGGTTGTAATTTAGAGACGGGGATTGACTCCGGACAGGCTACGTTTGGACTGGAGATAAAGCTGGAAATCTGGCGAATTTATACCTTCTCTCTGAGATACTAGATATAACTTCTTGCTATAGGCTTAGAAGTTCGTATAAATCTTTCTTAAACTCTTTCGTAATCCATAGACTCATTCTCTATGAGTAAAACGCACAAAGAAATTGCCGTTTTTATGGTTAGGCAATCGGAAAATAACAACGATTTAAGCGAACATCAAGTTATTAAAGTGAGTCTTCTTTGATTATGATTAAACTTAATCAAAGTTGATTAAAATATCGCTTGTCGTTATAGGAAATTGCTGATAAAACATCGGAGCTTTTAAATAATCTCAAATCAATGTCCAAACCATGCGGTCAAGATGCAACCAAATTGGCTATTTCTTACGAAGATTTAAAGGAGAAAAAATATAGTCCAGCTCTGGAAAACTTTTTATGGCAACTAGCGGTAGCTGAAAGCTACGTTGTTATGACGTAAACACCTTACCTTTCTGACTTAAAAATTTAATTCCCCTAGTTTTAACGTTAATTAACCTTATAGAGTGCTGTCAGTTGTGACGTCAGATCCAAGGTTAAACGTCACGAGTCTGCCTTTAGCAATGGGCGGCCATGACAGTTACCGTTTTTTTTCTTTATGGGAAAACAGCATGGGTGACGTCACACCGGCGCTTCTGACAGCACTCTATAGGAACCGTCTAAAAACTCTTATAGATACTGACACTACTCTATTCCTTTTAAATTTGCATTTGTAACTTAAAATTAATTAATTAACGTTTATGTCAATTTATTAAAAATAGTTTTATTTTATTTATAAATTACGTTCCTTAAAGTTTATTTACAAAATGATTGCGTAAACAAAAACTGGCGTTCATTTTAAAGTAATTTCCTCACCAAGTACTCCTTCAACGTTGACGGTAACGGAAGCGTTTTAATTTTATAACCCGCATTATCTTCGTGGTAATTAATTTGTTTTTGAATAACTTGTCGACACAAATGCTTTAAACATTCCGGTTGAGACGAAACGTACCATTGGTACAATTCTTCGTTGGCGTGATAAGATGGACTCAATATTTGATGATGTCTTAACCAAGAGGCAAAGTTTAAGGTATCACAACCGCTTAAAACCAATACTTTAATCGCTGGTAAATGTTGTTGGAAAACTTCTCGTCGCCTTTGTAAAACGTTTATAGCGCGAATGCAACAATATAAAGGCGTCTTCCATTTCAAATCAACGTGATCTATGGCGGAATTCGCCTGAAATTAAATTAACAACAAAGTTTTTATTAATTAATTAAGATTGTATTAACATTTAACTATTTCAAAAGTGGATGGGAGGAAAAGTATGAAAATGGCCAAAAGTCAGTCGCGAGTCATCAGAGTTTCGCCGTAGTTGACCGTTTTATTGGCGTAGCTATACTGGGACTGTTCACTCCCTTAAAATAGGTCTTGTGTTAATTCGCCTTATTCCTGATCAGCGCCACCTACCCATAGCGGCGACTTTGAGAACTACTATAAGCGGCAAGCCAACCAGATGTCGCTAAAATCTGGTGACGTCATTTTTGGTAAGACCCCGAGAGTGCCCGTCAGTGACGTCACCAGATTTTAGCGACTTCTGATTGGCTTGCCGATTACAGTAGTTCTCAAAGTCGCCGCTATGGGTTGGTGGCGCTGATCAGGAATAAGGCTAATTCGCGGTTAAGCGGTTACCGTCGTCTGCTATTTTGTATGCTAGAACTTCCTCGATTTGTGTTTGTAGTTAGGACAGAGTAGCTGGTAATGTTTTAAAAGGTATTTGAAGGTATAATATGGATTTAAGTACGGTTATCGAAGCAATAGAAGAGCACAAAAAACTAGATACGTTTAAAACAAATCTCGGTAATTTAGCTATAGAGCGAGCAGCTTGCGTCGTGATGCGCGTGATCGAGTGGGCTATGGTTAGACCAAGGAGCATAAATGTCTGAACTACTTTCAGTCGCGAGTTTGCGAGTCCATCAGTCACTAGTAAAGTAAATAGTTATTGGCGAAACTTTGATGTCCGCGTATTTTAACACAGGCTCTATGGCCATTGTCATACTTTCCCTCTCATCCACATTTGACTATTTACATTACTTTGATTAGAACTTCGGTGATCTCGCCTAAACCCCAAAGTGCCGCGTAATGAAGGGCGATTTTTCCGAATCGATTTGGTTCGTTAACTCTGGCGCCAGCTTCGATTATGGCCTTCACCGTATCAACGTTGTTATGAACCAAAGCATTTTGGACGCAAATATGAAGTGGAGTATTCAAATTGTGGTCCCTCAAATGGAAATCAGCGCCTGAAAGAAATGGACGCCTTAATCGTACGTTATTTTTTTATTATTATTATTTGTTATTTAAATATACCCGCGACGATTAGTGTTTGACTTAAAATGGCGCGTCCATGATAGGCTGCCTTATGAAGGGGCGTACAACCAAAGCTGTCGGGTTTATTAACAATTGCTCCAGCCGCTATTAAAATCTTTAATTGAAAGATAAGGAATTAAACGCCATTTTTAAGATTAAAGTAACCAATTTCATCGAAATTGTAACTCTCTTAAAGGGAGGGTGAAGTAGAAAATCAAGTGATTTTTTATCGATTCTTCTACCAATTTTAAGGCCAGTCTGCATAGTGAAACATCCAGGAAATACTTCCGAATGATTTTAAAATTCAAATTAGGTTCAGATTTTAAGGATAATTTTAAACAAGGACCTCCGACCAATCGCGTGACGCCCTGCCTTTTTATTAACAAAATTCTAATGGCACGCTCCGTGTCTCGCGCCACGATTGTCACGTAGCGCGCCTAATTTTATCAAATCTCGTGATAAATTTCATTCAACATGGAACGTGCCACGAGAATTTTGTCAACAAAAAGGCAGGGCGTTACGCGATTGGTCGGAAGTCCTTGTTTAAAATCATCCTTAAAATCTGAACCTAATTTGAATTTTAAAATCATTCGGAATCTGTATTTCCTGAATGTTTCACTATGCAGACTGATCTTATAATTAGTAGAAGAATCGATAAAAAATCTCTTGATTTTCTACTTCACCCTTCCTTTAATTTGATTATTTTATAATTTCGACGGTATTGGCATCGTTTAATTTTTGAGGTTTAAAAAGTGTTGACAACCTCAACTATGTGTCTGTGATTTAACGAAACTGCTTCGCAAAGTGGGGTGCTCCCATCTTTAATGCTGGGTGGTTCAGGGCTGCGCCATGGGTAGTTTAAGTCAATTCCGGCTTCCACAAGTATTTGAACTGTGGCCGCGTCATTTCTCATAACCGCTACGTGCAACTCTCTAACGTCTGGTGGCATTCCATTTAAGCTGGAACGATTTCCACCCATTTTGCTGTAGGGAAAAGTTACTTTTCAAAATTGGCAAGCCTGAAAAGTTCCTAAATAATACCATAAGTTTATAAGATATGTTCCATAAGTTTGTAACTGGTTACAAAATGGAGCTTGTCATAAAGTGACGTCATAAGTTTATAAGATATGTTCCATAAGTATGTCACTACCCATACTTCGTAATGTTAGAGGCTTAATGAGAGCTAGTTCAAGAACGACAAGCGAGAATTGACTACACTCGGTTAATTTTGCAGTACATCTTCCTATTTAGTCTGTCCTTAGCCTTTGACAGCGCCTCACTAGGCGTCGCTTTACGAGAATCTATGACGTTTCACCTACGTCACTTCATGACAAGCTCTCATTAACGAGTGACACACTTATGGAACATATCTTATAAACTTATGGTGACGTAGGTCATAGATTCTCCTAAAGCGACGTCTGGTGAGGCGCTGTCAAAGGCTTAGTACAGACTAAATAGCAAGAAGATGGACTGCAAAACCGAGTGTAAGTCAATTCAGGCGTCGTTCTCGAACTAGCCCGAGCAGTAAGTCTCTAGCATTACGAAGTATAGGAAGTCTCATACTTATGGAACATATCTTATAAAATTATGATAATACGGGACAATATGCATGGTCATGATTATACTTTGGAATCATTAAAATTACTAATGGTTCCATAATTCAAAACGAAAGAATTTATTACAGAAGTAGTATTCATTTCAAGGTTATTTATTTTTTATGTTTAAAGCAATCATCAAACGTTCAAATTTAAGCTTAGTGTTTGAAAGATAATATGAATTTTATTGCCAATTAAGTTTATGAAGTTATCCAGTAATTAACTTATAAATAAGTAAGGGAGCCCAGCGGTCCTATAATTCCTATGTTTTTGAACTTGTCCTATATTATCCTATGTTTTTGACTTAGTCGAAGTTTTCGTATAGTTTAGCATCAAATTTATCAAAATTTAGTTCTTTTATCGAGATCACATTTGAATAGACACCGAAATTGTGCTGTCTAGTTCTTTTTGAGATTTTTCTACTGCCAAAATAGTGTTATGTATGAGCATTTTTAGTCCTATATTTCCTATAAAAACATTCTATAATTCCATAAAAAAATTACTATTTTTCCTATAAGCAGTTTAAATTTTTGGCTGGGCTCCCTGATAATTAAAATTAATAGAAATTCCGAAGACCCACGGCATTGAAAAGTTTCAACGTAAGAGTATAGCGCTACAGAACCCAAGTTTAGTATAAACATTTATCAAGTTTCAACTTAAGACTGTAGCACTATAGAAGCTAAGGAGTCTATTACTGATACTCCGCACTATATAACCAAGAAGTTATATCAGTATCTCAGAGAGAAGGTATAAGATGCCTTTGTATTCGCGCGCCACAGTCCCAGTCCCCCTTTCAAAATACAAGGGGGGACGTAAAAGGAGGCGCCGGGCTATTTCGCTGCCTCTCCTCAGTCGGAAAATATGACTGTAATTTTCGTCCCTCGCGTCGTCGCGCTGACGTGAGTTTTCAAGAACCAATGAGATGCTCGTTGTAATTTAGAGGCGGGGATTGACTCCGGACCTACTATACGTTTGGACTGGAGATAAAGCTGGAAATCTGGCGAATTTATACCTTCTCTCTGAGATACTAGATATAACTTCTTGATATAACATAGTCTTAAACACTAACAAAGCTAGGCACTGTCAATACTAGAATAGCTCCTACACTTGCTATATAAATCAAATAGAAGAATCTCCCTTAAGTTATCAAAAAAAAAAAAAATATTAAATGATACAAAACACCTTATCTAAAATTGAATACAACTACGCTTACATAAACTATTGCAAAATTTAAACAACTAGGACCTTTTTAAGTGGGACATCTTCGCGTAAAAACGGTACTTCTCTCTGCGTTAGGTGGTAAGAAATTTCTGTATTTTTATTTGCATAGATATAAATCATTAATTTATTTATATAAAAAAATTATTTTTGCGATGTTTTAGCTAACGTTACTTTGGGTTTTACTTGAACGTAAAGTTTTCCTGTTACATTATCTAGTTTTTTTTTTTTTTTAATAATATAAAAAGGGAAATCTGTGCCGTTATACCATACATAGTATAAGGTAACTTTTAAATATTTATAAATAGAAAGTATTTTTTTTTTATCTGATGCCATTGTATAATGACCTCTGCTAGTTTTAATTGAGGAAAACTTTTGCTTTCTCGGCCGGATTATTAGAACTTCGCGTGGTGTGTGTGTGTCAGGTTCAGATAAGTGTTAAGGCTATTTTATAATATATTTATAGATTGTTTAAAGGGGATATAAACTACGCAAAAATTACTTACAAATTGAAACATGATATCCCGCAAAACGTCGAACTTAACATTTTATTTATTCCTGGGTTTTCTGACAACCGTACGCAAAAATCTGTGCTACATAAATGTGGATAACTTAATACCTCTAGCTTATGAAATACATTTAACCTCTTTTAGGCTAGAATAATAATTACGGTATTAGGGGGCCCTTAACTATCGGCTTTCAAATTTCTAAGTAATAATTTTTATTCTTCTAAAATTTAAGAAAATAATATTGTCCCCAAAATTTATCTATTGTGATTTAAATGGGTCATAAATTTTCTTTTGATGACATTTTTATAAAATTAAGTTTATCCCTGTTAGTACCATCTTAACTTAATGTTAATAACAGTTTAATTTAAAATTTAAAGGGAGTTTAACTAAGTATCCCAATTTTTGATACCCCCTTTAAAATATTAGTAAAAATTCATAAAAAGAAGTATTGACAATATTCCAAGTTTGGAAAGTTCATTAAAACACGCGTAAATTAATAAAACTTACTGGTCTAGGGGTATCCAATCATATATCATGAATTTATAACACATGAAACTATTTACGCAACTTCTAAACATAGCGTTAAAACATGTCCACATGGCACGTAGTTTGGTTAAGAACTGTGAGCAGACTAAATGCCGCAAACCTCCAATGTTTAGGAAACTTACACCCATACCAAACCGAACGAAAGCTATTCCCTCTAGAAGGAAAGTTTTTTAATTTAAAATAGAAAGCTTATTATCCTTGAAATTACGCTATTATAGGGATCATTCAATGAAAAGTTGGTATAAAACTCATTTAATTCATAATTTGACCCCAATAACATTTAAAATAATAAATAGGCAATGTATAAGACTTGTTTTTGACTCGAGACTTTATTTATCATTAAGTAACTCTTTATTCAATTTAAAACAGAAATTAAGCATTTAATTCTAGTTGAATTATCCCCCTTTGTAGATGTAATCATGATGTAATATACCTCGGTTTAAGCATTTTAATTTTTAATATATTTTAGGCTATTCTACGGTTCCAAATATTATAATTTTTGGTTGGTAAGAACGTGTTTTTGTTATTTAAATCGTAAAATTAACATAATTAACTTTTAAACTAACTTAAATTAACAAAGTTTTTCGGAATTCCTACATAGTTAGGCTTAGCATTTACAGTAATTCATGCTCCCAGTTTTATATGAAATAGCATGCAATAAGAGCTTCATTTACCTTAAAAAGGTGCTTAGCTTACGTTTAAGCATGTTTTTTATTTATCAAAACAACTATAGTAACTTTTAAGTAGTTTTAGTTTGACGTTTAAAAGTTTGACTCTTCGGGCCTCGGTCTGCCATTATTTTTTTTCGGAGGCTTTGGGACTTCACGCGACGTCACGTCAGACTCTCAGTATATGACGTAACAGATGCGAACTGTAAGCGTTGCTAGGCAGCGAACCTGTATCCGTATAGCGCGCTTTTCCAGCTGATCGGGAGCGAGGGGCTACTCACTCTCTAAAACTTTTAAGTGATTTACATATTTATAGATCACAAATACGAGAAATCACCATGATTTCCAATAAAAATGTGCTATGTGCCACTTCAAACCTCGGAAAAATGTTTATGAGACACAAATCCAGTAAAATACTGGATATTTCCGGCGTTTACCCGCCAATTACGACTCCATTTGATAAAGATGAAAATATTCATTACGAAATGCTTAAAAGCAACTTAAAAACTTGGAACTCGGTTCCTTTCAAGGGTAAGTTATCATTTAAAACAATTGTTTATTTTTTTTATTATTTTTTTTTGTTACTTTCCTATTTCCTTTAAATTTTATAACGATAATAAGGGGTTTTTAAACGCAACAAAAATAAATGTAAATATTAATTAACACCAAGGATACGTCATACAAGGATCTACTGGGGAATTCGCGTTTTTAACACCCGAAGAAAGAGTTTCCGTCATTAAGTTCACCAAAGAGCATATTGGAAAAGATAAATTACTTATCGCTGGGAGTGGATGCGAATGTAAATGATTATAATTAAGAATGCGGGTATATTTAATGTTAACTATATTCAAATTTATTCGTTAAGCGACACGCGCGACTATCGAAATGACTAGAAAAATGGCGGAAGCGGGTGCCAACGCTTGTTTAGTCGTTACACCGTCTTATTATAAAGGTGGAATGACGGATGAGGCCCTTTTTCAACATTACACAAAGTTAAGGCGGCCATTTTTGATTATTATAGAGAGTTTAAGCTCTAGACGTAAAACAGGTTTCGTACGAACACGAAGAACAGGGAAGACCCCCAATAGAGTAATGGCAGCCCTCTGCCTTCGACTGTATTAAGCTCTATTGGGGAATAACATGGGGTGCCATTAGTCTATTGATTTTGCACAAAACATTCAGGGAAAATAAAGAGTTAAACTTTTTATTGGTGAAGTACCTAGTCCTGCAGGACGAAATATTCTTTAGCTAGACACGAAGGCGAATTTGTAGTACAGGAAAACTAGTTCTTCGTAGGGATTTGCTTTTGATAATTTCGTATATATATGAACCCTGTACACGTTTTAGAGTGAACTTCTTAAAATCTGTACAATCAGGGATAGGTTTAATAATTTTAGAAGTAGGAATGGAGAACGGTTAGTCTAAACTAGCCCAGTATAGGGAGAGGGCAAACCCATTGTTGCCACGTCATAGGCTTATATCTCTTACCTCGATTCCATCCCCCTAACGGGGGAATTTCAGTATCGCGCCTACGTTATGATGACGTTGCTGTTGTGGACGGTGAAAAATACTTATTTACTCTGTCGCTATGACCCGCCTCTTTTTTCATACCCCTCCGTCCCGGGAAACAGGGTCCAGGACTTAGACGCGCGCCCACATTACTCTGTTCTCCATTCCTACTTCTAAAATTAAATCTATCCCTGGTACAATTTTTTGTATACAGGGTGTTTGGTAGCCTTATCCGAAACACCCTGTATAGAAACCCTGACCTATCGCGTAATTATTTAATCTTTTACACAGGTAGCCGATTCGAGTCCTGTACCTATTATACTGTACAGTGTACCGGCGAATACCTCGTTGGACGTTCAGGCTGATTTGGTAATAAGACTATCGACCCATCCTAATATTATCGGAATGAAAGATAGCGGTGGCGATGTAAGTGTTGAACCGGCAAAAAAACCTTAGGGACTGATAAATTTGACTTGATCACGGAATCTATAACTTGAAGGTGGCTAAAATGGGGTACATTGTCCACAAAACGAAAGATAATGATTTTCAATTACTCGCCGGCTCAGGTGGATTTTTTCTGCCCGCATTGACAATAGGTTAGTTGGTTAGAAGTTATGGAATAAGTAACTTAATAGCAAAAAGTATGAAATGCGTTACTGCGTAATTTTATGTGTTCCGTATCTATGACGCTACATGTACCTTTCAACAGGGGTTGATTGCTTAGCTACGAAAATTAGTTTTAATTGTCAAAATATTTTCTAACGAGTTGCGTTGGTGGAAAACATGTTTTACTCGTATTCAGTGTCATACCTATTGTTGTTATTTATGGTTATAGCAAGAAGTGATATATAGTTTATTAGAGAGTAGGCATAAGATGGCTAAGTATTCGCGCGCCATAGTCACAGTCCCCATTTCAAAATATAGGGGGGGGGTAAAAGGAGGCCGGGCTATTTCACCTCTCCTCAGTCGGAGAATACGTAATTTTCGTCATTCGCGTCGCGCTGACGTGAGTTTTTAAGAACCAATGAGATGCTGCTTGTAATTTAGATGCGGGGATTAACTCCGGACCTACGTTTGTTTGGACTGGAGATAAAGCTGGAAATGTGGCGAATTTATACCTTCTCCCTAATAAACTAGATACCACTTCTTGGTTATAGTTTACGACTGAGAACATTGAGCTGATAATTTCGCGTTTGGTTCGTTGCAAGTTTGCCAATATGGTGGTGATAGTTGAGGAATCGGGATTAATTGGGGGATAAAAACCTGCAAACAAATCTCTGAATGTTCTTCTAAGTGTTCTGAATGTGGTTTATGTTAATCGTGTTACGTTTATGACGTGTTAAGGTTGCGTTGGCGGAATATTTGGTTTAGCCAATGTTTTGGGAAAAGAACTGTGCCATTTACAAACATTGGCCATTAGTTCGAAACGGGAAGAAGCCCGGCTTCTCCAGCATCGATTAATATCGCCAAATTCAGCGGTATTTATTTTTACACTAAGTCTAATTTAGCCAAGGCTTAAGTGCCTACTTCCGTCATTGTAGGTGACCAAAAAATTTGGGATCCCTGGAGTTAAACAGGCGATGGATTGGTTTGGTTTGTACGGGGGTCCAACCAGATCTCCAATGCAACCTCTGACCCCTGAAAAGACTCAGGCTTTAAGGAACGATTTTTCTGATAATGGGTTTTTGTAATTAATCATTTGATCTTATTGTAGAAATTTAAAATTAAAATTAAAGCAAATAATTTTGAGTTTATTTACAGATACAGGGTGATAAGTGTGCCTTAAATTACGGGGATGTTCTTTGGGCGATTTTGAGTCGAAAATGTTCTATGACATTTTGCCCTAAGGGACACCGTTTTCAAGTTAAGATTGGAGTATTTTACGGATGATCCCTTAAATTTAATTAAGAAATAGAAATACAATGGTAATTTAATTAAGGGGTCATCCCTAAAACACTCCAATCCTAACTTGAAAACAGTGTCCCGGACGGCAAAATGCCATAGAACATTTTCAACTCAAAATCCCCCTTAATTTATGCCTGACTTATCAGAAACACCCTGTATATACTGTATATTCATTTTTACTGGTCTGAGAAACATTCTTTCGCCCCCGTATTTTCAATTTATCTCGAATCTTGATAAATGCCATCACATTTTGAATGAAAGATGTTTCACATAACACCCCAGAACAAAAAAAGAAAATCTATTTATATACTTGATATAAGCCAATTTGTTCTTTACAGACAATATAGTAACGTTTTTCTTTGAGATATGACACTCAGTAGGTGACTTCTATAGCAACAAAAACATTATTTATCATCCTTTTCTATTGTTAGGATTTTTCCAGCCCTCCCCCTCTCTCGTTCCCGCCTCTTTTCTTATGTGATTTTTCCAGCCCTCTCTGTTTCCCGCTTATTTCATGGGTAAGTTATGTTTTTGGAAAGGGGAAGCTTTGGTCCTTGATGAGTACTGGTTAGAGGTTAGGGCAAAAGGGACGCGATCCTCATGAAAAGTAAGAGATAGAATTTATCTACCCTACTACGATTCAAACGAACATTTGCTCGTTAGGCTTACCGAGAGTTTTAGGTTAGGGTTAGAAGGGATTATTACGAGGGAAAATATCTCCATGGTAACCATCTCTATTACATCGTTCAATCCTGGGCTCAAATTATACTATTCCGTATAAGAGTGGGGGTATTATTACAGTTTTCTGTCTATACGAGTATACATATACCTTTTTAGGGACCCCGAGGATTTGGAAATAATTTCCTACGCGTTTTTAATATCATCAGTGGATGAAAGTTACTCAATTTACCCTTATTGGAAAGCCGTTAGAGCCACACACGTTTTACCTAAATTTATTCAAATTGTTTAACGGGGTACTGGGTACATTAGCATAAATTTTGAATGTAAATTTTATTGATTTTTAGTGTACTCTGATAGACGTTTTTGATTGAAACCCGAAGCGTGACTCGTCTTAAACTTTCTTCTTGTTATAATTAACAAAATATTAATTTACCCCAACTTAGATTAAAATAAATGATGGACCTTTTCAGTATTTTTCCATTACGTTTTTATTTAGTAATTTAATTAGCGAATCTAATGGCAGGGATAAACTGGCTCGCGTTTTTCGTTAAAGTGCCCCATAAATATTTATTCTTTCCTTTGATCATAAGTAAAAAAGAGAGCATCGTATCTTTCTGAAATATATTTTTGCTTAAGGCTAGAGGCGAAGCGAGGCCGAACCTATTATACAAGGTTCAGCAAAAGTTTCAATTCCTAGAAATAGAAAACCAAAAATGAAAAAAAAAAGGATGCATAATTTTTTTCTCTCTATTTCAAATGTTAAATTACGAAAAGAATTGGTTTAACGATACGAATTTTTTTAAGAGTTTCACTTTGCGAAATTACTACAATTTATCTTTATTTGCATTATTTCATCATTTTCATGCTTTGGTCAATAGATCAATGTTGATGCTAAGCCTAAATGTAGTTTAATTCTAAATTTCAAACATTGAGGTCGGAATTTAGGCCTAATGTTTTTTCGAGAGGGATTGCGACTAAAAATAGTTGGTTAGTCCGATTTGCGTTACCTTATGGATTGGTCAACACACTAATGTAACTGATGCGAAGCGTAAATGTACTTTAATTCTAAGTTTCAAATTCAAACACACACATCGCAGAGGTCGCGACTAAAATGGTTGGGTTAAACAATATCGCAATTTGTCCAAATGAAATTTTACCGTTTCATAGGTGAAACTGTTCAAACAGTGTGAGAGTAATACTAATTAGGCTTAAGAAGATTCTAGCAGCTGGGTCAAAGGTTAAACTATACCCATTTATAAATAATTTTGATCACGTTTATGGGTGTTAACTTGACTATTCGCCAATACGTGCGTTGTGACTTAACAGTTTGGTCTAAAATTAAGCAAACATTTATCATTTTGAAATAATTATGTCTTTTAAGAAAGAGGTTGAATCTCTTGGCTAAGCCTAATTACGTCTGTTGTCATAGCATTCTATTGTTTTAACTCTTTTTTTCCCTGTAGGCCATTGTTCAAAAAGAAACACGGTCCGTTCTATTCGTTTATGTTTAATTCCTCGAGGCCCGCGTGCTATTATTGTTAATCCTCAATCCCCATTTCCTTCTCCAAGAAATAAAGAGTCATTTATTAAAAAGGCTGGGACGTTTTCTAGGCCCTAAAGTCCACGTGAAATCAAAAGTAAACTCCGTTTATTGAGCCACGAAGCTTAGTTCAACAACATATCTGAAACGGTATTTCACAAACAATTGCATCAGGAATAAATACGGATAATAGTAATCATTGCGCCCCAGTATCTCCGATGTTAATTTCAAGGCGGGTTTTGTGGGAGGGGCGTCACAAATCTAATGTATTTCTAACTGTGATTTCATTGGTTCGGAACAACGCGAGGTCAAGCGAGAGCAAAGTTCAACGTGAAGCCTAATAAACTTTCCTTGGGGTAAAATTAGTTATTTGTATTGATTAGTCTAGCACAGAACACAAAATCCACCTATAGTATACGTTGAGAAAATGTCTAAACAAGAATTCCTATTTACTTCATGTATCCCTGATTCCAACACTAGGTAATATCCTATTGGATAGAATCCCGTTGGATCGAATTCAAATTTCTAAAATTGTAGCCAAATTTAAAACAATTTATAGCCCAAAGAGCGATTTTCTACTGAATGGGAATATTTAAATGGAAGAGCTTTCGACTGAATGGGATGGGTTTACACATATAAAATCATAGCGTTTTCCTTGAGTTGCCGGGCTCCAGTAGCGCAATGGATAAAGTGATTTGGATGATCGAAGAAGTTAAGCAGCATCGAGCGCCGTCAGTACTTGGGAGGGAGATCTCTTAATGGTAAGGTTAGATTACGTTAGGTATGGTTAGGTTAGGGTTAGACAATTTCCAAAAATGGAAGTTATTTATTGAAGAATGTTATTGGTGAACACATATTATTTGCTGCAGTATCAAGAAGTTTAATAAGAAAATCAATTTTATTTTTAGGTTAGGTTAGGTTAGGTTTGGTCAGGTTAGGTTAAGTTAGGTTAGGTTAGGTTAGGTTAGTTTAGGTTTGGTTAGGTTAGGTTAGGTTAGGTTAGGTTAGGTTAGGTTAGGTTAGGTTTGGTTAGGTTAGGTTTGGTTAGGTTAGGTTAGGTTAGGTTAGGTTAGGTTTGGTTTGGTTAGGTTAGGTTAGGTTTGGTTAGGTTTGGTTAGGTTTGGTTAGGTTAGGTTTGGTTTGGTTAGGTTAGGTTTGGTTAGGTTTGGTTAGGTTAGGTTAGGTTAGGTTAGGTTAGTAATATTTTATAAATCATTTAACAATGTTACGCCTTTTCCAAAATATTGAAATTTAGCTTCATTGACTTCTCAAATAATATGCCTTTTCCAAAACATTACTGTTATTTTAGGTTAGGTTTGGTTTGGTTTGGTTAGGTTAGGTGAGGTTAGGTTAGTAATATTTTATAATTCATTTAACAATGTTACGCCTTTCCAAAATATTGATGTTTAGCTTCATTGACTTCTCAAATTATATGCCTTTTCCAAAACATTACTTCTATGTTAACTTAGGTTTGGTTAAATTAGGTTAGTAATAATTTATAAATCATTTAACAATGTTACGCCTTTTCCAAAATATTGAAATTTAGCTTCATTGACTTCTCCAAAAATATGCCTTTTCCAAAACATTACTGTTATATTAGGTTACGTTTGGTTTAGTATTTTCTGCAATAACAAGAAGTTTAATAGGAAAATCAATAGAAAAATAGGATTGAAAGGAAAATTCATGATTGGAAAACCGCCCAAATTGTGGTATTCGGTCTAATGGGATTCGGTCGAACGAGACATTCGATCCAATGGGATTCGACCCAATGGTAGACAATCCAACACTATAGTGTCTCCTAAACCTAATCTACTAACAAAGAAATTGCTAGTTTATATTTTAAACAATTACTTCTGCTTTGCACGCCATAAAAAGTTTTTAACCATAGAGATACATTCATATAGGTTAGGCCAATTAAATTTCGTTGTTTTTAAATTGATCCGTAGTTTAGGCTTAAGTAACAATTCTGTAGTACCCTTACGGAATTTCTACGTAAAAAAAATGGTAAACTTGACTGTTGACTAGGAATAGTTCTGTTAAGTTCACACTCTCTTTAAACCCCCCCCCCCCGTTTAATCTCTCGAACCCCCAGGAGAGGGGAGGAATTATATTGGTTCTCATCATGGTCTCATTCCTCGGAATCAAGCCGAGGACCCGTCTTTCCTCCGTCATATGGAAAAAGAATAATGAAACGTTACCCCCCCCCCCCGGTTAAATTTCAAGCCATAATCATGTAACTTTATCTAAGTTTTATAAAGAACTTACGTCATTCTTGATTTAAGAGGTTTGTTATGGCCGAGGCTTAGTATAGGCCCTTTTTCACGGTTTCATGGTTCGCGAGTTTCGCTGTCTAAATCCGTCCCAGTTTATCTTTGTCGTTTTAGGGGTAGAACCTCTCTGCCCAACCCCCCCTAGTTTTTCCGCTAGCTACTTCTATTTTAGGGGTGACGTATAATGAAGGAGTGATGAAAGCTCGAATTAACTTAGAACAAATAGATTATGCCGCCGTGATATTTTTAGATGTGGGAGGAGCTAATATTTACGTCAATATTGTCCATGGGTCGTGAGCTTACATCCACGTCGCTTTTATCCTTGCACAGACCTCAGAGTGGTAAAGAAGGATTCCCCGTGTCACCTCTATAAAAGGTCGTGGTTAGAAACGTATAAACGGATTAAGCTAAGCCTAATTGCGTTGATTTGAAATACTTGTAGCAGTACCGCGTTCAACGGAGATTTAGGCTTAAGAGGTTATTGTTTTAGGCCAAATTTAGGCTTAACTTCACCACCCCTTTAAATTTTTAACTGGGGCCTACACCCTAAACATTTTTTATCTTTATTTTCGGGCTCATTCTTTCGACGCGGGAAATATTTAGACTGGAATTGGGAAATAAAGAGACCTTAGATATAAAAAACGCGGGAATAAGATAAATTTTTCCGCGCTTTTTTTTTACTTCTGAAAAGCTGACGTCGAAAGGCCGGTTGGTTGCTCGCGGATCTGTTAATGGCCGCTCAAAAATTTAAAATGCGCGCGTGAAGGTTCCGAGTTAGGCCTGATGGTATGTTTCAACTAAGATTTATGGCTTTTCGAGGGATTTTATTGATTAAAAACGGTTTTTATGGCCGATGGAACGATCCCAGAGTTTGACTAAACCTTAGTATCGTTTCAGCGAGAGTTTACAGTGAGTACCGAGCTTGACTTTACCTTATTTTCAAAAACTCATTATAAATTTATAATAAAGATTCTTCGGAAAATTAAAATTTAATATTTATGAGAGGCAATTAGTGTGAAATAAATATTTAAATTTAATTTTCCTAGAATTTGTGCATAGATGCGGCGTTGGCTGCAATTTGGTATAGTGTAATAAAAAATAATATATTTCAGTAGAAGTGTAAAAAAACTTCTATAAGTCCGAATTTCTCTGCCAGTTTTTTATTGAATAGAAAGCACTTCATATATTAAATTTAGTGCAGAATGTTTTTCTCACTAAAAAAATTCGTCGAAAATGGAGTTCCCCCAAGTCGTCTGAAAAATTTGGTTTCGACCTAAATTTTTACTGGACCAACTTGTTAAAATTAACGTTTGTAGGCCGCGTTTTCCCTCAAAGATATTTAAACAATTTTTACTAAAATTTCGAAAAATCGGTGAAATTTTCAGGCTTCCTAAGTTAGGGTAGCTGTTTCTTTTTTAAAGTTATGGTGTGAAACCATTTATTGATACTATAAACCAACTTGTTATTACACATGGTACACAAAAAGGTTCCCGTCCATTTTAGGACTGAGTTATCTAGGACACTTGATATTTTAGGAGAAAAAGAGAGAAGAAAAAAAATAAAGACTCTAAAACTAGAGATCTCAAACTTATTTAAAATAAAAAAAAAATTTCCAAACTTTTTTTATATTACGGACGTAGCAAATTTGAATAGCTATCCTTTTAAAAGTCCTCTTTTAGTTTTTGTGACTTTGTCACGCGATCTAAGTGGAAATTTGATTTTTTCCGCCTTTTTTATACTTATTTTCCTGCCAAATAAAAAAAAACCTGTAAATTAAGTTAAGCTTTGATTGTCACTATGAGATGAAAGGTTGCGACCCATTTTTTAAGGTTAAGTCAGTCAGTATAAAGTGCTCTTTCATTTTAATTTAAAAGACGTCGTTAATTTAAAAAGGTTTTTGGGCACAGTTTTGGCGCTAAATCTTCCCACAGTGAAGCGAACATTAAGGGGCTGAGAGTTACGTGTGTTTTCAATACGCCCCTGTAGAAATGTGTTTCCCGCTACGCACCGGTGCTCGAGGCAAAGTAAACTACCAGGTATGATAATTCTTTCATTGTTTTTTTAAGTTCCATAATTTATTTATTTATTTATTTGGAAAGCATCTTGAAACAAAAGCTTTTAGTAAAACCTTGGCAGAAAATAATTATACGAGAAACCTTGAATAAATAAAATCAGTTGGTATAAGTTTCTTCTAGCAAATGGAGAGGTTAAGAAATAGACCAAGAACCGATTTCGAAAATTTATTTAGCACTATATGGAGCTATTTCTGTTGCAACATCAGTGTCTATGTAAAATGTCACGGGATCATCTTTGGTAGTAGGCGTTCATGTTTGGTACTGCTTTGTTTCTATGGGCAAAAAGCATGGGTGACGTCACCCCAGGGCTTTCGTCGAAAAGATAACGTATTTTAAGTGTATGATTGGTCAACCAAAGAAGCTGCAGATGGATAAAGCGAGACTTGAAGTGAGTCGTAAACATGGGCACTATACAACCATAAGTTTATAAGTTATGTTCCATAAGTATGACACTTCCTATACTTCGTAATGCTAGAGACTTACAGCTCAAGCTAGTTCGAGAACGACGGAAGCTAGAATCATAGAGAATATACCAAGAGGAGCAGAAAGTTTTTAATAGGGACCGGCTCTGAATTTGGAGTAACTAGTTCCGGTTGTTCACGTGACCGTGATGTCTACTTAAAAATTACCTTTTGTACGTCAACGGTCAACCCAGAGATCAACCCTTTTCCACCACTAAAATTAAGCAGCCGACATAATTTAACCAATTAAAGGCGTCGCTGCTGAGCCAATCAACAAAAACCGGATCTAGTTACTTCAAAACCGTGGCCGGGCTTTTCAAAAGCCTTGTGAAAGGCTAAACTTTCTGCTCCTCTTGGTATATTCTCTTTGCTAGAATTGACTACACTCAGTTTGGCAGTCCGTCTTCCTTTTAAGTCTGTACTAATCCTTTGACAGACGCCAATCTATGACGTTTCACCTCCGTCACATCGAGACAAGCTCTCAGTAACCAGTGACAAACTTATGGCCAGCATATCTTAGGAACTTATGATATACAACTTATGATTTTCATTAACATCCCCCCGGGTATAACTCACTTCCTATTATTTCTATTTGTCTTTGCAATATACGTAAGCCTAACAGGTAAAAAGTAAAGTATTGGCTTTCTTTTAACCTTCTGGCAGGCGCATGAGTCCGGAGAAGGGATGATTCTACCATCTGTTGTCTTGGAAACGAACCAAACTCCTCTTCGAAGCTTCACGGAGCTCCAACAGTAATTCCAACAGTGCACGGAATCCTAGCCCCTAGCACAGACTAGTCTAGCATTGGGCGCGAATGGTCGAGGAAGGTCTTTTATCCAGCGTTGAAAGTCACTACGAGACTACATAGTTATTCAAATATCTCAAATGGAGCAAGACATCAATAAGAAACGTGGTTCGGGAGGAGACCTAAAGTTCATAACTTTTCGAACTCACGGACCAAGAGACAGTATCGAATCTATTTGCAAGAGCACTAGGTTCACGAAACGAGAAATTCAAGGGATGTACAGAAATTTCAAACAGGTAAGCTATAACGTCATTTTAGTCAATTAAAAGACTCGTGACAGGCTTGCTAATTAAAGTACCTAACCTGGAATACCTATAAACAGGGATTATCAAGTGTCAGGGATATTCAATTGTGTAATAATTAAAAGTCAGGGAATTTCATATTGTTAATTGGGTTGATATAGCGTGAGGCGCGATAAACTCGTGGTAGCCTACTAGTCAGTTTTAAACCCTTGACATTCTGACTTTTTTAACAAATAAAGTAGAAATTAAAATTTGTCAGGGAAAACCATGAAAAGTCAGGGAATTTTTAATTGAAAAATTAGTCCATATAGTTAAATTTCATTTAAGAAAACACATACATCTTGATATTACTTAAATTATTGTATAATCTCATCCAGATTCCAAAGTTATGTTTATTGTTTACCTCTCGCTTTCAAAACAAACTGTCGCCATTGATGTTTTATTATCATAATTTATGCCTGCTTTTTATAATGAAAACAGTTTCGGTTGCGTTTCAAGGATTTTTTTGACACGTTTATTTCTATTCTGTTATTGATAGGTCCGTGGGTGTTTAATATAGAGGATGTGAAAGGTGATTTTTAGCCACATTGTATGATGTATATCTACGACGAGGCTATTAGTTTGACCTACGCTGTCGTCGTCGTCATCGTAGGAGTAGTAGTATCAAAATTTTCGTTCGTCATTTTTAAATGGATAGAGAAAAGTTTTCGGGTTCAGTTGACGTTACAGTATCAATGAAGACATATTTTGAGTCGGTGTCGGGATTTGAGCCCGAAATCGAAGCCGCGTACGCTAGCCATTTATCTACAAAGTTTCGTTGTAAAATTTGAGAATAGGTCAGCATCGGGTAATTGACTATTTTGCATAAGTCACTGAAATTTTCTGTACGTCTAGTAAAGGTTACGTGTGGGTTAAGGGTAATAAATTTAGTACTGATTAAGATAGGGGCTAATCACTCAATGGTTCTGAACATTTATTAACGGTTACGTATACGTTACAGGTAATCATTTTAGCGCTGTTAAAGGTAGAAAATCGAGAGGCTATTCACTCAAATTTTCTGTACGTCTCTTAAGGGTTAGGTATATGTTATGACTTATGAGCAATCACTTTAGCGCTCTTAAAGGCTTCGCATCGAGGAGTTGCTCACTCACGTTTCCTGTTTGTGTAGCACTATTACAATTATAACAGAAGTAAATTTATTAAAGTTTAGCACTGTTTAAGGTTTAACTGTTCGGGCTTATCAAGGGTTACGTGATCGCTGTGGGTAATAAATTTAGCACTGTTAAGGGTAGCAAATCGAGGGGCTATTCACTAAAATTTTATGTACGATGTGGCTACTATTAAGAGGCCAGCCCTTGGGCCATCTTGTTAGTTATATAGAGTCGAACCACGCGTGTAGTTTCCATGGGAACCGTTTTGGGAAGATAGATTTTTATCCCCGACCTCCTATAGTAGCACCATTTATATTCGTATAGCATTATCGCTTGAGTTTGCACTTTTTTTGTCAAATCAAGCTTTGTTAGTCACAGGTATCTCGTAACCCATTCATTAGAGATCTTCAGGAAATATTCGCCTCTAAATTTTACTTTAAAGTCTCGCGTCTTACTAAAAAGTAATATTTAATTCCCACGCTATTCTTAATTATCCATGTTTATGAATTTTAACACGCTATATCTCACGCTTTAATAACAACTATAACGAAATACGTTAAGAGAAGTGTGTTTTTGGGTAGAATCAAAACAACTATAGCTTTGACGCGACCCCTAGAGGGTTAAGCAGAACCAATAATAACAATAAGTGTAAACAAACTCCAAGGAGGCGATTATGAATAGTTTTAGAGTTCCCCCCAACTTGCTAATGTTCTCTTTTTAACGCAAAACCCCAGCCATGGGAACAAAGCATCATTAAGAAACTTATAATCTAGCATTATGGCAATCATTCGACGGTAAGTGCATATCGTACTTGGAGTTATTGCTTTACTTATGGAATTACATTAAGTGGCTAGTAGATTACTGATAGTGTAATCATTCCTTTGCTGGAAGCTTTTGAAGATCTCTTACGGAGGTCCTGGTAATTCACTAATTCTCTTGTCTTTGCGTTAGGGTCTAAAGAGCTTAGTAGCTTAAAAGCTAGCTCCCGTGCCAATGGAAATTGAATCACAAAAGCTCTTCCGCGTTTTCGACAGAAAGGGGTCAACCAAGCGAAAGACCCCGTGAATTTCCCCTATCATTCAACCCCCAACTAATTGACCAGAACCCTTTTTCCTACCCAAGCACTTTTCGCTAAATTTTTACAAAGAAAAATGATAGAATTTTGAGTCGATTCAAGTTGTCAAAGCGCTTTTTCTTTTTAGCAAGTTTAAGGGCGAAAATTACTTACATTTTACGATAGACATAATTTTAAAGAAATGACAGTTTAGGCTAAGCATTTGCATTCATCGTTTTGAAATCAATTCTTTACATTTAACGTTTTAGTACATTATGATAGCTAAGGTCTAAAATTGCTCGAAGACATTACGTTAGGCTTAGTTAAAAAAGCAATAACATCAACTGAGGCTTAGCATTTAAAGTTTTCCTCGTGAAATCCAGCCTATTTAGGTTTTAATGTAACAAACCTAGTCATGGAGGAGTAGATAGGAGAGGAATTGTACGCGCTTTTTAGACTGACAACCGAAAAAGTAGTTCTCGCTTATCATGTGGCAACCTGCACACCAGAGTTCCACGCAAACTTTTCTCTCGTGAAAATCATGATAAGAATAAAAACGTCCTTTGACTGTATTGGCTCAATTAGTACGAGACTGTTTTTAATTAGATAGAGGACATAAAATTGTAACTCAATATACAAACAGTAACCTGTGTGACACGGATGAACCATTCGATCCCCTTTCTCCCACTGAGGGAGCCCACATAGTCTCCTTTTCTAATCCTCCTTGTCTTAGTTTAATTTCGTACCAAGCGAAATACTGGTTGAATACCGTCACGCGATTGAGTCATTTAAAATTTTTGGAGTCGGATATTTTAAGGTAGCCCGAACGGAATTAATCAAGTTTTCATTTTTCTTATGTAGTATTAAAAGGAAGCGTCCGGCGGAAGTTGGAAAGGGTTATATTTTTAAGTTTAACTCAAAATGTGCCATTCATTTCTAGGAATGCCCGACTGGTTTCGTGGATGAGGATACCTTCAGACAAATTTTTGCCAAATTCTTCCCATATGGAAGTACGTGTTCCATATCAATGTTGTATAATTACTTTAAAGCTAACGCGAATGAAAATAAATATTTAGATTCATTTTTGTACGCGCATTATGTCTTCAAGACATTTGATCCAAGTCGAAGTGGAGCTATCACCTTTAAGGTAACAATTTAAACCAGGAATGTATAAACTAAGGAATGACCATCGTCCCTGAAACGTTCGTATTGAAAAATCCCCCTTCCATTCTGATTCATGTGTCAGCCAAGAATTAGTTTTAAGATTAAGACGTAAGCCCGAGTTCGTAGCATCTACCATGCGTATCATCACCCATTTACTTATAGTATCATCATTTTGAGATAGGTTCTATGGAAAGATGGTCATTCCTACGTGCTACTAGTTTATAAACTCTTGGTTTAAAACACGAAGTTAAACATATTTTCTTCTCTGTGCTAACTAATTTATTTCGTGCAGGATTTTATTCAATGGCTTTCGATGTTGTGCAGAGGAACAACTCAAGAAAAATTGCGTTGGGCATTCTCCCTTTATGACGTTAACGGTGATGGTAACATTACCAAAAAAGAAATGACCGATGTCGTGTGTTCGGTCTACGCTTTGCTTGGGCGCAAGTGCGTTCCTTCAGCCGATGAGCAAGCTCTCAGGGACCACGTGGACAGAATATTTCAGGTAATTGGCACTCGGAATATGAATTTTATCACAATTTGCACCTTCCTGAGACATTCGCTGTTGAGACCGGTTCTTCAAATCGAAGCATTTTTATTAATTGTTAGAAACTTATTCTTTTTTAAACTTATTAGAAAATTATTTTGCTAATGGCCTAACAGGTCTCACACCGCTCTTTTTTATTTTGTTTTAGAAATTGGACGTGAATAAAGATGGAGTGGTCACAATTGACGAATTTATGGAGATTTGTTTAACCGTAAGTTACGGTATTATTATAAGTAACATAGTAACAGTAAGCGAGTATGACAATCTAGGGAAGTGTGTTTCCGAGTTTATTGATTTTTTCTTTGCCAATCAAAACTAGCTTTCCTAGAAGCCAATAGGTATAAACACCAAGGAATGGTTTTAGAGTTGCCCCAAAAAAACCCTTCATGTAGAACTTCATCATTACGGCAATCAGGCAACGGTTGGAAAGTTCATATCATACTTATTGCTATTACGTTACTAATAGTATATATAAATAATAACGTAATAAAGTTTTTTTTATTTGTTTTTGTAGGACGACGCGATAGGAAAATCCTTGGCCCTTTTTGACGCCGATATCTGAGTCTGACGAGCTGAACTTCAATGAAATTATCGAAAAATCATCGAAAAAAAAAATATTTATTGTACGTGGTATTATTGCATAACACGACAAAAGACAGTCGCGTAAATTGGAAATTAAGATTAACGTTAAGCTATCATTTAAATGAAAATGTGTCTAAGTAACTTTCAAAATTATTTCAAACTAGTTCGTGTTCTATTTTCGGAGTATAGTTGTTCATTTCTTATTAAACCTTTCGGTTAAACCAAAGGCAAATAGAAAAACAGAAAGACCAGTGCCCAGTATGATGTTTACGAGGCATTGATCTGGGAATGCTTTAGAAATTGTATGTTTGGTTATCATAGATTTCAAAGTGCATGCCCGGATTGTATAAGTAATTCGGTTTGTAGCGTACTCGTGCTGGTATTCCTACGCGATTCTTAATTACGGTAGTGTACCGCGGGTTAGGGGGGGGGGAGTAGTAAATATTTTTTCGATGACCCAGGGGCAACGTGGATTTGGATCTTCCTTACTTTCTGGTATTTATTATTTGCTTTTGGCTCAACCAGTTATAAATGTTGTATTAGAGGCTAAGATAAAGTTAGATGAGCGATATCGATAATAAATGATAGAATATTTTTGCTACGTGGCGATATCGCAAAGCCGGATATTACATTGTAATTAACTCTACGCGACTGATATATTCCTCATTAAAGATAATTTTCAGTTTAATTCTTTTCAGTCTTATAATTATTTTTAATGATATCATACTCGGTATCGGGACATACAAGTAGCGTTGATACATTGCCGTCACTGCGCACTCTCGTGATACAAAAAGACTACGGAGCAGGCGCCGATATTTTGTAACCCCCGTGTATTTTCCCTCTATTTAACATTTTGAAATTCAATCATCATAACATCATTACATTACAGGTGTTTTTTTAGTGTTTTTAAATGGACGATAGGGCCTTGGCTTAGAGTTTCGGAAATTCGGTGAAATAATATCAACACTAAGGATATTGGTAAAGTTCTCTTGAATTAAAAGAAGTAAAATATATTTCCATCTTAAAGGCCGACTTCCATCGAAAAGAGTTCTAGCGAACAGAAACCGAGCATCGATTTATTGTGTTTTAGTGTTGTTTTATATGGTTTTCGTGGTGTTTAAATGTATTTTATGCTGTTTAATTGTGTTTAATGCAGTTTTATTGTGCTTTCTTGCTATTTTTCTGCGCGGTTATATTTCGTTTTATGCTGTTACATTGCGTTTTATGCCGATTTATTGTGTTTTATTGTAGTTTCTGTGCGTTTTATTGTAGTTTTTGTGTGTTTTATTGTAGGTTTTGTGCGTTTTATTGTAGTTTTTGTGCGTTTTATTGTAGTTTTTGGGCGTTTTATTGTAGTTTTTGGGCGTTTTATTGTAGGTTTTTGGGCGTTTTATTGTAGGTTTTGTGCGTTTTATTGTAGTTTTTGTGCGTTTTATTGTGGTTTTTGTGTGTTTTATTGTAGTTTTTGTGTGTTTTATTATAGTTTTTGTGTTTTATGTGGTTTGAACTTGAAGGCAGAGAGAAATGGCTCATCGTCGGCGTAAATTACTTCATACAAAAGTGATTTACAAGAGCAGAGCGGGAAACGATCTTGACTCCGCAAGACCACGATGCCGATCAAAGAATTGAAAGAAAGAACTTTCGTCTACTCCGGGGTCTAGATTGATTGAAACCGGTAAGTGTTCAAAACTTCGGGCGCGTCAATTATGCACGAGTATAAAAACGTTCTCATGGAGGTGTTTTTGCAATTATAATTGCGGAAGTTCATGAATTTAGTTCCTTAAGAGTAAAAAGTAGACAAAATGTCCTAACGGGTGAATGCTCTCTATCCTTAAGAAAAGAAAGGACACGTTTCATAACTCTCCCGGGCTCTAGGAATGCTTTTAGTGAAAGGCAAACGGTGGTCTTTCTCACAGAACTAAGCTTTGCGGTTGGGTAAAAAAGAAAGGGGGGGGGGGAGGTTCGGAAAGCCCCTTTCTTCTGATATTTGTTACTGAGTTTCAGTTTAAAATTACATTGCTAATCAAAGCATTCCAAGTATTAATACTAGTGTTTATGACGATAATGAGTTAAAAATGAACTTTTATAATTTCAAAGAAAAATACAAGCATCTGCTGCATCATGAGCCTATTGACCATTAAACACAGTGTTTAATGGTCTTAGTTGCCACTAAATATCAATCAACATGTCTAATGATATTTGAAGTTCTTCATCCTTTTCTGAACTATCCTTATTGCGTTTTACATAATTTCGGTGGCTAGAGTACGAGAGCTTCCTTAGGAATCAAAATAATGCAATGTGACTAGGACTATCTAATTAAGAACAGGAATAATTACTATTTAATTAGGCCAAAAACAAACAAAGATTTTGGAATATATTACACATTTCATTTCAGAACTTTTGCTCAACGTAAAATGAATTAACTTTCATAGGAATTAGTTTAATTGTTATGATTTCAGATTTCGACTTATTAGACACACATGTTTATAGGGTGGTTTTTCCAGCTATAGGAATCCATAAACTCCAGTACCACTTTTCAAAAGTGGAGAAAAGTGTTTTGCAGTGGCGTCGCCAGGGGTTTTTTGGAGGCGCTTGAGCCCCCTGAAAATTCTCCGAAGCGCCCCCATATATTTACTGAAAGCCTCTCCTAATTATTCAGTTGGGGTGAATTGAAGTTTTTACTATATGAAAGTGAAATACACACAGAAACACTATTTCATATTTATATCATCTAGAGCGTATTTATACAGTCGTAACAGTCTATTTTCTTGATTTTTTTCTGTAGCATAGCTACCCTACACTGTCCCAAGCACTGAGGGCAACATCTACCCCCTTTCGCCTCAATCGCGTGCCTTCCGAAGCAAGGTCTAAAAAATAACTTCGCCCCGTCCTCTAGCCACTAACTACCGAGGATATCCGAATCGAATAATTGAAATTTTCCCATTAACTGACCCCCTCAATTAAGCACGCCCACTCGAGTTTAGTCTAGTCCTGATATAGTCAATGTCAAGTTATATTCAAACATTTTAACAGTAATGGCTTAGCTTAGCTTAGCTTAGCATAGCATAGCATAGCTTAGCTTATCATAGCAAAGCTTAGCTTAGCTTAGCTTAGCTTAGCATAGCATAGCTTAGCTTAGCTTAGCTTAGCTTAGCATAGCATAGCATAGCATAGCATAGCTTAGCTTAGCTTAGCTTAGCATAGCATAGCTTAGCTTAGCTTAGCATAGCATAGCATAGCTTAGCTTAGTTTAGCATAGCATAGCTTAGCTTAGCATAGCATAGCTTAGCTTAGCATAGCATAGCTTAACTTAGCTTAGCTTAGCTTAGCATAGCATAGCTTAGCTTAGCTTAGCTTAGCTTAGCTTAGCATAGCATAGCTTAACTTAGCTTAGCTTAGCTTAGCTTAGCTTAGCTTAGCATAGCTTAGCTTAGCTTAGCTTAGCATAGCTTAGCATAGCTTAGCATAGCTTAGCTTAGCTTAGCTTAGCTTAGCTAAGCATAGCATAGCTTAGCTTAGCTTAGCTTAGCTTAGCATAGCATAGCTTAGCTTAGCTTAGCTTAGCTTAGCTTAGCATAGCATAGCTTAGCTTAGCATAGCATAGCTTAGCTTAGCTTAGCATAGCTTAGCATAGCTTAGCATAGCTTAGCTTAGCTTAGCTTAGCATAGCATAGCTTAGCTTAGCTTAGCTTATCATAGCATAGCTTAGCTTAGCTTAGCATAGCATAGCTTAGCTTAGCTTAGCTTAGCATAGCATAGCATAGCATAGCATAGCTTAGCTTAGCTTAGCATAGCATAGCTTAGCTTAGCTTAGCATAGCATAGCATAGCTTAGCTTAGTTTAGCATAGCATAGCTTAGCTTAGCTTAGCATAGCATAGCATAGCTTAGCTTAGCTTAGCTTAGCTTAGCTTAGCATAGCATAGCTTAGCTTAGCTTAGCTAAGCATAGCATAGCATAGCTTAGCTTAGCTTAGCTAAGCATAGCATAGCATAGCTTAGCTTAGCTTAGCTTAGCATAGCTTAGCTTAGCTTAGCATAGCATAGCATAGCTTAGCTTAGTTTAGCATAGCATAGCTTAGCTTAGCTTAGCTTAGCATAGCATAGCTTAGCTTAGCTTAGCTTATCATAGCATAGCTTAGCTTAGCTTAGCTTAGCTTAGCTTAGCTTAGCATAGCATAGCATAGCTTAGCTTAGCTTAGCTTAGCATAGCATAGCATAGCATAGCATAGCTTAGCTTAGCTTAGCATAGCATAGCTTAGCTTAGCTTAGCTTAGCATAGCATAGCATAGCTTAGCTTAGTTTAGCATAGCATAGCTTAGCTTAGCTTAGCATAGCATAGCATAGCTTAGCTTAGCTTAGCATAGCATAGCATAGCTTAGCTTAGCTTAGCTTAGCATAGCATAGCTTAGCTAAGCAGAGCATAGCTTAGCTTAGCATAGCATAGCTTAGCTTAGCTTAGCTTAGCTTAGCTTAGCATAGCATAGCATAGCTTAGCTTAGCTTAGCTTAGCATAGCATAGCTTAGCTAAGCATAGCATAGCATAGCTTAGCTTAGCATAGCATAGCTTAGCTTAGCTTAGCTTAGCATAGCTTAGCTTAGCTTAGCATAGCTTAGCTTAGCTTAGCTTAGCTTAGCATAGCTTAGCTTAGCTTAGCTTAGCATAGCTTAGCTTAGCTTAGCTTAGCTAAGCATAGCATAGCTTAGCTTAGCTTAGCTAAGCATAGCATAGCATAGCTTAGCTTAGCTTAGCTTAGCTTAGCATAGCATAGCATAGCTTAGCTTAGCTTAGCATAGCTTAGCATAGCTTAGCTTAGCTTCGTTTAGCTTCGTTTAACTTCGTTTAGCTTCGTTTAGCTTCGCTTAGCTTCGTTTAGCTTCGTTTAGCTTCGTTTAGCTTAGCTTAGCTTCGTTTAGCTTAGCTTAGCTTCGTTTAGCTTCGTTTAGCTTCGTTTAGCTTAGCTTAGCTTCGTTTAGCTTCGTTTAGCTTCGTTTAGCTTAGCTTAGCTTCGTTTAGCTTAGCTTAGCTCCGTTTAGCTTCGTTTAGCTTCGTTTAGCTCCGTTTAGCTTCGTTTAGCTTCGTTTAGCTTCGTTTTGCTTAGCTTAGCTTCGTTTAGCTTCGTTTAGCTTCGCTTAGCTTAGCTTCGTTTAGCTTCGCTTAGCTTGGTTTAGCTTCGTTTAACTTCGTTTAGCTTCGTTTAGCTTAGCTTAGCTTCGCTTAGCTTCGTTTAGCTTCGTTTAGCTTCGTTTAGCTTCGTTTAGCTTAGCTTAACTTCGTTTAGCTTCGTTTAGCTTCGCTTAGCTTCGTTTAGCTTCGCTTAGCTTCGTTTAGCTTCGTTTAGCTTCGTTTAGCTTCGTTTAGCTTACCTTAGCTTCGTTTAGCTTCGTTTAGCTTCGCTTAGCTTCGTTTAGCTTCGTTTAGCTTCGCTTAGCTTCGTTTAGCTTCGTTTAGCTTCGCTTAGCTTCGTTTAGCTTCGTTTAGCTTCGTTTAGATTCGTTTAGCTTCGTTTAGCTTCGTTTAGCTTCGTTTAGCTTCGTTTAGCTTCGTTTAGCTTAGCTTAGCCTCGTTTAGCTTCGTTTAGCTTCGTTTAGCTTCGCTTAGCTTCGTTTAGCTTCGTTTAGCTTCGTTTAGCTTCGTTTAGCTTAGCTTCGTTTAGCTTCGTTTAGCTTAGCTTCGTTTAGCTTCGTTTAGCTTAGCTTCGTTTAGCTTCGTTTAGCTTAGCTTAGCTTCGTTTAGCTTCGTTTAGCTTCGTTTAGCTTAGCTTACCTTCGTTTAGCTTAGCTTACCTTCGTTTAGCTTAGCTTAGCTCCGTTTAGCTTCGTTTAGCTTCGTTTTGCTTAGCTTAGCTTCGTTTAGCTTCGCTTATCTTAGCTTCGTTTAGCTTCGTTTAGCTTCGCTTAGCTTCGTTTAGCTTCGTTTAACTTCGTTTAGCTTCGTTTAGCTTCGTTTAGCTTCGCTTAGCTTCGTTTAGCTTCGTTTAGATTCGTTTAGCTTCGTTTAGCTTCGTTTAACTTCGTTTAGCTTCGTTTAGCTTCGCTTAGCTTCGTTTAGCTTCGTTTAGCTTCGTTTAGCTTCGTTTAGATTCGTTTAGCTTCGCTTAGCTTCGTTTAGCTTAGCTTCGTTTAGCTTCGTTTAGCTTAGCTTCGTTTAGCTTCGTTTAGCTTCGTTTAGCTTAGCTTCGTTTAGCTTCGCTTAGCTTCGCTTAGCTTCGTTTAGCTTCGTTTAGCTTCGTTTAGCTTAGCTTAGCTTCGTTTAGCTTCGTTTAGCTTAGCTTAGCTTCGTTTAGCTTCGTTAGATTAGCATAGCTTAGCATAGCATAGCTTAACTTAGCTTAGCTTAGCATAGCTTAGCTTAGCTTAGCTTAGCTTAGCATAGCATAGCTTAACTTAGCTTAGCTTAGCTTAGCTTAGCATAGCTTAGCATAGCTTAGCATAGCTTAGCTTAGCTTAGCTTAGCATAGCATAGCTTAGCTTAGCTTAGCTAAGCATAGCATAGCTTAGCTTAGCTTAGCATAGCATAGCATAGCATAGCTTAGCTTAGCTTAGCTTAGTTTAGCATAGCATAGCTTAGCTTAGCTTAGCTTAGCATAGCATAGCATAGCTTAGCTTAGCTTAGCTTATCATAGCAAAGCTTAGCTTAGCTTAGCATAGCATAGCATAGCTTAGCTTAGCATAGCATAGCATAGCATAGCATAGCTTAGCTTAGCTTAGAATAGCATAGCTTAGCTTAGCTTAGCATAGCATAGCATAGCATAGCTTAGCTTAGTTTAGCATAGCATAGCTTAGCTTAGCTTAGCTTAGCATAGCATAGCTTAGCTTAGCTTAGCATAGCATAGCTTAACTTAGCTTAGCTTAGCTTAGCTTAGCATAGCATAGCTTAGCTTAGCTTAGCTTAGCTTAGCATAGCATAGCTTAACTTAGCTTAGCTTAGCATAGCTTAGCATAGCTTAGCTTAGCTTAGCTTAGCTTAGCTTAGCATAGCTTAACTTAGCCTAGCATAGCATAGCTTAGCTTAGCTTAGCATAGCTTAGCTTAGCTTAGCTTAGCTTAGCTTAGCTTAGCATAGCATAGCTTAGCTTAGCTTAGCTAAGCATAGCATAGCATAGCTTAGCTTAGCTTAGCTTAGCTTAGCATAGCATAGCATAGCTTAGCTTAGCTTAGCATAGCTTAGCATAGCTTAGCTTAGCTTCGTTTAGCTTCGTTTAACTTCGTTTAGCTTCGTTTAGCTTCGCTTAGCTTCGTTTAGCTTCGTTTAGCTTAGCTTAGCTTCGTTTAGCTTAGCTTAGCTTCGTTTAGCTTCGTTTAGCTTCGTTTAGCTTAGCTTAGCTTCGTTTAGCTTAGCTTAGCTCCGTTTAGCTTCGTTTAGCTTCGTTTAGCTCCGTTTAGCTTCGTTTAGCTTCGTTTAGCTTCGTTTTGCTTAGCTTAGCTTCGTTTAGCTTCGTTTAGCTTCGCTTAGCTTAGCTTCGTTTAGCTTCGCTTAGCTTGGTTTAGCTTCGTTTAACTTCGTTTAGCTTCGTTTAGCTTCGCTTAGGTTCGCTTAGCTTCGTTTAGCTTCGTTTAGCTTCGTTTAGCTTCGTTTAGCTTAGCTTAACTTCGTTTAGCTTCGTTTAGCTTCGCTTAGCTTCGTTTAGCTTCGCTTAGCTTCGTTTAGCTTCGTTTAGCTTCGTTTAGCTTCGTTTAGCTTCGTTTAGCTTCGCTTAGCTTCGTTTAGCTTCGTTTAGCTTCGCTTAGCTTCGTTTAGCTTCGTTTAGCTTCGTTTAGCTTCGTTTAGCTTCGTTTAGATTCGTTTAGCTTCGTTTAGCTTCGTTTAGCTTCGTTTAGCTTAGCTTAGCCTCGTTTAGCTTCGTTTAGCTTCGCTTAGCTTCGTTTAGCTTCGTTTAGCTTAGCTTCGTTTAGCTTCGTTTAGCTTAGCTTCGTTTAGCTTCGTTTAGCTTAGCTTCGTTTAGCTTCGTTTAGCTTAGCTTAGCTTCGTTTAGCTTCGTTTTGCTTCGTTTAGCTTAGTTTACCTTCGTTTAGCTTAGCTTACCTTCGTTTAGCTTAGCTTAGCTCCGTTTAGCTTCGTTTAGCTTCGTTTTGCTTAGCTTAGCTTCGTTTAGCTTCGTTTAGCTTCGTTTAGCTTCGCTTATCTTAGCTTCGTTTAGCTTCGTTTAGCTTCGCTTAGCTTCGTTTAGCTTCGTTTAACTTCGTTTAGCTTCGTTTAGCTTCGTTTAGCTTCGCTTAGCTTCGTTTAGCTTCGTTTAGATTCGTTTAGCTTCGTTTAGCTTCGTTTAACTTCGTTTAGCTTCGTTTAGCTTCGCTTAGCTTCGTTTAGCTTCGTTTAGCTTCGTTTAGATTCGTTTAGCTTCGCTTAGCTTCGTTTAGCTTAGCTTCGTTTAGCTTCGTTTAGCTTAGCTTCGTTTAGCTTCGCTTAGCTTCGCTTAGCTTCGTTTAGCTTCGTTTAGCTTCGTTTAGCTTAGCTTAGCTTCGTTTAGCTTCGTTTAGCTTAGCTTAGCTTCGTTTAGCTTCGTTAGATTAGCATAGCTTAGCATAGCTTAGCATAGCATAGCTTAACTTAGCTTAGCTTAGCTTAGCTTAGCATAGCTTAGCTTAGCTTAGCATAGCATAGCTTAACTTAGCTTAGCTTAGCTTAGCTTAGCATAGCTTAGCATAGCTTAGCATAGCTTAGCTTAGCTTAGCTTAGCATAGCATAGCTTAGCTTAGCTTAGCTAAGCATAGCATAGCTTAGCTTAGCTTAGCATAGCATAGCATAGCATAGCTTAGCTTAGCTTAGCTTAGTTTAGCATAGCATAGCTTAGCTTAGCTTAGCTTAGCATAGCATAGCATAGCTTAGCTTAGCTTAGCTTATCATAGCAAAGCTTAGCTTAGCTTAGCATAGCATAGCATAGCTTAGCTTAGCATAGCATAGCATAGCATAGCATAGCATAGCATAGCTTAGCTTAGCTTAGCATAGCATAGCTTAGCTTAGCTTAGCATAGCATAGCATAGCATAGCTTAGCTTAGTTTAGCATAGCATAGCTTAGCTTAGCTTAGCTTAGCATAGCATAGCTTAGCTTAGCTTAGCTTAGCTTAGCTTAGCATAGCATAGCTTAACTTAGCTTAGCTTAGCTTAGCTTAGCATAGCATAGCTTAGCTTAGCTTAGCTTAGCTTAGCTTAGCATAGCATAGCTTAACTTAGCTTAGCTTAGCATAGCTTAGCTTAGCTTAGCTTAGCTTAGCTTAGCATAGCTTAACTTAGCCTAGCATAGCATAGCTTAGCTTAGCTTAGCTTAGCTTAGCATAGCTTAGCTTAGCTTAGCTTAGCTTAGCTTAGCTTAGCTTAGCTTAGCATAGCATAGCTTAGCTTAGCTTAGCTTAGCTTAGCATAGCTTAGCTTAGCTTAGCTTAGCTTAGCATAGCTTAGCTTAGCTTAGCTTAGCATAGCTTAGCTTAGCTTAGCTTAGCATAGCATAGCTTAACTTAGCTAAGCATAGCATAGCTTAGCTTAGCTTAGCATAGCTTAGCTTAGCTTAGCTTAGCTTAGCATAGCATAGCTTAGCTTAGCTTAGATTAGCTTAGCATAGCATAGCTTAGCTTAGCTTAGCATAGCTTAGCATAGCTTAGCATAGCTTAGCATAGCTTAGCTTATCATAGCTTAGCTTAGCTTAGCATAGCATAGCTTAGCTTAGCTTAGCTAAGCATAGCAAAGCATAGCTTAGCTTAGCTTAGCTTAGCATAGCTTAGCTCAGCATAGCATAGCATAGCATAGCTTAGTTTAGCATAGCATAGCTTAGCTTAGCTTAGCTTAGCATAGCATAGCATAGCTTAGCTTAGCTTAGCTTAGCTTAGCTGAGCTTAGCATAGCATAGCATAGCTTAGCTTAGCTTAGCATAGCATAGCTTAGCTTAGCTTAGCATAGCTTAGCATAGCTTAGCATAGCTTAGCATAGCTTAGCTTATCATAGCTTAGCTTAGCTTAGCTTAGCATAGCATAGCTTAGCTTAGCTTAGCTAAGCATAGCAAAGCATAGCTTAGCTTAGCTTAGCTTAGCATAGCTTAGCTCAGCATAGCATAGCATAGCTTAGCTTAGCATAGCATAGCTTAGCTTAGCTTAGCTTAGCTTAGCTTAGCATAGCATAGCTTAACTTAGCTTAGCTTAGCTTAGCTTAGCATAGCATAGCTTAGCTTAGCTTAGCTTAGCATAGCATAGCTTAACTTAGCTTAGCTTAGCATAGCTTAGCATAGCTTAGCTTAGCTTAGCTTAGCTTAGCTTAGCATAGCTTAACTTAGCCTAGCATAGCATAGCTTAGCTTAGCTTAGCTTAGCTTAGCATAGCTTAGCTTAGCTTAGCTTGGCTTAGCTTAGCTTAGCTTAGCATAGCTTAGCTTAGCTTAGCATAGCATAGCTTAGCTTAGCTTAGCATAGCATAGCTTAACTTAGCTTAGCTTAGCTTAGCTTAGCATAGCTTAGCTTAGCTTAGCTTAGCATAGCTTAGCTTAGCATAGCTTAGCATAGCTTAGCATAGCTTAGCTTAGCTTAGCATAGCTTAGCTTAGCTTAGCTTAGCTTAGCTTAGCATAGCATAGCATAGCTTAGCTTAGCTTAGCTTAGCTTAGCATAGCTTAGCTTAGCTTAGCTTAGCTTAGCTTAGCTTAGCTTAGCTTAGCATAGCTTAGCTTAGCTTAGCTTAGCTTAGCTTAGCATAGCATAGCTTAGCATAGCATAGCATAGCATAGCTTAACTTAGCTTAGCTTAGCATAGCTTAGCATAGCTTAGCTTAGCTTAGCTTAGCTTAGCTTAGCATAGCTTAACTTAGCCTAGCATAGCATAGCTTAGCTTAGCTTAGCTTAGCTTAGCATAGCTTAGCTTAGCTTAGCTTAGCTTAGCTTAGCTTAGCTTAGCTTAGCTTAGCTTAGCATAGCTTAGCTTAGCTTAGCTTAGCATAGCTTAGCTTAGCTTAGCATAGCTTAGCTTAGCTTAGCTTAGCTTAGCATAGCTTAGCTTAGCTTAGCTTAGCTTAGCTTAGCTTAGCTAAGCATAGCATAGCTTAGCTTAGCTTAGCTAAGCATAGCATAGCATAGCTTAGCTTAGCTTAGCTTAGCTTAGCATAGCATAGCATAGCTTAGCTTAGCTTAGCATAGCTTAGCATAGCTTAGCATAGCTTAGCTTAGCTTAGCTTAGCTTCGTTTAGCTTCGTTTAACTTCGTTTAGCTTCGTTTAGCTTCGTTTAGCTTCGCTTAGCTTCGTTTAGCTTCGTTTAGCTTCGTTTAGCTTAGCTTAGCTTCGTTTAGCTTCGTTTAGCTTCGTTTAGCTTAGCTTAGCTTCGTTTAGCTTCGTTTAGCTTCGTTTAGCTTAGCTTAGCTTCGTTTAGCTTAGCTTAGCTCCGTTTAGCTTCGTTTAGCTTCGTTTAGCTCCGTTTAGCTTCGTTTAGCTTCGTTTAGCTTCGTTTTGCTTAGCTTAGCTTCGTTTAGCTTCGTTTAGCTTCGCTTAGCTTAGCTTCGTTTAGCTTCGCTTAGCTTGGTTTAGCTTCGTTTAACTTCGTTTAGCTTCGTTTAGCTTAGCTTAGCTTCGCTTAGCTTCGTTTAGCTTCGTTTAGCTTAGCTTAACTTCGTTTAGCTTAGCTTAACTTCGCTTAGCTTCGTTTAGCTTCGCTTAGCTTCGTTTAGCTTCGTTTAGCTTCGTTTAGCTTCGTTTAGCTTAGCTTAGCTTCGTTTAGCTTCGTTTAGCTTCGCTTAGCTTCGTTTAGCTTCGTTTAGCTTCGCTTAGCTTCGTTTAGCTTCGTTTAGCTTCGCTTAGCTTCGTTTAGCTTCGTTTAGCTTCGTTTAGCTTCGTTTAGATTCGTTTAGCTTCGTTTAGCTTCGTTTAGCTTCGTTTAGCTTAGCTTAGCCTCGTTTAGCTTCGTTTAGCTTCGTTTAGCTTCGCTTAGCTTCGTTTAGCTTCGTTAAGCTTCGTTTAGCTTCGTTTAGCTTAGCTTCGTTTAGCTTCGTTTAGCTTAGCTTCGTTTAGCTTCGTTTAGCTTCGTTTAGCTTAGCTTAGCTTCGTTTAGCTTCGTTTAGCTTCGTTTAGCTTAGCTTACCTTCGTTTAGCTTAGCTTACCTTCGTTTAGCTTAGCTTAGCTCCGTTAGCTTCGTTTAGCTTCGTTTTGCTTAGCTTAGCTTCGTTTAGCTTCGCTTATCTTAGCTTCGTTTAGCTTCGTTTAGCTTCGCTTAGCTTCGTTTAGCTTCGTTTAACTTCGTTTAGCTTCGTTTAGCTTCGTTTAGCTTCGCTTAGCTTCGTTTAGCTTCGTTTAGATTCGTTTAGCTTCGTTTAGCTTCGTTTAACTTCGTTTAGCTTCGTTTAGCTTCGCTTAGCTTCGTTTAGCTTCGTTTAGCTTCGTTTAGCTTCGTTTAGATTCGTTTAGCTTCGCTTAGCTTCGTTTAGCTTAGCTTCGTTTAGCTTCGTTTAGCTTCGTTTAGCTTAGCTTCGTTTAGCTTCGCTTAGCTTCGCTTAGCTTCGTTTAGCTTCGTTTAGCTTCGTTTAGCTTAGCTTAGCTTCGTTTAGCTTCGTTTAGCTTAGCTTAGCTTCGTTTAGCTTCGTTAGATTAGCATAGCTTAGCTTAGCTTCGTTTAGCTTCGTTAGATTAGCATAGCTTAGCATAGCTTAGCTTAGCATAGCATAGCTTAACTTAGCTTAGCTTAGCTTAGCTTAGCATAGCTTAGCATAGCTTAGCATAGCTTAGCTTAGCTTAGCTTAGCATAGCATAGCTTAGCTTAGCTTAGCTAAGCATAGCATAGCTTAGCTTAGCTTAGCATAGCATAGCATAGCATAGCTTAGCTTAGCTTAGCTTAGTTTAGCATAGCATAGCTTAGCTTAGCTTAGCTTAGCATAGCATAGCATAGCTTAGCTTAGCTTAGCTTATCATAGCAAAGCTTAGCTTAGCTTAGCATAGCATAGCTTAGCTTAGCTTAGCTTATCATAGCAAAGCTTAGCTTAGCTTAGCATAGCATAGCATAGCTTAGCTTAGCATAGCATAGCATAGCATAGCATAGCTTAGCTTAGCTTAGCATAGCATAGCTTAGCTTAGCTTAGCATAGCATAGCATAGCATAGCTTAGCTTAGTTTAGCATAGCATAGCTTAGCTTAGCTTAGCTTAGCATAGCATAGCTTAGCTTAGCTTAGCATAGCATAGCTTAACTTAGCTTAGCTTAGCTTAGCTTAGCATAGCATAGCTTAGCTTAGCTTAGCTTAGCATAGCATAGCTTAACTTAGCTTAGCTTAGCATAGCTTAGCATAGCTTAGCTTAGCTTAGCTTAGCTTAGCTTAGCATAGCTTAACTTAGCCTAGCATAGCATAGCTTAGCTTAGCTTAGCATAGCTTAGCTTAGCTTAGCTTAGCTTAGCTTAGCTTAGCATAGCATAGCTTAGCTTAGCTTAGCTAAGCATAGCATAGCATAGCTTAGCTTAGCTTAGCTTAGCTTAGCATAGCATAGCATAGCTTAGCTTAGCTTAGCATAGCTTAGCATAGCTTAGCATAGCTTAGCTTAGCTTCGTTTAGCTTCGTTTAACTTCGTTTAGCTTCGTTTAGCTTCGCTTAGCTTCGTTTAGCTTCGTTTAGCTTCGTTTAGCTTAGCTTAGCTTCGTTTAGCTTCGTTTAGCTTAGCTTAGCTTCGTTTAGCTTCGTTTAGCTTCGTTTAGCTTAGCTTAGCTTCGTTTAGCTTAGCTTAGCTCCGTTTAGCTTCGTTTAGCTTCGTTTAGCTTCGTTTTGCTTAGCTTAGCTTCGTTTAGCTTCGTTTAGCTTCGCTTAGCTTAGCTTCGTTTAGCTTCGCTTAGCTTGGTTTAGCTTCGTTTAACTTCGTTTAGCTTCGTTTAGCTTCGCTTAGCTTCGTTTAGCTTCGCTTAGCTTCGTTTAGCTTCGTTTAGCTTCGTTTAGCTTAGCTTAGCTTCGTTTAGCTTCGTTTAGCTTCGCTTAGCTTCGTTTAGCTTCGTTTAGCTTCGCTTAGCTTCGTTTAGCTTCGTTTAGCTTCGCTTAGCTTCGTTTAGCTTCGTTTAGCTTCGTTTAGCTTCGTTTAGATTCGTTTAGCTTCGTTTAGCTTCGTTTAGCTTCGTTTAGCTTAGCTTAGCCTCGTTTAGCTTCGTTTAGCTTCGTTTAGCTTCGCTTAGCTTCGTTTAGCTTCGTTTAGCTTCGTTTAGCTTAGCTTCGTTTAGCTTCGTTTAGCTTAGCTTCGTTTAGCTTCGTTTAGCTTAGCTTCGTTTAGCTTCGTTTAGCTTAGCTTAGCTTCGTTTAGCTTCGTTTAGCTTCGTTTAGCTTAGCTTACCTTCGTTTAGCTTAGCTTACCTTCGTTTAGCTTAGCTTAGCTCCGTTTAGCTTCGTTTAGCTTCGTTTTGCTTAGCTTAGCTTCGTTTAGCTTCGCTTATCTTAGCTTCGTTTAGCTTCGTTTAGCTTCGCTTAGCTTCGTTTAGCTTCGTTTAACTTCGTTTAGCTTCGTTTAGCTTCGTTTAGCTTCGCTTAGCTTCGTTTAGCTTCGTTTAGATTCGTTTAGCTTCGTTTAGCTTCGTTTAACTTCGTTTAGCTTCGTTTAGCTTCGCTTAGCTTCGTTTAGCTTCGTTTAGCTTCGTTTAGCTTCGTTTAGATTCGTTTAGCTTCGCTTAGCTTCGTTTAGCTTAGCTTCGTTTAGCTTCGTTTAGCTTAGCTTCGTTTAGCTTCGTTTAGCTTCGTTTAGCTTAGCTTCGTTTAGCTTCGCTTAGCTTCGCTTAGCTTCGTTTAGCTTCGTTTAGCTTCGTTTAGCTTAGCTTAGCTTCGTTTAGCTTCGTTTAGCTTAGCTTAGCTTCGTTTAGCTTCGTTAGATTAGCATAGCTTAGCATAGCTTAGCATAGCATAGCTTAACTTAGCTTAGCTTAGCTTAGCTTAGCATAGCTTAGCTTAGCTTAGCTTAGCTTAGCATAGCATAGCTTAACTTAGCTTAGCTTAGCTTAGCTTAGCATAGCTTAGCATAGCTTAGCATAGCTTAGCTTAGCTTAGCTTAGCATAGCATAGCTTAGCTTAGCTTAGCTAAGCATAGCATAGCTTAGCTTAGCTTAGCATAGCATAGCATAGCATAGCTTAGCTTAGCTTAGCTTAGCTTAGCTTAGTTTAGCATAGCATAGCTTAGCTTAGCTTAGCTTAGCATAGCATAGCATAGCTTAGCTTAGCTTAGCTTATCATAGCAAAGCTTAGCTTAGCTTAGCATAGCATAGCATAGCTTAGCTTAGCATAGCATAGCATAGCATAGCATAGCTTAGCTTAGCTTAGCATAGCATAGCTTAGCTTAGCTTAGCATAGCATAGCATAGCATAGCTTAGCTTAGTTTAGCATAGCATAGCTTAGCTTAGCTTAGCTTAGCATAGCATAGCTTAGCTTAGCTTAGCATAGCATAGCTTAACTTAGCTTAGCTTAGCTTAGCTTAGCATAGCATAGCTTAGCTTAGCTTAGCTTAGCATAGCATAGCTTAACTTAGCTTAGCTTAGCATAGCTTAGCATAGCTTAGCTTAGCTTAGCTTAGCTTAGCTTAGCATAGCTTAACTTAGCCTAGCATAGCATAGCTTAGCTTAGCTTAGCATAGCTTAGCTTAGCTTAGCTTAGCTTAGCATAGCATAGCTTAGCTTAGCTTAGCTAAGCATAGCATAGCATAGCTTAGCTTAGCTTAGCTTAGCTTAGCATAGCATAGCATAGCTTAGCTTAGCTTAGCATAGCTTAGCATAGCTTAGCATAGCTTAGCTTAGCTTCGTTTAGCTTCGTTTAACTTCGTTTAGCTTCGTTTAGCTTCGCTTAGCTTCGTTTAGCTTCGTTTAGCTTCGTTTAGCTTAGCTTAGCTTCGTTTAGCTTCGTTTAGCTTAGCTTAGCTTCGTTTAGCTTCGTTTAGCTTCGTTTAGCTTAGCTTAGCTTCGTTTAGCTTAGCTTAGCTCCGTTTAGCTTCGTTTAGCTTCGTTTAGCTCCGTTTAGCTTCGTTTAGCTTCGTTTAGCTTCGTTTTGCTTAGCTTAGCTTCGTTTAGCTTCGCTTAGCTTGGTTTAGCTTCGTTTAACTTCGTTTAGCTTCGTTTAGCTTCGCTTAGCTTCGCTTAGCTTCGTTTAGCTTCGTTTAGCTTCGTTTAGCTTCGTTTAGCTTAGCTTAACTTCGTTTAGCTTCGTTTAGCTTCGCTTAGCTTCGTTTAGCTTCGCTTAGCTTCGTTTAGCTTCGTTTAGCTTCGTTTAGCTTCGTTTAGCTTCGCTTAGCTTCGTTTAGCTTCGTTTAGCTTCGCTTAGCTTCGTTTAGCTTCGTTTAGCTTCGTTTAGCTTCGTTTAGCTTCGTTTAGATTCGTTTAGCTTCGTTTAGCTTCGTTTAGCTTCGTTTAGCTTAGCTTAGCCTCGTTTAGCTTCGTTTAGCTTCGTTTAGCTTCGCTTAGCTTCGTTTAGCTTCGTTTAGCTTAGCTTCGTTTAGCTTCGTTTAGCTTAGCTTCGTTTAGCTTAGCTTCGTTTAGCTTAGCTTCGTTTAGCTTCGTTTAGCTTAGCTTAGCTTCGTTTAGCTTCGTTTAGCTTCGTTTAGCTTAGTTTACCTTCGTTTAGCTTAGCTTACCTTCGTTTAGCTTAGCTTAGCTCCGTTTAGCTTCGTTTAGCTTCGTTTTGCTTAGCTTAGCTTCGTTTAGCTTCGTTTAGCTTCGCTTATCTTAGCTTCGTTTAGCTTCGTTTAGCTTCGCTTAGCTTCGTTTAGCTTCGTTTAACTTCGTTTAGCTTCGTTTAGCTTCGTTTAGCTTCGCTTAGCTTCGTTTAGCTTCGTTTAGATTCGTTTAGCTTCGTTTAGCTTCGTTTAACTTCGTTTAGCTTCGTTTAGCTTCGCTTAGCTTCGTTTAGCTTCCTTTAGCTTCGTTTAGATTCGTTTAGCTTCGCTTAGCTTCGTTTAGCTTAGCTTCGTTTAGCTTAGCTTCGTTTAGCTTCGCTTAGCTTCGCTTAGCTTCGTTTAGCTTCGTTTAGCTTAGCTTAGCTTCGTTTAGCTTCGTTTAGCTTAGCTTAGCTTCGTTTAGCTTCGTTAGATTAGCATAGCTTAGCATAGCTTAGCATAGCATAGCTTAACTTAGCTTAGCTTAGCTTAGCTTAGCATAGCTTAGCTTAGCTTAGCATAGCATAGCTTAACTTAGCTTAGCTTAGCTTAGCTTAGCATAGCTTAGCATAGCTTAGCATAGCTTAGCTTAGCTTAGCTTAGCATAGCATAGCTTAGCTTAGCTTAGCTAAGCATAGCATAGCTTAGCTTAGCTTAGCATAGCATAGCATAGCATAGCATAGCTTAGCTTAGCTTAGCTTAGTTTAGCATAGCATAGCTTAGCTTAGCTTAGCTTAGCATAGCATAGCATAGCTTAGCTTAGCTTAGCTTATCATAGCAAAGCTTAGCTTAGCTTAGCATAGCATAGCATAGCTTAGCTTAGCATAGCATAGCATAGCATAGCATAGCATAGCATAGCTTAGCTTAGCTTAGCATAGCATAGCTTAGCTTAGCTTAGCATAGCATAGCATAGCATAGCTTAGCTTAGTTTAGCATAGCATAGCTTAGCTTAGCTTAGCTTAGCATAGCATAGCTTAGCTTAGCTTAGCTTAGCTTAGCTTAGCATAGCATAGCTTAACTTAGCTTAGCATAGCATAGCTTAGCTTAGCTTAGCTTAGCATAGCATAGCTTAACTTAGCTTAGCTTAGCATAGCTTAGCTTAGCTTAGCTTAGCATAGCTTAGCTTAGCTTAGCTTAGCTTAGCTTAGCATAGCTTAACTTAGCCTAGCATAGCATAGCTTAGCTTAGCTTAGCTTAGCTTAGCATAGCTTAGCTTAGCTTAGCTTAGCTTAGCTTAGCTTAGCTTAGCTTAGCATAGCATAGCTTAGCTTAGCTTAGCTTAGCTTAGCTTAGCTTAGCATAGCTTAGCTTAGCTTAGCTTAGCTTAGCATAGCATAGCTTAACTTAGCTTAGCTTAGCTTAGCTTAGCATAGCTTAGCTTAGCTTAGCTTAGCATAGCTTAGCTTAGCATAGCTTAGCATAGCTTAGCTTAGCTTAGCATAGCTTAGCTTAGCTTAGCTTAGCTAAGCTTAGCATAGCATAGCTTAGCTTAGCTTAGCTAAGCATAGCATAGCTTAGCTTAGCTTAGCATAGCTTAGCTTAGCTTAGCTTAGCTTAGCATAGCATAGCTTAGCTTAGCTTAGATTAGCTTAGCATAGCATAGCTTAGCTTAGCTTAGCATAGCTTAGCATAGCTTAGCATAGCTTAGCATAGCTTAGCTTATCATAGCTTAGCTTAGCTTAGCTTAGCATAGCATAGCTTAGCTTAGCTTAGCTAAGCATAGCAAAGCATAGCTTAGCTTAGCTTAGCTTAGCATAGCTTAGCTCAGCATAGCATAGCATAGCATAGCTTAGTTTAGCATAGCATAGCTTAGCTTAGCTTAGCTTAGCATAGCATAGCATAGCTTAGCTTAGCTTAGCTTAGCTTAGCTGAGCTTAGCATAGCATAGCATAGCTTAGCTTAGCTTAGCATAGCATAGCTTAGCTTAGCTTAGCATAGCTTAGCATAGCTTAGCATAGCTTAGCTTATCATAGCTTAGCTTAGCTTAGCTTAGCATAGCATAGCTTAGCTTAGCTTAGCTAAGCATAGCAAAGCATAGCTTAGCTTAGCTTAGCTTAGCATAGCTTAGCTCAGCATAGCATAGCATAGCTTAGCTTAGCATAGCATAGCTTAGCTTAGCTTAGCTTAGCTTAGCTTAGCATAGCATAGCTTAACTTAGCTTAGCTTAGCTTAGCTTAGCATAGCATAGCTTAGCTTAGCTTAGCTTAGCATAGCATAGCTTAACTTAGCTTAGCTTAGCATAGCTTAGCATAGCTTAGCTTAGCTTAGCTTAGCTTAGCTTAGCATAGCTTAACTTAGCCTAGCATAGCATAGCTTAGCTTAGCTTAGCTTAGCTTAGCATAGCTTAGCTTAGCTTAGCTTGGCTTAGCTTAGCTTAGCTTAGCTTAGCTTAGCTTAGCATAGCTTAGCTTAGCTTAGCATAGCATAGCTTAGCTTAGCTTAGCATAGCATAGCTTAACTTAGCTTAGCTTAGCTTAGCTTAGCATAGCTTAGCTTAGCTTAGCTTAGCATAGCTTAGCTTAGCATAGCTTAGCATAGCTTAGCATAGCTTAGCATAGCTTAGCTTAGCTTAGCATAGCTTAGCTTAGCTTAGCTTAGCTTAGCTTAGCATAGCATAGCATAGCTTAGCTTAGCTTAGCTCAGCATAGCATAGCATAGCATAGCTTAGCTTAGCTTAGCTAAGCATAGCATAGCTTAGCTTAGCTTAGCATAGCTTAGCTTAGCTTAGCTTAGCTTAGCATAGCATAGCTTAGCTTAGTTTAGCTTAGCTTAGCTTAGCATAGCATAGCTTAGCTTAGCTTAGCATAGCTTAGCATAGCTTAGCTTAGCTTAGCTTATCATAGCTTAGCTTAGCTTAGCTTAGCATAGCATAGCTTAGCTTAGCTTAGCTAAGCATAGCAAAGCATAGCTTAGCTTAGCTTAGCTTAGCATAGCTTAGCTCAGCATAGCATAGCATAGCATAGCTTAGCTTAGTTTAGCATAGCATAGCATAGCTTAGCTTAGTTTAGCATAGCATAGCTTAGCTTAGCTTAGCATAGCTTAGCTTAGCTTAGCATAGCTTAGCTTAGCTTAGCTTAGCTTAGCTTAGCATAGCATAGCATAGCTTAGCTTAGCTTAGCATAGCATAGCTTAACTTAGCTTAGCTTAGCTTAGCTTAGCATAGCATAGCTTAGCTTAGCTTAGCTTAGCATAGCATAGCTTAACTTAGCTTAGCTTAGCATAGCTTAGCATAGCTTAGCTTAGCTTAGCTTAGCTTAGCTTAGCATAGCTTAACTTAGCCTAGCATAGCATAGCTTAGCTTAGCTTAGCTTAGCTTAGCATAGCTTAGCTTAGCTTAGCTTAGCTTAGCTTAGCTTAGCTTAGCTTAGCATAGCTTAGCTTAGCTTAGCTTAGCTTAGCATAGCATAGCTTAGCTTAGCTTAGCATAGCATAGCTTAACTTAGCTTAGCTTAGCTTAGCTTAGCATAGCTTAGCTTAGCTTAGCTTAGCATAGCTTAGCTTAGCATAGCTTAGCATAGCTTAGCATAGCTTAGCTTAGCTTAGCATAGCTTAGCTTAGCTTAGCTTAGCTAAGCTTAGCATAGCATAGCTTAGCTTAGCTTAGCTAAGCATAGCATAGCTTAGCTTAGCTTAGCTTAGCATAGCTTAGCTTAGCTTAGCATAGCTTAGCTTAGCTTAGCTTAGCTTAGCATAGCTTAGCTTAGCTTAGCTTAGCTTAGCTTAGCATAGCATAGCTTAGCTTAGCTTAGCTAAGCATAGCATAGCTTAGCTTAGCTTAGCTAAGCATAGCATAGCATAGCTTAGCTTAGCTTAGCTTAGCTTAGCATAGCATAGCATAGCTTAGCTTAGCTTAGCATAGCTTAGCATAGCTTAGCTTAGCTTCGTTTAGCTTCGTTTAACTTCGTTTAGCTTCGTTTAGCTTCGTTTAGCTTCGTTTAGCTTCGCTTAGCTTCGTTTAGCTTCGTTTAGCTTAGCTTAGCTTCGTTTAGCTTCGTTTAGCTTCGTTTAGCTTAGCTTAGCTTCGTTTAGCTTAGCTTAGCTCCGTTTAGCTTCGTTTAGCTTAGCTTCGTTTAGCTTCGTTTAGCTTCGTTTTGCTTAGCTTAGCTTCGTTTAGCTTCGTTTAGCTTCGCTTAGCTTAGCTTCGTTTAGCTTCGCTTAGCTTGGTTTAGCTTCGTTTAACTTCGTTTAGCTTCGTTTAGCTTCGCTTAGCTTCGTTTAGCTTCGTTTAGCTTCGTTTAGCTTAGCTTAGCTTCGTTTAGCTTCGTTTAGCTTCGTTTAGCTTCGTTTAGCTTCGTTTAGCTTCGTTTAGCTTCGTTTAGCTTCGCTTAGCTTCGTTTAGCTTCGTTTAGCTTCGTTTAGCTTCGTTTAGCTTAGCTTAGCTTCGTTTAGCTTCGTTTAGCTTCGTTTAGCTTCGCTTAGCTTCGATTAGCTTCGTTTAGCTTCGCTTAGCTTCGTTTAGCTTCGTTTAGCTTCGTTTAGCTTCGTTTAGCTTCGTTTAGATTCGTTTAGCTTCGTTTAGCTTCGTTTAGCTTAGCTTAGCCTCGTTTAGCTTCGTTTAGCTTCGTTTAGCTTCGCTTAGCTTCGTTTAGCTTCGTTTAGCTTCGTTTAGCTTCGCTTAGCTTCGTTTAGCTTCGTTTAGCTTCGTTTAGCTTCGTTTTGCTTAGCTTAGCTTCGTTTAGCTTCGTTTAGATTCGTTTAGCTTCGTTTAGCTTCGTTTAACTTCGTTTAGCTTCGTTTAGCTTCGTTTAGCTTCGCTTAGCTTCGTTTAGCTTCGTTTAGCTTCGTTTAGATTCGTTTAGCTTCGCTTAGCTTCGTTTAGCTTAGCTTCGTTTAGCTTCGTTTAGCTTAGCTTCGTTTAGCTTCGCTTAGCTTCGTTTAGCTTCGTTTAGCTTCGTTTAGCTTAGCTTAGCCTCGTTTAGCTTCGTTTAGCTTCGTTTAGCTTCGCTTAGCTTCGTTTAGCTTCGTTTAGCTTCGTTTAGCTTCGCTTAGCTTCGTTTAGCTTCGTTTCGCTTCGTTTAGCTTCGTTTAGCTTCGCTTAGCTTCGTTTAGCTTCGCTTAGCTTCGTTTAGCTTCGCTTAGCTTCGTTTAGCTTCGCTTAGCTTCGTTTAGCTTCGCTTAGCTTCGTTTAGCTTCGTTTAGATTCGTTTAGCTTCGCTTAGCTTCGCTTAGCTTCGTTTAGCTTAGCTTAGCTTAGCTTAGCTTAGCTTAGCATAGCATAGCTTAGCTTAGCTTAGCTTAGCTTAGCTTAGCTTAGCATAGCTTAGCTTAGCTTAGCTTAGCTTAGCATAGCATAGCTTAACTTAGCTTAGCTTAGCTTAGCTTAGCTTAGCATAGCTTAGCTTAGCATAGCTTAGCATAGCTTAGCATAGCTTAGCTTAGCTTAGCATAGCTTAGCTTAGCTTAGCTTAGCTAAGCTTAGCATAGCATAGCTTAGCTTAGCTTAGCTAAGCATAGCATAGCTTAGCTTAGCTTAGCATAGCTTAGCTTAGCTTAGCTTAGCTTAGCATAGCATAGCTTAGGTTAGCTTAGCTTAGCTTAGCATAGCATAGCTTAGCTTAGCTTAGCATAGCTTAGCATAGCTTAGCATAGCTTAGCTTAGCTTAGCTTATCATAGCTTAGCTTAGCTTAGCTTAGCATAGCATAGCTTAGCTTAGCTTAGCTAAGCATAGCAAAGCATAGCTTAGCTTAGCTTAGCTTAGCATAGCTTAGCTCAGCATAGCATAGCATAGCATAGCTTAGCTTAGTTTAGCATAGCATAGCTTAGCTTAGCTTAGCTTAGCATAGCATAGCATAGCTTAGCTTAGCTTAGCTTAGCTTAGCTGAGCTTAGCATAGCATAGCATAGCTTAGCTTAGCTTAGCATAGCATAGCTTAGCTAAGCATAGCATAGCTTAGCTTAGCATAGCATAGCTTAGCTTAGCTTAGCTTAGCTTAGCTTAGCATAGCATAGCATAGCTCAGCTTAGCTTAGCTTAGCTTAGCTTAGCTTAGCATAGCATAGCTTAGCTAAGCATAGCATAGCTTAGCTTAGCATAGCATAGCTTAGCTTAGCTTAGCTTAGCATAGCTTAGCTTAGCTTAGCATAGCTTAGCTTAGCTTAGCTTAGCTTAGCATAGCTTAGCTTAGCTTAGCATAGCTTAGCTTAGCTTAGCTTAGCTTAGCATAGCTTAGCTTAGCTTAGCTTAGCATAGCATAGCTTAGCTTAGCTTAGCTAAGCATAGCATAGCTTAGCTTAGCTTAGCTAAGCATAGCATAGCATAGCTTAGCTTAGCTTAGCTTAGCTTAGCATAGCATAGCATAGCTTAGCTTAGCTTAGCATAGCTTAGCATAGCTTAGCATAGCTTAGCATAGCTTAGCTTAGCTTCGTTTAGCTTCGGTTAACTTCGTTTAGCTTCGTTTAGCTTCGTTTAGCTTCGTTTAGCTTCGCTTAGCTTCGTTTAGCTTCGTTTAGCTTAGCTTAGCTTCGTTTAGCTTCGTTTAGCTTAGCTTAGCTTCGTTTAGCTTAGCTTAGCTTCGTTTAGCTTAGCTTAGCTCCGTTTAGCTTCGTTTAGCTTAGCTTCGTTTAGCTTCGTTTAGCTTCGTTTTGCTTAGCTTAGCTTCGTTTAGCTTCGTTTAGCTTCGCTTAGCTTAGCTTCGTTTAGCTTCGCTTAGCTTAGCTTCGTTTAGCTTCGCTTAGCTTAGCTTCGTTTAGCTTCGCTTAGCTTGGTTTAGCTTCGTTTAACTTCGTTTAGCTTCGTTTAGCTTCGCTTAGCTTCGTTTAGCTTCGTTTAGCTTCGTTTAGCTTAGCTTAGCTTCGTTTAACTTCGTTTAGCTTCGCTTAGCTTCGTTTAGCTTCGTTTAGCTTCGTTTAGCTTCGTTTAGCTTCGCTTAGCTTCGTTTAGCTTCGTTTAGCTTCGTTTAGCTTCGTTTAGCTTAGCTTAGCTTCGTTTAGCTTCGTTTAGCTTCGTTTAGCTTAGCTTAGCTTCGTTTAGCTTCGTTTAGCTTAGCTTAGCTTCGTTTAGCTTAGCTTAGCTCCGTTTAGCTTCGTTTAGCTTAGCTTCGTTTAGCTTCGTTTTGCTTAGCTTAGCTTCGTTTAGCTTCGCTTAGCTTAGCTTCGTTTAGCTTCGCTTAGCTTGGTTTAGCTTCGTTTAACTTCGTTTAGCTTCGTTTAGCTTCGCTTAGCTTCGTTTAGCTTCGTTTAGCTTCGTTTAGCTTAGCTTAGCTTCGTTTAGCTTCGTTTAGCTTCGCTTAGCTTCGTTTAGCTTCGTTTAGCTTCGTTTAGCTTCGTTTAGCTTAGCTTAGCTTCGTTTAGCTTCGTTTAGCTTCGTTTAGCTTCGTTTAGCTTCGTTTAGCTTCGTTTAGCTTCGTTTAGCTTCGCTTAGCTTCGTTTAGCTTCGTTTAGCTTCGTTTAGCTTCGCTTAGCTTCGTTTAGCTTCGTTTAGCTTCGTTTAGCTTCGTTTAGATTCGTTTAGCTTCGTTTAGCTTCGTTTAGCTTAGCTTAGCCTCGTTTAGCTTCGTTTAGCTTCGTTTAGCTTCGCTTAGCTTCGTTTAGCTTCGTTTAGCTTAGCTTAGCTTCGTTTAGCTTCGTTTAGCTTCGCTTAGCTTCGTTTAGCTTCGTTTAGCTTCGTTTAGCTTAGCTTAGCTTCGTTTAGCTTCGTTTAGCTTCGTTTAGCTTCGTTTAGCTTCGTTTAGCTTCGCTTAGCTTCGTTTAGCTTCGTTTAGCTTCGTTTAGCTTCGCTTAGCTTCGTTTAGCTTCGTTTAGCTTCGTTTAGCTTCGTTTAGATTCGTTTAGCTTCGTTTAGCTTCGTTTAGCTTAGCTTAGCCTCGTTTAGCTTCGTTTAGCTTCGTTTAGCTTCGTTTAGCTTCGCTTAGCTTCGTTTAGCTTCGTTTAGCTTCGCTTAGCTTCGTTTAGCTTCGTTTAGCTTCGTTTAGCTTCGCTTAGCTTCGTTTAGCTTCGTTTAGCTTCGTTTAGCTTCGTTTTGCTTAGCTTAGCTTCGTTTAGCTTCGTTTAGATTCGTTTAGCTTCGTTTAGCTTCGTTTAACTTCGTTTAGCTTCGTTTAGCTTCGTTTAGCTTCGCTTAGCTTCGTTTAGCTTCGTTTAGCTTCGTTTAGATTCGTTTAGCTTCGCTTAGCTTCGTTTAGCTTAGCTTCGTTTAGCTTCGTTTAGCTTAGCTTCGTTTAGCTTCGCTTAGCTTCGTTTAGCTTCGTTTAGCTTCGTTTAGCTTAGCTTAGCTTCGTTTAGCTTCGTTTAGCTTCGCTTAGCTTCGTTTAGCTTCGTTTAGCTTCGCTTAGCTTCGTTTAGCTTCGTTTAGCTTCGTTTAGCTTCGCTTAGCTTCGCTTAGCTTCGTTTAGCTTCGTTTAGCTTCGCTTAGCTTCGTTTAGCTTCGTTTAGCTTCGTTTAGATTCGTTTAGCTTCGCTTAGCTTCGTTTAGCTTCGTTTAGCTTAGCTTAGCTTCGTTTAGCTTCGTTTAGCTTCGTTTAGCTTAGCTTCGTTTAGCTTCGTTTATCTTCGCTTAGCTTCGTTTAGCTTCGTTTAGCTTAGCTTCGTTTAGCTTCCTTTAGCTTCGTTTAGCTTCGCTTAGCTTCGTTTAGCTTCGTTTAGCTTCGCTTAGCTTCGTTTAGCTTCGTTTAGCTTCGCTTAGCTTCGTTTAGCTTCGTTTAGCTTCGCTTAGCTTCGTTTAGCTTCGTTTAGCTTCGTTTAGATTCGTTTAGCTTCGCTTAGCTTCGTTTAGCTTAGCTTCGTTTAGCTTCGTTTAGCTTAGCTTCGTTTAGCTTCGCTTAGCTTCGTTTAGCTTCGTTTAGCTTCGTTTAGCTTCGTTTAGCTTCGTTTAGCTTAGCTTAGCTTCGTTTAGCTTCGTTTAGCTTCGCTTAGCTTCGTTTAGCTTCGTTTAGCTTCGCTTAGCTTCGTTTAGCTTCGTTTAGCTTCGCTTAGCTTCGTTTAGCCCCGTTTAGCTTCGTTTAGCTTCGCTTAGCTTCGTTTAGCTTCGTTTAGCTTCGTTTAGATTCGTTTAGCTTCGCTTAGCTTCGTTTAGCTTCGTTTAGCTTAGCTTAGCTTCGTTTAGCTTCGTTTAGCTTCGTTTAGCTTAGCTTCGTTTAGCTTCGTTTATCTTCGCTTAGCTTCGTTTAGCTTCGTTTAGCTTAGCTTCGTTTAGCTTCCTTTAGCTTCGTTTAGCTTCGCTTAGCTTCGTTTAGCTTCGTTTAGCTTCGCTTAGCTTCGTTTAGCTTCGTTTAGCTTCGCTTAGCTTCGTTTAGCTTCGTTTAGCTTCGCTTAGCTTCGTTTAGCTTCGTTTAGCTTCGTTTAGCTTAGCTTAGCTTCGTTTAGCTTAGCTTAGCTTCGTTTAGCTTCGCTTAGCTTCGTTTAGCTTAGCTTAGCTTCGTTTAGCTTAGCTTCGTTTAGCTTCGCTTAGCTTCGTTTAGCTTCGTTTAGCTTCGTTTAGCTTCGTTTTGCTTAGCTTAGCTTCGTTTAGCTTCGTTTAGATTCGTTTAGCTTCGTTTAGCTTCGTTTAACTTCGTTTAGCTTCGTTTAGCTTCGCTTAGCTTCGTTTAGCTTCGTTTAGATTCGTTTAGCTTCGCTTAGCTTCGTTTAGCTTCGTTTAGCTTAGCTTCGTTTAGCTTCGCTTAGCTTCGTTTAGCTTCGTTTAGCTTAGCTTAGCCTCGTTTAGCTTCGTTTAGCTTCGTTTAGCTTCGCTTACCTTCGTTTAGCTTCGTTTAGCTTCGTTTAGCTTAGCTTAGCCTCGTTTAGCTTCGTTTAGCTTCGTTTAGCTTCGTTTAGCTTCGCTTAGCTTCGTTTAGCTTCGTTTAGCTTCGTTTAGCTTCGCTTAGCTTCGTTTAGCTTCGTTTAGCTTCGTTTTGCTTAGCTTAGCTTCGTTTAGCTTCGTTTAGATTCGTTTAGCTTCGTTTAGCTTCGTTTAACTTCGTTTAGCTTCGTTTAGCTTCGTTTAGCTTCGCTTAGCTTCGTTTAGCTTCGTTTAGCTTCGTTTAGCTTCGCTTAGCTTCGTTTAGCTTCGTTTAGCTTCGCTTAGCTTCGTTTAGCTTCGTTTAGCTTCGTTTAGCTTCGCTTAGCTTCGTTTAGCTTCGTTTAGCTTCGTTTAGCTTCGCTTAGCTTCGTTTAGCTTCGTTTAGCTTCGTTTAGATTCGTTTAGCTTCGCTTAGCTTCGTTTAGCTTCGTTTAGCTTAGCTTAGCTTCGTTTAGCTTCGTTTAGCTTCGTTTAGCTTAGCTTCGTTTAGCTTCGTTTATCTTCGCTTAGCTTCGTTTAGCTTCGTTTAGCTTAGCTTCGTTTAGCTTCCTTTAGCTTCGTTTAGCTTCGCTTAGCTTCGTTTAGCTTCGTTTAGCTTCGCTTAGCTTCGTTTAGCTTCGTTTAGCTTCGCTTAGCTTCGTTTAGCTTCGTTTAGCTTCGCTTAGCTTCGTTTAGCTTCGTTTAGCTTCGTTTAGATTCGTTTAGCTTCGCTTAGCTTCGTTTAGCTTAGCTTCGTTTAGCTTCGTTTAGCTTAGCTTCGTTTAGCTTCGCTTAGCTTCGTTTAGCTTCGTTTAGCTTCGTTTAGCTTCGTTTAGCTTCGTTTAGCTTAGCTTAGCTTCGTTTAGCTTCGTTTAGCTTCGCTTAGCTTCGTTTAGCTTCGTTTAGCTTCGCTTAGCTTCGTTTAGCTTCGTTTAGCTTCGCTTAGCTTCGTTTAGCTTCGTTTAGCTTCGTTTAGCTTAGCTTCGTTTAGCTTCGTTTATCTTCGCTTAGCTTCGTTTAGCTTCGTTTAGCTTAGCTTAGCTTCGTTTAGCTTCGTTTAGCTTCGCTTAGCTTCGTTTAGCTTCGTTTAGCTTCGCTTAGCTTCGTTTAGCTTCGTTTAGCTTCGCTTAGCTTCGTTTAGCCCCGTTTAGCTTCGTTTAGCTTCGCTTAGCTTCGTTTAGCTTCGTTTATCTTCGCTTAGCTTCGTTTAGCTTCGTTTAGCTTAGCTTAGCTTCGTTTAGCTTCGTTTAGCTTCGTTTAGCTTAGCTTCGTTTAGCTTCGTTTATCTTCGCTTAGCTTCGTTTAGCTTCGTTTAGCTTCCTTTAGCTTCGTTTAGCTTCGCTTAGCTTCGTTTAGCTTCGTTTAGCTTCGCTTAGCTTCGTTTAGCTTCGTTTAGCTTCGCTTAGCTTCGTTTAGCTTCGTTTAGCTTCGCTTAGCTTCGTTTAGCTTCGTTTAGCTTCGTTTAGCTTAGCTTAGCTTCGTTTAGCTTAGCTTAGCTTCTTTTAGCTTCGCTTAGCTTCGTTTAGCTTAGCTTAGCTTCGTTTAGCTTAGCTTAGCTTCGTTTAGCTTCGCTTAGCTTCGTTTAGCTTCGTTTAGCTTCGTTTTGCTTAGCTTAGCTTCGTTTAGCTTCGTTTAGATTCGTTTAGCTTCGTTTAGCTTCGTTTAACTTCGTTTAGCTTCGTTTAGCTTCGCTTAGCTTCGTTTAGCTTCGTTTAGATTCGTTTAGCTTCGCTTAGCTTCGTTTAGCTTCGTTTAGCTTAGCTTCGTTTAGCTTCGCTTAGCTTCGTTTAGCTTCGTTTAGCTTAGCTTAGCCTCGTTTAGCTTCGTTTAGCTTCGTTTAGCTTCGTTTAGCTTCGCTTAGCTTCGTTTAGCTTCGTTTAGCTTCGTTTAGCTTCGCTTATCTTCGTTTAGCTTCGTTTCGCTTCGTTTAGCTTCGTTTAGCTTCGCTTAGCTTCGTTTAGCTTCGTTTAGCTTCGCTTAGCTTCGTTTAGCTTCGTTTAGCTTCGTTTAGCTTCGTTTAGATTCGTTTAGCTTCGCTTAGCTTCGCTTAGCTTCGTTTAGCTTAGCTTAGCTTCGTTTAGCTTCGTTTAGCTTCGTTTAGCTTCGCTTAGCTTCGTTTAGCTTCGTTTAGCTTCGTTTAGCTTCGCTTAGCTTCGTTTAGCTTCGTTTAGCTTCGTTTAGCTTCGTTTAGATTCGTTTAGCTTCGTTTAGCTTCGTTTAGCTTCGTTTAGCTTAGCTTAGCTTCGTTTAGCTTCGTTTAGCTTCGCTTAGCTTCGTTTAGCTTCGTTTAGCTTCGCTTAGCTTCGTTTAGCTTCGTTTAGCTTCGTTTAGCTTAGCTTAGCCTCGTTTAGCTTCGTTTAGCTTCGCTTAGCTTCGTTTAGCTTCGTTTAGCTTCGCTTAGCTTCGTTTAGCTTCGTTTAGCTTCGTTTAGCTTAGCTTCGTTTAGCTTCGTTTAGCTTAGCTTCGTTTAGCTTCGCTTAGCTTCGTTTAGCTTCGTTTAGCTTAGCTTAGCCTCGTTTAGCTTCGTTTAGCTTCGTTTAGCTTCGCTTAGCTTCGTTTAGCTTCGTTTAGCTTCATTTAGATTCGTTTAGCTTCGTTTAGATTCGTTTAGCTTCGTTTAGCTTCGTTTAACTTCGTTTAGCTTCGTTTAGCTTCGTTTAGCTTCGCTTAGCTTCGTTTAGCTTCGTTTAGCTTCGTTTAGATTCGTTTAGCTTCGCTTAGCTTCGTTTAGCTTCGTTTAGCTTCGCTTAGCTTCGTTTAGCTTCGTTTAGCTTCGTTTAGCTTAGCTTAGCTTCGTTTAGCTTCGTTTAGCTTCGTTTAGCTTCGCTTAGCTTCGTTTAGCTTCGTTTCGCTTCGTTTAGCTTCGTTTCGCTTCGCTTAGCTTCGTTTAGCTTCGTTTAGCTTCGTTTAGCTTCGTTTAGCTTCGTTTAGATTCGTTTAGCTTCGTTTAGCTTCGTTTAGCTTAGCTTAGCTTCGTTTAGATTCGTTTAGCTTCGCTTAGCTTCGTTTAGCTTCGTTTAGCTTAGCTTAGCTTCGTTTAGCTTCGTTTAGCTTCGTTTAGCTTCGCTTAGCTTCGTATAGCTTCGTTTAGCTTCGTTTAGCTTCGTTTAGCTTAGCTTCGTTTAGCTTCGTTTAGCTTCGTTTAGCTTCGCTTAGCTTCGTATAGCTTCGTTTAGCTTCGTTTAGCTTCGTTTAGCTTAGCTTCGTTTAGCTTCGTTTAGCTTCGTTTAGCTTCGCTTAGCTTCGTTTAGCTTCGTTTAGCTTAGCTTCGTTTAGCTTAGCTTAGCTCCGTTTAGCTTCGCTTAGCTTCGTTTAGCTTCGTTTAGCTTCGTTTTGCTTAGCTTAGCTTCGTTTAGCTTCGTTTAGCTTCGTTTAGCTTCGTTTAGCTTAGCTTAGCTTCGTTTAGCTTCGTTTAGCTTAGCTTAGCTTCGTTTAGCTTAGCTTAGCTCCGTTTAGCTTAGCTTCGTTTAGATTCGTTTAGCTTCGCTTAGCTTCGTTTAGCTTCGTTTAGCTTAGCTTAGCTTCGTTTAGCTTCGTTTAGCTTCGTTTAGCTTCGCTTAGCTTCGTATAGCTTCGTTTAGCTTCGTTTAGCTTCGCTTAGCTTCGTTTAGCTTCGTTTAGCTTAGCTTCGTTTAGCTTCGTTTAGCTTCGCTTAGCTTCGTTTAGCTTCGTTTAGCTTAGCTTCGTTTAGCTTCCTTTAGCTTCGTTTAGCTTCGCTTAGCTTCGTTTAGCTTCGTTTAGCTTCGCTTAGCTTCGTTTAGCTTCGTTTAGCTCGTTTAGCTTCGTTTAGCTTCGCTTAGCTTCGTTTAGCTTCGTTTAGCTTAGCTTAGCTTCGTTTAGCTTCGTTTAGCTTAGCTTAGCTTAGCTCCGTTTAGCTTAGCTTCGTTTAGCTTCGTTTAGCTTCGCTTAGCTTAGCTTCGTTTAGCTTCGTTTAGCTTCGCTTAGCTTCGTTTAGCTTCGTTTAGCTTCGTTTAGATTCGTTTAGCTTCGCTTAGCTTCGTTTAGCTTCGTTTAGGTTCGCTTAGCTTCGTTTAGCTTCGTTTAGCTTCGTTTAGCTTAGCTTAGCTTCGTTTAGCTTCGTTTAGCTTCGTTTAGCTTCGTTTAGCTTCGCTTAGCTTCGTTTAGCTTCGTTTCGCTTCGTTTAGCTTCGTTTAGCTTCGCTTAGCTTCGTTTAGCTTCGTTTAGCTTCGTTTAGCTTCGTTTAGATTCGTTTAGCTTCGCTTAGCTTCGCTTAGCTTCGTTTAGCTTCGTTTAGCTTAGCTTAGCTTCGTTTAGCTTCGTTTAGCTTCGTTTAGCTTCGCTTAGCTTCGCTTAGCTTCGCTTAGCTTCGTTTAGCTTCGTTTAGCTTCGTTTAGCTTCGCTTAGCTTCGTTTAGCTTCGTTTAGCTTCGTTTAGCTTCGTTTAGCTTCGCTTCGTTTAGCTTCCTTTAGCTTCGTTTAGCTTCGCTTAGCTTCGTTTAGCTTCGTTTAGCTTCGCTTAGCTTCGTTTAGCTTCGTTTAGCTTCGTTTAGCTTCGTTTAGCTTCGCTTAGCTTCGTTTAGCTTCGTTTCGCTTCGTTTAGCTTCGTTTAGCTTAGCTTAGCTTCGATTAGCTTCGTTTAGCTTCGTTTAGCTTCGCTTAGCTTCGTTTAGCTTCGTTTAGCTTCGTTTAGCTTCGCTTAGCTTCGTTTAGCTTCGTTTAGCTTCGTTTAGCTTCGTTTAGATTCGTTTAGCTTCGTTTAGCTTCGTTTAGCTTCGTTTAGCTTAGCTTAGCTTCGTTTAGCTTCGTTTAGCTTCGCTTAGCTTCGTTTAGCTTCGTTTAGCTTCGCTTAGCTTCGTTTAGCTTCGTTTAGCTTCGTTTAGCTTAGCTTAGCCTCGTTTAGCTTCGTTTAGCTTCGCTTAGCTTCGTTTAGCTTCGTTTAGCTTCGCTTAGCTTCGTTTAGCTTCGTTTAGCTTCGTTTAGCTTAGCTTCGTTTAGCTTCGTTTAGCTTAGCTTCGTTTAGCTTCGCTTAGCTTCGTTTAGCTTCGTTTAGCTTAGCTTAGCCTCGTTTAGCTTCGTTTAGCTTCGTTTAGCTTCGCTTAGCTTCGTTTAGCTTCGTTTAGCTTCATTTAGATTCGTTTAGCTTCGTTTAGATTCGTTTAGCTTCGTTTAGCTTCGTTTAACTTCGTTTAGCTTCGTTTAGCTTCGTTTAGCTTCGCTTAGCTTAGCTTAGCCTCGTTTAGCTTCGTTTAGCTTCGTTTAGCTTCGTTTAGCTTCGCTTAGCTTCGTTTAGCTTCGCTTAGCTTCGTTTAGCTTCGTTTAGCTTCGCTTAGCTTCGCTTAGCTTCGTTTAGCTTCGTTTAGCTTCGTTTAGCTTAGCTTAGCTTCGTTTAGCTTAGCTTAGCTTCGCTTAGCTTCGCTTAGCTTCGTTTAGCTTAGCTTAGCTTCGTTTAGCTTAGCTTAGCTTCGTTTAGCTTCGCTTAGCTTCGTTTAGCTTCGTTTAGCTTCGTTTTGCTTAGCTTAGCTTCGTTTAGCTTCGTTTAGATTCGTTTAGCTTCGTTTAGCTTCGTTTAACTTCGTTTAGCTTCGTTTAGCTTCGCTTAGCTTCGTTTAGCTTCGTTTAGATTCGTTTAGCTTCGCTTAGCTTCGTTTAGCTTCGTTTAGCTTAGCTTCGTTTAGCTTCGCTTAGCTTCGTTTAGCTTCGTTTAGCTTAGCTTATCCTCGTTTAGCTTCGTTTAGCTTCGTTTAGCTTCGTTTAGCTTCGCTTAGCTTCGTTTAGCTTCGTTTAGCTTCGTTTAGCTTCGCTTATCTTCGTTTAGCTTCGTTTCGCTTCGTTTAGCTTCGTTTAGCTTCGCTTAGCTTCGTTTAGCTTCGTTTAGCTTCGCTTAGCTTCGTTTAGCTTCGTTTAGCTTCGTTTAGCTTCGTTTAGATTCGTTTAGCTTCGCTTAGCTTCGCTTAGCTTCGTTTAGCTTAGCTTAGCTTCGTTTAGCTTCGTTTAGCTTCGTTTAGCTTCGCTTAGCTTCGTTTAGCTTCGTTTAGCTTCGTTTAGCTTCGCTTAGCTTCGTTTAGCTTAGTTTAGCTTCGTTTAGCTTCGTTTAGATTCGTTTAGCTTCGTTTAGCTTCGTTTAGCTTAGCTTAGCTTAGCTTAGCTTCGTTTAGCTTCGTTTAGCTTCGCTTAGCTTCGTTTAGCTTCGTTTAGCTTCGCTTAGCTTCGTTTAGCTTCGTTTAGCTTCGTTTAGCTTAGCTTAGCCTCGTTTAGCTTCGTTTAGCTTCGCTTAGCTTCGTTTAGCTTCGTTTAGCTTCGCTTAGCTTCGTTTAGCTTCGTTTAGCTTCGTTTAGCTTAGCTTCGTTTAGCTTCGTTTAGCTTAGCTTCGTTTAGCTTCGCTTAGCTTCGTTTAGCTTCGTTTAGCTTAGCTTAGCCTCGTTTAGCTTCGTTTAGCTTCGCTTAGCTTCGTTTAGCTTCGTTTAGCTTCATTTAGATTCGTTTAGCTTCGTTTAGATTCGTTTAGCTTCGTTTAGCTTCGTTTAACTTCGTTTAGCTTCGTTTAGCTTCGTTTAGCTTCGCTTAGCTTCGTTTAGCTTCGTTTAGCTTCGTTTAGATTCGTTTAGCTTCGCTTAGCTTCGTTTAGCTTCGTTTAGCTTCGCTTAGCTTCGTTTAGCTTCGTTTAGCTTCGTTTAGCTTAGCTTAGCTTCGTTTAGCTTCGTTTAGCTTCGTTTAGCTTCGCTTAGCTTCGTTTAGCTTCGTTTCGCTTCGTTTAGCTTCGTTTCGCTTCGCTTAGCTTCGTTTAGCTTCGTTTAGCTTCGTTTAGCTTCGTTTAGCTTCGTTTAGCTTCGTTTAGATTCGTTTAGCTTCGTTTAGCTTCGTTTAGCTTAGCTTAGCTTCGTTTAGATTCGTTTAGCTTCGCTTAGCTTCGTTTAGCTTCGTTTAGCTTAGCTTAGCTTCGTTTAGCTTCGTTTAGCTTCGTTTAGCTTCGCTTAGCTTCGTATAGCTTCGTTTAGCTTCGTTTAGCTTCGTTTAGCTTCGTTTAGCTTCGCTTAGCTTCGTTTAGCTTCGTTTAGCTTAGCTTCGTTTAGCTTAGCTTAGCTCCGTTTAGCTTCGCTTAGCTTCGTTTAGCTTCGTTTAGCTTCGTTTTGCTTAGCTTAGCTTCGTTTAGCTTCGTTTAGCTTCGTTTAGCTTCGTTTAGCTTAGCTTAGCTTCGTTTAGCTTCGTTTAGCTTAGCTTAGCTTCGTTTAGCTTAGCTTAGCTCCGTTTAGCTTAGCTTCGTTTAGATTCGTTTAGCTTCGCTTAGCTTCGTTTAACTTCGTTTAGCTTAGCTTAGCTTCGTTTAGCTTCGTTTAGCTTCGTTTAGCTTCGCTTAGCTTCGTATAGCTTCGTTTAGCTTCGTTTAGCTTCGCTTAGCTTCGTTTAGCTTCGTTTAGCTTAGCTTCGTTTAGCTTCGTTTAGCTTCGCTTAGCTTCGTTTAGCTTCGTTTAGCTTAGCTTCGTTTAGCTTCCTTTAGCTTCGTTTAGCTTCGCTTAGCTTCGTTTAGCTTCGTTTAGCTTCGCTTAGCTTCGTTTAGCTCGTTTAGCTTCGTTTAGCTTCGCTTAGCTTCGTTTAGCTTCGTTTAGCTTAGCTTAGCTTCGTTTAGCTTCGTTTAGCTTAGCTTAGCTTCGTTTAGCTTAGCTTAGCTCCGTTTAGCTTAGCTTCGTTTAGCTTCGTTTAGCTTCGCTTAGCTTAGCTTCGTTTAGCTTCGTTTAGCTTCGCTTAGCTTCGTTTAGCTTCGTTTAGCTTCGTTTAGATTCGTTTAGCTTCGCTTAGCTTCGTTTAGCTTCGTTTAGGTTCGCTTAGCTTCGTTTAGCTTCGTTTAGCTTCGTTTAGCTTAGCTTAGCTTCGTTTAGCTTCGTTTAGCTTCGCTTAGCTTCGTTTAGCTTCGTTTCGCTTCGTTTAGCTTCGTTTAGCTTCGCTTAGCTTCGTTTAGCTTCGTTTAGCTCCGTTTAGCTTCGCTTAGCTTCGTTTAGCTTCGTTTAGCTTCGTTTAGCTTCGTTTAGATTCGTTTAGCTTCGCTTAGCTTCGCTTAGCTTCGTTTAGCTTCGTTTAGCTTAGCTTAGCTTCGTTTAGCTTCGTTTAGCTTCGTTTAGCTTCGTTTAGCTTCGCTTAGCTTCGCTTAGCTTCGTTTAGCTTCGTTTAGCTTCGTTTAGCTTCGCTTAGCTTCGTTTAGCTTCGTTTAGCTTCGTTTAGCTTCGTTTAGCTTCGCTTCGTTTAGCTTCCTTTAGCTTCGTTTAGCTTCGCTTAGCTTCGTTTAGCTTCGTTTAGCTTCGCTTAGCTTCGTTTAGCTTCGTTTAGCTTCGTTTAGCTTCGTTTAGCTTCGTTTAGCTTCGCTTAGCTTCGTTTAGCTTCGTTTCGCTTCGTTTAGCTTCGTTTAGCTTCGCTTAGCTTCGTTTAGCTTCGTTTAGCTTCGCTTAGCTTCGTTTAGCTTCGTTTAGCTTCGTTTAGCTTCGTTTAGCTTCGTTTGGATTCGTTTAGCTTCGCTTAGATTCGCTTAGCTTCGTTTAGCTTCGTTTAGCTTCGCTTAGCTTCGTTTAGCTTCGTTTAACTTCGTTTAGCTTCGTTTAGCTTCGTTTAGCTTCGCTTAGCTTCGTTTAGCTTCGTTTAGCTTCGTTTAGATTCGTTTAGCTTCGCTTAGCTTCGTTTAGCTTAGATTAGCTTCGTTTAGCTTAGCTTAGCTTCGTTTAGCTTCGTTTCGCTTCGTTTAGCTTCGTTTAGCTTCGTTTAGCTTAGCTTAGATTCGTTTAGCTTCGTTTAGCTTCGCTTAGCTTCGTTTAGCTTCGTTTAGCTTAGCTTAGCCTCGTTTAGCTTCGTTTAGCTTCGCTTAGCTTCGTTAAGCTTCGTTTAGATTCGTTTAGCTTCGCTTAGCTTCGTTTACCTTAGCTTCGTTTAGCTTCGTTTAGCTTCGCTTAGCTTCGTTTAGCTTCGTTTAGCTTAGCTTAGCTTCGTTTAGCTTCGTTTAGCTTCGTTTTGCTTAGCTTAGCTTCGTTTAGCTTCGTTTAGATTCGTTTAGCTTCGTTTAACTTCGTTTAGCTTCGTTTAGCTTCGTTTAGCTTCGTTTAGATTCGTTTAGCTTCGCTTAGCTTCGTTTAGCTTCGTTTAGCTTAGCTTCGTTTAGCTTCGCTTAGCTTCGTTTAGCTTCGTTTAGCTTCGTTTAGCTTAGCTTAGCCTCGTTTAGCTTCGTTTAGCTTCGTTTAGCTTCGTTTAGCTTCGTTTAGCTTCGTTTCGCTTCGTTTAGCTTCGCTTAGCTTCGTTTAGCTTCGTTTAGCTTCGCTTAGCTTCGTTTAGCTTCGTTTAGCTTCGCTTAGCTTCGTTTAGCTTCGTTTAGCTTCGTTTAGCTTCGTTTAGCTTAGCTTAGCCTCGTTTAGCTTCGTTTAGCTTCGTTTAGCTTCGCTTAGCTTCGTTTAGCTTCGTTTAGCTTCGCTTAGCTTCGTTTAGCTTCGTTTCGCTTCGTTTAGCTTCGCTTAGCTTCGTTTAGCTTCGTTTAGCTTCGTTTAGCTTCGCTTAGCTTCGTTTAGCTTCGCTTAGCTTCGTTTAGCTTCGTTTAGCTTCGTTTAGCTTAGCTTAGCCTCGTTTAGCTTCGTTTAGCTTCGTTTAGCTTCGTTTCGCTTCGTTTAGCTTCGTTTAGCTTCGCTTAGCTTCGTTTAGCTTCGTTTAGCTTCGTTTAGCTTAGCTTAGCTTCGTTTAGCTTCGTTTAGCTTCGTTTAGCTTCGCTTAGCTTCGTTTAGCTTCGTTTAGCTTCGTTTAGCTTCGCTTAGCTTCGTTTAGCTTCGTTTAGCTTCGCTTAGCTTCGTTTAGCTTCGTTTAGCTTCGTTTAGCTTAGCTTAGCCTCGTTTAGCTTCGTTTAGCTTCGTTTAGCTTCGTTTAGCTTCGCTTAGCTTCGTTTAGCTTCGCTTAGCTTCGTTTAGCTTCGTTTAGCTTCGTTTAGCTTCGCTTAGCTTCGTTTAGCTTCGTTTAGCTTCGTTTAGCTTCGTTTATCTTAGCTTAGCTTCGTTTAGCTTCGTTTAGATTCGTTTAGCTTCGTTTAGCTTCGTTTAACTTCGTTTAGCTTCGTTTAGCTTCGTTTAGCTTCGCTTAGCTTCGTTTAGCTTCGTTTAGCTTCGTTTAGATTCGTTTAGCTTCGCTTAGCTTCGTTTAGCTTCGCTTAGCTTCGTTTAGCTTCGTTTAGCTTCGTTTAGCTTAGCTTAGCCTCGTTTAGCTTCGTTTAGCTTCGTTTAGCTTCGCTTAGCTTCGTTTAGCTTCGTTTAGCTTCGTTTAGATTCGTTTAGCTTCGCTTAGCTTCGTTTAGCTTCGCTTAGCTTCGTTTAGCTTCGTTTAGCTTAGCTTAGCCTCGTTTAGCTTCGTTTAGCTTCGTTTAGCTTCGTTTCGCTTCGTTTAGCTTCGTTTAGCTTCGCTTAGCTTCGTTTAGCTTCGTTTAGCTTCGTTTAGCTTAGCTTAGCTTCGTTTAGCTTCGTTTAGCTTCGTTTAGCTTCGCTTAGCTTCGTTTAGCTTCGTTTAGCTTCGTTTAGCTTCGCTTAGCTTCGTTTAGCTTCGTTTAGCTTCGCTTAGCTTCGTTTAGCTTCGTTTAGCTTCGTTTAGCTTAGCTTAGCCTCGTTTAGCTTCGTTTAGCTTCGTTTAGCTTCGTTTAGCTTCGCTTAGCTTCGTTTAGCTTCGTTTAGCTTCGTTTAGCTTCGCTTAGCTTCGTTTAGCTTCGTTTAGCTTCGTTTAGCTTCGTTTATCTTAGCTTAGCTTCGTTTAGCTTCGTTTAGATTCGTTTAGCTTCGTTTAGCTTCGTTTAACTTCGTTTAGCTTCGTTTAGCTTCGTTTAGCTTCGCTTAGCTTCGTTTAGCTTCGTTTAGCTTCGTTTAGATTCGTTTAGCTTCGCTTAGCTTCGTTTAGCTTCGTTTAGCTTCGCTTAGCTTCGTTTAGCTTCGTTTAGCTTCGTTTAGCTTCGTTTAGCTTAGCTTAGCCTCGTTTAGCTTCGTTTAGCTTCGTTTAGCTTCGTTTAGCTTCGCTTAGCTTCGTTTAGCTTCGTTTAGCTTCGCTTAGCTTCGTTTAGCTTCGTTTAGCTTCGTTTTGCTTAGCTTAGCTTCGTTTAGCTTCGTTTAGATTCGTTTAGCTTCGTTTAGCTTCGTTTAACTTCGTTTAGCTTCGTTTAGCTTCGTTTAGCTTAGCTTCGTTTAGCTTCGTTTAGCTTAGCTTCGTTTAGCTTCGCTTAGCTTCGTTTAGCTTCGTTTAGCTTCGTTTAGCTTCGTTTAGCTTCGTTTAGCTTCGTTTAGCTTAGCTTAGCCTCGTTTAGCTTCGTTTAGCTTCGTTTAGCTTCGCTTAGCTTCGTTTAGCTTCGTTTAGCTTCGTTTAGATTCGTTTAGCTTCGCTTAGCTTCGTTTAGCTTCGTTTAGCTTCGTTTAGCTTAGCTTAGCCTCGTTTAGCTTCGTTTAGCTTCGTTTAGCTTCGTTTCGCTTCGTTTAGCTTCGTTTAGCTTCGCTTAGCTTCGTTTAGCTTCGTTTAGCTTCGTTTAGCTTAGCTTAGCTTCGTTTAGCTTCGTTTAGCTTCGTTTAGCTTCGCTTAGCTTCGTTTAGCTTCGTTTAGCTTCGTTTAGCTTCGCTTAGCTTCGTTTAGCTTCGTTTAGCTTCGCTTAGCTTCGTTTAGCTTCGTTTAGCTTCGTTTAGCTTCGTTTAGCTTAGCTTAGCCTCGTTTAGCTTCGTTTAGCTTCGTTTAGCTTCGTTTAGCTTCGTTTAGCTTCGCTTACCTTCGTTTAGCTTCGTTTAGCTTCGTTTAGCTTCGCTTAGCTTCGTTTAGCTTCGTTTAGCTTCGTTTAGCTTCGTTTATCTTAGCTTAGCTTCGTTTAGCTTCGTTTAGATTCGTTTAGCTTCGTTTAGCTTCGTTTAACTTCGTTTAGCTTCGTTTAGCTTCGTTTAGCTTCGCTTAGCTTCGTTTAGCTTCGTTTAGCTTCGTTTAGATTCGTTTAGCTTCGCTTAGCTTCGTTTAGCTTCGTTTAGCTTCGCTTAGCTTCGTTTAGCTTCGTTTAGCTTCGTTTAGCTTAGCTTAGCCTCGTTTAGCTTCGTTTAGCTTCGTTTAGCTTCGCTTAGCTTCGTTTAGCTTCGTTTAGCTTCGCTTAGCTTCGTTTAGCTTCGTTTAGCTTCGTTTTGCTTAGCTTAGCTTCGTTTAGCTTCGTTTAGATTCGTTTAGCTTCGTTTAGCTTCGTTTAACTTCGTTTAGCTTCGTTTAGCTTCGTTTAGCTTAGCTTCGTTTAGCTTCGTTTAGCTTAGCTTCGTTTAGCTTCGCTTAGCTTCGTTTAGCTTCGTTTAGCTTCGTTTAGCTTAGCTTAGCCTCGTTTAGCTTCGTTTAGCTTCGTTTAGCTTCGCTTAGCTTCGTTTAGCTTCGTTTAGCTTCGCTTAGCTTCGTTTAGCTTCGTTTCGCTTCGTTTAGCTTCGTTTACCTTCGCTTAGCTTCGTTTAGCTTCGTTTTGCTTAGCTTAGCTTCGTTTAGCTTCGTTTAGATTCGTTTAGCTTCGTTTAGCTTCGTTTAACTTCGTTTAGCTTCGTTTAGCTTCGTTTAGCTTAGCTTCGTTTAGCTTCGTTTAGCTTAGCTTCGTTTAGCTTCGCTTAGCTTCGTTTAGCTTCGTTTAGCTTCGTTTAGCTTAGCTTAGCCTCGTTTAGCTTCGTTTAGCTTCGTTTAGCTTCGCTTAGCTTCGTTTAGCTTCGTTTAGCTTCGCTTAGCTTCGTTTAGCTTCGTTTCGCTTCGTTTAGCTTCGCTTAGCTTCGTTTAGCTTCGTTTAGCTTAGCTTCGTTTAGCTTCGCTTAGCTTCGTTTAGCTTCGTTTAGCTTCGCTTAGCTTAGCTTAGCCTCGTTTAGCTTCGTTTAGCTTCGTTTAGCTTCGCTTAGCTTCGTTTAGCTTCGCTTAGCTTCGTTTAGCTTCGTTTCGCTTCGTTTAGCTTCGTTTAGCTTCGCTTAGCTTCGTTTAGCTTCGTTTAGCTTCGTTTAGCTTCGTTTAGATTCGTTTAGCTTCGCTTAGCTTCGTTTACCTTAGCTTCGTTTAGCTTCGTTTAGCTTAGCTTAGCCTCGTTTAGCTTCGTTTAGCTTCGCTTAGCTAAGTTTAGCTTCGTTTAGATTCGTTTAGCTTCGCTTAGCTTCGTTTAGATTCGTTTAGCTTCGCTTAGCTTCGTTTACCTTAGCTTCGTTTAGCTTCGTTTAGCTTCGCTTAGCTTCGTTTAGCTTCGTTTAGCTTAGCTTAGCTTCGTTTAGCTTCGTTTAGCTTCGTTTAGCTTAGCTTAGCTTCGTTTAGCTTCGTTTAGCTTCGTTTAGCTTCGTTTAGCTTCGCTTAGCTTCGTTTAGCTTCGTTTAGCTTCGCTTAGCTTCGTTTAGCTTCGTTTAGCTTCGTTTAGCTTCGTTTAGCTTAGCTAAGCTTCGTTTAGCTTCGCTTAGCTTCGTTTAGCTTCGTTTAGCTTCGTTTAGCTTAGCTTAGCTCCGTTTAGCTTCGTTTAGTTTAGCTTCGTTTAGCTTCGTTTAGCTTCGTTTTGCTTAGCTTAGCTTCGTTTAGCTTCGTTTAGCTTCGCTTAGCTTCTGTTAGCTTCGTTTAGCTTCGTTTAGCTTCGTTTAGCTTCGCTTAGCTTCGTTTAGCTTCGTTTAGCTTCGTTTAGCTTCGCTTAGCTTCGTTTAGCTTCGTTTAGCTTCGTTTTGCTTAGCTTAGCTTCGTTTAGCTTCGTTTAGCTTCGTTTAGCTTCGTTTTGCTTAGCTTAGCTTCGTTTAGCTTCGTTTAGATTCGTTTAGCTTCGTTTAACTTCGTTTAGCTTCGTTTAGCTTCGTTTAGCTTCGTTTAGCTTCGTTTAGATTCGTTTAGCTTCGCTTAGCTTCGTTTAGCTTCGTTTAGCTTAGCTTCGTTTAGCTTCGCTTAGCTTCGTTTAGCTTCGTTTAGCTTCGTTTAGCTTAGCTTAGCCTCGTTTAGCTTCGTTTAGCTTCGTTTAGCTTCGTTTAGCTTCGTTTAGCTTCGTTTAGCTTCGTTTCGCTTCGTTTAGCTTCGTTTAGCTTCGCTTAGCTTCGTTTAGCTTCGTTTAGCTTCGCTTAGCTTCGTTTAGCTTCGTTTAGCTTCGTTTTGCTTAGCTTAGCTTCGTTTAGCTTCGTTTAGATTCGTTTAGCTTCGTTTAGCTTCGTTTAACTTCGTTTAGCTTCGTTTAGCTTCGTTTAGCTTAGCTTCGTTTAGCTTAGCTTCGTTTAGCTTAGCTTCGTTTAGCTTCGCTTAGCTTCGTTTAGCTTCGTTTAGCTTCGTTTAGCTTAGCTTAGCCTCGTTTAGCTTCGTTTAGCTTCGTTTAGCTTCGCTTAGCTTCGTTTAGCTTCGTTTAGCTTCGCTTAGCTTCGTTTAGCTTCGTTTCGCTTCGTTTAGCTTCGTTTACCTTCGCTTAGCTTCGTTTAGCTTCGTTTTGCTTAGCTTAGCTTCGTTTAGCTTCGTTTAGATTCGTTTAGCTTCGTTTAGCTTCGTTTAGCTTCGCTTAGCTTCGTTTAGCTTCGTTTAGCTTCGCTTAGCTTCGTTTAGCTTCGTTTAGCTTCGCTTAGCTTCGTTTAGCTTCGTTTAGCTTCGTTTAGCTTAGCTTAGCCTCGTTTAGCTTCGTTTAGCTTAGCTTAGCCTCGTTTAGCTTCGCTTAGCTTCGTTTAGCTTCGTTTAGCTTCGTTTAGATTCGTTTAGCTTCGCTTAGCTTCGTTTAGCTTCGTTTAGCTTCGCTTAGCTTCGTTTAGCTTCGTTTAGCTTCGTTTAGCTTAGCTTAGCCTCGTTTAGCTTCGTTTAGCTTCGTTTAGCTTCGCTTAGCTTCGTTTAGCTTCGTTTAGCTTCGCTTAGCTTCGTTTAGCTTCGTTTAGCTTCGTTTTGCTTAGCTTAGCTTCGTTTAGCTTCGTTTAGATTCGTTTAGCTTCGTTTAGCTTCGTTTAACTTCGTTTAGCTTCGTTTAGCTTCGTTTAGCTTCGTTTAGCTTAGCTTCGTTTAGCTTCGTTTAGCTTAGCTTCGTTTAGCTTAGCTTCGTTTAGCTTAGCTTCGTTTAGCTTCGCTTAGCTTCGTTTAGCTTCGTTTAGCTTCGTTTAGCTTAGCTTAGCCTCGTTTAGCTTCGTTTAGCTTCGCTTAGCTTCGTTTAGCTTCGTTTAGCTTCGCTTAGCTTCGTTTAGCTTCGTTTCGCTTCGTTTAGCTTCGTTTACCTTCGCTTAGCTTCGTTTAGCTTCGTTTTGCTTAGCTTAGCTTCGTTTAGCTTCGTTTAGATTCGTTTAGCTTCGTTTAGCTTCGTTTAGCTTCGCTTAGCTTCGTTTAGCTTCGTTTAGCTTCGTTTAGCTTCGCTTAGCTTCGTTTAGCTTCGTTTAGCTTCGCTTAGCTTCGTTTAGCTTCGTTTAGCTTCGTTTAGCTTAGCTTAGCCTCGTTTAGCTTCGTTTAGCTTAGCTTAGCCTCGTTTAGCTTCGCTTAGCTTCGTTTAGCTTCGTTTAGCTTCGTTTAGATTCGTTTAGCTTCGCTTAGCTTCGTTTAGCTTCGTTTAGCTTCGCTTAGCTTCGTTTAGCTTCGTTTAGCTTCGTTTAGCTTAGCTTAGCCTCGTTTAGCTTCGTTTAGCTTCGTTTAGCTTCGCTTAGCTTCGTTTAGCTTCGTTTAGCTTCGCTTAGCTTCGTTTAGCTTCGTTTAGCTTCGTTTTGCTTAGCTTAGCTTCGTTTAGCTTCGTTTAGATTCGTTTAGCTTCGTTTAGCTTCGTTTAACTTCGTTTAGCTTCGTTTAGCTTCGTTTAGCTTCGTTTAGCTTAGCTTCGTTTAGCTTCGTTTAGCTTAGCTTCGTTTAGCTTCGCTTAGCTTCGTTTAGCTTCGTTTAGCTTCGTTTAGCTTAGCTTAGCCTCGTTTAGCTTCGTTTAGCTTCGTTTAGCTTCGCTTAGCTTCGTTTAGCTTCGTTTAGCTTCGCTTAGCTTCGTTTAGCTTCGTTTCGCTTCGTTTAGCTTCGTTTACCTTCGCTTAGCTTCGTTTAGCTTCGTTTTGCTTAGCTTAGCTTCGTTTAGCTTCGTTTAGATTCGTTTAGCTTCGTTTAGCTTCGTTTAACTTCGTTTAGCTTCGTTTAGCTTCGTTTAGCTTAGCTTCGTTTAGCTTCGTTTAGCTTAGCTTCGTTTAGCTTCGCTTAGCTTCGTTTAGCTTCGTTTAGCTTCGTTTAGCTTAGCTTAGCCTCGTTTAGCTTCGTTTAGCTTCGTTTAGCTTCGCTTAGCTTCGTTTAGATTCGTTTAGCTTCGTTTAGCTTCGTTTAACTTCGTTTAGCTTCGTTTAGCTTCGTTTAGCTTAGCTTCGTTTAGCTTAGCTTCGTTTAGCTTCGCTTAGCTTCGTTTAGCTTCGTTTAGCTTCGTTTAGCTTCGTTTAGCTTAGCTTAGCCTCGTTTAGCTTCGTTTAGCTTCGTTTAGCTTCGCTTAGCTTCGTTTAGCTTCGTTTAGCTTCGCTTAGCTTCGTTTAGCTTCGTTTCGCTTCGTTTAGCTTCGTTTACCTTCGCTTAGCTTCGTTTAGCTTCGTTTTGCTTAGCTTAGCTTCGTTTAGCTTCGTTTAGATTCGTTTAGCTTCGTTTAGCTTCGTTTAACTTCGTTTAGCTTCGTTTAGCTTCGTTTAGCTTAGCTTCGTTTAGCTTCGTTTAGCTTAGCTTCGTTTAGCTTCGCTTAGCTTCGTTTAGCTTCGTTTAGCTTCGTTTAGCTTAGCTTAGCCTCGTTTAGCTTCGTTTAGCTTCGTTTAGCTTCGCTTAGCTTCGTTTAGCTTCGTTTAGCTTCGCTTAGCTTCGTTTAGCTTCGTTTCGCTTCGTTTAGCTTCGCTTAGCTTCGTTTAGCTTCGTTTAGCTTAGCTTCGTTTAGCTTCGCTTAGCTTCGTTTAGCTTCGTTTAGCTTCGCTTAGCTTAGCTTAGCCTCGTTTAGCTTCGTTTAGCTTCGCTTAGCTTCGTTTAGCTTCGCTTAGCTTCGTTTAGCTTCGTTTCGCTTCGTTTAGCTTCGTTTAGCTTCGCTTAGCTTCGTTTAGCTTCGTTTAGCTTCGTTTAGCTTCGTTTAGATTCGTTTAGCTTCGCTTAGCTTCGTTTACCTTAGCTTCGTTTAGCTTCGTTTAGCTTCGCTTAGCTTCGTTTACCTTCGTTTAGCTTAGCTTAGCTTCGTTTAGCTTCGTTTAGCTTCGTTTAGCTTAGCTTAGCTTCGTTTAGCTTCGTTTAGCTTCGTTTAGCTTCGTTTAGCTTCGTTTAGCTTCGCTTAGCTTCGTTTAGCTTCGTTTAGCTTCGTTTAGCTTCGTTTAGCTTCGCTTAGCTTCGTTTAGCTTCGTTTAGCTTCGTTTAGCTTCGTTTAGCTTCGTTTAGCTTAGCTTAGCTTCGTTTAGCTTCGCTTAGCTTCGTTTAGCTTCGTTTAGCTTCGTTTAGCTTAGCTTAGCTCCGTTTAGCTTCGTTTAGTTTAGCTTCGTTTAGCTTCGTTTAGCTTCGCTTAGCTTCTGTTAGCTTCGTTTAGCTTCGTTTAGCTTCGTTTAGCTTCGCTTAGCTTCGTTTAGCTTCGTTTAGCTTCGTTTAGCTTCGCTTAGCTTCGTTTAGCTTCGTTTAGCTTCGTTTTGCTTAGCTTAGCTTCGTTTAGCTTCGTTTAGCTTCGTTTTGCTTAGCTTAGCTTCGTTTAGCTTCGTTTAGATTCGTTTAGCTTCGTTTAACTTCGTTTAGCTTCGTTTAGCTTCGTTTAGCTTCGTTTAGCTTCGTTTAGATTCGTTTAGCTTCGCTTAGCTTCGTTTAGCTTCGTTTAGCTTAGCTTCGTTTAGCTTCGCTTAGCTTCGTTTAGCTTCGTTTAGCTTCGTTTAGCTTCGTTTAGCTTCGTTTAGCTTAGCTTAGCCTCGTTTAGCTTCGTTTAGCTTCGTTTAGCTTCGTTTAGCTTCGTTTAGCTTCGTTTCGCTTCGTTTAGCTTCGTTTAGCTTCGCTTAGCTTCGTTTAGCTTCGTTTAGCTTCGCTTAGCTTCGTTTAGCTTCGTTTAGCTTCGCTTAGCTTCGTTAAGCTTCGTTTAGCTTCGTTTAGCTTCGTTTAGCTTAGCTTAGCCTCGTTTAGCTTCGTTTAGCTTTGTTTAGCTTCGTTTAGCTTCGCTTAGCTTCGTTTAGCTTCGTTTAGCTTCGCTTAGCTTCGTTTAGCTTCGTTTCGCTTCGTTTAGCTTCGTTTAGCTTCGCTTAGCTTCGTTTAGCTTCGTTTAGCTTCGTTTAGCTTCGCTTAGCTTCGTTTAGCTTCGCTTAGCTTCGTTTAGCTTCGTTTAGCTTCGTTTAGCTTAGCTTAGCCTCGTTTAGCTTCGTTTAGCTTCGTTTAGCTTCGTTTCGCTTCGTTTAGCTTCGTTTAGCTTCGCTTAGCTTCGTTTAGCTTCGTTTAGCTTCGTTTAGCTTAGCTTAGCTTCGTTTAGCTTCGTTTAGCTTCGTTTAGCTTCGCTTAGCTTCGTTTAGCTTCGTTTAGCTTCGTTTAGCTTCGCTTAGCTCCGTTTAGCTTCGTTTAGCTTCGCTTAGCTTCGTTTAGCTTCGTTTAGCTTCGTTTAGCTTCGTTTAGCTTAGCTTAGCCTCGTTTAGCTTCGTTTAGCTTCGTTTAGCTTCGTTTAGCTTCGCTTAGCTTCGTTTAGCTTCGTTTAGCTTCGTTTAGCTTCGCTTAGCTTCGTTTATCTTCGTTTAGCTTCGTTTAGCTTCGTTTATCTTAGCTTAGCTTCGTTTAGCTTCGTTTAGATTCGTTTAGCTTCGTTTAGCTTCGTTTAACTTCGTTTAGCTTCGTTTAGCTTCGTTTAGCTTCGCTTAGCTTCGTTTAGCTTCGTTTAGCTTCGTTTAGATTCGTTTACCTTCGCTTAGATTCGTTTAGCTTCGCTTAGCTTCGTTTAGCTTCGTTTAGCTTCGCTTAGCTTCGTTTAGCTTCGTTTAGCTTCGTTTAGCTTAGCTTAGCCTCGTTTAGCTTCGTTTAGCTTCGTTTAGCTTCGTTTAGCTTCGCTTAGCTTCGTTTAGCTTCGCTTAGCTTCGCTTAGCTTCGTTTAGCTTCGTTTAGCTTCGTTTTGCTTAGCTTAGCTTCGTTTAGCTTCGTTTAGATTCGTTTAGCTTCGTTTAGCTTCGTTTAACTTCGTTTAGCTTCGTTTAGCTTCGTTTAGCTTAGCTTAGCTTCGTTTAGCTTCGTTTAGCTTCGTTTAGCTTAGCTTAGCCTCGTTTAGCTTCGTTTAGCTTCGTTTAGCTTCGCTTAGCTTCGTTTAGCTTCGTTTAGCTTCGCTTAGCTTCGTTTAGCTTCGTTTAGCTTCGTTTTGCTTAGCTTAGCTTCGTTTAGCTTCGTTTAGATTCGTTTAGCTTCGTTTAGCTTCGTTTAACTTCGTTTAGCTTCGTTTAGCTTCGTTTAGCTTCGTTTAGCTTAGCTTCTTTTAGCTTCGTTTAGCTTAGCTTCGTTTAGCTTCGCTTAGCTTCGTTTAGCTTCGTTTAGCTTCGTTTAGCTTAGCTTAGCCTCGTTTAGCTTCGTTTAGCTTCGTTTAGCTTCGCTTAGCTTCGTTTAGCTTCGTTTAGCTTCGCTTAGCTTCGTTTAGCTTCGTTTCGCTTCGTTTAGCTTCGTTTACCTTCGCTTAGCTTCGTTTAGCTTCGTTTTGCTTAGCTTAGCTTCGTTTAGCTTCGTTTAGATTCGTTTAGCTTCGTTTAGCTTCGTTTAACTTCGTTTAGCTTCGTTTAGCTTCGTTTAGCTTAGCTTCGTTTAGCTTCGTTTAGCTTAGCTTCGTTTAGCTTCGCTTAGCTTCGTTTAGCTTCGTTTAGCTTCGTTTAGCTTAGCTTAGCCTCGTTTAGCTTCGTTTAGCTTCGTTTAGCTTCGTTTAGCTTCGTTTAGCTTCGCTTAGCTTCGTTTAGCTTCGTTTAGCTTCGCTTAGCTTCGTTTAGCTTCGTTTCGCTTCGTTTAGCTTCGCTTAGCTTCGTTTAGCTTCGTTTAGCTTAGCTTCGTTTAGCTTCGCTTAGCTTCGTTTAGCTTCGTTTAGCTTCGCTTAGCTTAGCTTAGCCTCGTTTAGCTTCGTTTAGCTTCGTTTAGCTTCGCTTAGCTTCGTTTAGCTTCGCTTAGCTTCGTTTAGCTTCGTTTCGCTTCGTTTAGCTTCGTTTAGCTTCGCTTAGCTTCGTTTAGCTTCGTTTAGCTTCGTTTAGCTTCGCTTAGATTCGTTTACCTTCGCTTAGCTTCGTTTACCTTAGCTTCGTTTAGCTTCGTTTAGCTTAGCTTAGCCTCGTTTAGCTTCGTTTAGCTTCGCTTAGCTTCGTTTAGCTTCGTTTAGATTCGTTTAGCTTCGCTTAGCTTCGTTTACCTTAGCTTCGTTTAGCTTCGTTTAGCTTCGCTTAGCTTCGTTTAGCTTCGTTTAGCTTAGCTTAGCTTCGTTTAGCTTCGTTTAGCTTCGTTTAGCTTAGCTTAGCTTCGTTTAGCTTCGTTTAGCTTCGTTTAGCTTCGTTTAGCTTCGCTTAGCTTCGTTTAGCTTCGTTTAGCTTCGCTTAGCTTCGTTTAGCTTCGTTTAGCTTCGTTTAGCTTCGTTTAGCTTAGCTAAGCTTCGTTTAGCTTCGCTTAGCTTCGTTTAGCTTCGTTAAGCTTCGTTTAGCTTAGCTTAGCTCCGTTTAGCTTCGTTTAGTTTAGCTTCGTTTAGCTTCGTTTAGCTTCGTTTTGCTTAGCTTAGCTTCGTTTAGCTTCGTTTAGCTTCGCTTAGCTTCTGTTAGCTTCGTTTAGCTTCGTTTAGCTTCGTTTAGCTTCGCTTAGCTTCGTTTAGCTTCGTTTAGCTTCGTTTAGCTTCGCTTAGCTTCGTTTAGCTTCGTTTAGCTTCGTTTTGCTTAGCTTAGCTTCGTTTAGCTTCGTTTAGCTTCGTTTAGCTTCGTTTTGCTTAGCTTAGCTTCGTTTAGCTTCGTTTAGATTCGTTTAGCTTCGTTTAACTTCGTTTAGCTTCGCTTAGCTTCGTTTAGCTTCGTTTAGCTTCGTTTAGCTTCGCTTAGCTTCGTTTAGCTTCGTTTAGCTTCGCTTAGCTTCGTTTAGCTTCGTTTAGCTTCGTTTTGCTTAGCTTAGCTTCGTTTAGCTTCGTTTAGATTCGTTTAGCTTCGTTTAACTTCGTTTAGCTTCGTTTAGCTTCGTTTAGCTTCGTTTAGCTTCGTTTTGCTTAGCTTCGTTTAGCTTCGCTTAGCTTCGTTTAGCTTCGTTTTGCTTAGCTTAGCTTCGTTTAGCTTCGTTTAGATTCGTTTAGCTTCGTTTAGCTTCGTTTAACTTCGTTTAGCTTCGTTTAGCTTCGTTTAGCTTAGCTTCGTTTAGCTTCGTTTAGCTTAGCTTCGTTTAGCTTCGCTTAGCTTCGTTTAGCTTCGTTTAGCTTCGTTTAGCTTAGCTTAGCCTCGTTTAGCTTCGTTTAGCTTCGTTTAGCTTCGCTTAGCTTCGTTTAGCTTCGTTTAGCTTCGCTTAGCTTCGTTTAGCTTCGTTTCGCTTCGTTTAGCTTCGCTTAGCTTCGTTTAGCTTCGTTTAGCTTAGCTTCGTTTAGCTTCGCTTAGCTTCGTTTAGCTTCGTTTAGCTTCGCTTAGCTTAGCTTAGCTTCGTTTAGCTTCGTTTAGCTTCGCTTAGCTTCGTTTAGCTTCGCTTAGCTTCGTTTAGCTTCGTTTCGCTTCGTTTAGCTTCGTTTAGCTTCGCTTAGCTTCGTTTAGCTTCGTTTAGCTTCGTTTAGATTCGTTTAGCTTCGCTTAGCTTCGTTTACCTTAGCTTCGTTTAGCTTCGTTTAGCTTCGTTTAGCTTAGCTTAGCCTCGTTTAGCTTCGTTTAGCTTCGCTTAGCTTCGTTTAGCTTCGTTTAGATTCGTTTAGCTTCGCTTAGCTTCGTTTACCTTAGCTTCGTTTAGCTTCGTTTAGCTTCGCTTAGCTTCGTTTAGCTTCGTTTAGCTTAGCTTAGCTTCGTTTAGCTTCGTTTAGCTTAGCTTAGCTTCGTTTAGCTTCGTTTAGCTTCGTTTAGCTTCGTTTAGCTTCGCTTAGCTTCGTTTAGCTTCGTTTAGCTTCGTTTAGCTTCGCTTAGCTTCGTTTAGCTTCGTTTAGCTTCGTTTAGCTTCGTTTAGCTTAGCTTAGCTTCGTTTAGCTTCGCTTAGCTTCGTTTAGCTTCGTTTAGCTTCGTTTAGCTTAGCTTAGCTCCGTTTAGCTTCGTTTAGTTTAGCTTCGTTTAGCTTCGTTTAGCTTCGTTTTGCTTAGCTTAGCTTCGTTTAGCTTCGTTTAGCTTCGCTTAGCTTCTGTTAGCTTCGCTTAGCTTCGTTTAGCTTCGTTTAGCTTCGCTTAGCTTCGTTTAGCTTCGTTTAGCTTCGTTTAGCTTCGCTTAGCTTCGTTTAGCTTCGTTTAGCTTCGTTTTGCTTAGCTTAGCTTCGTTTAGCTTCGTTTAGCTTCGTTTTGCTTAGCTTAGCTTCGTTTAGCTTCGTTTAGATTCGTTTAGCTTCGTTTAACTTCGTTTAGCTTCGTTTAGCTTCGTTTAGATTCGTTTAGCTTCGCTTAGCTTCGTTTAGCTTCGTTTAGCTTAGCTTCGTTTAGCTTCGCTTAGCTTCGTTTAGCTTCGTTTAGCTTCGTTTAGCTTAGCTTAGCCTCGTTTAGCTTCGTTTAGCTTCGTTTAGCTTCGTTTAGCTTCGTTTAGCTTCGTTTAGCTTCGTTTAGCTTCGTTTAGCTTCGTTTAGCTTCGTTTAGCTTCGTTTCGCTTCGTTTAGCTTCGTTTAGCTTCGCTTAGCTTCGTTTAGCTTCGTTTAGCTTCGCTTAGCTTCGTTTAGCTTCGTTTAGCTTCGCTTAGCTTCGTTTAGCTTCGTTTAGCTTCGTTTAGCTTCGTTTAGCTTAGCTTAGCCTCGTTTAGCTTCGTTTAGCTTCGTTTAGCTTCGTTTAGCTTCGCTTAGCTTCGTTTAGCTTCGCTTAGCTTCGTTTAGCTTCGTTTCGCTTCGTTTAGCTTCGTTTAGCTTCGCTTAGCTTCGTTTAGCTTCGTTTAGCTTCGTTTAGCTTCGCTTAGCTTCGTTTAGCTTCGCTTAGCTTCGTTTAGCTTCGTTTAGCTTCGTTTAGCTTAGCTTAGCCTCGTTTAGCTTCGTTTAGCTTCGTTTAGCTTCGTTTCGCTTCGTTTAGCTTCGTTTAGCTTCGCTTAGCTTCGTTTAGCTTCGTTTAGCTTAGCTTAGCTTCGTTTAGCTTCGTTTAGCTTCGTTTAGCCTCGCTTAGCTTCGTTTAGCTTCGTTTAGCTTCGTTTAGCTTCGCTTAGCTTCGTTTAGCTTCGTTTAGCTTCGCTTAGCTTCGTTTAGCTTCGTTTAGCTTCGTTTAGCTTCGTTTAGCTTAGCTTAGCCTCGTTTAGCTTCGTTTAGCTTCGCTTAGCTTCGTTTAGCTTCGTTTAGCTTCGCTTAGCTTAGCTTAGCTTCGTTTAGCTTCGTTTAGCTTAGCTTAGCCTCGTTTAGCTTCGCTTAGCTTCGTTTAGCTTCGTTTAGCTTCGTTTAGCTTAGCTTAGCCTCGTTTAGCTTCGTTTAGCTTCGTTTAGCTTCGTTTCGCTTCGTTTAGCTTCGTTTAGCTTCGCTTAGCTTCGTTTAGCTTCGTTTAGCTTCGTTTAGCTTCGCTTAGCTTCGTTTAGCTTCGTTTAGCTTCGCTTAGCTTCGTTTAGCTTCGTTTAGCTTCGTTTAGCTTAGCTTAGCCTCGTTTAGCTTCGTTTAGCTTCGTTTAGCTTCGCTTAGCTTCGCTTAGCTTCGTTTAGCTTCGTTTCGCTTCGTTTAGCTTCGTTTAGCTTCGCTTAGCTTCGTTTAGCTTCGTTTAGCTTCGCTTAGCTTCGTTTAGCTTCGCTTAGCTTCGTTTAGCTTCGTTTAGCTTCGTTTAGCTTCGTTTAGCTTCGCTTAGCTTCGTTTAGCTTCGTTTAGCTTCGTTTAGCTTCGCTTAGCTTCGTTTAGCTTCGTTTAGCTTAGCTTCGTTTAGCTTCGTTTAGCTTAGCTTCGTTTAGCTTCGTTTAGCTTCGTTTAGCTTCGCTTAGCTTCGTTTAGCTTCGTTTAGCTTCGCTTAGCTTAGCTTAGCTTCGTTTAGCTTAGCTTAGCCTCGTTTAGCTTCGTTTAGCTTCGTTTAGCTTCGCTTAGCTTCGTTTAGCTTCGTTTAGCTTCGCTTAGCTTCGTTTAGCTTCGTTTCGCTTCGTTTAGCTTCGCTTAGCTTCGTTTAGCTTCGTTTAGCTTAGCTTCGTTTAGCTTCGCTTAGCTTCGTTTAGCTTCGTTTAGCTTCGCTTAGCTTAGCTTAGCTTCGTTTAGCTTCGTTTAGCTTCGCTTAGCTTCGTTTAGCTTCGCTTAGCTTCGTTTAGCTTCGTTTCGCTTCGTTTAGCTTCGTTTAGCTTCGCTTAGCTTCGTTTAGCTTCGTTTAGCTTCGTTTAGATTCGTTTAACTTCGCTTAGCTTCGTTTACCTTAGCTTCGTTTAGCTTCGTTTAGCTTCGTTTAGCTTAGCTTAGCCTCGTTTAGCTTCGTTTAGCTTCGCTTAGCTTCGTTTAGCTTCGTTTAGATTCGTTTAGCTTCGCTTAGCTTCGTTTACCTTAGCTTCGTTTAGCTTCGTTTAGCTTCGCTTAGCTTCGTTTAGCTTCGTTTAGCTTAGCTTAGCTTCGTTTAGCTTCGTTTAGCTTAGCTTAGCTTCGTTTAGCTTCGTTTAGCTTCGTTTAGCTTCGTTTAGCTTCGTTTAGCTTCGCTTAGCTTCGTTTAGCTTCGTTTAGCTTCGTTTAGCTTCGCTTAGCTTCGTTTAGCTTCGTTTAGCTTCGTTTAGCTTCGTTTAGCTTAGCTTAGCTTCGTTTAGCTTCGCTTAGCTTCGTTTAGCTTCGTTTAGCTTCGTTTAGCTTAGCTTAGCTCCGTTTAGCTTCGTTTAGTTTAGCTTCGTTTAGCTTCGTTTTGCTTAGCTTAGCTTCGTTTAGCTTCGTTTAGCTTCGCTTAGCTTCTGTTAGCTTCGTTTAGCTTCGTTTAGCTTCGTTTAGCTTCGCTTAGCTTCGTTTAGCTTCGTTTAGCTTCGCTTAGCTTCGTTTAGCTTCGTTTAGCTTCGTTTTGCTTAGCTTAGCTTCGTTTAGCTTCGTTTAGCTTCGTTTAGCTTCGTTTTGCTTAGCTTAGCTTCGTTTAGCTTCGTTTAGATTCGTTTAGCTTCGTTTAACTTCGTTTAGCTTCGTTTAGCTTCGTTTAGATTCGTTTAGCTTCGCTTAGCTTCGTTTAGCTTCGTTTAGCTTAGCTTCGTTTAGCTTCGCTTAGCTTCGTTTAGCTTCGTTTAGCTTCGTTTAGCTTAGCTTAGCCTCGTTTAGCTTCGTTTAGCTTCGTTTAGCTTCGTTTAGCTTCGTTTAGCTTCGTTTAGCTTCGTTTCGCTTCGTTTAGCTTCGTTTAGCTTCGCTTAGCTTCGTTTAGCTTCGTTTAGCTTCGCTTAGCTTCGTTTAGCTTCGTTTAGCTTCGCTTAGCTTCGTTTAGCTTCGTTTCGCTTCGTTTAGCTTCGTTTAGCTTCGCTTAGCTTCGTTTAGCTTCGTTTAGCTTAGCTTCGTTTAGCTTCGTTTAGCTTCGTTTCGCTTCGTTTAGCTTCGTTTAGCTTCGCTTAGCTTCGTTTAGCTTCGTTTAGCTTCGTTTAGCTTCGCTTAGCTTCGTTTAGCTTCGTTTAGCTTCGCTTAGCTTCGTTTAGCTTCGTTTAGCTTCGTTTAGCTTAGCTTAGCCTCGTTTAGCTTCGTTTAGCTTCGTTTAGCTTCGCTTAGCTTCGCTTAGCTTCGTTTAGCTTCGTTTCGCTTCGTTTAGCTTCGTTTAGCTTCGCTTAGCTTCGTTTAGCTTCGTTTAGCTTCGCTTAGCTTCGTTTAGCTTCGCTTAGCTTCGTTTAGCTTCGTTTAGCTTCGTTTAGCTTCGTTTAGCTTCGCTTAGCTTCGTTTAGCTTCGTTTAGCTTCGTTTAGCTTCGCTTAGCTTCGTTTAGCTTCGTTTAGCTTAGCTTCGTTTAGCTTCGTTTAGCTTAGCTTCGTTTAGCTTCGTTTAGCTTCGTTTAGCTTCGCTTAGCTTCGTTTAGCTTCGTTTAGCTTCGCTTAGCTTAGCTTAGCTTCGTTTAGCTTAGCTTAGCCTCGTTTAGCTTCGTTTAGCTTCGTTTAGCTTCGCTTAGCTTCGTTTAGCTTCGTTTAGCTTCGCTTAGCTTCGTTTAGCTTCGTTTCGCTTCGTTTAGCTTCGCTTAGCTTCGTTTAGCTTCGTTTAGCTTAGCTTCGTTTAGCTTCGCTTAGCTTCGTTTAGCTTCGTTTAGCTTCGCTTAGCTTAGCTTAGCTTCGTTTAGCTTCGTTTAGCTTCGCTTAGCTTCGTTTAGCTTCGCTTAGCTTCGTTTAGCTTCGTTTCGCTTCGTTTAGCTTCGTTTAGCTTCGCTTAGCTTCGTTTAGCTTCGTTTAGCTTCGTTTAGATTCGTTTAACTTCGCTTAGCTTCGTTTACCTTAGCTTCGTTTAGCTTCGTTTAGCTTCGTTTAGCTTAGCTTAGCCTCGTTTAGCTTCGTTTAGCTTCGCTTAGCTTCGTTTAGCTTCGTTTAGATTCGTTTAGCTTCGCTTAGCTTCGTTTACCTTAGCTTCGTTTAGCTTCGTTTAGCTTCGCTTAGCTTCGTTTAGCTTCGTTTAGCTTAGCTTAGCTTCGTTTAGCTTCGTTTAGCTTAGCTTAGCTTCGTTTAGCTTCGTTTAGCTTCGTTTAGCTTCGTTTAGCTTCGTTTAGCTTCGCTTAGCTTCGTTTAGCTTCGTTTAGCTTCGTTTAGCTTCGCTTAGCTTCGTTTAGCTTCGTTTAGCTTCGTTTAGCTTCGTTTAGCTTAGCTTAGCTTCGTTTAGCTTCGCTTAGCTTCGTTTAGCTTCGTTTAGCTTCGTTTAGCTTAGCTTAGCTCCGTTTAGCTTCGTTTAGTTTAGCTTCGTTTAGCTTCGTTTTGCTTAGCTTAGCTTCGTTTAGCTTCGTTTAGCTTCGCTTAGCTTCTGTTAGCTTCGTTTAGCTTCGTTTAGCTTCGTTTAGCTTCGCTTAGCTTCGTTTAGCTTCGTTTAGCTTCGCTTAGCTTCGTTTAGCTTCGTTTAGCTTCGTTTTGCTTAGCTTAGCTTCGTTTAGCTTCGTTTAGCTTCGTTTAGCTTCGTTTTGCTTAGCTTAGCTTCGTTTAGCTTCGTTTAGATTCGTTTAGCTTCGTTTAACTTCGTTTAGCTTCGTTTAGCTTCGTTTAGATTCGTTTAGCTTCGCTTAGCTTCGTTTAGCTTCGTTTAGCTTAGCTTCGTTTAGCTTCGCTTAGCTTCGTTTAGCTTCGTTTAGCTTCGTTTAGCTTAGCTTAGCCTCGTTTAGCTTCGTTTAGCTTCGTTTAGCTTCGTTTAGCTTCGTTTAGCTTCGTTTAGCTTCGTTTCGCTTCGTTTAGCTTCGTTTAGCTTCGCTTAGCTTCGTTTAGCTTCGTTTAGCTTCGCTTAGCTTCGTTTAGCTTCGTTTAGCTTCGCTTAGCTTCGTTTAGCTTCGTTTAGCTTCGTTTAGCTTCGTTTAGCTTAGCTTAGCCTCGTTTAGCTTCGTTTAGCTTCGTTTAGCTTCGTTTAGCTTCGCTTAGCTTCGTTTAGCTTCGCTTAGCTTCGTTTAGCTTCGTTTCGCTTCGTTTAGCTTCGTTTAGCTTCGCTTAGCTTCGTTTAGCTTCGTTTAGCTTCGTTTAGCTTCGCTTAGCTTCGTTTAGCTTCGCTTAGCTTCGTTTAGCTTCGTTTAGCTTCGTTTAGCTTAGCTTAGCCTCGTTTAGCTTCGTTTAGCTTCGTTTCGCTTCGTTTAGCTTCGTTTAGCTTCGCTTAGCTTCGTTTAGCTTCGTTTAGCTTAGCTTAGCTTCGTTTAGCTTCGTTTAGCTTCGTTTAGCTTCGCTTAGCTTCGTTTAGCTTCGTTTAGCTTCGTTTAGCTTCGTTTAGCTTCGTTTAGCTTCGTTTAGCTTCGCTTAGCTTCGTTTAGCTTCGTTTAGCTTCGCTTAGCTTCGTTTAGCTTCGTTTAGCTTCGTTTATCTTAGCTTAGCTTCGTTTAGCTTCGTTTAGATTCGTTTAGCTTCGTTTAGCTTCGTTTAACTTCGTTTAGCTTCGTTTAGCTTCGTTTAGCTTCGCTTAGCTTCGTTTAGCTTCGTTTAGCTTCGTTTAGATTCGTTTAGCTTCGCTTAGCTTCGTTTAGCTTCGTTTAGCTTCGCTTAGCTTCGTTTAGCTTCGTTTAGCTTCGTTTAGCTTAGCTTAGCCTCGTTTAGCTTCGTTTAGCTTCGTTTAGCTTCGTTTAGCTTCGCTTAGCTTCGTTTAGCTTCGTTTAGCTTCGCTTAGCTTCGCTTAGCTTCGTTTAGCTTCGTTTAGCTTCGTTTTGCTTAGCTTAGCTTCGTTTAGCTTCGTTTAGATTCGTTTAGCTTCGTTTAGCTTCGTTTAACTTCGTTTAGCTTCGTTTAGCTTCGTTTAGCTTAGCTTCGTTTAGCTTAGCTTCGTTTAGCTTCGCTTAGCTTCGTTTAGCTTCGTTTAGCTTCGTTTAGCTTAGCTTAGCCTCGTTTAGCTTCGTTTAGCTTCGTTTAGCTTCGCTTAGCTTCGTTTAGCTTCGTTTAGCTTCGCTTAGCTTCGTTTAGCTTCGTTTCGCTTCGTTTAGCTTCGTTTACCTTCGCTTAGCTTCGTTTAGCTTCGTTTTGCTTAGCTTAGCTTCGTTTAGCTTCGTTTAGATTCGTTTAGCTTCGTTTAGCTTCGTTTAACTTCGTTTAGCTTCGTTTAGCTTCGTTTAGCTTAGCTTCGTTTAGCTTCGTTTAGCTTAGCTTCGTTTAGCTTCGCTTAGCTTCGTTTAGCTTCGTTTAGCTTCGTTTAGCTTAGCTTAGCCTCGTTTAGCTTCGTTTAGCTTCGTTTAGCTTCGCTTAGCCTCGTTTAGCTTCGTTTAGCTTCGTTTAGCTTCGCTTAGCTTCGTTTAGCTTCGTTTAGCTTCGCTTAGCTTCGTTTAGCTTCGTTTCGCTTCGTTTAGCTTCGCTTAGCTTCGTTTAGCTTCGTTTAGCTTAGCTTCGTTTAGCTTCGCTTAGCTTCGTTTAGCTTCGTTTAGCTTCGCTTAGCTTAGCTTAGCCTCGTTTAGCTTCGTTTAGCTTCGTTTAGCTTCGCTTAGCTTCGTTTAGCTTCGCTTAGCTTCGTTTAGCTTCGTTTCGCTTCGTTTAGCTTCGTTTAGCTTCGCTTAGCTTCGTTTAGCTTCGTTTAGCTTCGTTTAGCTTCGTTTAGATTCGTTTAGCTTCGCTTAGCTTCGTTTACCTTAGCTTCGTTTAGCTTCGTTTAGCTTCGCTTAGCTTCGTTTAGCTTCGTTTAGCTTAGCTTAGCTTCGTTTAGCTTCGTTTAGCTTCGTTTAGCTTCGCTTAGCTTCGTTTAGCTTCGTTTAGCTTCGTTTAGCTTCGTTTAGCTTCGTTTAGCTTAGCTTAGCTTCGTTTAGCTTCGCTTAGCTTCGTTTAGCTTCGTTTAGCTTCGTTTAGCTTAGCTTAGCTCCGTTTAGCTTCGTTTAGTTTAGCTTCGTTTAGCTTCGTTTTGCTTAGCTTAGCTTCGTTTAGCTTCGTTTAGCTTCGCTTAGCTTCTGTTAGCTTCGTTTAGCTTCGTTTAGCTTCGTTTAGCTTCGCTTAGCTTCGTTTAGCTTCGTTTAGCTTCGTTTAGCTTCGCTTAGCTTCGTTTAGCTTCGTTTAGCTTCGTTTTGCTTAGCTTAGCTTCGTTTAGCTTCGTTTAGCTTCGTTTTGCTTAGCTTAGCTTCGTTTAGCTTCGTTTAGATTCGTTTAGCTTCGTTTAACTTCGTTTAGCTTCGTTTAGCTTCGTTTAGCTTCGTTTAGCTTCGTTTAGATTCGTTTAGCTTCGCTTAGCTTCGTTTAGCTTCGTTTAGCTTAGCTTCGTTTAGCTTCGCTTAGCTTCGTTTAGCTTCGTTTAGCTTCGTTTAGCTTCGTTTAGCTTAGCTTAGCCTCGTTTAGCTTCGTTTAGCTTCGTTTAGCTTCGTTTAGCTTCGTTTAGCTTCGTTTCGCTTCGTTTAGCTTCGTTTAGCTTCGCTTAGCTTCGTTTAGCTTCGTTTAGCTTCGCTTAGCTTCGTTTAGCTTCGTTTAGCTTCGCTTAGCTTCGTTAAGCTTCGTTTAGCTTCGTTTAGCTTCGTTTAGCTTCGTTTAGCTTAGCTTAGCTTCGTTTAGCTTCGTTTAGCTTCGTTTAGCTTCGCTTAGCTTCGTTTAGCTTCGTTTAGCTTCGTTTAGCTTCGTTTAGCTTCGCTTAGCTTCGTTTAGCTTCGTTTAGCTTCGCTTAGCTTCGTTTAGCTTCGTTTAGCTTCGTTTAGCTTCGTTTAGCTTAGCTTAGCCTCGTTTAGCTTCGTTTAGCTTCGTTTAGCTTCGTTTAGCTTCGCTTAGCTTCGTTTAGCTTCGTTTAGCTTCGTTTAGCTTCGCTTAGCTTCGTTTAGCTTCGTTTAGCTTCGTTTAGCTTCGTTTATCTTAGCTTAGCTTCGTTTAGCTTCGTTTAGCTTCGTTTAGCTTAGCTTAGCCTCGTTTAGCTTCGTTTAGCTTCGTTTAGCTTCGTTTAGCTTCGTTTAACTTCGTTTAGCTTCGTTTAGCTTCGTTTAGCTTAGCTTCGTTTAGCTTAGCTTCGTTTAGCTTCGCTTAGCTTCGTTTAGCTTAGCTTAGCCTCGTTTAGCTTCGTTTAGCTTCGTTTAGCTTCGCTTAGCTTCGTTTAGCTTCGTTTAGCTTCGCTTAGCTTCGTTTAGCTTCGTTTCGCTTCGTTTAGCTTCGTTTACCTTCGCTTAGCTTCGTTTAGCTTCGTTTTGCTTAGCTTAGCTTCGTTTAGCTTCGTTTAGATTCGTTTAGCTTCGTTTAGCTTCGTTTAACTTCGTTTAGCTTCGTTTAGCTTCGTTTAGCTTAGCTTCGTTTAGCTTCGTTTAGCTTAGCTTCGTTTAGCTTCGCTTAGCTTCGTTTAGCTTCGTTTAGCTTCGTTTAGCTTAGCTTAGCCTCGTTTAGCTTCGTTTAGCTTCGTTTAGCTTCGCTTAGCTTCGTTTAGCTTCGTTTAGCTTCGCTTAGCTTCGTTTAGCTTCGTTTCGCTTCGTTTAGCTTCGCTTAGCTTCGTTTAGCTTCGTTTAGCTTAGCTTCGTTTAGCTTCGCTTAGCTTCGTTTAGCTTCGTTTAGCTTCGCTTAGCTTAGCTTAGCCTCGTTTAGCTTCGTTTAGCTTCGTTTAGCTTCGCTTAGCTTCGTTTAGCTTCGCTTAGCTTCGTTTAGCTTCGTTTCGCTTCGTTTAGCTTCGTTTAGCTTCGCTTAGCTTCGTTTAGCTTCGTTTAGCTTCGTTTAGCTTCGTTTAGATTCGTTTAGCTTCGCTTAGCTTCGTTTACCTTAGCTTCGTTTAGCTTCGTTTAGCTTCGCTTAGCTTCGTTTAGCTTCGTTTAGCTTAGCTTAGCTTCGTTTAGCTTCGTTTAGCTTCGTTTAGCTTCGCTTAGCTTCGTTTAGCTTCGTTTAGCTTCGTTTAGCTTCGTTTAGCTTCGTTTAGCTTAGCTTAGCTTCGTTTAGCTTCGCTTAGCTTCGTTTAGCTTCGTTTAGCTTCGTTTAGCTTAGCTTAGCTCCGTTTAGCTTCGTTTAGTTTAGCTTCGTTTAGCTTCGTTTTGCTTAGCTTAGCTTCGTTTAGCTTCGTTTAGCTTCGCTTAGCTTCTGTTAGCTTCGTTTAGCTTCGTTTAGCTTCGTTTAGCTTCGCTTAGCTTCGTTTAGCTTCGTTTAGCTTCGTTTAGCTTCGCTTAGCTTCGTTTAGCTTCGTTTTGCTTAGCTTAGCTTCGTTTAGCTTCGTTTAGCTTCGTTTTGCTTAGCTTAGCTTCGTTTAGCTTCGTTTAGATTCGTTTAGCTTCGTTTAACTTCGTTTAGCTTCGTTTAGCTTCGTTTAGCTTCGTTTAGCTTCGTTTAGATTCGTTTAGCTTCGCTTAGCTTCGTTTAGCTTCGTTTAGCTTAGCTTCGTTTAGCTTCGCTTAGCTTCGTTTAGCTTCGTTTAGCTTCGTTTAGCTTCGTTTAGCTTAGCTTAGCCTCGTTTAGCTTCGTTTAGCTTCGTTTAGCTTCGTTTAGCTTCGTTTAGCTTCGTTTCGCTTCGTTTAGCTTCGTTTAGCTTCGCTTAGCTTCGTTTAGCTTCGTTTAGCTTCGCTTAGCTTCGTTTAGCTTCGTTTAGCTTCGCTTAGCTTCGTTAAGCTTCGTTTAGCTTCGTTTAGCTTCGTTTAGCTTCGTTTAGCTTAGCTTAGCTTCGTTTAGCTTCGTTTAGCTTCGTTTAGCTTCGCTTAGCTTCGTTTAGCTTCGTTTAGCTTCGTTTAGCTTCGTTTAGCTTCGCTTAGCTTCGTTTAGCTTCGTTTAGCTTCGCTTAGCTTCGTTTAGCTTCGTTTAGCTTCGTTTAGCTTCGTTTAGCTTAGCTTAGCCTCGTTTAGCTTCGTTTAGCTTCGTTTAGCTTCGTTTAGCTTCGCTTAGCTTCGTTTAGCTTCGTTTAGCTTCGTTTAGCTTCGCTTAGCTTCGTTTAGCTTCGTTTAGCTTCGTTTAGCTTCGTTTATCTTAGCTTAGCTTCGTTTAGCTTCGTTTAGCTTCGTTTAGCTTAGCTTAGCCTCGTTTAGCTTCGTTTAGCTTCGTTTAGCTTCGTTTCGCTTCGTTTAGCTTCGTTTAGCTTCGCTTAGCTTCGTTTAGCTTCGTTTAGCTTCGTTTAGCTTAGCTTAGCTTCGTTTAGCTTCGTTTAGCTTCGTTTAGCTTCGCTTAGCTTCGTTTAGCTTCGCTTAGCTTCGTTTAGCTTCGTTTAGCTTCGTTTAGATTCGTTTAGCTTCGCTTAGATTCGTTTAGCTTAGCTTAGCCTCGTTTAGCTTCGTTTAGCTTCGTTTAGCTTCGTTTAGCTTCGCTTAGCTTCGTTTAGCTTCGTTTAGCTTCGTTTAGCTTCGCTTAGCTTCGTTTAGCTTCGTTTAGCTTCGTTTAGCTTCGTTTATCTTAGCTTAGCTTCGTTTAGCTTCGTTTAGATTCGTTTAGCTTCGTTTAGCTTCGTTTAACTTCGTTTAGCTTCGTTTAGCTTCGTTTAGCTTCGTTTAGATTCGTTTAGCTTCGCTTAGATTCGTTTAGCTTCGCTTAGCTTCGTTTAGCTTCGTTTAGCTTCGCTTAGCTTCGTTTAGCTTCGTTTAGCTTCGTTTAGCTTAGCTTAGCCTCGTTTAGCTTCGTTTAGCTTCGTTTAGCTTCGCTTAGCTTCGTTTAGCTTCGCTTAGCTTCGCTTAGCTTCGTTTAGCTTCGTTTAGCTTCGTTTTGCTTAGCTTAGCTTCGTTTAGCTTCGTTTAGATTCGTTTAGCTTCGTTTAGCTTCGTTTAACTTCGTTTAGCTTCGTTTAGCTTCGTTTAGCTTAGCTTCGTTTAGCTTCGTTTAGCTTAGCTTCGTTTAGCTTCGCTTAGCTTCGTTTAGCTTCGTTTAGCTTCGTTTAGCTTAGCTTAGCCTCGTTTAGCTTCGTTTAGCTTCGTTTAGCTTCGCTTAGCTTCGTTTAGCTTCGCTTAGCTTCGTTTAGCTTCGTTTCGCTTCGTTTAGCTTCGTTTACCTTCGCTTAGCTTCGTTTAGCTTCGTTTTGCTTAGCTTAGCTTCGTTTAGCTTCGTTTAGATTCGTTTAGCTTCGTTTAGCTTCGTTTAACTTCGTTTAGCTTCGTTTAGCTTCGTTTAGCTTAGCTTCGTTTAGCTTCGTTTAGCTTAGCTTCGTTTAGCTTCGCTTAGCTTCGTTTAGCTTCGTTTAGCTTCGTTTAGCTTCGTTTAGCTTAGCTTAGCCTCGTTTAGCTTCGTTTAGCTTCGCTTAGCTTCGTTTAGCTTCGTTTAGCTTCGCTTAGCTTCGTTTAGCTTCGTTTAGCTTAGCTTCGTTTAGCTTCGCTTAGCTTCGTTTAGCTTCGCTTAGCTTAGCTTAGCCTCGTTTAGCTTCGTTTAGCTTCGTTTAGCTTCGCTTAGCTTCGTTTAGCTTCGCTTAGCTTCGTTTAGCTTCGTTTCGCTTCGTTTAGCTTCGTTTAGCTTCGCTTAGCTTCGTTTAGCTTCGTTTAGCTTCGTTTAGCTTCGCTTAGCTTCGTTTAGCTTCGTTTAGCTTCGCTTAGCTTCGTTTAGCTTCGTTTAGCTTCGTTTAGCTTCGTTTAGCTTAGCTTAGCCTCGTTTAGCTTCGTTTAGCTTCGTTTAGCTTCGCTTAGCTTCGTTTAGCTTCGTTTAGCTTCGTTTAGCTTCGCTTAGCTTCGTTTAGCTTCGTTTCGCTTCGTTTAGCTTCGTTTAGCTTCGCTTAGCTTCGTTTAGCTTCGGTTAGCTTCACTTAGCTTCGTTTAGCTTCGCTTAGCTTCGTTTAGCTTCGTTTAGCTTCGTTTAGCTTAGCTTAGCCTCGTTTAGCTTCGTTTAGCTTCGTTTAGCTTCGTTTCGCTTCGTTTAGCTTCGTTTAGCTTCGCTTAGCTTCGTTTAGCTTCGTTTAGCTTCGTTTAGCTTCGCTTAGCTTCGTTTAGCTTCGTTTAGCTTCGCTTAGCTTCGTTTAGCTTCGTTTAGCTTCGCTTAGCTTCGTTTAGCTTCGTTTAGCTTCGTTTAGCTTAGCTTAGCCTCGTTTAGCTTCGTTTAGCTTCGTTTAGCTTCGTTTAGCTTCGCTTAGCTTCGTTTAGCTTCGTTTAGCTTCGCTTAGCTTCGCTTAGCTTCGTTTAGCTTCGTTTAGCTTCGTTTTGCTTAGCTTAGCTTCGTTTAGCTTCGTTTAGATTCGTTTAGCTTCGTTTAGCTTCGTTTAACTTCGTTTAGCTTCGTTTAGCTTCGTTTAGCTTAGCTTCGTTTAGCTTAGCTTCGTTTAGCTTCGCTTAGCTTCGTTTAGCTTCGTTTAGCTTCGTTTAGCTTCGTTTAGCTTAGCTTAGCCTCGTTTAGCTTCGTTTAGCTTCGTTTAGCTTCGCTTAGCTTCGTTTAGCTTCGTTTAGCTTCGCTTAGCTTCGTTTAGCTTCGTTTCGCTTCGTTTAGCTTCGTTTACCTTCGCTTAGCTTCGTTTAGCTTCGTTTTGCTTAGCTTAGCTTCGTTTAGCTTCGTTTAGATTCGTTTAGCTTCGTTTAGCTTCGTTTAACTTCGTTTAGCTTCGTTTAGCTTCGTTTAGCTTAGCTTCGTTTAGCTTCGTTTAGCTTAGCTTCGTTTAGCTTCGCTTAGCTTCGTTTAGCTTCGTTTAGCTTCGTTTAGCTTAGCTTAGCCTCGTTTAGCTTCGTTTAGCTTCGTTTAGCTTCGCTTAGCTTCGTTTAGCTTCGTTTAGCTTCGCTTAGCTTCGTTTAGCTTCGTTTCGCTTCGTTTAGCTTCGCTTAGCTTCGTTTAGCTTCGTTTAGCTTAGCTTCGTTTAGCTTCGCTTAGCTTCGTTTAGCTTCGTTTAGCTTCGCTTAGCTTAGCTTAGCCTCGTTTAGCTTCGTTTAGCTTCGTTTAGCTTCGCTTAGCTTCGTTTAGCTTCGCTTAGCTTCGTTTAGCTTCGTTTCGCTTCGTTTAGCTTCGTTTAGCTTCGCTTAGCTTCGTTTAGCTTCGTTTAGCTTCGTTTAGCTTCGTTTAGATTCGTTTAGCTTCGCTTAGCTTCGTTTACCTTAGCTTCGTTTAGCTTCGTTTAGCTTCGCTTAGCTTCGTTTAGCTTCGTTTAGCTTAGCTTAGCTTCGTTTAGCTTCGTTTAGCTTCGTTTAGCTTCGCTTAGCTTCGTTTAGCTTCGTTTAGCTTCGTTTAGCTTCGTTTAGCTTCGTTTAGCTTAGCTTAGCTTCGTTTAGCTTCGCTTAGCTTCGTTTAGCTTCGTTTAGCTTCGTTTAGCTTAGCTTAGCTCCGTTTAGCTTCGTTTAGTTTAGCTTCGTTTAGCTTCGTTTTGCTTAGCTTAGCTTCGTTTAGCTTCGTTTAGCTTCGCTTAGCTTCTGTTAGCTTCGTTTAGCTTCGTTTAGCTTCGTTTAGCTTCGCTTAGCTTCGTTTAGCTTCGTTTAGCTTCGTTTAGCTTCGCTTAGCTTCGTTTAGCTTCGTTTAGCTTCGTTTTGCTTAGCTTAGCTTCGTTTAGCTTCGTTTAGCTTCGTTTTGCTTAGCTTAGCTTCGTTTAGCTTCGTTTAGATTCGTTTAGCTTCGTTTAACTTCGTTTAGCTTCGTTTAGCTTCGTTTAGCTTCGTTTAGCTTCGTTTAGATTCGTTTAGCTTCGCTTAGCTTCGTTTAGCTTCGTTTAGCTTAGCTTCGTTTAGCTTCGCTTAGCTTCGTTTAGCTTCGTTTAGCTTCGTTTAGCTTCGTTTAGCTTCGTTTAGCTTAGCTTAGCCTCGTTTAGCTTCGTTTAGCTTCGTTTAGCTTCGTTTAGCTTCGTTTAGCTTCGTTTCGCTTCGTTTAGCTTCGTTTAGCTTCGCTTAGCTTCGTTTAGCTTCGTTTAGCTTCGCTTAGCTTCGTTTAGCTTCGTTTAGCTTCGCTTAGCTTCGTTAAGCTTCGTTTAGCTTCGTTTAGCTTCGTTTAGCTTAGCTTAGCCTCGTTTAGCTTCGTTTAGCTTTGTTTAGCTTCGTTTAGCTTCGCTTAGCTTCGTTTAGCTTCGTTTAGCTTCGCTTAGCTTCGTTTAGCTTCGTTTCGCTTCGTTTAGCTTCGTTTAGCTTCGCTTAGCTTCGTTTAGCTTCGTTTAGCTTCGTTTAGCTTCGCTTAGCTTCGTTTAGCTTCGCTTAGCTTCGTTTAGCTTCGTTTAGCTTCGTTTAGCTTAGCTTAGCCTCGTTTAGCTTCGTTTAGCTTCGTTTAGCTTCGTTTCGCTTCGTTTAGCTTCGTTTAGCTTCGCTTAGCTTCGTTTAGCTTCGTTTAGCTTCGTTTAGCTTAGCTTAGCTTCGTTTAGCTTCGTTTAGCTTCGCTTAGCTTCGTTTAGCTTCGTTTAGCTTCGTTTAGCTTCGCTTAGCTTCGTTTAGCTTCGTTTAGCTTCGCTTAGCTTCGTTTAGCTTCGTTTAGCTTCGTTTAGCTTCGTTTAGCTTAGCTTAGCCTCGTTTAGCTTCGTTTAGCTTCGTTTAGCTTCGTTTAGCTTCGCTTAGCTTCGTTTAGCTTCGTTTAGCTTCGTTTAGCTTCGCTTAGCTTCGTTTAGCTTCGTTTAGCTTCGTTTAGCTTCGTTTATCTTAGCTTAGCTTCGTTTAGCTTCGTTTAGATTCGTTTAGCTTCGTTTAGCTTCGTTTAACTTCGTTTAGCTTCGTTTAGCTTCGTTTAGCTTCGCTTAGCTTCGTTTAGCTTCGTTTAGCTTCGTTTAGATTCGTTTAGCTTCGCTTAGATTCGTTTAGCTTCGCTTAGCTTCGTTTAGCTTCGTTTAGCTTCGCTTAGCTTCGTTTAGCTTCGTTTAGCTTCGTTTAGCTTAGCTTAGCCTCGTTTAGCTTCGTTTAGCTTCGTTTAGCTTCGCTTAGCTTCGTTTAGCTTCGCTTAGCTTCGCTTAGCTTCGTTTAGCTTCGTTTAGCTTCGTTTTGCTTAGCTTAGCTTCGTTTAGCTTCGTTTAGATTCGTTTAGCTTCGTTTAGCTTCGTTTAACTTCGTTTAGCTTCGTTTAGCTTCGTTTAGCTTAGCTTCGTTTAGCTTCGTTTAGCTTAGCTTCGTTTAGCTTCGCTTAGCTTCGTTTAGCTTCGTTTAGCTTCGTTTAGCTTAGCTTAGCCTCGTTTAGCTTCGTTTAGCTTCGTTTAGCTTCGCTTAGCTTCGTTTAGCTTCGCTTAGCTTCGTTTAGCTTCGTTTCGCTTCGTTTAGCTTCGTTTACCTTCGCTTAGCTTCGTTTAGCTTCGTTTTGCTTAGCTTAGCTTCGTTTAGCTTCGTTTAGATTCGTTTAGCTTCGTTTAGCTTCGTTTAACTTCGTTTAGCTTCGTTTAGCTTCGTTTAGCTTAGCTTCGTTTAGCTTCGTTTAGCTTAGCTTCGTTTAGCTTCGCTTAGCTTCGTTTAGCTTCGTTTAGCTTCGTTTAGCTTCGTTTAGCTTAGCTTAGCCTCGTTTAGCTTCGTTTAGCTTCGCTTAGCTTCGTTTAGCTTCGTTTAGCTTCGCTTAGCTTCGTTTAGCTTCGTTTAGCTTAGCTTCGTTTAGCTTCGCTTAGCTTCGTTTAGCTTCGCTTAGCTTAGCTTAGCCTCGTTTAGCTTCGTTTAGCTTCGTTTAGCTTCGCTTAGCTTCGTTTAGCTTCGCTTAGCTTCGTTTAGCTTCGTTTCGCTTCGTTTAGCTTCGTTTAGCTTCGCTTAGCTTCGTTTAGCTTCGTTTAGCTTCGTTTAGCTTCGCTTAGCTTCGTTTAGCTTCGTTTAGCTTCGCTTAGCTTCGTTTAGCTTCGTTTAGCTTCGTTTAGCTTCGTTTAGCTTAGCTTAGCCTCGTTTAGCTTCGTTTAGCTTCGTTTAGCTTCGCTTAGCTTCGTTTAGCTTCGTTTAGCTTCGTTTAGCTTCGCTTAGCTTCGTTTAGCTTCGTTTCGCTTCGTTTAGCTTCGTTTAGCTTCGCTTAGCTTCGTTTAGCTTCGGTTAGCTTCACTTAGCTTCGTTTAGCTTCGCTTAGCTTCGTTTAGCTTCGTTTAGCTTCGTTTAGCTTAGCTTAGCCTCGTTTAGCTTCGTTTAGCTTCGTTTAGCTTCGTTTCGCTTCGTTTAGCTTCGTCTAGCTTCGCTTAGCTTCGTTTAGCTTCGTTTAGCTTCGTTTAGCTTCGCTTAGCTTCGTTTAGCTTCGTTTAGCTTCGCTTAGCTTCGTTTAGCTTCGTTTAGCTTCGTTTAGCTTAGCTTAGCCTCGTTTAGCTTCGTTTAGCTTCGTTTAGCTTCGCTTAGCTTCGCTTAGCTTCGTTTAGCTTCGTTTCGCTTCGTTTAGCTTCGTTTAGCTTCGCTTAGCTTCGTTTAGCTTCGTTTAGCTTCGCTTAGCTTCGTTTAGCTTCGCTTAGCTTCGTTTAGCTTCGTTTAGCTTCGTTTAGCTTCGTTTAGCTTCGCTTAGCTTCGTTTAGCTTCGTTTAGCTTCGTTTAGCTTCGCTTAGCTTCGTTTAGCTTAGCTTCGTTTAGCTTCGTTTAGCTTAGCTTCGTTTAGCTTCGTTTAGCTTCGTTTAGCTTCGCTTAGCTTCGTTTAGCTTCGTTTAGCTTCGCTTAGCTTAGCTTAGCTTCGTTTAGCTTAGCTTAGCTCCGTTTAGCTTCGTTTCGAACGAAGCTAAGCTAAGCTAAACGAAGTTAAGCTAAGCTAAACGAAGCTAAACGAAGCTAAGCTAAGCTAAACGAAGCTAAACGAAGCTAAACGAAGCTAAGCTAAGCTAAACGAATCTAAACGAAGCTAAACGAAGCTAAACGAAGCTAAGCGAAGCTTAACGAAGCTAAACGAAGCTAAACGAAGCTAAGCGAAGCTAAACGAAGCTAAACGAAGCTAAACGAAGCTAAGCTAAACGAAACTAAACGAAGCTAAGCTAAACGAAGCTAAGCTAAGCTAAACGAAGCTAAACGAAGCTAAGCTAAACGAAGCCAAACGAAGCTAAGCTAAACGAAGCCAAACGAAGCTAAACGAAGCTAAGCTAAGCTAAACGAAGCTAAACGAAGCTAAACGAAGCTAAGCGAAGCTAAACGAAGCTAAACGAAGCGAAACGAAGCTAAACGAAGCTAAACGAAGCTAAACGAGGCTAAGCTAAGCTAAACGAAGCTAAACGAAGCTAAACGAAGCTAAGCGAAGCTAAACGAAGCTAAGCGAAGCAAAACGAAGCTAAACGAAGCTAAACGAAGCTAAACGAAGCTAAACGAAGCTAAACGAAGCTAAGCGAAGCTAAGCGAAGCTAAACGAAGCTAAACGAAGCTAAACGAAGCTAAACGAAGCTAAACGAAGCTAAACGAAGCTAAGCTAAACGAAGCTAAACGAAGCTAAACGAAGCTAAGCTAAGCTAAACGAAGCTAAACGAAGCTAAGCTAAGCTAAACGAAGTTAAGCTAAGCTAAACGAAGCTAAACGAAGCTAAACGAAGCTAAACGAAGCTAAGCGAAGCTAAACGAAGCTAAACGAAGCGAAACGAAGCTAAACGAAGCTAAACGAAGCTAAACGAAGCTAAACGAAGCTAAACGAAGCTAAACGAGGCTAAGCTAAGCTAAACGAAGCTAAACGAAGCTAAGCGAAGCTAAACGAATCTAAACGAAGCTAAGCTAAGCAAAACGAAGCTAAACGAAGCTAAACGAAGCTAAACGAAGCTAAGCTAAGCAAAACGAAGCTAAACGAAGCTAAGCGAAGCTAAACGAAGCTAAACGAAGCTAAACGAAGCTAAGCGAAGCTAAACGAAGCTAAACGAAGCTAAACGAAGCTAACAGAAGCTAAGCGAAGCTAAACGAAGCTAAACGAAGCTAAGCTAAGCAAAACGAAGCTAAACGAAGCTAAACGAAGCTAAACTAAACGAAGCTAAACGGAGCTAAGCTAAGCTAAACGAAGCTAACAGAAGCTAAGCGAAGCTAAACGAAGCTAAACGAAGCTAAGCTAAGCAAAACGAAGCTAAACGAAGCTAAACGAAGCTAAACTAAACGAAGCTAAACGGAGCTAAGCTAAGCTAAACGAAGCTAAACGAAGCTAAGCGAAGCTAAACGAAGCTAAGCTAAGCTAAACGAAGCTAAACGAAGCTAAACGAAGCTAAGCGAAGCTAAACGAAGCTAAACGAAGCTAAACGAAGCTAAGCGAAGCCAAACGAAGCTAAACGAAGCTAAGCTAAGCTAAACGAAGCTAAGCTAAACGAAGCTAAACGAAGCTAAGCTAAGCTAAACGAAGCTAAACGAAGCTAAGCTAAGCTAAACGAAGTTAAGCTAAGCTAAACGAAGCTAAACGAAGCTAAGCTAAGCTAAACGAAGCTAAGCTAAGCTAAACGAAGCTAAACGAAGCTAAACGAAGCTAAGCTAAGCAAAACGAAGCTAAACGAAGCTAAACGAAGCTAAACGAAGCTAAGTGAAGCTAAACGAATCTAAACGAAGCTAAACGAAGCTAAACGAAGCTAAGCAAAGCTAAACGAAGCTAAACGAAGCTAAGCGAAGCTAAACGAAGCTAAACGAAGCTAAACGAAGCTAAACGAAGCTAAGCTAAACGAAGCTAAACGAAGCTAAACGAAGCTAAGCTAAGCTAAACGAAGCTAAACGAAGCTAAGCTAAGCTAAACGAAGTTAAGCTAAGCTAAACGAAGCTAAACGAAGCTAAGCTAAGCTAAACGAAGCTAAACGAAGCTAAACGAAGCTAAGCGAAGCTAAACGAATCTAAACGAAGCTAAACGAAGCTAAACGAAGCTAAGCGAAGCTTAACGAAGCTAAACGAAGCTAAACGAAGCTAAGCGAAGCTAAACGAAGCTAAGCGAAGCTAAACGAAGCTAAACGAAGCTAACCTAAGCTAAACGAAGCTAAACGAAGCTAACCTAAGCTAAACGAAGCTAAGCTAAGCTAAACGAAGCTAAACGAAGCTAAACGAAGCTAAACGAAGCTAAACGAAGCTAAGCGAAGCTAAACGAAGCTAAACGAAGCTAAACGAAGCTAAACGAAGCTAAGCTAAACGAAACTAAACGAAGCTAAGCTAAACGAAGCTAAGCTAAGCTAAACGAAGCTAAACGAAGCTAAGCTAAACGAAGCCAAACGAAGCTAAGCTAAACGAAGCCAAACGAAGCTAAACGAAGCTAAGCTAAGCTAAACGAAGCTAAACGAAGCTAAACGAAGCTAAGCGAAGCTAAACGAAGCGAAACGAAGCTAAACGAAGCTAAACGAAGCTAAACGAGGCTAAGCTAAGCTAAACGAAGCTAAACGAAGCTAAGCGAAGCTAAACGAAGCTAAGCGAAGCTAAACGAAGCTAAACGAAGCTAAACGAAGCTAAGCGAAGCTAAACGAAGCTAAACGAAGCGAAACGAAGCTAAACGAAGCTAAGCGAAGCTAAACGAAGCTAAACGAAGCTAAGCGAAGCTAAACGAAGCTAAACGAAGCTAAACGAAGCTAAACGAGGCTAAGCTAAGCTAAACGAAGCTAGACGAAGCTAAACGAAGCTAAACGAAGCTAAGCGAAGCTAAACGAAGCTAAACGAAGCTAAACGAAGCTAAACGAAGCTAAGCGAAGCTAAACGAAGCTAAACGAAGCGAAACGAAGCGAAACGAAGCTAAACGAAGCTAAACGAAGCTAAACGAAGCTAAACGAGGCTAAGCTAAGCTAAACGAAGCTAAACGAAGCTAAACGAAGCTAAACGAAGCTAAGCGAAGCTAAACGAAGCTAAGCTAAACGAAGCTAAACGAAGCTAAGCGAAGCTAAACGAATCTAAACGAAGCTAAACGAAGCTAAACGAAGCTAAACGAAGTTAAACGAAGCTAAACGAATCTAAACGAAGCTAAACGAAGCTAAGCTAAGCAAAACGAAGCTAAACGAAGCTAAACGAAGCTAAGCTAAGCAAAACGAAGCTAAACGAAGCTAAACGAAGCTAAGCGAAGCTAAACGAAGCTAAACGAAGCTAAACGAAGCTAAGCGAAGCTAAACGAAGCTAAACGAAGCTAAACGAAGCTAACAGAAGCTAAGCGAAGCTAAACGAAGCTAAACGAAGCTAAGCTAAGCAAAACGAAGCTAAACGAAGCTAAACGAAGCTAAACTAAACGAAGCTAAACGGAGCTAAGCTAAGCTAAACGAAGCTAAACGAAGCTAAGCGAAGCTAAACGAAGCTAAGCTAAGCTAAACGAAGCTAAACGAAGCTAAACGAAGCTAAACGAAGCTAAGCGAAGCTAAACGAAGCTAAACGAAGCTAAACGAAGCTAAGCGAAGCTAAACGAAGCTAAGCTAAGCTAAACGAAGCTAAACGAAGCTAAGCGAAGCTAAACGAAGGTAAACGAAGCTAAGCGAAGCTAAACGAATCTAAACGAAGCTAAACGAAGCTAAACGAAGCTAAGCGAAGCTAAACGAAGCTAAACGAGGCTAAGCTAAGCTAAACGAAGCTAAACGAAGCTAAACGAAGCTAAACGAAGCTAAACGAATCTAAGCTAAGCTAAACGAATCTAAGCTAAGCTAAACGAAGCTAAACGAAGCTAAACGAAGCGAAACGAAGCTAAACGAAGCTAAGCTAAGCTAAACGAAGCTAAGCTAAGCTAAACGAAGCTAAGCGAAGCTAAACGAATCTAAACGAAGCTAAACGAAGCTAAACGAAGCTAAGCGAAGCTAAACGAAGCTAAACGAAGCTAAACGAAGTTAAACGAAGCTAAACGAAGCTAAGCGAAGCTAAACGAAGCTAAACGAAGCTAAGCGAAGCTAAGCGAAGCTAAGCGAAGCTAAACGAATCCAAACGAAGCTAAACGAAGCTAAACGAAGCTAAACGAAGCTAAACGAAGCTAAGCGAAGCTAAACGAAGCTAAACGAAGCTAAGCGAAGCTAAACGAAGCTAAACGAAGCGAAACGAAGCTAAACGAAGCTAAGCGAAGCTAAACGAAGCTAAACGAAGCTAAACGAAGCTAAACGAAGCTAAGCGAAGCTAAACGAAGCTAAACGAAGCTAAGCGAAGCTAAACGAAGCTAAAGGAAGCTAAACGAAGCGAAGCTAAACGAAGCTAAACGAAGCTAAACGAAGCTAAACGAAGCTAAGCGAAGCTAAACGAAGCTAAACGAAGCTAAACGAAGCTAAGCGAAGCTAAACGAAGCTAAACGAAGCTAAGCTAAGCTAAACGAAGCTAAACGAAGCTAAGCGAAGCTAAGCGAAGCTAAACGAATCTAAACGAAGCTAAACGAAGCTAAACGAAGCTAAACGAAGCTAAGCGAAGCTAAACGAAGCTAAACGAAGCTAAACGAAGCTAAGCGAAGCTAAACGAAGCTAAACGAAGCTAAGCTAAGCTAAACGAAGCTAAACGAAGCTAAGCGAAGCTAAACGAAGCTAAACGAAGCTAAGCGAAGCTAAACGAATCTAAACGAAGCTAAACGAAGCTAAACGAAGCTAAGCTAAGCTAAACGAAGCTAAACGAAGCTAAACGAAGCTAAGCGAAGCTAAACGAAGCTAAACGAAGCTAAACGAAGCTAAGCTAAACGAAACTAAACGAAGCTAAGCTAAACGAAGCTAAGCTAAGCTAAACGAAGCTAAACGAAGCTAAGCTAAACGAAGCCAAACGAAGCTAAGCTAAACGAAGCCAAACGAAGCTAAACGAAGCTAAGCTAAGCTAAACGAAGCTAAACGAAGCTAAACGAAGCTAAGCGAAGCTAAACGAAGCGAAACGAAGCTAAACGAAGCTAAACGAAGCTAAACGAGGCTAAGCTAAGCTAAACGAAGCTAAACGAAGCTAAACGAAGCTAAGCGAAGCTAAACGAAGCTAAGCGAAGCTAAACGAAGCTAAACGAAGCTAAACGAAGCTAAGCGAAGCTAAACGAAGCTAAACGAAGCGAAACGAAGCTAAACGAAGCTAAGCGAAGCTAAACGAAGCTAAACGAAGCTAAGCGAAGCTAAACGAAGCTAAACGAAGCTAAACGAAGCTAAACGAGGCTAAGCTAAGCTAAACGAAGCTAGACGAAGCTAAACGAAGCTAAACGAAGCTAAGCGAAGCTAAACGAAGCTAAACGAAGCTAAACGAAGCTAAACGAAGCTAAGCGAAGCTAAACGAAGCTAAACGAAGCGAAACGAAGCGAAACGAAGCTAAACGAAGCTAAACGAAGCTAAACGAAGCTAAACGAAGCTAAACGAGGCTAAGCTAAGCTAAACGAAGCTAAACGAAGCTAAACGAAGCTAAACGAAGCTAAGCGAAGCTAAACGAAGCTAAGCTAAACGAAGCTAAACGAAGCTAAGCGAAGCTAAACGAATCTAAACGAAGCTAAACGAAGCTAAACGAAGCTAAACGAAGTTAAACGAAGCTAAACGAATCTAAACGAAGCTAAACGAAGCTAAGCTAAGCAAAACGAAGCTAAACGAAGCTAAACGAAGCTAAGCTAAGCAAAACGAAGCTAAACGAAGCTAAACGAAGCTAAGCGAAGCTAAACGAAGCTAAACGAAGCTAAACGAAGCTAAGCGAAGCTAAACGAAGCTAAACGAAGCTAAACGAAGCTAACAGAAGCTAAGCGAAGCTAAACGAAGCTAAACGAAGCTAAGCTAAGCAAAACGAAGCTAAACGAAGCTAAACGAAGCTAAACTAAACGAAGCTAAACGGAGCTAAGCTAAGCTAAACGAAGCTAAACGAAGCTAAGCGAAGCTAAACGAAGCTAAGCTAAGCTAAACGAAGCTAAACGAAGCTAAACGAAGCTAAACGAAGCTAAGCGAAGCTAAACGAAGCTAAACGAAGCTAAACGAAGCTAAGCGAAGCTAAACGAAGCTAAACGAAGCTAAACGAAGCTAAACGAAGCTAAGCTAAGCTAAACGAAGCTAAACGAAGCTAAACGAAGCTAAGCTAAGCTAAACGAAGCTAAACGAAGCTAAGCGAAGCTAAACGAAGGTAAACGAAGCTAAGCGAAGCTAAACGAATCTAAACGAAGCTAAACGAAGCTAAACGAAGCTAAACGAAGCTAAGCGAAGCTAAACGAAGCTAAACGAGGCTAAGCTAAGCTAAACGAAGCTAAACGAAGCTAAACGAAGCTAAACGAATCTAAGCTAAGCTAAACGAATCTAAGCTAAGCTAAACGAAGCTAAACGAAGCTAAACGAAGCGAAACGAAGCTAAACGAAGCTAAGCTAAGCTAAACGAAGCTAAGCTAAGCTAAACGAAGCTAAGCGAAGCTAAACGAATCTAAACGAAGCTAAACGAAGCTAAACGAAGCTAAGCGAAGCTAAACGAAGCTAAACGAAGCTAAACGAAGTTAAACGAAGCTAAACGAAGCTAAGCGAAGCTAAACGAAGCTAAACGAAGCTAAGCGAAGCTAAGCGAAGCTAAGCGAAGCTAAGCGAAGCTAAACGAATCCAAACGAAGCTAAACGAAGCTAAACGAAGCTAAACGAAGCTAAGCGAAGCTAAACGAAGCTAAACGAAGCTAAGCGAAGCTAAACGAAGCTAAACGAAGCGAAACGAAGCTAAACGAAGCTAAGCGAAGCTAAACGAAGCTAAACGAAGCTAAACGAAGCTAAACGAAGCTAAGCGAAGCTAAACGAAGCTAAACGAAGCTAAGCGAAGCTAAACGAAGCTAAAGGAAGCTAAACGAAGCGAAGCTAAACGAAGCTAAACGAAGCTAAACGAAGCTAAACGAAGCTAAGCGAAGCTAAACGAAGCTAAACGAAGCTAAACGAAGCTAAGCGAAGCTAAGCGAAGCTAAACGAAGCTAAACGAAGCTAAGTTAAGCTAAACGAAGCTAAGCGAAGCTAAGCGAAGCTAAGCGAAGCTAAACGAATCTAAACGAAGCTAAACGAAGCTAAACGAAGCTAAACGAAGCTAAGCGAAGCTAAACGAAGCTAAACGAAGCTAAACGAAGCTAAGCGAAGCTAAACGAAGCTAAACGAAGCTAAGCTAAGCTAAACGAAGCTAAACGAAGCTAAGCGAAGCTAAACGAAGCTAAACGAAGCTAAGCGAAGCTAAACGAATCTAAACGAAGCTAAACGAAGCTAAACGAAGCTAAGCGAAGCTAAACGAAGCTAAACGAAGCTAAGCTAAGCGAAGCTAAACGAAGCTAAACGAAGCTAAGCTAAACGGAGCTAAGCTAAGCTAAACGAAGCTAAGCTAAGCTAAACGAAGCTAAACGAAGCTAAGCTAAGCTAAACGAAGCTAAACGAAGCTAAGCGAAGCTAAACGAAGCTAAACGAGCTAAACGAAGCTAAACGAAGCTAAGCGAAGCTAAACGAAGCTAAACGAAGCTAAGCGAAGCTAAACGAAGCTAAAGGAAGCTAAACGAAGCTAAGCTAAACGAAGCTAAACGAAGCTAAGCGAAGCTAAACGAAGCTAAACGAAGCTAAACGAAGCTAAGCTAAACGAAGCTAAACGAAGCTAAGCGAAGCTAAACGAAGCTAAACGAAGCTATACGAAGCTAAGCGAAGCTAAACGAAGCTAAACGAAGCTAAACGAAGCTAAGCTAAGCTAAACGAAGCTAAACGAAGCTAAACGAAGCTAAGCGAAGCTAAACGAAGCTAAACGAAGCTAACCTAAGCTAAACGAAGCTAACCTAAGCTAAACGAAGCTAAACGAAGCTAAACGAAGCTAAGCTAAGCTAAACGAAGCTAAGCGAAGCTAAACGAAGCTAAGCTAAGCTAAACGAAGCTAAACGAAGCTAAACGAAGCTAAGCGAAGCTAAACGAAGCTAAACGAAGCTAAACGAAGCTAAGCGAAGCTAAACGAAGCTAAACGAAGCTAAACGAAGCTAAACGAAGCTAAACGAAGCTAAGCTAAGCTTAACGAAGCTAAGCTAAGCTAAACGAAGCTAAACGAAGCTAAGCTAAGCTAAACGAAGCTAAGCGAAGCTAAACGAAGCTAAACGAAGCTAAACGAAGCTAAACGAAGCTAAGCGAAGCTAAACGAAGCTAAACGAAGCTAAACGAAGCTAAGCTAAACGAAGCTAAACGAAGCTAAGCTAAGCTAAACGAAGCTAAGCTAAGCTAAACGAAGCTAAACGAAGCTAAGCTAAGCTAAACGAAGATAAACGAAGCTACGCTAAGCTAAACGAAGCTAAACGAAGCTAAGCTAAACGAAGCTAAACGAAGCTAAGCTAAGCTAAACGAAGCTAAACGAAGCTAAGCTAAACGAAGCTAAACGAAGCTAAGCTAAACGAAGCTAAACGAAGCTAAGCTAAACGAAGCTAAACGAAGCTAAACGAAGCTAAACGAAGCTAAGCTATGCTAAACGAAGCTAAGCTAAGCTAAACGAAGCTAAACGAAGCTAAGCTAAGCTAAACGAAGTTAAGCTAAGCTAAACGAAGCTAAACGAAGCTAAACGAAGCTAAGCTAAGCTAAACGAAGCTAAACGAAGCTAAACGAAGCTAAACGAAGCTAAGCGAAGCTAAACGAATCTAAACGAAGCTAAACGAAGCTAAGCGAAGCTTAACGAAGCTAAACGAAGCTAAACGAAGCTAAGCGAAGCTAAACGAAGCTAAACGAAGCTAAGCGAAGCTAAACGAAGCCAAACGAAGCTAAGCTAAACGAAGCCAAACGAAGCTAAACGAAGCTAAGCTAAGCTAAACGAAGCTAAACGAAGTTAAGCTAAGCTAAACGAAGCTAAACGAAGCTAAGCTAAGCTAAACGAAGCTAAACGAAGCTAAACGAAGCTAAGCGAAGCTAAACGAATCGAAACGAAGCTAAGCTAAGCTAAGCGAAGCTAAACGAAGCTAAGCGAAGCTAAACGAAGCTAAACGAAGCTAAGCGAAGCTAAACGAAGCTAAACGAAGCTAAACGAAGCTAAGCTAAGCTAAACGAAGCTAAACGAAGCTAAACGAAGCTAAACGAAGCTAAGCTAAGCTAAACGAAGCTAAACGAAGCTAAGCTAAGTTAAACGAAGCTAAACGAAGCTAAGCTAAGCTAAACGAAGCTAAACGAAGCTAAGCTAAGCTAAGCTAAACGAAGCTAAGCTAAGCTAAACGAAGCTAAGCTAAGCTAAGCTAAACGAAGCTAAACGAAGCTAAGCTAAACGAAGCTAAACGAAGCTAAGCTAAACGAAGCTAAGCTAAACGAAGCTAAACGAAGCTAAACGAAGCTAAGCTAAGCTAAGCTAAACGAAGCTAAACGAAGCTAAACGAAGCTAAGCTAAGCTAAACGAAGCTAAACGAAGCTAAGCTAAGCTAAACGAAGCTAAACGAAGCTAAGCTAAACGAAGCTAAACGAAGCTAAACGAAGCTAAGCTAAACGAAGCTAAACGAAGCTAAGCTAAACGAAGCTAAACGAAGCTAAACGAAGCTAAACGAAATTAAGCTAAACGAAGCTAAGCTAAACGAAGCTAAACGATGCTAAGCTAAACGAAGCTAAACGAAGCTAAACGAAGCTAAACGAAGCTAAGCTAAACGAAGCTAAACGATGCTAAGCTAAACGAAGCTAAACGAAGCTAAACGAAGCTAAACGAAGCTAAGCTAAGCTTAACGAAGCTAAGCTAAGCTAAACGAAGCTAAACGAAGCTAAGCTAAGCTAAACGAAGCTAAGCGAAGCTAAACGAAGCTAAACGAAGCTAAACGAAGCTAAACGAAGCTAAGCGAAGCTAAACGAAGCTAAACGAAGCTAAACGAAGCTAAGCTAAACGAAGCTAAACGAAGCTAAGCTAAGCTAAACGAAGCTAAGCTAAGCTAAACGAAGCTAAACGAAGCTAAGCTAAGCTAAACGAAGATAAACGAAGCTACGCTAAGCTAAACGAAGCTAAACGAAGCTAAGCTAAACGAAGCTAAACGAAGCTAAGCTAAGCTAAACGAAGCTAAACGAAGCTAAGCTAAACGAAGCTAAACGAAGCTAAGCTAAACGAAGCTAAACGAAGCTAAGCTAAACGAAGCTAAACGAAGCTAAACGAAGCTAAACGAAGCTAAGCTATGCTAAACGAAGCTAAGCTAAGCTAAACGAAGCTAAACGAAGCTAAGCTAAGCTAAACGAAGTTAAGCTAAGCTAAACGAAGCTAAACGAAGCTAAGCTAAGCTAAACGAAGCTAAACGAAGCTAAACGAAGCTAAACGAAGCTAAGCGAAGCTAAACGAATCTAAACGAAGCTAAACGAAGCTAAGCGAAGCTTAACGAAGCTAAACGAAGCTAAACGAAGCTAAGCGAAGCTAAACGAAGCTAAACGAAGCTAAGCGAAGCTAAACGAAGCCAAACGAAGCTAAGCTAAACGAAGCCAAACGAAGCTAAACGAAGCTAAGCTAAGCTAAACGAAGCTAAACGAAGTTAAGCTAAGCTAAACGAAGCTAAACGAAGCTAAGCTAAGCTAAACGAAGCTAAACGAAGCTAAACGAAGCTAAGCGAAGCTAAACGAATCGAAACGAAGCTAAGCTAAGCTAAGCGAAGCTAAACGAAGCTAAGCGAAGCTAAACGAAGCTAAACGAAGCTAAGCGAAGCTAAACGAAGCTAAACGAAGCTAAACGAAGCTAAGCTAAGCTAAACGAAGCTAAACGAAGCTAAACGAAGCTAAACGAAGCTAAGCTAAGCTAAACGAAGCTAAACGAAGCTAAGCTAAGTTAAACGAAGCTAAACGAAGCTAAGCTAAGCTAAACGAAGCTAAACGAAGCTAAGCTAAGCTAAGCTAAACGAAGCTAAGCTAAGCTAAACGAAGCTAAGCTAAGCTAAGCTAAACGAAGCTAAACGAAGCTAAGCTAAACGAAGCTAAACGAAGCTAAGCTAAACGAAGCTAAGCTAAACGAAGCTAAACGAAGCTAAACGAAGCTAAGCTAAGCTAAGCTAAACGAAGCTAAACGAAGCTAAACGAAGCTAAGCTAAGCTAAACGAAGCTAAACGAAGCTAAGCTAAGCTAAACGAAGCTAAACGAAGCTAAGCTAAACGAAGCTAAACGAAGCTAAACGAAGCTAAGCTAAACGAAGCTAAACGAAGCTAAGCTAAACGAAGCTAAACGAAGCTAAACGAAGCTAAACGAAATTAAGCTAAACGAAGCTAAGCTAAACGAAGCTAAACGAAGCTAAACGATGCTAAGCTAAACGAAGCTAAACGAAGCTAAACGAAGCTAAGCTAAACGAAGCTAAACGATGCTAAGCTAAACGAAGCTAAACGAAGCTAAACGAAGCTAAACGAAGCTAAGCTAAACGAAGCTAAACGAAGCTAAGCTAAACGAAGCTAAACGAAGCTAAACGAAGCTAAGCTAAACGAAGCTAAACGAAGCTAAGCTAAACGAAGCTAAACGAAGCTAAGCTAAACGAAGCTAAACGAAGCTAAACGAAGCTAAACGATGCTAAGCTAAACGAAGCTAAACGAAGCTAAGCTAAACGAAGCTAAACGAAGCTAAACGAAGCTAAGCTAAACGAAGCTAAACGAAGCTAAGCTAAACGAAGCTAAACGAAGCTAAGCTAAACGAAGCTAAACGAAGCTAAGCTAAACGAAGCTAAACGAAGCTAAGCTAAACGAAGCTAAACGAAGCTAAGCTAAACGAAGCTAAACGAAGCTAAGCTAAACGAAGCTAAACGAAGCTAAACGAAGCTAAGCTAAACGAAGCTAAACGAAGCTAAGCTAAACGAAGCTAAACGAAGCTAAGCTAAACGAAGCTAAACGAAGCTAAGCTAAACGAAGCTAAGCGAAGCTAAACGAAGCTAAGCGAAGCTAAACGAAGCTAAACGAAGCTAAGCGAAGCTAAACGAAGCTAAACGAAGCTAAGCTAAACTGGAGTTTATGGATTCCTATAGCTGGAAAAACCACCCTATAAACATGTGTGTCTAATAAGTCGAAATCTGAAATCATAATAATTAAACTAATTCCTATGAAAGTTAATTCATTTTACAGGGATCCAGTTTTACGTTGATCCCTGAAATGAAATGTGTAATATATTCCAAAATCTTTGTTTGTTTTTGGCCTAATTATTCCTGTTCTTAATTAGATAATCCTCCTTGGTGTATGGTACTAGTCACATTACAGGATTTTGATTCATAAGGAAGCTCTCGTACTCTAGCTTACTGATGTAGCCACCGAATTTATGTAAAACGCAATAAGGATAGTTCAGAAAAGGATGAAGAACTTCAAATATCATTAGACATGTTGATTGATATATAGTGGCAACGACATAAAAACACAATAACACAACATAAAACCAGGAGTTCATAATAACCCCCCTTCGGAGGGCCCGTTATTATGAACTCCTGATAAAACACATTAAAACAGCATAAAACACATTAAAACAGCATAAAACACATTAAAACAGCATAAAACACAATAAAACAGCATAAACGCACATTAATCAGCATAAACACACATTAATCAGCATAAACACACATTAAACAGCATAAACACACATTAAACAGCATAAACACACATTAAACAGCATAAACACACATTAAACAGCATAAACACACATTAAACAGCATTAACACACATTAAACAGCATAAACACACATTAAACAGCATAAACACACATTAAACAGCATAAACACACATTAAACAGCATATAAACACAATAAAAAAGCAAAAAAAAAAAAATAAAACACAAAACAGCTGGCCTGATATAAATGGGAGTGTCAGTGTTAATTATAGGTTTCATTTTGAAATTTGCATTATTACAATAGGAAGAGTCATACAAATATTGGTTCAAACGAATTGTTATTTTCCTAAAAATTTATTAAAATTTTGTTTGTGCATAATCATAGCATAGCCTATTTAGTAACTTAGGGAATACGAGTTTTGAAGCCGCTATTTGTAGCAAAAGCGTGATCGAGTTGGCCGTGATTTTAGTGAAATGTGAAAATACCACGTGAACCATTTGATCCAATCGCGGGGTTTGGTCCCAGTTTCGAATTGTTTGAACCTTAGAAGCTCGGCTTAGCCGGCCAAAGAGAATAGAGGTGAGGAGTGGAAAGTGGAGGCAAAACTGGTTGCTCTTTCCTACCGAGGCATTTCCGTTTGAGACTTTAAATGGTATCGTAGGTGGCGCTACAGAGCCGGGAACTCCCTTGTACCACTAGTATAATTTAGGGGCAACATTGTAATTTAGCCTTGTGGAACGGGGGGAGCTTCAACTCCTCCCCTATATTCTCTTTGAGCCGGCTAACTAGCTCGCGACGGGTAATGTTTACTGGCGTTAGCGCGTTGATAATTTTAAACTTAAATTAAATTGTAGATAGAAATTAGTACAAACTGGATTAGTATTAAAAATGGAAGCCAACTTTATGAACTTATTAACTAACCCTAAAATGTTAGCGTTAAAAAGGCTTCGCGATATTGACGCCCAACTTTATGTTGAAATTGGAATGATGCATTTGAGTCGGGCGATGGATTTGGCTGGTGAACGTTTTGCCACTCTTTTTACGCAGTTAGCGCATAAAGAAACCAAATCGAAAAAGAATAAAATACAGGACAAAAGAGGTAATTAACAACAGGCACTTTGTTTCCTTACATACATTTCTTAAACCTCAACTATCAAATTCAGGCATTATGATGAAAGGAGCTCCGTTAACTCAGGAAGGTATCTGCACAATCTATCAGTTAATAGAATACATTACCAAGGATTTCAGTAAGATTATTTCATCCTAAATAATCTTAAGTTTCCCCCATTCGAACTTAGCTGAAAGTGAATTTTTTCAAAATAGACGTTTGTCAGGAGAATATATTTCGTAAAGCCGGAAATCACGCTCGGCAGTATCAATTAAGATTCATACTCAATAATGCCACGCCTTTAGATCTGAATTCGCAGACTTACAACGTACACGATTGCTGCTGCGTCTTAAAAACCTTTCTTAGTGACATGCGGGAACCACTTTTATCTACATCCCTTTTTCAAGCTCATCTTAAACTGGCTGGTAACGTTAACGTTACAGAGACTAATTCAAATTATATTCCTAATAAACATACATTTCGTTAACTTAACTTACAGATGAATCCGATAAGAAACAGCACCGTTTGACGGCGGTACAAATATTGTTTTTATTATTACCGGTTGAGAATTACGTCCTTCTACAAAATTTGCTGATAATGCTCCAAAAAGTCTCGAAACATCATAAAGAAAATTTAATGGGAGCTGAGAACTTGGCTATTATTTTCACTCCCTTGATTCTCTGCCCTAGAGAAGTAGAAATTAATAAACTATTAATTAATTAAGTTATTGAAAATTAATAATAATTAGTTTTAATTTTATTTAGTTATCGGCTGAAGAATTGCAACCGTTAATAGCCAAAGCCGTCCCTGTCTTAACGTACATGATTAAAAATGCCCATAAATTATTTCAAGTGCCAAAAGAACTCTTAACTGATGTTGAAAAACATCTAAAAGATTTACAAACCGGGAAAATGGAACCTGTAATCATTGAGTTGAGAAAATTACCACTAGAGTGGCCTTTGCAGTTAAGCTGCCTATTGGGGGGGAACGCGGGACACTTTTAAAACAACGGGACAGGACGGACAGCCACCAAGTTTATCAAACGATGGTGTCGCCATCTAGAAAACGAACTTGAATTTCGGCCATTTACATGTATTCTTGAAATTCTTCAAATTTCCCGCCTTTTCGTTTAGTTCCCTTTATTGCACCGGGATGGCGCCACAAGCGCGTGATAAAGTTCATTTGGTCTATATCCTTGTGGATGAAAGGCCACTCTAGTGGTAATTTTCTCAACTCAATGCCCGTAATTCATTAATGCAATTAAATTTGTAATACAAAATTTGGCTTATAATTTTTTTTTTTTTTTTTCCAGAATGACGCGGTTAAACCTAGTTTAGCATTTTGCCAAAGACAAGAACCGAGTCATTCTTACACCACGCAACAAATACAAGGATTACTTACGGATATTCATAACATGCCGGATTGTGAACAGAAGAAACTCTTCTTAAAAAGGGTCAATCACTTTAATTAATTAAAAGAATTAAAAATACAATATTTTTAAAGTTTAAAATAAAATTTTAATTAATGATTAGTATAAGGATCAAAAAGGACATTTAACTCCGGCATCACCTTTAGAAAAGAGTCAAGGACACGCGCGATCTCATTCAGTTGGAGAATCCCTTAAAGTAAACTACTTAGATTAGATTTAATTGTTATTTAATATTTTTTTAATTTCTTATGGTTTAGAAACTTTTAACAAAGAGTGTTAAAAAAAGAAAACTACCCCTAGAACGTCGCGCTTCTAGTTGCGAAAGAATGCAGGTAAATATTTTAGTAGTTACGTTTACGTAATTAAATTAAGTATTTTATTTAATGTATAGACTAGTTTTACCACCGCCATTGAGGAAGCAACTCCAAAATCAAAAATCTCCTCCAGTACTAAATTGTAATTAATATTAATTTATCATAGCTTGTTAGTAATTTAGTTTGTCGTTAGTTTTTAACGTTAAATATATTTACCTGTATTTTTGGCGCTTTTATTTTATACCCAAGAAATAAATTTTTGTAATCTAGATATACCAAACTATTCAATAAATAAATAAATAAACTATTTTTATGGTTGTTTTGCCAAAATGACGTTTGATTATTTACTTCCAATACATTTTACTAAAAAAATATATTTATTTACTTGTCATATTCCGTGATTGTTTAAGTAGAACTTTTTCTAATCCATTTGAAATTCAAAATACGTTCTAACAATTTAGTTGTTGAAATACTCACTAGATGGCGGTATGCTCTCGGTGCGTCCAGACTGTTCCACTTCTCTCACCGTTCACAGTAGACTAGAGCGGAGTCTCCGAAATGAACTAGGCCCACGCGTGTCAAATTTTATGTGGGGAAATATCCAGTTTGTTAAGGAAAATATTTTCACCATATATGTGTACGAGATGGCGCTCACATTACCGTTGTGACAGGGGTCTTCCTTAAATTATCGTTGATATTTTAGGGGTCACTCATAAAATTTTATGATAGAGAAAAGTTTCATCCTAAATTTAACGTAAATGTTTTTGGATCTCTTCACTTTTTATTGAATCATTTGGTTAGATTAGATTGTGTGAAACCATGATTCTTTAAATAAAATTAGATGTTAAATTATTTCAATTAAAATAATTCAGTAAGAGTAATAAAACCGTATACTTCCAATCCTCGACCTTGGCCCAAATACTTGAGCAGTCGACAGGGTCACGGGGTTGAACTTCGTTTATTTTACGGTACTATAAGCGCCCCCAAGCGTAAAAACACGGCGAACTAAATTAGTTAAAAAAATATTCTCGCTTCGCCACACGCATGGGCCTAGTTCATTTCGGAGGCTCCGACTAGAGACGAGCTCTCTTTGGCGGGAAAATTGGACATCGATAAAGACACGTGATCACGGAAATGCGCTTTTTTTAACTTTCCCGCCACATCCAACTTTTCCGGCTTTGTTTTTTACCTTTAAATAACAAAACTAATAAATTAAAAACCACATCGACCTTACGAATTTCAATAAAAATATTTTTATTTTTTAGTAGTGTCGGTAGAGGGGGGAGTAGACGGTGTATCCCTCCCTCTATTTTGTAAAAGGGGATATTGTACGCGTCTGGGAGGGGGATGACACTGAACTAAGAGATAGAAGGGTATGACGTTTGCATACGTAGAACTGACATTACTCTATAGTGTGATTTTCATTTTTCACAATATTGAGATAGTGTAGGTTTTTTTCCTTAAGATCCAACCAGGGTGGGAAATAAGGATTTTTTTTAAACTGGACATTGGGCCAGCGACCCCCCTGGTCTGGTATAAATAAACTGGTCTATGACCATTGACCAGGGCGCGTCGTTTGCTAAACTAAAGAAGTGGATAATTAAATTAGTTAAGATATTGTCTGGACTCTGGCTACCCTTGAATTTTATTAGTGGTCAAGTGGACCACTGACCCCCCTCCGATTTAATTTTATTAGTGGTCAAGTGGACCACTGACCCCCCTCCGATTTAATTTTATTAGTGGTCAAGTGGACCACTGACCCCCCTCCGATTTAATTTTTAAACTGGTCCAGGCAATTTTTAAACTGGTCATTTGCCCTGTGCCACCGCCTTTTTTCCCACGCTGGATCCAACTTCAGTTTCAGTTAAAAAAACAACAAAAAGAAAAATTGTTATAAATTAGATAATAAATTGCAAATTAACTAGGCCTACTACGAATTTGTACAGCGTAGGAACCTAAATAACATCCCTCACTTTTGCGCAGACCTTAAAAATGTACGTTCATAGCTGTAAAACCTTATAACTTGAACTGTCTAGGCCTATGGGGGTAGATCATTATTGTATCAAATAGGAGTTACTCGTATCATTTATTCTGGTCCTTACGCTCAATCAAATTTGGGAAATTTTTATCGACTAACACCGTTTATATTGAATAGAGTCCACGAGGGGAGTTTGCAATTCGCGACACTCGTTTAATAATAGGACCCTTCGAGTGATTTTTATTGTATAAAAAGGCTCCGTTCGAAAGATGTCAGTGTATCCTTTCTTACCATACGATTCCCCTCAATAGAGACTAAATTGGGCGACGTTTTTCCAAGCCAAATAGGAATAATATAACGTAACATCTGCCGCGCCGCAAAAACCCATCACTCGTCTATGGCTTCAACAATATAACCTTAATGATTCTAATATCCCGAATATCCGGTATATAACCTCAACTCCGTGAGAATTTAGTTTTACAAGTCTAACGACAAATACGTCCGTAATTGAGATTTGTAGCTATAAGCTCGTACTCTTAAAATATTTAACAGTGACTCTGAAAATGAGTTTATTTTGAAACCTTATTTACTAAAGGTCCGGTTGATGTAGACCCCCTATTTTAAGGTACCATTGGAGAGATTATATCACGTATTGAAAGGGTTTCTTTCCTCTTAGCTATAAAATTATGTCCTAAAGTTTGTTCATATTCTGATGAGGGTCAAAAATTAATATATTTTCAAACCTAATTTACTCGAGGTCTGTTTAATGTCAGCCCATCTTCTGTTTTAGAAATTTACAACTTTATCTATCCCATTAGCTATAAAATAGGGCAGAGTTCTGACGTGCCAAATATTGTTACTTCGCAAGTATGAAAAAAAATATAGAATGCTTGAATATTTTTTTTTAAACAGCTACGTTTTTTTCTAACCGATTATCATTCAGTATAGTAAATACCATAACAACAATTTTTCATATTTTTAGGGTTATTTAATGATGTTATTCAACAGAATAGCCTGGCGCGATTTAGGGTTAAATGGAATAAATTTTTCTCCCATCTTTATTCCGTAGATAAAATATTTACCCATCTCTTAGCTTTAAGAGATTCAAAGAAGCCGGGTCATTATTCTTAAACGCTTTATATATTCACCAGAACCAGATTGTCCCTTTTTGGGCGCGAGGGCTTTTCCCCTTCCAAAATTTGAATAACGCGCTATAGCCAGAGTGTCGAAAAAAAAGGCGCGAAAAGTACTTGATCCCTTGAAAAATTCGTTTTCTCCGCCAGATCTCGCATTTTTAATGTCGTTGTCTATGAAAAATATCATTGGATAGATTTATTCGAAGAAGATGAAAAAAATTTCCTTATTTTCATCGACTTCCTGTCGGAAGCTACGTCATTTCGAGGCTGCAGGGACGGGGACATTTATTGGAGATTTTAACATCGTTTTCAACCGCTGCCTTTGACAAGGAGTACGCTTCCTATATACTCTCACCGGTTATTTGCATAAAATATCCGCTACCCGAGAAAATCCTTCTGTTTTTCCAGCTAGAATTTCTTCTTCTTCTGTTCCCTCAGAAATATATGACGTCATTTATCACGTGTTTTAAGGGTTAGGGTTAAAGTTATATAGCCCTTTTCGTTTTGAAAGAAATGAAAACGCTTTTAAAGCATTCCTTTGTCTTTGATTTATTTACCCCCTGAAAGCCGTTATTTTGAAATTTGAAAGGAATTTTAAATTCGTAAATGATCGTTTTCGTAATAATTTTAGATGGAAGGTACTAAAACGTCTCTCCCTAAATACTCCCTGCTCTTTAAAATCATTCTAAGAAATATTAAACATCACGTAAAAGCATGTAAAAGTCCTTAAAACTTCCTCAACAGTGTTTCTGATGACATAAACCTCATTAAAAGTCTCTCAAAAACATTTCTTATAATACAAACATTCTTTAAACTCTCTCAAAGCAATTTCCCATAACACAAACATTCTTTAAACTCTCTCAAAGCAATTTCCCATAACACAAACATTCTTTAAACTCTCTCAAAGCAATTTCCCATAACACAAACATTCTTTAAACTCTCTCAAAGCAATTTCCAATAACACAAAAATTCTTTAAACTCTCTCAAATCAATTTCCCATAACACAAACATTCAAGTTTAAACTCTCTCAAATCAATTTCCCATAAACACAAACATTCAAGTTTAAACCCTCTCAAAGCAATTTCCTATAACATAAAAGACCTTAAAGCCTTCTCAAAAACATTCCCCAGAACATAAACGACCTTAAAGCCTTCTCAAAAACATTCCCCATAACATAAAAATCCTTAAAACTGTCTCCATTAACATTCCCTATAACATAAAAATCCTTAAAACTCTCTCAAAAACCATTAGAGTCTCCGAAACCAAAAATCGGTTAAAATAAAACCATATAACCTTAATATTTATTGGGTTAATTTTTAAACGAGCAAATTGCGTGTTGAAAAACAATCAAAACACGGCAAAGATAGAATTTCGAAACAATATCATATAATATATTTTTATAGAAATAAAAACAAAATATGTTGGTATCTAATTTCTCAATCTCGCTCGATTGTTTATCACCAACCCCCCTTTTCAAATTAAATTTTAAACTCATTGTTTAAATAATTATAAAATAAACCCTTATTTTTTTAATTCTTAAAAACCGCGCCCTGTATTGGAGTTTTAAATATAATTACATCATAGTTCCAAGGAAGTCTAAAGAGAAGGAACAATTCGTTAGTAATTAACCTTTCCTTAATTAACGTTTAATTAGTTTGTCTCTTTATCTATTTTCTCTCTCGAAACTTAATCATTCCCTCAGGGTGTTAGATACGAAATCAGACAGTCGATTTAATTGTTATACGAGTATTTAACCTTTCTAAAGCCGGTTCAAAAAACCTAACGAACCTTCAACACTCTGTAACAGAGGCTTAATATTCATTTGAGAGGGAAAATAATTCATGGATAGAATCAATTATAGAAGTAGCGGTCTCAGATCGTGCCGTTAAAAAGGGCTGAAAGAAAGCGTAAGGGGAACTAAATTTTTGAGAAACAATGGAATATATGACGAAGATGGAGGGGTAGATTTTAGTGTTGACCCGATCTTGACAGCGCAGCCATTAGTTTCTTCCCCCCTCCTCTCTTTCTTTCTTTCTAAGATCTTTAAGGATTAATTAGCCCACACTATTTGGTATAGCAAAGCTAAATGATCATTGTTTTAAAAGACGCTAATTAAATCATTATTTCTTTGGTTTTAATGACAAGGCTTAGCGAATTTGGTAATGATAGGTGATTTAACAATGGATATCTACACAATTAGAATGTAGAAACTCTTGTGGGGAGATATTTTTAAATTAAGCTTATCGTGTCGGCTAAGAAATTAGGCTTAAAGAAATATGTGAAAATATAGGGATTTGAAGTTAGGCTTAGAGAAAAATGTGAAAATAAAGGGATTTGAAGTTATGGCTTAGAGAAAAATGTGAAAATATAGGGCTTTGAAATTAGGCTTAGAGAAATATGTGGAGAAAAAGCCTATAGTTATGAAGTTAGGCTTAGAGAAAGATGTGAAGAAATAGGCTATAATTATGAAGTTAGGCTTAAAGAAAGATGAGAAAAGGGGGTTAAGAAGTCAGGCTTATGTAGATACTTCAATGACGCTGCCAAGAGACTTAGTTGAGGCTATTAGGAAAAGGGTAGGAGAGGTTAAACCAATCGCGAGGTTGATTTGTATCCGGAGATGGGAAGTAGAGAGTGGTGGAAGAGGAAAGAAGCGAAATTTCGGGAGACCCCGGCAATTTCCTGAGAAGATTCTTCCTCGCTTCTTAATCCTTCGCTTTCCGACCTAACCTCCCAATTGGAGAAATCGCTCGGCCAGGAATTAGATAAGAACTATTCCCCAATAAGGAGAAACCAATGATTCTGCCACTACCGACTACCCCCTACCTTCTAAAGATTTCGAGTGTGTCTACCAGAACCCAAGGATTTCCAATACGTTCCTGATTAAGAATGATCAAATACTAAGAAAGATTAAGACCTGGGTAAGGTAGTCCTGGTTTTACGAGTTTTACGCGCCTAAATAACCTTCGGTTGAGGTTAGGCTTAGTAAAATGCAAGTCATACTCATTGTGATAGGGTTAAGCCTAAATTTTTTTGGTTTAAACATCTTCTACACTTAAATTTAAGGAAGTTAAATTATATTTAGATTAAAGTGCCAAGATTAGAGTGTAAATACTAAGACTTGGTAATATAATCGCTAGAAACTCTGAGCGATACTTCGTCACAGTACTTAAGACTTGGTTAGTCTTTATTTTTAATCCTAAATCGTAATAAGATTAAGTTGGGGTCCCCAAAAATAGGTCCATTCTCGTCTCCGGACACGTTGGAATCCTTGTTCAATTTCGAGGCATACTCGATACCAGGGGGCTCTCTCTAGCTAGCTATACGGGTGTACTATTCGGGCGCGCCGGAAGTAACAGGACGAAACTGTTGGAAGGCGACTAATGAGTAATCTGGGCGAGAACCGGAAATTAGAGCCATCACTCTTTGAAGCCGGGAACACTCAGTCGGCGTTTACCTCTCGCGCCCAAACCTCTGGGGGCCCTAACATGGTCCTTATAAACCCAATAGCGGATTAGAAAACTGCGTGGGTTCTAGCTCATAATCAACAAACGATACAATATGCACGAGCGAAGGGAGGTAGGTATATATCAAGGTCGTTCGACGCTTTTCCGGCATATCAAGGTCACTAGAAATTAATTATTTACAATTAAATCACCCAAATTAAGTGAGAATTATTCCTCCTAAGCTGCCAGTCTGGGAAATAAGAATACTTTTTAAACTAGTCCCTGGGACCAGTTCAAAATTGTAAACTGGTCCCCCTCTCTCCAAGTTTTCCTCTAGATTTGCAATGGTCCCGAGGATCAGTAACCCCTGACTTCTTGAATTTAAGCAATTGACGTGGGCTATTTCTAAGTTCACTGTGGCCAAAATGACTTCTGTTCCTCTTTATGATTACAAAGTCCATGGTCGTAGCTAGCTTAATCCCTGCCCACTCCCTCCTGGTGGACAGATGAGACCTCTCTGATTTTAGACGATGATTCTACGGACTGCCCGGGAGGGGGAGGATGGGCTTTGAAATGATCCTAGTTTCTCATATACCCTGGTATAACTGTCACAATTATTACTATCAAATATCTCTCGCAACTTCCCCGTTATCAGCGGCCGCGGCGCGGTGCGTCAAACGTCCAAAGACATATTACCATCGTTTCCCTACACCGGTCAACGATAATAAATTGCAATTAAATTAGGTCTTCCTAATTGAGAATAAATTTGAATTTCGTCAATATTCTCGACTAAGTCTAGGAAGTATTTCTAATTAGTACTGTCAAAGGCAAATAGAAACGACGCAAAGTCAGGAGAGTGAAGTTTATCTCTGAGACAAAGAAAATAATATTTACCGCCTCTTTGCGGTATACAAGGGGAATGAAAACTCACTAGGCCCCTTTCATTCATCTCCGCAGTGTATGCCTAATTACTTTCTGTTATTTCTATTTGCCTTTGGTAAATAGTAACGAGAGATAAGCCCCGGTATTTCCATAAAGGCACGCCTATAACTTAAGCAGAACGCAAATACAGCCATCACATTTGGTCTCCCAGAAAAAAACAGGAGTTGAAAAAAAAAACGTTAAAAAATCTGTCAATTGGAACTTAAAACGTATTCGATTACTGAACACTCACTCCGCGGGTGGCGGAGCTATCGAAACGAGCTTTAAAAGGTTTAGATATCCTTCGATTTGATTTGTAAATGTACAACAAGTTGGATTTAAACGTACATATATTTATAGATAGTTTTCACACATGGAGGATTCATACCATTTACACCAGGAAGCCGGGCTATCTGGAGGACAAAAGCAGAGGGGGTTTTTGTCCTCCAGGTAGCCCGGCCTCCTGGTGTAAATGGTATGAATCCTCCGTGTGTGAAAACTATCTATCTATCTATATATATATATATATATATATCATAAGTTTACATGATATGTTCCATAAGTTTGACACTAACTATACTTCGTAATGCTAGTGACTTACAGCTTGAGCTAGTTCGAGAATGACAACGCGAGAATTGACTATAGACTCGGTAAATTTTGTAGTCCATCTTCCTATTTAGTTTGTACTAAGCCTTTGACAGCGCCTCACCAGGTGTCGCTTTACGAGAATCTAAGACTACGTCACTTTGTGACAAGCTCTCAGTAACCAGTGACAAACTTAGGGAACATATCTCATGAGCTTACGATATCATAGATATCTCTAAGCGAGACGAGTGCTAAAGAAACGATATATTTTGGTTTAGCAACGAACAAAAAACATTCATACCACATAAGAAAAACCTGGGGCATAAAAGCTTTAAGAAAAGTCGATTTGAAAATTTGTGGAAGCCCATTCAAAAACCAGATGACTTTATATGGCCACACCAACACCACGTGAATTCAATAAAGCTTACCGACACAAATTCATTGTTCGTGATTGGCTTCTATCAAATGTATTTTTTTCGTATCTCGTAAATAAAAATAACCCCTACAATTTTCTTCTCAAGGTGTACCGACTTTGAAAATCCGATTACGAGGGGGAGCCAAGGCTTAGAAAGATCTTTTGATCACCGTTGACATGACCGCGCCAACACAATCTTTTATTTGAATCATGTTGCTCTATGGCTTTAAAAAAACCTTAGAAAAAGACCTAGAGCATGCGTATCTGAAGCTTCGTCAAACCGACCATGAGAAAGGGAACAATAGAGGGCTTATTTAGTGATTTAGGCCCCAAGAATCGAATTCAAAGTTAGGCTTAACAAAAAAAGGTATTTTCGTGATTTTCTTGATGTGTTCCCACCTTTTTCAATATCAGCTGTGACTGTATAGGAGATATATAATAATTGAGATATTTGTGCAGATACTAGAAGTACGAAATTAGAAGTAAATTGTTAAGTTTCAATTATTTGAACATGGAGAATATACAGTAGAGGAGTAGACCCTTTAGTCTTTACAAATCCATAAGTGAATTTATCGCCAAATTTTACGATTCATTTACGGGTTTTTCCCCCATAGAGCTATCTCAGTTGTGACGTCAGTGCCTAGGTAAACGTCACGGGTTTAGCTTTGGCAATGGGCGGCCATGTTTGGTACCGCTTTGGTTCTATGGGCAAATAGCATGGGTGACGTCACACTAAGCCTTCTGAGATAGCTCTATTGGCTGATGGCCTTCTGAACAAGACGTATTACTATTGGTTGAAAAATGTCGTCTGCTTTACTGAATATCCTCTATAGAGGCGGGGAGTGATATTTAGACAAAGGTACCCTCGTGTCTACTAAGAAACCGAGTGCCGGCCGGAATTAGCTACAAAAGAGAACTGAATACAACCACCGTCTATCCTCCATGGTTTGAATCAGTATTTGATCAACTTGATTCACCGAAGGCCTGACAACACTGCACTGAATTTTAAGCTGTGAGAGGGGGAAGAGATTTTTCATTGCCACATTTAGGGAAACGCATCTCCTTCTATTATACTTCCATGGTATCACGAAAGATGTTTCTTTCTGTAATTGAAACATCTCTATACATCGGTGGTAAAAAAGGTCAATTTAGCGAATATCAAAGAATTTCCTATGGAAAAGATAGATAGATACATCAGATAAAAATATCTATAGGAATAAATAAAGTTGTTGTATAGAGAACAAGGTACATTGTAAAATATCAGGTGGGCAATAAAAACACAGTCTTGAATGAAGCCCCCAATAAATTATCCTCGGAGTTTATTAAGGTGTATAAGGCACAAAAAATCGCCTCGCCCATGTTTCCCGCCAAGCGCAAAAAAGAAATAAAAATTTACTAGAAAAAAAAAAGCGCCAAACATTCCTAGTAACAAAGTGAATCCTAAATGTCTATGTTTAAATTGATATACTTGGATTGATAAGGCTTCGGTTTAGGTAGAAAACTGGGGTTCAAAACGATATTTTGCCAGTTTTACAAGCAAGACATCTCAGTAGCGTAGCCAAACAATGAGTTTTGGCCTTTTTTCCCGAAAATACTAGTGGCTTCTTTAAAGTGGCAGTGAAATGAAATTTTTTAAGAGTAGTTTTGCCATCTTTTTGCACCAAAATATGGGAGCAATGGCTATCAGAATGAAGTTTATTTAAGGGACAGTAGGTCCTCAAAAATAATCCTTTGTTTTTGGGTTTTATTAAAAAAAATCCGATAACTTTAGTAGATTTTTTTCGTGCCAAAACCTGGTAGCAAAACAATTCCCAGACAATCTGAGTGAAAGGTTTGTATCCCTAAAAATATTTGTGAAAGTTTAAAAGGCAATATAATTCCGTATTTCACTTGTCCTTTACATTGTGATTGTATATTTTGGGTCCCACGCTCCGGGGCACACGTGAAATAGAAAACGGGACACTGTAAGGGGGATGGTCCGAGAGATATCGTTAACGAAGAGCGTAGGAACTAGCTTTTACTGTTCATTAGAAGGGGTCCCCTAATAAATCAAACATCGGGGCGACCTTTTCTCGATCTTTTGACTACAAAAGAAAAAACTCTCCAGCTCCAAGAAGATTTCTCGGCCCGTCCGTCGCCCGGAGGCCCACACATCCATCTATCCATTTGAGACGGTCAATTTCGGTTGAACACTGGGAAGGGCTCCCGCGTATAGTAAAATATTAGGCGTGAAAAATTTTAAACGTTTCCGATGTTTTTCGCCTTTCTCTAGAGAGATTTTTCTGTTCAGAAAAACTTCTCAATGGCTACTGGGAACGTTTAGGCCCGATTTAGCCTTAACTAGAACGTTTTTGAAAGGGAGGGAACCCGTATTTTGTTTCGTTGAAATTTAGGTGTAACCCAAAATGTTAACGCTGGTTCGAAGCGTCCATCCATCCGAAACCTTGTCCAAAATGATTTATTGGATGGTGACCAAAAACTGACCGGTAGGTAAATGTACCCTGCAAGACATTTAAAATAACTCGATTGTCCGTGAAAATCAGGACAATTTGAAATAGTATATTTTTAAATCTTCTTTCCCACGCGAAAGTTTGTAGTATTTGATTCATTGATGAAAATCCACTGCATAGGCTTAAAAATGTTTCGTTAGTTTTAAAAAATTTAGTCCCTCTTCGAAGCTAAGTTTAATATCGTCAAATATTTAAACCTCGCAAAACCTTCAAAATAAGGTCATCTAAAAAAAATGCACTTTATAATTTGGAAACCGTAACTATAATATAAAATGGCGGGAAATTTTGGCGCGTTACGCAAACAGTAGCGACTATCCCATCACGTGCTTGGAAGTAAATACCCCGAGGCCCTAATCCGTCCCTTGGCAAGTTAGTAATAAGGGCTAATTGAAAATTGCGGGAAGGAATTTGAAGAAAACTAGCTCTCTTAGCGAATTGACCCCCTCTCTCGCTTTTGGTTAAACGTTGTAAGAGCGAGCAACGTACCGTGTTAGGAACAGACCCTCCCCCTACATGGTCTTTAATAGAGATCCCAAAATGATCCCTTCAAAAGCACGCCGCTATAGCTTCAAACTGAAACCTAGTATGTCTATCAAGAATAGGCGGAGTCCAGCACGAGCTAACGGTTCCGGAGAAGAGAATTTAACCAATGGAGAAGGACTCTGATCCCACCAGGAAAACTCCTCTCTCCCGCTCTCTCTCTTTTCCACTCCACCCGATCGCGAGGAGAAACTGATGGAAGAGAGCGAAGCAACACATAGCTACCGTACGTTAGCCCTAGTCCGGTGGCTTCTAGAGAGAGAGAAGTTTCCTTGAGATCGAAGAAGAGGGGAAAACGTTTTTCTCTAAAGTTTATTCCGTACGTGTTCTTGGTCCGAGTGAGATACCCTTTGAGTGGTCCCATAGACCGTACGCGCGTGGTCCTAAAATGCAACTTAGTCCGACCGTTGTGGTTGAAAACGGTCCGCATCAACAAAGTCCCAGTAACAATTTAAAGGCTTCGCGTCTTGATAACCAAACAGCGTCGGCGTTTACCATTATGAATAGTTTCGGAGCGGGAAACGCGTTCGTAAAACGTACGAGACCCGAGTCGCCGATTTCACCACCGGTACGAATGGGTCCCGGGTCGAGTCACCCAAATTCACCCTCACCGACACCTTCCTCTAATCGCGATAGCCCGTCACCCGTTGTGGTGACGTCGAAACAACCGATCAACCCGTGTAGAAAAGACTTGTCAAAAACAATTTCGTTTAGCGTGGATTCCTTATTGTCCGATGATAGGAGGTGTTCGGGACATCATTTAGGTGGACAATTGACTTTGAGGAACTCTTTATCTTTTAACCATCATCCTGTAAGGTACACCCCTAACTCGCCTCCAAGGTCATCGCCCGATGATCGGCCTGATTCGAGAGAGGATTCTTCACCGTCACCTTCAACCGCCGGAAGTCGCGGGTCACCAACGCCCCCGAGACCTCACCATCATCACGCTCATCATTTACATCACCATCTTCAGTTCTTACACCATAATCATAACCACCATCATCACGGATTGCTACAAACAGTTGGTTCCAAAAGGTTCACCGTTGATGGTTTATTGGACAATGCCGTTGCAGCGGCAGCCGCCGCGGCGTACGGAGCTCATCACGCGGCAGCCTCGGCAGGCAACAACGGCGGAGACTCACCGCCCGAGTTAAGAGGCGTTTTCGGACCCTTGTCCGTCGGAGTTGCCGTCAAAAGTAACTCCGAGAGCGGGAACGCCGGAAACGGAACTTCTGGATCGACGACGCAGCAAGGAAATGTTGGAGTGCAACAGGCGTCCGGAACGTGGCCCCCTCATCATCCTTTAGGGGCTCTGCCTTGGTTACAAGCATCCAGGTCCCTATCTCCGTCTCCCAGTAAGTCAATCAGATACGTCTTATTTCTTAATCAACGCGTGCATGAATTATTCCAAACTTCATTTCATCACGAAATCGTTGACTAATGAGAGAATGCGTGATAGAATGTTCACTTTCTCGTGGCACTGCACGTGAACAGTTTCATACGAAGATCTGAAAGTTTAAGGGAAACTCGATTATAGAGCAACAAATTCAGGGGCAAATTTCATGTTTTTCTGTTAATTGACAGCCACCTAGAAAGTACTGATCTACATGGTAAACCTGGAAATTCAGGGAAATTGGTTTTGAAAATGTCAAATTTTTCTTCTCAATTACAAAAAAGTGCTAAAGAAAAATTAACCACTTGACAAAACAATAGAATGATAGCGGCGGTATCAATTTATTATTTGCGTGGTCAATTAGTCAGTACCAATTCGCCTTGAGAAATAAAAATAGGAGATACGCTATGGGCTCCCCAATTATTTAAATTACACTATGGTCGACAATAATCACAAGGCACCTCTAACCGATAAAAAAAATAAAAGAGAGATTGGATGGCACGCACGCAACCCAGCAACCAGCTTCCAACGGTTTCTCAATTTCTCATCCAAATAACAGACAACCCCGGGCTAATATTTTCCCACCCAAAACTATACGCGTATAAATATAGCGGACATAACAAAATTATATACAAATCCCTATTAGCCTAACCTTTCCACCCTCGTAAATAGCCCCCTTCAAAATTATATAATGGCGCATCACGCAAACCAATATCGCGGCGAGAATCCAAATAATTCTAACATGAATATCAAACTCGGATAAAAACAATCAAGGACTTGGAGGGTTTATTACTTTGTGAAGTTTATTATGAATTTGGACAGGTCCAAAAACCTCTAGTGCCCATAAGATCTTTCAATTTTGCGGGAGAAATTACTGGGAGGGTTTTGTTACTTTTTACAGTTTATAAATTTTCTCCAAAAACGTGTAGGATCTTTCAATTTGGCGGGAAAAATTTCTGGCGCGAGAAAAAAAAAAATCACGTGTCCTTTTCCTTTTATTAATTTTGGAATTAGGCTTAACAAGTAATTTATACTTAACGATATCAATTAAAAGTACGAAACATAGGTGCAGAGCGCCACACGTTAATTGAAGGTCGCGTTCTTAAACCAATTTCTTAAATTCTATTTGAATTGATCCAAGTTAATTTTGACACGTTTTAAGCTATAGATAAATTTTATTTCTTATTATTTATGTAATTTCTGTTTTGGCTACATTTAATGAAAGGCTTAACGCAATTTTATTAATTAAGTTTGACATAATGAGAGCTATAACTTTAATTTCAAACAAATGAGGCAAAATATCAGTCATTCGTAAAATATGATTACAAGTCTTAACACTATATTAGTTTAATTAATTTTAACATAAAGGGAGTTAATGAATTTTAATTTCGAACAAACGAGACATGACATTAGAACGCGCCTAGATTCACCCATTCGGTAAAATATGATTTTACATGCAGACGGTCTTTGTTGATCATTCAAAATTGAGTCCAATGTTACGGAAACGTCTATTACCGTATTTCAGCTAACAATTGAATAAATTCAATTAATAGCTACAATACTTGATGCATAATAGGAGTGGGAGCAATTTGATAATAGCAGTATTTAAGTCTATTCCACGGAGCGATCGGGTCTCGTTCGTTTAACATATAGTAATATCGTGCTATCAGTAATTATCTAACGAGAACGCTTTGTGTCCGTCCCCCCTTCGCTATATCGTGTTATGGATGGGCAATCATGCTTACAGGACGCAAACCAAAAAATTATACAAAATTGAGAAGACGGCTAACACCTGCCCCGCGGATGCCCCCTCTTATAGTTAATGACATATTACCTAAAGAATGATTGTAGTTAAACGCTTCCGTGGCGCGAGGAATTATGGGGGTGCGGGTGCGATGCATGCCCTATCATGGCCGCCGGCCGGAGCTGTACTAATTTGATCTTCAAGATGGATAAATGACTGTATGTCCATCCACGTGTTTTAAAGTTTAATTATAAATTAAGATTAAACCTTTTAATTATTTTTAGATCAATTTTAATATCGGTTTAAATTAATTCACTGGACAAGGAAGATAGCTTTTCAAATGTATGGGTGAAGTTTTATATTTTCAATTTTATAAATGATGCCGCAGTATTTGGAAATATACTCATGGATATATCAATGAGTTTAAAAATGGGTTTAATATATTAAGGGATAGTCGGGGATCTCCAAATTGTAATGTTAAAAGTCGGGGAATTTTAAAGTTGTAATGCTAAAAGAAGGGGAATTTTAAAATTGCCATAAAAGTTAGGGAATGATACGAAAACTTCACTGGCAATCCTCCTCATATTACCAAAATTAATAATTTCCACTGTAATAATTAGTCCAAGTTAATAATAAACATGGGAAAAACAAAACAAAGTAATAAAGATAAATATTTAATTATAGCTACGTATAAAATTACTAAAGGAATAATAAACTTATTACAATATTATTAGGGAAACATTTAGGCAAGTAAATTATAAATGAATTTTAATTATTTATCATGCAGAAAGACAAAAGATTCTATTTCAAAAAATATTTAGGACACAAAGAGAGGGGGGTTTTGTTGCATGGATAACACGAGAGTTTAGGAGCCCCTGGGGATATGTTTTCTATTATAGCCGACACGCATGGTGAAATTCATGCCTTACGGCTTGGTAATACGCTTTTGGAATCACGCAAACCAACAGCTTTGGAACGGGCACAATTTATACCTAATAATACTTGGAGAAAATTAGTTAAGGAGAATTTTTACTTTAATAATTAAGTGATTTCTTCGCGTAAAAACCAAAAGTGTAAGGGTCACGCAGTCAACTTCGTTTTATCTTGCCCGTTTCTACAAATTTACAATATACTAGCTTCTAAATCTAAACTTAAACTTACGTTGCAGCTGGCCAGTACAACGGGCACTAGGATATCAATTTAAAATTTCACTAAGCCTTGTTTGAATTTTTAATTTCCCGAGCTTTAACAAAAAAAATTCATTCGTAATGTCACTTGCTTTGTTTTTGAAATTTTAAATTCCGCGCTTTAACAATAGAAAGCATGTCACGTGATCATTAAATGCCAAGAGGCAAAAATCTAGTGCTTTGTCAATTCATAAAAATTCGTTAAGCCTTTTTTGAATTTTGAAACTTCGCGCGTGTAACTACCGAAAGTTTTAATATCAGGTGATTATTGAATACAGAGGGCGCACGAGGAATAAATTTAGCTACAAGACCTCCTAAATTAATTTCTCCAAGATGATGATATAAATATATATTTTAACCTTATGCCCAAAAAATTAGCGCCTGTGGGGGAAATTTTTATAGCATGCATGCTGCATGGCATCGCGTTTAGAAACTTTTTCCTTGGGTTAAATAAAAAAAATCCGTCATAATTGAGTGGTATTAGTTATCGCTCCTAATCGGGGACATCACTTTATACCGGAAACGGTCCGCGTTCGTTGCTCACCCCTCGTGGGAAAACCAAAAACCAAATGATGATCGGTGTCACCCATCTCTCCCCCATGCATGTCGCAAGCCTAACGCTCACTAATTATCATTTAATCGTTGTTGGAAATATATTAAACCATTGGCAACGAAAAATTATGACGCGGCGTCACGAAAAACCAATTAATTGACAAACAAAAATTTCCCCGTTTACAGTGTAGAAGAGATCAGACTTAACACTTATTTTTAATAATCTGCACGAGTTTGGGGTTCGCGGTACTGACGACGGAAGAAATACGTACGCTAAATTGTAGATCTATGAAAAGTTAAAAATAAATAAAGGTATCTAAGCCTTAATTTCAATGGTAGTTCACAATTAATACCTAATTAGTAATTAAAGATAATATAATTTTAATTAACAATAAAGGGTCTGACTTGAAAGATCTCAGATCAGATTCAAATTAATATGGTATACACACACGTTTCAGGCTTAGTTTGCTTATTGATAATTTAAATAACATTATCTGTAATTCCTAATTTAAATGATAACTGATAACTACAGTTGAAAGAGGTCTTTAATTCCAATTGTACACTTTAAATCGTTGTTTCATAGGTCTATATTCATAGTGAAAACAAAAATTATTGTTGGTTTCGATCTCTTCAACGCTGGCAACCGTGTATAAATTATAATTCTAAAATAGGTCTATGGTGAGCAGATGCGTTTTTAATTTCCTTTTAAATTACTTTTTCTGTTTTATTTCACGTAATTTCATGGTTATGGCTTTAGTTTAATTAGAAATAAGAGTGGCAAGAAACGTTTTATACATTTAAATTAATTGAGAGGGTAATTACTAGCTCTCAGACTTAACGTATTTTAAGGACTTTTAAATATTAAGAACATAGCAGAGTAACTAACCCCTCGGAAGTTAAAGAGATAATTTCCACGGAACTAGTCAAAAATCAAACAACATAATCAATGATAATAGAGAAATGGCTATCTTTTAGAGAGCCTATAATCGAGAATTCGTGGATATTGTATTAAAAGGTCTAAACGTTATCTGACCAATTTGTAAAGGACTACACAGCGCGCGCGTCACGGAATTTTCCGGACGGTAGCACTTCAAAGAAATTTCTTCATATAATTTAGATCTATAACCAATTTTAGAGCCCCACCACACCGCTCATTTTAGCAATTGCTCGCTACTAAAGGAAAGAAAAATTTGGCAAAGGAATTTCTCCCCTCCATTGTTCTTGAAAGCATTTTGTTTCACGTAACGGATGGGCCCGTTCACACTCCCGAATCGCTAGTTAATTCATTAATTGAATCACAACTTAAACCCTAATTATATTTCAGGTTAGGCTAAGTTGTTGATTAGCTGGTGGTCTAATAAACATAATTCCAGTAGAAACACTAAACATTCCATACTTTCAACTAAAAAATTAGGCTTAACAAAATGACGAGTTTGACATCTTTTTAGGCTTAATGAACTTTAGGGTTCGATAAATTTAATAATTAGGCTTAACAACATTTAGATTAAGCTAAATTGAAGAATTATACTTAACGAAATGATGAGTTAACATAAAAGTTGACCCTAAATTACTTTTCACAGTTTAAATTATGATAGGGACGTTTTGATGAGGTGTTTTGAAAAGTTAGGCTTAGCGAATTTGAATCAAGATAGATAAACTTAGGCGAATGAGACACCTTCTCTTACATATAATGTATTTCATTTTGTCCAAATTGTTCGAAACTAAAAGAACCGGTGGTGTTTTAAGCATTGGCGCGTGAGACGATCGTCGGCGAGAGGAGGATTAAGTGATGGAGAGTTAGAATTTCCTCTCAAATTATTTTAGCCCGAGGCTACCTTCTCTTTAATGCGCTAATGGGACGAGTAGCTTCAAAAAGGGGGTCTCTGCATATATAGCGGGGGTTAAAACTTGGTTTTTTTTACTATAGGTGGTATTCTCTTTACTTTAAACTTATAACGGAAAGAACCCTACAACTCCTCCCTGCACTTAATGTCTTCATATACATTTTACCATCGGCTTTCTCTGTTTCTAAAAAAAAAAAAAAACAACACGGTTGGATATAGGGAGCTAACAGTTCTGACCCTGAAACGTCACACCCTTCTATCTCTTACTGGAGTTTCATCCCCCTAACGGTTGGAAACAGTATTCTACGCGCAAAAATGCCAACCAGAGGGGGGCTGCGTGACGTCAGACTATCTATTCCCTCTAGCCAGTTGTTAGCTCCCAATTAAGGGAGGCTACTGGGTTGCTAGAAAGTCAGGGTTTTCAAAATGGCTGTGAAATGACACGGTACCTATTGGTCATGGAAAACCTAGAAAAGTTATAGGGAATGAAACAGACTAGAAGCTCTTGGGTGGTAACAAAGGGAAAATTTTAACGTAAACCTAATCTAACCAATATTTTACCTTGATTTCGTTACAGAAATGGGCGACGGTCCTAAGTTACCACCGGTAAAATGTCAACTACGAAAACACAAGAGCAACCGGAAACCGCGTACACCATTTACAACGCAACAATTACTAGCATTGGAACGTAAATTCCGGACCAAACAATACTTATCCATCGCGGAACGCGCCGAGTTCTCGAGTTCGTTAAATTTAACAGAAACTCAAGTGAAAATATGGTTTCAAAACAGACGAGCCAAAGAAAAACGTTTAAAAGAAGCCGAATTGGAGAAATTACGCATGGCAGCGCGTCCATTGTTACCTTCCTTCGGATTTGGACTCCACGCTGGACACCACTTTTTAGCCGCGGCTGGACTACCACCTCCCGCTCATTTAGGGTCAGCCGGCTCAGGGGCTAGGAGTCTAATGGGATCCCTAATCGCGCCCTATCCAGTTTATAGCGTGGCTTCTTCCGGTCAAGTTTCATGTACCACAACCTCGCCTATAACTACGTGCCCGCGATGATTAAACGAATTAATCACGATTAAAACTAATTAACTTTAATTAAAAGAATTGAGTTCCTCAAAACAATTTGAACTAAAAATAAACTATATGATCGACTATAGCCTACGTCATAAAGCCTATAAAATAATTAAAAATTGGACTGGACAATAACGCTTCGCTAATTCAGGCCAGTGGCAGTTTTTTTGTTTTTAAATTCTAATTTAAAAAATATATTTCCAACATGGATACCGGTACTATGTAAATTAAAATAAAAACATTAATATTAATGTCAATTTTAAATATAAATCTATAGGTATTTAGTCTTCCACATGAAAACTTACCATACAGCGCGAGCTAATATAATATAAATTTTAACTAAATCCCAATGATTTTAATTAATTTACTAAATTTTTTTTCTAAATTTTCTACCGGTGCTTTTAAAAATCCGAGTAAGCTCCAAAAAAACATTTGTGAGGAAAATAAATTATGCCAAAGAATGTTTTAATAACTTAATTTGTAAATTAATTTTTAATTTTGATGATTTACACACCCCTTAATTTTATTCCTAGTTATGTTATGTATAAAAAAATCCACTAAACTCCCCCTGTACATGACTTGTATATATTTAAAATTAATAATTAAATTTATTTGAATATTCAAATATTAAATTTTTTTGTTTATAAATTTAAGTGAAGCATATATTTTTAAATTGGTCATCTTCCCTTTTGGGTTTTTCTTTGGGGGGGGGCAGCAATTCATAAGTAATAAATAATAACAAAAGTATGATCCTAAGTTCATAAGATTCTCGCAAAGCGACGCCTTGTGAGGCGCTGTCAAAGGCTTAGTACAGACTAAATAGGAAGATGGACTGCAAAAACCGCGTAGTGTAGTCAATTCTCGCTTGTCGTTATCGAACTAGCTCTCAGGAAGTCTCTAGCATTACGAAGTATCGGTAGCGTCATACCAGAAGTGAGATGAGAGTCATGAGACTAGAAGTGAAGGGCTCTAGCATTGATAGTAGATCCTGGCACTAGTGAACAAATTTGAGGATTTTATGCCGCTTCCCACGCGCCTACACTACAGAGAAAAAATTTGGTCGAGTTCCAAAAACATTTCCTACCCCCTTCCCCTCAACCTAAAGCGGCGGAACACGGGCGCGGCTCCTTGAATCTAGTTCGGCCGTCTACCGCCACGAGCGTCTCACGTTTTGGAGGGAAAATTCAGAAACCGCTACTAGAGGGCCAACCGTTCTTGTGTTATCAAGAATATTCACTTTCGCCGAGTGAAGAATTTGGTTAGCTCAGAACTTCTAGTCTCATCTCACTTCTGGTCATACTTATGGAACATAACGTACTTTATTTAGTGTTATACCTCTTTCTGTTATGTTACTTATATATTGCCGAAATTTGGGATAAGTTTAACAAGCCCTATATCAATCTATTGATAGCCTGTCAAAGCAAAAAAGGTCCGTGGCCCCAATAGTAGTTCTAAATTGACCTCTGGACCCCCTAGGGTATTTTTAGGGCAAAAAGACGAAAATACGTATAGAGTAGGTTGTAAAAACTATAAAATCAGCTACACGATTTTAAGTTTTAGGGGCAGATATGCGCAGCCAGCTTACAAAGGGCCCTTGCGCTGTCATGACCCACCCAAAAAGGGTCCTGGCTGGGTCCTTCTATACACTGTAGCTTTTAAAATTGAGACACCAAAAGCTTTCGACAACATCGTAATATTGTACAACAACGAATTCGTTCAATTTTGACAAGAATATTGAGCATTACAATAGAAGAAAGCGGTTTATCATGTTCAACAGTTTGAAGGCAGTTTCTAAGAGCCTTTTGTTGTTTCAAAACTTTGTAATAGGTTAAACAATCGCTAGTATATTTTGCACTTAAGCCTAAACTGAAGTACAAGTTAAGCCTAGTTTGAAAAAAAATTGAAAAGTGCTCGGGATTTTTTTTTTTCGCGCCAAGTTCTTTCTTCTTTAGCGGTATAGTCGTTATAAAAATAATATTCATGGATCAACTGATGACATTCTTAGTTGAATATCGAATCTACATCGATCGGCATTTTACCTTTTAACATTTCTCGATCAATAAAAGGCATTGTTACGTACGTAAAAAAGTCACAAAACTTTACTCTCCCCAAGTGCCTTTGGTCTATTTTAGATCTAAAAGTTAAAAAAGCAGTACACAAAAGAATACGAACCAAGGCTTAGATAGAGTACTAGGCTGAACCGAAATCTTTGAAAACGGATTCCTATCTTAATTGGATAACTCTGAACCGACTGAACTACTTTGAAACGCTTTCTTCGCAGTTCGGGGAGGGTTGGACTTTTATTGCGCTTTTTAGGTAATAGCCGCGCGTAAAAAAGTTGCAAAAGATTGCCGAGTTGAAAAGAGAACTCGAGTTTAAATGAACAATAACGAATTGGAAACGTTTCTTTAGGGTGTGGAAGCATGGGGATATCTGATCTAAGCCTATTTTGTCGGGGTCCATTATATGGTGAACAGATAAACCAAAGGAAGTTGCGTGAATAAAAGCGCGGTTGCTTTTTAAAAGGATGTTTGAAATTATACAGTTTTAACACTTATCCCTAATGAACAGCACCAGGTATCGAATTGGTTAGAATTTAAGCAGAAGCAAATAGGAATTAATTGAAAAATGTGAGGTATACTGACCCTTGTCCTAACGCTATCTATAAGTAAATGTAATTCGAATTTCCCCTAGCCCTAGTATACTTAATAGCTCACGCATGAACCTCAGCTCGCTTTAACCATAAAATTGGTTCCATTGTATCTACACGACTCGATGCAAAATACGGCACCATTTTAGAGCCATAAATAATATTACCACTTTAAACCAAAAACTTTTAGAGCAATTTTTCCCAAAACCCCCAAAAAGAAAAATTGAAATAGGTTATAAACCACGTGTCAAAAATTCCATCGCATTGAAATATTGGTGCTAAAAGGAATAGACTCTAATAGCTACAATAAAATAACCCCCTAAAATTTAGACTGAACGCGTGCGGACAGAGCTATTTCAATTTATAGATACATATATGCAGAAGTGAGATGAGACTAGAAGTGAAGGGCTCTAGCATTGGTAGTAGATTCTGGCACTAGTGAACAAATTTGAGGATTTTATGCCGCTTCCATCGCGCCTACACTACAGAGAAAAAAATTGGTCGAGTTCCAAAAACATTTCCCACCCCCTTCCCCTCAAACTAAAGCCGCGGAACACGGACGCGGGTGCTTGAATCTAGTTCGGCCGTCTACCGCCACGAGCGTCTCACGTTTTGGGGGGAAAATTCAGAAACCGCTTCTAGAGGGCCAACCGTTCTTGTGTTATCAAGAATATTCACTTTCGCCGAGTGAAGAATTTGGTTAGCTCAGTACTTCTAGTCTCATCTCACTTCTGATACCAGTACACTTCTTTTAAACTTGAACAACAAGGAAAGAAATAATAAAGTTTTGACTTTAGGGGCCATGCAGGCAACTAGTTGAGATTGAAAGCGGATAAAATGTTTTATATACGAGGCGTTTCGGGGTATAAAACACCCGGGCAACAAAACAGGGCAGGGCAGAGCAAGGGTATCCCTATAGGGTCTCCGGGAGTTCAACTTAGGGACGGGTACACCCTTGGCGATTGAGACAAGATTTCTTTTTCCTTGGTTTTTTTTTTTGGGAAGAAAAAGGTATTTTTGGTAGAAGAAATAGAGCGAAAGAGCGCCCCCTGGAGACATGATCCTGAGTTGTTTTTAAGTGGTTCTGTTACCGCTGTCTCCCCCTAGAAAAGCTCGCTACGGAGTTCTATGCCTTTTTAAAGTTGGGAACCGTATATTTTCTTCACCAAAATTGACATGTGACGTCTTTATTCTAGCATGAACCATTTCTTAGCGGGTGCTAAAGTTTAAATCGTAGGTTTTTATTTAAAGGGTAGATGAAATACTCGACTGATTTTATCAACAGCTCGGTACTATTCAAACTGGGGTTAGTAGGGAATAAGCCTCGGTGTAAAAAAAGGGGGTAGGCAAACCTCAGTATCGAGACGTACAAGGGAGTTGACACATAACTATCTCTGCGCACTCTCTGGACCCAAAACTCCCAGAGCGCAGGCGCCGAAAAGCGAGATGGGAGTCAGAGTTTTACCCCCGTGTCTTTCCCTCTTTGTTTCATCGAAGAGGCTTATTGCCAATACGGGCATAGCTCCGCCCCTTGTCTTTTTGGCGGCCATTTTTCAGCCCCCATCTTGGTACCTTTTCTAGCACGAGTGGAAGGTTGAGTGACGTAGTACTGTTAAGTCAGTGTTTGGGCACTGGTTTGGGTAAGTTGCCATTTTAAATTGATGACCACTTCTTTAACAATCATCTATAGAAATTATAAAGTCAACGTTCTTATTCATTTCATTACGCCTTTAAAAAGGGGGCAGGCCCGATTTTCGGGGCTTTTAGAAATTACCTTGTTTTATTTGAAAGACTAACTTGTAAAAGAAAAAAAAAATAAAATACTTAACTTTAAATTCTTTTTATAAAAAGAAAAAGTATGTTTTAAGTAATAAATAAAAAACTGTGGAAAATTTGTATCGCTAGCCAATTTGTACAAATCCAAGTTTTTAAGGGTCTTTTTTTTTCCTTTTAAAACTTGTCAGGAAATGTAAAGAATTTCGGTTTTGTGTAGACCGGTTTCAAATTTCAAAATTCCTATACACCGTTTTTAAACATTTAACAAATTAAGTTATTTGGTAAATACTTTTAAAAGTATCCTTTCCTAAATAATTTAATATGTAAATTAACTGTTGTTCTCCGAAGGCTTAATCACGTGATAATTAGTAGTACTTCAATTTTTAAAGCGCGCAATTTCAAAATGATAGGAAAAGGCTTAACGAATATAAATGCATTCACAAAGCAGGTGACATTGCAAATAGTTAAGGCGCGCAATTTCAAATTTCAAACAAGGCTTAACAAATTTTTTAATTTATCTGGCTTTTCTATTAGTTTGAAACATTAAACTGAAGCGCTAGGGCTAACCTCTGACGTAAATATGACGCAAAGGGTAAATGAAATATTTCCCGCGCACATCACAATCTATTTTTATGGTGAACCGGGATTTAAAATTATTTCGAAAATTTGTTTCTTGATGAAATGTTAACCGATTTTAACAAAACTTGTATTATTTTAAAAGACAAAAAAATACCCCACCTCTTTTAAAATGGGTTTAAAAATCCATTTTAAATTAGTCTTGCACTTTAAAATGCTTAATTTCCCACCTTAATTAGACGAAAAGGAGAAAGTCTTTGATTGATCACGCGACAAATAATGACCCTCTCAAACATTAAATTAATTCCGAAATTGGTTAAATTCTTAAAGTTATAAAACTTCACCTTCACTTTAAACTAATCAGAAATCGATTTATCTACCTAACGAATTATCTCCCCACTCGCCAAGTCAAAAGGGGAAGGGGGAAGGCAGATCTTAAAAAAAATTAAAATTGATTATTGAAAGTAAAAAAAAAAAATAAAATAAAACTAGATTTGAAATTTCGTCTTGGATATCATAGGCGGTATAAGAAAATTTTCCAAGAAGAAAAAAAAAATAAAAAATTCAAAGCTAACATATTTTTATCTCTCATTTCAATCAGTAAAAAGGTTTCGACTCTAGCTAGGTTTCTTTTCTGATGTGTATGTATTTTTTTCTTCCGTTACTCCCTAGTTTAAGGGGTCAAATTTAGTCCCTTTGAAAATGACCTTCTATCATTTCGTTTCGGTAAATGGATAGGACTTAAAAAGAATTTTTATTTTGTGATTAGGTTTATAATTTTTTTTATATAATAGCTTATAGAGGGCACGTGCCAATATGCGCCCGTAATACAATGGACGTATAAATCATCTTTTTACAGCCATATATCTTTAGATGCCCCGTATACTTGTAAAACTGTATCAAGAAGTGATATCTAGTTTATTAGGGAGAAGGTATAAATTCGCCACATTTCCAGCTTTATCTCCAGTCAAAACGTAGGTTCGGAGTTAATCCCCGCCGCCTCTAAATTACAACCAGCATCTCATTGGTTCTTGAAAACTCACGTCAGCGCGACGCGAATGACGAAAATTACGTATTTTCCGACTGAGGAGAGTGTAGCGAAATAGCCCGGCCTCCTTTTACGTCCCCCCTTGTATTTTGAAAGGGGGACTGGGACTATGGCGCGCGAATACTTAGGCATCTTATACCTTCTCCCTAATAAACTAGATATCACTTGTTGACCGTATAAAACCAAAGAGAATAAACCAAGAGGAGCAGAAACTTTGGAAATAGGGATCGACTCCGATTTTCGAGAAACTAGTTCCGGTTGTTCACGTGACCGTGTTGTCTGCTTAAAATTTACTTTTTGTACGTTAATGGTCATCCCAGAGATCAGCCCTTTGCCACCACAAAAACTAAGCAGCCGACATAATTGAACCAATAAAAGGTGTCGCTGTTTAGCCAAAAAACAAAACCGTGGCCGGCTTTTCAGAAGCCTTGTGAAAGGCTGACTTTCTGCTCCTCTATAGGTATTATTCTCTTTGATAAAACCGAATGGTTTAACATTTGTATATAACTTTGTAAAATATTCTAAGACTAACGAGGACCAGAAAAGAGTATATAGTCAGTTTCGGGAAATATATTAACTTTATTTAATCCCCCGCGCCTCTGTGCGCGTTTTTTCTATCTCTAATAAGGTTTAAGATCCATGATTATGGTCCCAAATAGCTTAACCACACTGTGTAAATGCCGTTGATTGTCAATGAAAACTCGGATATTGCTCTGTTTAGTCTTTAGAAACCCCTAACTACGAAGTTGTTTACAAAAACCAAAATGTATTTTTAGCGAAATTCGAAACAGTTAACAAAAATAACCGCCTTTAATTCTTCGAAAATAGCCCAATTGATGATTCGAGGCATCACCAGCACGTGTTTAAATAATTTATTCAATTATCACCACGTGGTTTTAATAAATACTCGATCGACCTCAAAATAGCTTCTTAACCCTTTTAAATTTGAATAAAATTGTAATAAAAGAAATATGACGTCAAGAAATTTCGTTATTTCGCAAAATAACAAAATTAGCAATTCAAGATTGTTATTTTATGGATCGAAAAAAAAAAGAAAGATAAAAATTTTAGTGAAACGAATATAAGATAAATAGTTTGAAAACTTAACAAACTGTTCGCTCCGCTATCTTTGGTTCAGATCTAGTATATAAGATTGAAAATTCCGAATTCGCCCTAATCGGTCTTACACGTTCAAGAAAAATATGACGGGACATAAGTTGCGTCATAAATAAAGTAATACCAATAAGTATGACGCTTTTCATTGTTGTAACGCTACTTTTACTGAATAAGGTTTGTTCCTATGATAAGCGTTTTCCATGAAAACAGTGTTGCCAGGCCGTTGGTGAGCAAGCTAGTTTTGATTGGCAATAAAATTATCGAATACGTTGGGTTGTTGGAAGAAATGTTTTTCGCGAAGAAAAACGCACTTCATTTAGTGTCATACTTTTTGTTGTTACTGTTACTTATGGTTGTATTTGATACGATAGAGCTCTTTGGCGCAGTGATATCTAACCCCCAGCTAAGCCTAGTCGCGTGTTTCAAGAGGGTAAAACCAAAACATAGGGGCGGGGGGTGGGGGTTTAGGGTTTTGAATTTTTAAAAGAAATACACTGTCATCAATTTCTCGACCTATCTTTCTTTTCTTGTTCGTTTTCGACTCTTTTCGATTATTAATCGTCTATGATTTGACCGTGCCCGGAAGTCACGTGACTTAAAATCCATCCCCCACAATGCCCCGCGGGAAAATTTTCAAAACAGTTCATCATTCCTTGAAGGAACTTTAGCCAGGCCATGAGATTTCTCGGAGACACGTCGAAATTGTACAAATCAAACGTCCTCAGTGCCTTCATTATCTCTATTTGCATTTACCGTTCGTGTTTTGGGAAGGGAAGGAGTTAAGAATGGCAAACACGTGGAAAATTGCTCATCGTTTCTCTAGAAAGAATTTATCGCTTGATATTATAATATTTCGCCAAATTCCACGGTGTTTTTAAACGGTACGAATACCTTAGATTGTTAGTAATGCTAAAGCGCGATATTAGAGAGGGTGGATTTTATTTCGTTGGCACAAATATTACCCCTGACTCTCTTATAAGTTTGGTATGCGTCAGTCGCAGCGGGTACCCTATCCCTTGTTCAGTATTCCCCCCCCCCCAAAAAACGGCGGGAGATTGCCTCGTGAGGGCGCAGCACGTGCTAAAATAAAATGGCGCCCTGGCTTAAGATATTCCAGAAATTTCAACAACAGATTTTTTTTTCTTTTTGATTCAGATTAAACGCTCCGGTATTAATATCTCTCTTTCCTGTTGAGACTTAAGTCCTTTAAAGGTATAGTTACGCAGAAAGTTTCACGATCTAAGCCAATAACAAAATAGTCTCGAGTCCTGACTAACTCATAACCAACGCGCACTGCAACCGCTGAAATTTTTCAGATAAGTCAGTAGATAAGTAGTGGGTACTTTCCAGGAATTCTTTTTTTCCAATCCTCGGCCATCTTGAAAAACGGTGGGCAGAAATGTGAAAAATCTTTTTAGAAGAACGATAAGTACGTTTCAACCGATTTCTTTAAACTGGTTCAATATATGCCATTGAAGCAAACATCACAGGGTCTAGTTCCCTCACGCCAAGAAGCACCGCAAGCGGCAGTGTGAGTCCACTAGCCTCCCGCGTGTAGCGAACGCGAGCTCCATCTGGCGTTGTCTCTTTGCACTAATGAACCCTCCTAATATGGCGGCCCTTCCCCTGTGCATTGGTTTCTCTGCAAATATTCAATGGAATGCTCCACATCCTATACATAGTTTTAAAACTAGGAGGACTCATCTCATTTACACAAGGAGGCGAGGCTGCTTGCAGGACAAAGAAGTCTGCACTTTTTGTCCACAAGTAGCATGGCCTCCATGTGCAATTGGCTAAAAACTACGTATAGACGGTCATTATGGGTGTTGACTTGAATTTGTCGCCATTTTAAAATGGCGACCATGCCGAAATACAATAAAAATGTCCTGTTGTTTGTGGCTAGTGAATAAATAAAATTGAAATTTATAAATTAACTACGCGATATATTTACATATTCGTGTAGAGCGGATTATGGGGTTTAATTTAAGAAAAATTAGGTCAAAATTGAATTATAAATAAGGATATTACGTTAGTTTTTGCCATCGAAGGTATTACGAGAAAATATTTTTTTAGCTTCACAATCACTTTAAAAATAATTTCTATCCGGATGGGGCACCCTATAAGCTTATCGCGTTTAAAAATCTATAATCCTGATAATAATATATGAATTTATATTTGTCCCCTTAGCGTTCGTACAACTTAATTTAAATTTTTAATAGATGACTTCAAAGAAAATATTTCCTTCAGTCTTTTGTTTTTTATGTTTTTAAGTTTTCGAATCGTGATTTGAAACTTTAATATAAGCAGATAGTGTCCTATTCCTCCACTATTCAATCTTAAAAAGGTATAAATCCCTTAATAAAATAAGCCTTCGTTAATATAAATATTTAATTCATTCCAAGATTGAATGAAAACATTTAATTTATTTCGGTAAGATCAAAAAGTATACCGCGTTTAATCAAACTTAAGTTTAAATCCATTTTTACCAGTTTTTTTAAAGGGATATGGCACTCAGTATTATCTTTCTATTGAGTCTAATAAAGCCAAAGTTAGGGAGCTGTCAGTACTTCGCCATTAAGTTAAACACCAAACCCAGGGTTCATACAAAGCTGGTAAACTTTGTAAAAAATTGGACGCTAAATATTTAGGGAAAAATTTAATTTTAGAAATATTTACTTTAAATGCTTAGTAAAATTGAGTAAAAATTTCAGAGGCATTTAAATTAGTAAAATTGAGGAAAATGCCAGATATAATCAGGAATAGATTTAATTTTAGAAGAAGGAGTGGAGAACAGAGTAATTTGGGCAAGCATCAAAGTCCCGGATTCCCTTCCCTGGGACGGGGGGTATGAAAGAAGAGGCGGGTCATGGCGACAGAGGTAAAAAGGAATTTCGTATTTTTCGCCATCCCCGTCAGCAACGTCATCAAAACGTAGTTTAAGTGAGTCAATAGGATAATTTAAACTTTTCGTTATGTGTTGGAGGGAGGGGCTCTATACTGGGCTATGAGTCGGACTGAAGTAAATACTAACCGTTCTCCATTCCTACTTCTAAAATTAAATCTATCCCTGATATAATTAAAATTTTTAGTAAAAAATGAAGAAAATTTCATAGATATTAATTTTTTTTTGTATAATTTTGCAAATTCTACGGATTTTTTTTTATAAATTTGTGAGGCTGAATAGTAAGTAAAACAATACTTTGTTCTTGAGGTGATCTTGCACTTGGAAATAACAGAAATCAGTTTTCCAAAAATTGTAGAAACCCTGAAACCTCTGCCGGAATATGACCCAAGTTAGCCCTTGACAATAAAACCTTAATTTCATGTATAAAAGACTTGATTTTTTATTATTACCACCTTTCGTCAAGGTAATGGCATCAATACAGCTTTTAGTGTATTAAAAATATAAAAAAAATAACGTCTGGTGCCTTTTATACTTTAGCCAATTCGTTTTGCATAACATAAAAAGATTTCGGGCAATAGAAAATTATTTCCCATTCAAGTTTTACGGGAGAGAGAGAGGGAAAAAGACTTTTTGGCAAAATGGATCCGAGGATAGTAATGTAATAATAGGCGTAACATTTAGTTGGATTGATCACTCTTGGTGGTTCTAGTGGTTTCTAATGGAGTAGGGGTGTACTTGGTATAATGGTGCGTCGATGGATACAATAGAATCTATGGGGCAGAAGGTGATAGCCATTTTTAAACCCGAGTGTTCCCGCCCTTTCCTATATGGCGCCGAAAAAAATAAAACCACCTAGGGTTAGGTTAGTTGTCCCGACTTAAGTTAGCCCTGAGGTCAAAGGTTACGTATTACAGGGGATAATTCAAGAGATTTAAGCCTATTTTTGAGTGACGTCAACAGTGCTATTTTGGATCTTTAAGAGAAACAAGTACTGGAATAGGAAGTGCGACGAAAGTACTTCTTTTGCAAGGATGTGATGGACATTTGTTTTCAGCTGGTTTCGAGAGATTTAAGCCTATTTTTTGAGTGACGTCAGCAGGGCTATTTTGTATCTTTAAGAGAAACTACTAGAATTGAAAGTACTTCTTTCTGCACGGATGTTATGCTTTCAGAACTTTAGTTTCCGGTTGTCTCGGATTGGTTGGGTTACGTTATAAGATCTAATTTATTTCAAACCGGCTTTAGATTTAATTATTAAAATAATTAACCTACCATCGGTAAGAACTAGTCATAAATTAATCCTCAAGTTAGTATTCTTCTGACAAATTTCAAAATAATTATTCCCAAGATGACAGTAAAAGGTTTCTCAAGTTTCCATCATGTTCAACCCAAGGAGAAAAAACCCTCCCATATATGAATTGACCTCCTTGATTACCCATGGTCAGTTTTCAATTTTTAACAAGCTTTTTATGGTACCTTTGGGTCTAAACTAAAATTCTTTGGTCTACCAACGTTTCCCACCATGCTCTCGGACCTCGGGACCAGAGAATGAATACAATCAATGCAAAGGCTAAAGAAAGATAAACTTAGTTGGTAAGCCTCGGTGTGGTGGTGGTGCATCTTTTAAGATGTCACGGGGCAAGTAGAATGACTGATGGTAGAGCCCCGAGGCAAAAAGCGGTTCTAAAGACCTCCCGCCTTTACAAGATTTGACCCCCACTCTTTGAACCTTGCCGCGCAGGTATTCCGTAAGAATAAGATAGCACCAATACGAGTTGAATTTTAGTTGTACATCGTATTCTTCAAGGCGGGGTTATTATAGCTTCAAAGACTAATAGTTTCGATACGAGGGATCTTTTTTTCTTCTTCTTTTTCTTCTACTGAAGGTTGATGGGGTCAAAGGTTAACTGGGGAATTCGGACCAATTACGTACGCGATTAGGGTAGGTTTTTAGGTAAGTGAGCTAAGAGATAAAGTGAGTTAACAAAAAACTGACGCCATCAGGGGCTTGAGTTTGATTCTACCCACTTAAGTACGCAATTTAATTGATAGTAGATTTTTACTTATCAAATTGTCATTCATCAGAAGTATATTACTATGACTATTTAGAAGTGTGGCACTTATTTTTGTTTTAAGTAATGTGTGCAAGATATCCATGGATTACTTTATTATACTGGTAGCTCTGAACTTAAATCCACTCTCTTAAAGATAGCGATGGTGTCATGTCTTAAAGGGGGAAAAAGTAACTGGCCAGCGCCATCTTTCAGACGTCATCGTAAACTAATATTAGGTCGCGAAATAAAAATAAAAGGCTAAAACAAAACTATGGGTTCTTTTTTGTTTTAGTTATGTCGGTCACGTTGCAATCCCAACAAATATAGAGAAGATTGCCGTTTAGTTTCCCAGTTCGCTAGAAACCCTATTTCCCGCCCAATATTTTTCCCGCCAAAAAAAGACCTTAGCTAAGCCTTGTCGTATTGGTTTTCCCGCGAGTTACTGCGGTCCCGTTTTCTTCATAGCGGGGGTCCCTATATTACGGGCTTTTCTACGAAACTAGCCTGGTGGATTTTATTTGTAACTTATAAAACGATTCTTATAGGGTGTATATGTCTCGAAAGCCGAGGCCCGAACGAGGCTTAAGAGCTATCGGATGCGGTATATAAATATATGGTGAGATGGGCGGGAAAAAATAGGCGCGAAACCCGGGAACTTCTATTCCGGGAGATTTTGCGCGGGAAAAAGGTTTGTCCATATAAATACGAGTTCGGACTTTCAATGAGGATTGTGTATGGTACGACGGAAAACCTTTTGTTTGGTTACGGAGGGCTAAAGCCGTCTGCTTATAACACTTTTTCCCGTCTTATTTGCAAGATATCCGGTTAGGGAAACGCCGGACGGTCCAGGAAAAGGGACACGGGACATAGGGGGCAATCCCTAAAGAAAACTAGAGCTGTCAAAACCGTCCATATTTATCTCGTGTCAAAAATGTAATGTGATTCAACAATATATTAAACTTGAGAGCGAAAATGTTGTATTTGGCGGGAAAAGTCCGAGGCTTAGTGACGAAGCAACAATGCTTACGTAAAAACTTGACTAAAAATAACTAAACCTGGTAAAGAAGCAGCTTTAAATAGCACTTAATCTGTTTGGACAACTACGCGACCACAAATCTAAAACCGTGTCTTTCAGAAAAAAAACCTAAATTCACCTCACCGCCAATGCAAATCCCTAATCTAATCCGACTTATTGAAATCCCTCGACTCGATTCTTTATTGTTAAGCACTAACGGCACCCAAACGCCTTTGCAAATATTAAACCGTATGAATACATAACAGTAGATGTCAAGTTGAGCCTCCCCGTAACCACCACCATAACTGACACGACTGCCTCACGATGACTCTTCACATATTGAATAATAAGTGAGATTTATTTAAGGGATATCCCCCCGTTTATCAAAGCTAGTTAGGGGTGGGGTGGGGGTTACAATTTTGATTTTAGCACCCAGCGCGACATCAAATATATTTTTGACAAGGGGAGAAAATGATTGCAGTTTGATTTTAAATGACAGCTCTGAGAAATTTTGGTTATATAATAGAGGGGATATTTAACGAAGCGTTTGTGGTTTGGGTTGTTGGAAAACGAGATTAAAATAAATTAAAATATTTTCTCACCGTTTATTTAAATTTGGCACGAACTGTTGTACGAGGAACCGACAAGCCAAATGGATTGATTCATAGCCACAATTAAGCCTATAATTAATATTAATTATTAAAAAAAAATAATGATAAAAATTTATTTAAAAAATAACCAATGAATAATACATACAAGATTAGCTTTAAAACAAAAACAAAAAAATAATTCAACCAAGAAATTATATTAGTGAAGCGGGGAATGCATATTGTGTAATGATGACACTCGTACAAGTAGGAGGAGCTTATTATTTTATTGTCCCGCCCAAATCGCGAACTAGAGACGGGAGGTAATTATTTCCCGTGTCACCTTCCTGATTTAACCCATTTGTAATTAAAAACAGAAAGAAACTATAGAAAAAGAATGTTAAGCCTTGTTAATAATTTTCACAAGCACCATCAGTCAAATATCAGGGCGTGAAATGTCTGTTTTCACGCTTTTACCCTTACTAATTGTCTCGGGTCGTTTTGGTTCCAAAAATAGCTAACAACACCGATATTTCGGTGCCAAATGAACCCTTTCTTTCAGTATTATCCTATTATCACGTCTAGCGGGCCATTATAGGCGCCATACCTAAAATACTTAAGCCTTGGTTAGCCCCCCAAACAAATTCCTTTGTATATGTATAGGAAACGTTAAGCCTAATCACGCATCGATACAGGGAAAGGGTGTGAATACAGTTAAGTAATTAGTTTCGACGGTCTAGTAATTCTATTTTAAGGATCCCTTAAATGAGTTTCCGATATGTTGTACTAATTAATTAATAATTATATTTCAGATAACGACGCGCAGAATTTTCTCCCACGCACCTTTTTGTAAAGAATTTTACAGAGAACCCCGCCAGCTATACGCGTGGATAGTTTTTACGTTCGTTCGGGCCTAAAAAGAGTTGTTCAAAAATAGGCCCCAGCCAACACTGCAACGGTTAGACGCCCCAAAAAATGACAATTAACGTAATCAGTAAACCGCACGAGCCTCCTTTCGCCCCCAAGGTGACGCGAATTACTTTATTAGTCCACCACATTCCCTCTTACATCATGGTTTTTTTTAAAGTGAAGGTCAAATGTAAGTTGGATGTGAATTAGGCGTAGGGACGTACCTAAAATTGCGAGTCACTCCATCTTCACAACTAGGCTTAGCAATAGAAAACTGCGAGTCATGTCTAACATGAAAAACTAGGCTTACTGAAGGAAATAAAAGTTGGGCTTAATACGATTCAAAACTAGGCTTAAAGCAAAAACGCAAGTCATCCCGAACTTTAAAAGTATCTTTTGGAATGTCTTGATGACTTTGTGACACACACAAACGTTAATCTCCCATTAATACAAAGTGAAACCATACCCTAACCATTAAGACTAATTTTAATTAAAAGAAGAAATGGAGTTCATTCCAGCATCCCTTTGGTTTTTAGAAGGCGTGGCTTACCCAATAAACCGCCGGGGAATGATTTTGGCGCTAAGAGAGAGGGGAGGGGAGGGGATGGCAGTGCAGAGAAAAAGTCGTTAGAGCGATTAGGGTGATAAGAGGGTGTTGGAAAAAGTACAACACAAGCAGTCAGCCAAGTTAGCACCCCTTTTTCTTCCCCACATCCCACTCCACGGTAAAAACTTAATGGCTAATTAAAAATCATTTGCGCTTAACGTAACGGCCCTAGCTATTTCCTAGAAGCATTTTCTCCCATTTTATTTTATTATTATTATTTTTTTTTCATCAAAAGCTAAGCCTTGTCTTATCAAAAACGAAATTCAAAGCGTCCGGAGCTTTTTCAACAGTTTTATGGATTTTGGACGCGCCGGGATTGCCCTAATAACTCGCTACCGCTTTTTTAAATAAAGATACGATAAGAGTTAAATACAATCTACTTATAACATCAATAAGTGTCTTGGTATTAACAGAAATTAATCATTATGAAGTAATAATAGGCCAGAAAATAAATCGAAATATGCAGTAAGTGAGCTAGGCCTTAAGAATGATGTTTAGGACGAATTATTATTATTTGTTTCTTCAGCTTCTTTGGTCGACCAATCAGCGATTTACATTAATATTATATACCCGCGGCGTCGCTCGCGTGTAATAAGAACTTCCATCAAAATCTTATAAAGAATGGGTAGATTTTACTGATGACTAATATTTTTGTAGCACCCATAGGAGGAGCGAAGGCACTCGGCGTTGCCCATCAGCCCGTCGGGACATTTTTCATTACTTTTCATGCGAACATTATTCCATAAAGAAGGGTTTTTAAATTTCTGACCGCCATTGAAAAAGAGGGCAACAAATCGATCCCGAAAGACCATTCAGCCAGTGTACTAAATATTTGTGAAATCGTTTGAAACGCGCGGACTTCGTTGCATAGAGAAGATTTTTTACATTTCTGGGCGCCATTTATTAAGATGGCGGAGGATTGGAAAAATCTTTTTTAGTACGTGCCTACTACTTATGAGTAACGTTCCTGCAAATTTTCAGCCTTCTAGGGCAAGCGGTTTGGGCTGGGCGTTGATTATCATTCAGTCAGTCAGGACTTTGATTTATATAGATGTCATTTTTAATTTCTCTCCGACTAAAATAGCCAAATCTTGTTTTGAGGCATTTATCTATTTTCGTTGGTGCACAATCAACTAGGCTTTCCACGGCACTCCACTTTCTGTTATTTGAATTCTATTTGGTAATTCTTTATCTTTACAAATGTCCTTCCCCTTGGCTGGTAATTAGAATATTCCGTGCTAGAGTGGGGGGAATAGGGGGGCATTTAGGAAGCTATTAGCTTGACAACATAATACTTTTTATTCAAGACCAGGAGTTTTCAGGGGGAAAACTAAACGGATATAACACCAATAGAATTCTTGATTAAAACTCAGTAGCGCAATTTGCTTATAATTTAGTGTTAACAATTTTAATGCGAAAGTTGTTACTATTCCTAATTACTAACCAACCCTATTTAATTTTAAATAACATACAGGACTCATAATCTGAATATTAAACATAAATATAATTAGAAGACCCCGGAACAATTTGCTTATATTTAATGTTCATTAACTATTTTACCAAAATAGATTTTAAATAAACACAATAATAATGTGAATATTTAATTAACATTGTGTTTCTGATAAGTCTGCCATAAATTATGGGCGATTTTAACATTTGAGTGTTTTAGGAATGGTCCCTTAATTAAATTAGAAATCATTGTCTTTCAGTTTCGTAACTAAATTTATGGGGTCATTCGTAAAATAATTTGTACAATATTAACTTGAAAACAGTGGTCCGGACGACAAAATGGAGATAGAAGTTGCACTTTCGATTCAAAATCGACCAAAGAACATCCCCTTAATTTATTATGGCAGACTTAACAGAAAAACCTTCTATAAATACTTGGTATTCAAGCTATTTATTTTATGAACCAAAAACTAACAAAACGTGGATTGTAGAAAAATATAAAAATTTCCGTAATTTCATTTTAACAATTACCGCCCTCCCTCTCTAAATTATTATGCTTTTCTCTCTGGCTAAAAACCAGGCGTGGATGGTCCGAAATCTAAATGAACACAACGATTTAAGCTTATTTCCTTTCCTAAATAATCTCCAACCATTATTTTTCAAGATTAATAATAACATCACCTAAAAATTTTGTTCGCGTGAACTTTACGTGACCGGAATAGTTTAGAGATACAACTTGGCAAGAGAGGTTTCCCTACTTTAAAAAAAAATGCCTATATTTTTCTCCCCCTGAAATCGAATTGTGAAAATTGACCAATTATCTTCACGATTGATTTGATCTGGTCTATTTTAGGAATTTTTCTTCTTCCATGAACAAGAACATTTAGAAAAAAGAAAAAAATAATTTGGGATCTTTTTATTTTCTTTGACGTAATCGAAAATCGCGTGCTGCTTCGCGCATTTTCGCCTTTTTGACCTCGAGATAATTCATTTTAAAGGCTGTGGATCAACTATAATGTTGCGAGGGGCAATTCACTACAAGATATTAGGGTACAATGGTTAGATCAGGATATAATCGTCATTTAACTTGATTAAACATTCATTGTAACTAAACACTCCAAAATTGCAATTAAGATTTAATCAATGTAGACATTTGATTAAATTGAATTTAATAATAAGTCGTTAATTTAAACAAGAACGTGATCTGCCCCTCGTATAATTCCTCATGGGTTGAACCGGAAACCAATCCCTGTAACAACAGCTCGATCAATTAGTTTCTTTCATTTTTGCCAACATTGCAATGGGTGAGAAAACTGAGTGAGAAGTCAACCTGTTTCTTTTGTAACAAAAATAAGTTTCCTTTCTAGCTCTCATTAAATTAAGATAAATTGTACGCGCTGCGATTCGTTAATATGTACTCTATATATATACAGGGTGTTTCTGATAAGTCTGCCATAAATTAAGGGGAATATGCTCTTTGGGCGATTAATTCAGTCGAAGATGTAATTTCTATCTCCATTTTGCCACAAGGGCCATTGTTTTCAAGTTAAAATTGGAGTATTTAACGGATGACCCCTTATATTGATTAAGAAACTGAAAGACAATGATTTCTAATTTAATTAAGGAGTCTTCCTTAAAACACTCAAATCATAACTCGAAAACGGTGTCCCTTAGGGTAAAATGTCATGGAACATTTTCGACTCAAAACCACCGAAAGAACATCATCCCCCTTAATTTCTGACATACCTTCCAGAAACGCCCTGCATATATATACATATATATTCACTAATCACGTGACATTAACGTAACAATTGTTAGACCACGCGCAATTTAAAAATCAAAAACAAAGGCTTAAGGAATTTCCAAATATATTTTCCGCAACGGGCTTTTCTACTATAAATTTAAGTAACACGAAATTTTCTATAGATTTTCTCCTCTAAGTTAATAAATGGTTAGTTATAGCAGAAGTGAGATGAGACTAGAAGTGAAGGGCTCTAGCATTGGTAGTAGATCCTGGCACTAGTGAACAAATTTGAGGATTTTATGCCGCTTCCATCGCGCTAAAACTAGAGAGAAAAAAATTGGTCGAGTTCCAAAAACATTTCCAACCCCCTTCCCCTCAACCTAAAGCGGCCGAACACGGACGCGGGTGCTTGAATCTAGTTCGGCCGTCTACCACCGCGAGCGTCTCACGTTTTGGAGGGAAAATTCAGAAACCGCTACTAGAGGGCCAACCGTTCTTGTGTTATCAAGAATATTCACTTTTGCCGAGTGAAGAATTTGGTTAGCTCAGTACTTCTGGTCTCATCTCACTTCTGGTTATAACAAGAGTAACGCGCGTATATTGGTGGGAGAATTATATCGAAGGGGAAAGATCGGTCTTTAATGGCGCTGGAGGATAGTCAGTCGGTCCCCCGAGCTATTACCATAATCGTTCAGATTAGAGAGCGGGATATAGGACGATGCAGGCACCAGAACCTATTAGCATATTAAGGCAGTGAGCGGCCGGGTTCCATCGACACCTCGTCGAATAGCAGCGACTCAAGCTCAATCGTCGTTCCCGTTCTGCCAGAGCGGGAAATTACAAAAGGGAATCTCGGAGCACGCGCTAAACTCAACGCCTAGACACGTGACCCTCGATTTGGTGACCCGATTCGCCAATAGACAAGTTCGCATTTCAGTCCAATCTTAGTTAAAATCATTAGAAAAATTCAATCCTAAATTCAACTTCGAAATAACGTATAATTATCCTATTTTTCATATAAGAAATTAAATTTCTTTGATCGATCCTTCAATGGAAAAACATTTTTCTGTCTATTTTAGAAATTTGGTGAAGCCAACTCACAGGGGCAAACCCCTTAATGTTATTTCTACGGGCGCCTGTAAAAATGTTTACCCTGCTGTACACCCAAACCCAAACTTTGCAATACGAACAAAACTTAACAAATTTCAGTTAAAACCTTAGAAAGGACTTATTGCAAGGAATATTAACAAGTTTTTCTAGGACTGTTTCAATCCCTTTCAAGACTGTAACTTAGTATATAAGAACCCGCGAAATGTACTTGGAAAAATCAGCGACGCGAGTTCTAAATCTTTCAATAATAGACTATAGCTCGGAACTCAATGGGATTTTCTCATATTAGGAAATTAATCCAGTTTGCCTTATAATAGCCAATTCCCCAACAACAAAGGAAGCAAGACCCCCCCCTTCTCTACTCTCCAAAATAAGGTTTATAAATAACACCATCGTAGGAAAGCTATTGTAATTTTGGATGTAGCCCGCTCGTATCTTGAAAAGGAATCTGCAGGATAGAGTCATTTTCGAATTCAAATTGACTTTAACTGCCCGCTTTTCAAAGAGTGTTTGAATTCACCCCGTACTCCTATTGTTATTCAAATTTGAAATATTTTCAGCATATTTGAAATGGGATGAAGTAATTAAGTTTAAACGCTAAAAGATTAAACTTAATTTAAATATATTATTATTATTATTATAAAAACGTAAGTCTATGATAGGTGATTAAGTTTTCCTCCCCGTTTCTATTAATGATGCTTCGAGGAGTGGGCGGGTATTCCTTAAAGATCACCACGTGACGTCAAACAGATATGATAGAAGCTCGTTTGGTGACGTCACCGAAGTTGTTGATTTAATGAAAAAATCAATAAGAGTGACAACGTGACATGAAATAGAGAAATAAATTGAACATTTCAAGTCAGTTATTTAAAAACCTAACCAGACAAAGGCTTAGTATTACATCGATAATAATCATTTTCTAAGCCTCGGCTGCCTCACCCACACGATTTGACAGTGACACGTGACACATTTGACTGTAGGGGGGTTCCTCTAGTGTTCTGATAGGGTGTATGTAATGCCACATTTTAATCGCTTATTTTAATCAACAGAGGGCACGCGTTAACGCTTTTATTATTACAATCCCTAGTTCAATCCATCCGTCTTGCCAAGGCCTACGCATCTAACCAACTTCAAATCCCTCATGATTCCCCACCGAATTTAGGAATTATTGAGGGCGAGGGGGTACAATTGGCCCCTTACGGGGGTCATAATAAAATCAGAAACGCTGTATATCCCGATAGATGGTGATATATAAAAACACCAGTCTCTCTCTACGAGTTACCCCCCCAGCAAAAAATAGAAGGGCTAGGCCTTGGTTCGCTAACCCTAAACATTTATGATGCTAGAAGGAAGTAGGCAGTGCACCCAGGGTGGGAAACTTGGGCCTTGGTTAGGTTTTCGGGATATTATAAAGATAACTGGTGAGGTTATAATAGATTTGCCCGTTGCTCGCCGCTTTTATTATTGAGTATATCTCACTCTGAGAGTTCAATACGAGAAAGTTGATTTAAAGTTACAGTCCCGAGATAGTTAGGCTTAGCCGTATTGTACTTTGATGACGTATAGGTGACGCTCCTGATAAAAATGTCCGCGCGAGCGTCCTAGGGTTTTTATCTATTTGCCATATCAGACTTTTTTTGCAGGGTCCGGTCTAGGATCGCGCGCTTTTTGGGGTGATCCGCTTAAGGCTATTCCATGCCTTATCCGGGGATAGCTAGTATTATAAATGATAGCTTTTGCGCAATCTGATAGCTTTAGTTCTTTTTGTTAACCAAATATTCTGATAGATTTGCCGGGAAATAGAGAGAGGAACGCCTGAATTATACTTAATCTACATAATAATGAAGTTTCTCCATGGGTTAATTTTCACAAATCAATGAATCTTCTCTTGCTAAGGAAACACTTATTCGTGAATATATTTATTTTGAAATTCCGCGCGCTTTAACAATTCGCAATTTCACGTGTTTTGTTATTTTTTTTTGCTCCGTTTATTTGTTAAAAAAAAAAAAACACGTGAAATTGCGAATTGTTAAATGAACATTCGTTAAGCCTTTAAAATAGATTTAAAGTAAATTTAAAACAATATATTAAAGAGCAAGCTTTAAAAATTGATTGAGTAATACGGTCGGTCGTAAGAAAGAACACGCTTTATACATTTAGAGAGAAATATTTTAGAGTGAATTGACAAAGGCTTAAAAAACTTCTTTAAATTCCGTTCGCTCGGCGACCCTTTCAAGTCGTCGTCGTCGTCTTCTTTTCTATATGAAAACGTCGTCTATTTAAACCGGAAATACTCCGTATTTTCCAAAATGGAGGAAAAGAAGGGGATGGAATCGGGAAATTGCTCGACGTCCCCCTCCCGGTTTTTTTTTAAAACCCCGTTACCCTAGCTGCGAAACTCATATTTTTACACCGTTTTTCTATGACGCCGTTTATCGGGCAATTCGACTGTTAAGACTTGGTCGCATTTCGAATTTTAAAGTTAAAAGAGAAAACTAAATCTAAAACCAATTTCGTTCTCGCATTTTTAACTTTCGAAATAGGCTTAATGATACTAATAAATATGCTTAAAACATTCAAATTCTAGAGCATTTCATAACTGTTTGTCAATAACAAATAGTTTGAAATAGGCTTAGCAATATTAGCCTCAATACTGTAGAGGAGTTGTGGATGTACATTTTGCGAGAAAGAAGGCGCGAAGAGTAGAAGAATCGAATTAGGCTTAACTTCCAGTTGGTTAAGATCAATTTAGGCCTAATGCGAGTGCGAACTCTTCCGTTATATTACACGGAAGACGATTTTCTCTATAGGAAATAAAACGAACTGAATTTCGCGCCTTTTTTCTCCAGAACGCAAGAAGGAGAGAACAGCGAAAAAAAAAGTGACTGAGAAGAAAATGATTTTCACCCCCTTTTGCTCTCTTTTCTTCTCTCCGCTCCTCCTCCATCCTCATCCCTTCTTCCCTCCCAAGATGGCAGCTACCGATCTCAGCTTCTTCCATTCATTTTTCCAACTGGATGCTTCAAACGAGCTTTCTATTTCTTTATTGGATTTTATAGGAGAACATACCCATCTTCTCTCGCCCCGTTTCGGCATCTTTACCGACGCCGGGGGTCGTCCAATAGAAACCTTTTCTTTAACCCCTATTTAGGAACAGTTAGGTTTAGCGATATTTAAAAACAAAATATATTATTTTAGGACTAATTTCTTAATCAATGATAGGTTTATCAGATGGGAATAAATCGTTAAGAGGTGTAGTTTAAATAAGGCTTAGCCATTTTGAAATCAATTGTTTTGCTTAGGCTTTTGTAAATAACATTTACAGATCTATTTGGGCCTACTACCATAAACCCGTGGTACTAACTCTACCGTAAAACCATTGTATTTCAAGATTTCACAGGTCTATTTTAGCCTACTCCAACCGTAAATCCATTGAATCTTCTAAGCCTTTGTAAATAATATTTGAAGGTCTATTTTGGCCAACTACTATAGTTCCGTAAACCCATTTGAATCAATCCAAAATTATAAACCCAAACCCGAACTGTACAGTACTCGAGTAAACGTCGTTAATCGCTTGCCATTAACACGGCGCTTATCATTACGGGCCATCTTAATAATTAATGTCTTAATAAATTAAACATTGAAAGAGTGCCTGTCCTCCCACAAAAGACCAAGGGTGTGCTGCGTACCCGATAAAACCAGGCCCGTAAAAGAGAATTAGTTAATGACGATGATAAGAGATCGGGAAATTTCGGGGGTGTCAAGATTAAAACGGTTCGCGCATTCACGGTTAATTAAGTTAATGCCTTACTCTCTTCGAGACTTAAAAATCAAAACACTCTGTTAAACCTTGCCTTTATTAACAAGAAAAATACGAATAATCAAAGCTAGGAAGAAGCTCGTAAGTCGTGTGTGTCCCTTTGCTTCATTACGTACGTTACCCATACGAAAAATCATGGACTTTAGTTCTATAGAGGACTAGAAGAAACGTCTGGGCCATCAGCTATCGCGCGCGTTGACTTGGGGGAATACACATTAACTCCCCCACTCGCGCCAAGTTTTGAACACCGAGTTCTGAAATTAAATTTAGAATGACCTTGAGAATCATAACCCTACCTTACTCGTGCAGTAATTTTGTATCGCGTGCCCCTTTAGGATTTATAGATCCATTGAAGAACAAAAGAAACGTTACTTTCGCGTTCATGGCGACCTAATTAATACCTCCTGAATTATAACGAAAAGTACGCGTAACCAAGGCAGTTAAGCCTAACCTAATTCATTATTTGACAAGGAACCAAGGCCCGATTCAGGCTAGAAGCTAGGCAGGCTTTTCTAATCCCCAAAGTTATCGCCTCCACAAATTAAATCATGGGATAGAGCTAGTTTGGGGTAATTAATTAGGGACGAATTCTTTGAAATAGAGAAGGAAGACGCGGTGGTGGTGGTGGTAAGCCTTGGTCTTATTCTATACGTCCCTTAACCCTTTTCTCTCTGGGTTTAGTCTCAGCGCCCGCTAGCGGATCTCTGGTCTTTTCCGGACTACCTCGTTGAAAGGATATAACCCCTCTTTCTCCCTGACTGACCTCCCATCCTTGGTTTGGCGCGCGCGGGAAAGAGATGATTCGCTTTCCTCCAACGCAAAGGCTTAGGGTTGGGTCGGGTGCATGGCCAGGCGGGAATAAGAACCAATTACCAGCCCGTTAATTGCTATAATTAGTTTGACCGTTTATAGTAATTTCCTTTTTAGACCCTTTTGATTTCTATTACCCATTTTCGGTATGGCACGAGGGATGCCGGGAAGGGATGAATGGTGGGCGCGCGAGTTTTAATGGAAGGAGAAAAGAGGGACGCGTTATTGTCTTTTGTTTTTAGATTCGGATGTTCAATCAATATTCGATTCTAGTTTTGGTTTCAGTTGTTCAATAAAACCCGAGAAAGTCAATATTTCTTAATTTGTAGTAAATATCTACATCGAAAAGAAAAGTCAGATGTTATTTGATTTCGTAAGTGTATATTTTAAATCGTACATTAATTATGGGTCTAATTACAATTCCCAAAGTGTTCTTAACTATCCTTTTGTGGTTCTTAATTTTTTTTTTTTTTTAGAAATTCTGTGGGTAAGGAAGGCATGAGAGCCAATGAACAGTATGGGGGTAAAAACGAGGTAATATATAGTAACAGAAGTGAGATGAGACTAGAAGTGAAGGGCTCTAGCATTGGTAATAGATCCTGGCACTAGTGAACAAATTTGAGGATTTTATGCCGCTTCCCACGTGCCTACACTACTGAGAAAAAAATTGGTCGAGTTCCGAAAACATTTCCTACCCCCTTCCCCTCAACCTAAAGCCGCGGAACACGGACGCGACTCCTTGAATCTAGTTCGGCCGTCTACCACCGCGAGCGTCTCACGTTTAGGAGGGAAAATTCAGAAACCGCTACTAGAGGGCCAACCGTTCTTGTGTTATCAAGAATATTCACTTTCGCCGAGTGAAGAATTTGGTTAGCTCAGTACTTCTGGTCTCATCTCACTTCTGATAGTAATAAAGATTTGTTCATCTGCTACTAACTAAAACTTTTTAAAACTGCGATTAAGACTTTTTCGCAAACTCGTTCAGGAAAAAAAAGGTAAATAAAAAATAAAAGTTTATGGGGTAGTTACACTCGAGTCGTACAGCGAATGTATGCACCGGAGTAGCTCTAGTGGTAGTTGGGACTAAAGTCAAGGAGAAGGGGAGTAAGTATTAAAGCATTACGGATAACGTTCTTATCTGCTCGGGGGGTGCTCTGAACTGCTCTGAAAAACCGATCGAGTCGTCTGATAATTTTTATACTCCTAGGTTTGGAAAAATTTCCTCGGAACCTATCAGCATCTCACTTAGAAAATTAGTACGGTAGAAGGCTAAAGGTGCCGTTAGTATAGGAAAGTGGCGGTAAAAATCATTAGTTACTCCTTAATGGTCGAAACCCGCCTGAGCTAGCTCGGTTATTGTTCTCCCAGAATCTCCGCGACATGTCCGTTTATTAGCCAATCAGAGCGCTCCACCGAGCACCCGCGCAGTTATCAAGGGTCCCTACAAGTATCTCACACTGGTTTTAAACGGAATGGCCATGGCTATTTAATTTAATTGCGCCAGAAAAAATGATTTTAAATAAATGAGAACATTTGGGAATAGGGACGTAGTAGATTATTTTTTATGTTTACGCTTTAATAGCGTTGTACAAATGGGGTATTAAATATTATCTCAATTGCTACTAGGTACCTACTCAACTTCATCTAGTTACATCGTTTTTGATGATGGGTGAACCGGTACTTAAACGTGTATAATGTAACGCGATCCTTATTTTTAATGTAATATTCTTTCTAGCCTGAATTTTCAAACTTATATACAGAGTATACTGCAAAAAGGCTGGTAGGTCCGAAGTATATTGAGTTCTATGGGTGATTTTAAATCGAAAATGTAACTTCAGGGATAGATCTAATTTTAGAAGTAGGAATGGAGGACAGAGTAATGTGGGCGCGCGTCAAAGTCCCGGACCCCCTTCCACGGGACGGAGGGGTATGAAAGAAGAGGCGGGTCATAGCGACAGAGGTAGAAATAAATTACGTATTTTTCGCCGTCCCCGTCAGCAACGTCATCAAAACGTAGTTTAAGTGAGCCAATAAGATAATTTAATATTTTCGTTACGTGTTGGAGGGAGGGGCTCTACACTGGGATGAATCGGACTGAAGTAAATATTAACCGTTCTCCATTCCTACTTCTAAAATTAAATCTATCCCTGCTCGTATCTTCTATGACATTTTGCCCTAACAGGAACCGTTATGTTTGAGTTGTTTTACTTAATTACATTAGTATTGTCTTTCAATTTCGTAATTAAATTTAAGGAGTCCTCCGTAAAACAATTATGAAACGAAAAATGTATTACAGCTCTGTTGAGCGTCTACTCCTATTGCTATATTTTATTCTCTCTGGTATATATCTTTCAAGTAGACACTTGGTAAAAAGTGTGAAGTTTATAATTCGATATTCACAGATTTTCACATCTATTTTTATTATTATTATAAAAGGTTGACTTTCCATTATTAAAAGTGGCGCCTGTATTATAAAATACTTTAACCAGGAGTATTTTCTTGGTACTGCATATCAAAGACTTGTCCGCTGCAGCGATTTTGAGTTCATAGAAGCAGAAAAACGCTTTTGACAAAATTTCTCCCAATCCTTACTTTTCGATAGTATAAATCATCACAAATGAAAATTTTCGGAAAATTGAACTTTTTTTTTACTAGACCACGCGGTCTATTTTTTGGGTAAAAGGGACCCAAAGCAGAGTCCCGGGGTCCCCTTTTTGACTAAATAAACTGCCGTGTAAGTTGCGGGACATTGTACTAGGAGCGATTTTTGGCTTGCTTTTAAAGTGTATTATATTTTAAGGGGGGATTTTCTGAGTGTCGCTTTTGTCATGATACGTAGAATGCGCTTCCCTTATAGTCAAGTTTGATCTCTCTTTCCTTGTGGAATCAAGCTTTTGTATACCATTTTATAAGAGGTATCGCTTCATTTGGGTTTTATTCGAACCTGCTACTTATCGAGCAGCCATTTTAAAATATGGCGGCGTGTTCAACCTCGCCGAAAACTCAACAGGCCAATCTACAGTATTCATTGTTTTCAGACAAGGAGAATTGACACCATTTACACTGCAGGAGGCCAGGCTACTTGGTCCACCGCACTTTGCCCGAGAAGTAGCCTGTCCGCCTGCAGTGTAAATGGTATCAATACTTCTAGTCTGAAAACTATGTCTACTAAATATTAGAGATGGCCGATACCAGGCTTAACCCGATACCGATTCAAACATGAACCGATACCGATATTAACTCACTTGATCCAAAACCTGATACTTCAACCGATACCGATATTAACTCACAATGATCCAAAACCCGATACTTTAACCGATACCGATATTTTTAGTAGTACTCTGGACATTTACATATGTATTAAAAATACTAGGAAATAATTATAGAGTAATTTCACGAATTATACTACCAAGTGCAATGTTTAGAGGTACTTCCAAAATAATATCACGCCTTATTGACATTCATAGAAATGAGATATTATCACCATCAGTACATTACTGAAAGACCTAAAAATGTCATGTAGCGCATTATAACGCATTTTAAAGGAGTATCGGTTTAGTATCGTATTAAACCAATCGATCCGATACTTTCGGGAAACCCCGAGTATCGGTGCCGATACCGATACTATAGGGAAACCCCAAGTATCGGTGCCGATACCGATATGGTATCCGTACATCCCTACTAAATATTAACAAAACTGGTAACTTCAAACATTATTCCTTAAGAAGGGTAATTGTTTACATTTCTGTCCGTCATTTTTCAAGATGGCCGCGGATTAAAGTAATATTTTTAGGGTGTAAACTTATTGATTTTGACAAAACAAACTTTTGTGCCAACTTCAATGCAATTGCAAGTGCGAACCAAGACTAAAATCCTCGGGTCCTTCTTGGAGACATAATAAGTTCAGCTCATGAAAAAAAATATATACTATGATTAAATATAGTTGGTACAGATACATAGCAACCGGACATAGTGTTACGGTAGAAAGAGTCTTAGATGGGGGGGGTTCGGTGATAGAGGTCAAACAATGGGAAAGTTAGGCTTAAGCTCTATAACCACTTTGACTTCTGTTATAGAGCGGCGGTGGTACCGTATCAATGTTGTTCTTTTTTCGGGGACTCTTTTTCTCTTCCCGGCGTCGGGATCATTGGCGGTCCAGGGACGCGGATATCGAGTTCGCGCCGTCACACTCCAGTTGATATTCTTACGCGTGACTGGATCTATTTGCGCCCTATGTTAGTTTAGGTTCCCGCTTTTTCTGACAGGGTGACCCTAAGTGAGTGGAAAAATAGGCTCCCTCAAAAAAACCCGAAATGGTTCCATATACAAAGGGACTTCTTACGCGGAAAAACCAGAAGTTATTCCCTCCCTTTTATTACACATATTATTAAGCGCGTACTCTTTACGCGTATACTTTTAGCAGAAGTAAGATAAGTAAAGTGCTCTAGCACTGGTAATCGATCCTGGCACTAGTGAACAAATTTTTGAGAATTTTATGCCGCTTTCATCGCGCCTACACTAGAGAGAAAAAAATTGGTCGAGTTCCAAAATAATTTCCTACCCCCTTCCCCTCAACCTAAAGCCGCGGAACACGGACGCTTGAGCTTGAATCTAGTTCGGCCGTCTACCGCCACGAGCGTCTCACGTTTTGGAGGGAAAATTCAGAAACCGCTACCAGAGGGCCAACAGTTGGTGTGTTATCAAGAATATTCACTTTCGCCAAGTGAAGAATTTGGTTACCTCGATACTTCTAGTCCCATATCTTACTTCTGCTTTTAGCAAAGGCAAATAACAGAAAGTGAGACTGTGAAAAACCACGCAGTTTCGTCAAATTCGGTAAAGAATTGTGATTTTGCTCATAGAGAAAAACATATATGCATACATACAAACATAGTTAACAAACAAAGAATACACTTTCTCAGGTAAATGTATAGAATTGATTACAAGTACAAGAAGAAACTAACCTTATATAATAATTGTAGTATCTTAATTAAAATCATGCACGGTGGCTGCGGCGAAGACTCGTAAGTTTATATGCAAATTTAACAGGGCGATAACGGTGAAAGCTTATAATACATGGTCGATTACCATAAAATATGTTGTAAGGACCATCTGCCGTCCATATATCCCCTAACCCGGCCGGCGTATAAATTCCATTCATTTAGTATATATCAGAGAACGCGCGGTGTATAGAATAGTACAAGGACCCCCAATATAAATAGCTGTAAGTCCGCAATAACCACTTATACGATTAAATAAAGCACAGTTTAACGGGGGGAACGAGAGCTTCTCTCGAATATAAATGAACTTGTCAACTGGCAAGTAATATTCGCACTTCAACAATGCATTTCATTTCTAACAGGAATGTCGCGTTCGCATCCCGACCAAAAATGGCTTACAATTCGATGAAATTACTTAATTATTTTTAATTCAATTCATTTTAAAAGAATCTATTAAAAATAATTTGATCTACGAGCCGAGATATTTGAGCGATATGAGATCAAAGTCTGCTACGACGAACCTTCTCGTGACGTCAGTGCACCTTCCTATCTTTTACCTCGGTTTTGGCGACCATATTGGAAGTCGCAAATGCAATTTAGACTACCAATACATAGTTTACACGCAAGGAGAATTCATACCATTTGCACAAGGAAACCAGGCAACTTAGAGTGAAAAATCGTCTGCTATTTTACACTCTAAGTCGCTTGGTCTCCTTGTGTTAATGGTAGGAATCCACCATGCCTGTAAACTATGTATATTGACGTCACGGAGTCACGTCCCCGTAGCTCCTCCCTGCTCAGTACCACTCTATATTTGAGTTCAAAGGTCACGTCTATGGCGAATGATATATTTACGAGTACATATATTAGAAGTAAACCCTTTAAATATAAACAAACATTTTCTTGTTCATTTTGTATTTAAAATTTAACGTCCAACGCCTATTTTCAAATGCAATTGCGAAATACGTTTCCTACGTTGTAAGAGCGGTTAAATACAGTTCAATTTTCATGAGTCAATTGATTAAATTCAGGCAGCTATATAGTACAGCCACATTAAAGGTATATAGCGGGTACCAATTTCCAAAACGGTTTTCCCATTTTGAATTTTGATTCGATTTCGCTTCCTCGAATCTATTGTCCGTATCTCAAATCCCAATTTCCATATATAGTCCCGGAGAGGGGTGGAGTTTAATATACAACGTCATAGATGCATTTTCCGACCAATCCCGAGTGAGCGCGAGCTCTTACCGGGCTTAAATTGCGCGCGAGAAAAGCGCGGGATACGAGCAAACGCGCGAGATTCTGCATTGACGATATACATATACTGAACCACTCAATCGTTGGGCCTAAATGACCGGCGCCCAAAAGTTTAACCGGGTGTGAAAAAGGGAGCAGTTTAGGAGTGTATAGGCTGCAGTGTTATAAACGAATGGGAAAGGAATATTTGAGAGAATTACGCTCCCTAAATAGTCAAAAGAATCTCCTTTTCATAATGCGCGTCCTCTCCGTTCAGGAATATTCCGGGGTATCATGGGCCAGAAAAAGCCAGGGTTTCGCTCTACCAGTCAAGCAATTCTTGGTGTATTATTTAAATCGGTATTTATCGAGATGCTATTGATGGTTAGGCTTACATTTCCTAAGCCTGAAATATGATTTCTCTATTTGCCTGGGATCATATTGATGTTGAATGATTATAGAAATATATATTTTCTTCTTCTCCGCGATGTGTCGCGCTTGTTCAAGCGTTGGATTTTTAGTATTTCAATTACTATATTTTTAAGGGGTTCAAACGAACTTGTAAAACAGGGAATGTTATTAGGAAATATCAGGGAAAAAAATTTAAAAGGGAAAAAAATCAGGGAAATCTGTGAAAATTGTAAATAACAGAAGATAAGTTAAGTTTCTCCATCCGAATCCTTACGAAAACTCCACTTTCAATTTTTAGGACTCTTGTATATCCTTTGAGTAAGTGATAGCCCCATTTCTTTACTTTCCAAAGATACTTAATACTTGGGATTACGACAATCAGGGACCAAGTAATTAATTCTGTCCATCCCAATCCTATAATGACATCTCAGTTTAGAAATATCATAACTCTGATTTTTAAGAAGTATACAGAAATCTTTTGATAATGTGATAGCCCTATTTCTTTCCTTTCCAACAAAAAGGATATAGCAATTCGGGCATAGTTCCATCCCCTGTCGCCATTCTGGTATCCTTTTTTTCGGAGTAGAAGCTATTTCAGCCCCTCTTTCGACCCCCCCTCTAGGTACCTTTACTAGCATGAGTAGAAGCTAGAGTGACGTATTACTGCAAAGTCCCTATATCTAAAACTTCGGATTACAACAATCAGAACTCAAGTACAAGTTACTACTAGGGTTGCAACGAAATTTTCAGATTAAAATTTTCTGACTTTTCCCTGAAGTTTTTAGATTCAACTGTTATTGTTCTAAATATAAGAAGGAGTACTGTAATATAAGTAAACAATATCGTTTAAATCGCATTTTATAAATATTTAACCTAAAACATTGAGAAGCGAACTTCGCGACGTTGGTATCTTGTCAAACTGATGTCGCTAAAATGGCGTTTAGAACGATACCCATGGCTGCTAGGTTGAATCGCAAATATTTTAGCAACTTCAATCAAATTCCATGACTTTGTTGAAATACAAAAAAATTCCCTGACTTTTCCCTGACGTTTTTGGTCCATTTTGAAACTCCCTGACTTTTCCATGTTTTTCATGACAGTGGTAACCCTGAAGTAATCAAGCAAAATATCAAAAGATAACTTTGACTATCCACAACAAACCTTTAACCACCTTGTTTTTAATTTTTATAGAACTACGCGATCACTATTTATTAGAGTATTTGATAGACAAACTGGCAAGAGGTTAAAGAAAATATCACGTGGTATTCATACACCTTCGTCACGATGAGAAATTTTTAAATTTCAAAATGACAGATTCGTGCGCGAGATTTTTTATAATTCTGGCGAAAACGTGAATATAGTGGGAAATTTATATAATGCGAGAAATACGCCGCTGCCAATCAACGTAACACTCTTTTACTTGGATATACAATATTCATGACTATTATTTGAGTAGATTGAAATTTGATAGGTTTCTTTTCAATTTTAAACCTTGGACGGCAAAATATACCAAGAAATTACATCATTTATTGGCGGTAAAAGATTAAAGTTAAAAAACATTTTCTTTTTCTTCCGCTCGTAACTGGAAATTTCATGGAAAGATTTTGATTCTTACAAATTTAATAACAAAAACATTTTCACGATTTTATCTCAAAAATTAGGTTAAATAATTATACGGCCGTAAATAGGACAGAGAAAAATAAAAAAAATTTAATTTATAAAAATTGGTGAACTTTTGATTAAATTAAGGTAAATTTGTACAGGGTGTTTTTGAAAAGTCTGGCATAAATTAAATGGATTGTTCGTCCGGGCCACTATTTTCAAGTTATGATTTTGAGTGTTTTAGGGATGACCCCTTAATTACATTAGAAATCATTGTCTTTCAGTTTCTTAATTAAATTCAAGGGGTCTTCTATAAAATACTCAAATCTTAACTTGAAACAGTTACATTTTCGACCTAAATTCCCCCAAAGAACATCCCCCCTAATTTATGACAAACTTACCAGAAACACCCTGTACAAATTTACCATAATTTAGTAAAAAGTTCACCAATTTTTATAAATTAAAGTTTTTTTTTCTCTGTCCTATTTGCGGCCCTTAATTTATGACAGACTTATCAGAAACACCCCGTATAGTATAATATTTAGGGTGAACGTAAGGTTTTGCAATTAATCTATCCGCCATTTTCCAAGATGGACGTGGATTAAAAACACTTTGTTGAGAATCTAATACTTAAGATCGATGTTTCGGCTTCGTAGGTCAAAGGGTTCATTAGATATACTCATCAGTCAGTTAAGTTGATTTCACAAATACAAACTGTCTATTAAAATGGTTATTTGTTCTTCTAAAATTATCGTCATTGAGCAGTTAACCTTGTAAATAACCCCAACGTTTTCATTTGAGAACCAAAAACAAAGTATAGAGGTATTAGTACATTGTTAAATATGTAAATTAGATAAAAACCTGCCAAGGCTTAGTAGCTAAGCCTAATAATAACGAAATAACAATAGCTAAGCGGACAAACAAGGTAGGCATATAATTGGTTAAAAGAAATAACCGTGGGTCGATCTGGCGCGAAACAATAGAAAATAGGAAAAGTGGGAAGTAATAAAAATGGTCGCCAGGGTAATTAACCAATGACTAATTACGAAATGATAGAAAAATGAACGTTAGTTAATAGAGCTTTCCACGCATCGTCGAGTAAGGGAACTGATCGATTCATCAGTCTTCTTTTGTCAGCTAATATAGGAAACGTAAAAAAAATTAAAAGTCCAAATATCTAATTAAAATTTTACCAATTACATAACATACAAGGGAAAGAAAATATTACCATCGTCATAATTTTTGGGTATTTGACGCGACCTCGTCTCGCTTCGATGATAACATTTTATTAATAGATACTTCGTTACTTCTAAGTTACGTTAAAGGGACGCTGAAATATATCATTAGCGATTGTTTAAAATATTCATATAAATTGACCTTAATTATATAGTTTTTTATTAATTATTTTATTAATGAATTAGGCAATTGTTTCGTCTTCATCAACGAAATTGAATTTAACGAAGGCCAATATAGGATTAAAATAAAGTGCGGGTTAACCTTTGGTCCAGACGTCTGGTGAGACGCTGCTGTCAAAGGCTTAGTACAGAGTATAAATAGAAAGCAAGAAGTGATACCTAGTTTATTAGGGAGAAGGTACAAATTCGCCACATTTCCAGCTTTATCTCCAGTCCAAACGTATAGTAGGTCCGGAGATAATCACCGCCTTTAAATTACAACCAGCATCTCACAGGTTCTTGAAAACTCACGTCAGCGCAACGCGAATGACGGAAATTACGTATTTTCCGACTGAGGAGAGGCGAAATAGCCCGGCCTCCTTTTACGTCCTTCCTTGTATTTTGAAAGGGGGACTGGGACTATGGCGCGCGAATACTTAGGCATCTTATACCTTCTCCCTAATAAATTAGACATCACTTGTTGTAGGAAGATAGACAGCAAGACCGAGTGTAGTCAATTCTGGCTAGTCATTCTTTAACTACCACCATCTCTTTACAGACAAGAACACGTTGGTTAGGCCTATGCAAAGGCTCATAACTACACATTAAATACATATTTTTTTCCCCAACTAACGTATGTTAAAATAAATAAAAATTGGGGACAAAGAATATAAGAGGTGGGGAAAAAATTCGTGTTGGGTCCTTTTTTTTCTTTTTTTAAATAAGAAAAAAAGAAAGCAACCCAGATCAAGAAAAGAAAAAAAAAATGAAAAATCCTGGGGGTAAGATATTTTAAAAACACCATATTTGAAAGCAACACTCCTCCCGATATTTCTTGACAACCTAATCAAGTTGTTAGAAGAGCTGTCAAGAACAGGGTATGGACGTGTATCTACGCTTTAAATACATCTAAAGCAATATTTTATATTTCCATAAAAATATATATAATATCAGAAGTATATCACGAGTAAAGTGTACCACAACACAAAGAGGGGCAATTGTAACATGATTCTTCCCAAGATTATTTTACATTTGGAGCAAGGTTACTAAACCAAATCACATACGCGATAAGTAGTTCCCTCATCTTTACTCTATTAGCGCTTAACTATTTGCCAAGGCGCATGAGCCTGGGAAGAATCTTGCTACATAACCAAAGTATACACCCTTTCGACGGGAAAAGGAGGGTAGGCAACCTTTAGTAATGGAAGATACAAGGGGGTTGCTCCAGTGCCATGTTAGCGCACTCTCAGTTCCAAAACACCTACAGCGCAGGCGCTAAAAAGCGAGATGGAAGGCAGAGTTTTATTCCCGCGTCTTCCCCTCTTAGACTCGTCGAAAGGGTGTATTAAGAGGATACAGAGTGTCATCCTTCTTCTATTATCTCCTTCTGATAATATTATATACCTCTTTGAGAAGGGATTGGGCCCCACCATGCACGGACGAATATATTTAACAACTAATAGTTGCTTTTAACATTCTTCTCTATCCGAACTCGGAATTGATACCCCCGAGATAAAAAAGAAGGTATATCTAGTTATTACAAGACCTTCGATTTCGACTATATGAGAACAATAGATTAGCTATAGGGGACAGTTGTTAAGAGGCAAATTTAGGGTACATTTAACCTTGAATAGTTATAAAAAATGTCGCGGTTTCCACGACAAAAATATCAACTATACACTTTAAACACTTAAATGAAGATAATATAAAACAATAACTATTTCAAACACGAGTGGCTATAAAGGTGCGCCTCTTTTTAGGTTAGAAATGAGTAAAATAACAATATTGTATAGAGAAATGTGACAATAAACAAGCTAATTAGCAATAATTTGGGAAAGTAGCAATATTTTGGGGAAAAACATACCCATTTTAGTAATATTTTGGAAAAGGGGAAAATTATTCAGTTGATAAACCTTGATTATAACAAAAACGGGCGCATTTTCAAACGGGAACTAAATATTTATCTACGGTATTAAGGAAGATAAATAATTAAGTTAATTACGCGTTAGACCTTACTGGGCAGGTGAAGTTGGGGTATAAATTTCTATTCGACGACCGCAACCTTTAAAACTTTCGTTTTAAATCTGTTTTTCATAATTTCGGCCTAACCGCCTGAAAAGGCTTAGCAATATGTCAATAGCGAATCTAATTGGTTCATACTATACGAAAGGAAAATTCACTAGGGTCAAAAACGCGCGGAATATATATAAGGATTAAATACAGAGCAACCACGTGTCTAATCTCCCGCCAAATTCGTCTCGCGCTTAAAAATCGTTCTTCTTTTCCAATGACTTTTAGCCCGCCAGTCCCGGACTCCCGGGAATTGGCCACACACAAGTTTTTTAACTGCCAAATTTTACGCCAGGTATTTTTTATGTCTGTACATCTTTCAATCGAAAGTTGTAGATAGAAAGCAACTCAATTTTTAGATGATTTTACTCGGTTCACTAAATCTGAGAATTGCGGTAATGATAAAGATATTTAAAATGGAATCTATGCTTTCTTAGCAGACGAAATTACTGATTACAATTTTGGTAAAAATAAAAAACCGATCGGGCGGTAATTTTTGGTAATTTATCATTGTAAAATTATGGAAGGATATATAAATCGTTAATTTACGGTGGTATTTGTTAAATTACCCCGCAGGTAACGGAAGGTAAATAATACCGACTCGCATCTCGAAACGCATCACCTTATTTTTTAGTTTACAAGATAAACTTCCGGAATAAACACGGTTGCCTGCAGTTTCCGCTGGATCCGAAACAGCAAAACCAAAGTAACCTTGTAGAATTTGGGAAATTATACCTTTGAGTTATATTGTAGCCTTGGGTGTAATTTTTTGCAAATTCTTTTAAGTGGTATCATAAGTTTATAAGATATGTTTCATAAGTTTCGTAATTCTAGACTTTGAGACTTACTGAGAGCGAGAATTGACTACACGCGGTTTTGCACTCTATCTACTAGGCCTTTGGCAGAGCCTCACCACCAGACGTCGCTTCACGATAATCTATGAAGTTTAATTCACCTACGTCACTCGGTGACAAGCTCCAGTTTGTAACCAGTGACAAACTTACGGAAGACGTCTTATAAACTTATGGTGGCATTAAAAAAGGTTATTCGGTGTTAACTTTAAAATGATATTGGTAGCTAAAGTACTTAAAATTTACCTCCAACTTAGTTTGGATCATAAAATAAATCCATCATTAGTTTCTTTCTATACGATAATAAAATTTAGAAATAAAAAATTTTTATAGTAAAAATCGGCTCTAAATTTAAGAAGCTTTAGCTATTAGATAAAATTTTTATTCCTAATTACGTTCAAATTTTTATCTGTTCCGAGGATACGTCATAAAACTGGTGGTTAGTTTAACTAGCCTCATAAATAATTGCAAACGCCTAATTTGACTAATAAGGAATTTCAAATCGAAAATTTTCACTGGAATAATTGCTTTCAAACGACATTAAATAGACCTTTTCTATTTGGATCACGAGCTATTTTAATTTCAACATCAACAGTGTTAATATAATCGTTTAAGTTTCTTTAATCTTAGTACCATATTAAAATAAAAAAATTAACCACTTCTAATTTCGTCATGGGCCTTTTCAATTCAGTTACGAAGTAATTTCAGGTTGCAGCTTCAAAGTATATTAAATTCAAATTCAAATATTGTAATCCGAGCTGATTTTAAATGAAATAAAAAGGTCCATCCGTATTTGGGGAATTGAAATGTTGGATGAATTAAACTGGCACTCGAAAAATCAGAAAACCTTGGGACTAATTGAAGTGCATAGCGAGAAAAATTTAAATATCGGAAAAGTTATTCAAATTTTTCAAACGATTTTTCAATTTTTACCCTGAAAACCCTCGAATTTGAAATTCGTTTGGAAATTGAGGGGGAAATTTAATACGATGGAGGTTTTCCTAAGGGAGAACTTTACTACCTAAGCCTTTCCCCTAAAAATAATTGAAGCCGTATGCAAATTAAGTCAAAGATAAGGCGCGGGAAAAGATTTTTCTTCAAGAGCTAGTGATGGGGGTAGGGGTGGATTCGACCCCTTGAAAGAGAATTTTTCGCATGGCTAGAAAAGAATATTAATTGGATTTTGGGAGCCCATCGTTTAAAAATACAGGAAAAATATTCAAGAATATTTAAGAGCAAACATTAAATAAATAATTTCGTTCTGAATTTAATTTCCGTAAAGTTCGTTAAGCCTGCCTAATTGCTTTAACTTACCCGTTTTCAAAATTAATCGCATTCCATCAATTAATTATAATTAGGCCTAATTTGAGCAAATTTTTAGGCCTAATTTGATACATTTTTAGGCCTAATTTGATACATTTTTAGGCCTAATTTGATACATTTTTAGGCCTAATTTGATATATTTTAGGCCTAATTTGAGCAAATTTTTAGGCCCAATGAGATAATTTTTCGGGCCTAATTTTGTTCTAAAATTATTTTCCGGTTAGTTAAGTTCCGTTTTGTTTTTTGTCTTTTTGATCTCGTCTCCCTTGTCGGTTAGAATTATTTCGCGCTTCTTTGTTTTCCCGCCATAACATCGAGATAAGGATACTAGGGTTAATTAGAAAATAACACGTGCCAGTCTCAAAAAAAAAAAAAAAAAAAGAATTGGCGGGTAAACCGGGCGCGCGCAGGGAATGAAATTATTTCCCGCCAAAAAATTATCACAACCGGAAATGGAAAAACGTGTCAATTAATTTGGCGCGAAAACTAGGTAATAAGAAACAGTCAATTTCCTTTTGAAATAATTATTGATTGAGTTGATAAGCCGCTGTTGTCTGTCCCTAAAAAAAAACCTCCGTTAAGGGGATGATGTACCAATAGGTAGGCTTTAAGGACTTCGGTGTCCCTTTGGGCTTCAAAAGTTACGCTCGTATAACCACGGAAATAACCACCAAAATCACCAGTCCTGAAAATTGAGTACAAGATTTGCTAAGCCTAACAGTCATTTAAAAACTTTTCCCAAAAGTAAGAAAGATAACATGGTCAGGCAGATGGAACTAGAGTTAACTCGTTATAAAACTCGGCAGTAATAGAGTATGTTACGTCGTTTAAAAACTAGGCTTAGCAAAAAAAAAGCTATAATCTTAAACAGCGAAATTGCTCGCTATCTAAAAGAGTTTTCTTATCTGCTAGAATATATATATATACATGTATTTATACTTTGGCATCCATAGCTTTTGGCGGGAAAAGAAAATTCCCGCCAACTTAAGTTCGGAAAAGCATGGCCTCGAGGTAAAGAGCGCGCGCACGCAGGCCAGGATTTTCTCGGCTATCTTCGGATTGCTTTCGGAAGCGACTGGCTCTGACGTAATCGTCGGCTAGCGATAAAAGCTTTACAGAAAGTATGAGGCTACCCCAATCCAGAGTTTTTACCCCAAAAATAGGGACATAGGACAATAAAATAATGCCCGAAGGTGGTGTCCTGTCCAAAAACTCCTAAGACTTTTCTAGCAAATAATGCTCAACTTTAAAAATTAATAAATATGCCTAATAAAATTACCATCACAACAATTTCCATCCCCCCCAAAGAGAGAAAAAAAATTAATTCCTAGATAATCCAATAGGGGTATGAAAAAAAAGGGTGGGGCTATAATGACGTAATTATATAGACCACTCCCATCCTTATAATAGAAGAAAAATCACCATGATAAAAAACCTATTCGATACGCAATTTCCCCCATACAATTTTCCCACACAGAGAGAGTGGGACATTTTTTTTTATTCTATTTCTCCCAATAACCAAAAGTAAATAAACAGAAGTGAAAATGAGTTCCTAAATCATATGGTACACGCCCCTATGTTTCAGGGAGATGGATTATACTTCAAATTAATCGGTTCAAACCAGACGCCAGAGTCGTAGAGAGAGAGAGAGAGAGAGAGAGAGAGCAAGAGGGGCAAGGCAACGAAAAAATACACTATTAGCACATCGCTTCCTATACTAAGAAAAGAATACGTCACCATCGTAAAAAAGGAGTTCAAGCCGCCTATTAAGGAATTTTCAACCAATCACAATCGACGTACCCACCCCAATGATGTCAGAGAGAAAAAAAACCGTCATCCTTTCGGGGGTAAGCATCGGAAAGTCTGCCAGGATCAAAATGAGCTCATGATCCTCGGAGAAGGATGGAGACAGAGTCTCCCGGGGGGGGGGGCAAGAGAGAGAGAGAGAGAGAGAGAGGGAGGGAGAGGGGGGAAAGGTGGGGTCGAATAAAATATATATACACCGGATAAGTCTTTGTGCTATAAAAGATTTCTGGGGTGAGGAAAAAAGAAGAAGCTGAAAAAAAGAACAGAGGGGGAACTTAAAAAGAATATGAAAAACATTAACGTTAAACGAAAGAGGGAGGGAGGAAGGGGGGATGATAAAAAAAACAGTCAGGGATGAGGATGCGGATGGAGACGAGAAGATCAAATAGAAAAGGATGTGGGATGCGATGGTGGAAGATGACGGGTTGTCACCAAGGGGGAAGTAAATAAAATCCTCTTCCCCCATTACTCTAGGTCTTCAGCATCTTCCTCCAATTTTACTAAGGGATGCCGGGATTGTATCATCCATTTTTTGGGGCTTAAAACTTGCAAAGATGAGGATGGTTTATGATATGGAATTAGGTTTTGTCAAATGGAATACGTTTATTTTTTAATTACTTACACTTCGGGCTCTTCTTAATTTGATTCTGGTCTTATTCTTTAAATTTTAATTCTGATCTTAATTATGACAAGAGCACCATTTTTGGCTAAATATAATTATTAATAATTCAGATTTAACCGACTATTTTATATTTAGCAAATTAAGTCAAGGGAGCAACATTAAGGGCATAAATTTAAATTAAATCTTGATTAAAGTTAGTTGAACTTCTCAATAAAGTAAACAAAATAAAAAAAAACATATTTACTCCCTGTATTGAAATTAATAAATAATCGACCCCAAAATTTATGTAAACATTGACATTCAGCTGTCTTTTATAAGCCTGATTATTTTCTAAGCTATACCGCTACGCGACATCCCATTGAATTGTATCCTTTTTCCAGAAAAGCATCATCCTCCTCCTCCTTGGGAAGGCTAGCTCCATCCTCTTAGTTTTCCTCCCCGTTGATGATGTATACGAAAAACGTATTATAAGAGTGGAGAGGAGGCGACCCGATAAGAATGTCTCCTTCTCCCCGCCTTCCCGTACCCGCCATCGTCGCGTCCCATAGAAAGGCAGCAAAAGGCTTTTGGGCCTTGGCTCGGCTACCAAAAGAATATAATATGCGAAGCGAGAATGACGGGATGAAGCTAGGCTGCTGCTGCCTGAGAAGCCCATTATACAATTCATCCCTTCGCTAAAGATAAGAGTTTACACGCCAATTTCCTGGCCCTAATGGAGTTTTATGACTGGGCAAGCACGTCGACTCTCTCTCTCTCCCTCTCTACTGCACCCCCATTCTATTCCATCCCCCTACGAGGATGGCTTCGCCCCATTGCACCCAAGGATCACTGGAAGCAGTGACCAGCCAAGAGCGTGCGCGCCAAAAACTCGCTCCTGAGTCTGGAAATGTCTGGCGCTCTCTTTCTTTCTTTCTCGGGCTTTTCTATGATCCCGTCAAAAGAGCTATAAGGAATTGATACTCATTGGAGCTCAAGGGAAAATCATTGAGACTTATTGAAACCTTGAGAAACTAATAAATACTCATGGAAATTTAAATTTAAACATATGGGGACTCCTTGAGAAACAATTAAACAAAATGAAACTCTATGAGATTCATTACACCTTACAAAACTCATGGAAACTCACGGAAAGTTACTGAATTTATAGTAGGTTCATGGAAACTCTCAGAGAGTCATTGAATTTTATAGTAGGCTCATGGAAACTCAGATATTAGTTCAACTAGGGTATTCATGGAAAATCGCAGAAACTATAAGACTATATGGAAACCACATGGCACTCTCTGCAATTAATAGGGACTCACGGAAACTCGTGGACACTCACTAAAATTAATAGGGACTCACGGAAACTCGTGGACACTCACTAAAATTAATAGGGACTCACGGAAACTCGTGGACACTCACTAAAATTAATAGGGACTCACGGAAACTCGTGGACACTCACTAAAATTAATAGGGACTCACGGAAACTCGTGGAATACTACGTGAAACTCTCTGGGGCCCATTAAAACTAATAAACAAAAAATCTTAATCAAATAATATAAATAAAGCGGTAATAAACCATTAGTTAAAGCGCAGAAATCACTTTGAAATGAAAGATTCACTTAGCTTAAGCTTTAATGGTCCCCCATTGAAATCAGAGGCGGTTGAGCTAGGGCTCTTTTAAAAGAGGGAATCCAAACTCCGTTAATTAACTAGGGGACCAAAGAGGGGAGGGGGACGGTATACCCAACGAATCTAAAATGGGGGCAAAGCCTGCCTCATTTGTAATTTAAATCGGGAAGAAGGGGTTGATGGGAAGAGAAGGGAAAAGGGGTGCTCCTTAATAAGGCGCTAATTTTAATTTTAAACCCGTTATCGCCTTTAAGTATTAATTACTCTTTATTGTCTCTAAAGTAATTAGAATTATCGCCCGGAGCTAGAAGCCAGCCAAGTTTCAAAGCAAAGGCTTAGCTCTCCCATTTTGTACATATTACCTAGTACCAAGCCTCGAGAGACTCAAAGGAGTTGTGACACCCGTTCTTAATTAATTCTTACGTTAATTAGGCTTAAGTCGAAGCAATAATTAAAATTTGTAATTAAATCCGAGTTGTAGTAAATTTATTCAGTTTTTACTACACTTTGTAAACTACATTTTATCGTCCTATAAATACATACGGTATAGCCTTCCTCGAAGAAGAACTATAAGCAGGCAATATTATTTCACAAACCCTTGGAATCTAGCTCCTTTTATAATATTGTATAGAATATACGTAACGTAGCTCGGCCGAGTAAAAGCCATTCTAGCGGAATGAGAAGCGATAAAGGGTCTTCGCTTTTGAGCGATGCGTCTTTTCCCCATAGACATTCCTTATATAAGGGGCTAAGGAGAAGCACTCTGGCAACGGATACGGCTGCACTAATCCTATGGGGAAAATGTATAGCGCGCAGAAATGATAGCGATTGGACGTCAATGCACCTATCACCCACTTATTGCCCAGCGCCCACCTAAGCCTAACTACCTATAGCTCGAATGGCACCACGGCCTTTTACAAATATACGGTTGAGTTTATTACTTTTGTGGTCGGTTGGTTGGTTGTATTTACAACAGTCCCGAGGTTTATTGAGCGAGCGTTTTCTTATTATTACGTATAACCGCTAAGCCTAACAATAAATTTTTTGTTAGGCCTATTTGTAAAATACCAAGGCTTAAGTAACCAACTCTATTTACAACAATTTCGAGGTGTATTTCTCGTTGTCCGATTCAATGCTTAACTTTTAATTAGGCCTATTAGTAAAATGCCAAGGCTTAGGTAACTAACTCTTATTTACAACAATTTCGAGGTATATTACTCGTTGTCTCATTCAATGCTTAACTTTTAATTAGGCCTATTTGTAAAATACCAAGGGTTATTCTTACACGTAACTGCTAAGCCCAATAATAAACCTTTCAATGGGCATATTTCTAAAATACCAAGGCTTAGAGAACTTGTTCATTTCTTTTTTAATTAAGGGCGTATTGCCTTAGAACACCGGTGTATAGAGGGAACAACATTTCTACAGGGGCTCGTAGGAAATACATGGCGAGCTTTGCCCCTACAAGTGGGCTTTCCTCAATAAACAATTCGGTGGTACTAACACTGTAATATCCCGTTATTAAACACAAGTACAGCAATACTTTAAATCATCGTATTTCTCTTCAAATACGTTTTATCATTAACTCTAATAAATAACCAAGTTATATTTAGTACAATTATCAATAGCTAAGCACGTGATTCTTCCCTGTTAATAAAAATAGACCTAAATAATTGAACCGAGGCTTAAGAATTTTAATTTACTGGAAATAAAGCTTTACTAAATCACCCCTATTTAAAAAATGAGGGATATTACAACAAAACGTCTCCCCTTCGAGCATTATCTAAACTCCCTTAATAGGATATTAAAATAAAACACTTCTTTTGAACGAAGAAAGAAAAAAAATACGTATTTTTTTAAAAGGAAAAAGAATTTAAATAGAAGAGTAGAATTAAGACATCTCTTCCTACGGTATATAAACTAAATTTCCGGAGTAACTTTTGGAGAAATGGGGGAAAAGTGTAGAAGGAACCGGCTCCCATCTTTAGGGGAGCAGGGATTAACGAGGGAGGTTGGGAGGGGGAGCATCAAAATTAAATTACGTTTCAAGCTCCGACATGGAGCATTCTCCATCCTCCCCCCGCCCCATACAGGCTCTAAAATGATTTATAATAATAGGAACCGGGTTTATAAAACTGAACGGGGAAAAAAGGCGGGAAAAGGCTCCCCCCGGCTATTGTCTCTAAAAGCGCGGAAAATAAGAAAACGGGCGGGAGTTATAACGCCATTAAAATGTTAACCAATCGAATTGCAGAAAAATGGTATACCCGCCATTTTCAATGGGCTTCGAATAAGGGAATTGTATACGATTCGATTGAGTGCGAATACGTAGTAAGTTTAGTTTTGGAGTAAGTTTTAACTTTGGAAGTTATTTTGAACTAGCAACAAAAGGGAACCGGGTGTTGCAATTCCGGACATTTTCTTACTTTATAGGCCGCCATTTTAAAAGATGGTGGAGGGCATTATACAATCCTAAAATCCGTACTGTGAAGCCCGCCTACAGATTACAGATATTAACTGAATATTGACGCCATCTGTTGAAAGTTTTAGGTTGCACATCCAGCCGCCATTTTTCAAGATGACCGCGGATTTGAAAAAACTAAAAGACTTTCTTAATGTGTTTCTACTACTTAATAGTAACGTCTTTACGAAATTTAGGCTTAGGCAGTGATTATCAGTCAGTCAGTTATGACTTAAATATAATATGAATATTTTAAAATCCTGCACGATCTAAAACTTACAACATTCTAGCTCTACAATTCTAGAAAATCACCTATAAGGTTTTAAAGAAAAGAAAAAGTGGCCGAGAGAGAGGGGAGGGGGGTAGGTTGAAACAGGGCCCGGGTTCATGATGCGAAACTTGGAAAATCGTTTTACTGAAGGAAAAATGAGATTACAGGCAATCGGAGCGCCATATATACCTACTATACTTTTCGTGAAAAGAATTCCAAGATAGACCAAATTTCCTCAGCGCAGCCTTTTCAAAGGAAAATAAATTCTTATTTCCGTTTCCGTAGAATTCTCTCTCTCTCTCTCTTAGAGAAGAGAGAGAGAGAGGGATGCTAGGAGGCAGGAGGGGGATTGGCTTGAAAAGAAGCTCAAGATGAGGATGGGGATGAAGTTGGAGAAAAGAGTATTCTACGACGAGAAGGAATGGGAGGAGGTAAGTTGGGAAAATTATTTTTCACCCCAAAAGCGAAGCGACAGTACTTCGATTATATACTTCTATAATGGGCTTTTATAGATGCTATTATTTGGAATAGACCGGGGGGGGGGGGAGAGTTAGATATATATTATTTCTTGATTTTTCTTTAAAATTGATGGGAGTTAAACCGGTACTTTGTATACTTAATAGATATCTTTCAAATTCAGAATTTTTCCTGCAGATGGATCTGTTCGCACTTGAAGTTTTTTGCCTATATTTACAAGATTTTTAATTAAAATAAGATTTGGAAGATATAGCCCTCTGTTATTTTGACCTAGCTGACGTTTCAAAGTTGAAACTGGATAAATTTTATTTGCCAGTTCCGAATGGTTCAGTATTTTCTTTAGAACTGACTAATAATTTTCATATATTCTTATGAGAGGTAAAAATTAGGCCTAAATTATAGAAGTTAAATTTAGGCTTAACAACATTCAAACATGTCAAACGTGCTTAACCATAGTTTAAGAACGTGTAGCACATACAGACATTTCATTCTTTAACTTTAAATTTTTAAAAAAGAAGTGTTAAGCCTAATCTAAAATTAGGCTTAACTAATCTCAGCCAGAACTATGCTGCAAGTACATGAAAAAGTTAAATTAAGGCTTAACAATATGTCAAACGTGTTTAACCATAGTTTAAGAACGTGTAGCCCATACAGACATATCATTCTTTAACTTTAAATTTTTTAAAAAGAAGTGTTAAGCCTAATCTAAAATTAGGCTTAACTAATCTCAGCCAGAACTATGCTGCATGCAAGTACATGTATACCTTTTAACAGTCATTACTCCGGAGCCATAACAAGGGTAATAATGTGGGCAAAGAGTCAGGGGTTTATTACAGCCAATAGAATCGTGCTAGAGAGACCCAGAGTACCCTCCCGAGGGATTCTGGGTTGGGTGGGGGAGGTTGAATAACGGGAATTTAAAAAAGAGTGTGTGTGTGGAGCGCCAGCAAACCCAGGGTGTTGTTCAGTGTAGCGCATTAATAAGTACTTAGAGTGGTCAGAAAATAATAACTGTGCCGGTAGGGGGCTCCATTACGCCATTTACTCAGCCACCTACCCGTTTCCTTCATTTTTATTACAAGCCACGGGGGTGAAATGCTTTTCATCCTCCGACTAGAGGAGCTAGCTGATGATGCGAACACGTTATACTTTTAGCGCGCGCGAACAGGGCTCTGGAAAAATCAACCCTGGGATGGTAAGGCTTAGCACTAGAGATACGTGTATTTTGGCCAAGGCTTAATAGGCTAGCGTATGAAATAAGTGGACCGTTACGTATTAGTTACACAAATTGTATACGGATTTTTGCAGAGAGCGACGAAGAGCTAGGGAGTTTCCTTCCAAGGCGAGCGTGGGGCCACTTGGGTCAATGTTTAGGTTTCTTTAATTACCTTAATTAGAGAAAGGTGACTTTATTAGTTAACCCTAGGGCTTTAAAACCTTTCTAATTAACCCTTAATTGGTTTTTCAAATTACGAAATATTTCTTCGTAACAATAAAAATTGCGAAAGTAATTTCAAAACGTTTCACAGGGAGATACGAGATAGTTTTAGATTCTAATTACGACTTTAGCACTAAATACAGTTGCGAAAACTACACTTTAACGATACCTGGGACCCATGGATAATTCGAAAAATGAAAATGGCTTATCAATTATTTTTTTGAGGGAATCAGTTGGTATCCAGCAAGGTATAGTTGGTAATAATAAAAGTTGGTTAATGGGTCCTTATCATTTGGTATATGATAGCCTCTCCTCGTCGTTACCGTCAACTTATCGCTAATGGACCAAAAACCACTCCTTATCTATCATGTACCAACCAACCTTACATGGGCCTAAAAACTAGGCTTAACGTTCCCATCCCTTTATTGCTAAACGAGGCAAGTATTAGTTCGTATAAACCGCAACTTTCTCACCCAAGTTTTTGTTGCTCGAAAATTTATCTTCTTAATTTACTTTTAATTTTTTATCACTTTTTTCAACTTACGAATAGTTACATACCAGCATAGGTTAGTGACAAATATAATTAGTAGAATCCAGCCTTAGAAGGTGCATTTATTCCCCTAGAAAACCGTTTTTTTTCCTGTGGTAAACTCTACTCATTCAAAATTGCTTGTCGTTCCCGAACTAGCTGTCAGTCTAGCATTACCAGGGATAGATTTAACTTTAGAAGTAGGAATGGAGAACGGTTAGTATTTACTCCAGTCCGACTCATAGCCCAGTATAGAGCCCCTCCCTCCAACACGTAAAGCGAATTTTAAATCATCTTATTGGCCCACTTAAACCACGTTTTGATGACATTGCTGACGCGGGGACGGCGAAAAATACGTAATTCCTTTTTACCTCTGTCGTCATGACCCCGCCTCTTCTTTCATACCCCTCCGTCCCGTGGAAGGGGGTCCGGGACTTCGACGCGCGCCCACATTACTCTGTTCTCCATTTCTACTGCTAAAATAAAATCTATCCCTGGCATTACGAAATATAGGTAGTGTCATACTTATGAAGTATATCTTACAAACTTCCGGTAACACTTTCATTCACTATGCAATCTCACTTTCTTTTACCTCTATTTGCCATTGCTACGATACGTGATTCATATTAGGCCTTAATAATAAACTCCCTAAAGTCAAATATTATTATTTGTCGACCGCGCGGCTGAAGCCTCGATCCCTAAACAATAATTCGCTTCCAATATTGTTATTAATATCCAGAACGACCCGGTCCTTTCAATATAAAAACGTTCCCTCAGAACTATCATAGAAACCTAAATACTTTAATCCAATAGGGACCACCCATGACTGCCTCCAAAATCGGATATATAAAGAATAAAGCGAGCTTATAAACAAAAAAGATTTCCCGCCTCTGGCTAAAGAGAGCGGGGAAAAAAATGGGCCCCAAACTAGGATATAAGTAAGAAAGGCGCGATCAAGTCCAATGTCACCATGGGGTGCTCTATTCCCCACCTCATTCTCTTTGTCACTAAGACCCTGATGGTGACGGTAATGACGTCACTTCCCCCACCCGGACACTTTTTTCTAATAAATCAGGAAGCCATATTGTTTTTACGACGAACTTCCTGGGGGTAAACTCAGAAGTCGCTTCCAAAAAATGAAATGAGAAGATGAACAAGTTGGGCTTCCGTCAATTTTAAAACTTCCTTGAACCTTAAAACTCATTTTCGTACAATGAGGGCTTCCATTAAAAGTTTATTGTCAATACAAAGTTTTCACTAAAGAAGGTTTTGCCAAGAGGTCGTTGGCGTGCTAAATAATTGCGGAGGAAAAGGCTAGCAGATCAGTTTAAATCTGTATTTGGTTCACAGACAGCCTGATAAAACAGTACTTAAGTTAAAACTGAGAGGGGGACGGAGTTTCTTTAGCTACTTAAGTGAAAACTATTTATTAGTTAGAAGAACATAACACCCTTCAAAATTCAATGACTGAAAACCCTCGCGGCAATTCAAAAACAAAAATTACTCCCTAAGCCTTTGCTAAAATTTCACATCAAGCCATCATCCGTTTACCCCGAGTGCTTTAATTAATAGTTTAACGTTAATTATTAAATATATATCCCAAATCTTTAATTCAGCCTCAACCTCTCAGCAAAAACTGGCGCCAATTCGAAAGAAAATTTGAACGGGTTATTCGTTAAGCCTTTGCTAAAATTTCAAGCACGTTAAGACCTCCGAAAACCTTAGGCTTGCTTAAGGTATTTAAAAAGTCTTTTCGATTATCGGCTTTTCATTCTAGGGGGGATCAAGCTCGGACTTTATTTTAATGATGATAAATTAATTGTGAAAAAATGGTAACTGCTTTTTTATCCTTCATCGCATATTTATTAGTTTAATTAAACGAGGATGGGTGGAGGAAAAAGGCGCCACCCCCTACTTTTGTATTATTAAGCTTTATATCACTATTTTTTCACATCGAGGGGGCGCGAGCGAGGGGAAGTGGATTGAATAGAGATAGCGTACTTTTTCTCTTTTCTTTCTTTTTAATACAGTAATTTAAAATGATTATGTCGCTAGGGGGTGCTGGAATGAAAGATTAATTTTCGGTTTCTAGAGAGAGTTTTTGCATGGTTGATTCCTTTATTGATTTTTTTCAATAAGTCTAAATAATGTCTTATCGTCTTTTTATTTTTATTTTTTTGAAATTTCTGCTCATCCTCAATTTTCTTTATTTCTTAACTTTTTCGATCATTTCTGATTATGGGTTTAAATACAGATTTAATTTTTACGCCTATCTTTAATCCCAGAGAAATTTGGCTTATTTTTCTGCTCCTCAAATTTAATCCCAGAGAAATTTGGCCTATTTTTCTGCTCCTCAAATTTTATCCCAGAGAAATTTGGCCTATTTTTCTGCTCCTCAAATTTAATCCCAGAGAAATTTGGCCTATTTTTCTGCTCCTCAAATTTAATCCCAGAGAAATTTGTCCTATTTTTCTGCTCCTCAAATTTAATCCCAGAGAAATTTGGCCTATTTTTCTGCTCCTCAAATTTAATCCCAGAGAAATTTGGCCTATTTTTCTGCTCCTCAAATTTAATCCCAGAGGAATTTGGCCTATTTTTCTGCTCCTCAAATTTAATCCAAGAGAAATCTGGCCTACTTTTATGCTCCTTCAATTTATGAAATCTAGCTTATAACTCCATTGCAAACCCATACATATTTCTAGCCTATAACTCCATTGCAAACCCATCCATATTCTAACATACACCTGTAAAATTCCACATACGAAATTAAAAAACTAACAAAAAAAAAAACCGGCAAAATAAAAAATATAGCTGACCTATCACAGTTTAAAATATAGCCGGCAAATATGTCAAAAGGCAAACATTTCCCTTCAAGCTATATAAGACAGAAAGCTAAAAAAAGATTCTTGGCCAGCAGCAGGGGTAGCGCATGCAGTAAAGTCAATATATAACGTCAGGGGTAAAGCTAGTTGGCTCGTTTTTTAACCATTTTCTTTGAACAGAACTTCCCGGCCGTGATTCGATTGGGGCAAAGAGGGTGAAACGGGACAATTACCAATTTCAGATGTTTCCTATCGAATTTTTCTCTCTCCGTCAGTGAGAGAGGAGTTTAAAGAAAACGTGGGTGATGGTGCTGGTGGTAGGGCGGCGGGCCATAGAGTGGGGCGCGATTTTTCCTTGGGCAGGAACTTTTTAACAGAGAGTATCGATTAAAAAAAAAAAGACTTTCAGCAGTTCTGGGTTTATAAATCTCGCGCGCACTGAACAAAAGAGCGCGCGAAAAGAATCTATACACCTTTACGACGTTACTAGACACTAAACAAAAGGATTTAACGTTACTCTCGCGCGCTTTTATACTGGTCTCGTGTCACTTTGGGGCACGGTGGTAAAAAAGTAATATATTGGCGGGAAAAAAAGGCGGGAAATTTTCTCCGGTAGTGCTGGCTGACTCCCCCGCTCAAGTTAAACGATTTTGATCAGATTTTAAAAGCGCGGGACCCAAAATAAAACAGTTTCCTCTTATCGGGCCTGTCTTGGGGCCCGGGGAAAGAAAGAAAAAAAGCCGATCTATATATAGACAGTTTTAAAATTGATTTCCTATCCCCTTTTTATCTAGGGGTCCTAACTTTTAAACCTATCGCCCAGTAAAGGTCAATTCAGACGGGAACCTAACAAAAAATTTCCATCAAACTTATTCAAACCATTGAAAAATATCCTAACTGAATTTGAAATATACAAAAAAATTTACAAATTTTCTTTAAGTCTGAGAAAGAAAGTTTCCGTCTGAACAGGCCTTAAATTTATAGGCGTGAAGCAGTGCCACACTTTCGAAGTCATAGATTTACGTTGTTAAGTTTGGATTAAGTGAAAAATGTTTCTTTTAGGGGCTTTGATTTTATATTTTTTATTTAAAATGGATCACCAAGGCCATAATAACAGAGTCGTTAAAGACCATAATAACAGAGTCGTTAACGAAATTCTAAATTTCTTCGGAAAGGTTTGTTCCAATATGGGGAGGAGTTCGGTTTAGCAGACGCCACTAAAGCAATGGCGGATAGCGCAGTAGTCCTCGTTTTTAAGACAAATTAAATGTTAATAATTTTGTAATAAGAGATCATTTATATATTTTACTAGCTGTTACCCGCGGCGTCGCTCGCGTGTAATAAGAACTTCCATCAAAATGATATAAAGAATGGGTAGATTTTACTGATGACTAATATTTTTGTAGCACCCTAGGAGCGAAGGCACTCAGCGTTGCCCGTCAGCCCGTCGGGACATTTTTTATTACTTTTCACGCGGAAATTATTCCATAAAGAAGGGTTTTTAATTTCGGGCCGCTATTTAAAAAGATGGCAACAAATCGAACCCGAAAGAATATTCAGCCCGTCTAGAGGTTAAAGGAAACCAGTGTACTAAATATTTGTGAAATTGGTTGAAACGCGCGGACTTTGCTGCATAGAGAAGATTTTTTACATTTCTGGGCGCCATTTTTTAAGATGTAGGCGGATTGGAAAAATCTTTCTTAGTACGCGCCTACTACTTATGAGTAACGTTCCTGCAAATTTTCAGCTTTCTAGGGCAAGCGGTTTGGGCTGGGCGTTGATTATCAGTCAGTCAATCAGTCAGTCAGGACTTTGATTTATATAGATGTACTAGCTGTTACCCGCGGCGTCGCTCGCGTGTAATAAGCATTTCCATCAAAAGGATAGAAAGAATGGGTAGATTTTACTGATGACTAATATTTTGTAGCACCCTAGGAGCGAAGGCACTAGTCGTTGCCCGTCAGCCCATCGGAACATTTTTATTACTATTCACGCGGACATTATTCTATAAAGAAGGGTTTTAAGTTTTTTGCCGCCATTTAAAAAGATGGCAACAAATCGAACCCAAAAGACCATTCAGCCCATCTATAGGTTAAAGGAAACCAGCGTACTAAATATTTTTGAAATCGGTTGAAACGCGCGGACTTTGTTGCATAGAGAAAATGTTTTACATTTCTGGGCGCCATTTTTTAAGATGGCGGCGGATTGAAAAAATCTTTCTTAGTACGCGCCTACTACTTATGAGTAACGTTCCTGCAAATTTTCAGCCTTCTAGGGCAAGCGGTTTGGGCTGGGCGTTGATTATCAGTCAGTCTGTCAGTCAGTCAGTCAGTCAGTCAGTCAGTCAGGACTTTGATTTATATAGATATAGATGCCAAACTTATTATCATTATGTCAATTGTGCTAAAAACCTCATTTGTCCTACCGTTCACTATCCCTTTAAAATTGCATAATAAACACGCAATTAAACAACCAAATTACCGAAAAATTCGTCGCAAATTAAGAATGGAATAAAAATCTTAAAACTTCCTTTTACTTTTCAAAACGATCTTGGGGTTTCTCTATATATATATAAGCTAATCAGTCACCAGTAGAGATCAAAGCTCAAATTTCGACATAAACTAGTGACGTTGAAAAATGACGTATACGGGACAAGGAAGATCCCTTGTGACAAGGCTTAGCACTTTGACGTTCCCCAAAACAAGGGTGGGTCATTATTATCATTATAGACTGACGCAGTAACACTCAATAGCGACGAGGACGTACGTATATAGGAGCGAAGATTACAACCCCGACAGGCTGATGAATGGTCAGTTGAGCCACTTGATAACGTAAGAGATGACCCCAAAGGTCAACAAGGTGTCTATAGTATATACACCCCCATCATTCCCTAGCTCCAATTAACTAACCCAATCAGATAACAGGGTCGTACGCGATAGACAAAGGACATTATAGGGCCTAACCGGAAGTTATACGTATTTATAGAAGGGTGTTTCCCTACTGCTAATCTAATCGATTTTCAAAATGGGTATATTCTAAAAAATATTAACCGCCAGATCTACGAGATATTCTGATAAGTCTGTCATAATTGGGTGATTCAGAGTCATAAATGTTGTGTGACATTTTGCCGTCCGGCCCACTGTTTTCGAGTTACGATTAGAGTGCTTTAGGGATGACCCCTTAATTAATTTAACATTCTCTTTCAGTTTCTTGATTAAATTTAAATGGTCATCCGTAAAATACTCTGGAATCTTAACTTGAAAACAGTGTCCCTTGTGGCAAAATGGAGATAGAAGTTACATTTTCGACTCAAAATCACCACCCAAAGAACATCCCCCTTAATATATGACAGAGTTATAAGAAACACCCTGTATAGTAAAACTTTAAATTTGGCATTAAGATATAGTACTTAAAAGCCATCACGTCAGTAGCGCCTAAAGTGAATATATACTTGTTAAAACCAAATCAGAAAAGCGTTCTAGATTCTTTCTTTATTTGGGTCAAAAATTGACTCTAGGAACTAATCAGTTGATTAGCTGTAAAAACATTCCATGGAAAATAACCTTTTAGTTAGTTAGTGATAAAAACAAGTGGCTTTCATTCACGCCACTAAAATTCCTATAATTGGAAGATAAATTGCTTCCCGGATTTCTCGTTTCCTAAAGAGAGTTACCATATAAGCTCGAAAACGTTCAAGAAAAAGCGTGATTTCAAAACGCCAACCAATTGCTCCGTAACGACCAATGATTAATCTTCAATATACGCCGTGATGGCAGTCGCTATGTCTTAGCATAGACACGAAATACAGTCAAAGCTGTCTAGGTGCCTACACTGCAAAGGACTAAGTTTCTCCGTTTCCCTCCTCCTCATATTTCTTCCTACATAGCTTTTAAAACAACACTGAATTCAATCCATTTAGAATTGATTCCTATGACGCGAGTAGCTTGGTGGGGGGTCAAAAGGTCACGGGAAGTGTATAGAGCTTCAATGACGTTGGGACTCAATCAAAACGTGATTGGTTATAGTTGTTAAATACGAGCCGTCCGTCATTCGTTCGAAATAAAGAAGGCCATTCTTTCATAGCATAATCATCATCAAGTTTATCAATGCGATATCTTTGTTTGGTGGATTTTAGAGGACTTTACTTGGGATTTGAATACCCGGACTGCATGCACCGTGTTGCGAAACGCGTAATACAGATTTTTCATTTCAAAATTCCCTGACTATTCCAGATTTTCCCTGACCATCTAAAGCCAATTTCCCTGATCAATTTTCAAACTTACACTAACAGAAAAATAAGGATGCAGCCTTTAAAAATTCCATATTTATCATCAGTTTTGTACTAATTTTATAACAGTTTTTAATTGAAACTACTATTTAGCAGTTAATAAAACTTTATTCGCAACTATCAGAAACAGTTAATGTAGGGTGGTAGAACGATAGCATTGTCCAGTATTTGACCTGGTGCGCCTAGTGGGCCGTGACTACACATTTCCAAGTCAGTATGCAACGGAAATTCCCTGACTATTACGACAATCTTCAAATTCCCTGACTTTTTTACACCATTTTTCAAATTCCCTGACTTTTTTACACCATTTTTGAAATTCCCTGACTTTTTTACACCATTTTTCAAATTCCCTGACTTTTTTACACCATTTTTCAAATTCCCTGACTTTTTTACACCATTTTTCAAATTCCCTGACTTTTTTACACCATTTTTCAAATTCCCTGACTTTTTTACACCATTTTTCAAATTCCCTGACTTTTTTACACCATTTTTCAAATTCCCTAACTTTTCCAGGTTTTCCAGAATTTCCAGGTACTGTGGCAACCCTGCACTGGGACTTTTAGAGGAGAGCTAGCATCAAGGTTCCTCTGCAAAAATTTATGGAATGGTCTATTGGGGTGTTCCGCCTATCGCCAAGAAGTTCGCTAGGGTGCATCGCCCCTGTGTGTTAGTTTCTCTATACGTAAATTCCGAAATGGTCTATATAGGCTTGCAGAGTACGCGACGTACCGATATGCAATGTCGGACGGGGTGATAGCTAATGGCGGCGCCCATTTTAAATGCCTCTCTAATAAATCCCTTATTTCCCCTTGCACTGTTGCTGAGTTTATCAAAACAGAAAAAAAAATATTAAGGGATGAGGGAAGGGGGTTTAAAATCTCTTGAATTCCAACTTCAGCATAAAATCGCCAGGGGTCTTTAAGGTCCTTCTTATACAGTGGGGGCCCCATAACCAATTTAAACTTGAGAATACACAGGGGGTGGGGGTTCTCGAAGCTAAAATTTTACTACTGATGCTCACGGGCATAAAAATGAAAGACCAAAGTGGTTCGGAGAGTTTTCTTTTAAATAAATCGCTTCTATATTCATTCCGAAATTTTATTACTAGGAGCATAAATAACGTAACAACAATAAGTATTGCACTCCATGAAGTACGTCAAGTTTCATCAGGGTTCATACGAAATTTCTAAAGTCAATTTCCCTGATATTTCCAGGTTTTCCAAGTACTTCTGATAAATTTCCAGGTGCATTTTTTAACTTTTAACATTGGAGGAGTGTTAATTTCAAATAGGGTTACCAGACTATACCCACATCACCATATGTTTACCATTCTTTGCTAGGTTATAATAGACAGGAAATTCCATACACCGAAGAAATATATTTCTCTACACTGAGACAACTTACATCGATTTTTTCGTGCACCAAATAAGATTATGGGCCCCACTCAAGTGTATTTGTTTCATTTTATTTAATTCCCAGGACTTTTTGAGAAACAAAATTCAATTTCCCTGTTATTTCCAAGTAATTTTCATTTTGCCTGATATTTCCAGGATTTTTTCCTCTACACCAATTTCCCTGATATTTCCAGGTTTTCCCTGTTTTCCATGTTCGTATGAACCCTGTCAATCATTATAGAAATTTAGAGTAGTCGGGAACACGCAAATCAAAAAATGTTGCCGTTTAAAGGAGGATGTAGCGCGGGATTACTAGGCCTTTAAAGTTAGGGGCGTTTTAAGCCTGTCGCGCACAAAATAAAAGTTCTCTTCAGATAACATAACATAAAAATTAAAGTTTATTTACATAAAGAGAAACTCTGAGATACATCTTTGCAACCTCTCGGTTCCGTGGTCAAAAGTGATCTACCTTTCCTCGGCCCTCTCTTTTGGGGGCTCAAGAAAGGATTAACAAAGGCACGTTTCGTTGAAACGTGGAGCCAATCCCCTACTGGGGTTTATTTACAAAACCCAGAAAAATACTCTTCGCTCTCCTTTTTGGGTTTATTTTATAAACCCAAGAACAGTCAAATTCTGGGCGTTACAAGGACTGATACCATTTACACCAGGGGTCATGGCTACTTGGCGGACAAAGTGCAGTTACAATTAGCCCGGTCTCCTGCAGTGTAAATGGTATCAATCCTACTAGTCTGAAAACTATGCCCCCGTTTCTTAACTTTAACCGCGCTTCAAGGTTTGTTATAAATAAATTGTTAGAGCATCTCGGGTTTGGAACTAAATGATCACCAAATCAAGCTTTTCAATCTGTTGCAGATAGAGGTTAAATTGCACTCACAAATGACTTGTAAGTTGTACACAACACTTGTCTGCGTACTATCAGAAGTGAGATGAGACTAGAAGTGAAGGGCTCTAGCATTGATAGTAGATCCTGCTGGCACTAGTGAACAAATTTGAGGATTTTATGCCGCTTCCCACGCGCCTACACTACTGAGAAAAAAATTGGTCGAGTTCCAAAAAATTTTCCTACCCCCACCCCCTCAACCTAAAGCGGCCGAACACGGACGCGGCTCCTTGAATCTAGTTCGGCCGTCTACCACCGCGAGCGTCTCACGTTTTGGAGGGGAAATTTCAGAAACCGCTACTAGAGGGCCAACCGTTCTTGTGTTATCAAGAATATTCACTTTCGCCGAGTGAAGAATTTGGTTAGCTCAGTACTTCTGGTCTCATCTCACTTCTGGTACTATCTAATGCAAGTGCGTGTCCTACCTACTGTTATTATGTCACTTATGCTAAGAGAGTATCATAGGGGACTGGCAACAAACAGCGTATATTTTTGATTTACGTCCAAACATGGGCCGCCCATAACAACACAATAGGAATCTCCTCTTTTCCCCCTTGGACCAAATTAGGGACCCTTTCACGGGCTTTTTACACCGGACCCTCGGGGGCCCCCATAGTTCCTCTTCCCCTCTCATATATATATATATATTACCTTTCATAAATAAAAGGGAAAAAAATGTGTAATAGAGTCGGTTCTAAAATGTGGATGATAAAATGAACAGCGTTCTAACAACTGACAAGGGAATTCTGGCTGGTATTTCACACGATATGTGACAAGATATCGTGTTATTCGCAATATTCGCGACAATCAGGGGGTATTTTAGACACGTGTCTCATGGACGATTTTCGTTTGCGATATCTAAACGGGAAGTGACGTAATTAAGTATTAAGTTACCGGTAGTGGTATGGGTTCTCTCTAACCGGAACATCCGGAAGTCCCGGGTAGTGAGGATTAGATAACCACGATGATATTTATGACAGTTACACTGAAAAAAGTGTAGCGCTTTATATCTATTACAGCATAGTTTAAATTTAACCAAAAATAAATAAATTTACGTAATTACAACAGGAATTATAGTAGTCGAAGTACGTGTAATTTTAAACACAATCTTCAAAACATTTTAAAGATGCCTAGGCTCTGGTTAATAAAATCGTTTTAAAAACATGGGGTTTTCAATTCTTCCCTTACTTAAAAATCAGGGTTCATACTAAAGTTGCAAAACAAATAGAACCTTTTCAAACGGCAGGGGTAAAATATAGTCTGATGTTCTACCAGCTCGTTTTCGATATCAGGGCTCGGACGAAATTGTTATATTAAAAATCCCTGACCAATTTTTTTCCAATATCCCTGACAATTTTAAGGTGTTTAACAACTTCATAATGACACCTGACCCATATTTTGCATTGTTCGAAGCATGGTTTGTTTGATACACCAAATGAAATCCCTGACTTTTCCCTACATTTTCAAAATCCCTGACTTATAAGGTTGTCCATGCAGGTTCTATACGTACCCTGATCCTCTGCCCTCAACCCTTCTTCTAAAAGTGCTCTATTTAGATACTATTTCTCTAATCCGGGTTCATACAACTTTTGGAAAACAAATTTCCCTGAGATTTCCAGGTTTTTCCCCATATACTTCCCTGAGTTATCCTGGTTTTTCCCGTATATGGAGTATCCTATGGAGCAAAATGTTAATGGAGGGGGGGGGCAAATAGGACTATTACATAATCAAAGGACATCCCCGTATTTCTAATATAACCAGAGTTATGAGCCTCCAAAGTTGGGTGTAATGCTATTCCTATGGAGAGTATGTTTTTCAACAGTTTGCTTAATTGCTCGGCCCCAGTTTGTCTTAATCCCAAGTCTTCAGTATGGTTGGATGGGGGGGGGCAAATAGGACTATAACATACTCAGAGGACATCCCCGTATCTCTAGTAGAACCAGAGTTATGAGCCTCCAAAGTATAGTGTAATGCTATTCCTACGGAGGGGGCTATGTTTGGGAACGTTTTGCTTAATTACTCGGCCCCTGTTTGACCCAAATTTCCCTGAATTCTAAATTTCCCTGAGGTTTTTGTCAACTATTTATTTCCCTGATTTTTCCAGGTTTGTATGAACCCTGTCTAATGAACAAAAGGAGGCGCATGGTGCCAAAATTCTTTTCACCCAGTTTAGGCCTACCATATTTTATATCAACCCTGATAACAACCCCGAGGCGAAGAAGAAAAAAAAACCAAACTTCTAAATTTTCTCGAAGACACGAAGGAATACAGAGAGTGTCAAGGTTCCGCGTGCTGCATATTTCCGGTAAGTAATTGGACTGCTTGGGCGACCATAAACAACAGATTGGTCTCGTGTACAGCCTTAAAAACTTATAGAAATTTATCTTCTATATATGAGGGGGTAAACGAAGAGAGCCTTGGGGGGGTTTTCCACGATAACCGCTGCCAACCGCTTCTGCGGTACGAGAGAGACCCTTCACCGAGATACAATAATTGAGATTTTTTTAACCCAAGGGGGTTTCCTTCGAACATAATTTGACAAGCTTTGAAAAGTTAATTAAAGGTCTTTAAAACTAACATGATAGATGCGGATAGAAAAATAAATGATCTCAATTTTTAGAGTCGAGGGAAATTAGTTCCTTTTGACGTCTGTATGGGTATACCATAAATAATTAATAAGGCACAATTTAAACTAAATAATTTGAAGTAATATATTCAAATCCTGGTTTGGTTTTTCTAAGGGTCTTAAAGGATTAATCGCGCGAAGTTGAATAAATATATTTAAATCCTTATTAAGTGTTTAAAGGGTGTATGAAATGTACAAAGGATTATTTATTAGAATTTGGGGTGATAAATATGTATATCACTTCAAGGCCCCGATCCTACATGTTGCGAATCCCTTTAAAGGCCGACTTCCAGCGAAAAGGGTTCTAGCGAACTGAAAACCGAGCATCGAGACTAACAATGGAGCGACCGTGCCGATTTTCGAATCCCCGCTGGGTCAAAAGTTGGAAGGGTTCTGGCTAACTGAAAGCCGTGCAATGTGGCGGTTCTAGCGAACTGAAGATGAACAACAGAAATCCTTTTAAATTTATTTACTCTCGAATTTTTGCTTTCCCCTGAAGGAAATTCTCTATTGTGTATCTTCAGTTCGCTAGAACCACATTGCATGGCTTTCAGTTAGCTAGAGCCCTTCCAGCTTTTGACCCAGCGGGGCTTCGAAAATCGGCACGGTTATACTCCATTGTTAGTCTCGATGCTCGGTTTTCAGTTCGCTCGAACTCTTTTCGACGGAAGTCGGCCTTTAATATTCTCTTTCAAAAAATAAAATAGAATAGAAAAAAAAAACATTCTAGCACCATACCATTCCTTTAACTTTTAATATATAAACAGGGCGTAAGACAACACCGTTGATTAATCGATTTCAAAGACATCCTAGACGGGTCAAGCGAGTGAGCTTTGTTATTTTTCTTGAGCGCATCTCGGTAACTTCTTAACCCGTCCTTAAGCATGCAGTTAAAAAACCTACAGGGAATTTCTATATATATACATAGATATTTTTTTTTTTGTTAAGAAGTCACGAGTGAAAAATTATAGCCGGGCATCGAGTTATCTTTTTAAGAGGGACCCCAAGAATTTCAAAGTGTCTCGAGCCGCTGCCGACAGTCCCTGTTTTTATAGATAAGCTCAAATTGGGCGCGCTATATTGAAAAGACTGGCAAAAAAAGAAGGAAGGGTACAATTTAAACTCAAGGGGAGGAGGGGGGGGCAGGGCTAAGAACTAAGAAGATAAGCGGCTTGTCAACGAACCTAACTGACTTCTTACGGACCCTATTAATATTAACCTTTCAAAGTGTAGACAGAAATTTACGGCTTAATTTTACGCCCTCGAAGATATTTTATTTTTTTTTATTATATTTAAACTAACTCGTACCTACCCCGCTATATCGTATCTACAAAAATTAAAGAGTCATTTTTCAGTATTAAAAAGGTTGAAAGATCAAAAGAGGGAATTTCTTTTTCTTTGGACTAAATTGAGCGTTTATTTTTAAAGGAGTTGTGAAATATAACGCGCGCATTTTCATCTTAATTATATATTTAGAAAAGTCGTGACTTTAAAGAGATTGCAGCTGCACTCTCTATGGAGAATTGGGACTAATAATAGAAGAAAACACTACAATTTACTATAGGGAGCTATAGTAAATAGCAGAAGTGAGATGAGACTAGAAGTGAAGGGTTCTAGCATTGATAGTAGATCCTGGCACTAGTGAACAAATTTGAGGATTTTATGCCGCTTCCCACGCGCCTACGCTAGAGACAAAAAAATTGGTCGAGTGCCAAAAACATTTCCTACCCCCTTCCCCTCAACCTAAAGCGACCGAACACGGACGCGGCTCCTTGAATCTAGTTCGGCTGTCTACCGCCGCGAGCGTCTCACGTTTTGGAGGGAAAATTCAGACACCGCTACTAGAGGGCCAACCGTTCTTGTGTTATCAAGAATATTCACTTTCGCCGAGTGAAGAATTTGGTTAGCTCAGTACTTCTGGTCTCATCTCACTTCTGATAATAGTAGAAAACACTACGATTTACTATACTCCAAGATGGAGGAAACGTCACCTTATCAAAATTTCGTATTTAACTTTTAAAATTTTCGCAATATTTGATTGTCAAAGAAGAAACCTAGAATCTCCTTTTTTTCATCGAAAGGGTCAGTTGAAATTGTACTCCACTATCCCTTTAATGGTATCCCTAAAAAAAATCCGCGAAATTTAAACTCGATGTTATAGCCATTTGGCAAAATGATAGTTCTACATTTCCCTAAGTTGAACAGGATACGGGAGACGCGCGAGAGCGGGATTAGGGCATCAAAATGACAGGGAATATATTGGCTAACCAGATTATAAAGAGCTATAAGAGAAATCGAGAGAAATCTTCAAAAACTTCACACCACGGCGCGCCAAAAATCAAGCGGGATTAGTTAAAGATACACAAAAGGTTGCTTGCTGGTCGGGATATGTCAAAAGGATGATAGTCAGGGTCAAAACGATTTCTCCTCTGACGCGGATACGTGGACAATTCCTTTTACAAGTCTTAACCTAACCTCACCTCACCTCAGAGACTTGATACCATACCATAAGTTTATAAGATATGTTCCATAAGTTTGTCACTGGTTGCTTGTCATGAAACGTCATAGATTCTCGTAAAGCGACGCCTGGTGAGTGAGGCGCTGTCAAAGGCTTAATACAGAATAAATAGGACTAGATGGACTGCAAAATTAACCACCGAGTGTAGCCTGCAATTCTCGCTTCCGTGGTTCTCGAATTAGCTCGAGCTGTAAATCTCTAGCATTACGAAGTACAGGAAGTGTCATACTTATGGAACATAGCTTATAAACTTATGATACTATAGTGATGCGATTGGTAAAAACGATTGATTATTCAAGCGTAAAAAACTATTGTAATTCTTGCCGGTATACTTTTTGGTTGTGGTATTACCATTCTGATACAGTTAAAGCTGAAGTTCAAAAATTGCACTGGTTGTCGGGTACGGATTAGAAAAAGGGGGCGGTACCACAACATAGATGGGAGAGCATGCTAAAAAAACATATATATATTCTAAGCCTAAATTGAATAAACGGAAACACGGCGTGATTGTCCATCGCGTGTTTAATAAGATTAAGTTATAGATGCATGCACTCACTCTCTCTCTCTATTGGGAAGAGTGGAGAGAGAGAATAAAAAAGAACATATGTTGGCGTGACTAAAGGGTTTCGGAGTTGCTAACAAAAGAACAATTTAAAGTATATTATCGTTTTCGAACGAGTGACCCCTAACAGTGAAAAACTAGCCATCTCACCACCAACCACGATTTCATCTTGGGAGGTCAAACTTTTGGGAGCCTCCTCATCCTTCTCCTTTCTGCCAACCTTATTTCAATTTTGTTGAAATTAACAAGAGCTTGTTCTAACTTGGGATGGGTTCGAACTTCGAACGCGGTGAAAAATTGATTTCTTCAACCCTTTCTTAACAGGGGGTAGTAGTAGAAAAATATTGAAAAATCGTCTGCTACGGGACAAAATGTTTAATTTTGGTTTTAATAGCGGCCTTGTACATAAATAATGTGCGGAGAAGTGTTGCTGGTCATTTGTGAGAGCAATTCAACCGTTATCTACAACAGACTGAAAAGCTTGTAGAGATTCAGTTCAGTTTAGTTCCAAACCTGCAGTAGATGCTCTCACAAATTACTTTAGTGCACGCTATATTCTAGTATTTATTCCCCCTTTATTACAAATCTCACTAATCCTATTTTAAAAATAATTAAACTAACCGCAAACATCTTAAGCCAAATTCAAAAAGTGACTAATCTATAATTGCACTCTCTTTAAAGGGAAGATAAAGTCCAATAAAATCAACATTCAGATCAAAATTGAACTCGGAGGTCCATTTTATCGTAATATAAATGACTTTTAAAACTTGAGAATTTGGTTAAACCTAAAACTCCGCCTCTAATGAAGTAAAACCCGAAAAATAAAACACCAAACGAATAGAAAATGCCCCGGAATTAATTTGTACGCGAAGTAACTCCACCCTCACATTTGTAAACGATCACAGCGAGAAAAGATTTAAAAAAATATATAGTCACTCCTAGAATAGACCATTTCGGAAATTACATACAGAAACACCATCCCACAGGGGCGAGACCGCAATTGGGGTATTCTAACTCTCGCTAAGAGGCAGTGCAAGTTGACTAGACTCCCACTTGTAGTGAGTTCTGGCGTCTTTTCTTGGCACAAGGTAAAATACCCCAATGGCGGCCTCGTCTCTGCGGTATGCTTCTCTGTAAATAACTTCCGAAATGGTCTATTTGGCCAAAGCTATATCTTATATAGCCACACGAGGGAAAGTGGTCCAGCGGTCTCTAGGCAAGTATAAAACCAACCGGAAGTCCTTACTAGCTGACAGGAAATGGAATAAAGTCTAACACGGAGACGCAATTTAGGGTTATACCATGTTCGAGTGAAAAACCAAAAAAAAGGCCCTCACCTAATACATATTTTTAACGGTGTGCCGCCGCGGCTTCCTAATTGACAATAACGCTCGCAGTTTATAGCAAATTGCTGGAAATTATCGAGGTCCTAATAGAGGTATTTTCCATAAAATTGGCGTGGAAGGAATACATTTCGTGGGAAAAACGAACCTTGAGGAAGTGACGAAATTAGCGGACCCAAATGTCTCAATTGGAACCCAGAAAATAATCCACAGATTGACTTTCATCACGCGATACCCAAGGGAATCAAGACTTAATGGTTTTCCCTTATTATACCACAGAAATAGTCCCCGAGTTTTAGTAAGAATTAACACGTGGTTTCACTTTAGATTAAAAGTTCAAATACATAAGGGATATTTGACCCCCCCCCCCCCAACGTTACAATTTACAAAAACCGTTGGTGAACCAAGAGAAGACTATGGGCTGGCCAACAGTATTCAATACTTCACTAATTAGACTGACAACACTGCACTTAGAGCTGAAAAGTTGGGGGGGGGGGCGAAAGCAATTTTATACAACAGGGTTGTTGCAAGGAGTAAGTTTACTGGAGTGATAATAAAATGTTTTAAAAGAGCATTAAAATAAAGCTAGATTTCCTAAAATATTACTCCGTGGTGACGGTATAGAAATTTACACTCGTATTTAATAAATTTCGGTTGATTTAGGGACGATTGAATGTATTTTGCATCTTTAGGTATTACTACAATCAGGGTTCATACGAAATTTCGAAACCCAATTTCCCTGATATTTCCAGGTTTTCCAGAGTACTTCTTATAAATTTCCAGGTGCATTTTTTGCATTGGAGGAGTGTTATAATTTCAAATAGGGTAACCAGACTATAGCTACAACCACATTTTATTTGGGCTCATGCCTCTGTGGTTGCCAGTAGCTTTGGTTACGAAATAAATATTATATGTTTACCATTCTTTGTTAGGTTATAATAGACAGTACCAAAATACAGAATTCCATACACCAGGGCTGATACTCACTAATACGCTCAATTTTAGTTGAATAAGTGACTAATTAATTTAGAAATGGTAAGCAAAAAGTGACTAAATAGGGGCCACTTGAAATGAAATGTTTTCAGAGATTACCGATTTAAAAGATATTTTGAAGGTCAGTGTCGTAATTTAGCTCAATCTATGGTCTTACATAATTCCAGTCAAAGGAAAGGTCACCTCATAAAAGGTCTACGGCGAAATTCAATTACAGAAATCAAAGCAATTGATGCCGTTTTAAATCAAAAACAAAACATTCATTTGAACTGGATTAATTTTAAATAATAAGTTAAACATTTGCTATTTGCTGAGCGAGCGAAGCGAGCTCCACGATTTTGGACTTTGATCAACTGTGATCTCGCTATTTTTGCGTTTAAACCGTCATAAGACGATTTTTTTCGTGCACCAAATAATGGGTCCCACTGAAGTGTATTTGTTTCACTTTATTTAATTTCCCTGATTTTTTGGAAAAAAATTTATTTTCCCTGATTTTTCGAAGAAATTTTCATTTTCCCTGATATTTCCCTGATTTTTTTCCTCTACACCAATTTCCCTGAGATTTCCAGGTTTTCCCTGTTTTCCATGTTCGTATGAACCCTGACAATGTACGAGGATTTTAAATTAGAAATTAACTGGCTGTTTTACTTTTAAAAATAAAATGTAGCTTAATTAGGTAGTCTAGTAACGCTTAGAAGCGAGCTAAATTGAGACGTTATATTTGCAAGGGGACTCCAGTTCGCGCGGGAAAACTCGGAAGAGTAAAAAGAGCGCGGGATTAAATCGTTTCCTTCCTTTCAGGTTTGTTCGCGTGACACGACCAATATTCAAAAGTATAACGCGTTATTATTCTGGTATAACTCGAGTTTAGTGGAAGCTGGCACGTACTTCTAATTAGTCAGTCTCTCCACTTGTTTCACAGTGAAATATTATATTCACAAAAGTTCTAGGCCCTCTAGGGGGTGAGAAATTATCCCGACACGCGATTTAGGGTCTGGGAAAAGAAAAAAAAGGAATAGATCTTGGAAGTGGCTGAATTCACGCGTTTGAATTACCATATCTTAATTTTGGTACGCTATATTGCGTCATTGTAATTGATATAACATTTGGTTCAAGAAACTATAACCATTGGGTCCCATAATAATAACTAAAAAAGGCTTACCATTAGGTGCGTATTCCTGATTTTAAAGCTGTTGTGTTCAGTATGTGTATTCCACGTTTAAGTTCAATTATGTTCCATATCCCTCGTCTGTTGTTAATTAGAAACAATTAGTACTTGCACTACAGAATCAAAAACCCTATATTTGACTATGGATAATTTAATTAAACTAATTATTTGATCTTTCAGTAGTAATTTAAAACTGCAAAAACTGTAAAATATTTTCCAGCATAACTGAACCGCAAAATTCGGTGCCTCCCGCCAAAAAGGTCAACTCCCGCCAATTTGCCAAACCTTGCTACAAGGCGCCATCTATACCTTACCGGGAATCGCAAAAGATTCCCATTAAGCTAGGCCTAGGTCTCATTAAACGTTCCCGATGGTTTAACGAGTAAAATCTATCCTTAAAACCAATATAAGAAGCTAATTTATGACACATATATATTTACATAAAGTATAACCAACTAATCTAGTAATCAATAATTAAAATTCCCCAAGAAAGCAAACAAGTACATCTCCACACCCATATCAATGTTTATATGTTAGTTAAACCCTATAATTTAATTTGAAACCATAAACTAAATAATTATCTACAATTAATAAACATGTAAGTATAAAATTATCAATAAAAATTCCTTATACCTTTTAAAATCAATTCGATGAACAACGATTACGTTCCGTAACTGGTGCAACAAATGTGCAATTTCAGCCGGTGACGGAGAGGGTTTTGCCACCTAGCGGTCAACTGTGAAACCACCACCACCTATATTTTTAATCAAAGTAATTAAAAATATAGGAGGAAACAAAAATTAAATCTAATCTTTATTACCTTATTTGAAGCTTTTTTTGAACAAAAGTTGATAATAACTGAGGTAGAAGTAGGCAACTTAAATAAATATAAACAATAACTTGAATATTATTTTAACAAGCACTGAAATTTTATATTTTCTTTTAAATAAGCTAGGTACATTCATAAAAATAATACAGAAATGCTATACCGGTATAATTTTTGTACATAAATTTTAGCATATTATATTTATTTATTTGTTTGTTGGTTTGTTTGTTTATCAATCAACTACTAAATAATAAACTAATAAAAAATGTCCAAATCCTTTAAGACTTCTCTCTCATCTCACATTGTTTATTTCCAAATTTCTGTCTATATCACTTTACTAATACTACGTAATGTTTTCTTTTAATTAATCCTCGCTTGATTATTGATTGGTTAATATAGTTAAGCGTTTAATTATTTACAATCATAAACTAGTATTTAATTATTTGATGAGGAATATTAAAAAAAAAAAAGTGTTTAACAACTAAAATTTTAAAATTAAAATTAAATTGTTCCATATTTTGAATAATTTCAATAAATATCGTTTAAAATAATAAAAACTAAATGTGTTAGTTAGTTTTAACTTTTTCACAACGCTTAATTAATTATTAATAATAATAATATTAAAAGAAAAAAATTAGAATGAAAATATAAGAAAGAAACTATCTGTAGCGAAGATAAAAGACTAGAAATAATTATTTAATCGCGTGTCTGTCGAGTTAAAAGGAACTTAATTTGAGAAGACGTTAACGAACGTTGTTGTTGTTGTTGTTGTTAAAGTGCGGTAGACAGATAAAGCAAGCAAGCGAGATAATTCTTTTAAATTACATTAAGAGAGAGACGCTGCGCTGCTATGATTCAATTTCATATATGACTAAGCCTAAGTTCCTCATTGATTATTTATTAAACATTATCGTTAGTTTGAAAATAAAATAAGCCTATATTAATTTATTTTTAATTAGATTGATTCATTATTAGATTAGCATGCAAGGATTGTAAAATATTTTTATTCATCTCATCTTTCGTGCGTCAAATTTTATTCTTAACCTCACACGATTTCCGTTCATTCAAAATTTTTGACTTGATCCACTTCAATAAAAACAAATTTCAAAAAAAAAAAAACATTCACGATTCCCATTCCTCAAAATTTAAAATAACTTTTTAACGAAAAGGAAAAAAACAATTCTACATAATTCGTATATTCGTCAAAAAATTTCTCTATTTGTTTCTTTTTCTCTTCTAATTTTTAGGTTTAAAAAGCAAAAGCCGCGTATTTTTCAACAGCGCAATTGGTCACAAATCATCTAAGGGTCACTTGGTATCATTTCATTTATATAAAAGGCTTAAAAGCTTCGTAGATAATTAATTTATAAATTATCGTTAGGCGATTAAAGCTTTACGCCATACTGTTTTAAAAGCTTTAAACCACGTGGTTGGTTTATAAGAGATAAGGGGTTTTCTTTAAAATCATCTGCTAAGAAAGACGATCCTAGGATTATAATTCAATCTGTTCCCCATATTTTACGAGTAATTAACAAATATTTCTTTTAATCAAGTCTTTTAAGTTAAAAACCTTAATAATAAACTGACGTCATCAAACTAAATTTAAATATTAATAAGTTTTACCGTTACCGGGAGATCTAGCATTTCATCTTTCAAACTTTACGTTAATTAATTAATTAATTAATTAACGTAATAAACTTAACGAGGGCTGGTATTACAAAGTACAATAAGACTAAAGATTAAACAAAAGAAGGGGATTGGATTTATATATCAAAGTTGCCATTATTTTTTATGTTTCACGTAGCGTTTAATTACTTTACCTTTTTTTAACTATTTCTGGAAATAAAAAAATTTTCCATCATTTTTTGTTTTTTTTTTTGGTTTTTCAAAAGAGTCTCGCCCTGCGTTTTAAATCTCCCCGTTTCCATTCAGAAAGGCGGTAGAATTGGAGTCGGTTCATATGAAAAATGGCCTGAAACTCTTCGTTAGAAAGGTGACGCTGGTTTTGGTTTCGGAAACATAGTTTTGTAAGTTTAGGTATCAACTATAACTGTGAGGCTATATTAATTACCTCTAAGTGACAGCGATCAACATCAGGTGGTAAACGATAATTAGTGGTTACTAGGAGGTGATATGGGTACATCTATAGAAAAAAAATAGGCCAAACTAGGCTTAGTATCTTAATAATAGGCCAAACTAGGCTTGGTATCTTAATAATAGGCCAAACTAGGCTTGGTATCTTAATAATAGGCCAAATTAGGCTTAGTATCTTAATAATCGGCCAAATTAGGCTTAGTATCTTAATAATCGGCCAAATTAGGCTTAGTATCTTAATAATAGGCCAAATTAGGCTTAGTATCTTAATAATAGGCCAAACTAGGCTTAGTATCTTAATAATAGGCCAAACTAGGCTTAGTATCTTAATAATAGGCCAAACTAGGCTTAGTATCTTAATAATAGGCCAAACTAGGCTTAGTATCTTAATAATAGGCCAAACTAGGCTTAGTATCTTAATAATAGGCCAAACTAGGCTTAGTATCTTAATAATAGGCCAAACTAGGCTTAGTATCTTAATAATAGGCCAAACTAGGCTTAGTATCTTAATAATAGGCCAAACTAGGCTTAGTATCTTAATAATAGGCCAAACTAGGCTTAGTATATTAATAATAGGCCAAACTAGGCTTAGTATCTTAATAATAGGCCAAACTAGGCTTAGTATATTAATAATAGGCCAAACTAGGCTTAGTATCTTAATAATAGGCCAAACTAGGTTCAGGCTCTTAGTAATAGACCAAAATAGACTTATGAACTTAAAAATAGGCTTATGATCTTAACAATAGGCCAATTTAGACTAGAATCTTAATAACATTCCAAAATATGCTTAGTAGCCTGTCAAACTAGGCTTAGGATCCATTAATAGGTCAAAGTAGGCTTAAGTATAAGAACATACCTTTGGTGGTTCACCGGTTAAATGTTGTAAGTTAACATTAGGAAGAGATCGTCTCATATGTGGGCTATAAGATGAATAATGGAATCCTCTATAACCATCCGAATAAGGGGTCGAACGAAAGTTGCCACTGTTACTATGATTCTATACAAAATTATACCAAACTCCATCAAATCCTTTCTAAATTACACTAGGCCTACTATAATATTTACCAAAAGTCTATCTTGATCAGAAATATTGGAAACTAATGAATTAAAATTTAAAAATGATTAATTAATTTTCAAAATAACACTTAATTTTACAAAGCCTAATTCTTACTGTCAGATTTTCCACTACCAAACTCTGAACTTTGTCCTTTTTCTAACTTTCCAAAACCAATATCTCCTCCCTATTAATTAAACCTCCATTAATTTTTAAGTACCTTTAAATTAATTAACCCTAAATCTTAACGATACTTACTCCAAACCCGTCTCTGGTTCCTGGTGGTAACGTTGCAGACTTGGTTCCAGAAAATCCATAACCAGGTTTAGGTACATTACGAAGAGAAGAAACAACTATAAACAAATTCCCCCAAAGTACAATAAAAATTTAGTATAATTTTAAAATAACAACGTAATAACTGTCAGTATCACAGTATCAACGTAATAACTGTTAGTATCCGCGTAATAACTGTCAGTATCCGCGTAATAACTGTCAGTATCACAGTATCAACGTAATAACTGTTAGTATCCGCGTAATAACTGTCAGTATCACAGTATCAACGTAATAACTGTTAGTATCCGCGTAATAACTGTCAGTATCCGCGTAATAACTGTCAGTATCACAGTATCAACGTAATAACTGTCAGTATCACAGTATCAACGTAATAACTGTTAGTATCCGCGTAATAACTGTCAGTATCACAGTATCAACGTAATAACTGTTAGTATCCGCGTAATAACTGTCAGTATCCGCGTAATAACTGTTAGTATCACAGTATCGACGTAATAACTGTTAGTATCCGCGTAATAACTGTCAGTATTACAGTATCAACGTAATAACTGTCAGTATTACAGTATCAACGTAATAACTGTTAGTATCACAGTATCAACGTAATAACTGTTAGTATCCGCGTAATAACTGTCAGTATCCGCGTAATAACTGTTAGTATCACAGTATCGACGTAATAACTGTTAGTATCCGCGTAATAACTGTCAGTATTACAGTATCAACGTAATAACTGTTAGTATCACAGTATCAACGTAATAACTGTTAGTATCACAGTATCAACGTAATAACTGTCAGTATCCGCGTAATAACTGTCAGTATCACAGTATCAACGTAATAACTGTCAATAACAACAAAACAAGTGCAAATTATAAAACTCGTTAAAAAATCCAGCAAATTAAAAATAATAATAATAATACCATTGTAATTAGGGGTGTAGGTAGAGGATCTACCGGTACCTAACGATGATCGAATACCGGAATTTCTCTCAAATTCTTCTTCTTCCCAGGGTTTAGGCCTATCTACGTCCCTAGAAGGTGCTGCGAAATTAAGCCAAAATAAAAGGTAAAACTACACCCTTGACAAAGCGTTACATTACAACAAAGCGTCTATACTAACAGGCATTGACGGGATTTTCGTATCGTAATCTGCGAGGTAATTCCTTATTGGCCGAAGGAAACCTGGACGCGTTTCTCGGATCTGGATGAGCTTTATGATAAGCCCGGATTTTTTCACGTTCTTTAACTGTTTTAAGAAACACCTGAAACAAATCAATCAACGTTAAACCTAGCTCATAAGATTAAATAGTCGGTAAACTCACTTTTCCAATTCCAGTTGCAATCTTTGACAATTCCTCTTCTTCCTTCTTTAACTGCGGATCTTCAATGATGACGCCATCTTCTCCGTCAATTTCATCCTCCTCAGTCAATTCGTATTCTCTCGAACCTCCGCTCCAACGTCTCCTACGTTCGGGATCAGTGTAAGGGAAAGGCGGTGCCGGGAAATCGTCTCTTTCTATTCGAGGAACTTCGGTAGCTTTAGGTCGATGCGCTCCGGGATAATGGGCCATTTCAATTGGTTCTTCATTGTTCATATGAGGAGATCTTGGTCGTGGTGTCGTGGATTGAATTTGATCCACTGTTAAACCGAATAAACGCCCATTTAATTTTGATCTATTGAAGTTAAATTAAAAAAAAAAAAAAAGAAAGGAAAAACAAAAAAAAAGGAAAAACAAAAAAAAAAAGGAAAAACAAAAAAAAGGAAAAACAAAAAAAAGGAAAAACAACAAAAATAGGAAAAACAACAAAAATATGAAAAACAAAACAAAAGGAAAACAACAAAAATATGAAAAACAAAACAAAAGGAAAACAACAAAAATAGGAAAAACAAAACAAAAGGAAAACAACAAAAATAGGAAAAACAACAAAAATAGGAAAAACAACAAAAATAGGAAAAACAACAAAAATAGGAAAAACAACAAAAATAGGAAAAACAACAAAAATAGGAAAAACAACAAAAATAGGAAAAACAACAAAAATAGGAAAAACAACAAAAATAGGAAAAACAAAAAAAAAGGAAAAACAAAAAAAAAGGAAAAACAAAAAAAAAGGAAAAACAAAAAAAAAGGAAAAACAAAAAAAAAGGAAAAACAAAAAAAAAAGGAAAAACAAAAAAAAAAGGAAAAACAAAAAAAAGGAAAAACAACAAAAAAAAAAGGAAAAACAAAAAAAAAAAACTCGCCTAAAACTTGCATTCCCTGTTTATTGGACTGAGATTTAACAACTCTCCTTCGATTGGACCCCTCTTAATATATGGGAAAGAAACGTTAATTACTGCTTGTATAACTTAACAATTTATTAATTACCAGGTGGTCTATGAAACTGTGGCGATTTAGGCGGCCTAGGGTCAACGGGTCGTCTCAAATAACCCTGAGTTGGTTCGGCAGTTAAATAACTATATGTATAAACTCTACTAAGGTCGTTCATAAACGACGAATCTCTGTCCATGTAACTTCCAGGACTATTACGTCCGTACTAAAACACAAAGAAACCATTAATTAATTAAAGCAAATCTAATTAAATCTACGCTCAGAACTTAATTAATGCGTAACACTTTATGCCACAAAAAACAGGCAAAAACTCATTCTTTAAAAACAAAAAAAGGAAAGTTACCTGTCGGTGTATCGAACTGTGAGGACTTGCCGATCGTGAACTACCCAAGCTTGAGGAATAAGGGATATACATCTGCATGCCCGAGGAGTAAATATTTTTTTTTTTTTTTTTTTCGCAAACGGTAAATGATTCAAAAACGTAACAAAAAGCCAAAAATTATATAAAAAAAATAAAAAACCCTACAAAATTCATGCAAAATTAAGTATCTTTTTACTAAATCTTATCTAACTTCACACCAAAATTAATGCACACTAAACTTCAAGGTAATTTTAATCATAATAAAAGTTAAAATCCAAAGCATGCTAAAGACTTAAAAACTGTGTTTCGTGATTTTTATTAATTTTAATTTAAACTTGGTGTAAAACAAAAATGAACACGTACGATTTATTTGAAAAATGAGTTAACTGACCTGCGTGTCGATGATTATATCTCTTTTATTATTATCGAGGTCGAAGGAAATACTCTCATCCACTTTTCCATCGGGACTGGGACCGCAACGAGGATGCCATATTGCTCCATCTTGGAGGTACATCTCTTCCCCGTCACCGAAGGGATCACCGCACTTGGAGCATCTAGCGCAAGTTGGGTGAAAATGGTGGCTATTTCCCGCCTGTAAGACTTTCCCCGTAATATATCGCTCGCAATGAGCGCATTGCACGCCAAATTTCTTTTGATAGTCCTTTTCGCAGTAAGGTTTTCCATCTCTGGAAACCGTTACTCGTTTAATAATAAATACGCGCCAAGACAAGAACTTTTTAATTAATACTCACTTCCCCATGTATTCTCCATGTAGTAAGGCCCCACAGACGTCACATTTGAAACACCAAATATGCCACTGTTTGTCCAACGCGATTAAGGCATCTCCTTTTTTAAGTTCCTCTCCGCATCCTCCACATACTAATAAAGAAATTAAAATTAATTAAAACGGGATGAAAATAATTTAAATTAAATAAAAACTAACATTCACCGGTTCCCGCCGGTGTTCGAGGACTGGTCGGAGATTGAGACGCGGTAACTATGGGAATTTGAACACACTTCGAGCAGAGACACTCTTTACCAGTAAAAGTTACTTTCTCTCCAGTTGGAAACGGTTGCCTTGAGTAAAAGGTTAATTAGCAATGATTGAACACGTTTGATTTATTCAAATAAAATTTATTCCTAACCTGCAACGACCGCAAACAAAACATTTTTGATGGTATGTTTGTCCCAACGCTGTCGCGACTTCTCCCTCGACAAATTCACCGCAAGCCGCGCATTTCGTACCAAAAGTTTGTTGATAGTCGCTTGTGCAGTAGTATTTGCCATTTTTAAAGAAAAAGCCTCCCTGAGCAAGAGATTTTTTACAGACTAACAAAAATAATAATAATAAAAACGCCAAAATTAATTAAAACAATTTACAATTTATGTATAAATTTTATTAATTTACCAGCGCATTGAAAACATTCTATATGGAAATATTTGTCTTGGACACGTAATGCATTTCCAGAGCATTTCTTTTTACAAGAATCACAATGAACTTTACCTAAAAATATTATAATAAAAAGCAAAAGATATATTTCACGAACCCGATACGTTTTTTCATATTTGTATCAACGTAACACAGTACCAAAGCTAAGGGCACGATCATATTCATATTAATATATTGCATTGTCCAGACTTACGATGAACCCACGTAGGTTGCTATATAAACTTTATAGAAACTTTAGCCCCTCTAACACAAATTATGACAAGCTGTCAAATTTTTCTGGCTTCCTATTTGTCAAGTCACTGTCACGATTGATTAACTCAAATTGATTTACTTCGCACGAATTGGCTGTAATTATATTTCTCAAACTTAAACATTGTGGCCTACTTTAAGTTCAAGATTTAATTCATTTTTCTTTAAGGGAATTGGTTACTTCTACTCGGGGTCAAAACCGATAATACACTTCTAATGAAAGAAATCTCTCTCCTCAATGTCAAATAAGCCCCTCCCTTTCTTTCGAAGGTCATCCTGACTCGTATCACTGTAAGTTACATACTTCTAGAAAGCGGATATAATAAACTTCTTTTGATATTTCTATCCTATATTATTTTAATTTACAAAGATTTAATCCAGAATTAATTAAACAATTAAAACCTACCAGACTTACGTTCAGTTTGCGAATAAGTCATTCTTAATTAAAATAATTTTTTTTTTAAATTTCTAGACAAATTTATAAAATGTTTTTTCCACCTCAGGGTTATTTATGTTAACGCAGAACTCGCGCTTAAACCACGGAAAAACCAAGAAAATTTCTAATGGAAAAATGCTAGTGAACCCGGGCTTTTCTGAGATCTATATCACAATGAGTCATTAAAAGGCACGGTTAGAGAGCTTTTTTGGGGCTGGCCAATGGTCGTAGACACAAGAAACGCTGCCGGCCCCACCCTAAAAGAATGCGGCGTCCGTCAGGGCCTTTTTCTTACGCATTATTAAGCTTACATAAAATGCTTTTACGCGTAACGCTAGCTGATGTTTTTATAGCTCACGCATTTACATGATGGGTTATATTTTCGAGGGGGAAACCACCTTACTTTAAATAATTAATCACTCCCAAAATTGAGTACAGCCGATTTAGAAGTGATTTGCCCCTTGACTAAGCTCCAGAACAAATTGAGTACTGACTCTAAATTTTACTATTTTTAACGTCAATATCTATCTAGGATAGAAAAAGGCAAGCTGTTGTCGAAGAAAAACAAAATTTACATAACCTAAATGTCAAAATTCAAGTGGGTTACCGTTTTTTATTCCTATACGCTTTAAAATTTCCAAATAGGCTTAAGTTTAACACTAAATGATATAATATACAAGTTTTACGCTTCAAGTCCGTTTAAGATAGGTTTAAAAAAACCAAATTTTATATTACGTAGATGTCATAATATCGATGGTTTAAATTCAAATAGGTTACCAATTAAAAGTTCAAAATAGGCTTAACTTTAACCCTAATGTGGATTGATAAAGTTAGCCCAAAGATTTAAGCCTTTAAGCCTTCTCAAAATAGGCTTAACTTTAACCCTAACCCTAATGGGGATTCCATTGGTTAATTAGTCTTAAGATTTCTTATCCTCAAGTTTAAAAGCCTTTAAGCCTTTTAAAAATAGGCTTAACTTTAACCCCAAAATTTTAAATAAACATTAGAGAAACCCTTCAAGGTTTTCTGTCCGTTATTACACGGATAATTACGCGGCAAAAAAATACATCGCCCTTTGTTTTTGCGCCTAGTAATCAATATCCACACTTTGCAATGGTACCCTAGGAGCAGAAAGTAATTTACCTAGAGACTAAAGTCTTTCGAAAGACTACCTAGTAACTTAAGAGGTAATAAAAGTGGCAGGCAGAAAAATCGTAAAAGCACTTTGTAATAATATTAAATTAAAAAAAAAATAAATGGGTCAAACATTACACCTATCTTTTCAATAAGAAAAAATTTAAAAACTATTTATTTCAATTGTTTCTAAAATCCAATTAAAATAGGGCCAAATATTATTATAATAAATAAATAGAACGTTTAATTTAAACTTCAAAGCCTTAATAAAGTCTTAATTTTAAAAGCCGCTTTCTGACTTTTTGAAAAATCCTTGAAAACACTTTTATTTAAAGTTTAAAATATAATTTCGCGCAATAAAACTTTTTACGCAAATTATTCTACCGGAACAATTTTATGAGTGACTCATTTCATACAAAAAGTGCCTCTAAACATTTTTATAAAATGATAAACGACATTTAAAATTTATTCCGTTGTGGTTTCTGTATTTTTTTTAAAAAGTGGGGAAAGCCGAAGTTGTTTAACTTGAAAATAAAAATTCTTAAAAAAAAAAAAAAAAATCTATTTTGAGATTTCTATCAGGCGTCAAAAATGATCTTCACACAAATGTTTTGGTGGTACAATAAAAACAAGTAGTTAGCTTTGTTTACAAGAACAAGTGTTTAGAAGCACTTTTTCCTTTATCAAAGAGGGTGTAAAAAATAAATAAACAAGTTCTTTTGAAGTTAAACTAGAAACAGAAGCTCATAACTAGAAGTCTATACGTGTAAGATGTTCTTTGGGAAATCGATTTTGAGTCGAAAATGCTCTATGACATTTTGACCTCAGGGCCACTGTTTTCGCGTTATGAGTTGAGTGTTTTAGAGATGCCCCCTAAATTAAATTAGCAGTCTTTCGGGTCCTTAATTATATTTAAGGGGACATCCATAAAATACTCAAAAAAAAAAACCCCTCAAACACAGTGGCCATTAGGTCAAAATGTCATAGAACGTTTTCGACTCAAAAAAGCGTGAAAAGAACATCCCCCTTAATTTATTCCAAACTTTTCAGAAACACCCTGTATACAGGTCGAAGGTTTCCACTAGAGGTGTGCGAGTCCTCATTTTTAGGTTTCGAGTCCGAGTCCGAGTCTTGGGAAACTGGACTCGTCGAGTCCTCGAGTCCAATTTTCTAGGACTCGTCGAGCCCATCGAGTCCTTGAAACATAGTTTCGAGTCCATTTCGAGTCCAAAAATTTCTAATCGAGTCCATTTCGAGTCCAAAATTTCTAATTGAGTCTATTTCGAACCCAAAATTCTTATAGATTCTAATTCGAGCCCTAAATTCTTCTTAGAGTCCAAATTTACTACTTGTTGGCAATAAATTTACTGGTTTCATGTTTCTAAATGTTCAATGCTTGGGATTGAGAATCTTTTAAATTATCATTATTAGCATTACTGTCATCATCACTTGAATAGTCACTCGAAGACAGTGGTGGGCAAAATTCGCGAAGGACGCGAGGGACTTTTGTACTACCAAGCGGGGAAACGTCGCTCCCTCGCCCCCGCTTGGTAGTACAAAAGTCCCTCGCGTCCTTCCTTCGCGAATTTTCCCACCACTGCTCGAAGAAGGTATTATTTCCTCGTTCCAAGGCTTGGCACCGGTTATTTTAAGTTTTTTACTCATATCGTCGCAGAACTTAACTAATATAATCAGTTTAATCTATTTACTTTTGGTTTAATGTTAAAATTGACTAGAAAAAAAGTCGAAAAATTACTCTCTTTGCTGCACGATACCACGTTGTTCGATGTAAAAGGCGGTAAAATATTTACGGATATATGAAGTCAGTGTACCCAATGCTATATGATTCCACTACACAAAGGAGCGTGGACTACAATTCGTATTGCGCGCATGACAACTAAAGACAAATCTTAGCCTTTGGTAGTGTTGTATAGCGTATGTACTGACAAGTGACAATGCATCTAATGATAGACCTAGAGTGACGTGTTCACGGCCAACTATGCAGTTAGCCTGCCGTTTTAGTTGGCCCCTTTGCCCCCTCATGAAAAAATGGAATCGTCGAAAAAAAATGGAATCGTCCAAAAAAGTGGACTCGTTGGTGAAGAAAAATGGACTCGTCCAGACCTAAACGGGTAATTTTAGGCCTTGGACAAGGACCCGGGTACCCGTTGAGTCCTAGAAAAACCAGTTTCGAGTCCGAGTCCGAGTACTCGGACTCGGACTCGAAGTCGAGTACCCGTCATTTTCGAGTACCCGCACAGCCCTAGTTTCCACTATGTATAACCAAGAAGTGATATCTAGTTTATTAGGGAGAAGGTATAAGGTACCCAAGTATTCGCGCGCCATAGTCCCGTTCCCACTTTCAAAATACAAGGGGGGACGTAAAAGGAGGCCGGGCTATTTCGCCTCTCCTCAGTCGGAAAATACGTAATTTTCGTCATTCGCATCGCGCTGACGTGAGTTTTCAAGAACCAATGAGATGCTGGTTCTAATTTAGAGGCAGGGACTAACCTCGGACCTACGTTTGGACTGGAGATAAAGCTGGAAATGTGGCGAATTTATATCTTCTCCCTAGTAAACTTCTCCCTAGTGAACTAGATATCACTTCTTGGTATAACAAAACTTACATCTAGCTAAAAACTTCGCAACTTCAACACTAGATACACTTTAACTCAAAAAGATCCAGTTAAAAACATAATATACATCCCGTACCATAATTTGCGGTTCATAAATCGATAAAAACGGACCTATAACCGTAATATTGGCGCCAACCCTGAAGCTACGAGTAAAAAAGAGCACTCTTCAAAATCGTCAAAGTAAATAACAATTTAATAATTAGGCTTAACGAAACGATTGCGGCGATATAAAAACCGCCAATCATAATTATTCTACGACAGGTAATTATAACGTAATCTTTAGAAAAATATCTCAATGAATGCGGGTGATAATAATATTTTGGGTGCAAACAAACTGGGTCACACGACATACGCGAATTTGACCGGAGCATGGCGGGTAAGCCTAACGATTCGTTTGGCCTACTTTTGTCCCATAGGCAATATACATGTATATATCATGAGTTTCCGCCCTTTTGTTATGTTTTAACTGAATAATCAATCTTTGTTCCATGGTCCCCAAAGATGGACGGACCCCTTCTATTCTGTCTGGAGTTTAAATTAAGCCAAATTAACTAAAGTAAAAAATTTATTTCGTAAAATAAACACTATTTGTTTGTAAATTTTCTTTACGCTTAAAGGGATAGTATCATCTCAAACTTAACCCTTCGTTTTTGGGGTTAATTTTTTTTTAATAAAATAAGACATATAGAGTATTCCAAAATAGGACCAAGTAGAGTGGGTTTTATAGGCTAGTTTGAGTCGAAAATGTTTAATGACACTTTGCTCTAAGAGACACCCTAAATAAGTTATAATTTTAGTGTTTAACGGATGACCCCTTAAAGGGAGGGTGAAATGGAAAATCAAATGATTTTTTATCGATTCTTCTACTAATTTCAAGACCAATCTGCATAATGAAACATCTAGCAAATACCTCCAAATGATTTTTTTTAAATTACAATTAGTTTGAAATTTAATGGATAATTTTAATTATGTACCTCGGACCAATCGCGTAACGGCCTGCCTTTTCATTAACAAAATTCTGGTAAGAAACAGAAAGACATTGATAATAACATAAGTTTATAAGATATGTTCCATAAGTGTGTCACTCGTTAATGAGAGCTTGTCATGAAGTGACGTAGGTGAAACGTCATAGATTCTCGTAAAGCGACGCCTAGTGAGGCGCTGTCAAAGGCTTAGTACAGACTAAAGAGGAGGATGGACTGCAAAACCGAGTGTAGTCAATTCTCACGTCGTTCTTGAACTAGCTCTCATTAAGCCTCTAACATTACGAAGTATGGGTCGTGACATACTTATGGAACATATCTTATAAACTTATGATAATAAGGGATCGTATGTAAAACAATATAAACGTTAACCTCAGGTCAAAATGTCAGAGCATTTTCGACTTAAAAATCGCCTATCCATAGAAGAGTACTTCGGTACTAATACCCTTTTTTGAAACTCCCAGCCCGGTAAAATTGACGTAATCAACGTTAAATCAATCTTTAAGATTTTGAATGTGCTAGGGTTTTGTAGCTACGACGACTACCCCTTCAAAATAGACTGAAATTCTACACATTCTTGCAGAGTACGTAGGGGCACCCTAAAAATAAACTTTCGGGGTTCTAACTTCGGTTCTATGAGGCAGAAACACTCCATAAATGAAAGAGGCCTATGCTTGGTTTGTTTCCCACATTTTCCAGGCGTTGAAATAATCCTTAGAGGTTGACTACAGCTACTACAATGATATATTTAATAAATTATTTTGGATAACAAAAACGGGGCCTCTTATTCTTATTTATTTCTCTTAACAAGTAAGCCGCTTCTGGAAAAAAAAATACCCTGGACTAGATCAACAGTTGGAAGAAAGAGGTGATACGGAGAAGAAATCTCCATACCTATAGGTAACGATGTCCTCCCAGCAGCCTTAGCTTTTGGTAGGGGTATGTTCACGAACATTTTGCTTAATTACTCGGCCCCTGTTTGACGAAATCCTAAGTTTTTTGTATCGTTGGATGGCGGACAAATAGGACAATAACATACCCAAAGGACATCCCCATATCTCTAATGTAACCAGAGTTATAAGCCTCCAAAGTAGAGTGTAATGTTAATCCTACGGAGGGTATTAATTACTCGGCCCCTGTTTGACGCAATTTTCCCTGATTTCCCTGAATTTTACTAAAAATTCTAAATTTCCCTGAGGTTTTTGTCAACTATTTATTTCCCTGATTTTTCCAGGTTTGTATGAACCCTGATTGTGTTTTACTGGTTCTCGAGGCCAGTTTATTAAATGCAAATCTATAAGAAACCTAAAGGGGGACCAGTCCTAAGGACCAGTTTATTATTTTGAACGGGTCACTGGTCCCAAGGACTTGTTTAAAATTTTTTATATAAACATAAAAAATGCCCCCCCCCCCGGAACTATTTATATAGTTCTTATAAATCTGCTTAAAAATTTAAGCAGATTTATAAGAACTATCTTTCATTTTAAAACAGCGCAACAATGGGTAGGCCAGTAGGGGCGTGCGCAAGGTACTCGGGGAGAGTTTCATTTCCGCGCATGGCCAACGAACATTGCTACTCAATCTCACCTCCTTCTCCAAGGCATAACGTATTGGTGTTTTTTTCTCTCTCTCTCTCTACCAAAGATAGGATCACCAAAATACCCCCTAATCTCTACATATTAATGAGTAAGGTACACCACTATTTTTGTATTATCTCTACGCTGTTGTACACTCATATCTCATTTCTACCTGTCAGGTGTCAGATCTGATATTCAGCGTGTATAAAAAATATTGTACACAATGGGTTACGTTAAAAAAAAAAACAGAACTGATCTCCGCGATTAAGTTTCGTTTTGGTGGAGATATATTAGATAGATGTTAGATAAATTTCATTAGAGTTAACGTCATATGTATTTCAGTATTATGAGTTACTGTTTAAATGGATATTTTAGGAAATGTTGATGATATCATTAAAACTATCTCAGCTATGACGTAACCGATTATTAATTATTATTTTAATCGAAGGTATTTTAGATGGTCTGTGGTTATGACGAAGCCCTATTTCAAAACTTATATCTGTGGCCCGAGATATTTGAGGTCAAGGTTACGCCATGCAATGGAAGATATTTTAAATGGTTAATACTTGTTAGTTATGACAAAGCCTGATTTCAAAACTTTGATCTCTTGCCCGAAATATTTGAGGTCAAAGGTTACACCATGCAACATACTTTACCTCTAAACATTTTTAGCACATAATTCAAATTACGGTTTTGAAATAATTTCATTCGAACTGCAAATATTAGTAAAAACATTGCAAAAAACGTATTTTAGAAATTATTAACTGAAAGTTCAAAGAACTAGTTAGGTTAGCTAATATGGTAATGATGAGGTTAACTACTTATTGCGTAATGGTTCGGTTTAGTAACTTTGCTCTAAATGTTCCGATGTTGGGAAGAATCGCGTTACAATTACCCCGCTTTGTGGTACACTTCTCTTTAAGAGAAGTATTATATACTTCTGGTTACACCAAAAGATGACTGTTTTAGAAAACTATCCATGATTGTTAAATTTTCGTCTAATTCTCAAATACTTGCTAAAATAAATAAGGATAAATATCATATATAAAAACCCATTCTACATCAATTTAGGAGCTTCTACCTCATCCCTACACAGTCTGATTTGTTTAACGATTTCACAAACATGTTTTACAACTATATTTTTAATTAGTTAGTCTGGTGGTCTTTTCCATCACGATGATACGCGGGTTTTTGGTATATACTTTCTTCCCCTATTGTTTAACAGCAATAAATTATTCATAGATAAAATTTTAGTATAATTTCTCCCTCATACATTTATCACTCGTTATCTCGGAACAAACATATAGAAGCCAATATTTTTTGATAGGGGGAATTTAGTAACCTTCATATCTCAAATTACAAATCAAATATAATTCCTATAATATTTGTTTGAATACGAAGCTGAAGCTACGGGAAATTATCATCAAATTGATAATTATTTTGATTAGGCTAGCGATGCAATTAAAAGCTTTTTGTTAGTTTTTTATTTTTTGCTAGATAAACTGGATTTTTAAACGTTTCGTTCTTGGAAAGAAGCAGAAAAAACCGCAACCTTCATCGCCTTTAATTTAGTAAAATTAAACCGCGCTTAAATTGATAATTATAGTAGAGAATGTAGAGAGCCTTGAAAACATATTTAAATATTAATATTTCCGATACGGTAGTTAAATTATAAGATAAAGTGGAGAGAGAAAACGCATTCTTCTAATTTCTAATAATCAAGTTCTTTGTGTATTGCGGTAAAATTATTTCAAAACAGAAAGATATAGCCTAAACTCGAGAAATTATTTACTATAATAAAAATAGCAATTTTTCACACCTGCCTATAGCTTCAAAATCGTGCAGTTTCAGCTTAAAATTCGTGCCAGGAATTTTTCTACCCTCTGTTCGGATAAATAATTAAGCGGAGGGGCTAACCACTTTCAAATTTTAACGAACTACATTTAAAAACATTCGTCGAATAGCTGCTATTATCAGTCTACAACGCGGTGGTTTACCCCTCGAATTAAGGCAACTACAGCATTTAACCAATAACTAACGGTAGCTTTCCCCCGACATGGAAGGCCTCTTTCCATGAAAATTATATGAAATAATTCAATTCTCCCAAAAAACGCGGGAAACCCCCTAATGGCTCGTGAAGGAGGGCTTCAGATAATTACCCATCCAAAATGGTTAAAGAAATAAGTCAAACAGGAAGTCTAAACTTAACCACTGCATGCTTGATTTGTGTTAAAGATCTAAAAATATCTTCAAAAGCTTTTTTGCTTCTACTTTTTCATGTTTAGTAGAGTAAAGAATAAGGCCTTTGACCTCTAGAGGTACCGGTACCGGTACCAGTCGGTGTGGTATGGTACTTTAAAAATGGGGGGCAATGAGGGGGGGGATAATATCCAAAATTACGGGGTCACGAACCGTGGGAACAGATTTTATTATAGCTACAGATAACTTGTCAATTGAACAAATTTGTTACACTGTATTTCGCTTTCAATTTCCAAGAGTTTGGCCTATTTAACTTTCGTTTAATGGGGGTCTAACAGCTAAACTGAGCTGGCTGGGCTGGGAAGAGTGGTTCCAAGTATTACACACGCACATTATTGTGTTTAAAAAATTTTAACAAGCTAGTTTTTCTACCCACGCAATGAGTGTGTTCGCTATGAACTAGGAAAAGCAACCAATAAACTCAACTAGCATCTAGTTAGGCCTTGACCAATATTATTCAACTAGCACGAGAAACACGAAGAATTTGCGGCCCTGTAGCACGCAATAATCCACCATAAAAGCTGACAAGATTTTTATGGTACACCCCCGCGTTTATGTGTACATTTTAATTGATAGGAACGATTATATTACTCGCAATTCTTAATTAATTTTACGCGGAAATATAGTTCTACTTAGGGTTGTTGACGTCATTTAGTCTAAAATTAGGCCTACCTAAATTCCTAGGTATATTTGGGTGGTTTAAATTAAAGGCGAGCCTTTTTAATGAAATATATCATTAACAAATTTGACATTAGGTTGATTATAATGATCTTGTTAAATAGCGCTTTAATTTAAACTCATTTCCGTATATATTTTAAATAGATTAAATAAAATTGGCATCAAAGAAGCCGCGCCCTGTGGTGGAAGGCTTCCCTATGTTCTATTGTACTAGCAAAGGCCTAGGTATTACATCGGCGGCACCGGCCCGGCTTTTCGCCTAAAATGTTAGGCTTAGGTGCCGCGTTCGCCCTTGGACTTATTTAAGTATTGATTTAAACAAAAGCTCACCCATTTTTAAAGATTTTTCGGACACTTCCCGTTGAATGGATCCTAACGAACACTTTTTCGTCGGTTTTCTTTAATCAGCTGAAGCCAATTTCCCAAAAATTACGCGAACTCATCTTCTCGGATCAGACCGAAATTCCGCCATTACCAGGCATAGTCCTTGCCGCTTCTATTACGAGCGCTGTCAAGCAGCACGATCAAAGAGAATCGCTCAACTGGCGCCAAAATCTTCCCAATGGGGCGGGGGACGAGTCTATTCTCCGCAGACTGAGGGGTGCTCAAAAAATACTTCCTTTTGACGCAATATTACGTTAAACAAAAAACAAGATGAGCAGGGCGTACTGTTAGTTTGGGAACTCATTTTAATAATACGAACTTAGATTCAAATAGAATAAAACCAATAAAATTAATAAATTTTTTCAGAACATTTCAGGGATTAATTAGCCTTATTCCTGATCAGCGCCACCTACCCGTAGCGTCGACTTTGAGAACTACTGTAATCGGCAAGCCAATCAGATGTCGCTAAAATCTGGTGACGTCACTGACGGGCACTCTCGGGGTCTTACCAAAAATGACGTCACCAGATTTTAGCGACATCTGGTTGGCTTGCCAATTACAGTAGTTCTCAAAGTCGCCGCTATGGGTTGGTGGCGCTGATCAGGAATAAGGCTAATTAACAGGGAGTAAGAATGTGGCAGGAAGGAGTCCAACCAAATCTTTACCAGGGTTTAAAAACTATTTCTACTTGCAAAAATTATTAGGGAAATTCAAAACTCCAAAAAACTTTTAAATTTTATTTTATGAATAAACATTTTATTGATAAAAACAATTTCTAAACCAAACCCTTTTTTTTGGGGGGGGTTTTTTTTTTTAAAGATTAAAAAAAAAAAAAGGTAAATTAAAAATTCACGTTAATTTTCTTGATGGTATTTAATTTATCTTTATCCATCCTTACGAAAAATTAACCTTAAATTCAGATTTCTCTCCTATAGTTGATATTCTTTATTCAAAAAAAAAAAAAAAAAATTAAATCTGAAAATCTTTACTTGTAGATTGGGACGACAAAAACAATTAAGAAATATATATGAAAAAAAAAACAAAAAAACATTAATTTAGTTTTCGTTACAATGAAAACGTTTCTCGTTTAAAAATAATATCACAAAAGATAATTATTATCACGCAGATTGCTTGAGGGGGGGAAAAAAGAAATTGATAATATTTACCTCAGTTGACGTTGTTGTCTATTAATTAATTTAAATTACCGGTAAGGATATGGCAATAATACGTAAATATTTCTAATTAATATTAATTCTTAATTAATCTCTTTGCCACTCTTCTTAATTAAAAACTATCTAAAGAAGTTCAATTAAATTTTTTTTTTTTTTTTAGAAAAATTCTAACTAAACTCTAATATCTCTAATAATCTGAAACCGTTTTGATATTAATAGTTAACTCGTTAATTTCCCCGTTTTTCATTTTAAACCGCCGCTCTTAGCATGATTTCTTAATGGATGCTAATAAAGCTTTCCAAAGCGATAGGTACCTGTCCACTGTATGTTATACGTTTTTCAACAATTTTTCTGGCCGCTAAACATTTGAGCGTAATGTGTTCCAAAGGATTAACGGAATTAGGTTTGATTCCCGCCAGCATCCGATGAGGATGGTTGCCATTACTGTTTCGTCGGTCTAAATGGGCGCCATATTTAAGTAGCACCGCAATTACTTCGGGTCTGTAGTTGAGCCTCATTGAAGCAACGTGGAGTGCCGTACTGTGATTATGGTTTGTAGCCTTTATGGTTCATAAATTAAAACTTCTTTTAGCATTTACTTCACACAATAAAAACCATTTCTAACTTCACTTGGATTCTAATAGTTTCTACACTACATTTGCTGGTTTTTCTACTAAAACTAGTAGTTCCCCCACTACGTTTGGCGATTTTTCTACTATAACTAGTAGTAATTTCCCCCACTACGTTTGGTAGTTTTCCTACCATAACTAGTAGTTTCCCCACTACGTTTGGCGGTTTTTCTACTATAACTAGTAATTTCCACACTACTTTTGGTAGTTTTCCTACCATAACTATATAGTTTCACCATGCTGTTTGGTAGTTTTCCTACCATAACTATATAGTTTCACCATGCTGTTTGGTAGTTTTCCTATCATAACTAGTAGTTTCCGCACTACGTTTGGCAGTTATCCACCTTCATTTGGTAGTTTTCCTACTATAACTAGTAGTTTATCCACCCCGTTTGGTAGTTTTCCTTCTATAACTAGTAGTTTATCCGCCCGTTTGGTAGTTTTCCTACTATAACTAGTAGTTTATCAACCCCGTTTGGTAGTTTTCCTTCTATAACTAGTAGTTTATCCACCCCGTTTGGTAGTTTTCCTTCTAAAATAAGTAGCTTCTCCACTACATTGGAAGCTTTCCTACTATAATTAGTTGTTTCTCCACTACACTTGGTAGTTTTTCTTACTATAATTAGTAGTTTCTCCAATACACTTGGTAGTTTTTCTTACTATAATTAGTAGTTTCTCCACTACACTTGGTAGTTTTCCTACTATAATTAGTGGTTTCTCCACTACACTTGGTAGTTTTCCTACTGAAATTTAGTAATTTTTCTACTTCACGTGGTAGTTTTCCTACTAAAATTAGTAGTTTCACCACTACACTTGGTAAATTTACCTCAACATCAGCTCCACATTCTATCAAAAGTTGTACAACTTCTGGGCTGGGGAATACATCAGTTAATGCATCTTCAAAGAAATTGTTGCTCTTTAACGTATTTTCCCGCGAAACGGCCAAATGTAAGAGTGAATCTCCCATAGAATTATTAGGGTTTATTCTAATAACTCTATGAAGGAGTCTAAGATAAAACGAAAAATAAATATTACTTTAAGATTTAAAAGGGTTCCTTTTTCTTTATCTTACCGTCTACTTTCAAGCATTTGTTCGTCAGTCTTGGGTAATTGATTTAAAATAAAGAATAAGTGGGTCATTATTTTTAAAATCTTGTCAAAATGATCTTGCTGCTTCTTGAAGACGGGTCGAATACTTAATAAATCAATGGCTGACTCAAACTCGTTGACTAGTAACTCGATAATTCCAACTACGTCTTCGTAATGAACTCTTTCGGGCAAAAGACCGGCCGTATGTTTTTCATTTAAATCAAAGAATAAACGAACGAGGGTTTGGCAATTAAACCACCTAAAAATGGGAGAAAAAATATTAGAATAGTTAGTTTAAAAATAGAATTAAGCCCGACTTACGCTTCTCCGTGAAGCAAACTATCTTTAACAACTCTTAATTCTAACGCGTATCTCCATAAATCTATGCAACGTTGATGTTGTAAACTATCGGCGTAAGCGGCTCCTCTGAAATTAATAGATTAAGACGAGGCAAATTTTAAGGCGAAATAAGTTGAACTTACCTGTACATACAACGAAATATCATGTCTTTATGAGTTTTGCCTAAAACTCTTTCCGTAATTAACAAAGATTGAATATGCATGGCGTCTAAATCGTAGGATAAGTTTTCGAGTTCTTGAAATGTCTCAAACTCTTTTCTAAAAAGGTAAGCCGCTTTTGGAATGATATATTGGGGTTTCCTTAAAGAATCAGGCCCGATTCCTCTCTCAGTGATGTTCCTCAGTTTTAAACCGTTTCTCCAACATCGGAGAGCGACTTGAATGTTGTGATGTTCATCCAGGAAAGTGGCTCCTAAGAGTTCCTGAGCTTCCGCTCGTCTCTCGACGCTATAGTCCAAATTATCCAACAAATATTGGACTATTTCAGTCGCTCCTTTCAAACAGGCTGTCTGCAAAGCGTCATCCCCGTAACGCGACTTGATATAAGGGTCTGCTCCGTGTTTTAAAAGGAGGAGCATCGTTTCTGTCCTGTGTTCCTGAATGGCGTAATGTAGAGCCGTTTTCTGTTGAATGTCTTGCGCGTTAACCTGGGCCCCATTTTTAAGAAGAAAGCCACAAAGATCGACGCTTTGAACTGAATTGATAAGACAAGTTCCGCCATTATGATTAGGTTTTAAAATATCAGCTCCATTTTCAACCAAATAAGTGACTACGTCCAAGTGGGTCATAAAACAGGCGGATCTAAAAGTAGATTAAGGCTTAAAAATTGCTGGCTCCACTTATAGAGTGCTGTCAGTTGTGACGTCAGATCCAAGGTTAAACGTCACGAGTCTGCCTTTAGCAATGAGCGGCCATGACAGTTACCGTTTTTTCTTTATGGGAAAACAACATGGGTGACGTCACACCGGCTCTTCTGACAGCACTCTATATATGAATTTATATTCAAAATACAGTTTTTCCAATAAATATCATTTCTTGGAGGTTAATTATGTGATAATTACATTTAAGTCGCGGAAACTATTTTCATGACCATAGAAACCCGATCAGTTCCTTCTTCCTAGCCACCAAATACCATAAAATAGGGAGCTAACAGTTCTGACCCTGAAACGTCACACCCTTCTATCTCTTACTGGAGTTTCATCCCCCCTAACGGTTGGAAACAGTATTCTACGCGCAAAAATGCCAACCAGAGAGAGGCTGAGTGACGTCAGACTATCTCTTCCCCCTAGCCAGTTGTTAGCTCCCTATATCTAAAAATATAACCTATCCTAAGCAAACATAACCTAACGTATAATAATATGAAGGGTAAAATATAGAAAAACATGGAAAATATATATTTCAATTAATTTCCGCACCTTAATTTTAAGAAATTATCCTATAATTAACCTTGAATAAATGATAATTATTGAAAAAACTGTATTTTGAATGTTTAGCCTTCATAAGTACCTAACAGGTGTTGATCCTGTGTCTGAAACCGCGTTAACATTTGCACCATGACTAATTAGGCATTTAACTACGTTTAATTTTCCCTAAAATTTTGATGTTTATCGTCAAAATGTTTATAAAGTTAGTTCTAAGTAAGGTAGACTTACAGCGACTGAGGCACACCATAAAGGTGAGACATAATGTAAGGTACGATCATCTGGAACTTCATATGTACCTTTTTGTTCGACATTAGCGTCGCACATTGTAATTAAATATTCCACAACTTCAACGTTACCTTTGTGAACGTTAAAATTTAACTAATATTTACCCAAGATCGAGATCAAGTCTCCCCGCCTCCTTTTAGACTGTAAACAAAAATAGACAAGACCAAGGCTTACCTTTTTTCGAAGCCAAGAACAATGGACTGCATCCATACTTCATTTTGGAAACGATTTCTTTCCTTTCATGGCGACTAAACCTTTCTAATTTACTTCTAACTAAATAAGTTAATTTGGCTCCAGGTGCAGCCATTCTACATTCGGTGTATAAATCATTAAAAAGGTTCTCTTTCAACGTAGTTTCTTCCTGCTTCGTTGGCGACCACATCTTGACTACTTCAGAAGTTCAGACTAGGCTTCAGAAGAAGTTCGAGAATGCGTGAGTGTGACATCATACTTCAACCGTTGCCTACGTTAATCAAGGCCTGTGCACGGTAGTTTCGAAGTGCGACTTCTAAGAAACGCGACTTCTTATTTTCTCCCTATTTAAGCGCGAGATTTCATTGAAAGCTGAACCAAAACGCGCGCGAAAATGAATATTTAAAATTCCAAGCGCGTGAAAATGAACATTTCAAGTTATTTAGGTCCAGCTCAGTGGCGCCGCCAGAGGTAATCGCGGTAAGCGACTGCTTACTTCAAATTTTGAAGGGGGCCTAATTTTGGAGGAAGGGCCTCATTTACAAAAATACGATTTTACTGAAAATATTCAAAATTTAGTCCTGGAGTCGCAGGTGGAATACCGCGGTGGCTATTACAGATTTGGCCGACTTTTATCGCTATCATAATGGGATCGGGTTAGGTTAGTAAAGAATGCGCTTTGGGGATGGGGACCTTTAGTCCTACCGGGCCTAGAAGTGAGAGGCGAAAATACTTTCACTTGATCGAAACCTCCTTCTGGTAGGAATTTATTGGAAGCGAAAGAGGTAGCTAAACCGAGCACTTTTTACTTCGACCAGCTCTATTGTGTTACTTTTTTGTGTACTGATAAGGATCGTCAACGGGACGGCGCTGACTCGAGGATTATTATTAGAGAGTTTATGCTGCACTACTTTTAGGCTTCTACGGTGCATTTGTCCAATGCACTGTAGAACCTTACACGTATTGCAACTTAAACTCTCTAATGTTACTTCTTATTTCGAAATAGTAAATACGAAGAGGAGAGAAAGAGGGAGATAGAAACGCGCTTTATAAAATCCGCCGAAAAATGGGAAAATAGGGGGGTAGTAAAAACAATTTTTGGTACGTTTAGTTTTAGGACGCACATCCTTTGCGCAGGGGGATTGACCTCCTCGCCCTATCTCTGTCATCCTCTACGTCAACTGTGCGCGAGAAAGCAGCGCTCAGGCACCGCGGTGCACCTTAGATTTACCCCCGTTTTCACCACGCATGGATCACGGCTGGGTAGGGGGCCCATACACAAAATACCGCTTACCCCGCAAAAGTTTCTAGCGGCGCCACTGGTCCAGCTAATAGCGCCTCAGGTGAGAGAATTTGGCAACTTAAATTGCCAAAATAAAAATAAAAATCGGCGCCGCGAACAGGCCTTGATTAACGTAGGCAATGCTTCAACTGATCGGTCTGGGTGGATGGTAACAGGAAGATTCCTGACAGACTACTTGTCCGTTTCCATAAGCTCCCTTTCAGGTTTCTCAAGTTGTCAACTTTTAGATCCTTCTCGTTTTAATAATTGTTTTCCCAATTACAATTTAATATCAATTAACTACAAACAATGACAATGCAAATAGTTTTTAGTTTAATAGCAGCAGTGATTGCTATATTATTTAAGGCGCTGAACGTCTTTTTGCTCAAGGTTATTCATAACCAGGGTACCTAAAGCCAAAAATAAAGCTTATAACTACGCAAACCTTTCATATATTATCTTTACCATGAGTTAATAATATGTCTTAACAATAATATGTCTTTACGAATATTTAAACTCAGATTTTAAAAGATGAAGACTTAATGGTGAGATTAATAGTAGCAGGAGTTCATAATAATAAACGGGGGGGTTGTTATGAACTCCTGATAGTAGTCTAGTTAACAACTGTCAGTGTCAATGACAAAATTTTTAGACATCTTCGTAGCAGACAACAGTCGACAACCATGGCCTTGAAAAGTTTTTTTTTTGTGAGGTTTCAATGCAAATTGAGTCCATAGGTCCGCGGCAAGGATGTCATTAATCAGGTTTCATATGTGTGTAAGCAGGGATGGAAATGAGGTTTTCTTGGGAGGTGACGGAAGGGGTGTGGGGGTCAAGTCACCTCCGGCGGACTCGGGGCAGTCGGCACCTATAGGGTAGGATCGCCGACATGTGTCTTATTCCCTTAAACTTTGCCGCCCAGAAGGTGTGCGCCACACTCCCGGCTGAAAAGTTTTTCTCCTAATCCCCTATTTTGCACCCCTGAGGCATAGCCTGAGGGCCCTGACTCCTGAGGCTGAAATTCCGTCCGACGCCATTTCCATGGAGTAATTGTATCGGAGTTGCTGGTGTCACTATAGCGGGTCTCTGTAATGACTTAACTTTAATCCTGAAATTCGCTCGCATACCAATCCCCTAAAAAGCACACTTAACAGTTAGAACGTACAAATTTAAGTCTGAAAAGAAATATTTACTTTAAATACGAATTAATTTATTCGTAATAATTACCACTCATTACAGACAAGATTGTTTTTGTTTAATACTAAACCTACAACATTTACAAGACGTTGGAAAGAGACGACCAGAAATTTTAGAAAGAATAAAACGGTTTTAACTTTCTCGAAACCCGAAACGCAAAATATTTCCATTTTCTGTCTTTTAATCTCAGGCACTTTTATATAAAATTTATGCTTTTTTTTTTACTCAAATGTAAATTGGCAATTTTTGAAAACTTAACGTATGGCCCCCTAAAACTGACTATAAACAATATGACAAACTTATCTATATTTATATAATATTTTGAACGTGTAAAAATCGTTCTCAAGCACCAACATTTGATGATTTATTATTTAAATAATTAACATAATTATAAAGCCTGAGTTAATTAATACGCAGCACCATTATCTTCAGTTTTTCCATCCATTTAAAAAATCTTTTTTTTTCTTTAAAAATGTGCGTAACTTTTTAATTTTTTTCCTTGTAAAAACGAGACTACTTGTTCCAAAGGAGTATTATATTAGTTCTTGGTTGGCGATCCATTTATTGGATTTAATTAATATTATAATTATCTTAATTATATTAATACCTCGTATTTAAAGGGAAGGGGTTAAACAACTATACTAACTCTTGAAAGGGATAATAACAGGCATTTTTAAAGAATACTGGTGAAATTGGCCTTTATTTGTTATAAAGTGAATTAATTTAACACGCTCCTTTTTCTCGCCTCTCTTGTCTTTCCGGGTAGTAGTTAAGAAATTTCGAAAACTCAATTTTTAAATATTTAAACTAATTTAAAGTAGAATTAGATTGTCTATTTGTTTAATCTAGTTTTCGTTGTTTGTATTTACGTTAAATTCTAAGAATATAAACAAACACAACTATTTATTTTTCAAATTTATTTCAAGTTAAAGAAAAATGGGTTTTTGAAATTTCATTCCTAATTTTCATTCAGATTGGAAGACGCGAACCCTAATTCCTTGATTACGTTAATTACATCTTTCTCCAAAAATACTTTACCAATCAATGCTTTTGCGGCTTATTTCTCAACCCGACCTACCTCTGAATCACTCTCGGAGCTGTTCTCTCATATTTTAGGCCTAAAAACCCTTAATTATTTTACGAACGGGACCCGTAGCGGTTCCAGATAGTCATTGGCTTGGTATGTTTACACTCCACTTACTGCCTGGTACCAAGTAATTGGTTTGAACTTTTCTTTCACGTGACGCGCCTTCTAGATTGTTCCAATTCCTGTTGCTCCATTAATGGGGCATCTTCGCTGGTACGAACGCTGGATCTTTGCGCGGCTTCCATGCTAGGTAAACCGGAAATAGACGCTCTGTGTCGTTCAGGTATGGACATTCTATATTGCCTCCTATCTTCATCTAGAAAGACGTCGTCACCTTCGGATTCCGAGTCGTCTTCGGCGAAACCTCGTATACCGGAAATGAGGGACCCGGATCTCCTTTGAGGTTGGGAATTACTTACGGATCTACCAGGGGCGTTCCTCCAATCGGAAAAGTTCGACGACGTAGGTCTATTCAAGGAGGCTAATGCCACCTCACTCTTGGAGCTGTGTAATTTAGCCGCGCTGGGAACTGGTGGTGTTGAAGTTACGGCTATGGCTGAACCCGTGGTTTTATTCTTACGTAGTCGACTAGGTCCGGCCGCGGATGTCGAGGCCAGTTCTAATTTGGATCTCGTCTTGCTACGAGGGCTTTGACTAGACAAGGATCTGAGTATGGCTGCCGGAAGGCTTCTTAAACTTAATTTCTTCAAAGAGTTTTCGGAAACAGTTTTCTTTTCCAGCTTGGCCGGAGAGGAATCGCGCAAACTGGTGGTACTACTGGATTTGGCAGCCCGAACGTTTTCCTCGCTAACGTGTAATCTCTCCAAGCGCGAACCGTCGGATTGACGACTGACCGGCAGTCTATCCATTGGAGGGACGCGATCGGCAGCCTCCGACTCGCGGAAAGTAGTTGAAACGCTGGTTGGTAATAACGGTTCCTCGACGCACTCTCCGTCTTCCCGGAAATTAATGCTGGCGGTTGTAGTTACCGTGGTCGTCGTGGCGGTACTCGACGTAGTAGCGTCGGGATTGTCCTTGGAGTCACCGTGACCTCCTTCGGCCGTCGATTGATCCGTGGAGACAATGACGTGTTCGTCCTTCGAGGTCGAAACCTCGCTGCTCTCTTCGTTACTGGTCTCGGCCAAGCGATTGTAGAAGCACGTGAACTTCTCCTCCAATTCTTTGCTCTTGAACGTCAACGGCGGACTAGTTTCTTTGCGGGCGCAAGCGGGACATAGATCCGTCCCCGCCGGACCCCTTACTATCAAGCCCGCCGCCGTTCCGTAGGGCGGAGACTTTTGGGGAAAAGGTCTCATTTCGATTCCTCCGCATCGACCGTGAACCGCGGCTCCTCGGTTACTCGCGGCGCAGTCGTCAACGGCGCCTTGCCGGCATAACTTGGGTTTATCTTTACTTACGCTCATGATGCCGCGAGTCAACCGAGAGACCGCTCCTTCCGAAGTGAAAACTGGTTTTTCCCTGAGAGACGAAATCATAACTCCCCGACCGGTATTGGGCGGTGGAGATCCAGCCGGTACCGCTTGACCATCGGCAGTGTTACCCGTAGCTAATACTCCTTGGGCCGTTCTATCTCTGAGACTGTGAGTAAACTGCCCCCGAGCCGCTCCAGAGTTAGCGTCGCTGCTAACGCTGGATCGAGACATCCTAAAAGTCGAAGTTGAAGAATCTTGTCGGCTGCAAGATAGATTCGAATCTTGCGATTGTTTTCTGGTGACTGACCACGAGGTTCTTCGATTGGCTCTTTCCAGAAGTCTCAGGGGCACGTTCCCTTGGCGCCAACTATCGGATCGCGACGAGAAATTCTCGCTCGAGATAGAGGAGGCGCGCTTATGGTGGCCGTGGTCCATATTCTTTTGGATTTGGGCGATGGCGTACGTGTAATCATTTCCGCGCGAGTTTTCGCGCGTTTGATCTTGACAAAACAAGTACCTGAGAGCCAAGGCTTTCCAGCCTCGACGAGTCCCGAATAATGTCCTTCTATCGGGCTGTTTAGTTATATGGCACATGCAAGCCAAGGGCTCGCTTCCGCTGTTAACACCGGCCAACATTCCACCGCCGGCTGTTAAGCCGGGGCCGCCGCTCTTCCGTTCAGCGGCCGAGTTCGTGTTGGCCGGAGTATGTCTGTTACTGAAATTGGAGCTATGGCGACAACGACCGATGCCGCGAGTGACGCGACTCTCTTCAATTCGCTTGCAGATCAGGACGCAGTCTTTCTTGAACTGTTTGGTAAAGATGGCGTATAAGAAGGGATTGGCGCAGCTGTTTAGCGGCAGAACGAAGATGGTGAAGACTTTGGCTTCTTCCAGGGAGATCAATTGGAGACCGAAAACGGCCGTCAGGGAGAAAAAGGCGATGGGAGCCCAGCAAACGAAATCGGTGAAGACTAGCAATGCCATCCTCTTGGCGATCCTGGAATCGTTCGAATTCCAAGCTTGAGATCCGCGAATGGCGCAGTACATCTTCAAGTAGCAACCCATCAGGATCAGGAAGGCCACGCCGTTAATCAAAATCAAGAAAACGACGTAGGCTAACGATCCGGAATCGTGTACGTCAAAGGGGAGACAGACGGCGAACTTTCGGTAGTCGCTGACCCCCAAGAGCGGCAAGATGGACATGACTAGAGCGAAGGTCCATCCGCAACTCATGATGTACCCGGCGTGCTTCAGGGATAATCTTTTATTCAAGTGCATCGCGTGGGTGATGGCGTAGTTACGCTCCAAGGTAATGACCGATAAGGTGTAAACGGACAATTCGCTGCTCAAAACCCCCAAAAAACCGGCTATCTGACAACCGGCTGAATATTGCCACTGAATGGCAAAAACCTAAAACGCAAAAACTTATAAAAACATACCATTCCGAAAGAAAGGTCCATTTCGAACAACAAACCTTAAACTCCCCTAAGGTTGAAGCGTCAACAACGGCTAAAATCCCCAAATATATTCCCATGAAGAAGTCGGCCATGGCCAAATTACAGACCAGGAACCGAGGAACATCTATCTTCGTTCTTCCGAACAGGAGAACCACTACCACGATGCCATTTCCCAGCATGGCTAAGAGAAACACGACCCAAACACCGCAGCGAAGAGTCCACCAACCGAACAAGTCTTCGCATGGCATAAACGGACCTGCAACCGAGACGAAAGTTAGAAAGACAAAACAACAAGCCACAAGTACTTAAGACCAACCGGGTTCCGGTCGACACTGTACGGGATGTCTAGCCCTTAAATTTTCCTCGCTGTTATAAACCGACTTATAATCTTCGAAATATTCCTCGGCGTATTGCGCCAAATTGGCAAAATTATCTGGAATCATATAATCACGTCCGTAGGCTGAAAGTACTTGTCCGTACTTATCCGAAAAGTTCTCTGAAATTAACGAATAATTAGGCTTAACTACCTAAAATACTTAAACAATGGACTCAACTGTGTTCGGGCCAGAAATCAGTGTAATTCGTATTCCATAGCGACATATCAACGTCCGAATGATGCAGCCAATAAATGGTTTCCTGCATGGCGGCTGGTCCAGCCACTGGTTTATTAACCAATGGCTGAAAAGCGCAGCAATGATAGGCGTAGGACAAATGTAAACTATGAATTTTAGGAAAGGCTTCCGGCGTGGGAAATTCCGTTAACGTGTAGGTTTTGTAAGTTGTCAATTGGCGTAGATTTTGTAATCCTTTCGTCGGTAACGATGAAAATACATTCATGGCCAGATTTCTGGAAGTAAAGGTCAATTGAGGTCAGTGATCGCTATCCCCTATATAAAAAGGCGCGAATCCTTTTAAGGAAGTACGCTTAATTTATAACCGGGTCAAGCAGGCGCGAGTAATAGGCAACTGATACCTCCCCATTCTCGTCGAGTACTCGAAGAAAATAACCACGTCTCTCACCACCAACCAACCAACCAACCCCTCTACGTTGCAATTTTCAGCGCGTGTTAAAGTGTTATTCGCGCAAATATTACGCAACGACTCTTAACGTAAACAGACACTAGCTTTAAGGCGCGTGTCAACAACCCTTTAAGACTGGATCGATATTTTATTCTCCATTTGAGTCAAACTTCATTTTTCCAAAGAGAACGTTTCTCTTTCCGTAAAAGAACCATTCTTTAAAACTAAGTTTAACCCGTTTATTTAAGATTGAAGGCGGGGAAAAGGAACTGAAAGGAAGCTAGAAAACGCCGCAATAGGCCTTTGAATGTATTACCAATAAACCGCGAATAAGAAACAGGAAGAGAAGATGAAAAATATTCTTTTTTTATACTTACAAATCTCGGAGTTCTTTAGTCGGGACGAAAGCTTCGCTACTGATGCTTTCTATCCTGTTGTTGTGTAAATCTCTGCGTGTATCAAAAAGAAGAAAAAAAATTAATAATGATAAAGAAATACGGAAATTATTTATTCTCTATGGAACAAATTCAATGATGGAATTTTTATTTTTGTATAAAATATTTTTCTTTTCATTTTATTTATTTAAGAAGCGAGATTGAATCAGATTGAATTCAAGTTTTTTATCCTTTAAGCTCGAGGTACTTCTTTTTTAATTATTTTCAAATCCCCATGAAAAAAAAAATAATAATAATAATCGTGAAAGAAATTTAATTATACGTGAAATTCCCCGAGATTCTAATATTTAATTAAATTTGGAGAACTTGATTATGTAATGCAGGGAACTATATCTAAAAATAGAAGGAACGAAAATCGCCCAAGTTTTAACTTTATAGTTTTAAAGGTACCCGATGTGGCTCAGGGTAAGGAATTGTAAACCCCGTACCAAGAAGTGATATCTAGTTTATTAGGGAGAAGGTATAAGGTGCCTAAGTATTCGCGCGCCATAGTCCCGGTCCCCCTTTCAAAATACAAGGGGGGACGTAACTGGAGGCCGGGCTATTTCGCCTCTACTCAGTCAGAAAATACGTAATTTTCGTCATTCGCATCGCGCTGACGTGAGTTTTCAAGAACAATTGAGATTCATGCTGGTTGTAATTTAGAGGCGGGGGATAAACTCCGGACCTACGTTTGGACTGGAGATAAAGGTGGAAATGTGGCGAATTTATACCTTCTCCCTAGTAAACTAGATATCACTTCTTGCCCGTACTACAAATCATTTTCCCCGAGTATTTTGATTCTAAATATCTCCTACTCTTCCCTGATAACAATTTCCCCGAGGCTGATATCTCTTATTCTTCTCTGATTTCCCATATTCGTACGAACCCTGAGAAATATTCCATAATTTTGTTTCTCCTAGCTGTTTATAATCACTTCATATAATTTTGTTTATTATGGCGTATATTGTTTATAAAATGTCTAGTAATTTAATAATAAAAATAAAGCGATAACATAATAATAGCCCTGAGCATCGCGTGTAACATTCTCGAGGGAGTTAGTAAAAAAAAAATAACAACTAGGCCTAGGCTTAAGAGAGAAAATTGAATTTGAGGCAGCCACAAGAGTGTCAACATAAACGTTTTTAAAAAGTTTATTATTAATAATCTCTGTCATAAAAGCTAGAATATTCTGCCAGCGGAATATTGTTTATGTAAACTTCCCTGGCGTCGAAAGAATTTCTGTGATGAAATTTCTCGTCCTCAAAATTAATTTTCCATCCTATATCCCATCCTTCCACTCTTCCCCTCCCTCCGTTTTGCCGCGGGGATTCTCGATTGAAAATCAAGCAATTTTATCTCTACGAGATTTCCAAGTTAAATTCAATTAAGGGAAGTTCCATTCTTGATTTATTTTTTATTTTTTCTTTCATCTTTTCGAAGAAGGCTAATGAATTTGGAAACTATGTGTCTATTTTAAAGAAGAAGATATGAAAAATTAAGTTAAATTCCCGCATGCAGTCTACGAGTACCTTTTTGTAGTTTGAACTATCTATGAATTTAAGTAGGGTTATAAAATTAAATTGAACCACCAGAGCAAATTAGGTTTGGAAATAAGTTCATTTTAAAACACGCGCTGGGAGTCGGATTATCCGCAAACTTTAGGACGGCAGAACTATGGGAACTTAAAGGGAGGGTGAAGTGGAAAATCAAGTGATTTTTTTACCGATTCTTCTTCTAATTATAAGACCAGTCTGCATAGTGAAACATTCAGAAAATATCTCCGAATGATTTTAAAATTCAAATTAGGTTCAGATTTTAAGAATAATTTGAAGTATCCCCCTCCGACCAATCGCGTAACGCCCTGCCTTTTTGTTAACAAAATTCTCGTGGCACGCTCATAAGTTTATAAGATATGCTCCATAAGTTTGGCACTGGTTATTGAGAGGTTGTCATGAAGTGACGTAGGTCATAGACTCCCGTAAAGCGACGCCTGGTGAGGCGCTGTCAAAGGCTTAGTACAGACTAAATAGTTAGATGGACTGCAAATCCGAGTGTAGTCAATTCTCGCTTGTCCTTCTCGAACTAGCTCGAGCTGTAAGTCTCTAGCATTACGAATTACAGGAAGTGTCGTACTTATGGAACATATCATATAAATTTATGGTGTGATATATAACAGTGTAATCTCTTCAACGGTACCGATAAATCGGGCCTAATTTAAAATGAAGTATTGTTTAGACCGCGGAACGGGGGTCAAACTTTATCAGGTTAGAACTTAGAACTCTTGAAATTTAATAGCTACATTAAAACGAATTGAGAGTGTTATATAATTAATTCTCCTTTGTTCAACGGTACCAAGTACTTGTCCTTATCTTAACCAGAAATTGAGATAATAACGTTTAAACAAGTACACTATTACACCCCCAAATTTAAAATATTCATTTTGATAATTAAGCTCTTCTGAAATAGAAACATATCTATTAGCAGGTACTTTAAGCAATTTAGGTTGAAGAAATTTTCCAGGTTAAAACTAAGCCTTGGCGAATTATTTAATACGTAAGCTGAAGAGAGAGATTCCTATAAGGTTATGTTGAAATATACGCTTCGTATGATTGATGGCTGACATATCTCTGGCCCAAATTTAATTTCGTCACCACTTCTCGAATGAATATTTAATTTGATACGGCTAAAATTTCCCCTCAATCCATAAGAAATGCTCCGTGGAAAGAAACTTGACCTCTGAGACGGAAAATATATTTCAGCTGAGACCAGCGCCATTCTTCCATGCATCAACCAAGGATTTCAAACTTAAAAAAAAAGGGTTTCGCGGAAACCAAAATTTTTCTATTTTTATACGTAACGCTAGTGCCGCTTTGACGATATTCCTTTGATTCGAACACCGAGAAATATTGTTTAAAAAACGAATCAATTGAAAGAAATAAATGCGAAACACGAATTTATTTAATGTTACCATACTTCTGATGTTACTGAGCATATAGAGAGACTATAGATTCCAAAAAGGCGGTAAATTCTACAGGGCCGGTAGGCCCTTGTAGATATGACTTGATACTCTTTTGTAACGTTAAAGCAAAATTCACATGCTTTTACCAATTTTCCTATGGAGATTAACATGGGGTTTTTCGTGATATTTAACCACCTCTAACTGAAAAACTAGAGCGAAGTTACTTTTCGGAATACTCTTAATTTAACAATTAAGTATTCAGGGTGTGCGATCGGCTAGTCTAATCAGAAACAATTAAGTCTAAGTATGTTAATTTTAGTTAATTACAGAAGTACTTGTTTGGACCATCGTGATTGGACATAATAATAATGCTAGAGCTCTTCGAAAACTCAAAATAACCAAGTATCTATGGTGTAGTGGTTATCACGTCCGCTTTACACTCGGAAGGTCCCAGGTTCGAGCCCTGGTAGATACATGACTTGACTATCGTTATTGGACACAATAATAAGCTAGATCTCTTCGAAAACTCAGAATAACCAAGTATTCATTGTGTAGTGGTTATCACGTCCGCTTTACATGCGGAAGGTCCCGGGTTCGAGCCCTGGTAGATACATGTTTTGACCATCGTGATTGGGCATAATAATAAGCTAGATCTCTTAGGAATCTCAGTATTACCAGGTATGTGTAGTGTAGTGGTTATCTCGTCCGCCTAACACGCGGAAGGTGCAACGTTCGGGCCCTGCTAGATGCATGTTTTGACCATCGTAATTGGACATAATAATAAGCGGTAAAGAAAACATAATTACTCAAAATTTAATTACATTAAGACTGAAGCGACAGATATTATATAAAAACGTCTTGGTTTGGACCAAGGCCGAAAAAACAAACGATATGTGACTGAAGTATCAGATATTGAAATTTTTTCTAGTTATTTTTATACACTCAATCCTTAATCAATATTTAATTCAATCAACTGATTTTACTGTTAATCGACCTAGTCCCTCTAAATTAATTGAAAAAATTACATATCTACGCTTTTTCAAGAACAATTACATTTTCCGAAAACATTTTATCATGAAATTCATTATTTTGAAGGGATTTCGTGTCGATGCTCACTAACTTGTGAGCATCTTGACCGACATAGTTTTAATTGTTGCTGGCTTGACAAATTTTCAAGTTTGCACCAAAAGAAGTTTAAATCTGTTTTAAGTTGTTGATAAGACTGTCGTTTAGAGTGAATGTCGTCTACTTAAGACAAAGCATCAAAGTTTATCCTGTGTGGTAAAGGGTAAAGATCACATAAACAGAAATACTTCTCAGACTTGTTATATTCATTTCCCGCGGAAATAATATGGTTAAACACATCATTCATTACTAGTTATGCCAAGAAGGTCACATTTAACTCCGACACCCCCTCCCTTCCTCTATTTTCAAAATATATGGCATTTTATAATCACCAGTGGTTTCAGTGTATGGGTCATCTGAGCCGTCGCAACACACTCAGCCAATATTACCATAGACTGAGTTATGACCAAGAAATTCTTAAGTACGGAAAAGGAAGTTCCAGTGCAACTTTACCATCAAAGAGGTGACAATAGAAATGTAGCATTTCGATATACGAAATTAAATGTATAAATTCGCGCAACACCCTTGTTTGGCATCCACGATCAAATATTTACATTTTCCATTCGAGTTATGCCAAAGTTCGCTTGCTTTTTTTAGACATCCAGTAGAACATTTCAAATATTCAATACTGTATCCTCAACATGATAAATTAATTTCACGATAAAATGTTTTCGGAAAATGTAATTGTTCTTGAAAATGCGTAGATATGTAATTTTTTCAATTAATTTAGAGGGACTAGGTCGATTAACAGTAAAATCAGTTGATTGAATTAAATATTGATTAAGGATTGAGTGTATAAAAATAACTAGAAAAAATTTCAATATCTGAAACTTCAGTCACATATCGTTTGTTTTTTCGGCCTTGGTCCAAACCAAGACGTTTTTATATAATACAGTTGGTTATATAATCGATTTTGAGTCTAAAATGTTCTAGGATATTTTGCCCTATCGGCTAAGGTTTACAAGTTACGATTGGAGTGTAAATGTTGAAGGAGAGAGGGATGGAGTAGGAACCTCCATACCTTTAACCAAGAAGCGATATCTAGTTTATTAGTGAGAAGGTATAAATTCGCCACATTTCTAGCTTTATCTCCAGTCCAAACGTAGGTCCGGAGTTAATCTCCGCCTCTAAATTACAACCAGCATCTCATTGGTTCTTGGACACTTACGTCAGCGCGACGCGAATGACGAAAATTACGTATTTTCCGACAGAGGAGAGGCGAAATTGCCCGGCTTCCTTTAACAACCCCCCCCCCCCGTATTTTGAAAGGGGTCTGGGACTATGGCGCGCGAATACTTAGGCATCATATACCTTATCGTTCTCCCTAGAAAACTAGATATCGCTTCTTGCTATAACGTTGCAGTCTATAGATAGTTTTCACACATGGAGGATTCATACCATCTACACCAGGAGGCCGGGCTATCTGGAGGACAAAAACCCGTCTGCTTTTGTCCTCCAGATAGCCCGGCTTCCTGGTGAAAATGGTATGAATCCTCCATGAGTGAAAACTATCTATACCCCATCTACGGAACGGTAACGAAGTTCTCCCAGCATCCTCAGCGTTTCGGTAGGGTCGTACGGTACAGAAATGTCGAGGACGCCCCATGTGTCTTAAAATATTAAGCTAGTTCTCATACAAATACAATGGCACTATGCGGCAGTACTTATCAAATCTTATCATTCCCACAATATTTAAATTCCTGAATGCGTTCTTTAAATTGCATTTCATCAATTTAAGAAGAAAAATAAGCGCACGAATCTTCGCTACAAAGTAAAAGACAATATTCCCATATTCCTAGTAACGTCAATGAATTCTTGAAGAAATAAAAAAAAATATATTGGAACATTTGGAACCTTAAAAAAAAGGGGGAGTAAGCAGAAAATCAATAGAATCCTATCGTAGACTGATTTCTTTTCCAGATTGCAAAATAATCGTAAAAATAAAAATAAATATTTCGTAGTCCAAAAAATATTTCGCCTATTTCCAGCCCTTTCCGGACGCTGAAAAAAAACTATTAAAGCAGGAAGGAGAAAACGTTTTTTTGAAAATATTTGAATTTTTTTGTCATTTCTTAGCAATACAAAAAAGCTTTACCACTTTTTCTTTATATATGCTTTTTTAGATTCAACAGAAACGAACCTAATCTAAAGATTCGAAAGCTCCGACGCTGCACTCAAAAAAAGGGGACAATGGCACTTAACATATTTTTGTCAATAACTTATGTTTTAAACCAAAAAAATTTACGACCGAAAAATAAAGCCCTACTTCTAAATATTACGCCTTCTTATATACAGGGTGTTTCCAAGAAGTAATATCTAGTTTACTAGGGAGAAGGTATAAGATGCCTAAGTATTCGCGCGCCATAGTCCCAGTCCCCCTTTCAAAATACAAGGGGGGACGTAAAAGGAGGCCGGGCTATTTAGCATCTCCTCAGTCGGAAAATACGTAATTTTCGTCATTAGCGGCGCGCTGACGTGCATGAGTTTTCAAGAACCAATGAGATGCTGGTTGTAATTTAGAGGCAGCGGGGATTAACTCCGGACCTACGATAAAGCTAGAAATGTGGCGAATTTGTACCTTCTCTTAAAGCCTCTTAAACTATGGGATAGGTTCTTTGGACGATTTCGATTCGAAAATGTAACTTCTATGACATTTTGTCGTCCGGGTCACTGTTTTCGAGTTATGTTTAGAGTATTTTACGGAAGACCCCTTAAAATTATGCGTAAAATACTCCAATATTAACTTGAAAACAGTGGCCCGAACAGTAAATTGTCCTAGAAGTTACATTTTCGACTCAAAGAACACCATGCATAATTTTTTGACAGAAATTTCAGAAACACCCTGTATATATTAGCAAAGGGGTCACCATTTTATAAGATGGCCTCAGATTTATTTATACATTTCAAAATTGTCTTAGAATAACTCTTAAAATTTTATTTAAATGGCTAAGCCTAACGCAAATAAAATTATGTCTAAAAAGTAATAATAATAATAAACGCGAGGTTTACTGGAAGTCAGCTTATCCGCAGACACGGAGGTATTGCACGTTTTGGCAATTTAGGGGCAAGAGGGTTTAAAATTTTGAAACTTACAGAACTAGAAGTTTCTTTAGTCCAATTAACGTCTCATCTTTGACTTGTCGCACACGATTGTTGCTGAGCATAAGATCAATCAACTCGCCTTGATATTTGAAAGGACTGCCATTCAATTCGCTGATATAGTTGGAACTTAAATCGCTGTAAATAACAATGAAAACAAAACTCGCGTATATTATTAGGCCTTAGATGTTAAGGTTCGTTTTTGAAATACTTACAGTAATCTTAATTGCGTACAGCCTGTCAAGTTCGGCAGATTATAGATTTCGTTTAACTTGAGATTCAAACTTTTGAGGTGCGGAACGTTGGAACACAGGTCATGGGGAACGCTTTTAATCTTTCCACGGTCGAGTCTGAGATGTTCCAGAGCAGTCGTCCCTTCCAAATCCAAGAATTCTTCCAGATGTCGGACGTCAGATAACGTACTGTAATTATAGGGTATAAGCTAAGCCTAAATAAACAAACGTGTCAACCTATTTGACAGGAAGGACGAGGAGACATTGAGTTTAATTACGGTGATCGAACTGTTTAGCCTAAATAAAATAAGTTAAGCCTATCCACGCCAAGTCAGGAAGAATAAAGAGTCACTAAGCCTAACTATATCCACGAATTACCAAAGACAAAAGAGTCACTAAGCCTAATTACGACGACGAAACTTACAGCTTTTTAAGATTCGGTAGATGACTGAAAGTTTTCCGTCCAACTGAGGAAATTGGATTACCGCTAACATCGACAACAGCCAATTGTTGATTAGTTTCAAAATCACCATCGTGCAACGTGTGAATATAATTCGAAGCAAAGGTCCTACAAAAAAAATTTGACAAAACCGCAAAGTTATTCACTATACCACAATCCCTTGAAAGTAAGACGATATTCAATACATATATTCCAAAATCAAATAAAAAAAAGTTGAAAACTAGACCCGAGGCAGTTTAAACTTTAGGCCTATTCTACTGGAGATTTTAGGCCTAAAAAATATATAAAAGGAAATTTCCGGATAAAATGGCAAAATACATCAAGAGAGGAAAAACAGAGGGAAACTGAAGATATCCGTAACTCGGTATGGCTGCAGCTTTGAGTTCCGCGTGACTAGCTTGTATACGAGCGAGTTATCCTCAATTCCCTCGGGTCAAATCAGCTCTTGTTCTTTCCGTTAGGCCTTCCTTTTCTTAAAAATACCAAAAGGCTGGGTGGGAAAAGACAGAGAAAGAGCTAGAAAAATGTCCCTGGAGAAACTCGAGTTGATTTTCTAGGAGAAACTATCTATCCGCGTAAGGAAACCGAACAGCTGACGCCATGGACGCGCGGTCAGCGATATAACATTGGTAGAGTTTTCTCAAACGTTAAATATATTTTAGTTCCAGAGTCAGTTAGTAATAAAGTGTGGCATTCCTTTTAGAAGGTTATGACCTTCTGGATCTATTTCATTTTAGATATTTAATAAGATTTTATCGTTTTTCTGAACGAGATTTTTCGGAATGAAATTACTAAACTGGTAAACCTTTCAAAACAAGTTTATAAGATATGTTCCACTAAGTATGACACTTCCTACACTTGGTAATGCTAGAGACTTACAGCTCGAGCTAGTTGGAAAACGACAAGCGATAATTGCAGACTACACTCGGTTTTGCAGTCCATCTTCCTAAATATTTAGCCTGTACTAATCCTTTAACAGCGCCTCATAGATTTACGAGACACTATGACCTTTCACCTACGTCACTTCGTGACAAGCTCTCAGTAACCAGTGACAAACTTATGGAACAGAACTTATGCTTTTACGAATAGAACAGTTGGTATGTTTTGTAGATGGAATGGTTAAGATAGTTTCCCACCCTTCTATATCTGGTTTCATTAAGTAATGGGATGGTATTTCCCCTCAACATTTCAATCTACAACAGGCCGATTTGGAGCAATTTATTGCTGAATTGTTTTAGCGCAACTAAGAAACTTTTCCGAGATTTTCTATAATAGTTCTGGCTCTAAAAAAACCAATTATGAACTTTGTAAAGATCTGAGAAGACATTGGGAAGAACTTTCGAAATTAAATCGCGCTAACTTAGAAAGAAGCTGATTTTGCCCGGTTTAAGAACGGGTTTCTATGGGGAATTGTTCCCAATTTAAGATTGCAACCGTGAGAAAAGAGAGAGACTTACAATTCTCGCAGAGCACGTAGACCTCGAATTGCTTTGCCGGGAATTCCTCGTAGACGGTTATTGTTGATTTCACTGGAAAGATATTACTGTATTTCTTTACCAAAGTTTGAAAAACACTATAAATTCGATAGATAACATTTCCCAATACCCCCCAAACCAAAATACACGTTTCAAACGTGTAACTTTTGCAACAAGGCCTAAAATATTTTTAAAAATTAATTTCTGCCAAAAATTACTTCTGATCTTCTGTTTAGAAATACGAAGTCCATGGTTAAAACCAGAAGGGGATAATAGAAGAAGGATCCCACTCTGTATCCTCTTAATACTTCAGTTATGTAACATGATTCTTTCCAGGCTAACCCTTTAAGTTTGCTCTCCTGCTCAACAAACTTTAGATGGGCATCGTACCGTACAAGGGTGTATTCAATAACTGTTTGCTTCTAAATCCTCTGCAATCAACTCACAAACCTTGATTGCCTTGACGTGGGACAAAACGCACAAGCGCATGCGCCTTGGCAAATAGTTAAGCAGCGCTAATAGAGTAATGAAGGGGGAACCATTTATCGCGTATGTGATTCGGTTTAGTAACCTTGCTCCAAATGTAAAATGATGTTGGGAAGAATCATGTTACAATTACCCCGCTTTGTGGTACACTTCTCTCGAACTGAATTATTATATACTTCTGCTAAAACTAATGTTAAACCGTTGTTAGGGGTGTGAAAAGAGGAGCGTAATCTTTCAATTAACTTAATGAACACGCTTTAATTATAGCCTATAGTTCTGGTTCTAAAATGGCTAAAACGCAAGCCCTTTCGTATCTCTAGAGAGAGAGAGTCGAGTCAAAGTTTGAAGTTTGTCAAGCTTTTCTGGAATCCAGGGCTCGAGCGCGACACCCGACAAGGTATCTCCTAAAACCCTGATATTGAGTAAACAAGAGCAGTCGTTAAACCACGCGCTAATGGGCCCGCCAAATTTTCGCGCGTTTTAACATCAGAATTCCTGGTATAATTCCAGACTATACGTATAATAGTACATAGTTAAGCCTAACTCTTACAAATAATTAAATTTGTCCTGGAACACGAATACTGGAACAACGTTAGATGCGTTGGAATGACATTTGAACGAGGTGAATTCAATCGTTAATAGATTTGGGCTTAACGAGAAATGCTAGAGTCTGGAATGTTAGTTCAGTGTTAAAAATTAGCTTACAGTATCTGAAGGGAGTCCTCTAGACCGGCGAAAGCATCGTCTGATACGTTATCGATTTTGTTTTCCTTTAGGAACCTGTAATATACGGAATAAATATATATAATTTCGTCCGAATTTGGCCCGAACTTAAACTGGTCATAACTTTTGATCGAAGGTACTTAGAATAAAATTGAAGGTACCAGTTAAAACTATACATTAGGTAGAGTAATTGTCGCAAGTATCACGAGACACGCGTTTAAAATCTCACGGCGATAGTTACATAAGTTTTTAAGATATGTTCCATAAGTATGACACTTCATATACTTTGTAATGCTAGAGACTTACTAATGAGAGCTAGTTCGAGAACGACAAGCGAGAATTGACAACACGCGGTTTTGCTGTCCATCTTCCTATTTAGTCTGTACTAAGACTTTGACAGCGCCTCACCAGGCGTCGTTTTATGAGAATCTATGTCGTTTCACCTACGTCACTTCGTGATAAACTCAGTAACCAGCGATAAACTTATGGAACATATCTTATGAACGCATGATAGAAGCAAAATATTACACATGTCCCATACTAGGCCAAAATTAAACTTGCCATAACTTTTGAACTAATATAATTTGACAAAAATTTATGATACCAGATAAAACTGGACATAATGTGGAGTAAGAACTACAAGTATCACAAACTTCGCATTAAAAATAACCTCATCGTGATCGAATTAAATTCGTACCAAAATCCCATGTCCCGCATCTTAAACTTATCCAAAAAAATGAGAGTAAAACGAGAAACTACATTCCGAAACCAAATAAATTCGTTACATCACAAACACGACCCATATCCTAAAACAAACAATCTAATCTAACTGATTTAAGCTTATAAGACTTAATTCGAGTTTGACCCCGTATAACCCTAACCCCAAAGGAGTCAGCTAGTCGATAGAATGAATTAAGTGACCATAAAAAGGAAACCCAAAAAAGAAACACATTACACATTATATTGGGATAACATTGGAAGGGAAGGAGGAAAAATGGCTCGGGTACCCTCTCAGCCAGTACTTGGCATATATCGGCTTAATCTAAAAGTACTTAAAAGAGTTGGGGAGCTAGAAACCCCTTTTTTCCTAACAGCTCCTGGTGCGGCGGCTACTGACTAGCTCTTAACGTCATAATAACGTAACGACTTTCGATAACTTACAGAATAACGAGCTTGGTCAAGTTCCGGAACGCCCCTCCCGGAAGCGAACGAATTTGATTGGTCGCCAAATTCCTGAGTGACGAAAAAAAAGAACGAAATATAAAAAAAAACTGTCTGATAAGCCTTGGCTTGCATAGTTAGGCCTAGATTGTAATTACGGTATTCAGAGGGCTGGAAGTATTGCCGATTTTTATTCCCTTAGGTTCCACCCCGAGTATGCGCTGAAGTTAAAGGTGCCCTACCCTTATAACCCTAATTGATTTTACTACAAAGGAACTTGATTGGTTTGGTGTCAACTTGGATTGTTGATAAGGAGCAAATCATAACACCCGAAATTAGTTAAGAAAACCACCCAGGGGAAATAAACACAATCTAGGACTCGGCTTTTACGAGAAGCAGACAAAGCGATAAAATAATAATACTGGACTACCTGTAGGCCTCGTCTGTTTAACTTTGCCTATCGAAAAGTTTGCCAAAGTTTCGGCAGAGTTGATTAGATATTGCTAAAGTTGTCGATGGAATTGCACCCTGGAGAATGTAACGTATCACAGGCGCTAAGCCTAATTTTAACATCATAAAAGTGCTTATGTCACGGTTCTATCTTCAACTCGGAGATACTTAAGAGAACCTAGTTTTAAGAGGCGTCAGCATTTTCAGACAACACACGTGTCTACGACCCTTATGAAATTAGGCCTAAAAGACGTTCGGTAAATGTCGATACCGCAAATAAAACAAACCCGATGATTCTGCACAGGGAATATCTGCTAAGCCTATTTAGGGATAAGCCTGGACATAAAACAAAAACCCAACAACAATATTTATACCAGTACGTTAAGCCTAATGTTTGTCTTGCGAAGGAAAAAAGAAACACTGGACACTGTACAAAAAGCGGACGATATATATCTATATAGGACACTTACAATACATCTAACTTGTCGAGCGATTGCAAAGCCAATACGGGGACTTCGCTAAGCCTATTTTGGTCCAGAAAGAGTCGAACTAGGTTCGTCAAAGAGGCAACTGAGTCCGAAGTGACGTTGGAAATCTGGTTGCCGCTCAACCGCCTAGGGTATAAACCAGCGCGAGAATTTCGTTAAGTCCGACAAAAATCTTTTCTTCCATGCCAAAAACAGAAAGAATAACCCTATCAAAAAACGGTGCCTAGGGAATTTAATGGTATCAACGCGCTCGCAAAAAAAAAAAATCGAATAGAGGGGGAGGAGTAGCATAGATATTGGTGATTATTTTGCTTCTATACGTATTTATTTTCTATTCCTTCGGGGTCATTGACTAGAGTAAATTCAATACAAAAGCTGGTGGGTAGGTTTTTGCCGCTGTCTTGCCTTCAAGATGTTGACAGGATACGTTTTCTTTTATAATACAACTCAGACTGTGGAAATAAATACTATATTTACTTCTATAGTCGGCGAATATTTCGGTGTATGGATAGGCTTTGAATGAAAAGACTTAACTCAAAAGTTAAATACAGGGTTCGATAACTTTGACAATCGCGTAACATTTTTCTTTTTCGAAAAATTTGACAGAAAGACGAACGAGGTTAAGTTGAACTTCGAGAAGGGAGGGTTGTTTTACTGACGTATTTCGTTTCTTAACCCTAAATTCCAAAAACTGAATGAATAAGCATAAATCTTCCCAAGACTTGACCACGAGAAATTTTAAACTCAAACATCTAAATCTTACATAATCCCCAAACTAAAATTTGCGTAGATTTTAAAAAGTTCCAAGACTAATTTAAACTAATTATGCAATCAAAACTAATTATCTAAGCCTAATCACCTAAATTACTAATTAAGCTTAACCTTCCTGGAATAAGAAGTTAACCTTATTATGAGCAAGTACATTTACGCAACAGAACACAAAACTTCAGTTAAGTTGACAGAAAGTAAAAATGAAAATGCGCATCGATAAAACATTAAGCTCTATCAACAGTTCGAAGGAAAAAATAAATACGAAATAGCGGAACAGAAATCTCCGATAGTTTTTTTTAGATTTGTCCAGCCCTGTTGGTCCCACTGTAATATCCCAGTATCCCTAATGGATGGGAACTCGACATGGGGAACAGATTTGGCGGGAAAGAAGATAAAATAAATAGAGCAAGAGACCAACCAAGACGGGGCTGCGAAGAGTTAGAAACGCGCACGAGCCAAGCAGCCACACGATGTTAGAAGGAGAAAATACTGGGAAAAGGGGGTCAAAGAATCCGCTAGATATCCAAATGCGCCCCGATAGAAATACGGATTAAGGCCCAAGGAAGGAATAGGGATGTTAGAGGGTGATTTCTAGGGCGGGAGAATGAATATGGGATGGTAAGAGGGTGACCAATATAGGAGGAAAGTCATCGATTATAGGTCTAATTATTCGGAGCACGGATCTGTTAGGGATGAAACGCGGGAAGCTCGAAATGAAAAGGATGGAGAAGGGAGAACTTTAGCCTAAACTTAAGGGATGCGGAAAGATACGCTCTTCGGGGATGGGTTAGGGTTAAAAAAAAAAGAAATTATATAGAATAGAAAGACAGTTTTCCAGAAGCGAGAGAAAGAGAAGAACGAGCAAGACACACTCACAGAGCTTCGAGACGCGAGAGATGGTAGAAAGAGTCAGTTGGGATGAGGGAAAACGAGTTATCGTGAAGAGACCTGAAAGAAATTAAGCTAATTAAGCTAATTACGCTAATTAGGAAGTCGCGATGATGAAGGGGATTTTGCACCCGGGAGTGTAACCTTTAAGACTTTGGGACTCGCTCGCTTCTAAGAGGTTGGGGTCCGGAGACTACGCCAACTACTTGGGAAGGAAAATGCACGGGGTAAGTACCGAGTGAAAGAGGGAGTTGGGATCAAAGTTGGTGTTGAAGAAAATACGGAAGAGTAGTCTGAGGTGATGAGGTAATCAGCTTCTCAAACTCAAAGGGATAGTGTACTATATAATTTGGTAAAAACACGCTTGCCACACAAAATGTTTATAATCAAAGTCCACGACTATTTACCGTTATCATCCCTTAACTTATAGGCCAGCAGTTGGCCAACGTTGACAGTATATTTTTAAGAATAGTACTTCTACGAATCAACTTTTCAGATTATATTTATTGTTACGTGCAAAGCTGTAATATCAAATGTTGAACTTTTCGTAATGCCAATAAATGGTACCCACTAAAATTGAATTCCCTGAACAATGGTAACCATAAACTATAAACAGTTCAGTATCCCTTTGATCCTATTTTGACATCTAAATATAAATAGCAAGAAGTCAAAATTGACCCGGAACCGGAAGAAATTCCTAATGGAAGTCAGACCTATTTTTTACCAATTGACAATAAAAAAAACCCCAATACATCTCCAAACATAAACCAAAAAAAAAATCACATACACTAAATCTCAAAGTCAAGATCTAGCCTGGTCTATTCATCCTTTGACACAAAGAAATAAATAAATAAATAAAGTTAAATAAATTTCCCTCATTGGTAAAGAGCAATTCCTTTAAAACGAACTCCCCGAGCTCCTCCTTCCATAATTTCAAGTGGTTTGGGAAAAATCCGCGGAAAATATATTACATTTTTAAGTTAACAAACAAACCCCCAAAGAAAAAAAAATAACTCAAAAGTTCTGTTCAAAAATAAGACTAATGTTAGAACATAAATTACATTCTCTGGGAAAACCGGGGGTGTATACAAAATTATCCGCAAAATTCGTTTCTATCCGGCTACTCGCATCGCCTCAAGAGACGAATGTACATTGGAATTTAGTTTGGGATGAAGATGGGTTAGGGAAGAGCAAGAGCGTGCAAGAGAGAAGGGACTCTCAGAGGCTGAAAGCGTCCCTGAAGAGATAGCGAGGACGGGTTTACGAGAACCCGGAGTTAAGGAAAAGGAGAGAGAGAGTCAGAGAGCATTACGTACGAGTCTGAGTGTAAGTGGACTCAAACATATACTGGACATAAGCATTTGAGTAACTACTTTAGCAAATCAGAACAGCTAGTATGGTATACAAGATAAAACCGAAACTCACAAAGTCTTGAGTCTCTCCAGTCCAGAAAAGACATCCCTGTGCAATTGCGTCAAATTGTTGGAACCCAAGTTTCTAGGGGGGGGGAGGGGGGGAGAGAGAGAGAGGGAGGGGGGGGAGAGAGAGAGAGAGAGAGAGAGAGAGAGAGAGAGAGAGAGAGAGAGAGAGAGAGAGAGAGAGAGAGAGATAAGGGTATTTCTGTATGTTATGGTTATTACCATCCAAGAGAAAGAGAGAAAGAATGAACTAAAAACGATACGGCGGAGGAATAAACAATTTAAAGCCTAATAGATATATTAGATATGAAAGTAGTTTAGGTCTAAGTATACTAGTGTCCAGATATTCTCGAGAGAAAATAGTGGAGGATCGAATTCAATTGACCCCATACGTGATATTGTCATAATGGACCCCAGAGATTTTCGATATTACGTCACCTTGCAGTGTAATCAGAACTATATTGGAAGATACTTTCAGCCTAAGAGCAACTTCGGATTGACTCACATCTCCAGGGTTACCACAGATTTTGTCTGACCGCCGAAGTTATTTTCCCTGACCGATTTTCCCACATTTGTCGAGTCTAAAAATGGCTAATATCAAGAGAAAATAGAAGAGAGTATAATGCTTGGGTCAAAATTTAACTTTAGCCCTGCTTTCTACAAAGTTTGAGGGGAGTCCTGTTTTTATCACCCCCCCCCCGATAACTTCAAGTAGCCAATCAGGAGAAAATTAGCGCTCCGCCGCCTCTAAGCGGCCATAGTCTGCTTTGTTGGAAGTATTCTCTCTCTAAAAGCTGTGAGGAGGCCATCTGGGAGGTGTGCGCTAGAGCGATATAAAAATAACCAGAAGTGAGATGAGACTAGAAGTATCGAGCTAACCAAATTCTTCACTCGGCGAAAGTGAATATTCTTGATAACACACGAACGGTTGGCCCTCTAGTAGCGGTTTTATGAATTTTCCCTCCAAAAATTGAGACGCTCGCGGTGGTAGACGGCCGAACTAGATTCAAGGAGCTGCGTCCGTGTTCGGCCGCTTTAGGTTGAGGGGGTAGGAAATGTTTTTGGAACTCGACCAATTTTTTTCTCAGTAGTGTAGGCGCTAGGGAAGCGGCATAAAATCCTCAAATTTGTTCACTAGTGCCAGGATTCACTATCAATGCTAGAGCCCTTCACTTCTAGTCTCATCTCACTTCTGATATTACCTAAAATAACTCATGCTAGTATTACTATAGGACAACCATTTTCAGAATTGAATTTCAGATTTTCCAGATATTGTAGCAACCCTGTGTCCGTTCGTGATAAGCCAGCCAGATAAAAGACCCTAAAATGGATCTTTCTGAATCTCAATCCCCCTTCTTCAATTCTATTTTAGATTGGCTCTTATTCCGTCTCTATATATAGACGTCATCTATGGCTGGCACCGATGGAGTCGGCCAACTAAACCAACCCAAACACTTTTTCCACAATAGTTTCGAGATGCCCGAAGCAGTCTTTCCGATATAAAAAGACCTCAAAAGAGAGGGTATATACGAGGAACGTCAAGAGGTGTTGGAAAAAGAGTGGCTATATATAGGGGTGGACTCTACGTGCCATTAGGCCTAATGGCTGTATTAAGAAACGAGTTCCCGCCAAAATTGTAAGAGTGGGGGGTTTCCCTGAAATCGATGACAGCCATTGCTCTGGCCAGGAATATGAACAGAGTTTATACGCAACGTCAAAGATAGGCCTATCGGGGTACGTAACAGTTAGGCTAAGTGCCTTGGCCACTTTGACTAGATTGACTCGCGTCCATTGGGGTAGAGCCAATGCGTTGAAAGGTGAGGGGATATACAAAATACAGTTTCAAGCCTACTAGAAATACGTAGCATAGGCTCATTTGGGTCTATAAAAAGTTACAAGCCTCAATTTCGTAAAGGCACGGGGTACATGTACCTCATAAATAAATAACACCAGCATAGACTGGATGGATCACGTAGTATCAAATGCAAATAGAAGTAACGGCAAGCGAGGAAGTATGAAAAACGTTGGCACGTTCATTCACGTAAAAATGTATTTACTGCCTCCCGCGGTATACTAGGGAACTAAAACTTTAGATAGCGCGAGTAGGCGGGAAAGCAAACTAGGAAATCTATGATAATTTATAAAAATCAAACACATTCCGCAAATACCTCAAAAGCCGAATAACTTTCCCCAGAGAGATATAATAATAAATTAGACCAAATAAGCTTAAGAGAAAGAGATTAAGATATCGTAGTAAACGTCATAGCGAGTATTACTACTTAAAGGCCGACTTCCAGCGAAAAGAGTTCTAGCGAACTGAAAACCGAGCATCGAGTCTAACAATGGAGAGACCGTGCCGATTTTCGAATCCCCGCTGGGGTAAAAGATGGAAGAGTTCTAGCTAATTGAAAGTCGTGCAATGTGGTATAGCGAACTGAAGATACACAACACAGAATTTCCTTCAGGGGAAAGCGAAAATTCGAGAGGAAATAAATTTAAAAGGATTTCTATTGTTCATCTTCAGTTGGCTAGAACCACATTGCACGGCTTTCAGTTAGCTAGAACCCTTCCAACCTTTGCAACGGGATTCGAAAATCGGCACGGTCTCCCCATTGTTAGTCTCAATGCTCGGTTTTCAGTTCGCTAGAACCCTTTGGGACCGTCCATAAACTACGTCACGCAAAAAATGGCATTTTCTGACCCCCCCGTCCCCCAGATCACGCTTTGTCACGTTTTCTAAGAGCCCTCCCCTGAAAACCACGTCACATTTCTTTAACCCCTGCCCCAATTAATTTAATTTGATTAATTTAAAAACAGATTCTTTCTTCTTTTCCACTCAGAAATTTTTTGCTCGACTTAAAAGTCAAAGTTCATTTCCGTCTTAAGCTTTTACAAATATCGTTCGCTGGAAGTCGGCCTTTAAGGCTTTCGGTTTTTATCCACAACAGTGATTCCTCACTTTCTGTTAATTCTATTTGCCTTTGGTATACTATATGTTTGTTAGAAACTTTTGCCCAGCAAGTTGCAATTTTGTAGCGTGAGTTAGCGTTATAGATAACTTGGAAAACACGAGCTAGGCGTGGGAAGTAAAAGTCTGCTAACCTAACATCATTTAAATAGACTAAAAGGATGTCTACAAGATTATAGTTCGCCTTGCAGCCAAACTCTTAAAAGCACTAAACAGAATTAAATCCATTGTAAGTATAAATAGGAGGGGATTTAGTTAAAGGATGTTTATGGCACCGGATCCCAAGTTGCGCGGACTCCGTTGAACTTTAAAGTAATTTAACTTTAGATGGATTAGTTTTGTTTTGTTACTATACACTCCTAGAAAGAGCTAGGAAAGACGAAAGAGTTATTGTTTTAGGTTAGCAAAGGCTTAGTTCGGTTGCAAAAGGTTTAAAGCTACAGTTTAATCTCTTAAATAAGGCCATAAGATATATCGCGTTCCTTTTCTTTTTACTTGGAAATGTATTTATTGATCGAGTGAAATTAAAACTTACAATTCTTGAAGATCCTCAAGATTGCTGAAAGTTTCGGGTGGCAGGCTCGAGATGGAATTTTTACTCAGATCTCTGTAAAAGAAAATATATCTTAATTAGTTAATAGTAATTAATTTAGGCACAAAAATTTAGTTTCAATTTATATAAACTTTTTCAATAAAATAGATTATATACAGGGTGTTCAAAAAAAGGGTGGTAGGGTACGATTTTGAGTCAAAAATGTTCTAAGATATTTACAAAAAAAGAGTTACGAGTTATAATTAGAGTGTTTAATTAAATTGGTTAAAGAGAGCGTGTCATATAGTGACGTAGGTGAAACGTCATAGATTGTGAGGCGCTGTCTAAAGGCTTAGACTGAATAGGAAGATGGACTGCAAAACCGAATGAAGTCAATTCTCGCGTCGTTCTCGAACAAGCTCGAAGGCATTAAGAAGTACAGGTACCGTTATACTTATGGAACATTAACTTATATAACCCAAAAGACTTTAAAAGAAACTGAACCAAAAACGATTTCTCAGAAGTTCATAAACATAAGTACGCATTCACATCTCCTCCACACTAGAATCTGATACGCGAAAAAAAGACCTACATAACAATTGAGAGAGAAAGAATAGGAAAGACCTCCTCCTTATCTGGGCCCTACTTTTGAGCCGCCGGCTTCGGTACCCTATATATTCCTAAAGTGCCCTAGCCTAAGGCAAAGGCAAAGTAAGGTTCAGGAGTCAGCCCGAAATAATTTTTCATTTCTTATCGCTCTCGGATAGCTAGCTAGCTAGGCCTCGCTGCTGGAAAGAGAGGTGGTATAAAAAAAAAAGAAAATAAAACAGAGAGAACCTAGAGTACCTCAGCTTGGAGGCAAAATGGAGCATCGGGAGTGAGAGAGAGAGAGAGTGAGTGAGGCGCGAAAAAAGAATTTATAGCTGCGCTGCGCTTGAATCTCACCACGTATATACAAACGTCAATAATCCCTTTCGGATTTGTTTTATTATTTTTTTTTTATTTTTGGAGGTTTTTTTTCGTTCAGTTTGTTTTTACGTGCCGCTTTGAAGCCTTCCTCTTTTTTTGAATGAATGGCTTTGAGATTGGCACGTTTTCCAGACTATCCGAGACAGAAATTACGCATGGATTATTTTAATACTTTTCTCTTGCTGAATTGATGAAATTTATCTTATTTTTCCGAATTTCGTTCAGGTTTTTTCAAAAAGGTTTTAAAAGCCGCGAGAATTTGCGCATATATAGTTGAAATTATCGATTCTATAGATTTTATAAAATATATTTTGTGACTAAACACGGGTTACGGTTCGTTAATAATTGCAATTATGAGCGATTAAAATATTAGCAAGAAGTGATATCTAGTTTACTAGGGAGAAGGTATAAATTCGCCACATTTCCAGCTTTATCTCCAGTCCAAACGAGTTAATACCCGCCTCTAAATTACAATCAGCATCTCATTGGTTCTGAGGAGAGACGAAATAGCACGGCCTCCTTTTACGTTCCCCCTTGTATTTTGAAAGAGGGACTGGGACTATGGCGCGCGAATACAAAGGCATCTTATACCTTCTCCCTAATGAACTAGATATCACTTCTTGATATTACTTAAGACCTAGTCTCAATTTTTTCGCATTTACTATAAACACCGCTATAGAAATTTCCAATGACCTTGAAATACTGGAACGCTCGTAAATACAATGGTTTTAGTACGAACATAGCACCCCGTTCTCTCCTACAGGTTTTTTTTAAATCCGTGACTCTAGGTGCTTTCTGTGATCATAACTTCAAATTAATGTTATTCTTTTCAAAGCCATACTCTCCTGACAGTTCTAGTTGAGTTGAATCTCTCTTTATGAAGAGGTTGCCAGGCTTATCTTAAGTCCATTTTGCTAATGTTAAACGGTACTATATGTCTCTCATCTTCGCACAAAGGGGCTTGATGATTTGAGATTCAGGGATGAAATAAGAACGAGCAGAAGAAAATCTGGAACTAGGGCATCTTCTAGGTCGACGTTTTCCTACGCTTTCAAAAACTTTCAGATGTTTATTAAACTCTGTGAGTGGAAACACGTGTACTCCATTAACAGTTAAAAAAGAAGAAAAAATTTTAATCCCAGAAAAAGAACATCAGTTTTGCGTTGCAAAGGGATGACTGAAGATAAACGTAATTTAAAATTAAAAGCAAGTCGGGTCTATAACTTTAGCGCAATAAACAAAGCCTAATTCCAGTCGTTCCTACAACTGCACCTTAAAGGTCGACTTCAAGCGAACTGAAAACCGAGCATCGTGACCAACAAAGGGGCGACCGTACAGATATTCGAATCCCCACTGGGATAAATGTTGGAAGGGTTCTCGCTAACTGGAAGCCGTGCAGTGTGGTTCTAACGAACTGAAGATGAACAATAGAGAATTTCGTTCAGGGGAAAGCAAAAATTCGAGAGGAAATAAATTTAAAAGGATTTCTGTTGTTCATCTTCAGTTCGTTAGAACCACACTGCACGGCTTTCAGTCAACTTTTGACCCAGCGGGGCTTTGAAAATCGGCACGGTTATACTCCATTGTTAGTCACGATGCCCGGTTTTCAGTTCGCTAGAATCCTTTTCACTGGAAGTCGGCCTTTAAGCCGTAATTCCAGTCGTTCCTACAACTGCACCTTAAGCCGTAATTCCAGTCGTTCCTACAACTGCACCTTAAGCCGTAATTCCAGTCGTTCCTACAACTGCACCTTAAGCCGTAATTCCAGTCGTTCCTACAACTGCACCTTAAGCCGTAATTCCAGTCGTTCCTACAACTGCACCTTAAGCCGTAATTCCAGTCGTTCCTACAACTGCACCTTAAGCCGTAATTCCAGTCGTTCCTACAACTGCACCTTAAGCCGTAATTCCAGTCGTTCCTACAACTGCACCTTAAGCCGTAATTCCAGTCGTTCCTACAACTGCACCTTAAGCCGTAATTTCAGTCGTTCCTACAACTGCACCTTAAGCCGTAATTCTGGTCGTTCCTACCGAGAAGTTCTTTGGTTCCTACAACACGTTAATGGTAAGACCAAACTTATGATAAGATTAACCAAGAAGTGATATCTAGTTTATTAGGGAGAAGTTATAAATTCGCCACATTTCCAGCTTTACCACCAGTCCAAACGTAGGTCCGGAGTTAATCCCCGCCTCTAAATTACAACCAGCATCTCATTGGTTCTTGAAAACTCACGTCAGCGCGACGCGAATGACTAAAATTACGTATTTTCCCACTGAGGAGAGGCGAAATAGCCCGGGGCCTCCTTTTACGTCCCCCCTTGTATTTTGAAAGGGGGACTGGGACTATGGCGCGCGAATACTTAGGCATCTTATACCTTCTCCCTAATAAACTTGATATCACCAGGAGTTCATAATAACCCCCCTTCGGGGGGGAAGTATGAAACTGGCCATAGAGCTAATGGTAAAAATCGCGAACAACAAGATTCTGTCGTTGCGCATAGAAAGGATTAGCCTGTTTATGGACATACAACCTTACAGTATATCGTAGTGGTATCTATGCTCCTTGGTTTTCGTTCCAAAACTTCCGTTGGCTGGGATCTCCGTCGAAAAGAAATATGGCGATATGGTGGACGTAGAAACACGTTGCAATTCTTATATTAAAGATACTGCGAATAAATTTGTCCAAACCGTTTTAATTTAACCACGGAATTCTCGCTCTCACATATCACAACAAAACATCATTGACGATCGTTTAAATGTTTTGTAGAAAACTAGAAACCCCGACTAAAACCCTACTTCTTAGCCAAGGCTTAATTTACACCGTTCCCACAGAAGCAGACGTGAGCCATTTTCGCTCCCAAAATCACAAGATAAAAATAGTACTAAACCGGAAGTGTGTAAGTTAATGCGCGTGGGCGCTAAAAAATGTGGTAACTATTTCTTTGGGAGTTAAGCGGTGTATGAATCCGCTGAGCTTTACGGCGAAACTTTGTTGTTACGGGCTTTTTAACCAGTTTCGTACTTCGGGTTATTATGAACTCCTGATATCACTTCTTGGACTAACTCACTCGTGATATTTTTAGTCCACAGTGGCGTTTAGTTTAATCAACAAATTAAATAATCGAATCAATAATTTTTGATTAAAAACCAGCTCTTCTAAACATTGGTTTCCCCAAAGGGGTTTAATTTTAAATGAGCAAATGACATTAAACGCGTAGATACATCACGTTCGCTTTTAGTTTTAACCCCTGAGAGAAAAGTCAGGCGCGCAACGTGTGTACACCGTTCGTATCTTTTGACCTAAATTTTAAACGCGACGTATAACGCAATTCCCCGCCAACAGCACCAGAGGATATGTAGAATATTCATTAAACTTAATCAATTATCCGGGGAATTATTTGCAAATTATTCCGACGCTAATTGCTATATAGGCATGTGTGGTGTGGTACGCCTTTGACTCGGGATCTAGGGGAGTTGGCTAGTCACTTTTAAAGGGCTATCCTTTGGATTCTCAAAGAAGCTATACGGAGAAAACGACCTCTTAGAATTGGGTAAGCATTTATTCCTAACCAATATTTCGTTCAGTGACATCCAATGGGCGGCTTCAAGATAGCCCAGAAAGCTAGCTGGTGCCATACTTAAAGTAACGGTGGATAAATAAATAAATTTCTAAGATAAATCTTCACCTATTTTTAATAATTCAGCTCCTATAAATCTAATTGGACATTATAATTCTAAAGAGGAACAGCAATGAAGTAAATATTGGTAAAAAACCAAGCGAACCTTAATAACTTTCAAATTTATTAATTTTGAGTGACGTTGATACACCAGAAAAATTCAGATGGCAATTTTTTACGTCCGCCTCGCGAACCTAGCTTTAAACAGCGAGTTCTGAGTGACCTTGATGTACTAGAATAACGATACCCTTGCTCGTGCTGCGGTTTTTGTATAAATTACAAAGCTATTATTCAGTTTTTTCATACCCCTAATCCTATAGGGTTTATTAGATCCATAAGCCTCTTCGAGGGAAAGACACGGGGGTAAAACATTGACTTTTAGCTCACTTCTCGGGGCCTGCGCACTAGGCGTTTGGGCCCAGAGATTGCGCAGAGACGGCAATGGATCACCCTCCTTGTATGTCCCGATACCGAGGGTTGCCTGCCCGCTTTTTAAATCGAAGAGGCTTTTTACAATTTCATACAGACATAATTCACTGTTCCTTGAAAGAAAATAAAGACGATCAAGGATGGATTGTAAGATGGTAAGAGGAGAGAGAGAGAGAGAAAGAGAGGGAGAGGGGGGATCCATAAGCCTCTTCGAGGGAAAGACACGGGGGTAAAACATTGACTTTTAGCTCACTTCTCGGGGCCTGCGCACTAGGCGTTTGGGCCCAGAGATTGCGCAGAGACGGCAATGGATCACCCTCCTTGTATGTCCCGATACAGAGGGTTGCCCGCCCGCTTTTTAAATCGAAGAGGCTTTTTACAATTTCATACAGACATAATTCACTGTTCCTTGAAAGAAAATAAAGACGATCAAGGATGGATTGTAAGATGGTAAGAGGAGAGAGAGAGAGAGAGAAAGAGAGGGAGAGGGGGGATTGACGCGTGCGATAGAAAGCGCGGGAAGAAAGAGAGGAAGAGAAATGGTAACCATGACAACGGAAAGAAACAGGATCCGGAAGAAGTCCGTCTCCCATTTTCTCTTCCTCTCTCCCTGGTTTTCTGACGCGTTCTCCATCCGAGAAGGAACTAAGGGGGTCCAACCCCTTGGGGGAGGGCAATAAGACCCCAAAGAATGAAGTGAAAAAATATTGGCGAGTGTCCAAAACAAGATTGGGCTTGGCTAAGGAGCCCAGCTTGTCCGGCTGTCTGTCCAAGAATGTAAAGAAGAACAATTGTAACAGTCGAATGGTCTTCAAGGAGGGACGTTAAGGAAAGTGTCTGAAATATTACACCAGCGAACTTTGACCCCTAGTTACGCCTCTGGTTTCAATATATTTTTTTTAACTCGCTAAGCCTCGGTCCAATTATTTCTTCGCGTTTTTAATTTACGTTCAGGAGCTAAATGCAGTTAAGGATTTTTTTTAACTATACGTGGGTGATTATAAACGTGGCTGTTTAATTACAACACCAAAAGAGAATAAGAAACTAATTAGTATTGAAATTTAATTAGGATAATTACTTTTCTTGGTTTCTCTTAGGTGGGAAAATAAATAGATTTAATTAGTAAATTCCGTAGTCTAATTAAAAATTAAAATGCTAAACAATAAAATTGGTTTTTAAATGGAATATGAAAGAAGAAATTTAGATCAGACTCCCTTTAAAAACTACCTAGACCCATCCTCATTTTAATAGCTTTCCCCACATCCATTATCTTCTCCAGACAAAACTAGGAAGAGAAAAACCTTTAAAAATGTTTCAACTAAACGATAAAAAGAGGTATTTCCGTAAAATATCCCTTTTAAAAAAAAATTCAGGAAGAAAAATCCAGAGAGATGTTAGAAGCGGTAATGTTCGTTATTTTTACTGGCATTGTTTCGTATCAACGATAGGAGGAGCCGTTTCTTTAAGCGAAAAGAAACCATTTTATTTTAACACGCGATATTAACGTTCATTGTTCGAGGTTCTATTATTGTAAGTCGGCGAAAGAAAGAAAAAAAAAGAGGTTTTTTCAGAAGAGAAAGCTATCCTTTGACGCTTTTCCCTGTTCTCCGGAAATGAGCTTGGGCTTCAGACAAGTTCCGTTCGGAAATGAATCTAGCTAGCAAAGGCCCGAAGGCCAAGGGTTAAGCCTAAGCTTCCACGCCTCCATTACGCAGCGGCAGCGCTAGATGCATCATCGTGCGAAGCTTAACCCCGATATTGTTCAATATTGCTTCGGGTTGTCTGCTACGAAATTTATGTCCAATCATATGACTAAGTCTAAAACGATATTATACAGGGTTGCCATAGATTTTTCATTTCAAACTTCCCTGAATTTTCCGGGTTTTTCCCTGACTCACTAAAGAGTCACTGTTATTTGTTAAAAACTATTAAATATTTTGATTAATAATAACTACAGGAAAATTACCGAACCATTATGAAATTCTGACTTTCGAAATTGACTAACATCAGAAGGGGATAATAGGATGACGCACTGTATCCTATCATGAAGTGATATCTAGTTTATTAGGGAGAAGGTATAAATTTGCCACATTTCTAGCTTTATCTCTAGTCCAAACGTAGGTCCGGAGTTAATCCCCGCCGCCTCTAAATTACAACCAGCATCTCATTGGTTCTTGAACGTACCTCACGTCAGCGCGACGCGAATGACGAAAATTACGTGTTTTCCGACTGAGGAGAGGCGAAATTGCCCGGCCTCTTTTCACGTCCCCCCTTTTGTATTTTGAAAGGGGGACTGGGACTATGGCGCCAATACTTAGGCATCTTATAGCTTCTCCCTAATAAACTACATATCGCTTCTTGATCCTATTAATACTTCAGTTATTTAACATGTTTATTCCCAGGTTGAGGTATACTTCTCTCGAACAGAAGTATTATATACTTCTACTGACATCCATTTTCAAAATCTGAGAGTTTTCCAGGTACTGCGGAAACCCTGTTAAAGAGGTAAGAGTAATGTCGTGGACACTACATAGTCCATACGCGGTTAGAGTACTTAAAGTTTGGTTCCAAATTTAAACACTTCAAACGTTTAGGGGTACACTTTAAACCAAGTCGTGTTTCATAGAACGGACATTAAATGCCAAAAACCTTTTAACAACTCCAAGATACTTAAGAACCTCATTTTTCCATAGATAGTTGAAATATTTCCAGAAAAAAAGACCCAGAAGTCTATAAGAAAATAACTCACAAATTTTCCCATGTTCCACCAAGAAGCGATATCTAGTTTACTAGGGAGAAGGTCTAAGATGCCTAAGTATTCGCGCGCCATAGTCCCAGTCCCCCTTTCAAAATACAAGGGGGGCGTAAAAGGAGGCCGGGCTATTTCGCCTCTCCTCAGTCGGAAAATACGTTATTTTCGTCATTCGCATCCGCTGACGGGAGTTTTCAAGAACCAATGAGATGCTGCATGGTTGTAATTTAGAGGCGGGTATTATTAACTCCGGACCTACGTTAGGACTGGAGATAAAGCTAGAAATGTGACGAATTTTTAACTTCTCCCTAGTAAACTATAGATATCGCTTCTTGGTTCCACTAAGTCCTTCAAATTTTATTTCTTATGTCTATGGTTTCAGTGGTCGCAAACCGGAACTTGAGAAAGCGATCCTTACACAAGAAAAAAAACTTCTTTAACCAATTTTAAGGGATAAAATAAGATTATGGTTTCTTATACACTTTAGTTCAGTTAGACAAACGAAAACTAAGGAAAGAAAAAAATAAATGCGGTTTCCCTTTGTCCGCTAACATTGTAAACGTTGATGTTTATATATTATATACTGGGGGGGTTCTGCTAAAGAAACTGAATCCTTAGACAGGCTTCACGCCATTCTTTTAAGGTTTCTCTGGCCTTAAGGCAAACACGCAATAAGGTCAATAATGGAATAAGAAACCACCGAGTGTTTTAATTTTGATTAGAGGAGAATAAGAATTCAGGCTTATTCTTAGAATGGCGTGAGAAAAGAAATACAATATAAGATTTAATTAAAAAAATTCAATCAACAAAGGCTTAACAAAGTCAGGATACGTTTAAGACGGACTTTCCGCACTTCAAATGACCTTGTAATTGTTAAGCCTAATTTGAAAATTAAAATTATTTTAGGTTTAGAGAACGCTAGAGGTTTTCGTACACTGTCAAGTCTTAAACTCTCTCTAATAAATGGACGAAGTTCATAGGACGAAATACGCGCAAAAAAGCAAAAGGAGAGCAGTCATAAAAATGATGTATCACCACCCCATGATACTCTTAAGCCTAAATCGCTAAGCCTAAAATAAAAAAAAAATGGAAAAGATAGAGTATACCTGAGGAAGTGACCGGAAAACAGATCTACTATAAACAAAAACATAAAGAGAAATGGCAGGCGTAGCTAGCTCGAAAGATGTAATGTATTTATTTCTAAACATCCTTATTCCAGCAACAGACATTTAGGCTTAACTCAGGAAGCTTTCTAGCCAAAAAAAGAGCAAAATAATATTCTATCATAGTGTCAGTCAACTGGTAACAAGGATACGTCACTCTGAACGCATCCCATATCTTAGTATACTGTTTTATTTTACGTAACTTTTCTTCCAAGATCCAGAGCCTGGAAAGTTGGGAGTAAAAAACGAAAAAGAAGACCCTATAAACGGGGTTATGGTTTTACCACGAAGCATCTCTCCAGGAACGCGATGGAATCTTTCATAATATCCTTTCAAGCAAGCTAAGAAGAACCGAATATCTTTCTCATGCACCGGCCGACTCTATTTTTGGTGGAACAATATAATATAATAAAGAGAGCGATTTAGGGCCCAGTCTAGCCATCCCTGATGACGAAGGATAAACAAGTTATACCCAGAGCTCATGCACTACAGACTAAATTCTTTCAAGTGTATTTTAGACCTCATCAATCATGTTTTATGTTATGGAATTCCTATATAGCCGAGCGTATTCTCTTCTACTAAGTTAGTTACAAATAAAAATCATAAAAATATCGATGAATATTTTACCAAAAACAAAATATGCAAATTTTCTTCTATATAAAGTTGGATATTTACGATTAGGAATTTTTATTAATATTAAATTGAAGTTTGTGACCTTTAGTAACCTTTAATATAGAAGTATCTTGAAAACTGCGAGGCGTTATTGACCTCATATAAATGATATTCAGTTTTAAACGCCTCAATTCGGTTTCTGGGAAATTAATAATACACTTCTGATAATATCAACTGAAATTAAACTTGCTTAAGTTCGTGACCTTTGTTAACCCCAGTTTAAGAAAATATTACTAGTTTATAAGCTGCGAAGAGATTCTGATTCAAATTGACCTCGAATGACCTCCATTTTCCAATAGTATTAAGCCTTATAAAACCCCTCAGTTCGTTGAAAGAAAAAATCTAATAATAGCAGCTAAAATTAAACTCAAGTTCGCGTAACTCCTGTTCGAGATTATTTTAGTATCTTAAAAGACAGCCACGTTGAGACTTCAAATTGACCTCGATTGACCTCCATTCATAATGATACATAGTTGCGATAACCCTTTTTTTATACATAATCTTTCGAATAAAACCAAAACTATAGCATCTAAACCACAGTATCGATTTCCGTCTCTATTTTAAGAACAATTTTAAACATACCCTTTTTTTTTCACGAACAAAAAAAACCCAAAAAAAGGGCTATAAATTTTGTAAAACGCGTGCTTTTGCAAAGGCTTAATAAGGGTTATTTTATATTTAGCCCGAGCTCTCCTGGAGTCTATGACAGATTACTAAGAAAATAAAAATTGTTTCTAAAACCGGAAACCAGGACATAACAGGACAGGACGGTCTTTTGACGTTAAACATTAAGAGTATTTACAACGAAAACGAGAAGGAAAAGGCTCGTGACATTATTTTCCCAAGTTAAGAATGTACCATACCCTATGAGAAGTACTATGTTCAACAGAAACCTTAACTCCTTTCAGCCTGGTACATTCTCAACGTTGAAATTCCTAGAGGGTCCGTGGCTTCTTTTTCTTGTCGGAAAACAAGATGATGATTGATTGAGGTAAGAGAAAAATGCTTCTAGAGACAAAAGTCCGTCCGTCCGGCTCTTTAACTAATGCTAAAGGGGTACCATGGGGGCTACACCCCCAAAGGATGGGGTGGGGTGGGGTGGTCTGGTAAATGTGACGACGTATTTTGATACTAAACCATAATTAGGGGGAATTCAGTCAACCTCTTTTTAGTTAAATTGCTTGCCAATTTTTTTTTCATATTTTTTGGAAGTGATAAGTTTTTGTCATTTAAAGTGAGTGTTACAAATTGCGCTTTTTGTTATTATATAGTTTTAGAATTGGTTTTTACCCTAAATTAAACAAGGTAATGTTCCCTTTAATGATATTTTTCCCCCCCTTTTTGAAAACAGTTAAAATTGCTCGCTAGTTAGAATTAAATTGTAAGGGCGTGATTTATTATAGTCGTTTTGGTGTCAAATCTTTATAGTTGGAATTATGTAATTTAATTGTGACGTTACTTTTTTAAAAGAAAGGGTGTTAATTGCACTGTTGCCAAACATTTTTTCTTTAAATTTCCAGCTTTCCATATTTTCCTGACAGGCTTAAGTAAATTTCCCTGACCAATTTTAACATCCAGTCAGCATATTATGGTATCATCTAAAAACTACAAATAAACTTGAACTTATAAATATATTAGTTCATGCTAAAACTACTATTAAACCAAGAAGCGATATCTAGTATACTAGGGAGAAGATATGATGCCTAAGTATTCGAGCGCCATAGTCCCAGTCCCCCTTTCAAAATAAAAGAGGGGGGGGACGTAAAAGGAGGCCGGGCTATTTCGCCTCTCCCAAGGAGGAAAATACGAAATTTTCGTCATTCGCGTCGCGTCGCGCTGACGTGAGTTTTCCAGAACCAATGAGATGCTGGTTGTAATTTAGAGGCGGGTATTAATTGCGGATCTACGTTTGGACTGGAGATAAAGCTAGAAATGTGGCGAATTTATATCTTCTCCCTAGTAAACTAGATATCGCTTCTTGATTAAAGTATGACTGAACCACGATGGAATTTCGGGACTTTGTATCAATTTTCAAAATTATCCGGCAATCACTTTCAAAATCCCTAAAATTTCTAGGAATTTCAAATACTGTACCAGTCACGTAAATTCAATAAATACATAATAATAATTTTAACTAATATTTTATCTAATTAAACGCAAATTCCAAGATGTATTATTTAAAATTCAAAAGATACGTATCGAAAATTAACCCTAATTAAATATTTAAAATCAATTTTAGCCATACTTTATCTCAACCTATTAATTAAACCGCGTAGGTTCTTCATCAAAATTTAATGATAAATATGTCAAAGTTCGGGAAAGGTTATGACCTTTTAAATATTCACCCTCGCAATCAAGATAAACTCGCCCGAATTTCGGTTTGGTGCCTTAATTAACACGTATACGGACTGCTTTATACTTAGTATACTTATCTTGGGAAAATGAGATTAAAATCAGACAGTGAGGTAGAGGTGCAGGTCTGGAAAATTAGTTAGGTAACTTTAAACATTTATAAAAAAGGTGATTTCCCAGCATCACCTAATTTTGGGTTGGGGATCATTAGTCGATTACTACAGAAGTTGAAAGTTGGGAAATATTATGATAAAGGTATATAAGCTGCATTACCAAGTTTTATATTATAGCTTTTCAAATTATATAGGTAGAATAATATAATCAAGTTTTGGATTAAAGTTAATGGATTATAATAGCTTTTATTTTTTTAAAGGTGAATTGAAATTAGTTCAAAATTAATTAGATGGCTGTGAGCGTAGAGTTATATATTTTGCAGGGGCTTACTCTATGGAATGTCTAGAATACGGTGCTAGTTCAATTTTAACTTAAGTAATTTAGAACCAAAGTTAGATAATAATGTTCAAAATTGGAATTTTCACCAATAAAGTTAGATTAAATTTTGCGAACGAATGTTCATGAATTTCCTTGGAATATCTAGTTAGTTTACGGCATTACTATCAACATAAGTTTATAAGATATGTTCCATAAGTGTGTCACTCGTTAATGAGAGCTTGTCATGAAGTGACGTAGGTGAAACGTCATAGATTCTTGAAAAGCGACGCGTAGTGAGGCCTTAGTACAGACTAAAGAGGAGGATGGACTGCAAAACCTAGTGAAGTCAATTCTCACGTCGTTCTTGGACTAGCTCTCATTAAGCCTCTAACATTTGGAACATATCTTATAAACTTATGCTATCAATTATAATTTAAGTAATTTAGAACTATAATGTCAAAAACATTTAATTTCATGACGATTAAAAATTTGATAAAATTTTGCGAATGATATTAAACTCTGATGCTCATGAATTTTGGAGGGATCACTCTGTGCAAGGTCTAGACTACTTTAATTTTAACCAAAGTTAGTTAATAATGTCTGAAATTTAAATTTTCCCCGATAAAGTTTGATTAAATTTTGCGAACGAAATTAAACTATGATGTTCATGAATTTAATTGGAATGTCTTGTTTACGGTGCTACTATCAATTTAATCTAAGTAATTTAGAACTATAATTACAGTCAATAATGTCAAAAACATTTAATTTTCATGAATAACATGAATAAATTATGATTAAAAATTTGATAAAATTTTGCGAATGATATAAAACTCTGATGTTCATGAATTTTGGAGGGATCACTCTGTGCAAGGTCTAGTTTACGGTAGTACTTTCAATTTTATTGAGCTCTGAGGCTCATAATACTTGGAGCAATTACTCTAAGGAATATCCAGTTTACTATTTCAATCCATTTTAAAACGAGCTATTTCACCCTCCCTTTGATTCACGATTTACTGAGTGATTAATTGAGAACTTATTTTTCTTTAAAGAGGTAGTTCTCAATTTTTACAGCCCGATAGTGTTCGGGCTTCGCAAAAAAAAAAAAACTCGAAGATAATTGATTGATGTAGGGCATGTTTTCAAATGAAAAGACGAAAAATTCCTTACTTTAAAAAAATAACATTAAATATAATAAATGTAGGAACGATTTAGTGCTTCTAATCTTATCGTTTCAATTTAAGTAAGTTAAGTTTAATTTTCAATTAAGAATCAGTTTAACACCGAGAAACGGGGTGGGCTAAGGAGGGTACGTTTCGAAACCATTAAAACAACAAATTACTAGAGCAAGACAACTAAAGCATGGACTTTATAAACCATACAAGGGACGGGAAAACTGCGACAAAGAGAGCGTTATAATTTATACAAAAATATTCCACGGTTTGTACGAACAAGGGGATCAGGGTTCGTACAAAATTTTTGGAATGAAATTCCCTGACTTTTTCAGTTTTTCCCTGACTAAATTCCACAAATTTCCCTGACCATTTGCAATAACGTATCATGGCGAACATATATGAAAACAAATCTAAATTCACTCGAATCATTTTTGCATGAGTTGTGATTGTTATAAAAATTAAAACTACTTCGTTTAAATTTAACTTTATCTAATTAAATAATAAATAAACGGAGCGAGCGAAGAGAGGCACGCGAATTTGGGGCTCTTGTCAAATCTCAGATAACAAATTTTCTGGACACTCTTATCCAGACTTTAAATTTCCCTCCAATATATTTTTCCCTGACCTTTTAGGACCATTTTCCATTTCCCTGACCTTTTAGGCCCGTTTTCCATTTCCGTAAATTTTCCCTGACCTTTTAGGCCCGTTTTCCATTTCCGTAAATTTCCCCTGACCTTTTAGGCCCATTTTCCATTCCCGTAAATTTCCCCTGACCTTTTAGGCCCATTTTCCATTCCCGTAAATTTCCCCTGACCTTTTAGGCCCATTTTCCATTTCCGTGAATTTCCCCTGACCTTTTAGGCCCATTTTCCATTTCCGTGAATTTCCCCTGACCTTTTAGGCCCATTTTCCATTTCCGTGAATTTTCCCTGACCTTTTAGGCCCATTTTCCATTTTCGTGAATTTTCCCTGACCTTTTAGGCCCATTTTCCATTTTCGTGAATTTTCCCTGACCTTTTAGGCCCATTTTCCATTTTCGTGAATTTTCCCTGACCTTTTAGGCCCATTTTCCATTTTCGTGAATTTCCCCTGACCTTTTAAGGCCCGTTTTCCATTTCCGTGAATTTCCCCTGACCTTTTAGGCCCATTTTCCATTTCCGTGAATTTCCCCTGACCTTTTAGGCCCATTTTCCATTTCCGTGAATTTCCCCTGACCTTTTAGGCCCATTTTCCATTTCCGTGAATTTCCCCTGACCTTTTAGGCCCATTTTCCATTTCCGTGAATTTCCCCCTGACCTTTTAGGCCCATTTTCCATTTCCGTGAATTTCCCCTGACCTTTTAGGCCTAGTTCCAATTTCCCTGACTTTTCCAGGATTTCCAGGTCGTGTACGAATCCTGGTTAGGATTTTAGAACACCAATTTAATTTTATCATAGAACATTTTCGATTCAAAATTGCCTAAAGAACATCCCCCTTAATTTCTGACAGACCTTTCAGGAACCACTCCGAATTCACGTACCTCAAAAATCTATACTTAGTTTCTGGTCCTCTTAAGAATTATAGTCCATGACATTAGGCTTAGCTCATCGCAATTATAACTTAGTGAAGTCATCGAAAATTAAACCCGACCAAATATAATAAAATTTGCATATTCAAATTTAGGGAGGGGTTATTCCTAAACCTCGAGAGAAATTGACTGAAACAACGTTAAGTTCGTTCGTTCGCGGTTTGGCTTTAAATTTTTAAGACCCCGCCTATTTCGTGTTTAGCTTAGTGTTCTATAGAAATATTTGCACCCTCTTATAAATATGTTAATTGCAAACAAATTGATTAAAATATTCAGGCAGCGGCTGCAAAAATGGGTCAAACGATACGTTTAACTAGAAAGGGTCAAACCACTGACTTGTCGAGTTGAGAAATATTATTTAAATAGTCAAAATTAATACGCAAATTAAATTAAACGCGCCGCGTATATGGGCATTTTGAAATTGAATTTGATTGATTGTACGCTTTAATTTTAAATCAGGGTTTTAAACCAAAGCTGGGAACCTCCTAATTACAATTATACAAGCTGTTCCTGATAAGTCGGTCCAAGAAGCGATATCTAGTTTACTAGGGAGAAGGTATAAATTCGCCAGATTTCCAGCTTTATCTCCAGTCCAAACGTAGGTCCGGAGTTAATCCCCCTCTCTAAATTACAACCAGCATCTCATTGGTTCTTGAAAACTCACGTCAGCGCGACGCGAATGACGAAAATTATATATTTTCGGACTGAGGGGAGGCGAAATAGCCCGGACTCCTTTTACGTCCCCCCTTGTATTTTGAAAGGGGGATTGGGACTATGGCTCGCGAATACTTAGGCATCTTATACCTTCTCCCTAGAAAACTAGATATCGCTTCTTGGTCTGTCCTAAATTAAAGGGTGTTGTTCTTAAAGTCAGACTACATTTTGTACATCAGTTATGTATTTCTACGTACACGAGTTCCAACCATATTCGTGGGGAAAACGTGACTAATTCTTTCTTCAGCCATGCAAAAAGATAATTCTTTTAATATAATTCTTCGCCGATAGATAAAATTTGCATATTGACATTTGCTAAGCTTCTCTTCAAACAATATAACGAGGGGGAACAAGCTGGGTATATCAAATCAACTTCCGGAATATATAGGGAATGTTCTAGATATACCAAGGTGTATCCAGTTATGAATTATAATTTTCACATTCTTATTCTAACCCTGTCTGTATTTGGCGCAAATTACCCCTGAAAATTGCTCTCTTTTTCTCTCAGTTTTCTTCTAATGGTATTTAAACACGCAGGTTGATATCTTAATTCTAACGCATATATCTTAATTCTACAAAAATATCAAAGTGGAGATAATACCTTATTTCTATTAAAATTACGTTTACACTCCCTTTAAAAACGTCACCTACGTACAAAAATAAATACGTTACACTAAATTCAACCCATTCAAACTGTCACTTGTATTATCTTAAATAAAAACACCAAAAGAGTGTTATCTATCTCTTCGACTCTATAACGAAATCCAATACCACCTGTCACTTACAACCCAGTTAAACCTAAGCAAGCGTAACCCGAGCTCCAGTGTCAATACAGGTAGTCAGTACCCCAATATAAACGTCCCCTTTTATTAAAGTCTACGTTATAGGCCTAACTTCTAACTTTCCTAAGCGATTGATGCGCTAAGCCTAAATCTAAAGTAAAAACAACGGCCACGCTATCTTTACGACATATTACAGAGACACTTGTCCATATAAACAGTGGACTTAATACCGTCTGACAAGCCTTAATAGGGGTGCAAATTAACACGGTTTTTACGCATCACACCCTGGGTTAGGGATTAGGCGTCTGAAGAGACAGTAATGGTTCCGTTTTGTACATATATATATACACACACACACACACACCGGTAATTAACATAAATTGATTTAAAGGGTGTTTCGGGTAACTCGGGACTAGCTTTAGGTGTTTTAGCGTAGTTCGAAATAACGCTAGGGAACTAAAGGTTTAACGGCTTTTGTAGAGAGAAAGAAAAACAGAAGAGATTTGGAAAGCAAAGAACTCGCAACGATTGCAGCTAGCTTTCCCGTGATCAATATTGGATACGAACTAATTAGATAAAGTAGTAAGAAGTGATTTCTTTTCTATTTTCCCCCCGATTTTTCGATTTCTACCCAACCGAGAACCACGAACGGGGCTTATGTATAGTACAGATTAATGTTTTAAGCGATTCTTTTGAGGTATTTTTAAAGATACTAGCCTGGTTTTTCATTTCATAAAATTTGCCATATTCAAGGGAAAATCTGGAAAGGTCAGGGTATCGAGACTAAAAGGTCATGGAAATGTCTGGGGATTTAAAAATTGACCAAAAAGGTTAGGGAACAGATACGTAATTTAAAAAGGTCAAAAAGACCAGGGAATTTGATCTTAGTGGCAACCCTGAAATATATCACGTGGCCCAAAGTTCGCGGTCCACAAAATGACAGTACCCAAAACCAAAAGTCTACAGAAATTTGACTTACAGATGCGTTGTTTTTGAGGAAATGTTGGCAGGAACCGTGGTGAGATTGGCTTGACTACAGTCCACTTTGAATGGCTCAGTACACTTGCATCTTAGGGGACAGTCCGCAATAACTGATGGGTCCGTGGTGGTCTCCGAGTTTTGCGCGACAGTGGGTTGTACCATAGAATCCATGGGTCTTGTCGGCGATAAGTGGACAGTCTGTGGTGGTAAAGCCACGGCCGCAAACCCACTGACCAATTGGAAGGTCAGAAATAGGCCAATCATACAAATGTTGAATTTGCGATGACCTAATCCGCCAGATGTGGTTGCCAGGCCTGAAACATTTAGGAATACGTTAGTTAAATGCATTTTAACTAATAATAATTAAAATAATATTTAAATAACATTAGCGTATATTAAACACAACCAAAAATGACTAAATTAGACATTTTTGGAGTTACGACCTTTTTTTAAATTTACCAATACATTATCCATAACCTATCACTTACAAACACACGTATCATTCATAACCGATATGACATAAAATAATGGATTAATCCAAGCATACAGGTGCTAGTCAAAAATTCAACAAATAATAATATTATCGAAATGGCAGCGGGTGTACTTTCCACTTTACATAACCCTACGGTAAAAACACGTAACTTGCCTATACTCTGCAAAGTACAAAAATAAAACAGGAAGTTTCCCAAACCCATGAAGAAGTTAAAAAAACAAATCCACCTTCAATATGCAGTACCTGTAAACCTAAGACACGAGCAATTACACACGGAGTGAAAGGAACTTTAGACTAAACTCAGTGTGAAGTTGGCAAAAGAAAAAAAAAATAAGATGGATTTAAAAGTAACTCAAAAGTCATATTTCTTTTTCTTCGCCCGTAAATTTTTGCGCCAAAATCTGTCCGCGAGAAAACGCCTTGCGCAGGAAGAGACCCCTTTCGATATTTTCTTTTTTTTTTTTTACGAAACCCAGTAAAAATCGTACTAAATAATTCGACCTATATATGATTTTCCGAAAACCGACTAGAGTTTGGCTGACGAATGATACCTAAGCCTTGGCATACATAATATAAACAGCCGAAATTATTTCCTACTACAACCACCAAATAAAATTGCTTCTACTTTACTAGTTATCTTTGTAATATTAGTAAAAAGACGATTAAAAACTTGTTACGTAACCTGGAAGTGACCCTTAATCTTGCCAATTTAAAAGCGTGATTTTGGAGAAAATATTTTATCATCGTATAGGGGTTACATTCGGACTTATTACGACTTTTACGGCGTTAATTAACCGAGGGTTTTTAGGTCAAGTTTAAAACTAGTTTGAACGTAACCGTAAAAGTGTTGAATCATGTAATACCTAGTATTACCTGTACCCTGTGTTTTTAATAATTGTTTGTTAATTTTAAAACTAATTGGGGTGGAGACAAATTTGCAGTTTATAATTAGACCAAATATTTAATTACGCGTAAAATATAAAAGTTGCGCGTGTTTAAACACCTTTTCTATAGAAATCTAAATAACAGCGTACTTTTTAATGCTAAGCCTATTAGGTCAAATTTACCACAAATTTAAACGATTTCTGTTAAAAAGGCGAGTTACATTCACGTAAGTACTACGTAGCTGTTTCGTAGTTCAACGAACTAGTTTTATACATAATTAATCACGAGTGTATCAAATCGCTAAGTCTAATTCATTACAACAGGCGAAACAAAAATTTTAACTCTCACCAGATTTTTTTGCAGACAAATTCCTCGTGGTACTTCGGGTAGTAGTTCCAAAATTGAGGCCACCCGAACCGACATTTAAAATAGCAGAATCTCCTTCCATAGTCTTTAAATTTGTTATAAATCGTGTCCATGGTTAACATCGCGTCGCGCGCGTTTATAATAAACTTCCATGTATAAAACGGCGTTTTAAAACATTGAATAAAGCGGTATCGTTAAGCCTAGTCGCCGCACGCGAACATTACTTGTCAGAACTTCAGTGTCTAAACGTCGACTGCTTCAAAAATGTACAAATTCTAAACAGGGGGCGGGGCCAAAGGTTAATTAGTGCCAAATTGCACTAGTACTAATTTTTAGCGCCTATTTAAAACCGCATACACCCGTCCGATAGCGAATTAAAATCTAAAAAGGGGGCTGGACAATTACTCAAAAAATCAGATTTCCAGTTTCAAGTAAGAAAGTGAAAGGGGGACACATTACTCGTTACGACGTGACGTCATTCAGAATAAAACTTTCGGCTGTTTAATCTCAACTTGATCCTTTCTTAACAATTTTTTTTATCCAGGGGGGATATATATTTTTTCTTTTGCAAAAGTCGGTCATACGTAGCTCGCTTCTTTACGACAAGCCAAGGAACAGCCAAATATTTTTAAGCAATCAGCCAACCACGTTTCTTGGTGGTGAGCAAATTTACAAACCCCTTTAAGTCCTCGATTTCGTAAAAAAAAATAAAGAAAACACGCGCTTAATTGCGCTGGGAAACTTGACTAGATTCTTACAGCGTCAGAAAAAACGTGCTTATGATCGTGGCTTTTAAACCACGTATAAAAAGCAACGGGAAATTTAAAGCGCGCGCGAACCGAAAGGGCGCGAAAACGCGAGTGAGTCTTTCCCGCCAAGTCTCTCGGAGTCGCTTCCGAAAAATGGGGCTGAACCGAAGACTTTTTTCTTGAAAAAAATTATATAAGAAAAGGCTGTAGGACGAGAAAGGGGAAGCTTGCCTACTTCTTATTTATTTTCATCTCGATTTTTATATCCCGTTCGAGATCCCGCTACTCGTAGTTTTTTAAGCCTTTGACAAGGGATAGATAAAGTAGGGGAGCTGGTTTTTCCCCTTTCTGGAGCGATTCCTCGCGCGCGCCGCCGCCACTGAGTGAGGTCAGTGCACTATCAGGCCGCTGCCTCGCACGCGTGGATATTTCAATCGCTCTCCGGTTGGTGGCGGGGTTTTTGGCCCCTTTTTCACACACACCAGAGCGGAGCTGTGACGCAAAGGGTGCTCGCGATGCTGTAACAGAAACTGAGCTACTCCGTTCAATAGAAGAGTTAAAGACCCGATCCCCTTTGAAAAGCCGACCGCCGAAGTCTATGGGTGCTGGGTGCGTTGGGTGCCTGTGTTTTCGTCGTGGACCCCCTAGTCGTGATCGATGGCTTCACAGCTGCGCGTAGCACGTGGGAGGCGATCTAGGCGCCACCATTTTCCCGCCTTCTTAACCCTTTTGGTTCCGGGGAAGGGGTGTAGACAATAGGGGGTTTCCCACATACCCCCAAAAATATGATATAATAAACAAGCCTACCAAGACCCTGATAGCCTAATGGCCACTTACCATAAGATTGTTAAGTGCATCTTGACAAGTGGGGATACAAGTTCCCTCTATGATAGGCTTTGATCATTGATAGGTTCTCCATTCTCCAATGATTTCCATGCGCTCCTTCAATCAGGAATAAGTTCTACAAGGATTTCCATGGGTTCCTTCGATCAGGAATAAGTTCTACAAGGATTTCCATGCGTTCCTTCGATCAGGAATAAGTTCTACAAGGATTTCCACGCGCTCCTTCGATCAGGAATAAGTTCTACAAGGATTTCCATGGGTTCCTTCGATCAGGAATAAGTTCTACAAGGATTTCCATGGGTTCCTTCGATCAGCAACAAGTTCTACAAGGATTTCCATGGGTTCCTTCGATCAGCAACAAGTTCTACGAGGATTTCCATGGGTTCCTTCGATCAGCAACAAGTTCTACAAGCATTTCCATGCGTTCCTTCGATCAGGAATAAGTTCTACAAGGATTTCTACGGGCTCCTTTGATCAGGAATAAGTTCTAAAAGGATTTCCATGCGCTCCTTCGATCAGCAATAAGTTCTACAAGGATTTCCATGCGTTCCTTCGACCGGAAAGAAGTTCTACACGGATTTCCATGGAGTTTTTTTATCGGTAATTAGTTCTTCTAGGATTTCTAACGGTTACTTCGACCAGGAATTACTTACGTAGTTTGCATTGGTCAGGGAGAAGTAATCCAAGTTTCGTCCAGAGATGATCCGACCTGACCAACATCTGCAATATTATAATCTCCACTTTGGGATTACCTATAAAGGGGTGAAACTTAAAATTGGAGGGTTCTCTTTTCCCCAATAATACCGATCGTCCCATCCCATGGGAGCAAACTGAGCAAAAATAAAAGTTGCTCTGGCAAAAATTGATTTTATCCTTATTTCTTTCTTTACTTCTGGCTTCGCTTTTTTTATTATTATTTTCACCCATCACTGTCTTGACAGGCTCTCCTGTAAGTTGGCCTTCTAAAGTTACGTGTTAGGCCCTTCCCATACTGGTACATAGCTTTTCTCTTTAAACTTAGGCGCATACAACCCTTTGGGACCATTGATTACTTTTAAAAGCCAACCAGACTTATTTGCTCTCTTAAACAATGGAAACTTTGTCTAGGGTTAACACTAAAATAAAAGAAGACTTCTAAAAAAAGAGAAAGAAAATAAACTAAGCGGCTTTGATTGATCGTAAGAGTGTGTTAAATAAAGTTTTCTTTACGCTTAAAGGGGTTTTAACAACTGCAAGTACTCATCCCTAAGCCTAAATTCTCATTGAATAAATTTAATTTATTATCAAGCCTAAATTAAAGTCTCTTTCATCTAAAAACATTTAATAATTGCAATTGTAAAGGCCATTTCTAACTTTAACTACAGGTTGGTAAGCCTAAATTCAAGATCGATTAGTGTTTAAGCCTAAATTATAGATAGAAAGATACTAAGTCTAATTCTAGATCGAAAGATACGAAAACGTTCCCACCCAAGAAATTCACTAACCCTAAATATTCAAATACACATTCCATACGCAAATCACTAAGCCTAATTTACTAAAATTAAAAATAAAAAAAAACTAACTAGTGACTTTGATGGATTGAATATGCGTGTGTTCTTAACCCTTAAAGGGGCTTTAACAAAAGTATATAACCCCCTTTCTTCCAAGGAGCAACTTTTACTTGAATAATAATTCAAAAGGAAAGACGTACGAATAATTTAAAACCCCGGTAGTCAATGAGGCTTAAATAGTGCATGGTGGCTCAACAGAGGGTGAAAAGACGCGGAGGGTCGCTAGGTCGAGGTGTTGGGTCAACCCTTAACGCCTCACTTTATACTTCCCTACAATACATCTTTTCTAGAACGGTTTCCTCGGCTTAGGTTAACGTTACGAATTTTAATTTCGTCGCCCTGAGTACACCGAGGAGCAAAAATGAAAGGAAATTAATTCAATCCACGATGTGTGTGACCCGCGGTTTTTATTAATCCCTTGATGTTAAGAATTAACCGTTTCTCTTTTCAAAGAGGAGATGAAAGTATCACATTTTGGAGAGTTGCGTTGAAATATGTAAAGAGTTCCGAAAATTCCTTATTTTTTCCCACCATTTTGCAGAGTCCCAAACTCATCCCAGACCTTTTCCTCCGTTTTGCCAATCCTTGTTTTTTCCCCGACCTTTTCTCCATTTAGCAAATCTCTGATTTATAAAGGATATCCAGGTTAATTAATAACCCTGATTTCAAAATAAAATTAAAACCAGTGAGAAAGGAGGTGAGCGGTAATGATGATGGGCGACCTGCGGCAATGAAAGTCTTCCTGCGTATACCTTACGAACACCATTACCCTAAGGTAGGTGATTGTTAAATGCTGCCGCGTAGAGCCATTGTATTTGTATGAGAACTAGCTTCTATTTTTAAGACACGGGGATGTTCTTTACGTTTCAGTACCGTACGACCCTACCTAAACGCTGAGGATGCTGGGAGGTTTCTGGTCCATCCCTCACTCCTTCAAGTTGAAACGGCATCATTTGGAAAACACAGAAGTGAGATGAGACCAGAAGTACTGAGCTAACCAAATTCTTCACTCGGCGATAGTGAATATTCTTGATAACACAAGGACGGTTGGCCCTCTAGTAGCGGTTTCTGAATTTTCCCTCCAAAACGTGAGACGCTCGCGGTGGTAGACGGCCTAACTAGATTCAAACACAGGCGTCCGTGTTCCGCGGCTTTAGGTTGAGGGGAAGGGGGTAGGAAATGTTTTTGGAACTCGACCAGTAGTGTAGGCGCGTGGGAAGCGGCATAAAATCCTCAAATTTGTTCACTAGTGCCAGGATCTACTATCAATGCTAGAGCCCTTCACTTCTAGTCTCATCTCACTTCTGGTAAACAATATTTGGTTTCAAATCCTGTAAATCTTTACGATTACCTTCACTTTAAGAAACCACTGACTTACCCAGAAAAAAAAAGCTTTTCTAAAAAGAGGAAAAAATTCCTCATTTCTTCACTATAGTATAATTAATATTATAATTTCTGTATTGTACAAACCGGGGTTATACACCTTCCTTCATAATATTAAAAGAAAGCAGCAGAAGTACTTCTTGTATTTAATAACCCGCGAAAGAAATAGACTCCCATAACTGTCAAAAAATAACTCAACTCTGCTGTAATAAATGCCGTTATACCGTAGATTATAGTATAACCAGAAGTGTTATATAACAACAGAAGTATGACACTAAATGAGATACGTTTCCAAAAGGGTTCACGCTGTGTCGTCTGCACGATATAGGGCTAAGAGTACGGAACCTAAATTGGTTAGACAGGGCTTAAAAACTGCACGAACACGGAACACCAGGCGGGAGACTAGCCAGCTCGCACTGCCTCTAGCGGCGCTTCTTGGCGCGAGTGAAATAACCCAAGAAGATCAATTGAGAGTTGCCAATGTTTTCTAGGAAAACCCTTACCATGGGAACAAAGCATTACAGAAAACATAACTTATTGTTAATATGTTGCTTACGATATAACAAAAAGTTATAATGTTCCTATATTCCCGGCACCTAAGTTGGCTTTAAACCTCTTTTTATATTTTTCTCCTGGGATTAACTTGCTCGGGGTTTCGTGCCAAAAATTTTGATATACCGGTGGTAGCTACTATTATATCTGAAATGGAGAGAATAATAAGGATTAATGCGAATCGTGTGACAAACGCAGCCCCTTAGATCTTATTTGAAAAATAACCCTAATATTCTTTCTTTTAATCCCCTAGCTAGCTGGGTCGTCGTCAACTTGCTTGGCCACTTGCGAGCAGCGAGCGAATAGTCTCAAAATCAAGTATGAGACCAATAGCAGCGTTTTGGAGGTGCTGTTCAGCAACTGACTTTGCTCAAAAATGAATTGCACTTCAGTACCCGGTGGAGGGATATTGTGATATTTAAGATTAGCTAGGGTTATGGTTTAGATGTGAGCTGGTAATTCACAAAAATTGCAGGGTCAAATTAGCCGACTTTCCCAGGTTTTTCTGAGGATTTCCCGTGGTTTTCTCTGACCTCTTTAGAAATGCAAGATTTTTGTTTTCATAAAAAGTCAACCCTTTGCAAATTATGTTGTATTGTAAAGTGCAGCAACCCCAGAAATGTTCCTCTCTAAAACCAAATTCCCTGAACTTTTTTTGGCCTATTTTTTTAATTATTTGACTCTTCCAGGTTTTCCTTGACCCGTTGCAACCCTTTATAATTAATGGCAGGAACCTAACCTGCCATTGTTTATACAGTTTTTATTTTCCTGGGGCAGACTCGGTCGTTTTAGAACAATCTAATTAGATATTCAGTTATTCCCGTTCTTTATATTTTGTGGCCCTGTCATGATATCGTCTCAGTTGACTTAAATGATTTAGGGTCGAGCCTTGGTCTGAGTGACGCCGGTATATAAAATCCTAATGGTTGTAAATCATCTATGAAGAAAAATTACGCTTCAATAAAACTAAATCGGACTTCTTTTTAACGAAAACAAATTTAAATTTTGAAAGGAGACATATCTACTACTACAAGACAGTAAATTTGGGGGCGTTAATTTAATACTCGCATGACGCAAGTGATGGTTTTCAGATCATTCATATAATAATCTACTGAATGATTTTTATTGATATTTTTATGATATTAGAGACTTTAAGAAACTGGCTATGAAAGATGAACCTAACTTTAACCCTAAACAAAAAAAAAAACCTTACCTAAACTAATAGGTCTCTGGTCTCGAGAAATTAATTTTTCTACAAGTTTTCCGGTCTATTCCTTAAAATATCTTTATTTAGTTCTAAATGCTCAGAAATGGATGCTTGATTAGCAATTCATGGTCCAATTGAATTTACATCATGGCATTTATTTGAACTTATTATATCCTTGACCCTAACGTAAGGTCATGAACGTTTCCTCTACGTTCTTATATATGTTTTTATATATGAACTTGATTTTCTAATGATTTCAGTAATACGATACCGCGAATCGAAAGAATGAATGTTAATTCAAATCAATGAACTCCGAACTCATTTTTCCTCGCATTTGTGTGAGAATTCTGGTATCATTAAGATTTCTCTCTTAGCTAAGGGGTCATGACACTCTTTCAGATATAAATACTATCTTCTCAACTTCCCGGAATTCACGTATCTCCAATCGGAGTTTGCAATATATTCTATACTCGATTACTTTGTGGGCAGTACCTTTCCATATCAGCGCAATCTCCTTCATCAGTTCACCAAACTTGGGTTGGCTTTCTATAGAAGGATCTAGAGAGGAAAAAAAGGAAGAGATGGACAGTGGTCCCTGTTAGGTTCCCTTTGTGGACGACGTCAAACGTAACGTAACGAAACCAACGGAAACGCTCGAATGAACTCGTAATTTCGTCCCATTTAATAATAATCATCGCTGCCTTCTTCTAAAAGCGACTCTCAATGTATCTTTTGCGAAATACTGTACTGTCCTAGCCATTCTCTTATCAAAAGACAGATTACAGTGTGCGGAAGTTGATATAAGTGAAGTTAGAAACGTGTAGCACTCAAGATCGCTCGTTCTGAGCAAGTCGAAATTTTACAAGAACCTTTACACGTTAAGAGTTAATTCTATGCTCGATAGAAAGATCGCACGTGTTAAGCCTAATTCTATGCTCGAAAGAAAGATCGCGCGTGTTAAGCCTAATTCTATGCTCGAAAGAAAGATCGCGCGTGTTAAGCCTAATTCTATGCTCGAAAGAAAGATCGCGCGTGTTAAGCCTAATTTCTAAATAAAAATTTAAAATCACGTGTAATTTAAGTTTTCACGTTTTAAGAAGATACTCCCGCCATTTACTTCTGAGGTAACTCAGAGCGTCTTGAATTTTCCCTGCCTACGTAACATTTCCTTGGCATGAAAAAGAAGAACATCTTCCCCATCTCTTCAAGCTTTTATGCCTCGCTTGAAGAGGAAGCTTTGAAAGCAACTCTGTTCCGAATATCATTTTCTACAAAAAACCGTTGTTGCCTTTTTACTTTATTCTAGAAAATGCAAAGGCAGACGACCGCGGAATAGATGGTCTTTTTTAAAACGTTTCTTTAAAGTTTGAATTTCCTCGTAAAAATGGTTGAACTTTATAGGGTGCTTGCCTCGGGGTAGGTGCAAGCAAGGATGAAAGCTAGCTTCAAAACAGAATTGTCCTCATCTGACACCAAGGTTTTTTTAGGGTTCTAAAATAAGGGTCGTATATGCTATTTATAACAATAAAAAAGGAAATATTCTAGTATATTTCTTATATGAACTTTAAGGTACTGCTGCAAAAATACACATTTTTCTTGAAGACCTGATCTAACATTTAAGGGGAATGTTGCTTAACTTAAGCGTGGGCACAAAATTCTGTAAAAAAAAACCTTAAAAAGTCCTTCAACTTTTCAAAAAACGCTATCTAACAAATTTTGTCATTTTTCTTGAATAACTTTACGTCAAAATTTTGTTTGATACGTTTGGATATCACTTCAATAATCTCTCGAGTCTCGACACAAACCAATTTTCTAAAAACACATTTTTTGCGGGTTCCCTAAGGTTCCCAAGTCCCCAAATCTCAAAGTCCCAGACAAGACATATCCCATTTCCTAAATTCCCAACAAAACGTCAATATTTATCGAGATTTAACATTTTTTTCTCTTTAAATCTTCAAACAGAAAACCGATAATATAATCAATAGGTAAACATATTCACGGGACGTTCAGCTCGCGTCTTCACGATTATAGAATAGATGTCATCAGACATGGAGGATTCACACACCTTACACAAGGAAGTCAGGCTAATTGGAGTACAAAAGTGCAGACTACTTTGTCCTTTAAGTAGCCTGGCCTCCTTGGGTAAATGGTATGAATCATCCTAGTCTGAAAGCTTTATATATATTGCCTTGCATGTGCTGCATATCATCTCACGTCATAACAACGCTATACTTACGTTGCCCCTTTAAAGATGGCGACGGTTGAATATAATCGAAATATCGATTACTTTCTCTAGAAAATAAATAATCGATTATATACTACCAAGAAAAATATTTTGTTAACAGTTTTGAAATAAGATTTATTTTTTTCTTCGTTAGGTAATTTTATTTACAGTAATATTTGTTTTTTTTAAAAGCTACCAAAAACACTTTAGTTTTTGTCGAGGTTTTTTTGGGATATTCTCATTTTTGCTATAGTTTATACTCTGTCTAGATTGTTACTTTTTTAGGCCTAAAACATTTTTCAAATTTGTTCATTCTGCAATCAATTTCTTGGTTCTTAGTTTGTTGTTTTAATTAACTGAACGGGAGGGAGGGAGAGAGAGGAGTAATTTTAATTACAATTAAATTAAAATTCATAAAAGATGATAAAATTAACTTGAATTTTAATCAGTGACCAAGGTTTAGGAAAATCGGTTCAATTCGGTTGTAGGATAACCAAGGCTTAGGAAAAATTGTGCTTAGGATTGAACTAAGTTTAAAAAACGACTTTTTCACCCTCAAATTGCAAAAATTCCACGGTTTTTCAGTTACTGTGTATAATTGTAACAAGAAGATGGTTCATATTTGGTTTCGATTTAATTTTTGGTACTTTTCGAAAAATGGAGGGGACGGATTTAGAAAAATACTCTGTTTGTGGAATGTTTACGATTTAAAGGCGAAATGTTTATTGGTTAAATTATAACCATGATTTAATAATAATAATTTCTTTTAAAATAGTTTAAAAACTCATAAAGGACGTATAGATACCTTTGGGGGTTTAGTTGGGGAATGTTTTTAGGAAGACATATTTACATAAAAACACAAATTAATAAAATAAACACAAACTTTCGAAGTTTAGGGAATGTTTTCGTTTGTTTTTAGTTTAGTTCGAAGACTTCATCCTTTCGTAGAAATTAGCTCGAGTGTTTTAACACGCCCCCTTTTTTTAAAGTTTTCATTTTTAAATATTCAATATATCCAATAATATAATTTTGGTATATTATTTTGGTTTTAAAACGTCTCAAAATGCGGAATCAATCATATTTCATTTCATATAATTAATTATATTTTTCCTTTTAAAAGTTTTTCTTTTTAAACTTTGGTTGGGTTATCATTTTCAACGTCAATTTTCTTTTCGAGTTGTTTTTCGAGATCAGGATAAGCGGGCGGAGGGATATCGTCTTGGAGGGCTACTTTTTTGACGACATTCATCTCGTTTTGGATGGATTCGTACTCTGATTCTACCGTTTGAATTGCTACACCCGGGTTCTTTTTGACAGTGTCGTAAGGGTTAGGCTTAGCTTGACTTTTGCCAGTGATGAAGCCGTATAGTGGGCTATTAAAAGCCTATAATAGGGAATTTTCTTGTCAAAAATGAGCCATTTTGGCAATTTTTAGATGATAACGTCATTCTAACTACGATTTGGCTTTTTTCTTACAAAATAATCATGCTTTTGACTTTGACATGCTTTGAAAGACCGAGGCTTATTTTATCCCCGATTTGACACGCTGTCACACAAAGGCCGAGACTTATTGTAGGCCCGATCTTACACGCTACCCGTTAGACTACTAGACACGTTTGTACTACGCGCAATTTCTATGAGCTCTACTGCGTTCTACAATTTACTAATCCGGATATATTTGCAAACAAGATCCGATTGCGATTAACATGCACCAAGAAAATTGGGAGAAACCAGTCCCAAGCGTTATGTAGGCTTATAACTAACCCTAAATCAACATGCACCACGAAAATTGGGACAAACCAGCCCCAAGCGTTATGTAGGCTTATAACTAACCCTAAATCAACAGCCAGAGGTCAAATAAAGGTCAAATTATTATCTATCTAGACCGAATAGCATGACATGCACAAAAATGATCAAATTAGGCTCTAGGTAGAGGTCAATTGAAGGTCAAACTATCAACTCTTACGAATAAATCATTCATAAAAACAATAAAAGAATGTACTCACCAAACTAACTAAAGAGTTCCTGGGTGTTTCTCCCGAATTTTTACCTCGATAATACTGTAAAATAGACAAGAATTGATAATTTAACTCTATGTTAACAGTTGGTTAAGGTTTCATAAATGATGCGAGATTTAAACTCACCGAAACTAGAGCGATGAGAATCAGGACAACCAATATGGTGATGACCAACGTAATGGCGACTAGAGTGGCTGTTCCGTCACGCGAAATGGCCGTAATGGCCATGTGAGTGTCCGGAATTCGATTGTCGAAGACTTCCACGTCGGGCGAAACGTAGTCGGAAATATAGTAGAAATGAGATCGTCGATAATCGGCCACCATGCTGCCGTCGTTCATTTGTAGAAGTAACCCTCCAGTTTTCACCATTTCCTCTAATCGGAAAGCCGAATCAACCTTATTGTCGCCAATCAGCGAAAAGGTCACTTTGGTCATTCGAGAAGATGGTTCAACCGTCAAGTCACCGTCAACGCGGGCGTCCAAACGTTTCAATAAGTGTTGCGAAAGGCTTAACGGGGTTTGAAAGAAAATTGGTTGCTGGTCCGCGTAAACTAGTCTTAAAACTACGAATATTTAAATTCAATCCTTACCTTTTAATAGATTCAGCAGTATTGGTCTTCAAAGGCGAACCTTCGTGTCTGTAAGTCAAAGTGATGTCGACACTCTTAATAGGAACAAACTTGCATTGCCCCTTGTCCCTGGTGAAGGTATTGGATTCCGGAAGTTGAATACCAGCTTCATCGACGCACCAACATTCCTCCTTCCCAGTACTTTTATCCTTCATGCACTGAGTTGGCGAAAACTTTCCTTCCATATCGCAAACGGGGACATACTCGTGCTGCAAAGCGACATCGTTCGATCTGACTGATCGCGTATGTTCGCAACGCGTCTCGGATGTCACTAGAGGAATCACAATATCGGGCGCGGCGGTAGGAGGTTGGCAATCAACATTCTGTCCAGCGCGATCCACGAAAACGGGGGTACAAGTGCAAGGGTCGACGGTGCAAACCGCTTCCGCGTTTCCGGGACAACTGACGTTAGCGCAGATACGACTTCGACTGCAAGGTTCCAGTTCCTGGGTAACCGAGGCCCAAGGACAGTACACCATGTCTTTAGGAAAGGCAAGGGGAATTTCACTGAGTCAAGGTTTTAAAAGGGGAGGACACGGGGCGTTTTTTTAACTTACCAGGACATCTAGCTTGGCATTCCTCCTTGGAGGCAAAATTGTTGTCATTACCACCACACCCTCCGTATTTGAATTCCTCACACTCGTGGGTATGTTTATTGTAAAACCATCGTGATATTTGAGCGCGACACATACCAACTTCCATAAGTTGTTCGCAGACTGGTTCTGAATTGTTAGGAATTTAACGAAAAAATTTAGGCCTAGGCTTACGGGCAAAATGAAATCAACTTGTTTGAACAATTACTTACTGGGTAAGACGCATTCCTTGTGGCATTCATCCATGCTCAAGAAATTATTATCGTTTCCTCCACAACCGGTATAGGAAAACTCTTCGCATCGTTGACTGTCTTGATTAAAGAAAAATCTGGACATGGCGGCACCGCAATGTCCTTCCTTCAATTTTTGGGAGCATTTGTCCTCGCAATTAACCTTCTCTCCATTTTCGTTTACAAAATGGACAGCGCAACGATTACAAGGATCGGCGACGCAAATGGCTTCGGGATGTTGAGGACAATAAGCTTTAAGACATTCCTCCCGACAAACTTTAGGTTTAACATCCTGAGAATCTGGGCAAATCGGTCCCAAAGATTGTCTGTCGACGACTGTACCGTTTCGACTACACTTAACGAATCCTTTCGTTAAAGAGTCGTGGATGGGACGTCCGTACTTATCGACGCACCAGGCGAACTCTCCTTGTCTTTGTACAACGGCGTATCCTCCTACCTTGGAACAGTTTGGCATATGGACCTTCATCATATTTTGAACTTCGGATGTACTTCCTTCGAAAGCGAAACTAGATTCGGCCGCTTCCTTTTCGGTGACGTCAAAGTTCTCGAAAGAGTCCATGTTGGGTTCGACGCACTCCATGCCGCAGTCTCCCATACAACATTTCTGATGTCCGTCGCATTGGGAATCGGTAAGACACTTATGGCGACATCTCCAACTCATACTGCGAATTAAACTCCAGAAGGAAGGCGGTGGGCAAAGACCCGGTTTGGAGACCATAGCTTCGTGGACTTCATCAGCGACCATTCGTGCCATAATGCTACTAAATGGGTTGACTACTTGAGGCACTCGAACCGAAAGGCTACCGAAACGGGGTCCAATGACAACCGCTATCCTTGAAGTTACTGTGAAACATTCATGACAACCGAATCTGACTAAAACTGGCCACAAGAAAAGTCAGCAATCAATTATAAAACCTACCTGATATGGGTCCTTGATGTCGAACCGCGCCATATTCGCTGTCAGAAGTCATCTGATCAGATAGCGCACCACTGAGGAACCGTCCCAACAATGTCCTTGACACAACAACCGGCATCGGCGGTGGAGGAGGTGGTGGATAGACAGGCGCCATTGCGGTATCAACGGACTCCCCTTCTTCGATGTAACTCTCAATGGAAGCCGAGGCGCGTCGATACCCCTTGATTTTGTTAACCCAAGCCGAACTATCTAATACATCCTGGACTTCACCCATACAAGCGGTTAAGTCCTTGCTACAGGAAACGGGTTGATTACGATTGTCGAAGAATTTAGCCTCGCAACCGCCACAAGGGTCAACTCGACAAGTGGCGTTGGGATAAGCGACGCAACTAGCGCGAGAGCATAAGTCATCGGGACATTGGTAAACGGGTAAACCATTGGCGCAGACTTCAAAAGTAAACGACAACGAGTTAGCCCTTCTACTTAAAACAACTAAAGAACTATTTTGAATTACTTGGAATTTCGCCAAGATTGCGTCCCCCACGGGAAGAACAAGCCGGTGTACCACGAATAACGCTTCCTGGTTGTTGGTCACCTTCCTTATTTACGCACCAACACAACCCCAACGCGTCCAAACATTGAACCGATTCCCAATCCCCAGTTTTTTTGTCGCATCTAATTAAAAAAGTTTAACAAAATAAAAGTTTCCCTCATCCAAACAGACACCCTGAGACTTTACAAGTACTTTGGCAACTATGTTTAAACCTAACCTAATTAAGAAAAAAGAAACACCTACTTTGGTAAGAAGACGATCTTGTTGACATTCTTCTTAATCTTTAAATTCCTTTCGCGAATTCTTTCGCATTCGGACATAACTAAAGACAAAACAATTCACTATGTCAACCCTTCAATTTTCACCACGTTTCTACTACAGCATAATTAAGCATCTTTGGTAGAAGGAAAAATTAATCCTAACCCCCTCCACCCCTGCCCTACACTCGAGGAAGGTAACGTTATACACCCAAAGACCGCCGCCTAGCTCATTTGGCCACGGTTCAAATTTTTGAAAGATAACATTGCAACGCGGACAAAAGGACCCATTCTTTGTTCTAATTCTCTTTGAGACGGATAGCAGCGCGACTAAGGGCTAATTTATAAGCCTTTGTACTGTTGCCAAGTTATTAAGATATTTAAAAGGCTTACCGGGACAAGTAGTCTCGCAGTCTTCTTTGGAGTCGAACCTATTAAGATTACCATTGCATCCTCCGTAGAGGAATTCTTCGCAACTATTTTTCCTGGCGTTGAAATACCAGCGATGCTTAGCCGCTTTACACATACCGATTTCTTGAGGTTGATAACAAACGTCTCCTACGCGCGAATAAATAGAAAAAGAGTGTCACTCCATGGAGATAAAAGTCATCCATTCCATTTAAAAGTGAAGATACGATTAATCTTTTTATGTAAGTCCTAGGGTTTAAGTACTCCCCTAAATGTTCTAATCCGAATTACGATTGCAAAGGGTTAATTAAGAATGGTAAGATTCCGATATTTACTTGGTTTAGGACAGCAGACCGAAAATTGTCCGAGTGGACTTAAGTGGCACTTATGGGATGATGGACAACTATCGCTGGACGGTCCGCAAGTAGCTGGTTCGCCCGTTGTGGCATTCAATAAGGGTTCACCTTCTGGACAAGGGTTGGACATATCGGGCATACCTGAAAACACAAACGAACATTAATCCAAAGCTCTTTTAATAAGATTTAATAATAATATAAAAACTTACATAATGCGATTGGAGGACACGGACCAGAGGCGCAATTAACTTGAATGGCGCGACATTGCTCGCCTGGTTTCTCGCACTTTACTTTCTGTTGGAGTTTAAGAGGTTTTAAGAGAAATTCTATGATTCGAATTTCATTTCGTGTACTTACATCGCACGGATCTCTACAGGCGCAAGTAAAACAATTATTGCCTCCCATTTGCAAACCATTAGGGCAATTCAAATCGCAATTCGCCGGGTAACATTTTTCAGGTTCTAGAAGATACACGACTCGTTAGAGCTCGAAATTACGCCTTATGGGTGGTTGAAGGGTACATTATAAAGACTTACGGGTACAATCCATGGTTCCATTTGACAATCCTCTGGTTCCTGGTAACTCGAATCCATTCTCGTCAACGCACCAACAAGTGCCACTAACAGGGTCACATTGGGTGGGTTTAAAGGCCCCAGTTTCGGCGTTGCATCCAGGAATGTAAGTTTGGGAAGCGGGAATGCCGTCTTCTCTAGCGCGATGTTCGGCAACGAGTTTCTCATGAAGACAAGCAGTCAGTAACAAAGGCTTCATGCATTGAGTGCCACAACCGTTTGAACAACATTTCAAATCGTCCGCGCATTCGGTATCCGTGGTACATTGAAATTCGCAACTGTCGTGTTTGGCTGGGATTAAGTAGGGACATTGGCCGGCTTTGCCCGTGATGGCAGAATCCTGGTTTGAAGTTTCGGCGCGTTCTAACGCGATGACGTCATTATTGTTGTTCGGTTGCAAAACTGGAGCAAATACCAATGAGAATTTCGCGCCGATTTGAATTAGGATTAACTCAAGGGGTACTTACTGATTCTGGGGCAACATATCCCACGTTGTTCGGATTCTTGTAAGGCAACGCACATATGACTGTCCGGGCATTGTTGGTAAGGCGCCATAGGTTCGCAAGTAACTGGTACGTTGTTTTCCTGGTACATAAGGGGGTTGCCAACGGGGCAGGACGGATGATTGGATGAAGACTGGCCTTGGACGCGACTCTCCACCTGTTTCGGGACGCACTGAGGAACGTGGGGACACCAGGCGCTATCGCACGGAGCTTGAACCATTTGACATTCGCGAGTCTCGTCGCATTTCGCGTGCTGCGAGTAGATAATAGTTTATTGGGCTTAACTTTCACTTAAAGAACTATCCAATCGAAATGAGACGCTACTGTCCCTCTTAAAAAGATTGTAAGAAGTATAAAAAGAGACTTACGTTGCAAGGATTTCGACATTCGCAGTAAGGACAACCTTCGTCATCCATTTCAAATCCATAATCGCAACCCAATCGACATAAGAGACCCAAACAACTTCTCAAAGCTCGAACCTCCCGACAATCCACCTTGTTCTTTGCCGCTCTAGTGTTAATTAGTTCGCTACCAAACTCGTCAACGCACCAGCATTGACTGTCTTCGGAATCAACTTCATTGCATTGAATAGGTTCGTACGAACCATCTTCGCGGCAACTCGGAACCGGTAAAGCCAAAGTGGCATTGTTGTTGCCGCGATCCAATTTCTTACTCATATCTCTTAGATACTCGCACACTATAGACGATTGTCATTTGTGAAAAACGATTCTATTTATATCGTGAACTACGCGTTACTTACTGGTTGGTAACCTCGGAGGTCTGGGATGAGCGCAAACCGATCCGCATTTCTCCTCCTGGCAACATTTCATTCCATCCTGGCAATCGGAATCAACGGTACAAGTCATATTCTCGCATGACGTAGGCGGAGGGACAAAGTTAGGACATTGGGGCTCTCTGACGCCGTGATCTTCAGTGACCACCGCGGCGGTGTTTAATGCCGGACAACATATGCCGCTATCCTGATCCGCTTGGACTTCGCATTTGAAATTAAATGGGCAATTCGAATTTGGATCGCAAGTGACCGTGTCTCCGGATACAACGTCAACCAAGGGACTTCCTCTAGCGCACGTTGGTCTGTTTTCTCTCATACAAGTTGCTATAGGTGGACAATGTCCACTAACGCAAGGATCCTCTTTCATGACGACGCATTTAGCATCTTCGGGGCAAGTGATGTCTTGGCATGGTTCCAAACACTCGCATTTCGTGCATCCATCGTCGTCACTTTTGTACCCGAATGAACAGTTCATGTTGCAGTGTAGATCGGGGCAAACAGAAGCGCTGGAACGAGCCTCGGTTGAACAGAAGACGGTATGGGCTGGGCCTAAAGATCCTTTCATTTGAGCGCCAACTTCATCGACGCACCAACACAGTCTACCATTCGTGGTACATTGCCTGGGAACAAATTCGCCTTCCTCGGAACATTGCGGGATGTAAGCTTCGTAACTCGGGTTGTTTGTGATTAAGAGTTCGACCACCATCTTCTGTTGTTGACAAACTGAACAGTAGGCAAGGCTTAGGTAAGAATACTAAGGGCCATTCAACAATAGAGACACTTACGTGTAGTATTTCCTGGTTTCAAGCAAACTTTGCCACACTTTTGAGACTCGCAGCACTTGCTGGGACCGCCGCAATCCATATCCAATTTACACGACTGCTGTTGGTCACATTCTAACTCTCCCACCTCATCATCTTTAGGACATTGTCCCGGTTTGTCTACAATAAAGCCCACCCCATAAATCAATACAATCTAAAACCAAGCCTTCGTGATTGATTAGGCTTACCCAATAATGGACAACAGACACCGTAATCGTTACCACGATTCACGTTACAAACAAAATTGGCAGGACATTGAGGTTTATTGACTTCGACGCCGCATAGAAATGGTTTACCACGATCGGGTGAATTTAGAGGTTCACCGAAATCACATTGGTCATCGAGGCTTCTGGGACGTTTACATTTGGGCAATGGAGGGCATGTTACATCGGCACAGGGGGCACTCTCAACAATGCATTCCTGACCACCAGGACATATCTTGTTCTGGAAACCACAGCAATTACTGTCTCAGTTCAAATTTGAATCTCAAATACAACGCCAATAGGTCCTATTGTTACCTTGCAGGGATTTCTACACTCGCATAGGGGACATCCTTCGTCATCCAATTCGAATCCGTAAGGACAAAACATCCTGCACACGTGACCAGCGCACTTGGCCGGCGCTGTGCAATTAACCGAATCCAAAGATCTAGCTCTCGTTCCGGGGCGTTCAAATCCTAGTTGGTCAACGCACCAACATTTTCCATCGTCCCTGTTACATTGAACTGGTTCGAACTCTCCGCTTTCCCTGCATTTAGGGATGTAGATTTCACCCCATACCTCAGCGTCTCTTTGAAACACAGATCTGAGTTGTTGACAACCTAAGTAAGTTCAATAACCTAATTAAAATTAGGCCAGCACTTTAGAAAAAAATAAGAAAACACTTAAAACAACCAACAAGGAAGTAAAGAATGAATATTAAATTTATTCAAAAATCGCTTGGATTTACGTTTTTATAATAGCGAGATTGGGAAAGGATTTTACCTGTTTTAAATTTTAAATCTAGCTATTTGGACCGCACCAAGAAAGAAGTATTGGAACCGTTGCTTAACTACTTTAAACTGGTGCAGCCAAAGCCTATAGTGACGTACGCAATTTATGTAAATTTTCATAGAAACTACCTTCAGTTTCACTGGCTCTTTGTGATAAACACACCCATATTATTCTTCGACTTAGATGCAATGGAGTTAAGGTTAAGGAAGAGGATAACCTAAACGTTTTACGCGTATCACCCTGCCTTACGTAACAGTGGCTCCAAACCAGATACATTATTTTTTGCACTCTTTTCAGGATCCATTGTCGTAAAAGATTTACATCAAAATGGTTCAGAAACTTCTTAAAAAGATGGGTTTGCGCTTAAGGTAAAAAAAATTCTAAAGCTTGATAAGGGTGCGTTAAAATCATTAAGGTATCAAGAAATGGCAGTTTATTCTAACGTTTCATAAGCCGAAGTGCCATCAAGGGCAAAGCTCCGTTATTACTCTACAAAGCAAGCGGAAGTTAATACACTGACGTGGAAAAATGTATCTCGCTGGTTAGCGTTACGAACTTCGAAGTAAGCTCTAAAGGGAATGCATGGCATAACCCAATAATGAACAAGTATGGATCTCCCATAAGGGCATATAGAGACCAAATTGAAGAGGTTACCGTGCCATCTATGTTTAAAAGTTTCTCATTCAAACAGAAATAGAACCAGACGACCTACTGTGATTTCCTTTCTTACATTTAGAAATAGAGATGACAGTATGCTATGGCTTCTCTTTCCTGGTAATCATGGTAATAAACAGGGCACAGTACAGTTTTATGGAGGGGGACTGCGCGCCTTTTGTCTGACTCCGAACCTGCCCCTTATGCACCCTCGTTGATTTTTATAAACGATACATCCACTTAAAAAATCCTTTAGACCTATACTTATGAGAGTACAATATTCTTATGATACGCGTAGATATGAAAAATATATCTTAATCATTTTTTATATTTCCCCAAAAAACTCCCGCGAGTTTTAAGATAGCTTTCTAGATGGGGATATAAAGATTTCCTTTAATACATCCTTGGGGATGGATCGGGGGCTGGGGCTAAAAACCCCTTCTAGTGGTCGGAATTGAGCTGTAGGAAATAGTGGGTAAGCCTCTAGTCATCAGTCTTAATACTTGGGAAAGCAATTGATAAGCGATATTGGTTCGAGATGATGTTCAAATCAAGTTTAGAGGGATCCATCCAAATGACACTTTCAAAGATTATACAAGTCCTCTTGCCCCATCGAAAACGGATTTTTTCTCTTCTCTACCGCAAGAACTTCGAGGGGACAGCAACGCGGTACCTTTACTTTAGGGATTACCGTAATCTTTAAAAGCCCTACCCTTAACAGCGCTAAACACACACATGGAATCTCCGAGTGAATAACCCCTCGAAGAACTTGCTAGAAGAGGAAATGAAGAAATTGCTTGCTCATAAAATGGTTTCAAATATCGATTTACTTTTTTTTAGGGGGAGGGGTATTTAGAGATTTTATTTTTAAACGGGATTGGGATTTATTCGATAGGATTTTTAATACGGGACCAAAGTAATCGTGGAATTTTTTAAGAGGAACCTTTCTCTATCTGTAAGTGAAAACGCCCAGTGCAACGCGCTTAACCTACGAAGCTTAAAACATCGTAGGAACGTTTCTTCACTCGCGCAACTTGGTGAAACGCTTCAATAAACATCTTCAAAACTCGCGTAAGCTCTTACCAGTAACTAAGGGCGTTGTGCAGACCTGGGCACATCCATTAGAACAACACTTTTGCACGTCCTCGCAATCTCCGTCCGTGCTGCATTCGGACACGGCGGCTGTGCATTCCTGTTTCGAGTAGATAGTGTCCGGTGAAATTTTGGGACAACGGCCATCCTTGACAATACCGGGTACTAAGGAAAGAGAAAAAGGAAGGGAAAAAAATATATAAAAAACTGTTCAGGGGGTGTTCAAAATTGATCAGCTGTCACCCCACGAGGAAACCAAACTTAATCTAAAAACGTCCACCCCAGCCGAGAAGACTTTTTCCTTAAACCCTTAACCACCCACTTTTCTTGGACAATTCCTTTTTTATATTTTCCGTCTCTTTCTGTCCGTTGACAATTTAGAGAGCAATTTGGAGCGGTTTTTTTTCTTTTGGCCGTTGTTTCTTATACCCAACATCCCTCGCGACTCAAACAAGCGAAAAAGAAAACCCGCTGTGGAACATTTTTCGCATTTTTTCTTGGTTCTACATGGTTTTTCGACTTTGTTTTATTTTTTTCTACCCGATACTGGAATGTTTTCATTCAACAACGGGAGGGAATGTTTCTTTTTTATGGAAGAGTCATTTCTAAGTTTTGTTTGGTTCTAACAAAATAATAAGTTAAAACAATATGTGTTAATAAATAAAATATTTGTTCACGTTGTTAAATTTGTTGGATTGGTAATCCAACTTCAGATGGGCATCGCACCGTGGGGTGTATTCTACAACGGTTTGGTACTAAATCCTCAGAAATCAACCCACAAACTTCGTCTTGACGCGAGTCAAAAATCCACAAGCCTTAGCAAATAATTACGCGCAAATAGAGTAATGATGTGGGAATTATTTATTGCTTATGTGACTCGGTTTAGTAACCTTGCTCTAAATGTAAAATGATGTTGGGAAGAATCATGTACAATTATCCCGCTTTGTGGTACACTTATCTCGAAGAGAAGTATTATGTACTTCCATGATTTTGCCAATACAATACACCCTTTCGACGAGTCTAAGAGGGAAAGGCGAGGGGGTAAAATTCTGCCTTCCATCTCGCTTTTTAGCGCCTGCGCTGTAGGCGTTTTGGATCTGAGAGTGCGCAAACACGGCACTGGAGCAACCCCCTTGTATCTCCCGATACTAAGGGTTGCCTATCCCCCTTTTCCCGTCGAAAGGGTGTATTAAAATATTTCCACAAGATTTTTTTTTGCTATAAATTTGATTTCCTGATATTAAAATCCATCAGCTCCCTGCCTATTTTCCATATCCATATGAGCCCCGCGTTTAATCATTTCTGCGAATGATTTGGGCAATAATTAGCGCCGGCCATCCTTCCTACAATTAACTCCGATGACGATAGGAAAAAATTTAATAACAATCACGCTCCATTCATCCTCGAATGTGGCTGGAAATTAGCACCGACGGCGAGGAGAGATCTCACGGAGCGGGCCCTTATTGTAAAAGCCAGAAGACCAGCAGCCGCAGCATCCATGGATGCCAGGCATATAGAGACTAGCCTTTTCATTGTTCCCTAGCTTCCAGCTATGGAAAGATAAGTGCATCTCTCTCCCGGACCATTTCGATCCCCTATGGTTTACATTTGCAACTAACTATAGCCAAGCCTCTGGTTTCCACGGGTTTCTTCCTAGTACCCCTGGGGCATAATGGGGGGGGGGGGGGCTAGTTCGATAAAAGGGAGAGCGAAATGAGAGATCGTTTAACCTTTAAAATAATCTAATCTTTACGTATGAATTTAGATAAATGATAAATATCATCCTCTATAATCTTAATATTATCGAAAATGATCATTATCCAAGCTATAATCTTAGATCGAAAATTACCATACCCTAACTATGCCTACATTAGGCTAATCTTCCTTCTAAGGCTTCGATTCAAAATGATTACCAGTTAACCCTAATCTTTGATTGAAAATTAGCATTACCTGAACTTATCTTAGACTCCTAAAATACACAAAATAAGACTAATTTTAGACTCCAATCACCAGCTAAGCCTAATCTTCCTTTCAACTTATCACCACTTAAATCCAAAATGACTATTATCTAAACCCAATCTTCAATTTAAAAAAAAGGCACCAAATAAGTCTAAATTTAGCATCTATGCCGGATGACAAACCCCCAAAAAACCAACCCTAAACCCAACAAAAAGCGCTTTAAACTAATCCTAATCAGAACAAAAAACAAAACTACCCAAGTCTATGAACAATCCAAAACAATCCTCAATATAATCTTCGATTCAAAACACATCTAATTTTAAAAAACTAAGCCTAATTCTCTCAAGTTCATTCACTTAAATCTGCCCTAGAATAAAAAACAGGGTTAAACACCGGTATAAATCAAAAACGCACAAACAATAAATTAGGCTTTTCACTTTCCCCTTAAAAATATCACGGTGTTTATAACGATGGAGAGTAGAAAGAGAGAAAGAAAGATGGTGGGAGGGTGGAGGTGATAGCATTATCCATTCGGCCCCACCTTTCATCTCTCATCCTTCACGCAACTTTGCCTCATTGATTAAAGAATCTACCATCTACTATACGATACGCTTTTGGCCTTTTTTCCCTGCTCCCCCTCTCCACCGTCTCTTTCATAGCACCATTGTAAGGTCTAACTAACATCCAAAGGTAGATCCTCCCGGATTTTGAAGGATTCTTTTTTCTCTCTCTCTCTCTCCCTTTACCAAATCATCATCGTCTAGTACTGTCTACCAGTTTCTAGTTCTACATCCTCTTTGCTTATGATCCGTCTCTCTTCCAAATCATACCATAAGTTTATAAGATATGTTCCATAAGTATGTCACTACCCATACTTCGTAATGTTAGAGGCTTAATGAGAGCTAGTTCAAGAACGACGTGAGAATTGACTACACTCGGTTTTGCAGTCCATCCTCCTCTTTAGTCTGTACTAAGCCTTTGACAGCGCCTCACTAGGCGTCGCTTTACGAGAATCTATGACGTTTCACCTACGTCACTTCATGACAAGCTCTCATTAACGAGTGACACACTTATGGAACATATCTTATAAACTTATGATCATACTGAAGATCTACGCTAAGCCTCGGTCGTTGATGTGGGAGGTATTCCCAGTTTTCCCACTATACCAGATATAATAAGTATCGCTAAAAGGTTCCCTTTCCAATTCTCTCCGGCTCGCGAGTTCCCTCAAAGATGTGTCCGGTTCAATCAGGGACTTTGAAACGATAAGAGGACCAGTAAAGAAGGCATTTTAGTGACAGACGAGAATGCCTAACTTTAAACAGTTTTCATTTCGGAATTATTTAATACCAAGGAGTGATATCTAGTTTATTAGGGAGAAGGTATAAATTCGCCACATTTCTAGCTTTATCTCCATCCCAAACGTAGGACCGGAGTTAATCCCCGCCTCTAAATTGCAAGCATGTAGTATCTCATTGGTTCTTGAAAACTCACGTCAGCGCGACGCGAATGACGAAAATTACGAGTTTTCCGACTGGGGAGAGGCGAAATAGCCCGGCCTCCTTTTACGTCCCCCCTTGTGTTTTGAAAGGGGGGACTGGGTATGGCGCCCGAATACATAGGCATCTTATACTTTCTCCCTAGAAAACTAGATATCGCTTCTTGTCAATAACTAATGACACTGATATATCAGAAAACATTTTGTGTCATTTTAAGTACCTATTCGTGCTTCAAAAGAATTCGATTCTTCTACTAATTAAGACCTATCATTAGTAGAAGAATAGATAAGAAACAAATTACTTGAATTTCCTTTTCACCCTCCCTTCAAAATTAAATTTAGAATGATCTTGATTTAAATGAATCCTAGTATTCTCAGTTACTCGTGGATACCGTGATGTTGACAAAAGGGAGCTGAGCGCAGTTTTCCCATCCCCTATAGGGAATATTTATAAGATCCATGGCTTTTTGGTTCAATCGACATTTTATACAAGAGTCCAAATACAGTCCTGGATCAAGACAGAACGACTCCTCCGAAGAGTACGTAGGTGTCTACGTTTCGCGTTCACCTGACAAAGACGAATGAAAGAAAGGCCTGTAAAGAATGGTTTCTTAATGGGATTTCAACCGGAAATAGTTGATAAAAGCTATTGGCTAATATCTCTTCCCTAAAGCCTTGGCGCAATTCCGCAAGAACAGTGGTCAATCGCCCTTAACTTTCTCGGACTGGTGGTAGCGCTTTATTCTCACCCAATCTTAGAAAGGGTATACGAAAAACCGGGTTTATACGGTTACTATTACCCTTCTAAGATTGGTATACGTACTTCCATCAAAATGTATTTCTCTTCTCACATCTCTTCATTCGAAGATGGAATTTCCGAACTACATCTTAAGCCTAACCGTAACCAGTGTGAGTTGACAGTGTTATTAAGGTAATGGGGCACCTTTTCCTATCTATTTCATCAATCTCAAGCGAGAGCGACGTTGGCTGGCGTTATCTTCAGGGTCCAGTTGGAATCGTTTCGAACAATGAAGTGGTTTTGGTCATTTTTCACAGACGGAACGGGACCCATCACTCTGTCACACCATTACAGAATCCTTTTGAATTTTAAAATCGAACCTCCTATAAAAATCTAGGTCGCGTTTATCACGATTTGGAACTTCACCGCGTCAATTTAAAAAAGTAAAATTATGGACTGTTTAGTTTATGGGAAAGCTTTTAGGCAATTACAAATCAGATGCGAAAAGCCTCGAGTCCTTTAGGCTTAAGACGCATTTATTTGAATTAAGTGCTGGCGCATATAAGGACCCCTAATTGAGCTTTAATTTCGACGCAAATATTAAAATAATTCCCTCGAGTCTTTGCTTTATCTCATAAGTTAAATGATTCTCCATCAAGTTTATATCATTCATGTTAGCATGGATATGTATAAATAGCAACGCATGATGGATTCCCATCTTTTACGTTCCAAAAGGTATTCCGCTTTGGCGTGGCTTCCAACCAACGAAATCACAGTTAGAAATACGTCATGTGAATTATGAGGCGTGACGGATAGTAAGTTCTCAAGACCGGCCTATAAAATCCGCATAGAAATTAACACGGAAGATATATGGGGCACGATAATTCCTAATAGCGGTATGCATTCTCGGTACTATAATGGATCCCAAACCACTTGAATTAATTAGAAACTTAAAAGGGGAGATAGTTAAGTTACGCTCTTAGATACACGAGCTGACGTACGCGACTTTCGTTTTAAAATATAAATATTTAAAGCAATCGATTCAGTTTAAGGAAATAAGTTACTTAAAGATTTACATCGTGCGCAATACGCTCCATTTGCTAATTCTAATTCGCCAGCATTTAAATTCAGACGTCATGTTATAGACTATCACGTCCCACCCAATTTATAATTTAAATCTAAATAATTCGCGTTAAATGACGCTTCACATTCCCTTGAACCATATATTGCATCTCGAATTTCGTTCCAATTTGTAAGGTTTTTTATTTCAATTAAAGATTCGTTTCTTTTTCAGCGAACGGGGTTCCGATTAATTTCATACGCCTGAATGAAGAGCCCAGAAATAAAAAGAAAGAACTTGAAACATAAAAAGAAAACCCGAGGAAACCTTAACCAGTAGTAGGAAGTCTAAGAAAAGAGCGATCTAAACGACATCATTAATCAAGCCTAAAGATATTATATCCAACAGAATAAATTGATTTAATTTTTCTTTCTTAAACGTATTTTTTTCTCTTATACCTTTCTTTATGTTATAAAATGGCTAAAATGATGCCTCTGGCCGTTTTGATATAACCCTTTTTTATTAGACTTTATCGAAAGTTGAACTTTAGGGAAACTTTAACAAACCGTTATATTTCTTTTCTTTTTCGGGGAAACTTTATAAAGGTAACATATTTTTTCGAAAGGTATAGTTGATGACATCAAAAGTTCAGTTCACTTTACTTTATCCCTATAAAAACGCGTCTCAAAACTGAATTGAATTGGCACGTTATGAAGAGATAGCGAAGTATCAAGATAAAAGTATACCGTATTGTCTATGAAAATGCAAAGTTAAGGCAATGCGATTCCCCGTAACACGCTGCTTAATCTTCTAGACACCAATTTTACCTGGGGAAAGGTAGGAACCAATAAGAACTAGTCCATGTGAACGGAAGTAAAACTAGGCTTTGATGAGCTTAGCAGGTGAGTCAACTCCGCCCCTCGACTATGGGAGTATCTAGCGTCATTTGTTTAAACTAAATAAACTAGACTAAATCACAGCAGAGACTCGCTTTAAGTTTGTGTTGGATAAACGTTTTGACATTTTGAAGTTTCAAAAAGCCTTATTGTAACCCAATGTTAGCGCCTGAAGTTAACCTGACAGACTACTCTGTATTTACAATATGAAATGCTAAAAATAAGGATATGATTTTTCAAAACACTCTTGGTATTTTTACATTATGGACTTTGTCCCTTGAAGGAACTTTGATATTTCGTCAGAAAGCGGTCCGGACAGTATAAGACTTCCGGTATGGACCTTGGATACTCTAATAGACAGCGGATTGACCCCCGTAAGGGATGGAGAACAGAAAAGCTTTTTGGAAGGGATGCTGGGCGGATGAAAAAAGTATAGATTTCCGATAAAAGGGGGCTATATATATCGTTGTAAGGAGCAAGAAACGCGCCTTTCCGAGCCTGGATTTAAGTCCCTTGACGGGCCGCCAGAGGGCGTGTAAGTACGCCCAGCAGTACTGCCGGAATGTCTTTAATCTACAGCCCAAGTACAAATAGAAAAGAGCCCAACCCAAACTAACTAAATTTTTAATCATACAAAGTCAACTCAACTATGATGATGCTGCAGGGCTGTCACAGATTTTGCATTTGACAGTTTTAAAACTGTTCCCCGATATTTCACGCCCATTTATATTTAAAATACCTAACCATCCCAGAATTTCCAGGTACCGTATCAACCCGACTAAACACAGATTTTTCGATATGGTGTTACGGTTACTCCCAAATCCAGCCCCAGAACCTATGGTAAGCAAATATGACAATAGGAGAACTTGGTTGATATTCCCGCCAAATTCCAAAAGAAAACCAGCCCAACTGGATGCAAAACCCGCCCAACCCGGTAGACACAGTCAGGGCCCATAAGAAAATCGTTGGTAAGTACACCCCCGCGGGACTTCTATGCTAGGGACCAATGGAAGAAGTGGACCCTTTTCTTCTTCTCGTACGTCTGCCTCTCAGCGTCTTTCCGGATAGCGGGATGCTGGTAAATCTATATCCTATAGGATGACTACTTAGAAAATAAATGGGCCAAATATGTAGAATAAGCCTTCGACAGGTAATACGTCATTCTTTCACCCCGGCTTAAAGGAAACGCCTCAGGAAAAACTTTGAGAGAATGGTTATGGGGTTATGGCCACTTTTTTTTTTTTTTTTTTTTTGCTTCACCTCATGGCGTTTTTTTGGGGAGGACCAAGAGCAAAAGAAAAAAGAAAAGATGGGTTGAGAATATGTTACGTATGTTAAAACGAAGGAAAAAACGTATTTTCAACACGTAATACATAAGATAAAAGAATATATTTTCTCTCGAAAGTTTTCAAATTGGTTTTGCTTTTTCTCTCTGTTTCAGTTCAGTTTTCGTAGAGAAAAATTTCATACATAGAAATGTCAAAATATTGGAAACAGGGTTGAGATATACAAATACTCGAAATGTAATCCTTTTCTTTTTTGATGTATTGCATTTTAATTAATAAGTGAGGTGACGTTTCTTTATGGGAATTTTTTGCTGTTTGTCAAAAGTGATGGGTTTTTGATTACAGTTTGTGTTGGTGTGTTAGTATTTGTTCTGAACTTCTGAACCGTTTCGAATCATTTTTCGTAATATCTTTCTATCTTTTCCCTCATTCAGAGAAACAGTATTAGCAAGAAGCGATATCTATAGTTTACTAGGGAGAAGGTATAAGATAATACAGAAGTCATCTTTCTTTGTACAGGGTGGAATTTTCCCCAGTCACCAATAAAGATGCGAGGATAATTTGTACCGGGTTTAAAAAGGAACCACCAAAGCCATTGATCACCGCGGACTTGCAAAGAATGGGTTCTTAACCCATTACATTAAATGATACCAAGAAGCTATATCTAGTTTATTAGGGAGAAGGTATAAGATGCCTAAGTATTCGAACGCCATAGCTCCAGTCCCGTTTCAAAATACAAGGAGGCCGGGCAATTTCACCTCTCCTCATTCGGAAAATACGTAATTTTCCTCATTCGCGTCGCGCTGACGTGAGTTTTCAAGAACCAATCAGATGCTGTTTGTAATTTAGAGACGGGGATTAACTCCGGACCTACGTTTGGACTGGAGATAAAGCTAGATTATAAATGTGGAGGTGAATTTATATTTTCTCCCTAATAAACTAGATATCGCTTCTTGGTATTAGCTTGGATGTTCTGTCGTTTTAATTTCGTTAAGTTTAAATTCCCACTTGTTAAGCCTAATTTGAAATTATGATTCCAAAGAAAACACGTGATTTTTCTCGATGTTTGAAAATTTGAAAAGATCATTCTAAATTTATCGATAACCTGTAGGTCAAAAACCTAAGTTTTTTACCAGGCATTGTTTTTATAATATTATAAAACAATACTTGTTATTTATGGAGTTTAATTTAATTTAAAAATAATAACGTTTAAAGTTTACAAGGTCTAACTAACAAACTAACCCTCCATTTCTTCAAAAGGTCACGTATATGGGGCTAAATTCTCCATGCATTATTTTTTAAAAAGCAATTCAAAAAAATCCTTTCTAAATATCCCAACAAAAACGAAGAACTTTTTTCAGTCCGTACCAAAGTTCTTTAAAAGGAAATTGTTACGCTATTAAAGAATAATATAAAAAATAACTTTCATAGACTCCATTTTATTTGAAGCCTGAAAGAAAAAAAAAGATGGGCAATTTTCAACTCACTGGAAAATACTCTCTAGCAGACTAACTTCCGGACCTCCAATCAAAAAATTCCTTTCCCCCATTAAACCCCCATATACATTTTTTTCTTTTTTTCTATGAAGTGTATTTTTTCTATAGCTATACTCCTTATGGTATGGTCTTAGACAACATCCTTTCCTCTAACAGGATACCATGAATTGACCCTTAGATGCTAAAGGGTCAAAAAACTAGTTTCGATTTAGGATATAGCTCGCTTTTATGGCTCTGCTCGGCTTGGCTTGGTTATCCAAGTATGGCACCTTGAAAATATGCCTCGCACAAACACGATTTGGGATGTTTAAACTGGATTTTTATCGGTTTTAAATTTGTCTGAAGATGATTTTTTTTAAAGATGTTTTCTTTTTTATTTTTCTTTACTTGAAGGTGAACACTGAAGTTTATTTACTATCAGAAGTAAGGATTTTAGGGTAGTATAATTCATCGATTGTTTTGGAGTTCTAGCGCAGTTTAAATGTCTTTTTCAAAGCCTAGTGAAGAGTTTAAGTGTACAATAAAGATGGTGCAGAGTCAGATCAAAGATTCTTGCTAATCCTAGGACTTGTACAGTAAAGCCTAATACAGGGATTATGTATAGATTAAGACTATGCTAAGCCTAATTTTAAACGATTTAAATTTGGAATTTTAATTTTCTATAACTCTTTGATTCAAGGATTAAATCCGATAAAGAGGATGAATCTTAATAAGGTGTCAATGTAAAACATGATTAAAATTAACTGACATAGCTTTCCTTTCAAATTTTGATAGTTATAGAGTAGAATTAATAAACATAATTCATATATTAGGTATAAATTACGAGTTAGTTAACTAATAAGCGTAATTTAATGATTTCAAATTAAATATTACGCTCAACAGCCCGATCCTTAAAATTTAAAATCTTACTACAATAATCCATAGCTAAGCCTAAAGATAATCGATTAAAAATACACCAATACTCATGGGAAATTTCCCCGGATCCAAAATTCAATTTAATGATTTCTCATATAGCTATAGAAAAAAACGTATATCTTTCCTTCCAAACACAAGACAAAAAAATCTTTAAAACTATTTCTCGTATATCGAAAAGAAACACAACGCAACACATTCCAACTTTAAAACTCCTAAACAAACATAAAGAAATAGGAACCAAGGCTTAGATACGTAAGAAAACCCTCTGTCTGATATCGAAATATTATATGGCAAGCCTCAAAACAGATGGATATCTATTTTTTAAATAAAAGAAGAAAAAAACTTCAATAGCTAAGATTGTAGTTCGGGATAAATCAAAAAGGCCAAAGTGGATATGGTACAACGCGCTTCTTAAGCTATGTTCGCACTTGCACGGGAATCGGCTTAGAATAAGTATGAATTTTCCTATACTTCGTAATGCTAGAGGCTTACAGCTCGAGCTAGTTCGAGAACGACAAGCGAGAATTGACAACATTCGGTTTTGCAGTCTATCTTCCTATTTAGTCTTACTAACCCTTTGAAGGCGCCTCACCAGGCGTAGCTTTACGAGAATCTATGACCTACGTCACTTCATGACAAGCTCCAGTTTGTAACCAGTGACAAACTTATGGTGAACATATCTTATGAACTTGTAGTTTCTCGCGTTTCAGTTTTGTACACACTTAACTTTGGAAGCGTTTTAATCGCTTCTAACCGGTTTCCCATGTATGTGTGAACATGGCTTATAAGACACAAAGAACAACACTAAGGGTTGGCTGGTTTGGCTTCGCAATGCTCCGCTAGTGCTACAAGTGAAGTAGGACACAAGTCTTAGAAATTTCATATACAGTGTCTTCATGAACCAAAAATTTTCCTTTTACGAAATTTCTGTAGCGCTGATTATTTTTTTCCATTTTATTCATTTAGAGCGATGGGGTTACTAACCTTGAATTAGGATATATTTTGAGATGGTTTTAACATTGGTTTAGTTTAGGCAATGATTATAAAGGTGCATCACCCATAATCTATGCAAAGCTCACAACGTATGCTATATTTAAACCAATTGCACTTACTGTTTATTAATATTAGTTTAGCGACAATCTACGTTAAAAGTAGTTATAAAACGAACAATTTTAAATATTTAATAGAACTAGTTACTTCTGAGGACTACGCCAAAGACGCTTGTTTAGACCGTTAACCTCAAATTATATCAGGTCACAGACGAAATAAACTTTTGAATTTGTGCTTCATCAAGACACAGACTTTAGACTTTAAAAAACACTAGTAATTAAAATTAATTAAATTATTGCGTCGCTAAGAAACGGCGTTAATGACAATATCACTCTGTTCGATTCAATATTAAATTCAGTTCGGTAATTATTAAATTTAGATCAAGCAGCTTTGATTTAATTAAGTTAGATTTTAATTAAGAGTTCACGTTTCATTGTACCTTCAAAATTATAATTAATTTAGTGGGTTATAATGAAACTGTGGCCAAACGTTTACAGTCTTGAAAGGAATATATTTCAACATTAAAAATCTGATTTATATATTGGACTTTTCCGAGGTTCTAACTTGAACTGTTTACTCCTTAATCTACTGATTTGGAAACATTAGAAGAAAACGCTTTCAGAAAGAGATTATTTCCCCGACACCCTGCCTTTACGCCTATTGCTTCTATCCGATTAAACACATATCCAACACCGTCGACAACAAATCCAATTATAAACACACACGTTTCGTAAAAGCAATTACGAATTACAGTTCACTATAAAAGCCTTTCTATCTTTAATGCCAAGATTGCGAGACAAAACTGTAAAATAAACCCTAGAATATCACTTTAACTTCATAGCAGAGTACACCCCTATTTAAGCCTTGCCAGCACTGTAAATTAACGAGGTAATTACCTCCCGGGACACTACAGAGTACAGAAAGGACGCGGCAAATTAATTAAACGTATAAAAAGAACTTACCAGCTGAAACTTCAGCTTGAGCTTGAGAAAATTTAGTGTTGGACGATAGTAGAACGAAGATTGTGAGAAAGAGGGTGGTAGTTGATGTGGTCAGAAGGTTCAAACTCAACCTCCTCGAGTACTGCCTTGTTGGGGGCATTGTCAGGCACCCCAGACTCCTCAGAGACTAGGCTATACTAGTACGCTTCCTTCCTCGAGTCTAAATGAAAGAAAAACAAAAATAACCGAGTGTTAATATACCAGAGAAAAGTTTGTTTTGGGGATGGGCAAGTAAAAGTTAGGCCTAAAACATTAGGCTTAGCTCCTGGTAAACATAACATTAAAACTTAGAACGAAATCGAGGGAAAGTTACTGGCTATGGGGGCACGGTGAGGTCAGTGGGTCAGGGGAGCCATTCCCGCTTCTTCCAGCGTTATACGCCCAAAATCACGGTATGGTAATATCGTTCGCAAACCCAACCGCGTCAAAATAAGGGTTCTCCCCTTACGTTTTAAACAAGTGTAACAAAGTCAAAAGTAGGTGAAGGAAATTGGACCCGGTACTACCGGCATTGCGTAGGGCGTGGTGTAAATATATATATATATATATACAGTTTCAGTGGGAGACGACTAAAAGATTCCCGCCAATCTATTCAGGTTAGTTCTGGAGAAATTGGCGCGAAATCAGGAGGAAGTCGTTTTACGAAGACGTCCGTAAATCCCGCGTCGTATCCGGACCGTTAGTTTATATAAGCTCATTGGTTTGTTTATCGAGTAGATAAATTCGGGTTATAGGTTAGTTCTAGAGAAATTGTCGCGAAATCAGGATGGTCTTTTAAGAAGTAAACCCCCGCTTTGTACCCATTATGTTAAGTTCTAAGAGTATATAGGTATATAATCGAAAGAAACAAGATCTTAATCAAAACGGATCGTTACACCGCCAAATTGTTAGATTAGATTCATCTAAAATTGGCGCGACAGCCGGATGGAGTTGCTCTTAAAAACTATTTTACTCGTTAGTTACAATCACAGGTACCATAATTAAACTATGACGGAACAATAAGCCTTTTCGATGTAAAAAAAGGGGATAGGCAACCCTTAGCATCGGGACACACAAGGGGGTTGACCCATAGCCGTCTCTGAGACTCTCTGGACCCAAAGCGCCTACAGCGCAAGCGCTGAAAAGTGAGATGGAAGCCAAAGTTTTAACCCCGTATCTTTCCCTTTTAGTTACATCGAAGAGGCTTATTCATAGTTTTCAGACTAGGGGGATTCATAGCATTTACACAAGGAGTCCGGGCTTGCAGACTTGTCTGCCGAGTAGCCTGTCATCCTTGTGCAAAAGTGTATGAATAATCCTAGCCCAGAAAACTATGTATAATAAAATCTACCTGTTGTAAAAACAGAAAACGAATGAAATCCAACTCAGAACTAATAAAAAACGACCCGGTGGGATTTAAAAGCTCTCCTGCCTGGAAATCGGATCTATTTCCTAATAATTCTCGTGAAAAACTTCTTGCTTCTTCTCTTCTTCCCAGATTCGATCGTGTTCCATTAAATCCATTCCACATACACCTTTTTTTTTACTTCTGATCTCATCCGACTAACCTGAACTCCTAAGGGGAACTCATCCCCACTCCCCCAAAAGAAGATCAAGAAAAAAAAGATGCTATTTCTCCGCATCCATACTAACATTTCTATTTGATTATCAGTCGATGCTCCAGAAGAATCTGGATGCTATAGAAAAAAAAAAAAACACTTCCGGAGAATTCGGAACTAGCTTATAGCTAAGAAAATACGTCATGTCCCGAATCAATAATAGCTAATAAAAACCATGGAAGCGCAGATCGTGGATCTAAAGATAAAAATGTTAAGCCTTGGCTGTAAAGGATGGGTGGCGATTAGGATCAGGGCACGTGGTCCAAATATGACGCGTATCTCGATCCGGAGCTTCAATTTTTCTAAGTAACTTTGATTTAATAAGATTGCTTTCCAGATTTAATTTATAGGTGAAAACAAGATGGCAGAAATGTTGTAGATAAAATGGGTGCTACAAAAAGGGTAATTATAGGCGTACAACATTTTCACTTAATCACTTCACTTGAGAAAACACGCAACTTCAACTTAAATTAATTTACTTTTGAATTGCGAAAACAAAATCCTTTTTACTGCAAAGTAGTTACTTTAACTAGGTAAATAGTAACCTTACTTTTTCAACCAATCAAAAAGAGCCCCTCGAGCAGTTCTAAAGATCCCAAGAACAAACTAAAGAGTTCCTAACGAAAGCGAAAACCTTTTCTACCACCACCACCATTACTACCCTACATACGCCAGGGGTCAAAGTAATATATATATTCTTACGTGTCTTTGACTAAAAACGTATAAAGCAGAAAATGGGAGAGCTTAATTTCTCGTTGGAACTCCAGTATATGTTTTCTCTCTCGATTCTATTTCGTAGAAAGCTTTTTTTCTTTATTCCCTGAACTTTTTATAGCCACCCCAGACTAAGAAGAATATAACTAAGGTGTCCATAGACGTAATCAAGGAAATGGAAAGATACTTTGTCCAAGAAAACGTGTTCAGTGTTTTTAATTTAAAGGGATAGTCGCGTATAATTTCCACTAAGGTCTTCTTCGTTCTAGATAAAGGAAACATGTGGACACATTTAACCAGGGATAGATTTAATTTTAGAAGTAGGAATGGAGAACAGAGTAATATGGGCGCGCGTCAAAGTCTCAGACCCCCTTCCACGGGACGGAGGGGTATGAAAGAAGAGGAGGGTCATAGCGACAGAGGTAAAAAGGAATCACGTATTTTTCGCCATCCCGTCAGAAACGCTATCAAAACGTAGTTTAAGTGAGCCAATAAGATAATTTAAACTTTTCGTTACGTGTTGGAGGGAGGGGTTTTCGTTACGTGTTGGAGGGAGGGGTTTTCGTTACGTGTTGGAGGGAGGGGTTTTCGTTACGTGTTGGAGGGAGGGGTTTTCGTTACGTGTTGGAGGGAGGGGCTCTATACTGGGCTATGAGTAGGACTGAAGTAAATACAAACCGTTCTCCATTCCTACTTCTAAAATTAAATCTATCCCTGATTTAACACAATAACCACTTTGTTGCTTGAAAATAAAACTAATTCAAAAATGTTAAGTAAAATAGACAATCTACGCGTAGTGAGTATATTGTGAAATGGAGTACTGGTTATCGTTTTCGCCTTTGCAGCCAGAGGGTCCCAAGTTCGATCCCAGACTGTGAAAAACATGGGAACAAACCCTTGCGCGTATCATGCCTGCAAGTTCTCTCCTCATACCCTTGTCAAGGAGTTTGCCTCCATCAAAACTTTGGTTCAGTAGACCTAGTTTATAAAGTCACTTTTATAAGGAAAGATATTCATATCCTAGTATATTACAAGAGTAGCTTATTAAAGGTGGGAACCCCTTTTAAGAGAATTGGCAGATGGCAGCCTTTTCAACGCGTAAAACAATGTGAAAATCTGAAAAAGTGCCACGTCGCTATATAACTCCTTAAAGTCACGACACCGTCTGTTTTTTCAGCCGCTTCTTTTCCTCCTACAGAATAACAGCATACGCCTACCTTTAACAATATTAAACCCCATAGAAAAATAACTGACAGTGCCATCAAACTATCTCTTATACAAAAACTGGAATTTTTTCCTATTCCCCCGGTTTCATCCTGGTCTAAACAAAAATTGTACTTCTGTTTGGATTCCACGACACAATTCAGGAGATCACGGCATTGTAGGTAAAAGCTACAATTGATTTAACTTCAGTCTACAGTTAGACTGAATTTAGGGATTTGGCTTTAGAAGTTTTCTCACGGTTTTTCTTCTCGAAGCGTGATTCGAACCAATATATACAGAATTATCTGAATAAAAAGCTACCGGAACTATATAAATTTACGCGGAATATCTACCTACCTCCTCCCATTCTTATTATTTATTTTCTCAATTTTTTTTTTGAAGAAGAAAAACCGAAAGTTTTTACAATTTTTTTACACGTAGATGAAGCTTTAAATTATTTAAAGAAACAATACTGATTTTTCATTATGAAAATTTGCTGAGTCTGAACTTTGAAGTCAATTTCCCGCAGCAATTTTTCTTGTATAAACGACAAAATTATTTGTTTTTAAAAAAGATACTAAGACCATGAACAAATTTATTAGTTCATTTACAATAGGCCAAAATAATTAATTCAATCTTCTATATTCTATTATATCTACACAGGGTGTCTGGCATAAATTAAGGTGCATATTCTTTGACCGATTTGAGTCGAAATATTTTGCCATCAGTGTTTTAGAGATGTCACCGTGGTCCCTCTTACACCACAAAAAACTTCGAATAAATTATGATTTTTTTTTCTTTCCCAGAAATACCCAAGTACTGGTACATTACGAAACTTTAGTGCAATACACCCTCCTATTTTTAGGGCACAAACATTAACGAATTTTGCATTACACGCCATTATATCCCACTCAAGGAAAAATAAAAAATAAAATTCCGAGTACGTATAGCACCCGACAAAAAATGTCGAAAAACACTACACGCTCGCTGCGTGCCTTTTAATTCCTAAACTTTCGGGATAAAGTTTAAACGAAAACAATAAACAGTATAAAGCGACTTTTAAGTCCTTCGCGACTTTAAACCATTTTTAAACATTTAGAAAATGTCAACCAAAAAAAAAAAAACATAAATAATCCCTAAGCCTTGGCTAAAATTTCCTAAATCGACTTCCCATGCAATGAAATAAAAAAATACGGAGTGATAATTGGGGCGTGAAAATTGTCAAAAAATACCGTTGAGTTAACGCTAAGCTTAAGTAAGTAGCTGTCCTCCGTCGTCGTCGGTCGTCGTGCTTGGAAAATACTTAAAACCTCATGATGGTCATGGGTTGGTTGATTGAAAATAATCCAGGCTCATTATTTTAATGACGTATCAAGACCAACGCCGCAAAGGGAAAGAGAAGAAGATAGGGAGGGATGGATGAGGGAAGAAGGTATTACATCCGTAGCTCATTAAAAGTTGCCCCAGGCGACAGACCAAGTTAGTTATAAGGCGCGAAATCTTCATTAGGTTGGGTAAACCGTGCCACTGTCACAGCTTTAATAAAAAGGATTATTTTTAGGTTACTTTAAGCACGACAACAGTTTGAATAGAGAGCTCAGGTACGAGGCGGGACAAGGCTTAACACTGTCTGGAGTTTTTGGACATAATTCAACTTTGACCCTGAATAAATGACGTCGCTTAGATAACGGTCGTACGAAGGTCACTAACAAGCTTAATTAAAGGTCAGTTTCAAGCGTCGCCGATGACTACAGGATAGAAATCGTAATTCAACTTTGACCCTGAGGAGTTATAGAATAGTGTAGAAGGTGGGACAACACTGTCCGGCCCTAATTAAACTTTGATCCTTAACAAATGTGGCTAATAACGCAGCTTGAATGAAGAAAATTATGGACAAGGTTTAACACTGTCTGAACATAAAATCCAACTTTGACCCCGATTTAAATCCTACAAACGTCGCTTGGGTAAACGCTCATACTTGGAAGCGTAATTAAAGGTCATTTCCGAGTGTCACTGATGACAGGTATAAAAATGGCCAGTAGATAAAAACGAGGCTAATTTAACTGAGATGGGTAACGAGTAATTACACAGCGAGCAAGGCTTGAAGAATTAACGGGTCCGTGAAGACGCGAGACTTCATTTCTTTTTTTAGGTTAACCCATTTTTCATAGTTATTAATTTAAAGCTCGTCCCCTTCTTCGTGAGCACTTTTGAAACAATCAAAGAAATGTTTTAAGTTTGATAAATTATATGGCTCTCAAGTAGCAGGATCCTGTTTAACACGCATCGTTAAACACTAAGTTCTGGGTTACAGACAGTAGATTAGCCTAAAATATTTTGTGCCATATTTTTAATCTTGAAACGGTGTACTTTAAGAACCCTAAAATAATGGTTCGTTATTATTTGAGCCATGAGGCTTAGCTAATAATAAATAAAGAAGTCTAGTAGACTTCAAACAAATAAAACTACTAAACGTAGTATGCTTTTGAAACTACACTCGCAAAACGACTTTTAAAATGCCCGTTTTAAAAAAAGGGAAATTAGGCTTAAGTAAAGCCATTTTGCAGACGACAGATGGCGGCCAATGAATAAATAAACTATTCAAAGTACCCGCAAAATGAATTTAAAACGCGAACCGCATTTCCATTTAAAACACTCCAAATCCACCCCACTGATTATTAAACTCCAATTTCACTCCAGAACCAAAAGCCGCAACAGATTTTTAAAATACATTAAAGGGAAGAAGGCTTTTTTCTCATTTTCCCCACGTATCGTATTACATCTAAGCCTAATCAGAAATCAATTTAATCTAAGACTCGGTTCGCATCCCAAACACAACCGGGAAACATCTCTCACTCACTTCCTGCATTTCGGTTTTCTTTGACCATAAAATTTGAGAAATAAAAAACTGACAAACCTTTTTGAGCGTTCGCTGGTCAATAAAAGTAATTCCACTACGAGTAAAACTACCACTTGAAAAAAACCCCTCAAAATTACAAAACAACTTTCTTGAACAAATCTTAACGATTTCTTAAGCCTTGGATCGACACAACACAGAAAAGCAAGTGGCGCGAAAAAGAACGCGCGTTACCGGGCACTACCGCAAAGTAAACTAACTTTATTGGTAACGCGAAGAACATCCTTATTTCAGAAGAGCTAGTTGTCGAATAGGATTGGTTAGAAATTACGTATTATTTGTCCTAGTTTTTTTAATAGATACTTTTTTGAGTCTAGCGGTGGGTTAAGCGCATTTTCCCAATGCGGGGCTTCCCCAAAAATTATTATAAAAAGTTTTGACCCCTTTAAAAGGTAGGGGTGTAGGTGCAATCACGGAATATACGTTTTTTTATAGACAGAAGTTCATAATGTAAAGAAATTAAAAGTGTAAAACGTCTAGGATGCTACACCAGGGTTCCTATCAAATTTGTCAATTTTTGACAATATACCCGTTTATTTCTAGGTGTTTACAGCAGAGCCCACGTGATTAGGGCCATATTTAACGTTCTCGACTATGGTTTAAGAAATCCCTAAATTTTTAACAAAAATCTGACATTTTGAAATCCCTGACTAATCCAGATTTCATACGAACCCTGTACAAATTATCCTTTCGTCTCTACATGTTTGAGGAAGTTTAAACTTCATATTATGGACTTTTCATCTCGAATAGGTGTTAAAGAGGGCAACGTTTTGTGACAATAAATTAAGCTTAAATTGAAATCCCCCTTGACTCAAGAACCATTTTTTAAAACGAAATCGAAATTATGTTTCGAGTGAGTAATGGGAAATTTTATTTAAAAATATGAGAGGATTTTGTTTATATTCGTTGGATATTAATAAAGCTTATTAAAAATAACATTTAACGTAACAGGAAAGCTAATATTTCACGGTTGATGTTTAAATAACTAACTAGGAAATGAGTCGAGAAAAATTTCGAACGAATGTAAACACATTAACGATTCGAAGAACGTTATTGAATTTTTGTTTAATTTAACTTTCAAGAGCGCTTGTTTAATATAAAATCCACGTAGCCGGAAATTAAGGCAGGGTTAATAGAGAACTTTCAGTTGGCTGAGTGTAGTACGTCACGATTCTAGCAGCCATATTGGTGGATTCCAGCTTTCCTTCCGCATTCAACCCACCAGTATGGCCGTGAAACTTAGCTCACGAATATAAGCTGAAGGCTCTCTATACGAAATTCCCAAAATAATTTTAGTTTAACTGATATTTCCAAGTTTTTCGGGAACACTATCGATAAACTTCAAGGCAAATTGTTAATTTTATATTGAAGGAGTTAAGTTATAATCTAAATAAGCACGATTCTCTGTAGAATTTACACGCAGAAGAAAAATGTACAAGTTCATCTTTTACATCTATTTACCTGTACTACAAATTATGTTGTATGTACCTGCTAAAATTTATTTCATCCACATACTTACGAATTTTTACTATTAACATAAGGAAATAATCCTTTTAAGTGTCCATCATTAGGTCTTTTTGGAAAATGTTTTTAGCTCGTTGCACGGCTTTCAGTTAGCTATAACCTCTCAATATTATTCCCAAAAATCGGCTAGGGCACTCCATTGTTAGTCTCGATGCACGGTTTTCAGTTCGCTAGAACCAATTTCGTTGGAACTCGGACTTTAAGCGATCATGCTATTGTATACACATTTTGGGGGAGAAAATAACGGAACAAAAATCTCGCCGACAATGTAGGAGAAGTTTTTATTACTTCTCACAGGACATACATACTAAGAGCATATTAAAGGGAAGCCTTTGACGGCGGTAATATTTCATATAATTTAATACCAGATTGGGGTGAGACGGATTATAGGCAGAAGAGGCGACGGCGACAGTTCGCTATAGATTCCATTCAGACATGGAAACTTAATGGTAGATTATTAATTTATGCCAATAATAATAACAATAACAATAATAATTTTTCCAGAGTATTTTGCTCGAAACCAACTTCTATCACATTTGTATGCCATCCCTATTTACCATATTCGTAGGAACCGTACTAAAGTGAAGATGAAACACAATCCAAATTATAGCTTACGTGTTTACCAACCATTATCAAATCAGCAAACATGGATTTTATATTCAAATTTTCGTCATAGTCTCGTAAACTCCCTTAACTTCTAACTATAGCTAGAGCTACAGGAGGAGCATGGGACCCGAACCGAGCACATATGTCCGCCCACTTTCAACAAAACAGGCTTAGGACGTTTCTTGTTATTTGAATAAAACATTAAGTTTTTTTATTTGCCCGGCATAAATTTCGCGTTCAAAAAAATTCAGATTTACGTGGTTGGAGACATCTAAAATATCGTCCCAATCTCGTCAAACCGGAGCACGTCACCCTAAACAAGCTAAACTGGATTTTTTTTTTCCACTTAAATATACAAACAATTTCTCGATCAGACATATTTTTATTTTTACTTGAAATTAAAAACCTTTCCATAAAAAGGGGTCTTATATCGATCCTAGGAAGGCTAACATCAAAAACGTTTTAGTCCTAGACGTGCTAACGAGATTTTTATTATTTTACGAAACTTGAACTTTGCTAAGCCTAAATAGGGCCTATTTTGATTTTATTGTCTATAGTACAACCAAGAAGTGATATCTAGTTTTCTAGGGTAGGTAGGTATAAGATGTCTAAGTATTCGCGCGCCATAGTCCCAGTCCCCCTTGCAAAATACAAGGAGGGACGTAAAAGGAGGCCGGGCTATTTCGCCTCTCCTCAGTCGGAAAATACGTAATTTTCATCATTCGCGTCGCGCTGACGTGAGTTTTCAAGAACCAATGAGATGCTGCATGGTTGTAATTTAGAGGCGGGGTTTAACTTCGGTCCTATATGTTTGGACTGGAGATAAAGCTAGAAATGTGTCGAATATATAACTTCTCCCTAGTAAACTAGATATCGCTTCTTGGTACAACTATAGAAAAAAGGCTTAAAAAATTTGGATAAATCATAATAAACTAAGCCACCTAATTCAACAAAATATTTTAGTACTAGACGCACTAACAACGTTTTAATAATTTTAAGAAACTTTGGCAAGCCTATATTTGGCCTATTTTGAGTTCAACGTCTAGGCAAAGACTCAAAAACGGGGGAAATTATGATGAACCAACCTAAGGATTACTAAGCCTAAATCGGTCCTAATTCACTCGAGTTATATCACTCATACTGTATTAAGAAACTGGGGCAAGAACTATTTCCGAATAAATTTAGGGTTATAAATAGCTTTGTTTACTGAATTTCACACCCACGCTAGCTTTAAACACGCCTGGAAACTAAATTCGGCAAAAATTAAACACAAATATTGCTCAATTTTGTTTATTTCAAATTAATCTACCCAGGATATTTAAAAAATTTAAATAAAATAATATTTTCAATATTTAAAAAATATTCAACGCTTTCTCAAAAGAAGACACAGCGAGGGCGGTTGATGTAAATACGTAACGTGACCCATTTTCGTCTCCGACTTTAGTTTAAACAAAATCCATTCGAGTTAGAATAATAAGGCTTGAAAACTGGTTTATTTTACTCTTTCAAATAAGAAAGAAATGGACCACGTGACGTGATTACGAAGGAAAAAAAAAAGATGATTTTTAAAGCAAAAACAAAAATGCAAATTTCCATTCCTAGAGAAGGAAATGAGTAGCAGCGCATTTAGGTCTCTCTAAATTTCATTTTTTTATCTCTTTTATAATTCTTTTCTACTTCATGAGATAAGGGTTTTTAATAACCTTACTTAATTATACTAATTACTTTATTTTAATATTTTTTTTTTCGATTGAGATTGTTTATAAATTAACATTCTAAAAGGATTTCCTATTTCTTTTAAAACCAGAGTTATGACAACCTAAAAAGTGTGTTGTAAATAAGGCCGTAGCGTTAATTCAATTGACAGAAAATCTTCGACCATTTTGCTTAATTACTCGAGCCCTGATTGTTGTAACCCAAAAATAATTAGTACTGTTCGAAAGGGAAGAAATAGGGCTATGACATTCTCAAAGGATTTCAGTCCTGTCTATTATATGGTATGACCCTACGACCCTCCACAGTTCAACGACTATATTATATCAAGAAGCGATATCTAGTTAACGAGGGAGAAGGTATAAGATGCCTAAGTATTCGCGCGCCATAGTCCCAGTCCCCCTTTCAAAATACAATGGAGCTCGGGCTATTTCGCCTCTTCCCAGTCAAAAAATACGTAATTTTCGTCATTCGCGTCGCAGTGACGTGAATTTTCAAGAACCAATGAGATGCTGGTTGTAATTTAGAGGCGGGGATTAACTCCGGACCTACGTTTGTTTGGACTGGAGATAAAGCTAGAAATGTGGCGAATTAATATCCTCTCCCTAGTAAACTAGATATCACTTCTTGATTATATATTATATTTGAAATTCGGACACCCAACAAAAAACAACCAGAAGATTTATTTCAGCTAAAACCAGAAGTGAGATTAGTCTCATCTTACTTCTGCTAAAACCTAACTCTGCAGACGCCAAGTAATGGATGACTCAGTTAGTAGTTACCTACGCTTAAACGGATACACCGCTTAACCGCTCCAACTGGCAGGGTCAACTCGTTCCATTTATAGATCTACTTCTTGACCATAATCACCGAGGTAAAAAAAAAAATAAAATGCAATTCCCAAACGCATTAGGAACGCCATTAAGTACCTAAAACTTTTCGGTAAACCCAAATGAACCAAAACCGGGTAAGGATATAACAAACACTACACTGTAACAAAATAACAGGATGAAACCACTACGGAAAATACATCTGAATCTCGAGAAAGGCATTAAAACCCAAAAAGGCGACTAGAAGTTTATATCAGTCTTAAGTTTTTTACGCGAATCCCAAAGAGAGAGAGAGAGAGAGGTTAGAAACGTGTAGTGTGTTTTCGTGGCTTCTCGGAAATTACCTATTTCACGTTTTAGAGAAAGATTTTTTTTTCTGGGAGAGGGGGATTAGGGATAGGGCAGTTTTCTCATCCATAAGTGGAAAGCCAGTTTTTAAAGTTTAATTCATCAAAAAATAACCGAGCCTTTGGGATTTCCAGACACCATAAGTACGTAAAATAAATAAGTATACTTGTATTTGTCTAGATCCTTTCGCCGACTTTATTTTTCGTTCGCAAGTTTTCTATTCAAAGGGATACACTGGACTAGAATCTTTTTTCTTTTTTAATCAAAAGAGCGTATGAAATAATGATTATATCAATTGAAACCATATTTCTATCTACAATATGAGCAATTAACACTACACGTTAGATTTTAAACAGAGATCACTTTAAAATTTATTTTTAATCACTCTGATATACCAGAACAAATACAGATGCAAATGTTTTCGCCTAAACTTCAAACAGTGCTGAATGTCCTTGATACACTACAAGCAAGAAGTGATATATAGTTTATTAGGGAGAAGGTATAAATCCGCCACATTTCTAGCTTTATCTCCAGTCCAAACGTAGGTCCGGAGTTAATAATCCCCGCCTCTAAATTACAACCAGCCGGCATCTCATTGGTTCTTGAAAACTCAACGCACGTCAGCGCGGCGACGCTAATGACGAAAATTACGTATTTTCCGACTGAGGAGAGGCAAAATAGCCCGTTCTCCTTTTAGGTCCCCCCTTGTATTTTGGAAGGGGGACTGGGACTATGGCGCGCGAATACTAGGCATCTTAAAACTTCTCCCTAGTAAACTAGATATCACTTCTTGCTACAAGCCTACTCTCCCCATACTAGCGTATACCATGGTTTCACTATCAACAAAGCATACTCCCAGTTCTCCCATCCCCTATAGGGCTCGTAAGATTAATGCCTGAAGCATAAGGAGAGACAGGGACTTAGAGACTTGGATTAGAATTACTTTACTTATAGGATGGCACGAAGAACCGAAAAGCGAAAGTCGAAAACAGGAAAAGCACTTTCACTATCTCATTCATGTTCCGAACGACGAAGAAAAAAAAAGAACACTCGGCAAATACGTGCTCAGGCTTTTAGGCCTAAATTTTAACTTGAAAACTTCTTAAGCCTATAACCCATGCAAGCACCTTAGGGAATAATTTAAACGCTTTTCGCTATCGCTAGTAAGTAATCTTGGAAATTTACCTTACTTTATACTTAACTTTTCCCGCCTAAAGAAAACTTGGCGAGTTTATATAGGCCTAGCTTAAAGAAAATTTTAATTTGAACAAGTTTATTGTTATGGTATGGTATTACCATAAATTATGGCTTTAATATCCTAACCTTAACAGGGTTCGGAAGAAATTTTTATATTGAAAATCCCCCAACTTTTCCAGCTTATCCCTAACCAAATTTCGCCAATATCCTGAGAATTTTAAGCGCGCTACATCACACGTAGCCCATATTTAGTATTGCTTTTCCACCATTTTCCAAATCCGAGACTTATCCAGGTTTTCCAGGTTTCGTACGAACCTTGCTTAAGACGAAAATGTGAAAAATGTCTAGATATAACGTTTTAATTAAAAATATTTCGCTTTCAAGCTTAGGTAAATATTATTAAGTCAATTGACTGCCGTTAATGTATTTATATTCTGCTATTCATGAAACTTGGAGAAATTACTCCATAGAATATCTAGTTTCAATGGGTACTTATTTGTCTAAGTTACCCAGGACCAAAGTTATAGTCAATTGAACATAACGCAAACTTAATATTTTACTTAAAATTTCAATTAATCCTTAATGTAATTAAATATGAAACTTTAAGCTCAATTAGTTTTTAAGTAAGGGTACCTCCTAATTTGGTCTAATTTAGTCAGAACCCAAGTTATTATTACTTAATATTTAAAAAACATTATCTTAAATTTTTTTACCTAAAGACAATTTTAATTATGAATACTGTATATTTCAAAAAATAAATTTCATGAAACTTGGAGCAATTACTCTCCGAAACACATAGTTTCTAATAATATCTATTATAAGATAAATAAATATGAAAAAATGTAACTCAGGTTATGGCTAAAAATAAAAAAAACCTGACCACGTGATACACAACGGATATCACGGTGGTAACACAAAAGCACCCCTTGAGAAGTTTTCCATCCACGGAGTCACCCCCATGGTTGGAAAAAAAATACATCCTTGTTGTATAGAAGACCATTAAGAAAACGGGATGGACCGTCCAAAGCACGAGAGAGGCCAGACCAGAATTACCTAATACATCTCACCATCACTCCAACCCAATACTTGAAAACATAACTCAATCCCCTTCTCCTAAAACATCACGTTTATCTTGATAATATCCATCATTTTAAGTACCTCGTTTCACCTTTAGTTCATACTATAATATTATACCTTTACGGTCTTTGGTACCTATGATATCTTGATGCAAAAGAGAGATAGAGAAGATGATTAAACTTAAAAGGAGAGTGCAAGATCAAGGACGTTAAGCCTATTGATGGGTCCATCCCATTTTAAGAACTCAATAGATGCCGGTATATTTTTTCCCGTTTATATAATTGGATTTATGGTAACTTTAAAAGTGAAATGAATATTTCAAAAACTGTGAGAACACCCTAGCGGAAAACCGTGCGAAAATTTTATTTATTATAAATTCAAGTTCGAGCGAGAGAGAGAGAGAAAAAAATACTGTGGGTGGATTCATTTTGAATTTTTTGATCTTTACTGAAGTTGGGGTCTAACTTTGAAGAACGTTTCGGACTTATTCCGTTTCTATACCTAACAAAATTTCTCAATAATACAAATTACCTTTTAAGTAATCGTCTCTATCATAATTAACCTTATTCTTGAGCCTTTGCAGAATGCATACTGTTCAGGTTTACCGTTCACGTTCCAAAAATATACCCATCGATAGTTGAAAAATAAATAAATCTATAGAGTGCTGTCAGTTGTGACGTCAGATCCAAGGCTAAACGTCACGAGTCTGCCTTTAGCAATGGGCGGCCATGACAGTTACCGTTTTTTCTTCATGGGAAAACAGCATGGGTGACGTCACACCGGCGCTTCTGACAGCACTCTATACGAAAAGATAATGCTGTTCAGGTTTACCCCTTAACGTTCCAAAATGCAACAATATCCTCGTCGATAGTCAGAAAAAAATCTCTACGAAAAGATAATGCTGTTCAGGTTTACCCCATACGTTCCAAAATGCGACAATATCCCCATCAATAGTTAGGAAAAAAATCTCTACGAAAAGATAGTGCAATATCCCATAGCGTTCAGGTTTACCGCCTTACGTTCCAAAATGCAAAATATCCCCATCAATAGTTGGGAAAAAATTCTCCACAGAAAAGATAATGCAATCATCGAATATCCCAGAATTTTCTCATTCATTCATTCACACATACCCAATTTAAAAATAAAAAAATATTAAAAAAAAAAAAAATAGAAGTTCCGACAATGGAAACCCGCGCAGTCTAACCACCATCGAGTTTTTCTCATTTTAAAAATATAAGAATAGTCTACCCTATTATATACCAACCATGGATGGTGGAAGTGATGACCCCGTTTCGGAATTCTAATATATAAAAAAATTATGAACTGAAACCGGCTAAGCCTAAAAAAAGATATTTCTGTGGTAGTGGTTATACACAGAAACTCGGCCCAACGCCGGAAAGAGTTTTATTTGACGTTAGGCAAACAGTACGTACCTCTAGGCATGATTATTTTATTCTGGACTCCGGAGTTCAAAGCTTTGGAAAATGAAATAGAAGCAACCAAGCTATTGTATTTGGTTTTTTTTTGCGCGTCCTCGAAGGCAGAAAGCCGAAAGCAGTCAACCATTTGATAAACCACGTACACTGAAGAAGAATCAACTATCTCTTTAGATATAATAAACAATGGATAACCATATTTTCCTCCAGGTATTTGTCATATACTGTTGTTGATAGTTATTATAATACAAGAATCCCGAAATAATAAATAAGCTTTTTTTCGGGTCGGAGTCGGACTGAATATCCGGCCCATTTTAAAATACCACCCAATAATTGGCAGCTTATCTGATGGACTAAATTAGGAAATTTTTTTACATTGAATTCATTTGACTCTATAGGGTCAATGTTTGATTTGTTACGGTTACAATACTCGGTGCGATTACACTATGGAATGCTTGGTATCTTCAATTTTATCATAGGTATCTCACATCGTATGTTATAGTGGTCAAACTGACAAAAATGGATGTTTGAAACTTGAAATTTATTTCTTGCTTTGCAATTCATTTGATTTTAGGGACATTATTAGGTTTGATCATGAGTTAATAATATGTTAGCTCCCTATAAGTTAGTCAGGCTCCATAGGCGTAATGTATCCAGCGATTTCTTCTCATTTCGCCCGCGCGGGAAAAAAATCCGAATGTTGCGCTCTCTCTTGTCGAAAAAAAAATCCCGCTCGTACGGCACCTCGACCTCGAGTCGTCGGCTGCTTTTTCACCAAGGGAGTGTTTTAGTCGTGAAGGTATATGTTTTAACAATTTAACATTAGATCATGGAGTTTGTGTCAGTACTGAGACAAAAAAATGCAGCAACTCAATGCAATTTGCCGATATTGATAAAGATAAGAGTTGTTATTGTGACTTAAAACCAGAAAATTATATAACTGAGCTATATCCAATCCAATCCACTGATCTCTGAACTGTTTTCTTAACCGAGGCTACTGAGCGAAATATTCGACTGCTTAAATAGCTCCGATATCATTGGCTAGCTTCCACTACCCGCGCTTCCGGGGAAAAACCGGAAAGAAGAGTAAATAAGATTTTCGTTCACGTGGCGGCCGCAGAGCGTCGCATATAATTGGGAAGCCGGCGGCGCGGAAGAAAACGCTGGAGTATAAAAATGAATTGCCTGAGTAACTTATAGGGAGCTAACATATTATTAACTCATGGTTTGATAGGGCTATGATATACTTGGAGCGATCACTCTTAAAGGAATGGTTCACCCGCCGTTCACCCTAGAATTTTTTATTGGAAAGATCATATAAAAATATGGATATTTAAAATTGGAACCATGTATTTATCCACAATATTAAGGAAGAAATGAGCATGTAACGTAATACACTGGCCCCTTCGCGTTAGGCCATACTGTGAGGTGCCTTTCTGTATTTTCAAAAATTTCGCCAATTTCCTATTCTAAAATCTTATTGGCTCTTGCTCACCCTCTGTTGGCCAATAATATAACTTTAAAAAGAGTGAGACGATCCAGAAAACTAAATTTAAGGGAACGTTTCTAGCAGCAGACTACGTGTAAAACGAGCTATCTTACTGTAGGAGTGTATGAGCCAATCATCGTTTGGACTAACACGTCACACAACATGCAGAGAAGCTTCATTACAGGGATCAATGGCGGCGCCCATATAAGTTAATTAATGGTATTTAATAGAAAAGCTGGAATCGTAATTAAAAAATAAAACCCGGATCTTTGCTGCACTTACGCTACTTATAAATATATCAAGGAGAAAAAAGTAGGCTTGTCTATTCCTTTTAGGAATATCTAGTTTCTAAGCGTCAAAGTCCCTGGGACTTAAATACAATACCAAAGAATCGTTTCAACCAAACCTTTAAGGGGTCATCCCTAAAACACTCAAATCATAACTCGAAAACAGTTGCCTGGACGGCCACATCAAAATCGCTGAAAGAACATCCCCCTTAATTTCTGCCAGACCTTTCAGAAACACCCTGTACAACATATCTCTCAATGGTAGCTAGCTCATGGACTCATTCTTTGACTATCCAGGGACTCCCTAAGTCTCTCGGGACCGTCACGAAATTGCTATATATATATATATAAAAAATAAAAGGTAGATTCCATTGGAGCGATGTTACTCGGAGTAAAAAAAAGGGGGTTGATTTATGACGGTTGTTAAGCCTTTGTCAAAATCAAAGTACTCTAACCTAAAGTCTTGATTCCCCATAGAAACTGCAAACTCCATTTCCCAACTAGGGTTGTTAGTGGGAGCGACCCAAAAAGGACACCATCACATCTATACGGGATGAGCTAGGTTACTATTATTAGAGTTAGCAATAAAAAAAGGACCCGAGTAAAAGGGTCAAAAATAAACGCTTCAACAAATTCGTACTATAACGTGTAGTACTTGCTTTTCGATTTTCTCGCATTATCCGTTTAATCCGAGTGATAGAGTACTTTTATGGCAGGTAGGTATTAGCCTTCAACCGTACTATAAAATTAATATTTCTTAAGACTAACGAAAGGGTAGTCAATTACTGGCTTTTACTCTGGGTCGAAATGGTGCTTGGACAACTTTTCAGAGTACTAGTAGCCATAGTTAAAAGACTAGCTGGTATCGATAGAAAATTTGAACTGCATTGGGTGAAGGAAGTAATGCGAGGAAACTGCTGAGGGCGCCAAAATTTTGGAACGAGGTTTGGTGGGGAAAAGGAGGGAGGGTAAAATGGAACAAGGGGTCCCTTCCCCGAGGAATCATTGTGCACTGTATTGTTTATCCAAAGAACTCCTATTGTTATCAATTAAAACAAAACCCAGCCTTAATGCAACCGACCTAAAAAAAAAAAACATTAGAAACAAGTAGTAGCTTCAAAACAAAAGCAAGATTTCGTCCTCAGAAACAAATTATTAGAAATAAATCAGTGTTCTGAACCTTCTGAAGTTCTGTAATAAATTAAGGGGATGTACTTTGGACGATGTTTTTACCGGAGCCTCCGAAATGAACTAGGCCCATGCATTATGTGGGGAAATATCCAGTTTGTTAAGGAAAATATTTTCACCATATATGTGTACGAGATGGCGTTTATATTACCGTTCTGACAGGGGTCTTCGTTGATATTTTAGGGGTCAGTCACAAAATTTTTATGATAGAGAAAAGTTTCATCCTAAAATGAACGTAAATGTTTTTGGGACTATTCACTTTTTATTGAATCTTTCGGTTAGATTGTATTGATGACAACAAAATAAATTATTTCAATTAAAATAATTCAGTAAGAGTAATAAAAACGTATACTTACAATCCGCGACCTTGGCCCAAATACTTAAGCAGTCGACAGGGTCACGGGGTTGAACTTCGTTTATTTTACGGTAATATAAGCGCCCCCAAGCGTAAAACCACGGCGAATTAAATTGGTTAAAAAAATATTCTCGGTTCGCGACACGCAAGGGCCTAGTTCATTTCGGAGGCTCCGTTTTTACAGACCATCCAGAAGTATATTATATTAGTAAATGAACTCTCTAGGTTAGCTTTTAAAACAAATTGCAAGGTACGTTCACCGCTGTAACGTCCAACGTTTGACATTTTCGAAAATCCAAGAAATCAAACTCGACGACTTAATTATAACGGTTCCATAAAATTACTTGACATTTTAGCCCCATTTTTAAATCCTTTACGTTTCTGAAGGCTTACTCTGACCTGTTGAAGCCCACCCTACATAATATTTTCAATACTATCCATAAACCCAATATAAATTTGCCGACAGACAAATAGAACTAAATCACAAATCATCCGATTTGGAGCGAATGGTACATACAGTTACCCCCATCTTCCTAAACCACCTCACCCTCATATATAGTTCGGGACTATTTTTCAGAGACCTCAGAGAACAGGGATGTAATCGTAACGTCGATTTTTCGGACGGATGGAAGAGAGCCGCGGAAAAAGAAGAGAGAAGCTCGGGATGAGGATTGGAAGAGGAGAGGAGAGGAGAGAGAGAGTATATAAAAGGGAGGGGACCAAAACGGTCCAAATAAAGATACGCATCCGGATGCGGCGACGACCAGGTTGGTGGCATTGGTCCTGCGAGGGATGAGGATTTAAATGACCCCGGTCAAAAGAACACAAGGAAGAGCAAGAGCAAAAAGAGAAAGATGGAGAGAGAAAGAATGAAAATGTTTAGAAGATCGTATAAAGGATGCTGCAATGGGATGAAATAAAAATAAAACAGAGAAAAGATCGACCGGAACGCCAATGTCCCCCTTTCTAAAAGGGACAAACTGCAACGAGTGCATTTGCAATGCTAGCTCACACACTGTCGCCAGTTTGAAAGGATGGGGTGAGTTACTACAAAAAAAGGGGGCCTGGATATAAAAATCGCCTGATGGGCACAAAGATTTAATTGAATTTTAAATCATTCAATAGGCACATTTACTCCTTAGTACCCAGAAAATTAATTCCAACTTGAGGGTAAGATGGGGAATAATAATTGAATTCCTTCTCTATTTTGAATCTATTTCGAGCTAGATCCGAGCTATTTTATGGATTCCCCCTTTTTTTTCAATCCAAGAGAAAGTGAATTTATTTAAAAGAAATTGAATTGCAGACCCAATATAATAATGGTTGCCACAGATTCCTCGAATTTTTCCAGGCTTTCAATGACAGTTTAAAGTAAAATTTCCTGACCCAATTTTAACAATACTCTTTACAGAAAATTCAGAATGTTGTTATGTTTAAAAATTAACTTAAATATTTTAGTTCATATGCCAGTGTACTGCAGTAATATTCAAATTATTTTTTTCCAGACAAAACTAACACCTAAAATCAGCGTTATGTTTAAAATTGAACTTCAATATTTTAGTTCATGTTAGTGTATTGACTACCCTGCAGTAATATTCAAATAATTTTTTCCCAGACAAAAACCAGCGTACAAAAGCATAAAGATCAGTCCACCGTAATCATAATGATTCCATATATAAAACTATAGACAATTAATTAATAATCAAAACTATCAATTACTTAAAAATAACATTTAAACCCCATTCATTCCAAATATTAATATTCACTCGAATGATTTCGATAAAATTCAAATGTCACGCCCAGCTATATTCAAATTCAATAATCTACAAGTCGTATATAGTGTACGTAGTCTGGAGAGAACGTTCTAAAAATAGCAAGCAAGCACGGACCTTTCTAAGAGAAGTCTCCAGAAACGGGAAATCACGCGCGCAAACTCTATCAATAAATTCAATTTAAGCGCCAGGGTTTTCCCGCCAGTTTTCCTTTATTTCCAAGCGTGCTAAGCCTAATTTCCCCGATTTAAGTTCGACAGAGCGGAATTTAGTTTTACAGAAAGAGAAGAGCGCGGAGCAGTCAAGCAATTTCTCTCGCAAAAATCACCGATAAGTTTCCAATGATGAAACGTGGAAAATGATCTAACTCTATCACTACATCTAGGCCTTGTCTAAAAATAAAAGAAATAAAGGTTGCAAAATAATATCAAAATTATCGGGGTAATTTTACTTATTTTTTATTTATCCCGTTCGTATCAGGGACTCTGCGGGTTTTAATGCAATGAAGAAAAAAAAATAAATAATAAAAAGGGTCAATAACTTCTTTTCTAGCGAAACAAAATGCAGGAGGAGGAGGAGGAAGGATTGGTGTATTTAATTTATAAGGAGGTTTCATCTAGTTAGGATGGAGTTAATTTATTACGAGTGGCTAAAAGTAAGCCTCTTTTTTAAACAGCCCAGAAAGAAACTGAAATAACAATTTTGTGGAAAAGGTGGTAATAAATAAGGTAATTAGCAATAATTTTGGAAAGGGTGGCGACATTGAGGGGTAAAAAAAAAAAAAAAAAAAAAAAAAAAAACAGATCCAATTTTGTAATATTTTGGAAAAGGGGGAAGTTTATTCAGTTGATAAAACCATAAGTTTATAAGATATGTTCCATAAGTGTGTCACTGGTTAATGAGAGCTTGTCATGAAGTGACGTAGGCGAAGTGACGTAGGCGAAACGTCATAGATTCTCGTAAAGCGACGCCTAGGGAGGCTAAGGACAGACTAAATAGGAAGATGGACTGCAAAACCGAGTGTAGTCAATTCTCGCGTCGTTCTCGAACTAGCTCGAGCTGTAAGTCTCTAGCATTACGAAGTATAGGAAGTGTCATACTTATGGAACATATCATATAAACTTATAATAAAACTAGATAATAACAAAGAAAGGCGTACATTTAGCCGCTCATACAATATTTCTAACTATAGGTTTTAAAGAGGGGCTAAGACGTCCGGCAATCTGACCTCCCCCCAACAGCATTCATTGCGTGTTAGGCTTAAGTTCACTTAGTATGGTGAGGGTCAGAATGATCAATTTTAAAGTAAAATTCAGTAATTACAATAAATTAAACAAAATACTTATTAACAGGGTTAATAGGAAATTTCGGTGTTTAGGACGCTCGTGAAATATACACTAGTCTGGTAAAATTGTATACTATACTAGGTTAGCTTTATTAGCAATAATTTGGAAAGGGTGGTAAAAGACTTTTAAACACCGCACTACTGATTTAAATCATCCAAGAAAGGACGCAAGGGCGCGTTGAGAAATTTTTACGTAAAAGTCGGAAGTCATCTATAACGGAAAAACCGGACCACTTTTCAAGCTCCCCTACCAATCCACCCCTTGTCATTTTTCAAAAGAGAAAGAAAAAAAAGAAAAATGCTAAAGAGCTTCGATGGAGAGGGACTTTAAGAGGATGGAAAAGTGTGATGAAGGGATTAAAAAACCGATTGGATGCACGAGAGGCTGTAACGGATGAAAAAAAAGGAGGTCACGTGGGAAAGAATAGCCAATTACCTAAGGATTTAGGAAATTTGAGATTTTTTTTATCTTTTCTTCTCTCTTTGCTACAGATTTAAAGGGATACCTCGGGCTGGAATATGTTCTATCAGAAGTGAGATGAGACCAGAAGTACTGAGCTAACCAAGTTCTTCACTCGGCGAAAGTGAATATTCTTGATAACACAAGAACGGTTGGCCCTCTAGTAGCGGTTTCTGAATTTTCCCTCCAAAACGTGAGACGCTCGCGGTGGTAGACGGCCGAACTAGATTCAAGGAGCCGCGTCCGTGTTCGGCCGCTTTAGGTTGAGGGGAAGGGGGTAGGAAATGTTTTTGGAACTCGACCAATTTTTTTCTCTCTAGTGTAGGCGCGTGGGAAGCGGCATAAAATCCTCAAATTTGTTCACTAGTGCCAGGATCTACTATCAATGCTAGAGCCCTTCACTTCTAGTCTCATCTCACTTCTGGTTCTATTTTAATCGAAAGAGCGTAGAAAAATGAATATATCAATAGAAACCATGTTTCGACCTACAATTTTAAAGCGATATACTTCCCTCGGGATACAAGTTATTAACTTCTGATGACGTAATACTCGAGCTTAGGCCAATCAGACGTTGAGAAACGCGAGAGTTTACGATAACGTAACACTCCCAGAACGATACAAGGAAAATAGTGTTTGCTCATGCAGTAGCCCCGCCCAGTCTCCTCTTTCCAGCAATACTAAATAATTGGGGTTACAACAATCAAGGGGTCGATAAAAAGACGGCGTTGGCAATAATATCCATCTTGAACCGTAATTGATACCTAGCTCCATCATAACTCTCGTTGGGATTATCAGAGGCAGGGAAAAAACTTACGCGCCTCTTCCCTGCAACTCAAAATAGTTGGCGTGAAGGCTCAAGATAAAGAGGCGATATTTCTTACCTGGGGTCATGACCTAGACTTGAACCCGAATCTTAAAACAAACTCTAGCTTGAGCTTAAATATGGAGAAAATAATTATCAACCGTTGCCACTGATTTTTAATTTTAAAATTTCCCTGACCAAATTTTTATAGCATTTTCTTTTTTTTAGAAACGTCAAAATGTTGTGACTTAAACTGGCAAACCGTCTAAAGTAATTTTTTATTTAATTATTTAATTTGTAGAAAACTCCCCCAGACATATTCCAAAAATCCCCCGGACATTCAAAGTATATACTATGATAACTCTAAATTACGATCAAACTGTATCCATCCTACAATACAAATTTTGAATCACGAGTCAGAAAATACTCTTTGCACTTCAACCTAGAATTATTCATCCTAAATATAAAATTACACATCCCTTCCTACACTTTATTCCCAAATGAATTTTAACTAACGAGTATGAAAATCGTAGATTCAGAGAAACGTGAGCAATACGGACCCGGCAGTTTCCAAATTTAGAATTTCAAAGTGACTTGAGAGAGAGAGAGAAATTCCACGAACTAAAGAGTTAAACGCAAACTTTTTGGAAATTTATAAAAGTTTTCGGAGTGTATAAAAATCCGATTGAAAAATGTATAAGAAGGTATTTATAGGAAATGAGAGAGGACCGTCACCGACGCTGTAATTTTGATTGCGCTGAAGCTCCTACCCTTGATGGAAACCTTAGTGATTAGCCCCTCGACAGAACCACAGAATTCTAAACCTTCCTTTCGTAAATATTAAATAATCCCTTGGTATTTTGGATTTTTCGGTAATAAAAAAATAACGCGCGCCCGTATATTTGGATTGGGGATAAATTTTACAGCCAAGTTTGCTGATTCGGAAAGGGGGTTTGTTTCCATTCTATAAAAAAGCGTCGATTTTCAGAAAACCTACGTATACATACTCCTTCCTCTTCTACTCTCTACCTACGTAAGTTAACACTAAATTCTTAACATCCAAGGTTTTCTGCTTTTGCCTTTAAAGGAGTGATGAAACGCCACCAGAAATGCAACTAAAACCTTTTAAAAAACGTCCGATTAACAAAATGAAGTTTTTATAGCAATTTATTTACACCAGAAGTGAGATGAGACTAGAAGTGAAGGCTCTAGCATTGATAGTAGATCCTGGCACTAGTGAACAAATTTGAGGATTTTATGCCGCTTCCCACGCGCCTACACTAGAGAGAAAAATATTGGTCGAGTTCCAACATTTCCTACCCCCTTCCCCTCAACCTAAAGCGGCCGAACACGGACGCGGCTCCTTGAATCTAGTTCGGCCGTCTACCACCGCGAGCGTCTCACGTTTTGAAGGGAAAATTCAGAAACCGCTACTAGAGGGCCAACCGTTCTTGTGTTATCAAGAATATTCACTTTCGCCGAGTGAAGAATTTGGTTAGCTAAGTACTCATCTCACTTCTGTTTACACTAAAGAGATCTTCTGATTAGAGGCATTTTGAATAGATTAGTTTATTTACAATTTATTAAAAATATTTATTTGAAATTATTAAAGAAGTTTTTTATTTATTTTGTTCCGTGAAGGAAAATAAGAATGTATTAAATTTTTTACCTTTTGTATCAGGGGATTTTAATGTTTGTAATATCCCCCTCCCCCCGAAAAAAAATAAGAGTTATATAAATTTATATAGAAGACCAAAAAATATAAAAAACGATCCTTGCAGTATAAAGTTTGTATGCATTTAAATGGTGCTAACGATCTGTAAAAGAAACGTACGTAAAGGTTCTGTTTGAAACGAGGCCATCTTAATAAAATGGCGGATAGAAAAACTAACCAAACAACCTTTACATTTGAACCCAGACAACCTTTGTTACCAGTTTTTAAAGAAATTATTCGAAATATTTCAAAATCTCTTGGAAAAAAAAATAAATAAAAAACTTCAACCCGACAAAAACAAATTTCATTTTTTTTTTCTCCAAATAAAAATTTACCTAGGAAGTTGAAGAAATAAAAATCCAAAGATTTCTTAGAAAAACATATCAATGAAATCACGCAACCGTAACCACAGAAATTTCGAGAGGAACTACTACTCATATATATATATATATGTTACATCATATTCATATCCGACGACGGTATATTTTTAAAACCCCATAAACAGGATATTTACGGTTAAAATATCCGCAATAATATTTCCTATAAGGTAAAAAGTAGAAAAACTTTACAGAGTGAATACAGAAGTCATCTTTCTTTGTACAGGGTGCAAATTTTCCCTAGTCACCAATAAAGTTGCGAGGATAATTTGTACGGGGTTTAAAAAGGAACCACCAAAGCCATTGATCACCGCGGACTTACAAAGAATGGGTTCTTAACCCATTACGTTAAATGGTACCACGAAGCGATATCTAGTTCATTAGGGAGAAGGTATAAGATGCACGCCATAGTCCCAGTCCCCCTTTCAAAATACAAGGGGGGACGTAAAAGGAGGCCAGGCTATTTCGCCTCTCCTCAGTCGGAAAATACGTAATATTCGTCATTCGCGTCGCGCTGACGTGAGTTTTCAAGAACCAATGGGATGCATGCTGGTTGTAATTTAGAGGCGGCGGGGATTAACTCCGGACCTACGTTTGGACTTGGGATAAAGCTGGAAATGTGGCGAATATATACCTTCTCCCTAATAAACTAGATATCACTTCTTGATGATACTAATGTTCGAAATGTCGTACCAACAGCGGTTACCAAATGGTTCATTTAGTTTCAATTCAATTAAAGTTATTGCAACTACTCCATTTAATTTCTCTATACTAAACCCCTAAGTTGAAATTACCCCTGCATAACACTAACGCGTTAAAAAGAGTCTCAGCATCTAGACTGGTCCCGTGTCCCCCCAACATAACGCATTGTACATCCCTTTAATAACAATGCTTCGAAGTCACCTAGCTTGTATTAACAACGATACTTCAAACTATGGCCTTCTAGACTTCCCCCATTGAGACATCAATGAAAAAAAACTTGGAATTACAGATTTATAATCTAAATATAATGGCGATACGTTCGAGTCAACTTGTAGATAGAATCTCATACTACCCTGTTCTGTTCCAGAAACGAGACCATTTCCGGGATGGGGTTGATGTAACGAAATTTTAGATGGTACCACCACGCATAGTGGCGTTCGGCAGACTAAAGCGAATCAATAATTTCCAATTTGGAATTATATAAGCTAGTACAGCACGAGGGCTATAGTTCATAGCATACGCGAGAATTGATGATGGTTTTAATTTATTGGCTATAGAGGATACCGTGACAAGTATCTCAAGGCCTGCATAGGGGCTCCATCATTAAAATGGTGAGCACCCCCCCCCCGGGGCCTCGACTATAGCTATAGAGTATAGAATTAAACGGTTATCTAATGAGGGCTTTCAAAATTTAAGGGTTCATACGATATTTACAAAGTCAATGGACCCTTTTCAAAACGGGAGGGGGGGGGGGTTTGATTTAGGACTAAAACGGCACATTGAAGCCGGTAAGTGGATACAAAGACATTAGATAGGGCTTGATGTTACCAGTCCTTTAGTTTGAAGAAGCCATAACTAGAGTCTTTGCTGTCCATATACCCATTAATGTTTCGTCTCAAAATCTTTTTAAGTAGGAACCAAAAGGGGACAACTGGTGAAGCAAAATGACATCTTTAATATATAAAAATATCTTAAATTGACACAAATGACGTATTTTCCTGTCCTGTACCACAAATTATATTATGGGTTTTTGCTTCCAAATATTTGTAGGAACCCTGATACAAAATATTTGCCTAAATATTATAAGTCAAAATTATAAGGGTTCAAATATTTAACTACTATCATCACGTGACCTAATATTCTCCAGGTCTTAAGTTACGGTAGCTATTTTAAGCATGAATAAACAATTCTTTTTTTTATATGGGAAATATTTGAATAATTAGATTAAAACGGGGGTTTCCGTTCGGTCATGCGCAGTATGATAAGTACGCATCGTTGGTTAAATATAAACAATATGGGTTATTTTTCATCCATGGTAATATTTTGTTATTTTAAAGGGATAACGAAATGTACGTAGAATTTAAGTCTTAGATTAAAATCAAGGTCGAATTTTTATGTTTTCAGACTAGAAGGATTGATACCATTTACACCAGGGGGCCAAGTAAATGGCTGGCGTAAATGGTATCAATCCTCCTTTTCAGAAAAATATGAATTAAAAAAATTACCAGCGATAATTTTCAATTCAAGAAAACAAAATGATTAAGAAAAATAGAAAATTGAGTAAAAAAGGCTTTTTGTGACTCATAATTTATTATTAACCAAAAAAACATTGTATTTATCATTGAAATATACGCACTAATCTCAAGGAGGAATAAATAAATAAGTTTGGTTTTTCCTGGTTGTCATTATAAACTAACATTATTTTAAGACAGATATTAATCTTTCAATCTTCCTTCCTTTATTACGACCATGAATTAATTTAAACTCCCTCGTGAATATTGAATAATAAATTACTTCAGGTAAATTTCAAGCGAAATTATGGCTTCCTATATTACCTTTTCAAATATATATCTATGATTAAAATTATCATCAAAATTTTGTAATGGGGTCAAACTAATTTCTCAACGATAAAATAACTAATTAGGATAATTCTTTGTTAATTAGTGAGACATTTTAAAGCCTTCTACGAAGTGAAAAAGCCCTATTTTAAAAATTCCATAAGTAGATCGAGATATTCGAGGTCAAAGTTCATTCCTTAAATAAATACTTCCAACCTCAATTAAGTATTCATGAGATTATGAAAATAATTCCTAACATAACAACTGATGTTATCTTCCGTTTTCCTGTCTTTCTCTCTTAATTATATTTCATTAATTATTTTAATTATACTTAAGAAATACTCGACGAAAGATAACAACATTACGTATTATTTATAATCATCACTCGGGTCAAAAGGGGCCGGCTTTCCTTTAGAAGACCAACTGGAACTTAAAGATGCAAAAAGCCAGTTAATTCAATTTGGAAGGGGGGACCTTCCTCCCCTCCCCCTCCTTTTAGGGATTCTGATCGCAGTTGGTTTATTTTTTGTTGGAGGGTAACTTCGCTAGCATCCTTTGATCCCAGAAATTTTGGCATAACCCCAAAAATCTACAGTAAAAGGGATAGCCCAGGCTGAAGGACCCTTACCAAATTTGTATTGATTTCTATTGGTATGTTCCCCAATTCATCAATATTCCTATAGTTGATCATAATCTTTATGAACTAATATTTAATTTGATGGTAAAATATAATAAATTTAGCATGAAATTAGATTTAAGAATCGTAACTTAAATTTGGAGATGCGAGTCGGGTAATTTACCGAATACCGCTGTACCAATTTATCACATACTGTAATTTAACAATTACTCTGTATTCACCATGGTAACTAATAATTTATGTCAAATAATTTTTGTGTTTTCTAAAAAAATAGCAAGAAATATTTGCTAATTTTTAACTTTTTCTAAGATATATTTCCTATTTGGGGTCCGAAAATGAATAAAACAATGAATACAAGGACCCCCAAAATATCTGGGGCCCCTGGGCATCAGTCTTACGCTTAACGGAACATTGATTATCCACAAATAATTGCCCATTTTCAATAAATTAATAACACACTTCAAACCTTAAGAAAAACAACTCAACTTCTAAAAATAAGTTAAAACTCACGTTGTAAATTGAGGAACAAACTGGATATATTTATAATTTTTAGATCCCCGTGTTGAATTCAATTAGTTTCTTTTGGTTTCCCGCCGCGGTTATTTAGGTTAGAATTCCAAAGCACAAGCGAACGCGGATCTCGATTACTCGCGCGTGGTGGTCAAAAAGTTTTGTAACGAAAAAAAAAAACAAGCGATTCTCGCGAAGCCTAAACGTCAGAATATGTTATTTGAATGAAAACGCGCTAAAATTTGGCGCGTAGAGAATGTACACTATCTTGGAGCGAACTGAGCTGACTGCTTTATCTCCGCCACGAGAAAAGGCCCTGGAAGATTTTTCTACCGCAGGTGGCCTACTTCCTCAGTCGCCCGTATAGGGGCGCCCTCTCTCTCCCTCGCGCGCACTGCATGGCGGAATCGCCATCACACAGAGTTTAGCATCGAGGTCAACATCGCCCATCTTAAAGGGAGCCTCTTGCCTCCTCTAAAGGCGCAATGAAATCAACGTCAACATCTTGTAAACCCTTTCGAGCGAGTAGCTTTGTCGATACAAAAGTAGTCCACGGTATCCATGAGCAAGAGGATAGTTAAGATTGTAGTATATCAAGGTCATTCTAAACTTAATTTCAGAAATCACTATTTAAGGCTAGGCGTGCTGCGTAAGGATGATACTTCGAGAAGTGGGCGGTTACTAAACTAAGCTCGCCATGTTTAAACCATGATGACGTCAATAGAGCTATCTCAGAAGCCTTAGTGTGACGTCATCCATGCTATTTGCCCATAGAACCATAGCGGGACGGTACCAACCATGGCCGCCCACTGCCAAAGTTAATCCTGTGACGTTTTACCTAGACACTGACGTCATAACTGAGATAGCGCTATAAATGAATAAGATACACGCTCCTCCCGAGTGTCGCATCTCACTCATCATCAGTATCCTCACGGCTTCATAAATATTCTACGTGTCGCTTCTATCTTTTTCTGATATTGTACATAGAAACATAGTTCCCTAATATTCATTATTTTATAAAGTATTTTTCAAATAATAATAATCATAAAAACATGCCATGGTTTCATAGTCCCTTGAAAGATGGTATAAGACTAAGAAATGAGAAATTTTCGTCTCGTGTAGGGAATACTTAGTCTATGGGGGTCGTCTTTAAGGATACGAGATATTATGGGGGAGCAAATACACAAGTATGGGGAGGGGAGGGAGGGAGGGGGGGGTTGAACCAAGAAAATCTAAATTAAGTTTATTTCTACGTATGAATTCTTTAAAAATAAGAAAAAAATATTCCTTACTCCGTCACGCGTGGATTGAGTTAACAAAATATGTATATATATATATTTTTTTCCCAACTAAATTTCAAAATACGTTGTTACGAGATATGGATGGTTTAGCATCATCATTTTTTCACGAACTATTTCCTATAAAGCGACAATTATTTAAACATTTGAGCACCTTACCGCGTTATATTTAATTTATTCAAACAAAGAATCATAAATTATCCCCCAAAACTGAGTGTTTTTACTCACGTAAATTTGATATGTAATATTTTTATATGAAAAATATTAAATTTTCATTTGCAATAATTCAAAATAACTAACGCGTTTTGTTTCTAAAATAAATAGGTTAAAATCTAGATTTTCATCAAATTTTATCATGAAATGAGCTAGATGAAAATGGATGAACTTTTTATATACCAAATTGTTTAATTTAGACCCACCTTAATGACCGCGTTTAAAAATAAAAATATAATGGGCATAAAAGAGGGAAGCAGTCGTTAATTTCGAGTATTTTTCCTTAATATTGCGCCATTCGCCTTTTTCCCGCCCGTTTCCATAGCAACGGCTTGTGTTCTCCGATTTCTACTCTTCCTGAAGCGCGCGCCGGCATAAGCACGAGCGGGAGATAAAATGCCGCCTAATAAAATGGTACTGTCACAAAACTCGGGGGTATTTTTCCCTAATTCGAACTTCTTAATATATATTAAATTTAAATCTTTCGACCTTACAATCAACCCCTTCCCTTTTTGACGCCGCAAATATCACGTGACAGGTTAAAAAGAAAGAAACCAAAGCCGAGAGAGAAGAACGGATTCGACAACAAAATGAAGAGGAGAAAAAAAGGCGCGAAAAAGAAGGTGCCCTTTTTTTGTTTGTTACAGTATGCGCGGCACTTTTTGGCGGGAACTCTCTGTAGTGATCTTAAATATTTAAATTGGGGTTTCTTTTCTTTTTTTTTTCTTTTTTTAAAGAAAGGGAGAGAATAGAGATGGAACGTCTCCAAATCGAAATGATGGCAAAAGCCCGACAAGAGAAAATTGAGAGAGAGAAAGAAGAAGTAGCGATTTTTTTTTTTTCGTTATTATTTCTTGATTTTTTTTCTTGGGGTAAAAAAAATTATACATTTAAATTGGGGACCAGGGTAGTGAAAAGTTTCCATTTAAAGGAATACTGAGGTGCGTTGTAAGGTTCATAAAACCTTTACAAACGCCAAAAGGAAGGGGGGGGGAGGGATATTTTTTCATGGAAAATGTCGTCCGGATTAATTTTAATAAATAACTAAAACGTTCTTGACATCTTAACAGAAAATTCGTAAGAGAAGCGAACATTATCAAGAAACTAAGAATATTCTAGAAGAATTTCGATCTAAAGTTAAAATTAGCAACTCGGAGAGATGGGAAAAAATTTTGGTATTGATTATTATCTCGCGGTAAAATTTTGAGATTCTACTCATCTTTTTTATCTTATTTTTCGTTTTTCCCCCTTTTTCAATTTTCATCCTCTCTTTCTCTCTCTCTCTCTCTCCAATTTCATCTCCATCCTCCCTCGTATACTCTAGTGGGATCGCTTTTTGAGACTAGATCATTTACCGGATGCCTTCCAAGCCCCGGAAATTAACGAATACATTGCTAGATGGATGGATAACACGGAGGAAAACGTTGAAAGCGTTTTCAAAGAGACTCCCATCTGTCTCTCAGTTCAGTTTGTTTCATTTTCCAAGCAAACTCCAAATTATTAAGAAATAATTTTAAGGATGCACTGTGTTCCAAAAATGTTGGTAATACCAGAAGTGAGATGAGACTAGAAGTAAAGAGCTCTAGCATTGGTAATAGATCCTGGCACTAGTGAACAAATTTGAGGATTTTATGCCGCTTCCATCGCGCCTACGCTTGAGAGAAAAACAACTGGTCGAGTTCCAAAAAAATTTCTTACCCCCTTCCCCTCAACCTAAAGCGGCGGAACACGGACGCGGCTCCTTGAATCTAGTTCGGCCATCTACCACCGCGAGCGTCTCACGTTTTGGAGGGAAAATTCAGAAACCGCCACCAGAGGGCCAACCGTTGGTTTGTTATCAAGAATATTCACTTTCGCCGAGTGAAGAATTTGGTTACCTCGATACTTCTAGTCTCATCTCACTTCTGGTAATACCAAAGTACAGTGGATTCTGAGGGAGTTTTTGAGTCGAAACAGTTCTTTGACATTTTGCCCTATAAAGGACACCGTTATGGTTAGAGTGTTTTACCGATGTCCCTTTCATTAAATTAGCATTGGCTTTCAGTTTCTTACTTAAATTTAAGGGGTCACCCGTAAAAGACATCAATAATAACTTAAGGCAAATGCCATGGAACATTTTCGACTCAAAATCGCCCATAGAGAGCTTTCAGTTGGAGGAGAAGCTGAGTCTTGTCACATAATTTACGCTGCAATATTGGTGGGTTTAAAGGCCGAGTTCCAGCGAAAAGGGTTCTAGCGAACTGAAAACCAAGCATCGAGACTAACAATGGCGCGACCATGCCGATTTTCGAATCCCCGCTGGGTCAAAAGATGGAAGGGTTCTCGCTAACCGAAAGCCGTGCAATGTGGTTCTAGCGAACTGAAGATACACAATAGACATCCTTTTAAATTTATTTCCTCTCGAATTTTTAATTTCCCCTGAAGGAAATTCTCGATTGTGTATCTTCAGTTCGCTAGAACCGCATTGCACGGCTTTCAGTTAGCTAGAACCCTTCCATCTATTACCCCAGCGGGGATTCGAAAATCGGCACCGTCGCTCCATTGTTAGTCTCGATGCTCGGTTTTCACTTCAGTTCGCCAGAACTATTTTCGATGGAAGTCGGCCTTTAAAGCAGGAATGAAGCTGAGACCACCCAATATGGCTACCAGAACAAAGGTAAGACTTCGGAGGGTGTGACGTACTACTATCCCATCCGAAAGCTCTCTATAGAACCCACCCAAGTACTTTTGGGAACACCCTGTATATCTTTATTTCTGACGTAATTATTGATTTGTTATTGCGCAATAATTAATTAGGTTTTCTTGTTTATCGTTAATTAGTTATTAGCCGAATTAAATATGGCGCTAATTGAATGCGCGGATGCTCCGGAGAAGCTAATTAATTCGTGGAAAAATGTGAAGTTTGATTAATTTTGCGAAATTTTTAATTTCTTAATAAAAGAATTTATTTTTTTATAATTAGTCAATTAGAGATTTGGAAATTGCGCTTCAAGAGAAATTGGACCAGGCTTCGTACCATCTATTATTAGTTAGTGAGATAATTAAGTTTAAATCAAAGCTCCGACCGTTCACACGAGGTTTAGTGTGAACCGGACCCGTTTGGAAATGGTAAATTTTAACTAAGTTTCCTTGTCTGACAAATTTCAAAGAATGCTAGCGAATTAATGGATTCCTCCACCTTCACGACTCACGAGTCTTTGACGTCCGATGACGTATCCATTTCCATTTGGGCTAACATGACCCAAAACCCGAGATACAAGGGTCACAATTTTCAAGAGTTGGGCTATAAATTCGAAATGCCAGAAGAATTGGTTTTGACCCCGTGCGCTGTCAGATTCATGTACACCAACTTCGATCACTGTTCAAAATATAGCAGGGTCACGCAAGAAATATTAGACGCAGGTAAAAAGGTCAAACACCCATCCTTGTTCGCACTACCTTAGGTCAGGGCTTGGGGAAATTTGATACCTTTGATGATACTTAGATTATTCCGTGGAAAATATAGATTATCATGGTTTTTATTTTGATAAAATAATTCGTTAACAGCAAGAAAATGCACAATCGTATTGGTGAAATTGTATTTATAAAATGACTAGCTAGGTTAATGAGGGGATAAAATTAAGCTAAGTTTGAACGATTCCATTCTGAACGAAGCCTAATTGTAATCTTATTTGGTAATTAGCGCCTGCACCACCACCATCCCCAGAAGGGGGCGAATCGATGCCCGTCATATTAGACCCGGAAGCTTACGCGGTCATTGGGGGTTTAATACATTGCGACTTAGTCTGGTTGCCACCTCAAGCGGTATACAGCGGAGGATGGAAAATACAAGAAAGTATTAGCGCTAAGCCTAAATATCGAATTTTCAGGGGAGAATTCTGAAATTCTCATTGCCATTAATTAGTCGAAACTCCGGCCAAATTATCCCACGTTGGCTACAGGGTTGTGGTAATTCCCGCCAAACCTCCACCCCCTGGAATGAAGCCGGCGGAAGCGGCTGAATACACGGAATCGGAAGTCAGGAGGTACGATCAGGAAATGGCTAAAACCGTACAAGTTATAATGAAGTAAGTTACTCGCTTTAAAGTTAGTTTAAATCCTAAGCCTTTGCCGTCATCGATTGATTATTATTAATATATCTATAAATTCAAGGCTTCCCAAGAACGTGATATATTTAGACCAACCCAATCCGGCTTTATGGGACGATGAAAATAAATACTGGACAACTAGAAGTATTTTCGATGGAAAATACGAAGAAGGTAAAATTTATAAATGCGAACAAAACCCTCCCACTAAAAAAAAAGAAGTCTGGAACAAATGATCATCGTCAAACTAACAAGTTTAAAAGAACCCAAATAGGACGTTTGAGAACATTGAATCATGGATAAAGAATGCGCGTGAAGAAATTCGTTTTCACTCTACAGGATAGGCAACTCCCTATCTCGGGCGACAGCTTATTCTGTATATACTCTGTTACAATATCGGTTGTCAGCACGCGCAAAGCTGTTTCTCTATGTAACGTAGCTTTGCACGTGCTGTCAAGAGACAAAAAACTTCAGGATCTTCAGGATTTAGAATATCCGCGAGTTTTTTAGCTCGAGTGCACGGACCTCTAGGCCTTAGTTTCAAATACGTGTAGTAGGCTATAGGTAATTTCACACGTATTTGAAACTAAGGCCTAGAGGTCCGTGCACTCGAGCTAAAAAACTCGCGGATATTTTAAATCCTGAAGATCCTGAAGTTTTTCGTCTCTTGACAGCACGTACAAAGCTCGGTCTCTATGTAACCTAGCTTTGAGCGTGCTGACAACCGATATTGTAACAGAGTATATACAGAATAAGCTGTCGTTCGAGATAGGGAGTTGCCGATCCTATAGCGTGAAAACAAATTTCCTCACGCGCATTCTTTATCCATGATTCAATGATAGAATGATCACCAACGCACAGGGGTGAGGTCGCTTTCTTAAACGGAGCCCGAGTTCTCTACAAGCAGAGGGCGGCTAGCCAACTCGCACTGCCTCTAGCGGTGCCTCTTGGCGCGAGGCAAATAACCCAAGAAGGCGTCCTCCCTTCCCGTGTCGTTTGCTTCTCTGTTGGAATTAATGGAATGGCATATTGGCAAGTAAAAGTACGAGCCAAGCCTAATATTGCTATTCATATGTTCTCGGCTATTAATATGGGTTCTTGATAGCGTGGAGTTACGTAATAACTTTCAATTTTTAAAAAACCTCCCGACGTTAATTTCAGACAAGGGTTGCCTATCATTCAAACTTTGCGAATTTGGAATACTCGGTGTTGTCCAAAGAAAACATCCAAACCTTCCATACCAAGTATGGATTTTTCCCTCTCTCTCTTTATCCCTTCGCTCTTGAGCCTCCCTCCTTTCCCCATCATCCCTTTCATCTTCCCCCCCCCGATCCCCCGATTTTTTTTTACGCCTAAGAAGGAATTCTTGGATAATAAATAAGAGCTAGAACGGATGGTGAATATTATCTTTCCTTTTGCCTTTTTCATCCCGTCCCCCCCCCCCTTCTCCCTATAACCTCACTACGTCAGTCCTGGGTTCTAGAAACCGAGGAGACACCCGATGATGGGAGAGTGGGTACCCTATCAATTACGGGACCGCTAGTTCATCTGGTCATTCTAATTAAAGACTCTTTGTGCAAGCTGAAAGAGTTGCATTACGGGGACCAGAACATTTTCGGACTTTTCCCGCATATTGGTCAAGATTGGAAAGTGGCCAAGGGATTACTAGGGGTAAGTAACGAAATAAGCCAGAAAAAAAAGATGCATGGGGATACTATGGAATAAATGGATGACAAGTTTGACCAGGGTATGTCTAGACTCTAGAGGAAGTGCTCTGGAATTGTTCTCGAGTAACCCGAGGGAGTACCAACGTGCACTCTCGAGTCAAATATTAACACTTTGGGTGGTTTAGTCTGTAGATAGACTAGAATTTTAAATGAAATATATGGGTATACCTTATCTCCTTAATATTCCTCTGGCGTTTATTTTAACCAGAAAGGTGGACCAGTTGCGAAACTTATTCAAATAGGGCTAAGGTCGAGCCTTTTGAAACTATTTAAAGTTGGTGTAAATATTTAAAAAAAGGCAAATGTCCAACGTCACGACTTTCGTTCAAACTTTATAATATATCGCTAGGTATTGTTAGGTTATCTACGAACAAGTCCCTAGGCTACGAAATTTCAAGAGTTAGTCGCGAAAACTTTTCAAGAAAGTAAGGGGATCGATAAGTCAATATGTGTGGTGATGTAGCTTATTTTCCTTTAAAAATATATTAATTATCGTTAAAATAGTCATTAAAATGTTTCAGGAGCTGGCCAAAATTGGAATTAATATTCAACCCGAAGGCACGGCTCATAAATATATCGGAATGGAACCAAAGGTTCTTGTTTATAATTAATTACAAGTTTCATTTTCCGTTTAATTGGGGTTTAACTATTTAGGAGTCGCCTATAGAAGCTTGGACATATCATTGTTTGGCTTTACTAGCTTGGGTATACACTTTCTCTTTTAGTAGATGGAATAGTACAGCGGGAAACGATTGTATCGTTTTCAGATGTAGTCAACCTAGCAGTGATCCAAATAAGGTAAATAATATGGTCTCGCGTTTGTTTTAGGTCTAAATTTGCTTTACACATTGCCATTGTTTCCTTAATTCAATAATATTTGTTTGTTCAACAGGACCCGACGGATTTCCTCGTTTCGATTAAAAAAGATCGTTGTCACGAAGTGACTTGCGCGGACGTAAATCAAAGCTACGTCGAGGAAATTGTTGATCCAAATGCCGTAAGTATAATCACGTCACTTGCAATCTAATTAATCATTAAGCATAGCCACCGCTATGTCCGACGACTCAAGTGATCCAGGTGGCTATGCACAAAGTCATGAGTTCATGACCTATGAATACGAGAGTAGCATCATCTAGGGGCACGGTAAAAGTAAAATGGCTACCGTCCCAAAGCCAAGGCTTAACAATATTTTAGGCAAAAAAAAAAAAAAAAGCTATTTCAATTTTAAAACTAATTTTACGGCTGAATATTAATTGAATTTAATAATTGAGCCCCTAATTAATGAAAATTAACAATATTTCATACACTTAATGCAAACTTAACTCGCGAAAACCTTTTGCCGGTTGTAGGCTTGTAGCAGGTTCAACCTTATGAGTTTAAAACGTAAACTTACATCAAATGTTCGGAAAATCCTCCAGTTCTTTATTTTGATTGTATTTAAATGCTTCCCTCGTCGATGACAGCCAAAACAACATTAAATACCGATTAACCCGGATTTAACTTCGCGTATTACCCGAAACCGGAGTAAAACAAAGGATACATTCACATCACGCACACTCTATCCGCCATTTTAAACTTTTTACGCGGTTTTTTTCCTAACAGCGAATACAGCACCCTCTACCCAGTTTTCGCGCCATTTTCAGAGCCCGCCAAATTTGAAATACGTTATTGTTACGTCATTCTTTGTCGTATCAAAATCATAATGCAAATATCTAAATATATTTAATAGTTTCACGGCGATTTATACCATTTAATCCTGGATAAAAGTTCAGAAGAATTAAAAAAGAAGTTGAAAACGGCAACACCCGAATTTTACAATAGTGTATTTTCATTGTTAAGCCTAACAAGACTTTGTAGCTTCTCTTAACTCAGGAAACTTAAGTTTTACCTAAATTATTGTAAATTTTAAAATAAATAAAAAACCCCCAATAAAATCGGTGGAATAAAATACAAACAAGACAAGTTTGATCTATTTTTTATTGAACTTCTTAAATTTCTTTTTAGGCCTATTAGTCTTACCGCTACCTCCTTCCTCCAATAAAGAATCATTTTCTTCGACTTTTGTAGCGATTCTGGTTTAAATACACAGTTAAAATCACTTAAAAAACCCTTTAATATAAAAATCTTACGTTTTGATGGTAACAACACTTTTTCCGGGCCTTTGCAAAGCGGATTCCCAATCATCTTCCGAACCTTTAATGGCAAATTGCGATAAATTAGCATCGATAACCGCCTTCTTAGGTGGGTTTAATATCTTCTTTGACGCTTCCTCCTGTAAAATATACATATTAATCTAATATATAAAATTTAAATTTCTCAACTTACCAACTCGTCGTCAAGTGACACGGCTAAGGGCTCCATTAATTTTGTAGGCCCTGTTGGTTTAACCAAAGTTTCCTCTACAGATTTATCAACAATGGACTTCAAATAAGTCGTGATTCTTCTAATAACTTTGTTGTATAAACCCAACAATTGCGTGGCGGGCAAATCTAAATCGGAAGCAACTTCATCCACAGTTTTATGTTGAAGTCCCAAACTAACTAAAATGGCTGACTGAATAGCGGAGAGACTAATTTCGCCTAATTTATCGAGGAAATATAGTCTAGCGACTGTTGGCAATAAATCCATGATTAAATGATAGTCGCACATATTTTGGCAATACATTTCTAAACGTTTTAGATCGTAAGCGGTGAAAAACATATCCAGTTCAGATTTTGTTAAGTCTACGTTAAAATTGATTAATTAAGAATTAAAATTAAGCGTTAAATTAGCTCACTAACCTTTCTTCACAGCTTGGGAGCTGAATTTGTTTTGCAAAATCCCTAAAGCAGTTTGAGCTTTAAAGTTCCGAAATTGAAAAGATAGTAAAGATAAAAATCTGCGTCTAAAATCAGACCAAAAGGCTGATAACCATTTTCCATCATCACTAATACGATTATCTTCATTTAAAAGCTTTAACATGATGCAACTATGTTCCCCAGTAAGATCATTCTACGAATAACAACAATCTAATTCAGTTACTTAACTTAATTAACATTATCACTGCCAGAAACTTACAGCGGTTTGACGTAAATAAACTGGAACATATCCGGCTCTTTTCCAAAACTTTAAGAGTTGTCCGGTTAATCCAAAGGAAACTCCCAAATAATCCAATCTTTCCGGTTTCTTTTCATTTAACCTCAGTAAAAGTGGCGGCAAAGCGCTTCTAGGTTTCACCGTTTCTTCCAAAAGCGCCACTTCCATATCATCTACAGTTTTGATACCAGATTCTTCGGTAGACATTGGTTCATCTTCATCTAAACTTTTAGTTTTTCCTTCGTAGAAATCTTGTAGAAGTTGTAGGGCTCTACTACCGTATCCCATCTGAAACGAAACTCGTTAGCGACGGAATTTATTAAAATTAATCAAAGGTTAATTAATACTTTTTGATAATCAGGGTGTGTCGCGATTCTGACGATCCTAGCACCTGATAGACTTGGAAAATCGTGATCTTGAAACTTTGAACAGATAATTACGCGTTAACTAACTTAATTACTAAAAAATAATAGTGGTGCGCGAGTACTTGTTAAGTTCAAGTACTTGGTTCAAGAAAAGATGAACCAAAAACTTCAAAACGTTATTCGCTTACTTGTTGAGAGACTGTCCAAGGTATTAGATCACCCGATGCTCTCTTTCCTCTAGATAAACTTTGAATAACTGATGATTTTGATATTTCTCCTTCCAAACAGACCTGAATAACGCAGAGAACTTGAGGGAGGGATCTTGTATCGGGTGGACAAGGAGGTAAAAGACAAAATAAATGATGAGCGGGCGCGTCAGACATCATTTGAAGATCGTTTGGAGAGTTTTTGTAATGAGAAGCGACATAGAGGGCCATCAAATTTTGCAAAAACATCTCGGAAGCAGCGTGAAAGCTGAATAAAGTGTCTCTGTTGATATAGAAGAGTTCGCAATCGGCTGGTAAAGGACATCCCGAACTAACCGCGGTGACTGTCGCGTTTAAACACAAGAGTTTGTTCAACCAGCTTTCAACGTCATCTCCGTTTTTATAACGAATTGATTCTTCCAAGGTTATTTCGTGAAGAACTCGACCAGTTGGAGTTAAAGTGGACGCTTTCCCTTTCTGCGTCGTATTTGTGAAGGTTTGCTCTCGAAGTTGTTGAATTAGTTTCAAGGATAAAGATCGTCCCGTTCCTTCATAGCCATTAATTGTTGAGGCCATGAAAACTAAATACGGTCCTAATAGATTCTTCACCAAAGGCAAAGGTATAGCCGCTGCTTCGTCAATAACAACAAGCTCAGCTTGTCCAAGTTTATTGGCATCAGTTGGGTGAACGTATTGAATAGTTTGACGATGATCTCTGAATACATTCACACGAACTACAGCTTTGTTAAACTCTGGGTTTGTCGATTGAACTATTTCATAGTCCAAATGTTCCTAAAGTAAGAACAAATTAACTGAAACCAAAGTTGAAGGAAAAGCTCAGGTAACATAACAAATTAATATCTTAAAAGAATGGCCTTATTATAAATATAAAAGGAAGAATATTAAACAAGAAATAAATAATCTAGTTCTTATTACAAAATGATTGGCATTTAATTAGTCTTAAAAACGAGGACTACTGCATCGCCATTGGTTTAGTGGCGTCTGCTAGCCAGAACCCCATCCCACCCCACCTCTGTCAGCCTGTGAGAATTCAACCAATCAGGCAGGGTTAAAGGTTTCGATTTAGCAGACGCCACTAAAGCAATGGCGGATGGCGCAGTAGTCCTTGTTTTTAAGACTAATTAAATGCTAATTATTTTGTAATAAGAGATCATTTATTTAATATTTTTCTTTTAAGGTATAATGTCATGTTACTTAAAATTTTCCTTTAATTTGATAATAAAGACTTACTTGAAATTTAAGGGCATCAAAACCTTTTAGAATGAATTCAAACAATGTCGTCAAGTTTTCAGGGCTTGGTGAAGTGACAAAAATGTTTGAATAGCCAAAACCAATAGCAGCGGCTATAGATAACCCTAATGCGGCAGACTTTCCTCTACCTCTTGCCGCAGTTAAGGTTATAGTACTCCTAAGAGTCTTTTCAGATATTCCTTCAACAAATTTGAGGACGGCTTTGGCTTGGTCTAAGGTTTTGCAACAAGAGACGAGGGAACCAACGGGTTGAGTATCCTGCAATGATTCTTTCAAGGTAGCTAACTCCTTATCCTCTTTTGTTAAACTTTCTTCCTTCGTTTTAGGTACAACTGGGATTATGTTAGCCACTTCCGAAGAAAGAGGTAAAATATTCAACTGATCGTCTACGACTAAACATTTCTTGCAAGATGAAAGGGAAAGGATGAAACGTTCATTGAATCTTCCCACTACTTCTTGATGAGCTTCAGTTCTATAGCGGCTATGTACATCCTAAAATACATGATTTTTTTTATATTAACAGTTAACTTAAAAAAGTTAATATCAATGTACCATGCTCAGTGTGTAGAGCTGTTTCAAGGAATTTACTGTCTTTAAAAGAACAACCACCATTCCTCCGCCTTCAATTGTTTCTATTGTTCTGGCCAATAAATTTGGGGTCATAGCTTCAAAATCTTGGAGTACCAGCATGCCATAGGTGTTACCCAAGATTTTATGAGTCTCACTATACATTAAAACACATTTATGATTTTTTACTACCAAACCATTTAATCTAAGAATGCTTACTTGTAATAACAAAAACGAATATTGGTAGCCGATATAAACAAGTCAAACGGTTCATCTTCATTAACTTCGACTTTACCACCTCCACTCTTCATTTTCTTTTGAAGAAGTCTCATGCGTTTGTGTCTATGCCTATAAACATTCAACTAACGTCAGAAGGGGATAATAGAAGAAGGATGACACTCTGTATCCTCTTGATACTTTACTTATGTAACGTCATTCTTCCCAGGCTCACCCTTTTAGTTTGCTTTCACGCTCATCAAACTTCAGATGGGCATCGCACCGTAAGGTGAATTTTATAATTGTTTGGCACTAAATCCCCAGCAATCAACCCACAAACCTCATCATGAGGTGGGACAAAAATCCTCAAACGCGTTTTGCAAAATAGTGAAGCACTAATAGAGAAATGATGAGGGAACTATTTACCGCGTATGTGATTCGGTTTAGTAACCTTGCTCCAAATGTTCCGATGTTGGGAAGAATGACGTTACACTTACACCGCTTTGTGGTACACTTCTCTCGAAGAGAAATATTATATACTTCTGCTAACGTTAAAGATATCCTTGGTTTATAAATAGGTGACAAACTTACGTGCTAAAGCCCAATTTATCTCTATAACACCATAAAACCGTGGGTCTAGTTTTAACAGCCGCTTTCGAAAGCATATGATGTAAAATGACCACCTAAAATTAGTTTAAATTTAATTACTTAAAGATATACATAGGTTAGGCTTAGTAATTATATAGTGTTTTACCTGGTCTCGGCCTTTATCACCAACAACAACCAAAAAAGATCGATGTCCCAACGCAACTCCATTCTCAATTAATACCCTAATTCGATTATCAATCTTTTTACGTACCATTTTATTTAATTTTAAGTCAAAATTAGACAAATTCTCAAAAAACACGTGTAGCACGATGCTTTCCGCCGAGATTTTCAGTAAGCAGACGAAGGAAATCCTGACGAATCATTGGTTCATGCCGCACACATGATACAATTGATTATCCAATCAAAATACGTAAAGGCAAAAAAAGGCAGCCTGCATTCAGGGGCAAACGTTCCCTCGCTATTCCTATGAGCGCCTGTAAAAGTGTTTCACCTCGCATACACCAGCACCTAAAATTCGAATTAGTTCGTAAAAACACGGATGTGTATTGTAGAAGGAGTAGAGACTAGGCCTCTAGGGCCTAGACATAAGCGTACTAGTGCTCCGCGCACAATTTTCGCGCATACCGAGCCAAAGTAAACAATCTCTGACGTCACGTGTTTTAAAGAAGGCGTCCGTTTTCTTCTTTCCCGGCTTAATTCTTTGAATATTTTCCATATTATAATTAATATAAATAGAAATAATAGTAAAAATAAAAATTTAAATAAGATTTGCAAACCGTTGAGAAACTCCCGTCACTCGGAAGTCGATACACAAAAGACCGAGGCTTAACCCTCCTGAACGTTGGTAGCTCGCGGCCATCTTTATTGTTTACATTGGCTCGCCTAGGTTTGGAGGGAGGGTCAAAATTCATACCCCCTTTTTATGGACAAATAAGGTCTAGCTTTTTTTACTAGAGGGGAAGATGGACCCTAAAAGGCACACGTTACACAAGAGCACACTTTTCACAACGCCTAAAAATACCTATTTCGCATCGCCTTTCAGAAGTCGTTTTTTATCACAATGCAATATGCCCCCCGCACATACTAAAAACTTATAAGTAAATTTTTATCACACTGCTAATTCCCGCAAATACAAACAATTAACATAAGCATTAAAGTAAGCACTGAAGTAAGTCAACCAACACAGCCGGTACACACTTATTTTAATGAAATCAACAAAAACATGAAGGAACGAATTTATTTTACTAAAATCCTAAAAAAAAACATCATATTCCCAGAAAGACCGAAGCTTAGCGTAAGTTTTGCAGTAGGCTGCGGTAGCTGGAAATCCGGGGCCGCGCCGGCACACCTTCTTTTCACAACCGGTACGGGAGGGACTCGTTTCCCCGTCGACTCCATCGACTCAAGGCGGCGTGCCAAGGCTTAGAGAAAAGGCGCACCTTTTCAGCTTCGAGAATCTAACGCCAGGTAGCGCGCTCATTTCACTTAGACCAATGGGGTAATCAGCCACTCTCAAACGCCAAATTTAAATCGTTCAAACTCATTTTTCAAAGTAAAGGAACCAAATAAAAAAAAAAAAAAAAAATTAATGTTTTTCGCTTATTTTACGCTTCAAGTCGTTCTTGTACTATCCCATCACACCTGTCTTTTCTTTCACAACCTCTTCCGATACTAGCACACCTTTTTCATTTACTCCCAGCACACCTATACTTTCTTTCACAACCCCTTCCGATAGCACAACTGGCACACTTTTTCTTAAACTATTCCAGATCACCTGTCTATTCTTTCACAACCCCTTCCGATACTAGCACACCTTTTTCATTTACTCCCAGCCACGGCCAAGTTGGCCGTGGTTCCACGTTCCCGCTTTTTTTCAAATTATCTTCGAAATTTTAAACCAATCACGATCTTATAATTTTTTCGTCCGCTAGGGCGATCAGGCTGACTGTCAGATTTTTTTTTTGCTCCGTTTTATTAATGACGAGCTAGGGCTATAAATAGCCATACAGCTTCAGATGCTGCTGAAGTTTGTTTAATAATTTAACGAAGTAACATTTAAAGTTAAGCGTGCTATAATTTAGTTTGTTTAAAAGACGTCGTGTGGCCCCGTGGGTAAGTTTCATAAGTTAATACTATATAAAGCGGCGGATGACTAAGCCAAGGCTTCGGTGGCCCAGATGAGATGATTGTTTAATGTTTACTTGTTTTGACGGTAAATAAGCAACGTACTTTTTAATATCAGTCAGATAGGGAGAGGGCGTTTGTCAGGGAGGGAAAGAACATCCGACGTCATTTTATACCTCTACTTCCAAAATACAAAGTATAATTGATGTAATATATAAGACTGATCAATTATTAACAGTAGTTAATAATTTCTAGGAGCTTTTTAAAGAGTTTGTCGAAGACAGGGAATGGAGTGCCATCATAGATGAATGTGATCCGGAATTTATTCCAACCGATGGAGAGTTGTTAGGACTCCGAAACATACATATCTTTGGTCTAGCAAATATTTTGAGAAGACCAATTATTTTGTTAGATTCAGTGGCGGGTATGCAAAGTTTGGGGGATTATTCTGGTAAGAATTTCATAGAAAACGCCGCGTAACCAAGTGTTCATGAAATGCAAACACTATTTAGCTTCATTCTTGCCCGCTTTTGTCGAGCCTACTAATTGCAGAGACAAAGACGGAGTCTTAAACAAGCCTATCTGTATCGCTTGGAGTAATTCGGCTCGAAACCATTACATTCCTTTAGTTGGAATTAAGGAAGGTGGGGAAGCCATTGTTTTTTTTAAGTGGCAGCCATAAAATTGAAAATGCTATCATTTTTGTCAATAGCTCCGTTGCCAAAACTGCACAGAAGCCTGTTACCTAAAGCTTGGGGAATATTTTTAAGTTTTTTAAATTAAATTTTAAGTTTTTAAATTAAATTTTAAGTTTTTAAATTAAATTTTAAGTTTTTTAAATTAAATTTTTAAAATTAAGTTTTTAAAATTAAGTTTTTAAAATTAAAAAAACTTTTTATCATTCCATTAATTGTTTTGCGTTAATTTAATCTTTATTTAAATATTATTGTTTCAATTAATTATAACTTTTTATCATTCCATTAATTGTTTTGCGTTAATTTAATCTTTATTTAAATATTATTGTTTCAATTAATTATAACTTTTTATCATTCCATTAATTGTTTTGCGTTAATTTAATCTTTATTTAAATATTATTGTTTCAATTAATTATAACTTTTTATCATTCCATTAATTGTTTTGCGTTAATTTAATCTTTATTTAAATATTATTGTTTCAATTAATTATAACTTTTTATCATTCCATTAATTGTTTTGCGTTAATTTAATCTTTATTTAAATATTATTGTTTCAATTAATTATAACTTTTTATCATTCCATTAATTGTTTTGCGTTAATTTAATCTTTATTTAAATATTATTGTTTCAATTAATTATAACTTTTTATCATTCCATTAATTGTTTTGCGTTAATTTAATCATTATTACTATTTTTTAATGTAATGAATTTTAATGTAAATTGCCACCTAATGGTTACGTAAAATATTTTAAATTTAATAAACTGTTTAAATTTTTAAGCCGTTGCAATTGTTTAAATTTGTGAATAAAATGTTAAAGAAGGCGTCTTTTAGTTTCAGTGCATTTTTACAAACTTCCCCCGTCAACAATAAATAAGCGTTTTAAAAACTTAATTCGTAATTCTCCAAAGTTAGCTTAATTAATTACTTTCAGACAATTAATTACTTAGCCCTTTGAAACGGGATTGAGAGGAATTAACAAGTATTTGGCTTGCAAAGTTGATACTAAATAGAAAAGTAATTACATTATCCTGAAGAAATTTTATCAAAAGTGTATAGATAGAAAAACCAAAAGTGCACATCGTTGAAACTCGCTCGCCCCTAACTCCTTTACCAACAGAGGAATCTGCTTTTAATTACCTATCGAATGGGCTATAGCGCTTCTAGTGGATCCAGACTTACGAGCCTCGCTTAATTACTGGGCCCCCGTTTGTCGTAGCCCTAAGTTTTTAGTATGGTTGGATGGGGGACAAACTGGACCATAACATGCTCAAAGGAGATCCCAGTATCTCTTGTAGAACGAGAGTTATGAGCCTACAAAGTTCAGTGTTAAAATCATAAGTAACATAATAACAATAAGTGAGACGATACCATACGTTGACGAACATTTTGCTTAATATCTCGGCCCCTGTTTGTCGTAGCCCAATGTTCTTAGTATGATTGGATGGGAGACAAATTCGACTATAACATACTCAAAGGACATCCCCCTATGTCTAGTAGAACCAGAGTTACGAGACTCTAAAGTTGGGTGTGACGCTATTTCTATGGCATGTTTTTGAATATTTCGCTTAATTTCTCGGCCCCTGTTTGACGCAACCCCAAACCTTTGGTATAGTAGGATGGGGGACAAAATGGACTATAACATACTCAAAGGACATCCCCTATCTCTAGTAGAAACAGAGTTACGAGCCTGCAAAGTATAGTCTAAAGCATTTCCTATGGAGGGGTTTGTTTCTTTACGTTTTGCTCAATTACTCGGTCCCTGTTTACTCGATCCCCAAGTTTTTACAGTGGTTTGATGGGGGGTAAATTGGTCTATAACACACTCAAAGGACATCCCCGTATCTCTAGTAGACACAGAGTTACGAGCCTGCAAAGTATAGTCTAAGTTTTTTGTATGGTTCGATGGGGGGTAAAAATGTCTATAACATACTCAAAGGACATCGTCGTAGCACTAGCAGAACATGAGTTACGAACCCCCAAAATTGGGTCTAAGGTTATTCATAACGAGGGGAACATTTTGCTCAATTACTCGGTCCCTGTTTACTCGATCCCCAAGTTTTTATTATGGTTGGATGGGGGGTAAAAATGCCTATAACATACTCAAAGGACATCGTCGTAGCACTAGCAGAACATGAGTTACGAACCCCCAAAATTGGGTCTAAGGTTATTCATAACGAGGGGAACATTTTGCTCAATTACTCGGTCCCTGTTTACTCGATCCCAAAGTTTTTATTATGGTTGGATGGGGGGTAAAATGTCTATAACATACTCAAAGGACATCGTCGTAGCACTAGCAGAACATGAGTTACGAACCCCCAAAATTGGGTCTAAGGTTATTCATAACGAGGGGAACATTTTGCTCAATTACTCGGTCCCTGTTTACTCGATCCCAAAGTTTTTATTATGGTTGGATGGGGGGTAAAAATGTCTATAACATACTCAAAGGACATCGTCGTAGCACTAGCAGAACATGAGTTACGAACCCCCAAAATTGGGTCTAAGGTTATTCATAACGAGGGGAACATTTTGCTCGATTACTCGGTCCCTGTTTACTCGATCCCCAAGTTTTTACAATGGTTGGATGGGGGGTAAATATGTCTATAACATATTCAAAGGACATCGTCGTACCACTAGCAGAACATGAGTTACGAACACCCAAAATCGGGTCTAATGCATTTCCTATGGAGGGGTTTGTTTCTTTACGTTTTGCTTAATTACTCGGCCCCTGTTTTGTCGCAGCCCAAAGTTTTTAGTATGGTTAGATGGGGGGCAAATTGGGCTATAACATACTCAAAGGACATCCCCGTATCTCTAGTAGAAACAGAGTTACGAGCCTGCAAAGTACAGTCTAAAGCATTTCCTATGGAGGGGTTTGTTTCTTTACGTTTTGCTCAATTACTCGGTCCCTGTTTACTCGATCCCCAAGTTTTTACAATGGTTGGATGGGGGGTAAATTGTTCTATAACACACTCAAAGGACATCGTCGTAGCACTAGCAGAACATGAGTTATGCACCCCCAAAAACGGGTCTAAGGTTATTCCTATGGAGGGGAACATTTTGCTCAATTACTCGGTACCTGTTTACTCGATCCCCAAGTTTTTATTATGGTTGGATGGGGGACAAATTCGACTATAACATACTCAAAGGACATCCCCCTATGTCTAGTAGAACCAGATTTACGAGACTCTAAAGTTGGGTGTGACGCTATTTCTATGGCATATTTTTGAATATTTCGCTTAATTTCTCGGCCCCTGTTTGACGCAACCCCAAACCTTTGGTATAGTAGGATGGGGGACAAAATGGACTATAACATACTCAAAGGACATCCCCGTATCTCTAGTAGAAACAGAGTTACGAGCCTGCAAAGTACAGTCTAAAGCATTTCCTATGGAGGGGTTTGTTTCTTTACGTTTTGCTCAATTACTCGGTCCCTGTTTACTCGATCCCCAAGTTTTTACAATGGTTGGATGGGGGGTAAATTGGTCTATAACATACTCAAAGGACATCGTCGTAGCACTAGCAGAACATTTGGCAATTAATTCTGGCAATAATGCTGTTCTAAAAACTCATTAGCTCTAGAATTGGCTGTATCCCACAGGGCTTCATCTTTCTCTATTCGTTCAATGTGGTGATCTACAGGTGTCCACACGCAGAAATCTGCGTAGCTCTCTCAGACAAGAACATCCGCGCTTGGACCTGGTAGTAATATTCGTGTTCTATATTCAATTTAAGACAATCAGGTTTGCTTTCTAGACAAAAAGTCTCGTTCACCTCCTTAACTGATTTGGTTCTCATTGAATAGGGACACTTTATTTCAACAGGGAGAGAAAGGGAGAAGCGGCCTAATGCTAACAGAACTCGTATCTAGCGGGTAGGGGTTGAAAACGGGGGTATGAAATACTGTGTTCTCTCTCTCTCTACCTTGGGTCATTCGGTGGATCATTGAGCATGCGCGAATAGTCGCTACATGAGATAAAAACTTTGGATTTTGCGCAGTAGCGCTCGCGGTGGCCCGGGCGATACTACCCCCGTTGGCTGGGAAATTTACTTCCCCCACCCAAAAGAGAGACACCTCGCGCTATTCACGCGGCATCTCCCTTTCCCCTTTTCCACAGCATTGACATTCTACTAATCCATCTGGTGATGCCCCAAGGTGTGGATATTTAGGATTTAAAAAAAGGCCTGACTCTTCGAACTTCAAATTCTGATGTTTTTCTTTCATTACAGTTAGATAAACCTTTTTCATTGTACGTTCGTGATTTATTCCCCAGTCAGTAGCCTCAGAACTGAATGACATTTTCCCGGGGTAACATATTGTTTCAATTAAAGAAACCGAGGGCATTGAAGGATATCTGCATGTTTGACACGCTTTTCGTAAATTTGACGCGGTAATTCTGCCAGCTCTAAATCTATGCCAACCTTTAGATTTAGCTTGAGATTTTGTTTCCATCTGAACTCTTTTGGCTCGTTCTTCGGTGAATGATACTTCTACTACTTCTGAATGGATTAACAGTTCCCCAAATGATAATTTTGATAAATGTTCTTTATAAAGTTCCGTTAAAACTAATGGATATACTTCCTTGTTGATGTAGGTTGGAATAGACCATTCCATTATTGACATGGCTGAAGAGAACTTAACAGGGGCTAGAGGTGTTTTGAGAAGCACCGCTAGAGGCAGAGCGAGTTGCCTAGCCTCCCGCGTTTAGTGAACTGTGGCTCCATCTGGCGTTGCCTCTTAGCGAGTCGAAAGACACCTCTCCGCCCCTGCAGGTTTGTTTCTCTACAAGTATTTACAGGAATGGTCTATACATTTTTCATGATACTTGGGAAGAACCCTAAAAATAGCCAAGTTCGGGGATTCGCTATGAATTTCTTCCCAAAATTCACTCATTTCTGCTAGTGGTACGACGATGTCCTTTGAATATGTTATAGACATATTTACCCCCCATCCAACCATTGTAAAAACTTGGGGATCGAGTAAACAGGGACCGAGTAATCGAGCAAAATGTTCCCCTCGTTATGAATAACCTTAGACCCAATTTTGGGGGTTCGTAACTCATGTGCTGCTAGTGCTACGACGATGTCCTTTGAGTATGTTATAGACATTTTTACCCCCCATCCAACCATAATAAAAACTTTGGGATCGAGTAAACAGGGACCGAGTAATTGAGCAAAATGTTCCCCTCGTTATGAATAACCTTAGACCCAATTTTGGGGGTTCGTAACTCATGTTCTGCTAGTGCTACGACGATGTCCTTTGAGAATGTTATAGACATTTTTACCCCCCATCCAACCATAATAAAAACTTGGGGATCGAGTAAACAGGGACCGAGTAATTGAGCAAAATGTTCCCCTCGTTATGAATAACCTTAGACCCAATTTTGGGGGTTCGTAACTCATGTGCTGCTAGTGCTACGACGATGTCCTTTGAGTATGTTATAGACATTTTTACCCCCCATCCAACCATAATAAAAACTTTGGGATCGAGTAAACAGGGACCGAGTAATTGAGCAAAATGTTCCCCTCGTTATGAATAACCTTAGACCCAATTTTGGGGGTTCGTAACTCATGTTCTGCTAGTGCTACGACGATGTCCTTTGAGTATGTTATAGACATTTTACCCCCCATCCAACCATAATAAAAACTTTGGGATCGAGTAAACAGGGACCGAGTAATTGAGCAAAATGTTCCCCTCGTTATGAATAACCTTAGACCCAATTTTGGGGGTTCGTAACTCATGTTCTGCTAGTGCTACGACGATGTCCTTTGAGTATGTTATAGGCATTTTTACCCCCCATCCAACCATAATAAAAACTTGGGGATCGAGTAAACAGGGACCGAGTAATTGAGCAAAATGTTCCCCTCGTTATGAATAACCTTAGACCCAATTTTGGGGGTTCGTAACTCATGTTCTGCTAGTGCTACGACGATGTCCTTTGAGTATGTTATAGACATTTTTACCCCCCATCGAACCATACAAAAAACTTAGACTATACTTTGCAGGCTCGTAACTCTGTGTCTACTAGAGATACGGGGATGTCCTTTGAGTGTGTTATAGACCAATTTACCCCCCATCAAACCACTGTAAAAACTTGGGGATCGAGTAAACAGGGACCGAGTAATTGAGCAAAACGTAAAGAAACAAACCCCTCCATAGGAAATGCTTTAGACTATACTTTGCAGGCTCGTAACTCTGTTTCTACTAGAGATAGGGGATGTCCTTTGAGTATGTTATAGTCCATTTTGTCCCCCATCCTACTATACCAAAGGTTTGGGGTTGCGTCAAACAGGGGCCGAGAAATTAAGCGAAATATTCAAAAACATGCCATAGAAATAGCGTCACACCCAACTTTAGAGTCTCGTAACTCTGGTTCTACTAGACATAGGGGGATGTCCTTTGAGTATGTTATAGTCGAATTTGTCTCCCATCCAATCATACTAAGAACATTGGGCTACGACAAACAGGGGCCGAGATATTAAGCAAAATGTTCGTCAACGTATGGTATCGTCTCACTTATTGTTATTATGTTACTTATGATTTTAACACTGAACTTTGTAGGCTCATAACTCTCGTTCTACAAGAGATACTGGGATCTCCTTTGAGCATGTTATGGTCCAGTTTGTCCCCCATCCAACCATACTAAAAACTTAGGGCTACGACAAACGGGGGCCCAGTAATTAAGCGAGGCTCGTAAGTCTGGATCCACTAGAAGCGCTATAGCCCATTCGATAGGTAATTAAAAGCAGATTCCTCTGTTGGTAAAGGAGTTAGGGGCGAGCGAGTTTCAACGATGTGCACTTTTGGTTTTTCTATCTATACACTTTTGATAAAATTTCTTCAGGATAATGTAATTACTTTTCTATTTAGTATCAACTTTGCAAGCCAAATACTTGTTAATTCCTCTCAATCCCGTTTCAAAGGGCTAAGTAATTAATTGTCTGAAAGTAATTAATTAAGCTAACTTTGGAGAATTACGAATTAAGTTTTTAAAACGCTTATTTATTGTTGACGGGGGAAGTTTGTAAAAATGCACTGAAACTAAAAGACGCCTTCTTTAACATTTTATTCACAAATTTAAACAATTGCAACGGCTTAAAAATTTAAACAGTTTATTAAATTTAAAATATTTTACGTAACCATTAGGTGGCAATTTACATTAAAATTCATTACATTAAAAAATAGTAATAATGATTAAATTAACGCAAAACAATTAATGGAATGATAAAAAGTTATAATTAATTGAAACAATAATATTTAAATAAAGATTAAATTAACGCAAAACAATTAATGGAATGATAAAAAGTTATAATTAATTGAAACAATAATATTTAAATAAAGATTAAATTAACGCAAAACAATTAATGGAATGATAAAAAGTTTTTTTAATTTTAAAAACTTAATTTTAAAAACTTAATTTTAAAAATTTAATTTAAAAAACTTAAAATTTAATTTAAAAACTTAAAATTTAATTTAAAAAACTTAAAAATATTCCCCAAGCTTTAGGTAACAGGCTTCTGTGCAGTTTTGGCAACGGAGCTATTGACAAAAATGATAGCATTTTCAATTTTATGGCTGCCACTTAAAAAAAACAATGGCTTCCCCACCTTCCTTAATTCCAACTAAAGGAATGTAATGGTTTCGAGCCGAATTACTCCAAGCGATACAGATAGGCTTGTTTAAGACTCCGTCTTTGTCTCTGCAATTAGTAGGCTCGACAAAAGCGGGCAAGAATGAAGCTAAATAGTGTTTGCATTTCATGAACACTTGGTTACGCGGCGTTTTCTATGAAATTCTTACCAGAATAATCCCCCAAACTTTGCATACCCGCCACTGAATCTAACAAAATAATTGGTCTTCTCAAAATATTTGCTAGACCAAAGATATGTATGTTTCGGAGTCCTAACAACTCTCCATCGGTTGGAATAAATTCCGGATCACATTCATCTATGATGGCACTCCATTCCCTGTCTTCGACAAACTCTTTAAAAAGCTCCTAGAAATTATTAACTACTGTTAATAATTGATCAGTCTTATATATTACATCAATTATACTTTGTATTTTGGAAGTAGAGGTATAAAATGACGTCGGATGTTCTTTCCCTCCCTGACAAACGCCCTCTCCCTATGGTCATCTTATCTGACTGATATTAAAAAGTACGTTGCTTATTTACCTGTCAAAACAAGTAAACATTAAACAATCATCTCATCTGGGCCACCGAAGCCTTGGCTTAGTCATCCGCCGCTTTATATAGTATTAACTTATGAAACTTACCCACGGGGCCACACGACGTCTTTTAAACAAACTAAATTATAGCACGCTTAACTTTAAATGTTACTTCGTTAAATTATTAAACAAACTTCAGCAGCATCTGAAGCTGTATGGCTATTTATAGCCCTAGCTCGTCATTAATAAAACGGAGCAAAAAAAAAAATCTGACAGTCAGCCTGATCGGCCTAGCGGACGAAAAAATTATAAGATCGTGATTGGTTTAAAATTTCGAAGATAATTTGAAAAAAAGCGGGAACGTGGAACCACGGCCAACTTGGCCGTGGCTGGGAGTAAATGAAAAAGGTGTGCTAGTATCGGAAGGGGTTGTGAAAGAATAGACAGGTGATCTGGAATAGTTTAAGAAAAAGTGTGCCAGTTGTGCTATCGGAAGGGGTTGTGAAAGAAAGTATAGGTGTGCTGGGAGTAAATGAAAAAGGTGTGCTAGTATCGGAAGAGGTTGTGAAAGAAAAGACAGGTGTGATGGGATAGTACAAGAACGACTTGAAGCGTAAAATAAGCGAAAAACATTAATTTTTGGTTCCTTTACTTTGAAAAATGAGTTTGAACGATTTAAATTTGGCGTTTGAGAGTGGCTGATTACCCCATTGGTCTAAGCATAGCCCACTTGATCACGCTGGCTGCACGCGCTATAGAAGCCCGCTCAATCGACCCTAAAAATGAGAATAACATAGGTTCGGTCTAAAATTCAAACCCGTCTGGTTTTAACATGGGCGTCTATGGGAGGGGAGCAGTTTTTTCAACGTTTTTGACAATATTAGTGCATCTACTGGTTCAAATCTCTTGAATTTTTAATGAGACGTGTATTGAAAGGTTTGATATTATCCTGTAAAATTTAAAGTCTTCAGCTATAATAGTTTTTTTAATAAAAAATAAAAATCATCACATAGTAGAGAAATTGAAGGGGCAAAATTCTCTACTATGTGATGGTTTTTATTTTTTATAAAAAAAACTATTAAAGCTGAAGCCTTTAAATTTTACAGGATAATATCAAACCTTTCAATACACGTCTCATTAAAAATTCAAGAGATTTGAACCAGTAGATGCACTAATATTGTCAAAAACGTTGAAAAAACTGGTCCCCTCCCATAGAGGCCCATGTTAAAACCAGACGGGTTTGAAAGTTTAGACCGAACCTATGTGACGCGCCGTATTCGCGAGTTAACATGTAAAAAAAATCGTTTGGACGGGCTTCTAGAGCGCGTGCAGCCAGCGTGCGTGATCAAGTGGGCTATGGTCTAAGTGAAATGAGCGCGCTACCTGGCGTTAGATTCTCGAAGCTGAAAAGGTGTGTCTTTTCCTAAGCCTTGGCACGCCGCCTTGAGTCGATGGAGTCGACGGGGAAACGAGTCCCTCCCGTACCAGTTGTGAAAAGAAGGTGTGCCGGCGCGGCCGCGGATTTCCAGCTACCGCAGCCTACCGCAAAACTTACGCTAAGCTTCGGTCTTTCTGGGAATATGATGTTTTTTTTAGGATTTTAGTAAAATAAATTCGTTCCTTCATGTTTTTGTTGATTTAATTAAAATAAGTGTGTACCGGCTGTGTTGGTTGACTTACTTCAGTGCTTACTTTAATGCTTATGTTAATTCTTTGTATTTTCGGGAGTTAGCAATGTGATAAAAATTTACTTATAAGTTTTTAGTATGTGCGGGGGGGGGGCATATTGCATTGTGATAAAAAACGACTTCTGAAAGGCGATGCGAAATAGGTATTTTTAGGCGTTGTGAAAAGTGTGCTGTTGTGAAAAGTGTGCTGTTGTGAAAGGTGTGCCTTTTAGGGTCCATCGAGGGGGAAGCTACGAGTCTCTACTCCTTCTACAATACAGCTCCGTGGTAAAAATAAACTGAAGATTAAGTTCTATATAAACCTTACATTTTAATATTACGCTATTTACAATGTTTTTTTTTTTTTGGACAATATTACAAAAACAATCAATTTATAAAACAATGAAATAAAAATATGGAAAAATGGGGCGAAATAATTAATTCAACTTGATATGCTAATTTTTAAGGCCCAACATTAATTAATTAAAAAAAACTCTTTTTCACATTCTTCTCTGGCATATTTTAATTAATCTTTAACAGATACCACCTTTTCACACGCAGAATATTCTATCTTACACAATATTTTTTATACCCACCTTTCAAAGTGGAAATATTTTTAGGTATAACTTTTAAAATATTAAATATTTACACTCTTTGTTTCTTTACCAAAAAATAAAAAAGGATATAAACAAAAGACTACAGCCTTGAAATAATTAATTTTTATGTCAATTAAAAAATAAATAATAAAACTATGGTCCCTTAAAAGTTACGCTAAACTTTATGAAAAGTGGGGGGGGGGGAATTAGTTTTTTTTCAATTAATCTTCATTAAATATATTTAAATATTTTTGGACACTGTAAGATTATTATTTCATTATGATTGTCTAACAATAATAATTTTATTAAGATTGTTTAGGGTACTTCAATTAATCAAAATTAAAACGTTTTTCGATCGAAAACAGTTCAAAATAGATACCTTTTTCGTTTTATGTATTTAGTTTTAAAATATATTTTTTTTATATGGATAGGCTAATTAATCGGAGTTTTGCATTCTTTAATTACTTTTTTACTTTCCATCTGACTGTTTTAATTATAATTAAATTAAATTAAAGATTGCTGAGGTAGAGATTAAACTATAATCTAATCTACTATTAAATTAAATTAAATTATGCGAAAATTTTAATTTAATAACAAAAGCAGGGGTGTGCGAGTACTCGTACGGTTCGAGTATCGAGCCGAGTACTCGACTCGATACTCGATAACAACACATTGAGATACTCGAGACAGATTCGAGTAGCTTTTTAACTTCTTAAATACTCGAGTCCGAGGCTTACAACTATAGCAGACGATGAGTTCATGATCATTTATTTTGAAAATCACCTGTTCAATGTTTAATTGATCACTAACAATCTTTTTGAACTAGTTAGTTATTAGATAATTGAACATCTTCATTATTTTCAAGAAATTTACAAAATTGCTGCTCGACAAGTCAATATTTGAGACTCGATAATTACTCGAAAGAACCAAAATTTGACCTATCTAAATACTCGATACTCGAAAGTATTTCTGAGTGAGACTCGGCTCGATACTCGATAAGAAATTAATTTTGATACTTGGACTCGGCTCGAAACCGAAAAAACGGACGGGACTCGCACACCACTGAACAAAAGAACTAAGGGTATTAAAAGAAATAGATAAGTTCCGATACTAACGTTAACTACTATGGGTTCACTGGAGAATTTCTTCACGTATCAAATTGGCACGCCCTGTATAATTTAGTAATTAATTGGCACGCAAATATTAATATATTTATAAAAGGCAAAGGGGTAACTTTAACTTAACGTCTTGTAACTTATACCATGCGTTAATAATATGTTAGCTCCCTATAAGTTACTCAGGCAATTCATTTTTATACTCCAGCGTTTTCTCCCGCGCCGCCGGCTTCCCAATTATATGCGACGCTCTGCGGCCGCCACGTGTACGAAAATCTTATTTACTCTTCTTTCCGGTTATTCCCCGGAAGCGCGTGTAGTGGAAGCTAGCCAATGATATCGGAGCTATTTAAGCAGCCGAATATTTCGCCTCGGTTAAGAAAACAGTTAAGAGATCAGTGGATTGGATTTAGCTCTGTTGTATAATTTTCTGGTTTCAAGTCACAATAACAACTCTTATCTTTAGCATTCTTTATCAATATCTGCAAATTGCATTGAGTTCCTGCATTTTTGCCTCAGTACTGACACAAACGCCATGATTTAATGTTAAATTGTTAAAACATAAACATTCACGACTAAAACACTCCCTTGTTGAAAAAGCAGCCCACGACTCGAGGTCGAGGAGCCGTACGAGCGGGATTTTTTTTTCGACAAGAGGGAGCGCAACATTCGGATTTTTTCCCGCGCGGGCGAAATGAGAAGAAATCGCTGGATACATTACGCCTATGGAGCCTGAATAACTTATAGGGAGCTAACATATTATTCACTCATGCTTATATCAATACTAAAAGACTGAAAAAATAAAGCAGTGTAAAGTTAATGGGGGTTCATGCGTTCGCTAAGTATAAAGCCACGCTCGACTAGATAAAGCTGAAACTATCGCTAACGAATGAATGATACTAATTAAATAGGCCTAAAATTTTCCTCCAGAACAAAGGTGAATTTTTTTTGTCGAATATTAAATTTCTTTCTGAAAGGCACATCACATTTTGTACACATCCCATTTATTATGTACAACGCGAGTAACGCAACGCAAAAAAGGGGGGTGGGGGGAAATCGAATATGGGTTCAAAACAGTTTTTTCTTTGTCAAAGCCAAGGCACAATAGGAAGAAAAATGGTTTATGGTTTATGGTTATTTATCTTTATGGAAAAAAACCATCAGAGACGAGAAAAATGAAAGATTCTTCATTGATTGGCAATTACTTATATATATTACTTTGGTAAAATTCTCCCACGAGTTATCAAATATCAAGAAAAGTTCGTTCTTAAGAGCCAAATTTGTGCATACGACTGATTCTTAAAAGGGATCAGGATATCCTATTACGTATCATATTTACAATATCCTGCATTTTGTTTACGGCTTCCTCCGTTGTTGCTTTCTCTTCTAAAAGTTCAGTCTGACGTTTTAAATTCGCCTACAATGTTAAAAAGAAGACAACAAAAAAACAAAAGATGATCGAAAATTTGAAATTTTTCACGCTGTTTTAGTTTAAAAATGCCAATGGGTGTTCTTACAGCATTAACATCAAGCAGCCTTTGTCGTTTATCCCTCAACTTCTTTATTTCTTCGTCCAGTTCTTTCTTACGTTTTAATTGTTTCTGTTTCTCCTCCTCTTTGGCTGTAAAACAAATTTTTTCATTGTATAATAATAATAACAACGTCAGAAGGTTTTTGGGGGAGGATTTTACGTCGAGGGGTCGGACGTTCGGCATTTTAGAGTACGGGATTTTGAGATTTCAAGATTTTGACAAAGATTTTGAGATTTTGCCCCAGATTTTGAGATTATTTCTGACTCCGATTTTAGAAATCTGGAAATCTAGTCCAAGATTTTAAGATTTCAGGATTTTAAAGGAGATTTTCAGATTTTGAACACGATTTTCAGATTTCGAAGATTTCAGGATTTTGTTCAGGATTTTCAGATTTTGAAGGAGATTTCGGGCTTTGGAACAAGATTTTCAGATTTTGAAGGAGATTTTCAGATTTCGAGGAGATTTTCGGATTTCGAGGAGATTTTCTGATTTGGATATTTTAGGATGAGATTTCGGGATTTTACGTTAAGATTTTCGGGATTTTCAGATTTTAAAATAGGGATTTCGGGATTTTCAGATTTTAAGGTAGGGATTTTGGGATTTCTAGATTTTGACGTGAGATTTTAAAATTTTTAGATTTTGACGTGAGATTTTAAGATTTTTAGATTTTGACGTGAGATTTCGGGATTTCGAGATTTTCGCGAGAGATTTTAAACAGATTTCAAACGAAGTGTACGGGATTTTGACAAACGTCCGACCCCTCGTTTTACGTACCTTGCTTTTTACTTTTAACCGCTATCGAAGTTGGCGCATCTTTCTTCCAAGGTTGATGATGCGTAAAGGAAGATTTAACTGGAACCATCAAGGTCACTGAAGAAGAATTGGAGGAAGATGGGGCGGCGGGAGAAGATATAGTCGAAGCCGATATTGGTATCGTACATTTGGGGCACTTCCAATGAGCGTTTTTGTTTACAATTTTACCGTCAGTAAGTTGAGGGACTACTTTCGCGGCGCAACGAGTATGATAGGGTCTTTTGCAACCGAAACACGCTAACATATCACCGCTTCCGGCTCCCAATCTTAAATGGCAGATACCGCACAAAATAACGTCCGATAAAATACCCTGCAAGAAGTAAATTATCAAATGTACGAAGAAATTAAAAGTTAAAAAAAGTAATTACTAATTACCCCATTTTTATTGAAGACAGTCTTCAAGCATCCATTAAGGATATTATTCTTTGGAATTGGTTTAATTAAGGAGTCAACTTTGGTTAAAACACTCCCATTAGTCGAGGATGAGGAATTACCGACAACATTATGATTGTTTATGGCAGTTTTAAGAACCAACGAATGAGGTGGTGGAGGAGGCGCGGATTTTTTGGAGCAATTAAGTGGAACGCAATTATCTTCGTTTGACGTTGAAGTCGTTTGCGGTGGTGGTTCAGTTTTGACCCGAATATGGTGCACACCAACGGGTAAATTATCCAAAGAGTTACACTGCGTGACAGTGTTTGTAATGACTAAATTGGTTCCGTTGCGAGAGATGAAGATATTAGTTGGACCGTTTCCGTTTTCTATTCGAGAAGTATTTGAAGTCGTCGTCGTAGTAGTAGTAGTAGTAGTAGTAGTTAAGTTTGTAGTTGTAGGGGCGACTGTAATTTGAGGTGGTGTCGGTGTTGGTGTTGGACTTTGTATTGGCGAGACGTTTAATTTTTGTCGACCTGAAACATTAAACACATCTTAGGTTAGGGGCAAAGCAGTTCTTGGATTTGTGGAAATTGCGTTAAATTACCACGAGTTTTCTTGACTTTTAATAAGGGATTTGCAGCGGCGGCGCTAAGTAACGCTGCGGCATTCCTACGTTTCTCTTCAATAGCCGCGTTTGAAAATTGGGGATTGGCGGTAGTTCTTCGCTTTCTTTCGCCGCGTTTGCTTTGGAGTTCATTCATAACCTCGCGGTTGATCAACCCCAAAGCCGTCATGAAATCCATTTTCTATTGAGCGGTACGACAAATCGCTTAGGATATAACAAATGTCCATAGTAAAGAAGAGTCACCTAAAACTTACATTACTGTCTTCGCTGGATTTCTCGGATTTGACTTTAACCTGTTTAACATCTACAAATTTGGTCGAATCATGCAAAACCAAGGGATGAGGTATTTTTTTCTCTTTTTTCACAACGGGTGTAGGGGCGTTTTCGACTACGGCAGTCGTGACAGTACCGCAAGAATCAACCGTTGAAGTGACCGTCCTCGAATTAGGAGGGGGGTATTGCGGTACCCTAATAGGCGAGCCTAATTTCAAAACGTAACTAGCCGAAGAAGTAGTGTTTGTAGTTGAAGAATTACACGTTGTTTGAGGGCCATCCGAAGAAGTTGGACGGCTACTCGAAATGGGTGAAGGTACAACCAGAACGGAGGACGAAGAGATCGAGTTTGAACTGACTGGGGAAGAGTTTTCGATCGTTGCGATACCCGATTTAGAGTTTATTACCCGGCTAGTAGCGTTTATGATAGCCGTAGTTTGACCGGCACTCAAGGAAGGAAATAAAACCGTCGTTTTTAGTTTACTGACGAGAGAAGGAACTGCTTGGTGGATTATATTTTGAGCCGCTGTCGGTACAGGAGGGACTGTACTAGCTTTTATCGAAGGTTTTTCGACGCGAAAAGAGAGTCCGTGCGATTGGACCTGAAGATCAAATCCATCAGAGAAGTTGCGAGAAACTAAACTTCATTTCTACAGCTATAAAACTTACCCCCGTATTGACTGATAACTGCCGACTTTTGCTTTCAGCTGTGGTTGAGATGAGAAACCTCGCGTTTGCGGGAATAACGCTAACAGTGTTGGTTGATAAGTTACTTAAGGTTGTTGGCGTAATAGGTTTTGTAGTTTTAATTGGTTGTTGTTGAAGTTTATTTTGATTCGCTTCCCTCTCTTTCCTCAAATTCGCGACTATTTGAGTCTGAAAGTTTCGTTTTAATAAATTATCATTACTAATCACTAATTATCTTTAATAAAAACTAAATTTAAGGCACTAATTATCTTTAATAAAAACTAAATTTAAATAACTAATTATCTTTAATAAAAACTAAATTTAAAGAACTAATTATCTTTAATAAAAACTAAATTTAAAGAACTAATTATTTTTAATAAAAACTAAATTTAAAGAACTAATTATTTTTAATAAAAACTAAATTTAAAGAACTAATTATTTTTAATAAAAACTAAATTTAAAGCACTAATTATCTTTAATAAAAACTAAATTTAAAGCACTAATTATCTTTAATAAAAACTAAATTTAAGGCACTAATTATCTTTAATAAAAACTAAATTTAAAGAACTAATTATCTTTAATAAAAACTAAATTTAAAGAACTAATTATTTTTAATAAAAACTAAATTTAAAGAACTAATTATTTTTAATAAAAACTAAATTTAAAGAACTAATTATTTTTAATAAAAACTAAATTTAAAGCACTAATTATCTTTAATAAAAACTAAATTTAAAGCACTAATTATCTTTAATAAAAACTAAATTTAAGGCACTAATTATCTTTAATAAAAACTAAATTTAAAGAACTAATTATCTTTAATAAAAACTAAATTTAAAGAACTAATTATTTTTAATAAAAACTAAATTTAAAGAACTAATTATTTTTAATAAAAACTAAATTTAAAGCACTAATTATCTTTAATAAAAACTAAATTTAAAGCACTAATTATCTTTAATAAAAACTAAATTTAAAGCACTAATTATCTTTAATAAAAACTAAATTTAAGGCACTAATTATCTTTAATAAAAACTAAATTTAAAGCACTAATTATCTTTAATAAAAACTAAATTTAAAGCACTAATTATCTTTAATAAATACTAAATTTAAAGCACTAATTATCTTTAATAAATACTAAATTTAAAGCACTAATTATCTTTAATAAATACTAAATTTAAAGCACTAATTATCTTTAATAAAAACTAAATTTAAAGCACTAATTATCTTTAATAAAAACTAAATTTAAAGCACTAATTATCTTTAATAAATACTAAATTTAAAGCACTAATTATCTTTAATAAATACTAAATTTAAAGCACTAATTATCTTTAATAAATACTAAATTTAAAGCACTAATTATCTTTAATAAATACTAAATTTAAAGCACTAATTATCTTTAATAAAAACTAAATTTAAAGCACTAATTATCTTTAATAAAAACTAAATTTAAGGCACTAATTAACTTTAAAACCTAAAAAACTAACTGACAATTAAACTAATCACTGATAATAAACAAGATAAGTATCTTTCACAACAACCAGCCTACCTACAGGGTTCAGATAAATAACCAGATCACTCACTAAGCACCCAAGGGTAAAGCTGGTAAAACGCGCTCTGTAAAAGTGTTCCACCCGCCTCACACCAATGCTTTGAGGGAAAAAACCTCGTTTTACCCCTTAACGGTAAACAAGTTATAAAACCATCTCCGACTCTGGGAGTCTGACTCTTGACGAAAAACGAATTCAAGTCTTAGAAAACGTTTTTATTACATTTCCGCGCCCCAAAATAAACTAAACAAAGAAAATAATCAATAATGAAAGCTAGAAAAGAGAGAGAGAGAGAGAACTACACCCCTTAAAAAAAAAAAGATTAAATCTGGTAAATAAAGTATTGGGAAAACGCTACTAACATACAAATATTTAATTTACGTACTCCAATCCTATAATAATAAATACTCAGATCAAACATGGGCTGCCTGTCACGGATTAACGCAAAAGCAACGGTAAAATATATTATTTAAAGTATAACATGCAAAATAAGCCATGAAAAATAAGAATAACAGGGGATTGACACAGCGCCTACCCCCAGCTTCGCGATTTTTATCAGAAGCTTATAACCAGAAGTACGGTTACAATCTCGTAACAATTATACAATTGAAAAACCGCCCCGAAAAGGACGACGTGCATTGCGCAATGGTCTATAACTATAGTTAAACATTGCTCCATGGAATCAAGGAATATTTAAAATACTTCGAACGACAGGTTTCTAATTCCGGGAAGAAGTTAACCACAACACACCAGGTAAACATTTTTGCGATACAGAAGTAAACACCGCAGTATCGACTAAGTAAAGATTTGTAGAAACTTAAGAAATAGGAGGAGGCGGGAAAGAGAAAATAGGGAAGAAACTAAACAAACGCTTCTCACCTAAAAAATTCAAGACTCCATTATACAAAAACGATACAAAAATCGAAAGAGAAGAGAGAGGTAACCAAAAAACTCTTCCATCGCGTCTCCCAAAGCTTGAAGAGAAGCGAAGAACTCGCGCGGTTTTCCTTCTTTATCCGATTCACTTTTTTATACGGACGCGCGCGCGTGCAGATATTACCTCGCGACCGACGAAAAACGGGCGGGAAAAAATTTTGGAGGGAAAGAAGCTCCATAGCCACGCGCAAGGGGGATGGAAATGAACTAAAAAAAAAAGAGTCATATTTTCTCTCTCTCTCCTCTTCCAGTTCTCCAAGAGAAGAGAAGAGAGGAAATTGTAAAGGGATCATCCCTTTTGCTCCGTTATTCCCGCCTTTTTCCTCCTCCGCGCGCGCTCCCGTATAGAAGGAAAACGGAGAAAAAACGCGGGAAAAGAGAGCGAGATGGCAAAGCAAAACCGCGTGTTCCGACGATGCTAGCACGCGCTCCCAGTCTCTCTCTCTCTCTCTCTCTCTCTTCTCTGGAAGATTTTATTGATCCTTGGGTGGAAAAACGCGCACGAGTCTTTTGACAACGTCAGCTCTAGTGCGGGCAACAACGCGCGCGCATTAAATATATAGTTTCCGCGAAACTCCATCCACTTTCCCTACTCTTTCCGCCACTTGTGCCAAGGAAAAAGGGGACCGAAAAGTTGGGAGAAAAGTCTTCTCTCAATTTTCTGCCCCCTTTTATCCGAACTCTCTTCTCCTCTTGGTTCTCTACTAGAGTTTTCGAAGGTTGGGCTCTCCTGCAAAACTCTCTTTTAGGTGTTTTCCGAGAGCTAGGGTTCTCTACATTCTAGAACTTCCCGCTAACTCCGACTCCCCCCCCCCCTTCATTCCCGGAGAAATCACAAATTTCGTCGCAACCTAGTCGACCCGCAACCAAAATGACGACAGACGCCATTATTTTGCTTCATTTCATACAAGTTTTGACACACAAATATCTTTTGGGACATTATGGATTTTGTTTCTGAGCTACACCAATACTAAAAATGCAGACCTAACTTATTCAAGAAGCCTTGTCATTTCAATTTCATTTACTATAAATACGCCATGGAACAAGTTTATATAAGCAACAATGCTTATACATAGTGAATAGGTTTTTAAGAATTTATTACTTAAGATTTAAAATATGGTAATTTTCCTGACACTAACATTATAAATTTTGTTTCTAGTAAAAAAGTTTGCAAAATTAAAATTAAACTGAAGTTAAAGATTATACCGAATTTCAGATTAAAGATAATCCAGCCACCAAAAGCTAAGTTAATCAAATTTTAATCCTACCTGCTTTTCACTCAGAGTCACAATTTCTACTTGCAGTTCTCGAAGTTGCTTTTTGAGTGCCACATTCTGTAATCACAAATATTAACCATAAATTAATGATAAGCAAATCAACAAGCATCTGTACATAATTAATTTGTTGAAGGAAAAACAACTTACTTCCGTATCTGTTTTCATCTTTCCTACGATGATCTGTAAATAAAAATATCAATATTTTTAATCTCAATTACCAGATCAGAGTGTAACAATCAAAATTAAACATAAGCTTAATATTAAATGCGCAGACTTTGTAATTGAACCAAAGCACTGATAAACTTATCTAAATGTACCCAAACATGATAGCATAGATTTAGTCATTAGATGTTTACATAACCCCCAGTAACATGGTTATCTAAATACTAAGCAAACTTAGTATAATTAGTATAATTTTGTAATTGATGGATGTATTACCTCAAAATTTATATTTAAGGGACCCCTACACTCTAAATCATAATTTCGCCATTCTTTCATATGCCTAACTGGGTCAATCTAGACGGGTTAATTCGCGTATTTATTCATAGTAGCGCTTCGTGTCAATCGCTTTACATTGAAAGATCACCAATTATCAATTACATAATTCCCAAATGAACTCAAAACATGGTAAACGCAAAAGAAAACTGAATTAATAAAAAATAAATCTGGCAAAGGCTTAACATGGTGGGCTATAAACTTAAAAGGAGACGAAAGCCACTACTATGAAGTAATCAAAAACTCCGTCATGTCGGGTCGATACATCCCAGAGTTACTTTCTCTCTTATAAAAAAATCTCTCCCCGAAACTTCGGATAACGTTATACTTGGACCGCCCTATACCGTTATTTAACCTAGATTGTCGTAATTTTCAGCCAAAAACCGCGCCGATTCAACAGTAAAAACCCGCTAGAAACGATCATAAATTTAGGCCTAAAAATCAATGACAGTAACTCTCGGAGAAATCAACAAAGATCGGCCTCAAGAAAAATTGATAAAGTAGATCAAAATCCCAAGTTGGGCTTCCCCGTTCTACCTGATGTTTCTGTATGGCAACTTTCAGCTGTCCTTGAAGAGTCGATAGTTCCATGGTCTATTTCTCACAAGATTATCCGAGTTAGGCTTAACAAGGTACGCGACGTAATCTAAAATAGCCCGATATATCTCGCCAACCGATAATAATTAAACATCCCCTAATTAAATGGGCAACAGCGCGATTAGTTTATCGCCGACTTACACCCGGGCAGCGCGGGAGGGAAGTCGGGTCGGCCGGCCAAACGCGCACGCAAAAGCCCGAAAATCGCGAAACTGTACCAGAGCAACTCAACTCTAGTGGGGTTCGACCCCCTTCCACCAACGCGAGCTACTTTCTCTTCAGTGCAACCAAAACTTCCGCGGAGATTTTTCCAAAGAGTTGTTCAATAGTTTATTTCCTGGTAAACTAGTTAAAATCAACCAGATTCGAGATAATTACCGTTTTTCATTAAGCCTAATTAGCTTATAAAATTCTTTAACCAGTCGATTAACCATCGAATTAACTTACAGTCGAAGGACTACTTTTCTGTCGCGGGTTGGACACTGGCGGTTTTTTACAAAGACGTGAAGAGGTTTCTCGCGCACCTTTTACCCCCCAAAGCTCTCCCACTACCTCTCTACTCGGTCGCCTTTGTAAAGTTTTCGGCTTTTGTAAAATTATTAATAACGTTTCTAAATCAGAAATTTTAATATTATTTTTAGAATATCAGACTCTATTGGAACTTCATTGATATCACAATAATTTTTCATTAATCTAATCGATAATTTGGGCTAGAATAAAGCGCGAAACAAACACAGGACCTAGCAATCTTACAACAAAGTTTCGCCTTCAGTAACTTCCAAAGAAATATGTTGTAGAAAACATACTACATAGCCGAAGCATTAGGGGTATAAAACAAGGAGAGTATATACTCTGTACCCTAGGTTTACACACTTTAAATGTACTTGTGTTTTTGGAACGTAACGTAACACGGAGAGCGTCTAAAAAGTACTACAGATACGAAGTAGATTGCATCCATGGTAGGAGGAGCCTAACAGTAAAAGCGCTTGCGCGCGTAAGATAAACCTCCCTTATTGGATAATTTTTCGGCATTGGTTGATTTGGTTCCCGCTGCAATTTTTACAAAAATCGTGTAAGCAGGTGTTTTTTACGAAAATTTTAAAAGAAAAGCCGAATTAATCGAAATTTCTTAAACCAATCGATACTAAACTCGCGTTTTTAAAGCTTTTACGTAAGAAAACCCAATTAAATTATGCAACCATAAAACGATTTAAATAGAGTTCAAGTTAAGCCTTGGTTCAAAAAAAAAGTTCTCCCATCCTGCATCCTCCTAATCATCCAATGTCACAATGTGACAAGAATTTATATATATAACCTTGTAATTGGTTAAAATTATTTATAGGCAAATTTACAGCATGGCCAAACGTCAAGCTGATAAGCAGTTAACTCAGGAAACGTGCGAAGATGAGGATGAAGTTGTAGAAGCGGGTGTTTTTACCCCAGCAAATGAAGCTTCCTTAAAAGAACGAATCATTAAAAAAGCTAAAAGAAGCTTACCATCAAGTGGCGTAAGTTTCAAACCATTACTTTACCTTTCAGTGGTTATTTCCAACTTTGTTCATTTAAGTGGTTAATTATCGTAATCTTATCTTTCCACATAGACGCCAACTTCAGCCTTTTCAGGGTTTGCTGGCTTCACTTCTAAAAGCTCACCCTTTGTTATAAACCCTAGTTTTAACCAAACTCCAACTAGTAACGGAAAAACTACAACCATGTCCTCTATATCTCCACCTAAATCAAATGGGGGTGATGATAAAGAGATTATCTATTACCAAAATATTAAAGAATTAAACTCTAGCGTATTAAAATGGTTGCAAGAACACCATTCCAAAAACAATTACTGCGATTTCACACCCGTTTTTAAAGATTACGAGAAACATTTCTTAGATCTAAAACAAAAATATTCCATAAACAAGCCGCCAATAACTAATAATTTTAGTGATTTAGCCAAAAGTACAGCTTCATCTTGTGAGTAATCAATCTTAAAACAACCCTTTAAAGACTTAATTAAAAGTTAACAAAATTAAATTCCTTTAGCTACAACTAAGACCGACTCCCCGGCAAAATTTTCCTTCTCAAATGCGAGCCCTCTTGCTCAGAATAAAACACCGCCGCCTTCCATTACTGGTGGCGGGTTTTCATTTGGTCTTTTAAACAATTTTTCAACTCCCGCCAAAACTTCAACAGGCACTGGTTTTTCATTTGGAAGTTTGAGCTCTAATAACCAAGCCTCCAACACGCCCTCATTTAGTTTCGGAGTCGCAAATGCATTAGCTAAACAAAAAGAAGCGAATAATCAGGAACCCGATGCAACTGGAGCTGCTGGTACTTCGTTAATCCTTGAAACTCTTCTGAGTTAGTTTTAAGACTAAAAATTACTTTTAGAAACCAAGAATGATAATGACGATAACTACGAACCTCCAAAGCACGAAGTTAAAATTGTCGAGGAGAGTGATGCCTTATATTCAAAACGATGCAAGCTTTTTTATAAGAAGGATTCGGATTATGTAGAAAAAGGAGTTGGATTACTTTACTTGAAGAAATTAGATGATAAAACGCAATTGCTAGTTAGGGCCGAGACATCTTTAGGTACCATAACGTAACGGTATCCTCTTTTGTCATTAACTCTAACCCTATTTTTTTTTTTTATTGCAGGAAATATTCTACTAAATATTGTTTTGAGTAACCAACTACCAATTAATAGAATGGGAAAGAACAACGTTCTAATTGTTTGCATTCCAAATCCTCCATTAAACCCTAAAGAAACTCCCGTACCAACTCCTATGCTAATTCGTGTCAAAACCAGCGCTGAAGCTGATGAATTATTGGCTAAGATTAACGAGTACAAATGTTAAGTTCTTTCTACATAAAAAAAAATAACTATACCTAAAACAATAAACATGTAAAAAAAAAAGTCTCCTAAACTAGATCAGTTTAATAAAAAAATTTGCTTTTAAAATGAAGCACTTTGAGTTTGAAGAGTGATTCATTTCATTATTTTCCTTCACTAATAAATTTTCGTTGTTTAGGATGGTTTTGTGTCAAACTGTTGCTAAGCCTACTTTCCTAGAAAATTTGAATGACTCAGCAAATTCCATTACTAAGCCTTTTCATCTCAGATTTTTGGGGTTAATCATTAAAATTAAAGAAAATTTTAATCACTAATAAATTTTCGTTAAGGATGGTTTTGTGTCAAACTGTTGCTAAGCCTACTTTCCTAGAAAATTTGAATGACTCAGCAAATTCCATTACTAAGCCTTTTCACGTCAGATTTTTGGGGTTCATCATTGAAATTAAAGAAATTTTAATCACTAATCAATTTTCGTTGTTTAGGATTGTTTTGTGTCAAACTGTTGCTAAGCCTACTTTCCTAGAAAATTTGAATGACTCAGCAAATTCCATTACTAAGCCTTTTCATGTCAGTTTCATTTTTTTTTTAAGGGTTTATTATTAAAATTTTACGTCCTTATAAATTTAATAATTAAGACGACCATAATAATTACAAATAAAAAATACAGCGTAGAAGCGAAATTAATTAAAAGAAAAGCAGCATAGGGGAGGGGAAGGGGGGGGAAAGAAGTTACCAGTTAATAAATTTAAAATATAAGAAATAAATTCTCATTTTATCTATATTGGCGTATTAGCAGCGAAAGCGGACAAATTTCCCATTTGACTTAATCCCGCTTCAATATGCTTTACGTGAATTTCCACCGAGTTTTGAAATACGCTGAAAAATGGAAAAAATTTATAGAGAAACTAAAACCATGGATAAAGAATGCGCGTGAGGAAATTTGTTTTCACGCTATAGGATAGGCAACTCCCTATCTTGAACGACAGCTTATTCTGTATATACTCTGTTACCGCTTCGGTTGTCAGCACGCGCAAACCTAGGTCTCTATGTAACGTAGCTTTGTACATGCTGTCAAGAGACAAAAACTTCAGGATCTTCAGGATTTAAAATATCCGCGAGTTTTTTAGCTCGAGTGCACGGACCTCTAGGCCTTAGTTTCAAATACGTGTAGTAGGCTGTAGGCAATTTCACACGTATTTGAAACTAAGGCCTAGAGGTCCGTGCACTCGAGCTAAAAAACTCGCGGATATTTAAAATCCTGAAGAGTTTCGTCTCTTGACAGCACGTACAAAGCTACGTTACATAGAGACCTAGCATTGCGCGTGCTGATAACCGATGTTGTAACAGAGTATATACAGGATAAGCTGTCGTCCGAGATAGGGAGTTGCCTATCCTATAGCGTGAAAACAATTTCCTCAGGCTCATTCTTTATCCATGCTAAAACTATCAATAATTAAAAATGACCGAAATCATCGTATTTACCTGACATTTTGGGGCTCTAATTTGGATTGAATTTCTTTTAAAGTGTCCGACAATGATTTAAATTCAAAAGAGTTCATCTCATTATCAGCAAGGCACTATTTTAAAAACAATTACAAAATGGTTAATTAATTTTCTTTAAAATATAAATTAATTAATTAAACGGACCTTAAATTGGATCATAATTGATGTAAGTTCAGTGATTAAGTTTATCATTCGATTATTGTTAACTTGAGGGAAATTACGGGTAATCTGATCTTCGACTAAATCTCTCGATTCATTCAAGGCTCGTTGACGAACGGAATCGGGTTGAACGACAGTCATCATTTCTTGATCCGGGCAAATCTCGGCGCAATATCGCTGAGCGTTTGTTAGATATTCGTTCAAGTCTTTATTCATGCATTCAAATTCCAAGACGTTGGCAGCGTATTTCTTTTGGAAATCCAATGGAATTGATAGTTGGTATGACCTCTAAAGAATAAATTACGCGTTAGTACAACAAAAAAATAATAAATATTAATTAAATTAATTAATTAATTACCAATTTCTCAGCTTCCGTATTCATTTCTTTTAATTCGTCCAATTTCTCTCGTTTGGCAGTGAGAATCTTCGAAAGACGAACCAAAAGAACCAGGAATTTTACCGGAAATCCCCCTAATTTGCCTTCTTCCGATGATAAGAGGTTGTTTCTGCCCGTGTTGCTTCCTAATAAGGGGTCATTGTCCTAAAGAAAACGTATTTAAAACACTGTGAAGTTAAAAATTGATTAACTACGTTAAAATTAATTACCAAAGTTGGACTGTTCATCAAAAATCTGGAAGGTTGGACTAAGAATGGATTTCTTCGCCGAGTTTTTTGAGCAAAAGCTGAAATTGGCATCAATTCTTGAGGTTCATTACTCTATTTGAAATTAAAGTTGGTTACTTAATTTGTATCCTAAATTTAATCCTAAACTTAACGACACTCACTAAAACTTCGTGATCCGCGATGGAAACTGTTCCGAGTCCCGGACGTTCCAACGTAACTCTGTAAGTGTTGTTTGAAGTATCCACAGCGTCTATTGAACCAATGAATAAACCATCTTGGGGTTTTCTTAGTAGAGCAGTGACTTTGGTTCCGATAACCAATTGTAAAGGAACGTCTTTAGGCAGATCTCGAAAATGAGTCAAGTTGACGACTTTTCTTTGTTGCAACTGTCGAATCTTCTGACGTTTACTATGAAGAGCCGCAATTTCTTCAGCCAGAAACGCCGGGGAACATCTCCTTGGTTTCCCCATCAACCTTCTAATGCAAGACCATTCCACTCGGGTTAATTTTCTCGTTTTTAAATATGGAAATGATTCTTTCAAACAGGCGCAGAACTCGTTATCTCCCAAGAATAATGGTCTATATTTAAAATTTTGATTATTTTAACTTCTCCCATTGATTTCTTTTTTTTTTTTCATTATTGGAAGATCCTTACTGGTCAATATTAGAATAAAACCATTCGTAGCAAACCCATTTATGAGCTTTAGGTAGCTTTAGAATGTTTCTTAATCTTGTACTGGTTCTCTGGGCAGCCAATCTCATAGGTGATGGTCCAACTTGACGCGGAGGAGAATCGGGAGGTGGTGAATCTATCATTTGAGGTGGAGATGACATTCGTGGAATTCTCCTGGGAGGATGACGTTGCGGAGGCCGAGAATATCTTTGTCCAGGACGCGGAGGAGCTGATTTTACAGCTATAGGACGAGGCACCACTTTGGATATATTTCTGGGTACAGTACGTGGTACGGAACGCGGTATTGGTCTTGGAATGGGTCTAGCCTTAGTTCTGGGCATGGGGTGAGGTCTTGACCGAACAGCTTTGGGTTGAGTTGTGGTGAGAGACTCCATAGTTAATATATTACCAATATCAACATGATCAGGCTTTTCCTCTTTGACAATACTCAAAGGTACTGAGGACTAAATTTTGATTTAAATTACAAGCAACTCGGATATTACTATGATAAAAGGATAGCTTACAGATCCTGGCGGTTCACCGGGTTTGTTAGGTTTGACAGCATTTGCTGCCTGTATGAGGCGGTTCTTGCGAGGTGATCGTCCATAAGCAAATGAAGTGTCTTCATCATCATTGAAAATTTTGCTATTTCGTTTACGTATCCTAACAGGCTATAATATATGTGTGACCAGATGAATCTTAATTAGTTTCAACATAAATAATAATGATATTTTAACTTACGTGATCTCTTAAAGGTACAACGCGTTTTCCTCCACCTAAAAACATTTCGAAAAAGATTTCAAATTTTGAGCTAAGGGGGCAGAAAGGGGGTGGCTACTATGGGAAATTTGAAAAACACTACTACAACACCACGGAATGGGGACATTGGTTTATTTACTTTACGACGACATAAAGATGGTAATATTTGAACTAAATGTTTTTATAAACCTGCAATGACTAATAATTATCTTTAATTATAACCCGTGAATGCTTTTCCCTAAACCAAGTTTGGATTAAAAATGGCCATTTTGAGATTCACACTTCCCGGGTACCACAAGCATATACAATGTTTTTCGTAGGGGGAAATAGGTCAAATAATTCAACATAAAAATTTTGCGCGCCATTTTTAAACAGTAATTAAATACCACTAATAACTATTGAAGCGCAAATAATTAAATTTAAGCTTACTTTCGGGAGGATTTTGCTCAATTTCGTCCGCCATGCTCTTCAAATTTTGAATGTTTCGCGTCGTCACAAAGCGTGCTTTGACGTCATCAATCTTCCTTGCCCCTTTCGCGCCTTCTCATAGGTCGCTGAAAAATAACTCATATATGGAAAATTTTATTGGCTGAAAAGACACACGTGTAATTTGTTTGTAAAATGGGGTCAAAATTACGCGGGAAATACAAAGGTCAAGAAGGAACGCACGTGGAGTCGTGGACGGTGGATTTTAAATACAAATGATAACGTTTACTTCAATGTTTGTTTTCGATTTACAATGAGAAGGTCGTGTAATTTAGGTTCGGGCAAATCGAACAAAGATAAACAAACGGCGAAACAAATAGATAAGAAAGAACCTAGAAAAATAGTGAAAAGCCCATGGAATGTGAGTTCGTTTTTAATTTTGTGAATCGATGTCTAACCTATTAAATTTATTTTTCTTCAAAAGAATGAAGTTGTCGACCAATCTACGTATAAACTCACTCCTGAAGAAGTGGTAACAAATTAAACTAAAATCTACATATTATAAGATAAATTATATATTGGTTTTCATAGTACAAAAGACACTTGCTTCACAAATCTAAAAACATTGAAGCAGCTAAGTTATCCCTAATTAAAAAGAGCCTAAACTTCAATTCAAACAAAGCAGAGCAATCGTGGGTTGAAAGCCCAGTTAAAATTGTACGTCATCAATCATTAATAAGACTACCTTAAACAAACACTAAAATTTTAAACATTATAGCTAGAACCAGCTGCAAGTAGTGTTACAGTTGCTCCTACTTTCTTAAAGTATGCAATTAATTAACCTTACTTTAAAAATGCTCATCTAAAAAAACACTAAATGAACACTTTTAGTGATATAAAACAAGGGCTAGTTGTTAATTTGGAACAAAATGTTACACCCTTACGAGAAGCTCAAAAACCATTCATCCCTGATCGAACCCCGTCTGAAATTTGTGACCAACTTGATTCTTTAAGTTTATCAAATCAAATTGCGCAAGTAATACCTAAAAAAAAAAATCTGTAAGCCTTGATCTAATTATCTTTAAAAACATTCTCCCAGCTCAAAATGGAACTTGAGAAAGAACGCGCGGCTCGTTTGAAAGTAGAAAATGAAGTGACAGAATTAAGACTACTTCTTTCGCAAGTCATTAAAGTATAAAATTACAATTGGGCCCTCGCAATAGAGTGTATCTAATTGCTAATTTAAACTATAGGAAGTCCTACAAGTTAGATGTACGCTTGACAAAGATTTCTTGAAGAAAATACCAGACCCTGTGACCTTTTAAATAGATTTTTTTTGGTTTTTATTAAGTTTTATTAACATCTTGGACTAATTGAGAAAAAACAAAGCTACTGGTGTTTTTTTATACCAATACCAACTTTATTTCAATGACATTGGGATAATATATGAATTACATTTTTTGTTTTGTTTTGTTTGGTTTTGTCTAACTTCCTGATATTGCCTATTATTTTCAAAATAAAGGAAAAAAAAAAGGGTTTATTACATTTTATAGTTAAATGATAAATCTAACAACTAACTTGTCAATATTGTAATTATACATTGGGGGAAATGATACATTGGTACTTCCAAAAATGTTTGCAGTTAAATCCATTTTTAATGATCATGACGCGGCTTAATTTTCTAAGCCTTGGTTCAGTTCAAAGGCAAAGGCTTAACAAGAAAGATCTCGAAGACTGCGGACTTAATTCGTAATTAATAACAAATTTGACTGTAAACGTTTTTGTACTAAAAATGATCTTTAGTTTCAAATTTCTCATCAGTAAAGTTTTAATGAGTGGCCATTGGGGGCGTGGCCTATCTATTTACAATTAAACTAATCAGGGAAAAAAAAAATAAAAATTATACTATATTAAAAAATTTGCCTATATTTAATTTTTTCCACCATGATCATATTTATTTTCAATTTTTACGAAATGGATGGTGACTGTATAGAAAATTCATCCTATTAAAATTTTATCTATAAATTTTTCGTTACTTTTCACTGAAAAATTTTCTTTCGCAGCAACGGGCCTTATAAAAATTTTTTCGTGAAAAAAGTAGAATTATAGGACTTTACTTATATCCTAAGCTCGATCCTATAACTTTTAACGCGTAATATTTGTTGTTTTTTTTTTATTCTTAATATAAGGAGTATTTTCGTTATTTCACTTTCGATAATTAATTTAAATTAAATCTATGTGCATTTTTATTATTTTTCTTTTTTGTTCCAATTTTCTACATACATCAGCGTAGTTAATTAAATATTTAATTTTCCTATCCGAGATTTACATAAATTTGATACATCTACGCTGTTTTCCCCATTTATCTCCTAAACTATTTGAATTTCCTCCCATGATAGAATCAAGAAGTGATATCTAGTTTATTAGAGAGAAGATATAAGATGCTTAAATATTCGCGCGCCATAGTCCCAGTCCCCCTTTCAAAATACAAGGGGGGACGTAAAAGGAGGCGCCGTGCTATTTCGCTGCCTCTCCTCAGTCGGAAAATATGACTGTAATTTTCGTCATTCGCGTCGTCGCGCTGACGTGAGTTTTCAGGAACCAATGAGATGCTGGTTGTAATTTAGAGACGGGGATTAACTCCGGACAGGCTACGTTTGGCTGGAAATATGGCGAATTTATACCTTCTCTCTGAGATACTAGATATAACTTCTTGATAGAATTGAATAGGGGACAGAAAATTCAAAATTGTGACTTGAATATTCGTTTTGACTCTCGTGCGCGATTGAATCAAATGACACGGTAGGTTTTCTATATTATCTTTTAAACGTATTTTGGCAAATTTTAAATGTTTTTGTACTCTAAACCCGTCGTCCATAACCCCACCGTTTTAAGCAGTTGATACGTGAACTTTGATACATATTCCCCCCCATTTACTGTTTATTTATTTACTTTGAAGCTCATAAGGCAGGATAGGATGTAGCATTTATTTTCCGATGTAGATTCGTTTCGTAATTCTAACCGGGTCCTTTATTACCATCTTTTTCAATGACATCCAAATTAAACCTAGCGGACTGAAGTTACAGACAGAACTAGTTTGTAAGTAACGTAAAATCAAGGATGAACCCTTGGTAACGTAAAATCAAGGATGAACCCTTGGTAACGTAAAATCAAGGATGAACCCTTGGTAACCTAAAATATGGAAGAGATTTTCACGCTCTAAGCCTAAATATATATATATATATATATATCCCTAAAAAATATCCTATCATTTAATAAACTGAGTTTTAATCGATCAATCGTATTCCCCCCAACTAACAAATAAAGAAAAAAAAAGAAAGTAATTAAACTAATTAATAAAAAAAATATTTGGATGAGAAGAAAAAAAAAATATTAAGAAAAAATTTGAAGAATCATATGATGAAACGTATAATGATCTGTAAATCACCAAAACATGTTCAATTCATTGGTTTTTGTAGCGGTTACACGTAGTAGTTGTAGTAGATTAGCGAATTAATAGTTTCTCAATGAAGAAATTTGTCACGATTGTCAATTTATTTTAACTCGAAGATAACCATTCCCTAAAATTATATATAATTTTTTTTTTTTTTTACGTATCACCCTTAACTTTTTAAGCTTTATAATAAGGCTGGCAAATCCACGGTGGCGCGTTTACTGTTGCCCATTAAACCCTTCCTGACCATAATCGCTTCTCTATTTAACAAATACGATTGGTTAGCGGTGGCGGAAGATTTCGTCACTCTGCCATTGGTCACCCCGCGATTAAGGTGGTTTCCACCGGTGTTTTGCAGAGTATTGTTGGGCACTTTGGAGGAGGCAGTGGATTTGTTGTACTGTACGCGAAATTAGAAGCGTTTCTGGCTTAAACAAGGATACTAACTTACGGCGGCGGTCAGACGGACAAAGGAGTAAGTACGCTACACCAGGACGGACACTATAAGGACACCCAATATACATCTATTTTACCTTGGTTGTATGGTTACCATTGTTGGAGTTCTGGTTAGCGCTGTTGTTGTTTGAATTAACTTGGCAAAAATAACCGTGAGTGACATCTTCGCCATTTAACAATAGATTCAATAAGACACTTTTTTGGGCAGCTATTACGAGAGAAATCTCTCTCAATGGGTGCGTCTATCGGAGTCTAAAAGCCTATTTAACGTTGCAACAACGGTATACTATACTTACTAGAATTAATAATTTCCTTGGTATCCATTTTTAACTTTTTCAGGCTCGAGTCGGAAGGATTGGGTAGGGGCACCGATGATCCATTCCGTTTTGGAGGAGGATCGGGTGGTGTAGGAAAAGGCCTCTCATTTTCGATGGAAGTTAGAGGAGGCCCAATGTCCGTGCCATTGGACCCTAATATCCTCTCCTCAAAATCCAAGCCGTCAATCGGCTCTCCGCCTCTATCTTCTTGTCCCAAACAAGTGGTTTTATTGGGGTGGTAACCATTGAGAACTTTCCGTAAACCACCACCTCCCCCAACTGGGCTATTCTTAATGGATGGATTCCTCATCGCGCCATTTTGCCGCAACGCTTTCGCTAGTGGCCCCAAGTGATTGTTTAAGTAGCTTAAATTGCCATTTGGTTGTTGGACATTGTCCCTTTTGACTCTACTGGTTATGATGACTGGATTCGACGATGCAACCTCTTCGCGTTGTTTTCAAATACAAATCGATATTAAAACCCAAAAAAGGGTGCCAGAAGTATCGAAGATAAATATACTTACGAGTGTTTTTCATGGTCCCATTAGGTTTACGTATGATGACGGGATTGACGGTGACGCCTTTCCTATTTTTCGTCACAGTCACCTTCGATACGTTGCCGTTAATAGGCGTAATGAGATCAGTTTTCCGCATTTTCTGCTGTTGTTGTTGCCTGACGTCTCCTTTGAGCAATTTGACCAAATCAGATTTGATATTCGCCGAGGAAAGTTTATCATCCCCATTCCTCCAAGAGTCCTCAAATCCGTCCGTTTGTTTATCGCTGTTACTTAGCATTAAAGGATCGTCGACACCTTTCCTAACAATGTCCGTTAACTGAAGCGGGTCATCGGCGGAATCCATCAACAAAAAGTCATCAACAATCACGTCACTCATAGGAATGTAAGGCGCACGCATGGAAAAGTCCTCCTTCTGCCAAATTATTACAATATACAAATTATTCCCAATTCAAATTGAATCCCCTCGGATATTTTCGTACTTCTTTCGAGGTAACCAAATTAAGCCTTTCAAGAAGTGACCCAGAACCACCGCTACTACTACTACCACCACCAACACCATCCTGTTTTGAGCTTAGCGAAGTCACCCTTCTTTGATTTGGACGAATATCACGAATATCAAATTTATCCCCCTGAAATTAATACGATTATTTAATTCGATATTCGCGCGAGAGAGAGAGACCCGGATATAACTTTACATTAACAATAGAATCCAGCAAATATTTCCCAGAGTCTGACGACAACAATGGGTCATCTCTATTGGTCAAAAAGGGGTCCTTATCAACCAGCAAAGGACTTCTGGAAGTCGTCACCAAATGGTCAGCCATGCTGCCACTATCCTCGTAATTGTTGTGCTTCTCAAAGAGCAAGTAATTGTCATATTCTCCGAGTAACATAGAAGGTTCCTCCGAGTCCAAATCGTCCAATAAAACATCTTCGAACAAATCTGGGCAAACGCCAGACATATCCAATGGAATACAAACGTCTCCGGCTTGAGGGGCCAAGTGGGTTAAATCTTCCGGTTCCTCCTTCGAAACTACCCGAGGAATTTTAACGTCAGTTACGGCTTTTTGAAATTTCCACCAAACTACGCGTTATACCTATAAGGCTGCCCCCATTTTCTACAAAAGTTAAGAATCCCGTATTCATATCTGCGGTTCTCGGAGCAAAAATCTTGTTAGTGTTGGCCTGAGGTAGAGAGGGTACGAATTCTTCTTCGGGTTCAAGTTCAGGCTCAGGTTCACATTCAATCTCTGATGGAGGAGTGGGTGTGACGGTTTCAGGCATAACAACCTGGTCCGCCGAGAAAATCTCATTTTTGCGTTCGATTTCGCTGATTTAGATTAACCCCAAAATTAGATGATAAGACCAGAGCGCGTTTAAAAACGTTACCGATCAAGATACCTTAAGATATAATTGACGCAAACCACACACTGAGGTTTATTTGTGGAACCTTCGTATATTATAGTACCTTGGGTTAACACCCAAACATATCCACCAAATTTAGCCAGAAATCGATAACTATTCGTTTCGCACTGTCCCTTGGCAAACACTGTATAGAAATTAAGAAATAAGCGTTACATTTCCGAGTAAGATAGTATCAAGAGGCCCTTCTTCTTGAGGTAATATAAATTACCAAAACGTTATCAAATTGGAACCGTTTTAAAACCCTATGCCACTTTGGCTTACAAGTAGACGTCGCGTCTTCTGTTCGTTAATTCTTTATCTTTAGGTCAGCGAGTTGATAAAATTTTACTACACTCGATTTGAACATAGAAGATACCGATAAAGAAATCTGTTTTTTAAACGAAATATATAGTCTAACTTTTCTTTTATCAATATAATGGATAAATTAAAAAAATATATATATATATATATAAAAACGCTACATGATTAAACTAAGCGACCTTGTATCAATTTCTCTGTGTTATAAAAAATAAAATACGATTATATATGGGTTGGGCAGTTAAAAGTAATGTTTTAAGAAATATTTTAAATAAATTAAGCGCTGTTAAGGATTCACTAACAACAGTTAAAAACTTAAAGCCACTGTTAAATAAAAATGCTTTGTTTAGCAAAACTAAATAAAAAAAGAAAAGTCGACCATCGCCAAATGGGTAAGTAAGGAGGGAGCGGCAACCCTCGACAGGTTAAAAATAAAACTCTACCAAAAAAGATATGGAATGCCACCAATGTACCCCAGCCAAAGAGTGTGTATGCAAGCGTCGCGCTTAAGGGAAAGGTTAAAAATTCATTTTGCAGAAAACAAAAATTTCTGTCGCATCTCCAAGACAAAAAGAACAGGCGCAAAAAAAAAAAAAAAAATATCACCGAAACCTTTTCTCATATTGATTTCTAGACGGTATTATGTTTAATTTAAAAGTAACAAATCAATAATACGCTTCCCACCCACGCTGGCAAAATATAATAACATCCGTAGCTTAAATTATAAAAAGCAATCCACATTAATATTGCGACAATATTTCGTTAAAGGATTTAAATTATTTTTAATGTAACTATTAATAAGGCAGTAACAAATTAATAATAGTGCTAGATTATTTCCTCGGGGAAATTGCTAGGCCTATAACGCGTGTTCTTTTATAAATATACGCTTTATATCTAATGTATATCTAAAAGGACACACCTATGTATAAAATTTGTCTCGTCAACATAACACGAGGTCTAGTGTGGTGGTTAGTATGTACAAAAGTAAACCTTTCCTACCCCCCCCCCCCTCCCGCTTTCTCCGTTTTTCTAATTAATATTCGTATCACGCCTAGAACCAGCCGTATTCGCAGTTATACTAACAGGGATAAATAAAAATGTGCAACGTAAAACTGAACGGCGGCCTAGTAAAGTAAAATTACTAAAAATTAGAAATCAAACTAGGCCGATCATTATGTTACGTTACGCTACAGCGGTACCGGCAAAATATCGAAACGTTCGTAAACAAATTTATCACAAAAATTACAGAAAATAACGCAAAACGGTCTAATTAAATTAAAGTTCAAATAAACCCTTCCGATTTTTGAAAAATATCACATTAAAATTAACAAAAATAACGGGATAAACCTTAAAAATTAATGTAAAATACACAAACCCAATTATTTTATCGTAAAAAACCTAATATATTTACTACTCAAAAATGAATTAAATTCGATTATAATTCACTTACCGATGAGATTTAACGGGCTATCGAATCGCAACTACTATAGCTATTAAGGAGCGGTCTATCTCTATGTTTTTTTTTATTTAAAGAGAACCTAATACAAATTCACTTACAAATTGTTAAGTGTAGATTATCATTTTAAGCGGCGTGAATCTAGCCTTTCTCGCGGCTCTAGCAGCAGGGAAGGAGAGTTTTAAAAAAGGAGGGGGTTTTCGCGTTTAGCTGTTTTTACGCAATCAGGAAACAGGCCGGTTAGATTCTAACATCCCCACCACCATAGTGAGTTTAGCGGAGAGCGAAAATGATAGAGAGTTTCTCCGTTCCAAAATAAGGAGGGGGGAGAGGCCCCGAATAAGGGGAAAATATCGCTCTCTCTCTCTCTCTCTCCGGCGAGGGAGGAGGGATCTATACCTATATATTATCAAAGAGAGAGTGAACTCATCACATTCTAAAGGATTAGGGGATTAGACGCGGATTAACGCGTTTCAACCAAGCCGACACTCTCCCTTTCGCTCTGGCTGGATCAGAATTATGTCAAATATAACACTATGTACGAGTATAGAGAGGGTATATCGAGTATAGCCCCAATTTAGCCATTCGTTCGAACGAACGTTGTTCGAAGATAGCTCCAGCTAGAGCCTTCTTCTTCTACTACGTTTATCGATACCGATGGAGCCAACTTTCTTAAAGGGGGAGTGTATCACTATCACGTTAAGCCGCGATTTAAGCTAGTTATAGATTGCGATAATTCATAATATAAGCTATACTATGACCTCAAGACGGCTATAATCGGATGAAAAATTATCAATATTTAATGATATAATTTCGACAAACAATATTTATCGTTAAAAATTTCGTAATTCTTGTTCGATTCTAACTAAATTTTTTTTTAAAAGAAACTATTCCTCCTTTTTAAAATGTTTAGGTACTTCCTCATAGCGGAACGTTGTATCGAACGAGTGAACGTGCGACACGGAAAAACACAAAAACATTAATCACTACGCAAAGTTTCGATTTAAATCAACAAGACAATAAATAATTTTAGGGATGTAATATCGATAGGATAGGTTCAACAACTACGTGAAAAAGAAAGGAAAAAAAAAAAAATAAATTAGCGAATAACGTGAAAGAAAGAAGACAGAGGTACAAGCCTAAGGAACGTATTGAGGGTGTATTTTTCTTCCTACGACATCAACATAGCTATTCTAAAGCTAAATGAGCTATTTTTAAATATCGTAGAACGTTCAACAGTGCCGTCTAAAACTGATAAATCCCCTAGCAATTATGTTTTGTAGGAAGTGTAGAGAGAATAGAGAGGCAAAAGTTTTTTTTCATTTTCTTTCCGTGATGTAGTGAGTCGAACGGTACTCTTGTGTTTCTGGCAAACTCTAAGACTTAAGGTTTCCTACTCATTCAAGGCACACACAGAGAGAGTGAGTTTTAGTGTTTTAAAAAGACCAACCCAACTATATCCAAGGCCGAATTTGAAGATAGGAAAAGAAAAAAAAAAATTTATCCCATGCCAAGCTCAGAAATATATAAATAAAATTCATCCCGTCTAAGAGAGAGAGAGAGAGAAGGTGGGTAAGGTAACGAGCTTGGTGTATACCTCCGTCTTTAAAAGATACGGTCTCGTCATCGTCATCGTGAAAAATGCCGACAACTTTGATAATGTTAAAGGTTTTGCCCTTTCAGTTTCGTTTCTTCGAATACCACCTCGCTTCAAAGTTCAAACTAACCTTTAACTCTAAATTTAAGTTTTCTTCTAAGAAAATTTCAGTCGCTCGTTTTAACCTTTCAACAACTAACCTTAAACTTTGCCTATGAAGTTCAACTCAAAAATAGTTTTTTTTCTTAGTTATTTATTAATAAAATCAAGAAGCGATATCTAGTTTACTAGGGAGAAAGTATAAATTTCGTCACATTTCCAGCTTTATCTCCAGTCCAAACGTAGGTTCGGAGTTAATCCCCGCCTCTAAATTATAAAGAGCATCTGATTGGTTCTTGAAAACTCACGTCAGCGCGATGCGGATGACGAAAATTACGTATTTTCCGACTGAGGAGAGGTGAAATAGCCCGGCCTCCTTTTACCCCCCCCCCCTTATATTTTGAAATGGGGACTGTGACTATGGCGCGCGAATACTTAAGACACCTTATACCTTCTCCCTAATAAACTAGATATCACTTCTTGATAAAACTAAATGCTCATTCTCTATTTAAATTTCTAAGCCATTAAATTTTAATTCACGCCACATTTAGTAGCATAAAAGCACCAAAGAACCAAATCTCTCCTCGATAAACCATGACGTGTCATTGAAATCGCTATCACTTTGAAGTTAATATCTATGCCAGACAAAACAACAGAACGAAACGAAACGAGTACCTCTATTTTTAGTGGAAAAATTTGGGAATATAAAAGGGCAAAGGTCGATCTCGGAGTCTAAGACTGCATTGTGCCTGGGAACAAACTATATGTAGATTTGTAACGCGGCGAAACAATACACATCAGAATGTCTAGGGAGGGTGCCTACCAAATATTTTAGGACAAAGACAAAAATTCCAAGAGTCTAATAGACAGACACGCTCACTGATAGTCAAAATACCTCATTTTCTTAAAAAACAAATTATAAAAGAGCACCACACCATCCCCGCTTATCTGGAAAGTTGCCATAAACATTCATTTGATGTGTAGCGAGAAATCCTCGTAATGCCAGAGGGGATTATTACCAGTTTTTATAAACCCCATCTTTTTTGAAATATTCCATCCCCCCACTTCTTACTTTACAAGATTAAACGACTAATAAGCTTGGAAACGCGATATTTTATATCGTGAAAAAATTGATCGTTTCTAAATTCTAAGAAAGGGTTATTTTAAAATTCAAAATAGTCGTTCAGTCAAGTGGCATACGTGACGGAAAAAAATTTTTTTTAATTTTTTTAACAAGTTTTTTTGGGTGTTATCCAAAGTATTTCCGATTTATTGTAGTTACGTTACGTAGTATCGAGTTGTTAAAAAGAAATTTTTTCTAAAAAAAAACAAAACTGAGCGATTTGAGAGAAAAACTTCGGTTTAGGTCGGTAAAAGGGGTAATAATTTTTTGGGGTGGTTTTTTTCTCTAAAATAGTTCCACCTCTGTCTGACACACGTTAAAACGTCGTCTTTTTCGTGTTAAGAACGTTATTTACGAGTTTTAGTTTAGTTTAAAAAAATTAAATAGAATAGGCCTATAACTCGTAGTAAACTCAGTGTCAATAACCCCTTACAAGTTAGCAAAGCAAAACAGTCAAAAATTGTCAATGACTAATATTTTCTACAATTTGTATCCGTCAAAACAATCGTAACGATTTTGGATTTCACGTTTTTTTATGGATTTTGATGAAACGTTACCTTCCCAAAGAGAATTAAAATATAAACAAGAATCAACTCACGAATTTTGTAGCTCTTTTCCATGACTTTACAATCAGCCACGTGAAAATACAAGTACACCGATTTCCCCAAAAGTTCGTCACTCTTATATCCAAGTATATCGGCAATCCTAAATGAACAAATAGAATAGACAAAATAAATAATTATAAATTAGTAAATTACATTCTAAAATCGAAAAAACTATCTACAAAAGCATCTTTATCTATCAATTTGTTTTTGTAAAATCAACTTACCGATCATCGACATAGGTGAATTTCATGTCTAAACTATGTCTACTGAGGAAAGTTTGTTTTCCCAATGGCACTTCGATATTTGATGGGTGAGGAATCGGTTCTCCTATCGTTAGAAAACACTTTAACGATGGATTCCCCTCTTTGGCTGAGCTGCCGCCGCTTGATTTCTCTTTCGAGGGAGCGGGATCCCTGTTGATTTTTAAAGATGGTTTTTTCAAGATACGCCCAGTGAAGTGAATAACTTTGTAAGAAGCCGATCTCAATGTTAAGCAGCGTCCCTTTCCATTCAGTGTGTTTTTCATTCGAACGAAAAGGGAAAATGGCACGATAGAATCCTTCTCTTCAGTTTTTAAGCTCAAAAGTTCTTTTATATCATCATGGTCGCAAGGATGGCTGTAGTCAAAGATGCTGTTACCCATTAAGTCAGTCTGACAAAAGATAATTAGAAAAGTTTCACGAATAAATAAGTTTTAGTCCAAACTAGGCTTAGCGGGTTTTAGTGCAAACTAGGCTTAGCGGGTTTTAGTGCAAACTAGGCTTAGCGGGTTTTAGTGCAAACTAGGCTTAGGGGTTTTAGTGCGAACTAGGCTTAGGGGTTTTAGTGCAAACTAGGCTTAGGGGTTTTAGACCGAACTAGGCTTAGGGGTTTTAGACCGAACTAGGCTTAGGGGTTTTAGACCGAACTAGGCTTAGGGGTTTTAGACCGAACTAGGCTTAGGGGTTTTAGTGCAAACTAGGCTTAGGGGTTTTAGTGCAAACTAGGCTTAGGGGTTTTAGACCGAACTAGGCTTAGGGGTTTTAGACCGAACTAGGCTTAGGGGTTTTAGACCGAACTAGGCTTAGGGGTTTTAGACCGAACTAGGCTTAGGGGTTTTAGACCGAACTAGGCTTAGGGGTTTTAGACCGAACTAGGCTTAGGGGTTTTAGACCGAACTAGGCTTAGGGGTTTTAGACCGAACTAGGCTTAGGGGTTTTAGACCGAACTAGGCTTAGGGGTTTTAGACCGAACTAGGCTTAGGGGTTTTAGACCGAACTAGGCTTAGGGGTTTTAGACCGAACTAGGCTTAGGGGTTTTAGAACGAACTAGGCTTAGGGGGTTTTAGACCGAACTAGGCTTAGCGGTTTTTAGACCGAACTAGGCTTAGCGGTTTTTAGACCGAACTAGGCTTAGCGGTTTTTAGACCGAACTAGGCTTAGCGGTTTTTAGACCGAACTAGGCTTAGCGGTTTTTAGACCGAACTAGGCTTAGCGGTTTTTAGACCGAACTAGGCTTAGCGGTTTTTAGACCGAACTAGGCTTAGCGGTTTTTAGACCGAACTAGGCTTAGCGGTTTTTAGACCGAACTAGGCTTAGCGGTTTTTAGACCGAACTAGGCTTAGCGGTTTTTAGACCGAACTAGGCTTAGCGGTTTTTAGACCAAACTAGGCTTAGCGGTTTTTAGACCAAACTAGGCTTAGCTGTTTTAGTGCAAACTAGGCTTAGCTGTTTTAGTGCAAACTAGGCTTAGCTGTTTTAGTGCAAACTAGGCTTAGCGGTTTTAGGCCAAACTAGGCTTAGCGGTTTTAGGCCAAACTAGGCTTAGCTTTTGGAGCTAATATTTAGGGTTTTAAATCTTATTAAGTTTAATATTAATTTGACACTTACTTGTGATAGGCCTAGATATAAGTCAATATTTTCAGAGAGATAAACCATATCTCCATCCTGCGACATTACAAGTAAAAATCCATCCAATGATTTCAGGTACAGAGTTTCCATGGGGTTAAGCGGCTTCTTTTTGATATATTCTATAGAATTTTAAACCAAAAGTTATCACATAAATGATTAGATTTAAAAGGAAGGGGGGGGGGAATTCACACTTTAGATAAAAAAGTTACTTTATTAATAATTTCTCTTACCAATATCGGGATCTACAAATGATCTAATTTTCAAAAAACTAATGGCTATTCTCATGATGGAGGCTTTATCCATTTGAGTCAGTGCCGATGGTGGTAATGGCAACTGAGAAGCCATTTCAAAGAAAATCTCAGTTTCTTTGCTACGTCTACATCTTGCAGCGTCTCTAGATTTTTCCTTGCGTTTCTCAGAGTTTCTACATATTGACAACTCATTAGACCCGAAAGTCTCATAATATTCGTGACAGTATAACAATAAATACCTTCTTTTCACTGGCTTAATAGCTGACGGAAGTTTTTTGGCAACTTTAGCATCGCACATGGTGATTTTTTTAAAAGTTTTTTTGGCCTTCGGGAGTCAAATAACAAGGTCAAATTATGTAAATTACGGTTAAACGACTTTGACGTTTGGTAACAAAGATTGTTTTCGGTAGAAAAACCTCACACTCAACACAGTCTCGAAACACTGTCGAGGATTGTATTGAAAATATGAGGAAATGTTTAGTAGTAGTAGAAAAATGTTGCCAAGGCTTAACCTATCAAAATATTTGGAGAAATCGTCTCTCTTCGAGTTTTAACGAAGGAGTTCTGGGAAGAAGCGAGCTTAGAATGCTAATGAATGGCTGCAAATACTCGTCGCGGAGTACACGGACGCACAAAGAGTCAAAATTTAGGCCTTTGTTTTACTCCGATTAATCATTTTGATTACCGAGAAATAACTCGTTATCGCGAAGATTACATGATTATCTAATTATCACCTTTTAAACTCGAACATTTTGATTATCAAAGGATTGTAAAGTATCTATTGTTTTACGCGTTGGAGCGTGGATAAAAATTCTAATCCACCTTACCAGATGTTAATCACGGCTCGATTTATGGCTGCCCGAAACACTTGTAAAAATATAATAAAAATGGCGGAAGTATCCATCCAGATTTTTCTCTGTTTACTTCCAGCCTCCCCGTTCACTACTTACTACCCTCCCTGTACAAATTACGATCCCGCCAAATTTGAAAGTTCCGTCCCGTTTTGATGTCGCAATTCTTACTAAAAAGATCGATGCTTTATTAATATTAATATTTAAATTAAATCTTTTTCGAAGATCATCAATATTTTTTTTTAATGAAGTTAAACCCAAGGTATAAAGTAATATATATAGTTTTATTTTGACTTATGAAAGTTATGTTTCTTTTTCTTAGACAACATTTCTGGCATTGTTGAGCTTTTGGTTGATGATTTCCTACGTTTTTTATCGTCATCTTTAGGTTCTTTGCGTTTCTTTTTCTTCTTCTTTTTATGTTCTTTGCGTTTGTTTTTCTTATCAGGGATTGTGGAAGATAATTCTGAAGAATGACCCTCTGTTAAAGTACTTTCAATATCTTCCCATTTACTACGTTTTTTAGTCCTCTTTTTCTTTGTTGAACTTGTTGTTGGGGTCAGTTCCATATCTTGAATTAAACTTTGTAACTCGGCAGGGTCAAATTTCAATCCGTATTCGTCTTCTTCCATCTCAACATCTGAACTTTTGATAGACTTTTCATTTACTTCACTCTTCTTTCTCTTTTTTCCTCTTTTAGGCGATGGTAACGCGTTACTATTTTTACTTTTTGTAGTATCGTTATTAGCCGCAATTGATTCTACCCCAGAATCATACAAAATGGGAGTTTCTTTAGAACTTTTGGCTTCTTTTAAACTTTTTCTCTTTTTACGGGGACTTTTGGAAGTTGGAGAGAAAATTCCCGAGGTATTTGTGCTAGCAAAACTATCACTACGTTTTCTTTTTCGTTTAGGAGTAGTTTTAATGGATTGTTCTTCGCTTCCCATTAGTTTTTGACTATTTTGAGTTGGAGTAATAGGTTCCGTAAAGAATTCATCCTCTGAATCTTGATTATCAGATTCGTTTACAGTATAGCCATTAACCACTTTAAATTCTTGAGGTTTGCACGAAGATACTGGACGATCTTTTAAAATTTGTAAACTACAAAAGTTTTATAATATTAGGGAACTTTTTTTTAACACCTAAAAAAGTTGAGTTTACAACACACCATTCGTGGGTTATTCTTCCACGTATTCTCATGTTATTCTCTCCAGAATCTACAGAGGTTATTTTAAATGCCATTTCTTGCCCTATACAGACAAAATTGTCTATTGTTGCCTCGTCAATCCCCTTGTCAAGCGTTAGTGATACATTGATACAACCGTGAACTAAACAGCCAGCGTGCGTTTGGCTTATTCTTGAAGGGTAATCGAGATTAAAACTTAAAGTCTGAGTTAATTAACCCAAATTAGCTTACTTATTAACAGTTCCAAACAGAATATTTCCAATAATTGGTTTAAATACGTAAAAATCTGCCGATACTTGATGGTAAATGTAGGGCAAATCCGATAAAATTTCTCCGTCCTCTTCTAGGAACATGACACCGTCGTAACCAAGTACGATTCCTCCAAGTCTTAAAACGAATTTAAAACTTTAATTATTTTTAACATCAGCAATTGAATTTTTGCAAAAAAATTGCCTTGGCCTTTACCTTTTCACATAGTGGTTTTTCCATCCTTGTAAAAATTGCGCCACACCTTGAGCTTCTTTATCAATGTAAGATGGTTGAAGAGCGATAGTTACCGTGTGATTTATTTTAGTTACGCAAGATGTAGCGTCGTTAATTAATTGTTTGGCTAAATTTAAGAAGTTCATTTTGACGAGACGCGTGAAGCACGATGCTCATGCGGCCATATTGTTTTTGACCAGCTACGCAAATTTTCCGCAACAGGAGGCGGGTTAATCTCCGACCAATCACAGCTCGTTAAATATAGGCGCTAAGATCAAATTGCAAGTTGAGCACATGGTTATCACCATAGATATAGTAAAACTATTTTACACCTGTAAAATCTTTTAAAAAACACTTGGAACTTGTATTTCTACTTACTTTCGAGGAAATACCACCGTTTTCTGAAGGTAAGAGTCTTTTTTTATACATTTATTAGTAATAAAAACATTTAAGGCGAGCTAAGCCTTGGTCATAGCCATAAATTGGAAATGGAGTAATGGCATCTCCGAGGCATGGAGGAAGGATACGAGCTATGGGCTCTATAGGAGAGGCCAACTAATAGGCGCGCGAGAAGCCAAAAAGGGTCACGGTGGCGCCGCCAGACGGCGAGTAAAGTAACTAAAGTTCAAACAAATTATTGAACTATAACGTGTAAAAAAAATGTATTTTTGGGAAATCGGAAAAAAGACAAATTTCTAGTATTTCCTTTATTATTTTTGCAGTTAGGAGCGCTGCAATCAATTATTAACCATATGTTTCGATTTGTTGTTCCGGACATGGTTTTGAATTTTCATTAAAACTTTAGTTACTTTACTCGCCGTCTGGCGGCGCCACAGTGTCCCTTTTTGGCCCATAGCTCGTATCCTTCCTCCATGTCCGAGGGTTTGACTTATTATGCCCTATAGGGAGTTAACATAGAGTGCCACTCATCCTTATGATAGTTCCAATTTTGGCCGCTAATTTGTCCCCGATAGATGGCGTTTTATACGGCTACCCCCAGAAAATAGCGGCTGTCTGCTCGTTGCCCCTTCCGCGTCGACCTCCCATTGAATTGTGCATCTACCCTTTTAATATATCTATGGTTATCACCGCTTTTAAGCCTCGCCAAGTGTTAAAAGAAAAAAATACCCTTTTTTAGTCACATTTATAATTTATTTACACTCCCAGGTATTAATGTTTACAAAGAAAATTATACAGCTACTATTTACAACACATTGAAAAGAGAGATTTAAAATTATTAATAAGTCCTGTCACTTTCGTAAGAACTCATCTTGAATAAAAACAAATGACCTCGAGACTAGAAAGGGTTACATAAGCTTACTGTCACTGATTCCACAAAACTAAAAAGGCTTAGAGCTAAATCTCACAGAGAAATTAGTGGAATGTCTATAGAAACTATTGCTAAATAGATTCTAGGCTTCTACAACTAACGAGTGTTATTAATTCCGACCATAATCATCGTACCCTACATTATTACACCAAAATTATGGTCAAGTTCAAAGGCCACACTTAAATTCGTTGGTTAATTTGTTATAAATAGACATTAACTACTATAAATTGGGGTATATTTTCTTTATATTTATAATAATTTAGGTATAATACTTAACTGCCCAAAGCAATAGAAAATTAATAGAGATAAAAATAGGCTTAGCGCTAATCATAGCTCTACTACGAAATATTGCTCAATTGCGCCACTTTTTTTTATTAAATAAAACTAAACATGGCACGCTAATCTCAAATCTTTTTTCATTTAAATTAAAAATCTCTAAAGTACCTTTCCCTTTCCTCTTTTGTAAAAATTAAAACTATAAATTTTTGTTAAATCCTTTTTTTTCCAAAAGCAAATAAAAATATCTCAAAATATAATAGCCATAGGCACGTGTTTTTGAAAAAACCCTAATCCTAATTTGAGTAGAATTCTAATTTAAGTTTGAAATAAGGCACACAATTAGCGTAGCGTTTTTGTAACCTTTCACCCCAAAAAATCATTGTTGTACGTCATTTAGAAATATTTAAAAATTTGAAAAAAGTGGTTTGTATCATGAAAAAGTTAAAAAGGGGCGGGGTTTTTTTTTTTTGAATGATGTATTGTCATGGATGAAGGATGCGCGTGAAAAACATTCGACGCTCAAGAGGATGTGCAACTCCCTATACTAAAAAGTAGACAAGTCGATACTAGCGCCGCCTGGCTACCAGTGCTGGAAACCCTGGCGCGAAAAATAAAAAATACTGGACATAAGAAAAAAAACCCACCATTTCGCTCCTAACAGACGACGCTAAGGAAAAAAATCGACGGTAGCGCGTATTTTTTCTTATGTCCAGTATTTTTATTTTTCCCGCGAGGGTTTCCAGCGCTGGTAGCCAGTTGGCGCTAGTATCGACTTGTCTACTTTTTAGTATAGGGAGTTGCACATCCTGTTGAGCGTCGAATGTTTTTCACGCGCATCCTTCATCCATGGTATTGTACTTAAATCTGGCAGTAAAATTTGTATTAATTTCATGTACTGTATATATAAAAAATTGTTTCAAAGACCATTGTTTAGCTTTTCGACGTGTTTTTGGTAATGTTTTCGGGAGACAAATGGCAAAGTTTATTTTGTTTTATTGTCTAATGTTAACTAAATGCGGATGAAATTGTAAATAATCAAACGGAATTCAAAAAACTACGCTATTTGTTTGATCGCGTACCTGTTTCGTTACCAAAATTTGGCCAAATAAAATGAGCGTCGCATCTTTTATAGGCAAAACCGCATTCAACTCCGGTTCCTAAGAGATCCGATTTGACTTTTTGAGGACTCTCAGCATCTCCGAGTTGAGTTTCTGTATGATTAAATTATTTAAAAATATTTAAATTAAGCATGGGCGAATACTCGAGTAACACGAATAACTCGATCGAATATCGAGACGAATAACCGTCTCGATATTCGATAAGCCCCATTTCGGGTATTCGAACGAATATCGAATAGTGAATTTTACTATTCGGGCCTACTATTCGTTAAATATTCGACTAACTATTCGTTAAATATTCGATTAACTATTCGTTAAATATTCGATTAACTATTCGAGAAAACAAAAATATTAACCCTAAAAATGTTTTAAAAATGTAATGGCAGTTACACTTTTTAATGTATAAGTTTCTATGGGAAAATAGGCCTGAAGTGCTACTACTCTATAGCACATCTAAATTCTAAATATAATTTAAATTGATTTTAATTAATCCTTCTATTTCTGACTATTCGATAACTATTCGATAAGGCCAATTTTAAGTTAAGCCTAATTATTCGATATTCGGTTCCCAAACAACTATTCGTCTCGGTATTCGATAAGAAAATTTTTCACTATTCGATATTCGTCTCGACAGTCAAAAACTGGTATTCGCCCATGCTTAATTTAAATAATAGAAAAAATAAGAAGTTCATACCTTCGCCATTGACTAATTTGAATAGATTATAGTCTTGAGGATTGGATATCTTGAATTTCAACGCTATCATCTTACAGACGTCTTTGGTAGTCATATTAGGTCTAACTGGGAGCGTTTTTGAAATAATGCTGCCACTCAGTTCATCAGGAATCATAATTTTCATGAAACCTTGTAAATCTACGATGGAAGGTAATCTAGGTTCGCTAGATTTAAGAAAGAATAGGGAATTCCCAACGGAATTAATTGATTCTCCGCTCCTAGAAGCTTCGTTAAGTTGATCATTTGGCACTGAATCTTGTTTTTTGGAAGCTAACGGAGAAGAGGATGAGCTAACTGAAGTATTTTCCTGAGAAACGTTGTTTCTAGCTTCGAAAGAAGACTGAAATTTCTTCAGGACGTCGACGGCGCTACTCAGAGTCGTTAAATAGTATCCTCCTTCCCCATTTAACATTGACGGTTGCAATAAACCCCACATATAATCCGCTTCAATTTCGGCGGAAATCATGCCACAATGAACCAAAACGTAGATGAAAATCGGTAAAAAATCTTCAAAAATTAAATATAGTACATTATTAAAGAAGACAAATTAAAATTAAGGATTAATTAAATTTGGTACCATCCGCTCCGAGAGAGGCGTGAAATTTCTCCTGTTTGGATTTCCTATGCTGTACACTATTATAAATGGTCGTCACAGCGGCTAATAAATTCTCCAACTTTTTAACCGGAGAATATTCTTGCTGTAAACGCAGAAGAAAGTGACGAATTATTTCCAAGGCTGGTCCTTCGGGTGGCGTTAATTCAGGCTGAAAAGAAATTGATTAATTTTATTTCCCTTCCCACAAATTAATATTAATTTTAATTTTACACTAACCCTAATTCCTATTTCTAGTTTTGTTTTCGAACGAGCAAACTTAATGTTGTCTGATAAAAGCTGTAGGGAACCTTTACTGTAATTAAAAATTGTTAACGTTTTAATTTTAAGTAATGAAAATAAATTAATATTTGTATTTACGTTTTGTAAGAATCAACAAACAACTGGTAAATATAGTTCTTCAAAGGTTTTATAACTAATTTATGTAATGCACCTTCCACTATGACATCGATATTTAAAAACTCATCAGCTTTTAACTACAAACAAAAATAAAAAAATAAATAGACGAAATTAGGCCAGTTTTTAAAAGTAATCAAAACCTAAATATTACCTTCTCTCGTTCAATTTGCACCAATTCTTCAAACTGTCCTTCACCGTGTTTCAATAAATAATTTTTCATGCCATTCATGAATTGTCGAATCTAATTTTAAAAAACCATTAGCAACAAAAAATCAACAGTTAAGTACTTTCAAGAAGTTATATCTAGTATCTCAGAGAGAAGGTATAAATTCGCCAGATTTCCAGCAGCTTTATCTCCAGTCCAAACGTATAGTAGGTCTGGAGTCAATCCCCGTCTCTAAATTACAACCAGCATCTCATTGGTTCTTGAAAACTCCCGTCAGCGCGACGACGCGAGTGACGAAAATTACAGTCATATTTTCCGACTGAGGAGAGGCTGCGAAAAAGCCCGCGCCTCCTTTTACGTCCCCCCTTGTATTTTGAGAGGGGGACTGGGACTATGGCGCGCCAATACAAAGGCATCTTATACCTTCTCTCTGAGATACTGATATAACTTCTTGGTACTTTAGATTTAATTACATTTCTCATAATAACTGTTGGATTCGTTTCATTACTCTCTTTCGTGCACTGAATAAAGTTTTCAATTGCCATGGCAAAAGTATTATTCTTTTCAAAAGCTAGCCTATAAATATATTGCCTGATTGGTTCACCGATGAAAGAATCTTTCACGCGAAATGATGGAAGCCTCGAAGTATCTGAAATTTAAGCGTCAAGCGAACGAGAAATATTGGTTTGGCGAAATTTTCTGCTTAATAACTTTACCGAGAAACGACTGAATTTTTTGTTGCGTCATGTTTTTGCTATCCTTATTTCTATCCATTGGAACTGTCGGCATCTCGGAAAAACTATTTTCATCTTCATTACTAGTTTGACTACTAATCATGGAAGCACTCTCAGATTCATCACAATCAATTAACGGAACAGTATCACTTAAATTCTACGTAAAATCAACAACATCGGTATCGTTAAAATCCAGCAGCAAAAAATCACCCGCCAAGTTAAAAAAATAACCTCATTCACTTTGTTTCGATTCATTTCATTCTTATTAAGTAAAGAATTTTCTCCATTTTGTTGATTCTTTGATTTATCGGTGTCTGAAAATTGCCTGGCGTTGTTGCTTTTAGCTCCTGGCGATACTAAATGAAGTACTCGATCCCATCTAGCGCTATCCCAGGGTTCGGAAAATTCCGTAGCGGTATCATCAATATGGTCGCTTCTTTGAGAACAATAACGCCCGCCCGGGGTTGTGGAGGAATCCAGCTCCAAGTTATCATAGACAGATTGACCAACAACCGAACTAGCCAATGATTCATCATCGGAGAAACAAAGTTCGGGGGATTGTATAGTTATTAGGTCCTCTACAGTAGTCGTGTCACTAATCTAAAGGTTTAAAACAGTTATTTACAATCTCGATTGGAGTTAGTTCAGTGGTGTGAGAGTCCCGTTTTTTCGGTTTCGAGCCGAGTCCGAGTATCAAAACTAATTTCTTATCGAGTATCGAGCCGAGTCTCGAAAATACTCTCGAGTATCGAGTATTTAGATAGGTCAAATTTTGTTTGTTCTTTCGAGTAATTATAGAGTCTCAAATATTGACTTGTCGAGTAGCGATTTTGTAAATTTCTTGAAAATAATGAAGATGTTCAATTATCTAATAACTAACTAGTTCAAAAATATTGTTAGTGATCAATTAAACATTGAACAGGTGATTTTCAAAATAAATGCTCATGAACTCCTCGTTCGCTATAGTTGTAAGCCTCGGATTCGAGTATTTGTCAAGTATTTAAGATGATAAAAAGCTACTCGAATCTGTCTCGAGTATCTCAATGCGTTGCTATCGAGTATCAAGTCGAGTACTCGGCTCGATACTCGAACCGAGCACTCGAACTTAACGAGTACTCGCACACCCCTGAGTTAGGTACAGTGGTGTGCGATACCCGGCTCGATACTCGAACTCGCACACCACTGGTTAGGTAACTTTTATGTACCTGAGAACCATCATTATGCGCTTTACTAAAATTAAGAGGAAATTTAATATCCAATGGGAAGCTAAGGGGACTTTCATCGGGAAATCCTTGTTCGGAATCACTCTGTCCCATCCATTCCCAAGAGGAATCAACAGCCCAGATTGATTCCGTCGTCCCAGTATTATTATTTCTTCTAGGTATGGAACCAATTTCTTCCGGCAATTTATTAACGCACACTTTCTTTGCGATTGGAGGTTTAGTTCGCACAGCGTTATCCTTTATATTCGGGGTTAAATTCTCAATACTAGATGATATACTAATTTCGCCGTCTTCGCTAGAATTCAAGTTTAACTTCTTAGAAGCGACGGCGCCACCAGGAATAAGATCCCCAAACCAGGGTAAATTAGGATCGGAATGTCTATGACAAACTAATCTCTTATTGACGTTATTTCTCTTATTTGAATCATTAGATTGTTGTATCGTTTCAGGGTTAGGGAGTGAATCAATCGGTTCCGCGTAAAAGGGACTAGAAACTTGCGCCAGTTGTTCCTGACGTTGATTATGGCATCTTATATCTTGCATAGATAAACTACACTGTCTCGGTAACGGTTCGTTATTAAAGTTTTTGTTAAGTTTCTCTTCAACTTTATGGTTCGTCGTCGCCGCTTCGTCCGTTTGAGTATAATTTGAGACCATGACTTTGGGATCGAGTTGAGCTTGCGTGTAAACATCCTCCTTTTTAGGTAAAGAGGCGGAAAGAGAGCTATTACTATCAGTGTCAACGTGTTTCTCAATTATGGAAGAGAGAGGTCTTTGAGGTTTGAACGTGAAAAATGTTTTTGCGGGGTTTTCATTATCAGACATGGTGGAGCTACCACCCCAAATATCTTCGTAATCGGAGACTTTATCGGCCAGACTACTTTTATAGTACAAACCGGGGGAATCAGTACTCTCGTTGTTTAAAAAGGAAGCCATTGATTTTGATTTCTTAGAGACTCCATTTGATTTGTGTCTAATTACAATTTCGGTAGATTCCAATGACTTTGAAGAAGCCTGAAATAAATAAAATGCTTCAAAATTTGTTTCCCACTATTTTTTTTTTTACGTCAACTTACAAAATCTAATTTCTCTTGAGATGTTGAAGCTTCGTTTTCTGATTTTGAATGAATCATAGCTGAAGACGTAAGTACAGAGACGGGAGTAGTCCTCGGAGGAGGCTTAGGAGCGTGAGGAACTGGAGGTGGCGGTCCGGGAACAAATTTCTTGGTTGGTACAGTTTCCTTTGAAATAGAAACAGAGTCCAACTCTTTCCCGTTTCCTCCCTCAGTCTCAGAATCGGGGGAAGTAACTGGTGTCGGAAGGGCTGGTTTATTAACTATGGTCATTGTTGCGGGAGCTGTATTTCTTCTTGTGTAAAAATTAGGCGCTGGGTTATCGGAAGAAAACATTGTGGAAGACCAAAAATCTACCAAGAAAAAAAGCCTGGCATTAGGTGCTGCTGCCAACCTATGATATTTCTTGGGTATTTTGTCTTTTACCTTGTCCTAAAAGAGCCAAAGAAAGTAACTCCTGTCGAGAGCTAGCGTACATCAAAACTGAAGGTAAAGTCAACGCAACTGGTAATTCATCACTGTTAAATTTAAACTGTTAAAAAATACAATTTCTTTAATAATTATTAAAAATAAATGAATTTACCAGCATTGACAATAATGAGCCACTAATAAAGGAACAGATGTAAAGTAACTCTCGGATCCTTCCAAATGAAGTAATCCATTATCATTCTTTTCTATCAAATAATGTTCTATATGAGGTCCAACATTAGGAGGCAATCGAACGGTCAGAGCCATCGTGTTAGGTTTGCTAGATTTCCTTATTATAAAGTTCTAATGAAGAAAAATAATCTATAATCTTTTGAAAAACATTATCAGAAGTGAGATGAGACTAGAAGTACTGAGCTAACGAAATTCTTCACTCGGCAAAAGTGAATATTCTTGATAACACAAGAACGGTTGGCCCTCTGGTAGCGGTTTCTGAATTTTCCCTCCAAAACGTGAGACGCTCGCGGTGGTAGACGGCCGAACTAGATTCAAGGAGTCGCGTCCGTGTTCGGCCGCTTTAGGTTGAGGGGAAGGGGGTAGGAAATGTTTTTGGAACTCGACCAATTTTTGTTCTCTGTAGTGTAGGCGCGTGTTAAGTGGCATAAAATCCTCAAATTTGTTCACTAGTGCCAGGATCTACTATCAATGCTAGAGCCCTTCACTTCTAGTCTCATCTCACTTCTGACATTATTCATTTTTATTTTTTTAAAATACTTACCCCTATTTCTTTCCCTTGTAATAAATGCACAGTCCCGCTACGCAAAATATCAGGTAGAAACCAGATAGGGTGGGTACAAACGAGGCGTTCAAGCATACCTATCTCCACAACAAAATTACTGCTATTTGTATCATCTGATAAAGTAGCGGAGGATGACTGTGTGGCGATGGGTGAGCTCTAATAATTAAAAATATTCACTTAAACTTTAAGCAAAAGCTGTTATTGTTAAAAAATGGGCTTGCAATTTAGCTAGGCCATTAGAGAAATTGAAAAATATTTTAGAGTTAATAAATTCTACAGGTCTAAGATAGAAAGATAGGACAGAACCACTCAGAAAGAAAATAGAAAAGCCATTTTTTTTTTGGTTTCAGAAGTACCTCTCCACCACCGTCAGTACCAGCACCCAAGGAGCAAGAAGCAGCGGGGCTAGCAAGATGAGCAGCTCGAGATGATAGATCAGAGTCAGAAGCTCTCATTTCGTGTCTCATACCATTTGAAATCGAGTTTGATTGGTCATTGAAGTCGTTGCCATCCCCGTTTGCGTCTCCCCATCCTGGAATCTCACTGAAAATTTGGCTTTTCTGATACTCCCCTGTTGCGTCAGACTGCTGCTCCCTGATTTGAGACTCTTTTCTGTTAAAGAATCGTCCATTTTCTCCCAACCCCGACACAGACTGCTCATGTAATGACTCGTTTCTTTGAAAGGGAATAATTAAATACTAGAGAAACAAATCCTTAAGCATTACAAAGTTCTAAACTTACCTTTCGTCTGAGCTGTCATTTTCACGTGATCTTCCATTTTCTAACGTTGCAAGCTCTAAGTCTTGGCATAAATCATCTAGCATCAAATCTAAATCGAGCGCGACATCAGAGAGCAGGTCTTGAACTTGCCAATAATTCTTTTTAGGTGGCCCTTCCGAACACATGTTCGTTAGAGGCTAACAAAGTTTCATCACAGAGGCCATGCATTCATTAGCCTCTTTTCGCGCTATCGATTTAATATTATTCGACCTGTACAGTGGATAAAACCGAACTCTTATCAGTATTTTAACGTTAAATAATGGTCTATATTATAGCAAGGTCCTCCAAAAAACGGGTTCAATTATGACTCATCAGTAACTCACTCTGAAATTTGATTTTGATTTCCAAGAAGGACGTCACTAGAGCCTCGGCCTAGGTTAGTCTCACCTTTCAGGAGTGACGGAACTTCGGAGGAGCGACAGAAAATTACAGATATTTAAGATTTTTTGGTCGGAAAATATCAAAATATCAGTCCAATTTACAGTATAATTAAAAATATAATACTTGATAATTTATAGTTATGAAAAGTACTACGGAATTTTGGGAACAAAACAACTGTTCCACAAAAATTCAAGCGAGCCCCTTAATACCTCCCCCAAGGGCGAGTATGGTGCTAATTTTTATCTAGATGGCATTGTTTTTCCATGGCCAACTTAGATTACCGGTGGTAGATGGCCTGCCAGCTTTACCCGAGCCCCATGTTAAAAAACGACTAGCAAAATCGCCCCTAGTTCCGACTTTCGCCGTTAGGTGCGCTACCAACCCAGTTTTCATCATAATGCTTTTTCTATGGGAAAAAAATTCGGAAGTGGACTCGGTTTAAGAGCATTTTTAATATATTTACCGATTTTTTTTCCTGGCCGAATTTTAAATGAGAAGTCAAGTAAGTTTTAATTTATATTTTGAGACCAATTTCATAATTTTCCGTTCGTTATTTGACGAGTAATCAACATTCAAAGTTGGGGTTGTTTTTAAGGCGGAGAAACGCGCCGTTTAGAGTTAAGCCTCGGTCTTGAAGGAAGTTTACAACTTTACATTAAAATTTAGTGGCGCCGTTGGACGAAGGTTAGGTTTTCCGAGAAATTTAATTTATCCGCCTTATAGTTTTACTATATCTATGCATGGGGCTCGGGTAAAGCTGGCAGGCCTTCTACCACCGGTAATCTAAGTTGGCCATGGTTTTTCACTGTGGTTTTTCAGATTTCCTAAAGCCATTTCCCGCCAAATTTGGATTTCGCGGGCTTTATCATCGTGGAATGGAACTTCTTTTCACCCGAAATGTAAATGCACCTATTTCGTTTACATTGTCCGGTGTGTTAAGGGACTCAAAACCGGGAAGAGTTTCCTGTCTTTACAATTTTTTTTTAAGAAACTAACCTTTCCTATAACTTATAAATTCGATAAAATTATGCTGCATTAGGAAGTTAGGATTAATCATAGAGCTAAAATGTTACTGGTCTAAAATAAGACGTTATCAACAAACTAGGGGTTCTCAGCCATCCCGACCTTGAGAAGACTCTACGAAACCACTTCTAATGGACCTTACCATAAGTTTATAAGATGTCCCATAAGTATGACACTTCCTATACTTCGTAATGATAGAGATTTACTGAGAGCTAGTTCGAGAATTGATTACACTCGGTTTTGCTGTCCATCTTTCTATTTAGTCTGTAGTAAGCTTTTAACAGTGCCGCCATGGATAAAGAAATTTGTTTTCACGCTATAGGATCGGCAACTCCCTGTCTCGAACGACAGCTTATTCTGTATATAGGCCATACTCTGTTACAACATTGGTTGTCAGCACGCGCAAAGCTAGGTCTCTATGTGATCTAGCCATGCGCGAGACCAAAAAAACTTCAGGATCTTCAGGATTTAAAATCGTTTAAAATATCCTGAAGTTTTTTGTCTCTTGTCAGCACGCGCAAAGCTAGGTTAGATCGAGACCTAGCTTTACGCGTGCTGACAACCGATGTTGTAACAGACTATACAGAATAAGCTGTCGTTTGAGATAGGGAGTTGCCGATCCTGTAGAGTGAAAACAAATTTCCTCACGCGCATTCTTTATCCATGGTGCCGCAGTGCCTCACCAGCCGTCACTTTATGAGAATTTATGACGTTTGACCTACCTTCATGATAAGATCTCAGTAACCAGTGACAAACTTACGGAACATATCTTACGAACTTATGATGATATTTTCCAATAGGAATTTTGGAAAATTACCCAAGTAAAAATTTCCAATTGAAAGGACGCGCAGTGACTACCGCCTCGCCTAGAAATTCCCCAATCTGCCGAACTCTTTTATCCATCTTCAAAATGAAGAAATATTTGTGAGGGACGAATGGAGTCCAGTAGAGAGTACGGACTAAAACTATGAGAAGAGCCAAAAGGGATTTTTAAAGAATAAATAGAAATTTTTCCGAAAGAGTTACGAGTTGGAGGGTCCTTTGGGGAGGACTAGTTTCGTTTCTTAGTTCTTACTCCTCTCTTCTCTTTTGGAAAATAAAGACGTAGAAGGAAAAAATAATAAAGAAATAAAAGAATCGGGTAAAATTCCTCCCGAGGACCAACGCATTTGTTTAAAAAGATAAAATATGAATCGCTCTAGCCAAGAGAAATCTTTCACTCTTTCGCATTCAGCCCTTAGGGACCTTTCGGTCGTTAGGTTGCAGCTCAAAAATGTTTGACAAGAAGCTGATGTTTACTCGTTTCTAGTCCGAAAACCGGGACAAACGCTAAGCCTAACGCAACCTATTTTCTTTCTTCTGATTCGTATTATTATACAACTTTTCTAAGCCAAAGCAGCGTACTCGCAATGTTCTTTGTTTATCGCCACGGAGTCCCAGATCATCCCTAAAAGTTTACGCGTTTTCTTTACGTCTCTATCGCGCTACACAACAAAAGTTTGCCTCCAAATTTGTACAGTCGCGTTGTATTATTTGAGGTTTGCGTGGATTGGGAAACTATATTCTAAAACAAAGACTTTTTGGCGCGCGAGAAAACTCCATTGGTCCTAGTTGAAATAAAGACTTATTTCGTATATAGAAGTTCAAAGGTCAGAGGAATTAAGTTTCTAAAGTAGAACTAAGTGGGAGGCCTCTGTATTAAATTTTCCGACGGGTTACTAATAGAACTGAAACCCTCTAGAGCGAGTTTGATAAAATATTTATAAATTGAAATCATAATTTAATACTAAATGTAATTTAATTTAAATTTCGTTACGAAAATAACAGACGGTCAAAATAAATGCTAAAAACGGAATCGATTTTTGCGCGCTGTTTTCTAAACACGGTTTTTGACTAAATACGGTATCTTAAAATCAAGTTGCTAAAAGATAGTTTGTCTAGAACTCTGGAACTCTGGAACTCTCTAAAATTAGGGCTTAGAAAATTTGCCTCTCTATTGGGAACCGGTATGTATAGGGTAATTAGAAACGGCGCCTATGAGATAAACTCATTTGTGGGCAGAGACTTAAAGCCGAAACAGGACAGGAAATGAAAACCGATAGAAAGAAGGCCACTTTTCCACCAGGAGCGTTCAAGATATCATTTGCGTTTCCATAGCAACGGATAAAATAAAAAAACAAGTTCAAGAGAAAGTATCGTTTCGAATAACGTCTTTCACCAACGTTTTGTAGTCTAGCTTTTTGCTTTTTATCAGTCCGTAAGCAGCTGTTATCTTCATTTCTCTCTCTAGTCACGACTCGCGACTATTTCGATGCTCTTTTTCTTTCGTTTCGTTCTCTCACCCTAACCTAACCCAAATTGGTCTCCCCTATCTTTTTTTGAAGACCTATAAGGATCGCGTCACATCACAGTACCCCTAAACACGTAGCCCACTTGCACCTGCTCGACTTAAAGGGAGCATAAACACACAAATGTTTGGGCGGTTCACCTAATTACACCCATCTGCCACCTTGATACCTTCATATAAGCTAAGCCTCGCAATCCCTAGTTACCTAAAGGACCATATGGTTTCGGTTGAAGACGATATTTTCAATCTCTTTCATACATCTCCTTATTTAAGATATAGTTTAAGATCCTTCAAGTATGGATGGCGTAGGCCTAATTTTCATATTTAAATTAGGCTTAACACGAGAGTATTTGAGAAAATTTAAAGTGATATCAGCTATAAATATAAAATAAACAAAATACGTCTGTAAATTTTGAAAATTTCATATCTCACTGTCAACTTACACTTAGTCGCCTCCTCCTTCTCAGCAGGCGTCCTGTACCCGCAGACCATCCGTCTTTTGACGTACACCTCGATGTCAAACTCTAGGGAAGGGAGTCCCTGGCATCCTTTTATCTCTGAAACGCTTTTAGAAGTCTAGGACTAATTTTACACGTACGAACGAGCAGCAATAATGAACTCCTACTATAGTACCCCACCCCTTATCCTCGTGCGATTGCGGACACGGGAAAAGTCCCTTTAGAAAATTAAACCGGATATCCTGTGGAAAACAAGTCTTTCCCCTTAGAGTCCTAATCTTCTCTAGTGAGTTTCGTTCGGCCTTCCTCACGTGAAAGAGCGAAAAGATATTCCAATTTTGTCCATGAATTGAATTTAACTCTAGGTAGAGTATAATATTTGGTTCATAATCTTGCCCGATTCATCCCTTTCCCCGCTTTTCCTTCGATACAGGAATGGCCACGAACGATTTCGAAGGTAGACGAAAGGGGAGAGTGGAATATACGTTCAAAAGGGAAGCGGATAATGAGAGAAATACGCTAAAATGAGGCTTGACTATATGGATTATGTTTCACTCTGTGTTTTCTGTGTTTAGAAAGGCACGTCCTAGTTATATCTAAAATAAAAAGATCGTAACTCGAAGTTAAATTCTACGTAGATTTTCGGTTCTACGTTTTTCTCTAACATATTTTGTTTAGGGTCCTCAGCGTTAAAGGCTTATCTTTACTTCAAATTGTGACCCTTTTATAAAGCACGGTGCTGAAAATTCTATTTGAAATACGTTAAGTACATTCCATTCTTTGACTGCAATGAGTTTTTAGTTATAACGTAGTTTAAATCACTCGTAACACGCGGCATACTCGGACTGAAACTTAACTATATAAACAGCACCAACGTTAGATAAATGGTTTTTAAATTCATTCGTTATCTTTCAGAGAAAGTCCCATAGCGTCCCAAGTTCCATTCCGAAGTGGAGATTTTAGGTAGGCCTAAATGTCCTTTACTGAAAATTCAAGGGGTATCTTTGGAAACCAACTAGATTGAATTAGACCGTTCTTCTTTTGACAGCCGGAGAATGTATCCTTCTCGGCGCGCCTTAAATTATCAATGAACTGAGATTTGGTTAATTTCAGAGCTAATATAGAGACGGGAGAATTAGGCCTAAGTGATTAGGCTTAAAACGGATGGAATACACCTTTGAAATTTATTCATTCGTACGTCACGTCAATTCTGGCGTATAGCCTTGTTCCAAGCATTAATTAATCAAGTACGGAATATATTAGAATATATAACTTCTATACCATTAATATTAAACGAACGTTGGGAAATAGTTGAAAAATGCATTAGGCCTAAAAAGATTTTGACCGCAAGAAGTTGGTTTGGAAAAGAGAGTAGTTCCGTTTCTCTGTTGGTTTATCGCGTAAAGAGACGTTAGAAATGCACCCGCAGGCGGATTTCTCCGGAGACTGGGACTACTACTACTACAGAATATAGAAGATAGAGTGAAGTTAAGCTGCCAGTCCCGGACTGCGTGGAGAAGAGAGTTTTGGGGTTTTGAATTTTATTTTGGAGGAGTTTATCTTAGAATATAAATATATTCGTTCGGTGGGTGGTGGGGGAGGGAGGGAAGAGGATTCTTAGCCAAGCAGTTGTAAAGGGTATTGTTTGGCTGAAGAATTCCCTGACGGTTTGGTTATTTTTGGTTTGTGCCCCAAGGAAACGTTGTCCTACTTTTCTAGTGATGAAAGGCACGATTAGAATGGGGAACTATAGGATTACAGCTAAGCCTAACCATTATCCGTGGGAAAAATCTATAAGAAAATGGAGTTAGGCTTAGAAAGTATATTAGGCTTAGCCGTTTTAGGGTTAGAGAGAACATTAGGCTTAACCATTATAGAGTTTGATAGAATACTAGGCTTAGTAATTCTAGAATTAAAAAATAACATTAGGCTTAGTGGTTTCAGGGTCAAATAGAACATTAGACCAGAAGGGGATAATAGAAGAAGGATGACACTCTGTATCCTCTTAATGCTTTAGTTATATAACGTGACGTCATTCCTCCCAAGCTCACCCTTTTAGTTTGCTTTCCCGCTCATCAAACTACAAATGGGCATCGCACCGTAAGGTGAATTCTATAATTGTTTGGCACTAAATCCCCAGCAATCATCCCACAAACCTTGATTGTCTTGACGTGGGACAAAATGCACAAGCGCGTCTTGCCAAATATTTAAACGCTAATAGAGTAATGATGAGGGAACTATTTATCGTGTATGTGATTCGGTTTAGTAACCTTGCTCTAAATGTTCCGATGTTGGGAAGAGTGACGTTACACTTACCCCGCTTTGTGGTACACTTCTCTCGAAGAGAAGTATTATATACTTCTGATTAGACTTAGCATTTTCAGGCTTGATATAGGGCATTAGGCTTAAAAACAATTAGACAATTTTAAGGCCAATTTTCTTCTAGTTTCATCTCTCCTTTAATAGGATTTTATCATGTACCATTACGCGGGATAAGAAAGGGTTAGTATATTTTTCATTCAAAAACATGTTAGAAGAGACTTGAATTTTAAAAGTGGCGTGCTTCCCTTTTCCTCTTTATCCTTTTAGAAAGAATTTCAAGAAAATAAAAGAGAAAGACAGGGATTGTAAATTTGAAAGCGCAAGGACCCGCTTCGCTTCTAATCGAGTTTCGGGATCTCGAAAAACGTAATTTTCAGACTAGCAATTTTTGCATAATGGATATCCCGGTTTTATAACAATGAAGTTGCCGGATATACCAACCGACATAAACCAAAGGAAGTTTATAAATTTTAGTATTGTATACCTTTCCTGAAAGGCTTGACGTAGAGGCAAAGGCTTAGATAAGTTTCCGAAACAGTGAAACGGTAAATAAATAATGGGATATTGATATTTAAAACCATTTTTCTAGCGTTGACAAGGCGGAATACGATTAGGTTAGACTGAAAAGGGATTCATTATTTATTTTTAAATAGTAAATATTATATTATCTGTATATTAGATTCGAGGCATTACGCGCAGACACATTCATTATAAATAGCTAAGCCTAATCTGAAGCTACGCACTAGAATACCGAGTTAGGACTAACTTCTAAACAACCCAAGTTATCGATTTCTTAACAACTATTCAAAATAAAGGGAAGGTATTTGAAACAAAATGCAAAACACAATAACAATAGGGTACTCTACATACCACTCAATTAGTACGCTACATTCTGAACGTCAGCCACATCGTAAAGACCCTTAGAATTTTCAAAACATAAAAAGATCAGACGACGTAAAAACCAGAAAAGATATATACCCAAGGAATAGAATTCAGTCGTTGTAGAAAAGATAGACAATATAATAAATGGAGTAAAAAATCCTGAGCACCCATTGTGTTTTAACCGCGAACTAGACTGGAAAATTTTCAAGCATGTGCAGTTCAAGAGGGAGGCCCGCGAAGAAGGCTCCTAAATTAACTTAGTATCTTTTTTTAACATACTCCTAAGCCTTGGTCTAACTTTTTTATTAATGAGCTTAAAGAGGGCAGTAATTATGAGAGATATTTTTTAAAAACAGGGATGCCAGGGAATGAGGAACATCGTTTTTCAATTATCCCTTGAAGCGAATAGTGTGGTTCGCTCGCAGAAAATTCTCTCTTTTTTCCTTGGGGGCAATATACCCATTTTACACGTTTAATTAAGGCTACATATTCTAAAGAAAGGCTTACAACATACATTTGATATATTAAATATAAAATAAAAAGTCCCCACTTGAATTACTTTAACAGTTGGACTGAAGCTTCTCTAATGGAATCCTAAAACTGCTCTGGAAGCGGTAAATCTTTAAACGCAACTTTGTTTCCTAAATTAATTTCTAGCTGCGTTACATTATTTTTTTATAGCTAGGGTTTCTAGGACTTGAGGGGAATGTATAATCTTGCTTATTTTTCACTTATTTCCAAAGAAGAATTAGCAATTACATCAAATACTTTCGATATAAAATAAGTTTTCCTTAAAAATTTGCGTACACTGGTGTATTGCGGTATAACGCTTTACAGGGGCAGGTAGGATTAACACGGGTAGTTTTACCCCTACATGCTGGCTTCACTTTAAAAAAGGTTTAACCACATTTTATAAATAGATTTTATGAGACTTGAGGATATAGCATAATCTTGCTTTGTTTGGACTTATTTCCCACGAATAGCAAAATCAAAAGTATATCAATAAATCGAGTTTTGAGGAACATGCATACATAGGTGTATTGCGGTACAATGATATACAGGGGCAGGTAGGATTAACACTGGAAGCTTTGCCCCTATATGCTGGCTTCACTTAAAATTTGATTGTTCAAACACATTTTAAGAAATATTGGTTAAAGAAATAAATTAATTAATGATTAAAAACTAGTATCTAATATCTCAGCTTATATTAGACCAAATTTATAAAAAAAGTTCCCTAAAGAACTATTACTTCTTAAAACAATCTATAGTAGCAATTTAAATTTGAAAACAGCACAAAGGCACGTAGATATCATTTATCTCATTTTACAAGGTAATTTTCAAAATTGTTGTGTTAGAGGACCAAATAAAAAACAGACCTATCTTATTTTTGTTGGTTTTCTCATTGTTAATATAACGAGCTCAAAAGAACCATTTATAACTGATATTAAGGAGGAAAGAACCAACAACTAAAATAGAACTTTACGGTATTTTAAACTCTATTTATCACGAAGTATTTTATAGGACCTAGAAAATTTCCTACAGTAGGAAAAATATAAAACTACTAAAGTTCTTTCTCGAAGATAAAGAACGCGGTCGTAAAATATTCCAATGATTTTGTTTCTTTTTTCTTTTCATTCAAGCGGAATTTAGAGCTGTAGTTTTTTTCCAAAGAATGATCCATATGGGAGTGGAAAATATGTCACTACGTCTAGACGGCGAAGTTATTTCCATCTGACACACGATATTAAGTATATTTTGATGTCTCTGTCAAAAACTATGCCTACATATATTTGACAATTTAAAATATATTGACAGTTATTGAGAATAGGAAGGGGTTAGTATACCAGACAATGATTTTGTCATATATTAAAATTATGAATCAAAAGAAAAAAATGTGTCACGTCTAATTCTAAGCCTAGTTTTAGGGTTTTCTTTGTGGCCTATTTCTTACATACTACAAGTGAAGGTTGGAGAGAGAGCGGGGAAGGGGGCTAATCTCAGTGCTAATACGTTGAGTGGTGACCCATCAGATTACCGTTAAGCCTAAATTCATTCAAATAACTGGAAGAAAGAAAAAATCGCTATACCATGAACACCAGAATAGAAAAGCCAAGGCCCATTTCGGTGTAATTATTTTGCTAACCCTAATTTCTTGTTTTAGTGAAGTTTATCTTCGTTCAGTAAAGAGTTAGAGAGATTCACATTGAATTTTAAGCCTAATTTCAGATTGATACACTTCTAGTTACGACTTCCTTTTTACGGTACAGGTAAGAGTTAAAGCTAAGCCTAAAAACTGAGAAAATATAAACTGAAAAAACGGTACATCCATCGATTGTCGTAAAAAGAGAAAGGAATGGTCTGCAGCCCGAGGCGTGAACCCATGAACACCAGAAAAACGAAGCCAAGGCCCAAAACCGATCGAGTTAAAGCTGACGAGACTTTAAATTTGCATGATCTACTTTTGAATACCGGTGGTGTCCGCCCGTGCGTAGTCAGAAAGAAAAGAGCCGCGGAGAGTTCTAGAAGCCGAGGGTTGAAAGAGGGAATGTTTCTTATTGATAAAGAAGATTCGTTTCAAAAGCCAAGATAGCCACTCATCCATCTTTTTAAAGAAAAAAAGTACTTTTTTTAAACTCTGAGTGAAATAGGATAGAAGAAAGCTACTCCGGAAAAGATTTTCATATCAGGCTAAACCTAACTCCAGCATAAAAAGAAATCAAAAATTCCAGGCGAACTTTTTCTCTCAGAATAATTTCAAAAAGATTTGGGGAACGTTGAAACTACAACAGGGTTCGTACGAAATTACCAAAAAACCATTTTCAGAGCAATTCAAATTAGCAGAGACGTAACTTTATATTGAAGGATTCTTTATGTATATGAAATTCCCGCGCTGAAGAAATGTATAGCTTTAAACCTTAATTTCCAGGCATTCTCCAAATGTTTTCATATTGGTATCAAGAAGTTATATCTAGTTTATTAGGGAAAAGGTATAAATTCGCCACATTTCCAGCTTTATCTCGAGTGCAAACGTAGGTCCGGAGTCAATCCCCGCCACTAAATTACAGCCAGAATCTCATTGGTTCTTGAAAACTCACGTCAGCACGACGCGAATGACGAAAATTATGTATTTTCCGACTGAAGAGAGGCGAAATAGCCCGGCCTCCTTTTACGTCCACACTTGTATTTTGAAAGGGTGACTGGGACTATGTCGCGCGAATACTTAGGCATCTTATACCTTCTCCGTAATAAACTAGATATCACCAAAGAGAATATACCAAGAGGAGCAGAAACTTTGGGAAAAGGGACCGGCTCTGAATTTGGAGAAACTAGTTCCGGTTGTTCACGTGACCATGTCGTCTGCTTAAAAATAGCCTTTGTACGTCAACGGTCAACCCAGAGAACAACCCTTTGCCACCACCAAAATAAGCAGTCGACATAATTTAACCAATAAAAGGCGTCGCTGCTTAGCCAATCAACAAAAACCGGATCTAGTTACTCCAAAACCGTGGCCGGCATTTCAAAAGCCTTGTGAAAGACTAAAATTTCTGCTCCTCTTGGTATATTCTCTTTGATATCACTTCTTGTTGGTATCTATGAACCCTGTACAATAGAAGAAATAAAGAAGTTCTACTTTTATTTCTGAGAGGAAGGGGGATGTATTCTTTGTTTTATTTACATTTATGACCCGATCAATACAAGAATTATATAGGACGGCTTGAAATATATACTGTTTTGGAGTCCTATATATTATATTTTTTGCGGTCTTTTTCTTTTTTTAAGGTATATCTACTTTTAAACAAAACTGATATTTTTTATGTTTATAATATTTTTTTTTACGCTTTTGTTATGGTATAAGTTATGGCATGGGGGGAGGGGGGGGGTAACTTTTATATTTATATATATATTTTTTTGTCCTTCGATGGGTTTTATGTTTATCTACAAGTTTATAAAGTATAATATAACTTCATTTATATGCGGGAAAATAGTTTCGTCATACATTTTTAAAGGGATAACGAAACAAAATAAGTACACGCGCTATATAGTGACGTATTAAACTCATAATCACGTGATTGGTTTTATGTTAAACGACGAAAGTTTCATTAAAATCCCAAAAACACTTTCTTTTTTAACTTTTTCTAAACCCAATATCAAAGTAGTATATTTGCTTTTTTTTCGAAATGAATTTTTCGACATAATCACAGGTAATACTGCTTTCGGTATGTATCATGAGTCAATATTCATCGTCATTGTTGGTTTTTTTTGGCACCATCATGTACTTTTTCGAGTATCATGAGAGGATAACACCGTCTTTTAATTAAAACTTAATCACCCAAATTAAATTCTTAATACGACGTTTAAATCAAATTTTTTAGTAGAAAGCAGTTTATGTGCAATATGGCGTTTTATGGTGTATCTTAATAGAGTTTAACTATATTTGGATAATTTGCCATATAAGAGTTTTTTTTTTTAATATTAAAGTTCGATAAAACTTTTAGTATCTAAATCTAAAAGTTGGTTTTGTTTTGTTAGTTCACGTCTTAGATTCAGTTCAATTCAATTTGTTGGAAAAGGAGATCAATACCTACCCCAGACGATAAAAAATATAGTATAGCGTTATTTATGCCCCATTAATTAAGGGAAGTTGGTCAAAATTGTATAATTACGTCACAGGGCCCGCCATTTCTAAAGTATTACGTCATTACGTCAGAGACAATCTAAATAAAATCTAACCTCTGATAGCACAAATCGCTTATAAGTATATAAACACTTATGTTTGTACGCTTTAGTTTGTTAGTAGCAAAATGACGTCACAGTTGTTAGTTTTTACTCACTCCAAAATTTCGGCAACTAACGCCTCACCAGGGTTGAGATTAAGTCGATTGAATCTCTCGTGGTTTATCGAAGTTCCGGTTGACAGTTTGACTTGGGCTTCGTGGAACTCACCCGATAAGTCCATTTCGCGCACAGAATCGCCCAGATTGACGCACACCACGACGCGAGGATGACGCGGGTAGAAACGTTCCAGAGCTATCAGTCCGTCAGTGTTGTAAAGAAGGTTATGGTTCATACGACGTGGCCAATGAGACGCGTTGACGGCGTTAGACGCTCCTGGTGTCACGGGGAAACGGTTGGCGATCAGCGGGTACGATTTGTTTCGGAGTCGTATGAAAGAAGAGAGGTCATCGAGATCGGTGGTTAGATTGTTGACGTTGTTGGATCGGAAGTCCGGGTGAATAGGGAGCCACGGTTGTGATTCTTTCTTTGTAAAGTTGCCGTTTGGGTTATTCGACCATTGCATCGGACACAGCTGACCGCTTCGAAAAACCTGATGGGTATACACGATGATGGGTTTGTACGTAACTTTAAAGTGACTTACAAAGCCTAACGGCGATAGGAAAATTAAAGTGCATGATAGTACGTAACAAATCTGAGCAATCAAACTTTACTCTCAATTGACAAGAACTTAATAAACGCCAAGCCACGCTTTTTCTTGACCCTACACTCGTCAATGTCAAATTTCGTTCGCCACTATCCCTTTAACTAATCCGGGAAAAAATCTGGTCCTCTCTTGGGAACGGTAGAATGGTACTTACTTTCTGAGTGACTTCGTCGAACGAATCTTGTAACTGTATCTCATCACCGTAGTAGATGGTTGCAGTCCCGGGCATAGAGAGAAGTAAGAAGAGGGCGGCCATGTTGTAACCCGGGATCATCCGTGAAGCCAAGCGGAACGTCTCCGAGCTCCCGACGTTCCAATTGATGCGCGGGAAGGTGGTCAAGCGCGACGTCCAATCTTCGGCCGCTCGAAGACGGGTTTCAACATCCGACGTGGCGTTAATGGTCAAATCCAACGGAACGTCCACTAAATCGAAGATTTCGGCCAATGCCGGTAACAGCAAACTATCGCGGTTCCTCAGAGACTCGAAGAAACTCATGGAACACATCAAAAGCCTTTGGGTGCAACCCCTAAGAGGAGAAGGAAATAAAAAAAAATAAAAAAAAATCGAGAACGTAAATTACGTTTACTTTCCTAACTCCCGTTTATCTAAAGTTTATTAACTAGAAGCAATGATAGGGTTTTGCCTGGTTTTTCTTTGTAATGGGTTTCATAACTTTGCGGTTAACATACTTCGGAGATTAGGATGGAATATACGCTTGAATGAACACTCCCAGGATAAAATCAGTTCGGGGGGAGGGATTTCCGTATTTCCGTGGGTTTCTATATATATACATACACATCGGAACTAAACTAATCTAGATTCCTGTTCCTTTCGATTTGACCCATCGTTAATTTTCAAAAATATATATCACCTTAGGAATGCTTAGCTCGGAACAAACTTACGGGGAAAAATTGAATTTTTGATCTCTCGGTAGTACTTACTTGCCATTCTCTCGGCTAAAATGATCGGCTATATGCCGCCATTGGCTGAGCACCGTCAATAATTCGCGATCATCGCCGACTTTCATTCGTTCCAAGTGTTTGAAATAAAAACCATCAACCCCTTTATGAAACCAGAACCGGAAAATGTTGGCCATTTCACGCTGAACTTCGCGATTCGTCCAATTAAGAAAGATTTGGCTTCCGAATATGCGTTGAGGAAGTTCCAAGTCGATGACGTCAACCTTACCAATGGGAGGGTAGAATTCGTCCTAAAAGAGAAAGAGAATAAACTCGCGTCATACTCCCTTTTAGAATACTCTTTTAAAGAAAGGTTTAAATTTCAAAAGCTGGTCCAATCGAAACGCGTGTAATTATTAGTGCAGCGTCTATTGTAACGACCCCATAGAGATTAAAACCTTAATATGAAACGGGTATAATTCCTTTATCTATCTTACTTTGAAACACAACACAATTGTTAACAATTAATTTTGAATAGGGCCCCGAAACAATAGGGATTAAAAGGGACAAGAGGGGAGTAAGGGACACGAGTCCTTTCGATATAAAAGCTTTCGTATAGACGTACAAATAACAGCGGCGGGAGATTTTCTATTGGAAACGTTGGTACCATTCTAAGGCTTCAATTAATTATGTTTTACAAAGCAATACCGTTAGGCTTAGCTAGTTCAATCCCAGTTTACTCTTGAAATAATAGTACTTGTACCATAGACTTGAAAAAAGGTACGTTAGACTTAGCTATTCAAAGTGTCACTAAATGCTAAGTTAGATTTAGCTATTTAAAGTATCACTAAATACAAGTTAGACTTAGTCATTCAAAGTGTCCCTAAATACTAAGTTAGGCTTATCTAATTCCAAGCGCCACTTATGTCTACATTAGGCTTGTCTATTACCAAGCGTCACTTTAGTCCACATTAGGCTTATCTATAACCAAGCGTTACTTAATTCTACATTAGTCTTAACTAATCAAAATGCCGATAAATCGTACGTTAGGCCTTCGCTTTTATTTGAACCAGAATTTCCATATAAATCACAATACGTTAGGCTTAACTATTCCAATCTCAGTTTACTATAAAAACAAAGGCTTAACAATTTCAATCCTGTCTGCAATGCGTATTCCTTGAACATACCCCGAAAGAGTTCGAGGCATTATTGGTTCTTGAATCTAAGAGAGTAATAACGCTTTCGGTTTAAAGAACAATGGATGTACCCCAGCTCGTTAAATACCGTGTTCCCCAAGCTATCTAACTGCCAAGGCCCAAAAATACTACCAGGAATTGAGGTTTTCCCTTTGTTTAAAATTATCCATTACAATTTATGTTCCGTTGGAGTGGGGTATCTAACGTTTAGTGGTCTTAAGCTAGATTCCCACTCGACGGAAAACACGACGGAAACCCGGCAGAAAGGGGTTCGACCGAAAAATCTTTACGCCGAGCCCGACGGAATTTCCGTTCAGTCGGGCGTAAGTTGTGTTCTATTTTTTCGGTCGTGTTCGGCGTTACGCCGGGGTTTCAGCCAATGAAATTATCCCAATGAAAACGTCATAAATTTCAAGAGCGCAGGCATACGCGAGATCGACTGATAGCCGCCATTTTTTGTGGTTGACCAAGGCTTATCGGAAACATACCACCATGAAAGAAAAATTAAATTAACGGAAGTAAAAAGAGATAAGATGTTAATAAGGAAGACTTTACTGAGGAGGTTAGAAAATATCCCTTCTTGTACGATCTAAGCGACAAGGGGACAAAGATACCAATTAAGAGTGTGAAATAGATGCTGTAGAAACAACTCCAATTTGTCACGTGACCCAAAAAGATCTACCGCCAAACTGAAAATTCAGTCGTAGTGTGAACGGTCTACCGCCGGACGCCGGCGTAAGTTAAAATTTCTACCGTTGGCTGTGTGATTTCCGTCGGTTTTTTTCGGTCAAGTGGGAATCTAGCTTTAGTTGGTTGAACTAGAAGGAGACGTAAAAATCCTTAAAAGGAAACTAGGAAAGGAATCGTATAATCTAAAGGATGTATGGGAATTGCTTTCAGGAAAGGAGAATGTATGGAACGCCCATGGAATAAAAATAAAGACGAAAATCTGGTTCGTTGGTCTACAGTTTGTCCAATGGTCTAGGCACTAGATGTAATAAAACGGAATACACGAGGCTAGAATTTGGTTTAAAGACGTCATTACCCATATCTCTTACTCCCTGCATTTAACTCTTATTGAATCCATAACAATGGACGAAGAGCTTTTCTCGGAATTTTTTGCTTAAAGAGTCGAAGTAACAGAAAATGGTCTGGGTACATGTTTTTCTCTGGTGAAGTTTTACGCTCTTCTAAAAGTACTGGGTTATTATGTCCCTTAAAGCTTAAGTATAGTGTTTTATTTTATGTTATAGGGAATCTGAAACAGAAAGGAAGGTTTTAGGTATTACAAAGACAATAATAGGGGAATATGTCATAAAAAAACTCATAAAGGTTATATACAACTTTGAGCTAAAATAGTTTTTAATTAATTTTCAAACTGTGTCACACTTTTACCCACTACCCAGGGCTAGTTTTCTGAGTTTACAGAAATTATTAAGTTGTTTACTGGAACAGCTAATGTTTCTTACCTCTATAAGCGAGTAAATCAATTAAAATAAAAACAATTTTAATCCAAAAGTAAAAGTAAATCGGCAGGAAACATATGGCTAGTATATTGATAAACCCTTGGGACACCTTGTTCCAATTATAACTATGTTTATTTTTAATTAAGAACCTAGCTCAATTAATGCCTTTTAGGCTTAAAAAAAAATAGACCTATTCTTCCTCATAATTTTTTATAAGCCATAAAATACCCTGGACAAAAATATATCAAACCCCAAAGCATTATCTCTATTTTTATAGACCAACTGAAAATGGCGGGAAAAAAATAATAAGCAGTTTCTGCACTTTGAAATCCTTCATCCTCTCCCGCCAAATTCGTTCATATTACAAAGATATATAATAATATTGGAAAAAATTGGAAAATCAAGCTCGGAAGGGCCCTTACATTCTCTTTCCCTCTCTCTCTCTTCCCCAAATTGATCATTTAAGAGATGGGCCCCCAAACTATTTATTACCCGTTTTGGGGGTTTTAAGGGGGTAGAAAACTATCCGTTACCCCTTCCACGGTACTGGTTGGAAAGATGAGCGCCCAGGGGCCACACCCCTCGGACCCCCTTTGAGTAAAATAAGATGAAGAACGTAGAAAAGAGAAAAAGAATGAAGAAAAAGTATCTCGAAAATCGATGGAAAGGAATTTTCCAACTATTTTCTTATTTTTGTTTGGGAGGATGAAAGTTACAGTAGGAGGATGGAGAAGCCTTCGTTTCAAGTGAAAAATACAGTACAGTTTAAGGTGAGGGTCATATTAATCTTGTCATAGTTATGCCTAAATTACGAATTGAATATTTAAACTGGGACGAAGTAGGGTTCATCCCACTATGAAATTTTTATGGATTTACGCCTAAATTCCACTGTTTAACTTTCCTCTTTATTGAACTTCCGTGTTGAAATTCCACGGGACTCTTTGAAGCAATCTTGAAAGGGGTTTATTTCGTAAAGGAATGTAAAGTTTTTCGTGGAGAAATTAAGGTTGAAAGAAAGTTTAGGCCTAGATGATATTTCGTTCCAATTCTTTGTTTTGTATGATGCGTCTACATTCCGATTTTCTCGGGCCAGCTTTGCCGCAAAGCTTCGCGAAAAAGTAATAAAAAAACATTTTATATCAGCGGGAATTGAAGAAAAAAAATTTAATACCGAGGTTCGGGGCGGAACTTAACGTTTTTTTGATGGACTATATCTACTTTTCATTTTTTACTTTCAAACAGACTAGATAGTGGTGTATATTAAAGGGAAATAGAAATTTACAACTTTTATTTATGCAAATATACCCAATTGCTCTTCAAAAGTAGGTCAGATTAGATTACACTTGTTTTGAAACGAAAATTTAAGCCTAAAATTGCAAAAGTTTTGAAATTTAATTATGGTAAAATGAGATTGTTGCGAGGCTTAGCAAAATTTGGCCTATTTTCTACCAGTAATTTACAAATTCCAACATATAATCATCAATTTATAAAATTTCATTAATACATTAACAAAGCATAGTTACTATATAAACCTGCATTTTAGGCCTAAATTAGCAAGTAGGTCTATTTTTATCCACTTATCTACATTTAAATACATTTAGGCCTAAATTAACAAGGCTTAGTAAAATTTGGCTTGGGTTTATATTGGGCGAGATCAATCACCCACTCGCTTAAGCCTAAATCCTTAAGATTAGGCTTAGCGTCTCTGCGCGCGCTGCCCAATATGATAAACGATCCATTCTCCCTTTTCACATTATCTCACCGCAAAGTCCATTTTCAAAATTAAATTTCGCAACACGTAAATAATCTACATTAACAAACAATACCTCGCGGTGATTAAACGAAAACACCCTCCCCAAAACCATTTTTAAAAGGGAGTTAAACTTAAACCTAAAAACGAGGTCGCTAGCTAGTCCCTTAATTTGCGTAAACCAAAAATTATCATTTTGGTCACAGATTTTGAAAAAAAAAGAAAAAAAAGAACGAAAATGATCCCGGCCAACATTTAGAAAAGCCGTTTTCTAGGATCAAGAACTAAATAAACGGGGCTAGACATTCGGTATAATGTTTACAGCAGGTGGCAAGGCTAAATCCTAATAATCCATACGCATTACGCAGATGAAAATTAGGAGTATAGAACAGTACACTCCAGCTGAAATGAATTCCTACTAGAACGATCCATTTTAACGACGTTTAAAACGCGAAAGCATTAAGCCACAACGTACTTTGCTTACCAGAAGCACGAAATAGCATAAAATAAACGGGGAAATAATTAGCAGATGAGATGGTTGAGATGTAATTAAATTTTAGGTTTACAGTAAAAAGAAAGGGGTCGCGATAATTAATTTCAGTACTTTGTTTTTAAGCGCAATATCCAAAAAATATATAAATATTGTTGTTCCCAAAGATCTATTTGAGTATAAGAAGAAATAAAATAGTTTAGAATAGAAATTCCTATCGACACAACCATTCAATCTGGTAAACGGTTTTGAAAACCGAGAATTACAGTGTCTATGGTGCTATCTCCATATATGAAAATGGTAAAATTTAAATATCCGCAACCAAAAAGAGCTTTAGTTATAGTATCACGAAGGAAGCTGGGGTTCCATTCGTAACAACATCAAATGAAATTAAAGCCATTTAATGACTTTATTCGTTTCGAGAGAAGTTCAAACACCCATTCCTAAAAGCTATCAAGGTTCCGTCTTGCCACTTTGGGACGTACGTGTTACAGTCCCGAAAAACAAATGCATAAACGAACGGGGAAAATGCCAAACGAAAGGTGCACACCAAAGGGTTCAGAAACAGAGTGCTTCAATAGATAAGAGAATCGAGTTTGTATCGCCCGCCCCGTCCCTCCCCGATGCCCTGTATGCTAATTAGGTTCAAGGTGTTGGTTTGTTTTGGGGGAAAATGAGGGTGTGAGAGAGGAAAATCGGACTTAACTCTTTGCCACGCTCAGATGCGGTTCCTATACGATATACGCAACAGAAATTTGCAATACAATAAAGATATCCTTGCAAATATATACGATATATACACATTGGGTCGAGTTCACACATCACAAAGCAAGAATATTTTTGACATATTAAAAGTTAGGCTTTGCATGAGAAAAATTATATCCCTTGCTTTCAATTTCAGGTAGACTACAGAATATTGACCATTTGAATGGAAGATATAGGCCTTGATACCTTTTTCTTCAATTCAAACATAAGTTCATAAGATATGTTCCATATATTTAGTTTCTCTGGTGAGGCGCTGTCAAAGGCTTAGTACAGTCTAAATCGGAAGATGGATGCAGTGGACTGCAAAACCACGTGTAGTCAATTCTCGCGTCGTTCTCGAACTAGCTCTCAGTAAGTCTCTAGCATTACGAACTATATGAAGTGGCATACTTATGGAACATATCTTATTCAAATAAGAGGTATTTACTAACATTCCTTGATAAATTTCACGAAACAATCAGAACAGAACTTTTCAAAGAACGCGGACAAACTTTCCCTGTCGTATTGTTGGGAAAGGGTTAAAGAATATACCACCACTTTCACTCATTCCTTAGTCGGTTTGCCTCGGTATTTATCGATTGCCAACGTTAGGGATGCTGGTACCGTACCGTATACCATTTCCATCTCTCTCCAAGGCCCGCTCTCATCCTAAAACCTCTCCGATTCCGTGCCATCGCTAGCCTCCTATAAGTATACGTTCTAAATCGCGTTAAAGACGTCGGTCCTGCACCCTAGATGCTCACGGTGGAATGATTCGCGCCGTCTTCGAGTAAATTAATCAGAAGTTATTACCACCAATAAGGTTAGGCAATTACATACGAGATCTTATCGAATCGAGAATGGCATACTCTGTTAGCTTCAGTTTAATCTATTTCGGGGAACATCTAGGCTTGAAGAGAGTACAATGTGAATTCCTGACTAGAAAGCGCGAGCTTCCTAAGAGGATGAATACTAGGAGGAAGTTGGGTCATCGAGCCAACACGGAATAATTTACGGGGAGGAGTTTGAGTTTCGCCTCCACCCTCTTAGGCTCTTAGGGAATAGTGGGACTCTTACCAGGGACAGACCAAAAGAGAAAATAAAATTAATAGAGAAACCTCGCGAACGGTCCTAGTACGATAATTGTTTTAAATAATTACGTTCCTATCTTTGGGCTTTGCTGCGTGGACCTCCCGAAGTATTACTGAAGTATACTTCATTAATTTCGGGAGGGAGTTATTAGACGTTTCCGGTTTACATATCTGGGAGCGCCAGATGCGAAGGAGAAAAATGGATTATTTCAAAATTTTATTTTGTGTCGCGTATATTTCGAGTAGGTTACTAAGTAACCGATTATGGATGTGGAAAATTCCACTCCCGGACTAAATAGTCTACAGGATGACAGTTCTAACTTAATTACGCGACTCAATTTGGAGGGAAAATAACGCGGGAGTAGACGAATTTATCTTTGTCAGATTAGGCTTAGTATATATTTTCCAATATTTCAGAAGACTGAATTTAATTTAACGCGGGTTTTCGGGGACTTGGTCTAGATCGGGTGCGGATATACAATGGTATGTTAAAACAATGTCGAAGTACTCACGTAAGATTCCGTAGTGTTAATGTAGAAGCCTTCGTATTCTGGGAAATTATTGAGCAACCAATGAGCGGCCCACGTGTGTTGATCGCTGGTGACCGTGGGGTTGATGTCGAGAACGACGCGAATTCCGCGCCGGTGCAATTCACGCACGACGCGCTCGAAATGTTCAATGCGCCCCAAGTGAGGGTCGACATTTTGAAAGTCAATGACGTGCTCGTACTCGAGCGGGTAGTCAAGCGCGCTGAAGATCGAGTTGAAACGGACCGCACTCACGCCCAAGCTCTCGATGTACTCGAGCCTTTGAAGCACCCCATTCATGTCTCCGAAACCATCTCCATCCGTATCCTGGGAGCAATAAAGGTTTAGGCTTAGGTTTACGTAATCAAAAGGTCGAAAATCTTACCTGGAAAGAAGCTGGAAATATCTCGTACATAACGACACCTTTCCACCAGTCTTTTCTGGACACGCAATCGTTCTTGACAGTGAGCAACAGTCCCAGTACCACGCACACCATTGCGAAGAGAGAGCCGCAAAAAACGACCAAGAAAAATAGACGAATCGCTGGCCAGTTCCAGTGGACAAAGGCCACTTCCAACGGCCGAAAAAATACGGGCACGTGTGCAGTTCTCATGGAATTAAACGCGAAAGGGCTGGGTGGGCACGCGCACAAGCGCGGCTGTTGAACAATCTTGATGTCGCATTGGTCCTTGTCAAGTAATCTCGTAGAACAACCGGGTTCCGTTCCGCCATATTCACTCTCTGTCGATGAACTCTTAGAGACCGCCGAGACAATCCCACCATTCGGACCACCGTTAGCCAGTTCGTCCGTTAAGGTTGGCGTGGTCAAACCTACTAGGCTGATGGTGGAGGGAGGTGAGCGTAAGAGTTCGTAAGTGTTCATCGGGGTCGCTTCGAACAGGGCGAGACCGTTGGAAAGTCCAGCCACCGTAGCCGGTGTTGTACCAATTTGTTGGACCATCCCGGTGGATGTTTCTAATTCCGGGGAGCAATCGTCGAAAAGCAGTTGGTTAGTGTCCACCATCTCTACTAGGCTTCGAGGGTCTCATTCAGGACAGATTGAAAGGCTTACCGCCAGCCTGAAAGTCAAAAAATAGTTCTCTTTTATCTCCAGGGGAATCGGTACTCGACTTAGGTTGGAAATTTTTACGAAAAATAATAATTCCGAAACGCATTTAATCTCGAATCTCTAAGGATCTACTAGCCCTACATTTCAAATGTTGCCAAGGCCTAAAGCATTCCAACTTTAACTAATTAAATCATTGCGAAATGTGAAGACACGTTCTAATTAATAGTCCATCCTTCTTTTTCTAAGAGTGGAATTTCCTAACAGATTTCTCCAGACTAAACTAGAGAATCCCCAGACCTCTGTCTTCATTCGAAACGAAAAAGACAAAACATTAAAGTCCAAATTTAATCTACGAATCCGGTAGAAAATCTCCGTAGGGGTTTCAAATAGATTTATTGTGTCAAAGGTTAGAGAAAATTGAATCTAATATGAAGTAAATAAACTGAGGTATAAACTGAAATATAACATTCGCCAAGTTATGATCTTTTATTATCACAACGAACTAATTTAAATTATTGAGCGTCCCTTCAAAATAAGGATCGAAAAGCGCCTTAAATTAATCGATATTTTTGATTAATAGAGGAGGATTAAAATACCCTGAATATACAAATTTTCAAAGATATATTCGCGCTTATATTTAATTAATTAGAGTTTGTTTCATAAATAATTAATTTGCAATATAATATACAATTCTAGGCAAACATCACGTGAATAATCTCACCACAAAAGAGCCGGGGCTTAAGTCGCTTAACTCGCAACAAGGTTATTATTATTATATGTATAATATGACCCGCTTGAAATGAACTACGACCTTTAAATGTTGATTAAGTGTTTAAACAAAGCGAACTTAACCCAAATTTGAAAGCATTATTACGCCAGATACCTAGATAGATCATGACTCAATCGTTAAGGGAAGCACTCGAGGATTGCCTCTGTCACGTGATCGGGTTAATGCTTCTATACGCTCTAATGAGGTTTCCTGAAGCGAGATTTTAAATTATCCTGTTTAAATCGCATTAAAGGTGACCTACTAAATTTAAATCGTTAATTCTAAAGCTTATACCTTTGAGTTTTGAGTTAGACTTTGAATTTAAAACAAATTAACAAACCAAGCCCTACCTTACACCCAATTTAAAGGAAAGTTAGTGCTTAGCCTTTAGTTTAGATTCCCCTAACTTTAGAAGCATCCCTAAAATTTATTTTAACTGCCAAACACTTTTGTGTTTATCAACAAAAAATTTTTTCATTCTTCGCACACAGTTCCTTCCAACTTCGTAATAACTCTTTCAAATCATTTGTCAAAAAAATTTAGCCAATAACACGACGTCAAAAATACCCAAGACACTTTTCGATCAAGAATTTGAAATTCGTCAACCATCAGGGGAGTTACTAAAGCAGCTCCAGTTCCTAAAGGCCAGTCATTGTACTCAAAGCGCCAAATGACACAAAATTTTTATGAGATAGGGTACAGAGGGGGGCAAAGGGGGTAACAAAAAACAAATCACTTCCATTACTGAATATTTTCCCTCCCACCGGTGCGCCTAAAAATGGTCCCTAATAGAAGCGAATCAATCATCTTATTTTACGCGAACTAAGCCTAATTATCCCCTTACATGTATGAAGGATAAAAAGACGGCAACTAAAACTCCGACTACAGTATCAGCTATAGGACGTAGATGAGATGGGGAGCAGGTTCAAGAGAGAGGGGTTGAAAGAGGCTGCGTTCGAATTCATTCAGGGTGCTGAAAGAAATAGGCCTTATTCAAAGTCGCTCGTGACTTTGAACGAAACCCGGGGCATATACGTCCTGTAGGCACGTGCATTCGTACCCCGTTTCTAATATTCGATATCATGATACTCCCATCTCATGCATGCACACATCAGTTTTGTCTCTAATAAGCTGCCGCAAATTGATTTAATAAGGTCGGGCCTTGGTCTCCACGGTTTCGCCCTACCAGGAAAGCCCCCTCGTATCCTGTTAGCTAAGCCTAAAACTTGGTACCAAGGCTTGCCTGGGAAAGGCCTTCCCATACCTCTTGTCTCTCGATCCACGTTACCCTAACCAACGTAGCCGACCCATTAATCTTCATGATTGCAATTTAGGATTTTGCGGTGTCTTTTAACGTATCTGTCAACGGTTATAGAGAATTTACAAGGAGCTAGTGCATAGGTGGGAGTACAGAGAAAATTAAGGGTTCTTACTGGTCGACGCCAGGGGGTTGGGGAGCTGTGCGAAAGGCTTTCAATTTAGCTTAAATTGCACACACTCATGGTTCTACTGTCTACTACATTACCAAAGATATGCCCTTGAGCTAATTTAAAATGGATAGATTACTCCGAATGAATGGTGATGAAATTAGAATGTTTACCGTTCTGATTTGTTAGTGGAGTGTCTCAGAGTTTAGTCAGTGCACCGTAATGCTGAATAAACATAAATATAATCCTCCAATCGATATTGGCCCAAATCCATTCCTGTTTTGGACAGGATGTTTATCTCCATAGTTTATCAATGCCAATTATGCGAAACAGTGTTTCAATTTAATAGGCCAAAATAGGTCAAACCGTTCATCAAATATCTGTAAGTCTATAGAATAACGCTGGAATAGTTTGCCTAAAGCCTTGGTGAAGCTCTAAACCGCACCGCGTTGCTTAGGATGGGTCGACTCGGCCCCGAAGCGTATTCCAAGAATTTGTGGATAACTTTAGGCCTATCTAACTCCCATATTCTAAACACCGAAATCTATAGATGAGAGAAATTGACAAAGTTACAACCTAAATATCTACTAAAGCATCTCTGTTATCTAACTCGTGATAATGGTTCGAATCTAAAATCTCAAATTGAAATCGTGGAGGTTTGAAACACAGTGGTAAGCCTGTGATCCCTGTAAAACATCTATATAAATTGATATAACCAAGGCTTAAATTCTGAAATCCCTGTAATCCAAGTCTCCATGTTTTCAATTTGAGCTTGGTTCGACCCATAACGTCGGAAAGCTTTACGATTTTGGGCCCTACGGGTTCGCAGGCTCGTTAAGCGCGGAATTATTAATAGATGCTGTTATTAACAAAGATAGTAATCGAGGTGTTCGGCCACTATTAAATACCTAATTAATCCTCACGATATATAGGTATTTTACAGCTATTATAAACCATAACCTTTCAGGCCTCGCGAGCTAGTAGCAACGATGTATACGTAACATCTTGGGAAAACTCAATTGTTGTTGTAAAGTAGATTTGGAACAGATGTTTAGTGTTTGGATGGATTATAGATAGCCAATCTTTAGGGAATATAATTTTCATTAGGCTTAAGGGCAAAGGGTTATTAAAGTTTATGTTTACAAACCACCGGGAGAGCCCACGTTAGGGTTAAACGACTTTTAAGTCGAACCAAAGTTGGAAAATTTAATTGCCGCGAAAGTTTTAACTAATTTACATATCCTTGAGCGTAAAAACGAACTATAACCTTTAATATCAAACTTGGTCTTCACGGGGGAAAGGCTTAACAATAGATACTTAAGTTAATAAACAAACAACAAGTAACAAACAAAGAATAAGTTGTTGTTAAAGTTATAACTAATTCACATATCCTTTGGCCTGAAAACTCCAAATAAACCTTAACCGTCAATAACATACCCGACTAAGTGAGAATTCCACAACCTAACTACTATGAAAAAAATTTCGCGCAAGCCTAAACAAAACGGTAAACAAACCAACCTTTAAGGTACAAAAAGAATGTCGTAGAAATTGAAAGAAAATCTCCCCGAAGACTAACTCTAAACCGTTATCCTTGGGCTTAGAGTGACGACCAGAGAAAGACATTTCTCTTGACTGTACACACTAGCTATAAAACTAACCCTGAATCTCTCTAAATAATCCATTCCAGAAAGATGGTTGCTAGGTTTAAGTCTGAGACAAAACTGTGGGTCCCTGAAAATAAAAATAAAACCCATCCCAAAGCAGCTCCAAGTGGGACCACTTTAAGAATAGCACGAAAAACCCCAAAATCCTTAAAAACCTAAAAAAAGATGCATTGTTGCCTGTTATCGCCCATTCCCGCCAATTCCCGTTTTACCACACTCCAAAGCACATGTTGGTTTTATATAAAATTGTCCGCGTGCTTGGATCATCATACCGTGGTAAATTTCCAACGATCCCATTTTCAAAGTACAACAGGTAGAAACTCTCCGCCCTTAATGTTTCAAACACGCCATTATGGCATACTCTTCGTTGTAAATCGTTCCTGGGATCGTATGGAACTTGCTAAAGGTTTATACTTCCTTAAAAAGAGGATGAAGGTTACGCGAAAGAACTAGGAGTAGGAGGAGTTGGTTGGAGAATAAAAAAAAATCTGCCAAAAACAGAGGGTCATCATTTATCTCAGCGTGCTTGCTAGGTCGCTGGAGCGAGGGAACGAAGTCTTTCCTCAGCTTACTGTAAAAGCACACTGAGGAAACTGCGTACCGCCGCTGGTATGAAAGGTTATGACCTAGGCTTACTTGTAATGGTTTTAATAGGATAATGAAACGACTCTAATCAGTCACGTGAGTTTCTAGCGATATGATTAGTCGAAACTTTGTCCCGGAAGCTAATAATGAAAACCAAAACCAAGGCTTACGTCGTGCACTATCATAAATACCTCCATTAACCTAATTAAGCCTTCTTTTAAGCTCTAAGATTAATGCTAAGCCTAATACCGTAACAACTGTCCACGCGGTAAAAGCAAAACTATTTTTAAGGCGTTAAGGCTAGTTTTCACTGGGCAAAAACGCGGCGCAAAGCGGCGCAAAATATTTTTAATTTGGCGGAAAGTTGGCGACGTTTCCGCGACAGGTTTTCACTAAGGACGTTTTCCGGCGTTTTGTATTTCGCGGATTTATTTAGCGCATGCGCATCTAGCGCTAAAGAAGACTTACGTCAAAGGGCAAAGGACAAACAAAATGGACGCGGTTGAGGTTGACACCGGGGATTATATTCTGGCATTTATTCAACTAGTTAATGCGATTTTGGCTTTTAATTTGTGGAGAAATTACTCCAAAACGGTTTATGAAAGAAGGTTTTGGGTAAGAGGAATATTTTTGAAACGAGAGGAGAAGGGCTATTTTCGACATTTAATTCAAGAAATGAGGGATGGAGACAGCGAGAAACATTACATGTAATAAGCCTTTGCAATTTGGTATCTATGTTTCTATGTATGTACATAATCAATATGTATATTGTTTCAATGTAGGTTTTTTCGCATGACGAAAGAGCAATTTGACTTTATATTAAGTTTGATCAGGGACAAAATCTCGAAGAAAACGACTAATTTCAGAAAACCAATATGCGCTGAAGAGAGATTAGCACTTTGTTTGAGGTAATTATTGAATGTCATATAGCTTCGAAATGCTTGCATTGATATATTACATGTCTAGAAGACTGCAACCTGACCCCCCCCCCCATTAAAGCTAATAATATTTAACCTAGACTAGTCTAATTCAGCCTGACGTAACTCCATGATTTCTATGAGGTCAGGTCGCAGTCTTTCTTAGTAAATGTGTAGGGCTATAGTTAACTCTATTGTCTCATCAGATATTTAGCTAGTGGAGACACTCAGGTATCCCTCTGTTTTGGATTCCGGATTAGTAAAACGGCCATATCTAACATAATCCGTGAAACGTGTGAAGCCATTTGGGAAGCTATGTCACATATCTACGTGAAGATGCCTCAAAACCCCGTTGAATGGGCAGAAATTAGTAAAGGATTTTATGAGGAATGGGATTTGCCCCATTGCTGTGGTTCTATCGATGGCAAACATGTTTACATACAGTGTCCTGCAAATTCAGGATCAAAATATTATAACTACAAGAAAAGTTTCAGCGTCATTTTAATGGCCATGTGTGACGCCCATTATCGTTTTACAATGGTTGACATTGGGAGTTATGGTAGTGAAAGTGATGGTGGTATCTTTACATCTTCAGTCTTTGGAGCTAAAGTGAAACATAACCGTTTACCACTACCACACCCCCGCTCTTTGCCTAATTCAAACATAAAATTTCCATATTATTTCATCGGCGACGAGGCTTTTCCGCAACTACCAAATCTAATGCGTCCCTATTCTACATCAAAGGGAGTTACAATGACTCAACGAATTTTTAACTATCGGCTCTCTCGTGCTAGGAGAGTAATTGAGAACACTTTTGGTATTATGGCAGCCCAGTGGGGTATTTACCAAAAAACCATAAAAGCCAATCCAGAAAATGTAGATAGGATCATCAAAGCAACAGTGTGTCTCCATAACTACCTAATCACTGATGAGTTAGGTAAATCTAAGCACCAACGCAGATACAACCCTGTAGAATTAGCTGATTTTGAAGATGACACTGGAGAACTCACAGAAAATGGACTCTGGAGAAATCTTCTTCAAGGAGATGGTGCAATCAGGGATCTAGTAGAACACCGAAGGCCAAATCAAAGAAGTCAGATAGCGCAAGTACTGAAGGACAGATTAGCCGGCTATCTATCCAATGAAGGTGCTATTGACAAACAAATACCTCAAGTAACTAGGATGTAAATAAATGAGCGAAGGACATTCAAAAACAATTTATAACTATGTTCTTTAATGACATTAAATTGTTAACAAATAAAATATTTAGTTTTCATCTTCTATTTCGAAGAAACATGTTTCAATTTTGTATCTCATCTTACGTTGCTGATCAGCCTTCAGTCTTTTAAATCTGTGCATGCAACTTTGAAAGTAATGGAACGTTTCATCCTTTTCACACTCTTTCTCTTCTGTTCTTTCCAATTTTTTGGGCACCAGTTTATTAAAATTTGAAGTAGCAGCCTCAAGCATGTTCATCATTTTAGTTTCAATTTCATCCTTCCTGCGCTTGCGATGAGATGGAAGTGGATTGCGGTCTTCAGGTTTGGTGTCACCAGCTATAGCCACCTGAGGTTCTTCAATGGATTTACAGCTTTTAGCAGAATCTTCATTTTGTTTACTTTGTTCCGATGCATTTGAAGTTTCTTTAATTATTTCATCATCTTTTCCCAAATCTACTTCATCATCACTCATGTTTTCGTAATGCGTTTGATTGGTGACAGTCTTTAAGAAACCACTGTTAAGGTACATAGTTAGATTACTTTGTTATATCAAGAAGGGATGGATGTGGGAGGAACTTGTATAATTTTTCTTTGTTAACATCATAATAGCCATAGCCCTGGGTGCTTACTGAAGTACCCACCCACTACTCCGACACATATCCTAGCATTGGGGGCTATGGGACTTAGTTACATATTTTATTACGGTTATTCAAAAGTGAACCTAACCTTGGCGGTGTAAACTGAGTACTTTTGAAAAGTTCATCTGCTGTTTTAGAGGTGTCCTCAGCTTGCGACTCATCTTCGCGACCCAGTGAATTCTCTACAGACTCCTTTGCCGTTGTATTTTCCATATTATTGAAAGTTCTACAATTAGATGGGTAAATCTTTCAATAATTCACTGAGTGCTGAAATAACATGGAACATACTGTCGGTGGGATACTGTTCTGCTTAGGAATCCATCAAGGATTTTATATTTCTTCCACGTAGGAACAATAATGTCATCCAAACCGGCTCCGCTCCTCATCTCTGTAGTCCTTTTCTCTTTTAAATATCTGTCCCGGATACTTTTCCATTTCTTTGAGGCCTCTGAGCCTAAACAAATTAGAAACCACGTACTATAGAAAGAGTGCTTAGGTATTAATGTTTACATTTAATTCACCTGATATACCGAACATAGCCCCAATAGCTTTCCATCTGTTATCTTTCATATCGTTGTTTTTGAAACAACGATTCGCTTTGTCATATAAAAAGGGATGGTCACGAACTTCATCAATAAATTGTTCTTGTTCTTTATCTGTCATCTTCTTTGATTTCGGCGGCATTTTAAACAATCAGTGGACAGCGACTCTTCCCAGTCTGACGTTTCTCGCCAAGGCCCAACGACATAATAAAGTGCGCGAAAATAGATAGCGCGAGACTACGTTAAAGCGCCACCACGAGACCGTCAGTGATTGGCTACCACTTCGCGTTTTTTTTAAATAACGGCGGAAAGATAGAACTTCAATTCCGTGTATTTCCACGTAAAATCGCTAGCTTTCCGAATTATTTTACGTAAAATATTTTTACGCAAACTGCGCGGAAAGCCTTTTCCGCCGCGTTTTTGCCCAGTGAAAACTAGCCTTTAGTAAGTTTCTCACGAGTGTACACGCGGAAAATTGAAATGACACCAGAGATATATTTTTATTCTGAGAAATACACGGACCATCCTTCGTTCATACGTCCTAAATCGGACTATCTGCAAAGTTCTAACGCTTCTCTAAGCTTTTCCCCGATAAAGAAGATTACTCTCTAATACCAGACAGGAACTGAAACTATAACAGAAACGGAAGGTTCTTAAGAACCAAAGGAACGTGTATATATATATATATACGCTTCCAGGAGCATGCAGGGCAAATAAGACGCGTACAGCGAAATCCGCTGACCATTTCTTGTATAAAAGCTTTGAAAGTTCATCCCATCAGACGCTCCTAACGACATCAAAGAGAAACGCCACCAAACTATGGCTTTCTTCCTACTGAAAACTAGGTTTGCAATGAATTTTGGCAAAGTTAAACATCGAAATCGATTGGAAGCGAAACAGAAGGCTATGATTTTCGTATGGTTCAATCGACTGAGGTGTGGGTCAGAGGTCATGAACTTTTCAAAGATGCTCAGTCTTTTGACAGCGCAATAGTGAAGAACGTTCAAATACAGGCGAACCATAAGTTGATAAATTTGAAATTAAAAGGTGATGAATATTACAAAGCTGTTGATTTTTTGGCATAAGTTAGTTTAAACATTCGAATATAAGTGAACCATAAGTTCATTAATTTAAGGTTTAGAGGTCTGAATCTTTAAGAGGTGATGAATCTTTAACATCGCAATAGTGAACCTGTTTCGAATGTCCTTTAGTTCTAGAAATTTTTTCCACAGAACTTTCAATGAAAAATAAAAAAAAAAACCTCACACTTTCTCGTCTATAAAAGAATCCACTATCAGAAGGACACAAGTTCAAATCTCTCCCATCCTGCTTAGTCACTATACCCCCTAGATTTAAAGCGAAACCTCCCTTTCCGATAAAAGGATTCGACATAGTCTCGATTGCCTTTATATTATCCAATCGGGGCCGACGACCGACTTCATCCTTCTCTTCATCTTCCTCCACCTCCTTCCGTCTGCACTTTCGCTAAGCCTAACTTCCTTGTGAGCTAGGCCTAACCCTAACACTAGAGGCCTTAATGGGATTTTCATTTCGTGGCGGCGGCCAGAGACTTGTACATCCAGTAGAAGTAACACAATCGTTAGACGTTTAGAACAAAAGGATCGAGTGAGGAAGGGAGAAAAAAAAAGCTTTAAAAACGGAGTAAAGCCAAGATACCGCAGTACGAACATCTTTTAGAAAAAAAAAACACGAGAGAAAGTACACCAGGTCCAATTGACCAGCCATATTGAACATGGCTGTACTATGGTACCAAATTACAGTTTAAAAACGTGTACCATCGATGGAACTGAATTTATTGCACTCTGTGATTTGGAGCCATGGATCTTGGTGATAAGAAAACTGGTTGCTTTGAGAGGGGAGATGATTATTCTAATATATCAATGTCATTTTAAATTTCACAGTACTGCTTAAATCAACAGGATATAAATGAGATGTATTCCCCTACGCTCTCTGAGCGAGTCAAAAAATTACCGCTTTGCTGGTCCTCTTTTATAATTACATAGTCATTGGTGAAAGTGACTCTTCCTTTTCGCAAATTACTTATATTTAATTGGTCTATAGATGCTAAAGCCCCATAACGCCAGAGCTTAGTCATCTAAACGGGGTTGTTTCTTGGGCCGGTAGTAACTTTAAACTCCCATCGATAGAAGTTCATAAATTGTTGTTGATCTTTTATGTTTATTATTAATGCAGACACGGGGAATGATTCCTTACGTACTATAAGATAAAGTAGAAGTACTTTCAATACTTTCCCCTATACTATCTTGGCCAGACCATGGCTTATGGGTTTCATTAGCGAGATGGGAAAATACGGGGGAAGCTCCTCATACTAGTACAACGAACGATTTTTCGTTAGTAAGATGCAGGTGTTAGGCTTACCGAGCGTCCTATGCTTTTAGGTTAGCCTTTTATGGAAGGAAAGGGGTTAACTTATACCCTACCCCAATAGAATCTCCTTCTTCAATGCCTTATACTTAATGAGGCGCGAAAACGTCGGAGTCTGGGCTAGACCTAACCCTAACGCGTTGGGATATCAGCAAAAAGACAAGGAAGGCGCGAGGGCAATAAGATCTTGGCGGGATAAATCGCCCCGGACAATATTGTCAGGGGCCTATCGCATCCATTTTGGACGCGAGCCTTACCCCCCCCCCTTTCTCTCTTTATCGCAATCATTCCTGAACTAACGGCTTCGGTCCTGGTCGAATAATGCCCCACCACTTTGGCCCCATCTTTCCCGCCCACGCCGATAATAAAAACTAGAAGACAATATGGAGCCACGAGTAATCATGCTTAATTTTGTTGAAGTATATTGATGCCCTGAGACAGACTGGGATGGTTCGCACCTAAACTCGAATAGGTTGGTGTTACTTGAAGAAAAACCTTAATAAAGCCCCCCTGACATTTCACAATAATTTTCCAAGATTTCCAGGAATACTGGCAACTCCGAGCTGACGTCGTTCAATATTTAACACCATCACTCGATGACTAAACCTAGCTTGTACGCCCGCGTCTAAGAATCCTTCATTTCCAACCCTTTCCTTTCTTTCATCCCAGAGTCAGCTTGAGCTTCCCTTGCCCAAACCATCTTCCATCTCTCTCTCCGCTTCTTTATTGAGATTCTCGATATTGGTCTGTTGGATCTCTTTGGATGCGATGCGATGCGTGCTGGAATGAAAATGAAGGGTTTTCTTCATCCCTACCTCCATTTATTCCATCCTCAATTCATCCCCCTCCCCAACCTCTTTTTTCCTTATTACTTCTTTTAGAACTACTTTTTTTCTTCTCTCTGCACCATCGAGTCTATATGCCTTGGAACTCATTTTAAAATTAAGCGTCGATCTACATTTTTTACGCCTTTCTAAGTTCTTAAGAATCTCGCATGGTCGTGAAGCAGCCGCCCTGAGTGTGTGTGTGTGTGTGTGTGTAGAAGTATATGGATCGAGTTAACGTGATGGAAAAACATTTTGACAGACTTAAAAAGAGCGAAAGGTTCAAGGTACCTGTAAGTTTATATAGAAGAAAGGTTAGATGGGGTCATTCCGCAAAGTGTGTTTTATACTACCTGCCTGTCTGCGGGGGAGTTCAGTGTTAAAGAGAAGTTAGAGAGTTTAAGCTTGAATCTTTAGCTCGATAGCTAGGGATAGCAAAACTGGGTTCCGCTTTGTTAGTACAAATATCAAAAGCACAAGCAAAGAGAAGATTAAGATTTTAGTTGTACACGGTGGTTATGATAAGTCTGGCATAAATTAAGGGGGATGTTCTTTGGACGATTTTATTCGAAAATGTTCTATGACATTTTGCCGTCCGAAATTTTTTTATTTTACGAATGACCCCTTAAATTTAATTAAGAAACTGGAAGACAATGCTAATTTAATCAAGGGGTCATTCCTAAAACACTCAAATCATAACTCGTAAACAGTGCACTGGTCCGGACGGCGAAATGTCATAGATGTTACATTTTCGGCCTCAAAATCTCCCAAAGAACATCCTCTTAATTTATGCCAGACTTATCAGAAACACTCTGTATATCAAGGTCAATCAGCACTGTTTAAAGCTCGAAATTAGTTTCAAAGGTAGGCACGCGCGATGGAGAGTGAATGAGATACATCCTTATGATCACTTTTGCAAAATTACTACCTAGCTAGATTACAGAATCAATGAGCGTATCTTCATCTATGTTACCAACCACCAGTATATTTCTACTTTCCCGCGATTCAAAAGCCGAAGTCATTTTTCCAGGGTCTTGGACAAAAGACAGGCTTCCAGATCATCCCCAACCTTTCTAAAAGAAGAACAGACAATCGCTTTAAGAAACAGTGGAGACTGAACTTATATATCAGTATGGCGTGCCAGTTTGGCGAACCCATAAAGAGATCAATGCTTTTGACGGGCCACGCCGGGAAACGCCAGAGAGATGACCAGTAGAAACGCACGGATGGTTGGTTAGAAGGAGGAGGGCAACTAGAGCCCAACTTACAGAGCGGTCATCTCCCACCATCCGTGTTTGATGGGGAGGAAAAAGGGATTCTAAGAGGCTGTAGAAATGGTCCAGCAGAGACCACTGATTTTGACAGCCCTTCAGATGTACCTTATACTGAAAAACCTTTTCCCTCTCGCCTATACTTGTTTCTCATAAGAAAACCAACCGAGGCTTAAGGAACCCGAAACCCTAGGAGCGCTCTTAAACATTGTTTACTTAATAACCCGATAGTCGTATCAACTTTTAAGGTTTCCTGAAAAAGATCTCTTAAGGAAAACCTTCGGGTATGTTTTTGACGGCTTCCTTTGAGTTTAAAAAAGGTACGAGTGACACTTTAAAGGAAACGTGAACGGTGACGTATTTACGATAAATTTCACTGTTTCGCTAACCAATTAACAACTTCAGCCCCGTTTCACCTAAGAATATTCTGTTCATCGTCTTCTAAGGGGCCCCAGTTTTTTGCGGGAGAAATGGTGTCAGGGGCTCTGTTGAGACCTCTACCTGGACCGCTTCCAATAAACGGGGGACCGAAAGCGCCAAGACAAAAATTTTGGCGTCGAAGAAATCGATTGGAACTTCTCACAGCACTTTCTCCAGAGCTTTTTCTTTTCTTTCCTTTAAACTAGAGGCGTCTATCCTGAAGAGCGAGTCAGCCGCGAATCTTAACACCCTTTTTTGTATTCTTTGACAATTTTTAAGGAAGCTGCGGCATTCCTTCCGTGTAAATAAGGGACCTTTTTATTATACAACAGAAAGCTGTTTTTATTTTTAACTACATAGCTTTTATAAAAAGTCCCCTATAAGTCTTGCCCAAATTAAGGTTCCCAAACGAAAGCCCAAATTAATCACACATTGAAAAATATCTCCTTGTTAAAGGGGCCAAGATCGGAGTAATCTTAGAGTTGGATTTAATAACTCAATATAGTTTAATCTAAACGTTTCCGTAGTCAAGATTATTAGTTAAGTTATTAAAGGTAGGGTCAAAATTAATCTTGATTGACGGAAGCTGCAATGGAATTTTCATACCAAAGTTCTAATCCAAAATTCAAGTTAAAAATGAATCAATTCTTGGCCAACCTGGGCTGGTTTTTAGAGGGTCCTTTTTCCCTTCAAATTTCTTTCGAGTAATTTAAGGTAACGCGAAAACAGTTTTAGGAAAGTGGCCTCAATACAGAGAAGTGCGCGAAAGAAATGACGCCCAACGAAAAACTGTCAAATACAATATGGGCAGGTATACTTGAAAAGGCTAAAAGTGGGTTCCCGCCTCAACAAATAACGCGCGTTAAGCTAGCTCGACTTTCCCAGGGTTTCCCCGCCAATAAAAGAGTCAGTTTCTATGGTTAAGCCTAAAACCTAACAAGTTGGGAAAACCAAAATATTACCTCTCCGAGTCAAGAGGTCTACTACTACGAACTTATTTATCTAGATATGGAATTATTTCTCTTTTTTGAAGTAAAAATTTACGAAATATTGAAGCAGTATTCCAAGCATAGCGAATAATACAGTAAAGCAGACGACATTTTACATCCAATAAGGATAAATCTTGGACACATGGAAATCAGTCAATGGGGAAAAGATCAGGAAATGAAGTCTACGCTTCAGCTGTTTACCGTATATTCTGATAGCTACATTCACAACTGGTTTGCAGTGTAAACACTATCGTCTCGTCTCACCTCAACAATATTCTTAGTTTGCCAACATGAATGTTAATGTTAAATAACACCAAAGCTAAATTGTAGCTAGACGCACTAATAGTCAATGCGCACCATAAAGAGAAAAAAGTCTGTAGCTACTACCCGTTTACCATTAGCCCTTTTACTGTTCTAATTGCCACCATGATCTTTTCTTCTATTATAAAATCTTAACCTGATTATTTAATAGTGTATTTAACTTTCGGCTCACTCTGAACCGTTGATGTCTCTTCATTTCAGACACGAAAATCAAAGCCACAAGTTTACTTCACCTCAGGCCTCAATTATTTACTCTTTGTTTCACTAAGCCTATTGCGGATGATATTTAATATACCCGCCGGAGTCCAGGTTTTATTTTTCTTCATGAAATCACTAAACCAGGGATTATTCTATATACAGATGTAGTATAGCTTAAGTAATATATAAACAGCCATTTCAAATAACAATATTAAAAAAAATCTTTGGAATATCAAAATGAAACATAGCTTTAAAGCTACAAAAGTACTAAATGCAACATAATTACGAAAAATACTTCCACATATTCACTTTATATTATGGAAAAGGGAATATTAAGGTTCTGTATGATTTCTTAACACATCAACACAAGGCTAACTGCTAACGCGACGCACTAGTGTAACAATGGACGGACACACACAGACAAAAGCATAGACTGCTTTTTAACTCTTTCCGTATTAATTTTGAGTTGAGAAACAAGATTATCTTTAATATTTAAATAAATATAATTATTTTTAATTATTTTAATCTTCAATAATTAACATTAATAATAGTTAAATGGTTTAAAATAAAGTTATACCTATTATCATCTTAAACTTTGCTAATATTGACGTTTAAAGTGAAGGGTACCCCTCTTGCCCGCTTTCTTCAAGTTTTGGGGTATATATACGATTCGTTTCCATTATAATAGTAAGGAAAAAGCGCAATTGCGAAAACCTTTGGTGGCGATCCCACCTTAGGGAGGCTAGACGTTTCTCGTAACCCTAGCTGATCGCCGCGTATATCCTAAAACCAAACGATGATAATAGAGTAGAAGCCAATGAGACAGATTGGTGTCTATGTGGAATAGACATAAGACCAGTAGATGGTGGTGTTAGAAGCCAGAATGTACAGACTGGTGTCCAAGTGGGATGGACAAAGACCAGAAGATGGTGGTGATTAGAAGCCAGTATGTACAGACTGGTGTCCAAGTGGAATGGACGAAGACCAGAAGATGGTGGTGATTAGAAGCCAGTAAGTACAGACTGGTGTCCGTGTGGGATGGACAAAGACCAGAAGATGGTGGTGTGAGAGCTCAAGTAGAGGAGCCATTTCCGTGACTGTGAAAGCAGTTCGGAAATGGCGAACACGTTTGCTCCGATACGCAAACTGCGAACGCGGTCACGTGGGGTCTGACAGACAGACACACAGACAGACACACAGACAGACACACAGACACGTTCAGTGTAAAACCTCTCCGTGACGTCATCGTCACTCGGAGAGGTAAAAAGTAGTATATTTTTTTGTTCATGGTACGTTACGTTTAGCCCCCGAAGGTTTTCCAATGATTTGAGCAAACTTTAAGCCTCGCCTACTTAAGGAAAAAAGCGAGTTAAGGAATAACGCGAGCCGCACTCTATGAAAACTAGGGCGCGCAAATATATTCTATAATAATTTCTACACCGTACGATGATCCAAGAAGATTGGAGTATACTTGGCGCGAAAGAGTTTTTGGCGGGAGAAAAAAAGGCGCGCTACCTTATTACCATAATCTGACCGACGTTGGCTGAAGATATAGGAATAAAAAAAGAGAAAAATTGGTTCTTTTTTTACAAGTTTTCAAAGGAGAAGGGAATTTTTTTCCGCTTATTCTTCGAGTGGAAGATTTCCTTTTTTTTCTTTATAACTCGGGACCATGGTAAAGTGGTTTTCCCGGTGTATGTACGGGGTTTCAGATTTAAATATAAGCTTATGTATTTAAAGGATTTGGATGGTAGCTTGGATTTGAGACGCGGTTTAGGAGTTAGATCGGACAATATTATAAAGGAAAAGTGAAATGAAATGTAGGTGACATATCTAAAACTGATAATTGTATCGTTCCTAACAATTTTGGCAACTTTAGAATTGGCTATAATTTTGAAACTAATTTTTATCCAATTTCAATTAAAATTCTCTACAACGCAGTAAGAATTAAAGTATCATTTCTCCACAGATTTAATTCGTCGCTATAGTAAGCGTGAACAAAATCTATAAGGAGGTACGGTAAACAAAACTAAAAACGAAGGTACGGTAAACAAAACTTAAAACGAAGGTACGGTAAACAAAACTAAAAACGAAGGTACGGTAAACAAAACTAAAAACGAAGGTACGGTAAACAAAACTAAAAACGAAGGTACGGTAAACAAAACTAAAAACGAAGATACGGTAAACAAAACTAAAAACGAAGGTACGGTAAACAAAACTAAAAACAAAGGTACGGTAAACAAAACTAAAAACAAAGGTACGGTAAACAAAACTAAAAACGAAGGTACGGTAAACAAAACTAAAAACAAAGGTACGGTAAACAAAACTAAAAACGAAGGTACGGTAAACAAAACTAAAAACGAAGGTACAGTAAACCAAAATAACAAAGATGCAGTAAACAAAACTAAGAACAAGGTAAAATAAGAAGATACAGTGAACAAAGGGTACCCTTGACAAGCTGGTAATAACGAAAACCCTTTGATAAACAGACACTGTAAATTTTCGTTCCTACAAATCTAAATTAAACCTAAAATCTTTAATTAAAACACAATCTTATTAGAACACCCTTAATAACCTCTCAAGAACGAAAATACACAGTCTTTTAAACGCATAACTAAACACTATAATTACAACACTACGTTCTCGAAAACATTCTCAAAAGCAAGGAAAAACCTAATACAATGAAAAAGAGATACAAAATAATAAACTCACCCTGGAATACACAGACACAGACACAAAAAGAGTTTCGTACAAACCCTAAACAATTCACAGTCTGGTTATTATTATTATTATTACGGTTTGTAGCACCGAAAGAAAAGGCGCCAACGTAAATCACGGGGCTGGGCCCCAAAAAGCCCCCGAAGATGCGGATGAAAGAAGCTGAGCGCACGAGGGATGAATTAGATCATTCTATAATGAGGAAGATGCAGAAGTAGATACGACTTGGAGTGATCTCTCGGAGAAAGCACAACGCGCAACTGACTGGATCGAACGATACTGCGGATCTGAGACTGGGGCTCCGAAAAGTGGGAGAAAATATTACCATGGCCTGTTTCGGGCACAGAGAAGGAAGGAATAAACCCAACGGCGCCTGCGCGGAAGATGAAGGGACTCTTCCTTTCTCGCTCTCTTTTGGAATTTAGAACCATATTCCGGAAAAATATCTTCTATCCCGTTTAAGGTTGGTTTCTTTTTTTTAAGGAATAGATTTTTTTATTACACTTTTAAAAATAATAGAGTGTTGAATAATAGCTCGTATAAAAATTTACCGATGTAAGTACAGTCCTTAACACATTAAAATTGCACTGCATTAAACGAAAACCCAGTTACGATCCGAGAACGTTCAAAAATTTAAGGTTTCCATCTTTTAAAATGGCGGCCAGGAGTTCTTTCGCTGCTAGTTTAATTAATTTTTAATCGACTTCCCTAAATGGTATTAACGTTTTATAAAATTATTTTATCAATTCAACGATACATTTTTTAAAAGTTCCCAAGTCAATAAATTATGCTCTCTAGAAAAAAATAATAACGATTTCTAGGAACTTTTTGATCTATTTCAAAGTACATATCATTTTCAAATGATGTTCTAAAAGGTCAAAAGACTAGACCTATATATACATTAAAGTCAAAACGTATTTGAATTCGGCGTATTTCAACAAAACAATCCATATAAAACTACATACATTCACAGGGTGTTTCTGAAAGGCACGTAAGAAATTAAGGGGTTGTTCTTCGATCGATTTAGAGTCGAAAATGTTCTACTAGCCTATAACGTTTTCGACTTTTAATGTTATGATTAGAGTGTTTTATGGATAACCCCTTAAATTTAACGTAAGGAAATTGAAAGACAATGTAAATTCCATTTAAGGGATCATTCGTAAAACACTCAAATAGAAACATGCCTCGGACGGGAAAATGTCATATATAAATTTTTCGACTCAAACTCACCCAATGGACAACCCCTATAATTTCTTACCGACCTTTTAGAAACACCCTGTATAAAAAGAGATGTTTGGACAGACCAAAACGACATATAAAACTTAAAAGCCTATATACAAAACGAAAAGTTACGTCTGAGAGATAAATTTACTAGAAAATTCGGCTTGATGTAGAAGGATCACTTCCCTCAAGTCAAGTTTTAAACTAAACCGTCCTCTTATAAAACCTTAAAGTAAAGATACAAGGTAGGAGTTCCCCATTTTTCCTTGAAAAGGGCGCGTAAAATAATGAGTTTTGGAACTATGTTTTAACCTACAACATTGAAGAAGATTTGAACAATTAACTGAAGCTTATAGTTTGGTCTATCTGAAAATTTAAGCAGACGACGATGAGGTATAATTTTGGAGACCATGGGATAAGATGGCAAATCGACCCTCATGGCGTTTTAGGCTTAGGATAGGTTAGGCTTGTGGATAGGTTTGGTTTAGTTAGGCTTGTGGATAGGTTTGGTTTAGTTAGGCTTGTGGATAGGTTTGGTTTAGTTAGGCTTGTGGATAGGTTTGGTTTAGTTAGGCTTGTGGATAGGTTTGGTTTAGTTAGGCTTGTGGATAGGTTTGGTTTAGTTAGGCTTGTGGATAGGTTTGGTTTAGTTAGGCTTGTGGATAGGTTTGGTTTAGTTAGGCTTGTGGATAGGTTTGGTTTAGTTAGGCTTGTGGATAGGTTTGGTTTAGTTAGGCTTGTGGATAGGTTTGGTTTGCTTTTCGTGCTCAATTGAGAGAGTCGGTTTGCCGTCTTCTAGTCCAAGTTAAAGTCATTGTTAATATCTTCCTTAATATTTGAAATATTCTTTAATATAATAAATAAAGATAATAATTCTGGTATGCCCTTTCCTTTAAAGAAATACCTCTACAATTTCTCAGAACCCATACGAGAAAATAAATAGATGGGGAGAGGTTTTTAAAAAAATGTTAAGAAAAAACTCGACGATAAAATTCTTATTCATCAATAACTCTTGGATAAGGGAGGGGGGGGGGACGAATAAGTTAAAGAAGAAGATGGCGGCGAAGAGAAGAAGATTGCGTTAATATTAGCCTTCATTTTCATTTCCTAACCATTTTTTTTTCTCATTTCTAGTTCAAAAATAAGACGAAAATCTTTATTTTCCATGACTAGGGGAGTAAAAAATGGGAAAATTGAAATTAATATTCGGGACCGGAACTCTCCCCGTGTTCATAGATACTAGATATTCATCATCAGAAGGTAAATCACTATTTTAATTTCATCTACCTACTGATATTAAGTTTAAGTTTAGAAATTGGCCAAAAAATAAAAACCCTAAACGTTCCGCGATTGAAATTCTTCAAGTTAAAATTTCACGAGAACTTGGACTAGTTAAACCCCAATTATTTTTCTATGTAAAAGCGCGTACCGTGAATTTTCGACGTTTTCACTCGGCTTTTGGAAGAAACGCTTTTTTTGGCCCTAATTCTGAAAATATTGGTTCAAATCTCTTGAAATTTGAATGAGATGTACAAAATAAGGTTTCTTATTTTTTTCTCTCATAGTGTTCTTGTAAACAAGAAATAATTAAAACGGAAAGTATAGCCATAATTAAAGGGCTTAGTCTTCAAACGGTGTAAAAGTCTTTTCTTCGCTTTCACTGAAATTTTAGTGAGAGGTATATTGAAGGGTTATAAATTATGCTGCAAAGTTCCGAAGTTTTTACATACGAAAGGGGCTTCTATAGCCCTAGGAGCCAGCGTGATCGAGTGGGCCGTGGTCTATAGAGATAAGATGGAGGTTTTCTTCAAATTATGGGCTTCAATATTACTTAGCTTACCATCGGAAATGAATTTCGTTCCCCTTTTTCTTTCGGAATTTACGTAACGAAAAAAAAAATTTCGGAAATATTTTTCAAAAGGGGGGTAAAAGAGGTCATCTTCCCATTTTTTTATTTAATTTTTCTTTCTCTTTAAAAATCCACCATTACAATGAATTTAATGATTTTTCTTTTCCGTTTCCACACGAGCTGTTCCTTGATACTTTTCTATTAAAAATGTCTCGAAGCTGATCTACAAATTATTACTATCTTTTACGAAATACTAACAAAATTTCCGAGCTTCGGTAAAAGCGTGAAGCAAAAGGTAGTTGTATTTAAAGAGAGTAGAAGTAGAACACAGTTCGGTACTAAGACTTTAAAGACCCTCAATAGGCGTAACTTTCAGAGAATCCATAACGTTTACGTCAGAGGTCAAAGGGTATGTTTATCAAATAAATACAAGGCGTTTCTGATAAGTCTGGCATAAATTAAGGGGCGTGTTCTTTGGGTGATTTTGGATCGAAAATGTTCTATGACATGTTGCCCCTAAGGGACACTGTTTTCGAGTTATAATCCGATTTTTTTAGGGATGACCCCTTAATTAAATTATAAATAATTGTCTTTCAGTTTCTTAATTAATTTTAACGGGTCAAAAATACTCTGGACAATCTTAACTTGAAAACAGTGACCCAGACGCCAAAAAATCATAGAAAAATTTCGACTCAAAATCGCTTAAATAATTTATGGCAGACCTATCAGAAACACACTGTATATCAACAAAGGCGTAAGACGCAAAACCCTTTTAAAGTATGGACTTCTAACACCAAATAATAAATCCATTTGTACAATCACCTTTAGTTAAACAAATTTCCCTTACTTAAAAATAGATCCCCTCTTAGCATTAGCTTTTATTTTAAAAGTCTCCCATGTAAGATGAAATAAGAGAAATAAAATAGTAATGAAAAACGATTTCGCTTCAATTTCGAAACAGGAGGGATTAGGCGGGCTGCAATTTCACTAAAGTCTTCTGCTAGCTCCCCCCTCCACCATCTCTAAAGTTCCTAAACTTGTTAAAAATCCCTCCGTACTTCACACACAGAATAATACAAGCGCGTATATGTTTAACGGTAAAGCAAAGTTTCGTTTTAACTTTTAAATTAAAATCCTAGCCAGCTAAAAAAAATAAAATAAATAAAAATAAAAAAAAAGAAGCCAAAAGCTAACCCTAGTTCCTTCTTGGGTTTTTTCTCGTAGACCTTTTGGTTTCAACTACGAAGCACGTTCCCGCTTACCTCAAATACGTCTAAAACTGTCTACAGCAGCGCTGATAAAGACAAGATCTCGCTCACCCCAAAGGCTATTTCCCGCAAAAATATTAAAGAAAAGGCGGGAAAAAAATCTCCATCCTTGACTTTTCTTTCTATATCTACTTCAGGAGGCCGAAGTTAAAGTTTACTACGGCCAATTTCGATTCGGGCATAAAAGGGATTTGACTCTCTGATAAGTGTCTCGAAAATCTACGGCCACCTAAAGTTAAATCTCCGCTATACGCTCCTAGACTCGTTTTCAAACTCAAAAAACTGGGAGTGGGGGGGGGGGTGAAAAAAGATATATACGTCTAAGAAAATAGACGCATTATTAAGGGACATAGCTCACCTAACCCTAACTCGGGCCTACTTCCTTGACATCCCGCTTCTAAAATCATTCGTTTCAAGTCCGTAAACAATTCAGAGAGTAGAAAACGAGTTCTTGAAATCAATTCTACTATAAAGCCACCGTAAAAAACCTACAAGACTATCTTGGAAGAGAAAATGCAAAACGGTTTTCAGACTCCCTCAACTAAGTCTTTTCCCGTATTCTTTAGGGACCTCTCAAAATCCTAGAAAATAGAAAACGGTAAAAAAGAGATTAACTATGGGAAAAAAGTCAACTTTTCCTGACAGAAACCGGCCTTCTAGAGATTTACATTTCTCATATTCTCTAACTATCCCATAATTCACTGGGTCAGAACGTACAAAGAAACTCTCTCTCTTTATAATATTACTCTTGGACAAAGGTTTCTCTCTCTGAAAAAAAAATGATATGAAAACATAAAAAAGAAACGACCAACTCGTCAAATTTTAGTATTTCACCACGTGCGTATTTCTCTCCCGCCTTTTCCATTTTCTTTCCCGCCATTTTTCGCAGTCTCCCAATGGAATTAATAATGGTTATTCCTACCCAATTCGTGGTAGTACGCTATTCCGAATCGTAAGGATTTTGAGTGCGGGAAAGAGAGCTTCCCGAGGATGAAAAAGTGAAAAGCTCTCCGAGTTTGAATATATAGGATTAAGAAAAATTCCAAATCCCATTTCTGGAATCTCTCTTTACGAAATTCCACGAATTTGAGGGTAATTTCTGCCTAGATTCCCAAAAGAAGGATTAGGATTTAAGATGCGGGGGAAGGAAAGCATTGAAAACAACTCTTAAGGCAATGAGATCAAGTTTTAGTGGAAAATATGATTTCCAGACTTTTGTTTTGGAAGCCAAATCGTTTCGAAGATATCTTTTGGAGTTGCGACATTTTCACTTTAAAGGTTTATAAATAGAGGGGGGGGGGAATGATATTGGGAAGTAACTCTTTCTCCAAATGCGACTTTAATTTCGTCAATTTCAAATGGAGCGTTAAAGGTTTCCTTCCATAAATTCCCGGGCGCGCATCCAACCTTTTTTCCCGCCATTTTCTCCATTGCCGCACTTTCTCCCGCCTTTTTCCTTTGAAAGAATTTTATTTCTAACTGCGTCCCTCTTTCCTACGACTCTTCTCGCATCTTCCCACGCGATCTTTAACCCTAAAACCTTCCTTAGGGCCTAGGAATCGGATTTCTGTACCTTTTTATAAGCTATAGGAAATGAGGTGGAAATTTTTTTTATTGCTCGGAGCCCTTCCTTGAGCCCTTAACTTTTTGATTTTTTTTTTTGAATGAATGGCGGGAAACTCTATACGTATACGAGTTGGACCCTTTTAAATATATTCTAAGCGATCGAGTTGTAAGGGCGCCAAAAATAAAACGTAGGGACACTTTGGGAACCACCATTCTTATTCGTTTGAATTTGAGACATTGCTTTCTGAGAAAATGTTCTTAGCATATAAAAAAAGCTTATTTTCGCAACCCTGTGTGCAATTCGCAGTATTTTTTTTATTATTATTAATGGAGAGGGTAAAATTACTTGGTGTTAGAACAATCAGAGCTTGAATAATTAACCAAATTACCATAAATTTAAATGAGCTTCAAGGTCTTAATCCATTTGTTAAAGTGCGTGGAATTAGAAAATTCGAAAAACAAAGGCTTAATTAATATTTTAATGTATTCACAAAGCACGTGGCATTTGCTAAAGCACGCGGAATTTCAAAATTCAAAAACAAAGCTCGAGCAATTTTTCAATTTTAAATACTAGGTAGCGCTCGTCTTATCTTCAAGTATTTTAATAAATAAAGCTGCAAAACTCTTAAGTTTGTCAAATCAACTCGCTTCAATAAGTCAGAAACTAATTAACTTGTCTCCGACACTGTAAAGACCCATTCAGACTAGACTAAAATCTTATCGCTCACGTCGGTGAAGTCCCTTTGCTCGCTTAATTAGACTGTTCACACTTGTCAACGGCTACGTAAAAGATTCTCGGGTTTAGTTTGAAAATTTTCAATTTTGTCTTACAAAGTCGAGATGGTACCACCGCGTTAGCACCTTTTCACTCAATCACGCCTTACTTAAGCCTTACTATTTTATTATTCATAAGTCTCGGTTGAAAAATCTCGTTTTAAGTCGTTTGCTCCGCAGTCTGAACAGAGAAATGAACGTACTGACGCGACCGAAACGAAACTAACGAAGGGACCAACGGGAAGGTAAGATTTTAGTTTAGTCTGAATGGGCCTTTAAGCGAACTTCCCAAATGAAAATTTGGAATTGATACTATTTGAGTTGAAGGGAACAGAAATTAAAGGACTCGTTAACGCCAAGAGGAGAGAAAACTAGAGAAAGACAGCGAAAGAAGGGAAAGTAGCAAGAAGAGTCCGGGGGAATTCCGAGACAATCCTTATTTTTCGACGAGCATTTCATTGAAGCAACAGAAGGAGACGGGCGTGCCTAGAAGGGGTCTACCCCAGAAACAATCGGCTCAATTTGAACTCGCGGGTTTCTGTTCTCAGTGTTGGCTAGATCTCTTTCTCCGTCTTTAATACTTTTTCCGTTACTGTTAGCCCTATACTAGCGAAGCGGGATTAATTACCGAGAGCCCAGAGGCTTTACCCCCATCCCCCTTCGAGCCCCAATCTTTCTTTCGCGAAGAAAAGAGATCTTTTCTCCGACGTAACCAAAGACCTACAGCTCAGCGCGCACGCGAATCTGTCTGTAGATTGTTACAGCTATAGGAAGATACCGGTTGGCTAGGGACGCTGCTTCTAGATTAAAAATGCCACTACATCCACCACGCGGGCCTTGGCTTTACTATATAACAGAGACTAGAAAAGGAGTGGCCTAAAACCGTGGTATACGCGTAGTTTTCACTAAAATTTTTGGTCGTGCTCACGTTGGTGAGCCAAGGAAGAGACTGCGGAGAGAAAGGCTCGGAATTCAGCAGGAATCCGTATTTGACTGACATGGCTCCCACAGAACTTGACAAAACTGCATTGAAAGTTAAATTACATCTACTGGTGTCAAGGGTTAAAGGTTAAGTTGGAAAAACATTTCCCGCCTTTTCATCAAGGGTTAAAGGTTAAGCATAAGAAACACTTCCCGCCTATTCACTCTCAGTAGGTTTTCCATTGACGCGTGTTACTTATACATCCATAATAGGTGCCTACCACGTCCTTAAATATTTAGTAGCCAAAACGGATTGTTGTTTCAAACCCCCGGTGTTCAGGGCAATTTGCCCAATAGGCTGCCTGTGTAAAATAACCTTGGGGTATTTTGCAGGTGCTAATAAGAACCCCAAGAGATACATCTCTGTTAACAAACTCCGAAATCACACTGGCCTAAACTCAGTTGCGATATATTCCCTAAAGGTTTACCCGGGCAACCCTTCCAGCGTCTTGTACAAGAAAATAGAAGGGAAAACTAACCGTACGTACAAAGATAGAGCTTTCAATGTTAGGCTTAATTTAGGTTCTAGTATCCAAAACGAAGTTGGATCGCTAAGCCTCGGCCAGGCTGACAACTCTCACAAAAGCGAAATGATTTTCTGAAGAAAGTCTATAGCTGAAAAGCCAAAGAGGTTCTCTCTTTCCTTTTCGTACGAGAAAATCGCGAGTCTTCCCAATTGAATCGAAAGAAAGTATCGAGGATTTCTACGGAAGTAGCGAGCTAGTTCGCGTCTGACTTTGGTAATATTAATATTTTACGCTTTTTACCTCTCCGTGTGACGTAGTCCAGGAGAGGTTCTGTAACGGCCGTGTCTGTGTGTCTGTCTGTCTGTCTGTGTGTCTGTCTGTCTGTCCGTTGTTACACCCACGTGACCGCGTTCGCAGTTTGCGTATCGGAGCAAACGTGTTCGCCATTTCCGAACTGCTTTCACAGTCACGGAAATGGCTCCTCTACTTGAGTTCTCACACCACCATCTTCTGGTCTTTGTCCATCCCACACGGACACCAGTCTGTACATACTGGCTTCTAATCACCACCATCTTCTGGTCTTTGTCCATCCCACACGGACACCAGTCTGTACATACTGGCTTCTAATCACCAACATCTTCTGGTCTTCGTCCATTCGACTTGGACACCAGTCTGTACATACTGGCTTCTAATCACCAACATCTTCTAGTCTTCGTCCATTCGACTTGGACACCAGCCTGTACATACTGGCTTCCAATCACCACCATCATCTGTTCTTTGTCAATCCCTCATTGACACCGTCTACACTTACACTGGCTTCTAACACCACCATCCACTGTTCTTCCGTCTATTCCACATAGACACCAATCTGTATCATTGGCTTCTACTCCATTATCATCGTTTGGTTTTAGGATATACGCGGCGATCAGCTAGGGTTACGAGAAACGTCTAGCCTCCCTAAGGTGGGATCGCCACCAAAGGTTTTCGCAATTGCGCTTTTTCCTTACTATTATAATTGAAACGAATCGTATATATACCCCAAAATTTGAAGGAAGCGGGCAAGAGGGGTACCCTTCACTTTAAACGTCAATATTAGCAAAGTTTGAGATGATAATAGGTATAACTTTATTTTAAACGATTTAACTATTATTAATGTTAATTATTGAAGATTAAAATAATTAAAAATAATTATATTTATTTAAATATTAAAGATAAACCTCTCGTGCAAAGAGACAGATTATCATTGCCTCCTATATCTACCAAGGCCCGTGCATGCGATATATTTCCTTCATTGCCCCCTATATCTATCAAGGCCCGTGCATTGTGATATATTTCATTCATTGCCTCCTATATCTATCAAGGCGCGTGCATTGTGATATATTTCATTCATTGCTCCTATATCTATCAAGGCCCGTGCATTGCGATATATTTTTCAAAACAACAACAAAAATGGTAAGCTCCTCTCAGAAACATAATAATTTCTTTTCTCTGTATATGAAATGAAAATATGGATAATATTGCGCTCCTTCTTTAATGGTATGAATCCTTGCCTGTCTATTAATATTTTATGTAGGAGTAATACGTTTTTAGCGAAGTCTAGAGAGGATAAACATAAGCGAGATTGTTTCGGAAAAAAAATACTGCTTCCACTAATGGGTTTATACTCCTTGTTACTGTTGTATAGAGTAATCATGATAAAAGCTTAAAAAATTACGAGAGGACAGACCTTTTTTATCCTCTTGTTTTATTCTTAATAAGAATATAAAACATTTATTTTGTATCAAAAAATATTTTTTGGTGCTAAGATTGCTTTAAAAAAATCCAAACGCTTAGGCATTGGTAAAAAAGACAAATGATATTTTTCAAATCTAATGAGATAACACCCACCTAGTTGAAAACTGCCCTTTTTTATCCGCGGGAGCCATTCTTAATGAGAATTTCGATGCTAGTCGGTTGTCAATTAAACTACCAGTATATTATTGTTGTTGGAAATTGGACATTAAGTCAAATTTAGTGGTTGTATAGAGCCAGCAGGTTTTTGCCGCTTCTTTTTGTGAGTATTTGATTTTTGTATGTAAAATGGAGGAAGATAATGTTGAGAGTAAGGATGAAATGAGGAAGCGCAAAGCGCGGGAAAGGATGAGGGCAAAAAGGTCGACGTTTTCATTGGATACTTAAGTTTATATAATCTTCTCGACACGGAGAGGTAATATTTTGGTTTTCCCAACTTGTTAATTTTACTGAGAAATATAGGCGATCGAATAGACTTCGTCGATTTGAAATAGTCCATACTTCAAAAGAGTAAATTCGGGGGTATACAGAGAATATCAAAAAATTGAAAATTTCCTCTCTTATTGAACGTGTTAGATTCAACCGGCGAAAATATTGAAAAAAATCTATTTTGCGAACTAAACTCAATTGAAAGTAAAAGTACTTCTACTTTACCATTACGGTTACGTAAGAAATATTTGATTTAAAACATTTTTGGAAACTTACGCGAGTAAAATACCATAAAAACCATCTCAAATAGTCAAAGCAATCGTATTTATGGAAAGCTTACGATATTAAATATAATTTCGAATCATCGATATTTCTCAAAATCCGACAATTTTTCAGGAAAAGCCAATATATAGGGGCAAAGCTTTCCGTGTTATTTCTACCTGCCCCTGTAAAACATCGTACCGCAATACACCGGTGTATATATTAACCAGAAAAACTTTATGGTGAAACAATTTGATATAATTGCATTTTAAGTTCAAATCAAGCAAGTTTTCAAGGAGGAAAATGTATTAATGAAAACAACATCGTGTGTAATTAATTTAGAAACAAGAAAGCGGACAAGTTTTCAAATAAATAATCCCAAATTTCACTTACCGAAACAAAGTTGAGCAAACCACCACTGAAAATTTCGAGGAACCCATTTCATAGCTATATATACACGTCCATTTTCGCAATCGTCGCATTTGGTCTCCAATTTCTTAATTTCCATGGAAAACGTTCCTCTTCATCTTATTCCGAGAGAGGTCCAAGAGCGACCATGATCGGGAGAGTCCATCTTGAAGGATCTTTGGATCCTTGTTGGTACTAGGGCGGTTACATCCCGACATCCGGGCAAAATTTATAGCTCGTAATTTGAAGCAAAAACAACGAGAACAAAAGAGTGGGCTGTCCAAAGAAAATGCCTCCGACCAAAAAAAAGTGTACGCTCCCAACGAAATGAAGAAGGCTTTCGTTCTGTTCTTGGTCGAGCAGGGATGAAAGGATATCCTATATTTGGAAGAGAAAAAAAAAGACAAAAAAGATGGCAAAGTTATTTTTTTTGTTCTTGCGACTATCTTTTCGTTTTAAAAGAATATTTTAATGACGAGGACAAAGAAAAGAAGATGAGAAGCTATTAGTAGCGAGAAGAAAGGACAGTTTATAAAAAATAAATAAAAAACGGGTTTGGGATGAGCGACCCTATTTTTATAAAAGCAGAAGACAAGTATTTGAAGTTGCAACATGAAAACTTAAAATATGGTTGAAGAATAATTCCTTTAAATTTACGTACACGTCATTATAGTTAAGTCTGATTATTTCAAATAAATTTTTAGACATTTATAGCCAAGCCTGACTATTACAATTGCCATAATATAGCCAAGCCTGACTATTACAATTTCCATAATATAGCCAAGCCTAACTATTACAATTGCCATAATATAGCTAAGCCTAACTATTACAATTGCCATAATAGCAAAGCCTAACTATTACAATTGCCATAATATAGCTAAGCCTAACTATTACAATTGCCATAATAGCAAAGCCTAACTATTACAATTGCCATAATAGCAAAGCCTAACTATTACAATTGCCACAATATAGCTAAGCCTAACTATTACAATTGCCATAATAGCTAAGCCTAACTATTACAATTGCCATAATAGCTAAGCCTAACTATTACAATTGCCATAATAGCTAAGCCTAACTATTACAATTTCCATAATAGCAAAGCCTAACTATTATAATTGCCATAATAGCTAAGCCTAACTATTACAATTGCCATAATAGCTAAGCCTAACTATTACAATTGCCATAATAGCTAAGCCTAACTATTACAATTGCCATAATAGCTAAGCCTAACTATTACAAATCCCATAATAGCCAAGCCCAACTATTACAAATCCCATAATAGCCAAGCCCAACTATTACAAATCCCATAATAGCCAAGCCCAACTATTACAAATCCCATAATAGCCAAGCCCAACTATTACAAATCCCATAATAGCCAAGTCCAATTATTAAAATTCCGATAATAGCTAAGCCTAAATTAGGACATGAAAATCAAAATATTGGTTAGTGTAATTCTATTATATTTATGTTTAACATCATTACAACTTAATCTAATCCAAGTATTGGCGCTTACATTATAGTAGCTAAATAAATTTTCAGACCTATAAACGTTTTAAATTACTCCTTAAGTTACGAATATCTAATGAAAATTATAAATCCTTATATTAAACTCTCTAACGAAACGCTATAGCAGTGTTTGACAAGGCGTGAAAATCCCCAGCGTAAGCTCACCTACGGCTACGCGTTTATGCAAAATTAGTTAAACTTTTTTTAGAGCGGCGGGTCTAGATATGAATTTTTGACATGTATCTTTAGAATTTTTCATTCAAGTTGACAAGGAATTAGAAATTAAGACATCGGGTCTATTTTGATCTAAATTAAATTTCGTAGAAGATTATACCGTATCATGCCTGAATAATTAAAAGAATATCAAAATAAAGAAATTATATTAAACCTAAATTATTTTTAATTTCGTAAAATTTTGATGTCAACCTTAAGGGGTTTAAACCCTGACCTCTAACCCTTATAGAATAGGCCTAGATTCTTTCAAAAATTTATAAAAGAACAGAGATGTTCATTTGGCTCTCGATATTTTTAAACCAACCACACGAATATGAGTTAACAAGAATGAAAGAAAAAAAATCATCTTCTTATTGTTATTTTTCAAAAACAGTAATAAAAAAAATGAAATAGCAGTCTAGAAAACAAAACGTTAAGTTAACGTTGAAGATAAAGCCATTCTATCTTACCCTAGCTCCTTCAAGGCCTAGGGCCCACTATAGGCAATACATACTAGCAGGGCCTGACTAGAATCCCCAGACCCTAAATGAGAAATGATTCTGAAACAAGTTACAAATGCGTAAGAACAGTTTCTCAGACCATGTTAATCCTACGGAGGGAAGGGTTTCAACATTTTGATTAATTATTAGAGTCTTGATTGTTTTAACTTCAAGTATTTGGTATCGTTAGAAAGAGGAGAAGTGCATGAGACTATCACATAATCAAAGGATTTCCCTGTATCTTCTATAAAACTAGAGTTATGAACTTACAAAATGGTCTGTAAATAAGTTTATAAGTTTACTTATGAACCCGAATTGGTTCATTGATTAGAACTTTCATTTTCAGTTAACCTCACCAAACTACCACTACAATACTACAACAATCCCAAACTCAAAATCTTTTTATCTCATCCCTTTGTGAAACAGATGAGTCTGAACATCTTTAACAAAAAAAAATATTCACATTTTTTATCTATATTTCTTAGCCCGCAGGCATTTTAGCGCAATGTTTTTCCAAGCAGGGATGCTGGGTAGAAAATAGTATTCCAGTATTCATCCTCATCCTCTTTATTCAAATAATAACTTAGAGAAGGGCGAGAAAAACCCGCCGGCTATCAGGTAAAAAACTGGGGCTTTGGTTCCTTTTCGACTCGAACGAGGAGGCCCTTACGTACCTGAAAACTCAGCAAGTACGACGTAAGGTAACCTAAGAGAATTCCGAAACGCTACGCCAGGCAGGGTCCGAGGGATAAGAGTGGAGAAAAATATTCGGAACTAAAGGGATGAATTTTAAAAGCAGAAAGAAAAGGCTTAAGCTAAAATGGCGCAAGACCTCGGGGTATAATGATAAATAATACACTTTAAATCACGATCTCTCGGTTAGCTTTTAAAAGGAAATATTGGTTAAATTTAAAAGTTAAAATTCACTGACCTAAAAACATAAATTTAGAAATAAAATTGTATTTTGCTTTTAAGCTCCAAAAACCCTAGCGACATTGTTTAACAAAAATAATGGGTTACCCCTCCCCCACCCCTCTTTTTTATTTCTTCAAAAAGAAAGACTATTCTACTATTAGATTTAAAGAGGTAGATGCCATTTTTAAAACCTTACTCTATCTCATTTGATGTCAGTCTGTATAGCAATGGACGTAAAAATGATATTTAAAGTGATACTGGAGTATAGAGTCTTATCTCATAACCTACCCATCCTCGTATACGCGATAACAATACTGTTATACTCTCTTAGCATCTTGCTGTGACTCAATTAAACACTTTCTAACAGTTGACCTTAAAGATTTAAAGTGGAGTTGGCAATTGCAGTCTCTATAAACGTCATGGTCCGCTTCACAGAGAGGCCTAATGTATGAAAATTTCCACGCTTTCCAAGATGCTAATAGACTATAGAGGTGATGTATTGGCGATTTTCCGGGACTAGATAGAGAAACGAGTTACAAGAGTGATACGTTGAAAAATCAAGCTCAGTTTTCACCACGAAAGTTTATAAGTAACATCAGCGGATTAGTTTTTGCATATAGAGCAAACTGGGATTGAAACCAGATAGATACAACGGAAAAAGGGATCTCAAAAAGAAGAGAAAAAAAAGGAAAGAGTTTTTAGTATTTTGGAGTTGCCATTTGATTATTCGGTCCGAAGAGTTTTTAGTCTGTCAACCGTATCATCGAGAGGAACTATATCGCGCACGAGAGATAGGGATTGGTTACGTAAAAACGAAATGGGTTTGGACGAGAAAGCGCGGGACAGGCTGGGGACAAAAAGGACAGGGGGGAGGGGGTTCGAGGAAATGAAGTCCCTACGGTGGCATCCCGTATAAGAAAAACGGGTAAAAAGCAGCTCGAGTACAGAGCTCCAGTATCCCCTCAAATAAAAAAGTAAATTTCGTTTTCGGTGATTTCGAACTATATAGATACGGTATACAGTCCCTGATTTTTACTTCTATTTAAGTTAGGGTCTACTGTTTCTAAACAAGGTAATACCTTTTACAGTTGTAAATAAAGTAACTTTATTTCTCTGGTTTGCTAGAGATAAACTTTTAGATCTATTTTAGAATATATAGGACTGACCTAAAAACGAATACGAAAAAGTCAACCACTCCTTCAAGCAATGACAAATAATAACTCAATCGATATCAGGCGTCATCTATAGCTTAATAGCCCAAATTGTACCGTATAAAGTTGGTTGGATAATTGCGCACATACGGGTCAAGAAACTATGCTAAAAAGGGTTCACGGGCATCGTTATTATGATAAGCCTTTGCGAAGGCATCCCATACAAGAAAAAGAAGATGAAAAACAATAGGCCTAAAGAGAGCCAGTTTTTTTCGTCTTTTTATCAACAGAGGGATAAGGCATACGGAGAAGAATCTTTTTTTCTTTTCTTTGGGAAGACCGAGAGCAAGGAGATGGAGAAGAAGGAAAAGAGAGAAAGGGAAAGCGTGTCGATATCCGGAAGTCTTGTCCGATGAAAAGAGAACGATGGAACGAACCCACGCATGCACCGGACCAAGCTCTAAATATTGTTTTCTTAGAGATCTCTCTAATAATATATTATTGGGGTGCTATAGCATCTGCTAAGCCTTGGTTTTTCTTCTTATTCTTCTTCGCGCGCTACGCGGTCGAAGACTAGAAGTTAGGCCTTGGTATAGGCAAAAGGTACGCCGCGGTATAAGGTACTTTACCTCACCAGGGAACCCCTAGATCAGATCCCTCTCTTTGTTAAAGAAATATATCTTACCCCAAGAGATTCGCATCTCATCCTTCTATAAGATTCAAGAGATATGTCCAATACGAGGACAGCTAGATCGTCCCATAAGCTGAATGAATACGGAATGGGACCAACTTTAAAAACTATGGTTTCTTACACTTTTCTTTGGCATAAAAATTTTGAAAAACCGATTCATAATGTATGAGGAGGTTGTACATACATATTTGTTTTGCAAAACAAACGCCTGGGGATGGACGCCGAAGAAATATACGATCAAACGTAAGGTTTATCGCGTGATAACAGATGGAAACTAGCAATAATTTCCATCAATTTTCCTCTCGCGCTTCTTGTCTTGATTCCACAATTTCCAATACTACCCTATATATATACGTTAGGTAATTTTAAACCAGTGAAGAAAGAGTTAAGCTATGGTTTATCGAATACGAAACTCCACATAAAATTAATCACTATATACGGTTATCACAACAAATTTAAATCGTAATTAATTTGTTGATCTAACCAAGAGTAAAAATTCTAAAACTTTTCACGGTTTTCAGCAATCCCTAATTATTTAAGAGGAAAAATCTCTGATCGTTCGTATCCCGAAGCTTTCAAAGTTTCACTTATTGGCTCTGATATCTCGGATATTTTCCACGGATTCCTTCCGGAAGGGAGTGTAAGGAATGAAGGTTGATACCATTCTTGGCATCAGCATCTTTACGTATACTCCCCCCACTTCCTCCCTACCTCTAGTGTCAGTTTCTTCCGATTTTGGGTTGGCCTAGCGCAATCTAAGAAAAGGGGGCGAGAACATCTGTTCTAGCTGTCAATTCTTTCCAAAGGAGAGCCAACACGTGATTAGAACTTCGGCAAGGAGCCACCTATCGGTCTTTAGCGTGACACGCCGAAACCCGCTATCGGCCTTTTCTCTCCTTTATTTATAAACCGGCGGAGAAAGGTTTTCGGGTATACCTTTTCTCATGCAAGGCGCAACTTCCATAACCTTGCGAAACCTTGATTATAACATTTTCAAACTAGGCTTAACGAAAATCACGTAGGTATTAGTAACAGTTGTGGAAGACACCAACCAGCACGTCTAAAATGATTTAGGCCTAAAAGCGTCGAGTAGGTTTACGGAAATCTTATCTCTTATATAGTTAGACCTTACAAACATAAAGTAGGTTTTCTAGAATCTTGGCTCATCATTAGGCTTAAGAAAACATCAAGGCTTTCTGTAATCCTTACTCGTGATTAGGTTAAGCTCGCATGGAGCATCTGAAATAAAGTAGGCCTGGTGAAGACTTAATACGCACGAGATAATTTGTCATTTTTGGGGCAAAAGATTGTCAGTCCCATCTTGTTTCTCCCCTATATATAGATTCTTCTTCAACATGCAATCTTTTCTAGTGTGCCACAGCGAGAGAGATCTTTCCACTGGGTCGAATTAACGGGTAGGATGGTCGGTGGTTGAGTTCTATACAACAGAGAAGAAGCGACAGCACCCCGATGACAGGCCAGAGTGCCGATACTCGATTAGAAGCCTCCATACCGAGGCTCCATACCTTCTCTCTTTTTCATTGGGTGCTTGTACCCTTCTATCCTTTTTGGAAAGATCTCAAGGAGAAATCCCTGCTGGTAATTCTTAGCCACCCTAAAAAACAATTTCTCTCATAATGACACCACTCGTTTCGTTGGCGATCTGCGAGAACGCGCGACGCGAATTGACAGGCCGATACAGAATGAATTTCCTACCCCGAGTTAGATGGCTATTATGAACATTAATAATCTAGGGGACATCGCGAAAGACGTCTTATTATTATATCTTGCTCTAAAATGCTTCAGGATATAAACAAGAACAAAAATAGATCAGATTTTCTCTCCGGAATTTTACTTCTTCTCAGCTTTGTCCCATAAATAATTGGGGATTGTTTGCGCAAAATAAAATAGAAAAAATCTAATAACGAGTCCCAATTATTTCTAACAAACTCTAACTAAATTTTGGACTGAACTAAAAATAACAGTAATGATAAACAATGATGGATTGCTTATACACTCTCTGCAATATGCTTCTTTAAAAAGTAGGTCAAATTTAGTCGATTGCAGACACTTCGAGACACAGTGGCTCTAAATCCCATAGCGACTGAATAACTCCCGAAATATCTACCGGGTGGGCAAAGAGACTGCTTTTTCCTAGATATACACACTAAGTTCAGTTCGGTTTGCAAAGCAATGGTTACGCGCACACACACGAAATTACTAAGCCTAGGAACAACTGGTTACAACCTTGGAGGAAGAATATTTTTTATTCTGGAGTAGAACAACTAAAGCGAGAGGCGTTTCAACCAACATTGATGAACGTTGCACTTGGTTACGTACACCTTAGTCAGTCCAGGACATAACCACGACTATTTCAATAGCCGCATCTAAGACATACTTCATCATTCTACAAGTGGCCCGGTATTTGCATAGTTAGGCAACAACAATACCAAGTAAAAGCTTCAAGAAAATACTTCGAAGCATTTTCAAGTCAAAAATGTAATAACTAACAACACTTGGAGACAGAGTGCCGCCTGGTGCTCGCGTTATGTACAGACGATTTTAACGAATTAGGCGCGAAGGTCGTTATTTTTCGCGAAGAAACCGCATAGCTATTTATCTTGGGGTTGGCAAAGGGGGTGGGAGGAGGGGGATCCCGGCCCTTTTCCCTCCAAAAGGAAGAGTAAACAAAAGAGAGAAGATATTCATCACGGTATTCTACGAAAAGGAGCTTGCTACATCAAGAAAAAGGAAAACTATAGCCGAGTGTCGACCCCTCCGGAGTTTCACCAAGTATACCGCCGCATCTCCTCCAAAATCGCCTAGGAAGAAAAGGGTTAAGGATTTTTCCTTACCGGACTTAACCGCAAACTAGATAAAAATCCCTGTTTCCAGAAATAGCCCAACTTGCAAAGGAATCAATACTAATAAGGCTCCCAAATCTTCTTTTGGAGTAGAAAAATTTGTTTATCGTCATATATAAGTTTTGAATATATGTTTCCTAAGTTTGGAACTGGTGCTGAGAGTTGGCCGTGGAGTAAAGTAGGTCTTACGTAGGTCAAACGACGTCATAGATTCTGGTGAGGAGCTATAACATGCTTTGCCGGGAGAAGGACTGGAAAACCTCCATTTTCCTTCACTAACTTTTATTTATGCGGACTCGCGAACCCCAACTTGGTTCAAGAGTTGGAAAATTAGATTTACTCCATCTACTAAGTACAAAAGTCAAAGCGGATGGGGACGCCAATAGAAAGACTGACACTTTTGGAAAAATCTAGTAGACACCCTTTTTTTACTGAAATATTGTTGGGCGACCTAAAAAAACCGTTAATTTAAAATTAAGTACCATCGATCGGGGGAAAAACAAGAACCATTCTTTAAAAATAAATTTAAGGTTTTCATTACATCTTTTCAAACCCATTTTTAAACCCACTTTTTCTTAAACTCTAAACCCTGTAAAAATTCCATTATAGGAAATCTGAGCCAAAACAAAAATTGGGCTAATTTGAAATCTCTTATTTTTTTATTCTCAAGCCTTGGCGAGAAAAACCGAAACATTAGGATTGAGACAAAAAATAATCGTTAATGAGATTTTAATTTAATATTTTTAAAGTTTAAACCCAATTTAGGACGAAGAAGAAGTTACGAAGAAGATAGATAGGGGTCAAGGGGTTAAAACGGGACAGCTTGAGATGACCGGTTGGTAAAATATGGGTCATTACGTTACTTAACAAAAAGCTAAAGGAAAAAGGGTCACTCTTGAATTTTTCTTTTTATTAGAAAGAGCGAATAAAATAATGGATATTGAAACTATGTGTCTATTTACAGTATTAAAGAATATATGAGTAATCTATATCTATATAAATCAAAGTCCTGACTGACTGATTGACGGACTGACTGATAATCAACGCCCAGCCCAAATCACTTGCCCTAGAAGGCTGAAAATTTGCAATCCGCCGCCATCTTAAAAAATGACGCCCAGAAATGTAAAAAATCTTCTCTATGCAACAACGTCCGCGCGTTTCAACCGATTTCGCAAATATTTAGTACACTGCTTTCCTTTAACCTATAGACGGGCTGAACGCTCTTTTGGGCTCGATTTGTTGCCATCTCTTAAAATGGCGGCCAGAAATATAAAAACCCTTCCTTATGGAATAATGTCCGCGTTAAAAGTCATAAAAAAGGTCCCAATGGGCTGACGGGCAACGCCGAGTGCCTTCGCTCCTAGGGTGCTACAAAAAATTGGTCATCAGTAAAATCTGCCCATTCTTTGTATCATTTTGATGGAAGTTCTTATTATACGCGAGCGACGCCGCGGGTAACAGCAAGTTAGGTTAATATAATTTTATACCCAATCGTCATCTGCTTCACAAATAGGCCTAAAGTGTAAGTTACCTTCATTTCAGGTATCTTCTTTAATATTATGAACAGACAGTTTCGTGTATGTTTTTTCCTATAAAAATATATCGTAGCACATTCCTATAAAACACATTAGGCTTAGGAAACCAAATTCAGTTCAAGTATAACTAAACGCTAACCCTAAAAGTAGGCTTAACGATTGCGTGGATTCATTGGAAAAAAGACAAGAGTGCAGTTAAAAATCTGGGTCATTTCTAGACGAGCAAAGAGAAGGAGCAACCGTTTGACCGATAGCCTGGAAATTCCAGAACGACGGTATAAAGCTAGATGGGGGTCATTGTGAAGGGTCACTGGCGCACCTTTGACCCCCTTTCTCTCTGTACCCCTGAAAAACAAGCGCAAACGATGGAATTGATGAGGCGAACCGATCTCTCGCCGAGAATGGAAAACCATTATTCAAATACGCAACGCGCAAAAGAAAACACGAAAAGAAAAAAGAAAGGATTCGAATCGGTTCGAACTGTAACTGGAATAAAAAAAAGTGTGTTAGGCCTATTTTCGCCTACTGACTGTACGCACGATTTAGCCACGGAGAGACAAAGGTGAAAGGCGCGTCGAAATTTAGGAAACAATATTTTGTAATTCTTGATTTAGGCTATCTATCTTTCATATGTACAGGGTGTTGCACAAAGGATGGTAGGGCCAAAGCACAGCGAGTTCTATGGGCGATTTAGAGTCGAAAATATTCCACGACATTTCGCCATCGTCTTCAAGTTAGGATTAGAGTGTTTGCCCATCCCGTACTTGGGTTCTAACATCCTTCTTGGAACATCGCGTATATTTTTAGAATTTCAACATCGATTCCTCGTGTTTACCGACGTTTCTTAAAAGCCTAAATTCAGGTTGTTCAAATTTTATTCGCTTTTATATAAATAGAATAAACACAACCAAAACAAGCAATAAAATACTAAGAAAACAAACCCAGAGTTTAGGGATTTTAAAGAAAGTTTGGAGTAAAAAAAAACAAACAATTGTTTGCTTTAGATTAAGATTTATAAATTGCGCTTTTATTATAATTTGCTTCTAAACAACAGTAAACAATAAACAACAGCCCTCCCCCTTACGGAGGCCATTTCAGTTCATATTTGACTGTGCCGTGTCCTAATAATTTCCCTAAATTCCCTCCCGCTAAACCAATTCAATTACTAACTTTATAACCACCAGAAAAAGGAATCCGAGGTGTTCGAACCTTGCAAAAGAGTGTAACATCTTCCTCCGTATTTATCTTTGACTAAATAGCATCCTTCTTTATATAGAGGGGGAAATTTTGTACTTAGCCTGTCGCTAAATTGGTCATAGTCCTCAAATTACTTTTCTTTAAGCTAGTATCCCAGGAAACGGCGACAAGATAACCAAACATCGCGTACTGTAAAGAGGTTTACGGAAAGAGAAAGAGAGAGCGAGCTAGAGGAAACGGAGAAAGATAGGAAGGAAACACAAGAGAGATGTAAGGAAAAGGACATCTTTGGAGGAAGTTCGGACCTCTTCAAGTAAAAGTCCACTCTGTCCACTCGAGAAAGAGAGGCTGAAGAAAGTTTTTCGAGTGAGTGTTAGGCTAAATAGATATTTTCAATCCACCTTCGAGGCTTCTCAGAGCTAAGCCTAACGAGAGGGAAAAAGTATACAGTCGTTATTTCTAGAGCTACGAACGTCTACTCGAAACTTTCGCTGAATCAGGTCTCAATTGTACAGAGGCACAATCCCAAAGCTTTCCTCTTTCCCTCTACCCATCTCCCAGGCTCTTTAAGGTCTTTCTAAAACCCTAGAATCTTTCCGGGCTTATGTCCAGTGTACCTCAAACATCCTAACTTTTTTATCCTTTCTTGGTTTAAAAGAGTAAAGCTTTGGTCTCGTGGCACTTAAATCTATCGATTTTATTCCTTTGAAGATAAAGTAAACGTAGAAAATGATATTTTTTAATCGATTCAGGCTAAAAATATGCGCAATAATATTATGAAAACTCGCCACCAAAGGTTTCCTGATTGTTAGCCTACATTTACATATTTAAAATTTATCGCGCTTCTTTCAAGCGAACTTTAAACGTGCAAATTACCGTCTGTATTATCTTTAGTAAAGTACACACAATCCTAAATTTAATCGAAATTTAACTCTGGTAAGTTTGATAATATTAATCCTTTAGGAGCGAGTGTAAATAATTCCACTCACTTAAGAATATATTGATTCTCAACAAATTACGTATGGTCATTTAAACACTTAAAGGTTGCCTAAGGCATGAAGATCCTATAGTTTATCTTTCGAAGCGATATACTAGATAATGAAGATATCATTTACCAACCTACAGACTCTTTGATACGGAACTTTGCGAGACGCCAAGATGACTACAAAGCTTCTATCCTTCAAGTCAGAACAGAAAATGGCTAAATTTCAAAGCGTTCTCTTGGAGAAATTCTCTTCACTAAGCGGGGTCTAAATATATACACGCGTAATAGGCCTAAATGGCTAAGAGGGCCAGCCGGAAAGAAGATATAGGTGTAAAGTACCAGGACCGGAAAGTTAAATATTAAATAAGATTAGGGCGCGAGCCATCATGGACTATTTCGATTGAAGACTAGGTGAGCCTTTGTCATACATTCGTCAACGATTAAATTCCTATCCCGAAGAAAGCGTGGCAAATTTTGGCGCCCATTAACACCGAAAAAGTCTATAAACTGGCGTATAGGTTTCATTAGACAGGGCTGTCCAGGAATCTTTAATAAGGGGGCTTTGAAAGACGAGGTTCATCATTCTAAGGCGAATGCGAGATACGGGGGATATATTTACATAATTGTAATGATGTCGAGTAAGGGACGTATTCGGCTTTGCTGAATGGACATTGGACGAATTCATCCTTGGTCATATACTCTCTCTTAATAAAAGCTTCTATTGGGACGAAGCACGTCCAAAATTCTCCGTCGTATACCGACCGTTATTAATAAATTTCTCGACCCATAATTCCCAGCAAAGTGGCGGGAAACTCCCACTCCTTTCCGTCGCCGCCGCTACGGAGGCTCCAACTTTATGAGCCAGAAATAAACCATACATTATTTAAATATTACGGGATGACTGCGTCCTTTTAACTATACCTAAACGTTTCTCGCGTACTTTATAGATATTAATTAAAATTAAAATTAGAACGAAAATAATAATAATAATATAAAACATTGACAAAGGAGTAATATTTCGAAAAAACAAACATAAAAAAACATAATCTATATTATTTTATCGATAAATAAATCGATACCTTACAGGAAAACGTGTTTTTCCAGTATAGTCCCATGGACTTTGTATTTATATATAGGACTAGAAAATGAGTCAATTTTGACTAAAGGTATTGAATTACATTTCATTTACTTTCGCACGCGCCAGTTTAGAACAAAGCTATGAAATTTTGGAGGGACCTTGAAATTTTTTTTTCTTTTGCTGCGGTTTTCTTTGCCCACATGGTTTTCATATCCCTTAAATTGTTCATAAGGTCCATGTCGTTGCGACATGCAGCGAAAACTATCGAGAGAAAATATAGTATTTTCATTTGATAGAAAGACGTTCGTATGTCAGCAAAATTTCCCCGATTTTTTTTATTTATTTATTTTTTTTCAGTTTTTTTAAGAAACCCATACATATATGCTTCTATTTTGTTTTTCCTTCTATCCCAGCATTCCTTTCCCTATGTTTTTGTGTACGAAGCAGAAAGAAACGGTTGGTATACGCTCTTAATACGGAGTTTCATATTGAATTTAGACCAAGGCTTAAGACGTTTCGAGTCTGCGAGTCATCTTAGATGAAATCCCAGTTTCCCCCAATATCCCAATGTTCTACGGGATTCCACGAACAACTTGACGCCAGATTATATACTGTACTATATATAAAACAGTTTGCCGTTATTTTTTAAAACTTTCTCTATATGGGTATACACTCGATACCGCCCCCCAACGTTTCTTTATATTGATTCAGTTGTTAGGATAGAAACAGCTGATGTAGAAATTTTATTTCGATTCCCGTTCGTTATAGAGAGGCATACATTCTTTGATTTTATTTTTTAGATCCTAGTTTTACGCTTAGATTTCTTGTAGTTTAGGGACTTAAACGTTCTTTGGTTTAAAAAAAAGGGATGCATTTACGCGTACATACATTTCAAATCCCTTGTTTTAACTTATTTATCGACTTGGGAAAACCGTTGGTTTCTTGCAAGGGCTTACTTATAACATTCGTTCAAAGAGTATTGACACCAATACTTAAGCCTAATTCTCAATAAAACGTATCCGAAATAATTTTTTATTAATTCGCGCCCTAAGCCTAACTGATCTAAATAGGTCTAACACTTTTCCGGTCAAACTAACCCTTGTAATCCCTTGTTTTTATTTATTTATTGACTCGGGTTTACTTTTCATTCATTCAGAGAATATTGCCACTAATACCAGAAGTGAGATGAGACAAGAAGTGAAGGGCTCTAGCATTGATAGTAGATCCTGGCACTAGTGAACAAATTTGAGGATTTTATGCCGCTTCCATCGCGCCTACATTACAGAGAAAAAAATTGGTTGAGTTCCAAAAACATTTCCTACCCCCTTCCCCTCAACCTAAAGCGGCCGAACACGGACGCCTGTGCTTGAATCTAGTTCGGCGTCTCACGTTTTGGAGGGAAAATTCAGAAACCGCTACTAGAGGGCCAACCGTTGGTGTGTTATCAAGAATATTCACTTTCGCCGAGTGAAGAATTTGGTTAGCTCAGTACTTCTAGTCTCATCTCACTTCTGCTAATACTTAGTCCTAATTCTAAAATAAAACTATTCTTTATTATTCAAACACTAAGCCTAACTTACCTAAAATAGGCCTAAAATCATTCTCAGGCAACCAAACCATTATAATCAATCAGAAAAATCTGAAGGCCGTGGAAAGAAGGGAGGACATACATTAAAGTCATCTATCATAAGCTTACCAGCGATTTATACCCAGAGCTAAGCCTAAAAAAACCGAAAACTAGCTATACCAAACATCGATAAAAAAATGTCAGGAAGGACCCAGGAAGATCAAGAGTAAAAGAGCGGTCCACCAACAGAGAGAGAGAGAGAGGGGGGAAAAAAATTCCCGTGTTCATTATGTCGAACGAAATTTGGTTAGGGTATTGATTTCAGAAAGAGAAGAACCATACCTAAGCCTTGGCCTTGGAACGCCATACATCGAATCTGAAATTTTTTCCCCTTTCCTTCCAGCAAGGATATTTTTTTTTCACCTAAAACCTTGATTTCCCTTTGGATTTCAATGATTGAATAGCTCATACTATGGAATACGGACATCCGAATGTTTTATATCCAGCACCGCATCGCGCCTTTCCATCAATACGGGCTTATTTCCAGGGCTAGAAATAAGCCTAAATCCTCCCAAAATATATACGAAAGTATAACTTTTAGACAACCTTATATAATCCTATTTATGGTATGTATTTTTCCCCCCTAGGGATGAGAGATACAATCCCCAAACAATATGTTAAATATAATCCTATTTAGGTTTAAAATAAAACCAGGAGCAGATGACAAAGGAGTCTCGGACGCTAGCTTCCATAACGTAGAGGGCAATGGGATCCGCGAACGTCACGGTTATTAACGAAAATCATTACGCCAGTGCCACCTCTCGTAGGAAATTTGAGCTTTATTTTCCAACCAATAGCGTGGCTGCAAAGTCTCGAAAGGAGATCTGGGAAATCGCGTCTGGAGCCTCTCTTTAAAATTACGTATCGTCTGCTTATAAGTAGCCTAGGCTTAACGAGTATTAGAGTTAAAAAATGGATTTCAACGGCTTTTTAATCTTTTTTTTTAGACTAAAATTGATAATGAAAAGCCCAGCGAGTAACGTATGTACATTATTAAAAAACTAAAATGTGTTTCAGTTATTTATTTCTAAATTTCTTCTTGAATTAAATGATAGCTACAAGAGGTTGGGAAAAGAAATCACTCACGATCTTTTAAAGCCCAAAAAGTAAGAGACAGTGATTTCGTTTCCAACCTCTTGTAGCAGTCAATTAATTCAAAAGAAATACTTAATATTTTGGCCCTAAAACACATATATAACGTTGTGTTTCTGCATCTTTTAAAACCTTGCTTTTATCTTTTGAAAACCCGACCCCAATCATTCCAGTGGGCACAAATTGTTAATAAAGCCTTACCTTTATTTCTCTGCTAGTTTGGACTTAATTTGACTATTTAGTAGGTTTAAAGTCACAAAATGTAGTCTTATCTTTTATCTTAATACCAACGGTTACAGCTGTTTGAATAAAGTAATTATATTGTGTATATTTATGTCGCGATCGGATAAGACGAACCTCAGTTGCCACCGTTACTCCGTTATTACAAAAACATTCCCAGCAGACTTTGGTGCCAGATATAATCCTCCAAAAGCATCGTCTGCTATAATGTCTGATAGCGCCTCTATGGCAAACGATACCGCTACAGCTGTGACGTACGCGGGTGCCATTGCCCTCTATATTGTGGAAACTAGCGTCCGAGACTCCTTTGTCATCTGCTCCTGATAAAACTAGGCCGGGAAAATAAGCTTATTTTAATGTTTGGCGGGAAATTTTGAATGTTAGAAAACACGTGCGTGGGTTGTTTTAGCTTTATATAAATATCATAACTGTTGTTTTCAACGCATGCGAGCATTGGGATATGGGAAAAGTACGGGAGTTTTGTAGGAATATAAAAAGCAAAAATTTTATCCTTTCCATCTCCACGATGCTGTAAAGATCTTTTGCAATTTAGAAGGCTCCTGTTCCAATAAATTTCGACTACAACCGTTTGACATAATTTAACATCAGTTAACAAAGGCTTAACGCACCCATCAAAGTTTTATGGGCTACTTCGAGACTTCAAATAGTCCTAAATCATCCCTAAAGTTTGCTTTAGAAAAAAAAAGTTTTAAAGAAAAATAGCGAAATATCTTGAAGACCAGAAACATTAGTCACCCTCTGGTCCAAAAGATAAACCTCCTTTTTTCCTTAGGACTCTGAGGCAAAGGGGAAAAAAGCCTAGCAAGGAAGCAAAAAAAAAAAAAAACGTTAACCCCACTGAAATACAGATGTAAGCCTTGCCCTTAATCAAAACCGCTTTTTGGGAGCGCCAAAAGTATACAGTGTCATTTTTAGCCTGGACCAATCAATCAAAATTTTTGAGAGAACTATCGTTGGACCATTGAAGTTAGACCGATGACCTAACCTACCACGAATTATGGGATAGGTAGGATGGCTTAGAATCGTCAAATTAAAGTTCCCTAAAAGGAAATAAAACCCGGAGATTTCATCTTTAAAACGTGATCGCAACAACCTAGTCTACGAGACCATGAAAAAACTTAGTCTACCCACTATATAAGTTTCTGAAGATTTTTAAGAATCTTTGTTCCGTTAGAGTCTGGAAAACTTTGTACAGGGTGCGAGGCTTAAAAAGGTTTATACCGAAAGCTTTTTTTATGTCCCTGAAAAGTCTTAAAGAATAAGTACGATCCCAAAATAGCTCCTTGGGGTCACATCGCAGGGTGCCCTTTCCCGCGTAAACTTCCCGCCAAAAAGTGCAGCGCTTCGTTATCATCGTTCCAACGTTTTATTATCCGCCATCGGGGGTTTCGCTTGCCCAATAAGATATAAAAACATTCCGTAAGCCTAACACGGTTCTCCGTTGGTCACTCTAGGTCTTTTTACGAGGAATCGAAGAGGGTTCGTTGTGTTTTTTGGATTAAAGCCAATGCGATAAAAACTAGCAAAACATCCACTTACTCGCATTTTGCACGGCTTTTAACGCGTTCGTTCAATTACAATAGATAAACCAAATTTAGGTTTATTCCTAAAGATTGCTAGCGACTTTCGATGTAGTCTTAATTTTATCTAGAATTTGAATTTCCAGACACTGCGGAAATCCTGTCTAATGAAGTAGTCCACAGACGGGAGTCTAAACGAAACCGCGCGCTTTGCCACGTGCTTTTCTTTCCCGCGCTTATAAAAAATAGGCGGGAATATCAATTTAAGCAAATACACTCAATCGAACAAAGTGCCTCCAGTCCTAGCTAGCTATAGATTGAAAAGAGACAAGAGAACTGTTTTTAACTTAGATTCCATCCATGGACTTTGAAATTCCAAAGAGGACTTGGAGAGAAGTATCGTTTTGTGAGGCGAACATTTGCAATGAGCTTATGGGAATAGATAACAGCGCACATTCAAACAAAGATTGCTATGAAATTAATTTTGAGTGGCCTTGAAGTACCAGAAAAAGGACAGATCCTAATTTATTACGTTCCACTTGCGAGCCTAGTGTTGAACAGCTTTGATACATGACGCGACGGGCAAACCAACTCTGACGGAGCTTCCTGTGTGTTGCTTTCTCTGTTGGTAATTTCCGAATTTGTCTATTGTATCGAAGAATTACCCAGTATTCCTATCCCCTATAGGGTTTATAAGATCCATGCTCCAACCCCTTTGATTCCAAGAAGAAATCTCGAAGAACTAGGTAACGCCTATGGGGGGAGCAAGAATCCACATCAGTATTACCATATTGAGTGAATTAGGTGTTAACTAGCTCGCAGGCTTCGTACACGCCAGAGTTAACGACTATAGTGAAGAAAAAATCGTTTACTTTGGGTATAAGATTATTTTTTGAAGTAAAGAGGTTCAACTTACTCTTCCCCCGCACCTTAACCTAAACTTCGTTTTAAACCCTAGATTTTTTCAAAGTTCTTAAGGCTTATTTCCATGATGGTAGTGCGAACACAATCCTAATCAAAAGGCCAAGAATCGAAATAAAACTTTAACGCGTATTTATTCAACAATCAAATAAACTTGGTCAGAACGCTAGGGTAAAATTCACAGAAGATAATGAAATCAGTACTTAGGACAACCCCTTCTTCGAGGCCTCGTTCACGTTCTCAAAAGGGATATAAACTAAAAGCCTATTCCATGTAAAAAAGGGGTAGGCAACCCTCAGTATCGGGGCGTACAAGGGGCGTTCAGAGACTCTGCGCACTCTCTGAAGTTCTGAACCCAAAAGGCCAAGAGCGCAGGTCCCTAAAAGCGAGATGGAAGGCAAAATTTGTGTCTTTCCCTCTTAGTTATATCAAGAAGTTACGCTGGAGATAAAGTTGGAAATCTGGCGAATTTATACCTTCTCTCTGAGATACTAGATATAACTTCTTGGTTATATAGAAGAGGCTTTACTCATAAGTAGAAAACGCTTCTTGGCCTTTTAGTTAAGATATTGTTATCACTATAATCATATTTTTAAAAAATTTGCATTTAAGGGTTAATATATGATTTCATTAATTGAACTTAACTCAATATGTAATATAAATTAAAACGAAAGTAGAAACCGCTTCTTGACTTTCTATCCAAGGTCACGTATTTAAAATTTAAAAAAAATCTCCAATATTTTGAAGGGTTAAAAAATGGTTTACTCAATCTTGTTAGAGGCCCCAAGGAGATTCTACTTTTCTAGTCGTGATTTAAAGAATGAAAGGCATGGGGGGGGGGTAAGAAGTTCTCTTGTCCAATAGGGTGATGAGGGGTGGGGGTCCGTATTCTGTTCCTACAAAGTTTTCCGGGGCTATGCAAATTCCTCGAGATTCTCTCGCAAAGATGAATGAAACTTAGAGGGAGGATGGACGGACCTAAAAACCCAAGTGGGTTATACGCGACGGAGAAAGATCCTTTTTCTTACTTGGTGTATATTAAGAAACCTTTTATCACGTACCCAGCTATGTGTAAAGTAAAAATTTGGTATACTCTTTTTTTTTCTTTCTTTTTCCGTAAACCTCCCTCCAGACACGCCTTAACAATAGGGTTTTCTATATACTAAAATGAGGCTTCTAAGATATTAGTTTTTCAGTCTAAACGTTAGTAGAAAGGCTCCTAGGGTAATTTTATTATTGTTATTTTTTAATATAATATCATGGCCTGGTTTACGGGACCTGATTTTGAGCAAACTAGATTTACTTAATAAACAATATTTAAGGGAATAAATTTAAGGGAATGTAAACATATACCCACCAAGAATAAAGTTAACAATTAACATTTACGTCTAATTTAAATTTATTTTAACCTTAAAATTTTATCAAACTGTTTTTCTATATTACAAAAATACCCTTAAAATATCAAACTGTTTTTCTATATTACAAAAATACCCTTAAAATATCAAACTGTTTTTCTATATTACAAAAATACCCTTAAAATATCAAACTGTTTTTCTATATTACAAAAATACCCTTAAAATATCAAACTGTTTTCTAAATTACAAAAATACCCTTAAAATATCAAACTGTTTTCTAAATTACAAAAATACCCTTAAAATATCAAACTGTTTTCTAAATTACAAAAATACCCTTAAAATATCAAACTGTTTTCTAAATTACAAAAATACCCTTAAAATATCAAACTGTTTTTCTATATTACAAAAATACCCTTAAAATATCAAACTGTTTTTCTATATTACAAAAATTCCCTTAAAATATGAAACTGTTTTTCTATATTACAAAAATACCCTTAAAATATCAAACTGTTTTTCTATATTACAAAAACACCCTTAAAATAACAAACTGTTTTTCTAAATTACAATAAATACCCTTAAAAATTCAAAACCCACTAAATTGCCAATAAATACCCTTAAAAATTCAAAACCCACTAAATTGCCAATAAATACCCTTAAAAATTCAAAACCCACTAAATTGCCAATAAATACCCTTAAAAATTCAAAACCCACTAAATTGCCAATAAATACCCTTAAAAATTCAAAACCCACTAAATTGCCAATAAATACCCTTAAAAATTCAAAACCCACTAAATTGCCAATAAATACCCTTAAAAATTCAAAACCCACTAAATTGCCAATAAATACCCTTAAAAATTCAAAACCCACTAAATTGCCAATAAATACCCTTAAAAATTCAAAACCCACTAAATTGCCAATAAATACCCTTAAAAATTCAAAACCCACTAAATTGCCAATAAATACCCTTAAAAATTCAAAACCCACTAAATTGCCAATAAATATCCTTAAAAATTCAAAACCCACTAAATTGCCAATAAATACCCTTAAAAATTCAAAACCCACTAAATTTCCATTAAACTTTTCTATATAAAATAAAACTTAAATTCCCTCAAAAATCCCTATAATTTCTAAATAACGTTGCAAAACTTTCCTTAAAATATTCTTCAAGCTACCACAAAACCTACACACCACCCCAGTATCCACAGTTTCCACAAGTATAATTTTTCATAAACAATAATCCAAGCGAATCAAAAATTAAATTAAAAAAGCCAAAAAAGAAAAAAAAAGAAACCGCTGAAAATTTTCGGTTTCAACTAGAATTAAATTATGTTATATTTCTTACATATTCCGATCGACGAAATATTTCCTAAACTTACAGAAAACCTTTCACGGTGCAGAGTTACTTTGAGAAATTATATAACTTTAACTATAATTTATCTTTATAAACGGCTAGCGGCGTAAGATACCTGAACAGATATGTTTGAAAAGGTGGTAATATTTTAGCTTGGAACCATTTTTTTTTATTCCCCCGAACGTTTTCTTCTTGGAGGCTAAGGCGAGCCCACACGCACCACCACTCACTATCCAAGAGTATAGCGAAACTGATTTGCAAGTCAATTTTCTCCCGTGGAAGATGGGAATGGAGGAGGAGGAGGAAGGTGGTATAAGACTCGATTTCTCGGCCTACATCTTTGGTGGCAAGTGAGCCTTTGGATTAAGGCCTACCAAAAAGGAAAGGCCGCGCGCGAAACTTCTTTATATATGTGCGGGAGATTTTTCATAAATATTAATACACGAGTTACTCTTCTCTACCGCGCGGAGAAAGAAGGGTTTTGCAATTTCTACTCGCGCGAGTGATTCTAGTTAGTCCAATGGTCAACCGGATATTCAACCATGACTGAAAATAATATATTTGTGTCTTGCATGCTTCTTCAATTTATTTTTACTTTTTTCTATAATGCGGAAGTTTGTAGTGATTATCACTATCACTCGCCAGCCTTCCCGAGTAGAGGTTTTCACCAAGGACCAATTATAGAGCCTCATTGAGTTGGGATTATCACCAACGACCAATTATAGAGCCTTACCGAGTTGGGATTATCACCAACGACCAATAATAGAGCCTCATTGAGTTGTGATTATCCCCAACGACCAATTATAGAGCCTTCGCGAGTAGAGGTTATCACCAATGACCAATTATAGAGCCTCATTGAGTTGGGATTATCACCGTAGATCAATAGCTGAACCTTCGCAATTGGTATTATCACCGTAGACCAATTAAAGAGCCTTCGCGAGTAGAGGCTATCCCCTAATAACCAGTTGAAAAGTGATAGACAGTTGAGTTAAAAATTAGTAGAAGTATTCAACTCAAGGAGTTACTTAACATGGATAGTCTCTGGGATGTTAAGTAATTTTCACCTCAGGGTTCTATTAATGGTTGAAGTTACAAGATTTTGTTGTGGTCCTAACTTTACTGATTTAAATCCTCCATAATAAACTCTCGTTATACAAAATTTCTGGTCATTTAACGAGAATAATTTCCTTTAAAATTAGTTGGGTTAACTTGTAACCTACTTCCCTTATCTAATATTAAACTTTGTTTCCTTCATTATAAGTTAGGCCTACCACAAATTAAAACTCATTCGAGAAAAATTTTAATTTCATCTTTCCGGGGTTCGAGCAAAGTTTTTTTTTTCTTATTTTCCATTCCGGTTTTCCAGTCGAGTTATCAGACCAGCAGGCCTTGTAGACAAATTCTCCCAGTTCTAAGCCTCGTTAGCGTTAAATTTTAACGGGCCTTGGCTCCTCCTTTTCTCATTCCAAGACGTTAATTAAGAAAGATTTCGGAACCAGCCGAGTTTTACGTTTTCCTAGAAAGCCTAGCTAGGTTCTAAATCGTTCTTTCAACATTTAATCGCATTCCTAACTCCCAGAGATGTCTAGAGTAATCGCACCCTTGTTTCTTAGTAAACCCACGTCTCATCTCTAGATTACAATACGCGGAAGGGCGCTAAAAACCCAACCCTAAACTTAGACAATACGAGCTTCAGTTCAATGCTCATTATAATTGGGATGAACCTTAGTTCCAGACGAAATTTAACCCCTTAAGACCTATTCTAGTGGATCTCACAGGCAAATTAAGCCAAAGCTATTCTCAATGGGGAATTTAGCAGTGCGAGCAATTACACCCTATCGTGCACACTCGGGAAATTTTTTTAATTTAAAAAGTTCTCTATTTTCAATTAAATTTTTAAGATGTAAACTATTTTATCTAATTTTTCCTCGTGACTAGCTGTCAAGTGAAATCAATTTTCGCGGCAATTTCAAAGTTTTAAAACCAAGGCCTGAAGAATTAATTTTTCATGTGGTTATATCCGTTGTATTAGTAGAAACGGGCTTATTTCAGTTAATATATTCCTTATTTTCATGGAGAAAATAGCTAAATTCACGCCTTTCCTCAATGCAATTCGGTTAAAAAAGAAACTTAGTACAAAAACTTGATGAATTGGGTTATATTTTAACAGACAGTGCGCGAAAGAGCGTATCCGAATTTTCTTTATAAATTATTTATAATCTAAATGATTGAGAGTCCTTTTTACTATGGAGAAACCACTCTCGCTCCCTCCCATCAACTATTATCCATTCATTACCAATGCCGCTTCTAGCCTTAACTGTACATATCATCTCACATCCTGCTAAGCCTAACCAGCTAACTCTAAGACAAAGATGACGGGTTAAGAAAAGTAGAATGAAACCAGAAGCTAATGAAGTTTATCCCGAGAAGTAGTAGACTTAAGGCTCTGTAAAATTGTTCAGAGTATTCGTAAAAGGGACTAAAATTATCCTCCCCACTAACGAAGTGCTCTTAAGCTCTTGAAAGAAACCTACAAGGGGAGGATGAGGCAAAGCTTGAATGAGAGAGGGATGAATTTGAAATTCTCATACCTATAACGTTGCCTATGTAGTATGTACCCCCCACCTATGGCACCGAAGTCTTCCCAGCATCCTCGGCGTTTCGGTAGTGTCTTAAAAATAGAAGCACGGCACTACGCGGTAGCACTTAACAATCGCTTTCCAAAGAGACAGTTTCGGTTTCGAGTTATGCCACGAGTCTTATACTTCCCAGACTGGAAGTCATTAGCTTCGGGGATGGTCTTAAGCCTAAATTTGAAATACTGTTTCAAGTCTCGTGCACCCATTTTGAGAATCTTCTTGCCACGTTCGTTCCGACATCATACAAACGCAATATCTCATTTTTTACGTTAAAAATTGCATATGTATTACGGGGGAAACCACGGCATCCAAGAAAAGTAAAGTGATAGATTAGGATGAATTACAGACAGTATATACACCGTTTTGGGTTAGGTTACGAAACCTCAGAGCACCCTGATGTGTCTCTGTCGTGTTTTTGGGGTGAGCAAATTTCAGGAAAAATGGTTTTTTAAAGACCCATTTTTTGACAGCTAATAATTTGTTCTAACGCTATGGGTTAAGAACCTGAAAGAGGCAAGTAATCTCACAGATTTTAGCCTTAATCGTTCTTTAATCTACTATGAAAGTTAGTGAAAAATTTTGGTTAAAGGGTATATGACACGCGAATGTTATGGAAATTAAGTCTGATCGTCTGTCTCATAGATAACGTCAGTATTGTTTACAACCAACGCTTCTGGGCATGGATAATATGTTACGCAGGTTATGACGTGAACAGAACATAACGCTAAGTTCCCTTGACCACAAAAACATTTTGCATGACGCAATTCGATTACCTACTCAATTACTTTTTATCGGCTAGTAGAGTCTAACTACAGTCAAATCCACCCAAAGAATGGCCATTTCAGACGAAACATTTTTTGGACAAGTTGAATCATCAAATCTAATTGAGTCAAAAGCTGAAAAGGCCTCTAGTTGATCGTGAAACTCATATCATTCTTAATACTTTGCCAGAGAAGGGAACAAAATGACCGATAGAAAAAAAAACAGTTCATTATTTCATAAACAAAAAACTACAAGTTCCTCTTATCCCATCCTCCCCATTAAACAAACTGGCTAGAGCGCGGGTTCAGGGCTATCAAAACCAGTTGATACCCCTGGTCAGGGGATAAATGAAAATTAGGAAGGCCAGCTCAGTCCTCAGTTCGTATAAACAAAAGAATCAATTCAGCGTCAAAAGACCAGTAACAAAGCGAGACAATATTACCCTCCCCCGTCCGGTCTCCTCCGTTCACAGTTAATTTGGCACACCCAATACCCTAGCCAAACGTCGTGTATGCCATTTTTTTTTCTGTCTTCATCAGCCTAAGCTTTAAATGCTTCAATTGTCCGAGGTATCGAAATAATTTGGCAACCCTTTCCACGGTCTAGAAAAACCGGAAGTTAGGTTTCAATAAAGTTAACGCAGCAAAGGCCTAATAGAATTGGTTCTCTTGTGGTGTGAATACGTACGTGACTTGCACGTGCACGCACACGCGCATTCCAGCGCGTGAGTTTTTGAAAGTTCAACGAAACTGAGGTAATAAAGAGAAAGGCGTGAAATAGAACTAATATACGTGGATACCTTAATCAGCATTAACCATTTCAGCATGAACACATTACCAACCCTTTTATTTTTATCTACCATCGGGGCTCTAATATATTCGAGGCTAAATTGTTAATACATCAAAAGGCGTTCCATGCTCTAACAGTTTCCAATGTTCTCCCAAGTTACCAGCAATTAACATTTAAGTATCGGACAAAACTAGCTTGAAGAAGCAAGCCATAAGAGAATCTCTCCGTAGCGGCGTGTTCCCATAGGTCGATAACTCATTTAGTTCGCTTTCACTTCTCACACCATCTCCCCCCGTTTCATCTAATTAAAAGCTAAGGGGGTTTAATGAATCCCGATTCCGCTATCTCGCTTCGATTAGAACCGAACCGAGAAGAGAGTACTCCGAGAGCAGCACCACCCATTACTCTTACACGCGATCAAGCTACTCTGGGGTACACCAGGGTACACTCGTGCGAGAACCACTCTTCAAAATCCTACATTCCTCATTGACGCAACGTTTCTAAAACCAAGGCTTAAGAAGAAACCTAAAAAAAAACATAGGTTCATACGCAGTTAGGCATAGCGTTTAGGGGTGTGAAAAGTTTCAAAGTTTCAACTGATTAGGTTCGGAGAATTTTAAAACGAAGTTGAGGTAAAGATCAATATAAAAATTTATACCTAACTTTAAAAACTTATTTTCAAACGTTAATTCTCGAAGGAGGGAATTAGTTTCACTTTCAAACGTTTTGGCAAACGCAAAAGATTCGTATATTTAGTAAAAGATTGAACAATAAACATTCATTTTTCTAAAAGAATCTTGATTCCCAATGCTAAAGTTTCTCCTTAATTTTTTTTTTCAAATACATCCTAAGAGAAAACAACAAAATAAACAGTTCTAGTTTCTTTGTGGAAACCGGAATATTTGGAAAAGGTTTTATAAAGAAACCTCGGCTGAATATATTCTAGCATAAATATAAGATAGTATATAAATCCTTAAAAGATTGGAATATTATAATATTAAAAACCCTTTGGGGATAAAAACAAACCCTTATCTATATACAAAATTCCAAAGGTATTCCCAAATAATATGACGAAGAAATTTTTAAAATAGCCTCTGCGGAATTTCAGATTACTTTTCGTAAACAAAATATAAGTAATGTTGCATGAGCTATTTTGACGGTAAGTATTAGCAGAAGGGGATAATAGAAGAAGGATGACACTCTGTACCCTCTTAATAACGTAACGTCATTCTTCCCAGGCTCACCCTTTTAGTTTGCTTTCCCGCTCATCAAACTACAAATGGGCATCGCACCGTAAGGTGAATTCTATAGTTGTTTGGCACTAAATCCCCAGCAATCATCCCACAAACCTCGTCTTGACGTGGGACAAAATGCACAAGCGCGTCGTGCCAAATATTTAAGCGCTAATAGAGTAATGATAAGGGAACTATTTATCGTGTATGTGATTCGGTTTAGTAACCTTGCTCTAAATGTTCCGATGTTGGGAAGAGTGACGTTACACTCTCTTGTGGTACACTTCTCTCGAAGTATTATATACTTCTGGTATTAGCTGTCTCGCGTCAAACTTATTAAAGGTTAAACGACAAAAGTTTAAGCCGCGTTGTTGAAGTGGTTCGGTAACTTAAGTTTTTTTGGACTGTAATACAATCGTCGAAATGCTTTTTGCGGTGTTTCATTTTGAACGCAAAGCGAAACTTCATCTATGAAGGTAGTATTGTATTTCCAACAAAAATTAGGACGTGAAAAAGTATGGATTTCAGTTGGGGTAAAAAAAAAAACAAAAATGGTTTTTCGCTAATGGAAAAGGGGTAACCAAGCGAACTTACATTACAAAAAGAGTATCAGATAGCCAAAGTCTATTTTTGTAAGATGTTTTCACAATCTTTGTCATTCCAGTTAGCTAAGACGTAAAAGTGGTTTTTTAATTTTTTTTCGTGATCTGAACAAAGTGAGCTTAGGGGATTAATGTGATTACATATAATTTACTTCCCACTTTAATCGGTACTTTGAAATTAATGTCGAGTGACCAGAAATAATTCAGTTCGAGGGAAGTGTACCAGAAAGCGGGGTAATTGTAACAGGATTCTTCTCAACATTAGCCATAACATTTGGAGCAAGGTTACTAAACCGAATCACATACCCGATAAATAGTTCCCTCACCATTTCTCTATTCACCCAACGGTGCGATCTGAAGTTTTATGAGAGGGAGAGCAAACCAGAAGGGTGAGCCTGGGAAGAATCATGTTACGTAACTTAAGTATTAAGAGAATACAGAGTGTCATCCTTCTTCCATTATCCCCTTCTGGTTCAATTAAACAGTGCGCAGTGAAATTTAGAATGTAGTTGATTTAAGTAGACGACTTTAGTGACGAACTGAACTAAACCGTAGAAATTTCAGCGATAGGAAAACTTCAACAAAATTGATTAAATTTAGATAAATTTTAATCTAAACATCTTTAATTAAACCCAGAATGCTAAAATGACCTTCTAGAATTTAACGATCTATAAATTTTCTTCGGCCTCCATCAAACCAGATTAAATCGTTTAAAACTGACCCATCTCGAATTTCGGAGAAAGTACATTCCGGATTAAATATTCAAACGACATTAAAACCCGCTTCATACTTTTACTTGTCACCGAAGCCAAGGCTTAGGAAAGGTTCTCAAATTCAAGGGTGATATACCCCCACACTTTACAAGTCGAATCTCATTAGATTGCGGGCGAAAAAGGGGCGTAATCCTACTGACAGAACGGGCGATTAGTTTGGGGACACGGTCAGGGGGTTTCATCAGCGATTGGAAAAGGAAAAGGAAGGATTTAGGCCCGAATTAGGCTTAATTCTAACGTTCTACAACTCCGCAACTATAGGCCTATCGCTAGTAATTAAAGAGGAAGCTTTAATATATATCTTGGATTTCCATACAGCGGGGATTGTTTTACCAATTAAATTATATTCCTCGAAGCAAAGTCGACACGAAAAGGGACCAAACTTTGCGTACGAATGCAATTAAATCTCGACTCTGCTTTTCCCAAATGAGCTATAGTTTCAACTGTCTTTTTAAATTCAGTTAGTTAAACTCTACAATGGTGCGAAAATGTGCGAGGCTTAAGCGTGTTAATGGTAACCACGCGTGAAAGCCTAATGATGGTAACGCATTGCCACTATTGTGACTCGTACTTAGGTCACGTTGTAGGCTTGGGTTGTTGTTTTTTCTTGGGTCGATTCCAGGGTTTTGGGGATGTAAAAATATCTAGTCCGAAGCCCGGATGCCCATCAACTTTTATCGCCTCCGTTAGGTGGTCACAGCGGGGTCTTTTATTGTTATATTCGCGTTGAGGAAAAACGGAAATCCCTCGTTCCAGCGAGGACGGAACTAAACAGACATATCCTAACACGAGCCATCAAAAATTCCCTCACTCCGTGTAGTTATTCAAATCATAGGCTAGCTCTACACGCTACACCAGATAACTCGGCGGATTTCAATATGTCCATAGACATTTCGTTGAGTTTAAGAATTTAGGACACGAGGACACGAATTCACGCCAAAGTTGAAAAGTATTTTGGACAAATATACCATTGTGTTAAAAATTTCATCATCTCAACTATATCGCACGGTATTTAGACGTTGACCCGTGTAAGATACACAAGAACATGTAAAAAAGACAAAGGCTTAAAATTGAACTTACGTTGGCAGCTGCGTACAGTCTTTTCGTCTTTCTAAACAAAATAGAAAATAATTTATTATAAAACACAATAAATACAATTAACTACCTTATCAATCAAAAGGTGGTTGGGTGGGGCTAATAATTTTCATATCAGCTAAGATATTACTGTATATCAGTTTTTAAAATTATGAAAAAACTAAAAGAAAAAATATATATTTTAAACCAATTTCTTATATTCCATTTTGCATACATGGAAAGGTTTTCGTTTTTTTAAGGGCTCATAGCGTAGAAATAAATCTATTCCACTAAAAAATGCTTACAGATGAATTTTACATGTAAGAAAAAAAACGCGTCAGACTCAACGAACCGGAAGTAAAATCCGTTGGCTTTAACTTCGTCTTCGAACAAATACCAATCCAACTTCATAAGCCACTTAACGTTACGGTCGTTAGGGAAAAGGGAATTTATGTACCTTCATTTTTGGGTCGAACCTATAGTATATCAACTCTTAAGCCTAAATAAAACAACACAGTTCAAACTAACCTATAAGTTACAGTATCAGAGTCTGTCCAACACATCAATGCGGGTTTGAACTGAAGTTCGGAATCAGCTTCCGTAAATTATTTATTAACTTAGGTGCAACTTGTTTGCGGAAATCTCTACTCCAGACCAAATATACTTCCCAAGGAATTATTTAAAAAAGTGGAATAGGGTAAGAATAAAGGCTGGTTTTCACTGACCCCAAATGCAGAGTAACTTTCGCGTTTTCTAGGTTACAAGGGGGGATTTGTATTTCAATTTTTCCGCAAATGTTTACGGAAAGGAAAACGGAGGCCAAAAGGAAGCGACGAATGTGTGACGTATAAAGCTAGATTCCCACTTGACCGAAAAAAACCGACGGAAATCACACAGCCAACGGTAGAAATTTTAACTTACGCCGGCGTCCGGCGGTAGACCGTTCACACTACGACTGAATTTTCAGTTTGGCGGTAGATCTTTTTGGGTCACGTGACAAATTGGAGTTGTTTCTACAGCATCTATTTCACACTCTTAATTGGTATCTTTGTCCCCTTGTCGCTTAGATCGTACAAGAAGGGATATTTTCTAACCTCCTCAGTAAAGTCTTCCTTATTAACATCTTATCTCTTTTTACTTCCGTTAATTTAATTTTTCTTTCATGGTGGTATGTTTCCGATAAGCCTTGGTCAACCACAAAAAATGGCGGCTATCAGTCGATCTCGCGTATGCCTGCGCTCTTGAAATTTATGACGTTTTCATTGGGATAATTTCATTGGCTGAAACCCCGGCGTAACGCCGAACACGACCGAAAAAATAGAACACAACTTACGCCCGACTGAACGGAAATTCCGTCGGGCTCGGCGTAAAGATTTTTCGGTCGAACCCCTTTCTGCCGGGTTTCCGTCGTGTTTTCCGTCGAGTGGGAATCTAGCTTAAGATGGTTTTGATCAGCTCCCGAAAAGTTTTTTTCGATGCCTTTTTTTTTAAAGTGAAGGCATTTGTGTTATACGGTTTTTATACGGTTCCTTGAAACTTAAGCCCATGAAAACCAGCCTTAAGAAAAAAAAAGGGTTAAATCCGATGCTAGGTTGCACAAATCTAAAATACGTTCGAAAGCAAAATCAAAATCTCTGTGGACTTGGACTTGATTTATGGTTAATGTCCCGTTCAGGGATTTCCTATGTCCTAGTATATGACTCGGCGTATTAGACCCGAATCCGAGCAATATAAAATGATATACATAATGGGTGCTGATAAGAGAACTAGGGAATAGCAAAAGGGCTTAGAGATCACTTATCCTCTGACCAAAGTCCCAAAAACCCCTTACCTAGAACTACGAGTCAAATGCGTTTCAACCAACCATTTCTAACGGTTTGTCGGTTTTCTCAACGATACCGGTAACTGATCCTGAAGATATAGCGAGAAATATATTCGAATCTAAGCCTAGTTACGTCAGAAATCATTAATGATCCCCTGGTGGGACAACTTACTTAATATTGATGTTTTTGATGATGAGTTGGGCCTTGGACATATAAAACCCTAGGCTTAGAGGATTAATTCTATATTTGTACACGTCAATTACGGTTCGTGGCCCTGAACTCTGCAAGCACGTCTTACAAGGTGGGCTACGCTACATTTATTCTTTTTTGAAAAGAACTTTGGCCAATTTTTGTATAGTTACATTCCAATTTGAACAAAAAATTGTTTGTTTATAATTAAAACGAACTTTTCTCAGCATACTAGCAAAAACAATCTTCGCCATGGACTTTCTACGGGGTTGACCTTTAACCTCAAATATCTCCGCAACATTCTCATACTTGGGCTCCATTTCAAAAATGCATAATGCTATATAATATTTCCCACTTAAAAATATTTATAAATATTTATAGCTTATTTTAAAATTAAGTTTAAATATGATATTTATTTTAATATTTATGCGCAGAAAAAAGCTATTCCAGGGAAAAATATATTTCGTATGGGGGAAGGAGGAGGAGGGTCATACTGTTAGTACAAAACTTTATTTACTTAAACGGTAGGTGGCGTTTCGGCTCGTGCAAGCAGAAGCTTTTAGGAGAAGCACTCTATACAGGAGTGGAAATAAAAAAAAAATCATAAAAAATAAAATACAACCGCGGGTTGGGTGTTGCCAGATAAAATAAAACGTTTGTAAAAAAGTAAATAAATTCAGAGAAAAAAAACCTCTATAAAAAGATCAATATGATCCGAAGTTTGCCGAAGAAAAATGTGTAGAAATGGCATCCCGTGTTATTTCTCTATATTGTACGAGGCTTTATCCGCCTTTACTTTGCAGTTGAGGGGACACCTTTTTACTTGTCTGTAAAGTTTTTCGTTGTTCCCCAAGTTTTAAAAACTCTTCTAGGAAGAGTGATGGATCGTAGCTAGATGAATAAAACATGGCACTCTAGCAGCGAGTATATAGTGCGGAGTAACTATACTAAAAAAAAAAATATGACGCTCCCGCCCTAAACGAGTTAGGCTTAGCTTACGTGCTAGGGTGAAGAAATACCATAGGGATTTCGAGAGAGAGAAGAGCGTACGGTTAGGTTAGTAGTTTAGCAAGCATTCTGTAATGTTGAAAACGATTAAGAAATAGGAAGGTTCAATGGATCATCCACGCTATCTATCGCCTTGGAGAGTTTATGAATTTTAACAAATTTGTTGAAGCGCGCGACATTTCAAAAATTCAGAAACAAAGGCTTAACGCATTCGCAAAGCACACGATACAATATTTTGCATTTTCAAGTATTTTAAGTTTTCAACGTTTCAATGAAAAAGGGATTTTCATATATTCTTCAAGAAAATCAATAGTTTGAACTTTGAAGTAAAAAAAAATACCAAACAGAAAAAAAAAGAAAATAAAATAAATAAGATAGGCGATAGCAGCACTCTGGGGATATTGGAATAGTAACTTAGATAAGCGAACTTTACGTTTCCATGAAACTGAATCGAAAACGACTACCTTGGGATCGTTCGCCGTAAACGCCTCCTCCGTATATATATCTAGAGCAGTACCCAGAATACCTTCAGGTATCAAACAAGATCTCTTTACCTTAATTCCTAATCTAGGTATTCGACACAAAAGATACGTAGGTGTTTTATACATTGTGTTTCTGATACGTCTGCAGCCATAAATTCAGGGAGATGTTCTTTGGGCAATTTTGACTCGAAAATGTAGCTTCTATGACATTTTGCACTAAGGGACACTGTTTTCAAGTTATGATTAGAGTTTTGAGGGATGACCCCTTAAATTTAATTAAGAAACCGAAAGATAATGTTAATTTAATTAAGGGGTCATCCCTAAACACTCAAATCATAACTCGAAAACAGTGCTTTTAGGGCAAAATGGAGATAGAAATTACATTTTCGACTCAAAATGGCCCAAAGAACATCCACCTTTATTTATAACAGACTATAATGTATAGATTGAAACTATATTACAAGATTTAATTTAAAATTCGCGTGAACTTTAGATTTTAGCCCTTTCTGGTGGAGCTCTAAGTTCAGGCCGAATGATTGATTGAGATGAGAGTTTCAAAATGATAAACGAGCAAAGTTTCAACCCCCGTGCGGTTTCCTGAGGGTCTTTATATTCGCCCTGGAAAGACTAACCCTCAAATCGACACGCTTACTTCCTTATTAGACTTTTCATCGAAAGGTAATGATGTGGTCTATAGATTAAATCATTGGAATTTTACGTCATTATCAAAAGTTAATTTAGTTTCGTCGATAAATAAAAATAACAGAAGGAAATTAGGTTCGCACTGCGGAGGTCGATGAAAGTCTTAGTGCCCAGTATGATGTTTAAAAGGAGAGTGAAAATCAGTTCATTTTTTTATAGTGAAACATCCAGGAATTACCTCCGAATGATTTTAAAATTCAAACGAGTTTGAGATATCATGGATAATTTGAAATTAGCACCTCCGACCAATCGCGTAACGCCCTGCCTTTTTGTTAACAAAATTCCCAGAAAAATCAGTTTGAAACTTTTACTTAAGTTAGTCTTAGGCTTTTTCAAGACGTTTTCATAGTCTCAGATTCTAAAGGCATTTAGTTTGCTGTTTCTGTGAAGGATCGAGACCCTCGACTTACAATTTAGTTATCCGCGGGAACTTATGGAAACATGGTTGCTAGTTTCCGAAAACGCGAAACAACTAAATTGATCTTGTAGAATTTTAGGAAATAACTTAGTGGATACGACGAAGTAATGTAGGTATAGCACGTCGCCAAAAAATTCCCCGAACTAATCTATAGAATTAGTTTAACGTCTTTTACACTTGTCTCAAGTTTTGGTACACGGAGGTAAACTGGTAAAAACAGTTTTCTTCCACTTTGGCGAGAGCTTCGACAGTGCCTCTTGGGTTCCTCGTAGATGGTGAGTATGGTGTACGGGAGAGGAGACGCTTTGCAATGAAGTGTTATATACAGCCCCACTTAAAGAACACGTTAGAACTGACGTTAAGTACCACCGTTAACGTTGGCAATTTCCGAAAATGTTCTCTACTCAATCTTTCGTTGTGGAAAGCGACGACTAGCCAAAAAGAAGAAAAAAAGCGAGTACCCCATTCCCCTCTACACTAGTCTTAGAAAAGTTCTCTGGTAGGTCCAGGGTACTCGACATCGACGAAAAGATGTTATTCCGGACGTTACGTAGTGTTTCCAAGAGACCCAAGGCCCACCACCCTCGACTCTAGAAGGTTCTTACACGCGCTCCTGGAAACGTTTCCTCCTTACATTTAGAAAAACGGATATTTTTGTGTTATTAATAATGAGTGTGCCAAGAAAATACATTGTAAGGAATGGGAACTGTTACTGTCTAGGCGCTTTAACTCAGTGAGGCTTTCAAATGGGAGAGAGTGCTTTGCCTTTCCTTAAACTTTATCTTTTTATAAAGGAGTTGGATATTTTTGGCCATGCACTTCTTATTTTTAGAAACTATGGCCATTCCGGGTCCTGAAAGAATTTCTAAGACAACGTAGCGCCAATGTAACTAACGATTTAAAACATCTCAGGGGTATTTGAATTTAAGACATTTGAGGAAGGTATAAGTCCAAGTATGAAAACTATGTAATGAATCATAATTTGAATTCGAGCACAAAGACAATATGTATATTAGATCCACCATCATCTTATCAATTCTAATGGCCTATTCTATTCTTTTTACCGTAATTATCGTTTATTTTTGTCGGGAAATGATTTTATCTCATGCTTAGGTCTATTTTTATGTTCTTTTTTATCTTTGATATATTAATGGGAATATACCATATCCCCTCAGCTAGCTTCTGCGATTATCTCGCTATGAAAATCGCTTCCGTTTTGGGCCTAACTTCCGGCCGTTTAGAATTTTTTTTATATCCAGGACCAAAAGTTGCTTTGCGCTGGTGCAAGACCTAAAGCGCTGGTATAACATCAATCGATATTAACCTTTATTATGACAGTTTAAAATGTATTTTATCATTTGGACCCAATAAGTTAATTTTGAGTATCGAAGACAACCACTCGAATCGAGGAGAAAAAGTTTGCAGCGCGGTTTAGAAAATCTCCAAGAACCAATAATATGTCGGCCGGATCGAGGAGATAATGTTTCCATGCAGGTTTAGAAAATCTCCAAGAACCAATAATATGTCTAAAACATTAGTAGAAAAATACCTCTTCTGGTAGATAAAGTCACATTAGCATTCTTAGATTGAAGGCTATTGAAATTGTCCAAACAAGATGGGCAGGCTGATATGTCTTACTCCACATATCTTTATTTTAGGGGCCAATCAATGTTTGGAGGAAACTGAATGTTTTAGACCCCTTGTTCTGTAACATTTTTCACTCAGTCTGACCCAAAGAACGCACCTCTTAAATTTATGGAAGATTTATCAGAAAAACCCTGTATACATAGTTTACAGAAGGATTCATACCATTTACACAAGGAGGCTTGGCTTTAGACTCACCTTGTGAGTCAGGTCTCCTTCTGTAACACGTTAAGCCTGGCCTCCCTGTGCAAATGGTATGAATTATCCTAGTCTGTAAACTATGTATACATACCCAAAACGTCATAGATATAATAATTAAACATCTAATAAGGCATATGAAATTTTAAATTTCACAAATGATGTATAATTACGAGGTTAATTCTAACAGAAAATTTAGTTAGCGTTTCTTGAAGGATTCCCAAATGGGGATAACTTGAAACGCCGCCAGCGAAATTTGCCCGTAACGTTAATTCAATTAGATTTGCCCCTAATACGCCAGAAGAAGAAGCGGGAGGTTCATCTCTGGTTCATACGTCGCAAGAATAATATTTAAAGCAAACTAATCGAGCGTGAACGGCCCGTCCCTACTGTCCGAGAAAATAAAGTCAATATGGAATAAAGGCTCAAAATCAACATTGGCAATTTATAAGTTTAAACTCGAGCCCTTATTGGTTCCATTTGAATAAACAAAGATGGGGGTCTTATTACCCCGGTTAAAATTGGGGAGAACACAACGAACAGGGAGAGAAAGAGAAAGAGAGAGAGAGACAGAGAGAGAGAGAGAGAGAGAGAGAGAGAGAGAGCGCGAGAGAGAGAGAGAGAGAGAGAGAGAGAGAGAGAGAGAGAGAGAGAGAGAGGAATTTCCCTTTTATCGCATTAGCAGTGAATTTCCTTGGGCGCGAATTAAGAGAAACCTAATTTGGCAAATTTAATTTGCTACAAGGAATATATATAAACCAATATGTATAAGACTGTCATTCGGAAAATAGAGACTAATAATTACAGGGTGTTCCAAAATGGTGGCAGGATCCAAGTACAGCGTATTCTAAAGCGATTTTGAGTCCTAAATGTAATTTCTATGACATAGCATTATTTTCAGTTTCTTACGTAAAAAAATTCTAATCATAACTTGTTAGGATATCCCGGCTTTAGAACCAAGAAGTGATATCTAGTTTATTAGGGAGAAGGTATAAATTCACCACATTTCCAGCTATATCTCCAGTCCAAACGTAGGTCCGGAGTTAATCCCCACCTCTAAATTACAACCAGCATCTCATTGGTTCTTGAAAACTCCTGTCAGCGAGTATTTTCCGACTGAGGAGAAGCGAAATAGCCTGGCCTTTTTTTCCCCCTTGTATTTTGAAAGGGGGACTGGGACTATGGCGCGCGAATACTTAGGCATCTTATGTCTTCTCCCTAATAAACTGGATATCACTTCTTGTTGGAAAAAAGTGTCAAGAACATTTTCTACTCCAAATTGCACTTAGAACACGTTGCCCCTTCGACCGTACCACCGTTTTCGGAACACCCTGTACGTGTTTAACTAAGGCTTAGCGCCTTTTCCTTTTAATAGTCCCTTAGCACATTGATAATACACCGCGAATCTAATAAGAGTTTGAAAACGCAGACTAAATTGTAATTCTAAAGATTACAAGAAAAGTAGTAATTTTTCTATCAGAGTACATTTTAGCTTATCTCTCATTTAAGTCTCGTGACCTTGATATACTTCAAAAACATACAGATAATCACTTACTTTACGCGTGTTGCCAGGGTTCTAAGATCGAGGGTTTATATCGACGTTGCATTTTATTCAAATTAAAATCCTTATTCAAATTTAAAATCCATATTCAAATATATTTAATCACGAATTGATCACCGAAATAGAACTAATATTAACGAAGATTTATCGCGTATGGAATCTTATCTCTTCAACGCCTTTATCTTATATTGTATCCAAAATAATAGACAAACCTATAATACCCCTTTCGAGCGGGATTACCCGCATCGAAATTTTCTAATTTCATTTAATCTATCGAAAATTTTAATAATAACAAATTTATTCCTGTTTACCGAAATAGAACCAATATAAATAATTAATCCCCGTATCCTATAATATTCAATATACCCACCCTTTCCTATAAATGCATCCAATTCACTAAATAAACTAAATTAAACACGCAATCGTGGATAAAATTCACAAAAATAGGAAATGAAGTTTGGAAATATTTTACCCAGTTTTTGAGGAAATGAAATTAAAGAAATTTCAAAAAAATTCATTTCTCTCAACTTTGTAACGAAGATTACGTGACTTTAGTTTTCTTCCCTTAAATGGATAGTCGTATAAACCATCATAAATCTTTGAATAGAAACACGTTTAACGGTAGTCGAAATTAAATTTTACTACCCCTTTAAGAAAAAGAACCAGATTGAATGAAAGAAGAATGGGCCACCAATTATAAGAATCAATTTTCTTCGGGTAAAAACTTCTCTCTACCTTGAATTTCTTCCTTCCCGCGTTTCAAGGTAAGTTTAAACCATACACGAAACGAGGGACCCGAGTTAAGGATAATACTAAATTCTTTTTAATATAACCCTAGCCTTTTCTTCGATATAAACTCAAGTTGCAATTTTAACAATTGTAATTTGATTTTGATTGCTACGAAAAGGAAAGAGCTCGAATTCAAATCCCTAACAGACTTTCGTTTTTAGTGGAAAAGACGGCAAAAAAATGTAAATTCCAGGAAAAGGAAAGACACCTTTGAAAATGACCCTAATTTTCGCTTAAAATACAGATTTCCTACGGGAATTCTAACCTTTTAAAGAGTATAAAAAATAAGCACGCTTTGTTACTATATTTGAAAGTCTTTTAGAATATTTGCTGGTTTTTCTAATGGGTTCAACTTCTAGCGGAAGACCCAACTATGTTTCTTTAGAGGTTAAAGATGCGCTACTTAAAACCATAAACTACCCACGTAAGCAATAAGTCCACGCAGGAATACATAGATTCCTTCAAACTTGGAATCATCAACTTGCCATTTTCTGTGTCTTTCTACTTGGACTAAAAGGGAGGAGGTGTAGAAACCGTCACCCGTAAATCTAAAAAAAGTGCTTGTAAATCAAAAAAAAGTGCTTGTAAATAAAAAAAAAAGTGCTTGTAAATAAAAAAAAAAAGTGCTTGTAAATCAAAAAAAAAGTGCTTGTAAATCAAAAAAAAAGTGCTTGTAAATCAAAACAAAAAAGTGCTTGTAAATAAAAAAAATGTGCTTGTAAATCAAAAAAAATGTGCTTGTAAATCAAAAAAAAAGTGCTTGTAAATAAAAAAAAAGTGCTTGTAAATCAAAAAAAAAAGTGCTTGTAAATCAAAACAAAAAAGTGCTTGTAAATCAAAACAAAAAAGTGCTTGTAAATCAAAACAAAAAAGTGCTTGTAAATAAAAAAAAGTGCTTGTAAATCAAAAAAAATGTGCTTGTAAATCTAAAAAAAAAGTGCTTGTAAATCTAAAAAAAGTGCTTGTAAATCTAAAAAAAAGTGCTTGTAAATCTAAAAAAAGTGCTTGTAAATCTAAAACAAGTGCTTGTAAATCTAAAAAAAAAGTGCTTGTAAATCTAAAAAAAAAGTGCTTGTAAATCTAAAAAAAAGTGCTTGTAAATCTAAAAAAAGTGCTTGTAAATCTAAAAAAAAAGTGCTTGTAAATCTAAAAAAAAGTGCTTGTAAATCTAAAAAAAGTGCTTGTAAATCTAGAAAAAAAGTGCTTGTAAATCTAGAAAAAAAGTGCTTGTAAATCTAGAAAAAAAGTGCTTGTAAATCTAGAAAAAAAGTGCTTGTAAATCTAGAAAAAAAGTGCTTGTAAATCTAGAAAAAAAGTGCTTGTAAATCTAGAAAAAAAGTGCTTGTAAATCTAAAAAAAAGTGCTTGTAGTAATGTATTTGAACTTAGAAGTCAAGTGACATTGATGTAGCTCTCGACCTATGAGCGCCGAACCCGGATGTAAACAAGTTCTCCTTGCGTGTTCTGAACTATAGTAGATCTAACTTGAAAGAGAGAGGGATGAAGTGATAACCCCCATATCTATAACGTTGCCTCCCAGCATCCTCAGCGTTTAGGTAGGGTCGTACAGTAAAGGACGCCCCCTCTGTCTTAAAAAGAGAAGCTAGTTCTTATACAAATGCAATGCCGCTAGGCGGCAGCTCTTAACAACCCCGTACCGAAAGCCAGAGTTTCCGTGCCGCAGGTAGCCCATCATTTCCACTCCATCTTACCTCATTTCTCCCTGGACATAGGTTTGACGGTTATCTTATATATACAAATAGCCAATGAAACGTTAGGAAAGAGGAATGGGCGTTTTAGCAAAGTTTTAAGCCCTTCCCCTTACCTTCAATCAGATATTAGTATCGAGTCAATACGGCTTCTTAAAAATTCCAAGTCGAAGAAATCTACGTATTCTTGTTCCCCGATATAATAAATGTTACGTCTTGTTCTTGGCTGGTATTAAAGTCATCTCTTACATTTTTATCTCGATGGAATTTAAACTATTTGATGTCCGGTTATAGTTGAGGTAAGTTTAAAACATGACCTCGTAAAAAAGAACGAACGTGGTTCCGAACTATAAGACTTTTCTCGTAATTTTTTTATCGATGTACAAATTCCTATACACTCTCTTACAGTCTTAGAAAGGGTTAAATCTTAGCTTTTCTTTTACGAAAATTGGGTTGATTCAAAGAGTGAAAGACGGTACACTACCTCCAAATAACGTCATTAAGCTTCCTTCCAGGGATGGAGAAATAAAAAAGAAGGGTATAAATTTTTACCCCCGTTATTATGGTTTTATGTTTCTCTTCCAAATACTAGGGAGGATATTTAATACTACCAAAGTTTTTTATTATTATTATTATTATTTTTTATCTGGCAAAGGCTTAACGTTCGTGCCTTTATTTCCTAAGAAATATTTCCAACATAAACCTTTTTTTACCTGAAAGTTTTTAAGAAACTGGAAAATCCAAGACCATTAGAACTAACCGCTCTTCGTTTGGAGAAAATTGCTATTTTTTAAACCACTTTTTATAGTAAAATATATATATATATATATAAAAAAAATAGAAATTATTCTGCGGTATGACTTTTTTTCTTTGAAATATGTTGGTTGCAAAAATAATTGGCTTCTATCATAAGTTTATAAGATATGTTCCATAAGTATGAAACTTCCTACAATTCGTAATGCTAGTTCGAGAATTGACTAAAAGCGGTTTTGCAGTCCATCTTCCTATTTAGTTCGTACTAAGTCTTTGACACCCCCTCAACAAGCGTCGCTTTACTAGAATCTATGACGTTTCACCTAGATCACTTCATGACAAGCTCTTAGTAGCCAGTAACAAACTTATGGAACATATCTTATGAACTAATGTTTTTATATATTTTTATACGTTCAATTATTGAAATTGAAGCTATATTTTGTAAGTTTCCTAATTTACCAAGACTATAACGAGGTCCTTAAAATGAGGTCCTTAAAATGAATGCACGCGCGGGAGACACGAATTAGGCTTAGCATTGTGCTACGCGATTAGACCTAACAACTGCTGATGAAATTGTCAAACTATAGCTTAACAACAAAGGCCTATTTTGTTTGTATCGTAATAAATCAACAGTTCGAGATACGGACTCCGGAGATGCTAGTTAAGCCCTAATTACGGGTCTTAAGCCTCGTTACGCAAAATTTTAAAATAGGGAGACATAAGTTACATATTTGTTTATAGTCTAGCAAAGACTGCGTAGTTAAATCGTTAATTAGTCGGAACGTTTTAAAAGCCTTACACTATCCTAATCTCTCACTATCTATCTAAGATATGATTGGTCAATTTATTTCAGGACGTATGTGTGTACGGTAAATACTGTCTAGACTTTAAACTTATTTCGGTGTTTATATCGCGAATTCCCCAAAGTGAGTAGAAGACGAAGTCAATAAAAATTCTTTTAACAAAATTAGCTTTTGTATTTCTGGGAAAACTGCGTGGCGGGAAAATATTGCAGTCTCATAACTGAACTATTAGGAAAATTGGTAGAAGCTCTAGGCACAACACCCGCGCATTTCATTAAATGCACGAAGGATATACGCGAGATAAAGTGCCGGGAGTTGAAAAATAATAAATACAACCAGAAGGGGATAATGAAAGAAGGATGACACTCTGTATCCTCTTAATGCTTTAGTTATGTAACGTCATTCATCCCAGGCTCATCCTTTTAGTTTGCTTTCCCGCTCATCAAACTACAAATGGGCATCGCACCGTAAGGTGAATTCTATAATTGTTTGGCATAAATCCCCAGCAATCATCCCACAAACCTCGTCTTGACGTGGGACAAAAATGCACAAGCGCGTCTTGTGAAATATTTAAACGCTAATAGAGTAATGATGAGGGAACTATTTATCGCGTATGTGATTCGTTTTAGTAACCTTGCTCTAAATGTTCCGATGTTGGGAAGAGTGACGTTACACTTGCCCCGCTTTGTGGTACACTTCTCTCGAAGAGAAGTATTATATACTTCTGATACAACAAACCCGTTAGAGGAAAATATTTTCCAGGAAATATTAAACTTATAATGGTTGCGATTTTGAATCTTCGTCAAGCAGAACTCGAGACAATAAAGATTCGAAAATATTTCAGAATATTGAAAAATTTTAACATATCAGAATACTGGGAACGGTAAGAGAAAACCATTGAGGGTCTGCAAAAGTTCATAAGTAAAAACAAAAAGTATTCATCATTGAAGCTTGCTCGCGCCGTGTAATATAAGAAACCCCCTTTTACATCTCAGAATAGTATCGACCCCCCTGTCTATGTTTACCTTCACGACCGTAGCGCAGGGAACACGCGTGAATAGGTAAAATATAGTACCAAGAATTAACGTTTGGATCGCCAACATAGAGTACTATTTTCTATAAGCCTTTAACCTCAAAAAAGCTCTTCTCTGATTGGTTAGTTGGTCTAGGAGTTGAGAATGTAGTCGTTTGCTTCTCATTTTACACGAGGTCAACAGGCAATACTTTTTGTTTTTATCTATGAACTTTTGGTATCTGATAGATGAAACTGTCTTCTGTACATACAACACAATACCGAGAACTTGACAGTACATCTCGAGTAAACAAGGTTTTAAAATAACAACTCATTAGAGGAAAATATTTAGCAGAATTATCTAAAAATAAAAATTAATAATATTTTTTATTCATTTTTCCGAAGAATTAATATCGAAATTCTGACGTAGTTATTATTAACATTTGATAATTAGTATAAAACCTCCTCAGTAATTCCATCTGGGATACCATTCTCTGACTTAATCAAATACAGTCGCATCATTCCGGGGTTCCAAACGCATTTCATTTTATTTACAGCTGTGATTCAAAGAGATAGAGAGAAAGAGAGAATGTATACACTCCGCTATCATTTTTCTTGAGCCCGGGCTTCTTGTTAAACCTATTTACCAAGGAAGTTTTCCTTTTTTTTAAACAGGAAGGAATGGCGCGATGGGACAGAGGTTTTTAAAGGCCCGTGGGGGTGCAAAGAGGAAATCATCATGGAGTCACGCTCGTAAATCACCAGCACTGCCTTGAGCATAAAAAAGAAAGAATACAGAAGAAGGCTAGGTACTGGATAGGGCTACTGCGTAGTATCTAACTTCAAGAAGCTAATGGACACCAAGCTTCGCTACTAACGAAACGAAACCCGATAGATATTGGGTGTGTGAGTGAGGGGGGAAAGGGGGTCGGTGAATTTTCAATGGCGCATTGTCATGCCCGACAGAAAAAGTAGATCCCGCTTTAAAATATAAAGGGATGTTGAAAATGAGATAAATAGGCCACGCGTCTTCACGCTGTAGAGATGGGAAAACTGGGAGAGTGAATTTCTAGGTCGATACAACACTGTTTAATAGGATCTGGTCAAGAAGTGAGATCTAGTTTATTAGGGAGAAGATATGAATTCGCCACATTTCCAGCTTTATCTCCAGTCCAAACGTAGGTCCGGAGTTAATCCCCGCCTCTAAATTACAACCAGCATCTCATTGGTTCTTGACAACTCACGTCAGCGCAACGCGAATGACGAAAATTACGTATTTTCCGACTGAGGAGAGAGGCGAAATAGCCCGGCCTCCTTTTACGTCCCTCCTTGTATTTTGAAAGGGGGACAGGGACTATGGCTATGGCATCTTATACCTTCTCCCTAATAAACTAGATATCACTTCTTGATCTGGTATATCAAATTAAGCCGAAAATTATTTATTCCCTACACGCTCACACCATATCCTCGGTCCGCAAAACATTACAATTTTAGAATTACAAATTCCGTGATAAAATAGAGTAGATTTCCTTGATTTTCCTTGAAAGTCACGTGTGTCATTCTTCCTTTAAAAGCACGAGGCAAATCCCGCGTGTTTTCGATCCAGCTATAGTGTATATTTTTTCTTGGGGGACTTCTCTTTAAAAAAATATAAATGGGCTTCGGCAATAGTCTATCGATTTTCAGTTGACTTAGGATACGTGGCTGGGAGTCTTGGGTAGTCAAAGGACTCCTGGGACTCCTACGAACCCCCCCCCCTTTCTTAATACACCTAGAAACACCTAGCTATTCACGCTTTTACTTTTTTGCTTCTACAACGCCTCCCCAAAACTGAAAGTACTCCTTGTTACACATAGTTACAATAATGGCATGAAGGTTTTTTTATTTATGCCTTTTGAGGCTTTTGTATATCCTGGTTTCTATATATTTCTTATTATTATACGCATTTTGTTCTATTATGTTATTGGGTTTTGTATGGTTTTGTTTATTGATATATGGGGCGTGATATTTTAGCTGAGGAAAACATTACTTTCACCAATGTAATACGTTTCCAATCCTACATATTTCTGTTTTGATATTCTATTTATACCAAGTGCTGCCTTTTGTTTGAAGGAAGGAAATAAGTTTTAATAAAACCAGGAATGCGTAGCTTTTTTCTCTACTTGGAATGTTATAGACCCCATATTAACATCTGATTGAAGGTAATGGGAAGGGCTAAAAGCTTCGCTAAACCGTCAGCTCCTCCTTCCTCGCATCTCATTGGCTGCCGCTATTTGAATGTATACAAGGTTTTTTTGATAATTCTGTTGCGGTGCGAATAGGTCGCAAGCTGCGTCGATATCACGTGATTTCTAACTTCAAATAAGTTATGCCTGACGTCAGCGGTGACGATTTCTACAACTCCTCCTCTTTAGTTCAAGCAAGGCCCAGAAAATGACCTCTTAAAGATTCCAAGTTGAATTAATCTGATGAAACTTACGGGGATTTATTTGAAAAGCGAACTCTTCACGGCAACAAACAAAGCAACGTAAATATTTTTGATTCAAACTTCTATCGAATACGCAGAATTTAATATTTACGCGAAAGCCATTATTCTATACTTCATGGTATCTTCAATTTTTATCTAAGTGATCTAGATGAAAAGTTATTTGAAGTTAAACAATTGCTCCATTTCACTGCCCCTTAATTCAACAGGACGAAAGTCTCGCACACCGATAGCCTGTTTTCCTTAAAACTATAGGGGATACGAAAAATTGCGCCTTTAATTTTTCACGGTAAGACCCTGAAACCCCCCCCCCCCCGAGTTCTCGTTTACTATTCGACATCGGAACCAGCTGGTGTAATTAAGGGAGCCCGGAGGCCTTAACCCTCCTGGCGACCCGACACAGGAAGCGGCGGCCTAAGTCGGATAACCTAGGAGAGTTACTAATTACAATATAACAAGTGGATCAATTCGGCTCTAGGCTCCCTCCCGGCCGCTCTAGTTAAGATTTTTGGGTTTATTTTCTACTTTTTCTCTCGTCGGTATAAGACACGAGCGGAGCAAAGCCTGTCGACGTTTCGCCATGCAGATTTTACTCTCATTATGAATAAGCTCCGAACTCAAAATCCTTAATCCAGTTTTCTCTCCTAGTACACGACAACCAACATGCCCGAATGACCCGACCCTGCAGCTTTTCGAGGTCCCGTCATTCTTTTGTTTTTCTCTTGTTTTTCTAATTTTTACCAGATATTTTTCTCCCGAGCTCCTGCATGCATCAAAATAAATAATTCTGACATATATTGGACTTATTATAGGTCTAACATGGTTTCTAAGTAATTTTCCATCAGGAACGAGGTATACGCAGGGGGTGGGTATATTTTGACTAGTGTTAGGGGGAGATTTTTAAAATTTAAGAAGGGGATCTACCGCGCGTAATCTTACTTTAGCGTCACCCATTGTCGCCAGCAGGAAACATATTTCAAATTTAAACTATGTATTGCAAACGAATCCCCCAGTAAACAAGCCAATGGCTTGATGTGGGCATCCCTTCTTGGACAAAGCTTATTATTATTACTAAAAAGTGTAAACCCATACGGAATGATCCTACAAACGGGACCATAGCGGCCGGCGTTCAGGCAAAGAACCATACTCATCAGTTCCATATACCGGTTACAGAGATCAATCCCCCTGAACCCAACACCCAGTTCCCGCCAAAGCAGAGATCCGTTAGCATTGTTCTACCTTTCCCTGATAGGTTCGGGATCCTTAACAATCTTCATTATCACTTTACACCTACGTAAGTATTACCCATCCCACTCTCCCCAAAAGATACAAGCAATAACTAAAACCTCAAATTACTTCTTCCCCCTTCTCTATTTCCGGATCCGGATGATGTAATGGAAAAATAAAATCTAGGGTTGCGCTAGCGCAATCCCGGGGTGAACCAGAGTAAAACCCAAGAAAATAAAAGACTTCAACAACATCTGGTAGAATGTACAAAGATAATTTAAACGTACACCTTGTAACAAAGAAAAAAGTTACATAAATTCCGTAAGTTGGACAGTTAGCTCTAAGCCACACAAGTAAACGTATTAACCCTGTGTTCTTTTTTTTTTTACGGAGTACCCCAATTTTCCAAGATTCTTCGCGTGGTCATGATTAAAGGGCGGCAATGTTTTATATCCATACTCGAAAACCGTATATCTCTCCATTACAACTTTACCTCGCTACCTCCATCTTCCAAAAGCTATTTCTTACAAGGAATGAAAGGGGATGGAAGAAACTGAGGATGAAGATATACCTTCTTTTTTCTTGTTCAGGTAAGAAAGGTACGGAGAGAAGTCGGAGCTGGAAAATGAAATACTAACATTCATTTCGGAAACTCGTTTATCAAAGAGTCTAGGTTCTAAGCCTCGCCATCATAGGGATGGAAGCAGCCAGGGAGTCGGGTAAGGTAAGGTAAGGATAGAGGACACGCTATCAGGGCTAAGTCCTTCAGAACGAAGGATCACTGAAAGGATAAACAACGTAACTGATATTTATATATGTATACAGGGTGTTTGTGAAAAGTCCATCAATAATGAAAGGGCGTATTTATTGGGCCATTTTGAGTCGAAAATGTTCTATGACATTTTGCCGTCCGAGCCACGGTTTTCGAGTTATGATTTGAATATTTTAGGGATGACCCCTTCATTAAATTAGCGCTGTCTTTCAATTTCTTAATTAAATTTAAGGGGTCATCCGTAAATTACTCCAATCATAACTTGAAAACAGTGGCCCGAACGGAAAAATGTCATAGAACATTTTCGACTCAAAATGGCCCAATAAATACGCCCTTTCATTATTGATGGACCTTTCACAAACACCCTGTATACATAGTATTATTATATATTTATATATGTATATACATAGTATTATTATATATTTATATATGTATATACATAGTATTATTATATATTTATATATTTATACAATATTATTATATATATTTATATATGTATATACATAGTATTATTATATATTTATATATTTATACAATATTATTATATATATTTATATATGTATATACATAGTATTATTATATATTTATATATTTATACAATATTATTATATATATTTATATATGTATATACATAGTATTATTATATATTTATATATTTATACAATATTATTATATATATTTATATATGTATATACATAGTATTATTATATATTTATATATTTATACAATATTATTATATATATTTATACAATATTATTATATATTTCTTCCGTCATATGGGAATGAAATAATTTAATTTTAAAATTATAAATTTTTGGTGATACCAGCCCTTTAAATTAATTTAAATAACTTCAAACCAATTTTTTAAAAAATTTGTGTGAAGCTAACTTACAGGGGCAAGCATCGCAATGTAATCTCTACGAGCCCCTGTAAAACATTTGACCCGCATTACACTGGTGTGCGATAAAAATTAATTCCGACTAAACTTAACGAGTAAACATAGTACTCCCATATTCCCCGACTTTATATAGGACCAAAAACAAAAGTAAAACCAACTTAAACTACGTATAAACCTCTATTTAACACGGACTTACAATCTTTTAACCCTCTGTAAACTTTCAACCGAGAAAGAAAAAAAGTAACTTTTCATGGACCCCATCACCCATGGTAGAAAAAAAAATAAGAGAGAATACAAGGGATGAAAAATAAATAAAAAACATTTCGCCTAGTCAGTCATTCAAGTCAAAGTCAGCTAGAAGCGAGCGTAGCATCGGATTTATCTAAAGTCTGACACCAAACCGGACCGTGATAAATGGAAAACGGATTTTTATCAGTTAAAACTTTCAACGGAGTCGGCTGCACGAGGAAGATCTGACTCAATGGAAATCAAGTAAATTTATCTTCGTCTGGGTTACGGGGCTAGACTCGCGGTATTTACAATTTAGCATCTCTTTGATTAAAGCACGAGCCATCACTCTAATAGTAGTATCAAATGCAAATTGAAATAATAGAAAGTGAACTTGGCACTCATTATAGGGAGAGAGTAGATAGTTCATATTGCCTCTAAGGCAAGGAAAATTAGAAATATTTATCGCACCAAACAATTTGATTCTATCAATACGTATTTTCATAAGTTCATAAGATATGTTCCATAAGTTTGTCACTGATTAAAAGAAATCAAGACTTAAATATAGTCAAAAACATCATAAATAAGAATTTTATCCATCTCAGTGCCTAATTACTTTGTTATTTTAATTTTTTCCCTTTCCTTTCACCGAATCCACCTTACACGAGGGGCGAATTTTCTATTCTACAGTAACAAGATTCTTCCTCCAAGTGTGCCACGCTTTTCGATTCTCGGATGACTCGAGAAGTAAGAAGAAAGAAAAAACATAATAAAGGGTTCGAAAACCCAAAAAGAATCATGGGGAAAAAAAGAAAAAAAAACCTTCATCAGAAACCTTTATCTGGGATGGAAAAGTTTCATTAAGTCGTCTGCCGTTCAAACGATTTAATTAACAGTAGCTGATTTCTCCTTCTGACAGAGAGACATCCTACACCTAACCCTAAACTAAAAACAATTCTTTCAAAATGTATATCCCCCAGACTAAGAGAGAGAGAGAGAGAGCGCGAGAAAAGAGAAGAAAGATATTAGAGAAAGGCGATGACGATAGGAAAACTCAGTATACGTAATATTTTTTAAAGGAAAAACGTCGTAAGTTGAAAATAAGGCTATTCCTAAAATTCCACATGGTAACTTTTTAACGTTTCACCTTGGAGGAGAAAAGTGATAAGGAGTTGCTATGTTCATGGCCCATAAATTATACAACAATTAACCATCAAATGAAGGGCTTTTAAATTTCCGAGTAACTGTCCCCTTGTATCCAATAGAAAAAGGTTTTACAGCGCTGAAATTCAATTTGACATCTAAACGAGATTATTCGAACTCTCTTACAATATTTTGACTCTAAATTATCGAGCATCAACATGTATTAACGTGACGAAATCGATATTCACAGTTAACTACGAGTAAATTCAGGAAATAGCGCCCCATTCTAAGAAACAATGATAGAATAGATTCTGGCGTTAAATTCAGTGTTTTCTGACTTGACCAAGGCTAAGTTAGAAGTACACCAAAAGAGAATATGGAGTTAGGCAGGCTACAAGCAAGTGTATTTGAAGAAAGGGTTAAGGGTATTAAAAAAACCTTTTTCCCGTTATCATGGCATTCTATCTCATTCCTTTTTTTCCAATAAATGAAAATGGTGGCAGTCCAAAGAGGTGCGTAACTTTTGGTGTAACCATGGATCTTATAAGATAAGTAGGGGATGAGAAAACTGGGAACTTAAGACAAAAATATTCCTCAGTATGCACGAGGGGAGCGCAACAACTGGGTGAAAGACATTTGGGCGTCCGGCAAATGGGAGCGTTCGAGGATTGAAAATTGGGAGAATTTAAAACTGGGTGAATAAAACATTATTTGGTAAAAAAATCGAAAACCCATAACGTTTTGTTCTGTTAGGTCAGATTAGGTTTGGTTCCGCAGTGTCTTTCTTTAACCCAGTTGTCGTAGATTCCTGCACGAGCAAGGAGATTAATTATCAAGGCCATTCTTTTAATTTCTGCACCGTTTAAAGCTAGATGATTGAGGATTGTTACAAAATTTGGATCCATATTATTTCTGGTTTATCAAGGTCACGCTAAAAAAAGTCTTAAACGCACTGGTTAAAACTAGACGCAGGAGAGAATGTATCCCCCTATGCTTGGGTTGCCTTATTTTCTGGTCCTTTTTAATAATAAGAGTCCATGATGTAACTCCACTCTGGGACAAAGCGCAAGGCCAAAAAAAATCTAAATTACCTTTTTCTATCCATACCATACTAGTTTAAAGAGTTGATAGGGTTTCTTTTTGCCGACTCAGCCCTTTATTATAGTTTTAACACAGATAAAAATCTTCCTTAGGGGTGACGACGTTACCCAAAAATAATCAATACGGTTGTATAGCTTAACGAACAACCAGGCAACCTCTTCGATGAGGGAAAATGAATTTCAGAGGTTGGTGGCCTTCTTTCAATGACACCTAATACAATTCATGGGTTCGGTTAATAATATTTGGTGCAGTTACTCTATGGAATGTGTAGATTACCATGGTTTAATTGCATTTCAAATCAGATTATTAGTTTTAAAGATATGTATATTTCAAAGATGGTTAAAAGATGGACGCCTTATTTCAATGACAGCTAAAATACTTGACGATTTGGCTTCATGATACTTGGTGCAATTACTATATGGAATATGTAGATTATCATGGTTTAATTGGATTTTAAATCAGATTATTAGTTTTAAAGATACGTTTATTTCAAAAATGGTTAAAATATGGACGCCTTGACAGCTAAAATACTTCATGGGTTGGGCTAATGATACTTGGTGCAGTTACTCTATGGAATATGTAGATTATCATGGTTTAATTTAATTTTAGTTCAAAAATTAAGTTTTAACCTTTAATAATAAAATCCTCCTTCTGTCGATGAATGCTAACACATGCACATTTCAAGGATTGAGTTAATGATACTCGGTGCCATTACTCTACGCAATATCTAAGTACTTCAAAACTTAACTTATAGCTATTTAAAAAAACACCTACTTCAATATATTCGTTAAGTCTAATCTAAACTTTGTTTATGTTTACAGAGACACTTTTGTTGAAAGTATACACATACATTTTGAACAAAGTGGGCGTATAAAGGGTACGATGTATATTAAGTTTTAATAACGTGGGAATATTTTTAATCACGAGAAGTATATGGATGAATTCCCTTCAAGACTAGAACCAGCCAGGAATATTAATAATTTCTTATAGAGACTAAAGGTAAGTCCGTTCACTAATTTAGAGATAATAAAGGAGAAGGCAGGAGGAAAGTAATATCATTTCTTATTCCCCGCCTTTCTTTGTATTGTTTTTATACATGGAATAAAGAAGGAATTTCATTAAGTTCTATCTCGAAAAATATTACGTATAGACCTTTTCAATCTTATACCTGTACTAGATATTTTTGGCTTTTCCCTGTTGAAATAATTAAAAATATAATAAAGGAAGGTATACCTTAGCACGTGATTATTATAAAATTAGTCTATGCGTATTCAATTTCGAAAGAAATTACGCGCGATTAACTATTTGCCTTTATTAGTTTGGGATGAATTGGTTATTATTGAAAAATTTAAAACAGTATCAAAGGCGGGGGTTATCAAGCGCAAATTTAAGATAAAAAAGCCTATTATTTCATTATTTTAACCTCAAAATAAAATTTGGATTAAAAATAAATTGGATATTAATATCGTTCCAAGAAAATTTTGGAATTAAGTGGATTTATTCAATACTCCAGAGACTGGAGTCCTAAAATGTACTCGCGTCGTCTGCTTTAAAAGCAATTTATTATACATCTGATAAAAATTTCACTTCCCTAATTTATTCTTTAAAAAGTATTTCCAATTCCGTTTTAAATCAAACCTAAATGATTCAATTCATAAAGAATTGCCAAATTTCTTGCGCTAGAAATAGAAAAATTCAAAGGCTCTGCAAATTGGTACTCGCTGGGGTATTTTCAAATATTCTATGTAGGAAGCTATTCAAAAATCGCGAAAAATTTGTCCAAGAGAAGGAAGAGAGTTTTAGGCTTAGCTTATTGAAATCCTACGACATAGTTTATAGAGGTTATAGTTCAAAAAGAGCCGGGGTATGTATGCCTTTTCCGCGTATAGGTCCCGATGGTATTTTCGATTTCCAATATTGGAAAGAGTTGGGCGAGCGTCGAGGTAAAACTAAAATCAGAGTGGAGTAAAAAGTACGAAATACAAAGCTTTGCTAAGCCTTGGTTTAACTGACAAGTAAAGTTCGTCTAAGGTTCGAACTTTAGAAACCTTCTCTATAGACGTTTTATATTGAAACAGGGTGATTTTTCACACAACGCCTTTCAACCGTGTTATGATAATTGGAAAATTTTACAATGGGGATCGTACTTCGAGACTGGAATAAAAATAGCCCATGACTTCAAATTTTGATACCAAAGCGATACATAAACCAGGGAGATTCAATATGGGAGTTTTGGTGAGAAGCAAAAGGCATTATCAGGGATAGATTTAATTTTAGAAGTAGGAATGGAGAACAGAGTAATGTGGGCGCGCGTCAAAGTCCCGGACCCCCTTCCACGGGACGGGACGGAGGGGTATGAAAGAAGAGGCGGGTCATATCAACAGAGGTAAAAAGGAAACTGCGTATTTTTCGCCGTCCGCGTCAGCAACGTCAACAAAACGTAGTTTAAGTGAGCCAATAAGATAACTTTTCGATACGTGTTGAAGGGAGGGGCTCTATAATTGGCTATGAGTCGGATTGAAGTAAATACTAACCGTTCTCCATTCCTACTTCTAAAATTAAATCTATCCCTGGCATTATTGAAGTCACCGGCTTTCCCAAATTTTATCGTTATACTGATATCATAGTTACCGTTAAATCTTACGTTTGCCACAGTTAAATAATTCCCTGAATATCAAAACATATAAGTAAACAGTTTCGTTTAAATCGAATTTTATGAATTTTTAACGTAAATTTCGATGTCTGGTCAAACGTCAACTCGCTAGAAATACGTTTAAAACGTCACCCAGCTGGATGTTTGAACTGCAGATATATTAGCAATTTAAAATCAAATTTTCCGTCTTTATCCTGACTTTGTTGAAATTTTTAAAGTTCCTTGACTTGGTATAATGTTTGCTGTAAGATTTACCAAAAATCCTTAATATAGTGTCTCCCTGATCCTACAAGTCTTTAGGTATATTGCTCCATCGAACGCTGGTGAAAATTGCTAGGACAACAGAAGGTAAAATCTACCGGATTATAAACGCTACACAATTCTAACCTTGTATCTCCCTCGATCGCCCTAGAAATTCTACCATCTTCTTGGTAGTCTAGATGAAAACATATATATATATATATATCCGAATTCCTAAAACCTTTTAGAGCACGATGTAATGGTTAGGCTTAAATAAAAAAGAAGCTCCCCCAAAAATTGGGCTGAAATTATAGCAAAGTTTTCTATTAGGGACTCAGTGCACGTTTGGAATGTTAACATACCGTAGAGACAATTTAGGGTTTAAAAGCAAAAAAGAAGAAAAAAAAAGAAAGCTATCTTTTCCATAGGGAATATATAGATATTGGTTTAAAACTGAGACCCAGGAGGATTGCATGGGTTAAAACAGAATTTATAGAGCGAGTATAACATCTAAAGATTTTCAAATAATTACATCAATTTCAAGTTAAGTTTATCAATAATTCAAAATAGTTATAAACAAAGTTGCAAGTTTAGATTCAATCACAGACTTTTTAACGAAGTTGGGAAATTTTAAAATGGGTCAAGGAACAATCAGGGAATTTTAGGAATAGAGTAGTGGCAGTCCTACAGGTTTGACTGTATTAAGCTGTATGGGAAAATAACATGGGGTGCCACTAGTCTATAGTAACAAAGTCAGGGAAATTCATTTTCGTTTGGAAACTTTTACCGAAGAGGGTTTACTAAAATTCTAACACTGGACGTTGAAGCGTTGCACTTATAATAATATAAGTTTATAAGATATGTTCCATAAGTATGACACTACCTATACTTCGTAATGCTAGAGACTTACAGCTCGAGCTAGTTCGAGAACGACAAGCGAGAATTGACTGCACTCGGTTGGTTTTGCAGTCCATCTTCCTATTTAGTCTATCCTAAGCCTTTGACAGCGTTTCACCGGGCGTCGCTTTACTAGAATCTATGAAGTTTCATTTGCGTAACTTCATGACAAGCTCTCAGTAACCAGTAACAAACTTATGGAACATTTCTTATGAATTTTTAATAATAATAATAATGTTCTTAAAATATTCTCTCAACATTGACACTGGAAAAATCAATCGTAGTCCAGAGAATTTGAATGTAAAATTTTTATGAAAACCCGGCGAACTCTTCAACTAACCCATTTGAAACCAATCAGAAGAAGGTTTAAAAAAAAAACATATAAATATGAGAATTAATTGAATTTGGCCAACGCCGTAGAAGTGATTTTACGTCCAGAGAAATATGGGCGTGACTTGGAAAATCACCATCAATCAGAGAGATTGTCAATATTAGGTGTTGGTGGTGTGGTGTGTAGGTACGTTCGATACTTTCCCATCCCAGACTTCCCTGCGAGTCAATTATTAATTACTAAAACAGCCGATAACTCCAACGTAAGCACTAAGCGAGTTAAAAAAGAAAAAAAAGAGACAGAATTGATAAAAAAGGAAACCTTTTTCTGATTAGTTTCCAGCGCAGTTTTGAATATTTCATAGTTTTTCATCAAACCCTGTATACTCCTTTTAGTCCCTCAAGCTCGTATATTAACTTAGCAACTTGCGTAGTTGCAATTAAGTTTTACATTTATGAATAAACAAAAAATCAATTCTTAATATTTCAGCTGAGTACTAGGGATAGATCTAATTTTAGAAGTAGGAATGGAGAACGATTAGTATTTACTTCAGTCCGACTCATAGCCCAGTATAGTGCCCCTCCCTCCAACACGTAACGCAAATTTTAAATTATCTCATTGGCTCACTTAAAGTACGTTTGGATGACATTACTGACGGGGAAGGAGAAAAATACGTAATTCGTTTTTACCTCTGTCGCTATGACCCGTCTCTTCTTTCATACCCCTCCGTCCCGTGGTAGGGGGTCCGAGACTTTGACGCGCGCCCACATTACTCTGTTCTCCATTCCTACTTCTAAAATTTAATCTATCCCTGTGAGTATCAAAAGGTTCTAAATAGCTAAAATTTTATAGTATCCTAACAAGGTTCTAAGTAACTACAGTCGATTAATTTTTCTAATTTCCTTCAAGAGTAAAGGGAAACAGAAAGAAATAAAGATAAAGGAAGAACGTATACATTCTTTTTCATCCTAAATTTTTTATCTTAAACAAGAGGCAAATAATTTCATTAAAGATTAGATAAAAACATGGTACCCTACGTACATCGCATAAAGAACAATGTAGTAGAGGAAGTATAAAGTAATTTTAACGTTGTTCTAACGTTGTTCTAGGATTAGGTACCCAATCTTTGGTCCTTGATATAATTAAAGGGATAGTAAAATGTACAATAAAAATATTTAAGAAAAAAAAATCCTATTCGAACTCGAAATTTCATCTCGAGTTATAAATATTAAAACGGCTTTTTCTTTACAGACAGTTAAACAATTTAATTAAAGCAAAAAGGTCAACGCTGAACAATAGAAAGACCCAACAGTCCTATTTATCTTGTTCTTACTTTAACTAATTTGCATAAACACTAGAAAAATCGCTCAAATGGAAATTGAAAAAGGAGAAAAATTAGCATACAGTATTGAAAAAGAAAGGATAAAATTGTTCTATTGTGAAACAGGTTTCAACCCGATTTTTGTTCGTATAAAGACAGGGATAAACTAGCTCGAACGTTTAATTGAAAAGGTCCAAGTATACCGACACAATAGATTTTTTCCCATTGATTAGATTCAATTTAAAATTTATAAATAATTTCAATGCGGTACCAAATTAATGATTAACGACTCGCTAAGCCTTATAACTTTAAAATTAAAAAGGGAGTTAATTAATAGCGGTTAAGGCGCGGGAAACCGTGTAAAACTTTCAGAAAAATTATCCCGTATGAAAAAAAAAGTTGGTTATTTTTCAACTCTTGGTTTCGTCAATAATTAATCACGAATAAGCCCAATTTCTTTTAACTGCCATTTGAGAGTATTTATCATACAGGGAAAAGGCGGGTTCTTTGAGTTTACTAGAGAGTTTAAGAAATTGAAATTAACCGTAATATTTTTTAAATTAGGCTTAACACGTTTCAGAAGTTCATAAAATATGTTCCATAAGTTTGTCACTGGTTACTGAGAGCTTGACACGAAGTGACGTAGGTCATAGATTCTCGTAAAGCGACACCTGGTGAGGCGCTGTCAAAGGCTTAGTACAAACTAAAAAGGATGATGGACTGCAAAATTGCGTGTAGTCAATTCTCGCGTCGTTCTCGAATTAGCTCTCAGTAAATCTCTAGCATTACTAAATTAAAGTCTAGAGTCACGCTACGTCTTTCTTAACTTCTCTAATATCAGCCTTGGTTTTAGAATTAGAATCTTGAATTAATAATAATAGAAAAAACTACTTCCCGGGGTAGCTGAACTCAATTAGAGTATTAAAATGAGCTTAGAGTAAACTTTCAAAGTTTTTATAGGCATACATAATTTAACTAAAGGCAAAAAAAAAACGTTTATTAAGTTTCCAGTTAAGACGGCAAAAATGGGTCAAGTTAATTAAGAAAAGTATACGCAACGTTTGCTAATGAGGAATTACATTAATATATTGATTAGATTAAGATTCGGGATATTACATAGATTCTATAATTATTATGTCCCTAAGGAGGATGGAATTCTTTTATTTAACCGCAATTAAGATACAAGCGTTACCATGGAAACGCTATTTAAGTCTTCATAAATATTTCTATGCCAAAAATCGTCTGCTATCGAAAGTATATGGCTCAGGCTGAGAAATAAGGATTAATTTTTAAACTGTACTAGTGGCCACTAGAGCCCAAGCACTTTAATTAAAAAACTGGACGCTTAAATTGGGTAACCTTGGAAAGTTTTTAATTAATTAAGTGGCCCATTTCTAAACTGGCCCAGCTAATTTTTAAAGTGGAAATTTGTCCAAGGCCACCGCCTTATTTCTGAGTCTGATATGGCTAATTTCCGGGTTAATAGGAGATAAAAGTATCACGGTATTGTTTTTTTAACAATTACTTTCATTTAAAATTAATTCTCGTGTAAACAATACGAAGTCGAACATAAGGATATCGGTGATGTTGCGTGTCTGGCGAACTTATTCGGGACTAATTATTAACTTATGAGATACTAATACAAGGATGATTCCTCGGGGTCTAGGTACCTATCACGTAGGCGTCATTCTATATTCCAATCCATAAAAGCCATCCATCTTTAGATATGAAGAAACGTTGGTAATACGAAAGATTCCCTGGCTTATCAACACAAAGCGAGCTAGGCGACTTCTCGTTGCTTCTAATAAGGGTCAATCCTACAAGCGCGCGTTAGGCCCTTCTTCAAAAACCAATCCCCATCCTTTTCCTGTTTATTTCCTCGCCGTCAAGGTTCGGTCCGAAGGGGAAAATAGTAATACAACTCCTTAAGAAACATGAAACAGCTTATAGCGTATATAGAAGCACCTTAGAAATGGGCTTTTACACATAGTGACCAATAATTCACGTGGCGCGCCATGTACAGTGGCTTCTTTTCCCGCCTTTTCCATCAGCGAGCGCGCTTTTATTTATTTTTTATTACATCTATCCCTTTAGCTGCTATAGTGTTAAGCCCTGGGAAAAATGACCACGTGCTGCCTTCTTAAATGGGCAAAGGGTCCCCGGGTTTTCCCGCCTTTTTATATATATATATTGTATATTTCAAGAAAGATTCCTGCATTTATTTAGCTCTTTGGGTTATTGAAAGAAGCCGTCGTATAAAGAAGGGGTCCTTTTTCATAAGGGGTCATTACTTTCCATTTCCGAGGTCAATGGTATCGTGAAGAACGTATTACTTGTTCTATATAGTAATTACTCCAAGTATTACGTATCCCGTACCCCTAGATGATTCCTAAAATTATTCAGGCTCAAAGAACCTAGTTGGGTTTAGTGTTTTAGTCGTCACGAAGGTGCGTTCAGGTGCAAGAACCGAAAAGACACGTTATCTCAATCAACAAAGATAACGCAGTCAACAATGACACTAAAATCTCTTTGAATTTCGGATGTTAGAATCATAAAGGCCGGAATTTCTACTGGAAGGTTCTCGTGGAACAGAAAATGCCGAGAACCAGTTACCATTGCCGCCAATTCCAAGGCCCATTCTGCTGAGTTACAAAGCGTAGAGATAGAGTCAAGAGGCGCCAAGATAGAGTCAAGAGGCGCCAAGATAGAGTCAAGAGGCGCCAAGATAGAGTCAAGAGGCGCCAAGATAGAGTCAAGAGGCGCCGAGATAGAGTCAAGAGGCGCCGAGATAGAGTTAAGAGGCGCCGAGATAGAGTTAAGAGGCGCCGAGATAGAGTTAAGAGGCGTAGAGATTTAGCAAAAACCTTAAGACAGCCAACAATACCCAACCGATGAGCCTAACCCCAGAAACCTCCATAAAAGAAAAAACACAACAGAGGCCCAGCGTGTTTATTTCTTAATTATGTCAAAATTGGGTGCAATTAAACTAAAGAACGGTAATAAAATAAAAGCCTATATTTTTATAGGAAACCCAGCAGCTCTGGTATTAACTTAAGCCTGCCACTGGTATCAGAGAGTGCAGTTTCCTTTCACTTAAGTGATTTATACTTAACCGGCGTTTTCCTCAAAGCGAAACCCCGAAGCCCAACCCTATCGTAAAGGGGCATTTGTTATAATTAAAGTTCAAAATGGATCCAAAGGGGCAGAGCTAGTGGGTTACGCTTACTGCATCCAAAAATGAGAAAATGAGCGAGGAAATAAGATAAAGCCATTGCTTCGAATAATATTCGAATTGGGAAATGAATTTTTACTTGGCGAACCCAATTTTTGTGCCGAGAAACATTTTTTCTTTACAAAAGTAAGAACTTTAATTTAAAAATAACTTTACTTTCAAGCAGTAAAAACCGCATCTGGGGGTTTTGGAGGTTCAAGTTGGTTGCGCGTTACAGCTAGGGATATAAAGTAATAAATGTTTATGGGTTTTGATCGTCAAGAAAAAGGGTAAAATGAAAATTTCCCAAAGAAAGTTGAAAGACGAAAATAATATGTATAAATTAATTAGTTTTTTTTTGTGGATAAAACCTCCATATACTAGTAGGTACTTCAAGTTTTCTAATCATTAATTTCGTGATGCAAATATGATCGTTAAATGTAAATCGGTTTCCCCTTAAAGGAGAGCGGGATGGAGTCGAGTGTGGGCCATGAGCGGCAATGAACGTCTTCCAGAGCATCTCGCGCACGCCCCAACCCTTTTGGTGCCCTGTTATATCTATTTGCCTTTGCTTAAATTAAAATCCTGTTTCATTAATAAATGCCGAGAAATAACCTTTAATTTGAACACGAAACAAATCTTTCAATTCCCTCAAAAACCTATAGAACTCCAAATGTTTGCGATAAAATCTCAATAATACCTCATAATTGGTAACAAAATAAACGACATCGGGCTGTCATGGCAGTTGAATGACGGTCAGTCAATTTAAAGACTAAAATTAGTTGAGAGCTTGCTGAAGTCGGCTCATTCAATTAAGGCACTGCAGGCTAGCCAGAGCTCCATTGCATGATGGGATTTATTAGCCGTACACGCTAAAGTCCCCATCCTCCGAGCTAATAAGGCGAAGAACCCATTTATTAAATTTGCCACCAAGACTAGCTTTAGCTTTTCGTCAAATACCCTAGCTTGTGTTATGTATTTAAGACATAGATATAAGAAAAAGTAAATACACTTTCCATCGAAAAACGGGGAGAGATGGGCATTATATAGATATTCTTAAGGGAATTTTGAATGTAAAGAAAACAGAGAGAATGTTTTGGATTAAGGCCATGATTAGTATATGAAGCGTTACGATTTGTGAAGGTCAGAGGTCACCCCATACGATGTCTATGACCCTAATGCGTCCCAGCTATGACTTGACCCCATACCGTGTCAATTTCGAAGACTTAAAGAATAAACTCAACTGATTGTGAAATTATGCTCACAATTTAGACTAGACATTGTGAATTGCCCTTCAATTTAGCTAGAGACACGAGCATTTTTCTGGTATCTATGTTTGGGTTCTTTAGACAGGCATATATGTGATAGGTGGGGCGGGAAAATTTCCTAACTATTATGACAGCTTGTCACCGACCATGTCTGAAATGTCACCCGTAATGAGAAATTTCTCGTGCTACCAAGTAGCGTCCCAATCGCCTGCCAAGGGCTTCTATTCCTACTGAACACATTCGAGAGTTAAAATTCTTCTCTCACTCAAAGGTAACTTAATAATATAGCCTGCTAAGCCTCGTTCGGGTTCCACTCTAGTTCTAGGGTACTTGTACAAGGCCATCATCATAGTTGGACCCAACCACTACTATAGCAGCTGGCCGCGCGACAACCTGAGCAAATGGCCCAGTTTAGTTTTAAAACCCCATTTTGTGAGACTAAAACTTTTAAAAGCCCAAACATCGAAGGGTCCCTAAGTCTTTCTCGGTCCCACTTTCTAATTAAACTTTAAAAGGAATTAAGGTAAAATGTTGTGTCAGAGGGGCTAAATACTCAGCGCAATCTCTGTACCGAAGACACAAAGGGTAATCTTGGGCTGCCAGCCAAGAGTCCCCCCCCCCAATCTTCAGAACCTCTATAAAAAAACAGGATTTGTAGGATCATTTTAGAAAGTGTTAAAATTGTGATCAGTAATCGGTGTACATTAAATCTAAGAGTGATTAGCCCCTCGGTCGTGTTGTCCGCCCCTCAAAGTTCATTTCACCCTGAAAGTACCACGCATTTTTAAGAGTACACCATTGTTTCAAGTGTCATTAGGGCTAAACATAGAAAGGCGTTTACTAAAATTGAAAGAAGCGTTTGAGATGAATTATATGTTTGGAAAACTATTACAGGCAGCGGGGATCATATAATTATTCGAGCTTGGGCTTTTCATAGTTTTGTCTCCTATAATTAAAATTTTAAATCGAGTTTTAATTAGAAATACAACTATAGTTTTGGCTTGATTAATTAATTAAAAATGAGATGAAGGCGGAATATCCCGCGGTTTCTCTTAAACTGAATTAATTCAGATTATACAATGCAAAAGTGAAATTGTAGTAGTATAATTAATCAATATTTTAAAAGGGGGGTTTACTTTCACTCCATACAGAGTGGTTTAGCTAATTGAGTAAGGCCAATATCCTCGAGATTTTCCCTGGCTCCTCCTTGAACCGAAATGGGTTATTGGTAAGGACAATATCGTTATAAATAGGTAATTTACACAAGGTATACAGGGTGTTTCTGTTAAGTCTGCCATAAATTAAGGGTTTGTTCTTCCAGGGCGTTTTTTTGAGTTTTAATAAAATTTTGCCGTCCGGGCCACTGTTTTCAAGTCTAGATTGGAATATTTTACGGGTGATGACTTGAATTTAAATTAGAAACTCAAAGACAATGATTTCTAATTTAATCCCATAAACAGTCAAATCATAACTCGAAAACAGTGGCCAGGACGCCAAAATGTCATAAAACTCAAAATCGCCCAAAGAACATCCCGCTTAATTCATGGCAGACTTTTCAGAAACACCCTGTATAATTAGTGGTTTCATATTTATAAATCTGCGAACCTGGAACAAACCGGTTTAGCTACGCATCTTAATTATATTTTTAATTAACGAATGGGGGAAAAAACTAAAAAAAAAAACAAAAAGAAAATCATAATCCGTAAAATTAAATCCTTTTTGGTCTCGATACAGCTTGAAACTAGTTTTGTAACTTTGGCTTTGGGCCACTTGTATACAAGGTCGATTCTCTATCCCCTATTTTACTTTATCAAGAAGTGATATCTAGTTCATTAGGGAGAAGGTGTAAGATGCCTAAGAATTCGCGCGTCATAGTCCCAGTCCCCCTTTCAAAATACAAGGGGGGACGTAAAAGGAGGCACAGGGCTATTTCGCCTCTCCTCAGTCGGAAAATATGACTGTAATTTTCGTCATTCGTGTCGCGCTGACGTGAGTTTTCAAGAACCAATAAGATGCTGGTTGTAATTTACAGGCGGGGATTAACTCCGGACCTACGATTGGAATGGAAGATAAAAGCTGGAAATGTGGCGAATTTATACCTTCTCCCTAGTAAACTAGAAATCGCTTCTTGACTATATTTTACACCTACTTAGAACCTAAAATCCCCTCTCACTCAGAGATTTCTCTCTTAACTTAAGTAAATTTTTAAGGACAGTATATATATACGCGTTGATTGGAACTAAGTTCGGAAGGACGAGCAGCCGCGTTGGTTTGTTTATATATATTTCGTGAGAAAACCTTCGAATTTCTTCTCAGTCTAAATTTCTCTCATCAAGTTTCCCAAGTTGGTTAAAATAAAGTTTTCCAGAAGTTGAGTAGTTCTAGGCGCGTAGATTTAACTTAAATCCCCAATGAGGCTTCAACTTAACGAAACCGATGTACAACTTATTCGGCCAAGTTTGGGATAATCTAATTCAACATCAACAATCGAGTTCGAAGTTCTTTAAATAATCATCAGTTGGATTGTTTTAAAAGTAAGAATGAATATGCCTCGAGCACTGAATTATATAATATAGTATACTAGCTCTATATTACGTATTAATTATATATTACGTATATTTAATATACGCTCCATATATTTGCGTGGTTGTGTATTTAAATAAATAACAACAAATGTATTTGACTTAGTGATGAAAAAAATAATAATACGTAACTTTCAAACTTATTATTAGATCATAACAATTGAGGATAAGAATGTAGTAATCAAAGTTTTAAAATATATAATTAAAGAGGAAGGTATATAAACTTGCAGAGGTTAACGGTAATAGTTAGTATAGGGCGCTGTCGGTTAGCTGTGGCATAGGGGCTAGCCACCACCCCTCTATGCATTGTAAAGGCGTTAGATAAGTGGCAATAAGTCGCAAGATGACTTGGTCCAATTAGCTAGCTAGCTGAACTAATATATTGTAATTTATATATGAAAGTCAAACGACTTGTGTTTATATCATTGTGGTTTAGTAACTATACCTGTTCGCCATTTTCCAAGATGGCTGAAGCTGATTAAATAGAAGCTGAGGATAAAGAGATACAGAATTTTTTTTTTTTTTTGACTCAAAATGACCCATAGAACTCATAGTAGTTCGGTCCTACCATCCTCCCTTTTTTTGGAACAAACTGTAGATATTTAAACCAACACAATGCATGCATGGTCCAGGGAATATTATAGTTTATATTCCGGTTAATTACTAACAGGCTTAGAAATAGTTAGTTTTGAAAGAGTCAATGCGATGATGAGTCAAAACACGCGCGATAAGACGTACTTGTATCTGGGAATAGCCAAGAGGAGGAGGAGAAGGTGGTGGTGGTTAGAGAAAAAGGATGAGGATTGTAAGAGGCTGAGGGATGGGATAAGACGCAAAGTATACACGGACAAAGATTCGTGCTTGGATCAGAGAAAAACACGTTTTTCCTTTTGGGCCCTCTCGTAATTTGAGAGGACAAGATTATTCAATAAGAACCCCGCGCAACCAGCAGAATCAGCCTTTCGCGAGGAAGCTGCATAAAAATGTATCATACGTATATAAACGGAAATTAATTAATCCGAAGTTACTATCTCTTTTTCAGATACATCCCTTGAAAGTTCAGACTGATTTTCTCATAAGGAATACAATATTTACTAATAACTTTAGTTTTATGTATCCAGAATTGCATTGGTCCATAGTCAAACCTAGAGGAACAAGTGATTTTCTCTGACCTAAGACAATATATATTTACTGATAACTTTGGGTTTATATATGTGGAATTGGATTGGTCCAAAGTCCAGCCTAGACGAACAAGAAAATGAGCGGGAAAGATGGGCATAGGTCACGTGGTTACTTTGCTCCCATTTGGAGCAGCGCGCGCGTGAATTGCGAGAGGACAAAAAGAGAAAAATCCAAAAAATACACCCCTTGCTAAAAGCGAGGCTAAAAGCACGAGCCATGTCCTGTCCTGGCCTGGCCTGGCCAGTACAACCCACTACCACTACCACTAGCACCACCATTGGCGTTATACTGTTTTTCGCTAAGAAAAGCGAGACGTGACTCAAGTTAGAAATTTCCTGATCAAGGAAGCTTTACAAGCCTAGGCTATCCTACACTCCCATCGGTATGAAAACAAAAATAACCCAACCCTCTCTCAATCCTTCTACCAAAATAACACTAATTTTGTAATGATACTTCACACGCTCTATTTACAAAATTAGGCTTAGAAACGTGATGTTTATTTGTACGGATAATTTGAAAAACAAATTTACTTCAAAGAAAAATTTAATTTATAGCTCTAGCCCACTTAAAAAATTTAAGATAGTCCATTTTTTTAAGTAATCTATATGGGAAATAATCTATATTATATAAATTTTAACTTTTTTGATTACGAATAATTACGATAAGAAGTTAGCTTGACTGAATAAGATTCGCTTATCATAAACTTAAAAGTCCCTCGAGGTCAAACTCAGATTGATGTTTTTATACGGGAACTCAAATATCTGGGTTTAATTAAAAGTCAGTCGTCATTCTGTTAGAGTATGAACTTTGATTCGGTAGCTTATAGTTCATAGTGACTCGCTAAACGCGACTGCGCGCGGTACTGTTTTATAGCAAAATGTAAGGTATATGAAACTATACATATTTAGTTTTTCGTGAAAATCCACGCCTTAAAAAAGTCGAGTAATGATTTTGTACTCGCGACGAGAAAGCCTCGCATTTACGGTCGAACTTTATAGTTCGAGACCAACAGAGTGCGTAAAACAATTAAAATAACCTCGGTCAAGGTCACGTCATTTGTGACGTAGGTCTCAGTGTATTTAGAATATTGACCCCATAATTTTATAACCGACTAAACATTTTTGTATTTGCAGAAATCAACACGTGTCGTATTTGTATCATTAAAAGCGCTTCACTTACCCATCGATGGCATGGAGTCCGTACGAGTTCAGTACCGCGATGGTCGAGGTCAAGCTTTACTTATGGACGAAGGTACGGTTACCATCATCAGTCCATCCCCCGAAGACATTCCACGATCCAGAACGGAGTCCTTGACGATAGACGAACGTCTGGCGCGATGTAAAGGGTTAGGAATCGTCCTGATCTCCGTTACAACCATGTCATTCGCGATATCAATGTTCGTGGTCAAACTTTTATCGCACGTCAGCCCCATGGTGGTCATGTTGGGGTCGTCTCTAATACAACTCTCGGTGTATTTACCCAACGCCATCCTTTCCGGTTGTAATTTTGGCGGGGAACCCGGTGAGCGTCATTTAATGTTCTTACGCGCCTTTTTCGGCGTCATGGCTGTTGGTACTCAATATTATTCCATTACGTTAATGCCGCTAGTTGACGCGTCAACGATAATCTTCAGTTACCCGGCCTTTGTCAGTATTTTCGGTCGAATTTTCCTAAAAGAAAAATACGGGATATTTCACGCTGTAATGATAGCTTTCATCCTAACCGGTGTGGTTTTGGTAACTAAACCGTCGTTTATATTTGGTTCGGAAGAGGAATACTCCAATTACCACTTACTAGGAGCTGGTTTCGCCTTTATTAGCTGTTTAAGTCAAGCTTCGGTTGCCATAGTGCTTCGTAAGCTTCAAAAAACCTCGGCGCCCTTAGTGACCTTTTACTTTGCAGTTTTTAATATTATCGGCAGTGCAGGGGCTTTATTGATTTTGGGGGATTATCGATGGCCTAATTGTGGTTTAGATGGTGTTTTGATTTGTTTCAGTGGTATGGTTTACGCGCTTGGACAAATATTTTACACGTTCGCGTCTAAAATTGAAAAGGCTGGTATCCTAGCCATTATTAGATCCATGGATATCGTACTAACTTTTATATTGCAATTGGTGTTTTTAGGGGTTTACCCTCTATGGAATAGTTACTTGGGTGGGGGCATAATTTTTCTATGCGTTTTATTAATCGCCTTCCAAAAATTCCGAAATGATCTTTCTACTTCTAAAATGTTGTAATGCTAAGCCTATTCATGTTTCTATACTTACTTTTGTTTAATAAATTAATAATTTTTGTTAATCATTGTTACGACGAATTATTCAAAACGGGGATCAAAGTTCAGCGAGGGCTTAGGAGAAAAATAATACGCATCCACTAACCCACCCTCTCACCCACAGCCTACTCGATCATGCGGTCAACTGCTCGCGCAATAGAACAGTGGATATTTCCAAAAACCTCCCATCATGGAGACTGTATCTTAAACTCCCTTAGACCTAATGTTAATTTTCATCTCCTTTCTAATTTTCCGTCCCTCGGCATTCTTGACCGATTGAACGGGGGATTCTATTGCGCGAGAACATGAGCGCGTGATCGATTGGGCTACCGAAAAACGTGGACCCATGGAAATACAAAGAAAATTATTATAAGCTCTAACGACTAATAATAATAAAATAATCCTTCATAAGCCCTAGTTTTTAACAGACAGATGTATAAAATCCCTAATTTATAATTTTATATTACTTAATTTTATTTTAATAAGGTTTAAATTTACCTTTCTCAGTTATATTATAGTTCCCGAATTCACAGCCGCTCCAGACTCCAGAGATTGAACAAGGGAGAAAAGGCGCCCTCAAAGCAGACTACATGGATTTCACAAGGCACTAGCGACATCTGTGTTGAGATCTAGAACTGAAGAACAAAATAAATTTTTCATGCCATCTTTTGGTAGAGAGTGAGTGTAACCTTTGTCCCCTCCCCTTTAAAAAAACCCAAAACAGACTGGAAAAGTGACATGTTGATTTGGCTGACGATATAAAAGGGTTTTCTTTTGTGTTATGATAATTAAATATTAAAGGTGAGTGATTTAAATTACTTATAATATAAACTATGAGCAGTTTACTACAATAAAATGAAAGCAATTTCTTTAAATATCTTAAAAACAACCGTATTCCCCCACGATGTTGCTTAGGCCAAGGCTTAGTAAAACCAAAACGTAGCACTTCGATATAACACGTTGATAATTCTTTTTCTACCGCGATTGTAGACCGGTATTTTAAACAATAATATTAAATATTCAATTATTATTCCCTCAGTATTGGTGCCAGTTTATCATTTTCATTATGACATATCTAACATCTTGGGAAGAGTTCTCCAAAGCAGTAGAACGCCTCTACACCAGCGATCCTATGAAGGTATGTTTATTTTGTTAGTCTCTCTTCTCTAACTTGACTTGATGAACTGTTATAATTTAGTTTCTATTTATAGGTGAGGTTTGTCATGAAGTACAGGCACAGTGATGGAAAACTAGTTCTTAAATTTACTGATAATCAAGTGGTAAATATTTAAAACTTCAGTAAATTTACCTTAACATAATTATAATGTATATTTTGAAAATTTTCAGTGTTTGCAGTATTTAACGGAACATGCCCAAGACATGAAGAAAGTTGAAAGGCTAACATCCCAGATTTTGCGTCATATGGCCTCGAGGGAAAAATAAATCTTTATTATGTTTATGTCATTGAGTAAAAATAATGAAAATTAAAACTTATTCCACTATTTCAACATTCTTATCATTTAAAAGTTGTACAAAGTGATTTTTAATAAAGCCAAAATGTAACAAGTGCTTAACTTTAAATGGATTTCACTGTGTTTAATTAATAAAAATAATTATTAATTATTTTAAGTACGGGATAAATGGCCGCCATCAACTGGATAATCCGCCCCATGTACAAAACTTGCAAAATCACTTAGAAGAAATGCTACAACATTAGCAACGTCTTCTGGTTCTAAAATTATGTCATAGAGGGCGTTAGAGTATGGATGCGCGGGAATTATAAATTTAGAGCATGGTTTAAGGGGGGCTTACGTCCGTATCTTCCTATGGGTGTCTTTTTCATTATTTCCGCGAGTATCTCTGGGTTTTCCAAATCACTCCTAACAAATTAAATATTTTAGTTCAAATGAGAAAAAAAAGGAAGTAACACAAACAACCTTTTCATTTCCGTCATAATTGGTCCAGGGCTGACGCTATTAACTCTTATCTATTGCCATTGTACGTTAAATTAATTAGGGTTTAACAGTTTACAAATTCTATATTACTCCGTGTTTTCCTAGCTCTACGGCCAAACAACGTGTAAGTTGAATTACGCTTGATTTTGTAGCGCAATAAACGAGCATATTCTGAAACAAGTCGTCGCTTAGAGACATGCCTTAAAAGAGTTATATAAAATTATACCGGAAAACCTCGATGTCCAGCGATACTGGCAAAATTAACAATAGATCCTCCAGTACCAGCTTCAATCATACCTTCAGCCACGACTTGCGAAATATTAAGATAAGATTTAAAATTAACATCGAAAGATCTGCAATATAATTTTAAGGTTAAGAATGAATAAGCAAAGCTGTTATCATAAGTTTATAAGATATGTTCCATAAGTATGACACTTGCTATACTTCGTAATGATAGAGACTTACAGCTCGAGCTAGTTCGAGAACGACAAGTGAGAATTGACTATGACTACACTCGGTTTTGAAGTCCATCTTCTTATTTAGTCTGTGCGAAGTCTTTGACGGCGCCTCACCAGAAGTCGCTTTACAAGAATCTATGACGTTTCATGATTCATCTAAGTCACTTCATGACAAGCTCTCATTAACCAGTGACAAACTTATGGAACATATCTTATGAACTTATGATGAATGCCATGTAATACCTCCCAATGTCTTCTAAGTTAATATCAAGAGCAGCTATATACTCAATTATACCAGCATTGTTTACTAACAAATCAAAATGCCCCATTTGACCAATGGCTAATCTGGTATTTTCCCAGTCAGATAAATCAATAACTTTTGTTTCAATACCGGGCAACTGGGCATAATAAAAAAAAACGGCAGAGATTATAATGTTTCAATCAAACTGAAAACCCTTTACTTCATCCTTTAAAATCTCCAAATTATCCGCTATTTTATCAACGACAACAACTTTAGCCCCGCATTCGTATAACCTTTGAACCACCGCTCTCCCAATCCCTGTAAAACCGTTATTAATTAACAAATAATTAATTTAATGTTTTAGTTAATACCTCTTCCTCCACCAGTAACCAAAGCCCTCTTTCCATCGAATCTAATGTTCATTTTTCTCCAAGAAAAGTTACTTTATAAATAAATCTTGATCAACTCAACTGAGGCGTTTTAAAGACAAAAGTTTACACTAACTTTGATAACTAAGCTATCTAAATCCGAGGAACAAACTAAACTGAACGAACTCTATAGAACCTCAAGGATATGTTCATTTGATTATATATATCGACTTTGGAATAAAGATTAAAAGAATGAATTTTTTCACATCTCTGTAGACGATAATTAAAATCTTTCCCTAAACCAGTTTATGTAGTTGTAAATGAATATTTAGTGATAGTTTACAACCTTAAGCTCCGGGGCATAAAGAGGGCGGTAGTAAACGACCAGAAGTTGCCATAGCAACGTTTAATGTTTCTTCAAATATTCCAAATCAATATTTTTCCGCGAGTAAATAAAAACGTAAAATGCCGATTTTCATTAAAAACATTGATTTTTCTCAAAACCAAAATAGTTTATTCATTAAGTTAAATATCCCGGGAGTTAGAAAGAATAATTTATCCGTTATTTCAGCCAAAAAATATATTAAAGTAATTATTATACGCGATATTTGAGTTGAAATTGGATTAATTATTATTTATATTTCAGATTAACCGAAGTCCGTATTTATGGGAAGCATTCCTACGTCACGAAATAAAACCTGATACCGTTGATATATTAATCACCGAAAATACTCTAAAAATGACAGTAGAAAAGGAAGATGAAATTGAATGGGAAACATTATTTGATGAAAATAGTAAGAATTTAAATGTTTAATCCAAAAAATACAATAAATTATTTGGCCTAATCATTTGGCTTTTCCCGCCATTACGGGGTCAATTCAAGATGAGAAAAGTAGGCCTAAATTTTAGGCTTAAAATTTAAAATATCGTTTCTCGTTTTCCCTAAGGTAACTTAAAGGAATATCAAAATGAAATGCGGCAAAAAGCGCTGGAAGAAATCGCGAATCTCTATCAAAACCATCATCTCAAAAAAGTTGAGAAAAAAATGGAGATTAAAAATTATTTAACCGAGGAAATAATTAAGGTAGATAAAAATTTCTCTTGACATCTCTTTCGATCGTAAGATTACTGAATCCGATGGCAATTTTTTAGAAAGAAGAAAATCACCGAGTCGAAGTCGAAAACGCGAAAAGGGCAGTACGAAAGAAATTAGACAACGAATTGGAGGGAAGATTTAAAAGGGAAGATGGCCAAGTGGAAAAGACCTTCAAGATCAAAGAAAAGTTCATCCCTGAACCCAGAATCCCGGGAAAGATCACCGTTAAATTTACTCCCAGACCATTTCCTACCCCAGTCAGAGAATCTCAATCCCAAATTGAACAGAAGTTTCTAATGGGTGACCCTGCACGCTCGAATAATTAATGTTACAAATATATTCATAAATAAAATTTTACTATCACAATTTCCGAAAAAAAAGAAAAGAAGCTCAAAATCTGTAGTGAAGTGTTTTTCATAAATTATGCGGAATTTTATTTAACGGTTCCGTGAAATTTGGTCGGTGAAAACCAGGCTTAAGATTGAATTTTCCTAATGCATTTGGTTGTCTATAGTAACAACCGTATCTCTGAGTTAAAATCTCGGCAAAACTAAACAGAGTCCGTTATCCTAAACCACCTCGAACAGATATAAAGAAGGAGTATCCAATTTCGTCTTATCTAAACTCAAGAAATGATCGAAAACTAGCACCAAATACCCTTAAGCTATTTAGTCTATTTATTAAATAAAATGGCTTCAATTCAAACCGATATTAAATCGTGGCTAGAAGAAAATGAAAACTTTTTTCAACCTCCAACTTGCGTCAAACATTTGTAAGTTTTAAATAATTAAATCCAATCATTAATTAAACTAACTAACTAAATAATTAATTTAAAGACACGAAAGTCAACTGAAAGTTTTTTTCGTCGGAGGACCAAATAAAAGGAAAGATTTTCATATCGAAGCCGGAGAAGAGGTAAGGTCTTTAACTAAAATATATGATAAATAAGAACTACTTAATAATCTAAAATTAGGTTTTGTGACGTTTATATCTAATCAATAGTAAAACTTAAGTCTCAGAAATTTCTAAAGATGGCAATAGGGGTTCTATGATATAGAGGAACACCTATTCACTAATCATTATAAATTTTATCGCGCGCGGAATTTCAAATGCGAGTCATGTAACACATGATATTACAAATTAAGTAAGAGCGCGCGAAATTTTCAAATTCAAACAAGGCTTAACGAATCGCGTTATCACAATGGTCTTTCTTACTGAAAACTATTTGTCCTAACAGTTTTTCTTCATGCTCAAAGGCGATATGTGTTTGACAGTCTTGGAGAAAGAGGTTTTTCGAGATATAATCATAAAGGAGGGAGAAGTAAGGTTGAAAGATTACAAACACGACCTTATGGAAGGACAAATAAATATTTGTAACAACGTATCCTAGGTGTTTTTGTTACCCGCTAGAATTCCGCATTCACCGCAAAGGAAACCTAACACGATTGGAATGGTTATTGAAAGACGGAGGACTGATAACGAATTAGACTGTCTTAGGTCAGAAATATCAGATACTAACAAAGACAAATTACAACTAGCAGAAAGCGAGGCAATTACTTTCTGTTAGTTATATTTACCTTTGTTATACAGGTGGTTTCTGATAAGTCTGCCATAATTTAAGGGGGATGTTCTTTGGGCGATTTTGAATCGAAAATGTAACTTCTATGAAATTTTGCCCTAAGGAACACTGTTTTCGACTTAAGATTTGAGTATTTTAAGAATGATCCCCTTAAATTTAATTGGGAAACTGAAAGACAATGCTAATTTAATTAAGGGACCATCCCTAAAACACTCGAATCATAACTCGAAAACGGTGGCCCGGACTGAAAATCGCCCAAAGAAAATCCCCCTTAATTTATACCACACTTATCACAAACACCCTGTATACTCGAGTGTTAAAAGGGGTATAAATTTACAAAAATAAGATATTTCGTTACAAATTCTTCGCCTAGATTTAATATTGTCTCTTACTAATGAATAATTAAATTTAGGAAAACAATATTTTCCAAAGCAAGTTCTTTAGAAAATCACAGACAAAAGAGAGAGAAAATCTAATTTCACCTAATCTAATATATTTATAAACATTATGCAGATACTTCGTCGACAATTCTAAAGAGGTTTTGTACGAAACTTGGTTTAACTGGGAAAAAAATTCGTCTAAATTAGGCGAATACATCGAGGAATTTTTCAACTCGGAACAATTCAAGACGGGAAACCCCAAATCAGGTTAGTTCAGAATTACAAGCTTCAATATGTCGATGAAAAAAAATTGTTTCCCATATTCGCATAATCTTATTTTCCATTTAATCCAATTTTTAGACTTGGATATAAAAAATAGGGAAATAGTAGGGAGGCTTAATTTTGTGAGACGTTAACAAACGAACTCCACCACGTATATTTCATTTCACCTCGACTCTTCAATGTTGTACCTTATAATAGACTAATAGGCCTTTTCTACTAACGATTCGCGCTAGTTCAACTGTACAACAACACTCACTAATAACCTAGTATTGATTAAGGTGTTCACGTGGTTTATCAAAATAGTCTAAAAGAAACAAACGAGAACAAACTGAATCCGCATTTCGAGACATGCCCTATCAAACGTGCGCTAAATTCCCGTCTTAGATATTTTCCCGCGCTTTCTACATAAACCCAAAGCTCTTGTAGCCTCGTTTTCGATTCAGTATAATTTACTACTACCAGAAGTGAGATGAGACTAGAAGTGAAGGGCTCTAGCATTGATAGTAGATCCTGGCACTAGTGAACAAATTTGAGGATTTTATGCCGCTTCCCACGTGCTAAAACTAGAGAGAAAAAAATTGGTCGAGTTCCAAATACATTTCCTACCCCCTTCCCCTCAACCTAAAGCCGCGAAACACGGACGCGGCTCCTTGAATCTAGTTCGGCCGTCTACCACCGCGAGCGTCTCACGTTTTGGAGGGAAAATTCAGAAACCGCTACCAGAGGGCCAACCGTTCTTGTGTTATCAAGAATATTCACTTTCGCCGAGTGAAGAATTTGGTTAGCTCAGTACTTCTGGTCTCATCTCACTTCTGCTACTACTTACTCCGACTCCGGGATTGGATGGAGAAAGAAGCTGAAGATCATAGCAAATCTCGCGCGCGGGCCGAACAAGTAGTTTTCTTACTGAATTATTAAAAAAAAGCCAAATAAAGCCGCCAGTTGGGACAACGAAACTAGGGGGTGCTCGAAGCTACGTCATCAATCAACGTCACCAGCCTTGACTCTACTTTTTTTCCCGCCTTTTTTTGGACTGCAGGCTGTACATAAACATTCGATAGTGGGCTAGCTGTATTCGTTCTCTAAGAATATTTATAGCCCGACAGAGTATTGCTTGCTTTTTGGGGGTAGGAGGGGTAGTATGGCCCGCGAACCTTAATCCGTCTCTATTAGGCTATTTTAGCTTTGCTTCAGACCTTTGTCTAGCAATATAAGGCAATAAAATAACCTCCCAAACAATCTAGAATGATTTTTCCTTCAGAAATAACGAATGACACACCGCAAGGACCCCTAATAAGTATTTAGACGTGTCCTAAACTGGTTTCTGTAATTAATTCACTCGCAGGTTCCATTTTGCAAACAAGCCCTCTTCAAGTGGACCATTCGAAAGCCTTAGGGTCACCAATAAAATTAGATTCCTTCATAAATGCTAGTAAAAATATATTGGATCAGGATAGTGGTACGGAGTTGAATCTCTACGGAGAGACTTACAAAACTAAAATTCAGTTGCTAGGCAACGGAGAACATCACGGATGCTCGGAGGATTTAGAAACGTACTTACTGCAAATGGTAAAAGTTAGAACTTAACGTCCCATAAGTACTTGGCCTACATTTTTAAATGGAATCAAATATTTAAGAGACGTTTTATTTTATATTATTTAACTGCAGGATGGTTATTGCGAAGTAAAAGATGAAAAATCGGAATTTCGACTAGAGGTTTTGCACTCTCTTTTAGTGCCAGCAGGTGAAAGGTTTGTTCTGAATTATAAATATTGAAATTGCAACAAATTACGGCTTAAGGGTTGACATTTTGATAATTTACTTTGCATCCAAACCAAACAGAGCTAAACAAAATTAAATTAACGTACACCCATTTACCTTTAAAGTCGTTTGGTTTAAAAAAACACAAAAAAAATTCTCATCTTAAAAATTAAAGTCACATACGATTCCCCAAAGGTCAAGTCAAGAGTCGAGTTCAATGGACCGCAAAAAGGCGTCCCAAGTTACTTCCAAAACCAAACCGAGCTGTCCAATCTTCACCCACCCAACTTTAAAATCTCCCAAGTCCAAAATTGTCTAGGCCAAGTTGAGGGCTCCCCTTTTTTTCCCTTCTTACCACAAAACGTATTTACCCTCTTTAAACTTCGTTCAAGGCAAGAACCCGTACGACATTTTAGCTATGGAACTGACAGGTAAGGTTAGCAAACGCTTCATTACGCGCCATTTTTTTTCCCGCACTTTTTTCTTTATCAAAAACGCTTCAAGAAGGAAGATTCTATGTAGTTGCGTGCCTATAGCATCTTTTCATCCAAACAGAAATATATTAGTAGGAAATATTGGCGTATAAAAATATATAAAGCGTTTTTGATTCTTTATTAGAACCTGTGTGTTCGTACGCTTCCTGATTTTGAATACTTTGCGTTTAATTTATTTCTGACGCCATACAAGCCCTTCTTTCACCTTACATCTCGGTTCGCGTCAGAAAACATACTATCATGGTAGTTTTTATGAAAGATGTAAAAAGCGACGCGGCCCGTTTTAAAAATGGCGCGAAACGTTTTAGCACACGCTTGAAAGTGGACTTTTCTTTGTTACTCTCAATTAAAGTGACAAGCCGAGGGACCCCAACTCCACCCAAACACAAACTACTCTAACGAAGGCTTAAAAAAATACCGTATCTTTAAAGCTGTCTGCTTATACCCAATTTAACTTTGTTTCAATACGAAAACTCGTTTGGTTCAAAAGATCTCTAACTCGATTTGACAATCGTAAGTGACGTAGTAAATAGTTTTCTTTGACAGATACAATCGGGGATTAAATTAGGCTTAGCTTTTTAAACTTCTTAAGCCTAAATTTTTGACGTTTAAAGAAATATTTAATCTATACATTTTCAGTTGGAGTATAACCAACGCGAAAGGCGGTATAACTCTTAAAGTGATTCAAAATCAATAAAATAAACTGAAAACGAGACAAAGCATTTATTTCTTCCGATATATAATAAAATAATCAATGATATTTCGTGAGTTGTTAACTCTTTATTTTTGTCTTTCGCTAAGCCTACCTAATACGAGATCAAAATAGCGAAACGAAAGAGAGGTCAAAAGAGCGATACATTTTTACTCCCTTAATAATTAAAGGCTTTGGGTTTTAGCGATTTTTATTTCTTCCGCATTTCTTATTGGGCCATTAGCGCACGATTGCCGATTGCAGTCAGCGAGCGCGCGCGTGTACACCACGTTTTCTCTCAACAAGATGATGATCGATTGCTAATTTTTTCTTAGCGTTTTTTTATATCATGGTAATTGGGAATATAATAAATCAAGAATATTAAGGATTTAGTAATATTAAAAGCTACGTGTGTAACTGTGTCTCAACTACCTCTTTCTAGCTAGCTTTTTCGAGCTTGCAGTGAAGGAGGTATACGGACAGGCCACAAACCAACAAACACTCATTCCGTTCCATAAGCTACTCGTGGATATAAATATAACCCGTGCACTTGCAGCTAAAAATGAAGAGTAAGAAAATGACCCGCGATTTCTGAGTCTGTACCACAGAATTCACAAGAATTGAAAAGGAGACTTATTGCTCTAAAATGTATTTGTGGCTGTAATACAACATGATTTTTATACTTCAGTTCTATAACAGATTCGGGAAATTCCTGTGCTTTTCTGATAGCTAGCTCTATACTTCTTCCATTTCCAAATCCATTAAATAATGCTCAAAAAATGATCCATTGGGTCAAAACATTGTTACTCCGATACTGTAGGTGATTTGGGGAAATCCCTTACGGGTTGCCTGGAGCTATTTATGTTAATACCTGTAGACCTAGAGATATAGTTTATGTTCAGCACCTTTTGGCATTAAGACATTATAATCAATGAGTTTGGCGCCTTAATGACGTCGAGAGCAAGCTGGTATCTGGGTTTTCGCTAAATAGACATTAGAGGATGGAGAGAAACCACGGGTCTGGCTAACAGTCTAAGTACTAGTTCTGTAGCGCTCGTCGAATATCTCGAATTACCATAAATTAGAAAAGGCGGCCGGCTTTTCGCGCCAACTCTCCCTGCTATAGCTAGTCTGGGGCGAGAGGCAAAAGGCTTAAAACGACTACCCATAAAGCTAGATTCCCACTTGACCGAAAAAAACCGACGGAAATCACACAGCCAACGGTAGAAATTTTAACTTACGCCGGCGTCCGGCGGTAGACCGTTCACACTACGACTGAATTTTCAGTTTGGCGGTAGATCTTTTTGGGTCACGTGACAAATTGGAGTTGTTTCTACAGCATCTATTTCACACTCTTAATTGGTATCTTTGTCCCCTTGTCGCTTAGATCGTACAAGAAGGGATATTTTCTAACCTCCTCAGTAAAGTCTTCCTTATTAACATCTTATCTCTTTTTACTTCCGTTAATTTAATTTTTCTTTCATGGTGGTATGTTTCCGATAAGCCTTGGTCAACCACAAAAAATGGCGGCTATCAGTCGATCTCGCGTATGCCTGCGCTCTTGAAATTTATGACGTTTTCATTGGGATAATTTCATTGGCTGAAACCCCGGCGTAACGCCGAACACGACCGAAAAAATAGAACACAACTTACGCCCGACTGAACGGAAATTCCGTCGGGCTCGGCGTAAAGATTTTTCGGTCGAACCCCTTTCTGCCGGGTTTCCGTCGTGTTTTCCGTCGAGTGGGAATCTAGCTTTAGACTAATTAAGGGGTTATCCTTGAACGCGGGACCTCTTAACAGTTGCAAAAGTGAACGATATACATTCAACCATAAGTTAAATAATAATACAATAAGTTTACTACGCTCTGGATATGTCAATAACTGGAGCACGATAACTGGGTGCGAGACATTTGGGTGGCAATGAAACCGACAGAGCGTCAATTGTGTGAATAGAAATTTTATTAACTGACCATAAAATTTCTATGGTCAAAATTTTATGTTCTGTGATGTCGGGTCAGTCCAGGTCAAGTTACACCCAGTTTTCGTAGACCCGTTGATAACAGTCCCGTATAGCTCTAGCCAAAATTTCGAGTTGTACCTAATTCTTAGGGCGCTTTCAGATCTTTCAGTTCGACATGGAACCATTTTTTTAATAACTTATAGCCTTTTAATGAACATACGATTAAACAGTGACATAGTATCATAAAAGGACCGCGAAAGTTCCCACCAAGAGCTTGAACAATTAAATGTTTTAGTTTTAGGCCTAGTAATCTCGGAAATAATTTGATTAATATGGCTAAATGTTAAGAGTTAAATACTTGACCGAGACTCGCCTTAAAATAGTATAAATTTAGAGTATTTAAATTTTTAAAGGGCATACTTTTTTGACTCTATTTATGGACAAGAAAAAGGGTAAAAGTTACGTTAGAGTTCTTCCTCAAAACTTCCACGAGCAGTTCATTTATCTAAGGTTAGTGTAGGTATTTTTTATTTGACACTTTTAGGGAACCTTAAAAAATACGAGGGGCCAGACTGAATAAAAATAAAATATAGAAGAAATGGCAGGGGTTTTTTTTTCCTTTGCATGTTGTTAGCATATTTTCGTTAGAGCGCTAGTCACAGCAGCCGCCATGAAGGGGGCAAGTGGAGTGGTTATAGAGGACTTTTTCTACCTCATTGCATATTTAAATTAAGTTCGCGGTTTCTCTAGACACGTGTCAAGAGCCAATCGACTATCGAGAGAAGAGACTTGACTCAAAAACCCTCGGTTTCCTCACTTACCAAGGCTCGAAACTGCACGCGCAGAAACAGCTAGGGAAAATATAAACAAGACACGCGGGGTTGTGTTTATGGGGGCTCTAGATGGTTCCACATAATTTTAAATATCGTATGATATATTTTATCAGTTCAAGGCAGACTAAGTTCTTTTTACTTGGCATGATTTGAGCCATATTTTTTGTAAAAGTTTCCTGAACAAAGTTTAGAGGAAATTACACTTTTGTTTCAGACAAATTTCCAAAAAAACGAGAGAGCACACAATCAAAGGTTTATTTCACTTTAATATCAACTATGACCCTTTTTCGCATCCCCGATAGTATTTATAAGATTCATAGTATTTGTAATTTTTAAGAAAACATTACTAACTACCGTTTTCGAGATTTAAAGCAAATCTCATCTGTGGTTTAGTTTAATCGGATGCCACTAGATGCTCCCACAATCGAGGGATGGAGTTGACTGGGCCTCTGAGCTTAGCAGAAGTCTGGGAAATAGCACACTTCCTCTGGTCCAAAACCAGTTTATTAATTGCTTGAACTAGTTTTTTAATTCAAGAAGTGGGGGTTACTGGTCCTCGGGACCAGTTTATTAATTGCAAATCTATAGGAGAACAAAGGCTGGGACCAGTCCAGAGACCAGTTTATTATTTCAGACACTAGGGGGTTACTGGTCCAAAGGAATAGTTTAAAAAATATTCTTATTTCCCAGACTGCTTAGCAGGGGCTAGTATAGCTCTGGCTTCATGGACCGGTTCTGATTGGCTCCTGAATTTGGCAAGGTAAAATTTGTGTGTAGAAGTTCAGCCATAATGTTAGGGGTGCCACAGTTGCTTTACGGTTCATACATGGTTTAACCGCGCAATATTCTCAAGTTGTCCCTAAAAGACGGGACTAAATGACTTCGTAACACCAAATTTAAATATAATTTGTTTCAGTAAGAGAGAGCAGCGGGGTTTGTATATTTACAAATTTAACCGCAGTTAGATCTTTCTTCGCGGCTTTTATATCAAGATTGATCACCTAAAAATAAGCTACCTTTCAAGTTGAAGTTTCCAAGCCCGTCGTCTAGCTAACAACTTAGTAAAATTCCTATAGCTTTAGCAAACCTTTTTTCGTTGTATTATGTAGCTGATATCGAGTTAGACCTAACCCTATAACTCATCCTTATTTTTTAATGGACTAACGAATTTACAACTACCAAATTACTAATTAAGCAATACAAATATAAAATAATATGTGTAGCAGACGATTTGTCACGAGTATCTACCAAAAACTAGGTTAAGCCTTTGCCCAAACCTACAGTAGACTATTCCGAATATGTAGTTCATCAATTATGTATTAATTCACCCATAAAAAGTAGGCCAAATTTGCGTAGTGGACCATAAAAAACATACTGTATAACTATGCTAAGCCTTGGTCCACCTATTACTTTGGACTACGAAAGAAATTATACTAAACCTAGACATACATTTGAGGTTAAGCTTAAAACACGTTCTCAGACGCTTAAGGTTAGAAAAACGCGGCTTTCTTTCCACTCTCGAAGGACTTTTAAGACGGAATAATTATGCCGCGCAACGCCTCTAAAACATTAGACCTACTTTATCTGCCCACACCGGAAATAAAAAAATACTAAACTTAGGCCTATCTTAGCTAAAAACAAAATAAGAAAAAAAAAAAGTAGAGAAGAAGATGGGAGGAAGAAATTCAAACTTGCAAAATCCTTTTTAGGAAGAAAACGGAGCAAGGGCGGGGGCGGGAGGGGGGAGTGAAACTAACTCTACCCTCCCCAACTCTCGAACAAAGCGACATCAGAATTTCAAATAAGACCCGATTTAATGGCAGATTTATACCATTTCTTTTCTACCCCCTCCCCATAGTGTAACCCCCCCCCCCCCCCATACCAAAAACCCCTTGCGTAAGAGGCAGATAGTGGAGAGTTAAAAGTAACAAGTTGATAAAGATACTTTTAAAAACCCCTCTGAATGTTTATTTGGGCCAAAAACTTCAGTATATTAAGACAAATCACCCCTGATACTCGGTGTAATTAGCTATAATGTTTCATTTAACTATTATTTTTATTAAATAAATCAAATAAAACGGTACTGAAATAGAAGCGTTCTATTATGACGTAGCTGTAGAATCAAGCAATCAGAGACAGAGCTCTGGAAACGAAAGGAATACTTAAAAGGCATTAACATTATCAGAGAAATGGACGTACAAAGGCAGCGACTTCTATTCCAGTACCAGTTTCTCTGATGAAAAATTAAATTTTAGGATAAATCAAATAAGAAATACTAAAAACCTAAAAATTCTTAAAAACTTAAAAATCAAAAAGACCAGAAAGAAAAAAAAAGAACGTTTTGCTCAAAAGATTCTCGCTTTTAGTAGAAAACGAGGGCCCGTTTTCAGGAAGCTGGCGAAAAACCGTAGAGGATAGAAGTAGGCAAGGCTTAATGCTACCATGAACGCCAATAAAACGGGGGAGAGGCTGGGAAAATATGCTAAATATGACCATTCGAGGCCGCCCTTCGCCTATCCTACAAAAAAGCTGCCCAGTCCCAAAAGATGGAATAGGATAAAACGAACTAAAAGACTGTAAAAAGATACCAGAAGATATCGCACGCGCCCCACTTTTTTCATCCTAAAAGCCGATTATAGTTTTAATCTTCAAGAAGTCATTTTCAGATATTAAACCAATTGGGTCGCAAAAGTTAAAAGCCCTTTTCGAGTTCTTCCAATGGAATGTTTTTTTATAACGAGTTTTAACACTTAAATATTAACTCTCTTAAAGGTCACGAGATTCGCGTTAAGTGCAAATGATAGCGAGAGGGAAAAAAATTAAACTTACACGCAGCTTCTGCAGGATCCATTTGGTTTTTTCTCAAATTTTCCAGTAATTAATTTTTCTGAATTCTGTTAGGAAATATAAAAAGGGTTTAATTAGTATTTAATTGGTTGTTAAGTATATTAATTTTTAAAGGGATAGTAAAGCAGTTTCCGGAAATAGTGTAATTACAAAACAAATCATAGAAAAGGGTTTTATTAAATATCTGTCAAAAGTCCCGAACATAAAGTATTATCCTATACTATTCCTTTAATTTTAACCCGAAAGGGGTCAGAAATAAGCTGACAATTGCCTTATAAAGCTCGCGTTAAACAAAAATAAAAATTATAGAAATTATTTTTCCTCAAACAAATAGTGTTGTTATCTTAGATACGCGTGTCATTACTCCGTATATACAAGACACAAAGAGAGAAAATTGACGCTACATTTAACAACAAAACGTAAACTTAACGCGTTTAGTAATTTTATCATTCAAACCTCTTTCCAGCGCAACAAAATACCAAGAATATGTTAGCTAGCTGGATCTTGGATTTAATTTTGCGTTAGAAGTTAGCGAGAATTGGAAAAGCAGAAACTGATAAGAATACGGGGGGGGCAGGGGCACGAAGAGAGAGAGAGAGAGGGGGGAGAGACATATTTGCTAAGCCTTGGTGGAATTAACTTGATAGGATAAAAGCTCCGCATTGGATCCGAGTTTCATTTTTCACGAGGAAACTTCTTCGCTAAGCCTAAAATGAAACTTTTTCAAATTAGGCCTAATAAACAAAAAGATATCACGTTTCCACAGGAAAGGATTAAATTCCAGAGGACCAGACTTTTAAAAACAGTTCTGTTTGTGCTGATCTGAGTTTCATATTACACTTCATTGCTAAGCCTAAATTGAAACTTTTTCAAATTAGGCCTAACAAGTAACAAACAAAAAGCGCTCGTGTTTCCACAGGAGAGGATTAAACTAAACCGTTCTCGAACACAGATAAGCTATTGTTTTCCCGTCTTGTAAAGTTCTCGACAGTCCCAGAGTATTTTACTCCAAGGAAAGGTTCGAGTCTCTGATTGTGAAAACGCTTCGACGGGCAGAAAGTTGGGGTGTTAGATGGTAGAGTTAGGGGGTACTCATTCTGAAAAGCAAAACCGCCTTATTTTGAAACGCAAAACAGTGAATAATGAGGGCCATAAATCTGAGAAGCGGGAGAGAAAAGTAGCTCATTAATTCCGAAGCGTTCGTTCGTTGGGGTTCAGCATCGAGACTGAATCTCCTGACTCATTGGCTAAAGCTCTTTCCTCTAATAATCCCATTGTTTGAAAAATTTCTATCCCATCCTCATCCTTTACTCTTTTGCCTTCGATAAGTTCAGTCGTTAACCTACATTAAAAATGAAAGCGGGAAGGGAAAAAAATAGAAGAAACATTCTTTTCCTTGACCCTTCCATACCCCTAATATATACTTAGGCCTTGGCCGGGTTAAAAGAATGTTCTGATAAAGGAACGTAACATTTTCCCAGATATTCTAACTGTATAGCCAAAGATGGGTCCAGGGTCCACGCATAATGATCTTAAGCCTCAATTTCTGAATTAGGCTTAAAAAATTCAAATGGTAATCATTATCATCCCACACATTAAAATTAGACTTAGAAATGACTCAACTAAGCCTTGGTCTTTATGGCCTTAAATACATTGAGAGACCGAAGTATTGGCTATACGAAGAAACGGTACGTAAATAAACTCCCTAGCGCGCCTGGGAGTGAAGGAAATTCGAAGTAAAATTAATCTTGAAGGCAGGGCCAGGAAGAAACGTTCGGCAACTGTAGGCAATCGGTCCGATAAAACTTTTAAAAGGGTTCTCGCCACATGGCCGGGGAGAAATAGTAAGCAGGTACTACCCTATAGCTATCTTAAAAAATATTATGATATTTTCGCGTTTTTCAGATAAAGAGAAGATTTATTGCTTCTAGAAAATCGAAAGAAGATTAGGAATTTCCGGCTATATACACAAATACATTTTTTCTAAAAAGGGCATAACCCTATAAATTAAAACATTCGTTAAGCCTACTCCAATTATGAATTTCGCGCTTTCTTAGCTGTTTCCAGACGTAATGTCACGTGATTAACGAATACGGTTGATCTGTGGTGAAGAAAAACATACATTTATGTGGACTTATGATATTAGATACTAATTTTAATCTTAATTAATATATTTAACCAATAATTCTCAAAATATTTCTTTAAACAAATTTTCAAGAAAAAGTCACCATATAGGGGCAAAGCTACCCGTGTTATTCCTACCTGCCCCTGTAAATCGTTACACCGCATTACACCAGTGTATGTATATATTAAAGAAAAACTTAGTTTAAGTCGAAACTATTTGATATAATTGCAATTCTTCTTTGGAAATACGTCCAAACAAAGGAATTTTTCACGCGGATAAGTTGTATAAGGGAAAAACATCGCCCGCAATTAATTTGGAAACAAGGAAGTCTAAGAAATAGAAAAGTTTTCTTCTTCCCAGGAACTCGACAAAGTAGAAACAGCGTCCAATCAAAAGCCATAGACAGAGTGGAAAAGATCAAACCAATCATTCAATCTCAATACTGACGACGCAAAAAACAGGTGTACTAAAATATAGACCTACGAAACTGATATGATTTTGTTTATTTCTAATTTAGTTCAGATAGATTTTTTTTCCAATCGGCATTTAGCATTACGGTGATTTCTAGACAAACAAGTGTTAGTCTGACCTTTTCCGCACTGTATACATCCTTATAACCAATAGTAGCGTCTTCTCTTACAAGGGTTTCGTTCGCATCTAACTGACCAATAACCAATTAACTCACCAAATAAAATTAACGTATTTAAAAAATAATTAAATTCGGTTTTCGAAATAATAAATATAGTTTCTATTTTCTTAAAAATCCACGATCATAAATAAAAGCAACCACGTTAAAGGGGCCAACCATAACGATGCTAAAAAAAGGAAAGGAAAAAACACAGAGAAGAAGAAAGGAATCTTGGGTAATCATTTGACCTATAAAATGCGTAATCGATACGGTTCTGGTGACAATCGTATTTGAACAAACCACGAATCGAGATACAAATCACGCTCCCGAGTAGAAAAGTGCAGAGAGAAAGATATAGAAGCTCCTTCTATATGGGGAAAGGGGAAGAGGGGGTGTCATGGTGTTATAGTAGAAGAAAACGACCACAAGACACCTAGTGAGAAAACGTGGTAACTAACCAAACTCAAGATTGGTCGAAAACGAATAAGTTTAATTACAGAAACAAATAGTCATTGTTGAATGAGGAATTAATTTATTCATAAGAAGGAATGAATAAATGTTTACCTCAGCTTCAACCCTTAACGCGAAGAGGATTTTTTTTTTAAATCACGTTTTGGTGGCGATGCTGAAGGGGTAATGAAAAATGCGTATATCAAGTTTGCCTCAGTTACGCATGGCATTAAACAATTTTTCAAGAAAAAGCCAGCATATAGGGGCAAACCTCTCCGTGCCCCTGTAAATCGTTACCCCGCATTACACGAAACCCCCGTTTCGTTTTGTAATATTTATTCTTGCTTTTTTAAAATAAATGAATTCCTAAGGAGAAGGATTTTTTACTTTCGAACCGGATATGAAGTTGCCTTACTTGCCGCGTACGAAGCTACTAATACTGTCACAATTGAAATGGAAGAAAGAGGGTTTTATTTAATCCTATACACTATTAAAAATTAAAGAAAAAGAGTTAGGCCTAAGTTAGGATCGAAGCGATTATCAAAATATGTTTCTCATATAGTTGCCACATTCTTCCAGTTAAGAGTTAGTGAGAGGTAGAAGATGCGAAGGAACTAACGGGCAGAATCGTCACGTCCTACGACCCGAGATTACTTTCATCTTTCCCCATTTTTTTCCGTTTCCTTCCGCCTCTATTGCCTCCCCTTTCCCGCCTTAAGTTAGGCCTTGGCTACGAGGGCAAATCCTCCCTATCCATCTCGGCTCGGGCTAGGCACGTTTCTCGCAGCTTCACTCTTTCCACCAGATTAAGTCTCATCTCGCAAAGTCCCGGATGCGGCGAGATTAAAACGAGCTTTCCCAAGAGAGACGCTTTGAGCGAGCGGGCTAGACGCGCGGGCTACGATGAAAAAGTTGCGGCTCCCGGTATACTACGGAATCATACCTGGCATCACGCTTATAACCAACCCACGATGCACGCACCCGGGAAAAACTAACTTTTACCTACACGAAGTAGAGTACACACTCCTTGGAGAATCGCGAAATAAACCGCCAAAACTTGAGAGGGGATATTACCCATAACCAACCCGCTTTGATCCTACGAGTAATTCTAGAGAAATATAAGACCCTTTTTAAACTTAGTCATTCATTCACTCATCTTTTTAAAAGAGGAGAGGATTTTTCAATGGTTTTTAGAACCGCGGTGTACCTACTTACGCGTATGAAGCATCCTTGAAAATTTTGCGAAATAATTAGTAAAATATCTTTGACTTTCTGGTTGGTTAGATTAAGTGGTTGTTAAAATGGTAAAAAATGGGGAGAGTAACGTACCTTGAGAAACGAGATATTGCCGAATTTCTAAAACATGGTCTTAACGTCTAATATTAATGCTCAAAAGAGCGCAATTCAAGAACAATTTATTATCAATTTCTTTACATTTATACGATAGCTACCATAATAAACTAGACATTTATGGTAAGTTCTACAACGTTGGTCAATTAAAGCACAAATATTTCACTCTTAACTCTTGGCTTAGGCCTAACTGGTTTTTTTCTTCTCTCTGAGAGGAATCAAGCCTATAGCTACGCTAAACGAAGGTATACTGGCGATGAGTTAAGCCTTGTTTCTTTCACGAAGAAATTCGTACGGTAGAGGAAACAGCAGTGACAGTCTACGGATGAAGAACGTACGTATACCCCCCCCCCCCAAATCCAGTACGGGAGAAAGAGAAGAAAAAAAAATCTCGGAAAAAAATCTGGAAGGAAAGATGGACGTTGTACGGAATCCAGAGAGGAAGGGGCTCATTCATTCATTAATTTGGGACGGCCCGTCAAGCAGAAGCTCCCGTCTAAAAGACAGGAAACAATTTTTTCTTCCGCTTTTTTTTTATACGATTCATCCGTGGTGGTTCCTTACAGCAGAGACCAGAAAGAGGAAAGCGCGCTATGGTCTTAGGGATCCACGATTCCCAAGAAAAAAAGATGGCTAAGAAGTCCAATAAAGATACTAGAGATAGTTTCTAGTTAGCGCAACATCCATCCCCTGATTTGTGAGGAATTTTTGACGTATAGGTTTATGACGGTGGTATATTCGGGTCAAATTAAATTTATAGTTTTTATCCTTTGTCTTTAAGAGCCAAAAGATAGTAAGGCGGCGAGTGTAAGGAACGGTGGTGATGACGTATCACTTTCCTACATAGAATACTGAGACTAGAATTTAAGAATTTAATTTTAGCATTGTTTAGAGGTACAAGTGAGCGGGTGAACGTTTATTTTGTTGGTAGGCTCGGGGTGGAAGTAAATGGTGGAGCTCTTTAGAATTACTAAGTCCATGTTAGTTATACCGTCACAGAAAGAAAAAAACCCAGAGAATTATAGGGTTAGGTGACGAAATATCAAGTGGACTTACACTCTATTCCACTTTCCTTAACAAACATTAGTTCTTGGCTATTTGTGGGATTAACCTCACGCAACGCGAGGAACGACTGACGAGAACGATCTCTTCGATATCTCTTTATTTTGAGATTATACTGACTTACGATTAGGAAACCTAGACCATACAAGGGGGGGGGGGCAACCCTTGGGATCCCGAGCCATACACTATCCTTTCCCCGAAGAATAAACTATACATCGTCCATCCTATAAGGTCATCATACCCCAGACCAAGGCCCGAATAGACGCGCGAAGAGACATGTACAACGAGAGAGAGAGAAAAAAACCCACGTCCTAATCCAAAAGGCTTCCATATTGCTAAGCCTCAGTCTCCGCAATCTGGGATTTTCCTAGGATGGGAGAAAAAATAGACACTGTACATTATAATGCCAGGGAAAAAAATCCACAGAGTCCCTGCAAATCCTGACTCTACAGTACGAGGACGTATAAAGCCTTGGTCTCGTTGCGCTCCGTCGCGTGTGCGGAGGAAAATATATAGAGCGCGTGGGATCTCTCTCTCTCTGCTCTTGGACTTCCCTATCTCCACCCTAGCGTCTCTTTCAGAAGACGGCTGCGGCATTTGGACTGTTCCGTTTCCTATACTGCTAGTTCCTACCATAGACACCAAAGTAATACAATAGTTGTATTTCTAGTAAATATTTGTTTCAGGGTACGGTGGAAGTTACGTGTTGCTATTGATGATATCTATGTTTCTTAGGGCTTAGTAACCCTTCGTCGGGGTACTCTCCCCCGCTGATAAAGACGAATTACCTATCTTCGCCCCTGAGAAATAGGTTTTAACCCCCTTACCCCAACTTCCCGTATTCAGTATAGTGTGTATTTTTTATTGCTATATACGTACCCATTTCCCTACAGCCAACTCGAGATGCATGATGTTTATAAACATTCGACGCTTGTATACAGCTTATTATTGATTTGGTAGCAGAAGTAGACGAGAAAACTTGTAAACAATGTCCTAACAGGAATAGACACGAAACCTTGTAAACACTATAATGTTCTCACAGGAATGTGCAATTAAAGTTATAAACAATAATGTCATAACAGGAATAAACAAGAAAACTTGTAAACAATAATGTCCTAACAGGAATAAACAAGAAAACTTGTAAACAATGTCCTAACAGGAATAAACAAGAAAACTTGTAAACAATAATGATCTAACAGAAATAGACAACAAAACCTAAAATAGCAATCCTTAGTTACTCGAAGGACAACGGGGAAAAAATAATCATTTAGTTTAGTGAAAATTACTAATCACATGAAAGAGGCTTTACTAGTAAGCTATTTTTACGATTGGTAATATTATTATTTCATATTTTCTGAATACACCAATCACCAAAATTGTATGATTGGTTCATACATAAACCAAGTTAATATTAATACAATTCACTGTAAAACAATATATTTATACGTTTGTTATAGCCTTTATCTGGGTTTAACAAAACCCTCCCATAAGCGTTTGAATATATTTAAGAATATATATATATATATATATATATATATATATATATGTATAAAAAATTCGAAACAGATAAGAAGTGAATTGAAAAATACCTATTTTTGCTCCAACAGCCGCGCGAGCCAGATATTCGCTCAACTTTCAAGGAAAAGTCAAAAAGTTCATCCCAATCGTAAAACCCAACCCGCTTTAAGGCCTAGAGATAGCTTGGAAACTATCGTAAAGCCCGGTGTAAACTTACAGTGAAATGAACTACCCCAGACGAAACTGAAATTTCAGGAAGGAGAAGGAAAATATTCGAGGATATATTCAATTCCACCGGTAAAACACAGAAAAGGAGGGAATATCGCGGAGGATTACGCACTGTCTAAGCCCCAATTTATACGAAAATAGTCCTTGAAACTCGAGACGGGATATGGATTAGATTATAGACCTATTTTCTCTTTTTTTTCCTTTTTGAAAATGAAAAAGCATTTTGCCACCACACTATGAATAAGATTCTTCTATAAGAATCCCTTTCTATAAGACAGCGAGTAAAAGCCGGATAAAATTCCAGTCTCTAGAAAGGCGGGAAAAACTTAAGCCTAAAAAAAAGAGGGCGGGAAAAACCCACCGAATACGGGAAATAAAAAATTTCCCGCCAAAAGCTAGCTAGAAGGAGAAGCCCCTTTCTTAAGCCTTTTACAATCGTATTTTCGAATTTTTCTTTTCGGAAGCGGAAGACTTTTCAGGCTCAACATCTCAATTTTTTTTCATATATATCTATTTTTTTTTTCTTTCTATTTCTTACTTCGGTGAAAGTTCGATCAGCTAAGCCTTGGTTTTAAACAATTTTCCAATGCCGGAAAAGTTCGTGCGTGGCTATCCAATTTTATGAATTGGAGAATTATTGCGGTGCCTAAACAATATATATTTTCAAATGAAACACGATAAGAGGCTTTGTTTTTTGATCTATAAACAAAGCGCTATCTTTCTCGCAATTTTTCCAAATTAATATTAGCCTAAATAACGAAAGTAAAAGTATAAATAAAAGCCTTTGAAGGATGTTTTTCTAGGAATTCCAAGCTTGTTTTAAACCCTTATAATCCCGCGAAACTACACACCTACACCCCCCATAGACAAATCGTTTGATAGTTGGGGAAGGGGGGGAGGTAAAAATAACAAAATGTTGAATTATCAAGATTAAAACGCTTACAGTACAATGGTACTTGACGTCATCGATTACGTAATGAGTCACCTTCCTTCCCCCTTCTTCCCTACTCCATATTGATCCAAAGACCCTTTCCCGCTCTTCTGGAGAAAGATATAGGTGGTACCAGGGTACCCGGACCACTGTTATTACAGCAAAGGTTTCGAAATAAGGAAGAGAGAGTGTAGCAAAAAAAAAAAGCTCCGGTGTTGTCCCAGAGCTAATATTTGTCTAGAGGCACAGCCTATTGAAAACGGAGTAGAGACAGGGATGTACTGGGATGCACCGGGGTAACTTCGGGAAGAACTAGAAGACACCCCTCCCCCACCCCCCCTATCCTAAATTCTTTATCTTATATTACCCCTAAGGCCAGGGCAAACAGATAGCATTCGATTTTATATTCAGACTCCATTTTAAAAATGTTTACAGAATGTATTACAAGAAGAAAAAGCGAAATTTAGAAACTACATAAGCCTAAATCGGGCATGCAGGATGAATTTTTACTTCCTCTCCTCCTCTCTCTCTCTCTCTCTCTCTCTCTCTCTCTCTCTCTCTCTCTCTCTCTCTCTCTCTCAACTTCTCATTTTTCAAAGTATACACTTCGTTTTATTTTAATTTCGTAGTTTCTCTTGTTTTTTAACGAAAAGGAAGCTTAGTTTAAGGATGATAGGAAGTGTGTATCTTGTTCTCTATAAGCTTCATTAATTTGAAGCGGTAAAGATGGAACCGGCGTCGTTGCTCCTTCAAAAAAGAGGAGAGAATGAAGATGAGCAAATATTTTTAATTCAGAGTTAAAAGTTTTAAAAAGTGGGCGGTGGTGTAATTTTTTTTATTATTATTAAGGTAAGATGACACGACGGTTCGTATGTTGGAGTTATTAAAAGAGTTTCTATTTTTATTGGGCGGTTGGGGTTTGTGAAATTAATGGAAAGGGTGAATGTTCAATCTAAGTACGTTATTGAACTTTGATCTAGCAGAAGTGTACTATTAAATGGGTAGAAGTGTGCTTGGGATGATAAAGTAGACCTAATTACTCCACAGGTGTGGACCTTTTTCCTTATTTTAGGGGGCCAATAAATGTTTGGGAGCCCATATCTCTCCGTAGCTAAATGTTGTTGACCTCTTCATGTTCTTTGACACTTTTCACTCACACTATTAAATTTATGGCAGACTTATCAGAACCCATAATATTAATTAATATAGTTTCAGTATTCATTATTTTATATGTTCTTCCGAAGAAAAAAAAGAAACAAATTCTAGCAGCATGGCCTCGAGCATGGCACATTCCTTCAAAATGGTGGAATACAAAAAATTACTTTTGTCACTATTAATTTTCAGCAAATACGAAACTATGGTTCAGGATACTTTATACTGTATCCCGTATAGAGAAAAGCAGTTCTCGTCAACCGAGGCTGATATATGATTATTATTCGGGAGTTTTCCGACCGAGACCTTTTTACGGGAGCGGGTTTGACAGGCTGATTTCAAGTAAGGTTGTTAAATTGCGGAAATACAGTGTTGAATTTCATGTTTCCGTCACGTCATCCCGTCCCATCAATTTTCAAGTTGTCAAATCGTCACTAGGGCTTATCTACTGATACAACGTGATTTTAAACAACGTCACCCTACCTTCTCTCTTCCCCCCCCACCGGCAATCCCCCCTTGAACGAAAACACAAACCAAATCTTAATAGAGTATGCAAATTCAAACCGTTAATTTCGGAAACGAAATTCAAAAGGCAAACCCTACGACGAACAACTGTCTACGTTTTTAATGAATATTTTAATATTAATTTACGTAATTTGTTAGATATAGCTAAAAATGTCTGAGAGACATGGTTTTAAAATATGGAGGAAGCGAATTTTAATTATAGTATGTATGGATACATGGATCTTGTATATCCTCTAGGGGATAGAAAAAGCCGAGCAATTCCATGGTATGCACCAATAAGGGGATCGTTTGAGCTCTAGTATATCAAGGTCTTCCAAAATTTCAATTTCAGAAACAACTGTTTAAAACCAGACGCGCAAAACTAGGATCTGTATTTTTTCTGGTATATCAAGGTCACACTAAATTTCAAAACAGGATGGGGGGAAATAAATGAGATTTGCTTAGCGCACTGTATACGCTCGCGTCGCAAATTTCTTTGCTGTTCCTCTTTAGAATTACAAAGTCCATGGTAAATCGCGAGGGCGGTTGGTTTTTGAACAAGGGGAAAAGGGTTAGATGCATGCGCGGGGATGTACAAGGCTTAATCAGTCACTTTTAATGAATGATTTACGAGGGAGCCCTATAGAGTTCGAATCCTCGCGTTGGAGCCTATGCAGTTTGGGTTAAGACTATTAACAATGGATGATATATCTTCACCGTCTCGTACAGTTTCCCAGGACCTCCCTATATATATATGTATTTCTCGCGGCTTTTCACAAGATATCATAGACAATTTAGATTGAAACTATCAGCTAAGATCACCAGAGCTTTGGACGTACCCTTTGGTAGAGGTTTGATAACGTTTGTATAAGCACAAATTGAAGGTTGGTAGACGTTGAGCGAAATTGTCCATAGTTTTAGGACCATGCATATAACGGTTTACGTATAATTAGACGAATTGTCTCTCGCTATTCAGTTAATCCAAAATCTCAGATCATATCTTATATACCAAGACTATCTCGCTAGTAACTCGATCGGCAAAATTACGATACGTTTCCACTAAAGGGGGTTTCGCCATTCTCGCAGTGTTACCAGACCGTTGCTGAGCGCCCAGAGTCTCAACAGAGAAGGGTTAGTAGTTCAGTTTGTATCATTGCTTGACTAACTTGGCTCACAGAAAGGGGGAGGAATTTTCTCTATCCCCTTTGTGAAAACCATCTATATTGAAGGCTCACTATAGCCGCGGCCAATTCATTGTTTGGAAATGTCTAAAGTTGCCAAATTGCAGCCCAGAATTGAAAATAACCACATACAAGTCTAAGCCATTTTAAAATTAATTAACCCTAATAAATCAACAAATCGACAAAGGCTTAATGGTGTATTGTTGCATTGAATTCATAGCGTGGAAGAGATCGGAGCAATACTAATTGCGTTCGGAAATTACTCATTAAATGATAGTTCATAATTACCGGTGAATTGAAAGGCTTATTACCAATTGTACACCCTCTTGGTTTCATACGTCTGCAATTTATCATGCCGATTTCTTCCGTCGTCAGACAAAACAAGCGTTGATCTGATCTCTTCCACACTGTTAAGTATGACACATAAAAACGCATTACACGTAATTGCAGGTGAATATCCAATATGGGAAATAAAAGATAGATAAACTTATGTCATGATGAAGCGATATTCCCGAAAAATGGGGGGGGGCGCCCCATTTTGTAGAGGTGGGGGAGGGGAAATATTCCAATAATAATCGACGTACATGCTCCAAAAACATAAGGCCACGTACGGAAGAGAGGTATATAGGAGCAGACCTACTCCAATTTCTATATGATAACTTTGACCAGTGGTAACGCTTAGCTGACTCGTCTAGTCCGGTATACTGGGTCATTTCCCCCGTTAGGGGCCCCTGGCACGAAACCCCCTGGAGTTCCCGGGGTAAAATATGTCCCCCAAAGTCTCCCGCCCCCTTTGACCGAGAGAGCTCTTCATCAAAACTTGACCACAGGCCGAAATATCCTGATTTTTCTCTCTCTAGCTTCTAAATTAGCTCAATATTCATCTCCCTCGAAAAGGAAACGAGGGGGAGAGAGCCCCCTGAGTCTCGATACTGTAACGGAAACACCCGGGGACCAGCGACTGGCTGGGGGAGGGTGGAGGAACCCAAGCTGTCTGCTAGTTTCGTGCGTCTGAGTGCAGGACATAGGAGCGAGCGGCGCGAGGACGGCTCGAATGATATGGATGATGAAGCTTCAACTTTTGGTAGTCATATCATATTTTACTCGTATGGTGGTGTTCCTGGTGGATACCAGTTACGCCTAACTCTGGTCCACTCTAGTGAGTCGACAAAATTACACCCTATATAATATAAACCCCAGTCTTCCTGCTTTAGGGGTTATGTTACTATGGGCCCTGGATTTTTCGGGGTAACCTAGTTCGTGATAGTGCTTTGCTTTTCTTCAAGTACTTCATAAACTTAAACATATTTAATATCAAATCAAATTATTCAATCAGTGTTCATCCTCAGGAGCTACTGACCGACTTTATTCGCTTATCACGTGACAATAAGAAAATTCAAAAACAAAGTCTTTACGAACTTATAAATTTATACGCCCCTCAAGCCTTGACAAGAACTATTTGCTAAAATGGGTTCCAAATCTGTTTCTCTCCATATTCGTAGTAACACCAATCAGAAGGGGATAACGGAAGAAGGATGACATTCAGTATCCTCTTAATATTTTAACTATGTAAGGTGATTCTTCCCAGGCTCACCCTTTATGTTTGCTCTCCCGCTCATCAATCTTCAGATGGGCATTGCTTCGCAGTAGCGTCGCTAGGGTTTGAAATTTGGGGGGGCTAAATCTGGGCAAACTATTTTAAAATTAATATAAGAACTTAATATAAACAAGATGGCCCAATGGCTGGGACTTAATAGTAGCCACATCGTTATCTATTTTATTTGCACATAAATAAAAAGAAAAAAATTTAAAGACCCTAAACAAAAAATCAGAAGTGTCCCACCCCACAGAGGTAGCGTGTCTTACTGCTGCGCCAACCAGCCAGATTCAATTCCCGGGTGCGGTGTGAAAATTTTTTTAATTAAAATAAAATCTCTAACTGAGCTCAGCTACCACTATTGGTTCCATTTAAGCTAAAATCTGACGATAACGAAAGCGAAAACCCCGGCCATATACTACGGCTCGGGTCAAACTAAGAGCCTATCGTATACTACAATGCGGCTAAAAATTGCATAATTGGTTCTTTGGAAAATGTGTAGACCTTTAAAACTATCCGTAAATTTGTGTCAACATGAAATTTTTCGTATATTAGAGATGTACAACCTTTTATTGATAAGGACTACGGAACCGATTAAGAAGGGTTTTCACCGGTTTTCACTCGTCTTTGGTTTATTTTTAGTTTTGGTTAACTTTTAGTCCACACTATTGGGACTCCCTTCGAAAGAACATGAAACATTTTACTTGTCTCCATCTGTTTTTATCTTCAAAATTTTACTGTTTCATATTGAAAATTTTTTATATATTGCTACAGAATTTTAGGTTGCTAACAGCAATTTTTGGTAGGGTTTACGGATTATTTTGGGGGGGGGGCTAAGTTTGGATTTTGGGGGGGCTATAGCCCCCCCAAAAAAGGCCTAGCGACGCTACTGTTGCTTCGTGGGGTGAATTCTATAACTGTTTGGTACTAAATCCTCAATCAACTCAAAAACCTCGTCTTGACATTGGACAAAAATCCACAAGCGCACCTTGGCAAATACTAAGTGCTAATAGAGTATTGATGAGAGAACTATTTATAGCGTATATGATTCGGTTTAGTAACCTTTCTTCAAATGTAAAATGATGTAGGGAAGGAACATGTTACAGTTACACTGCTTTTTGATACACTTCTCTCGAAGTGTACAAGTATTATATACTTCTGGACGAATGTATTCTTGCTGAAAAGCAATCCCCATTCACAATCTCATTCCACACGATATACAGAAATTTACGCTTGTATGAAAAAGAAGAATATGGTCTGTATTGAGCAGCATTTTCGACTTTCGTTAATAGGGAAATGGTTCGGAATGGGCCTTCACCACCGACCAGTGTTAGCCGGTAGAGAAAGAATCGACTGGATTGACCCTGGCTTGGGGGGATTCCTAGACTAAATGTGGCGCAAATCGGAGTTTTAACGAGCGTCCGTCCGCTTAAAGCGTTGGTCACGCTCGGCCGAATGACTCTGCCTCGCCTTACGCCACCAATTCGATGGCCAAGGCCCTTATTTTGATGAGTCGCCCAGATTAACGCTTAATGGACAATACGAGCCTCGGCTCTGAGAGAAAAAGTTAGGCCTATCTAGAATCTTCTCTCTTTTTTTCGCCCTTTTGGGCGCGGACGAAACGTGTATGATTGAACCAACGATCCAGTTCTTTCCGAGGTCGATTCTATCTCCATTGGCAACTAAACGTTTCTAAAAGTATAACTAACACTTCACATTATTTATGTTAGGGTTACGAACTTCTGTTAAAGATAATTCCCCCACAACCTCGTAAATGTATAATCCGCCGTTTTATTCCAATGAAAAAACACATCTTTTACCAGCGTCCAGAAAAATTTGGAATTCGAACAAGGGTCGAATGTTTTTAATTAAATTTTACGTTCGAATGATCTCATTTGCATATTCATGGACGCGGTATTCACCCATCGCTCTTGGCGGGAAAATACTCATTCGGTATGGTATAACCAACATGTATTGGGTGGCGTAGAAAAAACACGGAGGTTTTTTTTAATCAATGGAGAAGCGCGCGAAAACTGATCATTTGTTTTGGCGCGAGAAAAACCTTTGTCATTGAAATTTGCGCGCGGGAAAGTTCCAGATTCGACATGTATATATACGCCGGGACAGCGCGTGAGATGGATTTAGGTTTTTATATAGAAGTTAGGCCTTGGTTTAGGCAAGATTCCCCTCTACACACTTTTAGTAATAACCATGAGGGTGTAATCGCCGGTCGCCACTAAACCTTGACCCCGGGTGTAGGGCAGAACTGCTCCAGGGTGCTCTAGAGTATAAAGTTCCCCCCCCTGTTTCCTGGGATGCAACCTCTAGTACACCAGGAATTGAATATTCTACCCAATAGGGCGCCCTTATTGGATATTTGATTGCGAGTGACTGAGGGCTAATTAAGCTAATTTAAAAGAAGAAAAAAAACCTGACTTCCCTAGTTCCCCTTATATAGGAAGTATAAAAGGAGGTGTGTTCCGGTCCCCTCGTGATATATTATAGTTCTTTATGGGGCTCCTATAGATTTTAATCGCTAAACCAGCTACATTTAACAATGGCAAGTCGGATTAGACAGCTCGGTTTAATCCGATTAAAAAGGGGTGAAACCGTGAGAGAACGAGCTAATCGTAATAAATGGATCAATTTCCGATCGAAGTTAAATTTAATCTACGTTATTAAGTAATCATTTTATAGTCTATTTTCGGAATAGGCCTGAAGTTTTCCTAAGCCTAAACCAAAATTCCAAAATCTTATTTATGAATATTTGATGAGTAGCGTACAGTTTAAAATTCACTCAGCCTCGGCCTATTTCAATAATTCTCGTTAAGCCTAATCATGGATTGTAGTTTTCGCGCCAAACTAGTTTAACGAGACGGAGAGGTGGGGGGGGGGTAATTCTTCAATATGATAAATTTATACGTATATCATATTATAGAGTATGATAAAGCTCGGTGTTGCTTTTGATAAATAGATTCTAATCTGCATTTCAAGGAGTTTCTCGACAAGGTTTAAGAGGCCTTAAAATCTGATAAAGTGTCAGTTACGATACGATAAACATAATGTAAGGAATACCCTTAAGGTTTAGTTAAAGCGAATATCGAATTATTTATAATTGACAACTTAAATATAACGAATTTATTAAACTGACTAAGGTGGGTATATTAAATAAATTAAATAAATTAAATACTTTTAAATTGGAGCTTCCGTAAAATTAACCAATAAAATCCCCGTGCTTCTAAATTTCCAACGTATTTATGTCCGAACGTCTCAGTAACTTATTTGGCCGCAACATTTTACAAGATGAAGCTTCAAATTGAAAACGCTAACTTGATTACTGATTGTAAGACTTGAGCAGTATAGGCCAAGGGGTCACTGAGACTTGATATCGCAATATAAAATGAGAAAAATTTGACTTTTAAAATTTACAAACGAACTTCCTTTGTTATATTTTAATTACATTTAAAGAGTTTAACTTCATAATTTAACAGCACCACCTGAAACATTCCATTACTGCTCGGCCATTAAAATCCTAAATTTATTATTATTCTCAACCAGATTTTGATATAATAAATTTTGAATCTATTTTTGAAGGCAAAATTTAATTCATTGTTTCTCCGCATATCCCAAGAATTAAATTTCACGGAACAATTTTCGGGATGGAATATCGCTTCCCTCTATTTACGAGAATGATTAAAAATGATCTCCTATGGGAGCCATTATATCCGAAATACATTTTAGACCCCGAAAATTTATTACCGCATAAATAATATTTAGTAAAAAGAGAGAGACCTCTAGCAGTCCCATTCGGGAAAATATAATTTTGGCTTCTCCATAACCTCGAAAGCTCAAATTACGTCGACTCACGCTATTCAGGAAGGCTCGTCTGTGGTGTTATGATATTATAGCTTTACCCTCTACCCCTCGCTCGCTCTTAAGTAGTTTCTTAGTTAGGAGAGGAGAAGTTAACCGTAATTCGGGGGCCGTGATAAAAGGTTTCAAGTCAAATAGAGGTTTAATGATTTGGAATAAATGCGTCTGACGAAAACAATCCATTAGGGTTAAACTAGAGTTTCAAAACGAGCGCAGGTACGCGAAAAAATAGGCCCGATTTAGGATTTTATAACATTGTTCCAATTTGTTCAATTTGAAACCTCCCATTTGATAATAAAAGAAACTTACGAAAGACCCCCGTTGATCAACCCAAACGAAAAGGAAGGGAAAAAAGTAACAATTTTTCATTAGGGTGAAAAAAATCTCCCCAATTTTTTAGTCACCAAAATGAGTGTTACATTTTGAGCCTGCAGTAGACCCCGGAGAATCGTCTGCTATATGCCAACACAGGAGGAGGAAGGAGATAGAGGCCACTGTTGGGTTTTGCTTGGATTTGATCCTCTTGGTAGCCTATAGCGATGGGTATAGTCGCGCATTGCTTCAAACACGTTAAGGTTTTCTCTCATATACCTCTATCACTATTGTTGACGTTATTTGAAGTGGGGGATTAGCTAGGCCCATCCAGCTTGCCCCCTTGGTGCCCCATAGTGCCTAGGTGCCCCTCTTCCGTGTTTGGGTGACGTATATCCCTGCAAAAGCAGAAGGACGCCCTCTCTCTCTTTCTCCCTCTCTCTCTTGGAGTCTGGTTACTAACTTTTCACCTCGAGGGAATCTTGTGACAGGACTGTTCTGTTTGGGGAATTGCGCGTGGCACGCGCCAAGGCCCGACCCGACTCTGTACATCTGCTTATCCCATCGAAATGGCCGAGGAGTATTTCGCATCCTTTGTTACTCCACCTTCCTGTCAGTCCAGCCTAAGGCCTTTAATATACATTCCCCACTTCGTTTGTCTTTGTTAAAATGCCCAATTTTCAAGCCCGGTTGAAGCCCATAGACTTAAATAAGCCCATTCGACTAAATAATGGTAAGAAGACTCTTAACATACGATTCGAGGACTGTTTCTACAATACAGCAGGCTCCAAACTACAGACATAAACCTAAAAGACCCATAGGCTAGAGGCTAAATTTGGACAACAGGCAAATGGAGTTTTTCCGAGTTTTTCTTAAATTGGATATTTAAAGGTCTGAAAGTTTTAAAGTAACAAGTGTTCCACGTTGTTAAGTAAATAGGGAAATGATAATTGTTAAGCCTAACTTATAAATCGCGCAATTACAAGGCAAAGAAATCACGAAGGAAACAGTCTGCTAAAATAAACGGACAAATATATCATATGTTTTTAATTAAATAGTTAATCCTAAATCAATAAACGTTCCGATTTGCGCTATCAACAAACGTGGAGCAGTTTTCATATGATTCAATATTAGACAAGAGTCACAAGACTTATTGGAAAAAGATAAATAAATCAAACATAGAAACATTTTTTTCCTATATATATTGCAAGGCCTATTTCACAACGCAACTCGAAAAGTTACAAAACACACACGCGCGCACCCAGAAAGAAAAAAAAAACACGAGATCCCATTTCATTTATTACATTAAAACGATATTAAAAGGCCTGGGATCCTCTATCCCATAGCTAAATCTGTGAGAGTATCACAAACGAGGGAGAGAAAAAAAATCGTTTTTTTTTTTATTTCAAAATGGGGGTCCAGAGGAAAAACTTCTCCAAATCAAATGGATAATACTGAAAAGAAAATATATCCGGAGATGCACCCAACCCTGCTCCCTCAGTGTGGAACAGCGCGGAAAAAGAGGGGAATAGTATTCGACACATTAAAAAATACGCTTTTTCCAAGCTCATTCAAGTTTAGTCAGGGTAGAGAGTGTACTTAGTCAGGGAAGGTTGAAGCTACTAGAAGGGCAAACTATAAATGATTGGGAAGAAAAGCGTACGGTACGACGCCCGCTCGGGATTTTCACACAGGGCTTTTTCTACTCTGAAAACCAGAGAGAGGATAAAACTTGATGCTGTTCATTGCGATAAGAGTTAAAAGTTTCCCGTTGCAGCCTCCGAATTTCTGGCTTTCCACACTGAACAGTGAATTTATATGTACTAGCTATATGCCACTTCTCTCCAGCGCGGGCTCCCAAAAAATACTAGCTTTTCCTAAGCCTAAACGAATTTCATTCGACAGTACAGTGGAAGGGCAAGTTCAATTGAATTGTCGGGGCTTAAGGATACCTTTCTGTCCATAATTTGAAGTAAATAATACCCATGAATTAAACATATGAAAATTAAAGAGACACAGTTACATTTATATTTACTTGGAAATCGCTAATCCTTGTAGGAAGATGCTTTTTTTTTACATTTCTGGCCGCCATTTTACAAGATGGCCACGGATTAGAAAAACGTTTCTTATTGAATTCCCAATACTTATGGGTAATGTCCTTGCAAAATTTCAGCTTCGTAGGTAAAGGGGTTTGGGCTGGAATATTATAGATCTAGATTTACTTCATCTCTGATTTTCGAACCCAAAGGAGGTCTCAATGACAAGTTGAACTGTATTTTTTCGCTCCGAAGATGTAGGTATACGAGCGGGGAAAATTAAACGTTTGAATGGCACTCTCCGTTCCCTTTTTTATGTTAATACAAACGTACTCCGTATACTACATACCCAAAATAAAACGGCAAGGATTAGAACTTTATACGAAGAACGAATTAGATTTAAAACGGAGAAGTTGAGTGGAAAATTCAAATCCTTTTCTCTATTTCCCACCTTTTGAAAAGGAGTCGCGACCCTCTTTCAAAATCTTCCAGGATAATTTTGCCTCGTGCGCGTAGGAGTCAGCTTAGCTAAGCCTAATATAACCAATTTACTATAGAAAATTATTAACGTCACAATATACGAAGTGAAAAAATGAAATTTGTGTGGAAAAAACCCCGAGAAAACGAACGAGTAGTATTTTAAAGGGTAGTTGAACCTTAAATTCGACATCATTCTAAACCTTTTGAATGCAGCGTATTGCTTTTACCTTGAAGGTGGTACTATCACTTTAACTACGAAATAAATAAACCACACCACATAAGCTCCACGTAAAAAAAATACGTTGAAAACAATTAGAAAGGTCATTTCCCGTCAAAAACGTAGAAAAACAAGTCCCAGAGAGACTTTGAAGCCAAAAAACTCTTTCGACAAAACGAAAAAGTTACTCTTTTCTATAATAGAAATCATTTCTAATCCCAGAGGTCATTCGCGTTAATTCGACAGTAGTATGAAGCAAAAGGGGAAACGTCGCTTCATGGATCTTGCAAAGCCTATAGAGGATAAGAAAACCGGACGCTTTGTCGATACAAAACCTAACGATATTGAACGAGCAAAGGAATCGTTGGAACTCTAGTATATCTTTCTGCACCACGCGCAAGGTTGACGTAAAAATTTGCATCTGTATTTGTTCTGGTATATCAAGGCCTTAACCAATGCAACTCAAAATGTTGAAAAGTTAGATAAGAGCGAGTAATGAAATAAATGTTTTCCTCTAAGCTGAACTTGGCTGGTATAACAATTACATCTTTTCTGGGCCTCTTTAGAATTAGGGTCCATGGTTGGGCTGTCCCATTTCGTGCGGAATTATCGTTACCTATCTATAGGGTACACCGTTAGAAATCGTTCAAGTCTTGTTGCGCTTCCAGCGTTATTTCGTCCCCCCCCCGTCCCCCTTATTTTCTTATATAGAAAATGGACAGAGTGGGCAGTTGGGAAGGGGTCAAGTGGGCGACGTTCAGTCCGCACGTAGCTTAGACACGCCCTTCGGACTCCACCACCGGGGGTTGCCTAGTTATTTTTTTTTCCTATCCCAAACGTGAGAGGAATAAAGTCAATTTCTATCGACGTTGCACGGTCAGTCCTCGCCCACGCTTTAAGGTGCGTTTTCAAAGGAGCGTGTTGAGGGTAAAAATCGAGCGGGTGCGAGAAAAAATTAAAAATTCTCGCACCCGCTCCGCGAGCAACCGTTTTCATTAAAGCGATATTTTTTGCGGGTGCGAGTAAAAGCCGCGAGCGAGGAAAAAAATCGCTACCCGCTCCGATCAGATTCAATTAGATATTCTCGCTAAGCGTTTTTCTTTCTCGCTTAATGTTTGTGATGTCATATTTTTCGTAGCCAATAGGAGCGTCGAAAACTTTGGCGCGTGTTTTAAGTGCAGCGCGAGATTTGAAAGGCTACGTTTTAAGCCTAATTATTACCAGTTTTAGAACTGAATATAAAAATGGGTAAAAAATCCTTAATAAACGAAAATTTAAAACTAATTCGAGCTGAGAACAAAAGAGTATTAGATGAAAAAAAAGAAAAATTAATAGATTTAGTTAGAGAAAGAGATGTTATATGGAACAGGAAACTTGTGGCTTATCGCCACACTGATTTGAAAGAGAATAAATGGATGGAAGTAGCGACGAAAATGCAGATGAATAGTAAGCCTTGTTGAGATATAGGTGCTTTTCTTCAGCTAAAATGTTCATTATTTAGAAAGCGAATGTAAAAAAATGTGGAAGAACCTGGTGGATCATTTTCGTAATACATTTTACGCAGTAACCACAACAAAAAGTGGTCAAGAATTTGATGAGACCCAAGCGGATAGAATAAAGTGGGCTTACTTTAAGCCGCTTCTTTTTTTGAAAGATGTGCTTGCGCGAAGAGAGTATGTAAATATTTCTCATTGTCGCAACTTCAATTATGAAAATATATATTTAAATGACGTAGAACTTCTTCAAACTTCGACGAAAATCAAAAACAAGGGGAGAATGATGTTTCTACATCCCCAAAATGTGACGATAAAGAAAATGACGTGGATGAAATGGTATTTTGCGCAACTTTAGTAAAACATTCAGTTACACAAATGAAACTAACTTCATTCGTGTGAATAAGGTGATAGAGGCAGGCGGAAAAGAATTTACGGTGAAAGATTTTGAAGGTTTTGCCGATGATAAAGACCAAGGTCCATCAAATGAGAGTGAAGAAATTAGACGAAACGATAAAAAACGTAAAAGGGACAGCTCTGAGGTGGACGAGAGAAAAGCACCCCAATCTCTAAAAAAACGAAGTACTACACATGAAATATTCTTGAATCAAATGGCAGAATTAAATAGGTACGACTTCGGAAACTGTGCGTGTGTTTACTTCTTTCTAAATTATAATTACTGATCGTCAAATACAGGGAACTGCAAACATCGCAAGATGATAGTGCAATTTTTGGTGATTTAGTTGCCACGATGATGAGGAAGGTTTCACCAAACTTCGTAAATGATTGCCAAATAGAAGTTATGAAACTAATCAATTCGTTTGCCAAAGGTAACCCCATCAGTGTGGACACCCATAGTTATTTTTAATGCAAATTATTGTTATGTAAACATATTTTGAGTTATTAAATTATAATCATTTTAATTGTATTAAAGTTCGTCGGGTTTTTTCACTCCTTTCATTTCCCATTGCCAACTAACTTGCCCCGCAGGAGAAGAAAAATAATTGGCAAATGTTTTTCGAACATTGTTGGCTTCGTACTTGAAATTTTTGGATGCAGTTGGTTCCAACTTACGAAAACCAAACGCTGGGTTTTCTTCTAAATTTTTCGCCCATAGTCCTTCCTTGAGGGATCCATCCTTATTAATAGAATCGGCAAAGTCTACTGGGCAATAACACTTGTCTTCATCTTCTAGATCTTTTTCTACTTCAATTAAATAATTGTGCAGCACGACACACGCCTTTACTATTTTGTCTGCATTTTGTGGCTTAAACATGATGGGCTTTCTGAAAACTCTCCACCTAGTGGCAAGCATTCCAAATGCATTTTCACTGCATCTTCTGTGAAAAAAAAAATTAATGGTGAAAAAGGGGCAAGCAAATTTCCACTTCACTATACGGAAACACCAAGGTTTTGTCACTGGAAGTGGTTTTTTAAATGAAACAGCGAATTCAGATAAATAATGAAATGTAACCTTGCTCTGCTTAAACGATAATTGAAAATGCGGTGAGAGTTCTCAAGATCATCCGATGAAAAGGGTCTCATAAAATTTGGAAGAAGCTGGAAAGCTTCGTCTCCCAAGAGAACGTGAGGCGTGGTTATGTTGGTTTTTGGAAGCCTCCTAGGTTCAGGAAATTCTACTGTTCCATTTTGAACTGCCTGACCAAAGGCGGAACCTTTAAACAGTCCTCCATCAGAATGAGAACCAAAACCTCCAACATCGACAACGATGAAACGATAATGGGCGTCAACAGTTGCCATCAACACTATGGAGTTGAAGCCCTGAAATAAATAAGATTTTATTTTAATTACATTTTGTTGCATCATTTGAAATAACCACCTTGTAATTGTGATATAAAGTTCCAGACTTTGAGGGCTGTTGAATCATTACGTGTTTCCCGTCAACTGCTCCTGCACAGTTGGGGTAATTCCATTTGTTGCGGAAACCTTTTTCAACTTCCTCAAAGTCAGATCGTAAAGGTTTCTGAAAATTAAATACAGATGAGAAATGTTTTTAGTTTAAGAAATTAACATACCTTCAGATAAATTGGCTGCAAAACTTCCCATAGCGCTGCACATGTTTCGCGAATAATCTTATGGGCAGTAGTCTTTCCAACTCGAAATTGGTAAGAAATCGAAGCCAAACTATTCCCAGTTGCCAAAAACCTGTAGTACATAAAATCTTTCCTTCTTCCATGTGATATATTTAAGATATTTGAAATATTACCTTAATGTCAAGGCGAGACGTAACCCAGGTTCTAAGGGTTCTCGAGAAACAGGGTATTTTTTTAATTTATCTTTCACAAACTCAAGCAACTTGTCAAAGTTTTCAGGACTCATACGAGTGAAATTTGAAAACTTGTCATGATCATACTTTCTCATTTTATGCATCTAAATAAATATTAATCCAATCAATTTAGGGCGTAAGACTTGACTTGCAAGTTTCCCAATTTTTGGTACATTGGACAACCAAATTTCTGTTTCTTAGCGTTCTTTGAAGATTACTGCAACTGCGTTTAACAAAAATCACTTACCAGTGTTCCATAATCCCCTTCAGAATCTCGGGCACGCCATATAGGATGGACCCACCAGCGTTTGGTGCGGTATACTTTTTTTCCAGTTCCAAAATTATGCATATAATATAACTGCATCATTAGCATTTTCTTACGGATTATTAAACAACGACGCCGACTCTTTGTAACCGCCATTTTTAAAAATGACCAATTATTGAAAAATTAGGCTTAACGATCTCGCTATGCACGTTTATCGCGCGCATGAAAACGGTTGAAAAAAAAGTATCGCTAGCGCAAGCGATAGCGAGAAAAAGAAAATTTCTTGGCGAGAAAAAAAAAATCGCGCGGTCCGTTCCTCGCTAAAAAATACCCTCAACACGCTCCTTTGAAAACGCACCTTTAGTCCTGCCGAATAGAACTACTGACCAAAAAGAAACACGCCACTTCTTCGACATGTTCAAAGTGAATGTGAAAACGACGATAACACTCCTTTGGTTAGGCCTAAACGGTACACCAAGCCTACGCGCTTCAATTCTAATTCATCAACAAGTTCTAAGGAAACTTGAAACCGTTGGTAAGACGGCTTTTGATTAATTGAAAATTGAATGTTGATACCTAAAATTAGTCCATGATGATACAACAAAATTTGCCTTAAGCCTTGGTCTACGAAGCATATTTGCGCTATGACGTTGAAGGTTATACCTTAAGAGAGCCAGGAACGTAAGCCTAACTGTGGTTGAACAGCTCACGTTTCCTTCAAAAATAACTTGTAGATTGTAGTTCGTCCTTTCTTTGAGGAACTCTCTTGAGAATATTTATAAGGACAGAGGGGAAGGGGGTACACCATTGTTTAATTTACAAATTAGGGAGTATGTTACGGAAGTTCATGGGCTAATACGGCGGGCCATGCATACTGGCTTATAACCATCCGAGAAACTCTATACTATAGAATATAAAACCCTACATTTAATTATAATGATAGGCATTTTGGGGTTGTGTTCCGTTCCCTAAAGGTTAATAATTTTTTTCCCTTAAAAATCCGACGAAAGCCAAGCGCGCTACGGAGATGTAGTCGTATTTGATTTTCAATCCATTCTACGCGCAGTTTCCACGCAACTAGTCTTAGTGACAAGGATTTTATAAACTCTATGGGGAAAGGAAAACTGGTAGAGCGCTTTGTCGACAAAAAAAAAACAATGGTATGTACGAGCAAGACGGTCGTTAGAATCAGTGAGCGCGTATGAGAAGGAGACTCGGAGAGACCAAATTCTCCTTTTCGAAACCTGTACCGTGCTGTGGCTCGGTATCAGAGCTCCGCACACGCGCAATCGGCGCAACAGAGAGGAAAAACATTAGAGAAATTTGTTTACGGACAGTATTACAGTTAACAACGCTGATCTCTGGTGTGAGCCTCTAACCGTCTTTTCGTATTTACCCTTTTTGAATTTCCATCTTAATGGATCACGTGACGTTTGGCTCCCGGGCTATGCGCCGAGGTAGGTGCGCGTGAGACAGATATCGGGAGGTTACCCTCCACTCTTTGATCCTCCTTCTTATACGTGCTCACTGTTAGAATTATATTATATTCAGGTTATTCTCTATTCCATAGCACTGTTTAAAGCTAAAGAGCTTGGTGGTGAAATAAGATGTATTCCCAAATGGGTAACTATTGGCCTAGGTCGAAAAAAATTACTACTTTTCTGGTCCTCTTCAGGATTATAATAGAAAGTCCGTGCTTTTCCATTACGGAAGATGGACAGAGAATGAAAGGGGAAATCCGTTTTCTTCACAACGGAATCAAATACGTTTACACAGTCTATACGTTTTCAGTTTTAAGCAGAAATATTAACCACGTCAAACTAAATGTTAGAATTCATCTTATATTTTTAATGACGTAACGATAAAAAAATAAGAGCGTAATATAATAATCTTTTGGTGATAATATTAAGTCGTATAGAGTTACATTTTATCTGATATACGTATTTTGTTAACAAAGACATACAACACGAATTTATAAAAGCCTTATGATTATATTATATAATTTAAATAATAAAATATCAAATTTCGTATAGTTTAAATAATAAAATATTTAAGCTTAAAGTCACGTTTACGCGGTTAAAATTGTACCCCATAAATTGGATGAATTTTTTAGTTATACGAAACATCTTCACTCAGAATGTGGTCAAAATCTAGAACTAAAATTTGTTCGAGGTTGTTTTTATTGATATTTGTATCAGGTATGCTTTAAATAAATGAATCTGAATGTAAATCGCTAACGATTTTAAATTCTACAGGCGAGTGTCGAGCTTCGTTAACGCAACTGGGCCCAAAGGAACTTCCTTTATGTGAAAACCACATGGACTGCTTTAAGGCGTGTTATCAACAATACGGTACCGGGATTATGTCAAGTTGCCATCATGGGAAATGCGGTCCTTGTGAGACGATACCCATGTACTTTAAGGATATTAAAAAGGCCGAAAGAATGAACGGTGCCTGCAAGAACGCCGCCGACTGCTTCCGTTTATGCCGAAAAGAGTACGGAAGTGCCCCTCTTACTACGTGTAAATATGGATTCTGTACACCTTGTTCTTCCCCGGCATTTATTATTCAAAACCCGTAATAAATAACATTAAGAGTTGTACGTTTTAATAAACTATTCCGAGATGAAATTGCATTTTATTTCATTTTGTTACAATATTATTTGTTTAGCCACATTTGCAATATCCTTCGGCGCAACCGAGATTCCGTTCATTACGACGTTCGCAAAACTCCTGGCATTGGCAATTTTCAAGGCACAGAGCTTTGTCGTCCAGAGTGGCTTGACTCGAATCGGTTTGTTTGGAATTTTGAGATGTACCAAGGGATGACGATTTAGGAGAATCGGTTTCCGGAACGTTTTTAACGGAACGACGGATTTGGATCTTGGGATCTTTGTCTATAGTGTGAGGATGAACTCTCATAGGTCTACTACCTCGCCCTTTACCAAGAGCCGCGATACCTATTCCGCTCCTAACGCGACTCGATCCAAAACCACCGTATCCGCGACCAAATCCAGTAACGAGTCCACCACCACTGTATCCGGCACCCAATCCAGTAACGAGTCCACCATCGTATCTATAACTGGAACCACCAAAATATCCACCACCGGGTCTATCACCGTAACCCAACGCAATATCGGGTCCGGCAAATGTGTCGCTTTGAGTATGGCCATATATGACGCCACCATCGTAAACAGAGCCTGGGAGAGTGTCGGACGTCATGAGAGAAGGAGCTTCAACCAAGGTAGGTTGCTTGAAACGGTTCAGCATGTCCACCTCGTTTACGGAAGGCGATGGCATATGGACGTTCATTTGTTCTTGGGTTTGACCCTGGAATTGCATTTGAGCGTCGGCCTGCACGTTAAGTCTTTGTCCCAAATGATTGACCAACAACATACTGGTCTCTCCTGGTAAAACAACTCTACCGTCGGGAATAGTGAAGGTAACGATCTTATCTTTCCCGGGGACAGTCACCTTCTTCTCCGGGATTCTAATCCTAACCTTCGATTCCATTCCGGGTACAACGACAGAGTGTTCGCGGGTTACGACGGTAATGGTTTTGGTCTTCGTCGGGACATGGACGGCTTGTGGTGGGAAATTAACGGACAATTGTTCTTCTTTGGCCGGCATTATGACTGTTTGATCGGGCATACTGACTTTAAACTTTTCTACCTTCCCGGGTAGTCGGATGGTTCTAGTGGGTTCGTGATACGCAAAATTTTCCTTAAGCGGAGGAATATCGACGTTAACCGTTTCTTTCACCATGGAGTTAAAGGCGTGACCGACACCACTGAAAGAACCACCCTGAATGGGAACATTAGCAATTGGCCCGCCGCGGATCATGTACTGTTGACCTCCAATGATTGGTACTAATGGATCATGATTAATTGGAATTTGGCTAATTGCTCCGCCGTGCAAAATGTACTGTTGATTGCCAATAAAAGGTACTCCCGGTAATCTACCTCCAGGTGGGAAAACGGGTCTAGATCCTCTATATGGTGGAATCCTAAATCCACGTTCGTTACTTTCGGAACTAACCTCTAGTTCCGTCGAAGAGCTTTCGGAACTCATCGCGAATTGTCGCGTTGTTCTAGTTTTGTTTCGATCAGCGCAGACTAGAAAATATTATCAAAGGGCGTAAATTTTACGTCCTTAGAGATCTGTAAAGGCAAGAGCGGTATACTCACCGACGCCTCTTAAATCTACAGTGGCTGTTACAAGAAAAAAATGTCCCAGCAAAGAGTCTAAAACGTTAAACGACACCTTAATTCTCCGCAACTCCAATTAACAAAGTATGCCATATGGGCAAGTTAAACTAAAGCCACCAGTAAGGCATCTTTTTCCTTATGGCATACTCGGTTTAACTTGACAATGAGATGATAGAAAGGAAAGATATACTAACGACAGATAAAGAGGAGAACTTTCCAATTGATCCGCTCCATGACTGACCAGCCTGAACAAATGTTTCATTAACAATAAGAACATTTCAACCCAGTAAATGCCTTTATGAAGAAAAACGAGGCGAAACTGACACGAAGAAGGGTAAGAAGAGATAGGTCATTTAGCGTCAAATTACAAAAATCTACCAGAAACCTGATAAGATGAACGTGCCAATTTGACGTAATATTTTACCCAAATTTCCATAAATCCCAAATTAAGTATTAAAGAATGTATTTAAGATGACACCCGAAACTACCTAATATAATACGAGCCTTTCATTAGTAACAAACATCGGAATTCTATAAATGACACTTTTACGTCAATGCAAATAATCTAAGTAACACCACATCCTCAAGGTAAAGATGACGTTATCACAAACACCGGTGACATCTTCGTCAACCCTGAAGAGATGAGATAATTCCCGAAAATCCCAAAGTAACTTTAAGATTTCTTGGAATGATTTCAAAAAAATAACTCGAAGAAACTATTATTAGCTTGCGCTAAATCCACGGTTCAGAGAAACAGTAATTGTCCCCGTATTTTTAAGCGGAAGTTTATTTTTGAAAACAATGAAATCGTTATTACGATCCATTGTCATTTTAAATGTTTTGAATACCACTTTATAAACAGAAGGTCAAGGTGAAATTTAGAGTCGAAACACGAACTGGTATATTCGATATGAAGGAAAATTTCAATAAAAACAGAAGTTCACGGTCCGTGAAATATTAGACTTGATTATGCGGGGTGTTTCTGATAAGTGTGCCATAAATTAAGGGGATTTCGAGTTATGATTTCAGGGTTTTAGGGATGACCCCTTAATTAAATTAGAAATCATTGTCTAAATCAGTTTCTTAAGTAAAATTCTTAACTTGAAATTGGTGGCCCTGATAAGGGCAAAATGTTATGAAACATTTCGACTGAAAATCGCCCAAAGAACATACCCCTAAATTTATGGCAGACTTATCAGAAGCCAGCTGCATATATTTTTATACCAAGGTCAGATGGAAATTACTTCGGTTGGAATGGGTAAACACCTCGGTAAACAAACAACACTTCCCCCAAGCCTCGTTTAATGCCAAAAATCCAGGAACAAAATATTTCCCTGGCAAACCAATCATAAAAATTCGCCCACCATGTTAAAATATTTTCATCATGATGGGTTGAAACCTTAAATCAATTTTCAACCTAAGAAAGGATGTGGAACAAATAGCTTTCTGGTTAAAAATCGAAGCATTATGACAGTGCAAAGATGAAAGGCTCCTACGATTTTAGAAAAACTCTTCAAACTCGCCCACCTTAAAAATAAGTCTCGTGAGGCGAAAATTTCGTCATTTCGTTTTGATGACGTCAATTAAAGATATTTTAAAACGGGGAAACCCACAACATCGCAGGAGGTCGAGTATACTAATGGCAAACATCCGCCTTAGCTTGTACAAGGAGCAATGGGAAATTATTTACCAGTGCCATCAGCTAAGAATAAATCTTGAATAATAATTTACATAAACCCCCACATCTGTCGTTATTTAGAAAGGGTTGCGTCATAATATTATTATGTTATTTGATTAATTTTAAAGATATGACAGACGTAGGTGAAGCTAATATGGAAATAGTAGACATATTTATTATTCAAGGTTAATTAGCGTAGGATATAGAAAGATAATTAAGAAATGTCATTTAGATAATAATTAAGGTAGGAGTATACGAATTCATTATGGATTTAACGAGTTGATTACTTTGATGGATTAAGGTTTCTATATATTGTTAATTTGCTAAAATAAACTTAAGACTCATTACTCAAATAAGTACATCAAATATACAAATATAACACATTTTATTTTTTTAAATAAATCAAAACAGCGCTGGCGTTTTTAATATTTTTTTAACAGTAGAGCTTGTTTTAACAGCATCACAATAATAAAGGAATACTAAAAGTTATAAAACATTTCTTACGTGTTTTTTTTTTTTATTAAAAATACTACGGTTTGCATTAGTTGATAATGTTCATTCCGCGTTATATGGTCCGTGTCCTTGCAAAGATTCTCAAGATCTTATTCCACAGCGACAAGATCCATTATAACAACTTCCAAAAACTCCAATTGAATTCACAGTTTTGTTGCAGAATTTAGTGCAATCCTCGTGTTTAACGCAGGTAGTTGGGTCCAGGGACTTGGCATCCTGCATTCTACCATTATTGTACGGTCGTTCAACTCTTTCCCAGGCGCCAATTTCAACCTCATTATCCGGATCTTCTTCGTAACTTGGTTTAGGTCTAATCACGACTTCTTCTCTCTCGCCATTGGTCAAGGCGTCAACAATCCTGGATGGACCAGCACCCTCGATGCTATTGTAACCCTGGTGCGCGTTTATGGGGACATGTTGAGGTACTTCAACTGGATAGTAGGCCAAATTAGACAAAGGTTCGGGTTGAGGCGCAATTTGAACGATTTCGTAATCGTAACCCGGGTTTTCGGGTCTGATTGGTCGAATGTAACGTCTCGGTTGTTGGTAAAAATTATTACGGACATATTGAGGGTATCTTATACGGTAAGAAGGCTGAACGTAAGTTGAGGGACTGACATAGCTGGGTTTGAAATAAGCTGGCTTCGAATTAGCGTAGATTGGTTTATTGTAAACGGTGGGGTACGATGAATATTCGGAGCAATCTAAAATACAATAATAATTTTGATTAATAATTAAATTAATTGAGATTAGATTTAAGTTTATTATTTACCTCCGTATAAACATCTCCTTCCCAGGCTAAAATACGCGCATTCAAAAAGTCCAATATCTGTAATAAATTAAAGAATTTAATGACTGAAATAATTAATGCTGGATCTAAAGAATAAAACCTCAATAAAAGTGGAATGTATACGTTATACATTATATATTTCCCTTTGGCAGTAACTAAATGTTAAAGTCATTAATATGGGTAATTTTTCGCTGCTAGAAGCGTTACGAAAAAAAAAGTCCACGTACCGAAAAACTAATCAAGATAAATATTAGTTTTTCGAAAACGACCGAATATTTTGTGCCAAGTAATATAGAAAATATATTAGGTTTCTTTTTGCATCTAAATACCTCTACGAATTAATTTCCTATGAAACTATAGGAGCAACTGTTCAAATAAAATTACCTTCTGTATTAAAAGTTGATCTCCCCACAAAAAAAAAAAAAAACAAGTTTTATATTGAATATACCGATCCAAACCAAAATTAAATTCCACATTTTTCTAAGGTAATTTTTCTCTAAATTTCAATGGAAGTAATTGGTTTTGCAAAGTTTAAAGTTCAATATAGTTAGAAAAACACGAAGTTTAAACTAATTAAAACTGCAAAACCAATAACAACATAATCTAAATTAAAATTAAATATACTTACAAGAAGAAATAGTCAGCAAAATCAGGGCGGAACTTCCTTTAGAAAAATACATCTTCCTTCCGAACAAAAGTTCTTTTTTTTCCAAAGTTTTTAAATATTCAAAAATATTTGAGTAGCTTTTCGTATTATTCAATTTCACACTATTTTACGTTGGATAATTTATATCCATTCCAGTTCAAAAACTCGAGTAATAATAATCCACAACAAAAACTTGGGATAAATTGCAAAGACCGACTAGTTCACTCGACGCCAAAATCGAATGTAACGTGAAACGATTCAAAACGAGTTTGAATTCCAAGTTTCTTAAAAACTTTCAAAACTGAGAGAGCGAAACCAGCTAACACTCCCTCTGATAAAATGCTTGAAAAATGCTTTCGCTAGAAAAATAATTGGGCTATCTAAAGCTTAGCGCGACGTCTGTCCTAACCTTGACAAGTATTTCTATTCCACAAAACCGGTTATCTCGGCTAGGAAACTTTCTCTACAATGGTACCGACTCGAAAAATCTCTGACGTTTTATATACTGAACTTTAATGTTTTAAAAGCGGGGGTTATTTTTCTGTTTAATTCTGATTAGTAAGAACATCGTTACGAGCATCCGGTCGCCTGTCTCTCGCTCTCTTTTTGCGTAGTCTATGTGTGTGTGTGTGTAGAAATAGGCTTAAATGAGTTTTGAGTAATTACGAACGTTTCGTATAGATTTTAAAGTTAGATCGGTGCGTAATATTCGGCATCTTAGCCTTTTTTAGACGGGCTTGTTTATTTTGGCACTTGTAGTACTAGTGTTACGTCATTACGGAGGGGGCCGGAGAAAATAAAATATCAGAGTCGGTTTGTGTCATAGTAAAAAGTGAATGGGATCACGCATTATGGTTTTAACTTAACGGGGGGAAGGCGGGGTTTCCTACGATTTCCCCCGGCTATGTTACATCGGTTTATAAAAATAGGTTATGATTTATCTATGCAAGGGAAATTGAAATGGAGAGAATATTATTTAATAAAACATCAACAAAATCATTAAGAAAACTTTCTAAAAAAAAGTTACCAACGAATTTTATATTAATTTTCAAAATAGTCTAGCTCATTGACCTATAACCCCGCCATATTTGCCTTTAAGCAATCAGCAACCGCGAGTGCGCGACCTTACAGTAGAGCGCGCGCTTTTAATTAAAGAAACTCGTGTTGTTATTGGCTAACAGGTGTTGTTTATCAATAGTAAAATTTAGGCTTAAATCTAAATAGATACTTGGCCATTTCATTGTCCCTTTAAACGAGTTGAACTCCCACGAAGTAATTTTTTATAATTAGATCATAATCAAACGGATGATGTATGAACTAAAATCCGGTTGAACACGTGGTATTCTAATTTAAATAATATTTCCATAATTTCCAAACAAATAGGTAAGTTTCTTTAAAATTCTATTTCAATTACGATGGTTTTTACAAAACAGAATTTCATCCTTCGGTGGTAATACGAGAATTATTGAAATTCTTTCGCTATCACGTACTTGATAGAGGAATGAACTTGATCAAAACAAATTACACCATTTATAAAGAATGTTAAACCATACCAAACATGCCCAGGGATTAATTCGTGACGATATTGCGTGTATTATGTTTCAAAATAAATAGACATCGTTTTCGTGTGACGTCATGGGGGTTTGTACGAAATGTAATTGGTGGATAGTCATTTTAGAAGGTGTGCAACTTAGGTGTCTTCGTGTTTGCTTCGAGAGAAATTCCTTAGAAGGAAGTTCAGGCAAGAATGTATTGGTTAAATTGGTTGGATTTTTAGGCTTAAGTGTTTTGACAGATGACCTTCGACTATTTATCATTAAAAAATAACTGGGACAATACCTCACTTTCCCTAATAGCAATGAGAAAAATTTAACTCATCTTCCGACCTACTTTCTCGTATTACACAATTTGTTAAGTAGAGGTCTTCAACAGAAAAAGTAAATATACCAAGGATTTATCAAGATCCCATAAATATTTCTATTGATTTTTATGTCAATTAGAGAAAGTCGGCTTATACTATGCATTATGTAAAGTATGATATGGGCTTTTCTAACATGTTTATAACTAAAATTAGGCTATTCTAGTAAACCTACGGTTTAAATTAGGCTTCAGATCATTCGTCGGATTATGGTTCTAATTAGGCTTAGATAATACTGTTATATGGTTCAAACTTAAGACCGAGGCTTAAAAGTTCAAACGTAATATTTAGACCAAGGCTTCAAAGTTCAAAGTGGGCCTAACACAAAAGTGAACTGTATAAATAATTGAAATAAAAATACCCGTCGTTTCTGTTTGACCTTTCATAGGATATTTCGAAGCTAGGTTATATTTTACTTTAAATTCTACGAGACTCATAAAAACCCGTACGAAATAAAACATGACTTAATATCATGACAATGTCGATCGGCCGCTATTATAGTTTTATGGAGAATAACAAATAAAGAAAATATGAAGAGAAAGCTTTCCAAAAAAGAAATCTAAAGCGAAATGTTGAGGTCAAGCAAACCATAAGCGTGAATCATTCAAGTGAACGATTGTTAAGAATCTACCGGTTATTCCCCTGAGAAAAATTATTAAAGATCTAGGCAGCCAAACAAAACGAGAAAAAAAACTAAACCAGCTATAAAACAGCCATGGGCTTAAAAGGGGGGACAAATAATGGCTCCATATTGGGCGTGGAACGAGCCTTGGACGATATCATCAAGGATTTAAAAGTTTTTAACGGGGAATCTGTTTTGGTACCAAAACCTAAGGAGGTTTCAAAGATTTAGAGAAATTAAAGAGTTAACTATACCTAATCTAGAAAAGTTCAGTATTTAAAGGGACAGTATATGAACTAATAATCGAAGCTTGCGATGGAACAAAAGCAAGTCGAGAGCCTCGAAAGACGACACCGTTACGACGTTATCACCTTGTCTAATTTATTTTCGATTCTTAAATATCAAAAATAAACAGGGTTAATTTATACACTTTCAAGGCCTACTTAAAAACTAATAAAAAAAACTTAAGGCAACGTTATAGTAGCCCTAAAATTTGTAATTCTACTGTAAAATAACCCCCAGCTGCAAATATTACAAATTCATGAGATAAAGTAAAGTGAAACTAAGTTAAAGTCAGCTTCGAAACATTTAGTTAAAGGCTTACCAAAGGAAAGACACGATTGGTTTAGAAGGAGCGTTACGTATAGTACCGTAGGCCTTCAACTTTAGGCTTAGCGAAAATATACTTCAATCTCCCTTTTCACTCAATTACCCAAGTTTCGTATTAATTACAATGAACTTAAATAATATGAAGCAGTTGTCTTTTTTACAGTCAACATTAATGGTATAAATGTTAAAACAAAAGGAAGGTTAATTAGCCTCTATAAAACTTTGAGAGAAAAAAAACTAACAAAATTTTTATAAGAAACCTTGGGGGTCCGCCTTTGAACACAATGATAAAATCTCCTTGCATATTCAATTGAAATTCATTTGCATAGTGTAACAACACCAAGAGAAAGAGAGAGTCTGCGCTCAGTGTATAATGAAATGAAAGAATGACAAAATGTTATTTTTTAAGAAGTACCGAGCAGTAGCAAACTGCTCATGTCAAATTTTATGGAAGTTCCAATTTGATAGCCATAACTACGAGTTATGAAAAAAATTAACGTCTAATTTTTGAACTTATTTCTAAGCCTAAATCACAATTTTTAGGCAAATTGCCTAAGCCTCAACCTTCGATTTCAAATTATAGGTCAAAATGTGTAGGCCTTGACCCCCAATTTCAAATTTTCGGCCAGAATTCCTAAGCCTAAATCTTCAGTTTCAAATTTTAGGCCATAATTTGTAAGCCTTAACCTTCAATTTCAAATTTTAGACCAAAACTCCTAACCATAAATATAAAATTTCCAATTTACATAATCATACGCATTACACCCACATCGTACTTTGGTAAACAAGCTAAGCCTTTGCCGCTAAAAACTTCTCTAAAAATTTAAATTAACTAGTGATACCATGGAGGTTAAGGGAATATGTACCTTGTGAAAGTTGGTGGTACAATTTACATAGGACCATAAAAAGTAACGAAGCAAATACCGCGCGGGAAAGATGTTGAAATTCAAGAAAGGGCCAAGAATAAGGAGAAAAAAAGGGGGAACCAACTTTTTCTTAATGTAAACTTTAAACCTCTAAGAATCCAAGAATTAAGAAAGAACGGGGACAGAAATTTGTTCTTTCAAAATTCCCACGGGATATTTCGTGGCTAATTTCATTAAAAACCATGAGAGGATAAAACTGGGTGCAAGAGGAGTTCAATTTATTCTAATTCGATGAAAATTTGGTATTCAGAATGAATATCGCACTAGCTGATTGCCTGGAAGAAACTTGGAAAAGCCGAAACTGAGAAATTAAAATCTGTGTTTTCAATTTACGAAAAACCTCGTTGTGATTTATTTTGATTCCGAGTAAATGGATTTTTAGAATAAAAAATAGAAATGTTTCCCTATTTGCTTAATTTGCAGTTCATTTCTATTTGCGGTTTTTTGGCAAATATTTTCCTTAATTCGTTTGGGGTATTTATTTACTATGTAAATAAAAATACTTTTGGGGTATTAAGTTAAATGAATCGCGATCGAATGTAAAAGATTTCTGTATTTTTTACGAATATTTCGTAGCTGGTTTCAAATTGGAACATTTTTCATCGTATTTATTTAACGGGGTCATTTATAAAGAACGCCTGAATATTTTACTATATTTACAAAGATTCGAACACCCAAAGGAAATATAGATATGAAAAATCTAGTTCTTTTTGGAAACCAAAAATGTAATCGATAAAAATGGGATCCACGGATGGTTATGTCAAATAAGGAAGTTTCCAATCGCCAAAAATCAACAGCATTAGTCGAGATGTCAGCGATACTTTTCTCATGAACGGAGAAGAAAAAAAAAAGAGAGAGAGAGAGAAAGGTTTGAAACATCAAAATAAAGAATGGGTCATTTTTTAGGTATAGACGCCCGCGGATTGGTTTGGCAGTTTACTCCGTTAAAGCTAAAGAAAACGATGCTGCTAGGAAGGGGAGGTGATGGAAGAAGCCCGGGATGAGGATGGGAAGAGGCTGAAAGGGAGGGGGGAGCGGAAGAAGAGCTCTGTGTTGTCGTATCAAGTGCCATATCTACTAGACGATGTCAATTTAAAAAGTGCCTCAAATCGAAAATCAATATCGCGCCAAGGGGAAACCCGCCCAAAAAACCTTCAAGGGAAAGTCTCAATGACTTTAGTGCCTAGGCAGACAGGGGTTACGTATAAAGTTTCATAAAATGTAATTAACGTGGAATTATCTAAAGTAGTCCACTTGGGTCCTGTTTTAAAGATATGGAGAAATAACCAAGTATTATCTTCTTTCCAATAATACTAAATATATTTGGTTTAAAAAAAATGTTTCAGATACGAAACTTGACATTTAAAGACTTCCCACGGAAAAAGCGCGTTATATTTTCAAGTTAATCTGTCGCTAACGCGAGTAGATAACGTTGAACGACAGTTTTAGGATGACAGCGTGATGATTTACTACTTTCCCTCAATTTCATCCACTGACTTGCTAGGTTGACTCCAACCCAACTACCACCAAAGTTATTTCAACCTTTTTCTTCCCGTATCATAGCGGAACGATTTTTCGTCATAGATTTTCCCTTTTTTCTACTCCAGTTTTCTTTGTCATCTATATCTATACATTTTAGCAGGGACTCTGTTGTGTTAAGAGGACTAGAAGTATCGTTTCGCGACTCGAGCACAGCGTGGGGGAAAACATTTCATTTACTTACCTTCCCCCGGTGCGCGACTAACTTAAACAGAGCTGTAAAATTTCGATTGACATTGAGGCCCCAACGCATCCCTCGTTCGCCATAACGTGGAATATTTTTGTAACACCAAAGAGTTCTCCCAGTTTTCCTATCCCCTATAGGGATTGTAAGATCCATTATTTTCGACCCCCATTGCCAGTCAATATCGTTTGGAAGAAAAGCTAATTTTAACCGAGTCTTTGATCATTAGGCTTAGCAACTTTTACTCTCATAAAGGTTGATTAACTCTATTAATTGTCCGTAATTGACATATTTTAGGTAAAGCACTTTGGCTAACCTATAGTAGGCAATTATTGCGCCGAGGGCAATCTATATTGAGTTTGAAAAAGGTAATTAGCTGGCTCTGGATATAAATTAGTTTGGGCTAGCTTAAGTAAACGCCATTTCCAATTACTTTCAAGCGGTTTAGGCTTAATCAACCGAGAGTACTGGCCCAAAGTTAACGCGTGTTTATGAACATACTGGCTTTGTAATTTAATATAGATTAAATATAAATACACCTTTGCAATTTCCCTCCCGCCTTAGTAAATCTCGAATGGGAAATCTTTTGCCGCGGTAATAAAAAATAGATTTGGTAAATTGTTATTTTACCTCGTAACAAAAATTGAAGTCGTAAGAATTGAAATATTAACTACAGGAAAGGTATTAGGCATAATTTACTACAGGTAATGGACTTGTATATTATGACGTATTGAGTCTTGACCTCGTCTAAGTTGACAAGGGGTATTTGAAGGTAATTACTATTGACCGCTAAACCTAAGGCTTGAGAATAATACTGGTAATTACGGTGTTAGTCACGAATATAAAATAACAACACCCTTTTTAATTTAATGTTTATAAACCATTTTCCAGCAAAAAAACAACACCCAAAGAAAAAACTTGGGTACTCACAAGTTGCCTGAGAAGGTCTAGATGATGCACGGAGCACCAAAAATATCCTTACGGTAACTGTTTGCAAAAATAACTGCTGTTAATTACGCGTACCGATCGGTTAAATTGTAAATCATAATTATTTTTAATTAAAGTTGATTTAAAACTACGATGCTGATATATTAAGTCAGTGCTGGATTACCCATGCTTCCCGTAAAGTTGCCTTCACACCCATCTTCCCCTCACAAGGGGGCCTCGGTCCCGAGAAAGGTCCGCGTGGTCCTACACCTACATTCCGAATTTGGCTTCGTTAACGCGATCTTCTAGCATTTCTTTAAAGACCTCGTGATTTTTAGGCCTAAAATTATTTCTATTCTTACAAATACCAAAGCCTCCCCCAACATACCCTAAATCAAACACACTTCCAGAATTAATTGGTCTAGATAATTAAAATTAGATCAAAATTTACCTACGAAGTCTTCGATTGGTTTTCCGATGAATCCGGTTGGGAAATTAAATCCACGTCGTTTTTATTAAATTCACGGCTGATTTTAGAAAAAATATTATACTCGATAAGTTTAAGAATCTCAGTAATTAACTTGATTGGACGTTAATATTAAAATAAAAAATAAAATCGAGGCTGATTAGACTGGCTTTAACTTGTTGAACCCGCACGTCTAGCGAAAATGAGCTCTTTTCCCCTAAGACAATGGGACCGGAATCACGTGATATATCTAACCAATCGGAACTAGGGTGAAGAAATTGAAATTTACCACTCCCCTTATAATTAAAGGAGAAAGAATTTGGCGGTTTTTTTGAAAGCAGAAATATTTGGTTTTTACAAAACTTTAAATTTTAATTGGGGGAAATTTTCCCCTATTTTTATTTGGTTTTTATAATATTCTCGCATTTGATGACGTCATGAATTAAATAAAACAGCATTGTTTTTTAGGCTTATACCGAACAAAATGATATGTGCCTGTTGTTTTTGTTTATTTGTTTTTACCTGCCTCATTTTTTTTATCATTATAGCGTTTCGAAGGGAATTTTTAAACTTTTGAAAAATCCCAAAAACACTCTTCCTTTCAGTTATTTCTTAAAAACCAGAATCATAATTTATGTTACAACATGTACAAAAGCTAATTATTTAATTATAATATTAACTAACTTTGGGGAGGGGGGTAAAAAAGGAATTTTTATTGACAAGCGAGGCGTTTTTAATTATCGTTAATTTTCTATCCTCCTGTATTATAAACAAAGCTCGTCAAGGAGTAAACAGGTTGTTTACTTTAAAATCTAATTTAAACAAACAATTAATACCAAAAATAAATAACATTATTCTTTTTTTTTTTTAAAAAAAGAGGATTTTTTCTTTCGTGTATTATTTTTCTACAAAACTGTACATTATTTATTTATACATTACGATAATTACGTACGCCTCGCTGCGACTTGTTTGTTTGTTTAAATTGATTATTAAAGGGAGAGTGAAATAAGAAAGTGGTTTTTTTAATAAAGACGCTTGTCTAGACACGCGGTCTACGTAAAATAATAGTGTGAAATAATAGATTTAGAGTGTTCATAGGTTAAACTAAAAAAAAACTCAATTCAGTGTTTTATATTTCACTTCCCCTTTAAGAAACTAAGCAGAGAGAAAAGGAAAAATGTTTAAACTTACAATCAAATTTTCAATCACAATTTTAAATTTTCAAATCAAATTATTATTTATATTGTTTTTTCTTGCACATTCTCTTCCCTAAAAATAATTGGATTTGAAAATTTAAAATTCAAATCAAATGCGTTATTACTTATTTCTTCATTTTTTTCAAAAGTCTCTTAAATTTTAATTTTTGCGTCAATTAAATTTGCGAGACCTACGCAAAGCCTACCGTTTAAATTTTTTATATTTTCTGTACAACAATTAATTATTTTTTTTTTCTCTTTTCTTTGAAAAAATTGGCAAGTTTGAGCAGGGTAGAAATATTGACGGACTGTCCCGGGCATATTTTGGCTCCCAAAAATTTGACCCTCACACGGCAGAAACTGACCAGCGCATTATTTATTTATTTTTTTTTTAAATACTTTTTTTTTAAATTTACGAAGAATTTTTTTATGGAATTTTTTCTTATAGTTTTAGAGAGTACAAAATATAGAAAATAGTATATTATTTTTTTTTTGTAGTTTTTGTTTCTCAAATTAATTAATTTGAAATAATAAATGTCTATAATATTAATTATGAAAGCAAATTTAATTTAATTGGGTTTGACTAATTAGGATTTGGATTAAAGCTTGGGGTTATTAAGGTTTAGGTACCAATTATAATGATTTAATTACAAGTAAATTTATTGTTTAAAATTTTGCGCCAATATGATACTTACTATTTTCGCATTCTATCCGATAAATTTTAACTTAATTAAATATGGATTTCGTTAATTGGTAGAGCGTTAAGATCTACAAAATTAAACCAAAAAAACGATACAGGACCATAAATTTCTTAATTATGGACCGATTTCGACAATATTTGGCTCATTTTATAGCTTAATTAACGCACCATCTAAATACGAGAGCCAACATTTAATTAAATATAAATAAACTTGCTTTCGTTTAAATCCGTATAAATTAAAAGAATTATAAAAACACCTCCGCTGGTCTATCACAGCTTATTTTTTTATATAATAACCATGCAAGTTTGTTTAGTATTGCATCGTATTTGCCGATATTTGTTTGTTTTCTCAATAGGATTAAGACTCGGGTGAAAAATTAAGTTGTGTACAAAAAGGGACATTTTGTTTTCATCGTAATACGTCCATAGAATGTCACCATCTTAATATTCCTACTATTTAATTATTTATTTTACCACGCGCGTTTTCATGTTTATTTATTTATTTATTTATTTGCTTGTTTGAAAAATACCGCCGAGACTCGCTTAAAAACCGTTTGTATCGTCACTTTGAAATGTTTATTTAATTTTTTATTTTTTTTTTGCAAATGTAAAATCGGACTTTATCTACTGTAATCTACCAATCCTCAATCATCAACTCCCCGATTATATTAATTTGAATTAACTCAGATAATTAATTGGTTTAATTTCTTACTTTCCAGGTGCTATTTTTTGTTATTATTTGTTTGTTTGTTTAATTTTTTTAATTATGATGATCAGAGTTGAAGGTAATTTATTTTATAGCTCGTATTTGTTTTATTTTATTGTTTGTGGTATTTTCTTTTTAATTAATAATACTTATAATTAATTAATAATTAAATATTTAAATTTATCACTCGCTCACTCACAGTATATAAACAGCCATATAATATCAGCTACACGTGGATTTTAAACAAAGAGCGAGAAATTTCTTTTTCAAAGTTTAATTACTTTAGGGTTAATTAAACTTTGAAAATTGATCTCTCCTCTCTTTCAAGTTAGGGAAAATTTCAAAATCGAAGCGGGTTGAACTCTGATACAGGAACCAAACTGGTCATGATGGCGATGTTGGGTTTGGGTGTGTGAGGAACGTTCACCATTAATGGTTACGTGGTACTCCTTTGTTGATATTTTTGTAGGAAAGGTATTTAAATTTAGGACTGGTATTGTTAGGAAATTATCCGAAGATGGTAGGTACTTTGGTCATACACTTTTTGAGTAATTAATTATTCCATAAAGAAAAGTTTAGATCTTTCTTTAGTTTTTATCAGCTTTTGTAACTTCCTTCAATCGAAAGTAGAAGGTAGGTAATGGATGTTTAGTTTCTCAGTTAAATTGGTCATAAGCGGAAAGGCTTAAAAGGGGAAAGGAATTTTGGTTTGGTGTGAGTTTGGAAAGGGTCGGGTTTTAAACCAGTCCGCGCGTGGTGTTTACGGTAGTGAAGTGGTGGGAGTTTTTATTTATCAATTAATATAAAGCGAATAGTGGGCGCGTGACGTCATAATTATCTCACGTGCATACCGTCCGCGTGTCATAGATTGGCATGATATCCCCGTACGACGCGCTCTCGTCGTCATTAGCCGGGGTCCTTTGGTTCGCTAAATGTCCTCCTTTTTGACCATGCACACCGTCCTTTGGCACAATCGTCTTCGACGATGACGTATTAGTATTTGGAGCGGTCGAAGTCCCTCCTCCCATCAGCCTATTGGCCGCGGGCGGTTGCGGGGGCGTTTTGAAGTCGCTAACCCCGCCCCCATTTTGTCGACTAGCGTTAGCGGAGAAGGAACCGCCTCGCGAGCGTCCCGCGTTCCCGTCGATGGTGAACGGACCGTCCTCTTCGACGGAGGCGTAGATATTTTCGGTCGCGGGCGGAGGAGGCGAAGGTAAACCGCCCCCGTTAACGGGTGTGGTACCGCCACCGCCCACCCGATTGGGCGGAGGGTACGGATGGAACGTCGAAAAATCGGAAACGCCCCGACCCGGCGCGGCCCTGGAACCACCCATGGACGGAGGTGGATAGGGTTCGTCCTGATCGACCGTAAAGACTGGCGTAGCTGCCGCCGAACTTCCGGTTCGCGTCCCGGTCGGGACACCGGGCGACGGTAATGTCCTATTGGGTCCTTGGTTACCACCGTTCCCAACTAACTTGTGGTTAAGTTCCGATAAAAGTCCTCCGGGTAACCTCATCTTGTAATTGTCCTTATTACGTGACGCGAACGGCGAACGCGTACCGTCATTACCTAATTGGTTCGGATGAAACCTTCCAGTTTCCGGTCCACCCGTTAACCTTCCCATCGAATGTCCGTACGGATGTTGACCCAAACCGGGTGGCGCGTCATCTTGGTAAGGATTTCCAACCGAACCAGTTTTCGTCATGGGTAAAGGACTACCCATTCCTCCGCCAGCCAGGTCAGGGCCTAACATACTCTTGCTCATGTAATAGTTTTGCTTGGCTAAGAATCCCTCGCTGGGATGTCCGTCTTTGTTGCGTTCCAAAGAGTGCGTGTGTTTCGGTTGGTGAAGACCGCGACCTTTGGTTCCGTTGACTCCACCACCGCGTGGTCCACGAAAAAGACCTCTTAGTTCGCTACGGTTTTCCGAGTGACCTCCTTCGCTTCCGGCACCCTCGCTGGACACTGAACCAACGTCACGACATAAGTCCCCGCCTGTTGACCCTGATTGGTTTTGGATCATTTTGGGGACACAATTACTTCAAATTCACTTGGAATGGGGTTAATAAAACCAACAACAAGGGAAAGTGCGGTGATACCCATTAAACAAGTGAAAAATTAATAAACCAGAAATGTTAGTGCAGTAAAAGAAACACTACCGAACTAATAGAAAGCAAAGTACGACAGAAATATATTAAATATATTGTAATGGCGTGGAAATACCAATTACTTTAAAAAAAGCTACCATTCGTGGCTTTAAATGCCACGTGATTCAAACACTTTTAAAAAACCAACATTATCAAAAGAAGCGTGCGGGTTCAACATGGTTTGAAACCACAAAATAGCAAAGGCTAATTCACAATATTGCTACGCATTCGTGGTTAGGCTTAGGGCTGCCCCTTAAGCATGCAGCCAATAGTTTAAAACTAGTCTAGTTGAAAAATTAAGTTAAGCGGTTAAAAGATAGCATGCATACCTTGCAAAGAACTCGTACCGGAACACGGTCTGGTCCCCGTTCCCGTCGCGGGTCGAGGAAATTCGGCCAAACTCAATTCATCTTCGGCGAACTCGTCTTCGCTGGCCACTGTTCTGGCTTCGGCCTCGCTATCCTCGATGTCCGAATCGTAGCTGCGACTCGTAGGTTTCTCTTCCGAACAACCGGATACTTCTTCGTAAATAGGGTTGAAGTGGTCCTTGTTCTTTGACGCTCGGACGTGATGATGACCATGATGGTGTCCTTGATGATGGTGGCCGGACTCCTTATGGTTAGGGGTGAAAGTAAAGTTGGTGTGACTCAATGGGGCCAGTTGACCCGGACCATAGCTGCCGTATTTTACATCCAGTAACTAAATGAATAAAAAAAAATATGGTTAGAAAATGGCGTAATAAAAGGTCACTCGGGTCAAAATTAATGTCACGAAAATAACCCCTGATGGACAGACATGGTATTTTCTTAAATTAGCTAAATATTTAAAATTGAGATTGTAAACTCAACTGGAAACTATGGACCTTGGAGAGTCTTTCACTTTCAATATTTAAACATTTTTTTATAAAATTAATTAGCAATTAGCTAATGAGTTAAAATTATATCCAAGCAGACATTGTTAATTAGCTTGGCAAAAAGCTTAAATCCCGGAAATGATAAGGTCTTTAGTAAGGTAAAACTATTACGGACATTTAGAACAAACCAAACTCATCCATTCTTTTAGGCCCACCCCAATAAAAAAGAAAAAAGGCTTAACACCATACATATACGGTTGAAAAGAAAGCGGAGGTGATTCACTAGCTCCCTAATAAACAAATTAACCGAAAATGGGGCGATAATTGGGAAAAGATGCGAGAAAACAATTATCAATAATTGCTTCCGCCGCGCACGAGCCCAATCCTATCCCACTCCAATGAGAAGGGAAGAATTAGGTAACGCGAGCCGCCCTCGAGGCCCCAACGGATAAAAAAGAAACTAATTAAGAAGACGAAGCCCACCTTGCCAAAAAAGAAAAACGTCAGGAGTAGGATGGGCGAACGCCCAACCACCACCAGAAGAGAACAGAGAAAGAAGAAAAAAAAAGATTCCAACCGTCGTAACAAAAACAGATAATTCCAAATAAATTTGCGAGCTTCAGTTTGCTCTCGCATCAGAAGATCACTATAAAAAGTATCTAGGGTTATCATTCCTTCGAGGCTTTCCCTTGAATAAACGTAATAACAAAGACAAATGAAAATAATAGAAACCGGACGAGTCTTCCATAAAGTTCGATGTTTAGGCCTAAGTCGGTTGACCAATAGGTTATCTCGTTTCTCTCCGATGAAAATAGGTTTTCGAGGTATTCGAGGAGAGTATTTTTGGTTCAGGGTACCTTAATTCCAAAGTGCAAGTTGCAATTATCGCTACTCGATTCATTACATTCGGTAAGGAACTTCTAGAAGGGCTGGTGCAACAACTAGGGCGGTGCGAAGAGAAATTAAAGAGCACGAGGTCACCCGACACTCGAGGCACCAAGATCGAGCGCGGCATGGCGATAGTAGGTACTTTCCGCGCAATTTCTGCACTGGTTTGGAGCGTATTACGAAGACAGCCAGCAGCGAAGCGGGAGTTAAAATTACGCGATAGTATCAACACTAGGCTAGGAGTACAGAGTACACCACTAGGGGGAAAACGAGAGGGTAGAAAAAAGATAGCAATTTGCAGCTAACTCAATTATCCGAGGTTTTGGAAATACGTACAAACTCGAGCTCGTAAAATAACGTAATAATGAAGCGAAGAGAAGATGAGATGAGATAGAAATATTTTTACAAGCTAGCTTCCTCCACCCGAACCCGTTTGTTCCTCTTTCATACAACAGCGATGGGGAGATTAAGGTTTTAGCCAAAACAGGAACAAGACATTAATTCCCTGGATTCAGAATGTATGGACGCTGCTTTCATTCACGCTTAAACTCTCTAATTTCTGAAGTAACTCTCTTCCGTATGTATACAGGGTGTTTCTGATGAATTAAGGGGGATGTTCTTTGGTCTCTTTTGAGTCGAAAATGCAACTTCTATCTCCATTTTGTGCCGTCCGGGCAACTGTTTTCAAGTTAAGATTGGAGTAATTTACGGATGACCCCTTTAATTTTATTAAGAAACTGAAAGAAAATGCTCATTGAATTTAGGGGTCATCACTAAAGTCTAAAACAATCAAATCATAACTCGAAAGCAGTGGCCCAGACGGAAAAATGGAGATAGAAGTTACATTTTCGACTGAAAATCGCCCAGAGAACATTTCCCTTAATTTGTGGCAGACTTATCAGAAACACCCTGGGCTGTATAATAACAGATTGGAGTCTGGTAAAATAATACCTACTGGTATTTTTAATTAAGGATTGGCAGTCGGTATTTCCGAAATATGCCAATCTGTAGACGCGTAAAACACAAAGAAACTGTTACTAAATTAAAAAGTAAAAAATTGGTTCACTACAATTCCCTCGGACTACAAAAAAGCTGGAGAATTATTATAGTTTCTTGAGGCATTGTTACGACCACGACTGTACTATTTCACGGTACGAGATCAAAACCCCTAAGCTTACCAAGGTGGTAAGAGCATTCGGAACTCTACTGTAGGTTGGGTTGTAATTAATTTTTGGCTTCCCCTCTTCCACCCTAGTGCTACTCCCGATCTTACGGTATAAAGGGCACACATAATTTATTACGTAAAAAACGGAGTGGGAGTCATCTAGGATAAATAAGAAACCACGTTATTCACTAAGCCTTTGCCAAGCTAAAGCCAGTAAAAAAAAAAAAAAACGGAAATTTTTTCCATTTCTCCTTCAAAATCAACCGAGCCTGAAAACGAAAGTAAAAGTATGAATAAACCTGGATTCTCCAAAGAATACTATACAGTCTCTACAATATTTTAATATCGACTCTACCGTTATCCGTAATCAAACTTGGACGTGGTTGAATATTCAGGTGATGACTGAATTAATTCGCGGATGGTAAAAGTAGAAACGTACAGGATACAGGCTGGGTCCTGTATAGAACTACCTTACTACGGAAGCTAATTAAACTAAACAGTAACATCCTTTGACATAACCTTCTTATTACTAAGGGCGTCCGTCTCAGCCTTCCTTCCTTCCACCTTGCCCCCCCCCCCCATCCCAAAGTTACCCGCGACTAAGTTTTTTTTTGTTCCAACCATTTCTCCTTCTCCAATTCTTTTTAACTCGAATCCTTTAGTCTTTTTTATCGCGCGCAACTGAACTCGAATTCTCCCACGCGCTCCTGGAAAAGGGATGCTGGAGATGGAGACTCGGAAAACGAACAAAAAGAGCTCTTCAATTAAAATAGGGGGGGGGGAGTTAAAACAAGACGTCCCTTGAACCTAACTAATTACAAATTCGTAAGTGCATATAAAATGGCTCGTATTAAAAAGGGATTCCGCGTTGCATCTCTCTTCAGATGGTTCTAAATATTATTTTCTCCCCATGTATGGAGTTATGACAACGGGAGTAGTTTTTTATAGTTGAAGCAACCCCTTCTCGAACCTCACAGTTTTCCCTGAATTTTACTAAAAATTCTAAATTTCCCAGAGATTTTGTCAAATATTTATTTCCCTGAGTTTTTCAGGTTTGTATGAACTCTGTTATGACTGCGCTTAACGAACAAACGAGGCTTATTCACAAATAAATATAAGATTTCTATTGTCGGGTTAAACTGGGTCAAAGGTGACAGACAACGAAAGCGAAACTACTAAGCCGAGTTTAGGATACGCACCGAGGAAACTTGGCATGGAATTCTAGTTTCAGAAATCGATTAAAGGTTGTAGGAAAATAGCTGGAATCCGAAACCAGGGTAGTTTTAAAACCAAAATGAGGGTCGGATTATTTTTCCTAAAGGCTAGAGAAAACGTTTCCCGTTTCGTTTACCAGCTCCCTCCCTCCCTCCCTCCCCTGTACTACAAGGATAACGGTGGGCTCTTGGAATACAAGGATGGAATTAAGTGAGACTGTTCGGGCAATTGGCCCTAATTGAATTCAGCTCCTATCCCATTCCATCTAATACGGATTTTCTCTCATCTCCTTAAACCCAATTTCAAATAGAGTATTTTAATTTAAAATTGATCTATAGGAGCTAGAAACTAGCCATTCTAAACAGCTGTTACAAAGCCTTGTTTATAATATAAATGTTAACATTTTTACTTCAAATAAACATTCCCCAAGTAAGTTTAAATTAATTAGTGTAATTACAAGTGTATTATAAATTAATTAATCTATATTTGTTCCTTATCGCACAGTTTTACTAGTTTACAATTCTAATACTAAAATATTATTAGCGCAATTTCTTTTTTTCTTCCTCCAAAATTTTATCTATTGCCCAAAACAATATTTTTATTTACATAATATGACCATGATACTTGGGAGTAATTACTTCATGGAATGTCTAGTTTATCACGGTTCCTAGGATTTTGATCAAAGTACTTTAGAACCAAAGTTATAGCTAACTAATTAAAGATATCATTAAATTATTTAAATATTTGTTGACAGCAGTCGTCTAAAGATGAGAAGGGAGAAATTTAAATTACACGGCATTTAAGGAAATGGACAAACATTTAGTAAACATATCTTCCCCATCGGTCGGTCCGTAATTGGCTACGTTTCCTTAATATAAGATCACGGCGCAGGTATAAACCGACAACAAAGGTAGCAACGAGAAGATTTTGCCCCCAAAAATCCCCGACAACAATAATGAATAGCCTAGTAGACATCTTAAGGCTCTTTCTCTAAATCACCCGAAGGTTATTTATACCTAAACATATTTCCATTCAAGCGTATTAATCGTTTGTTAGATACCATACTAAATAACCACGAATAAATTCCAGTTCTCCCTTAGTATCGCCTGTACGAACAGTCGAAATCAAAGAACTCCTGATGAGCTGGCTACCAAACGGTTATTTACTATTGGGACAATTATATTAATTCTAGGTAAAACGGTAGATAGAGTGGAAGGTTCAAAGGATATCCGTTGGGCGGAATATAACGTCTAAGACTTTGTTCTCTCCCCCCTTTACATTCTCAACGTCGTCCATTTGTATTTTTAATCACCCATCATTTGTTGCTATGGTAACCGTTAAGATTAGTATACCGCTTTCTAAGCCTTGGCGGCATTTCCTCTAATGATCATAGCTTTAAGAGGCGGGCTACAGCGTAAATTATAGTTAATAGAAACTAGGGCGCGCATTATTTAGCCCCCCCCGGCTATACCTTTGACCAACTCCGAATTGGACCCGCCATTTCGACTGAAACCTTACCAAACGAGTTCGCCTACCTTACTACCTTTTCCTTCGTAATTTCAAACCAAGGCTTAAGAAATGAGCTATGAAAAGGCCTAACCCGGTGAAATTAAATCGCGTAGCTCTCTTATCGAGTCGAACTCCAGGATATTCTTAAGGTTAAATTGTTAAAGGCGAGGCGAGTTTCCGACGCCCGCTTTTAGGTTGGTTGAGTTGAAATTTAAATGGCTATTATTATACTTTAAAGTGTGTAAACTTAACAATCTCCAGCAATTTTCTGTCTCTCTCTCTCTCGTATTGGAGAGAGAGGCCAAGGCTTAAAAGATTTAAAACGCTCTTATCAGACTTCTAACAGAAATATTTTTGATGAGAATATTAATAATTTAGAAACGACAAACGCTTACTTAAATTTACGCTTTTAATTCAAAGATTCCGACGTCGTCTTATCTAGTAAAGCTTTAACGAATAAATGTAATTAAATAGATTGAGAAATTAACGCAACTTCCTGATTCCTTCCCGTAGGCGTTAGCTATCTACTAACCTCGGACGTCAAACATCGTACCACTTTCAGATAGATATTAAGTCATCGCGTTGCCGTTCGTAACAAAATTCGAACTTAAAACCTAACTTTCTTTTAGAATGGCGTAAGTTAGGCCTATTTTTGTATAGGGAGGAAGCTCTTAATATTTCAAAATAATGGAAGCTTGGAATGTCTATTCCGTTGAATCCCCTTAGGGATCGGGGGTGGGTCAAAGTATAATAGAATGTCGACGTAGGAACATTTGGGATATTAAATCGAAATGGTAGAAACCAAAGAGAAAATAGGGAAAAACGGGGGCAATATCACATAAATCAACTTTTTCCGCTTCTTTTTTTCCTCCCGGACATTTTATGTTTATTCGAGTTCAAACAGTGAATGTCAACGAAGATATCAAGTAGAAAAAAATGTTAATGCATTTCTCTATCGTATCTAGCCTTTCCACGTATTAATTATACGCTCGCAAACAAACTTATATTACGTTAAATGTAGAGATTGCAAATACATACAAAAAAGAGAAAAGGAATAAAAAACTATCCAATTTGTTTTAAGTTATATGAAATTGTATGATGATTTACGAAAACATACTAGGAAATATAAAAACAATCTAAAGTGAATTAAGACGACTTTAGGGCATAAAAAACTATATTACCTTCGGTTTAATATATTTCTAGATACTTATAGTGGAAAAAATAAGTCTGAGAAAATAATTAATTCTAGTCTCGTTTGATGGACTTTTTTTATTTCCTGTGTAAGCGTAGCGTATTTAATATCAAAACCCCTTTGTTTCTTTTATAGGTTATTGACCAGTCAGTTCGGAAAATGATTTATCGCATTGCGTAAAGTCTGCCCAATAAAATTTATTTTCGATATTACGGATTAAAACTATAAAAAAGAGGAATGAAATTCGTATAAATAAATATACCCTAATATCCCAACACCATTTTGAAATAGATCCAATATTCTCAAAGTCAATTTTGTTAAGAAATATATTAAAAATACAATATAGTATATATTAAAAAAAAAAGTAAAATTAGTTTAAAAATACTTCTACACCTACACCTATATAGGAAGGGCAAAATTACCGGTTCAATATTTTTGAACGCCATCTGGACCCCGTTTCCTGCCCCTCCTCTTCCAACCTCCATCTTTCCCGTTATCCATCCCCGAAAAAATAAACTTTTTGAAAAGGAACTTTTAAGAATGTTCCAGAACTGAATAGGAGAGGATGAAGTTCTCTACTCGGAGAGAGAGAGGGAGGGATGGGAGGTATAGAGAAGCGCGAGAGCTTATTGATGAACTAATAGTTGATAATGATAAAAGAGAGGAGAGAGAAAACTCAGTCCAGGGTAGCTCCCATCACCGGGAGCTTAGGGGAAACTGACTCGTCGAAAAGAGAAGCTTCGTTCGTCTCTCCTCCTCCGCTCAAGAGCATTTTTCCCGCATCCCCGTCCTTAGGAAGGGATTGCCAGAAGCTGGAAGAGAGCGCGAGGATGAGGATGCTGAGAGAAGAGAGATCTAGGACGCGCACGGTAAAGGGGGGGATGGGATGGGGTAGGAACAACAATAAGGACTAATGGGCCACCGGTAATGCTACCATCGATTTTCACCGGTTTATTTCCAAGAGAGGAGAGACGGTCCATAATATTATCCGCTCTCGCTCGCTCTATAGCTTAGGCCTAGGCTACGAAAGACTTTTTTAAAGGATGAAGCGAATGGGGACCGAAAAACGGGTCGGTTCTGACCTTAAATATAATGCCGATGATCTAAATACACTCTCTGTGCATCGGATAGGATGCGCTAGGGAAGAAGGGAAGATAGATAGTTTTGAACGATGTGCCATAGGATTAAATGGCTTTATTTTAGGCGACTTTATTAACCGCCGTGTTTTACCATTCCCCTTGTATATTATATTTCCTATCGGTTATGGAATACGGGTTAGGATATTTACTAGAGAGGTTAAGTGATAGCTGTGCCATGAAAAAATATAATGGGGAGTGTAAAATTCAAGACTTATGGATTTTACTTTACTTTGATGACTCAGGGTTCATGAAACTTTTGGAAAACTGATTTCCCAGACATTTCCAGGTTTTTTACATATTACCCGGATTTGGTTTAATTTTTTTAGGCTTAAAGTCCGCTCAAAAATATGACATTTTTATTATCGAAATTGTACGAGGGGAATCAATCTTATCCCATCATCCATCGCGTTCTTGTTCTAAAGGGGGCGGAAATGTTTATGCGTGGTGACGTCATAAAGATGATCAAGACGTTAGACGTCGTCGGATCTATTGTAGTGGAAAGAAGAAAAGCATCTTCCAGCTTCCTAGCATCCTTTCATCTTCATCCTAGTCTAACTCTCCCTTTGTCGACGGGTGTCTGGTCATTTGGATCGACCATGGTCGTTCCCCGAGGACTAGTGAAGTGATCTAGTGGCTGGCTGCCTCCTTTCCCCGTAGCTTCTTCCTTCTATATGGACTAGTCTGTTGTCTTTCACCGTTTTTCCGCGAATGGCCGCCTATTTTGTCCCTGAACTAAAGATGCAAGGGCCCGACCATCAAGTTTGTATATACAGAGTATCAAATTCATCGCCAGATTAAGAATCAGGCTAAACGTTCTAGGAAATATCTAATTTATATTTTAAACGTTTATTTTTACCTGGAATATATTGTATCGTATGAGTAAACTACAAACTTTTATGAATAATGACAGACACTGTGCGAAGAGAATTATAGTGTTAACGAGGCTATCAATATTTCCTCTTCATATATTCAGGGTGATAATGAAAGAATTCATTATGCAAGATCCTGGAATTTCTGGGAATATGTTGATTTCTTAATGGGCCCCTTTTCCCTGAAAATGGGCAATTTTTTCTCCGGCCGGCATCCACGATGCGCCACCGAGTCCCTAGAGCGGTATAAACCCATTTATTTAAATGATTTCTTAAATTCCAAGGAAATTTGTGTATAAGATTTAAAATAGATTTCTCCCAAGGGTTCAATGATTTACGATAAACACTTAATTTTAATTTAAACGCTATTCTATATTAGGGTCGAAATTTAACTGAAATTAATGAAAGAAACTCGAAAGCTGAAAAGAAAATGGCAAAGGCTTAGCTCTTTCGAAAGCTACCCTAACAAGAAAATGCTTTTCGAAGCCATAGTAGACCAACCAGATTAGGCCTAACATATACGGATACTCTTATTCAAATAAGTATAGCGCTGGCCCTAGATCAAAGATGTTTAATGCATAAAGCGGGAACCTCCTCTCAAAATGTACTGACTCTTTCTCTATCTTTTCCCCTTAGTATCAACTAAATCGCTAGCAGGACCGACCAAGGCTTAACAGAGCATCTAGGATCTATGGCAGCGGTCAACCATGAAATTGAAACGCCACTGGTCAAAAGCGATGGACGGGGGCAACGATAGACATCAAGCCCTCTCGAAAAATATATCCTTACAAAATCCACAGTCGCTACTAGAGTACTATCCGTACGAAGTTTTAAATTTTAAAATTTTAATTTAAACCCAATACAGTACTATAAATATTTAGCGATTTTTCCAACTTAATGGCGTACGATTTCAAAGCGATATTACGCTCGAATGATCTTTAGTTTTCTATTGAATCTGGAATTTATTTCGTAGATCAAATAATGATTTGAAAATTCTAGGAATTTTAGTAGACAGTAGGTATTTTTAAAATGGTAAATATAATATGCCTTGTATAAATATAAAAGGTATTGTATTTCTCTTACAAATAGAATTTAGAAATGTCCCCTTAATGTAGTTGGCATCTACGGGGTTCACGGGGTCGTAAAAAAAAGAACTACGTCGTCGCGAATAGGGGAATGTCCGCAATTCAGATGCTTTGAGTCATAAAGAAGACTCGTTCTCCCCCATCTCATAACTAACACCACCATCACACGCAGGCGCAGTGATACATTGAAACTATTTAATTAAAAATAAGAGACAATTATTCAACATTTGTATATAGTAAGGGAAGAATGAAAAAAAATGTACTATTACATTGTACCTTTTGTAAGCGTGACTCATACATGATACACATGGTTCGACTCTATATATTTACTATTTTATACGCTCTTTCGATTAAAAAGGAAAACAAGTATTGCCCGGAACTATCCCTTTGAGGTATTGGTTTGGCCTATTTATATAAATTGAAAACTTCCCAGTAAATACACCCTTACACAAATAGTTTAAACTATATAAATTACTTTAATTTGAAACTTTGCGTATAGGCAGACTTAAGGGAAAAAGGGATTTTGTAAAGAAAGAGGGTTTAAAATATATTTAACAAAAACCTACTTTTTAAACTAGATTTTCGATTCTGCTAAGCCAACTACGGAGAGTCGCTGCTTAAGCTATCGCTCCCCGAGTAAACAGGGGGCATCAAAGTTTACCCTGGAAAAATCTACTCTAAAAGTAACGGAGTTGAAAATATTCCCGCCAAAAAGGAAAAAAAAAAACGGGAAAGCAAACGTTACTAGAACGAACCAGAAAAATCAGATTCAGGAGCGCGAGACAATTGTCTCATTCTAAGAAAATAATACGACTAAAGGTGGGGGACAATTCTTTTCCAATACGATTGGAAAACCATTAGTCCTAGTTTTATCTTCGGTATCATTTTAGATTGAAATAAAAAATAACAAACGTGGGTCCTATAGTAAATACACTGAAAAATCTCTTATACGATGCGGAGGGGGGGGGAATGTTTTTTCGCGCCTTAAGACTGATAATGGCTTTGGATCTATTCCCTTTTTACCTGACAAAGTGGGATTCGGAGCGAAAAACAATTTTAACAAAAGTTTTTTTGACGTTTTAGGGCCCTTTACAAGGGGTTCAAAAGAATAAAACGAAAAACACTAAGATACAGAGAAGTGTCAAAAAATACAAAAGAGTAAAAGATATTTTTCTGAGTGCTCTACGACGAGCTTCTCAATTGGTGTTTTCTTTTCTTTTTACAGTAAATTTTCAGCGTTACTGGATGGAAAGAGCATTAAAATAAGTATTTACGCGTTGAAATTGGGATTTAAAATTATACTGAACGATATAGTGGAATATTTTATCTTTAAATCCTTAAGTATTTAAAGGTAAACATTTTAATGAAAGTCTTTCGATCCTTTAAACAAAATTCTGACGAACTAGAGCGTGTTTTTAGCAACAGACCTCATTTCATTAACCTATAATACTCCAAAATGTTTTTTTTTTCTGGATAAAAACGAAATAAAAACATTCTAAACAAGCATTAAGTAAATAGAGTGTGAGTTTTCCTTAAGTGAATTTTCTCAAGATATTCGATCTTTCTGGGCAAAGGAAAAAGGCCCTTTTCTCAGTGAGTAAAAATAAGAAGAGTAACATCTTTTCAGAGAGATGTAAGTATGTTATGAACACGATAACACACTTAAATCCTAAGTAGTTTCATCCCTCTTAAGCTTAAATCTATCCTAGCTCTAAAACCAACTTGGAGAGCCTGGCTCCTCTCGTATATTTCGAAAACATACATGTCTCTCACTGTGTGTGTACTCAAAGAGTTTCAAGGGATACTGTACGATATAAAATCCGAGTCTTTAATACTAAGAAAGCGTTTAAAAATCAAAGATGATCAGTATCACTTTAATTTTAAAAACATCTTGTTTAAATAATTTTATCTACGGATAAATGTCCTTGCTAGACAAGACTGGACACCCGAGTGGGCGAAGGCGGGGGAAACCCTCTAGAACCACTAAAAGTATAAAATAAAAAGCTCGTTTTGGTTCAAATATTGCAGCAGTTTCAAGCCTAAAATCCCTGTAGTGATGGGAGGAAAATCCCCATTTCCATCGCATCATAGGCAACCAGAAAAAAAGAGCTTTTTTCATATCCATCCCTTTTAGATTCTATACTGGGATTCAATTTCGTCTAGAACTCTAGATTTATAAACCCCCAGAAGGATTTCTAGATTTCAAGAAATACAATCTTATTTCTTTTTTACCTCTCCGCGTCCCCCCCCCGTTCCTTTAAGTTTTGGTCCTTTTCCGACGTCTTTGGCGTCAGGGGGTGGTAATATACATTATGAACGTTGCTAGGAGATTCGGGAATTTTTCCTTAGCCCTTTTTTGATATTTTTTTTTTAGCTTTCATTTTTTTTTTTGCCCTGCCTTAGTTACGGGAAAAATAACAGAAATGGGAGAGTGTAATGTTTTAAAACGTAATTTGTTTCAGCTAGGGGGGGGGGGGGTCTCCTTCGCTTAAAAAGAAAATAAAGGACACGTCGAAATTTATTTTTAAAAGATTTCGAACATTCTCTAGTAGTTATAGCCAAGAAGCGATATCTAGTTTACTAGGGAGAAGGTATAAATTCGCCACATTTCCAGCTTTATCTCCAGTTCAAACGTATAGGTCCGGAGTTAATCCCCGCCCCTCTAAATTACAACCAGCATCTCATTGGTTCTTGAAAACGCACGTCAACGACACGTGAATGAGGAAAATTACTTTTTTTCCGTTTCAGGAGAGGCCAAATAGCCCGGCCTCCTTTTACGTCCCCCCTTGTATTTTGAAAGGGGGACTGGGACTATGGTGCGCGAGTACTTAGGCATCTTATACCTTCTCCCTAGTAAACTAGATATCGCTTCTTGTTATAGCTAAGCCTTGATGGCCAAGATCTCGAGAACTTAAGCAATGTTTAGAAGGTTTTCAAATCTAAGTATGGATGCACTTGTACTTTTTTTTTCTAACGTCGTGTAAAATAAAAGGTATTTTAAAAGCACTTGTTTTTAAAAATACATTTGATTAAATGATTTAAAGGAAAGGATTCAGTCTAGATCTCTTTCCTTTTTAATCGAAAGAGAATGGCATGTAAAATAATAATTACTGCAACCATGCATTCATTTTCGCTATTAAAGAAGATTCGAGATACTAGCGATTAAGTTTTTACAAAGCACTACAACGATAGATCTCTCTGCGAAGCGGTTCATGACGTCATGTTGTACTGGGACTGTAATTGAACACACTAGAGCTAAAACGTCATTGGTTTAAGGCCCTTTGATAACTGAAAAGGTCGTACCATCGTTAATATTGTAGATGGACTCTCGGTACTACCAAATCAATTTGAAATATTCATTATTTTATACGCTCTTTCCAATAAAAACGAAGAAAAAACAACCATAGTTTCCATTTAGACTAAATATTCTATCGTTTTCCATTGAAATTCCGAATTTATACTTCGAAATAACTTGAATGTTTAATAACGTTTAAAAGCATCGAAAGCGTAAAACAAAATCTTTAAGTACCTTAAAAACACATAATTAATGACTTTCTGGCTTAGTAATTCACTTAAAGTATAATTAAAGTTTGGTTTAAGAAAGTTTCCTAGAAAGCGGCGATTCGATTTAGGCTACAGGAACTTCTTAAAATTAGGCTTAGCTCTGTTATTTTTAAGCCCTATTTAAAATAAAGAGTTAAAAAAAAAAAAAACAGTGACCAAACCCCTAAAGAATGTTCATCTTTTCGAAGTTACGGGTCTTGAGAGAAATTAGAATTATACCATCGGCAAAGTGAAAATCGGATTTTACGGATAAAGTTAACCCTTAGGCAAAGAGACAACACCGCTCGCTCGCTACCGGGAGTTAGACGTATCAAACTAGTAATAAGTCTAACATCCTCAAAAGTGTATTACCAAGAAGAATTTCACAACATTGCGCAATGTTAACGAGTGTTAAATAATGAAACATTTGAGGTACATAATGCCAGAAGGGGATAATTGAAGAAGGATGACACTCTGTATCCTCTTAATACTTTAGTTACGTAACGTGATTCTTCCCAGGCTCACCCTTTAAGTTTGCTCTCACGCTCATCAAACTTCAGATGGGCATCGCACAGGGCAAGGATGAATTCTACAACTGTTTGGTACTAAATCCTCAGTAATAAACTCAAAAACTTAGTCTTGAAGTAGGACAAAAATCCACAAGCGCATGCGCCTTGGCAAATAGTTAAGCGCTGATTGAGTAATTATGAGGTATGTGATTTGCGTATGTGATTAAGTTTAGTAAGCATGCTCCAAATGTTAAGGGATATTGGGAAGAATCATGTTAAAATTCTCGTAGAGAAGTATTATATACTTCTGGTAGTACGTAACTTTTAACTTCGAATTAATTTACTTTCAGGGTACAGCAGAGCCGCTTTGAAGTTACTCGGAGCAATTTATAGTTGGGAAAAGAGCTGAGAGAGCGAGAGCTATAGACATTTTCTCTTTGATCTCAATCTAGAAGAGCGTATATTCAAAGGCATTGCAAACTAGATCCAGCACAACTATACAAGGAGTCGGACTGGTGTTTCAATGTTTCCACATTACGTCAGCGCAGTGCTACGCCTTTTCCAGATGGGGATAGAGTTAATATATACGCGTACTTTCCTTTTGATAGCTGATAAAATAGAGGATTAAGAATGAGGATAATGGAAAAACGAGACCACACCCCCTCCTCCTCCCCCCTTTCTTCTTAGGCGAGCTCCTCGCGACTGATATGATATTAGGCCTAACTATTTAATTCACAAAAGGGGTTAGAAAATGTTAAATGGACATTTTAAACACTTTGATGATTTTAAATGATAAAAACAAGTCTAAAATGTATAAAACAAATTTTTAAATATTTAAATAAAAGGAATATTTTAGAGTAGAGAATACGGTTGGTATTTCAAAATTTTTAGTTTAATATTTAATTTCTTTGTGCGCGAAGGATATTTAAAAATTCATTAGCGTACTTCTATAAATAACTATAATTTTATCGCGATTTCATAACTTAATTAAGTTCAATGCATCTCTCTTAATTAAATTACAAATAATTTTATAAACGCAATAAGCGTTGCAAATTTCTAATTTCGTTGATAAAACACGTTATTAATTTTTAATTTATTCATAAAGAATAATTTTAAATTATTTCTACGTCGTTAGGTTTATTTTAAAACATTTCTTCACGAGATTAGACCTATTTTAAAATTAAATGTATTAAGTAGGCGTATTTTAAAATTTAATCTAATCCATTAGGCCTATAACACGTTCATAATATTTCCTTATTCCTATTTAAACTCTACCCTATCAATTAAACCAATTTAAATATTTAACCTATTCCCATTAAGTCTATTTTAAAATTTAATCTACACGCCATTACGCTTACTATAAAATTCCAGAGCATTAATTCATCAAATTCTAATTGTTTCAATTCCTTGTAACTTTCAGTTCAGTCGCAATTAAAATATCTCTCAGAGTCAAAGAAACTTAATCAATTTTAAAGTATTCTCGAGGCAGTAAAGGACTACATCAACATGTCAATTATTTCCTGACAAAATACGTTAGCATAAATCATTAGTAAAAAGAAGCAAGAAAAAAAATATAAAGAGTTACGAATTTAAAAGATACGGAGAACGGAAAGAGTCATCTAAATTATTCTTTCCAAAGACGAAGACGGTAGTAATCAAGCAAGATAATTTATATTCAAAAATTTCAATTTCGAAAGTCGTCCAGTTCCCTTTTGTTAATCTAGGGCCTTGCAAAAGTCCCCAGCGATGAATCAATAAATCAAGTATGTGTAGAAGGATCAAGTACAAGTGATGGAGAGGGGGGAGGGAGGGAGAGTGGGATAGGAAAATTCTAAGCTTAACAGTGCAAGGCCAAAGATACAAATTCGAAAGATACACCATAAAACTGCCCGACACGATATTTGCATCTCCAAAGTAAATAAACCCGAAGTTTTCCATTACCAATTTCGTAATCAACATTCTTCCTAATATTCTTTCGTTCAAATTATCACGACCAACACTTCGCGGTTAATTTATTTCTGGGTATATATTCGTAATATAGAATAGTCAGCCATATATGAAGTAGAGTAAGGGATGCAATATTATTTATAGTTTGAGTAATGGACCCATCGTCGAGTTTCTATACTCTCAAACCATTCTCACATGTCAGTAGGTATAAGGCTAATCTTTACCCCTTATTTTCAATAGGTTATAATACCGCGAGGCAGGTTTCACCGTATTGAATACGTAGGTTGGGTTTGGCTATATTACAGACCGAGTTTAGTTGTCACTGAATATATTTCCGAATTACGTATGAAAATGCCTTTAGTTTAAGCGCAATCTCAAGCTGTTTCGGCTAAAATAAAACTATAACTTATTCGTGTTTGTAACAAAATCGCAATCTTCAAAGGAATAATTTAGTCTCGAAAAGAGCTCCGTTTTCTATGAATATTTACGCTCAATCCAAGGCTGTAATATTAATATATCTACTTTTATTCCGTTTGTAACCTTTTAAAAGAGTAATGACACGTGACTTTAGGGAAACGCTCGTCCTACAGGAATTGAACTAATACAGCGAAAGCGGGGGTAAAGAGAAAAATGGGTACGACCCCAGTCTTCAACTACATTGGCTCTAAACCATAATTCCCTGGGGTAAAATAAATAATATTTTCTAATTTATTTTTATAAACGATAGTTAGTCAGAAAATGTTTCCGTATCGCCATTAGTTACGACATTGAGGCTTAATTTAGAAATTTAAATAATTTGCAAATGTCGCTATATTTCGACAGCAAAATTATTGCGGAAAACTCAATAATTTAAAAATACGAAAATACACATAAATTCCTAAATTTCGATATTAATGAAATAATATTATAAATTGGACACTAAATTTTGGGTTTCCAGTCTTAATTTCCTTCATATTTTAATTAAACTTCCATTGCGGCAGAGGCTGTACAACACAGGAAAGCCATCATTTAGGGGTAAATTAACCCATGTTAATGCTACGAGCGCCTGTAGAACTGTTTACACCGCTACACATCCGCGTAGCAGGATGAAGCCACCTAACAGGGGCGATACTAAAAAAAGCCCATTTCAGTGGAAATTAATAAAAATGCAAATACCTTTTTTTGTAAAAGGGGTAAATAATACCTTGCTTGGAATCTTTGTTTAGTAGAGACCAGGGGGCATAAAAAATATTAAAAACTAAGCGGCTAAAGATAAAAAACAGGAATAGGGGACGCTAAAAGCTAGAGGGGAGAGAGAGCTTGGGTTCACAGAAAGCTCTTTGGCTGTCTTATTAAATTATCATAACGTCCGAACGCATCCACTTTGGAATTTCAAGAATTTAATTATAAGGTGGGTCTCTCTCTTCTCTAGTTCTCCGCCCGCCCGCTTTTGTTTGGGTTTTGGTAAGCCTTTGGCTTTGCTAGAACCTTTCCCATACCCCAGAATTTGGCCCTTAAGCCTTTGCATCAACTAACGCAATACGCGTAGGAAAGAATAGTACCTGAATTCTAGTACGGGTCAAGAGTCAAAACAAGAGAACAAGTTTGAATCGTGCCTAAGAGGTCAAAGTAATTTAGGCCTTGGTTTAATACTAATAAAAATAACATTTATGGTCAGGAGTGATTGTAGCTAAGCCTAATTTGAACTTCTTTGGAAACATGGTAATCAACTGACCGAGTCATTCGTCAATGTCCAAACCAAACCGGTTTTCTTCAAGGGTCTGTAAAGATGGCATCGAATTATTTGGAATACGTCCTAGGCACGTGATTGAGAAAAGGCGTGGTTGAGTTTTGAAAACTACAACTTCGAATTTTCGATGCAATCTCGTGAAAGACAAGGAATAGGTGTCCAGTCTTACTACATGTGGGGTCTTTGTATCTTGTTAATGACTTTCTGGGACGAGACGTTACTCTCAATTAATAGATACTGACAACGACATTTATTCCAATCCACGGCCATCTTAGAAAATGGCGGACAGAAAAACGTCCTCATATTTCGAGCAAATATCTAAACTTTTGCAATCAAAAGAAGCAGTACTGTAAATGATACTTTAAATCTAATCATAGAAATTCCTCTAAACTTGGTATATAGAGTGACTAGATTTCGTTATACATGTATAGCTTGGAGGAATAAAAATATACCACGAAATTAAACTACTTTTTTTACCTTGGATCTTTTCTGGGAAATTTTCAAGCCTTTTCTTTTTTATCATAGCGCAAAATAAAAGTAATAAACCGCGAAACTTTGTAGCCCTATAGCGGAGCAAGATGAGTCGACCACCACGGCCCAGAAAAAAAACGGAAACAAAGAAGAAATAACCTCATTTTACACGAGGGCAAAGAAAAACACAAACTAGAATGGGAAATTCTTATTTCTCTAGTCTAGCTTCGTATTTCGGAAAGGATAAATATATCATTATAAATATAAAGCCTATTTTTCACAAACAAGAATAGACCAATTTAAAAAGTCTAAATGAATTCTGGGTAAAAAGCTACGCACTCTATAAGCGCGAGAAATACAGCTGCATTAAATCTTCTTCGTTTCACGAGAAAGAAACTTTGCGAGGTCTAGATTGATACTATTTATCAAATTAGGCTTAACAAGCTATAAGTGTTTCCCGATTAGATTATTAAATTAAAGACCACAAAAACTTCCAACTACTATTTAAACATATTCCACAGCAAGGGTTAAATGATTTCAGTATGGCCATCAAAGAAATTCCTACCCTTCCAACTTCGCAGACATCGTGGGTAACCTTAGGTCAGTTTGGGTTAGGTTTCATTTAATGCGGGGTGAGTTTACATTCATCTTTCTTTATCTACTCCTGACAAAAACAAACCAATACGCTGAAAAGGTATTTTATAATAAAATTCGGAAGCTATTGTAACAAAATACAACCCACCCTTGGAACGGATATGTTTTATTATGGTGGGGAGTCAAAAGGTCGCGAGTTAAAAGGTTGTCCAAGAAGTGGAAAGGGGGGATCCGTACTAGCCCGGAATTGTAAGGAAAATAGACACCAAGTACTAAAGTCATATCCTTTTGGCGGGAAAAACCCGGCCATACCATACATACTTCAGTCTAAAAAGGCGGGAAGGGAACAATATTGAATGTCCAAGTCTTAACTCAGTCTCCGGCAACAACCTTTACAAGACTTCTCTACGTCACCTATCGAAAGCGAGGCCCAACTAGGGTCAACTAGAGTTTCGTAACACTACCAACTAGGCCTGATCTCGGGCAAACATATAGGAGAAGCCGAACAACGTACAAGGAGCTTAATGTTTACACAGAAGTGAAAAGAATACCGAGGTGGCGTCTGGCTAAGTTACCCATGCAAAAGGATGGGGAGGGGTGAGGGGGAAGGCTAGGAAGATTCCTGTCTATAGCTACTCAACGTATACTCAACACCAAGGCCTAGGAGTCAAGAAGAGTACGACGCTAGAAGATCAATTTACATGGGTCATCCGTCAACCGATCGATGGGGGAAAACAACCCCCTGCCTGCCTCTTTACTATCCAGATTTTTTTCACTCCTTTTCTTTACTCTACCAGACATACTCAAGACTCGCTGGCTAGGGGTGACTACATAAACTTTACCAAAAGTATATCATATAAAGTCAGTGGAGTTTCGTGATTGCCGTCACGGATTTCACGATTTCTTCCAAGAATTTTAAATCTTCGAAAATTACTTTTGATTTCTTATTTTGTGTTTTCGCAAGTAGTGTATGGTGTTTCGTGTAATGATGGACATTTGCAAAGTTTTAAGGTACGTGACACGCGTATCTTCACGTCGAAAAATTTACTTTGAGCGTTATGGGGAAAAAACACTCCACTGAGATTGCGGGGGCCCCAACCCCTGGATGGTGGTGGTAGTGAGAAGGAAAAGTGCCTACTTTAGACCAAAAGAGGTTGCGCTCCCGTCGCGAAAACTATACTGTTTTTCCTCTCAGAGAAACAATATCTTTCATAGCTTTTCCCCCACCCATACCCCTTCAAAATATACACGTAGTATTCAATGTTAGATTTTCTTAGAAATACGTATCGGTTTGACTATATATATCAAAACAGAAAGTAATTTCAGCATATTAAATTTTCCTGAAATAAAATTATTTTCCTATTCCCTTTTTCAAGCTTGCGTTCAAAATGCGTAGGTGTAAACCTTTTTTCTATATTTCTTGAAACGACTAATTGTTAAAAGATTTTCTTTAACCCTTGTCTGTTAATTAAAATTACAAAAACCAGCGCCCCGAAAAAATCCGTTCGGCGTAAATTGACGTATGCTTATAAACTACGAGACACATACACACAGACAAAAATCAAGCGAGAGGAGAAACAGAATAGGAAATCAGAAGATTAGTCGAAAGAGGAAAAAGGAAATGCGTTGTGGTTAAGGAAACATCACGTTTTGGTAACGACACAATCATTTCGGGATTATAAGAGGCAAAAGAGAGGAGAGAGAGGGAAGACCAAGAGGAGAAAAGGTTCAGAGAAAGATGAGAGAAAGAGAGAGAGAGAGCGGTGGGAACCGACCATAGATACCTCGATGGGAGTCAAGCCGTGCCTGGTGTCCTGGGCGTGATGGTGATTGGGTAAACGCGTCGGATGACGGTTGATGAGCACGTCATCGTACGTGACTCCGTTAGAACCTGTCATGTCGCAATGATGGGCCTGGTTAGGCTCCGATTTGCATGGCAAGAAATTCTGAACCTTTTTCTTGTGCCTATAAAGGAAAAAGGTAAAAAAAAATTATGGTTAGTCTCGAATCACGTTACAAATATGTTTTTGGTGATGTAATATTTAGTTAAAACCATATTTCAAAATATAATTTTCTTTTCATAATGGGTAAGAAAAAGAAAAACTGAATATTTTTGATAAACACTGAATAAGTCCGAGAAGAAAGCATACCAATGCTTCATAAAAGATTTCAAATATTAAAAAGTCCTTTCATTCATTGATATTCATTATTAATACATCTTTATCGAAAAGCGACCGTAGGGTGTTTTGAGGCTTCTAAATCAGCCACGCAAAACACCCTGGGGTTATTTTCATTGAAGTCCAGGTACGTATTAAGAATTAATCATTTGGAAAGGAAATAACGTGGCAAAGGCTTATTTTTAACCCTAACTTAGGAACTAAAAGGATCGTATCGTAAAAGGCTTGGTTACCCCGAAACCATCCCCTTCTCATTCTACGCGAAAAATATGGAATGAAATGGAATATCGTGGTACGCTCTAATAGGGAGAGGAAGATGTTGGAACGTCTTAACATCATTACCGTCGCCAAAGCTAAAGGAATATCTTTGGTACCGCGGGATGGAAGGTGAGTACCATCACTTTGGAGCGTGTTCGGAGCAAAGGAGGATCCGATTCCGAACCTTCACCAGATCCCTAATAGGCGCGGACACTCCATACCCCTCTAGAGTGTACCGGGGTACTCTAGTACAAAAAAATAGGCCCGCATCGAACGTTGCAGCGATTTTTACGGATAAAGAAAGCGGCTACTTTGGGGGAAAAGAAAGTTTCGAGATCGGATTCCTTTTCCATCGGTTGTAGCTTTTTTCCCTTTCGCGTCTCTCTAGCGCTGCGTAGCTCAACTCATTTAGCCTTTGACTGCGTTATTTCTTCTATCCCTTTCCGTTCATCTTTAGGAGAAAATTTAATTTGCCTTTCTTCACTCAGTCCCTAATTTGGGAGAGAAGAAGCGCGGCTACACCGCTCCTAACTCTACACCGCTCCTAACTCTACACACCGGATTGGAATAAAGAGGAACGAAGCAACTACGTCTGACACATCCAACGTTTCTCCTTCTTATAACCTTATTAAGAAACGATAGAAAGAAAATTGTATCCTTAGTGTTTGAGTGCCTTGGCTTTGTCCGAAATAATGACGCTGCTGGAAAAAGGACTTTTGGGATTCCAAGATAGGAAGGAATACGTTTCAGTTTACATCTATCGCCGCCATATTCCAAGATGGCCGCGAATTACGAACATAAATCTAAGCTAGTGTCAGCTTCATAGATAAAGAGGTTTAGAAGTAGAACAAACAATTGAAAATAATCCCAATGTTATAATATATAACAACAATGCGCTATAATACTTTAAACAAATATACCCATGGGCATTTAAATAATATCATTGAGGGCAAAATAATTAATTAAACAGAAGGAACACGCAACGCGTCGTTACGGTACCACATGGTTTCGTGGCGCTTGGGGACCAAAGGATTAAGAGAAAGGTTAATCCTTTGAATTCTGAAATTCGCGCTCGCTTATAACGGCAGCACCGGGCGAGAGTAGAAAAGATTAAGGCGTTGGAAAGGCGCCAAGGCCTCCTATAATGAATTAAAACCCAGCAGGAGACAGGAAGAGAATAGACATAAGCGCCGAACAGAACGGTAGAAAGTGTAAAGAGAACGAATAACAATATAAGGAGTGTCGAATTTCTAGAACTAAGCCCAATCTATTCGAAAGAGTTGTTAATTCGTTCTAGTATCCAATAGGTAAAAGGGAGGGGGGGGGGGTTTACTGCGAGAGATTATATCAAAGTCTTAACAAAAGGACTCTCTTGGACTATAGACGCCGGTCTTTCACCAAGAACCTCTCATTCATAATACCGAAGAATACTTATAAGGATGATAGTTCAACCCCCAATAAATTATTCAAATTTCTATATGGAAAGTCGTGGCGCGGTCTAATGAGACCCCCCTACCACCCCTATTCTAATTTAAATCGTACAATATAAAGGATACCGGGCGTTTTAATCAATTGCATTCGTCGAGTTTCCTCTTATTACGAAAATTGATATTACAGCAGATATTGTCAATATTGCGTTGGAATTTTGGAAGAATAAGTAGGTATAAAGTTTGTTAATATTCTGACCGAAATTAATTTTCGGCAAACTTTAATTTCAGCATTTCTATAGTTAAACAAGGGATATATTTAATTTTAGAAGCAGGAATGGAGAACGGTTAGTATTTACTTCAGTCCGACTCATAGCCCACTATAGAGCTCCTCCCTCCAACACGTAAGGAAAAGTTTAAATTATCTGATTGGCTCACTTGAACAACGTTTTCATGACGTTGCTGACGGGGATGGCGAAAAATACGTAATTCCTTTTCACCTCTGTCGCTATGACCCGCCTCTTCATTCATAGCCCCCCCTGTCCCGTGGAAGGGGGTCCGGGACTTTGACGCGCGCCCAGATTACTCTGTTCTCCATTCCTACTTCTAAAATTAAATCTATCCCTGGTTGAACCTAGGCCCAGGTTCTCGGTATCTTTAGAGAGAGTGAACAATTTTATCTATCACACCTCTTAGCTAAATAAATGCCAGAGTTACGATTATAATATTTCTTTAAAAAATTAATTTCATTACGTTATAGGCCTACTCAATTAAAATATATATAAAATACAGATGTCTAGCACTAGGCCAAAAAAAATATATACAGTATATCATCCTCTCTTAATAGAAATAATTTTGAAAAGGAGTTAAGTATTACAGTAACTTATAGTAGCCAAGGCTTATAGCAATATCTAGAGCGGCAGAATCTCTTTCAATATGGCTAGCTGCAGCAGCCGCTGACTCGCTCGCTTATAACCAAGAAAAAAATCCACCAAAAAAAAATAGAGTGAAGACCTCCTTTCTATTCCGCTTCTCTGTTTGACACAGATAAGGGGTCCAAGGCCCAAAAAAATATAGCACCACCCTTACTCCCACTATAGCCAAGGAATGAAATAGCAAAAAAAAATGGTTTCTACCCTAAAAAATATATATATAAAGAACGCATTCAACCTCATACAACACAAAAAGATGGAGGAAGCGGGTGGGGGGGGGGGCAAGGGATGCTGGGAAAATGAGGGGGAGGTGAAGGGATATTTGGTCAAAGTAGGACAGACGACAAAGAGAAAACGCCGTTCTCTCCCCGCAGAAAAACGAGAATCAATGAGATTCCTTGATCACCATTTAGCCGCAGCATCCAGAGACGGAGCGCGATAGTTTTTATAAGTTTTCAAAAGAAAACTGACGTTATTATCGCCTATAAAAGGATATCTAATTCCCCAAAGGCTAAACCTCAACATTTAATAAATGGAAGTTACAAAATATATTACTAGAGGTCCATATATTGAAGTGTAAGATTGTTTCTTGTATCAGAAATACATAAGACTCTTCTACTTGGAGTCTTTAAAGGCCGACTTCCATCGAAAAGGGTTCTAGCTAACTGAAAGCCGTGCAATGTCGTTCTAGCGGACAGAGATACACAATAGAGAATTTCCTTCAGGGGAAAGCAAAAATAAAGAGAGGAAATAAATTTAAAAGGATTTCTATTGTTCATCTTCAGTTCTCTAGAACCACTGATTGCACGGCTTTCGGTTAGCGAGAACCCTTCCAACTTTTGACCCAGCGGGGATTCGAAAATCGGCACGGTCGCTTCATTTTTAGACTCAGTGCTCGGTTTTCAGTTCGCTAGAACCCTTTTCGATGGAAGTCGGCCTTTAAGAGACCATCCGATTGAAGGTTAGGGGAAGGGCTTAAAACTTCGATAAACCGCCCACTCCTCCTTCCTAGCGTTTCATTGGCTATTCACAAGTATAGAACAACCGTCGATTCTAGGTCTACTCGTTCAGAACGCACAAAGAAAACTTGTTTACGTTCGAGTTTGGGCCTCATAGGTCTCGGGAGTCGCTACGTCAATATCAAGTGATTTTTAATTCAAATTCAATTTAACTAATGCACAGACTAAATAAAAATAAAATAACGGATTGAAACTATAGTGTACAATATTAAAAATAATCTGCTAATTTTTATACGTTCTTTCTAACAAAAATCCCCAGGTCTGGTTCCTCACAATAATTCAACGAGGACCCGAACTTGGAAACGCCAGATCTATAAAAAGCATCGTCGTATATATATAGAATTTCTGATCAAACGGAAACAAAAACAGACAGTAGTAATGGACTATCGATTGAGTTTCTTTTCCTTTAAGGATGAAATAAAGAAATATAAGGAAAAAAAAACCTTCCTTGGGATCTTCTATTCCATATTAACCTTCCTTTTCCATAGTCTCTCTCCTATAGCCTCGACCTTAAAAAATCCCGCAAGATAAAACCCCCCCAAAAAAACTACAGAGGCTAAGGTACGGGATCCTAAAGCTATTCATTACAACACACCGACCACCAAGAATTTTAGGATTCCAAACTCTAAGTCCTTAATATGTTTCGTCCATTTTCTTCTATACCGACTGGTCTTCTTCCTTTCCCAGTCTAGCTAGCTTCCGCTGCCAAATTCTATCTATCTCTATTCGTCTCTTATTTTCTTACGAGCCTTTTCTACGAAAAGGAAGCATTACTTAATATACCTATATTCGAAAGGAAATCATTATAGGCCTATATTTATATACATACAGGGTGTTTCTGACAAGTCTGATATAAATTAAGGCGGATGTTCTTTGGGTGGTGGTTTTGAGTCGAAAATGCAACATCTATGACGTTTTTCTCTATGGGACACTGTTTTCGAGTTAGGATTTGAGTGTTTTAGATATGGTATGTTATCGATTGGGCGTGTTATCAAAACAGCATTGTCCAAAACGGCTTTTTCATAAACGCGTTTGCCATTATAGCCATTTCTCGTTTTAGCGCATTTTGATTACAGCGTTTATATCTTGAGCGTACGGAAGTACGCCTTTTCCAAAATATTGTTGTTTATCTTCATTAACTTCCCAAAATAATATGCCTTTTCCAAAAAATTATATTTTATATTTAGTTCCGATATAACATTACTCCTTTTTGCATAATATTGTTCTTTGTTCTATATACTTAATATAATAGAGATTTCCCTCCCTATCAATCACAGTTTGGGCGGAAACAGCAACCTCTTTTTTGGGAAATAGCGCTGTATTGAGAAACGCGGAAACAGCAACCGCGGTTTTGCTTCCACGCGGTTTTGCAAACCGCTGTTTTGGGAACCGCTTTATTCCAAAACGCTCTTTTGAAAACCGCTCAACTACCCGTGAACCTTTAGATATGACCCCTTAATTAAATTAACGTGTCTTTCAAATTCTAATTAAATTTAAGGGGTCATCCGTAAAATACTCCAATCTCAACTCGAAAACAGTGGAACGGACGGAAAAAATGTGATAGAAAATTGTAAACTCAAAATCGCCCAAAGAACATCACCTTTAATTTATGGCAGACTTTTCAGAAACACCCTGTATATATATATAGGAAAGTTTTATAGTAAACATTGGATTATTACGTGGATTTTTAGAGCTCCCAAGTCCTCTATAGTGAAAAAACTCCTAATTTTAAATTTCTAAATTCAATTTCAAAATTATTTATATTGTTGAACATGGCATTTTCGTAAATACTGTTTTTAAACACAAATTTAAAAAAGAAAAATAATTCCGTACGCAATAACAAATTTGTTTGTTGTGAATTCGAGCATTATTTAAACATAATAATACTAAAATCCATAGAATACTTAAGGCGTTATTGATCCAAGTCTTGTTCTAAACTAATCAATACTTTCCATCGGAAGTGGGTTGAAAATTTAAACCCGGAACCGAGAAACAATAAATGTAAATAAAAAAAACCCGGAAATAAATATTTATAAGAGTTAAAAATACGAATATTTTCTCTTAAATTTAAATTTTCGTATACGGGGTTTAGCGGAAGCCGACTAAATAAAGAGCTACAGTGCGAAAGAAGCGTTATGTTTCAGGGCAGGCACTAGTGAAAAAAGCAAAAGCAAGGAGGGCTAAAAAAAAAGAAACAAAAGGGAAAACACATCGGGAGGGGAAATCAATTGATTCTTTCGCTCGTGGGGCATTCCATGTGATTTCGACCAGTGATGTCACCATGGGTCAATCGATTTTTTTCAAATTTGGTACACCATTAGATACCATTAAGAAACTAAGGTTTCCAAGTTTTTAGCTTAAAATATTGAGAACTTTTTGAATAATGCCAATTTTTCAAAAACCCACTATTTTTAAAAAAAATTCTTTCATTTCTGGACCCTTTTACTTAAGGTGCCATAACTTCTGTTCTATTAATGTTTTCCTAACACAATTTAGCAGCCTTGCGCAGTAAAGCAAGGGCTATTCAACGAAGAAATCATCGAGGTTCTATCACGAAGCGTTGTCAAGTTATTAAAAATATAAAATGAAAATTATTTTTTCGTGGGGTTCCATTCCAGGCGGGTTTTGGTCATGTGGACAAGTGATATATTGGAATATTTTACCATCGTTAGATACCTCTTGGAGAGATCTTTAAAATGAGATCTTAAAAAAAATATGGTTTTTCTTAGTTTTGATTTTAAAGACCAAAATCAAATTTCTTGATTTTGATACATTTTGAGATTTTATTTTTTTAACATTGGCAACAATGGCAATAAAAATATCTGAAATTGAGGTAGTTAGAAGAGCGCACGAGACACGCAATTCGCGAAAAAAAATACTTTCACCCCACCCCCCCTTCAAATGAAAGGTATTTGAACTTTAGGAAGAAATATTTGGCTCTGAGGTCGAAAAATGTAATTAAGGGCCTCGTGGAAAATATCGTCTTTTTTCACAGAGAAATTATTTTGTTTCGAAAAAGGGTGCAGTACCACGCCGATGTACTAGTTTCAATCATAAATGTCTCCAACATATTGAGCAACTGATACGCCCAAAATTAGAGAGTTGCAATACGAAATCTTGTAAATGATGCTTTGCAATACGAAATCTTGAAAATGATGCTTTGCAATACGAAATCTTGAAAATGATACTTTGCAATACGAAATCTTGAAAATGATACTTTGCAATACGAAATCTTGAAAATGATACTTTGCAATACGAAATCTTGAAAATGATACTTTGCAATACGAAATCTTGAAAATGATACTTTGCAATACGAAATCTTGAAAATGATACTTTGCAATACGAAATCTTGAAAATGATACTTTGCAATACGAAAGGATTTCATACACTATAGTACCTCATTGTCTGGTTATTCTATTTTATATTAGTAGTAGGCTTAGGCTAAATTAACTTAATTGATCGTAGCATGTAATATTTGGTATCTGAATGCGTTGTTGTCAATACATATATAACATCCTATTATGTGGTCTTTCGAATGAAAATAAAAATCTAGAGTGAAACTGCCCTTTAATTTCAGCGCATTAGAAATAAATGGCGTTATCATTAAAAAACTTTATTTCGCTCTTATTACGGGTAGTGCTAGTTTTGGATAGATAGGTATGTGGCGTAGTATGAGATACCATTATTGTCCATTGGTATTTCGGTGATAAATGGAAGGAAAGTACTAAACTTACTCCTCGCGATGTGAGAGCTCGCTTCCTCATGTGTTTTTCTTGCAAGCTCAATTCGTGCTGGAAGAGCATCTTCGTTTGTAAGGAAGAACTCTCTAATTTTGGCGTATCAGTTGCTAAATATGTTGGAGGCATTCATGATCGAAACTAGTACATCGGCTTGGTACTGCACCCTTTTTCGAAATAAAATAATTTCTCTGTGAAAAAAGACGATATTTTCCACGAGGCTCTTAATTCAATTTTTCGACCTCAGAGCCAATATTTCTTCCTAAAGTTCAAATACCTTTCATTTGAAAGGGGGGGGGGGGTGAAAGTATTTTTTTTCGCGAATTGCGTGTCTCGTGCGCTCTTCTAACTACCTCAATTTCAGATATTTTTATTGCCATTGTTGCCAATGTTAAAAAAATAAAATCTCAAAATGTATCAAAATCAAGAAATTTGATTTTGGTCTTTAAAATCAAAACTAAGAAAAACCATATTTTTTTTAAGATCTCATTTTAAAGATCTCTCCAAGAGGTATCTAACGATGGTAAAATATTCCAATATATCACTTGTCCACATGACCAAAACCCGCCTGGAATGGAACCCCACGAAAAAATAATTTTCATTTTATATTTTTAATAACTTGACAACGCTTCGTGATAGAACCTCGCTGATTTCTTCGTTGAATAGCCCTTGCTTTACTGCGCAAGGCTGCTAAATTGTGTTAGGAAAACATTAATAGAACAGAAGTTATGGCACCTTAAGTAAAAGGGTCCAGAAATGAAAGAATTTTTTTTAAAAATAGTGGGTTTTTGAAAAATTGGCATTATTCAAAAAGTTCTCAAAGTTTTAAGCTAAAAACTTGGAAACCTTAGTTTCTTAATGGTATCTTATGGTGTACCAAATTTGAAAAAAATCGATTGACCCATGGTGACATCACTGGTCGAAATCGCATGGAATGCCCCTCGTAGGTTCTCTTCAATTGAGATATCTAGCCGCTATATCCAACGTCCCGTGATAAAAGGATCAGAAGATTCGGTACAGTACACCGAAACCGATCCCATGTAAATATAACACGTTATTTCGAAAGAGGGTTTAACGTTTGGTTTAGATAGAAATAAAAAAAAAATCGTGCCGTGGGAAACTCCAGATGACAAAATCCTTTTGGTATAAAATGCTGTTTACCGCTATACTGACAATGGATAGATAGAGACTCTTCCGTCACAAAACAATAACAACTAAGCGTCAACTTAATGCTTTTTCATAAATATTTAATACTGAATTTCGGATTTTAAATTCAGTCTCAAATAACGCTGACATAAATATTAATCTAGGCCTAAATTTTGATATATTTCTGTCTCCTGAATCGTGATGTATATGTTTACTCTATCATTAACAAGCGTCTTTTCTTGTTCTTAGAATAATTGTTTTAACGGTAGACAGACAGTATGGCAGACCTAAATGCATTATACCTACAAGGAGCTACGAAAAAAACACCATATATCTAACGGGCCCAATTTTTCTCCCTAAAAATAGGTCTTCTCTTGCCGCCTTCATTGTAACGTAGGTCGCGCGCGTCTACTCTGTATACCTTATACGGGGGGGGGGGAAGAGAGTTTGCAACAGCTGTTTTACCTTCCCGCGCGCCTCCCTAAACCGATTCTCGGTAATGATTCCAACGAAAGATTATGGGAATAGATCATAATAAAACGTAAACGCTGGCCTATTCTATTCTCAACACAAATTTACAGTACCTACAAAGGTTTAAGATATAGGAGGCTTTACCTTCTTCGAGGTGAACTTTCAACTTGAAAACAAAAAAAAACCTAGTTTAGTTTGAAATTCCACATGTCGTTTGGTATGTTTCTTAATTTTCAAATCTACTCATAACCGTAGTTACTTGAATAACCCTTGAACGCGGCCAAGGCTTAACGCAACCGAGGCTTAATCGTTCAAAATATCAACGCTGGAGCTTTTCTCTCTCCCCTCTTGAATTATGGAACAAGATTCGGGCAGGCAGAGACCAAATACCGACCGACAAATGAATCTCCCGCCTTCTTTCCTTTTACAGATCTGCCATACATCCAAACTACCACCACCACGGTTATACTTAATGGCCCTAAGATGATAATTTGGGATTCCGTACGACGTTCAGTTAAGTCTCTCCTAAGCCTTGGCTAACAAACGTCGTACACTAAGACTTAAAGGGGGTCCCCCCCCTACCACAAATAGGACAGTGTGTAGAGCAACCGCTCGTCAGGCGCGAGCTTAACGAATGCTTTAGTCCTAACGAATAAATTATAAAATAGTATATTGTAGTACCCCTTACGAAAATTAATGTTAGATGATATTAAACAGAAGTCCGCGTCTTGATTTCTCTAGAAAATAGGCTTAATTTAAGGTATTAATAATAAAGGTTTAATTCCATTAAACCTTTCTTTTTTTTCGTTCCAATTTCCCTACGCTTATAGTTTAATAGCCATTCTTTCCCCTCCCTTAATATTATCCATTTACTTCTCTTGGAGAAGGCTACAGGCATTTTACGTAATTATGGAAATTAAGCTCTGCCCGGTTCTGAATTGCCACGGCCAAAACTAAGCTCTCCAAAAATTATTATATTTTTGGTATTATACCTTTTTCGCGTACGGTACCGCCCTGCAAATTTTTAATAACGCTTTTTGTCATTAACTCGAGACGACGGCTTAAGAGAAAAATATTTATGCCTTGCTTCATAAGTAATATAATAATAATAAGTTTAACACTAAATGAAGGTGTTTTCCCGGGTGGTAACTGACAATTGGTCAAAATGTTCGGGGGAACACCCAACCCTTCATTAACAAATATTGCAATGTGGCAATGAAAATTGTCATATTTATAGTTACTGCGTTTATTTATATTTGGATTAAAACGTTGGATTAGGTCCTTAAAGGTACAATGAACTAGTTTTAAAAACCTTTTTGTCGTAGATTTATCGATTTAGGATGTTTTTTTTTCTTTTCTTTTCAGGCTAGTCTGCGTTTTGCCTTAGCCTTAACCGATTCTATCCTTTTTGCCTGAATTGTTACTAACACGTAGCGTAAAACGTGGGCGAAAAATGAAAAATTTGAAATTCTAAACGCGCTAGCTAGATTTTTCTCTTTATATTATTGTTATAAAAGCTGCGGAAAAAGGAGAAAAAATAAAGCCGAAAGGGTGCAACCTTTTGTAACCTTATAAATATATTATTTTTATTTCTTGGAGTTAAATCAGCCGTGTGTACTTTTATTACGAGTTTCAAAAATTTCTAAACCTTTCGTTTTTTTTATTCCAAACGGTATACATTTTTTATGTAAATATATCAAATTTAAGCGATGTATTATAATAAATATAATTTTAAATATTTAAAATTAATATTTTAAATAACCACGTTATAATTTGAACGATTTTAATTAACAATAAAATATTTTTAAAAAACCCCTATGAAGTAGCTTCTCCCTGAACACCGGTGTGTTGCGGGTTAAACATTTCTACAGGAGCCGTAGAGTTAACATGGGATGGTTTTCCCCTACAAGGTTGGTTTCCTCGCGTACATAAATGCGATGCAGTAGAAAATTTCATTTAGAAATAGTTTCATGGACAATTTAAATAATATATATTTAAAATGACATTGACATAATAGAATACTTTATGATGAAATAATATTCATGCACGATTTTAACCAATTACAATCCAATACACAAACATCCGAAGCAATTTTCATATAGTTTCGTCTCCATGTCTTCCCACATCAGAAAAACTCTCTTAAATTTGGAAATCTACCCTCTTTAAATCCTCATCATCAGTTGTAAAGTTAGAAAATCCTCTTTTCAAACCAACCGCACCAACCCATTTCCAATATATATATATAATCTCCCTACTTCCTAGCTAAACTTCCTAGAAAGCGATGGGAAAAAGGCCTAACTTTAACCGTAAATACCTAAGAGAGTTGCGGAAGAAACCCGAGTAGGGGAGAGAGAGAGAAAAAACGTAGCGGGCAATTTTAAGGTGTTATTAGGTTGAAACGTTTCAAAAAGAAATCAGCAAGCTAAGGTACGTGAGTCGCATAATGAGTCAACTGAACAGAACCGAACCGAGGCACACGAGAAATCTAATTCCGTATACGGACAAAAAGGGTATATAAATCCATAGGAAGAGCCGCTCTGAGCTGTCGAAAGAGGCTATAGCTAAGGAGGCGAGGAATTTCGCAAAACAGAACCTCGTTTCCTGAACCAGAAGTTGATTAACGACTAAAGTAATCAAATACATCTTTCAAAATAAGTCAATAAATACGCCAGTAATTTAAGCAAAGGCTTAGCAGAGTTATACGGTGCTAAATCAACTCCCGGTTAACTGTGTTTGTCCACTCGTCTAAGACGACTTGACCCGTATTGACCTATATTAATAAACTACACTCTTTCCCGGCTTCCACTTTATCCTAGGTTAGAAACATGGGCAAGCGTCATTCTAAAGAAAGCTGAGAGAGACATTCATCCCAACTCTTTGCCCATGATACCCCTATGGTCTTGGTCGTATAGTGGTCTTTCTTTTGTACCTTTAAAAAGGAACGCTTAGCTGGCCCCTTTTAAGGAGGTTTCGCTCGAATACTGCGGATGGAGGTGGGGGTAGAGGATGAGACTGGGGCAAAGCCTGCCCCCTTCTTGGGAAAGGTAGGGTTAGGTTGGGTTGGGTTGCTCCGCACCGCGTACTAGCAGGAAGGGTCCTTAATGACGGTCATCTGGCAAAAGGGTCATCAGCGCCCATGCTGGCCCGGAGACGGGCGGAGTGAATACCATGGAAACAACATAATGGTCCGTCAACGTTTTTCTACCCCGTATTACCTGCATACTCCCACTCCTTCCCCTCTAACCTTTAGGGGCTAACCCTAAATATTTTAAAGATCCCAAAAATAAAGTCGTTTTAAGCCTTGAAAACCTTTTAAATTTTCAAAAATATTAAAAAAATAATTATCTATCAGGACATAATCAGACCTTCAATTTAAGGTAAATAGACCAAAAAAAAATACACTAAAATTATTTTAACTCCAAACCTTTATAACTTCGTTATTTTTATTCCAATTTCGATCAATTTTGTTTCATTTTGAAGCCAAAATCAACCGCAATCCGAATATACCACGACCCCAAACTATACACTTCCGGGAAACCCATAATTTTACAATATATCTCTACCCAAAAAAATCAAGAAGGTTTTCTTGAAGATTCGCTTCTCCTTATACTTTGGGCAAGACCCCTATATACACCACGAGAAGATCTGAGGGTGGTTTGAAAGAGTACACGCCAGCGCTCTTCCTTAATGATGCTGGCTGCCTGGACCCTAAAGTTCTTCGTATGGAAGAAGGAAGGAAAGGAAACGCGGAGACGCACACGAACTAAGAAGAAAAGAAGAGCCGTCGGTAAAGAGAACCCAGAAAAAAACCTAAGGAGGGAAAAAAAATTCTACTTTAAAAAAAAAATGGGGTGCAGTTGAAGCAGACGAAGAGGGGGGGGGAGAAACCTACGTCTCTTTGTAAAAATGTTGGAACTAGAAGAGAAGGTTAAAGCACGAGTAGGAGCTTCTTAAAACATTAGGGTAACGGACTAAGTTCTTTTCCTGAACAAACTCAAAGGAAAAAAAGAAGGGATCTAAAGGAAAGAAGAAATAAAAAAAAATCTACCTATAGTTCTTCTCTTCTCTTCTCGTTTGATACCTACTATGCACGAGCAGTCCTATTTTTATCAGTTTTATCTTCCCGATTTTCTTTATAGTTTATAAGATCAATGGACAGAATTTTAAGCCTCGCTGGGCTGGAGAAAGGTACGTACATTTTCATTGTAGGTCAGATTAGGCTTAATATTTAGGTTTTATTCCAAACCTTTGATCACGATGTATTCCACATGAAAGTTAAAGTTAAGCCTAATATCAAAGAATATATAGATTTTTTTGTTCTACATTTTGCGGGGTATAACCTTTTTTTTAGGGTTTGAATCGTGAGGATTGTGTCAAAATTGGTTTGTCTAATTCCGCTGAGAGTTCCATCTCAAAATATACCTGGCCTTTCCAAGCGCGTTTCCCTGGCAGGTATAAAACTTTCACGACGTCTAGGAGAGAAAGACAACGTCATAAAAATGGCTGTAGAAATAGAACGTGATTTTCGCCTCCAATACTGTTTGAAAAACTAAAATATTTCCGTGGAAAATAATTTGGAAAATGCAAAAGTATCTTCTAAGAGTTCTCAGGTTGATTTTAAATGATATAAAGTTTTGGAAAAAAACAACCACCAGCCGACAGTCTAAGCTCTAGCCGGTAGGTCGTATAGGGTTTCCCGAAAACCCAACCCAAATTTACAATCTTGAAAAGAGCAAACGTAGCCAACAATTCGCCTATATTTTTCTATCCGTAACAAGGCTGCCAGTTGAATACGAACCATTTCACCACGAAAATACGTCAATGATAAATCAAGATCTACGGGCTAAAATAGGCCTGGATTATTGCAAACTCAGCCTGGGATAACACCATGATGGGAGCCAACCAGCTAGACTCCATCTGAGGGAAAGAGAGACTGACTGATCTTTATCACAGTGACGGTAGACTTCATTTTGACCCGTCTAACTTTACAGCAGATACAAGCCTATATTCTGTTAAAATACATTTGGTTCTTAGGTAAGGGAAATGTACCTCTGGTAGCGCTGTAAGGTGAGAAGGGATTTCGACATAGTTTAAGGGCGGCCGGTTTGGCGGGCACCTTGGAGACTCCACCCCGGGATGGATCCCCGACTGATCTTGATAGAGAAAGAAGTCAAATGGTTCCAGGAGTTGCATTATGAATGGATAGCTAGTTCCTAGACTATCGATCCTTCAAAAAAATTCGGAGAAAGTAGACTCCCATACCTTAACTAATTCTTAGTCCAAAAAGGACATAAATATGGAACTAACTTAAAGAAAAGATACAATATATTTCATGTAAGTTAAGATTAAGTTTGAGAGATAACCATCCGGTAAAAATATCCGTCAAAAAATATATACATACAACAAAGGTCAAACAAACGGTAGGCAAATATTTACAAAAGTCTTCACCCGCTTTTTAAAATTTTGGGAAAACGCCCTGTTAGGAGTGGACCTTTTAACATTGAATATACATAGTTTAACTACAACCAACCAGAACTACGTTAAGATTTTCAAGTTTAATGTATTTCTTTCTTAAACGTAATACGCTACGAGAAGAGGCGCTATATAGTTATAGTTCTTTATTTCCTTAGTGCGTCTATAGAAATGAGAAATTTTCAATCACTCTGACAAGGAACTAAGAAACTATAGAGAATGGTTACTCTATACTCTGGCATAGACGATTAGGGTTAACCCTTGGTTGAACGCGGTGTACCCCTTCGATCAAAACTAGTTGTCTACTTATTTCGGTTGATGTAGGGCTAGAAATAAGCTTACACGGAGAGACTGTAAGAGGAGAACTGAAGAGAAAGAGAGGAAGAAGAGAGAAAGAAAAAAAATTGGGATGGGGATGTAGTGATCCATCATAATTTTGACCTCGCCTTACCTCGGGGCTAGACCGTTCCCTACGACTTTTAATAAATACACAATAGGCCTTGGCTAACCGCTTATGCCCTTTAAACTGTATACCCTTGTTCTGTCGTTTAAGCCTTGGTAACGTTTAAAAGGTAAACACCCAAAACACAATTCCATTTTAGGGATTAATCTTGGCTTGGGTGGGTGCTTTAGCGCAAACATTAGAATAATTTGGTCAAGAAATTTTAATATTAGTTAAAATTTTCACACATTTTTCAAACATGTCGAATTTTTTCGGGTGCGCACGTCTTTTTGGTTCAAAATTACTCAATTCAAAAAAAGGCTTTTCGTATCTACCACTAGGTCTACTACAGCAAAAAAATATTCTATTACGCCGAGGGTCTTATATTTCTTGGCTAAGCCTTGGTCAATGTTCAGAAAAAAAATCTTAGAGAAGTTATTGGAAGTTCGGACCAAAAATTGAAGGTGAGCGCATATTTTATAATATAAAAGTTTGAGATAAAATACCGGGTAGACCTTGCGGAAGGTATAAGAAACTTTTCTGGAAGGTAAAATTTATGAAGGTTCGCTGTGAACAGAAAACGTTATACGGCCAAGTTTCGACTAGCTCCTATATTTCCAAAACGCGGGTTCGCGCCTTGAGCTTAAAAAAATCAGTTCGAAGTTAACTGATAATACGTAGAAACCTGTTATACACGCGATGTCAATTTACAGGCGGTACCTTTCACTATATTCACTAGAACTTCGCGAATACTAAGGAAACGGCAAAAAAAGCAATATTCCAAAATTCTGATACACCTATTCTTCTTTTATTTCTAAACTGAGTTCATTTCACGCGCAAAATTCGACATTCAAGTAGCTAAACTCTCCCTAAAACAGACTTATAAACGCAACGCATTTACAGGTTGAAATAGTTCAGTATAGAGCAACTTTTAAAGGGAGTTGTAGAAGAGAGAAGAAAAAAAATGAAATATTATGATGAGAATCGCTCTAAAAGATGGCTGCCTATTTTCCTGACACTAAAGTCTAAGGAAAAAGTGCCTATTACTAAAAATGGACACATCAAGTCGAGCCCAAAAACTCTGGTTGGTAAATGTCACTATACTTTATGAAATAGATCCAGTTAAAAAAGTTACTAAAGCTCGAGCGATAAAGTAGTTCGGGAGTAAATCGGTCGCGTGAATGATTGGGTTTAGTTTTAAAGCTTAGGCATTATTAATTTAGAAACAACTTATAACGTTGTAATTGACTATATTCCTGATACATGGAATTGGAATTAAATTGGCAAGTTTTTCTCTTGAGGGTTGGGAGGGGTAAGGCGCGAAACGAAAAGCAAAAGGGCGGGAAAAAACAGCAGCAAGGCATGGGCCTCAACTATTTACATATACAGCGAACGGAACTTAACACAGCGTGGAGGAATGGTTACGGGGGGGGATGGAGAAGGGGGGGCTTGAAGAGGAAACAGAAAGCCTTACGAAGAAATTTATTGTTCCGGGACGTAAAGTTTCCCTTTCAAGCGCAAAAACTGTTATATATTTTTGGGGGCCATTTTTCAGGAATTGGTGGTTTCCTTGTTCGTTTTTATTTTTGTCTTTTTTTTTTTTTTACTTTCATAGTTTTTAGGTCGAAGATGTCTTTGTTTATGTTTAAGACATTGTGGTGGTATGTGTTAAAAGTCAAAAGTTCAATCCAAAATTTAAAGCCTTAAATGGAAAAGCTTTGTTTACAGGAATATAAAATACGAAACTCAAAATTTACAGGGAAAAAGAACTTAAAGAGCTCCTAAGATTGTCTGCTAAAGGTTGCGGATTAGGCTCAAAGAAATGGCAAAGATTCAGGGATATGTGATAAGTAGCTTAAACCATAAATAAATTTCCAAATTACAGTTGCGTTTATAGGCATCGAATTCAAGTCAAAATTGGTTGCTGAATATTAAAATAAATCAGAATAGAAAACCAAGGTTGGGGGGAGGGGAGGTCGGAATCAAGAGCGTGGAATAAGCCAATTATAAATCTCCGGTCATCTCTTTTCCAACCCCCAAATCATACATACATACTCCCCGATTATCGACGCATTCCAATCAATAACCAAACCCAAAAAAATGCACCCTACTACTCCTTGCCATCAATTCGGAAGCTTCATCTCCCTTCTCCCTCGCCTCATTCTTATACTCTTTACGTAATAAAACAAAATCAGTCTCAGACATAAAATAATAGAAAGAAAAAGGAGGATGAGGAGGATGAAGAAAAAAAAATCCCTTGGAAGAAAAGGAAGCTGAAGAGCAGGAGAGAGAGAGAGAGAGAGAGAGAGAGAGAGAGAGAGAGAGAGAGAAAAGTCGAAGTTGATCGATTTTGTTCTTCTCTCATCTTCCAATCCCATTCCTCCACCTTTTCCCCTCTCTTTTATATGGACTGTAAAATCCTTAAGATTTATCTGCTATCCTCTCGCGGACCCTCCTATTCTTTCCCATAGACTTAAGCCTAAATATAGTCTAAGACCATGAAAGGGAAAAACGACTACAGGGTGTGTTTCTATTTCTATAGTTCCAGTAGTTCATTTCAATTCACCCAAAAATATTTCACAGATAGATGATGGATCCGTTACCAAAAATATTCTATTTGTATATTGTTGTTTCGACGCGTAATTGTTCTTTAAAAGGGCTCGAAATAGCTTCGAGATAACAGTTCAAATCAGTTCTAAAAATGCTGCTGAACTGCTGGTCTCTCTCCTGACTAAAATTCTTGCAACATTAAAAAAAATTATAATAATATATTTTATGAAAATTTGCTTTTAGTTCAAAATTCATGGAAGAAATAGGTAAATTCAGGAGGAGAGTCTAGAGATGGGTCTACACCTTGACCTAGTATCACTTGACCAGCGATTCTATCCACTAGTGCAGCGATATTGCCTTCTCCTTCAATGTAAAGAATAATGGGTGCTAGGGCCCAATGGAGAAGGTTTTTGAAAATCGATCACTAGATCATCAGGATGAGTTAGGGGGAAGAGCAAAAATTATTCCTTTTTCCCACCCCTGAGGCTCTTTCATCAGTAAAATGTTCGAACCAACACCCTCCCCCGCTACACTAGAGCGCCCGGGCGCAACCCCCAGTACCCCCCTATAACTCAGATATAACGCGTATTCGTATATCAAAGCACCCCCGCGTTCCGTTTGAGCCCAGGGCACACGCGTATTTTTCCCCGGTCGCTCTCTAAACTTAGTTTTCGCTCCTAGTTCCTTCCCAACAAGCTCAGATTGTTTGATGAGTTCCAGCAAAGCTCGTATATTGACGCTAGAACACTAAGAAACTACGCGAATTTGCAATAAAGGTAAAGCCTAAAAAGAGTGAAAAATGTATTACCAGTAAACATGCTTGTTAGTATAGTATCTTTCATGGTGAGACGGACAAGATAAATTTTACATCACGTGACGCGATTGTTAAAGAGTTTACGAATTCTAAATTTTTCTCAGCGCTAAGAATAAATATTGCAAAAAACAGGCAATTATTCCGTTTGTAGGGTAATAGTTTTACGATTACCACCTGCCAGTTACGGAAAATTACCCGATTTAAAAATATTAAAATCCATTTCCGGAGAATATTTTAACATCTTCAAAGAGACAGTGAAATATTCCGGCGTTTCTTATAGTTAAAGGTTAAAATTGCGTAAATCAACGAGATCCTTCAATATCCCTTTTTCAAAATTAGATACTAAGCGGCATCCTCACCATCCTGGGGTGGTTTCACTTTTTTTATTATTATTATTATTATTATCATAATAAAGTATGAATAAATTTTATCAATTATTCATCAAAAACGGTAAATTTTCGCGCAGGCTTCTTCCGCAAGGGGGGTAATTCATAAAAGATGCGAGGAAGCGAGCTATACGTACCCCATAGTTTTAATATGCAAAATTTATTCCAAATGATTATCATTAAGAAGGTCGATATGGAATAAATTAGAGCCGATAAAGACCACGCTGTCATTAAAAAAAAACCTGAAAACCTTACAGTAATTAGGGTTAGCTATCTATACAAAAATCCTTTGAAAATTACGAATATAATTTAAGCATAAAGGAAGGGGAAATCGGTTAAAAACAAATTTCTTGTCGTTTCTAGATAAAACTGGTTTTTTTTTTATTATAAAATTCTCCTGTAAGTGTATAACCCCTCGGATTTATTTCGCACGCGGAAGAAGTCAAAAATATTTCAAAATAAGAAAGAAAGATGAGTCTTTAAAGTGCCAAAATTACGTCTTGCGCTTTTAAGTGAAACGTCACTTTAACCTGAACAAATTATACAGTAAAAGCTTAGGCTACGTGTAGCGTTAATTTAAGTTACACCTTACATTGGTTTTTGGTCACGACCTTCCCTAATCAGAAATTAAGGGGTCCGGTACGGAACGGGGCGAGCATATATATATTTCACAGCATTTCACGCGTTTTTAAATTTAAGAAATAAAATAGAAAGAATAAAAAAAAATAATAATATTTTCTGGTGGTGGTAGTGGTTGATTCTAACGCCGCTAAAAGGCGCGCCCATCTTTTGATAACCGCCATCATTATAAAGTCTACGCCTTAACATCACGAAAGGCACGAAAATGTTATTTTTTTTATTTTTTCTTAATATTTAAAAAAAAAAATTTATATCCCCCATGGAACTTTGGAAGCCTCTTCTATTTTTTACAAAAGGTTATATAGAAGGCGCCTACACTTTGGCGACTGATACGAGTTCAAAGGTCAACACCACCATGCGTAGGAGGAGGAATATATTTCTATGATATATTTATAGGAAGAAGTGTTTTTTTGGCGTTTTGCTCGTGCGTGGCACTACTTAGGCCCAAAAAAAAAGATACGCTTAACGAATTTGGTATTATTATTTTAGTTTAAAAAGGGGTTTCGTTTAGTAAATTGGTTAAGTAGTTAATAATCCGTGAAATATTTATTATTATTTCCTTTAAAATCTGTGCTAAATATAAGGGTTACATTATTTACCGTGAACTTTAACCTTTACGTATATAAATTTCAAAGAAATAAATAATCAACCAACCCGAAAGGTGACCTAACTTATCCCGGACTGAATCCGTGCCCCCCAAACCACAGTATAATATACATAAGGGAACGAAATACATCATTACTTTTAGAAATTTATATAAAAATTGACGTAAAATCAACACACCCAAGCCTGAACGCATGCGCGGTATCAATGTTACCAAAAAGGTTTTTCAAACATTTTTAGTCCGTAGTAGAAGACAAGTCGGGGTCGTTAATTTCGCAGGACAGACTTCCAGACATTGGTGGTGGCCCACTGGACCGCTGTCAATATCTGGCCAAAAAGCTAATCTGTCATATCTAAGGCCCTTCTTATTTTTATACGATCATTCATCTACTGTTGCAAAAACCAAGAGACTCTCTGTAGGGTTTTTATCCCTGACCAAAAAAAAAAAGAGATCCACACCCTCTTCTGTTCTTTAAATTGTCCCTCTTGACTATATCCTCTTAATAGGTCTGAGAGGGGAAGAGTTCCTTAACCTTACGGAACCAAGCCTTAAGAAAAGAAAAACTTTCTTTAAAATTGGCCGAGTGGTCATTAGCCTTACAGTTAAGAGAAAAAACACACCACCAAAGAAAGAAAGAACAAACTTGAAGATAGGAAAAAATAAATTTGTGTGCGTTGGGAGAGAAGTTACATATCGTGTTACGTCATCTACGATAGAGGCGAGCCCTTTGCTACTTTAGGATGGCTTTTAAATGATTTGTAATATTTATTTACCATTTTAAACTCGAATTCATAAGGTAAAACCGTACTATTCCAAACCAACTAGTCTTGACCTCAACCTTAGAAGAAAAAAAACTCCAAAGTCTATCTACCAGGGTTCATACAAACCTGGAAAACAGGGGAACCTGGAAAAATCAGGGAAATAAATAGTTGACAAAAACCTCAGGGAAAACTCAGGGAAATTTCGAATTTTTAGTAAAATTCAGGGAAATCAGGGAAATTTGCGTCAAACAGGGGCCGAGTAATTAAGCAAATGTTCGTGAACATACTCTCCATAGGATTAACGTTACACTATACTTTGGAGGCTAAAAACTCTGGTTATATTAGAGATACGGGGATGTCCTTTGATTATGTAATAGTCTTATTTGCCCCCTCCTTTGTTAACATTTGCTCCATAGAATACTCCATATAGGGGAAAAACCTGGAAAACTCAGGGAAGTATATGGGGAAAAAACCTGGAAATCTCAGGAAAATTTGTTTTCCAAAAGTTGTATGAACCCTGAATTCTACGGAAGACAATATGTAAAAAATCAGCAGCCATTTATACAAAACTACAATGTATGAAAGGAACTCCGCTTAATTGGAATTTCCATTAATAATATGGCAACGACCGGTAAGGGGATTGGAATCTGAAACAAGGCTAGGAATTGCCTGATCTCATCCAAAGGCAAAATCTTCCTTTTCTTTCTTTATCTTATTTCCCCATTCTTTCCCGCGTCTTTTTTTTTTTTCTTCTTCTTCTTTCTTTCTTTCCCGTCAATAGTTAGGGGTATGTGCTATAGGTGAGGAAAATATTCGACTCACGAACCGCGTAATTTTGGGCAAGGCCCGAGAAGTTAACAAGGCAGGCGAGAGAAGGGGCCCCTTCGATAGAGGCGCTTCCCTGAATGCCTGCATTAGTTAGGTTTGGGTTTTTTGGCGGGAGTAAAAAATACCCCCGAGGCTAAGGTTTTGCCTTAGTTTGTCGGAGTTTTGCGCTTTCCATAAATTATATATAAGGTACGAGAAAAATCTAGTTTAGGTTTTATCGTAATAAACCGTTACGCAATCAGTTAAAAATTAAAACCAGGCATGACAATATTTATAAAAAGAGCTATGTTTTAACCACCGTATATATCACGCCATTATATTCACACCCCTAATTTTACGGGCACCATAACCCTTCAAATTACGTCATATTAAACCGCTGAACGTCAGCCCAAAATCACGCTCCAATAGACATAATCCAAATCATTTCGAAACCCTTCCCTCCCAGAAAAAAAAGGGGGGGGGGGTGGAGAAGGCCCAACGCGGGCCAACAATAGGGACCATAAGGCGACAGCAAAAAATGTCGGATGGCTTTTAAAGTTTACTGTATCAGGAAAGATAAAAGAAACACATACACACAGAGAGAGAGTTAGGGACAAGGCGCGTCGAGAGAGTGAGTGACTTCCCAAATGAAAAGCCTTCCCCACTTTCCCCGGTCATTACTATACTGCACTCGTTATGCAAATTAGATGGCAGTAAAAAAAGTATCAAGAGAGCCAGTGAGTGTTTTCATGCACGAGACTGTAAAAGGGCCAGCGATATCCGGGCCCCGTTTAATCTTTTTTTTATTTTTTTTTTACCTTATCTCGCACTACCGAGCTCTGTTTCGCCATAGAAATAATAACCTTAGGTACAAAAATAAGAATTTTTCCTGATAGGTGGTGGGTAGGTAGCTCCTGTTGTTAATTAATTTCGTAATAAAACTGTTCAAAGTTCTTTAATTTTTTATTTTATTTTATTTTGGGATTCAATTAAGGTACGGCGTGCATAAATTAAAATAACGTACTTATAATTTAATTTTAAGGATGAGATTAAATTGGTTAGGACCAATTCACTTTAAATTTTACCTATGAGGTAACCGAAATATTAAATGTTGGCATTAAATTGGTTAGGTTTAAATTAGGATCGAATATATGACCAGATTTAGGCTTAATTCATTTTATCTTTTAATAAGAGGTTCAAAAAAGATATCCCCGTTTCTTCGTTGTTTTCTTTACAATTTTAGGGTAATTAGGCTTAAAAGTAATTAATTTTTTCTTGTGTCCCTTTTTATCTCGATCTTAATTACACCGGAAGAATAATAACTCTAGGTCATTGTTAAAAAGTTGGTAGGATAAAAATCGGTCTTTCTAAAAGCCTACCCCGCGCGTTCATAAAAATCATAAAAAGTGGGCTAATGTTTTCATATTATTAGCATACGACGGCCGCTTTAACAATACGCGCGTACATGCAACGTTTTCAAGATTCACCTAAGCCTAAACCTAAGAATATGGGACATGATTTTGGGGTTATCTTTCCGGAAGTAATTTAATAAAATGAGTACATTTTTTTTCTCTAACAGAAACTAATTATAAAGTTATTTTGTGAAGGCACAAATACATTATAAGCCAAGTACCTAATACCAGAAGTATATAATACTTCTCTCCGAGAGAAGTGTACCACAAAGCGGGGTAAGTGTAACGTCACTCTTCCCAACATCGGAACATTTAGAGCAAGGTTACTAAACCGAATCACATACCCGATAAATAGTTCCCTCATCATTACTCTATTAGCGTTTAAACATTTGGCAAGACGCGCTTGAGCATTTTTGTCCCACGTCAAGACGAGGTTTGTGGGATAATTTCTGGCGATTTAGTGCCAAACAACTATAGAATTCACCATACGGTGCGATGCCCATTTGTAGTTTGATGAGCGGGAAAGCAAACTAAAAGGGTGAGCCTGGGAAGAATGACGTTACATAACTAATGTATTAAGATAATACAGAGTGGCATCCTTCTTCTATTATCCCCGTCTGCTAATACATATTGCCCCGAAAATTAAGGAAAAAATACTTGCAGACGACGCTAAGGTAAGAAAGTCTAAAAATGTCCTGATGCGATTTTATGGAAAAATTAGGACTTTTCTCTATCTCTGCCTTCTCGCCTACCAAAAAGAGCTCCAAGCATCGGGATTAAAAAATGTGATCCCGAGCTTCCTGACACAAAAGATGGGGGATGCCGAGGATGTAGAGAGAAAGAGATATACGGACCATTGCTCCCAAACTTCTCTCTCTCTCTCTCTCTCTCGCCATCGTCGATCCTACTAAAAGCCTTACAACAAAACAGAAGTCGATTTTAAAGCTTCAACCAGCCATGCAAACGAAGCCAATGAGAAGCATCAGAGAGAAAAAAGACCTTAAAATCAGGCGTCGTTGAAAATCGAACGAACAAAAAGGGATAGAACTTCAGAACGTTACGTTTCACCCTTTAACTTCTCTGTGGAAATAATTACAACTTCGAATTGAAATGAACTATAGCCAGTAAAATTCATTCCCGGGTTTCGGCACCATAAATTTGTATTAAAATTCCCCAAAGTTCAATAGTTACTTCCTAAACATAAACTATCCCAAGGCCAAAGTAAATCAACTAAGTAGAATATTATTAGTCCCTTTGAAACAAACAAACAAACAACTGAAATAAAGATAATCATTAGTTAAGTACTTTCATGATCCCGCCTAAAATATGGAAACCTTTGAAACTTCAGCCACATTTCTCACCACTTTCGAGCTAAATCTAGCTACCGATGAAAGAAAAAAAAATGTCAAAAACAGAATCTAGGTAGGTTAATAGTATGAAACTTTCCCAACCTGTCATTAAGCCCAAAGCCAATGTTACATTTCCAAAACCCTTCCAACATGTCTCCAGGTAATAGACTTAAGCTATGGCGTGACTTAAACCATTTAGTACAAAAGTAGGCCTTCCCCGCGACGAAAAATAAAGGCGGCGGAGGGAGTAGGTTAAGCCAGAACAGAAACCTTAACGAAAGAAGGTAAAAGGAAAACCCTTCATCAATATAGAACCGTTATAGCAAATCCAAATTTATCCGTTCACCCGTATACGAAAAACTGCAGGAAGAAATGGGATTTAAAGGTGTTTTTGGTGTTGGGGCTTCGTTAGTCATAGGGGATTGGATCAACCCTCGTATCTAGCTAACCCTCCCATAACCCTACGTTCCAAACTAACCCTATATACCCTGGAACCCAAGTCCGGTGTCATTTTGAATAATAATTTGGGGGTAGGTACGCTTTAATACGAGACAGGGATGGAGGGAGGGGGCGCTACTTTTAGCAACTCTAGCAAACGTTTCCGGCTCAGTTGTGACTCCTAACGATCATTTTTAGACTGAGACTTCGGGGGCTCAGATGGGGTAAAGGCCCCCAAATTCGCTATTCAATGTAGCGTGAACCCCACGATCTGTTTTGGTGCCCGTGGTAATCACCCGCCTACGCTACTCACCCCCCTTTCTTACTAATCCATATCCAGAAACTATCCTACCCCCCCCCCCCCAAGTTCATTGCAATTGGGGATTTCTGTAGGCTGGAACACTTAGAAGTAGGTTCGATAGAAGTAAGAACAGGTGTTTCGATTGCAACAAGGCTTAATTCATAATTGTATCAATGAAGCAAAGGCTTAACGGATCATACCAAGACATAAGAAATAGGCTTACGGTTTGAATAAACCCACCCTACTTTGCGCGTGTCCACTTTAAATATAGACTACTTTAAAATATAGACTATTGGCGTTACTCGAAGGTGGGTATATAGGGAATGCTTAGGTGCATTCATGGAGTAACCCTAAATGAATGAAGGGTTACCTTAAGCCTTGGCTGAAGTCACGGTGCACAGTTTCGGTCCAAATACATCTATTTGAAGACCCGTAGGGGATAATATTAGAAAAATCCTAGCGTTGATGTCTAAATTCATTCATAGTCAGTCCAACAGGTCTAATTCTAAACTCGACGATTTATTTGCTTTGAATTCAAGGTGGCCTATAACTTAGACCCAAATGCATTCCATTGCGTTTATATTCGCTTGAAGGAGCACGCGAATATTTTATTTCTAAAGCTTTTCCTTCAACAAACAAGTAAAGTATTTAAAATTAATTACTTTGTTAATTACAATCGAAGCGAAATATATATTACTTCCACGGTATACGGTAAAAATTCTTTAGCTCGAAATCGAAATTACCTTATTGTCTTCGTGAATTCAAATACTTTGTCTTAAGCCTTGGTTTACTCTTTTAAGGTGGTCTTAAATTTAAATATCGAGGTTTACTATCCCGAAATAATGGGAGTGAAAACCGAAAACTATGATCATAAATACAACTTTTGACAGGCAAAAATAAAAATGGCCCGGTATTTATTCAGACATTAAAAACCCGGGGCTAGGTTGTACATTCTCTCTCTGCGCTATTCTCTTTTCGAATAAAATTTTTAGAGAGGACGTTTTTGAATTATGATCACTCTTTTTCTTGTTCTGTTTTATTTGAATTTGAGGTACGAGAGGGACGCTTGAAAAATATTTATATCGAAGGGAAGGGAGAAAATATGGGGGAAGGGCCGGGGGGGGGGTTGGAACTATCTCGTAAAGATAATGTACCCATACCATATAGTAAAAGAATTCTAATATTTCAGAAAAATGTTTTGATTTCTTTTTAAAAACTTTACGAGGAATGCTGAAAATATTTTCAACATCTGATTTCTATACCTTTAAAGTGAAGATGAAAATATCCGAAATCTAAAGAATTTCCAGCCAAAAATCCAAGAACAAATATTGCAAAAAAGATAAGTTTAAATTTCTCAATTATACTTTTACACGATAACAACAGGGTTCATACAAATTTTGCTAAAGCCGATTTCCCTGACACCTAATAACTTCAGGAGTCGTTTTTTACCGGATTGGTTATTTTTAGTTGGACCAACCCCTTACTCAAACCTCAAAAATGTCCCTAATTTCCCCTGAATTTTACTAAAAATTATAAATTTCCTTGAGTTTTCCCTGAATTTTTAGTCAACTATTTATTTCCCTGTCAATTCCAAGTTCTCCAGGTTTTTATGAACACTGGTTAAGCCTGATTAACATATTAAACGTGATTTTTCACTCAATTACTAAGTCTTATAACCTAACTAAAAAAAATTACTTTGTATTTAGTCCTTTCACATTTCCTTCAAGAAAATACGTTTTTAAGGGTAATTTTCCCTTTCATATCGTGTTTGATGCTCAGCCTCCTCAGAACTGCTGCTCCAAAACCTCCGACACCATCTTCACGCGCCGTTACGTTTTTATTTTGTTTTTTTTTCTTTATTTACCTCAATCCTCCTCAACCGAGTTGTTGTAGTAAAGGGCTGGACATAGGGGAGCGTAACGTAACATTTCCAAGAAAATGGTACACTACGCGTATATCGTACGAGGTTCTCGCGGTTTGCGTCCACGAAGGAAGAATCCGAGAGTAGAAGGAAGGAAGATGCATGATGCTTTAGCACGCAAGCGGGCTATAAAGTTTAGCTCAGCCGTCCCCTCTGAACATAATTTTGAGACCCCGTTGAAAGCTTTGGAAAAATAACGCTTAGGCTCGCGTTTAAACCGTCCATGATATTCCCTATAAAAGTTTCTGCTCCCATTATGGAAAAAAAAAAGAAAGAAAAAAAAACCTGATGTCCTATCCCTTCTCCTATACCCCTGGCTGTTTTTAAGAAGACCAAGGCTTAGCTAACAAAATTTGTTAGGCTGCAGCTTAATACTCCTCTTATTGCTTTTTAGATGTTGTACAGCGCAATAAATAAGATTAATTTCGTCACAACGTTATTATTGTAATATGATTTCTTCTGCCAGTATATTTCTTTATAGTGATTGGTGCGGGTAAGAACTAAAACTAATTCGTTCACTATTTTTGTGCCATCAAAAGTCTGCTAGGGCTCTTTGTATTTCTGGCAAAGCATTGGATTACCGGTTTACCAAGCTTAATCTAAAGCTGTCAGATTTTTATTCGCTGGGATAAAAAATTAAGGGCCTCCTCATTTTTACAAAAAGAAATGGGGACCATTCACGTTTTCGTTTCGGGGATAAAGAGTTGTAAATGCGGGTTTTTTCCAACGTGTAGCTTATAGCGACAACGTTTTCGCGTCTCCTTGGCTGTGTGGGTGTTTGTGGAGCTCGGATACGCGAAAACCAGTTTGGTCAGTAACGAGTTAAGACTCCGTTTGGTTCTTAGTGGCGATTTTCGAAGTGCCATCTGAGTGCTATATTTTTTAGAATAACGCTAACACACGTAGCTACCAATATTACGTAATCGTGTTTTTCTTGTTTCTATCTCAGTTATAGTTTCATTAGTTTGATTGATAATGAAAGGACTAAATGCTTTTGGGAACAATATATCGAGGGGCTTATCACTGTTAGGTCGAATGTACACTAATTCCTGTAAATATTTTAACACTGTCAAAGATAAGGCTTTCAAATAGTACACGTTAGATCGGGTAAAGCTCGTAACATGGACTGGTTCTCCTCTCGAGATGCGGCAGCCTACAGTCATTTTTAGTGGATATATTGGGATTAATTAGTGAATGGTGCTAACGTACTATAGCTAAGGAAGCAAGCGGGTTCCAAAGCGGTAAGCGATAATATAAGCGGCTTATCTGTATGTATGGCTTCCGAGTGGTGGGGTGAAGCCTTATATTGACCCCCTTCCCATCTCTCCTCACCCCTGCAGCCTGCAGCCTCGTTCATTGGTTCATTCTAAAGACACTATAGGTCTGGCTGGCTCTGGAATTCAGCGAATTTAGCTATAGATTAGGCTTAATATCCGTTCGTACGTTCTATAAAGGTCAGGTTTGACTATGTAATGAGGTGATGGGATGCCGAGGCTTAGCTTTGCTATACTGAAAACGGTTTAAGGACATCCATCGTCCTTCAATAAAAATTCGCTTCAAACTAGTTTTCCAAAAAATTTTCAGATTCAAACAAACTGTGCCTAGTCTTGTCTAAAATAGTAATTTCGGATGTTATCAACAAGTTTTCAAATGTTTACCCATGCACAGACAGTCTATTTACAACTACCGCAATACCAATACATACTCCCTTCAAAAAATACCTTATTTTTGACAAAATTTCGGCTGAAAAGCTCTCAAAATATTTTTCTACTGGTGTCTATGATCGAAAAAATATATATACGAAATATAGTATATAACTTTTTCAAAGGAATAATACTAAAAAAAATACGTCAATATTCAAACGAAGAGGATCGAGAGGACATATTCTTCCCTTTCCCTATATTTTTCTCTGCCGAAAACTGTTTACTTTAGGGCAGAAATATTACTAGGAATGTACTGCTCGGGTATAACACACAAAAGCGTGGAGTACATATATATATATATACTATACGATCGGGAAATTGTAAGCTAACATTCAAAGAGAGGTAAGGAACTAAGGAGAGGAAGCGTGACACCTGAATGGAACCGTTTTCCTGGACATGTTTTGACCACTTCTGTACTCGCGGATGTCACTCAGCTATCGGGGGCAGATTCCTGTCGAAAAAAATGGTTTAGGAGACAGTAGTGTAGAAGGAAATGTTGAAGAGACAGTTTCGCTAACTGTTCTACATTCTCGAAATGCGATATATTTCACAAAAATGGCAGCCTTTTTTTTCTAACCAAAACCTGGAAAACTTAAGTTTAAACTGGAATGAAGTCGTACCCTTCCCTTCCATTCCATTGCATTTTTAGACTGAGATCAACATTCATTCTATCGATTATTGTTCTACCTAAAAGTCCCCCCTTAATATCATCTTCTAAATAAAATTGCGGGTTTTCCATTTTTGGCGGGAAAAAAAGCGCGTGCGTCGATTCACGAGGCAATTGAGATTAAACGTCAAATAAACTACACACAACTATCAAAGGCGGGGGACTTGACATTTTAGATGCGTGATGATATCAAGTTGATATGTTACTAAAAAATAAATGAAAAAGCACAATACATCCATACCAAGTTAAAAGTACTACTACGACTCGAGTTATTTGTTATATACGTGTAGCTTCCAATTTGGATCAAACTAAGCCTGAAATATACAACATAGCTGCATGTACATTTTGAATCATCCGTTCTTCTTATATATATTATATAAATAAATAAAAAAAAGTAAAACCAGAGTTCAAGGAAAAGAAATCGGATTTAGCTACGTTAGCAGAAAAACAGACTCAAGTTCCATCCACTTAATTTCAAGTTTACTTGGTACTAAGAGCAAAGGTAGGTTTAAGGCTATTTTATATCGTTTGATTTAAGTTTAAACGTAGTGTAAAGTCAGATCTGAAACGAGTGAGAAGACTAAGGGAAACTTCTTGGGAGAACAAACTCGGCAATAAAATAAAATCAAGGTACACTATAGCATGAATTTAGACGGCTGACCCGAGAATATTGAATTCAAGGAGTTATTGAAGGGCCAAGACTTAAAGCCTTTAGCTATGACTCAATATTCATGGAAATATTTTACAAATGTTTTATTGCAGTCCTTTGTAAAACAAGGGCGAGTTTTATTGAAACTGTTTTACCTTTTTCTTTTCGTATAAAGGTAACACAGTATAAAAAAAGAAAGTTTGAACTATCTTATTATATACCTGACTTCTTCTCAGCTCGAATTGTGTCTATAAAAACAACAGTTGTTGGATACACATAATAAAAACACAAGATATGAGAAGAAATATTTCTACCTAACGTTACCATACCAGTCTTTGAATGTTTGTTCAATTTTAGACTTATTGAAAAAATATTGTATTTTTATGAAAGTTATATTACTACCTTATTAAATTGGATTTAAATAATGCATTTTAAATTAGACTTGCCCTTTAAATAACAAATTAGAGAATTCAATCTTATGATGAGGCTAACAAAAACCACGGGATCAGGTGCTCGTAAATTAGGGATTAGATAAGATTATCAGCAGTAAACAAAACTGTTTCTTTCTTTTTCTTGTTGTTTTTAAAAATAAATAAAAAAACAACCTTAACGTCGTAGAATTTGACCTCACGACCTTAAATAAAAAGACCTTTCTGACAGAAAAACCGATACTAGCTAAGCCTTGGACAGGGGGGGGCCTAGTTTTGTATCCATAGAATTCTCTTCTATTCCGGAAGAGATCCAGGGATAAAAAATTTGGTAGACAGCATCTAGGCACCTTAACCTGTCGCTTTGGGTAACGGAAAGATGGGAAATCTCTTCGGAACGGGGTCAAACTAAGATGTTAGCGGACAAGAAAGGCTCGTCTCGTCACCTTTTTGAGCTCCTGACGAGTGAAAGCGATTCCAACGACAACGAAACGATTTCGCTAAAGCGCCCGACGCCAAAAAGCCGGCGTTTTATATGTAATGTTAAAAAACCTTACATAAAGGGCCATTTAGGCCCGTTCTAAGACCGTAAAACGCTTTTTGATAAGCGAAAGAAGGCCTGCCAGAATGTTTATGTCCTTGTCAAACCAAAGGTCACCTTAAAGACTTATACTATAACTTCAAAACATTAAAATAACATGATTATATAGAAAGCGATTGCACATGGGTTATGCCTTAAATTACTAACGATCCAAGAACCACAAATTACAAACACTATTTAAGGGACAGCAGCGTAGAAATTGATCATTAAAATTGAAATGTACAATTAAATAAATCATAAGTTCATCAGATATGTTCCATAAGTTTCTCACTGGCTACTGAGAGTTTGTCATGAAGTGATTGACGTAGGTGAAACGTAGATTCTCGTCTGGTGAGGCGCTGGTAAAGGCTTAGTACAGACTAAATGGGAAGATGGACTGCAAAATTAACCGAGTGTAGTCAATTCTCGCTTGTTGTTCTCGAACTAGCTCGAGCTGTAAGCATTACGAACTGGTATGGTAGTGCCATACTTATGGAACTTATGTTAAAAACTTGTAATAAATGGTTTGACAATAAAACACTGAATTTTTTCCTTATTATCCCTTCAAATTCACAGACTACTAAATAAAAATTAGGATGAATAAATCGCAGGAATTTTTTAAGCCACTAAGTAAAATTTCCAACAAAAAAAACCCCCTAGACTTCATTGTCATTTCTCAACACGTACCTTACAGTATAACAACAATAGATAACCATCGATTAATAAACTTCCAAACCAACGCCAAAAGAAGAAAAAAAAACTAAGTAAGAAACAATGGAATTGCATAGAAAATATAGTATATGAAAAGGTTGTCCGCCCACGGCTGGTTTAGTTATAGATAGCGTAACTTGGAATTACGCATACCTTTCATAACGCGAATGTTTTAAAAGGGCTGAGTTGCCAAGCTCATGGCCAGCTTTAAGCAATAAATAATTGGGGGAAACAATGGAGAGACACACTGAATTATCTAGTTCCATCCTTATACCTAGACACTGGCCTAATTTATAGATTCAGGGACCACCCAGCTTAAAATAAAAAATACCCAAATCGTAATAACACGATGGTATCATTCTCCAATTAATTACAATTTATTCATTTAATTACTCTGTTTATAGTTTTGTAGACCAAAAAATATAAAGTTTTTTGAGTTACAAAATGAGCTGAATTTCGTCAAAATCGGGACAAATTAAAGTAAGTTAAAGTTAGGGTTTGAAAATATTCGACAAATTGAGACAAATTTTCGTAAGCCCAAAGAATTCAGGGTTCATACAACTTTTGGAAAACTAATTTCCCTGAGATTTCCAGGTTTTTCCCCATATACTTCTTTGAATTCTCCAGGTTATTCCCGTATATGGAGTATGCTATGGAGCAAATGTTAACGAAGGAGGGGGGGGGCAAATATGACTATTACATAATCAAAGGACATCCCCGTATCTCTACTAACCACAGTTATGAGCCTCCAAAGTTTAGTGTAATGTTAATCCTATGGAGGGTATATTTATGAATATTTTGTTTAATTACCCGGCCCCTGTTTGACACAAATTTCCCTGATTTCCCTGAATTTTACTAAAAATTCTAAATTTCCCTGAATTTTACTAAAAATTCTAAATTTCCCTGAATTTTACTAAAAATTCTAAATTTCCCTGAATTTTACTAAAAATTCTAAATTTCCCTGAATTTTACTAAAAATTCTAAATTTCCCTGAATTTTACTAAAAATTCTAAATTTCCCTGAATTTTACTAAAAATTCTAAATTTCCCTGAATTTTACTAAAAATTCTAAATTTCCCTGAATTTTACTAAAAATTCTAAATTTCCCTGAATTTTACTAAAAATTCTAAATTTCCCTGAATTTTACTAAAAATTCTAAATTTCCCTGAATTTTACTAAAAATTCTAAATTTCCCTGAATTTTACTAAAAATTCTAAATTTCCCTGAATTTTACTAAAAATTCTAAATTTCCCTGAATTTTACTAAAAATTCTAAATTTCCCTGAATTTTCCCTGAGGTTTTTGTCAACTATTCATTTCCCTGATTTTTTCGGGTTTTCCCCGTTTTCCAGGTTTGTATGAACCCTGGAATTTTTCCTTCCAAAATAACATACACAGAGTTCCTTTTGGTTCATTTTAAAATTCCCTGAATTTTGCAGGTTTTCCTTGACTTATTATTTCATTTAAATCAAGTTTGATATAAATATAATTATATTTTCCCACGCATTCTTCCAAGAAATGTCAATAATAAAATTTATATCACTAAGTACTCTAAAACGTTATTCTATTTATTAACTTTGATATCCCATAGTGCCTTTCGACAAACTTTATCCCAAAGCCTAAAAATCCTTTCAAGTGACATTAATGTTATTTACCGATCTAAAGGAATGGATAAAATAGATCAAAAATAGACAAAATATTAAAGGAAAAGCCGTATTGTCAGCGAAAAGTTTTAAGTCTATTAGAGGGGAAAGAGCTAAGCCTTTTTGAACTACATAGACGAAAACACACTTTAAAGAAGAAAGTTTGCTTGAAAATTCTGGGAAAAATGTTCCCCCCCCCCCTTCAATATTTATGGCTTCAAAAAGGGTCAAATCTAATCAATATATTAAATAGGGCGTTTCCATTATAAGCCTTATAATAAACTTTAAAAGTATCTTTCAAAAGTTGCGTGTTTACTAAATATAATCTCTTCGCTAAAAAGATTACAATTTGCGTGAAAACGTAGCTACAAAGTCACGAATATTCAATTAACTGAACCTTAACTTGAAAAATATTTTAAAATTAAATATAATTATTCATAAAGGAAATAATTCTGAAGTGAAAAGGAGATAAATAAGGTTAAGTCTTCTTAAATATCAATAAACAGAATTTAAAATAACTTGATGATAAAAAGAAGTGTAAACGCAAAAGATGTCCAGTGGAGCATTGGGAAAGGGGGGGGGCTAAAAGTTCCTTTTTCTGGCCCCCAGCAAAGCGATCCTCTTTCCTACTCGACCTGACAAGGCATTTATTTGGAGGATTGGGGGGGGTAGTGTTTCTGAGCTAGGAAAAGAAAAACAGGACTCTATACGGAATTAGCCAAGCCCTAGCTCTCTCTCTCTCACCCTTCCACCTCCACCCTTTGCTTTCGCCTTATTTCTCACGAAGGGATCTGAATCGTCTCCTAAGGCCTTGCTTTAACTTATACTTGGCCCCAGTCTCGTCGCTTCCACTGGCAATCCCTTAGACGTTCAGCTAGGGACCATAAATCCTCATTGTAGCTATATATACAGTAAGGGCCTTTCCTACATAGCCCTGTTTTCATCTTCAGGGCGAGCTTCAGGGTCTGCGCGCCACTGCCTGGCCTTTTCAGGGGCTTCTAGACAAGGTTGGGGTATCCCAACTTCCAGGGGTTGGCTGTTGGTGGTGGTAGCGCGACCCCGCCATGATACCAACGAGTATAGCAGCGCGGGAGCGAGCCAGGGTATGAAGTCGTAGCCTGTAACATTTTTCTTTTCGACTGGGGACTTTTGCCGGCTAACTTATGTGTGGGGTGGAACTATCCTGTTTGTCTATCAATTATAAAAGGGTGTTCTCACTGTTGTAGTAATCTAACTCTCCCGGGCCGGTAATGCTAATATGTAGTAACTTAAACTTTGGGCCCTTTTTTCTTTTCTTTTAAGTTTTTAATTAATTTTGGCGTTCAAAAATGGTATTGTCAGGAAAAAATATAATGAAACACGAGGAATATACTAAAACGACTTGGGGTAAGCCTGTCTTTGACTGTGCTAAAATGATTACGCATTACGGGAACTTTAAGAGTGGTTAGCCCCTCGAATATTTCTGTACTGATGCGACTTTGAAGTGGGCGGTGCTCTTGGTAAGCTGACGAAGTTTGTTTGGGTCATGGTTGGTGTCGATAACAAACTTCTTTAACATTCCTAAGCATCTTACTAGTATTAATATCTATTCTGACTTGTTTTCCTTCTACAAACGCAGAGATAAAACATTTCTATTCTCAAAATCAGAAAATCCAATATTGCTTGGCTAGACATAGAACTCACTCACTGGCAGTTACGATATCTAAAAGCATTCTCTTACAAGCATTTCCTTCGAAACAGTGCCGCTCTTTTTGTTAATTTCAAAGAAGAGGGGGGGGATAGAAAATAAGACGGGAGGGTCACCGTGCCTTTAATGAAGTATACATCGAAAGGGCAAGGGTATACAAATGTTTGGGGCGTCACCAAAGAAAGGGTAAGATATTTTAGGAGAGAAACGAGAAAGAAAACTTCACGGCTTTCGCAGCGAGGATAAATACCAGTGGCTATGATAATTGCTTAATTAAAATTCGGATCCCGATCGAGTAACGCGATAGCTGATGGGGCCCTTTTTATTGGTTAGATGTAATTTAACCTTATTTCCTTGGTTATCCGTGTGAGAATCTTATAAATGAATCCTTGTAAGTTTCGAAGGGGGTGACATTACCAAACTACGGCCCTCGTGATTAATTATACTCGGTTAAAGGACCACGCCTTGGGGATGTATAAGGGATATTTTAAGGTTTCGGAAAAGGTTATCGACGACACAATCTTTGAATCTTGATCTTTGTAACAGTAAATAATATTCCTCCATTCGAGCCTTCATTTTTTTTAATTCGTATACGTCGTATAAAGGGAGGATAAACAACGTAAAATTAAGCTTAGCGAAATGGCAATGGAATTAGGCTTAGATAAATACGAAGTCAAAAAGGAACGTAATTTCACCTTCTCTTTAACGACCCCCACTTATTCTCACCAGCATCCATAGAATCATAGATCAACACCCCCTCCTTTTTTCTTCATATATGAATCTTTCATTTACACACACACAAAAAAAAAAACCCGAATTTTTTTTAAATAGGAGGCGCCAAACAGTTGGGGTAGGTATATAGTAACACAATGAAGTCTCAGTCACTCGCTCTCTCTCTCAGAACTGCAGACTTCCTATATAAGATAAAAATGCTTCTAGACTAGGAGGGTATAAAAACCCGGGGAAGAAGAAGAGAAGAGCGAAGGAGAGTGATTTCTTTTTTAGCCCTTATAGTCTTCAAAATTATCAAGATGCTAGCTCGAGTCCGTTCTCGGTAATTGCTTCTTGGATTTCATCGTGGCAATCCTTTAAGGAATTGGCCTCCGCAAAAGAAAAAAAAAATCATTTTTTTTCTCTCTCTAGTTCTTCTTGAGGAGGCCCCTCTGTTAAAGATTGTACGAAGAGAAGAAGAAGAAGAAAAAAATCACTCTTTCTCTTCAAGTTTGGGTTGTTTCTCTGTGGGTGGTTGCGAAAAGCCTTCTCACTTTGTCCATTTTAATTTATTTCTTCAGTCAGTATAAAAAAAAAACATGCCCATTTTTCTAATATTGGGTTTCAATTCATCGGATATTCCAAAAGAAGAACTATTTTTCCTCTTGGCGTTACTTTATATTAATACGCGTTTCAGATTAAGGTATTTTAATACCTAACAGTATTTCTGGGGCTTCCTACCAATGATTTATAAATATGAAAAAAAAAAAAAAAATATATATAATGTTGAACGGAGGGGAAAATATTTAGTAGCGAAAGGGGCAAAATTAGAATTACAATTTTCTCATCCTTTTTTGGGGGGTTTCTACGAAACCTTAGGAGTTTTTAAGTATAGAAATTAAATTTGAAACCATGGGAAAAAATACCAAAATATCTCTTGTATTAGGTTGTTCTTTTTTTTTTTCTTTCACGCTAAGCCTTTGTTCCGGTAGATTTTATTTAAATAATAAAGGAAGGAAGGGTGACTGGATGGGTGGGAGGGTTCAAATTTAGGATATGTCAACAATACGTCGGAAGAAAAGTTAATTTCTTAATATTGTATTCTTAGTCGCGTGCGAAAGAAAAATAAAAGGAGGACGAAGAACGACAACGGAACACAATAGGGAAAGCAACAGCTATCCAATCCAGTCCGGGACGCGCGAAATTAAAACGGCGGGAGAAGATGAGGGGGGGGGGAGAAGGGTGCTAGCTGGGAAGAGTATTTCGGAGAAGATAGAAGCCACGGAGTCTAAGTAACGCGTCCAAGAGGAGGTGGTGCGGGAGGTTACGAGGGAAGATTTGCCTCACCGACCGGTGTTGACGTCGAGCCGTCAACCAAACTGTTGAAGGCCCCGCAACGAATCGGAAATTGGTAGGTGACAGCTACGCGAAACACGCTCCCGTTATTGCCGCTCTGTATAGCCCGAGCGTGTATTGCCGCCAAAGTCTCGGCGCCAAAACACCTGAGCGTTCGCTTCTCCGCTCTGCTCTGCTCGCGGAGAAAGCTAAGCGAGGAAGCCGATCTATTAAGAGTACGGGGCAGATATCGACAAAGCTGCCCGCCAGATAATTAAGCGCCATTCCCGCGGACTTCCCTATCTGACAGGCCTCGCCCGCCCTACCAACCTACCGGATAGGATTTTGGCCCAGAATTACAGAAATCTAAGCGCTACGCTAAAACCTTACCTCACTAGCTTTTTGACACACGACGAATTCGTACAAAAAGTACCAAGAATATTTTTAATTTACTCCGTTCAGAGAAATTGCCGCAACATTTTAAGATTCAAAACTCGTAATTATTTTCCGTGACCTTCCCTGACCTTTTAGGGCAAAAGATGTTACGTTAATGGAACGTTATTTGTTACAAACAAGTGAACTCTAAATATGTTTATTGCAACGTTCAACGTTGGAAATTTCGTAAACCCAAGGAATTCTCCCCACAAAAAATGAAATTCCCTTCAAGACCTTTATAAGGTTTTTTTCCTGATAACCCTTTGTAAATATCAGAAATCCAATAACAGACAGCCTCTCTCAAGTAACTTATTCACGGGGCAATTGATCGCATTCATGCCAGGCTTAGGATTAAGAAAGGTGTAAAGGTTCAAGGGAGGGGTTTACATTGGTAAGGCCTAGGAGTCAGGGGCGAGGGAAGGAAGGGTGAATGGGCGAAGAAATAAAAAGGCCTTTCCAAGTAACGTCCACTGATTTAGTAGCCGTCGACTTCCATAATCGACTTGGACTTTGATGAGACACGACTGGGGGAAAGGGAGGAGGAAGTAGGTAAGGTGGAAGTCTTTTTTATTCCGTGTCAAATCGAATAAAGTATTAGTAGTGACTTGCTAGGAAGTGAGGGTCCGATGGGATGGAAGAGACTTGATAAGAGAGCCTTTTAAAGAAGGTTTTTCGTTCCGGAAAAATAGCTCGATTTTCACTCGTAACAATTTCACTTCCTTCGTTTAACGGAAGTTAGGGGCATGTAACTCTTTAACACGCGATATTTTTAATAATAATTTTCTATTGAACGATATGTAAAAATGTTAAAAAAATAAATATGTAGTATTTAACCAGGGTTCATACAACATTTTTTTCCATATATGGAGTAATAACAACAGGAGTGCTTTTTTTTATTGTTGAAGCAACCCTTTTAGAGCAACCTTACTCAAACCTCACTGATTTCCCTGAATTTTCCCGAGTTTTTTAGGTTTTCCGTGTTGTCCAGGTATGTATGAACTCTATATAAGCATCATTGCAATATTTAACACGGGAAGTGTTTTCGCCTAAACAATTATAGCCAGTATTAAATTAAATTCCCAGACTAACTAAAAAATCAAAAGGTTAACAGAAACATTCCGATCTTAATTGCGTATCAGTAATTCCCACCCACGTAGCACCGGAAACCAAACAGGGTTCAAAGTTCAAAATACGAGAGAGAAGAAACATCGATCGACATCGTTAAGCCTAACACGCGTATAAAAATTAAACAGGCCCCGCTCCGTTACCGCTTTTTGTCACCTAAGCCTAATTTAGCAATCATTTTTCTCACCCCTCTCTCTCTCTCCATTCGGCAAGAGAAAAAAGGAAAAGTTATGAAAAATAGTTGGAACCACTCATCATAAATAATCACAAGCAGTAAAAATGAGCATAATCCCGCAATTTCTAATACAAATAGGATTATTATACCAAGTTTGCCAATCCCCAGAGTTGTCGGTAAGCCTTTGTATCACGCGTTAACCCTTGGCACACTAGTTTATTAATATTTACAAGATAAAAAATTTGGGTAAGGCTGAATATTCATATTTTAAGGATGAACTTCTTCGTGGTGGGTGTGGAATGATGTCCAATTAATAAACGACACGGGTCACGTGGTGGAAAAGGGGGATTGAAATATTTTCCTATCACATAACGCAGGACCCAGACTGAAAAAACTTAGTTTTCCACTGAATTACTTGAATCAATGGAGAAAAAAATGAAATTTTACAACTCCCACCTCAAAAGTTACGCTACAAGATAAACGGGAAAGGTTTTTTTTCCTGGGTAATAAAGATCGAGTTCCCCCTGTACCTTGATTCATCGAGAGTTCATTCCAATTTAAGGATTCAATACCTACTAAGGTGCAGACATAAATATATCTGCACTAGTAGTGTCTAGTTTTGGAACTAATCGCATTTTTTAAGCCCTAATCAACTGAAACACAAGTTCATCTCAAAATTTTTATTCATTAAGACTAATTAATGCGCTTTTGTAATCCTCGAGTTTACAGTTAATAAAGTATTAAATCCAACCTTACGCAAATTACGTAAGACTAGACTTCGAAGAGAATTGTAAATAGGAGCTGATACGAAACAAGTCCGAAAATTTGGGGCAGGCGTTAACTTTAATTCCGGCCCTCTTAACCCAAACCGTTTTAGGAAGAGTTCAGCCATCCGTTCAAACGAGCGAAAACTGTGATTAGAGTTGGCCCTCTCTGCCCGGGGCTTGCCCAAAAATAATACCTTTTCTCGTGGCAAACTAAGCGTAGCGGGATCCGCGCCACGTTAGGCTTAACGACCTTAACCGATACTAATCGAGAACGAGGCGAATAAGGCAAAAAAAAAATCTTTTTTTTTATATTATCCTTGGACTTTATACTGGTGGACCACTTTTCCAGTTATAGCGCGCGCTTTCAAAAAATGTACGCGCCAAAGCACGCGAGCGCGGGTGTGAGAAATAGGCGATAAGAACTTGGGATACGTTATGATCCTCCTTAAGCCTAACTTGGGCCTAGCCAAGGCTTAAGTGTACCGGTAGAGAAGGCGGTATAATTTTAGATATAAAATAATATAAAAAAGAAACCAAGTCTTGTTAAACGAGCTAACGCCCGGGCTATAATATTTATGTCTTTATACCTACATAACCGTATACACGTTAAGGGTCAACTTATCTAGTTAGTAAAACCCGCTAAGACATTCGGGTTAAAATAGACATAACACTATATCTAGTTAACTTGTCGAAGATTTAGGGAAAGTGATACAAGAGGCGATGCATTGGGTGTATTCTTTGATAAAACGTTTCCAAGGTAAGTAGATAATTTACTTTGCAATTCAGGAATTATTTTAGCTATTAAAATTTAAATGCATTTAAAAATAACTAGGTTTAATTTTAAGCTAAAGTAAACTGCATAAACCCAACCATAGTCAAAAGTAAAAAAAAAAAAATATTTACCACTTTAAAACCGTCACAAGGGATCTTTAAAAAACATAAAAAAATATAAGGGCCATTTTTAAAGTGACCCTAAAGTGTGGTCTGCAGTCCGAGCAAGAGAAGAGCCTCCTTAGTCTTTTACGCTATTCAGTATAAACCCGAATGAACGACCCCCTTAAGGCGACAAAATAACTACCGAAACTGGGGCCCCCGTACCCTGATGTAGAAAAAAGAAAAAAATAAAACTGGCCGCAACGAACTTGGAGGAAGACGATTTTGGGCCCCTGTCCCTTATAGCGGAAAATATGCAGTGAGAAATGTATGGGGGGGGGGTCTTATTTACCCCCCCCCCACCGGATTCCTTTTATGCCCAGGATTTTCTAAGGAAACTGGGTGAGAGACCCCAAAAGCATTTTCGAACGCGATGCAGGGCAGGGAAAAAAAGGGAACGACGCTTTTGGCTGAGGCCTTAAAAAGTTATGGACCCACTTTTCTTTTCTTTTTTAAAGGTTTGAAAATGGAGCGGCAAGAGAAGAGAAGATGGGGTTAAAACCCCTGGCCGTTTTTTGCATTCTGAAATGGATGGGAAGACAATGCCCCGGGCACCGCGTTTTCCCTTCCGTTTTCATCTTATTCTTCTATATCTATTTATAGAAGTTCGCATCTTCTTCATCCCTATTTACCTCTTGAGCTTCCCATCACTGGTATGTGATTCCATCGTTTCAATATTTATTTTTTTCTAATGCGAACACAACCTACTTCTAATCTAACTTTTCTACTATTGATGAAGATGATATACTATTTTTAAAGATCAGTTTACACTCAATAGAAACCTACGGCGGATTAAGAAACGACGCAAATCCTCGCCAGTTAAAAGTAGTCTATAGAAAACTAAAAATAATAATAATCCTAAAAAAAAACATTCTCTTCATCCCTAAAACGTTTCGTGATGGCTTTTAACGTTATATACGGGGGAACAATAAGGTTGGCCGTAGGATGGAGGGGGGGGGGTTAAAAAAAGGGGGGAATCTATCATGTCACGCGCCCTATAACAGCTCAATCTCCTTTAAAAGGGAGGGAGGAGGGTTGGGAAGAATGGCCAGGAAAAAAAAAGATGGAAAATGCTATGTTCTACGTTCGAAGTCACGATAAGAGCCACCAAGCACCATTTTTCCAGTCTGGTAAACTGCGGTAGGTGACCCCCTTTTAATCCCGATTCCACCCATCCCCCCTCATTTAATATAGACCCAAAAAAAAGAGAAAAGCGCTCGAGATTGGTCACGTGATTCGGCCTTAAAATTCGTGACGCTTGATTTTAAAATGAAAAATACTCCACTTTAATTTTTTTATATTCAATAGCGATTTTATACGCTTGGCGCCCGACGCCAGCCAGTTGAGACCCGAAGCCTTATTTTTCCTAACGAGAGTCTTTGCTACTAGAGTGGGATTGAAAACTTGATTTTTCAATTTTCGTAATATTCAATTTGATCAATAGATTTACCTTCGTGACGAAGGATGGAAGTCTTAATAATTATTCAAATATTTGTTAAATTTAACTCTGCCTTAAGGAAAGGAATTTAATCGTAATTAGTGTCTTAAATTAAGCCTAAAAGTGTATTCCAATAATCTATTTTAAAAGTTAAAGAGGGACATTTTGAACTTTTAACTATAAAGTTGAAAATAAACACGCACGTATAGCGGCGTGCTTCTGTGTTGAGATTATCAAATTTTAAGACTAAAATTCCCTATTGGATAAACATAATTAATATATGGGAAATACAGAATAAATTTAATTAATAGCTACTCTTTATTTAATCTAGTTTTAATACGCGACTAGACTTTTCCAATAAATCCACGGAGCCATTTACGAAAACAAGCTTCCCGCTTACTAACATTAATTAAATCGTAGAAGACGATATACAGAAAGGAATGCTGGAAAAATTTGGATGAAAACGGCTTAAATCAGTTCCGGATTTCCCCATAGAGGTCGTTAGAGATTGCGCATAGAGATAGATAAACCGAGGGACCCCAAAGGGACCCCACTATCCCATTTTCCTAAACACAAAATCTGTCAGAAGCACAGTAGCTATATGATGACCGAATTCCGAGGTTCCTAACTTAGGGATCTAACATTGTCTAGTCACAACAACAGGCTTCGTACAACTTTCGGAAAAGCTATTTCCAGGTGTAAGACCGTCTCAATCCCATGGAGTAATAACGGCGAGAGTGGTTAATAAGTTGAATCAACTTGATTATAAGGACCTTACAAATATCCCTGAACTTTCTTAAAAAATATATAGTTGAAAGTTTTCCGAATTTTAGTCAATTTCATTGCTGATAATTCCAAGTTTTCAGGCTCAGATTTCTAAAGGGTAAATATCCGACCTCTTTGCGTGGCACTCTAGGACACATAACGGAAAATATCCATGCGTGAAACAATGGGGGTTTAATTTCATTAAACGTGTTTAGCAACAAGCTGCAATCCAATTTCCCGGGAGCCATCAGAACGGTGCTGGCCAAAGCCGAGCTATTGCATGCCAGGCCAGCTCGCTAAGAGAACTAAAGCATAATACGAAAGGGAATAAAATGATGGAATAAACGACCCCTTTATGCAAATTGAAACACGTAAGGTTGCCACGGCTATACTTGCCAGCAAAGCTAGCGCCCGCACAGCTCCCCCGGAAGCTGACTGGGCAAGATCGAATGAAATTCACGCCTTTGGAATCCCAGGAATACCGAACATAGTCTAGTGTCATATACCCCCCTTAGAAGCCTTTCCAATATATATTGAATCGAACGCCAAGGCCCCACCATCTAAAGACTAGCAAAGGCCTAAAATCTACTGATCCAAATAGAATCGGTATTATTTGACCCACAATTTGCTGGAATCTAAAGGGACTTAAACCTATTAACGTAGAAAAGGTTAAGCTTAACACCTCCGAATAACAAATAACTGGGCTTCATTCATAACTTACGCAATAGAAACTTGATAGGTAAGGGTTAACGCGTGACAAAAACAATGAGAATTTGATAAATTAGGCTTAATTTCGTGGCATACATACAATGAGAAATTTTGATATTAGGCTTAACTTCATGATCTGAATCTTTCAGAAAAAAAAAACCATTCAATGACTAAATTAAGCTTGCTTTCCAAAATAGGCTTAACATTTTGAACCTCAAAATTGCTCAAACGTTCAAATTTTAAGTGTTTAAAAACAGTTCTCTTCTCCACGGTGGTTAATTCGTTCTTAAATAACTCATTTTCTTTCGATTTATGATATATAATTTAACAGCCCACCTAAGAAAAAAAATAAAGAAAAAAAAAAATACCTGACTAATCGTGAACAATAAAAGGTTCTAAACGTTCTGAGCCCGAGGCTAGAAATCCTGCAAAGTCTAGCCTATCCAAAGAGATGATCCCTTATGTCAGTGTACTGTTCAAAAGCCGACAGAATCCGCACCGCTGCTATGGTTACCCCTACGTTAAAACTTACACGCACGCTGGACTGGAGCCGAAGTTACCCGTTAGTATTTGCCAAAAGGAAAAGCTCGCCGCCAAAAGCACGTACTTGAAATCAGCGAGAGACCAATGGAGAAAGAGAGAGAGGAGAAGGAAGAAGAAGTAGAAAAAAATATATCAGATTCGTGACGCGGGAATCATGTTGGAAGATTAAATCTACATCACGATTTTCCAAACCGCCCCTGTAACTACAATTTGTCTCATGGCGAAAGTTCAATAGTCGTCAAAATACGACGCAAAAATCTATAAGATTCGTATTAGATGCGTTTAAATAGAAGTAAAATACACTTAAATAGAAAATCTACAAATTTTTTCTGATAAAATTTCCAAACTTTCCAAGTTTCTTGTAATTTTTCACCGTTTCATAGGCCAAAAATTGTCAACGTTAATGTGCATGCACGTTGTGTTTTAAAACATTTTTATTGTAGTGGGCAATGCTTGCAACGTACAACGTTGGAATTTTTTCAACTAAAATAAAATTCCCTGAGATCAGATTTATTTTTTTTATTATTATTATTTTTTAATTTCCCTGACTATTCCAGATCTAAACTAATTTCTTCGAGCCTTTCCCATAATATTAGACTAAGAACAATATTGAATACTTAATTTCAAGTTATCGCCTTTAAACATTAAACAGAAGCAAATCTAAAAAAAATAAAAAAAAAATAAAGCCGGCTTTTCACTCACTGAAAACTCAAACCGATACAAACTATGTTTCAACCAAAAGAAATCAAGTCTCGACGATTCAAAAAAAAAAATATATATATATATATATATATTAAAAAAAAATCCTTCTATTTATCCTATGTAACTTTTTGGATATTTTCTTATATATATTAGTAGTGCCTAAGCCAACAAGCAGGCGCGTGATTTGCCACGTATTCTTTACTTTCACAAAATGAAATTTTCTTTATCAAAATATATACCTCCCAGTTGATTGAATTTGATCTAAAAGGTTTTCCTGATAGACAATGATGGGGATTATATTAGACGGTTCCCCTTTTGTGTTCGGACGCTTTGTAAGATACAGCATGAGCCCGCCCACCTACTTGGCGTGAATTCCAAGAACAACATCGCGCACGTAAGAAGTTCCCCAAAGTTCAAATGTCAAGTCTCTCCAACAAAACATACATTTTGATTTCTCATCTCGCCCCCCCCCCCACCGTTTTTTTTTTAAAGAAAAATCTTTAACTTTTTAAGTTTTTTTTTAGTTGACCTATCTAGTTTGCAGAGCATAAATATAGTAAGTTAATAATAGGGTAGGTTAAAATAAACAATAATTAAAGGGTTGAAATAACACGACTCATTTTTGGTTTGGTAATATTAAAATTCACCCGAGAAATTTCTCTAAAACAGAATTGACCCTTGTAATATCAGACGTATAAGGTAATTTTTATTTTTAAATTCGAACTAAGCAGACGACGCAAATCCGCCATTAAAGGGTACTTCTTCATTAAATTCTTCAAAAATACAATTTAAAATTAATTTACTACATTTTGGCTTTCAAATTTGATGGCTATTAAACGTTTTTCCACCGTGATTATTTTTGGGTAAACCTATTTCAGGATTTCAGCTTAATAACTACAACTCTACAAGAACGAAAGTTTTCTTTTTCGTTTTTATAAAAGGTCAAAATAAACGCGTCGATTTAAACGATATAGCGGCACGACTAAATTTACTCGGATCATGATTTCGAGTTTTCAAGAAAATTATTTTAGGAGAATGTAGTTTTGTTCTTGGCGAATACCAGGCTTAAGTTAATCCATCTTTTTCATGAATTACTCGTAATAACGATTTCCAGAACCAATAAGAAGTTGGAAGAAAAAAAAATAATAAGCTAGAGGGGCTGGAAAATAGGTATAATCCGTCAAAGTTCTCCCTTCCACAAACTTTGCAAATACCAAAAGTAAATGGCAAAAAAGAGGGGTTAAGGTTAGAGCAAAATCATGTTTACAGTTACGTTCCGAGCTGTTTTCGACCCCCAAACAACCAACCCGCCGCCGGAAGTTTATAGGGACACCTGGTTTAAATCTAAAACGCCCAGCTTAGAAATTGCAATGCCAAGGAGAACTGCAGGAGAGAAAAGCGCTGGTCTTTACCGCGTGAGTGCGTTCAGGGTCTTTGATCGTTATAACCATTTAGTCAAAGAACGGGTGAAATCAGTCAAGGAAAAATAAGTGACACTTTTATCTCGATGGTAGAGAGAGGGATACAGTGATACACGATCGAGTGCGGCGGGCATTTGCTCGGAAAGAATCTAAACTACACACTTTCAGAAATAGCGCTAGACATTCTATTCCCTCCTAACTTCTAGATTGGTTGAGATTTTTTCCCCGCCGCCGTAGTTTCAAAGCTTATAGTTTTTAGGCCTAAACGTATGTCACATCTGGTTGCGAGGAGCTATAGCCTCGCTAGAATTCCGTAGATTGCGAAAGACTGATAAGAAAATGCGGGTTGGACTAGCCTCTCTCCGCTATGGTTCATCAAAAAACCAGAGTAGAGAAGGAGAAAAAAAATTCTTCGGCGGCAAAAACCCTCATGTCAACCCGCAACCCACGATATAGTCGGGTTTCAATCATAGATTGTATCATTTTCCGCACCCAAAAATAGACATTCCTTATACTAAATTTGACGCGTTCCAAGTATGTTCGCGCGAGGTATTCTCTAGTTCGATTCTAAAGTGGGGTCCGTGCCTTAAAATACTATAGGATAAGGACCCAAATTTGGTAATGGTGAAATCAAAAATAGACTTGGACTAAGCCTGTTTTATCTATTTTTCCATCGCTACTAGAGGGTGGGGAGTAATTCGGACCAATTAACTTCAACTTCCGTTTCCTATTTCCTCAGTAAAAATGCAGTTTTTAGGCTCGCAGACGCAGACAGGCCTAAGGCTTAGCTCTAGACTTGCCCTAACTTAAATGGTGCGAGTGAAACCAGTAATTCATTCATTATACTATGCAATGTTCTTAGTATGGTGAATATATATTCTTGTTTAAACCCTAATCTTCAAAACTTAGCTAAAAATAAAAAAACAAAACAAACAATTCCCAGGTGATAAGAAATTGAAAACAGAGTCTGTAACCTTCCTCCGTCTGTCTGTCTGTCTGTCAATAAATGACGTCAGTTTTAAGATAGGAACCAGAGGAGCAATTTAATAAATGTTGTACAACACTAGACGCTATATACGTTTGAAGTGAAGCAAAGATGAGAGAGAGAGAGGAGTGTATACTTAATAACTAAATCAAACAAGGTTTGGCACAATATCACAAATGAAAGACTCGACCTTCCTAGCTCGTTCGAAAAGGGGGTGGGGCAGAGAACGGGGAAAAGGTTGGGCGGAGGCCCCACTAGCCAAATCCTCTACCGTCCGAGGAGAAGAGTCAATAGAGTAGCTCGGTTCTATACCGAAGGTAAACGTACATAGAGCCATGTAGGGTTGCCAGAAGGGCCGAGGCTCTATCGATCTCCATTTTGCAGCATTAATGAGTAATTTCCTGTTCTATCCTTTCGTCATTTCCCTCCCTCCCTCCTCATTTTCGCGCCTCTGAACCACTTCTATGGTGTCCGAATTGGTGCAGAGATAGTCAGAGGTGCCTCAGAAAAAAGGTTCTGCTCTTATTATTAAAGAGAGAATGAAACTACGTCATATTAAAAAGAGAGTACTAAGATGTTGATCAAATTTGTTTTTCCAAGAGACTGAGGAGACAGAAAATGTAGCAGTTCAGTTTGAATTAGATCTTGAGTAACTTGGTCCTGCGCCTGACAACACTGCACTGAAGTTAAAGCTGACAAAGTGCACTTTATTGAAAGGAAAAAACTTATTTAGTGAAAAATATCTATTTGGTATTTATTTTTTAGCTCCGCGACAACTGTAGACGGTGTGTTTTAACTAGTGCTGTGCGAGTACTCGATAAGACTCGATAAGAGATTTTCTGAGACTCGAAAAAGTTTCGAGTATCAAACCAAGGCTCGATAAATACTCGAACCTGCTTTTGGAAAGCCTTTAACTCTGAAAATAGGATGTAATAGCTATAAAAATCTACTAGAAAGTCACGATTATTGGTTAACAGACGCACATTAGTGCTCATTGGGTAGTTTAGATCATAATGTCAGTGCAATGTAGTAGGGTAGTAGCTCCTAGCTCGTAAAATAGTGGAAGTTAAAGTAATGAAATACAGTTAAAGGCGCGTTTACTATTATTATTATATTAATTAATTTATTTATTTTTTTAAGTTTGGGTTAGTAATTTTCGTTTGGTACCTTGCGCGAAGTATAACAATGGCTACAAGTGACTTCGGTGAGGAACGAGATTCCGAAGAAGATATTAATGAGGAATTAAGTTCGTTAAATTTAAAGGGAAGAAGACTAATACCGTCTGGGAATTGATGGAAGCAGTTGTCGATGACCAAAATTACACCAAATGTCTATTATGAGAGCAATAAATTAACAGAAAGTGTGAAAACATTAGAAAATCAAATCCCAATTACTCGATAAATACTCGAAACAAATTTTCCAAGTACTCGATACTCGGCTCGATACTCGATAAGGGAAAATTTCAATACTCGAGACTCGACTCGAAACCAAAAATTCAAGGCTCGCACAGCCCTAGTTTTAACCTCTCTTTGAACCTATTTATAAATAGGTCACGGGTTCAATCGCATTTAATCCTCAGAAAGGAAAAAAAACGAGGCTAAGAATTACGTTGAAATTGATGAGACGATGGTTAAACCATTTGCAACTTGTGGCCTTGCTGAGCTCCAGAAATAATGGTACAACATAAGAGAGACATAGGCAAGAAAAAAAGAAATTGTGCCCTTAAGTTAGCCCCAATTTCTGTTCCTCAACATTCATTGAATCAAATAGAGTTAGACTTTAGTTTTCTATGGGTCCCTGCATCCGGCTCGAATTGAAATTGGTTTTGGCAACGCATCGCGACACAGACTTTGACAAGGAAGCTATAGTAGCCACAAAAGAAGTCCGAATAAAAAATAACAAACTTCCCTTGGCGAGGTTCTATAGAAAGAAGATAATTTACCAGTCTAAGCTACTTAAATTTGGATTAAAGAGATTTATGGATTGGCATAAGGATGCGGGGCCTTCGTGTAGCAAAGCAAATAAACACGGTAGAAATTGTAAAATAAATCTGGTTCAGGATGGTAAACAAAATAATATTAAATAAAGTATTTGTAACTGTCGAACGTCAAATAATAAATTATGGCAAAAGGGTCATCTAAAGGGTTACTCCGAGCTAGAGTTTTCTTTTTTGATCGAAAAGGGGTATAAAATAATGAATATATCAAAATTGGAACCATGTTTCTATCTACAATATTAAAAAAGATACGAGCAATTCAGTCTCCATAATGGCGAGTCATGGACTCTACGCGTTAGGCGAAGCACCTGGGAACCCCTATTGGACGAATTCGTCAAGCGATAGTAGGCGTCCAATAGGGGTTGTTCCCAGGGCTTCGAGGAAAAGCCTAACGCGTAGTATATGCACTCGTATCTTCTTTAATATTGTAGATAGAAACATGGTTCCAATTGATATATTCATTATTTTATACGCTCTTTCGATTAAGAACAAAAAAGTTCTAGCCCGGCGTATCCCTTTAAACAGAGCGGTTAAGGCGCTTCCAAGGCTTTCTCGAACTTAATCTTTCTACTTTTAAAGACTTTCGAAAGGACACGCTAATAATTGATGGTGGTGCTAAGAAGCTTATCAACGCCATTTATCGTATCGCTCGAAGCTAAGGATGTACGGCGTATTTCCAAAAATAATTTCCTACACCCTGCAACACGGTTTTAATTTTTATATTCGCAGGCTGGCGTAAGGCGTGAACGCGAGATTACCCAGCGCCTATATCAAAGGAGCCCATTTTAAAAAGCTTCACCTGTCCAAGCTGAAACGTTTGGAAACAAATTGGGGCGGACTACCGAATTCCAGTCGAAACTACTCGAAGAAAACCGAGGATAACACTCGCGAAAAAGATAACATCAAAAATAACTAACTGACAGTTAAAACAAGTTTTACGTTAAAATTACACCACACTCGAAGGCACCCCATCCACCAAAATCATTTAAAATTTGACGTACTCTTACGATGAAAATTAACAATTTTCAAATATAAAATTAATTGGTTTCACCTATATCTTAAACCATCGTGACATTTCACCGTCAAATTCGAGATTACAATATTAAGGCCCAACTTTTAAGTTTAGTGCCAAGTAACGTCGTATATCGTAATTAAAGTCTACAGTACATTTGTAACCGAGTGATATTAGCCAACAGAAAAATATGTTTTCAACGATTAACTAAGATTACGATTTTAGAAGACAGACGGCGGAGAGATAAATAAACGAGCAGGCGGCGTTGACTGTTCTCCACAAAGGTATACACGCATTGCAGCCCACAAAGATAAATGAAATGGGGATAGGTTAAAGATTTCTAACGCGGTGGCCTGAAGTTAGATTGCGGAGTAATTATTTTAAACGTTTATTACACATGGCAAAGATGGGTTGTTTGGATGGGGGGGGGGTATAAGCGAAGTAGTAAAACTCATTTAAAAGACTTTTCGCTTTCGTAATTGGTTCTTTCAAAAATTATACCCTTGTAATTGTAATTAAAGAATAATTTACTCTACCTTCTTAAAGGCTGGAGTTTTTCTTTCATATTTAAAAAATAAACAACAGTATAAAATTGTAATCAGGTATTCATCTACAATATTAAATAAAAACTAATACTCCTTACTCCGAGTTAGGTCTCAAGACGTCGAATCCGTCATGTGGTAGAACTAGTCGTCTAATAGACATTTATAGCCCATGTGACGTCATTTCTTTCGTATCATAGATGGATACATGATTTAAACATGTTTCAAATAAAAATAATAAAAAAAGATTGAAATAAAAATTTTCATTTTACTTTCTCTTTAAAACTCGCATTAACGGCATTACCGAAAAGGTGAGGAAGCCGAATAACATCGAATACCGGCTGATTTAATAATTGATTGCAGAGAGATCCTATATATATATATATATATATATCACTTACTATTTTATTTACTCCAGAGCTGCACTATAGTGTATAAAGGGTAAGTATTCCTTCCACCAGTGCGCACTGAGAGGATGCTGCGTAGGATGGTGGCGGGCGAAAAGCGATGACCAGCACTAATCAGAGAGGGATTATAGGAGACAAGTCGAGAGAGAGAGAAAGGGGTGTCAAGCAAAAGGGGATCGAGAGAAGAAGAAAATAAAAGTTATTCCGTCTGTCTGACCTTCGTTTAATCGGCTAACGAATACCATGTAGGGGCCAGTCTAACCTTGGTGCAATTAAGTAAGCAGAATTCATTTCGTGTAAAGGAAATGTATTAAACCATCGAATATATTTCTCCCTAACAATTAAAGCTCCATAGTTAATTTCTCGAAGGTCCAATCATACCCATATAGATAGATATTTAGCTAAGTCCTAACAGGGCTGGACAAAAGACCGGTATAGGAGTAAGTAGGAGTTGGAGGGTGCACGATGTAAGATTACACTGGTTTAGACACTAAGAGAAAATAGGTTGGGTAACCTTTCTTAATTGGAAGAACCCAAAACCTAAGACGAAGGAAGGATAACCGGGTTGCATTGCGCAATATCATTAATCTCAGGTCCTTTTCAACAACGTCTGCGCTTCGCTGTCCGCTGTTACCTAACCCTTTACGCCCTTTATTATACGAAAGAGGATTACAAAATTAAAGCAATCGGAGACCTCGAAATGAACAAATAAATTTTATACCGTGTTGTTCGACTGCCCGCCGAAATGTCACGGGTTGGGGAAATTAATTAAAAGACACTGTTTTAATTGGTTGATTTAAAGGGCGGAATAAATACTTTCATTCATTAAAAATTATCAGCGCTGCTGTTAGAAAAAACAAGATTTATCCTAATAGCTAAAACGAGTTTATAGTGTATTTCGAACTGGAATTTTCTACTTTTTTAATGGAAAGAGAGTATAAAATAATGAATTGGAACAATGTTTCTATCTACAATATTAATTCCTATTGCTATATTCAGTAAATAAATTCTAATATTAAATTTAGCTAAGATAAAATCAATTTTTACTATTTCCATAGACACCCAACGGTTCTAACCGCAATTTTACGAATATTAAAAGTGATTTCCAACCTATCGAAATCCAAATAAATCCTTCGTAAAATTATATTTGATTCACGCACCAACGGAGAAATCTAAATTAAAATTATATTAAAATTAGGGTTGAAAAATATTATATTAGGAAATAAAATATATACTATTACGGTGGGGTTAAAAATAAAATTATACTTTTAAAATCCTAAAATGCGCAATTTCTCACCGAAAAGAAACCCCGCGCTATTCCTCCATAACTCACACGGCAGCAGCAGCGCCCGCGTATTACGATTTCTAGCCCCTTTTCAAAATCAAAAAGCAGGGGGATTTAAATATTCTTTCAGAGTTAATTTTTCGCTTCAATGATAGCTAAGGTGCACGCGCGGTAGAGATGGAAATGATATTTTTCTAGATCTTTTCGTCTCACGTATTTTTAGAGTATATCTCTTCCCAAATTTTTTTACTCTTCTTTATTACGTATTAGGTGTGTGGGAACCGCGGCGGGAGAAAACGTTAATATAATCCCCACGGAATGACAGAATTTTCAGGAGTTGCGCGGGAAAAGGGACTGAAAAGGGCGCCAAAAGCTGGGAGACGGTATACGGCGGAGCTTTAGGCTTTAAGCCTAATCGAAATCTATAGTATAGAGGACTCCACGTGAGGGACTTAACGCCCTGAGAGGCCAGAAAACCTTTACTGAGAAGGAAGGGGTGAGAACCCGCCAGAAATTGGAAACTCAATTTTTTTTTTCTAATTTAAAAGTTATCGCCAAACATCAGGCGCACGCTGCGATGGTAAGAATCTGTTCGCGCTCATTCTGTGAATAGAGAGAAAGGTCACCCTACGCTAGGTGTGTTCAGTGCCTTTAACTTCACCTTAATTACAGACGTCTGGCAAATACTCAGCTCACATAGCACGTGAAATTTGTAACAAATCAAGAGTCAGCTTCCATAAAAAAAAATTAAATCTAATTAATAACCAAAGAATGCGTAGGACTATAGAAACTTTGAATTTTCAGCCTGAAGTTCAAAGGTTATATAAGGTGAGATATTGATAATGGAAAATATATATATTTTTCTAAGTAAAAATCATAAAGATTCCTTAAAATGAGAAGGATAACTCCGAGAGCTGCTCCAGCGCATACTAGTGCGGGCTATTGTACCTTTCTTCCTTTAAAAATCCGTACACCGAGCACGTTCTTTTAGCGCCTCAGTTAACACCGCGCACCAAAATCGAGTATTTGCGAGGCCAGCAGCGCACCGAGAATGTAGAGCAAAATCCGGATGCACCCCTTGAATTAGTTCCATGTTACGCAATATCATTAATATTGGTATCATACCAACCCACTTCCTCGCGCCATACCTTCCAGCGCATTAACACTAACTTCTCGAAAAACGGGAAGGACCCCTGGAGGAAAAAAAAGGTCTTTCCATAATTAATAAACTGTCGACAAAACGTCAATAAAACCTATATAGGCAAGAGGCTTCCTTTAAGAAGAGAGAACGAGGGGTGATTCACTAGAGTACAAATCGGAGAAACTCCGTAGAAAAATACACGGTTTTGGACCGATTCAAGTCAGATGTTAAATGAAACCTGATTGAATGTAGTAAAATGTGGAAAAAAATATTAAATGACGTGAAATCACACGCGAGTGATTTGCCCCTCGAAGAAGGGTTTAGTTTTAGTAACCGAGGCACAAGGCTATATGTATAACCCCGTGGTTTCGTTAAAGAACTTTAAGGAAAAAAAAATCATCCTTTTACCAACCCTGAAAAATGGGATAGGGTAGAGTACCATGAAAAAATCCTTAGAAGGAAAAAAAGGAAAAAATTACACTTTTTTTTCTTTAACGCAACTTTCCCGAAGAATTTATGAAATTCTACTAATAACATTACGAACAGAGTACATACATTCCTTTGGTATGTAACGCCTTGCGAGATTTGATAAAAAATATAAAAATATTAAGGTGATAATGGAAAGAATTCAAGTAAAAGTGATATAGTTTTTCAAGTACGAAATATTTCATCGATTTATCGGTTTGGAAGTTGCCAGGAAAAGGGTTCTTAACCAAAGGGGTAAAAAAACTACGGTCGTTTCCGTTCATAAGCGATTGACTTACAGACAAGCGACTATTACAGATTCGGCGAGAGAGAAGGGGGGAATTTCAGAAGAAAAAAAATGTTGCAATGATGAAAATTGCCTTTCCAAAAATAACCTGATACATTCAGAGGTTTGTCAAGATAACTTTCACGGATGATTATTTCGAATCCTCCAGTTTACTAAACCCTATTTATTATTAGAAATAAAAGGCGACTGGTTATGTTATTTTGTCAAATGTAAATTGAATTACACAATGAAAACTATGATGATCTTCAATAACCAAAAATATTCTAATGCCTCGAAAGCCAACTATTTTCAACTAAAAAATGGGAAATGATAAAGTTCTATGCCTAGTGCAGTGATTGGTCTACCAAAGAAGCTAGACATGATACACTGCCTGCCACCCATGGGTCTCATCACTGTCTGCCGTTTTATTTACCTTTGGTACTCAGTGTACAACTTGTAGTCGCAAGCTCGGGGATTTTGCTAGTAAATTATTTGATAAACATTTAAAATAATTTCCACGGACTTCTTCATTCCAAACACATTCGACAAAAATTTCACCTGGGACGTAAATAGAACTTATCAAACAGAATCGAGGGAATCAAAATTCAAATCAACGTTGAATCAAATAGTATTGGATCTCGGGGAGGTCCTTATCTATATCAGATTCGAAAAGAGAAATTCGTGCAACATCTACAAAAATATCATTTCAGATAAACTGGTGTTCCGAATTTACGTCTACTATTTTGTGCCGGCCTCAATAGCGCGTGACAATCTCTAGTTAGTTTCATCCTTGGATGACGCCATATTTTCGCGTTTATCTTATACAATTTCAGTCCTTAGTAATATTGCAATTCGTGGGAGGATATAGTCTAGGGACGAAGACGAATAAGGTCTCGTATCAAGGGACAGTAAAATAAACCACTGCGGAAGAAAAAAAAACTATACTTTTTTAGTTCCTAGTATTTCGGAAGTATATATAGAAAATTTGAAAAAGTTTGGGGATACCCGTACCTTAGGGTCGCGGTGGCAAAAAAAAAGGTCACCATCCCATTTGAATTGCCGATAAAAAAATCTAGAAAGCCAAGGCTTAAGAAACAAACATTGATATCTGTTGGAGACTAGGAGTATGGTTTGGTATAGGCGAGAAAGTCGGGCCCCTAAAGCTCAGTTCAATTTCAAGGGTCGCCGCATTTGGCTTCGGCAATCTTACACAAACTCGTCCCACGACTTTTGCATTTCGATCGAGATGACCTTCGACCCTACATACCAATAGCAATTTTATATAAGTCGAAATTCGAATAGGAATCGAAGTGGAATAAAAAAAAAAGGAAAGAGAAAAAATAAAAAAAAAAATTCAAATTCGTCTACATAAAAACCAAAAACATTGATTCCCAAAGTTTCCGTGTCTATAGTTTTTTTATTTTTTGTTTCAAATTGTGGTTATAGTTTTCTAATAACTGGCCCAACGGTTACCCATAAAAGCCATATTTCTGTTTGTTGAGGAGCTATAGGATTTGTGAGAAAATTAAAAGACCATATTGGAGGGTTGTAAAGGAAAGATGTAAACCACCAATATGGCTGCCAGAACTGAGGTAAGACTTAAGAGGGTCTGACGTAGTATTCAAAGGTCTCAACTGTACCACAAAATTCAGAATAATTTTATACGCTGGACAAAGTAAACGTAATAAGAATGAAAACTGCATCCAATTTAAATATTTAAATATAACTTACATACGCTTAACTAAACATCAAAGATAATATCAAAATCGACCCCAAACCACGTGTCACGTGACGTGAGGAAGTTTTGTACGGGGAAGGAGCTAGGATTTACGTAAAGGAAAAGGTTTGAATAGGTTTATTGCTCAGTATAAAGCCGCCTAGCACTCGTCACAGGCGTTTGACGAAAAGACGGATGGCTGACAGCTGGGTTTTGCCGATAACTGATAGAGCCAAGGCCCCTATGAGCTAAAGCCCTTTTTTCTCGCAGCCTCGCTCTTCAGGGGTATATAGATAGGATGGTGTAGATTGGAGCACACGGGGGCCTCTCCCCAAAGCAGTAACCAACCTTTTTGTTAAAACACCCCCACCAGAAAAAAAAAAGTCTTTACTAAACTTTTCACTGAAAAAAACTGGCCACGTGTCTCCTGGGCTCAAAATTTAAGCTTACATTTTAATAAAGAACGGTTTGACGCGAGTTGGTAACGGTAATATCACGCCTCTAGAAAGTTTAGTAAATTTCAAGTACCGAGCGGTGAAAAAGAATTAAATTTTCAATTAAATTGAGCCTAACGCAATAGACCATGTCGGAAATTACATATAGAAAAGCAACATACAGGGGTGACGCCAGCATTATGGTTTCCCCCTGTGTCTTGGTTTCTCTGTATGCAATTTCCGAATCGAAATGGTCTATTTCTCCATTAAATAAACCTAACTAAATTTGCAAACTTTTATACGATTACATCCAATGCATCCTCACTTTAATTATAATTCTTGAAGCTAAATTATTCCTTATTGCATTTCAATTCTTCTCCAAAAACCCATTTAGGTTTCAAACATTAAACAAAAGCCAGCCACATCGAGTAAAAGACAGTCACCCTTTTTCGCAGATCGACAACACGCAAAAACATATTACTACACTTTGCGCGTAATTCGATTGATTTTCTCTCGCGAGGGTTTGTTGCACAGCACACCTCACACGCAGCACCTTTTTCAGAATAGCTGTTACCAGTAAATATCTTCATCTCGTTTTCAAAGAGAAACGCAGCATCTTCTTCCACGAAAGCTTTTATTCTCTCCGTTCTGGGTTGCCCATCGCCACTAATTACCGCGAGAAGGGAGGGAGGGTTGGAAATATCGAAAGGACAAAAGGTATTCATCACTAGGGAGCCAGGAAGAACTCTGCAGAAAAGATGAACCGACGAAGAAGAATTAAGATGAGGTGGAAAAGAGTGGGTTCGCGTAAAGAGAGAGAGAGCGAGAACGAGAGTGAAAGAAAAAGATCCTTTAAGCGCGTTTTAATTAGCTCACCTTCGGGCAAAATGAGCAAAGAAGAATCAAGTACGCGTACTCCATGGTACGCCGGTCAAAAGATCGTCTTCTCTCAAACGCAAAGGGATGGACGAACGATACAGTAAGCTTTGTTACTTGAAATTATTATCAGACTGCAAAAAAGTCATATCTCAAAACAATTTTTGCTTCTCGATTCGGAATCTCGCTTAACAAGTGATACGGCGAAATGAGTAATGGATAAACATATCCCAACTTCATTTGTATCAAACATCGTCCCAAACGCCAGTGGTCCTGAAAATGGTCTAAACATTTCTACTTTCCCTCCCAGGCCTCCCTCAGGTTAAATGCAAAATACCTTTAAAAACAATCAAATGCCTTATGGGTAAATACCCCGACCAACTTCATCCGTGTCAAAACATAGTAAGAACTTTGAAAATCATGACAGTGGTCGGGAAAATGGACTAAACGTCACGAAAACATTTTTACTTTCCCTTCAAGGTAAAAAGCAAAATATCTTTTAAAAAAATCTACGTTGGAGGATCGGGTCCGACATAGGTAGGATAAAATCGAGAGTAAATTCGGCCTTCAGGTGTCATTAGAAAAATAAGAAGCGAATGACTAGTCTACCAGAAGAAAACGAACAGAGGGGAGAGTTTGAATCTTATTAAAAGGAACGAAGCGTTTCTCCGATATTCCTTAATGAGCGATGTACGACCGAGCTAGTACTCCAAAAAGAGGACCCCATCTACGTCTCTCTGGAAATTACCTGACAGGTAGGTTGGTGGTGCTATAGGCAAAGATCGTGAGCTCGGTATTAAAGAACTATTTCCCATCCTTCTCCCTGGCGCAATAAGAAGAATCAAACAGAAAATGACAGCTTAAAACCGCGGAAAAACTAGAGGTGGGATGATGGACCCTACCGCCCTTTCTTAACGAGTAAGCTTAGTTACTTTGTACTTATACCAGATCCAAGAAGCAAATGAGCTAGCTAGCTAGCTGCCCACTGGGATCTTAATTTCTAACCATTCTAGAAGATGCAATTATTTTTGAAAGAGCTCAACCAGTGTGGTCAAAAAGGCTTAATCAATTTTATCCCACTCAAAGCCAAATATTTACGCGGTTTTATCTCTTTCAAATATACATTACAATTAGAATAATGCTAATGAAGTCTTAATATAATAATGTACAAAGTTTAATTAGCGCTAAAGTAAAAGCTATACGGAGCGAAAACCGAGGGGTCGGTCATTCATGAAATCCCGTACGCTACCCGTGAAATCCAACTTAAGAAATCCGAAATCAATGCTGATTTCGAAATCAAATAAAAAATCCGAAATCAGCAATGAAATTACAAAATCAGTAAAGAAATCATAAAATCAGTAAAAAAAATCACAAAATCAACAAAGAAATCACGAAATCAACATAGAAATTACGAAATCAGAAAAAAATCAGTAAAGAAATCGTGAAATCCATTACAAAATTCACGAAATCCAAAATCTAAAGAAATCATAAAATCCGACGAATTTATGGGGAAAAACACAAAATCCGAGGAAATCACGCGAAAAACCTCAAATTCCGAGGAAATCAAGGGAAATATCGCAAAATCCGTCGAAATCACGGTAAAAATAGCAAAATCCGACGGAATCACGGTAAAAATAGCAAAATCCGACGGAATCACGGCAAAAATCTCAAAATTCGATGAAATCTATTGGATTTTATCGAATTCTGAAATCAAACAAAATCCGACGAAATCAAATGAAATCAGACGAAATTCGAAGAAATCAAATTGGATTTCGAAATCCCGTACACTTTTTCCAAAACGTCCGACCCCTCGGCGAAAACTAACCTCAAACCAGTCTTAAAAGTAAAGAAATGAAAGTACAAACTTGAACTCGTTTGTATAAATGTTTTGGGCAAATAATTCTTTCTACGTTACGTATCAGTAAAAAAAACTAAAATAAGGCGATATAAAATAATGATAGATGAATATAAACCATTTGCGAGTGAAAAGAGGGAGTATGTTTTCCTATCATTAAAACGCATTTTTCAAAATAAAATATTATAAAACCAAACTTTGAAATTTTTTCTAATCAACGCGGAGAAAGTGGAGAAGAGTGGATAATAGAATATGGAATAGAAAACAGTTAATTTCCTCGCCTAGAGACTGAATAAAAACGAATTTAGAAAGTGTATTTTCTACTCCTTACGCAGGAGCGATCAAGGAGAGAGGTAACAATTTTGAAAAATCGGTTTTTGGTTCCTCTTTTTAAAAAAAAAAATCACTACACGCCCACTCTGAGGGATTTTAGCCCTGCCCAGAATACCATGGCCCATTTTTACGCCGAGTTTCAAGCGCTATAGTAGTGTACCCCGCTTCTTATCGGGATTACTAATCGAGGACACGATTTACCTAAAATTTCCTTTTTCATTTTATTTTTTACTAAGCCTTGGCTATAACGTTTTTAGGTTAAGCTCAATATCGAGCTGCGAATTCGCTTTTGCTTTTCAAATTGTAAGGTATAAAATTCACGGAGGCTTAAGTACAGGTAAAAAAAACCTTAAGTACCAAGTAGCCATTCGGTAGGCTGGGCATTTATTTTTTACGTAATATTTTTTCTTTTGAACTTAACTTAGGAGTAAACACCCTTAATAGACGTCCATAAAAGCTCAGAAAGAATCTATAAGTTCAGGTTTTTATCGTATTTTTAATCTTGAATTAGGGTAGGCTTTTTTTATTTTTTTGAATTTTGTTTAGCCCAACCTAAAATGGAGTTTAAGTTTAATTTCTCAGTAATTCCTTAGAATTTTGGGAAAAACAATCGCAAAACATAACAAACTAGCTTCCTAGTAGGACCTTAAATATAAGAGTATTTAACCAATTAAATAATCGTAAAAACTCCACCGATTTTATCTGTCCCAAATTTCGTGAAGGAATTTACGTCAAGGGACGTGAAAAGAAAGAAAGAAAACAGAAAATCAAAATAAAATAGTGGCCCCTTAAAAGAAAGAGCAAGTCTCATTTATATTGAAAATTTTCATACACGCCATTAAAGATGTTTTTCGAGAATTTAAAAATTTTAAATTATAAAACGTTATATGTACTGAAAAGAAATTTTGTCCCCTCAAAACAAAATCTTCGATATTTTAGTTCCCTGTGACGTAGAAGGTGAAAGTACTCGAGAACTAAAGCTTAGGCTTAGGCCTAATCTTATACACAACAATGTTATTGCTAAGCCCTGTTTGAAACTTTAAATTGAAGCACGCGCGACTAGCGAAAGCTGGCGCGTGAGCCAACTTACGCATTTTCAATATCACAATCGATTTTTCAGTCAACCAGAATGGTTTTTAAACTATTTCAAAAACTCGTATCGGTGTCGCCCCATATCACCCAATCTCATTTGTCCCAATCAGAAGAATTTAACCCAAATCATATATTCCTGATTCACCCAAATGTATTTCTCCCAATTCCCGTTTGCCTCAAAAGGCGATAACACAGGAATTTGGCACGAATAACATACCCGTTTTATTAATTTGTATTTTCCATTAAAAAAGCAATATTTTAAAATTATTAAATAAGAGACTGTTGATCAGTGTAATTTATTAAATATGGAGTCGAATGGCTGAAAACTTCGAAAGGAAAATATGCCCCCGTAATTCTGAGTTAGGGTTAGGTAGGTTAGGTTTGGTTAAGTTAGGTTAGTAATATTTTATAAATCATTTAACTATGATACGCCTTTTCCAAAATATTGACTTCCCAAATAATATGCCTTTTCCAAAACATTACTGTTATGTTAGGTTAGATTAGTTTAGGTTAGGTTAGGTTAGGTTTGGTCAGGTTTGGTCAGGTTAGGAATATTTTATAAATCATTAAACTATGGTACGCCTTTTCCAAAATATTGATGTTTAGCTTCATTGACTTCCCAAATAATATGCCTTTTCCAAAACATTACTGTTATGTTATGTTAGGTTAGGTTAGGTTCGGTTAGGTTTGGTTTGGTTTGGGTTAGGTTAGGTTAGGTTGGGTTGGGTTTGGTTAGGTTTGCTTAGGTTAGGTTAGGAATATTTTATAAATCATTATACTATGGTACGCCTTTTCCAAAATATTGATGTTTAGCTTCATTGACTTCCCAAATAATATGCCTTTTCCAAAACATTAATGTTATGTTAGGTTAGGTTTGGTTTGGTTAGGTTTGGTTAGGTTGGGTTAGGTTTGGCTAGGTTAGGTTAGTAATATTTTATAAATCATTTAACTATGGTACGCCTTTTCCAAAATATTGTTGTTTGGCTTCATTTACTTCTCAAATAATATGCCTTTTCCAAAACATTACTGTTATGTTAGGTTTGGTTAGGTTAGGAGGACGTCTCTTCCTCTTTGGAGCGGTTATACACTTCAAGTAAGTGTATCCCTTATGTTATGAAAAAATAAATAAATAAAACCATCAAATTCTACTCTGAGTCTTTTTGGGTATGCAATATTGGGTTAATTGGGATAGGCGAACTGGGAATTGGGTTGAATGGGAATTGGGTGTTTTAAATTGGGTGAAATGGGGGGTAACCCTTGTATCTTGTCATATTTTAAAAAGAAAAATAAATTGGATTTAGAAAATGAATTTTAAACGAGACTAGCCCTTTAAAAAAAGGCCTAACAGGGGAAACCAAATCTTAATAAAGAAATATTACTGTTCATTTTTTTCTTTTAGAAATAAACAGTCTGGGATTCCTACGGTTAGCTACAAGCATTTATTTTTTTTTCTACCCCAATTCGAGGGCTCTTTATGCCAAAGTCTCTTGGAGCAGATAAAGACTGCATTTTTTTAAAAAATGCGGGGAATTATTATAAACAAAAGAAGCAGCCAGAGAGGAGAAAGGTTAGCTCGATTCTAGTAAAGCGTAGAATAAAATTGATAGATCGGAAAAATATTCAACTTGACATTTTTCTCTCTTAAACAACACCCACCCCTTTCATACGGACTCTCAGAGTCTCAGTATATTTTCGTATTACGATTATGTTAATAAAAAAAAAACATTCTATAGAGAGATAAATTGAATTATTACACATTGAACAGGAATTTTTTTTGGGAGGGAAAATATATCATATTGGGTGGATTAAAATTTCGGAAAGAAATTTACACATGGAGGCCCCAAAGTTTCGTAGGTTTTACTCGAGTTATCTAAGTGCAACTAATTTAAAATGAAAACGTTTTTATAATAGTATCCCTTGTAAGCGATAATATTACTTATTTTGCTAATGTATATTGTAAAGAAAAATGTATCTTCAATCTAAACATTTTGATTTGAAACCAAAATTTCCTTCAGTAATCAAATAACGAAGATTTGCGAGTTTGGAAATTCCGTGTTAGTTTTAAATTAACACCAGTCCACGCAAGTGATATATAGATTACTTGATTTAAAACCAGTAAGTAAAAAATAAGAGTTTAAAATTTACTAAGGATCAAAAAACGAAAACTGAGCGCTAGCTGCATCCTGTATTTTGAACTTTTGGTTAGGTTTTAAAGAAAATTTGGTCCGAAACCCAAGAGCCATCTATTTCAAAGCTTCTTCACGTTGGTTGGGAAGAGGTTTGCTTTTCTACGAGTCTATGTATGTATGGTTTCGGAATCAATCCATCAATGTGAGTGATCCGTACGAAACGGCACTGAGTCAGAGGTCAAGCTCAAAATCCTCTTTCTAACTGCAACGCCAGTGTATTACTCAAAAAGCTAGCTTAAGACAGAAACACAACCAACTCGGACTGAGCTGGGCTAACTTCCAAATTGCATTTTCTTCTGGCAACCCACCCCAAAACCTCCAAAAACGACCGCTGTTTCATAATTTATGGATATGAGAAGTCAAATATGATGGTTTGATTTATCAGGTATCAAGAAAGAATAGGAGAAATAATCACGTGAATATTGTTCCGGGAGTGAGCAAAGAAAGAGTGCCAGTTTTGATTGTCGGCGAGTACCAATACGATAGCGTTTAACTTGCAAACACGATTAGGTAGCTGGGAAGTTGCCACATGCAGGATTGGACGGATTTTCCAATTCTATTTTATAGAGACTATAGAAATAATTCACGATCATATCCGGATTTTCTTATTGAACGAGCATCATCCCTTCATATTACGTTTCCAATTTCCTAAGCCTTGGTTTCCCCATAACTACAGTGTCAATTTTCATCACTACCCAAACTCATAAGAAAGATATCTTATTTCATTTCAAAATAATCACATTCAGAAAGCGTGCGTGGCAGCCAGCCCTAAGTTGTCAAAACTTTAACCTAAAATATGAGGCCCCATGATCAAATGATTCAAATCTTCACACAAAGGGGCCAACCAGTACGGTAGCCATAACGTTATGACCCCTGCACACTGCAGGTTGTTGGTATAAGCCGAACGAAAGACACCCTATCTTAAATAAATTTAAAACCCAAGAAATCAGAAGTGACGCGTTGATATTGCGAAGCAGCAATGGCTTCTTTTATTTCTATTTGCCGAACGTTACCAATATAAAAGAACAGATCGATTTATCTATTAATTTTATCCCAATGCGGGCAGTCGTGGAAACAAAACAAAACGGGAACGAGTTCGAGCTGGGATACATTTTGTCCAATAGAAACCCTCTCGGGGAAAAATGGCTCTTTAATTTCGAGAAAACAAAGGCGTAACTTTTGTGGAAATCTGGTCTTGAGACGACGCCAAAGGATCGGAAAAATAAAGATCCAAAACTATATAGTATAGGCACGTCGGACATTACAAGTTGGCAATATGTAAGCCCCAGCCGTCGCCTAAACAACGTGAATTATTTACTAGGCTCAATATCCGGCCGGAGAGATATGAAAACCCAATTACTCCCTAGTAGTATCCATCCAGAGTGGTCATATTATGGATATATAAAGAAAGAAGAAAAAAAATCTGGTAGACTTGAACCACCTTCATCCTCCTTCCTAACTCCGGAGATAGAGGGGGGGGCGCCCTTGCCTTATTTCCTAAATATATATATATTTCAGGTTCAGAGTTTACCGCTTTGGAAGGCAGTCTTTCATCGGTTTTATATATTGTATCTCCCGCCTTAAACTACGGTGTCATTTCAGAACGAAACTGATAGGAGAAACCTCTCATTCCGTTGCAAATAAGAAATCCGTAATAAGGGGCCCCAGGAAAATATGGGCTTTCCAAGTTCCCTCTTTCCTATATAGCACTTGACGTCGGCCCCAAACCAAGGGGTCCGCCTGCCCGCAATCAAGGTCTGACTGAGAGAGAGAGAGAGAGAGAGAGAGCGCCTTCTCCACTCCTATACCAATGCGGATAAATTAACGCGTAGTCGATTTTCTAAGACGACTTAGGCCTTGGTGGGCTTTTCTTTATTACCAACAGGGTGTTTTAGTATTTAAAATATAAATTTCCTTATAGGAAAATTGGAATATTTTCGTTTTTCATGATCTTATGGAACAAAAACTAGATTTTCCTACTAAAACGTTTTTTGCATTATGGACAATTTTTTGGAAGAAAGTGTAAAACATCTGTTAAACTTCCAAAAAGAAGTACTTAAGAACTAATGAATTTAATTGAACTTTACACGTGATGACAAGTAGAGACTAAGATCTCTCAAGGGGCAAATATATTTCTGGATACACCCTGTACTACGTAGTAGTAGTCTCTATGGAAAGTCGACTCTAAAGGGGTGGAGAGGAGAGGGAAGCTCAGCAAGTACGTATAGTAACTATAAGCAATTATTAAGAATTTCCATGGTATCTCTATGGGACCTTGAAGGAGTTTTTCTTCGGTATCTTTACATAATACGTAATATCTCGGGTAATATAAGGGGCAGGGAAAGAAGCCTTAAGACGACTACTATGTCTCAAATGAAAGAGCGGTTTATAATACCAGCGATACTGGCTTCTCTTTCTGGATAACTAGACAAACAAAAATGGCGTCCACAAAATAACATTACTCAAAGCGGACTTCCAGCTTTTGTTTGCTTTCCAAGGGGGGCGGGAAAGGAAGGGAAAAAGGGAAACATAACATAAAGAAAACCCACAGTTCTATTATAGAAATCTCAACCTAAGCGTGCACCGTATACAAACTATAAGTAAATGGTCGCTTAAAGACGCGACTCCGTACCTAAATCGTAGTGTAAACTCAATATGAAAATAAATTAAGACCAATACCATTCTCTATTTGCCCTACAAGCCAAGCTAATTCCTATTAGATTTGAATGACACGGATTATGGCTACGGTTCAGCTGCAAATTGAGGTTGTAACGCTGGATGTAACTCGAAGAGGCATAGCAAAAGGGATTAGATCCTTGCTTGAAGGAAAAGCTAGTTCTCTACGACATTAATAATTCCGCTTACTAAGATTACAACCAAAGAAGAAAAAACATCCCGTAGTACTTAAGCGTCTTGAAAGATTACGAGTGACCAAAAATAAAATTACATTCTTCTAATGGGAATTTTGACCGCTTAAAACTAGGGTCCAAGTCCCTCAGAGGCTACAAGGGGGGAGGAAAGAGAAAAAGCTAGTTTAATTATAAACTAACCCAAAAAGACTGCATGCCTACTAAGGAAGATTCGACCGTAACAAGAAACTCGGATATTGTTTGTTTCGCCGGTGCTGCAATCCCTAGGTTTTATTATGAAATTTTAATAACGAAGACTTAGTAACTATATAGAAAAATGTTTCCGCATTGCACTAAATCTTATATACCTTTGTAAATAAAATGTTATACACAAGGCTAAGCGTGAACTTGTATTTGAATTACTTTGGTCATTCGGCGTCAAAATAACCAACGCATCCAGAGGTTCGAGAAATTATCTAGACATTCCTTGACTGTTATTATAAAGTTTGTAGGATGTTATGGTTATTTGCTTTTGCTAAAGTTTAACGAAGTTGCCATGATGCAGAAGCTTTTAACAAGAGTGAAACAAAAGCTGACCATAAAAGGTTGGCCTACAATATATCTTCATCATCAGCCAAGCAAAATAACCAATCTAAAAAGAAAAAAAAACTGAAAAGGCGAACTTTTCGATGTCCACCCCCGCGATGGGAGTCTACAAACAAGGGAAAATTCAATCAAGTCCCCACAGGATCCCTCCATAAGACAGACCACTGAAACAAAAAAAAAAGGTCAACGCCGCTCATGGCTCGCTCGCTGTGATGTGAATACGAAAACGCCAATAGTTCTTCGTTTTCTACGTACAACAGTCAACTATACTACAAGGTGTTGGAAACTTCGCTTTTAGGATAGTTGTTGCGCTGCCACAAAATCAAATCGAGATTCAACGTTTTCCCTGACTATTTTTCCAACAAATTCTGGCTCGTGGGTCGGACGTTTCCCAGTTGTCCGACCCCTCTGACGGGCCTAAATTTCGGCCAATGGAAAGCCAGTGTATATATTCTATAGAAGAGCGGTCATAAATTAAATTAGCCGATGCCTACAAACTGCTAAACGCAATTTTCAGCGTGTCTTCGACCTCTCATTATTCAGGACAACCTACCAAGACACTGACAGCTAATTGGCAAAAAACCTTGACGGCCACCCCGAGATACCAATCGTGGCCACCATCCCTATATCTACTAAGTAAAAAGGTGTTGGTGTTGCGGGCTAAGCCTAATTCCTCGGGTGAAGTTTGTGAAACAAAAAGACCAGTCTCCATCCAGACTTAAGTGAAAACCATAAAATATCATCGATGTCTAGTCAGGCCCCCACCGACGCCTCGTTATCGAAAATATTTAAAATAACTTTGGAAACTGCGTTAAAATAAATTGAGGGAAGACTTTGCTTGGGGTTAGAGACAACTTTGTCCAAGAATAAATAGTAGAATAAATTTCGAACTGAAAAATATTTCGCGACTTTTACGGCAATTGCATATTTATATTAATTTTATTTATTAATATCAAGAGATTGAGAACATTCGAAGATTAAATAAAGCTATATTGGTTTTCCTCACATTACTAACAAGCTTCTAATGTAAAAGCAAGAAGTTATATCTAGTTTACAAGAGAGAAGGTGTAAATTGCCGCATTTCCGGTTTTATCTTCAGTCCAAACGTAGGTCCGGAGTTAATCCCCGCCTCTAAATTACAATCATCATCTCATTGGTTCTTGAAAAACTCACGTCAGCGCGACGCGAATGACGAAAATTACGTATTTTCCGACTGAGGAGAGGGGAAATAGCCCGGCCTCCTTTTACGTCCCCCTTTGTATTTTGAAAGGGGGACTGGGACTATGGCGCGCGAATACTTAAGCATCTTACACCTTCTTCCTAATAAACTAGATATCGCTTCTTGGTAAAAGTGTAAACGTTATAACTAAATAAAAGCTAAAGAGGTTCTTGTTTACGTTTATATAAATTCCATAAATGTTAACCAATCAGTTCAAATTTCATTAACCAATTAATTCCGCGAGATTTAGGCCTACATAATTCTATGGAGTCCCTGATAATTCCCCTATCTTTTACATTGAATTAAAAAAACCCACAAAAAGGCAATTTTTTAAAACTTATCGTTGAATAATTTTGAGTATCTTGAACCCATTCAACCTCTGACCGAATGAGTAACCTTACATCAAGTGTAACGTAAAAACAGGTGAATTCGTAACATTCTCCGCGGTAATAAGCCCATCAAAAGCAAAAGTTTAAACAGGAAGTCATTTCGGAGTTAGTACTCAACTAATAAAGCCAGGTAGGGTAATTAATATTTCGGCTTATAACTTTTCAACTTTTGAACAAACTGTCACTGGTTCCCATAAATTTAGCGGGGGCAGAGTTAAAAGTTTCAAAACCGCCAAAAAATATATATATACCTAGAGCCAGTTTTGAGTTTTCACATTTTCCTGTCCAGGTATATAACTCGTTAAGAGATACACCGTCGACGAAAGCTTCTTTTAAAACATTCTTTTTTTTTTTAATTTTGTGTAAAAAAATTCCATCTCACCCGCCGCCACTTGTATATAAGAGAAATGTTTAAAAGTATTACCCACCCCTTTCCCGGACCGGTGCGGGTAAGATTTTTCCTTGACCTTACGGTGACCTTTATAAGAAGAGAAGATACGGCGGTGATTCTAGGCTTTAAAAGCAAACGCCTTGAAAGCGGGGAACGGACGGGCCTGTAGAAAATGCAGTCAGTACCTTTCTAGACATTGCTAACTTAAACCGCCAAAATTGATATCTTCCTATCTTATGACTTTCGAGTCATTTTTCTTTCACTTTAAAGGGGCATTGAAACGAAGGGAAAGCACCAAACTTAACCATTTAAAGGGAGGGTGAAAAGGAAAATTAAGTTTTTTTTAATGACTTTCCTACCTCTTTTTCAGGGAAACATCAAAAAAATAGCTCCGAATGATTTTAAAATCCAAATTAGTTTGAAATTTCATAGATTTTTTTGAAATTAGCACCTCCAACCAATCACGTAACGCCCTGCCTTCTTGTTAAAAAAATTCTAGTGTCACGCTCTATACCTCACATCGCGAGTATTTTCATCAAATCTCGCGCTAAATTTCATTCGACATAGAACTTGACATCAGAATTTTGTTAACAAGAAGGGAGGGCGTTACGCGATTGGTCGGAGGTGATAATTTCAAATTATCAATGAAATTCCAAGCTAATTTGGATTTTAAAATCACTTGGAGCTATTTCTTGGATGCTTCCCTCCTAATTAGTAGAATAATCATTAAAAAAAATGATTTTCCTTTTCACCCTCCCTCTAAAAACGTTATAGTCGAGTACTAAAATTTAAATATTAAAAATTTTAAAAACTATTTCGGTAGGAAAAATTAAAACAAAATTATCTTAATTTCACAATCCCTTTAGATAAGAGGCAATCTTAAAATTACGCTTAGAAATAAATAAAAAAAAAAGCCAGAGTAATCTGGAGAAGTTTGTTAAAATAAATTTGGTTAATCTAGAACGAGAGCAGAACCAAAGGAACGTGGTTGGTATTGTTGTATTCGGGAAGTTATGATTTATGATTAAAACGGGGATGTCTAGACGATTTCAATTAAGAAAATATTCTAAAGCCGAATCCTTTTGGACTTCGATTAGCACCTCTTAATTTGCATATCCAGGAAGAAGTTTAAAACTTAAGAGCTTTCGTAGCGAAGCGGCGCTCTCGAAAATTAAAGGTTATAAGCTTTTGGGAAAGATGATGAGAAGCGAAGGTCGGGGGTTGAAATCGAGTGAAAAGTTCAAAACTGAAACTTAATTCAAAAGGAAGAGGAATGATATATATCGGTAGAGTTTTTGAAAAATAAGTTGTATCGGAGATTTTTCCAAGCAATTACGTAAGATATTTCTATACGAAAAACCGGTATAAAAGTTTGACGTCTCGGGTTACTTTTTGGAAATAATTTTCTTCAAAGGGTTATCACAAGTATCTTCCCTATTTTGGGCATAAACCGCTGAAAAATAACTTCAACCTCTGACCCTAAACTTCCGAACGATAAACATCCCCGCCGATATTCTTAAATTTCTGGTCTGAAAAAAATCTTCGAAGAAGAAGGATATTATACTTCTCTTCGAGAGAAGTGTACTAGGCCTACAAGGCTTGGTAATTGTAACACGATTCTTCCCAATATCCCCTCACATTTGGAGCCTGCAAGATTCCAAAACCGAATCACATACGCGACAAATAGTTACTTCATCATTACTCCATTAGCGCTTAAGTATTTGCCAAGGCACATGCGCTTGTGCATATTTGTCCTACGTCCAAGACAATCAAGGTTTGTAGCTTGATTGCTGACGATTTAGTACCAAACAGTTATTGAATAGAGCGGGAGAGCAAACAAAAAGGTGCATGAACCAGGGAAGAATCGTGTTACATAACTGAAATATTAAGAGGATACAGAGTGTCATCCTTCGTCTATTATCTCCTTCTGGTATCGTCTATCGAATAGTCGAATTTAAACAACCCAAATCCATAACAACCGTGTTTTGCTTAATACTTTGGCAGTTTCCCCCTTTATTGGTTCCGAACCCGTAAACATAATCTAATAAATAGTCAATATTACTAAAATTTCATTAAAAAGAGATAGGCAATGTCCTCGTATCTCTTAAACTCTAGCTATGATTGGTTATAAAAATTCAAGGTATATAAAAATATACCCTCATCAAAACTACAGACATGCGAAAAACGCATTACTCGGGTTCATCCCAATTTGAAACTCTATTAAACAACCGCGCCAATTACCCGACGAACTGCATTTAAATTCATCGCACCCTCAAAGTGAGACGTAAAGGATACCACCCTGGCACGGAATTCGCGTAGACTTAACTGGGTCTGATCTATTTAGATTTTTAGATCAAAGCTATACCGTAACACCAAAGTGGGTTGGCATCGATGAAACTTTGGAACACGTCTTAAAGCTTCGTACGACAAAATGGTCAAGTAACTCGGGCGTATACAATTTTTGAGGGGTAAACTGGTAGCTTGTAAAAGGAGCTATTCCATATGGCCAAACCGACACGCCATTAGAGCGCGCGAAGCGAGTAGTAGAAAGTTTCCGATGGCAATTTTTCTGTCGTCACTACTAAGCCTAGGCCTAAAAATGCTTGCTGAGGCCAAGGCAAATTACCCAAGGGCTACTCCTAATACCACCACAGAATGTTTTACGGTGTGATGGTATACTTTTAGTCGATTACGTAGTTCATCATATTAAGGGGGTGGCTATTTTTAAAAAGAGGTATACACTTAGAATGTTTACGGCATGGTAAATTATCGATAGACGGCCTTCTAATCATTCCTTGGGTCGATGGATATGGCTATATTGTTTAGTAATCTATAGTACCCAAATTCGCCTCCCTAGCTGGCTCTACTTCCAAAAAGCTGATAAAAGACACTTTTCCCAACAACTATCTAGACCCTTCTAAATCAAGTCGGCCCCCCAAAACCTAACACATCCTATGGAATATTTACGGCCAGTTAACCGTTTTAGGGAAAAGTTTATATTTTGGACGTAAGGATAAATAACGCGTTTAACACTATAATAAACTATCACCAAAAATCGGGCAAGTTTGAGTAAAAATTAAAGAACGAGTTTCCAGGTGATAAATTTAGGTTTAAATTATGGATAACCACATAAACTTAAGTATTTCACACCTTGAAGTTCGTCTTAATTTTAATAGGGGTTAGTAAGGAAATTCGAAGGTACTTACTTCCACAGAAGATAAGAGGCGACTAGGATGGCCACAAGTACGACGGACGAGCAGACGACGATGATGGGTAAAGAAGGAAACGAGGCTTGAGTATATTCGGCTCCAACTGGTTCCAAATGGCAAAATTGTAGGTCCGACTGGTCACCAACGGCTCCGTTCCGACACAAGTCCAAGGAAGGCGGTGGTGGGGGCGGCGGAAGTAAGAATTGAGGAGGCGGAGGTGGACCGGGACAATCGCAATAATTACGTTCGGAAACTTCCTCGGAATTGTCCCAAAAATGACTTAAATCCACCAGGTTCTTTTCATCGACGTCCATGACAAGCGAACCGCAATTGGCGGTTGCTTACAGACGAACTGAACCCTGCAAGACCAAAGAAAGAAGGAAATATTAGACGTGAATTTTAAAAACAATTCTAGCTATTAAAAAACACGTCAACACTCTCCATTACCCGTATATATACTCAAACCAAATTACCCAGAAAAGCTATTAAACAAATACGACTGAAATATATAAAATTGCTCCCAAACATATTATATCGCGGTAATGAAAAGTAACTATTAAAAATAAGCGAGGGATACAGCTTCATTTCGTGCAGCTCCGTTGGCATGCGAGCGTCAAATTTTATTTTCTCCCCATAACCAGTGGTAGAGAATTTTATCGACCCCAAGCACTTTCCCCAACTTTTCCACAGTTTACTAATTACTAAGTGAAACCAACGGTTCGTCGGCCGGAAATAAACTTTTTGGCCTATTTTTCATTTCCATCGCGAGAGAGAGAAATTTCGCCAGAAAAACTAAAAAAACAAATGTTAGCTTAGGAAATTGGTCGATTACTTTGTTGGAAACGTCTACGACTGTAGGTCGAGAAGGCAATTAAGTTAATTTCCGTCCGAGCAATTAGGAATTAAATAAATTCTTCTAGTGTCATTACTTAAGCCTAAAAACGAAGAAACAAAAAGGGGGTAAAAATTTCTGACGAAAGGTGCTTACGCTTAACCGATTTGACTCAACACATTTAGTCTAGATTTTAGTCATGAATTTACGTAATAATCCCACGAAAAATAATTACATAACGGTCTTCCATAGCTGAGAAATTATTTTAAAATTAGAATGAAATTAGCAGATACACCAAATAAATACGACGAATAACATAGCCAAAAATGATACATCCTCTAAGTCAAAATAAGGTTTCAATATTTAAGGTTGAAACTAACCAATTCACGGACTGGCAAAATCAAAAGTTTGGAGATAAACATAGTTTACAGACTAGGAGGATTAATACCATTTACACAAGGAGGACAGGCTTCAGGTGTTACACAAGGAGGCCTGACTAACTGGGTGAGTCTAAAGCCAGGCCTCCTTGTGCAAATGGTATGAATCCTCCTAGTCTGTAAAGTTAAACTATGTATAAAAATTTAGTGTAAAAGTTCCCATAAAGACTCGGGAACCTCGAAGAGATATACATTGTACAATGGTACAATTTCTTCCAAGAGCTTGGCACCGGGGGGGGGGATGGAGGGGGAGGGGGTAAGAAGCGTTTTATAGTTGTAACGCGCGGACTTTTCTGGCCAATTAAATAAATGAGGAAACGTCTCGACAATCTCGCCTGGCTCGCTCGCTCGGTGCCTCCTTTAACAGTTCTTTCTCTACATGCACTCTCCCTTTTTGCCAGTCATGAAGAAGAAGAAACATTTATAATTGTGTCACCAGTAATTATCCTTCAGGAACATTACTCACCGTGACAAATTATCTTCTTGAATGAATAGGGGGGTATACTTCCACCCTCAAAACCCCACCAAATTACACACCCCAAAAATGCGCGACTTAATTTTTACACGCGGCTAAAGCCTTGGCCATACTGAGGAGGAGGAGGCCTGTGTGACTTTTTGCGGGGTTCAGATCAATTAAACTTCTTGCCAGTGTGTTTTGTCACGTAATGTGGTCAGCTAGTGGACAATTTTCTGGATTTTTGTCATGATTTTTGATACGTATTAATTAATTACATAATGTCTATTTTGCGCGGCAGTTGTTTCAAATTGAAACAATGTCACCAGGGTGGGAAATAAGGATTTTTTTAAACAGGACATTGGGCCAGCGACTCCCCTGGTCTGAAATAAATAAACTGGTCCATGAGTCCATGACCATTCACCAGGGCCTGTCGTCTGCTAAACTAAAGAAGTGGATAATTTAAATATTTAAGATATTGTCTGGACTCTGGCTACCCTTGAATTTTATTAGTGGTCAAGTGGACCACTGACCCCCCTACGATTTAATTTTTAAGCTGGTCATTTGCCCTGTGCCACCGCCTTATTTGCCACGCTGAATGTCACATAATACGGTGTCGTCTGCTAGCTATGTCTATAATTTATGAAAATCGAGGGGCCAGTCACTTAACGTAATCGGTGTACACGGCTGCACCTTTAACTACACTAAAATGATTACATCCGTAATCGGTGTACACGGAATTTCCCAGTGGTTAGTCACTCGTTAAAAATGCATCAACGCCTTCTTTTGGAATGAGCCCACGATGACCCAAAGCTGCATCTGTACTACAAGGAATATAAAAGTGTATATCCCCTCGGTTGAAGGATAGCTAAGGTGTCGTCTGCTAGTTATGTCTATAATTTGCAAAAATACATCAACGCGTTCTTTAGAAATAACCCCACGATAACCCAACGTTGCATCTGTACTACAAGAGTGACTATCCCCTCGGTTGAAGGGTAGCTACGGGAAAATAAACCTTCACATGACATTATATATCCCGATACACTACTTCTACAACTAAATATCAGTAAACTTTGATACTTTGGGATCGATCTCTCATCGAAAATCAATGTTCAATCGTTCAATCGCAACACATACCTTGAAATAACAGTACAGTTTTGGGATACTATGTATTTTGTGACAAATTTAATGAATAGAATTGACCAGCAGCTAAGCCTTGGAATAAAGAAAAGAACAAAAGAAAAAGGAAAACCTCCTTGAAACCATAGCCCTAGCGGCAATAAAAACAGATACAAAGGATCGGGGGTGGTAGGTGGTGGGTGGGAAAGAAAAGCAAAGATGCCGAGAGAAAAACAATACTTTTAACAGTTTAATGATTTCCAATAAACTCATAAAAAGATGACTCCGGGGAAACATCTGCTATTGAGAAGGGTCGCGAGCGACATTTGATCAAAAAAAAAACTTCTTTGAAACAGCTAAAAATGGATAAAAAAGAAGAAAGATATTCGCGATCGCTATAGGGGTAATAAATAAAAACATAGATATAAGAAGTAAAATTAAAAGTTTATACTTGAAAATTATTGGCTTTAAAAAAGAAGTATAAAACTATAATCCCAACCTTCAAAACAAAAATAAACCGTAAATAAAATTGCTAAACAACCAGCTATAAAATAACAAGATGGCCCAAGGGCTGGGCCTTAATAGTAATTTTACACGGCTCACGTGACCCCCCCCCCCGTATAGTTGATCTCCAATAAATCGTACAACTAAAAACATTTCTGAAACACAATCGTGTATCCCTTTAATTTCTAATAACGTCACATTTCAAATAATATTAAATCCTGGATCCCCTAAACCAGAAATCACTATGACCGTAAAGCGTCCCCTCTATTTTACGAAACCTAACCTAACCATCCAGCATAATCTCTGATGTATCACGCGCACAAAGTGCAGTAGTGCAAGAAAATTATCATCTTGTTTCCCTTCCCTCAAAAAAGCCCGCGAGATTTAAACTACCTTTCTTTCCTCTCTCTCCGAGCGGGATGCCCCCTCTCCCTCTTCCCCCTCTCACTAATATACCAGGCAGGCAGTTCTCTCTCTACGCGGAGCTTCGTATCGCCACCGCGTACGCTAGCGATCTCTCTCTCTCATCGTAAGCGTACGTTTCGCGGACGCGACCGGTTTCCCTCTCTCTCTCATCGTAAGCGTTCGTTTCGCGGACGCGTCCGGGACAGGGACAGGGGTTTTGGTGCCGTTTCTTAAATTTTAAACGGAATAATTCCGTGTAAAATTAAAAATCATATATAAATAAGGGATAGAAAAAATAAACAAAATAAACATCGAAACGAAGAATGGATGGTGCCAGCCTAGCCTAAACAAAAAAATAAATAAAAATACCAAGCTGCTTATAGTAATTTATCACGGTAATAAGTCTCGTTTAGTCTCCCAATTCAATATAAAACCAATTCTAAATCTAAACCTCCCTGAAACTAGCTAGAATGTTTACTACAACCGTTTTGAAAGGCTTACATTTAAGGAAATAAAAATAATCCTCGGGGGGTAAAATAGTCTTTTGTTTGAGCAGCTTGTTTTTTTATTAAGTCGTAATATAGGGTTTGAAACAATACAGAGAAAATTAGGTTCAGGACTGGTAAATTTGAAGCCCTATCTAACGTCTTTGTATCCACATTAACGGACCCAATATAAAGAAGACGATAACAAATTTAATATACTTCAAACCAATTTTATGGCTGTAAAGTTATTCATGGAAAACGCGTCGTCAATTCATGATATGCTGGGATATGTCTTATGACAAGTGACAAATTAATACGAGGAGGTTGGCCTCCTTTTCTTCTCGTCGAGTTCCTTAGCAAAAGAGAGCGAGAGATGGCGGCGGGAAGTTCCTACAGCTCTCCATCCTTTTAGGAAGGGTGCTTTGCCCTTTCCGGGAGAATGAGAGAGAGTTTATACATACATACTCTTTGCTCAATAATTTCGCAAAAGTCTAGCTAGGATTTTAATTAAGAAAGTATGACACCATACAACCCCTCTCACTCTTTCTCTCTCTCTCTCTCTCTGGTGAACTACTCTGGACTTCTGACTGCTCCTGCTCGAGACGAATTAGCGTGCAAAATTCCTATTATAATCCTGCATCCCCCTTCCCTTCTTTTCCACCCAACTAGAAATGTCTTGAATCTAACCTTCCTAGGTGATGCGAGGGGCATTTTTCTCAGTGGTTGAGCTAGATCTGCCTTGTACGGAAGACAGTAAATGCGCACGACCCCTTCCAGGAGACTATTTAAAAGAGTAGCTAGCCCTGACATCCCTTAACCCCGAAGATAGGTAAGGGAAAAATCAGAATGACAGAAATTCGGTCCGAATGAGTGACTTCTTTATTTGGTTTATAAAATTAGATACTCGACGTTTTATTTAGCCACAAGGTATCATGGTGACACGCCGTGTCGTTTATTTACGCCAGAGAAAATTGAGCACCTACGTTTCAATGAGCTAAAGGACTAGTAACACGTGGTGTAATATTTTTGACGTTCCTAAGAATCAAGGCGCAATAATTCAAGTAATTATATTATGTAATCCTTGGCTGATTTCCTCCAACAACGTTAAGTCTTGTATTTTATTCCTTGCATAGTTTATAATTTAAAATTAAAAACAAAATAATAAAACTTCTATCATCTCTATACTTCGCTTTCTTTCTTCACGTGACCCTAAAGGCTAAATTACAACATCGTACAATACGCAAGGTCAACTCCAATAGAGCATGACGTAACACGACGCCACCACCAAGATACTTTGACAGACATTACCCTCAAATAAGATCGATCAAATTTAAATTCCCCTAATCTGCCAATCAGGGAACTCGATTAACTTGAGAGATGGCGAAATAAAAAGAATCAAAAGGCGGATGCGAGGGTTCAAAGGTCAAAAGATGACGAATACAGCGGTGTTAATTAGGCCTAAACTTCACATCACTTCAAAGTGAAATAGGAGAACGCAACACGCGATGTCAAAAAAAAAAAACCGAATAGAAGCGAGTATTACCAAATTACGTAAAGCAGAATGAAAAGCGGCGGGATTATGTCGTCTGCTAAAGTTTCTACCCAGTGAGTGCCAGACTTTAACCACTGATATGGTATGTACATTGAACCACGGATGGGTAACTTCGAGTAAATTACATCTTGGAGCTAAAGTTTTTAGTTTCTTTGGCGGGAACGTCTTGATAGGGAGATTGGAAGCGTCACGATTTAATTTGCCACGACGCGAGGATCCATCAAGAGCCATGAAAGGCACCCGCCTCATATTTTCACTCCCCTTGTATTAAATTTTATAGAAATACTAACCACAATCCACCATCAAACCCAGGCAGACTTTACATAAAAATTATTTTAACAATTTTCAATTTAAAATACTTTTAAATTAATTTTCCAAATTTTTTACGTGGTAAATCAATGTTTAAAATTAATTACCTAAGGCCGTGTTTGATTAAAAGACTGGAAATTTGCCATTAAATCGTGAAGGACTAAAGTGCTAATAAACTATTAAAACCGCTAAGCCTAATTTAGGCAGATTTTTGTATAATTATTTACCTAATAAACGCACGCGCTCCTACAATATTATTTAATATAAATATTAATAGGCAATTTATTTAAAACACTAGTAGATCGCGCCAAGCACCTCGTTGTCACTCTTTAGAAAATTTTCCCTCCCCCATACCCGGTTACTAAACTCACCCCCCCCCCCTCCCCGGCGCGCGCGGGCGCGCCTGAGCCAATAAGAGGACTCGACTATTAGGCTTAAAATTCAGGGTTAAGAAATTCAAATTGGGAAGCCACATAGTAACCGACAAAAAAATAGCTTTGTAACTAAAACTCGTTAATAACTCACCGAAAATTTCATAAATATCCAGAAAACGTTGTTCAACTTTTACTAATTTCAGGCGTGAATACAACATAATAGAGAGAAAATTTCAAATTCTAAGAAAAATACGGAGCCGAAAAATACCGACTCTACCTAGGCTAGTTCCACTACGGCGCTCTGACTCTCTGAGGTTTCTTTTTCGTTGGCCAAAACCGAAAGGGGGAGCAAAGGTTACGCGTCATAGTTCAATCACTATAACCTGGCAGTACTAACAAACGCAGGGGGATGACAAAAAAAAAGGAAAAAACATAATTCCAATGCAATTTTATAGCGCTAATAATATTTGAATTTCGAAGATTTTAACAGAGAAAATTTCTACAGATGTATAATATTAGAAATTTAATATATTTAAACGAATAATAATTGTAACTTAATTATTTAGCAGGGTACAAATGGTAAGAATGAATAGTAATTAGTATTATAATTAAGTATTAAATTTCAAATTTCGAATATTTTAACAGCGAAAATTCCAGTAGATGTATAATATTATAAATTTAATATATTTAAATGAATAATAATTGTAAATTAATAATTTAGCAGGGTAAAGAATGAATATTAATTATTATTATAATTAAGTATCAATGTAAAATTAGTGCAAGATCACGTGGCATATAAGTAAAGGGAATGTGAAATAATGCGCACATTTTTCTTGAAAAGTTGAAGAATAAAAGTTGATTGAACATAAAGCGTTAATAGAGGCATATTTTCATTAACTGGTGGCCTGGTGTTATATGATGATAGGCTTAGCGCTCCCTTACTTCCGAGTCTGTCTTTTTTATAGAATTAATCATACGTAATTAGCGGCCTGTCGAGTATCTAGAGCGCTAATTAATCTACTTGACCTCCGTTTCTTAGGAGCACACCATCCAAAGAAACAAAGTTGATACGACAGAGGCCCACGAAATTTCCACCCATTATTAAAGGCAATGTGAAATATGTAAGAAAACCTAAAAAGGTTGTTTTTACCTACAGTAACCTAACCTTTGACATTGATATTTACAATCAATATATGAGGAGGCTTACGCGCGTGATTTCAATGTCTGTCTGTGACCGAGGCCGTTTTGACTAAAGCCTAAATACAAAAGTAGCATCTGTATTTTGTAAATAACAAATACGTTTTACTTGCATTCTACACCTATACCTAACGTGTCACGTGACCTTTTAAAACTTTAATAGCCTTAAATTTATGAAAACTCAAAACATCATCAAATCAGTTCCACTCATTTACAAATTAAATTACAAGAGAATAAAAAAATATCCAAGAAATCGTTTAATAGCAGCACCCCGTGTTAAATCACCATTACAATTTAAAACGGCGAAACCTAACGACCTGCCATTAGTCTACGATGGAAAAATCGTGCAAATATTAAATAGACGATGCATGAATAAAATAATTAATATAAAAAAATTATTACAGGAAAAACGATTAAGTAACGGGTTAAATAATTACAGCGGCGTGCTAATTAGCGTTCTACCCCCCCCCCCCGGCCCCTTACCCCGAGCCTATTCGTGAAGAAAGGGTAAATTTGGCGTAACCCTAAAGCTAGTATAATAATAGACTAGGATGCAAAAAACAGGAGATTAGAGAGGTTTAACTTTCGATTAGGTCTATGTACTGTCGGAATTAGTAACTCGACTCCAAATTTTTGGGGGCTTAACCTCTCTAGAAATGAACGAATTATTATTTTAGGCGTTGGTTTTTAAGCCAGGGAGGAAAAGAAATTTGGAGAAGAGATTTTTACAGGGGTGTGTGTGTGTGTGTGAATTAAAAATGTTATAAGAAAAAATACTTGGTCCTTAATGTTCGGATAATTTACATGGAGAACCTGCCCATCGTAAAGAAATATAGCCGCCAAAGGGCCCCTGATAATAGGGCTATTAAAATACGGAAAATTATTACGGCTACGTGACTACCCCCACCTAAAAAACCACACCGCCACATTTGATGTAGTAACTATATATTCTTTTACAATTAAAGAGAATGTGAAATATATATATATATATGAAGATATCTATGTATAAGAATTGAATTGTCATGACAGCACTACACGCGTCCCGTGCCAATACGATAAAGGAGACCCGAATGGTCAAGGGTGCATTTACGACACTAATAGCGAAATCTAATTAGTCAATTAAGGCTTCAAATATGATGATATTCGACAGCCACATCTGATTGGTCAAGGGTTCAAATACGATATTAAAGAACTAACTGATTGGTCACAGGTGAGTCTACAATATGCAAAATGAGTAGTCTTTGTCCAATGGTATTTATTAAAAGGCCGGAACACAATAGAGCTATTTCAGAAGCCTTAGTGTGACGTCACCCCATAGAACCAAAGCGGTACCAAACATGGCCGCCGACTGCCAAAGCTAAGCCCGTGACGTTTGACCTATGCACTGACGTCACAACTGAGATAGCTCTATAGACATGGTATGGTAGTACTTAATGAAACATTATCACGACTTTCTGAGACAGATCATGGGAACTTAACGAAGGATGAGACAAAACACCCGCTTTGAAATCGTGGAATTTATAACCGAATAATTAGTGAAATAAATTTCTAACATCAAAATTTCCCAGAAAAGCAACTTTTACAAACCAAATAAACTTATGTCCAGCGCGGTACAATACACCCCCACAAACAATCAAACAAACATATTACTCCTATAGTTCTCTAGTTGTTTTCAACATCCCTTTAAAAGGTACATCGAAACGTTCAAAGAAAAGAAGACTCCCGCTCTAAGAATAATTATATTAGATTCAATTACCAGCGCGCCACAGCGGAGAAAATGGAAGATCTTGCTTTTTTTTTCGGTCAAATGGCCAATGGTTTAAAATTACCGAGTAATAAAAAGATATAATACCACCATGAGAGAGACGCGCGCTCTAGGAGGAGGGAGTTTTTTTTTTTTTTTTCATTTTGGTCAATTTAAAAGACGATCAAAATACGTAACGTTTTAACTTTAGCTTTCTACTATACAAAGCTAGGGATGGGTTGGCTTTTTTGAAGGAAAAAAATTTAAGATATGAAAAAGCACGAGCGTCTTTTATTAAATACCCTCACGGACTTGATTGCAATTACAAGGAGCCGGTTTCAGACTACATTTATTAAGAAAAAAATATAACGCGGATTAAAATGAATGAAGAATCTCTCTCTTTACCACCCTAACAGGGTGAAGCTCAGAGAGGTTTCTTTAAATTAAAGGGAAAGTATTTCGCTATACGTACACTCCATCGCCTTTAAGAATTCATCGTGGCAACGTGAAGAAATGTATCATTTTATACGCGCAACGAACATCTATTTTTTTTCCGTACTGTAAACTAAACCAAGCCTAGCCTAAACCCCAAGCTAAGCTAAATTAGACCTAGGCCTTAACTTAAGCCTAACCTGGCCAAAGAAAACCTAAACCTAGGCCTTAACCTAAGCCTAACCGGGCCAAAGAAAACCTAAACCTAGGCCTTAACCTAAGCCTAACCGGGCCAAAGAAAACCTAAACCTAGGCCTTAACCTAAGCCTAACCGGGCCAAAGAAAACCTAAACCTAGGCCTTAACCTAAGCCTAACCGGGCCAAAGAAAACCTAAACCTAGGCCTTAACCTAAGCCTAACCGGGCCAAAGAAAACCTAAACCTAGGCCTTAACCTAAGCCTAACCGGGCCAAAGAAAACCTAAACCTAGGCCTTAACCTAAGCCTAACCGGGCCAAAGAAAACCTAAACCTAGGCCTTAACCTAAGCCTAACCAGGCCTAAGAAAGCCTAAAGCTAACCTAAACCTAGGCCTTAACCTAAGCCTAACCAGGCCTAAGAAAGCCTAAAGCTAACCTAAACGAAACCTAAACCTATCCTACTGGAAATACTATGGGGGTCAGGTTGTCTTCAAAAGTTTATTTCACGAGTCCCTTTTACTAACAATAATATCTTCGGTTTTTCCGAAATATTATGATTTTTCATTCATGGACTTCTTTACTCAGCCAAAATCCAAGGAAATTCAACATGTCAACAATCCTTTAAATATTAAAAATGTCTGAGATTGAAAACGCGGGAGAGACATGACGGTTGAAAGCCATTTTTTAAAAAAAGTTAAAATTTAAAACTTCAAGGCAAAGAATAGGAGAGGAGAGGGGTACCATAATAAAAAAAAATTTCAAATATTAAAACTCAAAGAATCAAGTACCAATCCGTAACCCTGAAAATTCATGCAAATACATTTTTTTCTTCCTCTATGGTGTTTTAATTGAGTCATCAATATCCGTTGAAGCTTTAGGCCAAGCTAGGACGAGTTTTTTTGGGAGGTATGGAGACTGCGGTGGGTAACACCATCCAGGGCGATTCTGGAGAGAGTTAGTGGGGGGACTAGAGGCAAGAAAATTCGTCAGCCCACACAACACGTTTTATCAAAACTAAAAGCAGGTATATATCCGTAGAACCTAAAGGATTCTCTAACCCTAATTCTTAAAAAAAAAACTAAAAAGAAATGAAGATTTTAACATACTCTAAGTGGGGATGAAATTGGAATTTTCTCGGACCTAATTGAGAGTGAGGATTTTTCATAGTCGATAGTCGACCCGCGTGTCAAAATTTCCAGTTAAAAACTTACCCAATACGTAGATTATTTAATTACGGTTCAATTACTACGAACTGTTTTGTAGCACATCCTAACCAACTGATGAATAGACATATTTTAAAAGGTCTAAATTAAATTTACAGGGTTAGCGTATTTCACGAGTCAAAAAAGTTGCTAAGCCTAATTGAAAACAGTACAAAAATTAGGCCTAACCTATCTAAAACTTTCCAAACATGAGAGGCGCATTTTTGACCTACTGCCTCAATTCTTCCTCGAAAACTAAGGTAACAACTAAGATTCGAAGGAGAACCAAATAACTGTCTTGGGAAAATTTCTAACAACCTATCGGGGTTTTCCACAAAAACGTACGATCCAGGTGAAAGGGGACGGGGGCGGAGTTGGTTTCTTAGTATCCAAGGGTTTTCCGAACCCTAAATGAAGTCCCTTCTCTTACTAGATTATTTGGTACACACACCGTATATGTACCACACCCTGTCCATTTACCCTTGAAGGGGGAAGTTCAAGATGGAAGGTCAATGTAAGGGGATAAGCGGACGAAAATCGAAACGAACGACCATTAAGAAATAGCCGGACTTTAGTTTGTAAATTTCTATCGGAGCAAAGAGTTGACGTCAGGTCAAGTTGGCAGCGAGGGGTCGAAAGGGGAAGGCGTCGCGCTCGCAAAAAAAGAAGAAGAAAACAAGCAATTTCCAACTTCTTCGTTGGCAAGCCAAGTCGTTTATCTTGGAACGCCATTTCTCAAAAGCAGCTCGCTCTCTCCTCTCCGCAGCGGAGGAATACACCTTCCCCGCTGTTCCACAGTTGGAATACGCGTCTCAACCTTAATTGGTACCAGAGTGCAAACTGAAACGCGTCTATTTCTGATGGAATTGGTACGAAGGCTAAGCCTCGGTCAAATATCAAACTGGAAAATTGCCTACGATACGAAATTTTCCCTTCCCAAAAAGAGAGAGGCCAGCCAAAATTAGGGGAAGATGTTTTTACCAATTGAAGGTGGAGAATTTACTAAAGATTAAGGTATGGTCAGTGGACAACGCCTACGAACTGTGGTACAATTTCAAGATGAAAAAATATCCAGAGGGGAAGTTAAAGAGTACATTGAGAAGGTGATTTGATGGTCGATTCAATCTAAGTTTTCAATGGGTACAATGATAGGAAATGTAAGTATTAACGCTGAAAAAGGGGCGTTTAACTTTCATTCTCATTGACAATTCAGACTGAATCATACCAGATTCAGTAAGCAATATGTCTAGGGCTACCTTTTGGTGATATCTCAATTATAACCCTTGGTCAAAAGCCTTGACTACATTGCATTCACCACTGAAATATGTTTTGGGCATCCAAGTGCAGGTGCCTCGATATTAGAAATGAACCAAAAAAAAAGGTTTTCGCGAGGAAACGAAAAACTACTCGATTTTCTAAAGAGCCGAACCTCCCCCCCCCCCAGAAGAATCTAATCCCCTATGAACTAAATAAACACGCAAAATACGATTCGGTTCAATACCAGGGGGCCCCTGCATCTACTCAAGGACTACACTCACTCACCTACACGCTTGGTGGTAGTTAACGTGGAACGAAAGGTTATGACCCTTAAGTAAGGTAGAACCATTTTTTACGTTACAACTTAGCAAAACCACTGGAACAAATGGACCTACCTTAAATAATTAACATTAACACTAACGAGCAGTCTTAAAAAACCTGCAATGAAACAGAAAATATCGCATTTCGGTTAATTTTAGTAATATCGCTGGATTCAAAAAAGTAAACAAGTCAATCACCGTATATCACGATGTCGTGGCAATCGTGTTATCAATCCGTAGACCCTTATACATTTTAAAAGGAAACGGTGCCATTACGGCGATATACTTATCACACGAAGCGACTGGCTTTTATGTCTTTATTGCAAGAATATTGGGTTCTCTTCAGTTCAAAGTAAAATTGCAATACCATAGAAACCGCGATATCCGTCATCTATCTGTTATAGTTGGTAAATCTAAGACTGGGACGAACTAAGCTATTTTAAAAACGCGGAATTTTGTTTCGAACGATCTTGGCGGTCGGCCGAAACAACAAACACATTCGCTGATAATGTCAGACAAGTATCGAAGAGCCAAGGAATTTTGTTATCCAAAGCTAGTTTTTAGGAAATAATCTTCACTTAGAGACCTATTTCAAAATTTGAAGCTATAGTAAGTTCGAAAGGAAATAAATACCTCAAAAGATAAAATATTACCAGCGGTTATAGATAAAACAGGACCAAACCCTTTTTCTAACTAAAAATAAATAAACCTATCTCTAATAAAACTGCATCGCAATCCCATCCAAAGCCTTGGTTTTGATTATGTAGTGAAAGTATAACAGGTTTTATCCTTTGAAATATTTCTTAAAGACCAGAGAAGGTTGTTGCTTATTTGACAACCTCGCTGACGGTTTTTTGTCCCTTATCCTTAATAAAAAGTTAGGTCTCGAGAAAATATAAAAAAGACCGAGAAAAACCTAATTTCCTTTACATGATTATAACAAGTTATAGGTGAATACCTTTTCAGTTATAAAGACTTAAGGTTTAAGGTCAACATGACCCGAGTGTTACCAAAAAGACTTTTAAATAACAGAGATACATTATTTTCACTCTCAAGTAAAGTTGACTGCTAAAATATGGACCTTTTTATCGCTAAACTCGGTAAACTCGGGCCAATACGTAATTTTACAACGCGACAACGTTATCTAAGGTACGAGTAAGAACAGCGCGGATATTATGTCAAAAACGCCTATAGAAATAACCCATAGTTCTCAAAAAAATATGAAAAGACAGGGCCAAAAACAACACCTCACCTTTCCGCGCTACGTCAAAACTTCCTTAAAAATAGATTTTTTGAAAGACATCAGCCGAGTCTTAAAATAAAGCTAACCCTAACTCGAAAAAAAAAAAAAAATTGATGTAGGATAAGGAATAAACAGCGAATTTCGAAAGCTGTCTCCGTTATTTTCACAACATAATGTAATACAATCGTGTGACGTCACAATCTTATTACTATGTGACATGAAAATGCAGAGTTACCGGACGTTACGCTGTTTTTTTACGCCACTAACTAAGTCTAACGGGCCGTATCCAAGGTTGTATTGATGAAAATTAAGAGAAGAATATAGAAATTTAATGAAGTTCGCGGTTTTCCAACAACCTTTTTTTACAAGTTCAACCATCCATGAAAGAAAAGTAAAATGTTCGTTACATACACTCGTAACCCGTTCGGTTACGAAATAATTAAGGGAGATTCTACATGCGAGCAATTAAACGCGACCATAGAAATCGAAATGTGCCTTCAGGGAAGGCCATTCTGTATGGTAACACTAGCCTATAACCAATGTGCACCTTTTTATTTTTTACCAAATCGGTATTTTATTACATTTTTCTTGTGAGATTCACTAAATAAAATTGAAGGTAAAACAAATTCCTTTATAGATCTGAGTTTTGGCTTTCTTTAAAAGTCCTTAGTGCCAATTGGTAAGGTCATACTTTTTTGCCGTTCCCCCAGTGTTGCAGGCCGTTGGTGAGTCGCATCGAGAAAAGCTAGCAGTTCAGTTTCACTCAGTACTTGACCAACTTGACTAGCAGAGGGCCTGACAACACTGCACTGAAGTTAAAGCTGAGAGAGGAGAAGGAATTTTCTGTAACCAATTTAGTGAAAACTATATCTATACATGTTCAGGAACTTCAGGGAATGTGAGTGATAAGCCCCTCGGTTCAAAACGTGGTAGAACTATTCAGAGTTCTTAGCAAAACAAGTAAAACTGGACATATCATAAACTACGGATTCAGAATTTCCTAAATATCATTATCATAATAATATCAACTTAGTACTTCTCACATGAAACACAAACCAACCAATTATGAAAACAAACAGCTGAGGAATTCATGACCTAAACGGGCGCATTAAGACGGTAAAAAAATGTCGTCGCTTTTTAGCCACATCGTATGATGAACATCTACGATGAGGCTCTTAGTTTGACCTGCCCTGTTGTCATTCTCGTAGTAGTAGTAGTGTCAATAGTAGAGCCTTTGGCAGTATAAATTTTTTCGTTCGTCATTGAAGGGAAAATGAAAGGGAGAGAATTGGAGTGAAGTTGATATTTTTCGTTCGTCTACTTAAAAGGAAGGGAATTATGATAGTTAGGTTAGGGCGTTAGGCCATGTACTCTCCCTTAAAAATTCCTCTCACCCGTCTACAATAAGAGTTTGACCGCTCCCCTCTTTCAACATTCAAAGAAATTGAGGTAAATTTTGAAAGAAAAAGCTAGTATTTACTGACGTTATTTTTAGAATGGTCTTAAGGCACCGGGATATTACAATTATTGGGTGTTTTACCGAATTCTTTCTCTTTCAAACGCTTCTGGCCATAAGTTCATGTTAGAAATTTATAAGATGCGAAAATTACGCGTCTATGTTGTAAACTAAAACTTTCTGTACGTGTATTAATCGAGCGTTAAGTAATCATTTTAGCACTGTTAAAGGTAACTCGATCATCGAGGGGGTAATCACTAAAACTTTCTGTTCTTCTATTAGGGTTACTATAGTGTGTGATCATTTTAGCATTGTTAAAGATAACGCCTCGTTTTTAGACTGGTCTTACGGGTAATCATTTTAGCAATGTTAGGGGTAGCGCATCGAGGGGCCACTCACTCAAAATTTCTCTTTATGTCGCACTATTATAATTATAACATAAATAAATTTATTGAAGTAAGTATTACAGGTAATAATTTTAGCACAGTTAAAAGTAGCGCATCGAGGGGCTATTCACATAAATTTTCCATACGCCTGTTAAGTACGGTACGATGTGGCTAGTATTACGAGCCCTTGGGTCGCCTTGTTAAAGCTTGAATTGCGAGGAATAGGAATAAAGTGGCGTCCTAACTTATATCATCCAAGGCTTAAAATGTGGTGCCAACGAAGGAAGGGACGCATCATAGCGGCTGAAGAAGGAGAAGAAGAAGATTCCTGGCTTCTGGTTCGGGCTCATTTAACGCGCAAGTTGCCGTAGGCGAAGAATTGGAATTTCTTACAAGGCGCGCCTCTTTCTCATCTCGACTCAAAAACTACTACTTCAAGAGAAGAAGAAGAAAGGGGGGGGGGGGTTCTTGCCCATTTTCTTCTTCTTATTCTTTCTTATACTTTTTATTTTTTCGGAGGGAGGGGGTGGGATACACAAAAGAGACAACAGAAACGGATCTTCTTCTATACATCCACCCCTATCTCCATCCTTCATCCCAACTTATTTTCTCGCTCTTCCTCAGTGCTGCCAGTGGGTTTTCAACCTCACAGTTTTTCTAAGCTTCTCTAAAATTTTTAACTATATATATATATGTATATACAGGGTGTTTCTGAAAGGTATGTCAGAAATGGTTATATTATACGACATTTTGTCCTGAGGGCCACCGTTTTCAATTTATGATTGGATTGTGTTTTACGGATGATCCTTTAAATTTAAATGAGGAGCTAAAGATTGTTTGTTAAATTTAAAACACTCTTAGAAGCATAATTTTCGACTAAAAATCAGCCAAAGAAAATCAATCTCCCTCAATTTCTGACAGAACTTTCAGAAACACCCTGTATATATATTTATATAAAGCATTCTTTTTATATATAACGAGCCTGTTTTTATCATCCTGAAGCTTTTTTGTACAATATAATGAAAAAATTTGTAATTTTCTTATTTTTATTATGTTGAAGTTTGAAACATTTTAAACAAAAAACCCCAAGTTAAAAGAATATTAGGTTTTTTTAAAACTTTTAATTGAGAGTTTAATTACGTCAAAATTTTGATGACTTATTTATAAATTATGTAGAAATGTCAAGAAGTAGTTTTATCCAAAAATGACTAGTACTGTACCATTTTAAGCATTTTAAACAAAAAACCCAAGTTAAAAGAATAAAGTTTTTTAAGACTTTTAATAGAGAGTTTAATTACGTCGAAATTTTGACGACTTATTTATAAATTATCTAGAAATGTCAAAATGTTGTTGTATCCAAAAATTACTATAGTACTGTACCATAAATAATATATTAATTCACGCTTAGTTAACGTGTCCAATGCGAAATTCCCTGAAATTGCAAATAACCCGAATATTTCAGGTATTTCAGGTTTTAAAAACTATCACCCAAAACCAGGCTTTTTAAAAATTAAAAGTTAACTCAAAAATTTTATCATACACTCGAGTACAAAAAGTCGAGTTTCGTATAGAATAAAATAGATTCAAATTTCTTTATAGAGGGGACACAAACCGAGTCTTAGAAAAGCTCAAACACACACACACACACACGTCGGTAGTTTTTAATTTAAATCCCTTTTTGACTACGATTATATTTCTCCACGTTATGGTAGAATAAAATTCCTATATGTCTTAGCATCAAAACGTCCTAACTCGAGCGTTAACAATGCCAGGGAGTTACTTGATATTAGGTAAAAACTAAATCCGCCCCGCCTATTTCATTTCAATGAAGGTAAAAATTGCTGGAAAAGAAGAGAAGTGAGAGAGATTTCCTTGCAATTCCAACAGGAGAGAAGAAGGAAAAAAAAAACGTTTTTAATAAACTGACGGCCCCAGACTTCTATTATTATTAAAATTCTTTTAGCCAGGTGAAATCATTTCTATATTTCACTCACTTCTTCCTTACTCTATATTCGATTCCAACCCCCGTATTTGCCACCATCTTGGAGGTATTAAACGAGAAGTTTCAGTTCCTGAAATTTAAAGGGATAGCGTAGCAATTTTGGGGTTTCAAAAAGGTTTTTACGAATTAATAAAAAAGAAAGCCTTAGATATACAGGGTGTTTCTGATAAGTCTGCCATAAGTTGGGCGATTTTGAGTCGAAAATCTTCTATGACATTTTACCGTCCGGGCCACTATTCAGGGTTCATACACCATTTGGAAAACAAATTTTCCTGAGATTTTCAGGTTTTTTCCCCATATACTTCCCTGAGTTTTCCAGGTTTTTCCCTTGAGTATCCTATGGAGCAAATTGGACTATAACATACTCAAAGGACATCTGCGTATCTCTAATATAACCAGAGTTATGAGCCTCCAAAGTTTAGTGTAATGTTAATCCTATGGAGGGTATGTTCACGAACATTTTGCTTAATTACTCGGCCCCTGTTTGACGCAAATTTCCCTGATTTCCCTGAATTTTACTAAAAATTATTAATTTCCCTGAGTTGTCGCAAATTTCCCTGATTTCCCTGAATTTTACTAAAAATTATTAATTTCCCTGAGTTGTCGCAAATTTCCCTGATTTCCATGAATTTTACTAAAAATTATTAATTTCCCTGAGTTGTCGCAAATTTCCCTGATTTCCATGAATTTTACTAAAAATTATTAATTTCCCTGAGTTGTCGCAAATTTCCCTGATTTCCATGAATTTTACTAAAAATTATTAATTTCCCTGAGTTTTCCCTGAGGTTTTTGTCAACTATTTATTTCCCTGATTTTTCCAGGTTTCCCCTGTTTTCCAGGTTTGTATGAACCCTCCTGTTTCCGAGTTACCTAAAAAAAAACTTCTATTGAAGAAAATTGGTAGATATAAAACGTCCTAAATTAATTTCTCCAAACTCAGAGAGTTCTGGTTCTCTCTGCAAAGAAGATTGCAAAATATTTAAATTTTTCTCTCTCTCTCTCTCTCATCTTTTTCTCCCCTATCGTATATACGCACTTCCAACCTTAAAAGTAACTAAAATTTAAATGGAAAAATCATTTTTCAATGAAAAACGGGTGCATTCAAAGACTGCAAGGTCTACTTATACCATGGACTCAAACGGAGAGAACTTTTTCCTACATTCTCCATTTTACAGAAGAAAAAAAAAGTAGAAAATGGGGGGATGAACGAATTTAACCCCCTCTGAAATATCTAATACACTTCTCTTTTTCTATATATGAGAAATAAATATTTGCGCAAGGATCTGCAAGAAAAAAAAGTCAAGAAACTCGAAAACGTCTGCGTTGAAATCGAATGAAGCCGAAAAAGGAAGAAAAAAGTTGCTATTTGAACAACGTGTTTAATTTTCGAGTATATAATTTTAAAATAAGAAAACCTTTATTTAAAGTTCATTAACCTAATATGTAATTTCGCGAGGGACATAAGGTCACAGCATCAAGGAGAGGCCGCCCGGAAGGTATCAGGCTGTGACAAGTAAATCATTTTTTATAAGACGTGGTATTAATTCATAACTAAATTAGATCAATGGTTAACTACTTCTACGTCTGTCATTCGGAGTCAGCGCCTAAAAGGGAGGGTGAAATGGAAAATAAAGTGATTTTTTAATCGATTCTTCTACTAATTACTGGTTCTGACTGGCATACTGTCTTTAAAATTAGTGTATTCTGGTACCTGATTACGTAACATCGTTTCTAATGAACCTTAATAATTGTAGGCCTAAAACCAGTTATGAAATATGATAGAAGGAATTTCAAAGAAATTATACATTTAAATTGGCCTTCACTATGCTAATCGGAGCTTCGTTGCAATGGTTCGATCGACTCGAGCTAATTTTAGGAGCGTCCTATAGAGAAAATAGGAGTGTCCACCCCCTCGACGCTGTAGATCAGAACAGAGTAGAGATAGGCGCGTGGTTTAATGCGGCATTTGGGGAAAAGGGATGGATTCATCCCTATTTGCATAGAATTGCGATTTCCATCTCGTTTTGCGCCGCTAGCCGTTAGGCAGCTTGGCAGTGTAAGCTGCAAGGCAAGCTAAAAGCAACCCTCTCTTTCCCGGCCGTTGCCCAAGATATAACGTACATTCAGAAGTAACATTACCGCAACAATAAGTAAGACAACAAGTTAATGAAGATGTAAAATATAATCTCCACCGCTTATCAAAGCTAGATTTCGTAGAAGCAAGAAGTGATACCAAGTTTATTAGGGAGAAGGTATAAATTCGCCACATTTCTAGCTTTATCTCCAGTCCAAACGTATAGTAGGTCCGGAGTTAATCCCCGCCTCTAAATTACAACCAGCATCTCATTGGTTCTTGAAACCTCACGTCAGCGCGACACGAATGACGAAAATTACCTATTTTCCGACTGAGGAGAGGTGAAATAGCCCGACCTCCTTTTAAGTCCCCCCTTGTATTTTGAAAGGGGGGGACTATGGCGCGCCAATTCTTAGGCATCTTACACCTTCTCCCTAATAAACTAGATATCGCTTCTTGGTAGAATCAATTAAGTGCCGGAGGGTGCCTGCAGATCCAATAGGTATAAACTAATAAACAACAACGGACTAATACTCCTTTTCACAAAAAATAAACCCTATCCTGAGAACATAAACCATTCTTAAAGGGCCAGAGTCTCATTTAAATCGTAAAATTTCAAACACTCTATTGTCTATAAACACAATAACAATTTTGATATACCGAAATTTAGTATTACTCCAATGGAAAGTGTCACGCACACTTATAGAGTTTAGGTTACTTATGATATATCGTATATGATTGATACTAGCGCTGGCAAAAAAAAGTAAAAAGATGATGGGAAGAATGTTTATTTAAATCCTATGGCGGCAGAAATATCCCCCTTTTTCCCACCAAGAACGAATGATTATAAACTTTTATCGTAAATTTTTTTCTTCCAATATAATCCGAAGATGTATCAAACGGAAAACTTGCAAAAAATATCGATTTTAACAGAATAGTAACGTAACAGGCTCTTTTACACGAATTAAAGGGAAGATGACACTAAAACCTACTGTAATTTAACTCGATAATGTAGCGATTTTAAATAAATTGACTTAAAAAATGTTTTCTAAAATATTAACAGTCTAGATCTTATCAATTTTCATTTAGGCAATGACTGATTTCCCTGATATTTCTAGAGGGGGTTTTCCCTGATATTTCTAGAGGGGGTTTTTCCTGATATTTCTAGAGGGGGTTTTTCCTGATATTTCTAGAGGGGGGTTTTTCCTGATATTTCTAGAGGGGGGTTTTCCTGATATTTCTAGAGGGGGTTTTTCCTGATATTTCTAGAGGGGGTTTTTCCTGATATTTCTAGAGGGGGGTTTTCCTGATATTTCTAGAGGGGGGTTTTTCCTGATATTTCTAGAGGGGGGTTTTTCCTGATATTTCTAGAGGGGGGTTTTTCCTGATATTTCTAGAGGGGGGTTTTTCCTGATATTTCTAGAGGGGGGTTTTCCTGATATTTCTAGAGGGGGTTTTTCCTGATATTTCTAGAGGGGGTTTTTCCTGATATTTCTAGAGGGGGGTTTTCCTGATATTTCTAGAGGGGGGTTTTTCCTGATATTTCTAGAGGGGGGTTTTTCCTGATATTTCTAGAGGGGGGTTTTTCCTGATATTTCTAGAGGGGGGTTTTTCCTGATATTTCTAGAGGGGGGTTTTCCTGATATTTCTAGAGGGGGTTTTCCTGATATTTCTAGAGGGGGGTTTTTCCTGATATTTCTAGAGGGGGGTTTTTCCTGATATTTCTAGAGGGGGTTTTTCCTGATATTTCTAGAGGGGGGTTTTTCCTGATATTTCTAGAGGGGGGTTTTCCTGATATTTCTAGAGGGGGTTTTTCCTGATATTTCTAGAGGGGGTTTTTCCTGATATTTCTAGAGGGGGGTTTTCCTGATATTTCTAGAGGGGGGTTTTTCCTGATATTTCTAGAGGGGGGTTTTTCCTGATATTTCTAGAGGGGGGTTTTTCCTGATATTTCTAGAGGGGGGTTTTTCCTGATATTTCTAGAGGGGGGTTTTCCTGATATTTCTAGAGGGGGTTTTTCCTGATATTTCTAGAGGGGGTTTTTCCTGATATTTCTAGAGGGGGTTTTTCCTGATATTTCTAGAGGGGGTTTTTCCTGATATTTCTAGAGGGGGTTTTTCCTGATATTTCTAGAGGGGGTTTTCCTGATATTTCTAGAGGGGGTTTTTCCTGATATTTCTAGAGTGGTTTTCCTGATATTTCTAGAGGGGTTTTCCTGATATTTCTAGACTCTTCCTGATAAATTCAAGTCTTTCCTGTTCGTAATAACGACACCCAAAGCACAAAACCAAATTTCTATTCTATTCACTTTAAATCTGAAACTACAGTAGCAACAAAAAACAACTTAATCGACGATACAACCGACAAGATAAAATTTTCCGTTCCTGAGACGTTGATGGTAGAAGAATAAAAGCAAGAAGAACCTGGAAAATAAAAAGTCCTTATAGACGCGTGTTTACAGGAGGTTGCTGCGCAGAAAAGAAAGCTTGGGATTTTCTATAAGGGTTTTGGTTTTCACTTCTTTTTTTTTTTTCAGTTTCCCACCCACAACTTTGTAAAAAAGGTATTTTTTTGTCGTTGTGACGTGCTTGGCTCTCCGACTCGTCAGAACTTAGGTGATGCCCCGACAAAATGAAAATGGACGGAAGTTTGCGAAACTCAATCCCCGAATGGAAAAATAAAAGGTTCTCAAATCCGCCATTGTCAACAAGAAATACCCATCCGCATCGTGGGACGTATACGTAAGTACATGCCCATGAACGATACAAAACAACCATTTTCTCAGACTATATAGCATCTTCAACAGCGGTTTAGGTATACGCGTGAGACATGTGTATTACTATTATAAAGATAGGAAAAAGATTTCCAAAAACAATGAATTTGTAAGAGAAACAAAATTCGATTGAAATCGTAGCGTAGTATTTTTCGTTGCAGCATTTTATTTTCTGATACCATTCAAACCTTGTTTTCCTTTCTTAAAATTGCCTCTATAACAGTGGATAGAAAAAAAGTATACTGTATATTTATCGTTAAGTTTATTATATGGCTATTTGAGTAGCTAATTGGTATAATGTGTCAACAAATGTATACTAATTAGATACGTATCTGGGTGACATTTTCTAAGATGACCACACGAAGCATTCTTAGTCACGAGAGTTAAAGTTATCTGCCTGTAAATGAGCTATAGTGGAACTTCAATTCACTACGAGACTTAATGTCCAATTATTTACTTATGGTTAGTTAGATATATAACGTTTCGCCAAGATGGTGCAAGCGCGCGGTGTCCTTGAATCTGCTGCACCATCTCCCAAGACGTACAATTTATTCTAAAGCAAGTTCCCCTAAACCTTGGTTGGTCGCGTCCAATCTGTCTTTCGCGGAGTTGGGTTCCCTTTTAGTTTAGTATCATTAGTAGCCAAGCTGTGGCTAGAGTTATTTTATCAACGCCATAATAATTACGCCAAGTTGTCTTCGTTTGTTGCACGACCAAATGATTAAGGAGTTTGGCCCTAATGAGTAGTCCCACCGCGAAAATGGGACCCCATCATCTACCCCCTTGTCCCCCCGTCCCCAAATATATTAAATCTTCCCCCCCCCCGAATCCCTGCTACAGCGATAAACATTCCCCTAGAACCAACGAAATAAACTTCCTTAAAAGTTAAAACTAAATATTTCTAGCTGGCTGCAGTCTTCGGTTCGGAAATGTTCTAGGATAATTTAGTTTGAGAGAAATTTTATTTATAACTGTATCTATTATCATTTATTAAGAAAGGAAAGTGGGAATTCAGTCCAGTTTTAATGGCACGTAATTAAAGTGGGAGCGAAAGAAGGTCCTAACTTGAAGTATGCTGATAATCCTTGAAATTAATCGAGATTTAGGCCTACAGTGTCATTTATTTATTTATTTGGTCACAGCCTTAAGAGTTATAACTACGGGATTCGTTTTTTGTTAAGTTGGAGCAACATCATCAAAGCAAACTTGTTTAAACCCCACAAATTTCCCTCAATTTTTACCAAGAAGCGATATCTAGTTTACTAGAGAGAAGGTATAAGATACCCAAGTATTCGCGCGCCATAGTCACAGTCCCCCTTTCAAAATACAAGGGGGACGTTAAAGGAGGCCGGGCTATTCGCCTCTCCTCAGTCGGAAAATACGTAATTTTCATCATTCGCGTCGCCGCGCTGACGTGAATTTTCAAGAACCAATGAGATGCTGGTTGTAATTCAGAGGCGGAGATTAACTCCGGACCTACTATACGTTTAGACTGGAGATAAAGCTAGAAATGTGGCGAATTTATACCTTTTCCCTAATAAACTAGATATCCCTTCTTGATTTTACTAAATATTATAAAGTTTCCTGAGATTTCCCTGAATTTTTAGTCAACAATTTATCAGGTTTTCTAGGTTTGAATGAACCCTGTAACGGTACACAAAACATGGGTACATTATACTCCCTTTAATGGGTTGGGGACGGTGTACACTCATATCGAATTCAGCTTTGTTTTTTATCGCTTTCCGTTTGACCAAGGAATTAAGTCAGGCGGTAGAAATAAAGTTTGTAAACTCATTGGGCATTCACCTCCCGTAATTTCTATTCCAAGTCATTTTCTAGCAATTTTTACTCCCTTTTTTGCAGATATACCCAAAAGAAAGAAGCTTACATTATTATTCGTTGGTAATAAAGCTATAGGGCGCGAATCAACCCCCTCTACAACAATTCACTCTCTTTTTCCTAATGTTTCTTTTTATCCAATTCACCGGTTGGTTTCCCGTAAGTTCTCTCCCCCGCGTAGCCCAATAAATGCCTAAATTATTCACGCTTTTGCAACGTAAAATTTTCACTTCCCATCGTGCAAGGCCTAACAAAATATTCGAATGCGAAGTTTGAACAAAGTTTAACTCGTGTTGCCAAGGATTTGATACATACTAACTAATGAATTTTTATACTGTTAACATTAACGGTAAGTAATCGGACAAAGTTGTCATGCAGACGCCATGAGACGTCCATACATTGAAAGTGAAAGAGTAATTATAAATTCTAGTAATAGCCTACTATGATGATGATCTATCCAATTCGAGCAAGTAAGGGAATCACGGTAGGACGTGTCTGTATTCTGTTCTGGGTTTAGTATAGCGAGACCTTAATTTTGTCTCACATGGACAATGTCCTTAAGGACTTACACGTCAATAAATTACGGGCCATTTTAATGACGACGCTAGGTGAACCTTTTAATTACAACTTCTATTTATAAACTTCTCGCGATACAAACAAGGGAGTTATAGGGTTAAATCTTAACGTTTGTCAACACTGTCTGGTTACGTCGAAATTCGGACTGAATGGTAAAGGAAAAGACGCGTGTCACTTGTCACGATGTAGGGACAGAAGGGCTGTCCCGATGAAGGGAGGAGGGAAAGGCAATGTACGTCTTTCTGCTGTTTGCCTTAATGATTGATTTCTCGATCTTGTTGCGTTTTTATTGCTTCGTGGACTGTAATCGTTCTTGGGATCGATTTTTGTTTTTTTTCCCACCCACTGGAAAACCCTTCCCGCCTTTTGACCACGTGACTTACTTTATTTCCTACCCAGTCAAGATTACTTACGATATTAGGCCAGTTATTTCGTAAAACGGTATCGTACTCTCGAGGGGGAACTCACTGAAATTAATCCATGAAGACACTTATCGTACGAGTTATATTTAAAAGTTGTGACGATTAGATCGCAACCGCTGTACTGTGAATCTAGCGAGTGATTAGCCCCTCTTGTATTTTTGTCCCACCATTAATTAATCAATTCACGGAGATAATGCGCAGGACATCAACCCGATTTGTTACGAATAAATATTAATTAAGTTTAGCCATAAAAAGAGAAGTTTGTACTAAAAGACCATCCAACAGCATGCAGTTACCCGTTATTCCATCATTTTGTTTAAACGTACGCGGAGAATTATGGGAAAAAAGGGGGCGTTCCTCATTTTATTTTATTGCTCCATTAAAAAAAGGTACTTAGCGGCTTTAAATATTTAAGAGGTAAGCGCCGTCCAGCGCTTTTTCGTAGCTATAGAAATATTAACGGCCTGTCGCGTGAACGCCTTTCGAAACGCTAAAAACAAACGGCTCGCTGCTACATTTTCCCTTCAAAAACACGCGCTGCTCATATTATCGGTACGTCACTTTAGTTTAAAAAGGGGGTTGCTAAGTATGTACGTATTCCAGCCGATCAATAAGTTTACTTTCAACGTGTTTACATCGGACTTAACGTTCTCAAAACCGTTTCCCGCGTATAGAATTTCCGTATTAAAAGACCGGAGCACCTGCGCTATGGATATAACGTAATTCTCGATTCGAATTTCGCTTCCGTGAGCGGTTCATATTGCCTCCCATATCACATACATACATGGACTTTGTAATTCCATAGAGGATCAGCAGTAACGCGACCTAATGTGCCGTGACCTCTTTAAAATAAATCTCGAGTGACCTTGGGATACCAGAAGATCACAATTGCCCTCCAGGCCGGCCGGAAATAAGGAAAATTTATTATAGGAGATGTTTCCAGTCATCCCACCTTTGACTGGAAAAATGATAGGACATTGTCCACTGTAGTGTGCAAAAATAGTGTCGCATCTTCATAATCAAACTATCAAAACCTCGGAAAACTTATTGGTCAAAATGTCCAGTGACCCCCTTAATCTTGGGACATTTAAAAATTTTATTGGGCAAAGTCCAGCAGTGTCCTGTGCTTATTTCCGGCCCTGCCTCCAGGTAGTGCTGAAATGGAATTTAGAATGACCATCAGCTTCAACAACTACACATCGATTTTAGCACCGACTAAGCAAGCACCCATGCAGTTTTCCTATCCCCTATAGGATTTATAAGAGCCATGTCCATATTCTCAATTTTCTCCCTCCGCTATTTTCAAGATAAAAACAAAGGACAAAAGTTAGCCCCCCCCCCTACCCAATCTTTTGCTCTTTATTGTCTCTTAGCGCTTGATACGAACAACGTTCGTACGACGAAATTCCGTGACACTTTGCGAACTATAGGAGCATTCCAAGCTACTAAGAGAGTACACGGTTATATCTCTTGTTTTGATGAATTAAGCCGACGGAGAAACCCCCATGAGAGATCAAAACGCAATCTTGCTATATATATACCTTATATAAGCCGCGTGCAAACGAAAATCCCGGAATATGTTTCGTATTTCCGGGGATTTTACGAAAAATAGAAAAGAATACAAATTGAGTTTTTAATTATTTTTATACTAGGGAATAAAACGTATACGGTGTATTTAATCGTTTCCGTGAAGAAAAGCGTCTCGTTTCTTAAACTGTTTCTAAGCCTAAATTTGAAAGACCGAGGCTTAGCGTGACCTACATAGAAAGAAAAATATAGATATTCAAATTAGGCCTAACCTATTTTCCATTCAAATCATTCGTTTCGAAAACTTTTGAAGCAGACACATATCGGGAGATATTTGTTAAAACGCACGAAGTGGTCCAGAGAAGATTTCTGGGTTCATGGTTCGGAATAAGCGAGGCTTTATTAAAGAGTTTTACTTCGAGAAGAATCCCCTTTTTGCAGAAGCAAAACCCTCGCTCGTGCTAGACTTAAAAAAGCGCGCGCTTTACTCGGTGGCAACAAAAATGTCATCCCAACAGCTAGCACCCGCCGGGTCGTCCAATTTTTATCCCCTGTACCTTCCACAGTATTATTTCTTGAAAAATTTGAGTCCCAATTTGATGCTAGGTCACGCTTACGAGAAGGGGAGTTTGTATATAGATTTTTCACAAGCTTGGAAAGGGTATAATCGTGGTTCTGTAGCTATGGAAAAAGGGTGTTTACAAGACTGAATCGGAATATAGTTGAAGGACTTTATCCTATTTTCGCTCGCTTCAACTTTAAATCTGATTTACATGCGTGGGATAGGAGAGTAAAGCCCAGCCTTGAGTTTGTACAAAAAGGATTTGAAACATATTTACAAAATAAAATGAGAAGTTCATAAGTTGAAGTGGCTCTTTTTATATGTAAAAAAAAATCAAATTGCCCATAAGCTCTAAATAGTAAAATCTTTAATATGTGTAGTTACCTTTCCAGGCCGCCATCTTCCAAGATGGCCGCGAATTCGAGCCGAAGAAACAATATATTCATTCACTAATACATAGATTTCACTGGGCCCCTAGTCGAAGAAATTCCAAGTCGAAGAAATATTATGATTCATTGCATTAATCGTTAACCAGTCTACTAAAATTTACATGAAATTATAGCCTTTCTGAATTCTGCATGACCTACGGAACCAAAACAAGAATTTCTAAGATATAATTTCTGTGATAAAAGGATATTTTTCATTTTTATATTTTATTCTCGGATAATATTACGTATACGCGGACCGGATGGAGGGTAAAGGTGTGACCCACTATTTTTTTCTAGAGGTCAAGAGTTCGCGATTGTTCAAAGCTGGAGACATCGCCCTCTATTCAGGGTTACTTACGTAAAGTTACACCATAGAATTGTTCATTAGATTACGAGGGGGTGTTGTTTCATAAATATCGAGTCAGAACAGGAAACACTAAAAAACACGTCATAGACACAACAGAAACACCCACGAAAAAAAAAAATGAGTTAGCTGGACTTTGAATAGAAAATATATAAATAAAAATTCACATTACTTTAGGGTCAACGTATCCTTATAAGAAGGCAAAAACGTAATTAGATTTAAGCATAAAAATTCGATTTCAACTTAAGGGAAAAAGGTGTTAGAAAGTTATAAACACTTGACTGACAGCTACGCGACTCTCTTAAGTGCCTCAAAATTTAAATTAAGGCAATTTCCAACGTTCTAACTTTACATAGTATAAACTCTAGTAATATAGATGGATGATCTTTTTTGGAAAAACAGAAAATTTGTCCCCGCTGTACGCGTATGCATGCACCTTTTGATATCGTGTAACCCATTAGCGGAATCAGAAAATACGTTGTCACTGAAGAGTTTCCTTTATATACCCAAGCCTTGGTCCCTATAGCTAAGCCTAACGAAGTATATATATATAGCAAGTTCCAAGCTAGTTCCATAACGCCCCAAGATGTCTTGGTTTCTCTGCTCGGGTAAAAGAGGCAAGGACTTAAATCTGGTCGTGATTTATGTGGGACAATTCCGGGCGACAGAAACACGGGGATCTAGCATCGATTAGTCCCCTCTTCCCCTTTCCCTCCCCTCCCTTATTCTCTCTCGTGCATGGGTCCTCCATCCTCATCTTCTCCCGCCTTTTCTCTCAGCTATCCTCTTTCAAAACGCCACGCAGCAAGCGGGCATCCTTGCAGAACCGAACCGCAAACTGCAAATTTCGTCCTTTCCCAAAGACTCCATAGGTTTCCCCTCTGTACAAATTTTGGAACGTTCTCGGATGTGCTAGGCTATTTCGGAATAAAAGTCTTAATACCTTTGATAGGGTTGTGGTAATCAAATTAAACCCGAGCGCGCGAGAAATAACTCGAGGTTTACGCGAAAATACTCTTATTTGGCGACCCTATACTATAGGTCCGGCGCATGCCCTTGTCTATATGAATTTGGTCCCTTCTCAATTTGAACGTATAGGCGTACAGAGTATGAGCTCTGGTTTTAAGTTTAAACAGACCTAAGGGTGCACTGCACTGCACTGGGTTTGGTTCAAATTTGGCTCTTATCCATCTCAACAACGACTAACTTACATTTAATTTTTGGTAATTGGATTAAAAGAACCTTCTTCAGAGCTCTTTCGAAACTATAGGTACCCTTATTTAAAGTGGGTCGACGAAACTTTGAAGATACTATGATACGCAGTTTTTAAAGCTGGTAGCACTGCTCGTTTCCGGAACAGATTTTTGCAAAACTGGCACCCAAATTTTGCCCCCAAAAATTAACAGGGTTGCCACGGAATTTTCAGAACCAAATTCCCTGACTTTTCCAGGTTTTCCTTGACCTTTTTAGGCCGAAATCGTAAATGTTTACAGTACGTTTTAAGTGCTTATAATTAAATAAACTCTCTACATTAGGTTTTCCAATGTATTTGTTGCACCAAAATGATTAAGAAACATTTTAACTATAAATAACAGTCTAAGAGATTTTTAGAGAGCATTTACTTTACAAAAACAATTCTAGACATTAAGGATTGCTCTAGAGTTCACTCTGTGTTAAGAGAGGATGAGGAGCAACTTTCACTACTCTTTCAATAAAGACTTATCCCCATAACTTTTACCCACTAAAATCAAATTCCCTGACTTCTCTGGCTTTGCTGAAATTTTTAAAATTCCCTGACTTTTCCCTGACCTTTTCGGCCCATTTTTAAATTCCCTGACTTTTCCAGGATTTCCAGGTACTGTGGCAACCCTGATTAACGATTGTCTTGATAAAAACAAACCTACAACACTTGAGACGTAATTAAAATTAACTGCTTTAAATTTATACCTAAAAACATATAAATTTAAACCACATTAGCAAGGTTAATGCCTTTAAAAAACAACTCAGGCACTGTATATAAATATCCAGCAATAAATATATTCGTTTCTAAGCAACATTAAAAAGAAAATATACTGACTGCGATGGAATGAAAAATCCAAAATATAATAATCTAGATATTGCCTAAAGGTAGTAATTGAGCTCTGACTGAAAAGATACATTGACGTAAGATAAAAATCTCTGTAGAATCAACCTTCCTTCATCCTTTAACATTAGTACGACGAAATCAAACTATAGTTTTGGGGGAATAAACGAACATTAAAAAGTTATATTGTTTACATTTGGATATAGCGTTAGATGATATGAAGTAGTCGAAAGAATTTTCGTGGTTTTTTTTTTCTCGCGGTACTTAAGGGTATATCCCCCACCCAACCGCCAAGCCAGTTCAGACCAAACCCAAATAACTATACTTATATATTTTTGAAAGAGGACCATTTTTGCACGTAGTCCCTGCAGTGAAAACAATCGATTCCTTGTCTATTTCAGAAAATAATAAAAAATATAATGAACCATTTGATAATTTGTATTTATATCTATTTCAAACTTGGTGTGTTTTGAAGAAGTGTACAGGGTGTTCAAAAACGGCCAGTAGGCCACCCTGATGACCCCTTAATAAAAAGTCGTGACCTTAGGTCAAAATGTCATAGAACATTTTCCACTCAAAACTGCCCATAGAACCACCCACTTGTACTTCGGTTCTGAAAACCCTTTTCGAAACACCCTGTATTATAACGTATTTATTACGAGTTTTATCGATTTGGGTTATCTTTAAGATTTCAATCTCGATTTTGGTTAATAACTCCAATTTAAAATATTTATTATAAACTGGCTCACATAATTTGGCAATTCGGATAATAATTTCCATTCCAATATAAGGCATTATCTGTATTGAGTTAATAATATATCAGTTAATATTTATGGGCTGGGTGATATTCTCAAACGATACTGTCATAATTAGATAGGTTTAATTGCGTTTAATGTATAAATTTGCGCTGGAAATTATCAACGTAAATGTTTCGGAATACGCTTGTTAGATCATCGACCTTTGACCTCAAGTTTGGAAACTAACGGCGGTTCGATTTTTAGTAGTCCAATTGCACTTTTCCAGCCAGGGTCCAAACATCCGAGGATCGTATAAAGAAAATAAGAATATCATCGTGGGCTCGTCATTGCCATCCCTAAAAGTAGTTTTAAACCTCAAAGTACAGGGGGAAACAGTCAAAATCCAGTAAAAATGGCGGCGGGAAAGACTGCCATACCATAGACGTGACGTTGAACTCTGGGAGAATATATATAAATCCACCCTCGAGAAGTTGGATGAAAATTACACGTTAGACGCGAGCAGACGCGTCAAAGATTTCTCCTCGTTTTAAGAGTTGTTTTGGCGGGCTACGTCCAACTAGGCTATTATCTACCAAGCTAGGATTAACACCGAGGCTAAAAGGCGGGATACCACGCTATTTAAATCAGGTTTAAATATCAAATTTCCCGCCTTTGCCTACGGTGTAATATCCCGATGAAAAAATATAGTAGAAGTCAAGCTTCTATTTACGGCGCATTTTTACGAGAATTTTCAAGCCACGACTTTTCCTAATGGTTTATAACCCTCCTTCTCAATTCCATACAGTCAAAAACGTCTCACTCTTAAAATTCTACAAGCATAATTCCAGAGTTCGTTTAGATACGTATTTAAAGGCGCTGAATTTTCAGGTTGAAATAAGGTAGGTTAAATTTTCACGATCAAAGTTCAATGTTAGTAAGGAAGGGGGAAAAGTATTTTTAAAACGTGACTTAAAAAGCACTATTCGAGGCTTTTGTTTATGGTCCACTTTTCGAGTGAAAAATCTTTCCATTTCCCGGAGAGAGGAAAGCTTTTACGATGGGCTTTCCCTTCGATTTTTGAAGACGCCGCGGAAATTTTTTTTTATTTCGCGACACTTTATTGTTTCTTCATCCATCTATTTTCTCTATCCCAGCAGTTCTCCACCTTCCGTAGTATTATCTTCTACGGAATAATAACACGGTGTGCCATTTCTTAACCGTATATTATATTTTTCGCCAACGTCATCCCCTCCTTTATGTTAAGGCAATTAAATAAAGTCCCCCCCCCCCATTTCAGTTCAGTTCTTGGAAAGGAAAATGCAATCACTTAATAGGTGTCCTTCACGAGACAGAACCGTTAAGCCTTGGTCAAGTGAAAAATTGGTCTAAAAAGTTATTTTTAGTTCAGACTGGAGTGTAAAAATAAAGATAATAATAAAAGATTTTCTGCAAAGAAAAATAAAAACGCTTGCGCCTCCCGTTTCTAAATTGGTTCTAGCGAAACCTAAGTAGAAGAGATGATTTCTGCGTCCTTGAAATTGAACCAAGGCTTAAATAATTTCTTCTACAGCGTGTTTTCAAACTAACATTAAGTTCACATTCCCTTTTCTCTCGAGGCATTCATTACTTTCCACTTGCAGACTAAAAATTTAGAACAACCGAATTGATTGCGTTGGGGAAAAAAAATAAAATAAAAATAAATCAGAAACTAATTTTCGCCACTATTTTTCTATAAATGGGATTTTCCAGACGTAAAACAACGAGAAAATGCGGCTCACGACAAATAAATTGCGAAAGGAAAATTCGTACGGTACTATAAGCCTAGAAACGAAAGTAATCATTCTAATTAAAACGCGCCACTACTATTAATAACGATATATAAAAAAGAATAATAATAAAAATGGATCTTAATACCGTTCCGAGATTAAAATTAGCCCTAATGAAAGATTATATATCAAAATATGTCCCATTATAAAACGTACCGAGTAGAAATATTAAACAGAATATGTATAAAAAAGGACAACAAAATGGGAAATTAATAGAACATTTATACAACCATAGGGGAAATTAAAATGAAACGTGTATCCTTCCTAATTAGTTCAGTCTCAGTATGCAATATGGAAAATATCAAACCAATACTTTTGTATCGTATATGAGAATACATCTAAATGAATAATTAGGTCGTCTGCAATTTACCATACTAATTTCTTCCGTCACCAGTACCGCGAAACATTTAAATACAAAACAAGTGTTGATCTATCTTCCAGCAGCACAATGAATGTAAAATTATACGAAAATCTTAAACAAATAACGTATGAAATCAAATGAATATTTGCGGTTGCAAATAAATTTTACTGAAACATTTCTTAAGCCTTGCCAACAGACATCACAAAGCAATACGTCCAAAATATAGAGCATATTGCGATTGGGAAAAAGAAACGACGAACCCGATATGAATCAAAACGAAAAATAATGTAAGTTTGTCGGCGTCGCGTCGCGCGGTCCTCTATCCTTATCGAGCCCAAATGAAGACATTATTTCATCCAATGGGGGATTGAAACCGCACCGCTATAGCGGCAGGATCTCTTTAATTTCGTATATCCCCTCTATATAGTCTAGCAGCAAAGTCATAAAGGCGTAATAATTTATACAATAAAGGGGATTTAATTAGATTGAAACAACGCTATAGAAACATAACCAAACCCCCGGCTAGATTGATTCCCCATCTCTCTCTCTGCATCCCGCTATACGATAGTAATTATAATTAAAGTAGATACGTATTAGACCTACAAGAGTACCAAGGGAAAAGGCGGGAAAGATATACATATAGTATATAAAAAAAAACCAGCTAAAATTATGCCTGAATTTGGCCCGAAGCAACTAACTATACGGGTGTGTATGGCATTAATGGCTTATTTCCAATGATATGTATAAGAAAACAAACCGTATTTGAAACAGTCTAATAAGGATTTGGTTTATTCTAAATTTAAGGCAAGAAATTGGTTTGATCTGTTTAATTTAGTGAGTAGTGGTATATACGAGGACCCCAACCCCGATACCTAAGTTGTTTTTCCCCATATATTTCGCTGAGTTTTCCAGGTTTTCCCCCTATGGAGCAAATGTTAACGAAGGAGGGGGGGGGGCAAATAGGACTATTACATAATCAAAGGACATCCCCGTATCTCTAGTACAACCACAGTTATTAGCATCCAAAGTTTAGTGTAATGTTAATCCTATGGAGGGAATGTTCACGAACATTTTGCTTAATTACTTGGCCCTTGTTTGACGCAAATTTCCCTGAATTTTACTAAAAATTATAAATTTCCCTGAGGTTTTTGTCAACTATTTATTTCCCTGATTTTTCCAGGTTTTCCCTGTTTTCCAGGTTTGTATGAACCCTGTGTATAATTTTTTTGACAATTCTGAAACCTACTGTTTTTTTTTTCGGGGAAACCTTGACCTCGACCCCAATTAATATTCTACTCGTACGTTTTTATTATAAGTATTTGTCCAGGGTTCCCAAATACACTAAATGGTCCCTGTTAAGTTAATAGAGAGTTTAAGCATCCCCTAAACGCGTACGTGTAGCTACCTTCCACAGTGCATTAGACCAATGCATTGTAAAAGGTGGCTACACGTACGCGTATAGGGGATGCTTAAACTCTCTAATAACACGCGACTTTCCTTGAAAATAAAAATGAGTGAAATTCGCGTGAAATGGGCCCCATACCAATAAATCCCATATATACACTTTATAGAATACATATGAAAAGGAACCTAAATATTTATCTCAATCTATACTCTATATATATATATATATATATACATATACTTCTTTTTTTTCTTTTTTCCTATATGATATAAATCAATAGAAAGATATAAAGATTGAGAACGATTGAGAATGAAGTGTAAAAGATTGTGCCTGTTGGATATCCGTTGCCGTTCAGCGCCCTTGGCTAAAGCTCTCTCACACAGTCTCCCAAAATAACGATCGAAGAAAAAATAGAGAAGAGGGTACTCTTAGGAGCCTAGGCCTTTGACGGGTCAATTCTTTCCTTTTTCTGATTTTCCTTCATTCTCCTCCCACTCCACTCACCCCATCTCTCTCTCCCTCTCCCTTGGCTAGGTCTGTACTATCAACAAAAAAATAAAAAGGACAGACTCGTATGTCCCTCATAGAGGGGTCAGGGACTCGTGGATGGAAGCCTAAAATGAAACGTTTCTGCACATTTGATTCTTTCAACCGAAAACCTATATATAGGAAGACGGGACGGATTTTTTTCGACCACCGCGTTTAAGCCAGCCAGAGATCTATATCTTTCTTTCTTTAAAACGTTGCTTCAAATTGCACCCAATAAAAATAAAAATAGATATATAATAATAACAATAATAATAATAATAATAATAACGAAGGTATTTTCAGTGTTGAAACCACGTTACGACAAAATTTCAGTGTTCAAATTCCCTGACTGTTTAGCATGAGAATTTCCCAAAATAATTTAGGCCAGTAGTTGTCATATTTATTATTCTAACGTTAGGGCTCCCACTAAAATGTCAAAAATAAATAGGGGAGAAAGGGAACTGGCGGGAGCCCTGTAATGTGCAACCAAGAAGCGATATCTAGTTTACTAGGGAGAAGGTACAAATTCGGCACATTTCTAGCATTATCTCCAGTCCAAACGTACGTCCGAAGTTAATCCCCGCCTCTAAATTACAATCAGCATCTCATTGGTTCTTGAAAACTCACGTCAGCACCATGCGAATGAGGAAAATTACTTTTATTCCGACTGAGGAGAGGCGAAATAGCCCGGCCTCCTTTTACGCCCCCCCCCCTTGTATTTTGAAAGGGTGACTGGGACTATGGCGCGCGAATACTTCAGCATCTTATACCTTCTCCCTAGTTAACTAGATATCGCTTCTTGGTGCAACGTCGGAATTTAAGTAAACACAAAACATTATCCACACTAAAATCTTCAATTCAATTCAAATTTTATAATTTAATATCGATATACAGCTGGTGACTTATAAGCCCCATTTTCCCTGACCCGCTGCAAACCCTGGCCTAAAGAAACATACAGAAAATTTGCATAGTACGACAAGATACGTGATTTTGGCTTTCAGTTGAGACGAAATCAGACTTCTACAATTCCAGAACGGAACAAAATAATATTAATAAATATAAAAATAAAAAAATATGTATTTCTTGACCCTTTCTAGTGCGATATACAATTTCTACACTTTTCTATACGCACGTCCTGCAATTTTGCAGAAGCGGCGGCAGCTAGCCAAGCTGGCACCAAGCGGGAAGTTCTGAACCGCCGAATTATCGACCATCGTCCAGTTCTATATATAAGGGGACATGGGGGTGGGGTGGAGGGTTGGTTGGTCAACTAATGAAAAGAGCGAGTGGTGCCGCAATCATTGTGGAAGTAAAAGTGTAAGTGAAACCCTGGCCGATAAAAACCACGAAAAATGCTTAGCTTAATGGTCATAAAAAGGAGAAAAAGTTACAATTTATTCCTAACGGTACGCGAACCTGACTGACGCGACGACGCAAAAATCATTTTTTATCTAAAATAAATTAACAGTAAATTATACCAATAAATTTATTCGTACGCCTCAGAAGTATGCTTGGAAATTTTATATGGTACTTGATAATTTCACGGTTAATTTGTTTCTCTATTTATCAACGTTATCATCAGAGGGTCAAAAGAGAAACACAGTAACGCTTTTAACATTGATATATATTATTACAAGGGAGTTGAAATTAAATATAAAAATACTAATGAATTATAGACGGAGAAAAATCAACTGGGAATACAAGTAATCTCGTTGTATCTTGAACTAGGGAGTTAATACTACGTCATATGACTGACGTTTGCTTCCCTAATAGTCTAATTCACACACTATTCTTCTTTATCGTGGCTGTTAAGTTTTATCAGGCTCTATTTCAATTTCCACTCCACGCTTAATCATCCTCGCTTCATGGCGAATACATATATTTAAACTATCAGCAGACAAAGCCGAATCAAGAAGCGATATCCAGTTTATTAGGGAGAAGGTGTAAATTCGTCACAATTCCAGATTTATCTCCAGTCCAAACGTAAGTCCGGAGTTAATCCCCGCCGCCTCTAAATTACAACCAGCATCTCATTGGTTCTTGAAAACTGACGTCAGCGCGACGCGAATGACGAAAATTAAGTATTTTCCGACTGAGGAGAGGCGAAATAACCCGGCCTCCTTTTTACGTCCCCCCTTGTATTTTGAAAGGGGGACTGGGACTATGGCTAGCGAATACTATGGCATCTTAGACCTTCTCCCTAGTAAACTAGATATCGCTTCTTGGCCAAATCTTTCTAATTATAATTTAAATCAAGTTCGACAAAAATTAAAATTGAGTAACCGAGTATGACATTAAATTTAAATGAATAAATAATGTTTTAAGAAAGAATACATTTTCCAAAATAAGACCTCCCTCACGTTATAACTTAACTACATATTCTAGAAAGATTTCTCTCGTCTTTTAGTTGAACGAAAAGTTTTAAAAAATAGCAGTAATCACTCCAATCTGCGAGTTGAAAAAAAAAAAAATATTTCAAAGAAAGCGATTTCGGAGAGAGCGAGCGAGAGAGAGAGAAAAATATATATCTATTCCATGGATTAACTAATGCGTTAGTTAATCCATGTCTATTCCATTCTGAACTTTTCGGATTTTATACTTAAGATTTTTCTTTTCCGTTATTCCCCTCTATCCCCCTTTGGTATTTTATACGACCCATACAAGCAACCATGGCCATCTTCGGTTTGGTTTGGTTTGGTTTGGTGCGCCAGCACTTTAATGCTTTTCAGAAGTGTAGAGGGATGCTAAGCCTTTTTTCTTTCATATAGGCAACGGTAGAAAATGATTCAAAAGATAATATCGTTGGAAAACTTTACTTTGAAATAAAGAACGAGAGGGGTTGGAATTTAAAAATAATACGACTATAGCCGCATTCGTTCGTTCGTTCGTTGTTGGTGGTCATTCAAAGCATATTTATAATAATAATTTTTATGGCTTGTGGAATCTCGTGCAGGTTTATTATAAAAAAAGTGGTCGCCTTGTTTTATATTGAAGACTGTCGTACACGATGGAGTGTTGTTTAAACTAAAAAAGAAGCTTGTATTTTAGAAAGAAATAAGGCATTCAATTCGACGGGCTTACGTCTAAAAAAGGGCTTGGGCGAGGCTGGTAATGCCACGTTGAGGCATTACTTATAGAACTTTCTCTATAAAAGATATTTGTTGAGAAAACAGTGCCTCTCTCTCACTCACTCTCTGGTATTGAGAAATAAAACTAGACTGACGGGTCCAAATATTTTCAATTCATCTTATATTACATCTTATCAAGTTTCCTTAAATTTATAACAGAAAAATAATATAATTCAAACACTTCACATTCCCTTTAAGAAGCGTATGTCACGTCATGGGAAATTTCCCAAAAATCCTCGCAAAAAGGGGTTAAGATTTTTCCTAACAAATCGGAATGAGAGCCCCCTTATATAAAACCTTATTCTCATACAAGCAGTTAACTTTTATAACGGTCCCCTATAGCTACTGAACGAGGCAAAGGCTAAGCTACTAACTGTACGTACACCTTTCTATCCATTGCCTTTAAATCACTGGACAAACTACAGCGCGTCAATGGAAAACACATTGCGATAGATGCAATGTACGACTTGTTACCCATGATAATGTCGACATACATATATATATATATATGACATGCACATAAAAACCAGAAGAGTGTAAGTAGTTCTAGGCGGAGTAATAAACATTTTTAGTATTACCATAAGTTTATAATGCCTCTAAGTACTCAGATCGCTTCCACTTCTATGGCAATAGTGTTTGTCTGGCTCTACCCTATACTCTCTCCGTATCATTTATCACCTCAACTTCAATACAAAATTGTACTGCCTAGCCTAGCGTTTCTTTTATCCCTCTTAGAATGTTTCAGGACTGAAACGGCCTCTATCTCACGAGAGAGAGGGATTTTGGGGTTGCTTAAGTAAAGTTTGTTCCCCCCCAATGCCTATACGAAACGTCATGGAAACGTAAAAATCTCCTTTATTCCATTGGATGATTTTTTTTCATGTGACTAAATAACAAGACCAATTGAAATCGGAGGTTATTTAAGCAGACCGATTTTTTGCCAGTCGAATACTAGCAGAGTTGGGGTCCCTTTAACTCATTCTATAATTTCTATTAGCTTGTCATGGATAAATCACGCGAAAAACAAACGCAATGTAATATTGGACTCGAGAAAGCTATTGTTAAAAGTGGTACGCGTATTGATAAGTCATTGCAAGTCGATTTAAAAGTTAAAACTCTAAAAAAATCAACTCAAACGCTTGCTGTAAAGTTTGCAGAGCCAAGGCTTAGAACTGGTAGGTAATTACAGTGATATTTTAAGACTATCTTTCTGTTAGAAAGATTAAACAGGATCATTTAAGTTTAATTTTTTTTTGTAAAATGCAGTTAAATGTCATTTTGTTCAAACTGACCCTGTTTCTGACGAGTTTGTTAAAGAAAGAGTTGATGCTACTTGGATACCACAAATTAATGCCAACGTACAAACTGATACATTTGATATTTTTCATAAACAACAAGAGAGAGAAATGCTCGAAAGCCTAATTAAAAGTATCAGGAATCAAGAGGAAGTATTTTCCTTACTTGTCGAAAAATGTATTGCCCTTAATCTTGATTTAAAGGTACCATAATATTACCGCTAGTTGAGTTTCTAAAATCTAAGTTAGTTTTTATTATTTTCAAATAGTTTCGAAGAAATCTTTTGGGGGAAAGAACGGTTACGGTTACAAATAATTCAAATTTCGGTCTTATTAAAGACGACGTTGATCCTGTCTATGCAATTTTTTATGAGAATGGAAAGGTTCATTTACACGTGGTATTTCAACCACTTAGAGTATTTAACTTAGCTCCAACTAATGCTGAATGGAATATTCATTTGGAAAGCGTACTTAATATATTATCAAGCAAAGCGTACGTTTTCTGCCCTGGCATTAAGCTTAATCAAACCGGAAGTATTCCAGACAGAACAACTTTACACAGTCATCCATTTGTTAGACTTCAATCTGATTTATGCCCTGTGTGGTATCATTGCGAAAACAAATCTACAAGGGTACTTAAATGTGTACATTGCGATAGAAGTAGGGCTTCTATGGCAAAATCAATCAAGAGAAAGTTGGAAGAGACCCCTACCAGAAAGTCTAAACGCAGCAGGATTAACAGCAAATGCCCAATATCGAAAGTAACTCCAAAAACTCGAAAACTTAGATTGAAAAGGATAGCTAGTGCTAGATCTATGCTAAATCATAGGATTAAACGTCTAGAATCTCAATTGGCACACCGGACTATTTTATTAGGGGATGCTCAGTCAGAAGAAATGTCGGCAATAACTGGAATCATAAATAGAGACTATCGTGATCAACTTGATGAAGCAATAAAAGAAGCAGGTGCTAATAGCGACGTTTTAAAAAGCGTTTGGGATAAGGATTCAACTCGTACAAATGTTACTAGCGATAAAGCAGCCTTTTTCCAGAACCAGCTCAAGTCGGGAAGTTCTTCCAACACTGGAAATAGGTGGAACGCTATCACGTTGAGAGTGGCGTTAGCAATTTACCATCGTAGTCCAGCAGCTTATAGAGCCTTAAAATCATTTAATATTTTAAACCTTCCCTGCACAAATACTTTAAAAAACAGGTCCCAACATCTAAATAACCAACCAGGTATAGATCAAAATTACCTTAGAGAGCAAGAAGAGCAATATAAATTGTTTCAAGAAAAGGCAGCCAAGGAAAATAAACCAATCCCCAAGGGTGATGGAGTAGTCATATTTGACGAAGTTAAAGTGATCGAGAAAGTAATGTGGAACTCTAATAATCACATGTTCCAAGGTTTTGCTATGGATAAAGGAGAGTACCCATTCTTAAGTGACCTTTTAACTGAATCAATCACACCAAAGCCCACTTCGTATGTTCTCCAATTTCTGTGGCGAGATTTAACTTCTGGGTTTGATCTTATCGGTCCTTATTTCACCCTGGCTAGTTCTGCTAAACAAAACCTTTTGATTGGGTGTATTATGGAAACAGTGAGAGTTTTAAGTGCTTTCGGATTTCAAACATCTTGCTTGGTTTGCGACGGAGCGAGCGCTAATCTAGCTACGATTAAATCCACAATGGACTACAAGGGTGCTTTTGGATGTGGTATGGCTGACTCTGAAAACAATTTTGAAGTAAAACCCTATTTTCCAAATCCATTTCTCAAGAACAGAAACATATTTTGGATTATCTGCCCAACACATCAGCTCAAAAGTATGATTAGCGCTCTGCATTCATCGAGGCCGAATGGCTCAAAAAGTTTTAAGAGGAATGGGTTTTTTTTTGGTTGGGAGCAAATTAGTGAGCTCAAACTTAGGGACGATGACAGAGCAAATGAAGGTTTACTTAGATCAGTTCCCAATATGCACGACAGTTATATTATAAGAGATCAGTGGACAAGGTTAAACGTAAAACCGAGCAAAATAATGCAACAAGAGGCAGTACTTGGAGAGCTTTACGCTTTCGGCAACAGCAAAGAAACTGACCTACCACAACGTAGAGGAGGAGCTAAGGAATGCTACAAATATTTACGAGCGTGCAATCAAATATTTGAAATGGGAATACTGTCCCATGAGAAAATACAAACTATCAATAATAAAGCCATTGAGTCAATTAAGAAAGGATATGCTTATTTTGTTGAATGGCTTCGAGAAGTTAAAAATAATGACCCAGAAATAAACCTAAAAGACCCCTATCAAACTTCATTCCTTTCCTGGCAAACATGGGATCTTTTAAGGATTTGCATTTTTGGGTTTCAAATGTTTAGTGAAGACTTCTTATCCCGCTATCCTGAACATTTTATTGCACCAATTCGAATCAATGGTAGTGCAATCGAGTCGTTATTCTCCCAGCTAAAGTACGCCACAGGGAGTAAATTAAGTGGATTGAATTACGCTCCAGCCCAAAAATCAGTGCACGTGATTCAAAATGTTGTCAGTGGAAATGTTTGTAATAGTGGGTATAGAGACGAAAAATTGTGCTTAGCTCAAAAAGAGATTTAAATTTTTTGTTAAATGCTTATTACATTTGTCAGTCAAAATGTTTGTAACAAGTCAAAAAATTTCGCATAGCTCAAAAATCTTTTAAGTTTTTTATTTTGTTAAATAAAATTAACACATGACCTCAAAATTTGAGAAATTTCATTCAATATCACAGCTGTCGCTAAAAAGGATTCTCATAACAGAAACGTTGCTATTTGTACTGAATCTAGGATATTTCTGAATAGATATGGGACTAATGAAGTTATTTGAACTTACAGGTTTTGAAGGAGATACAGCTATTCTATTGTTATCACATTTAGCTTTTAAAGATTGAGGGGAAAGACTAATAATATCACATGTTGACTTTTCTTGATTTAGGAAATACAGAGATTCTTTTATGTTTGATTTAGATTGTGTAGCCTCTCTCTTGGCCTTCGCCACTTCTTTATTGACTCTTGCAGCTTCTCTCTTGATCTTTGTCGCTTCTTTCTTTGACTCTTTTTCTGCTTCTTTCTTTGCTTTTTCTGCTTCTTTCTTTGCTTTAGCTGCTTCTTTCTTTGCTTTAGCTGCTTCTTTCTTTGCTTTAGCTGCTTCTTTCTTTGCTTTAGCTGCTTCTTTCTTATCTTTAGCTGCTTCTTTCTTATCTTTAGCTGCTTCTTTCTTGGCTTTAGCTGCATGTTTTAATTCTTCCTTCCTTGCCTTACCATCTTTTTTCTGCTTGGTGAAATCTAGCTGTGGACTATCATTGTTTTTCTTGGAAACCTCGGTTATCTTGGCATTTTGTTTAAATTGTGATTTCTTCGCAAATTGGTATAATTTATCTCTGAGTGTTTGTCCTCCCAAATCCAAACCCCTTGCGTAAACCGAGACAAATTCTTGAATCCTACAGTGAGTTAATTTTCTTGTCCAAAATTTGAAGCATAAGTTTATTGCGTCATTATAAAGCCTGTCTTCAGGATTAAGGCTACCAATTCCCTCCAAATACAATTTTTCGATGTTACGGTTTAGCTTCACAGCTGCAACACAAGTCTGTAAATAGACAATTTCACGTTGACCAAATATCATATGGAACCAAAATGTTTTAATCAATCATACCTTGATCAAATTTTTCCCGTGTTTCATAAATCCGTCTTTTGTTGCATGCATCCTAATGGTGTCATTCAGCTCCGTAACATATGGGTAAAAAGCCTTCTTTGGATAAGCCATGCCGCCTCTGTCCCGTTCCACCAATTCCACTGGTAAATCTCCCTTATCTTTTTCTTCTTGTGTCATTTTAATGGCTAATGTTAAACGATAGACTCTTTCGTGATTTCTTTTTGTAACGTCTCGCAACCTAGGGTTTCTCATTTGTGCTTTTGAAATTTTGCGAAGCTGTTCTAAGGTTCCTCCACTAATTCTAATTAAAGAATTAAGATTTTCCTTTCTCAAAGCTGCATTTTTTTGTCCAGCTGTCTGTTCTTTGCTCTTATCCAGTTGACATTCTTGAGAAAACCTTTATTTGTAAAAATATTTCAATGGTTTCTGTGATTCTGTCCAGGGAAAATATTCAAATCTAGACATAATCTTACCTGTATGTTGCAGTCATGTAGAAGTTAAATATTTGTTCAAGATCAGTTTCAGATCCAAGGGTAGCGTTTTGTTCAATAAACTTATGTTTGAGATTAGCATCACTGACTAGTTTGAAGTATTTAAGGAGTGACTTATTGCTTAAGGCAAGGGTAAGCATTTCCGCTAACCCTACTTTTAAATTGAAATCATTTGAAGTTAATAATCTTGCATTTACATCATGCCTAGATTGGTTTTTTATAATGTGCACTTCTAACTTAGATTTTTCATTTAACTCGGCAATTAAGTCAGGTATTTTATCCATTTTTATGCCATTTACTCGTTACAACACTAACCCCTCGCGCCTAATTACCGGCGTACACTACTGCACTACGAGCAGACGATTGATACAAGCAACTAGTGAACCCTGAACTTTCCGAAAATATAGCTCCACCCATTTAGTAATCGTCTCGACCGTATGGTGGCAGCACCGCGACAGGAATTTTAAAATTTTCTCTCTTCGGATCTTAGCGCTATACGAGTTCTGACGTCACAGAAGCCAGACAAAGATGCCCATTCGTCCCCCGTATTTGTGTACTTAGAGGCATTATAAACTTATGGTATTACACAAGGCTCGAGAGCGCAAAACAAACAGTACAAGTCTGGCCCCCTAGCGGGCATTACGCTCGTAAAAAGTAAAAACCAGCCCCCTCTACCGGCTAAAAGTATATTAATATGATTTTCTAGGGAGGCCCACTCATCCCCCTTCCCCTATTCTGGTATCAAACGGCGCGCAAAAACAAGTTCAAGATTCGAAATAAAGATACATTTATGTACATAGTAACAGTACGGAATAAAAGGGACCCCCCCCCCCTCATTTGAATATCTTTAAAAAGTTTCCCAAAAGATAAGAACCGAACGATCCTTTGGTTCCTTCTTGGATGGACCCCCACTATAGATTTTTACTACAGGGAGATATAAGCTTTACGTTGGGCCCATGGTCAAATGACCCTCAAAATATTAGCCTAAACAGGGTTATGGGGTACCAGCTGGGTCCATTAATGTCGGGACCGAATAAGGGAACTCAGACAGGGGGTCCCCTTTTTAGACCGCCAGTATTTATGCCCGGACCTCACTCGCTCTCTCTTCATTGATTTGGTTTTATCTCGAACCGCAAATACGCATACGCAACTTGAATAATGAAAAGCCACGAGTATAACAACGCGTCTAGAGAGAAATAAAACCGTGGATGGAAAAAGTTTCTAACCCCCTAAAAGATGAGATTGTTTAGATGCCTGAGCTATCTGCAAAATGGTCAACTCTTCGCTCCGTAAGGTTAATATGGGCAAGAAGTGATATCTAGGGAGAAGGTATAAATTCGCCACATTTCCAGCTTTATCTCCAGTCCAAACGTAGGTCCGGAGTTAATCCACGCCTTTAAATTACAACCATGCAGCATATCATTGGTTCTTGAAAACTCACGTCAGCGCGACGCGAATGACGAAAATTACGTATTTTCCGACTAAGGAGAGGTGAAATAGCCCGGCCTCCTGCTTTTACGTCCCCCCTTGTATTTTGAAAGGGGGACTGGGACTATGGCGCGCGAATACTTAGGCATCTTATACCTTCTCCCAAATAAACTAGATATCACTTCTTGATATGGGGTTGTTTACAGATGGTCATAACTCTGGTGTTATAGGAGACACTGGTAAATTATTTGAGTCAGGCGTCATAGCCCTATTTCTTTCCTTTTCAATGACACTATATGCTTGGAGCTACAACAATCAAGGTTTGAGTAAATAAGTAACTTTATCTCCAACATGGACTTATTTACATCTTATGGGCCATAACTTTGGTTCTATAAAATACTAAATACTTGGGGTTACAACAATCGGGGCTCGAGTAAATAAGCAAGAGGCGCTTAAACACGATAAATTATGGAAGATAGCCTCTCAATCATCTCATCTCATCTCATGTATTAACCATTCCTCGAAGGATGGAGAGGGGTTGAAATAGAGCAAAAGTAATAAAATATACATATATGGGCAACCATGAATATTTTTATCTAATTTTTGTACGCGATTTCTATTTATATAATTTGGGGCTTCCTGAGTTTTAAAGCTCTCTTTCTCTTCAACGCCCGATTTCTTATTTCGTATTCATAGTCATCGCAAGTACGTTGATGGTAAGGTTAAAAGATTACGAGAAAACTCATGTATTATTGAACAAAGTCGGTGGCTATAACTCAGATTAAAAGAGCTAAAAATAGAAATTAAAATTTGGTGCGAATTTAAGTTAACCAAAAAGGTATTTTAGTTTTAGTATTTAAATATAGAATTAATTCATAATTTCAAGCTAAATAAAAAAAATCAAATATAATAATAATAAAAAAGTTCAAAATGATCATTACACTTGCAGGGTTAAAATTGCTAAACTTGATCAAACTTTGACGCTAAATTCCGTAAACTAGGTTATAAATTATACTACACTATCTACCTATAAACCTCATCTATAACACGCATTAGGTTGTCAAATAAATTACGGATTTACATCCCACATTAATCCGCATGCGCACATCCGTTCAAGTTTCATGTTCAAAGAATTCTAGGAGCGTTGGCGTAAACTTTCTTAACTATACAGAAGTCAGAGAGAGAGAAAAAACTATTTTTTTTTTCTTATGAGAGGGGGAATGCGAAACTACCTCGGAAAGATGACAGCGGCGCGAACCCAAGAAGAAATTTGAAGACGACCAAGGAAAGGAAAAAAAAAAAAAATAATAAAAATAAATAAATAAAAATACCTTTGAGATAGAACTTTACGTAGGTCTACTACAGTAGTTCCCTTATCCCATACGTTTATAAATGCACGAATTGAGGCAGAAAAATGAGAGGTATGTCACTCTGTAAGCGTATTATACCAAGAAGCGATATCTAGTTTACTAGGGAGAAGGTATACATTCGCCGCATTCCCAGCTTTATCTCCAGTCCAAACGTAGGTCCGGAGTTAATCCCCGCCACTAAATTACAACCAGCATCTCACTGGTTCTTGAACACTCACGTCAGCGCGACGCGAATAACGAAAATTACATTTTTTCCGACTGAGGAGAGGCGAAATAACCCGGCCTCCTTTTACGTCCCCCCCCCCTTGTATTTTGAAAGGGGGACTGGGACTATGGCGCGCGAATACTTAGGCACTTACACCTTCTCCCTAGTAAACTAGATATCACTTCTTGTTATACGTATAATCCATCAAGGATTTTTACTATTTTTGAAATGAAAGATATCTGAATTATTTTAAATTTAGGGAAACACCAAGAGGGAGAGAGAGATAGAGCGTCGAACCTCTCGGGCCCCTCGCGGAGAGAAAAAGAAGTCTTCCGAATAAGTTGCTAACTCAGTTTAGCTCCGGAGCAAGCTAGTGCAGTCGGCATCTGCTGTACAAGGCCCGTTTCTCTTTATACTAGAAGCTGCGCCATTTCAATTCAAACCTCGCGCGCCAATCATTCCCTCCTTCCCATTTAATAAAAAAATAGCGGGCAAACATGGCGCCAGGATTCTCGCTCGCTTTTTCAAAGAAAGAGGTTCATCCTGATCCCCGCGCTCCGCATCCTCCCAATTCTCCATCGCGTGGTCTTGGTGGGTGCATTGGTGAAGTTAGGAATATTTGGGGATCCTCTGACGTTCCATGAATAGAAAGAAGTCGAGAGAGAGCGAGAGAGAGAAAGAAAAAGAGCCGAATATGAAATTTCACTAGCAGGAGGAATGGCTCAGCCTCTCACGACATAGAGAAGGGGTCGAACCCCCCAAAACTACAAAATTTCTATGGGTTAAAGTGAAGGATGTTATGCTGGAAAATATGGAAGGAACTATGCTCTTCTATGGCTAAAAATGTTCCCACCAATCCGCGTCACGGAGTCTATTTCTATTTTCGCAAACCTTTAACTATCATTTTAACTCTTTTCTCAATGGCTCAAGCTAGAGGGTTTGGGTTATTTTCATATATAGCGTGAAGCGTATTACGTACAACTGTTAAATTATTCAAATAATTTGGGAAAAATTTAAGCTAATAAATAATTAATTAAATAATGAATTTTTCGAATAGAAAGAGAATGAATCTTTAAATACTTGATACGTTTTTGGTTTTGAAAGAGTTAATGAAGCCTTAACGCGGTAATTTAAGGTTAAAAATCATTAATTAACGCGAAAAGTTTATTTAAAAACGAAAAAACTATTATATATTGAATAATTTTAGATTTAAAATAATAAATCGTTGAATATTTAATAAGTTTTAGATTAAAAATCGAATAAATCCTAAAATAACACAAATGAAATAAATAAGAGAAAAAGATTCCAAACAATGCATTAATCATAACGCGGGTCCCCAAAGTAAAAAAAATGTAAATGAAATATAAAATTATGAATTTACGGGCTACACAATTTAGCTTATTGGTCAAACTCGCAGCTGTAAGGGTCAGTAACCTCGTGAACTGCAGAATTCCTACATAAAAGCTGTCATATTCATAAGACCCGATTTATGCGTGATTTTACAAATATCCCCTTGGTATTACTTTGAAAGGCGATTCTGAACCTTATTAAACATGTACTACAACTATAGGAACAGCAGCGTAGAAATCGGAATTCTGAAGGCGGCCGGCCACCAATGGGACCCGCCATCATCTCTATTCCATTCAAATGTAGATGAAGACGGTAATAACTTTATGGAAAATGTAAAAGGTCCCTTACCAAGCAGGCACGAGGGGCACAGGTTCCACGGAGGATTTAGGCTTAGCATGCATCCCGTTGGGATTACACGCGGCACTTCTAAATCCTTTTTAATATACTACGGTGTAGTACGACCTATTTAGCCGTAGCCATCCCATTAGGCAAATCCTACCACGCAGGCACCCTGCGTTAATCTTTACATTAAAAAGAACACGGTCAAGGCTACGCAACTGCCATTACGAAATTTGAATTTTACCTAAGGGTAACCTATTACATTCGGTGAATATATTATATCGATATTCATAACTTGTAGTAATTTGACCAGTTGCAAACTTATTTTGAGGTTTTTGTATGGAGCGTACATCAAACTAAAAGGTGGAATTCATAAACGTCGTACGCAACGCAATTTAGTACAGGCGAAGGCAGTGTGTCGTGCGCAAAAGACAGAGACGTTTGCGCACGACGCCCTGCCTTTGTCTGCACTAAATTGCGTTGCGTCCGACGTTTATGAATTCCACCATAATAAATCTCTTATTAGAATTAGCATAAGTTCAGAGGATTTGTTTCATAAGTTTGTCACTGGTTCATGAAGTGACGTAGGTCATAGATTCTCGTAAAGCGTTGCCTGGTGAGGCGCAGACTAAATAGGAAGATGGACTGCAAAACCGAGAGTAGTCAATTCTAGCTTGTCGTTCTCGAACTAGCTCGAGCTGTAAGTCAGTAGCAATACGAAGTGTCATACTTATGGAACATATCTTATAAACTTATGGAATTAGTCATTTAGTTCCAGCATTTTCATTAAACATTCGTTAAAAATTCCCAGCTTCTTTTTTAAAGCCTCTGGAAAGACAGAATATTCCGAGAAAAAAAAAAAAAGAACAACTTCAGCTTCATGTACTTCTGTCATAACGATAATCGGACACATTTTTGGCAGCATTTTTTTTTCTTCTTCCTAACTTCCTCGGTGAATTCCCTTTGGCGGTATGGGCAGCTTGGGTAGTATAAATTCAGTAACGCCCCTTTAAGGTTTTTACATAAAAAGAGTGACTATACACACTACTATCCTCGCGTTTAGATCCTTCTTACTTTGGTATTCAAGTCCACTGTCAAAATCCTCTTTTGATCGCGCCTTTCTAAGGGGGGGACTTTGGGACCAGGAAGGGTGGTGGGGTCCCAAAGAATCGCATTAAAGCCCCATCTCCCTTTTGCAATGGTATCCCTATCCAAAGATGAAAAGTATACCCCGGGTCCCAAGTGGTGGCGGTATCTTCACCCCCCCCCCGACGTTCGGTATTCTGTCTCTGTAATGGAAACCAGCGCGTTAGAAAAAGTAAATCGCATTTTGAACCTCGAATCCACCTTTTACCCCAACGTAACACATCAGGTCCGAAAATTCTATTTCACCAACCAACCTCTCCCCCATCCGAACACATTTTTTTTCTTCTATGGAATACCATCGGTATAAATGAAACTAATCCCTGTTATATCCCTTTAGGCTTAGCTTAGAGATACGTGGGTTTTAATTCCCTTTTTGTTGTGTGTCGTCGCGTTTCGTTTGTCCAAGCCGATATTGACCCTGTCCGCCGCGCGGTAGCCGAGCCAGACTATAATAGAGGGGAGAGATTCGTCCGCTACAGGGGCTAAAATTCAATTTGGATATATATATTTCCCAGACCAGACCAGACTATAGGCTAAGTGAACTAATGGATGGTTCATAGTACGTTCTATGGGTCTGTTCGTTTTAGTTTGGTTGCTGGGCTTAATGGCGAGTTAATCTCGTATAGCCAGTCAGTCTACCAGTTATAAATGTTCAATGGCTTTACAGAAAAAACTTTCCCGTCAATATTGTACTTCCAGAATGGGCAATTACGCCTACTAAAGGATTTTGAACGTGTTCTGAAATGATATATTCAAAATTTAAAGTCTTATATGCAATTAGGTTCGTACAACTTTTGGAAAACCGATTTCCCTTAGTTTTCCAGGTTTTTTTCCCCCATACATGGAGTAATAACAACGGAAGTGGTTTCAGGGATGGCTCGCAAAAATTAATATCATCTTTCATTGATTACAAAGTCAATATATAGGGATTGAAAATTCGTTAATATTTTGTGACTATGATTATGAGCTTAAATTTTAATACCAAACAATGAATATTGGAAGCTGCGTTTCAGCTGTAGATTTTTGGGGAAAGCATTCTGATAGGCGGCGGCGGCGGTGAATGCGTGTGGGAAACGGGCAGACAGTACTTAATCTTAGAGCTAGTCGTTTCAATTACGTTTGACTCATCGCTTTGCATCACAGTCGTAGCGGAGATCAATCAATCGGACGATAGGAGAGGAAATCACTTCCTAATTACTTAGAGGGGACCATCGCACCGCGAGATAGGCCAACGGGGCCTCCAATCAATATACAACAGAGGCCAGTACAAACCTTACCCAACAAAACTGTTAAATAAAAGCAACCTAATTGATTTAAAACATTACCCCAACTCCCAACAATTAACTCTAATCACGTCATTCACGGCTACAAATCTAATAAAGATATTCACATCCGTAAAATAAATAAACAAATAAACTTACCCCTATAATATTTGACTTTTACATTCCATGAAAGATGTCGTCTTTAAATTTAAAAAACACAAGATTATTTCAAAAAAGTGCCAATTCCAATTATCACTGATATTTCTTTTCCCGCTTTCTTTCGCGTTAATTAATTTTAATTAAAATATCGCTGTCTCGATTGGGTAAAAATTACGACGACGTCAGTACTGACAACAATAATAATAATAAAGACAACATGATGTTGTTGGAGCGAAAATTTGGCGCGTCCGATGTTGATGAATTTGGCTAAACATAATCTGAGAGAAAACTGGAACGTGGTTGGTTGGTTGCCAAGTAAGAATCTTAAAATCTTACAAAACGAATTGGAGACGTTAACACGGTGCTACGGGTCCCGGTTCGACTCGAGCGCGTTTTGTCGCCACGAAAAGCGCGCAAAACGCGAAAACTCGCGCTGTGTGACGCGATAAACACGCGGGATACGGACTTCGCGGATGGTTGAACGACTCTAGCGCGCGTCGCGGCTTAAAACTTGACCGCCAACGTCAGAAACCCGTCGCTTTCTCGGGAGAAACGATGCCAACTCGTTCGGGCAACAAAAATCATCGCGTAAATACGAAAGTTTCCTTCCGAACGCGGCCCATCCTTTAATAATTTATTTTCGGGCAAACAATTCCGTTTCTGAAGTGACGGGAAAGCGGAATTTACGGGGTTTTCTCTATTGAGATGAAGAGAGAGAGAGAGAGTAAGAATGCAACTGGAGACGATCTCTCTCTGGTGTAGACCCGAGCCACAGCTCGACTGACTCTCCGTCCGCAAAGAGAGGAAGAGTGCTTATGAAAACCGGTCGTACCGAAAGCCCAAAATGAACTGAATGCGAGCCAGCGTTTCTCCTTCGGCTCGCCACGCGAGGAGGGGAGAATCTCGCGAAATTTTTCTATCCTGCCTGCCTGCCTTTCTCTCCTCTCCGTTCACCGGCTCTTCCAGAGGCTGCGGGTCAATACTCAGAGCGTTTTGGGCAGTTCCTACTACGCCAGAGCCAAGGGGAGGACTTGGATGGTCGCCTGGAAAACTCGGAGGAGATCCACCAGGGGGAGCTATTTCGCCGCGCGGGAAAGACGGAGTGGTAGGGGCCCTTTAATACCGACCTCGGTAAAGAATGGGGGAGGAAATAGGGGGGAAGAAAGAGAGGATTGGGGACTCACTAAAAGCTGGCTGTAGAATGTTGAGAAGGACAGAAAGAGGGGAGGCTCAATGGTGGCATGGTTGGTGGTGTTGCGCTGATGCTTCTTCGCCGCTTCGGATCAGTATATAGCTAAAGACTTACGTCGACGGACGAAAAAAATACCCTCGCAACCACCCAATTTTACGGGGACCGATACTAAAGGGGTCAAAGTAAAGGTCAAATTTTACAGATTACGCGATTCAGCGCCGATATGGGTCAAAATCGGAACAAAAATAAGAAAGCATATACTGAAGTCCATTATATATTAAAACAAATAGACGTGTTATGGGATAATTAAGAAATCCACATAATAAACTAGTATCCGATCAAATTAGGGCCATATTTATGGACGATAAAAGATGAGAAACTGTCATCCCTAAAATAACAAGCGTATTTCGAAGATCTTTCAAGATATAGATAAATTACTAAACGTAACAAACAGCCTTGTCTAATTTGCTTCATCCAAGATAGAATTCCGAGCTTATCTAAATACTAAATCGCGACCGATTGACCCACAAGTTTTCACCACCATAATCATAAACATAAATACTGTTACCTTTAAAAAGAACAAAAAAAAAAACATCTTAAAAAATTTAGTTGAGCAGATTTATACGGCAGTATAAAGTAGTAAAATAACGATCCGTAAAACAAGGCTTCACCATTAAAATAAAGCAATAATACCCCAAAGAGGATATAAAAAGCGTAAAAAAAAGAGCACAAAGACCGTTTTTCAGCTCAGAGCCTGGCTTTTAAAAAAATGTATAAGATCTATAAAAACGTCCAGTTTAAAAAAAAAAAAAAAAAAAAAAAAAAAACACCTTAGTGCAGGAGGGCCGAAAACTACATCATCCACAGCGAGTGGATCATAAAATAAAACGAAAAAATCTTAAAGGTAATTATAGTGCCTAGATAGACTATCTCTAGGTAAAGATAAAGACGAGGTATCGGATATTTCGAGCTCCTTCTCACTGCCATTTTATCAGTTTTTCAAGCCTTTTTTATACGTACGAGCAGAAGTGAGATGAGACCAGAAGTATTGAGCTAACCAAATTCTTCACTCGGCGAAGGTGAATATTCTTGATAACACAAGAGCGGTTGGCCCTCTGGTAGCGGTTTCTGAATTTTCCCTCCAAAACGTGAGACGCTCGCGGTGGTAGACGGCTGAACTAGATTCAAGGAGCCGCGTCTGTGTTCGGCCGCTTTAGGTTGAGGGGAAGGGGGTAGGAAATGTTTTTGGAACTCGTCCAGTTTTTTTCTCTTTAGAGTAGGCGCGTGGGAAGGTGCATAAAAACCTCAAATTTGTTCACTAGTGCCAGGATCTACTATCAATGCTAGAGCCCTTCACTTCTAGTCTCATCTCACTTCTGGTACAAGTGTCCAGTCTCTCGGATAGAACGGTCTAAAGAGTATGAAAGTGGTCATAACAAGTTTTCCCGCAACCTTACGTCCGTCCGGGCGTAGGCCGTGTTATCAAAAAAAATATACAGTTTATTTTTTTTTAAATGCCTATTTCATTTGGGAAAAAAAAGAACACTGTGAAGGTATACTTAACCAAGCTGGGGTCCCCTTAAAAAATGTTTTATAAGAGGGCCCAGTGTTGAGTAAGGAAATTTTAATACGTTTAGTGGAAAAACGTCGTATCTTTTCACGAGTTCTCCAAGAAGATACGTCCTATTGTTTATGAAAAATGAATAGTATATAGCGGTTCGTTGAAATGTAAGGGTCGCCCCAAACCGTAATTATAGCATTGAGTAGGAAAAATATAAGCGCCAGTAGGAAATAAGGGATCAATTGTACTTATCAACGAGTCATACCCATATAGGAAGCTTTATCTTTCTATTTACGTTCAATCAGAGTTTGCTCTATATTAACGCGTTCCAAATGACTTCTAATTCTACTCTTAACAATGATATTATTGCAAAATACGATTGAATCTAAGTTTAATATGGGGGCAGACTAAAGTGGATAGCCTCTCGTATTAAGATTTATGTCTATTATTACTCGTAATCTAAGAAGGGGCCAGATTTATCCATTTTTATCAGCGCAGATCCGGGTTTTAAAAACGCCATTTAAAGATATTACTAAGAGTGCAATCAATGAATGATTAGTAACATAAATAAACCCGTATATTTTTCAAAGACATTATTTTTTCAAACTCTAAATATTATTTATTTTTATTTGGTTAATAATGATTAATTACTTAAAATTTAATTATTTACGCAGCATTTTATACTTATAAAACCTTAATGTTTACGAATCGTGTTTAAAAAAACAACAAAATCGGTATTTTACGGTAATTTCGACCCCTTTCTCTAACTTAAATAATTAGTATTCCAATCAGGTAAGCCCTAATTAACAATACAAAACTAATTAAAAAACTATTTTAAATTTTTAAAAACCGGGTGTATAGTTGCGATGTTAGATCGTGATTAGAAGTTCACGAATTCGAGATGTGAGAATCGGAAGAACGGGGAAAGATTTAAATTTAAATATCTGGGATTATTACTGACAGCAGAGAGAGAGAGAAAGAATATAAAAAGAAGGCGCGAAATAAAAATAGAGGATCCTCTGTCAAATCCGCCAATCTTGGCCCATTTTCTAAACATACTACATCATATTGTTAATCCTACGTACGAGCTCCATTTTTCAAGAGGGCCACTAAAAAAATAGCTAACAGATGTTACAACAGGCTAAGCTTTAAGCTCGACTCGACTGGCTTTTGACGCAAAAAGGGAATCAACGCGCTGGAGAGAGGAAAAAAGAAAGAAAAAAAATGTTACAAATTACAACGAAGCCACTTGCATAATACCACCAGCCAATGTTGACGAGATATATTTTGCTACAAAAATACGCTAGAACTAGTCAAAAAGAAACAAGAAGTCGAGAGACAGCAAGGAGAAAGGTGAAAATTCAATAAAAAAATGTAAATTAACGAGACTTAGCCTACAATTAACTAAAACGTCAGAATACATGTCTAAAACCAACTAAAAGGTCAGAATACATGTCTAAAACCAACTAAAAGGTCAGAATACATGTCTAAAACCAACTAAAAGGTCAGAATACATGTCTAAATCTAACTAAAAGGTCAGGATAAATAATCTAAATTAAAAAAGGTCAGAATTCATGTCTAAAATGGAAAAAAAACTAGGGGCAAAATTGTCAAAACATTATAAATTCGTGGCTAAAATCAACATAAACATTGGAATTGAGTCTTAACACTGTCAAAATCTCCGAACATAGCTTAACAATGTTTATATATTTACGCTGTAAAATTTTTCGCGGACGGACACTGATAAAATAACAAACTTTCCACCGATTTTCGTAACATTTCAGAGAGAGGCAGGTAGGGGTGTTAGGAAGGGCTGAAAAAGTCGTTCTATTATGAAGAGCGATTGCGCTAGCTTGTCAAGTTGTATAGCCGCTATTTTACTATCCTCACGCTTGGTTTCAGCTAAGCCCGTTCGTTCAGTTCTTCCTAAACATCTCCTCAAAAAAAAGCTTGATATTTTTTACCTGTGATGGTTTTTTTCTTCCACTTTGGTAGGAACCTCCAAGATTACCACCAAAGTCTGTCACATCATGGCGGTACCGGTATGTACCCTTAACGAAGCTACGCTTAGATACAATCTAAAAGAATTTCTAAAGTAAAATATATAGCTCTAGTTATAACCGTATAGTCAATGGTATGTAATACGGACACATAAAAAGAAATAACTTCCAAAAAAAAAAAAAATCGATTTGAATCAGTGCTTTTTTGAAAAGACGGCGTTAAGTGTCAACTTTACAGAAAAATGGATGAGAAAGGCTAGTCTTTATGATTATTATTAAATGTACTATAAAATACCTCCCAAATCGATAAAAATTCAGGAAAATACCGACTATACTTCAAATTACGAGCCTCTGACTATACAGAGTTAAAACCTTAACCAGGTTGGGGGGGGGCAGTGTTGATACTTCTCAAGTTCTCCTAAAGCCTTGGTGTTATGCGGGGATATTTTTGTAGGGGATTTACAGGCGCTAGTAGATAAAAAATGAGTTCTCTAAATACATTTTATCAGAAGTATATAAGACTTCTCTTCGAGAGAAGTGTACCACAAAGCGGGGTAAGTGTAACGTCATTCTTCCCAACATCGGAACATTTAGAGCAAGGTTACTAAACCGAATCACATACACGATAAATAGTTCCCTCATCATTACTCTATTAGCGTTTAAATATTTGGCAAGACGCGCTTGTGCATTTTTGTCCCACGTCATGACGAGGTCTGTGGGATGATTGCTGGAGATTTAGTGCCAAACAATTATAGATTTCACCTTACGGTGCGATGCCCATTTGTAGTTTGATGAGCGGGAAAGCAAACTAAAAGGGTGAGCCTGGGAAGAATGACGTTACAAAACTAAAGCATTAAGAGGATACAGAGTGTCATCCTTCTTCTATTATCCCCTTCTGATTTTACTAAAGAAAGAAATTGAGCCCAGTCATTTATTGGTCACCGCAGTCTACGGCATTTCTAAATGAGTAAAAAGATAATTTAATTTGATAAACATGTTGTTTTGTAACGTTGTAATATCGATTCCTTCATATGCTCGATGGCCTCTCTAGTTTTGGAGATTTTCCTTGATTCACGATTCTTAAGGGGCTAACTAGAGCTTTTGAATAGAGATGGAAAGAAACTGATTGTTATCGGCTTATCGTCAACACGGGAGTAAGGGACTTTACCTTGTAAGCCCTTGCTACCCCTTTCGTTAGATTTGGTTTGGCTCTCTTGCGAGAGAGTCGCAATAAAGTGCACTATTTTTAACCTTACCCCAACCGGCTTTATTTTATTTAAAACTTAGTCAAAACCAGGAGCAGATGACAAAGGAGTCTCGGACGCTATCTTCCACAATATAGAGGGCAATGGGACCCGCGTACGTCACAGCTGTAGCGGTATCGTTTGCCATAGAGGCGCTATCAGACATTATAGCAGACGATGCTTTTGGTGGATTATATCTGGCACCAAAGTCTGCTGGGAAATGTTTTTTGTAATAACGGACTAACGGTGGCTACTGAGGTTCGTCTTACCCGATCGCGACATAAATATACACATTATAATTACTTTATTCAAACAGCTGTAATCGTTGGTATTAAGATAAAAGATAAGACTACATTTTGTGACCTTAAAGGTAGGAATTAATTGACTGCTACATGAGGTTGGAAACGAAATCACTGTCTCTTACTTTTTGGGTTTTAAAAGATCGTCAGTGATTTCTTTTCCCAACCTCTTGTAGCTATCATTTAATTCAAGAATAAATTTAGAAAAAATTGGCACTGAAACACATTTTAGTTTTTTAATAGTGTACATACGTTACTCGCTGGGCTTTTCATTATCAATTTTAGTCTAAAAAAAGTTTAAAAAGCCGTTGAAATCCATTTTTTAACTCTAATACTCGTTAAGCCTAGGCTAATTATAAGCAGACGATACGTATTTTTAAAGAGAGGGTCCAGACACGATTTCCCAGATCTCCTTTCGAGACTTTGCAGCCACGCTATTGGTGGGAAAATAATGCTCAAATTTTCTACGAGAGGTGGCACTGGCGTAATGATTTTGGTTAATAACCGTGACGTTAGCGGATCCCATTGCCCTCTACATTATGGAAGCTAGCGTCCGAGACTCCTTTGTCATCTGCTCCTGTCAAAACTAAGTAAAAACTTTGTAGCTGAGTTATTAGTTAGCCGTGGACATAAGAAAACACTATAGACCGCTACAGTTTAATATGCATATATTTTGCACGAAAACATGTTTACGAATAAGCTAGCCTAATTCGCGAGCGCAAATATTCATGTGTTTAAGATTTATGTTCATTTGTGTTTATTTTTTTTATTTTATTTTATGTTGTTGTAACGTTCGGATGTTATTTTTAGCTAAAGCAGTGTACATAGTTTAATTTGGAAAGTTTTAGTTTAGTTTTGTATAAGAAAAAAATATCTTTAAATGCCCCGCTAAAAGGGATGTGAGTCATCAGGCCCAATAAAAACAAAATCTTTGACCGAAAGGATCGGTTCCCACGAGAAACAAACTATAAAAACTTGAAAGCTTCGATATCGGAGAGTTAAAAGAATTAGGGTATTATATAGCATGCACTTGCAAAGTTTTTGAAAGTAAAAAAAAAGAGGCTAGATTTAGCAAAATAGAAAGAGAGAAAATGAAGGGAAAAGGACCATAAAATACACTTGTTAAAAGAAAAACAAAATTTTGAGTAAAAGGATAGAAAGTAGTCAGAATGCTGTGAGCTAGGAAAAAATTTAGAAGTCCAAAGTTCGACATTAGAAAGGAGATATAGTCCTTGGACAGAAAAACTTAGAAATGGTTTAGATAACAGAAAAAGTAGTGGTTTAGATACCAAAGAAAAATTTAGAAAGGTTTAGATACCAACAAGAAGTGATATCTAGTTCACTATTGAGAAGGTATAAGATGCCTACGTATTCAAGCGCCATAGTCCCAGTCCCCTTTCAAAATACAAGGGGGGGACGTAAAGGGAGGCCGGACTATTTCGCCTCTCCTCAGTCGGAAAATACGTAATTTTCGTCATTCACGTCGCGCTGACGTGAGTTTTCAAGAACCAATGAGATGCTGCATGGTTGTAATTTAGAGGCGGGGATTAACTTCGGACCCACGGTTGGACTGGAGATAAAGCTGGAAATCTGGCAAATTTATACCTTCTCCCTAATAAACTAGATATCAATTCTTGAGTCAACTAAAGAATAGAAAAATGAGAAAAGATATTAAAAGACAGAAAAACTTAGAAAATGATTAGATACCTGTAAAAGCCGGTGGGCTGGGTTTTTTCTAACCCCAAATCGCCTACAGATTATCCCTGCATAACATAAATGAGTAAGGAGAAGTATCTATTCTAGTTACCAGCGAACGTCTCCCATTATCCTGAATAGACAAATTTTCTTTTAGGTCTTTGTAAACCAAATTAAATCCAAACCTAAAAGAATAGTCTCCTAAAATGCCAAGCAGGTGCCTTTCTATATTTATTTATAAAAATAGACTGAAAATAGAAAGGCCGCTGGACTCTTTAGCTATCCTTAAATAAAATTAATCGCTAAAGCCGTTGAAGCCTCAACTCCCTTAAAAAAAGGGGTTTAAGCGCTTCGAAGTGTTAACTTTAGAAGCTGAATCGACAAAAAATCGAGTATAATTTATAACATCAAAAACAGGGTCCAACGTTTTTTTGTAAAAAAAGGCGCAAAATTTCTATACAGCCCTACAGACGACGCTAAAGTGTACGACCCACAAAACTGGTCTTCCTTTAAAAATTTACTGTTAAAGAAGAGCAAACTTAGCCAAGTAAAGCAATTTTCAATTTTTTTTTCTAAAACCCAAATATTTGGCAGATTGGTTATTTTTTAGGCGATAATCGTGCTGACCCAGTTGAAAGGAAAGAAAAAATAATAATATAGACCTAACCCATTTTTTAAACACACCAGATAATTGGTACTTTCGTGGAGAGAAAACGATCATTTATTTTACGAGATGTGCCCGACGAGAAAATTGTTTAGTTAACCCCTTGATTAACCCGAAATTTTTCTTTTAAAGTGAATTTGTTTGTTTCATTTTCGCTTTTGGGTGAAAAGCATATTGGGAACAAATTGATATTTTTTTTATAAATAATAGATATATTTTTCTAAAAATAACTAAGGGTTGTCAAAGTATCTGAGAAAGGCAGGTAATTTAAAAATGAGTGTCAGGGAATTTTAAAATTGTAATAAAAGTCAGGGAATTTCACATTGCGTTTAGGTTGTTTCACGCGAACTAAATGTTTATAACTTCATGGTACTAATAATTTTACGTCACAACGTTCTGACGTTTCTACAAATTAAAGTGGGGGGGGGGGGGAGGACCAGAGACGGTCAGGGAAAACCTGGGAAAGTCAGGAAATTTTGAATAAAGAAAAATCTATGGCAACCCTGTAATGATTTCGAGCGTGTACACCGTGCGGTGTTGGGTTACGATCCAGCGTAAAGAATGACCCAAAAATCGCTCGGACATCAGGCATAAAATGGCCATTTCTTTTTAATTCTAGTGTCACATTACTCGGGTTTACGTTCGACTTCCGCGTCATGGGCCATTTCGCCAAAAAACAAGAGCTAACAGGGTATTTCCCTTTCGCGTGCCTAAAAGGACATAAAGAAGCGCGGAAGGTCCGGAACTACGAACCATCCTCGAACGGAAATGGTCCAAAAAAGGATAGAACGCATTCGGAGAAAAAGAATTGGCGCTGGTTGCTATGACAACGTTTGAAAGAAGAGGAGAGAACTAGACTGGGGCGAGAGCCCAACCTTGTTTAGGACGACGTGAAACGGAGTGGGCCACTCAGGCACGTTCTACCTTACCAATTGACTCGATATAGCTCGCCCTCTTTTCTTTGGGGTACCTATATATCCCGCTCCTTTTTTTACCGCCAAATGATCTAATGGGACCTGTGGGGGAATGAATGAACCCCCTTAAAAAGCCCCAAACCCTATGCCTAACCCCCTAGAAACTTCAGAGTTGTTGGGGTAAAAAAAAATCCCGAGTTTAACAACCCCTATGAGTAGGGTATCTTTTGTAAAATGGGTTATAATTAGTTTTGTCGGGAGTAAAAGGGTTACGAGGGGGATATTTTCGATGATGACGACAAAAATTATCTTGATTTATAAATATTGTATTGATTAAAAATAGGTTAGCTAAGCTTATTTCAAGTGCAGGAATTTTTTAAACTGTTTTTTGTGTAGCGTAATGTATTTTCAGGATATACTTTGAGGTTTTGTGTGAAAAGCTCGAATTTAGTAATGCCAAAGGCAATGGGGTGCGTGAAAGCCCAGTATGATGTTTCATATTCTATTCAGTTTCTTTGGTCGACCAATCATTGAATTACTTTAATATTATTAATTTCGCTCCGACGAAAATAGACAATTTAGCTTCTGAAACATGGATCTGGGATTATGCTAGAATATTAACGGTTCTTGAAGATTTTCATAGCATTTGCAGTGCAAACCTGCTGGTAAATGTGAATCAGCTTGACTTTGTAGAAATTCTTAAAATGCCCTGACTTTCATTTTGGAATTCCCTGACTTTTTTCCAGGTTTTCCCAGGCGAGATTCGACCTAGCGTACGACTATTGACCAGTAAATATTTCGTTAGCTAAGACAGAGTTCATAAGCTCACTTCACTTTCATTTATTTCAACTTGCTTTTGGTATTACTTGTTAATGATTGAATATCCTCCTTTTCTTTAGCCCCTATATGTAAAACGTAGTTCTACACGAGGCTTAACTAGACAAAATCTAGGAGTTTAGATTCGAGATGTACATAGACGGATTAAATAGAACCCCTATCACTAAAAACGAACCTACGAAGGGGAGAAGAAGGAAAAAAAGTTTCAATGGAGTCTGCATGGCGCGGATACTCGCTACTTCCAATGAAGCTGAGAAGAAAGGACTCGGGGAGTTTGGGTGTTTGGGAGCGGGATGAAAAAAGGGGCAGGTGTGACATTCGCCAGAGAAGGAGGGAGGGGGGGGGGTGAGGATGAAGAAGGAGATATAATGAAAAACCATCGGCTGGCCACGGAGATGGAGGGTGCTCTCTATAGAAAGAAACCCACCGTGGAAGGGTCATACGACTATATAGGGGAAACGTGTTAAACTAGCCAAGACAGGGCTAGTAGAGGAGCCAAACCTTTTCCTATCCTCTCTTTGGACGTAAGCCAAGGGGTCAAGCATTCAAGGACACTTTCAAATTGTTTACAGCAAACACGGAACCCAGGTTTAATTACTCAAAATAATAATAATAATCTTAATTCCTCATCAGGGTTGTAACAAAATTTTCACTCTAAAATTTATTACGTCTCATGATTTTTCCCTGACAATTTTAGGTCAAAAAAAAAAAAAAGGTCACTGATGACACTCTTTAAGAATACAATTTTTATAAAAGAACTCTTAATTCGCAATGCTGTACATTCAACGTTGCAATTTTCGTAAACCGGAGCAATATTCCCCAATAAAATCATACTCCTTGATTTTTCCAGGTTTTCCCTGATGTGAGACAACCCTTTTCCCTGACTTTAAAGATTTATTCGCGGACATAATATCCCTCAATTCTACAAATTCTCTCTGAATTTCATTATATATTTTAAATCCCAACAACAAAACCTCCCCAAAATAAAACTAACAATGAAGGGTCAAGAGATTTGTTATTCCAAAATACTCGAAAAAATCTTTCAAACTCAAGTTTGATATACACAATCCTTTAGGTCTTACCCCTATACTTCTGGACTGTTTTTTGGGGGTAAAAAAAAAAAGGCCCAGAAAAAAATTGTTCCCGTTCCGTTCTTTCGCCATCCCAAGAAGTAAAGAGAGGAAATAAAAAAGTTGGAAGTGTATCTAATCCCAGAGAAGAAAAGAGAGCGACCGCACTATCACGGCCTATTGGCCCTTCTCCTTTTCAAAAACTTTACACAAAAGACGAACCCAAGGGGGAGGGGGTAAAAAAAAGGGGGGAGGAAAGGGATGCGGCGCATGATACAGGGAGCCGGATTTTTTTCCTTGAAAGACACTCACACGTGACAAGACCTATTGTATTTTTATTTTTTTATTTTTTTTTCGTATACCCCAAGTTCGGATAAAAAGGAGGCCCAAGAGCAAAGCTACAGCGGATCCTAGCATCCCTTCTCTTCGTTAAAGGCAATTTTACACCAGAGAAAGCAATAATTACCTAACAGAGATTTTTTTTTGCTTCTTTCCTCACCGGTTATATTGCTAACTCCTATCTTTATTACGTTGGTAAAGGTGGCTTTTGGTTTCATCCAGGGGTCATTGGGTCAGATGAGCTTAAATGATCCGGGATCGAATAGTTAATTACCGCCAATTAAAAGAAATACAGCTGGGATTTACAAAAAGGTACCGTGATACTAAATTTCATGGGTAAATTAGAATATATTCATGATAATTTTTTTCATTCAAAACGCTTTTCTTCATCTAAATTGCTAATAAATCAACCAATGAAATCGAATACCCAGTCCAATAACAACTTCGTATAGGGGACAGGGCTATTCAATTACAAAATACATAATATACAAATTCCATTCGCAGGAAATGCCACTTAAAAATCATAGACCCCCAAAACCAGAAGAAAAAACACCCAAATTCATAAAGTCGACCAAGTTCGCGAGGCCAAAAAACATGAATAGGAAAAAAAAAATGCATCCGACACTATAAATTTCCCATTTTACATCAAGATAATCTAAAGAAACGCTAGTACGAGCAAGCTTGAATTTCCATTCCAGGGTATTCCAACCCACATGTGTTATAAAGCCTTCGTTCAATTATTAAATTCTATAAGGGTACCATATGGGGTACCCCATCCAAGGTAACAATATTTTGAAAGAATTCGAGGGACCAAATTCACTTGAGGTAGGTATATAAGGGAAAAAAAAATTCTAGCAGACTGCAGTACCGCAATGGGGCGTTAGGGGAAGACCGTTTTTCGTGGTCATTGAAGCGCGGGACACCTTGAACGGCCGTATAGGGGGCCCCAAGATATAAACATCCCGGGACAAGCGGGGCCCATGAGAAAGGATAAATAGGACATCGGTGAACGATCTAAAGGACGCTACCAGGGACAAAGGACCGCCAGAAATACTGGAAATAAGTAGGAGGGTTTACCAAAAAGATGCACATGCTGGTATGTATAAAAAATATAGTTCGGAGATTCACAAAGGCCTACTGTAGTGATCTCGAGATCAGGAGATCAGATAAAATGGATGATGGTGGTGGTGGTGGTACTGCTTAAGCGGTGGACGCATGCTGGGACAGTCACTTCAGCCGAAATTATTTACATCATGGCGTATACAGGGTGTTTCTGATAAGTCTGCCATAAATTAAGGGGGATGGTCCTTGTCCGATTTTGAGTCGAAAATGATAACTTATATGGCATTTTGCCCTCCGTTTTAGGACTTATGATTTGAGTGTTTTAGGGATGACCCCTTCATTAAATTAGCATTGTCTTTCAGTTTCTTAATTAAAATCTGAAAAGTACTCTAAACATAACTTGAAATCGGTCATAGAATATTTTCGACTCAATATCGCTCAAAGAACATCCTCTTAATTTATGGCAGACTTATCTGAAACACCCTGTATAGGCCATGATGTAAATATCCACCAAAAGATAAAACTGAAGAGCAGAACTGGCGCGTTTGCTTCAACTTCACCGTATTTGCTTCTGATACAATGTAATCTTCTATGTAATGTTGCAAATTTCTTTTTTTTTTCTCTCTCTCTCTTCTGCATCTTTCGAAATTTGAGGAGAGAGAGGAATGGAGAGAAGAAGTATTGAAAAACCGGTCCGAGTCGAATTTTTTTAGCTACCTTGTTAAAATATGATCAAAGGTAACAAACAGGCCCCTAATTTGAATCGACGGTTTAGGTTAAAGTAGTGCAATGACTCGGTTATAATTGAATGTCTATAAGACTTCTTAAAAGTTTTAACTTTTATCCTTATGGGTGCGTCCAATTTAACATCAAGTTAAATCACCGGATAATTTTTGAAAGCGCGCTTTGAACTTCTTCAAATCAGCGATTTTAAGCGCAGTTATTTCTAATTTGATGGACTTTCTTTATCGTCTCTGACAAGTTTGAAAATTTTCATACTAAACTTGAAAAAGCGTGTATTCTTTTTATGTAAGTAACTTTAATTTTAGCTAATAATTAAAATATAGCTTTAATAACGCATTTAATTTGTTAACTAGTTTACTAAGTTGGTATAAATACCTAATTAATAACAATTATAATCTTAAAAATCAGTGCTGAAAAATTACGGTAGACTTTATCACAAAAATAACCCGTAGAGTTGCGTGCACCGATGTTTACAAGCTTTACATTTCTGGAGAAATTTATAAAAAGAAGAGCGTAGAAAACACAGCTCTTACCGATGTTTAAGACTTTAAAATAGCATCTTCAATTAATTTCAAAAGATAGTCTCGGAGTCTCACGCAGTGAGGGCGCGAAAGCGGAGACTTATTTTTTTTTTTTTAAAAAGAAAAAGACTTTCGCTTTCAAGATGATGAAAAACATTTGAGTGAAAGAAGCGGTTTTCCGTATACAAGAAAAAGAGCGGAAAATAAGAAAAATATAGAGTCTTCCGGTGGAAAAACGGTGCCACGAGAACTACCAAGCTTATACGCCTGAAAATAACAACCTTACGAAAGATAGGGATGAATTTCACTTAAAATCAGGCATCTAAAAAAAATAGGGGAACAATAAAGAACGTTGTTCAAATTGCCTTCAGTTGGGATATGTATTGTATAAACCCTGATTAATTATTGCCACCAAAAAAGAGTCCCAAGTTTAAAACATTTCTTTTTAAATTTAAAAAAAAAAAAAAGGAAAAGGAATATAAGAGGGAGTATTTCAAGAACTAGTCGATTTTGAAAAACTTCTCGGTCGGTCTTTTCGACAAAGGAATGCATAATAAAAGTTATCTTTTTTTCTCTCTCTCTTTCGGAGGTGCATGGAAAAACTAAGGAGAAGAAATATTGTGGAAACCTTCTTCTGAAGTTTCGAAGATAGATTGTGCCAGTTAAAAGAAGAAAAAAAGGTTGCTAGTTGCGAGAGTAAAATGAGGATGGTTCTAGTTTAGTTTCGATTCTCTTAAAAGAAACCAGTTTCAAAATTTTTCAAATTGGAAGCAACCCAAAACAAGAACGACTTCACTTCTCCGCATCGAGTTTAAAGGTTCGTCGACGGTTCTATATGGGGATCTCGATTTAAAAATGGTAGGCTTTTAAAAGCTTAAAAGACCCCGGGATAGACTGAAATTACGTTGCATTCGCACATATATATACATACCCAAAACAAGAAAATAATTCTAAATTATATTAATTAAATTATTCCCTCTAAGTAAACATTAATACTTAAAGTTAGTTTTAAATTTACTAATTCAGTAAGAATGACGATCCCATTTGTGAATAATTAAAGCGACGAAGATTGATTAATACCTTAATTACCGCGTTTCTACATTCAATTTCGCCTAAGCCTTGCTGCCCCAACTGATGATTTCAAATACGCAATACCAGAAGTGAGACGAGACTAGAAGTGAAGGGCTCTAGCATTGGTAGTAGATCCTGGCACTAGTGAACAAATTTGAGGATTTTATGCCGCTTCCCACGCGCCTACACTACTGAGAAAAAAATTGGTCGAGTTCCAAAAACATTTCCTACCCCGTTCCCCTCAACCTAAAGCCGCGGAACACGGACGCGGCTCCTTGAATCTAGTTCGGCCGTCTACCGCCACGAGCGTCTCACGTTTAGGAGGGAAAATTCAGAAACCGCTACTAGAGGGCCAACCGTTCTTGTGTTATCAAGAATATTCACTTTCGCCGAGTGAAGAATTTGGTTTGCTCAGTACTTCTGGTCTCATCTCACTTCTGGCAATACTTTGTGACGATGTGAACGCGTCTATATTTTGTCTTCAACGCGATGAGTGTCGGAATGAAAAAAAAAAATAAAAAACCACTCCAGTTTTTCAGAGTCGGCCGGGAATGTATATAAAAAAAAAAGAAAAACAAGGAGCATAGAATATGTGAAAAAGGGGAGATGGGATCGTATCGTATCGTAAAACATAGCTCGCGCGAGAAAAAAAAAGATTAAATTAGTTTTTCGCGGAACTATTCAAGCAAATAAGACTCGTGTTTCTTTTCTATATATATATATATATACGCTTCTTCCGCGGGATTGAAGCCATCCCAACGAGAGAAAAGCGAGTTTCTAAGTTTAGGCAGTAAAGAGAAAAAATACTTTTTATTCGCCTTTTTACACATCCTTCCCGATTGCAGCCACTTCCCAGTAAGGAAGAATAAAAAATAACAACTAATATGAATTGAACTTGCGTATAAATTGTTAGCCGATAAAGGCGGTTTCATCCTGCGTATACAATCTCTCTCAAAGATACTCTATGAAAATTCTCAAAGTACCCACGTCTCTACAAAAATTCTCAGAGTACCCGCGCCTCTACAAAAATTCTCAAAGTACCCGCGCCTCTACAAAAATTCTCAAAGTGCCCGCGTATCTACAAAAATTCTCAAAGTGCCCGCGTATCTACAAAAATTCTCAAAGTACCCGCGTATCTACAAAAATTCTCAAAGTACCCGCGTATCTACAACAATTCTCAAAGTACCCACGTCTCTACAACAATTCTCAAAGTACCCACGTCTCTAGAAAAAAATTCTCAAAGTACCCACGTCTCTACAAAACATTCTCGGAAGTCATGCGTCACCTCTAAAACTTTAGAAATTCTGCGATTCCTTCACCTCAAAAACCCTCTAAAACTTCCACGTATGAAATTTTTCCAGGCGAATCCCTGAACAACCAAAAAAATTTCAATTTGCGGCCTCGAAAAACTACCATACGCTGAAGATAGGTGAACTGTACAATGGCTTTTATAAGATGAAGGAAAGAAAATAGGCATTTCCGTAAAAAAGTAAAAACTCATCCAATTCCACGACAAAAATAGACCTAATTCTGGACAGGTTGCTCTTAGGGGTCTCTTCGTCCCCAGAGGATAAAAATTCCTGTACTGTAAGAGGGTAAGACAAGGCCTCTTTCTAAAACAAAGGTTTGGCGGGCAATTGCTTCAGAATACCATACTGATGTTGATGTATAAGAAGTTACAAGGCCCATTGAACAAAACCGGCAAAGGCAATAACGAATAAAAAAAATAAACAGGCTAGGAACGCGGCGCGCGCGCGTAAAAAATGGTGGTGTAACCTTACTTGACAGGCCCTGATGTTTAGCGTAGAGTGACAATGGACAACGTTGTGGCAGCAGACACGCCATCAGACGAAGGAAGGCGAATGGTTAAAGGGACATCCCCCTCGATGTCACAGAGTTCAGCGTATCTGTTCTATGTCCCTCTCGCTTGACTTGACACCTGTAAAAACACAACAAATAGGACCTCACCATTAGTTTACTAATAGGCCACACATCAAGATTGCCTACAAAAACAGTATCATCAATTCGGTATAATTATGTCGCTTTCAGTTAAGTTAACCAAGATTGTAACATTGTAAAATTGCTCCAGGTGAACGAGTTAACTACGATCGAGTTTTGTTTCACAAAACACACGCGCGCCCGATTAAACTTTAATTTCAATTAGTAAACATTATTTAGCCATATCATATCCATTTTAATGAGATATTCATTTCCGCTCGGGAATTTCTCCATCCCACGAACTGTATTAAAGCTATAATTAAATTAAGGACTCGTAGTTCGGCGTTCTCAATTAAAAACTAATTAATTTTCGATCATGGTGCTTGTTTATATAGGTGCAAAGATTTAACGACAAGTTTAAATAACAGTCTGGAGAAAATTGCTAGACATTCGTAAGACGATAAAACAAAGTACGAACAATTTCAGACAATACTCCTCATTCAATTTATGAAAGTCAGAAAATTTGTACGTAATAAATATACAACACCTGGATTCTTATATGTAACGCGAAACGATAGTACGATACCACTGCGTACACTCTTTATAGGGCAGGGTTAAAGGTGTCAAATCCAGGAATTTCCTTTCCACCCCATCTTTAAAGGAGTTCTCAACATCACCTTAGAGTAGGAAAAGAAAGCTACGAGGGTCGCATTGGCTTTAACAACGGTCTAAAGTTACTTTGACTATATCAGACATCGACTAGGGGTATTTTCGATAGACTCCCAGTGGAGGCTTCGCGCCGTCGCTTCTATTTGACACAAGAGGGCGTGGTAGCGTATGGTCTAGGCTATAAAAGGAAATACTGGTGCTGCGAGGCAAAGCTTCTATTTTTCCGACACTAATATGCCAATGTGTTTGGATGGAACCGAGCCTCGAAGCCGCGTGCCCACCAATATATGGCTACCCACACTGTGACATCTTAACAAAGGGTGGCGCGACAACGGCTTCCTTTTTATATCAGAAAGTATCACGACGTGTAAACGGTCAAAATGGATCCTCAGCCGCGACGGAAGGGCTTACAAGTGATAACGTTTAAGGGAAGAAAATTATTATTCTAATAGAGAAACATCTTTTCTAACGATTTACCCAAAGACGCTTGTTTATTTAGAATTCCAATAACCTTTTCCCACCATTCTTAATATAATAACCGAGGCTTAGAACCTAGTCTTGACAAGTATTTGTCAGCGAGTTTTCAAAAAATCAAAGGCACCCTTCTAAGGGCTACACCATGCACTGGGCCATGGAAAAATTTGGTTATTTGAAACCCTCAAGACAGGCAGCGGCGCGGCACTTCTACGCGCGTTACTGTTCTTAAAGTTTTACACGAAGAGCTCTTCCGAAAGAGGGACGGACACAAGCCTATTTTTTTAATCTCAATAACACATGTGTGGGGAAAATGAGAGGGGTTGGGTTGGCCCCATATGCCTAAGCAACAAAACCGTTTTATTTTTTAGGACCTTGATGACAGGATATCACAAAGGATGGTGGCGCTATATATTTATAGGACCATGCGTGGAGTTACATGGTTTCGGCACCATATTTTGGGTTGTCCATCTATGATATAAAAAAGGGGGTAGGAATGCGTGTTGTTCCGGTCATGAAGAACCATTATTTGTCTTATAACGAGCCTCCATTCCTTTACGTACACGATCGCCAATCGTTAAATATAGCTGGGGGATATTTGTACAGAATGGTAAATACACGTCTGCTGGTGAAGACAGTCCATGGTATCGTACATATCCTCGAATGCCTACTCTACTCTACGATATATCCAACGACAGGCCAATTTCATAAGAAAACCGCGCGAATTATTCTCACGTTTTGGGTTAGTTGTAAAACTTAAATACGTTGAAGTTGAAGTCTTTCTCATCGAAACAGTCCATCACCGGACACCGTACGCTTCTAGGGCTTATTTTTTTAAGCGTCCATTTCCACTATTGCGCTCGGTGATATTTTACACTTCCGGTTGCTTGTCCGCGTTATATTTCCGTTGGTTGGACAAAAATACCCCGTACTTATCGCACCCTTACTTATACTCTTACTGATGTAGTATACGAGACTTAAATGTGGTAGCTAGGACAGTTACGGAAAGAGGGTGTACGTAAACATGGCCTGTTTAATGTCATTACCAAAAAGTATATATCCTAAAGATTGTTTGCCCAATATGGCGGGAAGAGGAAAGAACTTGGAGAAGAAAAAATGAACCACAGAGCTGATGATGGTATCTTTGTCGGTGTGATAGCTCGCGTCGCGTGTATGCCTTGACGCCATCTTATTTTTTAAAGTGTGCACTGTCTGTGTGGGGTGAGGTAAAAAACGTCTGCGTGATATACTGGAGGACAATACGAGTCTTAAAGTCAAAGTGAACAAAGTTATAATTACACGTGTGTTAGCGGTTAACGTTCTCAAATGTTAAACCTCACGGAGATTTTGATGAAATTCCTGTTCTAAATTAGTGTCAACAAAGAGGGTATAAAGGGCAGAAGGCTTGTGTTCTCGCTTTTAAAGTTTTCCTCTAAGCTTCCGGTGTGCGCGTGCATCTTTCTCTGCCCTCTTATTGGTTGAAATACAGTGAACCGGATAAGAAACAAATAGGAAAGCGAGAATTCCCAAAATGCCTTACCGAAGTTGCTAGCTTCACTTCAACTTCATTATACCCTCTTTGGATTTATGGCTTGAATAGTATAAATTTGACCCGTTTTTTTTTGCCTTCGAGTTGGAAGAGGAACTGCGGAGGAGTTACAAGATCATACCCAAGCGGATAAAAAGTTGCGCGATGCCACAAAAAGGTGGTCTGAATGCTATCAATGTACCAAAGGTATATTTTCCAGTAGCTTTACCGAACAACAAATATAAATAGAATGGAATTCCTCCACAATTTTGTCACGGAACACTAATGAATTATTTGAAACGTCCTCCTTAACAACTTAATATACATTTTTTTTTAGTTTAGTTTCCTTCACATATCCTTTAAAGGGGGGGGGGGGGGGTTGATAGAAAGGCGTCTGTTATTGGGGCTCGATGTCATCACCATTCAGACCGAGCGTGTAAAAAAATTCATCGTCCGAAAAAGCTGCATAATGGTCCTTTTCTGGGGTAGTTCTCTCTCTCTCTCTCTGCTTTGCCTTCTTTCCCAAATCGGCGTGGCCGGAAATGCGTGTGACAGGACCGCATCACTCTCGGCTTTTTCTCCCTCCCTCTCCTCTTCATCCCTGCCTCTAAGAGTCCCCCTTATTCTTACACATACACCTCGGTCGCACCCTCCTCTCCTAGATCTTCTTTTCTTTTATCATGCCTCCCAAAGAAAATGTGTGAGGGGGAAAACCCCTCCAAAATTCTTTTTTTTTAGCTATACTCCCTGAGAAATTTAGTTCAGCACTTTTTCTTACCATCTTAATGGTCGTTTGCAAAATAGCCCCCGATCCCCCTGGCCAGGGGGATAAGAAGGAAGAGGGGGATGATTTCTTTTTTTTGGTCTAAAGCAATTTTTAATCGATAATTCAAAGGACAATTTGGGGTAAAAATCGTCAGAGTTAATATTAATATTAAACAATACTTTTGTTTTATTTCTAAATTTAACCTGCGAGTTAAGGGTCTGCAAATTTCTCTCAAATTCAGGGCCGGATTAAGGGGGCACTGGCCCCCGGGCGCAAGGCTTGATGGGGGCGCATTGAGTTCAGCTATTCCCCCTTAGGGACATTTGCTGTTCCGTTTTTTCCGACTTAAGGGGGCGCACACTATCTCGGTCCCCGGGTGCAAAATTGCTTAATCCGGCCCTGCTCAAATTCTATTACCCATAATGCACAAGTAAAAACAAATATATTTACAAGAAAGTGGCGCTCTTTAATTGGTGGATGAAAGAATTCCATATAGTGCCCAGTATGATGTAAATTTACAAATCCACAATACTATTAAGTTATATTATTTAATTTCTTCCAAACAAAAACGGTTCTGACTCTTGTGTGACTTTAGAATATTTTTGGTTCTTGGAGTGAGGTTATAATTTAGATTTCGTATTGCAGCCCTATAGCTGGTAATTGCAATTGCTACAATTCGTTTTCTACTTGGGAGGCAGTAAATCTTTGTTTCGTTGGCTCAGAACGTAACTGTCTCACTTTCTGTTATTTTAACTTGTCTTTGATACAAGCAACAACCGAAGGGAGCATGCTGCCGCATTCTTGTAGAAGCGAAGTTAAAGTTAGTCTTAAAACCTGTCCGCGTGTCTGTCTCGCGAAGTTGAGATTACATCAATCTAAAACGATTTTCCACAGTCGCGGCGCGCCAAAACAAAAGAACCCGTATATTCTAGAGAAAGGGTGGGTGCCAGAGCGTCTCCAGGGCGTTCAACACGAGGATGGGCTGGCCATAAGCTTTATAAACGTTAGGATACCCCGGGGGGGGGAAGCGGTAGAAAGCCAGAGCTAAGAGTGGTTGGAGCCACTAATGACGATTTGAAACAGAAGAGACGTCGCTCGCAACTAGCTCCCAAACAAAGCCCAATATAATTTGGCCTCGACTTTCTGAACGAGAAACAAGAGAAAGAGAAGGGGTAGATGATTCTATATGAATAAACGAATTCTAACATGAATCTCGTACCATATATGGAAGACTTTATAAGGCTTTAAACTTCTAAATCGGATTTTAAGCGCAATATTCAAGGGAAAACTAAGAAAATTCATAGTATGGGACATATAGACGATAAAAGGTCGCCGATGGTCAAATGACCTTTGAAACAAACGTCATAAAAGACAGACGAAGCCGATTTTATTTATACTTCGTGTTCAATGTCAAACCGGGAACTATGTAGAAGGCTTCCAACGCTATATTCTTTCACCTCTATCCCGCATTCTCCGTAATTCACCATTTCCCAACGGACAGAGTACAAATGCAGCCCATTCTTTGAGTCCCTTGCAAACGTTGTCGAGTTACAGTTAAAGCCAGGCTTGGAAAAGGTCCCGCAAGTCATATTGGGGATGGTCAGGTTACTCGGGTCGATTTGAGGGCCTCCAGAAGTCGAGCTTTAATTAATTAAAAGTCGTCCAAGCCGAACGCGCGTATTCGCTAAGCCCGGCCGCTCATCAAAACTAATGCAAAAATGGATAAATCAAAAGCTTTAGATCTGATTAGACCCCTTTTCGCCCCGCGTTGCAGTTTCCAAGGGGATGCCAGGGGTTCAAATGCGGGGGGGGCGCTTAAAATGACTCCCCCCCTCTTTTATATTAAAAGATAGAAGTTAGGAAAACGACGTCTCTAGGGGCGTACTAGGGAGGTGTTGAAAGATTAGGCGCGAAAAGCCCAGCAATATTCGCGGGCGCGCGGGCTTGCCTTTATGTATAGGAAAATCATAGCAAGGGGGTAACCACTAACCAAGCCATCGAATACTGGCGCGCCGCGACTCTTATCTTAAAAACATTACGTTCTTTAGGGCTAATGACTCGAAGCGACGCTTCAGTGCCGATTTACCCTTCGTTCCCGCCAAAAATCAGAATCAAAAATGGCGCGCTTATTTCCAATTGGAATATTATTTAGAAATGAGAATTACGTCCCCCTTCCCCCTACAAGCTCTGGCAATATCTTAAAATTCACTCTCAGTATGGCAAACCGTTAACGTGGGAAGTGGAAGGGGGGTGGGGAGGTCACCCGAAGAGCCCCTTTGAGAAATGACCCTAGAGATAGATTGAACCTCGCTCGACTTATCCACCAGAAATCATCATGATTTTCCAGAGATACGTAACGTAAATAATAAAATTACTTTGGAAAATTCAGATCGAGATCGTGCCAATTTCATGTCATTTTCGGTTTTATATTTCCATCTAATGACATCTGACTTTGATTTGGGAAAGGTTGAAGTTTAATTAGAGTTTGCTGGAAAGTTTCGGGACTCTTGGTTGTCTAATATGATCCCAGTTCGGAAACAACATACACAGAAACGAACACAAAGGGGCCAGGCCACGCTCCTGCGTGTTGGTTTCTCTGGAAGTATTTTCCAAAATGCTCTACAAATGGGAAACGATTCTTAACTAAACAAATTTTATTTCTATTTGTTTTCAAAGATCATGAGCGGAAGGCTATATAATGTTTCTGAAGAATCGAAATTTTTTTCTTGTTTTATTTTTTTTTTAAGTGCCCGTATCATAATTTAAAATATAATACCTTGTTTCATCAAATAACAAATGGTTATAGGTATCGTTTTGAGCGAATAGTTAAAGCAAGTCTAACTTCTAACGGATGACCCCCTTGGCAATTGGCCCCACTTCAAGCTGGGGAAGAAAAAAAAAAACAACATATTTTTTATCAAAATTTTCTTTTCCTTTTTGGACAGTGGTCAATATGAAACATTTTTATTCGTAATTTATGACCTAAAAAGGAAGGAATTCTTCCAGCTGCTTTTTAGAGATAAAATGTATACACTGACTAAATTGACGTTCATTTTTAGCTTTATGGAGGGAACCATTTAAAAAAAAAGTACATCAGTTTGTAACTGCGTGAAAACGTAAAAGGTTCTGAGCTTCTTGAACTGAATATGCCTTCGTTCGCAACATAAATGGACTCTGTCAATTTGTTTGATACCAAACATAGTAACTTAGAGGGTCAATTTAAGGCGTGTTAAACACTGCGTCCAAAAAAGTAGTAGCCAAAAGGTTAAACCCTACATCGCAATTTCCAAGGCAAAGATAAACTTAAAAATAAAAAAGTGTACAAGGTGAGTCTAAGACCCGTGGGTCCAGGGGGGTTTTCCCCCAAGTCTTTTCGACACAACACACACGAGTGCTTGGATAAAACTACACTAAACCAAGGGAAGGGCCTCCCACAGTTTCGAAAACAGGCACAAAAATATCGTGGCCTCTGATTTTCGAGAGCTAGACATTCGCTGGTGGTACGAGTACAAGTACAACCCAACACCATCAACCAGAAGAGTATAAAAAAATAGCCTTTTGATTCTTGCTTTTGGTCACAGCGGGATCGGACACACCACCACACACACGTCGACATTTCACCCCGCAAATACGAAGGAAAATGTTTCCCGTCATAGCCCTAAGTGTTTACCATACTGAGTGTTTGAGAGGAATTGAGATATTTCAAGTAATAGTTTCCTATGTCTGAAGCTCCGTTTCCTCGTATTGGAAGACGTTTTAGGGTTTGGCCCTGCCAGTGTTTTATTTCAGACACTTGAAGTATACATGGATTGACTCGAATTTCATAAAAGGAAGCGGAAAGAAAAGACAGGTTTAAGGTTTGTCTACCAGGATTTTTTGAAAATAATGGACCAAGATGGAGGAAGAAATCTCGGTGCAGTTTCTAAGATAAATTTCTTTAAAGGCTATCTAAAAATTCTTAATTCTTTTTTATTCAAAGTAAAAACAATATTAAACAAGATACGAGAACTAAATTTTCTGCCAGAATCCAACGCGTTAGGGCTCACCGTAAAGCAGACGACGTTTAAGGGCGGCCAATTGCAATCCTCACGCAACACTACGTCATCATGATAGAGAGGTCCAACGCGAATAGAGTCAAGTAAGAAGACTTGATTGCACGTATCATTTTTAATATCGTAAGTGGACACACTCAGGTCGAGTCCATAATTCTTATGAACTTCTGACACAATTTGAAATAATGCTCAAAAAAGTGCTTTTTAAGAGAAATTAAGTAAATATTGAATTCTATGAGGTAGAACAAACAACAGGGGAAAAGGTATGTACTAGGAAAATTAGGAATGGTGTCTTCCTAATTGGCTCAAAATAATGAACAGAAGCTTTTAACAATCCCAATAAAATTAAAAAAATTAACGAGAAATATTAATATCACCCCAGTTTCATCAAGCTTACGGTCAATTAAGTTAACGAGTTAAAAAATAAATATTTCTCCAATACATTAATTTAATAAAACGAAGTAAGAAAAAGGCCATAATACGTAGAAATCCATATAAAATCTCCGCCGCTTCCTTATTCTAACCTATGTCTCATATAGGATTTATAAAATAAAAAAGGTTAGAGCCACGTTAATGGCCTAGAAGATGATTCTGTAGAAGACGTTTGAAGTTCTTAAGGGTAATAGGCCTTGGCTTTGGCATTAGATGTAATGCTCCCTTTTTTTAAAGCACTTAGAGAATATAGAAATCTTTCTGAAATTTTTCTTTTGGGGCCTTTATTGTTCTAAACCTCTAAAAAGACTAAACGCGATGCCCTTACTGTATATAACAGCGTGGAAAAGATCACGTTAGCCCTTATTTGTACCCTTACAATTATATTAAACGTAATTACTAATTTAAAATGAATTGATAACTACTGGTGAAATCAAAAAACAGGTATGCGTTGCATATTTACACAATAGAACCCTATTCCCCCGTTTCGGGAGCACGACAACTGGGCGGCAATGAAAGCGTCAAGGCGTCAAATAAGTGAATATAATTTTAATTAGATGGTCAACACTTGACCCCTCCTCCCTATCGTATTTCTACCCAACACTTAAGTCGTCAGTATCGCGATTTCCCGATGAAAAAATAAGAAAAAAAGATTGGTGTGATCTTCTCCACACTGTACATGGTGGTACAAAGATAAAAAGTATACCGCCTTGGCATCAGAGCTATTTCGCGAAAGGTCAATAAGGTATAAAGCGGTTAGAATCCTTGGAGAAAAAAAAGGATCGAAAGACTTTTTTCACCCTGAATGGCGACTGGGATGAAGGTTATAACCAGGGTAAATCAAGTAGCGTTGGTATTTAACGGGTTTTTTGGCGCTTCCCCGTTGCGACTTCATTGACTTTGTATCCTCGGATAATACGTAGAAATGGCGCGAAAAGCCTATCAGTGTGGAATGAGCGAAAAGAGAATTCAATCTGACAAGACGGAGATTCAGTTTGCGCCATCCCATTAGCGTCAATTCGTAGAGTGTGTGTGAGAGAGGAGGCCGCGTTTCTCGCGGATAAACTCCCCATCAAGGTGTTGTACCGTGATGCGGATGCTATAGGCGTACGTACGTACGTAGGGTACACCTCCTAAATATCATTTTGCTAGCTATAGCACGTCTTTAAAGCCCCTCATTCATATTGATCCCTTCTCGGTTATACCTAGACTCCGATAGAACAGCAATAGCCGCACCATCTTCTTGACCACGCGGTCCCGGGGTTTATTTTACACAAGACTAATCACCGATGATGGGGCTAAACATCCCCCCTCCTCAGTTTCTCCATCATCGAGGACTTGGATACTCGCTGGCTGAAACTTTATTCGTTTCGAAATTCAAAATGTCCGAGTTAAAAACAATAGACTCAATTCCGCAAATTTTCATTTTATAGTACCATTCCCATACTTAATACATTTCCTAACCAATATGAAATTCAATTACTTTTATAATAGTTCTATGAAAAAAGAGTTAAAAATCGTACATAACGTAAAAGGTACATTTCAAGAACTGATTGTATATTTAACGAGTAGTATCCTACACCTTGTTTAATTTCTCCGATCGGTATCCGGAAGCTGAAATTCCTGATAGTGTATAGAGTATAGCTCTTATAAGGCGTTAAAGCCTCTGATGGGCGAGCTTTATTAGAGGCGAAACTACCTATTCTATATCGAAGTCCGCGTACACCTTTGATTGAATTTCTAAGGTGTTAGGTATACTGAATGAAGCTGGCTGCTGGGACGGCGCGCTACTATTCACTAAATATTAATATTAGTGATGGTGATGAGTTGAGTGTACATATAGCTACCGTCTTCGTTAAAGTAACTTGGAGTTTAAGTCCCGAGGATCTATCAGAATATCACTTCAAATTAAGGTTTCCAAAGACGGCCCGGTCTTTTATATTCCATCAGATATCTAAGCTTTCCGCTCTCCTATACGCGATACGAAGGGGGGGGGCGTGAGTGTTTATTACTAGCAGAAGTGAGATGAGACTAGAAGTGAAGGGCTCTAGCATTGATAGTAGATCCTGGCACTAGTGAACAAATTTGAGGATTTTATGCCGCTTCCCACGCGCCTACACTACTGAGAAAAAAATTGGTCGAGTTCCAAAAACATTTCCTACCCCCTTCCCCTCAACCTAGAGCGGCCGAACACGGACGCGGCTCCTTGAATCTAGTTCGGCCGTCTACCACCACGAGCGTCTCACGTTTTGGAGGGAAAATTCAGAAACCGCTACTAGAGGGCCAACCGTTCTTGTGTTATCAAGAATATTCACTTTCGCCGAGTGAAGAATTTGGTTACCTCGATACTTCTGGTCTCATCTCACTTCTGTTACTAGAGATAACGCGAAACGTGATATACCAGCAAAGGAGAGATAAACTAATGCGAACAGGATTCTATTTCAAATATAATACGTTTTGGAAATTCTATAACGGAAGGGAATTGAAAATACGTCGTTAAAGACCAATTATTTAGCAATTAATAAATTTGCACGTATGTTATTTGAAATTAATTACGCGCGTAATCGGGTTGAAATTAAAATCGGGTTTCAATTATTTAAATTCAAATCGTTTGATTTCAAAATATGTTTCAATTTAGCCTATTATATTTTTGGTCTGTTAATGCCTACAATTTTGCAATAATTCTATATGAAAAAGTTTGCAAGACTTATATAAGTCATTATTTGAGTCAATGTCAGAACTTTCAGGAACAAAATAGTGAATTTCAGGAATTGACACGTGAATATTGGAATTTGGCGGGAGATTTTGGCGCCCTGGAAAGTGCGGGGAGTAATATAATGCGAAGTTAATTTTAGAGAAGGTATAACGACTCTACATTTTTGGAAGGAGGGGTATTTTGACGGGTGTTATTGGAAGCGTGACGCGAGTTAGGGGACCTTATAGGTTTCGAGACAATCTTAACCAACCGACATATCCCCGTTAATTAAAGACGCCATGCAGAGTTGGTAAGCGCTGGAGTACATCTTCTACTTAAGGTTTGGCCAATACTGATTGCGGCTCGCGAATTTTGGCCTAAAAGGCTATAGTAAGAGCGGGTATAACAATTTTGGAGGCTGTATCATAATACATTGAAGAGGCTGACCCCCCTGGTGTATTGATCGCGCTACGTGGGGTTTTAATTACACGCTCAGATTCCCCCGTTAAGGATCATTATGGATATAACGAACATAAAGCCACGTACACCCCCTCTGTCCCCGCACCACTATATTCCTTCCTCCCTTCCCATACTGGGTCGCCACAAAATCCGTAAGGAAATCCATACTGGATGGCAATTAATAGAACCGAATGGATAATTTCTAACGCCTTACGAAGTTCCCAGTGCGGAATAGACCCCCGGTTCAGTTATTGGGTAAGGTACGAACTGTTGCCGCGTACGGCGTAAGGTAAGGAGAGACCCTTTCAGGTTGCGCCGGGATGCGCTGGTGCTGTAAGAGCTAGGTAGGCATTAATATCAACACACGGATTAATGCGCTTTAAAGACGTCGGCGAAGGGAGTTATATTTTGGCGGGGAATTTAAAGGGCGGGAAATAACTGGGAATGCAGCACGTGCGAAATTGATACTTATTGGCAGACCCCCCTTATACTCTAATCATTCTCGGATTAGGCGCGAATGGAGACTGGACTGAAATTGTGGCCATGCAGTCTTCGGCGTCGAGACTCGAAATTATTAATTTTTAATTTTTATAAAATTTTAATATAAATGGGGTTTGGGCATGGTGCTTGGGAATTTAAACACGTCATCCGTTGGGATTTGAACGCGGTGACAAAGTGTGAAGACTTTGATTAACTTAATTATCGGGGAACGTGATACGAAGAGACATTTTATCAAACTTCTACCTTTGTAGGTCAATTTTACAAGTGAATCTGACGAGCTTAAACCCATATTCAACGGAAAACTTCACGCCGACGGAAAAATAACCGAGTGTCGAAAACATTTCCCGCAATTTTCATTCCTTTCGGCCATCACAAAATACCGGAAGAGTAAATTACAATGTGACACATAACACACAAAAAAGGTCTACTACGGTACAAATACAAGCTGTGATCTTTCAAAAATACAGGGGTATTCCCTAGCCTCGTATACGAAATATATCCCTACTCCGAGAAACGACCGAGAGAGACGAGGGAGACGTTGTGGTAAGTCTCAGCATCCATAGAGACATTCCATAATTCATGAGAAGAGGCTATAGCGAAACTTTATCTGACCTTTCACCTTCCCCGAATAGAGCGGAAGCCAGGAAACCCTTAAATTCTATCCCATCCAATCCCCTTTTCACTGTATTCCTCTTTTCAAGTGGACAAACTCCGCAAATACGACTGAGTCACGAGGGAACAAACGAACGAACGAAAATCATCGTTCATGCATCATGCAACGTACGAGAATACGACTACGTCACTCTGGTCATTTCGGTATACGGAAGACGAGGCTTAGCGGGGTATACTGGACACAACAGCTGGACCCCCTCCCGTTGATGCGCCGCGCTAGCCTTTTCTTTTATGGAGCCATCCATAAATATGAGAGGACATCATCGGGCCGACCAAAAAGAACCTGTTATACAACTTGACCGTATTGGGGACCGCAATTCCTGTCTACTGTCTTCTCGCTTCGTCTATAAATAGCCACTGCGCTAATATCCTAAGCCTAAAAACATCAAAATTGGGCAAGTGTAGCTAGCACCCCGGGGTTTCCCTTCTTGGTTAAAATACAGCGCAGCGGAAGCTGGGGTGTTATTTGTCACCGTTTGATTTGATTACGTTAATCGTAAATTTAGTCCTTCCTAATATTCTCCAAGCCTAACTTGACTGTAGTGATGGAGACGTTTCGAATTTAGGTCAGAAATTTAGAGAAGAATGCACGTATAATATATATATAGAAAAGAGGGGCGGAGAAATGAAGAGATGATCTTCGAGAATTAACTCGAACTCTAAAACTAAGGGGAGGATTGGATGATGGTGCGGTAGTAGCTGTCATTCGGTCCAGCTGTCTCAAGGGAGAGAGAGAGATTGTTGCGACGTACACGACACATTCGAGGAATTTCGGACATAGACATTCTTCCGATACTCTTTCTTCGAAGCCTTGGTTTTGGAAAAATAATCGAGAGAAAGCGCGGCGAGCAAAATCACCGGGGACAGTTACTCCTTTGACGTCTTAACCGACTAACTTAAACCTAGCGACGAGACAAACGCGGGCAAAACAGAAGTATCCCGGATATTCCTAGCTAGGATACCACATGCCATCATCATGGGAGGATGGATTTTTCGTCGCGATAATTTGATCAAAAATGTTTATACTCGGTTTTCAGTTTAGGACCTTTGACCTTTTTCGTTTATGGAGGTGACACAGAGAATCTTTGATTACAGTTAAACTTCACGGTGATATTGACGCGTCAATAAAGGCATACGATACAAGCTCTTCGCACAGTTTATAATGTCTTGGTATAGACATAAATGTTTGTCAATATACAGCTTAAAAACACCACAGCAAATCAAATTATATTAGGGGTGAACCGGTATCGATACCATATCGGTATCGGCACCGATACTCGGGGTTTCCCGATAGTATCGGATCGGTTGGTTCGATACCGATACTAAACCGACACTCGTTTAAAATGCGTTATATGGCGCTACATGACATTTTTAGTAACGTAATGATGGTGATAATATCTCATTTCTATGAATTTCAATCGTGACGAGTTCTCATTTATATAAAAATTACCTGAATTTAGTTTAACTAAAAACTAATAAGCGAAAATCTTTCATAGTACGCGCCTACTACTCTAGGGATGAACCGATACCATATCGGTATCGGTTCAAGCATCGGGTTTTGGATCATAGTGAGTAAATATCGGTATCGGTTCATGTTTGTACCGGTATCGATCGGTATCGGGTTAAGCCTGGTATCGGCCATCTCTAAATTATATTATTTTTTTTTGGCATAGGTAAAACCACCCAGCACAACAGCGTGGCGCGGCATTCAAAGGCAGTGTGTGTCACTAATTCGGGGATGGCCAAAGATAATCTACGGGTGACGAAAATGTCATCAAGTTACTGGCGGTGGTAGGAGATAGACGCGGCCAAAGTTGACATCTATCGAGCACGGCTGCTTGACTCGGGGGAATTTTGGCATTTCGCCCTAACCATCACACTGAAATACACCCCTTCCATCTCTGTATACTATCATCCTATCCATCCCCAGTTTACGTTTTCAACCTTTTTCCCCCGCGCTGCGAGAGAAAAGATTCTAGAACGACTCCAGAGTACTCGCTTACCGGCATTGTCCGGGAATATTGCCAAGGCTTAGAACGGAAGAAGAAGAAGAAAAAAGTAAAACAAAGCGAGCGAGAGAGCGAGCCGAGTCGGTTTATGGAGGGGTAGCTGAAATATCCCGAATGATTTGTTACGCCCTGTCAAACGCATCAAAACAAAAGTATAAGAAGAAAAATGGCAAAAAGAATTCAAGAAGAGCGTGTGGAGACCGTATGCCTCTCGCTATTTACCTTAGCTATTTTAACGATTAATAATATCGGGACGTTCTCTTCCCCCCCCCGTGATCAGCTCTGATCACTTCAACAATTAGTCGCTTAAACAAATAAAACACACAAAATCAGATGATGAGCTAATAAAACTCTTCGTCTCGAATTAAACGATAATTCTGTTCAATTGCAACTTTAAAATGAACTAAAATTTTTCAAGTTTTTCCTGATAAATGTTCTCACTAATAATTTTGCAATCCTGCTTCCACTGTTAACTGCACGGACAGAAATCTCTCTAAATTCCCATAAACCGTCAAGATGGTTCCTCCTCCGATTTGAGGTAAGGTGGAGGGGAAGATGGGGTAGGGAAGGGGGAGGGTAACAGCTCACGCTATCCTTTCAAAAGCTTCCAATAAGCGGAATCCAGGGAGGTATATTAATCAAAAGGCAGAAAATTAGACCATACCGAGTTTAATAAGAAAATCAAACCTGTCTGCCAAGTACCGCAACCTTCCAAAATCGAAATGACGTCAAAAGGAGCTAAGATTTTGACGGCTCGACGATATACAAATGCCAGCAACCGTACGTATAAACTAATATTTATATTAATCAAGTCAATAGGGGAAAGTCTCCCGCCTATTCCATTCAAATATACCATAATAATTCAGGCAAATGAATACACAGGGTATTTCTGATAAGTCTGGCATAAATTAAAGGGGATGTTCTTTGGCAAATCGATTTTGAGTCGAAAATGTTCTATGATATTTTACCGTCCGGGCCACTGTTTTCAAGTTAAGATTGTCCAGAGTATTTTAGGGACGACCCCTTATTTAAATTAGAAATCATTGTCCTACAGTTTCTTAATTAAGGGGTCATCCGTAAAACACTCCAATCATACCCTTGTGGCCTATTGTCATAGAAGTTACATTTTCGACTCAAAATCGATTTCCCAAAGAACATCCCCCTTAATTTATGGCAGACTTATCACAAACACCCTGTATACAATTTTGATGGTATAAGAATTAGATAGCTCTGCCAGGCTTTAGACGCGGGTAATTATAACTGACTCAAAGGTGGGTGTATTCACCCCGCAACCTTTAAATCAAACTAGCCCATGATATAGAAGAAATAAACCATCCGTTTTTAGGCTAAATCTGGAAATAATCGGGTCTGACCCAACACACGCGGGATGACTGACGATCTCCGAAAGTTGATGAATGAATAAATGCTATAGCGAAAAAGAGAGAAAGAAGTAGGCTATACCTGGCCCTGTCAGTGATTTCTTACGAACACCCTGCATATCAAATAGCCATTAGATAGATATGAAGGAAAAGCTACTGAGCTCCAAAAAAGGAATTGGGGTACACACCACCTCCACCCTCCAAATCGACAATACATCGAAACGAAAATAATCGATGCTTTTCTTTCTCCACTGGATGTTAAGGGACTTTGATATATAAAAGATGAATCGATTATTTGATAAGAAAGATGCGAAGTATGATCCCATCACTTGATGAAGAAAAAAGTACCCAAGTAAGTATTTTTTGGGGAAAAGGACCATGCACAAGAGTGTTTTCATTTTAATTTTTGAAAAAAATAAATATATATATGAATCCTTATTAAGAGCGTTTTTCATCTTATATACAAGCAAGAACCCCAATTACGTCTAGGCCTATAGCTTAAAAGTTTCTAAATGCAAACGCCGTGAAAATTTGCCGTCAAACTTGAGTTTTCTTCATTTATAAGGGGGGAAAAACGGTAAACCCAAGTCTACAGACACAAAAACTGTGTGGGAGTATCCACCCCTAAGATTTTTACTCTTGAACATCCAAGATGAATGAGGGGGTGAGGTAAATTTCTTTAGAGCAACGTTGGCTAGCTATTTCTAGAACCTAGAAGAAGATTCTAGACACAGAAAAGGTTTTTGTCTCATTTTTAAAGATGAATTTCTGTGGGGAAGATGCTGGGATGAAGAAAGAAGGCTCTTTTTCACGAGATTTTTCCTTTTTTTCTTTTCAAAAAGAAAAAAAAATGCATATTTCATCCCCCTAAAAGACGCTGACTTGACGTCTTTACCCTCAAATGAGGCAAATCTTTTAGTTTTATTATTTTTAGAGATGGGGGCCCCTGAATATTTATTACAATTTATGCAATCTTTAAAAAGAAAAACTTCGATTTAGGTCCTTTAGAAAACCACCCCCAAAAAAATAAAAAGAAAGGAAGAATAAAAAAATTTAAGAGGTCTATTGATTCTTAATTCTTTATTTATACCCAAAGATAATCAATCTCTGATTCTAATTACTAGTATTAAAAAAGGGGGCATGAATACAGGCAGCGTTGATCCAAAGAACAGTCTGCTTCCGTAGCAGCCAGCCACGCCTCCAAATAACTACTTTTCTGTATTATTTTGTTCTTTGTTTTTGTTCTCGTGTTGCGAGTAAGTGGTTGGTTATCTTACCCTCCCTCTTAATTCATGGTCCATTGTCATACAATGTCATATAAAGTACCCACCTCCTTTCATCTGTCTTATACTACTACCTTCCACGGTCCATGAGTTTTCTAAATGATCATTTATTTCTCTTTTTCACTTATATAAAAAGCCAAATTTTTTTCTATTGGTTCAAAGGAATGCATATTTAAACTAGATAACCTTCGAAAATGGGAGGTGGTTTGCGTATTTGAATTGAAAAGTCTATTAGTGGTTGCTAGAATTAAATAGGTTTTTATGGGGAATTAAGAATTATGTTATTATTTAAATGAAGAGATTTAGCAATAGATATTTAAATGTGAAATTATGTTTGAGCTAATGAATGGTTCTCAATTAGTAAATTTTCCTATTTTGATTAAATTTTACCAAATTGCCCTATTTTTAAATATATTTTTTAGTAAATTTCCCTATTTTTAAATATATTTTTTGTAAATTCCCTTTTTTTAAACATATTTTTTGTAAATTCCCTTTTTTAAACATATTTTTTGTAAATTCCCTTTTTTTAAACATATTTTATAGTAAATTTCCCTATTTTTAAATACTTTTTAGTAAATTTCCCTATTTTTAAATATATTTTTTTGTAAATTCCCTATTTTTAAACATATTATTTAGTAAATTTCCCTATTTTGAAACATATTTTTTAGTAAATTTCCCTATTTTTAAATATATTTTTTTAGTAAATTTCCCCATTTTTAAATATAATTTTTACAAATTCCCTATTTTTAAATATATTTTTTTATAAATTTCCTATTTATAAATATATTTTTTTATAAATTCCCTATTTTTAAATATATAAATGTTTTTGTAAATTACCTATTTTTAAATATATTTTGATAAATTTCCCTAATTTTAAATATATTGTTTAGTAGATTTCCCAATTTTAAAGTATATATTTTTGGAAATGTTCCTATATTTTTTAAGCAATCCCTTAAATCGAATTTATAATTCCTTATTATGTTTTTTTTTTTTAAATCCGAGTTGAAATCAACGACATTAATGCTTGAAAACACGCATTTTCATGCCCTGAAACCATTAATATTTGAATATATATACCAAACATAAACATACGAATGATATTAAGTCTAAATGAAATCGGAATAAGCTAAAACACTAGGGATTTCTAATTTAATCTGTACCTATGATACGCTAGCAAGCTTTTCATATAGAAAACAGATAATATTAAAAGTCCCACGAGCGTCAGTCAGTTTTAACTTTGCATTTTCAACCTTTAGGTTTCCAGAGAAAGAGAGAGACAAAAGCTAAGAGAGATTACTCTGAACTTCAATTTGTCATTTGCGGTATACGGCTCTGGTATTAACGTCGTCCTTTGAATATTTCATGGTTTATTTCAAGCTCTATACAGGGTGTTGGAAAAAGTGTGGTAGGAAAGAGGTACAGTAGGTTTTTATGGGCAATCTTAAGCATAAAATAATCTATGATATTTTGCCCAAAAGGGGGTACACCGTTTACAAGTTATGATGTACCCTTAAAGGGACACTTTGGGCTGCCTAGAAATTCTATTTTAATCGAAGGAGCGTATAAAATAATGAGTATATCAATTGGAGCCATGTTTCTATCCACAATACATTTTTGTTACACCCTGTACACACCACAAACGGGGACTCGCAATATTGCGGAACATGATTTTTTATTATTATAAGACCCTCCCTGTGGGTTAATGGATCCTCTCTTGTTTAGAAACAAATCTATTATTTCCGACCGGCGAAAAACTAAGCTTATAGCTAAGCTTGGGCCTTAAGGATCGTTGCGGAAAAATAGAAAAAAAACAATATGGCAGAAGAAAATGGGTCGTGAATTATATTTTTGCGTAAGCTTTGTTGTTTCACCAAAATAAAAAGGTTGCGGTGGTTATTATCCCCTCGGAAATTACTTGCGCGCGTGTGCCATTTAATTATTTAAATCTTGTTTAATTTGAAGTTTAGTTAAGTAAAATTCTAACCACACGCAGATAAAATGAATACTTCGTCGTTGTAAGCTCGAAAATAATGCAAAATTTCATGATAAAATATTTTGGGAAAATGTAATTTTGTTGAAAAAACGAAGTATTTTTTCAAATAACTGATTTTTCATAATCATGTCATTAAGCTGAAAAATTTTAATATCTGCTACATCAGTCATTCCATTTTGTTCCCTTATCTTTTACTTTTTCCAGAAGTGAGATGAGACCAGAAGTATCGAGGTAACCAAATTCTTCACTCGGCGAAAGTGAATATTCTTGATAACACAAGAACGGTTGGCCCTCTAGTAGCGGTTTCTGAATTTTCCCTCCAAAACGTGAGACGCTCGTGGTGGTAGACGGCCGAACTAGATTCAAGGAGCCGCGTCCGTGTTCGGCCGCTTTAGGTTGACGGGAAGGGGGTAGGAAATGTTTTTGGAACTCGACCAATTTTTTTCTCAGTAGTGTAGGCGCTTGGGAAGCGGCATAAAATCCTCAAATTTGTTCACTAGTGCCAGGATCTACTATCAATGCTAGAGCCCTTCACTTCTAGTCTCATCTCACTTCTGCTTTTTCTAGTCTCTTCCACTAAGACATTTTTTATTAATAAATAATATGATATTTCCATGTTTCTTCCAGGACGATTGGAGTCCAAAATCGATCTCTCCATAATTACTCAGTCAAGAAAGAACCTTACTTTATTGGGAATTAGATGTCTTGCAAAACGCCGCTAATGGGTGTATATAGGCAAGACCTAGTATAACCCGAGAACGAACGTTTAAAGATAACAATTGGGCTATTCTCATATTGGCAAACGTGTAACAAAAGTATAAGATGAAAACCTAATACGTCTCTTTATTCTTTCTTAAGGGGGTTCTTGGTAAAGCGTGCCGTAAAACGAAGGAAAAGCGGAATATATTTTGTAATCTGTGTGGCTGGCGCTCTGTCCTTAATTACATGTTGAGGTTTATTGTTGAAAGGCCAAAAGGAACTGCAAGGGCAGAAATAGCGAAAGACAGAAGGGAGATTAGGCGCGCTGACGGAAAAGAGATGTTACACTGTGGTTTCTTCCCAAACCCTATAATCGTAAATAAGCGGCTCTTTCAAGAATTCGTGTGGGGGCCTTTAACTAACCAAGCGACTGGGCCCGCATCACTTCATCGACCCGCCGCCAACCCAACCGGAAGTTCTAATTAACCGGACATATTCGAAACACGTAAGTTCTTTATTCTTTCATTAGACAATAGCTATGTCCCTGGACAGTTGGACATCAAACGAAAATTCTCGCATTGTTGCTTATAAAAGAAAAATATAAATATAAGCGACTAATCAGGGGACTTCAATCTTACTCGATAATTTCACTCGATGTTTTCTTTTAAAGAAGTTAAAACTACGATTAAATTTTAATCCCTCTGGTCAAATCGCGCGTGAAACATTTAATGAACATTAAAACTTTTAACTCATTATGATTTGCAAAGCCTTTGTCTTTTAAAGAACAATAAAAAAGGTCGGGTCTCGGCGCGTCCAAGTTGTAAAGTTCGTCCTAAGTCAAAATGTACAGTTGTCGCGGGGGAGAGGATGGAACTTCAATTAGGTGCTATAAGTCAAGTCCCTTAGGTCCGCCCTTGGCTTCCCCCTTTCGGATGATGGGGAATGGTACATTTGGCGACTTAGTTTCGGGTTAAAAGTCTTCTTTGGTTCCGCTCGTTAACTATCTTAATGGGGAGGTTCGCGCGCCAGCGGACCCGGGACCATGCCACGCCACGCACTACAGCAAACCGAAAGTTTAGACGATTTATTCCTCTAAATGATTTGTATCTCAAAGTTGAGTACTGTTCTCCACGCCATACCATCAGACCTTTTCACCCATGCAAGGTTCTCCTTTTCTTTATGGGTTTAGTATATGTTACTTTGTAGTTAAATGTCGTTACCAAAAGGACATCATTTAAAGAATCACTTAGAACTCTACACTCAAATTTCCTCAAAATTTCACGACTCATTTCTAGAAATTTATACGGTTTTCCGATTCAACAAAACCCAACAATCTCCACACCCCTTTCTGCAAAACCCAACAATCTCCACACCCCTTTCTGCAAAACCCAACAATCTCCACACCCCTTTCTGCAAAACCCAACAATCTCCACACCCCTTTCTGCAAAACCCAACAATCTCCACACCCCTTTCTGCAAAACCCAACAATCTCCACACCCTTTTCTACAAAACCCAACAATCTCCACACCCTTTTCTACAAAACCCGTCAATCTCCAGACCCTTCAATCTCCACACCAAGTTCAACAAAACCTTTCAATCTCCATACCCTTCAATCTCCACACCAAGTTCAACAAAACCCTTCAATCTCCATACCCTTCAATCTCCACACCAAGTTCAACAAAACCCTTCAATCTCCATACCAAGTTCAACAAAACCCTTCAATCTCCATACCAAGTTCAACAAAACCCTTCAATCTCCACACCATGTTCAACAAAACCCTTCAATCTCCAAACCAAGTTCAACAAAACCCTTCAATCTCCATACCATGTTCAACAAAACCCTTCAATCTCCACACCATGTTCAACAAAACCCTTCAATCTCCACACCATGTTCAACAAAACCCTTCAATCTCCACACCATGTTCAACAAAACCCTTCAATCTCCACACCAAGTTCAACAAAACCCAAGAATCTCCATACCAAGTTCAACAAAACCCAAGAATCTCCATGTACCCCTTATCTCCAAACCCTAGCTAACAATCCCTAGACCCTTATCTCCAAAACATGGCAATTATTAAACCATTATATTCCTTCAAAGAATCGCCTTCTGACAAATATATTAGCTTTCCCTGTATACGATCTTCTTAATGTACAGCTCCAAATGAATGACCCACAAGTACTGTCCTCTCTTTCTCTGTTTATACAAAGAAAGATACTTTTTTTCTTTCGCATATTCCATCCATATACTTTGTTCCGCTAGCTATACAACTTTTCCTATGGTAATCTAAATTATGTTTTGGCGAAGAAAAAAAACCCTTATGCTAACAGTGCAAATATCCTCTGTCAATGGGTGAGAATATATTTAAAAAAAAATCCCCTCAGTTTTTCGGGCTATTAGGAAAACATTCTCATTACATAGAGTATATAACCTACACATTATGCGGATTTATTTTTAACAAGGCCTTTTAATATTTGGGGTTAAAATTATTATATATTTTTGAAAAACAGCCAAATATGGAAATGTTATTAATGATTTCCAGATAAAGAAATTCTTCCAGTCTAACTCTAAATTATAAAATATTATTGTGCCATATTTTCTGGAGAAAAAAAAATGGCTAATGATAATTTCTAAAATGAGTTAACGCTTGGAGTGATTTCAAGAAATGATTTATAGGCCTAAGTATGGAATAAATAATTGTAATGCAGAATGTCTAGATATAAAGAAACGCTATTGATTCACGTGTATTTTACTTTAATCTGTTAGGCCTATTTTAATTTATACATTGCTCAAGATTTGACCTATTTCTATGAAACTTCCCGAGGGGCTGTTTCACTTCATATCGCCTATTTCAAAAATAATCTGAATTTAAGTTGCAATCCAGAGAAGGAAAATAATGACCTATTTAAGGTGGTTTATGGGGAAAACAATCGCCGTTCGTTATTCAAAAACAAAATAATCTATTTTATTACCCTTTTCCGAAAATTCCTAAAATCTCTTTTAGGAAAATATCCCCCTCGATCTAAATCTAAAATCAAATACAAAACCAAAGAATAAAATTATTATAAAAAGTGCAAAACCCTCAAAAGAATAGAGCTTTCTTTTATATAAGATCTCTTAAGAAAATTCAATGAGATAAAGAAGCTATTGCTTCCCCGTATCAAATGCAATTTATACAGTAAGCTAAATTCTTTCTTGGAATAACGGTATCCCAAAATAGCGGTACTTTTTTTCCCGGAATAGCTAAGCCAAAAATATCTTTAAATATTCCTACATTACATTATTGCCTTCTGAAACTTAAAGACTAACTTTCTCTCCACACATCACATTATTGCCTTCTGAAACTTAAATAACGGAACCGTTAGGCGAAATTTTCTCTAAAACCCTCCCATTCGTTGGCCTCTTTTGGTATTAGCTTTCCCGCAAAGCGGCAAGAAAAAAAAAACCTCCTTCTCCATCTTTCCTCTTCAGCCTCTCCCAATCCCTTCTCTCCTCTTCCAAAAATTCCCATAAATTTCCGATTGTTCTTCGAAATCGGTGATGGTGGGAGTCAAAGCGCTAAAAGGGGCTGACGCTATGACGTAACTATTCTGTATAGGGGATGGGGTGAAAAACTAGTAAGATTTTTTAGGCATTTTGCTCTTACACTTTGATACTGGGAATATGTAGATGAAAAAGAGAGCAAAAATAAATGAAAGGGCTATAGTTTTTTTCTCCTACCAATGTGCTACGTTAAGTTAACCCCCCCCCCCCACCACATTTTTTAACAAAAACAAGTAGTCGCTGTATGAATTTAGACTACATACCCCACCCCCACCCCCACTCTATTTTAATTATTAATTTTTACATCAAGTTCGTTTATACGCGCAAAATAAAATTGTCATTTTATACTCCCTTTAAGGATAGGTAAAATTATTTCAGCTGTGTAATAATTGTCTTAAGTTGCATTGAACTACATCAGTTGAGAATCTAGCGAGGCTTTAATTAGCCAAACCAATCAACAATTTTTAATTCTTTATTAAATCAGGGATAGATTTAATTTTAGAAGTAGGAATGGAGAACAGAGTAATCTGGGCGCGCGTCAAAGTCCCGGACCCCCTTCCACGGGGCGGAGGGGTATGAAAGAAGAGGCGGGTCATAGCGACAGAGGTAAAAAGGAATTACGATTACGTATTTTTCGCCGTCCCCGTCAGCAACGTCATCCAAACGTAGTTTAAGTGAGCCAATAAGATAATTTAAACTTTTCGTTACGTGTTGGAGGGAGGGGCTCTATACTGGGCTATGAGTCGGATTGAAATAAATACTAACCGTTCTCCATTCCTACTTCTAAAATTAAATCTATCCCCCAACTTTTATCCGATACGAAGAGAAGGATACCTATTAGATCACCCAAATAGATCGTTCGCACCCCTACCCGAAATAAAAAATAAAAAATACAAAAAAAAAAAGAAAAATCTTTACCCCATAGCCTATAAAAGAGAAGGGGTTTTTTGGTGCAACCTTCTTAGCCTAATGAGCCATGTTATCGCGTTGCCTGGCCTTAAATGGTAATTTTCGGGACTCGTGAATATCAGAAAAGAGAGGGCAAAAGCGCACCGTACTATACGCCACAACCAAAGAGCGAGCGACACGTTCGATGTTTTTCTCTTCCAGCATCTTCCATCCGGGGGCGTCCCTTTAAAGCGCCAGTTAGGCAAAGGCTTAGGTTTTTTTGGGGTGTTACGCGTGTGTGGGAGTTACTGGATCGATAATTTGAAGAGACCTCTGACTGCTAGGCCGTATAATTACTCCTAAGAAAGTAGAAAGTGCGCGCCCGGCTTCCTTGCTTGAAATTGAAAGAAAGGCGATGCTGCATGCCTGCGTGGTACACGAGGCTGAGCCCAAATCTTCCCTAAGTGGCGTTTGCCTTTTCCCCAACCTCTTTTATTTTTTGCATCCCTTTTTTTAATCTTTCTCGATCAAGATGGGCCAAGAATTCATTAATTTTTTTCAAGAATATTGCGTAAAATTAATTCCCAATCCTTCTAGCCAATCAGCTCTCGGAGTCCCCATTTTTCTTACGCTGTCCATACAAGGGATCATACAACTTTTGGAAAACCGATTTCCCTGACATTCCCAGGTTTTTCTGATTTTCTCCCATTTACTTCTCTGACATTTCCAGGTTTTTTTCCCATATACTTCCCTGAAATTTCCAATTTCCCTGAATTTTTAGTCAACAATTTATTTCCTTGTCATTTTCAGGTTTCCCAGCCTGTACGAACCCTGATACAGCAAACAAACATTCTCATCGCAAAATACTGACAATAATTAAATATTCATGGGATAATTATATAAATTCATGATTAGGAAACCGCCAAGAGGAGAGAGGTTGCATTCATTAACCTTTGGGAGTGTAGTATAGTACACCTTAAAAACTCAGTGCCTGTTCGGAAGCACAAGGCGATAGAAAATTCGTTTACAAAAGAAAAAGTGGTGTATTTTCATCCCATCTTCTAGAGAAGCTCGATGGCTCACGCAGATTTTTTTAGGACTTCTTTATCCTAACCTTTTGCACGGTTTAAGAAACAATAAAAAAAATTAAGCGACGATGAAGTAGTTCCGAGAAATTTAACAACTCTAAGAAACCATAGCAACGATATTTTTAAGACGAAATAAAATCTAAAACAGAATATTAATAATAAAACTTATTTCTCTTTTGTTTAAAAATTGTATAGGCTAACAACTTGAACTTTGAGAGGAAACGAGGGTCGATTTTGAAACAAGGTTATTTTTACGATCCTGAAAAAGGCATAAAAGATCTACGCATGCCTCTTTTAATATCATAAAACAACTTAAAAATAATCGTAAAATATTTAGGGTTCTTTTAAAAAGAGTTTAAACTATCCAAGAATTAACCTAAACCCAACCACTTATAAAAATATTTTATTAGCTAATTTTTAAGGACCTTAGAAAATTTTAGGACCCCTTTAATTGGGGGTTATAGACAAGATTGAAGTGAAACTTTTTACCTTTCGACGGAAATTTTTGAGTGGGATTATATCTAATAACCCCTCTTTATATATATATTGGAGCCAATATAACTTGTCAGTGATGAGAAAAGCTGGGAGATCTATTTAATATTATAGTCTACAAATGCCAGGTGACTTTGACAGGGCTATTAATTAAAACTTATATCGTCATGAATTTTCTATGGATGGAAAAAATCAACCACGACAAACCTGGAGGCTAATATCGATAATTGGGATCGAATATTTATAATTACATACGATATGATATAATATTCCCTATCGATACCATAGATAATTATAAACGAACGATTTTTTTTTAATTTCAGATATTAAAGGCTTAATTTGCATGACGATATTGAAATAATCTCATTATTTTGAGGTCAAATGTAACTTTTAAATTTTAAAGCGATAAGAAAAGAAAAATCATTCACCCCATGTAGTCCAAACATCGCCAGTATAAAGAGACAGTGAAAGGTGTGGAAGTATTGCCTAGTTCATCCGCCAAAACTTCAATATAAGCGTATCAGTCGCTGTCTCTTTAAAAGGGAGGCCTCCCAAATTTCACGGGGAAAAGTTAAAGGGGGCCTCGCCTATACCTTTTAACTTCAATTTAAGACACAAAATTTTAATTACGAAGCCAGGTAAGTAAAAACAAAATCTAGGCGTGTAAAAATTAAACTAAACTCAAGTTCATCGAAAACTAGATAAAATCGGAATTAAGCGTACAATGAAGAAGTCCATCACTACGAGGTTGTAATATTTATATTACAAGTTTCAACTATAGATAACTTTTTCGGAGTCTTTTGAAGCGCATTTTTTCGGGTCTCGAGATGCAACGCGATAACGCTAGCTAGGGTACGTGAGGTTCATACTAAACTAACTTATTTACAGCCCGTCAGAACCCTCTTCCATTCCCTATAACTTCATCTTTCGATTGGTGGCGAGATGCGACGTCTTTTATTCATGCCGTGTTATACATAGAAGTGTCACGTGGTTAGAGGGCGCCAAATCTTTGGAAATTAACACTACGAAGAATTCGCAATTCTCCCATCCTCTTTCAACAGCGTATAAAGATGCTATTATTTTATAACGTGGTAATTGAGTCACAAGGTTAAGCATTTTTCTTTCGAGGTTAAGCTAAGGAGCCCAGTTAAATAAATTTGATGCTAAACTATACGAAAACTTCGACTAAGTTAAAATATAGGATATTAAAAGATCTTTCATGAAATGATAGGATAATATAGGAGAGTTTCAAAAATAAAGGATTTTATAGGAATTATAGGACCGCTTTCCAAGGATGCTAAAACTGAGGTTATGCTAAAGCAGTGCAGAAAATTATACGTAATGTCAGAAGCAAGCCACGGGATATTTGATAAGTCTACAGCTACACCCTCTAAAACTAATCTAGGAAATATGAACCCCGTAATTTTCATAAAAATATGCGTGTAGATGTGGTTTGGTTTAAGAATTTAAGTACATTATTTAAATAAATAAAGCCTTGAAGGCATAACAGCCTTCGTCTGTAATTTAAAACCTGTAAACATGTTACCAAACCCCAAATAAAAGGGTTTATTATCATATACGTTAATTAATTTATAAGAATATTAGGGTAATAAGAGCCCTAAATATCGTTCAAGGTCAGACGCATAAATATAACCACCCACAAAAATGGCTACATCTAATTATTCACACGATGAAATCGGATGAATGGCTAAAGTACAAAAATGGCTAAAGTACGAAGTTTATTTTACATTACAACCCCTTTTTTATTCATCCATGACAAATGCGTGGGGTCACCAAGGGTCATCCTAATTAGCCTTAAACTACTTTCTTTTTGCCTCGTGACCCCCCCAGGGAAGTTGTAGAATAAACACCCATCCGCAAAATACTGACAACGCGGTTAGGCCCTAATTAATACCATATAACGACTACTGACAACGTGGTTTGGCCCTAATTAATTCCATGTAACGACTTTAAAATAATTAAGAACCCTAATTTAAGACCCTTATTAAAAAACCATTAAGAGATGCTTAAATCGGGTCAAACTTTACAATCCTAATCTGGTTACCCATTGCATTTTTTGCCCGCCAACATTACCAGCACATTTTAAGACAAATATTCATGTAACCAAACTTAAAATATATATTACCCATCACCAAATTAAAATTCGATAGAATTTGCATCAAAAACTCACCAGAAATTTCTATTTCCCCAGGTAAGCGACGGCTCGAAGCGGCGACGAAAAATCCCGGGCGAACGGCCGTTTCCCCGGCGAGTTTTCGCGACAGTAACGACGGCTATCGCTAAGCCTTGTTCAAAAACTCCGGTATAAACACTTCGGAAATAATCTTTGTTTCCGCTGGTTTTGAAGCCTAAAATCGCGAAATTACCTCGTAATTAGTTCCAACTAACGTTTAGGAAGCTAAATGCACTACGAATCACGTTCATGAAGACTTATAACCGAGTTAATAATTAAAAAAACATTCCGTAATCAACTATCGAAATGCACCACTACGAAAATTTTCATCTAGTGAGAGAAGACGACGCTCGCATCCGAAATGCAAGCCGCTAGCCAATACGCTAGTTGGCTAGCATAACCGAAAAGTGTTTTGGCTTCGGCTTGGTGCATTAGATTTCAGCTTATTTACTATTAACTTAAACATAAATGAAACCTTATTTACGTAAATTGCTACACCACTAAAATTATCAACCGTTCTTCTGTACTAGTTCAGAGTTTCTAACTGTCAAATAAACAAGGTTTTCTGAACGATAACTGGGATAAATTTATCGATTTTGGAATCGATTTCGCAGGCAAGTTCATTGGACCGTTCTATAAAATAAAATGGCCGCTTTTAGTCGGTGAAGCGCGATAAAAGGTACTCATGTTTAGCAGCGGATTTCTCGAAGTTTTGGGACAAAAAACGGTAAGAAATATGAATATTTAATATTTAAACTTGTATTTCAAAATTATACGTAACATTTACCCCCAAAAATTACCGAGAGAGATCAATAACTACCTAAGAAACCGTATATAAACGGGGCCTTGGTCATTCAAATGACATTTGGATGTCGATAATATAAGATTTTCAACCCTTTAGTGCCGGAAATGGTAAATTTTCGTGTATATTATTAAAACGGAAGTTGTTTCCGCGAATAATGAACAAATTATGCACAAATTGCTGCCTCGCACGAGTTTAAAAATAACATTTTGGAAGCGCGGCACATTTACCCGGTCCACAGAATAGTGACACCTCCCCGCTTTCTCCTACCTTAGCCTTTATGGGGCAGAAACTACATTATGCCACTACTATATAAAGTCGACCATAACACGCGAGCTCGGTTTAAAGAGCAAGCACCCAATATTCTAAGGTAAACGTGCAAAATTATACCTTTCAAAACAATAAAGATTTATATATAACATTACATGCTGGGAAAATACGTTAGTAAATTGATTTTACATCACCACTCCTCCCACCTATAACCCCAAAAATGAACCACGTTCCCTGACGTTGATTCAATCTTGATGGAGTCCCTAATCAAAACTATGTTACAAAATTATCGTAGCATGATAATAATGCCAGAATATACTGTCATCATATTGGCGTAGTAGTTTAAGACCTCCCCCCTACCTTATTGATATGCAAATTAATTTGAAAGTATACCATGGCGCGAGCACGAGATGCCGATAGCTTTAACTTCCCTTCCACCTATTTCCTCTTCTAAGGAGGAATCTGTTTACCTTTCTCAACAGGAACCTCTTTAAAAGAGAAGCTATAGTGTGTAGTAAGAGTTTTGGGAAACTTCCTTACTTCCCTAGCTACCCCTTTAGATAATAGGTGCTAGATACCAAGTACCGTACCACCGTACCTCTTTCGATACCCGCAACAATCTCCTGATATATACTTTTGCGCCAAAACTTTTAGTTGGCGGGAAACTCCGGACCTCTTCTTATACTGATGGTGTAGTAAAGTTTAAAGTTCAGAGTGCGAGAATGTTGTAGAGCTATACTTCCCCTTAACCTCTTAACAGTTTTAAAAGTGGCAACAGAAACAACCGTACCGGGTTTTCCTGAGAAGGAAATTTCCTTGATTTTAAGTTCGGTGCTAAGTACTTTTCGATTAAAAGAAGTTAAAACTGTCAGGGAATTTTTTTATGGAGTTGCGAGTTGCATTTAAATCCTCCTGTTTCCTTCCTTCGACATGTCATGTTTCTTCGAAAGCCTTATACCTTACGCTATGAAATAGCCTAACAAGTACTTTGAGGGTTTAATTGAGGTCCTCTGTTAGGGAAGATCCTGTATCTACCTTATCATTGGACTAATTTCCTTCTCTGGTGATAGGGCGTCTGCTACCATTGGAGAAAACCCTATATCAACTTTAAGCCATAGCTACGGTGTAACCTTAAGCGCCCTCTAACCTTTAGAATCTCCTTCCCCCTATATTTCTCGCGTGACTCCAATTGGACGAACGGACATTCTGCTAGAGATCCAAAGTAGAAACGTACATTGTTTAATACTATAGCGCTGAAAAGGGGTCTCCCGAGAGACCATATCCCAGGCAGTATAGCTGCCGGGTCGAAAAGAGCTAATATTAAGCGACTAAACCTAAATCCAATAAAGAGACGAATATAGTTCAAGGTATAATGGGTTCTGAACCCATTTCCGTATTCCTACGTTACCCCGTATACGTCTTACGCGAATGGACATACAATATTCGGCGACATTTTCCTAGCCTTCTTTTGTTTCGCGCCATTAGTTAGTTCGGGCTGGCTTGAGGAAGGGGCAGGGGAGGGGTGGGCTTTTGGACAACAAACAAAAGCGGCCGCCTGGTCGAGTTTTCTCTCTTTTCCGTCACCACCCCATTGGGATTGCCTATAACCTATTTATCGCACTTTCGTTAACCCTAGTTTTCGAGGAGCGAACCACTAATAAAAACGAATACGCCTTACTTGGTACGTTTTATCAAGGCGATTTCGCTTAGTGATTACCCTCTCGTTCTTAACGTATCCCCTAAAATCTGCTTGGGAATATTGGAGCTGCCTTTGCCGAACCCCCTTTAATTAGACTTTTCGCTTTTGTCGCTGAAAGGAATCGGGCTTTTGTTCAAATTGAAGCTAACAGACTATCGCGTCCTATTTTCCATACGCGCGTCTATAGGTACGTATAGATACACGGACCATTTCGATTGTAGTCTCCGAATAGTTTCAACCCCCGCTACAATTTTATTAAGTATTAACCTAATGAAAGGGAGTATAGAAATTTCATCGGAATAGCCCATGAATTCGCTTTGAATTCCTGACAAAACGGAACAAGGTCGGCCGGAGCGCGCGCGCGAATCTCCCTCGAGGACCATTTTTCTTTTAATAGCGTGATAAGACGTAACGGAAGCTAATAAATTGAAGTAAAACACGCGGTTTATATTATATTGTTTGCTCAATTTTCAGGAGAACGTAACGTCGAAATGGCAGTACGTATAATTTAGCCATACGCGTTGATATAGTGGAAGGCAACAAGGCGCATCATCACGATAAAATTGGGAGATACGACGATATTTATGACTTAGGCGATTGTCTTTGAACTCTAAACTTAGAAAAATAAAAAAAAAACGTGCGCGAAAGTGCCAATTTTTTCAAATAAATATATTTAAATTAACTACTCTGTAGTCAAATTTCATTTGTCAACTTGTAATTGTACTGATATGGGTGGTAAAACGCGCAACTATTCCGGCCATTTAGGTCCGGGATTATCGACTTTCATCCGTTTATACATTTACGGTATCCACGGTTACGTCACCGAGGTCATGTTCACGGCGGCGTGGGAATTCGTCGTCAACACCAATTGGAAATTTCCCGGGTGTTCTAGCGTTTGGTCACTATTTATTTACGCCATCTGCGGTTACGGCATTGAGAAAATGTATTTAAAAATGGAAGACAAAGTCCATATCGCGATTCGTGGACTTATTTACTTAATTTGGACTTATTCTTGGGAATTTACAACCGGAAGTGTCCTGAGTTACTTTGGCGCCTGTCCCTGGGACTATACCTTTTTCGACTTCAATATAGTCGGGTTGATCACCTTGGAATACGCTCCTTTATGGTACATTGGCACCTTGATTCAAGAACAAATGTTAACCAAAAACATTCTAATCTTGCGCTGGAGAGATTGCCATCACGTTGAAATGACGGAAGAGAACGGAAATGATGTCAATAACGACGTAAGTAATAAAACCGCTCAAGTAGAGTCGTCTGCTATGGCCCGCAAACACGATTGACCTTTAGATTGGTTTATGGAATTTAGAATACATTAATAAGAGTTTTGCTAACATATTGGATTGTTGTTATTTAAATTATTATTCCCTCAATGTTATTGGTTAATCCCTTATTGGATTACGTTGTTGAATTGTTTTTAGGTATTTTTTCTTAAGGTCCATTCAGACTAGACTAAAATCTTACGTTCACGTCGCTTAGTTAAAATGGTCATACGTGTAAAAGATTCGCGGGTTTAGTTTGAAATTTTTCAGTTTCGTCGGGCAGTGTCGAGATGGCACCACCTCGTTAGCGCCTTTTATTTAAACCTAGCTCACTCGATCGTGCCTTACTGACGCGTGATCCGGTGAGCTACGCCTTAGCAGACGATACATGGAAGTTTTAGGATTCTTGTCGGTATTAGTCTAATTGGATTCGGCTATTAAAGTCTCTGTTCAAAAATCACCATTTGCACGAGCAGCACGACTCGTTTTATTGTCGTCAGCTCTTACGTCTGAATGGGCCTTTATCTTGTTATTTAACTTAATTTATAAAAAAAAATAAACATACAGTAACTACAATAAAGAAGAAATTTTTAGTTACTCTATGAGAAAAGACCAAATCAAACCCTGTTATATTTCTCAAATAATGCAAATGATGCCAAATTATCAGTTATTTCCCACAAAACTAATTACTCTTTTCATAATTATTAATTTATTATATTATTTTTGATACCCCGTATAATAATACCCAAAAATTCTCATTTATTTAAAAACTAAATTATGTGCGCATTTAAATAATATATATACACCCTAAGCTAAAACTAATTTTAATTCTGTGAATTTGTGAAAATGCAACGAAAATTATTTTACCAATTAAATTTTTGATATTTTATGTAATAAATATAAGCAATATTATATATATAAAAAATAATCTCGAACGCGATGTGATCTTCAAATAATTCTCTACTGTGATTCATTTAAAATTAAAATAACTACTGATTTAACAACCCTTATAATCAAGTGTGGGTCCGCGTTTAAATGATTATAAAGCAAAAAGGACCTAATTTTGGCTATATGCTCAACCGCCGCAAATTAATAATTTCATCTCACTAATTCACAATGAGGTATTTTTGCCTTACACTAACTAACAAGGTTACGATAAATATTTAAATCACGAACAAATATATTAAAATACACCACCACGAATTTAAAACTACCGATTTACAAATTAACTCCTATAGATTTACCATTTTTTAATTAAAAAAAATATATAGGCATAGTATACCAAAAATTATCCCACCACTTTGAGAGAGAGAGAGAGTTAGATAATTAGAAAAGGAAAATATAGAAAAAGTTGGGTTTAAATTTCAAAAAACTTTTCTCCCCAATTAGTGTAATTTTTATCTTTCGTAATTTAATTACGTATTAGATAATTATAATCGTAAAATAGGTCAATAACCCAAGCGGATATTTAACTCATTTTAAAGCTGGGAAAAATTATTGTGATTTCATTATTTAAAAAATAAATAAATCAAATTCAAATTCATTCCAAAAGATTTACTCGAATTAAATTAATTTTCTAGAAATAAATAAATAAATAATTAATTAATTAATTAATTAGATTAGTCGATTTTTATCTTAAATAGATTATACTAATTAGATTTAAATAAAATTTCAAATAAATTCTTAGGAGAGAATAGATTTACGAAAATTATAGAAGTTAAGGTTGATTCAATTTAAATAATTCAAAATAATAATTAAAAATAAATAAATAAATAAAAAAAATAGTGATAAAGGGAAGAATATTTAAAACAAAATATTCTCTCTCTTGTTTGAAAGTTCAAAAAGTTTATAATAATAAACTCCTAACTATGGAGTGAAACCTACCAAAAATTATACTATAGATGTGGTCCGTTTATTTAGGACAATGCAATATTTAAATAAATGATTAAAATAATTAAAACGGTACAATAACTATACTACGGGCTAATTAAAAGCCACATGGGCGCTATTAATTAAAAAAAATAATAAAAATAATAAAAAACCGATAAAAAATTGATAAATATCGGTTGTTTTTGGTGATATTATATACGACCACAATATAATAATAAAAAATAAATTCTTTATAAAAACCACAATTGTTTTCCTTTCAGTAATTAAGCAGTTATTAATTAATGATAATATTTACTACCCTTCCCAATGGAAACTAAAATGAAATATCATTAAAAAAATGTAATGGGCGTTTAAATTTTAGGGCGACAACTAAAGAGAGATTCTAGCGCGACGCGTGAGAGACACAGAGAGAAACATCCCGGGAAGCTCAAGAGCAAGAGGATGGGGAAGATGGAGAGAGAGAGTAAAGACTAGAGACTGTAGAAATCGGCTTAATTCGCTTGTTGTTGTTGTAGTAAAGGTCGGGGGCATTAAAGTTGATGGGAAGCGGCAAATCTGACGGCTCGACATGGCGGAGGCGGGATTGGATGCTTCCTTGCCAGGATTATACGCCCGCCCCGTACAGATCAAACGACGCCATCACCTTAGCCTGATAGCGTACGAGACCCTAACACCCTCGTCTAATCCTTGCCACCCTTACTCCCAAGTTAAACTGTCGAGGAATTGTTGGAAACGAGAAGAGGGAAAGAGAGAGATCCCAATTTCTAAAGGACAAATTTCGCGACGGGAACAAACACTCCAAAAGATTATTGTAAGGATTCCTTTCAAGCTTAGTGGACTATAGCGTATGGTTTGTGTGTGTAAGTAGGTATGTCCACTCTTCAATCAGAGAGAGTCTCCCAAGGCCAGATTTACATGGCTACAAGTTATTTTTTATTATACTTTAGACGCAAGGTTAATTGGAGGCAATGGATTATATATATATATTTAATTAAGTTTCAGCCAACCTTTAATCATTCAGATCAGCTCGTCCGACGTGATATAGGGCGGATTAAGATTTCAAAGATAAGGAAGGCCTAAGCTAAACCAATTCTCGCAGATCTATCTGAATTTGTATTACAAACTACAGCGTATCACTGTTTGTAAATCTGCTAAAATGGCCTACGACATGTTTAGGTTTAAAATTTGGTATACATTTAAAGCGACTGTACTGAATTAATATCAGGGTTCGTATGGATTTAAACTTTTCGAGCAGGTAAAATTTACCAGGTTGTTCATATGACATATTATTTATTTATATTACTTATACTAATGTTATTATTCAAATTTGCTCTCTCAAGATTCTTACGCGTATAGCTTTTCCAGAATTTTCGATTTATAATGCCTTGATTTTTTCCAGGTTTTCCCTGACTACTTCTTTAGTGATTTCCCGTGAATGTTTTAGACCAATCAGTATTTTTCATTATACTATTTTTATAAATCAACTGTTTATGCGGATTAATATGTATTTATTGTAACGTTCAACGTTGGAATTTTCGTAAAACCAAAAAATTTTACCCGAATTTTCTTGAAATTCTTAATTAAAATTATCTAAATTTGGTCTATTTTCCTAATCCGCTACTTTTCCAGGTCGTACTACAAACCCTGAAGAGCGAGCAACCCTGGAGGTTTTCAATTATATCGGACGAGGCTCGCACCTCATAAAGCGCGGGAAATCAGTTCATTCCCGCCAACAGTCCCGCGCGCGCGATTTGCCCCGCAAGAGTTGCTTGGTTGGCATTGCAAAACGTTGATTGAAAGGGGTACAAATATAGCCCTAGATCTGAATCCCGGATCGAGCTTTAGCGTAGCGAAGGCCTGGAAGAGATCGGACCCGGAGACAAGCTTGTCCGTCAACCCCCGTACGTCCGAACGGATTAGCCAATAGAGGATTGAAACTCCGGGATGTATTAAATCCCCCATCCACCGATTGCCTAAGCTTCCGCAAAGATCAGGGATTCGGCTGTAAACGCTTATATTAGACCGACTGTCCGCTGTTTCACGATGAATTCGATGGAAACTGGTTTCAGGGTTGAATATAACGTCATAATAGACGAATATTCAATATCCTTACGCTACATTAATCGATACGTCGCGAATGCTTCGATAAATACGTTCGCGTACAAAGGCGTAATTAATTTAATACGAAAATATGGGATTAAACGTCGCCAATCTACCTTATGATCCATTAAATAATTCAACGCGAATATAAGAGGCGATTTCTGTCCCGGAACGCGTGGTTAATGAAAGGAAAACGAGGGAAGAGGTTTAAATTAATAATATTGTACAACTTTCTTCCTATTCATTAGGTTAAATCGAACAAATATGCGCGTGCACCCGATTAACGATGGGGAATGGGAAATAAGGGATTATACGCGGCCTTAACGGGCCTTTTACAATATTAACAGGGTCAGCGCGTATACATTGAGCGCGTGCAATATTGCTCGGTTCTAAATCTTGATTGCGGATCGACGCGTCAGATTAAGTTATGATTAACCGTTTCCGTTTGCATTTACGGAAGGTATATACAATTGGGCACTGCAGTTTCGCTTCTCCCTAAATATAACCTAAACGCGTATACAAACTTTAAATGGGGAGGCCTAATCGAATTTAGCGCTGCTCTTTATTATTTAGAGCAGCATATAGAGACTTTATCGAAAATGCGTCACGGATTTCCCGCCAATTCTCTTCATAATCTCCCGCCTAAAATACCGTATACATTCCCATAGAAATTAGAAATACTTACGTAAATCTAACGTAATAATTTCCCAAAGATGAACAGTATCTGCTCGAATATTTTCAATGTTTATGCGCAACTGGAGTTTGAATTTAATTCGAGATGGGTTAGGACGATTTTCGCTCCAAATCTTCCGTTATTAAACTTATTACGTGTATATAAATTCGTTAGTGGAATCGATATACGAATTGAATCTTTAGACCTAGCTTTCCCCGAAATGAAATTTTAACTCTCTTAATTCAAGGATAAGTTTAAACAACTTCTAAGTAATTCTCCGAAGTTAACCTAAAACGGTTCGATAATAATTTTACATAAACCAAATTGGTAAATTTCGTGCTAAAATATTGAAATAGGTTTAAAAACAAGTCATTAAACTACAAACTAGAGTTCGTATATAGTTATTCATTTTCAGCACCTAAATTTGTCACTTGAACGAGTATTCACACTCGAGGAAAAAAGGTCTCTTTTCTAGCTTTAATGTAGTCATTTAGAACATTGTAAAGCATTCAAAAACCTTCAAATACACTCACCTAACTCTCAAATCAACGCTAACACATTTCTATTCGTAACAATGTGCTAAGATAACTTACTAAATCTATTTCAAAGTCTAAAATCTCCAGGAAAAAAATTGCAAAAAAAGGGCTAAACTAAACCGTTGCAAACAAAAGGATTTTGCAGCGCGAATCGAAAGCCAGTAGAAATAAAAGTGGTAGAAACGCATTAGGCATTTCTCTAGCGAAAACATTTCAGATCCCTACATGATCAATCATAATATTAAATGTCACTTTAGCAAATAAACTCGCGGCGGAGTTGCGGGGAAAAAAGGTAAGGGGTAAATTTCCTAAGCCTAACTTCTCCGAATGCTTTTTTTTTTTTACCTTTCTCAATCCGAGCTTCTAGGCTAAATCCAAATCCGTAAGGGCATTTAGGAACGGTCGTTTTGTTGCAAAAGCACCATGGGAAGGATGGTAAAACCAAGGGCAAATACAAGTAACAGGAAGTAGGCTTCCTCGGAGGCAACAAACTCACTATTTACTGCCCTCTGTATGGTATACTAAAGAAATTAAAGGCCGACATCCAAAGATAAGGATTCTAGCGAACAAATAACCGAGCATCGAGACTAACAATGGAGCGACCACTCAGATTTTCGAATCCCAGTTGGGGAAAAAGTTGGAAGGGTTCAAGCTAACGAACTTTATGATTATCACCGAGAACCTAAAATATTCCCAGATCAATGCCTGCCTGGAGAGCCAAATTGGATATTTTCGTCATAGAGAAATTGAAAAAGATGAAGTTCTAATGAGGTAGAATGCTGATTGGTTGTCGAAAGAATTTAGAGATAAAGCGAGACTTCCCTTCATAGCCATGCACACTAGGGACACACTTTCTGTTATTTCTATTTGTTTTTGGTAAAAAGGAAAGAAACACTCCAGCAACAAAGGAGAGAGAGAGAGAAATCTCGCAAGTAGTCAGGAATGGTGTCAAGTTTTTCTTTCGCTACACACAAGCGGTAATCGCTTTGATAATTTGACTTTTCCCTAACTATTCAGCTTAAATTATAAATAAGGAGACTCTTAGGAGGAAATCAAGATCTTTGACGCGTTAAGCTTAGCCTTTTCTTCAAATTAAATATTTAGGGATTATTCAAAAGCTTGATTTAATCTCACGGAATACCACTAATGTTTATTTCCTTAAGACCTATATTTAAGTGGATAGTTGCGTTTAAATTAAATTAAATTGAATTGTTACGTAAACGTCAAACGATCTAATTCGATCCTCAGATAATCAAGGAGGTTTTAAACTGAAAGTAAATCCGTTGAAGTAAAGTAGTAAACAGATCGGTTTTATAACGGTGGAAAATCAAGGAATTTGAAAGGTTTTTAACTTCTAAAAGTCGCCATTTTCCCAAATGGCCCTTGATTTTAAAACAGGGTTCATCCAACTTTTGGAAAACAAATTTCCCTGAGATTTTCAGGTTTTTCCCCACATACTTCCCTGAATTTTCCAGAGTTACAAGCCTCCAAAGTTTAGTGTAATGCTATTCCTAAGGAGTTGGTTGTTTGTTTATGTTTTGCTAAATTACTCCGCCCCTGTTTGTCGTAGCCCTAAGTTTTTAGTATGGTTAGATGGGGGACAAAGTGGACTATAACATACTCAAAGGACATCTCCATATCTCTAATATAACCAGAGTTATGAGCCTCCAAAGTCTAGTGTAATGTTAATCCTATGGAGGGTATGTTCACGAACATTCTGCTTAATGACTCGGCCCCTGTTTGACGCAAATTTCCCTGATTTCCCTGAATTTTTCTAGAAATTCGAAATTTCGTTTTTCAGGTTTGTATGAACCCTGTAAAAGTATTTCTTACTGAGCAGCAACAACTCGAGAGTAAGTTTCAGCTTAAACAGGGTATTGATGATTTGTATAATAACTAATTAGTTTAATAAAAACTGTCTTAGTGGACAAATACTAGAAAAAGTAAAAGATAAGAGAACAAAATTGAATGTGTGAAGAGCCAGATATTGAAATTTTTCAGTTTTAAAGACATGATTTTAAAACATCAAATATTTTAGAAAAAAATACTTATCTTCGCCTTTTTTAATAACCAAAAACCTATATAATTTATATTTTTCAATTTTAAGTTTAAAAAAAAAACCAAATTTTTTTTAATTAACGTTAATTAATTAATTTAAAGGTCGTGTATTTGAAAATATCCGTAGTAAAAAAAATATTTAGGTACTTGGATTAACGAAAAAGAAAAAATTACAAAAACTAGCGTAGTATCTCGTATCCGAATCGGGAAAGCGTTTGAAAATTTTAATTAGAAAATGTTTTGCGCCATGCACCTTCAACAGCCGATAAGTTTTTATGTATTCTTGAATCTTAAATAAAACGGTGTGCGGAGCAAGTTTCCAATGAAAAATGTTCTCTTGACACATAGGAAATTTCTCTCACGAAAATTTTCAAAGGGAGAGTGAAAAAATAAAAAAAAAAGAAATATTCTAAAATGGACAGACATGTTTACCGCACAACAACACCAAAAAAATCTTAAAAAAAAACTAAACTGACTTATAATATAAAACCCGTAGCAAAACACAACATCGTCGAAAGGTAACGAGGTACTTTTTTTTCTATATCCCCAATTAATAACAGGGTAAGGTGGGCCGACAAACATTTCGCCGGTGTTTTGAAGCGAGTAGAGAAGGGGGGGGGGGAATTCAGCCCTGGGGTATTTTTTTTTTCTTTTTTAAATAGCTTGCCATTCACCTGCCAAAGGTGTATATATCTTTGTGAAACCAGTCACGGTGGACCTTTAACGCCGCTGGTGTGTCGTGGTCTTACGGGTCTATAGTAAACGACACAGGACAGCTATATGGGGACACCAGTTTTGGGGGTAAGGCCATTTATTATCTACCTGGGTCGTCGAAAAATCACGAGAGGGGGCCACCCAGGACAGAAATGTATTTTTCGTCCCCTAGGCCTCAAAATAGGTCTTTCAACCGAAGCTCTTAAATTCATATGGGTGATTATTTTACGTAGGAAAAAGAAAAAAAAACAGATCTGTCAAAATTGCGACCTCCGCTGCGATGATTGGATGGTAATTTTTCAGAATATTTCGCCAAGAGGCTAACAACTAAGTTACTACTATATATTTACGTCGGTTTTGAAACAAAAGAATGGTACGAAGTGAATTGCCCCTTCTCGTTTTTCGAATCATGGTACATCCATCTTGGATGAAAATATACTAAACTCGTATTTATGTTCGTAAAAAGTAAATATCGGTAAATATCGATTGAATCAAATCGATCTCTCGATCATATTTTTCGTTCCCATGCATTGGGGAGGTCCGGCTTTTTCGTAAATATCGAATTAGGATTTGATACATTTTTCTAAAGTGATATTAAACTATAATTAAATATTTAATTCGATAGTTTGAGGCGGATTTCTCATTTCGAAATTTCCCAACATTCCAGGTTTTCTCCGCCCAAAATTCATTGAATATGAATTACTCAATGGAAGGTCTAAGTGTGACACAATGCCATTATAAAAATATAACATTTTTCGCCAAGAAAGCCATGGCATCGTTTACGAAAGCTTATTTTTCGAGGTCCATTGGAAAACTATCCTTTTAATTTTTGGGTAAAATTAATTAAATGCAAACTATGAGGTTGCCTAAATATGATTTTATCTTATCTGATTTTTACGATAGAATCTAGTGGTCGTATTATATGGATATGGATATGGATATCCAATCTTCAAAATGAGCCCTTAAAGTATTCATTTTAATCTGATAAACTTAAATTATGATGATTTTAAGATAAGTATTCCAAATTAGAGCTGTTCCATATTAGGGCTTCTGACTCTAAATGTAGCAGGAAGTTCATCTCATATTTGTATACTTAACTCTAAACCTAACCTTTATTCACATTCAGTGAAGCAAATATATATATATATATTCCGCGTGGAATTATGGGTATTAAATTCAAGATGAAAGTATAGTGATAACAGTGTCCCTTTGCGGAGAAATCAAGGCGTCCTTTTTCTTACTAATTCTCCTTAAACCATCACGCGAGAATCGAAATTACATAAAAAGAAGAAGAAGTAGAAGAAGTATAAGGGAATCACAAAACGCTATCAGGTTGCACGCATGACGTTCGACTTCTGGTGCTCATCAATTTGGCGCGAGATGAAGAAATTATTTGGGCGGGAAAACGTCCTATATCTTCTTGTATATTATCATTCAACTCGAAATCGTCTGTCCTTTTTTACTTTCATTCTTTAAAACTATATCCGGGCTCACTTATACGTTGCGGAAAATCAGTAGCTCTGATATAAGAAACTGATTTCCTAGCTCACCCATTTAATACAGTCAAAACCGTATTAAGGCTAACGATATATCGCCTTCTCTAAGGTTGGTTTTATTCCCACTTATATTACGAACGCGTTTATCAAAAATTGTAACGAAAAAGCTCGCGGATTAAATATATTATTAAACACGCTATAGAATCTTCAATCATAAAAATAGCAGACCAGGCCTGCAAGTCCAGGTGCAGCGCTATGTACCTAGAGCCAAGGCTTATTTTAGGGTATAAATCCCCTCTTATTTAAGGGGAAGATAATTCGGTAAACCAAAAAGAAAGAAAAAAAAATACCGACACGATTAAATAAAATAGTCATTGCTTAAACGATTGGGATGTGTTTTCCGCATGAGACTGACGTATTGAGAAAAATCGAAAAACTTGGAATTTCATTCGTAATTATGCTAATTAAGTTATGTTAATAAGTATAGTCACCACCACGGTTCGAACGAGATTCGTATGCCGTTAATATTTCAATATGCAAATCATTGCCTTGAAGTTAAACTGACTCAAAGGAGAAGTGCAATAAAGTGTTTGATTTGGCTCGATTATTTTGCGAATCATTTCTGAGGGGGCATGGTATTATAAATATCCTAAGCCTATTTTTCATTATCATTGTTAAGCCTTGCTAAGAAATTTGAATATTTAAATACCTCTAAATATTTACTATTTCAAGATATTAGAATCTTTCAATACCTAAGCCTAATTCGAAGCTATACTTATTTGGTAAGCCCAGGGATAGATTTAATTTTAGAAGTAGGAATGGAGAACGGTTAGTATTTACTTCAGTCCGACTCATAGCCCAGGGTAGAGCCCCTCCCTCCAACACGTAGCGAAAAGTTTAAATTATCTTATTGGCTCACTTAAACTACGTTTTGCTAACGTTGCTGACGGGGACGGCGAAAAATACGTCGTTCCCTTTTACCCCTGTCGCTATGACCCGCCTCTTCTTTCATACCCCCCCCCGTCCCGTGGAAGGGGGTCCGGGACTTTGACGCTCGCCCAGATTACTCTGTTCTCCAATTCCTACTTCTAAAATTAAATCTATCCCTGGTAAGCCTTAGTCTAAATATACCAATAAATTATTTCTAAAAATTTAAATATTTAAATACCTAAGCCTAATTCGAAGCTAAAATAATTTCCGTGTCGCTAAGCCTTGGTTGGTCCTTAAATACTATCAATTAATATTACCATATTTCACTTTTCTTTTAAAGTATACCGCGTAAAAACCAAAGAATAAGAATTAAAAACCAAGAAACAAGACTCACCAATTTTAAATTCATTAATTCACAGGTAATCGTCGTGCGGAGTGACCGTGAAATCATTCTCGTTAATTCAGTTCGTTTGATTTAACTTCCGCCGAAAACAGCTACGCTATTTTCGCAATGTATTAAGAAGACAAAACTCAGAAATACCATCTCACCCTGACAGACGCCTTTTAGCCTAGAAAAAAAAATAAAAGAAAAAAAGCCGAAATTGAGACATTAAATAAATTTACATTCGCACGCACCCAAAATGGAAATATCTTTCTTTTTTTTACAAAATTAAGTAATTATCGAGAACGATTAATACGTAATAATGAAAATATTAAAAAGAAAGAAAAAACAAAAACCCGCTTTTAAAGGGAGAGAGAGCAAAATTAGTTATTAACATTTATAAAAGAAGCCGAGTAAAGAAGCTTCAGGAAATAGCATAGGAGGCTTTGGTGTAAAAAAATTTGTGTTGAGTAATGGACTTTATAATTGTTAGGGGATCTGAAAAGCAGTGTTCTTCGCTACCCGAATATAAAAGTAACCCGAGAAGAATGCATTTAGTTTACTTCCCGCTGCGTGTCATCTTTAAACAGCGCTTTTAAGTGACCTTGATATACTACAATCCAAACGACTCCCTTGCTAGTGCACACCGTGGAATAGTTTTGTATCGACAAAGAAATCACTTTCCCATACAGTTTTCCTATCCCCTATGGGTTTAATAAGATCCATGGTTGCGCCCATCCCTGAATAGAAAATAGTATATAGAGAAAGATTTGGTAATTGGCAATTTAGCCGCGGTGATTACCAATTTCAACAAGAGAGGCGAAAGTTACGGGGGAAAATTCCGGTTCATCCCCAGGCTCAATTACTATAGCTTATTTCTAGTATAAGGCAAAATCTATTTCACGTTCTACCTTTTAATATCATCAATGCTATATCACCGTATATCACAGTCTAATTTACTTTCTTTACTTACTAATCTTTAGGACTTTATTCCAAAGTTATCTGTTACTCTTTACACGCCACTTAAAGGCCGACTTCCAGCGAAAAGGGTTCTAGCGAACTGAAAACCGAGCATCGAGACTAACAATGGGGCAATCGTGGCGATATTCGAAATCCCGCTGGGGCAAAAGTTGGAATGGTTCTCGCTAACTGAAAGTCGTGCAATGTGGTTCTATCGAACGAATATGAACAATAGAAATCCTTTTAAATTTATTTCCTCTAGAATTTTTACTTTCCCCTGAGGGAAATTCTCTATTGTGTATCTTCAGTTCGCTAGAACCGCATTGCACGGGTTTCAGTTAGCTAGAACCCTTCCATCTTTTACCCCAGCGGGGATTCGAAAATCGGCACGGTCGCTACATTGTTAGTTAAGTTTCGATGCTCGGTTTTCAGTTCGCTAGAACTCTTTTCGATGGAAGTCGGCCTTTAACTCTAGTATCAGAAGTAAATCTCTCAAAGAACGCAAGGGATTATATTTTACACCTATTTGCATTATTCTAATAAACTACGGAATCAACAGAATTTTTTAAAGATTTCTGTTAGATCGAATTATTTTACATAATTTAGGACTTTAGATTGCGGACCTCTGATAATTATTTAGGGAAGCAGATACAACAAAAGGTCATGACTTAAGTTGAAAAGTGCACCCGTGACCCAACCATACTCTACTCAATTAAAAGTGCAATTTCTGCATTCAGTTTTCCAAAATTAGACGTAAAAGTTGAAAGAAATCTATTACAGTTAGGCCTAGGAAAAACTAGCTTCTATGAAGAGTGATCGCATCCACGAGATCGAATCAAATTACTTCGTGATCATACGCACCCTAGATTATTAAGAAATGGGCGTGTCTCAAGAAAAAGAAGAAAAAAAGAAGCGAAAACCTATATGGCATGCAACATCTCGAAAATGAAGACATCATCCATTTCGAGTTGTGTTGAAAATGGCGCCCCGATTTTGCGCCATTTCCCTAAAAAACTACACGAGAATTAAAACAAGTAGTAGCCTGAGAAATATGACCCTTCTCCCTTGAAATATCACAGTGGACGTAGGTAAAAGCCGAGACGCGGTTCAACTAAAATAGTTTTTCTTCGCTGGCATTTTTTGAACCGAAAACCCCCTCCTATATTTTCTTATAGCCCAAAACCCGGCAATTATTCTAGCCGCCTCACACCGTCACTACGTATAGCTCGAGGCTAGATGGAGAAAAATATCCGAAACCTAGGAACCAGGAGAAAGAAACTTTATCAGGTATGATAGAAAAATAAAAAAGTAAAAAAATCACGATCTCGTCTTTAATAATTCTTTTTCGAATTGCTCGGGATGAAAAGCGGAATCAAAACGCGACGCGACAGTCTTTAAACATTTTTCACTATAAGCTATTGTAACTTGGGCCTTGAGAATTTAATAAGATTCTGATCAGGGGTTAGCCTATAACCTATGATGACCTCACGTTTGAACTCGCGTACGTCAGTCGTCATATGGCGAACATGCTAGTTAGAATTTGTTTGGGAAAGTGGAAAGTTTAAACTATGTCGACATCATACGAGAGAGAGTTGATAATTGGTATAGTAAACGCGGTTGTCGCTCTTGTTTATTTGGGGTTTCATCGATTATATTGATTTGAAATTGATGTAGAGGTATAGAATGGATTTCGATTTGTTGCAAATTTTGGGTATCTTCCTTTACCCATTCAATGAGCATCAGAAGATGCACATCAACTGAGGACAAGTCACCAGCTTTACTACATTATAATTTTTTATTTCATCACATGTTTTATAATCATGTCTTTAAAATTAAATATATCTAATTAATATCTGCCACTTCAGCCATTTCATTTTGTTCTCTTATTTTTTACTTTTTCTTGTCTTTGTCCATTAAGACAGTTTTTATAAATCACTTATGTCTTATTTAATAGAGGTACATTGTTTCAATATGCAATAAGCTCTTTCGAAAATAAATAAATAAATTAATAAGAAATAAAATTGCAAATCTATTTTTAGCCAAGTATTTCAGTTAAAATTACAGGAATAAGTGCACCAAATGAGCCAGACAAGTAGCTTCAATAGTGAGTGGTGTGTAATTTTGCTTTCAAATTTGACTAAAGTAAGAAAATAAAAAAAATTAAATCTCTTTGAAAGTAAAAAAAGAAAGAAAGAAAAAGTAAAAATATTAATCACGAATTTTCAACGTCGAAGAGAGTAAAGAAAAATGTGCCACTCAAGCGTTCAATCTAATATAAAAAGAGCTTGAAATAAGCGATAAATAGAGGGAAAGAAACCAAGCAACTTTAGGGATTCCTTAAGAGATCTAATAAAAGACTCGGGCCTTAACAAACTCTTCAAAATAAAACGGTACAGACCACTTAGAAACTGACGATTTTCTATCGACATCAAAACTAGAATTTTCCCGAAATTCCCAGCTCCAAACTCGTATTACTATTTTCCCTCTGTATCGAAAAATCGTGAGAATACTTCAATGGGGATGAATAAAAAATGTCTGAAGAGCTTTAAAGATCTAACGCGAGTACTACGTCGGGATAATAATTGCTGGGAAATATTTTCGTATAGTATAAATATTGTTAAGTCTTCCGTTTTCAGGTAAAAACCGATAATGTCACGTTAAAGTATATAGCCATACGCATCTAGTATTGTAAGTGTAACCACGGTCTAAAGCTGGTAAAAATAATTATTTGTGGGTCTAAAGTTAGTAAAAACTTTTCATTGCTATTTTACAGTTCAAGCAAAACAACTTAAGAGAAATAACCGGAAATGAGAAATAAGTCAAAATTCTTTGCTTGTAACTTTAAACCCAGACAATAAATGATTTGGTGCGAATGTATGGTGAGGTTTGTACCTAGGTCTCGATTCTCACCATTGGGGGTCTCTTTCGATCCCTATTCGGTGCCCCGTACAATGTTTTATTCAACTTGGTGGTAACAGATTTCGCCAAGTAAAAAGGAATTCGTAAAAGTAAAACAGGCCTATAACGCCAGTAAAATAAAACGACTCTAATTGAGTCGTCTCTTTTCGGTCTCATCTTAAAGAAAACCCTAAGACACTGGTGCGTGGCTGCACCTTCCAAAAAGAACGATAAAATAAGGAGTTCCCTGAATTATTTTCTCTTTTTTTATTCTTCGCGAGAACTTGAAAAATTGGCCAATTTTTTAGCGTGCCAAGAAATATTTAACCTTTACAGAGGACCCTGGACCGCTTCCCTGTTTTCCAAGTTATCGCCCGTTTCTTTTTTAATTAAAAGGGAAACTGAAACTGATTAAGTTTGTTTGTTGTTTTTTCAACCTATCTAAAATTGATTTATAAATTTTTTTCCCCGGTCTGTAATTCGAAGAAGTGATAAGTAATGTCTGTGTATTCAGGGATAGATTTAATTTTAGAAGTAGGAATAGAGAACAGAGTAATCTGGGCGCGCGTTAAAGTCCCGGACCCCCTTCCACGGGAAGGAGGGTATGAAAGAAGAGGTGGGTCATAGCGACAGAGGTAAAAAGGAATTACATATTTTTCGCCGTCCCCGTCAGCGTAGTTTAAGTGAGCCAATAACATAATTTAAACTTTCCGTTACGTGTTGGAGGGAGGGACTCTATACTGAAGTAAATACTAACTGTTCTCCATTCCTACTTCTAAAATTAAATCTATCCCTGGTGTATTTTAAAACTTTTATCAGCAATTTACTATAATTTAATATAATTTTTTTTTAATAAAGACATATTAAAGGTTTGCTTGACGAAGAACGCTTTCAAAAATTAGTTCGATCTGTATGTAACCTGAGATATTTGAGGTCAAAGGTCACCATATATAATGCATCTATATGGCGAAAGCATTTTTTTTCGCCACAGAAATAATTGTTTAAAATATAAACAAACAAATTTTGTTCGATTAATAATTATTTTAACGTTAAAAATTGCCCAAAATCTATTTTGAAATTTTCAAAACAAAACTAAAAAACAAAACAAAACAAAAAAACAATTGCGAAACACTTAAACCTAGTTTGAGTTTTAGGGGTACACCTACCAAACTTTATACAAATTAATTCTGCAATTAAAATGTTTGTCAAAACGGTAGGTATCATTTGCGTTTTACAATCCCTTCAAAGCAACTAGAATAAAGTCATTCCATTTCTAGAGGAGTAGCGTCGTCGCTGTGGGTTTCCTAGTTTATTATTCTACAAGAGTATTTGTGGGGAGAAGAAAAAAAAATATATCTTTCATACCCCGGGTATCTTAAAAGAAAAAAGCCGAAAATTGCGTAAAGAGACTAACGCAAAATACTAAAAAGATGTCGAAATATTAAATTTAGATTCTTTTGCTCAAGTCTTTACCATTTTACTGATTTTCCTTAAAGGGAAACTCCAACATAGAATTTTTTTCCTTTTCAATTGAAATAGCGTGAGAAAAAAATTAATATATCAATTGGAACCATGTTTCTATCTAGAATATTAAAGCAGATACGAGCAATTACGTTTCCGTAATGGATGGCACTACGCGTTAGGCTTCTCCGCGAAGTACTGGCTGTGAAGTACCCCTATTGGACGAATCCGTCAGGCGGTACTAGGCGTCCAATAGGGGTAGTTCCAGTGCTTCGCGGGAAAGCCTAACGCATAGTGCCATTCATTACGGAAACTTAATTGCTCGTATCTTCTTTAATATTGTAGATAGAAACATGGTTCCAATTGATTTATTCATTATTTTAAAGGTACGCAAAAAAATTATTCTAGCCCGGAGTATCCCTTTAAATAAAATGACACCAAAAGAAAATTAGGAGAAAAAAAAAAAGGTTTGGCGGATGAATAAGCGATGTCAAACATGGTATACATGAAAGTAGTTCAAAATTATAGCACACCAGTACCTTAATGACTTTGGCTACACGATTTTACCTAACGCCTCAGGGAACTCAATGAAAATTATCTCATTTTCTCGCGGAATAGGCTTATTTCCCTTCATCCTGGCGGTTGCGCGCAGTCCCTCGTTTTTGGAGGGAAAAAAAGGGCGGGAAAATTCCCTCCCTCCCCCAAGATCTCATCCATCATGAGACGTCGTCCACCCGTGTAAAGAATTTTGCTGATCCCAGGACTCAGGAAAGCCAAAACTTTCGAGGAGACACTTTTATATAGTGTAAAACAGCTCAGAGTGTCATGCTGGTTTTGTATATATATATATATATATAAATTTTTCCATCGGACGGTGGGCGCTCGGATAACGCGTTTCTCGTTGAAAACTCCGTGGTCTCGTCGCGAAAATTAATCTGGGTGAATTAGGAAGGGGTGATCCAGGATCGAGCAAGATCGCTTATGTAACATTCCATGAAAAAAAAAATAATAATAATAAATGTTTTCCTAGGGACGAGAGCGAGGATTTCCCGCCTAATTTGAATGCCGGTTTTTAAAGGGGGCTTATGGGACAGGGCCCCCTGGAACTGGTGGAGACATCTATGGAAATAATTTTGAGTTAAAAAGCGTGTTGAAGCGCTTCAGAATGTTGTGTTTAACTTAAATTGGGATTAAAACTAGGATTAGCAAAATTATAAGTTAAATCGAGAATTAGGCTTAAAGGACCAGCCATATGTTAAGGGATATTGGGAAGAATCACGTCACAATTACCCCGCTTTGTGGTACGCTTCTCTCGAAGAGAAGTTTTATACACTTCTGATTCAAGTACTATTTAGTATTTTAAGAATGTCGGATATTTAAAATATTTACACTTTTAACTTCTCTTTAACAAATAAAAATTAAATCCTCATTACACCTCCGTTGTATAATTTATGGCTGCGATTTACATAAAATTATTTTTTCTCCATAATTATTATTTTTCCTTTCCCATCGTTTATCTCGCGAGTCGAAAAATATACGATTTTTCCTTCTCTGCGCGAGATTAGCAAATACAACGTTGTGTTTTTCTTAGCTTTAGGCCCGACCGACCCTATGCTAAAATACGTAAAAATAAGTAACAAATCAGATAAAAAGCTAATCAATCTTGAATACGTGGGTTGACAGACGTAATTACGCTAAAATAATATTCGCCCCATCACTAACTTTGGGATAATAAAAGAAAAATTTTAATCTTTCGAGCAAAAAATGTTTACTTTAGGTGTACATAATTTGTTTGCTTTTTCTTCTTCTTTCGAAAATATAGTTTATTTAGTTAAAAGCAAGTCGAAATAAACTCAAAGGAACACGTCGAGAGATAATGTAGATTCCCAAAGTATATTAAACCAAGAAGTGATCTCTCGTTTATTAGGGAGAACGTATAAATTCGCCACATTTCCAGCTTTATCTCCAGTCCAAACGTAGGTCCGGAGTTAATCCCCGCCTCTAAAATACAACCAGCAAATCATTGGTTCTTGACGCGAATGACGAAAATTACGTATTTTACGACTAAGGAGAGGCAAAATAGCCCGGCCTCCTTTTACGTCCCCCCTTGTATTTTGAAAGGGGGACTGGGACTATATGGCACGCGAATACTTAGGCATCTTATACCTTCTCCCTAATAAACTAGATATCACTTCTTGATTAAACCCAAGTTACCAAAAATATGACATAGAAATCAAACATTTTCTTATCCCCTATGGGACTTAAATATATGATACATCACTCAGAGAAAATTTATAACTTTTGTTTAACTGATTTCTAACACAAATACGCGTTCAAAATTTTGTATTTTGTATTGCCAGGGGTAAATAACGAAAGGAGTTAGAGACGCTAGCTTCCGTAGTGTAGAATACAGTGGGACTTTCAAACGTAGACACAGAAAAGAGAAAACGCCTCGGTCGCGCCGCCTATAATTCAAAATAAGTATGATATTTTCCAACCAATAGCGTGGCAGCAAAGTTTCGAAAGGCATGCTGGGATATCGATTTTCTCCTGTCTGCTAGTATTCGTCTGCTAGTGTTCGTCTGCTTACGACTGAGTGACAATTAGGGTTAGAGTAAAGTTTATTCATTAAGGTGCACTTGAATTAGAAACAGGCAACTTTAAAGTTGGTAAATTCCTTATTCGATAATGAAATGGAATTAAATGTCGTTTTTGCATCCTTCAATACAGTTTTAGTTGTTTTAATTTCTTTAGTCACAGATACAGTCGATGATCCTGATCCCACAGTTCCCACTAAGCCTTGGCTCACTGGGCCGACTCTGTAACCGCGCACTTACGGCAAAAAGAGTTTGATCACATTTTGAGGATTTCCCCGGCTTCAAATTGCAAATTGTTGACTTATCTTTCTTCTTTAAATTGCTGTTTACTCGCGATTGAATATAATAATTATATTGGGTTGATTTATGAGACGACTTCACAACATCGACAGTTCGACACCCGCCATTTTACTTTACCCAGAATACCTTGCTGTGCGAGATTTTAAGGCAAAACTTTTAACGTTCTGCTCTTATTTACAATACAGTTCCAAAGATGGCACTACGTTAGTTACAAATTCTATGACGTTTCAAGGTCCCACTGTATTCTACACTACGGAAGCTAGCGTCTCTAACTCCTTTCGTTATTTACCCCTGGTATTGCAAATAGTGCAAAAAAAAAGAAGAGGACGAAAACGCCCCTCGTAAAATGATGAATGGGATTATTTTTGTGTTTGTTTAAAAGATATATATATATATTTGAACTTAAACTTCGCGTGTGGATTTTTTTAATTTCTATAAACTCCCAAAGCCATGCTATGTTTAAATATACAGTGTGTTTTAGGATACAACCTTGCATGCTATTTTTAAAGACAGTTATTTAAAGAAAATCAAGGCTGAATAGGGAGGCGATATTGCCCGCGAATTTCGTCGCGTTTTTGGCCCATTATAATCAAGCGTATCCAGGGATTTTTGAAAATGCGTTTCGGAAACATCTGCTAAATTATTCCCTCCATTTTATGCTAATTTGTGCAAGAAATATGTGAAAATACCCTAGCGATATTATGATAACAATTTAAAATAAAAACCGCGCCTTTTCGTGATTGAATTAGTGAAGAAAATGTTTTTCTCGTAAGTCTTGAATTAACTAAAGTAAATTAAAGTTTAATAACGCGAACCAATCCTTCGCTTTAGACCTAAACCTATTCCAAGGTTGCTACATATCAGGGAAAACCTGGAAAAGTCAGGGAATTTCAAATTGGGCCAAAAAGCGTTTATAACTACTCCTTTATATAATTTATTCATAGTTGAAAATTTCAGAGATCCCCAATAATTAAAAGCCTGGAGGAAACGCCGTCTATTCTAAGCTATTGTCAGTATTTTAAATCCGCGTCCATCGTTATAACGTGATAATTGTCCCCGTTGTACTCTAGAATCCTCGGGGGAGAACTAGTGATGGTGTAGAGCAAAATATGTTCTATCCATTATTTTCTAATTGACTCTACGGTACCAAGCGCGCGAGCGCGCTACATTCCTGCACGGAACGCCACTGAATAGAGGATTTACTCAATCCCCAGCTACACTAGTGTACACCAGCGCAAGCCAGCGTGTACCATATATTCCCCTTTTGTTACTCCTTAAGTCTAATGAAGGGAAAAATTCAGCCTCGGGATAACTCGGGAGCTGCGCTGGACTTTGCAGACGCGGAGCGAGGGGAATAAAACTACTCATTACCTACACCGAAAATTGAAAAGAGAATTTAAAAGGATTTAGGGATGCTAACCTTGCATCACGGATGGGATGGGGAAGCTCGGGATGATTCTAGGAAGATGCTGCGCGATAGAAGAATGGGACTTTTTAAAGGAAAAAAAAAGGGGCCAGGGAGATGTTAATTAAAAGTGAGCTAGGCCATACATACAACATGCATTTTCAAATCTTATTTAGCTCCCGCGGCGGTGATGTAGAGCTCCAAAATTTACTAGGAAAAAAAAAGGGGGGGGGGGGTTCGAGAAAGAAGATGTATAGAAAAAATAATTTAAATGCTAAAATAATTCGTCTATTTTAAGGAAAGGATTGACTCATCTGTATTTGGCATTTCATTAAAATTTACCAATGGAGTTGATGTACTCATTTAAAGAAAAAAATATTATAATATTAAATTTATTGAAATTAACCCATAAATCCTGATGCTTTTATGACTGAATATTGCGCCGCCATATTTTAAAATGGCGTAAGCAAAATACGCAGATGGGAAACGCTGGGGTTTCTTTACTGCTATATCAAGAAGTGATATCTAGTTTAATAGGGAGAAGGTATAAATTCGCCACATTTCCAGCTCTATCTCCAGTCCAAACGTAGGTTCGGAGTTAATCCCCGCCTCTAAATTACAACCAGCATCTCATTGGTTCTTGAAAACTCACGTCAGCGCGACGCCAATGACGAAAATTACGTATTCTCCGACTGAGGAGAGGCGAATTAGCCCGGCCTCCTTTTACGTTCACCTTTGTATTTAGAAAGGGGACTGGGACTATGGCGCGCGAATACTTAGGCATCTTAAACCTTCTCCCTAATAATCTAGATATCACTTCTTGGCTATAGGCTAAATATAACAAAACAGGATGTTATAGTGACTGTACAAATACCGTCATTTCTTTGTGGTAAAAATTACGTAAGAATTTTCGACACCACCCTCTCTAAACCTAAATACTTCCATTTAAACTATTAAAAAATTCCTTATCGCCTAAGTTGAGGCGTTGAAATCAAAGGTAAAATACTTTCCAACTTAACGTTTTTCATAAGAAAAACTACCCCATAGTTGAAGAAATAAAAAGGAAAGTTTTTTTTCTCTAGAAACAGAAACCTAAAACTACTTGTAAAAATTATAAGTGAGCAATTTGACTTTTCTTTCATATTCTTTCACTATTCATTTTCGCGCTTTAAGACTTCTTAAAAAAAGGACCCGAGGCGGCTTTTTGGCGAGAATTACAGTAACACAAGGTTCTTTTACAATTTCAAGTAGCCGTGACAATTTCTGTAGCGAGAAAAAAAAGGTAGGAGAAGCGGGGAAGGGACAATCTAGCAGCTACTCGTCAGTGATGGAAAAAATAAACCGCATCTGTTTTAGAAAGTCAGAAGCGTATAATTACGTTGCATAATCAAAAATAATGACTTTATTAACGGAGAGAGTATTTGAGAGGCTATTTTCACCCCCCCCCACCATATCTCCGTTACTCCCCCATTCTTTCTCCCATATAGTTAAGAGGAACAAAGACTAGTTCAACTTCTTTTTTTCCCCGCCACTAGACTGGAAAAACTTTTAAACCGGCTCTCTTCAGTTTAGATTTCAATGCTATCCTTGATTGCTGTTGTTTTTTCAGGGAATGATAACTAAATTTTAAGACTAACTCATGGAAAAGTGATTTAAAGTCTGTCTTAAGGCCTTTTTGACTCATTTAGACGAGTCAACTTGAGTTGAGTAAATTAGAATTGGGACATATGAACAGAAGTTGGACAACACCTTCTCACCTAAACGTGTCCTGATCAAATGTCCTGATTTCTAGGAATCCACATTAAACAACCCCCCCCCCCCCCAAGATTTCCAGTAAATTTAGAGCCCGTATTCAAATTCCTTCGCTTTTGACGAACATGTTTAAATTTCCTCAATCTCATATGTCTTTCACCATAACATTGAAACTTTATTTTAACATTCCGATACATTATTCTTTCCATAACAAAATCCCTATAGTTTAAATTGAAACGCGACGTCTTATTAATATTTCCTTGAACCTGGCCAACCACACTCCTGAATCAAAAACAGATGCGAAACTATGAGCGGGCCTCCCAACAAGAAATGCAAAAAACAAAAAAAAAAAATAATAATTTTCACCAAATATCTTCGCCTAAATATCGTGATAAAACAATTCATAGGAGAAAGAAAAAAAAAACACCCTATTTTCCGCTATGATGTCTTAATTATCCTCCATCCCATCCAGGTTGGCTGAAAGAGTAGTTGATACAGTACAAATCTCTCTACTATAAGATGTACCATAGATTTACCACATCCTTTTCGATTATTTCCTTCTGTCCAAATAACACGCCGAGCAGCCGTTATCATTATTATCAGACGTTGATAAAATGAAGTCATTACTATAACAAAATGTCTTATCTTTCAGCAGAGACAAATGAAAATAACATAAAGTGAGGTAGGTACTGGATGAAAGCCTCCCGTAGTCCGCGAAGTATATGGTTTTCTCTCTAATTTCTTCGGTCAACCAATCAGCGACCTCTACTTTCCGGTATTATCTCAATACGAAAATAACTATAGAGCTGCTTTTCGGGTAATGCGTTGCAATATTCTTTGGTTCTTGGAGATTATCATAGATTTGGTACATTAACCTCGTAACCAAATGTAATTCGGTTTCTCCGCCAGTTTTCCCCGTAGGGGGCAGTAAATATTTTGGCTCAGAGACAACGTGAATCACTTTCAATTATTTTCCATTTGCCCTTGGTAATATTTGGAAATGTACAATTTTGCTTTAGTTAATGGACCTTCCTTATTACGGTACTGTTACCCTTGGTATTTTTGGGAGACGTAGCCCTCCGCCATTCTTCTTGAGCTGGCTAGATTGAGACCTCCCACGGGGAAGAATGGCAACGGGTTATTAGAGACAGAGAAGGACCAGGTGTGCTAAAAAGGCTTATATAGAAACCAGTGGTACTGAACTGGAGTGCGAGCGAGGATAAAGGGAGTACGCTCAAATAACTATCATCTGGTACCCTCTGGAATCAAGCTTTTTCATACACAATATACGTATAATCATATTTAATAATAAAAACTATTAGATATAACGATTAATTAACTTTTTCAACGACGTCGTGTTTGAAACAATATTTCAGCTTTGACGTTAATTGTTTTTAACTCGCTTTAACGAATCTGGTATATTTTTAAATAAGTTATTATTAAAGGGAGGGTGAACTGCTTATTTAGTCTATTTCAACTTCTGTTGAAATTAGATCCGCTAAAAAAACATTCCATGTTTGACATGGGTGAAAACAACTTTACAGGGCGTAGGGGTCTACCAAAAAGCACCGCTAGAGGCAATGCGAGTTGTCTAGCCTCCCGCGTGTCTGGCTCCATCTGGCGTTGTCTCTTGGCGAATAGGAAGAAGTCCCCCGCCCCTGCGCGTTGGTTTCTCTACAAGTAATTACAGGAAAGGTCTATTAGAACAGAATTTTTATTATTCATCTTAATGGGTAAAAATCCTGTAAGGGTTCGTTTTTTTTTTTTTTTTGCAAAAACCACGCGCTCGGAGAACGGGCCTATTATGAGGCGATTTAGGCGGGAAACTTTGTACTTGCTTTGGAAAAAAGGGCGCCAGCGCATTAGTAACAGCCTTTTTTTAGGCATTACCGTATACAACAGCAACGTTTAGACGCGAGCATTGGTGGTTAAGTCCTTCCTAACAACGTCTGTTCTACTCCTGAGCCCAGCTCTCTGTAGAGTATCAGTATAGAGAAGGGAAAACTAGAGAGTACAGAGAGATATTTTAGTCTATATCTGTCTGTATCCTAACAGAAACCCATAAACTAAAGAGATACGCCCGGGTTAGAATTTCTTTTTCGTTTTTAATCGGAAGAGGGCATAAAATAGTGAATATATCAATTGGAACTATGTTTCTACCGACAATATTAAAAGAGATATGAGCGATTAAGTTACCGTAATGGACAGACACTACGCGATAGGCTTTCACGGGAAGTGCCCCTATTGGACGATTAGTACCACCTGACGGATTCGTCCAATAAGGGTACTACCAGTGCTTTTCGGGATATATCTTCTTTAATATTGTAGATAGAAACATGGTTCCAATTGTTATATTCATTATTTTACACGTTCTTTCGATTAAAAAAGAAAAAAAAAATAGCTCAAAGTATCTTTTTTACAGTATAAATGTTCCCATACTGTTTCCCTGTATTCTGGTTTTTAACCTGGGAACATTTGACAAACGGATGATGTTTACTTTAAGTGATGGACGTTTTTTCTTTCATACACGTATCTGGGCTCTCAACGGAGCTAGGAGAAAGGCGGGAATTCTATGCTAAGCCCCTACGAGTAGGGCTAGCCCGCACGGCTTTGATGCTTAGCTCGGGAAAACCCTTAGAGAAAGTGAGGGGGATTGGGGGGGGGGTCTCGCTAGCTTCTCCCGGGCCATTTTGGTTAATGATCTGCCAGGAACGTGTCAGAAACAGCCTTATTGACCGATCTACCAACCCGATTCTGATTTACTCTCTCTCTCTTTCGCGTCTCACACACACACGTGACATACACCAGGGCACACTAGGATTTTAAGAATATGGGCAAACATTTTAAACGAGAGTGATTCTGAGCCCCCTCTAAGAGTACCCGGGGTATTAAAAGGTAGAAATTCGCTTTTAAAATGATTTTAATTGGCCTCGGAACGATTCTGGAGAGCCCTCTTGCTTATATTTTGCCCGTTAAGAGATGGAACCTTCCCTCTCGAAATATCTCGGGCAACCCTTTGTTCACCAAATAGGAGAGATTTTAAATTTATGAAAATTATATTTTTCTATATTTACGTATATAGTCCCCTAATTTTACTGAGAATTATATGGGAAGGAATAAATTAATCTCATCAACAGGGACACTACTTTACGCGTACTTGTATTAAAAGGAATTAATTTGGGTAAATTAATTCGTATAAATTTAATAGGTTTAACAAATAACCTAATATTCGTTGCGAAATTACATTATTTGAAAATTTTCCCCAGGAAAATAAGACAGTTTAATTTAATTATGTTTTAAGTCGAATTATTTGAACTATATCTATATATTAATTAGTTTTCTTCATATTTATGAAGTGAATTTTTAGTAATATTACATTAGTTTAAATTAGTTCCAGAGAAAAATAAGGTAATTTTATTTTCAATTGTATCTATTAATTATTATTAATTAGTTTTCCTGATATTTATGAAGTGAATTTATTAATTTTACATTAATTGAAATTAGTACCAGAGAAAAATATGGTAATTTTATTAGGAATTAAGTCAAATTATTTTTAATTGCATCTATTAATTATTATTAATTAGTTTTATTGATATTTATGAAGTGAATTTATTAATTTTACATTAATTGAAATTAGTACCAGAGAAAAATATGGTAATTTTATTAGGAATTAAGTCAAATTATTCTTAATTGTATCTGTTTATAAATATTAATTAGTTTTCTTGATATTTTGGATCCCATACAATTTTACACGCACACTTAGAGCCTTTCCTAGAAACCAAAGCGAATGGTAGTGTATTTGGGAGAAGCTTTCATCTAAGTAGAGAGGAGAGAGTTTGGAGTAGTAGGAGCAAAAGCCCATGCTGAGCGGCTGCTAGAAACACGTGACGTATAGACTCCGCGTGAGTGTCAATACCACTCATTCCAGTATACGTAGCGCGAGATTTTATTTGGCGGCCCCGTTAAAGGTGGCTTGGCTACAGTGGCAGACACGAGTGCTCCATATAGACACCATAGGAAAGCGCGCCAATGAAAGGGAATTTAGGCGGGAAAAAAAGTAGAAGGCTCAGTAGGAAATGGGAAAATCGGTATAAAATTAAATAGACGACGCGGGGAGCTAACTCGAATTCCCAACAGATGTTCTAAGAAATGCCCATATAGAAAATATTAATTTGGGCCCTCATTCAAAGGATATTTATTTATTTATTTTTTCTTTCTAATCTTCATATATACGACTATAGTTCAATCAAGAAGCGATATCTTGTTTACTAGGGAGAAGGTTTAAGATGCCTAAGTATTCGCGCGCCATAGTCACAGTCCCCATTTCAAAATACAAGGGGGGACGTAATAGGAGGCCGGGCTATTTCGCCTCTCTTCAGTCGGAAAATGCGTTATTTTCGTCATTCGCGTCGCGCAGACGTGAGTTTTCAAGAACCAATGAGATGCTGGTTGTAATTTAGAGGCGGGGATTAACTCCGGACCTACGTTTGTTTGGACTGGAGATAAAGCTAGAAACGTGACGAATTTATACCTTCTCCCTAGTAAACTAGATATCGCTTCTTGGTTCAATAGCGGATAGGAAATAAGTCGATGAATTTATAGGCCTAGCTTTTCGATAAAATTCTTAAGACCCAACCAAAAGATATCTTAACGACTTTTACTCGATATTTTGTTTCAAAAAAAAAAAAAAAAAAAACCGTCAAGAATTTCAGTTAGTGTTAGGCCTAACTAGGAATTAAAAAAAAACTATATAAAAAAACACGTTGAAGAACATTATGTTTATAGTCGACACGTTCTTGGTTGGCAAGATATCTAGTAGAATTTCGATATCTTTATCCCATTCCAGACCCTTATTTTATCAAGAAAAAAAGAAAACCAGATAACTTATATCACTTGAATTGGGGTAATTTTACGGCAAATTATCCATCTTGAAAAACAAGATGTCGCCAGTTAAATGCCCTCGTTTCAAGTTCAATTTTAAACCTGAAGGACAGACACGGTTTATGGGAAAGGTAGACGGAGATAAATTATCCGTGTAAAATAAAAAATAACTTCACGACCTCTTCGTTATCGCCATCAGGGAGAGCGAGAGCCAGTGAGCGAGGCTTAGCAAATGGAATTGAGAAGATATTTACGACTTTTTCACGTGCTTGTCAATGTAGGAGCTAGCGCGCGAAATGAGTCCCGCCAAAAGTAGTCGGTCGTACAGATGAAAGTGGGAGAAAATATTTAGGAAGGTTAACTACTCTTAAAATCAGCGTGAAAACGCAGCCACTTTATCAGTTAACGCTGGAAAGGAGCCGAATAAAAGGTGAACAAAAAATGTCGTAAATTGGGGATCCGATCGCTAAGGTTTTTACTGAAAAAAAAAACCCTGATTTTCAATTAAATTGTATCACTAAATTAACGCGTATATCATATTAATATGAAGAAGAGAGTAATTTTAAAAAATAATTCGCAACATTTTGACCAAATCAAGGGTAGTTTTCAATTACGATACTTGAAAATTTAAATTAAACGATATATCAGCTTCATAGTATGCTCTTAACATATTTTTATAATATAGGCTTGTTCCTCTCGAAATTCCAGGTACTTTAACGCCATCTATTTTAAAATATGCGTAACAAAAAGATAGATCTTCAATTTTTAATTCGAAAAATAAACCCGAATTTCAAAATAGACCTTAAAGCCTACAAAAATCTATCTAATAGAACCTTGGGCGGTTTTAGAGTTTTTTTTTATTATTATTAAACACTGAGTCCATCCTCACCCTTATGTATTTCGTTTGATCAATTTTTTAGCCATTTAATCGGCTTATAAGATCGGAAAGGCTTCTTTCCTGGAATCCAGCAGCGTGTGTTGTCCGAGCGAGAGGAGAGAGAAAGAGAGAAACGTGTGGGTGGAAAATAAAAAAGAGTTTGGAATAAAGAAGAAAAAAAGGAAATACAACTAAACTGGAAGCAGAAGCAAGAGCAGATGAGACGGAGGGAGAGAAAAAAGCGGGAGATAGGAGGGGAAAAAAAGAACAGGAAGAGCTTAACTTTCAGATCAAAACTCACTCGCCTTGGATGGAAAAGAGGAACGGTAGCCTCTTCGCTCTCCTTAAAGCCGACAGAGCTTCGACAAAGGCTTAAAACATCCGTACGGAGTGCAAAATACTTCTTAACTGGCTGTTTCCCCCATTTCACCCCCCTCGGGATTGCTAGAAAAGAGACTCAAGGCAGAAGAGAAATGGGAAGCTCAAGAGCAAAGATGATGTAACTCAGTTTTTAATGAATGGACTCGGTTTCCTTCTTGGAATTATTTAGTTTAAGTATTTATTTACTTATTTACGTGGTACCTTGTACTTTAGCAGACGAAAACACGTACAGAGCGTTATGAGCTTAGACGGAAAAACAACGTTTTCATTTTCCCAAAGCGCCTGTAGAAGTGTTTCACTCGCTGCACACCAATGTTCGCGGAAAAGCCAACATTAAGGAAACGATTTAGCGAAATGAACTAAAAAATTTACGATTTTAAATCCTTTTTCTAAAGTAATTACTAAAATAATTTTATATTTACACGCGCAAAAGTCCACACTGAATGATAATCAAGGCCCAGCCCAAACCACCCTACCTAGAAAGCTGAAACGTTAGTCTTAATTAGTGGGTACACAATAATAAGAATGTTTTTCAACCCTCGGTCATCTTGGGAAACGGCGACCACAAATTGAAAAAAAAAAAAAAAAAACTAAAAATCACTTAAAATTAAACTTAGTACATATTTCCTGGAAACCATCTCGCTTATATAAGAGCGGAGGGGGGGCTGAAAAAATCCTTCTGAACTCTGAAGCTTTGCAGAGTTTTTCTCCGGAGGGAGGGGGGGGGGGTTAGAGAGAGAGAGAGAGAGAGAGAGAGAGAGTCGAGGTGAGGTGCAATGGCGATGGTGGTGGGTTATTAAATGCTTCGAAAGTTCACTAACAAAAAGGGAAAAAGTGGCAAACTGTGTTGTATTATCGGAGTCAACCACCGAGGACCAATTAAAAAGCGATAAAGTCCCACCCACTCCAGGGAGGGAGTCGGTTCGCGCGTCGCTCGGGATCCTCTTCTTCTTATTCTTAGCTCCTTTCTTTCTTCTCTATAATCCATCCCAATTAAGCCAGAAGACTTTAGGACCAAATGAGAGCCTTCAAAATGTCGACTTATCATGCCACCCCCACCCATCCCCCTTTTCTGGCCGTTACCCCTATAGCGAGGCTTCCAAACAAAACTTATTCTTACGAGGGAGCTAGTCTTTTTAAAAAATATTAAGAAAATTTTTAAAAATACCTTACGTTACAAGATGGCTTTAAAAATGAAGAAAAGCTGGGTTAATTACCATGGACTGAATTTTTAACAGGCTAGTAAAAGGGGTAGACTAATAAGGACGTGGTTAATTTGGACCAGGAATTTTAGTTAAGTATATACAAACTTGGTTTTTCGTTTAGCTTTAGGTGTTTTTTTTTTGTCTGGTAAAAAGTAGCTCGTAACGTATTATAATATAACACGAGTAATAAAATAAAAGAATATACAATGTAATAATATAACCCCTTCGGTATAGAAAATAAGACCCGGTTAAAAAAAAATAGTGAGAAAGTTTTCGGGGAAATTCTTGAAGCTCTAGAAAATATATACGGAGGAAGATATCAAGGGAAATTCAAGCCGTAATCAAGCTTACAAAACACGGAATCAGATATTTCCCTTGCCAATGTAATATTCCAAAGTTAATCTCGACTGGAGCCAAGAAATAGCGCCGCTCCAGTTTAGGAAAAAGAGGAAAAGGCGCGGGAAATGAAGGCGGGAAGAAAAAAAAAGAAAAGAACGAAAGCCTGCGGGTCATTTTCAACACCTATACTATATAGAATGCTAGAAGTTACGGGACCAAGGACTAGAACATGTGGGTGGCATAGTGAACGAACTTGCTAACAACATTTGCCGCCTTGGGTCATCCCTTTTCAATATATATATAGTATTTTTTATAACAGTTTTTCACCCATACGTCTATCGAATATCGAATTACTGTCTGTCTTAGAGTATTTTACTATAATTTTAAAGAAGTATCTCTAATTATATTGTTGAAAAACTAACAACCACGTGGAGATTTTGAGCACACTTTCACCAGACTATCCCCACTTTTTTTTCCCTCGCAGCACGAACCCTTCTTGTCTTTCTCCGCATTGCAAACTACGGTTGAACCTTTATACGTATGGGGCCCATAATTTTAAGTGTATAGACGTAGGCTCTGACTCGATATATACACTCAGTTGAATTGGGTCCGGCGGGGGCTTTCGCCCCACATCGGCACTTCTTGTTCCGGGGGCATTGGAGCATTGGATAAAGTCATAACAAGCCACTATAACAAAAAGCCAAGTCGAAGAGGGGGTCCTAAAGGTAAAAATAGGGGGTGGGCTAAAAGTGTACGGTCGGGGCCTATAAGAAGTGCCCGTGGGGACCCTAAAAATCACCCCAACCTTTTCGAAAGACGATGCATCAAATTTCGCGCGAGGGGCCCTTCTTTTTTTTTCAGATCTCACCCCCTGACATAACGTACGTCATCACCTCTAGAAGTTCTTAACTCGAAATAAAACCAATATTTTTACCGTCAAAAATCGTCCGAAAACGGGGAAAATATACTTCGCCTAGTTACGAACTTCCGGTATAGCTAAAACATGGTCCGAAGAATAGTGGGTATGTTGAGAGTAGAGCGCCCTCGGGGTCCCTAAAAAGCCTGATGAAGGTGCCAGTCTGAGGGGGCCTAAGGGAACCCCGGCTTCTCTCATTCGCGGTATATAAAGCCACCCAATCCGGAAGGAGCGTAAATTGACAATAGGCTCCCACTGTAAGGATAACCTGTCCTTCCCCATTAGAGGCTGCGGACTACGTGTAAGTCTCGCGGAAAAGCCCGCCACTTCTCTTCATCCGAGCTCGCGCAATTCCTCTATACCATTTTGATTGCGCGCGAAACCTTTTTCCCGCCAAAAATATAACATTTTTACTGTTGATCGGGAAATGCCAAGGGCTCTCTTTTACTTTTCTGGCGCTGGATTTATAGACGCGGGTACTAAGGGTACTCTAGACGACGGATGATTTTTACAAGCTCGCCTCGCAACTAGTGCCCTAACACTTATCATATAGGATAAAAAATGAGTCGTAAGAGGCTTCCAGATTCTAAAAAAAAAAAAAAAAAAAAAAAAATCATATTTCGACTTGTTAGACTATAGACCTAGGAAAAATATCATTTTTATAGAAACACCCAGGTACAAGAAAATAGGCTTAAAACCCTTTAATGACGTATAAAAAATGCACCCATGAATATTCATTCATCAAATAGAATCCGTATCGGCATATATAATAAATTTTAAATCAAACTCAAAACGTTCGTTTGACATATTTTGAAATATGTGAGATTATTTTCCGGATCAAAAAAAAGGGGGATAGTGAGTAGAAATTGAAGGAAAAATATGTTCCTTGCAGAGAGAGGGGGTGGAAAAAGACTCAAAAATTGACCAATGGCAAATGATCTCTGGGATAAGGAGTAAGATATCTTTTACGACGATCGAGTAAGATTGATGACGTAAGAGTGACCGGAAACTCGGTCATCTCGGAAAAGGGAGATTGAGATAAGGGATATGGTCACTGAAGCGTCATCTGTCATCACGATAAGCTGCCAGGCTAATTCTTTAATCATCGTTATCGCGTTATGACCTGGCCCAAGCTTCAACATATAACATACCTCTTCTCCCCTACCCCCCCAAATATGCCAACTATATTCTTGTTTCCGTCTATGGTTTGCGCATTTGACTAAACTTGGTTATAAAGAGAGGGTGAATTCAAATCAGTGGGTAGAATGTTTTGGAAACCGTAACGATAACATTTGGGAGTAATTACTCCATGGAATACAAAGTTTCTCGCGGTAAATTCAAAACCGGATGAACTATTATCATTATGACCTGGTTAGACTAATTATAAATTCTACTTTGAACTTAATTATTCGAGAGTCATTGATGAGAGCGACGCAGTTTTAACATCATCACCAATTAAGTCAAATGAAAACGGCATATTTTATTCTCCGTTTTATAATTTCAAACCTTATTGAACTTAATCTTTTCAAACTCGGAACTTTGTTACGCTTTGATCTTTGGACCTCTTTAGCAGATCTGACCTATTTTTGTCTAAAAGTTTTGGGAAAAATAAGTTCCACAATTCCTTTACTAATAGATGAGAATCATCTTTGGGAATTTGAGCGGAAAGTGAATATAGGTTCCTTACGTCTCTTTGGTATATATCGCGGACAACACGCGGGATGAATAAAGAATGCGCTAGAAAAGTCGGTCATTAAGATTTCAAATCCTCGTTTAAAAGGGAACAAAGGATACAACTCAATACGATAATAAGTCGTAAATAAATCAAGAACCGCCGAGGACGAAAGCCCCCGCGTATCTTCTCCGAGAGCACAAAGAGAGAGAGAGAGAAAGAGAGAAAATTTAAGAGATACGTTGGACTCGAGCAAAGTCGACGGAACAGACAAACAAGACAGTATGGCCTTTTCAAAATTTAACAACTCGAGCGAGCGCGCGGGCGGGCGAGATCCCCGTATATACATTCCTTCATTCTCAAAACTGAGCTAAGTGGGTAAGATATCGCGCGAGCTATAAGGAAGGAGAAAGCGATTTCGAGAAAATTTGGAAACAGATGTTGATTTAAGAGCTGACCCGTCTTATTCCCCGTAAACCCGAGACTGCAGGCGAGGTAAGAATGTAGCTGAGATTGTTGTTGCCCCTAAATCATCGAACCCTATAATACTCAGATGACCGTAACATGCAACAAGTAACGACGAAGCAAGGCTTTAATTTGTGATTCCATCCAGGACTAGGTTAAGGAAGCTGAACAAGGTTGCCACAATTCCTTAACTGGTTTAAATAGTTTTAGCTAACCAATTTCCCATTTGCAGAAACTTTTTAAAACACCCTAACTCATTTCCAGGTACTGTGGCAACCTCGCCAGGTGTTTCTCAACCACCCAAGATGCAAGATGGAAGGTGGTTCGGGGAATGGCTGGCTGACTGAGTAAAATGTAGAGAGACAAGAGTAGCTTTTAAGAGGATAGTGGCGCCTTCCTTAATAAAGCAAAAGGACGACAGAGTTACAAGCACTTCTCTCCTCGACCATCCCGGCGGCGGCGGCGGGTTTCGTGATGCGTTGCGAAGGAAAAGAAAACCATGCCAGGGACGCTCCCCTAGAACCAGCAACTATAGAGGATGGCATCTTCAAGACTTGAAAACCGTATACACCACCATTCCGTATACTAAGGTTGTAGGAGGTGAAAAGCGATTATTTGACTGGAGCTCCTACTATTCCGGACCCGGCCCCGAGTCAGTGCATGGACTGACACTGGGTCTCTAGAGGGTCAGACAACACGAAGAGAGAGAGAAATGTCGTCCGAACTTAAGTAAACACTCTTCCCTCCAAGCCGCGCGCTTGAAATATATCCAACCAGAAGCTACATTCTTCTACATAAGATATACTTTAGATATATTGTCTACAAGTAGTTTCAAAGGCAAAAAGAAATAACGGAAAGTGAGATAGTAATGAGAGCGTAGGTGACGTGTGAATCACGTTGCGTCAGAGACAACGAGTCAGTAAAAAAAAGAATATTCTCTCCTGCCTGGTATAACTATAGTTAAAATTAACAGGTTTGCACTGAACGAAATATACAGGGTGTTTCTGATAAATTATTGGTGATGTTGTTTGGGCGATTTTGAATCGAAAATGTTCCGTGTCATTGTGTCGTCCGGGTCTGTCAAGTCTAATATTTCATGGACCGTGAAGTTCTCCAAAAATAATCTAACACCACATATGCCTCAAAACCCGGTCATTAATTGCGTCTTGGAGATTAATATTACCATAAGTTTATAAGATATGTTCCATAAGTATGTCACTACCCATACTTCGTAATGTTAGAGGCTTAATGAGAGCTAGTTCAAGAACGACGTGAGAATTGACTACACACGGTTTTGCAGTCCATCCTCCTCTTTAGTCTGTACTAAGCCTTCGACAAGGCCTCACTACGCGTCGCTTTACAAGAATCTATGACGTTTCACCTACGTCACTTCATGACAAGCTCTCATTAACGAGTGACACACTTATGGAACATATCTTATAAACTTATGATATTACTAACTGTCGACCGAGGAAGCTATAGAGAGAAAGGTGTGGTAAACATCATAATGGACTATAGAAAAGGCTTTGCCTTTGATACTAGTATTACATTGTGCAAAACGAGCCGTTTAAAAGAAAATTTGAAGTAAAAGAAAACAAAATTGTAACTTCGAGTTAAGGGTTTCGGTTGTTGGAAATATTACAGTCGTTGGTTATTTTCTTCTTGGCAAAGGGTGTAAAAACAATATAAAAGGTATAAAGTGCTGGGAAAGAAAAAGTCGAACACGACCCTTAAATTTTGTTATTGGTTTCGCTTTGGTAATTCCTTTGAGAAATACAATTTTCGGTCGTTTTCATTTTTAAGCCTTGGCTAGTTCTACTTCTAGCTGTATCGCAACGAATGGAGAAGCTAAATTCGGGTGACGCTTAGTCAATAAAACTAAAAGCGATTCGGCCCCTTAGCCCCTGGATGACTTTTGCCACGCCATACCTTTCCAATGCCCCCTCCCCCAACTTCTTTTTTTACCTTTTACCGAGCCCAAAACCCTACAGCAGAAAGAAGGGGGAAATTTTACGACACTGTCAAATGATATTAAACTCAAGGTATAAAAAGTCCGCCAAATGTTAAACGCGATTTTCTCAATTCCAAAGATGCAGTGATAATTTTTTTCTTTCCATCTTTTCCAAAGAGTACGAAATTTGATTTACAGCTAAAAAAATACTTAGAAGTGAGAATATTCGATTTTATATTGAAATTAATTGTTATCTTAACGGTCTGTGAATTCACGGATAACTGAAATCTTGGTGTTGCGTTATTTCATCGGAAAAGAGTCAAAAAACCTAATACTCGAATACTCAAGTCAATACTGGGCAGTCATGGCCGAATTAAGGAATTTTGCGCCCAGGGGCCGAGATAATGTGCACCCCCTTAAGTCGAAAAAAAAAGGAACAGCAAATGTTGCAAAGGGGGAATAGTTTAACCCAATGCGCCCCCAACAAGCCCTGTGCCCGAGGGCCAGTGCCCCCTCGGTCCCCCTTTAATCCGGCCCTGTGGGCAATGAACCCACTTTGTACAAAGTCACAGTACCTCAGATGGTTAGAGCATTGGGGCGGTGACCCAAGGTCAAAGGCTCAAATCCACTCTGTGGTGTGAAATAATTTTCACCCGAAGCTAGGTTCTATAAACTACATTTTATAAATTTCTTAGGAAAATTACTCAAAATCTGCGGGCGAAAAAACGTAAATTCTTCTATCATGAGTATATAAAATAAATCCACTGCAGAAGAAGCTTATCGCGCTACCTTAATAACCCGACTCCAAAGAAAAAGACTGAAAAGCACCGCAAAAATAATATGGAAGCAATTTAACGTATTTTATCATGAAAAAGGAAAGTAAAGGCTCCAGCCAGAGCTAGCCAGAAGAAAATATATATATATATTCGGATCAGTTCAGGAGAAATATCTGAAACAGGTGCTTAATGGACTAAATGGGCTAGAGTACACTGGGGCTACACTAGAGCACCCTGGCTTTTAAACGACTCTAGAATCGAGTGCTCCCAGCATGCAGGGAGTGTATATAAGGAGTAAAAAAGAAAGCTGTAGAACTTAGAAGCCATTAGAGGTATAAAAAGGGGGGAGTAGATTTAGAGAAACGATTTTTATAGATGAAAAATATATAAAGTGGGGGAGAGAGAAAAAATCTTATTACTTTTGCTTAGCCTGATATCTAAACCATGAGAATATATATAAAGAAAATAGGTTTTTTACTGCATTTTTTCACAGTATAAGGCTTAGTTAGGCCTCGACCTTAAGCACTGAATAAATAGGATCAAAATCATTCAGAAGCACCCGCCTTAAGCTCTAATTCAGGAATAAATATAAAGGTATTTAAAGTGAAGGTGAAAAATTAAGCCTAAATATGTTTTCTACCGGTACGAAACGTCTTTTGAAATTGCATCGTTTCATTGCACCTTTACATGCAATTAATTCCCGTTAAACTTTTCCAAAACTAAATAATTTTTAGAGTGCTTCTTGGTTAACTTAAATCGATGTTAAAAGAAAAATTATAAAAGAAAATCTTTTGATTTCCCATATTATAAACTTCCATTAGATATTTTTCACGTATACCTATACACCGATTTAATATATGGATGGGATTATTCTGTTTTGCATATTACTTGTTCGCTCCAATAATGATATGGAATGCACGTGCAAGACCGAAAAATATGGATCTCCTTATCGATATTGAAAAGCCCTATTTATTATTATAATTCACGAGGATTATAGACCAATTTAGTTAAAAGCGGATGCGAATTTTTTACGTAAGAAATTGAGGTAAATAATTAGGCTGATGAAAGGCAGGTAAATTATACATCTGTCTCTGAATTGAAAAGGTACGTCTAAATAGGCGAAATAAATCGATCAGAATTTTTTAGATATTCCATAGACGAAAAGATAAAAGGGATTTCGGTGGTCTCAATCAAGTTATACGTAGAAATATATCTAACTTATAAATTTAATGTTATTTGTTACGTATTTCATTTTCACTTTATGTAAATATTTATTCCAGATGGTATTATAACCTTTGAACCTTTCACTTAAAATAAATGGGTAACATGGAAATAAATCCGATTACAACTTGATTCGGATAGAGAGAGAGAGAGAGAGAGAGAGAGAGAGAGAGAGAGAGAGAGAGAGAATAGACAAAAAATTTACATTGCAGATCGTATACGGATATTAGCTGATATTGGGAAAACGTAGTACACAAAGTCAATGTCAGAAATGGAAAATTCATCTTAAACATATCCCACCTTTAAAGAGAAGGTGTAATACCTGAAAGAAGCGCGTTAAATTTAAACGACATCGAGAGAGAGAGAGATAGGCAAAATACACCTTCCCTTGCGATAAAAAAATATATGCAAAGCTTAGAAATTGATATTGACGCAGATCTATCACATCAGAATTTGTTTTAAACAGAGAAAGGGAGGCTGTGCAGAGAGAGTGGGCGCGAACCATAGATATCTGAATATATTCTTTTTATTTTTTGCAGAATCCACTCTCTAACTTTATACGAATCATCAAAATCTCTTGACCTACGATTCTAACATTCGAATAATAATTCGAAAACAGTGGCACTTAGGGCAAAATATCATAGAACATTTCCGACTCAAAATCGCTCAAAGAACATCCCAACTTAATTTATGACAGACTTATCAGAAACACCATGTAAATAGAAACATACTTCTCATATCTACGTATTGAGCAAACAGAATTACACATTTTGCAGGAAACTGTACAGTTTTTGGAATATTTCTCTGAAGCTCCTCCACTAAGCCTAACCATACTGTCGCTCTGTAGATACTAGTATACACACAAATGGAAAGTGACTGATACGTTCACTGTAGACTTTCCCCCAGCATACAGAAAGGGAATGATACCGAGGGACCGAGGCTTAGCAAAAACACTAGGGGTAAAAGGTACATTTTCTTATCTACGCGCCATACCAGTTTGATTTGGAAAAGTGCTCTTCGCGTTTTGTATTATCAAAATAGCCTTATTCAAACGAGTTAGCTTTCTGGGAGAGAGAAAGAGAAAGAGAGAGAGAGAGAGAACTAAGCCTTGGATGGACATAAACCATAAGGCCTACAAATCGAGTCAGTAAAAAAGAATTTAATTTTCTAGTGTCTGCTCCGTTCCTAGTCGCTATGGTAACTAGTATACAATAGCGAGATGGAAAATTCAGAGATCCTACTCTAGATCATTTTTGGTTTTTCTATTTTTTTTTTTTTTAGGGGGCAGAAAAATAGACAAATTTATCACTGAGTTACCAGACCTACAGATTAGGCTTAGGGTATTGCCCTTTAAATGCATTATGCAACTATACGAATTCTCTACGATTTAATTTACATTATTTAAGATTAAAAAATATAATTGAAAAGAATTGAAGGTTCTTAACCTTAATAATGAAAATAAAATTTTTATTTTGCGAAAAATTCCCATACAGACGTAACTAATTTAATTATATAATTAACCCTTGTTAAAAATAGTAGGTGCATACTTGTACTTTCACTGAAAGTAGGGTTTATGATAGAAAAGTTAAGAAATTTAAAGATAAACCTGTTAAAATGTAGCTAATTTCATGTATTTATACTAACCGAACCCCGAGTTTCATAAAAAAAAAATAACAACTAGATTTAAAAATATTACGATTCGGACTAATTCAGTACACTAAGGGGTAAGAGTGACCACACGGACACCATAGCTACTGGGCATGTGATGATGGTTCTTCAGTAGACCTCAAAGGTATATTTTCTGTAGGTGTTTCTTAACCAGTAACGAACACGATGTATCTTAACCTCTCTATTGTTTCCAAGAGCCGGACGGTGTCGCCACAATGTCGAGCACGTTCTTTATAAAATAATGACCAATGGGAAGCGGGCGATATTCATCAAGGGAAGACTATTTTACGATGACCACGTGCCCATATATAGGAGCACGGACAAAGCGTATATATATTTCCCGGCAATTACTGTACTGGAGGCGCCTTTTGTTGACTGCTACGATACTTTTCCATATATACGTGTGTACCCCACCTTAAACCGAAAGGTATGAAAAGGCCAAAAAACAAAATATCTTTCCTAATAAGTTTTGTAATAAATTTATACTGTTGGCCATAACTTATTGTAAAGTGTAATAATTTACTGAGAGGTGAGACGGACAAGGCATAAAGGCGGTTTAAGGCCATTTATATAACGTTTCTCTATTAATTTGGTCCTTTTTTTTCTCCTAGATATGATGTTGGAAAAATAAAATTATGTCACGATAATTAGTTGGCTTTTTAATGTTATATTTTAAAACGCGGGCTAGCAACGTTAATGAATATTGCGAATGTTTGGCCTATTTTTTTGAAAAATTACCGCTCACGTGAGCTAGACTGCCATAGCTTTCAATATTATTGACACAAGATACGATAAAGGGGTTGAATTTAAAATTAGGCCAAATAATAATATATATTGTTATACTAAGTTACTAGCGCCCAGGCTAACGTTACGGAATGTTAAGCCTATTTTGGAAAGCGAAAAATCTAAAAACGGTAGAAAATAGGACTGATATATCCAGGAATAAAAGAGCGAAAAAGGGGCCGAAATCAGGTATAGTTTTCTCGGTTGAAGCATACGTGCTCTCGAACTCAAATGGCCGCTAATGTTAAAAGGGTACGAGCCAAACGAGGGGGCGAATAATCATTACGGCCTATCATTAAGAATATGACCGGCAACGACTTGAATTTATAATCAGACCACGTGTATATATACTAAATACTGAGTATCAGAAAACTTTACCACCCCCCCCTCCTCCAAACCCTGGGAAAACATAATATCTTCTCCCAGATACCCAACAAGGGGTCCTAAGCAATACGGTAACGTCAATGTGTCCAAGTAATTTTTAAAATTCACTGATTTAAACCCAAGTAAAACTAAAGAATTTCCTTAATATTTCCATCATCCTTATAATTTCCGTAACTCTAAAGTTAAATTTCCTGAATTCTCCAAAAATATATTGATGTTCTGATAAAAGTCATGGATATTTCCTTACTGTGCTGGTTCCTGATTTCCCCAAAATTTCCTTACTGATTTCCCTAAAATTTCCTTGACAATCAGATAAAATATCTTGAATACTCAAGTCCCTTCTTATTACCACATCTTATCACAAATATAAAAGCAACGAAATTTTAAAAAAAAAAAAAAAATACTCACTTCTTAGGGCAAACTTGTGGACTGACTTTGACCGCAGTGCCAGAAATTAAAGGAGAGAGTTGAGTTTCAGAATACAAGGAGAGCGGGTCTTTTCCTTAAATCATTTAGAACAATCCAGTGGTCAGTTTTACTTAAAACGTACAGCGCATTTATTGCCTGGAAAGAAAAAGAAAGAAGAAAAAGTAGGTATTTAATGTCCGTTTAATGTTAGTATATAAGCTATCAACGTTACGGATAATTATGGGGTTAAACGATGGTGTGTTTAAGCTAAGCCTTTGTTATTTCATTTTATGCTTTTACGATGATGATGATGTTGGGGTCACATCTGGTATGTATAGGGCGTTTCGAAGGCTTTTATATAAGAATTAATATCAGATTTAATATGTATAAGAGCTAACAAGCTAGTTCTGTAATTAAATGTAACTTAAACGTGCTTTGTATCCCTGATAAATTATTCATTGAGTAATGCGTATTCATTTAAATAAATTGAAATTAATATTAATACCCCACGGATCTATTTTGATTAATAATACTGAATCAGGGATAGATTTAATTTTAGAAGTAGGAATAGAGAACGGTTAGTATTTACTTCAGTCCGACTCATAGCCCAGTATAGAGCCCCTCCCTCCAACACGTAACGAAAATTTTAAATTATCTTATTGGCTCACTTAAACTACGTTTTGATGACGTTGCTGACGGGAAAGGCGAAAAATACGTAATTTCTTTTTACCTCTGTCGCTATCACCCGCCTATTCTTTCATACCCCCCTTTCCAAGGGGGTCCGGGACTTTGACGAGCGCCCACATTATACTCTGTTCTTCATTCCTACTTCTAAAATTAAATATATCCCTGACTGAATAATAAAACAGTTTATAAATTAATATTCATTTTTTTTTAATTTTGAATGAAATTGAAATCCTATAACTATCTTATTTCAAATGAAATTTAGCACGAGATTTGATAAAAATTGCCCGCGATGTGACAATCGTAGAGCGTGCTACGTAAATTTTGTTAACAAGAAGGCAGGGCGTTACGCGATTGGTTGGAGGTGCATATTTCAATTTGTCTATGAAATCCCGAACTTATTTGAATTTTAAAACCATTCGGAGACTGTATTTCCTGAATGTTTCACTATCCAAATGGCTCTTATAATTAATAAAAAAATCACTGGTTTTTTCTTTTCACCGTGGCCCTTTTTAGCAAATATTGGAACTACTTTCCTTTAATTGCAACTACCACCGCATTGTTTTTAAAATTTATGTACAATTTTATGTAAATTTTGACGGGGGGAAACACACTAAAATAATCCATCCACTGAAATAAATAAAAAAAAATTCATAGCAAATTTATTTCACTGAGAATGAATGTATGCATGATTCGGAATCAAAAATACTCTAGCGCGATTCGAATAAAATAAAATAAAATATGAAATAAAAAATGAAATCCATCAGAAAGTAACATTGGGGAATAAAGAAAAACACTCTAGCGGTAAAAAAATAAAAAATATATCAAAAGTAACCCCAGGAAAAATTGTCTTGGTAATTCGGTCTTTTCCCGAAATTATTCCGATCATCCCATGAATAATGAAGTCAAATCGGCACACTCTTATCGCTTTTATCCTAAATTTACCGTAAATAAACAATAATTTTACATTCATAATATGTTTGAATACACTCTTTCTTCTCTTATTTTTCCAGAGTCTCGTGGTGTGCTTGTTTCCAATCTAAAAAGTCCATTAAACTTCAACCGAGTGTCTACAACTCTACATTGAGAGCTAATTTACATCAAAGTCGTATTTCCCATCAGAGGCGGAAGTCTTTGGAGCCAAGTAGGAAGAAAGAGAGAGAGAGAATAAAGAAATCCTCTTTTTAGCCATATCGTAGTATACGATAGGCTCTTAGTTTGACCCGAGCCGTCGTGGTAGTAGTGGCCGGGGTTGTCGCTTCGTTATCGTCAGATTTTAGCTTAAAATGAACTTTATATTACCACAACCCACCCATAGGGGTTACTGGGCTCGGTTAGAGATTTAATTTTAATTAAAATTTTTGCAGGTCAGACCCGGGTCGCTGGCGCAACAGGCAGACATTCTACCAACTGAACCATAGAGCCTTGAGTTTTTTATTATTTATTCTTATCTCTAAAATGTCGGGGTGATGTGGGGTGGGTACCTCTTAATCTGTGGGGTCGGAAACTTTTGAATTTTTATGTGTGGGGTCGGATACTTATGAATTTGTATGTTTGGGGTTTTTACCTCTCCGAGTGACGTAGTCACGGAGAGGTTCTAATTTCGACGTGTCTGTGTGTGTGTGTGTGTGTGTGTGTCTGTCTGTTGTTATTGACTTACACCCCAGGGGACCGTGTTCGCAGTTTCCGAATTGAAGCAAATGTGTTCGCTATTTCCGGACCGTATTCACAGTTCCCGGAAATTTCAAAACTTGAATCTATCCACAAATCAACTGGCCACTATTACTTCATCTGACTAGTCAATTGTCTATTCTACATGAATACCAATCTGTACTTATTGGCTTCAAACACCACCATTTTGTGGTCTTTGTCCATTCCACATAGACACCAGTCTGTACTTACTGGCTTCTATCACCATCATTTTCTGGTCTTCGTTTTTGTCCATCCCACATGGACACCAGTTTGTACACCTGGCATCTAACACCACCATCTTCTGGTCTTTGTTTTTGTCCATCCCACATGGACACCAGTCTGTACACCTGGCTTCTAACACCACCATCTTCTGGTCTTTGTTTTTGTCCATCCCACATGGACACCAGTCTGTACACCTGGCTTCTAACACCACCATCTTCTGGTCTTTGTTTTTGTCCATCCCACATGGACACCAGTCTGTGCACCTGGCTTCTAACACCACCATCTTCTGGTCTTTGTTTTTGTCCATCCCACATGGACACCAGTCTGTACACCTGGCTTCTACTCCTTAAGGTTAAGACATACGCGGCGATCGGCCAGGGTTACGAGAAACGTCCGGCCTCCCAATGGTGGGGCTTCCACCAAAGGTTCACGCAATTGCGCTGTTCTTATTCATAGCTGCGATTCGACACCCTTATATACTACCTATTTGATGAAGGCGAAGCAACCGGCGTATGCTTCATTTCAAACGCCAATATTAGTCAAGTCTCTCAAGAATGTTTAATTGTTCTTTTTCAAAACGATGTAACGCTCAATAAGGCGAACAACTATAGAAGAAAATATTTAATATTAATTATATTTATTTTAATATTTAAGATAATCATGTCTCTCAACTCAAAATTAATACGGAAAGGGTAAAACAGCAGTCTATGTGTTTGTCTATATGTGTCCGTCCGTTGTAACACTAGTGCGCTGCGTTAGAAGTTCGTTTTGTTTTGATGTGTAAAGAAATCCTTCTGAACCTTAATATTCCCGTTTTCCATAATATAAAATGAATATGTGGAAATATTTTTCGTAATTATGATGCATTTAGTACTTTTGTAGCTTTAAAGCTCCGTTTCATTTTGATATTCCAAAGATTTTTTTTAATATTATTATTTAAAATGGATGTTTATATATTACTTAAGCTATACTACATCTGTTTATAGCATAATCCTTTCTAAAGTCATAGTGATTACAAGCTCAACGCTGCTATGTTGGTCAAATGAACTTTTGTCTGTCAATAGGCCTAGTGAACCAAAAAGTAAACGTTAGGGTTTGGTTTTCGTTTCTGTATGCAGAGACATTAACGGTTCAGAGTGAGCCGAAAGTAAAATACACTTTTAAATAATTAGGCTTAGATTTTATAATCATGGTGGAAATCTGGGCCGCGTTCAGCAGAGCCCAGCGCTGCTAGCAGTGTCCTACATAACGCGATTTTGTTTTTGAATTTTGACGTCACGGTGCTTAGCGCTGAGCTAGCGCGATCTTCAAAGAAAATAGTCGGCTTTTTGGATAACGTGACGTAAAACGCGTAGTTCTCAGTTTGGCGAAAAAACCATGGAGGAATTAATACAAATAGCTTTATGGGACTATAGCTATTTAATTGGCGTGAAACCAGTTGATCACGCGAGAATTTTAAGAGATATGTTATTTTCTAATTTTAATTATAAAAGTTGTTATCTATCTCTATAAATATGTTATCCTACAATTTTTGTTAAGCCTTGGTACCTTGCACGCTTTATTGCGCTAGCGTCATTTATAAAACGCCGATGACCGGAGAAAAGCTATGACGACAGAGCTCACCGGTAAACATTTCCAAAATCCGCTGTCTTTTTTGGTGAGCTCTGCTGAACGCAGCCCAGACCAGTGAAAGGTCTGATCGTAATCGGATAATAGCTTCGTGTTTTCATGCTTTTTATGGTACGCATTTACTTTCAGTGTGTGTAGCCACAAATAAGCTTTGGTGTTATGTAACGTTAAGTCATGTTGTTAAACTAAGAAAATCGTTGAGGTGAAACGAGAGGATAGTGTTTACATGCCAACCCTGTTGTGAATATGGCTTTGAACATAGAGGGCATACAGTTGAGGAGTAGAAAATTGGGCCTTTACAAACACGTAAAGGTAATATCCCTCCAAAGTTGTATCTCTTCATTTCCCGTTTTTCCCCCATCGGATGATTTTAATGTGTACAAGTATATCATTATTGGATGTAAAATGTCGTCTGATTTACAGTAAATTTGCTATGCTTTGTATACTGCTTTAATATTTCATAAATTTTAACTTAAGAAACATTTCCATATCTGGGTAAATAAGTTTGTAAGTAGTCGTCTTGACTCGGAGAGGTAATATTTTGGTTTTCCCAACTTGTTATATTTATTTTTTATATTTATTTTCTTTTTATGTATGTGCTAATTAAATAGATAACGATTTTCCCCGTTTCCTCCTCATGTGTTTCGTTCTCGTTCGGTAGCTATCGTCGTCTATGTTATGTTTGACTCAAATGTGGGTTTAGATAGAGCTAACATATTGTTAAATGAGCGTTATGCGTTTGATCATTTTAGCATTGCTAAAGGTAATTCGAGGGGATAATCACTAAAATGCGTAATCACAATAACTAAACTTTCTCTTTCAAAAGTTTCTGGGCATAAGTCCTTGTTAGAAATTTATAAGATGCGATAAGTGTGCATCGGCATAAGTCTATGTTGTAAACTCATCGAGGGGATTATCACTAAAAAGTAAAAACTATCTGTTCTTCGATTCGCCGGAATATTAGAATTACAGCATAAGTAAATTTATACGGTTATAATTTAATCACTGTTTAGAGTAGGGAATCGAGGGGCTATTCACTCTGATTTTATGCACGGTAAATCATTTAAGCATTGAAAAAGATAGCGCTATTCACTCATTAGGGTAAGGTATAGAGGGGTTATCCATTCATTAGGGTAGGGTATAGAGGGGCTATTCACTCGTACGATATGGCTACTATTACGAGCCCTTGGGCCGTCTTGTTTTACATTACTTCCCTTATTCCGGTGGAGCTGGGCGCTAAAACATCTAAATAGGCTGGAGGCTGCGTGAAATAGAGGCCGAAATCAAGCACTCTCTTCTCTTGTATAAGGAAGGTGCTCGTTTCACTTTTATTCCAGGGATGGTTACTGGTTTGGGGAAGTAGTCTGTCAAAAAAAAGGGTATCTGATCTACTCGATCCCTAATTGTTGCAACCCCGATATTATCGAATTTCAAGTATCGTGTTAAGATTTCAATTAAGCAAATGATAAAACACAATCTCGTTTTAAATAGAAGTACATAACTGTCTGTTTGAACGCGTGGGACCCCTTGTTTCATTCAATCACGAGTCAGTATGGTGGTATAGCCTTTGGCGGTACAAATCCTTCAAGGCGAAGAGTGGAGGATGATAATAACGTATAGTTTTCCGATGCACAGCCGAGTTTGACACCCGGGGAATTTTAGCTTCCCATTTTTCACCCATCCTTACTCCTCGTGTTAAAGTAAGGAATGAAAAGCTACGAAATAATGATACAAGATTTTTTTTTCTTTTCCTCCTCCCACCCTCTTTCTTAAGCCTCGGTCTCTAAGTCTTCGGGCTTTAGTCTGGCAAAAAATTGGGGAAAAAGTCTTCTATGCAGTGTTTTTTAAGTATGAATCATATGAAAAACAAAGTTTCTTTTCCTCTCGACAGTATATGATAGATATGTTGTAAGAAATGACTTTTTAAAAAGCCTAAGGTTTAGACTAGAGTGACAGACTTTTCGTAATATTCCTTAAGTTAGGGCCTAATCTCGTGTTGAATTTGAAACAACCGACCGACCACGTGACATTGCTTCTTAATTGTTAAAGCGCGGAAGTTTCAAAATTCAAAAACAAAGGCTTAAAGAACTATTTAGTTTCTAATCACGTAGAGACCCGAGCCTAAAGCGCCAATCAAACGATCCAAGTAATTCAATACAATAATAAATCAATCGAAAACTGATTAAGTCAGGTAAAGGAAAAAAAAACATACTGAGTATATCTTTTTAGTTCTTACTCTGAGCGATAATAAGCGACATTTGGAAGCTAAAGAAACAGGCGCCTTGAACGGATTTTCTTTCAAAGCTTCTTTTTTCTCCCTTACTTCCCACTTCCGGTCAAAAGAGCTTCTCTTATTTTTGTCCGTCCAGCTATAGCGACCGAAAGTTTGTAGAAGACATCCGCAGGTACGTGAGGCTATTTATAATCCCCAATTTACTGTATTCCTTCCATTCGAGGAAGCCGAGTGAACATCCAATAAAGCCCTCAAAATATAAACTAGCTCAACCCCTTCAGCACGTGCGTGAGATTCATAGATATCAGGAAATAAATAAATGCGAGTAGCTTTCGTGAAATTTAGGCCTTGGCCGATGAAAGATCATATAGGATCATAATATCCATGGAAAAGGCTTAGTAAAACCTCACGTTGGATTAAGTTCGGGAGTTTTCTATAGAGACATATAAAAATAAGAAAAAATACCAACGTGATCTTCATTCTTTATACCTCGATTTTGCGGAAACCATAATTTTTTTTTCAGGTCCCTCGCTAGACATTGGAATTATTATCGATTTCTCTTTTCAGATAGCCAGACTTTTAGAAAAAAATATAATGTAATTCATATATACCTTGAAACTAGGTCAAATCTTGTAGGAATGCGCGTCGATCATTTACTTATGGAAACTTTGGGTTCAATTCAGTTCGTTTCAAACACGCACTAAAAGGCAATCTTTTAAATTGAGACCAAAAGGTAATTCCATCAAATAACAAACCACCGCGTGCATGCACCTTCTTTGGAAAACTTTTGCGAAATTGCGAACTTTAAATGTTTACGTAATTACGAACTCTGGCGTTCAAATAAGACATTCGAATTCGGGACCCATAGACCAAACAAAAAGTAAAGAAGCGGGCACGATTTCATCCGTCTTGGGTTGAAAACCAAACGAAAGACAAATAATACCGCGCCAGGACGACAACCCAATCGATTCACAATCTCAATTTGAAATTAAAATAAAAATATTCTTGGATATTTTAAATCAAACTGATCATCTCATGAGCTGGGGATTGTTTGAATTCTCACAGACTGAGAGAGGTAAATGTAAGAGGTTCGGATTAGCGGACGCCAGTAAAGCAATGGCGGATGGCGCAGTAGTCCTCGTTTGGAAACACTAATTATTTTGTAATAAGAGATAATTTATTATTTTTTCAATATTTTTCCTTTTATATTTAGAAAAATGCCGTTCTTTTAAGGTATAATGTTATGTTACGTGAAGAGCAGTTAACAATATTGCATTTATGTTTGATAGGTTTGAAAATGGGTCTCGGGCAATGTTTTGACCCGCACGACAACTCCTGTCCTTACTCATCAATTTGTCTATGTAAAAAAACCCAGCAAAGGTAGACCAAGGTATAATGGGGCGAGTTAGTCTGGATTCCACCCCTCTTTGGATTTTATATTTTTTCTTCGTTTTTCGGGGCCTAAAGTGACCCGATATTTTTGGAGGAAGGAAGCGAAGAAGAAGGAAAAAAGGGAAGGGAAGGCAAGCAAAGCGAGGGGAGCATTTTTACGGCCGACTGCCTTTTACAATTTCCGGGCGCTGGGCGCAATTTCGTCGTTGCGAGGCGACGAAATTTTTCCCAGGACCCCCAAGCTTCCTACTATCCCTGTGGCCGACGTTATAAAACTTTGGCAAAGCGTCCGTCCGTCCGCCTTAGTATACCGTTCCGCTCGAAATTGAAAGTCGAGAAAAAAACAATTTCGACACGCCCGCCCACCCTCGCATCGCATCGCCTCGCCCAACCTCGCTACACGTCTATAGGTAAAGAGTATACGAACGCCAGAAATAAAAGATCCGGACATTCTATACCGCATACTTTCAGTTACTTCGAAAACTAAGTATTTCAACTTTTATCCCTAAACTATAAAAGTTCCGTCTAACCCGTATATGAAAGATACTTTCAGCACGTGCTAACCAGACTAGCTCCAAAAAAAAAAATTACAATCCAAAAATAGACATAAGTATAATTTCTTTTAGAATACAGACATAAGAACTTCCATGGTAAATTTTTTTTAATAGAAAGAGGTTTGACAACTTTTTGCAAAAGCAATGGCCAACTCTGGCAAAATATTTAAGTAAACATAGGAGGTATCTTCAATAGCTAAATAAGCCTAACTGATTTCAGTTACACGCACGGCGTCTAAGTATTTTGGGAAAATATAAGTAAATATTTCCTTAAATATATGGATAGGGCAGAGGTTAAAGGTTAAGGCTAGCGGACAAAATATTTTATGGGAAAATGCGAAACCCATTTCGAAATTTGGAAAAACCTTGATATTCCGGATGCAAGGCGGAATTTCGCAAAACTATCTGGATTTTCCCTGATATTACCTGACAATTTGCCAAATTCCCTGATTTTTCCAACTTCGTTTAAGCTCTACAAAAACACTTCAGTAGAATCACTAAATATTAATTTTAATCCAACCTCAATCACCCAAAAAATAAACAGTCAATTTTGTCATTTACAGCCTTTTAGAGCTGAATACCGTCCTTACAGATTGGTCCGCCCACGAGCGAAACGTGTAGATAGAGGAAAAGAAATCGCGGAGAAGGTGGATATAGGTATATAGGAAAAGTAAAGGAAAAAAAAAGTCTCCTTCAGTAGGGACAAATAAAAACGTCTTACGAGAGAATAGTGGAAGACAAACAACTCAGGTAGGTTCGGCTACGAAAGAGGGTTAAGCTTGGCGCCTACTCGTTCGTTCTATAACTAAACCTAAGTAGATCTAATATCCAGTAGCTTTGATTAAAGAAAGGTAAACTATACCGTGTGTGAGACAAACAGAACGGGCGAGTAAAGGTACCGAAGATATTGTATATATACTTAAGAGCCCAAGGCCTATTGGCTAGTAATAAAGCTTCCATCGCCCCTTATCTGGTTTGTTGTTTTCCCTGAACTACTACATCCCCTTGGTTCGGAATGGAGCTGCTGATGCATGTACACAATGTATATAATATGAACAAATTTTAAACTCTCCTGACGGGTTTACTTTTATTAGAGATTTTAAGAAACTGGATAAAAACAGTCTATGAAAACGCGTTCAAGTTTCAAGTATTTAGACTTAACATCTATGACGCTACACGGTGCATATTTTCCTGTCAATTTTTCTTAACCTCTCTACTACGTTGCAAACACATCTAACTAATCGAGATTAAAAAATAGACTTATATAATAAACAAAAGAAAAACCCGGCCGCCTGGCAGATTTTTCTGTAATTGAAAAAGGGCTGAGGAAACCGCAAATTAATCTTTAGCGACATTTAAATTTTTTTTCCCAGGAGCGGAGCTAGGGGTCTAGTAAAAAGAAAACCGATAGAATTTATTTTTTTATTTTAACTGAAAAGGGTAAAAAAAAAACACAGAAAAGAGTAAATTGGCCACAAAGAAATTCGATTGTCTCTTAAACATCCTTTTGTTCTTCCAACCAGTTTGAAGCCTTACATCCAACGCGCGCCATACACTGTAACAACTACGGGAGGAGTAGAAACTATTTTTCTATCAAAGGGACTCGTCGTTCTTTTTCCATTTTTTTTTTGTTTCCTCGCGCTTTCGCGGCTGTGTCGGGATTGAGTCGTCAGCTTTTAGATTCCAATTTACGATAAGGAGGGAAATCTAGGAAAACTACTAGAAACAAAAAATACTAAGGGTCAGGAAAAGAAAGAAAAAGTGGGACCATATATATGCAATGTAGAAGTTTGGGGGGGCTGACTGGGTCTTACTAAATTGGTCCCCCAAAATTCAAAGGTAGATAAAAATAAAGATATCAAATGATAATTAGTTACCCAATTTCTAGAATTACCAAGGAAATTTTAACCCTAATAAATCTATCCCTAGGTACCCTTAAAAAAATTCGATTTAAAAGTATAGTTTTAACTATTTTGCATTTATCTACTTCTGTCTAAAATAAAAAGAAAAGGCGGGAAACTTTACGCGCCCTTTTTCAAGACGCTGCGGATAACTTGATTTTCTTTTTCCCTTTGACAGTCATTGGTAAGCCTCGGCCCAATAGACATTGTTCACTAGTCAGCAAAATTTTGTTACCTACAGCCTCCTATACGCTGTAGAAGTTGGTTCTACCTTTAACCAACACGTGTAGACTACAACCCCGTGTGCGCGTTCGGGTTGAGTAAATCGATAAACCCGATTCACGGATAAATCGTAAAAACTTTCAAACGTTTAAAGTAATAACGAAAGATATTTTCTTTCACCTTCACTTTAAAAGATACAAGAATTTATATTTTCTTAATATTAAAAAAAAAAATGCTCAGCCAAAATTATTACCTTCGGGTGGCGCGCGTTTTAAAATATCCGGACTGAAAATATTCAAACAAAATTTTCTGGTTAGTTTAATCCATTTTTTCTTTCCGGAGAAAATATTCCAATCCCTTGTAACGTAAGTCTTAAGAGAAAGAAAAAAAAACCGCCTCTATTATTAAATTCTCCCAAAATTCTCTCTTTTCTCTATCTCAGACTCGAGTCAAAATTTTTGGACTAACCAAAGAAAACAGAAAAATAATATGAAAATACCTTTCTCTTATTTTAATATTAAAGTAAAAGAAACCCAAGCGAAATAAAAAAAGGTAATTTTTACTCAAATAAGTTTAAATTTGAAACTTTGAAATGTTTCTTGCATTCGCCAGTTTTTTTTAATACGTTATATCTTGAATACACAAGCTCGTTTACAGGGGTAAAAATCCCCATGTTAATCCTATGGCCCCTGTAGAAATGTTTAACACGCAATGCAGTAATACGGATAAGTAACAATCCAGGGGCAATACGAAAAATATTGAAAATTTGTTATATTTCAATAAAATGGTCTTAATTTCAAGGAATAATGTAGAAAAGAGATAGATATATTCTAAATTAAAGAGCAGTTCAAAATGTGGGTACATTAAACCAGTTTAAATAGGTTTTAGGGCAATTACTTGTGATAAGCGTGAAAAAAATGGTCCCGTTTTAACCGGTGTAAATATTTTAGAACAAAAACTAATAAATAATTAATAATATTATGCAAATTCGTCTTGAAACGATTATTTGCATTTGCGCTTTGGATTAATTTCCAATGGAAAAAACTCAAAATAAAAACAAATTTATCTGTTTTTAAATTTAGGTCAAAAATAAAAAATAATAGAAACACAACAAAAATAAAATCAAATTATCATTTTGATTGAAAAATTATTTTCTCTATCTCTATACAACTTCATACCCCTTTTGAAAACTGATTCAATAATCAATAAAGCTACACGCTACTTCAATTTAAAATGATAAAAAATAAAAAGATAAAAGGGGAGAGAGACGGAATGGCTTCAAAAAGACTAGTATTAAAAGGCGCGTTACAAAAGAGCGGGAGATAAAGAAGACAAAAATCTTGAAAGAGATGAACTTCTCCGTTCGCTTTAGAAGGATAAAGACGGGGGTGTTCGTTCCTTCTTCGCGCGCGCGATGGAAGCTGGAAACTAGCTGTTTAGAACGGGGCGGACACCTGAGGCGATCAAACTAAAAGAAGTCCGGGAAAAAATGGCACAGAAATTTTCCCGCGTTTTTCATTTTGGCGCGAGAGAGAACGTGGGAGTTAAGACGAAACAGCAAAAGAAGAGCAAAAAGATGACAGTTCTAAGAAAAGGTCGAGGATTTCCCGCGTTTTTCTTCTCCCTCTATACAGAAAAGATGAAGACGCGATATAGTTCAACTCTGAAATGATTTCCTCCATTATCGGAGGTTGGAGAGGGGATGGAAAGATGATACTATTGTAAAGACCGTCAGTCATTTTTATAACAATCCCGACACCAAACACAAGAGAAAAAAATATTATAAAATATGATGAAAGCACCGTGTTTATGACTCACGGGCGGCTAATCGTAGTAGACAAACCCAAAATAGTCCAAAAATAATTAGTCCTAGAAAATAGTTCCCGACGGTGCGTTCATTTATTATTTCCCATTTTCCTTTTGTTCGTGCCTTCCCTTAAATTGGCCAATATTCTAGGGTACGGCTACAGAAGTAGACATTTTTCCGAGCCGTTGAATTTCAGCTCGCTCGCTCAGTGTTGGAACCGAAAACCATCAAACCCAACCACCGAACTTTTTCTTCGGTAATGGTTTCAGGTTCTACTAGGATTTGGCCCGAAAAATGAGGGGATATTCCTAAGCCTAGGCCTTGTTAAAAGACGGTCCTTACCACCTTTCGTACAACTCCAACAAAACTTGGCTCGAAACTCTAAATTGGTCTAGTACCCGGTTCCAGCGCTTTTCGTAAAAATTATCAAAAACGACCAAAGTTTTTAAACAATCCCCTTAAAATTAATTCCGAAAATGACCTTTAACCCGCGAGTCTGATAGGCAAGCACGTGCTAACCTTTATATCTATCTCTCATTCTAATTTGGGCTTAACCCTAACCCTAAAAATTTACTATCCAAAAATAGCCACTTTCATCTGCTAAATTTAATAGAAAGAGGTTTGCAAACTCTTGGCAAAAGCGGTGGCGGGTTCTGATGGCAAAATCTTTGGGTAAACATAGGAAGTATCTTTAATTTTCTCGATAGCTAAGCTTAACTGAGTTCAGTTACACGGGCGCGCGGGCGCCGCGTCTAAAGTATACACGAAGCATTCATTTCTACGTGCTAATCGGCGCGCCGTTAGTAATGGAGATTAATATCTAGGAACAGCTCCGGGGAGAGTGGGTCCCTAGCTAAAGGCGTTCGTAGGTCATCAAAGGACCATTAGCCCACCTTAAATGGAGATTTAAAGGTGGTGGGGTATACCTTATAGCGCTTACTCTCGCCCTCTATACCTAACCCTAATTCTCTTCTCTTCATCGGAGGATCGACGAATTACGGTATATCTACTCCACCCTACGAGGAAGGGAAGACGAAAATATACACTAGGGTGCACCGTGAATGGATAACTTTCAAGTTCCCTCGTAGGAAAAGTTATTATGACAAAGTCAAAAACGTGTTGCGTGCAATTTTCTTCCTAACCCGCAGCCGCGGTCAATTTCAATCTACCCAAGAGTTGATTTTGGACCTTGCGAATATTCTTCACTTTAAAGGGATAGTAAAGATTAATTTCGACAATCATAAAATTTGATGCGAGCTTATGAATACCTGAAAATGTGAAAATTTTGCGTATTAGGTTATAGTTTTCATATTTGAAAATCGAAAATATATTCGTTCCCTCATAAGATATATTCCATAAGTTTATCACAGGTTACTGAGAGCTTGTCATGAAGTGACGGAGGTGAAACGTCATAGCGCCAGGTGAGGCGCTGTCAAAGGCATAGTACACACTGCAAAACCGCGTGTAGTCAATTCTCGCTTTTCGTTCTCGAACTGTAAGTCTCTAGCACATAAGCGTCATACTTATGGAACATATCACTTATAAACTTATGGCTCCCTACTATCCCTTTAAAAAGTTTTCATAAGCTTTGGTTATAGTATCTATTTTTACACCACTTCAGGGTGACACCCTTTTCGCTATCGTTTTCCGAACATTATATTGATAATTTATTACGATGTGATTACGGGGGATCTTCATCTTTCTTTCAAAAAAGGTTAAATGCTAATTAATCCCATAGTCATAGGGTTCATTTACACTGGCTTTGATTTATTGGTTTTATAAGGGCGCGGTTTTTTTAAGAACGATAACCGCGTCACCCCCATTTTGAATTAAAGAATCTCGTATTAAAATTTTAAGTGCAGAGTTTTTGGTGAAAATTGAATTTTGCGTAAAAAAAACTTAAGATAAGCTTCTAAAATGCGAACAAATCCAAAAGCGGCCACAGACCAAATTATTTCATGTTAGACATTTACAATTATTGTCAAGTAGGCGGCGAGGGGGGCGGGGGGCCTCTCCACGAAAATCTTTTCTCTACCAAATCCCCCGTAATAAAAATATCCCATTTCTTCGCAAAAGGGGGAGAACTGTACAAAAACCGAAGGGGTACTTGAACAAAACGGTGTATTGCAGCCCATAGAGATTAGGGCCCGTTAATCCCCTACGCCACCAAAAATGACGTTGAAATAGCTGGCATCGCGAAGGGACCAGCCAGACTTTGAGAAAGAGCTGCCTGGCAAGCCTATCTTGAAGTGGCATTATTTTTAGCATCACTCGAGAGTGAACGCCAAGTGGCGGGGCTCTACCGTCATTGCCCGCGTAATCACCGAAATAGGCTTAGTCCTAATTTAAGGACATTCGCGGAAGGCAATAATGAAATCCAATCATGAGAGACGTTAGGCCTTGCCTTTCTCAAAACTCTCCAAGCATCCTAAATTTCTCCTTTTTTTTCTCTCTCTCTCTCTCTCTCTCCAATTTCATTTTTCTTCCCACTAGAAGAGCTCGAAAAAAATAAATGAAAGAAAGAGGAAAAGATGAAGAAAAAAAACACGAAAGAATATTTTCATCAAGTTCATAAACGTCGCGTCAAGTTGACAGCGCGTTGAAAGGAGGTACGGCCATCTTTGGAACTATTCCGAGGATTGTCGACTTAATTGGACGTCAAAGATGGGGGAGGGCGATTCTCCGATTAGGAGACTGACGAGAGGAAAGAGGATGCCGAGAAAAAGATGAAGAAAAGGCGCAAAAATCCCGGCCCTTAATTTCATTGCAAATATAACGTAACTTATTTGAGTTATGTTAATACGCGGCTCTTGCCAGAAAATTAAGCTTAATTATTCCAAATTCATTATTAATATTAGGGGGTAATTTTTGAATCAGAATCCACTATTAACTTTAAAGGGAGTATTTATTTATTAAGTGGCTATTATACTTACGACCCATAAAATGAAATAGGTCCATCAAGGCTATGGCTTGATTGCTAACTTGTCAAAGTAAACAAACTAGCAAAATTAGAATGGCCTATAAACTAAAGTTTGCAAAGGCCAATATGTTAATGGAATGAGTCGTAACGATAATCTCAAAATTTTGGGCTTTACAACATTTTGGCGCCAGAGTGTCTGACGAAATGACTGCATGAACTTCCCAAATCGACTCATCTTCCGTAATATATAAACGAAATGAGAAGGGAGGGGGGATATAAAAATGAAGGGGGGTGGGTGGGAAGGAGAAGCTAGGGATAACGTAATTACACCCAAAGACATTCTATACTTTACGTAAGCGGAAGATGTCGGGAGGAAAAGGCGGGAAAAGGTATATATGTACACTTACATAGAAGCGTCATCTACAAATCAACTTTCTACTCTCGCGGAGCACGAGAGCGCGCGCGAACAAGACGCGAGGGGTCGAATACTTCAACAACATCATACACGTACTTTTATTAGAAGGATTTAGAATATAATAGACCAAATTCTCCTCAACGCAGAGATACTAAAAAACTTGGTTGAGAAAATACGCATTTAAAATATTGTAATTACAGTGGAAACCCCCCGTTAGCATATTAAATAAAATTAGAATTAATCGGAAATTAGCGCGCTTTAACAATTGTATATTCTTCCATTGTTAATACTATCTTGTACCATAGAGGGGGGGTCCAACCCGTGGCGGGTTCATGACCTTACTAAATAAATAAATAAATAAACATCACGTGGCTTCCGAAGTTCTGAGTATATTCCTTAAGCCTCTTTTTAAAATTTTGAAAAGCTTTCATTCAAGGGATGATAGATATATGAAGTATTCAACCCCTCGCGAAAGATGTGACGCAATTTTTGCGTCTAGAAAACGGTCTCCTAATCGAGTCATTTTAGCCGTCGACACATTTCGGGGGTTGCATTCGTTTGCAATGGCTGGCTTGCCCAAATAGCGTTATTAAGTTAACGTCGACAGAACGAAGAGACTAGAGAGAATGTATAAAGAGGAGAATTCCGTTGGCTCGTCTTGCCTCTTCCTCAAATGGGCCCCCATTCTCCTTTTCAACAACCCCCCCCCTACCCAACCTCCTTTACGTTCATATCTTTGTCATTTTTATCGTTTTATTCGCCTATAGAACTTTATACCTCAGGTGTGAGACAAGAGAGAGAGAGAGAGAGAGAGAGAGAGAGAGAGAGAGAGAGAGATGCTGGGGAAGAAACAAAACTGAGTCTAGACTTCTCCTAAACTACGTTGTTAAACGAAGACAGACTAATTATTAGGGCGATAGACATACCAACCTAATGGACAGCTTTTGTTTCAAAGTCTATAGGCTATACGAAGTCTACAAGTACTCTAAATGAATATAATTTAAGAATGCGTGGCTAGGTTTTGTTTTCCTATTAATTTTACGAGTTTTATGGCCCATGAATGTAATTAAATGACAGTAGGTATTCAAAAGAACCTAAACATTTTTAATTGCCCGTTTTGATATAATGAAGTCTAAATGAAAGGAAGCGTAAAATACTAAAATTACTTCCGGGTCGACTGAAATTGCGACATAAAAAAATTAAAGGAATCGAGGGGCTAATTACTGTCAGATTCGCTTACATGTAATTAGTGATGGGCACAAACCGATATGAAATCGGTATCGGTTTGAGCTCAAGATTTGTCAGTTAATAATCGGTAAAAATATGTCGATAACGGTTTAATTGGGAGTTTAAATAATAGGTTAAAATAAAACTTCGACATCGGTTAATTTACGATATTGGCCATCACTCCATGATGTAATAATATTTGTACTGTATGTCTTTTAAAAAGCATACGTAATCCTTTTATTATATACATATATATTTTTTACATCGATTATTCTGATTTGTTAGCTTTCGGAAGAAACATTCGTGTCAATTATTATTATTATGTGAGTACGAGAATCGAATAAATAAATTTCGGATTTTTATAGAAATATATGAAAATAAAATAAATATATTTTATTCTAAATTAAAAAAATAAATATATAAATATATATAAATAATTAAAATTAATTTAATTTATTGTTTTTTCATTGTTCGCCTCAATAACCCTTGAAGATCGTCTAGCTATATAAAATCCTTCCAATATCACCATTATTATTACTTAACGGAGAATAGAAAAAGTAACCCGACAAAAGCGTCGTGAACGGAGGAGGGTAGACAATAGAACTATTAAAGGCGTCTAGCTGTGAATCTAAACTATTCCATTCAAAAAGATAGTTTTGTAGGAGTTGGTTGGACCATTAATTTTGGGCCAACAATAGATCGGGAACCTCGACTCAGTTAAAACATAAATTTGATTAAAAGCCCCAGACGCCAGATATGGGAGACTTCAAACTTTGACAAAACGTGTGGTCGGACAATCTCGCGAATATTTGCTGACGCTTTTCAATTTGCATTGCAAATTCAACTCGTACAAGTCAAATTTCCTTGCCCGATTGAACTTAACGTAACCTAACTCTAACCAAATCTAACTTGAACCCCACTAAACCTAACCTAAACCTATCATAATCACTAATAATACTATGGGAGGTCAGGCGGTTTACCGTCTAATCCCCCGTTTCGAGCTATAGAAGGTAAACATGTACCCATTGAACCTAGCCTAACCCAAGCTACCCTAGAACAATCACGCCATGGATACAAAAAAAAAAATTCAAGCAGCCATCTTATGCCCTGTTTTCGTGTTTCTTAAACTCGCTATTAGCAAAAAAAGAAACGTGTAGGAAAACGTCTAGAGCACCAGACATTCTCATCAGGAAGGCGTGAAATGTTCAACCCCACTGAATCACGCGACGAAATTTCTTAAGATAGCGCGGGAAAAGACAGCTCTAAATCAACCCCACCCCCAAACCCGGCCTCATCCCCGCGAATACGGTATTTCTTATTTCTATTCTAGACGACGAGATAAAACGAATTATAATTTCGTCGGTTCCCTTTCTCGGATAGCACCCATGCAGCTCCCTTCTCCATGCACGACCGTGAGCTAAAAATATTAGACGAGAAAATTATTTAGGAGCATCGTACACTTATGCCAGACACGTCACATAGAGGTGACAAAAAGAGGAAGTCGGAGGAAGTTGAGAACTGAGGAAGAGACCGCGATATTACTTCCGGTTTATATATAGAACTGGGGATTCCTAACTAGTAAAGTCTGCGTATGACAAACCACGCCGCGGCAAAACCCTGAAGCCAGCATGCACCCCGTGAAGTGTCTACTCGAAGCTTCATCAAGAGCCTAGTAGGGTTTTTAGAGGGAAACCCTCCATTTATTTCTCTTTAAATTAATTTCTACCCCTCCTCCGCTGCGGAGTCGAGGGTCTCGCGACCAGCGCGCGGTAAAGAACAAAGAAATGTCCCCCCACTCTCCTATTACGCTCCGCTCTGCTTTCTTATTATGGTTTTGCCTAGAAAATATTATTCTTTAACCTCTTCTCGCTCCTTCCTTTTGTGTTAATATAAAACAAGGTATTTAAGTTACAAAGGGCGTTTTCTAGCCTAAGGCCGTACACAAAAATAATACAAGTACGAAATTGTCAATTTTAAAAATGAGGGTAAGATAGCTTTCTTCTAGAGGAGATGGTTGAGGATTGCGGAATAAATATTCATAATACCGGAAAAGTCTGTCAAAATTTGGTTCTGAAGAAAACAGTCATCACCAGTCAGTCATTGAGTGGATTTCGCAAATAATTATATTGATGAAAATTGGGTATTAAAATTAGCATTAAATCAATAACCACATCATCTAGTAGTATAAGGGAAGCTGTACCCCTGTAGAATTTGGGGGAGCGATTCCAAGAAGGAAATTATATCCAAATGGATAAACCGTAAGCAAAGAAGTTTATTTCAAATTTTTCCTCCCGTATTTTTCTTGCGGGGCATGGCTGATAACAGACATGATTTTAGACTTGAAGGGGGACCTAGTTGGATCCCTGGGGGGCCCGTCTAGGGTTAAAAGAAATAAGATGGCTTAGCTTTTTACCCCTAGAAGGTAGATGTATACATATACCGTCAGAAAAATTCCAAAATTTAAATTTTAAATTTTTTCACGGAGTTACCATATTTTGAGGGGTACCGGGGAGTTGACAATTTTTTCTTTTTCATGAATCGTTTCTATCAGCAGCCTTATTTTGAATTCTCCAAAAACTTTTTATCTTTGTCGGGACTTGTAACTAAAGAATTTTCTATATAAAATCTCAAAAACTACGTTTTATTTAAGTTAAATATATTTTATAATTTTTTTTAACTAAACCGAATTAAATCAAAATCAAAATATAACTTTTTTTTCAAATCTTGTGTTCTAAGCCAGAGCCAGCTACCAGGGGTAAACAGTCCCGTGTTAAACCTATGGCCCCTGCAGAACCCGCATTACATCAATGTATGGCAGTGAAGTAACATTACAGGGGTTGTATGAAAAATATTTCTTTTTACAACAATATAAAAATATTATTTTTCATCGTTAGAACCAGGAATTTACTAATTTAATAACTTAAATTCATTCATCAGCGGCGCTTCTTTTAATGACGTAAATTATTGCCGAAACAAATAATAATAACCCCTTTGTAAATTTTAATTTAAAAATGAAAATACCAAAACCTCGAAATTGCTAAAAATTACGATCAAGCTCATCAAGTAAATTAATAAAATTTTCTTATTTTATCTCAAACAATGAAGGAAAACGTAGCCTCCATCCAATTTTGTTTGCCGCGGGGGAGTAACGCGACCAAAGAACACAAAGTAACCCTTACCTTACTCCCATCATTATACGCAAACACAATTAACCTTCCTAACTAATACAACCTTACACTAGAACCAAAAGCCGAGGCTTCACTGAGAATAGGGACAAGAGTAAGATGTTTCTGGGATATAGAAACAAGAAGACTTTTTAAACTTTAAGCGAATGAGTGAACGAGTGGCGTTTATTAAAAATTGAAGAGACTGTCGACATTCAAAGCTGGAAACAGAAGCAATTTATTTTCTCTGGAAAACCCAATGGAATTTACAGGCATGAGGGACGATTCGGACGAAGAAGGGGGGGGATTTTTATTTGACCAAAGTTAATGAAGACATTCCATTAATTTTCGACGAGGCATTTTGACTCTCGTCGACATAATAGGGAAAAAATTTGGTTGGTTCTTTTTTTCCCCCTTTGTGGTTTATACTCATTTATGAGCTGAAAGGCATTAACTGATTTCGAAGCCTAATCAAGAAGATAATTACGGTCTAAGCATTGTTTGAAATTGCGTAATTAATTATAATTGACTAGCTGATATAAGAAATTCTACCGTCTGGGTCACCGAAGAAATTAAGTCATCATTTCTCAACTTTTTGGTTGGATATTTAAATAGAATTTAGAATATAAAATATAAAAGAAGAAGAAAAGGTTTCTGGTTCCGTTCTTAGCTTTTTCTGAAACCCGAGAGAAACGTTTGAATCTCTCCTATTCCGAAGTCATCCTTTGAAAGGCGAAAAAGGAACGCCTCGTTTAAAATTCATGTCATCAAATATCTACGTGAAAAGTCTGAAACCAGTACTGGCCTCCTTTGGCGTATCCCATAGGCTATAGCGTTTCTCCGAACCCAAAAAGAACAGCTAGAGCAGAATTTTTCTCGCGGCGCGAGAGAGCGTTGGATCCCGGTGGAATTTCCCGCCTCTTTTCTCTTAGTTCTACCTAGGCTTAGGCCTACTTCTCTTAGATATCCAAGAAGAAGAGAAAAAGAAAGAAGACTTTTATTTCTATCTCTCCATGGTTACACCCCTTCCCCCTCCCCCCACTCTCATTCGAAAGGTTTCGTTCGCAGTTGAAATAAAATTACTTAAATCAGTTTGCGACTCCAGTCAACCGTTACTCATTTTCTTTTTCCACAAGAAAAACATTTCAATTTTGAACGTGTTTTGTTTTAAAATTTATAAATTTGACCTTTTCATAGCCTCGTGGCGTATTTCGCGCGAAGTTTTCTTTCTCTTTTTGATTCGAACTGAACTCCGAAACCCCTAAAACCATGGTAGCAAGGCTGCTAGATTCCTGAATAAAATGGTACGTCAGAAGCACCGTTAGGTCTAACCTAGCCACGTATCCCCATGGTACTTCGCTCGGAAAGCCTCGAGATCTTTCAGAAAGAGCCGTAGAAAAGCGACGAGAAAATCAGCGACGTGTATAAGTTGTCAAAGCATTTGAGGAGCTAAGGCGCGCGCCAGACTCAAAGGGGGTAACGCGCCAAAAGGCGGGAAGACAAAAAAATGCGCCTAGTTTAACCTGATCACGGCTATAGACGGTGGCACTCCGGAGAAGCCGCACCGAGGAGAATATAGCGACATCCAATAAACGTCTTATTGCATATTCAGTATCACGCTAGAGCCTCGTGAGTCCTACGCTTATATTCTTTCCCGCCAAAACTCTTAAGCATATCCATTTCCAGCGCCTTTTCTTTTCTTATAGCCATGGCCAACTATGATCACGCGTGTTTCTCGGAACTCCAAGTAGAGAGAACCTTCGTAATGCGTTGGTACTTTTCGAAAGAAAATCATAGACGTTCATTGAACCGGCGCGCGCAACAAGGTTATCGCAGTTGGCCGTGTCATAACAAGTATGATGACAAAAAAACAAAAGAGCTATAACCGCGAGAATCCGCGAAAGGATGCTTTTCTTTTTCCCGTTCATCGGGCCGCGATTGGACAACGACTGGCGCGAGCTCTGATTTGATTTGCCCATCGAGCTCGAGACGCGAGAATTTGGCGGGGAATAAAAAAAGGCGCGATATGAAAAGGAAACTAGAGACGCTAACCTAATTTGTAGGATGAGCGCCAAAGAGAAAGGAAGAATATAAAGCTAGTTGCAACGATGTTACAAGCTCAGAGATGAAACGCGAGTCACTTTATTCTTTCTCGCGCGAACCGTAATAGGTGCCCATACCAAATTGCAATGCATTTTAAATCAACCTACCCTATATATAGTGTATATTCCACTCCCCCTCATCTATAGCGCCCTATTTTCCTTCCAAATGCGACGTTTGTGCGTTAGTTTCTTCTTCAAACTGAGAGGGAACTAATGATTATCTCTAACATTAATTAATCATATTAATTAGCAATGCAGAAAATAAATTTTAATTACATACTAAGCAATTCGGGTTTAAATTAAAAATATTTTAAATTCTATCCAGGAAATTAAAAATTTAATCGCTCGATTATCTTAAATAAATTAAAAATATACTTATTTCAACTATGAATTACTGAATTACAAGGACAAATATTTAATATATTAAGCAAGAGCGTATAAACGCAACTCCGTTATGACATTTCCTGAAGGCAAAATGGCCACGTTAGTACAACATTGAGCTCTTACAACTCAAATATATACATTGATATATAAAAGATAGCTAGAAGCGCAGCTTTATAGGGATACCTATTTAATTATTCGTAGCCAATAAGAGCTCTTAGGAAACTTCTTATATTTTATTCATTCAGTTTCCATTTAAAACCTTGATCAGAGGCCCGAAACGCGTTTCGTCCGCTCCGATGAAACACCTTGGCTTTCGTTTTCCCCTAGGGGGTCAGCTTACTCGCCTAACATATTCGCGTACACCCGATTAACGAAAGATAAAGGCTTAAAGCTTACGAAACCAAATAGATCGAAAATTCCTTAATCATATTAATGGAGATACCACGAATAAGGAACTGGCAATTTCAAGCTAAGATTACAGCGCTATATTGTCTAGCGCTTAAGCATGAACACTCCAATGGAAAAAGGGTAATATATTAGGAATTTGATCATTCTCAGGTTGAATATTTTTTATACAGGGCAATTTTATGGAAAGAAAGTGAAGGTTCGTTACAGCCTATCTCGGTTCGATATTTATAGAAAAATATGCTGGACTGAAATAGTCCATCAGAAAATTGGGCCTTTTCCGTCGAAGTACGTAAGAAAGCGTATTTTAATGGAAACTAGCACTGATGAAGACGGGAAATAAGTCGGCTTTCATCTTCCGCGGAAGTGCCCTATCCCATTATCAACGTAGCATTCGGCTTTCTTCACAATTGAAAATCCAAGCTGGTACGAACAATACTCTTCCAAACGAAACACCAGTCGCGCACCCACCCTCGGAAAAATACGTGCCTGGGATTAAGGGTCAAGTTAACCTAAGAAGAATTCCCATATAGAACCGGGGTACCTGTTAGGCTTAACACTTATTACACGCCTAAGCTGTCGTTTGAGGGTAGTAAAGGGGGGATTGGGGGTAAGGGGTCTTAATCACACGATAAAAGGGGTTCCGGAGAAACAGTCCGTCGGGGGGTTTGGAATTTCCCTACGACGGAGTGGAGCGGAGCACTCTAGGAAAATGGCCGACGATTGAATGACCACCCGGGACGTGGCGCCCCCTTTAATGAGGATCGGATGGCCGATGAATTTATAATGACGACCAAGCGCGCTCTCACTACGGACTACCTAAACCTGGTCACCTACCCAACGGGTGTTCATGTCTATTCTAAACTGGTTCATATTTGATCCTACTCCAGGTGATAGACATTTTGGGAGGTAAAATATTATTTCAAGTGATGAACTTCTATAGATAGTCATTTGTGAGTGTAATTCAAGACTGTAAAGCTAGTAGTACTCGAGTACTGTATAAAATAATATAATAGCCACTTCCTTAAATTTTGACATCGTACCCCAAGCGTGTCTTTGAAATAAGCGAATCGCCAACGTGTAACCCCTCTAATTTCGAGCCCTCGCTATAGAACAACGTCGGAGTTAAGGGGGTAAAAACGAGTGAAAGTGGTACAGCCGAATTTTCGACCAGGGTAGAAAGGTTACTACCATTACCTGGAAAACTAATTTAGGAAAAGGATATCTTTTAGTACTTTTAACGCGTCCAGTTATAACAGAGATTTCACCTTGATACTAACTTTAAAGTTTCGAATTTTATTTTTCAAACTGTATAATTTCGACAGTCGCAAACTGAATTGGTAATCGAGTTTCGTTTTAAATTGTAAACTAGTTTTCTTTGTTTATCCTTACTTTACCAAAGACTAAATTGATTTTCAATCAAGGCGACTGACTCATTAACGAAAAAGTATCGAGTTATATTTTTAAGATTAAAACTTAATTCAATTCTTCCCAAAAGAGAAATAAAAATTAATTACTTTTGACAATTAACTTTTAAAAGATGTAACTAGAGAATTTCCAAGAAAATATCGAATTTTCTAAAAAAAAAAATCTGAAAAACAATTTAATTTATTTTGATAAGGATAAGTTGAAGTTATTTCCCTTCCTCGCATAAGAATTTTATTTTGAATATATGAAAAAGATGGGGATGAAAAAATCTTGATTCTTGGGGGTGTTAGTCTTTTATTTAAAAAAAAAAATGAAGAAAGTATCATTTATCCCAATTTACTTTTATCTCACTTAAAATCTCCTTTCCAGTAAGGAAAAAAATGTCTTGAAATATCAAGAAATTCTGTTTTATTCTTCAATAAAGTCCAATCAAGATTACCCTCCCCAAAAAGATATAGTTTTTCTTATTTTTTATCCATAGGGGATTCGAGATTCGAGAGATGACTGGGAAAGAAGAAAAAATTGTCTCAAGACTATAGTTTTCCAAGCTCCTTAACACGTATTGATGACAGTGTGGGACAGAACAGATAAAAAAATTTCAAAGATTTTTATAAGGAAAAAGAAATTTAAATTTAGCTTTATGAGAGAAAAAAAGGATTGGGACCTTTCTTTGTTTCATATCAGTTTCCTAACCGTTGGTTTGCTAGAGGTTTATTTTTTTTTTTTTTCGTTTCATGGTATCAAAGGTCTCCTGCTTTTACTCATTTAGATTGGATTTTTGGGGCATATTCTGAACATTTAATTATTGGATATTAGTTAATATTGTCATTTAATTATTGGATATTAATTAATATTGTCATTTAATTATTGGATATTAACATGAGTTAATAATATGTTAGCTCCCTATAAGTTACTCAGGCAATTCATTTTTATACTCCAGCGTTTTCTCCCGCGCCGCCGGCTTCCCAATTATATGCGACGCTCTGCGGCCGCCACGTGAACGAAAATCTTATTTACTCTTCTTTCCGGTTTTTCCCCGGAAGCGCGTGTAGTGGAAGCTAGCCAATGATATCGGAGCTATTTAAGCTGCCGAATATTTCGCTCAGTAGCCTCGGTTAAAAAAACAGTGAAGAGATCAGTGGATTGGATTTAGCTCAGTTGTATAATTTTCTGGTTTCCAGTCACAATAACAACTCTTATCTTTAGCATTCTTAATCAATATCGGTAAATTGCATTGAGTTCCTGCATTTTTTTGTCTCAGTACTGACACAAACGCCATGATTTAATGTTAAATTGTTAAAACATAAACATTCACGACTAAAACAACACTCCCTTGGTGAAAAAGCAGCCGGCGACTCGAGGTCGAGAAGCCGTACGAGCGGGATTTTTTTGTCGACAAGAGAGAGCGCAACATTCGGATTTTTCCCCGCGCGGGCGAAATGAGAAGAAATCGCTGGATACATTACGCCTATGGAGCCTGAGTAACTTATAGGGAGCTAACATATTATTCACTCATGATATTAATTAATATTGTCATTTAATTATTGAATATTAATTAATATTGTCATTTAATTATTGCATATTAGCAATATTGTCATTTAATTATTGGATATTAGTTAATATTGTCAATTAATTATTGGATATTAGTTAATATTGTCATTTAATTATTGGATATTAATTAATATTGTCATTTAATTATTGGATATTAATTAATATTGTCATTTAATTATTGGATATTAATTAATATTGTCATTTAATTATTGGATATTAATTAATATTGTCATTTAATTATTGGATATTAATTAATATTGTCATTTAATTATTGTATATTAATTAATATTGTCATTTAATTATTGGATATTAATAATATTCTTATTTATTTATTGGATATTAATAATATTGCCATTTAATTATTGGACATTAATTAATATTGTCTTTTACTTATTGGATATTAATTAAGTTGCAATATATTGTTTAGGAGATTTCAAGTTTACTTTAAGACCAAAGTTTTAAGGATAAAAATAGAAAGTATGCCCATACATTGGCAAAAAGTGAGGTTAAAAAGCCAACAGACAGCGAATAGAAAAAAAAATTGTGCTGGAAATAACCCGCATAGCCCAGACCCGAGAACGAAGAATATAAAGAAGAGTAGTATCCCCTGGTTTTTTGTCATTTATTTAGGACGATGGATCGAAGCCAGAGAAAAAGAAAGAGAACTCACGCGCCCCCCTACGGTAATCAGAAGCGTGAATAGGAGAAACTAAGCTCCGTTGCAATGCCTTTCTGCCCTAGCTTCTTTGTCGTAAGAGATACGCTCTTCAAGGTATGAAAGTATGGGATAGGAAAAAGCCAGCACCGAGGCTTAGCTACAGAGAATCTCGAAATAGAGAGTTTAAGAAAATAAAGTCAAGTTTAAATAGGGATAGATTCAATTTTAGAAGAAGGAATGGAGAACGGTTAGTATTTACTTCAGTCCGACTCATAGCCCAGTATAGAGCCCCTCCCTCCAACGCGTAACGAAAAGTTTAAATTATCTTATTGGCTCACTTAAACTACGTTTGGATGACGTTTCTGATGGGGACGGCGAAATATGCGTAATTCCTTTTTACCTCCGTCGCTATGAACCGCCCATTCTTTCATACCCCTCCGTACCGTGGAAGGGGGGCTGGGACTTTGACGCGCGCCCACATTACTCTGTTCTCCATTCCTACTTCTAAATTTAAATCTATCCCTGGTTTAAACTTTCACGTATTAATATTAATTTGAAAATTAAAACTGAAAAGCACGTGTTATATCTTGAGGATACGCTAGACGTTTTCTAGTGCACACGATTTCGGGGGTCAAAGTCTTAACCTCTCTATTGTCTGAAGCGGCGAACGGGCAACGTAATTCATACTGATTAGTACAAAGATTCAAGAGCGCGAGATCGGAATAAAAAAAAATAAAAGTAAAAGAAGTGAAATATACGAGTATATATTGGTATCACTTTGAGTACGCAATAGAGAGGAAGGTATATTTTCCCTGGTTTCCTAATATTTGTGGATGGAATATTCTCTCCGGGATGAGGTTTATTGAGGATAAAACAAGGAGGGGGTCAAAATTGAAGCATTTTTTTTCCTTCTTTACCGGGATCAAAACAGTCGTAAATTAACCCGAAGATCTATGCTGGAGTACTTTTGATAAAACGAATATAGTTTGAAACCCCTTTTAAATTGCAGTAATTTTACTTATTTTCATAACTTTTGGATTTAATTTACTTTTGGTTTAAAGCAAACTATATAGTAGCGCTTTCTTTTATAAATAACGGTGCTTGTGAATCTGCAGAGAGAAAAGAGTTACACTGTTTAAAGCCAAGGGAATATTTATTCGTAAAAAGGTATAGAAGATGAACCCCATTATTCTTGGATAATAATAGATTTTTCTCAAAACCCAAACCCACGCACGCGGCTCAAGCGTATTAACTAAAAAGGGTTCGACGTGAATTTTCGGTTAAATGATTGTAAATTATGGTTGGACGTTAGGCCTATAGTACGTTTCGGTATTTGCCCCATAACCCTAAGTTTGAACGTTTATTGAAGTTATTTTTATATTTTAGAAGTTTATTAAAATGGTCGTATTTTAGGCAATTCATATTTGTGCATTTAAACGAAGACGAAGAATTTCTGTTCAAACATTAATGAAAGAATAAAGTTTGTATTGTATTAATTCCGTTTGAGAAAATACCAATTTTCACAATTTTTTTTATTTAACACGTTAACACCGCTAAAAAAAACCTAACCGAAGAACAGTACGCTCCAATCAACATCCAAAAGTTAAATAAAAAGAAGAAGAAATGGGACCAACCAGAGATAGCGAAATGGTCGTCAAGCTAGTTAGGTTTTTCTTCAGGAGTTGCAACCCGTAAAAGAACCCAATAAACCTTTCGTTTCATCCGCATACTAACCTAAACCAAGCCTGCAAGTATACTTCCAAACCATCCCAATATGAGACTACCATACCCTTAGAACAATTGCGAGTTTCAAAATCTTGACCCTAAAGTAAACCGTACTGTATTCTAAGCCTAATTTAACCCTAACCCTAAGAGAAAAAAGTCTCCAAAAAAACTTTGTAATCCACAAAATTGAACTGTATACAAGAGAAGGGTCGGTTCATGGTCCCAAACGAACGCTTTCGGCATGCCCCAAGTTTCTCTTATAGTTATTTTTGGGGTCTTCTCTTTTTTGCCCCCTTTTTCCTAAGCCTAAATCTCAGCCCGAAAGGTTCGGGAGAAATTTTATGTCAACAATTTATTTTTACGGTCACCTCCGAGCTAGTTTTTCGCTGGCACGAATTCGGGGGACCGAGGCTTAACAGTGGACAACGATGAGATTGCAAAACTGGGACCTGGCTACCCTTCATTACCCATAAATAGTAGAAAACCCCACGTATAAGCAATGCCTTTGGGTTTTCCAAGATTTCAACACCGTGTACACGCAAGGAGAGAAGAGGTAAGATGGAGCGGCAATGATGATGGTCGATCTCTGGCAATGAAAGTCTCCCAGTGTAACTTGCGCATGTCCCAACCCATCAGTAGGCGATTGTTAAAAGCTGCCGCGTATAGCACCAATGTATTTGTGCGAGAATCAGCTTCATGTTTTACGGCACAGGGGGCATTCTCGACGTTTCCGTACCCTAAGATGATACCGTAACGCTGAGCATTCTGGGAGGACTACGTTGCTGAAGACTGCAACGTAATACGGCTGGATATTTTTGCTCCATCTCTCTCCTTCAAGGTGCACGGAAGAAGAAAAGGAAACAAACCTTATCTAACGACTAAACATTTAAGTTTTAAAGGCAATGACGTCAAGAGGTCTAAAATGTTCAAACAGGGATTTCAGGTTTTGTATTCTAAAATGTTTTACAGCAATGAAGACGGCTAAACAGTCATCCTTGCCAGATTCGAATATATATATATGTGTATTTGTTAAAACTCCCTTCGGCCCCATTAAACATTTTCGCAGCTAAATAAGTAAGCTACCTTCCCAATTAAAACGCGCGGGAATTACGTTATCGTAAACTTTACAGACTGGAATGGCCACGAAGAATTTAAACTGGAATAAAGCTCCATGGACGTTTGTTTATTTTGGTGCCTGCAATTAGTGTTTACCGTTTGCTGCTGCCGGGAAGAGAAAGTGTGTAAACAAAGCTCGCAAAATCCCCCGAACTACGAATGTTTATTAATCTACGATAGTTTAGTGTGTACACTTAAACAAATGTAACATACAACTAGGAGAGTATATTAAACTAGAGTGATATTTTCATAATGAAATTAATATTTCGTATTATATTCAAATTAAATTTATATTAGATTTCCATATCTATCGTATATAATTTAAAATCAGGGTTATTTACGTCTAGTATTTAGGCTTAGTTAATTACTCGTGAAAAATAAAATAGGACTAATATATTTTGTCTGGTTCAATTTAGGGAACATTCAGACTGTAGACGTTTTCAATAAATATCTTTGGGCACCCAAAAAAATAAGGCGGGAGATTTGTCCAAAGTATAAGAACTACCTATCAAGAAGTATTTCGCGCGTTTTTTATTCGTAGACCCTTATCAGGCGTTGTTGTTTTTCCCTGGCTCGCAGCTTCCTTTTAAGCCTTTGACATTAATCGAGAGAGCATTACTGCTTTTTCAACGTCACTTGTCAAGAAAAACAAAACAGGGCTGTACTGAACGTAACCTAACGGATGAAAAAAAAAACTAAACGAAAGAAAAATCCCTCACTAAGCGAACTTCTAACGGCGAAAGAGACGGGAACCAACAGAAGAGGAAGTAAAAAAAAAGAACAAAAAGAAAAAATCCGGTTTAAAAATTGACACTTTTTTCCAAATATTTTTTCCTCTCTTTAAAACTTAGTCTTCGCGCGTGGCAGAATTGTCGTTAAAGGGAGTGTGAAACGTTACGTTGATATTTCAGGTGTTAATATTTTAGAAAGAGAATAAATCTAAGAAACACTCCATCCACCCGACCTTTGAACTGCGGGAGAAACGAAATTTTCTTTCTCATTCTAAAAAGTAACTTCAGAACCGAAAAGAAAAAAAAAATAAAGTTTTTTGCTCAGAAAAACTTGGTAGACTCGAGCCCAAATGAGGCTGCTGAGAGAAGAAAAGAGAATCAATTTTATCCCCAGGGATTATTAGGTCCTATTTACCAAATTTAGGGTTATTTCCAATCCAGGAAATTCAAATAATGGGACGGTAGAGAGAGAGAGAAAGAAAAAAAAAAGAAGCAAGACCCATCTCAGAGTAACCAAGGCCTAAGGAGAAAGTTGATGAGTGAAATAAATAATAGAGAATCTCGCGCTAGAGGCAAGAGAAAAGAATCAAAAGACGTAGTAATAAATTGACCTACTTATCAGTAGACGAGATGTTTGAGGTTGTTTTCGTTTTAAAGGAAAACTCCAAACTATTAAGGTAATGTTTTATTAATTGACAAGCAAGTTATGCCTCGGTTGTATGATTCATCTTCGTTAGATTTAATTGAAAAAATAGACAGATTAAGCTATAATATTTTTTTCGACCACGTAATATTTTTAGTATCGTTATTTATAAAGGAGAAATAAGTTGAACTTTCACATTCGAAACGATGTTTATTTAGAGTTGCTCAATACAGGGTGTTTCTGATAATTCTGACATAATTGAAGGGGGGGATGTTCTTTGGGCGATTTCTATGACTTTTTCCGTCTGGGCCATTGTTTTCAAATTAAGATGACCCCTTTTTAATTAAGAAACTGAAAGACAATATTAATTTAATTAAGGGGTTCTCCCTGAAACACCCAAACCATAACTCGAAAATAGTGGTCCGGACGGCCAAATGGCATATAAGTTACATTTTCGACTCAAAATCGATTTCTTAAAGAGCATCCCAGTTAATATATGGCAGACTTATTAGAAACACCCTGTATAGTGACTCTATAGGAGAAATTCAACAATATTGAATAAAGAAAAGCATTGAAGTTGGAGATTGGAGTTTGCACGAAAACCAGCATCCGCCTTTTCTATCATAGATTGTTTAAGATGTTGAAAATAAGGAAAAACGCTTCAGTTTCGAAGCAACCAAGCGCGAAACGGAAGAAGGCAACGCGAATAGAAAAGATGTAGAGCGTGTGTGTTTCATCCCTTTTATTTTTTCCTTTCCTGATTCTTTTGATATTTTTTTTCTGTCTGCCTTAAAAGAAGGCTATGGTTCAAAGAGACAGAGTTTGCCAAAAGTTTAAGGTTAGAAAAACAATTTTCCAAGCAAAAACTTGACCCCTATTTTAATACTTTTAAGGAATTAAACCTCGAAACATTTTGTATAAGAATACGTTAGAACTTTTATCTTAAATTTATTAATAAAACCAGAAGTGAGATGAGACTAGAAGTGAAGGGCTCTAGCATTGGTAGTAGATCCTGGCACTAGTGAACAAATTTGAGGATTTTATGCACCTTCCCACGCGCCTATACTACTGAGAAAAAAATTGGTCGAGTTCCAAAAACATTTCCTACCCCCTTCCCCTCATCCTAAAGCCGCGGAACACGGACGCGGCTCCTTGAATCTAGTTCGGCCGTCTACCGCCGCGAGCGTCTCACGTTTTGGAGGGGAAATTCAGAAACCGCTACTAGAGGGCCAACCGTTGGTATCTTATCAAGAATATTCACCTTCGCCGAGTGAAGAATTTGGTTAGCTCAGTACTTCTGGTTTCATCTCACTTCTGATAAAACTATAAAAGGAGCGTATAAAGTAAAGAATATGGAACAAAGTGTCTACCTAAATTCAAGAAGATAACGATAAGAAATAGACCTAAAATTTCTTTGGCAATCCCTTAATATAAAGGAAGATGGCAAAGGCGCGCAATTTTTATATACCCTCGGGGTTGTTATTTTCTGTTAACCGGACCTCTATATCATGATGTTAGGTATAAAAATATTATTTCCAGACTTTTCCTCCCCCCCACCCTCCCTCTCTTTACCCCCTATAACCTTTCCACCTATTCTTTTAGAAAATCAAGCTAAAATCCCGCATCCCTCCTCCTCTTGGGCCTCCTTCATCCTAGCTCCTCTCTTCTCTAGCTCCCTTGGTCTTTGTTTGCGCCTGATTGTGTTTCTGATATTCACTTGGCTGAAAACTATTGTTGTTATTGAATTAAGAGCGAAGAAAGGGGATTAGAAAAGGATGCCAGAAAGATTTTCCCCCGTAGGATGGTTTGGTACGAGCGAGACTCGGCATCAACGGAAGAAGACCAAGAGCGGAAAGGAGAGGATGGAGAGTGAATCCTCTTGGAGGAGAAAATAGCCTCGAGGTATCCTTTCTTTATACGAATTCTCCGATCAACCGTGTACCTAGGAGGATAGGATACCCTGGTACCCACCCATAAGCCCTCGCGCCCACCGGCGTCCCTCGATCCCTATATACTGAGAAATCAATTCTTAGAAAAACAAGAAGAAGAAAAAAAGCAACTTCCTCTATTAGAAATTCATAACTTGGAGTGATCATGCAGATTTAAATTTAAGATGCCTCGCTGAGGTTTATAAAGTAAATTAATAAAATATCCTCAAGATGTGGATTTCTGTTTATATTTTAAAATACCCCGGAAAAGGTGAGAGGAAGCGTAAGATCTTTAGAGTGGGGTATTCGGAGTAAGTATAAGGGAATTTGCATTGAATTATTAAGGGGGATTTTTTAAATGCTTCTTGAAAAACATCTCTAGCGTAAAAATTATCTACCCCTTAACTCTTCCCATGGATTTCCAGGACTTTCCTCGATTTCTCGGAAGCATTTTAAAGAATATTCTAGGAAAATACAATCAAAAATATATTATAACTCCGCCGAAGAAGAAGAAATTAACGTCTGACTAATTACAATTAAATTAGTTACTTAATATTACGAATTTTTTTCGATTCTGATAAACAACTTTTGTTTTTAATTAACGCCACCCAAAGAAAAGAGTGAGATAACATATATGGTTTAAAAGAAAAGGTTAGGTAACATAAAATAAAAGGAAAAATATTATAAAAAAATAAATGATCTCTTATTACAAAATATTTAGCATTTAATTGGTCTAAAAAACGAGGACTACTGCTGTGCCATTGCTTTAGTGGCGTCTGCTAGCCCGAACCTCTTACCCTTTACCTCCCTCAGCCTGTGAGAATTCAACCAATCCCGTAGAAGTAAGAGGTTCGATCTAGCAGACGCCACTAAACCATGCAATGGCGGCGCATTAGTCCTCTTTTTTAAGATTAATAAAATGCTAATGTTACCCGAACGTTTCCTTTGAGTATTTTTAATTCATTTTGTACCCAAAAATCGCTGAATGTCCAACCTCTCGTACAAATCTTTCCCAAAATTTCAAATAATTAAAATATAAGCTCTTGAATAAAGTACATATATTCAGACCAATCCCGGGGGAGGGGGCTATAAAAGGTGCGCGGGGAAACTATAGGTAATCCCGTCTTTAAACCCGACCGATTTCGCCTCTAATATCCCCTTTGAAACTACAGTCTTAAAGTAGCCCTTTAGCGAGCTTCACCCCAGCTCACGAAATATAAGTACCTAAAACTCCACAGTATCACTCTTAGTAACCCGTAGAAATTGCACAGACCATTTCGGACGAAGGTACAAGATCGATAAGTTACAAGTATAACGCCGCTAAAATATTCATAAAGTGCAAACCTAGCGAGTTCCGATCATCAAAACAGTCGATAAGTCTCGTGTCAGGATTTTCCCGCGTATTTTTCCCGCCATTTTCCGTTTTCAAGGGTGAAAAAGACTACACTGGGATTAGAGGATGGGTCGACGACAACGGGGTCCTCAAAACGGCAACGACGCGTACTGCCCCTTCCCCTCGCCCCCACCCCACTCGTTATTACTGGGCATTCTTGAACCCGAAGCCACCCTTTTACAATCGGGGCTCTAAACTCTGCACCTAACACTCGAGTTTTCTGCTCCGTAGGTTTTCAGTTGGCGCGGGAACTCTACGAGAAGAGAGTAGACATTTTTGTCGTCTGAAAGCGAACGATCTTGCAGACGTCTCTCTTATATCCATTCTCAAAACGGGGATTTTCAGTTATAGGCCTAATCTTTTAAAGGGAAAGACTTTTCCCTACGTTTTGGTCGAGATTGCGGGCCCCCAATGACTTAAAACCGATTTCCCATTGTGATTCCAATGTAGACCATGTATAAAAATGAAAATAGAAATCAGGGTGACCACAACAAAGCCTTGAAAAAAATATGGGAAATTTACAATTGATTTATGGGAAATTATAGGAGATGTTTCATTAAAATAAAAATAGGAAAATATAGGATACTTGCCATTGAAAAAATAGGAAAATATAGGATACTTGCCATTGAAAAAATAGGAAAATATAGGATACTTGCCATTGAAAAATAGGAAAATATAGGATACTTGCCATTGAAAAAATAGGAAAATATAGGATACTTGCCATTGAAAAAATAGGAAAATATAGGATACTTGCCATTGAAAAAATAGGAAAATATGGGTTTCAAATTATTTGGAATTAATAAGACATGATTTTCAACACAAACTGAAACAGCATTAAACATTCAATTCAAATTAAAAAGATTAAATACAATTCGTTAGCCAGATACTTCATGGAAATGAGGAATACTAAACTCAGGGCCCGATTAAGTACTTTTACACCCGTGGGCTCCGATAATGCGCGGAAAATGTTGCAAAGGGGGAGTAGTTTAACTCAATGCGCCCGCAACAAGCCTTCCGGCCGAGGACTAGCACCCCTCGCCCCCCTTTAATCCGACCTTGACTATAGAGAGCTTTCAGATAGGATAGCAGTACGTAACACCCTCTCAAGTCTTACCACTGTTCTGGTAGCCATATTGGGTGGTCTCAGCTTCATTCCTGTTTTAAACCCACCAATATGGCTGCGTAGAATATTTCCCTAGACTCAGCTCCTTCTCCAACTAAAAGCTCTTAACATACCCAAAGGGCATCTCCCTATCTCCAGAGTTATGAGGCTCCAAAGTTGGGTGAAGTGCTATTCCTATGGAGCAGACGACATGTTTTTCTAACTCTTATATTTTGCCGTATTGGTGCTTGTGCTGGTCCTTGTATTGGTGCTTGTACGGGTCCTTGTATTGGTGCTTGTACGGGTCCTTGTGTTGGTGCTTGTACGGGTCCTTGTACTGGTGCTTGTACGGGTCCTTGTACGGGTCCTTGTACTGGTGCTTGTACGGGTCCTTGTACTGGTGCTTGTACGGGTCCTTGTACTGGTGCTTGTACGGGTCCTTGTACTGGTGCTTGTACGGGTCCTTGTACTGGTGCTTGTACGGGTCCTTGTACTGGTGCTTGTACGGGTCCTTGTACTGGTGCTTGTACGGGTCCTTGTACTGGTGCTTGTACTAGTGCTTATATTGGTGCTTGTACTAGTGCTTATATTGGTGCTTGTATTGGTGCTTGTACTAGTGCTTATATTGGTGCTTGTACTGGTGCTTGTATTGGTGCTTGTAATGGTGCTTGTACTGGTGCTTGTAATGTTGCTTGTAATAGTGCTTGTAATGGTGCTGTAATAGTGCTTGTAATGGTGCTTGTACTGGTGCTTGTACTGGTGCTTGTACTGGTGCTTGTACTGGTGCTTGTAATAGTGCTTGTAATGGTGCTTGTAATAGTGCTTGTAATGGTGCTTGTAATGTTGCTTGTACTGGTGCTTGTAATAGTGCTTGTAATGGTGCTTGTAATGTTGCTTGTATTGGTGCTTGTAATAGTGCTTGTAATGTTGCTTGTACTAGTGCTTGTATTGGTGCTTGTACTGGTGCTTGTAATAGTGCTTGTAATGTTGCTTGTACTAGTGCTTGTATTGGTGCTTGTACTAGTGCTTGTATTGGTGCTTGTACTAGTGCTTGTATTGGTGCTTGTACTGGTGCTTGTATTGGTGCTTGTACATAATCAAAGGACATCCCCGTATCTCTAATAAAATCAGAGTTATATGCCTCCAAAGTATAGTTTAATGTTAATTCCTATGGAGGGTATGGTAGTTTAATGTTAATTATAACGCTATGTTATATAGAAACCCTAACGAGTAAGGGGACTTTTCGGAGAGAGTCCAAAAATCAACCACTCCTTTCGAATTCCAACCAAAAAGTGTCATTTTATTCTTCTTAAAATATTTTGTACATGTTTTCAATATAAAAGGTATTTCTAGGGGGGAAAACCCGTGCTTTACCGTGAATAGATTCGTAGCGTTTAGCTATCCAGGTGTAGGGGTAATAATTCATATGGGCTTGGCAAGAAGTAAATACGGAATTATAAGCATGAAGTATATTTTTTTTTTCCTGGTCGTTACACCATCCTATGGAGGGTATGGTAGTTTAGTGTTAATCCTATGGAGGGTATGTTTATGAACATTTTGCTTAATTACTCGGCCCTTGTTTGACGCAAATTTCCCTGATTTCCATGAATTTTACTACAAATTAGAAATTTCCCTGAAGTTTTTGTCAACTATTTATTTCCCTGATTTTTCCAGCTTTCTATGAACCCTGTAAAACCAACAGTGAGAGCGCGCAAAATATGGAAAAATTTCGGAAAACAGGAAAATTGTCTAAATTATAGGAACTAATAGGAAGGTATCGAAAAAGACAAGGTGAATCAAACTCGCAGCACTTACTCGCTTACACACTAGTTACTGTCTCAGTTATCTATGTGCCCTTGCTACGATGAAGAATATTACCAATGAACGTACGAAAAGTCTTAGCGCAGAAAGTGAAATTTGAACCCTTACTTAGATCTTGTTAAAAAATATGTATTATTTACAGATAGAAGAACTCTCTTCGAAATTTACTTCCGACAAATGTAAAATATTCTACACAACGTTCCAGTTTCTAGGTTTGTCTCTCTTCCGCGCCGCCATTTATTATTTTCTTTCATCGTTTCGAGTTAGATCACGGGCGGTTAGGCTAGTCGTCGGGTGAAAAGCTAGGGTGGCGACGCGATTGGCTAAAGCCGAGCGGGTGAGCTAACTTTCTGCAAAAGTGCTTTTTGTTGGAGAGGGGCGCGTGAAATGACGCGACGGTCCAGGCGACGTCGGCTCGAGGAAGCTCTTAAATTTTCGAAATGGTTGAATCAAGAAGAAAAATGCCACTTTTTCACCCTTCGCCAGAAATAAAAAAATATATATTTTTCGCGCCCAGGAAAAAAGAGAAAGAGAGAGAGCGAGAGATGGTGCAGGGACCAAATATGGGACACCCTCGCATTCGTCTCACTTTAAACTTAAAGCAAAATCCAAGTATCTTCTTTAAGAACTGGGTTCCAACACCACTATCGGGGACATATTTACCTTGCACGCGGAAATAAATAAACAAAAATTGCTTAAATGTAAGCTATTTAACTATTAAGACTAATTTACAAATTCAATTCAAGAATTTTAAAAATCATTAATTATTAAAATTTCTGTCTCTCCTTTCCACGCGCACACTCAGAATCAAAAATCCCAAAATTTAACAGTTTAAAATATCAATATGACAACGGATTATCACTATATGACCGCGAACTATGAATAAAGAGATACATGGTTTTTGCTATAAATCTTCAACGCGGAAGAAATGGGTTTTTCCTTTTATTCATTCGTTTATTTTTTTTCCATTTCTTAGCCCACCCTATTGTCTCGTGCTTGTCTGGGGGATTGACTGGCCCTTAGTTAAAGTATCTCACGCAATCGCAATAAGGGATAAGAAACTATTACTTAAATTCAGGCGCTTTATAGACGGCCCCCATAATTCAAAGAAAGCGCGATTTTTAAAATAGAATCCAATATTCTAATGGATGGTTAAGATATCATTCCATGATTTTCAATTTTCAAGTGAGTCATGCACGCTCCCAAACACTTTTAAAAACGTCAACCACCGAGACCGATCAATTTCCCAAAATAATTCAGGGCTTCCAACAAATTATAAGGACATCTTAGATAATTATAAAACGTTCCAGAATTAAATAATATTTAAATTTAGAGTGACTAGAGACGAGAGTGACCTAGTTCAAAAGGGTTCCCATTCCACATGTCTGTCCTAAAAATGACGGTAGATAAAATATGGACATCAAAGACACAGAAAACGGCCAAAAAAACATTTTCTGTCTCCGCGTGGATTCCTTGGGTGGATGGAATCTAGATCTTTCTCTTCTTCTTTATTTTTTTCTATGCATCTGTACGTAGAAGCTTGAAAAATTCAAAGAAACTCTGGAAGGCATTTCGCGCGCTTGACACGGACAATTGTGATTTATGTTCGGCGTCCGCTAGACGCGTACGGGTACGGGTAGAGTTTTACCCACGGAGAGCAAGAAAAAAAAACCCTAGTTCTAGAGTAACGATAACGTGGACACCACTCGTATAAAGTGAACAGCATCCCTTGAAAAAAAAAAAAAAAAAAACTCAGAACGAGATGAAAAAGATGGGGATGGATGTCCGAGAAATTTCATTCCTTTTCTCATCTCTCTATTTATTCATTCCTCTTATCTTTATCTTCGAGTCACGTGACTCTTGGAGCATTTCGAATTGAAGGAGATGCAACATTTCACGAATGCTTTTATATACTTTCAAGAATAAATTAAATACCAAGAGAAAGGGGACGTTAGTTTGATCTATATAACCCCAGATCTGAAATCTATTTCCGATTGACTTGAAGATAACAAGAAGTGATATCTAGTTTATTAGGGAGAAGGTATAAATTCGCCACATTTCCAGCTTTATCTCCAGTCCAAACGTAGGTCCGGAGTTAATAATATCCGCCTCTAAATTACAACCAGCATCTCATTGGTTCGTGAAAACTCACGTCAGCGCGACGCGAATGACGAAAATTACGTATTTTCCGACTGGGGAGAGGCGAAATATCTCGGCCTCCTTTTACGTTCCCCCTTGTATTTTGAAAGGGGGACTGGGACTATGGCGCGCGAATATTTGGCAGCTCATACCTTCTCCCTAATAAACTAAATATCACTTCTTGGTGATAATCAAGGTCCTAAAAATTTTCAAATTAAGCCGTTCAACTTGTTGAGAAGAAACCCAAAAATTTCTTAAGAAAGATCAAAGCAACAGAGAAATAAATGCTAAATGTTATCCCCTGGGGTATAAATTCGACTTTAAAATTGAACTGTAGAGGGTAGGGTATAGTAGCGAATTGGTGATGTCTTTATCATAAAAACGAGGAAGGTAACAGCTGGGAAACGAAGGCAGCTAGACACGGCGTCTCTAAATTAGAGGCGGTTTGCCAATTCCCCCTCCTTCTTTTGATATCTTCCAAGTTTATACTATTATCAATATATCGGAACCTGGTGGCCGGAAGGCATAGATTCGGAGCGCGAGCGCGTGCGGGTCATCCCCCCGTTTTAAAACACGATAGCTGCTTGCTGGGGGACCACCCCGAATACCTTCGAGCTAAGCCTTGTACAATAATAATACACGATAAAAAAGTAACTTTTTTTTTCTCCTTGAGAAAAGTAACCGGTGTTTGATAACCGTATCGAAAGCGAAATATACCCACCATTTCGATCGATGTCACGAGATATCTCGAGCTTACCTTTCCAGAGTACTTAACCTTTTACCGGTACCAAAGGGGGCAGAGATTATGGCTCGGTTTTTAAATCAAAATAGCCTATTGAAGGAAGGAGATGATTTCTAGATTCTTTCCCTTTTATTATTGTTATATTTAATTAGTTCTGGTTTTAGTCACGATTGCTACATGCCTTCCTTCATGAGATGAAAGATCAAGTCATCTTATTTTGCTTATCTGGGATATTTTTTTCTTTTTTTGGAAAATTATCGGGAACATACGGAAACTACGGGTAAAATTTATGTTTTTTTATATTTCTTGTAAATTTTCTTAACGTCTTAATCAAAATTTTTTATATACGTAAAAAAACTAAGGAAATACGCTTATTAACTTTTGAGGTTTGAGAAAGAAAAAAATCTATAAGAGCTAAATGGGGTCACTTATTTTTTTTTTTTAGGTTTGATATAAGGATGGTGATTTCAATGAAGGTTAATTTTGATACCAACGTAATTTTCTCATCAAATTTACTATCGCGGTATTAAAGGGATAATATTAGTATTACAAATTTAAAATAACATTGTGTATAAATACAGGGTGTTTCTGATAAATTAACCATAAATTAAGGGGCATGATCTTTTGACGCTTTTTTTAAGTCGAATATGCTCTATGAAATTTTCCCGTCCGGACACTGTTTTCAAGTAAAGATTGGATTATTTTAGGGATGAACCCTGAATTAAACAAGCATTGTCTTTCAGTTTCTTAATTAAATATAAGGGGTCAACCGTAAAATACTCAAAGCAATACGGCAAAATGTTATAGAACATCCTCCTTAATTTATGGCAGACTAATCAGAAACACCCTGTATATATATTGAAAAGAAATAAATGTATATTTGGCCTTCCCTTTATAATAATATAAAAATCCTTTTTCATTCTGACAATTTAATTAGCTTATTATCGACATAAATTTAAAATTCGTGATTGGACGGCAAAGTGCCCCCACGTCTCTTTCAAATGTCGGCGTAAAAAAAAATAAATATTGAACTTAATAATAAATAATTTAAGGTCTTGTCGAAATTAAAATTTATATACTTTGAGATAAAATATAAGAGGGTAAAATAGTTACTTTTAAAAAATGACTTCCCTAAAGGTAGTCGTCGCTATAGACCTTTTCGATTAAAAACCTCGAGTTATTCCAATAAGACTTCGATATCTGGGTTTCTATTTTACGTAAATGAAGTCGAACGCCCTAGTGTAACCGAGTGTAGCTCGGGCTCTTTTATAGGTTAGGAGTATGTGCTAAAACTCGGATGTTCAGAGAGGGAATATAGATTCACTCTAGACTCCTTCGAACGCGCCAGGGAAAACCTTGAGCGAGCTCCTATTCCTATAGGAAACCGAGAGATAGTAGACAAAAATTTATTCATAAGGACACGTAGTTCTTGGTTGATTTCAACAAGGAATGCGATAATTGTACTAAATATAAACATAAACGGTGTTTCGGAAATTTCTGTCGGGGTCGGGGTCAAGGTATCGCTGAAAACAACAAGTCGGGGTCAAGGTATCCCTGAAAACAACAAAGTCGGGGTCGAGTACGTCGGTTGTAAAAGTAAAACAAAGAACTTTTCAGAATTGTAGAAAAATTATCAGAAATAATAAAATTTCGTGGTATTTCGAAAATAGCTTATTTATTAATAAGGAGGATTATTATATACCTCTGCTGGTATCGGGCTAGTAACTATAAAAAGCAGATTAAATTTCGATTCCCACAAAGAGGCATTGGCATTATAAAAGGACGAGAAGGATGGTGAACTTTGGTCTTTGTTACTGTAGTCTGTTTAATTGTTACCCGCTCCGCTTTTTATAAAGGAGAACTTATTTGAGACGAATCAGACGATTATTTCTGGAACATGTCAAAAATTTATTTCCTACTACCAACATCTAACCTCGACATCTTAGGTACGGGGGCCCCCCGTACGAACACTACAACAACCTACAGGTTTGAATAATACTGGATGAGTTTTGGGTGCAAGATAGCAAAAATCAGTTAAGCTGAATGGAAATTTCCCAAATAAAATATTGCGATTGATTTACCTACACTGGGCTTTAAGATTCAAAAACTTTTAGTGTTTTTCAATGATAATCTCCAAGTATTGATCGTCGTCCGTAGGCGCTCTATTTTGTCTATTTCGTGGAAGAGATAGAGAGACTGGAGCAAATAACAGTTATTTGGATGGCGTGGGGGGCTCTTCCTCCGCAACATTGTTAGGGAAGGAGTTGCCCCTATCATCAAGGAATTACATTGATTACTCTGCTAGCAGCTTTCGCTCGAGGTGATACCGCCGTGAACGAATAGAAACTAAAGCCGGCGCCGCATTCGCGCCTAAACCGTGAACGGGTTGCCAAGGTTTAGCAGTTTCTAATCAGTTAGGCTTAGCGAGATTTCTACCTTGTCTTTTCTCTAACTCTAATCTTTAGCTTATCCATCATTCAATGGGAATTCGCGCACGGGATGACTAAGGAGGATCAGGATGAAGAGAAGGGATTGGAAGAAGCTGGAGCCAAGAATAAACAAGTCACAGTGGGTTAAAAGAAGTAGGAGAGCCTGGGTATATATAGTAGTACGCTGCGGGCCAAATCGGGATCAGCCGACCGTTAAAGGGGAACTTAACCACGCTTGTCTAGCCCCTTTTATCCCGCTTTTTCTCCCAAAAAGGTCCGAGTCTATGAGTCTTGGATCTTAAACCTCCTTCGCGGCTGAAATTGATACTAAAACTACACTATATACTCGAAACATCTTATGCCCAAATAAACTGAAACACTGCGATTCTTCCTTCTTTGAAAAATATGACTTCGTGTAGGGAAACTTGTCGCTCTTAACAGCAATCTATTGCTATAAAGCCTTCCGCCAATTTCATTGGTTAAGATAATTTTCGGTTAATTATCGGTTTTAATTTTAAAGAAAAACACCTACTGTTTAACAAAATATTATCATTTTGTCCCTATAGGGAGCTAACAACTGGCTGGGGGAAGAGATAGTCTGACGTCACGCAGCCACTCTCTGCCATCTCTGGTTGGCATTTTTGCGCGTAGAATACTGGTTCCAACCGTTAGGGGGATGAAACTCCAGTACGAGATAGGAGGGTGTGACGTTTCAGGGTCAGAACTGTTAGTTCCCTATAACCTCTATTCCACATTCATGAGTACATTGTGTTAACTTGGAACAAGGTAACCCAAGGTTTCATGCATGAAAAGTGGGATTACTTCACGGAATGAGTTTTTATCTTTATCCATTAGGGCATGAATTAACCTTGGATGTTTCAATATAAAAAGGACGAAGATCAAGAAACTGTTCTTAGAACTGTAGAGAGAAAAATAAAAATCCCATGGAAACGTCCTTGATGGAGATACTCCCGCCGTCTAGCTCTCCAAACTCGTACTAACTAGCCCCGAATAACAAAAAATATATAAATAAAATGTTAAATATCTAGCTTGGAATACAAGACATAAATTTAACAAACGGAACACTAGCCGGCCAAAAATCTAAACCGAGAAAATTTAATTGCTCCGGTGGTTTTATTCCAAAGCTCGGTGCGGCTGAACATAAAGGAAAGAAAAAAAAGCAGAAAACAACTTTAAAACAAGCGCAATTTAGCATCAGGGATTGAAATTACCCGGAAAAGAGGGTCACGTACCAGTAATTTATATCAAAAGGAAAGAAACCCCCAGAAAAATTTGCTTCTCAGAAAGAAAAGAGATGGGATACTGCTGGGGAAGGAAAAAAAAAACTAAACTAAAGAAGAATAAGAAAAAGTAGAAAAGTGGTCGGGTCCTTAACCAAAATCACGGAAGCTTGGCAAGATCCCCCCTGCTAGCGCATCAAGTACAACGTGTAATGGGGGTATAGTTGTCCGTTGAAAAATACCTATGAGAAGCTGTCTTGTACCAGGGTTGACACAGATTTTTTCTTTCAAAATTCCCTGGTCAATTTTCCCATTTTTATTTGTAGAAAAGTTAGAATGTTAACCCGTTTTCAAAATTTATGATAAGTTTTCCCACTTTTATTTGTAGAAAAGTTAGAATGTTAACCCGTTTTCAAAATTTATGATAAGTTTTCCCACTTTTATTTGTAGAAAAGACATAACTCCTGTATTTTCCTGGATTTCTAGGTACTGTAACAACCCTGGATACTGAGAAGACGAGATAGAAGGTCACGATGAAAAAGTAAAACTTAGGCCTATTTTAGCCTTCCAGCCCGAGGCCGGCGTTCATGGGGATTCCTTTGAGAGCTGCAAAAGGATATGGCCTATTACCCATGGCTACAATTTGGAATGTACGCACCAGCAACCAATGGTGATGGTAATACCAAGCCTAGCCAATTTAGATATAGCAAGAATCGCCTCTCCTATTAAACCTTTTTTTTGTCTCACAACCCAAAACTGTTTCCATCCTTTGGTGAGACAGAAGAGGATGAAGATGGCAAGAATCTGCCTCTTCCATCCCAAGGTTAATTAACGCCCATTTATTCTTAAGGAGGCAATGCCAAGCCTGGAAAAACAGCTCGACGTACGAATTAGGGTATAGCTAGCGACACGAGAGAGAGAGAGAGAGAGAGAGAGAGAGAGAGAGAGAGAGAGAGAGAGAGAGAGAGAGAGAGAGAGAGAGAGAGAGAGAGAGAGAGACTAGAAAAGAGCTGCGTGGTACGTAGATGCTGGGAATATACATGAGAAAAGAGAGAGGGGAACGAGGACATGGCGTTGCTGCCTGCCTTTTGTTTTACTCTCCGACGACGTCATCCCACTGTGAAGCTCAGTCCTTTTTAGTTTTTGTTATGGTTATTTTCAGCCCTTAACTTTAACTGCTAGAATACCGTAAGTCTTATCTTCATAAATTTACAAAAGATGGGTTAAAATCACGAGCGATCCGACTCAGTGAAGCGCGTGAAAAATAGACAAAAAAGCTAGCCAAACTCCGATGCCAAAATCATATGATCTACGGAGCAGCGGTAGGATTGGTGGTCCTAAGCCTAAACCTTACAGAAAATGGGAGAATTAAAAATAACTTATATGTGTGTATCTATTATCGGCGAAATGTCAGTTATAACGTATTTGCATTGATAAATGAATTCCATCCCAACTCTCCCCGTGACTAAGGGACAAAGGTGGGGGAGGGGGTGCCTTTGGAAATAGAATACAAAAGAGAAGGATTAATTAAATTAGGAGAATTCTGCTTTGAAAAAGATTCATTTCAACTGCGACCGTTATTAAAACTATTCCGAGCTTGTCTCCCCTCCAAGGCTTAGCAGCTCCGTCACTTGCCTTTCCTTTTTTCCCGTCCTTTTAATTGTAATCGTTTCTTATTAAAACGTCCTCTTAAAAAAAAAGAAGACGGCTCGTAATAAGACCACTAGTACCGCCCCTGTAGTCACCGTCACCGCGCTAAACCATTCTTTCACTGTAGTATTTTACAGGGTTGTGTCTCGTGTGTGTGTGTGTGTGTACTTCATTCTTAAACGCCTCCCATTGGGCTATTGGTGGAAAAGTATTTGTTAGAAAATTAGCCCATAGAAATTCATCAACACGAAGTTATTTCATACTTCATAATTTTTTAATTTTTTTATATAAAATAAACTTTGAGTTTGATATAAGGATGTTATAAGAAATGATATACTTGATTTTCAAACGATTTTGAGGATTAATTAAGAATCCTAGTTAATTTGGAACCGGAAATTAATTGCAAGTAAATTAATTTCACTCTGTGTTACTAATTAAAAACATGTCATCAAATCGTTTTTAAGAAATTCTACTCCTTCGAAAAATCTCCAAGGTATTTTTCTAGTGAGGAGAATCTTGATTGAAACAATATTCCCAAATGTAAGAAAAAAAATTAATGAAAGTAAAAATTCCCATTTTAATTAAAATATATATATATTTAAATAAAAATGCAAATGCAAACACCTAAAAAATAGCCAATAAAATTCGGGGATAAGAATCTAAATTAATTTTCGATTTCCAATGAAAATAATTTTCTTATTCAAAAAAATTCTCAAAATATCCAATTTTACCGGGAGGTTTTGTGGGATTTAAATTATTGGCCTATTTTCCACAATAAAAATCTTTGCCTTCTCACTTACAGAAATAAAGGAGGGGGGGGGGGTGTCTAGATTAATGTGAAAAGAGAGCCTCGACTAGAAACTATAGGAAAACTCAGTGAAAATTTTCCCCATTAAGGCGATAGTACCGAAAAAAAAGAAGATTTTAAAAATGGGAGATAGGTTCGTTATAATGGGAAAGGGAGAATAATTATAAGGCAAGTACTACACTCGTGAATTTATTCAATCCTTACAGGAATAAAGATCGCGTTTAATCCCTGGTATAATCAACCGTATCTCTATTAAAAATTTGAGATACTCTTTGGGATATTTCAAAAACTTCATGGCACGTGGAACAGATATCACGCGGATGGGAGAAAAGGCGGGAAAATAGCGCGCGCGCGCCAAAAAGGGGTGATTCGGGTCTCTCATTACGTACAGTTACTGCTTAGGTCGCGGGAAAGCCGCGTCAATTATGTAAATGAAATCTGATAGTAAAGACTAAAGAGAAAACGAAACTGCACGCGGAGAAAGGGCACACGAAAAGACCCCGGGATCGGAAATTAGCAATTTGGACCCCCTAATTAACATTGTTGCCGTTAAAAATTACATTTTCCCGCTGTGAGCCAACGACATTGCACCTTGCCCGCTATACATATATTCAATCTCTAGTCTGAAAATACGGGGGGAAATGATACCGAATATAGTTCTTAATGGCTATTTTAAAAACATAGGTGCTATGCCTAATTACGACATTGAAACTGATAGAACCCCGATCCCTTGGTTCTATAGACTCGAATAAAAGATATAAATAAAATCACGTGATCTAAGCTCAACGCGCGTAAAGTAAAAAGACTTATAAATCGATATCATCGAATGACGATTTTCTAATCGCGCGTGAGCGTCATATCATATATCAAGTTTTGGCGGGAAATAATTTATAGAAAAATGGGCGCGAAAAATACTAGGGATACAATCTTTAGCGCGTGGAAAAAGGATGTTATCATACCGACTTTTTAAAATAGAATAAGGGAGTTTTCTGTCTACAGAGATAGGGACCTCAAAACGCGTCACAAGAAGTTAGAAGAAAAAGAAAGAAAAAATAAATACATTTTTTTTTTTGGCGCGAAATATATATTTTTTTCAAGACGATGTTTTTCTTTTGGGGCTGGGATATAAAAAAAGGGGGACACTCTGATGATTTAGTGGCCAGCGTAACTTCTGTCAGGGGCATGGGACCACACCCTCCGTCCGTGTACACCCTACCACCACGTTAGTTTCTCGAGATAGAGGTCACTCTTCCCACCAAGAAAGGAGAGAAAGAGAGAGAGACAGAGGGAAGAGATGATAGAAAAAAGTAAAATAAATAAAATAAAAACCTATCTATATCCAAGCTATTATTAACGCTATTTCGCGGTCAAAAGAGACAGTTTTCGAACTTGGAAGCTGTGGAATTTTTTCTATATATATATAAACGCCCAAAACTTTTCTTTAAGTTTTTTTTTTTAGAGTGTATGGTGTCTTTTTAAAGAATAATATAGATGTAACAAAGCTTTATAGATACGGTGAGATCAAACAAAAATTGTATTAAAGGCATTTTTCCATTTTCGGATCGTATCGAATGAAAACTAGGAGAATAATAAAAAAGGTCTTTGATAGATTTTATATATTGTATTTGAAAGAGTAAATAAAATAATTATTTTGGGAAACGCGAGTCTGTTTATACGAGTCTGTAAACGAGATATGAGTACGTAATTGCAATATTAATTATATTATAATAAATAATTCCACTGTACCCTTTCCTTTAAAAAATAATATACAGAACTATTATAGCTAAGCTAGTTAGCCCAATACAGGGAGCCCACTCTTAAATTGAAATTCCTTATAGGAAAAATAGGATTTTTTTCCGGAATTATAGGATTTTATTGGAGAAAAAATGTGTTTTTATAGGAAAATATAGGACTAAAAATGCTCATATATAATACAATTTTGGGACTCAAACTATGTAGAAAAATCTCAACAAAATAAAAAATAACAAATTGGATTTTACTTTGAAAACTCAGAAAAACTTAATTAAAATATAACATAATATATAAAAAATTATAAGCGAGCTCCGCAAATTCGGTGTCTATTCAAATGTGATCTCGATAAAAAAAGCTAAATTTTGATAAAGATGCTAAACTATACGAAAACTTCGATAAAAGTAAAAAATATAGGATATTATAGGACCTTTCATGAAATTATAGGATAATATAGGACTGGTTCAAAAATATAGGTATTATAGGACCGGTGGGCTCCCTGCCAAAATTATACAAAAAAAATTCCGACATGGTTTTTTTTTCCTTTTTTTCAAACAAACATTTCCAGCGCTTGATAACTTCAGTTTAAACAACAACACAAACATCAAGTTATTTAAGCCGTTAACGACTTCTGTCATGAAGAATAAAGATATTTCTAAAAATACAAATATTTATAACTGTAGGGCATATAACCTATCGTTTCCAAAAGTTAAGTTTTGATGGGAAAGCGTCCCTCGTACTCATCCAAACCCTAATCGCGTTCAAAGGTGCGGGTATACAGCCAATGGGAATAAATTGTCAAATTCTATTGTCAAATTCTATTGTCTCTATTATATCTCACTTTCCCCCAAATAAATTCTGACAAAAGTTAGAGAGGAAGTCAAAAATTAAAAGGGGTATATTTGCCTTATCACCGAGGAAGCATCTATTTATTTATGCACTATGACACAAAACTATAAAGTTGAATTAATATTCGAGAGTCCCCGATTAAAACGCGAGAAGACTCGAGAACGCGGTTATACCTTTACCTGTTAAAGCTGATTCTCTAATTTTCCCTCCATTCAAATTATCAGCCGATACACCAGCACGTGAAAGAGAATACTCCTCGATTAATATCTAAATATTTGTCCCTCCTCTCGTTTTACCTTTCGAAAGACAATTGAAATAACAGCTATGGGCCATGGATACCGAATGCTTTAGGTATAAGAGAAGCGCCGTACGTAGTTTGTTGCCTCGAGCGTTCTTAACACGAGCGCCAAATTTAGGACTGTTTCCCGCGCCAACCCTCAGTCATCCACGTGCGGCGGTATATATTTCCCGCCAAAATGAAAATGGGTGGGAGAGAAAAGCTCGCTCGACTTCGGGCCAAATTATTACGCCACTTTTGTCAGAGTAATTAACTAAGAAATGCCCTCGGGAAAAGCACTCTATTGTGCGTTGCCTTTCCCTCGCTCTCGCTCTCTCTCTTAGTGATAGTATATAAGTATAAAGTTGGAATATATTTGGAATAATATCTGGCGCGCGGCGGAAAATACCTCTCAACTCGATACTATAAGCGCGCCAATTTCTACGCCATTTAACGCAACGAGCATCGATCCGGGCGAGTTAATCTTTTCTTTATATACTCTACAGCTTTTGGCGCGAAAGAGCTCCAGCTCGTTATAGAAAACAGTCACTTCGAGGAAAAGGGCGCGCTAACCAATTCGATAAAAGAGTTGAACAGGTGTTGTTGCTTCGACTTTAGGCAAGAGCGCGCGAAAATACGGTTCCCTTCAAGCGCGTGTATTTTTATCTAATTCAAATCTTCAAAATTTAATTTTGAAGAGCGAGAAAAAAAAGCTGACTTACAGGCTGAAAAATTGTAATGTATTTTCTACCTGCCCCTGTAGAAATATTTGCCTGCTGCACACCAAAGCTAACATTTATTCAGGATGGGGAAAATACATTTTTTTTTTAGAATTTAATTGAGATTTTACAAAAATAGTTTAGCATGTAACGAATTAGAGATATAAAGGAGATTATAAACAAGCAAAGGCTTAGCGATATCGCGCGAATTTCATATAATATAACATTAAAAACGGCGGGAAATATGACAAATGCGTTCGACACGACCGAGGTCCCCTATAACCTAAAGTAAGCTACTTCTTCTTTCCAGGCCTGTTTATTCTAGACACTTTTTCGAGAACTAGGCTTAGCTAAGCTACACCCCTAAAAAATAAAACCAGGAAAAACAAACAAAAATATCATTTTTTCCCACCCTTTTTTCTCGCTAACTTTTCGCGCGACCTGATTATGCGTACAGCACTATTCGCGATATGCCTATTAATAAAGCGGAACCTATAGAATATGTATTTATTTCTACATTGATCTAGGCTATCTATGTATTAAACGATTAATCGCGTATGATATGTAAGAAAGGTTTGGAGGTTTCTGTATTTCTTTTGGAAGATACATTCGCGTGAGTTATGGCGCATAAACAAAGAATTCGTCTTTTTGGCGGGATATTTCGTACAAAGGCGGGCATTGGTTGTAGGAAAAGGCGCGAAAATAAGTGGTTTTAGCGTGAGGGTCTATTTTATGGGGCGATACGATATGAGATAAAAATATAGGAAGAAAATATGGATAATTTTACTTTAACACTTCAATTTATGAATTTCTCGCTTTAAAAGAGCTATTCCTTAGTGGTCAGTAGACGCTATAGAGACCGCGGAATGTCCAAATGTCCGGAGTAGTTCGTTCTCTCGGGCTATATGGTCCTAAAGTATATCTTGGTGATTGACCATAGCGCGCTTCTTCCTTTGGCCGGTCAAAGATCATTTATTAGCCGAAGGGGGAGTGGGACTACCGGACACTTCCTTCCCAATGGTCAGAAAGATATTAAGGGTCGTTAGAACTAAGACAAATAATAGCCGCCCGGAAAGACAACAGGAATTGTCGTCTCGGACTAAGAAAGAGAGTAGTCAGTGACCCATTTCGGCTCCTTGCCGGACAACACCGGCCAATGGAAAAAAGGAAAATAGAAAGGGAACCTCGAAAGGAAGGGGTCAATACGAGTAAAGTAAGCACTATCCAAGGATTATTTTTAAAAAAAAGTTATTGGGCACTTTTAAAGGGCTGATAAAAGAGAATAGGCCTAAATTATTTTGTATACAAGGTGGAAATCTTGGCCGGTGACCAGAATAATGACTTTGGTTAATAGGTCATTCCTTTAAGGTCAATTTTTGCTGTTTCGTTATTTAGAGAAATTGACGGCCAACTAACTAAGGAAATAGTAGGACGTGTTGTAATTGACGGGCGTTCAGCGAGGAGAATCAATCACCCATCCTTTTACATAATCTCTTTGGTATGTGAACTGAACGTCCATGCGTGAAAAACAAGCTGTTAGGTGGGGCCAAATAATATTACAAATTTGATTTCTAATTCAATAAAATATATTGCGACTACTCTACTAGCTCCTTTTAATCCTGTACTAATAGTCCTTGAATAACATCAACGCGTTCGTTCAAGTACCTAGATTGGTCGAGGTTAACGGTCTCCACCCTGTATATATACTTTAGGCTGAGAAATAAAACGAATCTAGCGTCCTTATTTCGGTATACTGCTTTCAAACTATTAATTACGGAGAATTAAAAATTGAAGAAACAAAATTAAAAAAAAAAGAAAATAGGACGATAAAAATTTCAAAGAGATGATTTAAGACAACTTTTAACTGCTTAGAAAAATTAAATAACGGGGGGTTTAACCTTTCTCTGGCGTCTCCAGTCATTGAGAAATAAAAAGGAGGAATTGAAATCCTAGAAGATCTTTTTAATTCGGTAACCTTTTTCCTTAATGTCGTCTTCTTCATCTTTTTTTAAGAAGACTCTTCTCGGAGAAAGATGAGAAAGAGCCGACGCCAGACACGCATGCACTTATAAGGTTAAAAAGCAAAACCAAAAACGAACTCCCTCGTTATTTGAGCTTCCTGAAGCGTATATATTTTGTTGAGGCTTCGGGTGGAGGCGGCGGAGGCAGTCCAGGACGCTCTTAAATAAGATTCGGTTCGTGATAAGCACGGGGTAAAAAGAGTTCAAGGTATAGCTAGAACAGTTACCACCGGCATTAAACGCGCGCGCCGGCTAATATTTGAAAATGGCGCGGGGAAACGCGGGAAGCTCGAGTGTATAGCTACGCCTAGTCCACTCGCATTAATTACCCAGAGATCCCCAAGTTTTCTAATTAAGAAGTTTAACTCTCCTCCGCCGTGCTAGAATCTCCCCCATCTTTTCAGTGACCACACATTTTCTCTTCCCGAGTCTCTGAATCCAACAGTACGCGCGTGCTCAGTGGATTACGTTTTTTTGTTCATAAGCGAAAGTTGACTAAACGTAACCAGGATACGTAATTATTTATATACCGGTTTTTCGGCACGTGGTTTGTTTGAATGTGTAAAAAAGGGGGCGGGGCCATATTTCAGCGTTATATAATCGCCATTTTGTTATAGGTCTACAAGTACTTTTAGCATACGTTCCATAAGTTTGTCACTGGTTACTGAGAGCTTGTCATGAAGTGACGTAGGTGAAACGTCATGGATTCTCGTAAAGCGACGCCTGGTGAGGCGCTGTCAAAGGCTTAGCACAAAATAAATAGGAACTGCCCAGCGTTGTCTTAATAATACCTTGCCCTACCTGTGCTTCTCTTTTCTAATGTTTGTCTACGTTTGACCTATGCCTATTATTAGTTTATATTTATTTATGAACCCAACAAGTTACACACTTACAAAACATGCAAAGACAAGAGAACATCATTAACCCTGATCATTAAGGTTCCAAACAACGCGAACCTAACCTGGATACGAAGAATAAATACCTCGAATTCGCATCCTATCGTATTACCTCTTACCGTCGGAACATGGTATTCAAGGGCGCGCGGTCGACTTAAGCCTAAAACCTAAGCCTAAGCAGTACAGTATATTCGGAGTCCATACAAGGTCCAACCGCATTGACTACACATTGTAGCACGCGCTAAATTACGTCGCGCTTCGAGAAGAGGCAAAGGCTTAAAGAGGCCGGTGAAGAATTTGACGCTAGGCTGGATACAAGAAGCTCTTCTTATTAAAACGGTTGCGACACTCGGATTATATCCGCTCCGACCGTCACCCAACTCCCGAAATCTCCCGTTCAGAGCGGTTCTGATGGAGTAAAGACGCTCCCCGTTGGGAGTAAGGGGACAATACTATACAAGCTGCATCCTTTCAGAATTGAGAGGAGTGACTCCAGAGTCTAGTCCGAGTAATAAAAAGAAACGTTTCTCCCCTTCTCCAGGAAAAAATTATATCAGAGTTTCCGAGGAGAAAGAGAGAGAAAGGGTTTTAGTGCTGGGGGAGGAAAAATAGACCTAAAATATATGGGGACTCACCGCACTGACTAGGAGAGAGGATGGTAGCTCGTGGTTTCTAACAATTAAGCTTATGGTCTAAGCCTTGGTCCTATTACAAAGAGGATTTTTTTTCCTGTGGTAACTTTAATTTTAAGGGCACTTTTACAGAAGAGATGGGGAGCGAAATTAAAATTGACTGAACTATGTGAATGAAAAATAGTTGGAATAGTTTAAAATAAACCCTACTATATTTTTTAGAAGGGTGCTTAATTATTTTTTTTTCTTTTGGGAAAAAATTCAAAGATATAATCATCTAAGGGTAAACTACTTTTCGGGAGGATGTATATAGATCAAAATAACGCAATAGACTTGTTATTAAAATATTATTTCAATATGACATTAGGTTATGCTACTCCAGCCCTATTTATTCCCTTTCCAATGGGGTTACAATAATCAGGGCTCGAGCAAATAAGCAAAATGATCAAAACTTTCTCTACATAGGATCAGGGAGTAAGGAACGTTAGAGGGAGTATTAAAGTGAATAGACGCGTTCGTTAGATTCGTGGCTAAAATCGTCTCTCTCTGGCGCTGACTCGGGGACTCAACGCGGTGTCCGCGCATGCGTCAAATTTAAAAACCGTCGTGCATCTGTTTTTTAACGAGGTATTTTGCTGTTCTCGCCGTTACGGCAAGCCCGGCCGCCGGCGGCTCGAGATGCGCCGCTCGGCCTCAGCCGATGATATCTAACCAAGGCTTAGTGTAGTTTTCGTGTCTAATTTTATTCTCAGAGCTATATTTATGTTGAAATTTAAAGAAAATGTTATAATATTTAGTTGAAGACTTGGTAAATGTCTCAAAAAATTTCGAAACTTGAGCTTTAAAACGTTGAATATTTTATAACGCCTACCGAACGATACCGCAAATTCGCCTTCCGGGCTTCCCGGTTATCTCGACGGCGAGTCGAACAGAGTGAGTGGGGCAACAGTCGATGGAAGCGGAAGCTGGCGCTGGCTGCAGAGATAATTTTTAAATTCTCTCTGCTGGCGGTAGTAAACGACGTCACTCGCGCCTGCGCGTTAGCAAAAATTGAGGAACGGAGATAAAAATTCCTACCCCCACTTTCTTTACCATTTGCATTAGCATTTTTAGCATTAGATCAAAACTCCCTCTAACGTTCCTTACTCCCTGATAGGATTAACATGGTCTTATCTACATTCCTCTTAAGTTAAGAGGGTCATAACTCTGGTTTTAAAATAGATACATTTATTTTCTTTTCAATGGTGCTAAATACATGGATCTAGACGAATCAGAACTCTAGTACACGAGAATATTTAGACGAAATTTGCGGCGTCCGAATTTAGGGCTAATCATCTACCGAATTAATGGCAATAAGAACATTATACGGTAATTAAAGCTTCCAATCGAAAAATCACCCGGAAATGAGGGCAAGTTTTACATGGATCCAAATTAGGAGGATGTTTCAAAATTGGGTCAGTTTCTAGGAGCTATAGGTAATCATTTTTCTTCTTTTTTTATTTCTCATTCACTTTCGTTCCTAATTAACGGATTTGCCGCTAGGAAAAGATGTCGGTTACAGCTGGAAACTCAGCTTTAAATAGAGCTTTGATTAATACTCTCTCTCTCTCTACTCCGGAACAAGACGAAATGAGGGAAGTAGTAGGAGTTTGTTGGAGAATTAAAAAAAATAATAAAATAAAAAAATATCCGAATAGAAAGTTAGTCGGACGGTGTTTTCATAGGAAAAATAGCGGAACGGCTGGAGGAAACTACCTTTTCCAAACTAAAACCCAACCCAACCCCCAAAGAAACGAACAGTCCCTTCATTTTATACTACTCAAAATTAGTATGTTAGCTCGAGGGGCCTTTGCTTCGTATTACGAATACATTACATTACATTTTCCTTAAAGTATTGTTAAATATCCTTGTTTTTCTATTATATGACGGCCCATTTCTACTTCATGGTTAAGCATCCTTGAATTTACACTTCATATAATTTAGCAGCCGAAGTTACATCTACTAAAGTTACTAATTACGATACGTTTTGATAACAGCGTTAATAAGAGATATTTCGAAATAAAAACTAGATCATTTTTACGATTGTCAATGATAACTCTTCCTCTCTGTGAAATAGGCAAAATCTCTAAAATATCCCTACAAAAAAAAATAAACAAAAAATATATGAATATATGAATAAATATAACTAACTGACAGATAGCAATTAAACTGTATAAGTCGCTGATAGAAACTGATAAAATGACGCCTTTACAGGTAGAAAAAGTTCAAATAAGAAGAAGATGAAATTTTCAAAAATATGAATTAAATATAACTGACTGACAGACATTAGTTAAAACTGTATAAACCTCCCAGAGAAACCGATGAAACGACGCCTTAAAAAGTAGAGAAAGGTAAAAAGAGGTTTGAAAGGAAATGGGTGGAATGGATGGAAGAGGTTGGTGCTTTCTCTCTCTCTCTCTCTCATCTGGTTCTCTCTCTCGGTCTTCCTGTTTGCAGTTAGGAAGGTTCATTAAGATCTTTTCGCCAACCCTAATTCGATCACAAAAGAGATGACAGGGAGGAAGAGCTATAGACTCTGAATGCTCTCATCTCTCTCAGCAGTCTCTCTCCTCTTCCAATACCATAAACCCTTTTTATCCACTCTCAAAAAAAGAAAAAAAAAAGAAACCCTGAAAAGTCTGGAGCAAAAAAAGGTGAAGAGGAAAAGAGGCTAGAACCGATCTCTTTTCAAAAACGAAAAAGCGTATCCTTGAAGGATTTCAAAGTCCTTTTTCCCATAAAGGATGAAAAATTTTAAAAAGCGTTTTTCAATTCCCTCCTTCTCTACCTTTATAACTTTTATCCTGCACGTTTATGTTGAGAAATGTTATTGGGAAGCACTCAAAAAATCAAGATCGTAATGTACGAGTTATTATTTATAAGTGAAAATGTAGTGTGTTCTGTATGTTCTAATTGCTTGGAATGTTTTGCAACTTTCCTTTTAAGTTATATGGGGTTTCAGAAATAAAATATCAAAATAGATTTATGGAAATTATAATTATATTTATATTTACAGATATAATTAAAATTAATTGTAGAAATTAAAGTTTCGAGAAAAATTCCCAAAGTATTCCAGATTGCGTGCCAACACTGTAAATTAGATTCGGGACTAAATATACTCAATAAGTAATAATATTAAATAGTCGACGAAAAATACCTCTGTTTTAATTAAACTTAATACATTAATTAAGCCCAAAAAAAACCAAAAACAACTCCGTTTTAATTAAACTTAATAAATCAATTAAGAAAAACCAAAATCATCCAATAACATCTAAAATATCCTCATAAAAATTGATATCCATCATTAAAAAAACCAAAGCATAAAAAAAATTCAATCTGAAACCCCAAAATTCTGAAGAAAAAAAAAAAACCAAGCCCTACTGCGTGCCATCTCAAATTAAATTCTCGAAATTTAGTCAAGTGTAAGCGGATAAAATTTAAAACGCAAAATCTCTCCTGAATTCCTGCGCTAATAAACTTAATAAAAAGGGAACTTTTGCGGACACCACGCGCGACTCTAAAAATAACGAGCGGGAATCGAAATTGAAAGCAAAAAAAAAAAAAAAAAAAAAAAAAAATACAAATTTTAAAAAAAATCGAGAGGGAGCCTTGTTAGTCTAATTCAAGTTTTAAAACATTCTTGTCACGTGCTTTACCATTTCAAAGCGTACACCCCGGCTACGTATTTTGACAGGAACTGTCGTAGGACAGTCCAAGGGAAACCAAATGAGCGGGAAATAAAAAAAGATATATTTTTAACGAAAAAAAAAACTAACCAGGACTGAAATGAAGTTACCCTCAATAAAGAAAAAAAAAATCCAAAATTAAACTGACTCGAAATTGGAAGAGCTGGAAATAAAAAATTAAAAAAAAAAAAATAAGATAAAAGAGAAGACCGAATCGGAATATTAATCAAAAATTTTTATTCCGGAAATTGGGAAGAGAGAGAAAAACTAAACTAAAGGTTCAATTTATTTTAACGAAGCTATTTACCAGAAGGAATTATACCTTAATTTCGTTTAGATTTACGGATAATTATAATTTTATTTAGTATATCTACTCAAATTTACGTCCGAGACATACCTAAGTAATTTACGCAATGTTCTAACCCATTTCCTCGTAAGCCTCGTTATAATTGAAATTTAGCATCGTGTTAAAGGTAAGCTAGGCCTAAAGTCTAGGCCTTGGCTACAGCAATCTAGTATATATAGACGACGTAGAACGCTTAGGCCTTGGGAAACCGACCTAATTCGGAACCTACGTAAGCGTATAGCGGATTTGGGAAGGCGCGTCTTTACGAGAGTAAACACTGTCATAACTGGACCGGGACTAAAGTATAGGCTTCGAGGTAGTACGAATTATTATAAATCTAGCCCAGTCTAGATGATCACAAATCGAGGTTATCTCACGCGCGTCAGATTTGGTTTAAAGATTCGCCACTTAATTATTAAATCTATCCGTTGATTGGTTGGATTTAAACGGGATCTTTCTGATAAGTCTCTCGTGAATTAAAGGGTGTATCGTTAGGGTCAAACTGAATGGAAAGTGTCAAACAATATGGGGGTCTACAACATTTAGTTACACCAAGAAGTGATATCTAGTTTATTAGGGAGAAAGTATAAGATGCCTAAGTATTTACGCGCCATAGTCCCAGTCCCCCTTTCAAACTACAAGGGGGGACGTAAAAGGAGGCCGGGCTATTTCGCCTCTCCTCAGTCGGAAAACACGTAATTTTCGTCATTCGCGTCGCGCTGAAGTGAGTTTTCAAGAACCAATGAGATGCTGGTTGTAATTTAGAGGTGGGGATTAACTCCGGACCTACGTTTGGACTGGAGATAAAGCCGGAAATGCGAAATTTTAAATCTCCACCCTAATAAACTAACTAGTAACTAACTTCTTGGTTACACCTAAAACGAGGAAACAGTCACACATGTGGATATAAGGCATCATCCTTCAATAGTCTTCAATCTAAGAACGTTTTTGAACCTTTATCCAGCAGAAGTGTCCTATTAAACGCGGGTAGAAGTGCGCGTACGCCTCGTAAAGTAAAACTAATTACTCCACATGTGGGGTTATTTCCTCCTTTAAGGGGCCAATCATTGTTTGGAAACCCATATCTCCGCAACTAAATGTTGTAGACTCCATGTTCTTAGACACTTTCCACTCAAGTTCGACCCAAAGAAGTCACCCAATAATTCATGGAAAACTTAAAAGAAACACCCTGTACAACACTGCGAAATTATCTATTCTAGAGTAAATGTTGTTACCCCAAGGCCAAATAATCTTAGATGTTGTTACACCGCGGTTCTCTAAACCATAAAACACGATTTAGGGTTTATATACCTAGACTGGAATTAAACCCCGACCCTACCAAAGGGGGCTCTCTAGTCGTACCCTAAAACTCTCTCAGACCAATGATTTCACTTTATCCACTGAATTAAACGCGGTACAACCAAAGCTAAAAACCAAACTGGTACATTACAATCAACTTCTCTTATTCCTTTACTGTCTCCATTTCATTAAACAGACTAATAATAGTCAGGGAAGTCGGAAATAAAAAAAAGGTATAAAAAAGGGGGTGCGTGCAAGTTGGTAGACAATTCGTCTATCAATAATAGATGAATCGTTCCCTAATCCCACGTACGTAAAATCGACTCGAATTCTACACTCGACTCGTTCTGGAGGATGGGGTAAATTTGGGCCTACCACTTTTGTTGAAAAACTTGGGCCTAATTAAAAAATTCAATATGCATGGGGAGACGAAAAACCAATATAAATGAAAGGAGACTAACTTCGAGTCCCCCCAGAAGTAACGTTTTTCAGGGTTCGTACAACTTTTAGAAAACCGAGTTTACTGATATTTCTAGATGCAATGTTGCGCCCCCAATTGTCGAACACCCAGTCATCGTCACCTCATGAACCATCTATCCAGAAGGAATAGAAACAGGGAGGGTTTTTTCTGCTTACAACGTCTGTGCGCATTTGCCCGCCAATTTCGCAGGGTACAATGTAAACAAACGTGACGGTTTTGGGAAGGGTATAAAACGTTTGTGTTACATTTTAATTTTCTTGAATCACTTTCACAATTGCCAAACGCGCAAGTCTTTATTTTTCCTATTTTTAATTACTTTGTTAAACTTCACTTTCAAATAGATGCAAAAAAATTAACATTAGTCCCAAGGCAATTTTACTTGTTTACATTCTACCGTATTTCTTTCTTAAAGACCTTGTCGTCTGCTAGCTTTATTTTCTTCATTATTTTGGGACACTTTAGCAAGAAAACTTTAACATTAAGATTCTGGTCCATTATATAGAAGGTTCACTGTCACCCAAATGTTTTTCACCTATTTGTCGAGCTTCCCTTCCACTCCACCAAATTAATTATTTTCTTTGCGGGGTTACGTCTTAGAGAACATGGTGCTTAATTACCAGACTCTATTTTACCCTGAGGACATGGGTCTATTTACCATTACCATTCCATGTCCCGGCATTATATGAACCCTGTAATATTTTTTTCAACAGCGATAGTTTCATGGTAGAAATGCAATTAATACTTTAAGGGTGAAGGGGATTTCGGGGAACCGTTTTTACTTATATGAGTCTTCGTTTTTGCAATAATATAACCGATATTATTTTCCTCGCCTGTACTTGATGGGGATTATTTCAAATCGCGTCAAATGGTTTGTAATTCCATTCCTTCTTGCATGGGGTCCTCTCCCCAAGTTTTTCCAATTTCATTCCCCCCTCCCCCACAAAAAAAAAGCATACCATAAGGCGAAGGATTGAAATTCAAAATGAAAATTGGATAAAAATTGTCCGTTCGAACGGAAAATTAATTTGAATTATTTATGGATGAGAAATGTGGTTATTTTCTCTACTTAAATCTATCTCAAGAACTGCTTAATACCAACTTTAATTACGTTAATCGTAATTACATTAACTTAAATTTACTAGGAATTAAGCTTATTAAAACGAATCCGAAATTAAGCCTAATATTGCGAAATACGCATTCAGTGTGACCTTCGGTATTTTCAAAAAACCCCATCAACAATACACTATTACGGATTATATTTGCTACAGATTTTTAAAAAATCATCATTAAGGTTATATTTTTTTGTAATTCTGGACTCTAAATGTATACACTCGTTCTTATGGTAATGTTTAATCATAGGTTTTTCCCATCGACCTTAGAGATGTTTATAAAAACGAAATTAAACCTTTATGGCTGCAGCTGACATTTGTTTAAACAAGACTCGAGGTTTTAAATCGATGCACGTTATAGGCATTCGTCACGTGGCGACTTATACCGATTGAAAACCAGTCAGAATTTACCGCCCCTTCTTAAGCACTTAAATACACCCAATACCTTCAATAACAGAGCAAATTTAAATAGACCATGGAGAAGATTGAAAAACCAACCGGAATTTAGCGTAATCCTATAAATACTTAAATACGCCTAATAGCTTCAGCAACAGAGCAAAATACAAATGGAAAACAATACAACTTACACCCCCTGAAATACGAAAAAACCCAACGACTTCTAAATACTCCTACTTAAGTAAACGATGTAAAATATACCACTAAGAGATATTACCCAACACTATCAGAAATAAGTCATTAGAGTCGAAATTTTAGTATAAAAAGGGTTTGAGACGTTCCCTCATCCTCAGTTAAATCTAATCTTAACTATAACAAAATGAGATCCTTCGCTATAATCGCCGCCTTGATGGCCACTTTGGCCGTTGTCCAAGGAAGACATCATCACGGACACCATCACTCCGGTGCCATGAAGACTTTGTCCCTCTTGTGTGGTAAGTATCAAAACTTAAAATTTTACTAGCCTTAAACCCTAAACTAATTATGGGATTAAATGAAAATTAAATAGCCCCCGATACCTGCGTTCCTCGTGATGTTAAGGACGATATCGTTTCTGGATGGACCGATACCGTATGTTACACGCGTCCTGAGACAATTAAATTCCCCAAGTCTAATTAATGTAAATCATTTAATAAATAGGGTAGCAAGATCTGGGCTCACTGCCTTTCCGCTAACGGAGGAAGCTGCACCTTCAAGAACATGATGGCCGTAAGTGATCTCCCCAAAAGACCCTATCTATAGCTCAGAAATAATTTTGGAAATCTTTATAAAGGTCGGTATGTGCGGTTACTCCAAGTTGATGAACACCACCGATATCACCGTTGCCGAAGCTCGCGATACCATCAAGAAGGTTGGATGGAAGGGACTTGAAGTAAGAGAGACACGCGCAAATATCGCAATCGTAATCAAAGTTTAACACTTACTTATCATTCCTATAGGCCTGTTGCGGAAACACCATCACTTTGAAGATGTTGTCTTGCGCCAGGGTAAGATTATGAAACCATCTAAAAAGAGAGAGAAAAAAGAAACTAATTTAGTTCAATATTTAATAAAAACACCTTTATTTACAGCCCCCCAAGAGCGAGCACCACGAACACCACGGAAAGCACGGTCACCATGGAAAACACGGTCACCATGGACATAACCGTCACCATCATGGTGGTCACCGCGACAATACCTTTAACACCGAAATCCATTACGATGGACCAATTACCGAAGAGGAAATTAACGAGAAAATCACCATGTACGTGATCAATCACTAAATGTGTTACTAAAGAAGTTATTTATGATATAACAAATAAAGGTTAAATCTGTTGAAGAAATTTAGTAGTTTTAATTTTTGTATAAGCCTAACTCGTAGGGGTAAACCATCCCCTTGTATTTTCTACGGAATCCTGTAGAAATGTTTTGCCCTCGATACACCAATGCTCGTAGGGTAGATCTTTGTCATAATAACAAAAAATAGGGCAAAAATAAGTGGCAAGCTTTCCGCCAAATTACTAAACTGCTTTGTAATTAGCCTTTTTTTTTCGTCCCTCCCCTAGTTTTTCCCGCCATTTTCTAATTAAAGAAAACAAATGCGTTCGTTCAGTTGGAAGATTTAGGCTTTAACAAAAAAGAAAGCGACCATGGAGAGAGAGTCTCGAGTAAAAGAGCGCCACTTTTATTCAACCGCGAGTAAAGCATGGGGTAATTTGATGGAATTCTCGCTCTGTACCTCACGCGCTTTTTATCGTGACAACTGTAAAAGGCGGGAAAAGAAATGGCACTCATTTATATTTGAAATGGTCCATGATCTTTTGGAGGGAAGGAAAAGGCGGGAAACGATACCGCTCCACACGAGGCATCAAAGGTTGCTACGCGACTAAACAGGCGGGGGAAAAAAACGTCAAGGGACGATATTTTCTTGTTAAAAGAAGACAGTTGGAAAAGAGCGGGAGATTATTGTAGCCCAGGGCTAAGATTACCCGTCAGGCCTAAGCGAAAGGGGATAAGACGTCCAAAAAAAGCGCGCCAAGTAAGATGAGCCCATTGGGGGTTCGACAAGGGACGCGGCGGAGCCTAAAAGGGGGTGTTAGGCGCAAAAAGAAGAAGAAAAAAGCGTCTGCTTAATCATTCATTAAACCAGAATGTTGTTTATAAAGTGTTGACATGAAACATTAATATGAGCGATAAGAAATTAGCTAAAGCGTCCGGGCTTGCTACGATGAAGAAAAAAAATTCTTAGCGCGAGCTCTTCCGAGTTAAAAAGCGATAAGACATATTTTGAAGCTACCAAGGGGGAAAAACGAGAAGAGCTAATATGTAAAAAAAGTCGCTGGTGTCCGCTTATTTTAAGCGGGCAGGCCGCTCTCTCAAGGCCCGACAAATTTCTAAAAGCGTCTTGGGAGATTAAGAAGACGCGTCGCCCAGAAAGAAGATTGGAAAAAAAATGTATAAACGTCGCAGCCGATTAATTGGAAAGAAGATAAAGTAAGCCCGCACCAAGCAACCTCTTCTGGTCTTCCCGCCTTTTTTCACGCGCCAAAATATTTTGAAAGAAAACTTTTAGTAAACTATCTCGGTTAGTTGCGAAGCAGAGTTTAAAGGGACAGTTTCAGCCATGTTAAACATTCGTTGAGCGCTCATTAAGGTTTCGTAACTTAAGGCAATGGAACCACACCTTTAAAATAACGAAGATGTAGGCTTACTAACATGTTTTGTATCAAAAAAGATACAAAAAATTCACGAATGACGACATTTGAGTGATGCTACTGGGAGTTAAGTTAAACCCATACATTACGTTCATCAAGAAAAGATTAAAAAACACTAATTATAAACTTTTCCATGATAATGAAGTTGTCATAAAAGTTGCGTTTTTCTTCCTCTCCGGTTTCCTTTAAGCCTATTTTTAATCCAAGTACAGCGAGAAAAGCATTATAGAAGTACGTTCAGGCGTGAAAGGTATTCGAAAGGTAATTTATTACTGTCCTTGCACGTTTTATAGCCCGGTTGTTAAGAGTAAATTGCGCGTAATTTTTGCCTTAGAATAAATTCTCTTATTTTTTTTAAACCTTATATATATATATATTTTTTTTATATATTTTAGGCTTATATTAGGGTTTACATTGGTAGCAGATGAACAAATATCGGTTAATTAGTTATTGTCGGTTCATTAACGTTAGTTTACTCGCGAGGAAAGGATTGGGACAGATACCTAGACGAAACGAATAAAAAGATACCGACTATACGTTAGGTCTACCTATAAGCACTAAGGTCCACTGTAGGCTATTATTGTAGGGTCATGAAAAGAGAGAATTTATGACTGGAGTTGAAATCACAGAGTTTCCACAATTGCGTAAAATTTATATAGGTTCGATTTGTTGCCACCTTTTTAAATGGCGGCTAAAAACTTAAAAACTATTCTTTATGGAATAATGTCCACATGAAAAGTAATAAAGATTGTCCCGACGGGCTGACGGGCAACGCCGAGTGCCTTCGCTCCGAGGGGGCTACAAAAATATTAGTCGAATCAGTAAAATCTACCCATTCTTTATATCATTTTGATGGAAGTTCTTATTACTCGCGAGCGACACCGCGGTTAACAGCTAGTTTTACATATAGATTAAACCTTAATTTAAACAACTTTAAGACCGATATTGAAGTAATTTAATATTAAAATAAATACACTCTATAAAAATTTACTCCTATAGTTAAATTCTCCTTGGTTTATTGGGGATTGTATGTACGGAGGCGGTGGGGGGTGGAGGTGAAGTCTGTTGTAAGCTTAATAAGAGGATAAGTCTACGGGTAAATGAGTCTGTAACAACAAAAGAAAAGATGGTGATAAAGACGTGTCCGATCTAAGGAGAAGAGGGAGGAAAAATACAGGGTATTGGTGGGAAAAGAATCGGCTTTCGTCACCCCTGCACCGCCTAGCCTCGCTTTGCCTTAATCCAAAGCCTCAGAAACAAAAGAAGCGCACCGCAAAAGGCCCATGACGACGTGAGAACCCAACTAGGGACGGCAAAGACGGAGGGAGCATGCGGGAATGAAGCCAGCAAGAAAAAATCAAATCCGCAAGAACCTGTTCGCACCAGCTACACCACTTTCCAAATGACCATAAACATCAGGGCTCAAATTTCAAAGAACACGCGTGACAATACTCTCGATAAATATCTGGAGAAGCTTTTCTTTCAACCGTTCCAACTGCTTTAGTGGGTTTAGGGAGCAAACGAAAGGAACTATATCATCAGTGATTCCAATGTGAACTGATCTCAGACTGATCAAGCGGTACCGAAATAAGGTGTTTTGGGAGAGAGGGTTTGAGATGAAAAAAAAAAAACCATCGTGCAATCTAAGGGGTGTAGAAAAAGCGACATAACCAGCATACGCGGGAAAGAGAAGGGAAAACTAACGAAGTCGACAACGACACGCGTTCAAGCGCGAAACCTTTTTACGCCACTGCACGGTTTGCACCGTTGCGTATTGGTCTTGCTCTATGTACACCGTCTCACCTTCCCAACCCCTATATAGTCAAGTTTCTCTCCCAAAACTGCAAAATAGTCAAACACGACGAACGTAATTTGATTGGGTCTCCCCTTTTACTTTTTTTTCAGCACTTTTTTTCTTTATTATTTCTTTATTTATCTAGTTAGGGTTGGGACAGGAGTAGGCGTATTTGATCTACTCCTAAACAACCCTAATTTGCAGAAAAAGAGTGCATGAAAAAAAAGAAGGAAAATGTGTCATTATTTATTCTATTATAGTTTAATTCCCCTTTTTACCTCTCCGAGTGACGTATGTCACGGAGAGGTTCTGTAACGATCGTGTGTGTCTGTGTGTGTGTGTCTGTTGTTACACCCACGTGACCGCGTTCGCAGTTTCCAAATCGGAGCAAACGTGTTCGCCATTTCCGAACTGCTTTCACAGTCACGTAAATGGCTCCTCTACTTGAGTTCTCACACCACCATCTTCAGGTCTTTGTCCATCCCACACGGACACCAGTCTGTACTTACTGGCTTCTAATCACCACCATCTTTTGGTCTTCGTCCATCCCACATGGACACCAGTCTGTACATACTGGCTTCTAATCACCACCATCTTCTGGTCTTTGTCCATCCCACTTGGACACCAGTCTGTACATACTGGCTTCTAAACACCACCATCTACTGGTCTTCCGTCTATTCCACATAGACACCAATCTGTCTCATTGGCTTCTAACTCCATCGTCATCGTTTGGTTTAAGACATTCGCGGCGATCAGCTAGGGTTACGAGAAACGTCTAGCCTCCCTAGGGTGGGTTGTCCACCAAAGGTTTTCGCAATTGCGGTTGTTCTTGCTTTTTACTGTAGTTCGACACCCTTATATACTACCTATTTCAGTAAGGCGAAGCAACCGGCGTATGCTTCATTTCAAACGCCAATATTAGTCAAGTCTCTCAAGAATGTTTAATTGTTATTAATCAAAACGATGTAACGCTCAATAAGGCGAACAACTAACGAAGAAAATATTTAATATTAATTATATTTATTTTAATATTTAAGATAATCTTGTTTCTCAACTCAAAATTAATACGGAAAGAGTTAATACGGAAAGAGTTGAAAAGCAGTCTATGTTTTTGTCTGTGTGTGTCCGTCCATTGTTACACTAGTGCGTCGCGTTAGCAGTTAGCCTTGTGTTGATGTGTTAAGAAATCATACAGAACCTTAATTTCCCTTTTTCCATAATATAAAGTGAATATAAGGAAGTATTTTTCGTAATTACGATGCCTTTAGTAGTTTTGTAGCTTGAAAGCTCTGTTTCATTTTGATATTCCAAGGACATTTTTTAATATTATTATTTGAAATGGCTGTTTATATATTACTTAAGCTATACTACATCTGTATATAGAATAATCCATGCTTTTATTATTACAAGATGAACGCTAAGGCTTACACTCTGTCGGTTAAATCAAGTATTAACCGTAATAGGCTTAGTAAACAAAAGAGTGTATAATTGAGGCCGAAGGTGTAGTAAACTATGGGTTTAGATTTTCGTGTCTGTATTGAAGAGACATTAACGGTTCAGAGTGAGCCGAAAGTTAAATACACGTTTAAACAATCAGGGTTAGATATTATAAGAGAAGAAAAGATCATGGTGTTAATTAGACCAGTGAAAGAGCTAATGTTAAACGGGTAGTAGCTACGAGTGTTCAATCTTTTTATGGTGCGCAAGACTTTCAGTGCGTCTAACCACAAATCAGCTTTGGTGTTATTTAACCTTAACTAGCATGTTGGCAAACTAAAAACATTGTTGAGGCGAGACAAGACGATAGTGTTTACACTGCAAACCAGTTGTGAATGTAGCTATGAGTATATCAGGTAAACAGCTGAAGCGTAGACAATTGGGCCTTTACAAACACATAAAGGTTATATCTCTCCGAAATTTATACACTTCATTTCCTGTTCTTTTCCCCATTGACTGATTTCCATGTGTCCAAGATTTATCCTTATTTGATGTAAAATGTCGTCTGCTTTACTGTATATTCGCAATGCTTGAAATACTGCTTCAATAATATGTAAATTTTTACTTCAAAAAAAAGAGAAATAATTCCATATCTAGGTAAATAAGTTTGTAGTAGTAGACCTCTTGACTCGGAGAGGTAATATTTTGGTTTTCCCAACTTGTATGTAAATTTAATTATGGGAATACCAGGAATTGTTTTACGAAATACAAAATTTTACTGTTTGTACATCAACCCTGGTACAAGTATAACCATTTTTCAAATATCTCTTACACAGTTCCCGTAGGGTATTGAATAGTACCAAGTTTCGCAGTAGAATCAATTGATAAGCGAGATAAATTAAACTTTGCGCGAAACAAGGTTTAGCTGATTCTCCTATCCTTCCAATTTTCCTTTAGTTTCCTTCGAGTAAAATAAGGAAGGCTAGTGTAAGAAGAAAAGTTCCCGGTACGTTGTACCAGTACCGATTGGGCGTGTATATCGAGGTATAGGGTGAGACTGGTGGTACATCTCGTAAAAGCCCGGTAAGCCGACTTTTACACGGAAGTTAGAAGTTTCTGGCGGGCGGCGAGGGTTAGCTAGCTAGCTACAAACACCTTTCTGCCACGCGACGAAAAAGAACTATTCATCTAGATAACACGTCTTTTAGGCCTCGGAAAAGGATGGAGAAAGGTGTAAAAGAAGGTATAGAAGAAAGAAAACGCGGGAAAAGATTCGAGCGCTCGGTGCCATGCGGGAAAAGAGCTTGTCTGATGGGGAGGATAGTTTCCCACCTTTTTTTTTCTTCGTTGGCGCGCGCTTTTATAGCGTGAGGGTAGGAGGGATCGCGCGCATAGAATGGCGCCAAATGAGGCGAAATGGACTTTCCACGTTCTTCCCCCATTAACGAATTTATAGAGCGCGTTCTTCGCTAATGTAAGAAGAGAAACTACGCCAGGCTAAGGAAAGAACTGGCCCTATAACGGCCTCACTCGCTTGACTATTGTATAGGAGAAGCGAAAAAGAAAAAAAAAACTTCTTACCGGGAAATTATCACCCGCTATATATTCCCACTTTTCCGACTTGTTCTTATCAACTTTGTCCCGTGTACTGCATGGGGGAGATGAGAGTCGGGTCTTTGTCTAATTACTCATAGCTTTACCTCTTGTTTGAGCTCAGATTCGTTAACAAACGACCAGACACAAAAAGCGGTGTTCGCACCTAGTGCTACCAGTAGAATCTCCAAAAAAACCGTATAGAGTGGTACTGAGAGGGCAGGAGCTACGGGGAGGTGACGTCAATATTGGTAGTCTAAATTTCTTGGCCTAGGCTGACGACCTCCAATATGGTCGCCATAACCGAGGTAAGAGATAGGATGGTGTGACGCTACGAGAACTTTTGTAGCAGCAAACTATACGAAACAAGAAATCCACGCAACTTGAGATACTGTTGACTCTACCTTGATAGCCTGGTCAGCTCCAATAAAAAATCGGCTCAAAACTAAGGTTTACATCGACTTCCCCAAAAATGAGCAAAATAAAAATTTTATGATAGAGGTGGGATTCGAACCCACGCCCCCGAAGAGACTGGTGCCTAAAACCAGCGCCTTAGACCACTCGGCCACTCTACCACGACATAAAAACAAAACCTTTCACACGCGTCTTTTAAAGAAACCTCAATTATGATCGCGAAAACGGAAAATTTAAAATTAAAAAAATATTCCGCCAGTCAACTTAGGAAACTCGGTTCATTAGAAAGCCTTTATTTTTTCCCACAAAGTTGGCGTTCCTTCAAACTCAAGGCACGTAAAAATCTCAAATTCCTACGCAGTTGTCAGTTTTATAGCAAGCGACTTTTTGCCCATTAAAACGTCCAGCCAATTTAAAATAATAACAGGAGAGAAAATTTCGTCCCCAGAAATTAGACTGAACGTATAAGAGTGGACGTTTCCCAAGTTAAACTGGATGGGGAAAAGGAACAAGAAAAAAAAAATTACAGAACCACTTTGCATAATTTGAGTTTTTTTACACCAAAAAAGGGAAGGAAAACTAAAAAGGTTGACTTGGGACCCTAATTTGAAGCCTTAATTAAGGCTGGGATTGACGCTTGTATGGGTAAGAGTAAAAAATGTCTTTAGACCGAAAAATATAATATTTTTGTATGAATATAAAAATTTCAAGAATTTCCTACAACGTCTCGCCATTTACCAAGGATCTTGTAAACATTACAGGGGATGGGAAAACGCCAGGAGAGTGCTTGTCGATACAATATCCACAATACGCACGAAAAAGAGATTAGGATTGTAGTATATCAAGGTCATTCCAGATTTCAAAGCTAGGCACGCGAGTGAACTGCTGCTTGGGTCAACAAAAAAGTCTTCTCTGATCCTCTTTATAGAATCAGAGAGTCCGTGGTTTGATCTATTTCCCCCTTGCCATATCAGACGAGGCTTAAAACTTTAACAGGTTGTGATAAGAACCATGCCATTAAACAGGGTGTTTTGATAAGTCCGCCATAAATTAAGGGGGATTTTCTTTGGCCGCTTTTGAATCGAAAATGTTTTATGACATTTTGCTGTCTGGGCCAATGTTTTCAAGGCAGGATTGGAGTATTTTACGGATGACCCCTTAAGTTTAATTTAGAAACCGAAAGAGAATCATTTCTAAATTAATTAAGGGGTCATCCCTAAAACACTCCAAACATAACTCGAAAACGATGGCCAAGCTTATCGAAAAACATCATAGAAGTTACAATTTCGACTAAAAATCGCCCAAAGAACATCCACCTTAACTCATGGCAGACTTTTCAGAAACCCCTTGTATAATAGCCGTGTCGAACCCAAAGTACCAAAGTAGGAGGAGTTTGCAAACCGTTTAAAACGAGAAACTTCTTAGCGAGCAACGAACTTGGGAACACTTGACCAAGAACGTAATAAAAAGCGTTAAAGGAAAGGTCTCGTTATGTTTCTTAAAATAGATCCAACTCCTTAAACATTTTTCTATCCCCTCCAATCTCTTTCCCTTAAAGCATAAGCTTATAACATCCCTAAGTATGACACTTCCTATACTTCGTAATGCAAGAGACTTACAGCTCCAGCTAGTTCGAGAACGATAAGCGAGAATTGACTACACTCGGTTAATTTTCTTAATAATTTTCCCATTTATTCTCTACTAAGCCTTGACAGCGGCTCACCAGGCGTCGATTTACGAGAATTTATGACGTTTCACCTACAAGCTCTCAGTAACCAGTGACAAACTTATGGAACAGAACTTATGCTTAAAGTGGCTGAAGCGGGCCTCGAGAGAATAGTGTGTGTGTGTGTGTGGTGTACAATGTAACAATTTGTCCATAAATACAAATTTGCCGTTCTTCGACTGTCATTAGTTTTTGAAGAGCGGGTAGCAGAGCTCCGGGCCATTTGGTGGTTGGCCGCCTCTATCGGGGCCTTCTCCGGATGACCCCCCCCCCCACCCCTTCTCCAACCAACCTCTTCCCCTTTATATAATGTTCTGTTCTTAGACACGGGTCAGGCAGGCATACTCGGGTATAGCACGCGAAGCAAAAGGTAAAACAGGCCAGAACCCACGAAAAACCCTGAAGAGAATGGACGAAGGTTTCTGCCCTAATGATTGGGCGCGGTTCGTGTCAGAAGCGCATTATAAATCTTACCGCGAACCTAACGTACCGTACCGTACTGGGCCCCCGAATAATATTGTTCGGTTACGTACTAGCCAGCGCCCCAAAAATGGAGATCTACTTCTATAGGACGCTTTCCTTCGTGGCTTCCTATATAGGTAATCTTATTTCTATTTCTCAGAATCCCAGATGACCCTTGCCTTGAAGAAGATAGTCCCGCCATGAGTTTATCAATAATTAGTTAGGTCTATTTCTTGGTTGAATGATATCGTAAATAAATGTAAAGTTTTAACCTAACTGTAACAACCCTTTTCCCTATTCTATAGAGGGGCTTTATGGGTCCCTTTGATACTAGTAAAATATTTTACGGGAGAGGGGATTTAAACTAATCAAGAAAATCATATGGCTAATATTTTTTATAAACAAAAAGGTAAAAGAATTAATGGCCATAATTAGCGACTAGTTTAAAAAAATAAACCCATTTTTTTTTTCGGGCCAAGAGAGACTGAGAAATATTAGTTCCCAAATTTTAGGGGTCTTGGGACATAAATCAAGCTTTTTTCTTCTCTCGAACGAAGCTTCCCAAGTATACTACAATCTCTTCTACCCCCTAAGACCCGAGGCCTAACTGGGAGCTCAACACCGCACTGGCGCAAGTTTCGGGGTCGTTAGCGCCCCAAAGATTATTTCGGCCGATAGTTTTTGGGGCCGCCCGATTCTTTAACTAATTGCCAAGTGGGTCTTATTGACACTCCTCCGCGCCTGTAGCCTTTACACCCCCTCCCCCTCCCCTTATAACTAATGATAATTACCCCTTAGAACAGACAAGCTTTTGTTATCCCAGTTGTTCCGTTACTTCTTCCTTATCCATTTTGAGTTCAGTTACCCTAAACCCGTATTGGGTAGAAGAAGCTTGTTAGGCCTAAATGAACCCGAAAAAAAACAATATTTATCTTGGCCTATTATTAAAATAGGTCTTAATTAAGTAGAAATGAAAAGAAATAAAACGGTTATGCATGAAAATATATTGAAAATTTCGGAGATAGTTAAATTTTTTTCAGTTATTCCTAATTATTGGGTTTTCAAAGATTTTTAATTTCAAAATTTTCCGACTGTTCCATGCAGGTTTTCCCTGACCCTCTAAAGTAATTTTTCAGACTTTTATTTGTAGAAAGTTCAGAATTTTGTGGCTTAAAATGTCTAATACCATGAACATACAAATATATTTGAATCATCAAAAAAACCAGAAAGATTGAATAATGTTACTCACGTGTTTTAAGAAGTTGGAGAAAATTATCCAAAGGACGTCAAACGCGCGCTGTAACGCGATTCTAACCTATCACGCGAAAAGTTCTCAAAGCTAAACTCGGTAAATAAAACTAACCGCGAACTCACGCGACCAAAAGGGTCACTTTTACAGTTTTAACGCGTTTGAGAAACCGTTTCACATATTTTTACGTTCAAGTTCAGTAACAGTCACAATACGTTCACAAAACTTTGTAGGTTCAGCAATGAACTTGATCTGGTCCATCGTCGACTTGGAGATGAGGATATGGGAATATGGGACGCAGAGTATTGGCCTAAAATGGTATGGGACTATGGGTCGCAGCGTTCTGGCCTAAATGGGGAGAGGACTATGGGACGCGGCGCTCTGAACTAAAAGGGTAAGGACTATGGGACGCAGTCGTAGGTTAACGCGCGAACAAAAATACTTGGTACTCACCCATTACGTCTGGCATGAACACTTGCATAATCGCTTGAAGCTCAAATGTAACCGTTAAAAAGCATCACCAAAGTTCACGTGTAACCGTTAAAACGCATGACCAAAGTTCAATAAAAGTTCTAAGTAGATAACCGTAAATGGCGTCAAGTTCAAATGTAACCTTCAAAAACACATCAACAATATCGAAGTTCAAATCATGTTCAAAGTATATGCAATCCGATTTCAATGCACGGTGAAACACAACGTTGTCTGGAACCATCGTCGATGTCACCTTGAGATGGTCAAAACGTCATTTGGTTCCCGTGATTTTCCGTGCAGCTCGGACGTGCACTTGATCCCTCGCTGATGGCCAAACGTGGCCCTTCGAAGAAACTTCCATCACGACGTCAGTCAGTCAATTAACGACCTGAAATTAAAATAAATACCATGATTTCAGCTAAACTTAAAATTGATAATAATATCAATATGCATAATGATTATTACCATAAACTTATAAACAAAATAATTACGGAACCAAAGCATTTTTACGAAAGTTAGACCTATAGTTACTAAGACAATTTTTATTTTAAACAACGCTAGATAAAGTTCATGAACACTAAACATATGCCACATTCCAACAATTATTTTAAACCTTTAACTCTAGATCTTAACCCCAATTTTAAATAACAATACAGTCAATAAATTTTAAGCCTAATCAAAAAGTTCTTGAAACACTAAGCCTAATTTAACTTCAAAGTCAACTTAGCCAAATTTAACTTCTAAGTCAACTAAGTAAGTACAATAAAAACCCGCTTCCTTTTTTCACACGCGGCCAGGTCCCCATAAATTCGGAATCTAATCTAATCCGGGCCGGCCTTCGTGGGCTTTAATTATAAACCTAATACTATAGGTTTTTAATCATCAAAGGCGTTTAATTAACGAGCATCCAATAACCCTAAAACACGAGAGAGGTGATGAGAATGCGGAAGAAAAACGGTCGTAAGAAAAGGCGGGGAAAAAGAAGGAAAACTGTAGGTTCAAGTCCGGTCGGTCGGTCGGGTCCCCCATGATGTCTAACAGGGGTCCAAATGGCCCCAAAGCGAAGTTCCAAGTTAATAATTCATCACAGTCACTTAGAACCTATCCCATCTTCTCCCCCCTCCCCGCCAACCCAAGGTTTCCCCAGGTATTCTCAAACTTCTAATATACCTTACTCTTATCCGGGGTGAGCTTGGGGTGCTCCAAGGTTTTTTGGTCTTAATGGAAGAAAGTAAATCAAACCAGTATATCTTGCACTGGGGCAGTTCCGGGCAGTTCGGTAATTACAAGTCGGAGCGACTGGTTCATCCCAGAGCAGATTTTTTTCTTTATATACTTTACTATACCATATCCCCTTTAACAATAGGAAGATGGTATTAGTCTTACCTTAAGGGGGGATATGGGAAAAGGTATGTCTTCATTAAGAACCAGGTATAATTCCAGGTACAAAAAATATACCCTGGAACCATTATAACGGGAATGATATAAAAACTGGAGCTATCTTCGGAAAGGATTTTTTTCTCTTAAATGAATCTATCTCAATCAAAAGTAGAACTAAAAATCATAAGGTTTTCCGCGCAACTTTGTAAGTTGGTCTAGTAAGAGAAATGGAGGGTATTAAAGGGAAGCTACCATATAGGGGTAAAACACACCGTGTGTTTCCTATTAGCCCCTGTAGAAATGTTTTCTTGCCTATACATCGTTACTCAAAACGTAGGGGTAGCAACTCTTATTTCATGAAAACCAATTTGTATTATAAATTAGAAATTTAACATTTAAATAAGTAAATTATAATATTTTAATCCGTGGCCTTGTTTTGTACCAAAAAAATAAGAACCTAGACTTTATGTAAATTTTGATACACTAGGCGTAAGCGGAAAAATTACTCCCCATTTTCCCCTGTTGAATTTTAAAATAACAACCTCCATGACGTACTGAAACAATCCGATTAAAATGTTTCGGCTTCTTTCTATTCAGCCATTCATCCTTAACCCGGAACGATCCCCTCCACCCCCGTCCTTCGTGACATTTCAATTCCCATTCGGAACATCCACTCCTGTCGGAATCAAAATTAATCCGATTTCGCGCGCTTTTTAGCTACAGACGTATAGTTAGGCTTAACAAGACCCAACCAAATGGCGCGCGCCAGTTACGTAATACACGTATAGACCCTGTTCTTTCGCCTGCCAAATTAGACCACACTTAAGCAATTTTTCCTGACAATGTAAATACGTTTAAGGCTCGTCCTCGCATTCTCATCTTAACCGAGTAAAAAGGTGAATAGAGTCATACGCTTTCAACCTGGCCAAGGCCCGAATTAGGCTTAGGTATAGCTAAGGATATTAATTCCGCGACAGCTTAATGTGACAAGATACGGAGAGGGAGGTCGGGGAAAGCGAGGAAAGAGGTAACTAAAATGTGACAAAAGTCATTTTAACCAACGGAACGGTACGGTTTCAACTAGATTAAAAAGCAAAGAAGTTCAAGCTTAATTTATATTAATACGCTTGTCTAAACAGACAACTCTTTAGCATCGGGGATAGTGAGAGAGGGGAGAGGGGTAGCAATGAAAGTAAGAGAAATTCTTCTAAGTGGAAAGAAAAAAGTGGAGAGGCTTCAACTGGCTGTCAGAAATGCTGCGCTGGATTTACCTGATGGCAATAATTGTTCAGAATAAAAAGTTAACGTCTGTTGACGGGAAAACTACTATTTCTTTGTTGTTCCTAAAGGGATTTTACCCAATTAAATATTTGTGAATTTCAGTTCCTAACGGACACCCACCCCGAACTGCTTTGCCTAAAAAAATTACTCTTAAATAGTCAGAATCCACCGAGATCTTTTAAAATGGCGAGTTTAACGCACCCTAAATCTAAATAAAACAACAAAGCTCTGTTTCCAACAGGCAACAACATCGTTATAATTATAATTTGGCGAAAATTGTACTCGAAAAAAAAAAAAAAAAACACAAGCAAAGTTTAACTTCACTCCTTCCCCGCTCCCACGCACCTACTCCATTTTCACAAAATTCTTTTGATGTAAAATGTCAGAACGTCATCATCGTGCTTTGAGAGTAAATTCCCGAGAGAGAGATGAGATGAGAAGAGAGCGGAATGGAGTAGACGCTTGCAGTTTCAAAATGCACGCGCGCAGTTAGGACTTGGCTGTCTAGTACCGCCAGGGGCAGTTGGGACATCGCGTTAAAAGCGTATACAGTTAGTAAAGCTACTATAGCTTCGAGGAATTTGGCTAGAACTAGACAGGTAAACTGGGAATACGAATGTCGCGGCGTATTACCATGAATATTGAATTACAGGTAACGCGACTCATTCTCTCGACATAATTCACGCGCTGAGAACGTGTCTAAATTTATACGCGCGAAAAAAGTCTATTTTCCTGTACTAAATTATTAAAAATGGACATTTTTCAAGGACAGTAGAATTCACAGCATACCTTTTGAGACATTTTTAAAATTTCCCGACTTTATAAAGTTTTTACACTGAAGAAATTCTATCTACTTTTGGTAAAAATGACCGGATGAACATTCTCGGTGAAAAATAAATAAATTAGCCTTCTAGTGGTAGTGCTTACATAGAGGTGCACGTGTCTATATCGACGCTGGAGTCAAATTTAGACCTAAAAGACGATAAGGCGAGAGGCAATCAAAATGCGGGGGGCATTGTTCTCCGGGACAAGCGTTATTAAGAGGCAATTAGAGTGTACATGGAAGTGCTAAAATGAGTGGCGTTACTGTACATCCCATCATCTAAAATGTCACTTCCCTCCAGTAACTTCTACCTACCTGCAACTGAAAGCTTCCTTCGCCCAAAAGCCAGGTTAGTTCCTTCCTCGTGGGAGATTCAACACAATATCGACAATTAAGTCCCTTTTAAACGACGGCGCGTGGCGGAACCCAATTCTCTCCTACCTCCTACCCCCCCCCGTCCGCGATAATTGCCCGATATTGTAATAACGTATTTAGTCAAATAAGGGAGTGGGGACCGACCGACGAGAGCATTGGCTGGAGTAGCCTTTACTTAGCCCAAACTAATGGGACGTATCGATACCGCCTAAGGAGCCAGCCCTTTCAAACCTATCTGAAGTTATACGCGTATGTACACGTAAAACAAATACCTTCAAATAGGTAGGTCTAGAATTAAAAAAATAATAATAATAATAGCAATAAAAAAAGCTTCCCCTTAATTTCAAGATTGGGGTAATTACTACAGCGGTAATTATTATTACCTAAAAATCTTTATTTAAACTCTATATTACCGCGCCAAATCCAGTGACCTTGATATACTATAATCTAATCTTCCCTGGTTCGTGCACAATGTGAATTTTCAGGGTTGCCACGAAATTTTCAAGACCAAATTCCCTGACTTTTTCTGAGATTTTCCCTGACCTTTTTAGGCCGAAAGTGTAAATGTTTACAGCACGTTTTAAGTGCTTATAATTAAATAAACTCTATAAATAAAGTTTTCCAATGTATTTGTTGCACCAAAATGAATAAGAAACATTTTAACTATAAATAACCGTCTAAGAGATTTTTAAAGGCATTTACCTTGACTTTTGCCTGACTTTGATGAAATTTTTAAAATTCCCTAACTTTTCCCTGACCATTTCGGCTCATTTTCAAATTACCTGACTTTTCCAGGTTTTCCCTGACCCGTGGTAACCCTGATTTTGTATCGACAAGCGCCTTGTTATTGTATTCCTCGTGTATATAGTGCAAAAAATTGTTCATGAAAAATAGTCAAAAATGAATGAAAACCAAACTTTTAGGTTATTCTTCTAATATTTATATTTTATTTTTGAACCAAGTACTGGTCAAAATAAAGATTAAAAAAATAGTTCTAAAATATGGTACAGTTAAGCCCAATCTCCTTAAATATTTTAATTAAAATTGAAAACTGAGGAATTTTTGAGAAGTTATAATTACGCACCCTTCCCTATTCTTGTAATTAAGCTATAATTCCACTTCAACTTGAATATACAGGGTGTTTTCGAAAAGTCCATCAATAATGAAAGGGCGTATTTATTGGGCCATTTTGAGTCGAAAATGTTCTATGACATTTTGCCGTCCGACCCACGGTTTTCGAGTTATGATTTGAATATTTTAGGGATGACCCCTTCATTAAATTAGCGCTGTCTTTCAATTTCTTAATTAAATTTAAGGGGGTCATCCGTAAATTACTCCAATCATAACTTGAAAACAGTGGCCCGGACGGAAAAATGTCATAGAACATTTTCGACTCAAAATGACCCAATAAATACGCCCTTTCATTATTGATGGACCTTTCACAAACACCCTGTATACTATAACATATAGACTTACTATCTACCGAGAGTGGGCTTTACAAAATTTATGAGGGGGGTATCCCTCTTTTGGTCCTAAAATCGTGGCGAAGAGAGAAAGGGGGGAAGAGCTCGTACGAAATATCTTGGTCCTAAAATGACTTCATTAGTCCGACATAACTGAAATTCTCCGAGTAACTGACTTGAAAGGATACACGCGGCGGCGGCGGCTAGATGGACCCCCAATTTTATTAGGATTCAATCTAAAAGGGATGAGTGCCTATCCACGAGGCTCTAAAAGTCCAACCCAGTTTAGGCCTAAAATTATTTCCCAACGACCTATTTTAAAGTTGTTACTTCAAGTTGGAACTTTTCATAATTAGGAGGCGCATTCACATTGCAAAATATTTCGAGAATGGAATGGACAAGAACTTTTAAATCGTGACCAATGTCAGTCACCAACAATGTAAATGTTTCCCTGAATCCCTTGAAACCAGTATAATTATAGATAGTTTAGACACATGGAGGATTCATACCTTTTACACCAGGAGGCCTGGCTATCTGGAGGACAGAAACTCATCTGCTTTTGTCCGCCAGGTAGCCTGACCTTCTGGTGTAAATGGTGGTATGAATCCTCCATGTGTGTAAACTATCTATAACTATCACGTTTTAAGAACAAATGACGTGAAGATGGTTAAATTTTAGCTACATCATTAAATTATAAAGTTACGTCTATTTAATTTACAAGGTCCAAAAAAACTGTCATATTTTTTAAAAAATTTTCTACCTCAAGTCAGATGACAAAAATCTCAGAAATAACGCTTTAAAAACTGTACTTTCTCTTGGTGACACTGAGGGGCTTAAGATCATGGATCAATAAATCTTTGAATATGCGAACAGGGCGAAATTGGCGATGGTAATTTTGGGTTCACACTATCCAAGACTCCGAGAGTCATTAGGAGACGATAACCTAATAGGTGCGTATCGTTCATTAAGGGCGGTCAAACGCCTGCAAACGCCTTCGTCGTGCGGGGGAACAAAACCTTGGCGTATAAACGTGTGTGTAAGGGAGGGGGGGGGGTAAAATTTGTAATAGGTAAATTAGATTGGCCAAAGCCCATCGACTATTAAAATAGCTACCGTAAGACACTCGGAGAGACTAGATTCCTATAGGACCGAGGTATAGCTTATTCTTCGACAGAGTCAGATATTCAAATTTCACGAGCTTGGCATAACCCAAACTATCCCCGTCAATTTGCATTTAAATATCGGAGCGCAATTATCAAAATTACTAAGCATAAATCTAAACCTAGGCGTTTGCCAGGTAATGGCACTAAGTGAAAATTTTCCATACAGTCAATGTTACAGTCTGCCAACTCTTTAATTACGCAAAACCCCGGAGATATATTAACGGCATCCAATAGTATCTTCCCGTAGACTCTAATACGGTTACAGCCTGAAGCTGTCAGTACACCTAATATCTCATATTGTGTAAGAACTAATCGGTAATTATTTAACCGGAAATTGATTCAAAATTCTATTCACTTTACGTAAAAAAATGGTGTAATGTTATGAAGCACGCGTATAAGAGGTTCGCAGGAATTTTTATGGGGGCCCCAAAATCACGTGACCGTGTATAATTAGCTTAAATTAGAAACAACCCTTATCCTCTTTTTCGCGCTGCAACTCTGCCGCTTTACACCCAAGTTAAACTGCTCAGTAATATCGCCATCGCACCCTTTTCTAGAGTTAATGGGGCATTTGGGCTAGCCCCCCCCCTCCCGGGTTGAAACATTTTCCCAACTTTTATTACAAGGGGGAGGGTTTATTCTATCTTAAGAAAATAGCGCCGTTTCCATCCCCCCACTCGTCTTAAATCTAGCTTGCTTTTTCAATTTATGCGTAATTAGATCCACATATTGAATTTAGTATTTACTCTTAAGGGGGAAATTGTAGCTAGACTAATCTAATTGCTAAGCCTAAATCTTGTACGTGTGTAACCATGGTAACTTTAATTTTTTATATCATTGTTTATTTATTATATTGATGTAATTACATTATTGGGACTTAACTAAATCTAATATCAATACATCCCCTTTCTCACTATTTAACCCCATTATTCTACGGGCTGATTAAGCTCTGACGTCAAAGCTATAACAAAAAAAAGAGAGTTTTTGCAGCTTTGCTAAGCGGAAGAAAAGGATTTAAGCGTTGAGGCGGACACTAATTGCCGTATAATGTCAACCCCAGACCAACAATTACACATTGGACTTCAATCGATTCCTAATGGAAAGAGGAGCGACGAGCGCCAGCCAAACTCTTTCCCCTTTACCCGGCAAAAATAGGAACAGATACAAAATTCGCGATAAAATAATTAATACAGCGGAACAGAAGATAACCCTCATAGAATGATGTCTCTATCTTCCTTTCCCCGGTTATAACTTATTAATTTTATGTACGCGAACACACAGTCATCACGAACACCGCTAGAAATGACTTCACTTGCGCCATCTATGGAAAGCTATTCACATGAGGGAAATGACAAGGAGGAATAATAAATTTACTACTGTAGTAGTAAGTGAAGTAAAAATATTTTACTCTTGTAATATTACTCCTAGTTAAAGTTCATTTATTAGGAGGAATGGAGGATTAATACCTCTATCACTGGAGTGGTATAACAACAACCTAAGTTGTTACAAAACCTATAACATTACTTCTAGTTGTCGAGTTGTATTACAATAAGAATTTTTAGTAATATATATTTATCCCTGGATGGTAATAAGTGTTAAAACTACCTATACCTATAAAAAAGTTTTAAAAAACAACTCACCCATATTTTGGAAAATAATTAATTTTGTTGTTGCCGATGGTAAAATGTCCGCACTTTATGAGAGAGGCAAGTGGCCACCGTTAAGGCTAAGAAAACTTTTGACACTTGATGTCGTTGATGATCACCATAGCTCACTCGATCATGTAACACAACCTAAGCCTCGGCCAATTGAGTGATTAACTCATCCCATAGACGATTTTGGTTGATTACTTCTTTCTTACATTAAAACCGTTTCACGCAAGATATTTTGTATTTCACGGATGCAGAAACACTTAAACATTACTTTTGTTCGAAAAATATACCGAAACACAATTAAAATTACTTAAAACAATTTAATTAACGGAGCCGATAATTTCTGCCCCGTTAGCCATTTCAAGTTTTCAACTTCAGGGCGCTCTTTGCCGCGTAGATCCTGATTCCTCATTGGCTTTAATGACTCACGTGAAGCTTTAGACCAATCACAGCTAACTTTGGTGGAGAGACTGGAAATCGTGAAAAAGGGGGTTAATGAATTTTTCTATATGTCTATCTTCAGAAATAGTTGAAAAAATCTTGAATAATTTAAAATTTAATAAATATATAGTTGTTTTAATTATTCAGATACATTAATTATCGATTGGGAAAACAAAATTTTAAGCAATAGTTCAAAAAATACCTTCATATTTTAAGAAAACCAATAAAAGGCAATTATTAGCGAGTCTTACTCTGAGATGTTGATATTGCTCTTGATGTCTGTCTATCTTTATAAAATAATGTTTAATTAACCATTTTAACTTAAAATTAAGGAAATTTTGAGGAAAAAACTTTATCAGGCTTAGAATATAAGTGAAAAATATGAACTCTGGATATCTATTAGGCTTAACACATAAAAGAAAACACACAAAGAAAACAAAAGAATTCCTCCACAATAAATTTTATTCAAATGCCATATAACTATTTAGAAGTTATTAATTTTCCTTAAAAAGCTTCGTTATATACATTATATTTTACACGTGTGTATTAACAATATTTTATTGTAGCTACTATGGTTTTTAAATCGCTAAACTAAGGTGACAGTTAAGACAAACAGCTTTGTATCTTATCGTTCCCATTATATAAACAAGCTTTACAGTTATAATTAACGTAATTAAAATGCCAAAGCTTAATGAAAACTTGTAGTTATCATAAAACCTTGGCAAGATCATAAAGAACCAACCGGTACATGAATAAGTAATTGGTACATAGTTTCTGACGCAATTAAGCCTAATTAATTTACAATTTGGAATTGTTAACAGTGTCATTTTAATTTTGTGCCCATTGATAATGAGTGAGATTTTATTGTCTAATTCGTATTCGCTACAGTATGGATCATTAAAACCTAGTGTGGTGTAATTAACCTTGATTTATTTAATAAAGAATAAATATATCATTAACTTCCGTGATTAATACTTCAAAATTAAATAAAAATAAAAATAAAAGCAATAAGTCGTTAAAATTCTTATTTAAAGAAAATGAGATTTAAGATTTTCCTCCATTTAAATTTCCTTCTAAAGCTTACAAAGGTCAAAGGTCTATACTTCTAACAACAAATTAACAAATTATTTTCCAAATACAGTATTTGTTTTTTTTTTGTACAAGTAGAAATATATTACAATTCGAGTTAAAACTACACTACCATTTTTTTTATATAAGACACCCTCAAAAAACCAGGAATGCGCTTTGAAATTATCGACATAAAATTAACTAGAAATTAATTAGTCTTGATTAAATTAAAATTAAAACAAAGAAGATAATTAATACAATTATTAATTAAAGGGAAATATCTGGTTACATAACATTATAGTTACCTTAAAAGAAAGGCCTGGCTTTTTTCTAAATATAGAAGAACAAATATAAACTATCTCTAATTACAAAATAATTAGCATTTAATTAGTCTTAAAAATAATCAAGGACTACTGCGCCATCTGCCATTGGTCTAGTGGCGTCTGCTAAATCGAACCAATCTTACCCTTACATGATTGGTTGAATTCTCACTGGCTGAGAGAGGTAAGGGTAAGGTAGAGGTTTGCTTTAGCAGACGCCACTAAAGCAATGGCGGATGGCGCATGCAGTAGTCCTACATTGTTTTTAAGACTAATTAAACACTAATTATTTTATAATAAGAGATCATTTATTTATTTTGGAATATTTAATTCCTTTTATATTTAGAATAAGGCCAATCTTTTAAGGTATAATGTTATGTTACCTGACTTTTCCTTTAATTATAATTATACTGAATGACTAAATTCATTTTAGATCCAATTATTCAATCTTGACTGTGCAATTTTAAATTTAGTTTTTCAAATTTTATAATTTTTGTACATAATCTTTATTCAGATCCTTATTTTCCTTTAATTCTTCCACGGAGCTGTATTGTAGAAGGAGTAGAGACTCGTAGCTTCCCCTCTACTAAAAAAAGCTAGACCTTATTTGTCCATAAAAGGGGGTATGAATTTTGACCCTCCCTCCAAACCTAGGCGAGCCAATGTAAACAATAAAGATGGCCGCGAGCTACGAACCTTCAGGAGGGTTAAGCCTCGGTCTTTTTTGTATGGACTTCCGAGTGACGGGAGTTTCTCAACGGTTTGCAAATCTTATTTAAATTTTTATTTTCACTATTATTCCTATTTATATTAATTATAATATGGAAAATATTCAAAGAATTAAGCCGCGAAAGAAGAAAACGGGCGCCTTCTTTAAAACACGTGACGTCAGAGATTGTTTACATTGGCTCAGTATGCGCGAAAATTGTGCGCGGAGCACTAGTACGCTTATGTCTAGGCCCTAGAGGCCTAGTCTCTACTCCTTCTACAATACACATCCGTGATTCTTCCATCACTTACTTCCTAAGGAGATGGTAAACATACTTAAATTACAAATTCACAACCCTTTAGTTTAATTTTATTCCAAATATGGCATGATATTATTTTAATTTTAATTTTAGTTTAAACTTTCGAAATTGGCATTTAATTTTTATTACTGTTTTAATTTCAATTTTTATTTTTGAAATGTTAAATAAATTTAATTTAATTTAACTATGGATGGATTTGAAGCGTCTCTTCATTTCATTTGCTTTTGGAATAAATTAAGTTTAAAACATTCAATAAAGACAGAAGACAGTTTAATTGACTCCTCAAATAATTAACGTAACTTTAAATTTAAAAGAAAAATAAATTCAAAATATATAGAAAATTATTTTAAAATAATTAATTAATAAACGATTCAAAATAATATAATTTTTTTAAACAAGAAATGCGCAGTTGCAGTATATAAACAAATTATTTCTGACCGGGGCGATAATGTTAACTTTTAAATATTATTTTAACAGTGAGATTTCTTATTCATTAATTTATGTTTTTGCAAAATTCCACGGGGAAAAATAAAATCAAATTAATTAATTAATTAATAAATTGAGATTTTATACGAGATCCTGTTAGTTTGAGGTTTAGGGAAGGGAAGGGAGAAATACTAATTATTAACTTGGGATATTGATTAACTCCGTCTTATTCAGCAAGCGCAATCTGGTCGTTTTTGCTGCTGTTGACGATTCAAACGACGTAGAGAGGCATCGCCATACTGAATACCTGAACCTATTCGTTCAGGATCCAATTCCCCTAAAATGAAAGGTTTATTCAAATTATTTATACCAAAAACAATTAACAATTTTTTCAGGGAGCCCACTCTTAAATTTAAATTCCTTATAGGAAAAATAGGAATTTTTTTCCCGGAATTATAGGATTTTATAGGAGAAAAAATCACGTGTTTTTATAGGAAAATATAGGACTAAAAATGCAGCTCTAATATAATACAATTTTGGGCTTAAACTATGTAGAAAAATCCGAAAAAATAAAAAATAACAAATTGGATTTTACTTTGAAAACTCAGAAGAACTTAATTAAAATATAACATAATATAATATATAAAAAATCCTAAGCGAGCTCCACAATTTCGGTCTCCATTCAAATGTGATCTCGATAAAAAAAAAGCTAAATTTTGATAAATTTGATGCAGAACTATACGAAAACTTCGACTAAGTCAAAAATATAGGATATTATAGGACCTTTCATGAAATTATAGGATAATAAAGGACAGGTTCAAAAATATAGGAATTTATAGGAATTATAGGACCGGTACGGGCTCCCTGGAATTATGAAATAATTTACCAGATTCAATCTTTGCCAATATTGTTTTTGCACATTTTAAGAAAGCTTCCTCTACATTTTCACCCGTCAAAGCACTGGCTTCTAGAAACATCAATTCTAAAGAGGATTGATTATTTAATTAGTAACTTGAAATTTAATTAAAATTTGATTAAAATACGTACCATTCTCTTGGGCAAATCTGCTGGCTTCTAAGAACGTAACTTCACGGTCGTCCTCCAAATCTTTTTTATTCCCAACTAATAATATGACAATATTAGGACTAGCGAGAGTTCTTGCGTCCGTCAGCCAATTTGCCAAAGCATTGTAAGTTTCTCGGCTATAAACATTGATAAAAGTGATTATTAATTTTAATTAAATTTAACTTTTTTATGTTTACACTTTACAGGAAGAAAAATTTCAAACAAACCTTGTGATATCATAAACCAATAAGGCTCCCGCAGCTCCTCTATAGTAACTTCTCGTAACTGAACGAAATCTTTCTTGACCAGCTGTATCCCAGATTTGTAATTTAACGGATCTACCCCCAACATTAACAACTTTGGAACCAAACTCAACTCCAATAGTGTGGTTTGATTCAGACTTGACTAAGAAACGAAAGATTTTAATTATTTTAAGACGTAAATATAGTTCATTCTAATAATTATTGGTATACGTACATTTACTTTCAATGAACTGGTGTAAAAGGCAGGATTTCCCAGTGCCAGCGCTTCCGATAACCAGAAACTTGAACAAGAAATCTGTCAAAAGTATTATAACATTATAAAGAATATTGTGGCCAGTCTACGTGGTATTTTTATGGAATTAAATTTACAAAATTTATAGGAAATGACTAAGAGATTAAGTAGAAACAATGGGATTGCGTTAAAAACGGTGCAAAACAATAATTATAGGCTTGGCTTCATATTCATATCATAACAAGATCATTTTAGCGAAAACAGGCTTCTTACCGTAAGTTTCGGACATGATGACGAGGGTTACTTTAACTTTGAACTATTTCGTTAATTAAAACGGCCTTTAAAGGCAATTATATTGAAAGAACTCATTAAAATTATATAAAATTTGATGTTGAACAACGTTCTATATAACGTAAGGCTTAGCTCCCTACCCTAACAAACTAATTTTAGCTGCGTTCAGTGAGATACATTTAACATCCTCGCTCCATAATAAAACATTCGATAGTTTAAAACCTGATTTTATGACACACCACACTGAACGCAGCCGTTGCGGGGGAAGTCAAATCTAGGGGGAAAAAAAACCTTGATTTATTTGAATGACGTCATTTAAAGGAACGATTTGTGCGACATCTGTCAGATTATTTTTGTTATTTATAAAATATATTTTTCGTTTAAAATTTAACTTTTTTCTAATTTAGTAAAATTATTAGCTAAATATTTTTTGAATAAAAATAATTATTAAATATTTTATTTTTTATTCTTGAAAATACATAGATGTCAGCTATTGCCGATAACTCTCCCGGTGTTCCGCCTTGATCCGTTTCTGATTGGTCAAAAGAGAGCGTCATATTGACGAAATATTTGAACCCACAAATCACGAGACTTCCCGCCATAGTTCTTTCAAAATTTGCGAAGCCAATGCTAGGCCTAAGTCCCTAACGCGGGCCTGGGAAAGTTCGTTAACCGTTACGCGGCTTCGGTTGTTGAAAGTTTTTGAATTATTTAAATGTAAGTAGTAAGTAATTTCTTTAATTAACAATATTTAGGTGTTGAAATATATATGTTAAGAATATGTATTTGAACTTTGCACGAAATTATATATTCAAAAATAAAATTTATACATTATGAACAGTTATAAGTGTAGTAAAGTACTAAAGTTATAGCATGTCATGTCAGTATGTAATTTGATATTGCAAGCTGGGGTCCTTTTCTGCAAGTACATTCAAGGCTTCCTTAATGAACCTTTGTTTGCCAAGGTAGTTGAACTGTTAATGGGGGCCCAACTATCGAAATATAAAATAGTACATCTTGGCAGGGGGTCAATTTTCTTTTTGGCATGTTTGCAGAGTCAACCTTTCTAGATAAATATAGAGTTATACATACTCGGAATGCTCTGTGTTTCGAATTGAAAGGAATACTCTATTTGTTATTATTTAGGCTTTGAAATTTCAAAGAAGTCAAGTTCAAAATGTCGGATTTTAAAGTGGGAGAAGAGGTAATGGCCAAATGGTCTGGAAGTAAACGTTACTTTAAAGGGAAGGTTGTCAAAACAGTAGGCTCTTCCGTTAATGTTGTTTTTGAGGATGGTACCACGTCTACGTTGAAAATTGGAGAAGTTCAAGTAATTTTGACCAAGATTTAAGTTTCTCGGCAAAATATTAATAACGATTTGAATTGAAACCTAGAAATTGAAAGAAACTGCAGGACGTAGTACCAGCAGATCACGTAGCAAACCTCGTTCTCCTCAGAAAGCTCCTAAAGCTCGCAGCCGCAGTAGGAGTGTAAGCGTTGGAAGACAATCTGGAGCTGAGAGAAGTCGCTCAAAGTCCAAAACCAAAACTCCCACTCAAACTCCTAGCTCTCCCAAAAAAAGTCCAAAAAAGAAATCACCATCTCGATCAGCAACTTCAAAATCACCAGCCAGAAAGGCTACATCGAAATCACCGGCTCGTAAGGCTACATCGAAATCACCAGCTCGAGAAGCTTCTTCTTCAAAATCACCCAAGAGAGCCACACTCAAATCACCATCAAGATCTCCAGCCAGAACTAAGAGACAAACTACACCATCTTCAAGCCCAAAGAAGTCCGCCGTTAAGAAGAGGGAAAGTTCATTGAGTCCTGAAAAGAAATCTCCCAAGGCAAGGACTAGAGGAAGGCCATCAAAAACTGCAATAACTCTCTCAACATCGTCAATATCTACCATTGGATTAAAGGAATTAACAATTCAGGCTGTAAGTGTGGTAAAATTTGCTTGTAAGGAATTGAAATTAGATTAATCAATATAAATTAACTTTGTCAGAACAAATATGAACCCAAGAAAGATTCGAGTAAAAGCCAAGTTCAAAAAGGCCTTCAAGCCACAAATCTTAAAGAAAAAATTGCCCTTTTAGAAGAAGAACAAAAGCAACAGAGTGAAAAGATCTTTGTTGCCCGATTAAGAGTAAAGTTTTAACCTTTTAATTATTCTTTTAAGTTTAGTGTTAATGAAACTTTTTGGTAGTCTGCGAGACAAAGCATTTTGCAACAAGAAACACGTTCAATTCAAAGTGTGGATGAACTTGATCAAGTTTTGTCCATCAAACCATCAGCACCAGCTTCTAAGCGAGATATTTCATTCATAAGGAGCTTGGGGAGTCTCGTAATTCTTTTCGCTATGCCATTACAAGTTTTATTCCTCATTTTGGCTTGTGCAAGGGTAATTTATAATGGCTTTTTTGAATTTCATGTTCATTTAATCGCAATTGTTAATCGCGATTGTTGTTAATTTAATCGCGATTTTTGTTAATTTAATCGCGATTCTTGTTCGTTTTAATCGCGATTCTTGTTCGTTTTAATCGCGATTTTTGTTCGTTTTAATCGCGATTTTTGTTCGTTTTAATCGCGATTTTTGTTCGTTTTAATCGCGATTTTTGTTCTTTTTAATCGCGATTCTTGTTCTTTTTAATCGCGATTCTTGTTCTTTTTAATCGCGATTCTTGTTCTTTTTAATCGCGATTCTTGTTCGTTTTAATCGCGATTCTCGTTCGTTTTAATCGCGATCCTCGTTTTTTTAATCGCGATCCTCGTTTTTTTTAATCGCGATCCTCGTTTTTTTTAATCGCGATCCTCGTTCCTTTTAATCGCGATCCTCGTTCCTTTTAATCGCGATCCTCGTTCCTTTTAATCGCGATTCTCGTTCGTTTTAATCGCGATTCTCGTTCCTTTTAATCGCGATTCTCGTTCCTTTTAATCGCGATTCTCGTTCCTTTTAATCGCGATTCTCGTTCCTTTTAATCGCGATTCTCGTTCCTTTTAATCGCGATTCTCGTTCCTTTTAATCGCGATTCTTGTTTTAAACTTTCAGAACCAAGGCAAATTATTTGCTATGCCTTACATTTCTAAAAACTGGAGATTTTATATCACCCCTATCCCAACGGCCGCATTTTTTGGATTTGTTTTGCTTCAAGGTTTGCTTCAAATCCTTCCAATTGGCCCCATTGTCGAAGGCTTTATTCAGGCTTCAAAAGTACCTAAGAAGAATTTAACTTACCGTAAAAATGGTCCGTTTCTTTGCTTCTTTATTTTAATTATTTTTAATTACTTCATTATAGTTAATCTTTCTTTTTCTTCATATTTTTAGGTCTAATTGCCTTGGTCATTACGCTGTCTTTGATTCCCGTTGCCATATATTTCGACAAACTTCCGACCGAGTTTATCCGAGCTCATTTATTGCATTTGGCTAGCGCCGATATTGTTTTCTGCCTAATTTTATCCGTGGCTCTTTATGTCAAATCATTTTACGCGCCACCTCATGATGTCAATCCATCTGGAGATACGAGTAATTATAATTAATCTATTAATTAAATGGTTTTAAAGTAAAACTAATCAGAAATGTTTTTATCAGAATATTTCTATCACAATTTCGTTGTTGGTCGTCAATTGAACCCGCGTATTGGAATGAATCTGGATTTGAAATTTTTGCTATTTAGAATTGGTCTTATAGCATGGGTAAATTTAAAATTAATTCTTCCTTCCTTATTAATTAATTAATCGTCCAATTTAAAAATTATTTAATTATCTTCAGGCTTTAATCGTCGTTCTTTTGCTGTACAAAGTGTACGCGGTAAACCATAGCATTCACTGCACTTTGGCCATGACTGGTGCCATGCAATTGTTGTACATTGTTGACCTACTTTGGCGTGAAGTATGTATTATGAAGTTAATTCATCCTTTTTGTTAATTAATTAATTAATTAATTAGCGTTTTTTTAATTATTTTAAGGAACAAATTTTGGCCACGCCTGCCATGTTATACGATGGGGTTGGTTTTTACAATGTTTTTCAAATTAGCGCCTTGATCCCCTTCACTGCCACTTTACCAGTCTTGTATCTAGTTGACCGTAAAACAGAAATGCCTTATTACTGTCTGACTGCAATTGTCGTTCTTTATCGTAAGTTTTGCTCGAATCTGCGAGAGTCAACTTAATCAGGGTTCGTACACGACCTGGAAAAGTCAGGGAAATTGAAAATGGGCCTAAAAGGTCAGGGAAAAGTCAGGGAAATTGAAAATGTGCCTAAAAAGTCAGGGAAATGTCAGGGAAAAATATATTGGTGGGAAATTTATAGTCTGGATAACAGTATAAGGGTGACCATAAAAGTGTTGTCTGAGACTTGATCGCTTCGCTCGCTCTGGTTATTTATGATTTACTTATGGTTAAATTTAAACGAATTAATTGGCTTATCTTTATAACAATGACAACTCGTGCAAAAATGATTCGAGTGAATTTAGATTGGTTTTCATATATTTACGCCTTGTAAGTTATTATTGCATATGGTCAGGGAAATTTGTAGAATTTAGTCAGGGAAAACCTGGAAAGTCAGGGAATTTCATTCCAAAAATTTTGTACGAACCCTGTTAATACAAAAGAACTAATCTTATTTTTCTACAATAACTATAGTCATTGGATTCTATATCTCTCGCAAATCAAACACTGTGAAATATTCGGTTATGAAGAACCCACACGCTCAAGAAAACCAAAGTAAACAAAACAATCCTTAGGAGCGAGCCAATTTTTAATTAAATTAGTCGATATTTTAATATGGATTTATTTAATTTTAAACAACAGATATAGAAACGATTTCATCTAATAAAGGAGACTTGGTTTGTTCGGGACTTTGGGGTTTAGTTCGTCACCCTAATTACCTCGGAGATATTTTGCTCTTTCTTTCTTGGTCATTACCCTGTGGTAGTTAATGATTTTTTTATTTTATTTTATTTATCTTTAGTCTATTCAGATCAGGGGCGTGCGAGTACTCGTTAAGTTCGAGTACTTGACTCGATACTCGATAACAACAAATTGAGATACTCGAGAAAGATTCGAGTAGCTTTTTATCATCTTAAATACTAGAGTCCGAGGCTTACAACTATAGCAGACGATGAGTTCATGATCATTTATTTTGAAAATCACCTGTTCAATGTTTAATTGATCACTAACAATCTTTTTGAACTAGTTCGATGTTAGATAATTGAACATCTTCGTTATTTTCAAGAAATTTACAAAATTGCTACTCAACAAGTCAATATTTGAGACTCGATAATTACTCGAAAGAACCAAAATTTGACCTATCTAAATACTCGATACTCGAAAGTATTTTTGAGACTCGGCTCGATACTCGATAAGAAATTAGTTTCGATACTCGGACTCGGCTCGAAACCGAAAAAACGGGACTCGCACACCACTGATTCAGATTGTTTTGAATTTGATTTAAATTATTTAATCTTTCTTTTCGTAAATTTTATTTACAACAGAGTTTGCTGCTGGAGTTCCCTATGTTCCATTTGCATCGGCAATATTGATTTACATTTTGCGAACTTTTGAAGTTGAGAAACATATGGAAGAAAGATACGGGAGAGCTTTCTCGCAATATAAGAAAAGAGTCCCCAAAAGACTCGTCCCTTACGTTTTTTAAAACAAATTTAAAATAATCATAAGTTACCTTTAAAAGAGGAGTATTAAACTTAAATATTAGTGGATTTTTTTTTCTCTGTAAGCTTAAGTTTAAAAAAAATGATATTATGATTAATTTGAATAATTTAATTTTAATTTTTATACCCTCGTTATTGTTTTCTTTCTTTCTTCAAAATTAAAATCACTTTTTAATTAATTTAATATTTACCAGTCAGTTTTTGGAAATGTTAATTTCTTTTCCGTTTAAAAAAAATTAATTAATTACTCTTTCAACATTATTTTATATGCAATTAAAATTAAATATTTTAAGTCTATCCTTAAATTTTAATTATAATTGTACATAAAAAAGAAGAAAAAAAAATCCATGGATAATGAATACCGGTATTGTGTTTAAATAACGATATATATATATATTTTTGTCAAGCGCTAATGCTATATCAAGAGTATTTTTTGAGCATATTAATAAATATAATGAAGCCAAAAAGTATTCCGTTAAATTTTGTGAAAATGGTGTGATAAAAAATTTTAAGATAAGAAAAGTGAGAGATTATTTTTTCACACTGTAGTTCAATTTCAAAGAAATTCATCTCTAAAACATTATGTAAAATTTTAACATTTCATTACATCTATATTTGGAAAAAAAATTAAGCCAATAACGTTAGCGCTTGTCAAATATTATAAAATTTATTCAATTATGATGACATATTTGTTTATTCTATTTTTAAATCTGTAATATTTTTTGGCCCAATTTTTTTCTGTTTTTAAAAGTGTATCCTACTATTCTGAAATCTGCCAATTTTTTTATGTTTTAATGGGATTTCAATTTTTTTATCCGTCATTACATATTTACATCATAATTCACATCATAATTATTCGTCTCAATAAAATTTTTTTGTAATTTTGATTGTTTTGGCATTTTTTATCAGCGGGGGAAATAGTAGTGTAAAGGGTTTTGGAAGGCGCCTAAAGAATTTGTGTCAAGGCTTAGATAACCTTGGAAAGATTAAGAAAGAAGTTTATGTGATTTCAATCAGAGATAATGCATGTAGTATCAGAAGGGGATAATAGAAGAAGGATGACACTCTGTATCCTCTTAATGCTTTAGTTATGTAACGTCATTCTTCCCAAGCTCACCCTTTTAGTTTGCTTTCCCGCTCATCAAATTACAAATGGGCATCGCACCGTAAGGTGAATTCTATAATTGTTTGGGACTAAATCTCCAGCAATCATCCCACAAACTTCGTCTTGACGTGGGACAAAAATGCACAAGCGCATGCGTCTTGCCAAATATTTAAACGCTAATAGAGTAATGATGAGGGAACTATTTATCGTGTATGTGATTCGGTTTAGTAACCTTGCTCTAAATGATCCGATGTTGGGAAGAGTGACGTTACACTTACCCCGCTTTGTGGTACACTTCTCTCGAAGAGAAGTATTATATACTTCTGGTAGTATCTATCTAAAGGGATATATTCATTAGAAAATTTTGGTTTGGCTCCATCAAATAATAAAATTTATCGAAAAAAAGGTTTAATCTGTTTAATGTTTAAGCATTTCGCATTAAAATTTTGGAAAGAAATTTATGTTATTTCTGTCAGAGATAATGCCGTATCTATTTAAAGGGCAGTATTAATTTGAAAAAATTGGTTTGGCATTGATTAAATAATTAAAATCATCGAAATAATATGCTTAATATCAATATTGAAGCATTTCACGTTAAAAGTTTTGCAAAAATTACTAGTAGTGAAATTAGTACTGCCCAAAAATTTGCAAAAGTCCAAATATGAATTTTAGCATCCTTGATTATTTCATCGAAATTTAAATTTCATAAGCCTTGGCTAAGTTGGTGTTATTTAGATTTGCTTTTTTTCTATTAAAAAAATATGACATGTCTCAATATATATTTAACGTCATTTTAGACTAAAAATTTCATTTAAAAAAGTCTATAATTTACACATTTTCTAATGGTTGACCCCAAGTTGACCTTCGGTTGTCAAATTTGACCTTGGGTTTGGAGAATCAACCGGGCGGCGGATCAAAGGTTTTTCGTTTCCCCATTTAATCATTAAGAGAATCGAGTCCCCCGGAAACTAGTTATGAAAATTTTATTACGGAATTATTTCAAAATATAAACTTTGTACACCAGATCGAGTAACACATGTTCTCTTGTACAGTATAATAATACAAGGTCGGTTTTAAAATTTAAGTTTCTGAAGAAGACTGCCTGGACTGCCAGTGAAGATGCTCAGTCACCATGAAAAGAAAGCTGTAAGAGTAATTTTAAATTAATTATAAATAGATTAAGGTATTCGTATGGCCGAAAGAGTCGTGGATGTTCTACATTTGACTTTGACATTGAGATGTTTTTCTATTTCTGAATCTGAAGAGGAGTGAAATGATAATATTTAATTTGATAACGATGGTTATATATTTCTGTCTTATTGTGGCGCCTTATGTCCTTGAAAGTAATTTATCTAATACATTGATAACTCGATCAAATCTTCATATATTTTGCCATGCCGTATAATATATGGGCTATATATTTTCCTATATTCGATATTTCTAGTCTTAGTAACTGGGTTTAATCACTCGAGTCGTTTTATCTACATATATGAAAGGCTGGTCTTCTTTAAATCACTTTGGCCTATCATGTTTCAGTTCTTTTTAAGATTACACTGAAATATCGTGCCGATAAACTGCGTAGGTTTGCTGTTTACCAGAAATTTTGCCATTCTAGTTAGAGGTTTAATTACATTAAGTCATATATTACAACTCTAGTCAAAACATTTTCATAATAATGACTCATTTAGAAGCTCACCTGCAATACGATGGTTTTGCTAAACAAAACAAAGCTGTGAGTAATCCTAAATTTGATTCAGAGTTTTTTTACGTGTAAGTGTATAGTAATAAAGTTAAAACGTTAAAATCCAATTTTATGGAAATCCAGAGAAGCCATGTAGAGGTTTCAAACTTACGTGTTATCCACAGCTGGCATAGTGTAACCAGAAGGGGATAATAGAAGAAGGATGACACTCTGTATCCTCTTAATGCTTTAGTTATGTAACGTCATTCTTCCCAGGCTCACCCTTTTAGTTTGCTTTCCCGCTCATCAAACTACAAATGGGCATCGCACCGTAAGGTGAATTCTATAGTTGTTTGGCACTAAATCCCCAGCAATCATCCCACAAACCTCGTCTTGACGTGGGACAAAAATGCACAAGCGCGTCTTGCCAAATATTTAAACGCTAATAGAGTAATGATGAGGGAACTATTTATCGTGTATGTCATTCGGTTGAGTAACCTTGCTCTAAATGTAAAATGATGTTGGGAAGAGTGACGTTACACTTACCCCGCTTTGTGGTACACTTCTCTCGAAGAGAAGTATTATATACTTCTGGTGTAACTTATATTTCGTTTTTTTCACATCTACATCTACATTAAGCATGCATGCTCGTGTTTTCATTTGTTTAAAACCAAACACAACCAAAAGCTCTGATGTGGCAGAATTTACGTTTAACCTGCGGTATCCGATACCGGAAACTAATTCATTTAGTATATCTGTACATGTCTGTAAAAAATTAATATATAATAATGCCGTATAACTATTATCGCAAAGTTAATGGTCATACCAATGAATCTATTCAAATGTTAGACGCTGGTACTTATAAAGTAAGACCAGCCTTGTTTTAAAATGAAGGGTTTGCATGGATTGGTAATATTTTCTGATATTATTATACGGAGTAAATGGGGAATTTTCCTCGTATTTTTAGCTCTACATGCATCAGAGGAAAACGAGTGATACGGCCGCTTTTAAAGAGCTAACAAAGAGAGATGCGCAAATCCAGTTATCGCAAGAGTTGGAGAAAATATTGCATACTGCTCCTACCACCGAAAGAAACGTAAATGTTCCTAAAATAAGAGTTGAAAGCTGCGTAATGTAAAACTCCATTCTTTTTTATTTCTTCTCCATTTTAGAGGCTAGATGAAGAGTTCAAAGGTTTTCAGAAGCTTTTTATGAAATTCTTGCAAGGTGCTGGGCCAGGAATTGAATGGGAAAAGATTGACCCTTTACCAGAAAACTCTATTTGTAACTACACTGATTTGGAAGACCCAGACTCTGCTAGAATTCCGGAAATGTTGAACAAATTGGTCGTAATCAAATTGAATGGTGGTCTCGGAACGAGTATGGGATGCACTGGACCTAAATCAGTCATTACTGTTCGTAATGATCTTACCTTCCTGGATATGACAGTCCAACAAATAGAGGTAAGATAAATTTTAATTTTTCCAATTTCCAGCCTCAATTCTTAAAACTAATTTTGATTTAAACTTATTTCAAGACACTTAATAAGACGTACAACGCTAATGTTCCGTTAGTTTTGATGAATTCTTTTAATACGGAAGAAGAAACCCAAAAGATTTTAAGGAAATATCGTGGGTTTAGAATTAAAATCTACACTTTCCTTCAGAGCAAGTACGTATTATGAATAAAAAGTAACGTATCTACGTTTAAATTTCAGTGATTAACTTAATCATATTTTTATTTAGGTTTCCAAGAATTAACAGAGAAAGCTTGACACCCATTGCCAATTCAGTCAGCTCTGAAGATAACGAATCGTAAATATTATTTTTTTGAAATTAACATCGCGACTATTAAGACTTAAATTCAGTGGTGTGCGAGTCCCGTTTTTTCGGTTTCGAGCCGAGTCCGAGTATCAAAACTAATTTCTTATCGAGTATCGAGTTGAGTATCTATCAAAAATACTTTCGAGTATCGAGTATTTAGATAGGTCAAATTTTGGTTCTTTCGACTAATTATCGAGTCTCAAATATTGACTTGTCGAGTAGCAATTTTGTAAATTTCTTCAAAATAACGAAGATGTTCAATTATCTAATATCTAACTAGTTCAAAAAGATTGTTAGTGATCAATTAAACATTGAACAGGTGATTTTCAAAATAAATGATCACGAACTCATCGTCTGCTATAGTTGTAAGCCTCGGACTCGAGTATTTAAGATGTTAAAAAGCTACTCGAATCTGTCTCGAGTATCTCAATGTGTTGTTATCGAGTATCGAGTCGAGTACTCGAACTTAACGAGTACTCGCACACCCCTGCAGTATTAAGACTTCAATTTTGTTCTTCTTATTCTTAGTTGGTACCCTCCTGGTCACGGAGATTTCTACGAAGCTTTTAACCAATCTGGTTTACTTAAAGAATTCATTGAAGAAGGCCGAGAGTATTGTTTCATATCTAACATTGATAACTTGGGCGCGACTGTTGATCTGAGTATGCTTTAATCTTTTACATTTTTAATCATTTTTATTTCAACTAATTAATTATGAATTGTAATTTTGCAGATATTTTGAATTTCCTCTTAAACCCTGCCAAGGTTCCTCATCCCGAGTTTGTTATGGAAGTTACTAATAAAACCAATGCTGACGTAAAGGGAGGAACCTTAATCCATTATGAAGGCAAACTTCGACTTCTCGAAATTGCCCAAGTTCCTAAGGATCACGTAGATGAGTTTAAAAGTGTTAAAAAATTCAAGTAATTCTTTAATTTTAATTAATTCCTCTTTAAATATAATTATATTAATTAAAAGTCCAAATTCCTCTCAGGATTTTCAATACCAATAATCTGTGGATGAAGTTAAGTTCAGTTTCTGATTTGGTGAATCATGGTGGCCTTGATATGGAAGTTATCGTCAACCATAAGGTGGGGCAAAGTTGACCAATGTTATCAGTGTTCATACACAACTCGGGGAAATATATGGGGGAAAACGTGGAAATCTATGGGGGAAAACGTGGAAATCTATGGGGGAAAACGTGGAAATCTATGGGGGAAAACGTGGAAATCTATGGGGGAAAACGTGGAAATCTATGGGGGAAAACGTGGAAATCTATGGGGGAAAACGTGGGAATCTATGGGGGAAAACGTGGAAATCTATGGGGGAAAACGTGGAAATCTATGGGGGAAAACGTGGAAATCTATGGGGGAAAACGTGGAAATCTATGGGGGAAAACGTGGAAATCTATGGGGGAAAACGTGGAAATCTAGGGGAAATATATGGGGGAAAACGTGGAAATCTAGGGGAAATATATGGGGGAAAACGTGGAAATCTAGGGGAAATGTATGGGGGAAAACGTGGAAATCTAGGGGAAATGTATGGGGGAAAACGTGGAAATCTAGGCGAAATGTAGGGGGGAAAACGTGGAAATATAGGCGAAATGTAGGGGGGAAAACGTGGAAATCTAGGGGAAATATATGGGGAAAAAACGTGGAAATCTAGGGGAAATATATGGGGGGAAAACGTGGAAATCTAGGGGAAATATATGGGGGAAAACGTGGAAATATAGGGTAAATATATGGGGGAAAACGTGGAAATCTAGGGGAAATATATGGGGGAAAACGTGGAAATATAGGGTAAATATATGGGGGAAAAACGTGGAAATCTAGGGGAAATATATGGGGGAGAAACGTGGAAAACACGGGGTAATTGGTTATCCAAAAGTTGTATTAACCTTGTATTTTGTCAACTGCATCTAATTTTAAATTTTATTTGGTGTCATAGCATTTAGATTACGGTGTAAATGTAATTCAGCTAGAAACAGCAGCTGGTGCGGCTATGAAAGACTTCGAGGGTGCCATAGGTATTTATAAATATCATTTCATTCTCTTCGTTTCGTTTAGTTTATTTATAAATATATATTTTAAGGCATAAACGTTCCCAGACGAAGATTTTTACCCGTTAAAAAAACATCCGATTTGCTACTAGTCATGAGCAATTTATATCAAATGAAAAATGGCACTCTGAGCATGAACGTTTTGAGGCCATTCCCTTCGGTACCTCTCGTTAAATTAGGGGATAATCATTTTGCCAAAGTTCGAGACTTCTTAAACCGTTTCACCAGTATCCCTGATATGCTCGAGCTAGATCATTTGACTGTGTCGGGTGATGTAACCTTTGGAAAAGGAGTTTGCCTTAAGGTCTGTTGCGTTACTTTTTTGTAACACAACATTATACCTTAAAAGAACCACCTTTTTCTAAATATAAAAGGAAAAATATTAGAAAATAAATTATCTCCTACTACAAAATAATTAGTCTTAAAAGTGAGAACTACTGCGCCTCTATTAGATCAGTGGCGTCTGCTAAACCGAACCGCTTACGCGCGTGATCGAGTGGGCTATGCCCTACCTTACCCATCAGGGTGGGAAATAAGGAATTTTTTTAAACTGGACATTGGGCCAGCGACCCCTCTGGCCTGGAATAAATAAACTAGTCCATGACCACTGACCAGGGTGCGTCGTCTGCTAAATTGAAGAAGTGGATAATTAAAATATATTAGCTAATGTCTGGACTATGGAAACCCTTGAATTTTCTTAGTGGTCCTGTGGACCACTGACCCCCCTCCGATTTAATTTTTAAACTGGTCCAGGCAATTTTTAAACTGGTCATTTGCCCTGTGCCACCGCCTTATTTCCCACGCTGTTACCCATACCTCTCTTAGCCTGTGAGGATTCAACCAATCCCGTAAGGGTAAACGGTTCGGTATAGCAGACGCCACTAAAGCAATGGCGGATGGCGCAGTAGTCCTCGTTTTTAAGACTAATTAATATTTTCTAGTAAGAGATCCTTTATTTTTTTAATGTTTTCCTTTTATAATTAGAAAAAGGTCGTTCTTTTAAGGTATAATGTTATTTAACCTGAACTTTTCTTTTAAGTGGCATATTTTTAATTAGGCCTATACTTATAAAAATTGGGATTTCTTTTAGGGAACCGTGATTATTATTGCCAATCATGGTGAACGTATTGATATTCCCGCTGGTGCCATTTTGGAAAATAAGATTGTTTCCGGTAACTTGAGGATTTTGGATCATTAGTCGCCAATTTGAGTATTCTTTGAATAATGAAGAGATCCTAAAAGTAAAAAAAAAAAAAAAAAAAAAAAAAAAAAAAAAACCATGTAGACGTGGCCAAATTTAAAAAATTGCGCTAGTCAATAATGGAGAGGCGATAAAATGAAAACCAGTAAAGATAGAATATATATTATTTAGATAAGATTAAGTTTTAAACTAATTTCCGAATTCCCCCTCCCTGTTAGTTATAGTTAGTTAGTTTGTTACTTTATTCAGTTTACGCTTTATTATTTTCTTTCAGTTTCTTTTGAAACCTTTTGTTACTTATTCCTTAGAATTATATTTACAATCCATATTTTCCTAGTAAGTGCATGTACTAGCTTGATTTTTATCGTTAAAATGGCCATACAAATTTACTAAAAAACGATGTGTACAAAAAAAAATTAATATTAACTACTTGTTTATTCAGTTTTTCTGAATTTCGAGGAGTGTACAATAAAAATTTCTTTCATTATTTTACAAGCAAATTGTCCTTTCTTCTTAATTTTACGTTTATTGCTCTTAAAAATAATCTTTAAGCTTAAAATTTAAATTTAAGTGTAACTTAGTTATTAACTAATTTGCATAAAATTATTTGAAATTCATATTTGCCATTTTAGTTTGAATTTCGAGGAGTGTCTAATAAAAATTTCTTTCATTATTTTACAAGCAAATTGTCCTTTCTCCTTAATTTTACGTTTATTGCTCTTAAAAATAATCTTTAAGCTTAAAATTTAAATTTAAAGTGTAACTTAGTTATTAACTAATTGCATAAAATGTTTTGAAATTCATATTTGCCATAAATATTGTGCAAATGAGTTTGGTTTGGTTTGGTTGAAAAGCTGCACTTTACTCCATTGTCGAATTTAGAAGCAGCCGGCGACGAGAGGAAAAGCGTTCAGGGTCATTCATCAATATAATCGATCTAGGTAAATTACTACGAAACCTTTTTAACCAGAATTATTTAAAGTCAGCCCGGAACGCGGTCAGACATTTTTAAAGTTTTACAAAATGTTGATGTTTACATCGTTTGTTTATATTTTGTAGTCGAGTCGTGGCCAGCGTAATTTAAGCTTATTAGATGCATTTACACTGAGTTTTATGAAAAAGGACGCTAATTACTTTAAACTATGACATGTAAAGCCATGATTAGAACAGGTCACGTAGCTGTAAAATATAATGATTGTATGCTAGTCTGGGGAGGCTACAAGGTAAGTACTTTATATTTTTACCTTTTATTTCATTCAAATTATAATTATTATTGTTGCTAATTATTACTCTAACTAATTATTAGGAAGGTGAAAATTTTGAAATACTCACTATCGATAGATATTTACCCGGAGAAGACTTATGGGTGTATGACCCAAGTATCGAACGATGGTTTGTTCGTAAATGTCACGGTAATATCCCACCAGGCACTTCTGGGTGTTGCGCGGTTGTAATTCAAGACAATTTCTACCTTTTTGGTGGATATCGAGAGTTTGGCAACACAAATGACCTCTTTGTCTTAAATTTAATAACCTTGGAGTGGAAAATAATTGATCATAATGACCCCATACCCATTCCGTCCGATAAATTAGTTGGTTGGGAATACGAAGGAAAGTAAGTCTAATTTTGAGAGTTTTTATTAATTAGCCTTATTCCTGATCAGCGCCACCTACCCATAGCGGCGACTTTGAGAACTACTGGCAAGCCAACCAGATGTCGCTAAAATCTGGTGACGTCATTTTTGGTAAGACCCCGAGAGTGCCCGTCAGTGACGTCACCAGATTTTAGCGACATTTGATTGGCTTTCCGATTACAGTAGTTCTCAAAGTCACCGCTATAGGTAGGTGGCGCTGATCAGGAATAAGGCTAATTAAGCGAGTCATAATTTGCCTTTAAATAGGTTATACTACTTTGGAGGATTTGGATTTGAACCAGACTATCGCAGCGCTTCTAATTCTCAAAGGGCAAGAGACTTTAGATGTGTTCTTGATCCACAAATCCCCAATGTAACTTGTATATCCAACAAGTCGGGGCCAATTTTTATCGCACAGTTAGTTCTAATTATTTTTTATCACTTATGAAAATGTTTTTGAAGCAGTTTAGACGAGGCTGGAATAACCAATTGATCTGCTTTGATCCCGCAATCGCAAAATGGTGCTGCCCAAAATACAAAGTGAAAAAACTTTAACCAAATCACTAAACAGTCACGTTAATATTGACAGTTTTTTAACCTTTTTAATCTCTGTGAAATAATTTTATACTACCTAAAGGGTGATGCGCCAGTAGCCAGAGCCGCTCACGCTGTTTCAGTTGTTAAAAATAAAGTCTACATTTTTGGAGGTAGACATCAGCGTTTTCGAATGAATGATCTTCATATTTTAGATATGGAAACGATGGAGTGGAGTGGAAAGTGAGTCAGCATTTTCTTTACTCTTAACAAAAGTATATAATACTTCTCTTCGAGAGAAGTGTACCACAAAGCGGGGTAAGTGTAACGTCACTCTTCCCCAACATCATTTTACATTTAGAGCAAGGTTACTAAACCGAATCACATACGCGATAAATAGTTCCCTCATCATTACTCTATTAGCGTTTAAATATTTGGCAAGACGCATGCGCTTGTGCATTTTTGTCCCACGTCAAGACAATCAAGGTTTGTGGGATGATTGCTGGGGATTTAGTGCCAAACAATAGGGACTTGGCAATACTACGTCATGAAACGTCAGGCTACCTTCCACTAGTGCTAAAAAACATACCAGGAGGAGGGGCTTATGTAGCTTTCATTCTGTTAAAAAAACATACCATAATGGCGCTGGGGGCGGAGTTAAGCCGGAATTGCCAAGTCCCTATTATAGAATTCACCTTACGGCGCGATGCCCATTTGTAGTTTGATGAACGGTAAAGCAAACTAAAAGGGTAATTACTTCGCCTGGGATGAATGACGTTACATAACTAAAGCATTAAGAGGATACAGAGTGTCATCCTTCTTCTATTATCCCCTTCTGCTCTTAATTACTGTGGATTAATTAAGATTTGACGCTGCTTTTAGAGTTGAAACAAAAGGTAAAAAACCTCCAGGGAGATCTTGGCACAGTTTAACGGCTTTAACTGATGATACTTTGGTTCTTTATGGGGGATTTAGTCAATTGAATGAAGCTCTTGGTTGGTTTTAAACATAAGTTAATTAATTAATTAATTAAGTATCTTTAATTAATTTTATTCTTTTAGATGATTGCTGGTTGTTGAATCTCAAAAATTTCGAATGGACGCAATTAAATCTGCCGTTTTCAAGGAAACGTTTATGGCATAGTGCTTGTATGGCTTTGCCAGGAGAAATAGTCATTTGCGGAGGATGTTGCGGAAATATTCTGGAACAATTAAGTCACGTAATAATTAATTATTTTTCACTAATTTTCAGGGGTGTGCGAGTACTCGGTTCGAGTATCGAGCCGAGTACTCGACTCGATACTCGATAACAACACATTGAGATACTCGAGACAGATTCGAGTAGCTTTTTAACATTTTAAATACTCGACAAATACTCGAGTCCGAGGCTTACAACTATAGCAGACGATGAGTTCATGAGCATTTATTTTGAAAAACAGCCGTTCAATGTTTAATTGATCACTAACAATCTTTTTGAACTAGTTGGATATTAGATAATTGATCATCTTCGTTATTTTCAAGAAATTTACAAAATTGCTACTCGACAAGTCAATATTTGAGACTCGATAATTACTCGAAGGAACCAAAATTTGACCTATCTAAATACTCGATACTCGAAAGTATTTTTGAGACTCGGCTCGATACTCAATAAGAAATTAGTTTCGATACTCGGACTCGGCTCGAAACCGAAAAAACGGGACTCGCACACCACTGCTAATTTTTTAATGTCTCTTATTTATCTTGTTGTTCTAATCGTTTTAGGAACATACACCGGAACTAGTCATTCTACGTTTTACGCCAAAATCATTGTTTAGGCTTTCATTGGATACTGTTTTGCAATATCATTTAACTCTAGAACAATATTTTGATATTTTACCGGCTAGTATTATGAAAGTCATTAACCTTCGCTTAAGCGCAAAGCGTAATTCTCAAAGTGAGACTAATACCTTAAATGGGTCGTGATGTAATTTAATTTAATTTTGAAAATAAAATTGCTCTTTACAAAATTGTAATGAAATATGATATGATCATACTATTGTTATATAATTTTTAATGATATATTTGTATTGTTCCGTTATTTTAATGTGATTAAGCCCGTTTCAAGTTGAACTTTGAATAATTAATGATTATTTTCATGTATTTGAAATGTTTTTGAATAAAAATCCGAAGTTTTTGGGGTTGTTTTAACAAAATGTATTATTTTGTTTAAAACTAGCTGTTGCCCGCGGCGTCGCTCGCTTGTAATAAGAACTTCCATCAAAATGATACAAAGAATGGGTAGATTTTACTGATGACTAATATTTTTGTAGCACCCTAGGAGCGAAGGCACTCGGTTTTGCCCGTCAGCCCGTCGGGACATTTTTTATTACTTTTCACGCGGACATTATTCCATAAAGAAGGGTTTTTTAGTTTTTGGCCGCCATTTAAAAAGATGGCAACAAATCGAACCCTAAGACCATTAAGTCCGTCTATAGGTTAAAGGAAACCCGTGTACTAAATATTTGTGAAATCGGTTGAAACGCGCGGACTTTGTTGCATAGAGAAGAGTTTTTACATTTCTGGGCGCCATTTTTTAAGATGGCGGCGGATTGGAAAAATCTTTCTTAGTAAGCGCCTACTACTTATGAGTAACGTTGCTGCAAATTTTCAGCCTTCTAGGGCAAGCGGTTTGGGCTGGGCGTTGATTATCAGTCAGTCAGTCAGGACTTTGATTTGCCAGATCCTGAAGCTCATTCCCCCATTGATTGAGGTACTACTTGTTTAAAATATTGCAAGTTGCAATTTTCTTACGTTACTTAATATTAAACGAATAATTATTGATTTTTTAATAGTTTTTAAAATTTTCGGATGCTGATTAATATTTCTGAATCGTATTATACGCGTCATATGATTAATTTCACAAAAACATAAAAATAAACGCAAGTTTTGATTTGTAATACAGACATACTAATGAATTCCAGGAGTACGCCAGAGCAAGTAGAGGAATTGAATGAACCATGTGATCTATTTAATCCAATCAGAGAGCAGGATTATTAAAGGCGACCCTTACTAGCCACCGTTTTTGAAAATGTTAAGCTTGATGGTCGCGTATACAGTAACGGGCCAAAATGTTAATTGATTTTAATTAAAATGATCGATTTCCGTCGAAATTTTGTAACAAATACCGAGAATATATTATCGTGCAACCGAGAAACACAAAAATAGACGCTCGCATTAGTTAATCCGAGAAGAATAATTGATTTTCGAAGTCTCCAAGTTTTCCACAGCAAAATCGAAACTTTAGTAATGAAACGAGAACGGTATGCAGCGAAATATATTAAATTTGCATACTATCAGAATGATTTAAATTTTCATAAATGCATGGAGTTTATTTACTTAATTTTGAATCAAATTTGTATGAAGAATACCAATGCATGTAGTTTTTTGCATTTTGTTTGATATAAAATCAATTTAAAATTTATATAAAAGTTTGGTTGATGAATTTAAAATTGGAAGTAAGGCCTTTTCATTCTCACTTTAGTTTAAAAATCTTAAAGGGAGGATGAATGACTTTAAATTGATCCCGCATCACTTGTAAATTTAACCGTTTATGACTTCCAATATTAAATTAAAAATTTGTTGGACACTACTTCATTCTACCTTTAAAATCAACGCGGATTCGGTGCGTGTAATAATTATTTCCATTTCAAGTGTACGTTCTTTTTCTATTTCATACTTTTGTAAAACTAGCATTATGCTAATAATTATATTTAATTTATATAAAGCCTTAAATAGGATGAACCATAAACCAAATTAAGTCATTTTTTACTTCATTAAAAACGAAAATAGGGGGTTTATTCGCGCAATCTATATAATACTGTACGCCTTCTTAATTTACTCTGCTAAAACAGTGTTATTTAGACTGTTCATAAACCCTTTAGTTAATTTATTATGAAAAGTAATAAATTTCAATTCATTATCTTTCCATATGAAAATTTCCGGCTATTTTTGACTTATTTTTATGTAATAATATCAAAAGTCTATAGATATAAAAAAAAAGTACACTTCGTTTACAATTACCTAGCTGCCTTTGGCTGTGGACGACGTGTAAACTGAGAAGCAAACCGCCTACAGCCTACAGAACTAACGAATCAGGGAAGAGCTTCTTGACGTCAAAGATTTATATAGAAAGTAGTATATGATGCTGGCGATCCAAACGTTCATTTTTTTGTACTTTATTAAGCCTATTCAAGGCTTGTTCTGTTAGGCATTGATATGCATCGTGTCAAAACTTCGCGGGTTTTAAGTTCCTAACTACTATGTAGCGCCAGTAGCGCCAGTAGCGCCATCTCTACAAATTACTACATGTAAAACCTTTTTTGGTTAGTCACTCGACTAGTCCTCTTTGTGTATTAAAACAACTCTTTATATGGTTAAGAAACGTATTATTATTATTCGACCTATCCTACAATAACTAATAACAGGTTATGGGTTCCAGCAGCTCTCCGCAACGCTACAGTATCGAAAACTTAAAAGTAAATACTCCGTAGGAGAGAAGCGCGTAGGAATTTCGTGGAAAATAATATTACCTCACTGGAGCCAAGGCTAGAGTAGAACGAAACAAGGTTCGCACTCGGAGTCGGTTAGAGTAGAACGAAACAAGGTTCGCACTCGGAGCCATTTTGAATACATCAACAATAAGCAAACATGGGAGATGAGTATAAAATAGAAAAGTTGAACTCTAAGAACTATAGACATTGGTATATGCGAGCCCAAGGCTTGTTGGAAACAAAAGGGTGTTGGGAAGCTATTGACCCTGGATATGAAGAGGAGGAAGATATAACAGATGCTCAGAATGCACGTGATCACAAAGCTAAGTCCATACTATATTTGATTGTCAACGATGAAAGCCTAGATGATATATCGGAATGTGGAACAGCTAAGGAAGTGTGGGACACACTATCAAGCATTCACACTAGTTACGATACTTGGCATGGATTACTTTTATTGAAGGATTTTGTCAATACTGAAAAGAAAAGTGACGAGTCAATCGGAGACTATCTTACGAGAAGAAATTCACTGTATCACAAGGTGAAAAACGCAGGTTTTCAGTTTGAAGAAGTCATGTTAGCGGGCTTTGCGATTTTGGGTTTGCCAAAAGAGTACGAATTTCTGGCTAGAAGCTTACCAAATGACAAAATGGACTTAAATATGAAGACTCTAAAGGCAAAATTGATTGAAGAAGAACGACGTATTGAAGTTAACAAAACAAAGTATCAAGAATCAAGCGGCAAAGATTTTGAGAACACACAAGCCTTAGCAACACAAGGTTGGAATAGAGGATACAGAGGTTCATATTACAGAGGAAGAAGTAGGTCAAATTATAGACCAATGAAACAAAATCTGGACAGAAGAAATAAACAGTATGAATCGAAAGAGGAAGATAAAGTACATGCTAACTTGCGCTGTAATAAATGTCAAGAATTCGGGCATATTGGACGGAATTGCGACAAAGAAGAACCTATGCCGCATTATAAGAAACAAGAAGCTGCGTTCGCCATAAATACTGAAACAAGTAAGAAACGAGCATGTCAAGCTCGATATGAAGCGTTAGCCGTGACAAGGCAATTGAACGCGTGCAAAGAAATGTTATGGGTCATTGACAGCGGCGCCACTGACCATATGACGTCATGCATGGACAAGTTTATCACTTTCCAAGAAGAAGAATCTCTTGTTTACGTAGCAGGTGGAGGACAACTTATTTCAATGGGTAAAGGAGATGTGGAAATTACGCTGTCGGAAGAATGTGGAGGATATACTCTCAAGCTGACTAACTCCCTTTACGTACCCGAATTAAGGGGAAATTTGTTGTCTGCTAGTCAAATAACTGAAAAGGGAATCGACATCACATTGCAGAATGAAAACCTACTTATTAAGAAACAAGGAAAGATCATAGCTGAAGGTAAAAGGAAAGGAAAACTGTATTATTTGCAAGAAGTACCGAATACAGAGCGAGAAATAGACAAATCAGTAAACAAAGCGATATCAAATAGTAAAGAATTATGGCATCAAAGACTCGGACATTTACATTTCGCTGCAGTAGAACAGTTGGCCAGAGCAGATACAATTAGCATAGAAGTACAAGAATCAACTAGAAATGATAAGAAATGCGACGTTTGCTTAGAAGGAAAGTTGAGAAGCAAACCGTTTCCCAAAAAGAGTATTTCAAGGGAAGACTATCCTCTGAGACTGATTCACACAGATGTTGTTGGCCCGATTAGCCCCGTGTCAAAAGGAGGGAATAAATACTTTGTGACATTTATTGATGATTATTCAAGGTATACTGAAGTGTATATGATGAAACGCAAAAACGAAGTGGAAGAGAAATTCGATATATTTCGAAGAAAAGTAGAGAATTACCAGGACAAAAGAATTGTCATGTTACGGAGTGATAACGGGGGCGAGTACATGAGTAACTCGTTCAAAGCGGAATTATCAAGACTGGGAATAGATAGACAATTAACAATTCCTGGAACCCCTCAACAAAACGGAATTGCCGAACGGGCAAATCAAACCCTACTGGATTCAGCAAGATGTCTTCTTTTGCAGTCGGGTTTGCCAACACATTTTTGGGCTGATGCAGTGACAGTTGCTGCCTACATTCGCAATCGATGCCCGACCGAGGCAAACAAAGGGAAAACGCCTTTGGAATTGTGGAAAGGAAAGGCTATAAACATTAGCCACCTCAGAATATTCGGATGCCGAGCATGGGCAGTAAATAACAAAAGAGCTTCCAAACTGTCACCTAAGGGAATCGCTTGCATTATGATTGGATATGATACACACGCAAAAGCGTACAAGCTATGGAACTCTAATACTGATGAAGTGTTCATCAGTAGAGACGTTCAATTTGAAGAAACTATATTCCCAATGAAAATAGAACGTGCTGAAGCCAAACGTACTGAACAAAACCCCGAAAACAGTTTGTGGTCTGATTTAGAAGTAACAATCCCGTTTGAAGATGAAGTACCGGATCAAGAAAGGCTACCAGCAAGAGCCGATGTAGAAAATCAAGGACAGCCACAAGCTAGAGCCGAGGTAGAAAATCAAGGACAGCCACAAGCTAGAGCCGATGTAGAAAATCAAGGACAGCCACAAGCTAGAGCCGAGGTAGAAAATCAAGGACAGCCACGAGCAAGGGCCGAAGCAGAAGCACCAAATCAAGACCAAATTGATAACGACGAACAGAGACACTTACAACGCGAGACGCGAACACGATCGGGAAGACAGGTAATACCGCCAAAGTGGACTCAAGATTATGTCATGGATGAAGAACATACCAGTAATCACACTGTCAAAGTTGAAAAACGAATCGATCCTACAACAAGTTGGGAAGCCCTAAATTCAAAGGACGGCAAAGAGTGGAAATTGGCTATGCTCGAAGAAGCGGGAAATCTAATGAAAAATAGCACATTTGAATTTGTCCCTAGACCAAAAGATCGAAAACCAGTCAAGTCAAAATGGATTTTCAAAACAAAATATAATGAAGACGGACTATTAGCTCGATACCGAGCGAGATTAGTCGCTCTTGGAAATACACAAAAACCTGGCTTAGATTATGACAAAACGTATGCACCAGTGGTTCAAGCGAAAACTACAAGAATTTTATTTGGAATCACCGCTGAGCGAAACTGGAAAATTAGACATTTTGATATAACTGCGGCGTATCTCTTTGCTGATCTCGATGAAGAGATATTTATGGAGATTCCGGATCACTTCAAACATTTAACTGAAGAACTTCGGCACTCTTTCCCGAACTTACCTACAGATGCGGAAATGGAGTCAAGCCATTATGTCTGGAAGCTGCAGAAAAGCATCTATGGGCTGCATCAGTCGGGACGACAGTGGAATAGACATCTCGACAAAGTTTTGAAAAATATGGGATTCAACAGAGCTCAGGCGGATCCGTGTGTTTACTACATTCCTAAACGCGATATTATCGTCACTACCTACGTGGACGACGTTGTTGGATATGGCAACGATGAAGAACTTGAATGGCTTTACAATTCCTTAAACAAGCAGTTGGACGTTAAAGATCTTGGAGAAGCAAAACATATTCTCTCGATGAGAATAAGAAGAACTGAAGATGTTATTGTAATGGATCAAGCACTGTATACGGAGGAACTCCTAAAGGAAATGGGACTGGAGAACGCAAAGAGCATGTCAAATCCATTAAGCTTAGGGACAAAATACAGAGTTTGTGAAAAAGGAGAAGAACTAAATGAAGAAAAAGCCACTATTTACCGACGAGCAGTTGGAAGTTTACTTTATCTGGCGACGCATACGAGGCCAGATCTAGCGTTTGCCGCGACATACATGAGTCAATTTAGTAAAGAACCCACAGAAGAGCACTGGACAGGCGTGAAGCATGTACTAAGGTACTTAGCTGGAACGAAAGATTACGCTTTAGTATTTCGAAAGACAAACAAGCCGATGAACATTTATACGGATGCTGACTGGGGTTCGGACGTTGTGGACAGACGATCGTTTTCTGGTTATACGTTTATCCTAGGCGGAGTGGTAGTAAGCTGGGCCAGTCGCAAGCAAAAATGCACTGCCTTGAGCACCGTCGAAGCAGAATTCGTTGCGTTAAGCGAATGTGCCAAGGAATGCATATGGATAAGAAATCTGTTAAATGAACTAGGACAAAACGATTTACTGCAAAATGTTATGGAGGTAAATCTTGATAACCAAGGCACCATGAAACTAGCGGAAAATCCAACGACCTCGGATAGATCTAAACATATCGATTTGAAGCTATTCTACATTCGCGATCTCGTAGAAAACCAAGATATCAAATTGAAGTATGTGCCAACAGAAAGAAATCTAGCGGACCAGATGACAAAGATTTTGCCTAGCCCAAGAGCAAACGAACATTTACAATGCATGGGGATCGTTGATCCAGGAGGGGTGTTAGGCATTGATATGCATCGTGTCAAAACTTCGCGGGTTTTAAGTTCCTAACTACTATGTAGCGCCAGTAGCGCCAGTAGCGCCATCTCTACAAATTACTACATGTAAAACCTTTTTTGGTTAGTCACTCGACTAGTCCTCTTTGTGTATTAAAACAACTCTTTATATGGTTAAGAAACGTATTATTATTATTCGACCTATCCTACAATAACTAATAACATGTTCCTTGTTCCACGGTCGCGCAGAGGGGTGGGTCGACAATATTCTGGCTGGCATGAAGGAGTTAGGTCTTCTCGTAGTACACGGCGCCGGCACGTTTCATTCAATTCGACGAAGTGTACTTTTTGTTTTTATATCTATATTGTTTTTAGGTAATGCCTTAGACAACGAAAATGAAGACGATTTTTTTTATACGAATCATTTTAATTTACAGCGTTTAATTAATTACATTATCTTTCATTCATTCGCACTGGTAAGTATGATCGGCGAATTTCAACAAATCATCTATGTTACTACAAGTAACGACATTCTCTTGTCCTTGGCATAATTGCGTCGTAGAACTTGCTCCTCGGTTTTGTAATGGTGCCTGCAGGTGGTTCGTAGGCATTTTATCCCGTACCCATAACTCGACGGCGTCACTCGGATCGAATTTGGCAATCTCGGGTCCGAGTTGCGTTACCGTCATGGCTGTATCCAAATCCGTTAGGCTTTCGTTACACTGCATGATCCTCTTTAAGTTGGTGACGTTCATTATGTCCGTCGCGTTTTCGGCCGCCTCTGAACTGGGCGAAACTAGTTGCATAGTGTAAAGTAAACAACGAATGCCGCGAAATCGAAAGGAATTATTGAAAACGCGAAAGAAATGTTGACTTAAACTTTGTAAAGAAGTTTTCATTATGGCTGGGAATGAATGAAACGCGGTTTGTTTGAAAGTTTGCCATTCTTGAAGCAATATTTCGTCGTAATCCGGTATTAGACATTTTACGAGCGATTCTAAAAGACGCATTTCCGAAGTTCCAAACTCCTGCCACGTGTCACTATCGGGGTCAGTCGCTGGCCAATGCCGGGGGTCTAATACGCTTAACTTGTAAATTTCTTCGGAGCTATTTCTCGCCATGAATAAAACGTGTTTCGAAACCTCTTTAGTTACCGCTTCAACTTCGATAAGTAATTCCGGGGTTGTATTTAATTCGAAATTGACTTGGATGCCTCGAAAGGCGCCGCCTTCCAGTTCTTTCAAGACGTTTTTAACGGCTTCACCCCCGTTTTTACCTAAACTGAGTATTTGTCGTGATAGAACTTCGAGTTCGATCAAGGCGTCGTGCGACAGAAGTTCGTTCGAACGTAAACGATCCGAGGTTTTGCTTAAAAGTTTGTAGAAATCCGAGTAAAATGCTAGCGACGTTACGAACGAGATATCGCGAACCGATCGACTTATTTGACTCAATTTAGACTGGTTTTGGCCCGTTTCTTTCCCTTCGAGGGATTGCAGATGCGTTACGATAAGCGTCCAATTCTTTAAAACGGCGTTCAAACTCTTAGGCAAGTGCAATTGCCATTCAAATTTGGGTATGCTATCGTATCTGGCCATGTCCCGCGTTACGCTTTCGGTCTCGGGTATATTTTTCAACTCCCGAAGATATTGCGGACATTTTAAATAAAACGCGTAAAGTTTGGAAACAACTTGGAATAAATGATCCAAACAATTAGTTTGAATTTTTTTATCAAATAATAGCGTTTTAGGCATCAGCGATCGGTGAAGTTTATGCGATAAACAATGCAGCGAAATCAGGTAAGGGCATTGATTTCGAAGCAGCCGCGTGAACTCGTCATTAAGCCATACTGCCGAACCATCGGTTGTCAACGCGAGCAATTTCTGAAATGGCGTAAAAACCCTGGCTTCTTCGAACAACTCCTCTAAATTGCTAATTATCTCATTAGGAGTGCCGTTTTTAATTAATCCGAGGTACCTCGTATCTTTAGCGCCATTCTTTAGAGTCGTAACGCAAACAATAATATCTTCTTCGTGGTTTGTCACGTCTAATATGGCGCCAAAGTATTCGCATTCGTTAAGAGAGTTAATTACCTCCTGTTTCAGCGAAAGCGCGATGTACTTTGACATTTCCGGTATCAAACTAGTATCGGAAGTGAATTGGTGTCCTAAATCGACGCCATTTGCAATTTGTAAGTCGCAAAGCGCGGGGTATTGAATATGCGGTATGCCTAATTTCTCAATATAGTAAACAACGCGAAAAATGTTTTCCAGCCTTATACTCGGTCTACTGTCTAATTTTACAATGTAGGCCGCGCGCATGCGCCGCGTGTTTGTGTCGAAACATGTTTGGGAAGGGTCTAGCGATAGTTCATTGTGTGGCGCTGTAATTTTACTATCGCGATATTTTTTCAATGGGACTTTTTGATTGGGGGCTTCGCCACCTTCGTTTGGGCAATATTTTTTGTGAAGTTTCGATATTTCGTGGCGTTTTATCGTCGAAAGTTGGAAATTTTTGCTGCCAGTCACCATTGAGTTGTTTCCTTTATTATCTTTTTCTTCGTACGTGTCCGTGAAATCGCGACAAACTTTGCAGAACATGCCCTCGTCTTCGTTGTATTCTGAAAATAATAAATATGTATAGCCTGGTTTTATAGGGCAATATATACTCAACCCAAACATAGCGTGAAATTATAGGATTTGTAGGAACAGTCGCGGTACTCACCTATCCACGGATACGTTTCAATCCATTTTTCAAGAAATTTCCGTTTTCTTTTAACTTTATCAGTGCCTGTTTCTGAAATTTCGTAAATTACGTGCTGGGCCTCGGCGTCTTCGATGGAATTAGACGCATTCGGCATATTTTCATCTTCAATTATTTCCATCATTTCAATAATTACCGAGTTTTCAAATTAATTCGCGGGTTAAAATTCGCGCCTTAATTTTGGCGGGATGGTGTGGTCACTGGTTGGGGTCCAAAAACCCCAGAAACATTGACTGAAAATTGGGAAACAGTCTGGACTCCTAAAATTAAATGGCGCCAGGACACGTAGCAGCGCGTGCAGTCAGTCCAAACTCCAATGGACCCCACCTCCAACGCAAAACCTAGTACTGCCTCTCAGAATCTTAAAATTACATTTATACATTACTTCTAAATACATGCGATGCTTATTTATACATATCCTGATGCCGTAGTCGTGAGTTGCTATGTGATGGAGGCTATATCTACTGAGCCAATATGGACCAAGTAAGGAATGCGCACATCCTTGAATCTGAAAAGACTTTAACGAGATTTTGACCTTATTTAGAGTTAAATAAATGTATGTTTTAGTAACACCCTTAATAATTTAAAGTTAATTGTCACGGCCCTCTCGCTATAACCGCCGTCTGCTCCTAAGACACCTAGCTGTCTTTGCGGATGTTGTTGTATCAAATAAATAAATAAATAAAATAGTCTGCTACCATGCCAAAACATGCTAAAAACAGCAGGGTTATATTTATTTTTAAGTCCCTGTAATTGAAGTTTCGTTGGCCTCAGCAGAGTCAGCACCATTTTAGCTGGTTGACCTCAGCACCATTACTTATAGTATTGACTCTGCAGCCTTACGATCGTCTGCGAAAATAGTAACTACATCTACACGAAAGGTGGTACGTGTTTTCGGCTTTTGTCGTGGGAAATTAAGTTAATTATAAACGTTAAAATTAATTATTTATGAAGGTTCTTTGTATTTAAATCAATTTAAGTTTCAATTGAAAGCTTTCTAGTTATTTTTCTTAACTTTTAAGTCGCGAGCGACTCTCGCGAGTGTGACAGACCGAGGCTTAAGTTGATATTCGAGGCTAGTGCGAACTGAATTCTATAATTCCAAGATCGAAAACTTTGAGAACAATTATTTTTCGGTTCGTAGGATACCGCTGTAGGTTTAGGTAAGTTCAGTTTTTACTAAAACGCCTGCATTTAAAACGTCTGCGTGGTGTACCGCTACGTAATAAACTACACATAGAGATAGGGTGCGCAGTTAAAATTTTGCAAGGGTGTTAATTTAACTAGTTGGAAAACGATGTATAGTGTTCAGCTTCCTAGTCGTTTGACATTTATCATTGGTTAGATTTACAGAATTTATAATTGGGTGCGTGGTTTACACCTGTTCTTTACAATTTTCTGATTGGCGTTTGAAGCTCACAGTCCGCGTAACATAACGGAAAATAATTGCCTTAGTACTACTGTAGTACTGTAGAGGGACGCGCACTTTTATTTTAGAACTAATATAAAATTGTAGGCTCTACGTAAATTGAGCAATTGATCTATAAATCTGACTCTCCTTAGATAAGTTAAATTAAACCAAAGTTCAATCAAAAGTGTATAGATATAAAAGAAAAAGTACACTTCATTAACAATTCCCTGCCTTTGGTTAATTTACGAACATATTCAAGGCTTGTTCCCTGTGCCACGGTCGAGTTGCAGAGGGGGGGGGGTCGACACTATTCTGGGATAAAGGAGGTCCAAAGATCGAAGTGCACTTTTTGTTTCTATTCTATATACTTTTGGTTTAAACCATCTACAGTATATTTAAAGTCACTCTGGCTCCGTGCCAAGTTATTTCACCCTGGTAAGAAATTGGTACGTAGTTTTCCACTCATGAAACCGTGAAGTTTAGTCAGCTATTTTGTGTCGTCATCAGACTTAAAACGTAGGCACGCGAGGTTAAGATTCCTCTTATAAAGTCTAGACTTAAATATCATTGACAACGAAATTATTTTGTTTAAGAACTTGCAGTTGTTTAGTTATAAACAATTTACTTGTTATTTTTGTTGTATCTGCGACTGCGCAGTGGCCCAAATAATTTTCAAGACGGAATTTACTATACGGAAGTTTTGGCTTTATTAGTGAAATAAGTTTTTATAGTTTTAATTTAGCGCGCCCTTTTACTCTAAAGAACTATTTCATTTTCTCCAATCTAAAAAAGGCTTTTTAATTTTTACAAAACGAATTTTGTTTATATGATTAATATCAAATTATGAAACAGTTACCGTTTTTCGAATTAGACCTGAGGTTAAACAACAGTTCAAAAAAGAAAAAGTTCAGGTAGGAATTTAGTTTAATTAGCGTAATATTAATTAATTAATTAATTTAATTAAGTTATTTAAATTACCTTCAGTATACAATGTAGCCCATTTGCTCAACAATTCTTTTAAAATCCTTTGTTTTTAAACGAAATAACAGATAATAATTTAATGAATGTTAAAAATTGATAATAAAAATGCGCTGGGGTATCGAGGCATTAGAACCCTGAAATCTTTTAGATTTTGTTGCCCTATCAGGGTTCATACACGACCTGGGAAATCTGAATAAGTCCTAGATTTCCAAAATATGGAGAGAAGGTCAGAGATAAGTTTGCTCTTTTAAATTTGTCCCTAAAAATGTAGATAAGAGTCGGGTATTTAAATTTGTCCCTAAAAATGTAGATAAGAGTCGGGTATTTAAATTTGTCCCTAAAAATGTAGATAAGAGTCGGGTATTTAAATTTGTCCCTAAAAATGTAGATAAGAGTCGGGTATTTAAATTTGTCCCTAAAAATGTAGATAAGAGTCGGGTATTTAAATTTGTCCCTAAAAATGTAGATAAGAGTCGGGTATTTAAATTTGTCCCTAAAAAAGTAGATAAGAGTCGGGTATTTAAATTTGTCCCTAAAAATGTAGGGAAGAGTTGGGTATTTAAATTTGTCCCTATAAATGTAGAGAAGAGTCGGGTATTTAAATTTGTCCCTAAAAATGTAGGGAAGAGTCGGGTATTTAAATTTGTCCCTATAAATGTAGAGAAGAGTCGGGTATTTAAATTTGTCCCTAAAAATGTAGATAAGAGTCGGGTATTTAAATTTGTCCCTAAAAATGTAGATAAGAGTCGGGTATTTAAATTTGTCCCTAAAAATGTAGGGAAGAGTTGGGTATTTAAATTTGTCCCTATAAATGTAGAGAAGAGTCGGGTATTTAAATTTGTCCCTAAAAATTTAGGGAAGAGTCGGGTATTTAAATTTGTTCCTAAAAATGTAGGGAAGAGTCGGGTATTTAAATTTGTTCCTAAAAATGTAGGGAAGAGTCGGGTATTTAAATTTGTCCCTATAAATGTAGAGAAGAGTCGGGTATTTAAATTTGTCCCTAAAAATGTAGATAAGAGTCGGGTATTTAAATTTGTCCCTAAAAATGTAGATAAGAGTCGGGTATTTAAATTTGTCCCTAAAAATGTAGGGAAGAGTTGGGTATTTAAATTTGTCCCTATAAATGTAGGGAAGAGTTGGGTATTTAAATTTGTCCCTATAAATGTAGAGAAGAGTCGGGTATTTAAATTTGTCCCTAAAAATTTAGGAAAGAGTCGTGTATTTAAATTTGTTCCTAAAAATGTAGGGAAGAGTCGGGTATTTAAATTTGTTCCTAAAAATGTAGGGAAGAGTCGGGTATTTAAATTTGTCCCTAAAAATGTAGGGAAAAGTCGGGTATTTAAATTTGTTCCTAAAAATGTAGGGAAGAGTCGGGTATTTAAATTTGTTCCTAAAAATGTAGGGAAGAGTCGGGTATTTAAATTTGTTCCTAAAAATGTAGGGAAGAGTCGGGTATTTAAATTTGTTCCCAAACATTTAGGGACGAGTCGGGTATTTAAATTTGTTCCCAAACATTTAGGGATTAGTCGGGTATTTAAATTTGTTTTACTAATTTTTTTAGGGATAAGTCAGGGATTTCTTTTGGCCTAGATAATTTGTTAGGAAGACCCTCGAAAAATTAACTAGGATTTTCAATACCAAAATATCCTAGGAGCCCTGAATATCAGTACAGGTGAACTCTATGAATGTCGTTTGCACCAGAACATACGTGTTATTAGTTTTCGAAGCATATAACTACACTTTCAAGGCTATAGCTGTTTTGATCGTTTGTACGCATATCTAACAGCATACTTTGTAAGCCCTGTTGAAATAGAATCAGACTGTGTTGTATTTGACAAAATGTTTGGTCTAGCGGATTTTACTCGTGTTGGAGACCTCTTCAATTTTGAAAACAGGTTTGTTCAAAATATTCGAGTGGTACATATCAAGAGTTCACCAGAAAGGAGTATACAGTACCAAAAGTATATAGAAATAAAAACAAAAAGTACAAAGTTGGTCGCGCCGTGTAATATGAGAAGCCCTTCTTTATCCCAGAATAGTGTTGACCCCCCTCCGCGTATGATTACCTTCCCGACCGTGGCACAGCGATCAAGCCGTGAATAGGCATAATATTGTAGCGGATGCTAGCTCTAGTACCAAAAATGTACGTTTGGATCGTCAGCATCATGTACTACTTTCTATAGAACTGTGACGTCAAGAAGCTCTTCCCTGATTGGTTAGTTCCTGTAGGCGGTTGCTTATCTAAGTTTACGTGGCGTCTACAGCCAAAGGTAGGGAATTGGTGATGAAGTGTACTTTTTGTTTTTACATGTGTATACTTTTGGCTGGACAGACCAGCGTTTGATTTCTGTTAGAGTTCCACACTTTCAGCTAATTTACTCCTGAAATTTGAGTACCAAAGTCCAAAGATTATTGATATTTGTTGCCCCATTCCCACTTCTATGATAAGGACGACACCGTCGGTTTTAATCAAAAAATATTGAATCTGACAATATCATTTTGCGCAAACTGTGACAGTGCGCGCTAGTTATTGAAGTTTTATTGAACCCTGGTAAGCGAGGCTTAGTGAACACCCATTAACCTTGCATATCATAATCAACGATTTTATTGTGTAGGAGTTTATTTTATAAGAGATATTGCAAGTGCAACCTACTCGTCTCTAAGAAGGTCCTTATTCGAATTGCGTACTTGTTTCGAAGTTCACCAATCATTTAATTATGTCTGTGACTCATAGAGATTACCAGCGCGTGTTAAGCCTAGCCAAGGCTTAACTAACGAGCGTCTCGTGGTTCATGGAGATTACCAGTGTGTGTTAACTATAGCCAAGGTCTCTGGCCTGGCGCTTTTATCATTAAACGATTTCATTGTCTCTCTGATTGGTTTAGATAGTGTAAACAGAGTAGGGAATATTTATCAGTTATCAGTGTTCGTTTAAAAAACTATTATCTGCCGCTCGTTATCGCCTTAGTGACAAAAAATAAGTGGGTCTCGAATGATATTACGTTGTTTTAATTCCCTACTAGTCGCGTTATTGGACGGACACGCTTTAGTTGACGCGATTCATTTGGATTGAACTCATGTCTACCATAAATTTGAATTCTAGGCCTAACGGTGAGAAGGTCAGAATCGATTCGACGAAGGATTCAAAATACGCTTCCGCTGTCGCCGAGGATTGTGGTGGGTTAGAAGGGGCATCCTCCTCCGACCTACCCCCCGAAGAGGGAGCCGTTGGTGCCAGCGGAGGCTTGGTAATGAAGGACCGCGCCTACAAAATATGTCGTGAATTTCTAAGTGGTACCTGGAAGAATATTTCCAGCACTGATATGGTTTTCAAGTCAATTAGGTAAGATAGTAATAGAATTTGCTTTTAGCCCGTACCATCATAAGTCGACATTCTTAAAGGGAGGGTGAAGAATGGTTTTTTATCGATTCTTCCACTAGATGCGTAGTGAAACATCCAGGAAACACAGTTTCCGAATGATTTAAAAATTCAAATTAGGTTCAGATTTTAAGGATAATTTGAAATAAGGACCTCTGACCAATCGCGTAACACCCTGCCTTCCCGTTAACAAAATTCCAGTTTCACGCTCTACATCTCGCGCCACAATTATCACATCGCGCGCAAATTTTATCAAATCTCGCGATAAATTTCATTCGTCATGGAGCGTGCCACGAGAATTTGGTTAACAAGAAGGCAGGTCGTTACGCGATTGGTCAGAGGTCCTTATTTCAAATTATCCATGAAATCTCATCCTAATTTTAATTTTGAAATCATTCCGAGACTGTATTTCCTGAATGTTTCACTATGCAGAATGGTCTTATAACGTGTAGAAGAATCGATAAAAATCACTTGATTTTTCCACTTCACCCTTCCTTTAAGTTAGCTGCTATTGTATTCATTTAGTTACCTTAGATTAGCTTAGGTTAGGTTACTTGGTATACAGGGTGTTCCTTAAATTGTGGTATAATCGAAGTCAGGGATTTGGAAAATGGGGGGGGGGGATTTAAAGTTTTGTTTCCTATAAAGCCAAGGATAACTCGGGGATTTCGTTTGGTATAAATATGGGCCCAGGTGTGATGAAGTGGACTCCGCGTAGTAAACGCGTACTTAAAATGGTTAGTGATATTAGCAAAATATGGTCAAGTGACAGCTCAGGAAAACAGGGATTTTCAATAAAAAAAATTTCGTAGGAACCTTCTAGAAGTGGCTGTACATTTTTCATAGCAACCTTTTTGGAAGAAGTTGTACCTCGTTGCTTTATCGCGCATGCGCGGATGTTTTTACGTTTCAATATCCTCTTTTAGCGGGGGTATGAGTAACCTGCTGTACTATTGTTCCTTGCCCGAGACACACACTCCGTTATCGTCGCCGTCCGAGCCTAGTCAAGTCCTATTGCGCATGTACGGTCAATTGCACGATGGACAAAAAGCGGAGACATCCATCACGGAAAGCATTATTTTCATGATGCTCTCCGAAAGAAAACTCGGACCTAAACTATACGGCATTTTTCCTGGTGGCAGACTCGAAGAATATATACCGGTATGTTTTGCGAGTTTTCCTTAATTTACCAAGGAGTTGCGTTTACCAGAAGTATATAGATATAAAAGCAAAAAGTAAACTTAAAACTCGCGTCGTGTAATACATGTAGCCCAGCCTACTTTATCCCAGAATAGTGTCGACCCCCCCCCCTGAGCCGCGTATGATTACCTTCCCGACCCGTGTCACGGGGAACAAGCCGTGAATAGGCTCGCTCTAGTACCAAAAATGAACGTTTGGATCGCCAGCATCATGTACCACTTTCTATAAACGTTAAGAAGCTCTTCCCTGATTGGTTAGTTCGTCTAGGGGGTTGAGGGCAGGATATTTTGCTCCTCAGTTAACGTGTCGTCTACAGCCAAAAGCAGCTATGAATTGTTAATGAAGCGTACTTTTTGTTTTTATCTATATACTTTTGTATTTCCTTAGCATTGCTTGTAAGATGGTAACCCCTCCAAAGTTTCGTGCAAAAAAAAAAAATATAAATTAATCCGTGTTAAGCCTACGAAGACAATTTTACGAACATTTCGCTTAATTATTCGGGTCGTGATTGTTGAAAGCCCAAATAATTGGGGGCGAAATAGCCGGGGTTATAATTATAACACACTCGAAAACTACTTGCCCGTATCTCTTATAGGACCAGAGTTAAAAAGTGTCGTGTGTATAACCGGGGTCGTACTTAATTTGGATAAGTCGGGGATTTACAGTTGGGTCAGGGAAAGGTACGTCAGGGAATTCGTTTGGTATATCAAACCATGATTGCGTCGAGTAATGCTAAATAGGGGCCCAGGTGTCACCATGAAGCGGACTCTGGTAAACATCTTAAAATGTTCAGGGATATTGGCAAAATTTCGTTAGGGATAAACGGGAAAAGTCAGAGATTTTTTAATATAAAATTTTCGTGCCAAGCCTGTATAAAAACGATGTTAATGCTAAGGAGGGAATGTTTACGAGCATTTCGCTAATTGTTTTAGGCTAGAGCTTTAACGTGTCGGGAACTTCACGACCCCGAAATATCCGCCATTATTGCCAAGAAACTGGCGGGAGTTCACACACTTTCAGTTCCAATTAACAAAGAACCAAACTGGCTATTTGACACTATGAACAAGTAAGCACCCCCGAAATGAATGCGCGCTCTACACCGTAAGTTCGTAAGATACGTTCCATCCGTAAGTTTGTCACTGGTTACTGAGAGCTTGTCACGAAGTGAATGTGGTAGGTCATAGATTCGAGACAAAGCGACGCCTGGTCAGGCGCTACTATCAAAAGTTTAATACAGACTAAATACTAAGATGGACGCCAAAGTTAACCACCCAGTGTAGTCCGCAATTCTCGCTTCCGTCGTTCTCCCAGAACTATCTCGAGCTGTCAGTCTCTAGCATGACGAAAGTGTCATACTTATGGAAGGAACGTATCTTATAAACTTATGGCGCGACTTATAAAGTTTCGTGTCGAATTTAGATGGCTCGAGCAAGTGAGAAAAAATAGTCAACTAAAATCAGTTCCCGAAGAAAGAAGAGCCCTACTCGAAAAACTGCTAGCTTTTGACTTTGAAAATGAAATTAGATGGTTAAGGTAAATAATGGCACTCCCTAATTTTAAAATTAAACGCCGCGAACCATTTTAGGGTCCATCAAATAATCTAGTCTATTTCTGTGACGACATTTTTTTTTAGAACATATCTAAAGAAAATTCACTCGCCAGTTGTGTTCTGCCACAATGATCTTCAAGAAGGTAAGTTTCATTAAACCTAATCATATTTTGAACTCTGGGCTATTTGTTTGTAAGATTCTTAGTGTCACTTCTATTTTTTATTATAACTCCGTGTTGTTGAACAAAATGGGCGTGGTTTATATTTTATAGGCAATATCCTATTTCCCAATGGTTCTCGCGAAGCGGCTGAAAATCGTTTGGTTTTTATTGACTTTGAATATTCAAGCTACAATTTCAGGTAAAGGGAACTACTTTTTTTTTAGCGTAAGCTAGGGTTTTTGGGTGGCGTGATCCGCCCTTTCGCGGCGGTCTTTGTCTCTTGTTTCTTTTTATTTTTAAGTCACGTGACCCTTAATGGCGGCCATTGCTGTAAGCTGCAATCTGATTGGTTGGCGACCGCCTTAATGGATTCCTGCACGAGCAGAGAAATGGGTTTCAAATAAACAAATCTTTAGTATTTGAGGCAACTTGCTTGTTGATTTGAATGCCTCTTTCCCATAGAACTTAATACAGTCAAATGTGGGATTACTCTATATTTAAAATGGATTAGCGGCACCCCATTCTAATTTTTCATAAAACTTTATACTGTCAAAGATGATTAACTGATATTACTCGAGAAAAAGTCAATTTCAAGGACTTTAGCATTTGTGACGTCATTTGGAATAGGTTTTCTTTCTTTCCTTGAAAGGGTTGTTATTGTTAAGAATTGTTTAAAGGAAAAGACGGGTAACATACCTTAAAGGAAGGGCCCTTTTCTAAATACAAAAGGAATTAAATATTAAAAAGAAATAAATTATCTCTTATTGCAAAGTAATTAGTACGTTTAATTAGTCTTGAAGGGACTGTAAATTAGGCATCGGCGGTTGGGTAAAAATTATTTGAAATACGTCACAGACATCACGTGATGCCAAGATACACAGGCTCCTCATGGAGTGGAACTGGACATCTAGTCCTTGTTTTTCGCGAGATTGCAGCGCCAATTCCATGAAGTGGTAGTTTTCGAAATAAAACGAACTGAGCTTCTTTGAACCACGCCTCTCCTTGCTCACGTGCCTCTGACGTATTTCAAATAATTTTTACCCACCCGCCGATGCCTAATTTACAGTCCCTTTAAAATAATCTAGACTACTGCCTCGCCATCCGCCATTGCTTTAGTGTCGTCTGCTAAATCGAACCTACCTTACCCTTACCTCGCTCAGCCTGTGAGAATTCAACCAATCCCGTATAGGTACGTTGGGTTATATTTAGCAGACGCTTCTAAACGAATGGCGAGGCACTAGTCCTGGATTTTTTTAAGGCTATTTTTATGTATAGCCAAAAAGGCAGCCGTTCTTTTAAGGTATAAGGTGAACTTTCCTTTAAATTTGGCGATGTTTGTTGCTTTATTTGTATGTTTTTCAAGTTGCCTCAAAACACGATTAATTAAATTTTTGATTAACCCTAGCGTTTAATATTCTTTTTGGTTTTTTATTTTTTTAAAAAGGGGTTTTGATATAGGCAATCATTTCGGCGAATGGATGTTTGATTATTCCTCACCCGACTATCCTCATTTCACTTACGAATACGATGATTATCCTTCCGAAGAACAACAGGTAAATTTAAATCGGTGGAACAACTCTGGTCCGGTGGGAAGCTAGAAATGGCGGCCGGTCTACGTCAGACGAATCGGAAAGACCGCCCGCCATTTTTCCGAGTATTCCTCCCCCATTTTCTAGCGTCCCACCGGACCCGAGTCGTTCCACAGTTAGCGGGCCCACCGATTTCCCTCAGAAATCTCATCCTCCTCCCATCATCCTTGTTTAGCTTCATTTTATGCGAGCGTACTTAAGCGCGTTGGAGCAACCTTCGATTAGCGCATCAACAAAGCGGCTGTTAATCGCGTCCGAAAGTCAATTGCTTCTGGAAGCGAAAGCCTTCACTTGCACCGCGCATTTATTATGGACTCTTTGGTGCATTAATAACGGACACTCTTCCAAAATTGTCTTTGGATATTGGGTATGTTCTAGTCCAATTATTCTTTTTAGGTTTAGGCAGTGGGCTTACATTTCGTTGGGCTTACGTTTGGCAAGGAGGATGAATAAGAGGGAGCACTCGTTCTGGAGGCTAGAGCCAAAGAGGAGGGAAATAGGGAGATAGAAACGCGCTCTATAAAATCCGCCGAAAAATGGAAAAAATAGGGGGTAGTAAAAACCTTTCTGGTACGATAAGATTTAGGACGCACTTCTTTCGCGCAAGGGGGGACCTAACCGCCTCTGTCTCTGTCATCCCCTACGTAACTGAAATTTCTCTCTAGTATTGGTAGCCCGAAAGAGGAGAACCTGTAACGTCAACTGTGCGCGAATAAGTTGCGCGTTAAGAGCCGCGGCGTACCGTACATTTTCCCCTCTTCTCACTACGCATGGACAACGGCTGCCTATGCTGATTCTCTCTCCCTATTTCCCTCCTCTTTGCTAGAGCAAGGAGGCCTGAACGCGTGCGCGAGAATGTAGGCTCTCTTGCCGTCAGGGGGGAGGGGGGGGGGTAACCGGGGAACGGCGCAACTACGTTTAGGGAACGGGGACTACAAGACTCCTAGTCTCCCCTCTTATACATTTTCCTTGGTTTTGGTTTGCGATTGGTTAGACTTTTATTTTAAATAAAACAAACACTGGACTTTTCAGGAACATGGGCTTGCGCGAATGGATGCGTATTTCAGATGGAAAAACACAATGCTAATAAACTAATATATTTCCCATTAAAAATTGCACAAACACGCCTGAAAATTTAGGAATTTAAAAAAAAAAAAAAAAAAACGCCAGCGAAATTTGAAATTTCGCCGCGGAATTACAAAAACATTCTAGTATAAAAAGTTTAAAAACCCAAGGGATAAATTAACTTTTCGCCACGGAATTTCAAAAGTTGCTAGCGAAAATTTAATAAACCGCGAGCAAACTTTAAAATCCGCCAAAAATCCAAAACTTGCAAAAAAAAAAAATATTCCAGACTGAAAATTTAAAAAAACACATAAAATATAACTCAAGTCATTGTGATATTGCAAAGATTGTTTTAAGCTTAGAAAAAGTATTTTAAAAAATAATTTTTGAAGACGTTAAATAAGTGGAAAACTTTTAATTGAAATATTTCGTTTTTTTAGGAAAATAAAAATTGTGTTTATGACAAAATTTATGAAAATAAATATGTAAATTAGTTTAAATGATAATGAAATAATATTAAACGTAAAATTACCTCGGGACTATTAACTATTTACTTACTTCAAATATAAATTATTATTATTATTTAATGAAATTGTAATGATTTAGATCTCAATTTAAAAGTCTCCATTAAGAGAAAAGAGAAGAAGAAAGGAAGTATCCAGGTTTCCTCTCCAGTCTTTTGCAGCTTCTAGTAAGTACCGGGATATTACAATTATTGGGTGTTTTACAGAATTCTTTCTCTTTCAAACGCTTCTGGCCATAAGTTCATGTTACAAATTTTTATCAAATCTCGCGATAAATTTAATTTCTTTCGATATGGAGCGTGCCACGAGGCAGGGCATTACGCTATTGGTCGGACGTACTTATTTCAAATTATCCTTAAGATCTGAACCTAATTGTAATTTTAAAATCATTCGGAGGTATTTCCGTAATGTTTGTCTGTGCAGACTGGTCCTATAATTAGAAGAAGAATCGGTAAAAAATCGCTTGATTTTCCACTTCACCCTCCCTTTAAAGTAAAGCGCGGGTCCAGCGGATCCCCTACAAGTTGACTTTCCTTACGAACTCAAGTTTTGGCTTGGGGAAGGCAGGAGACATTTGTGGGCGGGATTTATAAATCCCGCCCACTAGCCTTTGCCAAGCCAAAACTGAAGTACAGGGGAAAGTCGCCTTGTAGGGGACCCGCTGCACCCGCGCTTTGTAGTTGGGATAGCGAGAGTATGTAAAGGATGTGGCTTAATTATGGGCTAGACTATCTGGTACAATCTTGTATAATCTAATACTTTCTAAAAGGCATGTTTTGGACAAGGAGGATGGGGTTGGGTTTTTTATGATCGAAAACGGTTATAAGTACTGAATTTACAATTTTGACATTGGAAACTAATTTTTATTAAAAAACTCTATCGACTCTAAAAGCTTGAATCTATTTTAGAATAATAAAACACGTCAAAACACAAGTCTCATTAAAATTTCAGGTCATTTGGATGAATAGGACAAAGGATCTGGCCAAAAAACGTACCTCGTCCCATAGAACTTAATGTTAATTTTGGGTTTCTTTCGAACTCCCCGCCCACTACCGACGCTATATACACACATATATATATATATATATAGCGCGAGCAGCTTGCGTTGTCGAGTGCGTGATCGAGTGGGCTATGCAAAAACAAAATGGACGGCGACGGCGACGAAAACGAGCTAGAGAAATCAATTCAGGATTATTCAAATCAGGTTCGTTAAATCTGCGATCATAAACATTAAGTAACAGTTTTTACGAGTAAACGTTATAAGTATTCCCTCGTTGCTATAAAATTATCAGTAGAATAGTAATAATACTATAATAGTTATTTTTGCAATCAAATCTTAAGCCTTGGCGTTGATCAGAAAACTAGGCACCATGGATTTATAATAGAAGCTTACGCTTCATGGATATTTCACTGTAGCCTTCAGTAAGGAATTTTGATTTTAAACACATTTATGTCATATAAATTCACGCGAGTGGGGACTGAAAAACTTCCACCCCCCTCTGAATTTGCCTCAAATTCTACGTCACAAACGCGCGTGCCAGGCTGGTACTATTTCAGACGAGGAATAAATGTTGTGCGCGTTTTAAGGCGAGTGAAATATCCATGAAGCGTAAGCTTCTATTACAAATCCATGTAGGCACCCTGAGGCCTGATCAGGGCCGGAAATAAGCACAGGACAGTGGACATTGTCCGATAAAATATTAAAATGTCCCATAATTTTTTTAAAAACTAAGGGTGTCACTGGAGATTTTGACAATAAATTTTCCTAAGTTTTGATAGCTTGACTATGAAGATGCGACACTGTTCATGCACACGCCAGTGGACAATGCCCAATAAATATTCTTGTCAAATAGGGGGTCATTGGACACAGTCACACATGTCCTATAAATTTTTTTTCTTATTTCCGGCCCTGACCCTGATGTCTACCAATGATCCTCACTGATCTAATCAGTGATCAGGCCTATTCTATGTTTTTAGTTTAGCCGATATTTGCGTAAAATTAATTGATACTTAAAGGGGCTGGCCGGAGCTGTTGGAGTGAAGGGGGGGGGGGTCAAACTGTTGGTTAGCATATTGCTTACCCGCCCACCGCGACGGTGGCGCCATTCCTTATGGCCAAAGAGCTGGGTGTTTTCCCCCTGAACTAAGGGCGTCTACCCCCCCCCCCCCCTCAACAGCGCCGGTGAGCCCCTTTAAATAAAAAAATTACACTATTTCTATAATTTTACAGCTAGCATTTGTGACAAACGCATTAGGGGCTGATCCGAATAATGAAGACTTAATTGCGCTTAAATCTAATTTAGATGAAGTGCTGAATTTAACTAAAGGTAATTTAAGTAACGCTTATCCTTTCATTGATATAAACATTACTCAATTTTTTTAATCTTCTAAATTTTGAATAAGAAATTTGGCCTGTTTTTAAAATCTCCTAAATTTGACCAAATTAATTTTCTGACAGAAAACTTGTTGTCTGTTAAAAAGAAAAATTTACTGGCGTCATTATCCACGTTGGTCCAAAGCTCTGATCATGATCAAGCGCCATCTTCTAGCGTGCAAAATGATGACTTTGAAAAGGAATTGAAACGTTTCCAATCAGAATTAGTTGACGAGAATGAACCAGAGGGAAATGATCAGGAAATATCAAAGTTCTTGGCGGAATTAGAAGGCAGGAAGTGTCGGGCTCCTTACAGCGAAGAATGGGGACAATTGGCCTATCATAATGCCATAGTCTTTAGCGTTTTAGAGAAAGATATAGAATCGGTGGATGAAATTGAAGTTAAAGTCTTGTTTTGCAATCCCGTCTGTCAATCCATGAAGCCATGCACTTTCTTTTTGGATGGACATTGCAGGTTTTCACCCGAGCAATGTAGGTACTGTGTCCAACAGCAAATCACTTTGTTATTTATTTCTTCAACAATTTTCCAAGTACCTGAAATTGTTGCTTTTTGATCAGAATCTTCAATTTAATCAGGTTTTAATTTTCATCAGAAATTGTTTTCGTTTTGATCAGAATATTGTTTTCGTTTTGATCAGAATATTGTTTTCGTTTTGATCAGAATATTGTTTTCGTTTTGATCAGAATATTGTTTTCGTTTTGATCAGAATATTGTTTTCGTTTTGATCAGAATATTGTTTTCGTTTTGATCAGAATATTGTTTTCGTTTTGATCAGAATATTGTTTTCGTTTTGATCAGAATATTGTTTCATGTTCATCAGAAAATCTTCATTTTGAGCAGCAATTTTTGAATATTAATCAAAAATTCAAAATAATTGTTCATTTGTGTAATTGATTAATTAACACTGATGACGTTTTTCCCTATTTCTAAAATTTGAATTAGATTTTCGCACGGCTATCACGTAAAATTATCGGATTTACAGGATTTTAAAGATCCAGATTATGGGTATAAATAAATATTACCAAAATTATATAGATATAAAAACAAAAAGTACGCATCGCTAATTTAAACTTGCTGGTGCCTTCTAATATGACATGCCCTAACTCCTTTATCCTAGCCAGAATAGTGTCGACCCCCACTCCACTGCGTGTGTATGATTACCTTCCAGACCTTGGCACAGGGAACAAGCTGTGAATAGGCTTAATAAAGTAGCGGACGCTAGCTCTATTACCAAAAATGAACGTTTGGATCTCCTCAAGTACTACTTTCTATAAACCTTTTACGTCAAGAAGCTCTTCTCTGATTGGTTAATTCCTGTAGGGGGTTGGGCTTGCTTCTCAGTTAAGGCAGGGAATTGTTTATGAGGAGCACTTTTTGTTTTTATATCTATACACTTTAGGTATTAGTAGGCCTAAATGCGAATTATTTGATTAAGGTCTCTGCAAAGAGATTCCCTTTGTTTGGCAAAATACAAAGATGATCTATGGTACAAAGCCATTGTGGAAAACGTCTTAGACGACCATAAATATTCCGTTAAATACGTTACGTACCAAGAAACGGTCGTGCGCGCTTTGGAAGATTTAGTTCCTCTCGGTAAATGAGTAATTAGCCCAAAATTAAATGGTTACTGATTAATTTAATCGATTAGATCACGAATATGAAGTCTCGAGTGAAGATAGTAGTGATTCCGGTGATGAGGAACCGGAAGCTGAAGAAGGGGAAGATGATTTAGGGATCAGGATATTGGCGTCGCAAAAATTGGTCAACGGACCATTGGGTGATTGGGAGAAATACACCAAAGGCATTGGATCAAAGTTAATGGTTCAAATGGGATATATCATGGGGTAAGGACAATCTTAACCCGAAATACAAACCATGGTTGACGCTGCTTGGGAAATATAGGCTAAATTTGTTATTCAAAAGTTAGGAAATTTTAAATATAGGCCAAAAACTGTCATTAAATAGTCGGGGAATTTAACAAGTCACGCAAAAAATGTCATTAGTTAAGTGTGGTCTTAGTTTCGTATGTGCTAACGTAGTACAATATTCATGTTCTCTAACTCTAAGGTTAGATGGCCCAAAAGGTTCGGGCACATTAAATTCTTACCGCACCTAGCTAAAAAGGTCTTTTCGTCTCCAGCCTCCACACACAAACAACAAACATACACACAAATCATAATCTCACACTCTTAGCTAAAAACCTACTACAATTAGATATTCTATACATACACATTGAAGAGTGAGGAGAAATTTTCAACAACTCCAATTAAATAACAGCAACCCTGCCTTTAAACGTAGTGCGCTCTCCGCCTGAAACTGAATCCCTCATTTTCGCTACTGTGCCCGATTTCCCCTACCCCCTCGCTAATCCCGAAAGTATTTCGATTTTAAACGCTTTGCAATAAATCGGATTCGATACAGGCGTCCATCAAATTAAAGCTAAATTTGAGGGTTCCCGCTGCGTAATCGGGTGAATTCTTTGACGATGTCAATCTTATTTCTTTCCCGAAACTTCCAAGAGCCAGAAGAGGATCTTTTCTTAACAAGGGTCCCAACAAACTTGTTTTAAGTCCATCCGAAGTCGGCAAAACTGCTTTAAACTCGTAGCATAGGGCCAATGTACTTCCTTTCGCAATTCTCTCGCATTACGAACACCGATGTGATAGTGGATCTTGGCTTAATCGGTTTTTATCCGCGCTTGTTTTTCACATACCCGGGTTAACTCTCAAACACACACACACATACACATACATCCAAGGACTAGGTGTGGTTATACAATGGATGGTTAATAAATTTAGGCAAGGCTTAGGGCGAAATGGAGAAGGCATAACGGAACCAATAGAAGCCACCATTTTGCCCCAAGGAAAGTCCCTCGACCGGTGTATGGAAATTCGGGAAATGAAAGAGGCGGGCTGTGATCCTTTCAAAGCCGCTACTAAGAAACGTCGCCTGAAAGAAAGCAAAGAGAATAAAGTAGCGGCTGGATATTATAACGAGCAGCATCTTCCCAAGAAAGAAAATATTTTTGATTTTATTAATTCCAAATTGAAGCGCGATCGCTGCAAGAACGACGCTGATAAAAAAACTGAAACGGGACAAACTGTCAAGAAATCAACCGTCAAAAATCTTAATTTAAACGTAATTTTTCTATTCATTTTTAACTAACCATTTCTTGATTTTACGTTAAATTTAAACGCAGATGTTAAAAGTTAGTGAAGATCTCAAAAAAGCTCAAAAGGAAATGGGCCAATTAAAGCAATCGCTCAAAAGAAATAAAGAACGTAGGTAAGTTTATCATTTCAAAATTATCTTAACAAAATGTTTGGTTTGGTCCAAAGTTACGTCTGGGTCATTCCACACCGATTCGAACGACCATGTTACCATGGGTCGGCCGATCTTAATGAAATTTTAACCACGTTAACTATGAACTATTTGATGGTGAAAGCCCAAATTTTAGCCCAAAATATTAATTAGAACCAAAAGTAGAGGCTTTTGAACAAAAATCACGTTTTTAGGTGTGCGCCATGACCATATTCGTACCCCTAAGCATAATGTTGAATAACTTTTTTGCATTTTGATCAAATTTTGTAATATTTTCAGATAAAGGGTAATATAACCAGTAGATTTCAATAGTGCTAACGATATGTCTCTATCGTGAACGGTTCTCTCGTAAATAGGGGTCAATTTCAAAATTTCGAAGAGCGGGGGGTCAACTTTGAAGCAAAACTCTACAAAGGCGTTAACTTCGATGTTTTTGATTTTATAAGGTATCGATAGCCCTATTCCTAGGCTTTAACGTGATACCAGATTTGTTCGTGATATTTTGGTTCTAAAGCACAAAAAACGTAAAAAACCAAATTTCAAGAAAAACACGTTTTTAGGCGAAAATATTTTTTTTATTGCGCGAGGAAAACCATTATTTAGCTATAAATAATACTTGTGCATTGTCTAGGCATATTTTGGGAATTGTCAATTTCCCTAAATATGCCTAGAAAGTTCCGATTTAACTTTGTCATTCCTAAAAAACCTGCTAAAGGAAGTAATTTTCTTCTTTGGTGGCTTCCATAACATGAGGCCACATACACGTCTTTATCGTATTTTGCTGTTACGAACTCTACAACAGAAATATCATCAAATGTAGTTTTATTCACGTTGGTATCAACAGAAATATCATCAAATGAAGTTGTATTCACGTTGGTATCAACAGAAATATCATCAAATGTAGTTGTATTCACGTTGGTATCAACAGAAATATCATCAAATGTAGTTGCATTCACGTTGGTATCAACAGAAATATCATCAAATGAAGTTGTATTCACGTTGGTATCAACAGAAATATCATCAAATGTAGTTGCATTCACATTTGATGATATTTCTGTTGATACCAACGTGAATGCAACTACATTTGATGATATTTCTGTTGATACCAACGTGAATACAACTTCATTTGATGATATTTCTGTTGATACCAACGTGAATGCAACTACATTTGATGATATTTCTGTTGATACCAACGTGAATACAACTACATTTGATGATATTTCTGTTGATACCAACGTGAATACAACTTCATTTGATGATATTTCTGTTGATACCAACGTGAATGCAACTACATTTGATGATATTTCTGTTGATACCAACGTGAATACAACTACATTTGATGATATTTCTGTTGATACCAACGTGAATACAACTTCATTTGATGATATTTCTGTTGATACCAACGTGAATAAAACTACATTTGATGATATTTCTGTTGTAGAGTTCGTAACAGCAAAATACGATAAAGACGTGTATGTGGCCTCATGTTATGGAAGCCACCAAAGAAGAAAATTACTTCCTTTAGCAGGTTTTTTAGGAATGACAAAGTTAAATCGGAACTTTCTAGGCATATTTAGGGAAATTGACAATTCCCAAAATATGCCTAGACAATGCACAAGTATTATTTATAGCTAAATAATGGTTTTCCTCGCGCAATAAAAAAAATATTTTCGCCTAAAAACGTGTTTTTCTTGAAATTTGGTTTTTTACGTTTTTTGTGCTTTAGAACCAAAATATCACGAACAAATCTGGTATCACGTTAAAGCCTAGGAATAGGGCTATCGATACCTTATAAAATCAAAAACATCGAAGTTAACGCCTTTGTAGAGTTTTGCTTCAAAGTTGACCCCCCGCTCTTCGAAATTTTGAAATTGACCCCTATTTACGAGAGAACCGTTCACGATAGAGACATATCGTTAGCACTATTGAAATCTACTGGTTATATTACCCTTTATCTGAAAATATTACAAAATTTGATCAAAATGCAAAAAAGTTATTCAACATTATGCTTAGGGGTACGAATATGGTCATGGCGCACACCTAAAAACGTGATTTTTGTTCAAAAGCCTCTACTTTTGGTTCTAATTAATATTTTGGGCTAAAATTTGGGCTTTCACCATCAAATAGTTCATAGTTAACGTGGTTAAAATTTCATTAAGATCGGCCGACCCATGGTAACATGGTCGTTCGAATCGGTGTGGAATGACCCGTCTCTCTCTCTGTGTGTTCGTTTCTTTAATGGCATTTTGAACAAATTAACTTTTGAAGGGATCGTAAAATGCAATCGCGCATCGAGAACAAGATATCTGATCAAGAAATATTGATCCAGAATCTTCTTAACAAAGAAAAGATGATCAGATTGGAGCAAAACTCGAGAAGCGATCAAAAGAAACTGACTGTATTTTAAAGCTGAAATGTTTTTCACACGTGACGGCTTAAAATGTATAAAGATATTTAATTAAAAATACGAATTTTAAATTGGTTCGAGTATGTCTTAGCGCTATTTGCCCCCCAACCATTAACGATACCTAAAACTTGGGCTTATATCAATCACGTCCCGAAAAATTAAGCAAAGTGTTTGTTAACATTCGCTCAGTAGAACACTCCATATATGGGAAAAACAGAAAACTCGGGAAAATATATGGGATAAAACCTGGGGAAATCCGTTCTCCAAAAGTTGTATGAACCCTGTTCAATGAAAACGCCACGTGATAATAATTGAATTTATTTTCAGAATATCGTTAAAGTTGACGATAAATTTCGTCGTATTTCGCGATACAGTTCTATTAATTCATGGACGTTAGAATGGCAAGTTCTATTGAGTTTCTTCATCTCCTGTCGCGCTTTATCGTTCAAACTATTCAAATCCACCGGAGCTTCAAATTCTTTGGTCATTTCACTATTTCTTCCCGCTTCAATAATTTTGAACATTTCTTGAAATTGGTCAACCATCGATTGTCTTAGAGATACCAGATGAAATAACGAAGTACACGTCAAAGTTAATCGCCAATTCGCATCTCGAATGCTACTGGCCTTAATATAAATGGGAATGTTCCGATACCAATAAGACGAAATGTTGTCGTTCGAATTAAAGTCGCGAATTAAACTCTTACTCGTAATTAGTTTTATTACGTCCCGAGCTTCCAAGGAATTTATCGCTTTCGATAGTATTTTACTTAAAGATGCATAACGGAATGCGAAAGAACACCAATGATCGTTGCTGTCATTGACAAAATTTTGCTGGTTCAACCTTAGCCGCTGGTCTGCGAGTACTTTATTTTTCGATTGCGCAATATCAAACAACGTTTTCGCGGTATTTTCATCATAGTTTAAAGGAACATGGTGATAATCACTTTGTTTTGTATTTAGTAACGCAAGTTCATTGATAATAACACCCCATAAATCGAAACACATGGGAAATGTCGACTCTAATTGTTTATATTTACCAACGTAACTATTGGAAGGGGAAACTACTAACGCGCAAGTTAACTTTAACGGGACATTAATTTTGTTTAAATTAATATTAATATCGCAAGACGTGTCAGCGGAATTTATTTTTACTGTCTTGCAAATGGAGTGACACTCCGACTCCGAGATGTTAGTCACGTTACAGCGTAAATGCCAATTATTGGTAGCGGCAAACGCGTGTAGGTTTCTAACAGTAACAATCAGGTCGTAGGAACCATCTGATTTAAAGTTTACATTAAGACTACACGCCTGTTCAAATTCTTTGGGCAATTTAGCCTTAAACCAAGCGGCTAACGATGTATTATGAAGTAACTTCTTAATGTACTCGAGTTCAGTATTCAACTCCTTAATATCGTTCGCTTGTTTTTCAATATTTTCTAGAATTTTTTTCGCCGAAATCTTGGTAAAGTCTTCTTCTAAATCACGCCGTATTAATTTCATTTCGCCGCCATCTTTGTTTATATAAAACAAAGCGTCTTGGCTAGCGTCAGACACTATTTTTTCCGCGTCATTGATTTTAGTGTTTGAAACGTTAATAATCAAAGAACCATTTTCATCCGTGACAAATTTACTAATCTTTATATTGCCATTGGAAAGTAGGTAGTAAAAAGTATCGCGGTGAACGTTAAAGGACTTGAGGGGGCCTGGGACGTAGAACGAGTCCTTTCGTTCATTTAGCGGCCGCGGTAAACATATTTTACCATTAACCCCAACAATAATTAAACCTTCTTTAACGTATTTTATTGATATTATACACTGATCGAGATTGGCGATTAGCGCCGCGTTAAGAATTGAATTGTCGCTAGTAACGGATGCCCAGAATGTACGACCATCTGGTAAACCAATTAGAACAACTTCGTTCGAAGTCGTTATCGCGCTTCTTCCGAATAAAGACTTGAAGAATTTTTTAGGAACTTTATTGGAAGTTAATGTTGAAGGTGTTTTGTTTTCAGTTGAATAATATAGACACGTTAGGTAAGGCCTATTTTCATTTTTACGCGGTAAAGTTTCTTCGAACGGGTCTAATTCCACGTTATACTCTGTCTTTGGCCTTTCAAAAACGCGGTTAATTTTTCGTATTTCCAAAGGACGGGGTTTTGCCTCACCACCATCTTTCACTTCAAAGTACCACGTGTCCAGACTGGACCAAGACGCGATTTGTCGTCCATTAAATGTGGTGGTACACATGACTACTAACACTCTTTAAAGGGAGGGTGAAGTAGAAAATCGAGTGATTTTTTATCGATTCTTCTACTAATTGTAAGACCAGTCTGCATAGTAAAACATTCAGGAAATACTTCCGAATTATTTTAAAATTCAATTAAGTTCAGATTTTAAGGATAATTTTAAACAAGGACTTCCGACCAATCGTGTAACGCCCTGCCTTTTTATTAACAAAATTCTCGTGGCACGTTCCATGTCTCGCGCCACGATTGTCAAGTCGCGCGCCTAATTTTTTCAAATCTCGTGATAAATCTCATTCAACATGGAACGTGCCACGAGAATTTTGTTAACAAAAAGGCAGGGCGTTACGCGATTGGTCGGCAGTCCTTGTTTAAAATTATCCTTAAAATATGAACCAAATTTGAATTTTAAAATCATTCGAAAGTATTTCCTGAATGTTTCACTATGCAGATTGGTCTTATAATTAGTAGAAGAATCGATAAAAAATAACTTGATTTTCCACTTCACCCTCCCTTTAAGCAAACGCAGCCACCGGTACTTTTAAAAATGTCGTCCAAACGCAGCCAGCGGTAAGACTTTTAAAAATGTCGTCCAAACGCAGCCAGCGGTAAGACTTTTAAAAATGTCTGACGACAAAATCCAGCTTGGTGGGGAAAATGAACTATTTGGCTGAACTGAACTAGTCTGAATCCAAGAGCGAGAGCTTTTCACTAAGTTTTCAGAGTTCTGGCCTCCCCCCTATCTTCCCCTTCTTAATCTCAACCACTGCTGAAAGTTCGACGGCCGTCATTTTTCAAAGTTTATGTTGTAATTTTATTACGTTACTTAATATTAAACGATTAACTATTGATTTTTTAATAGTTTTTACAATTTTCGGATGCTGATTAATATTTCTGAATCATATAATACGCGTCATATGATTAATTTCGCAAAAACATAAAAATAAACGCAAGTTTTGATTTGTAAGACAGACATACTAATGAATTCCAGGAGTACGCCAGAGCAAGTAGAGGAATTGAATGAACCATGTGATCTATTTAATCCAATCAGAGAGCAGGATTATTAAAGGTGACCGTTACTTGCCAGTTGCCACCGTTTTTGAAAATGTTAAGCTTGATGGTCGCGTATACAGTAACGGGCCAAAATGTTAATTGATTTTAATTAAAATGATCGATTTCCGTCGAAATTTTGTAACAAATATCGAGATTATATTATCATGCAACCGAGAAACACAAAAATAGACGCTCGCATTAGTTAATCAGAGAAGAATAATTGATTTTCGAAGTCTCCAAGTTTTCCACAGCAAAATCGAAACTTTAGTAATGAAACGAGAACGGTATGCAGTGAAATATATTAAATTTGCATACTATCAGAATGATTTCAATTTTCATAAATGCATGGAGTTTATTTACTTAATTTTGAATCAAATTTGTATGAAGAATACCAATGCTTGTAGTTTTTTGCATTTTGTTTATTTTAATAATGTTTATATTCAAAACTTAATTAAAAAATTTGCCTTACCGTACAATATAAATAAGAATGTTCGAATTTATTTTTTTATCAAAGGTTTGCGTTCAGCAATCTTACATCGCATAATCGCATATTATAATGGTAAAGTACTCTTGTAGCATGTTTTTTATCACACATTTTAGTTGTAGTCAAAATTTAGTGGTTATTATTTGTATAACGGCAGAACTTATTTATCATCTTCGTGGGTGAATTTTGAAATAAAGAAAAGAACAAAAGATCTTGGGTTTTTTACTGGGAATGGGATAGGTTCCAGTACGATTAAATAGATGACGCTACAATCTCCTAATTAGAATTTATTTTCCTGTTCTGGAGTTTTAATAGATGTCGCTACATGCGTACTACTCAAAATAGTTAATTTAATTTAATATAAATAACGTTAATTATTTTAATTTAGAAACGTTTTAGCGTAAATTATATTAATTATAAATTTATAAATAAAGAAAAGAGTTTGGGTTTTTAACTGGGATAGCTTCCACTACGAGTAAATAGATAGCGCTACAATCTCTTTTTTTGAATTTATTTTCCTTTTCTAGAGTTTTAATAGATGTCGCTATATGCGTACCACTAAAATAATTAATTTAATTTCATATAAATAACGTTAATTATTTTAATATAGAAACGTTTTAGAGTAAATTATATTAATTATAAAATTATTGGGAATAACTAATTAAATTAGATAAAATTAGTTTCGAGCTTTGAGTTAACTAAAGTAGATGGCGCTATCACCGCTATTTTATAATATGTAAATTCAGATTTTCCCGCCAAATTGGACATCTTAACTTTCAACTTTTTCCAGAGGTTTACGAATAATTAGCTTCTAAGCTTAGCTTTAATTTCAATCTTACTAAACTATTATTTGAATCCGAATTTCGTGTAAAATCTTCCAATCATAAAACCCAAATTCCAACAATGTTGGGTGTGTGCCCCAACCAAATGTCAATGCACTCTTCTTGGCAATAGTCCATCTTTGGGCCACAAAAATTTAGTATTCAAGGTTTGAAACCCTTGCCTTGACTTTCAGTTTTTATAATACACAAAAATAAGATATCTTTAACCACAGCGAAAAAGGAAAAAGTCCAAAAAGAGGCAAATAAACCCATTTCAGTCTAAAAATGCTATACGACCTTACTTATACCCCTTTAACGGCAGTAATGACGATGCATTGTAATCTGCCAGTGAAACGAACTTTTATATAAGTTAATCTAGTGGAAACGGGACATAACAAGGGGGCCAACTTCCTTTTCTAGAAAACTCAGCCGTTGTAAGGGTTGTTTGGAGCCGTCATAACATAATAGTAAAAGTAGGGGCACTGGTGATACTATCGTACTAGAAGGATTTTTCGTTTAGTTTTTATTTTGGTTTATAGTTCTTTCAACCCTTTGGAGTTTGGACGGTGTCCAAAAATATTACGTCCAAGGCTTAGGTTAGGGTCAATGCGCTCTCGGAAGATTCGGGATCGAGGCGTACGAACTATCCAGTATACGGTTCAAAGTGAAACCACAATGAATCTACCCTAGGTCCCTGGTAGCAGCTTCGGGAAGCCCAACTAGTCGCCTATCTATTATTCTTCTCGAGTTCCAGCGATTTAGTACGGGAGAGGATGAGAATGCGAGAGAGATTTCAAACGGCGGCTATCTTCTTTCTAGCTTTTCTATTAATCGTCGCTCTTGTAAATGGACGACGGCTAGCGGAACAATTGAAAATTAATAGCCGGTAACTGACGCGTGAGATTTTTTTGTCTAGGCTTTGGGAAGGGTTGATAATGAACGGCCTGATTCACGTGGGAGAAATTCTTTCGCGGGTATATAAAATCTGATATTTAATAATTATGATAATAGAGACGAATCCTAACAGACCAGACCAGATTTAGAAATAGAAATAACAGTTAATTGTATTTAGATATAATTGGTGTTAACGCTAAACTGGGGGCTCAAAGCAAACGTTTAAGCAACATAACATACCTTAAAAGAACTCCGTTTTTTTTTATAAAATTAAAAGAGAAAATATTGAAAGAAAAAAAAAATAAATGAGCTCTTATTTAAAAGTAATTACCATTTATTTGGTCTTAAAAACTCTTGGCTAATGCCTCGCCACGTTTAGAGGTGTCTGCTAGTCAAAACCCGCACGGAATTTCTTAAATTTCGTAACAAGAAATCATAAATAGATTTAATATTTTCCCTTAAGTCCGTTCTTTTAGGGTATAATGTGAAGAACCGCGGGCTCTTTTCGACATTTTGGACCACACCGGAAACTGATAGAATTGTACCGGAAGTATGATTTTTGTTTTACTTTTTCGATTTTCCGATTACGTAAAACTAGTGCTATTAAACAAGAAGTTCTTGATACTACGCCTTATAACGTCCTTCTGGGTTATAATTATTTCGTTAATACCGCAAGCAGGGTCGATGGATTTTCTTCTCGGAAGGATTTAACCTTTAGGGTCAGTTCTGGGGCAAAGAAATGATCCTTATAGATCTCCAAGTTATCTCACGGATATCTTACTCCCTCCGACAATCTTTTATCCATCTCTGGACCTTACCGTACCATAATCAGAGTATAACCTTGATTCGAAGGAAACCCGCAGAGCTCATTTATCCCTTTTCCCGAGTATTAAACAGTTCTAGGATTATTTCTCCTAACAGAAACCCACAACTTGAAGTGCAACTGATCGTGTATAAATTCCATTGAAAGAGTAGACAATGCAAAGTTTTATTTGCAAAATTTTTATTATCGAATTTAAAGGGAATATTACCCTTAGAAAAGTGAGAATTAATAACAGTTTTTATGGCATTGGGTTTTGAAATTAATTTGAACTGAAATTTGTGCGATCGAATTTCGATTTCTCCTATTCTTATTACCAGGAATGCATATAGTTAATTGGAATAAATGTGTAGCCATTTTCTTAACGTATCTAGGCAGAGTTTATGGGAGGAGCTAGACCAATAATTATGTATGACGAATTTTACATCGCGAGTAATCTATCTCACTGCGACTTGCACCTTGCGTGCGCCTATAATTTTGCTACCAGCAAATGGAAGCACTTGTGGTAGAAAGACGTCAGGGCCATGAGACGTGACGGAGTACTCAAGCCAGCCCACAAAACTCACACAGAAATTAACACGGGCCCCAACTATTCCTATTGGGTGTATATATTCCTCTTATTACACCGTTTTCCCAAAGTTCTGTTATTGGAGAGTTTCTCATCTAGAATTCGGAAATATAGGAAGGCATCTTGCATTGCACTTTCAAACTATCGGACTCGATAAACAGCTACCCTTGTATAAAGGGAGACCTTGGCCATTTCTACCCTCTTAGCATCTTCCCAGTTCTCTAACTTTCCCAAGACACCAGCCACTCACCATAATCGGTGAACACTTATTGAAGAGTCGTAGCCAACAGTTTGAGAGTGATTAGCCCCTCGAACATCCCTTATCAGTCCTGCTGTATTGATTTTCAAGTCATATTAAAGGCCAAGATCCACAGAAATATAAAAATAATAAAACTCCCTCCAACTCTGGGCCTAATTGTAAAGGTTGAGAAAATGTACCATTTCAATAATCATTTTTTTCTATTCAAAACTTTTATGAAAATACAAACCTTATTGCTTGAAATTCTATGAATTTATATTTAGGACGGTTATGATAACTTTTTGTATATTTACTTCCGTCAGTGAAAAGAAAGCCACCACCCGATAAGGAGAAATTTGGGACATGTACCCGCATCTCCGACTTAATTCCCTTATAGATTCCTAGAAACAGGAGTGAATCTCTCTTTCCTTGACCGAACTGAAACTAAAACTCGGAGAGAAAAAGGCGCGCTCTTCTCTTATCTCTATACTTAGGAAGGGTCCACTTTCCCGCCATTATCAGAGCTGACGGGGCCAAGCGCAATTAGAAAGGGCTTCATTCCCATCTAACAGATCATTATTTTCACTGATCTTTTAATTTTTCTTTCACCCCCCTGAATCCATCACGTTGTTCGCTCTCCCGAGTCTCCCAAATGATTTTTAATTGAGACTCCTTTTACTCGGAGCTTGAATCCTTTGATGTTATCGCCGCCACCTTAAAATTTAAGCTCGTCTAAAAGCGGAAACGTTGTATATGTCAAGAAAATATTACCAAGTCATGATTTTCTCCCGCTTTTAAACGTTTAAACCAATGAGCCTTTAAATAGGGTCGAGACGTGTTGAAATGGTCCCGCCATGCGCGTACAAAGTTGATAAACTTCATAAGCCTTTTGGCCTTCTTGTTTTAATTTAAAACGACCTTGAAATTACCCGCGTAACTGCGCGAGCGATTTTAGAGCGCGTGCTGTAAAACATGAAATATTAAGGCCCGTTTTCAATCAAGCTTTTCATGAAGCTTTTGCTTCAAAAACTGAAGCAAAACGCTAAAGCGAAATCGGAACCCGTTTTCAAACGCGCTTTTTTGGGCGCTTCTGAATCAGATTCGCGTGAAATAATCGAAAAGCTGGTATCTACCTCGGGTAGATATTTGCTTTCGCTTTTATCCGAAAAAGCGCTTGGCCTAGTAGTCACGTGGGTACGTTATTTCTCTGGAGCAATTTTTTTGCGCCGCGTGTTTTAAAGTGAGAATAGGCCTAATTTTCAAAAACAATATCGATATTTAGAAGCATATTAATGGTGTTTTTAACTATTTTAAGGATATTTAGAAGCATTTTAATGGTGTTTTTAACTATTTTAAGGATATTTAAGAGCATTTTTTAACTAGCCTAAATATTGAACAAAAGACAACTGATATAAACACGGGTCCTGACGAGCGTGGAGAGGCGAGAGAAGTGAATTTGAAAACGGGTGAAGAGTTTCGCTTTTGCTTCACCATTTGAATCGCGTTTTTGTCAGGCAAATCGCGATTTACTGTTGAAGCGAAGCTCCTAAAAAAAGCAACTAGAAAATCTTGATTGAAAACGGGCCTTTAGAGTTACTACATTATTGCATTCAAGTTATAATGTAACTCTCGGTTTTAACCCTCTTTTTTTATTATACGTCGTTTTATCTGTAAGATACAGGGATGGTTTCCCGTTTACATAAATTATAAGCTTGGTTATATTATTCCATTGCTTGTATCGTTTTGCCCGCTGCAAAAGGAGGGTGAAAGGGGCCCATTTCTAGTTTCCTGACAATTCGAAACTTACCCTTTCCTTAGTTTTTTTTTTGTAGCAAAGCCAATCTAACATCGCGAAGGGAATTATTTAGGATGACACCGAGGGAGAGAGAGAGAGAAGCGGTAAACTCCAGGAAACTATAGGGTTGGTTTTGTCGTTAGCTTCCTGCCTAGGATATTCAATTACTTGGAAAAATACAACCTCTTTTAGCATTAGAATTGTAAGTTCGAGGGGCGAATCACTCAATTCTTTAAGGAAGTATCGATTAAATCAGATTGAATCGCCATTAGATTAATTAAATCTTGATTGCGTTCGATAAATCATGATTAACCTGATTTTTATCACTTTCAATGTCTATAAGTCACTCCCTAATCCGAAGTGATCATCCCCTCGTTTAACCCTACTGTAATATACGTCTAGACCTAATGAACGTCATTAAAAGAAGGTCCTTCCACAGTTAATTTCACTATTTCAGTCAGAATTCTCGCAGAATGCAATTAAACCCAAAGAGAGAGCTATGTCCCCCTATTTTAGTAGGGATGGGTTGCGTACAAAATAGAAAAAGGAAGATAAGACTGAGTTGTCGCGAGCAAACTTGGGGTGAAACGCAAAAATAGGCCGAGGAATTTGAAAGAAAAATGCTGTAATTTGAAGTCATAATGGCACTGTATGCAAAGGGTTGATTTTTACAACTTACGTAATGTCCGAAGTTCATTACGTGTAGTGTACAAGTTTAACCGCGGAATACTAACTCAATTTTACGACACCATTTTTCGTATTCGGTATTTTTTATTCTCACGTCGTTTTCAATATTACTTGGATTACAGACACGATATACAATTTTCAGATTTTTTTTCATATTTTTATTTATTTTTGAATTTCACGTAGGTACGACAAAAACAAATTAAAATATTATATTTGAATTTTTATTTTATCATATAACTTTTTTTTTCACGCGCGGGCTATTTTTAATTTTCCCTTAGAGATTTACTAGTAATATTTATTTACAAAGAAACTAATTATATTTAATCGAAACTATCCCCGCTTAATTAGGCGTGTCATTATATTTAATTTAATGACTTTCTCAAATTATAATTCAGTTTTTTGTCGTAGGAATGTATTGTAGAAAAGGTCAGTTTTTGAAAAAATATAAAATTATTCAAATAGGTATCAATGCATAAAAAACGCGCCATTTTTTTTTCTTTTAAAATTTTTAATTTTTCCTTGTGAAAAATTTAATTTAACCTATTTTAATTGTCCTAATAACTATTGTAATTTTCATTTTGTATCGAATTGTTTATTTATTATTTTATTTTACTAAAACCTAATTAGTTTTATCGTATGAAAGAATTCGGTGTGATAATTATAGAAATTTTAAGGCCAGTTAATATTAACCATTTCATTATAAATTTATAAATTTTGACGACTTTTATTGTTTCTAATTAGCCCTAATTGGTAAATATTTCGCTTTACCCAACCAATTTCGCGTGTTAGGGGGCTGAAACTTAATCTAAGCTATCAGGCACCAAATTTAATTGAGATATGATTAATTTTAAAAATTATTTAGGATTTTGTTCGATTTTAAAATTAATTTTTTTTCTAATTAATGCTTCGCGTAACAATTTGCATAGGCCCGCGGGTAATTTTAAATTACATTTCCCACGGAACGTAATTAACTAAACTTAATTAATTTAATGTAATAATATATATTTATATAGTTTTATACTTATTTCACGAACATGACAACTATTTACACATTTAGTTTAAAAAACGAAAAACCCGAAGATGAATTTACATTGGGATTTTAATTGGGAAGTTTAATTGGGGGTTATAATTAAAAATTATTAGTCCACTGAATACAATTATATACATTTTATTTCATTCATAAATTAGTGGAGGATTTTCTTTTTAATTAAGATAGAACCAAAATCCTGGTTATTACGTTTTGAGCCCGTTTGAAGTATTTTATTTTGGCCTAATATTGTACTCTTGAATTTCATTGGCTGATGAATAACTTATCATAAAATTACTTTATTTTCCGATAAAGAAAATAATCCAGATAAATTAATTAAATAACATATCATTAGGGTTAGTTAATAACTTTCCTTATAGATGCGTTTGCTTTTAATAATATGCAATTTTTCCTTTTAAAAAAATCGTTGAAAACAAACCAATTGGCGTCGTCCGCTAATCGTTTAGCTCAAAGCTCAGCGGACAATTTTTCCCAGCTAGGAAGTAGGCCCGAATTAGGCTTAGCGTATTTACGTATTTTAAAATTATCGCACCATTGTAAACTGATTTAAAACCTTTCGAGTTTAAACCAACTGCTGCTAAAATCCATTTGTACACCGAGAAATCTTTAAAATAACTTAAGATTTTATAAAGAAATAATTTTAAAAATATGAGATCCCTTAAAATGATGGCACTATATAGTCGATCACGTGATCTTTGTCACAGTTTAAATCACGTGTGTGACATGTAAGTGTCCGAATCACCGGACGACGTTAACGAGTAATTGGCAGAGTCCCTTCTCTGATGCACGGGGTACATGGGCAAGAGAGTCGTCTGCCCAACCACTCCCAATGGTTTAGTTGTCCCGTATATACCGTTGCCCAAAAGGGCGGGAAAGTTTTTGACCTGAGCGGTCATTGTTAGAGTACCGTAATTACCCATAGAGTTCTGATTCCCATCGTTGTTACCTCCGACCATTTTGGGAGATGAAGGTAAACTGGGCATCTGTTTAGGAGTCCCCGGTCCTGGTAGGACCCCTAATCCGGATAGGGTTCCTCCTTGTGGTAGGTGTTGTAAATTGTTTCCGTTTGGGAAATCGGGTTGGTCCGTGAATGAGGTCATTCTCATGTTAGTGGCTCGTCCAAAGTGGTCCGAAACCCCTGATGTGGTTAGGGGAACGATAGCTGGGACAGAAGGGGCGGGCGCACCGTCTCCATTGTCTCGTTTTTGTTTGCGTCGTATGACTAAAGTTGAATCGTTGGGATCGAAATAGATAGCGTCTGGTTTGATGGACCTGTTGGAAAGTAGAAAAAAAAATATGCGTTAGTTAAGCTTATATGATACAATTACAAGCTCTCGAAACACTTACCTTGGCGTTGTGTTGGTCCCTGTTGTTATATTCAACAACGGCATTGGCGCCGGAGTATTCCTTTGTAAAGACATAGATTTCCAGGGCGTCGGTCGAGCCTGGACCAAATCTTGCAGCAAATTTTCCATACTCGAAGACCTTTTCGGGTCTCCTTGTACGCTCGAATTGGAATGTACCCCGCTAGATGATTCGCTTCCGCAACCTCCTCCTTTCTCCGGACTCGTAGTCGAGGTCTCGCTGACCGAATCGGATTTGGGAGTTAAGTGACCATCCGTCGGGGGAATGTTGTTACCCGTAGTACCCAAGGGTTCGTAACCGTCCCCTAGTAGTATATTTTGACCCCCTGTTTTGTGCATGGGTCTCAGCGGGACGCCACCGCTGTGAACCACAACCGGTGCGCTGATCTTATAATTTGCATCTACGAGTAACTCGTAATCCCCATCAGCTGAGAGTATCCTGCGGTGATGACGCGGATCAGTCCCGTTCTTGAATAAGGGTTGATCAATGTTTTCGTCATCAGTCTCGTCCCGCGCTACGACCATCTCCCTCAAAGTAGCGTAGTCGCCGTCATCCGAATTGTCATCGGACAAATCTTCGAATTTGACTCCTTTCTTGTTTTTCACCGTTACTTTGGGTGATTTGGTCGAAGCCGATGACCTGGTGCGTTTGCAAGGGTTTCCCGAACCACTTTTATCCTCGAAGGACACTTTGTGACGTATTCCGGGGGATTTCTTGTGCGTTTTGAGCCACGCTAAGCGTTCTGATTCGGTGGAGTCTTTCGTGTCCTTACTAGGAATGGATGGTTTGGGTTTGAGCCAGTAGATATCTTCGTCATCAGCTGATGCTGGGGAAATTGGTTTGGTGACTGACGGTGCTGGGCTAGCTGCTGCCGAACGTTGCGCCAGACTTACAATCGCTTTTTTCGATGTCTTTTCTCGAACCTGATTGGGTGAAAATAGGAATATATACCTAGTTAATACCTTTATTCTGCTCCAGTTTCTTAAAAACTACGTTAAACGAAACTGACCTGGTAGGTTTGTCCATTATCAATGACCAGTAAAGGCGTATCCTTTCCGTTTTTGGAACCTCCTCTTATATGATTAACGTTTGAAGTTAACCCGCCGTTCGAATCTATCCCTTGCCTTTTAAACTGCCACCGGTGTTTGATGGTCAGTGCCAACCATAGTAGAATCCACAAAAACAAGTGCGTGATGGTTCCAGTAACTCCAGCCAACATAATTCCATCCAAACTCCCACAATAGACCATAGTGTAATCGTACATTAAGGGAGAAGCCGTCAAAGCCACCATTAGGACCACCATGAAGGCCCCCAAATGGGGCACGTGGCCCCATAAACGTCTGGATTCCTCCTTCCAAGTCACGTGGGTTTTCTTTACGGTCGATTCGCGCCATTCCCGATATTTTTGCAACCCGTAGAGATATAAAACCGATCCGGAAAATGTAAGAACCAGATTGTAGATTAGGAATAGGATCAGAGTGACTGGTATGTTTAGAAGAAGTGGGTTGTGACGTAGAAGGACGTCATGGGGTCCGTACACGTGAATCTATAGAGAGAAGAAAAAAACAAATAATTAAAAATTTAGATGATAAAACTTACTAGGGCTTGCGTAAAAATAGGCCTTTACGTTACCTTATAAAGCACTGTGAAGCCAGCAAAGGTTAATATTTTCTGCGCGGCATCTATGACTAGTTGAATGGAAAATATGAGTCCGAAAGTCTTATTAGTTCGCCAGAAAACAGAAGGATATCTAACAGCGTGGACTAGTAGAGCAATGGCGTAATTTAGGAATTCGGCCGAAATTAGTCCAGGCGCTAATTCGTCACTTATGTATTGACGTTCGGTGGCCGAAGTTGGGTCCAAATGTAACCGGGGTCGAGAGCGGTCAATTTCTTCCCTTTGAATCGCTTCGGATGTATTGACCGTCGAAAGAAACTTTAACATGACCAGTCGATCGCGGTGGGGCAAGAAAAAATCTAGATCGGTTTTCCAAATGTCAGCTGTCAAAGAAAATATTGAAAAAAACTCTATTAGTAGAAATTTCCAATTTCCCATAAATACAATTTTGTTATTAGTGTATTGCGTGGTAAACATTGCTACAGGCGCTCGTAGGATTAGCATAGAGAGGATATCCCCTATAATCATGCTTCCCCACGTTGCTCGCAAATAAATTAAAATCGTAAAAATTAGTAATAAAACTCGAATTAAGGAAATTTTTAAAAAAGAAAACAGTACATAAATACTTTAACAACAATCTCTCAAATAACAGAACCGTAAAATCAAAATTCAGTGGTGTGTTTTAGACCAAAAATAGCCTTTCGTACTTAACCCTTTTCCCCCTTTTAAAACCGTATATTTTTTGTCAAAACTCAGTCTCAAGCTCCATTTAACCCACAAACTTCAACACATCTAAACTACAAATACTTAAAAGATTCGCGAAGGGTATAAAAGGTCTCAAACTACTTTTTAAGTAACCTTTCTTCTCCGGACCCAAAGAACCCGGAAATAAAACGCGAGCCCTCCTTATAGTTGGCCCACAAGAGAGAGAGAGAAATATTTTCAATTTACTCGAATTTTCAATCTTATGTTTCATGTTTGGTGCAAGAAAGCGTAAAAGAAATCAAAGCTATATACCCCTTTTATTTCCCGCCAAATCTTAGGCATAATTCTTAACACGATTCACTATGAACTACGACCCAGTTCTAAGCCTTTGTACTCACTGTCAAGTAACATTCCTTACTCTCTGGTGTATCAGAGTAAAAAGCAGTGCTGCTCCCCCCCCCCGGCACGAGATTCTTGATAAAAATCTTAACGTCGTTTCAAAACGATCCCATAGGGTTCGGCTTTACCTACCATACTTCCCTCCTTTTTACTACTGTTTCGCCGTTTCCCGCCAAAAAGAACACTGTACAAGACTTGGAACAAGGGTTTTTTTATATATAAGATATAGTAAGAAACTGGATGGAATCGCTATTACAGCATTGGTGGGGGGAGGGTTGAAAATGGATAAACTTTTCGACCCTCCTTCTGAGATGTTCTTTTCCATCTATTGAGCAAAGAATGAGATTTATCCTAGAGCCGAATGGGATCTACCCTTTATCTTGTTATCGACACAAACAATCAACGAAAACGTTTATTTTCAACCCCTACTATTTACTAAATCGACATGGTTCTAGACTATCTGCTACGTAATAACCCCGACCTTTTTTTTCCTCGCAATAGCCATTCTCAATTCTTCGCCATCCTAGGGTGTAGTTACCGCGTTATCTTATTGGGCAATTTAAGGACGTAATTTGAAGTAATTTAAAATTGTTAGAAGAGACTCGATTTAAAGAGTTAGAAACAGTATTAAATAAATGTCGACAAATTATTTGAAATAAGTTTAAATTTTACTTAACAAAGCCCGAAATGTCCAATAGACATTTCGATATAACTAAGTCTACTAAGAGGGAAAGACACTTTGCCTTCCATCTCGCTTTTTGGCGCCTGCGCTGTAGTCTTTTTGTATAACATGAGAGTGCGCAGAGACAGCAATGTATCAACCCCGCTTGTACGTCCCGATATTGAGGGACATACCTAGCCTCTATTTTACGCCGAAAGGTCTATTGCCACTCGCTTCCCGTAAGATAAGACTTTATAAAATTATAATATATTCCGTTTTTTATAAAAACAGACGGAATTTTGAAATAACAACATCAATTTTACACGAGGCTTAGCCGCTGGCATCCACCTTTTCGTTGTATGACATCCTGCATCCCAAAGAAAAATTTCCATCCCTTTGGAAGATGGAGAAATCTGGCGTTATTGTCATCTTAGCTATAGTGTCCTCTATGCGATTATCGGTTAATGGGAAAAATGTAACCACCTCCTCTCTTCCTCAATCCTAACTCATCCTCTATGCTCTTGGTCCTCCCGCATCTCCATCCATTGAGAGTTTCATCTATAGTCTCTTCTCACGCAATCTCCTGGATGCCTCCCCCCTTTTTTTACTTCCGCGTCAAGCTTCCGTTTTCTCTTTAAGCAAACATAAGGAAAGCTGGGAAGGAGTGTTGAGAGTTAAAGCTGATACTTTTTTCTCTCTCTCCACATTTTTCCATCATCTTTCCTCTCTCAAGCTTAAAGCTACCTCTTAGTAAGTTTTTTTTTCTTTTTTGATTTATGCTAATCGATTTCCGATTTTTCGGAAGCTGCAGTATGTGGGTGCATGCATTGCGCGGAGGATTCATAATTTTTTTTTTCATTTTTAATATTCCCAAGTGGCCCACCCGCTCAGGTTTTTTATTTAAGGATTCAATGGGTTATTGAATTTTATAAGCCGCGCCTGGGTCTAGTACACTCTATACCGACGTTGAAATTTTGAATTAACTTAACCGTGATTTTAGATAAAACTTTAATAACATTTTTATAAAGTAACTTTAGTATATATACTTTGGTGTTATGTTATATTTTTGAAATACTTTTTTTAGTTTAAAAGGGGCATATGTACAGTATATATCTACAATATCAGAAGTGAGATGAGACTAGTACTGAGCTAACTAAATTCTTCACTCGGCGAAAGTGAATATTCTTGATAACGCAAGAACGGTTGGCCCTCTAGTAGCGGTTTCTGAATTTTCCCTCCAAAACGTGAGACGCTCGTGGCGGTAGACGGCCGAACTAGATTCAAGCACCCGCGTCCGTGTTCCGCGGCTTTAGGTTGAGGGGAAGGGGATAAGAAATTTTTTGGAACTCAACCAATTTTTTTTCTCTCTAGCGTAGGCGCGATTGAAGCGGCGTAAAATCCTCAAAATTTGTTCACTAATGCCAGGATCTATTACCAATGCTAGAGCCCTTCACTTCTAGTCTCATCTCACTTCTGACAATATTAAAGAAGATACAATTAAGTTAACTCACTCATGCCATAGAATAAATTATATATATTCTTTTACTTTAATTGAATGAAAGTATCACACTTTTTTAAGATATAATTGCATTTCACGCATATATACACACACCCCGAAACGGTTTATGGCTATCAAACAATCTTAGGAAAGAAAACTTTACCAAAATCCATTTAACAACAGCGCCAGGTTCGTTTTCCTTGTTATATAAGTGGTTAGCACGACCACGACGTGACAGAGCCTAAGGCTTGGAAAAAAAACCCCTCCAATATTTTTCACCCCCTTGTCTATTATTTTCTCAGCAAGACCGGGTCGCCCCCACCCTCTTTTTTCTCCTCACCTTTTTAATATAAAACAGCTTGAGTGGCGGGAAAAGCCTTTAGATATTGGACCACCAGAATGTATAGGTTTATTTCCAGCCTCTCTCTGTTTTGATTGTGAGAACTTCTAGGACATCTTACTACAACTACACTTTCTCACATAGAACTCAATAAGCAATGTACAGGGTGCTTCTCATAAGTCTGACATAAATTAAGGGGGATGTTCTTTGGGTGATTTTGAGTTGAAATTGTTCTGTGGTATTTTGCCGTCCAGGTCAATGTTTTCGAGTTATAATTTGAGAGTTTTAGGGGCAGCCGTAAAATACTCCAATCTTAACTCGAAAACATGTCATGGAACATTTTCGCCTCAAAATCTCCAAAATAACATCCCCTTAATTTACGGCAGACTCCCTGCATATTCTAGACGTATAAGTAACGTTAAATTGGTACCACGGCATTCCTCGCAATTCTCATACAAACACGAGTGAAAGTTCTCGATATCAACTTTACTTCCGGTGCGCTCGTACACGCTGTCAGATTCTCCAATCGGAGTAAGCCTTCAACTTCATACATTTATTAATTTGTTTAAAGGGTTAAATAATATGGCAAACTCCGAGTGAAACCGACTCTTATATAGGCGGTCAGCCGCAATAGAAACTTCGTTAATCGGCAACCGAGCGTAAGATTACGTGAACAGCTAAGCGTTAGAAAGAAGGTATAGAAAAAAGAAAGCGCTGTTAGGCGCCACCGTTTCTTAAGTCGATTTAGGGTTAGGGTAGGCTTAAGTATTAAAAGAACCTTCATCGATTTCTAACTCTTTTTTTTTGTACTATATTCTTCTTTCTTCTCCTTGGATTATTCCTCCATTCTCTTTAGTTTTATATAGGAATATTTCAGCTGGGGCAAAAAAAAAATGATAAAAATTTGCCTAAAGGCTGTTATAAGGGATATAAGAAAGAAAAAAGAAGCCAAATTTGCGCCGAGCTAAGATTCCCTTTAGCTTTTTCAAAGCTTTGAAGAAAGTGTGGATTCTGGTTATATGATTGAATATCGTTCTACGAGGGTTGGAATTTTTTCCGAATTTTCCGGAATTTTTTTTGCGTTATCTCGGGGACGTGAAGAAATATCCATACACCCAGAATTTTTATTTCTTTTGATTCAGGAAGCGTTTTCTATCTGCGTTTCTTTCCGACTATACGCTTTCTTCCTTATTATTTCTTCCTTTATATTGGATAAGAAAAAAAGGAAATAAATCTACGCCTTCTAATATTTACATATCTTTGATTTTCTGGGCACATAAATTTCTTTATTTCTATGCAAAGTTCCCTTATTGGTTAAATATTAACTATATAACCAGGGAGAAAAGATGTGAGGTGGAGTGGCAGTGATGATAGGCGATCTGTGGTAATGAAAGTCTCCCAGTGTGCCTCGCGCACGCCCCTCCCCTTCGGTTAGCCAATGTTAAGTGCTGCCGCGTAACGCCATTGTATTTGTATGAGAACTAGCTTCATTTTTTAAGACACAGGGGGCGTCCTCTACGTTTCCGTACCGTACAACACTACCGAAACGCTTAGCATGCTGGGAGGACTTCGTTGTATGCCCATGAGAATTTAGAATGGGTAATATTAATTTGTTAGTTATATTCTGGTTTAAAGGTAGAGATCTTAAGAAAAAGGTTTCAGAACTGAAGATGAAAAACAATAAACGTGGTTCTATTAATTGTTCATCTTTAGTTCTCCTGGAGCCTTTTACGTTGTATCTCAGTCTAAAGCGTGCAATATAGTGAAAGGTACGCTAGGAATTATAGTAACATTATGCCTTTATCTCTATTGGCTTTGAATGTTTACACTGAACAACCCGGGCGCATTCTTAAACACTCATAATGATTAATGAATTGAATGAGATACATAGCGCATTTGCAACTTTAAAACGTCCGAAAATTTCAATAATTTTCCCAAATGTAATACCGTCTTGTTTAATACCAAAGTTAACTGGTTTCAAGTTTGCGAGTTCACTATATATATTACCCTAATCGCTAGAGAGAACCGGAGCGTATTTTCCCACCCGAATTATCCTGGCGCAAACCTAGCTAGCTCCATTTCCAGAGTAAATTAACGTTGGCGCGTGCAAACCTTAGTCTAGGTATGCCATATACAATTTTAGGGTTAAACTGATGAAAGCTGTTTGATTTTAATGGTTCAAAACTCCCAGTTCCTTTTCATTCTAAGGCAACTGCATGCCGCCGCCGTCAACGCTAGACGTGACGGATGGGAGTAAATTTGAACTGTCCGGGATGTACCGCATCCCCACCGGTCACTTTCCGGTTATAGATTCGGAACGCGCTCAACCTTTATTGTAGAATTGCGCGGGAGAAATTTGCATAGCGGAAATTAATCGGTTAGGCTTAGCGAGAGTGCCTGCCAGCGCGGGACTCTCGGATGTACTTCCATTACTTTATGCTAATAGACAATTCCTCCTTCGTTCTCTCTCTCTCTCTCTCTCACTCACTCTCTCTCTCCGCGGTGAGATTGAAGTTCAACTCGGAATAAAAGAAAAATTTCGATTTCAACCCTTTCTTTTGTACACCTTGATTCCCTTTTCTCGTTTTAAGTTACGTCAGGGTTTGTAGGCTTAAGAATGGAGTTGAAAATTTTCTACTTTATCTTTGATCAAATAAGAGACAAGAATTTTATTGGATCCTCCCAAAGATGGTTGGAGATTTTGAGATTTGCCTCTTTTGTAAAGGGCTTGAAATGAGACTGAGGTTAAATTGAAAATATATCAAAGTACTTTCGAATATTTAGGTTACGAAAAACTAAATCAAAGGCTTATAAATAAATTATAATTTTAAACCCTCCAAGTTTCATAGGTCTGTAGTTGAGTATATCTAATTGCTTCAAATGGCATGTCTCTTAATTTTTATTTAAATTTAAGGGGTCATCAGTAAAATACTCCATCTAATCTTAACCCGAAAACAGTGGTTTGGACGTCAAAACGTCATAGAACATTTTAGACTCAAAATAACCCAAAGAACATCCCCTTAATTTATTCCAGACTTATTAGAAACAATGTATATTATTTTGCATATAAACTTCCAAACCTGCAGGTGCGAGAATTTTTTTATTATTTTAATCTACTTTGGCTTTCCATAAATAGAGCCTAACCCTTTTCAATTATTTTTGTTTTAAAGAAAAAGCACGTCAAACTTTCGTTTAGTACTTATATTCAGGGCCAGTGTAAAATGAAATTTTTCTGACCTTTAATAATATTTCTCAGATACTATAAGCGGAAAAATGTTAAAATCGGAATATTTCTGCTGCAGCACGTATTTCTGGCTTTTTCGCGGAATAAAAGTTTTCTATCCGACCATTTCACGCTTTTGTAGTCAAGGAATTCTGACGCTAGAGTTTAGTTTCCCCTCGCCCGTGTTATAGGGAGAACGTTATATGGAACGTGTGGGATTTGGAATTCCCAACTCTCTCCTCTCTCTCTCTTTCTCTCTCTCTTACTCGTTTCAACCGGGCTCAGCATTTGTTTATTAGGTGTCAGTCAAAAGTTCTCGGCTAGTTCCGGTCTCAAACCTATTTCTCAACTAACCCCCCCCCCACCCCCAACTCCCCGTTTAATTCCGAACTCTATTTTAGAGTCAATATGTCGTATGTCTCTCTTTGAGACCAGGAATAAATACAGCTACTGAGAATCATTGCGGAGTCATATTCTCAACGTATCTAGGAGGATTTTGTGGGAAGAGCTAGAATAATCATTGTTATTTATGACGAATTTTACCTCACGAATAATCTATCTCGCTGCCTCTAGCACCTTCAGATCTCGCGTTGCTACCAATCAATGAAATCGCAGTAAGAAAGACGTCAGAATTATGAGGCGTGGCGAATAGTACTCAGGCCCGTCCCACAAAATCCGCGGGAAAAAACACTAGAGATAAATGGGGATACAATTATTCCTAGCAACTCTATGTATTCCTTCTGAAACCTGTAGTAAACGTTGCAGAAAAATCTGATGTGGTAGAATAGAAGTTTATATATTGAAGTAAATCATCATCTCTATCTGGCCTACTTTGGTCTATTTTTATAAGGTATTTCTAAATATCCAATTCTTTTTGAGATATCTCAATTTAGCTCCCAGGAGTTAGGTTTTCAGGTGCCACCTTATTCCCTTTTTCGCGATTTTACCATTTTCCTAAGCCTTGGTGTCGTATCAAGCAACGACACGAGACTGGCGACCACAGAAAAATATTCTTTCCTTTCTAGATAGGCCTATTTCGATCTGGTTGCCATGGTAACGCGCGCGCATCCCTCAGGATCCCATCTTCTCTATTACCTTCCCGCGCGTAGTTTTCCCGCCAAACCAGGCATTCTAGGATATGTCCCGCGCCTTTAAATCCGTGCCAATCTCTTTCCCAAAGTATTTGATAGGATTGACATTTTCCATCGGCTTTTTTTCATCATGTTTTTTAAAATACACACGGGAGTGCGAGGGCTCGAGGTATGTATGGTCCCACGTGACTAAATCCATTAGAATATTAAAATAGTTTGGTTTATTTTATGTTTTTGTATTGGAGGAGACTAGGTTGAAAATTTATAGTTAAAAGTTAAAGGTCTGTAAACATAAACATCTAAAACTACGACCTATGATGAACCTCGGAACTTTTAAATATTATTTTAGCTTTTCGTTTGTATAAATACCAACCAATATTTCTACAAAACATTTATTAGAATATTTGAATTAAGCATAGGTTAGACTGTTGTGCACGGATTGGGTTGTAGGCTTAACAAAATCATTCTGTATAAGGCTTAGCACTAAGAGTGAAAATGCAAATAAGCTTAATTTACTTCCATTAAAATATAAATAAGATTAATTACTTTCGTTAAAATATAAATAAAATTAATTACTTTCTTTAAAATATAATTATACTTAAGCCATCGAACGGGGGAAAGATAACGATATTGCCTCTAGTGTTTTACGGTCCCTTTGCTTTTCCAAAAAATAAACTAAACTTAGAAAGATGGTCCCCTTTCGCCTTTCCAAAATTCCTTACCCCAACCCGTCCTTCCCATTGTTGTTGTTTCATCTGCAGGCAGTTCTTAGTCGACTTAACATAGACAGGGTTTAGTGATGAAAAGATCCACTTTGGAAGCTCGCGTTAAAAGAGGCTATTTACACTTGATGGCTTCTTCTTCCGCTTTAGCTTCATTTTTTCCCGCCATTCTATGCGATGGAAAACGCGGGGAAAATCTTGTCTTTTCACCCGGAATATTTAAACGCCTACACCGTTAGCCGTTGTATACATTCTTAAAGATATTTTGAATTAAAAAAAAAAAAACACACCATGAGAATGTTACCATGGTTACCCCTTTTAAAGATATACTGGGGATTGGGATAAAAGCGCGCGGGAAACAAAGAATGGCGCTAAACTAACCCCGCCCCCACCCCTTTCCCGGCACGCGCGCGTTATGGCGCGCCTAAATAGGTTCTTTAACCTGATGGCAATTTGGCGGCTTTTGAATTACACCAAAATGGCTAACATTAATAGAAGTTCACGAGGAGAAGTAGCAATATTTAAAATATAATTTTGCCTTGTTTTCGTATTATTTTTTGGTATATTTACAAGTCGTACTTTAAATTATGATCTTCTGTTTATTTAATCCAAGTTCATCTCTGCACTAATGTTCACTATAATGAAAGCGTAGTACCCGTTTGTTAATTTAATATCGAGTATACTATTCTACGTATTGCAATCTAAACGAGAAAGAGAGAGAGAGATTTATTTCATAATTCATCGCTTCGTTAGGCGCGTTTCAGAAATTCCAATTTGATCCCCGCTTCTTTTCTTTTCTTTTTTTTTTACTTTAAAACTCCCTGTTGGATTTTAGGGAATTTTATTGACATTATCTCTTGTCATTGCCATTAAAGTACGCATTCCAGGAAGGGGCAGTATCTTATTCAGGGACAGGTAGTATTGTCCTAAATTCCTGATGGGAGGAAGTTTACGTGTATAGAAAAATAGAAAAAAGAAAGAAATCCCCAAAAAGTAAAAAAACGGACAGCCTGTTACTTCCGCGCATTTTCTTAGTATAAATCTACCTTTAGAGACGGTTGAGCCTAGAACGCGATGTGGACATTTTCTCCTTCCCCCTTTTTTTGGAGTTCTTTTTTATTTTTCTTTCAGATTAAACCTTTTTTTCCTCGACGGTAGAAATAACCATCGCCATTTCCCAAGCTTACTCGCATTTGGAAAGAAAAAAAAAACCAGGCTTTAGGGATTCAAGCGCAAAATATGGATAAGGTTTTTATACGCTCTTTCCCAAAGTCCCCAAAGTTTCTTTAAAGTTTATGCTACAAAAGCGAAGGTAAATAGCGTCTTACTGTATAGTCTTCCTTATGTCAGACCCTTTTTCTACTATCACGTGACATTACTATATTATTTGTTAAAGCGCGCGAAATTTCATAATTCAAAAAACAAAGGCTTAACAAATATTTTAATTTATGTTTGAAGCAGAATTGTAATATTTGTATTATAGTACACTCGTAAACGGCTGAAATATAAAAATAATAATGAATTTTGTTTCTTTCTCGAAATATTCAAGCCCCGTGACATAAGTCCCCTTTTAATTAATTAGTGAAAAGGCAAATCCTTAATACCCTCGAAAGGAAATTACTAGATATATACAACCTTCTTATTAGCAATAAGGTGTATAGATCCTTTAATTTGACAAGCTCCGGCCCAGACTCTCCCAGTATAGCACGCTCCTCTTTATTCAAATTTAGTCTAGTTTGCCGCTAAGGCTTAGCAAATTTTCGCACTGTAGTAAATTGTAGTAACCGATGCATTATCTTTGGCAGCCCCATCGCTACTACGTACTGATTTCCCGCCAAAATTACCCGCTCTATATACAGCCTCTCGCGCTGAGAGACGTCGAGGCTTACTACTAGGTACTACGAGTAAAAATGAAAGTTATTGAATTAAGATTTTCTCTCCTCGAGCCAAGAAAAGTTTTAAAAGGGCGGGAGAGGCAACCTGGAACCTTAATTTAATCAAGTCAAAATTGTGGTGGCGGACGGAGAAAAGGGAGGAGACCACTCGCCTTTGGGGAATTATTAGGTATGTTCCAGAGAAGTATATTACATTTTTCAAGGCTCTAATTTGGTCTGTGGGTTTAATTCGATAAGAGAATAAGGTATTAATTTTCAGAGATGCTTCTTAAAAGCTTAGATAAGATTTAAACCTAATTTTCAATTGAATTATTTAGGGTTAAATTACGTCAGGGGTAAATAACGAAAGGAGTTAGAGACGCTAGCTTCCGTAGTGTAGAATACAGTGGGACCTTGAAACGTCATAGAATTTGTAACTAACGTAGTGCCATCTTTGGAACTGTATTGTAAATAAGACCAGAACCTTAAAAGTTTTGCCTTAAAATCTCGCACCGCAAGGTATTCTGGGTAAAGTAAAATGGCGGGTGTCGATGTTGTGAAGTCGTCTCATAAATCAACCCAATATAGTTATTATATTCAATCGCGAGTAAACAGCGATTTAAAGAAGAAAGGTAAGTCAACAATTTGCAATTTGAAGCCGGGGAAATCCTCAAAATGTGTTCAAACATTTTGCCGTAAGTGCGCGGTTACAGAGTCGGCCCAGTGAGCTAAGGCTTAGTGATTTTTCCGAGTCAGTGCCAGTGGGAACTGTGGGATCAGGATCATCGACTGTATCTGTGACTAAAGAAATTAAAACAACTAAAACTGTATTGAAGGATGCAAAAACGACTTTAATTCCATTTCATTATCGAAAAAGGAATTTACCAACTTTAAGATTGCATGTTTCTAATTCAAGTGCACCTTAATGAATAAACTTTACTCTAAGCCTAATTGTCACTTAGTCGTAAGCAGACGAACACTAGCAGACGAAAGTAGCAGACGAAAACTAGCAGACAGGAGGAAATCGATATCCCAGCATGACTTTCGAAACTTTGCTGCCACGCTATTGGTTGGAAAATATCATACTTATTTTGAATTATAGACGGCGCGACCGAGGCGTTTTCTCTTTTCTGTGTCTACGTTTGAAAGTCCCACTGTATTCTACACTACGGAAGCTAGCGTCTCTAACTCCTTTCGTTATTTACCCCTGATTACGTTTTATCTTATATTTATTTTAAAGATAAGGAAGCCCACATTTAGGATGAGAAAAGCCCATGTATTTTCTACGAATGAATGAATGAATGATTTATTGACCCTTGAAAAAATTACAATCCCTTTTGTAACAGGGAGGAACCCTCTTATTTGGGTTCACAGGTCCGGAAAAAATTTAAATAAACTACAACAAAATTATGAAAGTATACTAAACAAAATAACTCTTTATGACGACAATATACCACCAAATCACAGAACAGGTTAAGGGGGGCGCTGGAGGCGAGCATTTGCCCATTTTTCGAAGAGAGATTTGGTTATACCAGCAATTTCAATATCTACAGCTACATCTACATTAGCACCAAGCGACAGCCTATCAGCCAGCGTAACAGCCCCAAATGTCTTGTACGGTTCTCTCTCTGTACTTAAAGCTGGACAATCTAGCACTACATGCGCGACATCCTCCCTATCCGCTCCACAGAGCGGGCAACTACGCTCTGCATGCCCAAAGATACTGGACAACCGTTCGGCTGTGGGCAGCGCCCCAGACCGAGCCAGGAACAAAAACCCACTAGCCCGAGAGTTGTCATAAAAGGGTTCTATGCCCGGGCTACTCTTTAAAGCGTATAGGTTCAAGCTCGGATGGCGAGCGGCCCCTGTAGAAATGTTTTGCCCGCGGCACATCAATGCTAAGGGAAAAACATCCATGTAGGGGCTGTTTTAATGCATACAGGGTGTTTCTGAAAAGTCCATCACAAATTAAGGGGCGTGTTTATGAGACCAAACTGAGCGGAAAGTACCAAAGAACATGGGGTCTACAACATTTAGTTTCGGAGATATGGCCCCCCAAACATTTGCCCCAAAAACGAGAAAATATCCCAAAATGTGGAGTAAGGGTTATTGCCATTACCCAACTTGTTTCGAAGTCATAGACAATTTCAATAGCCTTGAATTTGAGAAACACTACTGTAACTTTAGATAGCAGAAGGGTATAAATGGGTAGAAGTACGCGTACGGCGGTAATGTAAAGCTAATGCCAAGTGTCATAGTGTTTTAAGATTTCTCAGCACCCAGTAAAATGGTGGACCTCAACCTAGAGGGCAAGAAGTCCCAGAGGCCGTAGAAGACGAAGTCCTTACTATTTTCGAGGACGAACCAGAAGCAAGTACCCGCCAGGTGAGTAAGCGATTAGGCGTTGGTCACGTGCTCGTGTGGAAAATCCTCAAAAGTCACCAGTTTCATTCTTACCATTTTCAAAAGGTTCAAGGTTTGAATTCCGCGGACTACCCACGACGCATTGATTTCCCGCGTAGTCTGTTAGTCACAGACGAAGCTAATTTTTCGCAAGATGGTATTATTAACCTGCATAATAAGCATCAATGGTCCCAAAGAAACCCTCACGCAACGCTCGTTAAATCTCACCAAGTACAATTTAGTTTAAACGTGTGGTGCGGTATTGTAGGTGACAATTTAATTGGATCTTATTTTCTACAGCCCAGGTTAAACGGTGAGGCGTACCTACAATTCTTACAAGACGTTTTACCGGAATTACTTGACGACGTGCCCTTAGGTTTGGTGCGCAGAATGTAGTTCATGCATGACGGTGCACCACCACATTTCAGTCTCGCTGTCCGAGCTCACCTTAACGCGACGTTCTCTTTTCGGTGGATAGGTCGAGGTGGACCCGTGAAATGGCCTGCTCGATCACCCGACCTTAACCCGTGCGATTTCTACCTTTGGGGCCACTTGAAGGACATAGTTTATCAGAGTGAAGTACCTGATGTGGAAGAGCTTCGTCGACGAATCGTTAATGCCTGTCAAACTATTCGCGATACTCCAGGCATTTTGCAACGTGTTAGGGAATCGTTTGTAAGGCGTGTTCAAGTTTGCCTTAACGCGGGTGGTGAACACTTTGAACAATTCTTGTAGTAGTTATTTGTTACAGATTAAGAATGAAGAACTAATAAAAAATACATTTACATTGGGATCGTATCATGGCGTTTTCTCTGTGACACATCAAACACTAACGTAATGAACAAACTCAACCTTCAATCGCAACCATTTTACTGGGTGCTGAGAAATGTTAAAACACTATGACACTTGGTATTAGTTTAACATTACCGCCGTACGCGTACTTCTACCCATTTATACCCTTCTGCTATCTAAAGTTACATTAGTGTTTCTCAAATTCAAGGCTATTGAAATTCTCTATGACTTCGAAACAAGTTGGGTAATGGCAATAACCCTTACTCCACATTTTGGGATATTTTTTCGTTTTTGGGGCAAATGTTTGGGGGGCCATATCTCCGAAACTAAATGTTGTAGACCCCATGTTCTTTGATACGTTTCACTCAGTTTGGTCCAATAATCACGCTCCTTAATTTGTGATGGACCTTTCAAAAACACCCTGTATATGAATGAATGCTTTATTCGCTCTCTTTACAAAGATCCCTTTTAGATCAGGGAGGAGCCATTTAAAATGGCTCGCAAGCTTAATACTACAACATGAAGTTTAAATATTACATCACAATGTTTTTTGTTTTTTTTAAAAAAAAGGTAAAATTAGAAGTGAAAATGTTAAGTACTAGATGCATTATGATATTTACAATGAGAATAGTCCAGCATGAACATGAATAAATAGCGCAGGGAGAGACGTACGGGGTATAGAATTTAAATTTACTGTAGAAGTTCGAGTCAAGGCCTACATATGAATATTTTAAATTGTTGAAGTAGAGATACTGAATGAAATATCGTAAGTTTGCTTGTCTATTTAAAATATTAAATGAGATTTGAGAAATTAAGATGTATGGTAGTAACCCGCTTCACGGATTTAATATTGAATCGCTATTTAACAAAATCTTTCTTTATCACTTCTATGGCGTGACTATTTCCTTTAAACACACGTTAAACTAATCAAATAATTTAGTGTAACGCAATTATTGAATGAAAATTCAATAGACAATTAACATCGTGAGAAAATTAATTCAACCACCAATCTCATCCTGCCCTTCTTCTCTACAGAAGAAAAAAATAATACTTTTTTAAAACAATGCCAATTCCGATAAAGCCAATATAAAACAATACGTATAGTATAAAAGTAAAAGCTGAACGTGACACGTATTTTTAATAGATTCATTTCAACGAGAAAGTTAAATAAAAAGTCAAGGCCAACAATAAAGGAGCAGGCTCGACATTACATCTGCCCTGATAAAATTCTTTGCCCTCGGGTTGTAATTTTTTTTTTATTTGTTCTATAGTTAGGTTTAACTTTTAGTTATTTCAATATATCAAAGGATGTAGTTTACGTGCGTAGCCCCACTCAACCGTATTTATTCCCTTTTTCTCTTAGATACAATTATAATCAGCTTTTCACATGCCATCCTTTAATTAGTTTCGTATGCTAATTAATTCTCGAAGACAATGCTTCGTTACTATCGTTAGAAGTTCTGAATGGGCGGTTAGATTAGTTATTGGGGTAAGCGCGGACAAATTTAAGATTTCCAGATGGGTTATAGCGGATGTCTCAGACGATTAGAACTGTTAGATTTAGATATGCAGATTTTTCAAAGGTGGGGGAAGAAATTAAATGGGTTTTAAATATGATTGGTTGGCCCATATGCTCAGTTAGATCATAGCGTTGAATTTATAATGAGAAGGTTTGATTCAGTTTAAACAGGAATGCATACAGTTACTAGGAATCATAATTATTGCGTCCGCCATTTTTTGATTTTGAAAGTTTCAAGAAGTTTTTCAAGTAATTAAATAGAAACACAAGTTGTAGGCCTAGAACTTCGCTTTTATGAAGTAACGGTCGCAGTTTCCACCTTTCCCATGACGACAAGGAGTAAAAATAAAATTATACTAAATTTTAAAGAAAAATATACTAATTCTGGCTGATGTAAACCCCTAAGTTTACATAATTAGCGCATAAATTAGCCCCAAAACCCGCGCAAAATAAGCAGAATGTTGTTTGTTAGAAACCAGAACCAGGTATATCATTCGTATACACGAAGCAAACAAAACCTTACCTAGGCAGGTTTTCCCCCAGTCCAACTACTTCTAATTAGCGGGACCGGAAAGCAAATAACGCAGCTACGACGAAACATATATATATATACTTGGAGCAGAGCTGGACATAAATTATTCATTAGGCGACTCGCGCGCTTATACGAATCTCGCGAATTAGAGCCGCTATATCACCACGTGCCATGTTTAAAATTCGTTATACTCTGGACCCTCTTATGATTAAGAATTACAAGTCAAAAGTCATTTTTCTACCTCAAACCGAAAATAGTATTTTTTCTTTCCAATCCATTTTGTAGGTATGCCGAATTAATTTCTATATTTTCATTGGATGTTAATTTAAGGAATGGGCCTCTGACATTTCTGGAATAATTTTTGGCACCACTGCAGGTTTAAAATTAATATTTATAAATAAATGAGCGACGTCTTATTAGAGGGAAATCTGGGATATTTGTATCCGTTTGCGAATATAGTGATAATTGGGTGTGATTTAAATATACAGTGTGGAAAAGATCATACTTTTTTTGTCTTAAAAGAACCAATTAACAAATATTTACTATATTTTAGACCATTACAAGTTAACGATAGTATTTATAGAAAGTTTTATATACAAAGTTCAAAGTTTTAAAGCTAGCAATCCCTTAAAATCTCGAAATCCCTTGCATAAATTTCATGTATCGAAAATTTCATGGATAAATGAATACTTATACTAACCAGGGATAGATTTAATTTTAGAAGTAGGAATGGAGAACGGTTATTATTTACTTCAGTCCGACTCATAGCCCAGTATAGAGCCCTTCCCTCCAACACGTGACGAAAAGTTTAAATTATCTTATTGGCTCACTTAAACTACGTTTTGATGACGTTGCTGACGGGGACGGCGAAAAATACGTAATTCCTTTTTACCTCTGTCGCTATGACCCGCCTCTTCTTTCATACCCCCTCCGTTCCGTTGAAGGGGGTCCGGGACTTCGAACGCGCCCAGATTACTCTGTTCTCCATTCCTATTTCTAAAATTAAATCTATCCCTGTACAAACCAATATTTACAATAATTCAGTCCATTAGAAATTCGGGAAAAAAATATTTATAGAAAGTTCTGTATGCAAAAGTTTTAAAGGTAACATTTTCTTATAACCCTTAAAAGCTGGTAGGAAACACCTTGGATTTTCACCTCCTAAAAATTTCATTAGATAAAGGAATACTTTGCATTGATTTTTAAAATACCCTTAAAGTGAAACCTATATCCCTGTACAAACCAATATTTACAATAATTCAGTCCATTAGAAATTCGGGAAAAAAAAATATTTATAGAAAGTTCTGTATGCAAAAGTTTTAAAGGTAACATTTTCTTATAACCCTTAAAAGCTGGTAGGAAACACCTTGGATTTTCACCTCCTAAAAATTTCATTAGATAAAGGAATACCTCGCATTGATTTTTAAAATACCCTTAAAGTAAAACCTTTCTTTATATATTTTTTTAAACAGCTTCCAAAACACGTTGGTCGTTATCCTCATTTTACCGCAACCTTCTGTTCAGTTTTATCTTTTGTTTACATTCAGGCTCTGAGCCTTATAAGCCTTATAGCCTTCTAGGTTTCTTCCCTAGAGTTTCCATCCCAAATTTGGATTTCCACGAATTTATTTTCTCGGTTGCTCCCACGAGTGCTACAGTGAATTTAAACCTTACTAAGCCTTAGCCGCGCTGTATATCCCGAAACGTGTGTTACCATAATATACTCTTCTCTTAGCACTTTTCATAGGGTATTTCGATCATATGCTAGCGATATCTATCGTTTTCAGAGAAGGGTATGTTAAAGGAAGATTACAAGGAAGTTGCGCTTGATTTAGGTTGAAATGCCGGGTGTTATAGAAAAGGGAAGAGAAGAGATGCATGCCTTTGGGTTGTACTAGTTTCTAGGTTCCGCTGCTTTTCGACAGACTAAATTGGTTTGTGTTTATATTTTAAGGAGTCCCAAGAGGCCGCTAACACTAACTGTTCTCTTTTCCTTAGTAGACTCCTATTCTTGATATAAAAGAAAATTTCGGAGAAACCGAATAAAACACATTCTTTATTCTCGCTTTAACTTGCCTCGAAACTAGCCTTATTATAATGATGTGGCGAAATATATATGTATGATTAAAACGTATAAAATTAATATCGAACAATACAATCAGGCACAAATTAAGGGGGATGTTCTTTGTCCACGATTTTGAGTCGAAAATATTAGATGACATTTTGCCATCCGGGCCATGATTTGAGTGTTTTAGGGATGGCCCCTTAATTAAATTAGAAAGCATTGTCTTTAAATTTCAGGGGTCATCCGTAAAATACTCTGGACAATTTTAACTTGAAAACAGCGTCCCTTAGGGCAAAATGTCATAGAATATTTTCGACTCAAAATCACCCAAAGAACATCCCCCATAATTTATGGCAGACTTATCAGAAACACCCTATATAGAATTTTAAACCATAATAATTTATAATATTATTTTATTTCACTGTCCCTTTTTGGAAATTGGAAAGCATCGTAGCCTCTGTGAGGTTTGGTCTTATGTAAATTCACCGAGATACTTTCTATTTTTAAGACGTGAAGTTCCTGAACTTTGATGGATATTTCAAACTTGTACAATATTTTACTGGAAAATCGTTCCATTCGGAATATTCCCAACCTCTAGGTTCATTTAACTAGAACACCAGCCTTTTACGTATACCATATTCCGCGTGGTTTACACTAGTATCAACTCCTTCTAAAATACCCCCGCTGTTAACTTGATCCCGTATCAATTTATCAATCTAACTTGGAAGTAAAGTTAAAGCTAGTAAGCCTCGTATATCCGCGTAGAAACTACATCGAGATATATTTTTATCGGTTAGATAGATTCGTTTTCTAAATCTCGCGGCCGTGGTCATGCGGCTGGCTACTTGCTGGATTTATTTGAATAATTTCAAACCCACCATCCTCGCCGCGGTTTGAAGGATTTCCTACCAAGGCTGAACCTAAAATAACTCTAGGCCTAGAACGTTTTCTTATTCAAATAAAGTGGCTTCAGTTTTTAGTTCTAACAAGTCGTATATATATAGGAATAGTTGAAAAAGTTTCCCGATATTTTTTGCGTTGCTAAGCAACTGGTAGTTCAGTCCCTACCCCAAAATGTAAAACAGTATAAAATATATTTGAAGGCCAAGTCTTATGTAAGATATACATCTTTTGAAAAGTTGTATCTAAGAGTTAGAGTTAGGGTTGTAAATTTTCCGGAAAAATAAAACGCTAATCGGAAAAATATAAAACTAGCAATTATGTGAGCTTTGAGTCAATTTATCTAACTTTTAAAGATTTAAAACATTCTCCAGTTATTTTGCCATCTTTAGTAGATTTATTAAAGTGTCACCAAATATTGGTTGATTTTCCCAAAATTTGTGACTTTAAACAGGGTTAACAAACTTCATTAACAACATAACACCTCGTTTCCCTTACAATGACGCAGACCATCACTATCCTTGATGCCTGATAATTTTAGTTTCACTTGGGTCTCTTAACGGTTAGGTCTCGACTCTCTAACGCCTTATACCGTCATAAGAGCAAAAAGTAACCCTATGCATGCAAGCGATAGCATATGAGTGAGCTTTTCCTATAGAGAATAGGGGTCACTAGACTCTGTTCCCTTGGACAATTTTTTACCCCTCCGAATTCACCTAAAACCAAATAATGAATGTTTTGAAAAGAAAGGCAATTGAAAAATTTTAAAGTTTTAACTTTTTAATTGAAAAACCGGTAGCGGAAAAATACGGAAAATTTTCCGGAAAAATATAGCTCGGTCATTTTCCGGAAAATTTTCCGACTTACAACCCTAGTTAGAGTTTCAAATTAGGTCCAATTCGATCCACAAATAAGGGAGTTATTAACATTTAATTTACAAGACTTGACCTTTAAGGTTCCAAGTACTTGGTTCTCTTACCTTTACTGAGAAATCCATGGCGTACCAATTGAGATTGTATCGGTATAGTCGGGATAAGCAGACAGAAAGCCGCAGCCATGTGTAGAACAGGTGCAGTTGGTCCACCGTGTCTCCAAAGACTTTTAAACCATCTCAAACACTTTACGGATCCTCTAGCTCTAGACAGGTTTTGATAGACCGCAGCCGGGTCTCCAGCTACCCCGGCATCGCTGTGGTTTCTAACCGCACTGTCCGGGTCCTGATCCGAACCAATCTTGAGGCCATCGTTAGAGTAATTACCCACCCGTAGTAAGGAAGATACCAAGAAAAATGGCAGTATGACCACAGCGGTCCCGACTAATCCAACGTAGGCGTTTAGTTCCAAATAGGGTTGGTCACTGGTTGGCCATGGCAGGGAAATGTACCTCATGAAACGTTGGATACTTTTGGTAACGATGTAGATCTTAAAATAAGTGTACAATGAAGAATTGAGTTAGGAGAAATTTGGCGCTAATTAAGATCTATAAGTCTAATCGATTTATGTACCAACCTGGAACGCTAAGGTCATGACGCAGTACCATACGGACCATAATTGGTTTAATTTCGGGCGTCGACAACCTCTTTGAACTTCCCCTGATTCCATTTGTCCCGTTCGTGCCCGGGTCCTGTATTCTTGTTGCCTTCCGGTAGGCTTTTTTATTAAACTTGCACCAGTTTTGGCAGCAGTCATGCCTGGCCCCCTTTTGTAAGTTCGATCACGATGCCTCCTCGATTAAAAGCTCCTTTGAGGGTGCGGGTAAGGGTCCTCAATCTGGTGCACTCAGATCGACGCCTTCCTTTTTGGGCAACGAATCGGGGAGGGCAAGAGACTAATCAGCTATCCTCATCAGGACAGATTTCTACCCGCGGCATTAGCCATACTCCGGGTTTAATCTCGGATGATGACTCAGATCTGAAAATTATAAAGAAAACGTGGAAAAATGAGAAACAAAGTAGTTATTTTCCGCTACTTCTTAACTTAAAACATAATGTGTGCCAAATTGTTAAAACTTTCCAACATCCCCGCAATTTAATTCCCGCTTTATCATTCCCAGCCCTGAAAATTAATTTAGAGTGTCACGTCATTACGAATAAACTATATTGCCTTGTCAAAAATGAACCCTAGTTGATATTTAATAAATGACAGGGCAGAACAGAGTACTTGGAAAGCGACAAAAATTGATACAGTTTGCGAAAGTAGGCTTGTGGATCGAGCCGCGAAGGGTGCTGAGACGAGTGGGAGTTTATGTTCCGAGGCCAACGAACCCGTACAGTCTAAAAACGAGTCGTGGCATTGGATATTTATTAATCAAGAAAGATTCAGGGGGTTTGACCTCTTCTTACTCCGAGTCCTCTCGAGCGATAGATCTTAACAATAGAATGACAAACAAAAATGGATTGGAAAGGAACGTTTTAAATTAACCGAAATCTACACACGAAGCAGCGCGCGTTGCAAAAAAATAAGGCGGGAAAGTAATAATGGCGCGATTTTTTTCCTTCGCCAGACGACGTCTCTCCAATATTTCTATAACTTGAACCAACCATAAGTTCATAAGATATGCTCCGTAAGTATGACACTACCTATACTTCGTAATGCTAGAGACATACTGAGAGATAGTACGAGAACAGCGCCTTTGACATCGCCTCACCAGGCGTCGCTTTACCTACGTCACTTCATGTGACAACCTTATGGAACATATCTTATGAATTTATGCTCGAACCATGGACTTTGTAACTGTAAAGAGGACCAAATAAGTTTTATATTTGCAACCCATCAACAGCTAGCTTAGGGGATTAAATTAATTTTATTTCTTTCCAAGCGTCTATTAATTAAATTTTGAATGACCTAAATATACTAGAATCCAAACAATCCCCTGCTCGTGAATATGTAATATTATTGCATCGACAAAGAAATCACTCTCCCACTTTTACTATCCCCTATCGGGTTCTCTAAGTCCCTCGTTTGAACACTTTGATGTATTTCCTTTTTAAGAGATTCAAGCGAGGCGTCGCGTTTGATTAGAGATAGTCGATTTATAGTACGGTCATTGGAGGGGACGGACCACGGTGACAATTAGAATAGGAACCAGAAAATGCGCCAGGTTCAGTGGAGCGAAATTGAGAAGAAATAGGCTTAGATCAGCGCGGCATCCACTGAAGTTTCTCTCATCGGTCTATGTCAATTTCAGTAAGAGTTTCCTGTCGGTCCTAATTGCACGCCCCCCTCCCCTTTCGTGCAACCCAAAACAATTTGAGCTCCAAGTATGCGCGCTATACCCTTTTCTCTAAGCTGTACACCATTTCCACCCTGTTCTGGCTCACCCATGGGAGAAATATTCAATAATTGTCGTTGCCTAGCCCCTTTAGGAAAATTAGCCAATGATCAATATGATGCCTCATCCCCTTTTCTGAGTGTGAATAATTCCCCGCGTTTGGCCCACCATGTCCAATTCAATTAAACTCGAAACAATAACAAATTTATCACCTTTATAAATTTAAAAATTACTTTTAAATATTATTTACTAAGAATTCGAAATTGCGTGGGAGGTACAGTTACACCTGACGTATTTGCATAATTATTTTCATCCCGAGATTTTTAAGTTATACACACATCTGACGACGTTAATTATTCGGAATATTAATGACCCGTAATTAAATCGCGCCCACAAAAGAAAAGACAAAATTCGATTAATTAATTATCCGCTTTCAACGGTGTCGTTTATCAAATTTTAATTTTAAATTTTTTTTTATTATTATTATTAAAAAGCGTCAGTTTATTTTTTTAAAATTAAAAGTAGAATCGTTAAAACGTAAAATAATTAATCGTCGCCGTAAAATTAAGTAAGACTATAGCCTAAGATTAAATTTTTAATTAATTAAATAGGGTTCAAAGTTCAAACAAAGGGGAACGTAATACAAACTTCATTATGTTAAATGTATTCCTACCACCGCCTTCTATTATAAAAATTACTATTCCCAACTTTTTGGGAGCGGGAAGAGATGAGAGAGGAATAAAGGTGTCAAAAGGAAAAAGAAAAAAAATGGTAACCAGTCACCATGGCAACCTGAAAACTAGTCAAAACTTATCCAATTTTTACTTCACGTATCTCTCTCTTTGACTCCTTATAAATGACTCGGGAATGCCTGGCGGGTGTTTAGCCCTTATTCGTGTCTTGGCGTTAGCGGTGTCGAAAATGAGGTTAGGGGTCATAGGTCAAAAGACGACGTGTGTGTGTGTGTGTGTTATGAAAAAGGGACATCCATCCTTCCTTTCGACGTGTTCGACGTACTTAAAGGAATTTGGCGCGAAATATCCGCTCGCGCAAGAAACACGATGAGAATCTCGCCCTGTACCATCGAGTTAACCCTCGCATTGGTTTGCCACAGGGTTAGATATTAAGCGAGCTTAGGTTTCAGCATCGAAATGGTCCATACCCAACAATTATTAGAGTTCGCCGCATCCATCAGGAATTCGGGCTTCTGAGAAAAGATATTCGCCGTGATCAGCGCTAAAATAAGGAGGAATATCAGGGTTCATACAAACCTAGAAAACAGGGAAAACCTGAGAAAATCAGGGAAATAAATAGTTGACAAAAACCTCACGGAAAATTCAGGGAATTTTCGAATTTTGAGGAAAATTCAGGGAAATCAGGGAAATTTGCGTCAAACAGGGGCCGAGTAATTAAGCAAAATGTTCATAAACATACCCTCCATAGGATTAACATTAAACTATACTTTGGAGGCTCATAACTCTGGCTCTACTAGAGATACAGGGATGTCCTTTGAGTATGTTATAGTCCTATTTGCCCCCCTCCTTCGTTAACATTTGCTCCATATATGGGGAAAACCTGGAAAACTCAGGGAAGTATTTGGGGAAAAACATGGAAAGCTCAGGGAAATTTGTTTTCCAAAAGTTGTATGAACCCTGAATATATACGTCTGTATTCTTTACGACGTTTTTAGGAAGATAGCTTTCCCTAATTCTTTTAGGGAGATAACTCCGCACCACGCCCAACCCTAGATTCCCAAAATCATGAACCTTCTTCCTTCCTTGGCAGTTTTGCTTTGGAACGAATAACGGTTCACTCTAGCAGAAACCCCGTTACCTGTACTACGCGCTAAATTACTACCAGAATGCTTAAAATTCTTCAAAGGGAATATGAAATCATTCTCTTATTCGTAATGATTCCAAATTTTTAACCCTTCCTTTCTAAATATAACGTTGAATCTCATTGACTTCTACGCGGCGTATACAGCGCGTGTGTATTTGATCCTAGCTTCCATATTCTATTAAAGGGGTGTTTCGCAGCGCGTGCCGGTTGTAAGATTAATAGTTCAGCTTGTGCAACTCCGCGAGGAAGAGGGAGGAAGGGAGGGAGTAAAATCGTGACTTATTGTTTCTGGGGATTAAACCAAGGCTTAACGAAGGGATTTGGGGAGGCCCGATTCGCGCGTTCTCCATACCAGTCGAAAATTTCATACGAAGGCATCCCAACGCAGCCCCACGTGCTTACACCATCGAAATATGAAACTGGTTATATTACCCAAGTTTTAAGCCAGCCAGAAAAGCCTCTTTTAGAAGGTAACCGCGTATTGGAGAGGTTAAGCAATGAGTTTTCGATAAATTGTAGAAAAAGATACGATAGAACAAAGAAAAGATTTGATAATAATGTTTAGTTAGAGCATATGTGTTTATAAGATATGTTCCATATGTATGACACTACCCATGCTTCATAATGCAAGAGACTTACTGAGAGATAGTTTGAGAACGACAAGCGAGAATTGACTACACTCTGTTTTGCAGTTCATCTTCCTATTTAGTCTATACTAAGCCTTTGACAGCGCCTCACCAGGAGTCGCTTTACGAGAATCTATCACCTACGTCACTTCATGACTAGCTCCCAGTAACCACTAAGCAGTGACAAACTTATGGAACATATCTTATGATCGCATGGTTATAGTTTATCCAGTAACCAGTGACAAACTTATGGAACTTATGATCTTATGGTTATAGTCTATCTATAGTTTATAATTTCCCGCGTTTGAGATACGAACTTCTAATTCAGAATCCACCTGATTGATTGGATAAATTTCAAAGTACAAATTTAAGTTTTACCGAGTTTGCTAACCAGTAGTAACTGTACTCTAAAAACCATTAAACATAAAATCTTTGCAAAAGCCCATTTCATGTTATAGACGTATATATTTGAATAATCGACCCGTTCTTAGATCGAAAACACCCGATATGCCTGAAATTCAGGCTCTATAAGTCTATAAGAACGGATAAGCTTATCGCAAAGTCCCATAAGGGACTTAGGCCTATCATGTCCAGAAATAGACCAATAAGCGCGGGAGGGGGGAGTAAAAGGCGGAAGAATAGCGGGGGGGGGAATAGTGAAAAGAATAGAAAGGGATCCATATCACAATGAGAACCCAACTTTTTGTTCCTTTTTTAAAGAAAAAAATAAAGGGAAAAAAGGCGGGAAAAAAGCCGCGCGCGTTTGTGATGGGGAAGTCCCTAATTACGTCACCCATCTACCATTCCATTCGCTTCTGGAAAGAGTATACGCGCAGCACGCGCTAGCCCCATGCACCACGCGCGCCAAAACCCCCTTATTGCACCCACACCCTTAGGGCTCGTGGCGAGCGATCGATATCAAACTGGAGAATCGATAATAGGCTTGAAGGAAGTCGCGTCCATAAGGTGACGTCACTCGGCAGCAGTTTTAAAAGTCTCTCTCTCCGGGAAGAGACTTCTCTCGAACATTCCTGGGTATAGGAAAATTGCACCGGTTACTCCCATAAAACGCACCGGAGAGTATGTTGCGACAGTAGACCGTTTCTGTCGAAAACAAGAGCTATATTTCACCCCTACATCTTACTAATATTAATTGGGATTTTGGGAAAGGTAGGAGAGATTTCGGACCAAAATAGTCTATTCTCTTTTTTGATATTTAATCCCTCTCTATGTTGACACTAGTAACTAGGCGTTAACACGTTATTAAAACACGTCTTTCTCTAGTGACAACTGACATTAGGGCTTAGTAGAGCCGCTAGAGAAGGGAAGAGGGACTTTGGGAAAAATCTATGAAACGTTTTAAATTTTTTCTCCGTACCGTTTTTTATCCAAGACACGCTCACCTCTTTTATCAGCGCGTACAAGTTTGGACGTCGGTAAATTTTACAGACAAAGGCCTAGGGGTCCTATTTATTTATTTAGTTATGATTTTCTAAATTTTTCGAGTTATTTTTTTCAGACGAATTTATTAAAAGCATTTGCTGTTTAATTATTTATTTAGGTAACGAAACTTGTATGCAAATATTATTAATCTAATAACCTTTGGTCATAACTTAAATTTATTGCTAAGTATAATTTTTTTCGTAGACTTTGACTTTAATTCTAGCTAGTGATTAGTATGTACATTATATTTAGAGAAGTTTGAAAATTATATTCGAAGTTTTAAAATATTTATAAAGTCACTTATTACTCAGAATATTTCCTAACGAACTTCATATTTTCCAAAGATATTTTCGTAAACCCTTTGAGGTGTATATTATAAAGTATAAATTAGAAAATGGGAAATTTCGTTCTTTTCTATACATTAATTTTTAATATTTTATTTTGAAGTCCATAGTTGCTTACACTTAAAAATAGGCCTAATGATAATGATGCATTCATCCAGAAATCTAGACGTCTGGCTCTTTATTATGTTCGTGGAAACAGTCTGAATCCCGGGGAAATAGACTTAGATACATGTGCACTGAATATTTTAATTAGGTTTAAAATATTTAAATGGGTTACGTTATTAAAAGATACATTATAAACCGTTTGAAGCGTAAACACTGTGAGAAATAGGTGTCAAATTAAGATTAAGAAGACTGAATTAGGTTTAAGAATATGAGAGAACAAGGCTTAATAATATGAGACAAATAGGCTTATGAATATAAGAGAACTAGGCTTGAGAATATGACAGTATTGGGCTCAATAATATGAGACAACTAGGCTTATGGATATAAGAGAACTAGGCTTGAGAATATGACAGTATTGGGCTTAAGAATATTTGAAAACAAGCTTTAAGAATATGAGAGAACAAGGCTTAAGAATATTAGAAAATTAGGCTTGAGAATATGAGAGAACAAGGCTTAAGAATATTAGAAAATTATTCTTGAGAGTATGACAGTATTAGGCTTAAGAATATGGGAGAATTAGGCTTAAGATTATGATAGCATTAGGCTTAAGAACATCAAAAAAAGCTTTAACAATTCTTTAATCCTTCCGGAAACACATTAAACCTTACGACAACACTCCCCAAAGCCCATTTCGTGCCTAAGCTCAATCAATTCACCTGTGGAATCAACTAGAACAAAGTAGAAAGGCAAAAAATCCTTAAGTAAAATCGCTTCTACAACCAATTGCTCTAGTCGTTGGCCAATTTTCCAAAACCATCCATTCATTTTTTCCCCCCTCAAGAAATAAAAGAAGAGACGCGATGCGCAGAATAGAAAAAAAGGTTCCCATAGTACAGTGGCCAATATTAAAACAGGCGGGAAAGAGGGTTCTGTAGGGGTTTCATCTATTCCCGCCAACGTAAAAGCGCGGGACATATAAGTTCAGAGTGTGGGGGTCTAGGACTTGCACGTGTTCATTTTCTAGCAAGCCTCACGCGCGAGCTCAAAATGGTCCATTGGATCAGAGAAGCTGGGAAGAAGAGCGAGAGAGGAGAGAGTGGGGGGGAGGTGCGACGGGATTTAGTAGAAAGGAGAAAAGAGAAGGAATAATCCTATTTAGTCTTCTGTACCCTCTATTGCACCCATCTATCCCTCTACATCTGGAGGTACCCGGGGTTTCTACAACCTTTCTCTACTATATATCCCACCATTTTAATCTATCCCGAACCATTTTAGCTTGGGAGGCGAATTTCTCTCTCCCGTTATAAAACTCAGTGATAAAATAAATATATATATGTGTTTCTTCCGTTTATGCTGTATATATATTGTAGGAAATACTTTTTCCTTTTTATGGTAGAAACTAGCTATTTAAAGATATAAGGTTGTTTCTTTTTTATCGCGCTAAGCCTAACGATATTAATAATAAGGCGTTTTATCCGTTTAACGTGTATTATGAAACGACCCATGCAGCAACTCGGGCATTGCCAGGAATAACGTTTTTTTATATCAACTCACTTTTTACGATCGCGTCGTATACAATTTTAGTTTAAATTCGCGACGCCATCATAGGTAATGTGAAAAGCTTTACCGTGTTGGTTGTGTTAGGCTTAACTGAGAGAGTTAATTCGACTAAAATATAACCAACCTAGACATGCAACTTGGACGTAATCGATTAATTTTTGATGGATTATTTTGGAGCTACAATGGCTTAATTTATATTAAAATTTAACTGTTGTCACAGGAATACAGAGTTCTACTTAGGATCTGTAATAGACCATTTTCTGAGCCTTTCTCCTTGAATTTTAAAAACCGACACCCCTGACGTCATGCATAATATCTTTGAACTTAGAAACCACGTGACATTGACGTATCCAACGACCAGTGCCGTAACTTCCCCGACCTTTGAGCGTCGAACCCAAATGTAAACCAGTTCTCTTTGCGTTGTATTATATATGTGAATAGCCAATAAAACGCTAGGATGGAGTAGCGGGCGGTTGATCAAAGTTTTAAGCCCTTCCCCTTACCTTCAATCAGATGAGGGTTTATGGCGTTCTAAAGATTCCAAGTAGATGAAATCTACGTTACTGAATGAACGCCAATCTCCTTTGAAATATTTTATAAATACACCAATTTGTTTTTTCAAATTAGAAATTCGAAATAAATAAATAAAACCATTCCCTTAACCTTTTAACCCTAAAATCCATTTACTCCGAAAGATAAATAAAGAAACTGATGTCTTTAAATTGTATCTATTCAGTACCGTTAGGTATTTGGGCGGTTGGTTCTTTGTATATGTCAGTGACCCTTGTACGTAAGTACGGTTTTCCAACTATAACATACGCCCATTTAATATTTATTCCTACAATCTTCTTTAACCCCAAAAATCTCCTGGGAAGTAAGTAGCTATACAGAGTATGTTCCTCATAATTTATGAATCTACAAAATAAAACGGACAAGAGAGAAGAAATAGACAATCTTGGCGAATAGAAAAAAATCTATCTACAGGGTGTTTCTGGTAAGTCTGCCATAAATTAAGAAGGATGTACGATTTTGAGTCGAAAATGCAACTTCTATCTCTATTTTGTCTATAAGGGCCACTGTTTTCAAGTTAAGATTGGAGTGTTTCACGGATGACCCCTTTAAATTTAATTAAGAAACTGAACTAGACAATGATTTCTAATTTAATTAAGGGGTGATCCCTAAAACACTCAAATCATAACTCGAAAACGGTGGCCCAGACGGAAAAATTTCCTAGAAGTTACATTTTTGATTCAAAATCGATTTCCCAAAGAACATCCCCCTTAAATTATGGCAGACTTATCAGTACGATCTTTCCACATAAAAATCAAGTGTCTTGTATGTATGAGGTTGCTTGAAAAAAAAACACAGTATAGTATATAAGGAAGAAAAAAATCTCTTTGCAAGACAGCTCCGAAATAAAAGCGAGAGCGAGATCCGATCCATAAATATCAAACGAAACACGACACTAGCGATGCCAGCCGGTCATATAGTAACTAAAAGAAACAACAAACTAGAAACCCAAATAAAAACAAACTTAAAGAGAGGCTAGAATAAATAGACAAATGGATTTTGTTGTTATTTATCTAACTTTATATTTCATTTTCTTAAAATTGGAAACTTATTTACTTCGAAAATATATCATTTAAACCTAATTATCTTAAACCTTGGATAGTTGTTAATTGGTAATGAAATTCTAAGCATGATTACTTATTAAAGCCTTTCTATTTTAAATTAAGTAAATATTCTAAATTACTTTTTAATCTTTGGGTTAATTCAGTCTCTCTTTACGAAACTGACGTAAAATATAGATTCCCCTATTTTGTTTTACTTTAGCATCGTTTTACAAACAATAGAACGCCAGCTAGATCCTATAGCTTGGCTATACCAACGACGTTTGGAAAGACAAGACTCACTTTATTCGCGCTCAACCCTGGTAATACAGCGAAAACCAAGAGTTCAAACTTTACTTTTCACGTATGCGCCAGTTTTCACTTTATTCCATTGTATTCGCGAACGAATTTTAGAACCTTTATAGAACGAGGGATATGGCGGGAAAGTAGAGCTTTAGGCGCGTGGATATATTACCTCGTGCCCCTTCAGGGGTTTTGGCTATAGCCATCTAATAATAGTAGATCGTATAGACAGCGCAGACAGAATCCTCGGGTGCTACTTTAGGAAAAATGGCTTGGGTGCTCCAGCATCCGCGAGAAAGACTAGACGAACTCGAGAAAGGTTCCAACCTTACTTTGCAATACGTGGAAAAGTAGGCTTAGTGATATTATACGTATATTTTATATAGAATAGGATTAACTCCATTGCATAGTAGTCATGGTTAAAGTTTGTTCCATACAGCTTTGGTTGGCGATAGATACAAAGGTACGCTAGTGTTGTATTCTAACGCGATTTCAGCGTAGAATAGCCTTGTTTTAACTGCAAGCTTAGATTGGAATTGAGTTCGTATAAGGATCGATATGTAGGAGGAAAAATATTATCGCAACTAGCTCTCTCAGGCGATCCCAAGTTCAATGGCAACTTTCCTATATATCTTTCATATCTACCTAACCTTCTTCTGAGGATTCAGATCGCGACTTTCGTCTATACTTATAACAAATAAAAATAGTATATACGTTTTTCTAGGAAGGTCTTTGCTTTTTCATCTCTTCGAATGAACGGTTTCTTATAAAGATTTCAATCGAAACCTTTTAGATACCCTTTTGACTCCACGCATGCACTAGGCGCGTCTTTATATTAACCGTTAAGCCTTATTTTGTCGCTTACAAGGTAAGATTTAAATCTGCCTTTCCAGCTTCTTAAAGGCGCTAGTGTAACAAGGGTTATTCGAAAGGATTTACGCTAAGCCAAGGCTTAAGTTATTTTTTAGGATTCATTTTTAAAGTTAAGCCTAATTTTGAAAAATTGTAACTCGTTTTATTTTTAACAACGCCTTCGAGTGATTAAAAGACAATAAAGATGATGGCGTTAAAAATCCGAGTAAAATCCCTTCCGGTTGCCATGCCAACCGTACCGTAATAATAAATTAATCAGATGAACTCACTATAGTCTATAGTCCCTTGATGAGTGATTGTAACAATTTGAGATCCACCCCACCCCAGTTTGAGAGCGCGGGAAACCTTCATTCATATTGCACAGACCCAACATTGTGGTTGATAATTTTGACTTTAATTCTGAGGGAGAAAAGGTTGGTTACTACGGAATTTTCGACTCTTTTGGCGGGAGTGCTTTTGGGGAGTTAGGAGAATGCTAAAACCGTGGATATTAGGGAGGGAACTTCCCCTAATTAGATCAAAACGCGTGTCCCTTATCATTTCCAAGTCTTTACTAAGGTTTCGCCCAAACTTACCCTCCTTCGTTAAGCCTAAATTAGACATTTTCGTACTGTACATTGAGCATGGATATCAAGAATAATTATAGGTCTAAAATTATGAAAATATTAAATACAATGTAATGTAGAACAATAGAAAAATAACCCTGCTTCACTACAGGTACATACTAATAAATATAATATATAGATACGAACAAGTTTATTTGCATCCATTGGCTGTATATCATAGTCTAGTGCTACATTTTTGATATCTATGCGCACTCCCCCTAGGACCTGACCCTCAAACCGGCGGGAAAACCGTGCATTGTTTCAATCGAATCGGATCGGAGAATATTAGAAAATTAGGCGGAACGGAATTGAAATTATGGTTGCTGGGAAAGAGGGATCACCTAATCGTAACTTGTGGTTTGTTAATATTGTATTGGTTGACTAAAAGTCACTAACCTCTACGGTATGCTGGTTTACGTTGTTAAATAATTAATCAATAATATAAATTCCAAATTTTGATAAATTAAACACGTCAGAGATCACGTCCCGTCTCAATGATACACCTTCGATGAGAGATTAGAGCTCAAAATGAGCAAACATTTGTAAGCGTTTAACCCTAATTCATTCATTTGAGAACGAGAGAAACTGTTACTGATCTTAATTAAGATAAAAGATTGTCGTTGGTGTTAATCCGTATGGGAAATCAGCTTTGACAATACACGCTCGGCAACGCAACCTTAATTCCGACTAGTTCCCGCGCAGCTGAAACTCGAGTCCTATATATTCAGGAAGGGAAAGTGTCGTTAATGGGAAAGTTTTAATTGAGAACAACGCTCTGCGCTTTTAGCAACATCGATATATGTTCCTAAAAAGCATCAGATAGAATGGTGTGTGTGCTTTTTGTTTAAATATTTTAAAAGAAGTCTTAATTTTCCGGTTTATTGTCAAAAATATACGTAACCAGGCGTCGCTTTACGAGAATCTATGACCTACCTCATTCACTTCATGACAAGCTCTCAGTAACCAGTGACAAACTTATGGAAAATATCTTACGAACTTATGCTGTTACTTATATCCTACAGAAAGACCTTATGGCTTTTGGGCTCCATCTTTTAAAATTGTTTCCTGAAAATTAATAAAAAATGTCCCTTAAGAGGTCTTTGCCCCGTACACGCGAATATTGCGGGAAATAAAACGTTCCAGTGATACCGTAATAATATTTTCTTCACAGTTTTTTTAACAAAAAGACGTAAATTTTCTTACAGAGAGTGCTTATAGTTTCTACAGGTGTTTGATAAATTTCTTTAAAATATAACGCGTTGGAAAAATATTGGACAGTAAAAAAAAATCCATTTTCAGGATGAAATTACAAAGATTTCTGAAAGGGGGGGGGTCTAGAAACCATCAATCAAAGACTGCAATACAGAGCCCAATTTTTTTTGTAGCACCTTCCGTTGCACCGGAAAATGAACACACACACAGAGAGAGAAAAGATGAAGTCTAGGCATAGGAAATTACTCCCCCATGAAGGATTGTAATTCATAAGGAAAATTTGGAGAGTAGTGACATTTTACAGATTAGGAAGCTCTCTGGACAAATTTCCGGCTGCATCATGTAGAGCTCTCTGTCTGTGTTACGCTATATGCATCCATTTTTGATGTAATTGATGACTCTGAGACTTTCAAAAGTTTTTACGTATAAATATATATTTATGGGGGAAAGTTTAAACATGATTAAGGGTGTGTGTGATATTTTCTCAAGAATGTGTCATATAATAGTGCCTTATAACCTTTGCTATACAGACAGACATCAATCTAGCCTTCAACCTATCATATGATTTTAGTGAAATTGTTATTTATTTTTTTATTTGTTAGATATATGTTTAGCAAAAAAATTTTAAATTACCAATTAACGCGGTCTATTTCTAATAAAACCTTAATCAATCTACATTACACTAATTACGCAAAATTAATAGAGTAGTCGCTCGTAAATTGTGCAAAGCAAAAAATGAAGAAGTTTTAGTTTTATTATGCATAGTTTTCAAACTAGGAGAATTGATACCATTTACACCGGGAGACCAAGTTCCTTGGAGCTGCCCTTTGTCCGCCAAATAACTTGACCTCCTGTTGTAAATGGTATCAATCCTCCTAGTCTGAAAACTATGTTTAGCTATTTGAAGTATAAATAATTCCCGCCATTTTTTCTCCTAGACTTCCAAGGGCTATAGTTTTTTGCCCCTTTCTATTCCTCATTATGCTAAGCCTAAAAACCTCCGTTATCTTATCTTGAAAATGGGTGTAACGGGTTTCTCAAAGAAAAACGTGAAAAGAAAAACATTGCATTCCTTTCCTAGACCATCCGAAAACTTTCTCTTTCTTCCTTGCATTTTCTTTTTTCTTCTACTCATCGTCATCTCTTCTTACTCTCTCGCTCTCTTGGAAAAACAAAGGAAAGACGAGGAAGTTTAGGCTTAAGAGGGTGTGGAAAAGGATGCTCAAAGCTTTGATGCATTGAGAGGGCGGAGACCAAGGCTTAATACTCTCGTAGGTCTATTTAACATTCGCAAGGAAGAAAAAAAAAAAAATAAGAAAAAGTTTCGAGAGATTATATACAGCCCCTTTAAAGTTTTCTACCGTGTTCGTGCATTATAGGTGAATGAGGGGTAGTTAACTTTAAAGGGGGTATCATTATAAGGTACACTGTATTCCCAAGCCTTCAACTACATTAATCTTCTAGTTCGCGAACATTAAACTTTAAAAACATTCTTAAGAGGGAAGTACTTTTTCAACACTCGTTTTTAAATTTTCACTTTTATCGGAGTTCGAAATGATTTTTTGCTTCCTTTCGGTGGAAACGGTAGAGCCATTTTTCGACATGAGATTTTACCATACTCAATGGCAGGAAATGGAAAATTTACCCCTATTTAAATAGCCTTAAACTGCGGTCGAATCTTAAATTAGAAAATAATTCATAGACTATTTTAGTCAGAGGTTGGCGCTACTTAAATTGAGCCTTTGATATCAGTCATAGAGAAACTATCCAAAGGCGGCGCAGAATATAGCTCAAACTTCGGAAAAAAATTGTCTATACTTCCTTCGAAGAGTTTCCATTCGGTTCAACTGATTTATTGTCAGAGAAGCAGGATTCTAAAGAATAAAGCAATTATTTGATGATGAGTCTCTTGGGGTATTAGATAACTTGAAAGAGCTGTGCCTTGCAGGGAGAGCCTTTTTTTCTACCCCGTTCTTTAAAAAGATATAGGGGGTTTGAAATCTAACGCGAGAACTCGACAATTCTCTCAATGATTTACGGTTTCACTGTCTCTCTGTCTTTTAGTTCTGTTTTCAAGCGTCGTCTCCTATTTAATGGGAATTAATTGAACTTTAACCGAACAGAAAAACGATATAATCTAGTACGTCTCCTGGGACAGAGCGGAGGAATCGTTTATAAAGAGTGCAGGCTCGATTAACCGTATTATTTTAATTCTTTATTTTTGCTCCTATTTGATTTTCAAGCCTATTATTTATTTCAAATGTGCTCCGCATATGAAAGATTTCAATGTTAGAGTAAACTCCAAAACAGGTTTTAGTTAAAAACAGCGTTTTTTTATGTATTTTTAAGATGTTCGGTTTAATGTAGATTAAAATCAAGTCAATTTAGAAGAATTTCAGCTATTAATTAACGTAATTCTTGAAAATAATCAGATTTTTTGGTTTGGGATGGGTTGACCTACGTCTGGTTGAAATGTTACTTATTAATTTCAAAATATGTTATGAATCACACGACCCGAATTGAAAATTACTCACGCGTGTTATTCCACTTCCCCCATCCCAAATAATAACCCCAACCCCAACCCCAACCCTGAAGGCTCACTAACTAACTAACTAACCCCAAATAGGTGTATCATCATACCTATTTTGCATATTTATAGAACTGAACTCATAAATATTAAAGCGTATACAAATAAAAACGATAAAGTCCAACCCCAAAATTACGAAAAACGTCGAATTAAAATTTTAGATGAACTTAATGAACAGAAAGAAACCATTGTTTCCAAGGTCTGACTGGCTTTTGTTCAAATTAAACCATTTAAGCTTCAATGCCTTCTGGGTAAGTACTTGGTGTATTAGGGCGCTCCGCAGTAACCAAATGACAACCCAAAAAAAAAAGCGTAAAAGCTCAACCAACCGTAGAAATATTAGAACCATTACTGTATTCGAGCAGAAAACGCGTAGGTTTTGTGCGCTTTTCCCCCCAATCCCAACTCTAAAAAGCCCTCAGTTCTTGATCTCTCGTGATCTTTCTACATCTGTTTCCATTTAATTGGCGCGGGAGATTTTTTTCTTTAGAACTAGGCCTATATCACGTGCATTCGCCCTTATGTTGTTTCTTTTTTTTTTCTTTTCTCGCGCTTCTCGTGAACCACTGAAACAATCTCAACCAATGTCATCAAGTTATACCCGACCACGTGACAGCTTCACTTGTCATTTTTGCTTTTATTTTTTTTTTATTTTTGTAAGCTAGACGTTGGGTTTCCTCAGGGTTGAAGCGCGATTGTAAGACCAAAACCTTGTCGGTCGGGTGAAAGATGTAATGAGGCGAACCAACAGAAGAAAGGTTCAGGCTATGTAGAAAATAACCTCGACCTTAAGGGTCTTTCATATCACGAAACGTACAGTAAGGAAAAGGAGGAAGCTTTCTCTAAAGGGATAGTGAAATGGGGTCTTTGGTTAAGCCAATATAACAAAGTACATGGTTCATTAGAAAGCAAGGTAAATTTAAACTAAAGAGATGAATTATTTTGAACTACGATAAAGTAAAATAGAGTTATTTTTGCTGAGGCGGGTGAGACGTCATTGGTTTTTCAGCCAATGAAATTAACAAGCCAACAGATGGAGTCACCTTCTGGTGGCTATAGAGCTCATGTTAAATTCTGCCGCCAAAATGGCGAATGGGCGGAGTTTAATGTCACCCTCCCCGTAACCGATATAACTCTATTGGGACTGTTTACAAAAATGTAAACTACAAAACAATTTAAATCAGAGCTATTTTGACCTATCTGAATCCAAAGATATTATTTACAACTGTTATTTACATATAACAACCTATAAATATATAATTATACCAATTTCTACCAATAAGAGCCCAAAACCGTGACCTCTATAGACCATTTCATCCAAAAATAGACTAATTAAACCTATTTCAAACTACAAGAACCCACAACTGAACCGTTTCAGGTCTATTTTTGTCTATCTCCAACCAACCAACTAATTTCATCCTTACTTTCGTAAAAAAAAATATAACTCCCTCTAATTGGTTAGTTAGACAGGGTTTTTCCTCCAAACATTCTGCAAGCCCAGCTAGTTTTTACGCCTAATTAAACTTTTACATGGCCAAAAAGTTGTTGTAAGTCATAATTCCCGCAAATAAACACCACAACGAACGAAAATTGTCGACTATGGGAAAAGATAAACTTTGGGAAAGATAAGGGGTAAAAAAAAAACTGTTAAGCCTAATTTAGTAAACGAGGGATAACGAACACTAATTAACGTTGTTGATGACCCAAACTAATTGACTGTCTTTCTTTCTTCGGTGTTTTTTGGTGGGAAGAACTTTGCTAAGCCTGACGTGAATGTTAGGCTTAAATCGACCGCTAATGCGACCGACAAAGTTGTTGTCTTTATTAAATTATTTTAATATCGATCAAGTCGCTTGATGCGAAGGAAAAATCGTTCGATAAAATTGACAAAATTCTAGGCTTTTGTTGTTAATGTTTTGGTAAAAATTCTATCCTCCTTTGGCCAACAAACTTAAGCTGTTTCTTGTGTACGTAGAAGCAGAAGGGGATAATAGAAGAAGGATGCCACTCTGTATTATCTTAATACATTAGTTATGTAACGTCATTCTTCCCAGGCTCACCCTTTTATTTTGCTTTCCCGCTCATCAAACTACAAATGGGCATCGCACCGTAATGTGAATTCTATAGTTGTTTGGCACTAAATCGCCAGAAATTATCCCACAAACCTCGTCTTGACGTGGGACAAAAATGCACAAGCGCGTCTTGCCAAATGTTTAAACGCTAATAGAGTAATGATGAGGGAACTATTTATCGTGTATGTGATTCGGTTTAGTAACCTTGCTCTAAATGTTCCGATGTTGGGAAGAGTAACGTTACACTAACCCCGCTTTGTGGTACACTTCTCTCGGAGAGAAGTATTATATACTTCTGGTAGAAGGAAAAGCGTCGGTGCGAATATTGATTTATTCATTTTTATTTTTTTAGAGTATGCGAACCGTATTTTAGATTATACTTTTTTTTTGTAAAAGTTAGTTTGGTAGCTAGGGCGTTAGATTGCACGACATTCGGTCATGGAGGTTTTTTTGTTGCTTGGAATGGTATTTGTGGTATGGCATTTTCTACTGTACCGAATTCCTGTTGTTAAAACAACATGGATTTTTTTCTCTACAGTAGTAGTTTCCTATAGTTTTTCCTCTAATTCCTTTCCAGTCTTTGTAGACGATATTATCGAGTTGAGAGGGTTGCCGTTGGAAACGTTTTTAGGTCTTCCAGAATAGTTTAAAGAAAGAACTATGCTTCTTTTTAAAGGGGATTGAAATATAATCTCACCACTTTCTGTATGTTTTATTAGTAATAAATTAACAAAAAAAAAATAAATAGGCTTAAGAATAATAGAGGTAAAGGCATTAAAGTCAAAGTTAGGCTTTAGCAAATTTATTATAGCATTTCGAAGTATAGGAAGTGTCATACATTTACAATTATGGTTATATACACTTCATCTTCCCTTGAAACAATCCTAGAATTCCATTTAACCGTCCAAATTAAGTTGAAACAAATTTTACCCAATAAGAAATAAGAAATTCCATCACTGGAGTAACTTTTATTCTTTCCTTCCCAAATTTCGTTTCTGAAAGAATTTTGGATGATGCGTTTCCATGCCAACGCCATCTTTTATTATCCGTTACCATAACAACCCCCGTGTCACGTGGAAATTAATTCCTGGAGATCAGAAACAATACGACAAAAGTATCCACAGACATTCCCCTAGGCTCCGAACCACGCGTATTCAACCTTTATATTAGGGTCCTAATTTACCCCTTGTAGTCCAAGCAGTCCGCGACTCCGAGTCAATTTACTAAGAATAGAATAAGGCTTAGGCTTACAAAACAATAGATCTTATTTTTACCCAACTCCATCATTCCCCGTGACTCTTTGTTTCTTCTCTCTCTCTCTCTCCTCTCAAAAGTCATTCTCCTCCAACAATAACTGCCAAGATAAAACAATAGCGAGCCTTAAGCCTAACTAGGAAACAAAAAGGGTTGCCCTTGAAAAACGATTACCTAAGCCTTAGCCCCTGGTAAATTCTCGGGGTAAAAAACATCGGAAGAGTCATTCTCCTTAAGAAGAACTAAAGAAGGAGTCAGAGGAAAGCCCCAGGTGACAAGATGGGCTAACTCGAACCGTCACAACATACGCGAAGTCAAGTCTTACAATCAGTTGGTTCACTAGTTTGGTTTGTCGAGTTACGTTGCATCCCGTCGCATTGTGGTGGGGTCCTGTCCTCTAGGGATTCCGGGACCCTGAAACATCTTCCCCAAAAAAATTCCAGATAGCGTGGGGACAAAGGTGACGTGAATGGTAGACTATTTCCGTAGAAGTCACGAGCTTGATCTTGTTTTCACCTTTGAATGGGTATTTTACAATGATAAACAGCCCATAAACCAAAAACTGTCCGCGGATAGTCGTTGAAATGGACTATTTCGGACAGTGGTGGCGCTAGGACGGACCATTTTAGACCAGGTTCGGCGCTCGTACGTCTATTAACCTTTGCTAGGTATATGCGAGACAAAAACATGATATAGTGGACAAAGGTGCTCATGTCTCGCTGAAATTGTCCATTTTGGAAGTTCAGGTTGAAAATGAACCAGGAACAGAGGTAAACATCATGGTATCTCTACGCCTAACCCCTGCCTTTGAAGGTGGTCAATTCTGAACCCCAACTTTGGTGAAATTACTAAGGAAAAGGCCAACGCGCAGGGGTAACAGTCTACCTAACTTCTTACCAATTTTTTTTTCGTGCCATCCCAGAAAAGAGATTTTCTTTTGGTTGCCTCTGAAGCCCCTGATAGTTCATACCATATTCAGTGTAGTTTGCAATGCGCTTAAAAGGTATCCCAGGGTTGTAGTCTCTAACCTATTTTAGCTTTCTGCGCATTCCCTTTTGGGCTTGGGTAGGGAACTATACTTCTGCTTTTATATCTTGACGTTTCCCGTAACTGGAGAAGATATTTCTTGCTTGTGAGCTATGGTCCCGTTGACAGCTGTAATTGGTTTTTGGTCTTCAGGACTCAGAGCCCCACGGATGACGTATGGACCATTATTTCTTAAGCCCTATGTCCATTCTCTACCGTTTCAGGACTGGGTCCTGTACAATTCTATTTTTCGTATTTTTTTGGAGACTAGTACTACCGTGGCAGGTGCTAAAGAATATATTTTAGACGCATTTAATAGTTTTGGGAAACATTCCCCTTGTTATGTCCTATTTATTTCACTGAAATAACACTAGAAAGACTATTTGAATGTATTTTAGGGTTAGTGACCTCCCCTGTGTAGTTAACTTTTCCCCAAAACCCCGTTATTTTATGTGTTTTTATTTATTTTAACCATTTTTCAAATTTATTGATAGAATTTGATATAAATTTATAATTTCTTTAATATTTAAAAATATCCATCCCATAATATGTTGAAATTTTTTAAATCATCTAATTCCACGAGTCTGATTGGGCGTCGAGTTCACGTGACCCTTACCCCGTAGCATTACATCATCTGGTTCAAACTAAAATTCGTTTAAAAATTCAAATTATCCATCCCATAATATGTTGAAAATCTTTAGTTTTCTAATTCCGCGCTTCTGATTGGATGTCAAGGTCACAAGACCCTCGCCCCTGTAGTGTTCGCCTCTTATTACGGCCTCCATCTTTCACTTTTTTAAAGTAAATGACAGCGGCCGAGCTATTGAAAAAAAAATTGGTTTTAAAATCAATATTTAAGTTGTTTAAAATGTTTTGAAACTTTGATGGTTAGTCATATTATCAAGATTATATATCCTATTAACGATTTCAGTAGTTATTTTTATGTTATTAACGATATTTTTTTTATTTTTAGGTGAAAATAGAAACGTCAATATCTGGACTCCGTAATTAGGCTTAACGTTCGGCCCTGGCGGTACTGTCAAGAGACGAGGGAAGCGGCTTACGGACTACGGCAGCTTCACCGGTTTACCGGCTAGGGGAGGAAGGGAAGCATTAACGATAACGAAAGCCGGTCTAGGCCAAGGGTTAAGAGGATGTGAGTAGACCAAACATTTTTTTTTTGTTGTTTTGCAATTTACAATTGTAGGCAAGACCCGAGCTTCAATTATTAATTTAATTACAATTATTTAATGCTAAAATTTATTAATTCCTTATATAATAATAGTAAACAATAATAATTGGACTAAAATTAAAACTCAAATTAGAATAATATTCAAATCTAAATTCCTAAAAATAAATGAACAATTGTTTTATTTAAATTTAAAGTTATGAAGCAGTTTAGTTTCATCAGAGCATAAAATTACCCCCCCCCCCTTTTCTTTCCCGCCTCCTGTAAGACGCAATTTCAAAGCCTAAATTCTAAGATTAAAGCCACAAGAAACATTTATTCCAAGAGTTAGGTCTATTTTTTTATTGCTTCATATTTCTAAAAAACCCCTTTTTGCTCTTAAGCTTCTCATAAAAGGGAGTTTTGTTGGTGGTAGGCTTTTAGCGCCACTTTCTACTTATTTCAGACTTAAAAAAAAACCTTTTTGCCAAGTGTTTTAGTCGATTACTGTACTGTGGAGTTAGAAAAAGGTTGAAAAGAGGCTATTTTCAGTCTCAGTTGGCTCTCATTGCTTTTTTTTTTCTGGACTGTTAAATAACAGAATGAAAGGGAAATAATGCTGTCTGCTTTTGCAGCTAAGAGATGGGGGGGGGGGAAATTCCGAAATTTTTAAAGGCCATTGGCCCCTCGTAACCGATCTTCTCCGTACTATATTAGAAGTTCAAGGGTGAAGATAACTTTACAGGGGTTGAGCGGGAAAGTTCGCCTTCGTTTGATGAAATTTATTTTAAAAATTAAATAGTTTTAGTTTACCTTAGAAATTGATATCAACTGGGAATTTTTCGTTCCCTTGGGAAGCGTCTTGAATTTAACGATATATTTTTCCCAAATTAATTTACTGGTCTCTTCTAAGAAACGGGAACGGGTTAAGCACTATCTTAAATTAAATTAATTAAATTTTAATTTCCCCAAAATAATTATAACGAACTTTATCGTAATTAATTTTTAGCTTAGTTGGCTTTGTTATTTTCTCTTATATGATCTGATGCTATCTGTAACTAACCAGATAGCAGGGTTCATACAACTTTTGGAAAACAAATTTCCCTGAGATTTCCAAGTTTTTTCCCACATACTTCCCTGAATTTTCCAGAGTTCTGAGCCTCCAAAGTTTAGTGTAATGCTATTCCTATGGAGGGGGTTGTTTGTTTACGTTTTGCTTAATTACTCGGCCCCTGTTTGTCGTAGCCCTAAGTTTTAAGTATGGTTGGATGGGGGACAAATTTGACTATAACATACTCAAAGGACATCGCCGTATCTCTAGTAGAACCAAAGCTATGAGCCTCCAAAGTATAGTGTAATGTTAATCCTATGGAGGGTATGTTCACGAACATTTTGCTTAATTACTCGGCCCCTGTTTGTCGCAGCCCTAAGTTTTAAGTATGGTTGTATGGGGGACAAATTTGACTATAACATACTCAAAGGACATCGCCGTATCTCTAGTAGAACCAAAGCTACGAGCCTCCAAAGTTGGGTGTAATGTTAATCCTATGGAGGGTATGTTCACGAACATTTTGCTTAATTACTCGGCCCCTGTTTGACGTAGCCCTAAGTTTGAAGTATGGTTGTATGGGGGACAAATTTGACTATAACATACTCAAAGGACATCGCCGTATCTCTAGTAGAACCAAAGCTACGAGCCTCCAAAGTTGGGTGTAATGTTAATCCTATGGAGGGTATGTTCACGAACATTTTGCTTAATTACTCGGCCCCTGTTTGACGTAGCCCTAAGTTTGAAGTATGGTTGTATGGGGGACAAATTTGACTATAACATACTCAAAGGACATCGCCGTATCTCTAGTAGAACCAAAGCTATGAGCCTCCAAAGTTGGGTGTAATGTTAATCCTATGGAGGGTATGTTCACGAACATTTTGCTTAATTACTCGGCCCCTGTTTGTCGCAGCCCTAAGTTTTAAGTATGGTTGTATGGGGGACAAATTTGACTATAACATACTCAAAGTACATCGCCGTATCTCTAGTAGAACCAAAGCTATGAGCCTCCAAAGTATAGTGTAATGTTAATCCTATGGAGGGTATGTTCACGAACATTTTGCTTAATTACTCGGCAACTCTTTGACGCAAATTTCCCTGAATTTTCCCTGAGGTTTTTGTCAAATATTTATTTTAGGTTTTCCCGGTTTTCCAGGTTTGTCTGAACCCTGCTAACCACATTGTAGTTCTCTTCCCAATTTTAACGACCGTTTTAATCTGATTTTGGCAGTAAAAACCATCAGAACAATGCCCTTAGTTTAAATTAGTTTATGGGCGCCTTTATCAAATAGTTTCCTTTACGCGAATATGGCACATGCTAAAACATACCTATATATTTAAATAACTTCTGTTTAAGCTCAATGGAGCAAATATAATGAAACCCCTTGACCCTATGAGAAAAAAAACCCCCTCTTAGAGATTTATATTTTTAAGAAAAACCACTTAAGATTTTGTACCAGATAATGAGTTGAACAAAGTTTTCCAGACGCGAGAAAGTTGCGTCACGGAAAAAACAGTTTTAACTCAAAAGAGTTTAGACAAAATATGAAACAAAATGCTTACAAACACGCTCGACTGTTTAATGAGACGTAACAGTTTTTTCCCTGTTTCCCTCGTGATAATTTAAAAGGGAATATAAACCAGTCAAACTTTCTGGCACTTAAGGCTATAGAGTAATGTCAGTTCTACTATGCAAACGTCATACCATAGAGTAGTGTCGGTAGAGGGGGGGAGTAGACTGTGTATCCCTCCCTCTAGGCGCGCCTTTGTAAGAGGGGATACTGTACGCGCCTGGTAGGGGGGATGACACTTAGCTAAGAGATAGAAGGGTATGACGTTTGCATACGTAGAACTGACATCTAGCTCTAGCTCAGTGTCATCCGCCCCCTACCAGGCGCGTACAGTATAGCCTCTTACAAAAGCGCGCCTAGAGGGAGGGATAAACAGTCTACTCCCCTCTCTACCGACACTACTCTATAGGTACGAACACATCATCCACGTGTTTCGTACTCCCTTGAAAATCTAGCTTTAACTTGCAGTACGGGAACGCGCGTGAAATTTCTCCCGCCAAAACAAAGCTCTCCTCTCAACGCTAGTGACAAAATATAATGTAGCCCTAATTTTTTTTTTTTTTTTGACAATTTTTCTTGGCAAGGGTTTTTAATATTTTCAATTTTGTCAAGCTCGCTTTGCTATGTTAGTTTTTGAACCAAGGTTAAACGTTGTCTAAATGTATTTTTACAAGTGGTGGCGGCGCTAGTTTTCGAGTTTAGGGTTGGTTTTTGCTGGTAAAGTTATAATGAGTGGGGTATCTGGTCTTTTTCCACCTCTAAAACACTTGACGGATAAAACTCTTCAGGGTATATAGATTTTAATCGTGTTAATGGACCGCTAATTATGGCATGCGAGGCTCTATTGTTCGTTAGATCTATAAGTTGATCGTCACTATATATTTTTTTCTTGATACATCAGGGTTTATATAAAATCGGGTAAAAAAAATCCCTTATTTGATTTTTTATGTTAGAGGCACGATAAGAATTTTAAAAATATGCATTGAAAATTATTATTTTAATTTTAATTTCTTTTTAAAAGAGTTGTTATTTAGATAAAATATTTCAGCAATTGATAGTTTAATAATTAAAAACTACGTTAATTAACGTATCAGTAATTAATGTTAATGTTAATTAATTTATCAGTATACACAAGTGCCTTGACGTTCAGGAATTATTCCATCAAAATATTTATATTAATTATATTAATATATTTTTTCCTGACATTTACGAGCTATACCTATAAATTTTCACGTTTTACCTCTCAAGGTTTCATGGTTTTCCGAGAATATGAACCCTGGGTCTTTCTAGAGTCCATTTTTCTAATCATATTCCTCTTCTTTGTATGAAAAAGTCATTATTTCATTTTCACTCTCTCTAACTGCAGCATGTTTGTAAATGCGTAATATTTTCCGAGACTCATTCCCCTTAATGAATATCCGATTGTAAATTTTGGTCACGCCCATATATTAATTTTTTTCTTCGCTCGAGACCCTGGAGTGAACTAGAGACCAGGGTCCATGTATGGACTGTATAGTTTTAGTATTATAGGTGGTAATATATGTGGTTAAATATTGATTTAGTCAATATCGTGAGAAGTATTCATAAATAAAAGTTGTTTCTACGCGTTTTTGAGAATACACCAGAGACTTATGGATTTGTGTTAGTTTTAGGAAAGGGTGTTCTGACATGGTTTTATATTTTTCTCTGGTTTTGGTCGATATTTGAGTATTATTGTTAATGTATATCGAAGAGGTCAAGAAGGTTGTTTAGCGTTTAGACTTAATTTAAATTACAGTTGGAAAAGATTAGTTCTAGGCCTAATTAATTATTTGTGAGCCATGGGACGTTTGGGCTTAGCTGTAATGGTCAAATTGTTTCAGAAAACACGTAATGTTTAGCTCCAAAATTTAAGGTTCCGTTTATTTTTAGGATAAGCCGAGGCTTCAAAAATATTTAGTAAACAAAGGTAACGCTTCGTTTCAGATTTTGGGTCATTTAGGCTTAGCGGCCAGGGTTTAACTTTCGGTAAACAAGTCCATAAATTTAATTACGCTACAGGTATTAACAAAATTTATGTTCAAGTCTTAGGTAACGTTGTACTTTTAATAACGAAATTGAATTAACGAGTTTTCCCAAACATAACAACAAGGATTTTGAAATATTCGATTTAGCTTTTAAAATTATTATACATTCCTTTTCCCCATCCCCTCGTGTAATTTCGCTTCGAGTCGCAATCAGCTTGAAATATGAAGCCAGCAACCACCACCTGGCCACCCCAAAATATTGGAAAGTTTACGTTTACGCAATTTGGATTATAACTTTTGCCTTTAAAATTTTCGAGGCCCGTGGGTTTAGGGGACACGAAAATTATTTAAAATTTTCTCTCCATCTCATTCTTGGTTCTCGGAGTAGTGGCACTCCCTGTTAACTTCCCTTTGAACTTTACGTAGTCAAATGCAGGAAGGTGCCATTACTCTATAGTACCTTTTCTAAACCACTTTGATTCGCTACAATTTTTAAAAGTAATTAACTTAAGTTAAGTGTTATTAAAAGATCAGACGACTTTCGTCTGTTTTCGTTCCGCTACGAGGAATAAACGTATATTGGTATATTTTAACCAGCGTCTTTTGTTTTCTGTTAAAGGCCATTTAAAGAATTCAATTAATGAAGAGGCTTAAGAATTGTTACGGTTACTTTTCCAAAGCAAATATAGCCTGTATATATATTTATTTATGCATGTTTGCGGAATTAGAAGGGGAATCATTAAGTAACATCTCTGTATATCTTTAATGGAAGGCTACATTCTCTTTGCCTAATAACGTTTTCCTTTTAAAGTATAACCTTATAGCATGAAAGGCCTTTCTTTAATTGGCTTAATTGGGTGTATACGCAAAATAGAGGAATATATATATATATATAGTTGTACAGCGCATGTGTGAACTTGGTATGAGGAAACGCGAAAGGAAACTGTTGTCTTTCTCAATTATTATTCTACAATTAGCATACAAATAACAACTACATTGCCCAAAAATTCCTTTGTTTAATACTATTAACGTTAATTAACTTTACTTCTCATTTAAGTTTTAATTATTACTTTTTGTTTTGGCTATTCAGATATTTATTTAATTAATTAATTAGTTTAAACTATAGATGGGTTAACAGGGTTCATACAAACCTGGAGGTTGACAAAAACCTCAGGGAAAATTTAGGGAAATTTCCAATTTTTAGTAAAATTCAGGGAAATTTTCGTCAACATGTTCATAAACATACCCTCCATTGGATTAACATTACACTAAACATTGGAGGCTCATAACTGTAGTTATATTAGAGATACGGGAATGTCCTTTGATTATGTAATAGTCATATTTGTCCCCCCCCCCTCCTTCGTTAGCATTTGTTCCATAGGATACTCCATATACGGGAAAAACCTGAAAAATTGTGTGAAGTATATGGGAAAAACCTGGAAAATTCAGGGAAGTATATGGGAAAAACCAGGAAATCTCAAGGAAATTTGTTTTCCAAAAGTTGTATGAACCCTGGTTAAGCTATTTATCGCTAGGTACGAGACACCTTAACCTTTCCATATTGTCCGTAAATAATATTTTGTTATTATATAAATCAAAACTTTAAAAAAAAAATCTAGGACGTTTTTAGAATACAAATGAATGTAAATATAATATTTTATTTATACGGCTTCGTGATTATGGTTTTAGTTTATGCTCGGTTTCCGTTTTGAATAAATTAGCCAGCGATCCGGGGTTTTTGAATTACAAGACACTGTTTTTTAGGGGTTATTCTTGTCTCGGTGAGTTTAGAAACGTTACTGGTTTGAGATAGAGGGGAAGAAAAAGGGAAATTTTATATTTAAATTTTACCCAAAAAAATACCCCCAAAAAAGCTACCGAGGTCATACATAGTTTTTGCTTATATTAATTACCAAAAAAAAAACAACTTGGTTTTATTTATTATCTTTGCAAGTAATTGTTTTTCTAACAATCGTTACACGTCTATGTGGGAGTTCATATATCACCCTATATGGGGGGTATTGTTTTTAACGAGGGAAACAATTAAAATAGATCAAATAAGGCGTTACCTTGAAATATTTTAGCAACACAAACAATAATAAGTAAATAATAAATGTAGGAAATAAAATTCCCTTGATTGATGTACAGGGTGTTTCTGATAAGTATGACATAAATTAAGGGAGATGTTCTTTGAGTTATGTTCGGATTATTTTACCTATGACACCTAAAACTTAATTAATAAACTGAAAGACTATGATTTCTAATTTAATTAAGGGGTCATTCCTAAAACACTCCAATCATAACTCGAAAACAGTGGCTCGAACGGCAAAATGTCATTGAATATTTTCGACTCAAAATCGATTTCACAAAGAGCATCCCCCATAATTTATGGCAGACTTATCAGAAACTGAAGTAGCTGCTGAGCCAAACCGTATTTTTCCCAATAATAATTTCGACTAAAAACTACTAACACAACTACTTTAGGCTTAACTCGAGCTTGCGTGACTGTGCAACCATTAACTGTACCATAATCTATAGCTTAGATCAAAGTCTCCATTGATTTAACACGAATTTAACCTAAACCAAATTACGTGAAATGCTCGAGTAAAACCAAAGGTATTTCTCACGAAAGATCCACCTATAGTTTAAAAAAAAAATATTTCTGCTCGACTGACCTTTAATTTTGTTTCCTTCTTCTTCTTCTTCTAGCTTGATATTTCAAACTTTCTTCCGTTGTCTCGTGTTTTTAATCCATTCAAAATACACACGCAAATAATGTACCATAGGATTTCCGGTGGTACCTACGCGCGGCGTATATAATTAACTGGTTGTCAAGGCGATTGTCAAACTCTCTCGTCTTGTCTTCTTTTATTTTATTGTATCTCCTTTTCGCTACTTTGCTACTACTACTGCTACAGGCCGGCTTCCCTGATATTTGGCGCGAAATAAGGGAGCGCGCTCTCTCTCGACTTCTGTCTCTTTCCACGTGCTTTCACTTCGGCCGCCCGAATCTCTCTGAATTCTATTCCGCGCTCTCTGCCTCTAGTGATCCATAATCTACGAGAGGAGAGGAAAGAGAAGAGAGGGAGGGAGGGAGAGTAGTAACTACACGTTATACAAGAGTCTACTGAGTTGGCTCGATTATATAGGGAATAGACCTATAGTGTACTGGGAGGAGGAAAACTACTATGTTTTAGAAGGAAATCTACTGCAGATTGTTGTGTTTATCTGTCTGGGATCTCAATTATGTTTGATATAGGAGAGTGTGGGATTATTATTTTTTAATTTGTCCAATTTCAAGAGCAGTTAACAAACTATAGAGAGCTTTCTAATGGGATAGTAGTACAAGGTCACACCCTCCCAAGTCTTACCGCTGTTCTGGTAGCCATATTGGGTGGTCTCAGCTTCATTCCTGCTTTAAACCCACCAATATGGCAGCGTAAATTATGTCACGATACTCAGCTCCTCCTCCAACTGAAAGCTCTCTAAGGGTTTATATTGAAAATAAGTCGGTTACTAAATTTGAATGTTTTTAAATCAATTTTCTGTGTTTCGTTTTAATGTTGATGATTTCTCCCACTAATCGTATTTAAATTTATTTTTCCAGATATTCTTGATAATACGTCAAGTTCATCTACGTCATCTAGATCATCTCCGAAGGGTCACGTTTGACCACTGGAGCAGCTAGAGGCCAATCCACGCGGGATCAAGTGTTTTTAAGCGTTCCGTTGCGCGTACTGGGAACGTGGGTATATACTTCACGCGTACGTCACGCGTTGGTTGTAACCCAAAGAACTGAACTTTAGTGCCATAAACGTTACTTAAAATGGCCCAACGAAAGTTGTCGCGTACGCGTTTGCTTTTACTTCTTCGAGTCATACATGGAACTGTTACGATCCGACGAGTGTGTTTTTCAACTAGACCATCAAAGTGGTGAGTGAATCAAAAATCAACCTTCTTTATGTTAGAATTTTGGGGTGTTTTTAGCTTTAAGCTTACGACCCTTAATTTTAAGCATATTTGGTCGAACGAGTTGACCAATCCCCGAAGGTACCCGGGTCATATTAGTTGACCAGTCGCGTTGCCCGGTCTTTTCGTGTGGACCAATCTTCCATTGTCCCGCGTTTAGTTTTAAGTCGTTCGCCGCAAAAACATTTAGCCCCACATCGTCCATCATCCGTCAAAATCCCAGACGAGACGTAAGAAGAAAGAAGCCGAAGCTGGAAGACTTCGTGAAATTAAAAGTGGTGTGTTGATCTTAATGATTGTCTACAAAATTTCCAATTTTATTAACCGTTTTTTTCTATCGGAAGCATTCGTGAATTTTAAAAGAATGCTGATGGGTTATTACGGAAATGCCGAATTTTTTCATTTCCGGATGCGTTTAACATACTTTAAAATGTGAGTTGTTGTTTTTTTTATTTTATTTTAGAATATTTTGACTCCCCACGAAGTTTTATGCCCATCTATGATTTAAAAGTGATTTTGCAAATTTGTGTGTTAGGATATTTTTCAGTGTTCATACTAACCTGGAAAACTCAGTAAAATATATGGGGGAAAAACCTGGGAAACTCGGGGAAATATATGGGAAAGAACATGGGAAATATATGGGAAAAAACCCGTGAAACTCAGGGAAATCTGTTTTCCCAAAGTTGTATGAACCCTGTTTTTTTTACACTTCTGCAAGCCTTGATGCCGGTACTTTACCACCTTGTTACAAACTACAATGGTTTTTTAATTATACCATTGGGAGACACAAAAAGGGTATGGGTTCCCATGGCAACACATTTATCTTTACTTCCCAAGCCATCATCGTCGTTTTCGTCCGGGATTTCGTGTGTTATTTTTGACACCCTTAGCTTTTACCGCCATTTTCTCTTGTCATTATTTTAGACGCCCATTTTTTTCCTTTCTCTTTTAATTTTCTTGTATAGAAACCCCGTTCGTTCTTATTAATTTTTACGATAATCCTAAAAGGTTCTATATTTTGAGTGGCGTTTAATTTCCTAACCTTGTACACGTCAAAGTTTAAGAGGAACGTCTTTTGGCTTTTATCGCCTTTAATTACGTTTTCTTTACGGCTCACAGTTTATACAAGATTTCGTTTATAATTTAATTTTATGAAGATAGATTTTTTTTAGTACTTGGAATATTTTTAAAGCTTATTTTTTCGACCCCCCCCCCCTGTATTTAGTATCATTTATGGTTGCTAAAAATCAAGGGAAACCTAGAAAAGTCAGGGAATTTGAATCTTAAAAGTTTTATGACAAGCCTGTCGTTTATATAATACCAAGAAGTGATATCTAGTTCATTAGGGAGAAGGTATAAATAGGCCACATTTCCAGCTTTAACTCCAGTCCAAACGTAGACCCGGAGTTAATCCCCGCCTCTAAATTACAACCAGCATCTCATTGGTTCTTGAAAACTCACGTCAGCGCGACGCGAATGATAAAAAATTACGTATTTTGCGACTGAGGAGAGGCGAAATATCCCGGCCTCCTTGTATATTGAAAGGGGGGCTGGGAATATGGCGCGCGAATACTTATAGATCTTATACCTTCTCCCTAATAAACTAGATATCACTTCTTGATAATACCCTTAAAAGATCTTGTCCATATTTTTAAATATGACGCGCACCAAAATAGGTCAGCGCCTTTCCTGCTATGGATAATTCTACCAACCTATAATACTGTAGGTAATTTAGCTTCTAACCAGAAGTGAGATGAGACTAGAAGTACTGAGCTAACCAAATTCTTCACTCGGCGAGAGTGAATATTCTTGATAACACAAGAACGGTTGGCCCTCTAGTAGCGGTTTTCTGAATTTTCCCTCCAAAACGTGAGACGCTCGCGGTGGTAGACGGCCGAACTAGATTCAAGCACAGGCGTACCAGCGATTTTGTATACTAACCTTGCAGGCGTACGTGTTCGGCCGCTTTAGGTTGAGGGGAAGGGGGTAGGAAATTATTTTGGAACTCGACCAATAGTGTAGGCGCGATGGAAGCGGCATAAAACCCTCAAATTTGTTCACTAGTGCCAGAATCTACTACCAATGCTAGAGCCCTTCACTTCTAGTCTCATCTTACTTCTGTTCTAACCAATTGACAGTATCACTCCGAAGCCTGTCCTTCAGGAAGCTTTATTAACGAGTTAGGCCTATAACGGTAATTTCTCTAGAGGCGATGAGCCTATCAATTGTGTCAGTCGTAAAACCAAAGAAGAAAAAAACCGCCGGTTTGGTTATAGCAGCCCAAGGGCTATTACACGCTATCTTGGTTCATAAGCTTAAGTATAGAAACGCCTCTTAATAATAAGCGCTGATGCTGGAATCCCGATTACCAGCTGCTTATTTCGTGGGCCTATTGCTATACTATGATGTATTTGCAACCATAAGCCCAACTGGCTCGACGCTGATACCTGTAATAGAAGCCGTATAAGGTCTAAGGAAAATATTATGACAAAAATTGGTCCCAAAAGAAAAAAACTAATACAAGAATCCAAAACACTAAATTTATCACCTCTATACTGACAATGCGAATAAAATGATGTAAAAACGCGGCTTATCAAAAATTCGGAATTTTAACGGCTTTCCGGAAATATTCTATAAAACGATTTTCACGCCGCGATTGATCAAACTCAAAAGCCTTAGTATGAAAACTACCATCGTCAGCAGTTTTTATTTCTTTGGACATATTTTTTGTCAGGAGCTCAAAACGAAATCCATTTTGAAAATATCGCTGTCTCGAAAAATCGCGGGAGGAAATGGGGTAAAAAACGAGGTAAAATATATAAAATCCCGGTATAGTTAACTATTCAGGGGACCCTGGGCTCGTGGGGGTCGCGTGGCCCCTTTAAAAAAAGAAAGAAACTTGGAGGACCCCACTGAGGAAAGACGAGGGCACGCTTCTGGATGCAGCCAACCGACTGATAAAAATACCTTTTTTTTAGTTCCGTCCCATTCCATTTGGAAATCCTGGAAAAGTCACAGTCGGTGTCGATTTTTAAATTGTCGCAGTCGGTGGCGAGTTCTAAATTCTCATAGTCAGGGTCGAGTTTTAAATGGTCATAGTCAGTCAGGGTCGACTTTTAAATGGTCATAGTCAGTCAGGGTCGACTTTTAAATGGTCATAGTCAGTCAGGGTCGACTTTTAAATGGTCATAGTCAGTCAGGGTCGACTTTTAAATGGTCATAGTCAGTCAGGGTCGACTTTTAAATGGTCATAGTCAGTCAGGGTCGACTTTTAAATGGTCATAGTCAGTCAGGGTCGACTTTTAAATGGTCATAGTCAGTCAGGGTCGACTTTTAAATGGTCATAGTCAGTCAGGGTCGACTTTTAAATGGTCATAGTCAATCAGGGTCGACTTTTAAATGGTCATAGTCAATCAGGGTCCAGTTTTAAAGTGTCATAAAAGTCAGATAGTTTCATATTGATTTCCTAATTTTGCAACAGTAGTATTAATATGCACATTTGCTAATGTGATATAGACCCTTATAGTAAAGGTCACACACTCTAATGTCAAGTTTATCATTATTAATCATTATTAAACGTAATATTCTGACACTTCTTCGAATAGAAGCTTAACAATTGATCAAGGGAAATATCTGTGGCAACCCTGCCCGCTATTTTATTTACTTTTTATGATTTTCTACATGCTTCTTGGATTTTGAGTGAAATTCCGTATTTATTGGATGTTAACCCAACTTGGTTTGCATCACTTGAAAGGCGCGCGCGCGATTTTCGTACGTATCCGAAGGCGACAGGTGGCCGGTCCAACTATCAATGCTTTTCTTCGACGTCTATTTTGAAAAGCGCGCTAAGCTTTTCTCCCCTAGTCCCTGGCCAGGGAGCAGACGCTTTTAGAAAGTAATAACAAGTCGGAGAAAGAAAAAAAAAAGAAAATGTTGAAAACAGTTTTAAGAGAGGCGATCCCTGTATAGCTAGCTTTTCAGACGCGAGTTCGTGTGCCGGTCACGCTGCCGAAATATCAGTTGGCAGCTGGCGTGTGGTCAAAATTGCTCCCCTATAGTTATCACCCCCTCCCTTCTCTATTATCTCCTTTCGACTTCTACTTCGTGATCCCCCCAGAATCCCTCGCGCCAGGCTCGTTCCCCTCTCCGAGAAAGCTAAATTTCCCCATTTATTACTTACAATCTGGTAGTAAAAGTAATGAAAAAAATTAATACCTATTCGCTAATTATATTGTAATTAACTCCAGTGGTAAGATGTTTGTGACCGATTCGACATGAGATCCAACACGTTCGACTTAATTTTTTCAAGGTAGTGGGTCCTCCCGAGGAGCGAGTCACTTATTTATTTTAATTTTGATTTATTAAACTATTATGTATTAATGGTGATTTTGCGGTAATACCTTTCAGTATATTTCACGAGATTCCCTCAGGTGTCGTGAAATTGCCATATATTTCGTGAAATTTCCTCCGATTTCACGAGACTTAATTCCCTTATAAACCTGCCAATTAGCGGGGTTCACCTTAAAACTATATACCTAATATTTTAAATATTAAATAAAATTGTCTTTAGATTAAACTTCTTTTGTTCACGAGTGATTTGCTCCTCGAACACGATCTCAACCTCCTCTTAACCCTTTTATCAATAAAATCACACCCATTTCCCGTCGTGCATTTCGTCTTAGGTAACACTGCTATTCTAGACAATTACCGGTAACACTACAATGTCAAAATTTGAAGCCCTTTATACACGCTAACCTATAGAAATAATTACCAAGGTAAATTAACGAAGCTTCTAATACAAACTTTAATTACCATAACTGGCTCGCTCCGGGTAATCCCTTTCACCTTAGAAATAAAAAGATAAAATTAAAACTATACCCCAAGAAAAAACGTAAGAAAATCTTTGATAAGAAAAATAAAATACATTAAGAACATCTGCTGTAAATTGCCTCGAGAAATTTTCATTGAAAATTTATACGCGATTCTTTTAATTCCCCGCGACTTGTGTAGCGAAATCCGGTGCTGGTGGTGGTATGTTTAAGCGCCCCCCGGGGGGGGGGGCAAATTTTGAAAGATACTAAGCACAGGGTACTTACCTTAAGAACCCCATACACGATGTTATTATGAGAGACCTTCCAAAATAAGTATTTAAAATTATCTGATAGAGTTCAATCTATATTAAGTTTTATTCGATTGTAGTCCAATTGAGTTGGTACTGATAGGGTTTAATTTAATTTAGATTTGATCATAAATGTACTGTGTAGGGTTATTACGTCTGCTTGACGCGTGACACGTTAGGCCCCAGGTTCGAGGCCATCGTGGAGACTATTGAAATATTTTGTTTTTTACGATTGTTTGTTTTAATTCACTACTAAATTAGGCTAATTAGCTCGAATAAAATTCAGGAGCGTGTAATCGATTTTGTGTTACGTGTAAAGCACGTCCACCACTTTAAGTCAGAGCCATAAAGATTCAATCTTCTTAATGGGTCCAGTATCCAGAATGCGGCGTGGTCCCCGCTGAAATGAGCAGTACCTACTTGAAGTCGTCACTAGAGAAGTGAAAAGCCTGTTATCGTGTATGGCGGTCTTTTATTTCCACCTGGGATTTTAATGACACCCCTATGATAGTTTACCTAATCCTAAATTCAAATCGCCCTGGGTTAATACACGGACGCGTTTCCACAAGTTTCAAATGGTTCCAACACCCGAAATATTAACTCTCTTACTCGCGACTTGACTTAATATGGGACTAGGAGGCCACCAGCACCGATACTAATTTTGATTATCGAATCTTTTCTTTGGCTTATTTACTAATCAATTGAATTCCAATTTATCATATTTCCGACAAATTTTTGTTCAAACACATTTAAGGGAATCGATTTAAAGCTAAACTCTATGATCAATCATTAGTTACAAACAAGATAGGTTAAGGTTTGTTAGCGTTTGTTAAGGAGTGTGCGTGTCGTTGATTTTTGGGGGTCATGTTTTAAACATTCATTCAGGATGCGCTCATTCTTATATATTAACCCCGGCCGCTCTTTGTAATAATGCCGCTGGTGTCGGAGTATTAGTTGTAGAGAAGTCTAGATGGTTCAGTGGTGTGGTATGGTACGAAGGGCTTCCTGTTTGATTCACATTTCGTACAAAGAAAAGGAAGGCCTTTATGAAGAAAGGGAGTGTGTGGAGAATTGAAAATCAAAAGCTAGACTATTATGTTTTTTCCAAGAACCCATTTATGACTCGAGAACGTTGAAAGATTGAATTGGGCTGTGTAGTGTTGTATATCAGATTTTTACATTAGGCTCCCCTCCGCTATGTAGGAAAATTTAAACCTGCATATTTATACAGGGTGTGAAGTTAAGGTCATAGATCATTTTCCACTCGAAATCGCCCAAAGAACATCCCCCTTAATTTCTGATTGACCTTTCATAAACACCCTGTATGTTCTCGGGTATTTTATGGGGTCTTAGTTTCTTTCAGTCATTTAATTTCCTCTATCAGTATTTTGAAGTACGCATTTGAGTTTATGCCTTCTCTAAGGCCTAACTTTGACCTATTTTTTTCTAAGCATAAAGCTATTCAACCTATTTCAACTTTGCATATTCACTATAGCTATAACAACGATGATTTCCGAACCTATTTTTATCAATGGGGAGTCTTTGACGATAGAATAGCGCTTGCTTCGTGGTTTCTCCGCTGTTGTCTCTTCTCAATTCTGCTCCAAAATAAAAAAGACAGAGTAAAAACTTTATTGGGGAAAAAAGGGCCAAGAATGACTCAAAAGCTCGCATCCGAAGACAAATGACGATGTTGGGGATGAGTCAGCGGTAGGATCTTTTATTTTTTTTCAATCGGATGGATAGGAGAGAGAGAACATCTTCCATCATTGCTCTTGCGCTTCCACAGCATCCTCTTAAGATCTCTCGTTTCCCAGATCCATTCGATTCTCGCGAGATGGACGGGAGAAAAAGGGAGAGGCATATATATAGTGCGTATATGAGGGCTAGGAACCTTTCCGATAACCCGATTTACCAAAATGCGATGTCACCCGTCAAATAGGGCGGTTCAATTCAATCTGATATATATACCTTGATACATTCTTACAAAGACCTTAATTGACCCATCCTGGGAAGAATTGGAGACATTCGAGAGCTTATAGACGGGGATTCTACATTTTGAATAATAGGTAATCTAGAATTGTTTATAGATACAATTCTAGAATATAGGTAATCTAGAATTGTTTAGAATAATAGATATATTTTTTAAAGTTTTAGTTTATTGTCTCAAGAAAGATTACTCAATTAGAAACTAAATTTTGTTTTTCTTTTTTGAGATAAAACGTTTAATTAAATATTTTCAAATATTCCTGAAGCAATATTAAGGTTATCACTCTAGTTATCTTCAAAAATATGTCAATTTGAATATATCTTTTCTATTCAAAATAAAATTTTGTACAAAAAAAATAGAGGTTCCACACCTGTCTCCCCCATTTTACGTTCATATCCCCCTCGTTTTCAACCTTCCAAATCGACCCTCTGGGGCCACCCCAAACCCCCTAGTGTTGCGTGCCATCTTCTTGCTCGATTTTGGTCGCTCTTTCCATTGCACCACCTGAGGGATACATTTGGTGGATAGGTTAGCTTAGATCTACTAGACGACGAAGTGTTTTCGTGGGTTACCTCAAGGGGTCGATCATAAATTTTCATTTTTATACGATGCGCAAATACTCTTACCAAATACAAGGATATTTTCACAGTTAGGCGAACCCCATATTCAGGATGCAATAGGAGGAAATGTGGTAAATGTCTTTGAGATATAAGAGCAGACAGGTAAACTCGGGATGGCTCACACAGTCTCGCAAAAGTTTATAGGATATTATAGGATGCTTGAAGTTTAGTTTCCTCTGGTGTGTTTGTGTTTTATTTTTCTTAGTTTATTTTACAATGCAGTTTAAATTCTTTTAACCCATTTTAAACGCGTTAATGCTTAGCTTTCTATCCGCTGCACACTCAGTTTGAAATTTTAATTTAAATAAGTGTCACGGGTAGCTGAAGCTTACCTTTAAAATAATATTGTGGGATTTTTTTTTATTTACTCCTCAGTAACTTCAGTTTACTTAACGTATACGGTTAGGTTATTAAAAAGAGACAATATAGCAAACGGTTAAGCGATAAAAATAATCAAACAAACCAATCCATTTTAATCAATTTTAATTATAATTGAAAGTTTTTTTTAACAAACGAGTTCTTTGTGCATGCACGTGTTTTTCTTGAAGATTAAAAACAAAATTTAAAGCTGGGCCGGATGTTTCTAGATAGCATAGTAATTATTTAAATTTTTTTTTTCTTATATATGAAAATTACTTAATCGCCCCCCCCCCCCGTCCTTGTAAGACACAAAGTTTCGGTTCCTTTGGATTCTTCGTGAATGGCCCACCCCGTTCCAATACCGTTTCTTCCTTATTATTATTATTTTTTGGGGGTACTTGGTAAGCGTGCTGCAGCAGCAGCACCTAGACTATGGTGGGTTTTTAGCGGAGCATGGCGCGCGGTATTATTGCCACCAGTTTTGATGGTATCCACATGATATACGATTCCTTAAAGGTCTTTCAAGTTCTTCTGGAGCAGATGTCGCGTGGCTCGGCGTGCCGTCGTTCATAGTGGCTCGTGTGCTCTATACCACGCCCCCTTTCTTAACTCTCTACCCCCCCCCCGACCCTAATCTCAATTTCTTTAAGATCAAACAAGATTTGCAAAGACACGAAGGTTAAATTCGCTCGCTTTGATTGAAAATCGGTAGATTTCGTTAAGATGTAATTCGGAACCTTGTTATATTTTAATTACTCTTCGATAAATAATTGAATTGCATGTCTAATTGCGCATTTTTAAATGTTAATAATTAAAAGTAAATCATTTTTAAAAGTTAAATACGTTTCGTCATAGAAATTGAAAGAAGGGTGATTAGAGCGTCGAATTGAATTATTCCAGTTACACGTTTGGTTAGGCTTTTTAAGACCTACAGGGTATTTCTGATAAGTCTGCCATAAATTAAGGGTGGTGTTCTTTTGGGTGATTTTGAGTCGAAAATGTTCTATAACATTTTGCAGTCCGGGCCATTGTTTTCAATTTAATTAAGATAATGAAAGACGAATTGATTTAATTGGCACTTCATTTTTTTTTAAATTCTGTTGTCACAATTACTTCTACAATAGGTTCAGGGAAAGCGCGCATTGATCAAACCTGTTAGTCGATTATGATTGACGATTGAGAAATAAATTATTTTATATGTAAATTTACACAACTACACGGTTGAATTAATCAATTTCCCTTGAAATATTTTGTCGCGAACTTAAATGTATCGCGAATCGCTTCGCAGCTGCCTACCTTGGAATGCGAGCGCACTTTTTTTCTTCTCCTCCAGTTGAACAGCTGCTGCTAGACGTAGAACTTTGATATTTTCTTCGAGAGATCTTTATTTCTTTTTAGAATACTCGGATCAGATGGGCCTTGATTTTGGGTCCGGCTGCCTATAGCTATAGCTTCAACCCTCATTTAATAATTCTAATAACCCCGCAGCTTTGGAAGGAAAAGCTCGTAACATTGTTAACGTTTAGGCCTAATTTGTAGAAACCCGCGTGTAGAAAGCTTGTCCTAGGCTCCTTATTTGCTAAAACTATTAAACGTGTCATTACTGGTAATGATAAGCCTAATTTTACCTCCATTATTTTCCCCGCCATTCAATGACGTTTGTACTTTGTCGCGTGCGCTAATATGACCTTGTAGCTATAGTCTGTTTTTTTCTTGTTGTTTTTCAAGGGGATTTTATAATTAGGCTTAATTATTATATTTAATAGTCTAAAGACGATTTTTTTTTAAATTGGATATTTCATTTAAATATTATATTTCGTGGATTAATTAAAATGAAATTTGAGGATTTTTGGCAGGTCTTGGGTATGTGTGGGTTTAATTTTGTAATAATGGCAGCTTGGTTAGTTCTAGCTAGTTGAGTTGTACGGAGGAATAGCATTTTGTGCCATTTTCTCGTGCGTGGCCCGGATTATTTGGTTTCTGATTACAGTTTCTTAGTGGGTGTAATTTAAATTATTTTAATGATTTGGAGCATTCTACAGCGGTCAAATTTTTTAGCATACCAGAGGTACCTTTAGCTTAAGGTTGCTAAAGGTCAACATGGGTCAATTTCTATCTGAAAAATGTCTGGCAACCCTGTTTAGTTAGTAAAGTTGGGTAGTTTATAAGCCACGACCGATCTCGCCTAACTCTTACTCTGTGAAGTTCTGAACTGAGTTTGTTGTTCCCCACTCTTTGCAAACCCCTGAAAAGCTTCGAAAGTTGACCACTAGGAACCACTACCAACTGGGGACTGTTTGCGCCTGAACTTTTTAGACGCCATCTATAACAAATTTTAAGAACTTCTGATGTTATAACTAGTTCTAGTTTAAGTATAATCATGAAATTATTATTAAGAAAATCATGTTTGTTGATTTATTCAATGTTTTACCGAGTTTCTGCGAGATCGAGTATTGTTCATTATGAATTTAAGTAGGGTATAGATGGGGTAACTGCCAAACATGGGCGAACCCCCAGCCTCTCCCACTCCCACTCCTCAAATTTTTTAGCAGGGAACGAGCAGCTCACTCCAACTGGTTTTCCATAGTATGCCTTTCAGTAAACCTCGCTCCTTTCCCAAACAAAACATCATAGTAACTTTTCACTCCTCTCACTGCTCATTTTATCTCGTAGTTTTAATAAACCTCCTCTCATCTCAATTAAGATAAAAATTAAAATGTTTCACTCCTCTCACTGCTCATTTTCTTTCGTAGTTTTATTACACCTCCTCTCATCTCAATTAAGACAAAATTAATAAATTTTCACTCCTCTCACTTGTCATTTTTTCTCGTAGTTTTATTGAACCTCCTCTCACCTCTTATTATGTAAAATGTTTTCCATGACTTAATCCACTCATCTCTCTCAATCTAAAATATTTTTCAGACCTCATCCTTTCATCATTATTTAGTAATTCATATAAATAGTTCAAATTTTGACTTATATAGTGAGAGGAGTGAAAAATATGAAAATTACTCCGGTACTTTCAGAGCCTCACCTACACGGTCCTAAATTCGCAACTTAACTCTCCCACTTCGTTTCATCTATTGAATCTATCTAGTTTGCCAGGGTTTCATACACTACAAGCCTAGCAATGCTCCTCGAACATTCTCGAAGTTTTGTTTCAGCCAATAAGCATTCGTATTTCACTAGACCGATTCAGACAAGCAGAGGCAACCCAGACTGTCACATGACTATTTCAATACATAGCTATCAGATTTGTTTCTCTATTTACCTTCCTACCCCCTAGTCGCCCAAACCCCCATCGAAACGTTTTTTATTTTCACCCCGCTCCAAAGGCGAGAAGGAGAGAACCCCCTCTCCCAAAATATTTTTCCTCCCACTCACCTCTCACACTCACGAGCCATTGTGAAACGCATAGTTTTCAAACTCACCCCCTTTTACACCCCTCTTACACCGCCCGTAAAAACTCGCGCTCTTTTAGTATAGGTTTTTCGAGTAGGCAAAGAGGTTCACTCCAATGTTTCATGATATTACAATGTTGCGCTCATTTTCTTGCCTATTGTTTTGTTAAAGGCCTACCACTCCCACTCACCCTCCACTCACAATAGTATAATTTCTGAGTCTCTCCTCTCAAAACGCTCATTTCACTCCAAAAGGAGAGGAGAGCGCCCATGTCTGGTAACTGCGTTATTGAAGTTCATATTAGCGCCAAACAGGGCCGGAAATAAGAAAAATTTCTTATAGGACATGTGTCCAGTGACCCCCTGTTTCACTGGAAAATTTATAGGACATTGTCCACTGGAATGTGAAAAATAGTGTCGCATCTCCATAGTCAAGCTATCAAAACTTGGCAAAATTTATTGGTCAAATTGTCCAATGACCCCCTTAGTTTTTGAAAAAATTATGGGACATTTTAAAATTTTATTGGACAATGTCCAGTGTCCTGTGCTTATTTCCGGCCCTGGCGCCAAATATATATTTATATATATATATATATATGTGTGTGTGTGTGTGTGTGTGTGTGTGTGTGTATAATATGTATATACATATATGTGTATGTATAATATGTATATACACTTAATGATTATAAAATTTAGAAATTATTCATCAATGTTTAATTATTATAAAAAATACCAAAAGCTCAAAAACATTATCAAAAATTTGTATAAAAATACCCAGATCATGTTTAGTTTGCGATATTTTGCTTATAAATCTTCCCTCTCATTATTTAAAGTAAACAACTTGTGGTTCCCTTACAATTTAAAATCGCTATTTTAACTGTAAGTTCGAGAACAGATGTGTAAGCCTTTTTCTTTTCTCAATAACGTATACTTTATCGAATTTAAAAATGTACTGGACTCAATATAGTAGTACTATTGAAAAACAACCCATTGACTTGATAGTTTGACCCAATCCATCTTATTTTTGACATTGAATAAGTGGAAAGGAAGTGGTCAACTGGTCAAGATCGTATCTGGGTTATTTTCTACTACTTTCCCGCAGAACTTAGTACCGGTCACTCTAGATTCTAGTGTTTACAGATTAAACCCAGATTAAACGGGTGCTTCTACGAGTGCCAAAACCAGTAGTCGAAACGACAAAATACAAATTTCAAATTTGTGGTTCGTGATTGATACCGAAATTGATACGTTTATAGGCTAACAGATTGGAATTTTTATGTTCAAAAGGTGTTTTTTTTTTTTTTACTTTTATTCATAGAAATATTGTCCAAAATAGTATGGCTTACCAAGAGGTGCTTATACGACTTTGCGTCTTTTCAGACCTTTTCACTCGCGTCATGCAGTTCTTGCACGCGGGGTTCAAAATGTTTCTTGACCTTTCTTAGGTTAGGGTAATAAATTTTCCAGAGGCAACAACACTAACTTCATGAAGTTTTCAGTTACTGTAGCCCTTGATTAAGACAACCACGCCCCTACACGGAAATTTGTAACAGGACAAACGATCGCCGGTGCCGTTTGAATTCTCAGTCCCGTTTTCCTTTTAAGGTCCTAAGGGAATGGTGCCTGGACAATGGCCGCTACTTATTGAGACAGCGGCGGTGTCGCGTTTGAAGTGGGCGGGTCGACAAGGTGTGAAAGCGATTGACCCTTTTCAGGTTGAGGTATCCGAAAACTATCTATTGTGTCGGGTACTGCAATTCATCTTGTTTTATGATACCAGAGACGTTTGTGTTGTTACATTCGAAATTACACCCTTGTGATGAGTTTTTGGACTCTTTCTTTGTATAAATATTTGGTGCTAGAAAACCCGCTAAGAAGGCAGCTTTGTTATAGGTAAAATCATAAAATAGGGCTCTCCTCGACCGGTGACTTAGAAGTGCCGAAAAACGAAGAAACTCGTCATCAGTTTGAGCACAAAGTCAGAAATTTTTTATTTTGTCATTTAATTTCGTAGTTTATTTTGAATCTACACTGTAAAAAAAGGGTTCGGAAACGCACATTTAAAGGTGTTTCCTTACACCACAGGAGACTCTTTTAGGTACGAATTCGCGCCCTAATTACAAGCACTTTTTTTAGATTTACAAGCACTTTTTTTTAGATTTACAAGCACTTTTTTTTAGATTTACAAGCACTTTTATTTAGATTTACAAGCACTTTTTTAGATTTACAAGCACGTTTTTTTAGATTTACAAGCACGTTTTTTTTTAGATTTACAAGCACGTTTTTTTTAGATTTACAAGCGCGTTTTTTTTTAGATTTACAAGCACGTTTTTTTTAGATTTACAAGCACTTTTTTTAGATTTACAAGCACTTTTTTTTAGATTTACAAGCACTTTTTTTAGACTTTTTCTTAGATTTACAAGCACTTTTTTTAGACTTTTTCTTAGATTTACAAGCACTTTTTTAGATTTACAAGCACTTTTTTTAGACTTTTTCTTAGATTTACAAGCACTTTTTTAGATTTACAAGCACTTTTTTAGATTTACAAGCACTTTTTTAGATTTACAAGCACTTTCTTTAGATTTACAAGCACGTTTTTTAGATTTACAAGCACTTTTTTTAGATTTACCAAGCACATTTTTTTAGATTTACAAGCACGTTTTTTTTAGATTTACAAGCACGTTTTTTTTAGATTTACAAGCACGTTTTTTTTAGATTTACAAGCACGTTTTTTTTAGATTTACAAGCACGTTTTTTTTAGATTTACAAGCACGTTTTTTTTAGATTTACAAGCACTTTTTTTTTAGATTTACAAGCATCCATGATTACTATGGATAGTTTCGATTTTATCCCGGTCCAACTGTTAAAATGGATGAAAAATTTTCATAAAGCAAAGTTAATTTTATAAAATGCTTAGTTAAAATAATTACCTTCTTAAGTGGTTTGATAACTGTGAAACACAGATGCAAATACGCCGATCGTTAAGCCTGTTTTGAATTTGAAAATGTATCGCGCCTCGTGAATATGCGTTCGCGAGCTAAAAAAAGAATGCAACAGCGCGTGCGCTGTGTTTGGGATGTAAAAATACACCCTTTTCCCATTAAAACACCCTTCATATTTAGTAAGGGTATGATAATACACCATCAAATATTAAAAGGGTTTTCATTAACACCTCAGGAGGTATTAAAACACATCTAAAGGAGTTTTTTGACAAAAAATACCTTTTTAGGTACAGATTCACACCCCAAATTTGGAATCGTTTATTACCCAAAAGTTTTTTAACTACCAATATAGCACGCAATTTATTTAATTTTCAAAAAACCGTTTTTATTTTTATAATAAAACTCGATCCCCCATCGGTATAACCAGCCTTATTGCATGTGGGCCTTTTTTTATTCAGAAACATTCTTTTGAAGTTCAAATTTCTCTGTTACTGCGTACTGATACTGAGTATTGGAAAGAGGAGGGAGGTTTTAGTGACAAATACGTCTAGAAGGTGTGACCCGAGGGCCAAGTGGCAAGGCTCAACACCTCTTCGAGAGCCTAGATACACCGCTATGGATTCAAATTGAATGAAGAAAAAAAAACTGGCTTCCGTGACAATAAGAATCGAAACTATGAAAACGTTTTCAAAATGCTTTTCAGAAGATTCAGGCCCTCGAGAAAACGAAATATATATATATATCCCCCTTAACGCTTTGTGTTATTCCGGATAGGAGTTTTGGTATGGCACCTTTTTTTAACCTTTTTAAGAGTCAAGTCTCTCTCTTGGCGAATAATAACCTGGAAATCGGGGAAATCTAACCTAAAAATTGTCCACGACCCCTTCATTTCGATTTAGCCCCATAGGTATTCTAGAGTTTTAAATATATTCGTGTTTTTCGTAGTAGTGGTCAACTTCAAAATACTACCTAGCAATGAATTATGTCTGAGAAATAAGTTAACTTATTAAGGCCGACTTCCATCGAAAAGAATTCTAGCGAACTGAAAACCGAGCATCGAGACTACAAATGTAGCGAGACAATAGTGAATTTCCTTAATGGGAAAGCAAAAATTCGAGAGGAAATAAATTTAAAAGGATTTCTATCGTTCATCGCTAGAACCACATTGCACGGCTTTCAGTTAGCTAGCACCCTTCCAACTTTTGACCCAGCGGGGCTTCGAAAATCGGCATGGTCGCTTCATTGTTGGTCTCGATGCTCGGTTTTCAGTGCGATAGAACTCTTTTCGCTGGAAGTCGGCCTTTAACACGCTCTACGTCTTCCCTTGAGGCTACAACAATCAGGGCTCGATTAAATAATTGTCTAGAATTTCAGAATATAGACAAAGCTTTCCTCGTAAAAGAAAGAAAACGATTGGTATACTCAGTTGTACGCCATCGTCTTCTCGAGTTGCAGGGGTTGTTTTTTCACATTTTGAGGTTACTTTCGCAACCCTGGTCCTTTTCGTCTTGTTTGACGCTGGGTCTTTATGGTTAAGTCGCTATTATTATTACGCGTACGCCTGAATAGCTGTTGAAAACGTTTTTGATAAAAGGCCACTCGTGTTTTGTGAAGTAGCTGCGTCTCTTTCCTCTTTTCCACACCTATAGGCCTTCGCAACCCTCCTCTCTCTCTCTCTCTCTCGCTCTCACACATCACACTTCAACAGAGAAAAAGTCGAACCCAAAGTCGCTCTTTTTATATTGTAACCGTCGTCAATATACCTATCCATATCATAAAGCTCCGTTTAATCCTGTTCGTACTTGAAACGAATTAAATAATTTTCAATCAGGGATAGATTCAATTTTATAAGTAGGAATGGGGAACGGTTAGTATTTACTTCATAGCCCAGTATAGAGCTCCTCCCTCCGACACGTAACGAAAAGTTTAAATTATCTTATTGGCTCACTTAAACTACGTTTTGATGACGTTGCTGACGGGGACGGCGAAAAGTGCGTAATTTCTTTTTACCTCTGTCACTATGACCCGCCTCTTCTTTCATACGCCTCCGTCCCAGGGAAGGGGGTCCGGGACTTCGACGCGCGCCAAAATTACTCTGTTCTCCATTCCTACTTCTAAGATTAAATCTATCCCTTTTTCAATTAATATATTTAATATATGTAATTTCGGGTACAATTATAAGTCTAATTATAGTCATTACGGTTCTTATAAGTAAGGAGTTTATTACGCCTTGCTCTAAATGTATGGATCGTTTATTTTTCCGTGTCTCGCGGATGCGAACACGATCCGTTATAGCTAGGGGTTTAGCTAAGCTATGATGGGAACATGATCTTGTTGTAACCGTGGCCATGCTCGTGATTTTTATGTATTTTTCCATTTTGCACACGTTGGTTTCCGCCAGCGTTGAAAATCGGGGTAGATATGGCGGATGATGGGATGGCTCGCTTCTCCCAGGCTCCCATAGTCAACTTCGGTTCTCTCTTTATTGGTCGGCACCTTTGTAATTGACTCTCCGTCCGTCCTCGCCGCTATTGGCTTAAAATCATCCGCCATCGGGTATATTAAACGCTTGAAATTAGATACGCCATTAAGACCGAATTTACCCAAGTAACTTCATTCCGACCTATGGCCTAGTCACCTAGCTGATTTTCGAAGGAAATTGTGTTGTTAGAAAATGCGTTTTAGAAGTAAAATCTTAGAATTTATAAATTTTGTAAGTCAGGGAATTTGCGAAATGTTAAGGGATTTTAAAATAGTCATAAAAGTCAAGGAATTCATATTGGTTCGGTAATTTTACTATATAGTGTCTTCCATGAACTGATATATTTGTAAGTTCGACTTTCTAGTTATTTTTAAACACATTCTGACTTTTCCACAATGAAAAGTCTGAAAATTGATTAAGGAAAATTACTTTGAAAAACAAAAATTAATAAATAAAAAGATTTTCGGCATTTAGGTCAAAGTTTGGAGTCTTAGTATAATAATGGAAACATTTTCAATTACCTGTAAAATTACTTACAAAATACTTTAATATTACACTGCAAAAATATACACGTGAGTTAAAAAATATCATATCATGTAATATTTATAGATTCTTCGTTATAAAAATATCTTAATTGGCCAATTTTATCAGCATATATATTGTTATTACATTACGTCGTAATACGAAACATGGTTTACACAAACACTGTAAATAAATAAAGTCTAAATTGAGCTATCGCCGGTATCAGTTAGAAGATTCCCGTCCAAAATAGTTCGGATAAAGGCAAGTAAGGTCCCATAACTGCCGAACCGGACAAATGATGAAAACCGACGGGACCGGTCAGTTGCATGGGCGGGGGTCTTTGATGCGTTTTGACGTGTTTCTTGAGGTGGTCTTTTCGACCGAATTTTTTACCACACAGCGGGCAAGGGAATGGACGGACACCAGTGTGAATGCGCTTGTGACGGGTCAATTCTTCGTTGCGCGTGAAAGTTTTGCCACATTCCGCGTGGTCGCAAGCGAACGGACGTTCACCTACAATATCGGAAAAGAAAAAAAGAATTTTATTTAATTTTTGTTATTGAAGTATATTTGTAACAAAGTGGTAAAGTACGGGTCCCTCAAAAATACAGGGTGTTTCTCATAAGTCTGCTCTAAATTAAGGGGATGTTCTTTGGGCGATACATTTTGCCGTCCGGATCACGGTTTTCGAATTAAGATTGGAGTATTTTAAGGATGATCCCTTAAACTTAACCAAGAAACTGAAAGACAATCCCTAAAACATTCCAATCATAACTCGAAAACAGTGGCCCTCATGTCATGGCACTTTTTCGACTCAGAAACGTTCAAAGAACATCCCTATGGCATACTTATAGTTTGCAAAATTACAAAATTAAATTATTAATGCGCTTATGGAGGAAATCAAGTCAAAATTTAAACAAACGACAATTTCTGACCATTTGAACAAAACAATTCTAAAATCGAGAAGTGGCACTTATTTTCTCAAGTATTCTAGAGTTTAAATCTTAACGAGTGAGAAAGGCTTACCGGTATGAATCCTGATATGCCCTTTTAGCTGCCCATTATTACTGAAGGACACTTGACAATGCGGACACTGAAACCTCTTTGGTCTTTGCTTCTTTCCAGATAATTTCCCGTTCGTCGAAGACGCCCATCGATTAATAAGCGCGTTGGCTTGTAACGCTCCCGCGGCTATAGTCGCCGAAATCGAACCGGGAGGATGATTATTACTGGTTGTACTTAATGACAACGGAGACATCCCCATAGTTCCACCAAGATCACCTCCGCAACTGAAACTCGTACTCGATGACGGTAAGTGATGACTATTGTTAATACTACTTAAATTAGTTCTGCGCGAGGATGAGCCAACGCGAGACATAGATGAACTAATGACATTGTTGACGCGAGTATCGTTACGAGTTGATAAGACGTTAGGTATCTCAGTAGACGCGTTATTGTTTATCGCGTTCTTGTTTGACTTTGGGTCAATACCCCAGTTCTTATTTTCAATTACCGCCGGTTTAGCCTGAATGGCTCTTAAGCCACTCGACCATGGTCGAAAGATACTACTACGTTTTCTGACTTCTTTAAAGGCCATTTTTGTCATTCAAAATATTTATATATTGTTAATTCGCCGACAACATAATCCGACTTTAATCCGATTTAGGGTTAACCGCCGAGTGAATGAGGTTCACGATCCGTAAGGAAAACGTGTGACTGGGGTTTGAACGGTATTTTTTTGCAAAGTGGTCCTCCTTTTGGGCAAATGCGTCTTTTTCTAGTAATCCGAGAGGGTCATTTAAAGGCTATAGCTATCGTACTGTAAGCTTCGGGGTCTCTCCCCCGTTTTACTCCGACGTGACAATGCCAGTATCCAGAATTTTGAGGGGGGGCTTTCCCGCCATTCTCGCTCGCTAAAGGTCCAACCTCCACTTGGAAGGAGGACCCAATAGGGTCCCAGACTTTATTGTATTGTACGCTGTGTGTGTTGTGTCAAAAAACTCTCCATGGTAGTGTGGGTAGTGGTGGGGCTTTTAGGGGTGAAATTTCGGCTAGGTCTTTTTTCATTATCATGGGAATATTTAGCTCGCGTTGATTTCTTTTGACTCCTCCGAAAGAGGAGAGACTATCTTTTGTATGAATTATTTTTGACTTATTCGATTCGGATGACATTTTTTACGCTCTAGTTTTGTAGGATTAGTCCGGGTATAGTTGGTTTAAAAGCAAACTTTCTATGTTCATTCATTTGTTTTATTTAGTTCTTGATTTGGGAAAAAAATACTTAAATTGACTAGCCGTATGTCGATGTAGTTCAAAATTATTTTTACTGTAATAATGTGCGGACAAGTGTTACAAGCCATTTGCGAGTGAAATTCAACCGCTATCTACAACAGACTGAATTTTAAGCTTGTACTTCTGTACCTGTAAGCTGGCTTTACATTGAACGTCTATGCCTGGCGGCTGAAACAATCCCACAGGGGCTAGACTTTGATGTAAAAAACATGTTTTAATAAGAATTATTACTTTTATGACATCATTAATGATTATGAGCTAAAGGGGCTACAAGAAATGCCTCCCCATCTCTCAGTGCAGTGTTGTCAGGCCTTCTGTGAGTCAAGTTGGTCAAATACCGATTCAAACTGAACTGCTAGCCTTTCTCTCTATAATCTCTTGACTCACTGGGGACCGCGTAAAAAATACCTTTTAGTGGAAACTATGTATAACCCTCGACGCTTTTTCTCATATCAGTGCTCTTAATTTTAAACTTGCAAAAATATACAGTATACTTACTCTCAATCTTCAAATTTAAGAATATTTATTTAAAATTAAAATTTTGATTTTAATATATCACACGTAAATCACGAAAAGGTCTTCAAATAAATGTACTTTATGCATACTATCATATCTAAATCTCCTAAATTTTAGGCTAGAGAAACCTCGGTGTGAATTTCGGGGGTATCACGCGTAAGTTACGAGAAAAAGTCCTGAGAAAAAAAGAACCCTAGACAATTGATGCGATCTACGTAAGTTATTATAACAAATACCCCCAAAATGGCTGACTACTTCCTAGGCAACAATATTCTTACGAACGCTGGGCTTCGGGGGTCCCCATAGTTCTTGCTCAGGGTGAAGTAATATAGAAAATGGTGCACCCCCTTAAACCCGCCCCTGTAGCCTCTCACGGCCCGTTGGCTTTGGCATTTTCAGACCCACTATTTTCAAGAAGGCCTAGCGAGGGCCCGTACGGGGGCCAGGGCCATATTTTACCCCCATTTCCGTTCCCCACCGTTTCCGTTATAAGCCGCGGACCAATCAGATGGCGAGAAAGCCGACGGTTTCGTAGGCGTGATCCAATAGTTTGGAATGACGCTACGGGGACACTTTTTGATCTATGGGGTCTATAGAATAGGAGGCCCCAGTCTCTAGCACCCCGTGGCCCCCCTCTCTGTCGGGGGAAATGGTAACGCTAGCACCCATCGCTCCTATTATTCGTCGATGGGACCAGCTGATGTTTATTCATTCATCCGTAGTCTCGAGCGCTTTTTGGGATACCACGCACTCTTTATTCCCGCCCTGTACTTGCCTAGCAGCCTCTCTCAGGAGCCACGGAAGCCCTGACTCGTTTTCCTATAATACCCTTGGTTACGTCAACCTTTTAAAATTATGCAAACCAAAAAAAATTTAATCGGAGTATTTTAAAGAACCTAAGATCCAACCTTTAAGGTTATTTTTAGATATTATCAGCCGGTTTGAAAGATTTGCTAAAACACCAGTTCTCGTAAAAGCTTAATTTGCTAAGCATTGGAGATTTGTTTCCTCGTAAATCAACTTCTGTTCCAAAAGGGGTGAAGGGACCAAAGTACGGGAGTAATTCTTTGACCAATTTTTTATCGAAAATGTTCTTTGGCATGAACAGTTTTTGATTTTCTTTGGTTTTATCTCGATTGAGTTCCTCATCCACGAATCAAAATCCTCCATGGCGTTTGGCCAAAAGACATAACCACTAAGCGTAGTATTGATTAGTATTTGGTCTGCGTGATCTCCGTATCTTCTGGGCACCCACGACATCAGGAATCATCCATCGACATCCCCCTACTCAGTGACTCACACGTTTTCCACTCTCTCTCTCTCGCTTTTCGTTTTCTCTCATTGTCCTATCCACTCTTCCATTTGACTTCATCTCCCTAACGCCTTAGAAAGGCCCTACACTTTATTCTATTAGGATATTTTACCCCGAAAAAGCGCGCGCCTATCTACGGCCCACGCATTCCTATCTTAAGTCATGTATAGCGCCATACCATTTTCACCATCCAGACTTGAATTATTGTTAGTGTTGGTCAGATATATGGTAGGAGGTGACGACAAGCTTGGTTTTCCGATGTTTCTTTCTTTTGAAATTTTAATAACCATTTAAATGATTGGAATATATTCAAAGGAACTTACTAATATATTAAAAAATTATTTATTAATTTTTACTCGAAGTCAGATAGTACAATTTAAAATATGGGCTAGGGAACGTCACTGGTGAAAATCGGGTACATGGCGTATTTTCGCAAATTGAATTTTACTGAGTTTTATGAGATTTATTCGTGGATTTCGGAGTGATTCCATTAAATATAATTTTGTGCAATTTTTTTCGACCCAAAATTGACTTATTTCGTCCCATATTTCACGAGATTCGCCTCAAATCTCGTGATATTCCGTGAAATTCCTGCAAATTTCACGTGATCCCTATTCGCTAGATCACCCTTTAATATTTCGCACATGGAATCTATCCGAAAACGAGATAAACTTAAGAATATTTAACTTTACAAGAATGAACGCAGCCCAGATTTCACCAGCGACTAACTAATCCCTCAGTTTAATTTATTTATGGTTGATAATTGAACGAATTTGATGAAATCACTTCTTTTCCTAACGCATAATCGACTTTTTTTGCGTTTACAACCAATGAACAAAGTTGAAAACAAAATTAAATTTTAGATAGAACCGTATAGATCAGCTATGATATTCTATGGGAAAGTTTAGTAAAATTAGCCGATATTTTAGAGTTCATTGTTTATTATGTGACGCAAAAATATTTCCTATGTATGATGTACATTTTATATTTTCCCATGAAAAATTTGGTTTATTTGGTTGTGAAATGGTTTTAAACTTATCCAAAATATTAATGATAATTTGAAACCTCCTTAATTGGACTCCTCACCCAATTAGGAGTGGACCCTCGTTACGTGTAAATTTAATTTACACGTTAACAGACAGAAATATTTCATTTTAGGCCCGATGGATCAAGTTTTTAATTATTTCGTTACCAATTAATTTGATTTTTTCTTGGGGTAATTTTAATCGCCATCATTGACTAGTTTTTGCAATTATAAGAATTCACAAAAGTTGTAAAATACTCGGATTTTGCGTTACATATGGCAATTGAACAAAGTGATGTAAAATTCAGCGCAAAGTGTTACTAATCTACAGACTTTCTAAGCTATTTAATTCGCCATTTTTAAAGAAGAAAAACGTTTGGGAGGGTGAAAAGGAAAATCAATTGATTTCATTATCGATTCTTCTAAATAAATAAAAGCTTTTTATTTATTTGTTACTTATTTATCTACATATGGAAACATCCAGGAAATACCTTCGGGTCATTTTAAAATTCAGTTTAATTTGAGATTAATTCAAATAAGATTTAGTCGAACGATGTCCAATTGTATGTGTTTCTGCGGTGTAGTGGCTATCATAATCCGTTGAGCGCCCGGAAGGCCCCGGGTTCGGAGATGTTCTTTTATGTTCGTATGTTTAAATTCACAACTAAATTATCTCAAATAGGGTCCAAAATCGTGTGTCATGGCGCAGTTGATAGCGCCATTGAATGCCGGTGCTTCTTTCAGCATCCCAAGTAGGATCAGTACCCAAAGAGTTCAGTACCCGATGAAGTTGTGTCTAATGAAGTTCGTGCTCAGATACCAAAGTTATTGTTTTGTAGTTTAGGTTTTAGTTCAAATAAGGTTTAGTCGAACGATTCCCAATTGTACATGAATCTGCTGTGTATTAGTTATCTCATCCGATTCAAACGCTGTAGGGCACTGGTTCGAGACCGCATGGGTGCAGGGAAAGTATTTTATTCTCGTTAGTTTAAATTTACAACTAGATTAGCTCAAATAGGGTTCGACATCGTGTATCGTGGCGCAGTTGAAGTCGTATCTAATGAAGCTCGTGATTAGATACCGAAGTTATTTTTCATAGTTAGTTTTTAATTCAAATAAGATTTAGTCAAACGATTCCCAATCGTATATGTTTTTTCTGTAGAAATTACTATTTTGAAATTTTAATTTAAATGATTGGAAAATATTCGATGGATCTTACTAATAGATTAAAAAATTATTTATTAATTTTTACTCTAAATCAGATAGTACAGTTAAAAATATGGGCTAGGGAACGTCACTGGTGAAAATCGGGTACATGGCGTATTTTCGCAAATTGAATTTTATTGATTTTAACAAGATTTATTCGTGGATTTCGGAGTGATTCCATTAAATATAATTTTGTGCAATTTTTTTTCGATCCAAAATTGACTGATTTCGTCCCATATTTCACGAGATTCGCCTCAAATCTCGTGATATTCCGTGAAATTCCTGCAAATTTCACGTGATCCCTATTCGCTAGATCACCCTTTAATATTTCGCACATGGAATCTATCCGAAAACGAGATAAACAAGAATATTTAACTTTACAAGAATGAACGCAGCCCAGATTTCACCAGCGACTAACTAATTTTATTTATTTATTTATTTATTCATTCATTTATCCCTCAGTTTAGTTTATGGTTGATAATTGAACCAATTTGATGAAATCAGTTCTTTTCCTAACGCGAAATCGACTTTTTTTTTGCGTTTACAACCAATGAACAAAGTTGAAAACAAAATTAAATTTTAGATAGAACCGTATGGATCAGCTATGATATTCTATAGAAGAGTTTAGTAATTAAAATTAGCCGATATTTTAGAGTTCATTGTTTATTATGTGACGCAAATATATTTCCTATGTATGATGAATATTTTATATTTCCTCGTGAAAAATTTGGTTTATTTGGTTGTGAAATGGTTTTAAACTTATCCAAAATATTAATTATAATTTCAAACCTTCTTAATTGGACTCCTCACCCAATTAGGAGTGGACCCCTCGTTACGTGTAACTTTAATTTACACGTTAACAGACAGAAATATTTCATTTTAGACCCGATGGATCAAGTTTTTAATTATTTCGTTACCAATTAATTTGATTTTTTCTTGGGGTAATTTTAATCGCCATCATTGACTAGTTTTTGCAATTATAAGGATTCACAAAAGTTATAAAATACTCCGATTTTGCGTTACATATGGCAATTGAACAATGTGATGTAAAATTCAACGCAAAGAGTTACGGATAGACAGACTTTTTAAGCTATTTGTTATATATATGTGTGCTATCTCTTCAGCTAAGCGGCCACAAGGCCCGGGTTCGAAACCACGCGGGTTCGGAGATGTTCTTTTATGTTCGTTTGTTTAAATTCACAGCTAAATTAGCTCAAATAGGGTTCAACATCGTGTATCATGGCGCAGTTGTTAGCGCCATTGAATACTGGTGCTTCAAAGATCAATCTTCGAAGATGGTCAGTATCCCAAGTAGGATCAGTACCCAAAGAGGTCAGTACCCGATGAAGTCTATCTAATGAAGTTCGTACTCAGAAACCGTAGTTAGTTTTCCATAAAATTTCACGTAATCCCTATTCGCTATATTACCTCAAAGTATTTCGCGCTAGGAATCTACCCGAAAACGAGATAAAAAGAATGTATAAGGTATTACTTTGGCCAGTAAAGATTTCGCCAGTAACTAAATAACCCCCGAATTACATTGTCAACTTTGTCACTTTTTGGTCAAACATAACAATGGTAGATATTCAGTTCTATACCGTAAGTGACCTTTTTTCCGGGACACACTTTGGACCCTATCTGAAACGAATGGTAGTTCCTCAAAAAAAAAAAAAGTTCCTCTGGATATATACATCAGTTGGGCCTATAACGCTTGAACCATTATATCTCCAAAAACTTAATTCACGTCAGAAAAAAATTCAATCAAAGGCTGTAAGAAAGCTATTGGTAAAAGGCGTCCGAGTATGACCATATTAATAAAAGACGCCTGCGGGAAATTTGGAAGTTTCCACCTTTTAGTTTCGCTAGATTGACTGTATAATAATCTGGCAGCAGTTGATATCTTCCATGCGTGACTTTCTCTCTTTTTGCCGGTTCAAGTTCAAATATGGGACACGTACCGGGACACCTTTTAAAGTCCGGCTTCTTTTCACAATATCTTTGTTGTCAGCCAACTCCCAGTTACTGCTAATATGTAAAGGGCTTTGCGTTTGAACTCATAATAGCTTGCATTCGAATAGCTCCCAAACTTTAGGACGTACGAATGTTGCGAAGTTTATATTGGCACAAAACGATACGTATATTTAATTATTAATTTTTTACGCATTTCTTGACCTAATTTTATAAGATATCTTACACTTCAAAAAAGAGGCGAATCACTTACGAAAAAAATTAACAGGTTCAAGTGGAGCTAATTACCCCGTCAATTTCGGTTCGGATTGTTCCCTGTGAATTCACGTGATTTTTTTCGTCGCGTACGGCCCACCCCTATATTTCACGAGATTCCTCGGGTCTCGTGAGATTTGCATTCCGTGAAATTTCCTCCGATTTCACGTGATCCCTTGCCAAATTCGCGAGATTCACCATTAATACACCACTAAGATTTCACGGGTTTCGCCTTGAAACGTAATTGCATTGGAAAGATCCGATCATGTACTGTATTTGGAAGTTTTGTACATTTTGAATAATTATTTCACGTACTTCTATAATAGTGATTCACCCTTCGAATGTTTTGAATATTAAGCGTTTTAATTTAATTTATGAATTATAATTTAGCAAAGTGTAATTAGCAATTTCAATGGAAACGTATCGATTTTGTGCCAGTATTTTACAGTATACATCGAGAGACGATGAGTTATCTGTATAGATGAAAATAGGGAGGGCTCCCATCGGGATCGAATCTCGACTTCCCAAAATGCATCCGCTAGTCATCACTCTATCCCCGCTCCCGGTTGTTCCGCCTCCGAATTGATATTCATTTCGGCACCCTCTAAAAACCTTTCCCATATAATATATATATTTTCTTCTTTTTTCCGACCCATAGTTAAATTGATCTTTTAACCCAAAAATTACAAGTTGGGAAAACCAAAATATTACCTCTCCGAGTCAAGACGACTACTTACAAACTTATTTACCCAGATATGGAAATGTTTCTTAAGTTAAAATTTATGAAATATTAAAGCAGTATACAAAGCATAGCAAATTTACTGTAAATCAGACGACATTTTACATCCAATAATGATATACTTGTACACATTAAAATCATCCGATGGGGGAAAAACGGGTCATCGGCGTTTTATAAATGACGCTAGCGCAATAAAGCGTGCAAGGTACCAAGGCTTAACAAAAATTGTAGGATAACATATTTATAGAGATAGATAACAACTTTTATAATTAAAATTAGAAACTAACATATCTCTTAAAATTCTCGCGTGATCAACTGGTTTCACGCCAATTAAATAGCTATAGTCCCATAGAGCTATTTGTATTAATTCCTCCATGGTTTTTTCGCCAAGCTGAGAACTACGCGTTTTACGTCACGTTATCAAAAAAGCAGACTATTTTCTTTGAAGACCGCGCTAGCTCAGCGCTAAGCACCGTGACGTCAAAATTCAAAAACAAAATCCCTGGGCCGCGTTCAGCAACGCGAGGCTCTGCTGAACGCGACCCAGATTTCCACCATGATTATAAATCTAAGCCTAATTATTTAAAAGTGTATTTAACTTTCGGCTCACTCTGAACCGTTAATGTCTCTGCATACAGAAACGAAAACCAAACCCAAACCCAAACTTTTACTTTTTGGTTCACTAGGCCTATTGACAAATAAGAGTTCATTTGACCAACATAGTAGCGTTGAACTTGTATTCACTTTAGAAAGGATTATGCTATAAACAGATGTAGTATAGCTTAAGTAATATATAAACATCCATTTTAAATAATAATATTAAAAAAAATCTTTGGAATATCAAAATGAAATAGAGCTTTAAAGCTACAAAAGTACTAAATGCATCATAATTACGAAAAATATTCCCACATATTCAGTTTATATTAAGGATAAAGGGAATATTATGGTTGTGTTGGATTTCTTTACACATCAAAACAAAACGAACTTCTAACGCAGCGCACTACTGTAACAACGGACGGACACATACAGACAAAAACATAGACTGCTTTTAACTCTTTCCGTATTAATTTTGAATTGAGAAACAAGATTATCTTAAATATTAAAATAAATATAATTAATATTTAATATTTTCTTCGTTAGTTATTCGCCTTATTGAACGTTACATCGTTTTAAAAAAGAACAATTAAACATTCTTGAGAGACTTGACTAATATTGGCGTTTGAAATGAAGCATACGCCGGTTGCTTCGCCTTACTAAAATAGGTAGTATATAAGGGTTTCGAATCGCAGCCATGGATAAGAACAGCGCAATTGCGTGAACCTTTGGTGGAAGCCCCACCTTAGGGAGGCCGGACGTTTCTCGTAACCCTGGCCGATCGCCGCGTATGTCTTAACCTTAACGATGATGATGGAGTAGAAGCCAGGTGTGCAGACTGGTGTCCATGTGGGATGGACAAAAACAATGACCAGAAGATGGTGGTGTGTAGAAACCAGTGTGTACAGACTGGTGTCCATGTGGGATGGACAAAAACAAAGACCAGAAGATGGTGGTGTTAGAAGCCAGGTGTACAGACTGGTGTCCATGTGGGATGGACAAAGAGCAGATGACGGTGGTGATTAGAAGCCAGTGTGGACAGACTGGTGTCCATGTGGGATGGACAAAGACCACAAGAGGGTGGGGATTAGAAGCCAGTGTGTACAGACTGGTGTCCATGTGGGATGGACAAAGAGCAGCAGATGATTGTGATTAGAAGCCAGTGTGTACAGACTGGTGTCCATGTAGGATGGACAAAGACCAGAGGCTGGTGATGTTAGACAGGCAATGGAGTAATAGCCTGTAAGTGTAATACAATTTTCGAAATTTCCGGAAATTGAGAACACGTTTGCTCCGATTTGCAAACTGCGAACGCGGTCACGTGGGTGTAACAACAGACAGACACACACACACACACACACACACACCCACACACACACACACACACAGACACGTCGAAATTAGAACCTCTCCGTGACATACGTCACTCGGAGAGGTAAAAATCAAAAGCGAGAGATAACTTTAAATTATTAAAATACTTTTAATCTTACATAGTTGCCATATTTTACGCGTTGCCCAGTTAAAGTTTAAAAATACGACCTGGTCAGTAACCTCAGACCGTTTGACCTTTCAAAAGATTATATTTTTGACCAAACCAACACTATTCTTACGTGATGTTGTTAAGAATGTTCCTATTTTACGGATATTAAACTATTTGAGCGAGGGGCAGATCACTTATATTAAATTGTCTACATTATGATTGAATTTTTCTTCGTCGGGTTTTTGGGTGATTCCATTTAGATTTCGGTTTGCTTGATTCTCTTCTTAACTATTCTTTATCTATCTTTAACTATTCTACGAGATTCACCTCAAATATGTGGTGATTAGAAGTACACCATATTCCGTGAAATTCGCCTCAAACTTGACGTGATTATTTCTCAAAGTGATTTACCTCTCGGTTTCACCATTCAATTTGAATATTTATTTTCTAGACGTTATACATGGTCAAAATAGGTGAACCACTGACAATAGATTGCGGGGCTCTTCAAAATTACAATAGGATTCGCGATGATTTTTATGGGAAATGGTCAATCATTCCATTCTGGTCTTTTTAATCGGGATATACCCCACTCTAAACAGAATATCAATAGCACCATATCACACCACACCACCCTTGAACCATCCAATTGATCTCTTCAATATAACAAACCACCCGTTGAGTCGTTAAAGTATAGCACCCCACTCTGTATAATAGGTCCCTGTCTCCCAGTTAAGTTCAACCCATCTCTACTCGGGTGGTCCTCCGAGGATGACCCATCTGTTTACTTAACCAGGAACACTTATTGATCATTGGTGTACATATAGGATAGGTTGTCTTTTTGAGGTCCGGATGGTGGTGGTTTCTGGTGGACGTTTTAGGAAGGAATTGCGCCTCTGGTTATCATTGTTGGGTTTCAAGTGTCTAGATGGCGTCAAGGTCTTCGCTTAGATTGGGGAATTTTATGTTACTTGACGGACGAAATTGATGTATTGAAGTGAAAGGCATGGCGCGTTTGGTAAATGTACCTGGGGACATCGTAATGGGTTATTCTGCCCCATTGACAGTATTGGTTCCTCACTTGAGCGAGATCTTTAAGTAAAGATTGCTAAGGTTAGCTGTCGGCAACGGCCATATCACGCTGAATACACCGGTTCTCGTCCGATCACCGAAGTTAAGCAGCGTCGAGCGCAGTCAGTACTTGGGAGGGAGACCACCTGGGAACACTGCGTGCCGTTGGCTTTTTTGTTTTTACTAGAACCTTTGAACATTCGGCCACAAAATTTGGATTCCTTTACAAACCTATAGGCTTTGAATTTTTATTTTGATAACTTTACCTTCGACCCTTAAGGAGTCCAAATTAACCTTTCGTGACCCCTGTTCTTTGAACATACAAAGTTATAACACCAAAATCTACAAATATTTGATTTTATTCAGACAGACATAATTCAAAACATATTTACAACATCATTTGTTTTTTAATATGAACAGAAATATTTTAAAACCTCAAAAAATTAGGTCTATATATTATTTACAGAATTATACACCCTTGTGTTTTAATTATAAAAAACCAACTCAAGAAGTGTATGGGATTATTCATTAGATTTACCGGTTTAACGAGTCGTCCCATTATTTAAAGGCGAGAATATCACCTCTAAATAAATATAATTAATTTATAAAACATACGTATTTAAAAAACGGTGAGCAATATCTTAGTAAAATTTTAAATAAATATGAATTTTTTTAAAATACCCAAAAAAAATTAAAATATACACTTACTTAAACGACTTTAACTTTAAAATAATAATATTTAATAGTTAATTGATTCGGATTATTACGAATAAATGGTATATTAATTATAATTTTAATATAAATTTAAAACAAAAAATTCTATAATCGACTTGGGTAATATTTGGCATTATGGCAACCACTACTGTTTCCGCTACTCCTGTTAGTTCTGATGCTAGAATTGCATTCTACGCTTAATGGCGGTCTAACGACCGAGTCCCTGTCCCGATCTGTCCTTTTTGGCAATAATTTATGCACAGTTACGTCCTCTAATCCGCAAGGTTGCTCGAGAGATGGGTACATACCACCGTTACCACCAGTAACCCCGTTTCTAAGATGGTGTGGTCCAGGAACCTCTCTTCTTTGAAGTCTTTTACAGTCTTCACCGACACCATCCGGTCTTCTTCTCTCGACCTTTTGCCTTCGAAGACCATATCGTTGCACTGAGGCAATAATGCAGATCATGACGGCAATTCCCAAAACTGAAACGGCCACAGTTATGGGGAAAGGTACCGAGGAAAAAGTCAGACTAGAGTTGTCTTGGTCACTCCCTGAAAAGATTATATTGTAATTAGGGTAAGTTAGTGTTAAAGGTTAAAACGTTTGTAGGGGTTGAAAGAATTTTTAGGGTTAAAGGTTAAATGGTGTCTTACGATGTTTTTGGTGATTGACAACGGTTAAGTAGGCACTCCGGAAACTGTATCCTAAAATGTTGGCACCAAGACAGACGTATTTTCCCGAATCGGACTCGGTGACGTCATTAATGATTAGTTTGTTGAGAAAAGTTCCTCCTGGATTCTCTAAGATGTCCGATGATTTTAGAACGCGAAAGGATTCCCCTTCAACAACAATTAGGTTTTCCTCAACTCCAGTTGAAATTGCGCCCCTACTCGAAATACTCTCCGCGAAGTCCATTAAATCGTCTTTCTCCACGCGTTTTAACCACTGAAAAACAAAAACCATCTTGCAATTAGTTATCTAACCCAATTAGATGGGTGTTTGAAAGATTTGAGAATATGCGATTATTTGTTTTCTTTACGCCAAATAGAATTTAATCTTACTTGAATATGTGGTGGGACATCGCTTCTAATCCGGCATTGTAATGTAGCCGTTGCACCCGTATTAGCCGTCGTATTGATGGGATGTTCACCCGTTAATTCGGGTTTCTTCCTCACGCGATCTACGAGCGTAAAATACAATTAAATAATGTCTAAATTACTTTAGACATAGTTTTGAAACCTACCGACGACTTCAATATTGAAGGTGACATTTTTGGAGCCCATGATATTGTGCAAAAGACACGTGTAATTTCCCGCGTCTTGAGGTTGCAAATCCTGCATTTGTAGAGTCCATCTACCTAATTTGGCACCAGAGGGAAGGTGATAGCTTGTAGATAAAGGTTTAGCCCCACGGTATACTGTCCCTCCTGTTACAACGGGGTTTCCATCCCTTAACCAGGTCAACTGGGGCCGGGGGTGACCCTTTCCTTCGCACTTTAGACGGACGGTGCTACCAACTGGACGTTGAATGACTGGATGTGGGAATTTGGTTATGTGGGTGAATTCTGGTTTACCTGATGAAGAAAGAATTATTTTTAATTATCGATGCAAAGCGTTACGGGGTATTCGTTATATCGATTACTCACTTCTTTGCGGATTTTCCCCCTGTTTGACTGTGGGTTCATCCTCGCTTCTTCCCGGAAATAAATTGCCATGATTAGGGTTATCAGGATCCGATTCTTGACTCTCCTCTTCCGCCTGATCCTCTTCTCCGTCTTTGTCATCGAGGTCCCCCGATTCCAGTACCAATAGAGAGACTGAGACGGTCACCGACCCAAACCCATTGACCGCGCGACACTCGTAATGTCCAGTGTCTTCGGACGACACACTTTTAATCTTCAAAGCACCTTGACCCGTTACCCTTATTCGTTCAGTTTCAATTAAAGGGTCACCTTCCTTGGACCAGTCGAAAAAATCCGCGCCCGAAGCACCGCAACTTAATTGAACCGTTGTTCCCGCGCTGGCCACGTGCCTTAGTTCGCTGCCATGGAGGATTATTTTTGGTGGACCTGTAATCGAGAAAAAATATTTGTAATTTATAAAATCAGAAGAGCGTCCATAGGCTTAAGAAATATTTGATTTTAAGGTCCGGGTAATTGGTCACCTCGCGCGCTAAATTTTTGTGGGTTTTATTAGTCTTTCGTAAAGGAATTTGTGTCCTTTTTACCGGTCCAAATCCCACGTGTCCACCATGAATATTTTTTGTAATATAGAACCAAAATAACGACTCTACATACAGCTATATATCCCACCCCCGCGTAAATAAATTGGGTTTCCAAGGAATGGGATGTTATAGTGATAATTCTCTCAAACACCTTTGTCAGATATAAATCACGGGTATCTCTATAAAAGTAACTATCCCATTTTTTTAAAACAAAACGAGTTAGGAGTTAAGTTTTTATTTCTGCTTTCAAGACAACTATGAAGTTATTCAAATTTAGCGTCAATGTATAACTGTTAAAGAATATGTTTTTTGTTCGAACGTGACTTAGAAAAAGGCGGATATCTTTAGAGTTTGTTTTTGGAGAAATTGAATAATTTCATATGAGTGAAAAATTACTAGCAGTCAAGATCTTCAATTATCCTTATTTTTTTTTTAAGCTGAATCTACCTATTAATCATTATGCCCACGTTTTAAACCTCTGAAATTTATCTGCCTATAATTAAATATCGAGGTCCTACGTAAGATATTATTTTTTTAGAAGAAAAAAGCAACCTTTTTCTCTTAAAGAACTTAAGAAGAAGTTGTTGAGAATACTTAAAAAAAAAGTTAAATTTTGGGCGTTATCTAAGTTGCGCGGTTTATATTATAACATAAGGGGTTTTTATTTGTAAACTTGGTTGCCGAAGCAAATGTCAGTGAACTTGGGGGGCCGAAAGAGAACGAAATCTAATAAATTAACTCATCAAGCCCAGCCAGATTTGGTTGTTGGAAGAAGTTTACTTTTTTTGACTTCGGGGGAGAGTATATGTTATAAGGTAGTTTTGGAAAGGTAGATAAAGAGATGAGGGGTGAAGGGGGTAAGAAATTAATGCATTAAAAAGGTGGGTTACAATCTTATAGGGCGGATTTGGGCCTCCAGGGGCGCTGTTGAATTTTATTTTATTTTTATACATTTTTTTTTTATATTCAAGCACTCGAGTCGTTTTTCAAAAACTTAAAAAATTTCGCCCGCCGCCTCTTCTACAAGTTATACTGTAGGTACTTTTTACGTCTTTATGTATAAATATATGTAATTTTTGTATTATGATGGAGCGAGTCGCGAGGGAGGGCTTATAAATATTAATAATCGTGTCAGTACGTCACATGACGGCGAAAAACTTATGAAAATTGTGTAGACCGGACTTGGATTTCATTTTGGCTTCGACGGATTTCACGATATTTACAAATCCTTAATCTGACTTTTTTATATGACTAATTTATTGCTGTTTAATGAGATTCACGTCTACGGAGATTTCTCCAAAACATTTCACGAGATTTCACCTAAAACTTTCACGCGATTATCCACAAAATACTTGACTTTTCTCCGTCCGAGTTTTCCCGGAATTGTCAGAGAAATATATTGTTTACTAAAAAGTTCAGGGAAATCACGGAAATTTGTGAGGTTTGAGTAAGTTTGCCTTGAAGGGGTTGCTCCAACTAAAATAACCAGTTCCGTAGTTTTTACTCCATAAAACCACTCATGTAGTTGGTAGGTGACCTTGCACTTATAAATATCAGGGAAATATATATGGGAATAAACCTGAAAATATAAGGGAAATCGGTTTTCCAAAACTTGTATGAACCCTGTCCATATTTCACGAGAATTGACAATTATTTCATGGAATTCACCGTCATCTTAAACCTAGATTGCGCGTGACTCCCTCCCAAATTTCACGAGAATATCTGATTTCGAGGCATTATTTTCTTTTCCGCTGCGATTTGATTATCGCCTCCGAGTTACGACTTGTTTATTCCCGGGCCAAAAGTCGCTCCTTAATCTTTCACATTTCTTTAGCGTGTCCGTTTAGAAGGAAATATGTATTTTCTTTTTATTATCGAGTTAGGCTTAGCAGCGTGTGCGAGTCGTCTTGGCGATAATACGCATTGGTATTACGTGAGTCAGTGGGGTTTATTACAATAATATTGAGGTGAAAACGAGGCCAGTGTGTGGCCGTGAAAAAGGGCGGACGTTGAATTTCGGGGGAATGAAATGATTGACGTTGAGTTTGTTTGCAGAACATGACAAGCCATATTTTTTCCACTTCACCTTTGTTAAAATTAATGTCTGCGTTAAGAGGAAAAGTTTTTTCCCCATTTTCTTCCGAAGTTTTTTTTCTTTTCCTAGTTACCGCAGGCGTTGCGTTTGACTTCTAACTTATTGGCCGCCGCTAACTACAAAGCAGAAATTTTAGCAATATAGATTGTCATCGTTTCTTCCTTCTGGCAGATTAAAAGGTAGATCCTGGCTTTCTTAAGCCTTTGGTAGTAATTTTAGGCTGACGGGAAATTTATTTGAGAGGCACATGGGAAATATTTAAATATGTTCAAGAAGTGATATCTAGTTTATTAGGGAGAAGATATAAGGTGCCTAAGTATTCGCGCGCCATAGTCCCAGTCCCCGTTTTCAAAATACAAGGGGGGACGTAAAAGGAGGCCGGGCTATTTCACCTCTCATCAGTCGGAAAATACGTAATTTTCGTCATTCGCGTAGCGCTGACGTGAGTTTTCAAGAACCAATGAGATGCTGGTTGAAATTTAGCGGCGGGGATTAACTTCGGACCTACGTTTGGACTGGAGATAAAGCTGGTATGTGGCGAATTTATACCTTATCCCTAGTAAACTAGATATCACTATTTATCCCTAGTAAACTAGATATCACTATTTATCCCTAGTAAACTAGATATCACTTCTTGATATATTACATCAAGTTGCCCAATAATTTTGCAAAATTAAGATGTTGTTGATTTGTCATGTTTATGCTTTGGGTTATGGTAAACGTTAATTATTTTTCTGTATTTATTTTTCAAAACGCATAATGAAACGTTACGTTTCTTGATGATGTTATAAAATACATTACAACATGGTAAAGACCATTATTGAGAAGTTGTTAATGGATATAGCCAGGTTTTTTTTTTTTCAAATAATTTATTAGTTTAATCGTAAAGGATAATACAGGGTGTTTCTGATAAGTCTAGTCTAGCATAAATTAAGGGGGATGTTCATTTAAACAATTTTGAGTCAAAAATGTTCCATGACATTTTGCCGTCCTGGTCACCGTTTTCGAGTTATGATTGGAATATTTTAAGAATAACCCCCTACATTTCATTAAGAAACTGAAAGACAATTCTAATTAAATTAAGTGGTCACCCAAAATTATAACTCGGACGTCAAAATATCATGGAACATTTTCGACTCAAAATCGATTTCCCAAAGAACATCCTCCTTAATTTATGCTAGACTTATCGGAAACACCCTGTAAAATTAGGCTCATGAAAATATGTATATTTTTTTTATCAACTTGGTTATCTATACCTCATAAATTAGAAACATTCAAGGTATAAACTATAAAATTAAAACGAGCATCTTAAATACAACATTTGAATAACGCCATTTATATCCAATCGAATTTGAATTTCAAATTTTCGTATTATAAATAAAAGTTGAGTAAAGACACGCACGCCTCTAAGGCATTCCTAAACTTTTATAATTAATTTTTCCAAAAAAAAAAAAAAAATAGCATTCTATACTAAAGGATGGCTGATATCCCCCTAGACTTAATTTTCAGTTTAAATTAAATTATTTAACCTCCCTTTAAAGGCGAGTTTAAATGATCAATCACGAAGTCCGTAAATAAAAGAGAGAATTGTAATAGGGGAGGGAGTTCTCATTTTTTTTCTAAGAGGGATTATAAATTTGCAGAAGGGTCTTGTTAACACATCGTCGCCAAGAGAAAAATTACGCGAAAGCTTTTATACAACAGAGGGGAGGGGATAGAGAGAGAGGAAGAAAGAAAGGGAAAAAATTAACATCCAAATGAGAGCCTCGGAGCGAAAAATTCAATATTCCAAACTTGTAACGTTTTTTAAGACTAACCAAAAAGTCTTGGGAAGAAAGATAATAAGAGGGAATGGGATATACGTATAGTATAGTTTTTGGCAAAGCAATTAAAACTGGTTTGACCACATTTTTCGGCAATATAGAAAAGAAAAAATTACGTTTTTTTTTTCTATTTTATTTTAGTTTAGTTTAGTTTAGGCTTAATAAATGAACCTGCCCCTGAAATAGGCGTTCAGTGAAAAACGAACTATCAAATTAGAAAAATAGGTTTAGTACGTCGTGATTTGATTAATTTAAAGATTTAAATTATGACAAAAGTCCGACTGCAAGCGTCACTAAATAAACGAAAATCGTTTAGGCTACATCGAATTGCAAATTTTTCTTTGATTTATCTACAGATTTCCCGACTGTTTTTAGGTGATTTCCTTATAATTTGTTGTGATTTTCAAATTAATTTCGCATTTACCTAAAAATTTCTCGCGAGATTCCCTCGGGTTTCGTGAGATTGAAACAATTCCATGAAATCACCCCCAATTTCACGAGATTCCCTTATTAATTTTTCAATCTTCGTAATAACATAACATCACACTTCAATGGATTCACCCTAAACCAGTTAATTAATTACAATATATTTCATCAATAGATCGTCAAATTTTTAATTATTTTCAATACTTTATTTCAAAACAATGACTGTTCCCTCGCGTAGAACCTGAACAACTAATTCAACTGAATTTAAATCTAATTCAACTCTCGCCAACCGCTACATACGTCGAGCAATTACTTAAATTTCAGAGTTTTCCTGACATAACCCGCATGATGTAGGTACTCAAAATCTTTTACCCAACTTTTCAAACGCATACCTTGCTCTTGAAAAGTAATAAAAATAAAAAAACTCCAAATTCATTTTTTTCCCTTTTACAATTATTAATTGAGCCTCACGTTAACAAGACATTTGGGGGGAGGGGGAGTTAGGGGGACGGAGCAGCTCACGAATTCTTAAGAAGACTGAATTCTGTAATTTTTTTAAGTAAAGAAAAATGAAAAATATAGCGAAAAAACCAGTTTAAATTTTTTTCCCACTTGGTCCCTCCGTCCGCTAATATCACCACGACTGCCCATGTAGTTATTCGATAGCTTTGGAGGACGTACCCTTAAAACGTACCTTCTTTTTTGTTTCGTCTTATTCCATTAAAATTATTCTTTAGGCCCACCCTATTAAGGGGGGGGGCGATACGGGTGGGAGATTTGAAATATATGTAAAATATATATCAAGTTGTTCGCATTGCTAAGTGACATGGACAACAGGTAGGAATTCCAACCGGATATTTCCAATAAATATTCAATTGACCTTTCAGTATGTGGGAAATCGACCCTTAAGATAACGAGGGTTTCTGGTAAAGAAATGTTAAAATGTAACTTTTGGATGGTAAATTAATTTTGTTTTCAATGCATTCATCCGCTTAGCGCCCGGAAAGCCCCGGGTTCGAGACCACGTGGGTGCGGAGAAATTCTTTTATGCTTGTTTGTTTAAATTCGCAACTAAATTAGCTCAAAAAGGGATCGACGTCGTGTATCATGGCGCAGTTGGTAGAGCCATCGAATGCCGGTGCATAAAAGATCAATTTTCGAAGATGGTCAGAATCCCAAGTAGGATCCAAAGTGGTCAGTACCCCAAGTAGGATCTGTACCCAAAGAGGTCAGTACCCGATGAAGTCGTGTCTAATGAAGTTATTTTTTATAGTTAGTTTTTAATTCAAATAAGATTTAGTCAAACGATGCCCAATTGTATTTGTTTCTGCTTTGTAGCATTTGGTATAATTTGAAAGAAATATTTCTAACTTCCTTTAGGTTTTAGACAGTTGAACGATTTTAAGAACTATTCGATATAAAATGAAAATAAATAACTAGCTATTTTACGAAGTGTTTCTTGGGACACCAAAAGACATTTTTAAAGGAAAAAGAATTTTGGAGATAAGAGGAAAAATTAATTCCGACGGAAAATATATACTACCAGTTTTTTCTTCATCTTTTATTTTATATACTTTTTTTGCTCCTCTCTAAGCTCAAGATTTAACGGATTAAAATGGGAGCTTACTAACACCGAATTTATTGGAAGCCGATAAGATTTATACTGTATACGTGTTCGTTCGTACTATCCCATCCATCCAAGCTTGGCCTAAGATTATGCCACGTAGAAAGAAAAGAACTGCGACTTTAACAGCACTGAAAAGTTCAAGGAAAAGTCTACCCAACATAACATTATACCAAGAAGTGATATCTAGTTTATTAGGGAGAAGGTATAAGATGTATCAGCGCCATAGTCCCAGTCACCCTTTCAAAATACAAGGGGGGATGTAAAAGGAGGCCGGGCTATTTCGCCTCTCCTCAGTCGGAAAACACGTAATTTTAGTCATTCGCGTACGTCGCGCTGACGTGCAGGAGTTTTCAAGAACCAATGAGATGCTGGTTGTAATTTAGAGGCGGGGATTAACTCCGGACCTACGCTTGGACTGGAGATAAAGCTGGAAATGTGGCAAACTTATACCTTCTCCCTAATAAACTAGATATTACTTCTTGATTATACCTTAGAACAGCCTTTTTCTAAATATAAAAGGAAGAAATAGTAATAAATAAAAAAAATTATCTCTTATTATTAAAAAATAATTAGCATTTAATTTGTCTTAAAAACGCTAACTACTACTTCCCCGCCATGTTTAGAGGCGTCTGCTAGCCAGAACCCACATGGAATTGGTTCAACCAATCTCGTAGGGGTACGGGATTCTGGCCAGCAGACGCCATCAAACATGGTGCGGCAGTTGTCAACGTTTTTAAGACTAATTAAATGCTAATTATATTGTAATGAGAGTTTTTTTCTGTATTTTCCCTTTTATATTTGGCCTTTCTTTTAACCTATAATGTGTAGAACCAGAAGGGGGATCTTTTCCTTTAACTAAAGACCAAATGAATTTCACGAAAGAAAACCTCCTACAGGATAAGGGACAATTTTTTCTTTCTAATACCTAATCAATTCTACTCAAGCTAAGCCGTTTCAGAATTTTATCCGTCGCCTTTAAATCACTGTAGAGTTTATATCGAGGGGATATCACTCTATAGAGTACAATTTTATTTGTTTTTAAATGTAGTGAACGTCACTATGGCTTCCATCCTCCGTAAAAATTATACACTTTTTTTCCTTAATTTTTTTTTTATTTTTCTTTTGGGGAGGAACCACGTACCTTAACTATAATTACAAAGATCCGGGCTTATCTTCGTGCTTAACGTTTTTTTTTTCTGTTCGTAAATTCTTTTCGTTTAGATAAATATTTTATATATATATATAAAATGAATTAATTTTTATAAGCTATAATTAGCGGTTTTTGCGTAGGTATCTCGTAATCGATCCAATTAAGAGGGACCAATCGCGGCACGGGATTACCTATTTCTAGGCCGTATATATTACATTTTCGCCCAAGAAATATTTACTTTGGGTGGGGGCATATACGATGAATTATGAGATGACTGAGAACTTGGAATTAGCGATATTGTTAAAAAGGATCACGTGGGGATAAATGTTTCATTTTAATTATACAGGGGTGGTTCCGATAAGTCTGTCATAAATTAAGAAGGGATGTTATTGGTTTAGATTTTGAATCGAAAATGTAGCTTCTTTCTCCATTTTGTCGTCGGGGTCACTGTTTTCAACTTAAGATTGGATGCTTTATTTTACGGACGACCCCTTAAAGGCCGACTTCCAGCGAAAAGGGTTCTAGCGAACTGAAAACCGAGCATCAAGACTAACAATGAAGCGACCGTGTCGATTTTCGAAGCCCCGCTGGGTCAAAAGTTGGAAGGGTTCTAGCTAACTGTAAGCCGTGCAATGTGGTTCTAGCGAACTGAAGATGAACAATAGAAATCCTTTTAAATTTATTTCCTCTCGAAGTTTTGCTTTCCCCTGAAGGAAATTCTCTATTGTGTATCTTCAGTTCGCTAGAACCACATTGCACAGCCTTCAGTAAGCTAGAACCGTTCCATCTTTTACCCCCAGCGGGGCTTCGAAAATCGGCACGGTCTCTCCATTTTTAGACTCGATGCTCGATTTTCAGTTTGCTAGAACCCTTTTCAATGGAAGTCGGCCTTTAAATTGAATTAAGAAACTGAAAGACAATGATTTGAATTGATTTCTAATTTCATTGAGGGGTCATCCATAAAACACTATAATCATAACTCGAAAACAGTTATGTCATCAAACATTTTCGACTCAAAATCGTCCAATGAACATCCCCTTTAATTTATGCAGAATTATCAGAAACACACTGTATATTAGAAAATTTATTTCTTAATGTAAACATAACGTGATTTGCGATCGTCTATTGTGATTATAAGAGATCGCGTGGGGAAATACTAATCTTTGTTTTAATTGTAATAGAAATCTGTTTGTTGATGTAAATGTAAACTTAACATAATTCGAGATAGTTTATCACAATGTACGATATCACCTTTACGTCTCATTTTTCTCAGCGATATTTTAATACTTGGGGTTATATAAATCAGGGGTCGAAAACTCATCGATATCTCAGAGTCCTTGGAGTCGTGTTAGACGCGGGAGGTCTTGTTGCAGCTAACTCGCGATTATCATATTCCTTTTGAGGAAAAATATGTCTAAAAATCTTCTTTAATTAAATGAAGGACCGCCCATTTACTTATCCGGTAATCAAATACTCTCCCCCGTGCATGGTGCGGGTTAAAACCATTTTTTAATCTCCCTGGCCAATGTATTAGGTATAAGGGATAAACTTCAGTCACCCTTGGTGGGCATTCGGCCGTTAGCGATACCCACCTGTAGCATATATCATGATGTATACTTAATGAATAATGTATAAAATATCTTGGAAGAATCACCTTTCCTTAAGTTTAAGGTCATTTCGTAGTTTATGTACATAAGCGGACACCTTGTGTGGCATGTTTTCGTAATACCCCTATATCCAACTTCCAAGCACCCCCAGGGACAAATATTTCTTACTGGAATGGTTTTCCTTTTCGAGTATGTACGATTTAAAGGGATACTTCGACCAGGGATAGATTTAATTTTAGAAGTAGGAATGGAGAACAGAGTAATCTGGGCGCGCGTCAAAGTCCCGGACCCCCTTCCACGGGACGGGGGTATGAAAGAAGAGGCGGGTCATAGCTACAGAGGTAAAAAGGAATTGTGTATTTTTCACCGTCCCCGTCAGCAACGTCATCAAAACGTAGTTTAAGTGAGCCAATAAGATAATTTAAACTTTTCGATACGTGTTGGAGGGAGGGGCTGCATAACGGGCTATGAGTCGGACTGAAGTAAATACTAACCGTTCTCCATTCCTACTTCTAAAATTAAATCTATCCCTGAAAAGACCTATAATTTTTAACATTTTAAAGGCAGAGTGGAACCTTTTTACAACAATATTCAAAGTATCACGGTGTCAACTTCTCTTTAAAATCCTTTTTCACTCGCTGAAAAATAATATTTATTCCAAATCACGTCCCGTGCATTTAGTTTATTTTTTTTTTTTGAAGGCAACGCGTTGACTTCAATTGTGGGAATGAACAAGTTTACGGGAACTATGGCTATTTGAAACATTACAATTCAGTCCAATGATTATAGTTCAATTCAAGCATGGCCATGCACAAGTCCACTTTAGTAACTTATCCAACGAAGCGATTCCCACCCGCGACACCCCTATACAGATATGCCGGAAACTACTTAAAAATATATAGCAAAATCCTAACGAGGTTTGAGTGAGCCATTACCCCCTATATTAATATCATTTATGTCCAGCTATACTCTGGTATATGCGTTTTGTGACTTTGTTTAAAAGTTTGCTTTTGGTCTTGGGTTGATTCCTGAATATACTGTATATAGATTAGACAGTTGGCGTTAAAAAATTTCGAGTAATTGGATAGGGGAATAGTGCTCTGCCTTGTTTCAAAGGGGGTTAGTTTCGCAGCGCGTGTCAGGCAGCTCGTTAAAAAGGAACCCAAATTCTACTCCCCATCCCCTCACTCTGTTCTTTTATTTTCGTTACTTTCGGAAGTGCGTAAAAACCTATAGTATCACCCTACGCGTGGGACCTAGCAATAATATTTATCCCTCGTTTGCGTGAAGAAAAATGGCCCTGTTCGTACCTGAAACGTGCCCCTTGCAAAGAATTAAAGGATCAGGAATATATACAGTTAATAGGAATCTTTGTCTCCCCTTATGCGGGTTTTGTGGGCCGAACTTGAGTACTTTCCGTCACGCCTTATAATTGTGACGTCTTTCTATAGTTGTGATTTCATTGGTTGGTTTGCGACGAGGGTCGGAAGCTTAGGAGAAACTTTCAAAGCTAGAACACTCAGTGAAGCCTTCTTTAGACGCTCTTTGGTCATACCAGGGATAGATTTAATTTTAGAAGTAGGAATAGAGAACAGAGTAATCTGGGCGCGCGTCAAAATCCCGCACCCCCTTCCACGGGACCGGGGGGGGGTATGAAAGAAGAGGTGGGTCATAGCGACAGAGGTAAAAAAGGATTACGTATTCTTCGCCGTCCCCGTCAGCAGCGGCATCAAAACGTAGTTTAAGTGAGTCAATAAGATAATTGAACCTTTTCGTTACGTGTTGGAGGGAGGGGCTCTATACTGGGATATGAGTCGGACTGAAGTAAATACCAACCGTTCTCCACTCCTACTTAATCTATCCCTGGTCATACATAATGATTTGTCTAACTCTTCCCACAATATCCGCCTAACTCTTCCCACAATATCCGCCTAAATACGTTGAGAAAATGGCTACGCAGTACGCAATGATTTCTACTAGCTTTATGCGTTCCTGATGAAATGGATAAAGGTCCAAAGGTTTGCGGTGCTGTTTAGTATGAACGGGACGTCGATATCGCTTTTATAGTTTACCCTACCGTATCTTAGACACACAAACGAGATTCCCCGTCTTCTTTATATCTTCACCCTTGTAAAATAATCTAAACTCGATCTTGGCGAAGTTAAAACGCACCGATTTGTTTGCGTTGATTGAAAAGTAACAGAGGTTTTGGGGGGAGTTCTTTTTACTCTTCTTGAAGTTTGTGAAGTTTGTTGAAACAAAAGTGACACTATCCGCTGCCTCGCCTCGCAAACTATTTTTACAGCATTCTTTTAATTTTAACGCCTCCATTTTCTTATCGTGACGAATATCAGATTCAATTTTCTGAAGTTTTAAGTTTAAGAAGAGTACAAAGATGAAATGATAATAGCTAAAAGTCTCAACTTTTATTTATAGTTGGTATTATCTTATGGTAAGAGATTCATCCCTGAAACATAATACGCTTAGCTTAAATTGTTCACTGAATTTCAGCCATTTAAGATAAAGCTAATGTTTATCTACGGAGAATGGAATAAATAACGTATTAAGCCTTTTTCTCTATTGGTTCTATTTACGTTTTGATGGAAATTTTGAAAAGCCAATAGGAATTTCTTGTTTTTGACTTTTTTCTCGATAAAGCGGGGGAAATTAGTCTTGGTACTTGTCAAAACGATTACAATCTTAAGGAAACTTATGGTTCTTAATGGAAAAATGAGGTCTAACAAGCAAGCCAGATTATTGATAAAGGAAATAGTTATTTTTAAACTTTGCATCCTTGGGCTCGCTTATCTCACGCTGTATGTGGTTAAAAAACAAGTCCCCGAAATCCCTGTGACTCACAAATGAACTGTATTAACCTTACTCTAAGCCTAACACGTTGGGCGGTCAGAAAATAGAGAGTTTAAGCATCCCCTATACGCGTACGTGTAGCCACCTTTGACAATGCATTGGTCTAATGCACTGTGGAAGGTAGCTACACGTACGCGTTTAGGGGATGCTTAAACTCTCTATTATCAAGATAAAAAGTTCAAATTCGGACATTTCTCTTTAAAGGGGTTGGGGTAAACGGACTTATAACTCAACTCCTTCCCTTTTCGGGGGCATGAACCCCGAGAGAAACCCCACCGTTTTCTTATTATTTTCCTACATCCTTCTGTTGCTGCTGCTGTAGTAGCGGGAATTCAGAAACCCCCGTCGTCGTACTTATCAGCTTTAGGGTCCCGGAGGAAAACTCTTCCCCAAAATAGATTGTTTCCCCTTCTTTTGAAAGACATCCTTTTGACGCACTGGGGTATCAACTTAACCCTAACTATGTCCCCTTCTGTCAGATTAGACTGTTTCCTCGTGATGGTGGCAAGCTTTGAGATACCCCAGGTCAAGATGGTAACGTTAACAAAAATATACCGGTGCTTAGGATATACTCCCGTTTTGGGATGGGTGATAACGATCCCCTCGCTAGTTTTTGGGGTAAAAATATGGACCAGGGAGATTTAGTATAAGAAGTTGGATACTTTTTTATATTGGTCGAACAAACAACGGTGTTTTGAAGCTAAATTTCTGGGAAGTGTCCCGTCCCTCGAGTTAGTTAGTTCTGGGGTTTTAGGGGTCCCGTTTGGAGAACAGGGGAAGCTCGTGGGGTCTTCGTCTTTTCCTTGGCAATGACTATCCATCACTTCTTGCTTGTGAAAGACAAGACTTTGTATGTATAACCCCCGTCAGATAGACTAGAGGCAGGGATATGCCTTTCGTTGTGCTAGGGAGTTTGAATATTTAAGGTATACTGCCGTGGTACGGTTATAAACCATCTTGAAATAAAAAAAGGGAAAGAAATCTTGAAGACTAGAACCACCCCTAGACAGCCCACTATATCTTTTCTGGTACTGTTGTTGGCTTCTATCCTATCTTCTATTGTCATTACTATTTATTTCCACCAAGAATGTACTGTAGTGACAAGATATTCATAGTAGATTTGGTTTTACCAGAAAATCATAACCTGAAGACTGAAGTTTATATTTGTACTAACAAGAATACATAGAGCTATATGCGTCCCTGGTGCTAAAAGCCCGTTAACTTCGGCTAATGCAAAATTAAGGGGATATTCTTTGGGCGATATTGGGTCAACAATGTTCTATAACATTTTGCCGTCTGGGCCACTGTTTTCTACTTATTATTTTCAAGAGTGTTTTAGGGATGACCCCTAAATTAAATTAGTGAATACGGTCGCGAGGAAGAACTAATGTTTGTAATAATGCACTTCCCATCTTGGAAAATGCTTTACTCGACGGCATACTTCAATTTATGACCTTTCTGAAATTCAACTTAGCCTCGAGGTTCACCGCGCTTTACGATTGGGACGAACCAAGCATATCCCGAAATAGCTATGTGGTTGTATACGGAGGTTTTACCTATTGGTTAATTTATAACCCAACACTCAAAAGAAAAAAAATCCAACCCTCAATAGGATAACAAAAAGCCATCCCAATCTTTTACAAAAGGGTTGGACTTTTTGCATTTGCCCCTCTTTTGAAATCGCCCAAGAAGGTGATCATTATTTTTCCACCTTTTTTATGTGAAAAGTCGGAAATCTCAAGGTGTGGTTTTGGTCAATCCCACCATCACACAAGAAGAAGGGAAGCTTTCGATTCCCTCGAGAATATTTCTCGGATTCTTTTTTTAAACACGTATAAAAGAAAATGTAGTACTCACTTTGACTGTTGCTAGAATACGCCGAGGATTTAGGTTCGGACGAATGAATCCTTTGTAGGAGACCACTGGTCAACAGGAAGGTTACCAACAAGAGATTTGACACGGGGTTTAAAGTTTCCCTCAACCACCACACCCTCGATACGTTCACCTCCCACATTATAAATAAATGGTTCACATGGGCTCTTTTCTTTGATACTTTTTCAAGATGTCTCCTTGACACACGCGAGTATCACGCCTCCATCTAAAAGACCACCAACCTATATAAAAATATAAGGAAAAATATTTAAATTAGAAATGAAAATAAGCGTGTTTTATCAAACTATAAAAAAAGAAAGTCATCAATCTGGCTGGACCCCTAACGAGTAACGAGCAATTAATCTTAAGTATTTTTGCAGATTCTCACCAGCTCTCATTAGTGACGCTTGCCTTTCATCCCCCAGTCCTCTCTCTCTCTCTAAAAGGCGTTTCACCGCGTTATTACCAAGTCATAAATATGTAAGCCTTAAAAGAGAAACAAGTTGCGGCGTTTCACCATACTTAAATATACCCTACTTGAAATTTTAGGTAACAGACAGCTTAAGACAGTAATATTATAAGACAAGTGCTTTTTTACAGGTTCTTATAAACCATATTCTCTCCCTAAATTTAACATAAATTAATTCTTAATCGTCTCTCTATGGGAAACTCGAGTGTTTGAGAAATTTAACGAGACGTTATGATGAAATTTCATCGCCATATAAATTTATTGGTAGAAATATTTCTTGACGATTTTTGAATAACCTAATAAATTCATGGCTGGATAAACTCGAGAACGATTTAAAATTTCTTAAATACGATCCCCTTAAAGTCCAAAGGGTGTGAAAGGGGGGGGGGGTTTAATATACTCGGTAGTTATAGTATATGCACACCCCAATTCCAAACTTATCCATAAATACCGCGAAATTTACGCAGTTTCAAGAGTAAGATGATCTTCTTTCTGGGAAACCGTTTTTTTTTAATTCGCTAGACCATTAAATTATCCACGCTTTAAACTCTAAATTGTAAGTACGTGCCGGAATATAATTAAGCATAAAATTATTTAAATGTAAGAAGTTTTTTTTTTTTTATTTTCCAAACTAAACCAGACGCGTCTCTTTTAATTTCTCGACCTTTGAATTGAGGGAAGTTTGCTGTTATTTTAGCAAATGAAAAAAGAGCCCAAAGGCCCAAAACCATTAATTTTGTGATAATATTATATCTACGGTTAGGTAGATTCATTATCAGTTAGATTTGATTTCGTAACCTAAGATTATTCTTAAGATCTAGTTAAACAAATCGGCCTCTGTGCTGTGCCTCTCTCACTCCTAAACGGTAGCTATTGCCTCATAAATCTGTCTGGCTGTGATTATAAGTTCTCCTTATACACGTTTTGGGTAGATTCCTAGATTTTAATCTCGATTTTTTTTTTTTTTTTTTTTTTTGCCGTGAAGGTAATGTTTGTTCTTTCGTGGAAAGTTTTTTTTTTCCTCCCACCGCGAAGTTTACGGAAATCAACTCTGGCACTTGAAGCTTATTTTGATTAATACTGCATATAAGCCCAAGTTTTGGATAAAATTTCAGATACCATAAATACCCTGAAGGGATTTCGCCTTAGATTAATTTGGTATATAGTTGCATTTATGCATTCAAAATTTTAATTTCTTGGTTCTTGTGTGTTTTAACATAAGCGATAAGAAAATTGCTTCTTAAAGCAGGGTTCGTACAAACCATGGCAAATCTGGTTTCAAGGAAATAAATTGTTTTCTAAAACTTCAGGGAAAACTTTGGGAAATTTACTTTTTTAGTAAAACAGGGTTGCCAAGGGTCATTGAAAACCTGGAAAAGTCAGGGAATTTAAAAATGGGCCGAAAATGTCAGGGAATTTTAAAAATTTCAGCAAAGTCAGGGAATTTGATTTTAGTGGGTAAAATTTCTGGCGATAAGTCTTTATTGCATCCTCTCTTAACACAGAAAATTCTAGAGCAATCCTTAAAAATGTCTAGAATTGTTTTTATAAAGTAAATGCCTTTAAAAAATCTCTTAGACTGTTATTTATAGTTAAAATGTTACTTATACATTGGAAAACGTAATGTAGATCGAGTTTATTTAATTATAAGCACTTAAAACGTGCTGTAAACATTCACACTTTCGGCCTAAAAAGGTCAGGGAAAACCTGGAAAAGTCAGGGAATTTGGTTCTGAAAATTCCGTGGCAACCCCTCTATGCATTATAAAGGGACCCACCTGTAAATAAGTCGCGAGTTGACTTAGTGTGGATATCCCTTCCTAGACCAAGCTTAAAAAAAAAAAAAGTCAGAGAAATCAGGGTAATTTTTGGGGCTAAAGTAAGTTTGCTCTGAAGCAGTTCCTCCACCTAAAAATAACCCTCATGAAGCTATTACTCGCGGTTATTAAGTGGCCTTGCACCTGGAAATGTCTGGGAAATATATGGGGAAAAACCTGGAAATATCCTGGAAATCGTGTTTCCAAAAGTTTGTACGAACCCTGCTAAGGACTAGTGAAACACTACGTTGCGCGTGATTTTTGACGGCCTATCCAGCGCCATGAATTTCAGTGGGTGACATCACAGTCTGGGGATGCTAGCTTAATCCTCCAGCCAAATGCAAATAATAAATTGTCAGCGATTTATAGTTAGACACTAGAGTGGGGGCCTCCGAGTCCTCGAGAGACTCAAAGCCCTGCCTGATCTCCTTTTTCTCAAGACCCTTAAAATTCGACCATAGAATCGTAGATTATCCAGAGTTCGAGGGGTTTTTCAGGGGGACTATAGACAATTCATGGACGCCAGAAGGAGCCTTTAAGATTTTTCTTTTAGAAAAATGTCCATGGTCTGTAACTCAGAAGATTGTAGTGGATAGTTATTTAAACACTGTGGGATATACGTTTCCCACTCCGGGATATATTTGGTGCCGTTCAAGTACTACTTGATGGCCTACAACCGCTGTACCATGGGTGGGAAATGGGGGAGAAGTGTCTTTTCGCGACATGGTCATAAATTGGTCCGGATTTCCAGAAGAAAAAGGAAATACGCCAGTGGGTTTCTTTATTTGGGCGAGTTCAGATCATACTGAAGAACACTCGCATTGTACCGTTCAAGGGGGAGTTTTCAAAATACAAGAAGTAAAGACCTTACTACCCTCGATTGTCAACTTGATGCAAATGCGAACTTGTCTTAGTTTACCCCCTGTGGCGGTTTTTTATCTGTCCGAATGAACTCTGTCTTTCCCGAACTTGAACTATTTATTATTCGACTTTTTTAACCGAAAAACCAACCGGAGATTATTCTAGTGGTACTGAAACTTTCTTTCGAATGCTTAATTTAAGATTCTGCTATTCCTTCGTTACCAGAAGTATATAAAACTTCTCTTCGAGAGAAGTGTACATGATTGTTCCCAACAACCCTTAACATTTGGGGCAAGGTTACTAAACCGAATCACATACGTGATAAATAGTTCCCTCATCATTACTTTAACTATTTGCCAAGGCGAGTTTGTGGATTTTTGTCCCATGCCAAGACGAGGTTTGTGGCTTGATTGCTGATGATTTAGCACCTAACAGTTTTAGAATTCACCCCACGGTGAGATTCCCATCTGAAGTTTGATGAGCAGGAGAGCACACCAAAAGGGTGAGCCTGGGAAGAATCACGTTACATGAAGAGGATACAGAGTGCCATCCTTCTTCTATTATCCCCTTCTGCTATAACTCTACGCAATCGTATAACGTTTACCTTGGAGTACTTAAAGATAAAGAAAAGGCAGCTAAGGTCATCTTAGTTTGACCCCAAGCTCTCGCGGAATCGTGGTTAGCGTATTTACGCGCCTGTAATGAGATTAGCGAACTAGTCCTCTCCCTTTTGCCCGAGCTTGGAGTTCAATTTGATTTTTACGATCGGTTAAGGTTTAAAAAAGAAATTCCCGGGAATCGTACTGTTTCCCTGATTTTCGCTGAATTTTTAACCTGTCAGGTGACGTGACCCTCTTATGGTTTGTAATAAACTTATCGGGTTTTTTGGTTTAACTCGCGGAGATTAAATTTCGATTCGTACTTAGGGTTTAAGGGGTAAAGGGGAGGAGTTGCGTCTTTTAATAAAATTACGAGCTGAAGCTGAAATTACGCCGATTTACGTGATAGGTCACGATTAAGTTTCTAGGGCTTATTTTGTAATTTTTACCTATGGAGCGTTGTACCAATTTTAAAGAGTAATTTTCCAAGAATCGAACCAAAAATGAGGGAACTTGCGTTTAAAACCTTATATACTAAAGTCTCAATATTTCAAAACTTTCTTTATAACAAAATAATTAAGTGAAGCCCCTTTCAGACAATGAAACTAGCTGACTCAAAAATCTGATTGAGCTCGTATAAAATGTTTATTGAGTATTCGCACGACCTTACAAGTTTACTCATCTAAAGTACATTAATATCCCATTAAGAAAATTATTCAAAATGGGAGAACTATTTTAAATGAACTCGAATTAAATTACTTAAATGAGATTACGGAAAAATTTGAAAATTAATAATTACTTTTTCAATCAAAGCGATGATGTTCGATCGTTTCCTTCATATTTCATCCTCTCAAAAAAGTTCAAAAACCAACTTGGAATTCCCGTCTGGTCGTTTCAGTCTTCAAATTAAAATAACAGTTTGCGTTTTTTTTTCCTCTGGCTTCTGCTGTCCTCTAAAACCTCGAGGATCAATCCAAAATCGAAAGACTAAACAAACCGATCCATTAGCGTGTTCACCCTCCTCATCCGTTTTCTAGTAACCGGAGACGGTCCACATGTTGAGTTTTGTTTTTTTCTCTCTCGCTCTCTCTCCCTGTCCAGTTTCCAATCACCGGCAGACTATAGTCAGGATGAATTGAGTATTTTCTAGTTAAAACACAAACTGGTGGTGCGGTTTTAAAAACGAGATCAGCGGGGAGGTAATTCGATCTTTCTTCATCCGATCAGAGGAGTGTTTTGCTCCTCGAGTCCTTGGTGGGACGCCTGAACAGTTACGGGATGGTTAGTATTTACACGAATGTCCGACGTAGAGCCGCGTTACTACTGGCACGCGGTGACGGGGAGCGCGGGTAACTGGCGCTCCGTTCTTCTCGCTGCTTCTAGCGAGTCTGAGACTGAGAGACTTCTCTCTCTTTCTGACAAGCTTGATCTCCGATGGATGGTTGGTTTTTGGTGGACGGAGGTTCTCCCTACAAAACTTACTTAGCTGCTGTGTTGGAAGAAAATCAGTTAACTGAGTTTTTCCCTCTTTGCTGCTCTTGGACGGGACCCTCTCTCTCTCTCTCTCTCTCTCTCTCTCTCTCTCTCTCTCTCTCTCTCTCTCTCTCTCTCTCTCTCTCTCTCTCTTCCTCCACGCCTCCTTCTTCCCCCTTAGTCTTATTATTATTCTTTTTATAAAGTTGCTTCGGTTCGGCCCTCGCTCATTTTTCAACTATAAGCCAGAATTTACCTTCCCTCCCAACCTCTTCAACGATTTTTGGGGATAACGTTTAACTTTAATTTTGAGTGGGTTTTTTTGTTGATTGGAGTGTTGTGTTCCTAGTTTTTGGTGATAAATTAGGGTAACGTTCTCTTAAGGGTTTTTGCCAGGCTGTTTACTAGTACCAATTTTTAATCGAGGGGCAAGTCACATCTACGAAGCTTACGTCAACCTAATTTCAGAATAGCCAAAGTTATACATGATTTTGTTTAAATATTTTCATAAATTTTGCATTATTTGTTTTCATGTATTTCCCTGGATACCTTAAGGGTTGGATTATGAAATCTAAGCATTTCACGAGATTTCGCTTAGTGGTGTGCGAGTACTCGATAAGAGTCGAGTATTCGGCTCGATACTCGATAAGAGTATTCGGCTCGATACTCGATAATAGTATTCGGCTCGATACTCGATAAGAGTATTCGGCTCGATACTCGATAATAGTATTCGGCTCGATCGATACTCGATAAGAGTATTCGGCTCGATCGATATTCGGTAAGAGTCGAGTATTAGGCTCGATACTCTATAAAAGTCCAGTATTCGGCTCGATACTCGATAAGAGTCTTGTATTCGGCTCGATCGATACTCGATAAGTCTTGTATTCGACTCGATCGATACTCGATAAGAGTCTTGTATTCGGCTCGATCGATATTCGGTAAGAGTCAAGTACTTGGCTCGATACTCTATAAAAGTCCAGTATTCGGCTCGATACTCGATAAGAGTCTTGTATTCGGCTCGATCGATACTCGATAAGAGTCTTGTATTCGGCTCGATCGATACTCGATAAGAGTCTTGTATTCGGCTCGATCGATACTCGATAAGAGTCTTGTATTCGGCTCGATCGATACTCGATAAGAGTCTTGTATTCGGCTCGATCGATACTCGATAAGAGTCTTGTATTCGGCTCGATCGATACTCGATAAGAGTCGAGTATTTGGCTCGATCGATACTCGATAAGAGTCGAGTATTTGGCTCGATCGATACTCGATAAGAGTCGAGTATTCGGCTCGATCGATACTCGATAAGAGTCAAGTACTTGGTTCGATACTCTTTAAAAGTCCAGTATTCGGCTCGATACTCGATAAAAGTAAAGTATTCGACTCGATAAGAGACAATTTTGATACTCGAGAGTAGACTCTAAACCCAAAATTCAAGGCTCGAACATCCCTAATTATGCTCCAACATTAGATAGGAGATACATTTAAATCTCCCGCTTACGAACGTTAATCTCAAGAAATACCTAATCGTTTATATTGTTGAGAACCACCTTGTTTCTTTCCTGAACTTGGGTTCTCAGCTGCTATGATAAAACGTCCTCTCAACTCTCGTTACAATCCTGCAGGCAAAAGTCGCTCTCCCCCAGCTCCCTCCTTTGTAGTATTTCCACTCCACTCCGTCCGTCTCCCGCTCGTTAGCGCAGCCGTCAATTTCTTGTATTCGTTTTCCTAGACCATTTTTAACCGACCCCCCCCCCCCACTTTCTTCCACTCCTTTTGAATTTCGTCCATTTAACTTTTGAACCCCCTTTGGGGTTAGTAGGGTCATAATGATTATTATGTTTGTATGTCTCTTTCTCGTATGCCTCGATACTTATCTATGCTGGTTTGGTACGGAATTTCAATTGTTCCAAATTGCCTTTTTAACTCCTTAGAGGGAAGGAGGTTGAGCTATCTTTATTTATATTGAAATTAATTATCGTTTAAGGTTTTTTTTTTCTCTCTCTCTCGTAACAACGAGTTACGCGTAACAGTGTATTTGGGTTACGGCGGAGTGGTTTTAAATAATGGGGTTTTCTTACTTATATATAGTTGTAAGATTGGGAAATAAAGGGGTTGATTGATGTTATTGTTGAAGATTAGTGTTTTTGTTAAGCGCTATAGCTAGAAATTAGTATTATTCGTCAGTTTACAAGCGAGTTTAATGGAACGGGATTTTTTATCTTTTTATTTATACGAAGGGGTTTGGATGATGGAATGTATAATGAACACTGGATTTACATGATTAACGGGTTTTTTGTAATTTAAGGGGATTTTTTTTAGTTATGAAAAATCTTCCTTGTTATTCTTTGATTATATCTATATATTTAATGTGGATAAAGGACTAGGGAATTAGAAACCAAGTTACTAACACTGAAATTTGTGGCCTTAATCTCGATCAAAAATGGGCCCAAAAACCCCAGCGAATTTTTGACAAAGTCAGAAAAACATTTAGGATAATTGATTTCTTGGGATTACGAAAATTCCAACGTTGAATGTTGAGTTTATTTATAAAAATGATTTAGTTAAAATTAACAACTTTGGGCTTAAAATAGACCTGGATAAGCCAGGGAATTCGAACTTGAAATTTTTGTGGCTACCCTGTAATTATTTTTTAATTTAATGCCGTATATATAGATTTAAAATATATTTCACTTAAATTAAATTGAGTTAAGTAACTTTATTTATAAAAGCCTAAAAGCTATCGGCTTATTCGAAAATCCCTGTAATTAAATAGGATAATAAAATTCTCTGGCGGTCGCTATACCTGGTCCTCGACGTTCGAAGAAATAAGACGCCAGCTATGTAATTCTTATTCGGTAATTAGCTAAGTTGACGTTGTTTCCGTAAGAATTAAGATAGAGCTTTGAAAAGCCGGGAGGGAATGGATACTGTTTGCCTCTTTAGGGGTGGATATGATAAGAAGACTTAACGACGAGGATATAGGGGAGACTATAGTTTAATTGCTTTTTAAAGACGTTGGTGCCCTGCAATAATTGGTGGAACGAGCTACGAATTTCAATCGCGTACATCTTGCCTCTCTCCGCTCAATTAGGCTCAAATTTTACGACGATGAAAGGCGTTTTGCATTTTTAAACTATCATTTTTTGTCCCTCTAACAAGGTAAATACGACTTAACAGGTTAAGTTTAGAGAGAATCTCGAGAAACCCCCTTCAAACGTTAATATAGAAATGATTACATTTCTTAGCCTGTCTATTTTAATCTAATAGCTTTACAACCAAAGGAAAATCTATGAAGCGAAAATATATATTTTTTTTCGTCAAAAATAAATAAAATTATACCTAAAAATATCGGGGATTTTTTCGGTCCCCCGAGGGGAGAGGGTGTTGGTATTTTTATAAAAATCAAGTTATTTTCGCTTGAAAAACTTGTACCAAATTCAAGGTGAAGCCTTACGTATCATTTAATTGCTTATACTTGTATCAACAAAGACTGGTTGATAAATTACTTGGGATACTTCAATAATTTAAAAATTAATTTTTTTGAAGCGTAGCAATTAGGAAAATTTATCCAATACTTGATTAGGTTTTCTGATACGCTTTTAATTGGTGGTGCGGGTATAATTAACAACCCTGAATTTCCACTGTAAAAAAATAGCATCCTTATAATTCGTAATTTTGTAATTTAATTTCAAATTGAGATGAAAGAAGTAAATTTACGTCCTTGAACTTTCTCTAACCATGAAAATAAATTTTAATTTGATAGTAGCTAGTTTTAGTATAGCCAAGAAGTGATATCTAGTTTACTAGGGAGAAGGTATAAGATCATGCCTAAGTATTCGCGCGCCATAGTCCCAGTCCCCCTTTCAAAATACAAGGGGGGAAGTAAAATGAAGCCGGGCTATTTCGCCTCTCCTCAGTCGGAAAATATGACTGTAATTTTCGTCATTCGCGTCGCGCTGACGTGCGTTTTCAAGAACCAATGAGATGCTGGTTGTAATTTAGAGGCGGGGATTAACTCCGGACCTACGTTTGGACTGGAGATAAAGCTGGAAATGTGGCGAATTTGCACCTTCTCCCTAATAAACTAGATATAACTTCTTGGTATAGCCACCAGTTTTGGGTTTTTTTTCTTTCTTTTAGTTCTTCCAAACGTCAGGGGTCCGTTGGCTCCTTATAGATGAGGGAATACCGTGACGCGCTCCAATCATGACCCTGTTGAGTTATTTGAGCAAACAATCAAGGAGAAAAAATAACGTCATCCCCTCCCGCGTCCGCCGATGGCGTTTTCCATTTCATTTCTCGCGTGCGCACTTATTCCTTGAAAGCTGAGATAGCCCCGGCCGGCCGCCGCTTCGCCCTGTCCAAATGCGAGGCTAAGGAGCTGCTGCGGGCACAGAGGCACGCATCCTCCAACAAAGTAGAGAGGGAGAAACTCCAAAAACCAGAAAAATTGTTTTAAGAAGTACACTTTACTTTAACTGTCAAGCTCTTATTAAATGAATGCATTTAGTTTTTCAAGGAATATTACACCACTGAGAACGGAACGCAGTGTTAAATTCCAAGCTATGTATTACATAGTTTTCAGACTAGGAGGATTGATACCATTTACACAAGGGGGCCACGCTTCTGGTGTTACGCAGGAGGCCAGACTCCCAGGTGGAGTCAAAAGACAGGCCTCCTTGTGTAAATGATATGAATCCTTCTAGCCTGAAAACTGCATTCAGGCCAATCTATATCTATTTAAATCAAAGTCCTGACTGACTGACTGACTGACTGACAGACAGATTGATAATCAACGCCCAGCCCAGACCGCTTGCCCTAGAAGGCTCAAAATTTGCAGGAACGTTACTCATAAGTGGTAGGCGCGTACTAAGAAAGATTTTTCCAATCCGCCGCCATCTTAATAAATGGCGCCCCGTAATGTAAAAAAATTTCTCTATGCAACAAAGTCCGCGCGTTTCAACCGATTTCGCAAATATTTAGTACACTGATTTCCTTTAACCTACATACGGGCTGAATGGTCTTTTGGGTTCAATTTGTTGCCATCTTTTTAAATGGCGGCCAAAAACTTAAAAACATTATGGAATAATGTCCGCATGATAAGTAATAAAAAATGTCCCGACGGGCAACGCCGAGTGCCCTCGCTCCTAGGGTGCTACAAAAATATTAGTCATCAGTAAAATCTACCCATTCTGTATATCATTTAGATGGTCTAATTACACGCGAGCGACGCCGCTGTTTTTGTGACAGGATTACTAAAACCTTTCAACGCGATTTGATATTCCTGTAAAGGTGTACGTAATTCATGGCTTAGTTATAGGTACTCTTATATGAAAACAGGTTTTTAATATATTATATAGACAGATCGTGGTTAAGAGTTAACGAGCTATAGAGTAGGGTGGGGGATGGAGGGTTGAATTAGAGGGGCTTAAAACACACTCGCCCCTGCTGAAGTTCCAAAACATAATTTCGTTTTGAGACAAATTTCGTGCGCTTTGAACTGGCCTCTGGCATTCTGTTATATCAAAGCTATCTTTCGATAATATTTGCATTGCTTTTATCTATAGTCCCCCCTCTAATTTTCATTCTACCAGATTTTATAATGGTTATGGATGGGTCATTACCTATCAAATATGTTATTCATATTTTTATACCCATATTTTTTTAAGTGGAGAAAAAATACAATTTTCTTATTTTCAAGAGGCCTTTTTTCGAACTGACGGTTGAAAAAAAAAATCGTTTTTATGTTTTTTAAGTGTTTCAACTTTTTTGAAGCCTTGAAACCCTTTTGTAATAATGTTATTTTAAACAATGGAAATATATTAATGGTGGGCTATGAGTTGGGTTGGGGAACAAAAATAATAATTTAAATAATAGACAACCTCTTTAATTTGATCGTGTTCTTATACAGGAATATGCTAATGATTTTGTAAATAATTTAAGGGGTTTGAAATACTTAAAATACCATTTTCAGTACTACAACCCCCCCCAATATATCTAATATTTTTCGCTTGAAGACTTAACCCAATTAAAGTTAACTAATTAGTTAATGAGCAACCAATGGTCCGATTTTTGAACTCTCGTTTAATTTAATCAGCATAATATCCTCATTGAAACAATTAAAAGGGAATTTAGAAGCCCTTATTACCTCATTAAAGACTCTGGCGCCTAGTTCAATAAGTTTACCCTCTCTTAGTTAATCACCTTCATTAATTTTAAAAGAAAAATAATAATTATTTGCTAACAATTTTAATTGGTTTGGCCCCGTTTTGAACTTGGGAGTTACGCGGGACCACTTCAAAAGTCGTAGGTTTTTATTTGAGTTTTTAATACGCGAGATTTATAATGACAGAAGTTCGTAATTTAAAGGTTTTAAATAAATTCTAAATAATAAATTAATGTCACTTTGAAATAATCGCGAAGAGAACACTTGAAATTTTGAGCAAATCAAAATAACTGGTAAATATCAGTTTTCAAGATTGTTTTCTTTGTAATATAGTATTTATTCGAAGACAAAGATTTAGTATTTAAACCAAATATAAATAAATTGGCGGAAATAAGATTTGAAGAAATAATCAGGGTGGTGGCCCCCCAATATTTATTTTTCTCTTTTTTGGGGGGAGAAATAACTCTGGCATTTCAACGGTTTTGATTTATTGGCCCCCGAGCTCAACTGTTCTTTTTTCCTCGTGATTTACGACTTCATGGATAAAAAAAAAAAAAAAAAAAATGCGCACCCAGTATAACTTACGCGTTTCTCTTTCAATTTCTAAACGAATTTGTGAATTTCCACGTACGAATTTCGTTGGTTTTAAATTATATTTTAAACACACTTTGACGTATATGGAAATATTTAATTACCATAATTGCTCTCGTGATTTACTTTTTTTCTGGTTTTTACTATGTTAAATTCTTCAATTTATTCGAGACTTGTGTTACTCAACGACCCAAGACAATACAGAATTTGTTAGTTTCCCTTCTGAGGTTTTTTGAAACTAAAATATTTCATATTTTCCCTGAGTATTTTTGCAGATGTGAATGTCCCACTGATTTAAAAACAACCCCCCCCCCCTATAGAAATATTTTGGAATTTATTCCTCGTAGATAATAACTTAATCCACGCATATTGAGAAACGTTTGTCTTATTCCGACTTTATTAAAAGTTTCTTTTATAACTTTTGTTTGACTTTGGGGTCGCCAAGTCCCAGATGGAACGAGTTTACTATATGAAGAAATATGTATATATATATTTTTCATACTCTTTGGCATATTCTAAGATAAGAAATATTGTATGTTAGGATTACCACCAACAAAGACGCTAATATGTTAATCACAATTGGGGGTTATCGGCATTGACTTTTTTTTATTAATTTGATATGCTGTTTTTTCATTTTCGAAAGATATGCGCAGAAAATTAGCAAATAAGCAAAAGATACCGTTCTCTAAATCTCAGTCCTTATTGATACCTCTACTATAAGTCTATAAGGTGTCGTAACTCTGGTTAAGAGATGCTGGAAAATAATTTTGGTATAAGATAGCTATGCTATGCTTCATCCCTTTTCAACCATTCCTAATACTTGGGGTTAGGACAATCAGTGCTCGAGTAATTAGGCAAAATATCAAATATAGACTTTATACTCTACAATTTAATCCTTAGTTACACAATTAATCAATTACGATTCAAGTTTGATTGGCTATAACGGAGTGCTCATAGTTTTCGTTCATACGGGGACCCCGACCCCGGTACCTAAGATGTCGGGGCTAGATTTTGATACTAGGGAATAATTTTTTAGCCTGTTCCATAAACAATCGTCTGATTCGTCTCAAATAACTTACCCTTTTATATATATATACATAAAAAACAGAGGGTAACAACAAGAAGCGATAAATAAGCGAAGGTATAAATGGCCACATTTCTAGCTTTATCTCCAGTCCAAACGTAGGTCCGGAGTTAAATCCCCGCCTCTAAATTACAACCAGCATCTCATTGGCTCTTGAAAACTCACGTCAGCGCGACGCGAATGACGAATATTACGTATTTTCCGACTGAGGAGAGGTGAAATAGCCCGGCCTCCTTTTACGTCCCCCCTTGTATTTTGAAAGTGGGACTGGGACTATGGCGCGCGAATACTTAAGCAACTTATAGCTTCTCCCTAATAAACTAGATATCGCTTCTTGGTAACAATTAAACAGACTAACTCTTAACTGCTGCCAGACAGACAGAATTGACAGAGATCTTTCTCGTAACAAAGTCTATATTACCATGGCCAGAAATGCGAGTAAAGTTTTGAAGAAAAACAGAAAAATCACATAGAAACATCCATAAAAAAAAAAGAGAAAATTGGGAATGAAAAACTTAAAAAACATAAGAGGCTATCCGATATTTTTACAGATGGAAAGAGAATGTATTTCTTTTGGAAGATTTCGATATTCGTCTGGTTCGCACTATCGCTACTGTTACAAAAATCTAAATATTTGAGCTCTCTTAAGTTATCCAAACACCTCTTTGTAAACGCTAGCAAATATACATATGGGAACTGGCTTCAACGAGTGTGTACTGTATACTTTTTATCTGTGGGGGCGCGAACCTCGTATACCTATCGTCGCCACTAACCATAAGGGGGCAAAAAAATAAAGACGTTAGCTTAACTCCACACTCCTCTTAATTCGGTTGAGATACATTCCAGATGGTCTCACCTCCACGGCTGACGCTTTTCTTCAGCGTAAGTTTACGCAGATTGCGAGAGAGAGAGAGAAACGGATCGCAAACTTTTTTTATACATATATTTATATTTCATGGAATGCTTTAGTTTTTGCACTGGCACGTGTGTATTTGCCGAAAGAGTCCGGTCTTATGGCCCCTCGTAAAGATCCCAATTGGGATTGAACTCGTAAGGTTAATTAAAAATCGAGTTAAATCATTTTAATTTGCGTGCTTCCGTTTGCGTTTTCCCAAAATATTGGTGTGAAATTCTGAATTATTTATTTAACTTTTTTTTAAAGATAGCTAGGGTTGTAGATCGAAAAGAGAACGAGTATTTTTGACGATAGCATCAACATATACCGTAATACTTTTATTTTAATTTGATTAAGTTTAGGTAGTGGGACGTCTGTCACGACTAATTTCACCCTCCAAGAGAGTTCCCTTAATTTAAAAACCCATCAGTTGGAAAAATTATTTCATAACTTTGCTCTCTCTCTGTCTCTCTCCCACATACTCGTCTCACCTGTCACAATCTCGAAAGGTTCTAACCCACTCTTCCCTAACCATTGCACAAACCCCAAGTGACATTGACGACACACATGACATATAACATCTTTCTATTTTTTAAAGGGATTAAATATAGTATTAGAAAAAGCGTAAACTTTGCAATCCTGTCGTGCACATAGCGAAGAAACTTATATTTTAGAAGGAGGGGGGGGGGGGCGTGCAGTGTCGATTTTTGACTCGGGATGGTTTGAGTTCATCTTTTTAAAAGAGCTAGGGTTGTCCCTCCTCCGCCCTTAGGACCTCATCCCGTCTCTCATCATTCACGGAGAGCCAAGAGATCGGATTACTAGAAGCTGGAACGCGCTGACATGATTTGCGATGCTATAAAAACATCGTCAAGCTGGAATTTTTTTTTTTCTTTGGGTATGTGGGGGGTGTTTTTTTGAAAATTATATTTTGGGGGTACATTTAGCCTTAAATTTTAACTATACGCTCCTACTTCCTTTTGACTGGTTAAAGTTGATGTCGCTTCCTGCATGCGCATCTGCCTCTACACTTCTCTTCTAATTTCAACTTAAAACATTCCAAACGTTTTTTAGTGGGTTATTTTTTTAAATTAGTGCTTTAGATTTGGTAATATTTCATTCCCCCTTTTTTTAAAGATATGTTTAAATAATTCAGGGTGGGGTGGCGTAGCGGTTAGCGCTTTCGCCTCGCAGCAAGAGGATCCCGGGTTCGATCCCGGACTGTGGCACCGGGTGAAAATCTGGGAACAAATCCTTCTGCGTAGAGTTTGCAAGTTCTCTCCCCGCTTGTTAAGAGGAGTTTTCCTCCGCGGTCTAACCCGGTTTCTCCTTTCCATCAAAACTTGCTGAGGTTAACGGTAATAGTTAGTATAGGGCGCTGTAGGTTAGCTGTGGCATAGGGGCTAGCCACCACCCCTCTATGCATTGTAAAGGGGCCCACCTGTAAATAAGTCGCGAGTTGACTTAGTGTGGACATCCCTTCCTAGACCAAGCTTAGATTATTATTATTATTTATTTGACTCGACGTTACATATGAAGTTCATAATTAGACGTAAACTATCCTTACTCAGACAACGATAAAGCATATTATATCAAAAGTGGATGAGAGGAAAAGTATGAAAATGGCCAAAAGTCGCGAGTCATCAGAGTTTCGCCGTAGTTGACCGTTTTATTGGCGTAGCTATACTGGGACTGTTCACTCCCTTAAAATAGGTCTTGTGTTAATTCGCGGTTACCGTCGTCTGCTATTGTGTAATCTCGGTAATTTAGCTATAGCGCGAGCAGCTTGCGTCGTGATGCGCGTGATCGAGTGGGTTATGGTTAGACCAAGGAGCATAAATGTCTGAACTACTTTCAGTCGCGAGTTTGCAAGTCCATCAGTCACTAGTAAAGTAAATAGTTATTGGCGAAACTTTGATGTCCGCGTTTTTTAACACAGGCTCTATGGCCATTGTCATACTTTCCCTCTCATCCACATTTGATTATATCCTCATTCGTATCTTGTTACAAGAGTAATTTTGGTAAATAAAGGAGCAAGTAGGTATGATATTTAGGATGTTTATTCAAGTTTGTTACACAGTTTAACTGTTTAAGCGTAGTTTACAAATTTTGACCATTTTAAAACACAAAATATGGCTTACGGTTGGTACATCTTCATTTTTTAAAATTTACAAGAATTATATAAGAAATGGACAATTTTATACAAAAATAATCATGCTTATATTAAAAAGTTTGAAAGGGGTTTAAAAGTTGGAAAAGCATTTATCGTATCACAAAATATTAGAGATCTTTAAGTATTTAAATCTGAAGATTTTTTATTTAAAAGTCTTCTTCGTCTGGAACAGAAATATCAATATCCACACAACTCCAAACAAAACTAGATGTATCGGGATAAGGAGAGTGAACTGCGGGCTCTGGGAGAGGGATTTCAAATTTGGGAATCTCAGGTGAGCTAATGGGGCTAACGCAGGGGGAACGTGTTGCAGAGGGTGGTGTCCGAACCAGAGGAAATTCTGTTGTAGATAAACCATATTAATTGAAAGAAGATAATTTCTTTTAATGAAGTAAGTTTACCATCTTCCTCTATGGGTGGCATTCTAGTCCAAGTATCAATCCAGTTTGGCTCTAATTCCAATTCTTCTATTTTCTTCTTCATGTTGTTGACGATTGTATTCATGTCAAGCCCACCCTAATGATTATTAAAAATAGGTTTCTCTATCATTAATCGTTACTATCAAAACTTTTAAGAAATTTACCTTGCTTTTACTAATAACTGGTGTTAAACCCTTGGATTTTCCTTCAAATTTTGATGAAACTCCAGGCGTGCGTCCCGCGGGATAGACTAGAATAAATATGGAAATAAATTATCGAAAACTTTCAGAAATTTTAGGCTAGTTAATGTAACTACAAACCATTTTCTTTGGCAGCAGGATGGGCAGATTGGTTGGGTAGAGGCTTTATGGGCTGCGTAGACTCCTCTTCCCTAGTAGAACTTTTGCGAACGTTGGTTGTAATACGTAATCCTAAAATTAAATCAACAATAACACTTAATTGGGGTAAATAACTGTTGAATGAAATTACCAAGTTCAAAAATTATCAAAGGCTTAACGTACCTTTTCCCACTGATCTGTTATGATCCGCCATAATAATAACTTTCACTAATAACTATCAAAAGTATTTGAAAATTGCGTTAATTATCAACTCCGCACGTTAAACTAAATTTAAATGCACGAGCTGCCCGCGAAACGTTTAAATAGCGCGAGAAATGTAAACAAACGAACGAGGATTCCCCAAGGAGGGTCACGTGACAATCTCAGACTCGCTGGATGGTGCTGCCGCCTGACGGCTAGCCAATTAACGGCGGGATTTTCAAATTATAGTGGCGAAGGTGGAAAATTGAAAATAGGCTTAAAGTTACGTTTAGTTTTATAAAACATTAGGCCAACTGCGAAAAAAGAGATTAAACGTAAGTCAATTACTATAATTTTATTTATTTATTCATTCATTTTGCTGACAACAGTTTTGCTTTTAAATGTCGTGTAAATAATTTCGATAGATCTACAAACATTTTTGATGCCATAAATAATTTATTTATACCAATACCGAGATTTCAGCGGTTAGTTAATGACAATATTTAATTAATTAACAAGTATGATTTACCATTTATTTACAATAATAATAATAAGTTTTTCAACTTAAAGTAGAAATTCTTGAATTACAGCTCAATTGTAGTTGCCTATTACTGTTTAAATAACTGAATTTTAAATTATTTTATTATTCATAGTAGGCACTTTAGTAAATGTTTTCACAAATATTTAATTAACTATTTAAAATCTTAATTTTATTCCTTTTCTTATTCGTAATTTTTGGCTTAATCTGAAAATTACTCTCGAAAGAATTTAAATTTTTTCTTTTACAAATTAATAATAGTACCACGCTTATTATTTCTTCTAATTTCAATTTATCTACCTATTAATTATTTTTCCAAATATAATTTTAAGTATCTTAGAGGAAAATTTGATCCATTTCAATCTCAGAATTTAACTAAACTAAAATTCATTTAAAACTTAATCTGAATTATTCCAAAACTTTCCATCTGAAAATGATTAAAATACAAATTAGTTAAGTTTCTCTGGAAGGGGGAATAAACTTAAACCCCATAAAATACTTACCGATTTGACCCTGTATCTCCGGATAAATACATTTCTTCCACAAACAACCTTTCTTTTTAAAACGTTCATTCACATTTTAACTCAAATATAATTACAATTAAAGTAATAGACCCTCACGGGCCTTAAAATTAAGGGTAAGTAATATTAATTACTTATAAACAAAGTTTACAATGAATTTTGTTCATTTTACCATAATATTCATAGTGTTTTTTCTAAGTCTACTTTTGTGAAACTCGACGACAAAAACTATTTGCAATTATTTATTTTTACGAATTAATTTATATTCTTCGGGGATTTTGGTTTAACATTTTTATCCGAAAGGTAGGACACTCGTGATTGGTCGACAAACATGATTTCCAGGGGCCAATAGACCAATTAGGGACTTTCATCCGCTTTTTCAAAGGGTGTTGGCAAATTGGTGAGGCCGTGGGACTTTTTTGCCCAAAAATTTAAGTGACCGCACCATTTAAAATGATTCATCGGTGGGTAATTTCACATTGGGGGGAAGTATTAAAGATATTTTTATTTTACCCGCGTTTAGTAATTTAGTATTCAAAATGGCGCCAAAGTTTTCTTCGATTTTGTTTCGTCTATTATGGCGCGCGTTTGTTTCGCGCCACTAGTTTTGCACGTGCAATCGTATTTTTCCAGTATGGTGACGTCGGAGGCGCGATGGTTTTGATCCCGATGCTCTTTACGTAAACTTCCACCCCCGCAGTTTTTGGGTTTCTTAGCGGACGATCTTCCTGGGTTCCCGCAACGCAACAAGTTCCTGAAGGCGCGTTTAAATTCGCGGCTTGAACAGGCGTAGATGATGGGGTTAAGGCAACTGTTGCAATAGCCAGTCCAGAAACATATGTCGAACAACAGGGGCGGCACGTAGCACCATTCGCACAGGGTACCTGCAACGGAAATACGTAGATAACAATTACGCCACAGTTTCTAGACACTCAAAGGTTACGCTCGCTTTATTGGCGCCAAAAAGGGAAGTTTGCCCATGTCCTAAATCCCAATTCTTAATCTCTACCCCCCATTTAAGCGGGCGCCTTTTTAGTTTGGCTGGAAAATGTTTCTACTGCCCAAAGCAATGACAAAGTCTCCCCCGTCCAAAGACCTTTTAAGCTTTGTCGTTTACAAAAAACTTTCTCAAGATGAAGCGAAAGTAATCTTTCCATTAATGAACAGCCTAGTTTTAGGTCCGTTTTGGACTCTGATCCTTTTCCCGAAGTTCCTCTCGGGTTTTTTATTCGTCCCTTAGGCCTTGTTTAACGCTATACAACCATGGACCTGATAAGGGAAAAAGCTTTCTTTCGTTGTCATAGTAACGCGCGTGACTCGTGTTTGTCTCCCGCTTTCATTCTTTCTTTTTTTCTCATTTTTCTCGCGATGTCCTTCTCCTCGTCACGCTTCCCTTTTCTAACATCCCCAGGCGCAAGCGATACAGGACCATCCACGTGCTTAGATAGTACCATACTTTAGCCCTCTCTCTTTTTTATTTATTTTGGCGGGAATTCCGACTTGAACCTTAATACTTTTCCCAAAATGAAAGAAACGTTTCGCTCTTCCCCTCTCCCAACTAGCCATCAAAAATATTCCCGGTCCACGGGGCCTATTGGAAAAAGGCTTTTCTGTAGACATATGTATTATGGAAACTTTCTTTAATATGTTGCCTTTTTTTTTTTACTTCCTATACTTTCCTTCAAAAAGTTTTTGTTAAAGAAAGCCGCGTCTCACGTCCTTATTATAAATTTATACATTTTTCTCCTGGCGCATTTATGAAAGTCTAACTTTGATGGCTACCCGAGAAGCGTTTAATTTTTCAATACCGAGATTATTTTAAACCATCTGTTAACAGTCTATCATTATTTGTATAGTTGGACTCGGTCTCTTTGCGCTAATGGGTCTTTTTTTTAAATAGAAAACAAGACATCTTAAGGTTGGTAATACCAATATCAAAGTACACGTTGACAAGCAATGTTATAGGGTTGACAAGGCTTAACTTGTAAAAGAAGGATTTCAGGAACATCTGTTCCAAGTCTGCCCAAAACCTTGGGCGGTGTGTATGGGCTGGTCATATCTCTATTGGGCTGGAAAGAATCGCCCTTTCTAGTCACGAAATCGGCTCGCGTATCCCTGGTTCCAAATCCATCTTGTCCCCGCGAAACCCTTTTTACTCTTATATGTAGAAGAAAAACTTTATAAAACCAATAGCCATCTATTCTCCAATCAAAGATGTCTGGAGGCAACTGACCGGTCAACCCTTTACCTATACCATCCCTAGCTTAGAATCCAACGCAACTACTACTAGAACTAGTCTATTTTTGGCTTTTAACCCTCTGGCATTCGTGTCCATCGTGCTGGAGTTCTTCTTTCCACGCATTAATATTTGCTCAACGAACAGATGGTAGGTATACTCGGTACTCTTATACAGTCTTGGTTTGGATCTAATTTATCAGGAAAGTTTTTATTTTTTCACGTACGCGATAATGGGTCTTTCTGGGGTTTGAAGAGTGTATAAATTAAAGAACAAAAAATTAAACGTCCACTACACCCCATTTGACATTAATCTCTCAGAATCTCTTCGTTTAATGGATGGTTCATGCCCAATCCTTTTTAAATTATCGGAAATTGTGAATGAAATATGGAGCTTTTAGAATTAAGTTAAAATCGATATTTATTGGACTAATAAACATCCAAGATGGAAGCGGATTGAAAAAAAAAAACACCTTATATAGAGAATCCCGTATTTAAGAGTTATGTGCCACCGAAATTTGCTTCAGTTTAATCGGAGTGAACGTTGATTATCTGTCAGTCAGGTCTTTACGGATATAGATTTTAACAGACTTTAATCTTTTTGCTGATTTCCGAGATAGAATTTATCTTTTAAATCAATTCAGTATACTGTTATAACTGATATCTAATGACTAATAAATTTAAGAGGGTAAGGGTTAAAATTAGCTGCAAATCAATTGAAATTTCGCTTTCCAATCTCATAAACTTCAAAGGCTTTCCGGAGATAGAATCGAACTCTAGATTATATTAGATAAGCTATGTTCACACTTACGCGGGAATCGGTTCAAAACTGATTTTCCCAACTAGTTTTGAAACCCTCTTCATTACTAATTTGAAGCGATTTCAACAGCCTCTCTTCACACTTTACGAAGCTTCTATTAAGATAGGTTCACACCTACACGGGAATTGGTTCAGAACTAATTTGCCCAAACTAGTTTTGAAACCCTCTTCATTACCAATTGGAAGAGATTTCAACAGCCTCAGTTCACAGTGAGAAACTTATGGAACGTATCTTATGAACGTACGGTTTTGTTCACACTGAACTTTGGAAGAGTTTTGAATCTCTTCGAACCAGTTTCCCATCTATGTGTGAACGTGACTTTATACTTTAACTGAGCTAAAACATACCAAATATTCTAGTCACAATCTACTTCGAAATGGTATCGTAAAAGCTAAGCTTCCAAACCAATCAAATCCATAACGGCAATCATCAATATATATTAATAACCCTTCAACAACACGTGTGTCTTTTGTAATAAATCCCCCTAAAGGTTTCGAATTGACGATACGATACAATTCAAAATATTTAAGATAGATCATTCAAAATCAACCTTAACCTCTCTAAAATTATTATTTTATACTATAGAATAGGAAACAAATTTATTTTCCTGAAAAATCACTGGGGAAATGGCGGGAAATTTTAAAGCAAGGCCTACACGAGCGGCTTATTGGAGCGCGCTTCCTTCTCGCGCGCGTAATAATAATCCGTAGTGAAGTGTCTGAATGGCTAATTAAACTTCAGAGCGCGCGGGAAACTTGCCCCCCCCCCACCGCTGCCTTGGCTTTTGGCGCGTGCTGAGGAGGCGTCGTCTTCTATGTGTAGAAATTTGAGAAAGGTTAGTTCTAAGTTCTTTAGAATCCAAGATGACTGGCTACAGCCTTTTGTTTTCTCTCTCGCTGAAAACGTCTCCCAGCCTCTTATTAGTCCCGGATATTTTTAAGGGAAAAATAAATAAAACCAAGCTAGCTAGGTTAAGGTTTAGGAATTGAAACGGAAATAATACGTTAATTAGAGCGAGGAGAAACTAAAATTTTCAGAAACTTATACGTGTTGTCTTATAAATAACTTTTAATTCCCGAAGTTGTTTTTGTAATAATAGTGCGGTAAGGAAAATGATTAATATTATTAAATTGTATTGAAGTTATTTAATAGGTAATTTGTAAATATATAAAGTAGGAGGAGCTAATTGAAAAATATAACAAATCGTCACGCGTGACGTTTTAAGTCTGGAGAAATGACGCTAGCGCTCAAATTCGTAAGATCGTGGATAAAGAATACGCGTGAAAACAAATTTTCCTCACGCTCATTCTTTATCCGTGGCTTAACATTACAATAAATCACCAGAATCACATCACGTACAAAATCACGCACAACTGTGATGACGATTTCTTGTTTTTAAACAAGTTCAGCAAGACCAAATACTTTATATAATCACCTATTTAAAAAATTTTAAAACGTGAAGAACGCCTGTTTTAGGATCACTAAGTTCTAATGAGTTTATATAGCCTTGGAAAAATCCAATTATTGCGTTAAGAAATTTTAATTAAAAGACCTGACGAGCCCGTCATCAGGGGTAGACCCCGAATTAACGTGATTTTTTGCGCCCCCCCCTCCTTCAAAAAATGGTGCCCTAAGATGCTAAGACAGATGAAGGGCATCCAGGGTTGTTATTACCTAATTACATCAATTCCAGGCCAAGGGGTATCGCGTGCGTAACTTCCTATCTTTCTTTTCGCACTTTTAATCAAGTTTTGTTATCCCTTCGTTCATCCTTAGTGTATCTCTTTCTGATCCCTCGCTTTTGCAATTAATGAGGAAATAATTGGTGGTGCTGGGCGGGCAAAAGAGAAAACTCATCACCCGTTGGAGACCCCCGAGTAAATAGCTAGGAATGATCTCTCGAAACCAGAACAATCAAAAAACAAATTGGGTCTAAGATTTAAAGAGAATGTGAATAAAGGGGTGCTCTTTAAAGTGTAACATTCCCCCTAAGCCTTGGTTAAATTAATTAGCTCCGTTAGTTTTCACTTTACCATAAACAACGCAATTTATAGACGGCAATCTCAAATCCGGTGCGGTTTAACGTCATAAAGTTTCTCAGAATCCCGTTGAAAATCGATACTTCTCGATAAATGGCTTGACGATTTTCCCCAGTCGTGATAATAACAGCAGCAGCGCGAATTCAATCTCTCCCAGCCGATCAGCTGGCGCGAAAGGCTTAGAGCTTTATACTCGAGATTAACAATAAACTAATTGTCTAATTAGAGGTCTAGCGAACCGCCGCGCCCCCGTTTACTTTTCGAGCCACCCTTCGTTATAACTGTCGAGGAATTTAGTGATGGTCAATTCTATTCCAATATTACACCGCATTAAATTATATGGAAATAATACCCGCGCCGTCTGGAAGGACGATTGGGGCAACCTGTCTAGCGTTATGTCGAGTTCCATTGGACTGCTCGGGGCACTCTTCGAGTACTCCATTTTTTAGATTGAAATCACTTCTCACTTGGATTCGCGTCTTCCATTGGTCGGATTTGATGACTCAATAGAGAAAATTGCGGAGATCTCTATTGCAATGCAATTCGCAATTAGTGTATTGTAAGGAGAAACACTTTTACAGGGGCCCATTGGAAATATATGAGCTTTGATTCTCCTAAATGTTGGTTTCCCTTTTGAACACCGTTCCTTTAAATTTATCGTATTTTTATTATTTTCAGGCATTCTAGCTTAAGACTTAATTTGATTTAACGATGGTGGTACAAAGGATTATGGGAAACGAAAGATCTTATTGCTTTTTTTTTTGTTTGGTTTGATGACAAAATAGAGCAAATCACGAGCAGTCTAATGCAATTCGCCATTAGTGTATTGTAAGGTGAAACACTTTTACAGGCGCCCATAGGAAATATATGAGCTTTGATTCCCCTAAATGTTGGTTTCCCTTTTGAACAACGTTCCTTTAAATTTATCGAATTTTTATTATTTTCAGACAATCTAGCATAAGACTTAATTTAATTTAATTTAACGGTGGAGGTACAAGGGATCATGGGAAAATATCTTTCCCTTAGGAAACTAAAGGAGCAAATAACTACACGATGCTCTAAAAATTCCATCGGAGATTCCTTAGTTCTGGGTGCCTATTCTGTTGCAATTCCCGTTAACGAATGTATCTCGCAGACTGGGTTGTCGGCATTTCGAATATAAGGCGAGAAAAGAATGCTACATTTTTTTTTTATTTTTATCCCAATCGGTTGGTTCTCTCACGCGCTATGAGATTTCTACGTTCTAAATTCACCCGGAATTTGCAACAATCTAAAGGTATTACCAGTTTATTCTCGTACCATTTTACTTATTGAACACTAAGAGTGTATCAGCAACAATGTAAGAAAAAGAAAGAAGGATTTGGGGTTTGGAGGGGGCGGGGGAGAAGATCGATGGTACAGACACGAAATCGACAGACAAAATTGTCCAGCGCTTTATATCCTAAAGATCTATATAGCTCTCTGTTCATCTTGTTTCAGACAATTCATAGAAATCAAGATCGGGTGTGTTTTTTGTCTACCATTTTCCTCATTTCCCCCTAATATTACTTCATTAATTGGTTTAAATTGAGCGGACACTCTTAAGAATAAGCTCTTCAGTGCGGCGTACTAAGCCGTATTTCACCTCGAATTGGCTACAGTCGGACTCATCCATGCACCGAGAATAGCGCAATCAGGCTTGGTTGCCAATGCCATTGGTCCTGTACTTGTTGCGAACTGTGCGGTGTTCTTCGATCCGCCTGAAGATTTTTCCTTTTGGTCCTTTTTTTACCTTAGATTTGTTATGTTTTATTTTTGGTTAGCTAGATTTTTTTTTACAATTTTTAATAGCAGGAAGGTCCGTTAAGAATTTTTTCGAAGCAAGTTCTCTTGGACCCAAGAATGAGTTTTTATCGCTCTTTATTGGTATCGTTGAAGTTATAAAAGTAAAGAGAGAATCATAAGTGTCTCGCATAACACCCACAATTCTTCTTGATAGCTTTTCACTGTTAATTTTGTTAAAAATACACCGGCCATTAAGATTGAAACGTAACAACGTTTGCCTAAATAGGTCAGGGAAAATTCCAGTTAGGAAATTTAAGTAACTTTTGAGGCAACCGTCAAAAGTGCCAGAGAAAAAGAATGTTTTTCCATCTTTGTTATAGCTTCACTTTTATTAATTCAATATTATATCTCTCTCGAATTTTCCGGGAACAGTGGGACGCCGTTAAAATAGCCAAGTTCTAGTGAAGTCCACTATTTAGAAGTGTTGAAGGGGTTAACACCTTTTATCTACTGCCGAGCACGTCTTTTGTTCTGATCCAAAGTTGGTAAACGCGAAAATGATTGTTTTTCTCTTTTTAAAGCCTCAACGGATCGAACTTCTTTCCCGGGTTCCCTTCCATTCTTTCTCTGTTGATAAAAGAGTCCAGAAAGGCAGGCGTTTTAATTCTTTTTTATCAGTTTCTTCCTTCTTTTAACCGCAAACCGTGAGACTTTTCTTGGCGTCTCGGTTGACGCTATACTTGGGATGCCACTAGAGTTTGTCTCTGTCTGGATAGAAGACACCCTTAATCTGTCAACTATCTCTCGCTCTTTCTCTCCTCATTTCTGGCTCCCCTTTTATTTTTACCAAAACGAGTTATTAAAAGTTTTCTTTAGCGACTTTTAAGTAATGGCGTTTTGATGTCAACCGTGAAAACTATATTATATAACGTGGCCATAGCCGCGTATCAACTTTTGTGGTTCCAGCAAACTTTTAATATATATTTTTTTATTTTTATCAAAATGAAGAGACTTCATGGGCTAAATAATTTTTGCGAGTTGTTTCGGGCAGTAGAAGCGCGTAACTTTGATGTGTATTAGTTTATTCCAGAATTAGATTATGAAACGTTTTCAAACTTTGGGGGTCAACTTGAAAATAATGTGATTATTGTCTTGAAAATTCAAATCATACCGGTTCGAACTTGACGTTTTAATGATTAGCCTAGGAAATGTTTTTCTTCGCGTTATGGATTTCACGTTTTTAGTTGGAATTTTCTTAAGCCTCGGCTTTATCGTTAGGCTTGCATTTAGGTGTATTACCGTTATTTCTAACGTCGTTTCTATTTCAGTTTTTTAATAAAACCCACACGCGTCTCTTTAACAATAGCAAAGGTTTCGCCGAAAATTAAATGTCGCGAAAACGTTGGCTCCCTTTTTACGTTAAGGATAAGCGTGGGAGGAACTAACGTTTCAGTTTTAGTACTTAAATATCTTTAAAGTAGTGGAATTTAAAGTGAGAGTGAAGTATTCCTAACCCTTCCGTTTCTCTGAGACTAAATTTGTTATCAAAGTTGAAATTAATACCTCTCCCACTTAATGTTAACTGAAGTATACTATTCTTCTCTTCGAGAGAAGTGTACCACGTGATTATTCCAAACATCTTTTAACATTTGGAGCAAGGTTACTAAACCGAATCACGTAAGCCATGTAAATAGTTCCCTCATCATTATTCTGATAGCGTTTAACTATTTGCCAAGGCGCGACTATGAATTTTTGTCCCACGTCAAGACGAGGTATAAGACTAAAGTATTAAGAGGATACAGAATGTGTCATACTTTTCATATTAACCCCCTTCTGATGTTACGTACAAGACTTTGGAATTTCGAAATGTTTACGTTGTAATCAAATCATTTCTTCTTTGAAAAACGCAAGTGGGTATTTTTAATGGGTAAAACAAATTTTGACAAACGATTTTATAAGAGTTGACATTAATAACCATTTTGATAACGTGCCCCGCCCCCTCCTGAACTTTTTGAGGGAATATTTCTAGGAAATTGAAACAGGATGTTATCAAAAATTCCATTTAAGTGATATTTTCGCCTAACTCTGAAAATAAACCCAAGTTTAAGTAATACTGGTTAAATAAGGTTTCCTCCTATCCACTGTATTAATGAAAACTCCTCGAACATAAAATTTACGAATTCAAAAAACGAATTAAAGCAATTTTGCAAAGAGCTCTGTATGTATACTCAGTTTTAAGCTTGGAAAGGTATAGATTTCTATAGAGAAATCCGTTTTCCAATGTAAAAATATGCCCATTCTAAAGATCATACAGTGTTTGAAGGAAAATAGACCAAGTAAAGCTATACTTTTTTCAATGTTTACTTTTCCGAATGGGTGCGGGTCAAAAATCAGATATGAAGAAATGACAGACACCCACGTTTGATTATATAAAGGTTTACCGAGAAATAGTATTGAATGCCGTATTCTCCATCCGTTCCAGGGTCGAAAAAGTTATTTTAAAATGGTTTTTCCTTTACACTCGTAGCCTACATCTAGATCCGCTATAAATTATTTATGAAAGCGATTCGACCGAGGAGAAAAAAATTGTTGAAATTATTAATGGCATATTGACGTCAAGAAATTTTTATAGTCTGGGAAGGAATTCTGTAGTTTATATTTGAACGTAGTTTTCCTTACTAATTTAAATTGTGTGTAGTTACAAGATTTATGATTTCACGATATTATATATATCCTAATAATTGAAAAAAAAACCAGGAAAAATATGAAATATTAAATATACTTCCTGTTTCTGATAAGTCTACCATGTATTAAAGGGGATGTGTTTTGGCGATTTTGACTGGAAAAATTTCTATGACATTTTGTCCTAAGGGCCACTGTTTTCGACTTAATATTGGAGTACTTTACGAAAAGTGGGGTGGCGTAGCGGTTAGCGCTTTCGCCTCGCAGCAAGAGGATCCCAGGTGCGATCCCGCACTGTGGCACCGGGTGAAAATCTGGGAACATATCCTTCTGCGTAGAGTTTGCAAGTTCTCTCCCCGCTTGTTAAAAAGGAGTTTTCCTCCGCGGTCTAACCCGGTTTCTCCTTTCCACCAAAACTCGCAGAGGTTAACGGTAATAGTTAGTATAGAGCGCTGTAGGTTAGCTGTGGCATAGGGGCTAGCCACCACCCCTCTATGCAATGTAAAGGGACCCACTTGTAAACAAGCCACAAGCTTAGTGTGGAAATCCCTTCATAGAGAAAGCCTAGATTATTATTATTATTATTACGAGCCCTTAATTTTAATTAATAAAAACTGTCATTGTAGACAAAGACCGGAAAGTGTAAAAGATAAGTGTAGAAAATTAACCGACAATGCTAACTCAAGGGTTGATCCCCAAAACACTCAAATCATAATTCGAAAACAGTGAGCGGACGGCAAATGTCATAGAAGTTACATTTTCGACAAAGTGGCCCAAAGAACTTTCCCCTTAATTTATGCCAGACTTATCAGAAACACCCTGTATAGAGAAATTAAGGCGAGACCTTGAAAACCAATTTCAGAGCTCTGTACGTTTTCACGTTTTTTATGGTTTATTTCCAAGGTTGACCGCTGTATAGCCTTAATTTGGCACAAGCTTATCAAATTGACCAATCAGGGTCAAAGATTATTTATAACATTTTTAACCATTGATCAAAGCCGGTACGCAATTTCGCCCATTAGACGGGAGTACACAAAACCCGTAATTATTACGAGCGTCCGACGGTTCTGTTTTGTCTCGTGTGAGAAAACATTGAAGAAGGGAAATGGTTTCTTTATTTTGAACGTACACCGGAAACCGGAAGTTACGTACATTATTTCGGAAACGTTGCTTCCACCCGCCTTCTAGACAGTATGACCTCAAAATATGTAGGTCTTATTTGAACTGAAATAGTACATACCATTTCCGTTGTCCACTGCCAATATAAATAAACGACTATCAAGTAAGATTACATTTGGAGCACGTGATCCTAGACCTTTAATCTCATATTTGTTCCCGCCCAAAATAGCATATGGAATCTAGATCATCCGTGTTAAAGGAATACTGTAATCTCATACTCGCTTATTTTATCATACACTTGTCATGGAGTTTTAATGACTGTTGTTCCATCAAATGTTTTTTACGAATTGAGCCACTGTCAATAGACCCAACCAACAAAGTTTTTGAATTTTTTTGTTCGCGGGTTTTGAGACGAGAAAGGGATAACCTGATTTTGCCATGCGCAGAACCTGTTTTATCCCAAGAGTCAGACTCTAATCCAATCAGAAAAATAAGGCTTGATTTCGTCGCTCTACGACAGATGGTACTACAGTCAACTTTGTTAATCACGTGATCCTATCCCTTAGATGGAGACGAGACTAAGCCAACTTGTTTATATGTTGGTTGGGTCTATTGAATTGGTCTCATCAACAAAGACCTTATGCCGATAAGCAACAATAATTTATGGAGTTGATAGTGCCCCTTTAAATTAAACCCATAAGCTGATAGATCGTCCGAATTTGGTGGCGGTACAGTATGGGCCAATAGATAAATACCCGCGCTATAGTGTGGATTGAGAATTGCGTATTATCTTGTCGGTCGCGATATCGTTTCGCTTGACAGGAAGAGGCGGACGGCTTACCTTCAGCTTTAAGAACAATAATAAGACAGATAGAGTAAAGCGCGCGCGCGCGCTATTATACAGAATGACTATGGAGCTAGCGTGAATAGAGTATCTTTCTCCGTTGCTATTGGATACCGCCTTCAGTCGCCCGAGAATTGGTGCGAGACTATGAATCTTTTCCCGCCAATTGTATATTTAGTAGTTTCTTAACAAAAACATTTATTTTTCAAATACACTAACTTGAAAGTACTACCGAAGGCTAGGGAACCTTATCTTATACCTAGGTAACATTATTCTTTCTATTTTGACTTTATTTCTCAAGCCCTTTTCAAAAAGCTGTCGAAATTGCGCGGGAAAAACTGTGTGAATTTTCCCGCATAATCCACGAGGTGGGAGAATGGGTTCCTTTTCCTTTCCTTGGGATTCAACCTTAATACGCCTTGACAAGAACTAAATCAAGTGTTCAACAAGTCTTTGAGAACCTAAATTTTTGCCTTAGGTTTAGCAAATGAAGTCTCTCCCCTTGCCCCTCCCCTCTGTTGAAAATTTCATTTCCTCGAGTTTCTCTCTCTCTCTCTCCCTCCAAATCTGATTTCGATAGACTTCTGGGGGTCGAATCCTTTTGGTGAACAAATCCTTGATTTTCTTTGGTTTGTCCGAAATAAATGGAGAACGCTTTTATTAACTAAATATTTAAACAATTTTTACGAGTTTTGACGACGTAAATTGACTTAATTTTGACTTTTAAAAGCCGCCTTTTCTTCCGAAAGATATCTTCTAAATTAGAAGTTGTCTGTTACATCCTGATAAGAGGATTAGTTTTTGAGGCTTTAATTTCGAAACAAAACTGAAATTTCCTAATTTGTTTCTAGTTTTTCTGAATAATAATTGAAATTTGATTACATTTCAAAGAAATTTGCTTGACAATGCAATCGTAACTTGACCATTTTAAAGCTATTTTACAGTAAAAGCTAATAATGTCGCTAGCACTGTATTCTTTGATTCTACTTACACTTTGAAGTAGTTGTAAACAACCCATATCCTAATTTGACTGTTTTCCACTAAAATATTATCATCACAAAAGCCTGGAACCCTTTGAGGTTTTAAAATCCGAATCCATTTATTTTTACTTTTAACTTTTAAGAAATAGAAAACATTATATAGCCACTGCATTAACAATCGATATTAGGGTCCCCAATCTTCTCCTCTTTGTTGGTTGGGCCTTTTTTTATTTTTGGCATCCTTGTTTTTCGCTTAAATGGACTTGGATGGGAAAGGGAGGCCCGTCTGATTCATCCCACTGGGTTCCCCCGCATGCACTCACTAGCTTTGCCTCTGTGAGAGAAACGAGTTCAACGAGTATAGGGGAACGATTTTGACGTCCTAATTGCAGCTTCCGGGCTTTTGAATCCTTCGCGAATAAAAATTACTTCCGGTGCAATTGAAGCGGAATAAGAAATATATTTTGCCTCTTTTAAATTAAACCCTCGAACACCCACAACCACCCAATCTATCACGTCACCGCGTGTGTAATTGTAATTTATAAGACGGATATACCGTCATGGATATAATTACTGGTCAGTGACTACTCTTTTAACAATTAGTAGTAATGGCCGATGTCGCAAATTAACCAACGAAGTTTTTCTGGAATCGATACCGATTTAGCACATTATTTAATCTCGGCGAGATAACCAATTATTTAACTCATAGAAACCGATATCGATAAATTTTCTACCTATTATTTTACCCATTGAAACCGATATCGATCAATTTTCTACCGATTATTTTACCCATTGAAACCGATATCGATCAATTTTCTACCGTTTATTTTACCCATTGAAACCGATATCGATCAATTTTCTACCGATTATTTTACCCATTGAAACCGATATCGATCAATTTTCTACCGATTATTTTACCCATTAAAACTGATATCGATCAATATTCTACCGATTATTTAACTCATTCAAACAGATATCAGCCGATGAATGCGATAAATTATACTCGAATCGATTAATCGGTAAAAATCAGTAAATTAAACTCGAACCGATTAATCGGTAAAAATAAGTAAATTAAACTCGAACCGATATCATATCGGTTTCTCCCATCACTAATACTTAAGCATTCATTCACTAACGTTAATAAGAATACGGGGACTTATCCTTGCGTATTTTCTCCTTGATATCACCGCTAATATTATTGCCATAATTTCAAATTATTATTTAACGCGCAAACCTTTATAAAATGTATTTTTTTTTGTCCATGGACGGTCTTAGATTGTAGTTTAGTAGTAAGCTTATAAAAGGGTCACGAGACAAAAAACCTATTTTACCCTTTTGTTATTTTATTTTTTTTTCAAAAACCGACCTCAAGAAGAGAAAAAAAGTTATTTTTCTCTCATCCCACTCACCCAGCAGACCAAATCTAATAAACCTCAAAATAGCCTGCTTGACTCGCGTTTTTAAAAAATGAAGGGAAAGAAGGTATGTTAGTACGTAAAACGTACTGAGAAAAAAAAATGACTCGAAGAAAAACAAGCAAAAATATTAAAGATATTAAAATATATGGCATTGAAAGCTTTTTCTAGCTTTTGAAAAATGAGAAAAAAAAAAATTTTTTTTTTCCTTCTCTAAGTTTGTATCTAAGACATAAGAATCTCCGACACACGGAAAAATATCTGCACTGCAGAGATTTTAAAGCAAGCTTAGCTATAGTCGTCTAGTTTTATTTTTAGTTTGTTTTTACGGTTTTGCTAAACCTAACTTTATATTTTTTACTTGTTTCTGTTGTATATAAATTAGCCTTGAAGGCCATACCTATATATAATAGGGTTTTGAATTTTGCGATCCATGGTATTTCTTTAAAAAAATAATTATAAAACCTTACTTTTCTGAATGTTTTTTTATGCTTCCACAAAATTGTTGTTTGAAGTCAAGATTTAATGAGTTTTCGTTTGGTTTTTGTCATAGTACGTGTTCGGATTTTCAAGTTCATTTTGCCGCGTGTCTTGTCCCTTTTACGCTTTCTGAAGCAATTTACTAGAAACCAACCATTTTATGTACACGTATTATTGTAGTTACCTTTTAACCCGTGTTGTTTACTTCGGGGTTAATAGGTCAATAAATATCTCTCAAAGTAGTCTGCGCGGTTACCCAAAGGAAAACATCCAATATTCAACCCAGTTTATATTTAAAGAATGTCGAATTCCAAAAGCAACCTGAGAATAGAGTTAATTCCCTTAAGAAAGTACCCAATATATTGGGAAAATCCGCTACGATTCCTTATAACTAGGTCTGTGCGAGTACTCGAGAGATTTCGAGCACTCGGCTCGAGAATCAATCCGAAGCATTTGAAGATGTTCCTGACTAAAATACTCCTCAAGTTATAAACGAATCGCCCGATAACGAAACTGAAGGTGAAACATCAGTTATAAAAGATATAAGGAAGTTGTTTTGTTAAAATTTTAGTTAGAACTAGCTGTTACCCGCTCGCTTGTAATAAGAACTTCCATCAAAATGATATAAAGAATGGGTAGATTTTACTGATGGCTAATATATTTGAAGCACCCTTGGAGCGAAGGCACTCGGCGTTGCCCGTCAGCCCCTATAGGGACATTTTTATTACTTTTCATGCGGACATTATTCCTTACAGAAGGATTTTTAAGTTTTTGGCCGCCATTTAAAAAGATAGCAACAAATTGAACCCAAAAGAACATTCAGCCCGCCGATAGGTTAAAGGAAAGCAGTGTACTAAATCTTTACAAAATCGGTTGAAACGCGCGGACTTTATTGCATAGAGAAGATTTTTTACATTTAAGATGACGGCGGATTGGAAAAATCTTTCTTAGTACGCGCCTACTTCTTATGAGTAACGTTCCTGCAAATTTTCAGCTTTCTAGGGCAAGCAGTTCGGACTGGGCGTTGATTATCAGTCAGTCAATCAGTCAGTCAGGACTTTGATTTATATAGATATAAATTAAGACTCGAATAGAAATTTTAAGGCTCGATAATTATTCGAATAAATCAGTTTGACAAAACAAAAGGCTCGAGTATCCGTCATCACATTCAAGACTCGGCTCGACACTCGAATTCGGAATTTTTCAAGACTCGGACTCGCCTCGAAACTCGAGGCTCGCACAGCCCTAGGGACCTTCCAACCTTATCTTCTTCCATCACCCCATCATTTTCTTATATTTTTTCACATTTTTCGATAAGAGATGAGAGGTGAAATTCGGGTGTCCCTCGTCAATAAGTCGTGTTGTGTCAAGTGAAATAGAGCTATCGTAGATTAAAGACGAGTGTACCCTTATTCCTCTCTGCCTCTTACAATCATTACATCATTCCCGAGCCACTCTTGGGAAGGAGGATGAAAGATGCTTGTAGGTTTTCATCTCGTATCATTGTTAAAAAAAGGAAACGCCTTTTCTGATAAAAAATGGTTGGTGACTAGAATTCTTTTTTTTTTTTTGCCTATACTTCCTGAATTGTATGTAGCAAGTGAATTCTGCCCTTCACTTACTTCCTCAGGAAGTTAAGGAAAAATGCGGAAGTGTTGAGTTCGTCTCATTATGAGTTTGCAATCAATAGAAATCCGTTTTACCCTTTTTTATAGGCATTTTAATCTTCAAATAGATCTAGCTTTGCGCGTATTGCAAACTAGGCCTAACAGGAAATTCATAGTTACCGCGTGAGATTTCAGAACGAGATCATATTATAGAGAAAAATCGAATATGCTAGCGTAATTTCTGTCTATTTACCGCCAAATTCTACCCTTCCTCGGAATTCATCATTTTTAGCCTATTCGGCATTTGCTTTTTTATCTGAAAGTCGAGGAGATTAGATATATTTGAGTGGGTAGCATTTTTTCCATTTAGTGGGGTTTAAATTTTGAAGAAAAAAATCCCTTTTGAAATAGAAAAGATTTCATTCTTTTATTCAATTTTTTCAATAAAGCTTATTAAACACGAAAAAAAGTTCAAGTGACTTTAAGAAATGTTTCTATGGATACGCGGAAGCTGGTTTTAATTTCAAATTTATGATTGCGATAGTTTTTAATTATTTAATATTTCTTAAAACTAATTAAATTTACTCTTTTAACCTAAATTAAAATGCGGAACAATATCGAGAAACTTTTTTATTTTTACGAATGAAATATGAGCTTACATTTTACATACTGCAATCACGAAAATGGTTCCTAGTATTTTTATTCTACGGACTCTGGTTATAGAGCTTTTTTCTTTTTCAAATCTATCTCTCGTATCTTTCTATATAGGCAAGAAGTGATATCTAGTTTATTAGGGAGAAGGTATAAGATGCTTAAGTATCCGCGTGCCATAGTCCCAGTCCCCTTTCAAAATACAAGGGGGGACGTAAAAGGAGGCCGGGGTATTTCGCCTCTCCTCAGTCGGAAAATACTTAATTTTCGTCATTCGCGTCGCGCTGACGCGAGTTTTCAAGAACCAATGAGATGCTGGTTGTAATTTAGAGGCCTGGATTAACTCGGGACCTACTATACGTTTGGACTGGAGATAAAGCTGGAAATGTGGCGAATTTTTACCTTCTCCCTAATAAACTAGATATCACTTCTTGATATAGGTATAGTGTATGTTCAAGTAGCGGATTAAGACCTCGGAATAAATATGAATATATTTCTCTAAGATAGTGATTACACACACAGTATTATTATATTTGACTTTCGAAATAATCCAAACTCTATAGAGACTATACATTCTTGTTTACCAGAGCCTCTGGCAAGTTTTATTATATATTCAGAAAGAATACTACGGCTTTATTTTTAACTTTAAATAGGAAAACAGGCCAAATTCAAAAGTCGAGGGGGGGGGTGTAAATTTTAGTCCTTTTTGGAAAGGCTCTACAGGCGAGAGGTGCGCGCGCAGAAATGAGGGAGGGAAAAATGCCTTCCATCCCTGCTTCCCCCCCCCCTCCGGCTTCATATTTTGTATATGGGGATTTTTAAAAAGGCTTATTTGATCTATTTTCTTACAGTAAAATTCGTCTAAAATTATGAGGCTTTACCTTTCAAAATATAATTTGAAATATTAAGCTATACCTTTCTCCACTTCTCTATCCCAAAAACTCGCTCTCATATGACAAGAATGATCTACTTTAACAAGAAATTCCGTGTAAGGCTTTGGTTAGGCTTAGTGACATCTTTTTCCCCCCACTCTTTTTTAACGAGGAGTCCCGTTCCGGTTTTGGCGGGAAACATCCATCATATCTATAGTTACGTTACGTAACATCTCGCGCAACGCTACGATACGATCTTTAATGGAAGAACAACTCCTAAGCCTAAAAATGTCTAAAACCATTTTTTTTTTTGTAAATCCCTTTTCAGTGACGGATAAGGTAAAACACTCCCCTATTTCCTATTTAGTAACCCTGGTAATCCAAACGAAACAGTTTATGTCGCGAAATTTCGCGCCCAAAATCCGGGAGATTAGGGTAAGGGTTAGTCTAAGTTTTCTTCGTCACCATGGCAACGATCCCACATCGGTATATGAAAGAGGAACGCAAAATATCACACCAACGTAACCACGGTGATCTATTAGGGATTTGGCGATGGGAACTTACTTACCACTCGTAATATTGGCCTAGTTTTCTAGAAGTTATAGCCAAGGCCTAACTTAATACCGGCTCTAATATTTGGTCTACTTTATCGCCAAATTACCAACCAGCTTTGTAGGAATACTGGAATAGTTTCGGGTCTGAGAGACAACCGCATTAATGAAATACGCGGCTAGACTGCTCGCTGGTCAAGAGAGGCGTATTTAGTTTGCGCCATAGTACGCTTACGGCAACGTTAAATTGAAAGTCCTAATCCCCGAAAGTTTACGAAGGCTTAATTGACGTTAGAAACTTGATATTTGCGTGTTGTGCAGTGTTTTCGAGGTGTTGCGCAAAGCGAAAGGACGGCTTCTGTATGAAAAGGCGCGCTTTTATTAGTTTTGTATACATTTTTCCCGGTATTCCCGGGAAAGACTGTTTTGTTTATTGGCTCGCCTCTGATTACATCTATTCACCGAGCTAGCGCAGGAAACATTTTTTTCCCCGCCAATTTAATTAATTTTCTATATGGAATAAATAAATAAGGTATTAGGAAACTGTATATATATATTTTTTATCTAGTTAAGTAAACAGTATCCATCAGTTATGGCTCCCAAGTTGTATCGAAAAGGCCTAGGAGCGCCTTAGGCTCGAATCAGAATCCAATTATTAAGGTTCCCCCTGGCTATGAGGGTATATAATTCTTGGAACTACGAGCCTTTTATAATATGTACCTTTTCTCTGGCAACATACATCCCTTTATTCTCTATTTAAAGGAGATGAATAGCGAACTCGTTGGGAAGATTTTAGGAAAGCGCGGGCCTGGCTGCTTAATTAATATCAAGGTAACCCACTTGCCAAATATTTAAAGCCCCCCCCCCCTAGATGTTGAAGGGATAATCCTCGACAAGGATTTGTAACTTCAAAGCTAATTATTCGAAACTTGTTCGGATTTTTCGAGCACGAAATTTTCTATGTCGTGTTCTGGTATTGTCGCGTATAGATACGACAAGACAAACGAGACCCGTTTCGAATTAAAGGCTGCTTAGATCATAAAGGATGTAACTTTAACCATATTTTGATGTTGTTTGACTTACGTATAAGCCATTATCTCAGATACGTCCATCTGTTTACATTGAAAATTTTAAACTAAATCACGTTTTGAATTTGAAACTTCTAGTTACTTTCCTAAATTAAAATTTTCTAGGGATGTTGACGGGTGTTTATTTAAATTTTCCCACCTTTTCGTGAAATTTTAAGTTTTGAAAATTTCAAAAGGATTTTTAATTGTCAACGCGTTAGTGGAATTCTTTGGCAGTTTGAGACATTTTTGGGATAAAAAAAAATAAATAAGAACCATAGAAATTTATACTTTTTTCTTTTTAGAAAGTTTATCGCGTGGAAATAATGGGTGTTTGCAAAAACATAGCGTTCTGTTTTTCTACACAGAAAAGAGGAATTTTACGGATAGCTTAACCTTTAACATCGTTAAGCCTTTGTTGTAATTTCCACCATATTAAACCCCCAGAACGCGTGTCTCGAGTTATTTGGATCCTAACAAATATTTCTAGAAATTCCCCGCTAGGCCTACGTCTGACACGTAAACACCGTTCAAATTTATTTAAGTACATTTTTTCCTATTCTGATTTTCTTTTTTTTTTTTTTTAACTTTCCCAACACACTCCAGAGACGAAAAACCAAAATTCAATATGGCAGCAAACTTAAGGGAGTCTTCAACTTCGTACTCAGTACTCAGTAGTACTCCCTCATCCCCAAATTAATTTGGCTGTCTAGAAAAAAACGTAATTACTAATTTAAAAAAACCAACCACAATAGCTAGGCCTTAATTATGACGATAATTAGCACTGGTAAACTTTTTCTGAGACCTGAGAGAATTCAACTTTCCCTCAGCCCTTCTTTTTTTAATTTACTTGACATTCGTGCTAAGGTTTTAGAAATAACAACAAGCTGTCGCGTGGAATCTCGAAATAAAGTTACTTAGTTTCACCCCGAAAGATGACGCCATTGTTAAAGGTACATATAAGATTAAATCCAGACGTGTCGTAGCCTTTATCTTTGGTATCATTTCATGGTGATAACTTTGTATCTTCCAGTTCAATTATCTCCATAGTCGCACGAACGAGTTTAACTTAATTTCGTTTTAAATTAGCTAAAGAATTTTGTTTCTTAGGATGTTTAAATTAAGTCTGAAAAAGGTAAAATTTAATATTTAAATATTCTAGACTATACAGGGTGTTTCTGATAAGTCTGCCATAAATTAACGGCTGCAGTGTGTTCTTTGGGTGATTTTGAGTCGAAAATGTAAGTTCTTCTATCTCCATTTTGCCGTCCGGGCCACTGTTTTCAAGTTAAGGTTGTATTAGTATTTTTACGGATGACCCCTTAAATTTACATAAGAATCTGATGATGATTTCTAATTTAATTAAGGGGTTATCCCTAAAACACTCAAATCATAACTCCAAAACAGTGGCGCAGACGCCAAAATGTCATTTAACATTTTCGACTCAAAATCGCTCAAAGAACATTCCCCTTATCAGAAACACCCTGATATTTTTAATCAATAAGAAAAATCACTGGACCCTGGAGAAATAAAACCCATATAGTCTAGAGATGAATTTCCATTGAACTCATTTTTCATCAATGCAATGCAATCGATTTGAAACTTATTTGAGCGCGAAATTTGAAAGACAATTAAAATGAATGACGTTTAACCATCCAAAAGATAGGAGTAACTAAATAAAAAAAAAATCAAGCAACCCCCCCCCCCCTTTTTTTATAATAAATGTAAAGTAATTCAATAGGGTCTTATATGGGATTGGAAAAAAAAAACGGTGGGGATGAAACAAAAGAAGTTTTCGTTCAGTGTTTTTTATCTTTAAAAAGGTCCTTCATTCGGAACCACCCCAAATTTCCGCCCTTTAGAAGCTCGCAAGGAAAAGCTTAAAGCAAGTGGTATTCGGAAGTTAATTTTCTTTTTTTACCCCTATCTCCTATATAGGATACTGTTTTTGAAGCAATGGTATGAATACTGGTTAGAATATGATGAGCGTTACTCTTTTCCCGCTTTTGACTCTGTTGCATCCAAATCATTTAACATAATATACATAGCTTCTCTATTGTTCTCAAAGGCTGCTTCTACCTTTTTTATTAATGTTAAACCAAGGACGGAGGAAATAAAAGCTTTATAAACTTCGTCCGTTGATTAAGAAGCAATGAAGGGAAAGGCGGGGAGTAGTGATATCTTTATGAACTTTTCTTGTTCTCGTGGTAACTCTGATTCAGAGGACAGGATATTTGAGATGGCAGAATCTTATATATATATATATATATATATAAAAAAGGAGAGACCTATTCCATTATTCATGTTATTCTCTATCTGAGAAACTTGAAGGGTGAGTTAAGAAAAAAGGTTTCGAATTGATTGGTTTTAATCATAGGGTTTAATTACTGTTAGTCTCTCAGGGGTTTTGTGGGATTTTAAATTGTAGGGTATCTTTCTTTATTTCGCTTAGTTACTCGGGACCTGATTGTTGTAACCCCAAGAATTTTGTATTTTTGGAAAGCGCAGAAATAGGACTATAACATGTTCAAAGAATATTTTTCAATATATCTTTCTTATAGAACCCGAGTCATAAGGCTCCAAATGGAGGTATAATATGGATTGGTATGGAGAGAATTTAAAGTTAGTGAAATATAAGAAGCGAAGTACGAGATATTTGTTAGTTTAATCAATAATCAGGGTTCATACAAACCTGGATAACCGGGAAAACCTGGAAAAATCTGGGAATGAATAGTTGACAAAAACCTCAGGGAAAATTCAGGGAAATTTCGAATTTTTAGTTAAATTCAGGGAAATTTGCGTCGAACAGGGGCCGAGTAATTAAGCAAAATGTTCATAAACATTCCCTCCATAGGATTAACATTACACTTAACTTTGGAGGCTCATAACTCTGGTTATATTAGAGATACGGGGATGTCCTTTGAGTATGCTATAGTCCAATTTATACCCCCTCCTTCGTTAACATTTGCTCCATACACGGGGGGAAAACCTGGAAAATTCAGGGAAGTATATGGGGAAAAACCTGGAAATCTCAGGGAAATTTGTTTTCCAAAAGTTGTATGAACCCTGATAATGAGCCACTATTAATTCTTATAGTTTCACAATTTGAAATTAAATTCTTGAAATACTCCGCGGTTTTGGGAAAATACGGGTCAGTTCTGGTAAAATGAAAAAAAAATATATATATATAAATTTATAGGCCAAGTAGACATTTTACAGACGGAAATTACTTTTCCGCTATCTCTTATCTCGCAAAATTCAAATTTCGAATTGGCCAAGCGTATTTACAGAGAAATAAGTTAAAGGGAAAATATACGAAATATATGTTTGACTTTTGTAAGTATAAATTTATGCAGAATAGGCGAAATTAGACTTTATTTTTACATGACTGACGTAATATTTTTCAAAAAGGGGAAAAAATATAAATAAATAAATAAATTTAAAAGTGGGAGAAAATATTGCGAAGCGTGTAAAGGGAGGGGGCCTATAACTTGGTTAAACAAAAATTTGACAAACTTTTCACGCACAAACAAAAAAGGAACAAAACAGAATTTAACCCCGCCTAAAAAATATGCCGTATACAAGAAATAAAAATAACGCATCTCAAATTTTAAGCTCTTGGTTTTTATCTCATTTCGACCGATAGAGAAATAAAAGGGTTAAGAATGCTAAACATTTAATATATAAATGTGGCATATGAAATTAACATATTTTAAGCGTTGTTTTCATGAAGAGAAGTCGATAAATAAATCTTCAGTGTAAAAATATAATGAGTCTGGGTTTTGGAAATTAAAAATAATATATCAGAGAATGGGTCTTCTGGGTCTACAATACCGCAATATCGCTTTCTAAACCTCAATCCCCTACTTTGCCAATCTGTTAAGTTTTCCACCATTTTGAGGGAAAGGGGAGGAGACATTCTCAAGACGCTCACTACTGACCTTTACCTATTGTAACCGCAGTCTAAAAGCGTACAGTATGAAATCTATTAATAAACTGTCGTCTTAGGTAACAAGAAAGAATAGTTTCTCATCTTTTTCTACATTTGGCTCTCACAAGGTATCTCTGCCTTTTCCAGCCATTTTTATGTCCTCTGGTCGTCCCCATAATGGTTTCGGATTCCCCTTGTGCATTACTGTAATAGCGCGCCATCGTTCAGGTAAAAACAATTTTTTTTCCCGTGTGTGGCACTACTCGTAATTCTTCCTCCCCTGGAAGGTAGTTTTTCTCTGAACATTAGTGCACTCGGGGTAAAACATTTCTACAGGGGCTGTAGGATTAACATCAGACTGTTTGCCCCTGTAAGACATCTATATCAAGCGCATTGCTATAATCAGAAGTATATAATACCTCTCTTCGAGAGAAGTGTACCACAAAGCTGGGTGAGTGTAACGTCACTCTTCCCAACATCGGAACACTTAGGGCAAGGTTACTAAACCGAATCACATACACGATAAATAGTTCCCTCATCATTACTCTATTAGCGTTTAAATATTTGGCAAGACGCGCTTGTGCATTTTGTCCCACGTCAAGATGGGGTTTGTGGGATGATTGCTGGGGATTTAGTGCCAAACAATTATAGAATTCACCTTACGGTGCGATGCTCATTTGTAGTTTCATGAGCGGGAAAGCAAACTAAAAGGGAGAGCCTGGGAAGAATGACGTTAAATAACTAAAGCATAGGGAGGATACAGAGTTTCATCCTTCTTCCATTATCCCCTTCTGCTATAATTAATATTTTAAATTCCTATTTTTTTTTAATTTATTTAGTTACGTATTTGGATTATACATTCAGCTTGCGAATAGATTTCTTTATAGACAAAGGCTTAAGACGATATTATTTCTTTTACAAGAGCTATAAAATTCGACATCAAACAAGATCTCGTTCTTACCTGATGGAATTTGATAATGATTCCATGATCTTTAATATTAAAGCTAGCCCAAGAAAATGGGGTCAAATTCCTAAGTACAATTTCTTAGAAGAAAGATTTCCTTCAGACATTCCTGTCTTATTCTGTCGTGTTTTGGCTAAAATATTCCTTCATTTTCGTCGCGGTGGAATTCGAATTACACTCTGAATTGTATAGTTTTGTTTAAAGAGCAGTTTGTAAGATAGAGAACGAAAAAGTGGATCGTTTTACCCCGTATAAATAAAAATTAAGCATTTTTGCGAACTGCTCCCAACCGATCCCTATGAGACTTAAAAAAAAAACCAAGTGCTTTGCCGAATTTTCTCTTATTTCTTTGGTCTCTTCAAAACAAATTAGGTTGTTTTTTCTTAACTTGTTATAAAGATTCTTTGATCTTTTAAAAGTTAAATCCCCTAATGCGTACGTATAGTAGTCCTTAAAATGCTAAAAACCTTTTTGGGTTCAAATCTCAATTTAGGCTTAACGAGCTGTTAACGGAATACTACTATACGTTGATTTTCTTTTAAATCCATTGGGGGACGAAATTGAAGAGGGTTTTTGAGATTAGATTTACGTTTATATTTTCCAAGGACAGTCTAAAATGACTTTTCGAGCTTTTCCCGCTGTCCTCTCTACGCCTTGACTTTCGTCAAATGAAAAGTCGATCAACTAAACTCGGAATCCCCGCGTTGAAACGCGTCGCACGATTTGAACTCGGAATGTCGAAAACAAATCTTAAACTTTTCTATATTTTCGCAATTTCGGGATTCTGGTCTATACTGTCGATTAATTCGAATTTCTGTCGAAACTTCCCTCAAGGCCACTAGTTTTACTGTATCTGTCTGAGTTAGTATTAAATTTGAGATGGTTTTCATACGAACGAGAACCGTTTGAAGTCATTAACCCTAAATCTGGCCTATTTTTCGAAACTTGGACCCGAAGTATAGTGGATAAGTTTTCCAGTTAGGTCTTGGAATTAGGCTAGTTAGTTCGAAAAGTAAGTTCCTAACTTTAAATCTGGCCTAATTCATCGAAATTAAATTTAACTATTGTGTAATCTATTGAATTAGGCTTAGCGAAATGCCATAACCACAATTTCCTCCCTGACCATGCACGAAAAACCTTAAAGATAACTTCTCCTTTAGACGCAATAGTTTAAAATTTAGGCTTATCTGCCTCTAAAATTTAACGTAACTTAATGAATATCCATCTTAAAAATATTTGAAGGCGAAGTTCAAGGTGCCTAACTAAATAAATCAACTTAAGAAATTCAAAAAAACTTTGATAAAACTTTATTTTTATTCACTATCCACTACTAACAAAAATTTACATACTCCATCCATATATTTAGTCTAAACAAAATTACCGACCCCTTCGCAATTTTTCGCCACGTATTTTAAAGAAGTTTATTTTTAAAGCCTTAGCCAAGAGCATAGTACACAACCGCGTCGTGTCCTCGAAAAGCAAAATTACTTTGCTTATATATATGTATTTCATAAACTTTACCGAAAGTCTCTAAACACCCTTGAAAACTTTAAAAGTTTCGATCCTCGAGGGAAGGGACTAAGCAAATAAGTTAATATTATCGAAACAAGTTAGAGGGGACGTATTTGCATCTTAGATGTTAACCAAAGTATATCATACTTCTCATCGAGAGAAGTGTCCCACAGAGAGGGGTAATTGTAACATGATTCTTGGAGCAAGGTCACCGAATCACAGAAGGGATAAATAGTTCCCTCGACATTACTAGCGCTTAACTATTTGATAAAGCGCGCCTGTGGATTTTTGTCCCACGTCAAGACGAGGTTTGTGGGTTGATTGCCAAACGGTTGTAGAATTCACCCCACCTCTGCAGTTTGACGAGCAGGAGAGCAAACGAAAAGGGTTAGCCTGGGAAGAATCATGTTACATAACTAAAGTATTAAGAGGATACAGAGTGTCATCCTTCTTCTATTATCCCCTTCTGATTTTAGGAAGTACAGTAGCTATAAATATGAACGCGCCTCTTGCTCGGTGATACATCATCTCTTGAAGAGTTGAGAGAGAGATGCTTGGCATCTTTTTATCTTCAATCAACGCGATAGGCCTAATATGCAAAAAGCCTACTCACTCTTATCTCTCGAGTTTATTTCACCCAATACGTTCTATCTATCTCTGAATGATTTAAGGAAGACTATAGCTTTCCAGTAATTGTTTATTCAGTTTGGGATGACTTCAAACGATTTTTTCAATGTAAAATAGGACCGTTTTTAAAGGGGGGATTTGTGTATTTTGAATCTAACCCGTTTAGGCTAGATTCTGCGCGTCTGTATAAATAAAATTTTACCGTGATAAATTATGGCAAGCACTCCGTCTTCGAGGAAAGGAACTAGAGTATAATGCGATTTATGTCTACTTATCTGAATGTACTTAATTACATCACGAATATTTATCAGGTATAAAATATAATCCATTGCAATTTTTAAAGCTTCTTATAGAATTTTTTTATGTCTTTAGCTAAACCCAAGATAACTATATTCCTTATCATTAGCTACAGTTCAATAGTATCAAACATTCGTAGATAAAAACAAAAGTCACCGAAGTAGGTAAATTTTTGTTTTTATCTATGAGCTTTTGATAGTATTTAATATTCCTGTAAAAATTTGAATATATTCTTTGAAATTTCTACTTGAGTCCTCAATCTTAAAAATATATAGGCACGAAGTGTTAGGAGCGCTAAGAGTTAAAACGTCTTGAAAGAAGAGAAGATACGAATAGAAAAATTTCTCTCCCTTTTTAGCACCTTCTCCTATATATATAAGTTTAGGTTCTTTTTTTTTGTATAAAAATATAGTTTATTTCATCTTTCTCTGACCCACTTGAAAGACAAGCCCTTCTCGGATAGTCTAGCGTCTTCTTAACAGGAAACCCCGGGTACTGCTGGGTCATTTTATAGCCAAGTCATTTTTCATTTTGAGACTAGGGGTGGATTTCACGCGAATTGGGGAGTATAATATTCAGATTTATGAATATTGGGCGAGAATTACGTTTTTTATTTTATTCTCCTTTGTTTTTTTCTATTCTTTCTTTTCCGGAGATGAAGAAAAAGCTCGCTCACTCACTTCCTTATCTTCTTCTTCTTTTTTTTTTCGGGCAAAGGGAATATGAAATTAAGCCTTTTTATACACAATGAGGGCGAAGAGAACTGCCTAATATACGTACGCGTTCTTTCAACCTTCCTTTTAGCTACTCTAGTTATAACCAACACTTTTTCTTTCCAAAACTTGAGAATTTTTCTTTGAAGGTAATGGATATTTGCTCAACTTACAGAGCTCAGTGTGAGGGAAAATTAAAATATTTTCGTTTTTACTCGCGCCTAAACGAACCCCCCCCCAAGGTTCCGATTTCGCGCGAAATTAATTTAGAAGAAGAAAATGGTGAAACGCAATATGAAGTGGATAAGAAGAAAAAAAATGTACTTACTGAGCGGTAGTAGAAAGAAGAAGGGAAACCAACAGATTATGAATACACCGACAACGATGCCTAGCGTTTTGGCGGCCTTTTTCTGTCGTTTAAATTTGATGATTCGTCCCTGTAGCGCCGAATGTAGACCACCACTTCCTTTGGAATCTAAGGCGCCATTATTACCCGCCGTTGACATGGAGCGACCACCCGAAGAGTACCCCGTTGTGGTCAAAGAAGCTCCACCACCGGCGTGGACTCTTAGCGTTAGTTCTTCGGCGTCGTGGCTACTGCCAGAAGGTTTTATGGTCTTTATACCAGTCTCTAAGAACTTGGTCTGGAATGAGAAAAATTCATTTGATTCCGGGACATTTGGAATTTGGTCGGAACTACTCTTGTTCTTTTGGGTTTACCTGTCTAACAGCTGCCTTGTAAATTCTTTGATAAACGAAAAGAATTATGAAGGTTGGGATGTAGAAGGAGAAACAAACTGAGAAAATGACGTAACCAGTCTGTTTGGTGACCCCGCACGTGTAAGGATCAGTTTGGGGAGGGTCCTTCCAACCTAGTAATGGACCAACCGAAATCGCGAACGCCAAACCCCAAACGAAGACGCAAACTACGATGGCGCGTTTCTCCGTTACGATGCTTGAATAGGTCAAAGGTCGACTTACTCCTATGTACCTTGTATAGGAAAAAAAAATTACTTAAGCCTCGGTAGGGATTGAACGTTGTTCGACGTCAAATCTTACCGATCTACGCTGATGACGCAAAGACTCAATATGGAGGCGGTACAACATAGAACGTCAGTCGCGGCCCAAACTGAGCAAAATATCTCGCCGAAAAACCATCTTTTACGTAATAACTCTAAAGTGGCTGAAAATGGTAATACACTAAGGCCTAGTAGTAAATCCGCCAGTGCCAGATTGACCAGGAAACAGTTGGTGGCGCTACGCAAGCAAGACTCGAGACAGACGGCCAATAAGACGAGCAAGTTACCGACTATAGTGAGCAATATTATGACAAACAGAATCAACCCTGAAGAAAAAATGGATTTATTGGTTCGTGGTTAAGGTTTTTGGCTCGAAGAGTTTGTATGTATATACCTTTGGTGACAAGTAGGGCAAGTTGAGCCGAATTTATTGTGGGTTCCATCCACGAATCGATGTCACTTCCGGGTGCCAAAGCCGCGTCCCATTCGCGACCGGATGTAACCGTACTGACATTCCCCGTCGAGACATTCTCGGCCATCTCACCCATTTCTGTCGATCCTTTTATTGGTCCGGATGTTGATTTTAATGTTAAGTTTCTTTCAAACGTCTGTTATTTCTCCGGTAATTACGCTTTGAAAGAACCGACTCCTTGTTCATCTTCATGACTAGAAAATTTAAATATAACGAAGCATTTTAGAAAGCTGGAATTAATAAATTCTATACTATAAGGCGGATACGGATACGAGGGAAGTTGTACCTTACGAATATCTCGTAAAAGTACTTATTGAAGACCCCGATATTAAACGTAACATCCTACGCGTAATGTTTGTAATCATAAAATGAACAAAATATCGTGAAAATTCAAACAAAACTGTTTTTAAAAGACTTTATCACCAACCACGGTTTAGAACTTTAAAATTTTATCCAATTTAGAACCAGAGTCGCCACTTTTTTTAGTGTGCCTCTAAAGTTTTGAAGGAAATTTCTAAGTCATTAAACTTTAGGAAAGAAAGGCAGTGGGTGTTGTATAAGGAACGATTTGGGATAGAGAAAAAAGTGACGGGGAAGCCCAAGAGGCGCGAGCCATTCTCGGGCATCCCATTCTTTCTTAGGAGCTGGGTTTTTATTCTTTTCTTTACGTTTACGCCACTCGTCCATCAAAAGCTACGCCCCAAAGACCTAATGAATCGTATAAGCGCGCTCTCTATTCAACGTGTCTTCTTTCCTTCTTTCCTTAATGTCTTCCTAGAATTGGCTGTACCACGCACCTTCTTGTTACGTTCGAGTTTGTTTCATCTCGGGCTTAGAGTTCAATACGATACAATGATTGGCCTCACCAAGGTCAATCTCAACCATTATCTCTCAGTTCATTTGCAACAACGTTGCGTAAAGGAATAGAAAGTCGTAAACTTCTGTTTTCCCTGACTTTTACATTATACCAGGATCCCTGAATGATTCAATTCCTTATAGCAGAAGGGGATAATAGAAGAAGGATGACACTCTGTATCCTCCCTATGCTTTAGTTATGTAACGTCATTCTTCCCAGGCTCCCCCTTTTAGTTTGCTTTCCGGCTCATCAAACTACAAATGGGCATCGCACCGTAAGGTGAATTCAATATTTGTTTGGCACTAAATCCCCAGCAATCATCCCACAAACCTCGTCTTGACGTGGGACAAAATGCACAAGCGCGTCTTGCCAAATATTTAAACGCTAATAGAGTAATGATGAGGGAACTATTTATCGTGCATGTGATTCGGTTTAGTAACCTTGTTCTAAGTGTTCCGATGTTGGGAAGAGTGACGTTACACTCACCCAGCTTTGTGGTACACTTCTCTCGAAGAGAAGTATTATATACTTCTGCTTATAGTTATTGTGGGCCAACTTTCAAAAAAGCTATGTACAGAAACAACGACATTTCATCTAACAATCGCCAAGGAAACAAGCTCGAAAGATGTTCTAGAAGAATCGTAAACGATATTTTCATTCCGCCTTTTCACGATAAAACGAAAGATAAAATATTGTTTTATGTTTTTTGATACTTTTTCTTTAACCCCTTTCGTTTTTGGATTTCTGTAAATGTAAAAAAGGGTCCTAAGGTCAAGGGAAATGCGCCATAAAGTTTAAAAAAATAACGTAAAAACTGTTTTTGTCAGGGTTTTTACAGGAAAAGGGCGAAACTTGAACCTTGTTTGAAACTTTTTTATGTGTGTCATTTAAAATCAGATAAATATTTCGCTATTTCGCTATGGGTTAAGAAAATGATGTGTAGTGTTTAAGATCTCATGAAGGTTAAAATTTTAGCTCAAAGCGAATTTTTTTTTTGGAATTGTAATTACCTTTAACTTTAATTTAATTTGAGTCGACTAATTTTAGGTTTTAACAATGCCTGACTAGAATAGTTTCAGCCGCCAGGCATGGATTCCAATTGTGAGGAAATTTTGAAAGATAAATTGGGGAATAATTCCCATTGGAAATTTTCCCCCAAAATTTTTAATTTCTCTTTCCTCTTTTCTCTTTCTCTCTTGTTCTCTCTCTCTAGTTCAGTCTTTTTAATGGAATTTTTAATGGCGTTAGGTTATAGTTTTATACCCTGACCCTACGACTTTTAACTCTTAAAATGGAATAGTAGCGTGTAAATAAATAATTAAATTTTGAATTAAAAGGGTTTTTGGCACACCGCCACCTGTACCAATCCCTTACATATTTAAATGAAAAATTAAGGGCAGTCGAAATTTATTTTCGATCTACTATTCCTTTAACCAGAAGTTCATAAAATACGTTCCATAAGTTTGTCTCTGGTTAATGAGAGCTTGTCTCGTAAAGTGGCGCCTGGTAAGGCGTTGTCAAAGGCTTAGTAATGCAGACTAAATAGGAATATGGACAGCAAAACCGAGTGTAGTCAATTCTGGCGTCGATCGTTCTCGAACTAGCTCGAGCTGTAAGTCTCTCAGTAGCATTACGAAGTATAAGAAGTGTCATACTTATGGAACATATCTCATAAACTTATGCTTTAACTAGTGGGAAGGGGGGATCAGTAATCGAAAGATGCTCCCCCCTCTTTCGCTAATTATCGATTTTTTAAACGAGAGTTGTTGTATCCTTGTGTAGGAATCGTTCTCGTTGTAAACAGAGAGAAGAAATGTTACTTTTCCTCGTTTTGAATTATTTAATATACCCTACTAATTAACCTATGCCAGCGATATAATTATCCGTTTTAACAGCGGGTACTTTTCCCTGGGAATGTAACCTAGTTTTAGGTAAAAATTTTCAAAAGGAAAGTTAATTTATGCCAATTTCCTTCTGCAAAACCTCAACATCTGAGTCTAGACTAAACAGTATGTAGGCCTATAGTTTTTAATTAAAATACCCTTTCCAATTCGTGAATGGCTAGTTTGTATTAGAAACCCTCGCTCCTAGCCTCGTACCTAAGCCTTTGCTAATAGTTGTCTTATTTTCTCTGATCGAAAATATATCAGGTCATATTTTAGTAAATATTTTTCCAACTTCGTGTCGAATCGATCGCGTGAACTCAAGATTATTTTTCTCGCTTCAAAATATAACTTTGTCAATAGATAGTTTTTACTAAAGAGGCTAGAGACGTTTACTCCCACCTTCCTCAACGTTAACTCGAGCGCGGTCAGACCACGTTAGTCAAGCCTTACTTTCCGCAGTCAAAAACTCCCTATAGTGAAAACTAAGAATACCTGACGGTTTCCGTTTGTTAGAAGTAAACATTTAAACATTAACACGACTACATAGTCGCATTCGCCTCTTAACTCACGTGTCATTTCCAGGAAAAGGGCGGGAAAACACGCTATACGCCAGATCTATTTTCCCTAACCTAAATGATAGCGTCAATATGTTATTTTTTTTTGGGAAGGAAATCGAAAATTCCTTCCGAAAGAAAATGAATTGGGATATAGGTCCGTGTTGTCATTTTACTTATAGGGGTTGAGAGGTGAAAGTTCATAGTGTATCCGGGGTCAGCTCGTAGAACTAATGCATTCCAGTATAACTCTAGTCATCCATCTTATTTGGCAATAACTAGATATAGGGTCTCTAGATTAAGATGATGAACTGGGAGGCCCGAGAGAAAATTCTCTATATAAGCGCGCGCCCTGTCAATCGAAAACTGTCTGATATGATCCAGTATAAGAAATATTGAAGTCGATCAATTGATGTAAATATGAGACCTGCGTGGGTTAAATTCGCTCCTTAAGGCCTCGGTATTTGGGGAAATTGACGTGGGAAGGGATATACTCCCACCTGTTTCACCCAAGGGCTTAAGGCAATGATTGAAATGGAATCCGTTTTCAAAGGTTTTCTCCTAAGGCTTATAGTATAAGAGATAGAGAAACTTCCGATACAATTTCAATTCGAAATGATATAGGATTAAGGGAATCTTACCTATATACTCTAGGCCTAGATCGAATTGTTACGAATTCTAAATGAATATAGCTTAATGGACTTAAATACCGAAGATCTTATTGGTTGCTCGGGTTGCTAAGGGCTAACTTCCCTCTTAGGAACAACGTCTTGTTAATGCATTATTAACAGCTCCTTTCAATTGAGGTGAACCCTTAATACGTCATACGCTTTCTACAATTTATTTGTCCATATAACCCAGAAATTAATTCAGGTAGCAATATCAAATTTAAAGTTTTAATTTAGGTAGAAACCCGAACCTCCTTTCGTCTTTCAGCTTCTCGTGATGTCGCCAAACCCCATTCCCTTAATTTTCAAGAAAAAAAGAAATGAAACCTGTTTTCTTTTTTCAAGTGTTGGTATTAAAGTCAATTTCATGAAAAACTCATGAATAAAATAACTAGAGCCCAGTTGCAATTGACGCATGGTGAAATTCTCTTAATGAAGTTTTTTATTGAAAAATAAGAACCCCTTCGTGGCAAGATAAACTTGCTAAAACTTTAATTACAAACTACTTAGAATATAGACCCGTATCTCTATTTAGAAAAAGTGACACCGAAACTTTTCGGTCAAAGCCCGGGCCAACTAATCCTTTTTCGTTAGCTAGTACTTCTTTTTTCCCATAGATTTTTATCTTGCTCTTTAAATGACACGGTGTTAATTAAGACCTCGTGTTATACATGACTGTACCAGGTTAGGGATATGACGTCACTAGGAATAAGGTTGAACAAAAAAAAAGAAATTGGGTTAATTACATACTCTTATGTGATTTTGAATTTAAATTAGTGGTAGGTATAAGGAGAACGTGAAATATCTGCTTATTTCATCAAATTTGACCCTTAAGGAAACGTTTCACTATCGATTTTCGTAATGAAGGTCAAAGGTCATAAGTTTATACATCGTAATTAATAACAATCACCCGGGGTTATAAATTTCGGAGCTTTTCCCGGCCCAACTAATAAAATGCCATTAATGAAGGAGGTTAAGGCGCCCGAGATGTTTTAAACAACGGGTGTGTTACAGGTGGCCTTTTAAAGCACCTCGCTCAAGGAAATGTTTAAGCTCACCTTTTATGCGCCGAGGAATGTTATTATTTTAAGCCTTTGTAAACAGCCCGTTACAGATAAGGAGCTCTTTTTAATTAAATTAAGGATTCTAATTAATTTTCTTTCTTTAAAGGTTAGTTAATTTGTTAATAAGTAAAAGTTAAGTGATGATTAGACAGAGGTAGTACATTATAAAATAATTTCGCGAATTTTTAATTGATTTTTAGTTCTTAGTAAGGTTTCACGTCTTTAATATAAATTAATTCACGTTTTTCATTTTTATTTCATCCTGGTGGAAGGTTTCTCCCTGAGCATAGATGTAATGAGGGTGAAACATTTCTACAGGGGCTATGGGAAAATATATAGGGTTTTATCCCCTAAATGTCGGCTTCCCCTTATATATATATATATATATTTTATATATAATATTAAATATATTTCTTCAAGGCCCATATACCTTAAGTTTAAATTCTTTAAAGTAATTTTAGGCCTGCATTTTAATCTAGAGGTAACAATTTTAAGCCTAAAAACGTACCGTGTTCCATACGGTTAACCTTATTTTCAAACTGTTTCGCCTCAGGCTTAAAGTCTATTTTCACTGAAAGAAATATAAATATAATCCCCCCAAACCATAACGAGAAGTTTAACCCTGAGGGATACAAGGTTTTAACGTCAAAGCCAAGGCCTAAAAGTAAGCCTTGGATATGTTTTTGACATTCTACGTTCCAGACCAGAAATTCATACTGATTTTCATTTTTAAGGTCTTTCTTGATACTTAGAGCCTGTAAAGTAACGATAGTTGGTGGTAGAAACGTCGCTATCCACCGTAGCTTCTATGTATTACGTAAAATATCTTGAAAACTCTCTAGTATCTTGTAACCGGCGTCTCAATCGCTATTTAAGAGCTTTGCTTTCTTTCGCTTTCACTTCTACAGCTTTCGCATACGCCCATTTAATAAAGACTAAAGTACGAACATGGCGGCTAAAGTATACATCATTTGAAGTGTAGTTTCTATTAAACTTTGGATAGCGAACACTCAGACTATCTTTTGGAAAATCCTTCCGGAGACAACCTCTAACTTGACATTTGTTCGCGAAGTTTAAATGAATGAAGTGAAGCGGGGGAATTGAGATAAAAATTCGGATAAAATTCAACATCCGCTGTATTAACCTGGTTAACGTGAACAGATTTTATCCATGTTTGTTTAAAGAAGAATAGAAGCTCGGATAAAAAAGAAACAATAGATATCATTTCGTTTCAAAAGCAGGCGTAGTTTGCAACACAGTCAAGGGCAAGCGTGTAATTGAAACCGAGTTTTCCGTCAATTGCAAACTTCGATTGAACCCTCGAAATACCCCATGGATTGGCGCCGTATCGGCATTCAATGGCCTTCATTCATCTCTCATAAGTCTTCCTGGAGGCTAGCCCAAACTTGGGCCAGCCCGACAGATTTTTCTTTACTGGGTCGACTATAGTAAGTGAAATCCTGGATATAACTGACCATGTCTATTGTCAAAATCACTCGGTATTAGTAGGGATAGCGGGGATGACCTTTCTACAATCCATCTCCTAGTCTTAGCTGTCACTGTAATCCAATATAGGCCCCCTTCTATATTGAGTCAAGAAACTGATTGACGCTAAATTGTCCGCTTGAACAAGACGCTAATGTCCAATCGCAACCGGCCCCCGGGACTTCGTTACCCATTAAGGCTTAGATACGATGGTAAAGGAAAATGGGAAGTAAATAGCGTCTGTGTCAGCGAAATTTTAAATGGAACGTTTTTGCCTTCCAATTTTGTTTGTTTATTATATTTAAGAGCCTCGGGTCAAATTTCTAATCTAATGATGTTTTTCTTTTGATTTACAATTGACCCTAATTTGCCTCACAATTTGTAATACTTAGGCTTAGTGGAATATTGGCGGAATTAGGCTTAACGGTGTCTGCAATATCTAGAAAGTTAGTTTAACAAAATCAGAAATATTTCGAAATTAGGCTTAGCAATATTTCTGGAATATTTTAAAATTTATGCTTAATTGTATCAGAAACATTAAGAAAATAGGCTTAACAATATCTGAAACATTAAGAAATTAGGGCTAACAATATCTGAAACATTAAGAAGATAGGCGTAACAATATCTGAAACATTAAGAAATTAGGACTAACCGTATCTGAAACATTAAGAAAATAAGCTTAACAGTATCTGAAATATTAAGAAATTAAGCTCAACAGTATCTGAAACATCAAGAAATTAGACTTAACAGTACATTAAGATATTAGGCTTAACAGTGTCTGAAAGATTTAGAAATTAGGTTTAGCTTAGATTTACGATTATGTAAGGGGATATGTGAAGGTCTTCGATTTTGCGCCATGACGTAGTTTAATAAAAAAAAATGCCGTAATATTCTCCGTGGTTTTTTTGGGGTTGAACGGGTTTCTTCTAAATTTAAAACGCCATGAACGGCCTCCCACACAATATGATGAAACAATTAGGAGCTTTCAAAATGAAATGGACCGTTCCCGTGATAAAGTCCAGAGCGCAAATTCTCGGCATCCATGTTAAGGTCTTTTTCATTTTAGTTTAGCGAAAGCCGCGAGGATGAGTGATTACTATTGTTCCAAGTCTCGTGACAAAGAGACTCTATCCCAAAACCTAATTAAATTTAACAAATCTGAACTGACGTAAGGGGTTTGTCCCCGTCCTCGTTTTTGACAACGACTATAAATCATTTTTATTTTCATTCATTCAATATTAAATATTATATTGTTGAAAAAATTAACTACATAAAGAAACTTTTCGTAAATTCTAACCAAAGTGAAACCTAATTAAGTATACTTAACTCCTTTTTGTTAAGTGATCTTTTAGCGACGCGCAGGCGGATTTAGTTCTTGCCTTTTTCAAAAATTCTCTTTTAAGTATAAACGTCACGCTGCTCTCCAGAGACTAAAGCCTAATTACTTTACAGTTAATCCTTGTTTTTCCTGCTGGATGTTCAAAACACAATCCTCTAACATCTTCAGTCTTTTAGCTACCGTGATCTACAAGCCGCTAAGCCTAACACGAGAAGTCTGTAATTTCTGAAAACAAACCTCTAGACTGACTTTAGCGTTTAATTGTGTGTGCGTTACTATTATACGAGAAAGCTCGCTTTCCTTCCTAAAACTTAGGCCTATAAATTGCGTACATTGTAATTAGGCCTTGGGCTGTTAGAATACATTTTTGGAATAATAATTAGGGTACCCGCTTGAGTCAACTCTTAGCTTAGCGAGTAATTCAGCCCATGGAGACTGACTGAGTTGGTATGTGTATATGTATATACAGATTAATTTCTCATATTTATTTTAAGACTGGATAGCAAATTTGTCATCTCAAGCACTGTTTATTCATATCATAAATGACATCTCCATTATGGTTCTTAGACAGGGAACCCAGCGGTCCTATAATTCGTATAAAATCCTATATATTTTTGAAACTGTCCTATATTATCCTATGATTTCATGAAATGTCCTATAATATCCCATATTTTTGACTTAATAGAAGTTTTCGTATAGTTTAGCATCAAATTTATCAAAAAACCAGACACTAAAATTGCGGAACTCAGGATTTTTTTAATTAGATTCCTCTTTTCAAAGTAAAAGCCAAATTGTTACTTATTTGAAATTTTTCTACATACTTTTAAGCCAAAATAGTAATATATGAGCATTTTTATTTCTATATTTTCCAATAAAAACTCAGGAAGAAAATTCCTATTTTTCCTATAAGGAATTTATTTCCTTCCTGGGTTCTAAAACGGCGGTTTCCATGGAGTATTTGTATGGGAGCGAGAGTTCAAGTTTCCTTGAAAGTGAATCACATTGCGGCTAGGTCTCGTCAAATATTGCTCCATGGTGGCATAATACATAAAAGATGTAAATGCAGGCATTTGTTAGCGGGAATCTATTTATCGCGTCTCTCTGTCTATTTGCTTTTGGTTGAGTTAATGATTAATGAAGTGTTTATCTTAGACCCATCTTCAGATAATATAGTCTCTAGATAATGAACTGTTGTAATTTGTAACCCTTTGCTTGTCGTCCGCCATACATAAGAGGCTTTTAGATGGGTAATTATGTAAATATAAATATACTTCGTTGAAATTACTAAATTAGAGGAAATTGCTATTTTATTTATGATACGTTTTTGTTAGTAGTTTAAAATTTATTACGTAGAGCGAGGTAATGAAAGTGATTGGTTAAACTAAATTTAGAATCTTCATTAAATGCTTTTAACTTAAGCTTTCAACTTTCTCAGGTTCTTAGGTGCTATATGTGTTCTTGGTGTAACAGGGTTGCCACATGTTAGGGAAAACCTGGAAAGGTCAGGGAATTTCAAAGTGGGCCAAAAAGTCAGGAAATTTGATTAAAATTGCTAAAATATATGCGGTTTAAGCTTTGTTGACGTTTTATACGCCGTTTTAGCGAGATCACGTTTGACTAGACGCTTAAATCTCAATGTTTTGCATTAAATATTTAAAAATACGATTTAAGCCCAATTGTTTACTTCGTGGCAACCCTGTATAAATGGAAAAAAATAGTTTTGAATGAAAGTTTGGTCATCACTTCTATGTCCGAATCTTATTGGCGGTGCTGGTTTGAAAATTTGATTTTTTGGGAGGAGGGGGGGGGTTTACTTGAATTCATCCGTTCATTCTTTTTTATAGTTTACCGTGGAATATTTTAAGCTAAAAATAGAAATCACGTGCACAGAAATAGATATAACAGATGGAAAATTTGATCCCCAGTTTATTTTGGATACCAAAAGTTTCCCATAGGATAAAACGAACAATTTCGCATTGGGGAAAGAAATGAAGAGGCGCGTGGAAGTTTGAAACTTTGAAAAAGTCAAAAAAAAAAAAACCGCGAATAATAATACCAGGGAGGAGATATATTTCTTTTTGCTTGTGGGCCCCACGCGTTTGCTCAATGAATACAAAACGCTTTTATAGGTCTAGGTATTTCTCCTTTGTAGCTTTAAAAGGCGGGAAAGATACGGAATTTATACCCCAAACCCTAAGAACGCTATTTGAATCTACACTTTTCTCAAAAACCCAGGAGATACGCGCATTTTTATTCGCAGCCCCGGGGCTTAGGTTTCATTCTGGGAAAATTGGAACCCGGCTTTTAACTCATAAAGTGATGATAAAATAGCTCCAGGTATTAAGTGCTCGCTTTTATTTACATTTCGCAAATGCATTTGCTTAAAATGTAAACAATTAAAACAGAATTAATTTAACTACACCATCTCTTTTATAAAGTTGGAAAAGAGTATCTTGAAGATGAAATGATTTTTATTTTAAATTCTAATTAACTTTGTAAGCAAGTTTTTTGCAATTTGCTTTCTGGTTGATTAAGGCGCGAGCTAGGCATGCATATATATCGTAATGGGTATGTCTGATTGGATTTCGAAGACGAAACAGGCTCGCGTTACGATCAGACATAAAGACAAAGACGCGACTACTACTCCCATAGGCTGGTTGCCATAGTGACGAAGGCTAAATCCACTGGAAAATAACCTTAAATATTTAACAAAACGAAAGGGCTTTGATTGTATGAGAACATATATTCAGCGCCGACTCAGTGAGACGTTAATTCAGCGTTAAGCCTTGTACGGTATTAATGGAAGGAAATACTTTTGAAGCGTTTTTCTTTTTGTTTTTTGTTATCCAAGCGTCAATTGTGTCCCATCACGCAATTACTTAAAGAGAGAAGATTTTGGCTTGGAGAGATCTGACAGCGGGTTTGAGCTATCGAGGGGAAGTTTTCTTTCGCATTCCAGACCGATTGTCCGCCGTGGTCCGGATTCCGAGTTTCGGACTGTGCCGCGAATTCTTTTATCCCCCTTTCTTTCTCTTATTTGATTTCGGGATAGCCTGGGGCTACAGATTCACAAGCGGAAACGACACGAGGGTCCCCTTCAAGTGTACATGTGATAATATCACCAGTTCATGATCACCTATACCCTATTTTTTAAAAATGCTAGAGTTGTTCCATTGAGAAGTTATCGGAGGTTATTTTACCTACTCACGAGTCTACTATAACCATAATTTTATAAGATATGCTTCATAAGTATGACACTACCTATACTTTTCTAATGCTGAGTGCTAGTTCGAGAACGACGAGCCAGAATCGACTATACTCGGTTTTGAAGTCCGTCTTCCTATTTATTTTGTGCTAAGCCTTTGACAGCGCCTCACCAGGCGTCGCTTTACGAGATTCTATGACGTTTCACCTACGTCACTTCATGACAAGCTCTCGGTAACCAGTGACAAACTTATGGAAAATATCTTTTGAACTTATGGTATTATTTAGTATCATTACCTATTTGATATCTATTAAATCCTTAAGTCTCCATTGAAAATATCGGAACCACTTCATTAAAACTAAACATAAGTCCTTGACCGCTGGCTTTGTTACTAAACCGAAACTGTATTGGTAGATTGTTCGGTTCCCGGGATTTCTACTTCGCGCGCGCGTCTTAAGGAGAAAGTGACATAAGGAAAAAGAATGGTGGGCCCCTTTGTCGGATCTGTAATTTGGCAACGTTCCCACTGTGCCAAAAATCTTGTTTAGAACGATATACATACAATACAAAAAGAAAATAAAAAAAATCTAAACTTTTTTGTTTTCCATCAAATCCGGCGGCTACGGATAAAAAGGAGCCCGAGATAAAAGTCTAAAACAACTGGAACCAAAGGGGTCCGGAACGAACTCCGGAAAAGGGGTCCCCCGGTACAAAACGCGCTCAAAGATAGGCGGGATTTGATGTACGCTTCCCCCCAACAACGGGTCTACAACAACGGCCAAACAAACAGGGAATAGGCGGGTTTTATACAATACTGAAAAGCTCCAGTGATTTTTCCCCTGATTTCCTTTTATTCCAAGCACGAGGCTGATGTTATAGTTTCTGATCTGAATCTTGTATATAAATTGTTTGGTCCTGACTTATAGTTCAAGAATTATTTAATTAAAATTTTGTAATATATTTTGGACCGCGGAATTCAAGATATAAATTATGATAATTGCTATTCTAGCTTATATTGAAATTCAAATTGTGTTTTCGTTTCCGAGACAAATTTGAGTCTAGTTTTGGAGATTCGATATTTATGGAGTTATGAATGGTATTTCCCAAAACTACAAAAAAAATGAAATCCGAATCTTTGATTAAACTGAATTATTTTAAATTATGAGATTGTTTAAGTTGTGGGGGAAAAAAAAATTGGAAAATATTTGGTTCTGAACTTCTGATCCGCATTTAAATTTAGTCACTAATCGTAATATTTACAAAACCACCACAAAAAGAAGATAGAAAAATGGTGGCTATAAAAATCTAGAAGATGAAAGACAAGGCGAGATAAACTTACCTTAAATTTGTTTAATAGATAATCCTTAATTTCGGATGATAATTACTGAACGAAATTATTGACATGAAACGTCCAGTTGTTTAAAGTTTTCAAAAATTATTAAAAATTATTTTGAATAAAAAAATATCTAATTAAATTAGAATATATTATATTAATAATTAATTATTTACTAATTTCCCGTCATATTTATTTGCGATTTCAAACACGTTAAATTAATTTTATTTAATTATAATTAAAGGGGGTGGTTAATTTAAAAATATAAAAGTTCTCCGATCCTTATTTGGAAAAACTTGGGTTTGGCTTGGGAGTTTCGAGACTCCAGTTGTTGCTCTCTGTCTCTCCAAAGAGACTAAAAGTGGTCCGTAGTAAAGCGATGTTGAGAAGCTTGAAGCGTTCCGGGATCTTTTGGGATGGTGAGAGAGGGGCGCGCATGTCATATGGCGTTAGGCTTCTCAATTTTTAGACCCCCAGTTTTCGATTCTAGAGGCTAGATTCTGAAATATCCCGCTCGTACTTTGTCATGACGGACTTTTTTTGTATTTTTTTTTTTTTCAAAGAGACAGAGAGAAAAAAAAATGATCAAATTATCCTCTTGTTTTATTTTTTTACGCGCGTCTGACGCCCTGTCGATTTTGTCAAAATGCCTTTCAAGGCTTTTTTCCCTTCAAGGAATCCCCCACACCCACTATTTAATACTTATAAAAACATTGACGTAAAATAACTTCTTGAATAATGGTTATTTTATCAGAATCTAAACTGTGTAAGATTCGATTTCTCTAGAACTTTTTTTTTTCATTTTTCAAACAATACAGGTCGATATTCTGGTCTTGGCTATTTCTTTATCAGATGTTTTTCATTGTTCTTCTACAATAGTTCTAATTATTTTCTTGGACTTCTAACTTCGTATTTTTATACTACTTATTATTTTTTTTTCGGAAACGGATATTCAAGAAATATATTTTAATATTTTTGCTTCCTCTTGTCCGTTTTCTTTGCCAGAGAGTGGGCGTAATTCCATCATTCTATACGTACGTTTCTTTTCCTTCCAGAACGACCACCTTGTTACCCAACTTCTAAACCATAAGTTTATAAGATATGTTCCAGAAGTATGATACTGCCTATAATTCGTAATGCTAGAGACTTACGGAGAGATAGTTTGAGAACGACAAGCGAGTATTGACTACACTCGGTTTTGCAGTCCATCTTCCTATTTAGTCTGTACTAAGCCTTTGACAGCGCCTCACCAGGCGTCGCTTTACGAGAATCTATGACGTTTCACCTACGTCACTTCGTGACTAGCTCTCAGAAACCAGTGAAAAAACATGAAACATATCTTATGAACTTATGCTAAACTTAATGGACTTTGACTCAATTCTCGTCTATAGCTTAACCAAATATTTGTGCAATTCCTCTTTATTCTATTACGATAAAATCTGCACTGTAACAATCTTCAATCTTGTACATCCATCGCTCGGTACATTTTTATCACAGCACCATAAAGTTCGTTGATTTAGAAAATAAAGCCTCTTAGATACATCCACTTCTCTCGAGACATTCTGAAGCATTTTCAATCAGTTTTAAGCTCTTTATAGCGGATGTTGAACCTTGTGATGGGTGCTCAAAAGCTATAGGCAATTACCGCTGTACCAACTTAATCCATCTAAGACAGTTATGTATTGTGTAACCCTGTAACTTTATACGAGGCTTTTTCCCCTTCCGTGACCCATCTTATTGAAGTTCATTTTATCCAAAAGGAAGAGTTTTTTTTTAACATTTTACAACCCTGAAGGGTTAGGGTTACGATAATAGAAAAACTAAACGGAAGTACTTGCGCTTACAGGGTCAGGGTAAACTTCAGTGGTTCTTTAAAAAAGGCAAATGGCAAAAATTTAGGGTTTCCAGCGTAAGTTCATAAGATATCTTCCATAAGTTTGTCACTGGCTACTGAGAGCTTGTCATGAAGTGACGTAGGTGAAACGTCATAGATTCTCGTAAAGTGACGCCTGGTCAGAGGCTGTCAAAGGTTTAGTACGTCTAAATAGGTGGACGGACTGCAAAACCGAGTGTAGTCAATTCTCGCGTCGTTGTCGAACTACCACTCAGTAAGTCTCTAGCATTACGAAGCATTGGTAGTGACATACTTATGGAACATATCTTAAAAACTTATGTTAACAGTATATAATAAAATTTTTAAAATTAACTATCATTTATTTAATTGCAATTATATTAAATATACGCCTGTATTGTATTATTTTTACAGAATGGTTTCAAAGAGAAATACCCTCCAATTCAGGATCAAGAAAAATATGTTCTGGTAAGCTGAAATTAATTTTAATATTCAATTTGAGTTTTATATTAAGAACATAAAGGTGTCCAATACTCGATGAAAGTCCAATCGGATGGGGGGAGGGTAAGCTTGATATGTTAAGCTTTGAAAAACACTTGGGACTGACTACCTTTGGTTGAAATATTGATTTCCCGGTTTAAATATTCGCTTAATCTCACTGTTATTAATAAACATTCGCTCAGAATCAGAGCCTGAAACTTGTAATAAACAAAAATGCAAGTAGTCTTGTATAGTCGAACCTGGGGGTCGAAGTTCAAGCGGGGCAAAGAAGGCAGTAGCAACGTAAGAAATTTTGTTTGGCGAGTGGAACATTTCTGGGAATATTGTTATTCAGTCGGAATAATAAAGACGCGTAAAAAGAAATAAGAAAGCTGTGGGCTGCAAAAGCTCCTAAGGAAGAGTTTTATGTTTCCGTAATAGGCCCAGAAGGATTCTGAACTTACTGCCAGTCTTTTTTATATATTCTTTCCCCACAAGAAAAATAAATTCTAGGATATCAGCTTACCCCTTAAGGCCGGAGGAATTTTTTACGCGGTCCCTTGCCCTTAGGTATTTGCATAAAATCAATATAATATGAGATATAAAATACTGCGGTAGTTCTTTCTCCATTCTATTTCTTTCTTAACTCGAAGTCTCGAAGAGTGTCGGTCCGATTTCGTTGTGGTTTTGATTGCCAGTCTAGGGTTTATGAAAAAATCGGGTTTATTTCATGTGACTTTTGATTGATGCTATATAGCATTGTAAAGGATAAGAGGGCCTGTAAAGTCTCGCTTTATTGCTAAGCCTATTTTCAATTTGATGATATGGAGAAAAGAGGTTTTTTGTCGTTATGGTCTGTCCAATTTTTATTATTATCGGCACTTTTTGAGTGATTTACATTGAATTTGGCCTTCAAAAGTAGGAGGGTTTGTTGGAAACCAAAGATCAATAGTTTTCGCGATTCAAATATCGCGCGGGAAACGTCGCCTCTAAGGTCTGGTTTAGTTCACTTCGTAAATCGCGAAACCCGTCTTGCGTGGGCGAACGCGCTGACATCTTTCTGAACTCGACAAAACTTCCTTTTTTGGAAATTTGCCCGATTGTCATCCTGCGAAGCCGAACGAAGCACGTGTGATTCTGTCGTAGTTACGAAATAAATTATATCAAAATGGTAATTAATAATATTATACATTGTTTAAATAATTTTAAAAGATTTAAAGTAAATTTCAGTAGAACTATAAACTGTTTATCGCTAGAAAGTTACTTCAAAATTAACGCCTATGAAGCCAACGCCTTGGGCCAAGGCTTAGTATTTGTTAATGGTTTTAATCATGACGCATTGTCTAATATTTTACACAGCAACCTCCGATAATTTTTCTAAAAGAAGGAACTGAGAATGTTCAGGGTAAATCCCAGATTATTAGCAACATTAATGCCTGCCAAGCGGTGTCTGAGGCTATTAGAACAACTTTGGGTCCAAGAGGAATGGATAAGCTTATCGTAGATGACAAAGGAAAAACCACAATATCCAATGATGGAGCCACGATACTTAAAGAGCTGGATATTGTGCATCCCGCGGCAAAAACCCTTGTAGATATTGCCAAATCACAAGACGCTGAAGTTGGGGATGGCACCACGACAGTTGTACTTCTAGCTGCGGAATTCTTAAAACAATGCAAGTCTTACGTTGAGGAAGGAGTCCATCCTCAAACTATTATTAAAAGCTACAGAAAAGCATCTCAGTTGGTAATTCTGAATTTTAAACCAATATATTCTTCATTCAGGGTGTTATAAATAATTATTTTATAGGCTGTAGATAGAATAAAGGAAATTTCAGTCAAAATTACAAGTTCTGATCCTAATGAGCATAGAGAGTTACTTGAAAAATGCGCTATGACAACATTAAGCTCTAAATTAATTGCTGGACAAAAGGAATTCTTTGCAAAGATGGTTGTTGACGCTGTGATGCAATTAGACGAATTATTACCACTCAACATGATTGGAATGAAGAAAGTTCAGGGTGGAGCCCTTGAAGATTCCAAACTGATCTCCGGAGTCGCTTTTAAGAAAACCTTTTCTTACGCCGGCTTTGAAATGCAACCGAAATCATACTCTGATTGTAAAATAGCTCTTCTTAATGTCGAGCTTGAATTGAAAGCCGAGAAAGAGAATGCCGAAGTTAGGGTTGAAAGTGTCGAAGAATATCAAAAAGTGGTGGATGCGGAATGGAATATCTTGTACGAAAAGTTGCAAAAAATTGAGGAATCTGGAGCTAAAGTTGTCTTGTCCAAGTTGCCTATTGGAGATGTCGCTACTCAGTATTTTGCTGATAGGGATATGTTTTGCGCTGGACGTGTCCCTGATGAAGATTTGAAAAGAACCATGAAGTCTTGCGGAGGATCAGTTCTCTCCACAGTTTTTGATCTGAATGACAGTGTCTTGGGACGTTGCGCTTTGTTTGAGGAGATGCAAATAGGAGGAGAAAGGTGATATTCCTTTGAAGTTCAATCTTTTTAATTAGCCTTATTCCTGATCAGCGCCACCTACCTATAGCGGCGACTTTGAGAACTACTGTAATTGGCAAGCCAACCAGATGTCGCTAAAATCTGGTGACGTCATTTTTGGTAAGACCCCAGAGTGCCCGTCAGTGACGTCACCAGATTTTAGCGACTTTTGATTGGCTTGCCGATTACAGTAGTTCTCAAAGTCGCCGCTATGGGTAGGTGGCGCTGATTAGGAATAAGGCTAATTTAACTAATATCAATTATTCAGGTACAACATCTTTAAAGGATGCCCCAACACCAAAACGGTCACTATTATCTTAAGAGGTGGAGCTGAGCAATTTATCGAAGAGACTGAAAGGTCTCTCCACGATGCTATTATGATTGTTAGGCGAGCTATGAAGAATGATTCGGTTGTAGCTGGTGGAGGAGCTATTGAAATGGAATTATCAAAATATCTACGAGATTACTCTCGAACCATTGCTGGCAAAGAACAACTCTTAATTGGAGCCATTGCTAAAGCTTTAGAAATAATTCCTCGGCAGCTCTGCGATAATGCTGGCTTTGATGCTACAAATATTCTGAATAAATTGAGACAGAAACACGCCAGTGGTAGGGATTCCTTAAAAATAAACGGCGGAAGAAAAAGGCTTTTGTATTAAAAATGAAGTTCTTTTCAGAAGAAATCTGGTCAGGAGTGGATATTAATAATGAAGATATCGCTGATAACATGGCTGGTTTTGTTTGGGAGCCAGCTGTAGTTAAATGCAACGCTATTATCGCGGCCATTGAAGCGGCTTGTTTGATTTTGTCAGTAGATGAGACGATTAAAAGTCCAAAATCTCAACAGGATGAAGGAAGAGGTCGCGGAAGACCTTTTTAAATATTGAAAATAATTAACAACAACAACAACACAGCTTCATTTTGGTTAAAAATTTGACATTTCCTTCAAATTCATTGATTCACAAATCAAATTTTGCGTCTAATTTAACATATTATCGTCGATAATTCGATACACTAATGTTTTTTCAATGTTTTTCTGTTTCTAATAAATATTTCCTTCAAAAACTATGTCTTAAATTTAATTTTCGCGCTAAAAGTGCGCACCAATCAGGGATGAGATAGGGTACCAGAGGCCACGTGATTGTAAAGGTCTAATCGTATTATTCCGAAGTTCCGACATGTTTGAAGAAGAATCTTGTTCGTGTAATGGCAATTTTATCGCGATTAATTTCATTAAATGAATTCTATAAAGCGAAAACAAAGCTACTTTCGCGCCTTATTGAAATTAAACTATCAAATTAATATATTTCTCATTTTTATATTCTTAAATATATTGAAAGGTATGTGAATCTATATTTAGAAATTTTTAACCAAGGCTTAGCGGCTGCATGCTTGGGAAGTTGGGTTCACTGTTCAAGTGAAGCCGCGTTTCCACATTTTCAAAATTTATTTTTTAAATTAAAGCAGTTATTTTAGCAGTAAGAATGTTTTTCGAATGTTGAAATCCTAGGTTTCAATGCTAAAGGTTTTGGCAAGGACATATTCTTTGAAATAGTTGAACCTGAAACATTACGTTACACTTTTCAAATAACGGCTGCTCAAGATTTTGGTGTTCCTTTTGTAAGTTTAGGTTTCTAAATTAGAATTTATGTATATTGGAGTGTCAAAGATGGTTAGGAATTTTCTATGAAATGAAAAAATTGAACTCTTGACCCCCTCTGAATCAAAATTGCAGAACTCTACATTGGAAAATGTTGGTTTAACGATAGCAGAGCCTTACCATGGCTGTAATTCTCCTATAAATCCACTTGAAATTAAAAATAACGTTGCTCTAGTCGAAAGAGGGTAAAATATAGCTATTATTATCATATTTGAATCTTTGATTCTTATCACATGATGGGGGTTTTTTATTGTATTTTAAAGAGGATGCTCATTCCTCACAAAATGCATTCAAAGTGCTCAGTCAGGAGCCATAGCTGTGATCATTACTGATAACGATATCTCAAATGATGAGCAATTTATTGAAATGGTTAATGATAAAACAAAAAGAAACTGCACGATACCAGCTTTGTTTCTCTTGGGCAAAGACGGGTAACTATAAGAAAATTTCTTTAACAATGGTGCAATCTTACTTGATAATGTGGGGGGATATTTTTAGACACATGATTCGCCAGGGCCTGCAAACTCATCGTCTAAATAGGGCCATAATAAACATTCCTATAAATGTAACCGCTTTGCCTTTGGAAAAGATCAAACAGCCTCCTTGGCTTGTATGGTGAAACTTAATTCAATTCATAGTCAACTTAAATGTTAAATCCCCGTCTTATTTTGTAAAATGTTAAATTTATAACCTTAAATTAAATTAAGGAAATATCCTCCCAAAACCTTTTCTACTATGCAAATTTTTATTATTAATATAGATTTGTGTTTAAAAAAAGCAAAGTTATATGTTTTGGTTTTAAAAATAAGCCAATTGACCTAAGATTTAATAAATAAAAGCTGTTGATGCTATATTGGAAGTGTTTAATTTAATTTAATTCACTAAAATTATTGATGAAATCATGGTGAAATGAAGTCAATTTATTTATTAAGTTAGACCAGAAGTATATAATACTTCTCTTCGAGAGAAGGGTACCACAAAGTGGGGTAAGTGTAACGTCATTCTTCCCAACATCGGAACATTTAGAGCAAGGTTACTAAACCGAATCACATACACGATAAATAGTTCCCTCATCATTATACTCTATTAGCGTTTAAATATTTGGCAAAACGCGCTTGTGTATTTCTGTCCCACGTCAAGACGAGGTTTGTGGGATGATTGCTGGGGATTTAGTGCCAAACAACTTCAGAATTTACCTTACGGTGCGATGCCCATTTGTAGTTTGATGAGCGGGAAAGCAAACTAAAAGGGTGAGCCTGGGAAGAATGATGTTACATAATTACAGCATTAAGAGGATACAGAGTGTCATCCTTCTTCTATTATCCCCTTCTGGTTAGACTTGAGAGTTAATAAAAAATGTAATCAAAAGAAATGCCTTTAATAGGAGATTTTAAGTTTACATAATAAAATTTAATTATAACAAATAGGCCTACAAATATTCCATAGAAAAATGTCATGGGATAAGGGTTTTATATCTTCTAATCTAAAAATATGGCAACCTGAATTTTGGGTAGAGTATTTAAAATTGTTTTAAGTATATTCTTAATTTCTCTATTGTATGGCAAAAATAGCAAAATATTATTCTAGAGTTCAATTTTCTCTCCCGCCAATTCCTTATCTAAGAGATACTCTCCCATCCCCGAATCCATTGCTGTTAGAATGGCAATATATCGTTTCAGTTGAGAAATAGACTCCACTTGTTCAGTCAAAAATTCGTGTTCTATGAAGTCCATTAGCTAAGGAAAAAGTTAATCTCAATTAGTTTTCAAAGATAAATGTTTACTTCAGTTTTTATCCAATTACTTACATGAGCATCGTCACAAATTTTATTAGCTTTTTCGTGAACTTCTAGGATTTTCTTGTTAACACTTTCCTCTAATTCTAAAGCGGCTTCCAAAGCGTCTAAGGCGTTGTTATATCGGCTAGTTAAGGGCATCTATTGAAATAAGTTTATGGTATTTGTCCTTATAAGTTTGCATCCAATAATACGCTTCCATGGTGTCAGAAGGGGGTATCAAATTATTCAAAATACCCTTATTTTCAATGGCTTATTGGTACCACCACGCGTGGTGACGTAATCCATGAACTTCTTAGCGTGTTCTCTCTCTTCTTTCGAACTTTCTTCGAAAAACTTATGAAATCCTTTCCTAGACACTGATAAAGTGTTGAAATGCGATGCCTATTTGTACGAAATTCGTGTTAATTTAACCGTAAAAATGAATAACTTATGACAAAATTACCATATTCATGTAAACCAAGCTAGCGTGCATTTCTTCATTGATTTGGCTTTGCAAAATTTCGGAACACGATGGGTGCAGAAAGAAAGGATTTTCATTTTTTCCATGAAGGCTATCTAAAATTAAAAGAAAGTTTCGCAATATTCTACAAAAATGACTAACTTAAAATATTTTTGAGAACGGCAGAATTTGAGTTTATTCTGTGGAGGTGGCACTCGAAAAAAATAGGAAGAATAATTGCATTCTTCGTGATAAAGGACAGAGAACAAAAGAACTTCTCATATAATCTTAAACTTGTACTCAAAACCACCTAGAAACTGATAAGACCGCTTCTGAGATTTTTTTTTCTTTCTTATATTTCTTTGATCTATGCCGTAAAAGTTACAGGGATAAATTGCTGACAACACAATGACCTCGTCACGTAGGCCAAAAACCACTTGTTCAGATGCGTTTTTACCGTTTTTAAACCAAATTTACTCTCTTTCTGATGATTATATGCCACTTTTGTTACGTCAAAATTATACACCACAGTTATGTTTGTAGTGTTTATACCAATATTAACTTGGAATATAAATTTGTCTTACAGTCGTACTGTCGTACACTTCTAGGAAGACGGACAAACATACACTTATGAATAACATCTAAATAATGCTAAACTATTAACTGAAACTTTGCAAACATTTTAAATAGTTTTTATTTTTATTTTCACGGAATAATTAATAAAATTAGTTTAAACTTATCAAGCGCATCTCGGAAATAATTAAAAATTTTAAGAAATATTTACCTTTATTTCCATAAACCACTGAAGTAGCGCATATGACTAAGAAAGAGGTTAAAATTATTAGATTCATTGTTGAAATCTATACTTCTAACTTCTAAGGGCCCTGATTTGACAATAATTTTAACACTTAAAAACTGAGAAGAACTGACACTCTACGCTACTCCCGCTTGAAATGCGTATTCAGAAAGAAGTGTCGCGAGCTATAACTGCCTTCTAAACGCTTTTTAAACTGCAGGATAGGCTAATAAAGGAAATAATCAAGGCAGATAATATTCCTCTTATCTGCCTTTGCTTCCCCCCATTAGAACCATAGCCTGCTACTTTAATTCTATTATAACAAATCGGGTGGGTGACTACACTTTTACTTATATGCTTATAGAATTTACATGTTTCTTAAGGACTGGGGTTGTATCATATATCGTAGCATAAGTTCATACGATATGTTCACCATAAGTTTGTCACTGGTTACAAACTGGAGCTTGTCATGAAGCACGGAGCTGTATTGTAGAAGGAGTAGAGACTCGTAGCTTCCCCTCTATTAAAAAAAACTAGACCTTATTTGTCCATAAAAAGGGGGTATGAATTTTGACCCTCCCTCCAAACCTAGGCGAGCCAATGTAAACAATAAAGATGGCCGCGAGCTACGAACGTTCAGGAGGGTTAAGCCTCGGTCTTTTGTGTATGGACTTCCGAGTGACGGGAGTTTCTCAACGGTTTGCAAATCTTATTTAAATTTTTATTTTTACTATTATTTCTATTTATATTAATTATAATATGGAAAATATTCAAAGAATTAAGCCGGGAAAGAAGAAAACGGACGCCTTCTTTAAAACACGTGACGTCAGAGATTGTTTACTTTGGCTCGGTATGCGCGAAAATTGTGCGCGGAGCACTAGTACGCTTATGTCTAGGCCCTAGAGGCCTAGTCTCTACTCCTTCTACAATACAGCTCCGTGCATGAAGTAACGTAGGTCATAGATTGTGGTAAAGCGACGCCTGGTGAGGCGCTGTCAAAGGCCTAGTACAGACTAAATAGGAAGATGGACTGCAAAATCGAGTGTAGTCAATTCTCGCTTTGCTTGTAGTTCTCAAACTATCTCTCAGTAAGTCTCTAGCGTTACAAAGTATAGGAAGTGTCAGAATTATGGAACATATCTTATAAACTTACCATCATAGAGATAAGCCAATGTCAGTTTACACTATTGTTTAAAGGGGGGCTATCCTATTTTAAGCTAATCTTATGTGGAAAAGTATCTTATTTAGGGTAAAAAAAGAGTCAGCTTGGAACTTACGCAATGTTTATTGTATTGTACTCTTTAATTTAAAATCTTACACTTTAAGAAAAATGTCTTCAGAATGGTTATTTTTTTTTTTTTAAAGACAAAAATGAGCATTAATTTTGCTTCGAAATTTTATAACATTTACAAGTTTTAACAAAGTATGAAAAGAAATTTGAATAATGGTAAATGTTTTTGTTTTATGTACGACCACTTTTCATTTTAGAAATAGATGGGATGAAACTGTTTTTTAGTCAGTCTTTTGCGACAATTTGGGCAACATTTTGATTCTTCCAAACAAGTTTTCAAACAAGAATCACAAAATAAGTGACCACAAAGTGTAGAAACCATTTGACGATCGGAATTTTTCACCTGTTTAAATTTTTTTTAAAAAACAATCAGTTATAATTCTAGAATTAATCTAAAAAAAAAAACAAAACTGAATAGTACTTCTTTATAATCATCTAAACAGACTGGGCATGAGAGTGAAAAGTCATTAGATTTGGTTTTGTCAGGAGTGTTAGCCTTCCTTTTTTTTCTAAGTGATTAAAAATAATTTAGTAACGTTAAAACACACACTTAAGAGGGTTTGTTGCCATACTTTTCCATGACTAACTCTGGCAATTCATCATCAGATTCTTGACTAAGGGTAACGACTGAAGGGGAGTTTTGACTCCGAGTTTGTCTAGGTGTGCTATGATTTCTTATCACTCTGCGGTTACGGAGAGTTATGGTGCTAGTTCCGGCTTCTTCTTGGTTAAAAGAGGCATCGCTACCTTGAATCTCAATGACATCATCATCATCTGTTAAATCTATACATGAAACTTCCAAAGAGTCTAAATTATATAGAATTCGATTAAAGTTTCTATGAAATATTGCGTAGAACCATTAGGGGTTTCGTATTTACCGTCATTTGAAATGACTATAGTATTATCCACACCTATTTCACTGTTAGTATCCATTTCACCCGCAGTTGAACTTGGTGAAACTGAGTTTGTTGAAATTGGTGCGGATGCGCTAGTTGAAGAGCAAGAGCTTGAAAGGCAGCGAATAGGCCCACTTTTAACTTGATGGAATCCGGCTATTCGTATTCCACGTTGTTCCTTCAGTTTATATTTTTATTAGCAACACTTCTTGATATTTTTAAAGTTTGCAATTTATATCACGGAAGTTGCGATTAATTGTCATTAATTATTACGTGATACAATGTGTAAGGCCCTAGTTGGTATTAAACCAAGGAGCAAATAAGCCCATGCCGATTATTCCCATAAGACCAAAACAAAAGGGAACAACATTAAACCCAAGCCTATGACCTAAGCCTTGGTCAAAATAAGGTTTACATTATTTACTAAATTACTTACTCGAGCGTCAGGATTTATGGATACGTTACTAGGCCTACTTATTCTTTTTGCCATTCTTTTCTCAGAGTGCGCATCGATACGATGACAAATAAACAACAAATATCCCTGTTCTTAGACAATACGTAAATGGTAACTTCAGTACTACTTCGCGAACGCGAAGGAATGAATGACAGCTGACAGAGAAGTACACCGTTGTTTGATACGTAACTACCTCCTATTGGAGACTTTTGAAAACAATTTAAATTTTAAAACCACGTGTGGTTCCTTTTTCTATCAAAAAGTGTTGTTTTATCAATAAAAACTTATACTATCAGAACAATGATAAATTAGATCATCAATTCCAGAGCTTAATTTTAACATGACTAAATTATAAGTACAGTGACATAATGTTAGTATTATTCTTATATACTTTTATTTGACAATATAAAAAGAACTGTACCATCCGTCTCAAAACTGATGGAGCACCTTTTAAAGATTGATGGTTCTACCATTACTCCTGCAGGGAAACCTAACAACATCATTCTTGAGTAATACCACGGTGTTAGTTTTAATTATTAATAACAAGACAATAGTTCTTTGAATGGATATTTACAAACGAGAGTTTTCCCTGTCTATATACGTGAGAACGCAACGTAATGTTAGTTTTGATGGATGACCTACCACTAACGGAAGAAGAGATCTATCTAGGTATCATCGCCTTTCTCTTTAAGCCTAACTATTTTCTCAGTGTTAAAGAAAACGTAAACGCCCACGAGGATAATCACAGATTGGTCCGCGAACATTGTTTTCACTTGGGAGGCGGAGTTCTCCAAAAACTTTTACTGTTTATTTTCCTTTTTCTCAGTTAATACTTTCTCTGTTGTCTCTTGTGGGTGATTTGCAATTGGCCCGATTAGTTCCCACCAACTTTCGGGGCTAAATATACTTCCCCCTTATTGGTTACTTCCTATAAATACATCTCGGGCTACTTAGATCGGGTTCAGAACTTTACACGACTCGCGTTAAGAGTGTGACACTCACGGATAGCGCGATCATGGTCGAATCCTCCAAAATTTTGTTGGTACAATTGCTGCAATTCGCGTTAATATTCGGGTGCTTCGTTTCCTTGAGTAGTTCTTGTTTTATAACGAATTGTCCACCCGGTGGTAAAAGATCTAATCTTTTGGACGCCAAAACTACGAGACACGTGAGTTTTAAGTAACTTCTAACTTAAAGATGGGAGTAGGATTTAAATCTTTGCCCATTCTCAACAGTGTTCAATATGCGGTCCAGCCGGTACTGGGCGTTGTTTCGGACCCAACATTTGTTGCGGACCTGACTTTGGTTGCGTCATTAGACCAACTGCGATGGGTGGAGATTTGACTTCGATAAATTTGTACTCCGTTTGTAAAACGGAAGACTTGCACCCCCATCCTTGTCGACTTCCGGGTAAAGCCTGTGGCGGGGAATCGTTCGATGGTCGATGCGCTGTAAATGGAGTCTGTTGTTCGACCGGTATTTGTAATTTACGCTTACCCGAAAGGCTTAGCTTGACACTTTGAACTAATATTCCAACCATGTCTTATTTTTTCTACGCTTGTCAGACCGCTGCGTTTTAGACGAATCCTGCGACGATGTCACTGACATAACGTCCAACAAGGACTCGAATGATTGGCTAAGAGCATTCATTCATAATCGACCAGCGTCTTACGACATGCAAATGAACGCGGCTTCGAAGTAACTAAGACAAACCCAAGTACAACCCTCATTACCTGTACTGAAATACCTTGGAAAAATTGTACGCAAAGGTTTAAACAATAAATAAATTCTTTATTGCTAATTAGACTACACTTTTATTTAGTCAAATCTTAATTAGTTTCATAACGATTTATTAATTGCATTAAAATGTATCTTGGAAGGCGTGTTTTCGGGATAATATGTGAATTTGTTTCTTGTGAAAATATTTTAAAAATATTTAATTTTGTTATTAATGCGAAGACTTGTTATGGAAATTACTATAATTGTGATTGGCCTATTATTTCTACTACTATAGGCGAACTCTTAAGATTTACTCTTATTATTAGCCCATTATTTTTACACGTGTCGTATGCTTATGCTTATGAATCATCAAGAAAAAACTTTCGGTCTTTGCAGTGATACGTGGACGGTACTATCGCTTCATGGTCTCCTTGCTATGTCCGAATTCTTTAACGGTTACAACACGCGTGGACTTTTTCTTTTGCTTGTAGTACCAGTACTCTATGGCCAACGTGATACAAGCCAAAACGACACCGATGAAAATTACGATGAAAACACCGCCTGTAAACGTGAGTAAAATTTTCAGTTATTTGTAGGGCTAATTTTTACCTAAGACTCGGTCACGTACCAATATTAGCGATGCTGATTCCATCGCTTTGTTTGTCGGCGTCGTCACATTTGACCTTATACGGGTTTTTGTTCCACCATTTTTCCTTCAGAGATTCCAATTTTCTCTGATTTAGTAGTTTTAGGATGCTAAAATAGAATTAAATGAAGATCTTAACCCTAAATCGGGCCTAATTTTATAAAAGACAGGTAACTTACGCGCTTGATAATTTGTCTTTGAGGGGGGATCCTTGTTGTACCGCTAACGCCAGTGGTTTTCTGCTAAATTCATTCCCCACTGGTATCAAATCGCAATTGGTCATGACTGCGTACTTAACCCTTGTCGAATCCGCTAAAATTAAAATTGAAACGGTACATATGGCCTGCGCCCTAGCTCCATAAAAAACCAGAAAAAAAGAAAAAAAGTTTCAATGAAGTTTCTATACATACCTATAAACGCGAAGCCATCTTGGGGTCCTTTTGATTCTTGCACCATCTTAACACCTTCCTCAAAATCTTTTGGGAAACCAGTTTCTTGCATAGTCCACCAGATTTTAGTGTATTTGTCCGAGACGGGGTAATCCCAGACCGCTAGTTTCGCGCGTTCAGTTTCGTTTAAGGTGTCGTCCAAGGACATATTTTTCCATATTCTGTATTTATCAGAAAGCAAAAAAATCCAATACCACTCTGAATAAACTGACGCAACTTTGAATAATTACTCGTAAAATCGTTCCTCAATATGGGCCATTCTTTCAAAGTACGTCTTGGCCGCGGACTGTTCTTGAGGCGCGTATTTGATCTTGTATTGTTTGGCCAAATCGTCCAGGGACTCGATGGTAGAGTCCAGTCGAGAGACGGTCAAGAAAGCGGCCAAGTTAGCCGTGTAGGAGGCGATAATGATGAAACCGAATAACCACCAAGTAGCGGCCACTAATCGGCCCGATAGGTTTCTAGGGGCTTCACCACCACCTTGCGGGGTCAAAGAAGTCATACAGAACCACATGCACTCTTTAATGTTAAAGTCCCGTTTCTCGTCGTCGTCTTTGTATTTCTCCTGATTGTTATGGTAACTGTAGGGACTCAATCGGTCGAAAAGGTACATCAGGAAACTATCAGGATTATAATTAGAATAATTTAGAACGTTAATAAAATTATGGCGCTATTGTTGGCAAACCTGGTGAAGAAATAAGCTCCTAAAATGCACCCCCACACGTTTGTTTCTAATACGGTTAAGAATTTGAATAGGGAGGATTGTACTTGGGGTTTCTTCATCAATATTGAGATTCCAACTAAATCGTAGTAGGGAACTGTAAAATCTACCACAGTTTCACGTTCGGCCATCACGGACAAGGGTCCCAGAGCAATGTCCGCGCTCTGTTAAGGATTTACCAAAAAATTAGCGTTATGTAGAACACGAGTGACGAGTACGTCATCTTACCTTATTTTTAAGTTCCCCAATCATGCCACTCCACTCCAAAGTTGGACTCATGCTTCCAAATTCCCCGTCAGGTACTTCGTAAATTGTGTATTCGAATTTAACGATGTCTTTTATGAAGTTGATCAAATCAATACAGTATCCTTCGAATGCGGTTTGATTATTTTCGTCCATGGTTCGATAAACAAAGGGTGGTTGCTGAGGAAATAGCCATTATAGCGACAGATATGTCAACAAAATGCAAAAGTCAACTTACGATAATGGTTACAATCCTGTACATTGTAACCGCTTGAAACTCCTCCAAGCCTTTAGCCTCGGTTAAGGTGATTTTGCTCGGGCTTTGCGCTTGCCAAGTACCAATGTTTTTAACGGTAACTTTGCTCTCATCGTCGAAAGAAGTTTTATCCAAGTCTAGTTTGATTTCTTGTCCATTTTTGTCATTTCCTTTGAACATAAACTTTCCATACGCCCCCGTGTACGTGTTCTGCGATGAAAAAATGTTCAGTTAGGTTTATTCAGTCTATTTATTTATATCGCTTCTAATACTTGTTTGAAGGCGGTGAAGGGTTTGATTTTTTCGCGCTCGGCTTTCATCTCGTCGTTCATTTCCGGATTTTCTGAGCATTCTGGGTAATTTAAAGTTTCGGGGTAGGTTTCGTCAGATCCCAAGACAGTTCCAATCATTTTGGTCAAGTCGTAGTAAAATGAACCATCCACCTATATTTTAATATTAACGAATGTTTAAAATGATTGGGAGGAAATTTGGACTAAAATATTAAATCTACCTTTTGAGGAGTTTGAAAGCTTTGATCTTCATATTCTTTGTAATCTTCGTTTTCCACAATTTTGGGTCTGATTACCAACAAAGTCTTGTTGACACACTCTCCACATGGTTCAATTTTACCCTCATCCTAAACAATGTTTTTTAAACGTTGTTAAGTATTTGTAAATATCAAAAACATAATTTTAAAAAAAACCTTAGTTATGAAAATCCAAGCGAATTGTCTCTCAAACATGCTTTTAGCTTTGATCTGTAATGAATATCTTTGATATAAGTACATAGCCTTATGTTCAAAGAATCAGAATTAACGGGACACCCGACAGCTTACCACTTTAACCAAAGTATTTAAGGTATCAATGGTACCCATTACGAAAAAATTTGCGATACTTGATCTCAGTAATCCTTCTAGGACATCTGGTAAAACATTTTCATCGCCTTTTATTTTCTTCATGTTTTGTTTTGTGGCCAAGTTACTTAGTAACGATGTAATTGTATGCTCCATTACTATTAAGGCAAATACGTTCAAAGAAACAACCTCAGTTGTCAGTAAGGTGAATTAATATATAGATACCAAAAGAATCATCGTAAAGTACAGCGGCCGAACTCATTTTTTGCATTTGTACAATATCCCTAATGATGACTGACAGTGTGTCCCCGGGTGGGGGCATTTGCATCAAGTACTCGGACTGCGTGTCGTCCAATTTCCCCCATACTTCTCTTCCATACGTGGTACTGATCGTAGGGATTCCCATACTCTTAGATAATTCTTTAACTAAATTTGACGTTTTGGACTGCGCGGCATCCGCTTGTTGCGTCGTGTCCAACATGAAGGTCGGTTGTTTTGACTCCTTGAAGATTTCTTGACATACTTTTGGTGGTTGAAAGTAAAATGGATCAATGTTTGTACTTGACCTCGCGCCAGTACCACTTACTCTCCATCTTAGTTGCCTCTGGTTTGACAACCGCGACGCTGACCTTGAACTCGTGCTCTTTGACCTTCGAGGCCGCTTTCGGGACAATTTCCACTGGCATATCGAAACCTTCCTCCGCCAGTAATACTAAACAGTTACAATCGATTACAACCATTAAAGTACCATAAGTCTGAAACCACTCCAATAACAATCATTGCGAAACTTGACTAAATATCCATATTCCGTTAGTTCATGGCAATTTTATTGATTTTTTTTTTAACGGGGAGGGGAGTTAATTTTTCCAATAATATAAACTGAAATTTTGCTCATGGTAGGTGTATGGCCTAAATGTTTGTAAAACCTTTAATGGGAAAAACTGTGACAGTAATAGGTTCTTCTTTTATGTAATTTAAAAAAAAAATTGGAATGGCTTTCCGGTTGCCCTTAGAGACCGCTTTGTTGATCTTAAATAGTTTCCCAAGAAAACCGATTGGGAGTAAAGGAAATAAAACAAGGACATGGCGGGAACCGCTCTTCTGTATTCGTGCATATTTTATGAGGCGCTAGATGCGTGGAATCATTACGGGAATCAATTGAAACTTTGTATTTCGAGAAGTGTTTCATAAAGGAGCATCGTTACCTTAGTTTTGGTATGAAGTTAGGGTGAAATGTCTCTGTGGGTAAAGGGTTTTCGAGATAAGCTTTTCTACATGGGTTGTTTACGTCTATGAGAGAGTGCGTGCTTAATTCATAATTAATTTCACAATTAAATTAATGACAATAAGCTCGTGGGTTGAATATTTTATTGTTTTTGCTTGAAAGGTTGTTGCGCTTATTTCTTATGAGTTCTTAAAAATTTAGAAATAAATCAATAAACTGGAAAGATACTGATGAAGTTGGGATTCTTTCCTTTACACGTGCGGGTTTTTAACGTCCTAATTATTAATAACCTAATTGCAATTAAGTAAATAAAAACCATTTCAGTCCTAACAAATAATTTTTTTATATTTCATTAATTTAAATTCCACATATAAGTTTTCTAAACTAATTAACGTCCTAATTATTAATAACATAATTTCAATTAAGTATATTAAAACCATTTCAGTCCTAACAAATACAAAATTTATGATATAATCTTTTTTTTTAATTTTAAAACGATTTTTTTAAATTTTAATTAATTAGTTATAAATTAACTTACCCATATTTATGACTTTCCCGTACGCGGTTGAACATATCAACGTTGATATCAGTAAAAAAGTCCACGAGTAAATTTGATTCCAATACATAGTCAAATTTTTGAATTTTTTCAAATATAATGAACCATTGTAATAAACTTTACTAATTAGCAAACTATAGAACACTAAGAATAGTCCTAATTCTAACTATCAAGTTCGAAGTTCGCGACATAAGAAAAACGTTTATGATAATTAACTGTACTTTGAAAGCGCGAACTTGAGTGAGAAAATTTTCTTAAGGTAAAAGGCAGAGCCTTAAATAATCCGCAAAGCCTGACTTGCTACGATTGACTGACTGAGTGACCACCCTCCCACGCAACAAGACCGATGAGCCAAGACTCCCAACTACCCAGGGGAATATTTAGCTTCTTGCTTTTTGCCTTATTCTAACTTGTAAGGGGGTAAGCAAAAGATAGGGGAGACTTCCCCTTTATGGACATACCAGATAGGCTGGCAAATAAATCTTTTTGTTGCCTTAGTGGTCGTTAGGTAGGCTAAAACTAACTAGTTCATACATCAGGAGAATAAACAATGCGTAAACTATTGTATATAGTAGAAGTTAAACTTTATTTGGTGTAGTTAATAACTGAGTACATATAATATTGCAATTAACCTATTAACCTTTATATTCTAAACTCTGAAAGTTAGACGAAACATGGACTAATTAAATGAAGTGTCTCGTATTTGTAACCAGTGCCACAGTGCCGAAAACTGATATTTAATTCGTCCATGACCGAAATAACAGGCGATTAATAAAATCTTTTAACTTTATAATAATTATTAAAATATTTTTTTTTAAATAGGTGGGTTAGATATATCTATAGCTTAATAATAATATTTTTTTCAATAATTTAACTTTTAAATAGTAACAGATATATTTTGTTTATGTATATACATTTTCTATCACAGATAATTGCACGATTTTTTTAAAACACTTATTAGTTATTTTAATATTATTTTTATGACAGGTATAAATTAATTTATTATTTCATGCTGGGTTATTTTAAGTGTGCGTCTTATGTTATATAATTTCTGTAAGCGATACAACGAAAATGTAAGTTCTTGGCTTATAGTTACTTGATTTATTGAATATCGGTCGTTTACGCGTTAAGGTGGGTTTGTACGTCCTAAATTCACAGAGTAATATTGACAAATTTCCCGTATAATACGAAAATATTTTTTTAAAAATATAACCATACCCTAACTTGATTCGAGAGGGTTAATTTGAGCTTTTGTTAGGGTGGTGTTACGTTACTCGTTTAACGTTTACTTAAAATACTTTTAAAATTGCATAGTTTTTGTTAATAGGGGTAACTTTGAGCAACGGGGATGGTATTTAAACCTGAGTGTTGAAGTTCACTTACATTTAACCAATTCTCGAGGCCCAGGGATGCTGCTCAACTTTGGGAAAGTTTGTCTGTTTACATTAGCTGCCCTTAATCAGGCGAATTTCCCTCAAAGTTGAGTAGTAGCCTGACCTTTTCGATGATGCCTCTAAATCTTATTTACAAATCTTCGACGTGAAATGCGCCCTTTATTGAAAATCACAGTTACTTCCGCGCAACTTTCAGGAAATGTGTCTGTTAGCTGCTCTTAACAGGCGTATTTCCTTCAAAGTTACGTAGTACCTCTAAAGGACGCTATAGCACGTCGAAGGTGCGTACATGATACGCATTGGTCAAAGTTACCCTCTATTAACGCCATCTCCTTAACGTTTCATTTGCTCTTTTCCACCGTAATCTTTGACCGAGATGACCTTTCCGTCCTCGTCCAGTCGCTTCCCTTTGTAGTAGAAGTACTCAACGGCCAAAGTGATGCAGGCCAATACAACGCCAATGAAGATCACGATGAAGACACCACCTGCGCATGATAAATATCTTGATTTAGCTTATGTCCTTTAACCTTTGATGTAAATCTCTCGACTTACCAATGTTGGCGATACTGATGCCATCGCTCTGTTTGTCCTTGTCTTCGCAAATGGCTCGGTAGGGGTTTTTGGTCCACCACGCTTCTTTAAGAGACTCCAGTTTTCGTTCGTTCAACAGTTTCAGAATGCTATTAAAGGGGTCAAATAAGATTCATAGTAGATGCGATAATATTTAGCTTCACTTACGCGCTGGATAGTTTGTCTTTCAGCTCGTGTCCCTGTTGAACAGCTAGAGCTAAGGGTTTTCGACTGAATTCACTGCCCACAGCTGTCAGTTCGCAGTATCTCATGGTAGCGTATTTTACTTGGGTCGAGTCAGCTACAAGCGCGAAACAAATACTCTATAGTTCGCGGATAGTTTAATTATTTTACTTTTAGTGGCACTCTAGCTAACCGATCAAAGCGAATCCCTCCGAAGGTCCTTTGGATCTCAATGTCCTGTCGATACCTTCTTGTAAGGTTTCTGGGAAACCTTCGTCTTGCATAGTCAACCAGATCTTGGTGTATTTGTCTGATACGGGGTAATCCCAGACCGCCAATTTGGCCCGTTCGGTCTCATTCAGCGTTGTGTCCAGTGACATATTTTTCCAGATGCTAATGGAGCGTCAGTTTTATAAACTTTAATATGCTTAATGCCAACCCTAACTTACTCGTAAAATCGTTCTTCAATGTGGGCCATTCTTCTAAAGTAGGTTTGAGACGTCGAGCCAACAACGGGGGCGTATTTGATCTTGTACTGTTTAGACAAGTCATCCAGAGACTCGATGGACGAGTCCAAACGCGAAACGGTCAAGAAAGCGGCCAAGTTAGCCGTGTAAGAGGCGATAATGATGAAACCGAATAACCACCAAGTAGCGGCCACTAGTCGACCCGAGACGTTCCTCGGGGCCTCACCACCACCTTGCGGGGTCAAAGAGGTCATGCAGAACCATAAACATTCTTTCATGTTAAAGTCACGTTTCTCTTCTTCGTCTTTAAACTTTTCTTGGTTGTTGTGGAAACTGTAGGGACTCAGTCGGTCGAAGAGATACATCAAGAAACTAAGGACGACGAGGTGTTTTAAAACGGACCTGTATTGAATTTTATTTACGGTACGGCCTTACCTGGTGAAGAAATAGGATGCCAATATACACATCCACACGTTTGTCTCCAATACAGTTAAGAATTTAAATAGGGACGATTTAATTTCGGGTTTTTTCATCAAAATTGAGATCCCGACCAAATCGTAGTATGGTACCGTGAAATCAACGACCGTTTCTCGTTCAGCCATGACGGCTAAGGGTCCCAAAGCGATATCGGCCGTCTAAAATTGAAATTATGGTTACCCATAGCTTTTAAAGGGCAAAAGAAGCACCGAACTCTTACGTCATTGACCAAATCACCAATCATTCCACTCCAGGAGATGTTTTTGCCATGTCCTTGAGGATGCATTTCCCCGAAAACTTTCTCTTTCGTCTCGAAAATGCGATATTCAAAGTTGAGGGTGTCTTGAATTTTGATATTATCTATCAAGTCTATGCAGTAACCTTCGAAAAGTTCCTCTCCGTCCGGTCCCAGTTTTGGAGTTCCATCGGGGTTTCTCAATTTGTAGACGAAAGGCGGTTCCTATATTAACGCCGCGAAAATTTTATTTCTAGTCATTAAATTACAAACGAAATTGTACAGTCGCCTACGTACCTCGACAGTCGTAATTCTTAGCATGACTGCAGCCTTGTGTTTCTTAACATAGTCCCCATCTAGATCGGTGGAAGGGTTATTGTCAGGTTTTCTCTGGTATTTGAAGGCCTTTAACCATAAAAACAAAGACGTTTTTAATTAAATTTAATAATAATAATAAATTAATTATTATTTCTCATTCACCGCTTTGGAATCGTATTTTGTGTCATTGATGGTTGTGTTGTAAAATTCTAGTTTGACTTCTTGGTATTTCATGTCACTCTTTAAGTGGAACATTCCGTAGATTCCCTCTCTCTTTGCGTCTGTTAGCTATATTCGAGTATAATGGTTTTAGCCATTTAAATTTACCCTTTACGATGATTACTAATAAGGATAATTACCGCGTCTAGAGCCGTTTGTAGCGTGACACCGTTTCTATCAGCCTTATCCTCCAATGGAGCACCGCACTCGCTGTACGTTAATTTTTCAGGCCACTCTGCCGTACCAACGCTAAGGTGCAATATTTCACCCAGTTTTTGCGATATGTCGAAATAAAAGCCGACGTCCATCTGTCGAGAAAATTGTAACAATTCTACAAATAAGCGAGAGACAAGTTAACCCGGTTATATTTACGTTGCTGCCAAAGTTCAGTCCCAATTCTTTGATGCTTGGCGTTTTTTGGGGAAACACTGGGATGGGTTTACCGAAAAATAACGAGACGTTAGCGCAATTCTGACATTCTAAGTTTGCATCATCCTGGTATAAATGGTGTTGTGTTAGTGAGTTAGTTAGTTAATTAGTTTTACAAATTCTTAATTAAGGTACCTTAGTGATGGCTGTCCAAGCAAATTGTCTCTTGAACTTCTGGTTATTGCTGCCCTGCGATAACGTTTAATTTAATTGGATCAATTCAAACATCGAAATTACCGTATATATATTCTTTACTTCTTTAATTAGTTTGTTGATATTTTTGACCGAGGCGAAAATAAACAAGTTGCCTAAATCTTCCTTGTACAATTTAGACAAAATTTGGGCCATAGACGAGTCATCGGTGATGGGTAGATAAGCTCTTTTGGGTGTCGAATCGACGAAGTTGGCTAACGTGTCTATCATCTCGGGATTAAGAGCTAAAGGATAAACATTTTTCTATTTTAAGTTCTCGTCTTTAATTTTTAAATGCAGCTCGGTCGGGGAGCCCAGCGGTCCTATAATTCCTATAAAATCTTATATTTTTGAGCATGTCCTTATCCTATAATTTCATGGAAGGTTCAATAATATCCTATTTAACTTTGTCAAAGTTTTCGCGTAGTTTACCATCAAAATTTAGCTCGTTTTATCGAGATTACATTTGACTAGACGCTGAAATCAGTGTTTTTTTATTATTTTTTTTTGCTTAAGTTCCTCTTTTCAATGTAAAATCCAATTTGTTATTTTTTGAGATTTTTCTACATAGTTTAAACCAAATTAGTTTTATATATGAGGATTTTTAATACTATATTTTCCTATAAAAACACATTTTTCTCCTATAATTCCGGAAAAAAATTCCTATTTTTCCTATAAGGGATTTAAATTTTTGACAGGGCTCCCTTCCGGGCGGGTTGATCGTTTACCAAATGAATCGTCCCAAGTGACCAGGAGGCTGGGCAACTTGCTCTTGGCGTTCCAAGATTTGAGTATTTGCGGTATGATCATTTGAGGTGGTTGGATTTGAATCAAGTACTGTTTTTCCGCGTCCGTTAAAGGTTCGCCCGGGAATTTGTTCAGGGTTGGTGACAAACTGACGGTAGGGATGGCCATATCTCGCGCCAGTTGTAAGTAGGCGTCATTATTTTTCAAGGCTTCGATCACCAGGGTAGGGGCTTTCCCAGGCCCAAATATTTCCTGGCAAACTATTAAAGTTAAAACTTGGTTAAATTTCTCTTCGAATGGAAAAATTGTATCGAAAATAATTACTGGCTTTGCCATCCATATTTGGCTTAACATTGACGGTGGCCAGAGTGATTTCGGCCCCCCGTACGTAAGTGGCCGCTTTTTTGACCGCGCTCGTGACCAGTTCATTTCCTTGGTCCACTAGCAAAACTGTCATTCAAAATGTTCCATTTTAATTTTTTATTCTTGCGTTACAAAATTTATTCAATATAACCCGAAATTTCGTGCGCTTTAAAATTTGTTACACTTTTGTCACGTGATTAGTGAATATCACAGAAACTATTGGCCTAATTGCTAAGCTGTATCTTACGTATACCTAAGAATTTTCAAACAATTCAAATCTTAATTGAACCCAATGTTATAGCGTCGTTTTAAACCACTTTTCATAAGATCTGTTCCTTAAGTTTGTCGCGCTAGTTTCTGAGAGCTTGTCATGAACAGACGTAGGTGAAACCCTTGACCATTAATGCCTGTTAAGAACTACATATTTTAGTCCTGTAATATTTTAGCTTTGTGAATGTAAGAATATTTTTTATTGATACTTAAAATTTTATGAAAGGTTAGTTTCTGAAAAACCTCATGCGGATATTTCATAGGGATGGATACAAAGACCTTTTTAGTGTTAAGTTTGTAAAAATGGTCAGGAAAATTTTCTCGATTTCCAGGGCCAGAAAAACCCTGAAAAGTGCGGAATAGCTTTCACTAGTTCCACGTAATATTCGAGAGTATTTTGCAAGTACTACTTTTATCGCTATGAGCTTAAACATAGCTTGGTCATCCGCCGTATCATTCCTTTATTTTACAAACTGCGCTTGAACACGAGCGCGCTGGTGTGAACGTAGATCTCTTTTCTACATTTACATATTAGCCTATATCATGTTTAGTTTTTCACTCTATCCTTCGCCAGGACTATAATCTAACGGGGCTAAAAGGGGTAAACGCGGGAATTACGTAAAAATGGTTGCTAGGCAACGAAGAAGTATCAACAGAAACCGAATTCGGATCGAATAAATTCCGTGTAAACAGGCTCTTATTGCCGCCACGAGACGAAATGAATAATTTTTCCCTTTTCTCCCAGCTCAGCTGTATCGAATTTAGACAAAAGCAATACATATATATGTATATATATAACCCGCTATACAATGGGAATAATTATTGGGTAGTAGGCATGGAGGCAAAAGAATGGAGTAACTGTTTGAAATAATCGACCGATCATAGATAAAATATTATAGTTTTTTTCCCCATACTGATAATATAGATTCATTTTATGTTAAAAAAAAAGAGAACATTCGATGCATCTAATAGGATTGATATATGGATATATAATTTTAGACTCCACTAATAATAGTTCTTCATATCGATTGTTTTCATTACTTAGATTTGATTTGAAAATTTTTATAATTTTTATAATTTACTTTCGACAAGGGAAATGGATTAACTTAATTTTATATATATGCTTAGAAAGTTATATATTTCTTCATTAACTCATTTAATATATAGGGCTTTTCTGATAAGTCTTTTATAAATTAAGGAAGATGTTCTTTGAACGATTTTGAGTCGAAAATGTTCTCTATGACACTTTGTCGTCCGGGCCACTGTTTTCAAGTTAAGATTGTCCAGAGTATTTTACGGATGACCCCTTATATTTAATTAAGAAACTGAAATACAATGCTGATTTAATTAAGGGGTCATCCCTAAAATACTCAAATCATAACTCGAAAACAGTGGCCCCGGCGGCAAAATATTTTCGACACAAAATCGCCCAATAAACATCTCCTCAATTTATGCCAGACTTATCGGAAACACCCTGTATAATTTCAGACTCCACTAATAATAGTTCTTCGTATCGATTGTTTTCATTACTTGGATTTGATTTGTAAATTTTTTTAATTCTAATAATTTACGTTTATATAAATGAAATAGGTTAACGTAATTTTAAAATTCGGAAAAACCTTTCATCTCCCATACTGAGAAAGTTAATTATATTTTTTATTAGCTAGGCTAATATATTCATGGATGAAAGGGTGTTTAAATATTTGAGTTAATCAAACGATTATTGATATTCTAGATAATTTAACGTCTTAAAAGGAGTTTACAATGCTTATAAGTGTTTAAAAAAATTTAACATTATCAACTAAATTTAATCACACCAATACAAAGTTTCAACCTTAATAACGTATTAATTTTCATGCAGAATTAAAAATTTTTAACGTTAAATTCGACCCATTTTAATATTGCAACCGAGAATGTCCACTCTGTACTAAAATAATTAAGCGTCAATCCGTAGTCGGTACGAGGTAATCTTGAGAGTAATTACGCCTTTGATTTCAAAATTAAATTATAGAAATAAACGTGATAAAATAATTCACTTACCCAAATTAATGGGAGCTGAGCATCCTAATTTGATGGCCACAATTAAGAGGAGGAAGCGGGCCCAGGAGGGTTGCAACATTTTTGAAACCCAACCGCCCTCCTAACTCCCGTTTCCGACGTGCCGGCCGGGTGCGAGTACCTTGAGCAAAATACCTTTATTTAAATGATCCCGCGCACTTGCTTCAAGCTCCTAACACTTTATGAAATATGTAAGAGTGATACTGGGCGGCCGGGGGGGGGGTATAGGCTACACAAAGCCCTATACACTTAAAATCAATGCGAACACACCACACCTGTTGCCAACCAACTATACCCGTATAAAATATATCTTTGCATTTTTGCCCTGTCCTAGTTCCCATGTTGAGTGGCCCAATTGTTTTTGCTCTTGGCCTTAGACGTACGCGTTGACGTTTAGGGTCCACTAAATTTACTGAAAGCCTACGGAAATGTGTAGCGGCCTAGACTTATGATCTTTCGTTTCATTTTAAATTTTCATATTCAAACTAAGTATTTGAAAAATTTCAATTTGATGACTTTAGTGTTTAGAGCCATACACGTTTAGATATTTCAATTTCTTAAACTCCTTCCTTGCCTTACCTTTTTAGAGTTGTGATGAATTTAGGAAAATGGTCGGAGCTTGTTATCTGGGTTAATTTCTTAAGCAACTGGGACCGTCCAGTATTCGGTCACCAACTAATTCTCGAAAAATAACCTAGATATACCAAAGAGCGTTAACTCACTTATTTTTCCCCTTTTTCCAAATCCGTTTTCAAATCCCCCAAAGTGTTCAACCTACTTAATCAATACAGTTAAAGGCGCTTAGTCCTTTGTTTACCCCAGTTTCGTGTTGCTTTGTTTTGTGTAATTACCCTTATTGGCGAGCACCAATAGAAAGTACTCGCGCAGTTTAATTAACTTTACTACACATGCACGGCCAATCGTTACCTTTTCTCGTATTTTACATTCGGCCAATCGTCAAACGCCCAGTGTATTATATACAGGGTGTTTCTTGTAAGTTTGGCATAAAATAAGGGGGATGTTCTTTGGGAAATCCATTTTTGAGTCGAAAATTTAACTTCTATCTCCATTTTGTTTGCCACAAGGGACACTGTTTTCGAGTTATGATTTGAGTGTTTTAGGGATGACCCCTTAATTAAATTAGAAATCATTGTCTTTGAGTTACTCAATTAAATTTAAGGGTTCATCCGTAAATTACTCAAATCTTAACTTGAAAACAGTGGCCCGGACGGTAAAACGTCATAGAAAATTTTTAACTCAAAATCGCCCTAAGGACACTCCCTTAATTTATGCCAGACTTAACTGAAACACCCTGTATTGTTTTTCATCCCAACTTGCGAATTCTAGTTACTAAGGTGAATTTACATGGCATGTTCGTTCGCTCAGCTTTGACTTTGTAGTGTTTAAATACTGGGATTGTTTTTAGTACTTTTGTGTATCGACTCAAAAACACGTATACAGGTATATTCTCAAAAGCTATATAGTGTTACGCGCTAAGCCTATTTTATTAGTAAAACTCTATATTTATATAAGTTTTGTCTTGCTCAATATATGTCAAATAATGTCAGGAAGGCGTATTTTTTTTCTTTTATGTCAAAAACATCTCGATTGTAACAAAAGTATCGATTGAAATGTCGCCATATATAAAATTTAACTGAGATCAATATAGTTTTGTGAAATTTCTAGACTTCGCGTGACGAATTTACCTAGAGTTTTATAGTCTTTAAGGCGCTAGTGAATTTTGAAGGCTAACAAAGTCGCTAAAGGACTACAGGGTTGTCAAGGCTAGAAAAGGAAATTGGAAAATTTGATTAAAATGTCTGGGAAAAATTTTAAAAGTTTAAAATGGGATTCAAATGTCTGGGGAAAGTTGAGAAGTTTAAATGAGATTGAAATTTCAGGGAAAATTTGAGAAATTTAAAATGGGAGTGAAATGTCAGGGAAAATTTGTGAAATTGGAAAATGAGAGTAAAATGTCAAGGAAAGTTAAGAAAATGTACTAGCCATTTTTAAACACGAAGTATTTCGATTTTTTTACAAATAAGGTTAGTTGATAAGAGAAAATTACTTTAAATCGTCAAGGAAACCTGTTAAAGTCTGGGATTTTTGTAATAAAAATATCTGGCGAACCTGCAAGGCTATCAAAGACATTTTTCATCCCAAATCATAAAAAAATTGAAACAATTGCAATATATTTTATTTCGATAGTTTCCATTTAATTTACAAAAGTAATATTTCTTTGTACGTGCCTTTAATAAGTGAGCCAACATTAACAACGATTTTAAAATTTATTCTCTATGTAACTTTAGGTGGGAACGTTTTGTATGTTATTATAATATAACATATTTTTCTCTTTTGGTTTATCGGTGGTACAGTTATTGATTAGATTTTGGTTATGGTTATACATAATTGCGAGTGATTGGTATATTTTATTTTAACTTAAATGCATTAAGAAAATTTATCGGTTTAGCTTGATTATAGAAAATCTGAATTTTATTTAAGCCGCTGCGAGTTTCTACTTTTCTAGATGGCGAGATTAACCGTAGATAATCGTTACTATTTACGCAAAAATTCTAGCTGGACGGTTTTTTTAATTAAAATAACTACTACTTATTTTTCTTTATTCCTTTCTTGATAAAAATAATCGACGTCCGATTTATTTTAAGATATAACTTTGTAACGACTAGATATCACCCGATATTTGATTAATTTTACGTTAACTAATAATTGAGCATTGATTTTTTTGATTGAATATTTTACACAAAATTGTACGTAATTCTCGAAAGAAGTCTTCGGTGGGCGACGGAGATCAATTGGGAGGATTTATCTTTTCTTATTTTTTCCATCTCTAAACGCTTGAAAGGTTGGGTTCAGGAAAAATGATAAACCATATAAATTGCCGTTATTTGTAAAGTTATTTTGTTTAAAAGTGGTTTCCTTACCGTCTCAAGGGATCTTTTGATTGGGTGCTGAAATCTTTGACCGTGATGACGCGTGTAGAACTGCGTTTTCCCTTGAAGTACAGGAACTCTATTATCAAGGTCAAAATAGCCAGGACAATTCCAATGAAGATCACGATGAAAACACCACCTGTCGAGGAAGTTGAGCTTTTATATTTTACCAATGGAAAAACTCTTGTCTCACAATGGAAATTTCTTATCCCCACGGGAAAACCCCTTATCTCCCCACGGGAAAACCCCTTATCTCCCCAAGGGAAAACCCCTTATCTCCCCAAGGGAAAACCCCTTATCTCCCCACGGGAAAACCCCTTATCTCCCCACGGGAAAACCCCTTATCTCTCAATGTAAAAAAACCTTTATCTCCCAATGGGAAGACCGTTATCTCCCAATGGGAAAATCCTTATCCACCAAATGGTAAACCCTATAGTTACCAATATTTTCTATAGCAATTCCATCTCCTTGTTTGGTTTTGTCGTAGCACTTCTTTCTGTAGGGGTTGTTAGTCCACCATTTGTCCTTCAGAGCTTCAAATTTCCTCTCGTTCAACAACTCCAAAATCCTAGAGAACAAGACCAATGTTCCGGATAATTTTACAAGAAATTAGAACAATAAAAAATACTTACGCATTAGACAGCCTTTCTCGAATCTCGGATCCTTTGGGTAAAGCCAAAGCTAAGGGTCTCCGACTAAATTCGTTTCCAACTTGATTCAGTTGGCAATTCATCATGGCGGCGTATCGGACTTGCGTGGATTCGGCTGTTAAAATTTAATCTGTTATAAGTCCCGGTGTTTCGCGATTCAATTCCGAGTTCGATTGTACTCGCCAATGAGTGCGAATCCATCTTGAGGTCCCTTGGACGCCAGAACTTTGTCAATTCCTTCCTGCAGTGTTTTGACAAAAGTGGTTTCTTTCATAGTCCACCAAATTTTTGTGTACTTGTCCGAGACGGGGTAATCCCAAACTGCTAGTTTGGCCCTTTCGGTTTCATTTAGGGAGTCATCCAGGGACATGTTTTTCCAAATTCTGACGAATCAATGACAAAGATAGGTCAAAAATTGCGTCTTTTGTAAATAAACCAGCACTTGGCCAAATTACTCGTAAAATCTTTCCTCGATGGCGGCCATCCTTTCAAAGTACGTTTTAGAGGTGGATCCTTCGACGGGCGCGTATTTGATCTTGTATTGTTTGGCCAAATCTTCCAAGGACTCGATGGTAGAGTCCAGACGAGAGACGGTCAAGAAAGCGGCCAAGTTAGCCGTGTAAGAGGCGATAATGATGAAACCGAATAACCACCAAGTAGCCGCCACCAGTCGACCCGATAGGTTTCTAGGGGCTTCACCGCCTCCTTGCGGTGTTAGAGATGTAATACAAAACCATAAACTTTCCTTCAGACTAAAGTCTCTCGTTTCCTCGTCGTCCTTGTATTTTTCTTTATTGTTATGGTAGCTGTAGGGACTCAGTCGATCGAATAGGAACATCAAGAAGCTAAGGAAAAGATTTTATCCGTTTATCGGGGAAGAATTAAAGCGGCTACTAATTAATACCTAGTGAAAAAATAAGCTCCAATGATACAAGCCCATACGTTGGCTTCCAACACCGTTAAAAATTTGAATAACGAAGATTTCGGTTCATTTTTCTTCATTAAAATTGAAACTCCGACTAAATCGTAGAAAGGAACTGTGAAATCCACCGCCGTCTCTCTCTCAGCCATAACAGCGATTGGCCCCAGCGCAATGTCGGCGCTCTGTAATAATGACAAAAATTATTAATTGTATATAGAAATGAACGTTAAGTTTATAAATTTATACTGTGTTACCCCATTGACAATGTCACCAATCATGCCAGACCAGGAAATATTTCTTTCCGCGATTTCGTGCATGTCACCGTGTAAATTATCTTTCGTTACGGTTATGCGATACTGAAAATCCCAATTGGCCTTGGCTCGAATTTCGTTTAGCATATCAATGCAAAAGCCTTCGTACCCAATTGTTTCACCCTTTGCATTTTTTACTTCGTAGATAAATGGTGGTTCCTGGGTATAAAACAATTTTTATCATGATAGTTTTTAAAAGTACTTTTTTTTACATCCAATTTAATGAGATAAGGGTCATTTTTCTCTTTAAAATAAGACTTACAATAACGGTCGTGATTCGTAGCATCGGAATAGCTTTATGCTCCTTAATATCTGCAAGAGCTGTGCTGTCGAATTCCGCCACAGGCGATTTTGCCATGTCTCTAGTCCATTTACCTTTAGCCTAATTAAATTAGAGGTTCGTTAATAAGTCATTATGATTAATTGAGTCGCCGTGGTTAAATACTAACCGTGATACGTTCATCGCCATTCATGGCGAAGTGAGACAATTGAAGATTAATATTTTGATACGGCAAAGCTTTTTTACTGGCGCCGGCTTTTAAGACGATGTCTCCGTAGACTCCTTTGATAGTTATCTGTGAAATAAGATTTAATTTCATTGACTGACAACAAGGTTTTACTTTGAGGCGTCTTACCGGCTCAAGAATAGTTTTAAGTTTGACATTAGCTCTTTCGGCGATTTGTTCTTCAGTGGCGTCAGCCCCGCATTCTGGATACGTCAGAGCTTCGGGCCAACCTCCTTCTTTACCCACCTCACCTTTAATGGCGTCCAAGATACCCTTTGTCAAATCGTAGTAGAAGGCATTGTCGATCTATAAATTTTAAATAGCAATTAGATCGGCTGGTATTGTAGACACTATTTGGTAACACTCGTCTTACAATTTCATCCGATAGAGCACCGCTTTTCTTTAATTCGTCTAACTCGGCGGCTCTCGCCTCACCTTTGATGAAGATTACCGAACCATTGACGCATTTTTTGCATTCGATGTTTTTCTCATCCTGATTTAAAAATATTGCGTTTTTAATTAAACAGAGTAGGCTTGTTTTCTTTTTTATTCACACGATCGTATTAAATAACAGCGCTCCCAACAGGTCCCTAAAAGTCCCTATTTTCCGGCAAGGTTCCTTTATCTACCCTAAAATCGGTAGTTGGTCCTTCAATCGCCCTATTTTCCAAAACCCCAGAAATAAGCATTTATTTGGAACTTAGTCAATGGAGATGTCTAGAATAACTGTTTGAGTAAAGAAGTAACGAAACATAGTCAGTCTAAACATAAATACCAGTAAAAGAAAGTCAGAAATAACTCGCTGTTTTGTTGAAAATCGGAAAAACAAGTGATATAATGTTCTTAACTTCACTTAATACTTAAAAAGTGTCAGTTTTAAGACATTTATATATTAAAGATGTCATTTTGTTTTACCAGTGGTCCATTTTTGGTTCCTATTTTCAAAATTCTGGTCTCTATTTTACCCCGTTTTTATCGTGAAAAGTACCCCCTATTTATTTTTGAGATTTTGGTGGGAGCCCTGAAATAATGAATTGTTCAAATTGGAACCATATGACCATACCTTTGTCATCGCAAACCATCCATACTGGGGTTTGAACATTTCTTTCTCAGAGGCCTTGCTTAAGATGGCGTTAATGGTGGAGACTTTTCCCAATAGAAATATATTCCCCACATCCGATTTCCCTACTTTATTCAAGAAAATCTCGATTGTCTCGGGTTTCTCGTCAAAACTCTCCAAAGCAATGGCGCAAGGGATGTTATCGAATATCAAACCGACTTTATTTTGTAGCGCTAATTAAATAAATTAATTAATTAATTTTATTTTTGTCAATTACAATGAAAGGCTTAAAGGCCGACTTCCATCGAAAAGGGTTCTAGCGAACTGAAAACCGAGCATCGAGACTAAAGGCCTGTCCAGACTGACACATTTTGCGAGTTCGCATCTTCGCTTTGCTTGTTTGCAAGATTGCGCTACTGTCCACATTGGGTTTTCGCTACTTTGCGTCCTCACCTCGCGAAGATACAAATTTCTTGCAACTAAGCCAAGAATTTCGCGCCTTCGCGAGAAAAGCACCAATCACAGGCGAGAGGAAGGCTGGGGCGATTAGTTTCGTTTTTCTCTTTGGACAACGTCGATGGAGAAGGGCAGATTGCTCAAACTTTATTGGCTCTCAGAATGGGAAAAGCAAAATTGTTCCGTGTATCAGAACAGAAGTGCAAATGTTTTTCGTGATCTGTTGCGAAGATGCGAATAGACGAAGGCGCGAACACGCGAGCGCGAGTTCAATGTGGACAAAGCTTAACAAGTAGCAATGAAGCGACCGTGCCGATTTTCGAAGCCCCGCTGGGTCAAAAGGTGGAAGGGTTCTCGCTAACTGAAAGCCGTGCAATGTGGTTCTAGCGAACTGAAGATGAACAATAAAAATCCTTTTAAATTTATTTCCTCTCAAATTTTTGCTTTCCCCTGAAGGAAACACTCTATTGTGTATCTTCAGTTCGCTAGAACCACATTGCACGGCTTTCAGTTAGCTAGAACCCTTCCATCTTTTACCCCAGCGGGGATTCGAAAATCGGCACGGTCGCTCCATTGTTAGTCTCGATGCTCGGTTTTCAGTTCGCCAGAACTCTTTTCGATGGAAGTCGGCCTTCAATTTTTAAACTTACGGAATGTTTCGTCGTGAGCTACCATGAAGGATCTGATTTTATCTTTTCCCGTGTTAACACTGACGATGCTTTTGATGATTGATGCCATGGCCAGTTCAGGTGGTAAAACTTTTAAGAAATACTCTTTTTCGGTGTCAGTCAAAGGAGCCCCGGGCCAAGGAGCGTAGGTGGGTGTAACGCTAACAGTGGGTATGTGTAATTTTCGGACCACGAGTTTGACCAGGTCAGAGACTCGATTGATCGCGGTGTTGCCCGTTGTCGTATCAATAGCTAAGGTTGGAGCGGCCATTTTCTCTAGTATGGCCTTACAAACTGTAATGGAGCGTATGAAAAATGTTTTTTTTTTTTTAATTTTAATTAGGGTTCATTTTATTACTCAAGGGGTAAAACTTACTGTCGGCTTCGGTCATTTCGGGTTCTATATCAACCAGCGCTATTTCTACATCGGCCCCCAATTTTTCAGCCGCTGATCTACACGAGGTTTTTGGTCTTGAATTCATTTTATCGGCGATTATAACTGAAATTACATAGATGTTTCTTTCAAATTCAATTTTTAAATAATAATCTTAAATATAAGTACACTACTAAGCGAGCCCGTCATATAACGGTCCTTTGTTTTTAAATATCCTTGCACTTAAAGTTCATAATGACCTATTTCCACTCCTCACTTAACCGTCCTTGCTTTCACGATTTGTGACCTAAATATGTAAATATGGGCACTGGTGGCTTCGTTAATTATTTACTATTACTTAAAGTTTTAGCAAAAGAGGGCCTTCTTTATTATAATCATGCCTCCATTTTCCCTGCCCAAATTTTTCGTAACTTCTTAAATTAATTATACGTTTTAGGCCTAATATATTCATTTTTTTTCAGTGTTAAATAGATTTCGAGAATATACGTGATTCGTAATAGCACGCGAGTGTACCACTTTAATTTAGTTTATCCTCATTTTCTATGCAATTTTTTTTATCTCTCTAAGTTTATTAAATAAAACGGCCGGTTTTCGTGCACGTTTGAAGTTTTGAAACTCGTTTGGTTGCTAAGGGAACCGAGTCTTCGCCTTAACGCGTACTAAAGAGTCCGACACACATTGATCCATAACAATTTTACCGTAAACAGAAGTTGCAATCCGCCTTTTTTATCTACGTATGTGATTGTAGATTAACAACGTGGATATTAGAAATGGAGGATTTTGGGTGACCTTGAGTGTGTATGTGTGTCTGTTATACAAAAACAATTGTTTGTTGACAGCCAATTCAGATTCAGAAAAGGAATCTCTTTTATACTGTTAAAGAAGTAAAATCCTTTGCTGACAATAACTGAGGGTTTTTAAGGTATTGGTAAGTTTTCAAGGAAACACAGGGGCGGGGGGGGGTAAATAAGAAAGAAAATTTATAACAGTCTAATAATTATATGAGCTAGATTGAGGAAATTTCGCGGAAACAGATAGTGCTTTTAGCTATTTATGAAAAATATAATTATACTATTTGCCTCGGTTATTTATATTTCCACGGTTTCGATTTTATATCTATCTTCAATTCGAATTTTAATCAAAATCTCTATCAGGCTTAAAAATATTAAGTGGTATTTCCAAAAATAAATAGGGGAAAGTGTCGGACTCTCTCCTTCGTCTGTGACATGCATTTGGAGGGGTGAATGCATACTCGCGAAATCTGTTTCATCCCCCTCGCCTATTCACCACGTACCTAAGATGAAATTGTGATATTGCGCGTTAAGAAATAGTGCGGTTTTATTTTGCATTAGCTGCTTTTGACTGAGGCTAACCGCCACTGCAGTTTATCGCCACAATTTAATTTGATGATGTACATGATTGTATTAATTTAGTTTGCTAATATTGATGTTATTTACTAATACTAAAACGTTTTAGCTTATAATGACAACCCAGGGCCTAAGTTTAAACGAAATTCTAAAGGATTTTAACGATGAGTTTTTTGAATGAAATGATGATTTCAAGAACATCCGCGGCATTTTTTATTTAATTTCGACGTGCTAACTTTTTATACAAACTTTAACCTCGTTCAAACGCGAAAATAACACTAAAGAAAATAGAACAGAGCGCGGACGTCCGAGGTTGTGACTCTTCCTTGAGATACGCCTATGCCAAATTCTCCCGTTTGGTGGCGTACGAGCGTTATTTTCGGTAAGAATGACATCATCAACTACAAATCTGATTGGCTGATACCCTTTTAAACATCTCTCTCGCGCTTGAGCGTCTCGAAATGCATGTCAAGCTAAGGCAAAGGCAGGAAAATATGGCAGTCCGACACTTTCCCCTATTTATTTTTGGTATTTCTTTATGGATATGAAATTACGCTGTAACACACGTAGATATGATATTACGTGTTCGTTAAGGTTTCTTGTATTTCAGTTCCATTAGGAACCGAACAACTCTATCTCTCCCCGGGGAATTTTCATAAAATGGCTTATTCGCCGCAGAAATTACATTTTTCTATCTCTTTATTTATTTATTTATTATAGTGACATACGCGTTAAGTAAATCTTATATTAGAAATTTAGATTAGATTAAGTCGGGGAATTTAATAAATAATATTAAGCGATTTTTAGGTTATATTTGACAGAAACTGTAGGATCAAACTAATATTTTGCTTAATTGTGTAGAATTAAGGTCATTAGACGTAAAATTACCTTATTTAAATATTATACTTTAAATTTCTATTAGCTTCTTGAGCGGCTTCTTTGCTCCAAAATTTGAAATGTAAACCGGTTTTTTTTTTGGTTTTTCGTGTTTTGAGAAAATGAAGCCGCTTAAGGACTATTATTAAACTATGTTAAGTTTAAAGATTGTTGAATTAAGTTTTATGATTTGACATACTTTTAAAGAGCTGTTTTATTTTTAAATTATTAAACGTATGTGTGCATGAAAACATACGTTTAAATTTTTTAAAATATAGTTCTTTATTTGCCGCTTCCTCATGTAGTTCTTTAGTCATTTTTAAAATATAACAGCTCTTTAAAAGTATGTGGTATCGTAAAACTTAATTCAACAATCGTTAAATTTAACTTGATTATTTTATTTAACTTACGAAAGTTAATCTTGGCTCCATGTACACGAACCACGAAACTTTCCAAAAGGAAAAGCAAACAAATTCCATACGCGAATGTCAACTTCATTTTGAAGAATTTGACTGTAACAAAATTGATTATATAGTTTCTTAAGCCTTTCCGGAACGCTGTTCCGGTCGGCCCAAGTTCTAACCACCCGATGACTGCTCGGCAACACCGGCAACTTTGCTTTAAGAGACTCACTCCCAAGAAAAGGAAAACCAATATAGATCGCGTTAATTATACTCAAAACGCGCAACGGGAACCTCTCAAGATATATGCAGTTTCCTGTGCCGGTGGGAAACTCGATTTTCCTTGTATAAGATCAGCAAGCTATACATTGCCGTTGCCACCCCAGGAGTTATACCTTATTTTATCCCATTATAGGCCTATACTTTGTCCACCTAAGAAGCTCGAATTCAATGAAAGGGGGAATAACGCACCGAACTAAATCTATAATTTTATCTTATACTTATTCGGTTTACCTTATTGGGTCGTACGAAATCGTAACGGTGTATTATTTGCCCCCTAAAAATCAATGAGTTCCACCTGTTGAAAAAGTTTCGGCACTTTCGTGGTTGGGTAACGCGTTTTGATTCGTCCAATGGGTCAGTGTCTAGTTTAAACCAATCATAATGTTCTATACTACCAACGCTGAGTTATATATGTTTATTGTGGCGTTGGAAATGAATTTAACTTAGTTTAGGGAGTTATAGAAGCGCAATTTTACTTTTGAAGTCAACTTTACATGAACTACTTTTATTCCTACGATATTTAACATGGCGTGTTATGCCGCGCGACTTTCATTACACTTGCAAACTGATATTGAACTACGTAATGATTAATCCATTTTTCTGGTGATTGCGTTGTGTGTGTGATGTTTTTATCGATAAACATAAACTTAATGATATTTTTGACCGATTTAGATTTCACATGACTATGCGTTTCTTGTATAAGGGTATCAGATGTACTGTTCATTCGAATTATTATGGCTTCAAATCGATCTTTTATCTCGTTATAACTTATATCAATTTATGGGAAATATGGCCGGCTTTCCGTATGCCATTTCCGTTGTGAATTGTCAACTAATTAAGTGGTTTGCCGTATACTTAAAAACTTGTTCAAGTAATTGACCGAATTGAAAGGTATCGTCTTTTCTGGAGCACTTCAATTTCGTTAACTTGAAATTTCACGAGAATTTCTACTTCTTAAGCCTAATTTTTGAATATTGCATCTAAGCCTTTATCAAAGAAAGATCAAACGAGACCTTGTTAAGCCTAATTGAAATATGCCAGTAAAGCCTTTATCAAAAGTTAGGCTTAAATGGGTTTTTTCTCGCGCCAAACGTGAAAGATCTTAAGTTTTCTACCGGTTTTTCGGCCAATTTCTTAAACTCTCCCAAAAGCAAAATGAAAAACAAAACATTCCTACCTTAAAAAAGCGGGAAAATGTAAAATGATTGTAAGCTGAAGTCTACGGAATCGGATTCATGTTGAAGCTTTACAATGGCAGCCCGAAATACGACGCTGTCATGGAGAGCTCTAATGAGAATCGGGGACCTCAGGGTATATTATATAAAAAAATCCCAGGGCCCATGACAGGGGGAACGGAAGTATACTCCGTTGGATGTAAGTTAACTTTCTTGTTTAATTAGTTTAATGGCGGGCTAGGTGACGTTGACCAATCACAAACCGGCAACGTGAAGCCGTCCAATAGAGAAACGGGGAAAAGCTTAACATATAAATAAAGTTTACAGAGGGTCTGTCGTAAACACAGTTTCCAGTATCGTATATCAATAACTTCATACCTTGACAACTTTAATCCATATTTTTGCCCCAAGTTTCGCTCTGTTAATTTCTAATAGTCTTTCAGTGGCTTACTAGAGACCTTATTCCCATTAAAAAGCGTTTTATGTAGTTCATTTTGATTCTACAAGCCGCTAAAAGACTACACGCGAAAATTGGATTTTATAGATTCTTACCAGATCTGAAAAATTGTCCAATATTTTACTATATGAATAAATTATTTTCAAATTCGTTTTTGTAGTTAGTTTTAATTATTTTTACTTTAATTAAGATTATACTTTATTAAACCTACACGCGCTTACTACAAAAGCCTTCTCGTCGACTTTCGTTCGCTAAGCGTGTTTGTTGTCGGAACATATACGTTAGTTTACTATAGTTAGAATTCGATTTACATAATACCGTTAGGGCGTATGTTCAAAGTTTTGAGAACGCTCTGTTAATGGTATTAAGACATTTTGAGTGGCAGAACTTGTACTAAAATATTAAACCGTACTCGTACAGCCGATGAATACGGTGGAAGCCGCGATATGGCATATCGTAACCAATTGTACCTTTAATATTATACTTTAATTCTTGATTCGCGAATATATCGGGATTGCGTTATATTCCTTTAAAAGGTTTTTTTCTTGAAGTCGTTTACGTTGCTGTTATGTCGTGCGAAACTGCAAATATATTTTTTTTTCACTCCCCTTATTCTTAATGCATGGTACAACAGTTTTCTCCGAGTCGATAATTCTTAGGTGGCGTCTAGTCGATATTGTAGAAAAGATCTAGCTCTGGGAACCATTCCTTTTGGTCTAACCTTTAAAGTACTTATCGCGTGTTTCCCACGCTACGCGAGTTTCGCCTTGACCAACTTAATATTAACTCTAACGTTATTGTAAACTAGACTACTATAATTCAATAAATAATTCGTCATATTGTTCTTTATTGATTTATAGAATTCAATTGTTTGTATACTTAAGCCTTGGTTATAATAATCCCAACTCTTGATTAAAATAATAGTCTGTTATAGGATTTGTTTATTTAAAATTTTTATTATTACTTGCATCTTTTTGAATGTTTGAAAATAATTTTCTTATCTTTTATATCAGCAATCTTATCAAGAACCTTTTACTTTCACTAAATTGAGGAAAGTCTCTTGAAACCTTGACCCACCCCGTTAAATTAATATGTGCTAGTGAAAACAGAAACTAAAAATTTTATGTTTAATAAAAACATTTATTACTAATGAAGAGTAGAAACCAAAAGCTTAGTCACGTTCCCAGGGTTAAGCTTCTATAATAATCCCGTTTAGTTTCGTATACACTAGTGTATTGCGGGTCGATGATTTGCAGGGGCTGGTAGAGAATGCATTGGAACGATTACCCCTGGATGTTAGCTTCACTCTTTTTTAATAAAATTACACTTAACTTTTAATGAAAATTAATTATAGAAGAAGGTGACTTTGAGGCCCAAAATTATCCGCTGGAAGTATACTACCCGTAGCAGACCATTATTTAAATATATCCGCCCTGTTTAGTTTCGTATACACTGGTGTATTGCGGGTCAATGATGTGCAGGGGCTCGTAGAGAATGTATTGGAATGATTGCCCCTGGATCTTAGCTTCACTCTTTTCTTAAAATAAAATATTATAGTTAACTTCAAATAAAAATGAAAATTAATTAGAGAAGAAAGTGACTAATTAAATAATGATAACGTATTTATTTCCGTGCAATGAATGTCTTCATAATTTTTCAGTGTAAATTACACATACAAAACATTGCAAATTTGTATTTTTTTTATCTGAGTTAATTTTGAGTTTTGTTCGTATCGGCTCTCTCGTAAATTCAACCATTTGTTAATGGTTGAATATGTAAATTTCAATATACAATATGTTTAATTAGATACATTTACAAAATAAATAGGATCTTTTTCTAAATACCTTTGAGCGGAAAACGACAACACCTAATATTTGTTATTTTTGTTTTGTTTTTAATCAGCAACCGATATATACTTTTTTCCCCTAATTAATAATTATTCGTTTATTATTATTTTTAATTAACAATTAACGGTTATATTTTAATTATTTAATTAGTCAAAATATCACACTTCGCTTTGATATAAGCCGATATAGTCAGGAACTCCTATATGTTTTTATTTTATTATTATTTTTAAAAATAATATTTAAATATCTTTAATTAAAAACGACTTTGGTGTTTATTAGTGATTATAACTATATTTTTGTGCTTTTAAAATTAGTGTTAATATATTTAACATTATTATTTTAACTATTAACCCTAACTTGAGCGGTTTTTACGACAACATTTAACGTTGCATAGAGTTTTGTGCGTTTTTTTCTTGTGAGTGTTAAAGTTTAATTATAATTAGAATTAATTAAAAAAGGCACATTAGGGCCGTGCGTTATTCATATTTTTAATTATTTTTAAACTCTAAATATGAATTTCCAACGATTTTTTTCTTTCTAAAATTTTGTACCGCGAGGAGCTTTACGTATCATTATTAATTAACCATCTACCATTAATTGAATTTAATTTAATTTATGAATAACCATATGCCAAATTAAGTGCTATAATAATACCATTTAGGCAATGTTCAATTATTACCAATGTAACAATTGCATTCTTGAAAACTAATGAAACTTTCCATAAAAATTCATTTTAACTCCATTATTTTCTATCTTTTAAGGTTGTAACTTATCCTGTCTTATTTTTAACGAAATTCCTTTTTACCTGAGAATTTGTTAACATTTCAAGTCCGAATCTGACCTCACTGACTCTTGTTCTGAAAAATGGCAAAAATTTTATATTACAGTGCATTTAAATAGGCGTAGGTACAGAATGTTTTTAAACAAATTAATATTTTTGATTCGTTTTTCAAGTCCGTTCCGTCTCGTAACCGAAAGTACCGGTCGGGATTTAATTGAATTAGAATCTCCTTTTCTTGTTCCGGGCGCTGTCCGGGTTGAATTTGGTGTTGTTCGGGTTTCTGGGCGCCGTGTAGGTGAATTGTTCCGGCACATCCTCGTCTCCGTCATACATGAAATGTCCAGCAACTCGTTGACTTTGCGGATAAACCGTAGCCACTGACGAACGTCCATTTGAGGGCGGGATTGGGGAACCACCGAAGCTGAGACCTTCCTTTTTGAGAGCCCTGGCGCGTGGGTATTGTTGCATGTGTTTCAGAGTCGGGTCCGTGATGTGGGTCGCCTATGAAATAGGTCAAAGGTTAGCCTGTCTGTACTTGGAATATGTTGGTGTATGGTTATTACTTCCGGATTGACGTAGAACTTTTTGTAGAGAACCTCCGCGACAAAAGCCGAGACTGACATTGCTATACCGCAGAATAAAACCACAAACGAGCCGTACATGTGAAGCAACGAAATCTAGAATGAAGGAAAGATAATCAAATTAGGTTTAAAATCAAAAATAGAGCAAAATAAATCTTTACTTTTCGAGTGTCACCAGCTTGAGGTTTGGTTGTTTGAGTACACTCGTTCTCTTTGGGCCAGAACTGTTTCTTCCATTTCATCACCAGGCCCGTTTCTATCAGTTTCTTTATCCTGTAGAAGGTACATCGTTGGTTTATAGTTGAATTTAGGCCTTATGTAAGCTATGTTATTTTCATATTGTTCATGTGTGGACATTTATAATCGATAGAAAAGACGTGTAATTTCATTAATCGGTTTTATCTGAAGATGCGTATTCCGCAATATAGTCAACTCACTCTCTGGGAACGTTCAATATGTCCCACTAACCTTCCCAATGTTATTATGTAGGCGTATTACAATTTTCTCAGCTCCCACGTTTTGAGCTCGTGATATTGATTTTTAATATTCAAAATAAAGTGTGTATGTGTGTAAGTAAACAAGATCGATTCGAATACTAACTCTTCGTTCATTCTGTCTAAAAATGGCCAATTTTTGGGTACGGGTAACGCCATGACCTCTCTGAGGACAGGTGAGCCACTGTAGGCGTAGTTGCAAGCTTTTTCGGCTGGTAATCTAGTTTCAATGATGCTTAAGACCTCCCTCTCTGGTAGCAACATGACCATTCGATTTCGTTGTACTCTGCTCAAAGTGTTGTTAATCTCGTTACGGTTGTAGATTTGCAGACCTTTGTTTAGTGTCACCAGAGGCCCGGTTTTCTCATTCTACAGAAACGTTATAATTTAACAAGCCCATTTTCTTAAACCTTGGTTTTATTTTTGTTCACCTTTAGGAATTCAATGAGGCCTTCTCCGTCGAAAGTCCCCCATTTCATGTAACGAGAGGCTCCCAACAAGTCCTGAACTGATTCAATCGGATTTCGGATCTTGGGGAAAGTTAGCACGGCCACCAAGTTACCGCTGTACGATGTTACAGTGACAATGACGAAAATCCACCAGAAACCGACGAGGATTCGACCCGAGATAGCCATGGGTAAGTGAATGCCACCTGTAAATTACATATGTTTTAGTAAACGTGTTCGTGTCTGTCACTTCGAGTAACTTACCTTGCTGTACAACGGCGCCAAAGACGTACCAAGCGCAATTGGACATCGTGAATAAGCCTTTTCCATCGCATAGACCATAGTATTCGTAGTAGGGACTAGCGCGATGCATGACGTAGAGTAAGGGACCCATGATCACGATGCAAACGATGATGCAAGCCCAAGTCTATTTAATTTTTTAGAATAATAAGTTAAATTAACTCTGTGTTGAATGTGTCAATCAATACTTACGTCCCAAGTGAAGGGTGCCAAGAACAAGTAGGTGTAGTCCTGGTCCGGCTTTTGAGTCAGAATTAGATAGGGCTCTTCGTCAACGGCCGCTGTGAAGCTGACATATTGCATTCGGTCTTTGGTTCGGTACATTGAATTTGCGATGAAATCAACTCGCTTGGATATGAGACATAAATTAGTTCCGATTTTAGAAGCATCGCGCAAAATCACTTACTTTGTCAACAATGAGTCCCATGAGTCCAGTCCATTTGCCGTTTTCTAGTAACCCGTATTCGCTGTTATCAGCCACAACAAATTTGGGGGTGAAGTTCATTTTGACTTGCAGTTCTTTAATGATTTCGATCATGAGACCCTTCCACCCATCTATTCCCACAATTCCTCGCGAATAATCCTTTGGCGTCATTCTGGTTGTTTCTGGAGCTGACTATTTAAATAGGTAACGAATAAGCAACGTTTAAATCCTCATAATTGATGGTACTTACTTCAGTCAAACCAATTCTGACTTCTTTCATTCTGAAATCTCCCGAAGTGACCGGGAACAAATAGGTGAAAACCTTTAATCCGGACATTGGTGACCATTCGGCGGAATGTTCGAATTTGTCGTCCGCATTAGGGTCCGAGATGACGGTACTTTCGACCTTGTATTTAACGCAGTTGCTACATTTTTGGATGTCGTATGATTTTTCCTATTTCAAAACAACAACAAAAAAATATGACTAGAGATGTTTCTTCTACCTATTACCTACTTCTCTTTATACCTGAATGTATTTCACGATGCTTTCGCGATTTCCTTTACCTACACCCTCACTTAATGTCGTTAGCAAAGCATCAAATTCGCAACCTTTCGTGAACTATTGAAAATGATTAGTAATCAACCTCTAATTAGATAACTAGGTCATCAATTCGGTTCAGTACCGCGCATTCTCCCTCGAAGTTCTTGGAAATCACGGCGATGTTCGCGTCTCTCGGAACATCTTTCGCTGTTTTCCAGAAGGCATCGTCTAGTTTTGTCTCGCCTGTCGCGATTGTAATCCAAAACTTGGTGATGGATAGTAGGTTCCCGGCTTTAGCCTGTTTTCATTTATTATTGAACCTTTAGTTCTTTGAAGATTCGGATCTTTTAAAACACTCACTTTAGCGATTGCAGTTGCTAGAAAAGACGGTTCTCCAATCACGATGAAATAGCGGGCGTACTCGTCGTTTTTGATGTTCGCGAAAATGGTGTCGAACGTTAGCTGGTCATTCGAGTCTTTCGTCACAGTTTCCGCACCGCCGCTCGCGTACGTCGTAGCCGTCGTTGTCCTTTGACCCACGAAAACGGTGGAGAGGAAAACGTCCACCACTCCAGACAGTAGGCTCAAATCTAGGGGTAAACATTAAGGACCGTGCTCGTTGATGAATGATAGATATTCATATTACCCATTTTATTGTCATGAATGATGACAACATTATCCCAGTGTTTCAGATGAGACCTTCTCATATCGGCCAAGATCGGTACAATATCGTCGGCCGATATCATGACGGGGTAACCAACCCCCTTTTTCGGATCTGGTCGATAACATCCGTGATCGTAGACGGCCATTTGCAAGTTGCTGGATTTGGTGTATTCTCCGTATCCCTTCACCGTGTCCAGGCACGAAAGAACAGTCAACGTGCCTTCTTTTTCATTAAATGAATTTCAAAGTTAAACAGAATTTGAAGCGTCCCACGTATTTTTTTTTTTTGTAAACTCCTACCCTCTGCGGACTCAAATGTCTGCTTGTAGGGCGTGTCTAGTCCCTTAAATGACACCGTTCCTTCGACATTGGGTTTCACTTTTTCCAATTCGGCCACCACGTCCCCCGCTATGTCCACAGTAGGATCTTGGATAACCACTAAAAGTACGCCAGACATTAAGATAATAAATACCAATTCAAAACCCACGACCCTGATCTCGACTGCTTGACCTTTCACCTCAAATAACTCTCCATTTAATTAATTATATAACCTTTTATTAAGCCTATCTTTAGCATTGACGAAAAATTAGGGATATTTAAACAATTGTAAATATGCCAATTCAACCTTGACCCCTTGTAAGAAATCCTGTCCTTTTCGACCCTATTCATCATCGCCCCTCTTATTAACTACACCCTATTTTAACAAGAACGACGAACGACGTTGCACATTAATTGCACTCTTGACGTTTTTCAAATCGATTTGTTTGAAACTTGGCCTAGATACAATGGTTTCGCAACAATCTCCCCCCCCCCCGCCCTGTCCAGTGTAACACGTATAAGGTTGGTTCATACTGATTTCCAATAATTTCAGTCCCTCCTCTTTTCGGAGTTTGAACACAACAAACCTCTACGTTTTTGAAAATTATTCGTTTGTATAAGGCGCGTAACGCCCAGTTAAAATAGACTTAGGTAGTCACTCAACTCCACACCACTAGGACAATGTTTTATTTTAACTCTTTCGTTATTGACTGCCTTTTCTGTATACATTTCCGTTGTCATGGTGATATTTTTACATTATTTCCCAAACCATAAATCCAGGTCTCTCAAGGTGAACTAAACTTTCTCGACAGGCTCTACAGGTTATTTCGCGAAAGTTTCTACTTTTTCAAAGGGAGGGTAGAAGTGGGAAATTTAAAGTATTCCATAAGGGTTTCATGTGATAAAGGTATCGATTAACTCAATTTCCCCCATTTTCTAATTTTCTAGAATCTACCATTGTAGATGTATACTTGTATAGCGTTTCTTTTATTTATACTGCACACTGTAAACATACTGAAATTGACTTGGGGGGAAGTTAATTGCGTTTCCGGTTGCTTGGTTTGTGTCGAAATATTTTTAAATGCTTCTTCATGGAAACGGTCTCTAGGGGAAGCCAAGAAGACATTTTATATTTGAGAACGAAAAAAAGCATTTCGCCTTAATCTCGGGTAGTTTCCTCACGCATCACCGCCATATTGGAAAGCGTATAACGATCCAATACAAAAGTATTACTATGGTAGATTATATAATCTTCTACTACGAACTTTCTCGTGACGTCACGCCCTCCTATCTCTTACTTCCCTTGGCGACCATATTGGAAGTCGTCAGCTCAGACCATACAATTTAGACTATTAATATTGACGTTACGTCCCCGTAGCTCCTCCCCTCTTCGTACCACTCTATAAACCGTGGAAACCCATTTTAAGTCGATAAAACTATACTTGCAATCTTAAACTAGATTAATGTTTATATTATCCCGCTTTATTTTTCATCCTTTCAAGATTGAAAATATTGAAACGAAATTCGATTTTAAATTCGGGGAGCCTTGAAACCCGGTCTTTGATGAAAGATTACTAGCTGTCAATGCAGGTTCAGGCTAAGCACGGACTGGCGCGTGACCTCAATTGAAATAGTCTCTTGTTCTTCGTACCTGTTTCTTATGCCAATATTAGTTTAGGAGAAAAAGACCATGCCGATATTTTGAACTATTGGTTTACTTTAACCGTACCCAAAGAAAGAATTGATTTCTGTCATATTTTTTATTGTTTATATTCCTACTGACTTATTTATTGTATGTCTCTTGACGGTAAATCGTTCTCAAATATCGATTTTACTCCAGTCGGAGTTGGCCACGTCAACTCTTTAACGTATCATTCCGCTTAGCCTTTCATAGTGGCGCAAACTCGAACTGACTTGGTGTTAAGGCCATCAATAATACCCCTTAGTTAAGCGGATACTTTTCATGGAAGGAAATAATTTGTACAGAATTTTGTAAGCGGACGGAAGTGAACCCTTTATACTGATCTAAAAGTTCCGTTTTAATAATTTGCAACGAAAGGAGGCAGTCTTATGTTAATTCAACGATGAGAAAAATTTCACAATATTTGTGACTTTACCGCGGAAATTGTGAAATTTACTTTGTTTTAGCTGGTGTTGTGAATATACATGATTTTATTGCAAAAATTGTGAATTTTCGGGATTTTATTGCAAAAAATTGTGAATTTTCAGGATTTTATCGCAAAAAGTGAATTTTCAGGATTTTATTGCAGAAATTGTGAATTTTCAGGATTTTATTGCAGAAATACTGAAGTTTCGTGATTTATCAACGGGAATTGTTAAAAAATGATTTTTTTGACAAATTTAATTATTTTGTTGCCTTAAATTATGATTTTTGATTACTTTTATTGCGCTAAATTGTGAATTTTAATTACTTTTATTGCTACAAATTGTGAATTTTAATTACTTTTATTGCTACAAATTGTGAATTTTAATGACATTTATTGCGACAAATTGTGAATTTTAATGATTTTTATTGCGTAAAATTGTAGAAATTGAAATTTTATGATTTTTGTGACATAACCAGTGCTTTGTGTTGTAAAAACGATCTCTCCTTACCGACATCATATCCCAAGGACAGAGAGACGAAACCAAAAAGGGCTAAGAATATTTTGAACCTCATTTTGTACTGTTTTAATTCGAGTTAAACTTTCTGTATTATTGCATGACCAAATTAGACCTAGCTGTCCCTTTCTCTTCAGTTGTCCAAGCTCGAATTATATAGCGGGAGTCCGATGTCGAAAGTGTCGCGCGGTCCGCAACAAGTCCAGGGACTTCTGGTCGGAAAGAGTGGCAGGGTGCCAGGATATATAGCATTAAACAGTGTACTATTATTATATCAATAAATTTCTGTATGGATTGCTTTAAAAAGAGCTCGCAGTATATGTAGGGGGCGCCTTTCCCGAGTTCCACAGTACAGGATCTTAATTTTTGCAATATGGTTTCACCCAGCATGGGAAAGCGAAAATCGATTGTTTTCAGAACTTTCTACACGGTTCTTGGCTTTTCTTGGGTCAGGGTCCGCGATTATTTGAAAACTTGTACATAATGGCGTCGATTTCTGGAGTGGAAATTATAGCTTATTACAGTGGGTACTCATGGGAGCAAAAAGTGAACGCATAAATTCGTTTGACCCAAAAAGACTAAATTTATAAACTGAATTTTTATTTAAATCATAACGCTCAAAAGTTAAACGAATTGTGGAAAAACTGGTAATAAGAGTCATATGAAACCTCCCACGTAACTGATTAAATCTCTTTCCTGTTCCATGGACATCACTACATCGTCATAAGCAAATAAACATTCAATCATAGGGTGGAGATTAGTTTAATTGCGCCGTTTACTAAGAAAACCCTAAATGAGGCATTAATTCAAGTATCTAACACGCCACTTAAAACTTATAGTATTTATAATTAAATGTATCTATGGTCACCATAATTCGATTTGACTTCTGCATATAAATCTAATTAAATGAATAATAAACACATGTCGAACGGCTGCCAGATACAGGGCGCACTTCATATTAATTTCCCATTGAGAGCCTAATATAGTGCTAAGGGAGATGCTCTTCCTCTATACGTGCATGGAAGTATTACTTGCCGCACCTGCGGGGGGGAGCGGTTACAACGCGTGCGCCACTGCGGAAGCAGGGCAGGCAAGGGGATTAGCGGAAGAACTGAGCGAAGGACGGAAGGGGGAAGGACCCTAAAAGGCACACCTTACACACTAGCACACTTTACACACTCTTCTGAAAAACGCTAATTCGTACATTGAATATCATTTTTCACACTGCAAACTCGTACTATACATCCTAGCTGTCAGAACGATGCACAAAAGCTTAGTATACAGCATTTAAATTAATAGCAATTGAAATTATAACGTTGTTCAGAGTAATTAGAGAATATTAAAGAATTTTGGTATCTGTACGAACTACGAGGACTTCTATCAACCTTAGTGCGAAGAATCCTGAGTCGACGGAGGTGTGCCTTTTCCATGCCGTGCACACCTCTCTTCTCCTCGGCGGTGTATTTTGCACACCTCGTCGACGACCAAGACGAAGAATCCTGGGCCGTCGAGTTTTAAGGAGGTGTGCCTTTTCCATGCCGTTGCACACCTCTCTTCTCATCGGCGGTATATTTTACACACCCCGTTGAGAAGTCCGATGACTAAAGTTATGTTCGAAGGTATAAGAAAAGAAAAAAAATGTTTGCGAATTTTATAAGTACTAACAATCTATGAAACTTGTAATCATATATTTGGAGCGTGATATTCCGCAGAAGCCACAAAACTAATGTAATTAAAGAATTTTGCTTTTTGTACGAGGTGTGCTATCATTCATGCCGTTGCACACCTCTCTTCCGACCGGCCGTGTATTGCACACCTCGTCGACGACCAAGGCTTAGTGCGAAGAATCCCGGGCCGTCGAGTTTTAAGGAGGTGTGCCTTTTCCATGCCGCGCAAACCTCTCTTCACATCGGCGGTATATTTTACACACCCCGTCGAGGACCAAGTACGATGGTATTTGGGAAAAAAAAAAGAAAAAAATCGATTTCTCAGATAGCCTTTTTGGTTAATTTTTCGGAAAGCTTCTCCAGAAATGAGTTTTTCTCCATGGAAATGGTACTTATTGGTCTTTAAAATTCATTAACAATTATTTCTATTTTTTTTTTTTTTTGTAAACTCCTACCCTCTGCGGACTCAAATGTCTGCTTGTAGGGCGTGTCTAGTCCCTTAAATGACACCGTTCCTTCGACATTGGGTTTCACTTTTTCCAATTCGGCCACCACGTCCCCCGCTATGTCCACAGTAGGATCTTGGATAACCACTAAAAGTACGCCAGACATTAAGATAATAAATACCAATTCAAAACCCACCCCCTCTTTCTACCCTCTTTGGTCTGTTCTACTTACATGTAAGCCTTTCAAAGCGAGAACACTCCAGCCAAGCCTTCTACTCTCCCTCTTTCTACTGTCTTTGGTTCTGCGCTCCACTTTCCAAGCATTGCCACCCGTAAGATCACCCACTTGTTGTTATTCCTCTCCACCTGTCCTGGAAATTCCTTCATTAATTAATTACTTACAAGCACTTTGCTAATTTAAATCTTAAAATTTGTTTACTATTCTCATCATCTCTTCTCATGTTAGAATCATATCGTCCGTACTTCAAAAGCCCAAGGCTTACTTGTATAAATAAAATAAAATAAATAAATAAATAAAACCATAAGGACATTATCTCTCTAGAGATGATGTCCTTATGATAAAACTCTTATGCAAAATTTTTATGCAAAACTAAAATGATTCAAAGATAACTGAAAATATAGTAAAAGTTTAACCCTTATAAAATTCACTTAAAAATTGATATAATATAATGATGTTAAAAACTATAATAAACATTGCATACACACAAAAGGGCCCGTTCATAATTACGTCAAACTTCTCCACGAATATTCGACCGCCTTTGCTACACTTACGACTGGTTTCATAAAATCTTTAGAGTACCCCTCCTTGGAATTTAAAGATAATTTATGGATGACCCCTAAATCATATTAAAGGGATTGGAACCCTCTAACAATAAAGCGATACTGACATGTGTTTTCTCACGGATGCAAACCCTTTTAATTTCTATAAACATTAAAAGTTTGATATTGTTTTGGTATAAGTAGGTAAAATTATAGATTCAAGAGTATTAACACAAAAATATATTAAAATTATGAGAAATTATAAATTTAAGAATATTAACACAAAAATATATTAAAATTATGAGAAATTATAAATTTAAGAATATTAACACAAAAATATATTGGAATTATGAGAAATTATAAATTTTAGAATATTAACACAAAAATATATTGGAATTATGAGAAATTATAAATTTAAGAATATTAACACAAAAATATATTGGAATTATGAGAAATTATAAATTTTAGAATATTAACACAAAAATATATTGGAATTATGAGAAATTATAAATTTTAGAATATTATTATTAACACAAAAATATATTAGAATTATGAGAAATTATAAATTTAAGAATATTAACACAAAAATATATTAGAATTATGAGAAATTATAAATTTAAGAATATTAACACAAAAATATATTAGAATTATGAGAAATTATAAATTTTAGAATATTAACACAAAAATATATTAGAATTATGAGAAATTATAAATTTAAGAATATTAACACAAAAATATATTAGAATTATGAGAAATTATAAATTTTAGAATATTAACACAAAAATATATTAGAATTATGAGAAATTATAAATTTTAGAATATTAACACAAAAATATATTAGAATTATGAGAAACTTAAACTTTTTTTTTTTTTTTGGAAACTTTATTTTTGGCCATCCTTTTCCCGAAGTTGGTGACCGCTTTGACTGGGTAGTTGCTGCAACGCTTTAACATCGTTTTTGAGGCCACCCATCCGTTACCTTAACCGAATCATCCTATAATATTTAAGTTTGGGTTTAAAAAACCATTAAATGATTTAAAAATTAAAATAAGTACTTTTTCCGAGGGAATTTCCTCCATTTCATTTATTCGTTGGGCTTTTTCATTCAGAATTGCTTGAACTCTTTGACACTCTTGAAATACAGAAGAGTTCCATTTCCGTAATGTGTCATTGTCTCTCAAGGCATCTTTTAGTTCGTTTGTCAGCCTTGAAATGACCTCATTTGACGAGGATGCCGCATCATTGCACTGAGAAAAAAATTAAATTAAAACGTACGTCTTTATCTCCATCAATTACTTTTAAATACTTTTACTTTGCTTAATTGGCTTTCGAGTAATATAACTCTATCTTTAAGATTGGAGTTCTCATCCTCCAGATATTGACATTGGCGTCTTAGTTGCTCATTTTCTTTCGATAATTGCCAATGAACTACTTCCCCGTCATTTTTTTGCCACATTTCGTTCTCCCGCGAAAATGAATAAAACGTTTCCGATTCACTTTCAGCCTCAAGAAAACTGGGAATAAACACTCAATAGTTTTAGATTATAAAGTCTTTGATTGCAATTAGAAAGAATTGATTCAATTAAATCATTTACTCTGGTTGAATATCCATATGCGATTCCACGCTACTATTGAGATTTTGAGCCAAACGACAGGTAGCGGCCACAACCTTAGTACTAGATTCCCTCTGATCTGATATGGCATGAGGTGACTCAAATCCCTAATAAAAAACAAAACAAACTAAGCTTCCACAAACTATTCTTGTGGGGATTCTGCGACCGGCGATTGGCTCGTGAAGGTGCTACACCATAATGAGCGTGCCATAGGGGGAACACGGCTTTCAGTAATGAAGGCCAGTGAACTCCCGAAGCCGTTCAAGGTGTCCTTCCGGACCAAGGACCGTCGCACCACTGATCCGGCGGCTCTTCTCCGGCGATTGAAGGCCTACAACGGTAGGTTTCTGACCGACTGTTGGCGGTGCCTGAAGTCGTTCGATGAGAAGAGCACCAGACGCTGGATCTTCTTAATTGATGGCTCTCCACCTCTATTCTGTTTAGTTTTCCTTTGAACGATTTCGCGGCCATAATCTTTATATAACGATAAAGAAGCGTTTAGTTAACGTTAAGAAGTTAGGTTAGATTAGTTTACGTTCTTACTATGTTTAAATGGCTCTTGGAGAAGTGGATCTGTTTTTCGAAATAAAAAATTAGTTTTGACTTGTAAACGAATCGTGTAACAAGAAAGCGAGTTTTACTTACATTGCTCTTCAAGTGTGGGGGCCATTATTACTGAAATGAAAGGGAAAGTAAAATGAACACTTAGAAGGATCTAAGTCGAAAAAAACTACAAATATATCATTCAAAGCCGAATCTAGTTTGCCTTTCTCTAAATTTCTACCCGAATAGAATTCCTTTCAAGCACATTGGCCGGAAGTTAGTCCTTCCAATGCTTGGAGATTAAAAGAAATACCCGATTTCCATAATTAAGAAAATCCCGTCAGGGATTTCCTATTTATATTCTATTTATACTCAATCCGAAATCGTAATGTTAAACTCTATGGAGCTTAACATTATGAGGTGGAAACATTTTCGCGACCAAGGGGGTACACTTTTTTCACAGCCTAACTTTACAGCACTAGCAAAGGCTGAAAAGGTATAGTATCTCATTTCTCGTAGTGTAAGGTTAACTTGGCCTTTTTGTATGGGTTTTAAAAATAAATATTTTAAACCACGCGCTAGCTCACGCGCCAGCACGCGCTGCATTTCAATTAAAGTTTCAATTCAAATCTCGCGCTTAATTTCACCATTTTGATTCTCTAATTAAGTTCACGTGATTTTTTTTAAAACTCTTTGGGCCTAATTTTTGTCTTTGTAAGCCTAACGATAAATGATCACAAAGAAATAGTTATAATTTTCACATGGTTTCAACGAATATTTAGCATAGTGTGTTTTTATACAGTGCATTGTATTATCCGACCATTCCAATTTCCGAATGTAAGTTACGATTTAGTGAAATACTATATAATTAGTCTTAAAAAATTGGACGAATGAGTTTCACTATTCCAGAACTAATTTATTCCCAAATAACGTTTCTCCCAAAAAAGGGACAGATATTATACAAAAACGAGTTTTGCTTCGCAGTCCTTAAAAAACTGCATTTATACACAATCCGCGGCACTTTTTCAAACCCACAAAGGGCCAGAAATTAGAAATTATTTTATGTATTGCAATTTGAAATTAAGTTTAATCGATATGAGAAATTTGGTTTTAATTGCGTAGTTCAAACATTTGTTATGATTAGAAATTTTACAACAAAAATGGGTATAAATGCGGCGTTTCGGAACAAAGAGCTAAATCAAGGACGTTTATGACTCGAGTTCGAATTGAAGTTTAAAACTTATACAAGATGTAACAACACACATATGAACACCTTTTCTGAATGTATGATAAATGTCTGAAATACGACACTGCTTTTAAAACCACAAATCAGAATGAGGGACCTCATTTTAGGAGTAGTAAAGCAGGAGTAGTAAAGCTTTAATTATTTGACAGGGATAAGTTTTTAGGGGAACAGATTCTATATAATTTCCTGCGTGAAAATCTAAGCTCCCTTTATCTCGAAACGCCGCATTTATACCCGTTTTTGTTGTAAAATTTCTAATCATAACAAATGTTTGAACTACGCAATTAAAACCAAATTTCTCATATCGATTAAACTTAATTTCAAATTGCAATACATAAAATAATTTCTAATAAACTTATATCCTTGAAAACAACTCTAAACTAAATGAAAAAAAATCAGGCAACATAACATTATCCCTTAACATAACGGCCTTTTTCTAAAAATAAAAGAATATGTCAAAACAAAATCTCTTATTTAAAATTAATTACCAATCATAGAGAGCTTTTAGATGGGATAGTTGTACGTCACACCCTCCCAAGTCTTACCGCTGTTCTGGTAGCCATAGTGGGTGGTCTCAGCTTCATTTCCGCTTTAAACCCACCGATATGGCAGCGTAAATTATGTCACGAGACTCAGCTCCTCCTCCAACTGAAAGCTCTCTATTACTGAACGCGCGAGGGATTGGTTCACTATTATTTTTTAACACCCCGTGGTCTAATTAATCAGAAACCAGTGTTGGTCGGGTTAGCTAGATAAAGTAAAATCCCTCCGATAAGCTTGTAAAAAATGATTCTTGCCTATTTCCACGCGCGTTTTGTTGAAATTTGAGTGAACGAAGTTAATAAACGTGGGGAATTGAAATTATTGTACTTTTTAGACCACTTGTCACTGTCCCTATTTACCCCACATGTACATACATTATACATTTTTAAACTTTTGCGTTTGACTTGAATGATCACGTACCTTGTCCATGAGCAATAGTGTCTTAATATGGTATTTGGCGGTTCGAGGATGTATCGCGTGTTTTAACGTTATGCCTATGGCGCCTTGTATACTTCCCTCCCGTAGGGAGGTTTCTTATATTATTTCTGGTAGTATTTATAAATAGCCAACAAAAAAATTGCTTTAAATCTTCTACAACCCAGATGAAACTAAAAGGCCATCGTATGTATAAAAGTGGCTGAAAAATACCGCCAATATCAATCCTCTAGAAGGTACTCGCGCCGTACCTAACTACACAAACTATAAACTAAAGACCAAAATTAAAGAATAACCCTCCCCTCTAAACTAACCCGTGATCAACAGGACAGATCTAATAAGTTGACAGTTGAATTTACGCTAAATATTATCGAGGAAAGGTGGAATTGTAGAAAACAACTGCATTTGACAAAGCTAATAAAGAACTAAACTGGATGGAGAGGTTTAGACTAAGAAGAAAAATCAGAAAAGAAAGAAAAAAGAACATATCTAACACCCAACATACTGCAACCGATCCTCCCCACTACCCTGCTTAGCGACAAAGTTCATATACAGAACACAACCGAGGAGACAATCCTAGCTAGGCGCCAACAATCGTATTAAGACGCGCATCGCGGACATATCACTAGCCCGACTCAACTAATAGACAAGAATAAACTCGTATTGAAGATGGAACAGTTGAGCCTCTTCGACGGAACTAAGAGGGAACAACATGGGGGTAAAAATTTACCTTTCATCTCGCTTTATAGCGCCTGTGCTAAGGGATTTTTAGAGTGCGAAGAGACGCCAATGAATCAAGCCCCCTTGTACGTCCCGATGCTGAGGGTCAAGGTCTGTATACCGCTTCGGCTGAGGGTTGCCTACACCCCCCCCCTTCTGTTACGTCGAAGCTAGTTCAATTCAGTGACTGAATTGAACTAGCTTCGACGTAATCATTGAATTTCAGTCTCAAATGATTTGGTAGGAATGCTAATTGGAAAACAAAAGCCAACGCTAAACCTAAATCACGTGGTCGAACCGGATTGCTACGGTACAAATGGCGAGCCGCCAGGCAAGAATGAAGCCAATAGAGCTATCTCAGAAGCATTAGTGTGACGTCACCCATGCCATTTGCCCATAGAACCAAAGCGGTACCAAACATGGCCGCCCACTGCCAAAGCTAAGCCCATGACGTTTTACCTAGGCACTGACGTCACAACTGAGATAGCTCTATACGCGCTAATCGCGATACAATGGGCCAAAAGGCTAACCTTAAATTAGGCGACAATTCACCACTTGCCACTACAATTACCATACAATCCTTCCCATAATAGACCAAGAAATACAAATAAAACCCTAGGAATTTCGTATTTTATCAACTAATAAACTAATTAGGTTTAACCTAAATCATGGTTTAAATACTAATTAAATTCAAAAATTGCCCCCAATTTCGATAGAACCTTTCCCATAATAAATGCAAATAAAACCTTAAGAATTTCGTATTTTATCAACTAATAAACTACCGAATCACTGTTTAAATTCAAATTAAATACAAATATTACCCTAATTACGATTATAAAATATTGTTGCAAAGAAAGCTTGTACTTACCAGTTCGGACGTTCGAGTTACCAGTTCGGACGTTCGAGTTACCAGTTCGGACGTTCGAGTCTCGAGAAAAAATAAAATTTCTATAAGGCATTTCTGTAGGAATCGACCGCCAGGGGGCAAACCGAAAAATAGACCTAATAGCGTCAATAGGCCAAAAAGGCGTGAAAGTCATATTTTTTGCGGCATGGAATGGGTAACGCGTCGTGTTTCCGCTAATAGGACTTTCTGAAAAAAAACCAAAGGAATTTATTTATTTATTTATTTATTTGCTATTAATAGTACATATAAGCCACTAGGGCTCGGTTAGTACCTCAGAAAAAAATCCTGGGTAAAAGGTCCGACAGCAGTTCATTCGAATCAGTTCAGTTCTAGCAGCAGCCAATCAAAACAAAGTACTTATAAAGGACGCTTTCTGTCTAAGATTTAACGTCATAGTCGTATTTTTGTACTTTCGAGTTTCCAGTTCTTGTTAGTTATTATTTATACCATAAGCATATCAAACCACCGTAAGCGTGAATTCACAATAAGACGACGGGTAATCACCATTGTACAAGCCTGCAGACTTAGAAATAAGGATAATTTTTAAACTAGTCCTTGGGACCAGTGACCCCCCTAGTGTCCTAAATAATAAACTGGTCTCCAGAGTGGTCCCAGCCTTTGTTCTCCTATAGATTTGCAATTAATAAACTGGTCCCGAGGACCAGTAAGGCCCACTTTTTGAATTAAAAAACTAGTCCAAGCAATTAATAAACTGGTTTTGGACCAGTGGACGTGTGCTATTTCTAAGTCTGGTACAAGGGCGCCAGAGAGAAATTTGAGGTTCTACGCCACCTAGAGGGAAAACGAAGCAATTCTCTCCTTCCCGATTCTCCCTACCACCTTATAACCCGGAAATCTAAGCAGTCGTCTGCTTCTGCAATAAATGGCAGCGGTACAACTTTCCCACTACTGGAAGCCATAATGGCAAGGACTAAAGAAATAAGTGGACTATAATTGTCGAGGGAATGATGGGTACTTAAGTGCGATTTAACTAAATGGGATAGAATTAAGTGTAATTTAAATGAATGGAAATAATTAGTGAACATAATTTATTTATTTATTTAATCAATTAAAATCCATAATGACAACATAGAGAAAGGAATTGTTACTGGAGTGGCCGAGTGGACGTTCCATGAGCAGCCCAAGTTTGGGTTGGTGCGTAATATAGTGCTGCCATCTGTGTACTAAAATTTGTACTAAAATATTTCAAAGTTTCTTTCAATATTTTTAAATTATTTTCGCCATAGAAGACGCTATAGTCGTACGCACCAACCCTAACATGTAGCGCCTCTGGTGGATTCTGTGCTACACATCGGTACAACATAGCCTGTTAGCGAATGTACTGTACGCACCTTGGCCTGTTGTAGGCATTGTATCGGCCACTCCAGTAACACCTTCCTTTCTCTATGATGACAAGGACTGAAGAAGGAAGTGGACTGTAATTGAGTAGGGAATTATGGGTACTTTAGTTAATGATTTAACTAAATGTGAAAATGAAATTAAGTGTAATTTAAACGGAAATAAATAATTAGGGAACATAATTTATTTATTTAATAAATTTTTAATGTACATTATTTTTTCAATTGGAATAATTTTCGGTTTTCATGTCATTAAATCCTAATTCTTCATTCTGTTCAAAGGTTCTCTCGTATTTCTCAATTGTAATAAGAGGATCAGGGTTTGGTGCGTGAATATTCTAAAAACATTAAGATTAACATTGAGATTTACCATTTTAAAGTAAAACTAAACCAATGTTGGATAACCTCAATGTAACTATTTCCACAAGGATCATCCAAAACCATGGTGGCTTTTATTTTACTATTAACAATCTGTTTAAATTTAATTGCAAATAAATAATTAATTAATTTAAGCGATATTAATAAACTATAATTAATTAACTAATTCAACCTCGTCAATTTTTGCTAGAAATTCTTCCATCTTTCTTTTGCTTTCACTATCAGCACTATCCCCTTGAATTAAAATATTCTGGGAACTCAGCTGAGTAATTTAAATTAATTAATAACGAATCTAAAATTAATTAATTAATAACATTTACTAACTTGTTCTTTGACATTCTCCAAAAGACCTTCAACAGTTGTGAATCTTCCACCTAAAGCGTGGGAACCAACTTCTAATTCAATCTCTGGAATGGATATGTTACAAGTTTCTGACTGTAATTAAGAAAAATTTGATAATTAGCTGCTAAATTATGTAAAAAACAACCAAATAAGAGTCACTTTTAAGACATCTCTGGTTAAATCTCTTTCAGATTCAATTTTAAGAGTGATTTTGGTTCCGAGGGGTTCACTACCACCTCCGCTCTTAACTTCATTTGTTTTATGACCGCAGGCTGAACAATTTGTGGCCATAATTATTGTTTCCTTAAAATTTGGAATCTCTTTGAACCCATGTGTTAAGTAACTAACATTAATTTAATTTAATATAAGCCAGTTTTTAATTAAAAAGGATACTAATAAGTTCCATGTTTGTATCACAAGGCGCGTTACAATATGAACAATTAGTTTGAAACATAAGTACTTCCTCGTCAAGTTTTAATTCTTTGTTTAAAGAACTAGAATTATCAGTGGATTCTTCCTCTTCCGGTTCCTTTATTTGTTAAACAAACTAATTATAGGAGCATAATTTAATTTTCCTAATTATCACCGACTGACAAATGTTAATTAAGCTTACAAAAATTCCCAGAAATCTATCTTCATCTCTAGACCTGATATAATGAGTTACCAATAATTGAGGGTCCTTTTTAGGAGCCATACTGGTTTTAATTAATCTCAATTAAGGAAAATCAAAATAATCAAATTAAAATTATAATTGGAACTGGAATTTAAAGGATACAAATTTTCCAAGTAACTGTTACCAGATGGATCATTTAAGATCTAATAAACAAACAAATAAATAAACACATCCCCATAACCTAAAAATAAATGTTAATTAACTTAATTCCTTACAAAAGTAAATGGCTTTTCTCCTGTTAATAAATTATTCAACTCTTTTATAAAATCCAGATATTTATCAAGACAATCTGCATCAGATTCCTAATTAAGATACATCATAAGTTAAGTAATTTAAATTATTAATTAAAGGGAATGTTAGTTGAAGATATCATACTTTCTTTAGGGTATCTATTCTCTGATTTAATCCCTCAATTGTTCTTTGAATGATCCCTTCTATTGTTGTTATAGCTAACAACAAATATATATACAATTAAAATTAAACTAAATGTCAAATCCTGGATAAAAGCTCAATTATCTTACCCCCCTCTTGAGTTCTAGATGGAATTTCAAATTCTAGTTCAGGAATTGAGACTGTAGCCCATTCTGTTTTAACAACTTGTCTTGAAAGGTCCTTCAAAAGTATTTACGTTGCAATATTCCTGCCTGACCCCAAAATCAAAATTAAATGCTTACCTTTAGGCAGGCAACTTTAAGTTCAAATCTAAGACCTTCTTCTTGCATCTTTGAGGCTGGTTGTAGTTCATTATTGGACCAGTTACAATGAGGACAAAAGAATGACATCAAAACTACCTCTTTGTAAAAGGGAATCTTGGTTAGGAGAAGTTTTGTCGTGCCCTATGGAGAAAATAAACATTGCTCTGAAACTCTCGAGTTTTCTAACACCATATTTAAGTAACGTTAACTCTAATTAGACTTTAAAAGATACGCGAATAATTATCTACATAACGTTATTTAATATTAGAAACATACATTCTTTCTACATTGCAGACAAAGGCTTTTTTGAGCCAAACGACAGGTAGCGGCCACAACCTTAGTACTAGATTCCCTCTGATCTGATATGGCATGAGGTGACTCAAATCCCTAATAAAAAACAAAACAAACAAAGCTTCCAAAGACTTGATAAGTTACCGAAGAACCCCCAAGAATGAAAACTTACCGGTCTAGATTGTCCAGCACTTTCAGAACTAGGCAAAGTCACGTGACTGGCCGCTTCATTCCTAATTGGCAAAGAATTATTATCTAATATAGTTTCTTTGACCTGTTGATCCAACGATAAAGAAGAAATGCTATCTTCCTGAGATGGTTCAGAAGCGGCACCGTCAGTATTAATAACCGAGCAAACAAAATGGCGTTTCTTTGATGACGTGTTTTTTGGCCATGACGTACTGGATGATGAAGATTCATCAACTGGAGGCTAAATGAGCGGAAAAGCGATTAAAAATCGACGTAATAGCGATTAAAAATCGACGTAAAATGTGTAATACCTCATTAATATTGTAACGGGGAGCCCGTTACCAGGATTCACCACGAGGAGGAGCCACCTAACCTACAACCAGGGTTCCCCGCTAGACGGCGCCCATTCCCGGAGAACTGTACCTTGGACCTGTCGTCTGCTCGAGCCCCGGATTGGCTGATCCCCGGAGGCCCGAGGGAATATAATCAAACGTAGCCCGGGAAGCTGGGCAGTTGGAGGATTACCGGTATCGAGATGATTTAATACTTTTGTTATATTAAATTAATTTTATTTACTTGTTTACATATTGTCTAACGGAATTGTAATGTATATTAATATTAACTAACGGATTGTAAATATAAATTAACCGGGTTTCTACATTAATAAATATATATTGAATTAAGATAAATTACGTAGTCGTGTGTTTTCTGGACTCAGTGACAGCGCGCGATTACAATTGGTGCCCCGAGAGAGGAATAACTTTTTGAATTTCGCGCCTTTATCTCCCAGATTTTGTGTTTGATACGGACTTGCGTTTTATACGGACGTCTTTTCACCGAGTGAACTTATTGGTATACTCCTGGACTTGTGGGCTGCGGTGCATCTTAGTGTGTTCCTTCTGCACAACGTGGGATTGGAACACCCTACAGTGAGCCCCTGATCCGGCCTGGGGGGATCTTTGAGGGTGTTCCGCAGACATCGGGAACACTCTACCAGCACGGACACCCAGGACTCTACGAACGATAAGTCTATCTTACGTATTTCTTTACTCGGTTTTTGTATACTCCGTATGTTTGCCCCGGTAAGCGTGAGCAAAGGGGCTATGTAGGATTCCCCGGTGGGCTACATCTCGCTCTCTGAACCGCGTGATAGGGTGGAGCTTAAGTTTTTGGCTTCTTTTTGTCTGCGTTTGCCAGCACCCAGTTTTTGGAAGCCATTTCTCGTTGACTGCCGAACTAGTTAGATCACAAAATTTGTTTATCCGACTACGAAGAAAAGTTTTTTTTTTTCTTTCTCTGATTTCCATTACTTTATTTCGTTAACATCAATTTCTCGGTAAGATTACTGAATTAATTCTTACTTTGGGATCAAAATTAATTATCTAAAGGAATCAAATCCGTAAATCATCTATCCTAAGCCTCGGTCGCTAAGCGTTTTTGGGCCGCGTCATTGTGTATAGGTAGAGCTTAACTTCAGGGGCCGCCATCTTAGGCCTCGGTCTTATTGCCAGATAGGCCTTCTTAATTTAATTGGTCTTCTTATTTGTTCAAATTTAAAATGGGGCTTTATTTTTTCTTTGATCAAATATTTTTACCGTATATTATTCCATTTGCGGTTACTGTTACCCTGGGTTATGTGGGTCTTTTGATATTACGGGAAATCGGTACTACCGTGGGTTATAATCGACATACCCCGTTACAATATGTTCAGACAATTCTACAGACGTGTTTCCAACATTGTCCCAGTTGAAAACTTTAATGATAGGTTGACTTTCCGGTAATCTTGATGGAGCAATTTGGGATGTTGGGTTTTGCGCAGATTGAGCTTCGTTGCTCAATTCGGCCTAATATTATTAAAAGTTTAAAAAAGGTAATAATTATAACTAAACCGAGTTAATAAGATAACTGAATTTGTTTTACTTACTTTTTTCCGCAAACCTGATGATACATTTATATCTCTGGCCTGCATTAATTCCTTAATTCTCGCTAAGTCCTTCCGTGATTGATTATTAACAGGTGTACTAATAATATATTGTAACTGTTGGAGTAGATTACTCCACATCTCGAGTTGTTCTTCGCAGCTCGGAATTAAGGAAGCCACTTCCGTATAAATTGCATCTTTTGAAGATTCCAAATTCTTCGTTTGACGGGTTGTTCCACATTCCCTGAAAAATTAACAACAAAAACAACAACAAATTTTAAATTTTCCCAAAATTCAAACTACCCAAATTCTTAGTCAGTTTCCTTACATTGGTCTGGAATTTATTGATATTTCTGGCATTGCAGAAGCAGAGTGTTGCAAACTTCCATTACTTTGTTCCTGGTTAGAATTGGGTCTTTCGGGACATGGTCTTGCGCCACTATTATTAGCTTGATGGGAAGCGCTAGGAGTTGAACTAAAACTGTGAAAAAGTAACTTAAAACTGTTATAACGGGACATGAAGACCAGACAAAAACAACAAAAATTCTTTTAATTACATTCCTGGAAAATTGCGTATTTCCGGAGCACATGGAACTCTGGTACTTTTTTTTCTCGAATAACTTTCCAAGTTATCTATGATGGCTCTTAAACCAGGAGGAATCTGAAATGATATAACTTATTCATTAATTAATATAATTGATACCGCTTGTTGAATTTGCTTAAAACTATTAAAAGGGTTAATTAATTGTCATTCAATGATTTGGAACGGGCCTGATTGTTCAGAGTTTCAGTGGCTCCTCGTTCGTCTTGGGCCGCAGTGGGAGTGACTTGGGGTGGAACAAAAACCCCTCCGCCGCTGTTCGAAGGAAAAGAAGGTATTGGGGGAGCCTCGCTAGGGTGCGGTGCGGGATTGAAACCAGAAGGCGCCGGAGCAGCCATGTAGGGCGTCTGCATGGTCGGAGAAGGATTTTGCCAGGGTGTCATGCACCAAGGACGGAAGTTGAACCCTTGCCTGCCTTAATCAAGGCCTTGCGCGGTAGTTTCGAAAGGGGTGCCTTTTAAGAAACGGACTTCTTATTTTTCTCCCTATCTTACCGCGAGATGGCATTGATAGCTAGACCGAAACGCGTGCGAAAATGAGTATTTAAAATTCCAAGCGCGAAAAAATAAACATCTAAAATTCCAAGCGCGAGAAAATGAACATTTGAAATTCCTTAAGTCCAGCTAATAGCGCTCTCGGGTGAGAGAATTTGGCAACTTAAATTTCCAAACGAAAAATAAAAATCGGCGCCGCGCACAGACGTAACGTAGGCAACGGTTGAACCATGGATTTATAATAGAAGCTTACGCTCCCTGGATATTCCACTCGCCTTACAACGCGCACAACATTTATTCCTCGTCTGAACTGGCGCGAGCTAGTACCAGCCTGGCACGCGCGTTTGTGGCGTAGAATTTGAGGCAGATTCAGAGGGGGGGGGGGTTTTCACGCGCTTGAGTTTTAATTTTTAATAGCGCGCGCGAAACAATTTTTAGAAAAGCGCGCGCGCACGCGCGCCGAGAGAAAAAAGTTTGCCTCAATTTCTACGTCATGAGCCCCCCCCAGTCCCCATCCGCGCGAAATTTTATGACATAAATGTGTTAAAAATTCATATGCCTTACTGAAGGCTACAGTGAAATATCCAGGAAGCGTAAGCTTCTATTATAAATCCATGGTTGAACTCATCGTTGGGAGATTCTGAACTCTGATAAGAGAGGATACAACGAACAAGCGATCATAAAAAGCAATACAGGAATTTGTCAAAACTAAACGTTCAGACACCTCGTGCAGCGTTAGTTGCATTGTTAAACAAGTCGCTGGGCTTAATATAAGACCAAACGCAATCAATGTAAAGGTAATCTAACTAAAAAATTCCATCAACATCCTTATAACGAAAGTAGGCGGAGAATATTCGAAGAATTAATTTACAAAATTCAGGAATATTCTTGCTATAATTCGACCTATCGGGTGTGATAGGTCAAATTTTTCTCCTTCCAATGGTACCAGCTACTTAAGTTCGAACCAAATAACACCTACCGCTTCTCTACGCGGGGTGCCCGCCGGGCGGATCCACTCAAATGGGTGATTTGAAATCTTAATCGGCTTAAACCAAAAATTTTCTTTTTTTAGTCCCTTTTTGACCTTTTCAACTGCAAAATAAAGATCAATTATTAGAAATTTCGATTAAATCCCAGCTTTAAATATAAACTTACGGTGTGCTGCAACTTCCGTCATAGACCGCTATAATAAAAAGCAAAACTTTATCCCTCTTTTATTGACGAGGTAAAATGACTATTCAAGGCCGAGTTCCAAAACGTAAGCAAACTAAGTAACGAACATCGAGACTAACAATGTGGCCCGAACGTGTCCATTTTGGAACAAAATTCGCTCTTAGAGAACTGGAGATCGGCCAGTAATTTTTTTTTTTGGGTCGTTTCGAATTTTTGCATCCCTCCAACATTGTATTATTTACCATCAGTTTGCCCATTTTGCTGGAACTCTGCCTTTAAGGGACTAGTTCCGGCGGAAAGGGTTCCGAACTGAAAAGCAAGCATCGAGACTAACAACGGAGCGACCGCGCAGACTTTAGTTTCCCTGCTGTGGCTAAATTTGAGAGGTTTTAACTGACTGAAAGCCGTGCGGTTCTAGCGAATTGAAGATAAACAAAAGAGAGTTTCATACAGAGGAATTCAAATATTTGCAAGGAAAAATTTAAACCGCTTTCAATTGTTTTTCTTCAGTTCGCTAGAGGCCGCCCTGCACGGCTTTTATTCAGCTAGAACTCTCACAACTTTCGCTCGCAAAATCTGAGAGGTCGCTCCATTGTTTGTTTCTATGCTCAGTTAGCTAGAATCATTTTCGCTGGAACTCTGCCTTTAAATTACAGTTTAACGCAAGAACTCACGAGCATTTCACCACCGGGTGTGTGGTAATACACATCTCCACCTCTATTCTGTTTAGTTTTCCTTTGAACGATTTCGCGGCCATAATCTTTATATAACTATAAAGAAGCGTTTAGTTAATATATTAGAATTATGAGAAATTATAAATTTTAGAATATTAACACAAAAATATATTAGAATTATGAGAAATTATAAATTTTAGAATATTAACACAAAAATATATTAGAATTATGAGAAACTTGAACTTTTTTTTTTTTTTGGAAACTTTATTTTTGGCCATCCTTTTCCCGAAGTTGGTGACCGCTTTGACTGGGTAGTTGCTGCAACGCTCTAACATCGTTTTTGAGGCCACCCATCCGTTACCTTAACCGAATCATCCTATAATATTTAAGTTTGGGTTTAAAAAACCATTAAATGATTTAAAAATTAAAATAAGTACTTTTTCCGAGGGAATTTCCTCCATTTCATTTATTCGTTGGGCTTTTTCATTCAGAATTGCTTGAACTCTTTGACACTCTTGAAATACAGAAGAGTTCCATTTCCGTAATGTGTCATTGTCTCTCAAGGCATCTTTTAGTTCGTTTGTCAGCCTTGAAATGACCTCATTTGACGAGGATGCCGCATCATTGCACTGAGAAAAAAATTAAATTAAAACGTACGTCTTTATCTCCATCAATTACTTTTAAATACTTTTACTTTGCTTAATTGGCTTTCGAGTAATATAACTCTATCTTTAAGATTGGAGTTCTCATCCTCCAGATATTGACATTGGCGTCTTAGTTGCTCATTTTCTTTCGATAATTGCCAATGAACTACTTCCCCGTCATTTTTTTGCCACATTTCGTTCTCCCGCGAAAATGAATAAAACGTTTCCGATTCACTTTCAGCCTCAAAACTGGGAATAAACACTCAATAGTTTTAGATTATAAAGTCTTTGATTGCAATTAGAAAGAATTGATTCAATTAAATCATTTACTCTGGTTGAATATCCATATGCGATTCCACGCTACTATTGAGATTTTGAGCCAAACGACAGGTAGCGGCCACAACCTTAGTACTAGATTCCCTCTGATCTGATATGGCATGAGGTGACTCAAATCCCTAATAAAAAACAAAACAAACTAAGCTTCCACAAACTATTCTTGTGGGGATTCTGCGACCGGCGATTGGCTCGTGAAGGTGCTACTGTTAACTATCGCATTATACCACATGTACCCTTATTTGTACCTCGCGCCACCTCAAGGTTTCCCATAGATATGTATAGATGGCGCCACCCCTTTTACTTTTTCGTAAAACCTAAGGAGCATTGTAACGTACCTTTGCTCCCTACTCTTTTTATGCAGCGTTGGTCGGGTATAGTCATGCCCAACCAACTCCGACAATTATGTAAGCAGTATTACTTTTCTCTCATTAAAACCTCTTGTTAATTAAACCCAAGTCTCGTAATTCAATCATATATCAACGTCAACAATTCAGAAGTGGGATATACTCAAAACTACGCCCTGATATAATGTTTTGAGTGAGTTACCAACGTTATGAGAGACTTGGAACGCTAAGCCTAAATTAACCCTAACGAACACGTTGTCCATTGAACGTTCCCAAATGGTCAATGTTATTTCATGCTCCAACGAATACGAAATGAAATACGTTCCTAACGCTTATGTTTAAAAACAAAATCGAAAAGAAGACTGCAATTAACGATGAAAAGAAGCAGATGCGTTGTAGCCGACGACTTAGAGGCGAATTACCAGAAGTACTAACGAGCTTGGAAGCACACAAAGGAAAGATTAATAAACCCCAACGTCCAGGGATATTTTATTACGAATCTAACGTTCCTTTACACGACGCAACCACGAAAGCTACAAGTACGACATTGGAAAACGAGAATCATGTCAAGGTTACCACCAACGAAGGAAAGATTACCGAAACCCAACGTTCCTGGGAATTCAAAGAATCTAACGTTCCTGTAAACAAAACAAACACAAAGGCCAACGAAGAAGGAAAGATTACCGAAACCCAACGTTCCTGGGAATTCAACGAATCTAACGTTCCTGCAAACGAAACAAGCACAAAGGCCAACGGAGAAGGAAAGATTACGATAGTCCAACGTTCCCGGATAATCGAAAACGAATCTAACGTTCCTTTACACGAAGCACCCGCTGACATTACGATCGCAAGAGAACACCGTCCGAACTCCTTCAACGATTACGAAGATTCCGACAACGACCCCTCTCACTACGAAAGCTTAACGGGATCTAACGAAGACAGAACTCGTCACACCAACTACGATATTTTAACCGACAACAGAACCTCCTCACGAATACTCGAGGCCTTGCATCTACACGAACAACAAGATACTACGATGGCCGAAGGAGAAGCACCAGTAGGTTTTATTTCAATGGATGATTTTGCCACATCACTACAGAGAGCAGTGGATTCTGCGGTGCAACGAGCGATCAGTGCAATGTCTGACGCGCACCTCGAACAACAGAACCAACTAATGGAAGCTCAGCAAAGACAATTGGAAACGATTACAACGAACAGGCAAGCACAGCCTCATCATGTCCAAGATGGGAGTAGACTGATCCCCGAGTTCGATCCAGTCGGTTCTCCTCATCAAACTGTCGACTCATGGATTAGGAAAGTCAACGATACAGGTACTGCCTACAACTGGAGTGACAACGTAAAGATTCATCACGCAATCCCCAAGCTTAAAGGAACAGCCAAAGTATGGTACGAGGGATTAGCCACGGTAAACTACACGTGGAATGAATGGACAGATCTTTTAAGGGAATGGTTCCCAACGGTTAAAGGTAGTCAAAGCCTCCACCGAGAAATGGAGCGACGAACAAAGCAGCCAAACGAAACTATTGAGGCATATTACCACGACAAGGTAGCCAAGGCACGACTTAGTGGGTTGCAGGACGATGCTATGATAGACTACCTCATAACAGGTCTTGACGATGAGAGACTTATTACGGCACTCAGTAACCGAGATTACGATACGCCACAGGAGTTACTGAAATGTATCAAGACCATGGATGAAAGGTTAACACTTTTGCAAACCAGCACCAGGGGCAAGTCTGAACGATTCGAGCGAGATCGACGAGAACTCAGGTCACGTAATCACCTTCCGTCAAACTCGAATTACTCCCAATCAAACTCGACTCTTAAATCAACGAATGGTGACAACACTCACCAGAAATTCAAGAGAAAGGCAAGATATAACGAAAAAGGAGAACCTATATGTTTCAATTGCTCAGAATATGGACATATTGGTAAAGACTGTACGAAACCCCAACGTAAGCTACGTTGCACAAAATGTCATCGATCTGGCCACGACGCCAAGGATTGTAACGGAAATGATTCTAAGACGGTAACCCACGTAGAGACTAAAACCGGCAACGAAGCCAACGAAAAATATTTCCACGACGCTCTCCTCAATGGAAAAGAAATATGTTCTTATCTTGACCTTGGAAGCAAATGCGTCGCGCTCAGAGTAAGTGATGCTCAACGCCTTGGAATCGAATACGAGTTACCAAAGAATGGATCAGTTATCGAGGGCTACGGATCCGCAGTTACGAAGATACTAGGAGTATGCGAGGCAACTTTAAAAATTGATCAAGCTACTGCACACGTAGAAATCCAAGTAGTCCCCGACGAAGCGCAGGCTATACCACTGTTGGTAGGACAGCCGTTTTCAGAGCAACCACACGTAGTAATCGTCCGCCGCAGTAATACAATACGCATTTTTGAAGAAACGGAAACAATGACGGAAGAAGACGACTGTCTACGGAACTTCCACATACCAGACTTACCGAAACCGAGTCTGAAACTTTGGACAAAAGAAGCTACGGTAATAGCTCCAAAATACATAGGATTTGTCGATGTACACATTGGCGAACAGAGCATGCCAGAGACAGATTTATTCATCGAACTGCAGATGCGTCAGAATCCAAGTTACGAACATTGTATTCCACGAAGTATTACACGATTAAACGCGAAAGGACAAACAACGATCCCGATCATGAACATTTCGGACAAAGAACTCACCTTTATGAGCGGGCAGAGTATCGCTCGCGCAGATGTTTGCACGGAAAGCCAAACAAACACGAATCCAGAGATCATGCACATGGAGGAACGCATCTTAAGCTCCGTTGCAGAAGAAGAGGTAAACATTGGCCCAACGGTGACCAATGACGAGAAGAAACTATTGATAGACCTCTTAAACGAGTACCGAGACATCCTCTCTAACGGGATAAACCATATTGGACGCACCGATCGAGCAACAATGAAAATAGAACTAGATAACCCGAAACCGATTACGTTCCGCCCTTACCGACTATCCCACGTCGAAAGAGAAAAAGTAGCTGAAACGATTCAAGAACTACTGGAGGCAGGAATTATCTCCGAATCCGATTCTCCATATGCCAGCCCTATTCTAATCGTAAAGAAAAAGAATGGCGAAGAAAGACTATGTATCGATTACAGAGCCTTGAACCGGATAACGACACGTGACGCCTATCCACTTCCACGTATCGAAGACCAGATGGAGCGTTTACAAGGGCATAAACTATTTTCAAGTTTGGATTTAGCCTCCGGCTATTACCAGATTCCTCTCGAAGCAGCGTCAAAGGCGAAAACGGCCTTCGTGACCCCAGATGGTCACTACGAATTTGAAGTAATGCCGTTTGGCCTCACCAATGGACCCGCTGTGTTTCAACGGATGATAAACACAATACTAGGACATCTCCGTTACACAATAGCTATGGCTTACATGGATGATGTGCTTGTACCAGCGACTACGGTACCAGATAGCATCAGTCGATTAAGAAAAGTATTCGACGTGCTGCGCAATGCAGAACTAACACTTAACCTCAAGAAATGCTACTTCCTTATGGACAAGATTGACTATTTAGGATCCGAAATCAGCAGCGAGGGGGTCAAGCCAGGTTCTCGCAAAATCGAATGTGTAAAGGACTTTCCAACTCCGAAAAACGTCCACGAAATTAGAAGATTCTTAGGATTGGCCGGCTACTTCCGGAAATTCATTGAGAATTTCGCTCTAATCGCCGCACCTTTACACCAACGTCTGAAGAAAGATGCTTCCTGGATCTGGGAAGCTGAACAAAAGAAAGCGTTCGATACTTTAAAAGAAAGATTAACGGAAAGGCCCATATTGGCCTTATATGATCCTAAAGCCGAAACGGAATTGCACACAGACGCCAGCCAAGTCGGGCTAGGGGCAGTGCTACTGCAGAAGGGACAGGATAACAAATTGCACCCCGTTTATTACGCAAGTCGAGGAACTACCCCAGATGAAGCGCGCTATCACTCTTACGAATTAGAAACGTTAGCCATCTGTTGGGCAACTGACAAGTTCCGGGTGTATCTTCTGGGAAGACAATTCACCATAGTAACCGACTGCAACGCAGTCCGATATACGTTCGCAAGGAAAAACATAGTACCACGAATAGGTCGATGGTGCTTGAAGCTCGAAGATCTCAACTACACGATCATCCACCGACCAGGTACCTCTATGTCTCACGTCGACGCTCTTAGTCGCGCACCGTATGGCGAACCCGAAGACGTTGAAATAGCAAATGGACTCCAGATTGCTCACATGGCCCTCACGACCGACGATTGGCTCGTGACAGCTCAGAAGCTAGATCCTAAAATCACAGCCCTTATGGAGCAAGTGAGGAAAACGAAGGGACTGACCAAGGACGACGTCCAAACGAAGAGAGATTTCACGGTAAAAGATGGGAGACTTTTTCGACAAACCCAGATCGCAACCGTCTCTTATGGGTCGTACCTGTTTCGTATTCTCAGTTAAATATGTCCAGCCCTAGTCAAAACCTTTGTATGAATATGTTCAGCCCTAGTAAAACAGCTGTGCAAGCTAATGTCGCAAGGTGCTACTCCAGTTCCTTCCACAATAGCCTCGTCTATTCCGCCACCAACACCAGTTTCTACTACTACTGGTAAAGTTGCAGAAAATTGGAAGTTCTTTCACTCGCAATGGCTCAATTTCGAAATTGCAACTGGACTTGATAAACAGACGGATCCTATACGCGTAGCTACACTCTTATCTGTTATGGGGAAAGATTGTTTTCAAATATATCAGAACTTGCCACTCACTGCTGCACAAACTGCTACAACAGGAGATATACTAAAGGCCTTAAGTGATCACTTCGAACCCCAAATCAACGTCATATATGAAAGGTTCATATTTTATTCGGCAAATCAACAAACTGAAGAAACTATAGATCAGTATGTACAACGCTTGAGAACACTTGCTCAATCCTGTGATTTTGGTGCTCTTCTCGATACCTTTATCAGGGACCGCATAGTATTGGGTACGAATAACTCCCAGACGCAATCTAAACTAATCAGAGAATCGAAGCTCACTCTCGACTCTGCTATTGCCATTTGCCGAACTAATGAACTAGCTGATCAACAATTGCAGCGTATCAACAAGCCAGACTCCGCATCAGCCTTACACTATATTCAGAAACCATCTCACAAAGGCCATACTAGGGAGCAGATGTATACTTCACCGAAACCTCCAAAAGCGCAACCAAGGAACATGTCTACTAAAGTACAGATGCTTCAAAAACCTTGCTATTATTGTGGCACTGTACACGCTCGGGAAAGAAACAAATGTCCTGCTTTCGGACAAACTTGCTCAAGATGTCAGTCTAAGAACCACTTTGCTAAACAATGCAAGAATAAGACTTCATCTACAAAAAAGAAGAATTCTAGACTACACTACATTGACAACAACGAAGCTGATTCCTCTGACGCTTCAAATTATGCCATAGAAGATATTTCACTCCTTCAAGGAAAAGGAAAACAATGGTTTGTCAATCTTCAAGTTCTGGGCAAACAGAAATCCTATACACTTAGATGCCAACTAGACAGTGGCTCAACTAGCAATATCTTAACTCGAAAAGATTATGATCAATTGCCTACTGATCAGAAAACGCCACTCACACTCAAGGAGACCTCCTTAACTTGTTATAATGGCTCCACCCTAGTTTCACATGGCATCACTACTATCAACTGTCAATACAACAATCAAATATTTCCTCTTCGCTTTCATGTCGTTACTACTGACAAAGCTTCAATTTTGTCAGGTGACAGTTGTATTGAACTGGGATTAATAACTGTAAATGTGGACGCAAACAGCTCTGTCAATGCTATAACCACGAATCGACAAACTCCACTCACTAAAGAACAAATACTTACAGAATACTCAGATGTGTTTGAAGGACTTGGATGTCTAGCTGGAGACTGTCATCTTGAAATAGATCCGAATATTAAACCAGTCCAACACAGACCACGTAAAGTTCCTGTAGCTCTGAGAGAGGAACTACAAACTCAAATTAATGAACTCGTCTCTCGGGGTGTTCTTGAAAAAGTTACAGTTCCTACACCATGGATCTCCAGTATGGTCGCAGTACGAAAAAAACGCATTCGAATTTGTTTGGATCCTAAAGACTTGAATGCAGCTCTCAAAAGGCCCAACTATCCTCTTCCAACAATAGAAGAAATCCTTCCACGTCTGACTAATGCCAAAGTCTTTTCGGTCCTCGATGCCAAAGATGGCTTTTGGCAAGTCAAGCTAGATTCAGAAAGCAGCGACTTGACAACTTTCTGGACTCCTTTTGGACGGTACAAATGGCTCAGAATGCCATTTGGTCTTTCAACCGCTCCTGAAGAGTTTCAAAGGAGACAACACGAACTTTTGGAAGGTTTACCAGGTGTCGAAGATATTCATGACGACATTCTAGTCATAGGCTATGGAGATACACTGGACGAAGCAATCAGTAACCACGATGAAAATTTGATCAAGCTATTGGATAGAGCTCGCGAGAAAAATCTTCGTTTGAATAAAGCAAAACTACGCTTACGTCTCCCTGAGGTAACATACATTGGCCATGTATTATCTGCTCAAGGAGTAAAACCAGATCCAGAGAAAACTAAAGCGGTACTAGACATGACTCCACCGCAAAATGTCACAGCTCTTCGCAGCTTTATTGGATTTACAACTTATTTGGCCAAATTCCTACCCAAACTCTCAGATTATCTCGAACCTCTTCGTCAGTTGACCCACAAAGACGCTACATGGCACTGGGGAAAGCATCAAAAACAAGCTTTTGACGCAATCAAGAAACTAGTAGTGTCTTTCCCTGTTTTGCGCTACTACAATGTCCATGAACCTGTTACAGTACAATGTGACGCCAGCGACATAGGAGTAGGCGCCACGATTCTTCAAAATAATCAACCTGTGGTCTTTGCTTCACGGACATTGTCTCCTACAGAACGCCGCTACGCGCAAATAGAAAAAGAATGTTTAAGCATAGTATTCGCATGTCAAAGATTCCACCAATATCTCTGTGGACATCCCAATATAACAATAGAAACTGATCACAAACCGCTTGAGTACATCTGGAAGAAGCCTCTCCTCTCAGCACCCAAAAGATTGCAAAGCATGTTACTTAAACTGCAGAACTATAACCTCACAGTAACATACAAGAAGGGACCGGAAATGCTAATAGCTGACTGCCTCTCAAGAATCCCGTTTCCTCTACAGAACAATCAAGAGGAACAGGAAACACACGCTGATTACGTTGTCTTTTCACTCAGAGAAGAAAAACGCTATAATCAATTTTTGGAGAGCATAGACCATGCTGATCATGCGCAAGTCTCTAACAGACAACTGGACAACATCGCACGTCACACTAGCAAAGATCCGACTTTGCAAACCCTGATTCACACAATCGCTAACGGATGGCCAAATCGAATCGGAAAAGTTCCTTCAGAGATTCGCCACTTTTTCTCGTTTCGAGACGAACTAACAGTTGACCACGGAGTTATCTACAAAGGTTCCCGCATTGTCGTACCACAGTCGATGTATGCAGAAATTAAAGACATCCTCCACTCTAGCCACGTTGGAATAGCAGCGTGTATGCGCAAAGCTCGAGAGTCTGTTTATTGGCCGCATATGGAGGAACAAATGAAAGAACTTGTCTCCACATGCGAAGCGTGTAATGAATTTCAACGTGCTCAACAAAAAGAACCGTTACTTTCTCTCCCTCTACCAGAGTTACCATGGCAAAACGTCTCTATGGACCTATTTACCATTAATGCCAACTCAAAAAAATACCTCGTAACAGTGGACTCGTATTCTGATTTTTGGGAATTAGATCAACTCCCTGATAGTCAAGCTGATTCAGTAGTTGAAGTATGCAAACGCCACTTTGCGCGCTATGGAATCCCAAAAACTGTTCTGACCGATAATGGCCCGCCTTTCAACAGTCAAACCTTCAAAGAGTTTGCAGATCTATGGGGCTTTGATCACAAGACTTCCTCCCCTTATTATCCAAAAGGGAATGGTAAAGCCGAATCGGCAGTAAAAATCGCCAAGACGCTCCTCACAAAACTGGAACAAACTAAGGACTTTTACCTCGCTTTACTTGAATGGCGCAACACACCGACAGAAGCACTTCAAACGTCTCCAGTCCAACGTTTGATGTCTCGTCGCACTCAATCACAAATGCCTATGGCCGCTTCACTACTCAAACCGCAAGTTCCTAAGAATGTCACTACTACACTCCAACACAAACGTCAGAAGACTAAACACATCTACGATCGAACTGCTTCTCCACTCTCTCCACTCATGCAAGGTGATGCTGTATGGGTCAAGCCAACTCCCTCCAGCAATACGAAGAAATGGTCCAAGGGTATTGTTCTAGACCAGGTTGCGGAACGATCATATTTAGTCAAACTCGGAGACCGCGTTTTCCGACGCAACAGAGTTGTCCTCCGTCCCGTTCACCAAACTAGACCAGCGCACACTACTGACCCTCATCTACCTCCTGCGTTGACCAACCGCGCAACCTCCTCAGAACCACCACCTGTGGGTCCTATTATTCCCATTTCACGCCGATACCCTCACCGTATGGTTTCACACTCTAATCAACCGACTCCTCCCGCTACACCATCACCATCAAGTACGGCATCGTCACCTATTCATCCGTCATCGCCGCTGACCAGTCAGTCACCGCCTGCCTTACACCCGACCAACACCTCAAATCCGACCCTATCTGGATCAATTCCAACCTCGCCTTCGAGTACCCGTCCGCGTCGCGTACATCGTATGCCGTCCCATCTTAAAGACTATGTTGTTTCAAAATGATTTTTTGTGCTTTACTTTTGAGTACTTTTATACTATTCTCTCTCTACTTTGTTTACGGTTCCTATGACCATGTTTAAAAAAAAAAAGAAAGATGTTTCGTATTCTCAGTTAAATATGTCCAGCCCTAGTCAAAACCTTTGTATGAATATGTTCCGCCCTAGTAAAACAGCTGTGCAAGCTTATAGCCAGCCCCTTATCATTCAGTATTAGAGTAGGATCAGTGATGGCATAGGTTCCTAGATTGTAATGCCTTATCTCTTAATAAATTAAGTTTGTTTTAAGTTTATTATTATGATGCACATTTACTAACGATACACAAACCTCTCAAGAAACCCACACAACGAAACAGTACCAAACCAGGCCCGATGGCAGATCGTAAAACGTAATCATGACGATATAGGCCATTTCGGAGTAGATAAGACATATGGCAGATTACAAGAAAGATTTTGGTTCCCGAGAATGAAGCGCTATACTCGACGATATATCTCCGCCTGTCTCGAATGTCTATTTCACAAAACACCAGGAGGCAAGAAGCCAGGTTACCTCCACTCGATTGACAAGATTGGTAAACCAATGGACACTATTCACGTTGACCACTTAGGTCCATTCGTAACGAGTACCAAGGGAAACGTTCATTTAATCGTAATCGTGGACGCTTTCACCAAATTCATGATTCTGCGACCAGTTCGCAACACCGGAGCCGGACCAGCACGAAAAATTCTTGACGAGATAATAGGAATTTTTGGCGCTCCACGACGAATCATAACTGATCAAGGTTCGTGCTATACGAGCAAACTCTTCGAAAACTTTTGCAAAGAAGCCAAAATCAGTCATGTAAAGAACGCTACCGCTACCCCCCGAGGCAACGGCCAGGTAGAACGATACAATAGAACAATCACGCCAGCAATTGCAAGTCTATGCCAACGACCGGACGAAAAGGATTGGGATGCCCACCTTACGCAAGTCCAATGGGGCATCAATAACACAATACACCGTGCCACGAAATGTACGCCATTTTCGTTGTTGTTGAACTTTCCCTCACGACATCCCAAGGGAAACGAGCTTATAGACGCGCTAGACTATCCAGTCGACGAAGAAATGGTAAAGAAAAGGAGTCAGGCCTTTGACCACATCAAGGCTGACCAAGAACGCCAAAGGATGAGGTATAACGCCAAGCGAGCGAAAGCATTCGAGTATAATGTGGGCGACATGGTGGTAGTCGAACGAGAGCCCGCAGCCACGGGGCAACCCCACAAAACTAATGCAAAATTTAAAGGCCCGTACATCATCACAAAGAAACTGCCTTACGATAGGTATGTCATAGAAGATGTTCCAGAGATTCAACGGACCCAACGCTTCTATCGCAACACGGCACCCGCGGATAAACTGAAAAGATGGTTCCTATTCGATGGTCACGACCAGCTCAGTTCCTCTTCCGACGACGACACTCAAGAAGACGTAGAACCAACCCATGCACAGGTTCCAGGTTCCCCACTCGTTTCCGATGTACCTGATGGCGAGGATTTGCACGAGAATGACGGCGACGTTCCAGAAGCCCAGCCGCGAGCACGTTCACGACCCCGCCAGAAACCAAAGTACCTGAAAGACTATGATCTCAACTAATGTTAACAATGATCTCAATTTAAATTACGCTATTAGTCAGGAGTCTAATTTTAACGGATGGCCGAATGTTAACTATCGCATTATACCACATGTACCCTTATTTGTACCTCGCGCCACCTCAAGGTTTCCCCTAGATATGTATAGATGGCGCCACCCCTTTTACTTTTTCGTAAAACCTAAGGAGCATTGTAACGTACCTTTGCTCCCTACTCTTTTTATGCAGCGTTGGTCGGGTATAGTCATGCCCAACCAACTCCGACAATTATGTAAGCAGTATTACTTTTCTCTCATTAAAACCTCTTGTTAATTAAACCCAAGTCTCGTAATTCAATCATATATCAACGTCAACACTACACCATAATGAGCGTGCCATAGGGGGAACACGGCTTTCAGTAATGAAGGCCAGTGAACTCCCGAAGCCGTTCAAGGTGTCCTTCCGGACCAAGGACCGTCGCACCACTGATCCGGCGGCTCTTCTCCGGCGATTGAAGGCCTACAACGGTAGGTTTCTGACCGACTGTTGGCGGTGCCTGAAGTCGTTCGATGAGAAGAGCACCAGACGCTGGATCTTCTTAATTGATGGCTCTCCACCTCTATTCTGTTTAGTTTTCCTTTGAACGATTTCGCGGCCATAATCTTTATATAACGATAAAGAAGCGTTTAGTTAACGTTAAGAAGTTAGGTTAGATTAGTTTACGTTCTTACTATGTTTAAATGGCTCTTGGAGAAGTGGATCTGTTTTTCGAAATAAAAAATTAGTTTTGACTTGTAAACGAATCGTGTAACAAGAAAGCGAGTTTTACTTACATTGCTCTTCAAGTGTGGGGGCCATTATTACTGAAATGAAAGGGAAAGTAAAATGAACACTTAGAAGGATCTAAGTCGAAAAAAACTACAAATATATCATTCAAAGCCGAATCTAGTTTGCCTTTCTCTAAATTTCTACCCGAATAGAATTCCTTTCAAGCACATTGGCCGGAAGTTAGTCCTTCCAATGCTTGGAGATTAAAAGAAATACCCGATTTCCATAATTAAGAAAATCCCGTCAGGGATTTTCTATTTATACTCAATCCGAAATCGTAATGTTAAACTCTATGGAGCTTAACATTATGAGGTGGAAACATTTTCGCGACCAAGGGGGTACACTTTTTTCACAGCCTAACTTTACAGCACTAGCAAAGGCTGAAAAGGTATAGTATCTCATTTCTCGTAGTGTAAGGTTAACTTGGCCTTTTTGTATGGGTTTTAAAAATAGTTCTAGTTAAAAATATGTTCTAGTTTGACTTCGGTATAGGAGCTTAATTTAGATTTAACCTCTTGGATTATCTCCTTCTCTGAGCGGAAATTCAATTTCAGTTCATAGTTGCAGTCTTTAACGTTCTCTTTCACTGTGTGGTCTCCCTGAATATTCTCGTATGCTTTGCTGAACGAGTCCAAAGCAAAATGCTGCAAATGAGTCATTTTTAAAACCGCTTCAGCAAAATCAAGTTCCTTCCCTTACCGAAAATACCACCTCTAAAACACGTCTTAGGTTGGGCTGAAGACGTTTTTTAGAGGTTTTTTTCGGTAAGGGTTTCCTTTAGTACTTGATTTTAATACACTATGGAACGATTCACTTAAATTATTTGTTGGAGTTTTTGATTGAAACGCAGGAAAACGTTTGAATTGCGCCGCAATCGCATTATTTTTCAGGTCTTCTCTCAAAAACGTATCGGCGTATGTCAAAAAAGGCTGCGACCATTTGCTACGATATTTCTCGTACTGTTCTTCAAACTGTTCCTCGTTTTCACATTGTAAAAGGGCACCCAAATGAAGCCGATATCCTTTAAGGTCTGAAGTAGTACCACCATTTCTACGCAACCAATATTTTACATCGTTTTTGATGTGGTTGTGACAAAACAATAAATTATTGGACGCCACGGAACAGCTTTGATGATACCCTTTTCTCTATCGATAACCACGGGAACATTTTTGCCCAAGGTTTCAAAATCCAGTTCCAGCACTAGACGTGAAAAAAAGCTCTTATGAATGGCTCCGAATTTATTTTGGTGTATCATGAATAAGACAGGGAAAATAGGGTCATTGACTAGTTCCGTATTACGCATTACGACTGTACTTAAGTAAAAATTACCCATATTGAAAGTTGTATCGTAAGTTATGCACTGTTCAATATTTGTGCCATCTCTTAAAGTTTGGCTCAAAAGTCGCTTACCTAAAGTCACCGCTTCCGGTTCACCAAAGACTATTGTTAAACTGTCGTTGTCCAAGTTTATTTCTCTAATAATGTCCTTAAATTCGGTCTCCATCAAGGCTATTATCGAGTACACTGAATCAGGACAAATCTTATTTGCTCTTCGTGCCAAATATTTTAAGTTCGCTGCCTGTTTCGTATTCCTCGGCAGTGCCATTGGTTCGATGTCGCTAACTTTCGGTTGCTGGACCTCTTTCTCAAGGTTTTTTAGGTCAACTTTCACCTCGGCGGTTATTTCCCTATAAGTTTCTTTTGGGTCATTCTTTTGACCTTTCACTTTAGATTTCACGTTATTTAACGTGGATCGATTAGTAGGATACCAAGGAACTTTTTTGTTTAGTTTTGAATTTCCATGTGGTCTTTCAACCCATACTGTTTCATCACCTTTGTAGTGAATTAATACAGGATATGGGCCATTCGAACGATTTTTAAGAGTGTAAACATGCCTTTGAAACTCCCTACTACCTGCTTTTTCAAATCCAGGTCTAATATCGCAGTACAATTTGATGATGTCTTGGTAAGTTTTGGTAGTGTGAGAATTTCTCCATCGCATTCCGTCATTATATAGATCTCGTTCCTTCATTATGTCATCGGTACAAAGTAAAAAAATATCGCCCCCTTTAATTTCATTTTTTGGGCAAAATCTCAAAACTTTATTTTTTATAACCCCATTCTTTACATCCATTAAAATATTTAGCGCTTCTTCTGGTTTGAGGCTTCTTGAAATACCACTTTTATATGCAAGAGTTTTTGAAGTTCCCAAAATATCACGCGTGAAATTTCCAATTTCGCCCTCAGATTCTGCTGGACAATTTGGATTTTCATCTAATAAATTACTGTCATGTAATTCATTTCCAGAGGGGTTCCATTCTCTTCCCACGGACGTCGTTTTAGTGCAATCGGTCTCAATAGCTAATTCCTCAACCCCTCGAACTGAATTCTTTGCAGTTAAGCTTGTTTCAGAACAGTCATCACCATCAGCAAATCTTTCAGATTGATCATTGCGTTTATGCAAAGAAATGGTGACACCATCGACAGTATCATTGTTCAACGACTCTAAAAGTTCGTTTACTGACGATGAAAAGTCCGTAAGGAATTCTTTCTGGTCAAAATTTTCAGAACTCATTTTTAACGTAGCTCTTATTTTCGCCGATAAAAAGTACTAAATTTGTACTCGGCAGGATTTTTGAACATCAATTTGATGTTTTTATTTCAATCCGTGAAAACTGGCTCTTTAATGAAAGGCTCAGTTTAGAGGCACTTTGGCTCTCTTTATTTAATTTTGCCAAGAAAAACGTACAAAATTTGTACTTGGCTAAATTTTTCTACGAATCTTTCTGATTCGATTAGAAAATTAACCGAAAATACTGTTGAAAACAGCTAACGGTTTTATCGCTTGTAATTAAAGCGTTTTGGACCTCCTATTAAGAATCGTGTTTGGCTGAATCACGATAAAAAGGCTTTTCAAAAGCTGTAAGACAACCTATACGAAAGCAACGTGCGGAGGTCACAGATGCCAAACAGATTCTGACCGGAATAATTTTGCCGCTCTTCGGCGGTAGTCTCTGGTAGAGCAGAGAAAATTAATAAAGGGAGTGGACGCCTCGCGCCATCTAGGTTTTCATCCGATAGAACACTTTCACTTTTTATTTCTGTAAACCCCTTTCAAGTATTCCCCCCCCCCCTAATAAACACAAGTGACTCAATGGTGAGAACAGAAATTAAAGTCTATTTCATTAAATACTTTAATGACCATTAGAGTCGGGATTACTATAGTGTTTTGAAACGTTTCATAATTATTCTAGAAAATTAATAATTCGTTTTAATCATGATTAGTTATTTAAATTTTATTAAAATTGAATTTCTTAGAATAGGCCAAAAAATAAAAATCGGCCCTCATTAAATAGTTTAATTACAATAATATTTGTAATCTAAATTGGGTTAGGAGACCTTTATAATTAAAATTAAAGCGTTTACAGTGTAAAAATGGCCTTATTGAGGGTGCCTAAGGGTGCGAAAATTTTAAATTGGCATGGAATAATTATAAAAGATGTTGAATAAGCCTTTTTCCGTGATAATTAGTCGTTCTAAATCGATTGTTTTATTTAATTTGCTCGATTTTCGGGAATAAACTCGAATTTTCTCGACTGACTAAAGTACAGAATTTTTCGAATCACCCGCCACAAATATCCGTTTCATTATTGGTTGACAAAATATATCCTATTCAGTGGGTGCCTAAGGGTAGTTTGGGATGGATTTAATTAGGATTACTTGAGAGAATAAAGTGGTAAATTACAGGGGGTGAAAGAAGGTGTTTTGTTTAATTATTACTACTTATTTATATTCAAATAATGAAACGAATTAGGCCGGGATAATTAAGAAACGTAAAGGGGCCTAAGCTGACTAAAGTACAGAATTGTGGGCGGAGTTACGTTGAAGATATATTTCGAGCATGCACTACCGACATCTGTTGAGCCTTTACCGTATCAATTAAAGATGAATATTTATCATATTTGGATTTCGTTGTTTTGACAAAGGGTAGAAATGAAGGTTTATCTCATTAATTAGTTTAATTACAATAATATTTGTAATCTAAATTGGGTTAGGAGACCTTTATAATTAAAATTAAAGCGTTTACAGTGTAAAAATGGCCATTTTTAGGGTGCCTAAGGGTGCGAAAATTTTAAATTGGCATGGAATAATTATAAAAGATGTTGAATAAGCCTTTTTCCATGATAATTACTCGTTCTAAATCGATTGTTTAATTTAATTTGCTCGATTTTCGGGAATAAACTCGAATTTTCTCGACTGACTAAAGTACAGAATTTTTCGAATCACCCGCCAGAAAGATCTGGTTTGATTATTGGTTGACAAAATATATCCTACTCAGCGGGTGCCTAAGGGTGGTTTGGGATAGATTTAACTAGGATCACTTGAGAGAATAAAGTGGTAAATTACAGGGGGTGAAAGAAGGTGTTTTGTTTAATTATTACTACTTCTTTATATTCAAATAATGAAACGAATTAGGCCGGGATAATTAAGAAACGTAAAGGGGCCTAAGCTGACTAAAGTACAGAATTGTGGGCGGAATTAAATTGAAGATGTATTTCCAGCATGCACTCCCGGCATCTGTCGAGCCTTTATCGTATCAATTAAAGATGAATATGTATCATATTTGGATTTCGTTGTTTTGAGGTTACCAAAGGGTAGAAATGAAGGATTATCTCATTAATTGTAATCTAAATTCTGTTAGGAGACCTTTATAATTAAAATTAAAGCGTTTACAGTGTAGAAATGGCCTTATTGAGGGTGCCTAAGGGTGCGAAAATTTTAAATTGGCATGGAATAATTATAAAAGATGTTGAATAAGCCTTTTTCCGTGATAATTAGTCGTTCTAAATCGATTGTTTTATTTAATTTGCTCGTCTTTCGGGAATAAACTCGAATTTTCTCGACTGACTAAAGTACAGAATTTTTCGAATCGCCCGCCAGAAATATCCGGTTTGATTATTGGTTGACAAAATATATCATACTCAGCGGGTGCCTAAGGGTGATTTGGGGTGGTTTTAATAAGGATTACTTAAAGAAATTAAGTGTAAAGTTACAGGGGGTGAAAAAGGGGTGTTTTTTAATTCATAACATTTGTTTTAATTGAAATAATTAAATGAATTAGGCCGGGATAATTAAGAAACGTAAAGGGGCCTAAGCTGACTAAAGTACAGAATTGTGGGCGGAGTTAAGATGTAGAGATATTTCCAGCATGCACTCCCGGCATCTGTCGAGCCTTTATCGTAACGCAATATATATGATTAAACTTAATGATTACTTTTAATGAAGATTAGTATTGTGATTGATATGGTATTTGGAGACTAGCTTACTGTATTTTTTAAACCGGTAAAAAAGTCGAATATTTATCATATTTCGTACCTCATTAATTATTTTAATTACAATTATGTTTGGAATCGGTATAGTGTTACTCTGTTAGGAGACTTTAATAATTAAAATTTATGCGTTTAAAAGTACAGAATTATGTCAAATGGCCGTTGTTTTGAGGTTACCTAAGGATAGAAATCCAAGACGTTTATTCATAATAATTAGTTTAATTACAATTATGTGCGGGATTGGTTTGGTGTTCGGATAATTTTTCAATTAAAATTAAAGCGTTTACAGTGTAGAAATGGCCTTATTGAGGGTGCCTAAGGGTGCGAAATGTTTAAAAAGACGACGAATACTTATTCAAGATGTTGAATAGGGCTTTTCCCATCATGATTAGTTATTATAATGGTTTATTTTAAATAACTCACACTTAATTAAGGAAAAAACTAAAGTACAGAATTTTTTGAAACCCCGCTACGCAGCTTCAGCGCCTTCTGTCTCTAATTTCTCGAAGTACGCGCGTGCCTAAGGGTGATTTTAATAAAATATTGATGAAAAAAAAACTTTAAAAGTTTAAAGAGGTGTTTTTAATAATACTATTTGTTTATATTCAATTAGCTAAAACAACTTTCCGGGGAAAATTAAAAATATAAAAGGGCCTAAGCTGTCTAAAGTACTTATTTATTTATTTGGACTAGCAACGTACATGCAAGCCTTAGGCTTTTGTGGTACGGACGGAATGATTTGAATTTTGACATGAGAAATTGAGAATAGTAGACAAATATTAGAAATTAAATGAACAGTGCATATGTATAATTAAATAAAGATTTTAAACAGGAGGATAGCAAACAGATTTTAAGATTAATTAAAGGTTTTAAACATGAGTTTGGTAACGATTATAAAATGAGACAGTAAACAATAATTAAGATCTAAGTGAACAAAGTGCTTATAGGTAATTAGTTAATAATTTGACTTGAGAATAGTAAACAAATATTGAGAATTTAAGGTGACCAAGCGCTTGAGGGGATTTAATTAAAATATAGGAATAGAAGAATTGGTCATGAGAGTATATACTAATTTAAGATTTAACTACCATGGGGTTGTAGGTAATTAATTAATGAAGGAATTTCCAGGACGAGTGGGGGGAGTGACTAGTGCATTGGATTACAAGTGAAAATGTTGAGAAAGTGCAGCGCGGAATTTAGACCTTATAGGGATAGAGATTATTGATTCTGGGAGTGCGTTCCAATCAGAGATGACCGAGCTTGTAAAGTGATGTTGACGGACTGAGGTCAACACTCTGGGTTTTAGTATTTTAAGGGAGTGACCCCTAGTAGAGGATAAGGGTGCCGGTTGGAAAAATGTATCGATATCCAGCGCGAGCTTATTGTTAAAGAAATCGTGTAAAAGACAGAGATTATTAATTAAATGACGCGTGTGGACTGGGTCGATTTGGAGTTTCGATAATCTTGTAGGGGCTGGGAGTTTCTCAAGTTTGTTGGTTAATTTAGTGAATTTATTTTGAGCCTTTTGCAGGGTGGTAATGCTGGAAGAGGACGACGGTGTCCATATGGGGGAGGCGTAGTCAATAATTGGTAAAGCTAGGGCGTTGTAAAGAATTTTGATGAATTTTTGAGAACGATTATTAAAATTACGACGAATTAGCCCTGAAAGGGAGTGAATACGTTTACTGATTTTGTTGGTATGAGAGGTAAATTTTAGGTTGGGTTCCATGGTGACACCCAAATCGGATTCGGATAGGGTGCCTCTTATGGGCTTACCATAGAGAAGGTAGGTATGATGCGGGTTAGAAGAACCCAGGTGGAGTACAGCGCATTTGTCCACATTGAAGCGAAGGCCATGATTAGTGGCCCAGACTTCAACAGAGTCCAAATCCGCTTGGAGGTTGGCTAAGTCTAGAGCAGATTTTATGCGATGGGAGAGTTTAGTATCGTCTGCGAAAAGCAGAACGAGCGCGGATTTCACAACAGATGGAAGTGAGTTAATAATGACGTTAAAGAGGAGGGGACCTAGGACCGAACCCTGAGGGACACCTTGCTCAACAGAAGCCCAAGAAGAATGGTGGCCCTGGAAGATTACCCTTTGTTTGCGTTGGGATAGGTAATTAGTCAACCATAACAGCGCAGTGCCAGTAATTCCCGCTTTGGATAGGGCCTCAAGTAGTTTATAGTGGGGAATGCTATCAAATGCTTTGGCTAGGTCTAGGTATATTACATCGACGCTAAAGCCATCGTCGAGCCATTTGGTCCAGTGGTGTGTAGCTACAAGTAGGTTAGTCACGCATGAGTGTTTGTGGAGAAAACCATGTTGGGCTTGGGAGAAGAAAGTATTCTTGTCGAGAAAATCTAATAATTGGTTATAAACTAAAATTTCGGCGATTTTAGGGACCTGATTGAGGGAGCTAATTGGACGATAATTAGAGACTTCAGTCTTAGAACCTTTTTTGAATATAGGTGTAATATTCGCCTCCTTCCAATGGGCAGGTAGAATACCAGAAGAGAAGGAGGCGGATATTATACGGTGAAGAGGGTGACTTAATAGGGCGGCAAAGTTGCGTAATAATAGAGGGTGGATACCATCAGTACCAGGTGATTTATCGGTTTTGAGAGTTGATAGAATTTTAAGTAGGGCAAGGGGAGAACATTCGAAATTGGCAAGGCTTTTATGGCAGGCTGAATCGGGGGGTTGGTGGAAGGGTGGGGCAGTTGGAGCAGCTACCGTGGAGGCAAAGTAAGCATTTAGTACTTCAGCATTTTCAAGATTAGTTGTGGTGAAGGTTCCAGATTGTGACTGTAATTGAAGGATGGGAAATCTGCATTTTCTGAATTTGTTAACATAGGCATAGAAGGCTTTGGGGTTTGTGGCAAATTGAGATGTGAGGATAGTTTCGTGCCTGCGCGTAGTGTTGCGGATATGGTTCGTATACAGAATTTTGGGCAGCGCCAAGGGGGCCTAAGCCGACTAAAGTACAGAATTGTGGGCGGAGTTAAGTGGTCCTAACGCCGTCAAAGTAAATCGTTAATTTTTGAAGAATTTGTTGATTTGAATGATAGAAAAGCTTAAATTCGTAACATTTTAATCATTTTTTAATTATAATTAAATGTATTTTACTCCCCATTGGTCCCCTTGGTGAAAAATAACGTTTAGGATGAAGTTTCCTCTACCGCCGTTTCACCCGACTGGGATTTTAGTAATTTCCGACCTTAGGCAACCTTAGGCACATTCGACTTTTTCTGTACTTTAGTTTCCCCACCTTTTAGGGTCCATCGAATCTGACGGTGTTAGAAACTTAGAATATGCTTGATTTACCATTAACAAGTTATGTATTTTAAGTGTTGAACAAACCGTAATTTCATCTTTGCAGCTGCTGTCGAACTGGTAAGTTTTAGTTGTATTTTAGATTATTTTTCGTTTGACCAAGGCTTAAGTTTTTCTTTGTTACTTCCGCCTTGAATATAGAACCACGCTGTCTTAACCCCTATTTGAAATCATGGTGAAATACTATTTCAACAAAGATACCTTAAACTATTCTTGGGAACAAGTTGCGAGAGCATTTTGGTCAAGATATCCTAATCCATACAGGTAGTGCTGCGCTTCCGCAATCCGCGTGAAAACAAACTTTAGGAAGTAGAAGTGAAATTATTGTGGTGTTTTCAGTTCCCACGTTCTGACAGAAGACGTTATATTCCGTAAGGTTGAGGGATCAAAACTTTATTCAACCAGACTCTTATCAAAGACCAATAGAATACCTAAATGGGGGGAACGATTTATGAGTGTTAAGGATGTTCAGATTGTCGAAGAATCTATCGTTGATGCTGAGGCAAAAACTATCACGACATATACTCGAAATATTGGGATGAGAAGTATTATGGTGAGTTGTAAAAGTTGCTCCACGCTTCAGCAAACTAACTATATAAATATTTAAATGTTAACTTGTAAAGTCATTGGAAGAACGGTGTGTTTATCGCCATAACCCTGAAAGCGGTGATAACTCTACATTGCTTGAAAGGCAAGCTTGGGTTTCATCATCCGTTTTTGGCTTTGCTACGGCTATTCAGGCGTTCGGAATTGAGAGATTTAAGCAAAATGTGTCTAAAACGAAAAAAGGATTTGTCTATGTTTTGGAAAATCTCTTTCCCAACACTCAAGGGAAACTTACTCGACAAATGGAACCAAATACTATCTTAACTGGGACCACCACCTCCTCTGTTTCCGAACGTAGTGAAAAGTTAAGAGAAACGGCTAAAAAAGCCACAGAACTGGCCAAATCAAAGGCAGTACCTTTAATGGCCGCTGCCAGTGGGGTTTCCGCTAATCGTCAGTGACGTTAAATTTCCTCGTTAGTCTCTTTCTATCACTTAAGTGAATTTTTGTACAAAAATTTAAACCATTTAATATTATTTGCAAATAGCGCAGTGAGATTGGAGTAGATAAAAAATGGGCTTTATCAGTTGTTTGCGATCTATATAGAATTTTACATCCAGTTTTATTGGATTTGTTAAATTTTGTTTTGTTTTTGAATTATTTAAAATTTAGATTGGTTGAGAAATTAGTAATTCCACGAAGAAAAAAAATCAATGAATCATTCCTTTTCAGTGAATTTAAATTCTGGTCAGCAAATTAGGCAGATGATATGAATAATAATTGAAAGCAAATTTACTATTAGCAACATAGATAAATTTTCTTCGAGTAAAAGATTATATGGTGTCAATGAAAAATCGTGAAAGTGTTTAAAAAAAAATTTAAACAATTATCAACACACGTTTTTTATTTTTTTTTCCGATAATTGTCAACAAATTAACTTAAAAAAAAAAAAACAATTCACTGTGATCATTACTTAACTACCAGTCCATAATAATGGCACAACAATAGTTATTATAAATTTAAAAAATGAAACGAAACTTTCATTGTATTTTAATTACAATCTGCTTTTTAAGTTTTGTCAATATATTTTTTTAACTTAAAACACTTTAATTACGAGATCATTGGTGATTTTGACTGTGCAAGCCCGTTTTTAAGTTCGAAAAGTAAGTATTTGACAAAGAAAAGCTTAACTAATTTCGGCATGACATAGTGGGCAAGCGTTTCGAACGTACAACCATTTTTTTAGGCAAATTCTGTGAAATAAATGAGAGCAAGGTGTAACGCAACATTTTTTAGCCAAAGATGGTGACATTTCAGCAAAACAGATAGAGCATAAGTCATCTTTTTCCTTCAACATTTCTTCATCACCCGATGGAAGTGAATCAGATTGTTGGGCCGCCTTTCTCCGGGTGGAAATGCATTTCCAACCAGCCGTCAATCTCTGCCATACATTGACGTATAAATGGGCGAGGATTAGAGAAGTATTACCCAAAGTCCAGTCAGTTTGGGTTGAAAATCCGTTGGTGCTTGGCTTATCCAAAAAGCCCACGGCTATGACGAATATTGCCAAGAGAAATTCCATAACTTTGCCCAAGGCGCGCGTATAATATACAAGATCATCCAACATTTCCCAGGGTTCCTGGCGCGTGTTATCGTACGCGAAAAGCATGTTGACAACTATTAGATCGAGGACCTGCGAAGATAAATGAAATTTTGAATTTATCTGAACCACCGCGTCTTTGGTGGAAAACTACCTGAAAAGAAGTCAAGATGCTGGTTGACAATAGGGTAATGATCCAAAAATCAATAACGTAGTATTTGTTGAATAGGTAAGCTATGTAAAAGGGGAATGCGAACAAAAATAGGCAGAGGCAATAAACTCTCAGCTTCTTGAATCCTTGATGATTCTTAGTCGTTGTCAACGTCAATAAGATTGGTTCAGTTATATCTAGCATCGACTGCATCAATGTCGAGAAGTCCAAGAACAGTATAACAGCCATGATCGCGATCTTCGTAGACATACTCAAGTTCATTAAGTCCGTTTGAAAGGAGAAGAAGACCAAAACGATCCCTTCAGCCCAGCCACTAAAAGCGGAACTTATTTCAACCACGTCGTGTTGATGAAGATGAAAAGTTCCCAACAGAAAACATTTAGTCCCTTTCAAAATGAGACGAGAGAGTCGAGAAATCACCATGGCAGTTGCTAGTAAGCTAACTGGACTGTTGCAAATATTGCTAATTATAGTAATGACCAACATAAAAGGGTTGTCGCCAGATGACCATGAAATATTCCCCGTTGTCATTTGCGTCGAATATGTCCCGTACACTAAAGCTTGTACGAGTTTGAAACTAAAATGACCTAACCAGAAAGCTACAAAGTTATTGGCGACAAAAATCTTTTTCCACAGTCGAATCAGTAAGGTTGACCACCCATTATCTTCGTATACTATAATGAGGTGTTCGTGGTAAAGTTCTTTGAGACATTTCGAGATTACAGGCGCTTGCAAATAAAAGTACTGCATTAAGCTGAAGATGACAACGGTGCCGGCGATATCATGCGCCGTGTCTAAAGTGTGTCGTGGTAAATTAAGTATCCTCGCCGTTAACGGAAGGGTAAATGCGTTGAATAATATGATATGTGGTCTTTTGTGAGCTCTTAGGGCGAAACTGGCTGTAACGCCTAAGCACACTTGAAGAATGAGTAATACGGTATGTCTAAACAAGAAGAGGCCACTCGTATCACCAATACGCTTTCTCACGTAGTCGGGTTCCAAATTGATATAGAAGGCGGATAGCAAATGGCCACCGTATAAGAGAGCGAAACTAAAGAAATGTATGTACATTGTTCTAACATTCTTTAAAGGAAGTAGAAGTAAGAGCAAGCCATGAATTAATTCTGAAAATTGTCAAAAATTGATAAGTTTCAAGAATAAAAAGACACGACGAAATATAGGCCTAGAATTACCTAAATTAGTTACTATGGCATTCCTCACATTGGTTGATTGAGGTAATGACTTGCTTCTTTCATACTGCCACCAGTCATCGATAATCAATAGACCAGGAACACGAAGTAATATCTCAAACGCCCCTTCCACATGTGTAGTACGTAGGCAATTAAACAACCACATTTTTTATTTACAATTAACTGTTATAATTACGATCTTGACACGTAATTAGGTTAGCTTAGACATGGAGAAACATTTTCGTAAAAAGTTTTGACAGTTGCACCATTTTTTCGTTATTCAATTTAGCGTGCATTAAATATGAAGGAAAGCTAATTAAATTCGAAGGTTTAAAGAAATATACATTTTTATTACCTAACACCCTTCTCAAGTTAAGCACGAATGGACCACAAACACTACCCAGAAAAGGTCACGTGGTATAGAGTAATTTCGGTTGAGAGGGGGAGTGAACTGTGTATCCCCTACGTTAGGGGCAACTTTGTACTAGAGAATACTACTTGCCCCCGGAAGGGAAGGGGAGGGGGGATATCACTAAGGTAAGAGATAGAGGGTTATGACGTTGCCGTATATGGGAAAGAAATTACTCTATTGTTGATTGACGTCTTTTCTAATTCGCGTCCTCCTATGACGTCATTTTCTCTCATCTTGCCGCTAAGTCGTGGCCGCGAGCACGCGCGATTCGTACCCCCAGAAGGGGATAATAGAAGAAGGATGACACTCTGTATCCTCTTAATGCTTTAGTTATGTAACGTCATTCTTCCCAGGCGAGGGATCCCTTTTAGTTTGCTTTCCCGCTCATCAAACTACAAATGGGCATCGCACCGTAAGGTGAATTCTATAATTGTTTGGCACTAAATCCCCAACAATCATCCCACAAACCTCGTCTTGACGTGGGACAAAAATGCGCAAGCGCGTCTTGCCAAATATTTAAACGCTAATAGAGTTACGATGAGGGAACTATTTATCGTGTATGTGATTCGTTTTAGTAACCTTGCTCTAAATGATGCGATGTTGGGAAGAGTGACGTTACACTTACCCCGCTTTGTGGTACACTTCTCTCGGAGAGAAGTATTATATACTTCTGGTACCCCACATCCCCTATCCTATGATCCCAGATCCCCTCCACCACTGGCACTCGGACCGGTCGATTGGGTCGAATCGATAACCTCATTTGACTTTTGATCCAGACATTGCGTCATCATGTGAAATTGTGTTTTGTCCGTTAGTCATTTGGCCCAGAAAGAATATATAAGCGTTGATATTTAACGATTAACCTAAATATCAGAGAAACTTTTAAAAGTCCGGCCATATTAAATCCTGCCTTGAAACCGCTGGAACCTGCAGGCTGCTGCAGAGCCAAGACAAGTGCGATGTAAGACAGTTTAACCCCTTGACATAATCGATAGTAATCTACTGGAGTACCGGGCTATTTTCCTTTGAGGAATACCGCGTTTTTTTGGGAACAAACAGTTTGAAGTCTGTCATTAAACATGAATAATCAACCAAGCAGAGTTGTTATAGTCGCTTGTGGCTCTTTCAATCCTGTTACAAATCAACATCTACGTAATTTTGGTATGTTTCATTAGTTTTTATTATAGGGTAATGGCAGTCCGCTGCCTTCGACTGTATTAAGCTCTATGGGGAAATAACATGGGGTGCCATTAGTCTATTTAAATCGTCATTAAAACGTAATTAATGTTGGTTACAGAGCTAGCCAGAGATTGTTTACATCAAACTGGCTTGTACAAAGTTGTTGGGGGGATTATATCCCCCGTCAATGATGCCTATGGCAAAAAAGATTTGATATCTTCCAAACACAGATGCGCTATGGTTGAATTAGCTCTTAGATCCAGTGATTGGATCAAGATTGATACTTGGGAGAGTGAGCAAGAAACTTGGCTCGAAACTGTCAAAGTTTTGGATCACTTACAAAACTCCTTGAATTCAAATTGCAACAAATACGCTTTCAATAATAACTCTGATTCTGCCATTCCTAAAAAAGCCAGATTAGATCTTGATAACATTAATTGTAAGTTGTTTTCAAAGTTTTTATAAATTAAATGACGTCAATTTAATCAAGGTTTTTAATTATTTTAAACAAGCTATGCATCATAACAAAATGTGGGATATGAGTCAACCCGTTCGAATTAAGTTTTTATGTGGTGCTGATCTATTAGAGTCCTTTAACGTTCCCGGTCTCTGGAAAGAGGAAGATGTAAGAAATTAATTAATTAAATAGTAATCTAGATCATTATTTAATTTAATTTAATTTAATAAAAAATAAATAATAAATAATAAATAATGAACATTATTTTAGATTTCAGAAATTGTTGGCAGATTTGGTTTAGTAGTTGTAACGAGAGAGGGATCTAATCCTATGAGGTTTATTTATGAATCTGACCTCTTAACTAAATTCCAGGTAGGTTGAAACTAAGCTAAATCAGAAGGGGATAATAGAAGAAGGATGACACTCTGTATCCTCTTAATGCTTTAGTTATGTAACGTCATTCTTCCCAGGCTCCCCCTTTTAGTTTGCTTTCCCGCTCATCAAACTGCAAATGGGCATCGCACCGTAAGGTGAATTCTATAATTGTTTGGCACTAAATCCCCAGCAATCATCCCACAAACCTTGATTGTCTTGACGTGGGACAAAAATGCACAAGCGCGTCTTGCCAAATATTTAAACGCTAATAGAGTAATGATGAGGGAACTATTTATCGTGTATGTGATTCGGTTTAGTAACCTTGCTCTAAATGATCTGATGTTGGGAAGAGTGACGTTACACTTACCCCACTTTGTGGTACACTTCTCTCGAAGAGAAGTATTATATACTTCTGGCTAAATTAATCTTAACTCGGATTAAAATTTAATTATTTTAGAACAATATTCATATTTGTACTGAATGGATCTCTAATGAAATTAGTTCCACTCACATTAGAAGAGCATTACGACGTGGTTTGAGCGTAAAATACTTAATTCCTGATCCGGTGATCAATTATTGTAAAGATAATGGATTATACAGTGAAATGGAGAAGTAATTATCATTTTATATACCCTTTAAATTAAATTAAAAATCCAAAAATTCCTAATGAATTTAGGTTCAATTTGCACCCTTTTAATTAAGTTTTCTTCAAAATTTAAATTTTGCATTTCACACCAATTTTCTTTTGCGTAAAATTTATTTCAATTATTAATTAAAGATCCTGTTATTATAGTTTTTTTAGTTTCTCTCTGAAAATGTTTTCTTCTTCTTTCTGTTAAAATTATAGTTGCCGTTGTATTTGCCAACCTAATAGAACAAAAAAGATCAAATCAAATTCTAATTTATTCTTAATTCTAACTAGTGAAATTTGGGTTTGATAATTGATAACGAGTCTTTTCTCCTCTTCCCCCCTTTTTCTCTTAAAAAAAAAAAATCAAATGCTTACGCCAAATTTATTATTTGGCTTGGAATTTTGGACAATTTACAGTAAGTATAATTGTTCTTGTTTTCTCACTCCGTCTCCGAATTATGATTATCAACCAATGATGGGAGAAGAAACTGATTTCTATCAACCTTCTAAAAATTTAACCGCTGTTCATTCAAGCGTTAACACTCCCAAATTATTTGTCACACCGGCTGTGCAAAATGATGTAGATTCTGAGCAAGAAACTGCCGTTTAAAAATATACTAAAACTTAACTATAAGCTATAAGATACTTTAGAAATTTTAAATTTGATCGCACAATATAACTCGTTCTTCACGCAATTCTACCAATAAAAGGAAACGCTACTTAAAACTTTGTTTCATTTTAAATTATCTTTAGGAGGTGATCATTCCATACTGGAATATTTACTTCAAGCTCTCGGTTGCGGCAGAAAAGCAACTGCGATTATGAAAAATGTTCCTGTAAAATTTGGAACTAACTTAAACCATTTTTCAGCGTCCTTGTAATTAAATATATTAATTACGATTTAATTAATATTTTAAAAAAATTAAATATTCAAAATAATAATTATACTGTGTATAAGCTCTTAAAAAAATTTTATTCTGAAAAATAGTGCTGTAATTGTTATTTATTTAATGAATTGTTAATATTTATCATGTTTCTAAAATAATTAAAATTAAGCGCTGTAGTGTCAATTTGCAAATATTTCAGATTAATAATTTTTTCCCCCATTTATATTAGTTAACGGCAGTGTGAACTTTTTCCGTACGGAAATAGCGCTAGGAGGCCAGCGAACTGCCACTACTTGAAAAGTTCCCACGAGTAGTTACCGCTACCGTAAATAGATGGCGATGGTGTTGGTAAAAAGAAAAAGAGTATGCAAACTAGGCCCTGATTTTTTTACGTCACCTAACGTCATCCGCCTGCTATGGTTCAACCACCTTCGTAGAGATACAGGAGGAACAGTTGAATTTTCAGCGTTGAGTAGGGCTCTTTGGTTGAACCCCTTTTCATGTGCGATAGGGTGAATTACTGGTGGCGCCTCTACACGCGGAGAGTTAAACGAAATATTACCATAAGTAGAATAATAATAATAATTACTAAGCGTAGTCAGTACTTGGACGTTATATATATAATTAATTTTTATTAATTTCCGTATTATGTAATGGAGGAAAAGTGTTAGTCGTAGGATGCAGAGCATGGATAAAGAATGCGCGTGAGGAAATTTGTTTTCACTCTACAGGATAGGCAACTCCCTATCTCCGGCGACAGCTTATTCTGTATATACTCTGTTACAACATCCGTTGTCAGCACGCGCAAATATATTTCTCTATGGAACGTAGCTTTGTACGTGCTGTCAAGAGACAAAAAACTTCAGGATTTAAAATATCCGCGAGTTTTTATCTCGAGTGCACGGACCTCTAGGCCTTAGTTTCAAATACGTGTAGTAGGCTGTAGGTAATTTCACACGTATTTGAAACTAAGGCCTAGAGGTCCGTGCACTCGAGCTAAAAAACTCGGGGATATTTTAAATCCTGAAGATCCTGAAGTTCTTTGTCTCTTGACAGCACGTACAAAGCTACGTTGCATAGAGAAACAGCTTTGAGCGTGCTGACAACAGATGTTGTAACAGAGTATATACAGAATAAGCTGTCGTTCGAGATAGGGAGTTGCCGATCCTATAGCGTGAAAACAAATTTTCTCACGCGCATTCTTTATCCATGATGCAGAGGTTCAAATTTTATAACTACTGCATTCGTCGATAGGGCTCGCTACGTACCATTCACCCTATCATACACGCGAAGGGGGGATTGAAATTTCCGGCGCAAAAAGTGGCTAGACTCGCTTCGCAATAGTTTGGCTAGTAGTCTTAATACATGTAATGTCTATGACCACCTTTGTGTGGACAAACGGTTTCTATTGTTTTGCGTTATTTTGATTTGTTTTTCGTGTGATAATTAATCGGAATGGATTAATTGTGCGTGATTTAATTGAATGTATGAGTTTGCCAAGCGATGGGATCCAATACTAGTCTTCTTAGTCGAAGCCGTGAGTAATTTTCCAATGTTGTTATTATTATTTTGTTTGAACCAAGGCTTAGTAGTAATTCTTTACTCTGTTACCTTGGAGGGGGGCCCTACTTATTCAACGCGTGAGCGTAACCCCGCTGAGATTGGAATGTTGATTTGAGTGTACGTGTAGATTTTCGAGAAAAGGATAAGCCGTCATTTATATCTGCATTTAAGTTAATTTTAAAAGATTTAATGACAATGCCATATGTTTCGGATAATTTGAGACCTTGGAAACTATTTCGGAAATCACATAGGGGGCCTAATTATAAAACTTGTGGGTCGTTTTAAGTAATATTTGCACGTGATGTACTGACGTTTGTCATTTGAAATATTGGTTTACTAGTCTGGTAAACAAACAATACAATACAATATAAAGAAAGAAGATGATTGCAATACGATCTTTTATCTCAACCTACTCTAATTCCATTGGGAGAAGTGCAATTTTCTCTAATTTAAATTTGAATAGGCATAGCTCGCAACAAAAGAAGCCCCTTCCCTCCCTTATCCTCTCTAATCGTATCCTCTGTTTCCCCTATTTCGTTTTCATTCATACATTTCATACAATGTCAAAAAGGAGAGGGAGATTTTGAGGGAACAAATAATCCTGAACAATTCTGAACGGTGCTGAGAGGAAGTTCCCTTTTGTAGAAATTAAAAAAAAGGTACAGCGCGCGGAAAAAGCGGATGTCGTAGCTTTATCGCCCCTTCCTCCCTTCTCGAAAAGGTAACACCCCAATCCCCCCCTCTACGTTCTACTTCCTGTTACTTTTGAATCCTCGCGAGAAAAATTAGGAAAAAAAATCGACCAAGAAAATAGTCAAAAACAGAACAGAGGTATAGCACGCTTCACTGGTTGCCAATAAATGAAGGAAATTTTACTATGGGGCAGTCTTTAATTAAAACACTGGGTCCCGTATTGTACAATAATGAACCAATTTAATTTTTGTGGAATTTTTAAATTGGATGGGGATCGGGTTAAATATTTAACCAAAAAATTTTGAAGAGTGGTGGAAATTGGTCTAACAAACCAAACTCTTAATTGGTCTTAAATTAAGATATTTTCTTTAAGAAACTCTTAATTGAGGTCGATATGGTGTACTCGAAATTAATACCCCATACTAAACGCCTTTTCAAGACCGCGCAATATAAATATTGTAAAAGTCACATCCGTTTGTAAGGCTAAACGGCGTACAATATTATATTATCACCCCCGCGTAATATTATGTAAACGAAAATGCGAAAAATCGCGTAAGCATGTTTCCGGGGCCCACAAAAGTATAAATACTAAGGCGTTTTTCTCGTTTCTTTTTAATTTCCAACATAATAGGACCTTATCCCCTCCCTTATTTGTCCCTTAATCTAAGCTATTGTCACAGAAAACATTTTTAGGCGGGAAGACGTCCGTTACCGCGCCAAAAAAGTCCCAAAGTCCAGGTGGTAGGGAAGCACACTCTGTTGATTTTTTAGGCCTAAAATATAATTTTTTTTTTTTTTTTTACACAAATTTTGCCTCGACCACAAAGAAAGACTTGTATAGCGATATAGAAAGATTAAGCTTCAAGAATGACCGAAAAATTAGCTACTTTACGATCGTGTTAAGAGCAGTTTACAAGATCAATAAATTAAAGGTGCAAGCCTAGGACAAACTTTACTTTCTGAGATTTATCTTAATTACAGTTCTGTCAGAAGCGTCGTGACTCTAGATTAATCTAAATCAGTTTAAACGGTCATCTCATTCGTAATGTAATACACGATCAAAACCGGATTTCTTAACCTCTCTAAATGCCGGCACGCGCCATAATTTCCCGCCCGTTTTGCTTTCCCCCCTCTGGTATCCTTAGCTCTTTCATCTTTTCCCGTCCCCCGTCTATGGATCCCTGAATCCGGAGGCTGGAGAGCCCTCTCCGGGACTCTCTCTCTCTCTCTCTCTCTGGACTCTGCTCCCAGCCAGATATTTCAGAGAAAATGCTCGGAGAGATGTATTGGCTTCAGTAACTCTCAGTTGTCCTAGGACTGTTGGAGGCAGAGCGCGCTAAGACTTTCTCCTCGTGTATCTCGGTTAATTTGAAAGTACAGTGATAGTATTTATTTTAGAATTAGGCTTAACCTAACTTAGAGATATCTAATAGACCGTAATACCTTTTTTTCTCGCGCGAGAAGTAAAAGTGAAATAATACAGGATTCATAGATGAGGTGTTTTACTAGCGGTTTTCTACCAACTGTGGGTGCGGTTTTTTTTTTTCGTGCACCATGGACTTTTTTCCACAGTCTTTCATTAATTTTTTTAGAAAGTTACTAGGCATAGAAACCTAAAGCTTCGCGGACGTATAGCCAAGTTGTTTTTTTGACGAGTGGGTGTACAGATATATATATATTTTTTTAACTCCAAAAATTATAATTTCGTTCTCTTATTGGGTGCGCGCGATTCGGCGGCCTTCAGGGGTCCAAAAGAGACAGCTGACGCGCATTTCACTTCGCCGTTCGATAACCATAGGGTCAAATTGACCCGGTTCAATCGATATTTGACATTTGAACTTAAACGCCATTTAAGTCGAAAGAATCAATTTGATTTTAGACTGTCCGACAGTGATTTTGAAAGTACTTTTACGAAATGAAAGTTTTGAAGAAAATCAAGCGATTTGGTAAGATTTTTCTTTGATTTTAAGGTGGATTTTACTTGTTAGGCAGCCATTTTCTTCTGTAGACTATTTTTAGACGTCAGTTTTAGACTAAATTCAACCGTAATGGTGAAAATATTTTTTTATATATATTATTGGCCAATTCGGTCTTAGTTTAAACATGGCTACAATTCTCACTATATTTTCTATGTTTTCCCTATATATTTAAGCCTTTCCTTTATTCCCCTATAAATTCATTTTCCCAAGGGTTATTTCCTTTAACGGTATTAATTATAAATGACGCGATTAAATATGAAAGCAATTAATAATTTTCCATCGCAAAAAAAACGAACCTTATTTTATTAATTTATATAAACATAATTAGTTTATGTTTTAAGAAATAATCGATTTTTTAACTTTGCACTTAAATTATTATACGCTAAAAACTTGAAATTTTGTATAATTTTTAGTCGTTTAAAATTCCAAATTTCAAACTTGAAAAAAAACCCCTAAAACCGAACGAAAGGGTGCTAAAATAAATTTCTAGTGGGTGTAACCGTACAACGATGATTCAAACATCCAAAGTTCCCTTTTAAAGGCGGATATTTCTAAATATTTGGTGACTTCAAAAGCTTAAGCCTGAAAATCGTACAACTACGGTCGTGAATGGATTTACTCCTCTCCCAGGAGTGTCCCGCGTGTGTCCCATGATACTATCCCGGCTTAGAGCGGCTATAGGGATGGGCGGATGTGGCCCAAAAACAGGAAGTTACCTTTGTTCCGCGCCGTTCTCCTTCGTAAGAACGTAACACCTGGTTTCCTCTCGCTGACTGCACCACCAAGCCGTGGGTTCCCCGAGACAGCTAAGGTTCGGTAGCTAAAACATAATTTCCCGCTGACTTTTTAGGCGCCCAAAAATACGACGGAAGTGTCGCTATGTTGGCTTATTTTATGGGAAAATTATTCCTCAGTCGTGCCTTAATAGGTACAATCATTCTAAGATGGTTACGATCATCGCTTCGACTCTTTGACTTGAGAGGAACTGAAATAGCTCGAAATTAAGATGGATCCTTTAATCCGCGAATACGTTAACTTATTTACCAGAATTATTAGAGATTAATATATCATTAATCATAAAAATGGAGCAATAATGTCAAGGGTTCTTCACTTAAAAACTAAGATTAAAGTTTGACATCGTTTATTATTGCTCAAGGTATTTTTTCACTATAGATAGTTTCACACATGGAGGATTCATACCATTTACACCAGGAGGACAGGCTACCTGGAGGACAAAAGCAGACTGGTTTTTGTCCTCCAGGTAGCCCGGCCTCCTGGTGTAAATGGTATGAATTCTCCATGTGTGAAAACTATATATATCTTAAACCAGTGAAACTTGTTACTAAGTCCGCGTATTGTTAAATTAGTCCATTAGAATATTTTTGGGTGTCATTGATGCCTGATTTTATTAAAAGGAACCCTTTGTTTGGTTGAGAGAGGCAGACTATGTTCTTCTCTCCCTTACAATACCATTTTAGTTTCGCGTTTCGATCTCCCTTGAAGTTATATCTAAATCATTTGAGCAATAAAGAAAAAAAATACGTTAATTTCCCGCCTTTTCCACATTCATAGAACCATAGCTTTTCCCACCAAAATTTGTCGTTGAAACTCATTGAATCATGCGATTACACTTACCCCAATGTCATTCAAGTGCTCTAACCATAACCATTAAAACGAACTCTGAAAAGAAAGCCTTTTAGTGACTGACAAACTAAGACTTCGCTATTAATCATTAAATTCTACAATTCACCAATGAAATTTTATACTAAATACCTCGATACAATCCAATTATCCAGTCCCGTATACAAATGACAACTAATATAAGACCTGTCAACTTATGGTAGTACCAAGAAGTGATATCTAGTTTATTAGGGAGAAGGTGTAAGATGCCCAAGTATTCGCGCGCCATAGTCCCAGTCGATCCCCCTTCCAAAATACAAGGGGGACGTAAAAGGATTCCGGGCTATTTCGCCTCTCCTCAGTCGGAAAATACTTAATTTCCGTCATTCGCGCTGACGTGAGTTTTCAAGAACCAATGAGATGCTGGTTGTAATTTAGAGGCGGGGATTAACTCTGGGTCTACGTTTGGACTGGAGATAAAGCTGGAAATGTGTCGAATTTATACCTTCTCCCTAATAAACTAGATATCACTTCTTGGTAGTACTATTAGCGTATTCAGGAATTCATAGAGCAGAAGAAATCTTACGTATTCTTGGCGTATCTAATATCACTGTGTATGAAATTTGGAATTCATTATTTATTACGTTTCGTTATGTCGTTGTTACGCAATGGAATATTTTTTGTATGTCGACAAAGATTTTTTGATATCGGAGAAAAGATAGCATCCTGTTAAAATCTGTTAGACGGTCGTTTAAAATGGCTGAAAAAAATCAGGAAATAGCATTTGGACAGAGAGATTCGTAGCATCTGTTTTGTCATAATCATCGCAGATGGCTTGTATGTACCAAAACCCTTCTTTACCAAGGGGTCGGAAATTAACTCTTGAAAAGATTTACCATCTTATCTCGAGTATTAACTCTTCGTGAAAATACATCCCATTTATTTTTATTATTATTCACGCAAATTGGGACGATATATTACCAGATTATTTTGATTTTAAGATTACAAAATTGTAGAAAAAAAGTCTGAATGATTTCGCAAATGTCATACACTCGGGATTAAATAATTAAATATCCCTCACCTCCATCTGTCTTTTCAACATCTTTCTTTCACGTTTTTATGAATGAATGAATGAATGAATGAATGAATGATCCTTGAGCTAATTTACATATAGAGAAGGAGGCGAGAAGAGGGCTGGAAATAGGATTTCAAAATAATGTTTTTTTTTAATATATCACAGTTCTCTCTGCTATTTCTTCTACCATATTTTCGAAACTGGTGATTAATTTTGATTGGCATTAGCTACTTTTAATGTAAGGGTTTTTAATAGTTACCATTTTAGTCTTAATTCAAATTGTGACAAAATAGCCCAAAATTGGGCCCAGGGGTGTACTGGATCAATTGCAGTGTTGCCATCGGTCAGGAGAAACCTGGAAAATTCATGGAATTCCAATCTGAAAATTTCGTGGCAACCTTGAGTTGAAAGGTTATCTTCCAGAAATAAACCAATTAACGTAAAAGTAGTTTTTCTCAAAATTTAATCAAACCTAAAGTGCTTTCAATCGACGTTCATGCGGCTAGTACCAACCCTTCCGCTATCTTGTTATGACTTTTTTTTTTTTTTTTTTGTTCCGTTTGAGGGTGACGAGCTAGGGCTTGACAAGCCTTACAGCTCCATAGGGAGGAAATGGGGGGCTAGGAAGAGGAGGGTGTGAAAAGTAATTTTTTGAGGCCTAATTTAAATTTTGTTAGGGACGTTAGGGAGGCGAGGTCTGAGGGTAGGGCATTCCATAGGGGAATGGACCGTCGAAAAAACGAGTGCTTCAGCGGGTTTTTACGCGAGGGAGGTAGGAAGAGCTTGAAAGAATGACCCCGGGTGGCATGGTTTGACGGGGCGCGCGAAAAATATTTTTGACCATTTGTGTGTAGTATACGAAACAGGCTGATAAGGTCAAGATAGGCCCGCCGATTGGACAATGGAACCCAGCCCAAAGAGGAAAGCCTAGATGATCGCGGGAGGTGACGTAGATTACACGGAATTTTTGACGCTCGACCTAGGACACTATTTAGCTGACGGATATCTTGGGCTTGATAAGGGTTCCAAAGTTGGCTACCAAATTCTACAATGGGGAGAATATAACTTGAAAATAGACGTGTCATGAGTGCATTAGAAATTTTGGGGAAATTTGCTTTAATGGTCGCAAGCAGGCCGTTGGCACGACTACAGGTTTTTGTAATATGGGAATGGAAGGTGAGATTGTGCGAGATGTGTACACCCAAATCGCGACATTCATTAACACGCCGTATGTTTTGACCGCCTAGAAAGTAAGGGGACTGGAGAGCAGTGTCGACTTTAGATCGTTGGATTTGCAGTACCATTGATTTCTGGCCGTTAAAGGCCAGACCATTTACCTTGGACCAATCCTCAAGGCGGCTCAGGTCAGATTGGAGGAGGTTTACATCATCATATGAACGTATGACGCGATATAGCTTAAGGTCATCAGCAAAGAGGCATAAATGGGAGACTAGATTATCGGGAAGGTCATTAATAAATATAAGAAATAGCAGGGGCCCAAGAACGCTCCCCTGGGGGACACCACTAGTTACGGGAAGGGGTTTGCTTAGACAGTTGCCAACCCGAACCGATTGGGTTCTGCGCGTTAGATAGGACTCAATCCAACGATATATGTTGTTGTGTATGCCTAAAGCGTGGAGTTTGGCTAGGAGTCGCGTATGAGGCACAGAATCAAAGGCCTTAGCTATGTCAAGGTAAATGATATCAACCCTATGGCCTTCATCGTAAGCACGAAACCAATCGTAAAGGGCACATAAGAGATTAGACTCAACAGACCGGTTGTTAAGGAATCCATGTTGGAATATACTAAAGTGCGGGGTGACAAATTCTAAAAGAGGGGCGCGGAGGCATTTTTCAAATACTTTACAAATAGTCGAAGTAAGGCTAATAGGCCTATAATTGGCGGCGTCACTTCGGCTACCCTTGCCTTTAAAAATAGGGGTAATATAAGCCGGTCTATAGTTCGGTCTATTTCAGAGTAAATTCAGCCGTAATTTTATTCAATTGATGTTGACTTTGTGTGACGTAAACCAAAACAAGTACTCGAGAAAAAATAAAGTTAATTTTTCTGGGAATGAAACTTGGCTTTAATGAATAGAATTTCTAAGAACAAAAATAAGTTCTCGTTTCAAAAACGCGGGCTAGAAAATACAGACGAAATGTCGTAGTAGGAGTTCAGTAGATCCAGTGGGTGTCAATTTCAAATTTATCTAGATTTTTCTCTCTCTCAGAGCCGAATTGTCTAGGGCTTACTTTTACCCTTTAGTATATGAAAATATTAAATGATATCAAGTTTTTCTACGAACCCCTACGCGATAAAAGACCCTAGTTTTGCCCAATAATGAAATTTTTGTGGAATTGAAATTTCGAAAAACACTTTTGAATTTCTTTATCTTCTTGCTAGCTTTTGAGTTCCTTCTCTTAGACTAATCGCTAACAAAACAAATTTTTTGATAAGACTATTATACGAGGTCATTCAATGTCGATTCGATGGTAATTAGTTGTAATTTTGTTACTTCGAGTTTATTGCACTTTTAGGATAGTAAGATGATCTTTTTATCAATATGTTGGGTGTGTTTCTAAAGATAATCTGTTTGTAGCTAGTAGAATATTTGCAAATATTTTGCGTCAGTTTTCACACACACAAAAAAAATAATTACCATAAATTTGACAATGAAAACCTCGAAAGTTCTGTCATTTCATTTGTTACATAAAGGGCAAATCTACCCACAGCACGTTTTGCGTCAATAGTTGTTATCTTACCGATTTTGGCGCAGTCCCATCTCTAATCATTTCATGTCACCCTAAAATGGAATTTACTTTAAACTTGACCTTTAGTTTGGGTTTTTTTTTTTTTTTCGCGGATTTCTTTATTAGCTTAAAGGTGTAAATCACGTCGCAACCCCTAAACTTGGCCAGCTGAAAAATTATTAAATTCAGTGTATGTTTCCTCTTCGCCCTTCCTTCCTTCAACCACTTTTGAAATTGACATCTTTACGATTGCTTTGGGTTGATTTTATTTTGTTGGAGCCCCTCTCGTACAGGGCAGGCTGAATTCTATTTCAGTGTTTGACAGGCCATTCTTTTGTACTTACCGGCTTTTACTTTGACGTGTTTAAACAAACCCTGTTAATTTATCAGCGCAAATTTCCACACTTTAACTTTCTTCCTTTATGGCCCGGGCTTTTCGTGTCGTGATAAACCTTCATTTAATATTTATTTTTGGAGCCAACGGGGCCGGGATGGGGGAAGCTAAAACAGCTAGCGCACAGACGTTTAATAGACGTGCTAATTTATTATGCACGAGCTTGTTTGTAGGTAAGGCCCGGATCAAAATGTAAAGTGCTCTCTATATTCCGAGCCCAAGATCGTAAATCGATTCGAAACTGCAACTGCTAAACTTTCAGATTAGAATTCAACATTTTTCAGTCTTTGAAGGGGTGAATTTTTACAGGAAGAAAGCGGTATTTTCTTTGTTAAAATCTATTAGTTCTAAGGCTGGACTTTACTATAAAAATATGAAGGATTTTGTTTTGGCTTTTGGAAAATGGAAATACCCTGTTATCTAGATTGGCGTATTTTAAGTCGAGATTTTCTATCGGTTTTATTTCTCGGCCGATTTGGTTTTTTCCAAATGAGTCATGATAAAACTTTAACTCGTGATTTTTATTTTAGTAGTTCTGGTTAGTTTAACTTTTGGCGTTTCTGTTGAACTGTGTAGTGCTGACAAAGGTTGCTCTGAACTTTTTTAAAAGAGTATTGGCAGTGACTAGCCTTCGAGTGTAGTACCGTCTATGGGAAGATAACACGGAGTGCCCCTACTACCTACATTTTGAATCCTATATTTTGACTTTTACGAGTTCGTGTACAACTGTACATATCGATTTTCTCGCGTTGAATGAAAGTGAAAGTTCGTTTCTAATTCGGGAAATAAATAAAAATTTAAACAGCGTATTCTCTCGTTTAATGAAACTTTAGATAGACATACGTATTTATATTTTGCACTAAATTATCGAGACGTCTTTGAAAGAAACGGGGTGTTTATGTATATTTTTGCATTAATTTTCAGCTTCTTCCCAGTCTCGTAGCGGTCACAATTCTGGCTCTCTAAACAGTGGTCTTCCACCAATTAATTTCCACGCTGTTCACGGTGAAAATATTGGACTTTCGCGTGATGGAGCCGTAGCTAGACGAACGGATAGTTTTTGTAAAGGCATCGCTTTTACGAATCGACCCGTTAAAGTTAATGAAAGGATTTACTTGAAATTTGTTGAGACTTCGACTAGTTGGAGCGGGGCTCTACGTTTCGGTTCGTCGAATATTTCTTCCACCCTTTCATTAAGTCGGAAATAAAAACAAAACTGTTTTCCGTGGTAGGTTTTACGTCCGTAGACCCCAGTCACTCTCGAAATGGTCTTCCAAAATACGCTTGTCCCGATTTAACAAATAAACCGGGACACTGGGCCAAAGCTTTGGGCGAACGTCAAGCCCAAAGAGATTCCATCCTGTTTTACTTCGTCAATGAAACGGGTCACGTTCACTACGGGATTAATGGAGAAGAGAAGGGGATCTTTTTCGATGGAGTTAATACTAGTTCCCCTTTATGGGGAATGGTTGACGTCTATGGGAATACAGTGGCTGTTGAATTAGTTACTCCTAGTATAACGCAACCGAATAATTTGAGGCACTCTTCCTCTGGTAGGTCTTCTCATTCTGTCGGGTAACTTTGGTCCGACAAAAAAAAAAGAGTACAACTAACTAAAACTGTAAAATCTTAGAAAATTCTCGGCAGCTTTTGAACAATCATCGCAGCCCGAGTAGTGTTTACCCTACTACACCCGAACCAGTAACTAATGAACCAGATCTGAACAGACTATCCTTACGTCTGTCGTCTCTCAATATCGACCAATTAGATAATATTCAAGCTGAAAACTCTCTACCAATTAGAGTGTACCAAAACGCGCAATTTAACCCACTACCGTTCCATAAAACGAAAGGTTCCAATGTCTTCCTATCCAATTCGGGGTAAGTTCATCTTTCTGTCATTTTGGAGTTGTAACCCTGACCTTTGATCTTTAAACGAACCAGGGTCGTCGCTGAACGAAGCGACAGTCACTATTGCCAGGGGTACGTTTTCACTGGGCGTCATTTAAGGTTGGAGGAACGTTTGGTAGTTCAGATACTCAAGACGGAACGTTCTTACGTTGGAGCTTTGACTTTCGGATTGACCACTTGCGATCCGTCTACTCTGAATATCAACCAACAAGAGCTACCGGATGATCCTGATATGTTACTGGACCGAAGGGAATACTGGGTTTTGAGGAAAGACGTCGCTGAAAGTCCTCAGAAAGGCGACGAACTGGCTTTCGTCATTCGCAACACTGGTGAAGTACAATTTGCAAAGAATCATCAACCTCTCAAGACAATTATGCACGTGGACCAAACCCAACAACTTTGGGCTTTCTTTGACCTTTATGGCAACACTTTAAAGATTAAATCACTGGGTAAGTCTACCTCGAAAAATAAGTCTGGAAGATTTTGGTCTAATAAAAATTATGTAGGCGTAACTTCGAGTGACTGCTCAACTACAACCACCCACCGTTTACAACGAAGCCAAACTTTAGATCCTAGCTCCACTAGTTTTTCAGACAATTCCGCCAGTTCAATATCAGATGGTAAGCTATTTTCTTTATTCAATTACCTTCCTGAAAACTGTCTTCAATGATGTCGAATCTTCATTAGGTCAAGTAAATAATAGCTCCGATAGCGGAGTAGGAACCAATAACGAATGCACACTCTGCTTTGAGCGAGTTATTAATTGCGTCCTCTACGATTGCGGCCATCTATGCATGTGCTATCAATGCGCACAAATTCAATGGAAAAATCCTCGAGGAGGCTTTTGTCCAATTTGTCGTAAAGCTATCAGAGATGTTGTCAGAATTTATCGCACGTAGACTATAACTGGCGGGGGATCAATTTAAAATTTAAATAAACCAGGGTTTTAAATAGAAGAAAGTTTTCGGCTCATCAAAACTGATCAAAGGGAATTTAAATAATTTAATTAAAATTATAATACTGGTAAAACAAATTAAAATTAGCTTTAAAAGATTAAAAACTTATATATAATGCAGGAGAATGTTAGTTTTAGGGCTTTCTATGAAAAATATTTAAGATCTAATTAACATCTACCAGGATAATCATGTAAAATTTTTGCGTGTGTGTTATTTACTATATAGATTTCAACTTACAAGATGTGTTTTTAATTTACTTCCTAAAAATTCTTAATAACTAGTCAACAGAAATTTCTCTTAAATTAAATTTCTGAGTAATATTTAATTATTTTTTTCCTCATACGGCTATCGGACTTCCCCCCCCCTCCCCTCCCCGCTTTAAAATGTATATAAATGAAATAATAATTTTTTGTTTTGAATAACTTTTATTAAATAAAAAATGACGGGGGATATTAAAATTTAAATTTGATATCATCTTCATATTGTTTGAAAAAAAAATCTCGGCACTCAATTTTGAAATTTTATTTCTCAGGCAAAAACATTTCACAATCCTTTTAAATATTAAATTATTTCAACGCTATTCAAGATACAGGTAAGATTAATTTCTGCCCAAAATAGCTGTCATTTTTGTCTCCCGCTTCATCAATTACTGATTAAGGCCAGGTCATTGAGTTGAGAAAATTACCACTAGTGGCCTTTCATCCACAAGGATATAGACCAAATGAACTTTATCACGCGCTTGTGGCGCCATCCCGGTGCAAAAAAGGGAACTAAACGAAAAGGCGGGAAATTTGACGAATTTCAAGAATACATGTAAATGGCCGAAATTCAAGTTCGTTTTCTAGATGGCGACACCATCGTTTGGTGGCTGTCTGTCTGTCCCGTTGTTTTAAAAGTGTCCCCCGTTCACCCAATAGGCAGGTTAACGCAAAGGCCACTCTAGTGGTAATTTTCTCAACTCAATGTTAAGGGTATTACAGAATGACGCCATTTTGAGGGTTGAAATTATTCTATTATTTTTTTTAACATCTACTCTAGAATTGATTCAGCCAGCGGCAAACTTGGATGACTAGCTGCAATAAGTGATAATTAATCACTCGAGTTCATTTAATCACCAACTTATCATCATCATCAAAGGAAGGTTATTATTATTATTATTATTGTAATCTTTACGGTTTCAAGTTCAAGAATAATTAATTAAATTAAATTAATTTAATTTAAAAAGATTTTTTTAATCTCTGTGGCAATATGCTTTCTTTGGCAAAATTGAAAAAGGATAGTAAGCCGTAACGTTTCTTTCCCTTTCTAGAGAAATAATTAGTTACAACATCATTGTCATCTGAAATTAAGGTATTTTCATTAATGTTAGCGTTAGAAAGTATCATTTTGTTTAAATGTACCCGATATTAAAGGCCTATTCTCTGAAAATGTAGGAAGTACATTTTCATTAGCACTGAGAGAGATGAAGAATGAGAAAGGTACAATCCACAAGCATAAAGTAAAATACGCTAATATCTCCGAGAATGGATAATACACTGACGAAAAGTAGCTAAAGGCTAGATAGTGGTTGACAAAAACGAATACTAAAAGAATAGATGTAAAATTAATCTTTAACGAAGGTTGATTTAAATAAAAACGCTTACTGAGAGCTCCAATAAATGGCAATGATGTGACAATAAAAAAGGGAAATGTGCGTAGCAAAAGTAAATGAAGACCTTGGCTAATGAAACCGCAAATTAATAAAGTTAACGGCAGATCCTCAAAAATGAGAAGTCCAGTGTATAACCCAATATTGATCTATTGGCAATGATAAGATGTTGATTAGCTTTGGTGTTATACTTAACACATTTTCTCCACCATTAAAACGTACAAATATTAATATCTTGACTATTTTTCCTGTTAGAACTGTGTATTCTTCGACTAATTCAGCTACGTAATAAAGCCCAGCAGCTGAAAATTAAATAGTTTTATTGTAATCTTGTTGATCATTAAGCCTTTGTGATTAAAATAAGTGTATTTTCTTATTACCAACTGATAGGACTATAAATCCTAATTGTATTACGGTACTAAGCCAGCTCAACAAGTACAAGAACCACATTTTAATTTTAAGTGAAAAATTCTTTAGAGAGACTTTGTTTACATCATCATTTTTGGTCAAATTATTACGGCGACATCAAATAAATATCTCGGGACAGACGACAGACGGTGTCACAGTAGGCGAAATTTGCATAATTTGGCACCCCCCCCCCCAATCGGACGGATTACGCGCCTTACCCGGAAGACAACTATCAGGGGCAACAAGCACGTGAAGCCACGTGATTGGATGAAACTGCCACGGAAATCGAAGGTTTCCGGAGCATTGCGCAAGCTTTTCCTTTCGGCTTTCTTTCATCACACTAGTTCGGTCTCGTACCAATGGCGTCGTGGTTCGAGTGGTATTAAAACTTTATTGAGAATATTAAAAATTTAATTAAAATACTAAACTTTAATAATGTCGAGTGATTCTAACGAAATGAGCACTGATCTGGTAGCGGCGAATAATTCCGAGGAAGTTATCTCCCAAGAAAACGCCAATGGAGAGGTAAGCCTTAGCCTTTTTTTTTTGGCATGAATTCACAATTCCAACTTTTTCCCAAGTTCCCATGGCCTACTTCGCGACATTTGAAACATTTCTCCATCAGTGAGGAATTAATGTACGTGTTGTCAACGGTTAAAACTGTATTTCTATATAGGCTCCGCAAGTGCAACAGCCTCAACCCGCGCAAACCTCTTACTTTGGCATTGCTAAAGGTTTAATGGTGAGAGCGGTGATCATTTACTTCATAAGCAGTTTCTTCTCAAAATCATCAAGTAACAATCAAGCGACCCAAAACGCTAGTGGACAACCAGCTGTTGCTGTTAAAGGCTCTGCTAATATCTATAACAATGGAACTATTATGGTTTGCTATTGAAACAAAATTTTACCCCCCCCCAACAACATTTAAGTGAAAGTTATTTATTTGTTTACGCGTTATAGGATGTATATTTCTACCTATCTGAAGATGAACTTTCAGTTGACTTTGATCAGAAAAACTTGGTCTGGCATATCCCTAATGTAGTTTACGGAGATTGGTACGGGGGACCTAATGGAGATAGCAGTTATACTCTCGATACGACTATTGATATCCCACTGGTAAAAACTGTTTTACAAATATTCATCATTTGAGATAAAAATAGATCTAACCCTGGCTTGTTAATAATAATAGAATGTACAAAACAATGGAAGTCTTTGGGGTCATGTTTTTTTTGTGAAAAGTGGAATGTCACCTAATCCTTTAGATAAGGGAAGATATTCTTACACCCACACTGTTCACAAATATAAACGTAATACATTTCTCTTAATTATTATGTCTTTTCATTGATAAACTAACACTCTTTTAATTGGTTAGGCTTAAATCGGTTTAAGAAGAGACATTTTACCAAAACACACAACCTGTTAACTGGAGAAACATCCGCTTCGGCTGAAGATATTGCTGTAATTTTAATTTTAAACCCTTATAAACATTTCAAACGGGTTTATTTTAAATTTTCTCTTTTAGAAATTGCAAGATAAAATGAAATCTGTTGAGATTCTGTCTCATTGGCATCCAAATTTAACAATAAACATTGTTGATGACCACACACCTTGGACCAGAGGTCACGTACCTCCACCTTTAGATGAATGTAAGAAAATTACAACCAAATCAATGAATATCAGGGGTGTGCGAGTACTCGTTAGTGTTTAATTGATCACTAACAATCTTTCTGAACTAGTTAGATGTTAGATAATTGAACATCTTCGTTATTTTCACGAAATTTACAAAACTACTACTTGACAAGTCAATATTTGAGACTCGATAATTACTCGAAAGAACCAAAATTGACCTATCTAAATACTCGATACTTGAAAGTATTTTTGATAGATACTCAACTCGATACTCGATAAGAAATTAATTTTGATACTCGGACTCGGCTCGAAACCGAAAAAACGGGACTCGCACACCACTGATGAATATAGATAATAAAATTGATAATTTGAATTTTTTAGACATTGAATTTGAACCAACAACTGGGAAATACTTTCCCATAGTCTACTTTAATGATTATTGGAATCTTTTGAGAGATTATACTCCAATTAATACAACAACAAAGTAATGTGACGGCATTTTCCTCTTATCAATCAATTCTGGAACTTTTTAATTTATTTATTTAATTTTATTTACAGAACTTTGCCAATTAGTTTAACTTTCCAACCTCTTTCCTTATTCCGTTGGCAATTATATTCGGCTCAGGCCATGAGAGCCAGATGGACATCGTTTTTAGGACAAGATTTAATGCAGGAATCTGATGATGAACAAGACTCTCTAAAAGAAGCCTTACTCGAAACATCACCCTACTTATTAGGCTTAACATTTGTTATATCCATTGTCCATAGTGTCTTTGAGTTTCTGGCCTTCAAGAATGGTAAGATAGTCGTAATAAGATGCCATTAAATCGGGGATGGATTAATTATAAAAATTAATTCATCTTTAAATAACAGATATTCAATTTTGGAAAAATCGCAAATCACTGGAAGGCCTTTCAGTTCGTTCAGTTTTCTTCAATGTTTTCCAGTCCTTAATCGTTCTTCTGTACATTTTGGATAATGATACAAACATGATGGTTCGGATATCCGTCTTTGTTGGTTTGCTAATTGAGTTTTGGAAGATTCATAAAGTTCTCAACATTCAAATTGATCGGGAAGATAAAATATTTGGACTTATTCCCAAAGTTAGATTCTCTGAAAAGAGCTCTTACGTCGATTCACCAACTAAACAATATGACATGGTAAGATCTCGTTAATTTATGGGTATTTATTTATTTTTTGGTGGATTGATTTGATTTGGGGATTCCATTCTTCTCTCTAGATGGCCTTTAGGTACCTTTCTTGGGTTTTATATCCTCTATTGGTAGCCTACGCTATCTATTCCATGATCTATCACGAACATAAGGGCTGGTATTCCTTTGTTTTGTCTATGTTATACGGGTTCCTTCTTACTTTTGGTAAGAACTCCTTTTTTTCATCAAATATTGAAAACTTAAAGGGAGGGTGAAGTGATTTTTTTATTGATTCTTCTACTAATTATAAGACCAGTCTGCATAGTGAAACATCCAGGAAACACAGTCTCCGAATGATTTTAAAATTCAAATTAGGTTCAGATTTTAAGGATAATTTTAAACAAGGACCTCTGACCAATCGCGTAACGCCCTGCCTTTTTGTTAACAAATTTCTCGTGGCACGCTCCATGTCTCGCGCCACGATTGTCATGACGCGCGCCTAATTTTATCAAGTCTCGTGATAAATTTCATTCTACACGGAACATGCGTGCCACGAGAATTTTGTTAACAGAAAGGCAGGGCGTTACGCGATTGGTCGGAGGTCCTTATTTAAAATTATCCTTAAAATCGGAACCTAATTTGAATTTTAAAATCATTCGGAGTTGCTATTTCCTGAATGTTTCACTATGCAGACTGCTCTTAAGATTGGTAGAAGAATCGATAAAAAAATCACTTGATTTTCCACTTCACCCTCCCTAAATTTAAACGTGGAAAGTTTCCTTAAGCCTTGGCCATATTTTATTTCCAAAGGTTTTATTATGATGACGCCTCAATTATTTATTAATTATAAATTGAAATCTGTCGCTCATTTGCCATGGAGAATGTTAACGTATAAGTTTCTCAACACTTTCATTGATGATATATTTGCCTTTGTCATTAAAATGCCAACCATGTATCGTCTCGGTTGCTTTAGAGATGGTAACTATATTCTAAATCTTCTTTCTTTTGCCTCTGGAAATAATTAATTCATTATTATCATCGTTTAATCATTAATCTTTTAGACATTATCTTCTTAATATTCCTGTACCAACGCTGGATCTATAGAGTTGATCTTAAAAGAGTCAATGAATTTGGATACAGCGGAGAAAAAGAGGGGGAAGAGGATGTTCCCCAAACATCAGAGGTCCAAAATGAACAAATGGCTGCTATTTCTAATGGAGTTTCAAAACCAACCGACAAGAAAAACGATTAACGTAATAAGTGTTTTAAATTTAATAGGTTCAGCAAAATTGTCGGGATTTCCGATTTGGAGAAAAAAAAAAGAGCTATTTGTCAGCTTTGTATTTATTTCTTTAGTACCTACCGCTGGCTGATAACTTTTTTTGTCCTTTAGTTTGTGTAAATATGAATTCCCAGAAAAAGTTCTATCTTTCTTCGTAATAATTAATTTTAGTTCAAAATAGATTCTGAGGAATTAATTATTAGTTCCTTATTAGATTTTAGGCACACTTCAACCAAGACCACCCACTATCCATTTTCCGCTCAGCACAGTCTCTTAAACATTAAAACATAATCGGATGCCAATTTTGTATTGTATTTTTACAAATTTCTTTAAATATATAATACAGGAAGGAGAAGTCGGAAACATTTTTGATATAATTTTTATCATAGCCTAATGTGAAAACCTAAAACACTTGTATAATCATCGTTTGAAAATCGCGGGAAATTTTTATTTAAGCCTATAGACAGAGGGCAGGGTTTAATTGACCAATTGCGCCTGCGTGGTTATATTTTAGGCCTGACGTCACATACCAGTGGTCTGCCATTTTTAATAGTTCGCGCTCCACTCCGCTTTTGGTCAACTGTGTAATTTTACGACGCGATTTCAGTGTTACCCTTAATTATGATTACCAATTACCCCAACAGCGAAAATAATACTAATGGTAAGTTAATTTAACTTAATATAAGCGCGATACTTGATATTTAAGTGTAGTAATTTAGTAGTCTGATTAAAAGTGTTTACGCGGTAAGCCTTGGTCATACAAATTGGCCTTATTTGGATTTGGGGGTTGTAGAGTCATTTGACTCCCGCCTTAATTACGTTAATTATGATTTTAATTGTTAATTGGGAAGGGAAACCGTAACGTAAATTCGTAGTCCAAATCGTGGTGGTAAGTGGAAAATTAAGTTGAACAACTTATACTGACACCAGCACAGTTGTAAAGATTAAAGCGTTGCTAAGCCTATTTGTCATCATAATGGGCCTTGGCAAGTTGAAAAAGAAATTGTAATAGTTGTCTATGCCAATACGCCACAATTAAATAATTAATTTTAAGGCTTTTACCAAACTTTTAAGACATAATTTGTTACATTAATTAGGTTTTTATTCCGTAATCTAGTCGTACAACCCTCCTCCTTCCAAAATACTATAATTTCGAGCAATAATTAAGCCTATATTGTAAACCATGAATTGTTGAAATCAAATTCTGTATGGTAAAACCAAACCAATTTTTTGTAACCATCTGATGGTGGAATCAAAAAGATTAAAAAAGTAACGTTAATGTGAAAATATCTCTGGCTTGAAACTTGTTGGGGGAAATTTTTCTCATACTCAAATTTAAGGGAAACGGGGGCACTGGGGCTTGAATCACCAGGAAAAAACAAACCCCTTGATGTATCAATTAAGAAACATACTTCCCTCCTTCCAAACAAGTAATTAGTTTAAGAAAACATCATTAGCAAATTACGTCTGTCTGTCTGTCAATAACAAAAGACCTGACTAATGAAGAAACACTTTCAATTTCATAATTTAATTAACGCGCGCATTTTGGTTTCGCCTTTTTTAGAGTTAGGCCTAGCTTCGGGGCGTTTTCGCCTTAAGACAAAAATAACACTTTCGCTACAAATTTACAAAGTTTTTTTCTTTCTTAAAAAGTTTTTCCTAACTTCTCAAGTGAAAACAAGGGAGCTATATTTAAACTTATTGTTTGAAAGCAGAGGCTATTTTCGCCCTCCGGAGGGGGGGGGGTTAAGTGGGAGTAGACACGTTGCCTTTAAAACAATTGAAAATTTGAAACTCGAGATTCACGGGAGTCCACTCCTTAATGTCAAAAATGTTTCTAAAAGAGTGAAATGCCACTTGAAAAACATTTTTTTGGGGAGGAAATTTTTTATGATGTTTTCTGATATCTTTTGACTGAAGCTACGTGTTTTCTTTTATCTTATGGAAGATGTTGTCCCGAATTTCTAAGCTAAGTATAATCAGACAAGGCGTAGTCCCCTGGGGTCAAATATTTTTGTTATACAGGTAATCAAAGTTAGATTAAAGCTTTTCCTTTCTTCTTTCTTTTGGGGTAATTTAAGATTTTGAAAAGTTTGAAAGGCGGAAGGAATCTATGACGTTATGTCATCTTAAGAATCAAATTAGGACTACGTAATGATTGATTTTTGTGTATTTCGAAATTTTCGAGAATGGATTTGGCATAGTTTTTTTAGATTTGTTGTAACTTTTAATTATTTCCCGTTTAATACGTTATTTTTAATTTTAACCTGGATTAATTAAATTGAATAATCAAGGGTCCTAAGAATATTTAAAAATTAAAACTTCATATCGCCCTATTGGGTTCGCAAGTATGTTGGTCCCAACTTCGCTATAAAAGGTATATATATATATATTTATTATTTCGCAACTGAAATCTCGTAAACTTCGAAAAAGGTTAGGTTAATCGAGGACTTAATTATTTCCGAGATTAAGGTTAAGATCTCTCGAATCTTGAGCTAAATAATGATAATACAGTATTATAAACCCTATTCTTTTGTTACAAATAAGTTCACGAAAATCAATTATTAATTTTGAAAGACATTTAGAAGGCACGATTAAGAAAATAATATGTTATTTGTATCCGTTATAAATATTCCACGTTTGTCACAATATATTTTCCCATTTCTCAAGAAATTCCGCAAGAAATATTTTAGAGGGAGGAGGAGGGGTAAGGTAAATGTTTAATTTTAATTAATTAGCGTCTTAGTTAGGCATCCTTACCTGGTTTCTCCTTTTAGTATCGCGACCTTGTTTAAGAATTTAGCTTCTTACAAGGAAATCGTACCATATTTCCGCGCTATTGAAATGAAAATTATTTTTCTTTAGTTTCCCTTTTAGTTTTTTTGTGGGCTCCACGTGGGGTTCGTAAATAGGGAATCTCATCTCAATTTCCCGACAAAAATTGGCCGTCCTTTTCGAGATTAAACTAATCTTTAATCTTATCCAAGAACATTTAATTGTTTAACCATCCTAATTTGAGACTCGTTATTTTTAATTCGGTTTAGATTTTTATTACGATAAGAACCAAGCGTATTTTCACGGTTCCCCCATCTAAATTTTATTTATACGCCTGTCTATCTCGGTACCATTATTTTCAAAAGGTTTAATCTCCATGTGACAGAATACCTTTTGTTTAGAAATAATACCCGTATTAATTGGTCTTTTTTCGGACTCTTGATTTTATACAATAGTATAACCCAAGGAATACATAGCTTTCTTTTACTTGGAATGTTAAAGATTACAAGTAGAAGAAGTCTATGTATTTCTGGTAACACCTGCTCCAAAACCATTTTAAAAACGAAAGTGTTGCTATTATCATAATATTTGAATAATCATGGATAATGAATTTAGATTATAAAGTTCGTTTTGCTAATTTTTACTTTCTCTCGGAGCCTATATAGGCAAGCTATTTTTATTTTTGTGCACAAGCGTTCTGGGAGAGCGTTGATCTCATTTGATTTCAGAAATTATAATTTGTTATTCCAGGCTTATATTATTGATGTATCCTTCCTTGTAAGAACTATAACTACACTTAAGACTCGGGGTAGAATATAGTCTTACTTATGATAAAAGTATTACTTTTAAAAATGACGTATTCTACGCGTCCTACAGGGAGCCCAGCGATCCTATAATTCCCATAAAGTCCTACATTTTTGAACCTGTCCTATATTATCCTATAATTTTATGAAAGGTCCTATAATATCCTATATTTTTGACTTTGTCGAAGTTTTCGTATACTTTATCAAAATTTAGCTCTTTTATCGATATCACATTTGACTAGACACCGAAATTGCTTCACTGGCTCAATGTTTTATTTTAATTAAGTTCCTCTTTTTAAAGTTAAATCCAATTTGTAATTTATTTGAGATATTTCTACATAATTTAAGCCAACATAGTACTATTTAATAATTTAAGTTATTAAAGAACCCAGGTTCAAATAACGAAACAGTTCATAAATACGGCTCATCTAAAATTGCCTTAAGAAAATAAGCACAGGGCCTCGAGTATTTAGATAGCTCCTTAAATATTGACCTAGGCCCTATAAATAAATAGATTAAATCTAAAATATTATAAATTAAATTTAGAATCAAAATACGCAAATTTCGACACAGATTTTTATTAAATCCTACCAAAATAACGTTAAAAAAATTAGTAACACGCTTAAATAAATACATTTTAGAATTTAAGTCGACTCGGGCGCGTATTTGGTGTATTAAATTACTAATAAACCCCTACTAAAAATAATCTAGAACTGTTTCTCAGCTGGAAATAATTTGGCGGGGAGGCGCCGCGCCTTTTTCCTATCATCCTATATACACTTTTAATAACCACTCGTATCCGAGTTTTTAAAAAAAACAGAGAATTTAATCGTCTTCTTCCCCACGATGTTGCGCCCTAATTTTCGGGGGAGGGTTGAAATTACCCGCGTTATTACGGTAAACTTCTCTCTCTCGAGACAGTTAAGTCAAGGGGTTACGGTACTATAAACCGATCTTATACCATCAAGGGGGGTGGGGTTACCCAGACCCGAAAACGAGGGCAATTGAAATTAGTATATAAGCTATGACTTTCTCATTTTGGACTCAGAGTGAAAGTGACATTAGACTTCCAAACATCCTCTCATATATTCCTTAAGAAGTTTTCTTACTATCCCAAAATGTTCGTCAAGGTAATGTTGAGGATTTAATCTTTTAAGTGTGGTTAGATCTATAGTCGGTTTTCGCCTTGGAATAAGCTCTAATAACGGCGGAGAAAAGGACTCGATTGCCATAGAAACCGCGTTAATTTCGTGACATTTTTCGTAGCAAACCTTTTAATTTCGCGCCATTTTCAAAGAAATGCCTTTTAATTTTGCGCCATTTTCATAAAAACGCGTGTTAATTCGCGCCAAATTTCTCGTGGTTCTTATGAAACGATTCTCAAACGTGTGGATCTTCATACTTTGGTCACGTGATACTGTTAGTTAAAACTTCAATAATAGTTGAAGTGTAAATATGTGTCTTCACCCGAGATATATAATGGATTTCTAATTTTATCACGTGGCAAAAGTGTTAAGTGTGATCTATACGTTGACGTTCAATATTATTGGATGAATTAATTATACCACGAGATAAATAATTTTAAATTCTAGATTTGTTTTAGCTATGCGGACAAATTCTTTCAGTTTAGGTGTAAATTATTCCACCAAGTTAATTTCGAGGAAAAATTTATATATTTTATCCGTGAGAACGGGACCCTTTCTGAATTACAATACTATGTTTATGGTTTAGTCGCCACGGGCAAAAATTCACGGTTATCGAACTTGAAAAGTGAGAAAAGCTTAAATTATATAATTTTTATTTTGACATAACGGTTGCTTTCTATTGATGGAATTCGAGTTGAATAATCTCTTCAAAATCATAACTAGTGTAAAATTTATTGTTAGCAAAAATTATCCCCCAAAGCGTTTAGATTTTTGGGTCGAAAATGTAAAAATATTTATTCCGAGGTCAAAACCGCACTACGCGTCTTAAATGAAGCGTAGAGTTTTAAAATTGATGGGTAAAATTATCTTCAGTGCCTCATCGTCTGTGTCTTGGCCACCCTTGCCCAAGCAGGACCACCGCTCGTTGGCGTCAGGTACGCAGCAGCCCCTACCTATGGCTACGCTCACCCTGCCCCCGTTTACGCCCAACCTCTAGCCCCGGCTTACGCCCACCCTGCCCCAGTTTATGCCCACCCTGCCCCAGTTTATGCCCAACCAACTTACGCGGTCCCCCAAGTGGGAATCAAGTAAGAATCATACCCGCTTTCGTTTGAAGAAGCGGCTTTGTTAATTTCTTGGAAATAATTAGGTACGCTGCCCCTGTACTTCAAGCCGCACCTGCCGCTCCAGTACTTGCGGCCGCACCTGTACCCGTAGCCACCGCTGTTAAAGTTGCCACACCTGTTGTGGTAAGTTGAATTAAGGGTTATGGAACAGTAATTGTTGAGGAGGGAATACTTATGTCACATAAAGACAACTGGGAAAGTGGTCCAGGTATTACCATGTTGTCTAAAGCTAGTTTAATGTACATGGTGGACGTAGACACTGACCCTACGTGACCTTGGACCAATCTAAATGAAATATCAACCCTTTACAACATTATTGTTCCAAATCTAACAAGCCCCTTCCATCAAACACCCAATCAAACCCTCAACGTTTAAAAATTCACCCATAAAAGCAACACGCTCCTCAACCCTACGACTTCGGATACAACCTCCAAACCGACGATGGTGGATCGTCTTTCCGTAGCGAAACCGGTGACGAACTTAACAACAAGAAGGGATCCTTCGGTTACACTAGCCCTGATGGAATTTACCGTCAAGTTGATTACATCGCTGACGCTGCTGGATTCAGAGCCACCATTCGTACTAACGAACAAGGAACAGCCAATCAAAACCCAGCTTCAGTCGCTGTCCTAGCCGAGGAATCCCCTATTAAAGTGGTCAAAACTGTTCCCGTTGTCAAAGCCGCCGTAGCCACTCCAGTATACGCTAGCGCGCCCGTAGTAAAGGCTGTGGCTCAGCCAGTCTACGCCGCACCGACTTACGCCGCCCCAGCTGTGGTTAGAACCCCAGTTTACGCCTCAGCGGCTGCCCCGGCTTTAGTTCGGGCACCCGCCCCAGTGTACGCTGCGCATCCTACTGTTTATGGAAGGCACGTTGCCGCAGTTGCACCATACGCTAGAGCGTACTACTAAATTGGACAAACCAACCTATAGTGACGTCACATGTGAAATTATACCAAATTGGTCTAATTTGATCCAATTTGAAAAAATCTCGGGGATACTTTTTAATGGACATTCAGGTTGCTTAGGCAAGTAAACGTACAGGCGGGAACGAAGAAGCTCCCTTGTCTGAATCGAATAGGTCTATGAGAAATTTAATTACTAAGTGATAATATTTTTTTTTGATATTCAGGGACTCGCGGTGGGTGATAAGATACTACTATATATTTTTTTAATTAATAAACCGCTCAATTAAAGTTAATTACGTTAATGATAAGCGCTTCAATGGGATTTAAGGGCCTTTGTATATATAACTCGTAACTCTTAATTCCTTAATCTCCCGTTCATACTTGCTCATTTTAATCGATTTTCTTCTTAATTGTAATTATCGCCTGGTTAGTCATACTCTCATTATGTATATTGTCCTAAATGGTGTAATGTTTTAATTTTTATAATTATGTAAAATTTTAAATTGACGGTGTAATGTTTTAATTTCATTTTTATTGCCAACTGAAAAATTTATTTATTTTTCAATATTTTTACATAATTCTGTATAAATTTTTTAAACAGAATTGAATACAAAATAATAAAATGGTTTTTTTAAAAATAGAATCGAATTTTTGGATTTTTTTCTTTTTTAAACTCTACCGATCGCTTATATTCTGTAATTCTCTTTTTGCTATCCTCAGTTGTAAGAATTTATTGAATATGTCCAATAATATTTACTGCATTTTTTACTACAAGATGAAATACTTAGCACTTAACAAATTGAAAACTTAATTGGACTTTTATAGGGTACCTTACCTCCTTAAAAACCTAAAGGGTGTACAAGCCGTTTGGGGGGTGGCTTGAGTTCAAAGGTCACCCCGTGCAATGTGGCAAAGACGCTTCGTAATTGTTTCAAATGCAATCAAACAATTTCTAGATGGGTTTTTATTACTTTAGAGTGAAACATTGCGAAATATATACTCTTGTAATATTCAAGGGTGGAATAGATAAATTCGGGACAGTACTTAATATTTTTGAGGAATCACGTCAAAATTGAGGTAACCAAAAAGTTTTCCGAACCATTAATGGAATATTAAGCTTAAGAGGAGGAGGAGGGTTTTAGCGTAGCTTCTGTTTTCAGATAGATTTCGTCACGTTTTTGAAAAGTAATATTAGAATACATTTTTTTTTGTTTAAAGCTCGTGAAATTCGGATAATCGTGGTGAACCCTTTTTTTTTTCTTTTTAATTTTTGAGTTCACTTGACTCTTCAGTTAATGCTTCCCTCGTTCCCTTACTCACTTTAGACCCGTAATCAAGTATCTTTTCATTCAACAAACGTACTAGATACGTGCTTATTGCTTTTAGGAAGTCGAATATGAAATATTAGACCTACGGAAGAGAATGGGGTTGAAAATATCTAATTTTTCTCTGAAGTTGTACGAAATGAATTTGCGTTTCCAGGAAATCTTATTCCTACTGTATTTTGTGTTAAAGGACGACTTCCATCGAAAAGGGTTCTAGCGAACTGAAAACCGAGTACCGAAACTAACAATGAAGCGACCATGCCCGCTGGGTCAAAAGTTGGAAGGGTTCTAGCTAACTGAAAGCCGTGCAATGTGGTTCTAGCGAACTGAAGATGAACAAATGAAATCCTTTCTCTCGAATTTTTGCTTTCTCCTGAAGGAAATTCTCTATTGTGTATCTTCAGTTCGCTAGAACCACATTGCAGGGCTTTCAGTTAGCTAGAACCCTTCCAACTTTTGACCCAGCGGGAATTCGAAAATCGGCACGGTCGCTCCATACTCGGTTTTCAGTTCGCTAGAACCATTTTCGATGGAAGTCGGCCTTTAAGAAATGTTTTAGAAAAGCTGTGACAATGTATTAATTTATGCATACGTAGTATCAGAAATTCATGATATAACCCTCCTTCGGAGGGTTATATCAAGAATTTCTGGTAGTATTTATACTTATTTACACTGGTATATTTGTTTTAGGTAACGAATTATCATACTGTATTTTGTGTTAGTTAGCTATAACAAAGTATTAGCTTATTATGCTATTCTGCTGTCTTTATCGTTTATTTATTTATTTGTTTGTTTCTTTTATTTGGATCAAGATTAAAAAGACGCCGACTTATTATAAATAAATTTAATAATTCTTTAAACATTGCAAACATCCAAATAATTTTTAAAAATAACTAATAATAAGCCTAGAGACAAAGGAAAAGTGTAAAAATACATAATTTAAACTACAAAAACTTCCGACTTTAATTATTTCTAATTAAAAATTAGTGGTATATCTCGGTTACCCAAGTGATTCCATATCTTTCCTGAATTATTGGCCCCCCAAGCAGGGGCTAAGATGTTAACATAATTTGCTCCATATTGAAAGTACCGATGTATGTGCAAGTAACAAATTTACAAATATCTAATTTATTATATAACGAATGGTATAAAATAATAAGAAATATGTTCGCCTATTAAAGATTTCGTCAGAATTCAGTTTTGTTTTTACGAAACTTTGACGAAAGAGGGATGACACCCCTGATATTTTATAATTAATATTAATAACGTTGAAGATACGAAGGTGCCATTACGTGTCTTAAAGTATAATCAATTTGTGGTATAATTTATTCTCATCTCTTCACGCGGAAGTAAGCTTACTTCCGACAAAGTTTAGCAATTTTGTGTTTTTTCTTCTGACTGAGATATTGTAATCAACAAGAATTAATTAGCGACCATTTCCTGTCATTTAAATTGGAAATTAACTACTGATTATTAATTCATCGGGGGATTAGGATTAACAGGGGTGCCATGTACAAGTCAGGAAATTTCAAATTGGAAGTCAAGGAATTTTCAAATCGTAATTTTAAAATTCAGGGAATTTCATGTTTAATTTTAATATGGAAGCATTAGCGTGAACTGATTTATTTATAACTTTATCATCTTTATGTTATACTAGTCATTTTTAATCACTCAACATTTTGACTTTTCCACAATTAAACGTGGAAATATTGGTTATGGAAAACCTGGAAATTCAGGAGATTTTGAAATGAAAAATCAGTTTGAACCCTGGTTAAACCTTTTGAAGTTCATGAATAATTTGAATCTATATTAAAATTACTTATCTTTTCATTCTCAAAATGTATTTTAAAATAACTGTTCGAGTTGTTTAGGTGTTGTGCAAAAAATAACACTCTAACCGAATCGCTTCTCATCGTTGATCTATAGCGAAATTATTTTTAGAAGATGGATTTTAGTAAAAAAACTATTTAAGAGAGAGAAAAGGTTTTGATATTTGAAGAGATGCGTTGAAAACCGTCAAAATGTTTTTTTTCCTTCAAAAATTTAAAGATTAAAAGGATTGAAAAAATTTATATCTATCAATCATACAGTAGTAATTGCTTATTTCTATAGAAGGAATTACTTGGTTAAATGCAATTGGTTATAATTAGGCAGTTTAATATTTCAATAGGTTGAAATTAACCTTCCAAAATTAAATGAAGGGAGACTGGAACGCTGATGCCTTTTAAAGTTATACGCGTTCAAAAGTTGAAATTGTCATGACTTACAAATTTTATGGGTACAGTAGTTTAAATTCTCATGAGTTACGAGTTTTATGGGTACAATAGTTTAAATTCTCATGAGTTACGAGTTTTATGGGTACAATAGTTTAAATTCTCATGAGTTACGAGTTTTATGGGTACAATAGTTTAAATTCTCATGAGTTGCAAGTTTTATGCATTTAAAAGTTAAAGTTGTCATGTCATACAAGTTGTATGCATTCAAAAGGTAAAATTCTTACGACTTACAAGGTTTATGGGTATAAAAGTTGAAGTTCTCATGGCTTATAAGTTTTATGGATACAAAAGTGGAAATTCTCATGACTTACAACGTTTTATGGGTACAAAAGTTGAAGTTCTCATGGCTTATAAGTTTTATGGATACAAAAGTGGAAATTCTCATGACTTACAACGTTTTATGGGTACAAAAGTTGAAATTGTCATGACTTACAAGTTTTACGAGTTCAAAGGTTTACGACTAAAAATAAATGTTTAATCAAATGTTGAAGTATATAATTTCAAATGTTCGTAGGTTCATGTCATTATTTAAAATAAAATCGATAAACTTATATCCATAACTTCAAATATAACATTTTATGAAATTAGCACGGTTAGTACCCAAACTTTCGCAATCATTGATGCGGAACTAATTTCAATCCACCCTAAAAGGCGCGATTAAACCGTTCCAATATTCCAATCTCCATGTAAATTATTCAACATATAATATTCCGATCCGAGGGAAATAAATTATAGAATATATAGACAAAGACGAACTGGTGGGGGCGGTAAACTCTTCACTTTCGGTTTCTATTTAATATCTCTGACTAGAAATGGAGAGCGTGAAAGTATCTACTTAAATATGGACTGTTGTTCTTGTTTATTTAACCAATGATTTTGGGGGGATGAATTATTGGAGGCGGTTCGAGTTGCTAGTTTCAGATGTTTCTAGTCCTCTCAATAAACTAGGATTTTAAAGATTTTTAGTTAAAAATGGGGACGAAAGATAGGGTATATAAAGGAGCATCCTCGTAGTCTTTAACCACATTCAATCTCGTTAGTCGTTGCCATCAGCATCTGGATTATTTCTTCATCGATATCATGACGCGCGCAATTTTTACGGTTAAATACTTAATTTAAACTCAAGTTTCGTTGTGATTATTAACTCTTTTTCTAATGTAATTTTTATTTATTTCTGTTCAGGTTTGTTTGGCTGTGATCCTCGTAGCTATCGCGTTTTCCAAGCCGCAAGAAGATTTTCCACAGGTTAGTGATTTTGTTTCGTTCATTATTTGTCATCACGGTAAAATGCGATAAACCAACTGAGAACTGGCGTTCTGTGTTCTTTTGTGATGCTAATCCTTGGTCAAAACATTATATATTATTATTTTTGTAAACGGTTCAGTTTTGCTCTTTTTGAGACACGTTTCATTTCATTTAAAGAGAGTGAAAATCAAACCGCGAAGATGCGCGTGGCTTAATTGTTGCAAAGGTAAAAGGTCATCTTTAGACGTTAGTAAAAGCGTACGCTTTATCATTACGCTAATTGCTTACTCGACTTCATCGTCCAGACAACATCAACCTTTCTAAACACACATATTCAAACTTATCTCGCTATGCTACCAACAAAAAGGTTAATGGGGTCACGCTACGGAACTTTCTTTCTCTCTCTCGCCGTGTCTGAAATCTATTTCAAATTCCCAAAAGCTAAAATATACCTCAATAAATCAACAAAAATGTAAAAGTATCTCGTGAAGATATACTTCATTTAGGCTTAGCATAGGGTGTTGGCGCGACTCTTGTTGGTCTTAATTTGCATGAAAGCTACGGTTTAACCCCACCCACTCTCGCCTAGGAAATAAAAAATAATATTTAAAACTCAGCTTGTAAGCTTTGGGTCATCATAAATAAGCTTTACGACGTGAGATTCATTTGGGACATACCCAAACAAACATTGTAATTAAAACAATGACTGCAACCCAAAACCCAAACACCCCCTAGCAACCCATGCCGTACGAGTTCGAATACCGTGTTGATGACGGTGAAGGTTCGAGACACGGTCGTCAAGAGTCGGGAGATGAATCGGGTACCGTTAAAGGATGGTACTCCTACAACGACCCAAATGGAGTCTACCGTCGTGTGGATTACGTAGCTGATCGACACGGATTCAGGGCCCATATTAACACCAATGAACCAGGAACCAAGGCTGAGGATCCAGCCGATGTCCAGATGAGGTCCATTCAACCACCAGCTTCCCTACTTAGCTCCACTCATAGCCAACCTCAAAGATATCCATCTTTTAATAGCCAACCTCATGGTCCAACGCAGTACTACTAGACTCATCTCTTTTTACACAATCTTTTCACTAGTCTCGAGTTAGGGAAATTTTCATCTATTTTTTTAATGATCATCAATTGTGGCGGTTCCTAAAGGGTTTTCGGGGTGCAGGGTTTATAAGGGTCGGGCTTGGGTGTGCGGATTATTACGGGATTTTTTTCCAAGGGTGTTAGGGTTTAGTGGATATAGAATTAGTTTAAAAATAATTTCATTTCGGAATGCTTTATTTTTGGCGGTTTTTAAGGGCTCTAGCTTTTGGGGTGACTTTGGATAGGGTTTGGTAACTGGGTTTGTAGTTAAGGATGGTAGTTAGTAACGCTTTATATTAGTTTTGTAGTATGATATAGTTAGGTGTTTAAATTATTGCAAGGGAAAAGGTTTTAATTTTTTTAGCATTTTTTTTTTAGAAGTTTTGCTCATTTTTTTCTCTAAACACTTTTTTCTTTTATTTTTCTGTAAATTTTTCTTTTTAATTTTAACGCTAGTTAAATGAAACACATTAACATGTTTTTTGGAAATATTGTAAAATACTGTAATTATCATGAAAAAAAAACATGTATTAAAGACTGTTTTAAACATATTTTCCCAAGTTTGTACGAGATATCTATGTCCCCAAATATACGTACGTGAGAAAAAGAGAGTTTGCCGTACACGTACGCGTTTAAAATGAATAGAGTTATCATAAGTTTATAAGATATGTTCCATAAGTATGACACTTCGTAGTGCCTGAGACTTACAGCTCGAGCTAGTTCGAGAACGACGCGAGAATTGACTACACTAGGTTATGAAGTCCATCTTCCATTTTACTCTATACTAAGCCTTTGATAGCGCCTCACCAGGCGTCGCTTTACTAGAATCTATGACCTACGTCACTTCGTGACAAGCTCCAGTTTGTAACCAGTGACAAACTTATGGGACATATCTTATGAACTTATGGATTTATTAAACCGCGAACAAAATATATTCAATTATTTGGGTTGATATGGGTTTTAGTGATTCTGGGAGAGTTTTGAAAGTTATGAGCGAGGTCCGTCATTTCAACGCCGTCGTTATATATTCGGACGTGTTACGATTGCTTAATTGCACTGGGGTTAATCCAGTTTCGGACCTTTATCTGGTGGGCGGTTTCATGAGCTTGCGCAGTCGGTTTTAGTTAGCCGTGGTCAATTTGTCAAATGAGTGACCACAACTACTGTCTATAGAGCTCCTCTCTTGCCCCAAGTTCCTCTGTCCTTTTGGGTCACAGTTTAGAAGTAAAATTCGCGAGCGACACGGAAAGCTAATGGATTTAGAATTTTTATGAAAACGTATTGCGTGCGGATCGAGTTTAATATTGGTGAGTGGAGATACAAGATTTTAAAACGTGGGAGTGGAAATGTTTTGGAATTTAATGTAGTTGAGTTTTTAAAGTAAATAATTAAGATTTTAGCTATTTAATTTCTAGAAGCTTTACTCAGTTTGGTTACCGATTGTTGTACAAAATATAATTTTTATATACAGCGTGTTTCTGATAAGTGTGGGTTAAATTAAGGGCAATGTTCTTTGGGCAATTTTGAGCTGAAAATGTTCAATGACATTTTGCTATCCAGGCCACCTTTTTCAAGTGTTTTACGGATTAAATTAGCATTGTCTTTCAGTTTCTCAATTAAAATACTCTAATCTTAACTTGAAAACAGTGGCCCAGTCTTGAAATTGTTATAGAACTCAAAATCGCCCTGTATATAAAATTTACATTTTGTACAACCATGAAAACACGGTACAACCATCGGTAACCAAGCGGTGTGACTTTACTACAAATTAAAACAACTATAGTAAGTCATATATTTACCCATAAGACTGATTGTGTTGCTTATATAGATTCGCTGCACACAGAACTAAGATTCTTAGAATATTAAAAGACGTCCCCTAGCTCGAAGATAATTGCTACTTATTAGTTTCTATTATTTGAAATGAATCAGAGTAAGAGAGAGTGAAAGTGTAACTCCTATAACGAAATTGATTCGCGGTTGTTGCTAAGCCTATTTGATGAATAAATAATTACTTTTCCAAAGAGAAAATTATACGGTTTCGCCTTCGTTCGATCAGATTTCAAAGGGTGATTCCGCGGGATAAAAATAATAATTTAATGGAGTTGTCGTTTCTATGGGAACCACAAAGTTGGCCGCTAGATATGGAACATATCAGGAATACGTAGATTTCTTCCACTTGGAATCTTTAAGAAGCCGTAGATCCCCGGCAAGGGCTTAAAACTTTGTTAAACCGCCCGCTCCTTCCTCGCTATTCATTGGCTATTGAAAAATGTAAGACAACCGTCGATCCCAGGTTTACTCGTTCACAGTAAAAATTCAGGGAAATTTATAATTTCTAGTAAAATTCTGGGAAATCAGGGAAATTTGCGTCAAACAGGGGCCGAGTAATTAAGTAAAATGTTCATAAACATACCACCCTCCATAGGAATAGCATTACACCCAACTTTGGAGGCTCACAACTCTGGTTATATTAGAGATACGGGGATGTCCTTTGATTATGTTATAGTCATATTTGACCCCCTCCCTCCTTCGTTAACATTTGCTCCATAAGATACTCCATATACGGGAAAAACCTGGAAAATTCAGCAAAGTATATGGGGAAAAACATGGAAATCTCAGGGAAATTTGTTTTCCAAAAGTTGTATGAACCCTGGTTCAGAACATGCAAAGAAAACGTTTTTACAGTTAGGATTACGTCGATATCACGTGGTTTCTAATTTCAAATACATTATGCATGAGGTCAGGGGTAACAGTTCTTATAAGTCCTCCCCTTTAATTCATGCAGAAAGGAATAGAAAATGACAGGTCTAGCTGTTAAAGATTCCAAGTGGAAGAAATCGACGTGTTCCTGATCATATCCAATCGTGTACCTTTCGAACCATAAAAACAACTTTTTATCCCCTTCCTTAAACAAAAAAGATATATCGTTCAAGACTTTCTTCGATAAATAGTTCAATAAATACAATATCCGATCTCAATTTCATTTCAGAATATATCCACTCTCTGAGAAAGAGAGAGGGCGGCTGAAAAAGGAAATACCTCGAATCTTTAGATGAAATTGCATTCGAGCGCGTGATGTATTCGAAACAATGTCGTTTTTCCCCACTAGTTTCGTATTTCTGATTCTGTTGGTCAACTTTAAACCAAATCGTGAGTTCATTTTAAAAATGATGATTTACTTTAAACCGTATCTTTCTGAGTAAAGTCCCTGTACAGGGTGTTTCTGAAAGCTCTGGCTGAAATTAAGGGCATGTTCTTTGGGTGATTTTGAGTCGAAGATGTTCTATGACATTTTTGTCGTCAGGGCCATTGTTTTCAAGTTAAGATTGTCCAGAGTATTTTACGTATGACCCCTGAAATTTAATTAAGAAACTCGAGTTTAATTAAGGGGTCATCCCTAAAACACTTCAAACAAAATGCGAAAACGGTGGCCCGGACGGCTGCACGTTTTTTTTTGTCAATTTCTTAAGCTCTCTAACTAGTGGAGGTAGTTAAGTTTATTACTTGTTTCTCTGTTCAAAATTGAGTTCATATTGAATTTGAATTAAAATCGGACGTTTTTCATTATTATCCTTTATTAATATTAAAGACAGGCAGTATTTTTCGTATTTACACTTAGCCTGCAAATGACACGTAACCCTTGTGATATTTTTGGCCATATTCAGATGCGGCTAAATGCGAAGATCCTTGGAAAGGTTGGAGAGGTCACTGTTACTATTTCTCTACCATTCGGCAGACTTTCGACGAGGCGGAGAAGACCTGCTACGGTTTTGACGCGTTTTTGGCCAGTATTCGTAGCGTCGAAGAATTTAGATTCATCGCGAAGGTGAGCCGCTTGACACTCTAGCCATAAATCACCCGTTTAAACTCGCGTACCCTTCAATCAACCCGTAAGTTTTAATTCCGATAATTGCTTCGCGTCCCTTTTTGTTTTTAATAATACTCTGGGGAGCAAAACGCGATTGTGTACCGTTTTATTCAAAGCCTTTTTTGTGTTCGTAAATTGGACCCTGTATTTATGTCACCCCCGCAGTTTAAGAGGCGTGGAATTTTTCTTTCTCTCATCCATTTTTACCCGAAATTAATGCTCTCGTTTCGTAATTAAAAGCGATTTTTGGACAGTATAACTTGACACTGTAGTCAAAGGTTTCGTAACCCTTTTTGGAGTATTCTGGTCACACCCTAGTAACGTAGACTTCGAAATTTTTAGTTCTTCCATTCGTGTTCGCGATATACTTGTGAATTTTGTGGATGCTTAATTCAATACATTTTTTGAAGGGGGTTTCCTCACGTTTCGTTCATTAATCGCACCCCCGCGAATACATTTTCGACTCGATTATATGTCTCATTAACGCTCCACTATGCGCTGGTCCCCGATCTTCTTTCCCGCGTGTATTAGGCCAATATGGGACCCCAAAAATACGTGACCCACCCGAAGGCAATGTTTGAAAAGTTTTCAAAAGCTAACCACACCCTATTTTAAAACATTCTTTTGGAAAGATATGATTTTTCGTATACAATTTTTATTGTTTTTATAGAAAGGTCTACGCTACAACGTTTTTTGTGTTAGGCTTAGCATTTATAATTAGGTTTAATTTTCCATGGCGTCATTCTCGAAGATGATTCAAAAACTGGAAGCTTCCGCTTCGACCCAAGGTTGGTTCATTGGCATCAAACAACTTAACGTGACCGGAACGGACACTTACCGCTGGGTGGACGGCAGCGTTTCCGGTTTCCGGTTATGGCTGGTCAACCAACCCAATAACGTTTACGAACAGTGCGTCATGATGGACGGCACAGCCGGATATCGTTGGCGTGATGAACTTTGTAGGGAAAGGGCTTATTTTATATGCCGAAAGGACGTGGGTACGTTCAACTTCCAAGCGAGTCTCGGCTCTGATTTAGCTTAAACAAATACCACTAGATTCTCCTATAATGGAGGGGTGGAGTTTACTGGCCCTCTAAGCTTAGCAAAGGCTAGTTTTATCCCCACCTTCTTGGAAGATTTGTTATTGGCCAGAATGTTAGGGGTGCTATAGGAGCAGACATTTGCTTTAAACTAAGCTTAATTGGCTTGACGGATTTAAACGGTGACCCTTGTAATTGCAGGCGCTATGCAATGCTACGAAGGAAACGTAGATGGTGCCCGTGAATATGATGTCAGCGCTGCCCAGTGTTTAGAACAATGTCGTGGGCAAGGTTACAAAGTAGCCGCTTTATCCGTTGTCCGATGCGCCTGTTTCCAAAGCATGGATACCAAATACTTTAAAAAAAGACCGAGACACAAGTGCAACGCTCGTTGCGCGGGTCAACATTGCGGACCCAAAGGTTTCTTCGCCGTCTACAGCATAGGTAAGTGACCTCTCTCTTTCCTTCTTCGAGCGATAAATACTTGACATCCGGTTTAAGAATACTACCCGGAACTGGCCAAGACGTGCGACGACTTGCGTGACGTTGGAGTCTCGAAACCGGGTGTTTATATACTTCAAAAGGATCAAGCCGCGGCTAAAAAAGAGCGCAAGAAAAACGAAGGGATTGCCGGAACCCGTTGCTTCATGGATGGCCGTAAGTACCAAATTCTTTGACCTTTAACCTCGTCTTTAGAATAGTCCCCTAAAAACATAGGAAAGTTTCTAGGTCTTATCTCTTCGATGTTTGTTTTTGGTATTTTATCATGGTTAAGTAATACATTTTCCTAATTCTTACGCTTATTTGACACAAAGCCGTAGCCAAGGTTGGCCCGTATCCTAGTGGTAAGTCTAACATAGTTAAAAACACCCACCGACTATCCACTCTTTTCCTAAAATCAAATGTTCCCTGAATGAATGGTGTATTGTATGGTGACCGTGCCGTGGTGACGTAGATAAGCATACTTTGATGGTTTTAATTTGCGTTTCGCGCTTGTAGTAATAGAGCTCTGGGAGCTTGAGATTTCTCGTTTTTCTTAGGCGTAGGTTTTCCTTTGTTCCGCGCTGTTTTAGTCCAGAGTTTTTGTTCTTAGCTCATTCTGTTCTTAGCTCATTCATATTTGTAGTTTATGGCTTCCAGTTTTGATTTTTTTGTGGGAATTTTGCTTTTCTTGGTTCCAGAATAGTTTCTAATCGTAGTTACAGATTTTCCAGTTAGTTTACAATTTAAGTTGATGGTTTTTATTGATTTTTGTCGCTTTCAACGTGTAATTATTTTTTCGGTTATTATCCAAATAAAATCGGTGTTGTTCGTTGGGAACTTTAAAAATTTCTTTCAAGCGGCATTGTATACTTCTTAAACCCTTTGCCAGTATCCAAAGGTCCTCCCAGAACGAGATCACCTCCTTCTTCCGCGGGTGGTTCGGGTGGTGGTGGTGGTACGAATAAATTGGCAAGCGACTCAGCCGCTTCTACCACAACAGCAGTTCCAATTCCATTCTGGAGGAAAAACCGCAACAAGAACTCAAAGGACAAACAGGAGAAACCTCAACAGGACAGCGCCGATGGTCAACCCGATAAAGCTGCCGCTTCGGCCGGTGATACTTCACCGGGGAATCTGTCCAATCAGCGACGATTCAATCCGGCCCTTTCTCTAATCGTACCGTTTCTTATGGGAATGAGAATGTCTCTCTAAAGTGTCTTCTATTTTAATCATAAGACTAAATTTAATAGGACTGTGAACTACTTTTGCTAAACTATTTATCGCCTCGGGAAACTGTAGTTTCTGCTATGTTTTTAGTGCGTATGTGTCATGACCGTGGGATTGTATTACGATAGTTATTAAGTTCAGAAACAAGGCTGCAAGTGCTGAAAGTATGAAAATAGTATTTTTATTCAAAAAAATGTTACATCCGCTTTTAACCCTCGGCCATTTTTGTAAGCGTTCGCTGTAATTAGAATAATGAAGTCCTGTCCTCTGGACTCCATTACTTTACCCTTTTCAATGTCCTCGGCGCAATACCTATCATAGAAATGTTGTAAGTTACGTCAAATTTAGGCTTAATGACTAAAGAAGCCTTACATATCGCCGTGGTACAAGTCTTTCGTCCGTATCTCGACTCTCTCGTAAGTACATAGTCCGTTGAAGATATGTCCCTCTTTATCTAGTCTCTTATCGAAACTAAAATCTTGAAACTCAACTCTGACTCTTTGACCTTGAGGAGCCTGAATCCACCAACTACAATCCTCGTATGGGTTCAATCTTTCCGGGTAATTTGGGGTTTCAATGGTGGTGGGTTCGGTAATGTTACCACCACAAACGGGTTCGGCTGTACGTTTTTAAAGTTACAATAACGGTAATTGTCTATCAACAGACAATTTTAACTTACGGTAATAATCTCCTGTTATATTTTCGCACAACTTTCCGCTTGTACCAGTAGGACAATCGCATTCGCAATCTACTGGGTAGTCCTTGCGGAATGGTTTTAAATACCCACCATTTTCGCAAACGGTTGTCTCCAAATTTGGACAATCCGCTAATTGGGAATAAAAGTACTCAGTAAAAAAATCCCGTTAGGGATTTACTATTATAGTCAATTCGAAATTTATCACAATCATTTAACATTACGACCTCATTTTTTGCTAGTTAGACCCAAAATCAACTTAACTTCATAGCACTAGCAAATGCTATTCTCAATTCTCTTAGTATGAAGTTAAGTTGATCTTTTTGTAAAGGTTTGGAAAAAAATGCTTTTTAAACAACAAATGTTTGAACTACGCAATTAAAACCAAATTACTCATATCGATGAACTTGCATGTATTAATCACCACCTATTAGAACTTACCATTGCAATCGTAAAGGTTATTGGCAATTTTCCGGTCCCTGAACGTGAGACCAGTATATTTCCCCATTAGTCTCTGATTATGCGGGTTCCTAGTGACCAGGGTATTTCTTTCGTATGGTCTCTTACTGAACGCCATACTTGAGTAGTGCATAATCGACCCAAAATCATATTCGGTCCCGAAACTTTTGTCCATTTGTTGGGAAAATTGGGGTTGCATTCTACTAGCAATGTTTTCCGGTAGGAGAACAGCGTGTTCTTGGCGATCGCTACGGGCTTGTTCGTGAAAGAAGCCCACAGCGTGTCCAATTTCGTGAATGACTATGTCTTTCTGCGATATAATTAAAAATAAAATCTAGTTTGAAACCTAGATTGCTTGATACCATAAGTTAATAATATATCTATGACGTAGCACATACGTCTCTTCATGGCATGCTGTCACTAACCAGTGACAAACTTATGGAACATATCTTATGTTGATACTTACATTTTCGCAACCTTTTCCAATTGACACGTCTTGACCTCTTAAGGTCAGGAAAACATTTCCGATGTAAGAATAGCAACCCGAGAGATCGTTTCTAAAACGAATGTACCAAAAAGGGTAGTCGTCAAACATGGCGCGTTCTTTAAAGGTCAAACAAGTATGTTCCTCCCAATGTTCCATCGCGTCTTCTATGATCCTTCTGGTTTGTGGAGTGATGGCTACAGAGGTTTGTATTTGTTAGAAATTTACCGGAAATGGGGTTGAAGTTTGAGCTTCATTCCTACACTTATCAAATTCGTATTTGAGTTGTTTTTTGGGCCATAATATAATAGGGTTAGCGGTTCCCTTCCTCATTTGAAGTTCAACATCGCTTCCTTTTTCGTCATCTTCCGGTTTATGTATTGCCACGTCACCGTCTATTATGATCTCTCCCGATGAGGTTTTACTTGGGTTACCACCGAAGAGTTGAAACTGTTTAAAAACTTGATTAGTTAGCTTTAAAATTGAAGTTTAGTTAATTATTACCATTGCAAATTCCTCCTCTGCCCTTTCATCGTGTTCAATCACTTCACTTTTCTTATCCTTTGGGGATGACTCGCCAAGGGGTGAGGGTATTTGAAGTTCAAGTTGGGTTTCATCGGCGTCCAAATCGTCAAAGTACTTGAAAGTAATTGTTGTAAATTTACTTTGTCTACAAGTCTTTCCCGGAAACTTACGTGTACTCCTGAGGTTTGTCTTTTGGTGTTGTTCTTTTTCTTGTAATCTCCCAAGTCAATTACAACGTCCTTGTCAGTGTATGGGTACTTAACCAGTTTTCCCTGAAAGAAAATATTGCAGACTTACAACAGGAATGAAGCATTATGGTGCACTAGCTTACATTTACGATTTTTAAATACTCCGGAGGTGTTTCTAGAAGTTTTTCTACCTCTTTATCGGGTTTTCCCTCCGCTGCCTGTAAGTTCAATGGTTAATGCCGTTTTTAACTTAACTTAAAAATTAGAACTAACTTGAATTCCATTATTGAGGCAGTATATTAACAAAGTCAAAAATGTTAACTGTTTGATTTCCATAGCGGCGAGCCGTGGTTTGAACGGGTAATTTCCGCGACATCGAGTTTATATCGTGTACCCTCATAGACATACCCGCTTCTAATTTTTAATTAATTCCCAATTTGTTTTATTTGGTTTTATTTGATTATTGTCAAGATCAGGGTAATTGAATGATTTGTAGACCCGATTCCAAGTATTAGAGTTCGTTTACATCCTCTAACGAAAGGTAAGGGGTTGAATTTAGTAACACCTGCCCAAAGATACGTTTTTAATTACAATTATTATCTGTGGATTAAATTAAATATATTCCTCAGCAAATGGCTAGGGTTACGAAAGACATCTAGCCTTTAATGTCAGGGCTTACACCAAAGGTTAAAGCAAATTTCGAAAACTTTTCAAAGAGGCATAAGTTAGAATTCAAACGTCAATAATAGCCAATCCCCTTGCACCTGAAAAGTAGGCTTACCCGCCACAATCCCCTTGCCCCTGTAAAGTAGGCTTACGTGAGCGATGTTGAGTCGAAAATCTTTTATCATTCATAGTTTGCCCTAAGGGACGCCGTTTTCGAGTTATGATATATTTATTGTAGTAGGAAACGATGTGGCTTAGTTATGGGCCAGAGCATCTTGTTTTACAAATTTTAACCTAGTATTAGAAATTTTAGAATGAATGTCCTTTAATTGTACGTTCATTTCACTGATGTTATGGGGTTTCTTTGGTTCTCTTTTCCCTTTTCTATCAACCACTACTGCTTCTTTATTTTCCATTTTGGACCATATATTTAAAATAGGAATACCTCCTGCTCTTTGGTTTCCGATTCCCTCCCCCCCCCGCTTGGTAGTACAACCGGATAGGCAACTCCATCTCCGACGGCAGCTTATTTGTATATACTCTATTCCAGCTTTGGTTGTCAGCATGCGCAAAGCTAAATTGCATAGAGACCTAGCTTTGCTCGTGCTGACAACTGATGTTGTAACAGAGTATATACAGAATAACCTGTCGTTCGAGATAGGGAGTTTCCTATCCTATAGGGAGCTAACAACTAAGGGGAAGAGATAGTCTGACGTCACACAGCCCCCTCTGGTTGGCATTTTTGCGCGTAGAATACTCTTTCCAACCGTTAGGGGGGATGAAACTACAGTAAGAGATAGAAGGGTGTGACGTTTCAGGGTCAGAACTGTTAGCTCTCTATAGCGTGAAAACAAATTTCCGCACGCGCATTCTTTATCCATGGTACAACGTCATTCGCGATTTTCCCAACACTGATAAATGTAGGATTGAAGGCACTAGGCAGGCAAAGATTAGGACACGTGATCGGTTAGAGAGTAAACCATTAAGCCTTTGCTTTCTATTTTCATTCACTTTTTCAGCCAGACACTCTGACAGCCACAGCAAGTTTAGTTATTAGTACGTTATTAACGGTTTTAACTAGTTAAAATAAGGAAATGGCAATGTATAAGGGAGCCGCGAGTGAAGCTGGCAGAGCCATGCAACTGAAAAAGAAGGTATTATATTGCGTACACGTTTACGAGTGGTTTCGTCTCTGAACTTAGCTCTTATCAATAAGCTTAAACTTTACAGAGAGAGAAAGCTTTGGAAGAGCTCGAGCATCAAAAACGTAAAATTGAGGAAGAAATGAAGCTATCCACGATTGGCAATAAATTCGCGACACATTATGACGCTGTTGAACAACAATTAAAATCTAGTACCATAGGTCTAGTTACGCTAGATGAGATGAAGGTACAATTAAAATTTCTCTACTAGTTTTCCTTAGAAGAACGGATTCTAACGAAACACCAGGTCCATTATAGGCGAAACAAGAAGATGTGGTTAAAGAAAGAGAGAGGCAATTGGCCCAAAGATTACGCGAGAAGGAGATGATGAGGGAAAGAGAGATTCAAATGAAACAAGAGAAGAAGGAACGTCAAAAACGTCAAATTGCCGCCTTATCTTTTAGACTCGATGATGAAGAAGAAGACGCTGAAGATGAGAATGAAGATAACGAGGAGAATGATGGTGGAGATAATGAAGAAAAAATAAAATCTGAAAACGAAGAGTCGAGAGAGCCTGAAACCTTGGAAAAAGAAGATGTTAAACCAGACATTTCCAAAATTGAGATGAAGTTAAATAACCAAACATCCCAATCAAATGAAAACTCTTCCTCTAGCATTGTCGACCTTCCCGATACTAAGATTAAAAGGGAATTCTTAAGTAGTGAGGATTCAAATTCCACTTTCTCCGATTTTGGAGAGGATAAACCGAGAAGAAAGAAAAAGATTAGGAAAAATCCTGATGTGGATACTAGTTTTCTTCCTGATCGTGAAAGAGAGGAGGAAGAGATGAGACTTAGAGAGGAATTGAGATTAGAATGGGTCCAAAAACAAGAAAAGCTTAAAAATGAAGAGATATCCATCACTTTCAGTTATTGGGATGGTTCTGGACACAGACGTAGTGTTAAAATGAAGAAAGGGAATAGCATTTATCAATTTTTACAAGTAATAAGCTTATCATGATCATAATTTAAAGGAAAAGTGTTAGTAACATAACATTATACCTTAGAAGAACAGCATTTTTCTAAATATAGAAGGAAAAAATATTAAAAAACAAAAATAAACGATCTCTTATTACAAAATAATTAAAATTTAATTAGTATTAAAAACAAGGAGTACTGTGGCATCTGCCATTGGTTTAGTGGCGTCTTCTAGCCAGAACCTCTTACCCCTACAGGATTGGTTGAATTCTCACAGGCTGACAGACAGGCTAGGAAATAAGACAGGTTTACAGGTCAAAAACCAGTTTATTAATAGCTTGGACCACTTTTTTTATTCAAAACGTGAGGGTCACTGGTCCCAATGACTAGTTTAATAATTCCTACTTTTATTAAAAATTGATATGGGGACCTCTTTAATTATTTTCATTTGAACATAAATTTCGACTCCATGAGTCCAGTTGTGTATACAACCCTAAGCCGAGAGAGATTTTTTTAGAAGAGAGAACGACCACAAGTCCTGTGACCAGTAGAAAAATAAATTGGGGAAGGGTCACTGGTCCCGGGACCAGTTTCATACTTAAGACATCAGGGGGTCACTGGTCCGGAGGACTAGTTCAGAAATAAACCTTATTTCCAAGCCTGCTGACAGATGTAGGTTGAGCTGGGGTTCAAGCTAGCAGACGCCACTAAACCAATGGCGGATGGCACCAGGCTGGGAAATAGCACACTTCCTCTGGTCCAAAACCAGTTTATTAATTGCTTGGACTAGTTTTTTAATTCAAGAAGTGGGGGTTACTGGTCCTCGGGACCAGTTTATTAATTGCAAATCTATTGGAGAACAAAGGCTGGGACCAGTCCAGAGACCAGTTAATTATTTCGGGGACTAGAGGGGTCACTGGTCCCAAGGACTAGTTTAAAAAATATCCTTATTTCCCAGCCTGGATGGCACAGTAGTCCTTGTTTTTAATACTAATTAAATTTTAATTATTTAAGAGATCATATATTTTTTAAATATATTTTTCCTTTTATATTTTGAAAAAGTCCATTTTTTTTAAGGTATAATAATGTTAGGTTACTTTGACTTATTAAGGAAAATTATTTTTGTATATTTTTATTTTCCTACATTAGAAATGTTTGGAAGTTTTGCGTAAAGAATTCCATGAACTTCGTACTATAACTGGTGACCAATTGATGTATGTTAAGGAGGATTTGATAATTCCACATCATTATACCTTCTATGATTTTATTGTAACAAAAGCTAGAGGAAAAAGTGGTCCTCTATTCAGTTTTGACGTTCACGATGACATTAGGTAATTTTTTCTCAAAGTTTATCATTTAAATTAAGATTTTGATCATTCCAGAGGATTTAATTGAACTTTTTTCTTTCGCTATCGTTAAGACTCGTAAATGACGCTTCAGTTGAAAAAGCCGAGTCTCACGCTGGTAAAGTTCTTCTCCGATCTTGGTACGAGAGAAACAAACATATTTTTCCAGCTTCTCGTTGGGAACCTTATGATCCAACTAAAAACTATGAAAAATATACTATATCGGATCGCAAAAAATAGATTCCGGAATTCTATATATACTCCTGGTGTTCATTTTTGTACATATTCTAAATTAATTAACATCATAATTGTTAAAAAAATACCTCACGCAGCGACTTCTGAGTTAAGAGCCTCTCAAATAGTAAAGTTCATGACCCAATAAGTGCGCAACGATCATCAACCATGTTACAAAGATCTTACAAATTAATTAATAAAAGTTGCGGTTCAATTGTAATTTCTTCAAAAAAATTTATTAATAATTTCAATTTCAAGCACTTCAAAAAACTACAAATCTATTTTTTTGAGCCTTTTTTTTTTTTTTCAAACTTACAATGTATGGGCTAAAATATTTATTTTTCAAAAGGAATCTAAAAAATATCTTCAAACCTCCTAAGTAGCTAAATGGTTTTCATAATTTTAATACAGTTATTTTTTTTAGCACTAAATTTTAATTTAACTATCATTAATACTTTCAACTTTAATCTAGGGTTTTTTTGTTATATGTTTTAAAACTACAATAGGTGGTCAATATTAATTTCGTTTTTCAATTTAATAGGTCAATTCCCCCCTCAGTTTGGTGGTGGCATTTTAAATCCATTTTGTTGAGTCGCATCGCAATTGTAGTGGATTTTAGAAAAACTTACATTACATTAGCGGCAATATTTTATTTCTTAAAACGGAAAAGTTATTGTTTGTTTTTCTTTTCTTTTTTTCAGTATAAAAATATAAATTACCTTTTTTTTTCTCTTACAATTTCTAATCTTACTAATTTTATTTGTTTCTATAAACTCAGTATTTAAAAAAAAATGCCCTTTTTTTAAGTTTCTATTTGCATTGTTTTAACTGAAATTTATACTTAAAAAATTCATTCATTCTTTCGTGATAAAGCTAAAACCTCAACATTGTTTTTTTCGTTTTTGTGAATGTAAGATAAAAAATAGCACGCTTGATTCATTTGGTAAAACTATGGTTGTTGTTATAACGATTCTTTGGTATAATTGAAATTTGAAACTGGTTTTAACTAAATGACTTGGAAAAATACCCGAAGACCTAAACCATGGTCGCAATCTGCGAAATGAACGTTTTAGCAAAAGGGGATAATAGAAGAAGGATGCCACTCTGTATCCTCCTAATGCTTTAGTTATGTAACGTCATTCTTCCCAGGCGAGGGATCCCTTTTTGTTTGCTCTCCCACTCAACAAACTTCAGATGGGCATCGCACCGTAAGGTGAATTCTATAACTCTTTGGTACTAAATCCTCAGCAATGAACTCCCTAACCTAGTCTTGGGGTGAAACAAAAATCCACAAGTGCGTCTTGCCAAATAGTTTAACGCAAATAGAGTAATGATGAGGGAACTATTTATCGCGTATGTGATTTGGTTTAGTAACCTTGCTCCAAATGTTGCGATGTTGGGAAGAATGACGTTACACTTACACCTCTTTGTGGTACACTTCTCTCGAAGAGAAGTATTATATACTTCTGGTTTTAGCTATTGCGTTGTCACTTTTGTGAGATGGAGAAGCCATAATTTTCGGAAAATAGGATATAATACAGGATTAGGAAGCAATTTTGAGGCTTTGGCAATATTTTGTTTTATAGCGAAGGCGTATTCTTCCTTTTGGAGATTGCGTTTTATTGTTAATTAAGCGAAATGTAATTAAGCCATTAATAATAGTATAAATTGGAAGAACAAATTATTAACACCCGAAATAAGTAATTAGCACTTGGCTTTAAGCCTCATTACGCGAAACCTTAGGTTTAGTTTCTTAAGATCGATTGTTATAATTAACTATGTAAACTGAGCTTTCTTGACCAATCAGACTTTGCTTGGCGCGCGCGTCATCGCCTCCGCAATGATCGCTACAGCTCATGTCCCGTTCTTCATCCATGACGGAGGTGGAACTATTCGCCGTCATGTCTGGAGGGCTGGATTCCCCGTGGAATGTAACGTTAACCGCTGGTAAACTAATTTTACGCTGCCCTGACACGACCAACGAGTTTGAATGACCCTTCACTAAAACATTAGGGTCCAGTCTTCGCGTGGGCGCGGTAAAACTGCCCGACCTTGTCCTATGACCGTGATGTTTCTTAACATATTTGACTAGATCAGCCCCTCGACTAGAGGTAACAGTTAGGGGCTCTAACTCGTGAGTTTCGTTACTAGGTAGTTGCGTTATGGCCGGACAACTGGCGCTGGACGTCGAGAGCGTCGATTCGGACAAGGCGTAAGCGGGTTTGTCAAAGGGAATCGCGTTGGAAGTCACTTCGCAACACGAGTTACAACAGCCCTCGAAACTCGGGTATCGCAACTGTAGTTGGCCGTTTTGCGGCCCCAAGAGACTGAGCAAAGACTGAAAGAAAAACGTGGCGTAAAGCCAACTGACCGTAGTGACCAGCACTAGGAAGATGCCTATCTGCAGATAAGCTAAGACCGCTGATGAAAACATCAAAGCTCCCGCCACAAATGTGGTGAAAGCCCCCATGGCTACTGGACTACCAATCTTGGACAGTGAATGGATCACTGACGAATCCCTGTCCTCCTGAGAAGAAAGTCTGAAATGGTACCGAGATACGTTTCAGCCTGTGACTTTTTCAGTTCATTTACCTGACTTACCTATAGGCTATCCCATAATGCAAGGTAAAATCCACTGCTAAACCAATTGCGACCGAAACGGTAATGCTTTCGAGAATATTGAGTTTCCAACCCAGTAGAACCAAAGTGCCAACTGTCACCATTATGATGCAAGCTATGGTTAGAATGGCGTAGAGACTGATCAGTAAGTTCAGAGTGGTAACCAGTAACGCCAAAAAGGAAACTCCAACCGCAACACCAATGGCTACCAATGTGCCTTTTGCCAGACTGTCCTGTTTTTGGGGAAAATGTCAGTCAATAATGCGCGTAAATTGAATGAGAACTTCGTTGTCAGACTTGGCACCAACCTGCAAGTCGAAGAATTCAAGATCACTGATAAACCATCCATTCCTCATTTCTGGTGGTGCGGTAGCCATCATGCCTTTAACCCAAGTATCCACTTCCGTTTTGAACCGATTCATGTCAGTGTAGGAATTAGTGTAGGTAAAGGTACTATCGTATTCAACAACTATAACTTTGACATTTCCGGTATTTCTTTCGAAACGAGGTCCAGCAACTCCCGGTGTGAATAATCCGGGTGTTTTATGTAACAAATTAACCGCCTCCCCGATACACTGATTGAATACACGAGGTTTATAGGGAAATTTGGATGTTTGGCAACAAGGAGTTCGATTGTATTTGGTGATACCGTCAACGCAACGTCGTTCCATCCAGTTCTTCATGGTTTCGATGAAACAATTGTGTAAAAGCGCGCCGATGGTGGACTGATAAAAACTTTGGTTGCGCAATTCCTTGCAAAAGGACAGCAACCAAGATTGAGCTGCCGGCGTCGAAACGTTAAAGGTCGGGTCGTACCTCATAGTCCCGCGATCGAACGGGTTTAAATAGTTACCATTGTCAACCGGAAGCACTCCCCACACTATTCTCAAGGGTAGGTTATGGGAATAGTCCCTTTCTTTGGCCTTTTCGAACCAGAACTCCTTTTTCAGTATCATGTCGTATCGTTCGAAAGGATGGCTGGAGCCAAATATTTGAAAGTCTTTAGTGTCGGGTAGTCTTAATTTGGGGTAGTAAAACACCGCGACGGAGGCGCCCAGCGCCAGTCCCCCAAAGAGGACCAACCAGAAGTATCGCGGTCGGATTACCAAACAAGGAAGAATTTTTTCGAAGAAGACGCGCGCGGAATCGACAAAAGAAAAGTGCGTTTTCCAAAGGGCATTGCAGAATGAGGTGCAGCACTTGAGCCGTTGAATAGGCGGTAAGTATATGCCAAATGGGGGAATGCATAAGCAACACGTCATTGAGCACCATTTTTCCGAAATGATGACGGACGCTGGTAAACAGGTCACTGTGAATAAGAAGTTCGCGAGTGCAGCTGTGCCAGCGAATATACTGCCGCGAGTAGAAAAAAATAAGTACACGCGGGTACTGGTAAGCATTGTGCCAAAAGCAGTTACCGCGTGACTTCTATTAAAAGAGGAATCCATCATCTAACACAGTCGCATACGCAACCCTGTTTTAGATGAAGGATCCCTAACTAAACTGGTAAAAAATAGAACCTGAAGCATCTGACAGCCGTGATGCTACTGATGAAACTGCAGAAGAAAGCCGCGGACGTGGTTACACTCGTAACAAACATGGACAGACAAGCGTGGTGCAACGTGTCCTTGACTAATTTTACCAGGGTTCCATTGTTCTTTTCCGCTTTAGCGCAAACCCAGATTTTGCAATAGAGAAACGCGTCATCCGCTCCAATACCTAAAGGTTGGTAAAAACGTTGTAACTATACGCGAATTGCGCGAGGTGGTCCAGAACTACTTACCAATGGCGATGATAACTGTGAGCAAGTTCATGAATGGGAAGAAACGAATACTGAAGACTGTGACGTACATAAAGTAGGAAATGGCGAGCGAGAATGCGATGGCCAAAACAGTCATTAAGGTGACGAAGAATGACGCCGTGTACATCCAGATGAAGATGAAAATGACGCATCCCGCCAACCCGACGTAAAACGTATCGTGAATTAGGTATTCTTCAAATAAAGCGTGTTTCAAACCCATCTGCATTCCGCCTATCTTAACGTCACCATCCTCAATCTTCATTCTACTCAAGTCTTTATAGTAATCCATGGTACTTGTACTCTGAGCAATGGGTAGAAAAATGCTAGTGTACGTCAAGAAAGTCGAATTGGCGTAACCTTCCTCCGGGTTAAAGAAGTTGGCGTCCGTTAGGTAATGAAGTATGTTATACACCGCGTTATACTTGGTACATTGCAAGGGAACACCGTGACACAAAGCGGGGTCAGTTGTACAATCGTGACTCAGTTTTAAACCGTGGTAATATCGAGCGCAAGACTGCAACAGTTCCAGAACAGAAGCAATATCTTCATTGGTAATCGCGTGACACGATGGACGACCACTCAGTAAAGCGACGTAATTGGGCAAGGACCAGCTGCGACAGCACCGGTTACGGCGCGAATTGTACTCGCACAAAGATTCGTAATGCGAAGACTCCTTCAGTTGGATTTCGCCTATGCGACAAACGGAGGACAACGCGGGAAGCGAGAAGAGATTCTTATCCGAGGATGACTGGAAAATGATGTGAGCATAGGCACGACCTAAAAATTTAATGATGACCATTAGGATATTTGTTGCCAGACATCCTTAAAACGTCATACCAGGATCATTGCAGAAGAAATGCTCATCACCAGCCGGCTCAATGACCTGTCTTTGAGGCTGGGAAGATATGCGAGGCACGCCATTCTCTTCGCGATCTAATTTCTCCAAGGTACCCCAGAGTCCTTCGCCTTTATCACCTCCTGGTTCGGCGCTGGTTGTCGTTTCGTTCGCGGAGATAACCAACTCGCCATAATCCCTGTCCATGACGGATTCACCAAGCAAAGGTTCGCTTCGCGCAGTGAAATTACCCAAGTTGATCTTCACGCTGTTCTTCTTATTTTCTGGGGTGTTTGACAAAGGACCCAAGAAATTGGTGCTCTCCAGCAAATTTTGCCAAGCAGTTGCTCTGGAAGCCAACTCTGTTCCGCGTGGTTCAAATCCCTGCCAATTATAAGGACTTAACAAACGCAATCGCGACACCATTTAAGTCCTCATAAGGAGAAGATAATTACCAAAATGGGGTCCTTCAAGGAAGGTAATTCGCTGGTGGTTAAGGATATGATTATGCAAGTTCCCGCGGCGCTAAGCACCAATAAAATGAGTAGACTGGGGTGATTGGCTACTTGATGAGCGTACCTGATTGATTGGGTACATTTTTACAAATTTTATAAAACCACTTTCACGCTTGATGTGTAAAGTTTTAAAAACGGGTACTTTACCACTGCATTTTTGTTACAGTAGCTACAGATGCCGTGGCTATAGCGATGGTAGGTTGCAGGCGGACAACTGAGTCATACTTTCAAAGTTGTCAATGAAGCAACTTGCCAACTAGATGGTGTAACACGCGCGCAAAATGTTGTATTTTATATTAGCATCTACACAATAATTTAAATAACGCGGTCATATTGTCCGTGAATAATTATATAGGGGCTCTAGCATCGCTTTTGAGTCCGGATGTTTTTCGGGGGAGGGCTGGGATCACGTGAAAGGGCATAGGGTTATGGGGTTCCGGGAATCGAAAAAACCTTTAAAAAAATCTAAGTTAGGCCAGGCCTAACATATGTAGAAGACTGGAAGAAGGCTACGGGTTTTATTTTATAATATTCCTTAGCAGCTAGGCCTCTGCTAGAAACTTACCTGCAAAGTATTCTCGCTTTTAAATAATTGCCGTCTTTAATTGAGAGTTGAAGCGCCCCCGCGTTAAATAAAAGGCACATGATAATGTTACGGAAAATTAGAGAAACGTTTTTGGTCCGACGTCGAGTACACTGATTGAGTCTGAATCTACCGGTATTTTGGTTCGGCGTCCCGAGGCCGAGTACGAAAGCTGTCGGCGGGGAAAATAGATTTCTCCGAAGTTACCGAACATCCCCGGGAAATATTGATTTCTCCTCCCAACGTTACAGGTTTTAAGGGACGCGAGGACCTATATTCTGAAGGTCATGCGTGCCCAGTGTGGGCTTGATTTATTCTTGGACCCCCTAGTTCCTAGACAACCTGGGCCTGGGATTCCCCTAACCCCCTTCCTTCACCTTACATTCCTCAAATATTATTTTCCCCTTAATTTTAAAATATGCCTAAATTGTAACATTGTATATTGCTTTATTACTTTACGCTATGCATTCCCGCAATTACATCTCAGTTTTGCATTTATGTTGAAAATTTGTATTTTTTAATATTATTTTCTAATTAGTAATTATCTAAACACGTGTTTATAAATATAATATCTGCAAATAACACAAGCACGGTTATTGCTTGAAAACAAAATGCATTGGAATTTGGATAGTTTTAACTTAAAATTAAAATATGTTCAGATATAACAAACACCATTGTTTTTAAGCTGAGATATTAGAAATATTCTATATTTATAAATTTAATATAATGCCTTAACACGCCCAAACGATGTTGCAAATACTTATTTTACATTGTATAATAATCATATTATAGTAATTGCAAATTATAGCAATTAATATATTTATACACATGTATGTATATATAAACAATTTTTATTCCCTGGTTCAAGTATCGTTATATTCCCCAGACTACGCAGAGAAAATAAAACGCGGTGTTTTATACATAAAGGGTAGGGATCTTCAAACAAGCCGCTTTTGGACTTATTATCAGAAACGCAGAGCTACGCTTGTTATAGCTTGGCTGAATCATGCTAGTATAGAGACTCGAGGATGGGAGTCAGAACATTGTCATGTGTATCGTCAAAGAGGGGGATGGGGGAATTGCTCTCCCGCTCTATTTTCACGGATTTCCTTTCCTCTCACGCCCCCACACTCTCACTAGGGCTTAAAGTGTTTTATTCCCCCTTTACGTAGTCCAATTTCAATTTAAACCTTGAGGGTTCAACAGTATCATTTTTGAAAAACTAATTGGCCGTACTTCAGCAGTATGTAAATACGTTACAACTTACAGCTGGCGGCGGCCACAGGGATGCCATATTGGGCGGGAATTCCGCTATGTGGGCTTAATTTGCTCTAAAATATTGACTGGAAATGAAAGCGTTATCTTTTCTGGGTTTTTCCTTGGTTTTCTGTAGTTAAAATACAGTCAAAATCAAGACAAGAGCCCAAGACATTACAATTTCTACAACTACGTCACTCTGCTGACTTTTTGGGCTGCTATTGCATTGCAAAGAAATATAGCTCACAGTTTGGTTTTATTTTCATTTTGGGTTTATAAATGGTTTTGGTATGTAATATGCGTTGACATTTCTAAAGTAAAAACCAATTACAATATTTCACGATTAATTGTTGGCTTGTTTATGCGTTGGGTAGTCGATTGGCGGTTTTTTTTTTGGCTTCTTAAAATTTTATTTTGGCGGGTTGAAGGCTTTCAATCTGGCATCCCTGCTGGGCGGCCATTCGCGGGATTTGCTGTTGTCTGTTGACTGTTAACTGGTCGTGTTTTAGGACTTTATTCGCGCTGATAGTTTATTTTCCAGCTAAGTTTAAGTAAATATTATTAAATATTAATTACGCGTTTAATTATTGGTAAGTTTTGAGTTACAGCTTTCGTTTTCAGTTATTTTCTTTTCTCCTTTTTCTTGGCTTTGTTGACTAAGGCTTAAGATGTTGGGTTAAAGTTCATATTTCAATTTCATTCTCGTTGAGTTATCAAAACAATTAGATATCTTGTCTGTTTAAATTGAATTACTAAGCGAAAATTTTACCGTATTTTGTCTTGCAGTGAATAAATACGCAGCTGAGGAAAAACCTTTTATAGCTCGCGCAGTATGGGAAAATGGAACATTGTATAGAGAGGACTGAGCTTGAAAGGGACAAGGAGAATAATGCTAGACTCAATAATTTGCCACTTAAACGTAAAATACAGAACTCTAACCCCATTAGTCAAAAGTAATATTTAAATAACCTTAACCTTACTATATAATTTAGGCTTAATATCTAACAATTTAAAAAATTAGTAGCAATGCTAGTGAGGAGTCATTAAGTAAGCATCGCATCCCGGTTGAAATTACACCTAAAAGAATTAAACTAGACAACTCTAAAGAAGCTCAAAAATCATTAACTTCCGAAGAGATGGCAGCATCCGGACATAAAAGCTCAAGTACTAACAAACCAAAAACTCCCACGAATTACAGTGGAAATAGAAGATTTGATAATAGTTCAAGACCAAGACTCGGGGTTCACTATTTAGACGATGATAGTGATGATGGAATGCCTAATCACTTGGGGGGTGATTTATGGAAACAAAAAGAGAAGGATTCATCTTCCAAGAACTCTTCCAACCAAAGAACTTCATTGCCAGATATTACTTCCCAACCTTCAACTAGCGGGGAACATTATCCTACCAGATCTAAAGACCAAAGAAACTTTGAAAATAAGAAGAGAGCCTTATTTATGAAAAAGAGTCCAAATAATGCCAGCGCTCGTAATGGTAGCTTTTCGAGTGATATTGAGGAATGTTCTATCTCGGCTGCTAATCATCAAATACCTACTGCTAAAAATCAAACCAAAAATGGCAAGAAAAGCTCCGTGACAACGAGAAATCATTCATTTAACGGAGCTTTGAATGGGCAACGAGGAGATAATAATGATTCTAGAAGCGAAGGAGAAACATCTTATCCTACATTCTCCAGGCATTTTAGATCTCCAGTTAATAAGAGAAGTTCAAGAAACTTACCAGAAATGAGTGAAGCTTCAGTTAACGGAGAAACCAGCGATTCTTATTCATTGGCAAGAGATGATAGATTCTTTCCTAGAGCTCGCCTTCCAATTGATGGCAAGTTTCGAGGCCGAGGAAGCCCTCCTAGATGTCAAAATCCTCCTCATCATAGACGGCAGGCAAATGGGAGAAATGATACTCCCCCATCCTTCATCAGGAATCTTGTTCGCAGGTGATTTATTAATTGGATTAATAGTTAATCGCAATTTTCATGTTTAATTTTTTAGCTGGCTTTTTTCTATAGCTAGTTTACATACTTGGAGGACTCATACAATTTACACCAGAACTCCAGGCTACCTTGAGGACAAAAACAGACCGGTTTTTGTCCTCCAGATAGCTCCGCCTCCTGGTGTAAATGGTATAAATCCCCCATGTGTGTAAACTATCTACTATATTTATAAGCCGATTTTTTTGTTACATTAAATTGTTAAGCCGACTTTGGTCTATTGCATTGTTAAGCCGACTTTTTGGTCTATTGCATTGTTAAGCCGACTTTTTGGTCTATTGCACTATTAAGCCGACTTTTTGTTCGAACGTATTGTTAAGCCGACTTTTCGTTCGAACGTATTGTTAAGCCGACTTTTCGTTCGAACGTATTGTTGAGGCGACTTTTCGTTCGAACGCATTGTTGAGCCGACTTTTCGTTCGAACGCATTGTTGAGCCGACTTTTTGTTCGAACGCATTGTTGAGCCGACTTTTTGTTCGAACGCATTGTTGAGCCGACTTTTTGTTCGAACGTATTGTTGAGGCGACTTTTTGTTCGAACGTATTGTTGAGGCGACTTTTCGTTCGAACGTATTGTTGAGGCGACTTTTCGTTCGAACGCATTGTTGAGGCGACTTTTCGTTCGAACGTATTGTTGAGGCGACTTTTCGTTCGAACGCATTGTTGAGCCGACTTTTCGTTCGAACGCATTGTTGAGGCGACTTTTCGTTCGAACGCATTGTTGAGCCGACTTTTCGTTCGAACGCATTGTTGAGCCGACTTTTCGTTCGAACGCATTGTTGAGGCGACTTTTCGTTCGAACGCATTGTTGAGCCGACTTTTCGTTCGAACGCATTGTTGAGCCGACTTTTCGTTCGAACGCATTGTTGAGCCGACTTTTCGTTCGAACGCATTGTTAAGCCGACGTTTTGTTCGAACGCAGTGTTAAGCCGACTTAGACTTCATTTTACTTATTTCCCGAAGTATTCCTGATGTGTTTGACACTGAAGAAGAAGCGTCAGTTGAAGTTGCTCGAAATTCTCCATTAAGGCGGAGTCAAACTAGAGCCGCTAGACAAGTAGATAATCGAGAGGTAGAAGAAGGTGAAAGCCGCCTGAGATTCCCAAGAACCAGACAAACCCTTCAAGGATTTTCACCCGATCATCAACCTCGTCGTAGAACTAGCAGAGGTAATTATAGCAGAAGCTTCGCGTTATAGAAACCTCGTATTGTATTATCCAAAAATTGCGAACACCGAACCAATGCTTGAACCTTTATTCTTTTAATCTTATCTTTTATTGGGCGGGGAGTGAAAATTCGAGTATGCTTCCCAAAAAGTTATGTCAACATCTCGCGTCTACTACCCTCTTCTTTTTATCAATTTTCAACGACTATCAAAACTAAATTAGTTGCGTATTTGCCACAAGCAAGAATGTAATTCAAATTCTCTCTCCCTTTCTCTAATAATGGCCGTACTTCGCCTCAGTCGATGGCTTTTAAAAAAAATGATTTACAGCGGTCTTAATCTTTTTAAAGTATGGTTTACTCTCTCGTTTTCCATATGCATGATGTCTTTGTTCATTCTCTTCCTAACGTTGTTCAGTCTTTTTGGTAGGAAAGGTTAATATTGGTTTTTGTAGATAATTTTCAAAATGTAGTCTCTCTCGTTATAAGTATTTACTTTGAAATCGTTTAGTAAATGTCGCTTTTATTGACTCGAATATTCGCGTTTAGCTTCTCGTCAAAACCGACTTCGCTATCCTGGTATTAGTTTCGATCCACCTGCCCCTCAAACTGAAGCACCCGCGACCGAAGCGGTTGAAACGGTACGTCAGATCCAAGACGATGAAGAATTTGCGCGATTACTGCAAGCGGAGTTTGACGCCGAAGCTGATAATAATGTCGTATTCCACATAAACGATGAGGATGATTCTGACGATTCCAGTATCAACGATGTCTTTGAGAATAATAATTTTAGCGGAGAAGGATCTGGATCCAGGATAGGAATAGATTCCACCTCTTCCAGCGAAGTTGAAGAAATAGACGTCGTCGGGACTGGATTCTTTCAGGGACCAAATGGGTATCGACATTATCCCACTCGCGCTAATGGATATCAACACCTTGGATTTGGAAATAATTTGGTTAGTATAAATGGAATCGTTCGGTAACGTAATCATTCACCCTAATTGATGGAAATAATTTAGACCAGAATCAGGGGAGGTCGTCCGAGATCTTCAAGGGCTAATACCTTGTTTCATCTTCACGATATCTTTGGATGGGCTGTGGGAGTTAATTTTATAGCTGAAAATGAAGATAATTCTTCGGATGATTATGAGGCGAGTAACAATCAATTTCCAATTCTAAATTACATCATAAGTAATTATATCATAAGATATGGTCCATAACTTAACACCACCTATACTTTGTATTGCTTGTTTGAGAACGACGCGAGAATTGATTGCGCGCGGCGGTTTTGCGGTCCATCTTCCTTTTTTATGAACTCTGAACTGATTTTAAATTATTTTTGACCCTATTTTTGTAGATGCTATGGAACTTAACCGAACGTTTGGGAGAAGTTATCCCACGTGGAATGGATAAAAGAGAAATTAATCGCCTACCAACTCGCAAATTTTCCCAGTCTCGCAACAATAACTACCAAAGTGACTCGGGTGGAAGTAGCGGTACTACAATTACTGTCAAAGAATGTCAAGTTTGCTTGAGTGAATTTGAGAATAACGAATTGTTGCGAATTCTACCGTGTTTCCACGAATTTCACGCGGCTTGCATCGACCGTTGGTTAAAGGTATGTTGGAAACTTCACGTACCATTTGTTAATGTTTACAAAAACATATTTATTTGTTTATTTATTCTAATTCCCTTTGATATTTTTGTTAAAATAGAATAATAATACCTGCCCGGTTTGCCGAGCTGAAGTCAATGGTTTAAACTCGTCAGAGTAATGATAATTACTATTCCTAAATACTAAAATAAAAAACTATAGTAGTTGTGTTTCCCTCTTTTTCTTTTTATTTCCCTTTATATTCTCATTTAAATTCCATAAAACAAACGACAAGGTTGAAATATAAATTTAATCCTGTTAATTAATTTTCTCAATCGCTGTTTAAAGAAAAAAAAAAAATCGGCAAGTATAGTTCAATATTTTGTTGGAAGATGACGCCACTTTGATATAGTCATCAGCCAATCAAATTGTTCAAAAAATAAAAATAAAATTTTTTTTTGGAGCGCGGGAAGTCGAGCCCTGTGTTATGTTGAAAGACTCCCTTTCACAAGTAATAATAATATAAAACACTTGTAGGAAAACCCTAGTATTTATTCGCGAAGGAATGAAAAGAATAATGAATAATGTAAGTGTATTTTGTGTTTTTAACTTTGCCATTTTGTCAAGATTAAATAAAATTAGGCTCATTTTTCCGATTCGTTACATTAGTCGGCGAAGCCTTGGCACATTTCCCCAACTTGAAAATAGGCCTGAGCCTTGGCTCGTTTCCACAACTTGAAAATAGGCCTGAGCCTTGGCTCGTTTCCCCAACTTGAAATTGAAAATAGGCCTGAGCCTTGGCTCGTTTCCCCAACTTGAAAATAGGCCTGAGCCTTGGCTCGTTTCCCCAACTTGAAAATAGGCCTGAGCCTTGGCTCGTTTCCACAACTTGAAAATAGGCCTGAGCCTTGGCTCGTTTCCCCAACTTGAAAATAGGCCTGAGCCTTGGCTCATTTCCCCAACTTGAAAATAGGCCTGAGCCTTGGCTCATTTCCCCAACTTGAAAATAGGCCTGAGCCTTGGCTCATTTCCCCAACTTGAAAATAGGCCTGAGCCTTGGCTCGTTTCCCCAACTTGAAAATAGGCCTGAGCCTTGGCTCGTTTCCCCAACTTGAAAATAGGCCTGAGCCTTGGCTCGTTTCCCCAACTTGAAAATAGGCCTGAGCCTTGGCTCGTTTCCCCAACTTGAAAATAGGCCTGAGCCTTGGCTCGTTTCCCCAACTTGAAAATAGGCCTGAGCCTTGGCTCGTTTCCCCAACTTGAAAATAGGCCTGAGCCTTGGCTCGTTTCCCCAACTTGAAAATAGGCCTGAGCCTTGGCTCGTTTCCCCATCTTGAAAATAGGCCTGAGCCTTGGCTCGTTTCCCCAACTTGAAAATAGGCCTGAGCCTTGGCTCGTTTCCCCAACTTGAAAATAGGCCTGAGCCTTGGCTCGTTTCCCCAACTTGAAAATAGGCCTGAGCCTTGGCTTGTTTCCCCATCTTGAAAATAGGCCTGAGCCTTGGCTCGTTTCCCCATCTTGAAAATAGGCCTGAGCCTTGGCTCGGTTCCCCAACTTAAAAGCTCATTACAACTAGAAAATAGACCGAAGCCTAATGCAGTGGCTGCATAGGGTGATTTTATTTAAATTATTCTTAAGCCTTTGTAAGTGTAGGTCCTAATGGAAAGATTGATACTTGAGTTAGTACAAAATAATAAATTCAAACTTGCCCTTGAATTATCCAATAGAAAAACTACAACTACGCTTTTGATGAAAGACGCGCGATTCAAATAAAACTCCTCCAACTTGTCACGCCGCGGTAACAGTACACTGAATAAGGTAAGCTGTTCATTTAGTTTTAAACCTTTCCCTGGTTCAAAAACTTCAAAACGCGGGTCTAAAAGTCTCTCGTTAATGTCTTTCATACATTTTCTCGGGAAACTATTGGGTACCAAGTAAGCCTTGGTCGTGGGTTAGTGGCTAATTAAAGTTGACTTTTGCCAATTTGGGGAGTCCCCTGTTGCGGGGAAAGCCCCGTTTATTAAGACTAGCGGGCTTCATCAGCTCCCTATCAAAAAAATCCCTGGGTATATCCAGTTACTGGCCTTCAGACAAAAGGCAACGAACGGTAAAGACTGAAGATTCTTTTTATTAGAAGCCATCCTGATGAGAAAGTTATTAAGTCTCTTGACAAAAGACGGCATGCCCCTAACCTAACAACCATTTTTTATTTTTAGGATTGGTGTTGAACAATACCCCCCCCCCCCCAATCGTTGATATTTATCGTCTTTGACAGTCAGCTTTATAACTCTGGTTTGAATAAAAATCGTAACGTTAATTATTTATTTAACGGGATGGTTCAAAATTGATTTCATCAACGTAAAGAATCAGTAGGCTTATTTTTATTGGTCTACTAAGATCCTAAAAGTTTAAGTACTTCCCAGGGAGTTTTTGTTTTTCGTAGTAACAGTAGAGTTTATTACCAAATACCATTATACCACAGACTCTATTTTCTATTTTACTCGGGATCAGCTTGAAAGAGAGCAAAAACCTCTAGTTCATTTATTTACAACCTAAATAAACCATAGCTAACTTTATTCTATACACGTGTAAGGCTATAATGTTTATCGCCACTACTTTTTTTTTTTTTTTTTTTTGGCCAAGTAGAAATTCGGACCCAAATTTTCGGTACAAGGGAGTAGTACTGTGCATCCCCTGCTTTGGGGGCTATTTTGTATCAGGGGATACTGTGTGCCCCCTTCCCTCCCGTGGTAGGGGTAATGGAACTGAAATATATGGGTATGACGTAGATATATATACATAGTTTTCAGACCAGGAGGATTTATACCATTTACACAAGGAAGCCAGGCTTAAGGTGTTACACAAGGAGGCCAGACTCCCCGGTGGAGTCAAAAGCCAGGCCTCCTGGTGTAAATGGTATGAATCCTCCTAGTCTGAAAATATGTATTACTGAAATAGCTCGATTGAATGAGTAAAATCAAAAGTGTCCTTCATTTTAAATGCTTTATGGTACAACCAAGAAGCGATATCTAGTTTACTAGGGAGGAGGTATAAGATGCCTAAGTATTAGCGCGCCATAGTCCCAGTCCCCTTTTCAAAATGCTAAGGGGGACGTAAAAGAGGCCGGCCTATTTCGCTTCTCCTCAGTCCTAAAATACGTAATTTTCGTCATTCGCGTCGCGCTGACGTGAGTTTTCAAGAACCAATGAGATGCTGGTTGTAATTTAGAGGCGGGGATTATCTCCGGACCTAGGTTTGGACTGGAGATAAAGCTAGAGATGTGGCGAATTTACACCTCCTCCCTTGTCCTTGTAAACTAGTTATCGCTTCTTGGTACAACTAAAAGACCATAATTTCACTTAATAGTGGCGGCTTCTTAACAAGCGCGGAAATATGCCAAATATAAAAACCTAATAATACTTCAATTTCTTAACTTCGAAGGACCGGAACTTCTTTATTTTTACTGCCATAGGCATAAAAAAGAAATTGGATTGACATATATATTTACGTGGAGTTCTTGGAAAATAGAAATGTTCATTTTTCATAGCATTTTCTATCATATTCTTCTTTTTGGGAAAGAAGACAATCTTTTATTAGTTGAGACGTAAATTTCTTGGGCTGTTACGGAGTATTAGGCTTATATGACAGTGCAGACGGACGTCTAAAGGGAAAACAATATCACAATATTGAAGGACTAAAGGAAATAATAAATAAGATATCTAGCTTTCTCCGACTACCCAGAGAATATTTTTCTTTTGTTCCTTGCAACTCCCGAGAAAGCCGTCTATACTATAGGAGGATGATCCAAAAATATGAAACAATTCTTCCTCTCAAGGTCCATGCTGTTAGCCAGCTACCACTATCTAAGAAAATACCCCCAGGACGTTGTATAGCTAGGTCCACAACCCCCCACATACATCGTCTGTCCTATCGTCCAGTTGTGAAAGAGAGAAAGTATATTTTCTCCCATTTTTTCCAGAAAAAAAATTAAATGTTCTCATTCTCTAAGGGTTAATTGGCACAGTTACAGTGTTCATACAGAACTGGAAAACTCGGGGAAAATTTAGGGAAATTTGTGAGGGTTGACTAAGTTTGCTCTGAAGGGGTTGCTTCAACTATGAAAACCACTCCCGTTATTATTACTCCGTATATGGGAACAAACCTGGAAAACTCAGGGAAATCGGTTATCCAAAAGTTGTATGAACCCTGAGTTAGGTTTATCAAAAATTAGTAGGTGGGTCGAAGTTCAAGCTTCAATGTTAGCACCTTGGGAAGTATCTAAAATCAAAATCTGGTATGAAAATATTTGTAGTTGGTTGCTTTTGTGAAAAGTAGCTGTTATTAAATTTAAGCATATCTATAAGACGCCTTTATTCGACTCTTTTTACAAGCATACACTTTTGTTTTTCTTTTGATGAAATTATTACATTGTGAAATAAAAGGAAAAAAGCGCCATAAAACGGTTGCTATATCTCTGTGGTCGTTTAGAACTATTGCTAGCTAAAAAACAAGGGATACTATTGCAAGTTGGGTGTCCAACTCGCTCGCGCTGGGGTCCAAATGGTCTCGGGTCTCGCTATCAAATAAAGTTAATCATTTATAATGGAAGTAAGCTAGTTGCTATATATATTCTGGAACTCACTCGTTCCCGCGCGCCCGCTAGCTTAATATCATTTCAGATCAAGAGGGAGGGAAAATAGCGGGAAAGAGGAAAAAAGAAACCCAGATTTACAGCTATGGATCCTCGCGCCTTTTTCTTTTACTTGGCGGGAACTTCTCGCTTTTATTCGGTGGCTGGACATTGGCTGGGAAACGTTATACGTCATTCAATTACGACCCGAGCGTATTGTATGTTTGGGTTTGTGTCCAGATAAACTATAAGGGGCCAAGTTTCTCGTGCAGCGAGAAAACTGTTCATTGTATTGTTTGTTCCTTTTGGAATAGAGTAGAAGTACCGCGTAAACAATGGAAATGGTTAAGTCAAATTATTTACTACGTCGGGATGTTTTAGTAATTTATATATATATAGGGTGTTTCCGATAGGTCTTCCATAAATTAAGGGGGATGTTCTTTGGACAATTTTGAGTCGAAAATGTTCTATGACATTTTGCCATCCGGACCACATTTTTCGAGTTATGATTCAAGTATTTTAGGGATGAACCCTTAATTTAATTAGAAATAATTGTCTTTCAGTTTCTTAATTAAACTTAAGTGGTCATCCGTAAAATAGTCCAATCTTAACAGGAAAATGTCATAGAACATTTTCAACTCAAAATCTCTCAAAGAACATTCCCCTTAATTTGTGGCAGACTTATCAGAAACACAGTGTATAGCCGACATTTTGCAAGATGAAAGGGAATTTTATTCGTGAACATCTAGTTCTTAATCTAAATTACAGCTTTTAACACTGATTTCTGAAATTAAATTCAGAATGACCTTGATATATTAGAATCCTATCGACCCCCTTGCTAGTTCATACCGTGGATTATTTTTGCATCGACAAATAAATCACTCTCCCATGCAGTTTTCCTATTCCCTGTTATAGAGTTTATGAGGTCCATGGTCAAACGTTTTTGGAGATACAGTGGATCGCGGCCGCAGTCACTCAGTGAGTGGATATACACATAGAAATATTAAACAATTTCTCAGAGGGAGGACATTTATCAGTAAAAGCGAGTGAGATCCGGTCATCCATTTAGGGTCATAACCATAAACGTCCATGTCCACTAAGCCAGTAATTTTATACCTAACCCTTTGGCCTACCCATTATCCCCAAAAAAAAAAGAGCGAAGGAAAGACCAATTCTCATTCGCTATAGAAAACTGTCCATTTCCATTGGGCTGTCCAGTCCACTTTAGGGTATTATTATTACCATAAGTTCATAAGATATGTTCCATAAGTTTGTCACTGGTTACTGAGAGCTTGTTCTCAAATGACGTAGGTGAAACGTCATAGAGTTTCGTGAAGCGACGCCTGGTCAGGCGTTGTCAATGGCTTATTACAGACTAAATAGCAAGATGGACTGCAAAATCGCGTGCAGTAAATTCTCGCGTCGTTCTCGAACTAACATTCAGTAGGTCTCTAGCATTACGAAGTATTGGAAGTGTCATACTTATGGAACAGCTTATAAGCTTATGTTATTACTAACATTTATCTCTACCTTGTTTATTGTGTAATTCTATATCATTTCCTTGATAAATTATGAAGAAAATCGAATCTAATTACTCAACACCCATTTAGGCTTAGCCTATAGCTTTATGGATAGTATAAGCGAACGGAGCCCAAAACCTTATCAATTTCTAGCAGAAATATTTGGCGCTGTACTTATTTTTATATTCGAACGATCCATTTTGATAAAGGTCGGTATTTTATATATTGGGCAAAGATTTTAGGGAATAAAGTTATATTAGGTGTTGGAAGAGTTTATACGCCATTTTGCCCAAGGGGTTTTTATTTGTAGACCTGGATACGTCACTAAGTTATAGAAACGGAAAAACAATCGATTAGTCTTGAAGTGGACAGTGAATTTTTATGACAGATATAAAACAAACAGTTTTGCCGTCTAAAAACGAATGGTTTTGAAACCTTTATTTGTACGAGTTCTGGTTGATACGTACCCAAGAACTTGGTACCGTTTCGTAGAGGATAATTGAATCAATAGCATCCTTTAAGGGTTATCTCTTTATGCGTTTGTATTTCAGAGTTTCAGAATTTCTCCATATTTTGACCTTTTGTGACTCTAAGAATGGTAGTGGGGTTATTTGAGCGTAATTCGAGCTATTTCTTTTCATTTGGAGACAATTAATGTTAGTTACAGCGAATACAGACGTTGTTTGTTCTAATTATAAATAGAAATAGCCTTCTTTATCTGTCGTTACTAGGATACCGGCCAGAAAAGGTGTCGGGTTACTTCTTGTAACCTTGACAACTACAGTAAACCAGTAGCAAAATAATAGAGACGGACTCTTAATTCCTAGGAATCTGAGACATAGCAGAGTTACTTATATAAACCCAGGAATGCATACAGCTAATACTAAGAATCATTGTGTAGCCATTTGCTCAACGTATCTAGGTTTTATGGGGGAAGGGCTAGACTTATCATTATGTGTGACGAAGGGGCACAATGATTCCTGCTAGCTGTATGTATTCCTGGTAAAAACAAAATTAAACATAGATGGCGAAAAATAATTTCATTTATCTTTATTTATTTCTAATATCTATGGGATATTTTGACCCAAACCGTTATGCTAATTTAATGCAATTCACCGCATTCTTTCTAAATCTAGAATCCTAAATAATTTTTCATAAAGTTGAAAGCTTCTTTAGAATATTAAAAATTCGGATAAACAAGAGTGCTCAAATGCCCTTAAGAGCTTTTTTTAAATTTTAGATTACCTAGAATACGGATATTCTCTGAAATGGCTCGAGATGTAAAATTCAAAATTGAGTAAACAACGTTAGACCTTATATAGAAACAATTGGGGTCATTTATGGACCAAATATTGACCCAGAAAGTGAAAACCAACTGAAATCGTGGATGAATCGCACCCAATGGAGTTGAAACAACCGATCAAAGATGAAGTTGATCCTTTAAAAATTGCTTAAGGTTGTCGTGATAGTAAAAGAGTTCCTGTCTTCGGAAAAAAAACCAGCTAGAAATAGAGCATTGAAAAGCTTTTTAGCTGAAAGCCATATGACCTACAGTAATATAGGGTCTAATATTGATCTCTCTCTTTAAGTTCAGTAGGGTCTATACCTAACCTGTTGACTTCTGAGACTTTTTGTGACCCTGTACCTACTGAATTAGAAAAATGACATAACCCTGATGGAAAAAGGTAAAAAGAGTCAAGGTTTTCTTTCTCTATTCAATATTGGCGCGTAATTCCTCGTGGGAAAACAAGTTCCCCGCCTTTCTGCAGCGTGCTGTTCGTCCCGCATCATTCGCCACAAAAAAGGAGGGAAAATAGAGGATTTACAGTCTAGGGAAGAAGTCCAAGAGCGAGCATTAGTAGCCCGAGAGTCCATGACCACGTTTTTCACGCGAACGTTTCCCCTCTACGTGTTGGGCTTCAGTGTCAAGCTAGCTCCCATAGGCCCTTATCTATCGTTTGGTAATACATGTAGTATACACCAAAAACAAGGCTTAGTCGAATTGTTTTGGTCTATTTCTTTTTCGCCTACTTCCTTTCAAGTAGTTAATCCTTTAAGTGCGAGTTAAGCCGAATTTCGAGTTTTAGTCTTAAGAAACTGCTATAAATATATTTATGTTTTTGAATAGAAACTTCGTGCTAAGCCTAAATATGAATTAGGCTTAAGTAGCACTTTTTTGAAAAGTATCTTTAAGATAAATATTTAAGGATTATCAGTTAAACATTTGACATATTTGACTTTAATTTGTCATTCTGAAACAAACAGAAAGATAGATGACCCTTTCTCATTTTAAGCTACCCCAAAAAAAGGGGTAATCTTTTAACAATGGGATGACCCACTTTTGCCAAAATTCGGACACTCTCTCTCTCTCTTTTCTCATTTACCCCGCTTGTCCAGTCAGTGGATAAATTTCGATGAAAGACTCCGAGAGGGGTCTTGTAACTATAGGAACCAGACTCTTTAAAAACTTAACTCAAACAAGGATATATTCAGAATGGGACACCCGATACGTTCAACTCCGCAGTGTCAAACCACTAGTATATTCCTTTTTCTTTCCCCCAATGTTAAACCAAGCTCTCTATTGGTCGGTTTGCATCCCCACGTGATTCTTCTGTCCGCGGATTCCCGCTCTTTTCCGAGTACACATTCTCCCCTTTTCCTCCTCTTTCTCTGGTTTCGCGGTTTTTGCTTTGGACTAACTGACACTTTTGGGTAGGTTCGATGGTAAAGCGGAACAAACTTGAAGATTCGCCTCCTTTATTTAACAGGTATCTTAAACGAAAGGACACTCGCGTTTACTGTAAGATGTCGTGCAGGATATTGGAACCACCACGTGATCTTAGGAGCTGTAATTATCGAATGATTTAGTTTCATTTGTGCGGTTTTTCTTCACCAGATCCTCGATAAACCCGCTGAACAGAACTTAATCTGTGTAAAAGGTTAGTTTTCAACATTTTGCATGCATTATTTTTTAGATTTTTTTATCAAGGTTTTGCTAGGTTAGTATAATACCAATTTCGAGGCCATCATCATGTTTTTCGCAGATGTTTTTGTCATAGCAATTGTTTATACTTCGAAAGCTTCTTATCGCCAATCACCTCTCAAATTTCTAAACCCTAAAAAAATCCTTTATGCATAAACATGTTTTCTGTGGAATTTTGATCGAATTTTTTTTGTATCTCCACCTTCTCCGTCCTTTCTTAATTTTAATCCTCTTTCATATTTCGAAATTTCTTCAAACTGGTTTTTTTCTCTCATCTTCTTCTTAGAAAATCGTGTGGGTTTAATAAAATAATATTTCCGAGTAGTACCTTAGCTTCCACGAGTGGATTATTTTCAATTCAATTTCGGAGAGTAATTGAAAATTTGTTCAGATTACGTAATGTAGTGGTTTTTTCGATGGGATTTAATTTATAATTCAATTAAGGAAATTTATTTTTTTTATTGATTTTGTTATTTTTTTCGTTCTTACGTAAAGCTTCTTAGAAAAATAATTTTTTTTTTTTTAATCTCGATTAATTTAAATTAACTTCCTTCAATTGTAAAGTGGAGTTTAATTCCCAAGCGTCATCCGCGTTAATACTCCTATAATTTAACTTAATTGCTAATTTATTACGTAATAATTAATGTAGATAGACACATTCTTGCAAAATTGATTATGCTATAATTAAACGCGTCCCTTTCCTTTAATCAAAAATCCCCCTTAGTAACGACATTAAACGTAATTAGATCTAATTATTTTAAAATTTTCATATTAATTGCTATAATAATTGCTAAGAAAAATCAGTTTAGACGAAGTTAGCTTCAGATTGGTTTGGTGTCAGGCTTGAGTACCGACATAATTACCTAAGGGAAAACTAATAGGATATCTTAAATATTTAAAGTTTAATTACGAGCATAATTAGTTTCCGGGATCATCCCTGGATTGTGTAATGAAATTTACCTGTACTCCAAACCTAATTAGGTAACTTTGTCTTATACTAAAGCAAGGTTTAATAAGACTATGGTCGATCTAGCTGTTCCCTTTCTCCATAGGATAAATAAGCATCAGTGGTTTGGGATTTCCTTTAACGAAACTCTTTAATAGTTTGTGATGGAAAGAAACTTCCGGTATATCCCTGTGTTCTTTCATTTGCTAGCTTCCCTTTCTCTCACTCTCTATCTCGCTCTCTCTCTCTATAGTGATCTTCTTCCCAAGTTCTAACCTATCTAGTATCATTCTCATTACTTTTAGTCTTTAATGGTCTTCTTTTATCCATTCTCGGTTCTGACCTTATCTGTACTACTTTCCCACTTTTTTGTGCAAAGGGATAGTAGTATATAAAGTTTTCAATTAATTGGCTAGATCGGAATTTTTATTTTGGCGAATGGAATATTAAAATGAAAAAGGCTTTGATGTATGCGTGTTAAGTGTTTTTGGGAAATATCTTTTGCATTTTAAGTCATCTTTGGTTCTAAGATATGCAGGTTGTATTGAAGTAAGACACAGTTATGACGTCGATTTGTTATTTTATTTTCGTCATCGTATGATGAATGCTCTATGAAAACTTGGACCTTATAATAACTATTTTAATATTAGATAGATGCAGAAAATCGCCAGTTGCTATTTTCCAATTTCAATCTAATTTTAAGTCGAAATTATACACTACTATACCTTTAAGGTCAGGGTATTCGCTATTACAAAGTTAATATTATAGAATGCTTTGTAATATCACTTTCTTTCTATTATCCGTCCTTTGGCTTCATTAAGAGGCTACCACGAATACGACGAGCGAAGTCGACAGCCCGTGTGTCCATTGTCCGAGCCAATAGAGTAGGGAGAAAGAGATACAAGTAATTAAAGGTCATTACCAGTTTCTCTATCTTCCTCCCTTTAACTCTATTAAATCTTTCTTAGAGAACTTCTCCATGCCTTCACCTAGGCTTTGATTATAGTAGCATTATCCAGCCTTAGAAGAACTTCGTTTTATAATTAAAAACATTGCTTTCTATTGGGAGCTTTACCATTCTAAGGTTGGATTCCAAAATAGATAGCCCGGGGGTGATTCAATCTTAGTTTTCACTATAGCCGTGTGCATTTCTTTGCAAAGATTCGTTCTGTTTAGTTCAGATTTCAGTGCAAACTTACTTTGTTCTTGGTGCTCACCAATAAGCAATCAGAGTCTCAGAGCATAACCCTTTCTTCTCGCCATCATTGCCTCATTCGAGCTTCCGAGGTCAAATTTTTAAAGCTTTAGAAGGGATTGGTTTTAATTGCAAATAGTTTTCGAAATAGCTGTTCAGAGCTGTGGCGACATTCTAAATTAATTGGCTTTGGAGGCCGAGTTGTCTCTGCTTTAATTGATCTAGGAGATTTTTGGTCGAGGTTGAACTAGTTTAAGGGATCATTAATAACTTCAGGAAACCCTGTGGTCTTAATTTCTATAAAAAAATAATTTTTACCCATAAATTCCTTTAAAACAAAGAAATTTAAAATTAATAAAAAATAAATTTCGTATGCATTGGTGTATTGCGGGTTTTGGATTCGCAGGGGCTCGTAGAAAATACATTGGAGTGATTGCCCCTGTAGGTTGGCTTCACGTTGATTTTGTGAAAATAAGAATTAAGTAATTTAAAAAACGGTGGAATTAAATTAAATGGTTTATTAGCTTTCTTTACAAGAGATGTAATTTTACATAATGATATTTACAATGACGGCAGAACAATGAACAACGTAGTTAAGACGAGAACATTGGCAAACAATATTAAGGTCACTCAATTCAAACGGATTCGGCCCCAGAGGTTAAGCATTGTTTTTGTTGTCGAAATTTGGGTTGCGTCATTAAAAGCAAGGAGGGTACATAAGTCGGCCAAGTCAGTGGTATATTTCTCCCTTATCGTTTCAAACTCTTGGCATTCTTGAAGAATATGAGCTATATACAGCGGTGTATTGCGGGTCAATGATTTGCAGGGGCCCGTAGAGAATACATTGGAGTGATTGCCCCTGTATGTTAGCTTCACTCTCCTTTTTTGAAAATTAAAATTTAAGAACTTGAAAAACAGAGGAATTTAACCTTTTTTGGCTGACCTCCCTAAAATTTTTAAAACTTAGATATTTTTCGTAAACACCGGTGTATTGCGTGTCGATGATTTGCAGGGGCTCGTAGAGAATACATTGGAATGGTTACCCCCGTATGTTAGCTTCACTCTCCTTTTTTGAAAATTAAAATTTAAGAACTTGAAAAACAGAGGAATTTAACCTTTTTTGGCTGACCTCTCCTAAACTTTTTAAAACTAAGATATTTTTCGTATACACCGGTGTATTGCGGGTGGATGATTTGCAGGGGCTGGTAGAGAATACATTGGAGTGATTGCGCCTGGTTGTTAGCTTCACCTCAATTTTTAGAATTTATTTTTATTGCCCGTAATGATTATAATTAGTTTTCTTTTTTAATTATCAAGAAATGTATGGACTGATAGTTGAAAATTGGACCCAGTACATAACTGCTACATACGGAGAAGAGAAATGGGAGGAAATTCGAAGAATGGCCAATATTGAGCACACGACATTCAACACGCATAGCGTCTATTCTGATAATTACATTCCAAGACTGACCGCCAGAGCCTGCCAAGTAAGTTACTCAGATTATTTCTAATTCAAACGTTACGCCCTCATTCTAACCTCCTTACACGGTAGCTGATTGCCTTGTTGGACCTTAAATGGATAGTAGCATAGCCAGTAGTAATATAACTACAGATATTTTCCTGTACCAATTTTGATGTCAAAGTGCATCTATTTTTTTCCCCATTTTCAAATAATATAACCAACTTATTAATCACATTTTTAAGTATTTGTTAATTAACAAAAGCTTGTGGTAGTCGAAATGAAAACCTACTATCCCTTTAACTAAACCCAACAGTGTAAATAAGATAAGTATGTTTTCTTTAGAAGACCAAATCTTTCCGAACTATATTAAATGAAAATTTTTACGAGAGAATGAACTGTTTTTGTATGTTCTTTAAGAACTGTTACTTCGGATTAATTTGCGTCGACAATATGATTGGAAAAAGATACGTTTCTTCGCTGGTCTTGTTACTGATTAAACAGTAATTAGCCGTCATATTTTGACACGTGCACCGAGCAGCTTAGATAAGAACGTGTTTAGATTATGGTATTATGATTCTATATTCGTTAATCCGTGCATTCTAAAAATGGGGTTAACGGTTTATCGCTTTATCATAAGCTTCTGTAGTAATTAAGCTTAAGAAATGGCTAAAATTGAAAATATCTTTGAATTAGGCTTAGCAATGCCCAAACTTTTGAAATGGTCTTTGAATTGGGTCAAACAGTGTCCAACACTCCAACTATGAAAGTATCCTTGAATTAGGCTTAACAATACCCAAAAATAAAACTATCATGGAAATAAGCTTAGCACTTCGCGAATGCTTCTTTCTACCAATCTAGATACTCAATGTATCCGAGAAGGAGTTGCTCAACGGTATGGGGAAGTTCTTCGTCAGTTACATTGGTCAGTACGGCTACGACCGCGTCCTGTCCGTTTTGGGACGTAACATGCGTGACTTTCTAAATGGCTTGGACAATCTTCACGAGTACTTGAAGTTCAGTTACCCAAGAATGAAGGCACCCAGTTTCTTTTGCGAGAATGAAACCCCAACGGGTTTAATCCTGCATTACCGCAGCACCCGTCGTGGTTTCTTATGGTACACCGTTGGACAAATCCGCGAAGTTGGTAGCCATTTTTACAACACAGAGGTCAAAATAGAGGTCATCAAGGAGGAGACAGTTTTCGATTCGCAACACGTCATGTTTCAGTTGACTTTTGATAACCGGGCATTTCAGTTGGACCAGAGTAAAATGGTACAGAAAATTGAAAAGTTCATGTTGCCTATAAAAGCCCAGGTAATTAATTCATAACTCTGGATTTAATTTTTAGACTAAGGTAATTCCATATAATTGTAGATATTTTTGGAAATTTTCCCTTTTTGCATCGTCTTCGATCAAAACATGGCTATTAAAACTATTGGGAACAGTTTGAGGACCATTTTACCAGCAATTGTTAACCAAAAACTCTTAAAAATCTTTGATATTACCAGGCCATTGATTGAGTGCACGTGGAGAGCTGTAAGTCTTGTTGTGTTAAGCCTATTTAAACCAGTACCCTGATGACTTTTGCCAGTTGATTCAGGGTTTTTGCGCAGTTGTACTCAAGAGTTTTATAAAATTGTACTCAAATCTTTGGCCAATTGTACTCAAGCCTTTTGGTCAATTGTACTCAAGTCTTTTGGTCAATTGTACTCAAGTCTTTTGGTCAATTGTACTCAAGTCTTTTGGTCAATTGTACTCAAATCTTTGGCCAATTGTACTCAAGTCTTTTGGTCAATTGTACTCAAATCTTTGGCCAATTGTACTCAAGTCTTTGGCCAATTGTACTCAAGTCTTTTGGTCAATTGTACTCAAAGATCTGGGGCAGCTGTACTTAGTAATTTTGCGAGTCGTAATTTATTTATTTAGATCCTGAGTCACACCAACAATATTTTCGAACTAACGACGGTAGAACCTGTCTTTAAAGTGGACAATAAACTTAAGAAACGTGGCGAAAATATTTCCGCTTCAAGTAGTTCGGAGAATTGGGGCCATAATTTAGAAGAAGAGGAGGAAGATAGCGGCGGTAACGGTAAGAAGTCGTTCATAAACCCCCTATGGCAACTCCCCTGTTCCCCTCCACCGTGAAATCGATTAGGTACTAAGAGTTATATCGACCCATCGTAGCTTTTGAGGATAAATTACTTCACCTGAAGGGCCAAATGATGTTTATGGAAGAATGGCATTGCATGGTCTATCTCGGAACACCAGTGTAAGAGACCAAAGTAACATAATACTCTACTAAGTTCGCGTCTTCTTGACCTAAAGCGTCAAAAGCTTAGCTTGACAAGCACCTCGAGAATAAAATAAACTTTGTAGACAATTATGAAACTTATGATAACTTTTGGGGTTATAACAATCCTATCATATTCAGAATGCGCGATTTGGACGCCATGATTCACACGGGACTCTACATTAATGACTTATCAATGCATGATTTCTCTCGGGACATGGTTCTAGCTGGTCAGTATGTTTTATTCTCAAGTTTTATTTTTATTAAAAAAGTAAACTTTGATTTAGGTCAACAACAATCGGCCGAACTTAAACTAGCGTTAGATCAGGTATTTAAAGTTCAAGTTCCATGAGCTTTCCAGTGTCATTTAGGCCTACAGACAATCATTTTCAGGAACTTCTGAAAAGTAGACAACTGGAAGATTCCATGAGGAAACTTGACATTGAAATGAAAAGGACCGACGAGTTGTTGTACCAGATGATCCCTAAACAGGTGGCTGATAGACTGAGGAAAGGTGAACCCGCTGTGGATACTTGTCAGGTGAGTTGGCTTAAACTTAGCGCGATGACCCCAAAACGACCTTCCATTAAACGAAGCCTAACCAAATTTGACCTAACAGACTTAAATATCTCTTTGGTGGTAGTTCTTCGATTCCGTGACTATTCTCTTCAGTGACGTGGTAACCTTCACGGAAATTTGTAGCAGGATTACTCCTATGCAAGTAGTCTCCTTGCTCAACTCGATGTACTCCCTTTTCGACCAACTGACGGAGAAACACGGCGTCTATAAAGTAGAGACCATCGGAGACGCTTACATGGTGGTCTCGGGTGCCCCGGAAAAGGTAGACCATCACGCGGAAAAGATTTGTCAAATGGCTTTGGACATGATCGAGGTAATCGGTGGATTGAAGGATCCATCAACTGACCAGAGTATCAAAATAAGAGTTGGTAAGTGTTCATTGTTTGTTTTGTTTAATTGCGATATTTATGAAATATTACTTGGGGGTTAATTTAGGAGTTCATTCGGGGGCTGTGGTAGCTGGGGTCGTTGGGTTAAAGATGCCAAGGTACTGTCTCTTCGGGGATGCTGTTAATTGCGCCTCCAGGATGGAAAGTACCAGTGAGGTAATAATTAGGCTTAGAGGTTATCAAAGATTATACCCCTAATAGGGGTCCTCTCGTTAAAAAGGCTTTAAAAATACATATAAGTGAGAAAACAAAAGAGTTGTTGGTTCCTGGAGACTGGGACATTATTGAAAGAGGCAAAACTACGGTTAAAGTAAGGTTTATTTGTTAACAGCAAAGAAAGAACAGGCTCTGGAGTAGTGTAAGAATATTTTTGTAATAGGGTAAGGGACAGATGAAAACCTTCTGGTTACTATCGCGCACCAATAAGGAATTCAGCATGGCCCAACAAATTGAGCATCAACAAAGCGAAATCCATATACGGGAACCCATCGCCATTATCACAAGGTCAACGGCACCACCTCCTCGATTTTCTGGAGTAGGCAACTCGGTCCGATTGAAATCCCCTAGTCCGGAGACGTTTGAGGAAGTCACCCGTTTTACACCAGTTTCCTCCACACCAATTTCTGTCACCAGCACGTAATATTTTGTTAACATTTATTCCTAAAAGGCGTAGGGCTTTCAACTTTGTGTCGCAAAAATCCAGATACAACGATCCAGCGATAACTTACACGGAACCCTTGAATGAAACCTCAAAGATGCAAGGTCAAATCAAGGTCACGGATACTACAACCGCACCCGCACCCAACGTGGATAGAATAGTCACTAAAGTAGGTAATAATTACGTTTGCCAGACGAGGACGTGCTCTCAGGGATCCAGGACATCTTGCCCTATGAACATTGGGGACAAAGGTAATTACTCAAGTTGTCATGGTCAGGCAACTCAAGCAACTTCGAGTAGTCGGAACAGTATCAACCGTTGTTGTAACCACTGTCATTTCGGTGGACAAATGAAACAGTTAAGTGATCTGGTAAGTCAACATCAGTCTATTTTGAAGGAGAATTCCTTCAGGACCCCGGGGACATTAGTACCTTACGTTCCACACCAGGCCATCGAGTGTTGTCCCCGAAATCATAACCACGATCATTATAGAAGCCAAACGTGTGTTCTTATTTAATTTAATTATGTAATAATTAGTTAACCAGTTAAGTGTTAGTGAAATGCGGGTATTTTGAACTAAAATGATGTTAAAAAACACACGTGATGAAATATTTTCCTAATTGTTGAAATAATCATGTTAAACAATGTATTTATCAAACGTTTCCCCCCTTTTTAAATATTTTAAATTTAATTAATTTTATTATGAAACTCAATAATAAACTAGTCACTATTTTAAAACCCAAATATTTCTAAATATTTCCCGGTGTGCACCAAATTTTAATGTTTGAATTTTATGAAATTTTAGAACTTTATTTTAATAAATAATTAATTTAAATGTTTGGCCTATTTTGTTAATTTCGTAAATTTTCTTTACAGCCTGACATTCACGTGAAATATTACTTCAGATGGTAAATGCGTTCAACGATACAAATCGTAAATTCTGGTTTTATTCATCACTGGCACTAAAATCCATCAACGCTGAGTGCACTGAATGCACTGTGGTGGAAGACGCTTTAGCGCCATTTCACCACTACGATTACGCCATTTGTAGTCTAGCAGACTATCACCCGAAGATAGCGATTGAAGATGAGTTGCACAAAAAAACGGCGTTACATCGCGATTAATTTGTTTTTATTTCAACAAATATTATTAGTAATAGTCGGAAAGCATTGTGAAATATTAATCTATTGTAAAATTTGGTTGCTGGACGTGTTTCAATAGCGGAAAATGTGTTCTGAAACTTTCACGTTCGTCCTTCGTCGTTAAAATATGGCCAAGGCTTAGTAATCGACCTAGTGCCCAGTGGAGCGGGCCATTGTGTCCATGCGTGATGACGCCAATCTGCGGAATTTTAACGGTGGACCCGATATGGACTTTCGACAAGATGTCTTCATTAAGGATTTAAGGTAGGAATTTAAATTTTTATTTAGTCTAGAAGGTAAGAAAGGGGATTTTATGAGTAATAAATAATTTATTCATATTATCACAACATGAAACGAAAGGTCTTGTAGGATTCAAGGGGGGAGTGTTCTAAATTGAAAGAACGAAATTCTAACGTTTTAATTTTATTATAATTTGCTATAAAAGCTAGAATTAGCGTTTTATTAGACCAAGGACCTAAGCCAAGGCTTAACAAATTTATTGTCTTTTAATATTTTATTTTACATCTAATTTATTTATATATAATTAAGTGACATAATCAAACGGCAATGGCTTTAATTGCCCTCGACTATTCAATGGCCCGTTAATAGCAAAGCTATTTAATTATGGTTATAATTAAAAACGACGGATCCAAATATATCTCTGCTTTAGTTTTTATGGTACTACGTCATTGGCTAATTAGAAACCTATAGTGTTTTCGTAGCCAATTTTAATATTCAAAATTTTCATCCGTCACTGCGTTAAATACTATAGATTTTGTGCCGTTTCGTGACGGGTGACGTCACGCTTTAATTATAATTTATTTAGAAAGTAGTTAATTACTGATAATTATGGAAAACAAACAATTATAGATGAATGTAAGTTGGTGATCGTTCACAAAGATATTGATATTTTAAATACCTACGTTGATTTAGATATGTGATTATAAATTATCATAATTAGAGAATGTAAACCTTAATTTCTGGTTTAATTTAGAAATTATAATACTCTTTCAGGGCAAAATTATATCACACAAATTATGAAAAATAATCATACGCGTTGATAAAAAATTAAAATCACTTAATAGGGAACAATTATGGAAAAGAGGGTTTTTTGTCAGCAAATTTAAATAATTAAACAACGAAGTTTTTAAACTGGAATGCAATTATGAATCACAGTTGATAAATTTACGTAGGAATTGAATTCATAAAACGTCATGGAAACGAAAAATTGACTCGAATTTGAATTTTTTTGACTAAGTTTTTCTCAAATTTCATCTTCACTAAATTCTTATTTTTAAACAACTCTACCCGCCCTTTATAGTTTAAAAGGGAATGTTTTAGAGTTTTTGTTTTCGTCACGAAATTTAGTTTTTAATTTGTAAATGTTTTTAATAATTTCAACGTTTGGCCTCGTTGACGGAAGCCTCATTCTCTTTAACATGATTGGACCATTGGTCCGGCACGCACGTTCCTGGCCCCGCCCACCAATTATGCATGTCTTTGTAGGAGTGTTGACGTAATGGGGTTTCCGCGTGCAATAGGGCGCACAATCGGCACCAGAAAAACGTGTTGATAAATTCCCCCGTCTGTTTCCATCTAAAGTAATCGTTGTATAAACTTTCGTTTTTCGCTAACACGTGAAGATAGTCCGCCAGTTCTTTAGCGGAAGGGAATTCCTCCACGTGTATGTAACTCTTGTAAGGGGCGTTGCGTTCGTAGTCTTCGGGTTGGGCACCCATGACGATAGGCAAAACGTTGCGGCTAGGGTTAGAAAAATTCGGTTAGTCTTAAATCAAACACGACTACCACGTCATCTGCTATTATTCGTAACCTAAGCAGACGACAGATTATGGCCATGTTGGGATAATATCCTTAACCACGTACCTTAACCCGTTGACGTAGAACTTTTCAGTTATATAATCTTTACAATTTGAGTTTTCAAACGCGAGATAGAAACGATAATCTTTATCAAGCATATCGAAACAACGATGAGCTTGGTTTCGAGGACACCTTTTAGGGCCGCATGATCCGTAAATGTCCACGTCGATGTATTTGGCTAATTCCCTGGCGTACTGCATTCGTTTATTACGCGCCGCGCAGTTCGAAACAAACCTGGAATGATAATGATGAAACCAATGATTAATATAGGCCCAAATAAACTTTTAAGGCGAAGCCAACATTACCAGGCAACCATCTTGTTTTTCCCTATGGCGTAATTTTTCTTGAGCGGCAATGTTTTTAGTTTGCTGTCATAAGGGACCCATTTTTCGTAAGGAGCCACCAAATCTGAGTCATGGCGATAGGTTGCGGTCCAGTTGAAGACGTCGTTAAGGCCTCCAAAGCCTTGAGTGTGTAAGGGACACTCCAGAAGGAACAGAATCCAAACCTTTTATAGAAACAGATAAATATCACCAAAGTTTATTAGATACGCATATACTAAACGTTTAATATATTTACGCGCTGTAACATTGGAAAGAGTTAATTTTGACTGAGAAGCTACGCGAAGTTTATAAAATATATTGTACGTACTTGTTCAGGATGTCTCCTGTGTTTGGGCCACGAAAATCGGTCCTTAAAGAATATGGCATCAGCCTTCGAGGCTTCCCGCGTGTCCGTTGTCAATTCACAAGTATTTACCGGGCACTTGTCTCGTATAAAAACATTTCGGCCCATAGGCAAATCATTCCAACCACCGCGACCGAAAAAGAGTAAAATTTTCTTATTTTTCACTTTATGGTCCTCGCTTCCGCCTTTGTCATTAGGCTCGCGATGGTCGTCCGCGTGACGCGGGACGCTAAACATCAACTGTTCCACGATTCTATCCCCGCTGTCCTCGTGAGGATATAGTCTAGTTCGCCTACCTCTCGCTGGAGGACGCATTTTACCACCTCGCATGAACCAGGGGCGGTTTCTAGTAAAGTCCCTATGAATTTGCGGTATATCTTCCGCGGATAATCCGGCCGAAAGTCCTCTGGCCGTACCACCCAAACCCGGGTAGTGAGCGTGATTTCCGGATCCGGGTTTCCTCGAGGCATTGTCAACCACGAGGCGCGAGTCTTGATCGGAATTAAGCCCCGAGCCGGGTAAGGAATCGACGTCAACGGCCCCGCCGTTACTACCCGCGCTTGACTGGAAGGCATCTCGAAACCGGAAGTTGATACCGACTAAGGCGAGACCCGTAAAGAGCACCAGGGTGAGCAGCAACCTTCTTAGTCGCAAACGGGGCATGACCCCCCTCACCCCGAGCCCCAGCGCGCGAGAAACTCCCACGTAACCACCAACGTCCGAGCCGGACGCTCTCCTAAACTAAACTGATCCCAAATGCCTCTGGTATCGCGTCTTTAGCCGCTGGAGAAACTCTTGGTCGCGTCTGCGGCGATGGGGGACGTTGGGATGTCTCGAAGGTGCTTCCCGCCATCTATCGCTACTCGATCCTGCTCCAACTTGAACCTGTAAAAGAAAAGAAGAAACGATAGGGTCATATCCAGGGGTTTAGGGGCATCAGGCGAGACTCTGAGATGCAACTTTAGATTAAACCCTTGATCCCTTTTCTTTGTTGACTTGTTTGTGCGAGTGTTTGTATGTGTTTGTGAGAAGGGTTAATCTTTAGGCCCTAACGTCGTGGTACAAAAAAAAAAGAAGAACACAATAGATATTGAACGTCCCTTATATGTTCTCTTTCGAGATCCATATTCTAGCTCTTCTCTTTTTGATTTCTTAAAGTAGGAAAGTTTTTTTTAGCATCGAGACAGTTTCTGGAAAATGTATCTTTCTCTTTCAGAGCTTGAAGGTTGGGTGAAACTACAATCATTTCTAAAAATATTTCCTATTATTGGCACGGATAAAGTGGACGGGTTATATATAAATTATTACATCAGTAAAGTTCTTAGAAAGCAACTTGAAATAATTTTCATAGTTTCTTAATACCTTTCATATAATTTTTAGAAATAAAGTATTGATTTTGACCGCGTTTCACTTTCTCTTTAAGCTATCTTTTCGCCGACTTAAGCAAGCTGTAACATATAGGTAGAAGGGTTTTCTATTGATATATTATATCGGATACGTGAAAAAAAGTTCAAAAAACCGAACCAAACTTAGAGAAAATGTCATCAAATGTTTTTTCCCTATACTTTTTCCAGGAAGAAGAAAAGAGAAACTAGGATAGAAATGAAATCTAAATGTATTTTTAGATTTGTTATTTGGGAAGGTTTTTTCTGGCGACTTTAGGTTTGGGGGTAAAGGGTTGGGGTGGGTTGAAATCTCCGTTATTCTATACCACCGCAGGACTGTTTTTGACTCTAGCTATCCATTTCAGTTTGACAAAAGAAAATCGACAAAAGTAAAGAAAAATAAGAACCTACCCCTCCTTCCCTCTTCCCGAAAGAGGAGAGAGAGAGAGAAATCAATTTGAACTTTTTATATTATGTTTATTTTACTGCAAAAAGGAGTTGTTTTTCCTTATTTCCTTGGAAGAGTTCAAAAATACCGCTGTGGGCTTGATAAGGACAGGGATAGATTTAATTTTAGAAGTAGGAATGGAGAACGGTTTCACTCAGACTCATAGCCCAGGGTAGAGCCCCTCCCTCCAACACGTAACGAAAAATTTAAATTATCTTATTGGCTCACTTAAACTACGTTTTGATGACGTTGCTCAGTAGCGCCGCCAGGATTATTTCTCGCGTAGGCACAGCATGATCTACAGGCCCCCCTCCCTTTTGTTGTGAATATTTGTCATGCATAATTTTTAATGTATTTCAGGATTTTGAGGAATATAATAGATTTAACGATTAGATTTCAGTATTTCCTTTTTTGTGAGATTATTAAGAGTACGAAGTTTTTGGCAACCGTGTCCTTGCGACCCTTCTTATAAATTTAGTCAATAATTACAGCTGTCTTGAAGTCTCTTATCAGGGATTATCTTTCGTTTCCGTGAAGCACCTAAAAAGTTACTCTAGTGTAATCTTGGTGTGTTTACAGTTGGAAAATTTTATTCCTCTCCGCGATGCATGCCGCCTACCGTTTTTAGGTTGGGAGGGGAATTTCCAACTCGTGTCCTTTCTAGTTTCTATACAAGAGAGGTGTAACCTGGGGGTCAACGGTCAACACTTTAGCGGGGGGATATTGTTCTTTAGAATATAAAGAAAACGGGTTTTGAAAATGCTCTCTTGTACATTACAAAAACATAGTGTAGCGAATATGTCAAACAGGTGTGAGATGTTGTGTTAGATTTTTACAGATAGAAATATAAACTATGAAAGTACATAAAGTAATTAAACGCTGTTAAACTAAGAAATAAAATTTTATTTGAAGGCCACTATAGGCACGTTTTTAAACATTTGGAGGCCCCTCAAGTAGGCCAAAATTTTCCAACGTAGGCACGTGCCTACCCGTGCCTACTGCTGGCGGCGCGACTGACGTTGCTGACGGGGACGGCGAAAAATACGTAATCCTTTTCTACCTCTGTCGGTATGACCCGCCTCTTTCTTTCATACCCCTTCGTCCCGTGGAAGGAGGTCCGGGACTTTGACGCGCGCCCAGATTACTCTGTTCTCCATTCCTACTTCTAAAATTAAATCTATCCCTGGTAAGGACAAGGAAGATGGAGCGAGCGAAGTTCGGTTAGTTTGCGAAACGTAGAAGGTCACGTGTCTATATTTGCAGCACGATATGTACAAACAGCAACATCTATACTTTGTCCCACCCTGTGTTTACGGATTAACTTTTGAAGTTATATCCGTGGTTTCCGATAAAAAATTAAATATCAAAAAGCTAGCTGCTGAGTTATATTTTTAAATCATAATTAGCATGCTAGCAACTTACATTAATAATCTTTATATTTCGCGCTTTTTTATGGGTTCTTAATTAATTATTAAAGACACGTAACAAACGTTTCTTTACAAGAAGAGAGTTCGGAATAACATAGCGTCGTCTCGAATCTTATTTTTAAATTTCATCAAAGTGGGAGTATGAGTTGCGACAACAGAAATCCCTTGACCTACAGTATAGTGTCGCCGCTGCGACAATAAGCGGATTGCTTTGCTCACACCCACTTTCTTTTTCCGGATAACATTCCTTCGGGGAAGAATCGCTTTTCGTTCAAAAATTCTTTTTTTTTTCGGCACACGCGAATCTGACTTCTTCACGCTATCGCGTCTCAGAACCTTTCTTTTCTCCATAAGTTCATAAGATATGTTCACCAAAAGTTTGTCACTGGTTACAAACTGGAGCTTGTTATGAAGTAACGTAGGTCATAGATTGTGGTAAAGCGACGCCTGGTGAGGCGCTGTCAAAGGCTTAGAACAGACGAAATAGGAAAGTGGAAGTCCTGCAAAATTAACCGAGTGTAGTCAATTCTCGCTTGTAGTTCTCGAACATATCTCTCAGTCTCTATAGGTTGTGTCATACTTATGGAACGTATCTCATAAACTTATGCCGATACTTATACCAAAGTTTGAAGCAAAAGTCTTGGGAGATATGGCTGGCCGCTGTTCCTATCTCGAAACTTTTAAAGGTTCCTGTTTGGTTTCTACTTTTTAGTAAAAAAACTAAAAACCTTTTAGAATTTTTCAGTTCTTTTACAAAACGAAAGAACCAACTTCGGTTCGTTCTCAGCAGTTTGAGGGATTCAAAGAAAGTCTATGCGCTATAAGTCAAATTTGAAAGTTACTTTTCTTTAGATTTCTTTTCTTCCTCTATGCTCTATAGGTTAGGTTTTTCCGGGGTTTTCACAAATTCTAAGGTATTGTATTCTACGGATTCTTGATATAGTCTGTGTTTGTCAGAATAAGCGTGCAAAGTCGTATTTTATGTTAAATTTGACACTGAGTTATGCGTCGCACCGCAGAAAGTGTTGGCGGATGTAGGAGTTTTGCTTTTGAAAATTGAATAGCCCTTTTACGCTATATCTCCTTCATTGGACGATGGAGTGCCTCAATTGGAACGCGGTTCTAACAAATAAGGGCGCTTTGGAAAAATCGCAATTACTCGTTTTTGGCCTAGCCCCTGTGTGTTGGTTTCTCTGCAAGTAATAAACGAATTTGTCTATTGTACGGAATTGGAATTGAAAGAGAACTAATAAATTAAACTGAATTGAATCAGTATCACGAATCAAGATGAAAAAATAAGCATTGCTCCCACTAGGTCCCTAAAAGTATAGTTCCTATTTTCCTGCAAGGTCCTTAATCTACCCTAAAGCCGCATTTTCATAGAAGCTAGAAGCGTGAAAAAAACGCGCGAGAGCGAGAAAATGTCGCTAGAACTCAATCTCGCTTCTAGCTTTGGTATTTTCATTTACGCTGGAAGCATATACTAGAAGCCAGAAAATGACAAACTAGAGCGAGAAAATGACGCTAGCTCCGATCTGTCTGAGACAGATATTTCTAGCGTCCCGCTTAGCGAGAAGCGAGATGCTGCTGCCACGTGATGCATTTTTAACGAATCATAAGGACATAAACAAAGTGGGGTTTTCTTTACGTGGTTTCTTCTGCATTTGAAATCACGAGTTCTATGTCGGCATGATGGCGAGTAAGAAAGAGTTAAAGGGAGGGTGAAATCGAAAATCAAGTGAATTTTTTATCGATTATTCTACTAATTATAAGACTAATCAGCATAGTGAAACATCCAATAAATAACACCAAATGATTTAAAATTTCAAATAAGTTTAAAATACCATTTATAATTTTAAATAAGTTCCTTTTACCAATTGCGTAACACCCTGCCTTTTTATTAACAAAATTCTCGTGGCACGCTCCATGTCAAATGTTATTTATCGCGACATGTGATAAATTTGCGCGCGGTGTATAAATAGTGGCGCGAGATGTGGAGCGTGCTACGATTTGAAATTAAATTTCAATCGAGGCCTAATTGTAATTTTAAAATCATTCAGTGTCATTTCTTGGATGTTTCTCTATGCAGATTGGTCTTATAATTAGGAGAGAAATAGATAAAAAATCACATGATTTTCCACTTCATCATCCCTTTAAAAGAAAAGGTTTAACACGAAAGAGAAATAAAAATATTTGAGAAGGAGACAATTATTAGTTGCATAATAATTAGAGAAGGTTTATGGATAGAAAGTCGAAAGATTATAGAAATAGGGAGATCAACGAAACGTGGTAGGAAGTTGCTTACTAAAATAAAAATTTCGTGTTGGCCTACTGTTGTCGTTGTTTTTGCCTTGAAACGTTGTTACGAGGAGAGTGTTAAGATCAATTGTAGTATTAACTACTTTTAGTTTTTGACGGTAGAGGGCGCAAAGGTTAAAAACATCAAGTTTACCGTCTTCAATGAAAATGCGTCAGCGAGAAATAAATTGCGAGAACGTGCTGTGTTTTTCTAGCGCAAGAGTTTGAAACCGCTACAGCAACACGCTACTCGCCAAGCGGGAAGCGAGAACGCAATTTCTAGCTTCTATGAAAATGCGGCTTTAAATCGGTTATTGGTCCTTAAATCGCGCTATGTTCCAAAAACCACAGATAAAAAGCATTTATTTAATAGTTAGCCAAGGGGATATATCTTGAAGAACTGTTTCAGTAAAGAAATAACGAAAACTCGTCAGTCCAAACAAAAATATCTGTAAAAAGTCCGAAATAACTTGCTATTTTGTAGCAAATTGGAAAAAGAGTGATATAAAATGTTCATAACTTCACTTAATACTTGAAAATGTGTCCGTTCACGACATTTTTATGTATTAAAGATGTCATTTTGTTTTACCAGTGCATGGTCCCTGTAAAATCCTTTGCATAAAACTTGTATTTTTTATCTATGTAAATAATTGAAACATTTGTACCCAAAAATAACCTTAACAAAAAATAACCTAACCAAGAAAAAATAACCTGTATAGAAAAAAAACCACCTGCAAAATATCTCCTTCAAAATCAACAAAAGCTTAAACCCAACATTCAATACCTTGTCAATAATCTAAAGAACAAATTGTAAACCGAAAACCGTGAAAACACGCCCAACTAAATTCCCTCCGAGAGCAAAAAACTTTAACCCTTGACCTGACCTAACCCTAAACCAGGAGTAACACGCTGACCAAGGGGGAAGGAAGTGGGGGGCGGATTCCTGATTTTCACGTTATCTATAGCAATGTAAACAAGATGGCCCAAGGGCTGGGCCTTAATAGTAATTTTACACGGCTCACGTGACCCCCCGTATAGTTGACAACTAAAAACATTTCTGAAACACAATCGTGTATCCCTTTAATTTCTAATAACGTCACATTTCAAATAATATTAATGAAACTAAATTGTGCACCCCACTAAAGTATAATTTTTAAAAACCATACGAATCAAATAATGTATTTAAACAAAATCCTGGATCCCCTAAACCAGAAATCACTATGACCGTAAAGCGTCCCCTCTATTTTACGAAACCTAGCCTAACCATCCAGCATAATCTCTGATGTATCACGCGCACAAAGTGCAGTAGTGCACGAAAATTATCATCTTGTTTCCCTTCACTCAAAAAAGCCCGCGAGATTTAAACTACCTTTCTTTCCTCTCTCTCCGAGCGGGATGCCCCCTCTCCCTCTTCCCCCTCTCACTAATATACCAGGCAGGCAATTCTCTCTCTACGCGGAGCTTCGTATCGCCACCGCGTACGCTAGCGATCTCTCTCTCTCATCGTAAGCGTACGTTTCGCGGACGCGACCGGTTTCCCTCTCTTATCGTAAGCGTTCGTTTCGCGGACGCGTCCGGGACAGGGACAGGGACAGGGACAGGGGTTTTGGTGCCGTTTCTTAAATTTTACCGTAATTAAAATTACGTGTAAAATTAAAAAGAGTCACTTCGCTTCGCAACCTGAACTTAACAACTTCGCTTCAAACTCTCAACAACTGAAGCTACCTTAAACTCTGTCCCTCCCTGAAACAGAGTAACGACCAATGTAACCAAGCATTTAAATAAACCTTTTTGTTAGTTGTTTAACTTAGTAGTTTTACTATATCACGCGCTCACGATTCACACGAACTAGGAATTTAGATAACCTTTTAAAACCAACTCATTTCAATGAACAAAACTTCAGTCTAACCAAACGGATAAACGGGGATCCTTAAGAAATAAACTATTAAACCCCCCGCAAGAAATAACAGTCCCTTTTTGTTTCCTACTATCAAAGTTTTGGTCCCTATTTTACCCAATTTTTATCGTGAAATGTCCCTTTCCCCCTATTTATTCTTGAGATGTAGCCCTGAAAAAGTTTTCATCTCATCTCTTCCTCACTGTACAACCACAAAAATCCAAATCCTTTCGCACGCCACAACAAGAGCGATGAATATCACGCGATATCAAAACGGGCGCATTACTCTAACCCTCGCTTTTATTTCCAAAACTCCAGTATAAGAAATTCTAATATTTTAATTCATTTTCTTCCACTAGACAGAACCGCCAAAGATAAAAGAAAAAACATTAAAAATCTGAAAAATATTTGAAAAGGGGGACTCGTATAAGATGAAATTGAATAGATAAATCTTTTCCGCTTCCCAAAATCTTTATTAACTCCTCCTTCCCTCGCTCTTGGTCCTCCGGAAAGGGGGGGGGGGGTTTGGGACCCCGAAATTAATTAAAAGTAAACAAGAAAGGGGTACGTAGAAAGCGCCGAGCAGTCCTCCGAGATGAGATATCAACCCCATTCCCCCCCCCCCGACCCCCGGAAAAACAAAAGATTTGGGAAAAATAAAAAAAATATCTGAATAGATATTTGTCAGTCTACAAACTCCTTTGAGAGAAATTCTTTTATACTCTTCGAATATTCAATTCTTCTATAAGATTGATTAGTTTCTCCGTTATATTGGCACTACTTTTATATAGGGTTTCTTTTTATACTACCAGATGTATATAATACTTCTCTTCGAGAGAAGTGTACCTCGCAAAGCCGGGTAATTGTAACAACATTCTTCCCAACATCAAATTAACATTCGAAGCAAGGCTACTAAACCGAATCACATGCGCGATAAATAGTTCCCTGATAATTACTCTATTAGCGCTTAATTATTTGCTAAGGCGCATGCGCTTGTGGATTTTTGTCGTGACGTCAAGACAATCAAGGTTTGTGGGTTGATTACTGAGGATTTGGTATAAAACAGTTATATAATTCACCCTATCACGGTGCGATGCCCATCTGAAGTTTGATGAGCATTAGAGCAAATAAAAGGGTGCATGAGTCTGGTAAGAATCATGTTACATAACTAAAGTATTAAGGGGATACTGAGTGTCATCCTTCTTCTATTATCCCCTTCTGATATTACGTATCGTTCCGCGCTACCTTTATTTTAAAGGAGACTCAGGAACTATATGATGGATTTGGAATTTTAGGTGAAATATCTTATAGTGTATAAAGAAAGGTATATCGTACATATACCGTTCCGTTTATGTCGAATATGAAAGAGAAATAGACTTTAGTGAAGGCAACACCCAGCCTGAAATTGAAGGGAGGGAGTCGAGTGATGATGGTGTTAATGATTATTTTAGGAGAAGTCAACGTCTCAACTTCTTTTTTTTTTTAATTATAATTCGAGGGCTCAAAGGTTTGGACTGAGCCAAAAGTTAATTACACCATAAAATGGTTTAATTTCATATTTGTGTTTTGGTAATTTTCCTTGCATCAACTAATATATTTATAACTGCGTCTTGCTACTATTACTACTACTCATTTTTGGAGACAAAAATCTCGAGAAATCTATCAGGGAAAATAACATTAAACTGTCAGGGAATTCGGAATGTCTAGCGTTTAATACAAAGTTTACAAACCTGTAGAACTTGGAAATGTCAGGGAAATAAGTTGTTGACTTAAAATTCGGAGAAAACAAAAGGGAAATTTATAATTTTTAGAAAAATTCCTTGAATTCGCTGGGAAAATCATAATTTTTGGAAAAATTCAAGGAAAACGGAGGGAAATTTACAATTTCTTAAAAAAATCCTTGAATTCGCAGGGAAAATCATAATTTTTTAAAGAATTCAGGGAAAACGCAGGGAAAGTTATGGGTATAAATCCTGTAAATTTCAGGGAAATTTGTTTTCCAAAATTTGTATATGAACCCTGGTCAAATCTATGGCAACCCAGGTCCCAACTTTTATTATTTTATCCAGGGCTGTTTGTATTCGAACAGGTACATTTTTTACTAGAAAAAGCTAGTAGCCAGCCACTTTTCTACAAAATATCATTAACCTTTCTTAAACTTTTCTCCTTGATATCGATAACCCCTGAGGGAACGCGCGACGAAAACTAGCGGAAAAAAGTGATCTTGTCAAATTTTTCTTTTTTTACTGCAACACCCACTTTAAGTTTGCACTATCTTCTCTTTCACCTATGGGTCTATAACATTTTCATCTATCTCTTCCGTACCTTTGGCTTTGGAGTCAAGTTACGTGGGCTCAGCTTTATATAGATTTCTCCTTCCCCTAAACTCATCCGTATATATGGGTACGAGATTTATTTTTTTTTTTTACAAATACACCATTTTGACTGCGCTGTATTCTTCCGTTGTCATCAATCATTCTTTATCACTTACAATGTCAAGATAAATTTGCAGCGTGTATTATTCCCCCGTTTTCTCTCTGTTGCTTCCTTCGCGATTATTGCTTTTTTCGTTCACGTGCCTGATACATTATGAGTTTGTTAAATTTTACCATTAATATTACCTTTTCTTAGATAACCGAAAAACGTTCAAGTTCTGCCCTTTAAATTAAATTTAGTTTAGTTTAGTTTAATTACCCGAGAAGTTCAGGACTAAAACATCTTACGCTGCTTGCTATAAAACCTTAAAAATCTTTTCAATATTAATGGAGAAATTATATAAATTCATAGGAAGATATAATCCACTCTAAATTTTCATTTTTTCTAGCTCGGATCGCTATGATGTAATATATATTACCATAACTTCGGTTTCAAAGCAAATTACGACTGATTTAGGGACGTATTTGAGGGTGTATGTTAATGAGTAATTTAAGGGGACCGTTATAAATTATTCTTAGCAAACAGACTTTAACTCCATTAATCACGTTAACGCGAATATGGTCTAGAGAGTCCCTTGATTATTTTCTGTTTACTTATACAAGGATATTTGAATATCATTTCAGTAAAATCGTTTTTTTTTATTTATTATTTGATGTATGGCTTGATAAGAAAATATCAGAAATATTTTTTGACAATCCCTATACGCGGTGAATTATATTTTGCGCCTAAAAATTTTGCTTTCAATTTCCTCCCAACCAATTTTAACATTTTATCCCCCTGGCGTTTGAAATAAATTAGTTTCGTATTGATTAGAAGCGTAAACTGAAGGCTAAAAATAGACCTAAATTAGTGGTTGTCCAAAACTAACAACGTAGTTAATTAGATCGAAGCCTTAGGACCCGAAAGGAACTCCCAAATTCTATTCGGAAAAGAAATCGTACGAAATTTATTTTTATATCGTAGCATTTCATCTTCCCTTTAAAGTACTTGGAGACCTCTAGCTAGCTACTCCTCCGGAAGAAGAGATACAAAATATCCGGTAAAAGATTGAAAACTCTGGTCCCTTTTATTGTGTTTAATTTCTAAAAGCCGTGTCCCCTGAGGATATCCGTTTATATCCAGAGCAATGACACAGAATACAGTATGGTCTCTGAGGAAAAAGTTAAAACGGATAATGCAATATTCGCATTTTCCTACTAATTAGGCTTACCAGCCTAATTTTAACGTGTTTACTCGTTTCCCAACATATGACCTTTGTCCTGTGCTCCATGTTGCGCAACTTGCGCTATCATTGGTATTTTGGCTTTAGAGTTAGTTCGGATTTGAAGCCTAATTTTGACCATTTACCCGTTTCCCACCATATGACCTTGAACTAAGTTCCTCGCTCCATGTTGAGTTATCATCGGGTATTAGGCCTAGGTTTGATTTGCTAATTCGCAGGATTTTGACAGCTTTAGTAGTTTCCCATCATACGAACTTGAACTTAGTCCTACGTTCCATGTTGACATCAGGCACGATGTCACGCGAATTCAAAGATCAAGTGTGTATAGACGACAGGAAAGTTTGTGCCGAATTAGTCCTGCACCATATATTGATCTAAGCCTAATTTCTATACGTTAGGCCTACCTAACTCGTGCCTTTTTGAAGATTGTACCTGAAATAAGGCCTGGGGAATTAAGGCTAAGGCGTGAAAGGAATGGGGTTTTACTAAATCCCTAATTAACCTTGTTGCTTCCAGAGCACTGTTCTTTGGCCTCCCTCGAATAGAATATAGAAGCCCAAATAAAAAAGGTACGAACGTAGGACGGATGTAATTCTTGGGCAGAACCAGTGTAGGAGGAAGAGGAGAAAGAGAGAGAGAGAAATCGGGGGGAAGAGAGATTTAGCGAGAATAAAACGGAAGAAACTGGGACTGGAGTTAACATCAGTTACCATAGCAACGGAAAACAGACTTGTAGCCACCTATTTTAGGCCACTGTATTGCGTATATATACACGCCTTCGTAGACGAGGCTTAACTGTAGTTACTTTTTTATCGGGCCCAAGTCCTAACTCAGACCCGAAAAGGTATGTAAAGTACATTCTGAAGTAGTTTAAACCAAAGATATGGTGAAAATTCGAATAGCGTTATGATTAATTACAAACATAAGTTGATAAGAAAGGTTCCATAAATATGTCACAGGTTACTTTGACCTTGTCATGAAGTAACGTAAGTGAAACGTCATAGATTCCTGTAAAGCGACATCTGTTGAGAGGCTGTCAAAGGATTTGTACAGACTAAATAGGTAAATGGACTGCAAAACCTCGTGTAGTCAATTCTCGCTTGCTGTTCTGGAAATAGCTCCCAGTAAGCCTGTATAGGAAGTGACATACTTATTGAATGCCCAAGAACATGTTAGAAACGCTTAGAGCGACGTAACCTAACCTGATCTAACCTACTACTGTTTTCGTTTTGGAGAGTTTTTTTCCTTAATCATTATAACTTCTAAAGAATCAACTTCTGGTACGTGCAGGTAGTTAGACCGCCTTGAATCAGGCCTCAGCTGGACTGGAAAGGAACCATTGGGTATTTGGAACGGGAGAAAGTTTCTTATTGTGTATGGGAATGTGCCGGTTTGCTTTGTTTCTACTTTAGTTTTTGTTCTCTTGTTTTTTGTTTTCACCCTCAATTGGTAACTATTAACGAAGTAATCCTAAGGGTGAAGCGAGTCCGCCCAAGATATAATAAAGGAGCCCCACCTTCGCGTGTATTACAAACTTAGTCTGAAAATTTGTTTGGAGAACACGCTTATAGTTCCCATGGCTCTGTCCCACTTCCTCCGTGTCTTCATTTGTATGGTAAATTGGACCTTTTGTTCGAAGACAGTTTGAGATAAGTGTTATAAGTTTTGTTAGCGATGTAGATTCCAAGTGAGACAATTAATAAATTATTTGTTAGAGTTAGGGAAAGTTTTCTGTACCACCAAACTCTGTACATTATTTTCCATTATTTTATTTCTATCAGGGATATATTTAATTTTAGAAGTAGGAATGGAGAACGGTTTGTATTTACTTCAGTCCGACTCATATCCCTGGGTATAAGCCACTCCCTCCAACACGTAGCGAAAAGTTTCAATTATCTTATTGGCTCACTTAAACTACGTTTTAATGACGTTGCTTACGGGGACGGTGAAAAATACGTAATCCTTTTCTACCTCTGTCGGTATGACCCGCCTCTTTCTTTCATACCCCCCCTCCAGGCCTCCGTCCCGTGGAAGGGGGTCCGGGGGTCCGGGTCTTTGACGCGCGCCCAGATTACTCTGTTCTCCATTCCTACTTCTAAAATTGAAGCTATCCCTTCTTCTATATACACGGTGTTTCTGATAAGTCTGCCAGAAATTAAGGGGGATGTTCTTTGGGTGATTTAGAGTCGAAAATGTTCGATGATATTTTGCCATAAGGGACACTCCTTAATATTGTTCAGAGTATTTTACGGATGACCCCTTCTTTAATACTTAGTTGCGATTTAAGATGGATATTTCCTTTAAAAAGCGAGTCCCGAAATTGCATTCGCATCTCACTGAAACGTATTTAAACGTTTATGCAAATTTGAGTCCCATCGCTCCCAATTGGAGTTTCGGAAAATGATTGAATTCGAAATTGCGAAATTATGGACAGGTCGATTTCTATACTATAGAGTTGCGCGCTTCCCACGGGCCATGGGTATATGGACTTCAAATGTACACGAGTCATTAATAAAGGTAGATGGATTTTATGAATCGTTAATGAATTATTGGAAAGAGAGAGAGAGAGAACTTAAAGGCGCGAATTCCAGGATGGAGAAGGTATAGGCTTATACGCAGTTTGAACTTCAGGAAGGTTTATTATAAATTGCTTGATAAATTTCCGTAAATAAATCAAGTCTGTTAATGGAGCGAACCATTGCTCGGGAGAAAACTATTCCTGAGATTTGTATATGGAAAAGGCTTAACTGACTGGACTTCTAGTCCCCCTTGTCTTGTTTGTTTGGGAGCCTTGAGATTTAGATTCTCCAACCGAAGTATTAGTTCGTTCTCGAGCCCCTATCAAAGGCAAATATGAATAAGAGAAAGTGAGGCTGTATAGCTCAGGTTTGTCTCTGAACGAATAAGTTATTTACTGCCCCCTGCACGTGAGCGCGAGTACCTCGGAAAACCAAATCATTTTTATTAAGTTTTGTATGATACGTTAGTCAAGAACCAAGTCATTCCCTGAATGCCTCAAAAGCCGAATTAGTTTCGTAATGTTGACAAAGTAGAGCGCTGATTGGTTGAGCGAAAAAAAAAAAGCTCAAAAGAGAGCTAGACGGCGCCATACCTACCAACATACCTACAAACAGGATGTTTCTGACATGGACCTTGGATCCAAGCATGGACAAAGCAAAGCAATGCTGTATTGGTTCGTCCATGTTTCTGATAAGTCTGGTATAAATTAAGGGGGATGTTATTTGGGTGATTTTGAGTCGAAAATGTTCTGTGACATTTTGCTGGCCTCACTTTCTATTATTTCTATTTGCATTTGATAGTATCTGCTAGTTTATCTCGGGTCTTGGTCGGGACATTTTCTGCATGCTCTTATTAATTTCCGGTAAATCGATTTATCGAACAGATTTATCCAATGGAATTCGCGTTTACCGCCTGTCCATAGCTAAGGTTAGGCCGCAGTTGCAAGTTTTGCCTTGCGTTATTAATTTACCTCCTCCTCGTCCTCGTGTTCCGTAACAGTATGTTAAAACTAAGACACGAAAATGGCTTCCCTTCTTGTTGTCCTCCTGTTCCGAGGTGTTAAAAGGGTTTCTTCTTTTTTTTCTCTCTCTCCCTTAAGCCTAATTAGCACTCAGTTCCTCGCGCTTTCTCGACCGAATATAACATCACGTGATACTAGTACTCCTACCAAGTTATAATGTATTAAAAATAATTTAAATGGAGAGATCTAAAAGTTGAAACCAATGTTACAAACGTTTGTAACAAAAGAATGAATGTACTTTATGTTTTCTCCGATTTGAAAAAAAAGAACGTCTCTCTCCTCCCATAACGACATTTTGATTATATCGTTAGCGCCTCTTTTTTCCCGCCTTTTTTTTTCTTTTCATTCTCCACTGGAATCCTTGATAATGGCGCGGGAATCCATGATATGTCGGGAAATGTCTCTCTTAAAAGCTGCAGTCAAGAACTTGATAATGTTTTAATCGATAAAAACGCGGCAATATAGACTTTTAGCAACTTTAGGGTTATTTCCTTTCTATATTCTTATATGCCACCATACAGAGAGTTTCTAATAAGTCTGTCATAAATTAAAACGTGTGTATACTTAGGGTCAAACTGAGAGAAAAGTGTACTGCGACATTTAGTTACAGGGACATCATTAATTAAATATTGTAGACCCGGCCATCAGGGTTGCCACAGTACCTGGAAATCCTGGAAAAGTCAGGGAATTTCAATTGCATATCGACTTGAGAAAATATGTAGTCACAGCTAATTATAGGCGCACCAACTCAAATACGGGACTACATTAACTGTTTCGGATAGTTCCAAGTAAAGTTTTATTAATTACTAAATAGTAGTTTCAATTAAAAACAAAGATAAAATTTAGCATAATTTTAGTAAGTAATTTTTTAATTCCACATTCTTACTTTTCTGTTAGTGTAAGTTTGAAAATTGGTCAGGGAAAACCTGGAAAAGTCAGGGAATTTTGAAATGAAAAATCTCTGGCAACCCGGAATTTTGAAATGAAAAATCTCTGGCAACCCTGGCCATGTTCGTATGACACTTTCCATCCTCAGTTTGACCCAAAAAACACAACACCCTTCAATTTGTGGCAGACTTTTTAGAAAGAGCCTGTATACTAACTGAAGAACAATAATGCAACTACTATCGTAGCTTCTTGAGAAGGATGGATGTCGCTTTTAAGTGTTTATTGCGAAAGGAACTCGATAACAACGTCGTTTTCTTGTTTTTGGATTATTTAATCTGTTTCGAAACCAAGGGTCTCTCCTCCTTCCCAAACGCCAAGATTTTTAAAGAGACTATCGGTCGATGTGAAGAGTCCTCACATTTTTATCTCCCATGCTCCCCTATTTTTAGTAATACTAGAATAAACTCTCTTGATGTAACGTTTCTAATTAAGGGTTACTTGTATTACGTTAAAGTTGTTCCAATCGCTTGTAATTTAGTGAATACAGGATTAGCGAAAATTTTGATAATAAGCCCCCTAATTAGGGAATGTGGGTTGGACACTAATTAAGTTAATTCAGATACGTACGTACGTTATTAGCATGGAGTTCAAAAGAGCTATAGGGATCCGATTGACGTTATCAAATCAAAGCTTTCAATCCCCTTTTTATTGATAATTAATACAATTACTGTATACAGGGTGTTTCTGATAAGTCTGGTATGCATCAATTAAAGTATGTTTTCAAACTGAGTGTAAAATCATGGGCTCCCAAACATTGGCCAGTAAAACAGTTAAATAGTCACACATGTGCAGTAGGATTTAACAGACTTAATAGTCACACATGTGCAGTATTACTTATCAGAAACACCCTTTAATTATGACCGACTTACCAGAAACACCCTTTAATTTATGACCGACTTACCAGAAACACCCTTTAATTTATGACCGACTTACCAGAAACACCCTTTAATTTATGACCGACTTACCAGAAACACCCTTTAATTTATGACCGACTTACCAGAAACACCCTTTAATTTATGACCGACTTATCAGAAACACCCTTTAATTTATGACCGACTTATCAGAAACACCCTTTAATTTATGACCGACTTACCAGAAACACCCTTTAATTTATGACCGACTTATCAGAAACACCCTTTAATTTATGACCGACTTATCAGAAACACCCTTTAATTTATGACCGACTTATCAGAAACACCCTTTAATTTATGACCGACTTATAATAAACACCCTTTAATTATGACCGACTTATAATAAACACCGTTTAATTATGACCGACTTATAATAAACACCGTTTAATTATGACCGACTTATCAGAAACACCCTTTAATTATAACCTACTTATCAGAAACACCCTTTAATTTATGACCTACTTAACAGAAACATCCTTTAATTTATGACCTACTTAACAGAAACATCCTTTAATTTATGACCTACTTATCAGAAACACCCTGTATGTAAATATATCGATAATTAATTCCCTCCGCAAACCAAATAATTAGTAGCTCAGGTAAAATTTTGTATCAACGTTATCAGGTGTACAGGTAAAGGTCCAAATTAATTAATTGGACTAGAGTTGTTGTTGTTCTGCAGCCGATTTTCCTTTCGTAAAACGAAGACTGATAAATGTTATTTACATAAACGTGATACGTATGGTCTAACCATCTTTACATATTACAATATTGTCGAATTTGCTAAAACAACCGAAAATAAACTTGATAAAAGTTTCCGAACCTTTACCGAACAACGTTATTCCTCTATAGTATCTATACCCTGATTAGCTATTGGAATTGTTTGTTTTTTTCTTGTTTTCTTTCTTTCTTGCGACACTCTTCGAATTTGAATTTCTTTTTTTTTATTTTGTTCATTTTTCGTCGTTTCGTGTCCGAAATCGAGGTCAAATAAATGTCCGTCTCATTGTGAAGTTTCTTAAGGGTAAGGACTTAAATCTATTCGAAAATAGCATTGATTATATTGGAATTTTGTGGTTGAGATGATGCTGCTGGTGGATGTAAAGGAAAGAAAAGGGTTTGGGAAGTATTCCAGGGTTGTTACAGTGTCTGGTAAATTTAGAAAGTTAGGGATTTTAAATATGAGCGTCTTAGATTTTGGCAATGAGTGAATGTCAGGGAATTTTAAAATTATCATAAAAGTCATGGAAGTGTATATTTTTTGGTAATATTTTTATTGTGGTATATACTAACATGAATAGCCGGCATTTTTAGCAACAACGTTCTAAGTTTTCCACAAATGAAAGTTGTTAAAGTGGTCAGAGAAAATGACTTTAGTCGTTCAGGGAGAGCCTTGAATTTCAGGGAGGGAATGAACAATCTGTGGCAACCCTGTATTGAGTCTAGCGGAATTCGATCTAAGGTCTGGGAGACTGGGACATTTGAAAAGTTTGTAAATTGCGACAACGTGTTTCGCGTTAGAGATTTCCCAAATGGTTTAGCCTGACTCCGAACCGCCTTAATGCTAGAAAAAAGAAAAGCTAGTGTTGTTGCAGTTGGGTTGGAAGAGAGTGGATAGACCACGAGTTTACTTTCTCGCTTTGAATTTCTTCTTCTATAAGTGATTTGAAATCGAATCCCGTTGTATTGACCCAGCGTGTAAAAGTATGACGTAACAGAAACCTAAGATAAGTTCGGGGACTTTATACGGGTTCTTGGTTTGCCCGACCGATAGATAAAAGACCCAAGGTTTTCAAAAAGGGGAGGGGTGCAGTATCGTCTGCTTGATACAGGGTTAAGGCTGAACATCCAGCCAATGAAACGCGAGGAAGGAGGAGGAGCGTGCGGTTTAACAAAGTTTTAAGCCCTTCCCCTTATCTTCAATCAGATATTAGTATGGGGTCTCTGGCTTCTTACATATTCCAAGTATGTATTCCTGCTGAATAACTTTCGAAAATACAGTTTATCATAGTATTTACAAGGTCAACTTGGACAATCTTTGCTATATTGTTTCCAAGGATTTTAAATGAAAACAATAGAAATCAACATATGGGCCAGATAAATTCCTGGGTCGCGTAGTTGAAAAAGTGCGCGCTGGGTTTTGGTTTCAAAAGCAATTATACAAACCATAAACCCTGGGCTTTTATCTACATAACACCTGTACTCTGTACGTTAATTAAAATTCAGCAGACAGCTATACCATACGACACTATGCATTCAAACGTCAGATGCGAATTTAACTTGACAAACGGAGACATTTAAATCGCGTGCCTTTTATTTAAAAAAGTACATCTGTATTTTAGCTTCTTCAAACAATTATATTTAAAAGTTGAAAATCTCAAACAGAATTTCCATTAGTCACTAACGTATTTTAAAAGATTGGGAAGAATTGTTCACGGAACAAAGTTTAAGTACCTCATTATCTAACCAACTGATAAACGTTTCAACTTTTCTTTTTCCCCGTGATTTAATATCGGTTTTTCGCTATCATTACTCGTATGAACTTTTAAGAAAATCTAAACTATTGACAACTGAAATCTTTAAAGAATATCGCCAAATAATCATCTTTAATTTATGGAAACGATGCCAAAATATACTTTGAATAACAAGGTTCAATTTTTGTAAGATAAATATATAACCTTAGAGCTTTAGTCTAAGTAACGTTCGGAGATGTTAATCGTGAAAGACTATAAATTGCATTATTTATTAGGGTACTGTTTAAGGCGCTAAGGTAATACTACGAACGTAAGGATTTTCCCCTCTCTCTATCTCTCGTTATTTCTTTGCATTTCGGTTTGGAAACTGTACGGATTCGGAGGTAGCTATTACTCACTTTAAAGATATACTGAGTTCAAAATATTTCCGTAGCAGTATGAGTGTGGAATCAGCTGCCATACTTTTCCGGCATTTTACCGACCGCAGCAATTGGCGTAAATATATAAACGTAAACTGTTTCGATGATTATCCGACACGACTGAACACCTACGATGAGGCACCCTCCTTTATGAAACATAATCCGTATATTCGGACCGGATATCGAAGTCATTTCAACGCTAGACAATGCGTCCAAAGCATTTTTCGTTGGACAAATGAAACCCTTAACATTTGGACGCATGGAATTGGGCTCTTTATCTTCATGTACCATATCATGGAGATACTGTCCTCCGAGGAATTCCAAGGAACGCGTTTAACCGGAACCCAAAGAACGGTGGCCTTGTACCAATTGACTTGTTATTGTATCACCATGGGGACGTCTTGTTTTTACCATACTTTCTGTTGTATGTCATGCGAAGCGCATAGGAAATGTTACATGATTGACGTAATTGGGATTGTCTTTGGATCGACCGCCAACTATTTGAACGGAGTTTATTACTTGTTCGAGTGTCATCCCGGATGGAGAGCCCTGTATTTGGTACTGACGCTCGGCGTGGCGTTGATTATTTTAATGTCCGCTATCAAATCGATGGTTTACGATGACCCGGAGGAGGAAAAGAGGCGATTTTTAAGTATTTGCGTATGGATTGGTGCTGGGATGCTGGTTCCAGGTAATTTTTGGGTTTAAGTTAGTCGCTTTCCCGCATGCTGCGCTTAATTAATCCAAATCCATACCCAAACCAATTTAACTAAGCCGTTGTGTTCACAGTTCATTGGATGTTTCTTAACGATTTTAAATGGACCAGCTACGCCAGCATATTTTTCCCAAGATTTCTTGGTTTCTACGGTTTTACCGTCATTGCCTTTGTATTTTTCATGTGGAAATTACCAGAAAGGTTATGTCCAGGAAGCCTAGACTACGTCGGACATAGTCACCAATGGTGGCACGTTTTATCAATGACCGCTCTTTATTGGTGGTTTAAGTCCGGCATTGTTTTTGCCGATTACGCAAATAATCATACGCATTGCATTAACGGATAAATTGTGACGTGTATTAAACCCAAAAATATTTTGTTATTAAATGTTATTCAATATAAAATAGCATTTCCTTCCGTTATTGAAGTATATGCATTATGCACCCACCGCTTTTTGAACACTGTTCTAAATACTTAAGCCTTGTCCACTATATACAGTTCACTGGATGTATCTTAACGATTTTACATGGACCAATCACGCCGCTGCATTTTTCCCGAGATTTCTGGGTTTCTACGGTTACACTAATGTTGCCGCTGTCCTTTACATTTTCTGCTTACCAGAACGCCTATGTCCTGGAAGAGTAGATTATATTGGTCATAGTCATCAATGGTGGCATGTCTTGTTAGTTGCCGGTCACCAATAGTGGTTCAAATCGGGCATTGTTTTTGCTGAATACGCGAATAGCAATTTGTTGTGCGATTAAAAAACTTGCGCATTATTTTTTTATGGTTATGTTCTAAATCGCACGCAGTGCACTGGATGTACCTTAACAACTTTACCTGGACCAATCGCGCCATTGTCTTTTTCCCGAGATACGTTGTTTTATACAGTTATCTCTCGACTGCCTTTCTCCTCTTCAGTTTCCGTCTACCAGAACGATTATTTCCCGGGAGTTTAGATTACGTTGGTCACAGTCACCAATGGTGGCACATTTTTTTAACCACAGGTTTTCATTATTGGTTCAAATCCGGCATTGTGTTTGCTCAATTTATCAATAACCAATTACAGTGCGATTAATAATGAATATAATTTAATAAATGGGGTCATATTTCTAGCAGTTTTAAATTAATTTAAATAATTTACAAAAATAATTTTTATACGTTTAAATGATTTAATAAAGTTGTATCTAGGTTTCAACGTGTATTTTAAATTCGTCTTCCAAACCACTTTTTTTCCTAGCAGCGGAAGGCACAGATAACAATTTTGACGGTGTATAAAAATGCTTGTAGATTTGAGATATACGTTAGCGATGGAAAAACTAGCAAACGCGTTTATTCAGCATGGACTCTTCTTTAAGCGGACTTAACAATGAAGTATTTTCGCAACACGAGCGCAGTTAGCTTAGGGGAATTCATCTCACTTGCCCCCCCCCTCCCCTGGCCTACCTTTAAACAATGCTTAAAGTGACATTGATATACCAGGAAAGATATACAAATACTTATTGAAGTCCCCCTCGCGTGCTGTATGACCATGATGTTACTAGACTAGACTCTCAATTAATCCTTTCCGTGGAATATTTTTGTTTTGACAAAGTGCTATAGTAGTTTTCCTATCCCTTATAGTGTTTATAAGGTCCATGGTTTCACAAACTCTCGCTCGGTAGAAGTCGGAAATCGTTTTCGCGAGCCATTGCATCGGTAAATAGGTTTTTTTCCCGCGCCAAGGGCTCAACTCTGCAACCGAATTTAAAAATCTACCCTAGATTTGAAGTTTTTTTTCTCTCCCCGCAAGGTTTTTACTGCAAATTTTATTTCTTTTGGCATATTTTTCCACACCGTTTAAAATTGCGTACGACTAGGCCTAGAAGTGGATTGATATCGTTACTAAAAACGGGTCGGTTATAGATATGAGATTACGTTTGTTGAAAAAGTTTCATAGGGAGGGGGGACGTTCTGAAATAGGCTTAAATTAGGCCTAGAAATCTAGGAGCCGGAATTTCTTCTGTTCTCAAAAAATACGGAGGGACAGTTTATTAAATACACGGGAAAATTAAGAATAGGTTTAAATAGTTTTTAAATAACACGAAGTTATTTCAAGGGCAACTGAAAATGAAACAGCTGTTCGTTTGGTTGGTGGGAAGTTGATACGTAATGAGTTTTGAGCAGAGCGTTATTTGGGTCTATTCAACTCACGTGTCGACTTTTCAGAAGTTTGTCAGTGTAAGGTAAACAGTATTTTATAAAATTTGTCAACCAGATATTTATAAACCGTTACTACAATTGTTTTAAGGTATATTATACTTCTCAACGTCAGATTTAACTGTAGCTCTTTTGTCTTTGAAAAGCATACCCCACACTCAAATAAATCCACTAATATCGTCCGAGTTTGTTTAAACTATGAAACTTTGGAGAAAATCTACGCTAAAGTTTAAAGACATTAACCGAAAAAGCGTGTAAGAAAAGGTCTCATAGCGTCTCTAATTTGCGCGAGAAAAATCGCAGACAATCTTTTCAGTTTTCATTTTAGAATTATAAGTTTAACACAGGCAAGGTCTTGTAAAACCAACTTAACGAAATTGAATTGCGCAACCTCTATAGCAACGGTTGCTATACACGTTTTCCGGTCAAACTGCATTGGTATTACGCTTATGTATTTCTTTTAGCGCGATCGACCACTTTGGTTTACACCACGTGAATCCTCTTTTAGAATATGAAATCTTACCTATAGTAGATTATATTATCTTTGATCGGTTCTTGCACCGTCATGGCACGAGGAGAAATAGGGGGAAGGGATAGGATGAAAGCACCCAGAATTCCTTTCGACCATTCGGTCCGCATTACCGAAATCGATCCGTTTCTCCTAGCTGCTCTCAACGCCAAAGAAAAGGGTTTGGCTGTTCGTGTTCTATTCCACGGTTTTCTGGGCCGCACTTCTACGTAGCGAATATCAAATCGAAGACTGCGTACATATACCTATACATAGCGCGGCTGTTAACGGTTACAAACCGCGGAGAAACACCACCAATACAGAATCGGGATGATTCTCGAGTTCCTGGCTCAGCGACGTTACTATTAATTTATCACGTCAAAAGCCAATTGAAAGACAAAGTTCTACTACGATTTTCAAGTGCTCGAAACCCTCATTTCGCCACTACTTTATAGCGCGAGATTGGTTCGAAGAGAAGGAATCAAATCCTAGGGCCGCGGATACCAAGGCACGTGGTGACCAGCTTTGGATGCGCAGAAGTCCAGATTTAGGCACAATTCTTAACCCTAATTTCGGATACTGTACGTCGGACGGAGAAAATTGTATCCGCCGCATCTTATCTTCCGAGAAATTTATTAAATTTATACGATGCCAGATATAGTGACGGCAGATCGGCTATCGCCTTCCTTCGCGCCGTTTATTAATCCTTACGTTATTAATGGGTATCCGTTACACGTTAAAGGTGAGCTACTTTTAAATCTACCTATGGTTTTTTTGATGAACGTACGTCTGTTGTACAAATCGAAAATTCTTAAGCCTTGTTGCTTGATTCGCTTTATTGGAATTCCTTTGGATATTTTTGATTTGCGTGTAGAGGAAGAGGCTTTGATAGTTGTTGGCTTTATATTTCTTTAGTTAAGGAAGGTTTAACCCAAAATAAGTACCGAAATGTGAGAGTTGAGAAAATGTTTGTCCCATTTTTATTTAAAGTCACTGTAAGTTCTTATAGATAAATATAGATTGTTTCTGACGTCACTGTGACGTGCCCGTGTTTATTTCTCTTGGGTCAAACATAATTTTGACTTTGACCAAAAGATCGTGAACTAATGTAAAAGTAATTTTTACCCATATCGTTTTCTCTCTTAAAGTTAATTGGTACTATTTTGGAAGCTTCCTTAAAAAACCCGTTAGTTGGAATTATTTTGGTTGTTCCGACCACGCTTGACCCTCTGTGTTTCCTCCTGTTTCTTTTCCTTTGAAGGCGATACCACAATGTCATTGGTCTTCTCCCTCACCAATGAAACCATGGTAATGGTTGGTATAATGACAAGAACAATGTCAATTTTGTCCACGATGACAAAATTTCGGCATTGTTCTTCGTTGCGCATCCGGATTGATAGCGTAATTACGTTTTAACCCAATTGTAATTAAAAGAATATATGGAGTCATCTCGTGGCCTGTTTGGTGTACGCGTCCATCTTGGTCAGAGGCACTGTGCAATGTGACCAAGCTTGGTGCAGACAATGGGACGATTTTATCATGTACTTCTTTGTGTCGCTGTCTTTCATCACATCCATGATTTTCTCCGTCGGTTTTCACTTGTTCTGCTACATCTCCAGACCGATTCGCGACCGCTGGTTGACCAAGGACATCTTTGGCGTAGTTCTGGGCGTCACTGGACTGGCCATCAGTCAAACGTATTACGTCTTGGAAGAGCACGGTTCGCTACGCCTTAAGTACATGGTTGCCTTAATTGCCTCGAGCATTTACGTTATCAAGAACGTCCTGAATCCCGAAAGCTTTTTGAGCGCCTACAAAGCGCATATCAACTCGTCCAAAAAAACCTTGACTCTCTTAGTTTGGGGACTTTCTTCCTCCATTCCAGTAGGTTCGTAGGCTCCGCTTTATACCTATTCTGTTCATTCGCTACGCTTTCCTTTCCCTTCAACCCTCAAATTAACCTTTAACCGCTTTTGTTTTTTGAAAGACGAAAAGGAACCAAGTGGTTTTCGTTAGGCTTAACTATCTCAAATTAATAATTAGGCTTAACATCTTCCCGAACAATTTATTTCATGTACCACCTTACCACAAATAGGTTTCTTATCTTTTTGCTGATAATTGGGCTTATCATCTTCTCGTAGATAATTAGGTTTATATTCTTCTCGTAGTTAATTAGGCTTATCATCTTCTCGTAGATAATTAGGCTTATCATCTTCTCGTAGTTAATTAGGCTTATCATCTTCTCGTAGTTAATTAGGCTTATCATCTTCTCGTAGTTAATTAGGCTTATCATCTTCTCGTAGTTAATTAGGCTTATCATCTTCTCGTAGTTAATTAGGCTTATCATCTTCTCGTAGTTAATTAGGCTTATCATCTTCTCGTAGTTAATTAGGCTTATCATCTTCTCGTAGTTAATTAGGCTTATCATCTTTTAGGAGATAACATCTTCTGTTTAGATATTTAGGCTTAGTGAGCTTCCTCTTATAGTCCATGCGCGTGCAACATATAAAATGAAGCGAAAACCACTGATTTATTCGTTCTTGCACCATGGCATTTGCATTCCATCCGTAACCCCTGTGTCATTTCCAGTGCATTGGTGGTGTCTGGAAGGTTACGCTCACCCCAGGGTGATAGCCTTCACTCCTCGACTTCTTCTCATCCCAGTCATGGCGGTGGTGGGTGTCTTCATTTACATGTGTCGAATTCCCGAACGTTTCGCTCCCGGAAGATTCGATTACGTTGGCTTTAGCCATCACATTTGGCACGTCATTGCCTTTGGCGCTCAGTACTTTTGGTTGAGAACGTTAAATCATATGATGGAATACAAATACGTTACTAAGCAATAAAAAATATTTAATATAAACTCTATAAATTCGCGCCCAAATCGAAATAAAGACTGAAATTTTAGGGACAAAGGGTGGGAGACAACGAATAAATAAATAAATAAAAAAACAAACAAATATAAATTATTTCGGAATTTGAATATTTCGCAAAATGTTTAAATTTCTCCCTGCGAAATTGTTGATATTTTTTGGAAAAATACTAAAGCCAATTTAATTCTAATTTCGTCGGCTCAATTAATATTAAACCAACCAATAATAGGCCTTAGAAATAAATAATATAAACTTTATAATTAACGAAACTCGCTAATTGCACAAATATAAATAATAACAATATACCGGTACAAAAAGACTATGTAAATATATAAATACTATAATTGACTTGAAAATAAAATAACAATTTATCTTCCACGAACCAATTTTCACGCGCATTTAAGCCTTTTGTTTAATTTTTTTATGGAATATATTTACGTTTTATTGTTAAATAAAATTTTAAATAAAAATTGTTTAAATTAAGGTTTGTTAAATTTCTTACTGCACGTGGCGCATACAGGTATATCGAGTTTCAAGGTTGCGTCGGGTAAATTAGGCTAGTTTAAAAACCTTTGAATTTAAAAAAAAATAATGTATGCGTCCAAGCTAAGGAGCCACTTAGAACATCAGTTATTCGTCAATAAAAACCCTTAACTGTAATAGTTTAGTCTAATGATAGTCTCCAAACGTAAATTATATACGAATTTTTGGCCAGTTTTTCCTGGTTAGGAGTGATTAGGTTTTCGTAGAATTTCAGTTTTACCATTGGAAACATGTTTTGTTATTTCTAAGTAAATGTTCTATGGATTACGTTGAATTTAAGCGTTGCAACCGATTTAGTAGACTTCATTTATCTCTACAGTTAGGTTTAATATTGGATAATTAAATTATGGGAGCTCGTCTTTTGATTGGTTCTTGAACAGAATTATATAGGCTTTAAATAATATGTTCTTATCGATAAACTATAGGTAAAAATGGGTATAAAATGTAGGTGAAATTATTAAATCGATTCTACTCCGTATGGAAACTAAGTTTAAACCTTAAAGGGATAATGAAGTATCATAATTTGCCTTCGATTATGATTCGAGTGAAAATGTAGTACAGCGTTACCACAATCCTTGGAATAAACCAGAATTTCAAAATGGAAATTCAGGTAATTTTAATTCATACTTCGGGACAATAACTGTATAATTCCTAAAATTTACAATGAATTAAACCTCAATCTTATTTAGAAATCCTTCCATATCCTCTTTAAAATAGCGATCGACATTATAGTCCCCAAAATCGATATAGTTAGGGCTAGGCTTGAAAAATAAACCGAACCAAAAAACGCCCTTGGCCGGTGCACGCGACAACTGTTAAAGATTCCTTTTAAAAACTTAGGCCTTGGCTATTTGGGTATACGTCCAAGGCTTAGGGGAGAAGAAAAAAACGTCCCTATATGAAGAGAATCCAGAAGGACCTTAGTCTAGGAAGGTCCTTATATTGAATTCTCACGATACTACACCCCTGTCTGGCGAATTTTCCCGTATTGCGTACTGCGGAATTATAGGTCTTTAGAGCGCCTGTGTGCGCGTCATAGGAAAACGACCTCTACCTCTTTCCTCTATTCCAAACCCTACTCCTCTGACTCTCTCCCGCCTTTTCTCTCTCTCTCTCTCTCTCGCTCCCTCCCTCACTCTCTCTCTCTCTCTCTTTCCGAGACAGTGTTAGGCCTAACCCTAACGTCTAGCGGTAGAGAACAGCAACGTTCAAAAAAGCAAGCCGGTATTTTCATTTCTCGCGAGTACAGCTTGCGCTATAGCACGCGGTTAATTCTCTTTTAAAACATCTTCATGATTATTACTCCATGGTAATGCACGAGGCTTTAAATTTAACCGGGATTTTATTAAATAACGCAGTTTGGGTCTGGTTTCGACTCGGGCCACGACTTCGTGTCAAACGGCCTTAGGTTTTTAATTCATTTAACATTCCTTTAGTTTTAATTTAGCTATTTCGGTATCCATCAATGTTGTTGGTACAACGCCGCTTTTTCAAACAAATTTCAAGTAAGAAAATATTTCAGTTTTTACGTAACACCATTTGAAATTTTTTTGCGTCTTGAAATCGAAACTTTTCTATATATACGTGTCTGATTATCAGTCTTGAAAAGGGTCAATTTTGTATACTAGGAATGCGTAGTTTCAATGGGAAGGTTTATACATTTCAAGGTTGCAAATTTGAGTGCATCTAAACCTAGTCTTAGTAACGTTTAAGGCAGCCTTAAGGCCCGAAGCCTTTTACAGAGTCGGCGCAAACCTTATTCTTATAATTCAAAGCGACTATTAATATTTCTAGAACCTTTTTTCATAATGCATTTCTATTAGCATAAATTCATTTTAACAAATAACGCTCGGTTTAATTGTATAATATATGCGAGTTACTATTAAAACCTATTTAAAGATTTGAATGAACGTTTTTGTACGATTCTTAATTTATCTATGAAAGAAATCATGTAAGGTCGCTCTTTCTGCCTTTTGAAATTGGCAAGCTCTTATAATTCTTATCGTTTAAAAGAGGGTTAAAATACACTCGAGTCTTGAGAGAGAACTCCTTTTGAGAATCGCACGTGGTTATAGAATTAGGGAAGCCGGTGTTAACCCCCCTGTGACAAATTCTTAACTTATTTATATCAAAAATGCTACCTATTTTTGATAGAGAATTTATGAAATTTCTTATCAAAAAAAAAAGTGATATTGAAGTGAGAGTATGAGGAAACTCAAAAGCCCGGGGAAAACCTTGAGGTTTTTCTTTGGGTTTTTATCGTTAGATACCAGAATTACCTGTAGTTTTAATGTTTAATTATGTTTCGTATTCACAATGGAATGGCCTTGTTCATGTATAACAAACTTATCCTTATGGTTCGATAACTGATATCGGTATATAATAGCGCGTTCAGTTTCTATTGAGTTTTTAAAATATTTTCGTAGCATGCCCTTGACTGTGTTTGTTTGGCCGCGGCTGTTGTTTTATTTTAAGAGCGAATGTATTTATTTCTACCTTGAATAATTTTTCAAGATCAAGTCCATGATATTAACGTTCAACACTGAGGAAGCGTTGCGAGAAACTTGTTTAAACATTCGCATCGAATTTTTCAATTAAGACTGTGATAATGAATGGAAGTTTTTCGACAAAAATGATGAGTCAATTGAGTCTGGAATTCCACCGTCTTCGTTTCAAATGGCGTAAGAACTTGTTGACGAGGGACAAAGCACCAACTTACTTGTCCAAGAGTAACCCTCATATCTACGATGGATTTCGGGCCCACAAGAAGGACGACTCCACTTTGGGTTGTTTTTTCTTCTGGAGCAACGAGACCCTGAATATCTGGACGCATTTGATCGGGGCAGCCATATTCTTTCATCGATTGTACCAGATAATCAGTCAAGGTCTCTTCCCGGACCCAGTTGACAGGATTCTCATCGTCGCCGAGCTCTTTTGCCTGATATTTTCCATGTTGTCATCGGCCACGTGCCACGCCTTCTGTCATATCTCCGAAGACGTTTACCGACGATACGAAAAACGGGATGTCCTGGGCATAGGTCTGTTCATTTCATATCGTAGACATGGATGAAGAATTCCCGACACCCTTTCTATGATGGGCTTTCCCTGGCAAAGTAAGAGTCTCGTGGTTGCAGTTGACCTCGAGTCAATTGGTCTACCAAAGGTATTATCTTCAATTACCAACCCTAGCCAATACGTACCCAAGATATTAAGTTCATTTATCTCAATGTATCTAAAGGTCTGTGACCTATGGTGCATGGGAAAGCCCAGATATTAGCTAAAATTTAGCACTTGTCCATCCCACGAACCCTGATATAATTTGCGACTCTGTACAGTTCTATGCACCAGCGCGGGCTTCTTTAACTTAGCCCATTACTTCTTGCGGTGTTACCCATGGACCAGGTGCTTTTACACGCTGATCGTGCTGGTTTACGGCGCGTACTTGCTCAAAGCCATCAACTGCAAAGACAGCGTCTTCAGCAAAGATAATGGCAATACATTCCAACGCATTTTAGCCTTCACAGGGTGGTCCTTTTTCGCCCTCATACCAGTTGGTGAGTCTCTATATACTTATATATCTACGCACGTTATGCACTGACTAATGACACCCTAAACCTGGCCGGGTCCTTCCCCTCGCTCCGCAGTCTTCCGTTACGCTTAATTACCTCTCGCTGGGATTGTCCCGGGATTAACCCAAGCCTTATATCCTAACCGCCCAAAGCTTTTTAGGGACATTTTTGTCGATAGATCACTGTCGACCATTCCGTGCTGGGATGTGATGCATTGATAATCGATATAGTCGAGGTTTGTTAGAATATAACAGGGCCGCATTGCGTATGTTTCAATGTCACAGTGCTTTCCTATTTAGTAATAGTCCATAGGATTGATAGTTGACGTTAAAAAACTATTTTCTATAATTTGTTTTTCGGATATCGTTTGTTTCCAAAAATACTAGGAAGTAAGTAATATAATGGTACTAAGTATGGCAGTAAGGTCATTTTTTTATTTGTGAACCCACCTTTCAGTTGTTGCTTTAAGTTTTGAAGGTAGACTAAAATTTATACTATGGTAATTTCAAATATGCAGATTAATAGCTCAATACGCGACCCGGTTTCGGGTTAAGATTGACTTAGGGTTTTCAAAAAAATAACGTAAGCTTCATAACGAAATCGAAATGGTTAAAAATTTTCAAGTTGATTATTCCAATTTGTTTGAACAACCTGGCCATATATATTTTACTTTTAACCATTAATATAAAGTAAATACAGATAACAATGCATTATATAAATCCTTACTTATTACAATCATACGCTATCTAGTACCTTCTGAGAACGCACGCTCTTGTAGATTTCAAAATGATACGTATTTTCAATTGCAAAATATTGCGAGGAAAATTGAGAAAAAAACACGTACTTCGTAAATAAGTGGGCGATTTTAGCCTAGACGCTTTCATTATGAAGCTTTAGAGCAATAAACAGATCCATATTAAATACAACGGTAGACTGGCGCACATTAAGATCGTTACTTTGTTACGTAACCCTTTCATTTAGTTTAACCTTCAAAGTTATTAAGTTCTGCGCATGATAATGGTTTTCCTGGAATTCAGGTTAGATTCTTCACACGCAATCCCATATCCCCACAAATTTACGTATAAACAAAGGTAAATTGAAATAATTCAATCTTTGCACAGGGAGAGTGTCCAGTATGATATTTGCGACGCTGGTAAATGTAATTGACCTTTTCGATGTATTGGGACATGCAAGTGTGTTGGTACATTGCAGTCTTTGCGCGCTCTCTCGTGATACAAAATGAGTACAGCGCAGGCGCCAAAAACGTTTTAGTTACATCGAAATGGGTCTATTCTGTTTGCCCGTGTACTGGCGGTATCTAGATACGCGAGTTTTGTTCCTAAGCTTTATTTTTTCGTGCCACTCTTTACTTGCTTATTTGCCTTTGGTATTTAACTAAAACGTGTGTTGTTTACGTATTTTTCTTTTCCGACGTCGTTTTAGTTCATTGGCTATATCTGGAAGGTAGTCTCTCTAACCCCAAGGTCGTTACTTTTCTGCCTCGTATCTTGACCGTTTACGCGCTGGGTATTACCGCGGCCGTATTTTTTGCCCTCCAATTTCCGGAGTGTACGGCCAAGGGTCAGTACGACTTCGTGGGTCAGAGCCACCAGATTTGGCATATTCTTATCTTCGTTTGCATGTATTATTGGCACCAAACTTTGGAAGCTCTCATTCTCTACGTTAAAGACAATCCTTGTTCCTGATGCTACGGATTTTGTAGGACGCGTGCCTTCAACTAGACTAGTTAGAATAGTAATTAGATTTTAAATTTTAGTATAATATTCATCACGATAATTCAATAATTAACTATACCGTACCGAAATTAAACTAAAATACTTAATAATTAAATATTATAGGTCCTAGTGAGTAGGATCGGAGCGATTAACCATTTTTCCACAAAACAAATCTCTAATTATTTTTTACAAAACGGGTTAATTTGACCGGTCGGAAACTGTGATGATAAGCCGAAATCACTAATTGTTTTTCCGTAATGAAGGAAAAATTTAAAGTGATTTCGTAATGAAAGGAAACGTGACCGATATGCATTTTTTATTTACTAAGTTATTTACTAACTCCACGTAAAAATAAATAAACAAACTTTCGACAAACGTTTTTAGAGGTGCAAATAAAAGACTATATAAACTTTTCTCCAATATTATATATTAACTCTGATATATAAATGAAATTAAAAAACTATACGGTGAATTAAATGAATTAACGAATCATAGAACGCGCCATTGTGACCTTGAAGTAATTCCGACCAATCATTTCGCCTCATTTCCCAGCGTTCGATTGTGATAGGTTGAATTTATCTATCTCTCTCTCTCCTTTTTATTGGCGCGTGGTTCACGAGCGATAAATCGAGGAGCGGAGAGCGTGCGATATTGGAAGGGTGTATATTTAAAAAATATAGTGCTAAACAAAGTGATAAATATAGGCGATATGATTGGCTAGATTTTGAAATTGGTAAATTTTTGGAGCGAGCGGATTGAATGTATTTCTAAAATAAATCCGTTTTTGTTTTCGGGAACACTAGAATAGGTATTTTTAAATATAATATTTTACGAAAAGAAACAAAAGAAATCACACGGTTGTTTCACGTTTTTATAGATTTAGATAAATAGTAATAAATAGTCAAATTAAACTAATTAGATTTAAAATTAAAAATAATACCAAAGATAAAATGAAATAATAAGAGAGAGGTACTTACATTTTTGCCTTTTCAAATAAAAATAAAGAATCAAGCCTTCATCGTTGTATTATATCTGTAAAAAAAAAACAATTATAATAATTAAGAAATATAGATAAAAATGTTTAATTTTATACCTATGCAATAATGTATAGTAGTTAAAATAATTTATATTATTAAAAATAAGTTTTTTCGATTGTTAAGAAATCTGATAAATTATTTTAAATGTATTCGTTAATTTATTTCAATCAACATTCTTCGTTGAATTAATTCAATTCTTTATAATAATTTTCAACATTTTATTTATAAATTCAAAATAGGGATAGGTATTTGACATCATGTGTTTTTTTAAAGGCGCTAAAGTTTTTGGCATCTTTCTTTATATTCTCTTAAATTGGTAGATGGAATTACTCACGAAGGACAAGCCAAGCCACATAACAGACATGGTTAATTATATGATTTATAACATTTTATAATTGCGCAAGAGCCAAACGGGGTTTGTACAAACGTATAGATTATTTTTTTCTTTTTGTCTTTTTCTTTTTTTTTTCTTGGCAACGTCCCATCTTATAAAATTAAATAGTAACTTTTTCCTCTTAGTACTCTATTTAAAATGTATTTCGAGGTACTCTATATACGAAGCTCAAGAATTTTTAATTCGTTTGAATTTCTTTAATTTGGAGTACGATTATACTTGGCCCAGAAAAACTAGCTAGCTTACTAGAGCGTGTACTAATTTTAAATAATTCTTACAGTAGTTAGGTTTATCTAGTAAAATTTACGAGTATAATTAGAGCTTTGATGTCGTTTGAAAACGTTACTTGAGCATAGCAATAATTATCTTTATATGTAATCATAAGTTAATTCATATGTTCCATAAGTTTGTCACTGGTTACAAACTGGAGCTTGTCATGAAGTGACGTAGGTCATAGATTCTCGTAAAGCGACGTCTGGTGACTGGTGAGGCGCTGTCAAAGGCTTAGTACGAACTAAATAGGGAGATGGATTGCAATTTAACTGAGTGCAGTCAATTCTCGCTTGTCGTTCTCGAACAAGCTCGAGCTGTAAGTCTCTAGCATTACGAAGTATAGGTAGTGTCATACTTATGGAACATATCTCATAAACTTATGATGTAATTTTAAAATATTTTTACTTTTCAAGCTTTACAGGATGATTGCAGTATCTGGAATTCATGGAAACGTCGTGAAATTTTGTATTGGTTCTTTAGTTTTTAATTAGCAGTATACTATCATGAACTAGTAATTTGAGGGATTTCAAGGAATTTTTCTGAATATTTTAGTAGGTTGCCTTTGATTGGGTATTCTTTCTTTAGTTTATACGGGCTTCAAAAACATCTGACGATACATAAAGAGTTAATTAATTAAAAGCATGCGTGGAATGGAAGGGGGAGGAGATAAAAAGAGGATAATTAATGATAACTAAGTTAATTTTATAGCTAGGCCTAATTGGCTTTATTTACGTGTATGATGTACGCGAAGCACCACTATATATAATCTTCCTGTCTAATATAATACCTAATAGCTTCCGTGGAATTAAAGCCTAGCCAAGGCTTAAGTAAACTCGGGATTTTGACAAAGCCCTTACAATCCATCGTCTGCTTAGGATGTGGAATTTATATTGAAGGCCCTTCCAAGCCAAGGCTTAACCTTCGAAACCAATTGGGGTGAAAAACACTGTGAGGAAATTTGATTGGCTAGCCAATAAATAAACAAATTAAAAGTTGGGCTTAGTTTGGAATGGTTCTAGAAGCAATTAGTGCAATTTCTCTTAACGATCTAGCTCCTATTTAGTAGCTAACTTTGGGACTCTTTGGGTATTTATTTTTCAGGATGGCTAATTTGGGAGATTTTCCTCCGGGGAACTATGCTTATAGAAAGGGGGTGAAAAAAAGGAAATGACTGTGGTGGAGGTTAATTTCCTCCAAGCCCTTTGAATGCACTAAGTAGACTGCTAAAATTTACTTCGGTCCCACTCCCTTCTCCTCATTGCACTCAAATTAAACGGTGCGAATCTATTCGTAAGGATAGAAAAAAAAAACTAGAAGCCTAACACACAGGAAACGCGTCATTCGCTAAACCTAATTGGATTTTCTTTTTCTTTTTTCCATCTATCCCCATTTTTAATTGTTACAAGTGTCATTATTATATATCATGGCCGAAGGGTTTTTCTTTTCAAAAGTTCTTCCCCTCTCTTAAAGAGACTTAATTATTGGATTTTTTTTTTAAGTGGTTTTAATGTAAAAGTTGTGGTTTATACACCCATCAAGAGTCACCATTTGAGTTTTGAAGTTTTAAATTTCGCGGTAAAACAAACATGGCAGCACAGTAACAGTTGCAACTTGAAAGACGTTAACGTCGTCTGCTTTAATATTCGAAAAATAAATTAACGGTTTATTCGGTGGTTCATTTGTTTAGTCGCTTTTCGGTTTCAATCTTACAATAGTAATTAACTTTCGGGCAGCAAATTTGTGCTTCTAACTTATTCAAATAATCCTCGGTAAGCGCATTTTAAGCATTATTATATTAGGTTATTAACTTAAGTAAGGAAGGTATGTGGTATAATTTGGTACGTTCACGTTAAGCCTTGTCTTCGTTATAAATGGCCCCTTTGCGAAAAATCTGACTCTGTGATTTTTAATAAATAATTATTTCTCGAAAATTCATCGAAGATCTTGGACCCTCTTTAAAAACTAATTTAAAATTCAAGAAGTTAGAGAATTAATTAGCGAGGTATAAATATGCGAAAAGGCGCGAACATCTTCCCAAGATGGAAGGCATTAGTTTTACAATTTTCTTGTTAACTTTTCTGTTTTCTATCAAGGCTTTCTAGAAAGATTAGCCCCAAGGCTTAAGGAAACCATTTTCTAAACCCCCTTTTCATTCTCCAGAGACGCTTGGAAGACATTACGGACCACTAAGAACAAGGCTAAAATTCTCAAAGTCCAGGGACTGCAAATAATAGATGTACTTTTCCGAGAGATGTTTTCATCCCTTTTGCAAAATCCTTTGAGGATTCAAAAATTCTCAAGTAAGTTATTCGGTTGATGTTGAGTAAATTTCTACGTGGTTGAACTCGCGCTCTACGGTAATATTTTACTGTTAGGTACTCGTACATTAAACAGTTTCTCAGTTAATTTGCCCCGCGGCTGTCAAGTATATATTACCTCACCCCTTTACTGAAAAGCGCCAGTATTCCTTTTAGTTTTGCGCGGTTTCCGTTTTCCTGAATAGTAAAGTAACTCAAGTTTAAAGGAACGAGTTTATTTATATATATATATTCTTCCTGATGGTTTTTAGTAAGCAGCCGGGCTCTCTTATAAAGTTTTCCTTATTTCCTTTCCTTACACCTGAATGGCGATTATTCTGAATGATGCAAAGAGTGCGTTTAAACTTAAACTTAAAGGAAGGATGAAATAATATTTTGTCGTTGTCGTGTACAAGGCTTATGATATAAAAGGTATTTAAATACAGATACTAACGTTACTGATAGTTGTAGCAACTTTAAATGTTATTAATAATAACAACAACTAGCTATAAACAGTCAATCGACTTAGTTTGTTTACTGTGTAAACAAAGCTTTTTTGGGATAGATTAAAACCAAAAGTTCACAGTTCCCAGCCTTTGGCTGTAGACGCCATTTAAAATGAGAAACAGAGCACCCTCCTGTCAACCCCTACCCGAACCAACCGATCAGAGTAGAGGTTTTTGGAAGTTACAGGTTTATAGAAAATAGTACTCAACGGTGGCGATCCAAACGTTAATTCTTGCTACTAGAGCTAGAATCGGCTACTATATTGAACCCCGTGCTACGGTCGTGAAGGTAATCATACGCAGAAGGGGTCGGCACTATTCTGGGGGTAAAGAATGGGTTCTTCATATTACAGGACTCGACCAGGGAGGAGAGACTTGAGAGGGAGTAATAAAGTTAATAGGCGAGTTCGTTCGCTTCGTGGCTAAACTCGTTTCTCTCCGGCGCTGGCTCTGCCACTCGTCGCGGTGACCGCGCGCATGCGTCAAATTTAAAAACCGGCTGGAAGAGGAAGGTTGTTTTTGAATATCCGTCATGGTGAACTATAAGAAGTGTTGTTGAGTCTCTCCTCCCTGGCGGTAGTAAACGACGTCACTCGCGCCTGCGCGTTATCTAATATCGCGGTACGGAGATAGAAATTCCTACCCTCACTTTTTTTCCTGCTTACCATTTATATGACGGTTTTTTTAGCATTAGATCAACACTCCCTCTCAAGTCTCTCCCCCCTGATTCGACCAAGCTTCAATGAAGGATACTTTTTGTTTTTATATATATGGACTTTTGTTTTGTGTACGTACCAAAATGGCCGTAGATTAAAATAAGCTTTCTTGGTATTTAACTTCCGAATTCCGTTTTATACTAAACTAGTTTCAGGTTATGGGGTTCTGCAGATATTTGATTTTCTTCCGCAAAGGGCAAAGAAATTTCCAATCGCTTTAGGATGATTGCTTTGGACGAGTTTTAAACGCCCTCTTATTATAGTTGGGTATTCTAGCATTCTTTTTCCTCTCTCTCCTTTTTTTTTTTTAATCTTGACCGTGTGCCTGCCGCAATGCACGATGGGAAAAATCCGAATTAATTCAGAAATAGCTTCGAAAAAAAAAATAATAAAAGAATAGGAGAGTTTATAGGAATTTCTAGCTCCCATCGCAATTTCTATTCTATGGGGATAGAAAGTTCTATATAGGAAAGAGAGAGCGAGAGAGACCATAAAAATAGTGGACCGAATGGAACAAGACAACCATTCAAGTCGATCTGATTAGTATAGACGTCAGAAAAAGGCGCCTATAACCGTGGCTGCTACGGAATTTTTGCACCCTATTCAGCTCGTCCCATGCACCACGCCACCACGTGCCTTAGCCCATCCCCGCCCGTCTAAAACCTTTTGTTAGTAGTTTGTTCCATATTCTAGGCACGGTCCTAAGTGCTTTTTTTATATAGAACCTGAACCATTTCTTATTATTCTTATAGCGCCGTTGATAGCCCACACCAGGTCTTTTCATTGGTTGGCTTCGATGTCGTTAAGCCTTACTCGCCTACTAGTGATAGATTATTGATATATTTCTTACGTAGATTTCGACCTACTTTTCCCCCCCCATATACACGTTCCTATAAATTTGTCCTCTTTTTATTGGTTTTTGGTTATATAAAAAAAAGGGAGCTCGAGGGAAGTTAAAACTTCAACGCGTTTTTAGGCCTACATCAATTTCGATTATACGTTTAACCGTTGGAATAAATTGTTTCCATCTAGTTTCACTCGCCCTTTAAGTTTTTCGGTCTCGCTCCATCTCGTCCAAGCGCGCGAGATTATATATATAAAGTTTTTTAGACAGTTAAAAGGATAGGGCTAGTTCCCACTATGGAAAAGAAAAAGGAAACTTGCCTATATTCGCAGTAATAACTCTGCTTTTTGCACGCGCAAATTTTAATCGCTCGTAAAAATTCGATAAGTGGGAACTAGACTTTAACCACCGGTACCATCAGTACGATCCTAATATCTCACAGAAAGAATTTTAAATTTATCATTCTTTCACCAAACTCTCTCTTCAAAGATGAAAAAAAAATTGAGTTTTCGTCAAGTTTTTTTTTAGGTTTTGAAAATGGAATTTGTCTCTCCATTTAGCTCTAACTTCTTATATCTTTAAACCAATTTTCGGTGTATAAACTTAATTTAAAACATATTTAGTAAAAACACGGCCGGGTATCTTTGATATTTTTTTTACTATATTATTTATGTTAGTTTAGTTCAGTTTAATTTATTTTCTTGACTGAACTTAATTTATGCGACTTAAAATTCAAATAATAACGCGTGGGTTTATTAAGAGAATGAATTGGGCTGCTAGCTGTATTCAAATTTTGAAAGCAAAGGAACAAATGGGTTTTAGTAAAATTGTGAACTATGATATTCTATCTTCTCCGACCTTTCACGAAATCCTTGAACCTTTTAAAAGGACTTTCTGTTTGTTATGATTATGAACCCTTACCATATGGAACGGATCAAACTAACATATTGTTAATTTGTATTAATTTATGACAACTGGTGAAAACAAAGGTGTGTTAATTATATCAGGAAACAAAAACATACAGCCATGAGTTCATGAGATATAAGTTTGTAACTTGTTACTGAGAGCTTGTCTCGAAGTGACGTAGGTCATAGATTCTCGTAAAGCGACGCCTGGTGACTGGTAAGGCGCTGTCAAAGGTTAAGTACATACTAGATAGGAAGATGGACTGCAAACCCGAGTGTAGTCTGCAATTCTCCCTTGTCGTTCTCGAACTAGCTCGAGCTGTAAGTCTCTAGCATTACGAAGGATAGATAGTGTCATACTTATGGAAAATATCTTATAAAGTTATGGTCATAGATTATGATTAGTCTAGCTCTGCCCGCAAAGTCCACCTATGCCTAAATACGTTGAGAAAATGGTTACGCAATAACGGTACCACCAACCACCCAGCAGTTAAAGAAAGTGTATCCCTGATCTCTTCCACTCTGTTTATTAATATTTCCAAATTTCTAACCCCAAACGAAGGCCAAAAATCCATACAGACTTACTCGAGAACCTTCGAGTAGCGCTAATTAGCATTCGAATTCGCACCCTCATTCTAATTGCTGCGAACGTACACCCCTTCATGCCATTCTTAATAAGTTCGTTTAGCTTTAATCTCCACTCTACTTAAGTCAATCCCCCTCCCACGCTTTTGCAACTTTTGTTCGCGTTGTTTTGGTTAATTAACGGCAATATAAATACGTCATAATCTTAGGATAAGAGTTCAACGTAGAATCTAAGATCTCTGTATTCATTGGAACCTCGCGAATACTCTCTGTAAAGAGAGAAATAGAAAAATTTTCTCTTGAGCTTCCTAAAATTTCTCCGAAAATCTCTTGTTGGATTTTGAAACAAGCTTCTCCTGTTAGTTGGTTGACGAGCTTTACTTTGAAACGATCGGGATGGAACACTTGCTTCTAAAGTCCCAATGCATTGCCCGCTCTTCCGTGTTCTTTAATCCCTTTTGCTAGGTCTTATCCCTACAGACCCCGAAGTTGATGGTTACAATTTAAAATTTAATCCCTTAAAGCTTGGTTTTGGTTAAGCCTATTTTTGTTTGGAAACTAACTTTGGAGTTTTGGATTTGAAGTCGGGATAAAACACAGATGCGTAGAGGCAGAAGTGAAATGAGACTAGAAGTACTGAGCTAACCAAATTCTTCACTCGTCGAAAGTGAATATTCTTGATAACACAAGAACGGTTGGCCCTCTAGTAGCGGTTTCTGAATTTTCCCTCCAAAACGTGAGACGCTCGCGGTGGTAGACGGCCGAACTAGATTCAAGGAGCCGCGTCCGTGTTCCGCCGCTTTAGGTTGAGGGGAAGGGGGTAGGAAATGTTTTTGGAACTCGACCAATTTTTTTCTCAGTAGTGTAGGCGCGGGTGGGAAGCGGCATAAAATCCTCAAATTTGTTCACTAGTGCCAGGATCTACTGCCAATGCTAGAGCCCTTCACTTCTAGTCTCATCTCACTTCTGGTAGAGGTAGATATGTGTATATTGGGTTTATAACTTGAAACTTTGTTAAGCCTAATTTGAAACTTAGTTGTTAAGCCTAACCTTTACCTTGTAAATAACGTAAGAAAAGTTATAGATTTTGCCATAAAGAACCCTTACTTAAATGTAGCTTTTCCTTTGAAACGTTCCATAGTTACTAAGCCTAATTTGAAAGTTCTAAAAATATTATAAAACCTTGTTAACCCAAATCTTTAGGATTAATATCTATCATACGTTTCTTTAAAATAGAGATAGGCTTAGTATATTTTTGAACGTATAGGCTTAGGATGACGGGAGTTATCGAGGAAAAATTGGAGACGTTAACATCACCATAGAAACGCAAAGGCCCAAGTCCTACGCGACCCTTATTCGAAAAAGTACATTACCAGTGCCCCCTTTAAAAAGGGTATCTAGAGAGATGAATTCATAGGGAAGATCAAGAGAGATGCTAGAGGAAAGGGGAGATGGTGAGATGACAAGAGAGAGAGAGTATGGTTACCCCAACGTTAAACGCGTAAAGAACTGCCAAATATCATATCTCTCTTTTTCTAGTCGGGTTTCCCAAACTATTAATTTCTGGGGTTTCCACGAAGTCCCGGGTTTTTTCCTTAAGCCTCGGCCCCTATCCTCGTCCCAGTGTCCCTAGGACATGGGATCCGATAGGAAATTAGAGGTTTTTGGGATGCTTCCTTTCTTTGGACGGGTTCCCTTCTCCTGTCCTCTGACGTACCATACGTCTTGCCTGCCAGTTTTTTTTCCTGGTTTGTGGGGTTAGGTTAAAAGGGTGTGTATGGGTTGAAGAAGGGGTAGAGGTAGAAAGTGCCTTCATTATTATCAACCCTCGCCTAACAATCGCCAAGAGTTTGGAGATTAATGGTAGTTGCCGCAAATGACGAGTAGATGGCGAAAGTAAGAAGAGAATATAAGAAAGAGCCAGGGTGTGGGAAAAAATGACGATGCTTTTTGAGGTTCTCCACGAATTTCTGTCAGGTTTATGTTTTAGACTCTTGTGTGCTTACATTTTCCTATGGGCTTATGACGTTTTAAAGTTCATTGGAACGCGCATGTTTTTTGTTTGTCAGTTTGATAATTATTTACGACGTTAAAATAACAAAAATAAAGGCAAGGAAAATGTTTGTTTACATCGAAGGACTGGGTGACCTATGACCCTAAATTTCTCTGAAGACAGATCGAATTCATTTGAAATCAGGGTATATAGCTTGACTCACAAAGGGCTTAAGCTGAGACAAGAAGTGATATCTAGTTTATTAGGGAGAAGGTATACATTCGCCACATTTCCAACTTTATCTCCAGTGCAAACGTTGCTCCGGAGTTAATCCCCGCTTCTAAATTACAACCAGCATCTCATTGGTTCTTGAAAACTCGCGTCAGCGCGACGCGAATGACGAAAATTCCGTATTTTCCGACTGAGGAGAGGCGAAATAGCCCGGCCTCCCTTTACGTCCCCCCTTGTATTTTGAAATGGGGACTGGGACTATGGCGCGCGAATGCTTAGGCATCTTATACCTTCTCCCTAATAAACTAGATATCACTTCTTGGCTGGGGATGAATTTTCTATCGCCGCTTCAGTGTAAAGTATCTATTATACAACTAAACATGAACCCATCTTGTTTTCGCCTATTTTTCCTCCATAGATAATGTAACTTCTTCCGCCTCTTCCCTCTCTATCTTTTTCTCTTTCCTTATTTCACTTCGTATTCGCGTACAGTCTCGCCCTCTCTCTCGCCCTCTCTCTCTCTCCATGGATTCGAGATAAAACTTCTACCCCAATCTTTAATGTTTGCTTGCTCAGAATGGGGACTTTCTTCTTCTAACCCTGATTGACGTTTTAAGAAAACGGAAGACAGGCTAACAGTAAAAGAAGTCAATCTTTTTTCTTCTTCTGCTATATGGGTATAGTGGGGAAATGATTTTTTTCTGCGACTCTCGAAATTGCTAGGTTTCATTTATGGGGAAAGGAACAGAGAGGGAAGAACGGAGATAACTTTGAATGAACTATTTGAATATTTAATGGGTTTTTGGGAGGCAATATTGGGTCTCTTTTGATAACGCCGTTTGATTGTATATGGAAGAAGCTACATGTACGTAAAGATGTGTGACAGTTTGATGTGTAATTCCCAATTTATAGGCGCCCGGTTTAATCCGGAAATGGACAGACCAGAGATTACAATTTCTTAAGTCTTTGCCATTTCGTTCTCTTGATGGTCCAGATTGGATGATATGGGATTTTTTTTTCTTATGAATAGCAGACGACGGTTACGCTAAGCCTAATTTGTTAAGATATTAGGAAATAGACCTAGAAATTGAAAGTTTTGCCATTCTCATTCTCTGGATGGTCCCAGTTATTTGAATAGCAGACGACGCTTCTGCTAAGCCAAATTTGTTATTAGATCAGGAAATAGGTTCAGAAATAGGGACATTATGTCATTTTCATTCCTTTTATGACCCAAATTGGATGATATAACGTTTTTGAATAGCAGACGAAGCTTATCCTAAGCCTAATTTGTTACAATATGACGGGGTTAAGGGAAACGCGAACTTTTAAAGGTAATTATTTATCGCTGGCTGAAAAATTTCATATATATTCCGTGTAACAGCTTTAAACTTATAAATACGCTGGTACACCGCCGAGAATGTACAGAGTAGCTTAAACTTGCGCTTTTATGTATTGTTGTTTGCTTCTATATTTTTTTGCTATGGCTATAGTAAGTATCCCAGAAAAGGATAAAAAACCATAAAAATTCATCCCAATTTTCAAAAGATCAGACGAGACCGTACTCTTAAAAATTTCCTGGTAACCCTTAGCAAAATACGTATAAAAACTTTCAAAGAAAATTTATATAGTCGCAAAGAAAATAAAGTTTTAGATGAATAGAGTTACTTTTTACGATGAATAGCGAGTTTAGTGACTTTGAAAATGGAGAAATAATGATTATTCCGATGCTATGGCTCCATTTTATTGAGATAATTTAACCAATTCTTGTATAAAATCGCCAATAGCTACTACCCTAGTGCTTTTTATTTTTTTAGGCTTGGTTTTTAGCAAAACTGCAAGGCCATAAAAGTTGAAAAATATTCTTTGGCACGCGCCAATTCTGGCAACCCTGCCTCCCTGGTACACCGTTAGGTTTAAGGCTTTTAAGCCTTGGCTCGATTCTTCTTAATATTATGCCTCATCCATCCCTTGTTTTTTACGTACTACGCTATTTTCCAACATAATTTTTGTTTTTCCTTAAAATAAAAGCCCCCCCCCCTGCTTGTTTCCAAAAGCGATAAAAAAGGTTTGAGCCTTATTTTAAAGAGATACTGAAAGTCTGTCTGAAAGTTGCAACGTCAGTAAATTCTGTTCAAATTACATCATATCTTCTCCATTCTTTCTATCGCTTGTAAAATTTTAATGCAGAAGACATTAGATAAGCCTTATTTTAACCTTTAACCCTTACTTTAAAGGAAGAATGAAGACTTTGGTAGACAACCATTTTCTGCTAAATAATGACTCTGAATTATTTATACCTTTTCTTTATTAAACCTTATTTGATATTAAATATTCAGGGTGTTTCTGATAAGTCTGGCATAAATTTAATCAAGAAACTTAAAGACAATGATTTAAAATTTAATTAAGGGGGTCATCCCTTAATAACTCTTAATCTTAATTCGAATGGTGGCAAAATTTCATAGAACATTTTCGACTCAAAATCGATCAAAGAACATCTCCCTTAATTTATGACAGACTTATCAAAAACACCCAATCAGTATCTACAGAAGTGAGATGAGACCAGAAGTACTGAGCTAACCAAATTCTTCACTCGGCGAAAGTGAATATTCTTGATAACACAAGAACGGTTGGCCCTCTAGTAGCGGTTTCTGAATTTTCCCTCCAAAACGTGAAACGCTCGCGGTGGTAGACGGCCGAACTAGATTCAAGGAGCCGCGCCCGTGTTCCGCGGCTTTAGGTTGAGGGAAAGAGGGTAGGAAATGTTTTTGGAACTCGACCAATTTTTTTCTCTGTAGTGTAGGCGCGTGGAAGCGGCTAGAGCTCTTCACTTCTAGTTTCATATCACTTCTGGTATCTAGAGATAGCGAATTTTTTTGGTTGCGGATTCATAAGGTAACATCAAAATTATTAACAATTTCAAAATTTGACGTGATAAGCCTAACGTTTGAAAAAAAAAACTTGCCACCACGATACCACGTAGGCCTATAAGGCTGACAGCTCTCTAATTTGATAGAGCTCCTTATGGCGGTTCAAAAAAAAAAAAAAGATCGTTAGGCTTAACACGTCGTCAACTTAATGATAGAAAATAATTTTTGTGTAATTAAAATTATTTCTAACCCATTTCACTCTTCTTTTAACATAATAAATAAAAAGAAAAGTGGGCCAAACTGAAACATAAATGTTTTAGACTAAAAACTAAACTTTTAAGAGTAATGTTTGCCCAAACGACAAAAAATACTTAATCCACACGTTTTAGTGATATATCTTCTTTTTTTTAAATCTGTTAATGTCAATAACAACCTCGTGTTTAAAACTTTCATGCTATAGTTTAGAAAAAAAAAACAACCTTTATCTCGGAACGGTTGTACAAAATCCCTTACCACCAAAATAACCTTACTTTTTTTTACTGAAACCTGGGCTTAGTGAGGCCCAAAACTAGGCCCAATATTTAATCTACTATACCGAACGAACGGTTCAGAATTCCCGCGGGGTTTTCTTTATCGAAGGCGAAACTCGGTGGCGGGTTAATCGTTAGCTGTTCTAGTTTCAGGCCCAAAGTACAGCGCTGTCAGGGCTAGACCTTAAGGGAAGGCGTACGTTGTAATGTTAGATGTATGGTAGTTGAAGTAAAACTTAAACGGGCTGGGTTAACACAGTAACAGCTATACCTGGTAAAGTTAAGGATTTTTAAACTGGGTGTTAGGGAATTTTGAAATTATTTTTTCAGGGTTGTCACGGGTCAGGGAAAACCTGTAAACGTCAGGGAATTTAAAAATGGGCTGAAAATCAGGTCAGGGAAAAGTCAGGGAATTTAAAAATTTCAGCGAAGTCAGCAAAAAGTCAGGGAATTAGATTTTAGTGGGGATAAGTCTTTATTGAAAGAGTAATGATTCTAATGAAAGTTTCTCCTCATCCTCTCTTAACACAGAAAACTCTAGAGAAATCCTTAAAAATGTCTAGAATTGTTTTAAAAAATCTCTTAGACTGTTATTTATAGTTAAAATGATTCTTATTCATTTTGGTGCAACAAATACATTGGAAAACTTAATGTAGAGAGTTTATTTAATTATAAGCACTTAAAACGTGCTGTAAACATTTACACTTTCGGCCTAAAAAGGTCAGGGAAAACCTGAAAAAGTCTGGGAATTTGGTTCTGAAAATGCCGTGGCAACCCTGTTTACACATATGTGTAAATTCTCTCTGATTTTTTCTTATATATTTTTTGTGGAATCAAGTTGTTATTTACTTCAATTTACGAATTTTCAGAAATGACTTATAGATTCCCCTGGTATGGTATCCTCAAATTGAACTTCATTACGAGGTATCGCAATTAAAAGCCCGAGCTATCTTATCTCCGCCTTTATGGATACGTTTTTTCCCCCCAAAATAATGTATTTCTAAAGATATAGGGACGAAATAGTTTGGGGTTTTTCATCGAAAAGGTCGATAGAGGATCAAAGGGGTGGAACGGTGGTAAAATAAACGGTGTAATACTAGGCGACCTCAAAGTTTGAACAACAAAAACTTTTTTATCCCTGTATTTTTTTCTTTTTTATTCTTTATTTTTTCGTATCTCAAGCTCAGCAAACTTATCTTCCATATAGCTGGAGGTGACGGTCTTAGAAAACTTAGCTATATATCGCTTGGGTATTTTTTTTTTGCTTTCTTTCAGAAACACAAAAGAAATATATCCTATAAAATCCAGAAGCGATCGCGAACGATCCCATTTTCCACTAATTAGAGGTCGCGTTCCGATACTGCGACCGTAAAATTCGGTTTTAACGTAAAAATAGAAATCGGTTATCTTCGCTTCATTGCACCGAACGACCTGGAAAATTCGCCCTAATCTTAGCCCGAAACCTTCCCCCCGCTTTAACCTTAGGGTTCAGATAGAAAATCTTGATAAACTTATAAGCTTCTAACATGAAAGAGATTTTGGCGGGAAAGCTTGCAAAGTTTGGGCGCGTAAAAGTTATTATATTTGGTCGGGAATGAGATTACATCAGGAGCGGCTTTTGCCTTACTCCGGCGGACGGGCGGGCGGGCTTAACTACAACCGCCGCAATTTTAGGGGACGCGGAAACCTAATTACGATTAATTCCGAGGGATATTAACGTTAATCGGTTAATTATATTAATTAAGATGCCCATTAAATATGATACATTTGGTGGGAAACTGAGGAGGTGTACCACGCCTTTTAGTGGCTACAAAAAAAAATCTACTGAAAGATTATCAGGGTAGCTATAGTACCTGGATATCCAGGAAAAACTGTGAGTGTAATTTTTCTGTAATAGCGTGAACAAATATATTTAAAATTCATGGTACTAATAATTTTAGAGGGACATTAATCCTTAAATATAAAAGGGAAAATATTAAATAAAAAAATTATCTCTTATTACAAAATAATTAGCATTTAATTAGTCTTAAAACTTTGGCTACTGCCTCGCCATGTTTAGAGGCGTCTGCTAACGAAAACCCTTTACTCCTACGGGATTGGTTGAACCAATTCCACGCGGGTTCTGGCTAGCAGACATTCTGGCCTGAACATTGTATGAACTCTTACTTCAAACGCATCATTCTGACTTTTCTACAGATAAGTGGGAAAATTACAAAATCACTAACAACCCTGATTACGCTTTTGCAGTGCTAAAACATTTAGGCTTAGCAAGCTGTGATAATCCCTTAAAATGTATACGATTGTTAAGCCTCAAATAAGAGTTACAATTAGGATTAAATATAGAATAATTGGAAATTTGTTAACAGACCAGGAAATTGTATTCCTGTCTAAGTCGGATTAAATACTGCTACAATCCCTTACGAATTGAAAAATTCATCCGGTTTGAAACCCGCGTAGAATTTCAATATCATTATTAAGCTTAAGTGGAATTCGATCGCTTCCTTCGCATTGGTCTTGAAGATTATTGATGACAGTTTTAAAGATTAATACTTCCAGATATCCGGAAGTTTAGGCTTAACTTGTCAAGTTTTCGAGCGCCAGGTCAGATGAACGATAATTGAAATTCCCCTTTTCCAGACGGTATAGCGCTAAGCCTAATCTTTGCAAATGACGACGTTATATTTAGCGAAACCTCTCAATTTTAGTATTATAATTCCTGTAGCCCCTGGAAACGCGCTTTTCCCTGAACACCGGTGTGTAGCGGTTGGAACACTTCTACAGGCGCCGTGTAAAATTGAATAGGAGAATAGGAATGCCAATAGATCAAAATGTAATATTCTTGGTAAAAATGTAACAAATTCTCGAAACAACGTTATTTAAGGGATGCCAAGGTCTAAGTTCTCCCCCCTTTAATAACCCCAATTACTCCGCCTTGCCCATAAAAAGCATTAAACAAATTTGGATGGAGGTAAAAAAGAATTCCATAATATCAACCTTAGAAAACTTCGAAATTTATATATGAAAACCGGTTTTTACATAGAAAAATTGAGCATTTCAAGACTGAAATAGCCGGAAGGGGGCGTACGAGATTTAGGCCGTTAGTTTTCCTCTTGGTATTACTCTCTTACTCTTGAGTCTAGGAAAAAAGGAAAGAAGGGGAAATAGTTGCAAAGCCTTAGCCTTACCGTAAGGCACGGAGGCAAAATTGCACCTTTGGGAATACAAGGAACGAGATGGGATATATTCCACTTACTAAGAGCCATGCCTCGTGTGAGCTAAGCCTAATTCGGGCCTCGGATATATCATGCTGTATACGTTATACGTTCTTCTACGAACTTACTATACCCTCGCCCTTACCACCCAATTTTCTCCATCCTCTTTTTGACGTAATGACGCTTTACTTGGTCTCGCAGAAGCGCCTTGGTTACGCGGCGTCTATCCTTATGGGACCGGGATATGGAGGGATTAGTAGGTCTAGTAATAAACAGATCGATGAAGAATTTTTATTACGTAAGGTACAGTTATTTCGTTAAGCCTAATGTTAGGTGCAGGTAGTTGCTAACCCTAAATCTGGGAGCAGATTAATCTGGGAGATATTAAGCCTTTGGTTAAGAAATATGCCTCGTCATCAAGTTTTTCTAAACCTTACGGACATTAGAGTGATTTCGTTAAACCAGAAGGGGATAATGGAAGAAGGATGCCACTCTGTATTATCTTAATACATTAGTTATGTAACGTCATTCTTCCCAGGCTCACCCTTTTAGTTTGCTTTCCCGCTCATCAAACTACAAATGGGCATCGCACCGTAAGGTGAATTCTATAGTAGTTTGGCACTAAATCGCCAGAAATTATCCCACAAACCTCGTCTTGACGTGGGACAAAAATGCACAAGCACGTCTTGCCAAATGTTTAAACGCTAATAGAGTAATGATGAGGGAACTATTTATCGTGTATGTGAGTCGGTTTAGTAACCTTGCTCTAAATGTTCCGATGTTGGGAAGAGTGACGTTACATATACCCCGCTTTGTGGTACACTTCACTTGGAGAGAAGTATTATATACTTCTGGTTAAACCTAATGTTCTGTCGAGTTCGTTGCTAAGCCTTATTCTGGGAGTAGATTTAAGCTAAGGGTTAAGAAATAAGCTTTCTCATCAAGTTCGTCTACGCCTAAACATGGCTATATTCCATTCCACCAATTGGAGTTAAGGGTTAGAGGTTAAGGATCGAGTTTCACGCTAAGTAATCCTAGACTTAACTCTTTTAAATTCTATAACTTTACTCGCAAAGGCTTATGGATATAGGCCTAAACATCGGTTGCAAATTTTACTTCGAAATGAGATATAATTTAGGCTTAAGAAATGCTATAAATCAAATGACAAAATATGTCTTTAGGCGCGCGATACAAAGCTCTCTTTCTGGAAATAAGGCCCCGAAATACTTCAAATATATGACAGGATAAAGGGATCCAGTAAGTAGAGTGGATTCTGGTTGGGTCCAGTGCAGAGGATTGGATCGCGAATGGGATATCTTGTTAGCGAGTCTCTGCTCCCGGATAATACCATCCCATGTTCTGGACCGCGTAATTCTTTTCATCTCGATGCGATCCCTTTCTATCTATATCTCTCTCTCTCTCTCGATCCTTTCTGGTTCCTTACTTGATATATTTCCCACCATCTAGGAACATCTTTTATATCGGACTCCTCTCTATACACGACATGGGATAAAAAGAAATGGGCGAATGTTCTCTATATAGGGTATACGGAGAACACGAATATATCCATCCATATACAGGGTGATTTAGCTATCTGAAGAAGGGATCTTAGCTTCTCTAAATTGCATGGAGGTTTTTCCTTATAGGTCTGTCCTTAATAAAGGCATACAGGGAGCCCAGCAGTCCTATAATTCATATAAAATAAAATCCTATATTTTTGAACCTGTCCTATATGATCCTATAATTTCATTAAATCTCCTATAATATCCTATATTTTTGATTTAGTCGAAGTTTTCGTATAGTTTAGCATCAAATTTATCAAATTTTAGCTCTTTTATCGAGATCACGTTTGACTAGACACCAAAATCAGGATTTTTTATATATTATACTTTGAAGTAAAATCCCAATTTGTTATTATTATGATTTAGTTATTTGAGATTTTTCTACATAGCCAATTGAGACTTTTTAGCCCCATATTTTCCTATAAAACACATTTTTCACCTATATTTTCCTATAAAAACACATTTTTCACCTATATTTTCCTATAAAAACACATTTTTCACCTATATTTTCCTATAAAAACACATTTTCACCTATATTTTCCTATAAAAACACATTTTTCACCTATATTTTCCTATAAAAACACATTTTTCACCTATATTTTCCTATAAAAACACATTTTTCACCTATATTTTCCTATAAAAACACATTTTTCACCTATATTTTCCTATAAAAACACATTTTTCACCTATATTTTCCTATAAAAACACATTTTTCACCTATATTTTCCTATAAAAACACATTTTTCACCTATATTTTCCTATAAAAACACATTTTTCACCTATATTTTCCTATAAAAACACATTTTTCACCTATATTTTCCTATAAAAACACATTTTTCACCTATATTTTCCTATAAAAACACATTTTTCACCTATATTTTCCTATAAAAACACATTTTTCACCTATATTTTCCTATAAAAACACATTTTTCACCTATATTTTCCTATAAAAACACATTTTTCACCTATATTTTCCTACAAAAACACATTTTTCACCTATATTTTCCTATAAAAACATATTTTTTCTCCTATAAAATCCTATAATTCCGGAATAAAATTCCTAATTTTCCTATAAGTAGTTTAAATTTTTTGGCTGGGCTCTCTACGAAATAGAGACAATGGAAAGTGATAAAGTAAGGAAAGCCGCTGCTTCTCTGATAGATAAACCACCCTGCAAAAGACGAAGAGTCTGTCGCCCAAGACTTGTTCGAACCCATATGTCTCTCTCAAATGTAATGATACAAGACTGTCTTCGAAATGGTCGAAACTATATATAGGACTATATTCGGATGTTCGGAAACTTGGAACACGATTCCGAAATTCTTATTAATAGTAATGATAGAAACTTCGCATCCAAGGCTCTCAAAGACTATCCTTACTGAACTAGATATTACGAAATTACCGTATTTCAAACCTTAATTTTCCTCAAATTATCACTGAAAAGTGAAAACGGACTTTTTCTATATTGGCAAATTAGGATAAGAGGAAACTAAGCTGCTCATTGGGTATACAAAATTATTCGTAAAAATCCAGGGTTCTCAAAGGCTACGTTTGGGTAAGGTTAAAGGTAAACCAAATCGATTATTTTTTCTGATTATAGAAAACAATGTTCGCATTTCATTATCTCTTTAATATATTATTTCATATCCCCCGGGCCTCTGTTATGTTGATATAAGAATGTAGATGTCATAAAAGTATATAATGAACTACCCTCTCCTAAAAATAACCCAGGAAGGCACCAGGGATGCATCTTACGAGAAACAAGCAGCTAGGAAAAGTAGATTAAAAACGCCATTGGTTTTTATATTGTCCCTTTTTCTCTCTCTGGTCCTCCATCTTATTCTATCACTGTGTTTTTCTTCCATTCCGTCTTTATATGATGGAATTAATCTAGTTTAAGACCTTTTTTATTTGGGGCTTGTTTCTCGGAGCAGAATCAACGAATCATTGTTTTTAAAAGCATATAGAAGTAGTATAGGGGAGGTTTAACTTATGCCGATCGTTCCCCTATACATGATATCAGAAGGGGATAATGGAAGAGGGATGACACTGTGTATCCTCTTAATACTTCAGTTATGTATTATGATTCTTCCCAGGCTCACCCACCCTTTTTGTTTGCTCTCCCGCTCATCAAACTTCAGATGGGTATCTCACCTTGCTAGGGTGAATTCTATAACTGTTTGGTACTATATCCTCAGTAATCAACCCACAAACCTCGATTGTCTTGATGTAGGACAAAAATCCACAAGCGCATGCGCCTTGGCAAATAGTTAAGCGCTAATAGAGTAATTATGAGGGAACTGTTTGTCGCGTATGTGATTCGGTTTAGTAAACATGCTCCAAATGTAAAATGATGTTGGGAAGAATCACGTTACAATTACCCCGCCTTGTGATAGACTTCTTTATATACTTCTGATGATATAAACCCCCTATTCAATTCAATCATTGGAAATCTATGACCCCCTATACCTACATCCCAAAAGGACGGGCGGGAATGGTGCATTCTAAAGTTCTGAAAGAATTTTTTCTTTTTCTTTGCCCTCAGTGTTTTAGGTGCAAGGCTGACTTTCTTTCGATGATGTGGCCTTTAAGGTCTGTCCGCCTAGAGATGCATTTTTATACGGAGTAACTTCAATGTTTCAGGCTAAGAAGGCCCCTTTTTTTGGCCTTCGTCTCTTATCCATTGATTGATCGAACTTTTCCTCACTCTTCTCCAGTATTGGAAGGAGAGTGGGAGTGGATAGGAGGGAAGAAGGAATGGGAAAAAATGCGCACATTTTTATCCCAAAGAGCACTTAAAACTATATCTTCAAACAACCCGATTTTAAATTATGTTTCCTAGGCTTAAAAGCATCGACAGAACATTGATTTTGTTTCTCCTCGGGTTTTTTTCCGATATAGCAAAGAAATGTCGGAGATTAGGCCTATTGCTCCTTATGTATGAACTTTGTCTATTTCTTCTTATCCATTAATTAGGCCTATTTATTGCTTCTTATCCACGAATTAGGCCTATTTATTGCTTCTTATCCACGAATTAGGCCTATTTATTGCTTCTTATCCACGAATTAGGCCTATTTATTGCTTCTTATCCACGAATTAGGCCTATTTATTGCTTCTTATCCACGAATTAGGCCTATTTATTGCTTCTTATCCACGAATTAGGCCTATTTATTGCTTCTTATCCACGAATTAGGCCTATTTATTGCTTCTTATCCACGAATTAGGCCTATTTATTGCTTCTTATCCACGAATTAGGCCTATTTATTGCTTCTTATCCACGAATTAGGCCTATTTATTGCTTCTTATCCACGAATTAGGCCTATTTATTGCTTTTTATCCACGAATTAGGCCTATTTATTGCTTTTTATCCATGAATTAGGCCTATTTATTGCTTCTTATCCAGGAATTAGGCCTATTTATTGCTTCTTATCCAGGAATAAGGCCTATTTATTGCTTCTTATCCATGAATAAGGCCTATTTATTGCTTCTTATCCATGAATTTGGCCTATTGCTTCTTATCCATGAATTTGGCCTGTTACTTCTTATCCATGAATTTGGCCCATTATTGCTTCTTATTTATGAATTTGGCCCATTATTGCTTCTTATTTATGAATTTGGCCCATTATTGCTTCTTATTTATGAATTTGGCCCATTATTGCTTCTTATTTATGAATTTGGCCTATTATTGCTTCTTATTTATGAATTTGGCCTATTATTGCTTCTTATTTATGAATTTGGCCTATTATTGCTTCTTATTTATGAATTTGGCCTATTATTGCTTCTTATTTATGAATTTGGCCTATTATTGCTTCTTATTTATGAATTTGGCCTATTATTGCTTCTTATTTATGAATTTGGCCTATTATTGCTTCTTATTTATGAATTTGGCCTATTATTGCTTCTTATTTATGAATTTGGCCTATTATTGCTTCTTATTTATGAATTTGGCCTATTGCTTATCCTCCGACAAACTGGCCTACTGATTCTTCTTCGGGAATTATGCCTACTGCTTCCATCCGGCAATTAGGCCTGCTTCTTTTTGAAATCGGTCCTAAACAAGATGATGCTATTGCTACGTACTAGTACGGCATAGACAAAGGGTTGTTAGATGCGCTATTCCGCTTTCGCTAGACATCACGAGAAATTTCGTTTAATGGGGAATGAAATAATATAATGCCGCTACGAAAATAAATTGCTTTATGGTTAGGCTTAGCGAATCTGCGGCTTGGCTCTCTGCTAATCGGGTTTTTAACCCTATTTGAAATATAGTCCTAAATGCCACGAGTACTAAGCTTTGTTACTTTTTAAAGTTCTGAAGGGTGAAGATATTCGGACTTGTACTATACAAAGCCTAAATAGGCCAAAGTTTTTATACGCATTTTGCGAAGCCTACGTTCAGCGCAAGTCATTGAACAATGAAGAGATTCGAACATACTAAGCCTTAATTCGCCTAAAATGCTAATGATTAAGCATATTTCTAAGCCTGATTAGATCTAAATATTACTTATGCCAATGCCCTAAGTATTTGAAGTTCTGAAGTCTAAAGACATTCGAACGTACTACAAGCTTAATTATAAATAGACTTTCAAAGCTAAGCCTTTGTGGTTCTGAAGTAAAAAGTTAAAAAATAACATATTTAAAGTCTTGATGCGAACATAACACAAATATATCATAATTTTTTGGGGAAGGAGGGGGGAGATTATGAAGAGAACAGATTTCTGTCTAGGGGTGGGGGTCCTTTGGTGTCCTTTTCTTACCAAAGCCATACCAGCCATGGTTCTCTTGGATAGAATCCAGTAATGGTTGTCTTCCTTGAAAGGGTTGGCAGATCGAAAAAAAAGAGAGAGAGAGAAGGGGGTCAAAAGAGAACAGACCAATTATTTCGAGCCGTCGATCTCGAATAAGAGGCTTTTGGAGCGTCAACGTCAAGCTCGTTCCTCGCTGCAACGGCGCGTGACGCGAAACACTTTGGAGAAAGCTGAACGGGGAAAGGAAAATTGCTCTTCCAAACTTATTGGACATTTTCCTAGGTCTTTTTTCTTTTTGCTACTCTTTCCCTAAGCCTCGGCACATGCACGTGAGTCATTCGGATAACTAGAAAAGTAACTTCATCATCGATTGAAAGCCATTAGAGATCCTTATATAAGTCCCGCATTCAATTGACCGATCCTCAGAACTTAGCCGGCCCAGTGGTAAACAAGAACATTATATCTTCTATATTAATACTCTTCTAAAGAATTCGATATTAGGTGTATCGACAGATGTTAAACCTTGATGTAGGACTTAACAGTATCATGGGGTTGTGTCGGGGTTATATGTACAGTGCATGTAAGACCACTGTACAGGGGGTTTCTGATTAGTCTGCTATAAATTAAAAGGGTGTATTCTTAGGGTTAAACTAAGTTGAAAGGGTAGAAGAACATGGGATCTACAACCTTTAGTTACAAGGATATGGGCTTCCTAACATCGCGCCCATTCGTCGCGAGGTTGCCCGTATATATCGCTAAGTTTCATCGTTACACACGCAAAGATAAGGAGTTACTTTTATAATTTCCTGAATAGTGTATATGGGTCCGAACCAGAACCCATATAAGCACCTTAGAACGTGTGCATACAGCTCTGTGTTATACCTTTTGCATTGGGTTGTTATAAACTTGTCAATAACCCTCTGCGATGTAACTATGAGGGAAAGACGCGGGGGTAAAACTTTATCTTCCATCCCGCTTTTCGGAGCCTGCGCTCTATGAGTTTTGAGTCCAGAGAGAGTGCGCAGAGACGGCTATGGTTCAACCCCTTGTATGTCCCAATACTGAGGGTTGCTTACCACCTTTTTACATCGAAGAGGCGTCGGGGTATAGAGTAAGGGCAGTACTACGTATGCAAACGTCATACCATTCTATCTCTTAGCTCAGTATCATGCCCCTACTGGGCGCGTACAGTATCCTCTCTTACAAGAGCGCGCCCAGAGGGAGGGATACACAGTTTACACCCCTCTCTACCACCACTAGTCTATACCTACGGCACAAGATTCCCAATTCCGTCTTTGAATTACGTTCTTGGATCTTGCTTGTTCCGAATAAGTCTATTTCACCCTCACTTTAAATAGGTAATAGGTAAACCTATAAATTTCTTTCCTAACTGACGGACGATCGTAAAAAGCCGCGCGCTCGATCGTTGGTTTTTTTAGCCCGCGGATGGGTCTGAACTCGTAAAATAACAAAGAAAAGTACCCTTAATATTTCAGATCTCCATTCTCTCATATCCACGAAATGGGATATGGTTGAGGGAGAAACGGTTTTTTTGTTGGTTCGTGGGAACGATTTTATATTAAAAAATAAATAATAAAAATGTAGTAAATAGGCAGGCTTAACGTTCGCTCTTCTTGACGGTCTAGAAATGAACGTGTCGCGTGGTCAAGCCAGATTAAGCCGCGGTTGAGTTTCGTAAGTTTAATTTTCCCACGCAGAAAGTGGAACAAATAGACCATTTCGGAAATTACATTCAGAGAAATCAACACACGGGGGCAAAGTCGCCATTGGGGTGTTAACTTGCATCCCACGTGTAATGAACTCGGGCTCCATCTGGCGTTACCTTTTGGCGCGAGGGAGAATACCCCAATGGCGGCCTCGCCCATGTGGGTTGGTTTTACAGTATGCAATTTTTGAAATGTTCTATTATAGATAGTTTTTTTGGTCACCCAAGAATTAAAATTATACTAGCAAACTTAATTGATTTAAAAAATATATATTTATTTCATGAATCAATGCGTTAAAAATTTATTTTTTATTATTGCTCATAATGGAATTCTAGGAAATAGGTCAAATAATAGATGAATGTTTTTTTATGACCTTGACCCTTGACTAAACTAATTATTTTTATTCGCCAGCCGCTTTAATTGAATAAGGTAACGGTAATTTCGTTCCCCTAATTAGGATTAAGTGTGTTATAATCGAAGCCTTTCTCAATTATGACGCGATGATAAAACGTTTTTGTTATTTCGTTTCCTTTAGAAATATTCGAAAAGCCGTGCACAGTCCCACGGAGCAAATATTTTCCTGGTAAATACAAATGAGCGTGAACCACTTGACTCTAAATGTTTTCGTTTTAATAAAACTGCATGACGGGCTTTTGTGTACAAAACAATTTAATCAACGCGGTGATGAGTGACGAAGTTCAGCTATAGGAAACAAAATGGTGACCGTTCAGGAACTACCAATCAACTTTAATTCAACAATAAGTGGTGCGTCTTATTTTGAAAATATATAATTTATAGGGGATAAGATAGCAACCTGACTGACCTCCATTGGATTTATGGTGTGATAGTTAAGGTAAGGTTAGGTTTGGATACGGTGAGCTTTAGAAAAATTAGCGTTATGTTCATGTGTAGGCTTAGGTGAAGATTAGGGTTATGTTCATGTGTAGGTTTAAGTCAAGTTTAGCGTTATGTTCATGTGTAGGTTTAGGTCAAGTTTAGCGTTATGTTCATGTGTAGGTTTAGGTCAAGTTTAGCGTTATGTTCATGTGTAGGTTTAGGTCAAGTTTAGTGTTATGTTCATGTGTAGGTTTAGGTCAAGTTTAGCGTTATGTTCATGTGTAGGTTTAGGTCAAGTTTAGCGTTATTTTCATGTGTAGGTTTAGGTCAAGTTTAGCGTTATGTTCATGTGTAGGGTTAGGTGAAGATTAGGGTTATGTTCATGTGTAGGGTTAGGTGAAGATTAGGGTTTTGTTCATGTGTAGGGTTAGGTGAAGATTAGGGTTTTGTTCATGTGTAGGGTTAGGTGAAGGTTAGGGTTATGTTCATGTGTAGGGTTAGGTGAAGGTTAGGGTTATGTTCATGTGTAGGGTTAGGTGAAGGTTAGGGTTATGTTCATGTGTAGGGTTAGGTGAAGGTTAGGGTTATGTTCATGTGTAGGGTTAGGTGAAGGTTAGGGTTATGTTCATGTGTAGGGTTAGGTGAAGGTTAGGGTTATGTTCATGTGTAGGGTTAGGTGAAGGTTGGGGTTATGTTCATGTTTAAGGTTTGGTTTAGGTTAGGGTTACGTTCATGTTTATGCTTAGACTTCGGCTTCTAGAATATGCTCGCAAACTTTAGAACATGTTCTTACGTGAAAGCTCTGTTTAATTTCCGACCTTATTTCAATCCATCTTCAACCTCCCACGCTTTGTTTGTTTGACCTTTGACACCCGAAAGGTTACCGTATGTTTGCGGTATAATAAGGCGTTCTTTTCTTATACATATCTGTAAATCAACTTCTATCAACCGAATGAAGGGAAAGTTACTTAAGTGAAGACCTCGAGCTTCTTTATATATTTCCTGATTTTGTTCAATGTCCAACCCCTTGGTTCAATATATACCAAACCTTGGTGCAGATTGACCCGCCTAAACCTTGGTAATATCGATTGAATTAGAGGCCTGTAAATAATCCTTTTATGTACATACACTGGTACAGGACTGTATATAAGTTTGTTACAGTATAGTAGGCGAAAACTGGGCAAAAGGCCTAACACTAACTAAACAGTTTTTCTTACGTTTATCTTCTTTATCGGATGAAATGAAATGGCCCGTGTTTTTCTATATATATATTATTACCCAGCAGCCAATCACTTAGTGGTGTATGGTATTACCCGAAGAAAGCATATAGATGAGGAGTAACTCTGGTCGGGTATAGCACGCAGCACGTTGCTACTTTCTCAACTTAATAATAATATTGATTAATATTAATTTCTTTGTATTTGGAAATTAGCTTCTTTTTGGTAAAATTAGAGAATGATTAGCCCCAACTATAATTTCTACAATACAAGAAAAAAATTGAATGAAAGACTTGAATAACACGGTACGATGGGGGTAGTGACGGCATTTCGAAATGGCATGCAGATATTTTAATCAAACCATCTTACATAAATTTCCACAATTTTATTATTTGACCTTAATTAATTTCAAGGTTAACGAATATAATTAACTATTTTTGATTGGTCATTTACTCCCTACATATTTCGCGTAACTTTCGGCGTTTTAATTCTAATTTAAATGGCGACAGATTAAAGGGAGGGTGAAACGGAAAACAAAGGTTTTTTCATCGATTATTTTTCTAATTATAAGACCAATCTCCGTAGGGAAACATCCACGAAATACCACCGAATGATTTTAAAATACAAATTAGTCCGAGATTTCGTAGATAATTTGAAATTTGCACCAATCACGTAGCGCCATCCACGAAGGCCACAACGCACGCAACTTCTATGAAATCCAATTTCATTCGAGAAGAATTTCCTTTACAAAAAGGCAGGTCGTTACGTGATTGGTCGGAAGTAACACATTTCAACTAATATGAATTTTTGAAATCATTCGGAGATATTTCTTGGATTTTCTTTCTATGCAGATAGGTCTTGTAATTAGTGGAAATAAATCACTTGATTTTTTTCTTTTCACTCTCCCTTTAACAGTAGTAGTAGTAGTGAAAATGGCAAACTACCTTAAAAAAAAGCCGTGAAAAATATAGTTATTAAACAAATAGATAAACGATTTCGATTTCAATTCACGTTTCGCCCGCTTGATTTATGTTTAGTCACGTTTTATTAGATTCCCTTATTAATAATACAACAATACCACACCAGACTCTATAGAAAGCGTATTTGTAACGTACGATAAACAGGCTTATTCTCACGCACCATGCGTGGGTGGAGAACAATAATAATGATAATTTCCAAACCCGATGAAACAAGAGAAAATAATAAACAATATTTATTACACGCTTTCCTACTTAAAGGCAATTTCGGCTAGAATTTGTTTTCTGTAAAATAATGAATATATAAATTGGAACCAAGAAGTGATATCTAGTTTATTAGAGAGAAGGTTAAAGATGCCTAAGTATTCGCCGGGCTATTTCGCCTCTCCTCAGTCGGAAAATACGTAATTTTCGTCATTCGCGTCGCCGCGCTGACGTGAGTTTTCAAGAACCAATGAGATGCTGGTTGTAATTTAGAGGCGGGGATTAACTCCGGACCTACGTTTGGACTGGAGATAAAGCTGGAAATGTGGCGAATTTATACCTTCTCCCTAATAAACTAGATATAATTTCTTGTTGGAACCATGTTTTTACCTACAATATTAAAGAAAATACGAGCAATGAAGTTTCCGTAATGGATGGCACTACGCGTTAGGCTTCCAGGCGAAGCACCCCTATTGGACGAATTCGTCATGTGGTACTAGGCGTCCAATAGTGCCATCCATTACGGAAACTTAATTGCTCGAATCTTCTTAAATATTGTAGATAGAAACGTGGTTCCAATTTGTATATTCATTATTTTATACGCTCTTTCGAGTAAAAAAGAGAAAAAATTCTAACCAAATGTATCCCTTTATGACAGGCAACACTTGTCCGAACACTTGTTTATTAGGTTTGTTTAAATTAACGCAAGAATACCAACGAAATCATCATCATTTTGCTAATATTTATAAATTGCGACAAATGCGTATCGAATTTCTAGATAATTTTAATCATCTTTCCATTTAAATACATAAAATATTTTATCGTTAACAGACTGCTCTTGCTCCTTTGGTTTTTAACTTCCGAGTTGTTATCAACTTTCACTTATAACATTTATATATTTTCTTTATTCTATATCAGTAATAAACACGCCAACAGAATTTCTTAATTAAGCTAAAGTATTTCCCAACTTTTAATTAATCGGCAAATTCTCCTAAATATTAATTAGTACCAAGACTTCATTAACGCGTAATTATTCCGCGTAGTGATTCCCTTCGATCACTAAGCCGATATATCTAGTTTCAAAAACGAGCCCCAAAGCACTTGAAACTTTCACATTAAACCCACTTATGAATTTTATAATCGTAACATACTATTTTTACGCTCAAGTGGGTATTTACTTAGAGCAAATTTACCCTTTCCTATCTTACTTCCAAGAAGCTTCTTAAATATTTTGTAGACTTAATTTATTTATAAAACTTCAGGAATAATGGGATCGTGGATAGGGTTGCGTTGCTATGACAACATATTACAAATCGACTTATATTTTGCTCTGACAACCATTTTAAGTTTAGGACTAGGTAGCCGCGGGTCAACGATATATCGGAAAAGGTCAGTAGGGTTGTTACGGGTCAGGGAAAACCTGGAAAAACCAGGGAATTTCAAAATGGGTCAAAAACGTCAGGGAATTTTAAGAATTTCAACAAAGTCTGGGAATTTGCAATTTAAACGCAATTATTTATTATACTTAGAATTATGACAAAAAATTCGTAAAAATAGGTCAGGGTAAATCTGCGAAATTCGGGAAACTCTCTGGTCAGGGAATTTAAAAAGGGGTCATAGAAGGTCAAGGGGAAGTCATTGGATTTTAAGAATTTTTTCCCACTAAAATTCCTTGGTTTTACCAAGAAGTGATATCTAGATTATTAAGGAGAAGGTATAAATTCGCCACATTTCCAGCTTTATCTCCAGTCCAAACGTAGGTCCGGAGTTAATCCCCGCCTCTAAATTACAATCAGCATCTCATTGGTTCTTGAAAACTCACGTCAGCGCGACGCGAATAACAAAAATTACGCATTTTCCGACTGACGAGAGGCGAAATAGCCCGGCCTCCTTTTACGTCCCCCCCCCTTGTATTTTGAAAGGGGGACTGGGACTATGGCGCGCGAATACTTAGGTGTCTTATACCTCCTGCCCGAGTAAACTAGATATAGCTTCTTGGTTTTACAATAAATGTTTTATAAAACGTAACACGAGGAGTTAATTTATAAATATAATGCTCTTAAGTATCCTGTGTTAACATTGGCAACTTTTAACCTAAAAAGGTTATGGAAAATCACGGTAAATAGACATAGAAAAGTAAAATCTGAGAAGTTTGTTGGCAACCCTCCATGGACAGTCAGACAACCAAGTGAAGAAGATATGTTGCTATGACAACCATTTTAAGTATAGGAAGTCTGAATTAATTAATGCTAAAGAAGATTGATTTTAAAACTCTCTCATTCTTGAGTATAATCTAAAAAAGAATTAATTTATTTTTGCACCGGTCTAGAAAAGAAAGTCCGTCCGTCCGTCCGTCCCTCGCTTTATTTCTTAGTTCTCTTTTCTTTCTCAATTTCCTTTTCTATTCTTTAATTTATTTTGCAGAAGAGCTCACTCGGAAAGGGATCCCGCTTCTTAGTAAGTAGAGAGAATGAGACACTAAAAGCCCCAAAAATAGCTAAAGAGACTTGGAAATCTTCAGGGGAAAATAAATCAAAAAGAGGTCCTCTTTCTATTTGCTTCTATTTTTATTGAGACGCCCGCCCTTTATTATTAAGATTGCTACAGAAAAAAATAAATAAATTTAAGAATGTCTATACAGACACTAAATGTAATCGATAGAACAAGACGGTCAGTTTCATTTTCCAGAAGGGACTGGTCAACTGTTTCTGTTGTTAGCCTAGGTGACCGTGTGTTATAAGCAAGATTTCATTAAATTAAGATAGGTATGTCATTTAAATATTCAATTAATCACAATTTAATTTATTTAAATGGGGTTTAAACATGATTTGAAGTTTTGGTACTGAACCCGCTTGGAAAGGAAAACCTGGATAAGTTGATAAGTTAAGTATTTGTAAATGAACCAGGTCAGGGATTTAAATTGTTTATCAAAACGATTGGGATCAGGGATAGATTTAATTTTAGAAGTAGGAATGGAGAACGGTTAGTATTTACTTCAGTCTGACTCATAGCCCAGTATAGAGCCCCTCCCTCCAACACGTAACGAAAAGTTTAAATTATCTTATTGGCTCACTTAAACTACGTTTTGATGACGTTCCTATGACGGGGACGGCGAAAAATACGTAATTCCTTTTTACCTTTGTCGCTATGACCCACCACTTTTTTCATTCCCCCCTGCCGGGGAAGGGGGTCCGGGACTTTGACGCGCGCCCATATTACTCTGTTCTCCATTCCTACTTCTAAAATTAAATCTATCCCTGGATTTAAATTGTCAGAGATTTTTCGTCCTAAAACTTCATACGAACTCCTGGTTTAACCAATCTAATCATTCCATCAAGGGTAACTTTTATATATATCTAAGAAGTCAATTATTTCCATTAACTGTTTAATATAATACCCTCAAAAATCATAATTTAATCTTAATTAGTTATTAAATAATCCATCGTTGGTCCATATTTTTGTATTTATTAAAATGCCATTAGCCTAATTTCCAAATTTTAGTCTTTACTACTTAAGGCTTTCTATGACGCAATTACGTAAATTACCGAGGCTTAAAGTAGGCCTAACTAATAATAGATGATAAAAGCATTAGTCACTTACGCATGGGCGAAGTCGCCAGAACGCGACGCGCGCGCGCGTGATTGAGCGCCAACTTTTCCCGCCAAAACAACACTTATTTCCTTTCTGTTCTCTCTCTCTCTCCATTGAATTAAATCATGATCGGAATCGGTTCGGTTTACGATGTTCCTTAGCGTTAAAGGATGCGCCCTGGCTATCCCTTTCCAGAACGTCCAAGCGTAACAATGCCCCTTTTATTTTTAAAATAGCGCCAAGCGGCCAAGCTAAGGGCCGTGCACGGTCTGTTAAACTCCTGTCTAGAACGAGCGGGAATTCAATTAAAAAGAAAAAACACACCATCCCATAGGTCAAGGCATGACGTTAGGCTTAGCACTCACTTACGTAAACAGATGGGGAAAGGAATTTTATGTATATTTTTTCAAGGGGGGGGGGGAACTTTCCGCTTATTTTTATACGTTTATTGGTTACGAAACCATTAGTTTTAAATGATAGATTACCAACATACGGCACTGTTAGAGGTCGAGTAAAAGTTATTTTTGTTTATTTTTTTAAAAAAGTCTTCTAAACATCTTAAAATTTATGGTGTAACTTAAAGGGAAGAGAATTGGACTTTAAATAGCTATACACTGGATATTTCTGATAAGTCTGCCTTAAATTAAAGGGTACGTGTGTTCTTAGGGTCAAACCAGGGATAGATTTAATTTTAGAAGTACGAATGGAGAACGGTTAGTATTTACTTCAGTCCAACTCATAGCCCAGTATAGAGCCCCTCCCTCCAACACGTAACGAAAAGTTTAAATTGTCTTATTGGCTCACTTAAAGTAGGTTTTGACGACGTTGCTGAAAGGGACGGCGAAAAATACGTTATTCCTTTTTACCTCTGTCGCTATAACCCGCCTCTTCTTTCATACCCCTCCGTCCCGTGGAAGGGGGGTCCGGGACTTCGTCGCGCGCCCACATTACTCTGTTCTCCATTCCTACTTCTAAAATTAAATCTATCCCTGGTCAAACTGAGTGGAAATTGTCAAAGAACATGTCCAGGTCTACAACATTTAATTACGGGGATATAGGCTATCCCAAAATTGATTAGACCCTAAAAGAAAAAGAAAATTTTGGCAGACTTATCAGAGGTACCATGTATACCGCGATCCCTTTGCCTATAAAAACACTCTTTTCTTTTCAGAAAAATAAACGAAGGATATCAAAAAATAAATATACATATAAAACATAGCGTGTTTATCATTGGTTAATCTCCCATTTTATAATATTTAAAAATAACAAAAAAAAATGTATGGAGGTTATCCAATTAATTAGCAGAAACCTTTCCTAAGCCCTTCCAATTTAGCGACCGAGTATAGTGTAGAGGTATTACTACAAAAACATTATATACCTAGCTCAAGACGACGGTAGTCTTTTTAGATAGACGTCTTGAAAATTTAATTTTTATCATTTCAAGGTCTTTAGTCGTTGAAGTCGTACGACTTACGCGATAAAACCTTGCACGTTATAGAAACTATAATAGCATCTCTTTACGTTTAATAACATTGTTTCGTACAGGATTATAGTATTGGGTGCCATTCATATTACCATCACCACCATCTGTCTTTTTCGCGCCATGTCGGAGTACCGTTTTTTGGCGCCTTTATTTTTCCCGCGCGCTTTTGCGTCTATAGAATTCTACGCTGCGTAAAAATAAATACTAGGCATAGCTTTAAGGAAAACATCCGGTTAGGTTTTCTAAGCCTTGGAAGGAGCTATATAAGAATTTAGAGAGGGAAGCCTGTTATAAGCACGACTACTTCCGGTTTAGGGAAAAAAGAGAGGAGAAACTCAGAAGGAAATTGGCGAAACGGAAGCCCTAACAAAAATAATCAAGATTTTTTTTCTTTTTTGTAATCTTAAACTTCCCAATGGTGATTGTATACGCCCCCCTTGGTTTAAAGACGCGGTGAAATATAAGCAATTTCAGAAGGGGATAACAGAAGAAGGATGTCACTCTGTATTTAGTTATGTAACACGATTCTTTCCAGGCTCATGCACGTTTTCTCTCCCGCTCATCAAACTTCAGATGGGCAGGGTGAATTCTATAACTGTTTTTGGTAGTAAGTCACAGCAATCAACCCACAAACCTCGTCTTGACGTGGGACAAAACTCCACAAGCGCATGCGCTTTGGCAAATAGTTAAGCGCTAATAGAGTAGTGATGAGGGAACTATTTATCACGCATGTGATTCGGTTAGCTCCAAATGTTAAGGGATATTGGGAAGAATCATGTTACAATTACCCCGCTCTGTGGTACACTTCTCTCCAAGAGATTTATTATATACTTCGGGTAATTTTTATTATAATGGTAAACATTCCTACCTTTGTTTTTAGAGTCTAAGTATTTCATTCCCTCTTTAACCGTGCCAGGAACAAACGTGACGTTTGGAAAAAAATTATACTTTTGTAACTTGATCGTAACTTATGGCAGTCCTCTGGAGAATAGTTACAAACCACCCGCCATTTTAGTCCTATTTCTAGAGTGTTGAAAAAGAAGATAACAAATATCACGTTTTAAAACGATTTGCGACCTTATATTGTCGTTTTGTGGTTTGGGTATCTCAGGGGGGAAAATAATAAAATTTCAAGGTATTGCGTAACCCTTTTGCGATAAGAAATTATGGTTTATCAAAATGCAAACAGGAGCTGATATTCTTGATCATATGATTTGTTCTTAGGTGCAAAATTTTCCTCGAAACCGTTTTCTTTTTGAATATCTTCTGATTGATAGATGAAAGAATGAATTTGAATTGAAATTGATTTTTTTTTTTTTTTTTTTTTTTCAATTTAGAAAATATTTTTATTAAAAAAAAAAAAGGAAAAATATTTCTTTTCTCAGAAGGAAGTCAGAAATGAAACATATTTGTTTACTATTCTCCCACAAATATTGACCCTATACAGTAGATTAGATAAGTATTTGAACAGTATATGGAAGCACTCTCTTTTCTACATCCTATCCTAGTATTTCGTAAGAAAAACCGTGTAAACTTACATTTACATAACGTACACTCGTAAATTCGTAATCAGGTTGGGTGCACATCACCAGTCCCTCTTATCGGGGAAACAAACCAAACCAAAACGCTAAAGAGAAGAATTAGAATTACGCCGATAAGATAATATTATCTCGATCCCTACACTTATAGAAATTTTAATTTTGGATGCCGCTTCCTCGCGTTTTCAGCGATATTTGATCTCCTTAAATTTCCAAAAATATCCCTAATCTTCCGGGTACAGTGTGGAAGAGATGAAAATGGCAACTAAAGTCTGGAAATCACGAAACCACCGAGGCACCGACGGTGGAAAAGGTATGCAAAATTGCGGACCTTTGAAGATTGGATGATATAGGCCTACAATTAAAAATGAGTAATATCAGATGTAAACATGCCATTAATTTAGTCAATTAACAATTATCATTTAATGAGTAGTTAAAAAGCATACAAGTTTAATTAACAATAAAGGAAAATGCTTGAAAATTGCTTACAATATTTGCGTGATTGGTGCGAAACTTAAGCCTTATTGTTAATTAAAATTAAATTATATATATTTACGAATTAAATTATGATTGATCAATTATTATCTGAAGGTTAATTACGATAGTACAAGTTTAATTAACAATAAGGTAAAATTCCTGAAAATTGCGTGATTGGCTCGAAACTTAGGCTTTCAAGCGTTATTAGCTTATTGTTAATTAAAACTAAATTATATTGATGATTGATCAATTGCCATCTAAAGATTAATTAAATATAGTACAATTTTAATTAACAATAAGTTAAATTACTTGAAAATTTCGAACAATATTTGCGTGATTGACTCGAAACTTCAGCCCCTTCAGACGTTGTTCTCTTATTATTAATTACCATCTAAAGATTAATTAAAGATAGTACAAGTTTAATTAACAATAAGGTAAAATGCCTGAAAATCGCTTACAACATTTGCGTGATTGGCGCGAAACTTAGGCCCCCTTCGGGCGTTGTTCTCTTATTGTTAATTAAAATTAAATCATATATAATTAGTCTTTACATAATAATTGATAAGTACCGGTTTAAATCCAATTAATATATCTTGTTTTATTTCTAATTACACAGCTCCCAGTTTCATAAGGTTTGCAGTTTATTATACTAATTTTTCAACGTTGTTAGGTTAGTACATTGAGATTTCGTAGAAAATGCGTAGGTTTTATCTCATCTACACTGTACATAATAGGAGCGTACTTGTAAGATGGGGTTATAGGGTTTCCATCAGTTTTCCAGCTTCTGAGAGTCCCTGATCATATTGGGATGAGATGAGTGGGAATGGGGGTGATGATAAAAGGGTTCAACCGTGCTGGAGAAGCGGGGGGGAAGCCCCAAACCCGTTCGTTTGTAATTAAAAGGAATATCTGAAAGTCCCGGCGTTCCTTTTCCTAAAACTCTATCCCTCTCTCTCTCTCTCTCTCTCTCTCTCTCTCTCTCGTCTCGTACTTTCGTTAATCAATTAAAGAGAGATAAAATGACGAATAGAAGCTAGTGGTAGCTGCGCCCCCGCCTAAATGGCGAGCAAGTATGGTGACCTTATATTTTGCGAAAGTTGCAAGTTAAAATTTGATCTTGATATTAGCAAATCGTGTTATGATTGTTTAAGGGTGCGATTTGTAGCGATTTCAAGGGATTGATTGCTTCAGTACCTGGAAAGTCTGGCAAAGTCATGGATTTTTAAAAATTGTCTTAAAAATCACGGAATTTTGTAATGATTCTGTCATTTTGCTAGAGTAGTTCTACTAATATATTTGTTTAGAGTAATTGAATCATGCCTTTAAAATGAAAATTTCAATATCTGGTACTTCAGCCATTCCGTTTTTTTCCTTTTCTTTTCAAGCCTTTGTCCACAAAGACAGTTTTTATTAATAAGTTCATAGTATTATTAATTTTTAAATGCAACATTCCGACTTTTCTACAATTAAATGTGGGGAAATTGGTCAGAGATAGCCTCTAGAAAAGGTCAGGGAAAACTTGGAAAAGCTTAGGGAATTTTCATTTTAAAAAACTTTTTGTGAAAACCTGGCACGGTTAGGGATAAAATGAGTATATTTATTGTCGCAGTCAGTAATAATCTCGATATAACCCCGGAAAAGTCATTGAGTTTAACAATGCTCATAAATTATAACTAGTAATATTTAGCGCTCAACAGTTCATGGAATATTTAGGCGCATCCAGTAGGTCCTGGAATTAAAACTTAATTTGAATTTGCGATGTAAATAATTCAAGTTATGTCTGAAGCATATCCGCTATATATACTTTACGGCTTAGGTCGAGCCCTTTCGACACGTTAAACATTAGTACTTGCAGCAGTGGTATAATCTCTAATAGTGGCTCATCACAACGTGTTAAAGTCAAGAGAGGAGTAGAAGACAAAGGGATATTTGGGGGGAACATCGGGGTTAGGAAAAGAATAAAACTATCGATTAACAACATTCTCTCTCCTCTCTTTATGGAGAAGTTAGTTTCCTTGCTCCAGTGCGGTTTGGTTTCATCTTTTCTCAGTTTCCTTAATTGCTCTTTTCTCGCTTCTCCTCCATGTATGCCTGGTCCCCACCCTTTCACAACGCTGTCAACTACGATTGACCATACCCTATAGTTTTAATTAGGCACGTCCGGTGACTCCTGTCCCTCCCTATTCTTACCCCTCCCTCCCTCACACCCACCCACCCCTTTCATCCTTTTTCTCATTTGGAAATCATTACCGAAAACCAAACTAAGCCTTTTCAACTTTTGATGAAAATATTTTTTTTTTCCTATTTTTTTCTTTTTGGTGCTTTGGGAACCTAAGTAAAAACACTAGAGAGAGGGGGGGAAGCATTTTTCCCTAAATTACTATCAGGGTATTTAAGCTTAGATGGGCTAAAAATCCGATGAATTGATTAATGTTTATCTAGGAATAATGAATGACCTTTTCCCTCGCCTTTACCTTTAAACTGAACGTATTTGAACCTTAAAAGAACGGCCTTTCTATAAATATAGAAGGAAAAATATTAAAAAATAAAAATTAAATAAATGGTCTCTTATTACAAAATTATTAGCATTTAATTAGTCTTAAAAACGAGGGCTACTGCGCCACCCGCCATTAGTTTAGTGGCGTCTGCTAAACCGAACCTCTTACCCCTATCTCAGCTTATTCGTCATTTTATTCGGAAACAACTGCATTTTCTTGGGATATTTGTGTATATTCAAGCTAGAACTTTGGAGTGGTGGGTTAAAAGTCATTTTTTGAATCGAAGCTTAGCAACGTATCTCTAGCGCTTAGACGGCGAATTTTTCATCGGAATTTTGCCTAAGCCTTATTTATTTGATGCGTGTTTTTTCATTCATTCTTTCTTTCTTCTCCAATCCCCTTTCTATCATTCCTAATGATATTTTGGGTATGCCGAAACATTTCGAATCATTTTTATTAATTCCGTTTAATCTAATGGCATCCACCTCCCTGGGGAGATTAATTAAATTCAGCCTTGTTTTAATGATTAATCCGAAATTATCAAAATAATATTCCATAAACCATACACTTGTCACTAGAAATGTTTAATTATCTCTACATTTAAATGTTTGGGGAAATATTTCTGTTTAATTTTTAATTAAGTTTTATAGTAATTGAATATTCAATAAAAGTTTCACTAGTTTTTAAATCATCGTGCTAATTTGCAATTCGGAGCGCTAATTGGGAATTTACCGGCCTCTTCCCATATAGAAGTTCGTCCAAAAATATTATTTGCGCAAATATCCCCATATTTCTTTGACGTTATCTAAATTTTCCTTCAAAAAATTGAGAGGTTTTTTGAGGACTATGGAAATGTTTCCGTGACTTCAGTGACAGTTTGTTGCAGTGCTGCAGAAAGCGCATTAACAAAAGAATAAACTCTGAACCCCTCCAAAAAAAAAAAAAAAAAAAAAAAAAAAGAGCAAAAAACTTCAAAAAATGATAAAAAGTTGAAATTCGGTCTCTACCTTCGAGTAAATATGGGAAAATAAATTTATTTTTCTTTTAGAAGCCGATATTATTGTGACTTTATAGTAATTTTGTATGTGGTTTTTCCCGAGGTGCTAATCACTTAAGATTCTTTGATCACCAACGCTTAGAGAGAATAAAGTTATATACCGGTACAGGCTTTGTTTAGTTTTGATATAGGTAAACGTACGTTGCGCACCTGTAGACATTTAATGAAACACAATTTTCTAAGCAGACGCTTTACCAGTATACTAGTCTAGATACTCCTCCACAGATGCGCGAACCGCAAATGTTAGAGCTAGGTGTACAGACTTTCACGTGATTCGTATGTAAAATACCATTACTTTAGCAAATAAGTGGGGTATAGCGTAGAGGTTAGCGCTTTCACTTCGCAGCAAGAGGATCCCGGGTTAATTCGATTCCGGACTGTGGCACTGGGTGAAAATTTGGGAACAAATTTGTTCTCTCCCCATGCACTTGTTAAAAAGGAGTTTTCCTCCGTGGTCTAACCCGGTTTCTCCTTTGCATCAAAAACTTGCTGAGGTAATTGTTAGTATAACGCGCTGTCGGTTAGCTGTGGCAGACCGTGCTAGCCACTACCAATCTGTGCATTGTAAAGGGACCCAACTGTAAACAAACCACAGGCTTAGTGTGCATGGGCATCCCTTCGTGGACAAAGCTTAGATTATTATTATTATTATCCTTATCAGATATGTTCCATAAGTTCATGACTGGTTACTGAGAGCTTGTCATAAAGTGACGTAAGTGAAACGTCATAGATTCTCGTAAAGCGACGCCTAGCGAGGCGTTGTCAAAGGCTTTCTTAGAACCGATAACTCTAAATTATCGTAATTTTTACCACTTTAAAAATTATAGTAAAATTTTCACATATCTCGAGCTTGAAATTTAAAACGAGATGCACATCTCTATACTCTAAAGGTTACGCATTCTTTCTCTTGACAAATTTTAACCAAAATATCTGTCGTCATCCTCTTTTTCAAAGAGAAAAATCTCGGAAAATCCCAAGGGATGCTAGAAAAATAAGGGTTTCCATGGCAACGAGACCCAAATGGGATTTAAATTTTTGATTGGCTAAGAGCCCTCCCTTATACCCCTTGGTTCCACCCTCCTCTATAGCCCATGTATACAGAGTGTTTCTTAAAGGTCTATTAGAAAATGTCCTATGACATTTTGTCGTCCTTGCCACCGTTTTCAAAAACACACTGTATATTCTTGGTACTGAGCCTACACTAACGCTATCTATCCAGACTCGGAGAATACTCGGATTTTGAGTTTTTTTGTAGGCTATGGCATGCCGGAAACGATCCCGACGTTGGTTGCAAACGTAGGCATGGCCTTCTTTATATTTAAATCAATCTGGGGCCCTTACAACCTCTTTATAAAACCGTGCTCATCCCCAACTTCCCCAAGAAGAAGAAGCTATAGCGTGTCTCGCGAGAGCTCGTAAAAAGGTCCAGAATGAATTTAAAACTCCCTATAGCTCCAGAAAAAGAAGAATACACAACCCAATTTTTTTTCCTGTACCGGAAAATGAATAAATTAAACTTAAATCCCATTATAGCTCTAATCCCCAACTTGCTCGCTTGTTTTAGCCTTTATAAAATAATTTATAGTCGAGGGGACCGACACTTGGCGAAATGTTTGTTGGGGGTGCGTTTTGTACCTTCGACTGTACAAAAATTGTTATCAACGAATAAACCATTTCGATGTAAGTATAAGAGGGAAAGGCACGGTGGTAAAACTTTGCCTTCCACCGCTTCCACCTGGAATTATTTCTGTATCATGAGAGTGCGCAGAGACGGCACTGTGTCAACTCCCTTATATGTCCCGATTCCGAGGGTTACCTACCACCTTTTTTACATTGAAAAGGTCTATTATATAAGAGTGATAACCCCCTCGCGTTCATCTCTCTCCCCCAAATTTGGGCCTTTTCCTGGAGGTTTGTTTAGAAAATATCATATTTTTTTTCCTTTTGTTTTTAGTTATACATTTAAAATAATGAATAATGGAGCGATAGGCCTGTATGTCTATTTACAATGCTAAAGAAGATATTTGTAATTATCTTATTCGAGTCTAAATCAATTGCTGGTATCTTGTTTAATTCAGCTCCGATAATTAAGAATTTTTTGATGACCTTTTCCTTAAATGGCATGAATTTTTATCTCGTTTTATCTCGGGTTTCCCCCCCCCCTCGGAATTACTTTAATTAAGAAATAACCAAATATTGCTTTTCACTCTCCCTTCAATCTTGTTCTTTTAAACTTTCTTTTATTTATTTTTTCCCCTCGGTTTTTACGCTCTAAATAACATTGATTTTTTTTTTTTTTAAGAAAAAATGGATTTCCCTAACGTTTGTTTGGGGAATTCTTTATACTACTTGTTTATATTCACTGTTAAATTTAAGGAATTTGAATTTCTAACACTGTATGCTGTGATGTACTCTTTGTCCCCTGGGTACAATAGGATATGTGATTTTGATTAAGTTAAAGTTTAAGTACTAAGGGAAGTTATTTCTCTTTATCGGTCAAAGTTCAAGGGAGCTGTTTACCAAAGGTGGAATTCATAATCGTCTGACGCGACGCAATTTAGTACAGGCGAAGGCAGAGCGTCGTGCGCAAACGTCTGTTTTTTGCGCACGACGCCCTGCCTTCGCCTGTACTACATTGCGTTGCGTCCGACGTTTATGAATTCCACCTTTGGATAACTACTTTTTTGTTTAATTAACACTTGATTTTTTTCGATACGCCTATAAAGACGGACACTGAATTTTATCTTCGGTTTCAATAACTATAGTTTCCGGTTTAATTAACACCTGACTTTGTTATATATCCTGGTTTTTTTCCTCGATTCGGTGTCGAATATGACGCGTTGAACCTTTCGCAGATTTAAACCCAGGTAACTTAACCTTATTCCCAATTTTAACCCTGCACCTTAACCTTATTCGTTTAACATGGTTCATACATAATTTCTAAAAAAAATTATTTCCAGGACTTTCCCAGGGTTCATACGAAATTTTCAAAAAATAAAAATATAATTTCCAGGACTTTCCCAGGGTTCATACGAAATTTTCAAAAAATAAAAATATAATTTCCAGGACTTTCCCAGGGTTCATACGAAATTTTCAAAAAATAAAAATATAATTTCCAGGACTTTCCCAGGGTTCACACGAAATTTTCAAAAAATAAAAATATAATTTCCAGGACTTTCCCAGGGTTCACACGAAATTTTCAAAAAATAAAAATATAATTTCCAGGACTTTCCCAGGGTTCACACGAAATTTTCAAAAAATAAAAATATAATTTCCAGGACTTTCCCAGGGTTCACACGAAATTTTCAAAAAATAAAAATATAATTTCCAGGACTTTCCCAGGGTTCACACGAAATTTTCAAAAAATAAAAATATAATTTCCAGGACTTTCCCACAGTTCATACGAAATTTTCAAAAAACAATAGTTTCCATGGCTTTCCCAGGGTTTATACGAAATTTTCAAAAAATAATTTCCAGGACTTTCCTAGGGTTCATACGAAATTTTCAAAAAATAATTTCCAGGACTTTCCTAGGGTTCATACAAAATTTTCAAAAAAAAAAAATAATATATATTTCAGAACTATCCTGTTTGTGTATGAACCATGAAAAGTTATTTATTTAATAGGAGAACTAATTGTTTTATTCAAAGGCCCATCATGAAACGTTCAACTATCTTAAGATATGATAATATAGACCCGCTATTATTTCAAAACAAGTTTAATAGAGATCTAACTTTCAAAGTATACAAATATTTTAATTATTGTTCTTTATAAAAACAACGTAAGTTAAACATAATTAGCTTAAATTTTGCCTGTATCGTATTAAACAATGAATCTTATCTATTTTAAGCCGAGTATGTAACAATGGACATTGTTCCGGCACAGTTTTATATATATTTATATGGGCTAAACTTCATCCGTTTGAAGTAAAGAGCTGTTGCTGTTATCTCATGGTATACAGGGTGTTTCTGCATGATAAGTCTGCCATAAATTAGGTGGGAATGTTCTTTGGGCGATTTTGAGTCGAAAATGTAACTTCTATGAAATTTTGCCATAAGGGACACTTGTTTTCAAGTTAGGATTGTCCGAAAATTTTACGGATGATCCCTGAAATTTTATTAATTAACTGAAAGACAATGATTGCTAATTTAATTAAGGGGTCATTCCTAAAACATTCAAATCATAACTGGAAAACAGTTGCCCAGATGGCAAAATGGAGATAGAACATTTTAGACTCAAAATCACCTGAAGAATATCCCCTCAATTTATGGCAGACTTATCAGAAACACCCTGTATATTCGACACGCGTTTTATTTGAAAAGCTGAGTTAAACAATTGAATAAGGGGTATAATATAGAAACTGAAATTGTTTTAAAATTGAACAATGGGATTGCACGTACATAAGCGTGGGTTTTTTCATATAGATTTTTATGTTGGTAATATAATGCAGTGTTGTCGTAGATTTTTCGTTTCCAAATAATCCCTGCATTTTTCAGGTTTTTATTGCCCATTTTATTTGTATGTAGAAAAGACGACAAAATGTATTGGCTAATATACCATGTTCATGCTAGGACTCAATTGTAGAGGCAGTAATATTGCCTTGAACGACTTGTTTTAGTAATGAATCCAATAATAGTAATTTTATTTTCTGATTTAAAAAACAATACTTTCGAGTAATGTCATTTATTATTTATCGTGCGTACGTCACTAATGCTTCATGGTCTAATTGCACGCGTGTGCGTGAAGCCATGTGTCACGACATGGTCCTATGACCTAGCTGGAATTCTGTTCCTAAATAAATTCCATTGGTTCATGCGTAAATCCCTATGTGAATTCTATTATGCGCATTTATCGATTTGATTTAATTTAACTATATATTTTAAATTTTAAAATATGAAGAAAAAAAGATAATATTATTTATTTATTTATTTGACAATCATATGTCAATTATGTATCGTGTATACTGAACGAAAAATATTGAATCAAATATTTCGTTTTGATGGACAATTTAAATCATTTCGATGAAAAATATTTGTCATTTGATTACAAAAGGTTCTGTTTATCTACATGGTTGCCACCATACCTGGAATACCTCGAACATCTGGTAATGTCAGGGAATTTGAAAATGGATACGAAATATCAGGGAATTTTAATATTGTCATAAAAGGCAGGGATTTCATATTTTTTAGCCAGAGCATTCTGACTTATTTACAAGTAAAAGTGGAAAAATTTATAGTCAAGGTAAATGACTACTAGGAAAACCTGAAAGAGTCGGGGAATTTTTAAATTAAAAACTATGAACCCTGAGCTAGTCGCTTTATGAAGCTGCTCAAACACACGACGAGCATAAATACAACTCATTAACTGTATATAATGCGGGTATATTTCTGAATAATTAACTATAATTAGCGTTAAATATACATCAATTCAAAACAGGGCAGACAATTGTCATGTCCTTGAGATAAGTGCCATTGAACTTCTGTTTCAAATGGACCACGGGATCCGAAGAATAATTACTAAACCCTAAACCTACACCTTTACTTAACAGCCCTGCCTCTTCACATCTGGACGAAGCCTCCCCCTTCTCCCTAACTGTCCCAAAATATGATAGATGTGTCCCATTAGACCAGGACCACTATCTCCCCTATCCGCAAATTTTACTCGCGTCTGACCTGGAAATGGTCAGACCTTAAACCGATGAGTAATCAAAAACTATGCACGAATACGTCATGCGTGAAAAAAGACATGTAACTTCATTACCTACCTTAGTCTTAGCGTCGTCTGCTCTGGCCTAGTCTTCACTTGGTTATTGTCAGTTAAGCCCGGATTTAATTTCTGTTTATTTATTTGTTTGTTTTTTTCGGTGATTTCTCACGTGCACACGCGCACTGTTACGTATATTTAGTCAATAATTTTAGAGCGTGGTACGTTTTCACGGGCACCACGTGAACCGTTCTTGGAATTAGGGTAAACCGAGACCTGGTTTTCAATTCTCTTATTCTAATTTTCCTCTTTTTTTATTAGAAAGAAGGTTAGACAGTCTGTGGATTTAGATTTTAAACGCCCGAAACTATACGTTCTCGATATTTAGCGTAATATTTTGAAAAAGAAACCGAAGATCGTTCTAGACTCTCGGCTTTTTCAGGTATTTACGGTGTTGTCTGGCTCTAGCATCAACTCAAACGAGTTTTTAGGGAACCTCTTCTTAATATTTTTCAAGGGGGAAACCTTGAAGAAGGCTCGAAAATTGAGAGAAAATTCTTAAACAGTATTTACGTCGCTATCGGGTGAATTTAACTACAACGCCTCGCGTCGAACGCAACTAGCGTGCGTTTGGTTGTTGGTAATAATTCTAGCTAGCTGCGGCCTAGAGAAGCGGAGGCACTTCACTTCATTCAAGCGAAGAGCCTTAGGGGCAGATATTGTGTAGAGCGCCGCTCAGCGTCGTAGTTATTATAGGCAGAGTTGAACGTTATATTCGACGTTCCTGGTATGGTAGGTTGGGACTGAATGTGGACCGCCGCCCAGCTTCGAGCCGGCCGGATCTTTGACTGTGATCGCGTTTGAAACCGCGTAAGGTAGCCATTGTTTTCAACCCCCCCTCCCTTTTACCAACCCCGACTGACAGAAGGACGGATGATGGCATAGTCGGGAATAAAACGTCGATATTTTTGGGGGCCCAGTCGGGGTCGTCCTTAAAGTTATGATTAGTTGTTGGGTTGAGCGCGCCCTACTAGGCCCCAAAATTAACACCAATTCTTAGGTCTAAACCGTTCAAAAGACACCGAGGAGACCCTTTAATAACCAATTACTCAAACCTAGCTATTGTAATTGTATACATAAATTGTTGAACGTGAATCCTATGTCTCCAACTATAAGTCCTTGAAAACCCCTAACTAATTATTAGGTTCGAAAGTCCAGACATTTGAACCAGACTCCGAAGAAACCCTTTAATAACCAATTACTGGCTGACGACTAAGTATTTGTAAGGTTTATCCATATAAACCGTTGAACGTGAATCGAGATGAGCGGACCCTATCGCTCTAACTGTGAAGCCTTAAAACCTTCAAAACTTAAGTCTAGACTGTAGATCAAGACACCGAGCCAATGCTCAAACCGTTTAGTGACCAAGTACTTGTACCCATAAATCTAACCGTTCAACTTGCAGCCCATTTACAGTTGACCCAGCGGTTAACAGGTGTGAACTCTGTACTTGTACTAAAGAGATTACGTTTACCAATACCGAAAGAACACACCAAGTGAAGACGACCTTGTGATGTGAGTCATCAACATTGTGATTTTTATTTTATAACGGACCCCTGGAAAGGTTTCGCGCGCCATCTCCCTCGTGAGCCCTGTTCGAATCCATTTTTCAGCTAATCAAAGTGGCAAGGCGTAGAGTCGCTCGTGGTTCCTCCAAAACTGGGGCATATAGTGAAAAAGGGCGTGGAATCTGAGAGCATGCTCGTGCCTCGGGAGGACTCAGGGGCGCATGACCCGATCGATAGCGAAATTTGTCCGGTTGCCCGCGTGCCGAAGAAAACTGTTACGAACTTAACCATAGCCAGGGCCACCACGTTTCCAAAGCTCCCGCGCTGTCTGTACTCGCGTCTTGAGGGGGTCCATTTACCCCATGGACGTCACTAGGGGCACCTAGGAGGGTGCGTTACCCCACGTTTCCCGCCAACTCCAAAGGAGATTAACCATAACCCACTATCTTCTCAAGTTAAACCCTATACCCAAGAAGACCCGGGAGCTTACCAATGAGAAATGGAATAGGGCTTTGGATTGTAGAATGTAGACAGACTATACGCTCATCCGAATGATCTAAGAAGGGATCTATTATTAGATGAGAGGGTTTAGGTACTTCCTTCCTGTAAGGTCGTGGAACGTTTCCTGAACCAGGCAGTTGCCAACTCATCACTGAGCGCTTCTTTGGTCGACCAATAGAATGGTACTGAGAGGGGAGGAGCTACGGGGACGTGACGTCAATATTGATAGTCTAAATTGTATGACCTGAGCTGACGACTTCCCATATGGGCGCCAAAAACGAGTGTACCTCACTTTCTGTTATATTCATTTGAATTTGCTAAACTGAAGATGAGCGGCTAAATGTGCGCCTGTTTTTGTTATTATCAAGTTTTATCAACTGAATAAATTTCCCCTTTTCCAAAATTTTACTAAATATAATATGTTTTTACCCCTAATTATAGGTAACTTTCCAAATTATGGCTAATTAGCTTGTTTATTGCCACCTTTTCCAAAAAATTGTTTTTTTTTTTTTTTAGTTTCTTTCTACCCTAAAAAGAGGCGCACTTTTAGCCATTCGTAACTGAAGGACCGCAACTATAGCTTCTAGGGTAGAAACCTTTAAAACAAAGACAAGAGTTGGGTGAAAAGAAGTGGGCTTTTCTGCAAGGAATTATCACGCCTCTTTCGCTCTCCAAAGCAAGAAAAAACATTACCTAAAATAACACGGAACAAGGAGCACTCAATTCCCAAAAAAAAAGAAGAAAAGAGCTAGTCAGCTCGCGCGCCAGCTTCTTCCGCTTCCATATACGCTTTGTGTTACATCTACTGGCAGCGGAGAGTGAGAAAAAGCAAAACGTTTTTCCATTTTCTTGCCCATCAGGAATGCAACAACACCTGGTTCTCGAGGAATTTCTCTAACGGACTAAAATAGCTCTATATTATCCCGAAGATTTGTCTATTGGCATAAGCATAAGTTTATAATGCCTCTAAGTAGAGAAATGGCTGCTACTCCTATGGCAATAGTATTTGTCTGGTTCCCTTTAATGAAACCCTATACTCTCCGTATCATTTATCACCTCAACTTCAATACAAAATTGTACTGCCTAGCCTAGCGTTTCTTTTATCCCTTTTAGAATGTTTCAGGACTGAAACCGCCTCTATCTCACGAGAGAGAGAGAGAGGGATTTGGGGTTGCTTAAGTAAAATTCGTTCCCACCAATGCCTGCCTATACGAAACGTAAAAATCTCCTTTATTCCACTGGATGATTTTTTATCATGTGACCCATTTAGTAATCGTCTCGACCGCTTGGTGGCTGCACCGCGACAGAAATTTCAAAATTTTCTCTCTTCGGATCTTAGCGCTATACGAGTTCTGACGTCACAGTAGCCTGCGGAAGATGCCCAGTTGTAACCCGTATTTGTGTACTTAGAGGCATGATAAACTTATGGCATAAGGAATATAGTCCGCCTTAAAGTTTATATCTTCAATTATCGTGCCATTTTAGTCATCACTCCTCCTTAACCACGCAGTCTCGCCCAAATTTTGATATATTCATTATTTTATACGATTTTTCGATTAAAAAAGGAAAATATCCAGCTTTGCTTATCCCTTTAATGGCTATACATTGGTTCTCTAGTGTATTAAAATTGTGCTTGATGATATAATATTTATTCCGCGCATTAAGGTGTAATAACTTTGAAACATCGCCGAATATTCTGTAAAAAGTAAACAGAAATACTTGATTTGTTTTAAAAAGTTTCTGCTTTAATATTTTTCTTTTCTCACATTTTCCTGTGTACCCAAGTCTCAATCAGAATTTCCTCCGAGGGTTTTTAATGAAGTTCAAACATTACTTTTCTAGACTCGGGTGGTTGGTTCTGCGTGGTACTTATTCCGCTTTTCTACTTACCGCCGCCCCATTAATATTACGAACCTCCTCTAATGATAATATTGACTTTTAAAAGATTCTAAAAGCTCGCCGTCCCCCCCCCCCACCGTTGCCGATGTCAAATTTACGTATTTAAACTACAATACAAAAATAAAACCAAAAACCCGCATCTTTTGAATTTAATTTCTATAGTAGCTTTGTTTTCCTAGCTAGCGCTCACTGATAACGGAATGACATAAAACCAAAAACGCGGAAGTTTGTAAAGCTGAAGTTAATTAAGAATTGCTAGGGCAGTCTTATCCATTGGGCCTGGGAGCCCAGCGGTCCTATAATTACTATAAAATTCTGTCTTATAATTCCATGAAAGGTCCTATAATATTTTATGTTTTTGAGTTTGTCGAATTAAGTTTTCGTATAGTTTAGCATCAAATTTAACCAAATTTAGCATTTTTTATCGAAATCACATTTGACTAGACACCGAAATTGTTATATTTTTATATATTATATTTTAATTAATGGTGGAATTCATAAAGGTCGGACGCAACGCAATTTAGTACAGGCGAAGGCATAACGTCGAGCGCACGACGCCCTGCCTTCGCATGTACTAAATTGCGTTGCGTCCGACCTTTATGAATTCCACCTTTAAAGGCCGACTTCCATCGAAAAGGGTTCTAGCGAACTGAAAACCGAGCATCGAGACGAACAATGGAGCGACCGTGCCGATTTTCGAATACCCACTGGAGTAAAAGTTGGAAGGGTTCTCGCTAACTGAAAGCCGTGCAATGTGGTTCTAGCGAACTGAAGATGAACAAATGAAATCCTTTTAAATTTATTTCCTCTCGAATTTTCTTTCCCCTGTAGGAAATTCTCTATTGTGTATCTTCAGTTCGCTAGAAGCACATTGCACAGCCTTCAGTTAGCTAAAACCCTTCCATCTTTTACCCCAGTGGGGATTCAAAAATCGGCACGGTCGCTCTCGATGGTCGGTTTTCAGTTCGCTAGAACCATTTTTGATGAAAGTCGGCCTTTAAGCTCCTCTTTTCAAAGTAAAATCCAATTTGTTATTTTTGAGATTTTTCTACATAGTTTAAACCAAAATAGTATTATGTATGAACATTTTTAGTCCTATACTTTCATATAAAACCCGAGGGGGTAGACACTTGAGAACTCAGGTGTACATATGTCTTGAACTCAATGTACAGTCAAAGCTGAACTCTGAGTTCCGAAGGCTTTGAACTCAATGCACTGTCAAAGCTGAACTCTTTTGAACTCAGGTGTACACAGAGATCCAAAGTGTCTACCCCCTCGATAAAACCCCATTTTTTCTCCTATATAATCCTATAATTTCTTGAAAAAAATCCTGTTTTTCCTATAAGGAATTTAAATTTTTAGCTGCACTCCCTGGTTCGAACTTGACCATGGCAACGCATTATTATTCACTTCAGTATTATGGCTCTCTGTCACGTAATGGTCTAGAATAAACATCAGGGCCAGCCGGAGAGCGTCTTGAAAAAGGCGGGAAGGATGGTAGAATTTTCCCGCCTTTTTAGTTAGTCTTAGGGCACCAAAACAAATAGTCGCTAAATTGGAAATCAACGCTTATACTTCTATTGTCTCAGTCTGGAATAAAAACACCAGAGGGCCGAAATGTAGGAAAATGTGTCGTGTACATTGACTGAGGACTGGATGAAATTCTTTACCAACTTAATGTAATTAAAATTGGTGCCCCTTTATTCTTCGCCTACGTTCTCTTTTGAATCTCGAGTTAATTCTTCATTGGAATGTTATACGTTGCGAGCGAGAATAAGTTTATTTATCTCTTGAATAACGTCAACTTTATTTGCGTGCTATTATTATGGTTCTTGATTTGTAATATCTCAAGATACAGGGTTCGTACGGAACCTGGATAAGTCAGGGAGCATTTGGAAAATGGGGAAAAGTCTGGGATAGGTTTTTATATTTCGTTTAGTATATCAAACCAAGAAGTGATATCTACTTTATTAGGGAGAAGGTATAAGATACCTAAGTATTCGCGCGCCATAGTCCCAGTCCCCCTTTCAAAATACAAGGGGGGGGATGTAAAAGAAGGCCAGGCTACTTCGCCTCTCCTCAGTCGGAAGAAAATACGTAATTTTCGTCATTCGAGTCGCGCTGACGTGAGTTTTCAAGAACCAATGAGATGCTGGTTGTATTTTAGAGGCGGCGGGGTTTAACTCCGGACAGGCTACGTTTGGACTGGAGGTAAAGCTGGAAACACGGCGATATTTATACCTTCTCCCTAGTAAACTAGATATCACTTCTTGATCAAACCATGTTTCGAGCAATGATAAATATCGGCCAGGTGTGATGGAGTGGGCTCTGGTTAACACCTTAGAATGATTATTGATATTGGCAAAAATTTAGTCAGGGATAAGCTGAACAAAATCAGGGATTTTCAATGTAAAAATTTCGTCCATGCCCTGAGATATTCATTGGTAAATTAAAAAAACAACAAAATTCATGGTAAATAGAAGTTAATAGTCTATAAAAGCAACATCGTATCGTGATTCTTCTTAATTGATTCAACTCTATAGATATTTTTTAATGAATTAAACTTAAGCCTAATGGCAGAAAGAAATTTAATTCGGTGCCATTTGCGAGTCAAATTAGGGATTAGTCAAATATTTTTCCAGTCTCATCTGACAATTTTAACCGTCTAATTTGAATATTTTCTTAAAATACCAGGGATAAATACGCCCCCAAAACTTCCACTCTTTGAAAGCGACGTAACTGCGTTGAAAAGAAATATAATCCTCAACATAATTGATTATTTCTAAGCCTGGATGAAACTATACAATACAACCTCTGCATGGATAGAAACTCATCTACAGCCAAAACACAAAACAATTCCTATATGAAATATAATATTAGGAGTTCTTTAATATACGTCACTCTCCTGGGCCTCTGCTTTTCCTCTCGTAAATAATTCGTTGATTAATTTCTAGCCAGTGTATGGAAAGGCATAAAGATAGAGAGATATTCCTAACGTCCTCCCTGCCTTTAGCTTTATTGGTTCAATTCCAAATGACAGACTTAATAGAAACGCGTATATTGTTTTTCTTTTCATCACCAACTCCTTGTGTACTCGTAAGCACCAGGCGGAACCAGGGTCCATAATTTGGAAATGTATCAAATGAATTCTCTCTATAGAACGACCCTACTTATTACAAAAGGCGGGAAATATAGCGCAACTTGTATCACCCCGAATATTCAAAGCCGTCAAACGTTGGGTCCTCTAACCGAAAGTAAACAGTTAGGCTTGTCAATTGGATCATAAGTTTATAAGATATGTTCCATAAGTATGACACTAATATACTTTGTAATGCTAGAGACCTACAGCTCGAGCTAGTTCGAGAACGACAAGAGAGAATTGAATATACTCGGGTTCGTAGTCCATCTTGTTATTATTTAGTCTGTACTAAGCCTTTGACAGCGTCAGCGCCTCACCAGGCGTCGCTTTACGAGAATCTATGACGTTTCATCTACGTCACTTCATGACACTCTCTCGGTAACCAGTGACAAACTTATGGAACATATCTTTTGAACGTATGATCGTACATATTGATTGCATACTTGTGTTGAGACAGAATCTACTTGGAGGATACCGGGAATTCTTCTTCACTATCAATCTATTTGAGCCAAGGCCCGACCGAACTAAAAAATCCCAGAAAACAAGAGAAATAACAAACAAAGCTCTTGTAACTCACCCTCGTTTTGTATCTAGCCAAGTACTTAGGGATGTGATAGCAAGGAGAGATATCTCCGGTCATTTACTTCTTGGATGTCGTGGTTGTGTGTCGTAGAATCTCTTTGTTGTCAAATTAAATCCTCTTACTTACTTACATACACACAAGACACAACACGACCCGCTTGGGTTGGGTGGACGGCCAATAGAGACCTTGTGGTGTTCCAGGTGTCAACTTCTCATTGAAAAGGGAGACTTCGATTATATGTATACACTCCTGAGGAAGGAAAGTTAAATATTACGTTAAGCTTAAAGAAACCAAGGCTTAAATCTAATTAGAAGTCTAGATTTACTCAAGGGATAGGTCTAATGTTGGAGACGTTAAGCCTAAGTCAATCGACCGTCTTTTCAGATGATCGAATGATCTCCATCGTCTGACGGTTTCCAATTATGCTAAACGTGATGTACACGCGTCCATATTTGCATGTTTAGGAAATCGAATTCCTGCACACGACCAAAGGAGTTCCTATTTCATATATATTACATTATTGACTTGTTATCCTAAGCCTTGGTCGAAACACTTATTTCATTGAAATGGGGCATTATTATATCACCATAGGTTTATGAGATATGTTCCGGTATGGCACTACCTATATTCATAATACTTGAGGCTTACTGAGAACTAGTTCGAGACGACGCTAGAATTGACTATTCCTAAATAGTATTTAGTCTGTACTAAGCCTTTGACAGCGCCTCGAGAAGTACGTTTCACCAACGTCACTTCATGACAACCTCTCGGTGATAAACTTAATGAACATATCGTATGATATCACGTCTACCCTTACTTGGTTAAACGTTCTAATTGACTTAACCCCATAAGCTTAGTAATTAGTATTTAATTTATTTCCTGTAAAAATTATGTCACAGCTGCAACGATACTTTATGAGGAATCTGACCCCGTGAACACCGATGCCTTATCAAGTCTCACTTATTTTTTCCGCAAACCTTGAATCAACCATCCAAATGTTTTATTTGTCCAACTGTTTACATAAATGTCATACCTTTTTCCCTCCTCAAAAAATATCCCTAAAATTGGGTATAAATTCGGGCAATCGTAAACGTATAGCGTAACAATCATGTCGTACCATTTACGGACTTTTCTAACGGCGTTTTACGTCATATTTTCGTTCGTAAATGACATTACCGCTGTGGACCCCATGGCCGAGTGTCCCAAAAACTTATCGCAAAAATGCGAATGCTTGGATGGAGGTTACAACTCCTACATCGAAATTCAATGCTCAAACTTTGCAAACGTTCAGGAATTAGTCGAAAGTTTAAAACCACTTTACGGTAGACGCGTCCTGGATCTTGGGATAATTAAGTCTAATTTCGACTTCTTACCCAAGTCACTTTTTTCCAAAATTGAAATCAAAAGATTAAGTTTTTACCAATGTAATTTTACACGGTTTGGTGACGCGTCTGGTTCGAAAAAGGATTCGTCAGGTTTACCTTCTCATATTTTGGAAGGACTAGAATTGAAGCTGACCGATCTGATGTTCACGATGTGCTTGGTCAAGGAATCATTTGATTGGGCGGAATTGAAAATTCTGAAGAGTTTACGATACGTGTCCGTAGATTTGTATTATAATATAAATGAGAATTACCGGAAAGAGCGAGCATTTGCTAAAAGAATCTTGGACAAAGATCGGTGTAACGCTACCATGCTTAATTTGAGAAGCCTTTCATCCTTGGATTTAGAGACGTTGCATATTACGGGAACGTCAATGACTAAGTTGGATGAAATGGCCCTCTCGGGTTTACGAAAATTGGAACATCTGAGTTTAACTTACAATTTATTGAGTGATGTATTCAGAACGGATTTGCCTACGCCCGCCTTAAGACTAAGGACCATAATACTCAGGTACGTAAATTAAATTCTATCCGAATTTTGAAGAGAAATTACCTTCTCTGGAATTCAGCTACCTGCTGAGGGCGATATCTTTATAAAGCCTTTGTTCTTGTTATTAAGATCAATGCATACAGCTAAGAGGAATCATTGTGTAGCCGTTTTCTCAACGTATCCAGGTGGATTTTGTGGGAGGGGCTAGGCTAATCATGCATTATGTATGACTAATTTTACTAGCGAATAATCTATCTCGTTGCGCGCCTTCCCACCTTGTAAGAGCCTAGGAATCACAGTTTAAGTTAGAAAGACGTCAGAACCAGAATATGAATTAAAATAAAACCCACGGGTTTTATTGGGATTTACCAAAAAAAAAAAAAAAAAAAACAACCAGATCTTCAATTTTGATGAATTTGAATGCTAGAGTAACTTCGTTTTAGAGGTATTTTAAGATATTTTGTTTCAACTTCAAAAGTATTATTTAATAATATTTTAAGACTTCTTTTAACTAAGCAATGACTTTTCAATAATTATTTCTACAATGCTAAAGATTAAAAAATCAGTAAAACCCGAGGGCTTGAGTTTTTTAAATAAAACCCGGTTTTTTTTTCATGGTTAGGGGTTTTTCTTCGAACCCTGGCCCACAAAACCCGAGTTTGAATTAACATGATGGTATATATGGGGAGCATAATGATTCTTATTAGTTGTATGTATTCCTGTTAAGATATAACTAATACAAAGTTAATTATTAGGCAAAATAGGATACATCAAATTCCTCACGACTTTTTCGACAATATGCCCGTTTTGAAAACAGTTGATTTAGAAGGAAATATGTTGAAAACTTTAAATCAATACGTATTGGTTCCCGTTTTTCCAAAATTGGAAATGATTGCATTATCTGGTATGTTCTTCTATTAAGCGTGTTTAAGATAGTAATTGATTTAATCCTATTTAATTTCGCACTAGAAAATCCTGTTAATTGCGATCCCAACATATTATGGTTGACCCAGTCGCAACTTCTCGGATTTAAGTTCCCCGATATTAACGATTTTGAGTATTTGCAATGTTATACTCCGTTGAAATTACAAAATAAGACGTTGCTAACCGTAACCGAGGCCGAAGTTGAAATGGAAAATGATTTTAAATAAATAAATGGAAACAAATACGCTTATAGCAATGTCATCTATCTTCCCCCCTTTTTGTAATGTATTTTGTTTTAAAGTTAAAAGTTAATTTTCGTAAAAGCTTTCGACTCGTATTTCTTAAAATATGAATTACAGTATAAACTGAATTGCGTCAAAGAAGAATGAATGTATTCAAATTATCCAATATTATATATCGAGTTATAACATATCTTATGGTAATAATAACAATTACAAAGCTTTGCTTTTAAAATAAAAAGGCTTATTTTTCATCAAGTTTTTGATTGTTATTTTATAAACTCTACCATTTATTGTAAAAGCTAAAATTGCTTCAAGAAAGGAAGAATGTATTCAAATTGTCCAATAATATTTAATTTTGAATTGTAAGGAATGTAACAACGCTGTAACAGTCTCTTACGTTAAGTACTTTCCCGCCGTTTTATTGAAAATTTTGGAAGGTCTTGTGCTTCCATCTGTATAAAAATAGAGAAACGCTGAATATGCCACATAATTAAGTTATCTATATTTTAATTAATAATATTAATATTATTAAATTAATTTAATGTTTAAGTCGTAGAATTTTGTAACGTGAAATTATGTTCATTAATTCCAGGCATAGATTGATTATATGGTGAGCCTAGGAAAATAACTGGACTCCATCTCGATACGATCGGCGTAACTTGTTTGTTTCTCTCTTAACAAGCTTAGCACTCTAGGGTTATTTCCCATAAACAAAAGTAATCCAATAACGCTTCTTCTGGGTTCATATGGAAAACAGAGATGACCTGAAAATATCAGGGAAAATTGATCTAGAGTCAAGAAACTCGGGGGAAATATCCGGGAAAATTGATTTAGAGTCAAGAAACTCGGGGAAAATATCAGGGAAATTGATTTAGAGTCAAGAAACTCGGGGAAAATATCAGGGAAATTGATTTAGAGTCAAGAAACTCGGGGAAAATATCCGGGAAAATTGATTTGGAGTCAAGAAACTCGGGAAATAATCCGGGAAAATTAATTTAGAGTCAAGAAACTCGGGAAATAATCCAGGAAAATTGATTTAGAGTCAAGAAACTCGGGGGGAAATATCCGGGAAAATTGATTTATAGAGTTAAGAAACTCGGGGGAAAAATCAGGGAAAATATAATGGAATATAGATTTAGAGCAATAAACCCGGGAAATATGAGGGAAAATAGATTTAGAGCAAGAAACTCATTAAAATTCAGAGTAAATCATAAACATTTGCTCATAATCACGAATTCCTAAGACATGGTCAAAGGACCCATATCTGCAAGACTGCATATCATAACCCAATTTGTGTACGCGTTGTGCGTATTAATTTATGCATCTCTGAATCTGCGCGTGAAATCTGCTTCGTTCGCATTCTGCTGCGTAAGATTATGAAGGATCCCCTTCAATGTAAAACGTTGAGTCAAATAAGTTAATTCCTCTTTACTATCTTAGATAAACAAACACGCAACTCCAAAATCCATTATTCAGTTTCCAATACATTTAAAAATTCTAGAATTTTCCTTGAATCCTTTCCTTCAAATATTTAAATAAAAATTTGCATATTGTATATCCAAAATTATTTTTTCGTTTGTCACTCTGAATCGCTAGAGGGCTATCCGATAACAATTAAATATTATTTTAAATAAATCCAACCTTCGAATTGCAAAACGAAACACGGAATTGTTCGGATATAATTTGAATATTTCGCTGACTTTATAGCGCTTCTACCGTTAACACCCTACAGTCTTATACGTCTACGCAACAACAAGATATCAACTCTAAGATTTCACTAATAAGGAGGGGGAGGGGCGTGGGGGGACACAGAGACACATAGGCGTTATACTTCTAAGTTCTCAGTTGTAAAATGCGTGAAGTCGAATCAGCAGAATGAAAATGTATCTCAATTTCGTTTCTCTGTAGTCTGGAGAGAGAGAGTCTCTACATTTTCCATTTTTACAACAACAGCGATACTCGAGTTCTTTCTTATCAATATCAGATTTATCTAAAATAAAAAATAATGAACTTGTACTGGGAAAATCTTTGCTGATAGTGGAAGAAATTGTAATAAATACGTTTTAACCAAGACGATTTTAGTCGGGTTGAAATTATAATTTTTGGAGGTGTACTTTTAAACGTTTCAAACTGGCTGAGAAAACTTCAACCAAATTTGCACGTTCGGCCAGCTCTCCCGCTGCAGGTATTTGTTCATAAATTATTTATTTATACGTCTTAAGGGTCTTGGTTGGTTTCTTCTTAATTAAACCGAAGGCTTTTTATATTTGAATTGTTAATTAATATACGTAAAGATTTTGAGGGACCAGGCTTCGAAATAAGGATTTTTTTTTTTGGTTCAAACTGGTCCTTCAGACTGGGAACCATTTGTGTCTTGAATGGTTAAACTAGTCCCAAGGACCAGTGCCCCTTACTAAATGTAATCATTAAAGTTGTCGTTGGGACCAGTGAGGCTCAGTAGGGTTTCAATTACAAAAGTGGTCCAATGAATTAATAATCTGAGTTCTGACTTGTAGACACCTTATGCAATGAAAATGTTCGCGGGGTAACCGCTCTCAAATTCCCCGCTGAGTTACCTGCCCCTCAAAATACTTTGGTTTAGCTTAGCGCCATTATGGTATATTTTTTACGGAATGAAAGCTATTTAAGCCCCTCCTCCTGGTGGGTTTTTAGCACTATAGCTAAAGCCAGCGTGACATTGCATGACGTAGTACTGCCAAGACCCTATTACAATTTATTCTGTATTTGTGTTTATAGTGCCCAACAGTACGTTACTAACGTTAGAGGAAATCCAACTTAAACCAACACCAAGCAGTAGAAAATCATCAACTACTTACTCTGGTAAGTTAATATATAATTATAGCCTAAAGGTATATCATATGTTAATTTTAAATTTACAACCCTTTTAAGGTAATAACTAATAATATTTAAATATTTGATCACTCGATAGAAAAACCAATTCATCGGAAATCAAGTTGGGCGTTTCCCAGCTTTAATAAACACGAAGATGATTCGGGTCACTCGTCCAGATCATCCCCCGAGAAGAAACAAAGACACAAGAGTCTCAACATCCAATACAACAAAGGCGTGGTGTCCGAAAATCCAGCCGGAAGTGGTCTCATTACGACATTGACGCCAACTATTTCCGTTTCTCAATATAATTTGAATCGTTTCTCTTCCATACCCAGCGCGGAAGATTTATTGGATTTACATTTACCTAATGGTAAGTTAAACAAAAAACACCCTTATTTCCAAAGCCACGCCATTAACCAATTAGAAACGAGAAAGTAGGTCTTAAAATTTGGTTTCTCTTTCACTTGCTTATTTTCTTTTTCCCCCGCCATAATATCTACTCTCTCCCGCCACAATATCGAGCATAGGTTGACGACATAAACTCGCGACAAAGGGACGGTGAAATCAGCTTGAAACTATAATTCTTTTTTTATTCAAAGTCGCTAATGCGAGACTTAAGCTTAAATTTCTTCTTTGCTGAGCCTAATGTAGTTTTTTATCACGAAATTTAGCCACTAGTCACAATTTGATACCTTGAAGTTAAATTAAAAGGTGACATCGATTGATTCCATTTCAACCTCTATTTAAAATACTATCGGACAACGTTTGACCAATAAGAACACCGCGACCAGTAACGGACCGCCGTCTATGATTGGTTACTTTCTGTTTCTTAATAGAAGTATCTTAACTGAATCATTATATCCCCATTAATAATTCGCGGTTTCGTGTTAAGGTACTATTTATCCTCAGGCCTACTTTCGAAGACTTTTAGAAATGGCGGGAAAACGCGACCCTACGTGACCATGTGACTCGCTACCTCGCATCCACAATTAAATCGCGATTATACCTTGGCTTCTTATTCTAGACATTCTGTTACATTAGGGGCCCCTCACGTAATGTTCACGTAGGCTATATTTCACTCGAAAACCTACGAAACGCTCCGCGGTAAAGTTAAAAATAAAACGGAACGTGGTAAACAAATCTTAGAACAAAAATTTTTCGGCTGGATTGCGCTTGGAACTAGCCGCTTTAAGAACCGAAACGTACGCGATCCTTCCACAAGTCGATATATATATGTATAATAAAATGTTTTATGTATACATTCGCTACTATAATGCAGCTGTGTGGACACCTCTGTAATAAAGTAGAGGTTCTATTATAACTTCTACGTTAAGCTAAAACCTATAGCGAAAGAGTGCACCGCCCAAATAGTGTTTTTCGTATTTTTGCATTCGGTATTCGCGGTTGGGTCTTTGGTCCTTTCAGTATCGCGCCAAAATCAGATCACGCCATGGGTCCTAGCGCATAATTTTTGGTCGTTTCATAATGAACATCTAGAAAAGACCGGGGAAAAGTTTGGCGCGAATTTTCGCGTGGTGCGCGCCTTATGAAGGAGGAAAAGTAGCCAATTATAAGGCGGGATTTTTTTTTATGTAACGTGATTTAGGGTTCGGAAGTATCGGTATTTTCTCATGGTTATTGGTCGTGGCAAAGTTTTCGGATCAGGTGGCTCGTTGAGTTGTTGCATGAGGAATAATGAATCTGGTGAGATTTTTTTGGGTAATTTTTTACATTCGTTAAGTGCATTAATTATTTAGTGTTTCTAAATTATCGATTTCTTAATGCATTGTAAAGGATTTCTTTTTGTTTGAACGGAAAAATAGGCTTAACGAAGTTGGGCTTCTTCGCGAGATTTGGAGCATAGGTGGAATGCTCGCACGTCGCGCTAGTTTAGCAGGGGCAACAGCCTACAGGCCCCCGGAAATAAGTTTAACTAGGAGTGTCAGGTTGGAATCCATTTAAAACCTGTAGACGAAGTTTTGTAGAAATCAAAGCAAGCTATAATTGGCTATTTTTTGTTAATTAGACCACCAATATAATTACTCCTTGGTATGGAGGTATTTGTTACTGGTAGATTTAAAATTTTGATCATCCTGATTCGTGTCACCTAGGTGATGAAAGCTAATTTCCGGCTTGCGTAAACAACTCCTTTGATTTTGTAGATAACATTCGCCGGAACTAATTTATTATGCCATTTCTAATTTTTGAGTAGTTTGCTTCGTAAATTAATATTTGATCTGATAAGGTTATGGATTTCTACACCGTCATAGTATACAGGTTGTTTCTGATAAGTCTGGCATAAAATAAGGGGTATGTTCTTTGGGAAATCACTTTTGAGTCGAAAATATAACTTCTACGACATTTTTCCGTCCGAGCCACTGTTTTCAAGTCGTAGAATATTTTAGATTCAAAATCTTTTTTATGGCAGACTTATCAGAAAACACCGTATATAGTCACGCGTGCTTCAAAATTTAACGAGTTTACGATATAAAGCATTGTATTTCTGCAATCTGGCATTTCAACCATAAACTGAATAAATATTTACAAGGCTTGGGTTGGTTCTGGTTTAACTCTCTATTGTTTGATAAAAGAGAATGATCAATTTTATTTCACTAAAAGGTTAAAAGTAGGCGGTGGAATATAAACAGCCTGCCACAAGTAATTTCGTGACGCGCCGTTTTCGATCTGAATTCAAAAATTGTTTTTATACGCGGTAGTGTTACGTGATACTTGGAATTCTAGGGGCAATTTTCTCTAATGCTTTTTAAGAAAATGTTCGGAGGTTCATAGCTTGAAGTTGAGTATGTTCCTGACTGCGCTAGGAATAGGGACCCTGCCAAGTGACAACCCTAATATAAACTTCAGTTAAACAACTTCGGGAGGTGTAATATCAGTAATAGTTGTTTTAAGGAGCTATTTATACTCTCAAGAAAGGTTATAAATCTTTTATTACGAAGACGATCGTTCTAGTTTAATAGTTTGACCATTGCGAGATAATGTACGAGTATCTCTATCGCCTCCCCGGTCCTTGAAACTCCCTTTATTACAACATTTTTCGGAATTTCTTTATTCCTACGTCCTGCCTTCTTCCTCAGCTATGCATCACAGAATCACCCAGTGGCTTCCCTTCCCTCCAAATTTTCCCTTTTAGTTTTTCCCGTACTCGTTACCCTCTTCTGCTGGGTTCTGGCTCAGTTAGACCTGACAAATCAGTATTGTAAAATGTCGTCGGGTCGATCGTGTGTCCGGTCACGGTCCTTTTACCGCCGCGTCCGGTCAATAAAGTAGCCGTTTATATTATTTAAAATTCCCAGATTATTAATGTACCCCCCTTTCCAGGCAGTTAGCTTTTTATCCCCAATTTATTACGATAATAGTTAAATAAAGGGTCCGAAACTCTACTCTCAGGCTTAACCCTAGAAGTTAGGCTTAACTGCATTTACATCTTACACCGACGTTCGCAAGACATAGTTGTACGGAAGATAATCGTGTTTTTGTCGTCGTCTCCAAACGTTACGAAAGGCACCGATTGCCTCCCCCGGGCCAAGTGGAAACTAATAAACACTAGGACTGAAAGAGTAAACAAGAAGCTTGTTTACAAAATTGACGGCTGTTCAAATACTAAATAAGACTTAGAATACTCTTGTAGAATGGAGGGAAACTCTCTTTCTAGCCATTTTGAGAGGGGCCACGCTACTAGAGGAAGTTCAGGTACAGAAAAATACTTAAAAAATATGACATTTAATTGCGTTATCACGGTTTTGAATGGTACCCCCCTTCACTGTCATACAGTATTTTTCCCTCTTTCTTATTGACTAATTACAATTCAGCAATAGGTGTACTATTTTCCTCTTGTTTTACGGTCGTTATATATACAAAGCTGAATATAGATTTGCACGATAAAATATATTGTAATAATAGAGTAAAGAAACTGTAGGGTTAGTACAAGGAAGTAAATTGATTTTGTATTTTTTCGTTCTTGTAGGATCCAAGAGTCATGTTGAAGATTCTGAATCAACTCTCCCCCTTTCAGAGTCCTTAACAATGTCCGATTCATCCCCTAAGGTGCGCGTTTCTTCGTTTTTTAATTAACCCGGTGTCTTTTTAATTATATTCTTAATGTTGTCTGGTTTTTAAATGTTATCGTTGTGATAGGGTGATTTAAAAAACATGGATTTGTCTTCCTCAACAAAGCTAACGAAGAGAGAGTCGTATAAGGTAAGTTTAAAGCTTGACTTAAATATTAGTCGTATATTTAACTGGCGTATTTCAGGCTCAACGTAAAAACTATCGTCGGGAGAAGAAAAGGGTAGCTAAAGAACTGATGAGTACTCTGAAAGATCCCTCGATCATCGTGATGGCTGATTGGCTGAAAGTTCGAGGAACTCTGAAAGGTTGGACTAAACTGTGGTGCGTTTTGAAGCCAGGTTTACTATTGCTGTATAAAACTGAGAAGACGCAGAAAAGCAGTCACTGGATAGGTACTGTGCTTCTGAATTCGTGCGAAGTCATCGAAAGACCTTCGAAGAAGGATGGGTTTTGTTTCAAGCTCTTCCATCCTTTAGAACAATCTATTTGGGCTTCCAGGGTGAGTTTCTCGGTCGAATTTATGCCGTAGTTATAAGTGAAAGCGTTAATACAAAATGTTACAGGGGAATCATAAATTAACGGTTGGACCTATAGTTCAACCATTACCAATGTCTTACCTCATATTTCGCGCCCCGTCTGAATCTGCTGGTAAATGTTGGATGGACGCCCTGGAATTAGCTTTACGTTGCACGTCCTTGCTGATGAGGACCATGAGCGGAGGAAAACAAACCTTCCAAATCGGTTCTCCTAATAGTCCCGAAGAGATTGATCAGGAGCAGTCACCTAACCAAGTTGCTTTATTAGCGTCTCCTAATAATATTAGTACTCCTCGCCGTAAATTATGGAACGAAAGTGATATTGAAAAGCACTTTGGAGACCATGGTAAAACTCGGGAAAACATTCCGGATATTCTAAACAAAACTTTAATTTTCCCAATGTTTTTATAGATTTAGACGATGAAGGAGCTCAAACAGACGACGCGAGAGACGACATTCCTAGCACCTGTAGTCATAGGTCAACCGATTCGGAGTTCTCAGAGCCAGGTGAAGAGGAGGAAGATCACGAGGAACCGAGCGAATTACCAGTTGAAACGCCCTACATTGAGAATGGAGCTGAAGAGTTTGGCATGGTAAGATTCTTTTAACGTAACTATGCTGTCCATAAGTTAAAACTATAATGACCTTTAGGAAGGAGCTGAAGGTCAAACCGAGGACATGGCGGAAGAGAATAAGAGTCTTATATGGAGCTTATTAAAGCAAGTCCGACCTGGTATGGACTTATCGAGAGTTGTTCTCCCAACGTTCATTTTAGAAGCCAGGTCCTTCTTGGATAAATTATCAGATTATTATTACCACGCCGATATATTATCCCAGTGAGTTTTAAATCGACTTCCGTTAACGTAAAAGAGTCATTTACTCGAAGATGCCAACATTTTTAGAGCCGTTTTGGAAGACGACCCCTTTACCAGAATGAAACTAGTCGTTAAGTGGTACCTTTCAGGGTTTTATAAGAAACCTAAAGGCTTAAAGAAACCGTATAATCCCATTTTGGGTGAAACATTTCGCTGTTTCTGGCGGCATCATAATAATGGCAGTCGCACTTTCTATATTGCTGAACAAGTTAGTCATCATCCTCCAGTCTCGGCCTTTTACGTAACGAATAGACAAGATGGTTTTTGTATTAGTGGCAGTATTTTAGCAAAATCCAAGTTCTATGGTGAGTAAACGAACTCTCGAAGGTCTTCGAAGGCATCCGACTAAGTGTATAAATTTTGCAGGCAATTCTTTATCAGCTATTTTAGAGGGCACGGCTCATTTAACTTTATTAACTCGGGGCGAAAATTACGATATAACTATGCCCTACGCTCATTGTAAAGGAATTCTCATGGGAACGTTAACGATGGAATTAGGAGGCAAAATCAACATAGCTTGTGAAAAAACTGGTTATCGAACTGAGCTAGAATTTAAACTTAAACCATTTTTGGGTGGTCCTGAACTTGGAAACGTTGTTTCCGGAAAGATTAAATTAGGGAAAGAAACACTAGCCACGCTCGAAGGCCACTGGGATAGACAAATATGGGTTAAGGATAAACGTAGCGGAGAAGAACATCTTTATTGGGATCCTACACCCGATATTAAAGCTAATAGACTCAAGCGGTACACAGTTCCCATAGAAGTACAGGGGGAGTTTGAATCTGAAAGGTAATTAAATTAAATAGTTTTCTTCCGAAATTTAAATAGTTATTAATTAAATTAATTAACTTATAAAATTTAAGATTATGGCAGCATGTATCAATAGCTATTGCGAGAGGCGATCAAGTTGCCGCTACTGACGAGAAAACTTTATTAGAAGATGCCCAAAGAAAAGCGGCCAAAGAGCGACTCGTTCTTTTGGATAAATGGGCACCCAAATATTTTTATCAAGATATTATAACTGGAGAATGGGTTTATAAACACGCCGAGTAAGAAGAATGAAACGCGCCGCTTCCATCGGAGACGGTAAGCTTAGGTCTAACCGTTTCATTCGTTTCTCTAAAAGCTCGAGACCTTGGGACCCTCGGAACGACGTCATTCAATACGAACAGGATTATTTGGTTAAAACTAAAACTCATCATCGAACTCCCGTCGTTAGAACGAGTAGTATCGTTAGTATGGACGAAGAAAGGGTCAACGTGGTCAAGAAGAAGGCAGCAGCCGCTAGTAAAAATTTAAAAAAAGGAGGAGGTAGCGCTTCTTCTTCAAAGAATGGTCCTAGTAAACAGAGTCTGTCATCCGTAGATTCGAGAGTCGAAAGAGCCTTGGTGGCGGCTGTCAGACATCGAGGAAGAAGTCATACACCCAGAAGTTTAGCTTCACACGGTGGAAGCGAAGAAAGTTCGTCACCCGATGGACATTTACACGCCAGTGACTCAACCGAGAGTGAAGGCGAGTCATTTACTACTACTAATTTTATTTTTGGGTTTATTTATAGGGAAAAGTCGCGATCCCCTTATTGTAAACGCTACTAAAATAATTAGCGCTTTTGGCTGCGACTTAACTCTTAATTTTGCACGGTGTGTGTTATCTATAGGTCCACTAGGCATGCATCCGGCACCACCCGGCGTTGTAGTATCAAAACCTACTAATTCGATTAAAAAGCAAGAAGCGGCGCTTGAAAAAGCCTTGCTTCCTCAACAGCAAATTTTAAAAGAGATGCAAACGTCCTTACAAACCCTTCAACGACATTTGGAGTCGGTTATGGCCCAACAAAGGCGAAATGGAGATATTTTAGCCCAACGTTCCGATCTCACTCTCATTGTTTCCGTTCTTATACTGCAAGTAATTCTCTACGCCATTTCACATTGGTGGTTCTCCTGATTTTTTATGTTTAAACACGTAAGAATGTCCTTTCCTTTCTTTTCTTTTTTTTTAAGTTTTTTTTTACTCGTTTTAGAAAGGGGCATTAAATAAATTAAAACCAAAAATTTTAAACGTAAATTTAATTTACTTTTACGTTTTTTTAATATTTTGGTTTTATAGTGAGTTGTTATTATAATTATAATTATGATTTAGGTTTAGTTAATATTTAGTTTTAAAGAGAAACAAATTTAGAATACTAACTTATATTTAAACGAATTTACGAACGAAGTTTTATTAGCCAAAGATATTATATATATTTTAAAATCTAATCTGTCGATACGTAAAAAAAAAAATAATAATAATTGAGAAAAACGTGGAAGAGAGGCGGTTATTTCGTTACTTTTATATTGTATTTTCCAGTTTTTCAAATATTTCTGACTATATTTGAAATTTTTCCAATCAAATTCAAATTCCTACCTTTAATTTTTTTAGGGTTTCGAAGTAATTCAATTCAATTGTCAGGCCTATTTTTAAATTAAATGTTTAGCTATTTTTAAAGTTTTCAGATACGCAACTATAACGTTAACTTCGATTTAAAGGTTTGTTATTTTGCTATTCAAGTATAATTTTTGAGGCTATTTCGTGAAAATATTACGCGAAAAAATCTTGATAAGTCTCGCCAAGAAGTGATATCTAGTTTATTAGTGAGAAGGTATAAATTCGCCACATTTCCAGCTTTATATCCAATCCAAACGTAGGTCCGGAGTTCATCCCCGTCTCTAAATTACAACCAGCATCTTATTGGTTCTTGAAAACGCACGTCAGCGCGACGCGAATGACGAAAATTACGTATTTTCCGACTGAGGAGAGGCGAAATAGCCCGGGGCCTCCTTTTACGTCCCCCCTTGTATTTTGAAAGGGGGACTGCAGGACTATGGCGCGCGAATACTTAGGCATGTTATACCTTCTCCCTAACAAACTAGATATCACTTCTTGGTCTCGCCTAATTTCATTTATCAAAAATGTTTGCGAGTATCAAACCCAATTCCTTTTTCAAAACCTTACTATTGTCTATCACAACTGTTCTCTAACACACTGTCCATTGTAGGCTTAGTTTGTGATACTAATTTGCAAAAAACGAAAACATTTGTTCTAAACATCAATTAAAGTAATTAATTAGTCTGATGCAAAAACATTAATGAATCAATGTTAGGAAATATAAAATTATTTTCTCGTAAAACTGCTCAAATCGAGAGTTCGCGAGTTTGGAAAGAATTAAAACAAAAAAATATATTAAAAATATACACAAGAGTACAAAAGAGGCCTGACACTTTGAACTAAATTGTAAATAATTAAACACTTCATTTAACCTTCATTAATGAATTATTAACATTCACGAAGGTCCACTATAACAATTTAACGTAACCTAATTTAATTTCCAAACATTTTTTAGCTCAATCCTTCGAAACAAAAAATAGCAAATTATCTCGTAGTTAGAGAGGAAAACCGCAACAATTATTCAAATTAATTTAGATTTTATCGGTGTTAGGATATAAACATATTTAATGTTGATCGGGAAATTAAATTTGCCACTATTAGTTAGTAGAGTCATTGAATAAGGCGAATAATTACCCCAAAAGGTAGGGCTGCGCGAGCCTTCAACTTTTGGCTCGAAAAACTCAATCGAGTACTCGACTCTTATCGAGTACTCGCGCAGCACTACCAAAAGGTGCCAAACAGGGTAGCTTGTATTCTTGAGCCGTGAAAATGAACCTTTTCTTATAAGTTAAAATGTTTTGGGTCATTTTAATTGTTAGATTTAGGTAGAGGTTAGTTTGAGCTTCGGTTCAAGACAAAGTAGGTCAAAATTGGTCAATAATTAAAGAAATTACACTTAATTTAAAATTAGTATTTCTGGTCAGCTTTTAACCAACTTTTTCTAATTTTATCGCTAGAATTGACCTCTATCTAAATTTAAAAATATCTAGAAAATGTAACTAAACGAAACGGTGCACTAATTAATACGCAGCGTATAATTTTAATTTTACTCATTTAAGTTTACTAACGTAAAATTCAGATTGGAAATAATTTTTAATCACATCGAACTATCAGAAAACATTTCACACAAAAACCAAAAATAATAAAAATAGTAATACCCTATTTCAAAAATATCTAGTCAAAAACTTGGCATAATAATAATTAGTTTTAAAAAGCAAAAAGACAATGTTTTATATATGTATTTGTTTATGGTTTTTAGTTACCTTGAAAACCAATCAATTTTTGTAAACAATATTGTTTTACTATCAAATTTTATGCTTTTCATGATAATTAAAGCTACTGGTTTGTGTGGACCAGGTGATTGTTTTGAAATATTTTCTTAAGCGAGTCTTTCTGTAGATTTGTTTATGAAAAATATTTAATACGTTCACAGTCTTTCAATATGAAAATGAATGTATGTAGCTAAAAAAATGTTTAGTTCTCCCTTAACTGCATTTATAATGGTATTTCCTAAGAGAAAAGAACGTTATCTTCAAATAAAAATTATTCTATTTATAATTTTGGCGTCTTTATTTATTATTTTCCTATATTGCAGTGAGAAACTCCGGGAACAGTTGGACACGTGCTCGTAATGTAATTCAAATTTGGCGGGTAATATCGTGTTTTCTATTTCCCGTAAGATGTCGGCACACGCGCCGAAGGCGCGACTAAGAAAAATAGGCCTAATAACAATTTAACAAAAGGGAATGTAGTAAATGGCGGGAGTTTATGCAGAACGTCATCGGCATCAATCGCGAGGAGTTGCGTTGAAACCCCGTACTCTATCATGAAACTACGACGAGGGTAAAGTAGAAAACCCTTTATTATTTCAGTATTTTTATTTATTTAAAGCCGTATAAAGACTTATCGAGCTATAATTTAGTCGCGAAGTTCGCGTAAACGGACAAAAAGACGGAGCAGCGTCATTGGTGGTCAAAATGAGTTTACCCTCGTCCCCTAACACGGAAGACGAAACCGCCGCCGCCGGGAAAGATAGCCCCGAACCCGAAGACGGAAAATCAAAAACACCAAGTCCTAACGCATCTAACCCTAATTCACCCGAGGAAGAGGACGAGGAAAATGAATCGGACGGTGATGCCGGTTCCCCGCAGCCGGAAGAAGAGGCCCAAAGTCCAGAGGAACAAAACGCTTCCTCGCTAAAAGATGACGATGAACAATCGGAAGCCTCGCAACATTCGGAAAACGTGGAAAACGATTCTAACGAAGTCCAACAGGAAGAAGAACAAGATGAAGATAATGAGGTAAATGAAAATAATAGTGAAGATGACACCGAAGCTCCCGAACCCGAAGCTGCACCCAACCCCACCCCTACCCCCACGCCCGAATTAATCACTGGCGACGTAGACAATGAACCCGACGACCCTGATGACCCCGCGGGTGACAATGATGACCCTGACGTGGTTATTGAAGCCCAAGTTAACGCGTGTGATAAACAACACCCACTGGTTGATTTGGAAGAGGAGGGACAGACTGAAACAGTGACTGATGAACCCATGGACTTCAATACACTGTTGTCAGATACAGGCTTGACCAGTCCCAGTGAAGTGGTCATAAAAGATGAATTAAGTAGTGCGGACTTGAGTACCAGTTCTGGGGACAAATGGTTAGAACCAAAGTGCATCTTTTGTAAAAATGAACTGACAGAAAGTACTGAACCAAAGTTGTTGCCGTGTTTGCACAGTGCTTGTAAGACTTGTTTAATTACCAGAGCAACACCTAGTCCATCAACAGTCACTCCTGAACCAATTGGTAAGTTCATGTTTTTAGTATATCTGGGGTCAAAGGTTACTGAATTGGTTTGGTCAAAAAAAATTACAAAAAAAACATAATATACAAATGGGCAGCATCATAAAAAAATCTGTTGATGAACAATGATTTATTCATGTTTTCATGATTAAATTCATGGTGACATTGCCCTTTCAAAATCATGGCATGCATCCTTAAAATGTCAAACATGTTTGTTTACAATATATGCGAGTGTTTGACAAGTTAACAATTATTTTCCAAACCCATTTATGCACTTCAAGTGTATGTATTTTTCTTTTATGTGCTTCCAAGTATATTTATGATAAAACTAATTTCCATGTAATCGAAATTTATGTGGGGGGAACGTTTCAGTTGATTGTTTGCCAGTTCCAAAAATGACACATGACATTTGTTGCAAAAATATTTGTGTATTTTGTTAGTCAGAAACAACACAATTACTGATACTCCCTCAAGGACAATTTAATTTTTATGTGTTTCACTTGATGTCAATGAGTCATTAAAACATAAACACTCTGTGGAAAATTTATTTATTTTTTCTAGCAAAAAATAAATAGTGGGATAATTTCCCATAAATTTTAGGGGGCCCAAATTCCCAGTTTTAAAAACCGGTTTTTTTTTCACCCGAAATTGAGGACCCGTGGGGGGGGGGCAATTCAATTCAAGAATATATGCGCGTGATCTACTACAACGAATGAACTTCGTATCAGAATAGAAATGTTCAAATAATTGATCTATTTATATTCTCTCTCCCCTTAGCTATTGCTCCCCCCCCTTTTCCCCAATTTCGCGCGCACTAAACGCAGCTTATTTTTTCGTGCTGAGAGAGAGCGCGCACCAAAAAAGTAGAAAGATAAAACTTTCGAGAAACAAGTTTATTCGCTACGGGGTGATAAAGTTTTTTTTGTATTTCGCTTGTTCTTATATTTTTGCGACTCGGGAAACTCTGAGAAGCGAGAGAGAAAAATCTGCAAAACTCGTTTCGTTCCAAGTCTTCGAACGACCCGAAAACTAGGAATTTATCGAGTAGTTTTGCCTTCACATCCGCCCGACTCTGCAGCCTTCCCTGAGGCTTTGGAGAGAAAATTTGGAGGAAGCTCGTGGGTGGATAACCCGAGGTCGAATTCTTTGTTTCCTCCCCGAGTTATGTGATCGATCACTTAGTTTCGCCGTTCTTCCCCTTTTTGGTACTTATCTGCTCCCTCCCCCCTCCGCAAACTCGAGATACAAGCAGAGTGCTGTGCATTCGGCTCCGAAGGACTTAGGGGGCCTTACACTGGTGTAGTTTTAACCCCCATTTTCGCCCCTTTTTGGCAGTGCGCCAACTCATTATCTAGACCGCTGGAGCAGTTTGAGATGGAGGGGGGGGGTTGGAAAAGGGATTAGTCTAGACGTGAATGACGAACGTAGAAAATTAATGTTTTTCCGAAAGGCCAGGGAGGGGTTTGAAAAAATGGCGGATGCAGGGTGAAGATTGGCCTTTTACTAAAAATCTGGTCACGTGATTGGGTGGTTTAGTAGTGCCTGGGGGATGTGATCGTCATGGGATGGATTGGATAAGGCTTAGATCATGACTTCAAGCTTTATGAGTCATGGTGATTTAGTAGCGCCTGAGGGAATGTAATCTTTGTGGGATGGATAAGGCTTGAATCATGACTTCAAGTCATGGAAACTTAGGTGGGAATGGGAAGCCATTTTGAAGTACTAGGAAGAGTGGTCTTAGCTCATGGGGGAAAAATTAGGGTTAACCTTTTTTACCTTGGATTATCTCTGAACCAGTTTGGCCAAGGCTTAAGTGTATGTTTTCTGCTAATGAGATTTTGTTTGTTTCATTATTAATGAAGCGTCACGCACAAGTGTGATTACGTTCCCTTTTAATTATAATGAGTGTTTGGTCCCTCCCTCCCGAAACAAATCGATAAATAGAACCATATTTGAACCTTTGTGTAGATGAGCCTCCTCTTTTCATGTTTACGCGCTACGAACCAACTAAATTAGTTTTGCACGAATAAGTACAAAAGGAATTACTGAAAAATATAAGACTTCATGTAAAGACTAAAAATCTTGAAAACGTTTCTGGCAAATGTGTTTTCCTAAGCCTTGCCACCTGTAGGTTACTAGAATTACTAATTTTTTTCCAGAAGTTAATTTCATGAAGTAAATATTATTCATGGAAAGGTTGAGGCATAACAAGGAAACTGCCGAAGGCTATGTATTTTGAGTAGTGAACTTCTGGTATAACTCACACTGCCCACGTGTTCGCGAGCCTCACTACACCTCCTGCGCCATTTTTTGAAAAGGCGGGCAAGTAATTTTCCTATAATCCCACATTGAAGGCCCTTATTTCCTTTAGGTTTTCAAATCCATTTCGTGTAGGTCCCTAGCCACAGGGAACTTTTGTGGCGATTGTAATCGGGGGGGGGGGGGGGGGGGAATGAGAAAGGGAAAGAAGTAGTAAGACTGTGGAGGGCTTTGATGACAAAGTGCTGGTGCAGGAAACGTGGGTGGCGTGAAACACGGTTGTCCTTGGGAAATTTCTCCGATGTTGTTTGTAGCAAAAATCGATAGGCCTTTGCCGTGCATCGTGTATTGCTGAGATGGTTGGTACTATTCATCTTCGAGTTGGATAGGCGTACTGTTGGCTGCTTGCCAAATTTCTTTTTTTTTTTAAAAAAAAAGCGTGGCTTTGGCCTCGGCTATTGTGTGAAAATTGTTCAACCCCCCTTGACGTCATTTTCTTTAGGAAAATATGAACATTTTTGCTGAGGGGTGAAGTGGATTTTGTACGGGTTTTAGGAGAGGGGGAGGTGGCAGTGGCAACTGGAATACGAAATGAAAGGGCCTAAATTGTATTAAAACAAGTTGGGAAAACCAAAATATTACCTCTCCGAGTCAAGACGACTACTTACAAACTTATTTACCCAGATATGGAAATGTTTCTTAAGTTAAAATTTATGAAATATTAAAGCAGTATACAAAGCATAGCAAATTTACTGTAAATCAGACGACATTTTACATCCAATAATGATATACTTGTACACATTAAAATCATCCGATGGGGGAAAAACGGGTCATCGGCGTTTTATAAATGACGCTAGCCTAATAAAGCGTGCAAGGTACCAAGGCTTAACAAAAATTGTAGGATAACATATTTATATAGATAGATAACAACTTTTATAATTAAAATTAGAAACTAACATATATCTTAAAATTCTCGCGTGATCAACTGGTTTCACGCCAATTAAATAGCTATAGTCCCATAGAGCTATTTGTATTAATTCCTCCATAGTTTTTTCGCCAAGCTGAGAACTACGCGTTTTACGTCACGTTACCCAAAAAGCCGACTATTTTCTTTGAAGACCGCGCTAGCTCAGCGCTAAGAACCGTAACGTCAAAATTCAAAAACAAAATCCCTGGGCCGCGTTCAGCAACGCTGGGCTCTGCTGAACGCGGCCCAGATTTCCACCATGATAATAAAATTTAAGCCTAATTATTTAAAAGTGTATTTAACTTTCGGCTCACTCTGAACCGTTAATGTCTCTGCATACAGAAACGAAAACCAAACCCAAACGTTTACTTTTTGGTTCACTAGGCCTATGGACAAATAAGAGGTCATTTGACCAACATAGTAGCATTGTGCTTGTATTTACTGTGATTTTAGAAAGGATTATGCTATAAACAGATGTTGTATAGCTTAAGTAATATATAAACATCAATTTTAAATAATAATATTTAAAAAAATCTTTGGAATATCAAAATGAAATAGAGCTTTAAAGCTACAAAAGTACGAAATGCATCATAATTACGAAAAATATTTCCACATATTCACTTTATATTAAGGATAAAGGGAATATTATGGTTTCTTTACACATCAAAACAAAACGAACTTCTAACGCAGCGCACTACTGTAACAACGGACGGACACATACAGACAAAAACATAGACTGCTTTTAACTCTTTCCGTATTAATTTTGAATTGAGAAACAAGATTATCTTAAATATTAAAATAAATATAATTAATATTTAATATTTTCTTCGTTAGTTATTCGCCTTATTGAACGTTACATCGTTTTGAAAAAGAACAATTAAACATTCTTGAGAGACTTGACTAATATTGGCGTTTGAAATGAAGCATACGCCGGTTGCTTCGCCTTCATCAAATAGGTAGTATATAAGGGTGTCGAATCGCAGCTATGGATAAGAACAGCGCAATTGCGTGAACCTTTGGTGGAAGCCCCACCATTGGGAGGCCGGACGTTTCTCGTAACCCTGGCCGATCGCCGCGTATGTCTTAACCTTAAGGAGTAGAAGCCAGGTGTACAGACTGGTGTCCATGTGGGATGGACAAAAACAAAGACCAGAAGATGGTGGTGTTAGAAGCCAGGTGTACAGACTGGTGTCCATGTGGGATGGACAAAAACAAAGACCAGAAGATGGTGGTGTTAGAAGCCAGGTGTACAGACTGGTGTCCATGTGGGATGGACAAAAACAAAGACCAGAAGATGGTGGTGTTAGATGCCAGGTGTACAGACTGGTCTCCATGTGGGATGGACAAAAACAAAGACCAGAAGATGGTGGTGTTAGAAGCCAGGTGTACAGACTGGTGTCCATGTGGGATGGACAAAAACAAAGACCAGAAGATGGTGGTGTTAGATGCCAGGTGTACAAACTGGTGTCCATGTGGGATGGACAAAAACAAAGACCGGAAAATGATGGTGATAGAAGCCAGTAAGTGCAGACTGGTGTCTATGTGGAATGGACAAAGACCACAAAATGGTGGTGTTTGAAGCCAATAAGTACAGATTGGTATTCATGTAGAATAGACAATTGACTAGTCAGATGAAGTAATAGTGGCCAGTTGATTTGTGGATAGATTCAAGTTTTGAAATTTCCGGGAACTGTGAATACGGTCCGGAAATAGCGAACACATTTGCTTCAATTCGGAAACTGCGAACACGGTCCCCTGGGGTGTAAGTCAATAACAACAGACAGACAGACAGACAGACAGACAGACAGACAGACAGACACACACACAGACACGTCGAAATTAGAACCTCTCCGTGACATACGTCACTCGGAGAGGTAAAAAGCGCTTTGTTTATTGTTCTTGCTCAATCGACCGTACCCTAATGTTGAAAGAGAACATAGGCGCCATATTGCTGAGTCATCGTAGATGAGGGTTTCAGGATTTAATCAGTTTCGAATCTGATGGTAAACCTGGGGGAGGGAAGAGATTCAGTTTAATTTTCAGACGGGGCTTAGTGTTGATCAATAAGGCTTATGTTGCAATATAATGGGGGTAGATCATAGCCAATGTGCAATGTTATCAATTGATCAATACTATTTAGACCGAATGGTTTATGATCAGTATATGCTACCTTCTGTGGATCAAATCGTGACCAGTTAACGCTTTTGATCGTCGAACGCGACGTTCGTTTGATCAACGCTATTGATCGATGAACGCGACGTTCGTTTGATCAACGCTTTTGATCGATGAACGCGACGCTCTTTTGATCAACGCTTTTGATCGATGAACGCGACGTCGCGTTCTTTTGATCAACGCTTTTGATCGATGAACGCGACGTTCTTTTGATCAACGCTTTTGATCGATGAACGCGACGTTCGTTGGATCAACGCTTTTGATCGATGAACGCGACGTTCGTATGATCAACGCTTTTGATCGATGAACGCGACGTTCGTATGATCAACGCTTTTGATCGATGAACGCGACGTTCGTATGATCAACGCTTTTGATCGATGAACGCGACGTTCGTATGATCAACGCTTTTGATCGATGAACGCGACGTTCGTATGATCAACGCTTTTGATCGATGAACGCGACGTTCGTATGATCAACGCTTTTGATCGATGAACGCGACGTTCGTATGATCAACGCTTTTGATCGATGAACGCGACGTTCGTATGATCAACGCTTTTGATCGATGAACGCGACGTTCGTATGATCAACGCTTTTGATCGATGAACGCGACGTTCGTATGATCAACGCTTTTGATCGATGAACGCGACGTTCGTATGATCAACGCTTTTGATCGATGAACGCGACGTTCGTATGATCAACGCTTTTGATCGATGAACGCGACGTTCGTATGATCAACGCTTTTGATCGATGAACGCGACGTTCGTATGTAAGCACGACCTTCGTTAAACGCAATGATCGCATGATCAGTAAATAGAACCTTATTATCAATAGACTACATCCGGGTGATCGCCTCTTGATCAGTAGACGAACCCCCACCCATTTAGTGATACATTTAGTAAACGCAACGCGTCCGTGATCACATTATAATCAGTAGATGCAACCATCGGGCCTCATGATCACCTCTCAAAACATTTCGAGTGACTTCTCAAGGTCTGTTTTAAACTTATTTTATTCGGATTATGAAATTCGTATGTTTTTACACGTGCCTTCTCTTTCATAATGTGAATACACTCGCTGACATATGGCCAACGACCATCTGTCACATTCGCATCCATCAGCCTTATTTGAAAGACCTCACGCGACAAACAAAACAATACTCCTCCAAAAATTTAATATATTCTCCCCTGTTCGTATTGTTAAACGCCACCTTGCTTCGTTCCAGCACTAATGATCAAAAAATGCAATTATTTGTCGTTCCCGGAAACGACACTTGGTGGCGCTAGCGTACGGTGACTAACAACGTTACTTGCAAGATACTCCCGATACTCGTTTTGAAAACGCAAACACGGTAATTTCTTGTAAGTCAGAAGTTCATTACATGAAGTATTATCACACCCGAAAAGAATGGATATTTCCTCTAAGGAAAGCGGGACTTGAAAATTTCGTCCCCTTCTCTCGGCTTTAACTTAAGTGCAATGTTGTCAGGAACTCTGTGAGCCAAGTTGCTCAAGTACTGATGCAAACTGAATCTCTATTGACACTCGAATGATCTGGCAAAATTGCTTTAGGGAAAACTATAATTACACAGGGTGTTCTAAAAAGGGTGGTAGGACGGAAGTATAGTCTGTTATTTGGGCGACTTTGAATCGAAAATGTAAAACATTTTGCCGTTATTGCCACCGTTAAAAACTTATAGTTGCACCTCTTAAATTTAAGTACGAAGTTGAAAGACAATATTCGTCAGTAAAACACTAATCATAACTTGTAATAGGTGTTCCTTAAGGCAAAGTGTCATAGAACATTTTAGACTCAAAACTGCCCATAGAACTGTACTTCAATCTACCACCCTTGTTAAAACACCCTGTATATCGGATAAATCGACAACGCCCACTGAGAACGGTCTCCAATGCACTCCTGAGTGCTCTATCCGTATAAAGGGGATTTGCGTTACTTCTACTTCATGGAATGAGCTTCTTGCCAGGTTTCTTTTCATGTCCTTATTTTTCCTTTTTTTTTTTTTTTTTTTATCGGAAAGACTTAGAAATTTTCTTGGGGAATTTTATTCCTTCAAGTGAAACGGTAAATAGTGGATTTTCCAGGAGGGAAAGGTGGGGAGGGAAACCAACCGTCAAAACCGTCAGCAAACGTGAAGTCAGACCAGACCGACCTAGATCCAAATTTTATGATTACATTTTGTGACTAGGCTAGTTTCCCCTCTAGCGTTTTTTCATTAATTTTCGCAATGATGTATTGCCTTGTTTTGCGTATAAACTGTGATTTTGATTCGTAGAAATTTGTTCGAGCCAAGGCTTACGACTGTAACGATATTCAGTCGTAATTCTACTTCAGGTTGGTCGATAAATATCGACTGATTACCGAGGCAAATGCTTATAGCCGCCATTTTGTTTTCCCCATTCTTGGCGTCTCTCCTGACTTAAGCCTAAATCGGCCCTTTCATCTTAAAAATCAATAGTAGGTTCGGGTTGCTAGGCAACGATATCAAGTGACATGGCAATTTTGCTGAGTGATAAAGCCCTAATCAAAAACGGGGGTATCAAGTTCCGGGGGGATGTAAACCGGTTTTTGGCAAGCGTCCAGGTTTACTGGCATGAAATTGTAAACCCTTATCCAAAGTGAAACGCTATTGGTCGCCACGTATCTGCAGTATTTCGGGAACCAATAGGAAGCCGTTTCGAAATATCTCATTACTTTTCTAAGGGATCTCTATACCAGGAATTGTACATGTACTCTCGGGTTCAAAATCCCCTTTCCGTTAAGCCTAAATTTAATTACCGAGAAATGGGGAAGGAAATGTATACATTAACTCTCCCCCCTTCGGAGTTATAAATTACAAATATTGCAAATTGCTATGAAATTGCTGTATTTGCGACGGATTAACTATTTTGATGACCTAGATTTCTTAAAAATCTTCAATCTAAAAGGGGTTTCGAACTTTTCGACCTTGGGATTATATGAAAGATTGTAGGCCTAGTTGGAAACATTTACTTTCATGGGAAATTATGTTAAAGGAAACTCTTTATTTTAGTATGTTTGATTCAGAATTGTAGATATCCTTTAGGGAAACTACTCGGAAAATAATCTAATCTTTTTTATCTTTGGAGAGTGAATAATAGTATCAAGATATTTTGAGATTATTTTTTATGTTTCAAGCTTTGGCTGATCTCAAAATAGGCTTAGCTAAAATTAAAAAAAAAGAGAGAGAGAGAGAGAGAGAGAGAGAGAGAGAGAGAGAGAGAGAGAGAGAGAGAGAGAGAGAGAGAGAGAGAGAGAGAGAGAGAGAGAGAGAGAGAGAGAGAGAGAGAGAGAGAGAGAGAGAGAGAGAGAAAGGGAGAAAACATTTTTGAATTCGCTTTATGTGAAGTTAGAAGTAAATGATGAAATGTTTTAATTTAAAATTTATTTTATTAGCAATAATTAAAAAAGAAAAAATACACTTCATGAATGAGTCAGTTTAAATTTGAAGTCTTGAGTATATTTATCTAAATAAGTTAATAATTATGAACATGTTGGAGACTTGATGATATTGAGATGGCTTGATTGGACTCCTGGTAGAGAGAAAACGTCTTTGTTATAGTTTACCATTCCTTTAGGATAGTTGCTATAGGTTTTCCCAATTTCTCTCTCGGTTGTTATGGTTTTCCCCGACTCTCTTCTCTCTTTTGCACCTGTATATCTCGTATTGCTCTCAGTAACGTAATTGTCAACTCACGGATAATCCCCGAATTCAACTGCTTGAATTGCCGCGGAGGTGAAAGGGAGACTGCAATTCACTTCGGGAAAAAGAGGGTCGCGTTCGCGCTGTTATATCTTAGCTAAGTTCATTTCGAAATCGTTAGTTTTTACTTAAGGTTTTTAGACGCGTTACCAGGCCAAATTATCTAGTAAATAGTTAAAGCTTAATAGGCCTAATTCCCATTGTAATTACTTCACCTCGTAAGGCTCTTGCACACGCTTGGGCTCTTCCGTCGATTTTTCCGGGACATCATAATCATGTTCTTCAAAATCCTCAGAGAAAGTCCCCGTTCTAGTGAATAGCACATTTTAGCCTTCGGAATAGTAACAGAGTTCGTACGGAACCTGGATAAGTCAGGGATTTGGAAAGTGGGGGGGGGGAGTCGGGGATTTAAAGTTTTGTCCTAAAAGGTCAGGGATATGTTTGGGATTTCGTTTGGTATATCAAACCAAGTTTCGAGCAATGCTAAATATGGTCCAGGTGTGATGAAGTGGGCTCTAGTGAACACCTTAAAATGGTCAGGGATATTGGCAGAATTTCGTCAGGGATAAGCTGGAGAAGTCAGGGATTTTCAATATAAAAATTTTGTCCGAACCCTGAGCTTAGCTCGACATTGGCTTTACGAGCCAGTGTGAACGTTTTCTAAACTCTTTAAAATATTCTCAAATCCAGTAGTTTTTACCTTAAATAAATGCATCGTTTTAACCGTAAACCTACCCATCAGGAAGTGGACAAAGCGCAACATTTTAACAACGTGGGTATTTACAACTCTTTTCTGTAAACGTTGTTTCCACGTTGTGACTTTATTACTGAAACATACCTCATGGTGGAAAGGGTGCTAGGGATTTTTTTCGGGGTTACCATCGGAAGTTGTTCGTATTTGATAGATTGTTCTAATTTTCCGCTTTAATTTCTCTTTAGGGACTAAACCGAAACAAGTTCTTTGTCCGACTTGTGAACAAGAAATAAATCCCGATGAAGCGATTGACCACCTTTTTCTATTAGAGCATATTACGCAACAGTCCAATGATAACGAGAAGGGTAAGTACAAAAGATTTAAATTCCATATACTTGGGCCACATTTGCTTGGCCAATGACAAAGACGGCTCAAAGTTCTTAAAACATCTTAAGGCCTACTCAGACGATACTAAAGATGGGTCAAAAAGTTGAGTCAGTGATCAGTTTTTAATATGGTGATTCAACTTGTTCACACGTGCCAACTATTTCACTCCACTCGACTTATCTGAATGAGTCAAAAACGTTTTATCGTCTGAAGAGGCCTTTACTCTAAAGTATTGATACTGCCTGAGTTAGAGGGTGACCCGTGAAATTTTAGGAAGTTCATGGTGTCAATGCTGTTCCGAAAGTGGTTGTTAAACGCTAGTCCTTATTGCCCGCTTGTATGAAATATCTGTATGATGTGGTTTTTTAAAACTAGCAGTTTTTTACAACTGTTAATTTGATTAAAAGCGATGCTTATATACTCTTTTTAAAATTGCAACAATGAGCGAAGTTTGTTTAGGAAGTTTAGTATTAACCCTGCCCTAAGTTTAGGAATGTAAAACTCGCAAAGACAAAGCTTAGGTTCTTTAGGATACGAACGTGTATGATAAATTTAAAAATTTGAAATCGGTGGACAAAACTTTAGGTCCCGAAGAAGGTAGTGGCGAAAAGAAATCAACGTCGCCTCCATGCACGAGTTGCGATGAGAGCGAAGAATCTTCAGGGTTTTGCGCTGATTGCCAGGAATGGTTGTGCGAGGCTTGCATTAGCGCCCACCAAAGGGTGCGAGTTACCAAAGATCACAATATTAGATCAAAGGAAGAAATGGAGGGTGAAAAAGCGGGGTCGCAACCTCGTGAAAAGTTTCTTTTTTGTCCACTTCATAAACAAGTACGAACTCGTGACATTCACTCCTGTTCTTGTATAGTGTTTTTTGGTTTTAACAAAAAGGTCCTTTTGATCGGTTACGTTTCAGGAACACTTAAAACTCTATTGCGAAACTTGCGACAAACTAACGTGTCGCGATTGTCAATTAGTCGAACACCGCGAACATAAATACCAATTTTTATCAGACGCGGCTGAACAACACAAACATCATTTAAAAAATCTCTTGGCTAAAACGGTCGAGAAATTAGCCTACATTCAAACAGCCCAAGGTTTGATAAGTCAAAGACATCAAGAAATAACTAAACGCGAACAAGTTGTTAGTAATGACGTCAAAACATTCGCCGTCAAGTAAGACATTTTGAAAGGACTACGGCGTTTGTAGAATAGGCTCAAATTTTATTTCCTTAACGTAGATTTATCCAAGAAATTAACAACCGTGGTAAATTACTTTTGCAAGAGTTAACCGCAATTTGCGGCAAGAAAAAAGGCCAATTGCAAAAGAAAAACGAAGAATTAGTTAATTTGGCATCGAGGCTGAATCACTGTATGCAATTCGCGGATGCCGCTATTAAAAACGGAAGTGACGTCGCCTTAGTTTCCAGTAAAAGGGCTATAAATAATCAGGTTTTTAATTAAAAGAATTGTAGCTTAGTTTAACGCGAACTTTAATTAACGAACTCGATTTACAGTTACGTCATGTGTTACAAAAACGTTGCGAAGTCCCCAATCCTCAACATGTTGTCAATATATCCTTTACATACGAAGGGGATATCTTAACTCAGTACATTAGTCGATATGGAAGTTTAGTTGTTGATGGACAACCGTTGGGTTTGAATTCCATCGCTTCACCGCCGGCCGCTGGTCGAACGGCAAGTCCATTACTTAGAAATCAACCTTTTAACGCCGCCCCTCCTCAGATGATGTCCGGTTATCCGGGACCTCATTTAAGTGTCCCACCCGTAAGTTTTTACGTTATGGCTAGTTAATTTGTCTCGTTTTTATCGAAGTTGTTTGTTGGTAATAATTTCTGTACCGCGGTTTGTGTCCAGTTTAATAGTAATATAGCGGCGATGTCTAGACAAGTAGTTCCGCCGCCTCCACCGCCTCTGATGGGTGCTGGTTCGGGGTCCGCACCTAGATACGGGGCGCAACCGAGTCAGTCACCGCAAAGTCAGATGGTAACTTCAGCAGTTAACCAGACTGTACTTAGAAACCTCCTGACTCCTCCTAATGCTTCTAAGCAGTATTTACCGCCATCGGGAAACCCCAACGCGCCAATGAATCGAATGCCCGGCCAATACCCGAATCAGATGATGCCCCCTCAATCATATCGCGGAATGCCCATGAGTCATATGAGGCCTCCTAATCAAGCCCAGATGCAACAGAGCATTCAACATCACAACCGAGTAAGGGCATCGTTCGGCGTCTTTCTCTGTCATTCATTGCCTTATTCGAGTCCGTGTCCGCTTCAAAAACGTCCATCGTTATATCTGTTCCACCGTTAATTTGTAGATTCAGCAATTACACCAATTACAGGCCCAGCAACAACATCACCAGCAACAGGTTCAACACCAAATGCAAGTTCAGCAGCAACAGCAACAGAGGCACCAACAGCAAGTTCAGCAGCAGCAACACCAACTTCAAGCTCAACAACAAAGACAGCAACCGGCAGCTGTATCCCAAGTCACATTGCCTCGCAACCCTGGATTAACTATCAGACCAGTTCAGAATTCCTCCGCTGTGGCTGCGCAACCCACTAAACAAATCAAGTTAGATGAAAACTTTTTTATTTTTGAGTTCTGGCAAGTAGGGGTATTCATCGGGAAAAATGTAACCTACCTTGAAGAATTCTACAAGTCTGTTAGGTTAAAGTTGCTCCCATATGCCAGAGCTCTGAAGCGTTTGGTGAAGGGCTTTGTCTTTTTAAGATCGACTTGTTTTGTAACAGTTATAATTCCAGCATCAATTCGCGAACACCCATGACCAACCAAACTGTGAACCGTCAACCGCAGTATGCCAATAGTGGTAACGCCGCTCCGCGACAAGTGATTGTTAATCCGCAAGGCGGTAGTCAGACAAACACGATTCACCATCAACCCATGGGAAACCAAGTCAATTCAATGCAACAAAGAAGCAATCAAATTAGAACCTTTCCTAATCAGCAGCAACAGCAGCAGCAACAAAGATTGCAACCCCAACCTCAACAACGCGCCACTAATCAAGTCCATCAAATGCAAGCTCAACAACGGCAAGTTCCTCAACAAATTCAACCTCGTCCCCAACCAGTTGTTCAGCAAACTCCTCAAAGACAAGTTCAGGTACAACAACAACAACAACAACCGCCTCAGTTGCAAAGAGTTCAACCGCCTCAACCCGCTCAACCGCAAGTCATTATGATTGACACTAATAATATGAGCAAAATCTTGAATATGGGCAACACGAACAAGTTGACGCATTTTCCATCGACGTCTGGTGGATCCGTTTCGATACAAGGTGGGATAACAACTACAACTACCAACGTTGGTGATGGGAGAATTAATACTAATCAGACCCCAGCTGCTAACAGCTCTAACAATTCCATTGCTTCGCATTCGCAAGGTGATCTTTGCTCTTTGTTTTTCCGAAGTTTTCTTTTTTTTAACAATTTACGTAATTTGTTATTGTTGTTGCACTCGGCAAGAGTATCGTTCGTTCGTGAGAATCGTGACATTCTTAACCTTAAACGGAAGAAAGACGTATATTTAGTTGAAATAGTTTTAACGCGCTTTGCTAAGCTATCGCGGGAACCTTTAACGAGGTTTTTCAACACTTCTTTAATGTTTTTTCAGTTTCCATCGCGTTAGCAATTGGATTTGTCAGTAGTGTCAGTCAGTATAATAGTCCGTGACATTATTGCCTTGGTGGCAGTTAAAATTCTTGTCTCAATGTCGTTTTAACTATACATTCTCGCTGCTTGCCATTATGATTCTGTTTACAAAAATTATATGATTCGTCAACAATTATGCTATATCAATTTTCAGCCAATGTAATTTCCGGTTTACCTCCGCACATGAGGCAACAAACTTCCAACATTTCCAACAGGTCGGGGTCTCCGGTGAAAATAACACCTTCACCAGTTAAAATTACACCTTCTCCGGCGGTTAAAATAACTCCGTCTCCAGTTAAAATAATGCCAGCTCCCGTTAATAAAGCAACCGACAATAGTTCCGTTAAAAATATATCCATTCCAGCTGGTCTTACAGCGACAGTTATCGATACGTAAGTGTCTTCTTACTTATAAAGTTTAATCGATGTTAGATTAAGACGACGAGAAAGAAAAGGGTTTAATTTCGTTTTTACAGCAAAAAATCTATGACTATTACGACAATTCCAAAAACAGTTAGTAGAAATGATAATGTAGCCAGCGTTAGCGTCATAAATACAAATAATAAACACGAAATAGATACAGCGAAGAAAATAGTAAGTTGTGACGGCTTGTTACCGTAAATTGTTTAACGAATGATTTTGTTTGTTGTTTAGAGTGATCATGGATCGAGTTCGATAAGTAATCTGCTACAAAGTGCTTTAGGAAAGCGATCGGCCTTAACTATAACGGAAGTAAGATATCTTTTAGCATTAATTTGAATTAAAATTAGGGGGTAATTATTTTTGTCTCATCTATAGAATTCGCCACGTGTACATTCGGAAAACGTGAATAACCCCCCAGGTATTTTAATTTTTTAAGACTTTCGTATCTTTTTGTTTGTTATAACGGCGTTTAACGGTTGTTTATTTTTTCTTTATAGTGTTAAATAATAACGGTAACAATCATAGCTCGGAAGATTCGAGGTAAATATGTCTGAAATATCTATGTAACCCCCCCCGAGTCTCGACTAAAGGGGTGCGTTGGAGTTAACAAAATTTTTTATTATGATTGTTCCTCCAGCAATGATGCGGCGGCGGCGGGCGCGATTAAAAGAGCTCGAATGGCTAGGTCGCGTACGGCAAACGATGTCGAGGACGTTATTATTATCGAACCAGATTCGATGAAAATACAAATAGTGGAAAGTCATAGTTTAAGGCAAGATGCGAGTGCTAATAGGAAATTAAGTCCGAGTAAAGGTTTGCTCCATAGACGGTTAATATGATCCGCGCGAGTAGTGTGTAAAATAAATTTAACTTTTTGGTCATTTTTTGAAGACGTGACAATTAATACGACAAACGCTAATACTACTGGTTCTACTAACGCGAATGTCACCATTAAACAAGAACAACGGGAAGAAGACCAAGAGGAAGAAGAAGATGACGACCAACAACAGGAAGACCCTAACGAAGACTATTGCGGAGTTTGTCACGACGGTACTTTCCACACGAGAGAATCATTTTCCAAGCCCTAGTAGTTCCCCCCAAAACCTTTCCATAGGACTGTGCGAATATATATATTTTTTTAATGGAATAATTCCGAAATCGCCTTAAACAAACCCGTGACCAAGGCCTAATATTTTGGAGACAAAGCCAACGTCATCCATTTTCAATACTTATTTAAATCTAGTCCTATAATGTACAAAATAAAACTTAACCTCAAATTATAATTGTAATTACTCCAGTTTCAGAATTATAAGCGAGGCTTATGGTAGGCCTTGGCAAGTTTATTTTTTGCAAGTCATGATAGATAAATTCGTTCGTTTCGCACATTCCTATTAAGTTTTAGGCCCAACCCCAAATGGTGTACCAAAAATGTTTGTTACAGGTGGGGAATTGTTATGTTGCGGAAAATGCCCGAGAGTTTTTCATTTGCAGTGCCACGTGCCTACTTTAACCTCCACACCTAGGTAAATTTCTCCATCAATCATTCATTCCCTTTAAGAAATTTAAGCCTTGCCAATGAATCTTTCCATATACTTCATCAAATATTGTACAAAAAAAAAACTCAACAAAATGTCTTGTTTTTGTTTGAAAAATGTTATATATTTATACACAAATTTATCTCAGAGTAAAAGTGTTCGTATAAAGTACTTTGCCTTTTCTATTTTTTTTTCTTATTAATTAGCGAGGATTGGACTTGCCTACTTTGTATGGATGTAAAGCACTGCCCCATTCCTAAAGAATCCCAGGCCTCAAAACGTAAAAACCCAGTTGGACTCAGTGGACGAGACCTCCTGGTACGATATGAGATGAGGAATTGGGATATCCTTAGATTATTTTTTAATAACAAGTTTTAATTTTATATTCTTTTATTTTTTTTTTGCGAACCCCTTAGCTTTGTGAAAGAATATTACTGGAGCTGTTATGTCACGAAAAGAGTCCACCATTTCACGATCCCGTAAGCAAGACGGTGCGTGACTCGGTGCTGGTCTATATTATAACCAAGGGTTGCCACGAAATTTTCAGATTTAAATTCCATATTTTTCTCGATTTTTTTTCCTGATCATTTTAGGCCAAAAGTATAGGCAAACAGTATAACATTCAACATTGAAACTCAACTTTTCCAGGGGTGTGCGAGTACTCGTTAAGTTTGAGTATCGAGCGGAGTACTCGACTCGATACTCGATAACAACACATTGAGATACTTGAGACAGATTCGAGTAGCTTTTTTAACATCTTAAATACTCGAGTCCGAGGCTTACAACTATAGCAGACGATGAGTTCATGAGCATTTATTTTGAAAATCACCCGTTCAATGTTTAATTGACCACTAACAATCTTTTTGAACTAGTTAGATATTAGATAATTGAACATCTTCGTTATTTTCAAGAAATTTACAAAATTGCTACTCGACAAGTCAATATTTGAGACTCGATAATTACTCGAAAGAACCAAAATTTGACCAATCTAAATACTCTATACTCGAAAGCATTTTTGAGACTCGGCTCGATACTCGATAAGAAATTAGTTTCGATACTCGGACTCGGCTCGAAACCGAAAAAAACGGGACTCGCACACCACTGAACTTTTCCCTGATCTTTCTGGTCCATTTTTAAATTCCTTAACTTGTGGCAACCCTATTCCTATTCCTATTTAACTAACTCCTTCGTAGATAATTAGCCATTACTATGATGCCTAGAAACTAATTAAAAGAACCCAATTGAAACGCGTTATTGTCATTATCACTTTATAGGTTCCCAACTATTACAAGATGATTACAAAACCAATGGATTTTCGAACGGTGAAACAGAAGTTAAATCCCAGTCACTTTAATCATTATGAAGATATTGACGAATTTGTCTCGGACATAAGACTTATTTTCAAGAACTGTATCATGTTTAACGAGGTATATATAATAATATCCCCTTACACTTATACTTAAAACTATATTCTGCTGAACCTAAATCGTATCCCTATAAAGTTTCCCTGGGATGCCTAAATTATACTAAAACAATTATAATATCTGCATGGTTTTTAAAAACACTACTATTACTATTTTTTCCTGGTTGGTTTAATCCAAGGTCCTCTTTTTTTTTTCATTTAATTTAAATTTCAGCCATTTCGCGCTGTGAAACTTGAACAGAATCCATCAGGTTACGTGAGTATTTGCCTTTTGAATGAATTTTTCTCTGTTTGTGTCTTTTATTTGCATTTGATTTGGTTTTGGTTTGGGAATTCTTAGTTTAACGTAACCCTACTTTAGTTTCTTTATTAACCCCTTAACGCTTTATTAGGTTTTATTATTTTTTTTTTTTTTTTGGGCTTAGTGGTTAAAGATAAGTACTATATACCGAACCCCCTTTTTTTTTTCTCTCTCTTAATCCCACTAGCAGAAAGGATCGGAACTTTACAAGGCGGCCAAAATTGTCGAAATTCAATTCCGCGAATTGTTATCAACTTATTTCCCCGAGATTAATTATAAGTGGTCGCTGGAAATATTGGAACAGGAGGGCATTGCTGTCGCGAAAGAGCTCCCTGATAGTGGTGGTGAAGATTCCGATAGAGGGAAATCCAAAAAACGTAAATTATCTTCGGATGAAAAGTCTTCTTGATAACCAAATTTTTTTTTTTTTTCGTTTTTGGTCATTAACCAGCGTAGAACCCATTTAAGGGTCTATGAAGTTTAATAATACTTAACTTTAAAATTTTCATATTGAAATTGGGATAGTCTCGAGTTGGTTAGGCAGTTTTTCTAAAGAAACTGGTTGTTTCTCAAGGTTAATAAAACTGTAAATATTTATTATAAGGTACCCTTTGTAAATAATCTGTATATAAATATTAACCATTTGTGGGTTCTACCACTGTAACGTAAAAATGTTACGTTACTATTGGTTCTATTTTGTTTTTCATGAAGAGCGAGCGTACGCTCAATTTTTATTATTAGTAAAGAAAAAAAGAATAAATTCGAATATTTTGAATTATTCAAGAAATTGAAACATTTTTTATTCATCATCATTATCTTCGACACCCAATGTTTTATAAGTTGTCTTAATTTCTTTTTTAATTAGTTCTTTTTCCTCATCAGTTTTGCATCGATTAATTAGTAGCGTTAGTTCTTGATGATCGTACTTTTTAAGGAAGTTTAAACAAGTTCTAATTGTTCCACCAAGATGTAATAGCCTTATTGAGATTTCTTTACCATTAATTTTTTGAACAAAGGGCAGGGAGGCAGCGACAATAGTATGATGAGCCCTTTTGGCTCTTAGTAAAAATATTCTAGTGTAGGGGTTGTATATTTTAATACAAAGTCCATTGTTAGTCACCCCTGCACCATAATCACCATACATCATAGTTATTGCATCAACTACACTATACAAAATTGAGGATTGGCTGAAAGTTAGTTTAAGTTGTCTGGGATTTAAAAAATCTTCAGCTATAACTTCGCACAAAAAGTATCTATACTTCACTCGAACCATTTTTAGTTTGAATTATTATAGGCCAAAAACACGTGTTGAAAACGTGGAGTAGTTCAATTTAAATGTAGCGGGAAAAATTGACCTTGACCTTTCGATTTCTTTTTGAGAGGTTACGTCACTTGCTACGTCATTATGCTTAAGCCTCGGTTGAACAGAGTTTCCCACGCTTTAAGCGGTTGGGCATTTTACTAATAAAAACCATTAAAAATGTAGAGCTAATGTGAGTAAAACCGTGATTTAAACCATAAGTGATTATCGAAATGAGTAAATTACCGTTTAATTTGCTTAATTATTGTAAGCGAACGTGACTTTCTCGTGCCAGACGCTAGACATCCGCGTGAAGGCGCGATAACTACGGGAATAGTGATTAGTCTGCTACTTGCTCGCGGAGTTGCCGTGCTCTAGAAAGGCGGGAGAGGTCCGAGTAGCTAAACGGGTGGCTTCGCCCTTTTTGCTGTGAGCGAAGATGGTTCGTTTGCGGGAAATTGTATTTTCGTTCGGTTTTATATTAGTTTGACTTTAAATATTAATTAATTTGTGTTAGTTTAATATGTCGCGTCTTGTGGATTACCTCGTTGTTGTGGGATTTGATCACGAGAAAGAGAGTAAGTCGAATTTCTTTGTATACTTTGGAAAGCCAAGGCTTAGAAGGAGGCCCCTGCAGTGTCTCTCTGCAGGTTTGTGCTTGCCTAAGGTTGGATTTCCAACTTTATAACAGCAAAATTGAAAGATGACACTTCATTGTAATGTGTCGAAAGCTTTGAGCTATGTAACTTGTAGTTTATGAAACCTTACACGTAACATATTTGCCTAACTAAGCGCAAACTGCTTTAAAGTGGAGGGTTTCAGAATCATAACTAACTAACACAGTTGTTTGGCTAGTTTCCTTATTTTTACAGAAATTTTGGTTTAATATAGTTTAATATGTACTTATGAGTGTATATCACGAATTACTGAGTTAATTATATTTTTAATTAATGTTAATTAAGCTACATATGTCAAAATATTAGTCATAAAAATTTAGACCTTTAAATGGCTCACAAGTTGCGCAACCATTAGGTAAAAGCAGGTGGTTTTAGTCGTCTAATGTTTTGGTTTATACACTAGCCCTAATAATTTAATTTAAATAATCTAAGTCATTAAATTTAACGAGCTAACTAAAAGACAAACATTAGTCACGGAAAAATTACCCTTCAAGACATTGAAACTTGATCCTTTGCTATCATATCTGTGAACCATTTTTTTTTGTATGTTTAAATGGGCTATGCAAAGAAGTTAGGCCTTGTAGATGAACCGGCTGTGTTCTCGTTTTGCATAGAAGTCCCGTCGCGGGGTCAAATTAATTTTATTATAAGCCAGACCATCAAATTAATAGTCCATTCACCTTTAAAATTAGACTATATGAGCAAAGAAATAGCTCAATTTTAAACTTTAACGACCCTTTAACGAGTGTAACAAGTATAACTACGACATAACAAGTCAATTACGTACTTTGTAAGCTTAGGAAAAAAAAATATTTAGGCTGTTGGAATATTGTCCAGACCTTTTTAAAAATTAGCCCCGCAAGGATAAAGAATGGAGATCACATTCTTGAGGTTGTTATAGCGCCTATTAGCTTACAAAAAGCTCATCTCTATATATTTCCCGAGTGAGGAATTTTATAAGCTTGCTTTAAGGGGCCTAACCATGTCCTTGACAATTATTTTTGACTCACATCTGTAAAGGGAAGGCTTTATCTTTATTTCTTAAAGGAAAAGTTCACCTTACATAACATTATACCAAGAAGTGATATCTAGTTTATTAGGGAGAAGGTATAAGATGCCTAAATATTCCCAGTCCCCCTTTCAAAATACAAGGGGGGACGTAAAAGGAGGCCGGGCTATTACGCCTCTCCTCAGTCAGAAAATACGGAATTTTCGTCATTCGCGTCGCGCTGACGTGAGTTTGCAAGAACCAATGAGATGCTGGTTGTAATTTAGAGGCGGGGATTAACTCCGGACCTACGTTTGGACTGGAGATAAAGCTAGAAATGTGGTGAATTTATAACTTCTCCCTAATAAACTAGATATCACTTCTTGATTATACCTTAAAATAACGGGCTTTTTCTAAATATAAAAGGAAAAATATTAAAAAAGTAAATAAATGAGCTCTTATTTATTATAAAAATAATTAGCAATTAATTAGTCTTAAAAACTAGGCTTACTGTGCCGCCATTGGTTTAGTGTCGTCTGCTAAACCGAACCTCTTATCCCTACGGGATTGGTTGAATTCTCACAGGCTGAGAGAGGTAGGGGTAAGATGTTCGGTTTAGTAGACGCCACTAAACCAATGGCGGATGGCGCAGTTTTTAAGATTAATTAAATGCTAATTATTTTGTAATAAGAGATAATTTATTTTTTAGCCAATATGGCTCTTTTTATATTTAGAAAAAGGCCGTTCTTTTAAGGCATAATATAACTTGAACTTTTCCTTTAAATAAATTTTTTCCCACTCGTATATTGACAAACACGTACCGGTATTTCTACCTACATGTACTGATTGTTAGATAGAGCTATTAGCATTTAATTCAGGTAGTAATTAAAACTCTTTATTGAATTGAATGAATTACAAATACGGGGAAAACAATGTTGTTTTTAGGAAGTGGATTAAGTTGCGGTAAAATACTGCAGCGATTCCCTGCAAAAGATTGGGATGACACACCATTTATCGATGGAATTGAATTGGTGATTTCATTTCTTATTTAAATCAGATATTGTTAAGGGGATATTTCCATTTGTTACCCTACACCTGTTTGACAACTTCTACAGGTTGATATAAATGTTTTTTTTTTATATACCCCGTGACCTAATTTTCAAAAGTCTGACAGATAATTAATTAGCGAAAGAAAATACGTGGTTGCTTTATGGTAGATTTTTATAAATTTTATTGTTTAAAATTTTCTTGGAGAAACATGTTTAATAATTCTTTATTGTTGAATTTAAATCGAAATTTATCTCAATCTTGTAAAACATTTGGTAATTTCAAACGTGGGATTTATTCCCCGTTTTCTTTTTCATTTATTTGGACTTTCATAAGTAACGTAGCATTGATAAGTATGACAATGTGATGCGTAAAAATGATTTCCACCAACCGCATTATTATTTGTCAAAACATATAGATTCCAAGGTCAGTTTGTCGTACCCCTAAGTTTTTAGCATGTTTGGATAGGGGCAAGTAGGACTATAACATACTCAAAAGGCATCCCCGTATCTCTAGTAGAACCAGAATTCTGATCCTCCAAAGTTTAGTGTAATGCTTTTCCTATGGAGGGGGCTATGTTTGTGAACATTTTGCTTAATTACTCGGCCCCTGTTTGTCTTAATCCCAAGTTTTTAGTGTGGTTGTATGGGGGTTAAATAGGACTGTAACATACTCAAAGGACATCCCCGTATCTGTAGTAGAACAAGAGTTCTGAGCCTCCAAAGTTTAATGTAATGCTTTTCCTATGGACGGTGCGTTTTTGAACATTTTGCTTAATTACTCGGCCCCTCTTTGTCGTAGCCTTAAGTTTTTAGTATGGTTGAATGGGGATTAAATAGGGCTATAACATACTCAAAGGGCATCCCCGTATCTGTAGTAGAACAAGAGTTTTGAGCCTCCAAAGTTTAGTGTAATGCTATTCCTATGGACGGTGTGTTTTTGAACATTTTGCTTAATTACTCGGCCCCTCTTTGTCGTAGCCTTAAGTTTTTAGTATGGTTGAATGGGGATTAAAAAGGGCTATAACATACTCAAAGGGCATCCCCGTATCTGTAGTAGAACCAGAGTTCTGAGCCTCCAAAGTTTAGTGTAATGCTATTCCTATGGACGGTGTGTTTTGAACATTTTGCTTAATTACTCGGCCCCTCTTTGTCGTAGCCTTAAGTTTTTAGTATGGTTGAATGGGGGTTAAAAAGGGCTATAACATACTCAAAGGGCATCCCCGTATCTGTAGTAGAACCAGAGTTCTGAGCCTCCAAAGTTTAGTGTAATGCTATTCCTATGGACGGTGTGTTTTTGAACATTTTGCTTAATTACTCGGCCCCTCTTTGTCGTAGCCTTAAGTTTTTAGTATGGTTGGATAGGGGTTAAAAAGGGCTATAACATACTCAAAGGGCATCCCCGTATCTCTAGTAGAACCAGAATTATGAGCCTCCAAAGTTGGGTGTAGTGCTATTTCTATGGAGGGTATGTTTATGAACATTTTGCTTCACTATCGGCGCCTGTTTGTCGTGACCCTAAGTTTTTAGTATGGTTGGATAGGGGTTAAACAGGCCTACTACATACTCAATGGGCATCCCCGTATCTGTAGTAGAACCTGAGTTATGAGCCTCCAAAGTTGGGTGTAATGCTATTTCTATGGAGGGTATGTTTATGAACATTTGCTTAATTATCGGCCCCTGTTTGTCGTAACCCTAAGTTTTTAGTATGGTTGGATAGGGGTTAAACAGGCCTACTACATACTCAAAGGGCATCCCCGTATCTCTAGTAGAACCAGAATTATGAGCCTCCAAAGTAAAACCCCTTAGGGAGCACACCTTCCTTAAGAAATTTAGCTTTCTTTCAATAAGAAGCGTCATACTTTTTGTTATATCGTTACTTATGATGCGTCAGCGCAACCATTAAAATTTTTGGAAGTATCCCTTTTAACTTATCTTACCCCCATAACAATAATCTAATATATCATCTACCTGCCAATAAAAACTAAAAACGCGTCCGTCCAGTTTTGTCAACCTCAAGGCTGGTGCTTATCAAACAACCGTCAACAACCCACATTTTTCGTTTCTGTTTTAACCGATATCGATGCCAATCGACATTATTGCTCCTGTTTATCATTCAATGAACCGGTGGCAATCACACCGAGTAAACCTCCCGACGAAGAAGGCGAAGATGAATTGTTACTCGTGGTACCCACGAGTTCCGGAGTGGGTGGTACTGGTTCTAGTTCCGCTCTCGTAGTTAGTGGTGGGTCGCCTCAACATTCGGGCCCCATTATGCAGTCTGTGCAACATCATTCTGTCATGTACGCGCCAAAATGCCTCGTTTTGGTTTCGAGATTGGATTACATTCAAACCTTTAGGGTTAGTAATTCATCAAATGCGTATTGAAATAGCAGAAAGATAGGGACTGGAGAGGGTTAATTAAAGGGTTTCGTAGTGTATTTCCAGTATTGTTTTTACGTCGCAATCAGTCACGCTTTATCTCTAGAAACTTTGGTTGACCAATTAGAGCTCTACTTGAATATTACGTTTATCTTTTTGCTCTCGCCGATGAAAATACTTCGACTGTCTTTTGAGGTATTCGGTAAAGACGTTAGAATATTTTTGGTTCTTGGTGATATCATAGACTTCGTTGCTCGCGAAAACCGGCACGTAAATGTATGCAGGGAGCCCAGTGATCCTACAAAGTACTATATTTTTGAACCTGTCCTATATTATCCTATTATTTCGTGAAAGGTCCTATATTATCCTATTATTTCGTGAAAGGTCCTATATTATCCTATTATTTCGTGAAAGGTCCTATATTATCCTATTATTTCGTGAAAGGTCCTATATTATCATATTATTTCGTGAAAGGTCCTATAATATCTTATATTTTTGACTTAGTCGAAGTTTTTGTATAGTTTAGCATTTACCTCTTTTATCGAGATTACATTTGACTAGATATCGAAATTACGGAACTCGCTCTTCCCTCGTTCAAGGTTTTTTATATATTATATTTTAATTAAGTTCCTCTTTTCAAAGCAAAATCCAGTTTGTTTAAGCAGAAATATTATTATATATGAGCATTTTTATTCCTACATTTTTCTATAAAACACATTTTCTCCAATAAAATCCTATGATTCCGGGGAAAAAATTAATATTTTTCCTATAAGGAGTATAAATTTTTGGCTGGGCTCCCTGATGTAATGCGGTTTGCCCACTTACTCGCGCTAGAATTCATACGCGAGTTTTCCCCAGTAGTATACCGCGTTGGACAGTAAATGTTTCTTGATTCTCTCAGAGGCAACGCGAATCAGAAGTTGCCTACACTCTTCTAACTGCCCCACTTTCTGTTATTTCCATTTGCCTTTGATAACAACGAACTCTTGTAATAAAAGTTTAGTTTTTTTAATTAATTTATTCGTAAAAATATAGAATTGTTTGGGAATTATCTACACGGTTTACATTGACAACTTGAACGCGGAGATGGAAACGTTGATAGGAAATATTTTAGGCTGCGCTTTAGCGCCTTCTCCGGGTAATAATTGAAAAATTAAAAACTGTCTTAATGACAGTTATTAAACTATATTTAAATGCGAAAGGAGGTCCTCAAGTTCGGTTTTCAATTGGTGCTGGAGATAGGCAAGCTTTACAACCTCCCCTATCAGATACGTTACCCGTTTCCGGAACCACTTGCTGTCAACTTATCCAAGAACTGGGTATATTTACTTACGAAAAAAACAACAAAAATTGATATTAATATTTGTGGATCTCGTAATACGCAGGAATCCATAATGTTGTCACGTTATTTTGCGCTGCCATGACCGAGCACAAAATTCTCTTCCATTCCAGAAGTTATTCGCGTTTAACTGATTCTTGCCAAGCTTTAGTCGCGCTCATGTACCCCTTTAAGTACAGCCACGTTTACATCCCGCTTCTTCCCTCGGCGTTGGTCGAAGTTTTAAGTACTCCGACACCATTTATAATGGGAGTTCATTCGAGTTTGAAAGGAGAAGTCGCTGATTTGGTTAGTGGTTTTTAGTTTAATTACCAGGGGTCCGATATTCACGCAAAAGCGTACGGCAAGGTTGTCACAGTAGCTGAAAATGTCACCAGAAAGTGTGAAATATCAGGGAATTTCATACTTGTCCGATTCTCTTTTTTTATAGTAGCAGGGATCCTACCAGGTACCTAAAAGTTCCTACTTCCCTGCAAGGTCCTTAATCTACCCTAAAATCGGTTATTGGTCCTTAAATAGCCTAATTTTCCAAAATCCACGGATAAAACATTTATTTCACTAGTTAGTCAAGGGGGAGATATCTTGAATAACTGTTTTCGCAAAGAAGTAAGGAAAACTCGTTAGTCTATAAAAAATAAATAACTCTCTGTTTTGTTGAAAATCGGAAAAAAGAGTGATATAATGTTCTTAACTTTTCTTAACACTTAAAAACGTGTAGGTTTAAGACATTTTTATATATATATTAAAGATGTCATTTTGTTTTACCAGTGATCCATTTTTGGTTCCTACTTTCAAAATGTTGGTTCCAATTTTACCGTATTTTTATCGTGAAAAGTCCCCTATTTATTTTTGAGATTTTAGTGGTAGTAGTTATTGCATGAACTAATATATTTACGAGTTCCTGATGCTAGACATTTTTAGCCACAATATTCTTACTTTTATACAAATAATCCGGACAATTGTTCTTAGAAAATAACTTTAGACGATCGGGTAAAACTGGAGAAGTCAGGTAATTTTGAAATGAAAAACCTCTGGTGGCTACCGTGTAAGGATTATCGCCAAAGATTTTCAGATTTTTTTATAAAATGTCGGAAGATTTCTGGATTTTCTCTTTCATTGCGCGATTTCCGCCTATTACATTTCACGATAAGAGTACGGGATTTTGCGTAAATATCGGACACTCCTTGGTCAGCGATGTTATTATTTTGACACCGTGCTAACGTAATATCCACTTTCATACGTAGCTGGATGTAATAATAATTGATTTGGATGGTGGTTCCATCACCATCCCAGATTACATAACCCTACCGGTGTTACCGGAACCGTTACAGTCGCAGCTTTACACCCATCTCTGTATGGTTTTAAGACCGGAACTTATGCAGGCTGATTACGCATTTCCTCCTCAGCAAATAAAAGCTTCACCGTCGGCCATGCTCGTAAGATTTCCGTCAAAAAATTATCTTTCAGTGAAAAAAATCAAAAGCAAACGAGAAAACACAAAAATGTTTATTTTTTCGCAAAAAATTCTAGGACAAAGAAATTCGTGCCATATTCTTGCGAATGTTCGCTCAATTATTTCAAGGCTATAGATCTTGTTTAACCATCATCCGAATTCACCCTAAACCGTTTATAACTTTCCACAAAGCCGCGTTTTTGGGACAGCGTAACTTGATGGATAATGATTTTATTACGAAAGTCTTGGACTGTATGTTCTTTAACGCTTTTGTCTCCGGACGAGGTCCTCCTTATAGAAACTGTGATATTTTTGATGAGGTCGGTCAATACTTGTATTTCTATATTTTCAACTGTTATTCGAAACTAATTTGATATTAACATCTTCAAAATAAAAAAAAAAAAAAAAAAAAACCAACAGCTTTACGCTAACATGCAAGACATTTTGAAAGCTGAAATGCGTAATCAGGAGTTGATTTTACAACATATTGAAGAATTGGCTCAACAGCTTTATCTTAATGTATAATTATTATTATTGATAATTAAAATGATTCGGGCTTAAATTAACGGGTATTAATTAACCAATTAGGAACATCCGAACCCTCAACCTTACGTTCAAAAGATCCCAAAACCAACTGAAGGTGCTTTTACGCGTATTCATCAACCAACTTTCCCTACAGTTGATCCTAAAAAGGTTCAAGAGATTATTAACGAAGGACTAGTCAAAACCAGAGAATTGAGAGACAAGTAAATAATGTTTACAAGTCGTCGTTTTGTACTTGAAACACTAATTGGAGGCTTTTTTTTGGCAATAATAGAATGCAGTCAATTGAACCCCAAAAACCCAGAATTGTACCAATGGGTCCCCCTATATCGTCTTTACAAGACAATAGAAACGTTGTCGCAAATAGCGCGCGAAGATTAGAAGTTCTACGCAATTGCGTTAATTGCATCTTTGAGAATAAAATTTCAGATGCGAGAAAAGTGAGTTCAACTTTAACCAGTAAGAACGTATAAGAAGGAGAGTTTAAGGGGGAAGGTAACTTTAACGGCACAGCCCGATATCTCTCTCACGCGCACGTACCTCGGCGCAGAGCCTAGGAGCCAGACGTCATGTGATACGTTAAGAATACTGGCCGTAAACAAAGTTCTGTGATTATTTTCTTTTGCCTCTCTGTTGCGCCGATTGCGCATGTGCGGAACTCCGATACAGCTCGGTACCGGTTTTGAAAGGGGGCTGACCCTCCTCCTCATACGTCCTCGCTGCTTCAACCAAAATGATTGCTCTATATTCACTGACGTATTTAAATTTTCAGACGTTTCCAGCGGTTTTAAGGGCGTTGAAAAGTAAAGCGGCACGTTTAGCTTTAACCGCCGAATTATCCCAACACGTTACCGGCAATAAAGCCGTTCTTGAACATCAACAATTCGATCTCGTAGTTAGACTTATGAATTGCGCGTTGCAGGATGATTCGTCAGTTGACGAACATGGTGTCGCGGCTTCCACGTTACCGCTCGCTATGGCGTTTTGTCGGGTACAAATTATTGTTAAACTTGATTGATTTAGGCTTAACTTACGGATGATTTTTCTGTATAGAAATTATGCACGGGAGTGATTCAATTCGCTTATACTTGCATTCAAGAACATCCTGTTTGGTCGAACCAACAATTTTGGGAAGCGGCCTTTTATCAGGATGTCCAACGAGATATTAGATCTCTTTATTGTAGTAGCAACAATTCTCTGTCTTACCATTTAACTACGCAACAAAATGGCGGGTCAAGAGCGTTGTCGTATTCTGATAGAGAGTCTTCCTTGTCTCCTATTAGTCCTAGAGATGCGAGTATCTTTCTATCTTAATATCAAGAACCCATAAAAGACCCGAGAACCAACTTTGGTCTATGGGTCCGGTCGTTATACGCTTGCCAATATGCCAAAGGGGCGGAGTTGACGTTTGGTTGGTAGGGATGGGGTTATCACGTTTGCGTTGCATACGGTGGGGAGGGGTAACCTGAGCTCACGGTGGGCGCTGTAGACCAATTCTTCGTTCAAACGTTCTCATGTCTTATATGAGTTCTTGTTAAATACAACTTAATCCTCTCGGAAATTGTAAACTCGCGCGTTTCGGTCTCTTGTAGAATAAAGATTTAGCCAGTCTTTGGAGTAAGGGCTATAATAGCGAGCACGGTAGTCGTAGGAGCCTTTACGTAAGGCCTCCTGAACCCAGCGCTTTAGAAATAGCCGCTGATCAAGTAAATTAAACAATTATACACCAGTTTCCTTCGAGAGAGTAACACGTAGCCTATTTTAGATGCAAGTTTGGACTTCTCTTAACGAAGAGAAACAGAAAGAATTGACTTCGAACGAAGAGTCAACCGTTTACAGTCAAGCCATACATTACGCCAACAAAATGGTGTCTCTTAGAGTTCCTTTAGACATAAATCGCGGTGCCAAGTCCTCCAGGGGGAGAAGGGACATTGAACGCGAAAGCAATAGTAATGTTAGTAACGTTACAAATAGTTTAGCCGAATCGGAAGATAGTTCATCGGGAGAGAGTGGCTTCGAAGAGGACACTTCGGAAAAAGGCGCGCTCGTTGTTAAATTTGTATCTAGGTTTGTCGATAAAGTCTGTACCGAATCCGGTGTGACTGAAGACCACATTAAAGCCCTGCATCAAATGATACCGGGTGTTGTAGCCATGCAAATTGAGACTTTAGAAGCGGTACATCGCGAGAGTAAAAGATTACCACCTATTATGAAGGTATGCCTATCAAGGCTTCGTCTTTCGTTACTTATTTATCGTTATAATTTTGTACAAAGCCCAAGATACTGGCACCGAGTATGCTACAAGGCGAAGAGTTGGTAATGGAAGGGTTAAGGGTGTACCTAATTCCCGATGGACGGGATGAAGGTACGGGTGGTACCATGGGTGGACCTTCTTTATTACCAGCGGAAGGGGCTCTCTTCCTGACCAATTATAGAGTTGTTTTTAAAGGAACGCCTTGCGACCCATTTGGTAAGAAAGAGATATGAAGTCATCGGCTGAAATCGGGTTGAATTTATTTTTTCTTAACCTGGTGATGACAGCTTGCGAACAAGTTGTAGTCCGTTCGTTCCCAGTCGCTACATTGACCAAAGAAAAGCGAGCAAACGTTCAATACCTTCCTCACGTTGATCAGTACCTACAAGAAGGTTTACAACTACGCTCCAATACTTTCCAGCTGATAAAAGTGGCGTTCGACGAGGAAGTCGCCTCGGAAAGTATCGAGATGTTGAGGAAAATGATTCATCGTTATCATACGCCATCGGATATCTTTCATCTGTTTGCCTTCAGCGGTCATTTGGCCGTACCCCAAACTCCTTTGGGCAAACAAAAAGAGAAAAATGCCACATTGAGAGTCATGGCCAAGAGAACGCTATTGAAGACAGCCATGAAAGCCGGATTTAAACCTAAACCTTCGTCTAGGAAGCAGAAATACGTCATTCAAGGTCATTCCGCACTTTCGGCAAATTCTTCTAGAACGTTACCTAGTCCAGGAAGGGGTGGGATTTGTCTAAATGGACCTACTTTTGAAATTGATATTTCGTCTCCGGCTGAAAGACCAATTTCTTTATTTGACGATGATGTTTCTAATAGTAAGTGGTTCGAGCCAAGACTTAAGGTAGGGTTGCTAAGTTTGGGACTTGTTGTATAGTGGATGAAAGTGACATCTCTCCTGGTGGCTCTCACGTTCTCGGTGGTGGCGCTAATCACGCGCATCATGTTGATAGTAAAACGTTGGAGAAACTGTCGGAACGTCTTTACATTAAAGATTATCATCGGCTAGGTTTAGGCCAATTGAATGGACCGATTGTTAAGGGCAAACCAGATGGATTTAGAGTGTCTTCGGTTAATAGCGGATACGGTCTTTGTAGAAGTTATCCGGCTTTAATAGCAGTTCCTAATAACGTTACGGATGATAGTATACGGAAATTTTCTAGATGCTATAGACATTGTCGGTAAGGTTCTAGAGACGTAACTCCACGTTCGCGAAGTCTGACGCTTTTGAGGAATTTCTTTCAGTTTCCCCGCTGTAACGTGGCGTCATCCCAAAACCAAAGCTCTGTTGTTAAGAGCCAGTAGTTTTCACGGGAAAAGCGTTATGGGTACCAGTAGCGAAACTTCGGCTCATTCCGAGCAAGAAAAGTACCTCTCAGCAGTAGTAAATATAACTCCCCTATCAGCGATGAGATGCGGAGTATCTGGTCCTGCTGGTGGAGGAGCTGTAGGAATTAATATCAATGACTCAACGCTGAGCATCACTTCCCTCTTAACCGGTTCTGGTGCCGGTGGACCCGGGATTGATAATTTTCCGACTATGGTAACACCCGAAATATCCAGACGCTCAAATCCACTTCAGAAAGCCGTTAATAGTTTACGATCGTCTGGTGGAAAAGGAAATAGACGTAAATATAAATGGCGAAACTTATTATTTACATTAGAGGCCTTGATTTTAGATTTTAATCGCGAGGCCTAGTTTTAAGATGCTGCTTAAGCCTTTGTTGTAAAGGCCTTGGTTATATTTTTATTACCTACCTAAGCCTAATTTCGCGATTCTATTTAAACCTTTCGCGGTACGGTCCTTTGTTCTATATTATTATAAACTAAGTCTATTTTCGCGATGGTGGTTACTTGTTAAGCCTAAATCTCGTCAATTTCCTAAGCCTTATTTCGTGATTTTTAGTTAAGCCTTTCGCGTACCGTCCTTTGTTCTACATTATTATTAACTAAGACTGATTTCGCGATTGTAGTTCAGCCTTTTTCGGTTAAAGCTTTGGCTAAGCTTAATTTTGCGATGGTTTATCCTTTCGTGGTACGGACCTTGGTTCTATAATTTTTATTAGCTAAGCCTAGTTTCGCGATGGTGGTTAAGCCTAAAACTCGTCAGTTTTCTAAGCCTAACTCTCCAACTCTTTATATATTTATGATTTAAGAGTTGAGATGGGGCAGCCTAAAGGAAAGGAGGCAAGGCTCCGCCAGCAGTTTGGGTTCTGAATTTGGTTTTCGGATGTCTGCAGGTGGTAGTGCCGCTGCCTCTGGACTTGGAGGCCGCCTTTCTGATATTCCAGATGGTTTCGAAAGTAGCGTTCATACCTTACATCGTGTAGCTCTTTATGTCTTTGGGGAGAAAGCGCAAATTAAGGTAGAAATTAATAATTCCCCCCTAGGCTAGTAGGTGGCAACAGAAATTGACAAATTGAATCTTAATAATAGGGGATTAAAACTGAATCCTACCCTAATTGCGATTTTATTCCCGTGGATTTCCACGAAGTCCGTCACGTTAAAGCTAGTTTTAAGAAACTAATGAGGGCCGCCGTACCAAGCGGGCCCGTTAACGAACCAGACAAAAGTTTCTTTCACGCGATCGGAACCTCCGAATGGTTGAAACAACTTCAAAGCATTATGCAATTAGCCGGTGCTGTTGTAGATTTAATGGATGTACAGGGGTCCTCGGTTATGGTTTGTCTCGAGGACGGGTGGGATGTAACTTCTCAGGTAAGTTTTTGTTGTTGCCAATGTAAGTCCCCCGATTAACTTTAGTCGCGTTCAGATTGTTTCCATTGCCGAATTGTGTTTGGATCCTTTCTATCGTACCTTCGAGGGTTTTAGAGTTCTTATCGAAAAGGAATGGTTGGCATTTGGTCACCGTTTCTTCCATCGAAGCAATCACACGCCCGCTAGTGTCGCTAGTGGTTTCGCGCCAATTTTCTTGCAATTTCTCGATGTTGTTCATCAAGTTAGTTACTTCATTGCGTATGTTCAAAACGACACGAATTAAACCTCGCGAACAAAACAATTTCAGATTCATTCGCAATTCCCCTTATCCTTCGAATTCAACGAGTACTATTTGCGGTTCCTAGCTTACCATTACGTTTCCTGCCGATTCAGAACCTTCCTGTTAGATAGCGAATGCGAAAGGGCGGAATTTGGTTGGCTCGTAACGAAAGATCGAAGACGACTGCACCCATTATCGAGCCGGTTCGATCCAGCTTGCTCCGATGATGAACTTCTACCGGGTTATCCCGGTGGAGGTAGCGCGGGTTCCGGAGGTCAAAGCGGAGCGGGGGGAGGTGGTGGTAGTTCTTCACTGGGAGGTCATAACTTCGGACCATCATTTTGGGATTACGTTGAGAAACTATGGAACCGGTCACCGATCTTTTTCAACGTTTGGTACATCCCTAATCAAGAAGATGGTGTCCTAAGACCCTACGCCAATATCTCCAATTTGAATATTTGGAGCTATTATATCAGGGAAGAGTTGGCTCACGGACCATCCTACGATTTGGAAGTTGTTGCTATGGAGAGACAACGCGAGGAAGAACAGGAAGCCGCTGATGGAAACGGACATATTGGTTCCAGTAAACGGAAAGTGATTAACGCTTGCTATGACAGTATTACGAATATTCAACACGAAGCGTTCTCGCAATTACTCGAAGTAAGATACTCTTTTTACTTCATTAAATTTAATCCTTTATGCTAGTTAAAAGTTGGGTAATTACTGACCTAATTTGCAAATAAGATCTCACGGAACAGAGTTAGGTCTTAATTATTTTAATAACGTTAAAAATGGGAATTGTCTCGTGTTCTTGCCTTATTAGCAAATAAGATCTCACGAAACAGAGTTGGGTCACCTACCTCAAAAATGGTCCATTCTTTGGGACAAATTGGAATCGCCCAATACTGATTCCTTAGCTGTAAGTTTTAGTTTAATTACCGCCTATTAATTAGTCGCTGCCGTCTTTTGAACGATGTTAATTCATAATCGCGCAGAGGCAAGTTTCGTACACTACTCAAATGATTCGATCTCACGGTCGCTCTATTCACAAACGATCCACAATTGAGATTTTAGTTCGGGGTAAAATGGTGGGTGGTCTTAGTGGAACACCTGATGTCAATCCAGGGACCACACCCGGAGGAGGTAGCTCTCTTAATCAGTCAGTTGTAGGAACTTTGAATGCCCAAACGCCACACACACACCCTCATAGATTTGAAAGGTAATTGGATATAAATCTCAAGTACTCGAGAGACGTTTATACTTGAGAGCATGGTCATTTTTAGAAGCAACTACACGACGCCAACCTATTGCGATCATTGCAACCATTTATTATGGGGTTTGGTCAAAACGGGTCTACGTTGCGTGGATTGCGGGTATAATTGTCACGAGAAATGCGCAGAATCGGTTCTTAAGAACTGCACAAAGTACAAATCGGTCAGCGATTCTTCGGGGGTCCCAAGTTCACTTGGAACTCATTCGAAAGGAGGGACTGGTATGAGCGGTGAAAATACTTCTGTCAATTCCAGTAAGATTAACGCTTGATTATAATTAAACGCGTTTAATCTCGCGATTAATTTAAAAAATTATTCTTAGGCGTGACAACCATGCAGACAAGCAGTCAATATTACGACCAGTTTTCTTCGAATGTTGCTGAAAATCGAACGCACGAAGGGTATCTCTTTAAAAGAGGTGCCTTGCTCAAAGGGTGGAAGCAGAGGTGGTTTGTTTTGGACTCAATTAAACATCAAGTAAGCCTTTGTCGAGTTGTAGTTTAATGGCAGGTATACTATACAAACGTCTTTGTTTCTTTTATCGTTTCAGCTACGATACTATGACGCTATGGAAGATTCTCATTGCAAAGGTTTCGTTGATCTTGCTGAAGTTATATCAGTTACTCCGTCGTTATCTGTGCAAGCTGGAATACCCAAGAAGGCCACAAATTCCACAACATCCACTGCCACAACAGACGAGAAGACGTTTTTCGATGTAAGTAACTTTTATCAGAAGTTTATAAACCCCCCTCTCCGTCCTTTAAATTCCTGCTTTTATTATATCTCTGAGCCTATGCTAAGCCTAGTTTGACCTATTGCGTTGTCTCTAAGGCCGGTTTGACCTATTGCGTTGTCTCTAAGGCCGGTTTGACCTATTGCGTTGTCTCTAAGGCCGGTTTGACCTATTGCGATGTCGCCAAAACCCGGTTTGACCTATTGCGTTGTCGCTAAAACCCGGTTTGACCTATTGCGTTGTCGCTAAAACCCGGTTTGACCTATTGCGTTGTCGCTAAAACCCGGTTTGACCTATTGCGATGTCGCTAAAACCCGGTTTGACCTATTGCGATGTCGCTAAGCCTAGTTTGACCTATTGCGATGTCGCTAAGCCTAGTTTGACCTATTGCGATGTCGCTAAGCCTAGTTTGACCTATTGCGATGTCGCTAAGCCTAGTTTGACCTATTGCGATGTCGCTAAGCCTAGTTTGACCTATTGCGATGTCGCTAAGCCTAGTTTGACCTATTGCGATGTCGCTAAGCCTAGTTTGACCTATTGCGATGTCGCTAAGCCTAGTTTGACCTATTGCGATGTCGCTAAGCCTAGTTTGACCTATTGCGATGTCGCTAAGCCTAGTTTGACCTATTGCGATGTCGCTAAGCCTAGTTTGACCTATTGCGATGTCGCTAAGCCTAGTTTGACCTATTGCGATGTCGCTAAGCCTAGTTTGACCTATTGCGATGTCGCTAAGCCTAGTTTGACCTATTGCGATGTCGCTAAGCCTAGTTTGACCTATTGCGTTGTCGCCAAGCCTAGTTTGACCTATTGCGTTGTCGCCGAGCCCGGTTTAAACTATTTATATCGTTAAACCTTGTATATTGATGGATCCTTATGTTCTTTATTATAAAGTTGCGAACTATAAGAAGAACGTATAACTTCATGGCGTTAGACGCGTCTTCAGCGCAGGAATGGGTGGAAAAGATACAAGCCTGTCTGCAGTAAATGAAGTAGGGAGTTTTTTATCTCAATGTTATTTCCGCGGTGTTTTTAAGAAAAACCTGTAGACTGGGAAATATAATTCTTTATTAACTATAAAGGAAATTATATCAGTATTTGCGCCCCGTCTCGTCAAACGCGTTTAGAGGTGTTTTTTTTTTAAAAAAATGCAATGGACACACAGACATTGTATGCCAACAATATAAGACCTATACACGTGAATAAAATTGCATTTAGGCTTATATAAATGAAGAAATGAATTGCCAAAATTTAGAATTTTTCAATAATTAATAAACAAACAAACAAATCGGGTTTTTTCGAAACTTTTATTACCAAAAAAAAATAGTAGCGCAGTTTTATGAGCAAAATACGTATAAATAACTTTTACACTATTTTTTTGTAAACTACTTTCTTACTAAAGCTACGCGACTCAAATGAGTCAATTAAGTTGAATTAACACTAGCTTCCGCAGAATTAGGCTTAGCTAAAGAGCCTTTATTTGCATTCGCGATTTTTGTAGGTTAATATATTAATAAAGATACATTTAAAAGAAATAAATGCAATTCTGGCTATGCCCTTGAGAAATAAGGCTTAACAATTCGCCAAGGTCAGGCGTTGTTAAGCCTAATTATTCTAAAACGGTGTATAGCTTGAACTAAGCCTTTGCTAAGATTAAAATGAAAACTACCGCTTGCAATTTAAAATAAATCAATTGCTTTAATGGGTGCCTAATTTTATTAATTGAAGTAAATAAGAATCGTGCCAGGCTCTTTCTCATTGTTTTTTTTTAAATGAATCTCGTGTCCCGTTCCCATTGTATAGAGATTTTTAAATGTATATATTACAACAAAAGTAAAATTACTTATATCCCACCCCTAAATTTCCCATATCCTTAATAAACAATGTAATTTCCATAATATAGTGTAAATGCTTAGTCTAGATTAGTTTAAAGAGAAATTGACCATTCTTCTCCTAAAAAAAAATGTTTCTTGTCAATTGAAAATTATTATGTTGTGTAAATATGTTTTTGTCGCCTTTCTTTTCTAAGAACATGTGATAATTTGTCAATTTATAAAAAAAAATTTAATTTTATTTTAATCTTTATTAAAGCTTTTTCGATATCTTTATCTAGGATACTTGTTTTCATTCTTATACCTATGACCATAAGTTTATAAGATAATTTCCATAAGTATTACACTTCCTATGCTTCGTAATGCTAGAGACTTACTATCCTCCCTGCTGAGAGCTAGTTCAAGAACGACGGGGGGGGGGGATTTAGTACAGGAGGTTTTTCAGTCCATCTTCCTCTTTAGTCTGTCCTAAACCTTTGACAGCGCCTCGCCTCACCAGGCATGCTTTACGAGAATCTATGACGTTCCACCTACGTCATTTCATGACAAGTTCTCAGTAACCAGTGACAAAGTAATGGAACATATCTCACGAACTTACGCTTTCACCATTGAGTTGAGAAAAGTACCACTAGTGTGGCCTTTACCTGCCTATTGTGGTACTGGGACACTTTTGAAAACATCGGGACGGACAGCTACCAAGTTTATCACGCGATGGCATCGCCATCTCGAAGCCTATATAAGAAATGTATAAATACATGTCAAATTTCCCGCCTTTTCTTTTAGTTCCCTTGGTTGCACCGGGAGGGCGCCACAATTGGGTCTTATATCCCAGCGGATGAAAGGCCACTCTAGTGGTACTTTTCTCAACTCAATGGCTTTACCTATGTGACGTGAAAGCGCGGGAAACTTCGATATATCTCGCGCTTTGACGTCACACGTTTTAGCGGTTGTAGCTGGGGCGTCGCTTGACTAACCGACTTGGAAGACTTACGGACCGACGGACCGAGTCGCCTAGTTAAAGCATGCTGCTGCGGGACATGGATTTTAAAATTTATTTTATGATTTTTATCTTTTAAATCGTGTTTTGACGTTAAGAGTTGTGCAGAATTATGGATGGTATTCAGCATCAAGAAAAATCGACGGATATGTAAGTCATACTTTATTTTTTTAAGCATGATGAAGCCAAGGCCCGTTGCCCGTTCAGGCTACAAATTATCATAGCCCACTCGATCACGCGCAACACGATGCAAGCTGCTCGCGCTATAGAGAGCTTTCAGATGGGATGGTAGTATGTCACACCCTTCCAAGTCTTACCGCTGTTCCGGTAGCCATATTGGGTGGTCTCATCTTCATTCCCGCGTTAAACCCACCAATATGGCAGCGTAAATTATGTCACGACTCACGAGACTAAACTCCTCCAATTGAAAGCTCTCTATAATCGTGTTTTTTCACCATAGAGTCGAAGGACCCAAAAGAAAGCTTACGCCTTCTTCTATTCATTGCACATCATTATCATAGGTGATTTTCAAAGCAAAAAGGGTTAAAGTTAAATTCATATTTAGTGAAATACATATTGATAATACTAGTGTTTCGTTTAAATCTGTTTCATCTAAGCCTTGGCCACTGCGCCACAACCTTACTAAGACCCACCCACATAGGCAAACTGTTCGATTTTGGTGTTTAATCTTTATTCAAAAGTTATCATTACAACGTTTTATTAATCTTAAAGCACCCGTGTTTGGTTGTTTTCTTCAATATTGGCAAATATTCAAAAAATACGCTTTTTTAGTAACATTTATTTAACAAGTACCGTACTAATTAAGGTTTACGCTGGTAATCTGGCATATCAATTTTTGGTAGCCAAGAGTTCAAATATATTGCAGTCTTATAGAATCAAAGCTTGTATAATATCATATAGTTTAATTTAATAACATTCAATGTTTTCTTTCTTTGTAATAAGATTTTTAATTTAGTAACTCTGACACGTACATTAACTACAATTACTATAACCAGGGTTGCCACGGGTCATAGAAAACCTGGAAAAGTCAGGGAATTTAAAAATGGGCTCTAATAAGATCAGAGAAAAGTCAGGGAATTTTAAAATGGGCCAGAAAGGTCCAGGACATTTGAAAATGGGCCAAAAACGTCGGAATTTTAATAAAGTTAGTTGCTAAAATATCTGCGGTTCAACCATCCAGCTGGGTGACGTGTTAAATGCTGTTTTAGAGAGATCATATTTGACCAGGCAGTGAAGCCAGTGAATTAATTGCTATTTAAACTAAATAGTTAACTTATATCACTTCTTATATTTAGAACCATAACAATTTACCCTAAAAACGTTAGGAAAAATTATAGAAAAGGGTCAGGTAATTTGAATTTAATCATTTTGTGGCAACCCTGCTAACTTAAATTTATTTTACTAAAATCTAAAAAATAATAATTGGAACAATATTTCTATGAATGATAAACGTATTATATTTTTACAAGTTAAAAACTCTTCACGTTAAAAACTTTGGGGATGCTTTACTTAAAAGCCAAAGAAAAAAATTAAAAAATGAGAGGGAAAACCAACTTCTTCCAACCTGTTTCTACTATCATATCATCAAATCTCTAAATTTAAAAAGAAAAACTTGGCACAGTGTATTACAACATTTAAAAAGATTGCTGGCACGGATTTGTAATTTTTTTTTTTGTCACAACACACTTCTTTTTTGTACAATACGTTTTTACACTAGTTTTGTCAAATTTTCACAAAACCTCGTAAGATTTCGAACTCGTGGAAAGTAAGGTACAACCCTTTTCAATGTCACAAAAAATTGCAAAGTTTTGTAAAAACAAGTAAAAACGATTGCACAGTATGCATTTTTTGGGATTTCCGTTAAATATAGGAATATGCTGGGATAGTTTTCCCTCTCAGTGTGATTTTTATGAAAGTGCGTTGCATTTACGTACTTTTCAAGCTAGAGCTCAATGGCACATTGTATATACATTCAACTTTTGTTTTATTTTAGTTTAATACTCTTTTAAAATATCTTCGCATTTTGTTTTTTTGTGCAGAAAAGATAGGCTTGTTGAAAAACAAAAAGAAAAACGTCATTTGTGTAACTGCAGTGATCAATTATATATTTTAGGTGGAATAATATGAATTTTTAATTGTAAGGGGTTTGTTACGGAATTATAAAGTTTTTGAGATTTTTCTTAAAACATGATGAATTAATTAAAAAAAAAATGATTGAAGGTACATTAAAGTACAAATGCGTCAGGAAAACAACTTAATTTGTTTGAGATTCCGAGGCGAAAAATATCGAAAGGTATTTTAAATTTTATAATATAATGAATTAGGGATGATAAAATGGTAATTTAAACTGACCAAAAATTAATTAAAAACTATGAATTCTTAATTCTTAAAACCACGTACACTCGACCTTTCTCTACTTCTTGCAAATTGGTCCATTTAAATTCCTACAAAATGTCAACGCGACGACCAGAAAATAAGTTTTAATTTTCCTTCAAAGTGCGTTTTAAACTTTTTTAAGGCATTCGGTTCTGTTAAACTCCATAAAAATAAGTTCTTTTTATTTGTTTGGTAATAATTATTCTTAGAGTTATAATTTTTTGGACCATTTATTTATATAGCCTTTGTTTTTAAAAACCAAAGTTTGCAAAAAAAAAAAAAAAATAAGTTTTTTGTTTTTGGTTTGGAAATGAATTTAAGCTTTGTAGGAATTTCCTTCACTGTCTCTTATGCCGCAACATAAAATGATTGAGAAAATCAGTGCTAGAAGCTGTAAATTTAGTTTAAAAGTTAGTTTTAAGGTTAAACGTGTTTTATCAATGCGAGATACTAACCTGCACAATGGCCAATCCAATTACAACGCCAATGACAACCCCCAAGTGACCTTCCATGTACTCTTGCAGTCTTGAGGAACAACCTTGCGTATGAATTCCTTTGAAAATGTTTTGGGCTATGACCACTTTTCGCATATTATCGCAAAGTAATTCTTCGTTAGAGGCGCAACAACTTTTAGGAACCGAATAAGTGCCTAATGATCCGCTCAAATAACCAATTCCCATGTCTATCAGACTGCCGGCTCCCGTTTTAACTCTAGCCCAATCACTAGGTCCATCGACACCGCAACATTTCAACTATAAAATAAATAATAAAATCAGAATGTCATTGCTTAAATTGGAAATCAACGAGTGTCAAGTACTTACGTCCTTTTGTAACGCGTCAACAGTCTTGGTAGCGAGGGGATCTTTTCCGTATTCTTCGTGAACAAGTGTTTTGACGTGAGCGGCTATCGTTGTTCGTGTCTGTAAATGTTTCCGTTAATGACGTTTCAAAGTTAACGCGCGTCTGTAAGTACTTACTTCGTCTTTGTGAAGGTACGCCCAAACACCACCGGTCAGTTCAGCCGCGAAGATGACCAAGAGAAGAACGAAGTACTGAAGGACACGGATTATTATTCACTTGAGGATTATTTACTGAATGGACTTGGTCATTATGGTTCAGTTACTTACTGTTCCCAGCATACATTGACTCTCTCTTAGCGCACCGCAACATCCCAAAAATCCGACAATGGTCATGACGCCTCCAGCAGCCATTATGATGTAAATGGCTGTAAAATACATCTCGCTCTTCGGTGACCCACTTAGATATACCGCGCTGTCCATGTAAAGCCATATTGCCACCGCCAATACGCCAATTCCGGATAACTGTAAATAAAGTAATTCATTGTGAGAAGAAATCTCCACGAATGCGCGACTCTTCAACACGGATACCAAGATCGAACCCCTGACCCTAAGGCCAAAAAAGTACGTACAACACCACCCCACCATTTTCAGTAGCGGTAGAAGACAAGACACTTTGCGTAAAAGTCAACAGGAAGTAATTACACTGGCGTGTGTCATCGACATTTGGACATCTGCCCAAGATTAAGACAAATAAGACATTTAGACAAAGTCTGATGTAGTAGCGCGACAACCGTTTGTCTAACATCGTGGAGCCAATGCGGTTTAGGCAATGGATTTTCGACGTTTTTCACTTAAATGACTTTATGGACTACTGTAAGTTGTACAATAATGGACTTGGTGTATACCCCTATCTCTTACACCATCGTCCCATCTCCCAGTAAACTTTCGACCTTTGACCTTATAAGGCGAAAGGTCTCGGAGTCTTGTTTTCTTTTTTTCGACCCAATTACCCTATATTCGCGTCTCAGTGAGCCTTGTCACAACCCGACCGGCGTCCGAGAGCTTGAGGAAATACAGTGGTTGCTAGGAAAATCGATATAGCTCGCGCTTTGAGGTCACTGGCACTTGGGATTAGTAGCAAAGGCTCGGTGGACCCTTCTGGGTCCGTTATTTTAGGGTCAGGTCCTTATTGATTACGTAGTAGTGGTCAAAAACGCGGAAGCTAAGCGAGATATATGGGCGTAGATCGTTTGCTTTAATATAAAAGTCTAATAGTAGCTTCCCATAAATGATGGGTGGATTTTGGTTCATTGAAATGTAATAAGCATTGATAAAAAAAATGAGGTTATGAGTGATAAGGTGACGCGGGGATACAAAAAGAGACCATGAAAGACGAAATCGGTCAAATATTTAAGCGTCTAAAATTATTTACTTAAGTAAAGTCATGCAATTTATCATTTTGATGATTGTATAAAGTACATTTTACGTTCTCGACAACTCCGTTGTTAATTTGCTTTGAAACAGCAATTATTTCGCAAAAACATTTTGCAGTCTTTGGTGTACAAGTTACTGCCAAAGTTAAATATCTGCGACAACGATAGATTTTACTTGTAAAACTCGCCGTAGATACCTTATATTTAATTTTGTTCGAAAACTCCGGCACTTCCAATTTTGTCCCTACATCTACATGGTCTCATTTTGTACTAACAAAATATATCGAAAATGACATTCTTACAAAATGAATATAATATACTCACAGCGGTTGTCAGAAAAAACGCTATAGCCCCCGCTAAATTCCCTCGATCTCTGTGTTGTTCCCATGTTAGTTTCTCTTTTCCAGTACCCATTATTAAATAATATTTATTTTCTGAACCCCAAAAAGCAACGTTAACTTGACCCTGAACTCTCTCTCTCTCTCTCGTTGTCGTTGATTGCGAATTTCACCACCAAAAATACTCTGAACAAACTGAAGACAGAAAAGTCCACGTCCGTTTAAATTAAAGGAAACCACGAATCTAAATCATTATACTGTTTCCGTGTACTATATGAATGATGTTTTTGAGGATCGAAAAAGGGTGGTTTTGTTTTTCGTTTAAGGCTTACTTAGCTAGACACTTTGACTCTACGCCCGTTCACAGTGGCGCGTCTATGAGTTACTAATCTTCTCACGCGACCGAGATATTTTAGCGTATTTAAAAGTGGCAAAAACTTCGGCGGAGAAACCGACACTGTACTCTGTCTTCTTATTATTTGTGTTTGGAATGCGAGGGCTTTTGTTTTTTAATCCCAGTTTTGAAAAACTCCCCATTGCTTGGGGTTTATTAGCGAGTGGTTTGGCAAATGTTTTTGGCTTGTTTTGATATTCTCTCTTTCGACTTATCTCGTATCATTCAATTAGAAAGGGAAATATGTGAATCACGTGGATAGTCAAAGTGAGACTGTATTGATTTGTATTTCCTGTTTATAGGGATTTTTAATGTACAGGGGGTTTCTGATAAGTCGGGCACAAATTAAGGGGTGTTCTATGGGCGATTTCGAGTCAAAAATGTTCTATGACCTTTTGCCCTAAGGGACAGCGTTATCGGGACAAAGGGTCATCCGTAACATACTCCAATCTTAACTAGTTAAAGATGGCCCGGACGGTCAAAATGTAACGGAACATTTTTGACTTGAAATCACCCGAAGAACATTCCCCTTAAATTCTGACAGATATTTCAGAAACACCCTGTATATATGCGAATGATTTGATGGTACGGGCAAGTTCGAGGTAGATAGCCCCTTAGAAGGTTTCTTCCTATGTTCAAATTCAGACATGGGCGAACCCTCTGCCTCTCCCACTCCCACTCCTCAAAATTTTTTAGCGGGGAACGAGTAGCTCACTCCAACTGATTTTCCATAGTAGGCCTTTCCAGTAAACCTCGCTCCTTTCCCAAACAAAACATCATTGTAACTTTTCACTCCTCTCACTGCTCATTTTATCTCGTAGTTTTAATAAACCTCCTCTCATCTCAATTAAGATAAAAATTAAAATGTTTCACTCCTCTCACTTCTCATTTTATCTCGTAGTTTTAATAAACCTCCTCTCATCTCAATTATGATAAAAATTAAAATGTTTCACTCCTCTCACTGCTCATTTTCTCTCGTAGTTTTATTGAACCTCCTCTCATTTCAATTAAGATAAAATTAAAAGTTTTCCACTCCTCTCACTACTCGTTACTAAACCTCCTCTCATCTCATTCTCAATTAAGATAAATTCCATTAAAACCTAGGCCCAGCAAAACTTCCGTGTCACTGCAATAATTATGGCAACACTTATTGCAACATATGCTTTTGAGCTTCATTAGTTGTTGAATCAGAATAAGACTACCTATTTTGTCCAGAAACTTCCGGAAAGCAGTGATTCTTGAACGATAAGACGAAGCCGCTGGAGTTCTACATTAGTTTTGATAAGGTCCTACACTAAAGCAAACTTTGTTTCTCGATTTATTTTCTAATTTTGGCATTTTAAACTAAGTTTAATAAGTATCACCCAATAAAAACAGCTCGTCAAGGCACAGCACTGGTGAGAGAAGCGGAAACTGTCAGTGTCAAAATTTTCTGCAGCTTAACTCTCACACTTCGTTTATTCTATTGAATCTTGTGTACCAGCGTTTCCCACACTACCAGCATAGCAACGTTCCTCGAACATTATCAAAGTTTTGGTTCAGCCAATAAGCATTCGTATTTCACTAGGCTACGTGACTGTAGCCTGTCAAATACCATTTGTGTTTACAGCATGTTCAAAGCTAGAGAGCCTTGTCTCCACCTCTATGAATCACTAACCTTCGCCTTGGCTTAACAATAAACCCCCGTTACTATTTCAAAGCACAGTAATGTTTCTTTATTTCCCTCCCTTGTCTCCCTAACCCCCACCCAGAAACAGTGGATAGGTTCTGATTTTCTCTCCTCTCCAAAAGCCTGAAAGAAGGAGAGAACCCCCTCTCCCAAAACATTTTTCGTCCCACTCACCTCTCACACTCACGAGCCATTGCTAAACGTTTGGTTTTCAAACTCACCCCCTTTTACACCCCTTTTACGCCGCCCGTAAAAACTCGCGCTCTTTTAAAATTTGTATTTTGAATTGGCCAAGAGGTTCACTCCAATGTTTCATGATATTAAATCGTGGCACTCATTTTCTTGCCTTTTTTTTTGTTAGAAGCCTACCACTCCCACTCACCCTCCACTCACAATAGTATAATTTCTGATTCTCTCCTCTCAAAACGCTCATTTCGCTCCAAAAGGAGAGGAGAGCGCCCATGTCTGTGTTCAATAGACCCTTTCAACGTTAAAAAGTGAGTAGGCAACCCTCAGTATCGGGGCATACAAGGGAGTTGATTCATTGCACTCTCAGGGTCCAAAACGGTCACAGCGCAGGCCAGGGTTGGCAAAAACTAGTTTTTGCCGGGACACGTGGCAAAAAGTGGAAAAAACCGGCAAAAACGGAAAAAACCGGCAAAAAGTGGCAAAAACCTTTTCCCTATTGAAATGATAATTAGAAATGCTAACTTTGGCTTTGTATTTGTCATTCGTATTAATATAGGCCTTCCAACAGCTAATATGTCTCAATCTTAATCAGTTTTATAACATTTATTGTGTTTTAAACGTTCGAGCTAAATCCACTTTAAACTTACAACTTATGAAATTTTGCTCACATTCCAATGATCCTGGTTGCTTCGCATTTGATAACTAAACAATAATTTTTAGCAGTTTCTAGCTTTAATCTGTTTCGAAAACTCAAAATTAGCGAGTTGAAAAAAAATAGTGTTGAGCGAAAAATAAGGACGATTTTTCATTTATTTGTATAACAAAGCCAAAACGTTCTTTGCCACGCGGTTTTTTTCTCCATTTCATACTGAGAATGTAACCCACTTTATAAGCCTATACAATTATGGTAGAATTTTGGACGTTTTATTTTCATTTCAAATCCGAATTTTTAAAATTTAGTTCGTTATTTCCACATAAAATGGAAAAAACCGTGGGAAAAAGGTTTTTGCCACGCGGTTTTTACCTGGAAAAAACCACGTGGAAAAAACCGCGGCAAAAACTAGTTTTTGCCGCCCGGTTTTTTCCAGGTAAAAACCGCGGTTTTTTCCACCCCTGGCAAAAACGTGCCAACCCTGGCGCAGGCGCCAAAAAGCGAGACCTAAGGTAGTTAGTTTTACCCTAGCGCCTTTAATTCCCTCTTAGATCCATCGAAATGGAGAATTCATTGCAGTTCAACAACTGTCATCTGCTCCTATTTTTAACTTGACTTATATTAATAAAAATTACAAAAAGTCCCAAGTCTTTATCTGAACCATGGACATTGTTATGGCAGCTTTCTATTCAAATCAGTATGCAAATAAGGAAATACGTGTCTCGTATTGGTGGACCAAATACATCAAAATCTTTTTTTTTTTTTTACCAAAATTTTATAAATTTGGTTTTAATTTTGATTGTTTTCAACAAACGTTCCATATTTTGATTAATCCCAAGGTGGTTGTAGTTAATAATGACGTGTGCCAACTTGCGAGGAAAGTAGTACTCCATTATGTCTGATGCCGGCACAGCCAGGCAGGATGTACGCCATTTTTTTCAAAGTGACAGATTTATATTTGGAAGCTTAAATTTGATAGGTGTCCAACTATTAAATGGTTGCGAGTTTCACCTTTGTTGGAGACGATTCAAGGCCTATATATAATACTGTAGAAAATTAGGCTTAGCAAAATATACGGCCGGTTGACAATCCCTTTAGTTTTAGTCAAATTCTTCCCTAATTACCGATTATTTGCGTAAGATAAAACAAAACCGGCTGGGGAACGGAAACGGAATGTTAATTTGCTAAATTGCGAGATTATCATCTCTGAAGAAATTCAAGATGAAGATCTCTCGGTAATCAGTATTGGGTTTCAATATAGCGATGTGTTTTCAGTCTTGCGTTCTAAAAATGAATATTCAAGCTGCTTCGGTTTTTGATTTCGTTGGATTTACATTCGTGGTCGAAATTGGATATACTTATACAAAAACAAAAAGCTTTTAGGGTTAACGCGGTACATGGTTAGTTGATAAATGGTTGGAAAATATTATTATAATTTATAACTCTGTTTCGGACGGACGCTTCCATTATGGGGATTAACCAAAATGTATTAAAGGCCGACTTCCATCGAAAAGGGTTCTAGCGAACTGAAAACCGAGCATTGAGACTAACAATGGAGCGACCGTGCCGATTTTCGAAGCCCCGCTGGGTCAAAAGTTGGGAGGGTTCTCGCTAAGTGAAAGCCGTGCAATGTGGTTCTAGCGAACTGAAGATGAACAATAGATATCCTTTTAAATTTATTTCCTCTCGAATTTTTGCTTTCCCCTCTATTTTGTATCTTCAGTTCGCTAGAACCACATTTCACGGCTTTGGGTTAGCTAGAACCCTTCCATCTTTTACCCCAGCGGGGCTTCGAAAATCGGCACGGTCGCTCCATTGTTAGTCTCGATGCTCGGTTTTCAGTTCGCTAGAACCCTTTTCTCTGGAGGTCGGCCTTTAAAAGTAAATAAGATATGTTCCATAAGTTTGTCACTGAGAGCTTGTCATGAAGTGACGTGGGTGAAACGTCATAGATTCTCGTAAAGAGAAGCCTGTGAGGCGCTGTCAAAGGCTTAGTACAGGCTAAAATATAGTGTTCTAGCTACGAGTGTGAAAAACTACGATTATGATGTGAGTTTGAATACACGAAAAGATCTTTAATAAATATGGAGTGAGCGAGATATATTATGGGTAATTTAAACGTTAAAGTGACGACTTCGGACCTTTACTGTACAATACTGTTATGCTTGGTTTACTATTAGAAATTGGACTGTGCTGGTAAAGTTAAGTCCCGTTGTCACGTTATTCCACCTATTATATGACCCCAAACCCCAACCACACGTAGCTAATACGAAAAGTAACTTTCGTGACTTGTTTCTCTTTCACGAGAAAGATATATTTTGACAAACGAAAAATGTTTGAAAACCTGTTAAAAATAGTTAATTTTTTTCTCTCGTGTACAGGAGACAGTAATAAACGAGCTAACCATGTATCAACTAACCCTGGTTTAAGTTTTAAGACTTTTTGTGACGGAAAATGTAACCGTTTCTTGTTATATTTTCTCTCGAATGTGGCTAATGGCCAAAAACACAACGGGACGGGACCATTTCACGTTTCGTTTGGTGATGCACGTTGCATTCATATTTTTGGTTGGAAAACTTTTATTTAAACTTGTACGTACAATATGGTACCAAGTTAAACCCTGTGCTTAAAGAAAAAGGTTAGGTAACATAACATTATACCTTAAAAGCACGGCCTTTTTCTAAATATAAAAGGAAAAATATTAAAAAGAAATAAATGATCTCTTACTACAAAATAATTCGCCATTGGTTTACTGGCGTCTGCTAAGTCGAACCCCTTACCCCTACGGCATTGGTTGAATTCTCACAGGTTCGGTTTAGCAGACGCCACTAGAGCAATGGCGGGTGGCGCAGTAGTCCTCGTTTTTAAGACTAATTAAATGTTAATTATTTTGTAATAAGAGATAATTTATTTATTTTTAATAATCTTCCTTTCATATTTTGAAAAAGGCCATTCTTTTAAGGTATAATGTTATGTTACCTGAATCTTCCTATAAATATAATTGTTTTTTAAAGGCGTAAATATTTATTCGGGTTATAAACAACCCACATTGGGTAGTATTCTCTCTTTGTACAGCGACTTTAACGTGAGATGAATCCATAAAAGGATTAGCTTTACTATGGATTTTTTTTTATATATATATTTTGACTGTGCCATGTTACAACCAATTTGGGATTATCTCCTTTCTAAAAAATCATAAAAATTTACGCACTATCTCTAAGAAGCCATTTCAATGTGGAATGATTCCATGTTTGTTCAGAAATTAAGGTATTTTTTAAGGGGAAAATATTTATTTTGTAAAACCAAGAAGTGATATCTAGTTTATTAGGGAGAAGGTATAAGATGCCTAAGTATTCGCGCGCCATAGTCCCAGTCCCCTTTTCAAAATACAAGGGGGGGACGTAAAAGGAGGCCGGGCTATTTCGCCTCTCCTCAGTCGGAAAATACGTAATTTTCGTCATTCCAACCAATGAGATTCTGGTTGCAATTTAGAGTCGGGGATTAACTCCGGACCAACGTTTGGACTGAAGATAAAGCTGGAAATGTGGGGAATTTATACCTTCTCCCTAGTAAACTAGATATCACTTCTTGGTAAAACCATAGCATTGAAGTATGTTTTGCCATATCTGGATTATAATGTTGATGTTTGTTTAGTAGATGTTGTTAATTTAGTTTTGTAGCAGCTGTTTCAAAATATGATTCAAGGTTGACATAGAATTTTAATTTCGGAACTATTTGACTCATCCATAGTGGAAATGTCAGAAAATTGGGACTAAAAATTTACTAGTACCATGAACAGGAACAATGTTCAATCTTTAGTAAAGGTTGAAACTTTTCCTTTAAATCAATTCTAAATTAACTTAACGTCACTTATTAATCTTAGAATATGAGCTCTTGTTTATTTTTGGAATTGTTTGACAAAACGCGTTCATTTCTATAAATAACACTAATGCACCTATTAAAATAATTAAATAATGTCACGTATAAACGTTAAATCAAAGTTCATAAATCCAGCAAAAAAATAAAACTCCCATAAATACACACATAAAATCTGTAACGTCATATCGAACGCCGGGAAGTTTTGGGTTTCCGTTTGGGTTGGGGTTGGTTTATTTATAGCGGTGTTCTTTTAGAAGAATTTGTTAAAAATATTATTTAGGTTCTGCTTTATACTCTAAAGGGAATACGAAAGCATTTCACGTATTTATTAAAATGTCGATGGTAAAATAGAGGCAGATGTTTGATCACCTTATTGTCTTCACCCCTCTCCTTTTCTTAAAAAAAAAATTGATTTGTAAACGTTTACGTGTCATATTACATTGCGATTAAATTGCTTTATAGGTGATACTCCCTTTAACTAAACAAGCCGAATATCCGATATCCGCGAAGGATAGGGTTTTATAGGATATATCACGTGACTTTGTTTCCTTTCACCAAAGAGAATATACCAAGAGGAGCAGAAAGTCTAACCTTTCCCAGGGTTTTTGAAAAGCCCGAGATCCGGTTTTTGTTGATTGGCTTAGCAGCGACGCATTTTATTGGTTAAATTATGTCGGCTGCTTATTTTTGGTGGTGGTAAAGCCTAGGTTGGTCTCTGAATGAACGTTGACGTACAAAAGGTAATTTTTAAGTAGACGACATGGTCACGTGAACAACCGAAACTAGTTTCTCCAAATTCAGAGCCAGTCCATATTTACAAAGTTTCTGCTCCTCTTGGTATATTCTCTTTGCTTTCACCCACAATCTGTAAAATTGTGCTGTGACTTGAAAATATTTGACATTTTTTTTCCTCGCGTCTCTTTATTGTTTAAAGCACTTAGTTTTTATTTTTATCAGTAAGGTTTAGCCTGATTCCTGGGAATGGAAACTCGAAAGCGGCCCAACCTATCTTAGGGTCAATGTACAATCGTTTCTTCCTTTTTTTATTTTTTCATTATCTTGATTAATATAGATTAAACTTGAACTCGGGTCTTCATTCATTCCATTTTTGGTGTATCATGTAGTTCCCCGTACTGATTTCAAGGTTGAGATGTATTGAAATTTATAATATGTTCCTACTACAAGCACTTCAAAAATTGGATTATTGTGAATTTTAGTATTTGAACCTTCAAGAACTTGAATTATTTTGTGAATTTTAGTATTTGAACCTTCAAGAACTTTAATTATTTTGTGAATTTTAGTATTTGAACCTTCAAGAACTTGAATTATTTTGTGAATTTTAGTATTTGAACCTTCAAGAACTTGAATTATTTTGTGAATTTAAGTATCTGAGCCTTCGAGAACATGAACTATTTTGTGAATATTAGTATCTGAACCTTCGAGAACATGAATTATTTTGTGAATATTAGTATCTGCGCTTTCAAGAATTGAATATTAGCAAGAAGTGATATCTAGTTTATTAGGGAGAAGGTATAAATTCGCCAGATTTCCAGCTTTATCTCCAGTCCAAACGTAGGTCTGGAGTTAATCCCCGCCTCTAAATTACAACCAGCATCTCATTGGTTCTTGAAAACTCACGTCAGCGCGACGCCAATGACGAAAATTACAGTCATATTTTCCGACTGAGGAGGAGAGACGAAATAGCCTGGCCTCCTTTTACGTCCCCCCTTTGTATTTTGAAAGGGGGGCTGGGACTATGGCGCGCGAATACTTAGGCATCTTATAACTCCTCCCTAATAAACTAGATATCACTTCTTGATATTAGTGAATTTTAGTGTCTGAACCTTTCAAGGGTTTAATAAACCGTCCAGGGAATTTATTGTAATTATGTTTTGTGACCAAATAAGATTACAATATTTTAAACGTAAACCCCATTTTAAGCTAAATAAATCACAAAGTGTTAAAGCCACAGTTACATGCAGGGTGATAATGTTCGCCTTCGTGTAAGGAACAAAGAAAATTATAGATTCTTGAAACATTTTATTTAATCGTAATTTATTATCTAAAAAGGAAATTAATTTACAGTTAACTGTAGTTAAATGTTAAGCCTAATATCCAGGGCAAAACATCACGTTTCGGAAACTGGGTCTTATACCACTACCAAAAACATAACAAATAAACCTTTCTATAATGGTTTGGATCGTTTTCTCATATAAGGACATTGGAGAAAGCTCTAAGGAAAGTGAAAAAAATGTTCTCTGTGGTTCTTACGTAAGAAATTTCCACATTTTTCTTTGCCAATTTTCATAATAAATACTAGTTCTATGGAACTGGCAGAGACTCTGGTCAAAGTTAAAGCGAGATACGACCACCAAAAAAAATGTATGAAGGGATAATAAATGAAGTAAGAATTTGGTTCCCTTTTATTGGTTAGTTTCCTGCCCAAAACTTTCAAACATAAAAGAACTAGGGCGAACTCACTCGGAAATTTGGAATTTGCGTGCTGCTGGTTTCTAAAATATTTTTTCAAAGAATTTTTTTTTTTACTTTCAAAAATTGAAAACGTTGTTTGAGAAACGTTTTGCCAGCAAACAATTTAAATGGTTTCTCGGAAGGCAAGGTGTTGAAGGTTCCAAGGATTTTACTTTAGAAGATGACATCATAGAACTTGAAGCGGCTTTCTCATATTTTACAAAAACCTGTTTTGTGTTTAGAATCTGTTTTTGACTTCGCCGGAGAAATATGACTAAAATTACGTAGGAATGGCTTTCGAATTTACTGTGGGAGTGCTGCATTATTCAATAACCCTTTAGGGGGTAGAGTACGTCATAGTGCGTCAGTATTTGACAGTAGATGCCCTTACGAAATTAGTTTGTCTATGTAAGAACAAAAGTTCGTAAACTATCAGCAACGAAGTGAGATATTTGTAGATATCTGTTAATAATGTTTTTATGGGCTAAATACGTCATGTACTCGCGTGTTTATGATAAAACGTTACGTAAACATCTTTAACATAAATATTTAAGAATTATTCCGGTGGTAGTCTGTGATTTTTGCATAGCTTGTTAATTAAGGGCGATTCGCCATCTCGTTGTTGTTTAAGTGGAAACGTCTACCGTCTACGTGGGTTTTGATGGGTTTTTAAAGATTTTATTTTCACTAGCCCACCCTCTCTCGCTCTCGCTGTAGTTCAACCATAAATAGGCAATAACAATTTAAGTCTATCTTTATATGGGAATGAACATATGGATCCAAGGATCACTCTTTCTTTAAATGAGTTTGGAATGTTCGAATGGAAGGGCTACTTCGAAAAGAAGATTATTTCTTCCTGTGGATTTGGAATTATTGGAAGATGACTTATCCGTTAGTTATTCCTTCGAATGGAAGATGAATTATCCGTTAGTTATTCCTTCGAATGGAAGATGAATTATCCGTGCGTTGTTTGGATGGAAATGATGCGTGAGCATTGGACTGACTTTATCCGTCAGTTCTTCGAAAGGAAGATGAGTTATCTGGCAGTTATTTGAATGGGAGATATTTTTCCTTACGTAATATGAATGGAAGATGTTTTATCCTTGCGTATTTTGAATGGAACATGATTAATCCTTGCGTGTTTTGAATGGAACATGATTAATCCTCGCGTGTTTTGAATGGAACATGATTAATCCTCGCGTGTTTTGAATGGAACATGATTAATCCTTGCGTGTTTTGAATGGAACATGATTAATCCTTGCGTGTTTTGAATGGAACATGATTAATCCTTGCGTGTTTTGAATGGAACATGATTAATCCTTGCGTGTTTTGAATGGAACATGATTAATCCATGCGTGTTTTGAATGGAACATGATTAATCCTTGCGTGTTTTGAATGGAACATGATTACTCCTTGCGTGTTTTGAATGGAACATGATTACTCCTTGCGTGTTTTGAATGGAACATGATTACTCCTTGCGTGTTTTGAATGGAACATGATTACTCCTTGCGTGTTTTGAATGGAACATGATTACTCCTTGCGTATTTTGAATGGAACATGATTACTCCTTGCGTATTTTGAATGGAACATGATTAATCCTTGCGTATTTTGAATGGGACATGATTAATCCTTGCGTATTTTGAATGGGACATGATTAATCCTTGCGTATTTTGAATGGGACATGATTAATCCTTGCTGATTTTGAATGGAACATGATTAATCCTTGCTGATTTTGAATGGAACATGATTAATCCTTGCTGATTTTGAATGGAACACGATTAATCCTTGCGTATTTTGAATGGAAGGTGATTTATCCTTGCCTAATTTTATTGAAAGATGATTTATCCTTGCTGATTTTGAATGGAACACGATTAATCCTTGCGTATTTTGAATGGAAGGTGATTTATCCTTGCCTAATTTTATTGAAAGATGATTTATCCTTGCGTATTTTGAATGGAAGATATTTTAACCTTGCCTAATTTTAATGAAAGACGATTTATTCACTTTTAATTCGAAAGAAAGGCTATTTATCCGTTCGTATTTCGAAGGAAAGGCGATTTATTCATCGGAAATTGGAATGGAAGAGAATTTATCGGAATGTAATTCGAATAAAACATGCTTAATCCGTTAAAACTACCCTAAATACAGTGGTAGACTGGTAGCTTCTTAGCATCCCAGATACATGACATGGCAACCCTCCTTTACTCCCTATGGTATGACCATGACTCCTATACGAAAAACAAAAATAAAACTTAATCCTTCCGGGCTATTAATCTAATCCCATTTGCATAAATTTTCATCATCTTAATGAAGCCCATTACTTTCGTTAATTGTTTTACGCCCGGTTAGTCGCGTTACCGTTAACGTACAGACAATGTTACCAAACCTATTACCAGACTCAAAATGGGGTCATGTTTAGGGCGAAAAAAATTACAATGCGTTCGTTTTCCAACCTTTTTGCGCAAAATGCGCCCACTTGAAAAAATTCAAAAACCAACCAGAACTAAAATGGTTAGGGTTAGGCCTTGTACAGTAGTAACCTACGGGGGGTTTTTTTTTTTTCATTTATTATAAATAGAACAAAACCAGCGGGATATAGGCCAAAAACGTGAGGGTTTCAAGAAAGAAAGCTAGATGGTACATCATAGCCGTAAAGCAACAACCTTTGGCACTGGATGCCTCGTAGAAATCGCGTCACTAGCGTGGTCGTGACGATAAAGACGTTTAAAAAGAAATAACACATGAACCTGAGTCAGGGACTGAGGGTTATCTGGTTCCTTCAGGAATCAGGGCCGGAAGTCGCTCAAAATATCGAATTTTCAAATAATGTAAGGTTTATTTTGACTTACCCATAATATTAAATTGAAGATAATCACTAAGTATTTCATACAGCTGAAACATCCCTTCATATCACACATTTTCGCGACTTGATATTTTACTTAATTTTAATTTTTAAATTTTCTTCAAAAATCCGTTGGAGCGTTCTGGTTGCTTTGACAATTCTTGCCTTAACGAGACAATTTCGCAGAGTTTTTTAGATATTAAATAGATTATAGATAAGGTACTAAATTCAATTTAAGATAGCGTCTGTCGTTTTTCGGGCTAAAAACAACTACTGAACATGAGAACCGTTTCCTTTTAGCGACTAGCGAAAAATATGCGTTTAACTGTGGATACAGGGTAACAGGGAGAGTCCTTTTGGGTTGGCTTGGATATTCTCTAGAAGCTTTACCATCCATCCTTCCCCCCACTCCCCCTCTCCCCTCTACGCAAGAGCTTTCTCTCGAGAATTATTGGATATTTTTGTAGGGGGAAATATACTGTGTAGTTGGAACTGTTTTTGGGATGATAGTATGAAACTAACTACGTGTTGGAGAGTGTATGAAAATGTCAAGTCGCGTAAAGAAGGATTGGGTTTAAAATTATTTTATATTATATTTAATATCTGTTTGTAATAAATAGTCTTATATTTAATACATATTTGTAATAAGTTTAGGCTTACATTAATTAAATTAATCATTTAATTAATTTATATTATATATATATTTTTTTTCAAAATTAGTAGCTAGAGTAGCATAAATTTTCAATTGAAATAAGTTTAGGCTTACATTAATTAAATTAATCATTTAATTAATTTATATTATATATATATATTTTTTTTCAAAATTAGTAGCTAGAGTAGCATAAATTTTCAATTGAAAAATTTAAAACAATCGGGGAAACATTAACTTCTTAATTATTTTCAGACTTTGAAAGTCTATTAAATTCAAGTTAACAAGTCATAGTTATTTTAACGAATGAGCCAGTGTAAATAAAACCGCGCTTTTCAAATGTAGTATTTAATCTACTAAAATAGTAGTTAAACTCCTATTGCTTAGTAGGACAGTATGTTTAATTTCCTACTATACTACTATACACTGGCAATGTCAACTCTATTCCACTCCCAGTTCCTGAGTTGTGGTACTACTTCATGCGAAATGTCTTTCAATTTTAATCATATATATTTTGGGGCGCGCTTACTTGGTCTCTCTCTCTCTCCGCTTTTTGGCGGGATTGAACCCGGCGCATGTTTGTAACTAAAATTCTAAGAGAAGTGTAGGCCTACCCTATTGCCAAATCCGTTGAGTCAAAACCGGAATAAATGAGCAATTTTTCGTTTTTCGAGCATGGCGCAAGTTGGCCGTGACACACTTGTTCATTAAATTTATAATTGTTTTTAATGTAAATTTTTTTTCTAGACTAGGATATTGGTACGGGAACTGTCAAACATTTTGACGTGATAATTGCCTGTTAGATGGCGTTTCATGCAATATAGAGGCCAAGGCTTAGTGTATTATGTTATTGTTGATGTAGTAATATCGTTATTCGCTAATGGCCTTTAATGATTAATGTAGACGTATTTATTTTATGTCAGGGCAAAGTGGTTAAACATGATTTAATAGATATTTTAATTTATACACTTTGAGTGGCTTGTAATCGTATTTTTGTCCCTGCGAAGTCACTTATGGACTAATATTCTACAGTTTTATTTTGGGGGGCGGTGGGAATAGCTTCACATATTTGCCTCTAGGCGTTTTTTAGCGTTTGCATGTTCTTGTAAGAGGATTGTTCCATTTATGGCTGCTAGGGGGAGTTCCTACTGATAAGTACTACTAACTTAAAGGAGAAAATGTGAAAACAAATAAAATTATTTTATTAGTGAAAAGGGCTTTTATATATTTTGCGTTATCGTTCTACCAAAATACAAAAGCGTATATATTTTACTAAAGTATAAACACATAAAATGTTATGACTTTGGTTTTAAAATAATGTATATTTAAACACATAAACATAAAAATAGACTTAAATTTTAGAACATGCTTATCATGTTGACCTATTTCCTCCTCATCCACCCCCACAAATAGGTCAATTACCCCATACGGCCTACACAGTTCAAATTTTGATCCTATTTTATCACAAAGTGCACCGGATTAAACCGGGATTCCGAATCACATGCTCTTTGTAGCGCGTCGCTATTGGCGAGTGTTATCCCCTACTCTCTTTAGGGGCGGAGTTTTCCCGTCACGGCGTTTCCCTTTTCCTGGCGGATTTGGCCGCCAGTCGAAGGCCACGTTCAATGCCCTGTAGTTACTTTGTGTCTTAACTATTACTAGTTAAGTGACCTTTGTCCTTTAATATAAATATAAATATTAATTTTTAGTTTAAAATTAAGGTGATTATCTTCTGACGACTGCAGATCTTGGTAAGATATTATAAGGCTATTTCGCGCCAAATCGCGACGGGGAAAAATTATGGGAGAGAATTTTTGCGCCCTCGTGTACGAAGAGAGTTACTATCATGGCGGCTTTTGTGAGCTACTCTAACCGCGGCGCTCCTTGAGGACGAGTTTACCCCTAGGTGGCGCACGGTCAAAATATTTACCATTGCAGCTTTTAACTATTATTTCGTGATAGTTAATTTTTGGCCTTAATCAACTTGTTTAGGGAAACTATATTTTATATTTATTCTCGGGAGCGTAAATAATAGGAATAATTTTTGTGACGCGCTACGAAAATCGATAAAAAAAGAGTCGCCTTTAGGCCTTGGCTTTTTTTTCCCAATTCCGTTAAGCCTTGGCTATCGAATTTTATTTTCTGTTTCCCCCCCTTAGAGGTTCCAGCCCCTCACTTTTACAAGGTTTTTAAGATTGTAGATTATTAATGTGGATTAAGTTAAATGTCCACATATAATTAACTTTAATTTTTATGGTAATTAGGTCAATTTAATTAAAACAGTGAAAACGTACTTAGTTTCATGTTGAACGGATTATGTGAGGTTAGCAAGGCTCTGAAACCCTCCCCCCCCCCATCCCACAATGAGGTGACACCCGACCTTGTGACCTATTGTTTAGTCACGTGTAGTTAATCTTTGATAATTATAGACTTAAATTTTATCCCATGGTCACTCTGCTTGACCATTAACTACTGTTTGATCACTTTTAGCAATGTCAAAGTTATGATAAAGTGTCATCGTTAAATATGATTAATTATAATTAAGTCTTAAAAAATATTTATTTATTTATAAAACAAGTTGATTAAGGCCATCTTAAAAGCTCTTCGAAAACTGATCAATCCGCAGAAAAAACTGATCAATCAATTGAAATTCCTAAAACAAAATGGAGATCGGGTTCACTCCATTTTGGTTCTTTTTGCGTTATCGAAAAGTAGCGCATGAGCCGAAGCAGCCAGAGGAAGCGAAGCCGTTGCCTGTACCAATAGCGAAATGTTCGCTCCCTGAAATTGCTTCCCCTCTTTTGCTATGATGTTTACGTGCAAGTGGTGCGGTGCCGGTGTGCTTGTCCATAGAGAAATGCTTGTCTAGGGTTGAGGAGAAGCAAGGAGGCGAACGAAAATTCCCATTCGATCTGCGCAGCCCTGTGCTTTTTATCACAGAAGTCTCTTGAGGGTTTTATTTTCTGAAAGGAAGTGACGTATTCACCCTTTCCGCTAGAGGGCAGTGTAGAAAACGTAATTTCTTTGAGTGGCTTAAAAATTCGGCCCCACCAAAATTCCCGTAGTATAACCTTGGGGGAAATATCGGTCCTGTCCAAGTCACTCAAGGACTATTTTTTATTGATTAAAGGGAATATAAACAAATTTAAAATTATCTACTATAATTGACTCGTTTATACTCCCTTTATAAAATATTGTTATTGATTAAAGGGAGCATAAAATGTGTACTATAATTTCAAATAATTTATATTCCCTTTAAAAGATATTTTTTAATGGTTTATGTTGCAATTTGGTCGCGTGATAAGAATTTCAATATTGGGAATTTTTAGAAACGGATACGCAATTTAATCGATTTAATTAACTTTAGACATGTGATAATTGCTTCACGTGACCATTGATAGTTAACAGGACTAATTATACGTGACCAACTTGTTTGTGTACACAATTGTAGAAGATAAATGCAGTATAATAATGGCGGCTGTTCTATTTTTTGGGTGGTTGGGAGGTACATTCGTACTCTCATCAGTACTGACGACGGAGAGTATTGGCGAATTGGAGTCACGTGATGCGCCGGCGCATGGAAAACGCGTTTCGTTTCGCTGTCTCTTATTCCCCGCACGACCGGGTTGTCGCTTCTCTCGCCCGATGTTTCAGTAGTCCGTGTTGATAGCGTCGCTTTTATGGCCTTCGCATTTTGAGCAAAGTTTTTGGGCTCTGAGCACACCGCGTTAGGCTTAGTGACAGCCGCCATTTTGAATTCACAATTTCAGTATTTTTTATAGTTAATTAGTTTAATCCCAGTAAAATTTAACTAAGGTTATCATAGATAGTGTATGCTAATTTTTAATTACTCGTTTAATTACGGTACGGTAATTAGTTTAATTAATTTTTAAAATACCGGTAATCTAAATAGGCGCCATCTTTGATTACTTCATTTATTTAGCGTAAGATAACCATGATACCTCGGGGAAGGTGACAAGGTCAACAATTAACTTGGTTGCGCAATGTCACTGATTAAAATTTTTAGGACCAAGGCTTAGGAAAAATACGCGATTTTCGTTCGAAATAATCGAAATTTCGACGTTATTATTTTATAGAATAATGTTTTATTCTAAGATTATTCATTTTTGGTCATAGTTTAGATATTCATGAAGATAAATTTTTGAAAGCTGAACAGAAAGTAATTTGCTCGTGGTATTACGCGAATTTTCCCTCTCTCGGCAAAGTCTCTCCACTACCGGCGCGAGTTTGTCTGCCTTCGACTGAGCGAGATCGACTATTTCGGAGAGGGAACTACTTTTTTTGTCGGTTTTTAAAATTACTCTTGATCAAAATGGCTGCCGTAGTTATGGCGGCCATCTTTAAAGTAAAGACGTTATTTTTTCGGGAATTGGATTAAAAATTCGTATATTCTTTAAGCGGCCTGCTAGACGGTTTTTATATACAAATCCCATAGAGCGGTTTATACGGCGGCCATCTTTTCTCGGAATAAATTAAAAATGGCGCCTTTTCATTGAATTATAGTTTTATGACTATTATTCGTATACTCTTTAAGCCGCTTGCAAGACGACAGTTTATCTAAGATACTTAGAGACTATACTATTAATACTAAATCTATTTTGGTAATTCGGCGGCCATTTTGTTTTATAACGGCCATTAGCAATTCATTTGGGCATTTACGTTTCCCCCGGTTTCCCCAATTGTTTATTTTTTATATTTCAAGTTAATTTCAACAGTTTTTTATTTATTTATTTTAAGGTTGCAAGATGAGGTGACGTCACGTCTATTTCCGCTTCCTGTGGATTTATTAAATGATAACGATGATGATGATTTAATATGGCAATTATTGGACGATACTAATAATAATAATACAACAATCATGAACGGTGCAACGGCCTGCAATATTTATTTCACCGTTCACGCCAAGTTGGAAGCCATAGCGGCGGTCAAGAAAGGCGAACGCCGCATGAAAGTGGCCCACAGTCTGGGCATCACTGGCGCCGTCTTGTCCGAATGGTTAGCGGCTTTGGCTCATCAGGATTGGCTGATGGGATGTCAAAAATCTCCGATAAACCACGAGTCCGACACATTGGATAGGGCGGTTTACACATGGTGAGATTAAAAAATGTTTCTAGTTGTTTTTTTATATCGGTTAGTCGCGCCACCCATCGGTTTGTAAAACGGGAAGGCGAGACTAAGGGATAAGAAAATTATCGAATTTTGGTGGTGTTTCGGTTGTGTAGGTTTTACAAAACAATGTTTACAATTACAATTCAAGTTATTGTATATTGTATTTAATTTGTATATAGATAGTGTACACTAAAGGGGCTAGGAAAATTTCATCCCCCCCTTTCTTAACTTCAACGGCGTTTTAGGGTTGAAAATAATTAGTTATTAGTCATCCCCCCCCTTTCTTAGGGTTGAAAATAATTTGTTATTAGAGCATCTCGTGTTTGGAACTGAATGATGTGAATCGAACAGAACTGCAAGCTTTTCAGTCTGTTGTAGATAGCGTGTGAACAGCAGTCACAAATGATTGGTGACACTTGTGTACACACTATTTATAGTTCTTGTTTCGGGCTAGAGTAGAGACCCAACGTTTCACATAAACCGGTTTATTCTTTAATAAATTTTATATTATATGTAGTCGGGATAAAATAATTATTAACACGTGACAACTCTCGCTTGTTGCGTTGCATTTTAATAGGCTACATTTGAAATTTTCCCGCCATATTGCTTTCACACTTATGGCCGCGCATGAGCAGTTGTAATGTTTGGCGCCATGAGTTTTACGCTTCTATAGAGTAAAACGTGTAAAATAAACTACGATGGACGTGATTTAGAATATTTTGTGATTTAATATTAAAATAAAATGCCTAGTATTTAAACCGAGAGAGTAAAATTAAAACCACGTTAAGAAATAGACAGTGTTTAAGTTCTAACGGAAACGGTGCAATGATAATAATTGGTTAAAACTCGCTAAGCCTCGGCGACCGTATGGGATTGGGATCATCGCTTCATCGGCGGACATCGGCGATGTCGTGCCGAAAGGGCCGCGTTAACCCGCGTATAACACGCTCGTAAGCCTTGGCGCCCAATTTGGCAATGAGATAGAATATATATATAAACCTAGAGTCACAACGTGGGATCTCGAGATCGACGATTCGCGATACACTTTTTGTCGAGCATGAATCTTTATCAAATACGGGTGGCGCCGCCTATTAGTCACTTGAAGAACTTTTTTATTACCGTCTGCTGTCAAAATAGTTTTTTAAACGTGTTAAATAAAATAAGCAAGTTAAATAATAAAAACTCTAGTCCTTTTTAATCTAATAAATAGATGAAATAAAAATTATAACGATGTTTCTGATTGAAAATAAGCGAGTAAAAGTTGTAATTAGTTCCGCTAGAGGCTCACAGGTGGCGCTGTCATGTTTTGATAAACTTGCTTGATAAAAAAAATGTGTATCGCGGTAAGCCGATTTGAATTGGAACTCTATCTATCTCATTGCAATTTGGTCTGTAGAATATTATAAACTACCCCAATTTTACGTCTATCAATTGGCCATATGTCTAATCAGCGCCACTAGCGGATGGTCTGAAAACTACTCCCATAGAGTCTAGGTATATTTAAGCGGGTTTGCAGAATAATAGCCAGGTGGCTCGAACGCCGCGCCATCTGACGGAAATTCTGCAAACCCGCTCAAATATACCTAGACTCTATGGGAGTAGTTTTCAGACCATCCGCTAGTGGCGCTGATCAGACATATGGCCAATTGAATTCGATAAAATTTCACCTAGGAAGTTCAATTTAAACTTTAACAACCATTAGTCAACACTGTTTTATAAAAATAAACTCGAATGCCTAACTAGTAAGGTAAAAGCAATGGGTACATAAATACGACTGGCAACAAACATTCTTTCTGCGCATGCTCACCTCTCGAGAATTTTACCCCATTTTTACCCTCGCTCAACCTGTGAAAAGGTCTATTAATCAATAAAGAAATAGTATCACGTGACGACAGAAGCATAAGCTCGTGCGCACGCGCTATTACGTTAGATTTGAAATTTGAAAATCTCGCGCTGTTATTTAAAATTTCAACGGTTTTGAGCCTGAATTGTGTTTTTTTTTTTAAGGTCTCCAATTTGTTTCTTAATTTTTTGTCGTAAATCTTGAAACTAATTGTAGTTTTCTTATTGGTTCACTTCAGGTACATACAACAACTGAAAGCGGATATTCATCCCACCTTTGAGGAAGTGATAAAAAAAGCCGATGTGTTCGCGACGCGATTAAACAAAGCCCCGGGTCACGTGAACGCGCATTGGGTGAACGTTTGGATGTTTCGTCATTCTATTAGGCTTCGCGACGCGAACGCGCCCAAAGTGAGTGCCGCGCAAATAATGGAAGAAGAAATAGAAGATAAAAAAATTAAAGAGCAGTTGGGCAACGAATCGGATTTAAAGGCATTGGCCGGAAATGGACTTGATCCCAAGCCTAAACAGAGAACCCGGAAGAGAGCCTCGTGAGTACTACTTTTGGTATTTAGTAAGAAATTCGGGACGCCATTTTGATTTGCTTTAGTTATGTTAAGAATTTATTGTCGCCGTACCTATCGTGTTTTCTAGCGTTTTAATATGGTGGCATTGTGTATTATGATACCTTTAACCAACTTGTTTTTCGCTGTACAAATTGTAGTTTTGAAAAGTGGCTTCAGTACGGCGCTTTATGAAAGCGAAATTGTGTATTTGGGTCTTACACTTTTGTTTTATTATGTTGAGAAAAAGCGGGCTAAAGTCAGTCTGTCCAAAAACGGATTTATGTACTAAGAACATCGAATTCTAGCTTTAGCCTCTGGTACCATCCTAGGGTACTTTGAGTGACTTCGTCTGCTTATAGTTTGTCTCCACCCACAAATTTTGTATATAGCGACTTCTAGCGGTCGAAAATATCATTCTTATCTCTATTTTCGTGGTTAAATAATTTTTTATTCGAAATTGCACCAGTGGTAAAAAAGCAAAGTGGACTGTTGTCCAATGCGATATAACTCACGATTTAATGGAACTAAGTTTTAATGTTAAGAATATATATAATTTATGTTTCTTTAATTATCTGGTTTTTCTTTCTTTGTACTAAAATTATTATTGTAGTACATTTTTAAGTTATTATAATTATTTATTTTACTTATGCAGTATCTACATTTAAAGCCCAAAATATAAGAGAATAAGGCCGATAGATGGCGAGCGCGAGTTTTGAAATTATAAGCCACTCACATCAAAACATACAAAGTAGTCTAGGATAGCTATGGAATTTGCTTGGTTCAACGTTCTTCTCACGTAAATCCGTTTTTGGTCTGTCTGATAATAACGCTCTTACAAAACGTCATTACTATTGGTGGACTTACTTATAACCCATTAACAAAGCGTTAGCATTGGCGTGGTCAGGTTTCTGCTTCGAAGTATATTACTACAATGTAATAATTTAACGCTTAGTGAACAGCTCTTTTTTCGTCTTTAGTTCTGAAAGTTGTGAACTTGTGATTAGGACTGTTCACGAGCTCGAGCCAGCTCGGGCTCGTGACGAGCGAGCCGAGTTCGAGCCGAGCCGAGCCGCCACTTTTGCGGCTCGATTAATTAACGAGCGAGCTTTTTTATGGTCGAGCCGAGCCGAGCCGATAGGCATCGAGCCGAGCCGACTCGCGAGCCGGCTCGCGAGCTTAGTCACTGATATAGTGCTTTCCTTTTAGTCTTTATTCTCTCCACCAATAGCGTTCCGTTGTATCTTTACATGAAATAAAGCGTGGGAAAAATCTCTCGTCTCTAACCTTGAGCATATTTTAAAGAGCGGGGTTTACTGAACCACTACATTCCTAAACATGGGATGGCATTTATAGTCATTCTCAAGTTTGACGTTAGTAGTAGCAATTTTTTTTAATCATGTATATGTTAATCGAGCCAGCTCGGCTCGGCTCGATCATTTTCGAGCCGAGCCGAGCTAGAGCCGAGCCAAGACCCAGCTCGGCTCGAGTCGAGCCGAGCCGCCGTTTTTTTGACTCGAGCCGAGCCGAGCTTTTAAAAAGCTCGCTCAGCTCGGCTCGTGAACAGTCCTACTTGTGATTTGCAGCTTGCATAGATTTTCAACAGAGATAGAGATATAGAATTTTTTAAAACTGAGCCACGAGATGTCTCTTTGGAAATAACGCTCCCCGCATAGATCGCATCGGCGTCGGGTGATTTTTGGGCGACAGTAGTGATGTTCCCACCAAACTTCCCATGTCTGATCTTTCTCGCTGAGATTCCCTGCCGGTGGTCGCGCGCCGTAGCCTCGGCAGAACAACCGTGGATAAAGGGTCTATGCATCGGCTTGACCTTGGGCTGTAAATTTCGCCGGAGAGAATCTGACGCACAATACAGTCTTACAAGCCTGTTCGGTTACAGCCCCTTTTTAGGAGAGTTCTTCCATGGATAAAGAATAAGAGTGAGGAAATTTGTTTTCACGCTTAGAGGATATGCAACTCCCTATCTCCGACGCCAGCGTATTCGATATAGGCTTACTCTGTTGCAGCTTCGGTTGTCGGCACGCCCAATGGTAGGTCTCTATGTTGGGAGCGGGTTAGCGGTAACCCATAACGTAGATTTATGCGTGCTGACAACAGACGATAGGATTTTAAATCCTTAAAATCAGTATTTCTTTCGTCTGTTGTCAGTACGCACAAGGCTACGTTATATGTTACTGCTAAGGTGCTCCAACATAGAGACCTAACTTTGGGCGTGCCGACAACCAAAGCTGCAACAGAGTAAGCCTATATCGAATAAGAGTTGCCTATCCTTTATGCATGAAAACAAATTTCCTCCCGCGCATCCTTTATTCTAGCTTTATCCATGAAAGAACTCTCCCAAAAATGAGCTGTAACCGTAGCAGGCTCGTAAGAACTGTATTGTTTGTCAGGTTCTCTCCGGCGAAATTTTACAGCCCAAGGTCAAGCCGAGTGCATAGACCCTTTATCCCTGATTGTTCTGCCAAGGCTTGGGCGCGCGACCACCGACAGGAAATGTCAGCGAGGAAGATCAGGCATGGAAAGTTTTGTGCAACATCACTACTGTCGCCCAAAAATCATCCGTTGTCGGCGCCGATGCGATAGCCCTCAATTTTCTGACGCATCGTACTGGGGCAGATGAGTTTTGCCTCTGGCGTCTGAGCACTCTGAGGGTAATTACGCGGGGCATGACCAGCTTAGATAACCTTCTTTCGGCGGTAGAAGGTCTGCCAGCTTTACCCGACCTTATGTTATCAAACGACTAGTAAAAGCGCCCCTAGTTCCGACTTTCGCCGTTAGGTGCGCTACCAACCAAGTTTTCCTCGTAATGCTATTAAAATGGGGGAAAAAATTCGGATGTGGAGTCGGTTTTAGAGCATTTTTAATAAATTTACCGATTTTTTCGTGTCCGAATTTTAAATGAGAAGTCAAGTTGGTTCTAATTTATATTTTTGAGACCTGTTTCATAATTTTCTTTCCGTTATTTGACGAATAATCAACATTCAAAGTTTGCGTTGTCTATTAAGTCGGAGAAATTAAATTTCTCGGAAAACCTAAGTCTTGCTCCAACGGCGCCACTAAATTTTAATGTAAACTTCCTTCAGACCAAGGCGCATTTCACCGCCTTAAAAAGAACTCCCAATTTTGAATGTTGATTATTCGTCAACTAACGGAAGGGAAATTATGAAATAGGTCTCAAAATATAAATTAGAACTTATTTGACTCATTTAAAATTCGGCCACGAAAAATATCGGTAAATATAATAAAAATGCTCTAAAACCGAGTCCACTTCCGAATTTTATTTCCCATAGAAAAAGCATTACGAGGAAAACTGGGTTGGTAGCGCACCTAAGGGCGAAAGTTGGAACTAGGGGCGCTTTTGCTAGTACTTTTTTACCATGGGGCTCGGGTATAGCTGGCAGGCCTTCTACCACCGGTATTCTAAGTTGGCCATGCGCGAGGAAGTTACTTTTTGCTCTTCGATCACGCGCAGAGAGATTTCTATAAGGACTCTCGTGAATCTTTCTTTATGTGAGCATGTCAGCTTTTACAAAAGGCACACGCTGCTTGCCCTTGAAGGAGAGACGGATAGTGTAAACGCCCATTCCTATAACGTTACCTCTGTAGCCCCCCCCCCCACGTACGGCACCGAAGTCCTCCCAGCATCCTCAGCGTTTAGGTAGGGTCGTACAGTATGCAATCGAAAAGGACGCCCCCTCTGTCTTAAAAATATTAGTTCTCATAGAAATACAATGGCGCTAGGCGGCAGCACTTAACAATCGCCTATACCGAAGGGTAGGGGCGTGCGCGAGGTACACTGGGAGAGTTACGACTTACGGTGCCGCAGGTCGCCCGTCAATCTCACCCTGGCTTACCGAAATACCGACACACAGAAATGCCTCTCGTAAATCCCGTATACCCTCGTACCGGTGGATAGCAAACTGTACCCTCAGCGGTGTGCCAACATGAGCCAACATTTTCTACTGTAACGGGGGCAAAATGTCTGCCTAATGTTAAAGTCCCAGAGAGTAATGTCAGTTCTATTTAAGCAAACGTCATACCTTCTATCTCTTAGTTCAGTTTCATCCCCCTACCAGGCGCGTACAGTATCCCCTCTTACAAAAGCGCGCCTAGAGGGAGGGATACACAGTCTACTCCCCTCTCTACCTACACAACTCTATAGAGTTGAAAATTTGAGCGGGGGGGGGCGAAGGCCCCCATTGTTGGCACGCCCCTGTGTACCCTTGGTCTTGAATTATAACCTTGTAATTATAAGCCCGCAACAAAATCAATTATAATTTTTTATTCAGAACTGATAAAAACGCATCGGGTCCCGAAAAAATTCGAACTTACGCCAGAAATAACAACAATAAAATGGTGAATGGCTATACCCCAAATGACCATAAACAACAAGAACAACCCGTGAGCAAGAGATTCCGTTCATCCAGTTCCGATAGCCAAAAAGAGAACATTAAAGTGGCGGTGGACTCGAAACCCGCCCTTGAAATTAAACCCGATAATACGGAACCCAAAGACGAGACCGAAATAATTGTTAATTTCAAACTTGAATTCGCCATTGATGCCCTGATTAGGAAAATAAAACCTGACCCGACACCTAATATGGAAATGTATGAAGGATTGTCAAATAGGTTAGGTACCTGCGAAGGTTGGTTGATTAAATTTTAATGTGATGGGGTAACCACTTGTAAGTCAGTTTTGAGTTTTGTCGCGTGGAATACTAAATAACAGCTTCTTCACGATCTTCTATGGTTAGTTCCGCGTGTAATGTTTGAGGTGTTGACACTTTAGGTTCCTTTCTTCGAAAAGTTTCGACATATTTTAAACCTTTTTCGGACATTTCTTCGAAATCGGAAATGTATCGAGATGTTTTTAGCCTATTTCTATTATTATTCGAAAATGTTCAAGAGATTTTGAGCCTTGATTTGTCATTATACGAAAATGTTAAAAAGATTTTGAACCTTGATTTGTCATTAAACGAAAATGTTCAAAAGATTTTGAACCTTGATTTGTCATTAAACGAAAATGTTCAAAAGATTTTGAACCTTGATTTGTCATTAAACGAAAATGTTCAAAAGATTTTGAGCCTTTATTTGGCGTTATTCGTAGATGTTCAAGAAATTTTGAGCCTTTATTTGGCGTTATTCGAAAATGTTCAAGAAATTTTGAGCCTTGTTTTGGCGTTGTTCGAAAATGTTCAAGAAATTTTGAGCCTTGTTTTGGCGTTGTTCGAAAATGTTCAAGAAATTTTGAGCCTTGTTTTGGCGTTGTTCGAAAATGTTCAAATTTTCAGCCTTTATTTGGCGTTATTCGAAAATGTTCAAGAAATTTTCAGCCTTTATTTGGCGTTATTCGAAAATGTTCAAGAAATTTTCAGCCTTTATTTGGCGTTATTCGAAAATGTTCAAGAAATTTTCAGCCTTTATTTGGCGTTATTCGAAAATGTTCAAGAGAGTTTGAGCCTTTACTTTTCGTTATTCGAAAATGTTCAGGAGAGTTTGAGCCTTTACTTTTCGTTATTCGAAAATGTTCAAGAGAGTTTGAGCCTTTACTTGTCGTTATTCGAAAATGTTCAAGAGAGTTTGAGCCTTTACTTGTCGTTATTCGAAAATGTTCAAGAGAGTTTGAGCCTTTACTTGTCGTTATTCGAAAATGTTCAAGAGAGTTTGAGCCTTTGTGGGCCTTTCTTCGAAAATGTTCAATAGATTTTGAGTCTAAATTTGTCATGCGAAAAGTTTGTGTTTGAAACACGTCTTCGAAATTGTTGAGGGATTTGAGATTTCAGTCTGGTTTACACGGAATTCTGTTATTTTTGACGTAGACTTAAAGAATATTATTTAGCTATTTTTTCCGAGTGGTTACCCCATCTATTCTACTGTTCCGATGAATAATAGTCCATATTTTAAACTAATTACTTTATAATAAATATAGTTCAGTGTAAATTCGTTGAAACGTTGTTAAGACGATCGGGAAAATTCTCTACTTTGTACAAAAACAGTGGATTGTAAGTTAAAATTATTCCCAACATTTCATATACCAGTTAAAATCAATTAAATAAAAAAAATAATTTTAAAGATACGCTCAAAGGCAAGCTAGATTAAATGCGGATTGTAGAAAGAGACGTGAGTCAAAAAAAATTATTTATGGGAAAAAAGAAATTTTGAAATTGACCTAACATTTATATTTTGCCACTTTTAGCCACGCTTCTCAAAGGGAAGGGTTCGAATCAGAGACAAATGGTTCGTTTTTAAAACCATCGGTGATTTTTGAAATAACGTGAACTTTGACCTTGACATTATTAATTACAATAGGACGACTCTGACGACGGTGGTAGAATAGAATTTCCCGCAACCAAAAACGAAATTATATTTTCTGGTCAAAATAAATTAGAAAGGAGACATTTACCGCCTTTTGGCTCTGTTAAAAGACCGTAGGTTTTTTTTTTAATTTTTGCTTACTCATTAAGCCTAACTTAAGGTTTGGCTTAACTAAAATAATACTTTTGAATGGAAAAATAGAGAATTGAAAACCGGTATGTTAGTGTACGCGGCAAAGACAACTTCTCTAAGTACCTGGATGTTAGCTAGGATTCTCGAGATCAAAATGACCACGACTGACGGTTTAACTCAACCCATTTACCGCGTACGTTTCGAGAACAAAAAGAACCCGATAATTCGAGTTTGCCCGGCAAAACTTTTAGCCTATTCCGAACCGCCTAATGTGACGTTACCCGTTGGTTCCAGAATAGTCGGTGAGTAATATTATGGAATTGGTGATACCGGAAGGGAGTAATAAGAGAAGGATGCCACTTGATATATCCATAATGTTTTATGGCGGTAACGTGACTTCTCTACTCTGATTGGCTAACGAGCTGTCGTGGTTTACCGTTTAATGTAGTGAGGGGCACGTAGAGAACCAAATAATATGAGGATGGAATCCGTATTCTTTAAATGAATTTGATGAAGTTGGGGTCTGTAACAGACAACGCGAGTGAAAGTTAAACTTCTGATATCATAACATTATACCAGGGATAAATTTAGTTTTAGAAGTAGGAATGGAGAACAGAGTAATGCGGGCGCGCGGCAAAGTCTCGGACCCCCTTCCACGGGACGGAGGGGAATGAAAGAATAGGCAGGTCATAGCGGCAGAGGTTAAAAGGAATTACGTATTTTTCGCCGTCCCCTTCAGCAACGTCATCAAAACGTAGTTTAAGTGAGCAGCCAATAAGATAGTTTAAACTTTTCGTTACGTGTTGGAGGGAGATGCTCTATACTGGGCTATGAGTCGTGGTCGTACTGAAGTAAATACTAACCGTTCTCCATTCCTACTTCTAAAATTAAATCTATCCCTGATTATACCTTAAAAGAACAGCCTTTTTCTAAATACAAAAGGAAACAGATTAAAAAATACATCATCTCTTATTACAAAATAATTAGCATTTAATTAGTCTTAAAAACGTGGACTCCCTTCTCTTATTATACCCTTCTGATGGTCACTTCGTACGTAAGTGACATTCTTCCGATTGCAGCTCGGTACAAGGAAGATACCGGCGAGTATCATATCGCTCTCTATGCCGGTATAATTGCGGAACCACCTAAAGTCACTAATAACTTAAGATACCTCGTGTTTTTTGATGATGGATACGCTCAATATGTCCGCCATTTTGAAGTGTTTTTAGTCTGTAGCGGAAGTGAGTCCTTTTCCTATAATAATCGAAAGTACCAAAACAAAGGGAGCGTGAAATGTCAAGACAAACAGTTTGTAACCAACTAAGGTCCTACTCATTACAGGGTTCATACAAACCTGGAAAACCGGGAAAACCTGGAAAAATCAGGGAAATAAATAGTTGACCAAAAACTCAGGGAAAATTCAGGGAAATTTCGAATTTTTAGTAAAATTCATGGAAATCAGGGAAATTCGCGTCAAACAAGGGCCGAGTAATTAAGAAAAATGTTCATGAAAATACCCTCCATAGGATTAACATTACACCCAACTTTGGAGGCTCATAACTCTGGTTATATTAGAGATACGGCGATGTTCTTTGAGTATGTTATAGTCCAATTTGTCCCCCATCCAACCATACTAAAAACGTAGGGCTACGACAAACAGGGGCCGAGTAATTAAGCAAAATGTTCGTGAACATACCCTCCATAGGATTAACATTACACCCAACTTTGGAGGCTCATAACTCTGGTTCTATTAGAGATACGGGGATGTCATTTGAGTATGTTATAGTCCAATTTGTCCCCCATCCAACCATACTAAAAACGTAGGGATACGACAAACAGGGGCCGAGTAATTAAGCAAAATGTTCGTGAACATCCCCTCCATAGGATTAACATTACACCCAACTTTGGAGGCTCATAACTCTGGTTCTATTAGAGATACTGGGATGTCATTTGAGTATGTTATAGTCCAATTTGTCCCCCATCCAACCATACTAAAAACGTAGGGCTACGACAAACAGGGGCCGAGTAATTAAGCAAAATGTTCGTGAACATCCCCTCCATAGGATTAACATTACACCCAACTTTGAAGGCTCATAACTCTGGTTATATTAGAGATACGGCGATGTTCTTTGAGTATGTTATAGTCCAATTTGTCCCCCATCCAACCATACTAAAAACGTAGGGCTACGACAAACAGGGGCCGATTAATTAAGCAAAATGTTCGTGAACATACCCTCCATAGGATTAACATTACACCCAACTTTGGAGGCTCATAACTCTGGTTCTATTAGAGATACTGGGATGTCATTTGAGTATGTTATAGTCCAATTTGTCCCCCATCCAACCATACTAAAAACGTAGGGCTACGACAAACAGGGGCCGAGTAATTAAGCAAAATGTTCGTGAACATCCCCTCCATAGGATTAACATTACACCCAACTTTGGAGGCTCATAACTCTGGTTCTATTAGAGATACGGAGATGTCATTTGAGTATGTTATAGTCCAATTTGTCCCCCATCCAACCATACTAAAAACGTAGGGCTACGACAAACAGGGGCCGAGTAATTAAGCAAAATGTTCGTGAACATCCCCTCCATAGGATTAACATTACACCCAACTTTGGAGGCTCATAACTCTGGTTCTATTAGAGATACTGGGATGTCATTTGAGTATGTTATAGTCCAATTTGTCCCCCATCCAACCATACTTAAAACGTAGGGCTACGACAAACAGGGGCCGAGTAATTAAGCAAAATGTTCGTGAACATCCCCTCCATAGGATTAACATTACACCCAACTTTGGAGGCTCATAACTCTGGTTCTATTAGAGATACGGGGATGTCATTTGAGTATGTTATAGTACAAGTTGTCCCCCATCCAACCATACTAAAAACGTAGGGCTACGACAAACAGGGGCCGAGTAATTAAGCAAAATGTTCGTGAACATCCCCTCCATAGGATTAACATTACACCCAACTTTGGAGGCTCATAACTCTGGTTCTATTAGAGATACTGGGATGTCATTTGAGTATGTTATAGTCCAATTTGTCCCCCATCCAACCATACTAAAAACGTAGGGCTACGACAAACAGGGGCCGAGTAATTAAGCAAAATGTTCGTGAACATCCCCTCCATAGGATTAACATTACACCCAACTTTGGAGGCTCATAACTCTGGTTCTATTAGAGATACGGGGATGTCATTTGAGTATGTTATAGTCCAATTTGTCCCCCATCCAACCATACTAAAAACGTAGGGCTACGACAAACAGGGGCCGAGTAATTAAGCAAAATGTTCGTGAACATACCCTCCATAGGATTAACATTACACCCAACTTTGGAGGCTCATAACTCTGGTTCTATTAGAGATACGGGGATGTCATTTGAGTATGTTATAGTCCAATTTGTCCCCCATCCAACCATACTAAAAACGTAGGGATACGACAAACAGGGGCCGAGTAATTAAGCAAAATGTTCGTGAACATTCCCTCCATAGAATTAACATTAGACCCAACTTTGGAGGCTCATAACTCTGGTTCTACTAGAGATACGGCGATGTTCTTTGAGTATGTTATAGTCCTATTTGCCCCCCCCCCTCTCTCCTACGGGAAAAACCTGGAAAACTCGGGGAAGTGTATAGGGAAAACCTGGAAATCTCAGGGAAATTTGTTTTCCAAAAGTTGTATGAACTATGTCATTAACAACTGAAACCAATTGACCGCGAGAATAAATGCGCGCACTGTCTACTGAAAGCGTCACGTTCAGGCTCCCTTTAACGCGATTCAATCGATATTAACGTTTTTTAATTGATTGTCATCAGAGAAAGAAGTTTGGGAAGAAATAATGGATAGGTCCAGGGACTTTATTAGAACTTATTTAGCCCAATATCCAGAGGTAATTAATAAATCTTCCAAGTATTTTTTTTCTCGTAAGTACCTAAAACCCTCGATACGCGTAATCCAGCGTCCGATGGTGAAACTCCAACGGGGTCAACGCGTCAATACCGAATTTAACGGTAGATGGTGGAGCGCTATTGTTAACAGAGTCGATTCTAGTCTGGTGGAAATGTATTTCGAAAGCGATAGACGAACCGAATGGATTTACAGAGGTTCGACGCGCTTGGAGCCATTATTCCAGGAATTGGCTCGAACCAAAGCCATTAAAGAATCGGGGAAACCAGTCAAAAGACACAATACCAGCTTCAAGAGGAAAGACAGACCTTACGTCGAGTACACTTGCTTTAATGACGATGATATGGAGAATGGACGAGGTCAGTTTTGTTTCTTTCAAGCTTAATTTAGCTACATAACCATATAATATTTTCCATAAGTGTGGGTCTCCCATGTGAGCGAAGGCATTGTTCTCCAAGCGTGGGGTGGGGTGGGGGGCTTATAACTAGAGTGGTTTGTACTTGACGTTAAACACAGAGAAATGTGCGCAGCCCACAGATGATTGTGCGGACAAGTGTTGACGATCATTTGTAAGTGCAATTCAACTATTATCTACAACAGAACCTTGCAGTTCTGATCGATTCAGATCGTTCATTTACAAACCTGAGATGATCTCATAAATTACTGTAAACCCTGAAGCGCGGTTAAACTTAAGAGGCAGGGGAAGGAAATATCTATAGCCAACTTAGTTCGCACTATCTATAGAAACTCTAGTCGTAACCCTTTCGACCCATACGTATTGAAAATATCGTAGAGACTTGGCGTAACTCTAATCATCAACTCTATCTAAGTAGCAGGGTCCCCCGAAATTGAAGTTCTCGATCCCGCGAATGATAGATCAACCCCTCAACAAGCGGCTAGAAAGCAAATGGCTCGAAAGTCTACCACTCAGGACGTTAACCATCTTACCAACGGGAACGGACTTACTAGCAATGGACTATTTGTCAACTGTAAGCCTAAATTTAACCGATTAAATAAAATAGACCTAGTCCGCGTTCTTGTCGTCCTGAAAACGTATCTTATCCATCAGATAAACATCCCGGAGTGATTGATCCGGCCAAAGCCATTTCGCAACTTGGTACCACGGAAACGTTTACTCTAACCAATCCTAAAAGGATTTCTTATCTACCTCATAGGTAAGCGCCAAACTTTACCGTCTTAATCTTAATTAGATCGAATAAGTTCGACTGTCCATTGTAGATGTGTCAACCATTGTCTGGGGAAGGAAGACCCCTTGATCCATCGAGGACAAAATCCCTTGAGAATCCCAATGTTATGCGGTTGGCAACGCGAGGTGATCAAATTCAGCGTCGGCTGCAAGAGAGAAATATTTTATCGAGCTCCTTGCGGGCGTCGTTTCCGCAACATGGAAGAAGTGGCGCGATTCCTGAGGACCACAAATTCCAAACTAACTATCGATCTCTTCTGTTACGACGTGGCTGTTCATACCTTCGTCCAGTTTAAACCGTTAAAGGTAATGTATTCCCTATAAGCCCCGGTCGCCTTTGTTTTTGAAGCGATGTTTAACCTTTTTCGGCTGTTTTTTTGTCTTCCTTGTTTTTAAGACTTGTTACTACACAAAGGACATTACCTTTGGTCAAGAACCAGTGCCCGTTTGTTGCGTTAACAGTTTAAGTAACGAAAAACCACCTTATTTAGAATATTCCGCGAAAAGGTTCACCGCTAAAGGCGTCTCATTGACTCTTGACCCCGAGTTTTTGTGCGGATGCGATTGTGTCGATGATTGTCAAGTAAGTCAATTTCGTTTCCTACTATGTTTTATGGAATTGTTTTACTCGGTTCGCGTTGGTTACTCGGAGCTAGTGACGTAGATGAAGTAAGTATAGACTAAATAGGAAGAGGGACTGTAAAACCGAATGTAGTCAGTTCTCGAACTAGCTCTCAGTAAGTCTCTTCTATCATTACAAAGTGTACATATAGGAAATCTCTCTTTTTCCCCTCCCCCCTGAACACGTAGAACCGCGAAAAGTGTCAGTGCCAACAATTAACGGTGACCGCGTCGGGTGTTTTAAGCGCGGAACCTCGCAAGGACGCCGGTTACAAAAACCGTCGCTTGATGGAACCCCTGATGACTGGCATTTACGAATGCAATTCGCGTTGCAAGTGCAAATCTTCGTGCGTTAATCGCGTGGCTCAAAACGGGCTCCAAGTTCGTTTGCAAATGTTTAAAACCGAGCAACGAGGTTGGGGAATTCGATGTTTGGACGATATTCCTCAAGGCATGTTTATCTGTATTTACGCCGGACAATTACTCTCCGAACAAGAAGCGATTGATCAGGGAAAATCCTTCGGTGACGAGTATCAAGCCGAGTTGGACCATATCGAAGTGGTCGAGTGTTATAAGGAAGGATACGAGGCCGATGTCGTTGAGCCCGGAATATCGCAGGACTTAACGTACAAGTAAGTTGTTTTAGTTTTGATATCTTTATTCTTACTTGGGTTGAATGTGGTTTAATGATACAAAATTTCGGGGAAATTTCATTTTGTTCATGCGCTATCGTCTTATGAACTATAAATCTTGATTAAAAGGGATAGTCGTTCTAATTGGTGATGAAAATGAATAAATCAGTTATCCCAGATGCATTTTGACATGACCCTTGACCCCCGCATCTCTGGTTACTTTAAATCTTTCTAGGCCACCGGAGCAAAGTGATAATAGTTCGGATTCTGACTCTGATACTGAATTTAGGCCAACATATCTAGGCGGAACGACAAGTAATGGCGGTGATGGTTCCACGGACAATCTTAGTAAAATGTCCACGCGTAACAAACGAAGTAGTTCCAATTCCAACGAAAGCGAGACCGTTGTCGGTGCGTATGCCGCCCTCTTAGCGGACAGTGATAGCAATAGTAACAGTAATATCGGCGGCGACAAAGAAGAGAGAGCTACGAAGTTGTCGTCTTCATTTGTACTTGACAAAGTAGTTTCCCAACCCGAAAGTACAACGAAGGGTAAGTAGATGTTTTTGCTTTTCGCGCTGCTGAAGTGTCCTTTAAAGTATCGCGTTTGTTGCGTCAATCTGGCTGGTTATTATTATTATTATTTCGCGTTTACTTCGGTTTATCGGTCTTTTTTTGACGTATTTAGTGTCAGTGCTTAGAGAAGAGCTGGACTGTTATATCTTTAGTCTGTAATATGCCTTAGTTAAGACGTTAACTATATTCTAACCTTAAATTTCGGGATGCAAATAGACCCATTTCGATGTAACTAAGTGGGAAAGACAAGGGGGTAAAACTTTGCCTTTTATCTCGCATTATGGCGCCTGCGCTGTAGTCTTTTTGTATCGTGAGAGTGCGCGGAGACGGTGGCAATATATCAACCCCCTTGTATGTTCCCTTCGCGTAAAATCCATCACAATGACAATATTATCACAGGCGTATAATAAACACGAGGCTTTCTTTATTTATGACCAAATTAGCCGTGGAACAGCGCAAACCAATGCGCATGACCTATTTTAACGAAGAATTTTGTTACATCATGGATGCCAAAACGAAAGGCAATATAGGACGATATCTCAACGTAAGCCCTCATTTTCTCTTTTTAACCCCCAAAAAAATCTATATTTCGTAGCGTGAAATAGTTTTATTTTTTGTTCTAAATTGGTGGGTTTGAAACTTTTTATTTAACAGCATAGCTGCAGTCCTAATGTTTTTGTTCAAAATGTCTTTGTCGATACTCATGATCTGAGATTTCCTTGGGTAGCGTTTTTTGCTTCAACGTAAGTTTTATTTTTAAAGAGTTGGTAACGTAGAAAACTCGACGAGGTTCAAAAAAAAAAAACCTTTATGATATATAGTTTCATCAGATCTGGAAAAGAATTAACTTGGGATTACAATTACGAAATTGGTAGCGTGCAAGGAAAAGTTATGTACTGCTTTTGCGGTACACCCGAATGCAGGGGTAGACTATTGTAATCGCGGGGGTTGTTTTTTTTTTTGGCTTGATTGATCTCCTCAAAATTAATCAGTTGTTTGAACAAAAGCGTTGTTCATTGTCTGTTGCGTTGTTCCATAAAATCATTCTTGGACCGACCTTCATTTATTTGTTTTTATGTTCGCGTTTGCGGAACACATTTATTTATACTCATCGGGAATGATCCTATATTTACATTACGCAAGCGGTGCTCTGTAAAACAATTTAACGAAATAAATGAAAGTGTTTAAACTACGACTTTTGATACTGTCTTTCTCGAGTTTTTGCTGTGATTTTAGGGAAATCATTTCATTTGTCATACTGAATCATTTTTTATCATCAGAAGGATAATTGCCTTCGAAAGAAAATGTTCGTTCGTCTTCAGTAAATTGCCTTCGAAAGAAAATGTTCGTTCGTCTTCAGTAAATTGCCTTCGAAAGAAAATGTTCGTTCGTCTTCAGTAAATTGCCTTCGAATGAAAGCGTTCGTTCATCTTCAGTAAATTGCCTTCGAATGAAAGCGTTCGTTCATCTTCAGTAAATTGCCTTCGAATGAAAGTGTTTGTTCATCTTCAGTAAATTGAATTCGAATGAAAGTGTTCGTTCATCTTCAGAAACTTGCCTTGGAATGAAAGTGTTCGTTCATCTTCAGTAAATTGAATTCGAATGAAAGTGTTCGTTCATCTTCAGAAACTTGCCTTGGAATGAAAGTGTTCGTTCATCTTCAGAAACTTGCCTTGGAATGAAAGTGTTCGTTCATCTTCAGTAACTTGCCTTCGAATGAAAGCGTTCGTTCATCTTCAGTAAAATGTCTTCGAATGAAAGCGTTCGTTCATCTTCAGTAAATTGCCTTCGAATGAAAGCGTTCGTTCATCTTCAGTAAATTGCCTTCGAATGAAAGCGTTCGTTCATCTTCAGTAAATTGCCTTCGAATGAAAGCGTTCGTTCATCTTCAGTAAATTGCCTTCGAATGAAGTGTTCGTTCATCTTCAGTAAATTGGTTTTCGAAAGATGTTCGTAATCTGCAGTAAATAGACTTTGAAAGAAAGTGTTCATAATGTTCGGTAAATTCCCTTCGAAAGAAAAATGTTCGTTTCATATTCAGTAAATTGGCTTTGAAAACAAAATGTTCGTTCATATTCAGTAAGTTTCCTTTGAAAGCAATTGTTTGCATTCATCTTCAATAAATTTCCTTTGAAAGCAATTGTTTGCATTCATCTTCAATAAATTTCCTTTGAAAGCAATGGTTTTTTGTTCATCTTCAGTAAATTTCCTTTGAAAGCAATTGTTTTCGTTCATCTTCAGTAAATTTCCTTCAAAAGCAATTGTGTTTGTTCATCTTCAGTAAATTTCCTCCGAAAGAAAGGGTTCATCTTCAGAAATTTCCTTCGAAAGCAATTGTGTTAGTTCATCTTCAGTGAATTTCCTTCGAAAGCAATTGTGTTCATTTATCTTCAGTAAAATCTAGTTCGAGAGAAAGCGTTCCATCTTTAGTAAAATCAAATGATCTTCCAGATGGAGAAATTATCCATCTTCAGTAATATATAATAATATTCGAGAGAAATGCGCCATCTTCAGTAAAATATAATAGTTTTCAAGATAAAGTTATATCCATCTTCTGTAAAATAATTTTTGAGAGAACAAAACCATCTTAATCTACACGTTCCAAAATATGTTTATCTAAAATAGCCTCGTAAGAATAGAGGGCGTTACAACCAGAAGTATATTTTGAGGAGAAGAGAAACTCTGATACTCGATTGTCTCCCCGTTTCCCATGTCGAGGCGCCACATAGCGGGCTGTAACTAAGGGCGGGTAATCCAAATACGGTTGAGAACTTGAAACGCGTTTCAGTTTCAGTCGTTTCCTCATCCTCTCGTCTTTCTCTCTTCAAGAAGGGGATTTCGAGAACCACGGGAAAGGCGCGGGACTCTAAAGAGGGGATTTTGTTGTCCTGGAAGCCTCACTCGGTACAAGTTTGGTCGCTTTTTCGTAACCAGCGATCCGCGGCGGAGATAACGTTGCGCGGAAAAAAACGCCACTAGTTTCGGTTATCCTCTCAAAATCTCTATAGTGGTACATGTACCGGTAGCGCGTCCGGTCATCATCTGAAAATTCCATTTTTTAGGTCGAAAGTGCGCCGTAATTTTTTATGTTTTTCCATCTCTTAAAGGATAAGTCATATAAAATTGTTTTGGATTGTCCGAGAAAATTTTATGGGAATAGAAGGTGGGATTGATAGACTTAAGTGTTCTGGTCCCTCCCATTTCCGGCTATGACGTCATAGAAACAATACTAAATGCCAACCAATCAGAGACAGCCGGAAGCGAAAGGAAAAACAAAAGGTTAGTAACATCCGTGATATGCACGTACAAAGGCAGGACCTTCAATTCCAGAATGGTTTTTCTGTTAAAGTGTGAGATGAATATCATCTACAATTTAAATAGAAAATGGCCAAATTTGACTTAGAAACATGAAAATTACGTTGCTTTGATGAAATTAAAAAGAGATAAAGAAAAATAGGTGAAAACTAGCCTATTTTTTCAAATATATTTTCTTGGTAACGTTTAAAAGGCAAAATTTACCTCTGATTACGTTACATAACTGACCATTGGACTCTTCCTTTAATATTTACCTCTCGTCCCTGTATTGTCCGACAATAGGCTGTAATAATTTTTACGTCCATTTTCTCCATCCTCGTAACCCTTTTCATCACACGCGATACATCTCCATTCTGATTAAAAAGATCAAAGGAGGGTGCCGCCCCCTATGGATATAGGGGAAAAACACCCCTCTCTTCATCAGCAACCACGCGAGCGAGTTGTCGTTTTCGAGACCCCCTCTCAAAAGACTCAAAGCAGCCCAACCGTGAGGTCGTGTTGAATCCGCTCCTCGAAAGTGTAGTGATTTCGTTATTCACCTCCCAATCTCGGAATCCTTGCGGGATATTTCAACAGAATCAAATTAAGGTGATTTATATTTGTTTTTATTACGTTTTATTTTTGTTCCGTTAAGCCTAATTTAAATATATTATTTTATTCGGTGCGTGTTTGTTTAAGCGCGGGAATGTTTTGGCGCGTTAATTTTGTAGCGAGCCGCGTGTGTTAGGCCTAATTAAAATTCAAGCGGCACTCTTCATTTGTATTCGGACATGGTACTTATTGATTTTTGGCGGTGTTTCGACATTTGCGGGGGATTTGATAGTGTCTTTAATGTACGTAAGTCAAAATTATAGCGCGGAAAATGAGAAATGTGTAGGTTTCTCGCGTGTATAACGGGTTTTCTTGAAGTCCCGTTTCTGGCAGGTAGGTTATACGTTTATGAATATTAATATCGTATTTTCGTGTCGTTTTTTGAGACCTATTCGCTGTACGTAACAGGTTTTTTCTTAGAAATTTCAAAGACTAATATATTATAGATATTAGGTCAAATATAAAACTTTAATTTTTAACTCGTAATAACCTTTATTGAGCAAAATTCGATATTAAAATTATTTATTTATGGCATTGTATACATCGTACGCGCGTAATTGATAGGGCCAGGAAATAGGTTAGATTCTTTAAAGCCACTAAGTCGGTCCCTTCTTTAGGTCAATTAGGGTCAATTCGTACCCCGCGGCACTGAGTACCGCCTCGCGTGATAACGTAAAAACGAATTGCAAGATATTTGACGTGAAAAAACGAAGTGTCATTAATATTTTGAAGGTCAAGATAATTTATTAAGCCATGCCATGCGAGTTAGACTGGAATTAAGCGTCGATCGTAACAACCATTTGGATTTTAGGTTGTACTAGACCTAGAATTATAGCTTAGAAATACGTAGTTGTATTATGAGAAAGTTGTAACGTGTATTTAGTTCCAAAGAAAATATTCAGCTTTGAAATTGATAGTTATCTATTTGGCCATTTAGTTGGGATATTGTATGATACCATATACGTCACACTTTGTTAGACTTCAACCCGTACATCGTTTTAAATGGAGTATATAATTAACTGTGCATTATTCTCGTTACATACGACCTCGGAAGGTTAAACGTTTTTATATCTCTAAACAATTGACGCTTCAAACCTTGGAGGTGACATCCCCATCACTAAAAGCATTGTTTTCATAACACTATAGATGACAAACCTTTTTTTACTTAATCAAAGTTCAGGGTCAAAGTACCCAACTATAAATCAAAGTATATTTATTTATTTATTTATTAAAACCACCGAAACCTTTTCCACAGTGTCCCTGGAGGTATTTAAGCGTTCGTTTTACATCAAGCACGCTTCGTAATCCAATTGGCGATTACTGAATCTGACCAGTGTCCTTCGGGCCTTCGCGTCGTAGTTAAGTTACAAATGTCGCGACGTCCGTGAAGGCCCCCCAACTCGCTCGTATCCATCGCTCTCGGTCAATAAGAAGTCAAAATCTAGTGTCGGTCTATTTAATTCGGAACCTTAACGAAGTAATTAAGGAAAACGTGGTCTTATGGCCTCGGCTAGAGTGTCCAAAGAGAAACTTAAACGAAGCGGGTCCTTCAGCAATAAAGATCCACCCTTGGACCAAGTTGTTAATCAAGATGGTGAAAGGAGGTATCGACTCGAGGACTTTGAGATGCTTAAAACGATAGGTGAGATATCATTTTATTTACTAACTATTAACTCTGACGTCATATCAAACGCGAATAAAATGTAAATAATAATAACAAATTGGGTAAAATTAACAAAAGTCAATTAACAAACTGACTAAAGTTGACAAACAACAATTAAGAAACAGAAGTTTGACCATTAGATAGTTTTCACTAAAGGGGCCAGAGAAAATTCCTCCCCCTATTTAAGAGTTCTTACGGAACCTGGATAGGTCAGGGATTTGAAAAACGTGGGGAATAGTCAGGGATTTAAAGTTTTGGTATATCAAACCAAGAAGTGATATCTAGTTTACTAGGGAGAAGATATAAGATGCCTAAGTATTCGCGCGCCATAGTCTTAGTCCCCCTTTCAAAATACAAGGGGGGGGGACGTAAAAGGAGGCCGGGCTATTTCGCCTCTCTCAAGTAGGAAAATACGTAATTTTCGTCATTCGCGTCGCGCTGACGTGAGTTTTCAAGAACCAATGAGATGCTGGTTGTAATTTAGAGGCGGGGATTAACTCCGGACCTTCGTTTGGACTGGAGATAAAGCTGGAAATGTGGCGAATTTATATCTTCTTCCTAATAAACTACATATCACTTCTTGATCAAACCATGCTTCGAGCAATGCTAAATATGGGACAGGTGTGTGAATATGGTCAGGGATAAGCTGGAAAAATCAGCTGGGATTTTCAATATAAAAACTCCGTCCGTGTTAGCCCAAGCACTGATTCAAACTGAACTGTTAATCTTTCTATATTTAACCTAACCTATCTTGTTAACCTTACGCAGTTAGGGGAGAAAAACTTCATTGGAAACTATTTATGTTTGTATTGAAACGATTTTATTGATCTAGTAAGATTATTTTTAGATTTTTTTGTCAATAGACCGTGTTAGTTTTTTTTTTCTAGTTTGATGAATTTCTATAACATGTAAATTCATTCAGGGATGGATGGATATATTAGGAGATATTTTTCGCGTGGGATTTGGTATTAAAATATTCAATGTATATGGAAAAGCTTAAAATAGACACCCCCTACCTGTCGACATTTCAGGAAATAAGCTAGAAGTGCGAATGAAGTTATGATTTTGAATGATACGACGTAAGAGTTCGTTCTAGATCTTTTTTTGTCATCTATTTAAAAACAGGGTGTTTCATAATTTAAGGGAATATGCTTTTGGGCTATTTTGAGTCGAAAATGTTCTACGACATTTTGTCTTCCGGGCCACTGTTTTCGAATTATGATTTGAGTGTTTTAGAGATGACCCCTTAATAAAATGAGCATGGTCTTTCTGTTTCTTAATTAAATTTAAGGCGTCATCCATAATATACTCCAATCTTGGCCCGGACGGCAAAATGTCATAGAACATTTCTGTCGACCCTGCTATAGCAAAATTCCCAACTTCGCTACACAATTTAAAAAAAACAATGATACGTTTCAGTATCCCTTTAGAGAATCAATCACGCGTTTTAGTATCCCTTTAGCTCAATTAATAATATTGCCGGGTCAAACAAGTCATGACGTGAAAATGTTGTTCACGAAGTCTGATAATCTACTCACTCCATTACATCCGTTGAAAATCGGCAATTTTCCAAAAAAATTCTCAAAATATAATATCATTTAATAATTGCGTAGCAAATTTGCATAATAATAGGGGGAATCCAATATTATCGTCCCACGATTTTAAAACAACCTTTTCTGGTTTCTTTCTAACTTTATTTAATTACCCGTGCAAAATTTGCAGACCCGAATATATTCAAATTAGGAAATATTTGAAATTAAAAAAAAAAGAAGATAATTCAATATTTTTATTTTTAAATATATTTTTAAACTTTTTACCTTCCGTGTCTTGTATTCACGACCTTGGAAACGTTTCCTATATAAAGGCTTTTCTCTTTCCCCACGCTTTATAAACTTCAATTATGCAAATTAGGCAAAGGTCACGTTAAATTGGCCCTTTTGATGAACTGGGAATATGAAATGATATGCAAATTTGCGAAATTTTACCACGTCTCTCCTCTTTGGATTAAATTAAACCTAGCGTATTTTGAAATATTTGTTGACACGAAAAGCGTATTTAAAGCGGATATTTAAAGATATTAGATGATGCGAAATTCGAGATGGTCTGACGCGGTTTGAAGTTATATTTAGATTTTTAAAGATGTTTAAAAGTGCAGGGAGTCAAACGCTGGAAATGGTATCGTTCAATCGTGTTTCCGTGTTTTAAAAAGCGCTGTAACCAAGTTTAATTTGCGTAACACGAGGATGTTATTGTATTTTGATACTTTTTAAGCCTTTTCCCATTTGCAAAGCCAAAACGTTAAGTAATTTAAACTTGTAACAAAGTTACGCTGTTTAAGCCAAATATGCGTGATGGCCCTAGAGTGTATTAAAACCTTCCTCTGATTAAGCCTAAAAAATTGGGCCTAACAGAGCTATCTCAGTTGTGACGTCAATACCTGGGTTTAACGTCACGGGCTTAGCTTTAGCCGTGGGCGGCCATGTTTGGTACCGCTTTGGTTCTATGGGTAAATAGCATGGGTGACGTCATACTAAGGCTTCTGAGATAGCTCTACTGGGCGATTTTTCCCAAATTTCAAAAACTTACCATAAGCCCTAACGTTTAAACTTTGAACCAAAGTTCCACTCGTTAAGCCTGAAATTTGGGCCTAACATTAAACCAATATCAAAGTTCAAGCAAAGAGATTTAAATTTTAGGGTTAGCAAACACAATTCATCGAAAAACCTGGTGTTTAAATTTTCACCTATACAACTTTGAGTCGTTGCATTCATTAAACCTAATTAGGCTTAGCAATTATTTCATCACCTAACGGCTCTTCAATCGTATCTTTTTAACTCAGCAAGCGTTAAAATTAACTCAAAAATACTTCTATAGGCTTAATATTTAAAATATTAAAAATGTAGATATTCATCAAAACTGTTTCCTATGCCAAAAGAGTTTAAAAAACCTATTCGTCTTAATAAATAGAAGAAAAAAAAGGAAAAGGTTTTAAATCTGAATCTAGTCGGTGCCAGAAACTGGTCTCTTTTGACCCAGGCATAAAAAAACAAAATTCTTAATTCACGCGCTTGTTTTTAACAAAAAGAAAATTTATACATAATATTTTTTTGGCATTAAGTAAATGACTTCGATGCTCCATATTTTTTTTTATTCTTTCTTGTATTCTGGTTTCTTCCTAGTTTTACCCCCTCCCTGTTTCGAACCGCCTACTTCCACCGTTAAGGAACCTAACCGGTTTTTGTTAAGTGAACGGTTCAAGCTGGTAATGCGCCTAGAAAAGTAGGTTAGAGTTAGAGTACAGTTTTTGTGAATTTTTGCCAGTTTGAATGTAAATTGTTGTAAAGAAAAACTCTTACGCTTGGTTTGCGTAGCGTTTTAAGGTAAAAATTGGACGATAAAGGATGACTTCTATTGTCCCCTTGTGTCCTATTATTTTAGAGTTTTATTGTGATATAGAATTATTGTTAAGGGATAGTGAAATACGGAAAATTTTACGTTCGTTTAAAGGGATAGGGTCACCTCAATCCTGTCTGCTACTATACGAACTTTCTCGTGACGTCATACACAGTCTTATCGCTTACCTCGGTTTTGGCGACCATAATGGAAGTCGGCAGCTCAGGCCATACTATTTAGACAACCAATAGTGACGTCACTTCCCCGTAACTCCACCCCTCTCAGTACTAATCTATTCTTCCTGTTTTGTGCTTTTGAAAAAAAAAAAATCTTGAAAAAAATATTTTACGTTCGCTTTTTTTCTTTTATAATGGCTAATTGGAAAACGTTTTAAGCGAATATTTCACTGTCCCTTTAAAAAATCGTCTACTTCCTTCCGGTTTCGACTAACAATACAACCCTTGAAAACGATTTCATCAAGGATTATAAAATATACTATATTCATTTTTCTCTCTCCTTGGCAATGTTTGCTCTAAGGCTTGCTGAAACGGAATCTGCCTGCCCGTTTTCCGAGGAATTCTGGGATAGATTGGCTTTAAAGCGGTCTATAGAGCGTATCCACCATTTTGTTTTCCCTTCCCATCATGGTTCGTTGAGCATTATTTTGTTTGGAATAGCGAAAATATGGCAGAGTAGGAAATACAACTGGAATATATTTTTTTGTTGTTTGTAGGATAATAATGAACGATATTTATGCCATTTTTCTAATGTTTTGCCCCATATTTGCATCTGTTGACGCTTTGGGGAGTTTTACTTTACCACATTTTGTTAGTTTGTATTATTAGGGATAACTGTATATACATATAGTTTTTGTCTATGCGAAAAAAACCACCTTAGAGGGACAAGTTTGCTTGGGTCCTTTGTTGTATCAAGAAGCGATATCTTGTTTACTAGGGAGAAGGTATAAATTCACCACATTTTAAGCTTTATCTCCAGTCCAAACGTAGGTCCGGACTCCTGAGTTAATCCCCGCCTCTAAATTACAAACAGCATCTGATTGGTTCTTGAAAACTCACGTCAGCGCGACGCGAATGAAAAAACCACCTTAGAGGGCTAAGTTTGCTTGGGTCCTTTGTTGTATCAAGAAGCGATATCTAGTTTATCTAGTTTACTAGGGAGACTGTATAAATTGGCCACATTTCTACCTTTATCTCCAGTCCAAACGTAGGTCCGGACTCCGGAGTTAATCCCCGCCTCTAAGTTACAAACAGCATCTCATTGGTTCTTGAAAACTCACGTCAGCGCGACGCGAATGATGAAAATTACGTATTTTCCGACTGAGGAGAGGCAGCGAAATAGCCCGGCCTCCTTTTACGTCCCCCCTTGTATTTTGTAAGGGGGACTGAATGCTTAGGCATCTTATACTTTCTCTCCTAGTAAACTAGATATCGCTTCTTGGTTGTATACTGTACCTGACCTTATTTGAACGACCTCGGAATGATTTTTTTAATCGGATGTCGGCATCGTTTAGGTAATTGTCTGTTATATTAAATGCGAGGTATTCGTATAGGGTGCCATTAGTGCTATAAAGAACCCATATAAGACCCGAGAAGAAAATGTTCAAAGGTTTGAGTTGGACTTTAGTGCAATGATCACTAGTGCGATGTCATATTGGCAAACATAAAAGTAAAGAAACCTAATACGTTCTCGGGTCATATATGGGTTCTTGGTATGACCATGGAGAGGAGTAGAAGCTAACCGCTAATGAGAAGGCATAGAAGAAATTCTCGTTTTTATCTAATATTCACCATATTTCAATCAATAGAAAACCCTCTCAATCTCGAGATAAAAACTATTTTTTTTTATGTTTGTCAAGCGAGAACTCTTTAGACCAGTTTTCCACTCTTCTTTTTTTATACTCTCTTTGGTTACATGTATTTCTCTTCAAAATCCTTTTTTAAAAATCCATAAATCCCCCATTACTCTAAAAGAATTCTTTCCTAATAACACAACACGTCATCACGCAAACCTATTGTACTTAATGGTTTTAAAACAATGACGCAAATCATTTGGAAAAAAAGGGTCTCTGACACGAATTGACCCATAGTTTCCTCTCCAACTTTCCATCATCCGCGATATCGCTGGCGGGAGGGACCACCACATAAATTTGGCGCGCGTGACCCCGAGAGGTCGTAAATCCTATTATTAATGAGCTCATTGGAGCGAACGATGGCAAAATTGTGCGGACATCCTAAAAGGATGATTACCGAGTCGACAGACAATGTCTTAGATGGGGGTCAAGTTGTCCAGTGTATACCTATATACTACGTCTTGAGACTATAGAGGGCAAAAACTTCCAACACATACCAAAGACATATAGAAGTAATAGAAAGTGTATGAAAGCCTGAAGTGCTAAGTGTGAGGTGCTTTACCACGAGAAATCTCCTTTTATCTCTAGCTTCTTTGGCAAACCAATCGGTGCTCTACTTTAATATTACCATCAGTTTATAAGATATGTTCCATACGTTTGTCATGGGTCATTGGTCACTGGTTACTGAGAGCTTGTCATGAAGTGACGTAGGTCATAGATTCTCGTAAAGCGACGCCTGACAAATATAATTTTCGTTGTCTAGCAACGTCCGCGCTCTTCAACGCCTCACTTTCTGTTGTATATATTTGCCTCTGATATTACCCCACTGGGACGCAGACATGGTCCCCATCTTTCTCTCTCGATTCTAGGCCCTGGTCTTTCCTACCTTAGTAATGCATCTTCTTACTCTTATCCAACGGGGACAAACACACAAAGCGAAGGGTTATCTTAAGCTTCAGGAAGGTCAAAGACCTTTTTTACCCGTTTCTCCAACGCCTATATACTTGTCCTTCGGATACGAGAAACGGCTAGGATTTCATTCAAACTGATATAAAGTCCTGCGGGATATAAATGTTTCGAGTTTTGCTGTATACAGAATGTGGTCTGCAGTCCGCGCATTTTTGACCTAGGTTTGTTTCTCTTCGCGTCAAAACTCGAAAGATCTCGCGGATAAACTATAGACGTTTGTTTTCTTCAAATCTCCAAATACCATTCAAACTTAAACCCAATTTTAAAAAGGTGCTAAAGAAGTAGGGCTGTGCGAGCTTTGAATTTTTGGTTTCGAGTCGAGTCTCGAGTATTGAAATTTTCCTTTATCGAGTATCGAGTAGTTGGAAAATTTGTTTTGAGTATTTATCGAGTGATTGGGAATTGATTTTCTAGTTTTTTCACACTTTCTGTTAATTTATCGCTCTCATAATAGACATTTAGTGTAATTTTGATCAATTCCAAAACGGTATTAGTCTTCTTCCCTATAAATTTAACAAACTTAATTCCTCATTAATATCTTCTTCGGAATCTCATTCCTTGCCGAAGTCATAGCCATTGTTATACTTCGCGCAAAGTCTCAAACGAAAATTACTAACCTGACATAAAAAATAAATAAATTAATAAATAAAAAAAATAATAACAACTGTATCTTATTTCTTTTACTTCCACTATTCAACCAGCTAGGAGCTACTACCCTACTACATTACACTGGAATTATGATCTAAAGTACCCAATCAGCACTAACTCGCGTCTGTTAACCATAAAGAGTGACATATTTCTAGTAGATTTAGATTTTTATAGCTACTACATCCCATTTTCAGAGTTAAAGGCCTTCCAAAAGCAGGTTTGAGTATTTATCGAACCTTGGTTTGATACTCGAAACTTTTTCGAGTCTCAGAAAATCTCTTATCGAGTATCGAGTACTCGACTCGATCGAGTCTTAGCACTCGCACAGCACTATAAAGAAGTCTAAAGTATACGGTATAAAACCCGTCGAGACTAACGTCGTCATCATATTTGCAAAAATCGTTTCAGTGTTTACCCACATAATTATTTCAGAGTATTGAAAACCATCTTTAGTACTTGATATTTCTTACTATAAAATAAACGTATATCAAAAGCCGTTGAAAAATCTATCCAAAAAGAAAGTGTAGCCTATTTTTAGTCGTTTTAAAATGAAAAGATTTTGCCCAAAGACCCAACCATCCTATATTAGCAAACCTTGAGGATTACCGCCTACGAGAGTGAAATGGAAAATCGCTTTTTTTTTCACCACCAACGCAAATCGTTTAGTATAAATTGAAATTGGTTTCTAATGTAACTTGCCTTTTCTAAGCTCATTTATAAAAAGGCTGGTTTTACCATGGATCTTTTAAATCTTTAGGGGATAAGAAAGCTGCTTGGCCGCTTACAATTGAAAAACCACGATAGGTCTTTTCAGGGATAGATTTAATTTTCGAAGTAGGAATGGAGAACGGTTAGTATTTACTTCAGTCCGACTCATAGCCCAGTAAAGAGCCCCTCCCTCCAACACGTAACGAAAAGTTTAAATTATCTTAATGGCTCACTTAAACTACGTTTTGATGACGTTGCTGACGGGGACGGAGAAAAATACGTAATTCCTTTTTACCTCTGTCACTATGACCCGCCTCTTCATACCCCTCCCGCCCTCCGTCCCGTGGAAGGGGGGTCCGGGACTTCGACGCGCGCCCACATTGCTCTGTTCTCCATTCCTACAACTAAAATTAAATCTATCTCTGGTCTTTCTAAATTTAATTTCAAAAACTATTGCTTAAAGCTAAAGGCGCCAGGCTGTGAAATAAGGGTATATGTTTTTTCCAAACTGGTCCTCCAGATGTGTTGCCCCTCTTGTCTTGAATAAATTCAACTAGTCCCGAGGACCAGTTCCCCTAAGCTCATTGTCGGCTTGCAAGATTTACTTCTTTGCTGGTCCTCTTCAGAACTATAGAAAGTCCGTGGTTCTACACCACTTCAATGCCAACCACAGATAGAAGACGTTGCCGAACGTTTTTCTTCCTTAATTAACCACCGCTGAAGAGCCGAGTTCTTTAACATCAAGGATATCGGAGAGTCTTTTAAAATTAGATTTTTTACCCGGGGAACAGCGTAGCGCCGGGTAGGGTTGAAGTGCGGAGACTCTATCCTTTGCCAAAAAAGCCTGAACTACTTTTTGAACAAGAACAAGCGCTTTTGTTCCTGATAAACAATTCCCCCCGCCGTGAAAAACAAACTGAAAACCAAGGCTTAGTTGCTGAATAAGAAACAAGGGGTGAAGTTGTTAAAGATATGAACTTAAAACCGTGTATGTCTTACCACAAGGCGTTCAACAAATGTTTTAAATTAGTTTTTTTTTTATTTTCGTTAGCTAAGCTAAGGAGTTTTAAAAATAGTTGGGACTATTTCAGTCTGATTTCACATTTACCTCACTCGTTAAAACTTGAGCCAATTTTTATTTTTATAAGTTAAAGGATGGGTGAGACTCTCTCTATGGGAATCATTTATTTACTTGAATTTAATAAGGATTAAGAAGAGTTTGAAGGTTAAGCCTTGGTTCACTGGCAACTAGAATTCTAATTAGGCTTAGTATTCGGTATGCTTTCAAGCTTTAAAAGTAGCGCAAAATTAAAATGTCCAATCAATTCTAAATTTCTCACTACAATTTGATTAAGCTTGAAGTTCAATACCGAAGGCCAAAACTAAGTTAGGCTTAACATAGCTTATTCGTTAATTGTTAGGTTATGCCTAATATCAAATAAGCCTTGGTCTCAAACGATGATTTTTGAGTCTGCACCTGACCAAAATAAAGATGTCCGTGAACTCTTTTCGATGGAACTATTCCTTTAATCTTCTAGAATGTGTTTGTTTGAAGGCCCGTCCGTTGTTCCTCAGTCAGTAGCAGCTTGTATATTTCCCTAGATTCCTTGTTTTTCTTATCATCATTGGTTTTGTGTGTTACGTCGCCCACTTCATATTATACGCTCGCAAAATACCCTCCCCTCAAACTCTGTCTGTCGCGTCGTCTTGTCAATAATGTCTTATCTTCCGACATGAATATTGTTTTGTATCTCATAGAATAAAATTTATTTCAACTTTAATTTTAGTAGAAGTGTACCACAAAGCGGGGTAATTGTAACATGATTCTTCCCCCAACATCAGAATTAACATTTGGAGCAAGCGTACTAAACCAAATCACATACGCGATAAATAGTTCCCTCGTCGTTACTCTATTAGCTCTTAACTATTTGCCAAGGCGCATGCGCTTGTGGATTTTTTGTCCCACTTCAAGACAATCAAGGTTTGTGGGTTGATTGATGAGGATTTAGTACCAAACAGTTATAGAATTCACCCTAGCACGATGCGATGCCCATCTGAAGTTTGATGAGCGGGACAGCAAACAAAAAGGGTCCATGCGAGCCTTGGAAGAATCATGTTACATAACTAAAGTATTAATGGAATACAGAATGTCGTCCTTCTTCTATTATCCCCTTCTGTTTTTATTGAAGGGTTCCAGTTTTCATGGAATATATGAATAAATTCAGGATGTTATTGTTAGAATGTGACAGTGGCACGGCTGTTCTTGATTGAGGCCGCCGCGTTCTTAAACCAAACCACCAACCAACCAACCCAAATAAAAGGGTTAGGGCCTAAATAGAAGCTCTAAGCCTAGTTTTCTAGCTTTACGCTACAGTAGTAATCTTTACTGGAGATCAATTTCAACTTGGAAACTTGGCACTACAATGCTCGAATTAAAATAGAGTTACTCTGTTTTCGCCTCACTGACAAGTGATGGTGGTCATCTCTACTTGAGTCTTTTTTTCTTCAAGAGAATGATTTGGAAAGGAGCCCATATATTTTTTTACTCCCTCTTATTCTCTAAAGAGTTAAGATCGTAGTGAGAATCCCCGAGAGAAACCACTTAGATCCTTTACTATAAGAGTTAGGCTTAACGCTTAATATTAAAAACATTGTTAGTTCAAAACCTCAACTAGAAGGGTTTCTTCTTTCTTTTTATACCCTGTATGTTTTTTATTATTATTATCCCTACTTACTCTCTCTCTCTCTCTCTCTCTCTCTCTCTCTCTCTCTCTCTCTCTCTCTCTCTCTCTCTCTCTCTGTTTGAGAGATACGGATCCCCCTGTTTTTATTTTTTATTCTAAAGCTCTCAAAATGTCAACTCTTTTTAGATATAAACTGTATGACAGCTTATCCTAGCTACTGCAATATTCAAGGACGAGTTATCCTACTGGGGAAAGGTTTCGTCTAGGGTTGGTTTTGTTTTTAGACTCTTTGGTGGATATTTTAGGGTCATTTTAGGCTTAGCAAAGTGTGGGAAGTATAAAATTGAATGTAATAAGAAGGGGATAATAGAAGGATGACACTCTGTATCCACTTATACTGTATACTTTATTTTTGTAACATGATTCTTCCCAGGCGAGGGAACCCTTTTTGTTTGCTCTCCCGCTTATAAAACTTCAGATGGGTATCGCACCGTGCTAGGGTGAATTCTATAATGGCTTGGTATACTAAATCCTCAGTAATCGGCCCACAAATCTGGTCTTGACGTGGGACAAAAATCCACAAACTTGGAAAATAGTTAAGTGCTAATAGACTAATGATGAGGGAACTATTTATCGTGTATGTGATTCGGTTTAGTAACCTTACTCCAAATGTTAATCTGATGTTGGGGAGAATGACGTTATACTTACACCGCTTTGTGGTACACTTCTCTCGAAGAGAAGTATTATATACTTCTGGCCAGTACTCGGAATAAATGCTAAAAGAGTAATGATCGCGTATGGTTCGGTTTAGTAACCATGCTCCAAATGTTAAAAGATGTTGGGAAGAATCGTGTTACAATTACCCCGCTTTGGGCTGTACACTTCACTCGAAGAGAAGTATTATATACTTCTGATGTAATTTATACTTGCAATAGAATGAAGTTAAACCCATTTTAAATAAACTTTGTGAGTTTGGAATTTCGTAGTCGCCGTTTTCAAAGAGGTTTTGCTTTGTTTTGAGATATTTAGGCTTAGAGAAGTCTAGTTATAACTTTATATAAATTTTCGGGTTGAAAATTGAGCCCATTTTTTTAAACCTATTTTTTTAAGTCACTTCGAATAAGACCCTTTTGTTGATATAGTTTTTAGGTTTAAGCTTTTAGAAAAATGGTAGTTAACGAGTCTTTGACGTCGTCGACGTCGTCCCAATTACTTAAAAGTTGTAGGCCTAAAAAAATCTCTAATCGAATGTCGAAAAGTTAGTTTTGTTGCAGCTCATTAAAATTCATTCGTTAATCCGACACTGTCAGCTGTTACTAACTTTACTTTAAATCTATAGTTTAACTTAAAAGTAAGATTAAAAAAAAAGTACCAAGACTTTAAAGGCATAGAAAATAAAGACCGAGGAAGACTTTAACTCTTTTCTAGTCTTTAGACAGTAAGAAAAAAATCTATAGTGTTTTTGATCTAAAAAGAAAAGAACTTATTTAAGTACCAAGAACGTAAATTCACCCATCTTATAGGTATATTATAACACTAGCTGTTACCCGCGGCGTCGCTCGCGTGTAATAAGAGCCTCCATCAAAAGATATAAAGAATGGGTAGATTTTACTAATGACTAATATTTTTGTAGCACCCTAGGAGCGAAGGCACTCGGCGTTGCCCGTCAGCCCGTCGGGACATTTTTTATTACTTTTCATGCGGACATTATTCCATAAAGAAGGGTTTTTAAATTTCTGGCCGCCATTTAAAAAGATGGCAACAAATTGAACCCAAAAGACCATTCAGTCCGTCTATAGATTAAAGGAAACCAGTGTACTAAATATTTGCGAAATCGGTTGAAACGCGCGGACTTTGTTGCATAGAGAAGATTTTTTTACATTTCTGGTCGCCATTTTTTAAGATGGCGGCGGATTGGAAAAATCTTTCTTAGTACGCTCCTACTACGTATGAGTAACGTTCCTGCAAGTTTTCAGCCTTCTAGGGCAAGCGGTTTGGGCTGGGCGTTGATTATCAGTCAGTCAGGACTTTGATTTATATAGATATAGATTACAGTCAGTTCTTTTTGAATGTTCCCATGTTTTATATGGGTTCTTCTTAAAAGGACCGAGTAATAAAAATATGTTTTTCGATTTTTACCAATTTTTTCCATCGAGTATTGGCACCAAAACGCTTTGGTTTTATTATTTTTCCTAAGGGAGAAAAACGAAACTGTCGATAGTTTATGCGTCAAACTATACATCCCGATTCTGAAATACAATATCTATACGAAAAATCGTTTGGTGATATAATACGATCCAAAGTTTATTCTCCCGCCAAAATATATATTTAACCATAAATCTACGAAGCCATAAATTTGGCGCGGACAATATTTCCCGCTTTTTTTATTATTAAAGGCGCACTGAAATGTGATAGCCTTATATTCGTTTAGTTTAGGACATCACAAAGATGCGTTCAGCCTTGGGTACCGAATTTACAGATACTGTTATGTGGTCGGTTGCTTTCGCTAAAAACGTCGCTAAGATACGTCTTAGTTACCAAATAGTTTCAGATTCCAAGACATGTTATTTTCTTTGTTGTTGTTTTCCTATATTATAAGAATAGACCATTTCGATGTAACTAAGAGGGGGTAAAACTTTGCCTTCCATCTCGCTTTTTGGCGCCTGCGCTGTAGGCTTGAGGGATCATGAGAGTGCGCAGAGAGTATCAACCCCATTGTATCTCCCGATACCGAGGGTTGCCTACCCCTTTTTTACCGTTGAAAAGGTCTATCTATTGCGGTAACCGAAACCTTAAAATATGGAACATAAGCAGACGATATCTAAAAACCTTTTGAATAATTTTTTAAGAGTTTCAGAAAATGCAAAACAGTAAAACGTGATCTTGTACAGTTTTAAGAATCGCCCAATTAAGTTAAAAAAGGGGATTTTTATGACATTATAATATACCTTTTAATAAAACTGTAGAAGTACGACAATTCATTACCCTCAAGCCTTGGCTATTCATAGAAGTTAATATTTCACTAGCTTAGGATAATTAATTATTTTTACCCAGAAAAGATGGTCCCGGCGTGTACTCGTCCCCTTGACGTTTATTAAAATTCTAAACTTAAGCGTCTTTCTATTTTGTTTTAAGGTACTGGTACATTTGGTCGCGTCTTGCTATGCAAGGACAAAGTAGCTGGTAGTTACCACGCTATGAAAATCTTGGACATCAGTGACGTCATCAGACTAAAACAAATAGAGCACGTCAAAAATGAAAAGTCCATTCTGCAGAAAGTTGACCATCCTTTCATCATTCAAATGTAAGTACGAAAATTCCAACGTTCAAAGGTTACACCGTTGTACGTTACAACAAATATGTTTTAAAACTTAAACCTGAAAAGTTGATTAGTAAAAATATACTGTTGGCGTTGACAAACTTTCGCCTTCTTAAAATGTCAGGGAAGATTGTGGGAAATAGTCAGGGAAAGTCTGGTAGGAAAATTATTTCCAACTGTGGCGACACTGCGCTTCAAGGTCAAGAGTTAGAAAGTTACTTGCATTTCGCTTTGAGTCAAAACTTCTATTTTTGAAAAATGTGTAGACGGGCAAAGCAAGCTCTAATGGTTCGGAATTAAAGCTATCCTAGGCGAAAATACTCTTCATTTGAGTGCGCTTCAACTTAAGAGTGTACCGTGGTCAAACTCTTAACCCTATTCTATCGAACACTTGACTTGAAAACCAAGTGAATCCCGGCTTAGACAACGTTAGCCACTCGTCTTGCAAAATTTCTAGCGAAATCTTTAGCCGACTCTTGACTTTCACTCGCTTTCTCTCTCTCTCTCTCTCTCTGGGCCCGCTATAATCCAATCCGCGGAAACTCCAAGCTAAGGCATCCAGAAATATAAGCCCAAAAATCTGCCTTCGTCCTACTTTTGGCGGGAAGTATATCGAATTATAAGCGGGTTGCAGCCTCCCAGAGAACGCGACATACAGGGACTAGACCAAGTATATAATATAAAGCTGATGGAGCCCCAAAATCTGAAGTGTTGACGCGTGGGAAATTTCAGCCGTTCAGCTAATTGAAATGGGTTATGGGTATCTTTCTATCAGAAATACAGGGTGTTTGTGAAAGGTCCATCAATAATGAAAGGGCGTATTTATTGGGTCATTTTGAGTCGAAAATGTTCTATGACATTTTTCCGTCCGGGCCACTGTTTTCAAGTTATGATTGGAGTAATTTACGGATGACCCCCTTAAATTTAATTAAGAAATTGAAAGACAGCGCTAATTTAATGAAGGGGTCATCCCTAAAATATTCAAATCATAACTCGAAAACCGTGGGTCGGACGGCAAAATGTCATAGAACATTTTCGACTCAAAATGGCCCAATAAATACGCCCTTTCATTATTGATGGACTTTTCGAAAACACCCTGTATATTAACGTGTGAAGTATAAAGGAAAATGTAACTCATGGCGAATGCCATTGGACTGCTCTGAGATCACTCGAAGTTTTGCTCTATTTCGTCATCAGGTCTGAGTCTGACAAAAAGCGATAAATATCGTTTTCAGTTCGACATTTGAATATACTACAGATTGTTCCGTGCGGAATTGTTAACCTTAATTATTAAAATTTGACGTGCACGTGTTTTTTCTCGCGCCATAATTCAAAGGTCCGTCCTATAGGACGCTAGGCGTTTTCGCACGTGGTTTTGATCAACTTCTGTAGCTCGCTTTTATTATGGAACTTCTGAACTTTTTATATCTTACCTTAAGAAAAAATTAGCAATTTCTGATTAGATCTCGGAACTTCACGTGAACTTACGTCTATTATAGACAACTCCTAAAATAGGGCAAGGGCCTGAATGTAGAATTGGTCGTAATAAGGCATAGATGCAATGTCTAGATTATATGAACCTTGTGCGCTATTTCTCAGGGTCATCACCTTATCCCTTAGGGACATGTCCGGAAGGCCCTATAATGGAAATCCCACGTTATTACTGGGAGAAAATGAGCCATGATTTTCTGATGTGTTTCGAATCGAGATTTCGGTTTCACACGTCGTAATAGACCCGCACTTCAGGCTCAGTCCCGTTTCCTCCCCCCCCCCCCCTAGGCTCCTTAGGATATTTATGTATTTTTCTGTTTATCGTTTCTGTTCACTACGTGATGTAATAATATTCTAGGGTTACATAAAGGTCACAATTTGAAGTGATCTCAAGAGCGGATTAAGATATCGTCTGCTCTTTTCATCCGTGATTTATGAGCAGTGATATGTTATGAGCAGTAGAAGCTTAAGACTAAGGACAGGTACTCCTGCGTTTTTGTGGTTTCTACTTCCGGTTGGTTATCACTATATTCAGTAAACATTAATTTTTTCGTTCATTTAATTTACTAGACTGAAAGGTCTGTCATAAATTAAGGGGGATGTTCTTTGGATGATTTCGGGTCGAAAATGTAACTTCTATGATAATTTGCCCTAATGGACACCGTTTTCAAGTTATGATTGGAGTGTTTTAGGAATGACCCCTAAATTAAATTAGAAATCATTGTCTTTCAGTTTCTTAATTAATAAATGTAAGGGGTCATCCGTAAAATACTCCAATCGTAACTTGAGAACTGTGGCCCGGACGTCAAAATGTCATAGAACATTTTCGACTCAAAATCACCTTAATTTCTGACAGAACTTTTCAGAAACACCCAGCATTCTTAAACCAATTTAATATAATAATCTAAGAACAAACCGGATGTACTTCTGTAAACCTCTAAAGCACCTTTTCATACTGCATTGGAAAAAGGATGTAAAATTCGACTGCACTTGCATTATTATTTTCTCCTATTCAAAGACTATAGTTCCCCCAAAACATTTCCTCTTATTTTGATTTGTTTTCTCTTCATTTTTCCCCAAACGCCCCAAAATTCCACTCGCGGGTCTCTATAGTCTAGCTATCTCTCTCTCCCTCTCTTTTAAAAATCGTTTTTACTCGACTTTAATCGTTTTCCGCTTCGTGAGTTTTTGGGAGCTAGGCCTTGGCTTGAATTGGGAAGGGTTGAATCTTCTTATATACTTCTTTTTCCCGCCAGTTCCTCTCTAAAATCGATCACCCATCCTCTCTCCCTCTCTCTATCTCCATCTCTCTCGTTGCTTTAAACTCCTTTCGATTTTCAAGGAGGAGACGATAAAGCGGAGAGTTGCGGAGTTTACTTGAAGCGTGTGATTGCCAAGCGCTGGCTGCGAGGAATGTATTATTAGAAACAATCATCTTTCGCGGAAACTTAGTTTAAAAAAAAAAAAAAAACTGTCAGTCGATCAGACAATGATTCTTCTTTCTCTTCTTGAACTTTAATTTGCTTGGCAAACTCCCACGAAACAAAAATCAGAAGACCGAAAAAATGTGAGGAATAGCCCAGCTAATATTCACGTGCAGTTTAAAGTGGTGCCGAAACACTAACAACCTTGATGCGCTGCTAAGCCTAATTTCGAGGTTTGCGCCGGTTTGAGGCGCATAGGTGGCGCGAGTCGTAGCACAGGACAATATCACGTGGTTTATGAGTTCAAGTACATTATGCATGACGTCAAGGGTGACGGTTTCTGGCGAAATGGCCCAGAAAATGACCTATTAAGAAATCTATGTATTCCTATTTTGCACTTTAAGCGTAATATAACTTAAGCCTATTTTGTGGAGAAATTTAGGCATAATATTCATGCATGGAAATTGAACCAGTTTCGAAATGAAACGATAGTTTTAAGGCCTGTGTTTTTAGATGCATGTTTGAATTGTCAAATAAACGGTTAGGCTTAGATATTCTATGAGAAGCAAATCAAACAATTCGTTATTCTGGAGCTGAACATAACCGGAAATACAATCGACTTCATCCATCACTAAGTGTAACTGTTAAAATGTTTATTTTAGGCCTAAAACTGCTGTAAAATCATTTATTTTCATTCATCGTCACTTTAAACAATTACCTTGAGAGTCAAGCTGGCTGGGAGAGCTTAAATTGGAAAAGGAAAATTGACTCGGAAAAGTAGGCCTTAAAGTCTAGCGCGAAAGCGTGCGACAGAAAGTGTTGGGTGTATTTTTAAACGTACAATGTTTTTCTTTAAACTTAGTGGTTAAAATAAGCGTGTTAGAAAAAAAAACTCTTGGCAACCAGTAATAGTTTATTTAACCCCAGTTTAGACGCCTTTACATCGTGCGCAGGTGTTTCCCAGCCAATATATCTCTTCCTTGTTAGAATAATTATATGACGGTTTTTCGTCTTTATTTCCAGGTTATGGTCTTATCACGATGATACGAGCTTGTACATGTTATTCGAGTACGTTTGTGGGGGCGAACTTTTCACGTATCTAAGAAACGCCGGACGTTTCAGCAGTGCTACCGGTTCCTTTTACGCCGCCCAGATAGTCCTAGCTCTAGAGTACCTCCACAAGATGCACGTTGTCTACAGGGATTTGAAACCAGAGAACCTTCTCCTGGACAGGGAAGGATTCATCAAAATTACCGATTTCGGTTTTGCCAAAAAATTACATGACAGGTTAGTAATTGTTTGCGAAATACCTATTGATTATTTCGACCTAAAGATACGCTCTGGGAATTTCAAGGTCAATTTAATTGTGGCATTGCAGTGGTATAATTACGGTTTTCATTGGTTTATTTAAATAATAATTTGTATATGTTTGCTATTGAATATAATGAACCAGTATACAAAATTTCGCTGGAATCGGTTGAAATTTAGGGGTGTTTGGTTACTTATCTGTCCGCCATTTTCTAAGATGGCCGAGGATTTAAATCAAAATTTACCCAGCTTTAGTATAGAATATATAAAACCGGTATAGAAAATTTCATTCAAATCGGATGAAATTTAGGACAGTTATATCGTCCGAAAGATGTCACTACACGTACTACCAAATTCACTTTGTTATATAAATATCCCCCCGCCCTCTGGGGGGGTTTATATGAATGGACCTTGTTTAAGGAATTTACTACTACGACTACTAGGCTTTAGAAAAAATCCTCATTTTTATATATTTTATCTTTTTTTTTTTTCACACCTCACCCTGCGGTCTCACATATAGACGGGCTTAGATCTAAAGGTGCCGGTGTGGGGTATCAGGTGGTAGTAGTCTGTCAGTGGTTGTCGGTAACCCTTTATAGTTCGCCGCTTCAAAGGGTGTCTGCCGTTACTGCGGTAGAGTTTTTTTAAAAGAATTTACTATAACTGAACTTGTCTATACATGGGAAAGAATTTTACTATCTTCCCATTCATGTTCAGCAATGAATGAAAATACGTGATACTATATACTGTCAGGGATAGATTTAAGTTTAGAAGTAGGAATGGAGAACAGAGTAATTTGGGCGCTCGTCTAAGTCCCGGGCCCCCTTCCACGGGACGGAGGGGTATGAAAGAAGAGGCGGGTCATGGCGACAGAGGTAAAAAGGAATGACGTATTTTTCGCCGTCCCCGTCAGCAACGTCATCAAAACATAGTTTAAGTGAGCCAATAAGATAATTTAAACTTTTCGTTACGTGTTGGCATAAGTTTATAAGATATGTTCCATAAGTGTGTCACTCGTTAATGAGAGCTTGTCATGAAGTGACGTAGGTGAAACGTCATAGATTATTGTAAAGTGACGTAGTGAGGCCTTGTCAAAGGCTTAGTACAGACTAAAGAGGAGGATGGGCTGCAAAACCGAGTGTAGTCAATTCTCACCTCGTTCTTGGACTAGCTCTCATTAAGCCTCTAACATTACGAAGTATGGGTAGTGACATACTTATGAAACATATCTTATAAACTTATGGTGTTGGAGGGAGGGGCTCTATACTGGGTGGTCTATGAGTCGGACTGAAGTAAATACTAACCGTTCACCATTCCTACTTCGAAAATTAAATCTATCCCTGATACTGTACAGTATCAGGTGGTAGTATAGTCTATCAACAAGAGTCGGTAACCCTTTTTAGTTCGCCGTTTCAGTGAGTGCCTGCTCCCACTGTTTTAAAAATAAATTAGTATAACTGCTCGTGTCAATTCATGAGAAAAACTTCAGCAATGAATGAAAATACGTGTTACAAAAGAAATAAAACGTAATTAAGAAATTCAAGGTGATATTCAAATGAGTTGAAAAATTAAAAATAAATTATAATCAAAACGTTTAGACAATACTATTCAAATAAGAAGCCTTGTATTTGAATGGGAACACTTTTAATTAAAATTGGAATGGTCAATACTCAATAGTACACGCTGTTTCGGCAATATTGACCACGACCTATTCAGGGCACTCTTAAACCTTCTTAGGGTAAAAAATAAAAAGACCAGTAGGGTACATTAAAATGTCCCCTACTTTATTCGAAAATTTATTCATTTGAAGAAAAGTAGCTTACTTCGCATCTTTTCAACCCAAATTCCAAAAACTTTTTTGAACATTACTTTTTAAAAAGACATTTCCGAAGAATTTCTATGTATTTTCTTTTGCCCTTTTTTGTGTGCTAAAATGAAAAAAAAAGAACTTGTATAATAAGTCTTAAGAAGCGAAATTTTTCTACAAAAATTTTCAAATTCTTTTCCGTTTTTAGAACGTGGACTTTATGCGGAACTCCCGAATACTTAGCACCGGAAATCATTCAAAGCAAAGGTCACAACAAAGCGGTCGATTGGTGGGCTCTAGGAATTCTAATATACGAAATGCTAGCAGGGTGAGTAGTATCATAAGTTTATAAATATGTTCCATAAGTATGACACTTCCTATACTTCGTAATGCTAGAGACTTAATGAGAGCTAGTTCGAGAACGACGCGAGAATTGACTACACTCGGTTTTGCAGTCCATCTTCCTATTTAGTTTGTCCTTAGCCTTTGCAGGGCTCCCACCAGGTCCCTAAAAGTCCCTAAAGTCCTTATTTTCCTACAAGGTCCTTAATCTACCCTAAAATTGGTATTCGGTCCTTAAATCACCCTATTTTTATAAACCTCAGAAAAAGTATAAGGGTGACCTGAAAATGTCTTGTCTGAGATTTTACCAGGGCCCCAAATTCGCGTCGCTCGCTTCGCTCGCTCCGGTTATTTATGATTTACTAAATGTTAAATTTAAACGAATTAATTGGCTAATTTTCATAACAATAACAAATCGTGCAAAAATTATTCGACTGAATTTAGACTGGTTTTCATATATGTTCGCCATGTACGTTATTGCAAATGGTCAGAGAAATTTGATCAAGTTAGTCACGGAAAACCTAGAAAAGTCAGGGAATTTCATTCCAAAAATTTTGTACGAACCCTGTAAAGGTCCAAATTCTAGTTCAGTGGATTTTTTAAAAAACAGTAAACATGATACGAAAATAGTTACTTCTAATCAAAAAAACCTTCCTTGTACATTAGAGCCAGTATCAAGTCTTACCTACCGCTCCCTTAGAATAAGAATATAAACAAAAGAAAGTCAGAAATAATATCCTATTTTGTCGAAAAAATAGAAAAGAGTAATAGGTTCCTAACTGTTTGTGATATTTTGTTTTACCAGTGGTCCCTTTTTGGTTCCTACTTTTAGAATTTAGGTCCCTATTTTACCCTATTTTTATCGTGAAAAGTCCCTTTTTCCCCTATTTATTTTTGAGATTTTGGTGGGAGCCCTGCCTTTGACAGCGCCTCACTAGGCGTCGCTTTACGAGAATCTATGAGGTTTTGTCTACGTCACTTCATGACAAGCTCTCATTAACCAGTGACACACTTATGGAACATATCTTATAAACTTATGGTAGTATGCAAAGGAGTACGGCCAACTTGCAACTATAGTCAAATTGTGCTTGGGCCTTTTTTGTAAATACAGGGTGATTCTGATAACTTTGCCTTAAAGCCAGCCTCGACTGTCAGACTTATCCGAAACACCCTGTATATAGAAATGGTCTATTTTCTTCGTTGAGGGTCTTGGAAGCGCCAGTTGAGACACTGGGAAGATTTACGATGCCGCCTTATTTTTATAAGAAAAGTTTTAAGTCATGTAGCCTAGACCTAAGCGCGCCTTAAATAAATAACAAGACACAAAAAAGAGGGAGAGAGAAAAGATACAAAATAAAGTTTAAAGAAAATATCCCTAAACTGTTCTTGATATATTCGGAGTATGAATATGCGTAGTTTTTTATTTTTGCCATTTCCTCAATGTTACCTTGGAGGAAACAGATGAGATGGAGTAGACGGTTCATGGGCCATGTGCAGAGAAGTCTCCAGTTTAAGTCAGTACCAGAAGGGGATAATAGAATCATCTTAATACTTTAGTTATGTAACGTCATTCTTCCCAGGCTTTTTGTTTGCTTTCCCGCTCATCAAACTTCAGATGGGCATCGCACCGTGCTAGGGTGAATTCTATAATAACTGTTTTATACTAAATCCCCAGCAATCAACCCACAAACCTTGATTGTCTTGACGTGGTTCAAAAATCCGCAAACGCGTTTTACCAAATACTTAAGCCATAAGTTTATAAGATATGTTCCATAAGTGTGTCACTCGTTAATGAGAGTTTGTCATGAAGTGACGTAGGCGAAACGTCATAGATTCTCGTAAAGCGACGCCTGGTGAGGCGCTGTCAAAGGCTTAGTATAGACTAAATAGGAGGATGGACTGCAAAACCGAGTGTAGTCAATTCTCTGAACTAGCTCTCATTAAGCCACTAGCATTACGAAGTATAGGTAGTGACATACTTATGGAACATATCTTATAAACTTATGTTAAGCGCTAATAGAGTAATAATGAGGAAATTATTTATCGCGTATGTGATTCCCTTTAGTAACCTTACTCCAAATGTAAATTTGATGTTGGGAAGAATGACGTTACACTTACACCGCTTTGTGGTACACTTTTCTCGAAGAGAAGTATTATATACTTCTGGTCAGTACTCGAATAAGGGACTGATATTGTATAAATGCTCTCTCCCAATTTCTTTAAATGTTGATGAACGGATAGTTTTATTTTAATTTTCAAACATTATTATTTCAACTCGAGAACCGTGCATATAATCCTCTTTCATTACGATATTAGTCAAAGCTTATCTTATTTTTTGGGGGGGGGGGGGGTTACAATGAAATTTCCTATTAATATTCGAGCAAGTAAATAGTTTCCCGCAATTGCGTGCCGCGGAATATTAACTTAATCAGGCTGGATTAGGAACGTGCATTTGCCAATGAATGATAGGTAAACAGAAAACCCCGGCTTTTTTATACTCTCAAGGTCGAATTAGAACAAACCGTTAGCTTAATCATTCGCATTTGTTGTTCTTCCGCTCGTAATCTGGGTTTAGTTTTCGATTCCTAATTATTTTCTTAGTTTTTTCCCGATATTTTTTTGTTGGAGATCTTTTGTACAGATTCCCGCCTTTATTTTTGCATTTTCCCGCCATTATTGTTGGTGACCTTGAATACGGATTCCCGCCATAGATTCCTAAATATTTTCCCGCCATAGATTCCTAAATATTTTCCCGCCATAGATTCCTAAATATTTTCCCGCCATAGATTCCTAAATATTTTCCCGCCATAGTGGTTGGCGACCTTGAATACAGATTCCCGCCATAAATCCCTAATTATTTTCGTATTTTTTTTCCCCGCCATTTTTGTTGGTGAACCCCGTAACCTCGAATACAGATTCCCGCCATTTTTCGATGACAATCCTTTTGCTATCTATGAAAAAATCCTTGCTGGAAAGATCGACTGGCCAAGACACATCGATCCAGTTGCCAAGTAAGAAAAATTCAACTCTTTTTCTTCGTCTTTTGCGAATGTTTGCGCCCAGACATCTATTATGTGACAGTTTTTCAGGTTAAGAGGCTTCTAGAGCCAAAAGCGGGGACTGTTAGTTATAAACGTTATTGGATTTTGGTTAACTTTAATCTGTGGTGAAGTGTACTGTCAATTTAGAATTAACCAGACGAGTATGTTTTTGGGATAACAAATTTAGTTGAGACTTGGATGTAGAAAATTCTCCTTGTAAAATGGTTTTTTTGTCAGATTCTAGCGACAGATTCTACCCTCGAGGAAACGTTCTTCTATTTCAATTCAATATATTTATTCGTTCCCGGTTTTTTGGATTTATTTACTTTTGGCCCAGCTTTTTGGTCCCTCTAACTTGAAGTTGTGGGGGGAAAGAAAGGCAATTTAGTTTTAACCACTATTCAACTTCTGAGAAACTTCTCCAATTTCCTTATAAATAGCGCCTTTTTACCCCTTTAGCTTTGACAATATTAAACCCCAGATACGAGTAAAACCCAAGATGCCATTTATCCTTCTCAATCGAGCTTAAGTAAACTTTGTTTTAGAGTGGACCTTCCTTGTAATTCTAAAGAGGACCTGCTGCAAAGAATCTTTTTAGCCATATCGTAGTATACGATAGGCTCTTAGTTTGACCCGAGCTGTCGTAGTAGTAGTAGTAGTAGTAGTAGTAGTGGCCGGGGTTGTCGCTTCGTTATCGTCAGATTTTAGCTTAAAAGGAACGTTATATTACCACAACCCACCCATAGGGGTTACTGGGCTCGGTTAGAGATTTAATTTTAATTAAAATTTTTTCAGGTCAGACCCGGGTTTCGAACCCGGGCCGCTGGTGTAGAAGACAAACACTCTACCCACTCAACCATAGAGACTTGATAGAAACCTCGAGTTTTTTATTATTTATTCTTATCTCTAAAATGTCGGGGTGATGTGGGGTGGGGTACCTCTTAATCTGTGGGGTCGGAAACTTTTGAATTTTTATCTGTGGGGTCGGATACTTATGAATTTGTATGTTTGGGGTTTTTATATATATATTTTTTTTATGTATGTGCTAATTAAATAGATAACGATTTTCCCCGTTTCCTACCTCGCTCCTCATGTGTTTCGTTCTCGTTCGGTAGCTATCGTCATCTATGTTATGTTTGACTGGAACGTTTTGGCGGTTAATTCAAATGTGGGTTTAGATAGAGCTAACATAGTGTTAAATGGGCGTTATGCGTCTGATCATTTTAGCATTGCTAAAGGTAATTCGAGGGGATAATCACTAAAATGCGTAATCACTATAACTAAACTTTCTCTTTCAAAAGTTTCTGGGCATAAGTCTTTGTCAGAAATTTATAAGATGCGATAAGTGTGCATCGGCATAAGTCTGTTGTAAACTCATCGAGGGTATTATCACTAAAAACTATCTGTTCTTCGATTCGCCGGAATATTAGAATTACAGCATAAGTAAATTTATACGGTTATAATTTAATCACTGTTTAGAGTAGGGAATCGAGGGGCTATTCACTCTGATTTTATGCACGGTAAATCATTTTAGCATTGAAAAAGATAGCGCTATTCACTCATTAGGGTAAGGTATAGAGGGGTTATCCACTCGTTAGGGTAGGGTATAGAGGGGCTATTCACTCGTACGATATGGCTACTATTACGAGCCCTTGGGCCGTCTTGTTTAAGATAACAACGAGCTTAGGCAGAAGCAAGAAGTGATATAGAGTTTATTAGGGAGAAGGTATAAGATGCCTAAGTATTCGCGTGCCATAGTCCCAGTCCCCCTTTCAAAATACAAGGGGGGACGTAAAAGGACTATTTCGCCTCTCGTCAGCCGGAAAATACGTAATTTTCGTCATTCGCGTCGCGCTGACGTCAGTTTTCAAGAACCAATGAGATGCTGGTTGTAATTTAGAGGCGGGGATTATCTCGGGACCTACGTTTGGACTGGAAATGCGGCGAATTTATACCTTCTCCCTAATAAACTATATATCACTTCTTGGCAGAAGTAAAATGGGGGAAGTACGTATCTCCAGCTTAAGCAGTGTAAGGCGTTCCTTTCCCATAAGAAACACAATTTGCGGCGCAAAATTTAAATTCGTCCAATCAGAGAGAGAGAGAGTGAGAGCGCTCTCGTAGTTTTCCTATCCCCTACAGGGTCTATTAGGTCCATGCTGTTTGAGAGAGTCAATTTAGAAATACGGACCAATTAAATGAATTTATTTTTGTTTGTGCCAATGTCCCGTAATTGTGTTTTATGTTTTCAGGGACTTAATAAAAAAGCTCCTAGTTCAGGATCGGACGAAAAGGCTTGGGAATATGAAGGTAAACGCTGTAAGCACCCATTCCATCCTTTTGTAGTAACACCATCCTAACCTTTAAAGGGGGATTTATGAAAACTGATTTCATACTCCCTTTAAATTTTTATTTATTTATTTATTTTTCAAATTAAACTTAATTAATTCAGTTTTATTTTATTTTTTAATTTTTTGATATATACAGAATGGAGCTGACGATGTTAAAAAACATCGCTGGTTCAAATCTACAAACTGGGACGAACTTTTCCAAAAACGAACAAAGGTTAGTATACCTAGAACAACCCAACCTATTTTTATAAAAAAAATATACTTAATCAAGTGCGAATAGAAATAATGGAAAGTGAGGTACTAATGTTGATGAAAGCCTTTCGTAGTGCCCACTATCATGTTTCTTTATTCGACCAATCAGCGTTTTACTATAATATTACGTTATTATAAATATTACCAGAAGTAAGAAAAGGGATTAGAAGTATCGAGGTAACCAAATTCTTCACTTGGCGAAAGTGAATATTTTTGATAACACACCAACGGTTGGCCCTCTGGTAGCGGTTTCAGACTGTTCCCTCGAAAACGTGAGACGCTCGCGGTGGTAGACGGCCGAACTAGATTCAAGCACCCGCGTCAGTGTTCCGCGGCTTTAGGTTGAGGGGAAGGCGGTAGGAAGCAGCATAAAATCCTCAAATTTTTTCACTAGTGCCAGGATCTATTACCAAATGCTAGAGCTCTTTACTTCTAGTCCCTTATCCTACTTCTGATATTACGCGTGAATTTCGTAGCATTATCAGTGCATTAAAAATGGGCATCGGCATCTCTGTTGAGTCTATAAGCCGAGTCGTTCGACGCTTAAAGTCACGTGACAATGCCCAATCACTACTCCAGGAAATTGTAACATAAGACACACCCCTTCATAACGGATTGTACATACCTTCAACGTACTTTCTTTTATTTCTATTTGCCGTTGATACAAACTAGTTTAATATTTATGAGAAACCTACTGTTTAAGAATTTTGGTTTTTAATGTATTAACAAAAACCCAATTTTTCTATTTCTCTTTTTTCTGAAACCATTTCTTCCGGTCACGCAAAACACAATCTGCACAATCAATCTATCTTTTTCATAACTTCTTGTATTGGTGCGGTTAATTACTTTCTTAACTACCTTTTTTGGAACTGGTTGGGTGGATTGGATCTAAAAATATATATCTCGGATATGGTCTGTTGATTTTACTATATTTGTTTATTTTATAATCGTAATTGTGTTTGTTGGCGGTGTTTTTATGGATCTTTAATTTAATTGAAATTAGCCTCCATTAAGCCCTAAAGTTAGTTTTGAGGGAGATACGCGTAACTTTGACGATTATCCCGAGAGAGAACCATCGAAAAAAGCCGTCCCTGTTAGCGAGAGAGATTTAGATCTGTTTGAAGATTTTTAATTAGATATTAATTAATTAAGAAAAAATACTTAATTATGATTAGCGGATACGATAAAAACCTAAATAACTTTTAGTAATTAAAGTTAAGTCACTGATTTTAAGTACCTTTAGGTAGACAGAAATCGCGTCCTGGTATTTTAAAATTTAGTTAATTTTTAAAGGGAGTTATTAAGATCACCTAATTACCGTATTTGACACCATGTTCAACTGAGAACTTAAGGAGAAAGTGGCGTTAAGAAATAAGTTATTGGGCGTGTGCTAGCAGACGATTTTTCAATTTGCTTTATACTCTCTGACCCTAAAATGTATGTACATACGTAGGTTTTAGCTATAATGAAAACTACAACAAAGAATATGGGTCCAATTTCGCATATTCGTCTGCTATAACCGACTCTATTAATAAGCGCCATCCATTAGTTGAGCTGATTAATATTTTAAAATAAATTAGGCTTAGCTATGAAACTATTTAAATACGTATTTGAAAAAAGAAAAAAAAAACGTCACATATGTGCCAAAGAAATGGGCCATCGAATCAAATTTGTTTACTATTTATTAGTAGGCGTGGCGTTAAGGGGCGTAACTCTGAAATGGGTTGATTTATAGAAGCTCCCGCCCCCTCCCGTTTATTGGTCGGCTTAAATGGATTAACCCGATGAAATTTAATACTCTCGGATTTAACTTAAAAATTGTTTATCGAGATTAATTTTAAATTAGAATCTGTATGAATATATTTAATGTAAATATATAATATTATTAAGAGAGTTATGTAAATGTAAATAAGTAGTGTAAATAGTTGAAGATATAGTTGAAAACAAAATAATATTTAAAATTTTTGAGAATCTCAGAATGGAAAGCTTTAAACAAAAATTAATAATTATCATAATAAGAGGTCCGGTGATATTTTTAATTAAGCTTAAAACAGATTTTATTCAAGAGATTTATATTAAAATTTATTTAGGCAATTAACTACGCCATTAGCTAGCTAATTAATTAATTAATATAATTAAGTTGTTACAGTATTTTACGAAATTGTTTTAAATCTAGTCCATTTTAAAATACACAAAATATACGTATTGTTAGATTTAGGAATATATTAGAATATTCTAAAATAATAATTTTTAGTGATGGCTTAAAAGCTTAAATTAAAAAACCCCCCATTTTTTATTTTCTCTCTCATTTTAAGTTTCTAAAATTAATATTGTTAGCTTAATTTAACTCAAACGCAGATTGTTAAACTTATTTGTTATTAAACAACAAAGATTAAGAAAGTTTTAAACATTGAGTTTTTAATTAAGTTAAGTAATTGTTTTTAACTCCAATACAGGCTCCAATGTTACCTCTGGTCAGTCATGCCGGTGATACACGATACTTTGACCGGTTTCCAGTTGACAATGTCCGGTCAGCTTCACCTCCTGGTCATCAACCTAGGATGAATATTCCTCCACCTAAAATCACTGAGCGTGATTTAGCCAAATTTGTAGATTTCTGAGATGCTGAGACCCTTTTCCCAAAAGACTTAAGGCTGAAATACGAGCTCATTAGCGGCCGTTGCCGCTCATCCTCTGTGGTTGTGACTGTGTGATTTACTTCCTTCTTATCCCGGTTTTTTAGACCTTGGCAACTTAATACATGTGTGTTTTAAGATGTTGGAACTTTTATATTTATTAAATAATCACGTTAATATAATCAATTTGCTTAAATACGCAGTGTTTAATTAATGGTCTTAGGTTTAAAGAGAGAATGAAATGGCATGGAAATAATTATTTTGAATTTTTCATTTATCAAACTCAAATTGTCGTCAAAACAAATAGGATATTTTTGAGCGAGCAAACCTAACGTCCGATAACTCGCCCACCCTACTACTACTAAAGAATCCTTGTGACGCTGTCAGACGTCTATGTTTGTCGATAAGGAAACTGGTTGGTGAATAGGAATTCATCCGTTCCCAATAGACCCTTTCGTTGTAACAAAGGGGGTAGGCAAACTCTTAGAATTGGAACGTACAAGGGGGTCGATCCCCTTCATGATCCCTCAAGCCTATAGCGCAGGCGCTAAAAAGCGGGATTGAAGGCAAAGTTTTACCCCCGTTGCCTTTCCCTCTTAATTCTTATAGCAAACGCTCCCCCATTTGGCATCTGGGTAACGAACCCCACCCAGCCAGATTGGCAAAATCAAGGGGTACGAAACTGTTTGCGGAGGGTATGAGATGTAGCAAGCTTTGCCGCTATTTTTCAAAAGCATACGCTACGCGCTTATGTGTAGTAAGCTCAAACCTTTAAATATTTCAATGGGGGAAGGGTTTGGTAACTTAGAACTAATTGATGGATGTTTCCTCCATAAAAATTAGAAATATAGGGACATTCCTCGCTATAGAGTATCGCACCCCTCATTTTTTAAGAACGTTGACCAAGTCAAATAACAAAATGGACCTGTCCAAACCCGCACCAACATTGAATTCTCCTTAGAATTTAACCCCGACGAAGGGAAAGGATGTTTTGGGACCAATATTTGAACCACATTGGTGCCAAGATTACCACGTTGTAAATTATCTAGAATAAATCGCAAAATCATTGGGCATTTATATTGCTGACTTGATAGGGGCATCCAATCTGAAGTAGTATATGTTGTTACACGATTTGAATCTGCGTAACAGATGTCTTATCTCAATTGGGAACGAGAAAACCTTGCGGTGCTCGTCATAAATTTGTTTTATACCTCTTAATTGCCAGGAATATCGTATCTGTACTCGATCATTCGGGCAATAGTCACCAATTAGGTGAGATCGCTTTTGTTTCTTTTGGTTATTTTTGCCTGGAATAACCAACGAACAATTATGGACGGAAGTAAATGGCGCGAGAAAAAATGTCCCATCGAAAAAGCTAATATTTTCTCGAAGATATTTTTCAGGTCTGTGAAATATTTATTTTATTTTTAACCCTTTTAGGTATTTTTCTTTTATTTATTTTTTTAATTAAGAAGACAATTTATGTGGTGTTTTTAGATAGGGTGTCTAAATTTAATAATAATCAATTGTATATTTTGGTTAATCAATTTTGACCTACTTTTGATTAATTAGGCCCGAATTAGGCTTAGGTATCTCACTCATAATCTGTACTAGAGACAATATAGTAAAAAGCTGGGATGAGGGGAGCAATTAAATTGTAATGATGACGTAAATACAAATATATAATCTGCCAGCTTTTACTTTATTGGCTCCAAAACAGTGTATCATTATAAATTCTATAATTTTAATTTCATAAGAACTTTTATGAGCTAAGCCTAATTTGAAAATTTAAACTGATTTTTCTGGCGCCATGAAAAGTTGAAACACTTCTCGTTTGGAGATGCACTGTACGTTTTCGGTTAACTCTGTGATATTTATTGAACTTGAAAGTTAAAACTCTTGGAAACTAAACAATTATATTCTTTGAGAGGCTAATTGGTCTAAGCTGCTCAAAGATTAGAACAAAACTTTTAATTATTAAATCAAAATTTGAGTGTAATCGTTCTAATTTATGAAATGTACTTAAAACTGCGGGCATGCGTAGTAGAAGTGTAATATTTCATAGGCTTATCTATGAAGTGCTTCGCTTCTTACTCATTAAATTACTTAAGGAGTTGTAAATTATTTGAAATCTTAAATCCCTGATATTACCACCCATTAGTTAAGAATATCGCCTTCTATGAAGTTGTAAATGGCTTAACAATGGTCCCTAGTGCTGAGAGGGGCCTTCAATTTCGATATAATAATGGATAAAGGCGGGAATTTCAGCAATAAATTGGTTGGTATAACTGCGCTGAACCCGCGTTAATGCGTCGTAAAAGGCCCTTATCAATTTTATGCCCGTAATAGGGGATCTTCCCAAAAGAGCGCCAAGAAACAAATAACACTTTATAAACGACCCCTTAAATTGATCTCGAAAGAGTAATTTTCATATTTCCCCTGATAATCCTGGTAATCTTACTTTTAAAATTGATATTGATTAAATTTCAAGGGAAAGTAACACTTCATTAAATCAAGTTAAGGTGTTACGCGTCACCTGAGAGTTTGAGATGGAATTGATATATCTTTGTGAAACTTTAAACATTAGTTTAATCATAAGTTCATAAGATATGTTCCGTAAGTGTGTTACTGGTTACTGAGAGCTTGTCATGAAGTGACGTAGGTCATAGATTCTCCTAAAGCGACGCCTGGTGAGGCGCTGTCAAAGGCATAGGACAGACTAAATAGGAAGATGGACTGCAAAACCTAGTGCAGTCAATTCTCGCTTGTCGTTCTCGAACTAGCTCGAGCTGTAAGTCTCTTGCATTACGAAGTATATGAAGTGTTATACTTATGGAACATAACTTATAAACTTATGGTTTTGTTCAGTCAATATCCCTTGAACTTTCTAAGGCCTAGATGAAGGATTGCAGATAAACCAAATCATTAACATAATTTATCGGAAAAGAAAAGATTACACCAAACTTAGCGTCAAATAAATTCACTAGGTCCATCCCTTTAAAAAGAGACTGACCTACTCCGGCGGGCGACACGCTCTAAGATGAAAGAAAAGATGAAGATTGGGGGGGGGGAGGATCGAAAAGACAAGGGAATCTAGAAAATAATAAAAGAAATTTAGTTCAAGATCACCGTTTTTTATCGATCGGCGTTTTCTTAATTGAAAAGTAATGCCTCTGGATCTTTGGCCTCACCTTGTTTCCACCCACATTTCCAATCTTAATTTAACCATCGACAGCCGCCTGATAATGACGTATGGGGGACGTTAGTTCGTTACTTCAACATCAGGAACCAACTGAATTAGAGGAAATTTGGTAAAAGGAATAGAAAGCATCGTTCGTATGGGATGAACCTGGGCGCTTCGCCATTATAAGAATATCGGGATTGGTAAATAATTTGAAGGGAATTAAGATTAGGATTCTAAAATATCAGGGATAGATTTAATTTTAGAAGTAGGAATGGAGAACGGTTAGTATTTACTTCAGTCCGACTCATAGCCCAGTATAGAGCCCCTCCCTCCAACACGTAACGAAAAGTTTAAATTATCTCATAGATTTAATTTTAGAAGTAGGAATGGAGAACGGTTAGTATTTACTTCAGTCCGACTCATAGCCCAGTATAGAGCCCCTCCCTCCAACACGTAACGAAAAGTTGAAATTATCTCATTGGCTCACTTAAACTACGTTTTGATGACGTTGCTGACGGGGACGGCGAAAAATACGTAATCCTTTTTTACCTCTGTCGCTATGGCCCGCCTCTTCTTTCATACCCCTCCGTCCCGTGGAAGGGGGTCTGGGACTTTGTCGCGCGCCCACATTACTCTGTTCTCCATTCCTACTTCTAAAATTAAATCTATCCCTGAGAATATCAAGATCATTCTAAATTTAATTTCGACAAGCAATGCGTAAGTAAGGACGTAAATTTGAGGATCTGAACTTTTTATGGTATATCAAGGTAACTTGAAATTAATTTCAAAGTGATTGCTGTTGGAGGAAGCTCACTGTGCTCGTTCGCAAAAAATCTTCGCAAATCCTTTGTAGAATAATAACAAAAACTTGGCTTCTACTCCTGTTGATGTATTCTCTCTGTCCGAATTGAATATACAGTGATAATCTCATCCTGAAGAGCCATAGTCTTTCAGCACGTTAAAAAACGTAAATGGATTTTCACTCGAGCTTAATTTTTATCCACCTAGAAGCTTTCAAAGCTTTTTCCACGATAAGAGAATGTAATTTCGTTTCAAGTAGATTATAGGTCAACCTTTTCCCGCATTTACCGACACTGAAAGTTTCAAGTTCCTACCCAATTAATGTTTTTAACAAAAGAAGATTAGATTTTAGTCTTATCGCGCAATGAAACTGATTAAACCTTACCTCGCTACATGTTTCAGATTTTAATCTAAGCAATGAAATTCACTATTTTATTGTAGAGTCTCTATAAGGGGAGTTTCGGATATAGGAAAAATGTATAAAGACCCATTGTGTATGTGTATATTTTTAATGATACCCCCTTCAACAATGATCACTTGACACGTGCCTTTTCCAACATTTGAATTAATACACCGTATGCACGTGCTAGGTGGCTCATTGTTTTTACCCTCCCATTTACGGAATAATACTCCACTTTTTAGAGGCTCATAAGAAAGGGTTGTATTATAACAAATAGTCGCGATGAAATATATTTCAAGATAAAATAAGTATAGGTCAAAGGTTAATTTTGGTGGTAACCTTTACCATGTTCTACGCAGTTGGATGACCCCTTTCTTCGTGAAAGGTTACAAGAAAGATTTGGGAACCGAAGACTTGTATAACAATCGGAAATCCGATTCCGCCGAAGTTGTCGGTGATTGTTTGGAAAAGTAAGTATATTAAGGTTTACTTAAGGATTTATAAGGTCATAGGTTATGGGATTTGCAAAAACGACGAATAAATTTTATAGAGAATGGAACAAAGAATTGAAAAAAATGAAACTGAACAAGAAACCGAGTTTGACGAGTTCCGTTTTGAGAACTTTCGCGTTTCAATACTTTGGGTTTGCCCTTTTCGCCGTGGTAGGTGAATGTTTCACTCGCGTGATGCAGCCGCTCTTCTTGGGTTGGATGGTTCGATATTACGCCAAAGCGGAATGCGTTCCCAGAGATCAAGTGACCTTTTTCGGTCCGGAAGTATCGTGTATCAGTTCCACGGAAGCTTACTTATCTGCCGGTGGTGTGTGTTTATCCTCGGCGCTATACGTGTTGACTTACCATCCGTATTTCTACGGAATGCAAAGAACCGGGATGAGGCTGAGAGTGGCTTGTTCTAATTTGGTTTACAAGAAAGCTCTCAAACTTAGCCGTGGATCTTTAGGCAAGACGACTGTTGGTCAAATGGTCAATTTGCTATCGAATGACGTCAACAAATTCGACGAGTCTTTGATTTTTTTGCCGTTTTTATTCGTGGGACCGTTACAAACGATCACCACTTTAATCGCGCTCTGGCCTCACTTGGGACTGGCTAGTCTGGCGGGAGTCGCTGTCCTGGTACTTTACATTCCGTTTCAAGGCATTATGGCTAAGCTTTTCAGTAAACTGAGGTCAAAGATCACGGGATTAACTGACGAGAGAATTCGACTTATGAACGAAACCATTTCCGGTATGCGCGTCATCAAGATGTATACTTGGGAAGCTCCTTTCGTCGACTTAATTGCCGAATCCAGAAGGTAATTGAATATGCAAATTTTATTTAATTTAGCGTTGAAGTTTAGTAAGATTTTTAATTATTGCAGGAAGGAAATTACAAAGATTCGTAACACGGCTGTTCTGCGTGGTCTGAATATTGCCCTATTTTTCGTATCGGCTAAGGTCATCTTGTTTTTGGCGTTCCTAACATTCTCGCTAATGAGCCAAACCCTCACTGCCGAAATTGCATTCGTCAGTATGTCCCTCTTCAATAATCTACGTCTTTCCATGACGCTTTTCTTCCCATACGGTGTGTCACAAGGTGCCGAAGCCTTGATCTCGCTTAGAAGACTTCAGGTTAGTAGTCGAGACTTAAAATCAAATCATTGGCTTATGATCAAATATATCTAAATAATCCAATGAATTATTACAGAGATTCCTTCTATTGGAAGAACAAGCGGAAACAAACATCAACAAGTCCAATCTGCGTCCCAAACCCGAACAATGTGGTGTCTGGTTGGATAACATTACTGGAAGATGGAATATTGATTCGGACGAGCCAACATTGACTAATATAAAAGCCACAGTCAAACCGGGAGAGTTATTGGCGGTAGTTGGTTCCGTCGGTTCAGGAAAATCTTCCTTACTCATGGCTGCCTTGGGTGAACTTCCTATTGAATCCGGTGAAGTGAAGGTCAGAGGTCGTGTCGCGTACGCGTCACAAGAACCATGGGTTTTCACTGGAAGTGTAAAATCAAATGTCCTCTTCGGCAACGAATTCGACGAGAAAAAGTACAAGAAAGTTCTTCACGTTTGCGCATTGGATAAAGTAAGTTGTCATATTACAAAAGTTTTTATTAGATATTCTTATAATTTGTTCTGAATTCCAGGACATCGAACAATTACCATACGGCGACCGTACTTTGGTAGGTGAGAGAGGAGTTTCTTTAAGTGGAGGTCAAAAAGCCAGAGTTAATTTAGCCAGGGCATTGTACTATGACGCGGATGTATATCTACTTGACGACCCACTCAGCGCCGTCGACGCGGCTGTTGCCAAACATCTCTTCGAAAAATGCATCAACGGTTACTTGAAGGACAAGACTAGAATATTGGTGACTCACCAACTTCAGTTCCTTAAACAGGCGACCAATATATGCATCTTGAAACACGTAAGATTTATTAATAATCTCGGGGTAATCAACAAATGCAATATTTACTATAAATAGGGATCTATAATGGCCATCGGAAGTTATCCTCACCTTCACAGTTCCGGAATTAATCTCGCTTCTCTCATGGAGCGAACTGAAGAAGAGAAAAAAGAAATGGAAGCCCGTAGAAGAATGTCCTCGGTGGATGAGAAATCAATTGGTTCCGTAGCAAATGCTGTTAGTAGCGCTGGTGTTCTTTACGAATCTAGTATGTCCGTAAACTCAGTTGGATTGGACGAGGTACGTATTGATTTAAGTGTCTTTCATGGGGTGTAGCTTAGTTACAAATGTCTGGATTCATCTCAGGGACCATTGGGAGACGCGGCTTCTCTGAAGGAACCGACCGAACTCGAGGAGGGTAAAAGCACTGGATCAGTCAGTGGAGGAATTTATTGGACTTACATCAGAGCCGGCGCTGGACCATTCATGCTTATAATTCTCATTGTCTCAAACATTTTAACTCAAGTTTTATTCAACGGCAGTGATTATTGGCTAACTATTTGGTAACTACAAGTATGAAAACTGAAAGAAGCAGTGTTTTCTTTTTATTCAGCAAACCCTTTAAATAATTGTAAAGTTTTTAAGCCCTTCGTATGGTTCAACAAACCCTGTCCTTGTCCTTGATCAGTCGTTTTATCGAGGACAAGTACTTAAGACTAAGGAAGACTTAGAACTAACTGAAACTTAATAATTAGGACCGAAGAAATGAAAAAGAAACCATCGGACTCAATTGTTCCAACGACAAATATACCAGAAGCTACGGAACCTACAACTCTAGGTGTTTATTCGAACTTTGATCCAGTAATGAGGTCAGACACTGTGGACTTCTTTTCCGGCAAGGACTTATGGTTTTACGTTTACGTCTACGCCGCATTGACAATTGGTGTCTTGTCTTTCTCCCTGATACGTTCCGTCATTTTCTTCGTCATCTGCATGTCCTCCTCTGAAAACCTGCACAACACCATGTTCTCAAGTGTGGTGCGAGCACCCATAAGCTTCTTCGACAATAATCCTTTAGGTATATATAATTTTCAAATTAAATCTTTGTCTTTTGTATTAATATTTTTAATTTTAATAGGTCGTATTTTAAATCGTTTCACCAAGGACATGGGTACCGTTGACGATTTGTTACCCATAACGGCTCTTGACATGACTTCGGTACGAAGTCATTTTTCAATTAGTTAAATAATTCCTTGAAAATATTCTATCAATTCTTTCAGATCTTCTTGGGTTTAGCCGGAACTTTGGTTCTGGTTTCAACAGTTAATTACTGGTTGACTATTCCATCCTTCATTATGATTATTGTCTTCTATTACGTCAGGAAATTTTATCTTTTAACGGCTCGCGACGTCAAACGTCTGGAAGGAATAAGTAAGATAGTAGCTTATTATCTATCAGCCACTTCTATTTAATAATTCCTTTGTTATTATACAGCTCGCAGTCCAGTCTTCTCTCACATAAGTACAACTCTTTACGGTTTGACCACCATCAGAGCTTTCAAGGCTCAGGAAATGTTCGAAAGACAATTTTGTTATCATCAAGATCACCACACTCGTTCCTGGTTTATTGTAATTTGCAGCGGAAGGTGGTTGGGAATTGTACTTGATTGGATTTGCGTCGTTTACATATCTGCCGTAACAGCAGCCTTGGTACTTATGAATGCCGATGATGGTAAATTGCCAATAATGTCAGTAGACAATAAGATCAAGCCTAAAATAATCTATCATTGTCAGAAAACTCGGGTGGAAATATTGGACTGGCCATATCTTCGGCCTTGTTGCTATCAGGATCTATACAATGGGGTGTCCGTCAATCGGCCGAATTGGAAAGTCAAATGACTTCGGTTGAAAGAGTGGACGAATATAGTCGCCTGCCATCCGAAGCGGCGTTGGAAGCCTCATCGGATAAGAAACCACCACCAGATTGGCCCCAACGAGGGGACATAGTCTTCGACAACATGTCTTTGATTTACAGCCCGAATGATCCACCTGTTCTGAAAAACTTGTATTGTAAAATCAAAAGCCAAGAGAAGGTAATTGCTCGTAAAATTTAGGCAATGCGTCGAAAGGACAATTCCCTGATGTTTATCATGATTTTTTACTTGAAGATTGGTATTGTCGGTCGAACTGGAGCCGGTAAGAGTTCCATGATTTCTGCTCTATTCCGTATGGCTGAACCAGAGGGCATCATATCAATTGATGGTATCCCGACAAAAGACGTTGGTCTTCACGATTTAAGAAGCAAGATCTCCATTATTCCTCAAGTAGGTCATAATTTGAGATCACGAAGGAATATTTAATGTTAAGGAACTGAAATTGTTTTGTTTCCTCAGGATCCAGTTCTATTTACAGGACCAGTACGTCGTAACATAGACCCCTTTGGTAAAAGCTCTGACGCTCAATTGTGGAATGTCTTGGAAGAGGTCCAACTGAAGGAGGTTGTCGAGCATTTACCAGGAGGGTTAGATACATTTTTATCAGAGGGAGGTAGCAACTTCAGTGTCGGACAAAGACAATTGGTTTGCATGGCGAGAGCGATCCTCAGAAACAATAAAATTTTGGTTTTGGATGAAGCTACTGCCAATGTTGATGCTAGGACCGACTCCTTGATTCAAAGGACAATCAGAGAGAAATTTAGAACCTGCACCGTATTAACAATTGCACATAGGCTTAACACCATCATGGATTGCGATAGAGTACTTGTAAGTACTTAAGTATGAATTACTACTCTAACATCGTGCGGAGTTAACTTATAACCCGCGTTTAGGTTTTGGACGCTGGCCGAATTCAAGAATTTGATGAACCCTACATCCTTCTTCAAAATGAACTTGGTGTCTTTTATGATATGGTTCAAAAAACTGGTCCCGCAATGGCTGAACAACTGAAAGCGGTTGCCAGACAGACATCAGAAGCCAGAGCCAAAATGACTGACAAAAACAAAGGAGCATTTGCCATCAAAAACCAAGAATCCCTGAAGAAACACCAAAGACTAAGAAACAGTTTACGCCTGAATGAAGCCCAAGTCAAACTCGAAGTGGCGCCAGTAGAAGAAATTGCCCCCCTTGAACACATTGGAAATGGTCATGTTGAAAAAGAATCCACAAACAAAAACCATGTAGAGGACGTCCGACTATAGCCTTAGGCCTTGGCAACTCGGAAATTGTTAAGCCGCCTAGTAGTCCTAGTCAAGCGTTATTTTATATTTAAAATATTTATATTTTTTTAAAGCCCCTGTCTGCCACATGTAGATTTGAAAAAGAAAACTTGTTACATTGATGAAATTTAAACTGAATAAATTTTACGCTCTTACTATTAGACCAAATTCATTTATTATCCGTCGTGCCGAGATATAATTTAGCTTCCAGTGTGGTTTATGTATATTTGAAATTCGCGGCGTTTCGCGCCATTTTTAAATATCTACCACGCCCAAAGCTATCATGTGGTTTATGACGAAGTGAAGTATTCAAAATGGTCGCTGCTTGAAATTGTCGGTGCCAAGCAGGATTTCCTTCGCACATTTATTTTAAAAACATTTAACCATAATGATTAATTTTAATTATTGACGCTAGAATAAGCTTTTTAAAGAATTTTAATGTAAAAATTTTAAGTTATTCTTCTAAAATGAAGTGGTATAACGTAAGCGAAAGCTCTCGGTATGGGGTTGGTAAGTACGACTAAGGCTTAAGTAATATTATTTTCTGTAATTTATTCTTAATTAGGTAAATTACTACATATTAATTTAATTAATTTAAATGACTAGGCAAGTTTAACTTAAAATATAGCATAGTTTACCGAATTTTAAATAGAACTGCATTAAGCCGTCTAGATTAGGTTGATTAAGATAGCGGTATATTCAACAAGTGTTACCAAAACTTTTACAGCCAAATGTTTAGCATAATTTCATGTTGAGTCATATACTTTGGTTTCCGTTTCAGCTATTTACAATTTCTCTCATGAAAATCCATACATGTTAAAGTTAAATGTGGGAGACTCTGTTTTACTTTTGAAAGAATCAGATGGCAAGTTTTAATATATCTCAGGCTTCATAGTACCCCTTTTTACGTTATTAACCAGTTATCATCTTCAGAATGGTACTATGGATCATACGCTAGAAATCGTTCCAAAAGTGGCGTTTTTCCTCGATCATTTGTTTGTGTTAGAGACGCCATTGTTGATAGATCCGGGTTAAATGAAATATTTCTACCTCACGAACCTCCAATTGTTCAAGAAATATCATCTGTTTTAAGAGAATGGTGGATAATATGGAAACAACTATACGTACTGAACAGCACACACTTTGAATCAGTTCGTAATATGATGTACGAATTAGTAGATTGGCGGAAGAGTATCATGTCAGGAACATTGCCAGCTGTAAGTTTTTAATGTTTAACATTTTAAAGATGGGGGTTTTACATTACCTTCCTTATTAGGATGAGTTAAAAGAAGTTAAGCAGAAAGTAACGGCCAAAATAGATGTGGGAAACCAGTGTGTATTTAATAATATTGTTTCATTATTTTTGGGTTGGTTTTTAACTTGAGTGGTTCGTGTTACAGCATCTTGGGACTTGATTTGGTAGTAAGGGATGAACATGGAAATATCTTAAACCCTGAAATGACAAGCACAGTTGATCTCTACAGAGCGCATAAAATTGCCGCTACGCAAATAGAAACTGTAAGAGTAATCTAATTGTATTTTGAAAATACATAATTCTAACGAAAGTATTATTTTTTCAGATGAACAATATCGATTACAGAAGTCAGAAATCACTTTCGCGTTATTGTCACAATCTTTTTGTAACTGTAAAAAATTTTGTTTGTCGCGTTGGTGATGATGCTGACTTGTTAATGACATTGTACGACGCGAAAGAAGGGGTTTTTATCAGTGAAAATTATTTGGTCAAATGGGGGAAAGGGGGTTTAGCGAAAGATATGGATCAATTGAATAATCTTAGGGTTTTATTCACCGTAAGAATTGCGAAGATTATTTTATTCTTTTTATTGTTTGTTTGTTATATGTATATATTTCTTCCCATTTAAGGATTTGGGGAGCAAAGATTTGAATCGTGAGAAGGTGTTCTTGGTGTGCCAAATAATTCGGATTGGTTCCATGGAATTAAAAGAGGGGGAACATAAAAAATCAAATGTTGATAGGAAATCTAGTATGGGTGGAGGAAAAAGATTAGGGGAAGGTGTTAGGAGACCATTTGGAGTTGCCGGTAATTTTATCTTAAAGGAAAAGGGGCAGGTAACATAATACCTTGAATGAACTGCCTTTTTTAAGTTTGGAAAAACATTTAAAAAATAAATGATCTATTACTACAAAATAATTAATTAGCATTTAATTGGACCTAAAAAACGAGGATTTAGTGGCTTCTGCTAAATCAAACCTCTTACCAGCTTGGTAAATAAGGCGGTGGCACAGGGCAAATGACCAGTTTAAAAATTGGCTGGACCAGTTTAAAAATTAAATCGGAGGGGGTCAGACCACTAAGAAAATTCAAGGGTAACCAGAGTCCAGACATTATCTCAACTATTTTAATTACCCACTTCTTTAGTTTAGCAGACGACGCGCCCTGGTCAATGGTCATGGACCAGTTTATTTATTCTAGGCGTGGGGAGTCGCTGGCCCAATGTCCAGTTTTAAAAATATCCTTATTTCCCACCCTGGAAATGACCAGTTTAAATTTTGCCTGGACCAGTTTATTAATTTCAAATTTATAGGAGAACAAAGACCACTTTATTATTTAGGACACTAAAGGGGTCACTGGTCCCAAGGACAAGTTTAAAAAATATCCTTATTTCCCAGACTGCAGTTACCCTTACCTCTCTCACCCTGTGAGAATTCAGCCAATCCCGTTTGGGCTAAGTGGTGACGTCATTAAACAAAATGGCGGCGCAGTAGTCCTCGTTTTTAAGACTAATTAAATGCTAATTATTTTGTAATATGAGATTTTTTTTTCCTTTTATATTTAGAAAAAGGCAATTCTCATAAGTTTATAAAGGAATATGTTATCTGTACAAAACCTTTAATACATTTGGGCCGCGATTGGTTCAATATTTAATATTAATGATAATATTTTTAGCTATGGATATATCAGATATCATAACTGGCAAACTTGAAAGTGACGAAGAAAAGCAATACTTTGTTCCTTTTGTTCAATGTGGAGACCATGATTTCTTAGATTCCGTTATCAGAAAAATCTTAACGGCAAAAGAGGTAAGCCAGAAAGACCACAAAGGACAAGGACTCTGGTGTTGCCTGAAGTTACTTCACGGAGATATTAAACAAGTCCGCGAAGAAAACCCTCATCTGGTCTCCACATCAACGTCAGTCGCTAGAAAAATGGGATTTCCCGAAGTTATATTACCCGGAGATGTTAGGAACGATTTATACTTAACTTTGGCTCAAGGAGAGTTTCCAAGGGGAACTATTTCAATGGAAAGAAATATTGAAGTTACCGTTAAAGTTTGTAATGAAAAGGGGCAAGTTATTCCGGGAGTTATAAGTTACGGCTCGGGATGCGACCCGATGAAAGAATACCGTAGTATGATTTACTACCACGAAGATAAACCAAAATGGATGGAAACATTCAAAGTTGCAATACCAATAGAGGAATTTTATAATTCCCATTTGAAGTTTACATTTCGTCACCGATCTTCTAATGAAGGTTAATAATTAATATTAATCGCAATTGAATTATAGGAACTAAACTATTTTAATCTTATAATAGCGAAAGACAAAGCGGAAAAAGTTTTCGCTCTATCGTTTGTAAAATTAATGCAAAAAAACGGAACGACGCTTAAAGACGAAAGTCACGATCTCTTAGTTTTTAAAGTAATTAATTAATTAGGGTTTTTCAATTGACCAGAAGAATTAAGAGTTATTAAGAAATGTTTAATTCAGGTTGATCACAAGAAATACGACGATACTGACACCAGTTATTTAAACTTACCTTCAACTCGTAGTGACTTGGAGAGTTACGCTCTTAATACAAAGTTATCGTCAAATGGCTTGTCATTTAGCTCGAAAGATTCTTTTAGCATATCTACCTTAGTTTGTTCTACAAAATTAACGCAAAATGTCGATCTTTTGGGTCTTTTAAAATGGTGGGCGAATCCTGAAAACTTGGAGAGTAATTTGAAAGCTCTGATGAAAGTTGACGGAGAAGAAGTCGTCAAGGTATAAAGGATAATTAATTTTAATAATTTAATTTAATTTCATTTAATTCTAATCTATTTGATTGTGTTTAGTTCTTACAAGACACTTTAGACGCCTTATTCGACATATTAATGAAAAACCCCGATTCGGAACTCTATGACAATTTAGTGGTTGACGCTTTGGTCTTCATAATTGGTTTGATATCGGACAGAAAATACCATCATTTTCGTCCCGTTTTGGATGTCTATATTATGGAGAATTTTTGCGCTACATTGGCTTACACAAAGTTAATGGTTGTGTTGAAATATTACGTTGATAACGCCAATGATCCGGATGAAGCTTTCCATGATAAATTGCTCAAAACAATGAAATCTATCGAATATCTCTTCAAATTTATTGTTAGATCACGGCAGCTCTTTTCCGAGTAAGTTTTTAGTTTTTATCTTTAATGACACCTCCCTGCCTTTGGCTACGTTACGCTCTATGAGAAATTAACATGGAGTGTCACTACTCTATTGTTATTTTTTTTCGATAGAATCAACTCTGGGAAAGGCAAACAACAATTCGAAAACTCTCTTCAACGTCTTTTGGAGTCGTTATCGTCAATGATGCTTTATGATTCGGATTTAACTTTAGTCATACAAGGAGCTTGTTTGAAGTTTCTACCTTTTGCCATTCCTGACATCTTAACTGTATTTGATGGAACTTTACTATGGTATGGTTCATAGATTAGATTATTTTCCGCAAAACCTAATATTTGAGTAATTTACAGCAATATCCTTGTGGAAATGATTACTAACGTTCCCGCTGATAGATTAACAAAGCAAAAAATGACTTGCGTCAATGATATAGTTCACAGCGCTTTGTTTCAACTACCAGAGTGTCGCGCCATTTTAATGCCATTGGTAAATTTCCAACTGAAACAGCTATTGGAACGTAATGAAGAGATGGAATTATGCGTTAAAATTCTAAGCGATATGTTGACTGTCTTACATCATCAAAATTCTTCGGCAACGAAAGATGATTTCACTGAAATTAATAATTCCATTTTGCGCACTGTTATTCAAACTGTAATAACGATGAGCAGAGATAGAAGCTTGGTTGTCAGTATATTTTATTTAGTTTTGTCTGTAAGGAGTCCATAGTTTAATTTTCGTCATTAATTAATCTAGGGAAATATGGTTGCGATTATGATTGATATTTTTCGCAAAATGACTCCGTATCATTACAATCAATACGTCTCGAGTTTTCCATTACCGAGTGATCTATTAGATTTCCTTATGGAGATTTTGTTAGTTTTTAGAGATTTAGTTAGCAAGAATGTCTACCAAAAGGATTGGTCTGAAATGATTATGCTACAGAATAGGTACTATATTAGTTAGTCTTAACCAGGGGTGTGCGGGTACCCGAAAATCTCGGGTACCCGTCTTCGGGTCCGGGTCGGGTACCCGACCCGATACCCGAAACACATTTTTTAGGACCCGAACGGGTACCCGAGTCCCAATTTTAAGCCTTTGCCAATACCAGCCGAGTCTGACGGGTCCAGTTCATGACGTTACCGCGCGTGTTTCAATACTTCTGCCTTTCATAATTAAATAATTTAATTAGTATTAAGTTATTAATTAATATTGTTTAATGAATTACACTATGGGGGATAATGGCTCAGCTTTGAAATCTAACTTTTAATTGGACTGTAAGGAAAAGCAGAGATCCGAATTGGACCCGAAAGCTAATTTTGGGGATTTTGAAGGACCCGAAGACCCGACGGGTAATTGAAAATTGGACCCGATACCCGCGGGTACAATTTTCTATTACCCGAAATTTACCCGACACCCAAAAATCTGGACCCGCACAGCCCTGGTCTTAACTAATATTTAAATTTTAACAATTTTTAACTGTTCTTCGTGGGTAGTGTGGTACTTAAATCACTCCGCTACTTTTCGCACACTATAAGGGACCATTTTACGAATCCCTTCGAATACCAAGTCTGGAACAATTTCTTCCATTGCGCCATTTCGTTTTTAACGCAAGACCCCTTGCAACTTGAAAATTTCTCGCAAAATAAGCGTAATAAAATTATAGCGAGATACAAAGACATGAGGAGAGAGACTGGATTCGAAATACGCTCTCTTTGGTTTAATTTGGGTCAAAATAAGATCAAATTTGTGCCCGAAATGGTTGGACCTTTCCTAGAAATGACCTTGATTCCCGAAATTGAACTTAGAAAGGCCACCATTCCTATCTTTTTTGATATGATGCAGTGCGAATTTTATTCGCCTAGACACCACGGAGTTTCGCTCTACGAAGAGTTTTTTGCTCAAAATCACGATATCAAAGGCAGCTTTAAAGAAGTAGGTTTAGATTTAAGAATAATGTAGACCAAACTAGGCTTGACGTTGATATAAACTTTAGGCTTATCGCGTGTTCAATATTTTTGGCCAAACTAGGCTTAGCGTTTATATTAGGCCAAACTGGGCTTAGCGTTTATATTAGGCCAAACTGGGCTTAGCGTTTATATTAGGCCAAACTAGGCTTAGCGTTTTATTAGGCCAAACTAGGCTTAGCGTTTTATTAGGCCAAACTAGGCTTAGCGTTTATTTTAGGCCAAACTAGGCTTAGCGTTTATATTAGGCCAAACTAGGCTTAGCGTTTATATTAGACCAAACTAGGCTTAGCGTTTATATTAGGCCAAACTGGGCTTAGCGTTTATATTAGGCCAAACTGGGCTTAGCGTTTATATTAGGCCAAACTAGGCTCAGCGTTTATATTAGGCCAAACTAGGCTTAGCGTTTATATTAGGCCAAACTGGGCTTAGCGTTTATATTAGGCCAAACTAGGCTTATCGTTTATATGAACGTTAAGCTAAGTTAGACTTTAAATTTCTACAGAATTTTCGAATAATGTTGTCTTAAAGTTATGACATATATTTTAATATCATTTAATTGTATTTAGTTTGAGGATGAAATGATAACGCAACTAGACATGTTAGTTGAAGGAGGACGCGGTGATGAACAATACAAAGAACTATTTCTCGAAATGTTAGTATCGTTAACCTAATTGGGTAATTTGTAGACTTTAGGTCTAAATTCTAAACTCAATCCATTGATCATCAGATTAAGTAGCTTATGCGAGAACCACGCGACTATGAACGATCAAGGAATGCGATTCGTACAAACTGCGGTTAGATTAATGCGACGACTCCTGGAATATCGCGTCATAGTCATGGATGAAAACAAAGAGAGTCGCATGAGTTGCACCGTTAATTTATTAGTAAGTTATCAACTCTGAAAAGTATCGGCACTTCTAAAATTGAAATTTCAGGAATTCTACAATGAAATCAACCGGAAAGAGATGTACATTCGTTACCTTTACAAACTGTGCGACTTGCATCTGGAATGCGATAACTTCGTGGAGGCTGCGTATTCCCTGTTGCTTCATACTAGATTACTTCATTGGAGCGACGAACCAGTCCCTCAGCCGTTGAAAAACGACAAATACCCTCACTGCGAGACCCAACGCGATTTAAAAGAGAAACTATACTACGACATCATTGATTACTTTGATAAGGGAAAGTTATGGGAGACTGGCTTAACTCTTTGCAAAGAACTCGCGATACAACTAGAGAACGAAGTCTTTGATTACATTCAATTGGGCGATTTGTTAAAAAGAATGGCTACTTTCTACGATAACATCATGAGTAAAGTTCGACCCGAACCGGAATATTTTCGAGTCGGTTACTTTGGTCAGGGTTTTCCGACGTTTTTAAGTAATAAGGTCTTTGTTTATCGCGGGAAAGAGTACGAACGATTGAACGATTTTCAAGGAAGGCTTCTGAATCAGTTTCCAAAAGCTCAATTATTGACGAAATTAAGTCCGCCTAGTCAGGAAATCACGGAATCAACCGGTCAATTCCTTCAAATTAATAAAGTTGACCCGGTCATGAAGGAAAATGAAAAATTTAAATCAAAAACGGTGCATGATCAAATTTTAAAGTACTACCGAGTGAATGAAGTGCAGAATTTCGTCTATTCGCGACCGATTAGGAAAGGGGAAAAGGATAACGATAACGAATTCGCGACTATGTGGATCGAACGAACTAGTTTAGAGACGCGATATCCCTTACCAGGGATTTTGAGATGGTTTAACGTTAATTCCGTTAAAGTAACCGAGTTAAGTCCCCTGGAAAACGCGATAGAAGCCATGGAGGTATCGAATTTGAAGATTAAGGAATCCATAATACAACACAGGGCTGATCCCGCCTTACCGAGTAACCCGCTATGTATGCTTTTGAGTGGAATTGTCGATGCCGCCGTTATGGGTGGGATAGTCAACTACGAAAAAGCCTTTTTCAACGAAGATTACTTGAAATTGAATAACTCCCCCAAAGATATCGAAGGAGTTGAAAAATTGAAAGATCTCATCGCTTCCCAGATACCTTTATTAGAAGCGGCCATTGCCATACATCGGACCAAAGCGCATCCTAGTCTTAAGCCGTTGCAAGAACACTTAGAACAATCATTCGCGAAATTGAAAAAGAATGTTGAAGAGAAATACGGCGAAAAGGTTTGTCACGTGCTGAAGGACATTGGCTTATAATTAATTAATAATGATTAAAACTCGCAGAAGGCGCCAAAAGAGATCTTAGAACGACATCATGTATCCATTAGAAGAGTCAAACCATCTCAAAATGTTAACCATACTTCCGCACCAATCCCACCTGAACGTGTTTCAAGTACAACTTTAAGCATTGTTGACCTGTAAGTCATTAAATTGCGAATTTCAAGGTAGATAATAATCTCTTAATTTTTAATGATTTTAGAACCAGAAGGACTGCGTCTTTAACGTAAGAAAAGTTTAGGTATAATTTTGAAAACTAGTTTAAACGTTTGTTAACCTTCTTTCAGTGGTGGTTCAATTTCACCCACTAAACTAACCCAGTCAGTCAGGGCTCAATCAGTTTGGGTCAAACCCACCACTTCAGTTCCTTTCAAGAGCAATGGAACTAAAAAACGAGATAGCGGGACTCTCAGACGCAGCTCCGCTTCAACCACATCCCAAAGTTCAACTTCTAATCATCAATTACAGCACCAAATAAGCGAGAGTTCTACATTGTGGTACGACACGCCTAGTAAACCGGAAAGTCCTCGCATCGAACTCTCCGAAGAGGTAGAGCGATTAAGCAAAGAAAAAACGAATCCGATGCTCAGTCCTTCCACTTTGATTTGTTCCCAGTTGACACCGGCGAGACCCAGACGTTCCGAAGTGGAAAAAAGATACAGTAGGCCATCTAGCGAGCATTTTAGGAGGAGATCAACTCCTTCTCCAACGCGACATAGTAAGATATACCCCTTTTTATCACAATTTTATCTTACCTAGGTGATGCGAATTATTCAAATAATTCAGGCCGCACGCCATCAAATGTCTCGTTATCAAACCCATCAACTCCTTGCACCGAAGATGATAATGACGATAAACCACCGCCATTGCCTCAGAAACAAGCGTATGCTGATTATAGCAATATCACAGATGAGATGCAACTCAGTGGGTTCGCTAATCGGAAAAGTTCCCTTTCTCTTCCAACAAGAATCAAAAATAGGGTAAATATTTATGGGTTTTTTTTTTAATCCTCCTTAAGCCTTGTCCATTGTCTACAAAGGCTTAAAATTTAGGACTTATTTTTATGTCCGTTTAATGATACGTTTATTTCCCACCTACACCAATACTGATTTGAGACAATTCCCTTTCATATCCTTAAGCCTTCAAAACCAAAGCTTAAAGTCTTAGCCCTTTTACAACCAAGGCTTAGTCTTAGCCCCCTTTTACAACCAAGGCTTAGTCTTAGCCCCCTTTTACAACCAAGGCTTAGTCTTAGCCCCCTTTTACAACCAAGGCTTAGTCTTAGCCCCTTTTACAACCAAGGCTTAGTCTTAGCCCCTTTTACAACCAAGGCTTAGTCTTAGCCCCTTTTACAACCAAGGCTTAGTCTTAGCCCTTTTACTACCAAGGCTTAGAAAGTAGGCCTAATGTTTTTTTTTTTTTTTCTGTTTAATATTAAATTTTCAGCCTCCGCCGCCATTACCGGTTCGAGATAATTCACCCTTAAGTTCACCAACTCAGAGGCGCCATCTACCAATACCGACGTCGGATGTGAACGAAATTCCACCAGAAATACCTAAAAAACCGCATAGAATGTTATTGGATAGCCAAAGTCAGGGTAGTTGATGCCTAAAGTAAAGTAAGATTAATAATAACGTCACTAGAATCATCTATGTGCCAAAAAATGACAAGAAGTTTCAGGTAATGAAAGCCAAAAAAAAAAAAAAAATGCTATTTCACATACGGTTTTATTTAATGAATTAAGATTTAATTTAGAAAACAAGTGATTTTTTTTTCTACCTTTGTACCTTTTTAATCAAACATTTTCTTAAAGAGCTTTATAACAAAATTAATTTTCTTAAAATTTTAATTAATTATCTACATTTCATAAAATGAATATTTTATACTAATTTTTTTTAAGACTAGTCAGAGTTTAGCGTATTAAACTCTTGATAGCTCAAATATTTTAAATATATCCGTAGCAAATTGGGCGCGTACAAATTTAATTTAGTTAAAATTCTTCCAACAATATAATTAAATTAATTAAAGGATGGGATTAAACCAATGAACGGTGATAAAATTCAGAGAGAAACCATTAATAAAGGTAAGACCAACTTGTTTTCTTCATAATTACTAATTACTACTGGATAATGTCATTGACTTTCTTTTAATGTCTTAATTACTTTACCCCCCCATTTGTAATTAGTTTCTCTGACACTAATTGCCTTTGATTATTGGTTTAATTATCCCATCCTTTCATTTTTATATTAATTTAAAATATATTAACTAAGCCATTTTTTCCTGGTAAGTTCCACAATATTTTTTAGTATTTAGGTATTATTTTAGATATATTATATATATATATATGTTATATTTAGTTAAGCCCTATAGTTAATTATAATTAGTTTAAATGGGCAATTTACACAAAATCTTAAATCTATTATTCATTTAAAAAGTATATATTTTGCTTATTTTTAATTAATTTATGGTCGTAAGAATCAATTAATTTAACGCATTTATTATAGCTCTAATTTGGCTTTTTATAAACTAGAACTTTTATTAATAATATTTTATAAATTAATATACATAATTTAGTCAAGGGAAATAAGTAATAAACTAGTAATAACTAACAAAACTTATCGCCATTTTAAGATTTTTTTTTTTTTTTTTCTACTCGGCGCTTTTTCTAAATAATTTTGCTGGTCTTTAAAAACAATTTGAAGACCCTCTGTGCCTTTTATTTAGAATTTTAGATAATTTTTGTGATATTAGAGGCCAAAAATGCGTTTTAGGAACGGGAAAATAGATTGTATTGTACATACATACATAAGAAATAAATGATTTTAGACCAGAACCACGTGGTTTAAATACTTTCAAAACTTGGCGCGAAAAAAAGGGCGAGGAACTAGACCTCGAGAGGGCGCCAAATGTTAACCTATCGACAGACGGACCCACGTGCTTTTCGATGTTTTGAAATTTGGCGCGGAAAACGCACATGGAGTAGGTGGCGCGACCTCTCTCTGCTTGGAAAGGGCCACGTGATCTAGATGTTTTTAAATTTGATTGCCGCAGTCGCCGGCATAGATATATTAAAAGGGTAGATACACAATTCAATGGGAGGTCGACGCGGAAGGGGCAACGAGCAGACAGCCGCTATTTTCTGGGGGTAGCAGTTTAAAACGCCATCTATCGGTAACTTTCGAAACTAAATTAAAGGATGAGCTTAGAGTAGTGGCACTCTATGTTAACCCCCTATAGGGCATAATAAGTCAAACCCTCGGAGATGCCATTACTCCATTTTATACGAGCTAAGAGCAGAAAAACGTATTTTATAAATTTTACACCTGTAAAATCTTTTAAAAAACACTTGGAACTTGTATTTCTACTTACTTTCGAGGAAATACCACCGTTTTCTGAAGGTAAGAGTCTTTTTTTATACATTTATTAGTAATAAAAACATTTAAGGCGGGCTAAGCCTTGGTCTTGTAAAACAGGGCAGATTAGTGATTAGCGCGAGGATTAGCGTCGTTTTCAAAATCACTAATCTGCCGTGTTTTACAAGACCAAGGCTTAGCTCGCCTTAAATGTTTTTATTACTAATAAATGTATAAAAAAAGACTCTTACCTTCAGAAAACGGTGGTATTTCCTCGAAAGTAAGTAGAAATACAAGTTCCAAGTGTTTTTTAAAAGATTTTACAGGTGTAAAATTTATAAAATACGTTTTTCTGCTCTTAGCTCGTATAAAATGGAGTAATGGCATCTCCGAGGGTTTGACTTATTATGCCCTATAGGGGGTTAACATAGAGTGCCACTACTCTTAGCTCATCCTTTAATTTAGTTTCGAAAGTTACCGATAGATGGCGTTTTAAACTGCTACCCCCAGAAAATAGCGGCTGTCTGCTCGTTGCCCCTTCCGCGTTTTTTCGTTAAGCCTAAGCCAGCGAAGTGGATCTAGACCCTTTATAGTTTTACTATATCTATGGTCGCCGGGGGGGGGGGAAGCGCATGGACCTTAGTGAGGGCTCCCTCAATTGCTGCAGCTCCCTTCTATAGCTCTGCTTTAAGGAGAGGTCTAAAGTGACTATCCTGGAAGCAAAAACTGAACCTCAACTTCCGTTGCCAATTTAATCATCCATCTAGGCCTATTCAACCAATTCCGACTGAGTATTTTCACCCTCACATCACCCAAAGTGACTATGATGTCACAATAAAGAGCTATTAACATAGCCTCATTTTTGGCAATGCACTGTAGCTAAAGCTCTAAGCGGGCATGTAAATTGGCCTTAAATTTTCTTTTTATCTCGCGGAGGACTCAGTAGGAGGGATAGAGAATGGAGATATAATTATACCGTTATAGACAGGGCGGGGAGCCTCACAGAGAACTTAAAGGGCTAGTAGTAAGGTATTGCTAGTTTCAAATATTTGAAACTGTGTATAATTTAAGACCTGAAAGTAGGTTTTATTTGAAAACGAATTTTAATCCAAGGCTGTTAAGAGCTTGCCGCGTTTAACTAAAACCATAAGATTATGTCGTAAGTGTGTAGTTTTTTATTCCGGATGTAGCGCAGCCAAAGATTGTTCAATAATATATATTTCTCAACGGGCATATACCATAAGTCCATCACTGGATACTGAGAGCTTGACATGAAGTGACTTAGGTGAAACGTCATAGATTCTCGTAAAGCGACACCTTTCGAAGTATAGGTAGTGTCATACTTATGGAACTTATCTTATGAATTATTTTATATACTATTTGATGAGGAAATTAAATTTTTTTCAATGCTGATCGATTGTTATACTACTATCCCTTGAAGTTAGAATATAAAACGCGTTTGAAAGGGGGCCTGTGGAAAATAAACGTCACCAAATTACCAACTTCCCCCGCTTGAAGCTAGCCTTAGAGGCGCGGTAGCGAAACAACGTTTTGTAGTCTGTAGAAATGGAGAAAATCAAGTGTTTAGATTAAAAAAAGATCGTACGAAAACTAATTTTTATCGCTGTGTAAACAAGTATCATTTCAAGACTCTCTCGTAACGAAAAAGTGTACGAGTTTTCTTTCTGCTATTCTGCAGTTCAAAGTAACGGGATATTGTTTCATACAGTCGTGTTTAAAAAAAATCTATATAGCGGGGAATTCCGTTTCAACTTCTATCAAATTACGTCATCTCGTATATTTTACGTTTAACGAGGTTCAGCAGTTCGTGTGCCGTTGACAGTTGGTGGTGAACTTTGCGCTTTTACTGTTTTATTTTTTAGGGTTAATTTTTTTAGGAGTATTTTTCGGATTTTAGATTTACGTACGTTCACATTTCCGACCTCGAAACCGCGTTGAAAGTTTATCTAACGGGAAGTGTATCCCCTTGTTCCGTATTTTAGTTTTTTTTTAGCCTTAGCTTTAACTATTTTAATTTGTTATCGCAAAATGTGTTGTTAATATTCCTACCCGAGCAAATGAGTTGGCGAAAAATTAATTTACCAGATCACGATATCGTTGTGACTTGGGACGTTGTAAACGTGGTGGAATGGCTTGAAAAAGTTTGTTCTTCAAGTTTTTTTTAAAAAACGTTTTTAAGGTTTTTTTTAGATGTTTTACCTTATTTATGGGTGTATTTTTTTATTATTCTTCTGGTAGAGTGATATGAAAGATTTCGTCGAATTCGTTCAAGAAACTAATTTAAATGGACAATCTCTACTAGAATTAGACGAAACTTCTATAATCTTCAATAAAAAATTAGTAGACATCAGCATTACAAAACGGAAGTAAGTACATTTATATTATATTATATTTAATTGGAAATACGTATAGGTAATCCCAGTTCCCGCCAAAATATGATAATACATCCATTAGGCTTAGCTTAAATTTTTTTATACTACTATCGAAACCAAAAGTAATGTTAACAATTGTGGGCTCGGTTCCAAAATTATTCTGTTTCATCTTTCCCTCGTGCAAATGTCACTAGATTAGGCTTAGATTTTGAGCTTAGTTAAATTTATATATTATATTATAATCTATATCTATATAAATCAAAGTCCTGACTGACTGACAGACTGACTGATAATCAACGCCCAGCCCAAACCGCTTGCCCTAGAAGGCTGAAAATTTGCAGGAACGCTACTCATAAGTAGTAGGCGCGTACTAAGAAAGATTTTTCCAATCCGCCACCATTTTAAAAAATGGCGCCGAGAAATGTAAAAAATCTCTATGCAACAAAGTTCGCGCTTTTCAACCGATTTCAAATATATTTAGTACACTGGTTTCCTTTAACCTATAGACGGCCTGAATGGTATTTTGGGTTCGATTTGTTGCCATCTTTTTAAATGGCGGCCAAAAACTTAAAAACCCTTTTTTATGTAATAATGTCCGCATGAAAAGTAATAAAAAATGTCCCGACGGGCTGACGGGCAACGCCGAGTGCCATCGCTCCTAGGGTGGTACAAAAATATTAGTCAGCAATAAAATCTACCCATTCTTTATATCATTTTGATGGAAGTTCTTATTTGACGCGAGCGACGCCGCAGGTAACAGCTAGTATAATATACAATCGAAACTATATCAGTAATATCATAAGTTTATAAGCGTCGCTTTACGAGAATCTATGAGGTTTTGCCTACGTCATTTGCACTTCATGACAAGCTCTCAGTAACCAGTTACAAACTTATGGAACATATCTTATGAACTTATGCCAATATTGGTCTAAGTTCCAATGACAGCCGATTAGGTCTATGTTGTAATTTTAGGCTTCAGTCCTAAACAGTAGTTAATGCGTTCTTAATTGTTAATTCATACTCAAACTCAGGGACACAAACAGAAATATAGATATATAGGCTCGTAAGCATTGCGAAATGATTCTAACGTCATTAATTTCTCTCCGGGAAATTACCATTACCAAGAAAGCGTTACGGCACTACGCTCAAAACGCATGTACTTAGTTTTCTTGAAAACGTTCCAACTGTGCGAGGGGATTTTTTAATAAGTATACCGTGTCACTTCGTTGACACGAACGACTAAGATTTTAAACTAGTTTCTATTTCATATATTGTACTCGTCGCAGATAATAATCAAATTCCCATAAAAATCAGATATTGTACACAGTGGCAGGCTTACATCTTCTATTGTTTTTAAAATGAACATTCGATAATTATACGCGCTCCCGATTTGTTATCTGATAATTTTAAAATAACGGTGTCATTCTTATACTCATCTTCACTCGTCCAAAGTTGTTTAGAAGTTTTATTATTTTAAAGCCTCTTTGTTATACGAGAAAATAATAACAATATATTATATAATAATATCTATATAGAAGAGGATTGTTAAAATTGCTTCCGAGAAACCTTTAGGTAATTTACGATCTTTCTGACATCAATATTTAACCGCGTTATTAATTTTTGTAAGCTTTAGTGGTATTCCTTTCTCTAATATTGACTTTTGGAGCATTTGGCGTATGCTATATTTGAAGGATCTTTTCGTTTTAAGTGGATAAACATACATAGAGGTAGATAACTTTAATTCTGGTTATAATACGTTTATAAATAAAGTAAAATTATTAATTTAATCATCATTTAAATACTAAATTAATTTAACTGTGATTTTATTTAATCTAAACGTGATTTAAGCCACCTAATTAAATCGGATTTAATAAGATAAGGTGCTCGTTTTAAAGAAGAAAGTGATCTGCCCCTCGGAATGGAATAAACACTTACTCCGTAGGGTTTGCGACTATCCCTTTTGATGTATCCCACAATACCTCGCGAACCATCTTACGTGAATCTATGATTTAGATATAATATATATTTTCGTTTTAATATCAAAACGGCGTCAATTTCAAAGTCCATTACAGTGTATACTATATAACGATTCCTCATTGGTTTATTTACTTATCACTTACGATTAGGGCAAGTTTCTGGATTTCTAACAACGCCTTATTAGATTATTATTTAAGGAAAAAATGATGTAGTTGCAGCTAGTTTGTCTTAAACGCGGTTTGATTGTTTGAAGCTTTTTATAAAATAACGCATTTAGTTTGAAACATGATCAGTCCAAATAAGTAAGTTGCATTCATATAAGAGTTATTTTGGGACGTATTAGTGTAAATAGTACGAATCCATAATTTAGTAGAAAAGTTTCTTCACTTTGAAGTTGGATTCTTTTACATAATGAATGAAACCAAGGGTTAACACGGAAACCTGGTTTTTCCATAAACCTAAAGTTCCAGACTTGTTTGTTTTTGAAGGTGCAGTTTTCCAGACAAAACTGTTTATTTTAAGACCATTTTGAAAATTCTCCACTACATATACAGGGTGTTTCGAGTCGAAAATGTAACTTCTATGACATTTTTCCGTCCGGGCCACAGTTTTCGAGTTATGATGACTCTAATTAAATTAGCATAGCCTTTCAGTTTCGTAATTAATTTTAATGGGTAGTCCATAAAACACACCAAACTATAATTTGAAAACGGTGTCCAAGTTTAGGGCAAAATGTCATAGAAAATTTTCTAATCGAAATCGCTGCTACACCCTGTATGTGTGCATTCACCGGCAAAGAAATAAAGCAAAATTTCCGGAAATCTAAAAACTTTCTAACCACATTTAAATCTTTAACATATTTAGCCCAATTCCCAGAGCGTTAGTCTTAAAATTAATAACTTTTACGTTATTTATTATCATTATTTCTTAGACTCTTTAATTATTTCTTGGCTGTTACCCTCTGGGTAAATCTCTTAAGAGACTAAACTTCCGTAGAAATATATATATATAAAATCCAATTTGAACCGGAATTTTTTCCCCGATCAATAACGTTTATTTGACGGTAGTAAATTTCTAGATTGATATCGGTTATTTTCAGTTTGCAATCTAACGGTAAACTTACCTCAAATGTCTTGGTAACGCTGAAGGGATGACTTCCAGGTAACCGGTTGATAGGGTCAATTGATAATAAAATTGAAATATTTGAATTGATTGGAAGAAATTGAACCCGAACTTTTAAAGGTGACCAAGTAATTAGGCATAGGTGAGAAACTAAATAGATACGTTTCACTAAAGGGGTAAGGCAAAATCCCCTCCACTCTAACATAAATAGTGCAGTGTTGTCAGACCTTATGTAATTATGATGCGTTCCAACCTGTATAACTTATTATGCTTTTTTTAAAGGGGTAAGGCAAAATCCTTACCCCCTCTCTCGTATAGCTTTAACATAATTAGTGCAGTGTTCAGACCTTATGTAATTATGATCTATTCCACCCTGTATAACTTATGAAGGTTTTCGCGATGCGCTAATCAAACTCTCATTTGCTGTACACCGATTACGGGTTAAGTGTAATTACTGTAACAGAAGGGCTTCCAACGATTACTTAATACAGCGTTTACACTTAGTATCTGACCTCTAGGATTTGTGATTAAAACCAGATACCATGGAGCACAAGAAGATAATCAACATTGATTAAAATATTTGATTAAATATTTAACATGTTGATTATCTCCTTGTGCATGGAGTAATTTCGGTAGAGAGGGGGAGTGAAATGTGTATCCCCAACGTTGGGGGCAACTTTGGATTAGTTTACTATTTGTCCCCGGAAGGGGGGTATCACTAAGGTAAGAGATAGAGGGTTATCACAATGCCATTATTCTATTGACTATCATAGTTTTTGAAATAATTGAACATGTGCATCACGACAACTCATCAATATTCCGGTATCCAATTCGTTATCCCTTTATCAAACGGTACTCTTCGAAATCACGAAGGAATTTTGTCTTCTCTTCCTAGGAAATAACGTGTAAGATTTCAATTCCCTCCCGAAAGTAGGCCGACTTTCTTCAAATCTACAGGATATCACATTCACACTCATTGGGGGGCAAATCTACTATATACGATGTGCGCCAATCCACCATAGACTCAACCTAACACTTCTTCCGTTAAAATATAATCGTGATATAAAAAAATTGGTGGTCCTTTAAGGTTGAATACCTTGATTTCTCAAACCCCCTTAAGTATTCCCTCCCCGTATTTAAATTTTATATCTACGTTTGTATGTAAACACAACGTAGATTTTGAAACGGAAGTTTGGATGGCCTTGTATGTGTGTCTGTATTTGTGTGGAGATCGTATACACGACTGAAGGCTTTTAAGAAATTTGTAGACTTTGATTTGAATAACAGCTTAAAATATGAGCTTAATTGGAGCCGAGGCTTATCTAACATAAACTAATTCCCATTCTAACTACTGGTTCTTAGTGCTAATTTGGCAATTTCCAGTTTATATTGAACCCGAAATTTCAACAAAGGATTAACATTACTGGGTGGATTTTTTTTAATAACACCAACACACGTAGATATTAATATTAGTAATCGTAATGTGTCTTGTTTTTTAATATTGAGGCACCTTCAAAGCTTAAGAAACCACTTTTCCCTATCATAAAATGCCAAAGAAAACGTCATCGAAGCTAGAAGCTGCAGCAGCTTGCCAGGTGAAGTAAGTTAGAGTCTGGTCTGACCCAGTATTTTGCCCGAAGCCAAAAAACTCGCTTCTCGCTATCTCTAATATAGTCAGTCGTTCGTCGAATACCTTTCGAGGTAGTCGACTATTTTCTTAATTCTAATTCTTCCCTTTAGAGGTGCGGGCGGTAATTTTTCGCATTTAATAAGTTATCGGTGAAGTCATACTCGGATATTGGCAAATACTCGACCTTCGCCAGTTAGAAGAAGTTTTTTCGGCGCTAAAGTTAAAGTTCTAATCTAAGTTCAAAGTTTAACCATGCAGGGTTTTAATTTAGTTAATTTGAAAAAGATGTAGTTAATAATATTAAACTTGTAGGCGTTGTCTTGAGTTAAAACGTTTTTTCGTGCGTAATTTATTTAAGGTTATTATTCATTGTTATTGTGTCCCCTTTTTTTCGGCTAAGGGGTTTTATTTTCTCCGCTCCCCTGTGGTGACTTGTTTCGTAAAAAAACTAAACTGTGTTTTGGAAGAAAAATTTGCTTGGTACAATGCCGGTTTCTGTGGCTCAACGGGCTTCCTTATGGTTCAGACCTAGTTCGCCCAAAAAATTTCAAAGACGGTTATCGCGTAGTGTTAGCGCTTTGGATTTGCGAATGGATTTAGCCGAATGGTCAGCGTATAAAAATAATGTTGGATTGTGAGTATATCGTTAATTTAATCGTAATTTTAAGTTAAATTGTGTGAACTGTGACCCCGAGATTGTTAATTCCATCTAACCCCGTAATTAGAGAGTTAAAGAATTTGACTAAAAAGGTATTTCACGAAACATTACGTGTAGTTTTCAATTATGATGTTCAAACTAGGCTTAATACAAACAAGTATTCGAGAACTTTAGATGTTTTGATTTGTATACATAGTTTTCAGATTAGAATGTTTCGACCACTGTATGTCGAGTTTGGAAGACATTTGTACAAACTTAATCGTTAAAAATCAGCAAAAATAGGTATTATACATGACCCTTGCCCACCTATGTTAATTCCCCCGTTAATGGCGCCCAATCCTATCAAAGACACAGTTTTAGGCTTGGACATCAGACTGTTAGTATTTTTTTTACCGAAAGTCGAATTAGATTAAATAATAAACCTCATTTCTTAAAACTCTCAATTTGCAAATGATCTTCCTCGTATAATGTAATAATATCCAGTTCCCAATCTCGTGTCGTATAGCCCACCCCTGAAAAACATGAGTCATTGAGCTCTTTTTTATCGAAACTAATTGATACTAATTTATATTAATTGAACCGAATAAGAAAAGCAGTTTTTTTTTCTAACGATATTTTCGAATCATCGTGGTTTGCGTTAGGGTTAGTAACGTATTTTCCTCAAATTCCATGCGTAAGATTCCAGAGAAGTTTCTAGTAATCCAAAGTTATTGTATCGGTTTAGGAGTAAGGTCAAAAATTTTACATAGTATTTGACTTAGAATCATAACTAGATAGCTTTGTGTTAATGTACTTTCAATCATAAATATGTTTATTTATTTGTTTTTCACGGTTATGGCGGGAAAAATCATAACAAAATCATAAATCACAATAATTTAAGACGAGAAAGTAATGACCAGTAAATCGGTCATTTTCATGACTTTCGCCTGATGGTCATCCAAGCATTTCTTAAAATAATTCAGTGGTCCGTTTAACGTGACGACCATTCAACCCTCATGATAGACATCGAATTAACAAAATTTCCCGTTTCATCAGAATCACGCGCATTTAATTTGTAAAATTTCCCGCTAAAATGAAGCGATTTGGCGCGATTTAGTCACGAATTCTTCATCACTATTGTGATGGCCATCATCATCATCGTAAAAAGGGAGGGAAATATGCATATAATACCCGCCATTTCGTGATCGTGTTAAGCCTAATTCGAATTTAGGCTTAATGTGTTTTCATACTCGTATTTAGGTAAAACTATTATTATAATCTATACGTAGTTTTTAGACTAGGAGGATTGGTTCCATTTACACTAGGAGGCCAGGATACTTGGCAGACAAAGGACAGTAACAAGTAGTACCCTCGACTCCTGTTGTAAATGATATCAATCACCCTATTCTGAAAACTATGTATTGTTTTCTTTCAGTAAAAATTTTAAAATATTCATGTGAAATTTTGATCGCTAGAAAGTTATTTTTAAAATCAAAGTTAATTAGTTTATTAAGGGCGTTAATTATTCACATCCATAAATAAATAAATAAATGAACTTTTTTTTCTCTAACTTAATTCTTAATTGGAATTCAATGGGGGACGATTCGATTTCACTTGAAGTGTGCCGCACCTGTTTAGTTATGTATAATTTTAAAAAGTAAAATTATAAGAAAGAGTATTTTTCTAAGCGCATCAATGAGCCGAAGGGCAATTAAAGTTAAAATTTCAAACGAAAGACGACACGTTCGTTGGTTAATTATAGGTTTTCTCTGCCTATGGCTAGTTCAAACCATTCACCCAATTTAGGGCGGCTAAATCAAGATGATCCTGATTTTTTTTACCCCCTCAAAGTGAAAATGATGACAGATATATTTCTTCTTTTAGCTACGTAGAAACCGAATTAAAACAATACCCCCGTCCCGTTATTATTGGGTGACAATTAAATGAATCTAATTAACCCGATTTTCTAAATTAAAATTGATTAGAACTTTCTTTTCTCCTTTACGATTATTCAAAAGAAATTTCGTTAAATTTTAATAAACTTTTGTTTCAGATAAAATTAGATCATCTATTGAATTTTATTGTATCGATTCGCGTCCCAACGAAATAGGGTTAATTTTATACAGAGTGCGGAGATTGAGAGTTTATTTTAATTAATTAATTAATTTAATTTAATTAGGGTCATTGAAATTAATTGGCAAAGTTTTCAATTAGTTCCAAGACTTGAATAGTTTTACTCGATTCAATATGAACTAATTTTAGATACAATCAATTGTATGTGTCAGCACTTTCGAAGTTGTTTCATAATTTATAAAGTTCTAAATTTATTTATTTTAAAATATCTAGTGTTGACTGTTTTAGGAATAGTTGTCATAGCGGAAAGTTTGTCGCTCTCCATCCGTTGTCTAGCTAGTTATTTTTAGAACCCGTTATTTTGGACAATTTCCAAACATTCTATTTAGGCACAATATGGTTGTGGTTTTATATATAACCAAATATACTGTGCCTATTTTTATAAGAAAAAAAATATGTTTGTCAATGTTAGAGTAACAAGAAAATAGTTGTTTAGTTTCTAGAACCAATACCTTTAAATGCCCCTGAAGGTTCTCTGTCATATTTAACTATATATGCAGTATTAATTTAAATGTTTACAGGAAGGGTTTTAACCATATATGGTTATGGGGTGTGGTTAAATTTTTGAAAACGACGTATCTTTTAAAATAATTTTTCAAAGAAGACAAAATGCATTCAGGTTTTTCGTGGTTCATACCTTTACGTTAAATTTCTTCCAATTTTCGACCTTGCATTTTTATGTTCTTTTTATGGGGCTCCCATTTTTGATAGCTAGGAACTTTTATTTTAAATCTTATTCTTTATAAAGAAACGTTTACATCCGCGCCTAGTTTGCGATTTTTTTAAAACAATGGAGTTACTGTTTATAATAACGGGAAATGGGGATATAATTAAGAACGTTCTCAAAAATGAAATTAAATTGTTCGTTGTGAAATTATTTTATAAATTAAGGGAAACTTAATTATTGTTTTACACAAAAGAAATACGTTTTCTCGCATAAATTATTTATTTATTTATTCCATCATTTCAAGTGTGGGTTTGTTTGATTGTTTTCCGGAACTTAAACTTTAAATGTAGTTTGAAAGGTTGGGAATGTTTTCAGTAACACCTTAGAGTTAAGGACCTCGAAACAATGTAGGAAAACACCCCTTTAGGTATTTGTTTTCATTTTAAAGGGAGTATAAATATACGAAGAATTATGTTTTGTAGAATATTAGTTTTAGCTGGAACCCATATAAGAACTGAGAACGTTCAATAGATATAATTGGGATGTATCCTGATACCAGGGTTTATCTTTATCAAGAAGTGATACCTAGTTTATTAGGGAGAAGGTACCAGATACCTAAGTCCCCCTTTCAAAATACAAGGGGGGGGGGGCGTAAAAGGAGGCCGGGCTATTTCGCCTCTCCTCAGTCGGAAAATATGTAGTTTTCGTCATTCGCGTCGCGCTGTCGTGAGTTTTCAAGAACCAATGAGATGCTGGTTGTAATTTAGAGGCGGGGATTAACTCCGAACCTACGTTTGGACTGGAGATGAAGCTGGAAATACGGCGAATTTATACCTTCTCACTAATAAACCATATATCACTTCTTGTTTTTATATTGGCAGCTTAAACCATAAGTTTATAAGGTGTGTTCCATGAGTATGACACTGCCTATACTTCGTAATGCTGGGGGACTTATTGGAAGCTAGTTCGAGAACGACATGACAAGCTCACGGTAACCAGTGACAAACTCGTATTTAATTATACGATACGTTCTCAGTTCTTTAATTATGTTCTTCAGTTCACCTTCGTGGGTAAAATAGCAGAATGTTCGAGTTCAAATTTGTAAAAAAAGGGGGTTTTGTCTCTAGTTTTAATTTTAAGCTTTTTGTTTAAACATTCTAAACGTTGGCGTTAGTTTAAGCGGAACTCTTATGTATTCGGCACCGGAGTTCAAGAACTACCTTTTTGTACTTCTACAAATTTCCACCTACTTGAAAAGATTATTTCGCACGATTTCTTCAAAGCAAGGAAAAAGGGGGGAGGGGGCTCATTCACCCAACAATAGTTAGGTTATTCACTCGATTTATAATACTGATTTCGAACTAGATTGTTTCGCCACACTATACACCAATCTAAAGAAAATAGTCAGTTTTTCTTTTCTTAATGTTTCCTGTACCGCAATTTACTCTTTTGAGGCTCACGGTATTGTTACCTGAAGTTTACGTAAACATCGCAATTTTTCTATGGATACCGTTTTAATCATAGCGATATTCGTTATTTTAGTTAGTTATTTATTTATTTATTAATTAAAGCGGTTTCGCCGTTCTCAAAGTGTTGCCAGATAGGTGGTGAGAAACGTTAATGATTGCGGTGAGATTAAAGGCTACTAGTGGTTCAGTTTGAATCACTATTTGATTATATTATAGCTAAATCAGGGTCTGACAACACTGCATTAAAGCTGAGAGCGTGGGGAAAATATTTCCCCAGCCCCTTTTTTGAGTAAACTATCTATAAAGAAAATATAACACCCTAATTCACTTCAATTCGTTTAAATTTGGAAACTCTTGCGAATTTTCGTAACTGGCCGAGTGGTTCAATTGGTATGTTTGTGGTAATATCAGGGATAGATTTAAGTAGGAATGAAGAACAGAGTAATGTGGGCGCGCGTCAAAGTCCCGGACCCCCTTCCCCGGGACGGAGGGGTATGAAAGAAGAGGCGGGTCGTAGCTTCAGAGGTAAAAAGGAATTACGTATTTTTCGCCGTCCCCTTCACAACGTCATCAAAACGTAGTTTAAGTGAGCCAATATGATAATTTAAACTTTTCGTTACGTGTTGGAGGGAGGGGCTCTATACTGATCTATGAGTCGGACTGAAGTAAATACTAACCGTTCTCCATTCCTACTTCTAAAATTGAATCCCCGGACCATTTTGATGTAACTAAGAGGAAAAGACACGGGGGTATAACTTTACCTTCCATCTCGCTATTTGGCTCATGTGGTCTTTTTGTATCATGAGAGTGCGCAGAGACGGATGGCAATGTATCAACCCCCTTGTACGTGTCGATACTGAGGGTTGCCAACGTCCTTTTTACACCAAAAAGGTTTATTACCTTTAAAGAGTGTGTAGAGGGATCAAATATATCTTTAAGAAATTATATATTTTTTTGAAGAAAAGTAAATTTTATCGATAAAGAATGAGTTCAATTTTCGTTTTCAATATTTGAACCATGTGAAAATTGAAAATTCTACAAAGAAACGGTACTTTCAAAGCATAGCGGTGAAAGCTGTAGTATACAACTATTAGATACGTTAATTTCGAACGCTACTTAACCGTGCAATGTAACTTTAATTCCATCCCCGCGGGGTTTCCAATAATAATAATGATGATGATTATAACTGAATCCATTTTCTCTCTCCCCTTTCAAATGACCAGCTAGTCTAGGCTATCAAATTATATTATTATTTGCCGGTTTTAGCGTTATATTTTGTGTCGCTTGAGTGGTCAATATCTGATATCGCTTTTCCCTCCAAACCTTTATCGTTCCAGGCAACTAGCCAAGTGTGTCAAAGAATGCAAGAACCAAGCATCGCATGCCAAAAAGTAAGAAAATATTAGTGCATTTTCTTAAACTGAAAAATTAATTGCGAATAATTTAATTTTTTCGGTTATAATTTTCGTGGAATGCATTAATTGACTGAAAAAGGATTAGTTTTTATTTAAATTTTAATTGGTTTGTTTATGAAGATTATTATTTAAATTTTAATTGGTTGGTTTGTTTGTTTATTAAGATTATAGTATATTAAATTAGTATAGAAAAAAATTATGTCATGGGTAAAGATACGTATTATAAAAACTAGTACAGTTTAATTTAAAATATTTAAAATTTAGTCCGCTTTCTGATTTAATTATTTAATTTTAAATTTTTTTAGACAAATATCTAAATGCATAACTGAATGTAAAGTTCAAGCCAATCATTGTAAAAAGTAAGAAATAGGTTTTTTTTAAATTAATTTTAAGTTTTATATCTAATCAATCAATTTATTAATGATTATATTTATTACGCTTTCAGGGCGGTGAACAACACATTAAAGTCTAAGAAAGAGCGGAGTTTTGGAGTGTCTCAAGCCAATTCAAACGGTAAGTCTCCTTTTCAGTTAGCCAGTTACCAAAGGGTGAAAAGCAAAACGTGTACTTAATATATATTAATTAAAATAATTAATATTTTAGATCCAGAGGACAGCGAATCCTCCGGAAACGAATGGGGAACCGATTTTGAAGAAGATTCTGACGATGATGACGAAAGCAAAACGTCATCGGAAGTTTGTAAGTAATGTATAACAAAATTTTTATATTTTAGTTTAGTTCGTAATTAATGCCACCATTGGAAAACAAAGCTTTATTTTAATGTAATTGCGAGACATATTTAACTATCACTCCATGAAAGCGTAAGTTCGTAAGATATGTTATATAAGTTTGTCACTGATTACTGAGAGCTTGTCATGAAGTGAAGATGGGCTGCAAAACAGAGTATAGAAAGTGTCAAACTTATGGAACATATCTTATAAACTTATGATGAAATTTAGTCCAAGGTAAACGAAGTTTAATATGATATTTAATTTATTTAAAACAGCCCAAATAGTTTCTCAAGTGAATGAAGCGAGATTAACGCGAGAAAATAGACTAGAATCGACTCCAAAACAAAACGGATCGTCGAAATTCGGCTCTTATGACGTGCAGACTTTAAATCAAGATCAAAATAGCAACGAAATTGCTCTACCAAAAGACAGTAAGTTTTTGTTTTTCACGTACATTATTTTCTACGGCTTCCTTAGGTAAGCTTCACTACATAGAAACAGGATGCAATCTCTATCTCTCTCTCTCCAATAATATCTAGAACATTACCTCATTATGACCTCAAATCAGCCATTCAAAGTTTAAAGGGGAATAATACTGAAGGTAAAAAGTTAAAAGTGCAGTCAGTGACCTTGAAAAATAAAAACTTAATTTCCCCCATTTTTTTTCTTGGCAAATCTCTTAAAACTTAACTTCCTACGTAGAAACACGTCTTATGTCAAACCTCGCGTAACATTAGGGTACGCCGAAATATTTCATTATCTTAGAGTAATATCTTAAAAATCTTGAAAATGCCTTTCTCCCTTTTAAAGGCGTAATGAAGTGTAGAGTCATTTCAATTTAATTAAAGTTGCCGGTATAAAATTTTGAGTTTAGTTTTGGTAAATTAAATGACGCGTTAGGCTTAGTTATTTCAGTTTCAAAATATTTAAATTCGAAAAGTTCAGTCATTAATTTTACCCATAAGTTAATAAGATATGTTCCATAAGTTTGTGGTGAGGCACTGTCAAAGGCTTAGAACAGACTAAATAGGAAGATGAACTGCAATTTAACCGAGTGTAGTCAATTATAGCTTGTCGTTCTCGAACTAGCTCGAGCTGTAAGTCTCTAGCATTACGAAGTAAAGGTAGTGTCATACTTATGGAACATACCTTATAAACTTATGATTTTATTAATATAAAAATATATTTTTAAAATCACCGGATGTGTGTGTTTTTTAGATTTAATTCAATTAGTTAGTTATAATTAGACAATTTTTATGGTTATCAGCATTTCAAAGTCCCTTTTTTAAAAAAAAATAAACTTTCCCTTTTGTGGTGTTTTTTCAATGTTGCCGTACAAAGTAATAATGTATAGCCAACCTCTAAAACGCCATTTATTTTTGTCTAAAGCGTGCGCCCACTCTGTTCCAGTCTGCTGATTAACCGCCTACATCTACGTAGGTTCTTAAGTCGTAGCATAAGTAACATTCTAAGAATAAGTAGCAATCTTCAAGAGGTTGTGGAGGGGTCGCTTACAAGAACTGTTTTTGGCGAATAGAACAATTAGATTTGACTGAGAAGGAAGCCTTCCATCTCGTTTTTTTACGCCTGCGCTGTAGTCATTTTGTATGTCCAGATGCTGAGGGTTGCCTTATCCCTTTTTTACGTTGTAGGAAGTAGTTTTACCCTGAAACACTCTTTATCTAACGTTGAGTGTCGAACTTATTGCCGCTATGTTTCTTATGGCCTTAGGTAGATTTTATGTTATGCGAGTGCTGGGCTGTGGTTTTTTTGTTTTTGTATCTGGAATTTTTCCTTGTCACGCTGTTAAGCTGGCTCTTAATATTATAATTACCCGTATATTAACATGTGTGCCAACTAGCGCCTATTCCGAATTTGCTAAGACTTTTAGGGGTTATTTCTCAATAGTGGATTTTGTGATCGAAGAGTACAATGAAAACCATGAATAATTGCGCAATTGTTCGTTCAATCAACACATTTGCCTTTATTTGTCTAGTTTGTTTGAATTGTTAGCGGTAGTAATAAATATATATGCGAGACGGGAAATATTTCTCTCCCTTCGATGATGCTTCGACAAGTGGGCGGGTACTTTAGTAAAAACAACGAAACTTTGCGTATGCTGCAAACTCCTCCCTTATCTCAAAGTTATCATCGTTGCACCAGTCTATTTTTTCTTGATTTAACCAAAAGTTGATAAGTATGTTCCATATGTTTGTCACTAGTTACTGAAAGCTTGTCATGTAGTGACGTAGTTGAAACGTCATAGATTCTCGTAAAGGGAAGATGGACTGCAAAACTGAGTGTAGTCAATTCTCGCTTGCCGTTCTCGAACTATTATAGCCCTCAGTAAGTCTCTAGCATTACGAAGTACAGGAAGTGTCATACTTATGGAACATATCTTATAAACTTATGATTTAACTGTTATCGGTAATCATTTGATTAAAAATGTACTCGTATTGTGAAATTGTGCGGTTGACTTTTGATATCAAAAGAAAGAATTTGCGATTCTCTGTGAAGATTAAAATTTCTTTGTATTTTTTACATCAGATTGTTCAGTAGTTCTAAAGCAAGTTAAACGCTACGACGACGTTCTAGTTGAAGCTCCGAACCAGCAGCCAGTTATAGCCAGACCTCAAGTTTCGCCGCAACTTAACATGGCCACGAAGCCAAAACCACCAAATATTGCCGCCAAGCCAAAACCACCCAATATTTCTCCAAAGCCAAAACCAAATATACAAACAGAAATAATTCCGAAACCACCAAAAACCAATTTCGAAGAGTGAGTAACTATAAGATATAATCAGAAGTAAATATTTACTTCTGATATAATCAAACAAACCAAATTTTAAACTAAATTATTTATTTAAGGTTGAAGAAACTGACATCTTCCGTGCCACTAGCAACTCCAATATCAACATTAACGAGACCAAAGGCTCAGCCACCGGCACCTCCTTTGAAGGCGGCACTGCCCATTTCACCTTTCGAAGTACCACCTGTACCTGAAACGTCGCCCTTCGAAGATGAAGTAGAGTACTTGACACCGTTACATCCGCAACCTCCAATGATTCAGAATGATACATTGGTCAGAGCCTATCCGGCTTTCGCCTACCAAAGCTCAAATTCCTCAACATCGGACAGCCAAGGTAAAAAAAAGTTTTTTTTTTTCTATTTCTACTAAATGTTCTATAATGGTTTCGTTTTTACCATTTTACAGAAACCTATGAAATTATTTCAAATGTACGTATGTGGTACTAACAAATGTAAATAGAATTAACAGAAAGTGTGGCAGTAAGGAGAACCTATTCCACGTGCGAAAAATAATTAACACCCCCCACGGTGTACTAGGAGGAAAACTCGCATGAATACTAGCGCGAGTCCGTAGGCAAACCGCATTGCATTTTCCACACCTTGCGCTATGTAATCTATGATCGAAAGACGAATTATTTTCGTCGGACAGAATATAAGCAAGAAGTGATATCTAGTTTACTAGGGAGAAGGTATAAGATGCCTAAGTATTCGCGCGCCATAGTCCCAGTTCCCCTTCCAAAATACAAGGGGGGACTATTTCGCCTCACCTCAGTTGGAAAATGCGTGCTGGTTGTAATTTAGAGGAGGGGATTAACCCCGGACCTATGTTTGGACTGGAGATAAAGCTGGAAATGTGCCGAATTTATACCTTCTCCCTAATAAACTAGATATCACTTCTTGATATAAGATAACTTTGCGTCGTAAACTGGCAACTTCGAAGGGTCTCACTTTCTGTTGTTATTTCTATTCACCTTTGGTACTAGATTTTAAGTATAAATGTTCAAAATATAAAATTTTTATTTTTGTTACAGCCGGATGATTCTGGGAATGGATCATTCGAATTCAATGGCAATGGTGAGTCATTTAATTACCTAAATCCTTAATTAACTCTGTGTTTTAACGCTGTTAAAATTCTTTCAGAAAATCTTGAACTTGCCAGGAAGCAGGCTTCAAAAATTGCCAACGAACTTCGATCTCGTAATATTCCCAACTCTGCGCCAATGGTTCCTGGACCGGGCGAATTTCGAGCAACTCGTAATATGAATATTCCCAATTCTACGCCACCAGTGGTCCCGGCCGGTCCAGTGACCATTGACAACTCCTTGACCCCTCCTCTACCCCAAAAACTGAAATCACCCAGCAGTATCAGTTTGCTACAAAACAAAATTGGACTTAAAATTTCCAGAAATGGTTACGCTTCAAACTCCAATACGCAGCAAAGTAATTATCATTTAAGACATTAATTAAAGGTTAAAATTAACTATATTTTTAATTATTAGACCTAAAACCTTTGCCTCCAAAAACAAACGGATTTACATCATACCAATCCAATGATAGGTGTAAGTATTGAACCCATGGTGTCCAGTTTTCGTATCCCCCCTGAAGTGTTTATGCGTTCCTTGATTGTTGTAAGCTTAACTAACGTATTTTATTTCAGTGAGACGACCTCTTCCTGACCGTCCAGTGGAAGTAACGACACCCAAAGGAGACTCTTTAGAAGAACAATTGTACTTTCAAAACATAGATAGGGAAGAAGCCTCGAGATTGGTTCTATCTTTGGGAAAAGACGGCGCTTTCCTAGTCAGGCCATCTAAAAAAGGGGGAGTCGACAACCCATTCACTTTAACGATAGTCCAATCCGGAAAGGTATTCCATCTTAATATTCGCAAAAATGGAGGAAAATTCGCACTTGGCAAAGAAAAACCCAATGAAACGGTCAGTTCTAAGGCTTTCGTCATTTTAGATCCTGTAAGTCTCTGTAGAAGTATATAAACCTCTTGCTTGATGGACATATGGTTGAACCCAGCCTTATCAATGGCCCAGCATAGCGAGAGACACGTACTTTTTTAAAGTATAGGGTTATGTTTAATCATAGGGAAAACCATGTTTTCTTATTTTTGTACTGGATAAAGAATGCGCGTGCGGAAATTTGTTTTCACGCTATAGGATCGGCAGCTCCCTATCTCGAACGACAGCTTATTCTGTATACACTCTGTTACAACATCGGTTGTCAGCACGCGCAAAGCTGTTTCTCTATATAACGTAGCTTTGTACATGCTGTCAGGAGACGAAAAACTTCAGGATCTTCAGGATTTAAAATATCAGCGAGTTTTTTAGCTCGAGTGCACGGACCTCTAGGCCTTAGTTTCAAATACGTGTAGGCAATTTCACACGTATTTGAAACTAAGGCCTAGAGGTCCGTGCACTCGAGCAATAAAACTCGTGGATATTTTAAATCCTGAAGATCCTGAAGTTTTTCGTCTCCTGACAGCACGCACAAAGCTACTTTGCATAGAGACCTAGGTTTGCGCGTACTGACAACCAATGTTGTAACAGAGTATATACAGAATAAGCTGTCGCCCGAGATAGGAAGTTGCCGATCCTGTAGAGTGAAAACAAATTACCTCCATGTTTTTATACTGGAAAAATGCATCTCATTTAAATGCCATTTTGAAAAATGTCACTCATTCCGCAATGGGTTGTGGGTCCTGTAGCTTAATTTAGAGACTCGCAGAGTTATCGATTTATTTATTTTGTTCAGATAATAATTTTAATTTCTCGTTTATTTAAAGGTCTTCGAATCAATACCAGCCATGATAAGTTTCCATAGAGCCAATCCAATCTACGTGACGTCACAGCATTGTATGGGAAAAGAGTGTTTCTTAAAAGTCTCTCCTCCAAAATATTAGAAAATTAATATTACATTAATTTTAAAGAATATCGCCAAATGTTTTAAATTAGTGTAGAAAGAGTACTAACTATATTTATATTTTTTGGGGGAGGGGGGGGGAAGGATTGATTGATTGTTATATAAGTTTCTTGAATATAAAAAAATTAAAACGCGGTTAACCAATTTAAATAAATTAATTTAAAGGGTTGAACTAGTCAATTTACACCGATATATATTTCTTCAGTCTTACTGTGTTAGTGTAATATTAGAGTCGTTTACTTTTAATAAAAATTTTTTTGTAAAATATTAAAAGATCATGAATAAATAAATCGCTATTTAACTTTTGTAAAATAAAAGAGCTAAATGCATTTTTTTTAACAAAACTAAATATCATGGAGTAAAATGAGGAGAGTCAAAAAAAGTCCGTGATCTTTCTCTACCCTAGTCCTTCCGCAGTCCAGGGCTGGATATAAGACAGGTTTACAAGTCCAAAACTTCTTATAACAAGTCACGTAAAAAAAAATTTAAGTATTAGCTAGGTGTGGTTGAGGTAGGAAGGGCGTGTTAGTTTTGCGACTAGTTGCCACCTAAGACCATTAAACACTGTGTTTAATGGTCTTAGTTGCCACTAAATATCAATCAACATGTCTAATGATACTTGAAGTTCTTCATCCTTTCCTGAATTATCCTTATTGCGTTTTACATAATTTCGGTGGCTACATCAGTAAGCTAGAGTACGAGAGCTTCCTGATGAATCAAAATCCTGTAATGTGACAAGTACCATACACCAAGGAGGATTATCTAATTAAGAACAGGGAGGATTATCTAATTAAGAACAGGAATAATTAGGCCAAAAACAAACAAAGATTTTGGAATATATTACACATTTCATTTCAGAACTTTTGATCAACGTAAAACTGGGTCCCTGTAAAATGAATTAACTTTCATAGGAATTAGTTTAATTATTATGATTTCAGATTTCGACTTATTAGACACACATGTTTATAGGGTGGTTTTTCCAGCTATAGGAATCCATAAACTCCAGTACCACTTTTCAAAAGTGGAGAAAAGTGTTTTGGGCAGTTTAGAAGACATTATTAAATAATAATTATCTAAATTATTAATTATATTAGAAAATAGAAACAGTAAAATTGAAACGCACGCTCCCGCCATATTTTGAAGTCTGCCTAACTTCAGCAGCGCCATCTAGCGGTCCGTGTTTGCAGGCAATAAGAATATTCATTTGGGACGTTTGCGGTGCAAGCTTGCGGCAGGCCGGGAGTGTGGCGCACTCCTGTAAGCCAAGCTACTGGGCGGCAAAGTTTGAGGGAATACGACACATGTCGGCGATCCTCCCCTATAGGTGCCGACTGCCCCGTGTCCGCCGGAGGTGACTTGACCCCCACACCCCTTCCGTCACCTCCCAAGTAAACCTCATTTCCTTCCCTGATTAGTCACATACTGAAACCTGACTAATCGCATCCTTGTCGCGGACCCTTAAGGGACCCAACTTACATTGAAACCTCTTAAAAAAAAAAAAAAAAAAAAAAAAGCTTGCGGCAGCGTTTTTCTGCGCGATCTTTGCTGGTAAATATTTTGATTTTATTTATATTTTAAGGTTTACTTTGCATTAAATACCAATGTTTTATCGCAACCGATCGGAAATTAAGCGTCGCAAGTGGAAAATTTATGCTTAACCGTGCCAAATTCGTTTGTTAATTACGACCAAGGCTTAGGGGCCCACGTTGCCGTTCGCAGTGCGGGTGTTACTACGACCAAGTTGACTTGAAGCTGTTGCCCATTTCAATGGTGGCTACAGAGATCTTTCCAGGTAAATATTTTATTTATATATTAAGGGTTAATTTAGATTAAATACCAAAGTTTTATCGCAACCGAATGGAAATTAAGCGTTACCCCCATTCCGCTATCAATATTAAGATGAGCGACTAAATGTGCGCCTGTTTTTGTTATTATCAAGTTTTATCAACTGAATAAATTTCCCCTTTTCCAAAATTTTACTAAATAGAATATGTTTTTACCCCTAATTATTGATACCTTTCCAAATTATGGCTAATTAGCTTGTTTATTGCTACCTTTTCCAAAAGATTATTATTTTTAGTTTCTTTCTACCCTAAAAAGAGGCGCACTTTTAGCCATTCGTATATTAAGTATCTAGACAATATCCAGGGTTGTCTCTCCCACACCAAATCCCAACTAGACTCCGACAGCTACCAAGGGAATTACAACTTTCTATTCTTGGTTGGTCCAATGGTTGGTCTTCCCTAACAACGCGTCGCAAATATTTTGACCTTTTAAGCTTTTTCAAAATCTTAAACTCCCCTAATCAAACTTATTTTTCTGATGCCCCTCTATCGCTCCCACAAGGGGTCATGGTAAAAACTTATTATTCCACCGATATGCCCGTAAAGACCAGCTTAAGCACTCCTTTTATCGTAGATCGGTCCCCATTTGGAATTCACTTCCCTCTGAGATTGTTTCATTAAAATCTATTGCCCAATTTAAGTCAGCACTGAAACAGTACCTCAAACTATACGTATGTGCCTTTATGTTCTTCGGAGCTGTAATGTTTTCTCATAAACCCTAGCTCGACATTCCCCCACAGGAGCAAAAAAAAGTTAACCATACAAAATAGGTTTGTTAATTACGACCTTTGTAGAAAACATAGCTTTAGTTTATTTTGGGGAGTTGTGGTAAAATGGAATACTGTATTCGTGATTCACATTTGTGTTGGGGGCATATTGAGTTCCCCATCCAACCATACTAAAATCTTGGGGATCTAGTAAATAGGAGCTAAGTAATTGAGGAAAATATTCACAAACATACCCCCCTCCATAGGAATATCATTGCACCCAACTTTGGAGGCTCATAACTCTGGTTCTACTAGAGATGCCCTTTGAGTATGTTTTAGTCAGGCCGGATTAAAGGGGGGGGCGAGGGGGTACTGGCCCAGGGGTGCAACGCTTGTTGGGGGCACATTGCGTTAAACTATTCCCCCCTTAGCAACATTTGCTGTTCCTTTTTTTCGACTTAAGGGGGCGCGTATTATCCCGGCCCCGGGTGCAAAATTGCTTAATCCGGCCCTGAAAATACTTGGGCCATTTAAGATGGTTTTAATTTGTATTGTTTGAATTGATCAGATTTTTATTTTAGCTATCATCCGTTTCCAAAGGAGCAATTTCTGTTGGATTCTAGAATCAATAACTATTTATTTGGCATAATGGCAAGCAATGTGAGTCAAGTCAATGAACCCGTTACAATCCCCTTCTTGATTCAGGGATACACTTTGATTTTATCCGTTTAAAGGGAATCTCATTAGCGAAACTATTTAGACAGCGTGTGAAACACTATTTAGGCAATTATTAGGGTATTTAGTTTATTATTTATTATTCTATTTATTGTTAGAAGGGAAGCGCTGTGTCCTTTAATTTTTAGGGATTTTTCTTTTCGCCAGGACATAAATAAAATGCTGAAATATGGAATAAGTGAGCACTGGTCTTAGCCCTCCCTTTTAAGAATAATGAACGCGTAATCAGGATTTCAAGGGTGAGATTCCCTTTGCGGTATTAAGGTATCTAGTTTATGGTTTTAATTATGAATGTTTTTAGGGGAAAAGCGTTTGGCAACTCGTTGAGGGAGTTTTGTAGGATCTAAATAAATTTCTCATTTATGTTTAAGGTAGAAGGTTGCTTATACGCTTTGTCCTTTAAAAGTAAACACGATTTTAAGCGGGTTTAAGGCGAGGCTTAGCTTTTTATGGTTATTCTTTCCCTATTACTGTTACGAGTTTGCCATTATGCCAAACCTTATGCCGGAACCTTTAGCGTCGCATCATGCGAGAATACTCGAGTGGATTTTCGTATTAAGGTAATTAATTTCAAGTTATTCGTGTGCCTTTTTCCAAATAATAATTCGAATTTTTCTTGCGCAGGAAGAAGTGGACGACAGCGAGTGGACTCTCATTGGAAATCCCATGCTAAGGACGAAGTTTCCTGGTTTTGGGGGCTCCACAGCGGGCTTTAGTTTAAATTTAATAATTCCCGAGTCAAATAGGGACTTGTTAAATTTAAATTGGGCCCGCAAGCCTGACGTGGGGGGTGGTTGAGTAAGTATAGCTTAAAGTTTCGATACTAGACTCGGTTCAAAAAAATCAATCGATTTACTTATAATCATTTTTTTGACCTTTTTGTGCATATTTTTATGATTTTTTTGTTATTTTTTATAAAATTTTAATTTTTTTGTATGAAAAATAATGTTTTTTATATAAAAAATATTTTTTAATGTTTTTATTTTCTTTTTATTATGTAAAAAAGCTTAAAAAAGGGGTCAAAAATATCACCCTAAGTCCAGAGGTAAAAAAACTGAAACCAAGTCTAGTATATTAAAAATTCAAGAAAAGAAAGAACGAGGTTTAAGGCAAAATTTATTCAATGAAAAACAAAAAAACCAAAGTGTTTACAAAAATTTCGAACAAAAAAATATTAAAGAGGTTGGTAAGTTAAAGTTTGAACGCAAAAAAAATAATAAGTAGTTACAAATAAAATTCACAAGCAAAAAAATTAAGTTAAGTGGTTACATGAAAAATTTTCAAGTAAAAAAGATATATTTTGTGTCTTCTAGCTTCGATGATTTCCTCCATATCTTTAAGTCACCGCTTAGAGAAAGAGCAAGTCCAGAAGACATCATGTAACGTAAATCCAACGAAGCATGTCATCAGGAATGATAAATAGCAAGTCCAGAACAGCTTCGTGTTGCGTCAATCGGAACAAAGGATGTCATCTGGAAGGATACGTCTCGGAATGACCAGCGACAGAAAAATCCAAGAAAATCATCCGCTTCTATAAATTAAAACATATCAATAACACATTTTAAACTGTTGCCTACCAACAAAGTAACCTCATAGATTTAAATTTAAGAAAAGCGTGTCCTTAATGAAAAAAACTGGCTACCAAATTTATAAACCGAGACGAACTAATTGCCACCCTAAATTAGAGAAAAACTTGACTACCGTGATTAAATCAATACTCTGGATAACTAATTATTTCCCAAAATTGCAAAATTTAATTTATTTTAAATTAAATTATGTAACTTAATAATGAAAATAATTTAAAACATCCCCTAAACTAATTTTAGAAAAAACTGCTAAACTGCTAAAAACTAGAACCCATAGATAAAAACTCTAGTTGAAATTGGACAGGGCTTAGGGCAATGATCTCTGCGGGACTTTATTTTCGAAAATCTTGCTTTAAAATCTTTAAATTTATTAATAATAGCCACTAAACTAAATTTAGGAAAACCCGCTATTTATTTATTTTAAACTATTCCCACAGATAGGCCCCGTAAATAACTAGAGTTTAAATGTGACAAGGCTTAATTAGGCTTAGGGCAACGGTCCTCGTTTTCGGCGGGACTTTATTTCCGAAAATCTGTCGCGATATCTCTAAATTAATTAATAATAGCCCCTAAATTAATTTTAGTTGAACCCGCTATTTATCTATTTTAAAACTATCCCACAGATAGACCCCGTAATTAACTAGAGTTTAAATGTGATTAGGCTTAAGGCAACCGTCCTCGTGTTCGGCGCGACTTTATTTCCGAAAATCTGTCGCGATATTTCTAAATTAATTACGTACCCCGTTTAATATCTTTAAATTATAGGCCATAAACTAATTATTAAGGGATTCTCTCTTGTCCAACATCTCGTTGTAAAATTTTATTTATGGTACTTGATTTTTAATAAATAAATAAAATTCACTAACATTTAACGCTACCTAATTAATATGAACACTTGAAATAAAATAAATAATTTAAAGGGGGGCTAGATGAGTTTGGATTATTGTAAAGTTTAGGCTTACGGACTGTTAAAGCACCACGAGGCGAAGCAATGTCCGCCAATTAAGTTGAAGAGCGTCGAATTCAGCTTGCTTCCTCGGCAAAAACGATCAGGGAAATGGCGGATCTATCAAGCATCGACCTCAAAAGCCGGCATCACGATCATCATCAGCTGAGCGGGAGAAGTTTTTCCAAGCGACCTTCTTCGACGGCTTCCAAGAACGAATGAGCCGGCTCACCGTTGCCTGCAACTTACAACGAAGTAAATTTCCTCCGTCTGGGGGCGCTAAAAGCTCTTATGCGCGGACTCGGGTGCGCCATACCCCGGGCACGAAATCCAAATAGCTGAACACTGCTAGGCCTATATTAATGAACGCTAGGCCTAAATGAATGAATGAACGCTAGACCTAACTGAATGGATAATCATTACCTTTTACCAATAACATGTCGTGACGTCACAAGTCAATTACCTCAGTGACGTCGTAGGTGACGTTACCGGATATGACGTCATGTCACGTGACCGGATATGACGTCATGCCACGTCACCGGATTTGACGTCATGCCACGTCATCGGGCATGATGTCATGCCACGTCACCGGATATGACGTCATGTTTCCTTACTGTTACCCCCTGCTGGGACCCCCTGCTGTGTCCATATTGTTACCCCCTGCTGGGACCCCCCGCTGTTACCCCCTGCTGTTTTCATACTGTTACCCCCTGCTGTGTCCATATTGTTACCCCCTGCTGTGACCCCCTGCTGGGACCCCCGCTGTTACCCCCTGCTGTGACCCCCTGCTGTGACCCCCTTCTGTTACCCCCTGCTGTGACCCCCTGCTGGGACCCCCTGCTGTGTCCATATTGTTACCCCCTGCTGGGACCCCCTGCTGTTACCCCCTGCTGGGACCCCCTGCTGTGTCCATATTGTTACCCCCAGCTGTGACCCCCTGCTGGGACCCCCGCTGTTACCCCCTGCTGTGACCCCCTGCTGGGACCCCCTGCTGTGTCCATATTATTACCCCCTGCTGAGACCCCCCGCTGTTACCCCCTGCTGAGACCCCCTGCTGGGACTCCCTGCTGTGTCCATATTGTTACCCCTTGCTGGGACCCCCCGCTGTTACCACCTGCTGTGACCCCCTGCTGGGACCCCTTGCTGTGTCCATATTGTTACCCCCTGCTGGGACCCCCTGCTGTGTCCATATTGTTACCCCCTGCTGTGTCCATATTGTTACCCCCTGCTGGGACCCCCCGCTGTTACCCCTGTTGTAATTCCCTTGGTAGCTGTCGGAGTCTAGTTGGGATTTGGTGTGGGAGAGACAACCCTGGATATTGTCTAGATACTTAATATACGAATGGCTAAAAGTGCGCCTCTTTTTAGGGTAGAAAGAAACTAAAAATAATAATCTTTTGGAAAAGGTAGCAATAAACAAGCTAATTAGCCATAATTTGGAAAGGTATCAATAATTAGGGGTAAAAACATATTCTATTTAGTAAAATTTTGGAAAAGGGGAAATTTATTCAGTTGATAAAACTTGATAATAACAAAAACAGGCGCACATTTAGTCGCTCATCTTAATATTGATAGCGGAATGGGGGTAACGCTTAATTTCCATTCGGTTGCGATAAAACTTTGGTATTTAATCTAAATTAACCCTTAATATATAAATAAAATATTTACCTGGAAAGATCTCTGTAGCCACCATTGAAATGGGCAACAGCTTCAAGTCAACTTGGTCGTAGTAACACCCGCACTGCGAACGGCAACGTGGGCCCCTAAGCCTTGGTCGTAATTAACAAACGTATTTGGCACGGTTAAGCATAAATTTTCCACTTGCGACGCTTAATTTCCGATCGGTTGCGATAAAACATTGGTATTTAATGCAAAGTAAACCTTAAAATATAAATAAAATCAAAATATTTACCAGCAAAGATCGCGCAGAAAAACGCTGCCGCAAGCTTGCACCGCAAACGTCCCAAATGAATATTCTTATTGCCTGCAAACACGGACCGCTAGATGGCGCTGCTGAAGTTAGGCAGACTTCAAAATATGGCGGGAGCGTGCGTTTCAATTTTACTGTTTCTATTTTCTAATATAATTAATAATTTAGATAATTATTATTTAATAATGTCTTCTAAACTGCCCAAAACACTTTTCTCCACTTTTGAAAAGTGGTACTGGAGTTTATGGATTCCTATAGCTGGAAAAACCACCCTATAAACATGTGTGTCTAATAAGTCGAAATCTGAAATCATAATAATTAAACTAATTCCTATGAAAGTTAATTCATTTTACAGGGACCCAGTTTTACGTTGATCAAAAGTTCTGAAATGAAATGTGTAATATATTCCAAAATCTTTGTTTGTTTTTGGCCTAATTATTCCTGTTCTTAATTAGATAATCCTCCTTGGTGTATGGTACTTGTCACATTACAGGATTTTGATTCATCAGGAAGCTCTCGTACTCTAGCTTACTGATGTAGCCACCGAAATTATGTAAAACGCAATAAGGATAATTCAGGAAAGGATGAAGAACTTCAAGTATCATTAGACATGTTGATTGATATTTAGTGGCAACTAAGACCATTAAACACAGTGTTTAATGGTCTTAGGTGGCAACTAGTCGCAAAATTGTAATAAGAAATAAAAGTTAACGGTTTTTGATTTTGATACGCTACTTTTTCCAACAGTGAAAAATTCAAAATCAATTAGAACTTTCAGCTTCTTTACTTTTGTGTCTTTACGCGCTTCTTAATCTCACCAATTAAGAAATTTTATAATGGGACCAGTAAAAAAATAATTAATGCAAGGGTCACTGGTCCTTTAATAATTCCAACATTAGGGGTCACTGGTCCCGAGGACCACTAACAAAATCCACCTTATTTCCAACCCTGCCGGTAGCGCGTGTTTTTTTCTCATGTCCAGTATTTTTTATTTTTCCCACGAGGGTTTCCAGCGCTGATAGCCAGGCGGCGCTAGTATCGACTTGTCTACTTTTTAGTATAGGGAGTTGCGCATCCTGTTGAGCGTCGAATGTTTTTCATGCGCATCCTTAATTCATCCATGGCAACGCCGCCTATATTACGTGTTGACTGCACATGTAGTAATTTTTTTTTAATTTTATCGGGCGTTAACTCGACTCTCCCACAATCTTTAATCCATCGTAAACACTTATCTAGTAGAGTTTTTGGTGTAGGGAAAGAGTAAAAAACCGTTACCTTTATCTAAGAGCCATAATTTACTATTAATAAAAATTAACGATAAAAAAACGGACCCTCTTCCACGGGACGTAGGGGTATGAAAGAAGAGGCGGGTCATAGCGTCAGAGGTAAAAAGGAATTACGTATTATTCGCCTTCCCCGTCAGCAACGTCATCAAAACGTAGTTTAAAACTGAGCCAATAAGATAATTTAAACTTTTCGTTACGTGTTGGAGGGAGGGACTCTATACTGGGCTATGAGTCGAACTGAAGTAAATACTAACCGTTCTCCATTCCTACTTCTAAAATTAAATCTATCCCTGTTTATACCAAAATAGACAGACGAGAGAAACATTCATAATACAATATTTTATTATATTCAGGAGTTGATGATACAATCTTATATTTTAGCAAAAGTTTACCATATACTCCTGATCTTTACAAATATCTATACTCATTGCACGGCTTAGAATCGACTGAATATTCTTCCAAGCCGCTGAAATGATATAGTAAACGTTATACTATTTTGAGTTAGCTGTTTAAAAAGACTCGAATAGTCTTCCACAAAATAAAATGCGATTTTACAGGGCTAATAAATAAAGACGACTTGAAGCAGGGTTTCACCGTTCATTTTGATCGTTTTCTGATAAATCGGCAGATATTTATAGGCATTTAGATTCCTCAATATCTTATCTCTTCGTAGTTACGAAGTTTGATGTACAGAAAACAAGAGAAAAACATTCCGAAGACCTATAAGCACGCAGAAATAAATTAGAACCTAAAAATACTTGTTGGGTTTAAATAATATATGAAATCTCAAATTAATTAATTATAACTCTCCTTGATTATGCAATTGAATTAAGAATTCAAAATATTTACTTGAACTAAACATATTCCAAGTCCAACAGCACCGAGAATGTTAAGATGATCTTTAATTTCGTTGGCCAGTGCCGTCACACAGCCCTATTTTCAAGTTAAAATTACCTAGTTGAATTATGGAGGCGTTTTAATCGCTTTCATTAAATTAAATCTTACGTCATGGTAGATATTAGATGGATGATCTCGAACTCCGCATCCTGGTTTTTCAGATCTGCAGCAACTGTCCGGAACTTTCAACTTGATCTTCGGATTCTCCACTAACCATTTGCTACTACGCCAATCGGAATAGCTGCCAGCTCCGCAACACTTAAACTGAAAGAAACATCGTAATTTCAAAAGAGGTGGTTAGAAATCATTGGCGGTCATGATAACCCTTCTCCTGACTCACCAAATAAGACTAAATACATGGGGTTTTATCAATTTGGGGTCGAGAAAAAAGTAACTGGAAAAATACTAGCGATATCTCAACCCGCAGGTCCCGCATTCCACTATACTGGGGTTAATTAATCTAATTAAATTTATCTTTAAAATGAACCCAATTTCGTACTTAAATTAACTATAGAACTTGGAAGGAAAGTACGTTATCTCCGAAACATTGGGCAGTGCCGGATCAACACTCTCGGGGACCCGGCACTAGACGTTCGGGGGCTCACTGCAATATGACAAGCTGAGAGCTTAAGGCTGACTATCGGAGCTCCATGGCCCCTAGACACGTGCCTACAGTGCTTAGTGGGTAATTAAGCGAATTACGCAAAACCAGTCGGTTTTCTCTACCACGAGTTGCGCGATTGAAATAAAATAGCTTACTTTTCTTTGTAAATCATCAATGGCGTTTGTCCTAACTTCATCGAAATAATAATCAGCGACAAAAGTCTCATTCAGAGACGATTGAAGTTCGTTAAGAACCTAATTTAAGAAATTAATTTAATTATTAGAATTAAATCAAAAACTTTCCGAGAAAATAAAAGGTTATAAAATTATTTAGTCCTCACTTGTTCCTCGTAAATATACGCTATCACTCCGGCAACGGCTTCCAACAGAAAAATTAACAACAGCATAAAAGTGTACTGAAAACAGTGAAAAGAGATATTAAAAAATATCAAAATTGAATCAAACAAAGTGAATTTACGATGTAGACTTACAAGTACAATGAGACATCTGTTTTCTTGCCATATTCCGATACAACCCAAAGCAGTCACAAAAAGCACGATTATTCCAGCTAAAATCAGGATGTAAGTAGTTGCCGCGTAAGTACTCGTTGACAGTAAACTGATGTAATGATGTTTATCAATAACAGTCCATAATCCAACACCAAGGACAACGCACCCGGCTACCTAGAATTATAAAGGGGGAAAAAAATTAAACAAATTAAGACTAATAACTATAGAAACAAGCGCGTTATTACGGGTTTAGGTACGGTAATTTGGGTTAATTTAAGACGAGACAATGGATTCAAATCACAGGGTCTAGAGTTGGGGGATTCGTAATTATAATTTGGTAACTAGTTTTGGCGCTCATCCAACCCAAAGCAATTATATATTTATGTTTGCACGTGGGTGTTTGAAATAAGCATAGGGACATAAAGTAATTAACCTAATTCGTCCCACAAACATTGATTGCACGACGGGCGACAACGTTCTCTCAATTCTCTCATTAAACGAAATTAAAGTTAAGTGTTAAAAATGACGTGAAAAAGTTCTTTTTCGAAAATGGACTTTTTATTTTCTGTACAAAATATTGTGGAAAATTTGGTGAAAGTTTTCAATTGTGGCAGACATCTAGCAGCCAGTGGAAAACGGCATATGGAGGAGAAAGTTACGAAACCAATTTGGAAAATCAAAAAAATAAGAAATACCATAAGTTTATAAGACATATGTCATAAGTTTTGCACTACCTATACTTCGTAATGCTAGAGACTTACAGCTCGAGCTAGTTCGAGAACGGCAAGTGATAATAGACTACACTCGGTTTTGCAGTCCATTCCTATTTAGTCTGACCTTAGCCTTTGACCGCGCCTCACCAGGCATTGATTTACGAGAACCTATAACGTTTCGCTTACGTCACTTCATGACAAGCTCTCAGTAACCAGTGACAAACTTATGGAACATATCTTCACCAGGCATTGATTTACGAGAACCTATAACGTTTCACTTACGTCACTTCATGACAAGCTCTCAGTAACCAGTGACAAACTTATGGAATATATCTTATGAACTTATGGAACTACGTATAGGCCCTTAATTGTTCTTAACTGACTTTATCAATTACATTCTGTGAAGAAATCGATTCTTAATATAAAAAATTATTATAAGTAATATTCGATAAAAATAGATAATAAAACATGTGCTAAAATTGCCTAAAATTCACACAAAAACTGATAAGTTTCAATCAAGTATAAATAAGACCACCTAGTTACAAAATTATCCAGTTCTTTGCGGGAAAGCTAGAATCAGAATCATGCAAAACTTAATTTTCGTTAGTGTTCTGGCCTTTTGTAAGAAAATTGAATCACGCTGTACAACCATATTTATATAATATTTGAAATCTTTTACGCTATTTCACAGGTGCTGGTGCCTTGGCCAATACTCCCCAACAATCTAATTACTACATGGATTCCATCATCAACCCTTACTTGATTAACGAAATCAGGGGTCGTCAGTTGGAACCGGCTAGACTAAACGCTTTCAGTACCGATTTCAAAGAAAAGATCTCCATCGTTAAGGTCAATGTTAAGACGGAATACACCCAAGGAAACCTAACAGGGTTAAGCCGTATCTACCGTTTTGGAAACTGCGGAGCCCCTGTCTGGACTAACAACAACCAAAACTCGACTTTGAACTGCACTCTGGTTTTGGATAACTTGGAAGTCAATTACAGTGGAAAATCGAAATTTGGAGTCGTACCTGCCATTAACATTAAGGCCAAAGCTAACCTAACCAGAACTTCAGTTAGAGTGACTGTCACCGCTAACCGATACAGGAATTTCCCGAAATTAACCAAATTTGAAGTAATTATATTCTTGTTATTTTAATTTTCTAACATTGGACAAAGTCAAGGTCATGATGGCAATGATTTTGAGGTTAAAGTTGCGTAGTTATGAAGTATTTTACGCATTTTATTAGATATTTTTGTTGCCACCAAATGCCACCATGACCTTGAAAACATTGAAAGTGCCATTCGGATAGATTAATTAATTTCGTATAAATTAAACAGGTTATTGCTGTTGGTGTAATTAAGCCTACATTCACCGGAGTTGGTCCTTTGAATTCGGCTTTGAAAGCGCTGTCCGACACTTTCGCTGCTCAACTATCGGGTCAAATCTACTACGTCTTGAACTACAATTTGAAGGCGGCCATTGAAGCCCAAGTGGGTAGAATTGCTATGCCTTTACCCCGATAATATGTAAATAAATAACTATATTAATAAAGAGATAAATATGGAAATTTTTTAAGATCTAGCACCAATTTTTTTAAGAATATGCAAAAATTTATCTCAAAAACCTTGTGAGATAGATTAGATCGTCGAAATTTGACATATAGCCAATTCTTCTCTTAACCCATTTATGTTTGACGTAGCTTTATTTTGACTAACAACCAACCCGGAAGTGGGGTTTAAGAAAAAAACATTAAACTTGGACTGTTTCCTAAATGCTATTGGACCAAGGTAATAATACGACTCCAAAGGACTAACTTGCCATGTGAAGGCTGAGGTTATTGAGTGACAAAAATCTCTTATCGGGTGTTTATAAAAATTGCGCGCTACAACTTGCCTTACTCACTGCATCTTGGGCGAGCTCGATTTAGGATCTAAAGAGTGGTACTGATAGGGGAGAAGGTGTGGGGACGTGACGTCAATATTTGTAGTCTAAATGGCATGGCCTGTGCTATGGTTGCCAAAACTAAGGTAAGAGAGAGGAGGGTGTGACGTCACGATAAAGTTCGTAGTAGCTGTACGACACAACAATATTCCTAACAAGAGTCTATCTCGAAAAGTAGAAGCCATCAGTCCCTTGAAGTTGTATCATTATTATCTGTGGAGTCATTATACATTTGGATTTATAAAAATAAACTCTTAACGCTAAAAATAACACAATGACATTGAAAGTACATAGAAATCATTGAGCCAAATTAACGAAAAAACTATAATATAACTTCTCTACCATTGACTATTATAATTATTACCAAAACTAAACCAAATTTAAAGCCCCAAATTACTATTACAAATACATAGATTATATTTTCAGTTGGGATTCGATTACAAACTGTTTTACGTCACGTTTTCTAACAAAAAACGTTCAATCATAAATATAGTCATAGACATGTCATAGAGGCTTATGAATTCTCTCTGAAATAAATCATTTCTTCGGAAGCTAGGAAACATAAATAAAAGACTAAGCAATATGTTCAAAATTAGGGCACCCTGTAATTCCTTAAAGCTAAAACACGTGATGCGCGAGAGAAAATCCGAAAAGCCGCTTAACTGTTAAAACAAACAATTTTAAAATGAAGGATAAATCTTTTAAAAGTTAATTTTAGCATTTCAACCTAGTGAAAACGTTTTAAAGATTTGGGATCGCAGTTCGCACTATAAAAACACTTGCTTCACTGGAGATTTGTTATAACTTAATAAGCCATGGTATATTGGGTAGCGCTACTCTCATTGCGAGTAACAATATACCTTAAGTATACTTTATTAAGATATAAAGAATAATTTTAACCTCCACTAACAATTAAGAGAAAAATCACCCATCAAAGCTGACGTTTACGTGGTAAGATAGTTTAAATGTTCGGCCCTTTTATGTCGAATATTTTCTTCAAGAACGTGTCGCCGGAAAAATACATTTTTTGTGTGAAATTTTTGGATCTTAAGTGGCATCTCCTTTTATAGAATCACAAGTTGGGAGAAAAATATCGTAGGTTCAAATACGGGGCGATTCAAAAATTTCAAAAAGCACATGGCTCCGTGACTCTTTCTCCCAAGAGGTTGGACAAAAACTATCCTATGGACTGCGAACTTTTACCCACAAATTGGCACTAAATCCGAAAAATACGAAGTTTCCGACCCCTTGCTATGGGTTAGGAACTTAGGACAGGCGGCAACCCGAATTTGGCCGATGTTAAAACACTTAAAAGTAGTAAAGCGAAAGAACCTCAACCCAAAACGTGGGCGTTCGTCTCTACTTCTTACTTCGACAGGCTAGGAAAATTATTCCAAACACATTTATCCTCACAAAAGTCAAAGGGAAGGTGAATGATTGTTACGCTTCTGAGGCCTATTTTTGAAAATATATCACTATTGCCATGGAAGAACGACGAGATTGCTTAGCCTAAATTGCAATAGACAGTTTCCAATGTAACTAAGAGGGATAGACGCGGGGGTAAAACTCTGCTATCCATTTCGCATTTTGGCGCCTGCGCTGTAGTCTTTTTTGTATCATGAGAGTGCGCAGAAGCCGGCAATGTGTCAACCCCCAAGTATCTCCCGATACCGAGGGTTTCCTACCCCCGTTTTTGAGTGGCCAGCAAAAATCTTTTACCTATTAAGCTACCAAACTATAGTTTTGTTAGGACGTTGCTTGGTTTGAAATTTAAGGTCATAGGGGTAAAAAATGTACAAAAAATATAATTATGGGTCTAAACGTCTGTGCATTTCAACCGCTCAAACTGATACTAAAGGTTTTAACCATCCCTTCTAACTTTAACATCAAGCGAAGTAGTAGACCTTCAGCCACTTAACCTTTAGGAGAGAAAAATAGTAATTGGTACTCACCAAAAAGACAAAGTTGAATATGAACAGGACATATTTTAAGAAATGAACGTTACAGCAACCATCGTCACCGCGAGATTTATGGTATGATGACGTCATGGCACAAAAACAACCGTTAAATAATTACACCTGTTAAATAAAAACTTGATTATTTACAAGGTATTCGCGGCAACGCACTGGTCGAGACACAAATGAATTAAAAAGAAGTCCATATAGTCATCTTTTTAATAAGTCCTATTCATTGGTGACTAAACAATTATTGTATTCTTCTTAAATGAGTGAGCATCTTTCCGCCGCGTTATAAAAGGAAATGAATTGTACTTCTTTCACATAAAAAATAACTTCTTTGTAGGAACAGAAAAAAATTGCACTAGAGTAGAAGGTCCTGTTTTTGAACGTACGTCAACTCCTTGCGTTTCCGGCTGTATTTATCTAATTAGTTGGCCTTTAATTAGATCTGACTCTTTCGCGACGTCATATCCGGAAATGGATGGATATTTACGCTTCTGGTGCTTACAACCTATCGACCGTACTTTCTATTCCAGTACTATTTTCCATGGTAAGATAAAAAAAACTGCCATTAAAGGCAAGAATAACCAATAAAATTGATACAACCTTTGAAACCTTCAAAATATAATTTAAAAGGGATAGTCATAGTAGATAAATGTTACGGTACGTAGTTTAAAAGGGATAGTAGATAAATTTCATGGTATATAATTTAAAGGGATAGTAGTAAATTTTATGGTATATAATTTAAAAGGGATAGTAGATAAATTTTATGATATGTAATTTAAAGAGATAGTAGATGATTCTTTGGCAATAAAAATTCAAAGGATGTTATTTTTAATATTTTCAAATTGTTTGATTTTGAACTTCAATGTACAAAATCAGAAACTTGCAACTAAATGTGGAAGCGTACATCAAAAACCTTGTATTTTGAACATTTCCCAGTTACGACATTTTGGAATTAAGGCTTAGTTAAGGAGCGGCCAAAACTTAATAAGAAGATGAACTAAACCAAGAGGTTCAAATAAGGTTTTTCTAAACCACCGGAATTTTAAGAATTTTTTGATTAACCATCTGTTCACAAATTTCACCGTTTATCACGATTAAACTAATAAAATTAATTAATTGCAAAATATAACTTAATAAGAAACTAAACAATTAGTTACCTTGAAATACTTCAAAACTAAAGGGTTACGTTTTAAAGCAAACAGACGTAAGCAACTTGTCAAAATCTAACCATTAAGCGTGTCCTTGAATGAAAAACGTCAGAACGCATTAAGAAATTTAAAAAATAATAACTTCACTGTTCAGTTTCTCAGAGCCAATTCAGCGAAAGTAATCGACGATTATTATTTAGTTATAGGCATTTCTGACTAAACTCTATATTGTTTCTAATTCGGTAGACAACTATAGCAATAACTGGTTAAATACTTTATTATTAAAATGAAAGGAAACGTGATTAGTTTTTGTCCATAACTAATTTGAACTCAGTCATTATTTCTTTTAAGAAAAAATAAATCGTGATGAATCGAACTGAAAATTTTAATTTTAAATACATTGGCCCCATCATCGTTAGGCCGTGGGCAGAAAATTTCGTCCTACAGTCGTTAAATCGGTAATAATTAACGAAAAATCCACCCTGTCGCTTATTTAAAGGGGCCCACTTGTTCTTTTGATGTTTATTCTTTTTCTAATTTAAAAATATCTCGGTTTAAACATCTTTAATAGACTTCCATGGCACAAAATGATAGGCGCTCATAATTTTGACCTAATATAACGATTATATAAGCTCTAATACTTAACAACTAATCATTTCCAATTAATAATCGCCACCAATAGCCTTAGATTAAACCTTTAGTAATTATGAAATGTATCTTCGAACTTCCAGCATTTTGGTGAAGGCAAGAAGTGATATCTAGTTTATTAGGGAGAAGGAATAAGTTCGCCACATTTCCAACTTTATCTCCAGTCCAAACGTAGGTCCGGAGTTAATCCCCGCCGCCTCTAAATTACAACCAGCATCTCATTGGTTCTTGAAAAATCACGTCAACGCGACGCGAATGACGAAAATTACGTATTTTCTGACTGAGGAGAGGCGAATTAACCCGGTCTCCTTTTACGTCCCCCCTTGTATTTTGAAAGGGGGACTGGGACTATGGCGCGCGAATACTTAGGCATCTTATACCTTCTCCCTAATAAACTAGATTTCACTTCTTGTTGAAGGTTAATCACTTTCAGAGCCGCTGCACACTGATTACAGATCACGCGTATAGATAGTGTTTGGACAAGTGTTGCCAGTCATTTGTGAGTGCAATTCAACAAACTGAAAAGCTTGTAATTCTGTTCGATTCAGTTCCAAACCTGCAGGAGATGCTCTCTCAAATGTATTGGCAACCCTGAAACGCGATTAAAGTTAAGGAACTGTTTAGGAAATTTCTCTAGCCCCATTCAATGCACACTATCTGGCCCCATATAAAGAGTATGGATGGGGACCCATGGTGTCTACCTACCCTGAACGTTTTTGAAGAGATTACCCCAAAATTTCACGGTAACACCCCTACAAGAACAGAGAAAGTTTCCCAAAGTTTTGTTGCCAACTTCTATATAAGAAATTTTTCACGGTATTATGTTTCTATGCAAATGAACTTATTAAGTCAGGGGCCCGCCCATAATTTAGAATAATAATAACATTTCGCTTGATTAACGAGTAACTTAACTAAATGAACCCTTTTATTATACGCGAAGGAATACGGGGAAAGAAAAGAGTCTAAGCTAACCACGCCTTCTTGGCTTGTAATAACATTCGGGTTATAAATTATTCAGAATTAAAGGAGCAGTGAAACGTAATAATAATAATATAGGTCAAGCCTGAACTTGAAAACCATGTACTAAACTAATTTCCTTTGTTTCACAATATTCAAATCTAATAGGAAGTAGATAATTAAAATTAAACAATGGTTAGGAGGATGTGACTAAAATGATCAAATAAAACTATAACAACTCTATTAACTTGAAATATATATACGTCATAAGGCTATCACACTCTCTATAAGTAGATATTGTTCTACCATAAGTTTATAAGCTATGTTCCATAAGTGTGTCACTCGTTAATGAGAGCTTGTCATGAAGTGACGTGGGCGAAACGTCAAAGATTCTCGTAAAGCGACGCCTAGTGAGGCGCTATCAAAGGCTTAGTATAGACTAAATAGGAGGATGGACTGCAAAACCGAGTGTAGTCAATTCTCGCGTCGTTCTTGGACTAGCTATCATTACGAAGTAAAGGTAGTGACATACTTATGGAACATATCTTATAAACTTATGATATTGTGCATTAAAGTCAATGAAGAAATTTCCTACCCCTTTTCTTAACTTTAGGGTTACCAAGTTTGGAACTGAATGATATGAATTGAATAGAACTACAACCTTTTTAGCCCGTTATAGATGCCGGATCAATTGCACTCACAAATAACTGGCAACACTTGCCTGTACACTATCTATACGGGCATATGTTAATATCGGAAATCGCAATTAACCATTTATACTTTTTAGATTAATATTATGAAACTACATTTAACCTCAGTATAAATAATATAAATTCCATAATTTAGGGGGATTTCAAGTAATTAACCAAATTGAAATTACTTTACCCTTTCTAGTCTACATAGCCTTGGGCTAAACGTAATTAAGTCACCATAAAAATACGTTTCTTAAGTCGTTAATAATAACCTGGAAGCATAATGTAACAGGAGACAAGTCATAAAATAATCCCAGAAATCAAGAGATCAAGTCAGGAATGAAGAGAAAGAGAGAGAAGAAAAAATGATTTAAAATGGAATAAATTTACAATTTTAATCCCAATTGGTTTTTCCTTGAAATTCTAAAGCCTTTCCCATCAAAGTTTGGTTAAATTTATAAGACACTTGGCGACATAACTTCTCTAAAAAAACGTAACCCTGGGGAGTACAGCTATATTTTATGATTTTATATATTTATATTTTTAAATTAAATATAATATTTATGGTATTTTGAGTTTAACTTCTAATGAGTTTTTTAAAAACCAAAAATGTTTTTGGCGCATGACGATATTCGATACGTGTTTGTAAAGAATTTTAACACAGCTAGTGTACATGACTCGCGTTGCCCTCATTGGAATTTTGTATGCATAGTTCCTAATTATTTTTCAAAAGCTAGTTTAAGTAATTTGGCAGAGATTCAAAGTTTTTTTTTTTCGAAAAGTGAAATTTGAAACCTAGTATTTAAAAACCCAAACAACATCGGAGGGTATCGAATTAAATTTAAAGAAAGAAAAAAGAAACGGTTCTCCTTACTTTATATTTTATAATTTTACTTCATTTAAATCAAAATAAATAAATATAAAATACTTACAATTTGAATATATTAAAATATTTCTTCTTCGGAATTCCGACACAACTGTTGCTAATTTCACAGTTTCATATTGAAGTCCAAAAAACCCTTAACACAATTCCGTATAAACATTGAGAGCTCGAAAAGTTTCTATGTTAAATAAAGTCACGCAAGTTTTGGCAGATTGAATAATCCCGCAAATGACGTTGGACGGTACTCGCGCGTGACGTTTACGGAGGCAAAATTTGGCGCGCGCGAATTTGCCGCGAAATTACGAAAAATGCCGTGATGTTTCCTTCCTACTTTGGCACCAGTCTCTTTTCAAGGGCAACTTCTTAGGAGGACTGGCAGCGTGGAAATCGCTGGACAAGTCGCTCACGAATATTGCGCCGCGCGCCGAAAACAAAACCGCCCAGTTGAATTTTTTTCTTTATTTTTTATTAGTTTCTTCCCCTTATGCGCTAACCTTTAATTTTTCCACTAGGGATTGCGCAACGCGTCAGTGCCAAGGCGGGGGTTCTCTTTTGAAGTAGAAAAGGGCTCTTAGCATCTTGGCGGCGCCCAAAATTCAATAAAAAACTGCACCCCGCTGTTCATTTGACCTACATAAAGACGGACGAGCGGGAATTCTTTTTTAAACAACATAACAGCGCCCCCTTTTTTATGATAAATTTCGCACCTGGTTTTTCTTAACATCATATTTAAATAAAAATTGGTTATTTAATATAAATAGGCCTAAAATAACCCATTTTTATACAAATTTTCATATAAAAATAGGGTGCACTTTGTTATTTAGGGTAATTTGGTCTAAAATGCTGCATCATCAAGGATTAAAGCCTATTCCCCCCCCCCGTTTAGCAACTAAACTCTCTTATTTGGGCCTAAATCATCTTTCATTTTTGTCTATTAGAATAAAATTTAACCCTTGAAACACCATATTTAGAAGGAATTACGGTCTAATGGAGCTTTATCAATACTTACATCCTGGCTCCTGCCCTGGGGGAGGGGGATTGTGTATAACAAGAAGAGCAAGCCAATAGAAGTTTGGGAACAAAACTATTTTTTTATTAATATTTCGGCGTAATTTCAAATTTTAAACACAGTTAATAAATATATACATTGAAATTAAAAATTAGTCCCCGGATATTATACATTATTTCAATTACTTTCAATCATTTTTTTAAAGGAAATTTGTAGCAAAAACAGATTTAATTACCCAAAACATAAAAATTAAAGACTAGAGCGTAAATTTTCACGCGCCATAGCATATCAAAAATGTATATTTTATTATATATATTTTTTTTTAATTGTAGAAAGAAATATAGTTTTATTATTATTAAAAAGGCATTTTTTTCAACCTAACCCTAATCAGAGCTACTACTGCTGCTACTTCTTCCGTGAAAACCAAACCCGTGCTTATGTTTATGTTTAAAACCTTTATGTTTAAACATTTTCTTCATTTTCTTTGGTTTCAACTGTTTTAATAATAATAGAAAAACCAATTGTTTTTGGAAGCATTTTAGGCGGGGGTGGGGGGGGGGGTCAAAAATAATTGAAATTATGCTTACAACTTTGTGGCCCAATAAAGCAGCACCTCCTAAAGCACCAGCACCTAGTCCAAGTCCAATAGGAATTGCTTTACTGTGTTTGTGGTGTTTCTGTTGGAAAAAAAAATGTAAACAAATAATTAATTTAATTATTTTCACACACAATCAGTATATTAATTGAGTTAATCATGGTCTAGACTATATTAATTTTACACTAAAAATAACCACACTTTAGTCCCAAATTAGTGTGAAACATTAGAGAGTTTACCTTGCGTCAATAAACCTTGAAAATTATTGATATAAAGGGTTAAAAAAGTAAAATAAAACTAACATGACCATGATGACCTCCAAGCATGCCAGCTCCTAGGCCAGCGGCTAAAGGGAGACCACCTAAGGCTCCACCTAATCCTCCTCCATGATGAGATTTCTTAAAAACATAATATTATTAACGATAAAACATAAAAATATTGTTCTTATAGAACTGAACATAACACAAACACTTTACAAAACTCAGGGAAATAATATTGAAAAACAAAGTAGCCCTTAAATGAAACGAAAATAAACGCACATGTCCTCCTCCTCCTACTAATTTATAGGCAGCGGCACCAAGAGCGGCTGAACCTAATCCTCCAGCTAAGGCAGCACCCAAACCCATTTTTTGAGAGGTATTTGGAGAATGCTGAGCGCAAAACAAAGGTAAACAAAAGGGAAAACAATGTAAAACACAATATAAACGCAAAAGGGAAAACAAAAGGGCTTTAAAATTTTAATTAAAAACAGCTAGGCATAAATAACATACAGGATAAGCTTGACTTTGTCCCGGGTACCCTTGTTGGGTTGGATAACCCGCTTGAGCTGGGTAACCCCCGGGTTGAGTTGGATAACCTCCTGGTTGAGTTGGATAACCCCCAGGTTGAGTTGGATAAGCTCCGGAAGAAGCTGGATAAGGTTGGGCTCCTCCGGAAAAAGGAGGTGGGGCATAGTTATACGAAGATGTTGGTGGAACTGGAGGGACTCCTGGGAAAGATCCACTGGGAGCCCCATAAGGCGCTCCAGCACCATAACCAGGTGACTAATAAGAAATGTTTTTAAGTTTAAAGAATTGAAGCCTAACTTGACAAGCATCTTACAACAGCGGAAGTTCCACTGAATTCAATCAAAGAAATCATGGTATCTCCATCAATTGCTAAGTAACTAATCCTTTGAGATGGAATTCGATAGTGAAATTCAGTAAAATGTTGACCATTAACAGCAATCTATTAATATTTTTCAGAGTTATGTCTCAAAGAAATTAAAGTACAGCTTGGAAGCATTTGGGGCATACCTTAATATGATCATGTTCTGCTAATAATATTATTTCATAGGTTGAACCAGCACTAAATGGGAAGTAAGAGCCATAGCTCTCTTCTGGACCCCACATTTGGCCCTGTAAGGAATTTCTAACAAGCCTAGGGGGTGATGTAAACACTGGACTCAAGTGCAACGCAATATCATCTCTTGGATTGACATTAGGTCCACATTGGAGGTTTATAGCAAAGCTAATATGTTTAATTTACGTGTCAGTTTTATTTTTGGCAAGTTGTGTCGTTGAAAATGATAAATTAAAATGTCCAATCATACCATCTGGCACTAGGGTGTGCTTGACCTTGTATTTTTAACATCTGACCCTGATTGAAACCACCCATGATTGGAGCAGTGTAAGGAATCGCCTAAATAATTTTTAGAATTTTCACTTATCATATATATTACTGACATTTTTCCTTAGTTATTTTAAGTTTTGAAGTCTTGAAATATACCGTAGACCCCCCTCATACTTATCAAGTTATCATCAGAATCATAAGCAAGACCCCATGCAAAGATAACTTCAAAAGCCAAGGCTTACCGTTATGTAAACATTTGAAAATGAAACTTACTGGATTATAAATTGGTGGATCCATTTTGCTTGACGAAAACCGTCGAGACTAAAGCGTACTTTAATATTTAATAAACTGTTATTACAATTTATAAAAAGAAATAAATATTCAGGCAAAATACAACGCGAGTCAAACGCGCCCTCATTACTCAAGCGTAGGCAATGGCGACAAAGCAGACGAATTGAATGACGAAATTGGGTTGCGGGTCACGTGAGAGTGAGTAATATTTTGATTCGACGTGTAAATGGGATGCAGCCTCCCTGATCAGGCTAGGAAATAAGACAGGTTTACAGGTCAAAAACCAGTTTATTAATAGCTTGGACCACTTTTTTTATTCAAAACGTGAGGGTCACTGGTCCCAATGACTAGTTTATTAATTCCTACTTTTATTAAAAAATTGATATGGGGACCTCTTTAATTATTTTCATTTTAACATAAATTTCGACTCCAGGAGTCCAGTTGTGTATACAACCCTAAGTCAAGAGAGATTTTTTTAGAAGAGAGAACGACCACAAGTCCTGGGACCAGTAGAAAAATAAATAGGGGAAGGGTCACTGGTCCCGGGACCAGTTTCATATTTAAGATTTCAGGGGTCACTGGTCCGGTGGACTAGTTCAGAAATAGACCTTATTTCCAAGCCTGTCCCTGATAGAGTCCGTCACAGGGTGGGAAATAAGGATTTTTTTAAAACTGGACATTGGGCCAGCGACCCCCCCCCCGGGCCTGGAATAAATAAACTGGTCCATGACCATTGACCAGGGCGCGTCGTCTGCTAAACTAAAGAAGTGGGCAATGTCTGGACTCTGGCTACCCTTGAATTTTCTTAGTGGTCCCGTGGACCACTGACCCCCTCCGATTTAATTTTTAAACTGGTCATTAGCCCTTTGGTGCTACCGCCTTATTTCCCACGCTGGTCCGTCAGTCATGATGAAATCTATTGGTAACAGGCTTGGAAATATTTCTAAACTAGTCCTCCGGACCAGTGACTACTGACTCGTGGTGTCTTAAATATTAAACTGGTCCTGGAACCAGTGATCCTTTCCCTATCTATTTCTCTACTGGTCCCAGGATTCGGGTTAATAAAGGCTAATTAACTGGCTTTTGACCAGTAAACCAGTCTTATTTCCTAGCATGCCCCCCTCTCTTCCCAAATTTAAGTATTTACAGCTATATGCCGCGTAATTACTAAAGATTTATAAACAGTTTACTGTATTGACGTTCATTGAATATATTTAAACAGAGTTTCAGGTAAAATGTCAATTATTTTGAATATAAAATTAGATATGTTTCGAGAGTGAGGCCCTCTTTATGTGGGTGTCGAGATTTTAATAGTCCAGAAATTTTCTTTTGTATTTGTCTTTGTCTTGTGGGTCTGACTACCTAAGGATCGAAATGTGAAGGTAGTTAGTGCCAATACCCATGTTCAAAGCACATATGCCCGTACTTAACGGAAATGGGTGCAATTTCTGAGGCCTGACCAAGGTTGAGCCGTAACACGAGTAAGGGAAATCCGAAATAATCAAAAATGAAACTAAGGAAAGTACATTATTAGTTGAAGCAAAGAGGGTAGAAAGAGGGGGAGTAGAAGCCAGCGGCTTTGACAAGGCATTTAGGGTGTTCTCGCTTTTCCTTTTTTATTTATTTGTTATATTTTCCTCCTAATATCCGGTTCACGGTATTTCAACCAATACGAGGGCAAAGCAAGATGCGCGCGCACACCGGAAGCTTAGAGGTAAACTTTCAAAGCGAGAACACTCCAGCCAAGCAAAGAATATACACGCGTGTATATTCTTTGAGCCAAGCCTTCTACTCCCCCTCTTTCTACCCTCTTTGGTTAAAGGGGCTAACCGGCGCTGTTGAGGCAAAGAAGAGGCGTATATTTTCTTTGGTTGAGGTGAAGTCCGCCATTAGTTCAGGGGAAAATAGGCTTAAGTTAATGTTTAATGTAAGAAAAATAAAGACAAATGAATGATAGTCTATTTTTTCTTTAATTTATATATCATCTCTTTCATGAAACTTTAAATTCTTCGACCGCTGCTGAAGATGCTGACTAGTACTCACTGCTGTAATATCAGTGACGTCAGAGGCGGAAATATCACAGTATAAATTCAGTTCCTCAAAAAACAAAAAATAGTCTAATACAAAAGAACAACCACCTCAATATTAGGATAATCACTAAAGCAAAAAGTTAGTAACTAAGCCCAAAAAACTACAAAAAAAAATATCATTTTACACAAATAATGTACAAAGCGTTCTCAAATAATCATTAAAACATTGTGGTTACTAAATAATGTGCAATATTTACGCTATTTCAATTGAGATGATTATTTAAACATAAAGAACTAATGTATTTACATAAGATAAAGTATTAGAAGAAAGATTAGTAAAAGGAAAGTCAAAATATATAAGAAATTAAAGCTAATTTTGTTAATTAAATCGAAGATAAAGATTAAATAGTTAAATCAGTTAAATATAGCTAGAAAAAAGGGATAGACAGTTAATTTTATATTTAAATTAAAATCAATTTAAAGTAGTTTTATGTAATATCAAGTTTTTTGGGCTCTAAAACAACCGTGTTACAGTTTAAACAGCCTATTGCAAAAACTAATTAAATTAACTAAACTACAAACTAATTACATTGAAAACTAATCAATGTATGGAATGGAATATTGGAGCTGCGAACTAAAAATTAAATTAACAAAAACTAAGGCAATTAACAATGATAAACTAAACCAAATTATATAATTTATATGGAATGATCCATTCATTTTTGTTGCAAATTAAAATTAAAACTTTCCGGCAAAGGTATTATATTTTAAGCGGTTCCTTTTTAAATATTAATTCAGACCTAACAATACCAGAGCTATAGTGTTTTGTTTTTTTTTTTTGTCAGGATTAAGATTATTTGTTTAGTTAAATTTAAACTTCTCTCATCAAATTCAGCAGATGCGCTGAAAATTGGCGGCCATTTTGTTGGTTTTTCTTTTTAATTTTAAAGTTATATATATCTATATTTCTTTTGTCTTTATGGTTTGTATTTTTAATAGGGTCCTATTGCAAATCTATATATATTACCGTTAACAACAAGATTAAGTAACCATATATTTGGTTATAACTTTTTTTTTTCTCAATTTACATGCCTTATAGTAATTATTATTTAACCTATATTAAACCTAATTTTTTTTTACTCTTTTATTTCATTAATTTTTAACTTCAAGATTTTACGCGAAACAAATCTTGGAAATTGGTGCAATATTACATATTTTAATTTTATTTTATAGTGTATATATTTTTGTTTTTGTTATTTAGTGTTTAATTTTACATAGGATAGGTTATAATATTTTGTTTTCTTTGTTATTAACTCATCCCTCTATGATACAGCTTTGTTTTGTTAGTTAATTTTCTTTTAAATACAGTATTTACAATAATTAATATCGTAATTAAGTTTATTTGTGTAAACAAAAAGATTTGTTTAATCTGCGCTTGTGGTGTTTTTATTTGTTATTGAAACTTACTAAAAATGCTTTAGAAATTTACGAAGGATTATTTTTTCCCAATTTGTAAAGAATTTTGCTTTTAAATTAATAAAAAAACAATGAATTGATAAAACTAGCCAATAGCGACACTTTGTAGGGTAAAATCATTCTCATTGGCTGAGATACCTCAAGTGCAATGCTCCCATTGGCTGTAGTCTCCAAGGACAATGCGCCCATTGGCTGCAGTCTCCAAGGACAATGCGCCCATTGGCTGCAGTCTCCAAGGACAATGCTCCCATTGGCTGCAGTCTCCAAGGACAATGCTCCCATTGGCTGCAGTCTCCAAGGACAATGCGCCCATTGGCTGCAGTCTCCAAGGACAATGCTCCCATTGGCTGCAGTCTCTAAGGACAATGTGCCCATTGGCTGCAGTCTTTAGGGGCATAATATTGTATGAACTCCTATTGGTAGGCGGATAACATCATAAAAACCATGAATCTATATAACTATGAATATACAGCTGCGTTACGCTGTCTAACCTCTCGATAAGGTTTGGGCGGGGCTTAGCGAAAGGAGACATCAATCACGTGTCTGCTAGTGTTAGGAGCGGGAGAAGGGAGGGGGAGTCCGGGGGTGTGTAAATTCGAAACGTCACTTCCTCTTGTCTCGTGATTGGCTATTAGAGCTACGCAAAACGCGTCAAAGCTAGGAGGGTAACACCCAAACCAAATCGACATGATAGAAGGGGCATATGATAGAGCTGTATATTCATAGTTATATAGATTCATGTAAAAACTAAGTCTTGTTTCTATTTTCTAAGCTTTAAAACCAATTAATTAATCAATAACTTAATCCAAGGATATTGGAACTCTGAACTAATTAACGGAGTTTTCGAATTTTCTCTAAAGCTCTAGATAACCCCATTTTCTTCAACCATAGATTACCACTAATAATTTAGGCCTATTTTTAAAAGAGTTAAAAACATTTTTAGCCTATAGATTTTTCTCAAAGGCGGATTAAAATTTCAAACCCAGCGAATCTTGGTTCTTCTATTAGAAGAGGCAAAAAGGGTGGCTGGAGGGGAATGACTTTATGATAGATTTGGCAAAAGTTAGGCGTGGTCCATAAAGAAAACCTCACCACACCCAAAAAACCAAAAAAGTTTTAAAGGTCCACGAAACTTTACTAAAACCATAAAACGTTCGGTTTCTTTAATGAAACGTAAAAAAAGTCGCATTTGGAGTTGAACTACGTACGAACAAAAGGAGACTAAGGTTCGGAAAAACTAGAATAGATGTATTATCTAATAGATCAAAAACGTAAAGCGCGAATTGTTCCGTTGTTCCGTAGACACAAACTAAATTTTTCATAAAAGAATTATGTGTTTTCGTTGAAGCTTCGCGGATAAAGGGACGATGATTGAAAGGGTTATGATTCTAAAAGTTGAAAATGTGGGTCATCCATATTAGGTGTCAAATTTTTTTATATCTCTTCGCAAATTTTTAAAGCAAATTTACGTAATAATCTGAATTTAGAAGTTTAGATCGTATTGGGTTTAAAATTAAATAACATATATTGATTATAATTAAATAATATACGTTATTTAAATAAAACCAATATTTTTGAAATATTAATTAAAACCGAAATATTTTATGGTGGTATATTCTTCATTAATTTCTTTTTAATTTAATTTAATTTAATTGAAGTTTTAAATTAATAATCAAGATCAAGCAAGGCACACGGCTCCTCACATAACACGATATTATTTATTTTTTTTTTTTTTCAACATGGATTTGTTAGTTTTATATCTTCCCCACTTTTTATACGTAACGTCACTCATTTAATTAGCTAATTAAATGAATGGTAATTAATTAAGTTGACGTAAATTAAACTTCCCCTACAAAATAATTCTTTAGCTATCTAACTTACTTAATGTTAATTAATTCGAAGTGAAATTAATTAAGCCTCGCGTGCTCATTAAAAAAAAAAAAAAGGTGACGGCTCTCTACATTAATTATAGTTAACTCGTATTAAAATCAGCATCTTCAGTTGTCTCATCATCTTTTAAAACAATCCCTTAGTAATTTCATTTAGTTTTAAATAAAAACTAAATTGATTAAATTAATATTAACGGAGGCAAATTAATTAAATACTAGTTGGATAAAGGTTCTATATATATATTTTCTTTAATATATATTTCTCATATATATTTATAAATATTTTTTTTACATTGGATAGTTTTAAGAGCACTGGTAGATACCCTAGTTCAAAAAAAACGGAAAATTGCAATTTCTCAAAAACATTTTTTGAACCAAGAAATTTTCACGGTATAAGCATGGATAAAGAATGCGCGTGAGGAAATTTGTTTTCACTCTATAGGATAGGCAACTCCCTATCTCGAACGACAGCTTATTCTGTATATACTCTGTTACAATATCGGTTGTCAGCACGCGCAAAGCTAGGTCTCTATGTAACGTAGCTTTGTACGTGCTGTCAGGAGACAAAAAACTTCAGGATCTTCAGGATTTAAAACATCCGCGAGTTTTTTAGCTCGAGTGCACGGACCTCTAGGCCTTAGTTTCAAATACGTGTAGTAGGCTGTAGGTAATTTCACACGTATTTGAAATTAAGGCCTAGAGGTCCGTGCACTCGAGCTAAAATACTCGCGGATATTTTAAATCCTGAAGTTTCTTGTCTCTTGACAGCACGCACAAAGCTACGTTACATAGAGACCTAGCTTTGCGTGTGCTGACAACCGATATTGTAACAGAGTATATACAGAATAAGCTGCCGTTCGAGATGGGAGTTGCCGATCCTATAGAGTGAAAACAAATTTCCTCGCGCTCATTCTTTATCCATGGTATAAGTCAAATAAAATTGGTTTATAGCTGGAATTTCGAAAACCGCGACTTATAACAAATATTTTTGATATATTTACCAGTATATCTTAACCAAGTGGTGTATTTGTATTTTGTTTTTTTTATCGAAGGAAGAATAATATTGGAGAAAACTACGGCGGCGATTTATTAAAAAATTCTTTTCCTAAATCATAACTTAAAAAGCATTTTTTTTTCTCTCTCTTCTGTTCACTATCTTTCTCAAATATATCACATCCTTGCCTTATACACTTAATTTTTGAACGACGTGCGGGGAATTAGATTAATTTTAACACTTACCAGGTCTTACTCTTACATTAATTTAAGTTTCAAAGATTAACCGCTTCAATTCAAAAAATTTGAAATTTTTAAAATTTCAAAGCGCGTATGGCATCATTTTTTTTTTTCTTTCCAAGGACCAAATCACAATCAATTATTATTATCATCTTTATCATAAACCTTAACAATACTCCCAAGTATCATTTGAATTTGGAAAAACCCTTGAGAGCATTCCAAGCTTGCAATTTAAGAATTATTTCTAAAATCAATCGGTACAAGGTTTTCTTTCTTCAACAACAATTAGTTAATAACCTGATTGCCTTTCCTAATTGCGCCAAATTCTTCGCAACAATCCGTGACAACTCTGACACCCGAAGGGATCGACTCCGCATCATTCTGCACTCTAACCCGCCCTTTACTTCCAAAAATATTCATCTGACGCAGATTCCTTTACTTACTTACTTCGTACACGCGGTAAAGTGGTAGAAGTTCATTTCCTAAGGTCATAAAAACCCTATAGTCAACGGACAACTATGCCTAACGCCCAAAAAATAAATTTCTTGAAAATGATATTATTTTAGGATAAGTTACCTCGCAGGCGGGGGCGTCGAGAGGAGAGAAGGGGAGGGGAAGGGAGGGGGTGTTTAAGATTTGGTAATTTCGTATCCTACTGTATATTACAGAGATCTACCGTAGTTTTATTATAATTCCTTTATTTTTAATATCATTATATTAATATATCTCATTGATTACGTCATCGCTAATTAAGGTATTGTTTGGTTGGTTTTTAATTAGATACTATATCGTATAGCTTTGCGGATAAGTTACCGTTAAATCTATTTATTTATTTTCTTTAAATACTGTATTATTTTTAAATATTAATTAATTAAAGCTCGATGGTGGCTTACTATTGAAATTTAATCGGTGAAGAGGAGCCTAGCATCCTAGTTGACGTCACTGCGGAAGCTTGGGAAGACTGCTGTACTTGCTGCGATGAGGTGACGACGGAGGTCGCCGTTGACGCGTTAGGATAATTATGAACCATAGCGGAGTCCATGGCGCACGTGGAAAAATTCTTCGAGGAGCCGGTTAATTTACTCTTGGAAGAAGAAGTCGAAGTAGTCGTAGTCAAGGATGACGTCACGGCGGCTCCTACGCGGCTCGTATGTAAGGCCGTAATGGATAAAGAACGGGTTAAAGCTATCAAGGAAGCTTCGGCGTCGCTTTCCATCGTCGAATTGTTTCTAAGTTCGGCATTGTCCTTCGGCGATGACGTCATACTCGCGTCTTTTAAGCATTTCGAACACTCCTTGCCGACCCGCGGCGTAGGTGATGACGTACCACCGCCCCCCGTCGATTCGTTATCCGTCGTGACGTGATTACACGCGCCGTGACGCGTCGCCGTACCGCCCGCACCATCCCCCGTTTCGGAGGTGGCGAGATTTTCGCTCGAAGAACTTTTAGTCTCGGGATCACAATTTAATCTAAGGGCTTGCACTAAGTCCTGAAGAACGTCCGTCTCTTTCTCGTCAATAACGGAAAACTCTTCGTTAAAGACCATAAAGTGAATGAATAGGCAATTTAGGTGGCCGTGTAGGTTTAGTAAAACAAGTTCGCGAAAATGGCCGTGATACAGGTGGGCTATCACGTGGAATAATAAGCGGTGAATTCTCTTCACCAGAGTCTCGAAGTTCGATGGAAACTCTTTCTCTGTACGCGTCACGCGCAAAAACATCCACTCAATAAAATCAATAAGCCTAAGCGCCACAAAATCTAGATTAAATATTTACCAAATTTTGTTGGAAAAATGGTTTCATCATTGACTATTTTTTGCGTAAACGTCATTACGTAATCTATATATTGTGGCGCCGCTACCTTGCTCTTTTTACCCTTTTCGTCTTGCCATTGGTAACACCTAAAAATTTACCAATGACATACAATTACTTAAAACTCGCTCCACTAAGGACCAGCTCGCCAGAATTCCACAACTACTACGAGTTAACTGACCTAAGTTTAGGCCCTGTCATCTCTGGGCAACCAGACATGGTGCAGTACTCTGAGATCGTACCGTAGATGAGGTTAATGTGATCAAAAAATGCGATAGCTACGATAGAGAACAAACCCAACAATGTTTAAACTCAACTATGACTAATTACTACATTTCCAACATAATATTGTCTTTAAGGGCCATATAAGAGAAATTAATGAACGTAAAACACAAAAACTTACTATGAGACGCGAGCCACTCGTTGTAATCGAGCCCTCCTGGTAAGTTAACCAATTCCCTAATTTTTGGTTCGGGTAATGTACATTCCAGAACGGATGGTTCGACGTAGAGTTTCGAAGCTCCGTTTCCGGTTCCAGAGGAATTAGCCGAGGCCCCACCCGCGCCAGAACTGTTTCCGGAACCACCGCTCGACGCTGTGGCGCACCACGATGACGAATTCGAAGAGGTTTGAGACGGCAATTGAGTTCCACTAACTGAGTCCTTGTCCTTTCGACGGGCCCTCCTAAAAACGACACGAGGATCCCCATATTATAGCTAAAATTGTCTAAGTACAGTTACCATTGTTATTTTTCATATAATGACACTATAAGTAATACAACAACACAAGTAAGATATTTAATGAAATACGTTAATAAAGTTGTATTTCCGAGAAAAAATATTTCCACTAAGTTCCTAAGATATGTTCCATAAGTTTGTTACTGGTTATTGAGAGCCTATTATCAGAAGGGGATAATAGAAGAAGGATGACGCTCTGTATCCTCTTAATGCTTTAGTTATGTCAAGAAGTTATATCTAGTATCTCAGAGAGAAGGTATAAATTCGCCAGATTTTCAGCTTTATCTCCAGTCCAAACGTAGGTCCGGAGTCAATCCCCGTCTCTAAATCACGACGACGCGAGTGACGAAAATTACAGTCATATTTTCCGACTGAGGAAAGGCGAAATAGCCCGGCGCCTCCTTTTACGTCCCCCCTTGTATTTTGAAAGGGGGACTGGGACTATGGCGCGCCAATACAAAGGCATCTTATACCTTCTCTCTGAGATACTGATATAACTTCTTGTTATGTAACGTCATTCTTCCCAGGCTCCCCCTTTTAGTTTGCTTTCCCGCTCATCAAACTGCAAATTTCTATTTTATTTGAACTTATATAATTTTGTTAAAAAGCTGTACATTATACTACTTGTGAGCAATTACTTGCTCCTCCCTGATTTAAAAGGAGGAGCCTATGTGAAAAGTTAATAAATATTCATTCATTCAATGGGCATCGCACCGTAAGGTGAATTCAATAGTTGTTTGGCACTAAATCCCCAGCAATCATCCCACAAACCTCGTCTTGACGTGCGACAAAATGCACAAGCGTGTCTTCCCAAATATTTAAATGCTAATAGAGTAATGATGAGGGAATTATTTGTCGTGTATGTGATTCGGTTTAGTAACCTTGCTCTAAGTGTTCCGATGTTGGGAAGAGTGACGTTACACTCACCCCTCTTTGTGGTACACTTCTCTCGAAGAGAAGTATTATATACTTCTGCTATTATGAAGTGACGCGGGTGAAAAGTCATAGACTCTAGCAAAGCGACGCCTGGTGATGCACTCTCAAATACCGCGAAATTAACCTAGTGTAGTCAATTCTCGCTTGTAGTTCTCGAACTATCTTCAGTAAGTCCCTAGAATCACGAAGTATAGGTAGTGTCATACTTATGGAACGTATCTTATGAGCTTATGGTTGTAAATAGGTACAGGGAAGCTTCGAACTTATTGCTGTTGTGTTACTAATGTTATTGACATCTTTTATGTATTGGATCTGATAATAAATCAATATGGGAAAATGATGGATTGACAAGCACGTGCGTCTTTCACACGCACTTGAAATATATTTCAAGGAGAAACGTCTTAGTGAACTACAACAGCTTTCTCATATAAAGTTAACTAACCAATAATGATAGCTGAAACTTGAAATAAGATTAAATTCTGTGCAAATATTGATAAACAAACATATGCAGGCCTATATTGGCTTTAATACAAACTTTTAACATACAATTAAAAATATAAAAACAATATTAAAAGATTTTCTTGCGTAGTGAAATAAAATTAATTTACGTATTTTTATTTAAAATATAAATTGAAAAGTTATATATAAACATTTCAGCAAAGCCAGCTTTTAGGGGCAAGCTTCCCCATGTTAACCCTATGAGCGCCTGTAGAAATGTTTAACCCGCAGCACACCGGTGCTACGGGAGAAGCCACCGCGCAGGGGCTATGCTTATTTTATTTATTCTTACATTTATTATTCGCGTTACCAGAAGTTCAGAACTACTTCATCTCTTCAAAATCAATTTAAAAAGACTACTTTTACGGGTACGTCATCGAACATAATATATTAATCCGCATTAACGTTCGTTTCATAGTGAAAAAAAAAGGATAAAAAATTGTCTACATCAATCTAATAGAATGACGCCAAGACAGAGAGTCTAGCCAATCATTTTCCCTTATAAAAACACGTCATTTTCGCATCAAGAGAGTGATAAGAGATGAGATGTGGTCAAATAAAAACGTCGTAACCTTGACTTCATCCAAGCCTAAGACTAAGACTACACGTACAAGGCTTAGTGACTGTTTGAATTTATGAGAAACAATATAATCTAATATTATCAAACCATACATCCATTGGCCCAACCGTAATTTGCTCTAGAATAAAAGTAGATTACGCTTAGATGTTAGGTTTGAGCCTGGTGCATATTTAGAATTAGACTTAAAGTGACGTGACAGCTAATACGTGCACGTGTGGAAGTAATAAGCTTTTCTTCCCTTTTTTTTTCATTATCTTTCTGTGTAAAAACGCACGCGCGCTATTATGTACATGAAATTCAAAGCAACGCGGTTTATTTTTAGTTTACCCATCGTAAGGTCTTGAATTTTAAGTTACCAAAGGGTGGGAACTGTAATCGAAGTATTCTTTTTGTTTTTTATCTATGTACCTTTGCTTTCACGAATACTCTCAAATCTTACACAATTTTTTGTGTTACTAGGCTAGATCCCTGACCTTTCACAGAAAGAACAGATTAGCGATTACAAAATCTCCTTAAGTATAAACAAACTAGCCTAGAAATTCCTCTAGAGCACAAGATTAATTAGATTATACAGCAATAATAATAAACTGTCATTCCGAAAAGATATTTTTCAATTTAAACAACCTAATCTTTAAAAATTAAGTGCTACGCGTCAATTAGATTTTAAATAGCGTAACACAATCTTATTTTCTAATCTCCCAATCTAAAAAAGAAAGTATAGTAGTTCCTTTCCAAGAATCCCAGTTCCTGTGGTTTGCCCTAAGTTAGAACTTTCAGAGACTCTTTCTCTTAAGACGGTAGAAAATTTCGTGATATGACTTAATAACATTTCGTATATAATTTCTCCGTACGAAGTAAATAAACCAGACGTTATAAACGTCTTTAACTCAATTTCTTAATGCCTTCCAGCTGTAAGTATCGATTGAGATTACTTTGAATTAATCAACTTCCGTCCGAGTAAATGTTTACTTCTACAATGGCGGGAAAAAGCGCGAGTCTCGTGCCTTTTTTTTTAGCGCGCGCTCTTTTTCCTCTTCAACCCTATCAGATTGGATAAAATAAAAGCGCGCGAGACGATACCGTCCGGGAAAAGCGAGTAGTATAGGCTTTTTCCCGCCTTTTCCGAGATAGTGAGAGCGGGAGATTGATAACCGAACTAAAAATACAGTTAAAGAGGGGGGAAATTTTGCCTCGTGCGCAAGTGGATGCCATTCCATTTCCAGGAAATCGTCAGATTAATCGTTTTCTGATAAAATAATGAAAGAGCAGCTTTTAATTTTTGTTTCCCTTTTTTAAAAAGATAATACGAGAAAGAGAGAGAGAGAGAGAGGGACAGCGTCGATTCTGTTAAAAGACAGACGTCCATAACAATAAAGTAAAACGGTAAACACTGGTTAATAGTGTTTTTTGTTTAGTTCGGTTACAAAACAACGTTAATGAGTTCACCAAGTAAAGGTTCAAGGTTAGCGCCGTTAACGTAAAGTCAGTGGGAACTATAGTCGCAGACTAAATCGACTTTTCAGTATTTTTCTAGCTAGAGAGATCCAGAAAGGAAAGAAGGAAGTGTTTTGATTATATGTATCCTAGCAACAAACTATTAAACTGGCACTTGTACTATGAAAGCTAGGAGAGCTATAAGGCCAGGAACAATAATTACACGGCATTTTGTAGCAAAAACAAGCGAAGATGTTGTTATATTATTAAAGATATTTCCAAGAGGATAAATGTACCAAATTAGTCTTATCGAAGAAATAAAGCTTATAGCAACACGATATTAGTTTCCTGATTGGTCCGATTTAAGTGGGTTTACCCTAGATTTCAATCTAATCTATTCTCCCCATTCTATTTGATTATATTTTACGACGCTAAACCTAACGCAATAACACTATGATTAACAAAAGGCCTAAAATCCCGGATAGATGATTCAGTGACCATGGTTTTGATAACATAAAATATATATATATTTGACACTTTTCAATACGAGAAATAACTCAAGGAAAAACAGAACAAAGGTTAAAATATAAATAATCTTGTTTTTCAACTTGCAATTTCCTTCAGCCCCGGGGCCAGCCTTAACTTATCTCCGCGCGAGGCTTTAAAAACAACCAAAGACGATTCACTTTCATCTCAGTCTATTTCAATTCGCAATGACTCAAGAAGAAAGACTTATTCTTTTAAGAGTTAGGCCCGAATTAGGCTGGTGAACAATTTAAGTTACGTAACGTTTTTTCATTGACTAATGGCGTTGCTAAGCGACTAGTTACGCCTCATTATTCGGAAAATTTAGAGAATAGCGTGTCTTAAACGAACACCAAGCCTATGTATACTTTCGCTTAATTCTTTTTTTTTGTCTAAAAAACCCCGTTGAAAATAGACCTATTAACTATTGCCCATGACTCAGCGACAAGAAAACGCTATGGAAAAATTGCTGGGAATTTTTTTATCTTAATAATATAAGTAGGCCTTAATAGTCTAGTATACATAAAGGAGCCTTCGGAATAAAGCTATATAGAACTTCCCACAGAAATACGACCTTTGAACTCTCTACTTCATACAGAAAGAGTTAAACAGTTTCATGTCACGCGGAAAGACCCAAAGAATCTACTCCACTCTCAAAGATAACTTTAAAGTGGTTATTTCAAATCATACTTCAAGGGAAAATGGAAGAAAACATTCAGCTCTAGTTAAAAACAAATACGTTTCTTTCATACTTAATTTCTGGCAGACCTTTCAGACACCCTGTACACAGAGACATAAAGTTGGAAGGTAGGAGACAGTGACGTAAATTACGACGTCATTAAATCTCTTACCCTCTTAGCTCTATTATCTCAATTCCAATGAACATACGGAAACCCGAAAATAATTCACAGTCGATTTAATCAAGATTAAAATTAAATTAATTCGTGGTTAGCCTAGAATCAAACAGTATGATAAACGAACAAATAAAAAGATTACATCAACCCCTGTCTTGTCTTTAAAAGACCCACATCAATCACGCGCGGCGACATCCTGGGTCAGGTTAAACAGTATATGGGTTTGTACGAAATGACAAACAGTATGATGGGACAATAAAGTTTATTCTTTTGAATCGAGGTATTATTTTGAATGACAAAAAAGGGGGTTCTAGATAAGGGAGATTGTGGTAAGTAGAACTAAGCCTGGAAGTGATTAGCTCCGCTCGAATAAATTTTTTTTGACCACGAAACTAGTTTCGTCATATTCCTGAATAAAAATATTAACGATTATAATTTCCCTCGAATTTCAAATGGCTCCGGGCAATCACCGAACGCTTCCCGGATAGGATGGGACAAACAGGGTAGTGCCATCATTTCAAAAAGTTGCTTTATTTTCAACGGGAAAGTTCTTTTTAAATGAAATATATCCTGGTTTTACTGGTATTTCGTAAGCGTTGCTTATTTAAATTAGTTACGTACATAAATATCGTTGTAATTTATTAAGTTTTTCATTTAAACTTGTATAGGGAACGTTCTTAATAATTTTATAATTATTTAAGACGTAATGAATAAAATTGCACCATTTTATAACTTAATAATGGATAATTAGTTTTGTAGGTTTAATATTAGTTACGTATTTAAATATCGTTGTAATTTATTAAGTTTTCATTTAAACTCGTAAAGGGAGCGTGTGGAATAATTTCATAATTATTAAAGATGTAAATTTTGAATTAAATTGCGCCATTTTATAACTTTTTAATGGGTAAGGTATAAAGCGGTTTAATTTATTATAAGTCTCACGTGATTAACATTAAAGTTGTCGTCTATTGTCATGAATATTAGTTAATTTTTAAGATTTTATTAGCTATTTTACTTTTTTTAAACTATAAAGGGAAAAATATCTAGTATTTCAGGAGAGAGTCGAAATTTTCTCCGCTAAAATCTAATTTGCATACATAGTACTTCGCCTTTTTTTTTCTATGGAAGAAAACCGCAAGCATAATGTCATAAACCATACTTCCTACGTGCCATAAAAACATCCCGTATAATAAGTGCAGTGTCATGAAAAAATACGAAACTGTCAACTCACCACACAAAATTAAGCACAAACATGCTGAGAACTGGAAAAAGCCTCATCCAGTTTAACAATAATTCAATATACGTTTCCCGCCATAAATCACTTAGCGGGACATAAGCTCGTCCCGTTTAACCTTAAGCCTAATTTTCTCTGACTGACAATAGGGTTATTGTTTTTAGAAACGGATAAAACTGGAATCATCCGGAGAAACTTGAAGAGTTTGCGCGTGAAAATCTCGCGAGGCTACAAAAGGAAATACGACGGACTTTCCGACAGGCCACCGGATAAAAAATATTTCCTCTTCATTTTGACATAAGCGCCGTTTTATCCGAAACGGGCAGGTAAGGAACTAAAAGACGGATTATTTCCTGCCCCAATTCCCCCCCCCCTATAAAGGTTGCTACGCGTAAGCCTAATAAATCGAACGTGATGTTACTACATTGGCGTTACGTCACGGTCGTGGATAAGACATTGGGGTGCGTTTTAATGGGTGGGCCTGAGAAAAAAAATAAAACACGAAAAGTGACGTTCGAACTTGGGTAAATTTTCGACTTTAAAAAAAGCGTAGGCCAAACAAATGGTTTCCCCCTTAGGGCTCAGTTTTAATTTGGGGTATTGCGACATGGAAAGAAATTTCTTTTTCGTTTTAGGGAAGGTTTTATGTGATGTAATCAACCCCTTTGATAATAAAATAAGAAAAATAAAATGCTAACAAAATCTCAAAAATAAATACAAGGGGAGTGTCACTTTTCACGATAAAAACAGGGTAAAATAGGGACCAAGATTTTGAAAGTTGGAACCAAAACGGGACCACTTGTAAAACAAATTGGCATCTTTAATATATAAAAATGTCTTAAACTGACACGTTTTTAAGTATTAAGTGAATTTAAGAACATTATATCACTCGTTTTTCCGATTTTCAACAAAATAACAAGTTATTACAGATATTTTTGTTTAGACCGAGGAGTTTTCGGTACTTCACTAACTACTAAATAAATGCTTTTTCCGGGGGGTTGGAAAATAGATGATTTAAGGACCAAATACCGATTTTAGGATAGATTAAGGACCTTACAGGTACATAGGAACTTTTAGTATAGAAGCATGTTAAATTTTCGCATGAATAGACATTATAGGATTTTTAAAGGGTCTATATTCTGTAAACGAAGCGAAAGTGCCCTTAGAAAGTTTTCTCCTCTGAATTACGCTTAAATAATTAAATTCTTTAATTATGAAAATAGCGGTCAATTAATTAATTAATTTAAATTCTGTAATCATGAGTTACAGGCTTGAAATGAGGCTTTAAATCCTGGTAGAAAACCCCGTTTTGATATTAATTACAGCCCCTTCCAAGCCTGCTCTTCTACAGTAATTTTAATATCTTCTAAGTAGCTGAAAAAGACTTTCCGGGGCAGATATGACCTTTAAACCTAACTATACACTCTCTCAATATCACGTAAGACTAGAAACAGTGAAGCAAACGCGTGGCCTAGCCTTTGACAGTAGTCCTTTGTGACAATGATCCGTAGTATAACAATGTTACGAGAAACTAAAGATGCCTGAAGAAGGAGCAAAAAAGGGGTTTTCAGTCAGACAATTCTATCCTAGTTGTCCCCCTTGACCTAGAAAAAGGGGAATGGTCTCTTCTTAATCAAAATCGATGACCAACGTTAATGGTCCGAATGGAAAAAGTTAATAGAAAGTACAAAGACGCGTCACGGGACTCCCATTAGGAGAAAGCATCCTCTACCGAGTCTATAAACTCCCTTACAGATAACCGTGGATTTGACCTTCTATTAAGGAGATAATCACGGCTGAACCTCCTCGATTCCACTATCCTAAAAGTACAAAAGTACCACCGAAATTGGCTAAATTCCAAGGTGGCCAAAAGCCCAAATCGTGCAGCCCTCAATAGGGCTTGGAAAAATACGATAGATTTTAATGCATTTATATAATATTATTCTTCCCCTCCCCCTCCCCCCCCCAAAGAAAATCGAAAATTATCCCTCCCCATACATTTGAATTTTTAGTTCACAAAGCAATCCAGAGGTTACCCTAAACAAGAAGTGATACCTAGTTTATTAGGGAGAAGGAATAAGTTCGCCACATTTCCAGCTTTATCTCCAGTCCAAAGGTAGGTCCGGAGTTAATCCCCGCCTCTAAATTACAACCAGCATCTCATTGGTTCTTGAATAATCACGTCAACGCGACGCGAATGACTAAAATTACGTATTTTCTGACTGAGGAGAGGCGATATAGCCCGGCGCCTCCTTTTACATCCCCCCCCCCCTTGTATTTTGAAAGGGGGACTGGGACTATGGCGCGCGAATACTTAGGCATCTTATACCTTCTCCCTAATGAACTAGATATCACTTCTTGCCCTAAATTTTAACCCAAAGATTATTTATAGCCCCTTTAAAGGGAATATACCTTTTCAGATTTTCCTGATACTAAACTACTTGGGTAATGTAATCTACTATAGCATCAAAAATACTGCAATGATGACAGTTTCCTGCCTTAAGCTAAGCAGATTCTATGGGAAGATAACGTGAGATGCTACTACTATAGAAGAGAGACTAGAGTAGAGGAGTGACTCATATTTTCATACAAAAACATAGGGGTCTAGCCTTTTTTTATTTTCTTTGTGTATTAGTTGCGAAATTAACCCTCTTTTTTGAAATTAACCCTCTTTTTTGCCATTATTAGACTAGTTCTTTTTAAAATCAGTGTACCACTTTTACCGTTTAAAAATAAATCCAATAAAAGAAAAATTCAATAAACGATAACAATTGTATTTGTATTGAAACCACACTACCTGTATTTTGAAACAGGTGCATTTAAAATAACCCCCGACCATAAAGAGAGACTTGTGCATTCAACCATAGCAAAATTTACCAAAATAAAGCATTAAACTTTCAAAATTACATTCTGGTTGTGTTATTATTGTGTTTTGTTATTATTATATTTTTTTTTCGAATGTATTTTAATAAACCATTAAAACTTAAGTGTTATTTACTACAATAAATACTGCCTAAATACCTAACTCAGTCTCACTGAGAAAAAAAAAAACATTTCAAGGAACGTGATGTTCTAATTAACTTTGTCCGCCGCTATGTAAAAAGGGTTAACTACTTCAATTGTTTTTTATAGGGCTTCTACCTTCTTAAGACTTAAGCGGAAAGCCTTAAGGTGCATTTTTTTTTTTGCATCCTATTTTCTTAAAATGTCAATTAAAAGAAATATATTCTGGCATGCCATCAATTAAGCTATGTTGATATTTCACGTTGGACTAAATGTAAAAGGTTAAATAGTCATATTTTTGTAACTTCGTGGGTATGTGAGAGGTCTACGAAGGAAATGTTTCCTAACGCTGATGAATTGGCAACATGACAAAAGTTAATTTTCACTCTCACAAATTTGCCGAGATGATAAAGAAATAGGTGTTATCAACTTAAGAAGCTTCTAAGTTGCTTCATAAAGTGGAAAGACACTCTTAAATATTACGACACAGTTAATAATTGAAGTAGATGGAAATAAACAGATAAAATTTATGGGGACACGTTAAAGTGATATCGTTACAACACCTGTACTATTAGATCTCATTGCAATGTCATTGACATTTTCTTTCTGTACCATATGAAAACCTATTTTTTGAATGATCTATGGGAATGGTTTAAATATGTATATTTCAATGTAAAGTTTGAATGATACAAAGGATTTAGACCTAGTCTTCTAAGTTCTAGTTGATAGATTGGGATTAGAATAGAATTTATAGCGATTATTTATCCATGATTTTGATGTGCGTTTCTTAATTTTTAAAAAGTAAATGTGGATCTTTAGGAAAAAGGTCAAACAGCTGGTGTTAAAATAGGGTTACATCGAATCGTAAGGTATTTTTGTTCGTAAATAATTTTGTTTGGTGAAGTCAGCTGTGACAAGGCCTAAGTAGTAAGCAACTTCCTACTAGCGTTTATGTACAATCACGTAGCAACAGAATAGAAGCCAAAGGAAGTGGCAGTTTCGCTTACCCCATAAACCAATCCACCGTGTCACGCAAGTATTCTGGTAATTTATCCAGCTTGGCCTTTGACGTCGAAAACCGACTTCGGAAATTCGGAACTTATCGCGATTTTTAATTATAATTAACTCGATTAACTTTAATTTATCGCTGTTTTCTCGGCGCGATTTCAACCACATTACGAGTCATGGCGGACGAAAACTGATCTACGCAAGCGCGGCTGTCAAAAGTGGTTCGACATTTTGATTGGCCGCTAGAGTGCGGTAAATGTCAGAAAATGGCGCCATCTTCGTTGCGTTCAGCTACAGGGATCGTAAACCTCACCTCATTCACAGATTACCATTAAAATTAACGTTTTCGTTTAAATCAACAATTTTTATTAAAAATTCCCCCCTTTTGAATGAAAAAATACAACGATAATGTATTTACCGAAATTTATTTATTTGAATAAGTGGAAAAACACACAAATATCACCTTTTACAATCCAAAAAAAAGTTTATTTACTTCTTTACAGCAAATTTGCGCATTGGCCAAATAGTACGTTTTTTCTGTTCTTTCCTCGTTCTTAAACTAACTTCGTGTTTAGTCAAAGCTCTTCTCATAGCGCGAGTCTTCTTGGGCCTCAAATCCATGGGCTTGTATTTCTTGCCCCGATAGAACTTCCTAAGGTTTTCCTTCTGTGTTTGATTGATGACAGTCAAAACACAAGCGATAGATTTCCTAACCACGCATCTGCATGGAATAAATACTCAAAAATGTTAAGCTTCGAAAATGATAATTGAAATCAATTTAAACACTATAAAACATCAGTCCTATCGATCCATAATGTTAACACTCATGGGATACTTTCATGTCATTAGAGGTTCATCATTAGTAAAGTTTAAAAATATTTCTCAGGTTTGCAAAATGCACGAAACAAATGTAATGCAGTTTTAATCGTTGGGTGATTTCAAACTTACATTTGGCAATAATGCAATGCCAAGTTTTCATGCTCTCACAACCATTAGATTCCTAAGAAAGCCAACTTACATTTTGGAAAGTTTCGATGCAGCTCCACCAGTAACTTTAGCAACACGAAGTGCAGCGAGTTCCTGTTTTAATTCTTCGAGCTGTTTCAATAACTCCTCCTTTTTCTTTCCGCGAAGATCTCGGGCTTTAACTTTAGCCTATTAATTAAAAAGAAAATTATTATAAAGCTCATCAAGTATTAAACGTATGAAATATGCCTAAGGAGACAAGGCTTAAAAGAATGAGGAAGGTGGACTTTTGAATCCTTTTTTGTCTAATTTATTGGAGGAATATATACAAAATAGCTTTTGATTGTTAAAGTTACATGTATTGACAAACAAAAAATCATCACATAATTATCATAGAAATTAAATATAAAAGGATTAATTAAGATTAAACTCACCATGTTAAACGTGTATCAGCTCCTCGCTTGCGACGCAGCAGCTATGGAAAAGAGAAAGTCGTCTGCTTAGCCTTTGTCTACACTGATTGGTGGATGTATAGGACTAGAAATGAGCTGACATGGCTGGAAATAAGCCAAAATTTGGCGGAAATTTTAAATAAAATCATACACGTGTCTCTGTAAGCATTTACGTCGTCAATTTGAATGATAATTTAAACTAAGAATAAATGAAGCAAAATTGAAATTCGTTCATGTATAATATTTATTTTGAAAATACTTATCACTTTTATACATCATTTCTTGTATATTAATTTCTGTAATTTAAATAAGTAAGCATTTACGTCGTCAATTTGAATGATAATTTAAACTAAGAGTAAATGAAGCAAAATTGAAATTCGTTCATGTATAATATTTATTTTGAAAATACTTATCACTTTTATACATCATTTCTTGTATATTAATTTCTGTAATTTAAATAAGTAAGCATTTACGTCGTCAATTTGAATGATAATTTAAACTAAGAATAAATGAAGCAAAATTGAAATTCGTTCATGTATAATATTTATTTTGAAAATACTTATCACTTTTATACATCATTTCTTGTATATTAATTTCTGTAATTTAAATAATTCACCGGTAAAGGATTCTTAAGCTACAACCCTAAAAAACAAGATTTGTTTTCATATAATTATCATATTCAGAACTTAATTATTAATATTAAAAAATAATCAGTATCACATTCTTCATCCTCATTTGTTCTTTTTATAACGATTTGCAGAGTCATATTGGTGCAAAAATTTGCGCATTTATGGCAAGAAAATAACGTACTTTATCTGTACGTGAGTAGGCGTGACAGTATTTTCAAAACGCTAACTTATTTCGATGATATGGAAAATTCTAGTCTTTTCAAATTTAAAATCAAAGAAACCACAAATACGCAAGTGGTCTTTCGATTCATTGCGAAATAATTTAAAAAAAGAATCTGCGAAAAATGAGTGATCTTTGACTTTGAAAATCAAAAATAATAAAATAACAGTAAAATAAAATAAAATACATGGCTGGTGTGACGTGGAAGAGGGATGGGGGATGGGTGGGGGGGGGGTGGTAGAAGAATATATTTACAATGTAATAAGATTATATTAGCTTATATAATGCGTATTATTTTCTGTATCTAAATATTATCATGGATAATATGAGAAAAATGAAAATGTACGCCACAACGCTGATAAAACCGTACCAAACATAGATATTTTCTAGGCCCCAACCCCTAGAGAATAGCGATCTTAAAGCGATATTATTCATAGTCACTGGTACCAAGTAAGCTAAACTTCGGAACATTCGAGGAATTCCTTCTAGAGGCCATAAGAAACCTAAAAAAGAAAAACAATCATAAAAGTTTAAAAAGTAAAAATTTTCTAAAAGCGGTAAGCCTAAAATCGTCTACTGTAGTGGTGTTACGCCTAAAATCGTCTACTGTAGTGGTGTTACGCCTAAAATCGTCTACTGTAGTGGTGTTACGCCTAAAATCGTCTACTGTAGTGGTGTTACGCCTAAAATCGTCTACTGTAGTGGTGTTACGCCTAAAATCGTCTACTGTAGTGGTGTTACGCCTAAAATCGTCTACTATATGAGTGTTAAGCCTAAAATCGTCTACTATATGAGTGTTAAGCCTAAAATCGTCTACTATATGAGTGTTAAGCCTAAAATCGTCTACTATATCAGTGTTAAGCCTAAAATCGTCTACTATGTCAGTGTTAAGCCTAAAATCGTCTACTATGTCAGTGTTAAGCCTAAAATCGTCTACTATGTCAGTGTTAAGCCTAAAATCGTCTACTATGTCAGTGTTAAGCCTAAAATCGTCTACTATGTCAGTGTTAAGACTAAAATCGTCTACTATATGAGTGTTAAGCCTAAAATCGTCTACTGAAGAAGTGTTAAGCCTAAAATCGTCTACTATATGAGTGTTAAGCCTAAAATCGTCTACTGTAGAAGTATTAAGCCTAAAAAAATAAGTAGCAAACTTACCACAGGTAACAAGATTAGGATACATGATTCCCAAGCCAATCATTACTCCGGTATTAACATTTTTCGTTAAAGCTGATATTAATAAACCAAAGAGACATCCGCAAATTCCTTGTAAAACTACCAGGACAACTATATAAAATACGTTTCCTTTTGGATCCGTGAAGAAAATAGTCAGCTGAACGATCAACATGAGAGCCACTTGAACGAAGACCACCAATATATTCGTTAATACTTGAGCGGTGAATATTTGAGCCTTGGAGACTCCGCAAATCTGGAGCCGTTCAAACACTCCAACCTCCTGCTCCATTATTAACGTGATCCCAGTTAAAGCAGCAGCCAAATAGTGAATACAAATTAATAAAACCGTCGGAGATATATATTCCGAATATTTCACTTTCAAACTCCCGAAAATTGGCTTTTGAAACTAAATTAAAAGAAAAATAATAAACTTTTAGAGTTAAAATAATCCTAATACATAATATTTTTTTTACGTTACCTCAACTGGAAGTCTGGCAATTTGAGGGGTCGCTTCTAAAGTTATCAAAACAGTCATATGAAATCGTTGAAATGACTTGAATATGTAGTTGAACATATTCAAAGACAGAATTTGATCTGGAATTTAATGTGAAATTAATTAATAAATAAATCTAGAAAGAAAGATTCCCGAAGTTTTCTCTTGTACGTACTCGTTGTATCCATGTAGAGCTTGATGTTCGAGCATTCAATGGTAGCATTATTGACTAGAATTCCTAAATTAAGTCGATGAAGAAAACAATACGAGAAGTCTCCTACAAAATGAACCGCGGCTACACACTCCCCTCTTCGAACGCAATCTAAACCATCTTCCAAATTTCTATACGGGATCTGAAACATTCCAAAATTGTTAGGGAAAGGTTATTTATTAAGGGAAAAGGCCAGGTAACGTAACATTATTGCCTTTTTCTAAATATAAAAGGAAAAAATAAATGATCTCTTATTACAATATGATAATTAGCATTTAATTAGTCTTAAAAATAATCAGGGACTACCGCGCCATCCGCCATTGATTTACTGACGTCTGCTACCCAGAACGCACCTTACCCCTTGCGTCTCTCAGCCTGTGAGAATTCAACCAATAATGTAAGGGTAAGTGGTTCTGGCTAGCAGACGCCACTAAACCAATGGCAGATGGCGCGGTAGTCCTCGCTTCTAAGACTAATTAATTCTAATTATTACGTAATCATTTATTTCTTTTTTAATACTTATTCTTTTATACTTAGAAAAAGGTATAATGTTGCGTTTCCTTTAATATTTATTAGCAATTAATTAATACTTTAATAATAGGATAATCGTCCAATTCATCAAGAAGGTTTTGGGTAAGGTAAATCGGATCCTCTTCATTAACAACGGCCAGTTTTATGCCGGAAATATCCTCTCCGATGCATAATCCAAATAAAGCGACGGTAAGGGCCGGTAAAATGAATTGAAAGAACAACATCAATAAGCTTCGTCGCAGCAATTGAAAATTTTTCTTCGTTAAATGAGCGACTTTTATGGGGGTACTTTTAGAAACTCGGCAATCGCGAACAATTGAAACCATTTCATTGATAACTTTATTCTTAAACGGAACCGTAGGTTTCTTAGCGGGTTCTTTCTTAATTTGATCCGTTTTTTGATTCTGAAAATGAATTAATTTACGTCATATTAATCTTATTTAAACTGTTTTTAATTTTTTCAGGGAGCCCACTCTTAAATTTAAATTCCTTATAGGAAATATAGGAATTTTTTTCCGTAATTATAGGATTTTATAGGAGAAAAAATCACGTGTTTTTATAGGAAAATATAGGACTAAAATGCAGCTCTAATATAATACAATTTTGGGGATTAAAATATGTAGAAAAATCCCAAAAAATAAAATAAAAAACAAATTGGATTTTACTTTGAAAACTCAGAAGAACTTAATTAAAATATAACATAATATAATATATCAAAAATCCTAAGCGAGCTCCACAATTTCGGTCTCCATTCAAATGTGATCTCGATAAAAAAAAAAAGCTAAATTTTGATAAATTTGATGCTTAACTATACGAAAACTTCGACTAAGTCAAAAATATAGGATATTATAGGTCCTTTCATGAAATTATAGGAAAATAAAGGACAGGTTCAAAAATATAGGAATTTATAGGAATTATAGGACCGGTACGGGCTCCCTGTTTTTTAAATGAAATTTTGTTGGTTTCTTTACCAATAAATTTTGACTTTCAGGATCTTGGGAATTAGATCCACTGGCGGCAGCAGCGGCCGCCGCCGCAGCGTTACTAGACTCCGTTGTTACACATAGTTTATAGAAACAAGCCTCGAGACTGCTATCTCCGTAATGGCTCATAATTAACGTGGGACTGGCTTCGAATAAAATTTTACCATCCCTCATGAGACCAATCTATAAGAAAGAACAACGAAATTATTAAATACAAATCTCAGAAGGGTAAAAATATATAAGATAAAAAGAAACGTTACAGTGTTTGCATCCTTGGCTTCGTCAATATAATGAGTTGTAAGAAACACAGTCCTTTTATACTGCGAAGTCAATTCAATCATATAATTCCATATCGTTTGACGTAAAACTGGATCGAGACCAACTGTTGGTTCGTCTAAAATTAGTAGAGGAGCGTCGCGAAGAAGGGCCGTCACAAATGATACTCGTCTTTTTTGACCACCGCTATAGAAATAAATACAATTCAGAGTTCATACAACTTTTGAAAACCGTTTTCCCAAAGTTTTCCAGTTTTTCTTTCTATATTTTTCCCTGAGTTTTCCAGATTTTTTCCCGTATTATTGCCTTAGGTTTTTTTCCATATGTATCCCGGTGTTTTCCAGGTTTTTTCCCATATGTATCCCGGTGTTTTCCAGGTTTTTTCCCATATGTATCCCGGTGTTTTCCAGGATTTTTCCCATATGTATCCCGGTGTTTTCCAGGTTTTTTCCCATATGTATCCCGGTGTTTTCCAGGTTTTTTTCCCATATTTATCCCGGTGTTTTCCTGTTTTTTCCCCATATTTATCCCGGTGTTTTCCTGTTTTTTCCCATATGTATCCCAGTGTTTTCCAGGTTTTTTCCCATATTTATCCAGCTAGGTGTTTTCCAGGTTTTTTCCCCATATGTATCCCAGTGTTTTCCAGTTTTTTTCCCATATGTTTCCCTGCATTTTCCAGGTTCATTCTCCAATATGGAGTAATAACAACGGGAGTGTTTTTTATAGTTGAAGCAACCGCTTTGGAGCAAACTTACTCAAACCTCACAAAATTCCCTGAACTTTACTAAAAAAAAATTCCCTTGAGTTTTTTGTCGACTATCTATTTCCCAGTACGTGTTTTCCAGGTTTATATAAACCCTGTAATTATTTTTCTTGTGTCTTTGGTAGGCATTAAAAAAAAAAAGATAAAACATGTTCTTAAAAAGAATAAAATAAAAAAACCCAAAAAAGAGACTTCAGATTATTAACAGGTTTAGTTTTTTTCAAGGTTAAACTTCCAGACGAGATAATGATCAACTTTTTCCACTGTTAGCTATTAGGTTACTGAAAATAACCTGTATAATAGGATATCTCGCTTGAATTTAACTCTTTTTGCCCTATGGCTATTCTTAATAGTTAATACGCTACAGAAATACTAGTTTAAAAAAAGAATATGATAAATATAAAAATAATAATGATAATAAATTTTAATCTTGAGTTATATTTCGCGTCTAGAACACGTGTCTACAGGGAAAATAAAATAATCATAATAATTATTAAATATGCAGAAGCGAAATTTATCTTTAAAATGATTATTTTCTAAATACTTCCGTTAAAAAGATAAATTTTCAACGTTATCTTATAAATTTAATTTACATATATTAATTTTAAAGTGGTCTTTCAATAACATAAGTTGAAACAATGATTGTAAACAAATCTACTAAACATACAAGGAAAATGGAGAAATAAATAAATAAATATGCGAGTCAATTTTAATTTTAATTTTTCAATTTAAGTAAACTAAAGAAAAGATTAATGTAAATTATTTACCTCATGGATCCAATCTGGCGATGTTTAGGAGGGAGCTCAAAAAGCTTGGAGTATTTATCAATTCTGTCTTGCAAAGTGGATGGGTTGATACCGTATAAACGTCCAAAAAGCCAAAGAGTTTCTTGAATTGATAGTTGCGTAAACAGTGACAATTCCTAAAATTTTATTAATGGAAAAAATTAATAAAGGTTGGTATTTCAGTTTCCCTTTGAAACATTCAGCAATTAATGCTAATATTTTAAGGAAAGTAAGTTTCAAGAAGAAAATATTATTTTTGCTAATTATTTCCTGGTAAGAGCAATTATAAACTAAATATACTAAAATTTCTACTTTTCCAAAAAAAAAAAAAAAAAAAAAAAGTTGTGAGCGTTCGTGGTAATTAAGTAACATACCTGTGGCATAAATCCAATTCCACGATTCTTTTTCGACAACCATATTTCGCCTTCTTGAAGTTTTAATGAGTCTGTCATGCATTTTAAAATGGTAGTTTTCCCACAACCACTTGGTCCTAACAAGGCATATCTATATAATTTTGTAAAGAAATTTAACATTTTTTAAAAAGGTTCAATAAAATTGTTAAAAAACCTAATTTCCGAACTTACATTTCGCCTTTTGGAACATTGATATTGACTCCATCTAAAATGACATTACCCTTCTTAGTGTATTTGAAGTGAGCATTTGAAATCTGGGCTGCTAAGTTTTCTTTGTCAAAATCAGGCTACAATTTTTAAATATTAATATAAAATTTTAAACCCTTTCAATCATACTTTGATGATTTCAAGCATTTAAACTTACATCGGGTAGTTTGGGTTTAGCGGGAACTATTGTGACATTATATGGTCCATCATTAAAATTAGTTTCTTCATCATCTATACAATCAATTTCTTCACCACATTCTGTTTCCGCAGCTTCGGGTTTATTGATTTCATCACGAGTCACTAAAATAGACGTAAAAATAATGAATAATAAACATAATTTTATTTAATTAGACCTTGTACCAAAGTGGTACAAACGGTACACGTGGACGGATGCAATTCATAATACGCTAAGCCTAACTGTCATTTGCTGTCAAAGCTCAATAAAATTATTCGTCTGCTACAAATAGGTCTAACACATAAAATTAGTAATAAAGAAAATATTCTTACTGTCTTAAATGTTTTTCGCAATCTATATCTAATAAATTAAACGTATAAACAATATTTCGTCAATGAGGAAATAAATTTTAATACATATTCAATAAACCGTGGAAGCCTTGTCTCATGTACCTTCAACAACGCGGGCGCGGCACGCCGGAAACAACAACACCTCTACATTGCGCAACATCGTTGCCAGCCTGCCGATTTTGTTTGGGATGCTATTGACCCTGGACATAGGTCAGGAAGGCAATGAGTGTTTTTGGAAATTTGGACTAAAAGGGGTGAATTTCCTTGTCCGGGAAGCTTTAAATTATATAATGCATAGGAAAGATGACTAGCATAAACAACAATGTCACATAAATGATAATATTTATTTTGGAAACGGTAGAAAGAGGGAATCGGCAGCTCTCTGCGCTTGAACGTATTAGGCTCTTACTGATAATAACAGAGAGTGACAATTACCTATACCGGCATAATTTCTTTTGATATGTTGTATTGCCATTTGTCTCCGAAGTGTACATTATAATTAACTATTTTATCATAAATTATTTATAAAATTGAACAGTTATGTTATAAAGAACCCCCTAGAAGCGCGGTCTTCAAAAAATTGTACTATTTTACTGCGTGTATGCAGATCTAAAAGAAACCGCGAACTTTAAAATATATAAGTCTACCTCTATTAAAAAGAATTTAGTTTTAATCTGAAAACGGATCAAGGAATTATTTCTCCATAAAAACGTGGCGTCTCTAAAATTTGAAAATTAATATTGCATTAAAATAATTGTAAGAACGTGATTAGGCCTATTAAAGAGACAAAGGTTTTTACAATCAGGGACAAATGAAGGCGTTTGAGAACATGATAACCTAAGAACTGCGCACATTTTAGCGTGTTCTTCATTTGTGGCTTAAAATAAAAAGTGTTGACCTCGCGTAAAAGATACTATCTAGACAATTCAAACTTTTTGAGGACGATCGCGTATGTTTGTTAATTAGTCTTTAAAGGCTAAGGATTTGAAGGTAATAGTAATTGAGTTCTGGTCGTAGACCCGTTCCAGGGGCCTTGCACCATAAACCGACATATATAATACCAAAAGGGAAAACAGGTCCGAGTCAAAAATGAACCCGCTCGAACCCTTATGAAATTACACCACTAAGTCAAAGACCTAATAAGACTTCCTCCTAAAGCCCTAAAATTCTCGCCTGTCATCTCGATACGCGCATATAATAAAAAAAAACAAGATTTTTACAACTTTCACTTTTCGGTGCGAAAGTTTCCTTCTAGCCGGTGGATTGACAGCCCATATCATCGGGTATCATAACAACGATAAATATGACAGTAAATGATGTGTTTCCGAGTAACACGTGATTTCCGTCGACCCAGCTTGATATAGATAGTGTAAACTCGAGTGTTGCCAGTCATTTGTGAGTGAATTTCAACCGCTATCTACAACAGACTGAAAAGCTTGTAGTTCTGTTCTTTTCAATTCCAAATTACTGGCAACCCTGAAGCGCAGTTCAAGTTAACAAACGGGGAAGTGAATTGAAACTATCTTTTGTAGAAGCAGCCCCTGATGAGGCGTAGCACAGGAGTTGCGCTAAACTTGCCAATTCTGTTTTCGCGTAAAACCCGTATCTATAAAAATGGGAACTAACCGTCTCTAAGAAATTTAACATTATGGAAATCATGGGAAGTGTCACACGTATTGTTATTACGTTACTTATGGCTACCTAAAACTAAAAGAACTGAAGCTTTTAAATACCTGAAAAGTATTTGTTATCCTTATTGACAACATCCAAAGGTATCTTGATCATTATGACGCAGTACGTCCGGTGATAAATGAACACAAAATTATCCGAGCTTTCCCGATCTTCAAATGCACAACAAGTACCGTTGTAAAACTTCGATATCGCAGATTTCTAAAAACACACAGAAAAATATCGATGCCTTTGAGTCGAAATTTGTTTGTTACGACGCTACGAAGATTATTTGAAATCTCTTCAACGCGTAGACAAAACAGCTCCCCCGGTACATTCCACAACCCTTTCTACAATGGACAGTAGTTCTTTGAAAAGCTTTTTCCAGTAACTGGGAGGGTGAAATTTTCTCTTAGATAGAGTAGAACGCAATCGGAATTAATTTAAGTTTCAAGGAGGATGTTAAAAAGTCATTTTGCTTCCCTCCCCCCTTACTTTCTTTCTTTCTTTTTTTTAAGCCAACTATATTCAAGGTTAGGGAAGGAATCACTGCACAAGTATCAACACCCTGTCTTATCTACAATATATTCAAATACAGTTTAACTCAGGGAGATGAAATTACTCCATGTATCAGGTTTTACAGTAAAGGATTTTATTTCTTGTCAAGTTAAATTTGTGGTTTATGATTATAAATATGGATTAGGGTAGATGAAAATAGAGATAAACAAGTAGTTAATTCGGATTTATTTATTATAGAGAGACCCTGAGAATTGTAGTAAACAGTACAATGTAATATTTCTAAGAACACCTCGCGTCTTTTTTTAACTATGATTGAATTATGAGAAATTATTCACGCTCACATTCTCTGTAACCTAATGACTAACCAATTACAGTGTCAAAGATTAGGCTTAATTATTAAAATGAGTGATTAGCCCCTCGTATTTACACCCTTGCTTATGCGCAACTTTCATATAGAAAAACCGGATTTTGTTTAACCAAACATTCAACTGAGATTTACTACGACTGAACGTTTCTTGATTCAAATATATATAAACAAGTTAAATTACAAAAATACACTTGAAACGAATTTTCTCACAACTTTACTTTCACCACGCATGTGCGTCATATAGCCTAATTATCAGTGTAGATAATGAATATAATTTAGATGAGCTAAACCAAATTTTCTAGAGGAAAAAAAAGTGTCATCATTTGCACTCAAATCACGTACGAAATAGATTAATACCCAGATCACATTTCTCGAGATCCTATCTTTCAAAAGAAGAAGCAGAAGTATATAATACTTCTCTTCGACAGAAGTGTACCACAAAGCGTGGTAAGTGTAACGTCATTCTTCCCAACATCAAATTTACATTTGGAGTAAGGTTACTAAACCGAATCACATACGCGATAAATAGTTCCCTTATCATTACTCTATTAGCGTTTAACTATTTGGCAAGACAGGCTTATGGATTTTTGTCCCACCAAAAGACGAGGTTTGTGGGTTGTTTGCTGGGGATTTAGTGCCATACAATTGCGAAATTCAACGGTGCGATGCCCATTTGAAGTTTGATGAGCGGGAAAGCAAACAAAATGGGTGAGCCTTGGAAGAATGACGTTACATAACTAAGTATTAAGAGGATACAGAGTGTCATCCTTCTTCTATTATCCCCTTCTGGAAGAAGTTATACCATGATAGGCTTTCAGTGTGTTTATATTATTATATTCGACAGTTTTCCTTCAAACATATGACCATGAACTTACGCAGTAAAGGGATTAAAAGGGGTAAAATTTTAATACCAGATTTCTAGACAAGGTTCGGTTCACATGATTTGACAAATGTTGTTTTCTCTACGAATAAGGACTTGCTAGATTGAATATAAACAAAGGAGTCATTCTTGATTTAAGCTCGAATGACAATGATGAATTTTATTCTTTTGTTATTTATTTTAATGTTTGGACTGTGTGTACATCATTATTACCCTTAAAAAGTTTGCATAATTTTCGTTTTTAAAGTTATTCTGCTTTCTTACGAGGCAGGAAGTTTACATTGGGGATAAGAAAACTGAGTGCTTTTCATTCAAAAACAACATGCCACGAGGAAGGGGAAATTAAGAATCTAGAATATCAAGGTCATTCTAACATTAACTGTTTAAAGCTAGCCAAGGGGGGAAGTAAGTAAAGATGTAATTCCGACCCCTAACCTCACTTCCTCGCTGTTCTTATTTAGAGTTACAAAGTCCATGCACAAAGTGACAAATTTATTTTATAATCTTATGAAAAAAAAAGTTTGTTATATAGTTAATGGCCTGTTTATCTTTAAGATTTATTATAGTATTTGAGCGACTAAACTTTCTTTAGAAAGATAAATTTTTCAATGGTAATTACGAAATTTGTTGGCTTAGAAACCCCTCAAACAGTTTCGAAAAGGTATCCATGTTTCAAGGTAACTAAAGTGATCTATTACAATTTAGATTTTTGACATAATTATAGTTAGAAAATATAGGTATAAAACTCGTACGTTTTTCGTAAGGGCTATAAAATAAATTTAATCACTTTCCTTTGAGCACTAACGAACCATAGACGGAAAAATAATATCTTTCCCGATGTTTAAGGTTCCGCCATAAAACAAAGACTTTTCGAAATAAATAAATTAAAAAAAAAGATTTTTTATTTGAACACACGTCTCTAATCTTTATAATCATAACATCGTAAAATTTATCTAAAATACTATACTTTTTCTACGGAAGTTTTTAGTTTCGAATCTGTTATTATATAAATTTTAAATTTAGGAGATTTTTGTCTTTCCTCCAATGTTTGTCAGACCGTTGTTCAGCATAGTTCAGTTTGATTCAGTACTTGACTTTTTACAAACTGACTGACAACAGATAAACCCGAGAAACGGAAGGAGTTTCCTATTGCCCTTAATGTAATGTTGGGTTCAGGTTATGTTAAATTTATAAAGATAAAAGAAATTGACCTAAAAACGTTAGATCTTCAATTTTTGGCGCGAAAAAAAAAATCGCACGTGCTTTTCAATTATCGTTTTCAAATTATGAGTAAACTCTTGAACTTTTTTTTGAAACAGAAACTATATCAAGAGAAGGTTTAAATATTAATAAAAGTTTCTTAGAAGTACATAATCAGTTCTGTTTGCCTTAACCTTCAAAATGGAAGACATTATTTTTTTTTGAAGGTAAAGGAGAGGGAATTCCGAAGTTTAACGTCAAAAAGACATAAAATTAATGTCAGTTTATTACTTTGCCCCAAGCTTCGTAATTAATAAGTTTTTTTTTTTTTTAGGAATTATTCTGTAGAAGGTTTCACTTTCCAGCTAATAATAATTTTGATCACGTATCTAATCTTAGGTATATATATATATATATATATATCTACAGCGTGGAAAAGATAAGACTAACATTAATTTCGTCTGTATATCACGATACCGAAAGTACGAAATTTATTAATTAGCAAAATATTTACTCCTTCGATTTGATAACTACTATCAATTATCATAAATTATAAATTATAAATAATATAATTTTAATTAACAATGAAGGAAAAACGCTAGAAAGTTATTATTTGAGGGAAAGAAGTGATATCTAGTTTATTAGGGAGAAGATATAAGATGCCTAAGTATTCGCGCGCCATTGTCCCAGTCCCCCTTTCAAAATACAAGGGGGGACGTAAAAGGAGGCCGGGCTATTTCGCCTCTCCTCAGTCGGAAAATACGTAATTTTCGTCATTCGCGTCGGGTTGACGTGGGTTTTCAAAGACCAATGAGATGCTGGTTGTAGTTTAGAGGCGGGGATTAACCCCGGACCTTCGTTTGGACTGGAGATAAAGCTGGAAATGTGGCACGAATTTATACCTTCTCCCTAATAAACTAGATATCACTTCTTGTTCAGGGCTGCTATATTTTCAGACAACGCGAGTGTGAGTGTCGGTACGATCTTGTCCACACATTATTCAACCAAACCATCACGTGTATATTTAACGTGATGTTTAAACCTGTACATTAAAGGAAGGTTAAAGAGTAGTAATAGGTCTTATAATTCGTCGATGAATAGATTAAAAATATCATTCGATGTTCATCTTCACCCTCTCTTTAACATTCTTAATCCTCAAAGGGTTTTTTTTCTGGTGTTTCCAAAATAGCGTGTTTTAAATACTAAAACGGGGTTTGCTGTTTACACGTGACCTCAAGTTAAAATTGATTAGTTTTAATGATAAAGATAAAGATAGATACGCAATTAACAAGTATGAATTCCGACCCAATGCCCAAAGTGACGTGAAAGAGTCACGCAAAGTAATAATTTCCAAGGTGAAGTGGCTTTTTAATACCATACCTGAATTTTATAAATAATTGCTATATTCTTTAACCCGAATAAAACCATTAGTGATATATTTTCCATAAGTACGACACTTTGTATATCTAAAAAACTAAAATCTTACAAAGCGTTACAACATTGGTTTAACTAACAACGCTACCAAAACGTCTCACTCGCCAATAACATAAACTTATGATAAGTATACCACTAGATTCTATACCTACGTCACTTCAGTAAATAATGGACAGGTAATTACCAATTAAGGCTGGAGCCACCAGTTCTTTTTTAAATCATAGGTCTTTGTTCATGACATGGTCCAAGTCATATAGCTTACTTAAGTACCACCAGCCAAGATCACGAAGTCTTATCCTAACTTTTAAGGATTCCACAGGTAATCTCTCTAATTTTCTGTTAATGTGTATTACTAGTTCCTCATAAAATTACCCTGTCGGCAAAATGTCATAAAACATTTTCGACTCAAATTCCCCTTCATTTCTTGTACACCTTCCAGAAACACCCAATATATAATTTCACCGAAAGTTATTTTTATCCAAGGACACCGAGATTAAAATTATTTACCTTTTTTCTCTGTTACTATTAACTATTATCAGTTTATTCTACAGATAGATAATAATTTTCATGTATTAAAAAAAAGTACCTTTTCAAAGAAGAGAAGTGTTTTTTGAGTGCGATGGAATAAAAAAAAAACTCTTACTTGAAAATTTGAAAGATTTTCGACCTCTTTTTAAAAGCTTGTATTCAATCTTTCAATCCATGTTTGTTATATTTTGAAAAAAATGTTATTCACGAGAAAAACGCTCACGTGTTCTGTACCTGGTTATTTTTTTCTCGCAATATTTTCGAAGGCCACTAAACAGTTTTATTTTATTAATTAGAAAATTTAAGAAATTGACCGAAAAACGAATTTCTAGACGTAATATAAGGAAAATTTCCAAAAACATCTTCTCAATACGCCAGTCACGAACTTCAAACATAAAATAATGCTAACCTAACTTAACCGAATATATTCGGCTATTATCGTTTTCGTTGGAGGTATTTTCTTCTAGGCCTAGGTCTAATGGTAATGGGCAATTTTGAGTCGAAAATGTTCTATGAAATTTTGCCCTTATCAGGACCACTGTTTTCGAGTTATGAAGGGAGTGTTTTAGTGATGGCCCCTTAAATAAATTAAAAATCATTGCCATTCTGTTTCCTAATTACATTTAAGGGGTCATTCGTAAAATACTACAATCACAACTTTGATAACGGTTACCCGGACGTCAAAACGTCATAGAACATTTTCGAGTCAAAATCGCCCAAAGAACTTCCATTATTTTATGCTAGACTTATCAGGAACACCCTGTATATTTGAGAAAGTGGTTTGTATAGTTTATTATAAAATGAAGTTTTGTCCACAAATTATTCATTATCTATACTAGCGCTGCACGTCGAGTCACAGCATCAATAACCTTGTGGTCATAACCACAGCGAATATTTCAAGTGTTTTCATTGGTTTTATAATACGTGACTCCCTGCACGCCATGCACTGCCAAAGACCTATAGCTACAGATAACATCCGGAACTATGTACTGCACTTTGAATCATTTCTGAATTCAAGATCTTGATCTGCTTTTTTTTTTTCTTGCAATAACACACACGTGTCAAAGGACTCGAGATTACTGCCTGATTCATTTAACCTTATTTAATTTAATCACAATTGATTATGGTTAAGCTATTTAACCTTCCGCAATTAGTTAAAGCACCCTGTTGCGCGTGCTACAAATTCAGTTTTACCTTGAAAGCGCGTAACACATCACATTAGTTTGATTATTTGATGGATTGACCCTATTTCGCGCCTAAGAAAAAGCATTTTCGCGGTAGATGTTGATTGACACGTCTACATTGGCCAGGAAATGCCGATTATATCACGCTTGTAATGCTAGTTTAGGAAATAAATAAGACTATGATGTGAAGAATTGCCAAAGATAATACAAACCGGTCTCTATTGGCGGGAAAATAATCATTATAATTAGTGATTCCCCATGGCTCTCAAGGACTCTAATATTATGACTGCGCAGACAGAGGGTTCAAAGAGCACCGGCAAAGAAGTGTCGTTTTTAACTACCTTAGTATACAGCGAGCTTAGGGGAATACAACATTATTTACTCTCTAACCCCTTGCCCGGCTTTAAACAGCACTGTGAAATTTCGAATGACCTTGTAATAATAGACCATTCCTGTAATGTTCGACTCAAAATCCCCAGAAGAACATCCCCTTGATCATAAGATATGTTCCATAAGTATGACATTACCTATACTTCGTAATGCTAGAGACTTTTCGAGAACGACAAGCAAGAATTGACCACACGTTTCACCTACGTGACTTCATGCCAAGCTCTCATTAACCAGTGACAAACTTATGGAACGTATCTTATAAACGTATGCCTTATTTTAAGCCAGACTTAATCAGAAACGCACTGAAAAGCTTTTCCTAGAAAAAGTACAAATTTCTTATATAAAAAGATGTTGGAAGAGAATAATAAATTTAAGATTCCCTGTACGCTGATTGAAGATTAAGCGTAATCATTTGAAGACCATGAATTTGTTGTAGGGCCCCTTGGTGGTCTGCAATACGTTAATTTCAGTCAGAGTCCCTGTACACTAATTGAAGATTGCGCGTAATCATTTGAGCACCATGAATTAATTCTAGGGCCCCTTGGTGGTCTCCAAATACGTTAATACCAGTCACTGGATTTAGTGCCTCTTACAAATTATTTTAATTATTAAACTCACTGCTAAAAATCTAAACTAGCCTGATGACACCCCCTCCCTGGAAGCCACTGAACCTAACCAAATCTAAACTAACACAAAACTCAATGAATTCTACGGGGGTATGTTGACGGTGTTTAATGTTCAAGATAGAGTTACGAGGCTTGGGTTTAATTAACAATAGTTTGGGAGAGAGTATCAGGTATCAGGTCACCGTCTTATCCCCTTTAATTGCAAAAATAATTTCATTATATTACGACTGTGTTCGACTCCTTTTAAATTCGATGAAGTCGTATTAATGACTAATTATGACTAAAGCCAACAGGATATTGCTCAAACTAAAAACTGTCTAATAATAATAATAAAAAAGGAAACAAGTTAACTTACGTCTCTTAAAGGCTCAATTATCCACTAGTTCAATCTAGGTTCACTTCAATAAGGCAATAAATTGCAGCTGTTAAAACGCTTTCTCGTTAGGAAAACTCATTGTGCGTTATGACAGAAAGGTCCACAGACACAAAACAGGCTCTTGATCCGATTCCGATTCGAAGCCAAACTTTATGGGCGGCGATTCCTTGAGTTCAATCATGTTAACAAGGTTTCGAGTTTCTGCGCAACTCGGAAACGTTGACTATACGACGGCTGGGTAAAGTTCCCACCCTGTTTAAGCTTCGTGCCAAGTTTTGTGATCCTTCGGTAGAGTAGAAACCCTTCAACGTCTGATGAATTGACCGAGCTAGTGGCATTAGGTCATACCAAAGGGTCAAATACGCAACTAAAACTGTAACCACGATCTTATGGAGGTATAATGATTTAATTACGTAGTATTTTTTTTTCTAGTAAAATTTAGTTATCTTTTGTATAAAATGAGATAAGAAAATAACTAGGAATTGTGTAGATTAGATGGTTGTTTTTTTATGACTTATTGGAACAATTTAAAATGAATTAAAGGAGAAGGCACGTAGTAGATTAAATTTGAAATCGTTTCCGTTTCCAAGGAGATGTACTCGTCGCTTCGGGATTACGTGAAATCTTTGAAAGACGAACTAACCTTGACATTGAACTAACAGTACGTTTGACCAGAAATATATAATACTTCTCTTCGAGAGAAGTGTACCACAAATCGGGGTAATAGTAACGTGATTCTTCCCAACATCAGAACATTCGGAGTGATTAGCCCCTCTTATGAATCTAGTTTCTATAGTGCGGTGATTAGATAGTGATGTTTTTCCAATGGAGAGAGTGAAATCAAGAAATAGAAAGTTCATCTAAAGCAAGAAGGGATATCTAATTTACTAGGGAGAAGGTATAAGATGCCTAAGTATTCGCGCGCCATAGTCCCAGTCCCCCTTTCAAAATAAAAGGGGGCTGTAAAAGGAGGCCGGGCTATTTCGCCTCTCCTCAGTCGGAAAATACGTAATTTTAGTCATTCGCGTCGCGCTGACGTGAGTTTTCAAGAACCAATAAGATGCTGGTTGTAATTTAAAGGTGGGGATTAACTCCGGACCTACGTTTGGACTGGAGATAAAGCTAGAAATGTACCTTCTTCCTAGTAAACTAGATATCGCTTCTTGTCTAAAGTTAATCCGAGCCGTCATGTAAAAGATAGATCAGATTAAATTTCACTTGCCTAACTAAACCTCTTTGCCAAGTAATTTGATCGTTAATAACAAATCGATAACCCAATTTAGATCAGACGCGCCCATCTCATGGATGCTTCGTGTAAAACTAAACTTAACAGATATGGAAATATTTAGCAATTGAGTTCAGTATGGGTCAATTCTAGGTGAACTAAAACCACTTAGAGCCTACTAAACTTTAACAAAGACTAAGCTAATCCCTAAATAACCTAAGACAATGTTAGAAGACTACACCAGGGAATTAATTTTGATAATTTAAAATAATAATTTTTTCTTCTTAAAGAGAACAGAAGTACTTACGACATTGTTGACATGCGCAATGGAAAAATTCGTTTATTACAAGCAGATAACCCAACACACAGGGGCGAGGACGCCATAGGGGTATCCTCTCTCTCGCCAAGAAGCAACGCCAGACGGAGCCCGAGTTCACTACACCAGGTGGGAGGCTCATCAACTCGCACTGTCTCTTTCGGAGCTTCTTGGCGAGAGGGAGGATACCCCAATTGCGACCTCGCCCCTGTTTGTAAAAAACAAATTTGTCCATGCTACCATTCGTCATATAATTGCAACATGGGGAAACGTGAACGTACCAACGTTCAAAGTTGCAGGTTTTATTCCTACAATCATTAAACATTTGCTATATTTTCGGAAGGCAAACGTCAAATTTGAAAATAATTACACATTTTGTAATATCAGAAGTATATAATACTTCTCTTCTATTATCCCCTTCTGGTAATATATAAAAAAAATAACCACAAATTTTTATGTCGTTAACTAATATGAATTTACATAGACTAATTTTACCCAAGCTGGTTTTTCTCCAAAAGGGTTTTTGGGAGTTACTTTTTAAAATAAATCTAAGTATTATTTCGCTTCTAGATATCTTCTTTAATGACTATATAAATATTTAAATTATATTAGATCATTTTGAGATACTTAAATATGCTAATTACCTAAATTATTTAGAAAGTGGTTTTGATTTAACGTTTTGAAAACCTGTTATCACCGGCTGGTTAACAATGTACAACAATAATTTGATGTAATTTCTAGCTAGATCACGTGACCTTCCTAAGAAATGACCTCATTCGCAACATCGTCACCGAGATTACTAACAAACGTAAGGTTAAATATCCTTAAAATTAAATTTACTTCCCCGAAACACCTTTTAGGAAATTTAGCCCAATAACAGGAAAACCAGATAGACCACCTTCCAGCGTTGTAAATATTGCCTAAGAAGATCCATAAGTAAATAAAAATGAAAAGTGTCACTTTCACTTTCACCATAAGTTTATAAGCAATGTTCCATAAGCATGACATTTCCTATACTTCGTAATGCTAGAGACTTACAGCTCGAGCTAGTTCGAGAATTGACTACACTCGGTTTTGCAGTTCATCTTCCTCTTTAGTCTGTACAGCGCCTCACCAGGCGTGGTTTTACGAGAATCTATGACGTTTCACCTAAGTCACTTCATTACAAGCTCTCAGTAACCAGTGACAAATTTACGGAACATAGCTTAAACTTACGCTATAAGTATAGGTTATTGGCTCAAATTTCCCCAAATGTTCTTTACCAACCTTTTTCAGAGATTACCGCTAAAATTCTTCAAGTTGACCTTTACAAAACGATTTAGAAGACATAGTTGGATGGAATTTCCAGATCTCTTCCAATCCTAGCGCACTAACCCCTGCTATGTTACTTTTACCCAAAATATAAAAACATTGAAAATTCGCAAGAAAGCTACGGGATTTCAGAGACCAAATCACAACATTTAACCTTAGTAAACTTTAATTTATTCTCATTTTTCTAATTATTCAGGGTCATTTCCTTTTAGAATATATTAATTAGAGCGTCTGTATTTGATAATTACAACATGGTGGAAACAAATTATAAAATTATGCAGATTTTTCAAAATACTTGTTGAGTTTCCTATTATATTCCATTATTTTAGGCAAGGCTAAATTTAAGCGTTTGGTCGGCAATAAAAGTTAGACATACGGTTACTTTAAAGGACTTTCTCGTGGAAAATATGGTTAGATCTCGTGCCTTGCCTTTGGCCGGCTTGAGATAATTTAAAATTAGATAACGCTATCAAACTACGCGTGTACTTGAATTAAATTGGTCCATTGAGGGAAGCCGGGTTATCCCAAACGTGACTTCATTCAATTATTATTTTTTTTTATTCTTTTTCCTTATGGTAAGCGCAATTAACTTTAACTACGAAGACCAGTTTGGAATGCTTAATGTACCGACCATGTCCGATACCACATAGAGATTGCAACGCTTTACAAAGTAACCTTCCGAATTATCGACAAATCCCTGATTTTAAATACCAAATACATATCGGGATATCTTTTGTTACTGCCGTACTCTCTCCTTGAGACAAAACGTAGGATTAGAAACTAGATTTTATTTTCAAGGATTTATTTTAATGGCTATTTAGATTTTTAGAGAAGTACATTGAGACATTTTTGAGTACGAGACCATTTCAACCAGCCACCTTGCCCAGCATTCTCAACGCACTTAAGCTATAAGATAAGCGTTTGGATGCTACGATGCGGGGCAAGTTCAAGCTTTAAGCTGATAAAAACGGTTGTTGAAATTCACCTTTAACTCTAAGGCCTTTTCAAACGATACAACCTTTGACTCAACTATAGATGGGTCAAAAAGTTGAGGTAGCAAAAGTTGATCAGTCATCAATTTTTAATTTCGTGATTCAACTTGTCCAACTTCTGTTCACACGTACCAACTTAAGTTGACTCACCTAAATGAGTCAAAACGTTCTATCGTCTGAAAAGGCCTTAAGTCGTTGTAAGCGTGACTACTCTACGCTCCGGTTCAATTGAGGTTGGCACAAATCCTTTCTTTTAAGTTCGAAATTGTCTATTAATGAAATTTTGTCAAGTGCTCTTATATAAAACTATAATATCAAGGTCATTCAAATTCAAATCATATTATATTATTACTTCTGATATTATGCATATGAATTCATAGGCTATCTTAATATATTCATAATTAACACTAAGATGCATTGGCTTCGTCATTACTAACAGCAGTGTCAGGATAACTTTCTTTTTCGAACCTAACTTCCTTAAAGGGAACATTAAGCGTACTAGAGTTTAAGGTATTACGTCTTGAAATTATTATGGCGTTATTTTTAATGATTCCAACGACTTTCCTCATACCAAGAACAGACGCTAGACAACCTACTCCACCTAATGAAACCGTGTACAAAACGCCATTGGGTATATTCTCTATAAAGGAGCCAACGACCAGAGTCATGGTCAGACCCCCGATTGAGGCGAAGACCACGAAAAGACAAGATATATTATTGGATATTCCAATATACATTTCTAACCAGGCAAAAAGGGAAGCCCAGGTTGAGGCGGTACCCATACCCAAGAGCCCGGAACAAACCCACATGACACTAACGCTTGACTCTCCCCAAACGGAAAGAACAGCGCCACACGCGTTTATTATAACGACATTGGTCAGTAACATCGCGAATGGACTGACTTTGGTCGCCCCTAGAATGGCCAAACCTCTAGTGACGCAGAAAAAGAACCAAAAGACAGACGTCATAAAGGACCCGGTTGATTTGGACAGTCCCAACTTGCCCTTGACTAGATAAGTGGTCAGAAATTGAGGATACGTATTCTCGACACCCAAGTAGCACATGACGCATAGTAAGGCAAATAAGATCAGTAAACGTGGAAGGTTTTTGTCCTTGACGATTGTGGTGGGTCGAGGTTTCTCGGTGTTACTCTTCAGCTCCGTTCCGTCTAGACAGTAACTAATCAGGGATGATACCGTGATGACCAATAAGAAGGTGCTAATGATGGCATAAGGCATAACCACGTTCCCGTCGTTGGTTGAGGTTTGGTTATTAATGGAGATCATCGTGTTGTTTTCGATACTTAGAACCTGGTCATCTTCCGACAATCGTCTAATGTCCGATGATAAGAATGGTTCCGCTATTAGAGGACCCACGAAAGCGCCACTACCGTAAAAGAAATGGAGGGCTTGGATGTAAGGAGCCGGATTGACCGTCCAAAGATCCAAACACCAGACGGTACCACCTTAAAGACATCGTGGAATTCGACTTTGTTTTGACACTTACGATTCTACCGCACAACCTACCAGTATCCATAGCGCCCATCGCAAGCCCAGCTACGACCATGACGCAAATAAGCAAAAGCAGAGATGTTGAAAGGGCCACCATCAAATTGGTAAAACCAATGAGGATGAAGCAACCAATAAGCAGAACTTGCCGGTTGAAATTATCAAACATGATTCCACCTGAAATATCGTTAATTACCCCAGGTCTACGAATTTTTTACCTTGCCGGAACTTGCCTAAAATTGAACCGCCTAAGTACCCAGCGGATCTCGCGGCAAATATGTAAGCCACTTCCTGCGTAGTGGACTGAACATTTTTCTCCAAATCCAATAAGGTCGGTCCATTGACCGAGTACGCCAAACCCTGAACAATCGGTTCAACATCAACCACATGCAAAATGTTTTTGATAATATTTTCTTACCAGCCCAAAGTAACTAAGGTACAAATTGGTCGTTCTCAAGTACCGAATTACATCTTTGGAGACCATGATTCCGAGACTGTCTAGCTAAAAGCTTACTTGCCTCGAAGACGATTGTAACAAGACATTCAAAAGAACAATGATGGTGGGATACTTTCCAAAGAGTCATTACGACAAGGATTTTGATGAGCTAGCAACTTTTACCTATACGGGTAACACTAGTTTTGCTTTTCCCCTAATTTTCAACTAATTTCTCGAATAATTTTAGAGCAAGGTTATCGTTTTTAAGTGGAAAACTAATGCTTAGAAGATGCAGAAACGTGGTTAGGCATAATTGAAGCCACTAATCCGATCGCATCTCGGAATTTACCTTGAGACAATTGAAGGTTTATGTTTCTCGCCCAGAAATGTGAACGCGGCCATTTTTGTGGGAATAAAAATGGGAATAGAATGGATCAGGGTTGCCCGAGGAAGATCTTGCCCATTAAAGGGGTTATAGGCTCTCAATTGAAAAGAAGCAATTAGAGAGCCAATAGAATTTTAAGCAAACAAGAAAATTTCACAAGCGCTGGAAATTTTCAAGGGTACTTTTCAGACGCCAGTACCAGTACTTTGGGTAGATAAGCGGTTCTTAAAAAACCACCGTTTCCCAAATCAACGATTGGCGTTTGTCAATAAAACACATCTCATAATAGCAGAAGGGGATAATAGAAGAAGGATGACACTCTGTATCCTCCCTATGCTTAAGTTATGTAACGTCATTCTTCCCAGGCTCACCCTTTTAGTTTGCTTTCCCGCTCATCAAACTACAAATGGGCATCGCGCCGTAAGGTGAATTCTATCGTTGTTTGGCACTAAATCCCCAGCAATCATCCCACAAACCTCGTCTTGACGTGGGACAAAATTCACAAGCGCGTCTTGCCAAATATTTAAACGCTAATAGAGTAATGATGAGGGAACTCTTTACATGGGGTATGTGATTCGTTTTAGTAACCTTGCTCTAAGTGTTTCAATGTTGGGAAGAGTGCCGTTACACTTACCCCGCTTTGTGGTATACTTCTCTCGAAGAGAAGTATTATATACTTCTGATAATAGACAATAGTAGTCATTTTGGATCACGAGAATGGGGATATACAGCAATGTTGCCACTCAACATTGGTATGTCCCGATACTGAGGGTTGCAACCCCCCCCCCCCCCATTTTTTTTACGTCGAAAAGGACTATAGCGATACCAGCATTACGTCACTTACCTGATGGCTGAAAAATTTGTATGCTTAACTTAATAAAGGACAACAATTTGGATATTCGAAACATTATAAAAAATGTTTTTCTTTTTTCTCAAAAAAGAAACAAGCAGTACATATATTGGTTGATTATCATTAAGAAATGAAAGTTTTTTTTTTTAAGTGTAAAAGGTTTTTGAAACCGCATTTTTAGTGGGTATATTATTCAATTTCCCCACCAGAAAAAGTGTGTGTTTCAAAAATACCGTGACATTACTATCAAACTAAACTTTTATGTTACACATTCTTACCAAAGACACGTGACTTAACTTTAAAAAAAAACTAACGCAATCCGTCCATAAATTAGTAATAGTAGTTGTAGCTACCTCTACCGCGACCTCTGCTCCGTCCGTAACCGAATCCCCTACCACGTCCGCGAAACTGATAACCTGAAAAAATGGTAGAACAAGCAAAACTCTATTGGTACTGGACAACTTGTTTTTTTGTTTCTTTTAAAAGATGAGGCGACGTTTGCGGTTTGGTAATTCAAATCCCCCATAAACATTAAGCAACAAGCTATGATTGCACAATTTTTGAATAGAATGCTTATTTCCGCCTTCAAAATAGTGCTTCAGACCATGGTCCGAATTAAATGGTGGCACCAGAGGCATGCCCGCGCAGTAGCTTTTCAAAAACTAAATGCAAGTCCGCCATTTGTGGGCGGGCCTAGGAATAGAACTCTAGTAAGGCGGCCCTCTGGTGGCGCAATTAGCCTTATTCCTGATCAGCGCCATCTACCCATAGCGGCGACTTTGAGAACTACTGTAAGCGGCAAGCCAATCAGATGTCGCTAAAATCTGGTGACGTCATTTTTGGTAAGACCCGAGAGTGCCAGTCAGTGATGTCACCAGATTTTAGCGACATCTGATTGGCTTGCCGCTTACAGTAGTTCTCAAAGTCGCCGCTATGGGTAGGTGGCGCTGATCAGGAATAAGGCTAATTTAATGTAAAAATACATCATAAACAAAACATATATGGGGGTTTTATTAAGCATACCAAGGTTAATCAAAGGTATGTTTAAACTAAGCGCACCAGAGGGGGGGGCGGTATAAAGGGGCTATATTTCTTGGACATTAAAATTTTATGGTCAATTAAAATTTCAAAGCTATGTTTAAAGGTAGGTCCTAGGGGCGACGGTTGATGTAAATGAGATGTTTTGTACTACCTTCTGGGCTTTTGTCAACAAAAAAAGATTATCATTTAACAATAATACTAACCTGTTTGTTGAAAATCCACTTTAGTGCTGTATTTGCCACTTGGCGGTTGATAAAGTTCTCTAGTACCTTTGAAGGAATCAGCTCCTCCGCCGCCTCGGGCTGGCATTCTCATAGTTTTTTCACTTTTATCAAATACTATGGGTGTTTTTGAAACTCTCTTAACTCTAAGAATAAAAACATTTGCAAAAATAATGACGCGTTAAATAATGGCAATATCAAGGTTATCAACTTAGAATTAGCTAGACCATTTTAGCCATTAATAGTTTTCAAAGGGTTATTGAGGAAGATAATAAATTAATAATAAAATTATTAATTACCCTGCAGCTAACACTTCATCCTCGTTTTTAAGAATACCCTGAGTTTTTGGAGCCGCAGTTGCAGTTGTGGCTGGAGTCTTCCAAGATAGAGTAATATTTGATTTATAAGAAGGTGGAACGTGAAACAAATCCTTAATCAAATTATTAATATTTGAAGTTGTTCTTAAAGCTACGAGTTTCAATTTGTTCTAAAAATAATCAAATAAAAATTAAATTAATTAATATTAATTAATTCTCGTCTTATTCTTACTTCTTCACTCTTCATATCATTGCTTTTGGTGGCTGCCAGGGCTTCGCGCAATTTCTTAATGTAGATTTGAATTCCGCGAGCTAAAAATTGCAACCTAAGTTTAAAATCGCGGACGCGATTAACGCTACTTTCAGCGGCTAAAAATTCCGGATGTTTTTTGGCAAGTTGATGAAAAGTATACAAAAGACATTCAACGTGAGATAAATGAAGATTTGGGAAATCGGTGGTGGTTAAGTTGTCATTTTCAGAGTTATCCTCAGCCGGTGGCAAATGCAAATATTCCAATAATTTATTGAAAACTATTTCAACGCAGGCTGGAATGTTCTCCATTTTGGCAGAATGTGGGCTAATTTCAGCTAGTAACTTCAAGATTTCTAATCCCATATCAACATTGTCTTGCTCTCGTAACAATTCCAACTCGGGAATTACTTGAAGGCAAATATAACTTATGAATGAAGACGCGCTGACAAATGGCTAAAATTTGAAATTTAAAAGCTGTTAAACTAAAACTTCTATTATTAATTTATTATCTTACACAGAAAAATGGCATTGCTTGCTTCAAACAATGCATAAGCCTCGAGAGAGCATCTGGATCAGTTGGCTACACAAATAAATATATTAAATTAAATCTAATTCAGATTTTAACTTAATAATAACTCACATCAAAGACTTTATCGAGCTCAGCCTGTTCTACAACCAAGTCCACCAGAGCTTGTTGTCCCGGAATGGATTTAGATATTTTAAGAACACTTAAAAGCCCCATCAAAGAAGCAAATTCATCACCAGTTACATCTTGCATTACCTATTTTATATTAGTTACAATTGATGTTATATACTTTAAAGCCTTTAAAGTTTAAACCTCAAAAAACTAACCTTTTTGCATTCTTGTAACAAAAACTCTTCAACCTCTTTTGTGGTAATTTCAGGTGCCAATGACTTCCACTTATTGCAGAGAAATTTAATAGCTCTTTCCCGAACTGATTCTTCACCATTTACAATTTGCGAAAAGATTCCAGCTAGAGTTCCCGTGGCATTTTGCTTAAACAAAGCCAATAGTGAACTATTAACCACTTGTATTTCAGGGGGTTCATCAGCCAACAAAAGCTGGGTTAAAACATCAGCAATTTTGGGCAAAACTTCTTTCGCATCATTGCAAAGATTGGGAAGATCCTTAATAGCTTGTTTACGAATCTAAAGTTATACGAGTAAGTTTACTAAGAACTGGCATCTAATTAAAATTAATTAAAAACGTACAGTTACATCCTCATCTTCACACAAATCTATCTCAGCATCGATAACTTTAGTATACAAACTGGGAAAATGTTTAAAAAACCGTGGTATAAATTGAGCCGCTAAACGTTTTTCGTTGCTGTTCCCTCTTACAGCTTCCAAAATATGTAGGTATTTATCCTCGTGCTAATTAATTTAATAAATTTTAATTACAATAATAAGAAGATTAGGAACTTTACCCTATCTTGGGCCTTGGTCAAAATCTTACTTCAGTAATTTTATCTTTCGCTTCGGCCAAAATGTCATAGTAATTATACAGCTTCTCCACTCCGTCCATTATTACTTTTACAAGTAATTACTGTGATTTAATTTACTGGGAAAAAAATCACGTTTATTTCAATTAAATTAGGAGTTTTGTTTACCCTTTCACAAATACAAAACAATTAAAAGTTTCAACGCGGGACGCCGACTGTAAGGAATGGAAATAAGTATACTGGATATTGGACAGTAACGAATGATATTGTTAATTTAAAGTTAAATGCTTTTGGGATGTTCTGTTTAATAATTAGTATTTAGTTAGTCATTAAAGAACTAATTATATTTTATTTTAAAAGACTCGGGAGTCGGGGACATAATTTAAAAATTTTCATCTTGCTTGGAAGATGTCCAAAAAGAAAGCTGCTTATTTTCAGCCCTGCTAGTTTAAGAGCGTGTTGCATCGTCTGCTTAGCCAGGCTTTTTAAATTTGACAGGTCACCGGTTTCAGTTTCCGTTTGAATTTAACAGTTACAATGGGTAATTAAATTAAATAAATATAAAATTTAATTATTTCTTTTACCTATTCTATATATAACTAATAAATCTACAAATATATAGAAAACCAACTGGGAATTTCATGGCACGATAGTGCCTGGATTCCTGTTTTAAATCCAGCAAACATCATGGATTATTTTTCAGAAAGAACTAATCCATTTTACGATCGTACTTGCAACAACGAAATAATTAAAATGCAAAGATTAAGCACCGAGCAATTAGTGTAATTAATTTTTCACCTACTTGAACCTATTTAAGTCATAACAAAACCCATCTAAATCTTGTTTACAGTAACATGAATGGAATTGAATATACCCTTCTTCACGTTCAAGAACCTATCCTTTTTGTAATTAGAAAACAACACAGGCATTCTCCAACTCAAGGTAATAAAATTTTTATTAGATTACCTTGATAGATATTTTAAGAAGAACGTAATACTGTATTTTTCGTGGGGGTTTTATAGTTACACCATTAGCAGATTATTATATACTCGCTGGTGTAGTTTATCAAGCTCCAGATTTAAATTCAGTTGTTAATTCTCGATTGGTATGTTTAATTGTTAATTAAAGTAATATTTAAACATTCACTAACTAATATTACAGTTAACCACAATTCACCACCTTGAAAATGCCTTTGATGAAAGTAAATTGAAAATTCCCAAAAAAAATGTTTATATTTTGTTTTAATTTTGTAATTAAATAAAACAAATTCTAATTTATACTTTATAGCAATATCATATTCAAGATATCATCCTTCCAAGGGTTATTGGTGGGAATTTAAAGACCAGGATAGCTCTGGTATAAATATAATTACCGTTACCAAAGTAGTAGCCAAAAAATTAATATTTAAAATAAAATTAACAGATAAACCCAAAGCAACTGATAAAGTCAGAGAAGAACCGGGTTCTGTATTTCAACGTAAAATGGTTGATATTCTTTTGGGAGAGTTGACAAGAAAGTTCCCTCCTAAAATTCCCTCTCCACCTCAATTAGAGAAACAACCACCAGGTAATTTCATTTCATTTTGATAAAGATTAAATTAACTTAATTAATAATTATATCTTTGTAGCTTCTGAAGAACCCGCAGCAGTAGCAGCAGTAACAACAACAACAACAACAACAACTGCAGCAGCAGTGGCTAAGGTCACTGAAATAAAACCTGAACAAATAAAACAAGAACCTAACACTACAGAAACAACGCAACCTAAAACAGCTTCCGGCATGAAACCTCCTCCAGAAAAGAAAGCGAGATTAGGCTAAATTATTATTTATAAATATTGTCTATTTTCAAACTTTGAATAAAAAATAAAATTATAAAAAAAAAAATCGCCTTAAAAACCCGTCTCTTTACTTGTACACTTCTTCTAATATACTTCTGATGCGCTGGTAGATTATTTTTGAAACAAGTGGTCGCGTGCTATGAACTATGTAGCCCCCCCCCTTGCATATTTTAATAGAGTAATTTCGGTTGAGAGGGGGAGTGAACTGTGTATCCTCTACGTTAGGGGCAACTTTGTACTAGACTAGAGAATAGTATTTGCCCCCCCCCCCGGAAGGGAAGGGGAGGGGGGATAGTCCTCTCAGATACCTAAGGTAAGAGATAGAGGGTTATGACGTTGCCTTATATGGGAAAGAAATTACTCTATACATAGTTTACAGGCGTAGAGGATTCCTACCATTAACACCAGGAGACCAAGCGACTTAGAGTGTAAAATCGTCTACTATTTTACACTCTAAGTTGCCAGGTCTCCATGTGCAATTGGTATGAATCCTCCACGCCTGTAAACTATGTATAGGGAGCTAACAGTTCTGACCCTGAAACGGCACACCCTTCTATCTCTTACTCGAGTTTCATCCCCCCTAACGGTTGGAAACAGTATTCTACGCGCAAAAATGCCAACCAGAGGGGGGCTGCGTGACGTCAGACTATCTCTTCCCCCTAGTCAGCTGTTAGCTCCCTATTGCGCAGTTATCCTAAGATAAGTTGACTAAAGCATTTAAAATTTATCTATTTATGTGGGAGTTATTTAATAAATAAACCTAAATAAGTCTAAAAGGTTAATTTTTAAAAATTTAACAAGAAATGCCTCATCTTAACTAATCTGTAGTTATCGACTATTTCGGAAATTACATACAGAGAAACCAACTCACAGGGGCAAGATCGCCATTGGGGTATTCTCCCTCTCACAAAAAGCACCGCTAGAGGCAGTGCGAGTTAGCTAGCCTCCCGGATGTAGTGAACTCGGGGCCCCGTCTGGCGTTGCTTCCTGACGTGAGGGAGAATATCCCGATCAATGGCGGCCTGGCCCCTATGTGTTGGTTTCTCTGTATGTAATTTTTGAAATGGTTTATGATTTCATTAAAGACGTTTGCCCACACTATAAAGTTTAAAATTAGTTTCAAACTGACCACATGCAGAGATAAAGAATTCTCCTATCCCTGTTATCTCTCACGAATCCAAGCGCAGAGATAAGTGGTAGTCAACATTGTACTTGACTCCCAAGATCAAGGGTATACTTTCAAAGAAATGTCGCAAAAATTTCTCGCTCTTGCGTAAAAAAATAAAAGAAGCTAAGCTTAGGAAAAAAGAGTTAAATATCGCGCAGCCTCACAAACACGCAATTTCCTAGAATTCCGATTGGCGAACGTGATTCCCAGCATGAAGGAAACGAGGGCATATCCTCCTTCTCCGATATAAAATCCTCCGAGTGGGATCGTTAGAGGTTTAAACTTCCTACATCCTCCAGGCTAGCGAGAAGAGACTCAGAGACCGTACCGTCGGCACCCGCGCTTAGCTTACCTTTACTTTCTGACAGGTGCAATTATTGTACGGTATTGCAATCATTTGTTCACCGTTCCAGTTTAGTTTTATTAGCAAATTTGAATAATAAATTATGAAGCCAAAAGTTTTAGTAACCAGTCACGAGGTGCCCCAATGCGCCATTGATTTATTGAAGGAAGAGTAAGTAAAATAATTAATAGCTTAACTTTAATTTGTCACGTAATGTTAGATATAAACATTTAAAGTCTTAGAAAGGGGGTAATTTACAAAATATTCCGAGAAAAATCCAGTGTATCGATGTTAATTTGTGCACATTTTAAGCTTGCACTAATTTGCCAAGACTAAATAATAATATATATTAAATAAATTTCGCAATATCGGAAAGAACACGCATCCGGGAACTATAAAGAACAACAACAATATGATGATGAAATCTTTTAGAAACTTCAGTTTCATCATAAAGTCCCGTTTCTTTGTGCTTTATTTTTAACTTAATTCATATCCGCTTGCTTTGAAATCCTCTATAATAAAGACTTTACGACTACGCAATAACCATCCCCGTTACATAATTTTTGAGTTAAAGCTAAATCGGTCGGCAGAATATCACGGTTTGCCCAAAAAAAATTAATTGTTTTATGCAAATTTATAAATATTATCTTAGTGGCTTCTATTTGTTCCGGGTTTTAAAGGGGTATGCCTAAGTGCTGTTCCTATATGGAGAGATAATTTTTAGACCTCTTTAAATGGCTCCTTCAGAGAATGCTATGTCTACCGAAGCTACTGTCGCTTGGGTAGACAAACAGAAGTCACATATATAAAGAGGGTTAAAAATGGTTTCGTTCCATTAACTTTATGAGGGTATATTTATAATGCCATTGAACTCTCTCCCCGGGAGCTAGAATTGCTCTTTCTATAAGTTCTCTACTACAACAGGCTCTGAATAGGAAGTTATCCTTTCTTATCTTGGACTATAAAAAAAAACCTAGAACCACTTTCTCTGAGGGTTGACTCTCTTCAATCGATATTCCGACCAATTCTTTCTTAAACGTCTAGACACTAGCCTGTTATATTACGTAAAGGGGAAACCACCTTTGAGGGAAAACGGTGAAAGCCCTAACTCTCTCTTAAAATTGTTACGATACAGCTGACCGAATTGATTTGAATATTTTCACTCAGTTGGTAATTCTAAGAGAACATTTTTTTCTTGGTAATTTTCATCTTTGTAAAACCGTTTAAAAAATTTGGAACTCTTCCATAGAGTCAGATTGCAGACAAATGGCAGTCTTAGTTACTCAGTCGTATTAGCTAATATAGTCAAAGGTAGACACTTGTCAAGACGTCAGGGAGACAGATTAAACTATTAACTCATAGTGAAATCTGTTTCACAGACGTTTTATACAAATGACTTGGCTTAGGTTCAAAACAAACTCTATAAAAACTTTCAGCTATTCGCAACCTACCCCTTGACTTGGTAATTGATGTACTGAGGTTGGTGGGAAATTATGTCTCAACAATCTAACACTTGTTTCGAAGTCGAGGCCCCTTGTCAAAAACAATTTAAAAATTCAAGGGTTATAAATTTGGGTTCAACGTTCGGGATGTACGGATTGTCGGATTCTTCTTTGACAATAAGTGGTTTACATATCATAGTTGCGAAGTTGACGTTTACGAACATGAAATACCTATTCCTCAAGATGTACTACGAGAAAGGATTAAGGGAAAGGAAGGCTTATTATGCTTATTGACTGATAAAGTTGACAAAGACATAATTGAGTCCGCTGGTCCAGATTTAAAAGTCATTGCCACCATGTCGGTTGGCTTTGATCATATAGACATACAAACGTGTAGGGAAAAGTAAGACAATATTTGGTAATGTCGCCTGAACGATATGTTAAACTAATAAACTTTTAAAGAAAAATCCCCGTCAGTAACACACCCGAAGTTTCAACGGATTCAGTGGCAGAGTTAACGGTTGCTCTGATGTTGGCAGTTGGTAGACGGCTTTTTGAAGCGTCAAGAGCCATCAAGAACGGGAAATGGACATGTCCTTGGAGGCCAGTTTGGTTATGCGGACAAGGGGTGCATGGTTCAACAGTGGGCATCATTGGAATGGGTCGCATAGGTACATTTCTAGTTCTATAGTCAAAGTTCGTGTAAAACCAACTCTTTGGTAACTTGGGTAGGACGTGGTGTTATGGAGCGATTGTTACCATTCGGCGTGGCTAAAGTATTGTACTACGATGTTTACCATCCAATCAAACCAGCGGAAGCCATGGGAGCTATTTTCGCACCATTTGAGGAACTACTTCAGCAATGCGACTTTGTTATTTGCATGTGCAACCTTTCGGAGGAAACTAAAGAAATGTTTAACAAAAAGGCATTCAGTCTTATGAAGAAGTCGGCTATATTTATCAACACTGCAAGGTAACGTTAAGGCTATTATAAAATATTAGGGTTAAATGCGGTTGCATCATTCCAGGGGAGGTTTAGTAAATCAAGACGATCTCTACGAAGCCTTAAAAAATGGGGAGATAACCGCCGCGGGATTGGATACCATGATACCTGAACCCTTGCCAAGAGATCATCCACTAACTACTTTACCAAACATTGGTAAGTACCAAGCCTAAGCCTAATCTAATTACATTGTCCTAATTAATATATCTTTGTACAGTTTTAACTCCACATATCGGAAGCGCGGAACTAAACGTCCGAAATGATATGGCCAAATTGGCAGCGACAAATATCACAACTGTCCTAACAGGTGGAAAGATCGTAACGCCTGTTTATTAAACCACTAATTCGAATTTAGCGTTGGAGTTCCTAAACAAATTTATTAAATCATTAAATAAGAGTTTAAAAACTGTTAGTATTATATAATCTATTTATCGTTGGTCTTATTCAATTCTGGTTTCAAAAAATGGTTTTCTAAGTAGATATTTACAGTTTAGCTGAGGTACAGGTTATTTTTAAAGTTTGTATACTTAAATACTTCTAGTTGGTAGTTGTAATAATTTAATCCTTTCTGTAACCGGTTTAAAGTATCATAAAATATATTTTTCTCTGTTCAAAAAATAAAAAATGAACTTCATTACAAAACGCACACTTTAAGTAACTTCGCTGTAGTTTTAAGCCACATCGTTTGATGTACATCTAACGAGTAGAGGGGCTATTCACTATGATTTTATGCACGGTGAATCATTTAAGCATTGTTAAAGGTAGCGCTATTCACTCATTATGGTAAGATATAGAGGGGGTATCCACTCATTAGGGCAGGGTATAGAGGGGCTATTCACTCGTACGATGTGGCTACTATTACGAGCCCTTGGGTCGTCTTGTTAAGTAATTGGAGGGGAACCATCACGAAAAACCCATGTTATTTCTGTGAATTTTTCATTTAACATTACGGAAATATAGTTATTGTTGAGCTAATTATAAATGGCTTTGTTCCAAAATAGTTGGTAACATGACCTTACTTTAAGCTATTTCATTATTTTTAAAGTATAGGCTTACCCATTATCATTCACAATATATTTTTCTGCCATTAGTTAATTACGTTATTACAAAAAGCGCCCGCAAATCCCAAATATTAAAAGAAGAAAGTCAACAATAATTATCAAACTTGAATAAAAAAGTTGTTTACCTTAATTTAATAATATGAAGTGTACAAAAATATACGAGATAACATTATAATAATAATTAACGGAAAAAATGCTAATTTGTTAGGTTTAATCTCAATTATTAAGAATCGGTTATCATAGTAGAGCAAGTAACAAAGTTTTTCCTATGCAAAGCGTACGATTTTCCCGGTACCAATACTGTCCTTTTGCGCAACGTTTTAACAACGTGCTTACTACCGGGTACGCTTTCGGACTTGCGGACATTGTACCGGAAACTAAAAGCCGGTTGGTTCATTTGGATGCAAGTCTTGAAGGGTTTATCGTAGAAATCCAAATCCGTGACGAAATCAATCAGGGCTTCGCCTCCCATGGCAAATTCAACGTGACTCTTAGCGAAAGGCGTATCCAATCGAATAGCCCCGTGCATCAATAAGGCGCCGCTGCTTTTAACCAATGAGTGGGAGTTACGATTCCATAAAGATATTTGAATTGAACCACTCAAATCCGTCGATATTGCTCCTTGCAAATCCATTTCCGCGACCAAGCCATTATGAAGGGCGTAAAACTTCCTTATGTCTTGTAGCATGAAGTTGGCTCGAAGCGCCGCGGTTGGTTCGCTGCCTGTACCGGACCATACATGACCCATGAGTTCACCAGTGCCGGTGAAGAAGGTATATGGTCGTAATTTAACTCCCATAATGGTTAGTTCCATTCCAGCAGACGTTTCCTCTTCGGAATTATCATTATCTCCACCTCCAAATCCGCCTAAACCCTCGCCATAGAGACCTACGCTAAGTAACTTCAATTGAGACTGATCGCTTTCCAAAAGGACGTCGAATGAGCTGCGTTTCATGACGCCTCCACCAATCATCTCCATGTAAATTCCGTAAGTCGCGTTAAGAGCACCAGTTTGGGACAATATACGAGAGAAGGCCGCTGAAGAACCCTTTTGAGCCAAAGTGTAATAATTCCATACAGTCTTGTCTTGAGCCACGGATTTAACAGCGTCGGCTAAACCTTGATCTTTCTCAGAAAGTTCAAGCAACTTAGCCAAAGCGAACGTCGTAACCTCGGGGGTAAGTTGGTTGCTCAGAGAGTAGGAGAAGTCTTGAACGTACTTCTTTAACTTCGTGGATTTACTTCGGAAAATTATCTCGATGGCTATTAACCTAGCAGTACTATCGTAAGGTTTGCGTAGTTGATGGTAGACAACAGATAGCTCGTCCAAAACGGTGTCGTTTATGTTTTGTGGACCGATAGATTGCAAGGCCATTAACGCGGGTATTGCCGACTTTCCACCACGTTGAACGATCCCAAGAAGTGTCGTGACGGTTTCTGGACCTCCCAAATTAACCAAACCACGAACAAACATGGCTTTACACGAATCTTCCTTACATTTCTCAATACCATCGACGATATACTGGCGAATTTCTTTGACTAGTTGAGAACCTTCGCATACCGACTTTTTATTATTAGAGCAGTAAGTCTTTGTAGCGGAACCCAAGGCTATCAAAATGGTGGATTTGAGCTTCTCGTTTTTGGCCTTTTGACTGGCACGAAGTAATTCCTTCAGCAAGAAATCCTTCGGGTTGGATGAGAGAGCGAGGCAAAGGAAGTACCGTTCGCTGATGTCAAGTTCGTTTCCTAGAAGGTCGATTTGGGACATACTCGCGATGAGCGCCTCTTCAGTTTGCGTCGCGGCAGCCGCATCCATAAGTTGAGGAAATATTTCTTTGTTGTTACGATCTTTGAAGACCTCTAAGATGGCTGCTTTAGACGATGTCTTCATACGTTCCACAACCCTCAGGAACGAATTCGCGGATTTAACCTTGGCGATATTTTCGGGCTTTAGTCTATCGCGGTATTCCTTGATGACGTCAGCAAGCTTCTTGCAGGAACCGGAAGCGCATGGATTATAAACTTCTCGTACGGCGTACAGCTTTTCTAGGTTGTACTTGACCTTCTGCTTGGCTGCCAACGTCTTAACAGCGTCCTCTACGTTTGAGTTTTCGACGATGTCACCTCCTTGTTTTTCAGAAACGAAGCCCAGTTTACTTTGAGCTTCTGCCGTGATGCTTGCCTTACTCCACAAGTTTACAGACATAACCAGAGACTCTTTGACTTCGACATTCTTAAGAGAGGAATCCGAGCTCAATTCGTAAACCAACGTTGCTTGGGAACCCGTTTTCGTTGACCTGACTTCATTTTGCGAGAAATGTTCCAAATTACCATCGTCGGGAATATGACAACCAGTTTTAACTTTTTCAATCTTTGATCCCTGGACCTTGTAGGTGACCTTGCAAACTCCCGATACATCCATCTCGAGATCAGACTTGACGTTAGCGTTGTTGCGGAGTTGAAATAAACTGGCCAACCCTTTCTTAAGGTTCTTGGTTTCATCTTTGACGTCATTGGCTACGTAGACGCCAACCGCTTCGCCGTTCCTCCAGTGTAGGAAAGTTGGGACCCTAGTAGAGGAGTCTAGACGTGACGCGTGGGCTTTGAGTTCGTGGTCCGGTGTTTTTACAGAATGAACGTGCAGCTGGACGCCGTTTAATTCAATCTTGAGCAACTTTTCGTTGGGGTCCGCGGGACTTTGCCAAACGCTAGACACTCGCACTTTGCCAGCGATTTTGTAACCAACTTCGCGTCCAGTCGTGGGTACTTCGTTTAATCGAACTGCGCTATCGTAAGCGTATTCGTAAACTATGAATAGATTAAGAAATAATTAGACTTTTTGAGTTAATATTAGTTTAGGACGGCATAGTTCGTACGAATCAAACAAAAACTTCGAGATATAGAGCACAAAAGTCACATTTGATAAACAGATACGAAAGTGGTTTAACGACTTGTTACAGTAAATTAAGCCGAAAACCCCTCTGTATTTTGCTAAGAACTAAATCTACGCATATTTTTCTTAAATATCTTAGTACCAAAAAGAGTGCGTCACACTTACGAAAGCAAGATGTTATAAAACGTTTGAAATATAAAAAGATAGTACGTACCATTTCCAGGCTGATACAGCCTGCTAACTGCGGGCGCGGGATGTGGTCCCAAAAATCCAACAAAAGCCAAGAACAAAGCGGCGTTTAGAAGATTTGCCATGACGAATTTATATTTAAGTTTTATTTAAATTAGTTTTCTAAACAAAAATTCGTGGTAGGCGCTCTCGCTAAGAGCTGGAAACGCTGTATCCTAGGGGTATAGCGGGGAAAAGTATGCGAACGCGATGGCAAACAAGAATAAGATAAAATCATTGGGACAGTCAGCACTGATTACTGAGAGTAAATGTCTTATCTCGCTTTTCGACTTCTTCTTAAGAGGACGTCAGCGATTTCCCCAGTCGTAGTCGAGTGCTGGGACGCGAAATTATTATCGAAAAGTCCAAAAATCAGCGTTTCTAATCGCATTTTTTTCTTTGGGATTTTTTATTCCCCGGTATTCCGAATAAATCCACGTGTCACAATGAAATCTGTTACTTATTATATCATTTTTTGATGAATCCCGACTTATCTTATTATATTTTATCACTAATCTTTTATAAAATGTACAAAACTTGAGAGTTTTTACGTCTAAAACGCGTAAAATACACTAAAATTATCCCGACATTTCAGAAACCCAACCGGCAGTCTACTGGGCGCAAACAAGCGCGGATGGGGAGAGGAAAAAATATTTGACCTCATGCGTAGTTCAAAGTCATTCACCCCAACCAGTAAAATGTTTAGAGAAATGTACGCTTCACCTGTTCATTCCTACGATATCTACGCAAGTACTGGCTCTACTCTGCAGGTACCGGAATGGTTGCGCTCGCGAGTTTCCTCCTTGGCTTGAAGGGAAAAAGTTTCCCGCCTCCTAACTCAAAAGTCTTGACATTGAAAAGGAAACCCAAGAAAGCTAGAAGCCTTTACCTCGTAGTGGCATTGAGACGATTAGGCCAATTTAAATCCAAATAGTCCTACAAAGATGATTGGAGGGTTCCTTCCTGTAACAACAAAAAATTATTACTTTATATCTCGCATTGAAAAATGGTCCTATTGTATAGGCAATTCTTTTTCAAAGGCGTGTTGGCACCCCGCGTTTTCTACGCCAAATCATAACACACTCAAAGGCATTGAACTGCCATTCCTTGTTGAAAACGCATATTCCAGTCTAAAAACTTAATTTAGTTCTCGACTAATGTTTCATTTGGTCGTAAATTTTATTTAAGTCTCAATTTTAATCGTAATTTCAAAAAGAATAAACTTTAATATTGAAAAACAAGCAAAAAATGCGCCAACGCGTTTCGCACACGCTGTCATCTTCCCTTGACACCAATCTGTCAATTTCAAGGTCACATTTTTTTACACTCGCGTAGTGGTAGTGGGTCTAAAATTCTTTTGTGTAAAAAATAAATTTGTATGAAAATTGCAAGGATTTAACAAAGATTTTTACAAAATGCGTGAGTCTATAATTCATACTTTCTATATTTTACCAATCGCTCGCATCTAATTAAACAAAATTAAGCTTAAAACGTATATTACGCACCATGGTCAATTTATGGTGACAGTGAAGTTGAACTTGTAACCTAAGCCTTGGCAATTAGAAGGGGGTGCAAGTGCAACTCTTTCTTATTTAAATAAATACTGCTAATTAAATTAAATCTAAACCCACATATCTTTGATTTTATTTCAAATTAGATGTTTAAGATAACGCCAAGCGTAATCACTTTAATTAAAATTGTCCAGTGTTGCGTAAAGTGTATCATTTGTTAAGGTTGATTGATGAGAAGCCATGTAATCATGTAATTTAGTAAATTGTTAATTATACAGGAAAAACTGCAATTTTCATAAAGAATTCAAATTATGCTACCTATAGTCTTCACTTTACACCCCATAATCTAATCTAAATTGCAACACTTTGTCTCTGATAAGAAAGAAATGTACAGTGTTACTGACACCCTCACTATGCTTAACTAGTCTGGGAATTTTAAGTCAAAAATGAGTCATCCAACTTCGAAGAAAAAATAGACCCGAGGGGGAGGGGAAAGACTTGAGAGCATCACTATTAGCCTAAAATCAGCCGTAACAATAGTCCGCTACCACGAACTTTCTCGTGACGTCATACCCTCTTATCTCTTACCTCGGTTTTTGCGACCATATTGGAAGTTGTCAACTCAGGCCATACAATTTAGACTACCAATATTGACGTCACGTACCCGTAGCTCCTCCCCTCTCAGTACCACTCTATAGGCAAATACCATATTATTTTCACCATAAGTTTATAAAATATGTTCCATATAAGTATGACACTACCTATAGAGACTTACTGAGAGCTAGTTCGAGAACGACGCGAGAATTGACTATACACGCGATTTTGCAGTCCATCTTCCTATTTAGTCTGTACTAAGCCTTTGACAGCGCCTCACCAGGCGTCGCTTTTGGGAGAATCTATGACGTTTCACTTCATGACTAGCTCTCAGTAACCCGTGATACACTTATGGAACATATTATCTTATGAACTTACGCTTTCACTAATATTGAAATAATTTTTAAAACAGATTTTACATGAATAAATATGGCATAAAAACTTAAGAAAGCATGTTTTAAATGTTGAAAAACAATTAAGGCCATTGCCCATTGCTGCAAATATTTAAATGGCTTGCAATGGCTGGGGCATCCTCAGTAAGGCCAAATGATGATGAACTTTTACAAGTATAAGAAAAACACTTTAAAAACAACACCAAAACAAAATTTGTATGTAATTAAAATTAATATAATAAAATTAGCTTCCACCTCCTGAATTGGCTAGAAGATTAAGGCAAGCGGAAGGAGATAATTTAAAATTAATGATGGACCATGGAAATTTGATTAAAGAAGTTAATAGGAGAATGCAGGTGAATAAATCGCGGATTTAGTTTTAGCAAACTTTAATAAGCTTAGAATGATCTCAAAATTTACCTTTATAAAGGTCCATCTGTTAGAAATTCGAGGTTTGAAGGACGTTAACCAGCGTCTACAGGATGACAATCAAGAACTACGCGACTTATGTTGTTTTTTAGACGATGACAGACAAAAAGGACGAAAATTAGCCAGAGAATGGCAAAGATTTGGGCGTTACACCGCCACTGTAATGAGACAAGAAGTGTCACTTTATCAGGCCAAACTCAGGGAATTAGAAAACAAACAACATGACATGATTAAAGATAATTTGGAATTAAAAGTATACTAATTTTAAACTTTTACGCTTATTAGACTAATCATTTTCAAAATTTGTAGGAGTTATGTTTGTACTTGGATGACGAAAGAACCAGATCTCTATGTACACAATGCGGTGGTCCTTTAAATGGAAGAAGAGATGACGGAGACGGAAGCTCATCTTCAACTAATAATGAAGAACTTGGCGTCTTATCTTCTCATAGTCCAACTAGTGGCTCTCTACCATCGAGAATCTCGCCTTTCACGAATCGTTCACCTTCCAGAAGGCAAATTGCCATTGAAGAAGCCATTCATCGTCATAGATCAATCATAAATGGTGCGCGTGCGTAAAACGGACGGGAAAATGAATCCATACTTGGATTGAAATTTACAGGGTGTTCATTCATTTTTCAGAGCAAGTTCTACTTTACATTAGAAGTTTGGAGAAAAAACTGCAACAAGTTGAAAACGAGAAGAAAAATTTGTTACACGTAAAAATAACGGATTAAGAGCTCTTGATTTATTCTACCATGCATAATCATTAATCACCTTTTTATATTAATTAATTAATACGCGTAGAACTTGTCACAAATGTCCGAATCATCGGAAGAGCGTAGTTTTTCAGGAGGATCGCGACCAGTCCCACCTTATAACCATCACCGTGAATTCCATCTTCCTCCACCTCCTCATCCGTCTTCTCAATCTCAAAATCGAGATTTATCATCGCTAGCTCCAGTTGGCGGGGAAGATAGCTTTTCTATCGCAAAACCGGAAGCCGTTGTCCACGCTTTAAAAGTGTTGGAAGTTCACGAAAGGCTAGTTCATACTCCCGGTGCCATGAGTTTGGATAGCAGCAATTTAGAGGATGAAGAGAAGGCTTTGGTCCGTGAAATGTGCAATGTAAGTTACTTTTAAACTCTTAATTAATAATTAATTACAAGTTGAAATTTATAATAATTAATTAATCATTTTAGGTTGTTTGGAAAAAATTAGAAGATGGTCCGAGTTAAAACAACCAAATATATCAATTTTACATAACATTATTATTATTATTATTATTATTATTATTATTACTTTTCAACTAAAATTTACCGTAATTATTTAAATCATAATTTTTTGAATACTGATCGAGAATTACACGCGGTAAAGATTTCAGTATTTTATACATTTTTTTTGTTTTGTTTGTTTGTTTACCAGATCTGATTTAATTAATTATTAATTAATATAGATTATAGAACAATGTTTACAGTACAAATGATTTTTTCTTTTCTTTTCTACTAAATTAATTCCATATGTAGATTAATTAATTGGAAAAAAAAAATACGCGGATGTAGAATAATAAATTATTCAAGAATTAATTAAGTAAGTAGAGGGTTAAATATAGATGTTAAAACTCGACAATCACTCGCTCCTTAATTAAGAATTAATTATCAAACGTTGGAAATTAATTATTTTTTTAAACCCGATACTATTCTTTCCTCAAAGTTGGCCAACTTATCAAAAAAAAAAAAAAAAAAAAAAAAACCGCCAAACACCCGTTACTATTTTCTACACATTTGTAGCAAATTCCTGCAATTTTTTTATCACTAAACAATTAATTTCTGTCAAATATTTTTATAGAAAATTGTATATTATTTTTTAAGTTACCTCCTCAACTCTTTTCTTTTATTATCTTCTGATGTAAATATCCAAAAGTTGCAATTCAATTCTTAAATCTATCAACGATCGTTACTACCAAGAAGTTATATCTAGTATCTCAGAGAGAAGGTATAAATTCGCCAGATTTCCAGCAGCTTTATCTCCAGTCCAAACGTAGCCTGTCCGGAGTCAATCCCCGTCTCTCTAAATTACAACCAGCCAGCATCTCATTGGTTCTTGAAAACTCACGTCAGGGCGACGACGCGAATGACGAAAATTACTTGTATTTTCCGACTGAGGAGAGGCGAAATAGCCCGGCCTCCTTTTACGTCCCCCCCCCCTTGTATTTTGAAAGGGGGACTGGGACTATGGCGCGCGAATACTTAGGCATCTTATACCTTCTCTCTGAGATACTGATATAACTTCTTGTTACTACTAAAAAACGTGTATATGTTTTTAAAGACTACATGTATTTATTTCAGGGTACGATCTAACTCTAAAAAGAAATCTAACCCTTTTTATTCTATATTAATTATTTTATTATTCATCTTACGAAAGGATTTATCATTTATTGTATTATCGGTGTTTCAATAAAGAAAAAAGAATTTTTTTAAATAACCCACCAACTACCGCAGATTTTTTTTGTGTAATTCATTTTATTAACATCAAATATACCAGAAAACAAAAAAAAACATACTTCTTATGTGTGGCTGCTAACTTCTGGTAACACCTAATTATTAATTTATTATTAATATTATCTTAATTCTATTTTAAATTTAGATTTTTTTTTTTTGAAATTTCACCACATTCTTGTTAACGTACTTGTTAACTTAAAACTCCACATTGCGGAATTTCCTTTTTTAATTAATTTTTATCATCTCGTATAATTAATAACGCGCCTTACAATTATTAAACAACGAACGGCTATGGGACAAAGATTATTACGGAAAAAATAAATCAAAGCGAATGATTTAATTTTCCTCTTCTCCGAACTTCACTTACGGTATATATAAACTCCGGGGACTAAAAATATAACTGGAATGCTTTAGGGGGGGAAAATAAACAACACAGAGGGTTAGAGAATAGCTTTCCATTAATTTTACGGTGTTTTCAATTAAAATTAAACTACAAACTGAAATTGAGGAAAGGGAAATACGAAATACGTTTAATTTTTGCGATGAAAGACACTTAAATACGTTTTCTTTGGTGTCTCAAGTTCTCAACTCCCGGGGAAACTTTTTTTTTCTTTTTTTCGTAGCATTTTTAACTATATATATATATATTTACCAAGATATATTGTTTTGACCGTCCATAATTATTATTTTTACATATACATTCAGCTAATTAAGATTTTAAACTAAGATTTTTACCCCAAAAAATGTTTTTTATTATAGATTTTTTAAACTGACGAGTCTTGTAGGAAATATCATATATATTTTTTTTCGTAGAGGTACATTGGAGCTTTAGACTTTCGTCAAAATTGTTAAAAAATAACTGAATAACGGAGTTTTATTCCTTATCCTTCAAGAGTAAAGATCACGATGAATTTAATTTAAACTAATTGCGGTTAAAAACTTTCATGGTCAATTTTCAACCAATTTTGACGAGAAACCCGTTAAAGCTCAAATCCAAGCTCTATCATTCTAATCCTCCATTCAGCTAAATACAAAACCGATTAATATTTCACAAAAAACCTTTCATTTAACGATGAATTAGCACGTAAGTATTTGAAAAAAGTCTAAACAATTTTCGAATACAAGTTTTTAGTTGGGGGCCTTCCCCCGATAGATTTTAAAACTAAGACGGCCCCCCCGAGGCGCAATGATATGAGCTTTATCTTCTGACCAAAAACCCATTTAAAGATTAAAGGTAATTATCATAAACGATAATTATTCAAAACGAACAAAAAAAAAAGGAGGAGAGGAAAACACTAATAACAAAGTTATAATATTATAAAACAATTAATTACTAACGGTGAAGAAATACTTTACGTTTTTTATCGACCTTGTATATATAAGTTCCGCCATTTTTAACTTATAGATAAATTTGGAGGGGGACGTTAGCGCTAATAAAAAAATTGGTTCCTATTTAGTTTCAACCGTTCTCATTGTAAATTAAGCACAATTAGAATTTCGTAAATAAGCAACCGGTATTATTAATTTAATTTATCAAATTTGCGAGAACTTATTGTCTCAATTGTTTTTTTTTTTTTTTTCAATTATTATTCGTTATCAGGGTTTTGGTGGTTATTGTTGTTGTTGTATATTTATTAGAACTGATCAAACAACAGTTCACATAATTGCTGCGATACATTATCTTTACTGGTTCGAATGGTCAAACGATACATCTGTTAAAGAGGCAATAAAAACCTCGTTAACGTCAGAGTATCAAGAATTATAAATCCCAAAGCCTTTCAAGGATGATGGGGGAGGATGCGAAATCTGAGAGAAATAGGCGCGCTAACTGTGGAACGCGAGACGGACAGACGGCGTTCTACCGTGGGACGGACGGTCAGTCGGTCGGGCGGCGGCGGTCTAACGAGGGACGGACGGTCGGTCGGGCGGAGGCGGTCTAACGAGGGACGGACGGGCGGAGGCCGTCTACCGAGGGACGGACGGGCGGAGGCCGTCTACCGAGGGACGGACGGGCGGCGGCGGTTTACCGAGGAACGGACGGGCGGCGGCGGTTTACCGAGGAACGGACGGGCGGCGGCGGTTTACCGAGGAACGGACGGGCGGCGGCGGTTTACCGAGGAACGGACGGGCGGCGGCGGTTTACCGAGGAACGAATCACATAGACCAGTCACCATTTCCTAGGAGTATTCCGTCACATTTTTAGCATCCTGAACTCTTCCACAGTTAGCGCGCCTATTTCTCTAAGATTTCGCATCCAGGGTCAGAGATCCCAATCCTCAAAGACACCAGTAGATGGCAGGGTACATACAATTTATTTCCAGGTTTGTAGGAAAGCTAACAAGCCATCTGGTGGTGACGAAAAAAAAAAAAAGGAAAGAGGACTTACCTGGGCTTGTCGATTTGGTTCTAGCCTTAACAAGCACCCAATCTGAACAATCCTGGTGTGAACAATTCCAGCGCAGACAAAATTCTCAGGGTTAGGATCAATGCCTTCCAGAAGTTGGATACCGAACCCAATTAGTTTGGGTTTTATAGCTTCATTATCCATGGGGAAGCGGGCTTTGAAGATTTTCTGGCACTCTTGCGCGGGACTTTAAATAAAAAAGGGCAATGAAAACACGTCGGATATCATCTAAAAGCACTTAATGACAATGTACCTGCTTAAATTCTTCCACCTTGTAAAGAAAGACTCGGAATTCATGACTGTGGGCTCAAAGAATTTGTTCAGTGTCAATGGAAGTTTTAGGCTTAATTTTTGTTGAGCTCCACAATACCTACGAAATAGTTAATTAGTTGGAAACTGTTTATTAGTTTACTATCTAAGGCTAATTAGACTTAGATTCTTACACAAACTGAAGCGTTAGGGATGGATATTCAGAGAAGGAGTCTATGCATTCCACATTCAAGAGCTGCTGAACTTGCGCTCCAGCTTCAACTTCAGGTTCTACAGGTCTTACCTGCACGTTTAATTCTGGAAACAAGGTATCAGTTATTAAAAAACCCTCTACAGCCAAAATTTTTAAGCCTTGGCAAATTTCACAACAAAGGCTTAGTTAAAGTTAGTGAGTTTATATTACTTGTTGAAAGCTCTCCGGGACAAGACACGCTTGGTGTGAATCCACTAAACTTAAAATTAGTTTTATTTCCATAGAACAAAGTCATTCTTCCCAGATTTTGCCGGAACTCGCATTTGACTCCAATTTGAAGGAGGTCATTTTCGAATAAGACTCCGTTCGATTTATACATCAGCCTGTTGTGCGTTTTTTTTTATTAGTAACGTTACTTCCTTAAAAGGGACTTAATAAATTACTTCTTAAGGCTTTCATCATTATTAACAACGACAGCTGTTCCTGAAGTAGCGTCTCCCGGGACAGCTCCAGAGTCAGACAGTGGTCCATTAGTACTAGACCCACCCAAATCCCCAAAAACATCGACTAATACGCTGGTATTGTTGACGGGGGCAGTGGGACCATTACTGGTAACTCCGTTAGTAGAAATACCCAAAAGATCAACGTTTCCGCCATTGGTGGCAGCAGTCTCGAAGTTGGCTTTCGCGGCAACAGAGGCGGCGGAAGGAGTTTTATTAGCGAAAGCTATGTTAACACTCAGTCCTTCAGCTATTCCAGGCTTTTTCTTCTTGAGAATGGCTAAGATTGAGGATTCCCTTTCGGGGAAAGGGGGCATTTCTTCGAGAACCGTGGCAAGAACATCGGCGGAAGCTATGTTACTTAAACTTAGGTATTCTACTGATCGTTGTTGCAGTTCAGCATCAGCGCTACGAATGTTATTGTCACTTTTTAGTATCTGAGAACGAATGAAAATATAAAATTACGCTTGATTTTGAAGAATGCAATTCAAAAACGTTACATTTTGAATATCAGTTTTGATTTCCGAAAATAAATTTATGAACTTGACGTAAGTGGTTAAAAGTAAAGCTCGAGTCGAAGCTGAACATAAATGGTATTTGGAATGAAGAAGTTGAAATTGAATGATGGGGCTCGATCTCTGGTCACCAGCGATGAGATTACCAAACTCCCCCAAAACGTAACCAGCCACTTTAATCATATTTTCGTGACAAGCGGGTGCTTGCAGGGCCTCAAATACAGTTTTGGCAGCGTAGCCCTGAACATCTTCTCTGTTTATAACAATTTGAATGACGCGATACCAAACCTAAAAGGCGTATAAAAAATTCCTCAAGCTCCGCTAAAGGTAAGTCTACAAGATGAGGAGAAATATACAAACCTCTTCACTGACATAATCGCCCGCAATTCTGATCAGATTGAGGATAACGTCGACGTACCAGGTGTAATCAGACGCGTATTTTTCAGCCAAAATAGCAACTTTCAGAACCATTTCTTCCCTGATGGAGTAATCAGCGGACTCCAAGTAATTCAACATCTCCCCCACTATTTCCTCAGCGTTAGATTTATCGCACATGGCATACAACAGATCTACCGCTCTTTGCCTAACACTAACATCTCGTTCCGTCTAAACAAACAAATGCGGACCTATTGTAATTCTGACTATACGGAGCAACTTTAATTCATTAACCTTCAAAGATGTGACCACCGTATCTTGATGCTTTTTGACAGCTTCGTGTGAAAACTCTGATGTGGCTAGAGTGCACATACTTTCCAGAGCTAAATACCTCAAATTGGTTTCTCGATGTTGCAAAAACTGCCCGAGCTGATTACAAGCTCTAACTAACAAATTTGGCTCGCTATCCATGTGTATTATTAGGCTAATAGCCTCAAAGAGAACAGCGTTTTTTGCATTGGAGTGCTGAACTTTCTTAGACTTTGGTGGCTCTTGGGCCTTGTTCAGAATAGTTTCGATACATTCAGTCAAACGACCTCTAACTCCGGGGTCATCGGGAGGAGGGTAGTTTTGAAGCAAACGCAAAAGCTTCACAGAGAGCCAAGGAGCAGGAACAAAATAGTAGGTGTAATCCTGAAGGTCTGTGTAAGAGGCTGTAACTATCTGCAAGTTTTATTCAACATAAACGTCGTTTGAAAATAATTCTACTCAAGAGTATAAACACACTGATCCTTACTCTACTTAATCTAGACACCGCCAATGACACGCAGCCTTTGTATTCCTCTGGGTTTTTCTTGACGAGGGCATTTATTAAACTAACAGCTGCTGTCACTACACCCTATTAAAAACATTTCTGATCATGAATACGTGATTTTCTTTGGGGGGACGTCAGCATGCAGTAAGAACCTTACTATTACCATGTGCTGATCATTGAGTAGGTGGATAATACGCGAAGTCCATTCCCCACTGGGAATAATATCAGGTAATGTGCGAAATAAACGCAGTAGGCATAGAGCGGCACTTTGTTTTACCACATCTATTGTATCTCTATAGAAATATTCGAGTACTTTAGTCTAACATTGACCTTAGTATCCTAACTTCAATTATACCCCGAGACTAGAAGCTTTGGTATTTCAGAGCCAAACGTTTCGGCCATTTCTCTGCTTCCAATGTTAGCGATGCATTGTAAGGACAAGTTTACGTGAATGGGGTTGCGAGATGACAAATCATTCTTAATTGACTGAATGATGAGTTTCATCAAATCACTATTGGCATTCATAAGAACCGAAATAAAAAGGTAACCCTAAAGGATTTTCAATTCATTTTTAGTCTATAATCTAAATTAAAAGTTTCAATCAAACAAACAATTTGCTTCTCAGAGTATTTATTTGAACTAAGAAGGTTAACGGCCTCCATGTGTCCAAAGTCAATGTCATGACCAAGAAGAAATATGAAGAGTAGTTTGCAAACATATTTTTTCTTCTGGTAACCATCTAGAGTCTTGTCTCCTTCATTTCCAATGAATTATTTAAGTTAAAAGTCCCAAATTGTACCCACTCGCGTAGGAGTGGCAATATTTACCTTTGAACTTAGACCGTATATTCGCCAACTCTTTATTAATTCTTTTAATTTCTGCCTCCTTGCTCTTACAATTTCTTATATCGGAAATGAAGACGGCCAAGCCTCTCATTCCTTCTCCTCTTACCGCCGGCATGGTTTTAACTCCTTATTTCTAGTCCACAGTTAATAATAAAACTGGTTGCTTATATTCTGTAATAAAATCCCGATGGTATCTAACTTTAATTGTTGACCTAAATAACGCGACTATGATTAAATCTACAATAAAATACGATTAAATTTAGCGAAACTATACAGAAATCGATTAAAACTAGATAAATTTAATAACGCCGGACGTAGTAAATCATAAAATTAGCCTTTGAGGTCAGAAATACTTGAAAAACGCCCACTTCAGTTCAACTTGCCACCACCACCACCATAGATGTTAGGGTTATACAAGGCTTAGCGAAATACTAAAGTTTAATTATATTTCGTAAGGTTTTATTATACTCACAACCACCGTAAATCGAAGCCCCGCGTTGAAATTTTATATTAAGAGATAACTTCAAGCATAATCTAGATTAAAAATTAATCAAGTTTGAAAATCAATAACGACTTTGATCCGGCATTAGTTGACAAGTCGTCGAAGCCATTTTCATTTTCTAAAACCGGGAAAAATGATGAGGCTAAAGAATTTCAAGGGGGATAGGAAAAGAGGGCGGGAAATATCAAAGGGCGCCGAAACCGCCAAATTCAAAGTTGGCAAAATCGTCTATAATTCGTCTAAAAATATATGAAAAAGATCTATATTCCTTAAAAAAGATCTATATTTGTCATCCACAAGCGTACATTGCCCTTAAAAATAAAAATACTTCAGACTATATAATATTTGGAACTATTTCTTCCCACAAATTATTACCTACAGCATGCCTACAGAGATAGGCCAAATGACGTCACATGACAAGTCGAAGCCATTTTCATTTTCTAAAACCGGGAAAATTATGAGGCTAAAGAATTTCAAGGGGGATAGGAAAAGAGGGCGGGAAATATCAAAGGGCGCCGAAACCGCCAAATTCAAAGTTGGCAAAATCTTCGTCAAGCGTACATTGCCCTTAAAAATAAAAATACTCCAGACTATATAATATTTGGAAGTATTTCTTCCCACAAAATATTACCTACAGAGATAGGCCAAATGACGTCACTTGGCATGGCAGTCTGGCAGATCCCATATTAATTTAACAAACCACTTTCTATAGAGCTATATCAGTTGAGGGGGGGGGGACGTCACAGTTGGGCCTGCCAATAAACGGGGCCGCCGTGCGGCCCCGCTGAAGAACTTATGCTAAATTTCCCTCACAATATGGCGCCTAGGCGGGGACTGACGAAACCCCGCCTCAAAAGCTCTCCTCCCCCCCCCCCCCGAATTGAAATAGGTGTATTGCAAATAAAAAGCAAATTATCATCATTACTATATTGATTTATTTAAAATACTGCTTCAAAAATTCCAAACACTGCACAAAATTTTAAGCTTACTGAAAAAATTTCTTTAAATTCTCTGAACAAATTCAAACAACATTATTTTCTTTGGTTCTAATTTTCACACTCTATTTCTATTATCTATATTTCTCTTTCTGTAGGAAATATTTAGTGATTGAGGAAAATAAAGGTTTCTCATCTTATTATTATTATTATTATTATTATAGGTTTTTTATACATTTTTTTTTGTGTGTCAATTAGTGTTTGGATTTTGGAAAAATGACGTGTGCTGAAATAGGAAAAAATTGGACTACCGCAGATCTAATCACTCGAATTGCATAGTTTACGTGTTTATTTGTTTTGTTTTTTTTCCTTTATTACCATTGGCATAAAGACGTCAAAAGTTAAAGTTTGTCTAGCCCTTTGGTGCTATCGTATAATTATTAATTATTATTTGTGATTTAAATAATTAATTAATTAATTTCAAAGATTTTTTATTTAAAAAAAGCACCATTTGAGCATCCAATTTGGTTTCAGCAGCGTTTAAATTAAATTTGTCATTAACTAATTCCTTCCATACATTACCGCTTTTAAAATACAGTAAAGAAAGAGTTTCACTATATTAAATATTTTTAATCACATTTTTTCCAAGGAATGAATTTAATCTAACTAAATTAATTAATTAACTAGGCCTATTAATTATTAGGAATTTTTATACAATTTTATAGGAAATTTCCTTTATAATTTAAATCTAATTTCAACATACTCTCCCCTTTCCCTTTTATACTTAAAGATATATAAATGTATTTAAACTTAATGAAATTCGTTAATAACAACAATATTTATCGTTTAATATATAAATTAAAGCTTTTTTTAAGTTTATTTCTTTCTTTCTTTAGTTTGATCATTATCGGAACATTTGACTTAAACGTTTCTTAAATAAAACCGGGGCAACAGCCAAAACAGCGAACCCCGCTAACAGGAGTAAATTGGACCAGGAAAGAGCGTCACTTGACGAAGTTAACTCTTGCAATGTTGTCCCCGCCCTAATTGCTACAAAAGAAGGAGGAGCTACTCCTAAGAATGTTCCCAGAAAAAACGGAAACAGAGGAACGTCAATGACTGGAGAGGTAATATTAATAAACCAGTTTGGTAAAAATGGAGTGATTCTCAAGAAAATAATGTAGTTTAATAAATTGGAACGATGATTATTGACCTAAAATAATAAATTTTTTTAGTTTCTGACAACAGTAACGAATTATATTGTCTTACGTGTTGCGACCATTCCGCAACCTTGCCAGGAATATATTTAATAACTAATTTTCGACCAACAAGATATGACAATAAGTAACAAAATGACGCACCCAGTGACGAACACTGTTGATAAATAACACTTGAAACTTATTCTGTTTTAAAATTTTCACCTAAAAAAGTACTTACAAGACACACTAGGAACAACGCTGCTGGGAATGGAAATAGAAAACCGGAAAGAATGCTTAAAAATATTGATCCAGGAATGGCAAATGACTGTAGGCTAATTTTCACAAAACAAATGATCAGACTCTTAAAGATTCTATTTAAAATTCCACTTACAATATATAGGTCATAAAAAAGCCCCCCATAACGGTGGCGTAATATTTATCTTTGTAATGATTTAGAACTTTGCCCAGAGCTTTGGCATCATCTATATTTTTAGGTAATTTGAAATGTTGCGATTCATCTCTGAAAATCAATTTTGGTAGCCAACTGGATCAAAAGGGAAAAGGGTTAAATACAATTAACTTACTCTTCAAGCTTGGGAAAGTTGTAATATGTTATTGCTAAACAAGATACTGATGTTATAAAAATGCCTAATACTACGAGAAGAGCGAATCTTGTACTTCCTTCATCTTTATTATCTAAATTTTAGGGAAAATCATCTTAATGAAAATCCTATAACTTAATTAGCTCAAGGATGAGTTATCAAAAACTCATCAAGGTTTTTTATCTTGACCAAGGCTTAAATAGTTTTCTCTACATTCACAGTTTCATTACTACTTTCATACATAACATGTTGTAACAATTTTCGCTTTCCAAATGAAGCCAGGTTCGATTTTCACAATTTAGCAAGTACAGTAACATATTTAAGTTTATAATTACCTATAATTTTAACATTTTCCGCTTTGCTTTCAACACCATTCGTTTCATTTTCCAAAATTACATTCAGCCTTTTTCTCGGTGTACTTTCCTCTGCCGCCATTTTTCTCTCACTGCCAAGCTGCGTTTTTGGGATACGGGGGATGGAGAGTCTGCGCAGAACGTCAACAGAGAAATTGGGACGGATGTTATTCAGCACCAACACATAGTAACTCAAATGGTTACAGAATCAACAATTGCACTACTATTCACTAAATATCCACTAAACGTGGAAACGGAAGGCTTAATTACATTAATACATATTTTAGGATGGTATACGATAAACTAATTTTTAAATACTCCCAAAAATTGTACCCCGTTATATTGAATAACTTATTTTTCTCCGGAGTTACGACATATTGAACCCGAAGCCCATTACAAGTCGCGCGGTTGCTATGGGCAACCATAGAGAAACACCTCCTATGGCTTCTCTTCTCTTATCCTATTTATCCCAGAAGTTTTTCTATGACGTAATCTGCCGGAAGCGCGAGATTGCCATTGGTTATCTCTTATCCCCCTTGAAAACCGTGAAAATTCCCTCTTGTAGATTCCGATAATGACTTTGGAGCTGCATTTCTCAAACAACTGGATAGCTACTGTCGTGAAAATCTAATTAATTATTTCTCTCCCTCTCCCTCTCTTTCGCAATCTTCCAATCAAATCTCGGTCGGCCTCGAGCATCTTCGTAATTATCTTGCAAAATAATCAAAGCGTTGCTGCGGAATATTAACCACAGTTTTCGCGTAAACACTGAGGTTAGGAGCGTGGAATCAATAGAGCTCTTAAAGAGTGCTTGTTCCCAGTGCATCCCGGCCGCCGGGGTCTAACTTCCGCTTTTGCGGGGACTGCGTTTGGAAAAGTCCATTTTAAGCATCGAGCTTCTACAAGATGGTAAGAAGCCGATGGATTTATCAGATCAATGTTTATCAGATGATTGTTTTATAAGTATTGTTGGAAATTTCACAAAGTTTCGAAAAATTGGTAAGAAGAAAGAGGGAGAAACCGATTATGAAACGGGAACCGATGGAACGGAAATAAACAAACAAGGATCCGGTAAATATTTTACACCTGTTAACCCAATGTTTCTCCTCCCTGTTTTTAATCCTCCCCTTATTAGGGTTAAAAATTAGGCCTAATTTTTAGGGCGGTGTTATCAACGCTTTAGTGTTAAATAATTCATAGAAAGGGGGTCATATAGTGTAGCCCACAGGGTCACAGAGTTATTGACCTTGCATATTGATTTTTTTTATCCGACCTGCGATCATTAAAGGAACCTATGGTGTTTTATTTTCAAGAAAAATAAAACCTGCCCCTTTAGTAGGGTTTCACGGTTTTACACCAGACTAGGAGTTCGGTATAATTTAAAACGTAGTAGATTATTTTTAGGCCTATTTTTCTCTTGTTTGTGGTTGTTTGCTATTAAAGTTTTTGATGCTTGAAAGTAACTTTGTGTAATCGGATTCATCATTAAATTACGCAAATCTTGGTCCATATTCAAATAAATGAACCTATTATTTATACAATTTTAAGAGATATTTGTGGCAAAATTATTGGTGGAATGTTTTTAGGTGAATTGGAACCCTTAAAATCTAAAGGACCAAAAGAGGCCAGCGTTATATACACGGGGTCAAAGCAGGTCAATGTTATAGTTAAAGGTGGTAGCCAGCCCATGGCTGTACCAAAATTGCCTAAAACTGAAAGGTTAGACCAGTTATTTTATTTTATTTTTTTTTCGGGGTTTTAATTTAGACAATTATGATATATTTTATTTCTGTACCATTAGTATCACTTCTGGCCTAAAATCTGAACATGATGAATCTCAAAGCTATGGTAACGCTGTAATTGTCGCATGCAATAAATTTTAAACTTCTTTTAATTAAAATAAAAAGCTTACTTTCGTTTAAAATTGTTAATTATTGGGTTTTTTTTTCTTTTAATTCTATTTCAAGGTACAAATGGATCGGATCCAACAACAAGCCCTGACAAGGGCGCGTGCGTTGAAATCAACCTGAATGATAACGAAGGTTAGTGTCTAAATATTACGTTCTTCTGGTTATACAGGGTGGAAACCTTCGTTACCGACCAGCCTAGTTACTTCTGTTCAATTCCTCTACTAGTGTCCGTAAATAACATTCAAATTATTCACCGCTCTCTCTCTCTTTCTCTCTCTCTCTCTCTCTCTCTCTCTCTCTCTCTCTCTCTCTCTCTCTCTCTCTCTTTCTCTCTCAAGATATGGTTACAGATCCGAAAAAACCGCCAAAATGGCATCAACAATTCGTGAAAAAATTGAAAACACCGCATTTTCCCGTAAGAGAAGCCAAGGAACCGAAACAGCCAAAGGAAAATACTTATCCCCAAAAGAAAAGTGGAGGTGGTGGAGGACCAAAATTTTCCAAAATCTTTGACCTGAATCCGCCAAATGATACCCCGAGATTGGAGTATAAATTTGAGGAATGGAATTGCAGTCATTTAAACCCTGATTATCACGAACCATGCAGAACACTAAGTCCTTTGTCCACAGCGTAAGTATTGAGTAAAGTCATTCAAAATGAAATATAATTTTCAATGGGAGTAAAAACGCGGACAGGCCCCTATAAGTTAGCTTTTCCCTGGGCAACGGTGTATTGAGGGTGAAACATTTCTACAGGGGCTATGGGAAAATACACGAGAACGTTTCCCCTGCGAGGATGCTTCACCTTCCACCACGAAAAATACCTAAACATTATCTAACGCTACCAATATTTTTATTAATATTACTGTTAAATCTAGAAAATGCAGAGTTTAAAAATATTTTCATTTCAAAACAATATCTGATTTTCTCTGACAAATTTTAACACTTTGATTTGTAGAAAATTTTGATTGTTACGACTAAAAATGGTAATTAAAATAAAACTTAATTTTCACCCACAGAGTCAAAAGTTACGGCCATCAATACTGGGGCGAATTTTTCGCTTTTATTCAACCAGTGGCCGATTTTGTCATTGCCTTATTTCTGGAATTGTTATCATTCGTGGCTCGAGTCAGCGGTCATTTGTTAACCGGCACTTTGATGCGTCTGACAGATCTCTTAATTAAACCACTTTTGGTTTTCACTTTCAACGCCCTGATACTTCCCCCTTTTATCCTCTTACAAAATATCCTCAGAGCATTGGCCAACTCGACTATACCACTCTTCGAAGTTCTTCAACGCGCCATGGAAGTCCTAGCTGTCCCGATACAAGCATTTCGGCTGGTTGAGATTAAAAACGTCACTAACAACACCTACTCTAACGCTACTACCGCTGCTGGAAATATACCCTATTCGATAACGGAGCCCGTGAGAGGCAATTACAACGCGTTACAAGGATCATCCAATCAAAATATGCCAAGCCAGCCGAGTCAAAACTCTGGGGTCACTGTCGAAGAGGTTTAAAGAAGGGGATTTCACCAAAAAAAAAAATATCGAAATCATTAAACCTAAGCCTTTTTTAAACACGAAAACAAAAATTACGACCAATTAAAGTACCGAACGGAGCATTACGCATTGACATTACACGCGAAATTTAAATTAGTTCCTTGAATTTTTATAATTTTTTTTTGCGATTATTCCCTAAATATTAATATACCTGACCCTAATTTTATATTAATGTTAACATTAATTTAATTCACGTATTAACCATCGATCGAAATATATGCATTTGTTAAGAGCTTAAAAACTAACTGAGCTACATTTTTTCTAAGTGCGATTAAATTTTGTTAAAATTTTAATATTTTCCGCCATTTTTTGCGCTCAAAAAATTTGGCAAGTAGTACAAATTTTTGAATCATATTTATAGAAGTAGGGGAAGTTATTTATATGGTTATATATAGCGATTAGTGTAATTAAATATAATTGTTTAACTTAAAACTATGGGCTTTTGGTTGTTCATTTGAATATGCGATAATACGTGCCCGTGAAAAATGAATTTGCTCTAAATGTGCAAAAGTTTAAAAAGCAAAAAAATATATATATATATATGATTGTATAAGAAGTTGCAAAATAATTTGGGTTGCAAAAAAATAAATGAAATAAAATATAATCATTCGTTATTGAAAAGTAAAAGTATATTATATAGACAGCGAGAAAGTTGAAATTAAGGTGTTGACGTGTTTACCATCCAAAGAGTTAGACAATGAGGTAGATTAATTAATTATCAAATTAAGACGGGACTGCCTAAAATATATACATATACAGTGGTGAGTGGTAAAGTTGGAGAAGTTGAATTAATTAAGAATTTGAAAAATGTTGTGAAGAAAAAAAAATTAATCATATTATAGATTTTAGATTATCGTTATATGAATGTAGAGGTTTTCAAACAAACAAACAAACAAAAAAATTCTTCATGGGCTTAAAGCTATATTAAGTCAGGGTTACATATTTGATGTTAGATGTTAAGACACTTATTAAGAATCATTTAATTAATTTGAGCACGCAAATTTTGAATTTGAATTTGTATTTGAATTTGAGAAAGTTTAAAAATCAAAAGAGTTGAATTCATTTCCAATTTTCTCAGATCATGGAAAGGGTGGGTAATTAATAAAAGGTTAAAGGGCAGCCCCGCGATTTTAAAATCAAATCATAGATATAAGACGTTCATATGTTTCCGCTTAAAATAATCATTTTAACTAACTAAAAATTTAAAACGGTTTTGATACGAGAAATTTTTATATTAATTTATTACTAATTAGTTAAGGTAGTAATTATATAAATTTTTGTATGTTTTAACGTAAGTAGATGATATTAGGTAGGTTTTCTATACGAATATATACATTTTACTGGATCAAAACCATTTAAAACAAAAAAAAATAAACTAAACAATTATCATATCGAGAAACATGAAAATGTTATATCTATGAAACGTAAACTTATTTTTTCACACGATATATTAAAATCAAACGAAAAAAACGATAATGCACCACACACACACACACACACACACATATATAAACACAAGGTTCTTTGTACTTTTTCACAATTTATACTGCTTTTTGTAATAATAATCGAAATACTTATATCTTAATCTAAAGTTCTAAACCCAAGAAAAACTAAAAAACAAAACTTCGATTTTAAAATTTTAAACAAATCAAAACTAATGTTACTATTGTTAAGTATTTACATTGAAAATGAACCCGCTGCCAAAGACTCCTGACACGAGTTTTTTAAATTTATTAAAAATTGAGAAAATTTTAATTCAACACGATTGTAACCCAAAAAAAAAAATTTGGACTGACATCGATTTATCGAAAAATAAGTGTTTTAAAAAGCACCGAATCGAGTTTTAAATGTGTATTTTGTGACCGTTAAATGTTCTAAAATCCGAATAAATGTGTTAAAATCTATTCAAGTTGTATTTTGATTTATATATTTTTAAGGGTTCATACAGGCTGAAAAATAGGCCCTGGACAAATGTCCACTTTAAAAATTACCCAGACCAGTTCAAAAATTAAATGCTTGATGAGGATCTACTCCCCCATAAGTTTATCATGCCTCTAAGTACACAAATATGGGTTACAAATGGGCATCTTCCGCAGGCTACTGTGACGTCAGAAGAGAGAAAATTTTGAAATTTCTGTCGCGGTGCAGCCACCAAGCGATCGAGACGATTACTAAATGGGTCACATGAAAAAAATCATCCAATGGAATAAAGGAGATTTTTACGTTTCGTATAGAGGGGGGGGGGGTACGAATTTTACTTAAAGGGGCTGGCCGGAGCTGTTGGGGTGAAGGGGGGGTCAAACTGTTGGTTAACATATTGCTTACCCGCCCACCGCGACGGTGGCGCCATTCCTTATGGCCAAAGAGCTGGATGTTTTCTCCCTGAACTAAGGGCGGACTTCACCCCAACAGCGCCGGTTAGCCCCTTTAAGCAACCCTAAAATCCCCCCTCTCGCGCTCTCTCTCTCGTGAGATAGAGGCGGTTTCAGTCCTGAAACATTCTAAAAGAGATAAAAGAAACGCTAGGCTAGGCAGTACAATTTTGTATTGAAGTTGAGGTGATAAATGATACGGAGAGAGTATATGGTTTCATTAAATGGAGCCGGACAAACACTATAGAGCTATTTCAGAGGGGGTAATGGCTACGTCACCAAGGCTATTTGCCCATAGAGAAAACCCTCATAAAATGGCCGCCCTACACTCAAAGGCAGGCCCAATTTTCGTAGCAGACGAAATTTTTCCCCCACTGAAATAGCTCTATTGCCATAGGAGTAGCAGCCATTTCTCTACTTAGAGGCATGATAAACTTATGACTACCCTTGTGGCCACTTCATTAATTAAAAATATGCAAAGATTAACAATTTTTAGTGGCCAGTGTCCAGTTTTTTTAAATTAAAGTGCTTGGGCTCTAATGGCCACATGTAGATCGTAGAAGAAAGCGTGGATCGAACTTAACTAGAGTTTTCCCGCCTTAATTACAGAATGGGCATTGGACAATGGAACCCTTTTACAAGTATCTTAAAATGAAAAATAAACTTACAGATTTTTTTGGCGGGTAGCTTAATCCTTTTTGGTGAATACAAGTAGATCATTTCAATTATTTTCAACAGGATCGTAACGAACCACAGTTCTTCATGCGTTAGACATACCTACTGACGTCCGGCAAATGCTTGAACTCATGCACAGTGGTACTGTTCAAATTCGCGAATTTTTCCATCATTCACCGAATTCCCCCCCCCCCCCGGCTTGGTAGACTACAACATCATTCGCGATTTGCCCACCACTTCTCATGCAACATTAGACATGTATTGACGCAACGGGCATCTGATTGGTTACTCAGTAAAGCAGACTAAAACGAAAAACTCAGCAAAACAAGAAAAAAAGAGTTATTTACGTGATTTATCCCGTAAATTGACATTTTAACTTCACATTAGAGAAATTTTTATTATTTTTAGCAATGGTAATACAATATTTACATTATCTACTAATACTTGTTACATTTATTAGGCCTTAAAGATTCTTTTCTGAAGAAGTTAAAAACAAAAAATTGAAAAAAAAACTAAAATTAAAATTTTCTTCTAGATGTGATAACGATCGAAAAGAGTTCAAATTAACTACTTTTGTTATACGTAAACTAGCTAGAACAAAATAAATAAAAAAAAAAACAAACAAACAAAGAAAGAAAGAAATAAATTAATCTCGCAAAACACGTGGTCAATAATTATGGAATGGGTTTTGCGCAAGCGTGGGATTTATTCAGAAAATATTTTTAAACCCACTCTTTATTAATTTAAGCGGAGAAAGTTTTTCTACAAAGATATATTCAGTATTCTTAGCGATTCTAATGAGTAATTCCCACCATTCCCATATCTTTTTCGAACATTTTTTTCAACTCCTCGTACTGTTTAACGTCACTTTCCAAATTCTTTTTGTAATCAACCTCTTCTTTTCCGCTCGACTTTATTTCCGCCATGAATTGTTGAATGTAACTAGGATCCGTATACTGTTAAAAAAAAAAGAAAGAAATGATATAAACCCTTAAGCCTTGGCCAATTGAATGATCTTTTAAAATTACTTTGGTTCCGTCTAATTGTAGCTGAGCAGCGAAAGCTTTAAGATATTCCAAACAATCCAAAGGTGTAGCGTCAATCGATGGAATTTTCAAGCCAGCCGCGGATCCTTCAACTTCAGTACTTCCGTGCGTTATTTTGGAGAAAGTTATTTCCTTCGAGAACTTATATTCCGTATTTGTAGCACCACCGCTATGTCGTTTCGTATCAGATCCACCGGTATTCTTCTCCTGAGCGATATTACTTAGTCCCCTTCTGATATAATTCTGGAAGAATTCCGAAGACCTTTGCAAAAAGGGTTCAATATCGGCTTCGGGATGACCTTGTTGGAATTCAAATAGTTCTAACAGACCCTTTGGAGACATTTTTATATAATTAGATTAATTAATTAATTAAACTTTTAATTAAAACTAACTAACTAACCTCTTTCGTATGCTCTTTATCACCAATTTTCTTAAAAATCTCGGCTAAAGCGTCATGGCTATTTCGTGGTAGATGTCTCAATGGGCTAGCCTTATTCTAAATGTAAAAAATTATTAAATTAAGGTTAATTTTAATTTAGTTTAATGCCCAGCTATTAAATTAATAAGAGGGTAATTTGAAACGCGAGAAAATGATCAAAATCCAAATTAAAAATGTTAAAAATTGTTAGTGTTTTAAAAGAAAATTTATTCGTTCTCGTCATATAAAAGTAAAAACATTTTACACGAAAAATTTTGAAACTTTATAAAAAATTAAAAATTATTATTTGTAATAGCCTAAACTAACTGTAAATTAAATTTATCAAAAAAACTAATACAATACTCTTTTCATATCAAGTCCTTCAGGGCTCTCCAAATTTGTCGAACGATGACCACCGCGATTGCTTCTATGACGATGTCCACCTTCCCCTTTTTCTTTATCAACGTTAATCATGCGGTTTAAGTATATATGCAAGTCAGATTCTTGGAGATTTGGAATAAGGGTTAAGTGTTTATTAACCTGAAAGAATTTTAATTACCTTAATGATTACGTAAACTGTCTAAAACCATTCAAATGTCTTACATCTTCTCCTTTAACATTCACTAAATGGTACAAGGTCGTTTTAATCGTACGTAAGGGAACATCGGACGATTTTTCTTTCCAAAAACTCGAAGGATACGATTTCAAAAAGACATGGCAATCGAGAAGAATTCTATCAATGTTTAACTCGTTAATATACAGATTTATAAGACGTAACATTTTCCATAAACACTGAAAAAAAGGAAAACGATTAAATTGATTCGAAACAATCGAAAGAAAAACCTTACTTTCATGATAAGTTCGGTGTAACGTTCAGTAGCGGTAACATTTCCAACGCATTCGTGAAGTAATTTAATCAGAGCGCTCATTGTGTGCGTAGGATTTGACTTTTGAAGTATCCTGATGACTAGAATGTTGATAGATTTGACCACCATCGGTCCTTCGGCTAATTCATTTAAACGAGTATCAAGGATAACAGTCAATAGATGCGGGATCAAGTCGCGAATAACATCTCGACTCGCTAGTCTAGCCAATTTCGGGTGGTCAAAGAGCTAAAAAGACATTTATTAGCGCTCACCATTATATTACGAACTTGGCCAAGAAACATTCGACTTACAGTTGTAAGAGTCAAGGTAACGCATCTGAAGAGTTTAACAACATCAGCTTTGCAGACATTTTCATCAGCCATGTGTTTATTATGCGCTAGCCGATATTGCATAGCACCCATTAATAAAATTTGGTCTACACGACTGCTGAGAGCCATTTCGGCTTTGTCCTCTTGCCTTAGCACCTCCGAAACTTGTACAAAAGCTTCTACAACTACGGGAATGTCTTGGGAAGCCAATTGCGCCATCACCAAATTGAGAGCCATGTTAGCTCCCGAGGAACTGTTAAGTAGCGTAACAGCCGACGCCGCTGGTCTCATTCTAAAACATAGTACATTTAATATTTCAAGTCCAGTTACTTACAACCTTAATGTTAAGAAAAATGAAATAACCTGGTTCGAGGAAGTTGAATATCGGGAAGATTTAATATCTCATCAGCATTAACATCAACGGGTTCCGGCACCCTCTTCTCCGTGGCTTGTTCCCTCCCATACATTTGCTCAATATCATCAACTTGGAGTTGTAATGGTCCAGTCGAACGAGGTCGAACACTGCGAGGCCTAGTAATAGTTCTCATTTGCAGTTCAGGCTGATTATCGTGCGCCGGAGTTTGAGGCGTTTGTTGCTGTTGAACCTGTTGATGACTGGCTGGACTTCCCCTGAAACCGCCTGGACTTCCACCGCTCGTATTATGATTGTCCAATCGCGAAAGAGGCGCGACGGAAGCCATAGCGGGTGGTGGTCTCGTTTTGGCTGACCTTTTAATCCTTTCTTCCAGCAAACTATTTTCTTTGTCTTGTAGTTGCCCAATGTATTTGTACACTTTCTCTCCCTCTTGATAATAAACTTGAACGATACAGTTGAGAGCGGCCGTTCGCACACCGTTGTCACGGTCAGAGATTTGTTTCGCAACCTCTTTCAAGGAAACGGTGGGTGAAGGTTGGCAAACGGAAATGCCAAAGATTTCAAACATGGAACCTAGAACTTCCAAACATTCCGCTCGTTGGCGAGAATTTTTAGAAGCCAATCCCTGCATTAGGTAGTTGAAAACTTTACTAGCGGGATAGACGTGAAACGTTTGCGTGAGAATGTCTCTGACGCCTTTTCTAACAGTGTCTTTGGGGTCACCCAGCTGAAACGTTGAGTTTAAAATGTTAAACCAGTCAAGGCGTAAATGAAGAGTTTCATTACTTTCAGAACAATATAAGGGATGAAGGAAGAAGCTTCGTAATCGTGAAGTTTGTAACCATTGCTATTAAGAATGGGAAAGAGTTGCTGAAGGTATTCCAACCCTTTCAAAACCACACTGGGGTTGGTGTCGAAGAATCTTAGCGCGAACCATTTCAAAATAAGATCAACATTCGCGATGGTGGCATCAACATCCGTGTTTAAACACTGAAGAATGATTAATGTTAAACCTGTGCGCAGCGCAAAACTTTAATTTTAAACCACTCACTTCAACAAATGTATCAATGGCTTTGATATGAAACTTGAAATCATTATGGAAACAATTAGCAATCAAGGCTTTTCCCCAATTAGCAGCTGTCATTTGGTCCTTTAACAAAATATAAAACTCTTCTCTGGGTGTTGTGAAATTCCATTTCAAAACTTTCAAGCTTTTTTCATCACTATGACGCCCATCTTTCAAATTATTAGCCAGCAAAGCGGCACCACCATCTCCATCATCATCTTTCTTGGCATTTTTAGCAGATGGGGGAGACGCGATCTTTGACGCAATCTGTAAAAACATAATTTATATAAATAAAAACAAGTTAATTTTAATTTAAAACCATTCAACTTACTTTGCCCTTAGATGAACTTCTTGGAATTTTATTTCTCTGGGGCTCTTCATTATTAGAAGCAGCCGCACTCGCTGGTTGTTGTTTCCCTTTAGGCGGGGCTTTGGCGGGTAAATTAGGGCGAACTTTCTCCAACTGCGCCATAACGGTGCTCTTGGAAGCTGGTTTGAGTTTACTAGCGCCTCTAGCCATTGTTTCGTAACCCAAATTAATCATAAATGGTAAGAGAACATCTTGGGCTTTCTTCCTAACTTCGGCGTTACGATCTTCGAGACAAGTATAGATATGCGGAATGCAGAGAGCTAACTCGACATTGGGTAAACCTTTAGCATTAGGCATGGTTTCGGCTAACCATCCTAGAAGTTCAATCCTCAAGAAAGGGTTTTCAGTTTTTAGAGCGTCGCTTATCATTTCGCACTCGAAGAACGAGCATAAGTTGGTATTTTCCAACCAACAATTCAGCGCGGTTAAGCCAGCAGCTCTAACATTGTTCTTCAAAACCAAACGAGTTAAGTTGAATTAAGCCTTAAACCGTGATTAAATTTAATAAGTTACCTTGCTATCTCCAATAGATGCCAATAATTGTGGCGCAGTGGCCCTGATATGTTTAACACAATGAGGTCCGAGTGACGTTCCAAGTTGATGACAAATAGTCAATGCTTGTACAGCAATATTTTTATTGGAATCCGTTAATCTCGATTTTAATGCGTTAGTCAGATCTCCAATGTTAGGTGAAATAAATTTGGCATCTGAAAGAATATTGGCAATTTTTTGCAAAGCTTCCGCTCGAATTTTCCAATTCTTGTCTTCCAGCTCTGTTATCAAAGATTCCGTGATTTGTCCACTGCAAACAAAAATAATCAAATGAAATCTTGGAACTGTAAGACCCTTGTTTTAAAAGTAACAAACCTAATATCTGTTCTAGGAATGAGATCGGCAGCGGAAGGACCATTAGTATCATCTTCTAATAAATTCTCATTTGAAGCACCGGCTGCTCTGGCAGTGGCGGCTTTAGCAGCGGGACCCCTAACTGGAAGCGGTGGTTTCACATCTTGAACTTTGGCCAATTCAGCATCAATTTGTTGTAACAACGCTGGTTTCTCGTCTTCGAATAAAGTTCTTAGGGTTCTTCCCATATACATGTACATCGCGCATAATAAATTAATCGCGGAGCCACGAACTGCGGGATTTGTAGCGGCAAAACATTTTTTGGTGTAGTCAACCAAGCTCTTTACATTTAAACTATAAGAAAAAAACCCTTATAAATCCTCTTTTTATCAGTATAATAAACGTAATTCGACCTTACCCTCCAAAACCAAACTCTTTAATGGCAATAGCCATCCAATTGATGGCTTCGGCTTGATTTTTGGGGTTTCTTTGAGCAAAAGCCAACTGTAAAACTTCCTGGCTGATATAATCTAAATTTGTGGCTTCAGCAAAAGCGGTGATAGCAGCCATGGAAGCTTGCCCATTTTTCAAATCCCCAATTTTATCAACTAGGTCTGATATGCAAGCTGTGACAGTGTGACGAGAAATTTGACCATTTTCAGCAATGTAGGTTAATATTTCCAGACGCAATTTTAAGACTTGGAAGTTATTATCTTTTAAACCGGGTTTTTTTGCAAGCAATTTAACCAATACTTGGGCCGGAATAGCCGACTTGTCCATAGCTTGGACAACCTGAAAGATTAGGAAAAAAAAAAAAAATAAGGCCCAAGAACTTAACAGCTTTCCATAATTAACCCTCAATACTTACTTCATTAAACTTTTCAATGGCCGCTAACCTATCCTTCCAATTAGTATTAGTTAGTCCATTGATGACGTCAGGAGTAAACAATTCTTCAGCTTGCATTTGAACTTCTTCATCTGACAACTCTCTTTCAAGAAACTCCGCTTCCTTTGGAGATTCAGCAGCTTGGGCTCTGGCCGCGCCTTTCTTTGGTCCAGCACTTTGATTCCGAGGAGCTGGTTTAACAGCTGACATTGGCCTCTGTCTTCCTGGAGCAGCGATATTAGATTTCTTCGCAGCTGGAGCAGACACGATTCTAGCTCTAGGAGTGGGTTTAACTTCTTCAGGAGGTTGTTCATCTAGAGCTTCTTCTTTAACAACTTTCTTGGAACCTTTAGCACTTTTAGGTTTGGCGGATTTAGATTGAGGTTGGGGCGCAATGATGACGGCTTTTTCACAGTTTTCTTTAACTTTGGCCATTTTTAAAGCATCAACATCGGGTAGGAATGGGAGAATGATTTTCTCCGAAACAACCTTCATGGCAGTTCCAATAGCTTCGGAACTGTTATCTCTAACAATTGGGTCTGTATCATTTAAAGTCTGAAACGGTTTAAAAAAATTAATTTACCTAGTTACCAATAAGGTTTAAACTTAAGAACATTATTAATTACTTTAAGTAGAGAGGTACAAAGAGGTTTCAACAATTTTTTGGTTAACACAGTGGGTGTCATTCTGGCAAACACTCTAGTTAGAAAAGCGGCAGTTTCCGCCTTAATTTGGGGGTTTTTGTTATCAAGAGCTCCTTGAACATCTTCCAATATGGCTTCCAACGTGGTCTACATTAAATATTCTTATTAACTAAAAACTACTTAATACCTACGCAAAACTTACAGCTGCGTAACTAGCATCAATAGCTTCACGAAGAGCCATAACAACATTCTGTTTCTTTTCTTTAAATTTTTCTAAGACAGTCTGAATGACACTGTTGGCGTAAGGATGAAACTTCTTCCTCAAACCATTGGCTAAATTAGCTAAAACTTTCGCGGCTAATGCTACAACTAAGATATTACTATCCTTCGCAACTGCCTAAAACCAAAACAAAATTGAAATAAGCAAGTTTTTCTACAATTAAAACTTTAACAATTGACCTTCTTCAATATTCTAACAAGATCTCCATAATCCCCATTCTCTAGTTTAGGATTAGACGCCAATTCAAGAGCAGTTTCCATAGCAGCTTTACGTTCCTGCCACTTTTTGGCTTCACATTGTTCATAGAAATCTTTTGGAAGCTTAGCGAGGATATCAACAGGATCAATGAGATCATAAGGATCCGCAGCTTCTGGGATGTTACCATCACCGTTATCCTCTCCTAAACACGATGTCAAACATGTTCAAACTTGGTCCCAAAATTAACTCCTAACTGAAATTTACCATCATCTTCATCATCTCCCTCTTCCTCTTGAATTTTAGCCTGTTTGGCTTGTTGCGATCGAAGAAACCTAGTGGGTACGGCTTTTTCACTAGCTACTTTAGCAAATTCCGCATCTAATTCTGATAACTGAACTGGTTTTAATGTTTGAAGAGCTGTTCTAATAACATCCTTAATCCACCGATAAATTTCAACTGCGAGCAATTTAGTTTCCTCTCTGACATTTTTATCACGATCTTCTAATAGTTTGGAGATTTGCTTGAGCATGGGTTTGATATTGACAACAGATGTGCCGAATTGCCTAAAATTATACATGGTTAAACGTAGTTGGTTCAGGCTCAACTTTATCCCTAAAGAAATATTACTTCAACGCCTCTCTGTAGACATAAACGCAAACTACAACAATCTTAGGGTTTTTATTCTCCATTCCTTTGATCAATTCATCCATAACAAGTTCGTGTCTTTCAATCTCAACATACATCAATGCAATTTCAATGGCTAATTCCTTAGTCTTAGTTCGAGAAGAACTAAAACCTTTAGTTATCAAGCCCCCCATAACTTCTCCACCAGTTCTACGAGTAAAGTTGGTTTCAAAATATGAAAGGGAAATAATAAATATTTCATTTCCAACAATGGAATTCTTACTTTCCAGCAACAGACGCATTTTCAACAAAAGCTAAAGTGGCCACAAGACCTTTCTCCTGGGCAGCAGCATTACTGTCAAGCACAAATTTCTTGATAAGACCCAAGTATTTGCCAAATTCTGGACTCTTTTCATCCGTCTGCGATTGGAAAAGTTTGGCGGCTTCCTCATAGCCAGCAACTCTGGCTTTCCAGAGCTATAAATATAGTTTTAATCTCCCCTCTCTTCCTAATAGTTTAAATTAATCCGTAACAAATTCACACTAACTTTGTGAACACATTTTTCTTCTGTTGGTAATTTTGTGAACTCTGTTTCTTCATCCATGATTTACAATCACTTTAAAAGAACATGCACGACAAGCTCAATTACATCACTTAACCAAGTGGCACTAAGTGGTAGGCCTTCAGGGAGTTACAGTCAGTAGGTTAACATAATAACACTTGATACCTAGCTAATTTACATGTAACTCAAAACCAAAAGGAAATATATTATGCTTGACTAAACAATGAGTAATTTATTCTTCTAGAGGCCTATTATATTTCAGTGTTATTGTTATTTTAAGCGCATGAGGTTTCACCACTTTGGCACTTACACACATTACAGGGTGTGACACATAAAATAAAAGAACTGGCTTCCTGAAGCTAAATATGCTTTGCAATTAAATGTAGCGGCAAGTTTCAGTCACTCTCAATAGATTTGAAACTACTAATTAAGTAATAATGAAGCGATCATAACAATAATTAAATGATAAATCACAACTAATCTTGTTCTTGTCATCACTAAAACTTAAAACAGGGCGGTTTCAATAAGCTATCTTTGCTTACATTTAACCTTAAATAACAACATTGACTCATCGAAATGTCCCAACGTTACGTTTACACTATTACAGAAACGTAGGCAGTATTTCTTTCGCGTAGGTCTATTGATTTCTTAACTTCTCATATCACTACCTACAACTGAAATTTACATTTGTCCGGCCTTTGCCAATTTCAGTGACATTGACCAAGGCTTACAGTGCTTTTGAATTTAAAGACCTTATCTACTATTTATAGAGGTTGCTCTATGGAAAATAATTACGGAAATATTATTCTTACCAGTTTACTTGATTTCGAACCGTTATAAAACTAATTTTTAACTAAACCGTCTCTGAATAATTCACCTTCACAATGACTTGAAAAGGAGCGACATTTCTAACCGAACAACCAAATAATTCTGTTTGTTGGGTATAGAGCAGTCTCATTGGTCGATTTTCAGGCGGGCCGATTTTTTAAGCCAATCACGGCATCGAATTAAATTTCAAATTTAGTGTTTTATTTAAGCTTGAAAACTTAGATCATTTTACGTAATAAGATTTAAAGTAGATAAGAAATTAGGTTTTTTAAACAAAGTCTTTTAATGCGAGATTTTTTGCTTTAATTTGTTTAAATTTTTTGTAATATTTTTCAGGAACGATGTACGACCGTTAGCGCATGGATGAAAAATGGTTAGCGTAATGGTTAGCGCACGTTTATGGCTTTAATTTTTAACTTATGTTACTTTTCTATACTACTGTATATATATATAATTTTCGCCTCGTTTATACATGTCAGGATGGCCGAGCGGTCTAAGGCGCCAGACTCAAGGGATATACCCTTACCGTAGTTAACGGCTGTGAATTCTGGTCTTCGTATGAAGGCGTGGGTTCGAATCCCACTTCTGACAAATATCATTTTTGGAAATTAAAGTTAATTTAATCCATATTGAACCTCATAAGTTTTTGTAATCAAAATTTAAAGGATCATTTTGGTTTTAAATACTTAATTCTTTTATAAATAATATAAAAAAATCAATAATAAAAACGGCGCGAGTGACGTTAAAAAATATTTGCGCCAAATTCAAACTTGGGCGGGAAAAGAAAGTCTAAGCTTTATGTTACCTTCCAAGGTTACATTGTACGTTTGAAAGATATAATATTGGCCTACTTATAAATATATAGACTACAAAATAAGTTCAAAACTTGGATTCGATTTGAAGTTTGGACGGTGTCCGAGAAATCTAATAATATAAAAATGGCTGATACCACAACTGTCAGAGTTGAGACAAGGAGCACTAGTTTGGCGCGCTGTTAAATATTCATGAATTCTAGTTTTCGCACACTCCGAAAAATGATAAAGCTGACGTGTTGGAATTCTAGTTTATAAGACCACAGAGAGTGAGAGAGTTGATAGGGACTAATCATAAGCCTAACTTTTAAAAAATTTCTCGTGAATAATAAACGACGAAATTGCGCTAAAGTTTTCTCCTCCTAGCCTCTTCTGTAGTGTACCATTTGCATTAATTAAAATAAAACTTAGAGCAACGATAAGCCACTTTCTTAGAGTCGGATTTTCCCCACTTAGTGGACCGGAAGGGATAGAGAAATTGGTGGGACTTAGGATTAACTGGGAGTGTTAGATAAAGATAAGTTGTATCAGTCGGAGTGTTCTATAGATAATAATGTATTACAATTAATAGATAAGGCTTTGGCTTGATTGTAATAGCGCTCTGAAATGAGTGAGGATTCGTTTTAGTTCTTAGTAAGGACGAATTTCATTGGTTTCCGGCTAAAAATAAGGCGATTTTTGGATGACCATTAATATACGAGGGTCAAACATGGTCAAAGCGCAAAAAATATATATACAGGTCTGAAACCGGGTTAATAACTGTAATCATAATACACATCGTAAAATATTTTATTATCCTTAGTCGTAAAAACCCCTAAATATTATTATTAATATTCTCTTGATTGTGTCTCAAAAGGGAGAGTGAAATACGTGTTACCAGAAGGTGGTAATAGAAGAAGGATGACACTCTGTATCCTCTTAATACTTGAGTTATGTAACATGATTCTACCCAGGCTCATGCTCCTTTTTATTAGCTCTCCTGCCCTCATCAAACTTCAGATGGGCATGGCACCGTGGAGTGCATTTGTACTAAATCCTCAACCCACAAACCTCATCTTGACGTGGGGCAAAAATTCACAAGCTCGCCATGGTAAATATTTAAGTGCTAATAGATTAATGATAAGGGAAGTATTTATCGCGTATATGATTCGGTTTAGTAACCATGCTCCAATTGTAAAATGATGTTGGGAAGAATCGTATTACAATTACCCAGATTTGTGGCACACTTTTCTCGATGAGAAGTATATATACTTCTTGTGTCACAAATGATTGAAAATCAAAGTCGTAATATTTTAAAAACCGATTGAAATTGTGGAAATATTATATTTCATTCATCCTTTAAATGTTCAATGATGGGAAAGTTTGATAAATAAAGTCATATAAATTTCTACGAATTAAATTATCCGAAAAGGTTTACGTTTCCAAAGTCCAAAGAACTCCCAAATATTGGGAAACCGATCGTGGATGATGTGACGTCGATATATAGTTATAATTAAACTAACTTGAAGTTCATCTCATGGCTAGAATTCTTCACTACATAAGACACTATAATACTCATAATTTATATAAATGAGATGAACTTTAGCCGATATTAAAAGTTCATTATCTAGAATGATTCACCTGTAGCTAAATTATTTGGAGCGTGCATAAGCTATGGGAAATTACACAGAATAGACCAGAAATTTGTGTAGGAGTGAAAAGACACCTCTAGATATTTTTGACAATATCTTTACATAAAGATACGAGGCACTGACACACTTTCTTTTTAGGTAATAGTTCCTAATACTGTCAAATCCGGACATCTGCCATTACTCGAGGGAAGGGTTATTCAAAAACTATTCCAAGAAGATGTGATCCCTACATTATACGCAAATGTCGGGCGCGTTATCTTTTCCCGCCAAGAACTACGCAACTTTATGTCATTATATCTAGCATCCATGGTTTTTGGGTTGACAAATGGTAATTTCAAATACGAGGGCCTTAAAATACAGAGAAAGAGTATCGGCGAAACACTCAATCGAATTATTTGAGCGCGAAAATCTCACGCGCCAAAAATGAGAGGAATGGGTTTAAAACTTCCGACTTATGAAAAACTTAAACATGTCCGTCCAAACTGGATAAAAACTAATAAAATCCGGATTACGTCTAAAACTTCTACAAAATAACCAACGCGCTAAACGTATTTCCTTAGCAAAGCTCGTTCCTCCGGAAAGCGCAATCCTCAAGGTTAGGCTTAACTGGTTCTTAACCTAAATCCGAAAGAAAAAGGCTCGAAAAAAAAAAGACTTAACCCTCCAAGAAAAAAAAAACCGCGCCAGTTTTTATGATTTCTCACTGATGTTATTTATTCTATCTATTCTATATGCCTACACAATTCGTTTCTATTCAGGAAGGAACTTTAAGGAAGGATGTAAAAAGGCGGGAAGCTGGAAGGAACTCAACGTTCCTTAGTACCCGCCCCTTCGTGGAAAAGATTGGACCAATAGGAAGCCTAATACGGTGGCGCGTATAGCATCCATTGAAAAAGCGGGCAGAAAAGGGCGCCAAATGTTTGGTAGATAAAGCCAGAGTGCGAGAGTTATCGAAATCTATTCCGTAATCTGGGAATCCAAGAGAGAAGTTGCGTTAAACCAAGAGCGAGAATCCAAAAGTTTTGATTTAAACTGCAGAAATTAGTTCAGTATTAGTAACGCGAGTCTACCGAGCTCGAATCACCAATTTCAAACTTATTCAGAACATAAAAGGTAAGTTTCCTTAACTTTTCAAAGTTAAAGTTAGTTTTTGGCTGGAAATTGCAAGCTTTTTGTAGAGAAATCCTTTGCGTAAAAATATGCACAGAGGGAAAAACACTTCTACAGGCGCTCGTAGAAATAACACGGGGACGTTTGCCCCTATATGGTGAGTTTCCCGCTAAACCGTGAATGGGCTATACCGATCAGGCAAAAACTTTCTGCGGGCGCTTTTAGATTCGAAAAAGTTAAAAAAAACTATGAATTATCTAAATAAATCCAAGTGCATGGAACTTTGTAAAATATTGAAGATAATACACGATTTCCTAAAACAGAGACTATACTTAAATTATTCAGTTAAAACGTGTTAAAAATTACTCTGTATTTTTCCAAACTGAATCCCTTTAAATTTAATCTAATATTAAAACCAATCCTAAAACTAGATATAATTTGCATATATTAGATGTAGAATTTTCATCTAAAAAAAGAAGACACGCGAATTATCTCGAGAAGTTGTTTTAGACGCAACTTCTATGCACGAGAAAATAAAATACTAGAAGCTAAAGAACCCTACATTAATATTAGGATAAATTAAATTAAAATATTAATTTTTTTGACACGTTTTCCTAGAATAACAACCAGAATATGCTAATTAAATAATCTCTCAGAGTCCCCTTAATAAGGTTAAGCATCGTCTAACGAAGCATCAGCTTGTATTTCTAAGGATATAATTTACGCCAAAGTAAATTTCCAACATCAAAAGAACTCGGAAGACGTAAAAGGAAGTTATAAAGAGGAAATGCTAGGAGCGGAATGCCCTTTGAAAATTGACCTCTCCCCTTCTTAAAGAGCGCGAATCCCAAAAGTCAAAGAAACAAATCTAATAATGAGAGAAAAGGGGTAGAAAGAAAAGTGGGAAAACGCGTAGCTTAGAACACTTTGTTTGAACGTAACTTGTTCAACTGATAATTTCGATAACTAAACAAATATCAAGTTCCTTTTTCGAAAGCTAAACTGATATTTCTTTGGATTACAAATTGCAGTATAGGATCGCCTTCCCATTACATTGTTATAGTTTCAAACTTTGCCTCTAGTCTATAGACATAATGAGAGTCTAGACGTCAATATTGTCTAAATTAATCACGCGCGCCACACTTTAAATTCAACATAATCACTTGATAGATGGGAACGTTATTCAAGATTTTTAAAGAGAGATTGTACTTCACAATTAAACAGGATTCGTACCGTACAACTTTTGCAAAACCGATTTCCAAATGCAAGTGACTACGTTGCATTTCCCTGAATTTAACCGATATTATTGTCAGTAATTTAATTCCATAATATTCCCAGGTTTTCTTGACTAGCTGGTAAATTTCCATTATCCATATTTTGATTTTTAAACTTAATATTTCCGAATTTGTATAAACCCTATATGTCCTGAGACGCCATTTCCCCAATATCTCTCAAATGTTTCGCGTTGCTCAAAATATCGAAATTTCTCTACTTACAGGTCAAATTATTAAGCAAGAAATCCCAAGAGTTGAAATGAGTCCTTCTCTGTTACCTTTCGTTTTGAGCGTGGCCGTTTTGGGTGGCGTAGTTTTGAGTGAAGCCGATGGTTTCGCGGCTTTCGAAGACAGACAGGTACCGCAAACTAGGATGATGGACAACAACAATCCTGTCGACGAATATCCTTTGGTGGCTAGATTTCACGGAACCGAATACGTAATTACGCCAGATGTAGTTTTCCCAAGACGACAGCTTCCGTGGCCCGCTATGATGGCTTCCAAAAGATCCGGTAATTTGAACTTTAACACTCAAAATTTTGAATTGGAAAATATTCCACAGTATGCACGATAAAGGGGATCGTTACGATTCTAGTATATTAAGGTCATTCTAAATTTAATTTCAGCGTTATTTAAATTTAGGCGAGTGGGAGGAAGTAAATAAAATGTATTCCCCATAGTTCACTGTGTCCGGTGTTACGTTTTGAAGGCTCTAGTAATACTCTCTTTATTTCTAAGTTTAATACAAGACTGTCAGTTCAAGACGCAAAATTTTCTTCCGCTACATAAAATCGTGTCAATATAGCTCATAAAAATAACCCTTTCACGCACTAAATCAATCGATTAAAACCTATATAGTCTAAACCAATTTATTTGTTCGCAAACGCGTTACCTTGAAGAGATGTTTAACTATGCATGATTTTGTCACCCTAATCAAGAGATCCAATCAAGATGAAACGACCTTCCATACCCTAATTCCTAATTGTCAAGACTTGAAATCTATTCATCAACCTCTTCCCTTTTCTATTCTCTATTTCAAAGTATAAAGCAGCCCAAACGAACACCTGTTACTCATTGGAGGGTATAGTGCACGGCGTGCGCGAATATTTGTCTTTTCAGTTCCCCATCTCCCTCTCTCTCTCTCCCGCTCTATACTAATTGACTAGTTCCCCTCCTCCAGTTCGCCTAAATCCTTTTAATTCAAACCCTGTTATATAAAGTAGTCCTTCCCTAAGCTAATCAATTAAATGTTTGACGAAGTACCCTCTATAATCTAAGCTACTACTTGTTCTAGCTTCAGTTATAAACCTACGAATCAGCGATAAAGTTAACTTTCTAATAAAGCTCTCGGACGTACCATCTCTTTAACACCTTGAAAAACACTCGAAATATAAGGGGATCGTTTCGTATTTTTATATAGGCCTAGTTTTCTAGGAATTTAAGTTTGATTTCGATACTTATTAGAGACTAATTAATAATTAATTAACGTTTCAGCACTGGGAGTGGATTTGCCCGAATATATGATGAATTATAAAAATAGCAACTCTGATCTGATTTCAGCGATGAAACAAAAAATGAGGGTCAGTGGACGAAGGAGGTGAATGGTCAGTATACATTTTTTGACCTATGACCTAAGGCTAGTTTTATTTCGCGATTTATTTTTAAAACCAAGTCACGAATGGGCACTTTTAGAGTTTATTCCCATAATCCGAGCCCTATAAACAATTGCATTCCAATTTTTATGCCGTTTCTATATGGATTATATATGCCTAAGTATATTTTTATAACCTATATCCACTAAGCCTCGGCTATGATGATAAAATGTTTTTTGTTTTAATGCATGCGCCCCCCACTCGTCTCTCTTTGATCCAGCTTAGGCATAAAAATGAAATAAAACGTCGCAAAACAAATACAATACGCAATATAAATGCATGGGAAATAAGTTAGTTGTTTGAGTTATTAAAAAAAGGTTCATTAGATTAGAACTTTAAATAGAATTAATTACTGTATTCAGACAAGGCTTAAGGGTTATTAGTAATTTAGGGTTCAGAATAAATATTTAAATGAGTTTGACTTACATTTATTTGCAGAAACTCCGAGTTTAAACGAAATACCACATATACGATGATATTAAACGCGAATTATAAATGATTTTTGTAGATTAATTAAAAAAATTAATGAAGAAACTCTCGTAAATATCGCGCAAACTTGCTCAAGATCTTAAGCCTTGGGCTTAATTTTTTTCGATGTTCACGACTGTAGATTATAAACGCGTAATTGTCTTGAAATAAAAATGATAACTTTTAAAAGGACTAAATGATTTAGTTCACATTCCCACTATCAACTATTTTAGGCCTATTTTTAAAGGATCCTACTGGCTAGTGGCTACTGGAGCAATGAAACTTCTACCAAAATGGCGTGAAATTCATTGGGGGGTTGAACATAAAGGTAGAAAAGTTACTTCAATTTTTGGAATTAAGAAATACCTTAGAATTCAACAGCCATACTTTTGATTTTTATTTACAATCATACACTCATTTAATCAAGTATTTTATACCATCATGACAAGTAGGCAATTAATTAAAAGAAATTAATTATTAGTATTTTTTTTTGTTTTTTAATTAAATTTTCATTTGCATAAAAAAGTAACTCAAAAACTAGGAAAATATTGATAAAATTAACAATCCCAGAGAAGTCCTGATTAAATATAATTTGTTTTTCTCAAATATTCTTGACAAAAATATTAGAATTATAGTAAATAATGATTTTCATTTTTTTTTTTAATCAATCATCGGTGATTTGTGAATAAAAAAATGGTAATTCACAAAATAATTTTGTATATTATAAAATTTGTAATTAAAAAAAAAAAAAAAAATGAAGATTAATGGGTTCACAAAAAAAAGGAGAATCTTGAGAGAAGGTATTTTAGCAATCATTTTTCCATTTACCATTTCTTTGAGTTTGACTTAAATTCCACGTTAAACAACTTTCCTAAATTGTTGTTAACAAATTAAATAAAATTAATTCTAAAAACTTGAACTAGAAAGAAGGAAGGAAAAGTATTTGACTTACGTTGGGATAGGAAGAGGAGGCTGGGGGTTGCGTGATTCCCATTTCTTGAGAAGTGGGAATTAATGTTGGTGAGCCCAATGGGGCACTATTAGTGGCACTTTGGGAACTCGTTTGAACAGCCGGCATTGGGATGGCAATCACATTTGAAACGTGCCTAGTCATGGCACTCCCTGAAAGAGAAGAATTAGAATTCTCTAAAAATTTTAAAATTATCATCAAATAAAGAGTAATTATTATATATTACACACCATTGCATGTAGCAAAAGGATTTAAATGATATTCTGTTTCTTCCATTTGTGTTCTAGGAGATCCTAATTGATGAAATGCTTCCATTTGTTGCGTCACAGCTAATAATCCTCCTTCCGCTACAGTAACTATCACCCAAATAACTTCTAAACTCGCAAAAAACACGCAAATTTCCGTTTAATACCACTTTAAATGACAAGAAAATAGTTTAAATACCTCCAAATAGTTGGCCAGTGGCTGTACTCATCCTCCATTGCCCTTGATAAATACCTGGAGTGGAGGGACTATTCATTTCCACAGAGACGTCGCAACAATCATGGGCGGGTAACTGATCAACCATTACACTGTCCTGATGAGTAAGCTGGTCTCCGTTAGTGAATTTTAGTGAACATCCAGGAGGCCATGAGGATTCTCCAGAATTTTGTATCCTCCAAGTTTTGATAAATTTTGTGTTGGGAGGAACGGCTTCCCCTTCTCCGATTGTCACGTCTTTTAAAAATGACATAGAAGGAAGATTTTCTTTTGACGCCTCAAAGTCGAAATAAGAACAAATAGCCGCTTGTAAATTCCTGTTGGACATTAAGTAATTAGTTATATATACATCAAAGTAAGTGAAGCCAGTGGCCATGAAAGTTCCAATCATCATAATCATGGCCTAATATGACCAAGGCTTAACGGTTTGTTTACATCTTAAGGTATCATTAACAGATGGACTAGTACCAATTAAGCTTTACAAATCCCTTAATTTGAGAAAGAATGCGCTAAAAACGTACCAATTATTCATGTCAAGAAAAAAGGCGCAATCTGTCGCGTTGAGCTGATTACCGAGCAATTTCTGAAACTGATTAATCAACACATCCCTATCTGTTGTACCTAAACAGCTAAATTGCTGTAAAAGTGTCCCGTCAATATCGTTGTCAACATCCATTGTAGACATTTCTTTACTTAAACTGCATTAAACAATCGATTCCCGCAAAATATATTAACTTTTTACCGATTAAAACTAATTGCAAACTCTACCAAAAAATTCACAGCCACGCATTAGAAGAAACTCCGCCATGTTAGAAAATATGCGGAACACGTAATCGTGACGTCACACTGAATGAAATTGGGTCGATTACGTCATTTCTGCTTAGTGTTTCCATCTAGCGAAATTTTACTATCTCAGCCAATCAAAATTGACGTTAGCACGTGGTATTGTTTCCCGCCTAATTTGAGTTTTCTAAAATATCACCCGAACAAAGTTGCACTTTTTCAGGATAGTAAAATGGCGAACGAATATTACGGAGAAATACCGACTGCAACTTATAATCAACGTTTCCAGACAGATATGGAGGCGCAAAATAGAACTTTCTATCATGATGATACATCGCAAAGTTCTATGCCAATGAGTTCCAACTTACAAAACTTTAACCCTACTTCTAACTGCGGCATTTCTTACGAAGAACCAGCAACTTACTGTAATCTGGAATCAGTCGTTCGTCAAAATACTGAAAATATAGAGAATATGCCTCAATATTATGGACCTTTGCCCAATTATCCAGCGCCTCTAAAAACACCATATTCTCCTCAACCCTATGCTCCTTACATGGAAAACAATTACTGTAGTCCGCGTCCTTTCATGCCTCGTTGGCAATACACGCGAAGACCTTATTCCGGTGTCAGGTTTCTAAGAAGAGGATGTTTTCCAAGGGTATTTAAACTTACCGGGCATTCATAAGTCGTAGCCCTTTTGATTATTTTTAATCCAATGTCTAGATGGGTTTCCCTCACCCACAACCTTCAAGAGGTCTCTTCGCGCACAAAGCTTCTGGTCCATTCCGACCTGTGCCTAAAGTCAGGCGTCCACGTGGCCGTCGTCCAAACACTAGATATTTACGATCCACATCATGTCCAGTTCCCCGTACAACCCTAAGTCACGGTCCAAGCGACGGCATTTTGGAGCCATTAGACAACTTTCACAATTATAGCGCGCCTTCAACTTCTAAACCGTCTACTTTGCTCAACAAACAAGATGAAGGCATGGTCCGCAATAAAAGGAAAACTTTCTTTCAACGGCGCCAGGAACTTGAGAGTGACAGTTCAGACGATTCGGGTTAATTAATCAATTTAAGATATGTTAATTGAGTAGAATTAATTGTTCCCGGTAAATATTTAGACCTCGAAAATTACATCAACGGTTTTCAATACGTGAAGCGGGTTAAACGGCTCAAAAATCCCCTTAGCCCGTATAATTATCGAAAATTAATCGAGGAAGCTCTTGTACACGAAGGTTCTTTGACGGTCAATGAAATTTACAATTGGATTTTTGAACGTAACAAAGACATTAACCCTGAAAACGATAAACTTAAAGTACGATGGTGAATTAAACGTTGTCCATTACGAGATAGAAACTTATTATTTCCATTTTCAAAGAAACTTTCAATCCTAAACACGATTCGATATAACTTGTCCATTGGGAAAGACTTTGTCCGACTTTCAAATCGATCTTCAAATGGCTACTTATGGTCTCTAACGCGTCAGTCGAAAGATAACGATGAAAAACTAACAGACGATTCTAGCGACGAATCGGAGGAATCGGACAAAAAGGTCAGTTTGACGAACCTCGATAAACTTAAGCTCATATTTGGTGTGATAATAAAAATTTAGGAAGATGGCTTGGACGATCGAGAGCAAGAAGAAGCCGTCAAAAGCATTTTGACGTATGAGGACTTTTCAAACGAGTCTCACGAGCGAGAATTGGCCAAAAGTGCCAGAAATATTCTATGGGGTAATCCATCTCCTAAAGTGATTGTTGAATTGGTTGAACCAAACTTTCCAAGTAGGATAACTAATTAATTAATTAATTAATATAGGCAACTATGCACTTCTATTTTAATTATTTTTGCAAATAGTGTCGCAAGAATGGGCTTCAAAGAGCAGTGATGGAAGCTCATTATCTCCACTTTCAAATGACATGGAAATTTTGGATTTATCGGATAAAAAAAGTTACGTGGATACTAACTTTAAAAATACTTCCGACGCTATTGACTTCATGATAAATTTAATTTAACTTTTTCAACGTTGCATGAAATGCCTGTTTTAAAATTTTTAAATAATTTATTCAAAATTTTAACCTATTTATCCAATGTTTATTCAAAGTTTAACATTTTTATTCAACGTTTAACATTTTTATTCAACGTTCAACATATTTATTCAATGTTCAACATTTTTATTCAACGTTCAACATTTTTATTCAACGTTCTACATATTTATTCAACGCTCGACATTTTTATTCAACGTTTAACATTTTTATTCAATGTTCAACATTTTTATTCGACGTTCAACATTTTTATTCGACGTTCAACATTTTTATTCAACGTTCAACATTTTTATTCAACGTTCAACATTTTTATTCAATGTTCAACATTTTTATTCAACGCTCGACATTTTTATTCAACGTTCTACATATTTATTCAACGCTCGACATATTTATTCAAAGTTTAGCATATTTATTCAATGTTCAGCATATTTATTCAATGTTCAGCATATTTATTCAATATTTATATTTACTGTACTTATATATTTTAAACAAAATTAAATTTATTTTTGCGTTTCAAAATTGTTTCACGTTTTTTAATTGCGCTTTTTAATAAATGGGGAAATTTGAATCTACATCTTTAGAGTATGAAAAAAGGCCTCCAATTAAATCTTTAACAATGACCTCGTCGTTAAATTTATTTTTCAATTCCCGAACGGCTAATTGGGAATCATTTCCACGTCGACAAACAACGTAGAGTCGTTTCTTACCATCCTCATCCCGATCTAAGTCCTCAATAATGTCTTTTAACATCTGAATCCGTTCATCGCGACTAATTTTACTAATTGGAATGTTTAAACTATTGGGTAATTTACAAATTTCCACGTGAGTTTCGCTTCTAACATCGACTAAGGTATGAGGAATTTTATTTTTCAAAACATCCCGATATTCCAAACACGTTATTCTATCGTTTGAGCTTAAAACGTTCAATGACGGTGTTTTATCTTGGGCTGGTGCCCCGCAAAACTGTTCGTAATCAATTAGTTCGGTTATAGTTGGGTTATCACCGCAAATAACGCAATTAGGTTGTTTAGATCTAAGTTTTATTTGCCTGAACGACCCATCTTGACCGTTATAAAGCAACATTTTTTGAGAATACGTTGTTCCAAGACCCATAATTATTTTCATGGTTTCAACAGCTTGTAGACTACCTATCACCCCAGTAACTGGGCCTAAAACCCCGCCATCCGAACAATTAGTTACGGTTTCGGGTGGAGGGGGATTTGGGAAAAGACAACGATAACACGGGCCGTTTTGGTAATTGTAAATCGTTAACTGTCCCTCAAAACGCAATGCACTGCCAGAAACTAAAGGTTTCTTTGATAAAACGCAAGCGTCGTTTAGTAAATATCGCGTGGCAACGTTGTCAGTCGCGTCGATAATAATATCATGCTTTTCTATGATTGAAATTGCGTTACGACTAGATAACAGCTCATTGTAAGGTTTACATTCAACATTAGAATTCATGTTTGATATTGTTTCCGCGAATGTTTGGGCTTTAGACTGCCCAACGTCTTTCTCTTTAAATAAAACTTGTCGATGAAGATTACTAACATCAATGGTATCGTAATCGACAACGCTAATGTATTTGACACCCGAAGCTGCTAAGTACATGCCAACTGGGCAGCCAAGTCCACCAGCACCAACAATTAAGACTTTAGCAGTATTTAAAGATAACTGGCCGCGAATACCGATTTCAGGCAAGAGAATTTGACGGCTATATCGTTCAATTTCATTTTTGGATAAAGAGTTGTTACCTACTGTTATTTCTGAACACGAAGCTTCCATGGTTTCCACGTGGTTAATATTGCTCACTAGTCACCAACTCACCACACACACAACACTTTACGTTGATAAACTATTTTTTATAAATTACAAAATATTATGTAATTTATCCACTAGTTTAATCTTATATCGCAGAATTTAACCAAATTACTTAATAAAATTATTTATTTAATTTCACGCACAACAATAGGTCAAGAGCCGAACGCTACCACGTTCTTCAGTCACTCTTTTGTAATGCAAGGAGTCGGACCAGCAGTATTCAGAGCAGACGACCCATTTTCTGATGAATGCCATAATCTATGGAGTAGTTTTACTGGAGTGATAATGAACTTTTCCTTACAAGTGCCTTTTTTGCAGCTTGGGCTCCAGGAATATTCCTCCATGGTGGCTGATTTTTAGAACGCGCAATTTAAACGCGTTAAGCCACGTGGCTGTGGCTGTCGCTGCCTAGAAATATTAGGCCTAAATGGAAAACAATTAAAAAATTCTTCTCTAATAAATTACACGATTTTATTCATATTTTTTTTAGGAATATAATCTTATTTAAGGAATATCTTTGGATGTGACGCATCTGTGGTTATTTACAACAGTTTTTACATAAAATAATTCATTACAGAGGCAAAAATTAAAACAAAACTTAAAGCTGATGAACTTTGTATGTCGTTAACTGTTTCAACGTTTGATGACTGACAGATCTTAAAATTAGAGAGAAAATAAGTTTTATTTAGTTTAAGCAATATTTAATTAAGAAACCAATACTAACCTCATAGCATACAAAGGCACTGCTGAGTTATATAAGATGAATATTTGGTAAGGCTTCTCCCTGATGGAATAGAATTTGAAATGATCCATACATACGTAGATCTCGGCACCATTTTCCAAACAGTTAACTATAGAAATACAGAATGAGGGGGTCAAAGGTCACTACAAAGGCTTAAAAGTAGGCAAAAATCAAAATTTAAAAGTTTAGTACCTTCTTTACAAGGATTTGCCACTGCTCCTTCGATATTTTCGGGTATAATTGATTCTCTAGGTGGATAATACGTCCCAACGACTAGCTTGTACATCGCCCTCAGCAGTTCTTGCCTACGTCTCAAACTTGTACATCCCTTCGTTTCTTTTAACTTATTAATCGGTGTGATGACGTTTTTCGAATCAATATGCAAATGATCCTCGGTAGTTGAGGCGAACGGATAAACACTGGACAAACACTTGCGCTTCGTTTCGTGAAGCAACGCGAATCCTAAAACGTTTTTGTCCAACTTAATTGACGTTGGAAAATTACGCGGATGTAGACTAGAGACTTGTTTGAGCATTTCGAACGATTCTTTCCAAAAACGCGGGACTTCTTCTTCTAAATCGTCTAATCGCGGGTTAGGACCGCATAAGAAACACAAGTCCACTCCTTGGACTAAGTGGAAAGTTAGTAAGCGGTTACTGGCTTGAGGACAACTGGTTGGTAGAAAGAGTGGGACGTCCCTGGTTGTCGTTTTCGGGGATGAGTTGATAAAAGCCGACAAGAGAACCAGCTCTTGTCCCGTTAGACTCCACCATTTTTTTGTTGCGACCGCTACTTTACCCCTGACTAGAAGACAACCGTAGTCCGAATCGGCGACCTCCGTGAAACCTTCCAAGTAATGCTGGAAAGGAATTAAAAAAATGGATCGTTATTGCCTGAGAATCAGGCTTATACCTCGGGTTTGGTAAATGACACAGGAAAATCCTTGAAACATGTGATAGAACTACTTATTATCTTTCCGACGATACTAAATACTTGGGGTTACAACAATCAGGCCTCGAGTAATTAAGTAAATTAGCAAAAGATCGCGATCCCGATCCCCATCCCTATGCGCGTCTACTATAATCCAGTTAAAACGTTTCTTACTTCGAGTTGTAAAGCTTCGGGGCATAACATACAGTCCACAAAGCCGGTCAAGTCTCCAATAGTGGACAAACCCTGGTCTAACTGTTGCATTAAATAATCAATCAGGTTGTAGCATGCCTGTAAAAAAATGTAACTCGTGGTTTTGTAAAGATCGTTTTTAAAATAAAAAGAAAAAAACCTTGAAAAATAATAAAAACTAGGCCTACTTTACCTTTAAATCTCTCTTCAACCTATCAACATTGTTAATTTGTTTCAACCGGTCAATTCCAACCAGTAGAACCATGGCTGAGAAGACATTTTCCAACAGAGAAGAAAGATGTGAATCACTCGGGCCATCGTTGTTTGTTACGATAATTAAAACGACACTGTAGGGTGCAAAAGAATTTTGAAAACGTTAATAAACGTACATAAAAGGAATAAATGAAAAAAAAAATAAAAATCCCCTATTTCAAGGCACAAAAGCTGACAAAACCTTCAAGTCATAAATCAAGATGTAACCCTCGTAGAAAAGGTTACAACAAAGAGTTTACGACTGTCTTAAAACATCTTTGGAGGTTTTTTGTTAAGGGAAATAAATGGTTTATCACAGTAAAATAAGGAGCGGCATTGAAGGCATCCCAGGATGGTAAGGTAAAATGGTACCAAAAAAAAAACTTCCCCTGACAAAGACCTAAAAGGTATAAGCATAAGTTTATAAGTATGTTCCCCATAAGTTTGTCACTGGTTAGTGAGAGCTTGAAACGTAGGTGAAACGTCATAGATTCTCGTAGAGCGATGCCTGGTAAAGCGCTATAAAAGGTTTAGTACAGACTAAATAGGAAGATGGACTGCAAAATTAACTGAGTGTAGTCAATTCTCGTTTGTCGTTCTCGAACTAGTTATCTCTCATTAATTCTCTAACATTACCAAGGACTACATAGTGTCATACTTATGGAACATATCTTATGAACTTATGGTATACGATAATAAAATTCTTTGGTGACCTGTCGTAATAGACCCTCCACAGAATTTTGGCGTCATCGGTAACTGTGTTCGTTAAATTTGCTCCCTGTAGTCGTCCATAAAGATTTATACCATTTAGAGTACCGATAACAGCGTAGGGAAGCTAGAAAAATAACAAAAAATAAAAGATATGAGACTTTTTAACCTAAAAGTTTCAAGGTGGTTTGACAATAAAATAGGCCATAACATTGATCGTTTAATACTTATACAGTATAAGTAAAAATCAAGGTACCACACCAGTAACGTAATGTTTATATCAAGTTTTAATCTTATCAAAAATAATTTTTTGGAAAAAGTCTGGACTTCTTTCCGAAACACTGAACTTGGTAAAATGGTAAACGAATAAAACTTCTTCAAAATTGCTTAAAGGCATGCAAAGAAGAGTTTATTGGGTCTTGAATTACAGCTTTATGCGGTTTTTCATTGGCTGCTAGATGTCTGCCACCATATTCACTCCAATAAAGCAACTCCGTGCAAAGTTTCAACGGAAAACGCTATTAATTGTTTTTTCTTTGGATTTCTGGGCAGTTTTTATCGACATTAGAGAGAGATGACATTAAAAGGGGTGCAGTTTTTTTTCTTCTTAATTTCTTTAATTACAAGATGGAATAATGATTTGAAACAAGTGCGGGTCGTTAACTTTCGGCTTGCCAGTTGCCACTCCAAAAGAATATGTTTTTCTAAAAGACCTTAAGGCAACTATTAAAATATACGAATTGGCATTGACGTAAAAGATATCCGAGGGGCTAACAACTCTCAGATTTCACGTACACGGATTACAAAAGGGAATAGTCCTTTTCTACGTAAGGGGGGCAACCCTCAGTATCGGGGCAGACAAAGGGGTTGGTAAAATGCCGTCTCTGCGCACTCTCTCATGATATAAAAAGACTACAGCGCATTTGCCAAAAAGCCAGACGGAGGGCAGAGCAGAGGTATTTAACCCCTCTTAGTTACATCGGAAATGGCAAATGGTCTTTTGTACGCTGAGTGAGTGGCCCCTCCAAAATATTAAAGGAAAAATTGAAGAATAATTTTGATTTTTTTTTGTTTGTTTTAATAGAAATTAAAAATAATCCTACATATCTCGATTTCAAATGATCATTGAATTTGCGACGTCATCCTTTAAAAATAAATACTAGTGAGTGGTCCCTCGAAAATATTAAAGGAAAACTGGAACAATAATTTTAATTTTTTTGTTTGTTTTAATAGAAATTAAAAATAATCCGACATATCTCGATTTCAAGTGATTTTGCGACGTCATCTTTTAAAAATAAATACTAAAGAAAAACCTTCGAACAAAAACGTTTTTTTTTTCGGTGTTTAATATTCCTTTAATGAAATGGACATGTTTTTAATAATCCCCGTAATTAAACAGTAAGAAAAAACTTTAAAGTATGAAAGTTAGACCACAAATCCATTCTAAATTATACGTATATTATAGACGCCCTATACTTTGCTTAAGGCCATTCAACGAGAAATAATTAAAAAGGCAAGCGGCAAATGACTTTTTTTGAATTCAAGTCAAAGGGTGTGTTAGGTTAGGTTTTTCTTAAATCGGAATGTTTGGATTAATTCGTACGTTCCGTGGAACTTAATGACTACTTTTCAACTATATTTATTCCAAAATTACTACGAGTTTCTTCTGTTTTTTTAAGGGTTTATTACTGAAGGTTACAGTTTTAATTAGGTAATTATAATTAAGAAGGAAAAAAAACTGGAAACTAATTAGATTTGGATATAATTTTCTACGTAAAATAATTCAAAGAATGTTACGTAGCCAGGAAGTTCATTAAAAGATGAGATCGCGTCGTGATGGGGTGAAAAAAAAAAACTAACTTTCTTTTAACCTTTCATTCAAGTTTTCTCTTATAACTTTTGAATGTACGCTGTGTTATAGGTTGGCAAATTTGTAACATGCCAATATGGGATGGTAGTAAATAGTTTAAGGACAAGGTCATGACCCCGTTGAACAAGTCATGGAAAACTAACCCTGATATTAGGTTGAATGTATACACTGTGAAATATGTCAATATGGCCTCAGATGGGATGGTTGGGAGAGAGTTTAAAGCAAGATCATGGCCCCGTTTAAATTGCATTTTTAGACACATCGTATGATGAACATCTACTACGTGGGTCTTAGTTTGACCTGCCCTGTTGTTGTCGGTGGTGGGGGCGGCAGCGTAGTTGTCGTGAAAGAGTACCGCATTTGGCAGTATAAAATTTTTCGCTCGTCATTGAAGGGAGAGTGAATGGGAGTGAATGGAAGTGTATTTTAAGTGGAAGGGGATTATAGTAGTAAGTATAAGCATAGCATTTTAATCACTCATTTAGACATTATGTTATCACTCAAATTTTCTGTACTTCTATGAAGTTAGAATTACGGGTAATAATTTCAGCACATTTAATGGTAGCGCATCGAGGGGCTATTCACTCAAATTTTCAGTACATCTGTTTAGTACGGTACGATGTGGCTACTATTACGAGCCCAGCCTTTGGTTCGTCTTGTTGAATATTTAACGTAAAACATTGTATGTAACTATATGCGAACTCTGTTCAAACAAATCCCAACGCGAGCTGTTTTCCAGCGCGAATTAAAGCAATTGAAGTTCTCAGACAGCAAGCAGGCACACTTACTGATTCGGTATTACAGTAAAAATTCCGTTAAATACTTGAAACCCACCTGAAAAAGCACATATAGGAGTGGTTCCACCAACCTATTTTCCCACACTTTAAGAGCGTATTTTTTTAAACAGGGGTTACGAAAGGTCTCAGTCCATTACACACTGGCCTGGCTGGCGCACCTTACTGTCTTATATTCCCCAAAAAAGCTATAGCTACCTTCTTTAAAACGGCAGATAAATCCAATAATGTATCTTTATAAGAATGAGCCACTAGCGTCTTCTCTTGGCCCCGGGGCCTTCTCGTTAATAATTATATTTGCAAAAACTTGAAGAAAGCAATTTGGAATCCATTTTTGATACATTGGGGTGATACTTGAGCTATCAGGAATGCATACAGCAAATAGGAATTTGTGGGAAGAGCTAAAATAATCATTATGTACGACCAGAAGCATATAATACTTCTCTTCGAGAGAAGTGTACCACAAAGCTTGGTAATTGTAACATGATTCTTCCCAATATCATTTTACATTTCGAGCAAGGGTACTAAACCGAATCACACACGCGATAAATAGTTCCCTCATCATTACTGTATTAGCGCTTAACTATTTGTAAAGGCGCATGCGCTTGTGCATGGATTTTGGTCCCACGTCAAGACAATCAAGGTTTGTGGGTTGATTGCTGGGGATTTAGTACCAAACAGTTAGAGAAATTCACCCTAGCACGGTGCCTAGCCCATCTGAAGTTTGATGAGCAGGAGAGCAAACAAAAAGGGTGTATGAGCCTGGGAAGAGTCATGTTACATAACTAAAGTATTAAAAGGATACAGAGTGTTATCCTTCTTCCATTATCCCCTTTTGATACGAGGAATTTTACCTCGCGAACAATCTATCTCGCAACACCCGGTTCACAAAAATCAGGCAATAATTCCTATTAGCCATATGTATTCCAGGCACTACTTATAAATGCGCAAGGTCAAACCAAAAGTCTATGCCATTTTCACCTTATTGAGTCGGGGGTTTCTTTAGAGAAAGAAATAAAGGGTGTTCAAATTCAAAGTCGCTTCGGGCTGATATGTTAGGCATGAGTAGACACAATGGTAAAGTGCCTATTGTCAACCGTTGGCAATTGTTATTAGATAGGGTGGTTCTGTGACGATGCATTGTTGAAACAAAGAAAAAAAAAGATGATTCTGATTTGAAATTAATTAAATAAAACAAAAGGATTTCGAGTTAAAAGAAAACTGTACAAACGCGATCGGATGTGCAATTGAATATTTATTATTATTATGCTAATTATTAAAATTAAAATATATTGGTGGTTAATGGTTATAGAAGAATGGGCAGTTTACTTTTAAATAACTTTAACAATTTATAAAGGAATTCAAAAATCGCTTGCCCGCAAGTTGGGAGGTGGCGTTAAATAGTTTGACCCCCAATTCACGGTGAAGCTAGCGCCGTTGTCGCTGTCGCGGATGATTTTGTGAATAGACCATTTCGATGAAAAAAAGGGGGGCGGGGGGGAAGCCAACCCTCAGTATCGGGACGTACAAGGGGAGCACCGAAAGATGCACCACCATCCAAGTTTTACCCTTTTAGTTTCATTGACATGATATATTAAAAGCCAGATTGAATAGAAAACGGGTGCGGGGCAATTTGTGGAACCCTTTTAAAAACATTTCGAAAAATCTCAAAAATTCCATATATTTTGTCCTAAATCTAAATCATTTAATTAGTTTGGCCGTAATATCCATCCTCCAGATTCTAGATTTTCAAAAGACAAGCCACAATCTTGAGGTGAAGAAAATAAAATAAAAAAAAAAAAGTCTTAGGCTTAAATCTTGATTGAAACGCCTCAAAGCCTCAGAGAATCATCTTCTTAGGATTTTATGGCAGTGGTTTATTACGAGAGTGAAACCGACTTAGAAAGGGCTTTCTTTACCTTGTAGAAAATCATAACCTATTTTTTACCATATTCTTCTTAATATAACGTGAAAATTGACTGGAGGCAAAATCAAAAGGTGTATATTTAATTGTTTCCTCTATCAAAATTAATAAATTTGATCCTACAAACGGAACTAGATTAAAAATAAACCAAAATTAATTTGTCTCTTGAACGCGGGTAATGACAGCCATATAGACAAAACAAGGTTAAAGGAATACTTCGGGCTAAAATATTTTAATTTTTAATCGAAAGAGCGTTTAAAATAATGAATATATTAATTGGAACCATGTTTTTACCTACAATATTAAAGAAAATAAGAGCAATTAAGTTTCTGTAATGGACACTACGCGTTAGGCTTTCCCGCGAAGTACTGGGGACTACCCTTATTGGACGCCTAGTACCACAAGAAGTGAGAAGAGACTAGAAGTACTGAGCTAATCAAATTCTTCACTCGGCGAAAGTGAATATTCTTGATAAGACACCAAAGGTTGGCCCTCTAGTCAGGGTTGTTCCTTCGACTTTTGGAAAGGTGCTTTCCCCAATAGTAAAATGTGCTGATCCAATGGAAGCTTTTTTCAAAATGTGCTTTTCCCCCCCCTGGGGGTAGGAAAATTTCCGTCCCCCCCCCCCAACGAAAGGCTTTTGGCGCCACCTAGTGGCGGAATTTTCGTCCCATAGACGCTAATGTTAAAAATGAAATTTGAAAATGTGCTTTAAACAGGCCAAATGTGCTTTCGGTGCTGAAGATCTTAAAATGTGCCGAAAAGGCACAATTGTGCCACTTAGAACAACACTGCCTCTAGTAGCGGTTTCTGAATTTTCCCTCCAAAACGTGAGGCGCTCGTGGTGGTAGACGGCCGGGCCGAACTAGATTCAAGCACAGGCGTCCGTGTTCCGCGGCTTTAGGTTGAGGGGAAGGGGGTAGGAAATTTTTTGGAACTCGACCAATTTTTTCATCTGTAGTGTAGGCGCGATTGAAGCGGCATAAAATCCTCAAATTTGTTCACTTGTGCCAGGATCTACTACCAATGCTAGAGCCCTTCACTTCTAGTCTCATCTTACTTCTGGTACCACCTGACAGTTTCGTCAGGGTACATCCTAGTGTCCATTACGGAAACTAAATTGCTCGAATCCTTTTTAATATATTATGGATAGAAACATGGTTCCAATTTTGATATATTGCTTATTTTACACGCTCTTTCAATTAAAAAAGAAACTATTTTATATTCTAGCCTGGAGTGTCCCTTTAAGGTAATTTTCCTAAAGACTAATTAATTTTATACATAAAATTAATGGAAATTACCATAAAATCTTGCAATAACAAAATAAAAAACACGGTACCAGACCAAAAACAACTTATATCAAACTAGGCCCGCGGGTAATGAGTACGATGGTGGTATTTCTAAAACTTTGACCCTAACAATTTGACCTCTGTAAAGAAACTTAAGACCGTAGATAATCGTAAAGCGCATTCTATTGATACGCTTGTTATTTTCGTCCCAAGAACCTTTAGATCTAAATTTCTAGATTACTAGAGGGAGGAGTGAGTGCTTTCGTTTCAAGGTGTATACCAACCAACCAACCCCACCCTTGACCTCCGACCTCTTAAGATCCAGGGACCATATCAGGAGCCTTATCAGAGGCGTATGTACACTATTACACTGCAGGTATGGTTATTGAGCCTCTATGATAGACCATTTCGATGTAACTAAAAGGGAAAGACACGGTGCTCTAGCCGTTTTGAATCATGAGAGTGCGCAGAGACGGCAATGTATCAACCCCCCTTGTACGTCCCAATACTGAGGGTTGTCAATCCCCCTTTTTTACTCCAAAAAGGTCTATTCCATGGAAGGCAGTCATTATCTTGTATTTGTTAAAGGCGGTACCGAAGTACAGTACACATCTACGGATGAAATGGTCTATTGTGGCGCTATTAGAGGAAGATTAAGGACCGGGGAACAGAACCCACCCGGAAATAAATCAAATTCCAATCATTTTCTGTGGATCCCATCTCCAAAAATAATAACTGCCGTATACCCTGGAGATATGGAGCGTTTTAGTTACGTTTTATTAAAAAAAAAGGGACGACCCCGATTTCTAATTTTCATAGAAATATATCTTTTCTACAAAAATATTTTGACCCGACTTATCAACAAGGGACAAGACCTCAATAACCAGAGACCACTGGCGTACCATTTTAGTTTCCTATAGAGTTTAATATAATCAAAGGTGAGCGGCTGCTCTTTCTGTATTATGAAGGGAATATGTTCGTATTTGAAAGTACATCAGTAGAAAAATCGACTTTTACGTGATATCAGGGATAGATTTAATTTTAGAAGTAGGAATGAAGAACAGAGTAATCTGTTCGCGCGTCAAAGTCCCGGACCCCCTTCCACGGGACGGAGGGGTATGAAAGAAGAGACGGGAGGGTCATAGCGACAGAGGTGGAAAAGGATTACGTATTTTTCGCCGTCCCCGTCAGCAACGTCATCCAAACGTAGTTTAAGTGAGTCAATAAGATAATTTAAAGTTTTCGTTACGTGTTGGAGGGAGGGGCTCTATACAGGGCTATGAGTCGGAATAACTGAAGTAAATACTAACCGTTCTCCATTCCTACTTCTAAAATTAAATCTATCCCTGGTGATATCTAATTCAATTTGCTAATTTATCTCGCTGTCTAATTGAGATATCAAAATACTGGCGAATTAATTTTGTATATACAGGGTGTTTCTCATAAGTCCGGCATAAATTAAGGGAAATCGATTTTGAGTCTAAAATGTAACTTCTATCTCCATTTTGCCACAAGGCACATTGTTTTCGAGTTTTGATTTGAATGTTCTAGAGATGACCCCTTAGAACATTCTTTCCCAAAAAACTAACATTATTTCACTGTCCCTTTAAAAATCCGGGATGCGCCAAGCTATGAATAAATCGTTTAAAAATCAGTAGACTAAAATCAACAGTAAAAAAAAAAAAAGCATTCCTGGACTTTTTTTTTCCTTCGACGAATTTTTGATAATATTTCAAGAGGGCAGGAAATCCCCTATTTCAAATGTGCCCCAAGGCATAATATCCTGCACTGGTATGAACACTTGTTCCTTTGAACCAATTATTTTTAAAGCGGTAAGTTACAATAGAGGCTGGGCAAGTGATGGGTGAATTGGAAGTTTTCATCTTAGATGTATACAATCCAAGATTTCTTTTCTCATAGGCTCCTATTTTCGAGGAGCCAGCAACCCAGTGTATATTGAGAATAATGTACACGATGTACCTTTCACTGTAAAGAGTAGCACTGAGAGGGGAGGAGCTACGGGACGTGACGTCAATATTGGTAGTCTAAATTTAATGCCATGAGCTGACGACTTCCAATATGGTCGCCAAAACCGAGGAGAGAGATACGAGGGTGTGACGTCACGACAAAGTTGGTAGTAGCAGACTATTCTTTGAAAGTATTATTATACTAGTGAACAGAGGGAAACCTCACCGTAATCAGGTTGAAGGAACCTGATAGTGATTAACCCCTCGCCTATTGAAAATCAGTAAAAGGTCAAATTGAAACGTACCATAAGTTTATAAGATTATCTACAAGTGTGACACTTCATATGCTTAGAATTTTACAGAGTTAATAATAATATTAATCAGTATATTCCTTCTTGATCTAAGCAAAAGCAAAGAAAATATAGAACTATCGGGCAAAAGTATGTTTCTTTGAAGTTTGCTTGAGCCGTGTAATATAAGAAACCCCCTTTAGCTCTCAGAAAGGTCGGTAACTAAGCCTTTGACAACGCCTCACCAGCAGCTAACTCTCCGGAACGAGTGTCACACTTATGGAAAATATAAACCTATGCTCCTACGTACAAAACCGCTAACAACGAAAGATACTAGAAGATACCAATAACAGAAAATGAGGTCGATTCACAATCAAAACTGGATTGTCCAGCTGTATATGGCGTACCTGCTCGAAGACTGTGCAATATATTATGCAGGTTGTTACCGTGTTATTAAAAAATAATTCCTTATCCTACACACAATACCAGTAATCTCCCAAAATAAGCATCGTTAAGAAAAATAATTTAACCACAGGGAAACAGAGTATTTTAATTTACTACTCCAAATATATATCGTGTGTTTGTATTTTAACATCAATTGGTGCTGTAAGCTATTTTGTATGGTAATAACAAGCTTAATGGCAAACAACTTAATATAATTTATTGTATTAGAATTTTTATTTAGATTTTAGAAAAACCCCCGAAATAACTAAGACCAAACAGGCTCGGGGCAGGTAGTACGAGGCCCTTAGGATTATTAATATGTAAACTAGTTGATTTTAAAAGCAGAGGGGTTATTAAAGGAATTGTGAAACTCTTTTGACTTAAGATTTTATCCAATTACGTAACAAAGTTATAGTTCACTCAGGGTTGCCATAGTGCGTTCATTTCATAATTCGCTGACTTCTCCAGGTTTTCCCTGACTGTGTAAAGTAATCTTCCCTGATAAACACAGACTCTTTTGTTTGTAGAATACTCTAAATGACGTGGTTAAATGTCAGTTGTACCCATAAACTTATAAATCCCCTGATGTTTGAAGCCCCATTTTCAAAATCCCCTGATGTTTCAAGCCCCATTTTCAAAATCCCCTGATGTTTCAAGCCCCATTTTCAAAATCCCCTGATGTTTCAAGCCCCATTTTCAAAATCCCCTGATGTTTCAAGCCCCATTTTCAAAATCCCCTGATGTTTCAAGCCCCATTTCCAAAATCCCCTGATGTTTCAAGCCCCATTTTCAAAATCCCTGACTTTTCAGGAATTCAGGGCAATGTGGCAACTACGTAGCTACGTGAACCTCAATATAATCAAATATGTATTGTCCAATTTAATTTAAATTAGCTAACGATGGTCACTTGAATAGGGACTTGGTAGTACTACGTCATCCAACCTCACTCTAGAGGGGGTCGAAAAAGGGGCTTAAATAGCTTAGAACTATTAAAAGCTACCAGAATGGCGACAGGGGGTGGATGTACGCCCGTTTTGCCAAGTCAATATTGAGAGATTGGAGGAAGTTTTTCTATAGCAACCTTAGTAAAAACTGCCTGTAACTGTCTCTAACCGTCAAACGTTCACAACCCCTTTAATATTCAAATTCCTCCGGTTGTTAAAGCAGTATGGCCATATATCTAACGTGTATGTTTTCCCTGGCCATAAATGTCATTTGCGGGGTTATTAACAAGGTTGGAAATGGACCCATTAGAGAGACGATGACCCGAAACACCCCTAAATCTTTATAAGATCAGAACACCCCTTCGCTTTAACAAATAATAAAAAAAAAAATTCTAAAAACCTTCAAAAAGCTAAATGATAAAAGAGAGAATTATGGAAATCGTCAACCATTCATGCTTTTTTTTTGCTGTCTTTTCTACAGAGAGGCGACCCGTGAGAAACTCGTCTTTAAATTAGCCCGGGGGGCCGCAAGAAATTCAATAGTATTAAAGATAGGGACCCGCACCGCAGGACGCTCGGCAATTATCGAGAATACTAAATAAAACTCGAATGTCGCTCGCAATTAGTCCCCTTTTGTATATAAGAAGGGGAGACGTAACTGGTAACCTCGGAGCTAAAACAATCTATCTCAGTTTTCAAAGACTGTCTCATTTTCAACACGCCGGTTTTGTTGTAGATTGGAACAAAACTAAATATTTCTACTTATTTTTGGTTCTAATATTAAACGTCATAAGATGGGAGGTAAATTTTTGGTTATCATACTCATAAGGTCATGTCAAGAAGTGATATCTAGTTTATTAGGGAGAAGGTATAAGATGCCTAAGTATTCGCGCGCCATACTCCCAGTCCCCCTTTCAAAATACAAGGGGGGACGTAAAAGGAGGCCGGGCTATTTCGCCTCTCCTCAGTCCGAAAATAGGTAATTTTCGTCATTCTCGTCGGGCTGACGTGAGTTTTCAAAAACCAATGAGATACTGGTTGTAATTTAGAGGCGGGGATTAACTCCGGACCTACTATACGTTTGGACTGGAGATAAAGCTAGAAATGTGGCGAATTTATACCTTCTCCCTAGTAAACTAGATATCGCTTCTTGGTCATGAGTTGGGGTTCAATACGCTCTATCCCGAGGAAATAGAAATATTTCTAGGCAAAAACGGTAAATGTCTCATCTTTAGCAATGGGGGGCCATTTTTGATACCGCGTTTTCTTTATGGACAATAGCTTAGGTGACGTACAAAACTTGGTTTTCTGAAATAGCTCTATAGGCAGCTTTCTGTTAGGGGAGGAGCTAATTTACACGGCCATGTTGGTGGGTGAAATGCGCGGGAATTAGCTGAGAACTATCAGTATGGCTGCCAAAAACACGATGCGTGTGCCACTCAAACCAAGTTTAAGTTGACAAAATTGCCTGATTTACAGTTAATATATTTTAGCATTCAAACTATGAAGTTCCTTACATAATTACTCGAGTGACGATATCGACCGAACTTGGAGCTAATATACATTAAACTAGTTAACATAAAATTCCACTTGACTTCAAAGTTTAGGGTGAAGATGGGTTCCTCGGTAATTTTTTTGGCAAAATTTCCGACGCTTGGGGATATTATTTTTAATAATACAATTAACCGGTTGTCATATTTAAGAATGGCGCCAGTACCGCCCGGTATCAAATCATTATTAAATCTGGCATAAGAGTAGTTTTTAAGGGCTCAATTAGAAACTTTTAGAGAAGTTCCGATTTTAACCGGTTTTTTTAGCTTAAAAAATAAGATTTCGGAGATTTTTGAAATTTGCAACCAAATATAGGCCTAGATATAAAAATCCGATATTTCGATATGTGGGATTGGATATTGAATAATGTGACAGAATGAAGGAGGTTTTTTGGGATTTTTTAACGCAAAATAATATTTGAAGGTGAAGTTTAAAATGTTTAATGAGAACAAAACAGATTTAAGCTAAATAGAATAAGGTTTTCGAGAGTTAAACTACACCTTTAGAATTCGCCAAAATTTTGTTATGTCACTTTGTACGGACACCCACCCACAAAACAAAAATACCCCCACGTGTTTTTAGCGCGTGACACACTTCAGAGAACACAGTTTCGCCCATTTTGCATTCAGAAAAATTTGGCAACAACCTTAAATTCAGTTAAACCCAGGGTGGATTAAGTAAAAAACACCCTTTTTCTAACTCGAACGACCCTTTAAGATGACCTTTCCGCGGAAAAACAGTGTAGCTAGAGCTTTAAGAAATTTATAAACAAAGTTTCAAAAAAAAAAACTAGTTTGAAAGAAAGGGGCGAATGAAATAAAGAAATAAATTTTGATTTCCTGAGATTTTTAAAGCTTGAAAAACTCAGTTAACACTGTATTTTAAGCCTACAAGGCTACAAACAAACTTTACTAAGATCTACAGTTGTAGTTTGGATTATTATCCCCTACCTAAACAGGTTTTAGTGAAGGCTGCTGAACCTTTCCCGAGTCAGCTGTGAAGCCATGCGTAACCATATACAAAATCGCCAAAGAAAATAACCAAGGCTTAACTCGTAACCCATCCCGCATCCCGGCCAATGGCAATTTTTGTGTAAAACTAATGCAAACTAACAAAAAAGCAATTGCAAAGACTTAACAAATCCTTATTATTCAAAATTAATCAACTTACAGCTTTTAAATCGCCTGTTTTCCTTGAAAAAAGTGGAATTCCGCCGTCACTCGTAAGACACAGTAAGTAAGCCGCTGCGGACATTTTAAAACGCGTTGTAGGCGCATGCGCTGGCTTCATTGGCTTGTTTCCCGCCGCGGCCACTGTACTTGCCGGCAATCCGCATCTCTGACGTTTACCCATCGTATTTTTTCGCGCTAAATTCGCCTGTTATCTACAAAGTTATCAAACACGGCTATAAACCTTCGGAAAAAGGAGGAAAATTTTCAAGAAATTTCCCTCCCTCAGTCCCGCAATTAAAGTCAAAGTCGTCGGAATTAAATTTATTCCGACTTTTAAGCGCTTCAAGCTCTGTTAAACACCGAATGTCCCAAGTTTTAAACTATTTCAATGATATAACACGCTCTAAAAATCAATTTATGACGCTATAATTTGCTCTTTCATAATTACTAGAATAAAACACTGTCTTAAATTTGGAAAATACGCGCGAAATAATCGTTATTTGGGACATGTCTTTGAACTTTAGTAGCTGGGTTCATGATAGTTTACGGAAGATTGGTCTATTTTTCTGGACGGAGTGCACGTTTCTCTAGTACGAGGATCAGATCGTGAATGAGAGGCTGAGAGGGATTCGGAGAGGCAGGCAGGCAGCGTACACCTCGCCCTACGTTTATCCTTGTGGAGAGAAACCAGAGATTTTGGGTGGGGTGACAAGACCAAGGGGGTTCAACTATGGTTAAAGGAGAGGAGAAGCTTATGTTTGCCCTGCTTCATGAGTCACCCCTAAGGGCTTTCCTTTTCTCCTCCTCCTCTCTAAATGACGCTTAGACTTCCCTCATTCATCCCCAGGGCTGTTTTTTACCCCTAAAACCCCCCTCGGAAACGTTACAGTCATTATCTTTACAATGCAACCGTTTTAATGCACCCATTGTTATTATTTTGGACTATGCATTTTTAAATACGTTCGCGTGTTGAACTTGCTTGCAATAAAATTATCGATTATTTCAAACAAGGCATTAAAAACCTTGAAAACCAAAGTTTTGGCGCCATTAAAGTTTACACGCTCAAAGAGACAGTGAAACCAGACACCATGAAAAACGGGTAAAGGTGTAATAAGAACCAAAACCTCTCTCGCTTCACATATTTGACCCCGACTTTAACGCGAGTAGTTTCAGTATCCCTTTAAAAGAGGGGGGATGTATTTTAGCAGATGTTAATCGCTGGCACGTGCCAAAATTTGGCGCGGCTTTTTTTTTTTTTCGCTCCCGTTTATCCGGACCCCTAAGCTAACGTTCATTCCATTTGAATACTGAAAGCATTCAAAAGGAAGCCAGTTTCGAGTTTGACGGAGTTTCAACATCATTTCTCTGTTCCCAACTATGGATGGTTATGCTAGAAAAGGAATTCAACCGTTGCGAATTACTTTGCCCAACGGTTTTTGCATTTGAAACATCTGCAAAGCAGCGAAGGCCCAAGTTTTCCAACCCTTAATGTAACAAAGCCTGACGCCCACTTCACTTTAAAAAAAAAAAATATGAAATGAAAAATCGGGCTTATAAAGAATATTTAGTTTAAAAATTATCAAATTCTTAAACGCTGTAATATTAGGAAGCCTTTGAATAATAATAATAAAAAAAATGCGATCTGAATTTGGCTGCCCACTTTTTAAATCTGACTTATGAAGTTAACAATTAAAACATCGGTAATCAAATTTATCATTCAAACAAAGATAGACACCGACTTGAGTCGTAGGACGTAGATTTTAACTTACATTTTATTTGGATTTAATATCGACCAATTCAATAACTTTTGAATATTTTTTGAAATTGGCAAATTTTAAAGTTGAATAAACTGCATAAATTAACTTTGCCGGGTCAACAGCTGACCTTGTTTCTTTTTTAATTTTCCCGCGTAATTTCATAAATTCCACACTAGATTGCACCACCATACAGTATTCTTCTAGCCCTCCCCCCTTTTTAGACCCCTAGCAACGCAAGAACTGTCGCAACAGCGGCGCCACTGAAAACTTTACAAAGGATTCCTCAATCCTCACGTTGTCATTACGAAAATATTGCGAAAATGGCGGGAATTACTCAGGTTAACATGACTTTGAACATTCTAAATATGATTAACAGCAACATTAATTGGTTTTTTTTTTTTAATTCAGGGGACTTTGAGCAAAGTCCAAGAAGTACGGGAAATAACCAGAATTGATCGAATTGGTGCTCATTCTCATATAAGGGGCCTTGGTTTAGACGATGCATTGGATCCGAGACCAGTGTCCCAAGGAATGGTGGGACAATTGCAGGCCCGTAGGTCAGCGGGGATAATTTCGGAAATGATTAAAGAGGGGAAAATTGCCGGAAGGGCGATTTTAATCGCGGGTCAGCCTGGAACTGGCAAAACTGCAATTGCTACGGGTATTTTTCAACTTTAAAATAGAGTAATGGCACCTACTTGCCTTTGACTGTATTAAGCTCTATGGGTAGTTAACATGGAGTGCCACTAATCTATAGCTGTCAAACGCAAATAATCGGAATCTAACACAATTTTAACACACTTAGCCATGGCACAATCTTTAGGACTCGATACCCCATTCACTGCTATATCAGGGAGTGAAATATTTTCCTTAGAAATGTCAAAAACTGAGGCTCTTATGCAATCAATGAGAAAATCCATAGGTGTTAAAATTAAGTACGATACTTTTTCTTAAAAGCCTACCTACCATTTCAAATTGCCCTCAAATTAAACTAAATGATGATGGCTAATTTAAGAGAGGAAACTGAAATTATTGAAGGAGAAGTTGTAGAGATTCAAATTGATCGTCCTGTGACGGGAACAGGTGCCAAAGTTGGCAAGCTAACCTTAAAAACTACCGAAATGGAAACCATTTACGATCTAGGCCAAAAAATGATTGAATCTTTAACAAAAGAGAAGGTTCAGGCTGGGTAAAAATAATTTAACGTTGTCAAAAAAAAAAAAAGGTCAAACCTTAATTTAATTTTGGGTTTTAGTGACATACTCACCATTGATAAAGTTACTGGGAAAATAACTAAATTAGGAAGATCATTTACGAGAGCCCGTGATTATGATGCTATGGGACCCCAAACAAAATTTGTACAATGCCCTGAAGGAGAATTACAAAAGAGGAAAGAAGTAGTTCATACTGTCACGCTACACGAAATTGATGTTATAAATTGTCGTACTCAAGGATTTTTGGCTCTATTCTCGGGTAATTTGGTTATCCCCTTTAAACTTAAAGGAAAAGTGCCTGGAACGTAGCATTATACCTCTTATTACAAAATTAAATAATTATCATTTAATAAGTCTAAAAAAACAAGGACTAATGCGCGGCCATTGCTTTAGTGGCGTCTGCTAGCCAGAACTCACATGGGACTGATTCAACCAATCATATAGGGGTAAGGGGTTCAGGGTAGCAGACGACACTAACAAAATGGCGGCGCAGTAGTCCTGTTTTTAATGCTTATTATTTTGTAATAAGAGATGATTTATTTTATACTTTGATATGGCATCTGAACGTTTCCTTTAATTGGCTTCATTGACTAATTAATCTTTAAATACCGTAGGAGATACTGGGGAGATAAAAGCGGAAGTTCGTGAACAGATAAACACTAAAGTCTCGGAATGGCGTGAAGAGGGGAAAGCTGACATTGTCCCGGGTGTACTATTCATTGATGAAGTTCATATGTTAGATATTGAGTGTTTCTCATTCCTTAATCGAGCTATGGAAAGCGAAATGGCGCCCGTTTTAATCATGGCTACTAATAGAGGAATCACGAGAATTCGAGGAACTAACTATAAGAGCCCCCACGGTATACCAATTGATCTTTTGGATAGAATGGTTATCATTTCAACCACCCCTTACGAAGAAAAGGACATCAAACAGATTTTAAAAATAAGGTAGTTTTTGTTTTTTTAACTTTTTACTTACCAAGTTCCGATCTTTTAATTAACGCTTTTGTTTTCAGATGTGAAGAGGAAGATGTTGAAATGAGTGAAGACGCTTTATTAGTCTTAACTCGAATTGGAATGGAAACTTCTCTTCGTTACGCCATTCAATTAATCACAACCGCGTATTTGGTTTGCAAGAAACGTAAAGGCACTGAAGTTTCCATTCCTGATATTAAAAGGGTTTATTCTCTCTTCTTGGATGAGATAAGATCGGCGCAATTCCTAAAAGAATATCAAGATGAATTTATGTTTAACGAATTGCCGGCTGAATCTACACCTATGGAAACATAAAAACGAAAAACGAAAAAAAAAAAATCCAATTTACCATTACGTTCATTTATGTACATAGTTATACTAATAAAAGTGAATCATATTTTTTTTCGCATAATTTTGTTTAAAATTGTTTATTGTTGTTTTTTAACCGTCGTCATAAATTTCATGATGAAATAATTCATTTAGACGCCAAAGTCGTTTCAGAAACGTACTATTGACTTTCATTTTCATTGTCCCTTAAGCACTTCCTTCCCAGACGTCTCTTTTTTGTTTTAAAACTAATTTCCTTGACTCTGTAAACGCAAATATTAATTAAGAAAACCTTTTTCTAATTAATGTTTATCAGAATTTTAAATAGTTACCTTTAGCCGCAATTAGCTTTTGTTTTTCTCGTTCGCGTTGTTCTTTCGGTATTTGTACTTTGAGACCCAAAGCTCCAGAAACCAATCTTCTTGCCAAACTAGCGGAAGTTTGTGGTCTTGGTTTAAATGGTAAAAGAAATTCTGGTAAAACCAGTGAAGCGCTGAGTTATTAACAGAATTATAAATAATTTAATAAACACAGGGAGCCCACTCTTAAATTTAAATTCCTTATAGGAAAAATAGGAATTTTTTTCCGGAATTATAGGATTTTATAGGAGAAAAAAATCACGTGTTTTTATAGGAAAATATAGGACTAAAAATGCAGCTCTAATATAATACAATTTTGGGCTTAAACTATGTAGAAAAATCCCAAAAAAAATTAAAAAATAACAAATTGGATTTTACTTTGAAAACTCAGAAGAACTTAATTAAAATATAACATAATATAATATATAAAAAATCCTAAGCGAGCTCCGCAATTTCGGTCTCCATTCAAATGTGATCTCGATAAAAAAAAAAGCTAAATTTTGATAAATTTGATGCTAAACTATACGAAAACTTCGACTAAGTCAAAAATATAGGATATTATAGGACCTTTCATGAAATTATAGGATAATAAAGGACAGGTTCAAAAATATAGGAATTTATAGGAATTATAGGACCGGTACGGGCTCCCTGTAAATATAATTACCGATGCTTCTCTTTGCCTTCCATTTTGATTCTGTTGTTGCATCTGCGAGTGGACGAACTTTCATAAAAGGATGCTTCATTTGAAGTACATTATTCGCTTTGTTTAAAGAAAAATAAATAATACTTGAAAGATTAAGTAAAGACGCGTCGCGTCTTTCGCGTCAAATTTAATTTTAAAATATTCGTACCACGTGTAGAACTTGAAAAAACAGCGAGAGCGTGCGTATCGTCAACCCATTTTATACTAAAACCATCATCCTTTAAACCCGATAACGAAACAACCAAATCAGTTGTTTTGAATTCTGGTGGAAAGTCATAGAGTTCCAAAACATGACTATAATCTATAAATAAAGACCCGTTTTTAATGAATGACTTTCGAGTAGCGCCTTTGTTGACTTAATTATAACAAGAAGTTATATCAGTATCTCAGAGAGAAGGTATAAGATGCCTTTGTATTCGTGTGAGGCCATAGTCCCAGTCCCCCTTTCAAAATACAAGGGGGGACGTAAAAGGAGGCGCCGGGCTATTTCGCTGCCTCTCCTCAGTCCGAAAATATGACTGTATTTTCGTCACTCGCGTCGTCGCGCTGACGTGAGTTTTCAAGAACCAATCAGATGCTGGTTGTAATTTAGAGGCGGCGGGGATTGACTCCGGACAGGCTACGTTTGGACTTGGGATAAAGCTGCTGGAAATCTGGCGAATTTATACATTCTCTCTGAGATACTAGATATAACTTCTTGATTATAATAAACAACAAGAAACCTTTATCATTCAGATCTGGATCGTTCGGTTGAAACTCTAAATAATCATATTTTGGCTTTTGGATTTCAACTTCACCCAGAGCCAGTGTAAGCTGCACAAAATACCAACTGTTAAATTACTTTTGTCGGGGAAATTAATGCAAGTTTATAATACCTCATTAATTTCTTCACCATCCAAATAATCTCCGTTCTCATTGAAAAGTTTCTCCCAACTTGTTGGGTCAAATGTATCATTTTCACTCTGAATATTATCTTTTAAGGCTGCAGGGACACTTTTTTTCACATTCACGCTTTCAATATTTGGAGTCTTATTGCACTTAGAGCTTGTTTCCGTTTCCAAAGTTAATGTTTTTGATAAATAATCCGCGCCAGAATATTCTGACGCTGTAGCAGCATTTGAGTTTTTAACCGAGGATTCAAAAACTGTTGTATTGCCTAATGATTGCACTGGTTTTGCTTTTACACTTGGAGTTCCTGATTCAGTTTGTTTTTTGCAAACAGGGTCAGGGTCAAGATTAAGAAAAGTACCGGTCGTGGTAACAGGATTTGCTTCATTAACTATTTGACTATTTTTATTATCAAGTTCATTAAAAGTATTGTCGGATAAAGAAGAGTTTTGGCAATTTTCTAGTTCCAGTTTATCACATTTGGACACTAGGTGACTATTTTCTTTTATCGAACTTTCTTGGGTATTAGAGACTCTTTCTTCCTTAGTTAATGACCTTTTTGCCCTGGGTATATACAGTTGACGGTCAGGTCTTTTGTGTTTTGTGCTAGAAAATGATTATAATTAAAATCATGCATTATACAGACTTCACATAACAGGGAGCCCACTCTTAAATTTAAATTCCTTATAGGAAAAATAGGAATTTTTTTCCGGAATTATAGGATTTTATAGGAGAAAAAAATCACGTGTTTTTATAGGAAAATATAGGACTAAAAATGCAGCTCTAATATAATACAATTTTGGGCTTAAACTATGTAGAAAAATTCCAAAAAATAAAAAATAACAAATTGGATTTTACTTTGAAAACTCAGAAGAACTTAATTAAAATATAACATAATATAATATATAAAAAATCCTAAGCGAGCTCCGCAATTTCGGTCTCCATTCAAATGTGATCTCGATAAAAAAAAAAGCTAAATTTTGATAAATTTGATGCTAAACTATACGAAAACTTCGACTAAGTCAAAAATATAGGATATTATAGGACCTTTCGTGAAATTATAGGATAATATAGGACAGGTTCAAAAATATAGGAATTTATAGGAATTATAGGACCAGTACGGGCTCCCTGCACATAATAATAATTACCTTTTACCATCCTCTGGTGTTGAATTCATATTTGTGGCTTCAAACAAGACGTTTGAATCCGTTTCAACAGCACTTAAATGCTTGGTATTTAAACTATAACTAAGTTGGCTCTTGTAAAAATCACCCGGTGACTTATTTTTTAAACCAGTAACACTCTGGCAAGTCCAGATTACACTGTCTGTTAAATGTACAATCCTATCCAAGAAAATATACCTTTATTAAGAACCAGGCTTTAAATTTTGATAATTAATTATGTTTTAACACTGGAGGGGGGGGGGGGGTTGCGCAACACTCTGAACTCCCACCCCTTAATAAGTTATTATACCTTTTCCAAAATATTCACTATTATAAATTTCCCCTTCTTACCTAGCAATAATATAATCCGGGCAAATAACAGTTCTCCTTTTTTCATTTAATCCAATTGATATACTGAAGCAGTTTGGGAAAAATTCTTGAACTGATTTATGAAGTAAAAACCTATAGCGTTTGTGCATTGGAGGAAAGACCAGAACCCTACAGAATAAAATGGGGGGAGGTGGGGAATAGGTTAATTTAGGCATTCTTCAAAACTGTGCAATGATTATTATAAAATATATTTTTAAAAATACGGGGGTTCCTCCTCACCTTGAGTAGCAGTAGCCTGGAACACAGGGGTCACTCACCTCCAAATTCTTGTTTTTGGGGTGAGGGATACTCAAATTTTTGGTAAAATAAAGTAGATCATCCCAGATGTAGAAAATGAAATCTTCGTCCATTCCTTCGAGGTAGCTTCCATTTAGACAGACTGCCAGTTTTGGTTTTAATAAAACAATAAAATATGATTTCGTCACGCGTGAAACGTGAACACGTTCTAAACGATAAGAATGGGCAAATGTTGGCCAGTGTTTTCTGCTATTTTTATTTGTGGAACTTGGAAGACAAGACAGGAAATAATAGGTTTTTCGTCTACAGCTCACACCAAGTTTCACTTTCCTGAGTTTTAATTGGCTCTTTGATTATAATTGTCCAGCGTTTGTCGTCATCTAGTTAATGAAAAAGGAACGATTATGATAATGACCTACAGAAATTAAAACTAATTTTTAAATTTAATTAACGCACTCTTTATTAATATTTCAAACTTACGTCTGTTTAAGAAATTAGACAGAGCTAAGGAAAAATGTTTAAAAAATGAGGGGGGGGGGGAAACCATTGATTTCTTGTACTGCCGTGAGACGGTGAGAGCCGCTGTTCGGCGGGTGAAACATTTCTACAGGCGCCCATAGAAAATACATAGGTTCTCGAAACCCTGTAAGTAGGCTACTCCTGGCGCACATTTTATTGTCAAAGCCTTGATATAAATGCTTTTCCGTTTTGATTCATTCAATTTCGGACATTGATTCCGTCAAATTATCTTCCCCATTTCGCTTTACGCCAGTAAGGCATACAGCTGTATGTATTCATCGTTATATTGATTTGTCCTTGTAATAATCTTTCTAGTCAACAGCGAAATTACGCGTACTTGACACAGAGATAGAACTGTAGTGTTATGCCTGGTTTAACCTAGATTCATTTCGAGGTCGACCGTGTTTAAATTTGTTGGATTGCAAGGCTATAATAATCTATTTACTTTTGATAATACTCATCCAGAAGTATATAATACTTCTCTTAGATGAAGTGTCCATCTTACATAAACCTCATCATTGGTTCCTGAATCCTGATTATACAAAAATGCACCCTTCTTATTATTACATTCTGGTTTATCTAATCGTCTCGTATTTCTTGTGAAATCGAGAACTAGGGAATTCCTCAACATTCCGCTTCCAAACCTACTTTACAATACGAACCACGTGACTTATTTGTTAATCGCTTTGAACCATATAACTTGGACTAAAACGTGACGTCTTTTGAAACTGATAACAAACGACAATAAAATCGTTTTCGGATTAAACTTTAATTGTTCCTCTTCGTCCGCGATCTAAATTTAAAATGAAGGCTGATATATTGGTTTTCAATTAACCTATTAATTAAGTGTTTCACTATCTTGGTCACGTACCTTTCAAAGCTTTCACGAAATTTCTACCCTCTAAATTAAAGCAAGTTCTAAGTACAGTATCGAAAGCTATAGAGTAATGGCAGTACTACGTATGCAAACGTCATACCCTTCTATCTCTTAGCTCAGTGTCATCCCCCTACTGGGCGCGTACAGTATCCTCTCTTGTAAGAGCGCGACCAGAGGGGGGGATACACAGTCTACGCCCCCTCTTTACCGCCACTAGTCTATAGTAAAACCATAAGTTTATAAGATATGTTTCATAAGTATAACACTACCTATACTTCGTAATGCTAGAGACTTACTGAGAGCTAGTTCGAGAACGACGAGCGAGAATTGACTACACGCGGTCAATCAATATCGAAATTAGTGTGAAATTATTCTTTTTTTTATTTCTAACAAAATTATAAGGACATTGAAAGTCAATTTCTAGTCTATTTACATTTTAACTCGTTATCTATTCTCAATTAAAATTATCTCAAGTCAACTATCTTCCCAGTGAATAAGCCTACATTCTTTAAGAACCTTAAACTTCTTAACTTCTTATCGTATATTTCAAATTTTAACGATCTATAGTTGCTTTACCGTAACTTTACTACATTTTTGTTTCGTTAATAATTTCAAAAATAATATTATAATTTTCGATATATTTTTTTTTATTATTTTTATATCTCTAACAAAAACAAAAATAATAACATGAATAACGAAAAAAATTTAAAAAGCACATTCAAACCTCATCGTGTATATATTTTTGTTTTTCAAGTTGAGAGTGATATTAATGACGCGTTACGTTACGTAAGCCTATTTAATTAATTAAATATTTACTTTAAAATTCAGTCTTTATCCTGACCTAAACTATTTCCCCTAAAAGCGCATCGCGTTCGTTCCCCAGTTCCTACTGTACGAAGTAAGGAATAAATAAATGATGAGAATGATCTTTATATGGGGTTAATAAAACTGTACATCGCTACAAAATAAATATATATTTATCTCTCTTACTGGGTAAATTAGAAATTTTTTAAACTATATTAACAGAAACGAATTAACCAGTTTAAAGTTTAACCATGCACTACAGAAACGGAAATAAAGGGGAAAGGAAGTTGACGGTTAATTCGATCCCGATAACAATAATTAGTCGTAAGTGGTATGGTCGCTTGGTAAATTTTTCAACCCCTTCATTCAATCTTATTTTTTATTAATAGACCCTATTAATTTTTACCGACTCTTGTTTTTGTTTTTTTGTAAATACGAAAAATGTATTTAAAATAAAATCCTGGAAACGTTGTACTGTTTGAATGAATAGAGCCCAAGAAACGGACGTCTCTATAAATGGTCAGCAATCGGTAGTAGTATCATCGAAGGGCCTAAACCACGCTACAACGATAAACAAGTCCAAATTAATCAATAACAAAATATCGATCATCTCCAACAAATAATCTTTAATACGGCCTATTAATATTTTCGTTTTTTTTTCTTTTTTTTTCAAATTTTTAATTTATTTAGATTAGGATGTTAAATTTCGTTATTAAAATAAGAAGGCCTTAATTTCGTCGTAGAGAACTAAGACGAAAGCGCCTCCGGTTCCTCGAAGGACGTTGGAGAAGGCTCCCTTGAAGAAAGCGTTGCCTCCTTCGCTCTTGAGGATCTTGCCCCAACAATGTATCGTGCTCTTGTATTGACGCTCGGCTATCGGTACGCCACTCTGCATCATCATACGCCTTCGTACCGTGTCGAATGGATACGAAATGATACCGGAAACGGTGGTGACGCATTGAGCGATCATCCACGAGACGACCAACGGCGTCGTCTTAGGGTTGGGCAACATTCCCTTGGCGGTATCGAAGAAGCCGAAATAAGCGGCTCTGTAGATGATGATACCCTGAACGGAGACGCCGAAACCTCGGTAGAGACCCCCGATTCCGTCGGCCTTGGTCACCTTCTTTAAGCAATCGACTAGGCCGTTGAACTGCCTATCTCCTCCGGCCTTACCGGTGTCGGCCGCCAACCTGGTACGAGCGAAGTCCAACGGGTAGACGAAGCACAGGGAAGTAGCGCCGGCAGCGCCACCGGAAGCCAAGTTGCCCATGAAATAGCGCCAGAATTGAGTGTTCTTGTCAACACCGCCCAAGAATACCTGCTTGTATTTGTCCTTGAAAGCGAAGTTCAGAGCCTGGGTCGGGAAATAACGGATGACGTTGGCGAGGTTTCCTCTCCAGAAACTGAGGAATCCTTGTTCCTTCGGAATTCGGACGAAACAATCAACCATGCCTGAAATTTCAAATCATTTCCGGCTTTAATCGTTATCGCTTAAGCAAAAATCGAGTTTTAGTTTAGTCTTTGTGAACAATACCATACACGCCATATTGATGGTATAAGAGCAAATATGTAAAATTGGAATGTAGAAGGTCGCGTCATTAAGCCAATATATGATTTCATTTCAGATTGTGACTAGAAAGTTCTTATGTAATATTTCAAAACCTTGGAACTTAATCGTGGATAAAAATAAATTCATTCGTATCTTTTTTTGGTCGACATCAAATTAGATTTAAAACTTATTAAATGACCTTCATCAACTAATTTATTTATTTTGATCCACAGAAGTGATACTATTAATGTCACGTGATAAATGCTTACATCTAATTTGTAATATTTAAAGAATCCCTTAGCCTAATTCTTTAACCTTTAACACCAAGGAATGTTGTATAGGAGATTGTATAAAACTCGCAATATCGACGATTACTATTTGTAGGTCAAATGTGACTTTACAAATAGTACAAAAGAAAAGAACTGTAGGTTAAACCTCATTCAAGAAATCTGGCAAACTACCAAGATGTAAAAATATGCTTGAAAGTGGAGTACTAAACCGCTTTCTCATCTTGCGCCAGCGCTTCTAACCGATTTCATTCTAGAAGACCGAGAAACCGTTTACATATAATCCTATAACCTCCACGTGACCTTAAAATATATTACAGCTTTTACCGTTATATAGCCCTATCAAACCCGTGTTCGAAAAGAAAATGAAATAATATTCATCCTTAAAGCTTATGAATATAACGCATAATTACAATTAAATTAAATTAAAGATACATTTTATTATAGATTATATATTGAATAGACGGTACTTCTCGTGACCCAATTTCAATTTGCACTAAAGGCCCTGATAAATCCGTGGGCTATTGCGATAATCCGTAATTTATCTGGGATTGCTTTTGGGAAATACTTGATTATAATCATCGTCGTAATTTTATTGATGATTAATTTAATTAATTAAGTTGATGATGATAAGTAATTAAACCGTATAAATTATAATTTCGCGTTGGTCGCCGACGAAATTTTCAGGGCCTATACCATTTTTGCGGAAACGAATCGATTTTCTAGGGAGATTTTCGATTCATCTCAGACACAATTATTTCACAAAAATAAAAAGTACACCGGCTTCCGTAAAATAGGCAATGGAGGTATTGCTAGGGCGATGGTGGCGCTAACAGAAAACCTCATGATAAATCCTAATTACGAATAACCCTTTGGTACATTTTTTCGCCGGCATCGCCCTAGCTTTTTGGTCAAAGGACTTAAGAAAGGTCAGGTCAATGCCGGTATGGTTAATTTTTTTTTTTTTTTTCCGAGGAAGTTTAATTTTAGGGGAATTATTTTGTCGCGTTTTTAAATGAGAAAGTTAAGGACAAACCTTTGTATTGTTGGTCCTTTGCAATTTGTTTGGAGACATGCTGTACTTGAAGAAGGAGCTTGACTCTTTCAATGGGCGCGACGGTTGTCTTGGAAATGGCGGCGGCTACTCCACCGGCGACAAAATCCTTAGCGAAATTAGCTAAATCGAGCGGCATTTTCGTTAATGAAGCTTAATTAACTTTAAGATCGCGATTAATTTCGTTGATTTTCAATAATTTCTGGCTTTCTTTTCTAGTTTGTTCTTTTACGTTGGCTTTCGATGGAATCCGAGGTTTCGGCGCTGTATCCTTTGGCGGCTTCCCGGGCTGAAGAGAATGACTTTAGAAGCTGAAGGTCCCACTGTTCCCGTGACGTCATACTCGTACCGTAATTTTTCCTTCCCAGCATACACCGCTTCAATATGCGCAGTCATCCAACGAGTCTCTAACCTTAATCCAAGAAGTCGTTACAAATCCCCGAGAATGGTCTTCTCCCACGGTGACAACGCGAAGACTTCCATATAGTCGTAGACCATTCCCGCTTCACCCGCGTTGAGTGACTCCTTGCTTCTTCGATTTTTCCACCCTTCAGTTTTCTAAAAATACCCTCTAAAATCCCGGTTACCGAGCGTATATCGAACGAGAAAACTGGCACTTGCTATTTTAACGTCGGAGTTTAGTTAGAAGCGGGCTGGAAGTCGCTTGCTTCTCCCGGTTCCAAAACCTAATTTTAAAATATATTTCCATTTTTTGGGGACACTTGGAAAAATCTGGAAAACTGGAACGCGTTGTTACATACGACTAAAAATTTCAGAGTACAAAACTACACCGAGATACTCCGCAAAATGTCGTAAGTGAGAGGTTAATCCTTAAGCGCGCAAGAAATGATTAATATTAGAAGTTCATAACCCTTTTTCAGAGAGGCCATCTGCGAAACATCGATCTACTCCCGCTTCGTAGGACGAGATACATTTTCAGTATTTTCGGAAGTCGATGACGGCGAGAGGTGACCTTCGGAAATAGGTCGATAGGAATGGAGCGGCTGAAAAAACCATGTGAAGAAAAGGATAGTATTACGGTATGTATGTATGTTTAGATAAATTATTGTCACACGAAGGCAGGATGAAATCTTTCAGTAATTAAGAGATTTGATATAGTTTAAATAAGGGATAGAATGTCAATCCTTTCGTTTACAACGACTTAGGGACGTCAGAACTCTGGTTCTGTTAAGAGATATAGGAATATTCTTTGAGAGCTATAAGATTCGCGAGATAATTTTCACCGCCATACTTGTGGGTTGAACGCGGAAGGAAAGCTGAACCCCCTAGCTCCGACTCCCGTAACTTCTGCAGTTTTATAAGAGATACAGGGAAACTCTTTGCATGTGGTAGCCCTACTTCTCCCCTACCCAACGATACCAAACACTGGGGGTTAGAACAACTAGGGCTTTAAGTAATTAAGCAATCTAAGCGGAAAACTGGAAATGACTGTTCTATGATGAAATAGCGAGAAGGGCGTACTTATTTATGAAAGAATATAGTGTTTAACTTTAAAACTCGGTTGATACGATGGTGCCATTGTAATGTTCTTTAGTGCACTGTAAGCTGTTTTTTAAACAGTTCGGTACAGTCTAGACTATAGAGAAAATCAATCCCTAGAAGTTTAAAGTTTAAATGCAGGAAGCTTGTATTTCACGGGATGCTAAGACAAACTATTGCTCAGGATATTCGAGTCTGACTGGCGGGGGGAACTCTAGAAATTGGCAAGGTGCCGGCGACTTTTTTAGTTGAAAAAAGTTTAGTTTTCACTAGAAGTAAATCATTTGAGGTAATGGTAGTTTTCACTAGATGTAAATCAATTGAAGTATTGGTAGTTTTTACCAGAAGTGAATTAATTGAAGTAAGGTTAGTTTTCCCCCGTAAGTTGATATTCTCCATGAATAAATCGGTTTAATTAAAGTTAGTTTCCCCATAAGTTCAATAGTTTTGAAATGGGAAGAGTTTTTAGTGAAAGTTAAAGTCGTTTTCACTAGAAGAAGTAAAATAACAACGCGCGCTTCTATGGGAAATTTTTTGGGTGCAAAAATTACTGGCGTATCAGCTGAGCACCGCTGGAGGTGAATTATAAGAGCCGACAAAGAGGGTGGAAAGTACAGTAAAAGACAGTCTAACTAACGTACCCTAGACATGTATTGATTGTATTCTGCAACGCAGAAAAACGCGGAAAGTCTCGCAAAACCAGGCTGCTGCAATAAGGAAACACAATTTTGTAGTTACAGATGCTTTCAGAACAATCTAAGTTCATGACAAAAATTTCGTTTTCTCTATCAACTCGCTCTCTATCAGCTCGTTAGTAGTAAAGAACATTTCCAGTCTAGGGTACGTTACGTTCGTCTACTTTGATACGCCGGCAATCCGGCTATCTGATTGGCTCTAGCATAATAATCTAAAAAAACTTAAATGTCGCTTAAATTTCGAATTTTTTGCAATGGTATTTCTTTTCACGTCGAAAGAATAACATATTAATCAAAAATGGTTTCGTAAAATACATATTTCTAATTTCCTTATAAATGGGTTGCCGGCAGGCCGGCGTGATAAAAACGTGGTGGTGACGTAACGATAGGGTTTTCAATCGTTCACTTCTGTCCTTTACACGCTAGACGCTGAACAAGCAACATGTCGGGAGGATTTGACCCAGTATCTTTTGCCAAAGATTTCGTTGCCGGTGGAGTTGCGGCCGCAATTTCTAAAACCGCGGTAGCCCCCATCGAAAGGGTGAAACTTTTACTTCAAGTCCAACATGCTTCCAAACAAATTGCCGCCGACAAACAATACAAAGGTAATTAGAATACGCTAAGCCTCGGTCATTAAAGAAACGTGCCCTATTTTCCAATGCCATGGCCCATATCTCGGCAACACGCGTAGCTGTAATCAGCGACGCCATTTTGATTTTTCTTCGCCTGATATGATAAATGGATTCTTAAAATATTCAATAAACTATTTTAAGTGTTCAAAAATTTGTGCAAAGAGAAATTGAATGGAGATGGAGAAACGTGATAGTAAATTCGGCAGGATTTCCATGGCTATACTTAAACCATACATCGTGAGCGAGCGTATTTTATCTAGGCGTGAGGGGAGGGGGGACTTCCAAGAAATTATTAACTATTGTGAAATTTAACGAGGAAATACCCCTCCACCCGAAAAACCCTAAATTAGGTGATAAAGTTAGCGCGCGTTTTAATAATACTTAGTAATGCGAGTTAGAATTATGTAATTTAACCTTGGGTGTAAGTTTTAAGGCTTTAAAGTTCATTTTTTGTAACACATGGTCTAATGGATAAATATGTCAAAATGATGAATAATACATTGTACAGGGACGTAATGCTGATATCAAAATTGATGATAATGTACAAACTGACTTGACAAATTCATTCTAATTACCACTTAAAAGAGTATTGTACCTTCAGCTAACTTTACAATTTGATTCTAATTTTCATAGGAATGGTGGACTGTTTTGTCCGTATCCCAAAGGAACAAGGATTCTTAAGTTTCTGGAGAGGCAACTTGGCCAATGTAATTCGTTACTTTCCCACGCAAGCTCTAAACTTTGCTTTCAAGGACAAGTACAAGCAAGTCTTCCTCGGAGGAGTTGACAAGCACACTCAGTTCTGGCGTTACTTCTTGGGAAACTTAGCTTCCGGTGGCGCTGCCGGAGCTACTTCCCTGTGTTTCGTTTACCCCTTGGACTTTGCCCGTACCAGGTTGGCTGCTGATATTGGTAAAGCCGGAGCTACTAGAGAATTCAATGGACTGGGAGACTGTCTAGTTAAAATCTTCAAGTCTGATGGTCTTGCTGGACTATACCGTGGTTTCAACGTGTCTGTACAAGGAATTATCATCTACAGAGCCGCTTACTTTGGTTTCTTTGACACCGCCAAGGGCATGCTACCAAACCCCAAGACTACACCGCTCGTTGTATCTTGGATGATTGCTCAAACTGTTACGACAGTTGCTGGAATTATTTCTTATCCCTTTGACACCGTCCGTAGACGTATGATGATGCAGAGTGGCCGAGCCAAGAGTGAGCTCATGTACAAGAGCACCATTCATTGTTGGGGTAAAATCTACAAGACAGAAGGTGGCGGAGCTTTCTTTAAGGGAGCCTTCTCTAACGTAATACGTGGCACTGGTGGAGCTTTTGTCTTAGTACTTTATGATGAAATTAAGGCTTTCCTTTTCTAAAAAAAAATTGTAATTATTATTATTATTAGGTAAAATTTATTGTTTATGAAAGGTTTTAACCTCATATAAAAAATATTATTCGATAAATAATTTGGACTTCAAATAATTTTCAAAAACATCCAAAGAAATGCTAAACATTCCCGAGTAGTAAAGAAATAAAATGTAAATCATATTTTTTCACTATTAAATTAACTTTGAACCATAAACTGTTGTATCCGTGTGAACTTATTAAGCGTATGTCATTGACTTAAGTCCTGCATCTTGAGAACAACTTTACTTTTAAAACAATTATAATCATCCAAAATTGGAACAATTTTTCTCTACAAAAAACTTCCACTTACTTGCATGTTGAATGAAATAGGCAAGCTGAAAACCATCAAGATGGCTGCCGGAACTGTAGGAAGAATACGCGTTAAGAAATTTGTTTTCGCGCTATAGGATAGTCAACTCCCTCTCTCTGACGGCAAATTATTAAATATATACACTGCTACAGCTTCACTTGTCGGCAAGCGCGAAGCTAAGTCTCTATGTAACGTAGCATTGCACATGCTGACAAGCAACGAAAAAAAAAAAAATTTCAAATTTAAGTCCTGAAAATGAGTATTTCTTTCGTCTCTTGTCAGGACGCAAAAAGCTAAATTAACTATAAGATAACCACTATGCCGCTCCAACATAGACACCTAGCTTTGAGCGTGCTGACAACCGATGTTGTAACAGAGTATATACAGAATAAGCTACCGTCGGAGATAGGGAGTTGCCTATCCTGTAGCGAGAAAACAAATTTCCTCACGCGCATTGTAAGATTTAGGAAGGCGTATTGTACTACTTAGTCAACTGAAAATTATATAATGCCTAGGCTGGGAGCAGGAAGAGCGGAAGAAATAGGTACTAAATTTCCAGTATCAAGAAGGTATGTTACCACACTACATACTCAAAATGGATTGTGTTTCCGACACAAAAATCGGCGTATTGTTACCGAAGCTTCACTTACCAATTGACACGTAAAAAAGAAAATTGATCACGAATTTATTATTTTTTTTTTGTTTGTTTTGGTACAATATCATGAAATTAGGGAGTGAAAACCTGGTAAAAGTAAATATTCTAGGCTCTGAAATTTAAATCTGTATATACTTACCTGTCACTAGTGATTAGACACAAATAGTACAATTAATGAAATATAAGAATTAACCTACTAATGATGTATAAAAGTTTTTTTAAACTGCGATGAATATTCCAATATGATACATAAAATTTGCTAAGAGAAAACCTAGTTTGAATAACCATCATTATTGTATCCGTAGCCGTCATCATCATTATCAACTTTAAAAGTAGCTTGAGGAAAGTCTGGATGATCGTTGTTGGGATAACCGTACTCGGCTTGATCATACCCTTCATCAATTGGTTCTTGTTTAATAACCACATCATCCATATCTTGATTTCTACGATCTTCTTTGTCCCCTCTATCCCTTCAAAACAAAACGAAAAATTAAAAAGTTGACTCGGGTTCGAAACAAAACCTATTTCATGATAGAAAACAAGTACCTGCGATCCTCTCGGTCTCCGCGATCTCTTCGTTTTCTTTCTCGACTCTTGCTTCGACTTCTTCTCCTCTTACGCTCACGGTCTCTATCTCTTCCACTCCTATCTCTCGAGCGACTTCTACGCCTATCGCGTTTCTTAATTTCAGCCGGTACACCATTCATTCCATCTTCGACCTTTTCTAGACCACCCATACTACGATCGCGACCTCGATCACCTCTATCACGATGACGTTCCCTAATTCAAAATTTTAAAAACGTTAAAACAAAAACGGGGCGTTTCAAGAGGTCAATTATAATATTAACCTGCTTCTACTACGACGTTTACGATCGCGGTCTCTACTACGACTTCTACGTTTCTCCCTATCACCACCACGTTCCCTTTCTCCTCTATCTCCCCTTTCCCGTTCTCTATCTCTGCAGACAAAAGGTATAATTATTAAGAAACTACAAAAAATCTCAGTCGCTTCCCTCAAAAGTAGTGATAAAAAAATATACTTACAAATAGCTACCATCTAAACGAGAATCTTCGCGGCCTGAATGTTTTACATTTACCTCTGGTCCACCCCTACGCGTACCTCCCAGGCCACCACCTAAAACGCGTTAAAGTTAATTACTGTGTGAAATTTGCGCGTGATCACCCGTGTCAATGTACCTAAACGCCTTGGTAGCCATCCTTTGACAATTCTTCCTCTTTCAACATCAACCAAAACTCTTCTACCATCAATTTTCTTACCATCAGCGTGTTTATAAGCGGCTATTGTGGAACAAGAGAAAAATACGAAACCCAGGGAGGTTTTAAAACACTTTCAAAAACATCACGGGCTCCAGAAAACATACCTACCTTTCCTAAAAGTACAACCCACAATACTTACCACTAACGAAACACTTTTGTGGGTTTTTGTTCATAAACTACTTTTTATTTCCCAAATAATTGTAACTACCCAGAAACACTTCGTGTCACTAACATGTTTCGGTTTATGTAAATTGAAAATGTTTCCAATTCTTTTCTTTTTTTTTTTAAGATTTGTAATATGCCTGAACTTGAAGTAGTTTATGAACAACAAAAAAACCAAACTAGCCCAATTTACAAAACTGGGTGAAATGTACGAAAACTAATACTAGCAGTGTTTGAAATCACTTATTTTTTTTTCCTTCACAAAATACCCATTTCATAGTTGCGAAATATGTCCTAACATTCTTAACCTTTTCAAAAATTAATTTGAGTAAGTTGGAACTCTTCAATTGTCACTAATGATCAATTTTAGTCGGCCATTTAAGGGTCGGAAATTGTTTGTAAACGATCTTTTAGATTTAGTTTCAAGAGAACACGCGGCTCATCCATTTGATGACGTAACTGTGAATTATTTTTTCAAAACTTCAGGACGAAGCAAAACGTGTAAAATACGTCCAGTTCTTTGAATCTTTTGGGGAATAACTAACTTCGGTTGCGTATCTCTCGACCGGTTTTTTATTTATAACCGATGATTTAGGACTATTTTAACTATCAAAAATAAGTCTTTGTCAGGCTAATCTTTTCCTATACCCGAGCAGCGAATGTCTCTTTCCCACGTATTAATATTACGACCAAAGGCTTACCATGGTCTTACCATTTACACTCATACAAACCAAGGTCTGAGCTTTACTACATCAAGATTTCAAATGATAGGGCACCACCCAAACTTCCAAATTCTCGCAAAACCCGGCTGCGGTGAGATAACAAACAGACGAGAGGAGTTAAACGATTCTTACCGATAGAGCGACAAAATGTGGGTTAAATTTTAAACGATTTTAGTGTAATTATATGAAAATAAAAAGAAAGAAAACCTGTCCTGTATCAATGTCTTACAATTTTCCGGCGCTACTTTTAAAGAATCCACATGTTTGTTCGAAATTTATCCAGATTTATATTCTTTATAAACTCACCTCTCGCTGATGTTCCGTAATTTTGGTTTTAACACCATTAAAAAAGGGGGGACCCTTCTGTTAACCGCAACTTACCAAAGCTTACATTTCAATCTGTATAACCGTACTCTATATATATATTATTAGAACATTGGTACCTATATTGTCTTTGACTATATGGTCATAATTATAGTGAAATGTTTGGTAATGCATTCTCGGCGCGACAAGAATCATTATTATTAATTTGAACATTATTGGTACTAATTGATCTACTTGGGAATTGAACGTCTATATATGTTTTTTTTTTCAGTTTACCTTTTCATTGTATTAGTTTATCTTACAATTAATATTATAGTACCTGTAGTCTTCTTGGATAGCTCTGTTATCCTTTTACACGATGTTTTGTGATGTTTGTTTTAAAATTACCACAAAAATATTTTCAAAGTGATCCCCAGACGGTTGCACCCCCCCCCCCCCTCTATATGAAAGCTAACAGTTGGCTGAGTAGTGCGTCACACCCTAACATGTCTTACCATGATTCTGGTAGCCATATTGGTGGATTTTAGCTTTCCTTCCGCATTCAACCCAACAGTATGTACGTGTATATTACCTCACTAATCTTAGCTCCTCCCATAACTGAAAGCTCTCTATATATCCCCCCCCCCCCCGAAGGCAATGGGCAAGATGGATATGCAAAGGATGCACCCTGTGCAAGAATTTGAATTTTTAAGGACCCCTTTAATTGCGATTTGGATTAAAATTGATAACATAATCATCCACTAAAGATGCCATCAACTAAAATCACATTTAAATATGCCTATTGTAGATTTTCCCCGCCAAGGCTTAGTAACAATATTTTCAACTAATTCCGTTTTGAAAATTGATTTGATATTTGAGGAAATGTTTGAAAAACAATTACAGTGATTCAATAAGTTTTTTTGACACTACAATCATTTTCTAATTAAGATAAGAAAATCTCGCCCACTAAATGTCATATACAGTCTGGGAAATAAGGATATTTTTTAAACTAGTCCTTGGGACCAGTGACCCCCCTAGTGTCCGAAATAATAAACTGGTCTCTGAACTGGTCCCAGCCTTTGTTCTCCTATAGATTTGCAATTAATAAACTGGTCCCGAATACCAGTAACCCCCACTTCTTGAATTAAAAAACTAGTCCAAGCAATTAATAAACTGGTTTTGGACCAGAGGAAGTGTGCTATTTCCCAGACTGGTCATATACATCGTTTCAGACTAGGAGGGTTGATACATTTGGTACCAGGAGGTGAAGCTACTTGGTATTGCACTTTGTCTACCAAGTAATCTAGCCTCCAGGTGTTAATGGTATCAACCCTCCTAGCATTCAGCGATTTCAGTTGGCTCAGTAGTCACTTTCTGGCAGCCATATTGGTGAGTTTTAGCTTTCCTTCCAATGCTTCAACCCACCAATACAGCCGCCCCCAAACAAAAGCTTACTATTACCCAAAATCCCTCGCTCCCTAGTTCTGACAAGTAATTTTGTTAGGTATTGCTAGTATCATCTAACTCACTGTGCAACAAAATTGCTCCAAAGACACTTCCCCCCAATAGATAAGGTCGAATTCACACACCCTTAATACATAGTTTTCAGACTAGGAGGATTCATACCATTTACACAAGGAGGTGAAACGAGTCCATAGTGGAGTGAAAAAGCCAATCCTCCTCGTGTAAATGGTATGAATCCTTCTAGTCTGAAAACTACGCATTATTCTTACCACAATTAAGTCTCTAAACCTATTTACATACCAAAGATGAGGTGTGGGATAAATTGGTACTTACAGTGCATGTCTCTCTCATGTTCATACTCAATAAAGGCATACCCACGAGGTTTCCCGGTGTTATTGTCATGAACCAGAACGATCTACAAGAAATAAAATAAGAAGAATAATAATAAAATTAGAAGACATTCAAAATAAGAGAACGGAGAGCAGAAACATCTAATCATAATTACATAGCCTTCTAATGGACAAAAATCATGTAAATAATTATAACCTTTCTAATTGGCCCATAAACTTCGAATTCTCTCCTAAGCTTTGATTCTGAAGAATCATAATTCTGAAAGAAATGTATAAAATAAGCACTGATGGATGATTATGTAAATGAATAATAAAGAAAACTTACAATTCTTGCCACAAATAATGTCTTATAAGGATCTGATGTCGATGCTGGGTTGTTTGCAGGATCCCCTAAACATAATAACACACAAAATGAATATTTTACACCATCCAAATTGCAAATTATAATATAATTACTTACATAATGCAATGTCTTGCTCTAATTTATAAGCTACTTGTTCCGCTTTCTCTTTTCTCTGAAATAAATTTACACATATCATTGTCAAGAATGCTAGATTTTAGTTTTTCTTACTTTTCTTTCTTGGCGTTCTTCTCTGGTTTCTATTCGAACTGGAGGTGGAGTATCTTTTGGGTCCTAAACAAGCAAAATTACAATATACTTTCTTAGTAATCCTTAGTCCGCATTGTTATTGTTCTAATATGACAAAATTACTGTACCTCAAATAAATTGACAAATTGACCAATTCCAGTATAGCCTGCAGTTTTCTTTTCGTGAGGAAGTTTATCAGGCGGTGGTAAAAAAGGAATAGGATCTCTAGGGGCAAATAATGCTAGAAGATTCTGCGGTAAATATTGGGTCATTTTGTTATTTGGTGGTTTTCCACTCCAGTCTATGGGTCGCCAAGGCTTAGCAACTATAAGTAAAAATGCGTGTTTAATCTTAACGATAATGGCTACATATTTTTCGGAATAAAACTTTTACCTTTTAAAACTGAAAGTCAAAGAAATTTTCTCAAAGATTCGAAAAGGTTTCAGATTTATAACTCTTTGTAAAATTCTATATCACTACCACGAATTATACCCCCACGCTCGCTCGTGTAGCATTCTCATGATAAACCCGGGCCGGGAATGCTAAGTGAAAATTGAGGGATAAGACACAAAGCCTTGGTCACAATCCGCACCACTGAAGAGCACAGGGTTGGTGTCGTGGAAATCCAGGGATGAGACACACAGGCTCTAAATGAAAGTTAATATATAATCTATTACTTTGATTTTTCGACTGTTTGGCTTTTTTCTTCTAATTATAGCGTAAAATATTTCAAACTAAACTAATTCATGTTTTTCAAAATCTAAGTTGAAAATAACTATCTAAAATCCCCCAAAAGGAGCAAAAAAAAAAAATATATATATTATTATTTTTTTGCTCCTTTTGGGGATTTTAAATTTTAAATTTTATATATTGGTGGGTTTAAATTCATCGAAATGGTGTCTTTCATGCGAAAAAGCACTAAATTCACCCTTATCAAAAGTGTATAGATACTGTTTTTATATCTATACATTTTCCCTTATTTTATTTTGTCCAACACAAGGTGTTTTCACAACGATTCTCAGCTAGTAATTACTAATTATGCGATTAAATACTTATGAATTGGACTCGATAGCCTATGTTTACTTTATATTTCAACTTATTGAAATTTCCTACACGGAAGCGCATCAACAATTCAACACGTAACCTTATTTAGCCTGTTGTTTTATTTTATCCAACGCAGAATGTTTCGTTTGCGATTTCTCGGATTGTAATGGGAAGATAAAATTTTTCCAAATACAATTTGATAGCGCATAATGTATATTTTAATTACCTGTCAACTGATTTCACCTTAATGAAATTCCTGACACAAAATTCGTGTTAAGTACTTGTACTTACACCAACCAAAGCGCGGGATAAGACACTTCTAAGTTCCTTTGCCGCAGTCTTCTCCTACTCTTTATACTCTCTATCATTATATGCCATTTTCGAGTAAGACATTGTTCTTCCTTAATAGGTTCAAAGGCGCTATTTTGTCTAGAGCGTATGGCATATTGGAAAAAGAAAGGTTTTAAATAGGCTTTTGGTTTTGATTGTCCTTAAATTGTGGCTTTGTAATTATAACTTTTTTTTTACAAAAACGTAAATAAAGAATCATTAAAAAAATTCTTTATTTCCGAGCCACTAAGCACCTGTGTTTAGGGAGAATCTAGTAATACTTGTATGAAGCATATCGTCTCTTCTAGTGGTCAATTTTTATAAGTATATCTTATGAGGATATGGAATTTTTCTTTATTCCGGCTTACGTATACTTTCGTCCCATTAAGAAGAACCCATTATAAGCAACTGAGAACGTATGAACAACCGTCTAAGACAAACTGACACTTTCGCACTGAGAGTTAAAATGCATGCCAATAGACACCTTTCAGTTTCTCTGAGTAGTACGTCACACCCTCCTAAGTCTTACCACGGTTGGTCTCAGCTTTCCTTCGACATTCAACCTACCAGTATGCCCATGAAAATTGTTTCACGAATCTTATCTCCTCACCCAACCGAAAGCTAACTATGATGCCAATGCTTGATTGACCCGGGATAAATTGTATGATTGAAGGTTCTCGGTTCTTATATGGGTCCTTGGTCCCTAGGATAAGGCAAAGACCCCGCCCGACGATTATTGCGGATATATACGGCGAGGGTGATCTGTAGAGGCTACTCCCTCGGTTCTCTTCCCCCATTCGTCCCCCCAAAATGGAGAATAATTTACCTATTTAGCCTAGTTTCTAGAAATCGAATGGGCTAACGCGGGAAGGGAAGGGTAGGGAGGGTGTGGTACGAGTAAAAAAGCCTTCTTTGGCGGAGTAACAGACCAGCGGTCGCTGCGGACCCCGTACACTACGGACTCTCTACACGGGCAATTTTTATTCCGGATCGAGCGGCCGAAGCGCGAAGTTAGTAGTACTGGCTCGCGCTCTCAACACGGTCTATCCCCCCTTCCCCGAGCGGGGCCTGCCCGACCGCACGGAAGCGCCTCAACGCTCGGGGATATACACCACTTAATACCCAACGCCTTACCGCTCTCGCTTCTTTGGATTATAGATTAGACCGGCCGAGAGCCAGCCGTCACTCTCCTAACAGTTTTTCAGTTTTGCCTTTGTCACTCTCGTAAAAAATGTACTAAAATATCTAAGTTTCTCTGAATTTCCACGCCTTAATCACCCCTTTAGATTATTGTACCCGCCGCTCGCGCTTTGACAGATTCAGAATCGCGGTACGTCTCTGAATTCAAAAGTTTCAATTTCGCGCCACTCCACGCAACTTCGCACCGGGCAAGCCCCTCTCTCAACTTAAGAAAACTTTCTTCGACGAATTTCAACTAGATTAAAATAACTCCGAAGACAAACTGAAATAAAGTGAGGGACGTACTTTATTGATTTTCAATTTTGTTTTTCTTTCTCGGATAAGATATAGAAACAATTTAAATGAAGGGCTAAAATTGAAATTGAGTACGTTTTAATTTTCGTAAGTTAGGAGCTTTGGTAAACGGAGAGTTAGTTTAACGCGGGCATCGACAACGGGAGTTTCTCCCGTACAGGGTTGAAACGGCGCGTTTTTTCAAGTTCCGCTTTAAAAAGAAGACTGTTGCTGCCATGGCTGCCCGAGGCGCCAATGCCATGGGCGGCATGCAGCGACCCTATCGGCCCAAGACCAAAAAGAAGAAAAAAAAGGAGCCGTAAGTTTTAATTATTTAATTACATAAAACTAAACATACGAGCTCCCGTTTAAAAATCTAATAGATATTTACAAAAAAAAAAGAGCAAAAAAACAAATGGTTCCGTGTTGTCTTGATATGCGCCATGCACGATGCCGGTATAATTACAGCTTAACAGAAACTTTCCAAAGTGAATTTGTCTAGACGAGCACTGCTTCTCCAAAAAAAAAAAGAAATAAAAAAAGACACCGGCTGTGATAAGTTGACATTCATATGGTACCAGTTTCCGGGCACTTGGACCCCGATTTGTGCGTGTGATACTTATACCAAAAAGGGTTAAAATAAAAACAAAATGCCTCCACGAATTCGACTGTGTGCACCTTCTTCTTTGTTTATGTTGCCGGCACTATGAACCGTAGTGAACTGCACCTTTAAAATCTGCGATGAAACCGTTTTGGAGCCCCAGTTTTTCGTTATGAAAATTTATATATATATCATTATATTTATCTATAAATATATATAGACGAAAAGCTGCGATATGTACGATTAAAATTGCTTTGTATGTTTGCATTAAAGAAAGATACCGCTATACTCGTTTGTATGTTGGTATAAGTTATGAGTATAATATTATTATTTTCGGAACACTATAGTGCACCTAAAACACACAATACACGTATATACCGGGTTATACATCCTAAATAATTCACATACACTTCCTCCGATAGCAACCAAACCTAACCTAACCTTACTCAACTAAAAAAAAATTAAATAAATAAACACAAGATTTCCCATAACCCTTGTTTATGCAAAAACATTCAGGTAACCGCATGGTCTCACAATCAATCACAAATGAAAATTCACATCATCCGATAGCCAGTTCCAAATAATGTATGGTTTTATAAAAAAACATTGTTACGCTGAAGCTAAAACAGTTGAAAGTTATGAAAATTTGCGAAGTTAACTCCCAGTGCCGGATCAACACCCTCGGGGGCCCACTGCGATATGACAGCTGAGAGCTTAAGGCTGACCATAAGGGGCCCTCTGAGCTCCAGGGCCCCCAGGCACGTGCCTACAGTGCCTAATGGGTAATTCGGCACTGTTAACTCCTAAGATAGACAAAACTGTCTTAACAAATTCAGCAGTCTCGTGATTTTACAAAACCATATATTTCCTAGACACCCACGGTTGTTACCCACCAACTACAAGACAAATGTCTTCCCCTAATCAAATAAAATGGCAAAAGCTCACTGAAGTGAAATAGGTGAAATTATATCTTCACTAATATTATAAGCCCGGGATTATTGGCCCATTTACAAATCTATGCCGCCTATATTTCATTCAATACGCTGTAGTTGAACGGGTTAGGAAACAGAAACAAGAGTAATACGTTGTTTTGATAAAAATATGGACGAGAAAATCGTATTTAATGACCCAAACTGGGATTAGGAGAAATGGACGAACAAGCTTGAAGAGAACAGCGACAATTCAGGGAACGCTGCGAAAGATTGATTCTTCGCAGAATTTCCATGGTGTACAGGCACCACGCAACTTCTAAGTAACGCGAAGTTTACGTTACAATATGGCAACGAATAAATAAGAACGTTACGAAATAGATTTAGGGTTTCGTTATCATTTCTAATTTAGGTTCAGTGCCCACGTTTTCATTTAAATTTAATAGAGGACGTTGTTTTGAAAAATATTTCAGCTTTAATCGTCTTATTAAACGAATTTTTCCCCTTTATAATATTTTAACGGGAAAAATCAATAAACATTCTATATTAATTTTAAACCCGAGTTCTATAAAATCTGATGAATTGAGACCCGACGGTTCCGCGTCAGCTTTTGGTTATTTAACGTGCAGTTGACAAAATAAACAGTTTCGTAGATGTTAGGTAATGTTAGCTTCATCGACTAAATTGATGTGGACTTATACAAATACATCAACTTCATAAACACAAATTGCGTTAAATCAGACCAATCGATTTATAATGCGAAATGAAATAAACTATTTCTAACAGAAATCAATATTTAGAAATTAACTTAATAAAAACATTTTTTATTGATTTGAACACGGTTCTAAATGTTGCATATTTCTCCTATTAATCATTAATGTTAAATTAATCGTAGGAAAAAAATCTGTATGAGCTTTAATAATGCAGAGATACAGTTGTAAGTGGGCCAAACACTAAAGGGTTAAGTTAAGTCCTAAAAAAAGCAGCTAGCATAGCTAGCCAGTTCTCTTAATGGTTTCGGTCATTATTGCTTGGGTGTGGCTTGTATACTGAAGGTTGAATTCTCCGTAGCATTTCGAGTGCGGAATCTAAGCTCCCCCTGGAATATTTCTTCGTAACTTTCGATTATTTTAAATAAAGCATTTGATGTATAAGCCGCCATATAGATTAAAAATTTCCTACATAGCACACGCTTAAAATCCCGTAACGCTCACAAAAAAAAACCAAAAAACAAAAACACCACCATAGCACGCGCTTGTCTTCCGAGAATTGTCAGCTTTCGCTATAGTGTTGTATTGTTCTATGAATTTTAGTTTTAAGCCTACTTATAAACATTTGAACTACAGGTCCAGCGTCAACTTAAAGGTAAGTCGCGTACGGTATAAGAGAAAGGGAACGTCTGTTTTAGATGAGAATTCTCAGAAAAGCTGCCTAAAGTTTCGAAGCCTTTGGGAGACGAGAACAACGCTTTTGGAAAAATGGTAGTCGATAGCCTTAAATCTTTGGTAGTGAAGCTAACAAACAGAGTCTACGCCCTTAGCAACGGAGCTCGTGGTAGAGCGAGCGTACAGGGATCTAGCGACATATATCTAGATATATATAATAGATATATAGAGGCGCAAATATTACTAGGGTTACGGCGCACACTCCAAGAGAAAAATGCTCTTTCTACGTTGGTGGCGGTGGTGCTCGCTGGTAGTTAGCGTATTTCATAGACCCCCGCTTTTACAGTGTTTATTATTCATGGGGGAAGTCGATAAAAACGTGCACCGTTCGGTTTATTCCAAGTACATGGACTCGTACACGAATGTATATATCCACGATCACGTGACTTAAATTGTTTTTTTGCACGCCTAACCTTGGAGAAAGACTCGAGTAACTTGAGGTGTCGCCATAATCACCAATATATTGAATACTTTTCCACTTCCCCGTAGAGCCCAAGCGTACTATAGTCCCGCTTACCCAAGCTCAAGCCATTAAAAAATGCTACTTCTATCCCTGGAAGGTAGAGTTGACACGGGGAATTATTTTGCCAAGCGATGGTGCATACACATATGGGAGGAGTTTGTATCGTAACGCTGTTATTAACGTCAGACTTGGTCTTACTAAAGTTCCCGCCCTCTTCCTTCAAACGGAAAGATAATGATTCGTATTGTAACCTCTATAATTCACTGTGAAAATTGATTTAGGCAAATTTTTACAATCAGCTTCTAAGTCGAAAATAATTTCGATTAATTATGTCGGCATTTTTTAATTAGTCATCCCTCAAATTGGTGGAGAAATTTACTTAAAAGGGTAATCAGTGAAGACTACGTTTAATCGCGGTGATTTTCACCCCTTTGTTGGCTCCATATGGCTTCGTATATTCTCAATCTTTTGTGACATAACGTAAACAAAGAGGCCAAATGTCGCGTTTGATCGACCTTGGCTCAGAGCCTTTATCGCGAGCGTATGACAATATAAGCTTATAATACTCTCCATAAGTACGGGTCGAACATAAGTTCGTAAGATATGTTCCATAAGTTTGTCACTGGTCACTGAGAGCTTGTCATGAAATCACGTTGGTCATAGATTCGAGGTAAAGCGACGCCTGGTGAGGAGCTGTCAAAGGCTTAATACAGACTAAATAGGAAGATGGAGTGCAAAAACCGAGTGTAGTAAATTCTCGCTTGTCGTTCTCGAACTAGCTCTAAGTAAGTCTTAAACATAACGAAGTACAGGAAGTGTCATACTTATAGAACATATCTTATAAACTTATGGTCGAAGGATATTTGCTACGAGCACGCATCCTTCAAAAAGGGGGTAAAGCCGCGGCTCCTGGTGGCGAATTAACTCATCGCCTACTGCAAACTCCACTACCTCTACTAGCAACCCGACTAGACCAAGAAAGTAAATCACATTATGTTACGCGTGCCTCCATTCTCTCACGGTTTAGAGAAGAAATTTGTAAATGAGCGCGGAAGTCTCGAAAAACCGATACTTTTGCATTATAGGGTTATGGTGTAATTTATCCCTTCGCTGCTAAGCTTAAAGTTACAGGGATAAATTTATCTCGAAGACAGAATCCTCTTCACGGCCCGGCCTTATCGAATGGCAATTTATCCAAATAATCGAATCTCTATCCTATTGATCGATTAAGTCAGGCTCGCTCGCGGTCAATTAAAATTCGATCAAGTTAGGCTTAATAATAATAATAAAAAAAAAACCTTTGAGAAATTTCCCTTTAACCTTTGGAAGCCTGAAATTCCGAGACTAATTAATTTCAGAAGTAAATTTTTCTCTCACTACGAGCCAAAATCGTTGCGGCTCGTTTTAATTGAGCTTAATGGATTTTTCGCCCATTTTCAATCTCAACGCCCCGAGCAATTTTGAGTCTTTTTCCCTCATCAATATCTAGCCGTGATCTTATAGAAACCAAATCTAATTTGTCTCATCAGGCTGCTCTGAAAGAGACTTCGTATCTTTTCCGAAAGGGTTAAGTATTCATCTTTTAGAAATTAATGGATGGTATAATGACATATTATGGAAAGCTTAGGCGCCCGGAAGTTTTAGTAACTTATTTCGAGTTCATTTTTTTCCTCAATATGACCCCCGCTTCTTAGTACGCGTCTAATAGATCAACTTTCCTTTGAAAGTAGTTTCATGCAGCATTGTACAGGGTTCGTTCAAAATGTTTGAAATAAAAATACCCGACTTTTCCAGGATTTCCCTGACCGAATTAAACAAAATCTGATCATTTGCAATAACTTACAAGACGAACATATAAATTTTGAAATTAAATATTATAGAATACTAGCTGTTACCCGCGGCGTCGCTCGCCTGTAATAAGAATTTTCATCAAAATGATATAAAGAATGGGTAGATTTTACTGATGACTAATATTTTTGTAGCACCCTATAGGAGAGAAGGCACTCGGCGTTGCCCGTCAGCCCGTCGGGACATTTTTTTGTTTTTTTTCACTCGGACATTATTCCATACAGAAGGGTTTTTAAGTTTTTGGCCGCCATTTAAAAAGATGGCAACAAATCGAACCCAAAAGACCATTCAGCCCGCCGATAGATTAAAGGAAAGCAGTGTTTACAAAATCGGTTGAAAAGAGCGGACTTTGTTGCATAGAGAAGATTTTTTACATTTCTGGGCGCCATTTTTAAAGATGGCGGCGGATTATAAAAATATTTCTTAGTACGCGCCTACTACTTATGAGTAACGTTCCTGCAAATTTTCAGCCTTCTAGGGCAAGCGGTTTGGGCTGGGCGTTGATTATCACTCAGTCTGTCAGTCAGGACTTTTGATTTATATAGATAAAGATTGTCGAATTTATGAGAAAATATTCATGCCTGATCCTCGCTCACTAGTAAGTGAAAGGTGGAGGGAGCGAAGCGACCTCCACCATTTTGTGCTCGGGCCGAATCTCTAGTCCCTCTGATACTGTTATCCATGAAACTTTCAATTTCCTTGACCTCTCCCTCCGATTTTCATTTTCCCTGACTTATCCCTGACCCTTTCGGCCAATTTTAATTTTTCCTGACTTATCCCTGTGACCATTTTAGCCCATTTTCTTTTTCCTCGAATTTTCCAGGTTTTCCAGATCGTGTACGAACCCTGTTGTAGGTCAAACGGTTCTGTAGCGCGGATTTCACAATTCGCCTTATGTTTAATCAGCGCCACCTAAGGTGTAGCGGCGACTTTGGGAACTTGAAAAAATCGCGACCAATCAGAGGACGCTGTTTGTCCGACTATTTTTTTTATTGGGGATATTTGGAGAAAAAAATGTTTAGACGAGTGTGATGTAGATTTTAACCATTTTCGGCAACTAAAACGGCTGATTCTCGTTAAAACGGTTAGAAAACTGGCAAATCGTGTTATTCTCGAAGATATATAAGCGTTTAAAACAAGTAAGACAACTTTTTATTCGTTTTATACCCGTTAAATCCATCAAATCGCGTTAAGCCTTGGCTATTTCTTGCAGCATTTTCCATTGATTGACGTCGTTTTCACTGTCCAAGATTTACTTTTCGAGAAATTTAACATTTTCTGTGAATTTACTTAGATCGAACTGTTTTGTTTTTGCGTTAAATACGTCCTAAGCTTCATATTGTTCATAAAATCTTCATGATGGCTTTGCCAAAACGAAAGCTGGCTGACGTTGTGTCAGCGAAAGTGAAGAAAAAACCGTGTGCGTTTACAACTGCAAGTACTTTGGGAGATGATTCTCCTAGGTTGTATTGCCTGTGCCAGCAACCAAAAGACAACTCCAAAAAGATGGTGCAATGCTCATTGTGCGTAGAATGGTACCATCTAACTTGCGTGAATTTGGATGAAGACAGCCTGGACTTAATAGATGATTATATGTGTAAAGCATGCATCGACGTAATGGTTGTAAACCCAAACATGTCAAAAGAAGGTGAATGAAGTTGCTGATATTCATTATGGCCACCAGCCTTTTTGAAAATAAACCAAATTTGTTATTTCATAAAAAGGACTCCTTCGTTTACAAGGAAGAGTTACCCCAAAGGAAGGATGGGGTGAAAACGTATTTCTAACAGATTTGTCAGATGGGATTGCCGAAAGTCACTCAAAGACAAAGCGTGAGAAACAGGAAGGATTCATGCTTTTTAGGGAGGAGAAGATTTTAGGTATTCAAAGCAACAGAAAAGGTATGTCACATTATGACATTTTGATTGATTGAGATTAATTAGAGTTGAACCGGTGCTCTAGGAAATGTCATTTTCATAAGAGCTACATGTGACGCGGATAGAAGACCCAAAACCTACAACATGTTTGCCTGTTTCAATATCGCCAAAGAACCAAATCAATTAAAATGGATATCATGCTCTTGCCCTGCGGGAAATGACGGTGATTGTAAACATTCGATAGCACTTTTATATCAACTCATTGACATCGTAAGAATAAAAGCTGAAACCTTGCCGCTACGTGGGACGTGCACCAGCAGGCTTCAAATGTGGCATGTCAAGAAACCAAAAACAGACGAGCCGTTTCTTCTTAGTGATTTGGAAATTGTTAAACACGACCCAGCCAAACCAAGGAAAGCTCTTTTAGGGTGCGCGGTTCGTACGTTTAATGTGTTGCCACCGGGGTCTCAACCGATATCTAAAGAAAAATTGGAAAATTTCGTTAAACTCTTTGACAAAATGGACATAAGTATGCCAGTCATCGGTACAATAAAATCGAACGAGTGTATTCCAGTCCAACCTAAAATACACCAAAATACATTTTTGATCGACAAGTTGTGGGAATGGGTAGCTAAAACTCCAACGAGGGAAAGGAATGAAAATTTTCTGAACATTTCTGATAATGAAATTAAGGTATTGAAAAGTATCCAAGTAGATTTAGCTGGATCAAAATATACTGAGGTTAAAACTCGCTTACAAAGCCGCTCACATTATTGGCATAAGCAGAGGAGTCATCGGCTCACGGCATCCATGTTTGGAACTTTTGTAAAAATGCGAGATGAGACTGATCCAGTAAAAACATTTCAACAAAAGAGGAATTTTGTTACAGCGAAATCATTGGATCATGGGTTGAAATACGAGCCGGCAGCTTTCTCGTTATTCACACAGAACATCAAGACCCAAAGCCACACTTCTGTTGGATTAATTGTCAACCCGCAGTTTTGTTTTCTCGGAGCTAGCCCTGATCGCCTTGTATTGATTGAAGATCAACTATACCTAGTAGAAATAAAGTGCCCGTACGCTATTTTTAAGAATAAGGAAACTATTAGGACAAAAGCTGCCTCTGGTAATTTTTATCTCTTTGTGGATGAAGAAACTGAAGAACTTGAGCTTAAGAAAAATTCGGATGTGTACCATCAAATTCAGGGACAGCTTCTAGTTTGCAATATGCCTGTGTGTTTTTTGGTGGTATTTGTACCACCTGGTGACATTGAAATTTTGATGATAATGAAAAATAACAATTTCACCAACGGCAGCTTACTTCCCAAACTTTCTACTAAATATTACATGCATCTCTTACCATCCTTTGCCAAGGAAATGTTTGAAAAACCAACTGAGTAAGAACGCAACTGAAAATTTGGTGTATCATCCTAACCATTTGTTTTAAAAAATAAAATCTTTATGTCTAAATGATAACGGCAGTAGGCAATGGGACCTGCCAAAACAAAACTCCCAATGAGTAACGAAACTAACGATGTGGTGTTTCTCGTGTCACATCTTTTTGTAAGCCTTACGAATGAGCCCGTTTTTATTAAAACCTCTCCAAAAACATAATAATAATAATAATAATAATAATAAAAAGCTTTTATTAGGATATACCTTTAAGTCTGAACTTATTTACAAAGGTGTCCTGTAGTTTAAATTATTTTACACTTCATTATGTATATTCATTTAAAATTATTTTACACTCCAATATTTATAATCATTTAAAATTATTTTTCACTTTAGAAATTTTAAAATTAATTATCTTTAAACCATATCTTGTTTTATGTATTGGTTAAGCCTGTTTTTAAAAACATTTATAGACTTTTCTGTTTTGATGTCCATCGGTAGATAGCACAATCTACTTTTAATCCAATTTTTGAACCAGCTTACCGGTGAAATTTGACAAATGGCAACATACTACATATATTTTCTCGAGCATAGGTGTTAAAGTCAATGGAATTTCTCCTTTCAAAATTTTAAATTCTTTAACCCGACCAATAGCTCTTTCTATGTGTATTCTGGCAAAAGCAATCTTGCGTGTTTCGGAGAGTTGTGATGCGGTGAACTGGTCACGACCTTGAAGAAATTCAGGAATGTATAGCTTCAGTTTCTTCAAAGCAAGTTCTTTAGCGATATCAAAACCCCGGTCAGCCATGATACCGTCACCTTCTTCCAACATGTCCAAAAGGCCACAATGAAGAATAAGTTTTTTATCAGATGTTCTTCCACAGTATAGGTTTGAACAATAAGTTAAGTGTCCTGATCCAGCCATTCCAACAAGCGCTTTGACCGTGTTGCAATGCTTATAAGCGCTGAAGGTTTCTCGTTGAGCTTCTGACGCAGATGGTTTTTCAAGTTTAAACTCTGTACAGTCTACGATGATCCGTAAATCTGGATAACGTTTTTTTATTTTGGCCGAGGTCAACTCGAGAGCCCTTTCCAATGAAGCAAAAACTGGTAGGTGAAGGCAACGTTCGTAAAGAAACAACACCCACGTGTTAATTATTCGTGAAACATGCCCTTGCGACAAATTATACAGATCAGCTAAAAACTGTTCCTGGGTTCCCAATCTTAATCGAACCAGTGTCAAGAAAAACTCCTCTATTGGGTTTAATTTTCTAGGACGGCCGGGCTTGACAACTTCATGAAAGTCTTTATCGGTGTTATCTCTTATTTGGTTCGTTTCCTGACCAACATAGTTTAATTTTGCGCATTCTGGTAACAGAAGTTGATAAAACGCCCAAAAAACTTCATATGAAGGGAAGCCTGTATAAAATCTAATAGCAGTATCATTGCTAACAAATCTAGTCACAGTAAATTTTTCTTTGGCACGCAAGGATAGTAATTCTAATTGTTTTCTCACAAGTTGTACTTTGCCAGGGGTATTAGGAGTGTATGTAGATTTCAAAGAAATTCCGCTGCTAGGTAACGACAAAGATTGGCTTGACTGCACCGAGGCAATACTGCTTCTCTGAGACTCAGATTCGAGCTCATCAGCATCGTGAAGGCATATAATATTAGGTAATGGGTTTTCTGGGTCGGGATCTTGCAACTCCACCTTCTTAATATCACCGCCATTTGATTCCTCAAGCTCTTCCAGATCAAAAGACAAAGCTCCCATTTCTTCCAAAATTTCAGTTCTTTGTTCAGGGCTCAAACGACAGAAAGGCTGTTTCGGAACGTGTTCATCAGTTTCAACCATTACGTTAGTATTCCGAAATACAGACGGACACGACTGAGGTTTTAAGCGTTTAGGCTTTGGTTTAGCGGTGGGGAAATAATCTGATTCTATGAAATGTTTCGAACAAACTCGGGCGCTATACAGGTCGGTGGGCAACGGTCCTAGTGCGTTAGTTATGGCATCAATCCATTTTTGTTTCATTGTGGCGTCTTTTGGGAAAAAATGGTAAGAAAGGGATTTCAAACTGTTGTTGCAGCATTTTAAGAAACAACGGTTCTTTGATGCCATGTTTCTTTAAGTAAAATGTTAAATTTCTCGAAAAGTAAATCTTGGACAGTGAAAACGACGTCAATCAATGGAAAATGCTGCAAGAAATAGCCAAGGCTTAACGCGATTTGATGGATTTAACGGGTATAAAACGAATAAAAAGTTGTCTTACTTGTTTTAAACGCTTATATATCTTCGAGAATAACACGATTTGCCAGTTTTCTAACCGTTTTAACGAGAATCAGCCGTTTTAGTTGCCGAAAATGGTTAAAATCTACATCACACTCGTCTAAACATTTTTTTCTCCAAATATCCCCAATAAAAAAAATAGTCGGACAAACAGCGTCCTCTGATTGGTCGCGATTTTTTCAAGTTCCCAAAGTCGCCGCTACACCTTAGGTGGCGCTGATTAAACATAAGGCGAATTACATAAATAAGAAAGAAATGGTTCATCCGCTTTTGTAGACATTTACACTTCGTGGAATTTAGCATTAGTTATTATGGCGATGGAATTAAGATTAAGATAAAAAACGTGGCAATTATACAGAGAATTCCGAGTTTTCTTTCTTTCTTTTTATCTTTCTGAATTTACGCTCCTTCGCGGCGGGTTACTTACTCCTTCCTTCGTATAGCGAGGAACAACTCTCCTCGTATCTATCCCCTTATAGCGAGGTTTTCCCTCTGAACGCCTTAGAGAACGTATCTCACCGTTGTCCAGGGAGAAATCGATGCCTAACCCTGGCCTGGCCACCGCAATCTGTTGTATACTTTTCTCCAGTTTCCTATTCTCCGGACTCGGAAGACGCTTTACGGACTCAAGCGTGCGAACATTCCAACAACAAAGTATATAGGACTGGAAGCGGAGAGATAGCGAATTTCTTTGTCGTTGGCCAGAATTATTCGCATAAAGGCTAGTTCTCACTTGGCCAGTAATCGCGGCGAATTTATTTTTCGCGTGGCGAAAAAAACAGGCGATATTTTAGTCGCTGGGGGAGTGGTTCTCATTGGGCGCGAAATTTTAAAATCGCTTCAGCGCTATTTTACGCATCTTAAGCCTAAAAATTCAAACTTGTATTCTATTTAATAATGAACCAAGTTATTTTGCGTCCTCCTTAATAGAATTTTTTGACACATCAATATTTATCTAATAGAAACATAATCAATTTTAGCTAGCGTACGTATTTCACTCTTAAAAAATTAAATTAGAAGCTTACTTGCCTAAACTTACCTTGTTATTTTCATAGAGATCAGAACATATATATTAGAACTCAATGGTTATTTTCATTAACCAAGTGACCAAGGCTTAAAATTGGCGACATAGCACACTCCCCCTTCCCCTTACCTGAACCTGATTGGCTGAAGTCTTTTTTCGCCGAGCGTTTAGCGAAAAAAAAATAGAACAGTCGCTTTGGGACTCTTTGGGGCGATTTTGACGGCGACTAGAAGAAAATTCGCTCATTTTAGTCGCGCGTATCAAGTCGCGTGGCGAAAAATGCATTTTTTCGCCAAGTGAGAACCAGCCTTAACAGTCTTGGAAATGCCAGGTGCCGTTGCTGGTATTCTATTTTGGCTCCGAACCTGACTGAGTGATTATTATAGAATTTTCCACTTTGTTTAATTCTTCAATGAGAAACGTTTTTTTTTCTTGAAAAAAAGAGTGACGGAACCCTGCACGTACTTCGTTCATCTATCCGCGCGCGAGCGAGAGAGAAAGAAGGAACAAGTAAAAGGGAATATGAAATAGTTTTCTAAAACGCCGCCACCTGTGGATATCCTCTTCTCTTTTCTATCTTACTCCCCCGCGTTCGTCCCAATCCAATCCCTCCTCTCAAGACAAATCACTTCGTTACATCCGCGTTCTAGATTTTTTATTTTACATGTAGCTTCCGAATATACTTTATTCCCCTCAGTCAGTCAGTTAGTGTTTGGATTGGAAAATTACTTTTAGGGTTGTAAGAGCAGTGACGCCTTAGAATAAATACGCTTCGAAAAAAAAAAAGAAAGAAATATCTTAAGTAATTTTTTTCTGCGGTGTTTATGGAATGATTTTGAGTTGTATCAAAGATTATAATTAGAATTCCGCGTCAATTCAATTCGATAACGTGAAGATGGTTTTTAGTGCTAAATGAAGCTCCACGTGGACGTTTACGACAATACGAATTGAATCCAACTTCCAAGTTTACCACCATCTCTATATTGATGTATTTGTGAATGGCATCCACATGATCTCACTCACTGACTGATCATTAGACGTATCTTCGCGGACTTTTAACCCACCCACGGTGGTGCAACTAGTTTGGTATTAAAGTTGATCCCAAGAAGAAATATTTTTAATCGGCTTCCATCTTGGAAGACAATGAAAAAGTAAGGAGTGGTAAAGAAGAAAAGAAAAGAGATTTTGGTTATGGTTGTCTCGATATTCGCGGTCTTACGACGATTTAAAGAATGAGGTAGACGAGAATTTTTGAAAGCGACTTTCGGGGTGAAGAGAGAAGAGGCAAGTTGCCGGAGTTGTACAGACAGCACCGGCTCAAAGTCTATTTTAGTTGAAAGAGCGTAGCTATGCCTCGAAGTTGGCACGAATCCGTGTTATTATGGTGCTGCTACGAAGGTTGGGCTGAAACCAAAGAGAAAGCTCTCGACGCGCGGCCAAAAAACCAGCCGGGATAATTTCTCCTCTCCCGTATAGAAAGACTAACTTGAAATTAGTTCGCCGGATCGCTTCATTTGGTCCGAATTTGGTACGCTACGGAAGCGGACGCGAACAACCCCTTCTTCATCTTTCTCTTCTCAAACAATTCCCAGTCGTTCCTAAATTAAAATTATACTTTGGTTAACTTCTATCATTCCAAAAACTCGCTCGGTTTTAATCCACCTTCGGGATATGAGGCGCGGTTTTCCTCGCGATTAACGAGTCCCCAGCAGCACGATGAAATCCGTTCCAACAACTCCGTGATGCGTCGCTACAGATTCAAAATACGAAGAAAGGACTGGTATTGTGTTTGTGAAAAGTGCTCCACGAATATGCACCGTGACGACGGAATAATTTTAATCTCGGGTGACGTCGTTTTTCGCGCTTAGTTTCATTTCGTTTAGCTCCTAAATTGTTTAGGAGTTTTAAGAGATCGCCGCGCGATAATGGCCATGATGATGAAAGGGCTTCCAGGAAGTGCATACGGTGGTGGCGGACCCTGGGATAAAATCATGAAAAAATTCCAACCAACAAACATCACGGACAACTCTGGTAATAACAGGTTAGCTTTTTAGTCATTTGTTCGTCGATCTTTAATTTTTATTCTTGGAAAAGACAATTGACTAATAAAAAATCCCGCTATCGTGGCCTGAAACATTTTTCTTACCGTCTTGTATTAACGAGATAATGTCCGCGTCTTAATGCAATTTGATTATATTAAACTATTTATTTCTCTATGGAGTGTGAGGTACTGCGCAATGAGGAACAATGTCAATAAGAAATACCATGTGATGTATGTCCCTGTTTTCCCGTTATGATCACAAAAACAATTTACATCCGTGGCATTCATTCTTACAATTACTACGAATCGTCGAAGACAGTAGCAATAATCATTAGGACAAAGTCATAAACAAAACAACGAGCTGTTTTTGTGGCATGGAAAATAACGCGTGTTTTTAAATTAGCCCGCATTAGTATTAGAATTCTATAGTCTACCGTGTCTTTAACCGTTTAATTCGATTACCAATAGTTCGATTTTTGGTTAATGTAATAATTAATAAATCCCGTTTGATGCTTTTTTAATTTTTCTAAAGTCAATATAAACCAAGTCAAGAAAACACCCTCCACTATCGTCAATAGACCAAAGTGATACCTCACACCTCGCAAAATATAGATAAAGTGGTCTTCTTTGCGAGCCTGAGTCGCTTAGGACAAAATAACTAATGTTAGCGTGACGTCAGTGGGGAATCGACTAAATTAACATAAAGGACTAATCATGGTATTGCGTACAGGGACGGTTTATTATGAACCGTCACTGTTCGTAGTCAGTCTGTGTAGTGATTAGTCCACGTTGTCACGGTCTACATTGACTTTTTTTATACTTGAGCAGCATTCCTGACGCCACTGAAGGCTCGTCCAGAAAATCCTTCAGTGACGTCCACGCAAGCAGGTGAGATTGGCCAAGAAGTGTGACATTGTTGTTAAGTACTTGCAACCGCCTTGGGTAATACGTTCTTTTATTTCGATGATTGTGGGTAAGCTTAGCTTTTACGTTTTTCGAGGCTCAACCATTGATTGGCCTGTTGATAATAAAACTAACGGTAGAATTTAGCATTTGGTAGTTGTAGTAGGATCTTCTCTAACTTTGCGTTTGAAACTTAACGACAATGATAAAATTACTTAGTTTTGAACGAAAGTCGGGAAGACGGTACGCGAATGCCACTCTGTGTTTAGAGTGTCAGCCGAGCTGACAACAAACATGTAAAGTAAAACCTTAAGTTCATAAGATATGTTCCATAAGTTTGTCACTAGTTGTCATGAAGCGACGTATAGGTCATAGATTATCGTACAGCGATGCCCTGTCAAAGGCTTAGTATGGAATAAATAGGAAGATGTACTGCAAAACTGTGTGTAGTCAATTCTCGTTCGTCGTTCTCGAACTAGCTCTCAGTAAGTCTCTAGCATTACGAAGTATTGATAGTGTCATACTTATGGAACATTTCTTATAAACCTATGGTAAATAGGTCAACACCCGAGAAACCGTCTTCGCGACTAATTGGTTCAAAAATTAATTTTAACGCGTTTAAATTTAAATTATTGTAAATTCAAACCGTTTTTGGGTGGGAAAGGAGTGTAAGAGAAGTTCTTTCTGACGTCAAGCGCGCCAATGACGTCGCAAACTGTTAAAATTCTCGAGATATTTGAGGTTGATGTCTACGAAAACTATATAGCGGTTGCGACGAATACGTTGCGCTAAGCCTTTTGCTCCTCTAAAATAAAGTTTTCATAAAATATTAACTGAAAATGTTCCATTTTCATGATTTTAGTCCGTGGAAGTTGAAAGTCCTAAGTCGTGGTATCGTGACTCTCTCTTCGTTGATTGTTATTAGCAGACGAAGCTTAGTCGCTCTTGCCATTTACTTAATGAAGTTTCGCTAAGAACACTCGGTATAATTTCATTTAAATTCTGTACTCCAGCGAGACACTAAGTGAAACGTGAGATTATGGAAAGCGGGTAATGACTTCATTACCGCTATTGAACCGGTTGACGCCTGATTCTTTTGTTTGCTACACAAAATTAAATAAAAAGCTAGGGCTCCGGAATTATAAAAAGGGACATAGTTGGGGGGGGGGGGACCAGTAACTAAGTAACTACACTCTCCTACATTAATTTAACATTGTTAAAGATAGGGATTTTAAATATATTAAGTATTTCAATTGGAAAGGTCACAGGGAGGGAATAACCCTTCTGAACAAATGTCATTCATGTTTTAAGTAAATAATAAGTTATATTATTTGAGCACATTTCACATTCGTCGTAAAAGATTTTCACGAGACTCTAAATTAAAGGTCGAAATCCAACTGAGAACAACACCAAGCCGCTTAAAGGGAGGGTGAAAAAGAAAATCAAGTGATTTTTTTATCGATTCTTCTACCATAATTTATAAGACCTATCCGCAGAGTGAAACCTTGGAGGAGAGAACGGTTAATCTCTGCAAAGGTGAAACATACTCCGAATGGTTATAAAATTCAAATTAATTTGAGATACTTTGAAATTAGCATCTCCGACCAATCGCGTAAAGCCCTGCCATATTGTTAACAAATTCCCTTGCCATGGCACGCTCCATGTCAAATGAAATTAAGCCTAGCACTCGCCGTTAAAGTTCAAAAAGATGAAATAGGAAAACATTTTTTTTAATAGGGAGCTAACAGTTCTGACCCTGAAACGTCACTCTTACTGGAGTTTCATCCTCTAACGGTTGGAAACAGTATTATAGTGCAAAAATGCCATCCAGAGAGGGGCTGCGTGACGTCAGACTATCTCTTCCCCCTAGCCATTTGTTAGCTCCCTATTGAAAGAGAAATTATTCGCGGACAGACATCGCTCAGTTTTCAGTTCGACTATAGAAATCTTGTTGTTGGGCCTCGACCTTTAAAGCTACAAAACTCGATCTAAGATTAAAACGTCGTTTTTTTTTCAAGTCTTAAAGTGGCGATACTTTTACGCACTTCTTATAATGAAGAAGGCTTAACCCTCCCATCCGTAGCACTCGGATTCGAATGGGTAATTTTAAAAAATGGCCGGAGATGTTGCGATCTCCTATTGTTCCGCCGGGCTTCCAAGGTTACGATTCGGAATCCTTACGACTCCGCGCAATGGTCTCTAACTCTAAACCGCTTTAGCGACGAAACAGTAATTTTTCATCTCAGTTTAACCCCAGTTTTCACACTGCGTGTCTTTTGCACAAAGGCCGGTCGCTATTTAAGAACTCAAAATCATAGCCTGCAAGGTTCATACGAAATTTCCAAAAACCAATTTCCACGATATTTCCTGGCTTTAAGAAGTGCTTCCACGTAAATGTTTCATTGAAAAGCTTTTATAATCTAAAATAGCAGGACTGTCAAAACAATTCACAAGCTGAAGAGACGCATAAATGTACTAACCAGTTAACAACTATTTTACTGAAACTATTCAAATTCGATTAGGAATTTTACCAATTAATAGTTTCCCTTATTTTCAAAATAATTAGGATTTTGTTATGAAACCCGCGTCAGCTTTCCTATCACAGTTCCTGTCGATTCATACGCCTAAATTTTGAAGTATCTGCCCTTCCGGCCCCAAACTAAGCTTATACTATTGTTTTCATTACACTTAAAGGGGGGTTCCGACATCGGGTACCAGGAGGGGGAAGAGTTGGAGGGGGTGGGGGTCAAATTGATTTTGCTGTCCACCACCGCGTCGGTGGCGCCATCCTCTATTAATTCTCTTACAGCAAAATCCGGCCCAATTTTCTCCCTCAAGAGGCCGGTAAGACAAATCGCTTATTTCGATGAGAAAATTACGAAAACTGTCGATCTTCGCAAGCCCGATTGCGGAACCTTTAAAGATTCAGTAGGAAACGGTTAATCCTTTAAAACTAAAATTTAATTACGGTTTTCTTTGAAATTAATAACAGTTAAGATTTAGTTTAATCTGCGTTGTAATTTATGGTAATTGAGCAAAAATAATGATATTATTAACACATAATATTAAAATTATAACGAAAGTATTAGCTTTTTTTTTTCGTCTAAATTTCTAATAAGAAACTACCAAACACAAATACAGTTATTCCTTCCCGTACCAGAGGGGAAAATCAGGCCTACTAAATGTCAGAGCATCATCATGTAGGCCTACATAGTTTTCAGGAGGCCAGGCTACTTTGAGGACAAACCGCGGTAGAAAGTAACTTGACCTCCAAGTGTAAATGTTATCAATTCTCCTAGCCTGAAAACTATAGCCAATCGGACACCTCCGTTAAGTTTTCCGCCATTTTGAGGCAAAGGGAAGAAGCCAACATTTCAAAAACAAAGTCCTATTTCACCTTTCTACTAATTTTAAAGAGCTCTCTAAGCTTTTTAAGACAAGTGCAGTTAATTATTAAAGACGTGACAAGGGAGGGGGGGGGGAAATAGATTTAGATCTAACTTTTGAGATGAATGTCCCAAAGAAACTATGCCTAGGTCAACCTAAGCGCTATTGTCGTAATTTTGTGCCAAGATTCCACAGCGTGATTCCATTCGCCAAGGAGTAAAGATACTAAACAGCTTATCAACGTTTATTAGCGCTTAGCGAAAGCATTTGGACAAGGAAACTCTTTTACGCATGATCATGAACTTGTACCTCTACACGTTTCCTTTTTTTTTCTTCTTTTTCTTCGCCGTTTTATGACATTAACCCTTTCGCGCCCGACCTTCTCACTGCGTGAAAGATAAAGGCGCAAAAGATAATTGCCATTCAGGGCGTGAATCCGGAGTACACCCATATTTCTTTTAGCCTTAAGATTGGGGCAAAATTTTTGACAAAGCCTGAACATAAGCTGGCTATAATTAAGTGTGAAGGATTGAACCCAGCCCAGGAAAATTACACTTCAATTTTAGAAGAAGGAAGGGGGGGGGGAAGGGAGATTTTGCGGTTTCTTATCTCTTATTTTCGGGCAAGAAAGCGAATAAAAGGTTTCATTTTTAGAGATGTTTATTTGTTGGGGATAGTAAGTTAACATGTCATATGACTAAATGCAAATATAAATAGACAGAAAGTGGGGATGGCTGAAAGGGTTTGGTAATGTCCAATGAACTGTCTCGCTTCTTTCGTTGACCAATCACCGCGCTACTTTTAATATTACTAGGGATTGTGCGAGCCTTAAAGGCCGACTTCCATCGAAAAGAGTTCTAGCGAACTGAAAACCGAGCATCGAGACTAACAATGGAGCGACCGTGCCGATTTTCGAATCCCCACTGGGGCAACAGTTGGAAGGGTTCTAGCTAACTGAAAGCCGTGCAATGCGGTTCTAGCGAACTGAAGATACACAATAGAGTGTTTCCTTCAGGGGAAAGCAAAAATTCGAGAGGAAATAAATTTAAATGGATTTCTATTGTTCATCTTCAGTTCGCTAGAACCCTTCCAGCTTTTGACCCAGCGGGGCTTCGAAAATCGGCACGGCTTCATTGTTAGACTCGATGCTCGGTTTTCAGTTCGCTAGAACCCTTTTCGTTGGAAGTCGGCCTTTAAGTTTTAGGTTTCAGGTCGAGTCCGAGCCATTGAAAAATTCCGGATTCGAGTTTTGAGCCGAGTATTGATTGAATGTGATGTCGAGTAGTCGAGCCTTTTTCACTAAGTCAAAAACATTTATTCCGAGCCATATTCTATTTGAGCGCTTTTCGAGGCTCAATTTTCCATTAAATTTTAACCCTTATATCTTATATAACTGACGTTTCATATTGACGCAGGTTCGATATTATTATCGTTTATAGCTTCTTAACTTAGGGAAAAATAGATCCACTTTCAAGTATAGAATATTTTCGGTTCTTGGAGACTATCGTAGATTTCGTATAAATAGTGCGTAGACAAGTGTTGCCAATCATTTGTAAGTGAAATTCAACCACTATCTACAAGACTACAACATACAGAAAAAGCCTGTAGTCTTCCCTTTATGCGGACTATCTATAGCGCAGTGTAATTCGGTTTGCCCATGCACGTACCGGCTTTAGTATTCATACGCGAGTTTACCCCTTTTATATCGCGGGATGGGCGTAAATATTTTTTTTTGGTTCCTTTTGCTATAGTTGAAGCGTGCGCGAAAATAAAAAAAAAAGTAGTTCTTTCCCAATTGCGAGTCTACTGGATTTCGCTGGCGGTGGGTGGCACGGTACATGTGCTAGCTCTTATTTGATCCGGTCTCCATCGGTTTACGCCAAGGGCCAAAAAACAAAATGGTCCAATGTGGAAGGGGTTCTCTCTCTCTCTCTCTCTCTCTCTCTCTCTCTCTCTCTCTCTCTCTCTCTCTCTCTCTCTCTGTCTCTCACCCTCAATTCAATTTGGCCAATTTTACTGTTGAGAGGAAAACTCTAAGGAGAAACGCCAGTTGATTGATACTACTCGTTACGTTAAGATTTTAATTAAAGAGGAATTCTATTTAAGGGCAAAGTAACTATATTTGGTTAAAGCGTTGGGTTTAGCGCCGCGTCAAAATCCGGCATCTCAAAATGAGAAGAGAAGGAAAAAAAATTGGGATCGGTAAAGTTTCTGCCGATGCGTTTTAGCGAGAAAGAGCAAAGTGAGCGCGAGATAGAGGAAATTGGAGCGAGGTAGTGGGAGTCAGATGCCGCGAGATACTGAGCCTTTTATTTTGCAAAATATCCACCAGGGTGCGTGGCGCTAGATTCAGGAATCCGGGGACTTCTCCAGTACTCGACTCGTAGTCCGTTTCTACCATGGCGGCAACGGCTGATAACGGGTCCGCGTTAGCCGAAATATTTGCCCCGCAAACGGCTAAAAATCCAGTTCGATGTTTCAAGGATTCCTTCGCCGGTGAATCGTGGGTTTAACGAAACGATGCGCCTGATTTTAGTCGAACCCGATGCCGGCTAAAAAAAATCATGTTTCTTTGCAAGTAGCCGTCGCTACATTTTTAGCCTAGCGTCTAGAAACGAACTATAATCATATCGGAGACGCGCGCGCGAATAACTCTCGGACGCGTTTCGCGCCTAAAATGACCTACGAATTTAAAAAGACCACTCTTTCGAGCGGGTCTATTTCACGATGTGAGCTCCAGGGTTTTTAGTTCCTAAATAGTCTATATTTAGGAATTTACGTTACTTTAAAAACCGTAGCGTAAATGTTAAAATAATTAATATTTAAAATTCGTAGCGGTAGTAGTTTCTAGTTTAATTTTAGCACGTTTTTCTTAATTTATTTTTTGCAAATTTTTCTACCTCAGTTGTAAATATTTCGACTAAGATAATAAGTAGCGGAGTGATTAATTAGGACTTATTAAAATAATAATATTAACTCGTCTCTTCGGTTGGTTAATCGCGGTTTGTGACTGGGTTCTTGGTAAACTAATAAGAGATAGTGAAATAATAATTTTAATTTATATAAATATAATTAAATACTCGGGAATCCTGCGAGTCGTCAAAATCAGGATTATCGTTTACGTACCGTTGATTCGAAGGTGCAGATGATACGAAAAATCCGATTCAAGTCATATCGTGATTGGTCAAGACTGATCTTGTACAAATTTTATTCGCCGCGCGGTTCTATATAAAAATTTAAATGACAACTTGTCAATCCGTCTCACGCCCTTCGTCGTAGAACTGTCCGATCGCAAATTATGGCGAAAATAAATCACAGCGATAGCGTTGATGAACTCGTAATATTATACTCGCTCGTGGAATAATAATAGTAATCGTAATACTTAATCGTCGTCGAATTGCCTCGTCGTTTACCGCGGTTTCGGAAAAGTGAAATTGTTTTAAATCGTCAACCGTCTCGCATCACGAGTGTTCAGTCATGGCCGCTGTGGCTGGAATTTGGTCACAAGGTGCCGGAAATTCCGGAGGGGATGCAGCAATACCTCCAGAATTCTTTTTGGATTATTACTCGTGAGTTTTGACGTCCACTTCTCTTCTCTTCTCTTCCGCTTATATCTTCCATTACTTCGCTTCTTCTTCTTCTTCTTCTTTAATTCTTCTCTCTTTTTTTTGCCGTTTATGTTTTTCTTTTCTTCTCTATATACGGTACGACCGCTTTTGTTTTTTTTCTTTTTAACTCGTGTCATGCCAGCGGGAAATGGGGAAAAATTCCAATTCCTGACTCTCTGTATATCTGCCATGTAGTGGGTGGGGTGACATTCACTCTGGTTTCAACGAGAAACGTTCTCGAGCGTGCTGGTAGTGTAGTATTCGCGATATAACTCGTACAAACGTTTCGAAGCCGTTTGCCAATAGCTGCTGCTCGCTTCAACCGTTCCGCGTAATAACAACAACACAACGGTATAAATAAGTTTACGTCTTCCGTAAAGATGTTACGGATGCATTCCGACTCCGAGACGAACGCCAGTCTTATAAAAGATGGTTGAACTTTTACCACCCACCACTTCTTGAACGAGCTCGCCGGTTTTTTAAGTCACGAGGAAAGTGTCGTCTGCTATTTTTCAGGTTTCGTCACGTGGCGTATTGAGTCTATTGACGTCACTAACTCTAAGTACTTTCCCCACTTTAGTTTATTGAGGGTGTTGCGTATATAGACGTAGGACAAATTGTAGGACAAATCAGCTAATTTGAAGTAGAACGCGATAGTCTAAACAATGAAGTAATTTATTCACGAGCCGTTTTCTAAAAAGATACTTTATAGAAAACCGTTTCCGTCATTTCAAGGTTAAATCGAGAGATTGCGTAATGATCGAATACACTTGACGCGTAACCCGTATTCAGTGTACAAAAGAATCCGAGTGATTATCCCCTCTAGGCCTCTAGTGAAATACGCAGTTATTTTGGGGACAATGGCACGGCTCGTTTTTGTTTTTTTTTGGGCTGAAATCATTCATTTCCGATTGTAATTACGCATGTAGCCAAAAATAGTGAAGCTATCGTAATTTGTTTTTAAACTTTAAAGCCATTTCTTATCTATCTTTTTCCGCATCTGCAAATCAGGAAATTATAGAGGATACATAAGGAATGCTTATCTACCCCTGCACCACCGTTAAAGGATCAGTGAAACTGCAAAGTGGGCGGGTATTATAGTTACATCGCGATGACGCGTAGGCCCCGTATCTCCAAGTATCGTAAGCCTTCCTCGTGTCAACTCTATAATTTCCTGTGCCGATTTAGTTTTATTGTGACATGTTCTTAGAATGTATATTACTATGTTACAAGCAATATCATCGCAAATGTTTTTAAATAAATTACTCAGATATCAATTTGTATTTTGCGAACAATTTTTCACGAGCTTCATACCCGTTAGTTTTACACTCTAGTAATTTAATCTCCATGCGAAATACGTTTGGCTTTTTAGGCGAACGCTCCATTTAAATTGAGAGTCGCTTTAAATAAACTAAATCCCGATATTTGTATAAAAAGCAAATAAACCTTTCATTCAAAACTTCGACGCCGTTTTCGCAATTTCAGAAATAGAGACTCGCGAAGCTAGGCGTTTTATTTACGCACTCTTCATTCAGGGTTTTAAACAGTACCAGGGGAAAATCGGCAGGAAATTTCATATTGCTTCTCCAATCTTAGTCTTTTCTACAAATAAAAGTGAATATTAAAATTGGTCAGATGGAAAAGGCATTGAATTTTTGGGAAGCTCTCATTTAAGCCTCTTCGATTTAAATAAAGGGGGTAGGCAATCCTCAGTATCGGGACATACAAGGGGGTTGACCCATAGCCGTCTCTACGCACTCTCTGGACACAAAACGCCAAGAGCGCAGGCGCCGAAAAGCGAGATGGAAGGCAAAGTTTTAGTTACATCGAAGAGGTTTATAGCGGTTCTCATAACAGCGGTTCCCTAAAACGCAGTTTACCCGTTAGGGCAGTTCCCTAATCCTATACAGTGCACGGTTCTCGTAAACGCGGTGTACCGTTACAGCAGTTCCCAAATGAGCAGTAGAACCGGGATGTGAGAAACGAGTCGTTTATGACGGTGTAGGTCATGGTTGGGTTATTTGAACTCACATAGTGCTAGGTCAGGTTAAATTTTGGTAGTTTGGAACCCAAACAGTATTATGTCAGGTAAGCTGGTAAGGTAAGGTAAGGTTCAGTGGTACTTGATAGGTAAGGTTAGCAATTCCCAAAAGAGTAGTAGAACGGGGATGTGAGAAACGAGTCGTTTATGAAATTATGATGGTGAAGGTCATGGTTGGGTTATTTGAAATCACATATTACTAGGTCAGGTTAAATTTGGTAGTTTGAAACCCAAACAGTATTATGTCATGCAGGTAAGGTAAGGTTCGGTGGTACTTGATAGGTTAGTTTTGTTGTCCTTAATTGACAGGTAATGTTAGGTTAGGTTTGTTGTACTTGATACGTTATGATTGTTTTTATACTTAATAGGTATGGGTAAACCGTAAACTGATTAAGAGTTTTTCACCACTATTTCCCAAAACAGCAGATTTGAAATACACCGCTTATTTTTTTAGAACCGCCGTTGCTATTGCGAGAACTGCTGTTACATATATTTTTAATTAAATGAGAGGCATTTTCAAATTGACTGACGTACAATTCCGGGGGTATTCCAGATTTTCCAGGTACTGCGCTAACCCTGAATAACCTTTGGAGAACCGCGTTATTGAATTCCAAACGGTCGAAAATTAGTCCTATTAATAATCCGCAGTCATCTTAAAGGCGGAAGCGCCACCGCTATAATGTATTTCCGCGATGCAGTCACTAATTGTATCAACCTGAAACTTATCTTCGTATCAGAACCTCTACTCTTGGCAAACAATCCCAAAACACGCACTTTCATTGAGGTTTTTTTTTCTTTCATGAAATCTCATTCTTTCTGTCACTTATGGTCCATCCATTGACTATTTTCATGATCTTAACAAAAACTTGCGGAGCTCTTAATTACATTTTTGCTTCAATTATAACTTTAATCTTTCGCTATATAGAGCTATTTCAGTGGGGGAAAAATTTCGTCTGCTACGAAAATTGGGCCTGCCTTTGAGTGTAGAGCGGCCATTTTATGAGGGTTTTCTCTGTGGGCAAATAGCATTGGTGACGTAGCCATTACCCCCTCTGAAATAGCTCTATAATGCTCGAAGGGCAATTTTTCTATATTTAAACGCTATGACTTTTACGCTATTTTTTTCTCAATTAATTTAATCAAGATTAAATAAAAATAATCTTTCCGTATATAACTCTAGAAAAGGATTCAATATGGAACGCGACAAAATATTATTACTTCAATCTTCACGAAAAAAAAGGCTTCAATTTGAAACGCCAAATGCCGCATGCAGTCTCGACCAGGGAGGACCAAAAATCTACTGTTTATTGGCATACAACGAATAAATTTTATTATAAAAATGGCCTACTGACCCGAGTCTCGAGTATAGCCAGCGAAACTTACGTTAAAATTTGGAATTATATAGTTCCTTAACCATTTGTTCAAACAGCCATTAAAATATATTAGGTTCCGCCAAGCCTCTATCAACAACGCCTCGTTAGCGTACGAGATGCAATCGACGCGTGTCGCGAGAGATCACGTGACCAAGTAAAATGTTTTCTTTGGCGTCTGAAAGAAGACAACGTAAACCTCTCCGTGACATTCTTAACTTTAACCGATTTTTTGTCAACTGTCTTTAGTTTTCACTTATTATTAGACTATGTGTATAAAAACCCGTTGCAGTTAAGCCTCGTTTTAAATTCGTGTTCCTCACGTTGGTGGCCATTTCAAGGGTCAAGCGGCGCGCGAGCCTTGATTCCTGTTGTGTATTTTCCGTGATAGTTTCTTTGATCAATATAAAAAAGAGCACACTTTTAGGCTTCTCAACGCAGCTGCTGCCACGACTTCAATCTCGACTATCGGCTTTCCATCATTCAAAGGAAGTTGTAGGTTTTCTTTACGCAAAATGCGCCACTCCGAAGTAGTCATCTGAACTGAATGGGTGGAAAGTGTTAAGCGAATCGTTTACGCGTAGAGGTCATAAACATTATTTTCTATAGTATAGAAAAGCTAACGCAACCCGCCCGAGTTAGCGTGTAAATTTGATATTTCACGCTTTAACAGTTCGTAATCAGAGATAGATTTAATTTCAGAAGTAGGAATGGAGAACGGTTAGTATTTACTTCAGTCCAACTCATAGCCCAGTATAGAGCCCCTCCCTCCAACACATAACGAAAAGTTTAAATTATCTTATTGGCTCACTTAATCTACGTTATGACGACGTTGCTGACGGGGACGGGGAAAAATACGTTATTCCTTTTTACCTCTGTCTGCATATGACCCGCCTCTTCTTTCATACCCCTAAGTTCCAGGGAAGGGGGTCGGGGACTTTGACGCGCGCCCAGATTACTCTGTTCTCCATTCCTGCTTCTAGTATTAAATCTATCCCTGGTAATATCAATAATATTTGTTAAGCCTTTGTTTTTGAACTGCGAAATTCAGCGCGATCTAATCGCCCATAGGGTAATGTCACGTGATTAGTGAATTGCGCGCAAATTCTGCCTTAAACCTAATTGAAGGCATAAAGCCTTATGATAGACTATTCCAAAAATTACTCGCGGTGAAACCAACATAAGGAGAGAAGGCCTCCCTCTTTAATTAGCTTATTTTTCCTTGCGCTGCCTCTAGCGGTGCTTAACGGCGCGATGGAAATAACCCAAGAAGGTGATCAACCCCCGCCCCTGTGGTGTTTACTTCCTTTATGGATTGGTTTAATTGAATAAAATAATTATAATTGATGATATAAAACATTCTTTCAATCACTGTATTCGATTATGAACAAGTGTAAGTTCCACTGAACGCTCCAACGTTGACGGAAAGTTGCAACAATCACTGAAGAACAGTGTACACATAAGCTAATATTGATGGCAGGCTGCCTAAAGAGGCAGATGTAGGCGAAGCTCTTTGAAACATGCACGCGACGAATAAGGAGGATGAGGGGGGGGGGAGGTCGGTCGGTTTTCGTTAATAATTTTAAGTGAAAAGGAACACGCTTCTCTTGAAATTTTAATCTGGTCTGGGAAATGAATTTTGCGGAACCCTACATTACTCTTCGCATTATGTTATTCACATCCTCGGATCGTCTTCCATTTCAGACCTAAATATTTCACTCCGTACCCTGGTTACCATGGAAACGGTTAAAACTGTTGGTTTCTCATCTCGCGCTCCGATACTCTTATCATCAAAAATATATACTTTTCTAACACGACTATAGCACTGTGTTGCTTAAAGCTTTTTTGGCCGCACGCTTATTTTTTTCGGGCTACCGCGTACGACTCGAGTAAATTTAGAGCGTTTCAAAATATTAGCCAAGGGTTGGCGTCCTAGGAAATGATATAAATGCAACGCGAGTTTTAAAAATGCTGAAAAGAAAAATTTAAGCCAATAAAAAAGAAATTTGCATATCAGTCGATATCATAGTGCAGGGCTCTTCTCTAATTCCTAAATGAACTTTGACCCTCGCTTAAACACCGGAGTTACCAGAAGAAAAGTCATGACTAGAACCATGATCTTATAAATATATTAGTTCCTAATTAAATTACCGAACCAATATTAAATTCGCTAACTTTAATATTAAAATCCCCCGACTTATCATGTACCCGTTTTCAAAATCCCTGATTTTTTCCCCGGGATTTCCATGTACTAAGGAAACCCTTCCACCTCAAGTCAAAATCAAACCATATTTTTACTCAAGTCAGATAGCTTGATTTGATTTCGTATTTCACATCACGTGACTGTTTTTACCCCCCGAGCGACGGCGAAAACGAGGGGGCGAAAGTCAACTGGGTCATTCACTATAAAATAAACAATATAACAATAGATAAAAGCGGTAAATTTTTATTTACAACCATAGTGCAGCCCAAGGCGGGAAAGATGCCGTTTTATGTTGTATTGCAGTAAGTCAGTCGTCTGGGCCAAAGCCAATGAAGAGAAGTCGTGAAGTGAGTGGGGAAAAGGCGAGTAATAACGTTACTAGGCATATCAGGTCTTTCAACCTATTGGTTGCTCCGATCTAGTGTAGGTGCGTTCTCCCTTATCTAATGTTGCTTTTCCACAATAAGTCTATATCCATAAGGAAGACCCTACTAACTTGTCGAGCAAAGGAATAGCCCCTTCCGTTGTAAAAAAAGGGGTAGGCAACCTTCACCATCGGGACGTGCAAGGGGGTTGATGCATTGCCGTCTCTGCGCACTCTCATGATCCCCAAACCTTCAACTTCCGGTTCCAGTAAAACTTAGATATCAATATCGGCCATAACTAAATTGGAAATCTTAAGATGGGTTCTTGCTATTGGCTATAATGAACAATTTTATAAAATATCACTAGATCGAATTGGTGGAAATATACCAATGGCTAGAAGGATTCATACAAGGAGACTTGGCTTCTTGGAGACTATTTTGTCCTCCAAGTAGACTGTTCTCCTTGTGTAAATGGTATGGAACCTCCTAGCATGAAAACTATGTATGTAACTTACACGGTACACTTTTAAAACTTGCTCGCTCTTATTGGCGATTCTGACTTATCAAGACCCCTCATTTTAATAGGCTTATGATTCGACCGATATTTACCAATCGGTACATATACTCCATTTTCTTTAAATCGCTTGGAGCTATAGTCTCGCTGAGGCCCGCTTCGTAATACAATAGTACTATTTTCTAGGTTACTTAGCGGGCCCCCCCCCGTAATTTTCGCTTAAATCGTATCCGAAAATTAAAGAGATCTCCATTAATAAAACTTGGCGATGTGGGCGGGAAACCATATTGACATCAATAGAGTGGTAACGAGAGGGGAGGAGCTACACGGACGTGACGTCAATATTGGTATAGCCAAAGTTGTATGGCCTGCGAGCAGACGACTTCCAATATGGTCGCCAAGAGGGTGTGACGTCACGAAAAAGTTCGTAGTAGCAGACTATAAAAGGATAAGATATAAGTTCCTCCTACAACTATAAGTATATCATCGTGATTGTCCTATTTCACCTTGAATTTGTCAGAGACATCTTCTATAGTCTGATACCATCAGGCGCTGAGAATGGGTTACCACAAAGAGAATATAGCAAGAGGAGCGGAAAGTTTAGCTTTTCATAAGGCTTTTGGAAAGCCCAGCCACGGTTTTGGAGAAACTAGATCCAGTTTTTGTTGATTGGCTTAGCAGCGACGCCTTTTATTGGTTAAATTATGTCGGCTGCTTAATTTTGGTGGTGGGAAAGGGTTGATCTCTGGGTTGACCGTTGACGTTCAAAAGGTAATTTTTAAGCAGACAACACGGTCACGTGAACAACCGGAACTAGTTTCTCCAAATTTCGAGCCGGTCCCTATTTAAAAAGTTTCTGCTCCTCTTGGTATATTATCTTTGGTTACCACTCCTAATACTGTGAAAGATATTCATTGGTAGTAAAAGGGAAACATTAAATCACTTATGGATCCAACGCGTTTAATCTCTATTTAATGGATACCGGGGAAAGTGGACAACGCTCACCTATAACCCTCTCTTATCTGTCTGAGTCGATCACCGTGAAATTCATTTATAGGTAATATATATCAGGCCTAGCCTTTATTGTATACAGCCTAATAGCTTCATAGAAATGGTTTAAGTCAGGGTTGGCAAGTTTTTGCCAGGGGTGGAAAAAACCGCGGTTTTTACCTGGTAAAAACCGGGTGACAAAAACTAATTTTTCCGTGGTTTTTACCGCGCGGTTTAAACCAGGTTAAAACCGGTGGCAAAAACCATTTTTTCCGCGGTTTTTTCCACTTTTTAAGGTTTTTTCCAGTTGCTATGTGAAGTATTTGACTAATTATTCGTTAAATATTCGCGAAAACCTGGCAAATTTGAATAATAAAAATTTAATAGAGTAATTACCACCTCAAATTTAAAAATTAAAAATACTATTGTTATTTTTCTAACATAACAATAACAAACATCACGAAAATGCACTTAAAACTTGCTAGTCTACCACTTTGTAACCATGAATTTAGATTTTGCCGGTTTTTTCCGTTTTTGCCGGTTTTTACCGGTTTTTTCCACGTGTCCCGGCAAAAACTAGTTTTTTCCGGGTTTTTGCCAACCCTGGTTTAAGTGTATATTTGTATTGTTAATCGCGTAGTACGAAAACGTGTACGAACCCTAGACGTAACGGTAACGTTAATGGGGCGAGAAAAATCAAGCGTATTTTTAAATTTCAAATAAGGCTTAGCACGTGCAAGTATTAGCTAAGTTTGGACTTAACGCGAACAAGTATTTCAGGAAATTTAATGTTGAAATAAGGCTTGAAACGTCGCACAAGTATTTGAGAGTTTAAAACGACACGAATTTCAAGTGCGATACGTTCAGGGTGTAGGTTGAGTAGGCTATAGCCTACGTGAAAAGGTCCAGTCCAGCCCAAGGGGACCCCAAATTTGGTTCGAAGGGGATGAGATGAGAGGGCCCGCTTCTAGGTGGACCCAACGTTTTATCCAACGTGGAATAAAAAATAATAATAATAATTCTGTTTGCGCCACTACTAGAGCGCTACACGTTGACGTACACGTTTTCCAGAACATTCAATCTAATTCATTTTGTTTTCGCGCATTTTGGTCAACCATAATACTTTTCCACGAAATCTTGGGGGCTTTCGAAACCCAGTTTACAAAGCCTTTATCCTATTGTCTTAGCTAGGCGCTGGGACAATAATAGTTAAAAATGGTTAGACTCCAGCTGTTTCCAGGCGTAACTTATTAGGTCGTAATTAAGCGTACAATACTTAGCAATATCTCGCTATCACGGGTAAAGAAACCATTAGTCGTTTAAGGCGTAATAAATTATTTTATTTCTATCATCTCGTTTTTGGCTACTTTGCCAAAAGATTTCGGTATAGATGCTTTATACGTGTTACGTGTTTCGTCATTATCCTTTATGGCTTTTCAAGCTACGCTCTCGTGTACCAGATTCAGCCTTTCTTCTTCTTCTACTACTATTGTGTCTGATGCCCTTAAAGCGAATACGCAACCCAAATCAGCTAGTCAGGATGTTTTTGACCAGTTACATTTTTGGCCGCCATGTCAAGAAGGTTTGTTTTATTACACTTCTGACAGGCATTTTCCAAGATGGTCGTGTATTTTGAAATCATAGAAGATATACAATAGAGGAGCAGACAGTTGTAGATATTTTTTTTTGAAGTTATACTTCCGGCACTCGGTTTAAGGTAGACACCTTTGGCTAAATATCACTTCCTGAATCCACAGACGATACATAACATAGCAGGCGACATTTTCCCACCAACGGCTTGTACATAAGGCAATCAGTCAACGGGAAAAATAGGATATTAATAGTAAAATTTTTTAGAGATATTCCCTAAAGGCCAAGGTGTGTCTACTCCTCTACTGCCTATCATGAATGGTGAAGACCTACTACTTTAGTAACGAACTGAAAGCAAAAATTGTTTGAGCTTCCTAGGTAAAGCCTCGGGTAAAGCGGTTTGCGCTGCGCATTGAACAATCAGTCAGTAAATATAAAAAAAGGATCGTTGCATTTGTTCTTTAAAAACGCTCGTGCCAAGCTCCTATACATAGCGTGGCGCATTACAAGTATAGGCCTAGGCTTATTTCCCATTACACAAAGAATTTCGCTTATTTCTCTTTTTAATTTTGTTCTTTTCCTTTTTTAATTTGCTCACGCGTATAATCTTAGTCTAGAATTGCAGCTGGTGGTACCACACCGAGAACGCGTTGCGCCCGCCGCCATCGCTTGCTTAATATAGATTGAACAGGGTTGACACAGTACATGGTAATCCAGGAAAGTCAGGACTCAGGGATGCGTGTGAAGTATAAGTATAGTAATTTTTAAATACCGATTCTAACTTTTCGAAAAAAAAAAAATAAATAAATAAATAACAATTAATTGAAAACCTGGAAAAGTCAGCAAATTCTGAAATGATAAATGTGTGGCAACCCTGTTTGTGATCGATATCCTCATGATCGACGTAACGTTTTTCGTGATATTCACTGAGTTCAATACAAAGCCACTGAGCCACGCTTTCCAATTTAGTTAAAACGGTGATTTTAGGAGATTTACATTAGTACAAAGCAAAATCACAGAGCTTGTAGGTAACATAACATTATACCTTAATTAAAAGAAGAACCTTTTTCAGTTAACAAATTAACTAACATTTATATATTGGAAACAATGTAACTACCGAAAAAGAGGTTTCCATCCTAGAATGATCGCTTTTATGCTCGAGAGTTTCGGTATATCTTCTAAAATTGGAACTGACTATATATCACAAGTGGCACAAGGTTAGGATGCAGAAATTTATAATACCGCAACACATTGCAGTTCTCGTGAGCCTTTATTTTATTTTCTTTTTTGTTCTATAATCACTTAACTCTGGAACGACAATCCTTTAATCTGGAATTTCGTTTTGCACGTGTTGATCGTCTTATACTACAAAATGAATTCCTGGAAGCTTGCCATTTTTCTTAATTTCTGATAGCGAAAACCACGTAAATCCAATATACAGTAGAGAAATACCAGCCTCACATTCCTTTAGATAGATATAACGCGTTTGAAATACGTTCCGAGTAACTAAAAAAAAATTAAAGAAATCAACCGATCTACAGCATATTATAGTATTTTCTATTTTGCATTCCGAGACGTAATTGCGAGCTCAGTTTAGAAAATCGATAAATCTTTGAAAAATTATGTTGGAATTTAAGTGACCTCATATTCGTTGCTATATGTTTAAAATTAAATTTATTAAAGTTTATTGTATTTGCCTTTTTTGAAGTTTCAAACTTCGGTTCAAACTGGAGCTTACAGTAGCTTTCGAGTTTTGCGGGAAGCCACCCACCAGGGTAATGTTATCCTACGAGATCCTGTAGAAATGTTTACCCTGCCGCACACCAAAGTTCAGGGAGAAGCTGTCATTCTTATACACAGGGGCTTTAGCTATTTGCGTCCGATACGTATTATATTTGTGAAATTTACTCTCTGACTGATGGCTGTACCTCTACAGGGTGTTTCTGATAAGTTTGCCATAAATTAAGGATTATGTTCTTTGGCCGAATTTTGAGTTAAAAATGTTCTATGATATTTTCCCACAAGGGCTATGGTTTTTAAGTTAAGACCCCTGAAATGTAATTAAGAAACTTAAAGACAATTTCTAATTTGATTAAGGGGTCTTCCCTAAAACACTCAATCGAAAACAGTGGCCAGGACGGCAAAATATCATAGAACATTTTCGACTCAAAATCGTCCAAAGAACATCCCCCTTAATTTATACTAGACTCATAAGAAAAAACTCTTTAACGCCTTGACGTACGATGATACTAATTGAAAATTTTGGAATGAAGTTGATCTTAAACACTAGACTCTTACTAAGAAAGGTCAAATATCATAGAACATTTTCGACTCAAAATCTCCCAAAGAACATCCCCCTTAATTTATACCAGACTTATAATAAAAAACTCTTAACGCATTGACGTACGATGATACGAATTGAAAATTTTGGAATGAAGTTGATGATCTTAAACACTAGACGCTTACTAAGAAAGGTCTATTAAATCCGAGGCCATCTTATAAAATGGCGCCCAGATACATTACTAAATCTTCCGGACCCAATAACGGCAGTAAATATTTTGCCTAAACTATTTTTATCTCGCTGGGTTGTTTGATAAAAGCTGCGCCATGACCCTGAAGCCAAGGAACATGTTTTATCAGGCATTGTTTCTGTAAAACTTTCATTTCTGACGATCAGCGAACGACATTACGTATTCAATCTTTATCTCGCGATTGTGTAGAGGGTCAAACCGCAGAGAGTTTCGTAGAAATAGCTATTGATTAAAGTAAGAACGTGGCAATATTGTGTTTCGATGTCACGGACCAAAAACTAGCTATCTAGATCTCTCTTCTATAGGCCGGGTAGAAGCGGCGAGAAAATCATTATATAGACTTCTTAGTAAAGCGGTCATTCAAAATCTTTAGTGTCGACATCTGTATGAGAATTTAATCATTTCATTATTTTTTTAATTTAATAGTAACGTTTAAAATTTCGATTAAGTCAGAGTTGCCATTAAATACTAAGATTAAAATTCAGGTAGATTTCAAGGTATTCCCGCGATTTTCTTCGACCTTATCAGCTAGGTCAAAGGTTGTCAATGCTAACAGTGCATTTTAGGAATATCATTTTTATAAATACATCAACCCTAGGCATATAAGTTATATTTTAAAACATTTTTTTGTAACTTGAAACGCTGTAACGTTTAACAATGGTATTTTCGTAAAGCCAATAATTTTTATCCACTAAAATCAACCCCCCCCCCCAAACCAAGAATTCTTGGACCATTTTTAAATTCCCCTAGTTTTTCCCTTGACACGTGTTAACCCTGCGAGTATCGAACCAAAACTACGTCAGTTACGAAGCATGCACTGATTGCCAATGAATAAAATTTAAGAGAAATGAAATATTTCAGACTTTGCTGCAAAGCAATTTACTTAAAATGAAAGTATTGGTTTAATTTAGATTTAGAGAATTTTTATTATTTAAATCTGTTCCGATTTAATTCCGGATTATCATCTAATTCATCTTGAAGATGGCGTTATAACGCTGTTTTCCCAGCGACAAAGAATCAATGGTATCTAGCTTGGGTGATGATCAATAATTTAGCCAACTGAAATGCAGGCTGCTTGAGTCTGTGCGTTGGTGCTGCTGAATTTTCAGTTCTTTATTCGGCTCGGTTTCAGCAGAGCTATCACGGACTTTATTTCTATAGAAGTAAATGAATTTTTCTCGACGCGAGCATTTGCACTGAGATTAGGATTAGGGGAATACATTAATTTCATTTAGTCCTCCACAAGCAGGCCTATATACCTTGAAACTGTTAAGCGTCCTTGATCTACCATTTAAAAAAAATTGCAGCTCCTAATTTGCGTCACCAATCACGCCTAATTTTAAAGAATGCAGTATAGAAAGAATTTCAACTGACTTTGAGATCCTAAGCTCTCCCAGTTCGTGCAGCGGATTTTGTAGCGCCTAAAAGATTTTCCTATCCTCTACAATGCGTTTAAGAGTCATACATTGTTTGATGAAAATTCTGGGTGTATCTTATATATGAAAAGGGGGATTTAAATGGGTGTTAAGCGAGGCGCGGTTAATTCTTACGTCGACTGAAGTTGAAAGAGCTCAATGGAAAAATATACATAGTTTTACAAAAATTTTAAAAAGCAGACGAAATGTCGAAATTGAAAAACGAGGCTTAGCAATGCAAGACTATATTGTATATTAGAGCTACTACACAACGGGTTTTTCTACTAATAATAAATTCGAAATCATAGTTTTAAACAAGGAGAAATATTATCACTGGATAACGCGATTAATTAAATTTACGATGTATAATTTATATTTAACTGTATAGCTATTTCTTGGTGTATTTTGCAGCCGGCACCACTGTGTCTGACGTTAATATTCAGCGCGTATAGCACCTATACAGTTGACCCCTACGGCATTTGTGGCGCACGCGAACTTTAGCGGGCTAAAGCGGAGGGAGCTAGGGGGGGGGTGCGCGCCTAAACCATTATCCCTAACTGCTAAAGCTTCTATTATTGCGGCTTGGTGCTGCCAGTATCAACGTCACGCGAGAATATATAGTGAAAAGACGAAATAAGACTTCGTGATTAGCCTAATATTATTAGCCCAACCCGGAGGGGATTCTCGCCCTTACAAAAATTGTGTACGAAATCTCCAATATAATGGTAAAGGCCCACCATCTATAGCTATAGAGAGAGTCAAGCCGGGCTTGCATTCTTAATAGGATTTATGGGAAGACGGGCACTGTTAATTGTTACTCCATATAAATTGCTGTTTTAACTTATTATTCCGCGCATTGTCATCTTGAGTGTTTCTCTATAATCGTCATCAGGGCTTCCACCAAAATCTCAAAAATAAATAAGGAAAAAAAGGTACTTTTATCGATAAAAATAGGGACCAAAATTTTGCAAGTAGGAACCAAAAAGGGACCACTGATAAAGCGAAATGATATATAATAATGTCTAGGTATGAACTAAAATGAAATTCTCAGACTTCACCACAAGCGTTTTACTGAATTTAGCATTGTATATGTTTCAATTTTTAACTTAAATTTAAGGGGTCATCCGTAAAACACTCCAATGTTTATAACTTGAAAACGGTATCCCTTAGTGCAAAATGTTATAGAACATTTTCGACTTAAAATCGCCCATAATTTCTTACAAACCTTTCAAAAACACCCTGTATACCTAAATAACGGAGCTTTTTACTGAATTTAGCATTGTATTTAAATTTTTAACTTAAATTTAAGGGGGCATCCGTAAAACACTCCAATGTTCATAACTTGAAAACGGTGCCCCTTAGGATAAAATGTCTTAGAACATTTTCGACTCAAAATCGCCCATAATTTCTTTCAAACCTTTGAAAAACACCATGTATACCTAAATAACTGATAAAATCGTGTTAACGAAAATGAAAAGCACGTGCAATGAGGCAATGACAAATTTCCAGCAAAACCTTAGCGGAATAACGACCTGAAATTTAAGGTTTACAAACAATATCACTCAAAATAGATGACGGAAAACGCACCGCGAAACACGCAGTTTGATGGAAGATGGGAAGAATAAAGTATAATTTGTTTCAACTTTTAATTAAAAATTAGTTTCGTTAATGCGATCTAAAATAACGATTTTTGATGGAAACCTTGTCGACCGAAATCTGACATTGACGTTGGCTTTTTGTCTTTCGAAAGTGTGGTCGATTCCATAGATGGCTAATTAATAATTAAAACGAATAACTTATGGAAGAGGTAATTTTTTAAAGAGGCACTTGTCAAATTGTAATAAAATATCATAAATTTTATTGATAAATGAGAAGGCCGAAGGAGGGCGTTTATATCCTTCCTATAAATGGGTGTAGTTGTGTAAAATTATAAATTTTTGGGCAAAACCGCATGGGCTATATACGTAACGCTTTTAGAGGCGAGACCTCGCTAGATACGGGTAACAAGGGCGCTTTTACAACCCCCTCCCCCAACTCAAACCCAAACCCCCCCCCCCCAAGTTGTTTTTTTTTTTCAATCTTTTTCTAACGTAATGTACGCATTTTCTTGGCAAACTATCGTTTATTCAAAAAAAAAAAAAATATATACATGCTGGGGTAGACTTTTTGGGAGTGAACCAGGGACCCCGTACCACGCGCGAGTACAGTACCCGCGAGTGTAGATCGATAAGGCTTAATCTGGCGTTGGACCACTGGGCGAGGTACGATATATAGTAGGCAACGGGGATGACATTCCGCGTATAGGTTTGGCCTATTTTAAATCATCCAAATGATAATATTGATAGGTAAAAAAGGGGTAGTGGCCGGGGTTAGAATATTGACCCAGCAGCACGCCGACTATAGCTCCGCGCCGATACATTTAAGCATCCTAGAGTCGAAGGAGCTAGGAAGGTCGAGGGATGGAAGAAACGGTTGTAGGAGTAGGAGGGCGTCGTAACCTCTTAGAGATAGCGAAGGAATTGGCCCTTATAGGCAGGCAGGCAGGCAGGCAGCCCTCTAGGCCGATGTTTACGCTCTATGGACTCAATTAAAATATCGTGAAAAGGAAGGTTAAGGCCCCAAAAATCTCTTCCTCCGATATAGGAAGGACATTTATTCTAGTGTGACTCGGCGTCTACTACCTCTTATTCCGCAGAGCTTTAATTAAATGCATATTTTTTGGAATGTCGACCATTAATAATTTGAGTATAGAAAAAGAGGCGAGCTTTTGTTTTATCTATACCATTCTTTGGCGCGGCCGCGACTATAGAGCCTGAGAGAGAGCCGAAAAATCTTTTACACGCGGGCCCTTTTATTCCCTCTCTCTCCTCTCGCTCTCCTCTTTCTCTCTCTCTCGCACTCTTCCGCGAGTGGGAAAGAGGGAGGTTTGTGTAACAGACGCAACCTAATCGATATACGTTCCTAGCGTAGCGCTGCTTCGAGCCAAAGCTCAAGGATAGTAGGAAAAGGACGAAGGACGAGACCGTAGGCGAAGAGCGGGCTATGGCAGCGCCGACAAACGGAAAGATTTTTGCAAAACGGCAATAGATCGAGGGAAAGGGGTGAAGTCAGCATGGTGTCCGTGTTTTTATACCCAAAGACAGGGGAGAAATGCCTAGAGCTCCGAGATTTCTTGCCCGGATAAAACTTCGCTACACTTTAATAGCAATTTTTTAAGCCTACTGCGAATTTTGTATTTTTCTAGTAGGCCAAAATCTACGAGTGATGTAGTAAGGTATTTAATTTTCATTTCTCCATCTTTAAGTATAGGAAGAGAGACGGGGGGAATGGGAGGGTAGATTGTCGGATGAGGAGTATTTCCAGGACATTGAATGGTCGTGTTAAAGAGGGTCTACCGAAATAGCGCGCCATTTTGAAGAACCTACTTTTTAAAGGGGAAAGCTTTCTTTAAGGGGACGCGGCGGGTTGAGGCTACGCTAGTTAGTAGGAGCGTTTTTCCTTACCCCTTTACCTCCCGGCGGCCTCCTCTTTTCCTAGCGCGTGAAATGTTTTCGCCCCTCTTTTCCTCCGGCCTGGCTCCCCATTTTCCCCAATTTCGATTTTTGTCGATCCCCCCTGCCGGCCCCCGAGCCGGCGCTTTGCCCGCTTTCCAAGTCGAGGGAACCGCGACGCTACAGCGGCGCCTCGGTGCAGCGAAAGGCTGCGCCGGTCCGATTCCTCAGCACGATGCTGCGACGCGAAATTCCGAACCTCGACGCTGCTTTTCCTACGGCCATGATCCGATGTTCGCTCTCCGGAGATTCTTAGCGGCCTCGCCACCCCGCCGCCGCCGCCGGACTAAGGGACGTTATCTCTCGGTGGCCATCGTCGCGCTCTCGCCTCGTCAATACGGCCATTCCAGTACGACCTCTATTTTACCCTCGCGTAACTCGCTCCATCCAGTCTTGTCCATCGTCGCGAATCGCTGTCCAAATAAGCGAGGAATCCGCGTCGTTCGTCGTACCGCGCGAGTATTTCAGTCTCGGTACCCAAGAGGAACTCCTTCGATGAAGACGACCCTTTGCAAAGATAAGTTCATCGCGAGACGAAGAAGGCGACGTTGGATACAGTTACGCTCCCAATAAAGCGCGCGCCGAGACTCGCGGCATACACCCGCTTTTCATCACGCGGACGGAGATTTCCGAATTTTAATTCACGTCGTCTCCGAGCGTTTCTTCTTTCTCCCCATCGATATATTTCGTTCAACACCAAATCTCTCCTCCGGTCAATTTCGTCCATTTTAAAACGGGAAACGCTAACTGTACGAACGGCCCCTCTTCTCTTCCATCTCGCCGCGTCTTTCGAGCTCTGTCCGCATTCCGAAGCCAACGCTGAAGAAAAGGAAAAAAGCCATTCCTCTCTCTCTCTCCTCTCTCACTCTCTTTCTCTCTCTCCATCTCATCGCCGCCGCCGCCGCCGCTTTTTTAATCGACGATTCTTTTTTCCGTTTTTATTCTCCTACCAACCATTCGGCCGCCGTTCGACCAACACAACACGCCGGAAGTATAATCATTTATATTCTTTCTATCCTTTCGATTCGATCACCCTCGATCGCCGAATCTTTATTATCGTTACCATTTCGTCGAGTTCGATATTCGTTGGGGGAGAAGAGAGCGTCATTACGCGAGAAATTTTGCCATTTTACTACGTTTTCAATGAGAAAAAAAATGTTTTTATAATTCCCTCCATCATATAAAAAATACGAGAAAATAATTTTCGCCATTTGTAAAGGAAAAAAAATTATTTTAAATATTAAGAAGGTAAACGCTGATCATTTACTCCCGCAATTTTTCAAAAAAAATAACATTCCCATTTTACGAATTGATAGCAAAGAAAAGATTATTCTTCCATATGACAATTGAACAATTCCGCGTTATAAAACAGCAAACCCTGCCTTGTAATGATTTATTTAAGATTTATTTTTGTTATTAAGAGTAAAGAAATATTTACAAGTGATCTTCCATTTGAAAGAAACCAAATACTAGAGCAGCGACCAAATTAAAAAAAAAACAAAGAAAACAAATCTCGATAAACAAAAATCAACCTAAATGACGTACAAAATAAAAAATCCAGCCGACTAGTAGCGAATCGAGAGGTAGATTTATCTAAAACGTAACATACATTGCAAAATTACGAAACCATCACGACACGAAAGGATCATTTTTGTAGAACAAGACGAAAGAAACGAAAACGAAAACGAAAAAAAGTCTAAAACTTGAGAGGAAATCTTAAGGACATCTTTTTCAAATTTCACCGTACGTCGCGAGCCAAGGACTAAAATATTCGAACAATATCAAGGCGAAGGTTTGAGATCTGGCAACCGAAATTAAGTCAAGATTTCCAGGTTACAGTTTGTAGAGAAGTGGGGTTTCACCCCGGTTCTTCGGCCTCGTCGCGCCGTCGACCTTGTAGCTGCCCCTACTGTCGTCGTAGCCCGGCGACCCTCGGCAAATGCCGCCACTCTTCTCGTGGCTCATGCCGGCAAAATGGAGTCTGGAGTGCCGGTTTCGGCTACCTACACCAGTTGTGGCGTAATCTTGGCTGATGGAGGAACACCCGCCGCCACGCAGCAATCTCAACAACAACAACAACAGTCTCCCGGCGTCGTCACCACGCCACCCTTGACCTCCCCTTATCTTACTGGGTGGGTTACCAAAAACTCTCTTTACCATTCTCAATTTTAATACCATCGATAGATCAAAACGTTTCCATCAAAATCTTTTAAAGTTCCCACGTGTTTGGGAGGGGCATTTTAGAGTCTCGAGAAGAGCTCCCAATCTAATCCACATCCCGTGTTAATTCGCATTCCTTTCATTTAGACAAAGCGTGCTTCCATAGAAATCTATTAAAAACGCGGGCGTACATTCTAAAGTTTGGCTTAAACGCGCTAGCGCAGTTTTTACACGATAAAACATACGTCATCGACGCTATGGCTATAACATTTATCGAGCGACTTTATAACTACATGCTCTGTATAGTAAAAATCCTTAGGAACATAGTCCCGGGAAAGGAGCTATACGAGCACGTGGGGTCAAATACGAGAACAATGCAAAGTTATTTTCATTTCCGCATTGTGCATTGGATCAATTTATTTTTCGGTTAAGAATTGCTTATAATTTTCTTATAAAATGAATAAAATTAAATCTTTACTTAATATTACACCTATTCATCATTTTTAAAACTAAAGTTTATATTTATTTTTATTTTTTTTACATAATATTACAATTAATAGAGGCTACCCCTTCAACGTAATACCCTTATAGAATATGTTAAGGTCAGATTCTATAAAAAAATTCAGAATGTGAAAGATAGCGGAATGGCCCAACCCTTATCTCTGTCTTAACCCTTGGTTTTTCGTCAGATAATAAAAGTTAAATAATATTTTTGTTTAAATTAAAGGTATTTTCATCACTTCGTTAATCGCGAATAAGTAATTAAAACGGGAATTATTTATCAATACAATAAAAAGCGCGATATTGAGAAATATATATTTATAATGTGTTCCAAATTAGCTGATGAATTAAGTTGATTAGGTCGGTATGGCTATTAAAATTGAACTTTTGTAAATTTAAATTTAAGGATAGGATGGGCTGTGTTTATCGACTTCTAGAAGGAAATATTCGGTTGGTAGAAAGGCGTTTTGCAGCGCGCGCTAGGGACGTTAGGCTTAAGAAATCGATCCACCCAAATTTACCGCTCCTGAACTTTCTCGCTGCAGAGAATTCCTACCCAGCAGCCTCCTGGCGCAATATTTTTTTCCTTTTTTCTTTCTTTTTCGTTTAATTTCTCCTTGGTATATTTGGCGAAAAGAAAATCCTTATAAATAGGATGGTCATTGAGGGATTGAAGAACGTATTGTTGGTTTTAGTTGAAAGATTTAGGCGAAATATTAGGCCTAACAATCGAGTATTTGGGAAGCGCGGCGCGTAGGTTTTGATTAAGGCGAGTCTGAATTGCGCATTACGAAGGGCCCTATCGACTCGGTCAACTCATTTGTCGAACGTATCGGCCCAGAGATTAAATCAAACTACCTGAAAGGCTTCGAAACCTTTACTTGAACCTACAAGTACTAGGTGACGAATGTATATTTTAAGCCGAATGCTTTTGTAAAACAATATTTATATATAATCGTATATGGGCTCTGCTTTTGTTTATATCTTTGCTTTGCGCAGTACGTTTTTCTCGTTTTGAATGATGATATTTGTAATCTCTCGATTCAGCTTTGTTCTTTTTTTTAAGAGCCGCTTTTTCTTTTTACACGAATGCAAATCTAACGTCGCGTGTTTTGTACGTAACATCGAGTGCTTGGTTATATTTATAGCATTAACTGATTATTATTTTTCTTGGTGTGATTTCGTTCTCGGGATGTAGGTCCTTGCCAAAGCTGAGCGGCGAAGATGTGGACGGTTGTGGCGGAATGGGACCCCATGTGGGTGGCCCGCTTTCTTTCCACGCCGGGGGAAACTTCGAACCAATTCCTCACGACCACGACTTCTGCGAGAGAGTGGTCATCAACGTCAGCGGTCTTCGATTCGAGACGCAGCTCAGAACGCTCAATCAGTTTCCGGATACGCTGCTGGGAGATCCCACCCGGCGGATCCGGTACTTCGACCCCTTACGCAACGAGTATTTCTTCGATCGCAATCGTCCTAGCTTCGACGCCATTTTGTATTACTACCAGAGTGGAGGACGACTACGAAGACCCGTCAACGTCCCGCTGGACGTTTTCGCCGAAGAGATTAAGTTCTACGAGTTGGGTGAAGGGGCCTTTAACAAGTTCCGAGAGGACGAGGGTTTCATCAAGGAGGAGGAGAAGCCCTTGCCCAAAGACGAGAACCAAAAAAAGATCTGGCTGCTGTTCGAATACCCGGAGAGCTCGCAAGCGGCGCGGGTGATCGCCATCATTTCGGTCGTCATCATTCTACTGTCCATCGTCATTTTCTGTCTGGAAACCTTACCAGAATTCAAACATTACAAGATGTTCAACTCGACCAACAACCAAACGCGCGTTGTCGAGGATGAAGTGCCCAAATTAACGGAACCGTTCTTCATAATAGAAACCGGGTGCATTGTATGGTTCACCTTCGAACTCTTCGTGCGTTTCGTGGCCTGTCCGAATAAACTGGCCTTTTTCAAGGATGTGATGAACAGCATCGATTTGGTGGCCATTGTTCCTTACTTTATAACTTTGGCCACCGTTATCTCGAGCGAAAAGGCGCATCAGGAGGGAATCACCGCCCAACAGGAACGCAGCAACAATCAGGCCATGTCATTAGCCATTCTCAGGGTCATCCGTCTGGTCAGAGTATTCCGTATATTCAAGCTATCTCGCCATTCTAAAGGCTTGCAAATTCTCGGCAGAACTCTCAAGGCCAGCATGCGCGAGCTGGGTTTGCTCATTTTCTTTTTGTTCATCGGCGTCATCTTATTCTCGAGTGCCGTCTACTACGCGGAGGCGGACTCGGAGAGGTCTTATTTCAAGAGCATACCCGACGCGTTTTGGTGGGCAGTTGTCACCATGACCACCGTAGGCTACGGAGACATGCGACCTGTGGGCGTCTGGGGCAAGTTGGTTGGCTCCCTTTGCGCCATCGCTGGTGTCCTGACCATCGCCCTTCCTGTACCGGTCATCGTCTCCAACTTCAACTACTTCTATCACCGCGAAACGGACCAAGAGGAGATGCAGTCTCAGAACTTCAACCACGTCACCAGTTGCCCTTACCTACCTGGCACTGTTGGCTCCAAGCTCAAGAGGGATTCTCTTAGCGACTCCGCATCCGACATTATGGAGCTCGAAGAAGGCGTATTGCTTACGACAAACAACGCTAATAACGCTACTACGGGGCAGCCACCTCCCCCGCCTCCCGCCAATGCCGCCACCGACTCGACGGCGGGGGGCGGCGCTGGTGGTCCGCAGGACGAGCGCTCGAAAAAGCCCAACTGCAATCCTCGCCACAACAATAATCTCAACGCCCTATCCATAGAAACTGACGTCTGACAGTGAAAATCGCCAACCGCGCCACGGGATACCAAAGCTTTCCCTTCAGTCGACAGTTATGGGCTACTAAATAACGAGAACCTCTATTCTTTATATTCTTTGCTTATTTTGGAGGTGTCGAAACACTACGACCGTTACTGCTGCCGCGAACGGATCTAGTGGATTGTTCTACGTGTATCCTTTTTTTTTATAACCACACGCTCGCTCGGCCGACTAACAACGCCGAGCCTTTCCTACTAGACTTTCTCGCCACCTCTAATTAATAGTTGCCAAGGCCGAAACTGACCTCCTCAACACCCCTCATCTACATCTACAGCTGTAAGTACTCAAATTCCTTATCTACACTCTCAATTTACATTTACCTATACGCATACACTTCCCCATCACCACTTTCAATATAAAAACGGGCATTTCCCGAGTTTCATATAGACTTTGTTCCCGGATGAACGTCACCAGCATACAATGGCGGCCATTTTCCTTAGCTCTCTAGCTTCCCGAGTGGTCATTTTGAACCACCCTAAAAATATAGTTTTTCTGTCCCTGGAACAAAGTCTATTATTTGCCAATAGTTTTAAGCAAAAGGTTACAAATTTAAATTTGGTATGATACAAGTGTTTGATAATTCCGAGGTCCAATGCAAAGTAGACCATTTCTAGGGGTTTAGGGTGTATTAAGACGCAATATGCTTGGTATAAATATAAAGGTATTCTCAATAAGCGCATCTTCGCGTGAGGAAAGGCTGCCATGTTTTATGCGGAAATCAATTTTACGTTATGGAACAAACCTAGCCCCATTTTGGTTCCCAGATTATGGTGTTTTACGCGCGCATTTTGTTTAGAAAATATCGGGTAGAAAATTCAAAATTTTATCATGGCAAGGACCCACCCAAAGACACAATGCAATGCTGGACTCAGGAATTCAGCGTTGTATTCTTGGAGACTGAGATTCCCATACAATTGATAGCTTTCGAAGCAGTGCTCTTGGCAAAAACCGTTTCATTAGGAAAAAATATACAGGGTGTTTCTGATTAGTCTACCATAAGTAAAGGGGGATGTTCTTTTATTTGATTTTGAGTCAAAAATGTAATATCTATGACATTTTGTCGTCCGGGCCACTGTTTTCGAGTTAAGATTGGATGCTGTATTTTACGGATGACCCCTTAAATTTAATTAAGAAACTGATTTAGACAACGATTTCTAATTTAATTAAGGGGTCATCCCTAAAACACCCAAATCAAACAGTGACCCGGACGGCAAAATGTCCTAGAACATTTTCGACACAAAATCTCCAAAAGAACACCTCCCCCCTCCTTAAATTATGTCAGACCTATCAGAAACACCCTGTATAAATTAGACAATGAATTCTTATTTTGTCGCGCGATGATACCAGGAAAAAATGGAAGTGAAACGGGGGATTTTTTTTTTGTTATCTGGCATCGAGATATTGGCAAGCACTATACACTTACGCCATAGTGACGTCAATAAAGGGGTACGATACAAGATCCTCCCAGATCTCAAAGTATCATCGCGGCATCGTAAAGATTTCCCGTTTCACATCGATTTTTCTTTTACCAGGAATGCATACGGCTAATAGGAATCTTTGCGCAGCCATTTTATAAACTTACGTATTTATGTATGACGAATTTTAACTCGCGAATAATCTATCTCGCTAAGCCTCGCATCTTGCGCAATTACTGACCTGGCGTTCCTTCCAACCAGTTAGAAAGACGTCAGAATTGTGACGCGTGGCCCACGTTTTGTAGAAATTAACGTGGGAGATATGTAAACGCAATTACTCCTATTAGGTGCATCAGAAATACATAGACCCATATAGTAACATCTGATTGAAGGGCTAAAACTTTGTTAAACCGCCAGCTTCTCCTTCCTCGCATCTCATAGGTTATAGATAGTTTTCACACATGGAGGATTCATACCATTTACACCAGGAGGCCAGGCTACCTGGAATACAAAAGCAGACGGGTTTTTGTCCTCCAGGTAGCCCGGCCTTCTCGTGTAAATGGTATGAATTCTCCATGTGTGAAAACTATCTATTCCAATGTATACGATATTTTGGATAACTCTGTTGTGGCGCGCGATATCACTCATAAAATGGCCTCTTTAAGATTCCGAGTTGAAGAAATATGTATTCCTGTTTATACTGATAGAAAAGAGTAATAATGTAGCCCCTTGATCTACGCTAAATGTATGGACTTACGGACATAAACTTACGGATTTATTCAAAATTTGAAAAGGGGAATAGGGAAACACTATCTAGGAAAAAGGGGCAGAAGTTTTGGTACTCAAATATATGTCGGAGGAGTCAAAGATTGCGACCTTATTTCAAGGCGGGGTCCTATATAATATCTATCGACTTTTTTTGGACTACCATCACGTAACTCTTTATTATAACTACGTGCTTTAACACCGCGATTCCCCTCCGCGTACGCTTTCTTCCACTCAGACTCCGCTATAGTCATTCGCCAGAGATGGTTTGGGAAAACCCCAGATAAAGATATTTGGCCGCTCACCATCATTTATCTCGATAAGGTTAGGTTATATTATATTAAACTTCACACTTCAACGGTAAATAAAAAACATAAAAAGTTAAAATTTTGACTGAATGACTGATAATCAAGGCTCAGTACAAATTAACCGCTTTCCATAGAAGTCTTAAACTAAATTTGCAGAGTAATAGGTATATATTAAGACATATTTTAAAATGAAATGGCGGACCGAAATGTTACCAGCGCCTCGTTAGTCTGTTTCAAACGATTTCAATTATACAGGGTGTTTCTGATAAATCTGGCATAAATTAACGGGGATGTTCTTTGGGCGATTTTGAGTCGAAAATGTTCATATACAGGGACACTGTTTTCGAGTTATGATTTGAGTATTTTAGGGATGACCCCTTAATTGCACTAGAAATCATTGTCTAAATCAGTTTCTTAATAAAGGGGTCATCCATAAATATCAAACCATAACTCGAAAACAGTGACCCGGACGGCAAAATCAGACATAGAACATTTTTGACTCAAAATCGTTCAAAGGAACACCCCCCTTAATTTATGGCAGGCTTATTTGAAACATGCGGTATTTATTAATAATACTTGTTCCCCTATCATCCAATAGATGTTCTTTAGGACTTTAGGGGTTGAACGTGCCGCCATATTTAAAAATGACGGCTCAAAAAGCAATGTTCAAATATGTCCTGAAGGCTTTCTTTTCTTGGCATCGAATTTAAGGAATAGGTCAACGTATTATCATTGAGAAAGCAAATTAGGTAACTGGGTGGCTGACAGAAGAAAACCTCATAATTATTTTATACCCAGTTTTGTCACTATAGGTCAATTAATCTTCGATTAGTTCAAATTCATGGTCCAACGTTTCGCTTAAAAGGCAACCTGATACTCAAGCTTAACTCGTTACACTCAACTCGAAGACAAGATTTGTCGTTTTAGATTTCTCGGTTAGCGCAAAAGCTGGTTTCAGACAAATAGTATATACAGCGTTTTGAATCAATCGATATTTCTAAGTTCAATTAAAAAAATCCCTGACGTTTCCAAGTTTTCCCTGACTGTCTGAAGGCATTTTCCCCACTTTGGTTCGCGGAAGAGTCAGAATATAGTGTCTATAAATGACTAATATCATGTGCTAATAAATATATAATTTCTGACACTGCAGGAAAATATGAAATTACCTGACTTTCATGAAATATTGAAACTTCTCTGATAGTTTGCGCTCATTTGCAAAAAGGGGGCTTTTCTAAAATAGATCCGTTGCAACTCAAATTCGCGTAATTTTAATTGTTTGTACATAGGCCTGAGTGTAAGTTTTGTTTTGCGATTTGAAAAACCGTCCAAAAATCGAACTAGTTAAAAGTTCAGCTAGTTGTATCGTTCAATGATATTGAAATCTAATCCAGTTAACGCGAGGTTCCATTTGGATGACCATAACCTCCGATAGGAGGCTCATTTATTAAAACAAAGCCCGCTCGCGTACGTCATTCGTAAAAATGACATATACTCAAGATTGATCGTGTTTAATTTGAGATCAAAATTTATCGAGGAAGAAAAAATTCTAAGAACACATCGCCTTATAAAATAATTACCGAAATCTGACGTGCTTCAAATATTGAAGGATTGATGTCAGCGGTTGAAAGGCAAGGATGTTACCAAGTATGGCGGGTTTTTTTTTTTTTTTTTAACAATTCTGCGTTATACATTTTCATATATCGGTATAATTTCTCTTAGTCCGTACGAATTACTTTAATGTTCTAGAAAAACTATAGTTTTAGCTTCCTAGACAAAGCGGTTTGGGCTGGGCGTTGCTGATCAGTCAGTAGTAAATAAAGCATAGAGATGAATAATTTTTCCAAATTTCTCATTATTTTTGCAAATTATACTAATATTTATTTTAACTTTGTTATATTATACAAGATGTATCAAAGGGTTAATTATAGTCGAGAATTGTCTCGAGATTCAAAAATATCTGCAAAGGCCTATTATATGTCTAAATGATGAGGCCTTGAGCGCCTGGGTAACTGGCTTTCCCCCAAAATCATCATTGGCAGACGAATGATCACTTTCCCAGTTTGAAATTCGAGAAAAACCCAAGGCCCTAACCGGGTGCAATATTATTGTTTTAATAGGCAGCTTTTTCTTTGCATTTTTGCCTGGTTCTATTACAATCACTATCGATAATTTGGACTCGAGACGAGAGTGCCAAACCATTTTATGAAATAGCTATGACGCGTCGAATTTAGCTTGAACGGAGTCTGCGCGTTGACTGTTCTCTTTTCCCGCACTCGAAAGGATCGAGCGAGTCCTTCTCAATCTATGCCCACACTCCGGGATAGTGGTTTCGATGTTTCTCGATATACGAAGCTGCGGAGCGCTTCTTCGTCTAGCTTAATTCCCCGAGTTTCTCCTTAACAGTGGGGTGCATGCGGCTACTTTTACTTAACTCGCGCCATTTAATGTTCAAGTGCCTCCTTTGGATCACTCCCTCGCTCTCACTCTCACACACTCTCTCTCCAAAAACAATATTTGAAATTCTTACTAGTCCTTGTTTCAATCCAATCATATTGTCCATTTAAATTTTGAATAAATTCTTAGTTGTTCGTAAGAAAAAAAAAATCAGGAACAAGTAATGATAGAAGGGGATAATTGGAGAAGGATGACACTCTGTATCCTCTTATTGCTTTAGTTAGGTAACACGCTTCTTCCCACGCTCACTCAAGCCGCGTTTACATGAGACACTTTGAAACCGTTTTAAACCGTTTTGGAATGTACAAAAAAAGAATATTAAGTTGATAAAACCAGAGATCTTTCACGAGAAAATGCAAATATTATTTTTTAAAAAGTGTTAGGCCTTTCCAAAACGGTTGAAAACAGGTTCCAAAGTGTCTCGTGTAAACGCGGCTTCATTTTCTTCGCTCTCCCGCTCATCAAACTTCAAACATGGGCATAGCACCGTGCTAGGGTGAATTCTTTAAAAGATACATCTCCTATGAATATGTGATAGACTTCTGCTCCTTATAGGCCTAGTTTTACTTTATATTTTTAGTTACATAGCAAATTAGCAAAATGTTAGCCATTTATCCATCCCCATCTTTTATAATGGCGACTCCCAACTCGTTACAGCGTCGTCTTACTTCTTAACGTCTCAACGATACTAAATACTTAAGGTTACATCATGAAACGCTGCGCTTTGAGTAAATAAGCGAAGTACTTTTATAAAATGGAAAGGGAGATCGTCGGAGTATTTGATATAGACATACTTTTTCCTTTCCGATGATACCATAAGTTCATGAGATATGTTCCATAAGTTTGTCACTGGTTACAAACTGGAGCTTGTCACGAAGTGACCCAGGTCATAAATTCTCGTAAAACGACGCCTGGTGAGGGCTGTCATAGGTTTAGTAATGCGGACTAAATAGGAAGATGGAAGTCCTGCAACACCGAGTGTAGTCAATTCTCTCGAACTAGCTCTCAGTTAAGTCTCAAGCATTACGAAGTACAGGTAGTGTCATGCTTATGGAACATATCTAATATAAACTTATGACGATACTAATTACACGGGGTTACAAGTTCAGGCTATTTAAAATATCTTTGGTTTTTTTTGTTTTTAAAATTCCGTCTTTAATTTAGGTTCCTCATATTTTCTGTACGCAATCGCACATTCATCTGACATTGTAAGGATGATGAGGAATTCAGGAACGTTCGGCCGTGTCTGGACCTGAACTTTATCGGGTACGTTATTACATTTCCTACTAAGTTTAAACACCACCCTTGGTAATGGCGAAATCAGACCAGAAAACCACGCAGCCCCCTTTACGTCTTTGAACGTTCACATATCTTACATGGATTCTTGGCTTGTAGGGTCAAGTGGTTCCCCTACAAGTTGACTTTCCTCGCGAACTCCAGTTTTGGTTTGGCGAAGGCAGGAAGCATATGTTTCGGGCTTTATAAGTGCACTTATAAATTTAGCCTTCGCCAAGCCAAAACTGGAGTTGGTAAGGAAAGTCAACTTGACGGGGAATCACGTGACCCGCTCTTTGCTTTAAGATACATTATTGAGAGCTAATCGTAAACTAAAGAGGGGGGAAAGAATGAAATCTCGCGTGTAGTCAATTTGTTCACGACAAGGTCTCAGCGTGTGTATGGATTATACCCGGAATACATAGGGCTGATGGGAATAATTGTGTCTCCCCCCCAAATATCTGCAACGTTAATTTCTAAGAGGGTTTTGTGGGCCGGGCTTAAGAACATACTATCAGACAACGCCTCATAATTTTTGGACCTCTAACCGTAATTTCATTCGTTCGTAGCAGCGTGAGGTCAGACGGGGTAAAATTATTATTCGTCATACCAGAAGTGAGATGAGACCAGAAGCACTCGGCGAAAGTGAATATTTTTGATAACACAAGAACGGTTGGCCCTCTAGTAGCAGTTTCTGAATTTCCCCTCCAAAACGTGAGACGCTCGCGGTGGTAGACGGCCGAACTAGATTCAAGGAGCTGCGTCCGTGTTCCGCCGCTTTAGGTTGAGGGGAAGGGGGTAGGAAATGTTTATGGAACGCGACCGATTTTTTTCTCTGTAGTGTAGGCGCGTGGGAAGCGGCATAAAATCCTCAAATTTGTTCACTAGTGCCAGGATCTACTATCAATGCTAGAGCCCTTCACTTCTAGTCTCATCTCACTTCTGGTCATACATAATGATCAGTCAAACTCTTCCCATAAAACCCAAAACCTCATATACATTCGAATAACCAATGAGATGCGAGGAAGGATAGAGGAGCTGGCGGTATAACGAAGTTTTTAGTCCTACCCCAGATGTTAGTATGGGGTCTGTGGGCGTTTAAAGATTCCAAGTGGAAGAAATTTACGCATTCCTGGTTATATACAAGCCTGATAATACATTATAAACAAGTGGTAAAATGTGTCAAACATTGTACGCCTCAGTTAGCGAAAGAAATAAAAACATACATATATTTTCGAACGTCATTCACGCCATTACCAAGATTGAGTGATTAGTATTTGGTTGTTTCTATACTTAAATTGTTCCCTTTAAATTTTCAGCTAGGCTTTGGAAGCTTTTAAAGAATTAAGCAATCGAGAAAATTATTTCCTTAACCAGACTTTCTCAGTATTTAAAAAGGAACCATATTGGTTTCTTTATTTAAAAATATATAGAAGTTCTCATCAAAGAAAAAAAAAATATTTGAAAAAAATGAATTTTTTTCAACCATAAAAAACGTGTTACGTTTAAAACAGGAAGAAGAAAAAAAGCTACAATATTTCATCTTTTATCTCCGCCGCAACTCTGAAGAAGAAGAATAAAGGAAGTCACGCTAAAAAAAAAAAAATAAAATAAAATGGAAGATTAATTTTCATTATTCATTAAGATTACTGAGAGAACTCAAATCCTCTAAAAATCTAGTGCACGTGATAACGAAAACTTAAAGCATGGATTATAACTAAAACGAGAAATCGCCACAAGAACGTCGACTCCGAGTTCAAGAGGCAAACAAAAATGTTCAAAGAAATTTCATTTCCAGTTTTGTCACAAAAACGTGGAAGAAAAAAAAATTAAAAAAGTGAAAAAAAAAAAATAGAAAAAAAAATAATAATAAACCATACGGTTTTTGCTTAAAAAAATGTTAAAATGAACCAAAATACTCTCACATCTCCAGCCAAAAACTTTAATAACGCTATTATAAATTCACTTCAACTATATATTTACAGAATTTCTCTATCTCGCTATATCTAAAAATCCCCCTTAAAAGGTTTTCTAAAAATTAGATATTACCACTTAAAAAAAAAACAAACCCTATGATTTTTAACAAAAAAATATAAAAAAAAACCTTTACCCCAACAAAAATAACTATAAATAAAAAAAAATACGAGAAAAGGTTGGTTTCTTAGCCGAAAGAAATACAATAAGGTCAGCCCCCACAAAAAAAATATTAATTTGTTTTTTTAATTTTATATTCAAAATTTAAAAAATAAAACAATCCCCTGAAAAAAAACGGCAAAAGGAATCAATAATAAAAAATGTATACTCCGTCTAAAAATTAAGAGCACTTTAAAACAAACTTGTCAAAAATCTCAACAAAAAAAAAATATAAAAAAAACTCGAAAAAAAGTAAAAATTTTAAAAACGAAGGCTTTAAAAATATATTAGAAATAATTATTTTTTATTTATTATCTAAAAAATACGAGTCGAAAATTAGAAAAATCTAGTCATTTTTTCGTTTGCATCGAGGAGAATCGAAACAAAGTTAAAAAATAAAATAAAAAACCTAATCGAAATTAAAATATATATATATTAAGTCGGTGGAATTAACCGCCACGTTGCTCAGAAGATGGCGCTTTAAAAGACTGGTAGTCCTGGTCAATTACGGCGTATTATTTACTTAAATTATAATCCCTTTTAAGTCCGTTAACGTGAATGAAAAATAAAATAAAAAAATCATACTACCCTCCGATATTTATAAAAAAAATTATTCCAAATCTTGGATTAATTATTTGTTTTACGCAACACGAAAACTTTAAAACACTTTTCTCTCTATCTCTGTGATTTTAAAATAATAGAGAAATTACCAAAAAAAAACAACAAACAAACAAACAAACAAAAAAGTCCAAAAGACTTCATATATTTCAGTGCCCCGCCCATTATGGTGTGACGTCATAAGCCTTCGATAACGAGTTACCAAAAAAAAAATAAAAATAAAATAAAGTTGGTTCTAAGTATTTTTTTATTGTTAATATAATTTTAGTTGTGGCCCCTTTTCAAAGGCGCGAGAAAATTAAAAATGATAAATATAGTTTGTACCTTGTTATTCAAAACTTAGTTTAACACGCTATAAAATTTAAAACGTTTACAGTCGCGTCTTTGAAAACGCCACTTTAAAGAGTTAAAAAAAAAGTCAACAGGGGTAAATAATTACGAGAGAGCATTCAGCCGACAAAAATATTGTAGATACGTGTAATTAAAAATATATAGGAAAAAAATTTAAAATAAAACATAAGGCACGTAAAGAAATAAGTAATAATGTTTAAAAATTATCTAGTAAAGCCTCTAGACACGCGAATGCTAAAAAAAAAAAAATAATAGGACAATTAAAAAACAACCAACCCGCATAAACTATCTTTAGAATTTAAGCTTTTCAAAATATTAAAAAAAAAATTAATAAAATAAACATCACGTGGTATCCAATAATGGAGACCACGTGGCAGCCTCCCTGAATACTTACATGATCCCGTACGAAAGCAAAATTCTAATAATACATAACATTTCCCTGTCATTATCTATTCAATTATAAGCATTATAAACTAAATAAAAATAATTTTCACCTTTTAAAAAGATAACTAAAACCTAAGAAATACAAAAATACCAACTTAAAAAAAAAAATAAATAAATAAAAATTGAAATATCTGGGATAGGAAACAAAAAATGTCGTGTTTATCGTTAATCTCACCTAATGATAGTAAAACAAAAAAAAATTTAAATATATTAAAACCTTATTAAAAATCCCTCGTACTAGCTTAAAAATTATTTAACAAAAAACGTTACGTTTTACAATATTTAAAAAAATTAATAAAAGCGCGAGGCGATAGTGATATCTCAAATTGGAACGAAGTTAATATTTAAAAAGTTGAAAAAAAAAATTATTAATTAAATAGGAAAATTGTTGGATTGACAAAATTATTATAAAATTTAAACGTTTTTTTCCGCTAGGAACAAATTAAATGCTAAAAAAAGGGCGGATGGCACCGCGTGTTATAAATTTTAAAGACGTGATATCGAAACAATTGATGATTGGCTAAAATTCGACACAAACAAACAAACCCCAAAAGCCCCCCTTCCCCCAGCTCCGTATTGAAAATTAAATATTTAAAAATTACTCGGCGCGAATCAGAAATAAATAATTATTTGAGCTTAATCAGTAAACAAAAAATGTAGTTTAAAATCTATTTCCAGTCGCGCCCGGGGGATTAGAAATACGATTTAGGGTAAATATTAAATAATAAAAATTATAATAAATATAATAAATATTAATAAATAAAAAAATAATAATTCGGGTTGATTAAAAGGCTTAAAAAGATGACCCTAGATCAAAAAAAAAAATACAAATTTTGTTTGTTAAATTTATTAATTCTAACATACTTAAAAAATAGTATGATATAAGAGAAAAATGTTTACGCTAAACGTACAACTTATAAAAAAATTATAGATTAAAAAACCACAAGGTGCTATAAAAATTATTATTTTAATTTTCTTAGACAGACCTTTTTCATTGTCTATCCCCCGTCCCCCTTCCTTCGAAAAATTTAACAACAAAAAAACTCGAAAAAAAAAAATCCTAAAATATATCCTCTCAAAATAAAAATAGAAAACCCCAAATATTCTAATAAAATGGCACATTTTCAAATAACTACTAAGCAAGGGGACAAAAAAAATATTAAATCATTTAAAAATTTCACGAAAAAGTCTTTTTGAAGGTTTTTGAAAAAAAAAAAATACCAAATCGTGTTTAAAAAAATGAAAAAAAAATTACTATAACAATGTTTTGCCATGGAGTAAAATCATTAAAAAATCACCCACAAATTAACCCCCATAAAGTATTGACCAAAAAAAAAAATTCTTTTCTCGATAGTAACGCGCCATCTATTTCAAGAAAAAAAAATTAAATAATAAAAAAATATATAAAGCGCGCTTCTGAGGTTCGTATTTAAGCCTGTTTCAGCCAAAAATAATAATAATAATAATAATTAATAATAAAAAGAGCCGAATAGGTTTTTTTCGGCATTGTTGTGCAATATTAACTAATAAAAAAAAAAGAAAATAGAATTTGAGGCATTAGGCAAAACAAAAAGAAATTAAAAAAACCCAGCCATTGTAGTGTATATAGTCTTAAAAATATTATATAAAAAACATTAAGGTAAAAAAAATTATTAGACATCCAGGAAATATGGTGGCTAAAGTATCGTTCATTGGTTACGTAAAAAAACAAACTAATATAAAAAACAAAAACCTTTAGCAATTTCTTCTAAAAATAACTAAAAAAATAAATAAATAAAACTAGCCATAAACAAAAACCAGCATCACCTTGCGGGTTTTAAAAAAATGGCAAGAAGTTCTTATAAGTGCTCTTACGAAGCTTAAAAGTTGTTTTTTGCAGGGAGGCGAATAGGGAACTCAAAAAACAAACAAATAAATAAATAAACAACCTATTATTTACAAAAAACAGCGGAATAAAAATTAAATAAATACAGGCCTAGTATTATCAGCACACACACAAACACACATTGATTGTGAAGGCGCAGTACCGTTTCCGAGGTATATATAAATTCTCATAGTAATAATTAATATTACTTCCAAAATAACTAACTAATAAATAAATACCCCGCTACGCTTAAATGGTGGTGCTGAATCAATAGGTTTATATGAAAATCGATACTGTATAATATAAGAATCTCAATTTCAAAACAAAAAAAAAAGATCCAAGATACATACGAAAATATAAAACCAAAACAACAAAAGTAAACACGAAACGAAAAATTGGCAGTGTGATAACAAATTTAAATTCCAGCAACTAATTTTTTTTTTAAATAATTCTCGGTTTTTTATTCGTTCGTTTTCAGCCATGTTTTCGCGCGTAAATTTTATTCCCCAATTATTCACTAATTATTCCCCATTTAATTGCTGAATATGAATTGGTCCAGATTGATAATACCTTCAAATTTCGATTTGGACAAATCATATTGGCAACGTTAAACTTTTGCTCTAATTAATTTAAAAAAAAAACAATTAACGAAGAAAAAAACCTAAATAATATATTACAACGTGCCAAGCCAAAAAAATATATATATTAATAACTCGATGTAAAAATTTACTATTATTATTTTAGTGTAAGTCGTTAAAAGGTTTAAATGCTACGGATTATAATATTTGTGATCGAAAAGGTATTTAAAATAACACGTTAGTCGGAATTAATATATATATATAAATATTACCAGATTAGTTACTGGTAAGACGAGTATTATCCTGTAATATTTGACCTAATGACACTACACTACAACAAACTATTTTATTTTCTTACTTATTTAAACTTGAGTAAAAAAATCGGGCTTTAAATGTTTCAGGGCTAAATTTCAGTGAGACATTTTTCACGGGTGAAGTTTAATTATTAAATAATTAGGGTATAGAAAAGATCAATTAAATATAATTTAATTTTAATCGCAATTAATCAAAACACAAGGGTAATAATCTAGCATTATTCTCCAGTCTTTAGCAGACGAAATTAACACGTAGTTAAATGATTATGAATTGTTTTAAGTTATCATAGATGCAATATCAAAATGGTGAAAAAATAATTTTAAATACATTTTGCCCTAAAAATGCCTCAGTGAAAATTATCATAGATTTAAAAATATAATTTATTACCGGTAGTTAGTACTTTAGAAGAATAAAAATCAGGGTGCGTATGACTGAATAACCAAAAAAATTAACTTGAAATGGGATAGATATCGCTCCTAAAAAACAACAATTTTAACGTAAAATTAAAAGTTGTTAAATAAATCAGATTTCAGTATTTGGTAGGTACTGAAGTTTGTGATTTTTCATCCCATTAAGCAAGTTTTTAAAAATGTGTAATTTATGCAAGCCTGTTGTATCGTACGTAAAATCCGTTAAAATTAATTATACCTTAAATCCCTGATTATTTAAAAAAAAAATTAAAAAAGGTCAAATGCAATGAATATCACATTTATTTTTAATTTTTCAAAATTTAAAAACCAACCACATTTTTAATTTTTTTGTTTTCAAAATAGAAAAATTATTTACGAATGTGGCGCAAATAAAAACGCGAGCTATAATAAAAAAAACCAAAAGAAATAAAATCTAGGATCATCGTAAGAAATATAAGAAAAAAAATCGAGTTCAAATTCTTACATATTTCACGTAATTCCGTCTATAATAAAAATTAAAAGTAGGATTGTTTATTTTTTAAACCTCCCTCTCTCCCCTTGTAGAAACATTAACATCTTTATTGTAAATATTTATAGCTAACGTTTCAAAACTTACGGATGGTGGGGGCTCATATATTTATAAGTACTTTTCAAAAAATAAAAATAAAATTATAGGCCTATGCAAATACGAAAATAGAAATAAGTTCATTTAAATTAAAAAATAATTAATTATATCGCGGAACTTCAACTTAGTCTATTTAATAAAGGCTAGTTTTCGCAGGGACAATTTTTTCCTTAATTTAACACTACTTTATATTTAAATGGTTAAAATTTTCAATTTATTTTAAAAATTTTTAAGTTTGTTTATTTTATCCAATTAAAGCCAAGGCGAAAATACCCTTATTCGAATGGGAAGATAATAATAAGTTTTGATTTTAATTTTTCGTTAGTCTTAATATAATTATTTTTGCTAATTTCGATCGTTTGAGAATTTTTAGCTAATTACACGCAAAGCCAAATTAAAATAACATTCCTCAAAATATAGGCCTATTTAAAGAAGTAGGGTTTAAAAAAGAAGAAATAAATAATATATTGTAAATTATTATAAATAATTTATAGCTTTAAATTGTTGAAAAACTAATAATAATAATACTAAGGTATTTGAACACTTCGGGGATTTAATATTTCATTCTCTCATAATTTGTAAATATATTTCAAAACAAAAAAAAAGTTTATGGCTGTGGTTCACTTTATAGGCCAGCGAAATAAAACATTACGATATTGTGGTGCTACTCTGGGGAATTTTATTATTATTATTATTATTATTTTAGCCGATTACCGAAATAAATAGCGGTAAACAAATTCCTATATAACGATTAGAAAAAACAAATCAAATTTCTAATTTTGTTGCATATGGCCTTAATTAACATTACAAAATTTGTAAACACCCCCTTAGAGAGAGAAACAAACCAATAGATGGCGTATATAATTTAAAAAGCCCCGCACTATGTAACACTTAAAAAAAATAACTGTTGATAAAATTAATAAATTTTTCTTCTTTGTTATAATTATTTCACACTAAATATATTAGTTATGAAAAAAAATTTAATCACGCTAACAAAAAACGTATGGTTGAAAGAAAAAAAAATGATTTAATGATTTATATTATGCAATTTTTACCACGTGCAATGTGATAAGAATGGAAACATATCCGAATTTAATTTCTTTCTTTTTTTTTTAATTTTTAATAATTTTGGTTTTATTCCATAAATCAATCGACCTTGGTTATTATTAATTATTTCGGTTCGTGTTCCCATTAAATATATGTTAAAAAATTTGATTTTCAAAACAAACCAAAAAAAATCGCTGCAATGTGAGAAAAAAAATGAAGAAAAAGTGAATAAAAAAGTACACAAACAAACAACAAACAAAAACAAAAAAAAAGAAACACATACAACAACACAAAACCCGACTTCCTGTTCCCCTACCTTGCAAATTTAGACCAGGAAAAATTAAAAAAAAAAAAAAAACGGAAAAATAAACTCTTTCATGAAGTTTGTAGACGACGCGCTCAAAAAAATAAAGTTTTGTTCGTTTTACCAAAAAGCCAAAAACATTTTTGATCATTTTATATTGCACGTAAATTAAGGTCAAGTTTCATTTCAGTGGTAATCGGTTTACAGAAAAATGATTAAGGCATCAAATTTCCCCATGAAAAAAAAAATATTCGATGGATGAAAATATTTAAGGCACATTCGAGACAGTTTCTTTCGCCAATCACCAGCATTATTGCGCTCTGCCCATATAAATTAATTTAATGTGAGTACATCATGAACACTGTTTGTGTGTGAATGGGCCTTAAAGTTTTGAGAAACTCGGTGCGATGTGTAGATATTATTCTTATTTTTTTTATCGAGGGGGGGGGGGCGAGAGAAAGTGAAGGTACGAGCCAGCGGCCCAGTGTCCAGCGAGTCAGAGCAGAGAGAATTTAGAAGGGGAGTCGAAGGGGTGGTCTGGAATGTAGCGCAACGTCGTCTGCTAAACGTTATCTAGGCAGGTCGATTTCCGGTATGATGCGTTTGTAACAGAGAGATTTTAGAACACGTGACCGGAAACTCGCCTACCCCAAAAGGCTCAACGCGACATCTTGTTTGGGCGTCATCACGTTTAATAGAGTCAAAGGGGGGGCTTTCCACTCCCCTTCTAAATTCTCTCTGGTCAGCGACTAGACTCTAGTCGTCTGCTCTTTATACAATGTAGAAATGCTGTAGGGGTCGCGGTGTGTATCTTGGAATTTAATGAGGCGAAAAAATAATTCTCTGTGGTACTAATTAGAATCGTTTTCCGTCATGGTTCAAGAAACACTAGACCGATAATAGCGTAGCATCTTTAAATTATTTCCATGCCTTAAGCTGTCAGTTTGTTTCACAGTGTTGCCTTAGGCCTTGGTTAGAGATAGAATGACAAAATTAATCGAGTGACATTCATTTTTTGAGTGGTTTCTAATACCAAATAAGGAATGGATGCGTCAAGTAGGGGATCAACTGTCATCAAGGAAATGTGTAAGAAATTTGAGAATTCTACTTCTGAAACACCGAAGGATAGTAGAAGAGATGGTTCCTTTAAAGTAAAATCAAACATTGAAAATTTGACCCAAAAACCAATAACCCCTTACAAAAACCAAAAGCAAGGGTGTAGCCCCACTTCCTCCCATGGAAACAAGCTTAAACTTTACCAGAATAAACCCTCACCGACTAAGACAACCGTTTCGGAATATGATAGTTTTATAAGAAGGCCTAGAAACATAGAAAATGAAAGTAAAAGTACTCGTTTAGCAGAAGGAAAAAAATCCTATGTACCACAACGTGTGCCTTATGGGAAATCGGCATTACCACGTTCTTCAGTTGCTGATAGGCTGAAACTATTTGAATCAAATAGTCCTGAAAAGAATGCGCAAAACGACAAAGCAGATGTGGTGCCCAGGAGAGATTTAAGGGATTTATCCACCCCACCACTTAGAAACAATGATTTCGATACGCATCACGCAACATTTGCTGTTACAAAAATGGCAAATTCAACACCCCTATCAAACCCAATAGTCACCCGACAGCCAACAAGCTCACCTAAATATTATAGTCGTCCAATACCACCGAAAAAACCTCCTAGAACATTTGCGCATGATCGTTACGTAGAGAGTAAGATGAAAACCGACGAAGTTAATTCCCGAAAATATTACGAACTTTATAATAGTGTAAATAAAAATGAGATTAACCACGTTTTTGTTGATTTAACTTCGGTTAATTTTCCGTCGAAAAAAGAATATGGTACATTAAAGAGAAGTTTCAGTGAAGAGCATATTTACGCTGAACCGTATGAAGGGAAGAACTCGCCTGAAAAAAAATTAAGTAGCCCTATTTATGAACAACCAATTGCATTGAAAAAACACCAAAGAAGTAGCACTATTAACAACAAGGACCTGCATTATATGGTAATAGAATTAATTATACGAATTTGAGTGTGTCTCTTAATTGTTATTACAATTGAATTATAATTTCTTATTAATGGCGTTACTTTTAGAGCACACCAATTGTCGGTGTTAACTCTACAACTAAGATAAGGGAGGGTAATTTTACTCCTTCAACACCAAGTCCAAATAGAAAAGCTTCGACAACATCAAATGTCAGTAATTTTTAGAAAGAAACTTAGCTCTCATCTTACGAAAAAAAAAAAACATGTTCTTGTAGATAAGGGAAATTGTCAACCAATCATTCAATGAACTATGGAAAAAGTTATACACGAAAGGAGTTGATGATGGAATTGATCAGGCTGATATTAGTACGAATTTTTAAGTTTCAACAAATACTGTTACATATTCCCTAATGCATTGTTTTGGGGACACAGGTGACAGTGGAAGTGAAGTGTCAATGAAAGATGTTCAAGATAGAATTATATATGTTAAATCCCTCAAAAACATGGTAGTTAAAATTTTTTCAACACTGGTGTTCTTGTAATTAAAAAAAGAAATATGTTTAGGTTATTGGTACTGCGATAAGTGATAAACATCATGAAAAGGGGAAATTGTTTAACAGTCTATTAGTATCATGCCTGACCCCTGCTAGAAAAGAATCACCGCCAAAACCCAGAATAATATATAAATATCCTGAACAGGTCAAAAGAAAATTAATATTTCATAATTTTCCCTGACCTTTAATTGGTTTAACCCGTTTTTGCTTCATTTCAGGAAGATACTGTTTATGAGGAAACAATGATACCACAGATTTGTTTTCCAGATTCGAATACAATTAAAGCCACAACATCATATAAAAGGTGAACATCTTCTAACTTATTATTGAAAGCAAACTCCTTTAATCTATTCTTTATCATTTTTACAGCGAAACTTTCTTTTTCGTTGTTAAAGATGGAACTGGTTCCCAAACGTTTGGATTTTGTTTACGTTTGTTGGTGAGAATGTTTTGCAAATCTATTAAAAAATTACCGTAGTCAACAGTTCTTTTATATATTACTGCATTAGGGCAGTCCACAGTGTAATTCTAAGACTGCATTCCTGACTTTGCCAGCTGTGGTGTGTTTGCTTACAACTCGTAATGCAGTAGGTTTATACATGAAGGTAAGTTACTTTTCGGTCGTACGACAGAAAATCCAGTTCTGAAATTTCGTGGGTTTTAGATTCTTCTCGAAATAGAGAAACATTTATTTCTATCGCAAAGAGAGTTTCAAGATTACATCATGAGATTATATAATACTGAAGTACCCATACCCGGACGTGTATTTTGGTTACCCGATAGAAGTGAGGTACGTTGGTAATACAGTAATGTACTATCTCTATCTAGCATCTACTAATTTCACACTATTTATGAAATCTAGCCAAACAAAATCTCAAGGATACAAATACTAAGACCAACAGATAACCGAATCATCAATGTAAGTTGCAAATAGCTTTAGCTTTTCTCGGTAGTTACTAAACAATTTCCGTAGTTAATTAAATTAAATTCAAAGTAGTTAAATCTGATTGGGATATTATTATTGTAGACTGAGGTTACTCAACTACTTCAACACTTGGAAGTAGATTTACTATTAAAGGTCATCGCTTCATTGTTATTGGAGAGGAGAATTCTATTAGTTGCTAATTCAAGCAGGTTTGTTTATATTTTATATTATTTAACCATCTGGTTCTAGTTAGTACCTAATATCAGAAGGGGATAATAGAAGAAGGATGACACTCTGTATCCTCTTAATGCTTTAGTTATGTAACGTCATTCTTCCCAGGCTCCCCCTTTTAGTTTGCTTTCCCGCTCATCAAACTACAAATGGGCATCGCACCGTAAGGTGAATTCTATAGTTGTTTGGCACTAAATCGCCAGAAATTATCCCACAAACCTCGTCTTGACGTGGGACAAAAATGCACAAGCGCGTCTTGCCAAATGTTTAAACGCTAATAGAGTAATGATGAGGGAACTATTTATCGCGTATGTGATTCGGTTTAGTAACCTTGCTCCAAATGATCCGATGTTGGGAAGAGTGACGTTACACTTACCCCGCTTTGTGGTACACTTCTCTCGAAGAGAAGTATTATATACTTCTGCTAATATTAACATACTGTTCCAGCACACTTTTCAAATGTACAACAGCCATACTATCACTCCTTTATCCATTGGGATGGAGACGGAATGTGATACCGAGCCTCCCGGACTGTCTTCTGTCTCAGGCTTGCACCAGTTTACCATTCTTATTTGGTGTTTCTAGTCATAGGGTTCATAAAATCATGGATATTCAAACCGAAAAGGTATAATCTTCTTTAAATGTAAAATTCGAAGTAATCCGTCATTGTATTACTCTATAAATCGTTTTTAATTATATAGATGTTAATTGTTGATTTGGATCAAGGCCAAATAATGAGAGAAGTTGGTGATGAGCACACAATTTTACCGAATCGGTCACTTAAAGCGGTAAAAGCGGCTTTAAGTTTGGCTAAAAATATGACAGGTTGTAATCTAAAGCCTATTATGTAACTAATTAATTAGATTTCCCTTAACATTATCATTTTCTTTATAGATCCAACAGAAATGCTACGAGACGTTATGATTAGCGAAGCATTCTTAAGAATGTTTGTCGAAACAATCGGACACTGTGATAAATTCATAACCGTAGTTGGTCAGGGAAATCTAGTCTTTCAGGTAAAAAAGAATGTAAGTGTCTTTAGGCCTACTATTTTACTAATTATTTACTTTTAGAAAGAAGCATTTTGCAAAAATCCCTCATCGAAAAGTGTTCAAATGTTTCTTACGTGGTTTTGCGAAACAGAAATGTTTGAAGCATTTGTAAATGAGCGTACGCAATTGAAAAGGACCGCGAGTATAAGGAAACAACCCGTTCTAAGTATACCAGAAAGCTTATTTGATCGAAGATTAGAAGAATATTTAAAGTGTCGCGGATCAAGTGGAGTCAAAGAGAATGTTCGAGAACTAGGCAAGAAGGTTAAAATATTTGGTAAGTGTTTAGTATTTTATGTGCTAGGCCTAGACTTACGAACGAAATTGGCTAATTTAGATACTAGTCAGGGAGCCCACTCTTAAATTTAAATTCCTTATAGGAAAAATAGGAATTTTTTTCCGGAATTATAGGATTTTATAGGAGAAAAAATCACGTGTTTTTATAGGAAAATATAGGACTAAAAATGCAGCTCTAATATAATACAATTTTGGGCTTAAACTATGTAGAAAAATCCCAAAAAATAAAAAATAACAAATTGGATTTTACTTTTGAAAACTCAGAAGAACTTAATTAAAATATAACATAATATAATATATAAAAAATCCTAAGCGAGCTCCGCAATTTCGGTCTCCATTCAAATGTGATCTCGATAAAAAAAAAAGCTAAATTTTGATAAATTTGATGCTAAACTATACGAAAACTTCGACTAAGTCAAAAATATAGGATATTATAGGACCTTTCATGAAATTATAGGATAATATAGGATAGGTTCAAAAATATAGGAATTTATAGGAATTATAGGACCGGTGGGCTCCCTGACTAGTTAATGTTTTAGTCTCATCTAAAGAGTTCTATCATAATTTTCAATTTTAGGTGAAAGGCTTAAGGGACTCAAATCGTTTTAGTTGAAGTAGATGTGAAGAAAAGTGGATTATAATCATAATTATTGGGTTTGGTTAATTACTATGTTAAAAAAAATAAGCCTTAATTCGTTTTACCGAAAGTTAATTACGTTATTTGTGGGAAGCGAATCACGCTAACGTTTTAAATTAATTGGATTTATATTAATTTTAAGGTGTTGTTGCAATTTGTATAAAAAAATATTTTAAATTATTTTTACACGTCGCGAGTATTTTATACGAAATTTACCGTATATTTATGATAAATTTAATATTGTTATTTTTATATCGTAATGAATTTACTAATAAGAGTTTTCAACGCTATAATGGATAGATACAAATGAGATTCGTGTAGCAGTCCCAGTGAAATTTATCTTACAGTAGCAGTAGCACTAAAGGTTTGGTACTGCCTGTTTTGTAAACCAACTTTAATTACTTCAAATTTAATTAATGTGTTAAGGGGAACAAAGTAAAAGGAAAGTAAGTTCCAAAAACGTGCCAACTTATCCAGCAGTAGCAAAAATTGTTAGGGGTACTATGCATTCAATTCTTGCTAGGCCTATAGTGTTCACGTGTTGTGTCTTATATTGATTTTATCGGGAACAAAACGAATTTTTTTTAATAATAGCGTAAATTAATTATATTTTACGTACTCTTTTCCCAGTGAATATATTTTTATATTGTTTTCGTTGCTTAAAAAGCACATAAGTAAATTTTTTTAATATAAATTAACAACATAATGATAGCCATTTTTTCAGTGTTAAAGTTCGGCCTACATTACAATTAATTTCTAAATGATTTAAATGTAAGTAAAAATATTTAGGCTTTTTTGTCAACCATTCAACTTTTGAATTCCGTCCAATTTAAGAAATATCCTAATTAACGTATTTTCTCTCATTGCGCAAAATGTTTTGTGAATACGCTGTGTTTTTGCACCAGAGAAAGGTGGTGATAACTTAGTTTCAGTTTTCATTTAAATCTTCACTATATTTAACACTAATTAAATTTCTTTTATCGAGGCTTTTCAACAATGAAAAATGGCTATCATTATATTTATCACGTTTGCTAATATTTTAATTTTTGTCACTATCTATAACGCAGTATTTATTTATAATTTAATTTTACACTAAAAATAAGTTTTCTGGCTTATATTTCAAATTAATTTTGGGATAGCTTTGGCAGAACTAAAACATACCGGTAATTAAATAAAAATAAAAACCAAATTAAATTTAGCTTTAATACTAATGCTCAAGAAAAAGGAAACGTATTCTAAAAATGCTAGTCAATAATACTTCTGTGGAAAATTAAATAAAACGGGATTCATGTATAAAGGGAATAGAACTCTTAAGGCATTCTAATGAACCTCACTAAGGAGTTAATTAAGAGTGTTCGCGATTCTGTTTCTTTTAAATATAACTATAGGGCATTAAAATTAAATTCATGTAATTTTTTATATCGGTGAATTTATTTTGGAAAATAAAACTGATCAATATTAATCCATTTAAATGATTTTGTTGATTTTTTTTGAGTTGTGAAAACTGGTCAGGTGCAACTTCAGCATAAAGGGGACAACCATGGTAATGTATATAAATACTAGCTGTTACCCGCGGCGTCGCTCGCGTGTAATAAGAACTTCCATCAAAATGATATAAAGAATGGGTAGATTTTACTGATGACTGATATTTTTGTAGCACCCTAGGAGCGAGGGCACTCGGCGTTGCCCGTCAGCCCCCAGGGACATTTTTTATTATTTTTTACGCGGACATTATTCTATAAAGAAGGGTTTTAAGTTTTTGGCCGCCATTTAAAAAGATGGCAACAAATCGAACCCGAAAGACCATTCAACCCGCCTATAGGTTAAAGGAAACCAGTGTACTAAATATATTTGAAATCGGTTGAAAAGCGCGGACTTTGTTGCATAGAGAAGATTTTTTACATTTCTGGGCGCCATTTTTTAAAATGGTGGCGGATTGGGGGGAATCTTTCTTAGTACGCGCCTACTACTTATGAGTAACGTTCCCGCAAATTTTCAGCCTAGGGCAAGCGGTTTGGGCTGGGCGTTGATTATCACTCAGTCTGTCAGTCAGGACTTTGATTTATATAGATATAGATAGCTTGGGGAAAATCAGAGGAAAGCTAAGTATCCCTCGGCATTGGAAGAGGCCTACTAAAGTAATTTTCTTTGGGTCCCATGGTAGACAGTATACATTTTTGGGCGTCTTTTAAATAGGGCTTATTCGTATTAACAATAGGAACCAAAGTTCGCGGTCACAATCCCCTTCCGCGAAGATTCACAGCAACGTGAGTCACAAAATTCCTTAACCAATTACAGTCAATCGCGAAAACGTCACAAAACTTAAATCTAATCGATCGAAAGGAAAAATAACGTTTAAATTAAATTAAACATTATCTTAACTTTATCTCCTAACATATTTATTAAAGGTGGTTAAGAGTAGTGGATTAATTTGGGAATGGATAAGCAGTAAGCCTTAATAGTGTTGTATGTGGGCCCTACTTGGTGCCGCACCCCCAGGTTGCGCAAGCGGTCACCATTACCCATGTTAGTAGCAAAGATATTGATAGTGACATAAACCCCAAACCGAAGGTCATCCCACGTTAGAGGAGCCTTCGGAAAAGGGGTCCCCATCAAGAATCAGAATTCATTGTACAACGCGAAGAGACACCGACCGACAAGTACAATCGCACGGACACGAGTCAAAACAATGGTTCTAAACGAAAGTCTACCATTTATTGGTGGACTTCAATCAAACAAGACGTCATTACCGTCCATTGGCTGATTTTAAAAACCAAGAACATTCAAGGTCAAATAGGGAACTGGTTGAGTTCTTCAAGTTAAGCGAGCTGCTTGTAATAACTAGTACAACGTATTCTTGAGAGGACACAAAAAAGGACAAACATACAAGTAGATCACTTAAAATCTAGTTCACTTCCAGATGGTTATTTTAAGTTTCAACCAATCAGGAGTCAAAGTTTAGAAATGAAATGTCTACTGCCTCAAAGGAGGTCTTTCATGATGGCTGTTGTAGGAATTACTACATTCAGTCATGAAAGATAATTATTTAGTCTCGATAGACTACCTGGACGATAAGGTACTTAATGACGGTGGTCGCCAGATGAGAACATCTCGAGACCATTGTAAGTCCTGGCTAGCTTAAGTACTAAACTATAGGGTGTTTCCGCCAGAGTAAAAAAGGGGAAGAAATAGGGGCGAAAACCGGTTTTCAGGGGATGTCAACATGGCGTCCTAACGTGGCCAGAGCGGGGAGTCGGCAAGGGGAGAGGAAAGGGGGAAGGTAACTTGACGTTACGCGCAAAGACCCTATAGAGAATGAACACCATTTCGGAAGTTTTTGTTTAATGAACTATTCGTCCATATTTTTCCGTGATCAAGATCACCGACTGATTGACCTTGATATTCTTTTCTCACGATTTCAACTTCAAATATCGTCGATTCCTTAAGCAGATGAGCAACAGTCAATAGGGAGCTAACAGTTCTGACCCTGAAACGTCACACCCTTCTATCTCTTACAGGAGTTTCATAACCCCTAACGGTTGGAAATAGTATTCTACGCGCAAAAATGCCAACCAGAGAGGGGCTGCGTGACGTCAGACTATCTCTTCCCCCTAGCCAGTTGTTAGCTCCCTATAGCAAACTAGGGAAATCTGAACTTCAATCTTTGAACAGAGCTACTAAAAACTCGAAAATTTCATCTTAAACCTTTTCGCACTTAACATTTTAGGTCACGGGGTCTCCTAGCCCCGTGAACCTCCGCAGGGCCTAACTAATTAATTAGATCCCTAAATATAAACACCCGCCCTTAACATTGAAGTTCACGGGATCTTCGGTCATTTCCATGCTTATATCTATGAGGGGAGGTCTTTCTAACATATCCTATAACCTTACTCTCAAGGCTTAGCTTTAATATAAAATATTACAACTCACTGCGTGGTCAATGAATTCCAGATATTAGCATCTCGAGTCCTTTAATTTTGGTCAAGGTAACTTCAAACATTCGACATTTCAAGGGTTCAAATAGATTTTGCATAGTTTGCCAGTTAGTTGTCTTTAAAAAGCACAATGTCATAAATAGGAACAGTATTGTATACTCGTAGTGTCGTGCATTAAAAGTTTTGGACAAAAATAAACAAAAATTGTACGCGTAAATAATATTTAAGATTAAACTTGGAACATTTGTTTTAACACAAATATTGAAATTTAGACGACCAAAACCAACCAATACTGTTTGGCCTTACGAAATTAACAACATATTAAAATATCAAAATAATTACGGTTACCTTTCATATTAAATTTAAGTAGGCCTAAATAATATCCTAAAGAGTTTAATTACTTCACTAAATTTAATTATTTAAACCCACAATCTAAGCTAAGTTTACTTGGAAACATAAAATGGCAGAATGGATGTCGTCTTCTACGCCACTTGGCGACGTTGCCCGAGATAAAATTCAACTATTACCATAAGTAGGTAGGGCTCAAAAAACCGGGGAGAAAATTCAGCCGATAGGCCCAATAAAAGGGGCAGAGAGGTGAATTTACGGTGCATTAAAACAGCTAAGAACAAAGGTTTCAAAATGACGAGTGTGAAAAACTTACCATGGCTTCTAGCTTTCTTCTTTATAACTACTTGTTTTTACGTAAATACCTTCTGTGTAATTATATCTTATTCTTCTTAGTTACGTTTCCGAATACATTCAATTTAAGTTAATTAAAGTAAATACTAATTATCAAAGGAAATAATGTAGTATATCACGGAGAACAAAAAGTAGATTGCTTACTGCGGGCTTGAAACAATCAAATCCCTGTCCCGAAAATGGCGGCGTCTGAACAAACGGTTTCCCTTTGTCTGTATTCTGAAAACCGCGTTTTTGTGACGTCACTAGAAAGAGACCACATCTTGAAGTCAGTTCAGTTCTGGGGAACACCTCGATGGTGCTGGTGGCTAGCGTAACATAGCTGGAGAGGATTAAAGGCACCATGAATGAAGTGAATCGGGTGTTGCAAACCAATGGAGAACACCTAAAAATTCGAAATTAACGCGGCAAAATATTTTTGCTTACTTTTACTTCAAAAATTGGAAACGAAGCATAATTAAATCATTTTAATTAAATAAATTTAAGTTGCATCATAAAAATGCAGGGTTTGGTTTTCCAATGTACTTTATTTCTAATTTGTTTCATAATGAATAAATAGTGAAATACTTCTCAGAGAACATTTATACACATTATACATGGTAGCCTAAGTACAGAAATTCGATAATTAACAATGCAAATGATGTAGCTGATCACAAACATCCTCTACCAACAAGGAACTTTTTTGCATAGCATCCAACTGAAGATGCAAGTGATTGACTAAAAGCTCCATTTTTTTCAAATTAGCTTCAGAATTATCAATGGAATGTTCTTGTAAAGCAAAGTTTCGAGCTGTATGCATTAAGGTTTCCGCAGTCTTTGATCCTTTCAGTATTTGCTTAGTTAAAGACCCAATGCAATTCACATTCACCTGAATTCTCTCAGATAATCTCACTTTTGGTTCAGTGAACAGGTTTCGGGCGCTCGACGCTGACGTAATGGAGGTCATATTTACCTGCAGAATTGAAAACATTTGAATATCATATTTTTAATGATTTAAACTGATTTGCTGCTTTTGTATCTGACAGTGGAAGAAATCAAAGAGTACCAACTTGTAACTCTTACTCTAAGCAGAAAATCTCCTTGTTAATCCAACTATAATTGTTTTACTAAGGTTTCGGAAAAGTCAATTTCTACACTTTCAATATTCAATAAGGTTTAAAGTAGGGCACCCCTTCCCACAGCAAGAGCGGTAGAGTAAGTTCTCTGACGGGCAGCAGTTGTCTAAAAGCAGACGCATTTGCAGACGCTTTCGAAACGCAACTTTTACTACAACTAGTACTACGCTCTACGAGATCATACCCATAGATATAAGAACATGTATGTATATACCAATAAAGTGAGTTGGCAGACGCGTTAATTTGCGGTTCATCGGTTTATTGGGTTGCTATAGTAACAAAATATTTCAGTATTTTACTTATTTGGAATGTGCTTAATTAAATTGTATATATAATTGAGCGTAAAATCATTACTATTATCAGAATTACGGGTACTAGGATTGTTTTGTAGACCTATTTAAAAATGTTTACAACAGCTGTTTTGAGGATTAAGTTTGGTGAAGCCTCAACTTTAGTGGAATTATCGCGATGCTGGCTTCTTCTATTATGTTTGTAGTGGAAAAATACGCATTATCATATCTACTATGTATTGGTAAATATTCTGATTTGAACTCTGGAACTTAATTCACAATGGATGAAGTGGGAAAAGTTCCCACTCAATCTTTGGACTACCCCAATATTTCTTTCAACGTATCAGCCTCTGAAAGCGAGAATGATATTGCAAATGCTAATAGTAATATACAGGATGTGAACCTTCGTCCCGGTGAAACACTAACCTGTACTGAGACAGGTGGCATTGTAAATGAGGTAGTTGCGCGTAAAGAAATTTGTGAATCAGAAACTACCCATGAGAATAATACGGAAGACTGTGAACCGTCAACAATTGGGGAAACAGCGCGACAAGTATTAGATAACGGTTCTGAACCTAACAGTAATTCCAGTAGTGAATCGCCAAATATAGACACAGAATCTGCGGATGAAATGTTATCCAGCGAAGAAAGATTATCAAATTTAGGTACGATTGAAGATGAAGTACATAAATCCAAAAGTCATACATCCGATGCCAAGTCTGAAGATAATATATCTTTAAAATCTCTGGAGGAAAAATCAGAGGATAATATTTCATTAATATCATATGGGAGTAGTCATGTCTCAGCGAGTAAATTCAAAAATAATGTGTACACCGAAAGCACCGGGGACGAAGAAGATTTATTATCAGAGCTCGAATCAGAGCTTCAAAATTCCAAGAGTGAAAAAACCGACACGCCCAGTCACAATAAAAAAACTGGAAGTGGATTGTTGGGTAAAAGTGATAAACCATGTAGCAGGGAGACTTACGAAATCCAGATCGATATCCTTCAACAAAATGTAACTCAATTACAACAAGAGCTAGTCGTCTCTAGAGCCACGCTTATTAGTCAACAGAATGAATACAAAGAAACTATAGATAAAATGAAACAAGACTTTGCCGTTAAAACTGCCAAATTAACCAAACAATTGGACTCGGCTATCAAAGATAAAGAAAATATGGTGTTACGTTACGCGTCAAGCGAAAAAGAAGGTCTCATACTTAAAAAATCCAAAGACGATATGGAAAAAAAGATGAGAGAGGTGGTGCGAGATCGGGAAAGTTTGTTAGTGAAAATTAGACAACTACACGCTGATAGAGTTCGGGCTTGCAGCAGCTTGGATACCAAGTTGGCGGAAATGGCCCACATGCAAAGAGAATTTGAAAAGATGAGGGAAGAATTAAATAACAGGGATATTAAGATTAAATGGGCGCAGAACAAGTTAAAATCCGAGAGCGACGCTCACAAAGAGACTGAATTGAAGTTGGAACAGACATTACACAGACTACACGAGACCAGAGAAGAATCAGAGCAGATTAGGAAAGATTGTCAGGAAATGATTCGAAGATATCAGGAAGCCGAGGAGATAAAATCAGTCTCCTTAGATATTCAATTAAAACAAAAATTATCGGAACTGGAAATGCAAAAGCAAGAACGCTTTGATCAGGAAGAAGTCTATGGAATGTTGAGACAAGAGTTGGATGCTCTTAAAAAACGTCAAAAAATAAGCATGGAAGAGAACAACGTTCTTACTGTTAAAGTATAACTGAAATTGATACCGCAACAATTTGCCTTTAAACATGACTTCAAATTACTAATATTTTAACAATTTGAAAATTTTGCAGATTCAAACTCTCGAAAGAGAACGTTTGGAATACGAGCAAAATCTTAGCAAATTAAAAGACTCCCAAAACACTTTACGTCAAGAAGTTGTCGACTTGAACTCCAAGTTATCCGAAATGGATAGTTTGAAGCAGCAGTTAGAGAGGGAGAAAGAAAGGGTCACTGCCGCTCGAAATGAAGCTGAGAGGATTCGGCAAGCTAATATTGAGCTACAAGCCGATATGGACGCTTGCCATCTCAAAGAAGGAGAATTGTTACAGTTTACAGAGAAACTAACCTCAAAAAGCGTGCATTTACAGTCCGAAAATAGTCTACTTGAACTCAAAGTATACGATTTTCTTTGACTTCTAATAGACACGTAGTTTAACAGTATAATCACGCGTTTAAAAGGTACAAAAATTTGAGCAAGAATCCACTCAGTTATCAAAAAGGGTTGAAGAATTGGAGCAAACGCTGGAGCAAATTAGATCGGAGCTGCAAACCGAAAAAGATATGAGAATGCAAGAAACGCAGTTGTTAGCTAGAAAATTGGCCGAAAAGACGAAATTAGGTTTGTTTCTCGCCTTCAATAACACAACATAACCTTTAATTATACTTCAATTTCAGCTGAAAGTTTAAATATCAAACTAGAAGAAGCTCTAAATGAAAATAAAGTCATGAAACGTCGTCATTTAGCGAGTGTTAAAGTTAGAACCCTTCTTAAAAGCACTTGATTTTCAATTTGCGTTTAAAAACAACGCAAAAATAATGTATATTTTTAGGAACTCTCGAGAGAATTATACCATACTAAAAAACGTCTGGACAATTACGAAACAGTCAGCCAATCAGGTTCAGCTTTGGGTGTTGAAACGACTAGCTTAGGTTCTCGAACGAGTTCTTCCAATTCTTTGGACATGATGGGTCACTCTCTTCAAAATGGTTTAACATCGTCTTATCATCTATCAGGGGCTTCCAACAACCAACGTTTCTCGCCTCCGCAGGTCAGTTTCAGCGGGGTCAAGCCCAGTAGCGACCACAATGCGAATAAGGTCAGGCATTTTTCTTTCAAGCAAATAATTAAGGATTTCTTGTCAGCTAAACGAAATGTAAAAAATTGGGAATTACTCCCGTCTCTATTGCCAACTTCCTCGCTCGTTTATTTTAACGCAATTTTCCCCTGATTCTTTAGTTAATTAAGAAACCTAATATACGAACTAACAGGAAGGTGCGGGTATGTTTAAAGCCTGTTGTTATTAACCACTTTATTTTCTTCGCTGCCTAACTTTTTTTTTCCTTTTTAATTTTCCATGGGGAATTTTTTGGCTTTTTTTTCACACTTTTGTTTCTTTGAAGTATCACGTTCCTAAATTAAAGTTTTTGAAATCAAAAATTAATAGGGTAAGAATTTTTATGGTTTAGTGAAAAAGGGTTTTGACACGATGGGATATTTGTCAAAGTTTAAATTACAGGGTTCATACAACTTTTGGAAAACTGATTTCCCTGAGTTTTCCGGGTTTTTCCCCCATATATTTCCCCGAGTTTTCCATGTTTTTTGCCCCATATATTTCCCCGAGTTTTCCATGTTTTTTCCCCCATATATTTCCCCGAGGTTTCCAGGTTTTTATCCCACATATTTCCCCGAGTTTTCCATGTTTTTTCCCCCATATATTTCCCCGAGGTTTCCAGGTTTTTATCCCACATATTTCCCCGAGTTTTCCCCCCTATATATCGCCGAGTTTTCCAGGGTTTTCCCCTCTATATTTCCCCGAGTTTTCCAGGTTTCTTCCCCTATATTTCCCAGATCTTTCCAGGTTTGTATGAACCCTGTAATTAGTGTCTTGGTTAACGTAGACTATATATTTGAGGGTTGGTTTGTGTGAAGTAGTGTCTAACCCCTCCTGACGTCAGTTTAGTATCTGTTCTTTCCTTTCGGCTTTCACGTGGTGGTCGTCACTGGGCTTTACTTACTTCTGTGGTGGTAATTGCTATACATCTTCCGTGTTGTGTTCAATGTTGGTTTCGTCCCACGAACGTCAATAAATATCGCGGGCTAAAATATTATTACTTACACTCACGCTGCAGGATCAACATTCCAATTCTTTGACAAACGCTAATTCAGTTGGCAAAACAAACGGTGGCAGCTCGTGTCCGCATTGCGGTATCAACAATTTACCCGCCAACAATTCCAATCAAAGCGGAGTTGAAATTGATCGCCAAGTACTTATAGAGAGAATATTCAAATTGCAAAATCAGTTGGCGAGAAAGAATGAAAAGAACGAGTTTCTCGAGGAGCACAATAATCAACTTTTGGGTGAATTAAAGAAGAAATCGAAAATTATTCAAAAATATGTACTGGAGAGTGAAGCGGGCGCTTTAGTTTCTTCCACAATGGACCAGAATAAGGTATACCTATCGGGTTTTAATTAAAATATTAGTGTTAATATTAATATTAAAATTTACATAATTCCTTACAAGCCTTCTAAAGGAAAGTTTAAGGTATTTAGTTCTAGCGTAGACTTTCTTTTCTTAGATTGGAAGTAATGCTAGCATATTTTTGGTTGAAGTATTTCTCCATGAAATTGTGTTTGTTTGTGTTTACAGGCGGATTTAGCTAAAAAAGGTGGAGGAGTCATGGCTTCTGTTTACAATAACCAAGTGACTGATAATCATCTAACGTTAAAATTATCATTGGAAATTAATCAGAAGTTACAAGCTGTTTTAGAAGATACATTGCTTAAAAATATCACTTTAAAGGTAATGTCAAAAGGATATTTTAAGACTAGTTTCCCTCCCGTTTTGGTAGCCATTTTATACAAGATGGCCACCACGGAATCTTTCTTGTCCAATACAAGATGGCGGCATAATCTTTCTTGTCCAATACAAGATGGCGGCGTAATCTTTCTTGTCCAATACAAGATGGCGGCATAATCTTTCTTGTCCAATTCAACCTTTTGTTCTTATTTCAGGAAAATATCAATACATTGGGCGAAGAAATAGCCAGGATAACGAAAGAACAACGTGACCTGCAACAAACTTGTTCTAAAAGTTTTAAATAAATTTAAAAATTGGTGTTAATTATTATTATTATTATTCCGATGGTGCATTTGTTTCTTACATTATTGTTATGATGTAAATATATGTACATACAGTATCTCTTGATAAAGTATTATGAATGGAATGAATTTTTTTCTCCTTCATTGTTTCAAAAACTACATTACTAAATTAAAATTACTAATATTAATATATCAAATTTAAATTTTTCATTAAAGTTAATTATTTATTAGTAACGCTCGTTACGTTACACCTGTGAAGTCTGAAAAAAATAATAATCAATCAATTAAATGGTTATATATTTGTCAGAAAATATGTAAAAGAAACCAAGTTTGTTTATTAAATTCTATAGAAAAACGTATTATAATCGTTCACAATTATTTTTCTCTTTGTCTTTGCCCTTTTGCACCCAATTTTTTTTAACCCTTTTTTTTCAAGTTTTTCTCACACAAACGTATGATATTACTTACTTTTCTGACTAGCTTATTATTTATTTCTTATTTTTCGATTAAAATTTCAATTTACTGAAGTCCCCTAACCTCCAAAGTCAGTTTTAAAGGGTAAATTAAACATCAGGGAGTGTTTTCTAATTAATTAGAAATTAAAGGGAAAATAAACCATTTTCTAAGAGAAATATATATTACTTTCATTGACAGTTTTCCCTTTAAATTGATTGGCATATATCTTTAGTCTAATTGGGTTTAAAAAAAAATAAAATAAAAACCAGTTAAGCTCTAATGATATATCAAACATTCAATATTAATATTCTGATCATCTATCGAACAACTGATATGCCTTTTAATTTTTTTTACATTTATAAATTCCCTAACAAAACGCTTCTTTTAATTATGTATTTTTATTTATTTATTTATTTTATTTTATTTTTATTATTTTTTTTTTCAATTATAAATTGGTGTGCGAGTTCCAAGTTGTGGCGAAGTTTAATTAAAAGGGGTGTGCAATTTTGAGAGTTATTATTCGCCTGTTATGAATCGATTAATCGATTAGACGCGTCGAATTTGAAATTTTGGTAATCGTCCATTATACAAAGAAGAAACTTTCGAATACTTATTTTAGTAAACAATATATGAAAAATAAATAATCGATTAATCGGAAATGGTTCGATTTTAATCGATTAATCGGATATGGTTCGATTTTAATCGATACATTTTTGACTATTCGAAACATTCCATTAATCGAATCGGGTTTCGCACACCCTCAAATAAAAAAAAAAATTTTAATCGATTAATAGCCAATTTTAATCGAAAATGAAACAAACCCAATTTTTAATCGATTATTAAGCAAACCGCTTAAAACTATAACTCGCATCACCCCCTATTATTAACGACTCTACCCCTTCAAGTAAGTTTAATATTAAGTTTTTGTTTTATATCGAACTTGGTAGAAAACCTTTTTTAAGCTAATTTTCGTATGGTTTTTTTTTATAGATTTCTTTTATCATTATATTATATAAATATGAAAAATTAAATCAAATCTGAAATTAGTTGCGTTTTTATTGCATTGTTTTTAAAAATTTAGCCCGTCGTAGGTTAATTAGTTCTCTATAACGCGACATGTTTGAGATTCCTAAACTGGTTTTGTTTGTTTGTTTGTTTTTGCATTATAGGAACCGTCAGACAACTTAGTTTCTTAATTAAGTTGATTCAGTTTAAATAAAACAAACCCTAATTAAATTAAAATCAATCTATATTAGGCCTTAATTAAATATAATACTATATTAAGCCAATTTAAATCTCGTAGTACTAAATGCCATTGCAATAGGGACTTGGCAATTCGGGCTAAACTCCGCCCCCAGCGCCATTATGGTATGTTTTTTTAACAGAATGAAAGCTATATAAGCCCCTCCTCCTGGTATTTTTTTTTAGCACTAGTGGAAGGTAGCCTGACGGTGCATGACGTAGTACTGCCAAGTCCCTATTTTGGATTGTTCTTAATAAATACAATTTGTTTTTTTGAATAAATATAAAGAAATGGCAGATATTTACTAGAGTCTATGAGAAAAGAATATGGGCTGCTAATACTCAATAAGTTAAAACACCGGGGGTTAAAGGTTGAGCTAGCTACGGGATCACTTGATTCCCAAGTTAATTTTAATCATAATTAAATAATTAATACGTAAGGGTGATATGCGTGTTTTAAATTTCATATTACTTCCGTTCGTTAACTTTAACGAAAATAAAAACTAAGAAGTTACGTTAACGGAGTTTAGAACGTATAAAGGGGAATTTTTAGGTACTTTAACCGTACCGATGTATGTGTTGTGTAAGAATGTTAAAAATTGTCATTTTTAGAAAAGTCTGGTTTCAACCAGCCAAGAGATGAACATGGAAAAGTTGACCCCCGCAAATATCCCAAGTATTAGAAACAATGAGGCCATCATTCCAGCATAAGGAGCGTGCTGAGGTGCTACGCACCTTTTAAAATAACGCAAAAAGACAGAACATAAGGGCTCAAGTTTTAGGCCAAATAAGCCTAACAAGTTATTTCCAAACAATAGAGTAGTGTCGGTAGAGAGGGGAGTAGACTGTTTATCCCTCCCTCGGCGCGCTTTTGTAAGAGGGGATACTGTACGCGCCTGGTAGGGGGGAAGACACTGAGCTAAGATATAGAATAGAGTAATGTTAGTTCTACGTATGCAAACGTCATACCCTTCTATCTCTTAGCTAAGTGTCATCCCCCTTACCAGGCGCGTACAGTATCCCCTCTTACAAAAGCGCGCCTAGAGGGAGGGATACACAGTCTACTCCCCCCTCTACCGACACTACTCTATGGTATGACGTTTGCATAGTAGAACTGACATTACTCCATATGCAAATTTTCTGAACCAGGAATACATAGAGTTCCTCTACCACGAAACAAATTTCTAACTCCGGAGAAAATCCTAAATTAAATTCAAATGTGGAGAGGGCAGACGAACTATACTCAAGAATAGCTCCTCCCCTTACCAGCAAAATGGCGGAGAACTTTACAGAACGCGGGAAAACACCCGATTGGCTAAAGAAGATTTCCCTCCCCCCTTTGGCGGGTCACTATTGTCGCTGAAGGTCGCTAAGTTTTGCGAAATTCTGGTTAAAGTACTTACTTGGGTGCGTACATCATGGCTAACGAACTAAAGTAGCCGCTGGTCAATCCTAAGAAGGCCCCTACGCCGATGAAGGCCCAATCTTGGTCGATGAGAACGGGAAGTACTCTTTTATCAGGATTATAATTACACAGCATGAAAAATGGGATCAACAAAGCTCGTAGCAACACAGGCAACCACAGAAATCTCGGACCCGGCTTTAAAAATCATGTTCATAATTAATTTAATTACTTCCAGAGAAGCGCAGTACTGATCGCGACGTTAAAAACTAAAGGTCACTCAAGTCGCGATATTGTCGCAAATATTACTATTTTTCCCGTCCCCTTCATAAATATAAAGTCCATGGCTAAAATGTTTTGCGCAACCGCACTTGACAAAATCCTTCTTAGCGCGCCATTTGAATTAAATATAAAAACTTACAAATCGGATCCAGTTGGGGAAAATGTTGCCGATCATGGCAAACAAGTTAAAATTGAGGAAGCAAGCGACTGAAGTAAAGTATTTGGCTGATACATAAATAAAAAAATATTAAAAACATCGTAATAATTAGGCCTATAACGAGAAAGTATGAAAAACCTACGGGTTAAGATAAAATTGCTATCAAACGCGACAACATTGGCTTGCACTGCCGGAAATATGGACAGAGTGACGAAAAATATGAAAAATACATTGAAACACTGAGGCCAAGTCTAAGAGAGTATAGAAAAAGGGTGTTAGGTTTCGTAGGTAAGGGACAAATGACTGATGAAAATGGATTAGGGATAAGATCTACCTTTTTAAAGATCTTCCAGTAAGGAGGTCTGCCTGAGTGTCCCTGACTTCCGCCGGAAATAGCGGCCTTTTTCGCTAAGCGGTGATAATAGCGATAATATCTCTATTTCATTTAAAAAAAAAATAAATACATCGCAACCCACGGTATAACTTCCTTCTATCATTGTTAAATAATGACGGACAGACGAAGAAAAAAACCGGTACTAACCGAGAACGGAAGCGCGAAATAAGTGTCGAAACAAGTGAGCAAGAAGAATAGGGCCGTCAAAAAATAGTAAATAGCGGCTGTCCGAAGATTAGGCGACGCTAAAATGGTCACGAACAAGAAATGTCAAGTTAGGCTTAACGTTTATGCAGTCGCAAATTGGCGTGTGTGTGTGTCCCGCAACACTTTATACTGGACATTTAGGCTTAAAGGGACTCCATTTTGGTCACGTGCGCAAAGTTTTGGTTGTTTCGGAGTCCCTTTTAAGCAAACTATGTATAGATATTTTCCGTTAAGCCTATTTTGGTCTACTTACCGAAAATGGTAAAAATGTTAATGGAGGAAGTTATAACTCCACTAATGTTCTATTCAATTAAAAGTTTTTCAAAAATCAAGTTATTACACGCGAGTTCAAATGAATTGGTTTGGAAAATATATTGACTTACGGCTCCAAATATAATCGCGTTCGTATATCGCATTGGTAATTTAGCCGCCAAACCAAATATACTACTTTGGTAAACTCCCGATGCCACTAAAGGTTGGTTATAAAGAATGTGTTTCAAGAATTAATTTAGACTCCGAGTGTTGCCATTTTGAAAGTAAGTGGGTTTAAATGAAAAATGAATAAAATTAAGCTTACTATTTAGAATTGCCACACTTGCCAATGTGACGTAGAAGAAAATTCCCGCCCCTAGATTTAGACGGAAACAGTTAATTTATAAAAAAAAAAAATCAAAAAAATAACGCGTTTGACGTACAGGACGCGGTATCGATCATGGCGAGAACAACGGTGAGAATGAAGATGACCACTTCCACTAAAATGCTAGTGACGATGCGAAAAGTGACATTCCCACCCCTGCAAATAGATGAAACTTGGTTTAAATTAATTAATAGTAATTACCATCCCGATTAGAACGTTTTTAATATAATGCCATTTTATTATATCATAAGTTTATAAGATATGTTCCACAAGTATGACACTTCCTATTCTTTGTAATGCTATTGAGAGACTTATAACGACGCGAGAATTGACTACACTCGGTTTTGCACTCCATCTCTCTATTTAATCTGCACACCAAGACTTTGGCAGGGGTTCACCAAACTTCGCTTTACGAGAATCTATGACCTACGTCACTTCGTGACAAGCTCCAGTTTGTAACTTATGGGGAACATATCGGTATGAACTTATGGCTGTACAGGTCTATGAACTAACCCAATTTGGACGAATAAGTTGAGTGCGTTACAAATGACATTTGGTAATTGGGAAGCCATTCCAACATACGACAAGAAGTTCTTGCTGTAATTCTCCGTTGCACCATCGGTACTATTAACCGCCAGTTTATACTCAACGAAATACTGAACAAGAAAAATTAACATTTCGTAATATTAGAAGCCGCGTATGGTATTCTAATCATAATACCACCACACATCATATATTAACAAATTAAACCCTAAAAATGGCGCAAAAGCCTTCGGTTATAGTGTTCGAAAAATCGCAGTTTCGATAGACTGATCGGGGGGCTCTCGGAGTGCTCTGAAATGTTTTGTATGTTCCATTTGGGAAATCGAGATTGCCTCTCCCTCAGATTCACGCCGGTTTGCCGAGCGATCCGTATACTGATCTGTATATTTCGACAGATCAACTCGGAGCGGATATCGGGTCGAGCGCGAGACGAAAGGAAACTGAAAATTCGAGAAAAGAGCCGATATAGGTCTAGCAATGGATCACGCAAAATTTCTCCGAGCGCTGCGAGAGTGACCCGAACAGTCCAACAGAATTCGCTATAAGTTGAATAACGAATAGATTTAGTTTTAGAAGTAAGAACGGAGAACAGAGTAATCTGGGCGCGCGTCAAAGTCCCGGACCCCCTTCCTCGGGACGGGGAAGGGGGTATGAAAGAAGGGGTGGGTCATAGCGACAGAGGTAAAAAAATTTGGGTATTTTTCGCCGTCCCCATCAGAAACGTCATCAAAACGCATTTAAACTTTTCGTTACGTGTTGGAGGGAGGGGCTCTATGCTGGGCTGAAGTAAATACTAACCGTTCTCCATTCCTACTTCTAAAATTAAATCTATCCCTGGTAGAATAAAACTACCCCATAGAAACTATTGGCCTCAAATATCTCAACCATATTGTATACTTCAGTTAATGGATATTTTCCCAAATATTTGTTTTTCAGTAACAATCCTCTTGATGATAATTCCCCTCTTAGGAACAATATGTTAGTTCTAAGCTAAACCATACGCGCTCCAGATCACGTTCTGAACGGTGTTTTATTTTAATAAAATGCTGAGCTCGACCGAAAAATAAATCAGGCATAAAGCCAAGTCACTCACTACATTACTCCTACGTCGAATAAAAGCGTACCAATATGTAGAATGTTAACCTAGCTATAATAAGATTTGCCAAATTCGATGTGCTAAAACATAGACGTTACATCAAAAGCCAAACGAAATGGCGCTTGTTATACAGATCGTATAGACGATGCGGTATTGCGATCAGTCTGGGAAATAAGGATATTTTTTAAACTAGTCCTTGGGACCAGTGACCCCCTAGGGTCTGAAATAATAATAAACTGGTCTCCTGACTGGTCCCAGGCTTTGTTCTCTTATAGATTTGCAATTAATAAACTGGTCCCGAGGACCAGTAAGCCCCACTTTTTGAATTAAAAAACTAGTCCAAGCAATTAATAAACTGGTTTTGGACCAGAGGAAGTGTGCTATTTCCCAGACTGATTGCGATGTCGAAGAAAAGGTTGCCACGGACTTTTTATTTCAAAATTCCCTGACTTTTCCAGGTTTTCCCTGACCATCTAAAGTCAATTTTCAAACTTACACAAACAGAAAAGTAAGAATGCAGTCTTTAAAAATTCCTTATTTATCATCAGCTTTGTACTTACAATTATGCTAATTTTATCACAGTTTTTAATTGAAACCACTATTTAGTAGTTAATAAAACTTCATTAGGAACTATCAGAAACGGTTAATGTAGGCCTATAAGACGTTATCATTGTCCCATATTTTAGCTGGTGTGCCTAGTTGGCCGTGACTACACATTTTCTCAAGTCGATATGCAACGGAAATTCCCTGACTTTTTTACACCCTTTTTCAAATCCCCCGACTTTTTAAACCCTTTTTCAAAATCCCCGACTTTTTAAACCCTTTTTCAAAATCCCCGACTTTTTAAACCCTTTTTCAAAATCCCCGACATTTTAAACCCTTTTTCAAAATCCCCGACATTTTACACCCTTTTTCAAATTCCCTGACTTTTCCAGGTACTGTGGCAACCCTGATAGAGCATTCCAGTATATACTTGCAGAGAAACTAACACACAGGCGGGATACCGTCCAACTAGATTCTCCCACGCGCCCTTCAAAATGAGCCCTTAAACTATTCATTTGAAGGTCCCAAACTTAAGTTACGACTATTTTAAGAAAAGTGTTCCAAATTAGAGCTGTTCCAAGTTAGGGCACCTTACCCTAATTAAACCAGGAAATCGTATTCCATTCGGGGCAAAGAACGATAAAGCGAATATTATAGGGACAAAACACTACAAAAACAGAATCCCTTATATAAACTTTTAATATTGTGTACTGTACAAGTACACCGCCCACCGTGAGACCGAAATTCTACTTCGCGCTTTTACAATTTAAAAAGCAGCTAATCAAACAAGTTGATGTATATAATTAGTCTTAACTATTCGCAAATATAAAATAAAATTTCAATATTACTGAATTGGCATTGATGAACATGTTCCAAGGCATTAGAGTCCCGATTCCATGAAGCATCAGGATCAAATAGACCACGTTACATCTGCAAAAAAAAAGAAGAAAAAAAATTTAAATTATATCACAAAGTTTCAACTTTGATGGACACCAGTTCTCCATTAAAAAACAAACACACCATAATGCACTTATTCTAAATAGCGCTGTTAAATCTCTCAAAATGTTAAATAACGCAGCAGTATATAAAACACTTTCTTTATTGCGTCTGCATGGAAATAACTGTTTAAAAAAATAAACTAAAAAAAAAAAACTTTCTGAAACATCAAAGATTGTTTAGTTTATGACACTTCTTGAGAGTAAAACACGGAGCGACGCGATGATACTTTAAACTTTGCACCCCTTTAAACAGATTTAGGAAAATTCCGAAAGTCCCAAAAATAACATTAAGTTAAGTTCAATGACCTCATAGCTGGCCCCGACCAAAAAAAAAGGTTGCGTAATAACGTAATGGGCCACATGCCGAGCAAATGATAATGACAATGCGCTCAATTTTGGCAGAAGTCCATAATTTGGAATATGCAATATTCTCGTCCGCCTAAAACAGTACGCTAACTAGCCCATTACAGCCCAAAGAGGACAAATTTTCATTGGCTGAACAATTACGTGACCCAGGATTGGTCAAAAGACCGGTTTGTAAAGTGGTTGACCATTGCTAAGTTCAAGATGATGATGGCCTTTCTTTAACCTTTCGAATGCCGATACATCGTAAAAACTGAGCACTACCACACGCGTGGGGTTAATGACGAGTTACCATATCCTAAAAATGGTTCCTAAGAGGGTCCGGTGAATTAATGGTAGCCAATTAAGCCCCGTTAAGGCACGTGGCCGGACTATTTAAAAGCCTGGATAGTAAGATCCGTGGAGGGTAAACTTACCTATCGATGGGCGGTTTTCTAACAGGTTCCGTCGAGGCAATGCCATCGCCTGCCTCGTGACTTTCAATGGGTTTATAACCCACTTTGGACCCTGGACTGGCCCCGGGTCGAAAGGACACGCGCGGAGAGCCATTTATATTCAACTCCTCCATGGAAGCCAATGGAATACGATCTTGGGCCTTGGCTAATGTCGTCATGCTCCTCGTGTAACCGTTGTCTTAGACCCAACCGCCATAACACATCCACGAGGTGTAAAAGAAATGATTTTCCCGGAAAAATAAACTCCGACACGCGCCGTCGTCCGACACTCCGCGTCGTGTTTTGGGGTCTCTTTTTATCTTCCAGTCGGCAGGAGGGAAATTCTTAAGGTCAACGGGTCAGTTGGCGCGCGCGCCTTAGCTCTTTTTTTCTCCTCGGAGGAGTGCGAAAGATGCGCGCACTATCAAAACCTTACATCCATACGGGGGTGAGAAGCCGAAATTTGGTGGCTAGGCTTAGAGAAACGCGTCCATTACTGCGGAAACTGAGGATCTGGTGGGATCCTCTCGGAGGAGAGCTAGAACTACGCCAGACTCGCGAAGGGTAGAGAAGAGAAGAGAAGAGAAACGCAAAAATCAATGTCTAGTTCCCGTTAGCGTGTACGTTAAAAGCTGGCTGGCTAGCTGTGTGCAGCTCTCTGGCGCTGCTCTGCTGGAGGCTTTTACAGCTTGGAATAGAAAAGAGACTATGGAAGAGGGATTTTTCCCAACCAATCAGAATAGTCCTCCGTTTTTTAAGGCACGCGCTAGGATTTTTATGTTAGGGTTATAGAAGAAAATAATACTTCTCTTCCATAGAAGTGTTCCTCGAATGTAGGCCATTCGTATACCAACATCGGAACACCGCGGCAAATTACGAGAAAAAAAAAACCAAACTGACATTATTATTATTCCACGCGCGGACGTTTACATTAATTTTTTTCTCTCCCAAACCAAAGAGCGTGCTACGAATCTCTACACCTTGCCAATTTTGTGCACTCGTAATTTAAGGCGTACGTACAAAATGTTAAACGTCAAGAAATACCAAATATTCAAGAACGTTGTTTAAACCATAAGTTTATAAGTGATATGTTCCAAAAGAATGACACTACCTATACTTCGTAATGCTAGAGACTTACTGAGAGCTAGTTCGAGAACGACGGAAGCGAGAATTGAAGTCCTATACACTCGGTTAATTTTACAGTCCATCTTCCTATTTAGTCTGTACTAACTCATTGACAGCGCCTCACGAGGCGTCGCTTTACGAGAATCTATGACCTACGTCACTTCATGACAGGCTCTCAGTAACCAGTGACAAACCTATTTAACATATCTTATGAACTTATGGTTCAGGGCCATTATTAAGTCGCGTGGTATTACTAGTTCTCAGTTTTCACAGAAATATGATATGATTAGATAAAACAGAAGCGAATTTCTTAAAAATCAAGAACCCATTTACTACCAAAGAACGTCCAAAAATCGAATTGGGTTGTCCAATGTTTATTCATAATTTATTCTCTTAAATCAACGCCATCTTGGCAAGCGTAACGACCCAGCATACGCGCATATGGAAACCTAATCCATACGTTATCAGCAGGTCTTTGCGGAGTCTTATCCATGCACCGAAGCCAAACAAATACAGTTATGACTAATTTAATCCTCGGTGGTTCCCAAACAATTACTTTGCGATTTGGTCAGAGTGAAGTATAACAGATTCTAGGAGTATCGCTTTACCATTAAGGGGACTAGCACCTTTCTTAAACACTATAATAGCCTTCTGGTAGACACGGATTTTTTTTTTCTCTCTCTATGGATCGCCTGTTATGCTAGCAGTCTTTTCCCTGCCGTTGCTGAGCCAGAGTTTTGGATGTTGAAGATGAATTCCTCCCTTTCTGCCATCACCGAGCTTATCCAACGCCTTTCTATAACCCTCTTGGACATCTCTAAGGTCTGAAGACATTATACGAATCTTATAGAGACACAGTTCCGTGGCTTTAACGCGCCATTGAAGCGCGACGTATAAAATGTACAGCAACGTGGATATCAACCATGGGCCATGCATCTTAATAGCTCATAAGGAGGTTACAAGATGTAGGCCTACAAAGTCGCGTATCAGAGTTCATTCGAAATTTAAAAAAGAGTAATAAAAAACAATTTCCCTAATATTTAAAGAGTATTTCCATGAATTTATTCGTGTTCCATGTGTTATTGAAGTTGTCTTTATAATCTAAAATACTCCGATTGCAATTTAAAACGAAGTAAAACATTTTGAGTTTATTAACGTCGTAAATTTTTCCATTTTCAAAATTGGATATTATAGAAATTATAAAAATGGTAGGAAACCGTTTAACAATGGGAAATGAGTACCCATTATGTTGTTTACAATGGGAGCATTTTATTTTATAGTAAAATAAATTCAATCTTTCGGGTTTATTTAAGTAGACTTTTTTTAAAAAAAATTTTTGTCATACTATAAACTCAAAACTCTAAATGGGGTTTATAGTATTTTCAGCTTGGATACTCAAGCATCAAAAAAGCGGGAGGCAAATTTAACGTTTTTTTTTTCGTATAAATAAAATGAAAAACTAGGCTTAACCTTTTCTAAAACACCTGACTGTATTAACGTCCTAAAAAAAGGTTTTTGTTTCCAGTCCACATTTCCCTTCTCCACTCATGGAGCCGAGGGGCAAATCACTCACGGTACTTCGAGAAGGATTATGTGGTAATTTAATTTTTAAAACGCTGTAACTCTTGTCTGATTACAACGTGAACGGTGTGCACTAATCTAAAAGTGATTAGCCCCTCGCACGCAGCTTCCTGAAAACCCCACAGGGATGGCAAAATTGCATTTAAAATCAATTTCGTATTGAAATTCGATTTATTTTTTTTAGTTCTTCATTCCCTCTCTATTTTTTTCCACCAACTGCGCTGATGGGTCGAAGTTCGGCTTGGCTTTAATAACAGGGATCATTGGCTAAATGGTTTAGGTTGATTTCGAATTTTTATTTGCTTAAAATATAGTAGATCGATCGATAGTGATTAAAGTATAGTCATTTTCCCATAGTGTTTTTTAATAGTTTTATAATTTTTTTTTCGAGAATTGTTTTTGGATTAAAAAAACAATGGTTAAAAATTTTAGGAATAATAGGAGAAAAGTCTAAAAATTATAGGAATAATAGGAGAAAAGTCTAAAAATTATAGGAATAATAGGAGAAAAGTCTAAAAATTATAGGGAATATAGGAGAAAAGTCTAAAAATTATAGGAATAATAGGACAAAAGTCTAAAAATTATAGGAAATATAGGAGAAAAAATAAAAAAGCATAAAAATTCCAGAAATATAGGAGAAAAAATAAAAAAGTATAAAAAATATAGGAAATATAGGAGAAAAAATAAAAAAGTATAAAAATTCCAGAAATATAGGATTTCATTGGATAAAATTATGGGACATTATAGGATCACTTATGAGCGACAAATTTTATTATTCTAAAGTAAATAATAAACTCATTTTGATTGAACTCTTCATACTCCCTTTATTTCATGCATGAACCATGAAGAGTAATGGGTAAACCATTTTAGTTCAGTAACTATGACTTTATCCGAGTTTTAGAGGGTTTCGCTAGTAAGAGTTGGCAGTTGGGAAAAAAAATCGGGATGACATCGAATTGCGCTTTGCCATCTCTATCTGTACCCCCACTCCCACACCCTCTTCCTCCCTCTCTCTAACATTTCAGCATCTATACTCCGAGCACATTAAACTTGACTATTGTAAAGATGGTTAAAGATACATTGGTTTAGCATTGGTTTTAGTGAAATCCGATACTATTGGACAAGGAAGGTAACGTGTTAGCGAATTGAACACCTGCTCTCTTACACGTCACTACTACACGATCGGTTAATATCTGGGGTATATACGCGTACTGCAGTATATGGATGGCTATATTAACCTCCGTTGGAACACACTATTTTCAATTGCGAATGAATATGATGGAAACTGAGCAGTATTAACGGTTAGGGTTTCCACCATGGTTACCACGAAATTTTCAGATTTCAATTCCCTATGTTTTCCCAGTGCTTTTCCCATACCTTTTCCCAGTGCTTTTCCAATATATTTTCCCAGTGCTTTTCCAATATATTTTCCCAGTGCTTTTCCCCTATCTTTTCCCAGTGCTTTTCCAATATATTTTCCCAGTGCTTTTCCAATATATTTTCCCAGTGCTTTTCCCCTATCTTTTCCCAGTGCTTTTCCCCTATCTTTTCCCAGTGCTTTTCCAATATCTTTTCCCAGTGCTTTTCCAATATCTTTTCCCAGTGCTTTTCCAATATCTTTTCCCAGTGCTTTTCCAATATCTTTTCCCAGTGCTTTTCCAATATCTTTTCCCAGTGCTTTTCCAATATCTTTTCCCAGTGCTTCTCCCCTATCTTTTCCCATACCTTTTCTTACGATTTTCCCAAACGTTCTTAGGCCCAATTCTTATTGTTCTAGACATAAGAACTTACAAGTTGTCATATAAATATTTAAACATTTTCGTTTAAATGTTTAATCTCTACGAGTCAAAAATATTCTAACAAACATTTACATGTTAAACTGAACTTTTTGTTCAACAGATGTCAGTGTTAAATAAATTTTAGTGGCAAATACGAATAATATCAACTACAACTGTTTTGTATAAAAGGTGAACATTGTCATGACAACTATGTTATGGTATACGCGTGATGTAAATCATTTTCTTGGAAATGAATTAGGGGGCTTCGCCACTCGGTCGTGTGTCTCGAGATTCGAGGGGTAGGACGAAAATTATGACCATCACTTACCTAACAACCATCGCTGTAGACAAAGGTTCATAGACAAAAACAAAAAGTGCACTTCGTAGTAACACAGTTCCCCTTTGACTGTAGACGCCATGTAAAAATGAGACGCAAATGACCCTCAATATTCTTAGAGGTAAATGGGGGAGGGGGGTTTCTCATATTACACGGCACGAGCAAGGTTCAATGAAGTATACTTTTTGTTTGTTCTATCAACTTTTGCTATAACTTGGGAACATGATTTGAAAATGAAATGTTGGGCAATTTTCCTTCCCCTCTTACGCGTGTATACAAATAACGACACGGAATTAACTCTTACGGGATCGTTAGCTACACCTTTAAGCGACCGCCAACGAATGATTTCCTGAATAAAAATTTCTCACGCTCTTTACGCGCGTGTAGTTATAGTTCCAGTTAGATTATATTACGCTTAAGAATTGATTTTTTTTTTTCTGTTACAGTTACGCCTTTTATGGTTGAAACTAGACTTTCGGGTAGCAGTTTTAGCCTTTAGCTTGATCGCTGGTTTTTCCCGAAATTATAATTGCTTAACATTTGCTTATATATACAGGGTGTTTCTAATAAGTCTGCCATAAAGTAAGGGGGATGTTCTTTGAGTCGAAAATGTTACTTCTATGACATTTTGCACTAAGGGCCACTGTTTTCGAGTTAAGTTTTGGGTATTTTAGGGATGACACCTTAATTAATAGAAATCATTGTATTTCAGTTTCTTAATTAATAAATGTTATGGGTCATCCGTAAAATACTGCATCCAATCTTAACTTGAAAACAATGGTCCAAAGAACATCCCCTTAATTTATGCCAGACTTATAAGAAACACCCTGTATAGTTTTCAGACGAGGGTTCATACCATTTACGCCATGGAAGGAAGCCATAGCTACTTGGAGCACAACTGTTTCCTCAAATTTCACAAATGTCTCGCAATTACCGTTGCGATGTACCCATAGTGAATGCCATCTTCTAACAAAGACACGCCAATAGCTTATGGCCGCGCCCATGGAAATGTCCGGCCCTCTCTTACAGACAGTTAGCAAATTTACATGGCTTTCTAAAATCAATCACGCCAACCGTAGTAATGTAAATGAAGCGACAATTTCCCAATCATTCAATAGGTATTCTAATTGCATCACGCGAAACGTGTATACAGAGTAGGTGATTAAAGACAATGACTGACCTATCAATCGGTGGTTTATCTGATATGTCATCGTCCTCGTTATTGGCGGGTGTCGCTTTTGGTCCGGCACTTCGAACGTTGCGAAAATTGAGCTCGTCGTGAGGGGCATTCCTCGATTCCCAACCAGGGGCCAACTTGACGGGTCCCGGGTCCCCGCGTCGGAGAGTCGGTGGTGTAGAACGCAACAAGGCTTCCCTCTGATCCATGTGTCCCACACCTAAATCTGCAAAACATTAAAAACAAAACTAATTATTTAAGATAAATAGCGCTCCTTAAAAAATACAATGAAACAGAGAAATATTTCCAAGTCCAAAGTTTTTCTTTTTCTTTGTCATTTTAAGGCAAATTCCAGGATCTTTTTCCTGATTTGTGCCAAACCGGGAATTCCAGGGTTAGCACAAAAATATCCTGGAATTCCAAAGGAATTTTAACAAGGAAATGCGAACTTTTTAGAAAAAAAACTTTTTATTTTCTTTTATTTTGATAATTCATCTTGCTATAGAATCTATCACTGATAAATCGTCAATAAACCAACGTTTGTCAGCTTGCCTGGTAATCTTATTCCTTAAATTTAACTTCGAGTGATGGGAATAAAACGCTAACATAATCGTGATCATGATGAAACTACGCGAAGAAAAGGACAAGAAAAAGGAAAAGGCTCGCAAAGCATTCTGGGATAGATGGATGGATGAATCCCTGATCCATTTCGGTCCGGAATCTTAAACATTTTTTTTTCCGCCCGCGATAAAAAAATCACTCCCGCCTTTTCCATGTCCTAGGAAAAGTGGTCACTCGTTATATATCCTTCACTTTCCTTACTAGTTTGTCTCCAAGGCGCCCCATGTAATGGCAATGTAATTACTAGAGCCACCTGTAAAATCTCCACTCACCCGCGAGCTGACATCCGGACGTAACTCTGCTTATTAATGAGTTTCTAAGATGGTCTATAATAATCGAAGACAATAACTTAGGGCAAATTCCGTGTAAGAGAATGAAACAGTGCACGTAGAACGCTTCAACGTATAATATGAATTTATTCATAAACACGAATAAGGATTCGTAAGCCTATCCAAGGTAAGATCGCTGCTGACATAAAGGGGCTTGTCTTTATCCATCGCAGCCAATCAGGAGGTAAGGCGAATTGACGTTAGAGGTTGATAGGATAAATGATTTAAATTCCAGACCTTTCTGACAGTGAAGGCATCAGTTCTATATTCATGCGAATATGAATATTCACGTAATCAGGAGGTAAGACCAATTGACGTTAGAGGTTTAGGATAAATGATTTAAATTCCAGCGTTTTCAGACACTCAGTGAAGGAAAAAGTGAATATTCACGTAAGCGTTTATTCAATGGCCATATAATAGGCTAGATTTCAGAGAGCCTACCACTGCCTAAGTACTACTACAACTCTTCCAGAGACGTGTACAGCACAAAGCGGGGTAATTGTAACATGATTCTTCCCAACATCAGAACATTTGCAACAAGGTTACTAAAAAGATTCATAGTTCCCTCATTCCGATCACTTCTTAAACGTAACTTCACTTGATTGGTGTGGTGCTACTACCCCTTTAACTTTGAAATTTTTTTGTCTAAATACACTTCCTTTGTTCTTGGTAACGTCATCAACATCCTTCAAAATATTAAGTTCCTTACTAATTACTTCCGATTAGAAATTCGCATTAAGAACGTTCGATATTATTACGTTCAATAAATGAAAATTAAAGAGTCCAGACGTTACTGAGACGGCCTGAACCATTTTAGAAAAAGAAAAAAATCCCTTGAGCAAAGTTTGCGACTAATTTTGTTCGACTTAGTAGCGACAGACTCGTCAAAGTTTGGCATTTTATCAAAAAAATATTAAAAGATGTTGGGGGAAGCAGACGTCATTAAAATACGGCCATTAAAGGACCCGAACGCACCCGAAAGAGAGAGGCAAGGATATGCCCGACATCTCGTTGAAAAAGAAAGGACAGAAAAGTCTTCCTGCATAGGCACACCGTGACCGTCCTTCCACGATTGACGAGGTCTTTTTATTTCACTCTGGGGAGTGCACTAGAGCCATGAAGTTGTTAACATTGGTTGGAACGCCGAATATGCCCATGTACCCGGAATTAGCCCAGGAAAGAGACAGGAGTTATTTGGCCAACTTTTCTTTCTTTCTTTCTTTTTGTTTTTTACTCCTTTTTTATATAAATCCGGGAAAGATTGGGGGGACAGTTCATTTCGCGCAGCAATGGTTTAGATGTTTCTACAAAATGTATTTTCGGAAGGATTTTTTTTATACATACAAACTACGAAATTAATTAAGTAGATAGCTTTCTACACTATGCCATGGCAAAGGAGAAAGCAGAGAATTATTATTAAAAATGGCTCCTCCTCTTTCCCTCAAAATGGCCGAGCGGGATAGACCATTTTCAAACAGGGCCGAAAATAAAAAAAATTTTATTATAGGACATGTGTCCAGTGACCCTGTTTGACTGGAAAATTTAAAGGACATTGTTCACTGGAGTGTGCAAAAATAGTAAAGCATCTCCATAGTCAAGCTATCAAAACTTCGGAAAATTTATTGGTCAAACTGTCCAGTGACCCCCCTTAGTTTTTAAGAAACTTATGGAACATTTTAAAATTTTATTGGGCAATGTCCAGTGTCCTGTGTTTATTTTCGGCCCTGTTTTCAAAAGGGAGTCCAATGAATCGTCTGCTTGACATAGGGTGGTCAACAAAGATAGGGCATAAAAGTTACCAGTCCTGCCCCAAAGTCATATCTAACGTCTTTCGTTGTACACTTACCAGATGTTTCATCTTCAGAAAACAAGATGATCAAAAACTTTGGAAAAGGATTTATAAAACAGGGCAACTTAGATTATGGCTGAACCCACGCAAATGCCTCTCTATTTTCTATACAAAACACGGTCTAAATAGATTGAAATAACATTGAAATGTTGCGTCTGGGTCCCATATTTTTATTTTTTGCATTTCAATGAATCACCCCTTTTCGCAAGGCAATACGTTTTGAGATGAAAAAGAAATCGACGACTATACATTCGTCTTTACAATCCCCGAATAAAAAAGAATCCCAAATAGCTTTGAACTAAACGACTCCTTTTTAAGGAAGAAAAAAAGAAAAATAGGCGTAAAAACGATAGCCACGTGATTTGGGGGAGCGAAAACAGAAAAGCGATAAATGTCCTCTATTCCAAGAAGGAATAAAAAATTCGAATTCCAACCTTTTCCCTTTTTTTTCTTCAACTTCCTTTTTTTATACCATAGTCTGATCATATTTTACAGAAAAGAAACCTCTTTTTCAGCTTGCCATTGTCAGCGACAATATATTTATTCAAGCGTTCTTTGTATTCACACAAATCTGGTTTGGCCCTAAACATAGAGGATATACAATAGAGGAGTAGACAGTTGATAGAATTCAGATCTAGTTAAATATTTTGGAGCTACTTCCGGCACTCGGTTTCTTGGTAGAAACGTGGGTGTTACCTTTATCTAAATATCACTTCCAACCACCATCGAGGATATATACAGTAAAGTAGACGACGTTTTTCAACCAATAATGATATGTCTTTTATAGAAAGCATCATCCATTTTATAAAAAAACCCGGCCGGAAATGAACGAGATATTCCCTTATGAATTGGTAGGAGCAAAAGTATCTACTCCTCTACTGTATATCCTCTATGCCCTAACACGCTTTCCTCAGTAACTATACTACGCAATACGTAAATACAACGTCATATATTCCCACCACAAAAAAAAAGATTACAAACAGATGCTTCTTGGGTTTTTATTCCGCCTAAATTCTATCATTCTGTTCATCACGCATTTGGGTTAGTAAGACTTAGATGAGACTTATTTCCCTGGGTATCTTCTTATTTACTTGGCCGGTTAAAAAAAAGAAGCGGGAAAACGTGAGAGGCCCTTCAGTAACGAGGTAAGATCACGCGCGCCCATCTATCTCTGTCAAAACAAGGTGCCAAATTGGTCGCGGGTTGATTGGTCCCCGCCAAAACAAACCGCGCGCCTGCATGCATAGCCCATGGCACTCGACCTTTCAAAACCTACTCTATACGAGTCTTCAAACGAGATGTTAGTGAGAAGCGACGGAGACAGTCTTGAGTGCCTTTTACATCATCCAAGGGACAAGAGAGCTAAGACTATTTCGGAACGTATATTGTGGCATACGTATAAAAAACTCTATATATATGATTTAGGCATACATAACCTAATTTTACTACCTAGCAATAGCTAGTCAAGGACAATAGTACTACGAGAAGTTAAAAGAAAGCGTGGATCTTATAAACCCTACAGGGGATAGAAAAACTGGGTGACGCAAAATATTCTACGGTATGAACGAGCAAGAGGAGATTCTAAATTAAATTTCAGAACTCACTGTTTAAACCAAATCTAACGAGACACAAGGAAAACTCACCTAATTCTCCGACTTTCCTCCTCGGGGTAGTACTAGTGGGCATACGCCTCCCCAGGCTATCCAAATGATGCATTGGCAGAGTTTCACTTCGCCCCAAATGATGATACGGTCCAGGATGCTGTTGATGGTGATGAGGCGTCCTAAGGGTCGACATTCTGGGTGACTCTCTGGGATAGGCGATGTCGTCGTCGGCGTACAAGAGCCGTTGCTGTTCCGGTTGCCGGTAACCCTGCGGTTCTAGTACTTGTCTATAACTCTGGTGATGGTCCGGTTGCTCCCGACGATACGAATGGTGTTCTGGTTGCCGATAACCCATAGGCGGCGTTCCCGAGACTTCCCCGTACGGATAAACCGGTCGGTAACGGTTCTGATGGTGAGGGGTTTCCTCCGCGATGTAAGGGTTCCGGTAATGACTCATGACCGCGCTGTGGTGACAATCTTCTTCCTCTTTCTTCGACCACGGGACGCTCCCCGACGACTGGAATGCTTATGGAGGAATGCTGAACCAATGCCCTCCGAGCACATTCGCTCTCAAGAAACGAACATGGTCATGACGTCTAAAGCGACTCGACTCAATCTTGGGTACCAATGCCGTTTTCACTCTGTTAAAAAAGAAAAAAAAAACTAGTTAAATCTACGGTTAGGCAGCGCGAGTTGAAAAGGACGGAAACCCAACCAACCTACGCGTTTAAGATACGATAGTTTAGGTTATCGTCTAGAGGAAGAAATATTTGTAACTATAATATGCCTCAACTTCCACTGTTTATCAATAAATATTTGAATACGAAAAGCGGCAGATTCCATTTTCATTTAGTTTCCAAACAAAGTGTACCTTCCCTAGATTGAAATACCACAATAATGATGCTACGCAAGCACTTAAACAAAGACGCGTTCTTGAATTCCGATTGTAGTTTCCAATTATTTCAAAAGAGAGAGCCAGCGGGTTTAAGGCGATTTCCGGAGAAATTCGTTCGTTCTTGAGAAAAGCGTTGGATGGGGAAGGGATTTTAAAACAAGCGTGACTCAAACACATTCGAAACAAACACTTCCTGATGAGTAATTAAGGAAAGAGAGTCTAGAAAATGAGAATGGCCAAGTGGAGAGAGAGAGAATCGATAAATGAATACTTGTAAATCAAGGAGATTCGAGGAACGGGAAGGATTGTAAAGACGCGAACACAGTTTCCTACTCAATTTGGGTAAATGTATTATATATGCTGACGTATTCATTCCCTCGTAGACCCTGGCCTATTCCCGAGATCATCTTTATACCTTTTAAGGGAACGCTGTTTTAGTTAAATCAAAAATTCCCGGAAGAAAAGGTAAATATTTTCCCAAACTGAATACGAAAGAGAACTCCCTTCTTTCTTCAATGAAGATCGTTATCAAGTGCGAGAAATTAGAGGAGAAAGTGGAAATACCTTTGAACCCCCTTTTCACTATAGTTTCGTGTTGCCATGACAACCGGCAGAGTAAGTCAACTTCTCCTCTGGCGCTATGATCTTCTTTAAAATAAAGGGACTTAAGTTTCCTTAAAACTAACGTTGCCAGTATAGCTCTTAAATAAAGTTATACTTAAACTATACATGATTCCTTGAAAGAACTTCAAAGATTAGGAATGATTATAGATTTAAGAATCTGAATTAATGATCTAGAAGCTTTCTTTAATTATTTAGTCATAAGATTTTTTTTCTCTCTTTCTACCGAAAGAGGTTTTTACAGAAAATGACAATTGTTGAAAAGGGTGGGATACTGTTCCAAAATATTTATTGTAGCGTTTAAGTACACCTTTGGCCACGAACGCGACTTTGAAATGTTGATTGTAAAGGTATTCAATTAGCTTTGAAAATGACATATATATGAAGGTAGATGGAGATTTTGATATTGAAATTATATTAATAATTAAATCTGTCAATACGCGTTTTAGTGAGGTCGAAGTTTGAACTCTCTTTACAAAATCATCAAAGTGCTTTCAAATACGCGGATTAAAACATTTTAATTACGGGATTGTCGTAGTCGCTCTTGCACAGATAATACTGTCAATTTTTAAACAAATGCACATCGGGGGTTAAAGGTCAGGTAAACTCGGAAATGTCAATATTTGAGGATAATAATAAAGGTAGGATAGCAAGAGTTTTTAAGAATTTTTAGTGAATATGAAGTTGGAGAAAATGGGAGGTAGAAAAGCGAATTAGACTCAAAGATGTTTGTTTACAAATGAATATGTGTTGTAAAAACTGAATGATTCTCAACTTATTTTCTAGACATAACTAAAAGTAACCGTTGATTGACTGAAAACACCACCTTGGAGTAATTAAGTAGGAAAGTTTGTTCTTGTTATTAATGTAAATTTCTTTTTAAGAAAATAGTTGCATGGAAATTAATGTTTATAGTTTTGAGAGTTTGACCAAAATTATGCGTGCATTAATCATACTAGTCCTAATTGGAAGAAAAATAAAAATCCTTTAGATGGGGATGAAGGCTTTCGAGCAAATCCAAGACCATAAGCTTATAAGATATGTTCCGTAAGTATTACACAACTTATATTTCGTAATGCTAGTTCTAGAACGAAGCTATACACTCGGTTAATTTTGCACTGTCCATCTTCCTATTTAGTCTGTACTATACCTTTGACAGCGCCTTACCAGACGTCGCTTTACCTCGAATCTATGACCTACGTCACTTTATGACAAGCTCCAGTTTGTAACGAGTGACAAACTTCAGGAACATATTTTATAAACTTACGCAAAGACTTATTTTTCACTCCCACTCGAATTAAGCGTCAAACCATTAACCGATGTTTACTCTCACACCCACTCAGAAACATTATCTACGAGTCTAACTAATTTTTTCGCCTTCGATCAGAGCGTGTTAATTAAGCTAGCACCATGGTCCAAAAAATTTATGTCTTTATAATCCAAAAAACAAAACAAAAACCTCCATTGTTTAGTTTCTTCTCAGGGCAAAAGCTTTACAGTCCAGTTAGTATACGTGACCCCTCAATACCCTTCAGCTTCGGCTTCAACAGCTGTCATTCTGAATATCTTATCTTCTCTTAAGCTTAGCCAAGCTAGCTTTTTTCCCTTGTCTTTTAAAGGATTTAATTAAGTCGAACCAACAGATGTTATTGTTTGGTTTCTTTCGAGGCCCTCTAGCAAACGCCATGGTGAAATTAGCGGTATTACGTATGGCCAGAGGAAATCACGAGTGGGAGTATGGCACAAAGATTTTTGATTGGACGATTTTAGGTCTTCCCTGACTATTTTGAAATGAACATCCCTGACCTTTATAGGTCAAATATTAAAGGAATAGACAAGCCTACTTATTTTTCTCCTTGATATATTTATAAGTAGCGTATGTGCAAAGATGCGGGTTTTATTTTTTAATTACGATTCCAGCTTTTCAATTAAATACCATTAATTAACTTATATGGGCGCCGCCATTGACCCCTGTAATGAAGCTTCTCTGTATGTTGTGTGACGTGTTAGTCCAAACGATGATTGGCTCATCTAAAGAACACACTCCGCCAGTAAGAAGATAGCTCGTTTTACCCGTAGTCTGCTGCTAGAAACGTTCCCTTAAATTTCGTTTTCTGGATCGTCTCACTCTTTTTAAAGTTATATTATTGGCCAACAGAGGGTGAGAAAAAGCATTGGCGCCCTAGAAATTTTCTCCACTAAAATAATAGTCCCCGACCTTTTTGACCCCTACCAGTTCGTATATTCAGTATTAGAGCCTCATACTCTTTCTTAATTTACTCTTGTTACAAGGAAAAATGCCAAAAGGGAATTCTATATTAACTAGCTATAGGCCTAGTTAAGTCTTCGACAGGGCTTCTTTACGATTTGTTTTTTCTTCTTAGTCTTACAGAATCCTAGTATGTTTCTCATCCAATCTCTCCCTTGGTTGGGACCAGAGAAGTTCTTCGAAAAAATGGTTCACAAACGCCTATTCTAAAATGGTATGCATGGTGTCACTCAAAGGCGACCTTAGAATTTATATTAAAGTGGTTCCTCAACCATTTAAATCAAGCGTCCATGGAAGAAATGATAGAATATTTTTACTCTGAACTCCAAACCTTGTTTTTCGAAGAATAATAAGAAGAAAATAAAATGTATTTTGGACGCATCAGAATCTTATTTTTTCAATTAGGGATATGACAAGAACAGAAGGACAACTCGAGTATACATAGAAATTGTGTTCCAAAAGCCTAGGAATTTTTCCAGGAATTCTATTTTGTTTCTGGCTATTTTGCTACTTGTAGTCATACGAGCAAGGGCAAATTAGAAATAACAGAAAGTGCATGAGGCAGTTATTGACCCCAACTCCTCAGACTAGAAGATGACTCGCGTGTGTGAAAAGCACGAGAACGTGGGCAAACCGAACTAGAGCCCTGATTGGCCGACCAGAAACACTATGGAGGGAATGCGTTGAAAACATTATATTAGGGGCTACAGTTGCTTGACTTTCTGTTCCTTCTATTTGCGTTTGGTATAAGGAGTTTTCTACGAAAGCAATTTCCAGAATTTTTGGATTAAGGGTAGGAAAATTTATATTGTACTTCACCTGGTATTTGCGAGCTAGGTTTAATTAAAGTCGCATATGAAATTCTTAATTTTCAGAAGTCCTGACCTAATAATCAAGGTATATAGCCTAAACCGCTTTACCAAAGAAAGCTGAAACTAATTTTGCAATTAATTAAATTGCTCACTAAAACTCTATAGGAGACATTACTATGATGTAGGTCAAAAATATAAATAACCTTAATTACAGAATAACGTCTGTACAATTCAACCGATAAATTGTACTGGGCTTTAGACGCGTCGAAAATGTTCCTTTCAATACTTGAACTAAAAATCTCAATTGTCTACGGATCTTTTGACAGTTGTCCTATTTCTAGAAATATAGCAGTCATCACAGTTTTTTACAGTCACATGCAATAACACTTTAGAACAAGGCAAAAAAAATGGTTAAGACCTAAGCTGTTAAAACCTAAAGTTCAGAACATCGAAAACAGCTTTTCGTGGACCCTCATATATAGTTCAATTATTTTGAGATCAAGTACTATATCTTTTTCCTAAAACGAGCCTATACGTACGGCCGAAGTATAGTTAAAGTGTCCCGTCCGTAAGCTATATAGCTAGGCAATCGTAAAGTCTATTAAGATTAAAGATATAGTCGATATTAAAGTGATAGTAGCAACAAGACTACGTCGAAATTACTGCGTATTTTCTTTTTCTTTTCTTTACTATATGTCCAAGACCAGGGATAGATCTAATTTTAGAAGTAGGAATGGATAACAGAGCAATGTGGGCGCGCGTCAAAGTCCCGGACCCCCTTCCCCGGGACAGGGGGTATGAAAGAAGAGGCGGGTCATAGCGACAGAGGTAAAAAAGGATTACGTATTTTTCGCCGTCCCCGTCAGCAACGTCATCAAAACGTAGATTAAGTGAGCCAATAAGATAATTTAAACTTTCCGTTACGTGTTGGAGGGAGGGGCTCTATACTGGGCTATGAGTTGGACTGTAGTAAAAACTAACCGTTCTCCATTCCTACGTCTAAAATTAAATCTATCCCTGCCAAGACTATATTAGAACCGCAATTTTTTAAAAGATATTTCTGAAAATATAATGGTATTTATATTTATATAGTACTATCACTTTAAGTACCCTTATAAACCTAAGACCCGATATATGCTTCGATGATGGCAAGTACTAAAGAAGAACTCTTTTTCTGTCTTACAAAAAAAAGAAGAGAAAGAAGGAAGTAAAAATGAGGTGAAAGTCTAAAATAGCGATTTGATGTTCGAGCTACGAAATTGGCCTTTGCTGGGAACCGCTTTTCTAAAAGCTATGGTCCTATCGAGGGGTTAGATACTTCCGAATAAATGTAAATAACGTTATTTCTTCTATTTTTACTAATTTAAAATATTTCACACAATTTTTACCGTCTTCCTTTTTATTTTAATCCTCTTTATTTCCGAATCAAGGGGTTAGATACTTCCCAATGTCTAAATGTCGTTATTTCTATTATTTTTCCTTATTTAAAATATTTCTTATAATTTTTTTACGTTTTCCAGTTCATCTTATTCCTCTTTATTCCTGTATATATTTATTATTTTCTAAACCAGAAGTGAGATGAGACTAGAAGTAAAGAGCTCTAGCATTGGTAGTAGATCCTGGCACTAGTGAACAAATTTGAGGATTTTATGCCGCTTCCATCGCGCCTACACTACTGAGAAAAAAAAATGGTCGAGTTCCAAAAAAATATATATTACCCCCTTCCCCTCAACATAAAGCGGCGGAACACGGACGCGGCTGCTTGAATCTAGTTCGGCCGTCTACCGCCGCGAGCCTCTCACGTTTTGGAGGGAAAATTCTGAAACCGCTACCAGAGGGCCAACCGTTGGTGCGTTATCAAGAATATTCACTTACGCCAAGTGAAGACTTTGGTTAGCTCAATACTTCTAGTCTCATCTCACTTCTGCCTAAACTGATTTCGCAATTACGCGCAAAAAATTTACATTTCTCCGGATTTCTTGAAACGGTGCTCTACCCCTCGGAGCTAGTCAATCCTTCCACAGAGATAAGACTTTATCGAGAAAAAGAAAGTTGGAAAAAAGGAAGTCGAGGAAGGAGTCTAACCATCGGAATAGAAATTGTCCATACATACGACGACTTCGAGGAGGCAATGCAGACATATCTTATAAACTTACGTTTCTACCCAGGCTTCCCTCAATTACCCATAAATCCTCGAACAAACTAGTAGCATGAAACATTAGATAAAAAGAAGAACTATCTATACCCGAGGTGGATATGGACTGTGCATGCCTTCTTCCGCAATCTTAGCGATCGGAACCGATTTCTAGCATGAAGGGGGTTGAAGCCTGGGTGACTAGATCTACCATTGTCAACCATAGAAAAGCTCCACGCTGGTCGCGCACGGGCAACTAGAGAGAGAACTGATGGAGGAGAAGAATAGAAATCTCATAGCCAGATAGATATAAAGGATGAGGATGGTGCGGATGGAGTATAGAGAGATTTCTTCCATGCTCCTTGTTCAATATGAAATGTCGGACATTTGATAAATTTCGTCAAAACAGTTCTGGTTTTCGAAATGGGGAGTAAATCAGTACAGGGTTGCTACGGAATTTTTAGAGCCAAATTTTCCAGGTTTTACCTGACCTTTTAGGCCGAAAGTGTAAATGTTTACAGCAGTACGTTTTAAGTGCTTATAATTAAATAAACTCTCTACATTAAGTGTTTCCAATGTATTTGTTGCACCAAAACGAATAAGAAATATTTTAACTATAAATAACACTAAGAGATTTTTTTAAAGGCATTTACTTTATAAAAACAATTCTAGACATTTTTAAAGATTGCTCTAGAGTTTTCTGTGTTAAGAGTGGATGAGGAGAAACTTTCATTACTCTTTCAATAAAGTCTTATCCCCAGAAATTTCACCCACTAAAATCAAATTCCCTGACTTTGCTGAACTTTTTAAAATTCCCTGACTTTTCCAGGTTTTCCCTGCAGCATACGCGAGAATTGCAAAAAAAAATTCCCCAAAATCTCACACCTATTTTCAAATTTAATAATTTATCCAGATATTCCAGGAACTGTTCTGAACTCTGTAGGCCTATATAGAATAGGAATTGTTGTAAATCGCCTCATCCCTTTGCAAACCATTTAAGGGAACTTGTAACGTATCCGAGCCCTCATTTTTATCTTTTCTTAGACTTCTTATTCTTCCGATACGATGGAGTTTCCAGGTGAAAGAGATCGATTTGGATGAGAAAACGGGCCCTTCCATCCAACTAACTTATATACGGATGTTGGGTGCAGTAAAGGGAAGGGAGGGGAGGGGAAGTGGAAATAGGCCAGATAGTAGCTCTCGGATCTCAATGTGTTCCGCGCGAATAGCTTCATTTCGTAGTTATTACAGTATACGTCGCTCATAATAGCGCACAGCGGAAACTTATCTTGGAATATATGGTTTTATAGTTGAGCTTGGAATAGAAATTTAGCAGCAGGATAGAGTTTTATTGAAGTATGTTTAACTGTTCAGTTACGTTTACAGTTTGACTTGTTTGATTAGTTACGAGTGAACTTTGATCCTTTGATTATTTATAAGCCTGTATTAAAATCTTTATTGAAAATGTTTTGAAAATAATAAGCATTGCTCATATAACTTTTGGAAAACCGAGTTCCCTGAAATTTCCAGGTTTTCCACCCCCAATATATTTCCCTGATATTTACAGGGGCAAGGCAACTGACGGAGTGGTTTCTTGGAGTAATAACTAAGGAAATTGTTATTTTTAGTTGGAGCAACTCAAAACCCTCTTCAAACTTACCAAAGTCATACAAATTTCCCTTAATTTTAATAAAAAGTACATAAATTTCTCTGAGTTTTCCCTGAATTTTACCAAAATTTGTATAAATTTCCCTGAGCTTTCCCTTAATTTTACAATTTTCTTTATCAATTTCCCTTGACTTTAACAGAATTTTTAGTGAACAATTTATTTCCAAGCTATTTCCAGGTTTTCCAGGTTTGTATGAACCCCGATAAAATACGTCACAGAGCTTCACAAAACGTACCACCATTTTCATTTTCCGTTTTCGAAATATGTTCGAAGGAAAAACTAACTTATTAGACTCAACTTTTGTATTTTAACTATTTAAAACCCTTATGGCAGTCGATATCAATCTCTAATAATCCTTTAAGTTTGCCTTTAATTGCTTGGTTCAGTCGCGATCTGTACGTGATGAGAAAATATTAAGTGTTTTAAACTAAGCCCCTCCCACTAAGTTCAACTAGACGAGCCTAGACAGGAAATGGTTGACTTAATGATTCACAGTATGGTAATTTTTTATGAATTAAGTATAATTAAGAAATCGACCCGAGTGGTTTTCCCCATAAACAAAAACCGAGTACGAAATTTCAGACTTGGTTAAATTCACATGGGGCAGAGAGTAGCCGGTGAATTTTATGGATCTAGAAATACCCAGCCAGAGAGGTGAAAGTCTAGTTCAAAACTTTTTAACTACGTTTGGCAACCGTGTAACTCTCAATTAACAAGTAGGTAATTAGGAAGGAGCCACGCCCCTGCATTCCCCCCTCCATGTTTGAGGCTCATTAGGAGAACTTTTGGTTAGGGGGGTGTAAGACATAGGCACGATGAGGAGGGGGGGGGGGGGGGGTTGGAGGAGATACTGGTCCAAAAGACGCTCGTATCTTGTTAATCACGGATGGTTGCTAAGCAACAGCTTCTTGCTATTCACTATGTTATCCAACAGCGCCATATTAGAAATATACTAGCTTGAAAAGTATCAAAAAGTTTCTATAATTGCGCTTAGTAGGAAAGTTTCCAAAATAATTATTTTATTATTACTTCTAACCAAGGAATTAATTATTACTTCTAATCAAGGTATTAATTATTACTTCTAATGAAGGTGCGCTGGAGAATAATAAAAGTTGAGGTGAGTTACAATAAATTAATTTATGGGTTAATTTCACGAAAATATTTTATGAAAGTGGAGTTTTAAAGATTTATGAAAAATTAATAATTTTTAGGTTGAGATAGTAATCACCAATTTATAGGCAGTAATTAAAAATTAAAACAGGCAATAATTAAAAATAATTATTAATAAATAATCGATTAACAATAAACGATCAGGAATCAATTCGCAATTCTTAATTCCAAGTAAAAACACCTTTCTTAAAAAAACCTTATTAATGATTAATAATTAGGTATCGAGAAGCGTTTATTCAATTTCCCTTTGTTAACTTCATCCTTATCAACTTCTGATTACTCTTGGACCTCCAATTCTTGTTCCTTAATGTAAATCCCCCTCCATCTTCTCCCTCCCCCGCTACTTTGTTCTCAAGAGGAAATTTTAGGCCTTAAGCTGTCTACAACAGGACTTAAGACTTACCGCGTCTTCGAATTATGATAAAAGACTTAAAAGAGGGAAGGTGATGGCAAATGAGTAAATGCGAGACCTACTACTGCCTACAGTTCGAGCTTAGTGTCATCGCGCCACCACGAAAGGTTATTATGATTAAAATTCATCTGTTTCGCCTACAAAGCGACTCGGTTAAGGCGGACGCCTTTCAGGTTATTTAGTGGTTTGCTCTTTACTTAATATAATATGCGCGAGGTACAATATGAATGGATGAATTGAAATTACGTCGATGTTATCATTTGTAACACGTTACAATTTCGGAATTATACTATAAAATATACCGTACAATAATACAATGCTTCGTATTGTTGTATTTTCCAGGTTCTGTTTGTCAAATAGCGCTTCAGGGAGAAGACGAAATACAGGGGTACATTTACCTATGTATTTTCTACGAGCGCCTGTAGAAATGTTGGTCCCGCAGCACACCAGTGTGCAGGGAAAAGCTAGCTTACAGGGGTTTTTGATTTTTGCTATTTTTAGTTTGTCCTAGGCTGTTTGTCTATGAATGAAGATTGGTCTAATATGAAAATATGTTAATGATTCTAACCTAACAATTTTAATTCAACGTTATTAAGTGAATGATTATAAATTAACGATTTTAAGTGAATGATTATAAATTAACGATTTTAAGTGAATGATTATAAATTAACGATTTTAAGTGAATGATTATAAATTAACGATTTTAAGTGAATGATTATAAATTAACGATTTTAAGTGAATGATTATGAATTAACGATTTTAAGTGAATGATTATAAATTAACGATTTTAAGTGAATGATTATAACTTAACGATTTTAAGTGAATGATTATAAATTAACGATTTTAAGTGAACTGATTCTAAATTAACGATTTTAAGTGAACGATTGATTCTAAATTAACGATTTTAAGTGAACTGATTCTAAATTAACGATTTTAAGTGAACTGATTCTAAATTAACGATTTTAAGTGAACGGATTCTAAATTAACGATTTTAAGTGAATGATTATAAATTAACGATTTTAAGTGAATGATTATAAATTAACGATTTCAAGTGAACGGATTCTAAATTAATGATTTTAAGTGAACGATTGATTCTAAGCAATTAAATAAAAAAAATTAAGGTAAGTTCTTACTTTTAAAAAAATAAAAAAGTCGGAGTTAAAGTGGGAAAAATCAGTTTCTAAAGCCCTTACAAAACTTAAATAACTGGTGTGGTACCTCGGGGGGATATATCTGGGCGTAGAGAGATAGAGTGACGGGTTATAGAAGATTCTTTTTTCACAGAACCCCCGGTCATCATCATTGATCATGGATGCTGGATGGGAAAAACGGGGGAGCTAGTCAGCTAGATGAAGAAAAACTTTCCCAAAACCCAGTTCTTTTCGTCGAAGCTTCGTCCTTCAAAGATTTGTCGCCAAGATTCGCCTTTGAAAAATGGATTTTTAGTTCGGTGTTCCGGAGAGGGTGGGCTACATCCCACCAAAAAAAAAAAAAAAACGCGGGAGAGGGTGGAGAATGAAGAAGACTAGATCCTGGCCTTGCCTTCTCGACACTAAAAACGCCACTTTGTTGCTATAAATGAAGATATCTAGCTTCGATATCGTCGGCAAGCCGATTTTATTTTGTACTCCACCGGTTCTTTTTATTTTTCTTTTCTTTTACGTGGACGATATAAAATGGTTTGGGATGGGTAAGTCGTGTCATGAACGGGTTCCAGTACATGTTGGTATGTATCTTTGGATTCTTAGGGCATGGGAATTATCTAGGGTCAAATGGTGAAATAGCCGTAATAATGGATCGTGGCCGAGAAGAGGGCTAGAGATATATTTTTCTAATTTGCTTAATTACAACAGCCCTAATTGTTATAACCCGAAGTATTTAGTATCGTTAGATAGGAAAGAAATAGGGCTATCATATATGCGCAAATGGTTTCTTTTTATCTCTTTTAAAACTAGGGTTGCGTTGTGAAATGGTTAGGGTTCGATCGTTTTTACTGGTAACATTCGGTTTGATGTGTAAAGCATTGAAGAACTAAAGTAGACTATAACCTTTTTATTTTTTCCTTACTATTGAAGGTTAGTTTTCGTCAGGCGCCTCAGGATAAAAAAATATATATACAGGGTGTTTTTGATAATTATGACAAAAATAAAGGGGGATGTTCTTTAGGCCATTTTGAGTCGAAAATGTAAATTTATCTCCATTTTGCCATCCGGGCCACCGTTTTCGAGTTATTATTTGAGTATTTTAGGGGTGTCATATTAATTAAATTAGAAATCATTGTCTTTCAGTTTCTTAATTAAATTTAAGAGGGTCATCTCCTTAAAGTTCTCCAATCTTAACTCGAAAAAAGTGTCCCTTAGGACAAAATGGAGATAGAAAATACATTTTCGACTCAAAACCTCCCAAAGAACATCCCCCTTAATTTATGGCAGACTTATCAGAAACACCCTGTATATTTCATCCTCCTTTCCTTGCCTATAACATCCCTTATTGAACACTGGTATTGGAAGTGGCTACAAGTATCGGGGCGCCTGTTTTTGATCGTAATAAAACAGCCCTGGTGGCCAATTTAGAAAAGTTTCTTCGTGTTTGTCTTGACTATACTATATCCCTTCCGCTTTACTTTAGCCATAGGCAGCCTTGTATTCTTTCGCTCTCTTCTTATTTTGCGGTGCAATTTTTTCTTTGCACTGAAAGCCGTGCGCGTGAAGCACTTTAGAACTTGATTGGTGAAGACTGTGGATCGTAAATATATGGTTCATGGTGTTAGATTTCAAAGGATAGCCTGCCGCTTTACGCCTTTTTTTTTACTTTGATTCCTTAAAGGTTTTTAGTTTCTTATTGCTCGGGATATTCCGTCGAATAAAAGGTTTTTAAAAGTTTGACGTTTAAAGAACTCATAGTGTTATTGATGGCTTAGTTAAACTAAAAATGTTTTAATAGATGCATTTACGAATTACGATTAAGTCAAGCTAGAAGTGAATGCATCAGTTTATAAGACATGTGCCATAAATATGACACTTTCTCAGGGTTCGGACGAAATTTTTACATTGAAAATCCCTGACTTTTCCAGGTTATACCTGACCAAATTTTGGGAATATCCCTGACCATTTTAAGGTGTTCAACAGAGCCCTCTTCATCATATTTAGCATTGCTCGAAGTACGGTTTGATATACCTAACGAAATTCCTGACATATCCCTGACTTTTTAGGAAAACATTTTAAATCCCTGACATATCCCCGACTTTTTAGGAAAACATTTTAAATCCCTGAGATATCCCTGACTTTTTAGGAAAACATTTTAAATCCCTGACAATTCCTGACCTTTTCCCCTTTTTTCCACATCCCTGACTTTTTCCCTTTTTTTCCACATCCCTGACTTATCCCCCTTTTTTCCACATCCCTGACTTATCCAGGTTCCGTACGGACTCTGTTCCTATACTTCATAATGCTATAGACTTCTTGAGACACCAGGCGTCGCTTTACAACAATCTATGACGTTTCACCCACGTCACATCATGACCAGCTCTCAGAAACCAGTGACAAACTTATGGAACATTTCGGGCAGCTTTATGGCTTCGATTTATATTCTTGGCCGCCATCTTTTAAAATGGCCGCCAAGAATATTAAAGTTGCTCTGAGGGGTAAGGCCGGGTGCCTTTGCTAGTAGTTAAGTCTACCGAGCCGCGAACATAATTTTTAAACATAGTATCAAAATGTATCCATTAATACATGCGCTGTTGGTTTCGCTTTATTTTGGCTATAAAATATGAAAATAATTTCCCAAAACTAGAGATTCTTGCAAAGTTTATGGATAGCGAGCGAGTTTAGTGACATAGCTATTTATAACGCGTTGGCTTGAAGACAAATGACTGTTGAATATTGAGGAAAACTTTTTCGGGGTTTGCGTGGATCGACCATGCTGCACTATGGGAAGCGCAAGTTTTAAAATTTTAATTGGCTATCTCCTGGGACTCGCGTAATAGAGTGTTTCGGAACAGGGGCCGAGGTTAGTAGATGAGAGAGCTGCGCTTAAAAAGATTTTTCGTTTCAAAATAACCCGACTTTCAAGCTAGGTTTTCCTTAACCCATAGAAGCCTTTTTTTTTTAAACAAAAGTTTCGTTTACGCAAATAATTCTTGGGCATAGTTTCTAAAGATACATGGTTGCTCCGTGAGAATTTATAGTCAAGTTCATAGCCATCTCATCTGATGCAGGTTCAAAACAAGGGGGATAAATCGTATAGGAGCCTGGTTTTTAAACAGTTTTCTCGGACGCGCGTAATAGGACGGCGGGAAAATAGGCTATTGTTTTCCCTGGCTTAATCCCCTTGTTGTTGGCATCAGTGGTTCAGTGGAGTGTCACCCCTATACACACCGCCCCCTCCCTCCCTCCTCCCCCCTCTCTCGCCAAAACCAGAGAACTTTTCTCCTAATTAAGCGCCAAGAAATAATTCAACGCCACGCAGCTTCCCCCCAACCGTTATATAGTATACACGTGCAGGCTTGAGAGGCTCGCTTCCTAAAACAAAAGCCTTTCGTTTTACTTTACCAGACGTTGCCTAGCAACCCGGAGAAGGAATGCCCCTAGGTAAACCCTGGAGGAGAAAGTTTGTATCTGCTGAAATTTTAGAACTTTAACGCGTGCGCGACAAAAGTTAAATAAACCAGAAGTAAAATTTCAATAGGTTTAAGGACAAAAATCACGTTTGATTTGTAATGATTTGTCAATTTAAAGAGTACTTTCTTTATAAATTTCAAGGTGTATTATTTTATATTGAAAGAGTAATCTACAGGACTCTCAACACAGCTTACACGCTGCAGAAACGGCCATTTCTTTGCTAAAGTTGATTAGTCCATTGACTAAGAATTTTACCACGTAACTTTCCCTGATTTTACGAGTCAATTATTTGTTTCATGATTTTTAGCCGACAGTTATTTTGTTCCATGACAATTATGATTTTCCCTGATTTTTATCAGTCAATTATGATTTTCCCTGATTTTTATCAGTCAATTATGATTTTCCCTGATTTTTATCAGTCAATTATGATTTTCCCTTATTTTTGCCAGATAATTAAGTTCTCCCTTATTTTTACCAGAAAATTATGTTTTTCCCTGATTTTTATCAGTCAATTATGAGTTTCCCTAATTTTTTCAAAGTCATATAATAGAACTCAAACAGCTATAGGGTATTATTTCGACAATCTCAACTTAACTTGTTAATTTATTTATGAAGGATTCAGTATCCGCAAGCCGTATATTCATTAAATCAAATATAACAATGAAATCTTTAAGAGTTACTTCGTTTTCGCATTTATACTTGACAGGCAGGCGCCTCTTGTAGCTCGTTGGCTCACTTTTACGCGCCATTTATTATTGAAAAGGGGGCGCGTGCGAGACCGGAGTTTCAAATTAAAATTTCTGACAGCATCGGATCTCCTCCGCAGCTTTTTTTTATTTCTTTCCCTCTCGCTTGGTGGCAGGACTGTAGATACTATACTCTTTTAATCCCCTAGTTCCCCCCCTTTTCTTGTTAAATTATCTGGGATTTAAGGTAATCTTACAACAGATAGGGAGTACTCAAAAAACTGAACTGAACAGATTACCTACATCAATTTTAATTAAACTTTCCAGGTAAAATTCCAACACTCTTTCATCTCATCGAATAAAAAAAAAGAATATATATGTATATTCAGTTGAAATTAAGACCATAATTAAACATTTAATTTGGTTTAACTCCAAAAATTAACTGGCATGATTAGAGACATCAATTCTGATTAAATCTAACCGTAACACTCTTCTCGTCGAATTCCAAAAATATTTCTAATTAATTTATTCGTATTACATTTAACCAAGAAGCGATATCTAGTTTACTAGGGAGAAGGTAAAGATGCCTAAGTATAGTCCCAGTCCCCCTTTCAAAATACAAGGGGGGACGTAAAAGGAGGCGTCGGGCTATTTCGCCTCTCCTCAGTCGGAAAATACGTAATTTTCGTCATTCGCGTCGCGCTGACGTGAGTTTTCAAGAACCAATGAGATGCTGGTTGTAATTTGGAAATGCGGCAATTTACACCTTCTCTCTAGTAAACTAGATATCGCTTCTTGATTTAACTACGTTTAAATTTATGGTAAAAGAAAATCATTTTTCTTCCGCCTGTCATATTCGATTTTATTTATAATTCCCACATTATTCTTAATGCATAGTTTACAGACTAGGATAATTGATACCATTTACACCAGGAGGCGAGGCTACTTGGTACTGCGCTTTGTCCGCCAAGTAGCCTAACTTCCTGCTCCAATTTTGAATTTTTCCGAAGTGCTAGTTTCCCAATTAAAACGAACTACGTTTCTTTGAACCACGCCTCTCCTTGTTCACGTGCCTCTGACGTAATAGAAATATTTTACCCACCCGCCGATGCCGATTCAAACAGTCCCTTTAAATTCAGAAAATATACTAAAGCCGAACCCTTCACAAATAATATTATTCTTTTTAAGCATTGTCAATCGAATTTCAATAAACCAAACAAACCGATGAAAATTACGATTCCGTCAGCGTACGTCCAACTAATTTGGAAATAAATACTTTGTGCCCAAACGCGAAAAGGTAATTTCTATAAAGAAAGAGGAGGGACCGGTAAAATTTTAGCGAATAAGTTCAACAGCCCCATTAGAAACCCGTTCCTATATATCTGCTATACAATCAGGCGTCCAATCTGGCTGACTTATAGATTCGAGTCACCTGCAGCCATGCCATCATTTGAAGCCACGCGCTAAACTATACCTACAAAAAGAAGGCCAGGTTAGCGTTTAAAGAGGCGCGAGACCAGTTTCTATACCGCAACCACCCCCGCTCTGTCTCTCTCTCTCTAAGCGGAGATGATGGTGAAAAATTAACTTTTAATATATTCAAGTACATGAGGAGTCCGGGGATAAAAGGAAGGGGGGGGGGTAGATTATTCTTAACGCGTCATTGAACACGCGCCACGAAAAACTCTATTATTGTTATACCAAGAATTGAATACATTTTGCAAAGAATATTGGCTTGGAAAAGCCCTTAAAGATGGGAGTAATAATAAAATTCTACACGTCAGGGTGTTCTCCAAAAAGGGTAACAGGACAGTACTGGTTTTATGGGCTTGGTCTTATATGACATTTGGCTCTAACGGACACCTTTTTCAAGTTACGTTTAGAGTGTTTTACTGATGGCCCCTTAAGCTAAATTAGCAATGTCTTTCACTTTCTTACTTCAGGGTTCAGATCAAAATCTCAAAAATAAATAGAGGAAAAAGGGACTTTTCGCGAATAAAATGGGTTAAAATAGTGACCAAAAGTTTGAAAGTAGAAACTAAACCAAAAAGGGACCGCTGGTGAAACAAAATGGAATCTTAAATACATAAAAATGCCTTAAAGCGACACGTTTTCAGGTATTAAGTGAAGGTAAGAACATTATATCACCCTAATTTTCAATTTTCAACCAAATAGCGAGTTATTTCAGACTTTTCTTACAGATAGTTTTATTTCGGCTTTACTTCTTTACAGAAATAGTTAATCTAGATATCTCCCCTTGACTAACTACTAAATAAATACTTTTGGTCCTCGGTTTTTGGAAAATAAGGCGATTTAAGGACCAAATACCGATTTTAGGCTAGATTAAGGACCTTGCAGGAAAATAGGGACTTTTAAGGACCTGAAGGGAGCCCTGCAATGGTGACAAGTAAGTTTAAATCAAAAATTGTACTGATACAAGAGAGTAGTTGAATATTCACGATCCAATTAACCGAATTCATATTGGTATACCTATAGTGTTACTATATACGGTTTCCTGTCAAGCTGAGTCGGCCCTTCCCGCGTTAAAACACACACCTATGGGAAAAAGAAGAGTAGGAGGAGGAGGACTTGTTATAAATTACAAGCCCACTCCTTTTCTCGCAAATAACTAACCCAACCAACAGTGTCACGTGCATTCCTGATTTCCAAGGATAAAATTCATTAACAGATTAATCTAAAGAGAAAGAAGGGCTACATTTTTAAATAGCCTCGGGACAATCGTAACTATACTCGAATAACCGGATTATTTCTCTTTATAAAAGATATTTAAGGAATTTGTAAAGTTAGACCACAAAAAGTCAAAGCATTAATCAGTAGAATTACTTCTTTAATTTTACTACAGGGCGCCCAAAAATGTTTCTGTTGGAAAATTCCATCACACGCGATGGCGTTAATCATCAGTCTACGTCATTTCCGGTCTATCATATCATATGGTGAAGCGTCAAAATAATAGCGGGAGGTCAGGAAAAAAGACTCCCAGTTGCGTTGAGCGCGCGCGCCGGAAGTCAAGGCTATGACGTCCATAGATGTTGATAAAATCAGGGGGCTTGCTAAACCATAATCAAGACTCAAGGGATACTTCAAGCTCCGAAATAACGTTGTACCCTAATACATATTTAAGGCCAGGAATTAACTGTTACTTCGGGTAATAATTCTAAGGACATTTAAGTGTATCTTTAAGAGGATAAAAGAGTGGAGAAATATGAAAGAAAGAAAGAAAGAGTGCGTTCCAGCTGCTTCTGAATATCAATCATATTTTCTCCATCCCACCCTCTTCCCGCCGCCTCGGCGGTTTCCATCTATTTCACACCAAAGTATCCTACTTCGTTCTGAATGGAGTATAACGCTATACACTAAAAACGCAACTATAGCCGGCCGGTCAACTGGACCTCGCTCGAGGTACAACGAAAAGTAAACAGAGTGAAAGTGGGCAGAAATAAATTAGGCTCCGAAGTAAATACTATACGTGTTTCTGAGAAGTCTGTTAGAAAATAATGGGAGGTATTCTTTGGGCTATTTCGAATGTAACTTCTATGACACCGTTTTCAAGTTATGTTTCGAGTGTTTTACGGATGACCCCTTAAATTTAATTAAGGAATCAAAAACCAATGCTAATTTAATTAGGGGGTCATCCCTAAAACACTGAAATCATAACTTGAAAACGGTGACCCAGACAGCAAAATGTCATAAAACCTTTTCGAATCAAAATCGCCCGAATAACATCCGTCTTAATTTTTGACAGACCTTTCGGGAACACCCTGTATAATTTAGTTTTTTTCCCGGATACATTGAACAAATTAATTCCCTGACTTTTTCCTTCGATTTTCCCCTCATATTATAGCCCAAAATTATCATAGCGCTGTAGAAGTAATGATTTTCGAAAACTTCGAATTAAGTTACTTTAGTTTCCATTGTTTACTATTTTATAAACAGCACTTGGACTGTAGGTCCGTCCACTCAGAGATAGAATTGTCTCTTATTATTACCTACCCCGGAATGGACTTAGGTCTGAGTGGAGAAAATTGCTTTAGCCTATATTTTTGGCGTCGTAATTTTTTTTTCGCAGCTCGCTAGCTTTTTTTTTAATAATAATAAAAATATGAAAGGTGCATCAAAGAGTCAAACAATCACCCTCCCTCTTTGTCAAAAACGGTTGCTATGGTTACGATAAAGAATAGAATAAAATACACTGTAGCATTCCGCTAAACCTATCCTTAAAGGGAATATGAAACTCTTACCTAATCGTTAAATTCTATCACTTTTAATTAAATGAAAAACTATATCGCCTTTCTAAATAGCGAAAATTTAAATAAATGGGCCAATTATATTTACGGGAACTGCCCTCTCTAATTAAATTAAATTAATTAATTAATTAAATTAATGATTAGAGTAACAAGATATTTTGAATTATAGGGGATTATATTTGCAGCTCGTTTTATAGTTTTAGCATAATTTAACGAAGTTAACAAACAATTTAATGCAAGTAATTATGACATTAACAGCGTTAATGCCTAACGCAATATCAACAAACAAGCTTTTCTGTAAGCGTATTATCGTCGTGGCATTTACTAAGTACCCATATACGAACTGAGAACGTATGAATAACCACCTTGAGTCACCATAACTTTCATATACTGTGGTCAATATGGCGAGATTAGTAAACTGGGGGGGGGGGACCATGGCATCACGAGGTGTGCTACAGTCCCAATAATTTCAAACGTTCTCGGATCACAAATATGTTCTTGCTTGTACCAATATAAAGGAGAGATTTTTCAACGGTTATTCTCCGAAAGAAAAGTTCAATTAAGTCCCTATATGGGCATCAGAGTAATTAAGCAAAACACTACACCAAAGCGTAATGACTCTGGATAATTATTCCTAGAAAGACCGCCAAAATACCACACACACACATACACACTCTTATAGCGTAGAAAGTAACGCGGTGTAAACGCGTATGGTAGTTAAGCCAGGGAAGAATTAAGGGTCTGGCGGTGAAACTGAGCGAAATTAACGTTTCAACGTTGCTATCATTATTAGGGCCGATACAAATGATACTTTCTCATTAAAGACAAGCGGACATCAAACACGTGGACGTTATTAAAACTAAAACTTGAATAATTAATGTATACATCGGCCGGATCGCCGACAAATTAAAATTTTAAGTACAGTGACCTTAATTCAACAAGGAAGTGATGCTTTAATTATTTCCAACAAGTTGGGAATCTCGTAAAGACGTCCGCTATTTACTACAAAGTTGCCATAAAATGTTCGGTTTTAAATTACCAGAGTTCTAGCGGATTTTCCTGACTATTTCGCGCGTAATTTTAAGGCCAAAGGTTAACAGAATTCTTATACTTATTAGCAAGAAGTGATATCTAGTTTATTAGGGAGAAGGTATACGTTGCCTAAGTATTCGCGCGCCATAGTCCCAGTCCCCTTTCAAAATACAAGGGGGGACGTAAAAGGAGGCCCCGGGTTATTTCGCCTCTCCTCAGTCGGGGGATACGTAATTTTCGTCATTCGCGTCGCGCTGACGTGAGTTTTCAAGAACCAATGAGATGCTGGTTGTAATTTAGAGGCGGGGATTAACTCCGGACCTACGTTGTCGTTTGGACTGGAGATAAAGCTACTGGAAATGTGGCGAATTTATAGCTTCTCCCTAATAAACTAGATATCACTTCTTGTTATTAGTAAAACTAAGAAATATTCTCTTTGAAATTGAAATTACGGGTGTGACTCGGACGTCATCGCAGATCGTTTGACTTAATTGCATTTGAAATAAAAACTGATCTAGTTACGACTTCATGTGGGTACTGCTCCTAGCAGGCGGACTAACCCGCATTGTGGGGATATAGTCTGCACTAACTTTTGAAAACTTACTGGTATATTATATTTAACGTAAAAAGTGGTATATTAAAAAAACTGGTCCATTTTTTTGTATACAACATTTTCCCTAGGCTACGTAAAATGATTTCGCGCCGAAAAACTTTCTTTGCAGAAAAAAAAGAACTAGTTTTGCCTTGAGAAAACGGGAGAAAATTTCTCCTCTCACTTTAAACGTTTCTTCCCACGGTTCATTCCTCGCTAAAAAAAAATGTGGAGCCCATACTTTTAAAAAGATAACCACCACGCTACTTCTAAGTCTTCCAGAAACTTACATTACTCCAAAAAAATAGCAAGTTAAAAAGAAAATTTCTAGCAAAGGTTTGCATTTCATTCCTAGCATAAATTTAAAATGGGGGTCCAAGCTGAGAAAAGGTCTTCAAACGCGCAAAAAAAAATGTTCGAGTTTTTTTTCCAGGGGGGGGGGGGTAGGATAATCCCCAGTTGGACCAAGATGAAAATATCCAGGTCCCAAATTCCAACTTTACTTTGCAGTAAAGCCAAACCCAAGTAAATAAATCCATGGTTTCTTGAATAAATGGTTTAGAAAATTATTCGCGTTAATATTTGAATTTAAAATTTAATTTGATAATTTGTACTTTTAATGCGCTTGGATTATTTTGATTAAGCGTCACTTTCTTGGGTCAAAGGTTAGTGTAGTAGGTTATCAATGCCGGTTTAGGATCCTCAAATATCATAGCCACCACCAAAATCTCAAATAAATAGGATGAAAAAAGGGACGGGGTAAAATAGGGCCAAAACTTTGAAAGTAGGAACCAAAAATGGACCACTGACGTAACAAAATTACATCTTTACTATGTAAAAATGTCTTAAAAGTGACACGTTTTTATAGACATCTCCCCTAGACAAACTACAAAATAAATGCTTTTTTACCAGCGGTTTTTGGAAAAATAGCGCGATTTAAGGAGTAAATACCGATTTTAGGCTAGATTAAGGACCTTGCAGGAAAATAGGAACTTTTAGGGACATGGTGGGAGCCTTGTCTACGCGAATCTTCAAGACCTATTCTAGTGTTACACGACATGGTTCAACCATTTCATGAAACACAAGAGGTCCAAAAATATATATACATAAATAAAACTATTTCTTGGTGCCAGGTGGTACAAGAATACGATATAGGCTAAGAAATGGCGCGAAAAAATTGCGTCTGTGAACAGAGTGCCGGGGAAGAAAAATATCAATTTACATTCTTGGTGAGGAGGGCCTGGAATGAGAACTCTATATAGACCAAACATCCATGCCCCATACTGGAGACCAAAAGTAGAAAGAAACGTAACGTTCATCCCAAGTTCAAACTACGTTAAAGTTAAAATTAAATACATCATTTGTCTAATAGAAAAATTGGGGGGTAAAATTTGGTATTCCTAGAACAGGCATTATGGGACGGACTCGCCTCGTATCTCTCGGACAAGACAAAGATGCGTACAGTTTTTATCCAAAAAAGAACACGCTCAAAAGTTTGAGACTAGACTATTAGGATGGGAGGAAGATGGGGAGGATAGATAAAGGATGACTTCCGGTTGAGCGCTCATCCGCTGAACAGTAAGGTTAGGTCATGACTCCTTGACAAAATGGTTAAGGCGTATTAATATGCCTTCTTGGCGTGGTGTTGATGATAACCGGAGTGAATTAATTAATTAATTTAACTACCGATTAAAGTGAAATTTCGTTTTAAATTCAATTGTGACATTACGCTAATTTAACTTGAATAACTTGGTTTTTGTGGCCCGAAAAAATCAAAATTTTATTCTAAGTAATAACATTGAAGTTTTAATAGCTTTCCGCGTATTTAAAGATGAGTTACCAAACCATTTCATTCAATGAACTATGGTTAATGGATGGGACGGCTTTGAAGGGTATGAAATTACGAAACAAAGTTTCGGATAATGACCTATTTCTTCTTTGTTTCGTTTTTAGTTTTAAGAATTTTTCCATTTCGGAATTTTATGGTAATTCCAAGCTTTTGCCGGAATGACGAAACCGTACTACCATATTGAACGGAAACATTTAGAATATGTGGAGAGGAATTAAAATTATTTTTAGACCATTTAAAAACAATAGGCCAAAATTAAATCACCTTAAATGACCATTCAAAAATCGTATGCCCAAAACGATAAAGTTAACGCTTCCCCATTGAATTCAACAGTCTTCAAAATTAGTGCCAGTGACTTATTTCTCCTTTCCTCCAATTTCAATTGCAAATTTGTTTTGATTATAATAAATTAGAAGCTACGTAGAAGTCCCGAGAAGATTATTTACGCTTTTAAATATTAAACAAACAATAGATAAAGGCCTTAACGGAAATGATTATTATAATACCTCGAAATATTATCTTTGTTTTGAATAAATTAGCGAAAGTTTCTCATTATATAAAACGGTTCCGGAAGTAGCTTAATCCGAAGTTTTGATATCTATTTGAAAAAGGAACTATTTTTTAGTTTAGGAAGTTTCTCGTAATTTTACTCGTCTCATACTGATCTCTAAAAGTCACTGTAATAAATCAGACTCAGTCGAGATAGGATAACGTGGGTGAAATAAAGGTCAAATGGTCAAAGTACACTTCTTTAAATTAATAATACATTTACTTGATATTTCAGGCTTGGATTTCAACCCCGACTTAATGTTGCCCTTTCCAATAAAATAGTTTAAGAAAACTGACCGAAAAACATTTTGGAAACGGTCTAACGCGTCTGTTTACGCAAGGTATTTTAAGTTTGGTGCGAAACAAATTCAAGGTTATTTTAAATTATCAACTTTAAATCAAGCAAGCTTATCACGTGAAATTTAGACTTAACAAAATTAAAGCGTGTAACGTTTTTCATTGCCAAATTAAAATACCAGACAAACAGGTTAATAGTGGATATGAGAAGGAAAACGAACATTTAACAATTACCAGTGCAAGTGCACTTTGCTATAAAATATAACCTGCATTTTCAACAATTTCCACGTGACTACAAAATCTTCCTATTCAACAATTTCAACGTGGCTATATAAACTTCACATTCAACAATTTCCACGTGGTTATATAAACTTCACATTCAACAATTTCCACGTGGCTAAAAAACCCTCACATTCAACAATTTCCACGTGGCTAAAAAACCCTCACATTCAACAATTTTCACGTGGCTAAAAAACCCTCACATTCCACAATTTCCACGTTGCTATATAAACTTTACATTCAACAATTTCCACAAGGCTATAGAACCCTCACATTCAACAATTTCCACGTGACTACAGAACCTTGACATTCAACAATTTTTTACGTGACTACAGAACCTTCACATTCAACAATTTCCATGTGGCTAAAAAACCTTCACATTCAACAATTTCCACGTGGCAAGAAAACCCTCAAATTCCCTTATATAAAACTAAGATACGATTTCTACTGAAATTTATCGAAAATAAATATGGGTTAAAAACGATACGATGCCAGAATTGAAGATTATGTCTTTGATAACCTCTTCAGTTAATCTATTATTTGTAAAGATACTTAAGATTATATAGTTAATGTCGGCCTCTTTAGGACCTCCGTAGATTTATTTTTGAAGAGAGTTGGTTGACTGGGGGAGAGAGAGAGTTGGGCTAATAATTTTCTTAGCGTTATCGTTTGCGGCAAGGTTGAAGTGGTTCTTAAGTGTTTGTTAAGTACCCTTGAGGGCTTTCACTATGGCCTCCTATTAATTATGTAACTATGCTTCTCAGGAAGTCGAAATTCACCCCTCTTTCTACCCCCCCCCCCCCCCTCGTTTCTTGTCTGATTCTATAAAAGATTTCTTTGTTGCAATAAAAAGAAACTGTATAGCCATGAACTTCGTTTCTGATAACACATCGGCCGGACAAAAGTTTTCTCATACTATGTTCAATAAATATATCACTAGAATACTTCATTGTCTTCTTTATAAGTTGGGAGAAAGAACTTTTAATTTTGCAGAGTTCGTTACTAGACAGGGTTGCCACGCAATTTTCAGAACCAAATTCCCTGACTTTACCAGCTTCTCCCTGACCTTTTTCTGAGATTTTTCCTGACATTTCTAGGCCGAAAGTGTAAATGTTTACACTACGTTTTAAGTTCTTATAATTAAATAAACTCTCTACATTAAGTTTTCCAATGTATTTGTTGCACCAAAATGAATAAGAAACATTTTAACTATAAATAACAGTCCGAGAGATTTTTTTAAAGGCATTTTTTTAAAAAACAATTCTAGACAATTTTAAGCAGGGTTGCCACGGAATTTTCAGAACCAAATTCCCTGACTTTTCCAGTTTTTCCCTGACCTTGTCTGCGATTTTCCCTGACCTTTTTAGGCCGAAAGCGTTAATTTTTACAGCGCGTTTTAAGTGCTTATAATTAAATAAACTCGATCTACATTAAGTTTTCCAATGTATTTGTTGCACCAAAATGAATAAGAAACGTTTAACTATAAATAACAGTCTAAGAGATATTTTTAAACGCATTTACTTTACAAAAACAATTCTAGACATTTTTAAAGATTACTCTAGAGTTTTCTGTGTTAAGAGAGGATGACCAGAAACTTTCATCCCCAGAAATTTTACCAACTAAAATCATTTTCCCTGACTTTGCCGAAACTTTTAAAATTCCCTGACTTTTCCGGCCCAATTTTAAATTCCCTGACTTTTCCAGGTTTTCCAGGTACTGTGGCAACCCTGTTTAAGGGTTGCTCTAGAGGTTTTTGTGTTAAGAGAGGAAGGGGAGAAACTTTCATTAATCTTTCAATGAAGACTTATCCCCGGACATTTTACCACTAAAATCAAATTCCATGACTTTTCCCTGACCTTTTCAGCCCATTGTTAAATTCCCTAACTTTTCCAGGTTTTCCCTGACCCATGGCAACCCTGCTAGAGAATTCTGATTTCTAACAGGCTCCATTAAGCCATCTTCTTTAATTCAAAGCCTCCAATAATAGAACTCGTAGTAAAAATTATAAAAAGTATTAATGTAAAAAAATTCCACCTCAGTTCCCATACATCCAGGTAATACGATCTCGGAAACTCTTTTTTTCCATCGTAACGGATCTCAAATAAAATTCACTGTTCAACCAAAAATTTATACGGATATAATAATACGTGGGAAAAGGTGAGTGAGTGGGGGGGATGGAATAAATCGCTTTATATGTAAAGAATCGGATCAAGGAAGCCTTTCTATCCTTTGATGTAAGAAAAAAAAAGAGGAAATCTTAAAATATACGAAGCTTAACTTCGCAGAAAGAGAGACACGGAGATGAGAGGGATTAAGTATAAAGGAAAAGAGAAAGATGAAAAGAGACTTTTTATTTTAAATCTAAAATATCCGATGGTTGGCTGTAAAATCTGACTGATCCCGAAAATTCAGTTCGGTTCAATTCACATATGTTATTATATGATATATTCCGATATTTGAAACACGAAGAGTTTTCTAATTTTTGGTATTTGATTTTAAGAGCCTAAAATGGCAAGAATATCGTCATGGAAATACTTGTTTTGGTAGCTAATTATGGTTGGCTGTAAAATCAGACTGATCCCGAAAATTCAGTTCGGTTCAATTCACAATTGTTATTATAGGATATATTCCGACAGTTGAAACAGGAAGAGTTTTCTAACATTTGTATTTGATTTTAAGAGCCTAAAATGGCAAGTATATGGTCATGGAACTACTTGTTTTGGTAGCTAATTACCGAAAAATTAAGGCTATAAGGGTATCATGGTGGCAAACTAGGGGCAATTGGGCAATCTTTATACTACTGCCTTTAAAAATTCTAAACTAAATTCTCCAGACTGAATCTAATCACTTTTAAGTTACCGCAAAAATTCAGACCAATCACGAAGAACCAAATTAAACAGTTAATATTCTACCCAAATAATAAATATTGCTACTAAAAAATTGGAGCTTGTGGGAGCTCAGTTGCTAGTTTGATTACAACTAATAACAATAGTATCAGTATTGTACAGCAGTGTTTTCAACTGAATCGGGCGGAACTACAAGATTTTCAGTCTGTTGTAGCACGGCCCACTCGATCATGCTAGCTCCTCGCGTTATAGAGCCAGTGCATGGTTGTAGATTGAACTGAACTCACAAATGCAACTGGCAACACTTATCCTCACACTACCCTTAGCTATCAGTCTCAATTGAAATATTTTCAAGCTCATCGCACGTGCCCATGCACACGGCTATTTTCAAAAATTTCAGGAAACATCGGAGATGATTTCCAGTCCTTAACACCACCACTCGTGAAGTTGCAAGCAGAAACTACAGTGAAGCTTTTGCTATGTAGGAAGGTAGGGACCTGAAGTATTAGGAGTAAAAGTGGAGGCAGTAAAAGAGGGGGAGGGGGGGGGTTAGAGGTAATCCGAAAACTGGGGGTAGATAAAGGGGAAGAAAACTTTGATCAAAACCGGGAAGAGAAGTACCTGAGGGGTCCGGCAGTCCTACCCATCCATTTTCATTCGAATATTAATTTTTGCAAAACAAATTTTTTTTGTTGTATAATTTACTCAAATATTTCTATGTAATTTCTGTAACACAATAGCGGTACTGATTTAAACTACACTGGGTTTACAACTAACCTGTTGGTTGGTAACTATAATTAATTTTAAATAATATCTAAACCACAAATTTTTATAAATGCTTATTCAAATATTTTCTCATTCAAACCGAAAAATTTCAAGTTTTCTAATGAGCCACGCGATAACCGGTTTTTGTTGGTAATTAGCGTCAAAATTACAATTAGATCATATAATGCTAGCTAATTGGGGGTAATTAAGCAAACTATGGGAAGTTTAAAAGCTTGTGCCTTTTACTTTAATCATATTATTGAAAATAAATTGAGTTTATTTATTCATTCATTTATTTTCGCAATCGTATCTCGATCGAATCATTTTCAAACTTACGTATGGAATCGAAAAAAAAAAAAGAAATCAGATTTGAAAATCGTAAGTGTCGATCCCCTCGGTAGAACTTACAGCAAGGAGTTAAATGGGGGAATAGTCCATTTTCACCCACCATAGGGTGGTGACGGAAGCAATTACGCGATTCCTTCAAAGTAAAATGAGGGGGAGGCAAAGATATCGATACAACAAAAAATAAAAAAGCCTAACCTATATTACGATTATTAACCTAAGACCAGCGTATTTGCGAGAATTTTAATTAAACTTTTGTCATGAATTTCAACCCACGTGTGACATATAGCATTTTCCCGCTTGCGTGCCCTGATTTTAATGGGGAGTGAAAATTGGTTTAACAATTTCATATACTGTTACATATGTTTGAAGGAAGTAATTCAATTGTCAAAAACATCGCTAACAAAAAACAGAATAGGTGACAATCACTATGAAGGAAAATTCCGTTAAATAAAATGAAAAAGGTTTGTTAAAAAAAATTGGTGAACCAAAATTCCATTACAAATGTTGAAGTACCCGACCCCATGACGTTTGCCAACGTACATGTACGTGTTTCGGATGTATACATTTAGCGCGGGAAAACTTCATATAGTATAGGTTTCCTAAGCCTTGGTCGATATTTTTATGGCGCTAGACTTTTCCTATTTCTAGATGTGGTAAAACTCCGTGAAAACGGAATAATGCGAGGGCGACTTGGTTACTTCGCGTTAACGTCGATGAAAACCATAAATGGTGTAACACTAATAGCGAGTAATGCCTTGACAATAATCAAAACTTTGTCATAGGCCAGTATAAGTACGAAAATTTTCAAAACCCTTAATCTTTGGTGCTAGCATCATTTTGACAATGCTTAGAATGAAAACTAACGAATAATGAAATGTTTCTTACTTGCGACAGTTGACAAAGCATCCGTCTAGAAGGAACTGATAAAGTTTCCCGGGAAAACCGTAAACTCTTGACCGATTTTTCACAAAAAAAGAAGCCGCCGTTCGCCGTGCAGACCGCTTTACACCATGACGTCGTCGAAACTGAGTTCAGACTTTAGAGTACCGCACGCGCACGGCTCGCCACGATTCCCGCGAAACGAAGGAGCCAAAGAGGGGGGGGGGGGAATGGTGGCTTCCGAACAGCCGGAGGTCAATGCGTTACGAGAAAAGTCTTTCCTCGCGCGGCGTTTCATGGAAATGGCCTGTTGTTATTATAAGAACTAAACCTAATTACTTTCCTCTTGGTTCTGTTATAACTGAAAAGGAAATATCAAGGAGATAAACACTAGGAATACGTTGTTCACGCTTGATGATTAGTTACCTTGAGAGTTTGTGAATGGTTAAATTCAAAAACCATAACTTCTCATTCAAATTCGCATTTGACTTAGTCATTATCTTATAAAAATGTTCTTTTACCTCTGAAAATTGCTTTTTAAACTTCACCGACAAATAGTAAGACCAAAAGACAGGCAAAAGAGGTGAAATGGAGTTGCAGTCGAAATGGTGATAGGCGATCTGAGGCAATGAAAGTGTACCTTGCGCAAGCCCCTACTCTTCAGTAGGCGATTTTTAAGTGCTGCCGCGTAGCCCCATAGTATTTGTATGAGAACTGGCTTCTTTTTTAGGAAAAACTTTACTTTAGCTCGCGCATTCAAAATACAGTTTTTCCAATAAATATCATTTCTTGGAGGTTAATTATACGATAATTAATTACATTTAAGTCGCGGAAACTATTTTAATAAATATTTTCACGAACCTAACCAAACCTAACCTAACCTAACCTAACCAAACCTAACCTAACCTAACCAAACCTAACCTAACCTAACCTAACCTAACCTAACCAAACCTAATATTGATTATAATAGTTTCCGCAAACCTAACATTTCTTGGAGTTGACAATATTTAGTAATATTTTGGAAAAGGTGATATTTATGCAGTTGATAAGCCTTGGCAATAACAAAAACAGGCGCACATTAGCCGCTCATGGAAGGGAATAAGAGGGAATAAATTACAAAAAACATGGAAAATATTGATGTAAGTTAGTTTCCGCACCTTAAATTTAATTAATTATCGTATAATTAACCTCCCAGAAAAGATATTTATTGAAAAAACTGTAATTTGAATGCGCGAGCTAAAGTAAAGTTTAGCCCTTTTTTAAGACACAGGGCTCACCCTTCACATTTCTGCACCGTGTGAACATACCGAAAGGCTGAGGATGCTGGGAGGACCTATAATTCGTGTTAGTAAGCAAGTGGTAAGAGGTTAATGGTATTATCCGCTTCTTCCCGGCGGCCGGGTCCTGTTTTTAAAAATGGCGCCTAGGAGATGAAAATAAAAAAAAACCCGCTCAAATAAACATTCTGGCGCCATCTGCATAATCTGTCTTCAGATTTCATTTACTTATTAATAGTATCTTTTATATTTACTTATAGTAATAATAATGTTTTTCGTCTTTAAATTAGTCAAATCTTATGAAAAAAACAACAATATGTTACTAATTTGTAAAACTATAAATTTAATTTTATAGACAATCAACAGACAACGCTCTCTGCTTACGTTTTGATTTCTATTAGGGGAGTGGGGCTACAGAAACAGGGGTCTAGGGGGGTAGGTAACAAATATATGAGGGGAATACGGAAGTTACGTTTTTTAATCATGAAAAATAGACCTTTATGATTGGCTTAATTGTAGTCAAAGGCGCATGACGTACTACTTCCTTCTGCGCCCCATATCGCGATTGGCTACCGAGAACTCCGTTGTTTAACCCCAAAGCAGAAGCCTGGACGAGAAAGGAAAAATAATTCGCGGCGTTCGTTGTCTGTATGGCAGTTGGCACAGCCATTTTTTGGGGTTGGTAAGGGTGAAGTTACTTAGCTACTGGTAATATTTCATTCGATTTGTTTGATAGGTATCTAGTTGAAACATTTGTTAAGCGCGTACCGTATCGTACGTAAGAGAAAAATTTAAAAACTGTGTAACATGGTGAAACGCAAAAGGTGAGTTAGTTGAACTAAAAATAGACATCATAAAAATAGGCTAGGATTGTCACTAAATTTAATAGTCGCCATTTTGATTTGGTCCAGCGTTAGGTCTAATTTTTCGACCAATAAGAAGCCGCGCAAATCTGAGAATCAGTCCGCCGTTCAAGGTCATGGTGGTAATGCTGGAAATATTCATAATTTGGTCCTGATTAAATCAGAAATCGTTGAATCTGAAATCGTGGCCAAATCAGGAGAAAATTTAAACATGAATGAGTCAGTTGAAGATCAGTTGGGGGAAGTTAAAATTAAAAAAGAATTTAGTGAAACTGGCATTGTCAAAAAAAGACGTAAAAAATCTAAATGGGCAAGTGGTATTGTGCCCAATTACAAAAAATCTAAGAAAAATATTTCAAGAAATTCTTTGCTGTCTTCAACCAGTAGGGCATTGAAAAATGTTAAAACTATTTATCACTCCCAAGAGTTACCAGGAACTGAGACAACAAGCAGCACTGGTGTACCTACAGAACTCTTACGTTCTGATATTCCAGATGATAATTTAGAATTATCAATTACCACTCATCCAAACACTTATTCTCCGTCACAAGCTACGGAATTATTATCTTCCCCAACTCCAGACACTAATGCACAATTGGAAACTTCTGAAGAATTGACTATGACCTCTCAAACAACAAAGGATTTGGCTATGACCACTCAAACAACAAATGAATTGACTATGACCACTCAAACAACAAAGGAATTGACTATGACCTCTCAAACAACAAAGGAATTGGCTGTGGCTTCTCCAACCACAGATCTCAATGTATCTTCTCAGACTCTGGAACAACCAACATCTATGGAACCTACTTTACCACTAGGAAAAAATAAGCCAAAGAGGAAAAGAGGGAGACCCAGGCGTTTTATTGAGGATTTGAGCAGCTCTCTTATTAAACGGAAACGGGCAAAGAAGATAAAGAGAAAACGTGGAAGGCCTAAATTGGAGAGTGCGTCTTTAGAAAACTTAAAGTTTGCTGGGACATCTGGTCATCAATTTAGTAAGAATGTTTCAATGGGGAGCGAGTTGAAAAAACCAGTAAAAATAAACAGAACAATTGAAAAGATTGTTGTGATAAAAAACTATCCTGTTTATGAATTAAAATCTCCCGCTCAAATGTATTCGGTCAACACGCTAAATTTTCCAGTTCATTCTGGAAAGGCTCAAAATAATTTGGATCTTCTTTGTGAAGAAAACATAAATGACATTATTGATCAAATAGAACCAGTAAACAATACGGATGAAAACAGTCTGGAAATTGATGAGGAAACTGAAAATATAGTTAACAGTCTCGCCAATGAAATACCCGATGATGATGATCGGCCTGTATCTGGATTTAAACATAATACATGGTTGAAGTTGAAGGAATGCTCGATTGTCCTGACGAGATTGAGAGAAGAAGAAGTTGAAAAATGGTCAAAAAGACAAAGGATTTGCGTCCCTTCACCTTATTTATCAGACGAGAATTTCTTGTCTTCAGCTTTAGTTATAAGTAGCAGTGATGAGTCCACATCTTCCAGCTGTAAAGGCGCTGTTGATCCTTTATACAAACCCCATACTAAAATAAGTCCAAAGGCCGAACTTGAATACTACTCTAAGAAGAGAGTTAAGAAGAAAACTTCACCAGCTAAACGAGGAAAAAATAAGAGACTGATTATTAAACAGGAGATAAAGGACGAGTCTGTTTTGGAAGCGTTGCTTCAACTACCCGTAGTGCCTGGAGAAGATGGGCTTGTATCTTTAAAAAGCCCACTTTCCCCCAAAGCAGAGCTTCCAAACCAATTCGATATAACGAGCAAACCTATAAAACCACAGGCTATAGTCACCATGAATAAAGTTAAGAAAAGAAAAACTCTAGTACCAATTTTGCCTAAAGGTATTCCCTTGGAGCAGATTCCGAGATTCTTGTCGCCATGTAAAATTGAGACATGGCAGAAAATGACCCAACCCACTGTCAAGAAGGAACCGACTAACAATGATTCAACTGAAGTAGAAACCATTTCGAAGCCAATGGAAAAACAACCAAAACAAAACCCAATGTCTCTGAAAGCGATTGCTGAAACTCCATACAATGTAAATCCTGGGTTAAAGAAACTGGTTCATGAACCGATTTTAGTCAGCCAAGGAGCTAAACAATGTAGACCCCAAGCATCTGTGAAGCCCCAAGTACCAGTTAGACCTCAAGTGTCGGTCAAACCACAAACTTTAGTCAGACCTTTACAATCTTCATTTATGAGCAACCCTAAATATTCCTCTGCGAACTCAAACAAAGACTACTCCGCGGTTGTTAATGTTGATGGAAAGATTTTAATCATACCGTTGGAAGCACTGATGCAGCAACAAGGAGACTTAGACATACCCACCACAATACCAACCAGTCAAACCAAAAATGTAGTGGAAAGTACTTCAGACACTGCTTCAAAGCCTCTTTTAGGCAAACCCGCAACCATTGCTGCTGTACCACCCAACACCGTGTCAAACTCTTCAGAGCAGAAGAAGCAATTAACATCAAATGACCATTCTAAATCATTACAGGACGTGACGAAAACCGCTTCTGAAACTAAGCAGAATACACCAACGCCATACTCCGTTGCCGCCGCGTCTTCGGGACTAACTTCGACACTATCGGCATTACTGAACACAGTGTCATCAACAGTAACAAAGACCTGTGTCACAACAGCTAGCTTGACCCATCCTGCAGTTCCAATAAATTCCACTTCAACCAATACGCTTACATCTGTCATATCTGCTGCAAGCTTACTCAAATCCATGGTAGCAAACTACTCTACAACAGCCAATGCATCTACTAAGACAACCTCCACCATTTCAACAACAGCCAATGCATCTACTAAGACAACCTCCACTATTTCAACAACAGCCAATGCATCTACTAAGACAACCTCCACTATTTCAACAACAGCCAATGCATCTACTAAGACAACCTCCACTATTTCAACAACAGCCAATGCATCTACTAAGACCACCTCTACTATTTCAACACCAGCCAATGCATCTACCAAGACAACCACCACTATTTCAACAACAACTTTGACCACACCTACCATTGTAACCAATTCTGGTTCAACTACTTCAACTAAAACCGTAGTTGCTCCAACGGAAATCAGAACATCCAATAATATTTCAGCAATTAGCAAGAACTTTCGTACAACTCCGGCCTTGTTAATTCAGCCAAATCAAGCCCCTAACTTGGGTTTGGTAAAACCTACAACTGCAACGCTTGACCTTGAAGGGCTGCGTTCATTCGTGAAAAATTCGCCACTATCAGCAACAGCGACTCCTGATGGAAAAATTAACGTTTCAGTCCCATTAAACTTAATAAATTTTACCATAAGAGGTCAAGAAGGTCTTGGTATCCTCGTACCAAAAACTACCAACCAAAACCCTTTACTAAGTTTACCACCACCAATAATGTCATTAAAGTCTACTTTATCCACTCCTACAATGACTACAATCTCTAAAAGCATGATGGTAACTTCGGCCCCAACTGCCTCGACTGGAGCCAACACAGTTTCCACCAATTCTTTGATTCATAGTGCTTCAAGTATTACATCCAAGTCTGGTAATATTTCCGCCAATATGGTTTACGCTGTTAACCATACAGCTGGACAACTCCAACCTAAGGTTGTATCTACGGGTGGTTTGATAGTTCAACAGCCAACATTTGCGAGTTCCACTGTTGGAAGAGTTAGTTCAGTCGTAGTCAATAAGCCTTCTGGACTAGTGGGAGATTCGCGGGACTTTTTCTTCTCGCAATTTAGAACTAAACCAAGGATACTAGCGAAAAAGAGCTCTGTGGGGCCTCATACGCACGCCTCGACACCACATCACAATGCCTCGTCAAAGCTACAGGATATATTGAATGCCCCAAGCAAAGCTAAACCCACTGTAGTTGATTTATCAAAGGAAACTAAGTCGAACGTTAGTCACGCCCCAAGGTCTTTGCAAGCTGGTTCAACCCAGAGTGGACAAACAAATATCAGTAATAAAGATGCACCAGGCTCAACCCAGAGTGGGCAAACAAATATCAGTAATAAAGATGCACCAGGCAAACAGCACGCAAGCTGCGATAATTCCCATACTGCCCTAACAAAAATAAGAGACGGGTTAACGTTGAGTAGGGCATCCTCAGAAAGAGAAAAAACTAAAACCCCCAGTCAACAATGCTTGACTTCCAATTCAAACAACAGTGATGCTCTTCCAATTTCAAATACCAAAGAAATGATGACCATGGACAAAGGCAATGATTTGAAACCTTCGGAGAAGATGATGAGACAAAATGATAAAAATATATCGGATGGTAAGACTATCGTCAACCAAAGACATGGGAAAATTGTTCCACCTACAAATCCAAACAATAATTATAGCCCACTTGCCATTCAAATTCCAAACACTGCTCCCAGTATGAATACTTCGAGATTAGTAAACATCGCTCCCGCAAACACTTGCACGAATCTTGTAAAACCTCATATTGGATTACAAAATTCTCCTCCTGGTACGCAAAGATTGGTAACCATGCCCGAACCCACCAAGCACCTTCACATGATACCAGGCTTCCGTGGCCAAGCATCGCAGGCATCATTGCCAATGCATGAGCCTTTACAACATTTTCAAGTGATGTCCAATCAAGCTAGTGCTTCTGAAAACCAACAAGCAAGCGCAACGACTTCGTACTTCATAGCGACTAATCCTTCAACAGGAAAACCAATAGCCTTAGCGTTAAATGGAGAAAAATCTACCGGGCCATCGCAGATTGTGTTTAGGGCAACCACCGAGGATGGGAAACGTATTTTACAACCATTTTTAGTTTCAACGAATGTGAAAGGCTTAACTGAACAACAGAAGTTAATCATACCACAGTCTCAACCTCAGGAGACATTTAGAATGATTGGACAACCGCAAGTGGTTCAACAACCACAACAAATAGTCCAACCCCAACAACCAGTACCAATAATTTTGACCAACAGCATTCATCAACCTCTTCAAATTTATAGTCCAAGCATACCCACTTCACCCACATTTACTCAACAGTTGAATGAAGCTAGAGTCGTTACGTCTTCAGTTCCTAAAGTTGATAAAAATCCATCACCTTCGTCGGATTTACCCATTAAAATTACCAGTGTTTTTTCGACTAGAAAAAATATTAAGTATACAAGAAAGAATCCCAAATTACCCTCAAATAGTTGGTTAAATAGCGCCTCCGGTACTTCATATCCTAATCCATCTGAACACACTTTCACTTTTACTGATAATACGTTGGACAATAGCGAAGCCGCAAAAAATGCTGAACTTAATGATGCCATTGAAAAATTATCTAGGCGTGGGATTGAATTAAGTTTAGCAGCGTCTCAAGAGGATAAATGGGGAAAACATCCCCCAATTGAATATTTTCAACAAATTAAATTGCCACCTGGTTTATCAATATCCCCAACTTTAAAAATTAAAGAAGAGCCCTTGGATTAAGTATTTTGAGCAATTTTTTGTTTGTCACTGAGCTCATGATGAAAGAATCATCATTTCAAAGGGAAAATTAAATTGATTAAGAACCCTTTTATAATAAATATATTAACGCCAAAAAAATGAGTGTCTTCATTATCCTTTTAGGAATCGCTTTTCGACCAATAAATAATAAGTCTTTATGAGCCTTAGAACTCAACAAATGTACGCGTTACATTTAGAAATATAAATTTTGGTTTTGAATTCTTAAAATTTCAATGTATACAAATGATTTTTATGGAAATTGTTTTGTAATAAACTATGTTAAACCCTCTTAAAATTCACACTACATTTTTGGCTTAATTTACATTAACAAGAACAAATATTTACATAAATTATGCTTTATTTCTTTAGAAAAATCACAAAACAAAATTTAAGTCTCTTCAATTTCTTTTCCCCAATCCCTCATTTTAGCCCCCATCATGTAATTTTCATTAAAGACCCCAGCACTCCATGACTTGTCAGGCGTTTCCTCTATCGCATCTTCATTATTCGTGTCCTTTTTCGATGTTTTTAGCAAGTCCAAAAATGCTCCCTTGTTCAAAGACTTCAAAACTTTATCCTTTTTAACTTCTGAAGGTCCTGCGTCTTTTAATTTTGCATCTAAAGTTCTTTGATGAGTTTGAACTGCGTTGAAAAGTTGCACAACACCTTTGGTACCAATCTTCATTAATGCTCGTTCTTTTTCTTTATCAAGAGGTGACGGTTTAACGCGTCCCATCTTCTCCCATTCCTTTTTCTTTTCCTTGCGTTTAATAGCTTCTGGGATGCTTAACTTTGGCTTTTTAGCTTTTAAAGGTGTGTCTACATTGCCTTCCACTAGATTTTTCCCATCTTCACCTACAACCTCAATCTCAGTGCCCTTTTTCCCGTCTTTAATAACTAAATCCTTGTCTTTCTTAGCTTTAGATAAAATAGCTTTCTTTCCGCTTGCTTTAGTTCTCAACACATTCGCTATGGCATCAGCCCATGCTGCATTACCTAAGACTTGGTCATCATTTGATTCTTGCCCCGAATCAGAGTTAGGGTTATCCGAATCGCTTTTGTTTTTACTTTTAGACTTATCTTTTCCAACAGTTTCTTCGTAGGAGGAATTACCCTCTGATAAACTTATTTCTTCCGATTCATTTGATTCATTTTCCGTAACCCTAACACTAACGTGTTCCTTACCTTTAGCAGACGCCATTATTTTGATCAGTTCAGTTTTGTGCTTTCCGCCAGCTTTCCCCACCACTGAACTGATCGAGAAAAAAAGAAATGCGCGAAATTTAAAATACGAAAACAAATCGCTTTATTTATACTTTTATTTTGAATCTTAAAAAATAAGTTTTACGTGAACAATACATTAAAAGCAAATAAACTACTAATTTCATCTAATTTTTATCAAGTTACAATTTTTGAAAAAGATGAGGATTAAGAACTTGACAAAAATATCCATCCTGTTAAAACGCCTGTTTTAAAATTAGGCTTAACATAGCTAAGCCTAATTTCCAATAGAATTCAGTATACCTTTAGTGTTTTATAACACTCCAACCATATTCATGGCTGTATTTATTACACTAAGCGTGGAAAAGGTAACAATGCCTTTAATTTGATCTTTCATCATATCCATGAAGGCCGCAACGCCGTAACTAGCCATTGGACCCCATATTGGTCCAAGGCTTACGATACTTGGACTTGGTTTACCCATCATCGTGATTGAAAAACGACTTGAAATGGGTGGTAAACCTGATGAGGACCTATTTACCAGGTCAATTTCGGCCAAAACGTTAGGGACCTGAACTTTAACGACCATATAAAACCTGAAAAAGAGATACAGAGAATATCGATAAGCCTAAAATGTTTAATGAATATGTTAACAGTTTCAGTACATTCGAAATATCATACCTAAATCTCCAAGACTGTACCATAGCTCTAGTGGTCAAAGTGTAATTGGGTATAATAATCGGAGCGGTTAAAATTGGTCTGCCAGGTCTCCTGGTATGGTCAAATAATATTGGACCTATTCTTTCAATACCAGCGAGCCCCTGAGCCGTAGCGTTGTACAAAGTGTAAGATAGGGTCACGGGTTGATACATGAACCGAAACGTCAAATAATCTCTCATCCCAAATTGCGGTACGATCACGTGGTCATTTAGAGAGGTCAAATAAGACCGGACACTACGCATAACTCGGTCAAAATATTCGTTAGCTGTAGAAGGGGTCCCAGGAGATGCCACACTCTGAATTCCTTGAGCTTTGAACTTTCCAAAGATACTCACTAAAGTAAGAACAATTTAATTTTCAATTTATTAAACGAAGGGTGAAATTACGCTTGATATATACAAAAATCACTTACCAGTAAAAATTAAAACTAAGGCAACTTTCATGTTGAATTGAAGTATAAATGTTTATGAATTGTGACCCAAACACTTGGACGAACTTTACAGTCAGACAAAATAAAAGAAGTTAATCAATTACTCGGAACTTTTATAGTTTCGGTTTTGCACTCGTTATCAGCTGAACAAACTTTAATATTTAAATTATGCAAATTATATAGGAAGTTATTTTCAATGCTAATATTTAAGATATTGGTTTTTAATATAATATGATTGCCTAAAAATACAGTATAATATATTTTTTTGGTCCCCAAATTTCAATCAGGAGTCCAGGAAGCGTATAGTTTCGATATTAAGCTCGTTGACCTCAAGTTTGATTTCATACTATTTAATATTTTTAAAATGCGCTGCAAGTTTATAAGATATATTCCATAAGTATGACACTTCCTACACTTCGTAACGCTAGACACTTACTGAGAGCTAGTTCTGGAACATATCTTACGAATTTATGGTATAATTAACGGATTCAAAGAAATGATAATTATGAGATTTTAATTTATTCTTTACGTTCGTATGCAAATTTACGTGGAATTTCATATCAAACCGTTATCATATCTGTGAAAGACAAACGATAAGAAAAGCGTTTCTATTATATTATAAGAGTTACGAAATTCTTCTCAAATCAGATAACCTTCGCGTAAAATGAGAAACTGATGAAAGTTTCGTAAACACCCACCAGCATTCCCAAAATGTTCGCGCAACGTTTCTTTAAATGTCTTCTAAGTAATAATTTGATTTAATTGATAACTTTAAAATTATTTAAATAATAATATATTCGTATATTTCAGTGCTGTCTGTGGCGACAGCGTTTGGAGATGACCAATCAGATTCTTTAGCTAAATTTGACGAGATGATTCGCGGAAATTTAAATGATTTTCAGTTGAAAATGAAGACTGGTTTTCCCGAATTGAACGTAACTGGTTTTAACCCTTTAACTTTGGGAGCGCGTAGTTTTAAGGAAGAAAATGATAAAGTCGCTGTTAACTTGAACGTCAAACAAGTAAGTTTTCAATAATATTTACTATTTTTTAAGAGAATCAATTTTAAAACGGGGAAAAAAATACTTGCAAACAGATAAACATAATAGGACTAAATATATTCGATTACAAAATGAAGATGAACGTTGATAAATCCATAACCTTGGATCTGAACTTTCCATACTTAGTAGTCCGAGGTTTGTACAAGATGCAGGGAAAAGCCTTCAAGATTTTCCCATTTAACGGAGAAGGTTCTTACGAAGTTACTGTCAATTCTGGCACCATAAATTTCAACGGGAAATTTTCGGACTTAAATTCCAAAGTCATTCTCCAAGCCGGAGACATTGAATTTGATTATAAATTCGTGTCCTTTCGATTGGAAAACTTTGGCAGCGGATCATCAGTTTCCACTTTGGTACAGTCGCTACTTCCGCAATTGGGGAAGAACATTTTAACCCATATTGAACCCACAATTGAAGGAAGAATGAAACCAGTTTTAAATGAAATGATTAACGAAATACTGTTAAAGGATGAAGCCCAAACCTTAGCGAAGAAATTGTTTTTAGGATAATTGTCTTACTTTTAACATAAGTTTATAAGATATGTTCCGTAAGTATGACACTTCCCATACTTACTGAGAGAGTTGACTACACGCGGTCTCGCAGTCCATCATCCTATTAAGTCTGTACTAAGCCTTTGATAGTGCCTGAACAGGTGTCTCTTTACGAGAATCTATGACGTTTCACCAACTAGCTCTCACTAACCAGTGACAAACTTATGAAACATATCTTATAAACTTACGCTTTTAATAAACTACAAATGTTACATTGGTAAATAAATTTTATTATAAGCTTAGTATTTAACACGAGAATTATAAAATCAGTATTTCAAAAGCATAGTTGAGTCCATTATTTCAACCCAATCTTCCAGCAATACCAGGAACAAACGTAATCAATATATTTCTAACCGTATCTTTCTTTAACTCTTCGTTCAATAATTTTGTTAAACCTCGACTGGCCAAGGCCAAAATTTTTGGTTTGAATTGTTGAAAGAACGTTTTTCCCAAAGCTGGTAACATTTTCTGAATTTGTTCACCAAAATCTCCCCCGCCCAAAAAGTTACCTAAATCCAAATGTAACTGATCCCAATTTAGGTCTAATTCCAATGGAGTTACGACTAAATCCTTTCCATTGTTACTCAGGGTGGTTTTTGCCGCGATGATGGTAGTGGTGATTGATATATGGTAATTACCATTGCCGTAAAGCGGTATGATCTTGAAGAATTTTCCAGTACAATCGTAAGAACCGGAAATGGTCAGTTTGGGTAATTGTAGACCGGCTTCTACTGTCAAAGTGTTCAAGTTGGCTTTAAGTTTTTCAACTTGGAAAGCCGATAGACCTTCAACATTTACCTGAAGTTTTGCTTAAATTAAATTAAATTACATTGAATTTTAGAGATTTTTAAATGTTTCTTATACTTCGTGAATTGCAAGGTCTAAGTCCACTTGGTCGTTATGTACTTGCACTCTCTCATTTTTCATGTTTAATGGATCAGCAGGAGGTAGTTTTATGAATGGTATGCCACCTTTCATTTGAAAACGGAAGTTTTCCAAAGCACCTCGTAAGAATTGCCCCAATCCGTCAAATGCAATGTCCTCGTAGTTTGCATTTGGAAAATATATTTGACCTTTGGAAGGAATCCTTAGCTCGCATTCCTTACAAATATTTAATTAGGAAAAAAATGTAACTCTTTACCTTTGACTTCAATGACCAGAAGAACTACTAAAAGAAACGGGACTTTCATTCCGATAAAGTTGTTTATTAATTTTAGCTCGAAATTATTTGTCCCTTATGGAATGACAAGGGAAATTTAACAGGAAACTAAATTGATTAAACCTTTTACTATTTAATCATTAATTGACAGATGCGTTATTTTCTGAACTGATAATTAATTAAAATGATACGTTTGATAGCGGACGTGAATATAGCCACGTGAAAAAAATAGAATGATAACATTACTCAGACGTTCATTACTCGAAGTAAATCAGTTAAATAAATAATATAAACACTAATTCTGATAACTTTCAACTAAATCGAGGGGATAATTGCTCCAAGATTTAATTGTAATCATTGTAGGACCTCGAAGTAAATATTACGTCAACTCATGTTCTTAATTTTTATTCACTTTAAAATATTTATATGCCTAATTACAGTTTTGTTTAAAAGAGTAATTTGCCAGTAACGGCGGGTATGAAAGTATTCAATATTTTCTTAACCTCCTCCTTTTGCAACTCGGAATTAATCAACTTCGTTAATCCCCTGCTTGCCAATGCCATAATTTTTGGTTTAAACTCGTCGAAAAAAGTTTTGCCCAAAGCCGGTAGCATTCTCTGAACTTGCTTAGCGAAATCGCCTCCGCCCAAAAAGTTTCCCAAGTCCAAACTGAGATTATCCCATTTGAGGTCTAAGACCAAAGGCGTGATGACCATTTCTTTTCCATTATAACGCAGGCTTGTTTTGACCGCCACTTCCGTTCCCGATATCGTGATCTGATAGTTGCCGTTCCCGTAAAGCGGAATGAATTTAATGAACTTGCCATTGCAATCGTAAGAACCGGAAGCGGTGACCCGGGGTAGACGCAAAATGACGTCCAAGGTCAAAGTTGATAGGTCGGCCTTAAGTTTAGGGACTTCAAAACCGGACAGACCAACAACATTGAGCTGAAGTATATGAAAAGTACATATTAGCGCTTAATTACTAGTTACTATCACGTTAATACTGAGATAACCCTAACACTTTAAGCTATTGTATCAATTACCTGGTGAAGTTTAAGATCCAGTTCAACTTGGTTATTACTGACTTGAACTCTCGAGGGTTTCCAAATTAAGGGGTCAGCCGGGGGTAGTTGTATTAAAGGGATACCAACTTTCATTTCCCCTCGAAAATTCTCCAAAGTGGCCCTAAGGAATTGCTCCAAACCACCGGTTTTGTCATCATTTGCTTCGTAAATTTCAGCGGGAAAAGTAAACTGGCCTAAATAAACGAAAAATATTTTTAGACGTTTGAAAAATTTTGTCAAATGATATTTAACTAGTTAAGCACTCAGAATATGCCTCGGTAAAAGGTTACAGGTATGAATTACTTACCATAGGCTGATACAACGAAAATAGCGCAAAGCACGATTAGACTTTTCATCTTGGAGAAAATTTTGATTCAATGCTCAAACGGGCAACGCTCAACCTCTAATGATCCTTTATTGAAAAGATACGGAGATTTTCTTTTTATAACAGGGAAAACCTGGCTAAAGATACGTATCCTTGATTATAGAGTCTAATTGATAATGAACTGAAAATTATTGATGATGATAGCGTGACTTACACGTGATTTATAGTCCTTTACCTAAGCCACAAAAAGGTCAACCATCGAAATGAAATCATACAATAATAATACCGAAAATTTATCGGAAATGATGGAAAATACGAGGAATTTTTGTTAATTAATAAAATTTAATTTTCACGTTGATAACGAAAGAAAAATTTGAGATACGTTATCAATTTATTTTGGTGATGACATATATAAGAGCACGTAATTCTAAAGGAACATACATTTTTCACACGTATTCCAAAATGAAAATCCAAATTATCTTAAGCCTAACTTTTGTGGCAATATTGCAGTCAACTTTTGCAGCAGTAACTCCAAAATACGAAGATGTTTTCGTGGGTATGATTTATTTTATTTTTATTACGGGCAATTAAGAATAAATTGTTTTTGTCTGCCTTCAAATATTTAATTACGAATCTCACGTGACTTAGAATTTCCTGGGGAAGTGTTTTTACCTATTCAAAACGAAACCTCAAATTACCACGGACCAAATTACGCCGCTGATATAGGCAACGCCAACAAGTACCTGGATGACTTATTGAAAGAAGCGGGGTCAACATTCAGAGCCAATAACATTGACCCATTGTCCCTTCCCGACGTGGATAAAAGTTTCGAAAAGAAAGTTTGGTTCGTCACCCTCTATGGTGGTTTCAGGGCCTACAATGGCAAACTCGAAGGTATAATTCTTACTAGCTGGTACGAGGAGATTTATTTTACTAAATTACCGTATAATTAGGCTTAGCAACACTTCACCGGGCTGGTGACGCCACTCTGGACTCCACCCGAAGCGACTACACTACAATCAAGGCCACTTTGGCGGTTAATGGCATGTGGGTTGGAACCGACGCCAAAGCCTGGTTTGGGAAGGCAAGTATCGGATGGCATATGGCTTCTACCATTAAATACTTGAAGTGTACCATTACTTTACACGTTCCAAATAAACCGAAAGCCAAGCCCAAAGCCGTATTTTTGGAGATAAATGAAATTGGTACCATTTACGTCCATTTCAAGAACCTGGGACCATTGAATTTGGTGCTAGACGGAGTTGGTTTCCTTATAACTAACATGTTCAAAAATTCTTTGAAGTTGGTAGTTGCGGGTCCTATTTTAAGGGCTATAAATTCGGCAATCCCTAATCTTCCCGGATTGGGATTTTAAATAAAATTTGGCAAAAAATCTTTTCATTTGTAATGATCGAATATAATAAAAATCTGATTTGAATTTAGTTTTGGATATGTTGTTTTATTGTCAATTCCTTAAACTCGGTAATGGGATATTGGGACTAGGAATGCGTAAAAGAAAAAGTTTAAAGATAAAAGCAAAAAGTATACTTCACTCTAGCTTGAGAAACGCCCTTTACCTCTTAGAATAGTGTCGACCCCTTCTGTGTATGAATACCTTCATGACCGTAGCACAGGGAACATGGGTGAATAGGCTCGTATAGTAGCTAGAGATGGGCCGATACCAGTTTAAACCGATACCGATATGATCCGATACTTGGGAAACCGATACGTACCGATACCGATATTTTACCCGATCCTTCGATTAAACCGATATCAAACCGATACCGATATGGTATCGGTATCGGCCCATCTCTATTGATGATTCTCGATCCAATTTCGGTACTTGAAACTATGAAACTGGTTTATCATACGAAAAACCCATTTTAGACACTAGTTACGTTATCCAAAAATAGATGAAAAACTGTGCTGTCTCAGAGTTTAAGTCTTATGGCGTCAACTACTCTCAACATAAGTATTTATTTTCTTCAAAAAATATCGGGTAGAAATATCGGTTCAATTTTAACCGATACCGATATATCGGTTAAGGCCAAATATCGGTACCGATACCGATATGGCATCGGTATCGGCCCATCTCTAATAGTAGCAGTTTGTAGCTCTTGTACCAATAATTAACGTTTGGCTCGCTAAAATAGAGTACGAATTTCAGTAACCCTCTGATCCCTGAAAGCCTCTTCTCTGATTGGTTCGTTCGTGTAGGGATGAGAGGAGTGCTGTTTGCTTCTCATTTTACACGGAGTCTACACCCAAAGGCTGGACAATGATTTGGTTTTTATCTATGCACTTTTGGTAAAAGAAACTCAGTCTCAAATACATAGTTTTCAGACTACGTGGATTGATACCATTTACACCAGGAGACCAGGCTACTTGGTACTGCACTTTTTTCGCCAAGCATAATGGCTTCCTGGTTTAAATGGTATCAGTCCTCCTTGTCTGATAACTTTGTATACATAATACGACTCTATAGAGATGCGTAGATGTTTGACAACACAAGTTTGGGAGTTTTTGTAAACTAAGTGTAAGGATCATGCGTAAAAATAAACAGTTGCCCAAATTCGGCATGAATTTACTTACCATAGGCTGATACAACCATAATAACGCAAAGTGGGGCGAGGCTTTTCATCCTAGAATATATTTAGATGTTCAACCGGACAGCGTTCAACCTCTAAATGAACCCTGTTTGAAAAGATACGGAGATTAATTATGGAATTTAATTGATAAATAACACAAATCACATTATTGTTTGTGTGAGTTACACGTGATTGATGGATGGTCCAAACAATGACTTGCGTCAACCGAATGATATCATGTAATAATAATAGCAAATACATCGATAAAGGCTGGACGATAACCACGATTAATATTAGTAAACTATTTAAAATTAATTAAAATGATGATAACAAAACTAAAACTCAGATATGTTATCAATTGAATTTGGTATATATATATAAGACCCCTTAATCCTAATTAACATTAACGTTTTCTCTCAAACTCCAAAATGAAAATGCAAATTCTCATAAGCCTAGCCTTTGTGGCCATATTGCAGTCAACTTTTGCCGCCGTAACTACAAAATACGAAGATGTTTTCGAGGGTATGATTTATTACTATTATTATTTTGATAGCGAAAGCTTAATTACCTAAACGCGTTAAACATTTTCTAATTAAGACTCTAGAAATTGATTAGAATAGAATCAATTTTAAAATGAATCTCGTTGAACACCCCCATGATCATCAAAATATTTCAAATGTTCAGGAACATTGTTGCTATAAAAGTTTTTAGCTAACTCACTTCATCATATTTTACTACACTTAGAATTTCCGGGGGAGGTGTTTACACCAATTAAAAAAGAAACGTCAAATTACCAAGGAGAAAATTACGACGCGGTTCGAGGCAACGCCAATAAGTACTTGGATGACTTATTAGGGGAAGCGAAGACCACATTCAGAGCCAATAACATTGACCCTATGAGCATTCCCAACTTTGAGAACAGTTTCTCAAATCAAGTTTGGTTCGTCACTTTCCACGGTGGTTTCCAGGCCTACAATATTTACCTCAATGGTACAGTACGCTTGACTGGTACATTGAAGCTATCTATTTTATTAACTTAATTACCGCGTAATTAGGCCTTTCAACGCTTCACCGGGCTGGTGACGCCACCCTCGACTCCTCCAACAGCGCCTACACCAAAATCACCGCCACTCTGGCAGTTAATAACATGGTCGTTGGAAGCGACGCAAGAGCCTGGTTTATGGCCATAAATATTCCGTGGCATATGTCTTCTACAATCGAATACTTGAAGTGCACCATCGAAGTACACATTCCATCTCAACCGGGGGCCAAGCCCAGAGCCGTCAGATTGGAAGTAAACGAAGTTGGTAACCTCTACGTGAATTTCAAGAATCTGGGACCGTTGAATTGGATACTGAACGGAGTTGGTTTCCTTTTCACTGGTATGTTGAAAGGTATCGTGAGGAACGACATGCCGGGCCACATTTTAAATGTCATTAATTCGGCTATTCCCAATCTGCCCTCATTGGGACTTTAAATTAAATTAAACGATTTATTGCTTCTATAAATTAATTACTTGGTATGTAAATTTAGAGCACCCATAGTGTAAACCATGATTCAAAAGCTAAATTTGTAGTAAAATATCTCTAATGTATTAAAAGAAAATAGCAATGAATAAAATTATCTCTTTTTAAACAATCAAAATAATTAGTTGGTGTTTCGTTGTACTTCAGGACGCTTCGTAACTTACCCGGCTGCCATTCTTCAAAATCATTATACAAAAATCATCTTAATAAGCTTCTAGTACTTAATACGAACTTTGATTAAAATTAGTTCCTAAATTGTAGGTCAAGTGGTTATAGGGGGTGAGAAGGTGAAGGGTTTGGTCTTCGGGAATACGTTGATAGATAATGAAACAAAATATTTTAAACACAATTACTGATTACGATTTGAAAGCAGCAAGAAATTAACTGATATTAAAACGGAACTTTCAAAAACGGGATAATAACTCGAAAATACGTGTTAATCTAGTACTTGATAATAAACAAAATCTATTGATGCAAGTTGATCTCCACGACTATAAAATAACCGAGATCAAAGGCAAATTAGTTCAGTTCCATTAAAGGATTTCAACATGAAGCTATTCACTCTTTTGTCTCTAATCTTGGCGACAGTCCTGCATTTGGCTCGCGCCGAAGATGCCAGCTTGGAAGACGTAATTTATACATTGGGTATGTACGAACATTTAATTATGTTCTTAATTTCCATCCAATATTTTAATTACGATCGTAATTACGCTTTGTAGAATTCCCTGGCGAAATCTATGACGATGGGGAACTCTTCGTCGACTCCGCTAACGAGTCTGCGACCAACTACAACGCCGTTGTAGGTAACGCGAATAATTACTTGGATAACCTTCTACAACAGGCCAAGGCAAACTTTGGATCGCAAAACATTGACCCACTTCCACTCGACAACGTTGAAAAATCGTTTAAAAAAGGGAAAATAATCAAATTAAAAGGAGGTTTTACTATGAAGAATGGACAACTGAGAGGTTTGGCTTTAGTACATTTTCTGAATTTTTTAAGTACCATAGAGAACGCATCGACGGGTGTGTAAGACTTCGATGCCTTCTTTAAAGTCCCTTTAAATGTGTTAGAAGAGTTCTTGGGACTAACGACCTTGAAACATTTTATGGTTAGGCCTTTTAAACCTTCACCGTTCTGGAGACGCTACTCTAGAAACCCTCGGAGACCGTACAATAATCCAGGCAACTATGGCAGTCAATGATCTGAAGGTTCAAATGGACGCCAGAGCTTATTTCAGTAAACTCAGCACCTCCTGGTATATGGGAGCCAAGGTTAAATACCTGAGAGCCTATATCCGAGTGGAAGTTCCACACCAAGCGGGGGTCAAACCCAAAGTCACTAACTTTGACATTCGAGAAATTGGCACTATTTCTGTCGACGTGAAAAAGTTGGGGCCCTTGAACTGGGTCATTGAAGGGCTCGGTTACCTAGTAACGAACATGTTGAAGAATGTTATGAAGGGAAGACTTTCAAAAATGGCATTGAAAGCTCTCAACTAGATTTCGATAATCGCGTGGATTGGATAATAAGACAAATTATCTCTGTATTTCATAAAATAAACTTATTATATCTTTATATAACAGTTTAATCTTTCTGGTATAGTATTTTAGGTTAAAAATATTTTATTTGATTATAATAAATAAAAATACACTTATTAAAAAATACACTAACTAAACTATATTCATTCTGTTAATCCTAATATGACCTTCTCTACAACATCTCGTACACGATCGCTGTTGAGATTTTTATTGGCCACTATTCTCAGTTCCTCGCTGATTCTCTCCAAAACCTTGAACTTTGACTCTTCAAAAAGGCTCTTAAACAAAGGGTGCAGAAATCTCTGAATGACGTGCCCAAATCGACCACCGCCCATAAAGTTGCCCAAGTCCAATTTAAGTTTGTCCCATTTAACGTATATTTCCGGTGCCCTTATCTCCAAATCCTCTTCACCCCATATTACTTTCGTAGCTCCGCCCCCTTTGACTCCCAACAGGGTGACATTATACCTTCCGTTCCCATGAACCGGGATAACCTTCATGAGTTTGCCCTTGGCCTCGTACGAACCCGAAATTGAAACTTTGGGAAAACGGAAGCCCGCCTTGAAAGATAATTTGGGAAAATCGGGCCACAAATCTAAAACTTGGAAACTCGATAGACCCGAGACTGAAACCTGAAATAATTAAAGTTAAAACTTTTAAAGAGATTTCGCCTAAAAACAATACGGTTTTCTCGCCAATAGATGCTAAATTCTAAAATAAGTTTTCCTTAGATTTAACCGGGGAATTAACTACAATAGATATACGATTAAAATTAATTAAAGCTCTCTTAATTAATCAGGTTGTCAAGTAAACACTTCATTGGGTAAGCGATATTTCATTATTTTTTTCGACGTAACAACTTCAGTTGTACCAACACGGTTTATAATGGGTGGTAAATACTAAACAACTTAGGCTATATTAATACAGTACCTCCATAGAAACCTAATTAAGTTTCTATGGTACCTCGTGCAATATGATATCCAAGTTGACGAAAACTTGGTTCACTTGAACTTTTTCATCCTTCATATGTAAGGGTTCAAGCGGGGGCATTTTTATATCCGGAATACCGTCTTTCATTTGAGCCCTGACATTCTCCAACGCTTCCCTAACGTATTTATTGAATGCCGCCACTTGTTCTTCATCCCCGTAAGTATTAGATGCATTAGAAACTTCCAGAGGAATTGCTGTAGTTGATAATCAATGTTTGTAAAATTAAAATTAGGCTTAAGTCGCGAGGGCGTGTTAGCTACATGCTCAAGGTCACGATGACACTATCTTTACAAATGTTACTACAAGAACTCCCTACCCAATTGCAAAGCTGTACAGGACATTGCGCTGATAATGTCTGTTTAGTATAGGAAGGTCAAATATCGCGGAAACGAGACCCTAATTATCAGATTAATGGAAGTTTTCATTCAGATTTTTAGCGCGTTGTATAACTTTATTTTCAAATTAGATAAGCTAAAACGTGCTAAATAATTAAACCAAGAGTAACGCCTACAAATTAATGTTTTTCAAATTGCCACCTGGAATTTTTTGATTTTATTTAACGCAACTTACGCAAGGACTCGCGATAAATGAAAAGACCGCGGATTTAACTTACCAGAAACGGAAAGGGCCACAAAGGCAAGGAGAAATACTAACACTTTCATGTTTGCTAAATTGAATGAGTTTAGTTCATCGTTTCACGGTCATATATAACTAAGAGAAAACACAACAATTAGATAAATAATGGTGATAGATACAATCTAATTACGACATATCGTCATTAAATCGCATCTGTGTTGTTTTAGGTTTGACGCTTTTAGCAGTTATTGACAAATCGCCGATCGTCGCTTTATTTTGGCATGGAGTAATGATCGCTTTAAAATTAAGAGGTGAATTAATCATTTTGTTGTAACGTTATTAAGCCCAACTCGCTTCTCCCGTTGTTAAATGGATCATTACTCCACGTTACTCTTTGATCGTAACTGGTTTTTACCCAATTAATTACATTAATTGGAATAATAATATGGTAGTTATTTCTTAACGCAGGGTGATAAGAATTGCTTATTGCCGCAATCAAGAAATATTGTTGCTTAACCCAACAGTTCAAGGTCTGAAGCGTGGATGAAATATACTTTATCAGGACCCACATTAGTTGAATTATGGAAATTTGTACTGAAATGCCCTCCACTTTGTACAATATGACTTTTAGTTTTTTCAATTCTTTTCGAGCCACCATTTTATTGTAACAGGGATAGATTTAATTTTAGAAGTAGGAATGGAGAACAGAGTAATCTGGGCGCGCGTCAAAGTCCCGGACCCCCTTCCACGGGACGGAGGGGTATGAAAGAAGAGGCGGGTCATAGCGACAGAGATAAAAAGGAATTACGTATTTTTCGCCATCCCCGCCAGCAACGTCATCAAAACGTAGTTTAAGTGAGCCAATGAGATAATTTAAACTTTTCGTTACGTGTTGGAAGGGGGGATCTATACTGGCTATGAGTCGGACCGAAGTAAATACTAACCATTCTCAATTCCTACTTCTAAAATTAAATCTATCCCTGATTGTACAAAATCATTTTGTCAAAATACAAGTTACTCTTCTATAGAATATATTGAACCTGCATTCGAAACATCAGTTAAATCGGTTGAACTATACAGCACCAAGGAGACTATGAAAGTTTGATTTCTTTTCTGTCCACCATTTTCCAATATGGCTACGGATTTCAACAAACATTTGTACTGTTCTATAGTACAATATAATGAAGTTGCAAACAAATTTTTCCCCATTACTCGGTGTAAATTTACGGCTAAACCCCCCCCCCCCCCCCCCCAAAAAAGAATTCTAAAACACACTGTACTAAAGTTGGTAACACTTTTATTTGGTCGAATATTTGAGTACAGGTTATTAAAAAATAACACTAGGTAATTAAAGTAAAAATCTTTTTTAAGATGTGAAAAATTAAAACTATATTACAGTTCATTTTGATGTTTTTTTTATGATCTTCCCGACATTCCTTGTATGATCTTGCCTACAATTTGTCGTACCGCGTCGGTATTGAGGGCTACATTGGCCTCTTTACTTATGGCTTCGCTGGCTTTCTTCAAAATGGTGGGCTTAAACTGTTCGAAAAGGGTCTTACCCAAAGTGGAAAGCATTTTTTGAATGGTATCCCCGAAACTTCCTCCACCCAAGAAGTTTCCCAAGTCTAAGTTGATCTTGTCCCATTTAATGTGAAGTGTCGGTTCAGTCATCTCCATGTCCTCTTCGCCCAAAATTAGACTGGTAGCTCCGCCCAATTCAGCCCCCAAGACAGTGACGTTGTATTTTCCGTCACCGTAAATGGGAATGAACTTCATGACCTTTCCCTTGACGTCGTACGAACCGGTAATAGACACTCTGGGGAAACGGAAGACAGCTTTGATCGACAAGTTCGGCAAGTCAGGGGACAGTTCCAAAACTTCGAAACCAGATAGACCCTCTACCACAATCTGAAACGTTAAAATAAAATTCTCGTAATTCACTCTAGTTGTTGCCGCAAATCATCAAATGGCATAATAGACGAATTTATCACAGTACCTCGTGCAGTTTGAGATCTAAGTCGACGTGATCTTGGTTTACTTGAACTTTTTGGTCCTTCAGATGTAAGGGTTCAACTATGGGCATTTTAATAGCCGGGATGCCCTCTTTCATTTGTTCCCTGAAATTCTCTAGAGCTTCTCTAATATATTTTTCAAATGCCGCAACTGGATCTTCCCCTGGCGCATAATACGCGTAAGTGTCTTCCACGGGAAGTGCTGTTGTTGACAATCAAAGTTTGTCATATTAGTAATATATGAAACAGTCATCCTGACCTTCATTTTCAAGGTCATCGTTCGACTTTCGATTATGAAAATCTCAAATGCATTTTGATTTAAAGCAAATAGCTAAACTAAATCAAATTTACCCTTTATAAATTAAACTTACCATAAGTGGCTACAGCCAAAAAGGCAATTAGAAATCCTAGGACTTTCATAGCTGATGTTATTGGCTCGGTGTTAGCTAGTGAGATTGAAAGAATTCAGTACCGTTTTGGAGACCATGTAGGCCTTATAAATGGGAAAAAGGTACTATAGTCGATTCCACCTTTAATATCCAACAGGTAGAAAGCTACGGCTGAGGGTTATTATATATTAAATCCCGTAGAATAGAAGCGAGTCGCTGAAAAGTCAAGGTGAAATTGAGTGTTGATAAGGGATGGTGATAATGGCAAACTATGTCATCTCCTGGCATCGCAGACACCTGCAGGAACAAAAATATGATCCCGAGATAATTTCGAGCCACAGATCATTAAATTCCATCTGTTTTCTCTCACGCGCTTAATCGTATTAATTGGATTAATTGTAGCTATTTTTCAACACTACTTGATAAGACTTGATGGCGATATAGCTTATTTTTGCAAATTTGATTTTGATTTTATCATTTTTAAAAGATCAAATGAGGAAAAAATACTATATGGGAAATGGTTCATTGTATATTTTATCAGTTGTTTTTACAAGCACATGTCGCAAATTTTGCTGGTCACTGACCAAGCACGTGTTGATAGGGCTCGTGTTTTTGACTCTCGTGGCTTCATTATTTTATCACGTGACGCATTTAGGTAATTTTTAAATTTACGCAGCCTAAAAATGTCAATATGTTTATTAATCAAAACTAAGTTTGCAATATACTTAGAATTCAGAAAAAATTAATCCAAAATTTTTGTTTTTTTCTTTATAATCTTATGCAGTATAATTTATCATGAAAGACGTCAATGCATAACGCAGAGACCATATTCTCACATTCACATCAAGTTAAATTACCATTGTCTCACCCTGAAGCAATTCTAAAGCAAAGGTTAACAATTTGATTAAGAACTTTCTTACATGGAACTCTTTGCCGGACAATACACCTCCTTTTGACCCTCAAAAATGGTCGTAGTTTTAAAAGTATATTTATAGGGTCACGAATAAGGCATGGATTGAAATTTGTTATTAAGATAAATTTATTAAAAATGTATAAGAACAAAATATTTCAAAAATTTACATAATTTATAAATTTTCAGCTATTTTATTTTAATCGGCAAAAATTCCATCAATAAAGATCTCCTCATCGTCTCACTATAATTACAACGAAAGAATAATAATTTAATTTTTAATTAAAGTTATACATAGGTATCACAATTTAATTAATTTTATACAAGCTTTGAATAACTAAAAGTTAATTCCCGGACCTGGTAGATTTGAAATAGACTGATTAATTGCTTTAAGTATCGGAGCGGAGATCTTGCTTTTCAAGACATTCTTGAACATATTGGTAAAGGCGAAACCCATTCCGTTCAAAATCCAGTTCAAAGGACCCAAGTTCTTGAAGTTCACTTTAATTCTACCAATCTCGTGAATGGTCATTTCTGTGGCTTTTGGTTTAATTCCATTCTTGGAGTTAGCCGGAACTTCCATAGCGATGGTGGCCTTCAAGTACTTGATAGTTGAGGACATGTACCACGGGATGTTTAACTTTCCGAACCAGGCACGCGCGTCGGTACCAACGTTCATATTCTCAACAGCTAAGGTCGCTCTGACCTTGACTACGTCACCATCAAAGTCTAAAGTCGCGTCTCCGGCTCTGTGTAATGTTGCCAAGCCTAATTAGATCAAGAAAAAATGTTAATTACTTTACTCAATTTGCCTTAAATTAAATTTAAGAGGCTTAGCTAACCTTTAAGAAGACCGTTAGTCGCTTTAAAACCTCCATGGAATCGAACGGGACCAACTTTCTTGTCGAATCCTTCGTTAATGTCCGGTAGACTTAGTGGATCGATGTTTAATTCGGCGAAGGACTCTCTAGCACTTTTTAGAAGTTCGTCCAAGTATTGGTTAGCGTTACCAACCGCGGTTTGGTACTCGTAGTGACCCATGGTACCGTGGGTCTCATTCGGGGGTGCGCTTAGAACCTCCGCGGGGTATTCTGTAAGAAATTGGTGACATCGTAATTCTGAGCAATGCCAATATAATAATAAGGACAATTTTAAACTTTTTCATTCGTCAAAATGGAACTTTCACAGTGTAATGTTTTTTGAAAGAGTGGCATATAAAAATACTGGAAAACTCACCCATAACAATCGCTTTACATTTTACATGGCTTAAACAAGCCAAAATAGCCAAGCAAGTCAGAACTTTGGAAATCATTTCGAATAGATACTCGGAAAATCTTGTACGTCTTCTTTACGAGTAGAAGCTTGAAAATTGCGTCTGATGAAATTTCTTGAATAACCTTGGCTTTTTATTGGGCATTTATCAATCATTCAATCTCCTTTTTATCTTCCACTATTTGCTTCTTAGTCGAATTTTTATAATATTAGCCTGATGGAATGGTTATCACTGGAGAATTCTCCATCTGCTTGTCGGTTGGATGTGATGACGCTCTTTTGATCCCTTGAAATTCTCAAGCAACTCTGTTTCCTCTCGTTTCCTGCCTCTCTCTCTCTCTCTCTCTCTCTCTCTCTCTCTCTCTCTCTCTCTCTCTCTCTCTCTCTCTCTCTCTCTCTCTCTCTCTCTCTCTCTCTCTCTCTCAACACTTTACTATGGCTTAAATCGATTAGTGTATCCTCTTAAGTTGGTTCAAAATGATACGTTTAATAAAGGGGTATCCGGGATGTATGCATTGTTACGTGTGGTTTGCGGCTTTCACTTTATTAAAGCTTTACTATATGGAGTATTTCCCTTTTCTTCGAAGCTTCTACTTCCTTCTAAGAAGCGGCTTCTCTCTTGCTCTTCTTTCCGATTTTTTTTTTATTTATTCCGCGATTTTTAAAGGGATACTGAAAGCATAAATATGTTATGTTTATTTATTGTTATTTCCAAATAAATAGCTTCGTCTTTCTCAAAACATGTCTCGTGAATCGTTAAAAACAATGTTGAAAATAATTAGAATTGCTTTAGTATATAGTTACCTTGAAAACACCAAAATCCCAGAGTACGCAAGGATAACCGTTACTTCTCGAGATTGTTTAAGATACTATTATCAATATTTACCACTCGCGATGACGTTTTATTATCCCTTTAAACGCTTGAATCGATACTTTGGTGACAAGCAAACCGCGTCGTAGTTGGTCGTAGACTTTCGGTTTCGGATTCTTTACCAACAAACTCGCGTCGTCGCGGTTTGAAGTAAAAGTGAAACGATATTTTTATTCTCATTTTAATATCTTAAAAGGGGGTTTCTCCACGCATGACGTCACCTGACATTTCATCTAATTTTTATTTTAAATTTATTTAATGTAAAAACTTGAAGTTTCTAAGGAGATAGAGTTGTTCCTAAGTCAAAAGATTTCTAGATCTTTCAAAGAGATTTATCTATCCTTCATTATTTACGGTTTTTTTAAGAAGGGTTGAACAAGAGGTCGCTTATACGATGTTACGAATTATATAAACTGTAGAATGAACCATGATAAAATTTAGATTATCGGACATATACACAAACCACAGTAGACACCGAGTTGTAAATATTTAACTTAATGTATTCTTTGATAAATACAAGGCCGTTTAATATTTGATGCTAGATAGGTCTTGTTATTATAATTTTTTTTCTTCTTCTAAGGAATATGTAGTGGTTTTTTGGGGCGTTAACTAAATCGTACTAGTGCGTGCTTGAGTAAGTTTTTGCGTCATTTTTATTAGTAACTTAGTTCCAGAAAATATTAGTTCGTGTCAAATGGAAAATACTTTACTGTAAAATCATCCTATAATCATCTTTCCATCTCAATAGGCAGAATTTAGTTTTTGAAATGAAATAGGCGCCTAATTGGTTAATTTTACAAGCGGTACTACATAACTATAGGATCCTAACATGAACCAGTGGTCACCAACTTTGTGTATTTCCTTTTCTTCGCCGATTACGGGTTACACTATACATTATAAGTTCATAAGATATGTTCCATAAGTTTGACTGTAGGCAATTCTCGCTTGTCGTTCTCGAACTAGCTCTGAATATTACGAAGTATAGGTAGTGTCATACTTATGGAACATATGTTATAAACTTATGATTACGTGTATTAATTTTTTGGAAAATACCGATGTTGACAGAAATCTAATGGCATAGTTGGTGATCAAGATCCAGGGAAAAGAGGAAAAAACTCGACCCTCTCGAGCTTGGTGTAGAGCTTGACCTTCAACTTAATATATAACAATAACGTGTGCCTGTATTGGTCACTATACCAGGTAGTTTGATACTCCTTATCTTAATAAATTCCTAATTAGATAATCGTTTACCCAATAAAACGAAAATATTTTCAAAATTGAAAGTTGTTTATTAGATATTTAAATTATTATCAAAATGGAACGCACAACGAAAAAAAACAGATGTTACGCTAATCGCTTCAAAACACCGAAATTATGAAATGTAGAACAATAATTATTAAGATAAAATCAGTTTATCGACTTTTAATTACAAAATAGGGCGTCTACTTTGTACCTTGATCTCGCTAAGACTATAAAAGTAAAAAAATCACCCTTTCATTTGAGAAGTTCAACTTCGAGTCTTTGAGAAAGTCCTAGGTTTCGCATTCCTTTTATTTCACTACGTAAATGTTAATTGTTTAAAATGATCTTTAAAATATTAGGGCTCGTAACACTATCATTAGTCTTATTACATTCTGTTAATTGCGAAGACTATTCCTACGATGAGTTACTGGAGGAAGTAGATTATTTCTACTCGGGTATGTTCATAACAAACTTTTATCGTATTTAAATAACATCAGGGAGCGACCAAAGTAGAGGCTGCTATTACTCTAGCATCTTGTTCAATACAAAACTCCCTTACGTTATTTACTATGGGAGGATACATTCATTTTAACGAAACTTCGCTTTGTTTGCAATTTCTTTCATTTATTAAAAGAATTTCCCGGAGAAGTATTTGTTCCACCAAGACAGAACAAGTTAACTGAAAAGAAGAGTGGAAGCGGCAATTATAAAGCGGCCAATGCAAATCAGTTCTTGGACATGATGTTGAAAAACGCCGAGAAAACTATCATCGAAAACGAATTGGATCCTTTATCACTTCCAGATGCAGAGAAAAAAGTTACCAGTCGCTTGTTGGTTTTAGTTGTTGAAGGAGGTTACAGCTCGACTAATGGAGAATTACACGGTATATAATTACGTAAATCCAGAAGTGAGATGAGACTAGAAGTGAAGGGCTCTAGCATTGGTAGTAGATCCTGGCACTAGTGAACAAACTTTGGTGATTTTATGCCCCTTCCATCGCGCCTACACTACTGAGAAAAAAATTATTGAGTTCCAAAAACATTTTCTACCCCCTTCCCCTCAACCTAAAGCCGCGGAACACGGACGCCTGTGCTTGAATCATGAACGCTGGATCTCTAAAGGGACCGGAAAACGCCCGCCTTCCACTGCACAAACCGAGTCCTCTCTAGCATAGCGTCGGGGGAAGGGATGGGGGTTGTGAATTTGGGAACACTCAAGGCCATTCGGTCTTTTGTGAATCTGAATAAACCTATTGAAAATAAATTTAAACGACCTTGGCCGTACCCGTTTTTTTATTTATTTTTTTACAAAGCAAACGTGCTATAGAGAAAAATCTATTCCGTTTACCAGTCCCTTTAGAGATCCAGCGTTCATGCTTGAATCTAGTTCGGCCGTCTACCGCCACGAGCGTCTCACGTTTTGGAGGGAAAATTCAGAAACCAGAGGGCCAACCGTTGGTGTGTTATCAAGAATATTCACTTTCGCCGAGTGAAGAATTTGGTTAGCTCAGTACTTCTAGTCTCATCTCACTTCTGGTAAAACGTTTGTATAGGCAAAATGCGGCCGCCCTTGGTATTCTAAATATGTAAATAGCTTCCTGTCTTGTGAAGCTATGTTTGGATAACAGCAACGCTAGCGGAAATATAACAGCTTTGATTAACGAGTTCGGATAAAATTTAACAAGACCTTTTGATTAGGCTTAGCATACATGGTTTTAGTAATGTTATATAGAATTGGATGGAGGCTTAGTTCCACGCGTATAGTACCTTATTGCAAACTTTTTTATGGTTAGGCCTTTCAACTATCCACCGAGCTGGAAATTCTACTCTTGAAAATAAGGGGAATTCAATGGAGGTTGTAGCGACTTTAGCCGTTCGTAACATGAGGTTTGAAACCGACGCCAGAGTCTGGTTGACGGCGGTTGACATTCCTTGGCGCATGTCAGCCACCATCCCTTACTTGAAAGCTACCATTACGGTGGTTATCCCTCTGATCAAAACTAACGGAGAGAAAGCCGAAGCTACCAGTTTGGTTATAAACGAAATAAGCAGCATTAACATGAAATTCAAGAATCTTGGACCTTTGAATTGGTTGTTGGATGGATTTGGAACTTTGCTAACCAATTTGTTAAAGAAAGTTATCAAGAATCAGATACAGAAGCCCATGTTGAAGGCTATCAATTCGGCTATTGGGACATTTCCCGGTATGGGATAGCGATTTTATGATAACCTTTTTATTTCGAATTTATTAATTCAATTTAATTAAAATAATTAATGTAAATAAGGCAAATTAAAACATTGAAATAATATACAAAATCACGTTGCTTTATTGCCTTAATTTGGGTAATTTAAAACATAGGAAGGTTGGCTTCTGCCAAGTATTTTTTGACAATTCCGTGCATGACCTTTTCCGTGATGTTCTTGACGGTCCTCTTCAAGAGGTCAGTGACCAGTCCAGAAAAGAAGTTGACCAAGTATTTCAATGGACCTAAGTTGGTAACCTTGACGTCCAAACCCCTCAGAGCGTTCAGTTTGAATCTAAAAGTAAAACGTCAAATTTAGATTGGCAAAATTACTCCACTCGTTAGTAGCATACGACTTACTTTGTCAATTCAGATTTACTCTCGGGATTGGCGGTGTTCCTGACAAGTTGCAAGTCAATATCGGCAAAGCCAACCTTGGCTAAAATATCGATCGAGGGTCCCAAGTTCATGAACTTGATATCGGCGGTGGCTTTAGCGTTGAGGACACCCATGCCCAAGGTCGCGTCCACGATCATGGTACCATCACCGAAGGATAGGGTGCAATCGTCGGTCCTGTGCAAGGTGGTCAGTCCGTTGACAACGGTGTTCCTTACTTTCATTTCTCCCTTCCACGTGACGAGGATGAGTTTTCTTTCGAAACCGACTCTCTGGTCGGGCATTACGTAGGGTTCCAAAGGAGTTTCGGTGTTTTTTCTCATGCTGTCTAACAGCATGTCCACGAAGTAGTTGGCATTGCCCTTATCCGCTGGCTCGGCACCTGATACGATTTTTAATATTTTATAATTTTTCAAGGCATGATTATTATATTAAAAGACACCTATGGGTCTGTTTTATTGTTAGATACTTGTTACTTACCAAGGCAGAAAGCTGCAACGGACAACAAGATCAAAACTTTAATCATGTTTGTTAATGGTATGAAACTGTTTCTCCTGGGCAAAGAATTTCACCAAATAAAAACGATTTCAGAAAGAAATTCCTTTAATAAATAATTTTATATCTTCTATCAGTACATTTTGGTGTGAACCTCAACATGTGTTTAGTTCGATAAAATAAGATTAGGATATTTGTGGCAAAGAGATCCTGTTAACATCTCGTTTTGTTGACTGAATTAGAGCCAATATGTACAACTAATTTGTAAATTATAGATCATCCATTTACTCCCGCCTTTACCAACATTATCTTGTGATTTAAATATCCACCTACACAGAGCTACGTCTAAAGAAACCTTGGGATATTTTGACCTTACATAAATCTTGAGAAAAAATTATGAATTTATTTATTATTTAGCTTATGTCATTAAACAACATCTTTACAAAACAAAAATAGGCTCATACAATTACAATTTTGCTACATTTACTTATTTTTCTGTGATACATAGATCTAAAATTTCACTATATATATGTAATCCAATAAATTTTAATTTACCGTAATGTAACGAAAATCAAGTTTTTACGTTTTGGGAATTTTTTAAAATGATTTTTTAAAACCATCCCAGACTTCCTGGCAAGGGCGTTCTGGACACGGAATTTTGAAGGGCATAGCTGTAAGGTCCGTAAAATGCGTTGGTCATTTTCATAATCATTTGATCGGCAACACCCGATTTTAGAGCCTTCTTGGCGCCGTTGTTAACTGGCCCGAGTCCACTAAATTCTATATTCATTTTTCCCAAACTGACCACGTTAAAATGGATCAGTGTCGGTTTGTTAGGTCCCATGCGTGAAGTGACCGCAATATTTATCAAAGGCTGGGTGTAGTTAACTTCAAGGTCACCGCTTCTCTCTGGAACTCGTCCATATTTGACCTTGACCTGAAAAGATTTTTTAAGAATTTTAAGTTGATATGCAAGTAAAATTAGTAAATGGCTACTACATTTGCGTTAAGAGCTCTGACAAGACTTTAATGCAAACTTACCCCATAGTTGACCTTCAAATAATTGAAGGTCACGGAACAGTTGAAAGTGATATTGCCGTATATGCGATAGGGAGTAGCGCAGTCTAGAGCGCGGTAGCCTTTACTGAAACCAGACATTGTTCCGTTGACAAAATGGGCGTAAACACCAACTCCAACGGGTCCTATTTTATCCTTCCCATGGTCGTAAAATGGTGGCATGATTATCGGGTCCAGACGGTTGCTCCGGACTTCGGTGGTCATCGATATCTGAAGGACGTTGTCCAAGTAATGATTGGCATCGCTGACGTTGGAAGCTTGAATGAAAGCTGAAAAAAAAAGTGTAAAAGCTAATATTAGAATTACCATTGGGAACTTTCGATAAGGAAATATAATGAACATTCTTGAAGAAAACTTGAATTAATTTCAATTATTTACTTACAAAGTAGTAACAAAAGGGAGCAACATGTCCAGAGAGTAGTTTTCGCCATGTTGTTCACCGTCGAAATTTCGAGGTGATGTGTTTAACACTTCGATCTAAGAAGCTAGCTAATGAAAGTTCGCTAAAATTTGAAAATAATAAACGTTGATTATTTTTCCGACTCACGACTTGTCAGCGATTGGTATTGCTTCAAATTACGTATTTATTTCTATTGTATTCGCCAAGACAGCCAAAATTAATAAGGGCTAAATAAAGGACGAAACTCGCGAAAATTAATCTACATTTCGGGTAACAAGGGCGAAGCTGGATCACTTGAAACGCTTCATGTATTTATTTTAATTAGAAAATCACTCAATATTTTTTTGATTTATTTGGCTGCCTTGTTTTCGACAAGAAACTTGATTTTCATGATACTAGCCCTTTAACAGTAGAATCGCCGTTGCCTTTCGACAAGTCTTTGTTGAAACTTCCAAGAAAGAAAATAATTGTGTTGATCAATTCAGTTTTTTCGCCTATTCATTATAAGTAACGTAGAAAGTGAAACCAAAAACGTCTAGTTTTACATACCTTATAAAATTTTGACTATGATTAATTAAATGGAAAACAAAAGTTGGCGAAACCGCACACATTTTCATAAATAATAGATTTATGCAACAAAACTCGTATGGCCTTGACTATAATGACGTAAACAGGGAATAAAAGTGATTTAAAGTTTCTGAGTTGAGTAATTAAAATGGTTAGAGTCTAAATAACTTTTATTTTGACTATTCTAAGTAAGAAATATTGTAGAGTTTTGTAAAAATATAAGAAAAAAGTTACCTTTATGGATTTAAATTTCCCGCCAAGGAATGTAGGAAGGTAGGTACCCGGATATGACGTATTCTTGCGCAGGAAATGCTTTTACGCGTCAACAGTTCGCGGAAATTTGTTGTTGAGGTTGTGGGCTGAGCCAGGATGTTTGTTTGGTTGGTTTAATTTCTAAAGATTTTAGGAGGATAGAGTTTACTTCAATTTTAACAAAATGCCAAATCGAAGAAATCGGCGTGGTAATCATTTACCAACTGATTTTACATATATAAGTTCTTGCGTCAAATTAACATTATTTTTCTTCAATTTTCTGTTTTGGGTAAGTTACTAAGCCTTGCCTCTGTCATAATATTTAGATTTATGTTGCAACGTTATTTGTGGCATTAATTTTGATTAAATCTACGTATTTAGCTAATTGGTGGTGCCATAATTGGTATTGGGGGATGGTCATACTTCCAAGAATACGCGGAAGGAGGTTCAGAGAGTGTAAACAACGCTTTCAATTTGGTGCTAAATATTTCACTAGTTGTTATGATATGCGGTGGTTGCATATTTGTCATTAGTTTTTTTGGTTGTATCGGAGCGTTGAGAGAAAATGTGTGTCTTCTACGAATGGTGAGTTGAAATTTTTCATATTTTTAAGCACTGAATACACCAATGAAAACATTTTTTTCCGCAGTATTCTTTCATTCTCTTGTTGTTATTCCTGGGTGAAATGGTTGTCGCTACATTAGCATTTGTCTTCCCTACAAAGTTTTCTGATTTGGCTAAAAAGGGTTTATCTAATGATCCAATTGTAAAATATCGAGATGATGTCAATCTACAAAATTTCATTGATATTATGCAACAAGAGTTTCAATGTTGCGGAATTTCCCATCAAAGTTACAAAGATTGGTCCAAGAATATATACTTTAATTGTAGCTTGACCAATAACAGTACGGAAAAATGTGGAGTACCGTATTCTTGCTGCCAAAATCCTCGAAATCTTGATGTAAGAATTTATATTTGAAGCTTTAAAATAAAATTAATGGAATTTAACTTTTATTATTTTATAGAGTGGTTTGTTAAATATTCAATGTGGTTATCACGTTCAAAATTCGGTAAAGTCCATCTTGTAAAAATTATTCTAATTAGCTCAGGGAGCCCGTACCGGTCCTATAATTCCTATAAATTCCTATATTTTTGAACCTGTCCTTTATTATCCTATAATTTCATGAAAGGTCCTATAATATCCTATATTTTTGACTTAGTCGAAGTTTTCGTATAGTTTAGCATCAAATTTATCAAAATTTAGCTTTTTTTTTTTTATCGAGATCACATTTGAATGGAGACCGAAATTGCGGAGCTCGCTTAGGATTTTTATATATTATATTATGTTATATTTTAATTAAGTTCTTCTGAGTTTTCAAAGTAAAATCCAATTTGTTATTTTTTATTTTTTGGGATTTTTCTACATAGTTTAAGCCCAAAATTGTATTATATTAGAGCTGCATTTTTAGTCCTATATTTTCCTATAAAAACACGTGATTTTTTTTCTCCTATAAAATCCTATAATTCCTGGGGGAAAAAAATTCCTATTTTTCCTATAAGGAATTTAAATTTAAGAGTGGGCTCCCTGTTAGCTGTTAATTAATTAATTAATTTATTAATTGTTTTTAGACGGAATCGGAAGTAAGAAAACGAATATTTACAACGGGATGTGTCGAAGCTTTGGAAGAATATGCCAAAAAGAATTTACACATTATAGCGGGAGTTTTATTGGGTGTGGCTTTGATTCAACTATTTGCCATTTATCTATCGAGAACACTTTTAGGGCAAATTGAAGCTCAATTAAGTCAATGGACGTAGAGTCAAGAAAAATAATTAATTAAATAAATTTAATGAAGTTTTAAAATATTAAATAATAAATGTGTAACATGCTCAATATACAGGGGATCAAAAAAAAAAAAAAAAGAAGTAACAACAAAATAGGTCAAAAATAGGTGATGTTTGGAACTTTGGATATTCATTGTATTTCTAATTCTTCCAAAAATGAACAAAGAATTTAATTTAATTTAATTAAATTAATTATATAAGAAGATTTTGGGAACTGATTGAATTGAGAGAATATAATAGTTTAAAATCCTTAAATTCAATATTAAGGGGCGGTGAATCCAATAAATTAGTTTAATTATTTCACTCTCCCTTTAAACATAAGACTTTAATTGATGAACTTTTAATTGAAATTCAATTTCGATTGTTATTCTTTACACATGATATAATATTAATTAGTTAATTACAATTTTTACCAGTATTTTTATTTTTTTAAGTGTTACGTAGCCTGTAATATGATTTGTTGACAAATTTTGACGTTTTTAATTAGTTTTTTGTGGATTTTGTAAAATTTTGAAGCCATATCAAGAAGTTATTACTATTTTGTTTGTATTTACAATAATTTAGTAAAAAAGACCAAATATTTAGTTACATTGCCATAATTAAATTAATGGAACAGTTTTTAAGCAAAGTTTTTCAATATTCTTCTTTTAAATTTAAAAATAATTATGGGGTAAAAAAAATATATATATAATAAAATAGGGCTGTCTTTAATCTTTATATGTTGTACTTAAAAATACGAAAATTTGAAATTTTTAGTATTGTATTAATGCCTATAGAGTGCTGTCAGAAGCGACGGTGTGACGTCACCCATGCTGTTTTCCCATAAAGAAAAAACGGTAACTGTCATGGCCGCCCATTGCTAAAGGCAGACTCGTGACGTTTAACCTTGGAACTGACGTCACAACTGACAGCACTCTATACTATTATGGAAAAAAAGGTGCTTTTTAAATAATAAATAAATAAATAAAGAAATGTAAACAATTTTAATATAAAATATTGTAGGGTATTTCTAGCGTAAATAATATTAATTAGGATTATGATAAAATTACTAAAGTATTTATTGATAAAACTGATGATGTTTTTAATTGAGCATTTTACTGTGATATACTTTTGTAATATTTGTAATTAATCTTTATCATTCCATATTATCAGTAAAATGTTTGTAAATTAAACAAACCTTTCAATTATTATTAATTTAAAATGTTGTTTGTTATTATTGTTTTAGGATTCGTCGGCTTCATCAAAGAATTTGCGTCGCCTATTGACCGACAGGAAGCGGGTGAATGTCCGCTCGAATCACCCTGTAAATGTTAAACATGTATATCAGAAGTATATAATACTTCTCTTCGAGAGAAGTGTACCACAAAGCGGGGTAAGTGTAACGTCACTCTTCCCCAACATCATTTTACATTTAGAGCAAGGATACTAAACCGAATCACATACACGATAAATAGTTCCCTCATCATTACTCTATTAGCGTTTAAATATTTGGCAAGACGCGCTTGTGCATTTTTGTTTCACCGCAAGACTAGGTTTGTGGGATGATTGCTGGGGATTTAGTGGCAAACAACTATAGAATTCACCTTACGGTGCGATGCCTATTTGTAATTTGATGAGCGGGAAAGCAAACTAAAAGGGTGAGCCTGGGAAGAATGACGTTACATAACTAAAGCATTAAGAGGATACAGAGTGGCATCCTTCTTCTATTATCCCCTTCTGGTATATGTAAAGCGAACCCCTTAACTAACACTTCTCCGTTGAGCTCCTTGGGAGGTACGTACGGTTGTCAATGGCGGAAGAAGTTTATTACGGTTTAAAATAATATTTTTACGTTTCTTTTTCAAGGTAATTAAATTTATTTTGTCAATTTAATCCCGTTAATGTTTTCTGACTATTTTCCATAACTTTTGATGATTTTATACGTTATTAAAGTGAGGTTGAAGCCTTGGTTAGATTCCTTTGGTTGATTTTGATCGCTTCCTTCCCCCACCCCTACTTTTTCTTTGTTTACATTAGTGGCCTAGTTACGTAATTTCGTTGACTTTTCTCTATTTTCAGGATTAACGATCCGTTACATTCCAAACTAAAGAAATCCTTTAAAAATGTGGCGTAAATTAATCCTCCTTTCCTTCTACCTTATTGTTTTGTTCTTCCTTTCTCGATTATTGGAAGTTGCATTTTGGTTTAGCGGACATCGTTTCGTCTTTACGCCAAATTCATTAATTGACCCTTTCTCGCTGAGCGTTCGCTCTTTGAGACAATTATTGGATAGCCGAGGGATAAGCTATACTACAGCCATTGAAAAGCAAGACCTAACCTCTCTCTTGGTAACCTCGGGCCAAGTAACGGAACAGGAGCTGCGCGAATCGCAAAAGTCTGAAGCCAAAAATAACCAACACCATCAAACTGTTCACTTTACTGGAGGCAGTCATTTTTACGAAGAGGTGGAGGACACCAAGGATAGCGTATGGTTGGTTCAAGTTGTAGCCAATGATAACCAAACACCATTGTTAGAACCGGGAACGTGGAAAGAAGTTGTTGGCCAAGTTTCAAAATTTGGGGTACGGACTGGGGTTTTCAAGTGCTCTTTGGATCGAAGGTAAGATTTTGAGGATTTTGGACGTAATTGGGAGCCTATATGTTTAGGACTTGTAATGTTTTCGCCATCTAGACTTTGCGCTCGAAAAAGTTGGACTTCTCCTCTTCTCATTCTGGCACTTCCACGAGGACAACGAACCAAAGAAGATGTTATTTTACATAACTATCAGTATTCTTCCAAACCAGAAACGGTTTTAAAATGGGTCAGGCAAAACCTCTCGATGAGAATAGGCAAGATTAACTCTGTGGAAGATCTGAAATCTGATTGGCTTAGCTTAAACCGCTCTCACGGAGAAACCCCAATCAGAGTTATACTTATATCCACTTTGGACGAACCGCCTTTATTCCTATCCGCCTTAGCCATTAAATTCACTGGTCGTGCTCAATTCGGAATGTTCAAAATGAAACATAAACTGTCATCTAGTCTCAAAGACGTGGTTAAGATGAAAAACTTTCCCGCGTACCTTATTGCCACTCCTGAAAAAGTTTATCAATATGGTCAAAACAGTGGTGAAATTTTGAACTTTAAATGGATGGAGCTACACATGAAAAGCGTACACCCTGAAATTAACGACGTGTTCTTAGTGACATTATTCTTGTTGAATGTGGCAATTGGTTTAGAGTTTTTCTTGGTAACTGGTAAATTATGGAGGCATTGCGTTCGATGGCTTTTACGTCTAGTCAAGTGTAACTGTCTCTTTTTCTTGTTCTGGTTGGTGCTGTTAGGCGCGCACCATTTTCAAATCGTCCACTCTTTCACGTCCCTTTGTCTGAAACTTCTTCGTCTCATCAGCTATAATTCATTCGCGATTACGTTGAGGAACGATTGCCAGTATTTATACTCGGCGCGTTTTTTTATCGCTTCTTTCATCGCCTTTGGACTCTCTATTTTTTGTATATGGAAAAAATTAGGGTACGGAAACGACCAGGACGTGGCGTTGTTTAGCGACTGGTGGTTTGTTCCGTGGGATAGCTACTTGATGAACTACTTCTTTAGACCCATGGCTTCAATCACCATTCCTCTCGCGCCTCAAGACATGGACATTGAGGAAGGACTCGAGCTCTTTATCGAACATTTGGCTGTTCCTAATTTATGGCTAGTACCCGTTCCCGCCATTCAAATCGACTATCTTAAAGATCTTCCCTTATGGAAATATACCGGATCTTCTCAAACCGACGACGATTCTCAATCTCAGGATGAAAGGAAAAGTTGCGTTGACGTTTTAAGTTCCAGCGATGACGAATCGGGACCAAAGGACAACAAAACCAAGAACCGACAGTTCTCTTGCTTTTACAGTGTCAGAGAGCTGTTGTCAAAACGGATGAGAGACGGGACAAGTGAAAGGGAACGCGACGCGCCATCGTGTAGCAAGAAGAATAAGAAAGCGGGATTGGTAGCCAAAGCTGGAGATTTGCGAAAATGTTTGAGCAAATTTTCACGTAACAAGAAAAATAGCGCCAAAAACGAAGGTACATCGAATAATTATCACGGGTCTAACTCTCAAGATGGTGGCGCCCAAAAATTTGACGATTCTGTTTCGTCCGCCAATAATTCCTCAATCTCTCGAATCCCTTACGGAATGCTGGAATATCGCGACTGCCCGATTTGTTTGGAAATTTACAATCTAGGAGAAATGATTTGCGGGTTGCCGTGTGGCCATAATTTTCATCAAAAGTGTATCATGCTTTGGTTAACGAGGGATAATCATTGCTGCCCAGTCTGTAGATGGCCGTCATATAAGCCAAATCCCAAAACATCGCAATCCCACCTTCATTCCCAATGAAAATATATTCGTCGGTAACTTAATCCCTTCGAAAATTAACTAATTTAAATCAGGGACCCTTCATTCAAAAGGCGCTATATCAAGATATCGCGTTTGACCATCCATGTTTGATTCCAACAAAAAAATAACCACCCTTGGAAACATTTTAGCAATGATGGACATTCTGATTCCATCGAGACAAAGGGTCCTTGTTTAAAATTCTATACATAATGAATATACAAAACTAATTTAAATTTTTGAAATAGTTTTTCAAAACAAAAAAATTATCATTCCAAATGCCATACAAATTTAAGGGATAATTAAATAAAAGTACAGAGCATCAAAATAAAAGCCATTTTATTTTGTAATAATTTTTAATGACAAGATTATTATAAATAATTATGCAATTAAAAAAGTTTGTGAAAATCTGCAAAAGTCACGGTGGTTTTTTATCTTGGACCACAACATTTACAGCCATTCCAAGAGGTTCAATGCAAAACTAGTTGTTGTTTTTTTTTTCTGTAGTAAATTTCACAAATGTTTGTTTTTGTTATATGTAAATTTTATTATATTGTCCTTTCGTTACAATAGGATTTTGTTTGTTTGTTTTTGTATAAATCTTGTACAAATAAATCAAAGTTGATTTTTTTAGTGTTAAAAAATTTTTTTTGTTGTATATTTGCAGTTTGTTTTAAATCTAATCGTTTGTGATTTAATTTTGTATTCGGCGTGAAATTTGGAATACTCTATTTAATACTTGACGCGGACAACCCTTCAATTTCAGACCCAAAAATGAGCACCTTTAAACCACCGACTATTTAATTAAGGGTTCAACCTAAAACAACTAACGTGACTGGATAAAACGAGATAAAATTTCTGATAGGACATTAATTCTGGGAGATAATATTACGCGATGCTTATTTCTTCATTGATTCAAAATCAAAATTTGGCAACTCTAATGGCGCCAGTGCTGGTAACTCTCTAGCATCGCCACCAGGAGTTAATTCGCAAAAAGGTGAAAACAATTCTTGGCAAGTTTTTCTTTGATTGACATTAACTAAGGCCAATTGCTTTTCTAATCGAGTAACATTTTCTTTCAGATCATCTCTTTCTTTTTGAACAGTTTCAAGCTCTTCGCATAAAAGGTTAACCATTCTTTTCAGCTCCCTATTGTTCAGCTCTAATTCCTCAACTACATTTTCTTTTTTGACACTTGATGGAAACTTTCGGTTTTGTTCTTGTATGTTTAAGAGTTGGGTATCGCTTTGCGTCATTTTTGGATCGACAATTTCTCCTCTATTATTTAAAAATGACAAAAGCGAATCATTCTCCGTCATCTTTCTCAGAATTTTTGCCCTCAGTTCATCCGACTGTTTAGATTGGCTTTTAGGTTGGGAATTTTCATCTTGCGCCATGATGATGACGTTAACTTCTTTTTCCATTTGTTTGGCCTTTTTACGATTCTGAGAGATGCGGTATTTGATTGGCACAATGTCTTGCTGCTTTAAATGGTACTGGTATTGCAATTCCAATGATTCTTTAGCGCGAGATGATTGAGTGGTTTTTAACGCCTCAAGTAACAGCTCCGAGGCTCGTTTATGGCACAGGACTGCTGCCTCTATTTGGCCACTGTTGAAATATCGTAAACTTTTCCTGTCTTGCTGATGAGCCTTTAATTAAAGGGATAAATAACATCAATTTATCCTTCATGCCTTAAGCCTAACCTTACGTTAAATATTAACTTACCAAATTCAGCTTGTGATTTAAACAACTGTCCATCGGGTCCTTAGGCTTAAAATTAACATATATTTTCCGTGTATAGCTAAGAATAATTTATTAATTATTTTTACATGTAAACGTAGTAAACAAAACAACAAATCTCCGTTTGTTTACAAAAATTTATAGCAGACGATTCCAGACAGGGTTGCCAGATTTCGCGCGCCGAATTATCGTACGCTTGAAAAACAAGAGGAATAAGACCACTTTACAGGTTTTCCTATGCACCCAGGCTGCTCAAAATGATTTTCTCCCCCGTATCCTAATTTCCTCAACATAATATCTCCAGAAAATGATATCAACTAGTGGGATGGAACTCGATTGATTCCTACCAAACTATACATAGTTTATATGCAAGGAGGATTCATATCATTTGCACAAGGAGACCAGGCAACCTAGAACGTAAAATAGCAGACGATTTTACGCTCTAAGTCGCCTTTTCTCCTTGTGTTAATGGTATTAATCCTCCACGTCCACGAGTCACGACTGTAAACAATGTATTAATATTGGTTTTCAAAAGCTTCAGGGCCAAATTCAAATACATGAGAAAACGAGAACTGCAGAAAATGCATTTTTTATTTAGTGATTTCAAGCTTTTTAAATTTTACCATAACTCTATAATAGAGTTATAATTTTACATTTTATTTACACTTCGAATGAGAAATCATCATCATCATCCATTAGGCTTTTTATTCTGTTTGCCATTGCTGCCTTAATTGGCATTATTCAATCGTAAAACGCAACTTCCAACGAATTTTTTTCTTTTCTTCTTCGTTTTTGCTTTGAGTTGAAATGGTTTTCATATTTCTAAGATGACTCATGCTCTTCGAATGTTTCTTTAAAGATTCCATTACGCTTTTTATTCTGTTTGCTATTGCTGCGTTAATTGGCATTGGCATTATTCAATCGTAAAACGCAACTTCGAACATCCCCATTACGCTTTAGCCAAGGCCATAGGCAAAGAAATTTTATTGTCGTTAACTTCCACAGATTAATTTTAAATTTTAGAAAGAGAATATTTTAATTAAATTAACTTTGAACGCAAATGTACATAAAAGCATTAAAGTTTTATTAACTTGTGATCATAGAGATAGGAACATATATACCTCTAGAGTCACAACGTATATCCCGAGACAGGCCGCACTTTTTAAAACCATGTAAACTTTATCATTCGACACCAGCGCCACTATCGGCGATATTCTTAACTAAAATATTATTCGAGCTACAAATAGATGGCGTTGCTAAAAAAGGTTTTCGCGCTAAAAACGACTTTTTGGCGGGAAAAATGAACTTTTCGCGGTAAATCTGTAACTTTTTCAAACTTTTTTCAGTTGACGGACCTTATATTATTTTATTTGTTCTTAACTATCTAAATAAATGTTTCCAAAGTATATTTAAGTGTTTGTTAGACGATGCTTAATGCATGAAAACATATTTCCCACTCTAACGGGATGGAACCACCATTTAAGTCACATTGTTAAAAAGGCAATAAACATCTACACAGATATCTGGCTGAGGAAAATAGCAAAGAATATGATCGAGAAAATGAAAAGAGAATATTAGAAAGCGACTGACCAAACTGATTTTATTCCAAGGACAATAGTAGTCTATTTATAATTTGAATTTATTTATTAGTTGATACGTACATTTTACATTCAGCATTCATGATTCGTTTATTCACTCCAAAAAAAAAATGTTTGTTTAACTAACTTGTCAAATCACCATCAATTTGTTTAATTAATTCATTATCACTTCCCTCGAATTTGCTAGAATACAATACACGCACAAGACACGGTAGCAGACTACGCCGTTGAAAATATATCAAAATAGTTCTTCCGTTTTTGCACAGATGGCGCTGGGTGTATTTGATAAAGTATACTGTTTTTAACGTTGTATATTCACTAATGATAAGGTTAAAGTCTATGGGGACGCTTCCATGTTGTGACTCTAGAGGTATATATGTTCCTATCTCTATGGTGGTGACCTGGCTGGAGAAAAAAGGGGGGATTCGTATGCGTATGCACCTAGAAGGGGATGCCATCAGGGAGCACATTATCCATTGAGGTAGAGAGGGCGGGCTATGGAAAAATTTGTTTCTTAAAAAGTCCGATTTTTATTTAAGTTTTAAAGTAAATATATTATAATAAAATAACGTCTACATTTAATTTTGGCCACTAAACCGAAATTTTTAATAGGATCGTACATCGGATCGTATTTTTGACGTACGATCCTTCCTACAGATCGTATATCGTACGAAGAGCCTAATTATCGTACAAATACGATCCGGATCGTACATCTGGCAACCCTGAATTTCCAGACTCCAGATCTAGGGCACGGCCTACTAGGAGTAAGGAATTAACTGAGGTTAACAGTTAATCAGTTGGCCGTTCCTAATAACTGGACTGGCGGACTATAATATTTATTTCTCCTTTAGTATTGCTCTATGGTAGCACATTGCTAGCAGCCAATGGGAAACGTCTTAAGGTACATTTTGGCGGGAAACAGTTTTTTGAAACTGTTTTTCCGTTGGAAAGCCAATGAAGAGATTCACACCGCTGCTCAGATTTCTTCTTTTCAAGTTAAAATATAATAGTCTAACATAGAAAGAATATTTTTTAAGACTTGAATGGATGCGAATAACAAGAAAAAGGTAAAATTAAACGGACAACACTATGTATTAGTTCGGAATGTTTTATACACGTGCTTGCGCTATCCTGGCTAGCACCTTGACGTTGCATCTATCATGGTTGCATGCAATTTCCTCTCGCAAAATAAATATTATTAGTCTTGTATAATTCCTGCTATAGAAACGATTGTGGAGACTTGAGCAAGCATAGTTTATAGTTTTTGATTTACATCTTTTCGAGTTTTCTTTGTTTTCAATATGATACGCTAGAAGTTGCTCGTTTCTGTAGGTCATAACCAGGTTGCGCCACTGTCCACGAGTCGGAAAACGCAACTATTCGATTTTCTCTCTTACGTCACAGTTTACGCGCGCTTTTTTTTTTCTGGTCTTTTCCGACTGGAGAAAGCCGCATAGGAAAACCGGGATCAGTCCGACGGACTCTTTCACTTAAATCCCGCCGGAGTTCAGACAGAATATAGAGATAGGAGCGACAGAGCTACGCTTTTAATATCATTTTCGCGAAAAGATTGTTTCCGAATCGGAAAGGAAATTTTAATAGAAACTCCAAAATTATAAAGATTGTGTTTATAACAAACGGCCTACAAAATCGATGCTTTCGTCTCGGAGGAGGCCTTTTGGCAAGCACCGGCCACAGTAGCTGGAACGTTTGCAGCCGCGAAAAGTCGTTACTCGCCCGGGCGCGATTCCGAAAGCATCCCCCCTTGGAAAAAAACCGGGGTTTTGACGCGTATTTACCGCGAATTTATCGAAGAAGGAAGAATTGATAGAAGATTTAATTGGCCAATTATAAAAGCATCCGTAATGTCCAGGCGACGGAAATTTGTAAGGATTACGAGCCACGAAATTTGTTCATTGGAGAAATTGAAGGGATGAAAGGCCTAACTCGATCAACCGTCCCAGTAGACGTGGTTGTACCACCGCGATTTACCATCCCCGGCTTTGGTTGCGGGAATAGACCGCCGTTGCTGCTTTACTCTCTATTTCCACCGAATTTGACAAAAATAGGCCTAGTTGCCGGACGAAACGCCTACTCTGACAAATCGGAATCGGACTTTGATCAACGTCAAAAACATCTACTAACTTTGGTATTTCCATCGGTAACCGAATCGGAATTCAACAACGTCGAATTTAACCCTAACATCGACGTCCTAAAACTCCAAATAAACCGTAAGTTTAATAACATTTTCTACACTCCTACTAACTTTAATTTTGCGGGATAATTTGTATAATATTTAATGTTTGAGGGATTTTGCCGCGATATCGGAAATTACCTATACAAATTGAAAGCTAGAATTGCAATATTATGAAGTAGAGAGATTAAGATAGTTTACTAATCCTTAATGCAACCTTAGAAAGGTCCATTTAGTCTCCCAAAAAATGTACAGTTATAGAGAAAAAGGTCCCTATACTAATATTGCAACTATATTTTTAAAACTGGGGAAAACCAGGTAGAAAAGAGACAAATAACGATCACATGATACAAATGTTATATATTTTTGACACGTACTGGGCATTATTTTAAATTGTACTTAATTGAACTTAATTTAAACAAGCGAAAGGAGTATATGGTAGGCGTTATCGGGGCTTTCTAGGTGTGACACTTCAATGTTACAATGCAGGTGTTAGTGTTATTCATTTATATATACGGGATAATTAAGTTAAAAGTTCTCGTGCAAGAAGAGGTATATAGACACGTCAGTTATGGGAAAATGTTAGTGAAAACGAACGAATCGAAGGTTGTACCCTTTTTACGCCGTTTTACGTGTACGAAGTAATCTAAATTGAACAAAACGTTTATTCGAGAATACAAATATAGATCGTATCGTACAGTGTGTTTATGTACTCTTACGAAGCGGCTAGCTTAATACACTGGGCGTTACTCGCAGCCTTTTTTTAGCCGACGGCCGGCGTAACGTTTTTCTTGATGAACTTGAGTCATGTTTATTATTACGCAACCCGTAATGTAAATCATGTTAAACCTAAGGGTTCATACCTGGAGAACCTAGCTGGAAATGTCAAGGAAATAATTTATTGACTAAAAATTCAGGAAAAACTATGGGAAATTTGTAATTTTTTGTAAATTTCTGGGAAAACGAGGAGAAATTTATAATTTTTAGTAAATTTTTAGGAAAACGAGGAGAAATTTATAATTTTTAGTGAATTTTTAGGAAAACGAGGAGAAGTTTATAATTTTTAGTAAATTTTTGGGAAAACGAGGAGAAATTTATAATTTTTAGTAAATTTTTGGGAAAACGAGGAGAAATTTATAATTTTTAGTAAATTTCTGGGAAAACGAGGGGAAATTTATAATTTTTATTTGTAGAATTCAGGGAAAATTCGCGGAAATTTGTAATTTTTAGTAAAGTTCAGGGAAAATTCGCCGAAATTTGTAACTTTTAGTAAAGTTCAGGAAAAAATCGGGGAAATTCATAATTTTTTTAAAATTCATGGAAATTTATAAATTTTAGTAAAGTTCAGGGAAAACTCGGGGAAATTTTAGTAAATTCAGGAAAAACTCGAGGAAATCTATAATTTTTAGTATAATTTAGGGCAAACTGGGGAAACTTATAATTTTTGTAAAATTCATGGATATCAGCGAAATTTATGAGGCTTTTAGTAAGTTTACTCTGGAAGGACTGCTTGAACTAAAAAAAATTAAGAAAAACTGAAGCTATTTCTAGAAAAATAACTCCTGCAGTTACTAGATAGCCTTACACCTGAAAATGTCAGTTAAAAATATGCTAAAAAAACCTGGAAATATCAGAGAAATCGGGTTTCCAAAAGTTGTATGATCCGTTTTGATCCCTGAACCTACAGTAAAAGTCAGGGATGTGTCGTAAAATGTCCGGGAAACATTCTTTGGTGGAATTACAAATGGGTTCTGTTATGCTTTATAGTATCACTAGCGTGATTTAGTACTAGTAATTTTTAAATAAACGGTTATATTGTTAATTAGATACATTCTTAGCTTTATTACATTACTAGAGAAAGAAGGGCATGGCTTGGAGCTAGGAATTTTCTCTTTATACTTTTTATTCTATAATGACATAGCCAAACCGTATACTCCAATCGACTGACGAAATACACCATAAATATTTGATAATTACACGTTTCCGTATAAAAGTGGATAAATTTTATTCGCTTGATTTAGCAATAAGAGAAGTGTATTTCTATTTTTTAGTCTTTTCGGTGGGAATTACAATTATGAATTCGTATACTAAACTCAGAGATTTGGAAAATGCATGGTGGAGGAATGTCAAGGATTTAAATGTTTTTCGAGATCATATTTCCTTTAAATTCTAATAAGTGAAGGTCATACTAGATTTAGTACCTATACAGGGTGTTTCTGATAAGTTTACCATAAATTAAGGGTGATGTTTTTGAGTCGAAAATGTTCAATGACATTTTGTCGTCCGGAGCCACTGTTTTCAAGTTAAGATTGGATGCAGTATTTTACGGATGGCCCCTTAAATTTAATTAACAAGAAATACAATGATTTCTAATTTAATTAAGGGGTCATTCCTAAAACACTAAAATCCAAAACTCGAAAATAGTGGCCCGTGTGTCAAAATGGAGGTAGAAGTTACATTTTTGGACTCAAAATTGATTTCCCAAAGAACACCGGTCATAATTTCTTATGGACCTTTTCAGAAACATCACGTGTTTTGAGAAGATATAATATATTTATATAATAATAGCTTAAACCTCGTGAAACCTTATGAAAGAAACATTACGGTTTATTATATCTTTTAATCATGTATGCGTATATAACAAAACGGGATGGGGATTTCACATGGTAAGGTATATAATGAAAGAAAATATTATACGTTATGTCTGAAAAAAAAAATATAAGGCCGGTTGTATAAACTTATAAAGCTTGCGAAGAACAGAGATCTCTAACAGGTGTTTCAAAAGATATATATATATAAAATTTTTTCGGGGTTATGGTTATGCTTTTGCCCAAGCTAGCGATATCAAAGCTCTATTGCAGTATGTTGGATACGTCTTGCAGTTTATATCTTTAAGTTCAAGATGAATTTTCTAAAGACTACTTTATTCTTATAAGGTTTAGTATTATGTATTATTACGCCCCTACTTTCTTTCTTGCGCATATTTCGATTGAGTGAGGTGTAGGAAAAGGTATTAGAAGTGAGTAATGTTTAACACGGTTTTTACAACCATAAGTTGCGTTATAGCCATAAGTGTGATTGCTGTAATCATAAATTCCTCAAGGATGGTTTGTTCCTGTTGGGGTTTTCATTGAAAACTGGGAAATTTGGTGTTTATAGTATACCAATAGACAATTATATTAATTGCTTGGAAGGGAAACCAGCGCACAGAGGTGGGCGTGGCTACAATCTTAGGTTGTTTCCTTCCCGCCAAGAGGCAATACCAGATGGAGCCATAGTTCACTACACGCCACGCCAGATGCTAGTCGACTCTTACTGCCTCTAGCGGTGGTTCTTGGCGCGAGGAAAATAACCCAAGAAGACGGTCTAACCCTAACCTTCAGTGATGTTTACTTCTTTGCTGGAATTAATGAAATAGTCTATTGGTATGAACACCAATCTATCAAACAAACTCCCCGTATATCTTGAATAGAATTTCCCAAACCATTTCATTCTAGTAACTATGGTTAACCGCAAAGTTATATTTTAAAGTTTTGACACCGCGATTCTTTTATTTTTCTCCGAAACAAAACTTAACTGAACGCTTTTACTTCTGAAACTTTAATGAATTTTTGTAACGCGCCTGTTTACTTTTTTATGGCTCGGGTATAGAAGGTGTTTGGGGAGGGGGGGAGAGGGGTGTTGTAAAGGGAGAATTTTTAAAGGGTTTTTTACCGGCCGATTTGCTGTTGCCTCACGAATAAAATATATCCGAAACTTTTCAGAATATTAGATGAGGTGTTTTTGACAGTATTTACTTGTTTTTTTTCTCTAAGTATAAACAAGCCGTAACTTAAAATTTGTTAAGTGTATGGTTTCACACATGTTGATTCGTTTTTAGGGCAGAGTTGAGAGCTTAACTAATTTTTGGCCAAATTGATTCCATTTTTTATAGGGCAGAATCAAAACAATTTTATGCCAAAATTGATCCCATTTTTATAGGTCAGAATTAAAACAATTTTAGACCCAAATTTAACCCATTTTTTATAGGTCAGAATTAAAAAAATTTTAGGCCCAAATTTAACCCATTTTTTATAAGTAAGAATTAAAACAATTTTAGACCCAAATTTATCCCATTTTTAGGGTACAATTAAACCAATCTTATTACTAATTTATCCCGTTTTTAGGGCACAATTAAATCTATTTTAATTTTAAACAAAATTATGATAAACGTTTAGTATATTTTACATATATGAATCAAAATAGACCGTGTATTAACAACAAAAACAGTATAGTTTTCATATGATTTTAAATATATTAAAAGCTAGTTTTGCATTGGTGACTAAAATCATTCTTTTATCAAATGGAAACCAGCCTTAAATCTAATTACCGCAAATTCTATTTAAGTATTATAATTAAAAGAAATACAATTGCCTTTCAATTCTGATGAAACTCGCTTAAACTCTTTAGAAAATATGTAATTGTTGTGTCTGAATTTCTGAACGCAACGATATCGTTTGACGTTACTAGGTCACCCGTATTAACAAACACCGAAAAGGAAAAAAATCCGAACTTAATAGCAACTCCTTGAAAGCTAATTATCATAAATTTGTAACGTCTTGATAGTTTCCTTTCCACGTAATACCATAAGCCTAACTATAAGTATGACGTGGAAAACATGTTTTACTAATTATTACCCAATCAACTAGGCGATAATTTGTCTCAAAAATTATTTCTTAAAAAAAAAGTCTAAAACTCAAAAGTATATTTATATCTATGCAGGGATAAATTTAATTTTAGAAGTAGGAATGGAGAACAGAGTAATCTGGGCGCGCGTCAAAGTCCCGGACCCCCTTCCACGGGACGGGGGGGAGAGGTATGAAAGAAGAGGCAGGTCATAGCGACAGAGGTTAAACGGAATTACGTATTTTCCTCAGTCCCGTCAGCAACGTCATCAAAACGTAGTTTAAGTGAGCCAATAAGATAATTTAAACTTTTCGTTACGTGTTGGAGGGAGGGGTTCTATACTGGGCTATGAGTCGGACTGAAGTAAATACTAACCGTAATTTTCCATTCCTACTTCTAAAATTAAATCTATCCCTGATCTATGTAAGTGGGAAGAATTTATTTATCATTAAAAGGGGTTTTTATTTACATTTTTCAAGTTACTACTACACGATATGAGGGAAAGGGGGATGATTTTAGAGTATTTATGGTTAGTATGTTACTTCGTGTATTTGCGTGTGGATATCGGTCTTTGTAAGGCGTATTTTAATACAAACAAGTATCGAGCTGTTATGGATCATAATATCTAAGAGTCTCAAGTGTCATGTTAGACCGTAATTAATCTGTCATACGCAAGGCGTTTCCCACATCGCCACTTAATATCGGTAAGCCGCCGCCGATAAAATGTTACAAAACGAATATATTTAATAGTGATATATAGGAACTCCATTAAACCAAGGTTTAACGATTTATAACGAAAATATGTAAAGATTTATACTATACTGCAGGGGTCATGCGGACATGATGGGAAATAGGTATTAGGAATATCTGGGAAATTAGGAAGAGATGTAGAGATATCAGGGAAATAAATTTATACAGGGTTGCCACAGAACCTGGAAAAGTCAGGGAATTTCCGCTGCATATCGACCTGAGAAAATGTGTAGTCACAGCCAATTAGGCGCACCAGCTCAAATATTGGACAATGATAACGTCTTAACTGTTTCTGATAGTTCCTAATGAAGTTTTATTAACTACTAAATAGTAGTTTCAATTAAAAACTGTGATAAAATTAGCATAATTGTAAGTACAAAGCTGATGATAAATAAGGAATTTTTAAAGGCTGCATTCTTACTTTTCTGTTAGTGTAAGTTTGAAAATTGGCTTTAGATGGTCAGGGAAAATCGGGAAAAGTCAGGGAATTTTGAAATGAAAAATCTGTGGCAACCCTGTTATATATTTCTGAATCCGCGCGTCATTTCTGTTGAGAGGCCCGCTATTTTAAACCACAAAACATTAATTATTAGTTCCAGGTAAAAAAGCTCGCAATATCAGCAGCATGTTATACCTGTACACCTCAAATTAGATAGCGAACCTCCTGGATTTCCGCGATATTCGACTTGTACCAGGAAATAAGAGCGAAAAGGGGTTAATCCCCTCCTAGCATATCCATTTAATTTACCCCTACTTCCCCCTAGAAAAATCTTTACTCCAAAAGAAACGGATCGGCGAGAGAGCCGCAGCCCGCATTACCATGAAAACATCTAGACAGGATGGTTTAGGACCAACTCTTTCTATTATCTAGCGGGTTCCTTTTCTTTAGAATGGAGTATTCTCGACCACACTTCTTCGAGAGTCACAGTTGTTTTTTCCCGACTAAGAGGATGGGAGAAGGGTATCTTCAAATTTAATTAGCAGACCAAGCGTAGCGTCTCCCTGGCCTTTGTTTAGGAGTCTCACTCTTTCCTGAGGTCTCAGTTACGCGCCATGTACCATTATATTCAGCCCACAGTCTCAGACTACGCTCGCTTGTCGTTGAGAAAGTAACCCATAGGGACTTATCACGCCTGATGCAGGTTTTCATACTCTATTCTGAAGTGTGCTTAATTAATAAATAAATAAATTTATTAATTATTTCGTGATTTTTTTTTTAAACCAACATAGTTAAAGAGTAGATATATATACAGGGTGTTTCAGATAAACCTGATATAAATTATGGGGGATGTTCTTTGGTCGATTTTGAGTAAAAAATCTTCTATGATATTTTGCGCTATAAGGGGCACCCCTTAAATTTAATGAAGAAACTGAAAGACAAAAATTTGGTAATTTAATTAAGGGGTCATCCGTAAATTACTCGAATCATAACTCGAAAACGGTGGCCCAGTCGGCAAAATATCATAGAAGTTACATTTTCGAATCAAAATCGCCCAAAGAACATCCCCCTTAATTGGTTGAACCTTGGATATTTCGCATCTAGATGCGATTTGATTTTTGAAGTCACTCGTGTCCTTATGTAAATGAATTTTTCTAAGGTAGTATTGCCCTGAACAATCTTGAACTTTTCATCCTAATGTCGTTTCATTATGTAAGAAGTCTTCCGTCGCCTTCAAAACCCCCTCCACCCCGTCTGATTCTCTTGACACCATTTTATACTTTAACTACATAAACAGCCTGCAAAAGTTCTTTCTTCTTTCTTTTCTCCATTTTTCAAAGAAATAGCCCCAAGATTCGACTAGATGGATGTATGGATTAGATCACGAAAATTGAGATAATGGCTGCTTGGTTATTTTTTAGCGAGGGTAATTGAAACCACTTAAGGCTATAGACGACCTGTTTATCTAATTTTTTAACGTTTGTTTATTATTCAAATTGAGTGTTTTTTTCTTCATTGCCTCGTCTACTCTTTTAGACAAAGAGTAGACAAGACGTAACACATGAATTATACTTCATAATCTTTTCAACAAGGTCCTTAGGGGAAAACGTTTTTAACTTAAAGGGATACTTTGGACAAGAATATTTTCTTTTTTTAATCGAAAGAGCGTATTAAATAATGAATTTTATCAGAAGGGAATAAGAGAGAAGGGAGACATTAGAGCCTGCTTTGGTAACGAGAGTCCGACCAACCTCAAGAAAACCGCGAAAACTTTGCGCAAGTACACAGCTTTTAACCAATTTACTGCAAATATAGTTCTTTAAGTTCTCCGCGGTATCAGGCGGCCTATTTGTCTGCTAGATTTTCATTCTCCAAAGGCTTAGGGCTGTCGATGTTTCGTTCTTGTGTAATTATAACCTCAAGTATGTATTTTATTGAAACTAATTTGTATTTTTTTAATATGAATTCAGAATAATTAGTTTTCATCTATTTATTACCTTAAAATTATCTGATTTTGGTATGTTTTCAATACCCGTGTATCTAAATTAATTGCACAGCTTGATTTCGTTTATCAACAAGAAATTCGGCCATTTTTATCTCCTTCAATGTAAAGTTGTAAACAAAACTACTTTTTATTCGTCAAACGAGACGTCACCTTCTTATGTGACGTCACAGCTAAGGCAGAAGTTAGATAGCCAATCGGTGAAGGGTAGTTGATTTGAGGTTAGTTAGACTGTTGTTACGAGTGTAAAGCATTATGGAGATATAAAGTGTGTCCCTTCTCTCTTATTCCCTTCTGATTTTATCAATTGGAACCATGTTTCTATCTACAATATTAAAGAAGATATGAGCAGTTAAGTTTCCGCAATGGACACTACGCGTTAGGCTTTCCCCCTAAGCACTCACTGTTAAGTAGCCCGATTGGATGCCTAGTACCACCTGACGGATTCTTCCAATAGAGGTAGTTCCCAGTGAGTGCTTCGCGGGAAAGCCCAACGCGTAGTGTCCATTCCGGAAACTTAACTGGTCGCATCTTCTTTAATATTGTAGATAGAAACATGGTTCCAATTGATATATTCATTATTTTATACACTCTTTCGATTAAAAATGAAAAAATTCTAACCGGAAGTATCCCTTAACCTTGGACTTTTCTATAATTTAATACGGAATAACCAATAATACTCGGAACTAAGTCCTTCGAATAGAAGCGTTTTTCTTATTAGAATTCGGAAGTAAACAACAATTTTTTCCACCATAAATCCATAATATTTCGTGGCTAACCCCACGACGGTAACTCTTCTTTTTGATTTTTTAAGCCTAATCAAATTTCCATAATCCTTCCTAAAAACGATGAGTCGACACGCTAAATTCAATAGAGAACGGAACGTACCGTAGTTACTTGAATAAATGGTTTGGTTACTTCTCTTTCAACAAAGGCCTATACGCTACTACACGCGGGGACTTATTTACATAATTGAAATGCTTATTGCGATAGACCATTTCGATGTAACTAAAAGGGAAACACACTGTGATAAAAAATTGCCTTACATCTCGCTTTTTGGTACCTGCGCTGTATAGTCTTTTTGTATTATGAGAGTGCGCATAGACGACAATGTATCGTACGTCCCGATCCTGGGAGTTGCCTACCCCCTTTTTTCGTCGAAAAGGTCTATTCCTTTATTCTTTACTTTTGCAGTTTAGTTACTTTACCATTTCCTCGAGAAGCCCTGAAAATAGGAAGGCATTTTTGATTTAAATTTAAGCTTAACCTCTCGAAAGAATTTTATTAGATTAAGGCACCGTATAAAGAGGGACTCTTTTTTTCTTCCTTTCTTTGCTCCTGAATTCTTATTCTTTACTCTCGAACTTAGAGACTTTCGAGTAGCGCTACTAAGTTTGTTTCCTCTCAGCCTCTTATCATCCTTTTGGTCAATCTTAGTGTGCAGTACGTCGCGACTTAACTTTAACGCCTTCCCAATGACGTTGGAAATGTATTTAGTAATACTTTAAGTAAAAGTGTAAACTTCTTTTGACTCCGTAACATTTCGGACTTTTGCAGTATAGAGTAAAAGGCGTTTTCAATGAATTTCCAATGACGTGGGGAATTTGCGTTAGCGGGCTTTTAATGGTATTGCAAATTACGACTGTCTCGGAACGGCCGGCAGTCGCGTTGAAGTTTAAAGTGTGTGGACTTTCTTCTTAGCGTCTTCTCGTCACGCGCTTCCGGTTTATTCCCTCCTACAACTTCCGATCTTTTATTACCGACAATACCACCCTTTTTGGGACCGACTTAATATATATCGAAAGAATTATCTAACGCTCCTATTTTGATAAAAGTACTTATTTCGTGACTAGCGATGATAAATTATTATAAAATGGGCGGTTTTTTAATGTACGGGAAATCGTCTGTGTTATTTGAATGCACGCAGTTACGACAATGGTTATGTACGGGCTAAATTATTGCAATAGCTTTGTTCGAAATGCTAATCCCGCGGTGGTCCCCTTCATTCTCGTGTTTCGACTCAAATTATGCAAAGAATATCCCCCTTAATTTATACCAAACTTATCGGAAACACCCTGTATATTTTTACAGTCTATATAATTAGTGATTGGTTCCACCGAGGCTGTATACTTTCAAAATGACGTTTATTTTATTGCCTGGGTTTTGCTAAAACTATAGTTATAGATTGGAGTAAAAATTATCATAGAAATATTGGATTTTTCTTTAGTTCTTGGTTTTATATAAACGCGATTTTGTGTAAGTTTGATTATATAAGACATAGATCTAAAGGAACTGTAAAGAAGGCGGGTGGGTAAACATTATTTCAAATACGTCATAGGCAAGTGACTGAGGAAAAAGCGTGTATGGTTCAAAGAAACTTAGTTTGTTTTATTTTGAAAACTAAATACCACTTCGGGGAATTGGAGGGCAGGACCGGAAATAAGTACAGGACACTGGACATTGTCCAATAAAGTTTTAAAATGTCCCATAAGTTTGTTAAAAACTGGACAGTTTGAACAATAAAGTTTTGATAGCTTGACTATGGAGATGCGACACTATTTTTGCACACTTCAGTGGACAATGTCCTATAAATTTTCCAGTCAAACAGGGGGTCACTGGACACATGGTCCTATAAGAAATTTTTCTTATTTCCGGCTCTGATTAGAGCTCCAATCTCGCGGAAATAAGGACTATAGGTGTCCAGTCCCACTCCGTGCAGAGTCTTTGTATCTTGTGGTCACGTGGTGCTTGTGACATATTTCAAATACTTTTTACCCATCCGCTTATGCCTTCCCATTTAAGAAGCAAGAGTTTTGGGAGTTGTTTCACCCAACTAGTTCGTTAGACTGCTACTGTTCTTTCTTGAACTAATACCGTACATGATTAGAAGACAATTTCTAGATCTAAGATTCAACTTATCCGTCAGCTCATCTATAGAAACACTTTGAATATATTTTAAAGAAAAAAACTCAGACGATCAGGAAGGAAGTGAAAAAACTAATTTGAAAAAAATAAACACCAGCAGCGCTTCTTCCACCAAGAACTTTTTTTTCGCTCGCAAGTAAACGAGAGCTTGCCTGCCTAGCAGCTCCGTTAAATCCTTACTCTGGGATAAAAAAATGTCAAATCAGAGTCACCCAGATCAAATATTTCAGCTAGGCTTAGCGCGACAGAGTGATGGCTGACTGAATAACGTTTTGTTGACCCCTCCGTCCTCGAATAAGAATCAACGAGGAAACGTCAATCACGTGATTGAATTGGCACCAAGCTCTCAACCTTTAGGCCCATCCAATACAAATCGCCCATCGTCATGAAATAAAAAGTTTAGCACTTTACCTATAGCCGAATTTCAGTCGTTATATTCGTAAGAATATTTAATAAATTCATTTATTCGAAGGATTGGATGCAATTTGCAAGATGTCGATATTTTTCGTTGCGCAAAGTCCGTTCTATTTCTTCGGATAAAATCTGCATTAACTAAGTTGATATCTAATCTACCCTTAAGCTACGTTCACACTTACACGGGAATCGGTTCAGAAATCGTTTTCCCACTTTTTGAAACCCACTTCATTACTAGTTCGAATAGCCTCGGTTCACACTTAACGACGCTTCTGCTGCTAGGACTTCCTTTAGTGTTGTTTGCTATATCCTTAAGATTAGTCTCATCTCTGGTGAAATAACACTGAAAACGAGTCTCATCCCTTATGAAATAACTCTTAAATTGAGTCTCATCCCAGGTGAAATATCTCTGAAAACTAGAAACAAGCCTCGCGAAGTAATTTCAAGAAACCGCTTTTGTAATTAGTTTCTAGAGTATCAGTGTTATTCACACTAGCTTTAAGCCGCGTTTACTCGGGACACTTTGAAACCGTTTTAAACCGTTTTGGAATGTACAAAAAAGAATATTAAGTTGATAAAACCAGAGATCTTTCACGAGAAAACACAAATATTATTTTTTAAAAAGTGTTAGGCCTTTCCAAAACGGTTGAAAACGGTTCCAATGCTCGTGTAAACGCGGCTTTAGAAGCGTTTTGAATCGTGTGAACGTGGCTTTAGTTGACAGTGTATTGGAAATTCTCAGATCTTCAAATCTTGATATTTTTTTGTCAGGACTTAGATGCGTCTAAAAAAGTCTGTCAACGGATTTTCGTTTAATTCGATTCAGTCTGTATTTTCAAGTCATTCCAAACTAGGGCCAGGAATTTATGGAGTTATTTTTTTTAAGGAATATAGTTTAAAGCCCACCGCGGTTTTGAAGTTTTAGTCTGGGATGGATTGTAAATAGGGTCGATATAGCCCGTCAACGCTTTCGGATCAGTAGACATTTTTTTAAAGAAGAACTGTCCTAGATTTCAAAGTAACTTTATAGTACATCCCTATAAGTATTCTTCATCCATTTTTGGGCAGAATTTGTTCCAATAATTAACCTACTTACCTTGATGTTAAAATAATGTCCACCTCTTCCCCCCCCCGCTTAAGTTATTCGTATTTTCGTCTCAAATATTTAGAAACGAGACAATTTTGTTTTTATGTCACTTGTTCTTTAAACATCCCTATAAGTATTCTTCATCCATTTTTGGGCAGAATTTGTTCCAATAATTAACCTACTTACCTTGATGTTAAAATAATGTCCACCTCTTCCCCCCCCCCCGCTTAAGTTATTCGTATTTTCGTCTCAAATATTTAGAAACGAGAAAATTTTGTTTTTATGTCACTTGTTCTTTAAACAAGCTCGCTTGAAACTGATGGAACTTTATATATATCGGGTTTTTTCCCCTCTCATCTAACCCGTGCACCCAAAGTTTAAATTTTCACGCTATTTCACGTCGACGAAATGAAAAACCTCTAAAAACGTATAGGGGGGGGGGGAACAAAAATCCATAAGTAACTTTTTGGACCAAGGCTTAATAGTAAAGCTAAGCCTAAATAAGGCGCGTTTCAAAAGCATGGACCCTGCCTTTGTCTTTAGTTTAAATTAGGCTTGAAATATTTTAAAAGACATAGCAAGGGTAGATGGTGGGTGGTGTGCCCTGTAATGCAGCTAAATCAACTCCATACCTTCACTCAAACGGTTTTTATTTTAAACTTACTTCTCTTTTTTTCTTTTTTTTTTACTCGAGCTGCTTTAGTGAAAGGTTTCAGCTAGGTTTCACTATAGCCTTCTCTTTTGCATTTTTTTTTTATATTCAAAGTGAGGGTTGGAACCTTACGACGTGTCAAAAGTTCCTTGGGAAAACTGACAGGTTTTTTTCTACACGTCACTTGGCAAGGAAATGTTATTTTGTTACGTAATTTAGATCTGATTATGTTTCTCGTACGATGGAAATATTTTTTTTATCGTATAGTGTTTTAGAGTCGATAATAATTCAAGGAAATATCATAGCATAATTACTTCAGGAACAATTAATATTATTAGCAGAAGGGGATGCTAGAAGAAGGATGACACTCTGTATCCTCTTAATACTTTAGTTATGTTACATGATTCATCCCAGGCGAGGGAGGCCTTTCTGTTTGCTCTCCCACTCATCAAACTTCAGATGATGGGCATCGTTGTACCGTGCTTGGGTGATTTCTATAACTGTTTGGTATGCTAAATCCTTAGCAATCAACCCACAAACCTTGATTGTCTTGACGCGACGCGGGTCAAATAGTTAAGCGCTAATAGAGTAATGATGAGCTAACTATTTATCTCGTCTGTGATGCGGTTTAGTAACCTTGCTCCAAATGTTCTGATACTCGGAAGAATCGTGTTATAATCACCCCGCTTTGTGGTTCACTTCTCTCGAATAGAACTATTATATACTTCTGTTTAGAAGTTATCCTTGGACGTTGGAATAGTTATATTTAACGAAGTTACGATTAATCGAGTCGTTTCCATACTGAGATGGATTTAGAAACCATATAATTCAAATAACTGTAGTTATCGTGTCCTATTGGCTGCAGTCCTCTTTTAATATATTTAAGTTAGTCTAAGATGGCTCGTAGGAGTTTTCAAAGAGTGATTTGCATATAGGGGATAATAGGTTATTTCTTTTCCGCGCTCATTTTGCCTTGTATTAAAAGGATTATTCATTTTAATCCTTTCATCTTTTAATCCCTTCTCTTTAATCCTTCTCTTCCGAGTTACTCGCCGGTCCAGCTTTTCCTCTTCCCAACGTCTTTCCCCATCTTTTCTTAAAGAAGCGCGCGCCCTTCTTCTCATTTACATTTCAACTTTAAGCAGGGATGAAGAGATAGGTGATGGGCACGTAATGAAAGTGCTCAAGTTGTCTGTCAGTATATCAAATGCTTCTTTGAGCTATAGCTCCGATGTTTGAAGCGATGCCTATGGGATTTCGCAATTTTTATCATTGATGAATTTTCCTGATTTCATTCTTCGATTCATAATAAATCTCTATACACCTAAAAATAAATTCATTCAAAATTTACAACGGCCATACGAGTTTCTAAACCGGGCTTTCACGAATGAGGGGTGGTCTTATTGGTTCGCTTAGAAATGCGCAGAGGCAGAATTTTAGTGTCAGAATGTTTTCAGCCAATGAAAAAATGTCACCTTTGAGTTTGTATTTCTGTTCACTAGATGGCGCTTGCTTCATTTTCAATTTGTCCCTTAACGGGCGTATATATATGGCCAGCTTGTTTATTTTATTTTTAGGTCTATTCAGTATAGATTAAAAGTTGATTAATATAAGTCTGCCATAAATTAAGGGGTATGTTCCATGGGCGATTTTGAGTCGAAAATGAAACTTCTATCTCCATTTTGCCGTCCGGGAATTTAAAGCTCTAAAATTCCGGCATCATACCAGAACTTTACCTCGCGACCTCTCGTTTGTGCAAGCGAAAGTGGGGAATATAATAGCTGTCTTGAAAGCAATTTTAAGCGCGAAGTTGAGAAGATGCCACTTGTAATGAAAGAGGAAAGTGATGCTAGCATATCCGACTTGAATCTTCGACACCTTATTATTTCTAATGGTATTAAGATACTCGAGTAGAGAAAGATCCCAGCCCAACTCCCCCTCGCCCTCTTTATACCGGGTAATTAATGGGTGTGAAAAGCTTTCGCGCTAGAATGCTTCTTACTGGTACATCGTGGTATACGAGGTGTAAACATAGCTACTTGACTATAAACTCTTGATGACCTACTTCACTTTAAAATGTTCAGGAATAATTTAAGTGCCATTGCACACCGCGATTCTTCTCAGGTAGCTGATGGGGACAATTCAAATTTACGAGCTGTTTAACCATTTTTTCAAAGTGCCATGCATGGATTGGATTAAGTTATATTAGGGCAGATAGCGTTGTCTGTTGCGACCTTAACCGAATAAAAAAAGTAGGGAAAAATAATATTCCCTTTCCTTTGCTTTGACGATGACCTTTCACCTTTGACGATGACCTTTCACCTTTGACCGTCGCCCTACTCACCAACGATCTTTCTTTCTTTTCTATCTCGTTTTGTGACATCCCTATCGTCACAAACGAGCTGCTGCGCGATCAAAAATGTATGTTTCGCTCGCGTCGAAATCTATAAGGGAAGCGTAAATATTATATTGAAGCAAAAGAAAATTGGTTGAACTTTCAACTTTGCACGTTACCTTCGGTGAAGGTGAATAATTTCTACCACGGTTTTGTGGGCCGGGCTTTAGTACTATCCATCACTCGTGATCATTCGCGCGTCTTTCTAACTGTGATTTGATTGGTTGGGAGCAACGCGAGATCGGGGTGCTCGAACTAGGTTCAACGTGCGTGCAGCGAGATAAATTATACATAATGTTTAGTCTATAGCTCTTCCCGCAAAATCCACCTGGATACATTGAGAAAATGGCTACGCAATGATTTCTAAAAGCTGTATGTATTCCTGGTTATACGGTTAGGGTGAAAAGATACTTGAAATTTAAGATAACGTCCTTGACGTCGAAGCTAGACGCAATGGTAAAATCTTTAACTTCTATATTGTATATACAGGTTTTGTCGAGATTTCGCCATACTCCATCTCTATCGGATAGCCAATGGTCGATGCTGTCACTTTAGTTGAGGGGTAGACAGCCTCGCAGGTATACGGGATGGTATAGCTATTTGAGGATGGTCATATGAGTTCTATAATCCATTCCAGGAGTTCCAGCTTAATTCTGCAGCCATGTTTCGTTAATATTATTAGTACAGTTGAGCGCCGCGGATGTCTCAAGAATCTCATGGAGTTTTCCGCTATGGGAAACCATTGGCTATGCTCAAATAGCTAAACCACCCTGGTTATTGATGGCTATCTTTAGCAGGCATCGAGATTACGACGGCATTTGGCTTGAAGACTTTTAAGAGCGAACGTCTGTGGCCTTTACGTTGAAGTGGTTTCGACCTTAGGTCTAGGAACGTGACGTCCTAGTGGCCTTTAGGACAATCCCTTAGTGTACTTATATATAGTTTTTTTTTTATATATATATATTTTCGGAAGCCAAGCGCGAGGCTTCATTGTATCAGAGTGCTTCTATCGAGTGGGCAAATATCGTGGCTTATTAACCTTTAAGTGGTTTTACCCCGAATTTCGTATATAGTCTGTAATCACTATGGTCTCTAACCAGCACGAGTATACGCTTCCGGGGTTTCCTAAAATTTAACCTTATAAAATTCATATAGGAATACTCTTATAATAAAAGGTCGTGGATTGGGATAAGTTTACTCTGTTGAGTACCCACTACTTAAGGGTAATAATTGTCCTTAACAAAGTTTCAGCTTTGGGCTGGATGGGAAATATCAGTTGACGTAGATATGGGTCTATAAAGACTCCTGATCGCGAGTCGCCCATCATCATATCCACTCCATCTTACCTCATTTCTCCCAGGTTAGGGCGACAATCATACCTGCCACCATCCACCAATGAGGCAAAATCTTATAGGAGGGAAGTTTAAACTGGAGTATAGGGGTAACACGAGAGAGCCTTTGATGACGTTGCTGGCGGGGATGGCGAAAAATACGTAATTCCTTTTCATCTCTGACGCTATGACCCGCCTCTTCTTTCATACCCCTCCGTCCCGTGGAAGGGGGTCCGGGACTTTGACGTGCGCCCAGATTACTCTGTTTTCCATTCCTACTTCTAAAATGAAATCTATCCCTGACTATATCGACAACATTTTGCATTCTTTAATAAATTGATTATTCGGGAAACGTAATTTATAGTTCATCAGATCGAAAATTGAAACCATTAATAGGAAGGCTGGCTTCGTTCAATATTGCGGCAATAAGAGGGACATTAAAATCATTTAAAATGTTCCCGCGCTACAATTGATAGACGGTATAATCAGTTAGGAAGTTCACGTCCGACAATTATAGTTCAGTTAATTGTTAATTCAATTCGTTTCGATCTCCCTAAATCCCTTTTCGCTCTCGCTTGGTCAACAGTTAACGGCTAGGCACCTTCTATTCCGTGCAGGGGCTATTTTCAAAGTTCAAAGTTGAGAGTTTTCCTCGTGGTAAGCGCTTTTCAAAATTCCCTCCCCCCTTGAAATTTTAAAGCTTATAATTAAGTACGGAGGTTTGAAATTGGTCGTTATCCGCGAGGACCTAACGCTATAAATTTGAAGGGGAAACTAACTTCGTGATAAGGCTTGTAGAGTTGCAGGTTTGCGAAGAAATAAAGCGCTATTATTTCCAATGGTATAAATTATTAAATCTGCAGAAAGTTTTGGACGCAGTTGGGAAAGTTGATTCGCGTAATTGTCTCCGTGCCAACGAAAACGATTAAGTTTCTTAGTTAGCTCCGCTGACCCCTGATGCTTAATTAAGAAACTGAAAGACAATGATTTCTAATTTAGTTAAGGGGACATCGTCATCCCTAAAACACTCTAATCATAACTTGGAATCAGTGACCCTGATGACAAAAAATTAAGATTAAAATTCTGGTGAGAATTCATGGTATAATTTCGAATTCGCTAACCCGCTTCTCTACAAACCTTTCTCATATCCCCGTTATGTGTATTCCAATTGGTGCGTATACTATGGTTTTGATATCCGAAATATGATATAGGTCAAATTTAATAACGGTCGTTTCACAACTTTCAAGGACCACGTCAGAAAAGGACTAAAATTACCGGGGTTTATTATTTGAACTAAATTGGTCGTAACTTGAGCTTTTTAATAAGTACTTAAAAATGTTTTTTCTCCTTTCTATATAGTGCCAATGTTAATTTGCAGGGTTTTTACGGGTCAGGGAAAACCTGGAGAATTCAGGGAATTTCTAAATGGCTTAAAAAGGTCAGGGAAAAGTCGGAGAATTAAAAATGTCAGGTCAAATCGTAGAAAAAGGCCGTAAAAAACATGGAAAAGTCGGCTAATTTGAATCTGAAACATTTTGTGGCAACCCTTTAATTTGAATAAGTACTTATAAGTCGGTTTATAGGCGAGTCGCCCGATTACTGGAGTACAATTAAGAATCCGTATGAATACATTTTTGGACTATAGTCTTGTCCTTCATGCATATACTCGTACCAAGAAGTGATATCTAGTTTATTAGGGAGAAGGTATAAATTCGCCACATTTCCAGCTTTATCTCCAGTCCAAACGTAGGTCCGGAGCTAATCCCGGCCTCTAAATTACAATCAGCATCTCATTGGTTCTTGAAAATTCACGTCAGCGTGACGCGTATGACGAAAATTACGTATTTTCCGACTGAGGAGAGGCTGCGAAATAGCCCGGCCTCCTTTTGCGTCCTCCCTTTTATTTTGAAAGGGGGACTGGGACTATGGCGCGCGAATACTTGGGCATCTTATATCTTCTCCCTAATAAACTAGATATCACGTCTTGCTCGTACTGAACACTCAAATGCAAACCTTTCTGAAAATCTGAAAACTTTTTAAAGTACGCGCTAGTAACTCTAGTATTTTTCTTTTAAAGAAAATCTACATTTCTCGCAGTGATTTCTGTGATTTGTAGAGAGCGTTTAAGGCGCCTTTAAGCTTTACGAGCGACTAGGGAAATAAGAACTTCAAAGCTTTACGAATCATACATTTATACACCTTACGTAAAAAGCGCAAGCAAGAACTGCTTTTAAAAACGAAATCGATCTACAGCTATGAAATATCAACGCGCCCCAAAAAGCCAACGCTGCCAAAAAAAATGGACTTTCAAGCTCATTCCTCTATTTCTAACGATATCTACCCACCATAGCCATGATATCCTATGTCAGGGATAGTTCAAGAAATGGTTAAATACCGGAAGTTGATCAAAACAATTTGAAGTGGCTAATAGAAAATAATTTAAATATTTTATTTTGATATACGTCATCTTATGAACTTATTTTTGTATTAGGCTTATCTTCCATCAAATAGAGATGTATAAATTTCGTAGCGTTATCAGGGTATTGGGACTTTGAATCGACATTTAAGTTGAATCTGTCCTCAGAGTCGTTTCACGCATTACAGTCACGTGATATTGCCCAAACAGCACTCTAGGAAACAGTAACGCTATAGTACTACAAAATATAGTTCCCCTACATAACGCATTATTCTAGATATGGTCCTTCGAATGAGAAACAAATTTAGCGCGATTCGTTCATTTAAGGAGTAGGTTTTCAAACCATTTAATTCAAATAACTATGAAAACAGTAGATAGAGACCATGCATGGATATCCAACATTCAGTTTGGGAGCTTCGGGGGTTTTTTTTCTTTTTTTGGAATTTTTTTTCGTTCTTCCGCATTTTGGATTTTTGGAATTTTTTTGGAGTGAAACCAGAAGCGGCGTAACAGAGATGAGGATGAAGAGGAGAAAGGAGAAGATAGTAAAGACAAAAGGAAATAGGTTTCCCGGTGCGCCAGAGATAAAACGTTTTTTAGGAGCCTGCAAGAAATTTCCAATTTCCCTATATACGAATAAGTTATCTTTTAGGCTTAGCGATAGATAGCTAGGACTTGGTTTCGGTGCATCCCACGCCCCCTTTCCAAAAAGGTTAGAATCCTACGGGTTTGAAAAGGTCAAGAGATGTCTACGAAAGGTATTTAAGAAGCAGACTGTGCGCTAGCTGTAGGCTCTAAATGGTTTCGTCTGGATTTCCCAAAATATTACGAGATACGACCTACTTATGCAAATTAATAGGCTTCTTAAGACTCGGCTTTTAAGGAATAGACCAATTATGATGAGCCGCTCTTAAACCCCTTATTTGACTATAAAACTGGTTTAACTCGATCATTTTCTGAATAGATTCCAAAAGTAGGCGTTTTGTTGAACGTTTGAATGGTTTGATATGAATCTGACAACTTGAATTTTTAACGAGGCTTAGCCTATTGTATTGCCTTCAATAATCTACCAGTTTTTTTTAGTTTCTCTAAATTTATTTTTTTTTATTCAAATCCTTAAAACCTGTCAAGCATTTCGATTGTTTTAAATGAATATTTATAATTAAAAACAAACATTTCCAAAAATTTGACCCTCGCAACTAAACAATCGCCTTTAAAAACGTCAACCGCATTTCACCGTCCAAAACAGAAGTAGATTCATCTGAAATTATTTAATAGTATGGAGGAGGTTTTGTTAGAAATTTTCATAACCATGGTGTTTCTCTCTCGAGGGTTTTGATAACCTCGCTAATTGACCTTTTTTTTTGAAAAGTAATATTTCAAATCGAAGGACGTAAATTTTAAACATGTCCAAACTAAAGTATTTGCGTAATATTTGTCTTGAATTTCCCCGAAACTACGCCTTGAATTTGAAATGCTTCTTGTCACCTTCTACGACAACAGGACATAACACGTTTGTGTCTTAGATACACGTATGTACTTATATAGGAGTGGGGAATCGTTAGATCGAACATGGTTTCCGGGAGCGGAGGATCCGAATCCCCTAGTTTCCCAATTAAATTTCCGCTTAAAAACATCCGCGTCAAAGCGATATAATCAAAACTACGTAGTACGTACCATAACAAGATCTCATTCAGGTGAATTGGATCTTGCTCTAACCTAAAGAAAACCTAGCAATACTCTAGCTGAACATAACTCTATGCTTAAGTAAACCTAGCAATACTCTAACTGAACATAGCTCTAACCTAAAGTAAACGTAGCAATACTCTAACTGAACATAGCTCTAACCTAAAGTAAACCTAGCAATACTCTAACTGAACATAGCTCTAACCTAAAGTAAACCTAGCAATACTCTAACTGAACTTAACTCTAACCTAAAGTATGCCTAGCAATTACCTAACCTAAATTAAACCTAGCAATACTCTAACTGAACTTACTGTTAACTCTAACCTAAAGTATACCTAGCAATAACCTAACCTAAAGTATACCTAGCAATTACCTAACCTAAAGTATAGCTAGCAATTACCTAACCTAAATTAAACCTAGCAATACTCTAACTGAACTTAACTCTAACCTAAAGTATACCTAGCAATAACCTAACCTAAAGTATACCTAGCAATAACCTAACCTAAAGTATACCTAGCAATAACCTAACCTAAAGTAAACCTAGCAATAACCTAACCTAAAGTAAACCTAACAATAACCTAACCTAAAGTAAACCTAACAATAACCTAACCTAAAGTAAACCTAACAATAACCTAACCTAAAGTAAACCTAACAATAACCTAACCTAAAGTAAACCTAACAATAACCTAACCTAAATTAAACCTAACAATAACCTAACCTAAAGTAAACCTAACAATAACCTAACCTAAAGTAAACCTAACCCTAATCTATTACACCATAAATAAAATGAAGGTCAGGTTGGTGTCCTACCTACAACTAAAATTAGTTTAAACTTAACAAATTAGAGTGGCGAATATCTATCGCTATACGTTTTTTTTGGTCAGATTCTTCACTAATGTAGAGAAATAGTTCTCAAGAATTGTAGTATGAAACCCCTTACTATTCCAATCTATGGCACGTAGTTTTAATTATCTTTGATTTCATCTTGGTAGTTGGGGGAGGTCACGTTTGATTAGACAGACAACTTTGCAAACACAACAGAAGCGAATTCAGCTCGGGATTGGGGATGAACGTCTAAACATTAGAATGAATGACTTTGGCAAAGAGTTTAGCCTTTAGTCATTTGTCATTAGACAATTGAACTATATCTATCTCTAACTTATACAAATTGACTCGTTTCTTGTATTGTTTTGATTGTTTAGGGCGCCTAGTTGCGTTTCCCAAGTTTGAAACTCAATTTGCACAACAAGTGCACCTTGAAGAATACGTTAAAGGAAGAATGAAATGGACAGACATCGTTGTTTTACGAATTTAAAGCGATTCTACAATTGTTGCTTGCCCATTTCACTCTCCCTTTAAGAAAATTTAATAATTCGCTATCTATCATAAAAGGTTTTTTAATCTTGAACAATTTATTTAAAAATATATCCTTCGCTTTTTGATACATTTCTCAGCTTATCTAAAAACGTTTTTAATGTGTACAGGGAGTTTCTGATAAGTCTAGCATGAATTAAGGAGAATGTTCTTTGGGCAATTTTGAGTCGAAAATGTTCCATGACATTTTGCCGTCCGGGGCGCCTGTTTTCGAGTTTAATTTCAGTGTTTTGGGGATAACCCCTTAATTAAATTAGAAACCATTGTCTTTCAGTTTCTTAATTAAGTATCAGGGGTCATCCCTAAAATACAGCATCCAATCTTAACTTGAAAACAGTGACCCGGACGAGAAAATGTCATAAAACATTTTCGACTCAAAATCGCCCAAAGAACATTTCCCTTAATTTATAGCAGACTTATTAGAAACACCTTGTATTGAAATGGGGAAAATAGGCTAAGAGAATTTATTTCGATTCCTTTTTTCCAATACGTTAATATTTCGTTTCGAAATGTTCTAAATATTAAAGTGTCAAACGAGAAGGGAATCTGCTCTTAAAATCGATACTATATACCTTCCAGAGTTCTTTCATTCATTTTTCTTTTCTTTTATTATTTAATTTGCTTTCGTGAATTGCTCCTCGATATCCCATATCACCTTCAATATCCCAAATTAAAACTGTTTCAATTAAATTGGAAAGGTTCCCACTTTATCTGTCAGAGCTAGTGTGTATGTGATTGGTATCGCCAGGGAATTGATTTTTGGTATTTTGTAATGATTTTTCGCCCTTGAGGGGAATTCTGCCTGGGAATCGATTTTCGGAGTCTTTAACGAGAAATTGAATGTAGAGAGAGTTGTTTGTTTATATTATAAATAATATTTCCGTTTATATTCTCTGTTATTATAGTAGATGGAGTCGTGCATAATAACATTTCCTAGGTATGTATTTTGGTGTTAGCGGGAAAGTTTTGTTTACGTCGCGTTCCATCTTATTAGATAAATATCTTAAGAAAACATGCAGTTATTAATATGTCTGGAAAAGAGGTTGTTTTTATTTTTTGAAGTTAAAATTGACGTATGTGCCATGGTTGTAAGTAGTTTTATGGGGTGGAGATTTGTTAGAAAGAGTGTTTTCTGGGTGTTAAGGGAAAGTATGGGAAGGATTTTTAAAATTGACATAAACGTCACGGAAATTAAAATATGTTTTTAATATTTTTAGTATTATGACGAACAAATACAGTTAAAATAGCCTAAATAGGGTTGCCATGGGTCAGGGAAAACTTTCAAAAGTCAGGGAATTTCAAAATGGTCAAACAAAAGGTCTTTGAAAAGTGAGGGAATTTCTAATGGGCCAAAAAGGCAGGGAAAAGTCAGGAGATTATAAGAATTTCAAACAATTCTAGGGAAAATTTTAATTATTTCGACAAATTGTGGGGAAAGTCAGGGAAAATCGTAGAAAAGGGTCGGGAAAACATAGAAAAGTCAGAAAATTTCAATCTGAAAATTTCATGGCAAAGATTTAGTAATTTTTAAGCACAAAACTCTGTAATGACTTTTTTTAAATAGAAGTGTCAAAATTGGTCAGAGAAAATGACTTTAAAAGCTTATAAAATGTCATTTAGTTTTGAAATGAAATGAAAAGTGTGTTTCAACACTGTTTTCATTATCGGGGTCATTTGACAACTTATGATTTATCCATTTTATTTTTATAACAAAAACCAATCAAAGTAGTCTAAAGTATCGTGACCGTTTTGCTTTCGTGAGTTACCGTTATAAACGTATATACGTGTCTTCAATTTGTAACACTTCTTTTTCACCCTCTCCGTTTCGTGCAGCGTGCGCGCAATTTCACGTTTTCACTCTTTGACTCGAGAAATTTGTTTACTTCCAAAACTCTACTATAACATAAGAGTTTTTCCCACGTACACGCAAATCTGAAATGCTTCTTCAAACTCCTACCTATACGTCTACTAGTACGGGCACTTAATATTAATCCTCCTTAGACTCCAATACGTAAAATACGCCGTGTTCTGTCATTACTCTAAACTAAGATCACTTATCATTTGTCATTTCGTGGTGTGAAGGAAAGAAATAAGCCTTAAATGGTCTTTAGTGACAAGAGATCTGAAGGAAATGTATGGAATCTGTTTTTTCTTTTTTTACGGTTTTTTGGTGCGTGGAGATATTAATTTGCAAGAATGACCGACCTCCAAACGTTGTTAGGATTATAGTAATTTTTTTTTCTTTTTTGTTCTCACTCGTTTTCTGCCTCTATTTAGGATTTGACTGATGTTCTTTTTTGCTAATCGAGTTAAATCTCACGGCCGCCATAAGTTGTAAGGTTAATGCGTGAGAAATGTCTTTGATCTAAATGATCGTCTATTTATGGAAGGAATCCATAGATCTAGCACTGTTTGAAGACGTGCGTCATTGGTTCTCAATGCGGTAGACGAAATGGTGAATTGGAAAATAAGTGATGATAAATATATAAGTAAAGCGTCGTTAGGCCTAATTTGGTCAACTTTAAGCCTAATCTAAAAAAAAACTAAGGCTTTCCGTAAATTAAGGTAGTTTGACTTCTAAAAGTCTGCGAAATTAAATTATATAAATTTGCATAAAGAAAAAATTAACTCCGGTTTCGTTCGAACCAGGGATAGATTTAATTTTAGAAGTAGGAATAGGTTAGTATTTACTTCAGTCCGACTCATAGCCCTGTATAGAGCTCCTCCCTCCAACACGTACGTAACGAAAAGTTTAAATTATCTTATTGGCTGCTCACTTAAACTACGTTTTGATGACGTTGCTGACGGGGACGGCGAAAAATACGTTATTCCTTTTTACCTCTGTCGCTATGACCCACCTCTTCTTTCATTCCCCTCCGTCCCGTGGAAGGGGGTCCGGGACTATGACGCGCGCCCACATTACCCTGTTCTCCATTCCTACTTCTAAAATTAAATCTATCCATCTTCTAACGCACTTTTTTGTGAACAATGATTTTGGTTCATTTGGTTTCTTCAATTGGCCTTGTTCTTATTCAACGTTACTGGCGGAGGGTCATTTAATTTCTCTACTTGCGCCTGTAAATTCCCGTCAATTTAACCCGGCATAACACCAACACGTAAATAGGATAAGTGTCCAGGCCTATAATCTGGTCGCCCTTGAAATCTTACACCCTGTATACGTTCTCGTCTGGAAAAAATGGAGAAGCATTGGCCAGCAAATTTCTCACTTTAACTCAAAACACCTCAATATATAAACAAACCCACCTGGGCCACCTCAATCAACAGACACTTTAAAAAACCTTATGCAAGAAGACTGAAATTACTTCAAAAAAAAAAAAAGTTAGATAGCTCCCCTAGATACTAACAACATTTAATGAGATTAACCGACAAGATCCTGAGGAGTCCGGGCTTGAAAGAAAAAGGTAGCAGCGAAGAAAATTAACTGCTATCTTTCGCTACCATCTAATTTCAAACTATGTTTATTAACAGGAAAGGAAAATTTTCCTAACAGCTTGTTACCAGAAGTATAATAAATTAAAGTTTTAGGATGTTAAGCCCCAATTTAACAATTTATAGGTATTTCCCCTAAAGTATAGCTTCTTTTTTATTATATTCTGCCCGAAAGCAAGCGATGTCTTTGCATATTAACTAATTTGGGTGCTCAATTCTTCGGTTTCTCCATAAAACAACTGCTTTTCTATTTTTGTAAAATACGCGCCTTTATTTGAACAAAAATTTTCAAACTAGACCACGTGTTATGACGTCAGATATTGCAAACTGTTTAAAGGGTGCGCGAAAGACGCTAAAAAACGAACGACGCGCAGAATCTCGCTCCTACAAGCATTAACCCTACTTATTATTTCTGCTGTTGATTCCCCGTGGGTGATTGATGTATTGTTCGCGTTTACGTGAAATATTGTGAAAATCAGTCTGATTAACGTGGTTCAGGAGTTAATTTTTATATTATGAATGTTTCTAACATTTTAATTTCAAGAAATTATACGTTTATACCGGTTTAATTGTGATTTTCGAGCCGCTGTTAAATTATCTGGTGACCCCCCCCCCCCAGTTCTACGACAAAGAGCTAGAAACTTGCCCGGGTTATGGCGCCGTTTTTCCACTAATATCGCTAAAAGATTCCGCTGTCACGTTTCATCATGTCCAAACATTAACCCCTAAATCAGATCGATTAATTAGGTGTTAAAAAGTGGATTAAACCCTGGAATCTGGATGAAAAACTGGAATTTAACGGTAAATTAATAATTTATTAGTAGCTTTCGGTGTATTGTTTAGGCCTAAGTTGCCAAAATCAGTATGCTAAATTTCGAAGCCTTGGTTATTTTTTTTATGGCTATGATTTTTTGCCAATTTATTAGGACTCGGAGCGTAGGACTGTTTGTACATTTATAATATTCTATTATGTGAATGTTAAATATTCATAATATCCTACAAAGTATTTTACTTGAATCTCGTTTAAAATCCTGTTTTATACTAAAATATTTAGTCGCATTAGGACTTTTTTCCTGGAATCTAATGGAAGGAACTAATGGATTTTTTGGGGGAATAGATGAGATAGTATATATCTTTTATTAAGCTTTCCTTCCACACTTTGGAAGTAAATTATACAGAAAGGAAAATGGAAAATAGAAAAGGAAATAACTGGGGACGTCGGCCCCAAAAAGGGGGGAAAAAAGTAAACAAGGTATTCTCCAATAAATGCGTCTTGGGAAAAACCGGGGGGGGGGGTACGAAAACCCCTACATCTCAGCGTGTTCACACTATAATAATTGGGGAAATAATATTTATTTTAATTGATGTTTTAAACAGAACTTATTTGATGTTTATTTTGTAAGAACAACCACGTATTACCAGAAGTGAGATGAGACTTGAAGTGAAGGGCTCTAGCATTGATCCTGACACTAGTGAACAAATTCGAGGATTCTATGCCGCTTCCCAAGCGCCCCTCACTACTAAGAAAAAAATTGGTCGAGTTCCAAAAACATTTCCTACCCCCTTCCCCTCAACCTAAAGCGGCCGAACACGGACGCGGCTCCTTGAATCTAGTTCGGCCGTCTACCACCGAGAGCGTCTCACGTTTTGGAGGGGAAATTCAGAAACCGCTACTAGAGGGCCAACCGTTCTTGTGTTATCAAGAATATTCACTTTCGCCGAGTGAAGAATTTGGTTAGCTCAGTACTTCTGGTCTCATCTCACTTCTGGTATTACTTAAACTTAGGGCTGATGGTTTGGCTGTTTATTTGGAAACTTTAAGGTTAATTAATCTTCAAGAAGCCCTGTTTACAAACACACGCTATAATTATGGGTCATGTTCCTGATGTTCTGTCATATCTCTGTCTTATTATAAAAAATAGCAACACCTTGCCAAAGTAGACTGCAATGCGAACTTAACTGTATTATCGCGCTGGTGAGATGGAAGTCTCGCGTTGAGACTTCCTTAGGCGCGCTTATTTTCGCTCTTCTTCTTCTTGGAGGAGAAAATAGGACGGCACAGACCATCCGTCATCTAGTCGGAAACGTTTCTTGGAAATCTCCGCCATTATTATATAAGGAGTATTCTACCCCGTAACCCCTCGCCTGCCACCCTTCAACTTCAAGGGGTCGCCCATTATTACAAAGAAAACCCTACTGTTTACCTTCATAGCGATTCTTTTTTTTTTACTTCAGGAATATGAAATTTACGTTTAGGAAATTTTGTGAATCAGGGGACGATTTACCATAATGACTTCTTGGGAATAGTACAAATTCCATAAAATGAATGAATAAAAGCTGTGGAACTGTTCTTAAAATAAGGGTATCTTTAAACAGGGATAGATTTAATTTTAGAAGTAGGAATGGAGAACGGTTAGTATTTACTTCAGTCCGACTCTATAGCCCAGTATAGAGCCCCTCCCTCCAACACGTAACGAAAAGTTTAAATTATATTATTGGCTCACTTAAAATACGTTTTGATAACGTTGCTGACGGGGACGGCGAAAAATACGTAATCCTTTTTTACCTCTGTCGCTGTGATCCGCCTCTTCTTTCATACCCCTTCGTCCCGTGGAAGGGGGTCCGGGACTCTGGCGCGCGCACAAATTACTCTGTTCTCCATTCCTACTTGTAAAATTAAATCTATCCCTGCTTTAAATTAATTTTAAGTTAAGTGGAATTCTCTTCTTTCAAAGTCAATCTAGTTAGTTATTGTAAATTATAGAGATTTCGGTAAAAATCAAGATATTTTTGGAAGAATGCAAAATCAGACCAAAAAAGCTCGAAAAATATACCTTTCTTATGTTTGGTCTTCTGTCCGACCCCTTGACAATTGCACACATTTTCTGTTCTGTGTGCACCAGTCCTCATCTTAGCGATTTAACGCGTGCCCGGTATAGATGCTTTACCCTCATTGGTTGCTATCCCGGCCAGCTAAATTCCTTTCCTTGGGATTTCCCCCCCCCCCCCAACTGCCATAAGGTGTGAAGGAAGAATGAAGGGAACTGCGGGGGGGGGACCCATTAAGCTTTCTCTTTCAAGACTATTGGCCTCCCATGGATCGCTTTGCCACCATTTAAGACTATAAGCGGAAGTACTATAGGTTTTGAGTATCTGCGCCAAGTCGTTTATTTGTACAGACTGAAAAAATGAACTAGGAAAATTGACTCGATCCCCATGCCATCGCTATCAAGAAAGTTACAAATATTTTCATTTTGAACGATCATTTGCAATTTATTAAATAAACTGTAATAGATGGCGCTTCGCACCTTATAAACCCTTTTCTTTTTCTTTCTTATGGGAACCGCCATCATGGACAAAGCAAGACAGTATTGCTTTGTCCATGCCGCCATCTTTGGGATTCTAAATGTATCTTACTCTCTGCAAGTATTGGAATGATCTAATTGATCTTTACAATGCGCTAAGCCTAACACTGTTTTTAACCAAGTTTTCAAAAGAAACCTATTATCTCTATACCGGCAAGTAATTAATTTTTCCACTTAGATTAAATTAGAGGATACTCTAATCAAAGTTCGTTTACCGAATTTAAGAATTTCTTCAATGCAAATCGGTGTGATTTTGTTTTGGTCCTGGGGCATTAGACTTTAACTAGGTTCCATAATGGTATCTTAACCTTTTTAAGAGGTTTAACAGATTCTTTGAACTTATAAATAGCTTATCTCACTCTGCGTTTTTGAAATTCGACTCGAAGTGTCTTGCGTATATAGTTTGGGAGAATCTAAGGATAGAACTTCCTTCGGGGTGATGGATTCGAGTGGGGTGAAATGACGGAGAACGTTATTTGTTAATCGCGTCTCTTAAGTTGCTTCGTGAGAATTCTCACATGGTGCTCGGAAAATTGTAAGAAAGGTGTTTTTGTGAGTTTCCTCGTGGTTTGAGAGTGCCTCTTTGATATATGTCAAAACTCAAAAGAGCGAAAGACGTACGTGGAAGTTCTGTCGAATAAAAATAGGTGTTAATGTTATCTGATGTTCATAATGGAATATGGTTCTTCCGAGATCTCCGCAGTGTAGGCCTATAAGTCTGGCATAAATTAAGAGCAGTGTTCTTTGGGCGATTTTGAGTCGAAAATGTTTAATGACATTTTTTCACGTCCGGGCCTGGGCCACTGTTATCCAGTTAAGATTTGAGTATTTTTCGGATAACCCATTAAATTTAATGAAGAAACTGATTGAGACAATGATTTCTAATTTAATTAAGTGGTCTTCCCTAAAACACTGAAATCATAACTCGAAATCAGTGATCCGGACGGAAAAAAAATGTCATAGAACATTTTCCACTCAAAATCGCCTTAAGAAAATCCCCGATACCAAGAAGTAATATCTAGTTTACTAGGAAGAAGGAATAAATTCGCCACATTTCTAGCTTTATCTCCAGTCCAAACGTATAGTAGGTCCGGAGTTAATCCCCGCCGCCTCTAAATTACAACCAGCATCTCATTGGTTCTTGAAAACTCACGTCAGCGCGACGCGAATGACGAAAATTACATATTTTCCGACTGAGGAGAGGCAACGAAATAGCCCGGCCTCCTTTTACGTCCCCCCTTGTATTTTGAAAGGGGGACTGGGACTATGGCGCGCGAATACTTAGGCATCTTATATCTTCTCCCTAATAAACTAGATATCGCTTCTTGCCCATACCTAAGTTTTATGGAACCCCTTGGGATCTGAAAGGTTTTCCCCAGATTGAATTGGACTTCGTAAGTTTGTACTTATGTTAGGCCTAATAATTGCGACTTGTCGTGATTCTCGTGACGAGAGCTTCGGTGAAATGATTAAATTGGACTATACAGTCCATCCTACCAAATGTTTACTACTAGTATTAACGCTACACTGGGCAATTTAGGACTAACTCGAAATGAAACGGAGCTGCTTGGAAATTTATCGAGCTGTTTTATGCCCCATACACGGTGCTATATTTATAATAAACCATATAGGAAACTAATAAGTTTCGTTCCCTTCAATCTTCTCTCTCTCTCTCTCGTTGAAATTTCTCGGCACGCAGAGACTCCAATGTGTTTGGTTTACATGGACCTCATTTAACTTAACCGGACATACAAGATTTTCAGAGTAACTAACGTCTCGGCGAAACTAGTTTCAAGCATATGTTATAACATAAATTGGTGTGATATGCTAAATAAGTTTGTCACTGGTTACTAAGAGCTAGTCACGAAGTGACGAGATGAAACGCAATGATTCTGTTATAGCCCTAGCTAGATGGCGCCATATAACGTAGAGTTGAGTAGAGAACATTATTACACTTACAGAGCCAGTAGGCTACGAGTAACTATGTCGGGAACATTGTCTAACCCATTCGTGTAACGATATCATTATTATTTGTATTAAAGTATTTGAAGTTAAGATTATTAGCTTAGCATTTCCGGTTCATGGGATTATTTATTTTCTCAAATTAGCGTATCTATACTTTTAACTGTTTTCACTTCCGAATAAGATAGAGGGTCCATAGCCAAGTCCTAGCCAGCTATTTCTCTTTAGGGGCGATACCAACCAGGCACCTGGTCCTTCCTTAAATCGATTGAAAACTTTGCTGAAAACGTTCTAAATATTGGCAGGCAGGTATTGTAGACCTTATCTAAGCCTCGGCCGACTGTTTACGTCGAAGAAATAGACCTTGTCAATGTTTCCCCGGCAAGTTTATAATTGTCACTTTTAGCTTAGGGCGACGTGCACGCTCTACCCTGCTGGCTTCTCTCCCTAGGTTCGAACCTCCCACGCCCTTAGTCTGTGAATAAGAGGGTGGGGAGGGGGAAGGGGTGTGACTTGACAAGTGGTTGACATTCCAACAACCAACGCGTCCCGCGCGTAAAGATTCGGAGGATTTTGGTGGCGGGAATAGGTCATTTTCAACTTTCAAAAGTCTTTGCATCTTGCATATTTTTCTTACATCGCGTTAATTCCCAAAAATGATTTAATTAATTGTTCAATAATAAATCTCTAAATTAACTCTAATTCTATTTTTAATTCGTATAAGTTATAGCGACGTTTAATCGCGCTGTTTATATAAATAAACCCATAAATTGGCGAGCCCAAATTTATAAAATAAAACATCAATAATCAGTTTATTTTCTATACGCGTGTGGATTCTACTCGTGAGAAAATGACGTGGAGGGGAAGCCATACTTTGGGGTTTGAGATAACAAGAAAAACAGAATGAGATGGAGCTATGTTTGGTTACCACCGGTCCAATTTAGTGGATGATCCGATTTTGTGTTCGTCAGAGACAGCCCCTGTATAGTTTCCTACGTTGGAGGAAAGACTAAGGATGCGGGGGAAAATAAGTAATCACGAGAAAACCCTGCTCGAGAATAGGCGAGCATACGCCTCATTCGCGCTCTGTGGGAGAGAAAGCGGATCGAGCAGCGCGTCCGGAGAAAAGAGCTAGCAAAGATTCTTAATCAAATCGGATAACTCCTAACACCTTGTCGTTGGGATCGAGGAGGGAGAGGTCAGGATGAAAGGGAAAGATGCGTTTCCCAGATAGGGATCGAAAAAGCGCCGAATGCTTCTCTTATTTTAGTTGAGAGGAAAACGTGTGGACAGATATATACGAGGGGCCAAACTCATACGCGCCTCAAATGACGTATTTTTTTTTTTTTAAACTCGTAATTTTCTTTAATCTAAAACCTTTATGGAGTTGATTTCATCTTTATTTGAATCTAGTAGCAGTAAAGGCACCCGGTAATTGCCCGTCAGGCTGTCGGCTCATTTTTTATTTAATTTTTCGGGGCGCCATTTTTAAATATGGCGGCATTTGAACCAAACCCCAAAAGCCATAAAGCCCCTCTATAGGATATAGAGAATCGGTGTACTAAATATTATTACTGAAATCGGTTGATATGTAGCCTCGGACGTTATTCCATATATAGAATGTTATTTTACATTTCTGGCCGCCATTTTTCAAGATGGCGGTGGCGTATCGGAAAAACCTTTCATGGTGCGCGTCTACAACTTAAAAGTAACGTCCCTGCAAAATTTCAGCCTTCTAGGTAAAACGGTTTGCCCTGGTCAGTCAATCAGGAACTTCTATTTTTATTTAGATATAGATTGGTTGAATTTTTTAATTGATATTTTTTTAAATGGAAGTCAGAAGACGTTGTTTTATAATTGATTAGCTTCACCGGTGATAATTGTACGGAATACGATAGTTCCCGGCGAAATTTTCTAGAGTGGTTGGCCCCTCTCCGAAATAAGTCACTCCACAGGCGCCTTAGCTGGGCAAGCCGGTGTAGATAGGAGCTAAATCAAATGGCTAATTAGAAAATAGGATGATAGATAGATAGGATAACCCCCGCAGGACGCTTCCCATTTACTTTCACCCTTCCTTATACGGTATACGATCCTGCTTGTATGTACGGACGCGTCGAAGAACCTTAATTATACATTTTTAGCGCGTCTTTCACCAAAACTGATCGTCTTCGATCGTGTCAGACGAATGCCGTAAGCGAAAGGGCCCGAAGAAAACCAATTGTTTGATCCATGAGTTTTATTATCAAACCCCCCCTTGAAAGGAGGGCCCCAGGTCGTCGTCTCTAGTCTGGCTCACCGCTTAATTCATATTTATAAGGATATGTTTGGCCCGAAACTCCTTAAGTAAAATATTGGTTTAATTATGAGAATGAGATAGATTATTACGAGAAGTATATAATACTTATCTTCGAGAGAAGTGTATCTCAAAGCGGGGTAATTGTAACAAGATTCTTTCCAACATCATTTTACATTTGGAGCATGGATACTAAACCGAATCACATTCGCTATAAATAGTTCCCTCATCATTACTCTATTAGCTCTTAACTGTTTGTCCCGCGTCAAGACAATCAAGATTTGTGGATAGATTGTTGAGGATTTAGTACCAAACAGTTATAGAATTCACCCTAGCACGGTGCAACGATGCCGATCTGAAGTTGATGAGCAGGAGAGCAAACAAAAAGGTGCATTGCATGAGCCTGGGAAGAATCATGTTACATAACTAAAGTATTGAGAGGATACAGAGTGTCATCCTTCTTCTATTATCCCCTTCTGGTGTTACTTAGAATACAATTCTAACAATTGACTAGTTTCTCTCAAATGCCAAATGCACGTGAACAGCTAGCCAGAGGGGCAATCTGTGGCGAGTTAGGCTTACAGCGTCACTTATTGAAAGAAATAGAAAATACCATAAGTTTATCATGCCTCTAAGTACACAAATATGGGTTAAAACTGGGCATCTCCCGCAGGCTACTGTGACGTCAGAACTCGTATAGCGCTAAGATCCGAAGAGAGAAAATTTTGAAACTTCTGTCGCGGTGCAGCCACCAAGCGGTCGAGACGATTACTAAATGGGTCGAGATTTTTACGTTTCGTATAGGCAGGCATTGGGGGGGGGGACGAATTTTACTTAAGCAACCCCAAATCCCCCCCTCTCTCTCTCTCTCTCTCTCTCTCGTGAGATAGAGGCGGTTTCAGTCCTGAAACATTCTAAAAGGGATAAAAGAAACGCTAGGCTAGGCAGTACAATTTTGTATTGAAGTTGAGGTGATAAATTAAAATGATACGGAGAAAGTATAAGGTTTCATTAAAGGGAGCCAGACAAACACTATTGCTATAGGAGTAGCAGCCATTTCTCTACTTAGAGGCATGATAAACTTATGAAAATACCGATAGTAACTTACTGTTTCAGGTAAAGTAAGCGGAACTTGGATGCTGTAGTACTGTACGGTTCATTAGAGCTGAGAAACACCCTGTACACTTTATTAGGAGCTTCAGTTTGGAGACTAGAGAGAAAGGGGAGGGGTCAGTTTTGGGGTTAGGAAAACAAGATAGTGGAAATTCGAGTAGAAGAAGAAGGGTTAAGACCGGACACGCCTGCCTAGACTATTATCTATGGGATATCCCAGCTTCCGTTCTAAGGTAGTAGATACGATGGCCGGAAGTCTCGTGGCGGCGTGGATTCACCCCCCCCCCCTTCTACCGTCACGCTCCACTCCTGCAGCGCGGGTCGATCTTCTTCTATACTAGAGATCTATCTAGTTTGGACAAAGAATTTAAGCGCGCCAAAGTGTTACCGGATTAATTTTGCCCCCCCCCCCCCCTTACCCAAAATGAAATCTTTCTCTCGCAGCTGATGGTTTTTGTTTTACGTCAAGGATCATTACAGAAAATGGTTTAATTTTGGGATAGATACTTTCAACTCGTCTTTAAAAATAATACAGAGTTGTCGCGGGTCAGGGAAAACCCGGAAAAGTTGGGGATTTCAAAATGGGCCTAAAAGGTCACGGAAAAGCCAGGGAGTTTCAAGAATTTCAAGAAATTTAGGGAATTTGGTTAAAGTTGCTAAATTATCTGCCGTTCAACCATCCAGCTGGGTGGTGTTTTAAAGGCCGTTTTAGAGAGATCACCTTTGACCAGACACTGAAATCGGGGAGATCGCTCCACAATGTTTCATTTTTACATATTCAAAATGCGTAAATTTAAATTCATTTGCTTTGTTAGAATGACAAGAAGTTAGGGAAAATCGTGAAAATAGGTCAGTGAAAATCGTGAAAATAGGTCAGTGAAAACCTGGAAAAGTCAGGGAATTTGAATCTGAAATGTTCGCGGCAGCCGTGTAATACAAAATTCACATTGTGTTGCTTGGACATAAGGTTTTTGAATCGCGTTTAAAAAATTAGTTTTATAAACTGAACTTTTAATATCGTACCCGCATATTTTCCAGAGAAGTTAAATATTGCGTTTATTGAATCCGCTTTTCTTTCTCTAGTTTGCGAACGTACTTCCATTAAACAAAACTATGTAGAACGGCGGGGTTCTCGTTGCCAATGTTTGTTTTAATTACTCCATTCCCTTGATTACGCCTTTTTTTAACTGTCTCTTTTTATTTTACCATGCACATTCTTCGTTTGCCAAGTATGTTTGTCCCTAACGCGCCAACTGATTAAACCAAACGCCCGCGACCCAAAAGAGAATTACTAAAAGTGTCATTGCTGAGAGAATAACTGGAACTCCAATTGATTTTACGCTTTTATTGCTCCTTAGCACGCGACCTAGGTTTTTACTCCGCGATGATGGAATGGGAATTTTTGTTATTTTATCCCTAGTTTTCCTCTGCCCAAAGGGATCCGAAACCTTCAATTTAATAATATTTATATGTATTTTTCCCCTAGATTTTTATATGAGCTTACTTATACGCTTTATGGGTTGAAATTATAGCTTATATTTTATTTGAAAATTTGATGAAGCGGGGAGGGTTCCTTCTTGCAAACGTCGTGAAACCTTTAAATATTACAGGTATTATTTTTTCAGTTGAAATATCATATGAATAAAATTATATCAAAGTTTAATTTAAAGTAGATTAAATTTTTCTCTTAGTATTTTTTTCGCTGAGAAACTAATTGATACGTTAGTTAAATACAACCAAAGTATACAGTGTGTTTCTGGTAAGTCTGGCTTATATTAAAAGGAATGTTTTTTGGGACATTTGAATCGAAAATGTTCTATAACATTTTGCCGCTAGGGCCACTATTTTCGAGTTATGATTTGAGTGTTTTAGGGATGGCCCCCTAATAAATTAGAAATCATTGTCTTTCAGTTTATTAATTAAATTTAAGGGGTCATCCGTAAAATACTCCAAACATTTTTTGAGAGCATTTTTGATTCTAACACCCTATATAATCAGGAGTCCATCACATAGCCTCATAGGGAGGTTTTGGACTTATGGGGTTTTTGGCATAATGAAGTCTTTTCTAAAGTTCTTGGGTTTAAATTAAGTCTAAAAATATACCTACTTTAAATATTCAGAAACTTGACGGTTCATTGAAGATTGAATATTCTTTTACACGCTTACGAGATTTATCCCTTCAGAAACTTTTTAAGCAATCAAGCCAAGTCCTTCTTTTACCCCCGAACTAGATTTCTTTCCAATCCGAGGCCGCAATTTCCGATTTTCTTGATGTAATTTTCTGCCCTTTAAAGTTTAACTCGCTTCTTTTTCTTTTGGGGGGCCGCACTCTCTGTCTCTGTCTTTCGCCTGAAATGCCGGCTGACCCGCTGACCTTTTAGTATTTTAACCTTCTAACCATCATCTATGGGGTTAGAGGGTTGACTTTTGGGGCTGCGCTGGATCTTGAAGAGAAGAGGGAAGTCATTTTGACGTCATCTCGTTCCGAATCGACGTATATACGTACCCTCGCTTTAGTCTCCGCTGCCAGCATCCCGGCCGGCGACTGGCTAGCGGATTCCTCTGTCTTTTCTTCCCTTTTTTTTTCCACCGCCTTTGCTTCCTTCCTCATCCACCGAAATATCTAAGCAATGACGAGTTCTAAATATAGAACAAACCGCGGTTGCGTTCGCGTTTATTGTTGAGTGTCAAGTCTTGGTTACGTGGATAATATTAACTAACTATATAAAGTGGCGTACTTCGAAACCTTGATGAATAAAGCAAAAATACAGAGTAATTTTATATTAGTTCTTTACCGTACGTTTTTATTTGTACACCTGTCTAGTAAAACAATAAACCAAAGAGTATTTAGTAAACTAGTAATTTTTTCTGCGAATTCATCACAAAAAATTATAAGTTTCGTTTTACTACACGTATTTAAACTGGACTGCATTTAGGGGGTAATTTTCTAAAACTTTGAAATTAGATTTTGTAAAGTTGACGCCACTATAGTTTTTATTTTGTGAAAACACGTCATTCTCCTTGAACAGAACCGCGAATCGTTTTTCTCCCAACTTCAGGTCTCCGCTGGCTGTAGTTTCTCCGTTTTGGCAATTTTCTAGCGAAATCCGGAGTTGTCTAAGGATAACCGTAAAAGAAAAAGAATTGCTTGTAAGAATGTCAGAGCTATCACCATTGATATTTATTTCTACGCTATAGTTTGCGAGCTCAGCCGTCACGCGCTATATATACGCGTCCTACAGACTCTATAGTAAACAAGATGGGGCTAGACTATATCACAATATACTATACTCGAGGTTTTCGCTCAAGTGGAAATCAAAACAATGTTCGCTTCCTGTTCAGAGGAGTTGAACGTTTTTCTTACGTTCGAGGCTGAGATTTAGGTTTGGATTTTTGGGGTTGAACGTTTGTTTTTTTTGAAGGCTGAAGCCCTCATATGAACGGACGCCATAATAGCGGTTTCCCGAAAACGCTGTCCCTATACAGCGGTTCTCGTAAACGCGGGGTAGTGTTACAGCAGTTCCCCAAAGAGCAGTACAACGCGGATGTTAGTGTTAGAAGTTTATGATGGTGTAGGTTGGGTTATTTGAAGTCAAATTGTGCTAGGTCCGGTATGATTAGTTAGGTAAGGTTAGGTTTGTTTATACTCTATCTAGGTAAGGCAAGGTTAGGGTTTGTTGTGCTTGATATGGGTAAAGTTAGGTTTGTTGTGCTTGATATGGGTAAAGTTAGGTTTGTTGTGCTTGATATGGGTAAAGTTAGGTTTGTTGTGCTTGATATGGGTAAAGTTAGGTTTGTTGTGCTTGATATGGGTAAAGTTAGGTTTGTTGTGCTTGATATGGGTAAAGTTAGGTTTGTTGTGCTTGATATGGGTAAAGTTAGGTTTGTTGTGCGTGATATGGGTAAAGTTAGGTTTGTTGTGCGTGATATGGGTAAAGTTAGGTTTGTTGTGCTTGATATGGGTAAAGTTAGGTTTGTTGTGCTTGATATGGGTAAAGTTAGGTTTGTTGTGCTTGATATGGGTAAAGTTAGGTTTGTTGTGCTTGATATGGGTAAGGTTTGGGCGACTTGTTGTGCTTGATATGGGTAAGGTTTGGGCGACTTGTTGTGCTTGATATGGGTAAGGTTTGGGCGATTTGTTGTGCTTGATATGGGTAAGGTTTGGGCGGTTTGTTGTGCTTGATATGGGTAAGGTTTGGGCGGTTTGTTGTGCTTGATATGGGTAAGGTTTGGGCGGTTTGTTGTGCTTGATATGGGTAAGGTTTGGGCGGTTTGTTGTGCTTGATATGGGTAAGGTTTGGGCGGTTTGTTGTGCTTGATATGGGTAAGGTTTGGGCGGTTTGTTGTGCTTGATATGGGTAAGGTTTGGGCGGTTTGTTGTGCTTGATATGGGTAAGGTTTGGGCGGTTTGTTGTGCTTGATATGGGTAAGGTTTGGGCGGTTTGTTGTGCTTGATATGGGTAAGGTTTGGGCGGTTTGTTGTGCTTGATATGGGTAAGGTTTGGGCGGTGTGTTGTGCTTGATATGGGTAAGGTTAGGGCGGTTTGTTGTGCTTGATATGGGTAAGGTTAGGGCGGTTTGTTGTACTTGATATGAATATGAACCGCGGTTGCATTTCGAGAACTGCTGTTACATGCATGGTACACCCTTTGTTTTGAAGAGTATTATCTCATTGTCTTTTTGAAAACTCCGAGGAGAAGCTGAAAAATCGTGACCGTAAGAAAAATATATACTTTTATATAAGAGAAAGAGATATGTGACTTTTAGATGGGGGAAGGGGGGAGGGTTCACGGAGGAAGTAACATACGTGGGCGAAATTTTGTAAGTTACCCCTTGGGTAAAATTCCGAGTTTTGGGTCGTTTTTTTTTTGAAACCCGGAAGGGAGAAAGAATTGCGGGGTCGTCACTCGAAGAATCTCACTGCACGGAGATGTCTTAGAAAGATATATACAAAGTAGTGACTTAACGGTTGTAAATTGTTTGCCGTGTCCTATAGTATATAGCTCAAAAGTGATACGCTACGCAACCAAGACATTGCTTTTTCTTTCTACAAAAACACAAGTTTTTCTTTGGGTAATAAATGTCCTCCTGCGTGTATGGCCTTTGGAATTTATTGCCTCCATCGATTGTATAAAGATTATCTCACCGGGAAAAGTAGTAGTGGCCTTATGATGGACAGTATCTTTTTTTTCTTTTTTTAGAAAATTGAAAATGATATCCCATAAGATTTTACTCCTTTGGACCCCAATTAAAAATACAAAAACCCTCTGTTAACTTAATCACGAGAGAAATGTAATTAAGGAAGTAATTTAGCCTATATAATTAAATTGTTTTATATACCGGAAGTGGTGCTTTGCCAGTACTCGAGAGACTTTGGTCCTATAGTCTAGGGAATATTTTTTAAAAATGCATGCGGCCGAAGATGTTTAGATCTAATTTCTTAAATTAAATTGCATCATGACTGGAATCTCAATGCATTTTTTTTGTCTTCTATCTTTCCTAAAACTTTGGCGTTTCTCTTTTTTTTTTAATCTTCTTTGTTTTACACTAATTACTTCTTAATCACCTAAGATTATCCCATCGGAAGAAAATTAATTATTTAAATTTAATGAATTAAATTCAAGATTAATTACATTCGAAAGGAATTATTAAGAAAAAAACGGCTTAGAAATTTAAAACTTTCTTTAATTATATTTTACTGTTTTATCTGTGACGTGTCAGGAGGTTTTTACGTAATTAGTTACACGAAGTTAATTATACTATTTTAATCACCTTGGTTCTCTCTAACTCCTTTCTTATTGCTCGCTTCCGTTTTCAAAACCTCAATATCAATATTTGGAACTCTTTTAATTGTTTTCTAGTTATAATTAACTGTTTCTAATTTAAGTTATGGATCAATAAATGAGTGTGTTCAGCTGGTCTTTCCGGTACGCTTAGCTGAACGCACCTTGTCTAAGTAGAAGTAATTCCGCAACGCTTAATCTCCTTTCAAATAAATATTAGAAAAAAAGGCGACATGTTTTAAGGGATATGTCAGTCTTATGTCCGATAAAAATAGATTTGGTGACGTGTGACATCTCGATCATTGTTCATTTGTTCGCCTTATTACTTGTTAGGAAACAGCGCAACGGGGTACTTTCTTTTTTATTTTTTCTTTATTTTAAGCTAGTCACTGTAACGCAGGCACTCGCTATTAAAAGCCTGAGAAGTTGTCAGATTTTTAATGAGATTGTACAAAGAGTATGACCATAAGTTCGTAAGACAATGTTCAATAAGTTTGTCACTGGTTACAAACTGGAGCATGTCATGAAGTGACGCAGGTCATAGATTCTCGTAAAGCGACGCCTGGTGAGGCGCAGTCAAAGGCAGGCTTAGTATAGACTAACTATTAAGATGGACTGCAAAACTGAGTGTAGTCAATTCTGGCGTCGATCTTGAACTAGCTCTCAGTAAGTCACTAGCATTACGAAGTGCAGGTAGAGACATACTTATGGAACGTATCTTATAAACTTGGGAGTTATAGTGCGAACAGGGTCGTCTAGACGCGCGCGTCTCCTTTTTTAGAAAAGTATATAACAATATTTTTATTTCACTTTTTATATTTCCCGCTGCACCGGCGTAATATCGAGCTAACAACCTTCCTAACGGTTCATAATAAGGGACACTAAGAGAGTCAGTGTTTGAGAGATATGGGCGGGAAAAACGCGGCCGTGGCTTCATTTCCGAGGGAGAGATAGTTTGATATCGCTCGCGCAGCCATTCCACCAAGTGCCGCCTATTAAGGCCCGTTTACACGTGAGCGATTTTCGCCTAAAAACATTGAACAAAAAATCTCTCGATAACTTTTCTAGACTGTTTTCACGTTAGAGAAAATTTTGAAACAATAGCCATGCAGAAAGAGCCACGCAGCGAGATCGGTTTAAGCGGTTTTGATTCTTTCCCTCCACTCGTTTCAGCCATTTCAGAACCATTTCTCTACGTCATAACGGCGCTAAAGTTAATTAGCCAATAGAACTTTTATAAAAATTGGCACGCGCAGTTTGAACTCCCTCTCGCTCGAGAAAATCGCTTCGCATCTCACTGGCGTGAAAACGGGGCTTGAAAAAGAGGAGATGCTGATGGGGAAAACACCGCACCGACTTTATTAAAAGCAGATGTTACCGGCGAGCAGATAATTTCTTAAAAATCGCTAAAGGGGTCATGCCTCGTCGCGCGCTAGAGCTAGAAAACTTATCTTATAATGGCTACTTGATTTAAATGGTTTGGCACTCGGTTATTGCTTTGATTTCATCCCCTATTTTTTATTTTAAAAATAGCGAATATTGGAACTACGCGTTTATCTGATGCAATTTTCAAGAAGATGCCAGCGTTTAATTTACAGGAGCTACTACATGTTAGTTTGTACTAGTAGTCTTTGAAACGGGTAAGGCATAGTAAACAATTTAGGGCCCATAGGAGTAACTGCTAAATATTTATAAAACTTTATTATATTTTAATAGTTTATCTATCTCTTTTCATTTTTATTCGATTTTAATTCGTAATATTTCAAAGGTTTTGGAGAGAAAAAACCCGCTGAGTTAGGTATAGTCAGAAGTGAGATGAGACTAGAAGTACTGAGCTAACGAAATTCTTCACTCGGCGAAAGTGAATATTCTTGATAACACAAGAACGGTTGGCCCTCTAGTAGCGGTTTCTGAATTTTCCCTCCAAAACGTGAGACGCTCGCGGTGGTAGACGGCCGAACTAGATTCAAGGAGCCGCGTCCGTGTTCGGCCGCTTTAGGTTGAGGGGAAGGGGGTAGGAAATGTTTTTGGAAGTTGGAACTCGACCAATTTTTTCTCAGTAGTGTAGGCGCGTGGGAAGCGGCATAAAATCCTCAAATTTGTTCACTAGTACCAGGATCTACTATCAATGCTAGAGCCCTTCACTTCTAGTCTCATCTCACTTCTGATAAAAGTAGGTTTTTCATATCACTATATTAATCTTTGATGTTTTGAACTTATTTATTTATTTGATCCCTTTGTCCTTGTTATTGTATTCCGTTTTCCGACTGTTAGTTTTGCTAGTTTTCCTCAACCATTTATTTTTTGGAGCCTTGATCGAGTCTAGGATCATGAACGCGTCCCGCCAACGACCTATATATCCAGATTTTTATTAAAAGTCAAACTCCGCCGAGAAGATGAGGACGGCTGCGAAAATGCAAGATCTTATATAGTTTAGCCCTATCTATGATGACACAACGGTGATAGTTGAAGCGGATTTATATGTAATGTTAAAACGCGTGGAGAATAAAGTAGTGTTAGCCTAGTCGAGTGTGTGTAGGTAGAATGAGGGGGAAGATGCGAATAGCGTCTCGCTTACCCCTAGGGATCGAAAGCAGTCACCGTCTTAAACTTTTAGATTTCTCGGCCTCGCTTTTCACCTGCTTTACGCGTTATGTTAGGAGATTATAAGGAGAGTGTACCGGGTGGAAATTTACGGTGTTGACCAGACTAGATACTTTTATAGATTGTTTATGAACATTTGTGAATTTTCTCTATAGGAAAGTCATAGGAAAAAAGTTTTCTTTAATAAAATTGGTTCCCTATATTCTATAGACGGGCCTAATAGCCTTTGGGTTTCGATTTTCCGCCATTTTTAAAAATGGCGGCCCGAAAACTAATAAAAATGTCTCGGGGTGTTTCTGATAAGTCTAAGGTCATGTTCTTTGGGTTATTTTGAGTCCAAAATGTTCTGTGACATTTTGCCACCCGGGACACTGTTTTCAAGTTAAGATTGGATGCAGTATTTTACGGATGATCCCTTAAATTTAATTAAGTGAATGCTAATTTAATTAAGGGGTCATCCCTAAAACTCTCAAATCATAACTCGAAAACAGTGGCCCTTGTGGCAAAATGTCATGATAGATATTAAATTTTCGACTCAAAATTGATTTCCCAAAGAACATCCCCCTTAATTTATCGCAAACTTACCAGAAACACCCTGTATATATTTATAATATCCTTGTTTGGGGAGGAATAAGTAATGGATGGAAAGTTGTACGTACAAGAAGTACAGGGAACATACTGTATATTTAAGAATGTTCTTATCTTTGGTTAACTGACGCTTTCAAAGGCGTTGAAGCGAATGAGCCCCTTTTCGAGTCTCCAGTAAAGTCAAGTGTAAATGGAGTCAAACTGTTTTATAATATCAAATCAAATACACCACTTTTCCTGAATATCATCCAAGAGCGGTAGAAGGGATCTTTTAGATTCAATAGCGATGTAAAGTGACGTTGTATAGTTTCCTGTTTATACCGTGCAAATACGCAAGTTTGCACAAACCGCTCGCGCCAGTCTTTTTCAGCAAGTCTTTTCTCTTTCCCAAATCCACGTAAACATACTCTTGGTCGTGTATTTTTGTTGTCTGTTTATTGAAATGCAATTTTCCTGTGGCGTTTAAGTATCCCTTGCTAATTCTTGTTTTCAATTAATAGTAAGTTTCTCTATTAATATTCTCATCTACTCCTCTTCTTATATTCTATCTGGTGTAGACAAATCTTTAATTGATTTAATTTTTTATTGTTTTATTTAAACTCCAAAGTCAAAGTTTTTCGAAATTTTCTAATTACAAGGCGGAATGAGATTTAGTGCTCTTAAGGCTCGTTTTCATAGAAGCTAGAAAATTCGAAAACGCTCACGCTTCGCGAGTTTAAAAACGCGCGGGTAAAATAAAAAACGCGCTCTCGAAAGATGTCGCGCAAGCGTTGTCTTTCCTCTTTAGCCTATTTATTTTCATAGAAGCGTGAAATTGTTTTTGTCGGCTTTTTCTCTCCCGCCTCCACGGATTTGTTTATAAACAAACATGGCGAAGTCGAGAAGGGATCTTCTTTTGAGGAAGAAATTTATTTTGAACTGGCTGTATTTGAGAAATAAAAGAAAATTCACATACAGAAAAAAGAGATGGTGGGTTCACCCAATCTTGATGAATAGAAAAAAAGAGGGATACTTCGAAACAATGGTAAGAATTCTCCATGATATGTTAAAACACAAATAAAGGAGCAATGTTAAATAAAATTATTATTTTAACCTTATAGATGGTTTGCATGAAGAAACATGACCCTTTAAAGTTTGGAAATTTTACAAGGATGTCACCAGAAAAATTTGAACAGTTACTAAGCTTAGTTTCAAACTGTTTGCAAAAGTACACATTAGCGAGGCCAGCTCTATCTACAGCTCATCGCTTAGCTGTCACATTGAGGTACTATGTTTTAACATGATATTTGTGTTTTTTCTCAATTATCTATGATTTTACTAAAGGTTTCTCGCAACTGGTGAGAGTTTGCAAAGCATTGCCTATGGATTTCGCCTAGGCGTCACTACTTGTCACAACATTGTCAAGGAAACGTGTCAAGTTTTGTGGGATGTCCTTCAGCCACTTTACATGCCTACACCCACAGTTGAGAAGTGGAAAAAGGTTGCTCGGAGTTTTGAGTCCTCTTGGAACTTTCCCATGTGCTGCGGGGCAGTCGATGGGAAACATGTTGCTGTTCAACAACCGGCAAAAAGTGGCACACTTTATCACAACTATAAGGTAATGTTTAGTTTTGATATAATTTAATTAGATTTGTGGTTAGGCATGTTTATTATTTTATAGGGCTTTAACTCTATCGTCTTAATGGCTGTGGTGGATGCCAACTATCGGTTTTTAACTGTGGATGTTGGGGCTTACGGGTCGCATTCCGATGGGGGAATTTTTAAAACCTCAAAATTTGGTCAAGATGTTCAAACTGGAAAAGTGGACTTTCCAGACGACAGCTACCTTCCAAACACCGATATTAAAGTTCCTCACGTTTTGCTTGGTGATGAAGCCTTTCAATTGCTACCAAATTTTATGAGGCCGTTCCCAGGGCAAGGGCTTGACACTAAACGAAGGGTTTTTAACTATCGACTGAGTAGAGCAAGGTATATCTATTTTTAACTTACAAATCGCAAAATACTAAATTCGAATAATTTAAAGGCGTTGTAGCGAGAACGCGTTTGGAATTTTGGCGTCGAGGTGGAGGGTGTACCGACGACCTTTACTTTTTAAGCCAGAAAATGTTGACAGAATTGTCAAGGCGACAGTCGTGCTTCATAATTTTTTAATGATGGAGGACTCAGAGAAGAGAATGGAAAATATTGAAGAGGAAAACCAATACTGCCCTAAAACACATGCAGATTATATCGACGCTGCTGGGAACACCCATTCAGGGCAATGGCACGAAATTTTAGAAGCAAACCCTGCCAGAGGACTTTTGGATATGCCTGCTACTTCAGCACGAAATTATTCAAACCAAGCTGCAGATGTCCGAATGGCATTTGCCAATTATTTTGTAACGCAACAAGGAGAAACACCGTGGCAATGGGATTTACTAAGATTGAAAAGGCCTGTCTAAATAAAGAGAACACATTAAACTTTTAAAAACGACTCCAACGCGAGGTTTATTTATCACAGTTAACATCTTTTTAGAATAATACAAATAATTTCACAAATATATCAATAGATTTAAGCAGAATTTAGTCTTCTTTCGCTTCAAGAACGAGAGAAATAATTTTAAATTCTAGTTTCGTTCTTTTTTGGGGTGGAACTTCGTCGAGTATATCTGCCAGATAGTCTGCGAATTTTTGTGATTTTGATCGAGTTCCAAGTTCCCTAAAAAAAACTCAATTTAATCTCTCAATGTTAATTTTAAACATTGAGCTGTACAATGGTTTAGTTTTTGTTTCCAACAAATCACAATAAAGAATGGCTCGAGTGTTATGAGGTACCTTTCTGAATTAATATGTTAACTTAATTTGTTGCACTAAACTGCGCCAATGTACACCATAATGCTCTTTTGTTTGTTTTTACTTGTTAATAAGGCACATTTCCTTCAAAAGTTCATCGTCAACATTTCGTTTGCTTACAAATGTCCTTTTTTGTTTAAGGGGGGCTCTTGATTTGTTATTGTTGCTCAAACTAGAGTAAGCCCCATTATTTTCATCGCCTGATTTGGTGCTAGGACCTTCAATCATCTCATTTACTTCTTCAACCACACAATCTTGTCCGTTATCATCTACAATCACAGTCTGAAACACCTATTTTAAATTATTGCTAACACAATATGAGTCATTTATTTAATGATGATTTTTACTAACTTGGGAAGTATTTTCTTGGCAATCCACCACATTTTGAGCTGAATTTTCACCAGTGCTCTCATCTTTTTCCTCTATAGGCCCATAATTTGTGGTGGTGCTATGAATAAATTTTTGATCAGCAATAACGTCTACGTGATTAGTAACTTGAAAATTAGTAATTACTCTCTTCTTGCAATAACATCTTTTAAGAAAAGTAATTGTTGAAAAAAAATCCATTTAACATTTTTATAGTCCTTTTCCCTTTTATATTCATCGCCACTAGTTTTAATTGTGATTGCTTGGTAAATGTTTCTGAATTGGTCCATTAAACTTTTCCAATATTTTTTGCATTCATCCTCTGTTGAATGTTTAAATGTAAATAAGTGTTTAAGTACACTTAACTACTAAACATACTTGTTAAAGTAACAGCAAATGCCACTTCTTCCCAAAGAGAGTCAACAAGATCTCTATTTCTGTAATCTTCGAGCCTTCTGTTCCAGAGAGGCTCTCTATTTTTTATTTCGTTTATTAACTTTTCTTTCCTGTCATTCTCTACCCTTCTTTCTTCTTCTCTTCGCTCTTTTAATTTTTGTTTTAGTTCTTTATTATTCAGTTTTGTAGACATTTTTAAAGCGGAATAAAAGCCAGCATAAACTTAAGCCTAATGTTCTCTCCTGTTTGAATCTCGCGGAATTTTTTGAGCTCCACCTCCAATAAATAGTGATTGGCCAATTCAATACCACGTGACACATCGAGAACGCGTTCTCGCTTCGCTTTAGCGGGAAATATCTATTCAAAGCTGATATCGTTCTAGCGCAGCTTTCGCGCTTTAGCAAAGGCTTTTCTATCTAAGGCGAGCATTTCCATCTTAAATGAAAATGGTCTCGCTATAGCTGGAGCGTACTTTTTTCGAACGTTTCCGCTTTCGCTCGAAATTTTCACGCAAATCGCGCCTATGAAAATGAGCCTTTAAGGTCTTAAACCGAAGAAGAAAATTACGCTTGCTAAAATTTTAATTGAAATTGGATTTAATTGGTAATCTTGCCTTCTTTTAATCTTTGTCAATTGTTTTTTTAGACTTTGTATAAGAGTAGACTGGAATTTTAAAATTTATACTGAATCAGTAACACTTTTAATGGCTTACTTGTTTAATTATAAGATTTAATTAATGATCCGTGTATTTACGGTATTTTTTCGTTCGAAAAGTTTTCTTTGGGGGAGCCGACATTTAGGGGCAAACGTCTCCATGTATTTTGTACGAGCGCCTGTAGAAATGTTTTACCCGCGGTACACTGGTGTTCACGAAAAAGCAAACTTACAGGGGTTTATTGAAAATATTTGCTGTTAATTTTTTCAAACTTATTTATAACACCATGAGAAATTAATCAAATCAGTACAGTAATTTCTCTAGAGTATGCAAACTTAAAGTATACGCTTTCTTATTGAGTTAAGAAAGTTAAAACTTTATAAATGTATATACATTTATTGCCGGTAAAGAAACCACCATAAATCCGGAAAGTTTTCAGTTTTAAAACCCAAAAGAAAAACCAGAAGAACGCCCATTTTTTGTTTCTTTTCTCTGTTGGGGGCTTTCAAGTTCAATCTCATTATTCGCGAATCCAGCCAGCCAGACCCCCAACTCTCTACCCCATAATTGAATTCAAATGGCACCTTCTTTTAAAATAAAAGAATTCCACAGAAAACCCTTAACTTTAGAGGTTCTAGAAGAATTTTTTATTCTCCATCTTAAGGGTCCTTCACAACAATAAAAGTTCGTCTTTGGAATATAGTAAACCATGGCATAGATACCGCTATTGTGCCCCCCTATATCCTATGTTAATTTCTACTCGGTTTTTGTGGGCAGGGCTTAAGAGATATTCGTCACGCGTCACAATTATAACGGCTTTCAACTGTGATTTTATTGGTTGTTAGTTACTTAAATTTAAGGGGTTATCCGTAAAATAGTCAAATCCAACCAATCATTATTGACCATAACATTCTCATTTTTCAAAAAAAAAAAACCTTGATTAGGGAAAAACCAACGAAAGTCAGAGAATTTTGAACTAAATATCTCTGGTAGCACTTTCTCTGTACATTTTTGTCCGCCCTCTATAGTCTTAAAATACAAATAATTAAATTTTTTAAAGGCAATAACGATGTACATACCAGCTTTCGTCGACCCCCGTTTTAACATTACCAAGTATACTTATTTGTGAAGGCGTCTTTTACATTGGCCACGAGAAAAATCTAGTGAAAGAAGGGTTTTATATATCAAAGCTGCGAAGTACCGCTTGATATATAGCTTAATCGATCTAATGCTCCTATAGCTGGAAATATTCTTTAAATTTTTTTCCGCGGGATGGGAATCTTGACAGCCTTGATATGCAGTGGGGCAAGCTTGATTACCAAGGTTTTTGGCTTGACTCCCGCAATTCGGGGCAAAATAGTTGTAATTACAAGTTTTGAAATACTTTTTTTCTGAAGAATATTTTTCAGACCGAAATTATTACAATTTCAGATAGTTCTAACGTTTAAAACTCTAAAACCAACAAGAAATTGTTGTTGATATTATATGGTAACCTTTGACCTCGAGCATTCTTGAAATCACGATGACGACCTTTGAAAAATGTCTTTAATTAAATGAAATAATTTTTGTAATGGGTTAAATTATACTTGACTTATTATTGGCTACAAGTCAACTGACGTCACCAGTTTAATTAGTCAATTTAATTATCTTAGAAATTTAAATTAATTATTTATATATTTTTTAATTATCGTCCTTTATATAAACTTATTTTGCATTTCTTCTTAACATTCCAAAAATATCCCGTTTCTCCTCTCAAATCTATACTTTTCCCGATATTTTGGGTCAACTTAAGTTGTCTCTTAACTATACAGTTGCATCGGAACCTGCAATCCCCTACCCGTACACTTAATGTAATAAAAGTTTAGCTAGAAAATATTTTTTCTCTCCCTCACGCTCTTCATAGTTCCATAGTTTATTCTTTTTAAGCGTAGAAAATACCGTGTACAAAGGCTTGCTTCTACTTCTAAACACGTACGCTATATGCTTAAAAAAAGGCCTTTTCTAGGCCTTGCTTGAAATAAATTCTCAGGAGGAAAAATATTGTTTTAGTAAGGCTCATTTTTACTAGGTTTGGTATGGAATTTTTTGGTCACCCAGAAAAAAAAGGCGAAATATTTTTGGCGTAGCTTTGTAATCGAGCTACCAGACCCTTACTATAACCCCGTTCCTTTTTTTGATAAGGAGAAAGATTCTTCGCTTTTGAAAAGTTTTTCGATAAGAAAATTGGTTTAAAAAGCGCTACAGATTTAGTTTTTATATAGTTTAAAGGGATACTGAAAGTATAGTCCTTCAAACATTATTTTTCCAACTTTATTCTCATTCCATATAACTTTCCTTATTTATCAGGGTTCATATAACTTTTGGAACGTTGAATGAACTTTATTTTTCCAACTTTACTCTCAATCCATATAACTTTTTTATAAGTTCAGCTAGCTAATTGGACCAAGTCATCTTGCGACTTATTGCCACTTATCTAACGCCTTTACAATGCATAGAGGGGTGGTGGCTAGCCCCTATGCCACAGCTAACTTTCCTTATGTTTCAGGGTTCATAAAACTTTTGAAAGGTTGAATGTTCGGTTTTAACTTGAGAGGTTTTGCTCAATTAATGCATTTAACAATTAAAAAAGACAATCATATAGATTTTTATTTTAACCCAAGGTTGTTTTTTTTTAAAAAAAGGGAAAACCAGCTTTTCAATTTTCGTGTCTGTATTCCTTTAAATATTGTATTTCATTATTAATTCATATATATTTTTTCCCTTTTTCTATTTTAAAGGTTATTGTATGGGAACATTAAGTGGAAAATTTGATTCGTTCATTGGATTTTTATCAAGTAAAGGTAAGGCTAATTTATTTTTAAAATATTATTACTGGGAAATATCTATTCAAACATATCGAAAATCGTTTTGAAGCTCTTCAAATGGAATATACCTTCTTAAAATTATCCCCACTTTGACTAAAATTATTAAATAAATATCATGTCGAGTGAAATTTAGCGCGACATTTGATAAAAATTGAGCACCGATGTGACAATCGTGCCACAGGAATTATTAATTAGGCCATTATCCTTTGTAATTATTTTATCTAACGAAAAATAACCAGTGGTTTCAATCGTTATTAGCGTCGTCGATATACTATTTAAGACTAAATCGAACTTAATTATGGTTAATTAACACACTATTTGATTATCAAATATCAACGTCGTATTTTCCAATATACTATAGAATAGGTAATTTCATCTCGTTGTGAATGGCTTAAAGTGTCTTTGAATTCTTTCTATTTTCTTTTTCTAGTCTAGACTGTAGTTTCTTGAAAACTTCGCAAACTTATAAATATCTTTTCTTCTTTCTGATTAAACGCGGTGTTATTTGTATGTTTTGACAAACTTAAGTCTAGAATAATGCCATTATAAGCCTATTATATAAAGTAATAAAAATTCCCCCAAAACCCATTATGAAATTCGCCGGAGCTTAAATAATAATTAAGCAATCCTATCGCGTAGCCTATAATTTTATTATACATACATATATACATATATATATATATCAACGTTCCTCGAAGTCGTGGTTAAGGAATTCAAATGAGATTTACAAATAAGCTTTTTCCTTCATTAAAAATCTTTCGCAAATCATCCAAATGCTTTTGACGTACCACGTTACTTAACCGTTACTTCAAATAACCCTGTTTATAATTAAAATCTTAGGCAATCTTATTTCAACAACCAACGAGGTATAAGACACGATTGTCATTTTAAACCGCTTCTGATTGTAGTCTGTAAAACACGAGTTCGTATGGGGTAAAATATTAATCTAGGTCGGGGTTAAGGCATCCCTGAAACAAAAACAAGTCGGGGTCACACACGTCGGGATATAAGACAACGTCGGTTTCAGAATCGTAGAAAAATTAGCAAAAATCTTAAAATTTTTGGTAAGGAGATTATTATGTAACTAATAGCGTTTTCCTTTGGGTCCTCGCGGAGCGCTCCCAAGGAGCAATAAAAATGGTAGTAGTAGTTTCCAGCTTCGTTAAAGACTGTTTTTGAAGAATAGGATCTCCTAGTTTTATTCCTCCATGGGAGCGCTCCGCGAGGACCCAAAGGAAAACGCTATAAAATTGCACTAAATTCCGAGCTATACACATCATAAAAGAAAGGGGGGGGAAGAATGCTGGTCCGCGATATGGAAGATGGTGAACTTTGACCTCTGTTATACTGTAGTCTGCTTAATTGTCCCCCTCTCTCTGCTTTCTATAAGGAGAACTTATTTGAGACGAATCAGACGATTATTTTTGGATGAGCTCAAGAAATAATTTCCTAGTACTAAAATCTAACCCCAAAAGAAACCCCCCTACTACATTTTACATCTCAGGTACCGGGGTCGGGGTCCCCGTACGAACACCGCGCAGCAGGATTTAATCTTTTTCATTTTCTTCATCCTGGATGAAGTTATTTTTTTTTCTTTCTTGGTGTGTGGGAGGTTTTTTTTTTTTTTGGTTTGTTTTCGCTAAATTCAATTTCATTTGTCAGTGTTGCGGAAAAAAGCAATTGCAGTGTTACCACCTTCTCTATAGCTACCTCTCTTAGTCCTACCAACCCTAAGTAGAAATAACCTTTCTTTAAACTTAGCCAGGTACGTTTGACCCCATTTAACCCTTTTGGTGGCGGTAAGAGTCTGATATTTCAAGCAACATAACTACCATTTTTATTTAAGGAGTGTAATATCCATGGAAAACTGGTTTTCCCATGGTAATTTCGGTCCCTTTTAAGATATAGAAACGTGTATTACCATTACTACTTGCCCTATTAACCTTTGACCTAGGAAAGAACTTTCCATTAGTACCGCGCGCCGCAACTCAAATTCATTAAGCTGTAATACCGCAATTTACACATTTCCGGGGTTGCCTATTTTTTATTTTATTTTATCAAATGAACACCCTATTATGGTTAAGAGTTAGATGAGGTCCAATTTATACTCCGGTATAATAAGTACCCCATTCTTAATTTAACATCTCTCGGTTCGATATGACGTCATCCGGGCTCCTTTTATCCCACTTTCCAAATTGGGAAAAGCCTTTCTTTCTTTCTCCTGTAGCTCTAGATCAAGCAAATTCCCATCAGTAACAGGAGCCAGGGAATATATATAGAGTAACAGAGAGAAAAAAGGGAACATTACATTTTGAGAAAAAACAGAAACAGAGAGATCCGCTAGAGTTAGATGAGGTACGATAAAAGTGGAATAGGGTGATGGGGGGATACCGGAAATTCCCTATTTATCTCTCAGCCTAAACTCTGTAATATCTAACATGAATTTACTTCAATGTCACGTGAGTGGCTCGCGCCTAAACTCAAACTAATGGTATAGAATTTTTAATTTTAAAGATAAGTATTTTTGATACCTCTTATTTACCCCCCCCCCCCACTCCACAGCGAGTTCTTCAATATATCGAGTGACCTTGATATACTAGATTTTAAACTTAATTGCATATATCTCCTTTAATATTGTAGATATAAAGATGGTTCCGATTGATACATTCATTATTTTATACGATCTTTCGATTATATAATAAAAAGAAAACCAAGAACTTTATCAATTTCAAAATTTTAGCATTTACTATCGATTCTTGATGTTTTAAGCTAAGTTCTTTTCAATATTATTAGGTAAAATTTGATTGATTCATCATCAATCTTGGGTCATTTTAAACCCAGACTCTCGTGGTTCATTCTATAGTTTTTATATAGTATAATAAATATAGAAACTTTCTTTTTCCTCGATGTACATCCATTGTGTTAAAGGGATGTTAGTTTTTTTATTTTTTTACTTCCTCTATTTCTAAGTCTAGTTTTTCTAGCTATTTCCCCATAGGCCAGGAACCGACCCGAGTTGGCCTGGCTAATGTAAGCCATACTTTTTTACTCTGTCGGTGTATTGTACTTTGCAGATATGGAGGTTCAAACCCTTTTTTTTAACATTTTCTTTTAGTTTGTTGTTATTATTATTTTTTTTATAAAGAAAATAAGGCTTTCAAAAAGGATATTGACACTACAGCTCCAGGGTGATGGGTTTGGGAATAGCTGGGCTATTTGTGGATGATGCAGGGTACAATAGTCTGTATGGTGCTTCTTGTAAGTTTGTTTTAAATTTTAGCCAGAAACTATAACAGGGCTGCCACAGTACCTGGAAATCCTGGAAAAGTCAGGATATTTAAAAATGGGCCGAAAAGGTCAGGGAGAAGTCAGGGAATTTTAAACGTTTCAGCAAAGTCAGGGAATTTGATTTTAGTGGGTAAAATTTCTGAGGATAAGTCTTTATTGAAAGAGTAATGAAAGTTTCTCCTCATCCTCTCTTAACACAGAAAACTCCAGAGCAATCCTTAAAAATGTCTAGAATTGTTTTTATAAAGTAAATTCCTTTTAAAAAAATCCCTCAGACGGTTATTTGTAGGTAAAATGTTTCTTAATCATTTTGGTGCAACAAATACATTAGAAAACTTAATGTAGAGAGTTTATTTAATTATAAGCACTTAAAACGTGCTGTAAACATGTACACTTTCGGCCTTTTTTAAAAAGGTCAGGGAAAATCTCAGAAAAAGGTCAGGGAATTTGGTTCTGAAAATTCCGTGGCAACCCTGTATAAATGACGTATTTTTAATAATAGTACCTAGAACTTGGGTACCAAAGTTCATATAGTTCCAAACTATGGAACTCATTGTGGGTGGAGCAATCACGTACGTCAGTTTGTTCCTGATTGAGAATTGGGCAAATGAAACGTGAATTAGGTTCCAATAGCAATAGAAAAATTGCCTTAAAAATGTGCCATTTTTGCTTTTTAATATTATTTATTAAAGTGTTTCTCGTTTAACAGCGCGGCTATTTATAACCGTAAAAGGGGTTTAATATTAAATAACACGACATGATTTGATCCGAAACCTCAACTGTTAGCTTTTCCTAATCCTATTAAGTAACTAATGGTGTTAATTGTCTAACGCTTAGTTCGGGGGTTATAAGGGTGTTCAATCTGGGGCCCCATTATAAGCAAACCCCCAATAAGCCGTAAGGTCTCCCCAGGCTGCCATTTACATAAACCAAAACCGCGCGCTCGGCTTCGTGTTACTGCATGGTTGGAGGAGAAATGTTTTCTTTTCCTCCTTGCTTTCTCCCCGATCGGATCCGTCTCGACCCCAGAGGGGCCCCCATCCCACCCCAACACTCCGGCTTTAGTTTCTCCTTATAGCGCTCCGCGAATCTTCGAGGAAAGATTCTATAATATCCCGCAGGCATTTTGGGGGAGCCCAGCCTCTTTAGTCTTCATCTTTGGAGCCAATGCGTGTTTTTGATAATGGGGTTTTCGTGTTCCTATCGCCTCTGGACCGTGGAGACAATAGCTAGCCCTATCTGAGACCTTTCTCTATACATGTATACGGATAGGTATTACCGTGTCCAATCTAGAGAGCTTGGACACTTGCCATTTTAGTAGTGTCGATGGACGATTTTTTTTTTACTTTTACGAGTCGATATTACTTGCCAAAGATAAATAAAAATGATGGAATGTGAAACGCTGCGATTAACACTTGCAATTAAAAATGCTAGCTGCTGCTGTTTAACTGTTACAGGGTTGCCACGGGTCAGGGAAAACCTGGAAAAGTTAGGGAATTTAAAAATGGGCCAAAATGGTCAGGGAATTTTAAAAGTTTTAGCAAAGTCAGGGAAATTGATTTTAGTGGGTGAAATTTATTGGGATACGTCTTTATTGAAAGAGTAATCATTCTAATGAAAGTTTAGCAATCCTTAAAAATGTCTAGAATTGTTTTTGTAAAGTAAATGCTCTCTAAACAAATCTCTTAGACTGTTATTTATAGTTAAAATATTTCTTAAATCATTTTGGTGCAACAAATACATTGGAAACACTTAATGTAGAAAGTTCATTTAATTAAAAGCACTAAAAACGTGCTGTAAACATTTACCCTTTCGCCCTAAAAGGTCAGGGAAATCTCTGAAAAAGTCAGGGAAAACCTGAAAATGTCGGGGAAGTTGGTTCTGAAAATTCCGTGGCAACTCTGTGTTAAATTGTCCCAGTGTTTGTGAAGTGTCCAACGTCTCGTTCTTCCCCCTTTTCTCAAGCCCGTTTCTTTTCCCGCTGGCACGCGTCTCTCTCCTCTCGTTATCTTGAATTTTCTATAACGTCACCGACTTTTAACGTTAGTTTCCTCTAATTCCTTCTCGGAAAAAAACCTTTTCACTTTCTCGGTATTTTTCCAAGGAAGTTTAAAATCTAGGTACTCTAGCGCTATTTTATAGTCGAGCTAGAATTTTTGAAGGTTTTTACAACCGTGTTAAGTTTGAATCTAGGATTTGTCAAAAATGTTTCTGTCTTTTTATGACGTATTTAAAGACAAATAAAAAATTAGGTTTTAAAGGCCTGGAGTGAAAAAATGTGTCGCGCAGAATGTAGAGATTATCATAAGGATTTTCACTGTTTTACATAGTTACTTGAATTAAATGGTTTGGGAACTGTAATATTCGTGTACTAGAGGTTAAAAATGAATAAAGCCTGAAATCATGGTCAGTTTTAATTAATTTTGATAGAACAATAATATAAATGAAGTTTAATAAGAAATCTTTCATCGCGCGTGTTTAATCAAAGGTTAAAAGTGTTCCTTAACCATTTATTCAAGTATCCTCGATTTTATTTTAAAATTTTAAACGTTCTAGGCCCTATTTCTAAGAATATTCCTAAAACATTTTTTCCCAAAAAACAAGCTTTTTAGACATTTAGGAAAAGCAAGAACCAGGGGTAAATTGCCCCATGCATTTTCTATGGGCGCCTGTAAAAGGGCTTTTCACGCTAACACTACCCTACCACAACCACCGCGCCTTAAAATTTGAACCGTTTAATATTAATAATAATAATAAAAATCAAAACAAAAAAAAAAAGATTTAAAATGTACAAAACCAAACTTGCGAGCAGCCTAACTGCTCCTCCCTGTTTCAAAAGGGATTCACTGTATGTGATAAGTAAATAAATATTCATTCATTCATTCATTCAGTTTGAAGTAGGATTGGAAAATAAAAACTAATTTTTAGCTCCAAGGTGCCTTTTCCTTTAAGGGAAAGTTAAATATCTTCTTTTTTTAAAACCTTTTATATTTTTTTAGAGCACGCTATTAATATAGATTAAAACATATTTATATCAACACCTTTTAGCCTTAAAAAGAAATTTAAATTAATGCCACCGTAAATTTGTCTCATCAATTACACCGCCCCTTTTATTTTAATAAAAAGAACTGACCTATTTTTAGTCTACGTAGATTATTTATATTAAAGTGTCAGTGAACAGACTTGCCTTACTTAATATATTCCCTCAAAAATATTTATTTCCAAAAGATTAAAAGCCCATCTTAAAGAAAAAGCATTCCACGTATAAGTATTTAAAATTTAATTAATTAGATTAATACTAACGTAGCCAAGGCTTACTGAGCTGGGGGGAGGGCGTTTTTTTTATTGGTTTTCTTTCTCGTATAATTAAATAACCGCTGGTCAAAACTTTATTAAATTATAAATACGTGGTACTTATAAAGTTATATCAAGAAGTGATATCTAGTTTATTAGGGAGACGGTAAAATTCGCCGTATTTCCAGCTTTATCTCCTGTCCAAACGTAGGTCCGGAGTTAATCCCCGCCTCTAAATTACAGCCAGCATCTCATTGGTTCTTGAAAACTCACGTAAGCGCGACGCGAATGACGAAAATTGCAGTCATATTTTCCGACTGAGGAGAGGTGAAATATCCCGGCCTCCTTTTACGTCCCCCCTTATATTTTGAAAGGGGGACTGGGACTCGAATACTTAGCCATCTTATACCTTCTCCCTAATAAACTAGATATCACTTCTTGATTAAATATTAAAAAAAAGAATAATTAGACTTTCTTATAAAATCTGTTTACTAACCCTTTAATAAAGGCCATTATGTAATCGGCCTCCAGTTTTTTTATTTATTTATTTTTATTATTACTTTTTTCTATAAGCAATACAATTTATTAAAAGCGAGTCTGACCACGAAAGTACAGGATTTTCTTTTTAGGTAAATTTTTCTCTTTGTGTTGAGCTGGCTTTTTTCCGCCTTATATGAAAGGTACTTAATAATTCAAGTCTCGCTCTGGAAACTAAAATATATTATTATTATTATAACTTTTTTTATTTATTTTATTTTTTCTTCTCTGTATTGTGGAACCGAATCCTTTTGGCTGGCTGGCTGACATGGGAGGGGTTCGTTTCAATTCTGGCCCATATTAGAAACAAGGGGTTGCTTATAGTTTTTGTCTGCATGTGGTAATATAATATTTGGGACCAAGGGTTATGGAGACGGAGTTTGTCGGTTTTGTTGGAACGCCGGGTTCTGAAAAGATCATCTACCAGCACTTGGTGGCGCTAACCTTAACCCTATTTTACTTTCCATAAGTATGGGCCTGCCGTTCCGTAATAGGGACTTGACAATGCAGACGCCATTCTGGTATCCTGCGTAAAGCTATTTAAGGCTCTTTCAGACGATCCAACTTTTTAACTCAGCTCGATGGGTCAAAAGGTTGTATCAACTTGCCCAACTTTTGAAGGGAAAAGTGATATAAATCCTTACTATTCACACGACTAAACTTTCACCGTCAAATGGAACTTTTTAAGCGCCACCTACCTTGGCACTTACGAAATAACCCGCGAAAAAGGCTTTTTTTGTAATTCATTTTGATTGGCTGGAGAAATGAAATTAAAATGTTGAGTCAGTGATCCAATTTTTCCTAGCCAACTTTTTTGGTGACTCAACTCATCCAGCGTCTATTCACACGATCCAACTAGTTGATTGAACTCGAGTTGACCCATCAAGCTGAGTCAAAAAGTTGGATCGTCTGAAAGAGCCTCTAGACTGACGTTGCATGTCGTAGTACTGCCAAGTCCCGCTAGCACTGATCATTAGAGACAAATTTAAAGAGACTACAGCGCCATCTACGTTATAGTTTTCTACTACAAACCGGAAGAGAATTTAGGCATAACCTACTGTGAAAGAATACAGATGGAGATGACAGTCAGCGTTGGTTTCACTTCCTGAAAATCCACCACCCTTATGAAGAACTAGCTAAGATACTCGGCTTTCCCTGATGTTACCGATATCAATCGTGAAATAAAAAGACAAACATACAAAGAAACAAACCAGTTTCTCAACGCGTAGCAAATATCATTTCGACACATATACAGGGTGTTTCTGAAAAGTCTGGCATAAATTAATGGATATGTTCTTTGAGTCGAAAATGTTCTATCATACATTTTGCCATCTGGGCCTCTGTATGACTCAAAATCGCCCAAAGAACATCCCCCTTAATTTATGCCAGACTTATTAGGAACACCCTGTATGTGTATGATATTATCTAGACAGACACGGCTATAAATTCTAGTTAGCTCCCCCTAAAAATGGCAAAAATAATGACAATGCCCTATTTTACTTAGGCCTAGAAAGAAAAAATAGAGCATTCGTGCCATTAGAGGAAAAAAAAAGAGGAGAAGGCCAAAATAGATGATATTTTGGGGATTAGGGTAAAGCTCTCGTTTGATCTATGCTTCGCCAGTGGGCTCCGCTCGCTCACCAGCTTTTTACAAAGAATAAACTTCAATTTATTTGAATTAAAACTCTACCATTCCCCCAGAGGCCATTCTAACGGGCGACTGAGATAGCGCCATCCATGGTCGGAACACGGGGGTCTCATATGGCATCGCCTGTAATCTTGCGTAATATTTTTCAACCTTTTTCGCCTTCCGGTCATATTTAATACCACGCCTTAATGGTTTTTTAAATAGTTTACCAAACCCTCAACTTCCCCCTTTAATATATCTACCTACTATCTCATTTTTTTTTCTCGACATCAAAAATTTAGAAAAAGGGAGAAATGTTATAGGCGTACACTACATTGGTGTGGTGTTTGGGTGGCATGACGCCTTTTGTAAACTGTGATATATTTGTTTGCTAAGGAAATACGTATAAACAGGAGTGAGATGAGACTAGAAGTACTGAGCTAACCAAATTCTTCACTCGTCGAAAGTGAATATTCTTGATAACACACCAACGGTTGGCCCTCTAGTAGTGGTTTCTGAATTTTCCCTCCAAAACGTGAGACGCTCGTGGCGGTAGACGGCCGAACTAGATTCAAGGAGCCACGTCCGTGTTCCTCGGCTTTAGGTTGAGGGAAAGGGGGTAGGAAATGTTTTTGGAACTCGACCAATTTTTTTCTCAGTAGTGTAGGCGCGTGGGAAGCGGCATAAAATCCTCAAATTTGTTCACTAGTGCCAGGATCTACTATCAATGCTAGAGCCCTTCACTTCTAGTTTCATCTCACTTCTGGTATAAATACAATAGGATGTATCTTACCGCTCCGTTGAAGAACAACTCCCTTATTAGGGTTGATGTTCAATTGACATATTTGAAATGTTATATGTAAATTATAACTTTTAACGTTTCTAGTTTGTTTGGCTTTACAGGGTCTCTTATTTACGAATGCTTTTAATTATAGTGGTCGATATTTGCTCGAACTTCTTTATTGATTCGAAGTGTACAGTTTTAGTAGATTCGTCAAAAGGGTTTTATACGAACGTTTCTAGTTACTTGAACTTCCAGTGTATAAGTTTCCTCCTCGGTTAAGCCAGAAAGGAATAGAGAAGGAGTTGTATTGAGGAGTGATCTTGTAACAGTCTTTTATGGACTATCCCGGACGGACCCCCAAAATGAGAAAGTTTTTATAAATAATAGTAGTAATAATAATAGATATCTAAAATAATAATGATCTAGTATTCGACACCGCGTGCCTAGGGTAGGAGTTAAGTTTCGCGGTTGTTAGTCTAAAAAGCGCGTACAATTCGTCTCCTTTTCTATACTCCCTTCCTGGGCTAAGGCTCAATTTGTTTTTCGGACTAAAGAACCTCGTGAAAAACTGAGTCAATCTTTTATTCAGAGATAAATTCGTCTGCTACTCTACTATCTCACGTTATTAAAGATGTCGTAATAAGTACCCCCAGCACAAAATATGTCGCTATGCGAGGAACTTACTAAAATCAATACGCTCACTTTACCGCCCATGATACAAGATTTATGAAGGTTGATTTTTACTAAAGCAATCTGGACGAATCCCATTATTTTTACTTAAGGTAGTAAAAAAGCCGATGTAAAGAAGCAGCGTCGCTTCTCCAGAATCAGCTCTTCCGGGCGCTGCCTCTCAAACCTATTGTGTTTTTAAAACTAGCCAAGGCCTAATCTTAAGGAAAACGATAAAACCTCAGGCACGATTGGCGATAAACTATAGCCATATTCTCTCAGAGAGCTGAAAGTAACGTTTTCAAAGCTTACCTTTTGTCTAGTACACTCTCTGGGCAGGGTCTCTATAAAATTGAGATATAAAATTTTATAACGCATTAGAGTTTAATATCTGGTTTCACTCTGGTGGGCGAAACCATTATTGAAAAGTTTACATTTTCTTTCCCTTTAAATTCTACCTTCTATTAGGTTAGTTTACGATGGCTCTCAACTTTACCTTGATCAAGAGTAACTTAAGACGGAGTTAGCGACTTTAATACCGGGTATATATCACCAAGAAGTGATGTCTAGTTTATTAGGTATAAGATGGCTAAGTATTCGCGCGCCATAGTCCCAGTCCCCCTTTCAAAATACAAGGGGGGACGCAATAGGAGCTCCGGGCTATTTCGCCTCTCCTCAGTCGGAAAATACGTAATTTTCGTCATTCGCGTCACGCTGACGTGAGTTTTCAAGTACCCATGAGATTCTGGTTGTAATTTAGAGGCGGGGATTAACTCCTGACCTACGTTTGGACTGGAGATAAAGCTGGAAATGTGACGAATTTATACCTTCTCGCTAATAAACTAGATATCACTTCTTGATATCACCATAAATTAACATCAGTGTACAGGCGCGTCTGTTAAAGGCAAGGGACTTTATTTACGGTATTCTTTTGATGACTGTACGTAACTCAGAAAATCGTAATAACGGTAAGACTAGCGAACTTACCACCAAAGGAAATGCCATTAAATTCATTTATAGTGTTTATTAAGTACCAGGAGTGTCATAAAAATGTCCGAAATAATAAAACCAAACAAAAAAATACGTTGATATTATTTACTAAGATGTCCTCTTAAATGTTTTATGGGATCTTCTTGACCAGCATAAGCCCCCGATAGTGGTGTATTATTTTGTGTCCCCAATTGTACAGGGTGGGAAAACGTAACTTTCGTCTTTGATTTTCTTCCCACGCTGGTCATTAGGGGTAAAAGTAACGCGACGTGTTAAAATTGGTCGACAAATCATTATCTTTTGTCTCTTTCAGTTCAATGACTTATGCTGAGGCATTAGGGCGTTGGAGTATTTTTGGTTTTTCGTCATCACAAATTTCGTTAATGGGGAAAATTTCTGTCTGCCCTGTATAGAAATGTTCGACGAAATATTATAGTTAACCCACAGTCCTCGGAATAATACCATAACCTTTGAAATCTACAGTTATATATATATACACAATCGAAGGATGGGCATCGGTCCGCTTGGGCACTCGCCCTAGCTTACTCCTCCCCGTTTTTATGGTTAGGGTTTTTCCGTTAGGAAAATGCGATGTGGATTTAGCCGTCCGTCCGTCCGTCCGTGTACGGCCCGCGAGAGCTTTTATTCCGTTTGTCGCCAAAGTGTTAATAAAGGCAAAACCTACTTAGCATCTGATTTGGGAAAGAATTAGCAAGAAGTTATAATATTTAATTAATTTAATTTTATTTTATTATATCAAAGATCGCGCTGTAGTTTGACTAATGTTTTGACCTATTTTCTGTTTCTCTTTCTTTACGAGTTTACTTTTGTTTTGACAGAATAGCTCGTTCTTAATTTACGATATAGTCTGGTACTATACGAACTTTCTCGTGACGTCACACTCTCCTCTCTATCTCTTACCTCTGTTTTGGCAACCATATTGGGAAAGTCATCAGCTCAGGCCATACTACCAATATTGACGTCACGTCTCCGTAGCTCCTCCCCCTCAATACCACAATATAGTGTGCTAACAGGTGTTGCCAGTCATTTGTGAGTTCAATTCAATCGCTATCTGCAACAGACTGCATTTTAAACTTGAGGTTCGGTTTCAAACCTGAAGGAGATGCTCTCTCTCAAATTACTGCCAACTCTGAAGCACGGTGGGGTTAAAGTTAAGAAACAGGGGAATGAAGCTTCTCTAGCCCCTTTATCGCGTGCTATATCATTGAATTAGGTTTCCAGTGATAAGAACATCTCCAGTTTTGAAATTTGACAACTTCAGTTTAACACGTTTTGGGTATTGTTGCGTTAACAGGGTGAAATCGGACGAAATTTTTAGGCTGGGCGCGTTGATGTATCGCCGGCATTATGCATCCTCACAAAGCCACTTTTATATCGTCCAAAATCAGGCTGAAAGGATTTCAGGCTGGCGTTTATGGCAGGCCCCAAAACCCCTATAGTAATACTTTGTTCAAGATAATACCTGAAATAAACTGGAAGGCTGTGAAATATCATATCCCTGCACGTACTATATCTTCATATCGCGCTAAAGTTCACTTCATTGAAGCGTTTAGCATGAACTGAATATGGGGAAAGCGTCTTCCGAAATGAAATATCGTCCTCTCCCACCCTTTGGCGAGCGATGCATGGGCCGCCTTTGGAGCATCTTTGTATACACTGGCCGCGTTGCTGTGTATAACCCGCAAATCCCCGAGAAACGACTCGGATATATATATATTAGGCAAGGCCCTTTTTTACGCCACGCCCTGTTTTTATGTTATCGTTACGTCACGGTTAGGGTTTCGCTCGTGGTCCGCTATGCCCTCAAAGGTTTAGAAAGAGGGTGGGTAATAGAATTTACTCCGATTTTATTCCCTTGAATATATAAATTTTACAATAGAGCGGTGCGTGGGAAAATGCTTTCGTTGTACTTGCGAGAAAGAACAATGGTGAATGGGTTCGTGGTACTAGCTAGCCTCGTGTTTTTTCAGTACTAAAGACAGTATGATGAAAGGTTGGTTCGTAAAGTTAACCGCATTGTTTCAATACTAAAGGTACTAACAGGAATTTATCAAGTGCAATGCAGCCCGGCGTTGATGATGAAAGTTTTCTGAAAGTCCATCTTTTTTAGTATAAATGCGACTGTCGTGAACATTTTTCCACTCTTCTAAAGTCGAGATATCATAAATTTACAGGTGGTTAACATTTTTTAAAAGGCGATGTACGTCACTATAGCTCAATCCGATGAAATAATTAATTATAAAACATTCACTAAGCCTCTCCCTTAATCTTTATCAATTGTAGTAGTATCCCCCCCTAAATCATGCTTACCCTCCCACTGGCTCTCGTTAAAATAGACCCTTTTCTTAGCTTATGGATGATTTTTTAATCGAACAATACTCAAAAATTCCGCAATAGCGCGCTGCAGTCGCAGCGATGGAAAAATTCATCACCAATGCCGAGGGTATTATAAACTTCTGATAGTATTATCTCACCATCTTACTGAGGATAATAAAATTAAAAGGTGATCAGCTTCTGAGAAAACTTATTGAGAAAATGTTTCCTTTGTTTGTTTGTTCTTTATGTACTTCAAAAAACACGTTTTCATTCTCATTCGTCATTAAATTACGTGTATCTTTCTTCTTAAAATAATCATCCAGTAACTCTGTTTGATGATAATAACTTTTGGACACCCATGCAGCGCGGGAGTTGATTCCCAAATAAGATCTCAAAGCATAGCAACAACAACAACCGGGAGATACGAAAAATTCGAATAAAATTCTCCTCGGCACGCGTGCAGAAAGCGGGCATGCAGTTTCTAGGGGATAGTTATTTTTCCTTAATATATTCTGACGTTAATGAAATTTATTTTAAATAAACGTCGAGTTCAATTAACCGTTGCCGCGAAACTCTTCCTCCAAGGTTTTATTATCAATTTACTAAGTTTGTAATATTAAATATCTTACTTTAACTCGATCGCTACTAGGGAAACATTCATTTTAAACGATTTTCCTTGGCAAGGTTTTAGTCTCACCAAGAAGTGATGTCTAGTTTATTAGGGAGAAGGTATAAGATGCCTAAGTATTCCAACGCGCCATAGTCCCACCAGTCCCCCTTTCAAAATACAAGAGGGGACGTAAAAGGAGGCCGGGCTATTTCGACTCTCCTCAGTCGGAAAATACGTAATTTTCATCATTCGCGTCGCGCTGACGTGAGTTTTCAAGAACCAATGAGATGCTGGTTGTAATTTAGAGGCGGGGATTAACTCCGGACCTACGTTTGGACTGGAGATATAGCTGGAAAGGTGGCGAATTTACACCTCCCTAATAAACTAGATATCACTTCTTGGTCTCATATACATTTCTTAGTATATTTACTACTAGCTGTTTATAATATCAGTATAGGATCTGCCAATTAGAATTTCATGTTTCATTTATTCTTAAGTTATATTGTTGTATCACTACTAAAAATTCTGAAAGATCAAAGATAAACCCCTATAGAGACGCTGGAAAATATTTTCTGAGAAACGTTTCGAAGTATAAACGAAAATGATTATAGAAAAGTTAAGAAATTTCCCGGCGTATAAACATATAAGGATCAATCAAATTTTGAAAGATTTAACCTCTCTATTAAGACTCTTCCCATCCCATCTCCCGCCATTTTCACTCGTATCTTATATCAAATCCCGATCATTCGAAAAAAAAAAAAATAATAATAATAATGAAATTTCGTTCTGTAATTTTAAACTCTGTTCCGAAAAGAAAGTTTTTTCCCGTTGAGCACTTTAATATTGCAAGGAATACATACAGCTAATTGGAATTATTGTGCAACCAATAAATGCCGTGTTTTTTCTACGCGGTTTTTATGGGCCGGCCTTAAGTACTTTCCGTCACACCTCGTTATTCTGACGTCTTTCTAACTGCGATTTCATTGGTTAGTCAGACCCAACGCTAGGTCGGGTACTCAGCTTATTTTCAACGATATTAAAATTCAATCATAATTAATGTTTTGTCTAGCTTTCGGCACAAAATTCGAGTATAGATATGTTGAGAAAATGGCTACACAATGATTCCTATTAGGTGTATGTATTCCTTGATATTGCGGATCTAGCGAAACATTTTTTCCGCGCGTTTTTTTTTTCCTCGTCTCCCTTTCGCAGTTTCGCTTCCTTGTTGATCTCTATTGCCTACAGGTGGAGTAGTCATGCTTTTCCCGCCCACCCCTCACTCTCCCTTCCCCCTTTTGGCTCAAGGAAGAGAGATCGAAAGGATAGAAAAAGGAAAAAAAAAATGTTCGAAATTCAACAAGCCTTTTTAGACGATCGATTTTTTTTCTGCTCCGTGGAAGGAAGAAAGCTCAACTCCTAGTTTCGATCGTGAATTTAATTCAACCTCTCGCGAGAGAGTGTCGATACTTACAGTCTCTTTTGTATTTCAGAAAGATGGTTTGATGGTTTGTGTGTCTTTGTTAAATTGGTTCTTTTTGCACAGTCAAATTAATTTACAAATTTGATCAAATTTAATTCTAGGGCTTGGGAGCGGGAGAACTAGGCTTTAGAGGCTAGTGGTTAGTCGAGTTTCTCAAGGTGGGGTCCGTGAACCCCTAGCCATTAAAACGAACGTATAACGTTATAGCTTTATGAATAACCCCTTATTAAGCGTCTGTCACGTTTCATTGAATTTGAATGATTATTTGTGAAAATGTTAGTTACTAAAATAAAAACAACCCCTCAACACGCGGGTGTTGGATAAGGTTCACGGGTAGTTGAGCGGTTTTCAAAAGAGCGTTTTGGAATAAAGCGGTTCCTAAAACAGCGGTTTGCAAAACCGCGTACAAGCAAAACCGCGGTTGCTGTTTCCGCGTTTCTCAATACAGCGCTATTTCCCAGAACAGCGGTTGCTGTTTCCGCCCAAACTGTGATTGATAGGGAGGGAAATATTTATTATATTAAGTATATAGGACAAAGAACAATATTATGCAAAAAGGAGTAATGTTATATCGGAAGTAAATATAAAATATAATTTTTTGGAAAAGGCATATTATTTTGGGAAGTTAATGAAGATAAACAACAATATTTTGGAAAAGGCGTACTTTCGTACGCTCAAGATATAAACGCTATAATCAAAATGCGCTAAAACGAGAAATGGCTATAATGGAAAACGCGTTTATTAAAAAGCCGTTTTGGACAATACTGTTTTGATAACACGCCCAATCGATAACATACCGTTGGGTAAGGGTGGGTCCAAAGACTATTTAGTATTTAGTGTCTACATGGACTAGAAACTCTTCCCTGCTTCCTCAAGTCTCTTAACCAGGTTATGTTATTTTTAAATGGTTTCTAGCGAAATAGGGAATTTCAATTTAAAGCACATCTTGAAATAAATCCTTTTGGATTTTTTTTACTATTTTTAATTAATATTCTTGGGTTTATGAAAATATTCTAGTATAAGAAATATATTTTTTACCACTGTCAGGATAACTTGGTTAAAAGTAAGCCTTTACGAACATTGGGTGGCACTTTATCCTTACAGTTTGAAGTCTAAGCTTTTTCCATGTTCTCTAGACATAGCACAGCATCTCGTATATTTTTTCTGCCCGCGGTATATCAGACGAATGAAATAGTTTTTGGTAAAGAAATTCGATCCAAACCTTTTCCACCGATTTAAGAGAGATTTAAAAGTTTGAGTTTTTTTGGGGGGGGGGGGGGGGTTGAGACTTTAACGCGTTAGTTTAACTTTAATGGATTGAGAAAGGTTTATCTTTAATTGGTTCTTAATGTTAAAATATGCGTACTTAATGTTTCTCCTCGTTATAATTAGAATTATCTTGCCACTGCTGAAAAATTTACTTGGTTCTGCATTTTAAATTACTTAAGTTTAATTTTCTCAAATATATGTACCCAAGTCAAAATATGAATCTGTATATTTAGAATACTGATTTTTTTTTAAAATAATGTTATACATTATCTATGGTTTATATTACAAGACAATTTTGAAGTTGGTTGTAGCGTTATCAGGAGTAGTACGTATTGTTTTGGGACAGTCTTGGAGTGGGTTTGGTATTCGTGAAACTTTGAACTTTTTTTAACCGACTTTCAAAATGTTTTATATTCGGAAATGTAGGGTAATATTGAAAATGCAAAGATTTTGAAGGATGCAATATGTTGACGTTGTATTTTAAGCCTCATCGTATATATATATACGATGGACTATTAGTTTGACCTGGTGTGTAGAAGAAGAAGTAGTAGTAGTAGTAGAACTTGTTTCGTTCGTTGTTTTTAATTTAGCTCCATTGTATCGATAGGAGTAATACCTTTACCCGTAAAGTAGTCGAAGTATTAACGAAGACTAATAGAAATGAAGGAAATGAGGAAGTAGGACGTTGCCGATGACTGATTCACTTTACCCAGCATCCAATGAAAATATATTCCCTTCTCACCTGTATATTAGGATATATTTCACTAAAAGTAAATTTATCGAAGCAGGGATAGCTAGAATACGTAAACGATGTGGCTTAATTATGGGCGAGACCATCTTGTTCTTTTTCCTTTTTCCTCAAACGTAAATTGAGCTCGTGCTTCGAATAATATGCATATTTTTTTTTATTCCTAAAGAAATGTAGTTCATATATAGAGAAATAAGTCTTTCAAATGCAAAGAACTCCGCAATTGTAAAAGTGTCGTTCGTAGTCGAACCAGATGGTATGGTAGTTACTTGACAACGTATATAAAAAAATATTCACGACCAAGCTGCTAAAATAGTATAGATTCCAGTGCTTTCCATAAGTATGGGTCTGCCGAAATAGCATTGTCCATGCGAGGCAAAACTAAACAGACTACTACGCCATCTTTATTTAGTTTTCTCCACCAAACAGGAGGAAAATTAAAGCATAACCTACTGTGATTTCCTTTTTTGTCGGGTTACAGTTAGATATGGAGATCACAGTGGGCCATGGCTTCTGTTTACCCCAAATCCGCCACCAGTATACGCTCCTGTACTACTTTATAAAAGAGGTATATACTCCTAGCGAATAGGCTGTTTTAAAAATGACGTTTCACCAGGTGCGCGCCCATAAAGGCGGGAGGAAAGAATACAACTTCCATCTCTGCTCCGGGGCTGCAGTTTTTCGAGACTCATTACCTAAGACCAATACTTAGGAAAGTGTATTGTAAGGTGATACTTATTAAAAAAAGATTTTTTTATGAAATTCCAAACTCTATTCCAACTTCCAGTTTAGTAACAATTCAAAACTGGCTGTGATATAACTAAAAATAGAGGAAACGGTATTTTAAGCCACATAGTTGACCCAAAACTTTAAATACTCGGAAATTAATTCCCCGTGTTTTCTGGACCAGAAAAGGGGCTCGAGAGATCAAGTTTCAAAAGTTGTGGCCTAATTTATTTCGGAAGCGATTTAGCTAATGTTAGTTTTTGGTGCCGACCATATTTATGACTGTCTAAATCATCTTTTTTCCCTCTGTTATTGTTTTGTATTAAGGAAAACAAACGTAAATGAGAAATTCTTTATCATAAGTTGATGTTTTATAAGTTTTGATATTACTGCACTGAGACATTATTGAAACCATATAGTTCTTCTTAAAGTGTTAGTGACATAATTTTCGTCATCCACAAACTCAAAATGCGAAAAATCCTTGAAAAAATCTAGTTTATTATGATATGTTTACTTCTTTATTTGGTTTCGTACCAATTTATAAAATTGCAATCAAAGTATTGTGTTTGGAAAAAGCCAAGTTAGAATTTTGTTTCGTTTGATGACGTAGTAAGGAGAAATTTTCTCTCTTGATGTCGCTCACGTGACACCTGTTAGTGTCTCAGCACCGCGTTAAGCCTATTTTATTCAGATTCGCGCGGCATTAGTAGACTCGGGAGTCTCGGACGCTCGCGCTTGGCTTTTCCGCGAGATGCCGTGGGTGACGTTTCAAGGAGAAAAACCCGCCAAAAATCTTCTCCGCAAATTTGCTTTTGCCCCCCAAATTTCAAGTTTTCGAGGGTTTTTTTCTGTGTTTTCCCTCATATTTAAATATTGATCAAGCATATTTTTGGAATCAGAAGAGTTTAAACTCTCAAAAAAGGTTTTCTTTAGATTTGAGATAATTTTTAAACAACGTCGCTATTCCTTTAAGTTGAGGATGTTTAATTAGCACTATCATATAAGAAAGGCAAAATGTAACGTATGTTTGAATTAGGCATGGCATTTTAGCTTCACCGTGCGGAGGTAGTTGAAAACGGCGCATCGACTAATCTACCTGCTTTCCCGTGATTGGTTAGTGTTTCTTTTCATTTGTATTACTAAGCGAGGTAGAAATCCATTAAAACGTTACGACGCGACCCCTCCACGCTTCTCGTGTATACCAAAGATACCCGATGTAATGGTCGTATGGATTTTGTTGTTTTGACGTCACATGTTTTGGGACGCGACAATCACGGGCATTGAAAAGAGTCGACATATTGATTCCTTTTATTATAATGTAGAACCAAGAATTTATTTATTTATAAGAAACGGGAATAAATAATTGCCAGGACTTCATTTGTTTGGCCCCGCGTCAATGAAATAACTTTTTTAGTAAAGGATAAAATGTACACTGATTTGTTAATTTGAGAGGGATAGACGGTTTAATGGGCTTTTTGGAAATTTCCATGGACATCGCCATTATATGTACTATTTCCTATAGTTGCATCCCACTCCTTAGCCTTGGCATAACGTGTCTCCAAAGAGGGGTGATACGCTGGAGTGCAATTGGAACATGCAGCCTGTATTTTGCGCGTCATTATAGTGTTCGTACAAACTTGGAAAACTCAGGAAAATAAATATTTGAGAAAAACTCAGGGAAATTTAGAATTTTTAGTAAAACTCAGGGAAATCGTGAAAATTTGCTCTGAAGGGGTTTGCTTCAACTATAAAAAATCACTTTCGTTGTTTTTACCCCATATATGGGAAAGAACCTGGAAACATCAGGGAAATATATGGGAAAAACATGGGAAACTCAGGGAAATATATGGGAAAAAACGTGGAAATCGGTCTCAAAAAAGTTGTATGAACACTGTATAGTTTCATTTCATAGAGACAGGAGAGCACTACGATAACTGCGTGAGTGTCATACTTATTCTCCCTATAGGTTCCTTAGGTTAAAACTATAATTTGTCTAGAGCTTTATGCATGGGCAGAATTGAAGAATTTCACCATCTGGATACAAAATTTGGTTTTATTTCTCAATTTTCTTTTCTTATCCAGCAACGTTTTGAATCTCCCTCTCGCCCGAATTAAAATTCCACCAAGGAAATAAGGATTTTTTCTTTTTCTTTCCCCAATGTTGAATGTATTTTATATTTTTTTTTCCTGCCTGAGAATTTTATCCTTTGGCAGCCGCTGCAGGGTTGAATAAACTCCTCCCCCTTTTCTCCAATGCAATACTTCCGCTTAAATTTTAAATCGGGGACTGCATTAAAAGAAGGAGGAGTTACCCCAGTCTGCCCCTAGCGGTGGGTGCACTAGGAACATTTACTTTCTTTTCTCCAAAAATGTTTCCCCCCCCTCCTTTTTTTACGCATAAAGAAAAATAGAAAAAGTCTTTCTTAACTTGAATAGAACTTTCGAGCCACGTCAAAAGTGAATTAAACTAGCGTTATCGAAGTTTTCGGGTCGCCATTTTGAAATATGGCGGAGAGCTTTGTACAACTTGTACTTATCCATAAATCAAAGTCCTAACTGAATCAACGCCCAGCCCAAACCACTTTACTTAAAAGTCTGAACTTTTGTAGAGTCGTTACTCTTAAGTAGTGGACACACTCTAAGAAAACATTTTTTCCAATCCGTGGCCATCTTGAAAAATGGCGGTCATTAATGTGAAAAATCTTCTTCAAGGAATAACGACCGCACACTTCAATCTATTTCAATAATATTTATTACACTGTTTTGCTCTACATTCTACAGACAGGTTTTATGGTTTTTGGGGCGTAAATTTCCGCCATCTTTAAAAATGACGGGCTGAAAAAAAACCCCGACGGGCAACACTGCCATAAATGATCGCTCAAACGAAGTTATTGGTAACTTTTGCGTTAACGAATTTCTGACATCTGTGTATAGAGAGAGAGGAAAAAAGATTTTTTGGTAGTGCAATTGTATATTTTTTTTTTTGCATCAGGGTGGGTCTGGGTAATACAGTACATGTACCATAGTGTCCTGGTCGATATTATTTTCCATTTATTTCTTCTTTTATTTATTTGTAGCTGGTATGGCATTGGTTTTGAAAGGAGGTTGTCGCAAATTTGGCTCCTGTTTTTGATGCCTCTTTTTCTGGACTATATATTGAATAGATCGGATAGATGTTTATGCCTCCCTCTGACGATATTGAGTTAAAAAACTTAACATATATTCCTTTTTTTAAAAAAGGGGTGTTTTAGATATGCAAAATGTGGAACCGCTTTTTATTTTATTTTTTATTCATTGTTAAATGTCGTCTTTGGATTGAAGTAGAGTCATTTTTGTGATAAAATTTTATTTGATATTCAAAAATCAAAATTGTTATGGCGCAAATTACGTCACATAAAGGTCTGTTTGTAATTTGCTAATGCATATCAGCAGAACTAAGATGAGACTAGAAGTAAAGAGCTCTAGAATTGGTAATAGATCCTGGCACTAGTGAACAAATTTGAGGATTTTATGCCACTTCCCACGCGCTAAAACTAGAGCGAAAAAAATTGGTCGAGTTCCAAAAAATTTCCTACCCCCTTCCCCCCGCGGAACACGGACACGGGTACTTGAATCTAGTTCGTCCGTCTACCGCCACGAGCGTCTCACGTTTTGGAGGGAAAATTCAGAAACCGCTACCAGAGGGCCAACCGTTGGTGTGTTATCAAGAATATTCTCTTTCGCCAAGTGAAGAATTGGGTTAGCTCAGTACTTCTAGTTTCATCTTACTTCTGATATCAGCCACCATGAAGTATGTTCCAAGGGTGGTATGGGTGGTTTTATGGGCGCGATTTTTAGTCGAAAATGTAACTTTTTATGACATTTTGTGCTACGTAACATAATAACTCTTTTAAAATTTAAAAATATTACCTTTTTTTGTGTAATTACAGGATATTTGTCCGCTCCAAATCCAAGACATTAACGATCTTCAATTAATAAAATAATTGAGAATTGACACACCGAAAAAAAACGAGTGGATTTTCACGAAAACCTTTTTTGGTAAGTCCTAAACATTTTTCTATTTATATTTATTAAAGGGCAACTTAAGTGCTCAATTTTATGCTTTTATTTTAAACCTTTTTAATACCAGACGTTTATTCTTTACCTTTCGTTGAAATTACGGAATGAATTTATTTATTTATTTATTTACCTTCCAAAATTTATTTTACAATTTTGTTTGCGCTTTTAACTATCGCAAAGCTCTTGTCTTGCGAAATAGACCAATGAATTGAAAGGTCTAAAACTACGCCTACTTTCAAGATTAAAGTAGGTCAAATATTCGCCGCTGGTGGGCGTTTGAAATTGGGACTGTGATGTAAAAACAAATTTAAAGCTGTATACAGGGTGTTTCTGCTAAGTCTGCCATAAATTAAGGGGATGTTCTTCTGGGCGATTTTGAGTCGAAAATGTTCTATGATATTTTGCCGAAAAGGACCACTATTTTCGAGTTATGACTGGAGTGTTTTAAAGATGACTCCTTAAATTAGAAATCATTGTCTTTCAGCGTCCGTAAAACTTCAATATTAACTTGAAAACAGTGGCCCTTAGGGCAAAATGTCATAGAACATTTTCGACTCAAAATCGTACAAAGAACATCCCCCTTAATTTATGGCAGACTTAACAGAAACACCCTGTATTGTGAGTATATAGATTCTTGTCGTCGTGTGAGGGGATTTTAAAAAAATCTGATATTGGACTTCCCTGTCTATAATCCTTATAGACAAAGGCTTAGATTTAAGGCTATATAGAAACGAAAATCCCAGTGCCATATAAGGTAGAAATTGGTGGATAAAAAAAATCTTGTAAGAGAAAAATAGATATAGCCTTGATCGGTGTCGGCAACTTCCGGAATGATGCCCAAAAACGGAAATTATCAGTAACCCCCCCCCCGCCCCATTCTCTTCTTTTTACCCGCTTCCGTTTTGCAGATGCTCTTTTTTTTGTTTCAAAACCAGCCTCCCCCATTTTCCATTGATAAGTTACTGATAAAATATACTATCTCAAAATTACGTCGAAATTAGTAAACCAATGGTGACACAAAAGTCCTCGTTTTTAAGATTAATTAAAAATGCTAATTATTTAGTAATAAGAGATAATTTATTTATTTTTAATATATTTTTCCTTTTATATTTAGGAAAAGGCCTATCTATTAACAGTGAGATGAGACTAGAAGTGAAGGGCTCTAGCATTGGTAATAGATCCTGGCACTAGTGAACAAATTTGAGGATTTTATGCCGCTTCCCACGCGCCTACACTACAGAGAAAAAAATTGGTCGAGTTCCAAAATACTTTCCTACCCCCTTCCACTCAACCTAAAGCGGCCGAACACGGACACGGCTCCTTGAATCTAGTTCGGCCGTCTACCACCGCGCGCGTCTCACGTTTTGGAGGGGAAATTCTGAAACCGCCACTAGAGGGCCAACCGTTCTTGTGTTATCCAGAATATTCACTTTCGCCGAGTGAAGAATTTGGTTAACTCAGTACTTCTGGTCTCATCTCACTTCTGCTATTAATATAAGAAACAGTAGCGTAGAGTATTGACAGAACCCCGCCTTCGAATGTATTCGCTTCTATGGGATAATAATATGAATTGCCACTAGTACATATATTCTTTTCGTGGTAGTTACGACGTTTTAGCATTTAGGCAGCAAAATTGTATTTGAAGTCCATACAAGTATACGACCATGTTTGATAAGAAACGAGAGCGTTTCCTTCTCTAGGATATGTCCCTCTTATCTTTATCTTTCTTTCTTTCTCTCTCTCTCTCTCTCTCGACTTTTTCGGTTCCGACTTTGTTGTTCCTGCTTTAGTTAATAATAGATTTTTTTCATCATTTTCTTTGCGCCCGCAGTCTAACTAGGAATATAATAGTACCGACTACGTCATTGCAAAAAAAAGGGAGCTCTTCCTTCTCTCTCGTGAACGGATCTAACTTCCGCAAATATCTCCGTTTGTTCCCTTTTATTTTATTTTGGGATCTGTGGTTTTCGGTAAACTTCGGAGTTACTTTTCAGGAAGGCGCTACGTGTTACGATAATACCGAGGCGTTTGAAATATGGCATGTTTTAGGCGTACCCGAGGAGCTAATCAGGGTTGCCACTGGTCAGGGAAAACCTGGAAAAGTCAGGGAATTTAAAAATGGGTCGAAAAGGTCAGGGAATTTGATTTTAGTGGGTAAAATTTCTGGGGATAAGTCTTTATTGAAAGAGTAATGAAAGTTTCTCCTCATGCTCTCTTAACACAGAAAACTCTAGAGCAATCCTTAAAAATATCTATGATTGTTTTTATAAAGTAAATACCTTTAAAAAAATATCTTAGACCGTTATTTATGGTTAAAATGTTTCTTATTCAATTTGGTGCAACAAATACATTGGAAACTTAATGTAGAGGGTTTATTTAATTATAAGCATTTAAAACTCGCTGTAAACATTGACACATTAAGCCTTAAATAGTCAGGGAAAACCTGGAAAAGTCAGGGAATTTGGTTCTGAAAATTCCGTGGCAACCCTGTAATCGAGTAGGGATTTTTTAAGACGATACGTTATCTTTCCTATGCAGTTAAAGATACTGAACTATCGCGTTGAGTGGTTCGCCCCTCGGTTATATATCTACCTTAGGAACTAGTGTCGGTAGGTGGTGTTACTGTTGTAGCCGGGGGGGAGGGGTTAAGATTGAGGAGTAGCGGGAAAGTCTCTTGATTTATTAGTTTCGTTTTGTTTTTCTTTCGAAACTAATCCCAGCTCTCTAAATAATTCTACGGTTTGTTATTTCGGCGGAAAAAACACAGTCAAGTATATAGTTAACAGACCCCTGGATATAACAACAACTACGTATGTAGCACAGCCCTGGCAAACAGAAAGTGAGATACCGGTAGATTAATGAAAGATTTTGGTACAGTGTCCAAGTCTCGCATTTGGTCCACCAATCATTATTATTTCGTTACATTTTTTAATAAATACTATAGGGAATTTGAATTTGTCTTTTGAGGGTTTTGGGAAAAGGTTCTGGCGATTTTACTACGCGTAACATACTTTGGTTTAAATCGCCGCGTGTAAGTCAGCCATGCACTCACGACATAATCGCCATTTCCATCACGGGTGAAATTCAACTGGCTTACAGTTGTGTAAAGTATCCGAGGAATTTAATGGGACCTCCAATCGGGGTCCCTATTTTCTAGCCATCCGCATGGTCGGCGAGTATAGGTTATTCCCTTCCGCGGGGTTTACCCATTGAAACAAGCGAATCTAATGACGCGGATAAAAACTTGGCCTCTTCGTTTCCGATCCTCTCCCTCTCTTCACTTCCCTCCTAGACCAAAACCGATCTCCCATCATCCTCTCTCTTTCTCTTGAGCGAATGATCGCTCTGTTTTACCAAGAAGATCTTTAGCCTCCTCTCTTCTAATCTGTCGATGCTGAGGAATTCTATTTCTGTAGCAAAAATGAATTAATCGCGGAAGTGATAGATTTTAATTCTTGCGTCAAATCACTTTTATAGCTTACTTGCCTATCTGTTGTTAAATTTTGCGCCCTCTATTTTCAAAGATTGCGAGTGGCATGTTCAATACCAAAGTCCATCTGGGTATTTCTGATGAATATACACTTAAATTAAGGGCAATTTTGAGTCGAAAATGTTCTATGAACTTTGTCGTCAATCAGTGCAGCACTTTTACATACATCTTTGGATTAATTTACTTCTGTTTTTATGAGTTTTAGTATCATTTAACAAACCCCCGGTCCTAGAGGTATTTTTCTGCCATTTCTCGAATTCCTCCATCTTCTCTCTCTCTCTCTCTCTCTCTCTCTCTCTCTCTCTCTCTCTCTCTCTCTCTCTCTCTCTCTCTCTCTCTCTCTCTCTCTCTCTCTCTCTCTCTCTCTCTCTCTCTCTCTCTCTCTCTCTCTCTCTCTCTCTCTCTCTCTCTCTCGCTCTTCAAAGCTATTTTGTTAAAAAATGGTCATTCCGGTATATACATACGTACATCCACTTTAGGCAGTGATCTTTATTTTTCATTTAAGGCTTCCTTATTCAAAATACTTGCCATGTCAAGCGGATAAATAGCCAGTGAGTGGCTTTTAAATTGATACAATTTGTTCCCCGTGAATGTGTTACTTCGTTTGTGTTTGGGTAGGTAATATCAACAGATGTTGGGATATCCGCTTTTGTTTATCCCAGAAATACATATATTTTACTTGGAATCTTTAATCGCCCATATACCCCAAACTAACATCTGATTGAAAGGAAGGGGCCTCTTAAAAGCATTAACATTAATTTAAAGAAATACACCGACCAGGATTTGTTTTCTATTTTAATCGAAAGACGGTTGAAAATGATGAATATATCAATTAAAACCATGTTTCTATCTGCAATATTAAAGAAGATGCGACCAGTTAAGTTTCCGTAATGTGCTACCACTGGGGACTTCCCCTATTGAATGACGGATCTCGCCAATAGGGTACGCGCTACGGTGTAAAGCCTTTTTTCGTACGTATTTTCGCTGTAGAGTATTAAAATCATATTTAAAATGATCGTACGTCAAACCAGCCACTTTAATTTGGCCATAACTCTAAAAAACAACAACATCGTTTTCGAGAAAAGCAATTAATAGAGCGCCTTGTTAAAGTGTAAACTAAGACTTAATGGAAAGTGTGCGACAGGCGGATCAGGTTTTAATAAACTAAAAACATAAGAAAAAGGGGTTTCCAAGCTGCTAAAAACAATATATATACCCCGGGGAAAATTCTCTTCGCTGCTTCCGGGAAAAGTTAAGGCCCAACTAAAGAATGCGGACAAAAGGCAAACCCTATACGGTATGGCTTAAACGTCATGGTTTTGGGGGAATATATTGTTGGATGGTTGATTTTCTATTGTTAAGGTATCCCTGGGATAGAGAGAGTGTGTGAGCTTTTAATTACGCGCATCTGTACAGAAAGAGCACGCGCCAGAAGGTTCTATATTCTATCACATGGATATTAGCAATATAACCTTTGATTTACTGCAAGGGATGTTTTAATTTTTTGAGGGTTAAGATGACTGTCTAAACTTAGTTTATGGATTCTCACCTCATTTCTCCCCGATTGCAGAGGAAATCGTACCCCTTGAGCACCTTATTTCGCATCGTATTCATTTATATTTAAAACCATTACTTCATTCCAACTTAAAGTGTTAGTGACATAATTTTCGCCATCCACAAACTTAAAATGCTAAAAATATCCTTGAAAAATCTAGTTTATTATGATATGCTTACTTTTGTATTTGGTTTCGTAGCAGTTTATAAAATTGCAATCAAAGTATTGCGTTTGCAAAAGGCCCAGTTAAAATTTTGTTTCGTTTGATGACGTAGCAAGGAGAAAAACCCGCCAAAAATCTTCTATGCAAATTTTGTCCCCCCCCCCCCCCAATTTCAAGTTTTCGAGGTGTTTTTTCTGTGTTTTCCCTCGTATTTAAATATTTATTAAGCATATTTTTGGAATCAGAAGAGTTCAAACTCTCAAAAAAGTAAGGATTTCTTTAGATTTGAGATAATTTTTAAAGCACGTCGCTATTTCTTTAATTAACGACTTGATCAGTGTTTTGATAATTGTTTTTAATATCTATGGGTAATTTTAGGGCGATCGCGCCTAGTTGCTCACCAATTTATAAAATTTTCAGCAGCTTTTATGCTGGGCAACCATTTAAATAACAAAACAAAATAAAATAAGGAAGAGATGCCCTGACTAATGAAAATATTTCAGCCCTGCAGCGGCCAAAGGAAAGGAAATAGCGTAGAATTTTACGACCCTTGCCTGATGAAGGAATTTGGCCGCGCAACAACACAACTCTATCATAAAAGAAGCTTAAAATGAGGCCTAGCTTCATTATTAATTTTATATTCTTATATAAGTTTAGCTTATACGAGCTTGTATAGTGAATATATCTTCTTAATAGGCTGTGAGAACATCTAGGATGACTGTGGCGCCAATTGACCGCCAGCTATGAAGTTTAGTATAGTTTACCTTCTCCAAGAAGTGATATCTAGTTTATTAGGGAGAAAGTTTAAGATGCCTAAGTATTCGCGCGCCATAGTCCCAGTCCCCCTTTCAAAATACAAGGGGGGGACGTAAAAGTAGGCCGGGCTATTTCGCCTCTCCTCAGTCGGAAAATACGTAATTTTCGTCATTCGCGTCGCGCTGACTTGAGTTTTCAAGAACCAATGAGATGCTGGTTGTAATTTAGAGGCGGGAATTATTAACTCCGGACCTACGTTTGGACTGGAGATAAAGCTGGAAATGTGGCGAATTTATACCTTCTCCTTAATAAACTGGATATCACTTCTTGCCTTCCCTAAAAGAAAATGGGGGATTATCCAAAAGTGTTTTAATACGTAAAAATATAAACACTTAAAGGTACGAGAGTACGCTATTTGAAATTCATGTACTTGTAACGGTTAACGGAAAAGTGCAGTTAACGTAACATTATACCTTAAATTAGCGGCCTTTTTCTAAATATAGTAGGAAAATTGTTAGAAAAAAATAAATCATCTCTTACTACAAAATAATTAGCATTTACTTAGTATTAAAAACGAGGACTACTGCGCCATCCGCCAATACAATAATGGCGTCTGCTAGCCCGAACCAAAAAATACGCGAGCCAAACGTTTAAAATTATTTTTAGGTTATCTTTCTTCTTTTACTTTCAAAGTAAATTTCCCTTTTCCTTTTTTTGATAATTTAATCTCTTAGTCTCTACCTATATATATAAAGTTTAATGTTAGGTTTTTGAAGAAAAGGTGCAGTACTACGTTACTAGCCTATTATTATAATGACCTCATTTAACTAGAATAGCTGTAATTTTTATGTCAGGGCGAGGTGCTCCGCGCTTCTCAGAAAGCTACTTTTATGATTTTTCACTAGAAACCTTGGAAGTATAGACCATAGAGTATGTATACTATACATACTATACTAAGGCCTTCTTCTAATGAGGACTTTCAACTTATAAAGCTTGAAGGAGTACTTTAACGCCCCAAAATTCTGTTAGAATATTAAGCATTCAAAGATCTAATTAGACTTATCCAAAGCGTGTAGGTTAAATGTTTTTAATTTAAATTATTGAAGCGATTCAATTGCCAATGAATTTGGTTCACTTGGTTTCTTCAGTTGCCCCTGTAAATCCCATACGAATTATCCCCGCATAACACCAACGCGTTGTGGAAAAGTGCATACTTGTCTGGTTTCCCCCCTTAGTTAGTGAACCAAGAAGTACAATAATAAGATACCTGTGGAGGACCAAATTAAAGAGAAAAAACAAAAACTAAAAACATTCTAGAGAGCTAGACGACAGTTTCTCAACAATTTCCTCAAATATTTTAAAGGGATACGCCGGGCTTGAGTTTTTTATTTTTAATCGAAAGAGCATGTAAACTAATGAATATATCAATTGGAACCATGTTTCTATCTACAATATTAAAGAAGATAGGAAAGATCTTCCGCAATGGACACTACGCGTTAGGCTTTCCCCCAAAGCGCTGGAACTATGCCCTATTGGCCGGATCCGTTATCCAATAGGAGTAGTCCCCAGTGCTAGCACGTTACGGAAACTTAATTGCTCCTATCTTCTTTAATATTGCAGATAGAAACATGGTTCCAATTGATATATTCATTATTTTCTACGGCCTTTCGATTAAAATAGAAAACAACTCCAGGCCGGGGTATTTCTTTAACATTACTGTTAACGCTTTTAAGTGGCCCTTTAAGCTAAAGTTAGGATTTTGCGAATGCTAGATACTTAAATATTACGAGTATATAAGGGGGAAACGTTTCAGAATTACGCGCATATATACTATACGGGGACTTTTATGTTCTTAATTAAGGCGGCTAGACCCATTTTATCAAGGCAACTGTATATGCCAAGCGTAGTAATAATGCAGATTATATTCGTGTTTTTATTATTTTTCCAAAATTCCTAGTGCTATAGTAATTATATTTAATGTAAATAGAGTCAACCCAATATCCGCGGCCATATATATGTATATTTTAAGGGATTTGCTGTCATAAGTTGTAATTTTGATATTTTTAAGTTGACCAAAAATGAAAAATTAGTCTATTAAACATAAAGGGAATGTTCGGACTATTTTCTTCGCAGCAGGTGTTTACATTATTGTATAAAACGCTTAGCTTTGACCTTAAGGCATTTTACCGCTGTTTTTCATTGAGAATCAGAAAGAAAATAAATAAATAATGTTCTAAAGAACAGTGCGTTTCCCGCTCTTTTCGGTGAAGGACAAAACTTTTGTCCAGCTTGCCTTGTCCTAAATCCGGGCCATTGGGCCTGTTGATTTCTGTAGCTGTTAGTATTGTCCGGGCCTTACTCCGACAATACCTTCCCCCGTCTTGACCACTGACCTTGGGTCATGGTTACTCCGTTTAAATGGTTATGGGAACTCTAGCTTGAAACAGGTTGTATTACATTTAAGCTCTCAAGGCATTCGAGTTTCTTAACCATGTTTCTTCAAAGAGCTCTTGGTTGGGTCTAGCCCCAACCTAGGCCGAAAGATCGATGAGGTGTCGTTCCGTTCAATAGCGTGTTTTTTGGACCGGAGAGAGCCCGGGGGTTCGAGCGGAGGGGTGGGAGAGAGAAAAATGTCTGTCTAGATGACCGGTGGTCGCCAGAGGAAAAGTAATTACTCCGGGCACCTCCGGACAACTATGACCACCGTTCTGGTCGCTGTTTGAGAGTTTCTTATACCGTCTTTTTGCCTTAGCGGATCGTTTTTGTCTCGCAAATCTGAAACCCAGCCACCTGAAAGGGATAGAAGGGGAAATTTTGTTTTAAAATCATGGATTTCCTTCTAGTAGAATGTAGTCTTCAATAAATTAAAGGGTGTGTTCTGAGGGTCAAACTGAGTGGAAAGTGTCAAAGAACATGCAAGGGTCTCGGAGATATGGGCTCCCAATGGCCCCTATAACAACAAGGAAATAGTCAGACAATCGTGAGAAACTGATCCTTTAAACCAAAGGACAGCCCCATTATGAGGTATTACTACTCATTTTCGAAATATTTTCGATGAAACCAAACGAATTTATTAACCACATTCACAGTCGCCACATTTTTCAAGTATTTAAAACTTCAAAACGATATGTTAGTCTAAATTAAACTCTACTATCCTCGGAGCGTTAATTTGAGTGTTGACATTTCCTTTAGTCAACAGGACATATCGTAAAAGTTTTGCGTTTCTTCGTTTTGTTTTGAAAGGCAAGTCGGGTGCTGCACGAGCTAAATAGAGCGAGTAACATTATCCCCCTTTTGCGTATTTGTTCGCTTACCTCCGGGATTTCGGTTTCGGGATTGATGTTTTCTGCTTCGCCTGTTCCACGCATCTTTCTAGTTATGTATGGGAATCAAATGGCGTTATTTTATCTCGTGTATAGTTCCCGCGTTGCGAACTAGATAGAAGCTCGACTATAGCTTCCGCCCGTTCACCGATGTTTATCTAGGCTGATGCATGCCGCAGCCAGTCACGCATTTTTGAATGGGGGTCTTTCAAATCAATGTGACTTCACTTAGCCTTACGTATATACGTCACACTCCACTATTCATTCAAATGCACGATGAAATAGTTCGGTTCTGTTTTGAGTTGGATATTTGGGGTTTGAATTTGGCTCTGGATGTAAGATTTATGCAGGGTGTTTCTGATAAGTCTGGCAGAAATTAAGGGGGATGTTCTTTGGCCGATTTTGAGTCGAAAAGTTTATATGACATCTTGCCGTCATAGTTAAGATTGGAGTATTTGACGGATGATCCCTTAAACTTAATTAAGAAATTTTAAGACAACGCTAGTTAAATTTAAGTGGTCATCCCTAAAACATTCAAGTCATAACTCGAAAACAGTGGCCCGAACGGAAAAATGTCATAGAACTTTTTCCACTCAAAATCGCTCAAAGAACTATATTTTCGTTACTATTTCCCGGAGTAGTAATTGGGCAATGTCACGTGACTGTAGCGCGGAACGACTCATCTAATAGATTCAACAAAAATGCCTATGTCAATTCCCAATTCACTGATTCGCGCATGCCCAGTAAATCTCTATTTGATTATACATCCCTTTAAACGAATCCAAAGTGACATCCTACCTGTTAAAGGCCATTACGAACGAAAAAATTTCTTTCTTTCATTAAATCCGAGACAATTGCGGCATCGTCTTAAAATACTCCATTTCTATACGACGATTACCCCTTGTTGAAAACACTCGCCCTAAGTAATTTCAAGTTAGACAATAAAACGCGTTACTTTCTTAGATTCCCTTTTTCTTATTTGTCTCAAGGTAAAAATGGCAAAGGTGATGGGGATAAATGGCGCAGTTATTTCTAAGCCACAGTCTTTTGTGAAAAGTGGTTTTTGTTCTGCCCTTTTTTTTGTTCCATCGTGTTTCTGTTCGACAAAAGGGTATTATGGCCTCCCGCGTCGACTTACATAACGCATCTTTTTCCAAGTTTTCAGACTCATCTTTTTATTGGTCGAAGAAGCTCTTGCGAAAGCTAATTTTAAGAGCTTTCTAGACATAGTTGATTGACATAAATGGTATGGTAAAACGGGTGGATCAGCTTGGGATTCTTTGTACCATTCGTTTAATAGCCAATGTAACTAAAGTTTATTCTTGAATGATCAACCTTTCCTTCGAACGCTTGAAGGAAAAAGTCTAGGCTTAAGTGGAAATAGCTATTCGATCTCTATATGGTATCTCTTTTATCTCTTTTTTATGCCAAGGCCTAAAGAAAGCCCGCGTAAGACAAACTGTGTACGGTCTTAAGGTGCGGGAAACAGAAATCTATAAAATAACATTTAGAAAGAGTAAGTGGTAGCTTGGCAGACTGTAAAGGCGCAATTCCGGAAGTAAGATTGAAAATAGAGATCCGGAAACAAGGACTATTAGGGTTGAAATTGGATGGGAAGTTCTGTGGATGACTTTTTATGTAAGAAAATTAATAGTTTTACTCCAATTTACTTGACGGATTAATGGTTATTTGTAATGAAATATGTGCCTGGGACATATATCAATGGCTAAGTAGTACAGGTTTTTTTTCTTATTTTTACTCCACGCAGTTTCCTATTTGGATGCCATTTTACAAGATGGCGGCGTAAAGAGGATCTAGTACTTCAGATAAATTTGTCTACAAAATTTGTTTGGCATCGTAGTTCAAAGGGTTATCATTTAATTTAACAATATTCTGAAAAGTCATGGGTTTGAAATTTAGTCTTATAGTTGCTCCTCCACCTAGATGTTACCCCTCCTTATAAAAAATAGAAATTATTTAATCCACAGATTGATATATATCTAAACAAACACATTTAATCCATTCACGTTTCTTTCACCATCAAAATAAAAATCCTCTATATTTTATTGCAAAAATGCTGAATCCAGCAAACTGCAAAAGACATAAACCGAAATTATCTAAATCCCATCTAAAAATAAGAATAATACGGTGGCGACGAAACAAATAATGAAAAGCGCAGCATTTTTTCGCTTACTGTCAAAGCCATCCACCATTAACCAGTATGGACCTTAATATAGGGACGTCACTTAGGCTTGTCATAGTAGCGTCCCTCTCTATTTTTGGCCCCTATGTTTAAGGGCAAAAAATGCCCTACGCTTTTACAAAGTCAGCTAACTATCGCCTTTAGGAAATTTCTCGCTGATACGGCAAATAGTTGGCCGTATAGAACTCCGGGATAATATAGGATTAGAAACACCCCCCCCTAATGTTCCGGAGAGGATCAGGATTAAGGTTGTATATATACCCCTTATAGCTTCGACGTGATTCGCTTCTTATTTATTAAACTAAAACCCATAGGATTATTTCGCCCCGCCCTCCCCAACTCTTCGAGGGGTTAGTCACTCGGTACAAAATTTTAGAAGGATATTTTACGGATGACCCCTTACAATTAATTAATTAATTAATTAATAAAGTAAAAGACAATGCTGATTTAATTAAGGGGTCATTCCTAAAACACTCAAATCATAAGTTGAAAACAGTTGCCCGGACGGAAAAATCCCCTTAATTTATCAGAAACAGTTTTGAATTTGTTTATTTACCTTTCTGGCAGCCATTTTACAAGATGGCCGTAGATTTAAACCAAAATCCATATACATTTTCTATGGAATATAATTAAGTAGTATGCAAAATTTCAATAGGATCAATTGAAAGTTATCGGGTTATTTATAAACACACGCGAGTTAGAACGATTTTTAGTTTAGAAGCGTAATATGGTTTTGGTTTATCGACTTTTGACGTGCCATTTATGAAGTACAAATAATGTTATACGCCTTGCAAAACCTTCATTATATTCAAGCTCATCAGGTATGCACTCCCTTATAGTTCTAATCGATCTCGAAATAAGTCTAAACGCGCTTTCCCCTCTGCATTTTCAAAATTCACGCTTGATAAATTTTTAATGATGATAAACAGGGTTCCTACGAACGCGTGGAAAACAGTTAAATATATTTATGAGAAGTTACATTTGAAATCCGGAAATTAGTTTTGGGAAGTCGTGTACGAACCATGATGAAACTTGAGCTCGTTTTCATTCTCTATATATATTGAAAGTGTATGTAGTTTAAAATGGCCATAATGTGTCAGTATATTGATTTGCGATAGAAAACGCAAATATATTTTTTTTTATTTGCTTCATTACAAAGTATAACTACCTGTTATTATAACTCTTACTCATTTTTTATTTTTGGTTCATTTTAAAGGTAAATTTCAGGTAACATAACCTTAAAAGAACGACCCTTTTCTAAATATAAAATATTAAAATATCTCTTATTACAAAATAATTAGCATTTAATTAGTCTCAAAAACGGGGATTACTTTTCAATTCTCAAAAGTAAGAATTGAAAAACTTTGGAAGTAATTAGTACGGTGTAAATAATACTGCAAAATCCATAAGCTCTGGGAAAACTTATTAACTGGGAGATTATAATCCTAAACGCATACATATCCACTTCTTCCCTGAATTCTATAACACGCGTCTCTCGCTGGAGGGGGGGGGGTGAAACTAGGGGTTGTCGTTACAAGGCTATCGTTAACCTCAAACATTGTGTTTAGAGTACGTGACCGTCTTAAACGCCTTGGGGATCAATATTGCGTCGACTGACCCACCAGACTGTAACTCTACATGACTGTACTCTTTCAAAACCAACTTCCCCCCCCCCTGTAACACAATGATCTATTTGCTGAGAAATACTGACCCCTTCCAACACAACAATCTCTCCAGGAGGAGCATGTAGACAAGGTCCGTAAATATTGAACTATTATAATCCGAAATTTATATAGAGAGATCTTTGTTTAGGGGTATTGTCTTTAAAGGATTTAGTTAGATCAAAAAGATTACGGCTTAATTGTTTTAAGCGTCCTTCTTTCAACCGTATTTGTAACCCTTTGGTCTTCTTCGAGACTTTAGAAATCCTTTTGTCCCTGGTGGATTGCTTTTCCCTGAACATTGGTGTATTGCGGGTAAAACATTTCTACAGGCGCTGGTAGAAAATACATGGGATCGTTTACCCCTATATATGGGCTTAACCTAAATACAATAGAAAACTCTAAATTGTTCCGAACATTTTCGTAATTATGATATTTCCATTTGCCATTTTCCAAAATGGCTGTGAATTTGGATAATATTTCTTAGAGAGTATTAACTACTTAAGAGTAAAATCCCCGTAAATTTAAAGTGGTTTGGACTGGTCGAAACATTTTTCTAATTTATTTTCCGTAATTTTATGGCCACCATTTTGGAAAATGGTGGCGTATTGCTGTATTATTTCTTAGACGGTTCAAGTCCCTACAAAGTTTCAGCTTCCTAGGTGAAACGGTTTAGGTTTGACGTTAATTATCAGTCAGTTAGCGGTTTATACCTTAATTCAAAATAGTATTTATCCAACGCGGGTAGGCGAGAATATACTTCAGTTTCTTTTAGTGAAAGATAAACTCGAAAAGAGCAATTCAAAGTACTTCCTCTTCTAGCAATTTAGCCAGTCTCTCCTATATGACCTGTCACTGTAGTTTCTGGTAAAACCTTTTTAAAACGATGTTCATTGGCTGGACAACTAGCCCGGAATCCAATTATATCAAAATGGAGGGAGAGGAATCGGAAGAGAGGGAGAGAGAGAGAGCTTAGGGGTGTAAATAGATTCCCACCTTTCTACTTCAATCACCCTTTCCATAGATACTTGACGTAATGGTCGCTTGAACTTTGTCGCAAACTTTTCCAAAATTAAAAAAAAATAAGCTATCTGTAGGAAAGGCACGTACGCCATAGAATGTTCTTCTTCTTAATCGATGTAGAGTATAAAACAGAAAATGAAGCTGTTGTGCTAAAAAATTATATGGTACGACTATTGTCAAATGACCGATATTTCCTCACTTGACCAATAGAATTCTTTACCCCGACTACTAATAAAATGTTTTGAACTTAAAGATGGATATCTGTTAAAACTGTTTTGCAGTCTGTCTTTTTTAATTTGTATTTCCATTTAACCATTTCGTCGATGAACCATGTTTTATTCTCCCCTGTTTCTTCTCGTGTATAAAAGCTTCTGAAACTTGTCTGCCCAACAAAACAGATTACGTTGACGTCATTGTGGTTAACGGTTTTTCCTCGCACTCCCTCTGGTGCCGCAGCGGGAGAGCACGTCTCCCATTCGCGCCCAACCTTTACTCTCTCGCCCAATAAATAGAAAATCCCATTTTGTTTCAACTTCAATTTGCAATACCGCGTGGTGCTCAACCCGGATCTCTTTAACGAAGAATTCGTCTCAAAGGGCTTATTAATTGCTAATTTTTTTATCCCATTAAATAATCAACTTTTTTTGTTGTTAATTTATCAGCTATGAAAGGCTTGATAGAGACCTAATATCCAAATTGAAGTTGTTAGTTAATTGAGGAGTTTTTAAGTTAAATAGTAAACTGATGAGGTTACCATTAATCTGTCGTCTGCTTAATTTTACCATTTGTAAACATTAGGAGTTAGAACTTGGTAGGTTAATTAGTAAAATTAGCAGACGGCGGAAGTACTACCAATTAAAAGATGGGTAAATTAGTCGATTTGACTGTTTAAACGCGCCTTAATACCGAGACATCTCCAAGTACGCTGCATTTACAGATATTTAATTATCCCTTTGAAGAGATGTTCAATCCCCCACTAGTATTGTATGATGCTCGTGAAATGGAGTTGTTTCTCTAGCGGATTCAATTCAAAGGAGGTTGAGGATCTCTAGAGGAGAGGAAGGATGGGACTGCGTGGGAGTGAGCTGGGCCTCGGCCACTTTTTGTTTTATTAAGCGTGAGCTGCAAGACGGGATTTAAGGTTATTACGTTTCATTCTCTTTCACTCACTGATGGTTTCTGTTTTATCTACCGCCTAGAGTTTAACTATTTATAAGATCAAGCCATACGTTTATTACGATAAATCTACATTGAGGATAGATGCGCCGTCCCTTGTTGACGCAACAAAACCGGCCGGTTTCTTCAAACGCAGCATTGCTGTTTTCTATATCTAGAACGCGCATTTTCTTACTACTTAACGGCGCTAGTCGGTTATCGCCATTACACACTGTCACCTTGAAGCTATTCTTTTGAAGATAATGATGGTCCTTATGGGAGTTTTTGGGCTGTCTGTAACTTTGGTTGAATCTTACACGGTGTTGAGTTTGGATGAGTCGCTTTTGGTTTTGTTTATTTCGCTAATGGAAAAGTTAAAGTATTGTTTTTATATTTTACTCAGTTTTATAGCATTTTCGATTTCAGGAACGTAAAAGTATGTCTTAATTAAATTCATCAGTGAAAAGAGGCATAATAATTGGCAATTAAAATCCGTACGGCCTAATTAACTCAATATAGTATAGGACCTCAGACCACCTACCCATGGACAGGCATCCCCGTGTTAAACCGCGGTTTTCAAATTGAAACGCGTAGCACGCGCCCTCGTGTGTCGGCGGACCGCAATGTATCTCCACAAGTGACTCGTGATCATTTAAAGAGACAAAATTCGTTTTTGGCCAAGGCTTAATATTATATTCGTCTTATAAAGTAACCCAGAGTTATATCTACTAAACTATTATAAAAGTAACATTTATAAAAATAAACGAATGATAGAGATTTATTAACTTTGTCACGTTTATAAGATTTTTGGCATCTATTGACGCCTATAAGGCCACTCTTCTCGAGGGAGCAAGAATTAATATTTTTCGCGTGAGTCTGTTTGTGGAGTTGAATTTCCAGTAGCCGCCACCGCGGCGCTTTCGTCAGGCGTTACACTTTGGTAACCTTGCTCCCTATTCTCATGCCTGTCCATGGGTAGGTGGTCTGAGATAGGACCAATCAGAGAAGAGTTATTTCGTGTACCCTACGAACATTTTATTAAAACTCACATTCTGATCCAAATAGAGTATTTCATGTTAACTACGCATAGAACGTTATGTAGTCAAAGGCTGGGATGGGCCACTCTAACACTCCAGATGATTTTTAACAATGTCTCCTGCCGTGCGTTCTCTGATTGAGCACAGCATCAGGGTCTCTTGAAGGTTATCTACACTAGAGACTAAGGTAAGATAAATTAAAGCAGACGACGCTCTGTTATTGTGCGCAAATATACGCGGAAGTAGGCTTATTACGTTGGCGTACTGTTGGAGCGGTGCTGGCTGGATACCAATAGGTGGTATAAGTTTGTAATGGGTTATCGTAGGCGTCTATGACGGTAATGGAGCTCGTAAAATATGGTATAAAGAATCAGGAAGGAGGCGCCGTCGCGATTTTGACGACGCTTGTTTGAAATCCTCCCCTCGTTAAGTGAACGTTGACTCCCGGCTACCTATTTATAGGCAATCGACGACCCCAATGGTGAAAGCCACCGTCTTTCTTATCCATTAAGCTCCACCAGCTTAAGGCTTAGTCCAGAATCAAAGAGGATGTAGAGGAAAAAAGAGCAAACGCCACTAAACTAAAATCTACTCAGTCCATCAGACTCGCTACGGAGATATATATACACTATACAGGGTGTAAAAGATACCGTAAGTTCGCAAGATACGCTCCATAAGTCTGCCACTGGTTACTGAGAGCTCGTCATGACGTGACGTAGGTGAAACGACGTAGATTCTCGTAAAGCGACGCCTGGTGAGGCGCTGTCAAATGCTTAGTACAGACTAAATAGGACTAGATGGGCTGCAATGTTAACCGAGTGTAGTACTTCAATTCTCGCTTGTCGTTCTCGAACTAGCTCGAGCTGTAAGTCTCTAGCATTATGACGTACAGGAAGTTACATACTTTTGAAGATACACATCTCGGAAAATGAGCATATTAGTAAGGAAGTAATTTCATCCATTTGATGCGCACACTGTACACTATTATATATAATAGCGCAAAAAAGGGTGTATCGCATCCGTTCCTTATAGGGGTGAATGAGATAGGGCCGTCAGGGCTTAAATCACGATTAGCTCTTCTTAATTCGTTTACTCAAAGAGAAGTTAGCCAATCACGGCACCCGCCCTATAAAAACGGCGATAAGGGAAGCGTATAGTATATACCCCTCGTTTTTTATACTGCAGGCTGCTGGAACCTAAAGTTTTATTAAGCCTTTTGCTAGTTGCTATTCCCAGAAGGTACTATAAATAGTGCTCGTTCCCGGCAAAAACCGAATTTTCTTGTTTATTTTGCGTGAGCGCCTAACCTCTTTATACCGTCTTTAGTTAGATTATAGAAATTTATTCCTATCGCTTTAAATGCCTTTAGCTTTAGCTCCCGTTTTGGCTGACGTCGTTGGGGCAAAGAGAAGACCTTTTTGCGTATATGCTGTTAAGTGTGTTTGAACCCTTGTTGTTATGGGTCACTTTGGGAAGATGCTTACAGGGAGTTTTTTATTACCTGTATTTCTATAAGTTGGGTGTAATCCTATTCCTATGGAGGGTATATAATTAAGAATATTTTCTATTTTGCTTAATTACTCGGCCCCTGTTTGTTGTAATCCTAAATTTTTAGTATGGTTCGATTGGGAGGGGGGACTATATCATACTCAAAGGGCATCCCCGTATCTCTAGTAAAACCAGAGTTATCAGCCTCCAAAGTTGGGTGTAATGCTACTCCTATGGAGGGTCTGTTTATGAACATTTTTCTCAATTACTCGGCCCCTTTTAACTTGATCCCCAAGTTTTTAGTATGGTTGGATGGGGGGGGGTGGCAAATAGGACTATAACATACTCAAAGGACATCCCCGTATCTCTTATAGAACCTGAGTTAAAAGGTGTCGTGTAAATAAGCCCATCTTAATCCTGTGGAGAGGATGTCTATGAACATTAATTACCTGGGCCATGATTGTTGTAACTTCAAGTATTTAGTATCGTTATAAAGGGGAGAAATAGGACGTTACTATTCTCAAGGGACCATGTTGTATCGCTTATAGATCAATCAAGAGTCTCAAGCATTTATGAGGCTTCGAACCTGGGGCGTTCCAGGTGTAAAGCGGACGTGATACTTGCATACTAACCGCAGACACTATATTTTAAAGGTTTTACGGTATTTTTGGGCTTTGATTTGAATTCTATTATATGAACCTTTTCGGCAACGGCGCGTATTCCATTTGTGGTTACTGATGACCAGTATTTTCCGTTATATTAGTCAATACATCTGAAATTTCATCAAAATCTCTGAGGTGGTATTTGTTTTAGAGTTATTGGCTTACTATATTACTTTAAAAGTAATTTTTTATTAAAAAAATACGATCATTTTATATCTCCACATCACCATTACGTTTGGTGTATTTCTGATTATGTCCTATTTTACATTAAAATAAATTGTTGATGCCTTAGCGACCTCTCAGAAATAATACTGTCCCCAATTCGTAACTCTCTGATGTCATACAACTGTACGTGAAACTCTCAAATATTCATTCACAATCTACCATTCTGTACACATACAAAGACAAAATATTCTCCAAACAAATTTACTACGGCTGCGGAGCCAAAAAAAAAAAGAAAAAAAGGAATTTCCATATCATTGTTTAAAATAGAAATGAGTAACTAGAAATTTCTCGTCGTCGGAGTAAGTTTATCTTATTTTCGTTGTTGGCGACACTCGCTCGTGTACGTCGGAAGAAGCAAGCCGGCCTCCTTAACTCGAGTTTTCATTTCTGCTAGAAAGCCATTTGAATAATTTTCTTTTCCATTTGCTATCCTATTTTAGTTTCTTCTTCTTGACTTTTTTCTTTTTTGTTTTGTTTCGAAAAGTTTTGCAAAACCCCAAAAGCGAAATATTTATGATGTCAAAGACCCAATAACGACAGAGCAGAAGGGTTGGGACCCCCCCCCCTTTTTTTTCTATTTTGAATTTTTGATACGAGTAACATGAATTTATACAGTTTTACCGACAATATTTATTATTATATATATGTAGTTCAGAAAGTTGTTTACTTGTTTGGATGTTTGTTTGTTCTTAACGCGGAGTCACAATTCGTTAATTTCCGACCTGCATACTGCGTGATTGAAATCACTAAAGGCTCTTTCAGACGATCCAAGTTTTTGACTCAGCTCGATGGGTCAAAAGGTTGTATCAACTTGCCCAACTTTTGAAGTGAAAAGTTCCTTTTCACACGACTAAACTTCTACCGCCAAATGGAACTTTTTGAGCGCCACCTACCTTGGCACTTACGAAATAACCCGCGAAATAGGGTTTTTTGTAATTCATTTTGATTGGCTGGAGAAATGAACTTAAAAAGTTGAGTCAGCAAAAATTGGATCACTGATGCAATTTTTCCTAGCCAAGTTTTTTGGTGACTCAACTCATCCAGCGTCTATTCACACGATCCAACTAGTTGATTCAACTCGAGTTGACCCAGCATCAAGCTGAGTCAAAACGTTGGATCGTCTGAAAGAGCCTTAACAGAGGGAACGGTTTTAGGTGATTTTTTTCATCGATTCGTCTACTAATTAAAAAATCTATCTGCATAGTGGCACATCCAGGAAGTATCTCCGAATTGTAAAAGGTTATATAATGCAACAATATCATGTATGAACACTATGGGCCTGTTGTTTTAAGCGACGCTGTAATATTCTACGGACAACCGAGAACACTCTTTCCACTTGGAGGTATATCTTACAAATTCTATGGGCAAAAGCATCTTCGGTCTGTTTGCCCAAAATGGAAACAAGGGTGCTCTGTAGATATTATGTCGTCATGCAGACTGCGAAATGTTTTATATACAAACGTTTTTGCTAGCGGATCCCCCTATACATTCGAGCCTCTCTCGTGGGACTGGCCTTAGGAGCCCAATACGTATAAAATTTGCATCTTGAATTATTCATGGGTAGATATCTTAGATGTCCCCTTTTTCCGTCGCTTTTTTTATTGGAGCGCCCTTCTTGCCGAGTATAGTTGTACACCTAAAATAAATCTATTCGATGACAATCTTCAAATGTATTAAATTTCCCGTAGAAAAGTGCTTTTTACTCCATTGGGGAATTAAGAGATACGAAGTCTTTCCAAGGTTGGCAAGAATCATTGTGTGCATGGTGGGGTCTCCAAGCAATAGAGGATTGGTGTCTAATTCCTGTGTCACAGCTAACCCACAGCGTCCATAACTAAACTATTATGATTAACCTCAAAACGTTTTAATGGTAAAGAGAAAACGGGTAACTCCACGGAGGAATACTTTTTTAACAATTTAGTTATGGACGCTGTGGGTTAGCTGTGACACAGGAATTAGACACCAATCCTCTATGTATTGTAAAGGGACCTATACCTGTAAATAAGCCACAGGCTTAAGCTTAGTTCCCACTTGACCGAAAACACGACGGAAACACTGCGTAAGTACCTCTGCGGTAAAACATCTTCCGCAGAACGCGACCGAAACAGCTTTCGGTCGGACAGAATTGGTGTTCAATTTTTGACGCAGAGGCCGACGTAAAATTATTTTTGTAACCAATCAAAATTCGATTCGGGATGAAGCTTCTGTTGACGTCATAATGGGGGAGTTTCTTTATCGCCGCTTTGAGGTTTTTTTTTCAACTCGCCAGTCGCCATTGCCACATTTGCATGTTATGAACTTTTGAGTCTGAAATCTCTAATCGGATTTGATCGAGAGTCGCTATTGCCGTGTTCGTATGTAATAAACCTTTGATTTGAATCTGTCTGACCTTTATTTGGTAGAAGTAAGCTCCCTATACAATCAAAGGCCAAGGCTTAAGTTCTTGTGGCTCCGAGTCCCAATCCCAACTCGTGCCACGTGACTACCGGTTGACAGCCCTTTTTGGTCTGAATTCTGTCGTATGTGTGAACTGAACTAAAATCTTGCCGTCGACGGGCTGCGTAAAACTCAATTTTTTTTGACGCAGCGCTTAAGTTTTCGGTCGTCATTTTCGGTCAAGTGGGAACCTAGCTTTAGAATTGACATCCCTTCATAGACAAGCGTAGATTATTGTTGTTACTGTTCATAATGTGGATGACACTACCAAAATGAATTGAATTGAACCGCAGTTATTTTCAAGGGCGCAACTAGATGACTATTGGTTTTCTGAGATATGTCTTCGTCACAAATTATCGATGGTCAAATTGAGCAGGCGACAGACGGGGGTTATTGGGTACCTTCTAAAGTTTAGTTATGGTTGCACTTTTCAAGGTTGAGTTCCTTTTCCACTGTATTTTACGGTACTCTCTGACTGACCGCAGTGGGTTTTAGAATTTTGTTCATTTTTGCGAAACACATTCAAAGAAAAAAAATTGCAGGAAGAATAAGAAAGTAGCTTGGATTTAGAAATATGCGGAATATTTTTAGATTTTCGCTGAAACCTTTTAATCCAAAGCTATATAGGCCTGTAAGATTTTCTTCGAGATTTATAGCCACGGGTTCAAATTCTTTCTGATCGAGGTGTTATCTTCCCAAAACTTGATAACTTTAGATTAATTTTCCTTCTGCAGGGATAAGCGTTGGAGGGGAGGATGCGTTATGAAGGAACGTTTTTATTCTCGAAATTTGAGTGCTTGTGAAATACCTGTCATCCTCGCGTCAGAAACTTGATTTACGTGTTTCGAGTTTCTTTTTTGGCGCGAACGTGGGTAACCACAGCCTGATATAGCCTAAGATATACGCTATAGCTATTTTATTTATGTATATATATATTTCCCGCAACGTCTTCTTTTTAGGGTATTTTTCGTGTTTAGAAGACCCAACCAAGGCTTAGCGTTGAATACTGAAAATATTCGGTAATGTCTGGGATATAGAGGTTCCGGTGACCTCCCATGGGTTACGCGGGTTTTATAGTGATTGAAAGTCTTTCGAGTGAAATATGACCCCTTTAACATCGTAAGTGACGTCACTCGCCTGAAAATTTTTTGGGTTTGGAACTTCATTGAATATTTTATAATGCTGTTGAAGTTAGTTTCGTGGTCGAAAGTGCGTGGTTACAGTGTTTAAGTATCATGGATAAGAACATTTTATCATGAATTTATGCACTAACATGAATAACTATGTCTAGTCCAATGACAAAAAGGGATAGAAGGAGCCGTGTTTCCACGCCATTCGTATGACTTAATTTTTTTAACCAGTAAGAACTTAAAGCAAACCTTGATATTTGGGCGTGGCTTTCGGTTTCTCATAGCAGACGACATAGCCCACTCAAATTTTGCGCTCTCTTATATGGAACTTCAGCAGTCTGGGAAATAATGATAATTATTAAACTAGTCCTTGGGACCAGTGACCCTCTTAGTGTCCTAAATAATAAACTGGTCTCCGGAGTGGTCCCAGCCTTTGTTCTCCTATAGATTTGCAATTAATAAACTGGTCCCGAGGACCAGTAACCCCCACTTTTTGAATTAAAAAACTAGTCCAAGCAATTAATAAACTGGTTTTGGACCAGAGGAAGTGTGCTATTTCCCAGCTGTTCGTCCTTTAGGCCGAGTAGCTTATGTCCGCGAACGCGGTATTCGAGTGGGCTATGGTACCACTAAATAGGCTCCACCTATCGCTGAGTAAGAGGCGGCTTAGGGTAAGACTGTTAGTCATTCATGTTAGTGATTTTATGTCCTTCGTAAAAATTATGTGAAACTCTTAATTATGACAATCTTTTGCCAAACAAGTAGTTGAAATTTCCTTAAATATTTGAATGAATATGAAGTCAACCAAAATATATAATCGATTTTCTTTTGCGAAATTGAGCTTGGCTAGGTTTTGAAAAAGCTGTTCGTCTTTTAGGTGTCTTTTTCGTGATAAATTTTATTTATAGAGCTAAAGTCTATACGCTCCGCTATAGTCTATAGCAGGCCATACCCATTATTTTTACCGTCATCCATCTTGAGTCTATATATATGAAATTTTATTTATTTATTTTTTTTTTCCTTCTTTCGTTCTCTTTTGAAAAGATTTGGTGGCCTTTATGACCAAAAATAATTGGCTATTTTAGGGGGGTTTTCTTGGTATAAGGTTTTGATTGATTTGGAAAAAGTTTTGGAGTATATACTGCCTGGGTGTATTTGTTTGAAAACGGAAGGGTTTGACTTTGGTTACTCGATCGCTTGGGGGTGGATTTTTGGAATTTAATTTATAGATGATTTCGTCACGTCGTTCATCTTATTGTCGGATTCTTGGCTGAATTGAAAATTGGATTAGTCTCAAAATTCATATTTATGAATAATTAGTGATGACCGATATCGTAAATTAACCGATGCCGATATCGAAGTTGTTTTGGAACAGATACCGATTTTAATCGATTGTTTAATCATTATTTTATCCAAATGAAACTGATTATCAAACGATTTTATAACAATTATTAATCGGTAAATTAACCAACCCATTAATCGGTAAAAATCGGTAAATTTAACTCAAATCCATCACCGATAACTTTATCAGATCGATTTGTACCCCTAACTAGTATGATTTTTAAATTAAGAGAGGCTCCGTTTAAAACAGGTCTGAAATATGATTTTTAGATAAATTATTCTCTAGATTAGCTTTAAAATCAAGTATCAGTTATAATTAACCGAAATCAAATCAACCTGTTATAATTTATAACATCTCAAAACATTCAATATGAATACAAACACTTGTTCCACAAAGCACAAAATGTTTCGTAACCTTTATAGACTCGGCCATAAAAAAGAGTGGAAGAGACAATAGAATATTTCCTATTCTTTTATATATATTTCTTTCCCTTTCTTTCTCTGTCTGGTAAAAGAACATATTGAACCATAAGAATGTAGGCTTAAATAAAAATAACTCGGAAGAACAGAGGGGAAGCTACTATAAGAACTATATATTCGACTTATCGGCGATTCACGCTTGAACGGGCATTTTCTATCTACTTGGCTGCATTCTATACCCCGTCACCGTCTTCCCTGCCCTCTCTCGTCTTTTATTCTTCTGTATTCTTTGTCTGGAAGAAAATGCCCTTCTCTCTCTATAGTTTTAACTTAAATCCAAATTAATTCTCAAAGCGACTCGAACTTCCTTTTGACACCTATTAACGCTTCCAACATCAAAGTGTAAATAATATTATTTTGTTTGGGTATCGCGGGCCTGCTAACGGAAGTAATCGGTATACTAAACTGCAGACTATGTGAAACTGAGATGTCCAGCTCTCAGTAAGTCTCTAGTATTACGAAGTATAGGAGGTGTGATATTTCTGGAACATATCTGATGAACTTATTGTAATTACGATACAATTTAATTAACATTAACAATTGAAAGTGTGTCTGCTTAACTTTCAAGGCACTCAAATATTGTAAAAATACCTATATACCCCTTTTATTCTGGCTTTTCACTACGTTTTCTGGGAATTTTCAGGGTAATTTTTCTCTCGGTGTAACAAAGCACCGCGTTCGTCTTATTTAAATTAATGCATTCGAAGCGAGTTTCTATTATAGTAGTTCTTCAATTCCCTTTAACGTTTTCTATTAACGCTCAAAACGCGAACGTTTTTCTTTTCTATTAGACTTCACCCTGAATTAAAAATAAAAGGACAAAAAAACTCTCGAGATCGTGAAGAGCCTCTTGAGTTCATCACCACTTATCCACGTTAGAAAGTTGAATAAGGGAAGCGTTAGACTGGACAAATTCCTAATGGTTTAAGACGAGAGTCTTCCGATAGATTTTTTTTTTCTTTCACATCTCCACTAGAAAGGCTATTGATTTTGGCCAGTGGTATTATGGGTATTTTTTTTTCCTTCCTTATAAGAGTAATTCTTGATTTCTTTATGAATCAAGTAAAGTTACGCTACTAAGTTTACTTTACCCACGTTCCTTTAGTGTTTGGAGCTTAAATTAGAATTTGTAACAATGAATTTAACCAGGATATTTTTAGACAAGATGTTCTTCTACAATATTCATTCATTTTGGACTATTTGTGTTGTATATTACTATAATATTTTCGTTCATTTTGAACTGTTGTTTTTAATTGCATCGCTTTGTTTAAAAGTTATACTAATTTGTATTTGTACATTTTCATTATCTTCTAGAAGTCTTATCACATTGAAAGTGGCACTGTCAGTGAGGTCACGATATTTTGCCCAAGATATTATTAAAGCATGGCCGAATCTCTACGCGCGAAGCAGTCAGCAACCGAGGGTGTAGGCAATTTCCGCGAGCGTCTTCAAGCGGCTAGAAACCCCGATTGCTATGAAACGCACGAAAAGACATAAGAGGAAACTTCCATTCTTTCGGAATTGGTAAGAACTCTTCAATTTCTTCGTTTATCCTCTTTGTATTGAAGTGATCCTTAAATGTACCCAAGCACGATTTTTCTATCAGCGATAGTCAACGCTTAAAATTAAACATACTCGCTGCCAGTTCATTTACGCATCATTTTAAGTAATATTTAGTTTGGTCATAAGTAACGTATCAACAACAAGTATGACACTAAGAACCAGTAAAGATCAGTTGAAGATAAGGTTACCCGGAATGTTCCCGTCTTTGTAGCGATAAAACTTCCCTAAAGGGATACTTCGGCCTAGGAATTTTCTTTATTGGTCAAAAGAGTGTATAAAATAATGAGTATATCAATTGGAACCATGCTTCTATCTATAATATTAAAGAAGATACAAGCAAATACATTTCCGCAATGGACACTACACTTTTGGCTTTCCCGGGATGCAGTGGGAAGTACCCACCCCTATTGGACGCCAAGTACCACCTGACTGATTCGTATCAGTAAGAAATTTACCATTTCAACAATGGGTAGTGTCATACTCGTTTTCTACGCTACTTACGATATGGTTCATGATTAAAACCCTCGCAAGTTTGTTGCGTACGCTGACTGAATGCTAATTTATTATTACTATGGTTGCCTGTTTTTACGAGCTGGTTACGACAATATTTTTTAAGTACTTATACCTAAGCACGAAAAGGCGCTTTAACGTTCCCTCCCTCCCCCCCGTGACATTACACCCTTAATAATTGCCGCACCGCGCACTCCCAGACATGGTGGACGCCGTTACTTCCCTGCCTCTTTCCTTGAAAATCGCTATTTTTAATTGTCCCCTCGTTAAACGAAGCGTAGAAAATGCAAGAAGGGTGGAAGAGTTTTCACGCTATACCGTATGTAGGCACTTAAGGTATTTGCGCCTTGTGAAAACATTTTATGCAAACAGTGATTTTTATTTCGCTAACATGCGGGGTTAAAGAGTTAAATGGAAAGGTGGCTACCACTTTTTAAAGGTTGAGGTATTTTTGGAAAGCATGGGGTTTAACAGTAGTGTGTAGTGACCATTGTTTTCGGTGTTAAAGATGGTGACCACCTTTGTTCGACTGACATATTTTAATTGGGTTCGTGGGAATGTTGACTGACTTATTTCGTATATTTTGCACTGACTTGGTTATCTTTGTAACACATTTACTTGGTTTTGGTTTAAAACACATTTACTTGGTTTTTATAGTTAGTTTGCTGGTAGTTGTAGATTCTAAAGTTGCTAACACCTGGCATTTTTTTTTTCGTTTTAAACGCATTGGTTTTTGGCCTTGATTCCACTACCCGTTGCTTGGTGTGGTGTTATCCTTAGTTTTTATTCTCATTGTGGCACTAGTGGGGTGTGTGTGTGTGTAGTTACCACTTCCCCATTAAGCTGTAACCTCTTAATATCTAAAAGCGTTTCCGCCATTGGTCCGTGGTCCCAGCCCCTCTTAGGAGAATGTGAGAACGTTGGGATTCGCGGAACCTGCACACACGATAAAAGAGACTTACTCGATAGACGGCAACAAATTGGGCTTCTGACTTTACTCGTCTCGAATTGTCGGCGTCAAGACGGGTCTCTCACTGAGCAGGAGTCTGGCGGGGCCGTCGGCGGCGCCCGATTACGAGATGGGGTCGGAGGGCAACGCGACGAATTCGACGAGCGAACCGATCTATTATTCGATGGACTATACGAGTCCCGAGAACATTTCAATCCCGAGCGAGGCGGTGAGCAACTACTCGTCTTCGGCGGTGGCCGTGGCGGCTGTAGCGGCGGTCAATTATTCGTCGGCGGCGACAGTGGCCAATTACAATTATACGCTGGACTGGGGCCTAAACGGAAGTCTGATGTACCCGAACCCTGGCGAAAGCGACGCGGCTGAGAACGCGATGGCGGGTATGGGAAGTAATTTCTCGGACCCTTACGCCAACTATACTGGAGAAGGATGGCCGGGTAATTCCATCTACCCGAGCGGCTACTCGGAGCTAAGGATCATCCTGACGTCTTTCTTCGTCACCATTATCATGATTTTGATCGTGGTGGGAAATATGTTGGTATGCATCGCCATCGCGACCGAGAAAGCCCTAAAGACCGTCCAAAACTGGTTCATCGCGTCGCTGGCGGTTTCGGATTTTCTCTTGGGTTTGGTTATCATGCCTTTCTCGCTGGCCAACGAGCTGATGGGCTACTGGATCTTCGGACGGGTCTGGTGCGATATACACTCGGCCTTGGACGTCCTCCTCTGCACCGCCTCGATCAACAACCTGTGTCTGATCAGCTTGGACCGTTACTGGTCCGTCACGCAAGCCGTCGAGTACTTGAAGAAACGGACGCCTTCCCGGGCCTTGTTCATGATCTGCTTCGTCTGGGCCCTCTCGGCCCTCATCTCGTTGCCCCCTCTAGTCGGCTGGAACAAAAGAAGTAAAAAGTCCGACTACCCGACGTGCGAACTCAGCGACGATATTGGATACGTTCTATACTCAGCCTTCGGCTCCTTCTACATTCCCGCCGTCGTCATGGTCTTCGTCTACATTCGCATCTTCATAGCGGCGCGCTCCCGCGCCCGTCGCCACGTTAAAAAGCGACACCACTTACCCGAACTCACTAACGATCCCGTCAAGGAAAAGTCCACTACTACCACGACGTGCACTAGTTTCAGCAACCCCAGCCCGCCGGAAAGAGGAAAGGATGACGACGATCGAGAGCCTTCCACCCCGACTGACCACTTGCTGCCCCGCAAAGAAAACGGGGCCAGTGGCAGTGCCGGTTGCGGTTCGGTCGGAGGAGTGAGCGTTATTTCCCCGCGCGGGACTCCCGATTCGCTCGAACCGGCTCTAAAGATAGAAGGCGCGCCCAACAAGAAACCGCGACCGACTTCGGTTGTGTTGAACGCGACGCCCCAAATCATCATAGAGACTCCCCGCGAAAGTCCTCGCAGTTCGCCGTCCCCTCGCCGCCCACGGGGTAGATTCCATAGCGAGGACGGCGACGACGAGGGTTTCGACGAAGACCAAGAAAGGACCGCCTTCTTCGGGGACGACGATGAAAACGCGGAAGACTCGGACTTCCCCCGTGTCTACCATCTCGGTCGCGATTTGAGACCGGGAGACGGCGGACTACGACCGTTTCCCGGACAATACGGCGGATGCGGGGGGACCTTAGCGGTCAACGGTTGTAGTCCTACGGGACTACCCGACCCGGCGGCCGCCCCCGTCGAACCGACAGCCAGAACCGGCTTGTTATCCGCCGTGGCCAAACGCGGAAAGTCCCCTTTCGGTTCGACCATGTCCTTGGCGGATTACGAGCGCTCAGATCCGGACGCTTACGAGGCGGAGGACAGCGGAGGCGGCGGAAATTCTTCCGTTAAATCCGCCACCGGCAAAAAAGTCAAGAAGGTTCACAAGGTTAAGTACCAGTGCGACCCGTTGCCCGCGCGACACACGGCTTCGGACGCCGAACGGCACAAGAGAAAAGTGGCCAAGGCCCGCGAAAGGCGCGCCACCCTGATCTTGGGCTTAATCATGGCCGCCTTCATTCTGGCTTGGCTGCCTTTCTTCGTCTTGTACGTTCTGGAAGCTCTTTGCTCCACTTGTACCATCAGCCCCACTGGGTTCGCCGTCGCCTTTTGGCTCGGCTATTGCAACTCCGCTCTCAACCCCATCATTTACACCATCTTCAATCGGGACTTTAGGCGCGCCTTTAGAAAGATTCTTTTTAAATGACGACGGCGCTAAATTCCAACAACAGTAGCTAATATTAAAAGAAGACAACAACGACTTTAAAAATAAAACAAAATAATTCAATCCCCTTCGGTATGTTGAGATATAATACAAAACTTTGTCTTCCAAATTAAGGGAATTTCGCGAATTATAAGAAAATTAACCACGAAAGAAAAAAATGGAAGTGCCTGTGGAGGCTGATTGTTGAGCCCACTATTTGTATAATAAAAAAATTATTTAAGAGGTGTCGAAGTTTTTGTACATAAACTTGCAACCGAAAAAACTGATCACGCTGTGAAGAAAGGATGTTTTTATAAAATATTAAAATACAAAAAGTCCGAAATTATGTTAAAAACCAAATTCGACTGAACTTTAGTGAAAAACGGAGGTTTTTAATAATAATAATAATAAAAATAAACTGGGATAATTACAGAAAATAAAACTTTTTACTCGAAGAAACATTTTAAAAACGCGCGAATTTCGTTAGGAAAATATCCAATTAAACCGATTTAAAAACAAATCCGATGAATTATTTTTAATTTTAGCGGGAAAACAAATTAAATTAAAAATATTCATTGGAACTAAAAGGTTTAATGGAAGAAAAGAAATAATTATAAATAAACCAAAACAATTTTATTCTTAATTTGTTACCGATAAATCGCGCTACAGTGTGACCTTCACCAAATTTTATAGAGAAACAAACTTAACTAGAAAGAAAAAAAAAACAAATATATAAATATATTTATCGCGGGGTCACGTGACCTTTATGGACGTAAAGAGAAAGCGAGTTTTTATTTTAAAACTTGCTAAAAATACTTCATTTTAATTTCGTTTCAAATGTTTTTGGTTGAAATCATCGACCCTTTGGGTATATACCGGTGCTAATATTTATTTAATCATCTTTGTGATGAACATTCCGATTAATTTTGAATTATTTTTCGATTTGTTTTAAAGCGTGGTTAAGTTGTAATTAAAGTTGAATTGTAATTAGTTTGGGTAGATAATATTCGGTTCTTCAGAGACCATCGCGTAATAACAGACCATGTTTTCACATCAGGATTGTTTCACCGTGATTTAATCATAATAATTTAATCGTAATTAATTAATTATAAATCTACATTAAATAACGTATTTTACGTAAATATCGCAAACTCAGGAATTTAATTACTTAATAATTATCCTAATGAGGGAGTTAAGTTATTCCGCTCTGTGTTTTTGGAAATTGGTGAAATTTTAAAAATTTAGAATAAAATTTTTATTGTTCACCTTAGTCAAGAATTGGAAAATACCATTTCAGATAGATATTTTGAAAATGCATAAAGTCTACGTAACTTTCAAAATTTTATTACTAGACATTAAAATTTGATCATTTGTGATTAAAAATTGTTAAGAATTTTAAATTAAATTAGGGTTCAATCTGAGAACAATTTTTAGAAATTATTTTCCGCTCAAAAAATATCAAATTTGTTTTCTTTAAAATTATAATATAATTAACTCGGTCCAAACAAATTAAAAAAAATTAAACCAAATTAATTCTAATCACAGAGTCGTTTTAACAATTTCTCCCTCATTCATTGTGAAAACATGGTCTCTAAAACTATATCGCCTGTTCCTCTATAAACTGGACTGCGATTCTATGCAATTTACTGAAAAATAAAAAAAAACGTTATTTTATACAAATAAAAATAAAAAATTAAAAATATACTCGGATTAAATCACGGTGAAATTAAAATAATTAAATTTAAACTAAATACATTAGCTAAAAGCGTTGGTTTAATATAATATATTGAAGATCCGAATATTAAAAAATATTTTATTTAGTTTAAAAAGCCAAATATAAAGTATGAGATAGAAAATTAATTACTTATTTGGTAAATAATAAAATAATAAATATAAAACAAACACCCAAATTTAACTTAAATAAAAAAATAAACTCGTGTTTCCAGTTCCAAATGAGAAAACTACAAACAAACAAAAACCAATTCTATAAATTCCAGGTGCTTCTAAACGGTGTTTTTTACGTGTATTTTGCGTGAATTTTTAAATATATCTCTATATATATTATAAATATATAAATCTCTAATATATATATATAAAAAAGCAAATGCGTACGTTGGAAATTAAACAAACAAACACTTTCACACACGCACTTACATATGATTATTGATAAACAAAAACAACCATAAAAACCAAGTGATGTGTATATTCATATTTGCAAAGAAAAAAGAAATCTAACGCGCACGACACTTAATCAACGAATACTTATTTTTTATTTTTAATTAATTTATTTATTATTTATTTATTTAGTTTGGGGATAAAGGGTGTCTGGTGATTTGCATATTTTAACAAATAGAAGGTTTATGGTGGATAATTTTAACTCTATAGTGCTTGAAGAAATTACATTTACACTGAGAAAAGTTTATAATTAAGTTAATTTAATTTAATTTAATTAATTAAGAAAATTGTATCTATATTTTTTAATATTTTAGAACGAAGTTTAGTTAAAAGAGGCCAAGAAGTGATATCTAGTTTATTTGGGAGAAGGTATAAATTCGCACCACATTTCCAGCTTTATCTCCAGTCCAAACGTAGGTCCGGAGTTAATCCCCGCCTCTAAATTAGAACCAGCAACTCATTGGTTCTTGAAAACTCACGTCAGCGCGACGCGAATGACGAAAATTCCGTATTTTCCGACTGAGGAGAGGCAGCGAAATAGCCCGGCCTCCTTTTACGTCCCCCCTTGTATTTTGAAAGGGGGACTGCAGGACTATGGCGCGAATACTTAGGCTACTTAAACCTTCTCCCTAATAAACTAGATATCACTTCTTGAAGAGGCCAATAATTTAGTGGTTTTCCTCTCAACTCTATTGAGGATATAGAATTTCCTTTTCTTATCGTTAATGGAGTAGAAAAACACTTCATTATAAAAGCGGTTATCCCTCCTCATTTATCTAACCCACCTTTTACATCAATAGTGAAATATTCCTCTAAATCTCCCGAACTAGGCAAACTTAACAAAATTTTATTTAATAACTTGTCACGTTAGAAGGTTAGAATTGTCTCTTAGACTGGCTTAATCGTAGTAAACTTAAAATTTGCAAATAATAAAACATTTTTTGATCGTTTACTGTGTTTGAAAAGAAATTATAGAAACTCGTTTAATCTCAGAAATGTAATTTCTTTAAATTTTAATAGTAAAATTACCCTATATTGGTTTAGCAGTTAAAATATAACCATCCCATTTAGTTTGCGTATAAATAAAAATTTAAATAATTTGTTAGCTATAGTTTAAGCACTGCCTTCTCTAATACTAGGCCTTGAAATGTACAACAGAAGCATTTTTTATGTGACATTTTGAATTTGCGCTTAGTAACCGTTAGATGGCTCTTTTCTGAGGCGAATTTTCGCGATGACGAAAGTAAATTCGTACTGCGCAGTCTCGCATGACGTCACGTCTTTCGCTTATGGCGGACCAGGAAGGGAAATAAGGATTTTTTAAACTGGACTAAATAACCTGGTCCATGACCATTGACCAGGGCACATCGTCTGCTAAACTAGAGAAGTGGATTTATTAAAATATTGGAGATAATGTCTGTGTCCGAAATCTCCTCATACCTCTCCTAAGCTAGCTCATTGGGCAATCCAAATCAAACTTAAGGTATTTCATTGGCAGTGGCAGTTTGTGGGAAAATCTTAAGGGCTGTGATGGGTTGAAATTTCCTTGCAGACGCCATTGACACGTGTCAAAACATACACCAAATTGAAACTAGTATTTTTCGAACTCGGAAACCGTTCAGCATCATGAACCGGTTTATTGACCGGTTTTTTGCTTTCTTTTTCGAGACGAACTTAGCAGATTACACTTCGTTGTTGCTAACAATTTCCCATAGTTTTGAATTTTCCGCCAGTTTATAACCTCAGAAAAGCGACATCTAGTGCCATTTGTGAAATCCTAACTGCCACCCCCCTTTTATTCCAATCGCAAGGCCTAGTATTACAGAAGGCAGTGGTTTAAGGTAATGGCCTTCATGCATAATGTCTTTTCAAAGAGCGTTTTTTCACTTAACCAACCTAAAATGACTACTTCCAAGTTGGCAGCTACATTGAAACAAAAATATTATAAATACGTCGTAATTCCAAGTGGTCTTATACGAATCTATTAAATTTCTAGTTTTTTTTAATCCAAAATACATTTCTAAATTATATATATTATAAAAACCAAATAATTAAATTTCGTGGCAAAATAATTCACCGGAAAATGGTCCCATTTAAAAGCTAAATAACCGCAAATTAAAACGACTACTTAAAATTTGGTATAACATCCCTTGAAATTGAAAATATTGACCTTATGACCCCGTAATTACAAAACACATTCGTATAACGTTTAAAATCATTTACTCGTAGACGTAACCAAAATTATTTAGATAATAGTTCTTTTTAAGTATCAAATATGGAGAGAGAGAAAAACTGAAACTAAAACCACACCTTAAAATATTATCGCGTCACATCAACTATATAGGGACATTTCCGTAAAAGTGTCATTAGGTCTTAATTATATTTTGTCCCTATATACACGCGATGTAACACGAATTTTCCCCGGCTCATTTTCCCGCCAATTTTGTATTCAGTACACGAAATTCCTCGCGCGCAAACTACCCTGACCTTACGAAGGCACGTATACGTTTTGGCGCGTTATTTCTAAGCCTTGGTCGTATAATATCATCAGAAAAAGTTTAGTTTTAATAAAAATAACTGTAGGACATTCCAGTTGCGAATTACAGCTGAGGGAATAAACGGTCTAGCGATACCCAATGTACTACAAAGATTAGTAATACCTTACTTTAACTTGGGATGGACTAAATAAAGGCTAGACTATACCTAAGCCTAACGAGAATAGTTTTCTATATGTAATTGCGAGTATTGGGTGGTGTTACGAATAGAAGGAACAGCGTTAAGATTAGGCTTAGGAGAAAATTGTTCTAGATTCGTTTGGAAACCAGAGCCCCACCTGGTCTTCGCTTTCGAGTCTTGGAATTGTAATTTAATTGGCATGGAGTAATTTCGTCGGAGTGAAAATGAAAGGTTCCTTAAAAGCGTGTTACATTACAACTATACGTCTCTTTAAATATTCCTCCATTGTGGCAGATATAAACCTTACTTTACTGTATAGTTAACGCGATAAATAACCCGTTATTTAATGGGACCTTATACCATATTCGAATTATTTTGCGACGAAGAAAATTTAAATTAGTTACTATATTAAAATTAACTGTTTCTTAGAGAAAACGGACCTTTCGAATTAATAAAATCCCACCTACCATAGAAAAAAATAAAAATTTAATAAAAGTAAAAATAAAAATAAAGCTAATTAGTTCTCACCCAAATTATTAAACAAAAATTAAAAAAATAAAATCATTTTTTCGGTTTTCTATCTTTTAGAAAAACACAAGAGAATAAAACGCAATTAAAGCCCCATTTTTATTCTCTTGTAAGATTAATTATAGGAAAGAAACCGTAAGGTATGCCTGTTTTAACAAGTTATAAATTTTACCCCAAGTATTTTAAAACCCTTCTAAATTTTGCCAAAGGACTTTAAGTAAATAAGACAGAGGTTTTTCAACGTAAAATTCAACAAATAATTTGGAAGGAGCAGCTGTTTTTGAATAAACATCCGACGACGTAGTGGTTTTTTTTTGGTTTTATAAACAGAATTTCTCATTTCTCGTAATTGGTATTGTGTAATTAAAACAATAATTAATCAACTAAGACGTTTTTAGCACAAAATAAATCTTAATTGCTGATAATATAAGACACGATAAAGTTATAAAATTAAGTCACAAAAAAATGAAAAACCCAAACCAGTCTTCACTCTATAAAATTAATTAAACTAAAACATTTAAATTGAAATAAACAAACAAATCCGGTATGCAAAATAAAAATCACTGTACAAAGGTATTTTATAACGCTAAGAAAAGTATGGTTTATTGGAAGAAATTTCACAGTTTTTCGATATTAGACTGATGGTGTTAAAGGTTATAATGAAATACCGCGATTAAAAATTTGATTTAATTTCGCATTATCAAATTACTTAAATTAAGTTTAATTTCACCGCGAAAATTATTTTGTTATTAGACTTGAATTTAAGTTTGATTTCACATAAATAAGTTGCTTAAAATTGACTTTAATTTCACATCATCAAATTGCTTAAAATTGACTTTAATTTCACATCATCAAATTGCTTAAAATTAAGTTTAATTTCACTTAATTAACTTGCTTAAAATTAATTTTAATCGCACATCATCAAATTGATCGAAATTAAGTTTAATTCCACGTCATCAAATTGCTTAAAATTAACTTTACTTCATCAACAATGAAACGTTTGATTTCAAATCAAAAACACCATTTAGAAATTCAAATCGTGACATCATTTACAATTAAATTTTTAATATTGATTTGAGAATTTAACGCGGTATTTCATTAGACCTTTAAACCACGCAAAGAACCGTATAAATATAAAATAAATTTTACCAAAATGCGTATTTTCTGTGTACATAAATCCCGTATTCACATTTTTGGTGGAATTTTGAAAATTTTTAAAAAAAACAACCTAGCGATAAACAAACCCGCTCTTAAAAACAAAACCATACCCGGAAAATCCAACTGAACAATGTTTTAAGTGTTTTCCGTCTCACGTATATATTATATATAAATAAGTACATGTATATGTATAAATATGAAAACAAAAAAAATAATACTTTGTTTTAAAGAAAAAAAATCTCATAAAGAGTTGAACTGATTTGAACCGATTCAGCTAGCGCAATAATGTACCGACACACTCCTATATGAAATAGGAAACTAAATACAACACAAAATGGGGTTTTAATTAAATATAATTTAATTGCGTGTTAATTACTTAACTTATTAGTGTTTTAAGAATTAAATAAGATTATTGTTGATAACATAACCTTTTATCATATATCTATATAAAAATTAAACAATAATTAAAGGGAGTTTCGGAGTTTGCGCGGAACGTGGGAATTAAACGAGATTGGGTGGGAAATATCTAATTAATAAATTATTATAAATTTAATTAAATTAATTATAAGGGGATTGAAATAAACAAAAACAACAAATGTGCTATTGTTATAAAAAATAATAAAAGTTTAAACACATTTTAAGGTTAATTTTCAAATATCTATACTTGGTTATTAAAATTTAAATAATTTTTATTGCAGTTAAAAATTTAAAACGAAGCCATATAAAACGCGCAGAGCGTGGAATTTCGGTAAGTGGAATTTTTTTTTTTTAATTTTTCCTAATTTTCTTTTTGTAAAATTGTAAAAATAACTATGAGACAATATGTAGGACTACTATTACTGCAACCATTTTATTGTTGCGTTTGGGCATTGTATAGCCGCTTTTATAGTCCCATTTTTATTTCATACGACCCCTGAGAAATTGAATTGTTTCTCTTTTGGGTTACAGTTACAAGAATATTCCACTCGGTATAGTATTTGAGCGGTTTATTCACCCTCAAATTCCCATTGAAACACTGTTTTTCAATTTATATTGTTGGGGGAAAAGCAAGGTTCTTAAAAAAATGGGGGATTGTACCAAATGACTTGGCACTACTATTGCGTTTGCGAATTTCCCAAGGGTAACTTTGAAAAATGGACCCCAAATTCACAAATTTCCATATAACATCACTCTTTTTTTTTCTTCTATGTCTCTAAACATTTGGAAAGAAAAAACGTTATACTTTAAAAATTTAGATGTTTCATTTTGGGTTGGGGATTTTTTTGGGAAGGGGGGGTTATTTTAGAAATACATTAATTAATGGTTTATGCAAAATTCGGAACATTTTGACGCACCCTCGTTTCAAACTTACATCGAGTGGTACACGCTAAATTTTAAATTTTAATAAACAAAATAAGCGTTTCGTCCACAGTTGTGGTTTTAAGCCTAGTCCGAGTATTGAAAAAAAAAAAAAAAAAAAGAGAATTTAAATCGAATATCGAGCCGAGTTTCTAAAAGTCTTTAGAATATCAAGAATTTATATTAGTCCATTTCTAGTTTTAAGTATTTATCCAGTCCCCAAAATGTGTTTCGCAACAATGCAGATAATCATTCGAGTAAAATTCAGGAAAATAACGACTTAAGCACGATCGAGTCATGTCGTCTGCTAAAGTTAAAAAAGCTGAACAGAACCAGTCTTCCTGAGCAATCTGGGAAATAGCACACACTTCCTCTGGTTCAAAACCAGTTTATTAATTGACTTGGATCAGTTTTAAAATTCCAGAAGCGGGGGTTATTGGTCCTATCGAGTCTCTTACTTGAGCCCCACGTTTTATCCACCCTTTATTTTTTTTCATTGAAATTGTAAGGCGAAACGTTATAGAACTACTGACTTGGAAATTTTCTAAGCGAGTTACAGTTAGAGTCGTAGGCATTGCTGGAAAAGCTCTCGGATAACAGATGGCTTAACTAATGACGTCAAATTTCTCCGCCATATCTCGGTTGGTTCCAGCACATGTCTCGGTTGGTTCCAGCACATGTCTATTTTAGAAAGTTAGGCTTAGCTAAGGCAGGCGCGTGTGTGGCTAAGATATTTGCCGCAAGAACAATTGGCGTTTTACGACTTGTCTCTCCTTGAGTCTGTGCTATAGTTATCTCTTGTTATTACGAAGCTCCTCCCCTCTCAAAAACACAGATGCTTCTAACGGCCACTGGGACAATTAATTCGACCGTTTTTTTTTTCTAGAATGGGCCGCTATGGCCAAGATGTATCACGGTGTATTCTTTTTAGTGTAGTTCTAAGGGTTGTTTGATACCTTATACCATTTTTCGTACATGTCCATTGGGGACTAGTCGCTGATTTGATGTAAAGAGCTTTCCCAGCTGCGGCTCAATTGCTAAATCTTGATGTCTTAGCTCGCTCCAAAACCCTTTGTTTAGGTTTTATTATCTGACTTTAGATTGCTGGAATCATTCTAAGAATTTTAGTAGTCGTATGGCTGTTTTAATAGTTGAAATAATTTTTGAATCAAAAAGTTACAAGCTCTTTAAACTGCGTGAATCACTCGAGTTAGGAAAGTTAGTGAAGAGTTCAAAGTTTAAGAAGCTGTAGGAACACCCAATGGTATCTTAAAATGATGAAATGATTTTTTTTGTATTGTAAGAAGTGCGTAATGATAAATCTTAATCTTCATATTATGGTATGTAGGAACTTTCATTCAGACCATAGAGCGCGTTTTTGTATAATTGGATAAGGTTGGAATCATCAGAAAAGTCTATATTTTCAAGGCTGGGATACGGTACTTGTCGCGTCCTAGTGTGCCACGCGAGAATCTGAAACGTAATTGGTTATACGGATTGTTTCTTAAAATTCTGCCATAAATTAAGGAGTGTGGTGTTCTTTGGGTGTTTTTGAATCGAAAATGCGACTTCTATAACATCTTGCCGTTCGGCAACTTGAACATTTTCGATTTGAAATCGCCCAAAAAACATCCCCCTTGATTTATGACAGACTTATCAGAAACACCCTGTATTTTGAGAAATTATGTCCATGGTGTTACTTAAAGCGCGTCATTACCACTGTGCAATCGTCAGCCTTGGGTTCCAAGTCCTCGAGAGTAAGGTTTAGGGAGAGTAAAAAGCTGTCTTCCAAGTATGATATCACATAGTTCATTGTGGCGTTGGGAAACATCCTGAATATCTTAATCGATACGGCGAAACCAGCCATATCCATTGCGAAGACTCGGTTTTCCATATAAGGGTCGTGAAAACCAATTACTTTTCCGTTTACTACGATGGGACTGCTTAGTCCGAAATCGTTGATTAGGCCCACCGGCCAAACTGATGCTTTAATTGTGTCTCGCATCTATAAATTGAAAAAAAAATTTAAAGTAAATTCACGGACTTGACCTTTGTCTTTTGAAGGCCATGATAATTTTTTTGAAACTAATCAATTATGTTTGTCATGCAGTATTACAAACATGATATGATTCAAACTATTTACCTCTTCAAATACCCTTATATCGTAAGAGTTGTCGTCATCCGCGAAGTACAACACACCGTTTCGAGCGTGATCTCGTAACCACTCCATAGCTTTCCTACGACTCGCGACACCTTTACCGTACTTGAGTTCCTTAAATTCTTCAGGTGTTGGTCCAGCCAAATAAGCGTAGTTTATACCGGATGCGCGCAATAGTTCAGCTACTTGTTTCGATAGTTTATCCGCGTCTTCAACGACAATCCAGTGGATGTTCGGAACCAATCTCAAGGTGTTAGACAAACTCGTCATGTCGGCCATTCGCGTAGGTCTCGGGTAGGTTGGCGTTATGACGTATATCTTGTTGGAAGTCTTACTTGGTAGGGCGTCGTAAAAGAGTCGGTAGGCGTTAGGGTTGAGTAGAACCGTCACCACGCTAATTCCGAATAACAGAATGGAGTTGAGTATCAGCCAGAAGTGCTTTCGACAAAAATTGCGAAGGGAAAAGGGAGTAAACATAGTATAACTCGTTGAAGTTCCAGCGCTTTAGTATTTCGATATTTAGGTATAGCTAGATTATCCGCCTGGATTTAGGCTTAGGAATTAGTATTTGAATTTGAAAATTCTCGGACGAAAAATAATTAGTTCACGAGCTCAAAATGGTGTAACTTCACGTGCTCAAATTGAACCTTTTAAAATAAAAATAAGAATATCTTAAGTTTGAACAACTTTTATCTCGGTGACTAAAAAAGATAAAGTTATGAAAACGCGTGAAAATTATACAACTTATATTAATATATTTATTATACATATCTTTTTATTATTGTTCAGCTCTATTAGTTTCTATTTTTACTTTCTTGCTATTTCATTCCCGGTGCATTCCATTCTCACTTTATCAATGTTTTAGGGCAATTGGTTTATGAAAAGTAAAAAGTTAGGTTAGAAACTGCGGCCGTTCCCCAAATTTAGCAAATGTACTACTAGCTCCATTTAGTAAATGCTTTTCGGAGCAATGAGAAGCTGAACGAAGATGTTCGAAGTTCGCAGCGCGGCGCTTCAACGCTTCTTTGATGATGGTAATTAGGTTTGCTCTAAGGCTCCGTTTGATCTCGTTTTCTTAACAGACACTTTCAACAACTATAGCAATATCGCATCGACTAGTAACGTGTACTAATCATGGTTACTAGCTTTAAATGGTTTGGTAATTATTCAACCAATAATTATTAGAATAAGGAAGCTTTGACGTAACACCCATCACGTGATGATGTGGTAACTTCCCTGATCCTCGCGGGCGTCAAACCTCGAGAGAAGAAGTATATTAGTATGGCCTGGTGATTGAAGCGCGCGTATATTCTGTCCACTAGAAGCAATGAGTTTGAAAGGCGGGGAGTATGAGATACACTTAAAGACGCGAGTACCCTTCGTTCTCTTTCCTCCGGCCTTCCCGCTATATTACCTCTTGACTATGACGATATCAACAAGTATTCGGTTATACTCGTGCATCCTTCGCTTTTGGAGTTTCCGAACGAGGGTAATCACTCTACGCACTCTCTTTACTCGCTTCGCTATCGAACGCTATATAGCTTTCTCTCAAGACGTCTACGGAGTCCTCAGACCTTACATTTCCCCGGAGGAATTACAAGGCGCGTGGTTTCACCAGACCCACTGTTACCCCGTAGGCTCGCGCTACCTGCGTGCGATATATCTCACCAATGCCTGTTAAGATTTTCCAAGAATCGAAGGCTAAAGGTGGTAGCGGAAGTATATAATACTTCTCTTCGAGAAAAGTGTACCACTAAGCGGAGTAAATGTTACATGATTCTTCCCAACATTATTTTACATTTAAAGCAATACGCGATAAATAGTTCCCTCATCATTACACTATTTGCCAAGGCGCATGCGCTCGTGGATTTTTGTCCCACGTCAAGACAATCAAGGTTTGTGGGTTGATTGCTGAGGATTTATTACCAAACAATTATAGAATTCACCCTGGCACGGTGCGATGCCCATCTGAAGTTTGATAGGCAGGAGAGCAAACAGAAAGGGTGTGTGAGCCTGGGAAGAATCATGTTACAGAACTAAAATATTAAGAGGATACAGAGTGTCTACTTCTTCTATTATCCCCTTCTGGTGTTAGGTAGTAGTGTTGGGAGGAAACTACTGCATAAATGGAAACTATACACGCGTATATGCGTCCGATAAACTGAATTTATACTGAAGGAAATGGATGGAAGTCAAGGGGGGAATTACGTGGTATCCACTCGGCCTTTGAAAGGGTTGATAAAACTCCTTGTTCTCTGCCTACAAATACTCTCTCTCCGTGTGCTGGATACTAGGAAACCGGTGGTCACGCATAGCGTGCCGGGTTTTGGTCTACAGTTGTTGTTGTGAAATTTACTAACTCCTCCTTGACTGATCATTGCACCAGAACCTTTTGACCCGTTCGATTCTTAAACTAGTTTTGTAAGAAAACGTTTTATTTGAAAATGGCGGCCGGATCGAGTTACTAATCCATGTATAGCGTTTATGGATTAAGTGTTAAACCCATTCTAGCACTGTCAAGGGTAGGGCTTTTGAAGATGGGTACTGTCAAAGGTGCAGCGTGTTCGAAACAACACCACGCATTCATTCAATCATTCACTGTCTCTTTCATCAATCGTTATTTTCATGGTTTTTCATCGACATTGCTTTGTTCTCTTCTCTATTGGTTCATTTTTTTCCACGAACAATCGGGAATTCGGAACCAGATCTCTCTCGCTTTTTTGAAGATTCCTACGAAATACTTCAGTGTTTCCCTCTCTTTCGGTAAAAATTTTCTTTTCTGCCAAAAGATAGTAAGGAAAACGTAATGCGAATATCAGAGAAAAAGAAAGTGTATATCGACCATCGTTCTCGGTACTGAAGTTCAAATTTAGGCTGGTTATAGTTCATTGTTCTTTTAGTGGAACTTGGTTGTTAGTAAAGATTTGCGTAGACCAAACTAATAACGTAGAAATGTGCATAATGTAAGGTAAATGTAAATGAAGATGTACTATTTGTACCTTATTTCAAAAACGACCCAAGTATATATTGTACGTGTGTTAAACACGGTGGCAGGAAAATAAACCCTTGAACCTCTAATATGGTTTTAAATATTTTTCCTATTCTATACTCCTTTGAGAAAAAAGTGGGTAAAAGGAGTGTGTTTGTTTTCCGGGTCTACCTCTAAAGACTTTCTCTTTTGGGCGCGAGTCCCTCTGGATAATAAGAAGAAGACTCTTCGACGGGTTGTCGTCGAAGATGGTCGACTCGAACTCGCTACTGTCTCCCAGCTGATCTTCTTTAAGGTTGCGGCCCGGTATAAAGTAGGCAGGCTTGTATAAGGCGGGTATCAGCTAAGGCCTCGAGCCTTGGCAAACTCATCAATCACAGCGAGAAAGTAGGAATTTTATCTTCGTGCCAGCTGGAATATTTGGGAGTGAGAGAGAGAAAATCGGGGAATAAGGTTGCCTGTAAAGAAAACTGGTTAGAGGGATATAAGAGTGCAAAGCCCAAGGAGTCTTGTTGATTGTTGTGGAAATGTAACGTGCATGGTCGAAGTGAAAATTATGGACTGGAAGAGATCGCGAGTCGTGTCAACTTTTATTTCTCTGGGATGCGCACACCGATGCGCGTTATAGTTCTAGCTACGTTAAGGGGAAAGTGGGAACCACATTAGATGATGGGAGATTTAATAGAGAAACATCCATTCACAAATACTCCTTTGGTTTTATCCTCCTTGGAAGTATGGATGGATAGTGGAAGAATAGCGGGTCTTGGCAATAATGGGGCACTGTCACGGGAAGCCCATAAAGGGGTGTATGACTGGCAGAGTGGCCCGACCCTGGGCACCCAAATAATATACTATCAAAAGTAGATTAATCCTCTAGTTAACAGTTCTCTTCGGAATAGGCAGAAGTTGAGAGCGTGTTCATTAACTACAAAAACCCTACGAACACAATGTCTATTCTTGCTCTAAATTCCATTGGCAGTCAAGTAATTGAGCTACAAAAATATTTAGAAACAAATTGTCTCAGTAACCAGTGACAAGTTTATGGAACATATCGTATAAACTTACGCTAACAATTAATCGTAAGGTAAATTAGAGTAGAGATTCTAATTGCAAATGTACGGTAATTATTTTACTAAAGCGACTATATTGAAAATTGCGAGACAAACCAGGTAAGGGAAGTAAATAGCTTGGCTGTAAACTCCAGACTTAAATTCTCACAGCAACATCTATAAATACACGAGAGACACGCGTGGAAACAGCGTCTCGCAAAGTCGCCTTTTAGCGATATTGGAAATTAGTAATTTGAAACTGAGTTCTAGATTTCACGATTGAAATATTTACATCGTCTCTCTTTTATTGATGTTAAATTCTAAAATACTTATTTGTGTAGAGTTTGTTCAAGAGCAGTTTACAAACGATGCATAATAGTAGCTACGTTAAAACCGAGTCTAAGGGGGCTAAAAGTATTTATATGGCAAAGTGCACTGCATGCGCTTTAAATATTTTGAAGTATTTTCGAGACATGTAAATCAATAGAAGCAGTTTAAATCCGGTCCTTCTCCCCTGGGTATGCTTTATATGCGTGCAAACATCGAGGGGCTAATCACTGTTAAGGTTATGTTCTTTTAAATATTGCACAGGTGATGTAAGGCTATGTAAACAGTATAAAAATATTTTAGTTACCGAAAGTTTTTATAAACAACTTTTATTATTTGAATTTGCCATATAAATGAAAACCATAGAGCTTAATTTAAAATATATAGCAAATCTTTATAAAAATGCGCTTAAAACCAAGAAGTGATATCTAGTTTATTAGGGAGAATGTATAAGATGCCTAAATATTCACGCGCCATAGTCCCAGGCCCCCTTTAAAATACAAGGGGGGACGTAAAAGGAGGCCGTGGCTATTTCGCCTCTCCCAGTCGGAAAATACGTAATATTCGTCATTCGCGTCGCGCTGAGGTGAGTTTTCAAGAACCAATGAGATGCTGGTTGTAATTTAAAGGCGGGGATTAACCCCGGACCTACGTTTGTACTGGAGATAAAGCTGGAAATGTGGCGAATCTTCCTAATAAACTAGATACCACTTCTTGATATAACAAATCTTTGTAAAAAATGCGCTGAAAACTTTGATATCTTTTCGAAAAGGCATTTTTGTTCTCAAGATTTAACCCCAATTATACAGTTTTCTTGATGTATTAACCGCAATAACGGAATTTTAGTCGTATTGTTTGAAAGTCTCATCATCCGCCTACGCTATAGTCAACTCGGATTTTGTAGACACATTGTATGTATATATAGGGCTTTTAAGCTATTACCGTCTGATTAGGCATAACATCATTCTGAGTACATTTAAGTCACCGTCAATTAGGTCTACCATTCGATAATGTATATTTTCACACCTAAATATATATGACTGCCTGATCGAGGAAAACAAACCTTGAATTTTGGAAAATGAAATTATCGACGCTCGAATAATTTGATGACGCGTTGTCGTTTAAAATATAATTCTAGACGGAATAACAACCTACTATCTAGTTAGGTCCCCGATGTAAAGAAAGTCGATTACTACGAAATTATAATTTTCACCGAGAATTATATATAGTTTCATCCAATCAATGAATCCTGTTTCGCATTTTTAAACTCAATTTTTGTGTTGATTTATTTCTAACGATAATGATGTATTCAAGCTTGAACTCGAAATGGAAAACTACAATTTCCTAGAAAATCAAGATTAAAGGGAAGAACACCCTCGTGATATTGTATGAAACACTTTAATACGTCTTCAAACTGATTAACGAATTAAGCCCTGGAGTATGGGCAATTAAAGTTTGTGAAAACTACACGTCGAAACTTTACATGTGCAGGGTGTTTTTGATAAGTCTGCCATAAATTAAAGGGGATGTTCTTTGGGAAATCGATTTTGAGTCGAAAATGTAACTTCTGTGGCATTTTACCCTAACGGACACTGTTTTCGAGTTATGATTTGAGTGTTTTAGAGATGACCCCTTAATTAAGTTAGAAATCATTGTCTTTCTTCATTCAGCTAGCGCAATAATGTACCGACACACTCCTATATGAAATAGGAAACTAAATACAACACAAAATGGGGTTTTAATTAAATATAATTTAATTGCGTGTTAATTACTTAACTTATTAGTGTTTTAAGAATTAAATAAGATTATTGTTGATAACATAACCTTTTATCATATATCTATATATTAATTAAACAATAATTAAAGGGAGTTTCGGAGTTTGCGCGGAACGTGGGAATTAAACGAGATTGGGTGGGAAATATCTAATTAATAAATTATTATAAATTTAATTAAATTAATTATAAGGGGATTGAAATAAACAAAAACAACAAATGTGCTATTGTTATAAAAAATAATAAAAGTTTAAACACATTTTAAGGTTAATTTTCAAATATCTATACTTGGTTATTAAAATTTAAATAATTTTTATTGCAGTTAAAAATTTAAAACGAAGCCATATAAAACGCGCAGAGCGTGGAATTTCGGTAAGTGGAATTTTTTTTTTAATTTTTCCTAATTTTCTTTTTGTAAAATTGTAAAAATAACTATGAGACAATATGTAGGACTACTATTACTGCAACCATTTTATTGTTGCGTTTGGGCATTGTATAGCCGCTTTTATAGTCCCATTTTTATTTCATACGACCCCTGAGAAATTGAATTGTTTCTCTTTTGGGTTACAGTTACAAGAATATTCCACTCGGTATAGTATTTGAGCGGTTTATTCACCCTCAAATTCCCATTGAAACACTGTTTTTCAATTTATATTGTTGGGGGAAAAGCAAGGTTCTTAAAAAAATGGGGGATTGTACCAAATGACTTGGCACTACTATTGCGTTTGCGAATTTCCCAAGGGTAACTTTGAAAAATGGACTCCAAATTCACAAATTTCCATATAACATCACTCTTTTTTTTTCTTCTATGTCTCTAAACATTTGGAAAGAAAAAACGTTATACTTTAAAAATTTAGATGTTTCATTTTGGGTTGGGGATTTTTTTGGGAAGGGGGTTATTTTAGAAATACATTAATTAATGGTTTATGCAAAATTCGGAACATTTTGACGCACCCTCGTTTCAAACTTACATCGAGTGGTACACGCTAAATTTTAAATTTTAATAAACAAAATAAGCGTTTCGTCCACAGTTGTGGTTTTAAGCCGAGTCCGAGTATTGAAAAAAAAAAAAAAAAAAAAATTTAAATCGAATATCGAGCCGAGTTTCTAAAAGTCTTTAGAATATCAAGAATTTATATTAGTCCATTTCTAGTTTTAAGTATTTATCCAGTCCCCAAAATGTGTTTCGCAACAATGCAGATAATCATTCGAGTAAAATTCAGGAAAATAACGACTTAAGCACGATCGAGTCATGTCGTCTGCTACAGTTAAAAAAGCTGAACAGAACCAGTCTTCCTGAGCAATCTGGGAAATAGCACACACTTCCTCTGGTTCAAAACCAGTTTATTAATTGACTTGGATCAGTTTTAAAATTCCAGAAGCGGGGGTTATTGGTCCTATCGAGTCTCTTACTTGAGCCCCACGTTTTATCCACCCTTTATTTTTTTTCATTGAAATTGTAAGGCGAAACGTTATAGAACTACTGACTTGGAAATTTTCTAAGCGAGTTACAGTTAGAGTCGTAGGCATTGCTGGAAAAGCTCTCGGATAACAGATGGCTTAACTAATGACGTCAAATTTCTCCGCCATATCTCGGTTGGTTCCAGCACATGTCTCGGTTGGTTCCAGCACATGTCTATTTTAGAAAGTTAGGCTTAGCTAAGGCAGGCGCGTGTGTGGCTAAGATATTTGCCGCAAGAACAATTGGCGTTTTACGACTTGTCTCTCCTTGAGTCTGTGCTATAGTTATCTCTTGTTATTACGAAGCTCCTCCCCTCTCAAAAACACAGATGCTTCTAACGGCCACTGGGACAATTAATTCGACCGTTTTTTTTTTCTAGAATGGGCCGCTATGGCCAAGATGTATCACGGTGTATTCTTTTTAGTGTAGTTCTAAGGGTTGTTTGATACCTTATACCATTTTTCGTACATGTCCATTGGGGACTAGTCGCTGATTTGATGTAAAGAGCTTTCCCAGCTGCGGCTCAATTGCTAAATCTTGATGTCTTAGCTCGCTCCAAAACCCTTTGTTTAGGTTTTATTATCTGACTTTAGATTGCTGGAATCATTCTAAGAATTTTAGTAGTCGTATGGCTGTTTTAATAGTTGAAATAATTTTTGAATCAAAAAGTTACAAGCTCTTTAAACTGCGTGAATCACTCGAGTTAGGAAAGTTAGTGAAGAGTTCAAAGTTTAAGAAGCTGTAGGAACACCCAATGGTATCTTAAAATGATGAAATGATTTTTTTTGTATTGTAAGAAGTGCGTAATGATAAATCTTAATCTTCATATTATGGTATGTAGGAACTTTCATTCAGACCATAGAGCGCGTTTTTGTATAATTGGATAAGGTTGGAATCATCAGAAAAGTCTATATTTTCAAGGCTGGGATACGGTACTTGTCGCGTCCTAGTGTGCCACGCGAGAATCTGAAACGTAATTGGTTATACGGATTGTTTCTTAAAATTCTGCCATAAATTAAGGAGTGTGGTGTTCTTTGGGTGTTTTTGAATCGAAAATGCGACTTCTATAACATCTTGCCGTTCGGCAACTTGAACATTTTCGATTTGAAATCGCCCAAAAAACATCCCCCTTGATTTATGACAGACTTATCAGAAACACCCTGTATTTTGAGAAATTATGTCCATGGTGTTACTTAAAGCGCGTCATTACCACTGTGCAATCGTCAGCCTTGGGTTCCAAGTCCTCGAGAGTAAGGTTTAGGGAGAGTAAAAAGCTGTCTTCCAAGTATGATATCACATAGTTCATTGTGGCGTTGGGAAACATCCTGAATATCTTAATCGATACGGCGAAACCAGCCATATCCATTGCGAAGACTCGGTTTTCCATATAAGGGTCGTGAAAACCAATTACTTTTCCGTTTACTACGATGGGACTGCTTAGTCCGAAATCGTTGATTAGGCCCACCGGCCAAACTGATGCTTTAATTGTGTCTCGCATCTATAAATTGAAAAAAAAATTTAAAGTAAATTCACGGACTTGACCTTTGTCTTTTGAAGGCCATGATAATTTTTTTGAAACTAATCAATTATGTTTGTCATGCAGTATTACAAACATGATATGATTCAAACTATTTACCTCTTCAAATACCCTTATATCGTAAGAGTTGTCGTCATCCGCGAAGTACAACACACCGTTTCGAGCGTGATCTCGTAACCACTCCATAGCTTTCCTACGACTCGCGACACCTTTACCGTACTTGAGTTCCTTAAATTCTTCAGGTGTTGGTCCAGCCAAATAAGCGTAGTTTATACCGGATGCGCGCAATAGTTCAGCTACTTGTTTCGATAGTTTATCCGCGTCTTCAACGACAATCCAGTGGATGTTCGGAACCAATCTCAAGGTGTTAGACAAACTCGTCATGTCGGCCATTCGCGTAGGTCTCGGGTAGGTTGGCGTTATGACGTATATCTTGTTGGAAGTCTTACTTGGTAGGGCGTCGTAAAAGAGTCGGTAGGCGTTAGGGTTGAGTAGAACCGTCACCACGCTAATTCCGAATAACAGAATGGAGTTGAGTATCAGCCAGAAGTGCTTTCGACAAAAATTGCGAAGGGAAAAGGGAGTAAACATAGTATAACTCGTTGAAGTTCCAGCGCTTTAGTATTTCGATATTTAGGTATAGCTAGATTATCCGCCTGGATTTAGGCTTAGGAATTAGTATTTGAATTTGAAAATTCTCGGACGAAAAATAATTAGTTCACGAGCTCAAAATGGTGTAACTTCACGTGCTCAAATTGAACCTTTTAAAATAAAAATAAGAATATCTTAAGTTTGAACAACTTTTATCTCGGTGACTAAAAAAGATAAAGTTATGAAAACGCGTGAAAATTATACAACTTATATTAATATATTTATTATACATATCTTTTTATTATTGTTCAGCTCTATTAGTTTCTATTTTTACTTTCTTGCTATTTCATTCCCGGTGCATTCCATTCTCACTTTATCAATGTTTTAGGGCAATTGGTTTATGAAAAGTAAAAAGTTAGGTTAGAAACTGCGGCCGTTCCCCAAATTTAGCAAATGTACTACTAGCTCCATTTAGTAAATGCTTTTCGGAGCAATGAGAAGCTGAACGAAGATGTTCGAAGTTCGCAGCGCGGCGCTTCAACGCTTCTTTGATGATGGTAATTAGGTTTGCTCTAAGGCTCCGTTTGATCTCGTTTTCTTAACAGACACTTTCAACAACTATAGCAATATCGCATCGACTAGTAACGTGTACTAATCATGGTTACTAGCTTTAAATGGTTTGGTAATTATTCAACCAATAATTATTAGAATAAGGAAGCTTTGACGTAACACCCATCACGTGATGATGTGGTAACTTCCCTGATCCTCGCGGGCGTCAAACCTCGAGAGAAGAAGTATATTAGTATGGCCTGGTGATTGAAGCGCGCGTATATTCTGTCCACTAGAAGCAATGAGTTTGAAAGGCGGGGAGTATGAGATACACTTAAAGACGCGAGTACCCTTCGTTCTCTTTCCTCCGGCCTTCCCGCTATATTACCTCTTGACTATGACGATATCAACAAGTATTCGGTTATACTCGTGCATCCTTCGCTTTTGGAGTTTCCGAACGAGGGTAATCACTCTACGCACTCTCTTTACTCGCTTCGCTATCGAACGCTATATAGCTTTCTCTCAAGACGTCTACGGAGTCCTCAGACCTTACATTTCCCCGGAGGAATTACAAGGCGCGTGGTTTCACCAGACCCACTGTTACCCCGTAGGCTCGCGCTACCTGCGTGCGATATATCTCACCAATGCCTGTTAAGATTTTCCAAGAATCGAAGGCTAAAGGTGGTAGCGGAAGTATATAATACTTCTCTTCGAGAAAAGTGTACCACTAAGCGGAGTAAATGTTACATGATTCTTCCCAACATTATTTTACATTTAAAGCAATACGCGATAAATAGTTCCCTCATCATTACACTATTTGCCAAGGCGCATGCGCTCGTGGATTTTTGTCCCACGTCAAGACAATCAAGGTTTGTGGGTTGATTGCTGAGGATTTATTACCAAACAATTATAGAATTCACCCTGGCACGGTGCGATGCCCATCTGAAGTTTGATAGGCAGGAGAGCAAACAGAAAGGGTGTGTGAGCCTGGGAAGAATCATGTTACAGAACTAAAATATTAAGAGGATACAGAGTGTCTACTTCTTCTATTATCCCCTTCTGGTGTTAGGTAGTAGTGTTGGGAGGAAACTACTGCATAAATGGAAACTATACACGCGTATATGCGTCCGATAAACTGAATTTATACTGAAGGAAATGGATGGAAGTCAAGGGGGGAATTACGTGGTATCCACTCGGCCTTTGAAAGGGTTGATAAAACTCCTTGTTCTCTGCCTACAAATACTCTCTCTCCGTGTGCTGGATACTAGGAAACCGGTGGTCACGCATAGCGTGCCGGGTTTTGGTCTACAGTTGTTGTTGTGAAATTTACTAACTCCTCCTTGACTGATCATTGCACCAGAACCTTTTGACCCGTTCGATTCTTAAACTAGTTTTGTAAGAAAACGTTTTATTTGAAAATGGCGGCCGGATCGAGTTACTAATCCATGTATAGCGTTTATGGATTAAGTGTTAAACCCATTCTAGCACTGTCAAGGGTAGGGCTTTTGAAGATGGGTACTGTCAAAGGTGCAGCGTGTTCGAAACAACACCACGCATTCATTCAATCATTCACTGTCTCTTTCATCAATCGTTATTTTCATGGTTTTTCATCGACATTGCTTTGTTCTCTTCTCTATTGGTTCATTTTTTTCCACGAACAATCGGGAATTCGGAACCAGATCTCTCTCGCTTTTTTGAAGATTCCTACGAAATACTTCAGTGTTTCCCTCTCTTTCGGTAAAAATTTTCTTTTCTGCCAAAAGATAGTAAGGAAAACGTAATGCGAATATCAGAGAAAAAGAAAGTGTATATCGACCATCGTTCTCGGTACTGAAGTTCAAATTTAGGCTGGTTATAGTTCATTGTTCTTTTAGTGGAACTTGGTTGTTAGTAAAGATTTGCGTAGACCAAACTAATAACGTAGAAATGTGCATAATGTAAGGTAAATGTAAATGAAGATGTACTATTTGTACCTTATTTCAAAAACGACCCAAGTATATATTGTACGTGTGTTAAACACGGTGGCAGGAAAATAAACCCTTGAACCTCTAATATGGTTTTAAATATTTTTCCTATTCTATACTCCTTTGAGAAAAAAGTGGGTAAAAGGAGTGTGTTTGTTTTCCGGGTCTACCTCTAAAGACTTTCTCTTTTGGGCGCGAGTCCCTCTGGATAATAAGAAGAAGACTCTTCGACGGGTTGTCGTCGAAGATGGTCGACTCGAACTCGCTACTGTCTCCCAGCTGATCTTCTTTAAGGTTGCGGCCCGGTATAAAGTAGGCAGGCTTGTATAAGGCGGGTATCAGCTAAGGCCTCGAGCCTTGGCAAACTCATCAATCACAGCGAGAAAGTAGGAATTTTATCTTCGTGCCAGCTGGAATATTTGGGAGTGAGAGAGAGAAAATCGGGGAATAAGGTTGCCTGTAAAGAAAACTGGTTAGAGGGATATAAGAGTGCAAAGCCCAAGGAGTCTTGTTGATTGTTGTGGAAATGTAACGTGCATGGTCGAAGTGAAAATTATGGACTGGAAGAGATCGCGAGTCGTGTCAACTTTTATTTCTCTGGGATGCGCACACCGATGCGCGTTATAGTTCTAGCTACGTTAAGGGGAAAGTGGGAACCACATTAGATGATGGGAGATTTAATAGAGAAACATCCATTCACAAATACTCCTTTGGTTTTATCCTCCTTGGAAGTATGGATGGATAGTGGAAGAATAGCGGGTCTTGGCAATAATGGGGCACTGTCACGGGAAGCCCATAAAGGGGTGTATGACTGGCAGAGTGGCCCGACCCTGGGCACCCAAATAATATACTATCAAAAGTAGATTAATCCTCTAGTTAACAGTTCTCTTCGGAATAGGCAGAAGTTGAGAGCGTGTTCATTAACTACAAAAACCCTACGAACACAATGTCTATTCTTGCTCTAAATTCCATTGGCAGTCAAGTAATTGAGCTACAAAAATATTTAGAAACAAATTGTCTCAGTAACCAGTGACAAGTTTATGGAACATATCGTATAAACTTACGCTAACAATTAATCGTAAGGTAAATTAGAGTAGAGATTCTAATTGCAAATGTACGGTAATTATTTTACTAAAGCGACTATATTGAAAATTGCGAGACAAACCAGGTAAGGGAAGTAAATAGCTTGGCTGTAAACTCCAGACTTAAATTCTCACAGCAACATCTATAAATACACGAGAGACACGCGTGGAAACAGCGTCTCGCAAAGTCGCCTTTTAGCGATATTGGAAATTAGTAATTTGAAACTGAGTTCTAGATTTCACGATTGAAATATTTACATCGTCTCTCTTTTATTGATGTTAAATTCTAAAATACTTATTTGTGTAGAGTTTGTTCAAGAGCAGTTTACAAACGATGCATAATAGTAGCTACGTTAAAACCGAGTCTAAGGGGGCTAAAAGTATTTATATGGCAAAGTGCACTGCATGCGCTTTAAATATTTTGAAGTATTTTCGAGACATGTAAATCAATAGAAGCAGTTTAAATCCGGTCCTTCTCCCCTGGGTATGCTTTATATGCGTGCAAACATCGAGGGGCTAATCACTGTTAAGGTTATGTTCTTTTAAATATTGCACAGGTGATGTAAGGCTATGTAAACAGTATAAAAATATTTTAGTTACCGAAAGTTTTTATAAACAACTTTTATTATTTGAATTTGCCATATAAATGAAAACCATAGAGCTTAATTTAAAATATATAGCAAATCTTTATAAAAATGCGCTTAAAACCAAGAAGTGATATCTAGTTTATTAGGGAGAATGTATAAGATGCCTAAATATTCACGCGCCATAGTCCCAGGCCCCCTTTAAAATACAAGGGGGGACGTAAAAGGAGGCCGTGGCTATTTCGCCTCTCCCAGTCGGAAAATACGTAATATTCGTCATTCGCGTCGCGCTGAGGTGAGTTTTCAAGAACCAATGAGATGCTGGTTGTAATTTAAAGGCGGGGATTAACCCCGGACCTACGTTTGTACTGGAGATAAAGCTGGAAATGTGGCGAATCTTCCTAATAAACTAGATACCACTTCTTGATATAACAAATCTTTGTAAAAAATGCGCTGAAAACTTTGATATCTTTTCGAAAAGGCATTTTTGTTCTCAAGATTTAACCCCAATTATACAGTTTTCTTGATGTATTAACCGCAATAACGGAATTTTAGTCGTATTGTTTGAAAGTCTCATCATCCGCCTACGCTATAGTCAACTCGGATTTTGTAGACACATTGTATGTATATATAGGGCTTTTAAGCTATTACCGTCTGATTAGGCATAACATCATTCTGAGTACATTTAAGTCACCGTCAATTAGGTCTACCATTCGATAATGTATATTTTCACACCTAAATATATATGACTGCCTGATCGAGGAAAACAAACCTTGAATTTTGGAAAATGAAATTATCGACGCTCGAATAATTTGATGACGCGTTGTCGTTTAAAATATAATTCTAGACGGAATAACAACCTACTATCTAGTTAGGTCCCCGATGTAAAGAAAGTCGATTACTACGAAATTATAATTTTCACCGAGAATTATATATAGTTTCATCCAATCAATGAATCCTGTTTCGCATTTTTAAACTCAATTTTTGTGTTGATTTATTTCTAACGATAATGATGTATTCAAGCTTGAACTCGAAATGGAAAACTACAATTTCCTAGAAAATCAAGATTAAAGGGAAGAACACCCTCGTGATATTGTATGAAACACTTTAATACGTCTTCAAACTGATTAACGAATTAAGCCCTGGAGTATGGGCAATTAAAGTTTGTGAAAACTACACGTCGAAACTTTACATGTGCAGGGTGTTTTTGATAAGTCTGCCATAAATTAAAGGGGATGTTCTTTGGGAAATCGATTTTGAGTCGAAAATGTAACTTCTGTGGCATTTTACCCTAACGGACACTGTTTTCGAGTTATGATTTGAGTGTTTTAGAGATGACCCCTTAATTAAGTTAGAAATCATTGTCTTTCTTCTTAATTAAACTTAAGGGGTCATCCGTAAAATACAGCATCCAATCTTAACTCGAAAACAGTGGCCCGGACGGCAAATTTCATAGAACATTTTGTCTCCTTTTTCTGAAATTGGTAATCTTCCCTTTAACAAACCAGCTATAGCTACAAGTATACGATTCCAATTGGTAAAATAGATATTTTGTGATTAAAACTGAGATTTTCGAGTAGGGTAGAGGTCATTTTTGGATCCCCTCGTTTACGCTGTCTGCCTCGCGCCTTCCTTATTCCCGCTATAACTTGAATTTGCCAGCTACAAAATTTAATTTAAATTCGTTGGATGGTTGCTTATACGCTTGGGAAACCGAGTCAAGCGAGCCTGGTTTTAATATTGCAGCCAAGGACCAATTATCGCCCGAGTTTGGCCGGAGCGGCGTGTAGAGAGGCTCCGGGCTATGACAAAATTGCGCCAATTTTCTCTCGTCTAGATAACTCGAGGATGAGAAATTTTGCCGCTTGCCAACCTCGGAAAAATCGGGAAGATGTTGGTGGTGTCCCATCGATCCTTGCGCGAGTAAAGCCGACTATAGAGACGTGACTGTTAATACGTTGTAACTTGATATTTTTTGTAATTTCGGTTTTTCTGTCGTTTACAATTAATGGGATATATTCTATCCGCAATCAAGGAGCTCGTGTTATTAGGTTTCACGATGTTAGAGGATAGAGGATAGATTATTTTCTAAGGGAGAATTGAACGAATTTTTATTTATAGTATTTGAGCTGCTCAAGTGATTTTCCATGACAAAACTGATTGGTTGAACCTACTAGGGTGTTTGGTGACTTAGTCTATAGTTTCCACGCTTTAGCTTTTTTGGATAAAAAACTAATGGAGCAACTTCATTTCTAATTAAAAATTGTGGCATAAATTAATTCCATGGAGAAATTAATGGCATATAGCTTTAATTAATGGAGGTTGAATAGATATTTATATGGAGACACTGATGGCTGAAGTATTGTTTAGAAATTTATGCAATATTTTAAATTCGTCAAAATGATGGAATATTTTAAAATCTATGATGATATGGATAGAGTGGCTTATAATATTTATTGGACGTGACGAAGAGTTCGAAATCAATGGTGAGAATGGCTCAAAATATATTCTGTAAGGGATGGAATAGCATAAAATATATTCTGTAAGGGATGGAATAGCATAAAATATATTCTGTAAGGGATGGAATAGCGTAAAATATATTCTGTAAGGGATGGAATAGCGTAAAATCTATTCTGTAAGTGATGGAATAGCTTAAAATCTATTCTGTAAGCGATGGAATAGCTTAAAATCTATTCTGTAAGTGATGGAATAGCTTAAAATCTATTCTGTAAGTGATGGAGTAGCTTAAAATCTATTCTGTAAGTGATGGAGTAGCTTAAAATCTATTCTGTAAGTGATGGAATGGCTTAAAATCCATAGTGAAATTGGTGGAATTGCTTGAAATCTATTCTGTGATAGATGAAAATTAGTTTAAAATCGATAGAGAAAAGTCTAGTGGAATTTTTCATTGTGAAGCTTATGACCAATTCACTAAAGACGATTATTTTCCGAGTTAAGTCACTTTGGCAGTTATTTGATTCGATAAAAGGCGAATTGCTATGGGCCATTGTTAGATTAGCCCCTAACCCCTCTCTCTCTCCCGTGGGAGGGGGGGGGGGGTCTGCTCCCGTATAGACTAGCTTTCCTCTGGTTTTAAAAAGCAAAAATGCCCTTTCCTTATATTTTTCTCTCGTCTCCTTTAATATCCTTGGGAATCTTTCATGGAACTTTGTACGCTATACGAGAGAGAAGATCTTTCCTTTTGAGCCACATCGTATGATGTACATCTACGATGAGGCTCTTAGTTTGACCCGAGCCGTAGTAGTAGTAGTAATAGTAGTTGTGGCCGGAGTTTTCGCTTTCGTTATCGTTATCGTTATTTTTAGCCACATCGTTTGATGTACATCTAACGATGGGGGTATTAGTTTGGCTTGGTCTGAAGAAGAAGATGTATCGTTCGTCATTTTAAAGGGAGAGTGAAAAAGTGATATTTGATTTTCAAAGGGTGGGGATTATGATTTGTATATAACAGTTCAATGCGAATGTACAACGCACATGTTGATGAACACCCTTAGAGTGAATAGGGATAAATTGTGTTAAGGTGAAATTTTTCATTAATTGGTGATTTTAAAAAGGAAAGACTAATTATCTATCTCTAACAGTATAATGCCGATGCACTGTGAAAATATTAAAGAACAAACAAAAATATCTGTAGTCTTTTATGAACACACAATTTTATAATATTGCCTTACCTAAAACGAGAAATTTCATTCTCTCTTTAAAATATCTCATGCTTTAAGCCATGACTTTTCTAAGAATCCGCACTTTCTATACAATAAAAAGTTCGGGGTTTATACAAAGAAAGAACTCAAGTTGGGTGTTTTACCGAATTCTTTCTCTTTCAAACGCTTCTGGGCATAAGTTCATGTTATAACTCTATAAGATGCGATATGTATGCGTCGGCATAAGTCTATGTTGTAAACTCATCGAGGGGGTAATCACTAAAACTATCCGTTCTTCGACTCGCCGGAATATTACAATTATAGCCTAAGTAAATTTATATTGGTAATAATTGATCACTGTTTAGGGTAGGGTATCACTCTGATTTTATGCACGGTAAATCATTTAAGCATTGTGAAAGGTAGCGCTATTCACTCATTAGGGTAAGGTATAGAGGGGTTATCCACTCATTGGGGTAGGGTATAGAGGGGCTATTCACTCGTACGATGTGGCTACTAATACGAGCCCTTGGGTCGCATTGTTTAGCTTAAAAAGAACTCTATATTACCACAACCCACTCATAGGGGTAACTGGGCTCGGTTAGAGATTTAATTTTAATTAAAATTTTTTTCACATCGCTTCCGGGAATCGAAAGTGGCGAATTTAATTCTTAAATGAACTTGTATCTTTGGGGTCGGATACTTCTGAACTTGTATCTTTGCTAACCAGTTGTGAATGTAGCTTTCAGAATATAGGGTAAGCAGCTGAAGCGTAGACTTCATTTCCTGTTCTTTTTGCCATTGACTGATTTCCATATCTTTCCATTTCCATATCTTTATTGGATGTAAAATGTCGTCTGCTTTACTGTGTATTCGCTATGCTTGGAATACTGCTTCAATATTTCGTAAATTTTTACTTCAAAAAAGAGAAATAATTCCATATCTAGATAAATAACTTTGTAGTAGTAGACCTCTTGACTCGGAGAGGTAATATTTTGGTTTTCCCAACTTGTTTTTAGTTAGTTTTTAATTCGCATAAGATCATTTAGTCAAACGATGCCGTTTTGTGTGTGTATCTGCTGTGTAGTGGTTATCTCACCCGCTTCACACACGGAAGGCCTCGGGCTCGAGACCACGTGGGTGCGGCCAAGTTTTTTATGCTCTTTAGTTAAAATTCACAACTAAATAAGCTCAAAGAGAGTTCAAGCTCGTGTATCGTGGCGCAGTTGGCAGCGCCTATGAATGACAGTTCCTGAAGGATCAATCGTCAAAGATGGTCAGTACGCAATGAAGTCTTGTCCAATGAAGATAGCGCTCAGATACAGAAGTTTTTTTTATAGTTAGTTTTCAATTCACATAAGATTTAGTCAAACGATGTCCACTTATACTTATATCTGCTGTGTGGTGGTTATCTCACTTTATTCTTTTATGCCCGTTAGTTTAAATTCACAACTAAATTAGATTAAAGTACTCGAAGTGGTCAGTGCCCGATGAAGTCGTGTCTAATGAGGTTCGCGCTCAGATACCGAAGTTACTTCTTATAGTTAGTTTTTAATTGAAATAAGATTTAGTCAAACGATGCACATTTATCTACTGGTGTAGTGGTTATGTCATCCGCTTCACACATGGAAGGCCCCGGGTTCGAAGCCACGTGGGTGCGAAGAAAATCTTTTGTGCTCGTAAGTTTAAATTCACAACTTATTTAGATTAAAGGTGGTTTAGCATCTTGTATCGTGGCTCAGTTGGTAGAGTCGTTGGATGCCAATGCCTAACAGACCTATGTTCAAAGATGGTCAGTGTCCTAATGTGAATCAGTGCCCGAAGTGGGCAGTATCCCACAGTGGATCAGTGCCCGAAGTGGTCAGTGCCCGATGAAGGTCGTGTCTAATGGTTCGTGCTCAGATACCGAAGTTACTTCTTTTAGTTAGTTTTTAATTGAAATAAGATTTAGTTAAAAAATGCCCACTTGTACATGTATCGGCTGTGAAGTGGTTATGTCATCCGCTTCACACACGGAAGGCCCCGGGTTCGAGACAACGTGGGTGCGAAGAAAATCTTTTACAATCGTTAGTTTAAATTCACAACTGATTTAGCTCAAAGAGTGTTCAACATCGTGTATCGTGGCTCAGTCGGTAGAGCCATTGAATGCAAGTGTCTAAAAGCTCAAACTTCGAAGATAGTCAGTGACCGTTGAAGTCGTGGTTTATGAAGTTTGTACTCAGATACCGAAGTTGTTTTTTTACAGTTAGTTTTTAATTCAAATCAGATTTCGTCAAACTATGTTCACTTTTATATGTATCTGCTGTGTAGTGGTTATCTCATCCGCTTCACAGGCGGAAGGCCCCGGGTTCGAGACCACGTGGGTGCGGAGAAATTCTTTTATGTTCGTTTGTTTAAATTGACAACTAAACGCTATTCACAGGGTAAGGTAGAGAGGGGTTATCCACTCATTAGGGTAGGGTATAGAGGGGCTATTCACTCGTTCGATGTGGCTACTATTTCGAGCCCTTGGGCCGTCTTGTTATTATGGGTTTTATATTAAATAGACAGGGCCTGGCTAAAAGCAAGGGCCTTTTTGGTCCTTCTATACACTCTACTCTTCAATTTTATACAAGCGTTTCGCTTCTGTCTATATAGAGTATTTTTTGAAAAGTGTGTATAAATAGGTGTTTGTGTATACGCCGCGGGACAGAGCAGCTTTTCCTACTAGAATAGTATTTCAAACGAGGGGTCGGATACTTCTAAGTAATGCACAGGGTGTTCTATGAACGATTTTTCAGTCAAAAATGTTCTATGACTTCATTTAAGTATCCAACACCTCTATTCCAAACCTTTTTCGTGCTTCTTTTTCTGTTTATCTAGGACTGCTCTGTGGTGGCCGAAATAAGTTTTGATTTCTGTGAAGTTTCAATGGTAGCTGCGGCGTTGTGTTTGACAAGTTTTAAAAAATGTTTTCTATAAAGCCAATTGTAAATTTTGTTTCTAATTCTTTCTGGGATAGATAATTCGGGAGTCTCCGTATATATTTCGGTTTGTTTTGCTTTGGTATACACTTTTCAGTGTTGGTTTTGTAACTTGTTTAACTTTTAAACTTGAAGTAGAAACAACTGATAAAGGAAATTATTTGGTTTAATACCTATTTCTAGATGAAATAAATCTAACTATATCGTCAGGGAATTTTGAGTTACATAATAATATTAAATAATATTATAATTATTTATTTACAACTTCAACCTTTATTAAATAATATTTACTCTCCTGTAATATTAATTTATATATTTTAATAATTTATATATGTATATATATGCAATCATGCCAACAAAATATATTAAAACGCTAACGTTGCTCTGTTGCCGGCAGCGTTGGCTGGTAATTTTGTCGTAGGTCGCAAGCAGGGAAACGAGGTGGTTATACTAATTGCAATTTTGGCGAAAAAAAAATGATTTAGCGGGAAAGCGAGCGAAAAAACGATTAAGCCTCGGAACCAGAGACTAGAAAAAATAAGCCCAAGAAATTGTCACAATTCGCGGAGGCGACTCTCGGCTTCTGGCTGCAGACCCAACCAAAACTCTATTACAATAAATGCCCTGAAGATATCCAATTTTCATCATGAATATCGTATCAATGTAGCTTGTTAATTGTAACCCGCAAATTTTAGGGTATCATTAGACAGGGGAGAAGTGGGGTAACTTATCATACATTCAAAGGTTTTGTACGTATCTTTTTAAATGGAATTAACCAGAGATTTAAATAAAGATTGTGATGAAGGTAACTCTATGTTTTGCATTGAAGGACAAAGGGATGTAGTGGTAATCCCCATACCTATAACGTTGCCTCTGTACCCAACTTACGGAACGGCACCGAAGTTCTCCCAGCATCCTTAGCGTTTAGGTAGGGTCGTACAGTACGGAACCATAAAGGACGCCCCCTCTGTCTTAAAATTAGAACCTAGTTCTCATACAAATACAATGGCGCTACGCGGCAGCACTTAACAATCGCCTACCGAAGGGTACAGGGGCGAGCGCGAGGTACACTGGGAAAGTTTCAGTACCGCAGGTACGTCGCCCATCATTATTTCCACTCCATCTTATCCCATTTCTCCCTGGTTTTGCTAATTTACTTGTAGGGAATTATAGTGAATTTACTAACTCGCTATAATTATCAGTTAAGAGACAATATATCATTTGATCTACTTGGCTTCTCGCGTTATGGCGGGGTTGACACAATTGTCTTGGTGAAATTGAAACGATTCTTGTAAATACGTCTTGCCAGAGATGCCTAGAGCCAACGCGGCTCTGCAGAGCGAGAAGAGAAGCGGGCATCAAAACCCAAAATAAAAAATGTAAGTCTTAGCCGGGTGGCCAAGCTAACAGCCTAGGACGAAAGTCAAGAGCTCACTCGTATAGAGTAGCGTAAGGCCCTCTAAGGGGCAATGAAGGGGGAGGCTCGGGCTAAGGCTCGATGCTCCTGAACTTGAAGCCAGAAAGAGATTCCGGGATTCGAGGGAGAAATGGGGAGAAGGAGAAGGCCATCTAGGTGCATTAAGGGCATTGACGTCATAGCACTCGCTTCAAATCCTGGACCGATGACGTCAGAGGGACCCCGGACGCTAAAATCGATCCCGCAGCCTCTTACAATCCCCCATCCCGTCTCTGTACTCTCGCTTCTCTTATGAAAGGCCCAGTTCGCGCTGGGCTGCAAATTATTCATCGAAAATGTTCAATTTAAATTCCATAAAAATATTGCTTGATTTTCAGTCACCATTTTCCAAGATGACCGTCAATTAAAAACCAAAACCAATGCAGCTATAATATAGAACTTAATGACCTTGTCTGCAAAATTTCAGTTCAATCAGTTGAAATTTGCGGTATAGTTATCGCGTCAGGAAAAATTCATCACACAGATTTGAAATCAGGAAATATTTATTTTTGCAAAACGTCGTCCCAAACCATCTAACTTAAGTAGTTATGATTAAGTGCGACCACATCTAGGATCCTTTACCCCCCTCCCTCTCTCTCTCTGCGGCTGGATCTTAGGGTTCTCTCTCCACTCTGGCCCTTAACCGTCTCCATCGGTTGCTCCTCATCTTTTTCATTCAAGGGATATCCATATAGGATCTCCCGTCTCTTATAATCCTTCTCAGTTAATTGTTCCTGTTTTCTTTTTATTATCATTGTAAACCATATACGCCAAGAGCGTATCTTGTATAATTTTTTATGTTTAATACTTTTTTTTTTTGGTCCTGTCTTGATGGTGGATTCTCTCTCGCTATCTGCGCCGTCGCTTTTGGCCTTTTCTCGAAATACATCTTGATTTATATCGCTGTTGCTCCCGCCTCGGAACAATGGGCATTTTTTACCGCTTCATTTAGCCATTTTTTAAGCCACAGCTCCACTCGCGCTCAGTTTCGGGGAAGGGTTTTTTAGGCGGGCTTGCATTGCGGAAATGCATCCTTGGGTTTCGTTGATGCATGGACTTTGTAATTCTATGGAGGACCAGTAATGAAGTCATTTTTTTGCGACCCGGGTACGGTACGAGCTTTAGGGAGTACGCCTCATTCGCTTTGACCGTGATATACTTGAATCTTGATCTCCCTTTTTGTTCCTGCAATTGACAAAGAGCACCCGTTTTCCCATTCCCTATAGGCTTTATAAGATCCATGGTTGATGGTTACTTTTTGATGAGATTCAATGGAAGTTTCAACGGGTAAAGAGTTTTTTTCGTGACCTTGGTGGAGTTCAATTTGAGAGATCGATGGGGAAACCGGAATAGAGAGGTGGCTACCGATTAAAAACAAAACCTCTATACAGCTGTGCTATAAATTATAATGAAGCCCTGTATTTTCGATTGAATCGCTTGAAATTTACGGCATCATGAAGTTTGGGTTTTTTTACTGAACGCCAATTCTAAGATTCTTGCATACAAAAAAATATATTATTTGTTGTGTGTTATATGCTGTACATACGTGATCGCAAGATCGAGTGGGCTATGCATTGGAGCACTGAAAACCCGTAGCTTTGAAATTTCCAATGACCTTGCTTTACCAGAAAAACAAAAATCCTCATTTACGTTACCCCAAGAACGCGACAAATGTTAACAGTGCTAAGAAACTACTAATAACCTTTGCTCACGACACAAAGAGAGGTTAGTACCCATATTGCCCATATGTCCTATCCCTCGTGTTATACCCCTGCTTTGCTGAAAAAATGTATAACGCGTATGAACGGAATTTCCGTTAGAACTGGAAAATCGCTGGGCGCTCAGTGGTGTAGTTTTAGCTTGAATTTTTTGAAATAGGTTAATTAAGTCAACTTTATTTTTTGCCAAAATGAATTAAAATCACGATATTTGTGTGCAAAACTTCAGGCAACTTGTGGATCACTGGAATTGAATAATTTTCTGCCGCCGTAGTTTTTGTAAGTTTATTTTTTAAGTTGGGTTTTTGATCAGATGTATCTCGTTAGGCTTAGCGAATCGTTAGGTGATCGTAGGATCGGGAGATAGCTCGCTGCCTTCGAGGCCGGGAGGGCGGAAGGGTATCGGGTAATCGCCGTAGAATAATTTTTTTAACAATGGATGCCTCGTGTTAGGGCTTTGTAATTTTTTTCCCCGGTATTGAATAATTAACATAACAACTTCGTATAAATTCACTTCTTGTTATTTCGGTATTGGTATTGGTATTTTTATTTTATTATTATTATTTTTTTTCACTGGAAAGAAACAAAACGTAAGAATAAAAAACTATGATTCCGAAAGGCAAAAATAATAGCCCTTCCAAAATATAAGAAAAAACTTCTAGTAAAGCTTGACTAATCCAACAAAAAGGTTTTCGATTGCTGTTTATTCTTGGCACGTTCTTTTTAGAGTGCGAGAATTGGACGCGAGTGAAATAATCAGTTCCAACTTGGGAAAAACTATACCATAGAGAAATATATTGGGGGAGAGAAAAAAATACATGAGAGAGCGTTTTCTTGGGTTGTTCTTTTATAGTTTAGCTTTCCGTCTCACCATCACGTCTCTTTATAAAGTTATCCCCCGTGGGATAAATTTCGCAGTTTAGGATTAGGCGCGGCGATCTTCGGGCGGGGAAAGATGGTCCGGCTTTAGCGAAAATGTTTAACTCGGCGTTTTTCCTCGGGATTAAACGATTTAAAGGATTTCTAGTCTTAAAGATTACGTGACCCCATCTACGTAACTTGATATGACCTTTTAGAATTATTTGTAATTCTTTATATTTTTTGATTTTATGCAAATCCGCCTTATTCCCCATGCGTGCGTCAAGGCCTATCGTGCATTTTTAAAGCCCCTGCTTGCTTGTAGTGGAAAATGACTACAAACGTTTCGACTTTGAAGCAGACACCATATCATTTTCACCCTGATCAGTCTGGGAAATATGGAAATTTTTTAAACTAGTCCTTGGGACCAGTGACCTCCCTAGGGTCCGAAATGATAAACTGGTCTTCGGACTGGTCCCAGGCTTTGTTCTCCTATAGATTTGCAATTAATAAACTGGTCCCGAGGACCAGTAAGCCCCACTTCTCGAATTTAAAAACTGGTCCAAGCAATTAATAAACTGGTTTTGGAAGTGAGGAAGTGTGCTTTTTCCCAGACTGATCCTTGATTTGTCAGATAATACATGGAGGATTGATACCATTTACAAAAGGAGGCGAGGCCACTTTGTACTGCACTTTGCCCGCCAAGTAGGCTGGCCTCCTGGTGTAAATAGTTTCAATCCTCCTAGTCTGAAGTTTATGTATTAACAATCGCACGATAGGCCTTGGCGCACGCATCGGGAATAATGTGGAGTGATTGAAAATTCTAGTGACGTTGTTTTAGTTTAACATAACTGCCAAAGTGTCTTTTAAACACCCCTTTTTTGGCGTAACCATTTTTCTATGTCGTACCAAGTGTCTATAAGATAAACCTTCAGTTCTTTCCGATAAAAAATGAATGAAAAGTTGAAGTAAAAAACTCATTTGACGTTGCAAAGATATTCGTTTTTGTTTAATAGACAGAAAGATACGTAATAACGTTTTTGAAACTTCTTACGAAACAAGTCGTCGCGCTTATCTTGGCCCTTAGTCACGTTCTTTAAGATCAAAATTTCTCTATGACGAAAGCGAAACGTCATTACGGTTAAATAAGGGGTTACAATTAGTTAAGCCAACTTGATATGATGATACTGGATCTTAAATTAGTAGTAAACCTCCAGAAAACCTCTACAAAAATGTAGAATGTTTCTCGGGTATTATCCAAAATATGACCAGGGTTGCCACAGTACCTGGAAAACATGGAAAGGTCAGGGAATTTGAAAATTGTTGTAAAAGTCGGGGAATTTCCGTTGTATATCGACTAGTAGTTTGAATTAAAAACTGATAAAATTAGCATAATTGTAAGTACAAAGGTGATGATAAATAAGGAATTTTTAAAGGCTGCATTCTTACTTTTCTGTTAGTGTACGTTTGAAAATTGGTCAGGGAAATTGGCTTTAGATGGTCAGGGAAAACCTGGAAAAGTCAGGGAATTTTGAAATAAAAAAATCTGTCGCAACCCTGTTGACGTATTGACAGACGAATTAAAGGACATGGTTAGCTCCTTAAGATAATGTTGCGATCAAGTTTTGTCGAGGAGTTATGAAAGATTTTTCTCAATCCGTCCAAGCGCAAAGATCTGCTTCTCACACTCTATTCTGCAACGATTTTTCTCTCCCAAAATTGAATTATCATTTTCGAAGGACCAAGTTCCACAATCTCTCACGGAAGGAGAGAGGGGGGCGGGGAAAGGATCTGAGGCGACGGTTTGGCGGCCATTTTTAACCTCCACCACACTTTCTTCACTGGCCACGTTATATCCCCTTTATTTTTTATCTTCTTTATCCGGCCCCAGGGGGGGGGGGGAATGTACCATTCCAGCAATGGAAAAGGATACCCAAGTTCCATTGATTTCAGCTCGGTTACCAGCTGGCTCAACAGGCGATCGTTACTTTTTATTTTAAAAGAAATAAAAAACCCTGGTGTAGTAAAAGAAAAAAATCGAAAAATAAATTAAAAAGTTTCAACTGAAGTTTTCTTACATGCAGAGATGCCCAAATGTTTATTACGTATTTATAACGCATGTTGTTGCATGTATTTTTCAAATTTGGGGTAATTTATTTCAGTAGTTAAATCATGAACCAGGCAATACATGTACAAGCACAAGCACCAACACAAGCACAAGCACCAACACAAGCACTTGTAAATATTTTTCAAATTTGTGGAAATTTATCTGAGTAGTTAAATCATTTTTAGGGTTTGGGAACTCTTCTTTATCATGTACATTATGGTGTCTTAATTTCTATTAAATCTTAAATACGATTCTAATTTTCATCCCCGATCAACCGAAATTGGCATAAATGCGTTAGGTTAGGCTAGAATTGCTTTGTGATGGCGTGGTTAATTTAAAACCGATGAAGTGGGCTCTGGTAAACACCTTAAAATGATCAGGGATTTTGGCGATCTTTGGTCAGGGTTAAGCCGGGAAAGTCAGGGGTTTTTCAATGTAAAAATTTCGTCCCAACCCTGTATATTGTCCTCAAATCTTCGATGTAATTAAATTTATATCAAAATTAGATTATTACTTGTGTCCAATTATTAGACAAGGGTAACAAATATTAAAATCGCGTACAATAGTACTTGGACGCGTTCTGCAATTTAGATTTTTCTCTTTCCTACATTTACTCGGTGTTCCTTTTCATGAACGTCTTAGTTTTATTTCTATTTATATGTACTCGCGTATATATAAGGTAATTTCTCGTAAGTCTGCAACGTCTATAGTCACTCGGGAAATTCATAAATAAAAATTAAGCTGATATTAAAACAGACTTGAAAATAACCTCGACGATTAAGTTTGTTAATGTTGAGGGTTGCAAACTTCGGTGGTGTGGTTTTGTTATTTATGGTAGGCAAACTCTCTAGTTCTAGATCTCGGACTTTTAATGGGCTGATTTAAAATTCAAATTTGCCTTTTCCCAAATTTGCTGTCCAAACAAACCCACGCCTGGTCACCCTTCTTCGGCCGCTAATTAAAAGAGTCGGCGAATACCTGTAAGAATAGCCAACCACCGTGAATTGCAAGGATGCGCCTTTTCAGACCATGATTAGTCTACCCTTATAAATGGCAACGCAAATTCAAGTGTATTTCACTTTGGGGTCTCCACGCTAAGCCTTTCTTTTGGCGATAAGGATTAATCGCGATTACAGAAAATGTTTAATATTTAATTAATCTTAAAAGAGAATATAATTTTTATTATCGTTAAATACAGTTTTAACTTTTAGATATGAGGTGGCTAAATATTGAAATTTAGGCCAATGTATTTTCAAATTATCCTTACAAACTTTAGCTGATATCGTGGATTTTATTTTAATTTCAGGTGGGTGTTTGACTGAATGACGTCATGATGGAAAGTTCTTCGAAGGGCCACGTTTGGCCATCAGCGAGGGATAAAGATTATGGCGGTCTAGTGCACGACCGAGCTGCACGGAGGATCGCGGGAACCAAATTAGTAAATAATCTTCTGGCTGTCGAAAATGGCGTCATCATGGTTCCCGAACGCGTAGTTTATAAATCTGGTCGTTAAAACTTGGAACTTTGTGTGAACTTTCGTTTGTTTCATTTTGACGCGATTTTCGGTTATCTACGTGGAACTGAAGTTTGTGTGAACAATTTAACTTTGAACTTTACGCGATTTACTCTACCATTAAGTTCATCGGAATACCGAAGGATACGAGTGAGTACGAGATTTTCTTTTGCGCGCGCATTAACTAATTTTCAAGTCTTCCATACCGCTGCGTCCTACCTAGCATACTACTTTTAGATCTGAGAACTGCGTCCCATATTCCCTTACCTTATCAGGCCAGAGCGTTGCGTCCCATAGTCCCTTACCTTTCCAGGCCAGAGCGTTGCGTCCCATAGTCCCTTACCTTTCCAGGCCAGAGCGTTGCGTCCCATAGTCCCTTACCTTTCCAGGCCAGAGCGTTGCGTCCCATAGGCCCTTACCTTTTCAGTTCAGAACGTTGCGGCCCAAAGTCCCTTACCTTTTCAGTTCAGAGCGTTGCGTCCCATAGTCCTTCACCCTACTCTTTAAATCTGATGAAGTCACGTGTTAATCATGGCGTCCTGGAAAAATTTTAAAGTAAGTAGTCGTTTAAATCTCTACAAATGTTGTCTAACACGCGTTAACTTAAAAATAATTTTGCCCAGGAAGACTTGTCAACACTGTTCTCGATTTTGAATCATGACCTCGACCTTTGAAGTCCCACCCATAAGGTAAGTGTAATTTTAGAGCTGCAACTTTAATGGTAACCGCATTAAACGCGCCATCATAATGTATTATTAACCGATACTGGCACAGATCTTTATTTTATTTATAATTCGAGGAAAGTTATTGGGTGAAGAGAAAAAGTTCCTTTAAAGTGTCACGGGAATGGGTTTATGGGTGTAAGTTTCTCCAGTTTGATGTTCATAATAAAATAACACAATGTTTTATATAGGCTTAACTATTATCCCTGTAGCGAAGGGGAGAAATCCATGTATTAAATATGGACATAAATGTTATGACAGTATTTCACGCTCGCCAAATCCCAGAACAGTCTATTTTACAGCTAGGCGACGCGTAAAAGCCATACCATTTATTTAGTTTTGGTGGTTTTTTCCTCCCAGTTTTTTTTTTTCCTACCGCTGGGGCTGGGTGGACAGTGGCCGGAGCTACTTCTTTAGCTAAACATAGAAGCGCGAACCGCGTGAACTAGATCCCATAGGTGATTTAGACGACTCCTATTTTAGGGTTTTTACCCCCGGGGACTTAGCACCGTTCGTTGAAAGGAAAGCGGGTTTTACCCCGGGTCAGTAGTTGTGACAAACGAGCTTCCACCGAGCTAATGACGACAGCCAGTCCCAGTGGGCGGAACTAGAACTAATAGCCCACTTTTAACCGGTAACCTCCATAGATGTAAGAAATATACATAATATGTTATGCAACTAAATCCAATGACATTATCATAGTCCATAGCCATTTTTATTCATAATGCATTAAATACGTGGAATTCCTGGGAAAGTCGGGGAATTTGAAAATTGTCACAAAATTCAGGGGAATTTTACGTTGATTATGTAGTTTTCTTAAAGTAAGTTTGCCTTCTAGTTATTGTTAGACACAACATTCAGACTTTTCTACAAATAAAAGTTGAAATTAAAATTTGGGCAGGGAAAGTGACTTTCAAATGATTAGGGAAAAAAACCTCGAAGGTCAGGGAAAACCGGCAAAAGTCAGGGAATTCCGTAATGAAAAAGTCAACTAGAAGCTCTAGATTGATCTGTATAAAAGACAGTTGTGTCGGTTATTAATTGTAAATTACGGATGATAACTGGTGTCATGGTCCCATCTTTGCTCGATTGATTCTATATATTGCTTATGTCTATTTGATTCCTATCTCTTACAAGTCTTTTTCTTATTCACCTTCTTAGAAAGTGTTATTAGTTTTTTTTCTCTTGGCGCTATTCATTTGAGAAGTCAACTTTAACGTCGAGGCGCTTAGAGCCCCCCCCTCCCCCCTTTCCTTTCTTCAGGTGGTTACGTGTATTAATGGGTGGACGTCCTGCGAGATTTTAGTAGACGGGGAATTAAGCTTGTCCTGTTGGTCTAAGATAGTGTCTGGGAAATTTCTTTGTAAATGTTAATTATCTTTAATTAAAAGTACATTCGGCCATTATTGTACAGTGAGGGTGGGTGCCAAGGGGGTATCGTGGTTAAATGAGGTAGATTAAGGGCTTCCCAGAAATCGTCTGGAACAGTCAGCGATTTTTAAAATTAGTCTCGGATTTGTCATTTTTGTCGTAAAATGTTCGATTTTCCCCTAGGGTTCATACAAACCGGGAAAACCTGGAAAAATCAGGGAAATAAATAGTTGACAAAAACCTCAGGGAAATTTCGAATTTTTGGTAAAATTCAGGGAAATCAGGGAAATTTGCGTCAAATAGGGGCCGAGTAATTAAGCAAAATGTTCATAAACATACCCTCCATAGGATTAACATTACACTATACTTTGGAGGCTCATAACTCTGGTTCTACTAGTGATATGGGGATGTCCTTTGACTATGTATTAGTCATATTTGCCCCCCCCCCTCCTTCGTTAACATTTGCTCCATAGGATACTCCATATACGGGAATAACCTGGAAAATTCGTTTTCCAAAAGTTGTATGAACCATGTGTTTATTCAATCTATAATTAAAAACAAAACAAATATGGTTATGTAATAGACGCGGCCATTTTAGCTTTAATTTGCCAAACATTCCTTCGTAGAACCCCGCTCGGTTTCAACGTATTCTAACATAACATAATTTAACTAAAATGCAAGCTGCTCTGCGTGCTCTCTCAGCATACTGGTGGTGGAACATAACTAAAATATAATGTTCTCTCTTGGGATAACTCATACGGAGTATAAAATTTAATTAATTTAATGTAGTAATAATTAATTACTAGCCTAAAAAAAAGGCCGGTCGGTGTATCCCAACGGGGCTAACCAACCAGGACACACTGCAGGGATCACAAACCTCTTAGCTCTTTTGAATAATTTAAAAGTTTGAGTAATTTTGCGCTCGCGCTCAGTAAAAATACGGTTAGATTATACAAACTATAGCGCAGTCAGACTTGTACATACGTACAATGAAATATAGATAACCCTACCAGGGTCCAGGGCACGCGATGCGAGTTAACATTTTTGGTGGGAAAATGAAGACGCTTATTAATTATGGAAAACGTTTCGACGCAATCGTTGACGACGTGAACGCGCTCGGTCTTTCGTTCACCCTCGGGTCAATTTCATTATCGCCAATGGATTTTAGCTGGGTCTGGGCGCAACCGAAATTTCTTAATTAAAATAAAAATGTTTTCTTTAGCTTTCATGCAACCCTAGGGCTATTTCTAATATCGGTCTCTTTTTTTCTCTCTCTTGCTCGCTCTCTTTCTCCGTTGACATAATTATGCAAAACATGTACTCTGATTAAAAGTTGTATACACGAGTTTGTAGAATTTGCGCAGGATTATTTTCGCCTCATTGGACCACAGACCACCTAACTATGGATAGGCAATAACTGTGTTAAATAAATATTATACCTATAGAGTAAATATTTTTGAAGGAATTTTTCCGTTGTAAATACTTCAAAACGTGTTTATAAAATCATGCCGTATCGACCTAAAGAAGTAGAAAGAGATATTTTTCATGTTGAATTTTAATATTATGCATTAGATGCTGAAGCGAATCGAAATATTAAATTAAATCGAAAAAATTATTAAATATATTAAATATTAAATTAAATCGAAAAAATTATTAAATATATTAAATATTAAATTAAATCGAAAAAATTATTAAATATATTAAATATTAAATTAAATCGAAAAAATTATTAAATATATTAAATATTAAATTAAATCGAAAAAATTATTAAATATATTAAATATTAAATTAAATCGAAATATTAAAGTAAATATTGTGGTTTTAGGCTAAGGTAAATATTATGTATTGGGTGTTTAGAACAAAATTTAAATAATATGTATTTGGTTTAGAACAAACAAAATTTAAATATTATGTATTAGGTTTAGAACAAAATTTAAATATTATGTATTGGATTTAGAACATCATTTGAATATTAAGCGTTGGGTTTAGAACATCATTTAAATATAACGCGTTAGTCTTAGGATTGAAAATAAGTATAGGTTTAAAAACTAAGATTAATGTTTTTGATGAGGCCAGGTAAGATGTTATGGATGTTAATAAAATATTTATCGCTTAGAAAATAAGCCAAAACCCGCATCCTTATATAAAATGTATAACATTCGAATTATTAAGTTTAGTGAGGTTGAATTTTTTTTTCATTTCTTTAGTCTTTACATCGGTATAAAATCTAAAATTTGTGAAAAGGACGCGTTAATTTTATTATCGGTATGTTTTGGGGTATCAAGGTTTGCGTAAGAAACTGAAGGGGGTGAACCAAGAGGGGGCTCTGGTTCTCCTCATCACTTCTGGCAATTTGAGGGTAAAATAAAACGGCTTGATAAGAACCATCAATCTTCTTGAAGACACTTACGCGACTCTCGTCTCTCCATCAGGAATCTTTCATGAAATAGTTAAAGCGAAAATTAATGCCTAAAACATTTTTAGGTAATATAGCTCGAAAGGAACCAATAAAACAAAAACCAAAAACTCACTAAAAATTAGTTTTCATTATATAGGATGTTTTTAAGACTAATTAAATGCTAATTATTTTTCAATCAGAGATAATTTAGAAATAGGCTGTTCTTTTGAGGTATAATCAGGAATAGATTTAATTTCAGAAGTAGGAATGGAGAGCGGTTAGTATTTATTTCATTCCGACTCATAGCCCAGTATCGAGCCCCTCCCTCCAACACGTAACGAAAAGTTTAAATGATCTTATTGGCTCACTTAAACACCGTTTTGATGACGTTGCTGACGGGGACGGTGAAAAATAAGCAATTCCTTTTTACCTCTGTCGCTATGACCCGCCTCTTCTTTCATACCACCCCCCGGTCCCGTGGAAGGGGGTCCGGGACTTTGACGAGCGCGCCCACATTACTCTGTTCACCATTCCTACTTCTAAAATTAAATCTATCCCTGGTATAATGTTATATTACCCAACCTTTTCCTTTAATTATCCCCGTTTATGGCATATATTATAGAGGATTCCTTACTGGGTTCCCACCCAAACCATTCAAGTTGAGTAACTATGCGCCCCCCCCCCTCGGGGGAATATTAAATTAAGAGGAAATTTCTTTACCAAACTCTCATCTTCTTTTCCTCCTTGAGATAATTTTTTTTTTCTTCACTGTCCCGCTCAATTAATTTTTGTATAGGAATAGAAATAATTTTTTGCCGATGGATGGGGAAAATGGACGATGTTAATACGCATTTTTAAAATGGACTCCCTGTCCCAAAGGAGCGTTTTTAGCCTAATGACAGCCACTATATATTTCCTACAGTTTTTTTTTGGTTTAAAGAAAAAAAAACCCAGAGATTTTATTTTTTTGTGATATCTCATCGTCCCTGCTTGTTCTGTATGACTCAAAAGACGTGGATTAGTTTTTATAATATTTGGATATGTTATACTTGATAGTATAGTTATTAAAATGAAAGAGTTTTCGTGAAGAATTTATTAACCATGTAATAGGAAAGAATCAGACGTGCTTTTCAATCTTGATTAAACTTAACTTGTTCCTATAATAAGTTCTTGCAGAAGTTCATAAGATATGTTCCATAAGTTTGTGGTTACTGACTCGCTTGTCATGAAGTGACGTAGGTGGTAGATTCTCGTTAAGCGACACCTAGTGAGGGGCTGTCAAAGGCTTAGTACAAATTACTAAATAGGAAGATGAACTGCAAAACCGAGTGTAGTCAATTCTCGTGTCGTTCTTACACTAGCTCTCAGTAAGTCTTTAGCATCATTGCAAAGTATAGTTTTTATGGAACATATCTTATAAACATATGGTTCGTGTGATATTTTAAACCATTTCTTCAAAGAACAATGCTTTTCACGATCGAAATTTGATCCTTAATTAAGTTAAAAAATACATTTATTTTTTCCGCATCATGAAAATATTTCTCTTGAGCTTTAAAAATTCAAAAATAACAAGAATATACCCTCCATTTTTTGGAATAAAATTGAATAGCGTAATATGCGTATTGCTATATTAACAAAGATAATAACAACGTAACTGATTTTCAAAGTTAAATTGAGAGGCGCATTCATTGACTTTCATTTCATCACGCGCCATTACGTAGTTAGAGAACAAAATAGCTCTCGTTTGAATAAGAAGATTCCCCTCGAGTTAATTACGTAGCTGGCGAACTAATAAGCCTTTCGGTCCTTGTCAAGAGCTGTTGTAGAAGCTGGAAGCGACCGCGATTAAAAGATCTATGCCTGTACCATAGTTAAGGCTAAATACAATCGAGCTCGGAGATTCGAGACAAGAAGGACACTGCATGCTTACAGCCTCGCACAATCAAATGCCCTCGATTGAAAATGTAACCCCTTCTTTCCTCTCCTTTACTTCATTTCATCAAAGTAGACAAAGACTAAGACACAACTATTAAGCCGAAGTTGGCGAATGATTTCTTTTATTAAAGGGGAAGTTAAGGTAACATAATATTGTAGCTTAAAAGAAGGGCCTTTTTCGAAATATAAAAGGTAAAAATATTAAAATTAAAATAAATGATCTCTTATTACAATATAATAATTAGCATACAATTAGTCTTAAAAACGAGAGAACTACTGCGCCATCCGCCATTGGTTTACTGGCGTCTGCTAAATCGAACCTCTTACCCTTACGGGATTTGGTTTAATTAATTCTCACAGGCTGACAGAAAGTAAGGGAAAGGTAGGTTCTGTTTAGCAGACGCCACTAAAGCAATGGCGGATGGCGCAGAAGTCCTCTTTTTTAAGACTAAATAAATACTAATTATTTTGTAATTAGAGTTAATTTTTTTTTAATATTTTTCTTTTAAGGTATGTTATCTAAACTTTCCCATTAATGTTTTATAGATAGTGAATAATAATAAACTTGTTTCAACCCTTCATTATCCTGTTAACGATTACAACGAAATTTAGTAACACACTTGGTAGTTAATTTCCTTTAAACTTCGTGTTGATATACTTCTGGATGCCGTCAATTCAGGTCAAATTAGAAAAGAGAGATCAAGCAGTAAATGACCGAAGTTACGGTCGAAAGTTTCCCAGCACCATGCAGAAAGTCCGCCATTTACTAAAGCGAATTAACTTTATTCGTCCCAATTAAAAGTTATAAACGGTCTTTTTTATTCAATTGTATGTATTATTTCGCCTAACCTTTATTTGCGGAACTTGGTTTTCCATTTAAATACCGTGATTAATTTTAAGTGGTGGTCACTTGGTCACGTTGGGAGTTTCAAAGGGTTAGCGTTTGAAGATTTGATGGACGTTTTATAGTTTTGCTTTACATTTGTTCATAAGATATGTACCATAAGTTTGTCATGAAGCTAAGTAGATGAAACGTCATAGATTCTCGTAAAGCGACTTTCATGCCGATCGACTTGAGACAAGTCAGATATACAAATAAGAATATAAACCTTATTTTCCCAGTATTTTGTACACAGATTTTTAAATGAAATCTCATTTATTTGAAACCGCGGTGATTATAGACTATATATATATATGGTCTGAAAGAGAACGGGCTAAAATTTAAATAATTAGGATGGTTTAAAAAATTTTTGTACAATGTATGTATCTATATAAATATATATGAATCCGAAAGAGACTTTCAGATGGTAGGAGAAATTAAGCTATAGAGCGAGGTCGCTTCTCTCTAATTAGGACTAATGAAAGGCGAGCACCCTATTGTCAAATTTTGGGGAGTTCCACCTTCTTAAGTCCTTATACGTAACTCCCAACCGTCCGTCCGCCTGCCCCAAAGTGGGAGGATCGAATTTTTCACTTTCCGCAGAACTTCCTTTCCATCACTGAGATTAAATAAGTAGAGGAGTAGATGACGTACCCTTTCATTCTTTCTATCCCTTAAGGTGCACCATATATTAGTTTCTGATAAGTCTGGCAAAAATTAAGGGGGATGTTCTTTGGGAAATCGATTTTGAGTCGAAAATGTAATGTAACTTCTATCGCCATTTTGCCCTAAGAGTCACTGTTTTCGAGTTATGATTTGAATGTTTTAGGGATGACCCCTTAATTAAATTTAAGGGGTCATCCGTAAAATAAACCAATCTTAACTTGAAAACAGTAGCCCGGACGGTGAAATATCAATTTAAAATCGCCCAAAGGACACGCCCCTTAATTTATGCCAGACTGACTTATCAGAAACACCCTGTATATTTATGGCGAAGATGAAAATTTTATTAGATTTTGCAGCTCCTCTATATTTATTCTCTCTGTGACCGCATCCTCTGGAATCAGGCGCGTTATATGAGGATGGGAGAATGAAGGGACGCTTTTCTAACTCTGGGCCCTATTTTACTAATTACGGCTGTCAAAATCGCTTACTGGGTATAACACTCGCCCCTTAAAGTCGTAAAATCTCCTCGAAATTTTATTTTAAAGGGATGAACGGTCTCTATGCTTTGTGTAACATTCTCTCTTTTCCGACCTGTCTTATTTGCTATCGGTTTAATTAGCGAATTTCATTTCGTATTCCTAAAATTGAAATTCCAATCCATTCTTTTATAATATGAGTAACTTTAATCAGATGGATTTAAATTTAATCTTTGGTGATTTCCAACGTTAAATCAATTAGTTACGGTGGTTTGTTTTGACCGAATTTTTAAATATTGAAAATTATTATGCCCCTTTGTGACAGCTTCCCCTTGAACGTTGGTGTGTTGCGGGTTAAACATTTCTACAGGATACATGTAGAAAATACATAGGATCTTTTGCCCCTAAATGTTGTCTTAACCTAAACTCAATGAGAAATATTTTCTGAAATTATTATTAATATTTTTTTCCTTTAATTCAGAACAATCTTTAAGCGATTCTAATCAAATGGAAGAATTTAATGGCGTTTTTGATTGATTTTGAATTATGGGAGCATGAGTTTAAATCGGATCTACTGATTATTTTAATCAACATTCAGATAGATCTGTCATACATAATTCATAAATAAATGTGGACTATATCCTTGGGTAGACCTATACATGGCCTACATTAATAATAATAAAAAAAAAGAATTATTCGGTTCATTTGATGGCGTATTAACATCTCCGAGACATTGATGAATGGCACGAAAAATTTCAAAGGGAAAAAGTTTAGAGAAAAAAAAAATCCATCGATTATTTTTTTAAAATAGTGTTAAAACCATTGCATATAGATTTTTAACCGCCAATCAAACGTAAGCCTCGAAACTTGAACACTTCCAGCAAATTTTAATTGATTTTTGGTTCCTTCTTTCCTCTGTTACTAACACGTTTAATAATTAAGTCGCCGGTATTGTTTACCACCACCCCATGTAACGATAATTAAAGCCTCCGTTGTTCTCCGAACACTTACTGATAAAAAAATTTCAGCAACAATAATTTTTTTACTTGTAACTTTTTGCGAAAACAGTAGTGGAATTTACACTTTCTAAGATTGGATTCTACTATATATGCATTACGCCGGTAAAGATTGTACCGCACCGTTATTGTTTCAATTCTTATTATGAGATGTTGCATGGATTATATTTAGAAAAAGACCCCTCTTTTAAGGTATAATGTTATGTTACCTGAACTTCTCATTTAAGATATAGGCTACCACGTGCATTATCTCAGATTACGAACAGAGAAAGAGAATGTTAAACACAATCTCCCAGTGTATGGCAAACTCAAACTGAATCGCGAATAGATTTTTCTAATCGATACGCTCGAGTTGTTGCTTTATAAATGAGGCAAAATAAATTTCAAGCCGCGCTCGCTCTAACTAAAGTACGCTCGTGTTCCCCCAACTTAATCATTTTAAGGCTTTCGTCAGACTTCCTCGTTTTAATAGGGACGGTTGGACAGGCCCTATGCTATAGGTTTTCCGAAACACCCGGCTAATCATTTACTAATTGAAGAAAAATTTATCCACGTCGGTCGTCCTTCTAATCTAACTGGGGGAACTCCGCCACCGCTCTTAAAAGGGAAACGCGTTTGCTTTTAAACGCGTACAAACCAAGCTCTACGCTTTTGCTGCCGCCGCTTCAGTTGGGGAAACTTTTAGAGGAGTTGACCGCCACTAGGAGTATTTGCATCTGGAGTCGTGGGGCTAAAGAAATATATTCAGTTATCAGGAGTAAATTAACCCCAAGAAGTTGTTTGCTACTACTATTATTCTGTTCTACTCGCGACCCCTCCCCGACATTAAAAGTCACAACGACGACAGTTATTTAGACAATCAGGGCAAGGGAAGGCGATTTGGGGGTGGTAAAAGTATTATGGATATATCTGCTATTTCTAATAGTACCGTTTTCTCTCAATAGCGGCGCTCGAGCTTGGGGGAAAAGAGCTTTATCCACTTTTCCCCGTTTTAAATTGCGTCTCCCGACTACTACTCTACTCTTTGTACAAACTTTCGTTGAGTTAGTTTAGGGACTGAAGCGAAGCACTGAGAATTCCCTGAAGTCAACTACAAGACCTAATGGTGTTTTACCATTTGCATTTTCATTTTATATAAGTCGATTTCTCGGTCGTCTCTTAAAGCTGTTTTGGCTATAAGGTCCCAGTCTCGACGTTGCACGGAAACCTTGAAATCTCGTCGCGTTCTTTAATGCGTTTTAATAGTTCACTTCAGACCTGTGAATGTAGTAGGCGCCTTTTAAATATTTAGACGAAAATCAGAATGGTGTTAATGTTTACCGATCTCATATAAGGAGAGAGTACCTTTTAATGGAGTCGCGAGTAGCAATCTCTCTCTCACTCACTCTCACTCACCCTCCCTCACTCTCTCTCTTTCTCTCTCTCTCTCTCTCTCTCTCTCTCTCTCTCTCTCTCTCTCTCTCTCAAATGTGGAAGCTTTCCTTTTAATTTTGAATAAGCGTCGTGATTATTGAAGTGAATTCATAGCCTGAAAATACTGCAAGCATAGGTTAATGTTATAAGTGTCACACTTCCCATTGCAACATTACTGAGAGCTATACTGAGCCAAAAGACCCATGAATTGGCAAGTTGCCTACGTGTTTAACTTACGACGGTTCGCGGAATCACCGCCAGGTGGCTCGGGCCCCCGCGCCATCTGACGGTGATTCTGTGAACCTTCGTAAGTTAGGCGGTCTCGAAGGGAATAGTTTACGGAGCCTCCACCATGCAGTAACCAGAAGCCAATTGACGATAATCTATGACTTCACGACTAGCTGTCGGTAAACTGTGTCAAACTTTTAACGTATCTCGTAAACTTACTCTACAATAAATTTCGGTATTAACTTGGGCTTTGGAAGGATTATTTTTATTAATATTAAATTATTTAAATAGAGAAAACCTTGATCGTAAATTTTCAAAAGTTCAAAATTATGCGCCTACTTTTAAAAAGTTTTAATTTTTCCCGCAAAAACTTTAATCCCTAATTAAACAACGGAACAAGCCCGGAAATCCCGATAACTTTTAAACCCTGTCTATATATTTACCCTAGCGATTTTGGTTCTCAAATTTTCGTGCTAATCCTTAATTTACTCTTTAATTTAGGGGTACGGGAGAATCCCTCCAACTGTAGTAGAAACCAACCTAAGAATGGGTACTTTTACCAGTTGAAAACCATCCTTTTTTCGGCATGTTAAACTGTACTACTTAGGTTGAATTCTACTTAGGGATGTCTTCTGTTTGCCCTTTTCTCTTATTTTTAAAAGCGGAGCGGAAGGAGATACAGGGTGTTTTTGATGAGTCTGCTCATATCCATGTAACTAAGTGTTGTAGACCTCGTGTTCCTTGACACTTTCCCATCAGTTTGACCTCATGAACATGGCAGACTTATCAGAAACACCCTGTATGTAGTTTAAATCCATTAGGCAAAAAAATTTGAGTGTTATAGAGTTTTAGCTGAATGAGCTAGATCATCAAAATAAAAAACAAAACCTTTTTAGTTTCCTTATATCTAATATATAAGTTATGTATTGTTCGGTAATCGAATTGTACGAATTAGATGTCGTTTCGCAGTAAGCTATAGTACATTGTAGCGAAATGTAACGACCTTTAATTTTATTATTTCACCATCCTTTTGTCGTATCAGATGTGATGCGATGTTTATTGAATTATAGTATAAGATGGTCGTATTGGCTTTTGCAGTCTGCGCTTTTAATAACCTAGATATGTCATAGAATATTAATTTTTAGTTGCTATTATTCGAAATTGACGTTTTGTAAGGAAATAAACAAACCTTTTAGTTTAGGTAGAATCAAGCTAGACAGGGAAATCACAAGGGGTTAATCACTCTGAGATTTCCCGTACACTTATTAAGCGTAATCACTTTACTACAGCGCTGAGTGAATTGCCCCTCGGAAGGTCGCATTTGGTTTATAGGAAATTCAACTGACTTATATAAACACAACAAAATTTATCTTTCCGCGCCTTCTCTATAATAAATTAAGACATTGAAAGGCTTTACTCTTTTAAGTTAATTAATGATTTATAATTATTTATTTTACAGGTGCTGATGTGTTAAAACATCGCGTCTCGTATATTTAATCAGTTCAGTTCGTAATTAAGCATCATGCTGACCAAGACCAGGATTAAAAGAATAAAATGTAAGTACTTTTTATTTTATTTAAGTTTCATTCATGTGAATTTGCAGTGTTGAATTATGCACCGTTAATTATTGGAGTTAATGTCTGCTTTAAATTTATCATACTTAAGTTGAAATTTTGGATCATTTTTAATTTTTTTTTGTACTTGAATGTTAGGTATGTCATAATTATTTAATATACTACTTAATGTTAGGAATTTAGAAAGGTATTTGCTATAGTCGTATTTTGTATATCACTTACAACGTGCATTTTAATTTACCAGTAGGTCAGTAGACTAGATTTATAACAAAGTTTCGAGACCCATATCCCATTTTAATGACGTACTAGGTTTCGTATTAAGGAAACGGAAACTTTGTACGAACGTCCCCTGGTGTGCAATTTAGGTACTACTGTTTGAGTTAAAGCGGTCTCCACCTCCGGGGTTCCTTGTAGATACGCTACCTTCTTTTTCGTGAAGGCCTTTTCAGACTAGAGTAATATCTTACGTTCCCATAGGTGGCCTTGTTAATTTCGTTTCACTCCCCTCGGTATGTTCATTTCCCTGTTCAGACGTGAGAGCAGACGACGTAAAACGAGTCGCGTTTATGGTGCCACTGACGGAGGGTCTGAAAACTACTCCCTTCCAGACTGGGTAACTTACGAAGGTTCGCTGAATCACCGTTAGATGGCGCGGCGATCGAGCCACCTGGCGGTGATTCTGAGAACCTTCGTAAGTTGCTCAGTCTCTATGGGAGTAGTTTCCAAACCCTCCGCTAGTATGGCACTGCTGTGCTCGGAGGGCGATCCCTAGGCCCCTCGAGCCTTCTGCTGCCTTAGTCCGAGCCCTGTCACCGACCACCTCCTGGCTGGGCTCGCCGCTGACGGTGTCCCTCCTCTGTCACCTGCTTAAGGGGCGTTGCCGGGCCGCTGGCCGATCCCGTATGCCTTGACGGCGGTTCCGCAGGTACCGTTTTGGGCACAGGGATGACGGCAGGAGGGGGGGCGCTGTAGATGCCCCCGTGCGCAGGAGCAGCGCCTACTCAAATGCAGTCTGAGTGGCTCTGAATAGGAATGAAGTCTGAATGGGCATTTAAGGTAATAATAATACTTGTTGAGCGTGGTCCAGTCCAGCTTTCTAACGAGGAGGCGAGGTCCATGGGCGTAAGCCCCCCGAGTTCTAGTAATTTTTTTTTTCTTTTCTTTCTCGAGGGTTGTTCCCTTGTCGGTAATTGAATGTTGAGTTAGCACGCACTTTGGTAATTGGGGAGAACTGTTCCGCTATGGATAGACCTTTCCGACTAAATATTAGAGTTAATTTTGTTTGGGTTGCTATAGATATTAAACTATTTGAAATGATTAGGGTTTTATACGTTGACTATAATGTAAATTGAACTGCGAAAAAATCAGGTCAGTTATTAACTAGGTGGGTTCTTTTCTTTAGTAGGTTTTTATCTGCGGGAAGTAGTTTTACCAACTTTGTTCTTGTACGTCGTCATCTTTTGTGGAGAGTTCAAGTCTCGCGACTCGACTTGATGAATAGTTTGTTAGCACGAATGCCCCTTTAAAGTCTACGCGTATTTCTCTAACTTTAGTATTGTCGCTGGCAGTTTTGTCAGTTAGTTTTTGACCGACATGTTAGCTTTCTTTTATCCCTTTTTTTTTAACTAAATCTTGGCTAGTTTTGACATGTATAATTATAGTCCGTGTGCTTATGTTTTTCAGTTATATTTTGTACATAATGTTGGGTTCGTTTTGGCCTGGGAAAATCATGTACGGGAAATAGGAGGAGAATTTGAATTTGAAAATTCTGTTGTAACAACACTGTATATATTCTAAGTCGTTATGCAAATGAGTTAAAAGAAATATGTGCCGGATTAAAAATCTTATACAACACGCGTACCTTTGCATGACGATAATAATGCGTAACGCCGTTTCCCGTATAGTCCAAAGTTAAGTTAGTAAGTGACTGTATAAGTTTTAACTTTAATAACGTAAAACATTGCAGGCCTGTAACTCGTAATTGCAGCAGAACTTCGTAGAATCGTGTACGCATTAATTTAAGCTTTAGGCCCCTTCAAAACGTGTTTGGTTTTTATATCGCATTCTTTGCACGAAACCCCCTTTTACTCTTAAGTAGGGCGGGGTCCTCTGACTCTTTCTACAGGCGATTTCTTGACTCTTAATAAGGTCAGAGCCTTCGCCTACTCACCTCGTTTTAATCAGGGCTTTTTGAAGAAACGGTTTTGTCGCACTAAAACATACAAAAAGTAATAGAGAAAAGTAAAGATTTAGAGTCTAACTAAACCATTTTATATCAAGTAATTATGCCATCGTCTATTAAGACCCGTGGCGACTGTTATATAGAATTCCATGCAGCCAATAACTGCTGGCAAAAAGAACAAAGCTAAAATTTCGGTGTGTGGTGGTTAATTTGTCATAAAGGACATTTTGGGAGGTATAGTTAAAGAGACTGGAAGGGTTGAAAAAATTAGGTCAGATTTTTCTTCTTTTTTTAGGACTAAAGGTGTAAGGGTTCAGCTATTAGGTTTTATTCTTAATTTCAGTTATAACTTAAGTTGTGGCTAATACAATTTGGTTAACTTATAAAATAAAACCCTTTTTCGAATTATTGTTTTCCCATTTTGAATCAAGCGCATTTTTAATGCCACGTGAGGATAAATATTTAATTTTGATTACTACCGCTTATACTTCAAAGGGTGGTCTATTTTTATAGACTTCCGATATATCCCTTAAAAATAAATTTTGAAAATGATGGGCAAAAGTTAATCTCTTCTTTTATTTTTTTTTTTTTGAAAACTTTTCGTTTATAGTAAAGTGCATGCATGATCCCTTTCCCCTAGATGAAGGCCCCTAATTTCCGCAATTACCAAAAACCTTTGTTTCGAGATTTAAAATCCTTTTTTACGCTTCAATGCTAAAGCGACAAAAATTCGAATCCGGTTCCGAGAAAAGTTAGAAATCGGACGATTTGAAGAATCCCCGAGTACAAAATCAAGGACAAGTATCATGATCATACTATACCGCATCGAACTAAAAGCTGCTAAAAGAAAGGGGGTGGAATTTTCTCTAATTCGAACTTAAACTTCATTCACCTTTGTGTTTTTCTGGTTCGACTGTTATTAACAGTTTAGCGACTTACTCTTGCGTTAAATCATAGAAAATATGACGTGAAGTTTGTTTAAAGGCAGGATTAAGCCACGCCTCTTTTTAACTCCAACGATTCTATATAATATTTACGATACTACCCCTTCTTTTTTTCTTTGAGTAATACTTATAGTTGGGTGAATCACTCTTTTTGTTAAAGCCTAGAAAATATTGCGGGAAGTTTAAAGTCAGGATTAAGCCACGCCTACAGAATTTGCTATTCTGGTTCTATCTGGATATACGATTCATGAGACTAGCCCTTCAAAAAAGAATAATAAAAAAAAAAGAAATATTAGAGTATTTTTGGATTTTTAGCTCGGGATCAAAACTATCCCATCTCGTGGAAGTAGGGGGACTTTAAATTATTGGCACGCTCCGAAAAGGGTTCACGGATGATGCTTGTAGAAAAATGGATAGATTTCAGACCATCCCCTTTCTCTTAGAACTAAAACCCTGCCCCCTGGGGAAGGAGACTATCCGAGAATATCCAATTTCTGAGTGAAAGAACTGAAGAACTCCGTCGCGAACGTCCTTTTTATTTGAGAGTCGCGTGCTACCCCGCGCCTTAATCAGTTTCTTTTTAGGATCCGAGGGTTCCAACTTCCAAAAACGTGACGTATGTACTATGATCTTCTATCAAAATGGAGAACGAATCTACTATGATGCTCGGGGGGTTTTTTCAATCTAAAAGCGTTCTACGATTGAAAGCGGTAAATTTGTAATTAAAGGGATAGTTGTCTCGGAACATTCTATAGGTTAAGACAAATTTTGGTCGGGGACATACACTTTGAGGTTAAAGTTAAGATTTTGGGTAATGCTTAGACGTCAGGTTCTTCTCAGTTGAAAGAAAATAGCGTGTTGATTTGAGATCACGTGCTGGGTAAGACATTTAAATTTGGTAATATTGTGGGCCTCTTTGGGGTAAATTTCAGAGGAAAAAGTCCATGAATTATTGTAACATATTTGAGATCACAGATATAACACTAATTATTGAGGACATATTTGAGACCATAGATAGAACACTAATTATTGTAACCTATTTGAGATCACAGATATAACATTAATTATTGTAACATATTTGAGATCACAGATAGAACATTAATTATTTTAAACATATTTAAGATCACAGATAGAAAATGAATTATTGCGGACCTATTTGAGGTAAATTAATCGTAAACTAGCTAGACGAAAGTGATTGTTCATCTTCGGCGACTAGCACTTTTCAATCGTAGCTGAGGTTTGTATAATGCATTTCCACGAGCCTTTGTGTTTGGTTCAGTTTTAAAGTGATTCGAATCTTTGGCCGTTGTCGTTTTTTTTTTATATTTCATATTGAAGTAGTTCGTGATACGCGCGCCCAAGGGGGTTATTTGCATTTTTAAGAGTGGCAATCATCTGTTTAGCCTAGATTTCCGAGAACCCCTAGAGAGTCGTCGGAGCTTTCTTCAATTTTTTCTTTTTGCTTTTTTGTCTAGACCTTATTGAAATATGTTAATGTCTCTTTGCGCGCAGCGACGCTTTGTGGATGTATATACTGTATCTAAAGTGGATTATGCGAAGTAATTAGATCTCGTGAAAAGAATGGACAATATTAGACATTTTTCGAGTATGCGTTTCCGATGTACGTTTTTGGTGATGGTTCGGTAGGGAAAGAGCCACTTCTAAATTATAGGTGGTAATATTTTATACCACTTGTCTGTACATAAATATTTTAGATATTCCATGAATATTAATAGAGTCAATCTGAAGCACTTAGTCTATTAAATATTTAAAAGTATTAAAAGATATTCCCTACTTAAAAATTTAAAAAATTGTGAACTTGAGCGCTTTAATTAGGTCTATGTATACTCCGGGATCTATAGCTGAATTTATAGGCAAAATTATAAGCAGTAACTAGTATAGTATTAAACTTCTTTAGACCTATAATTTTCTTATTTATATTCGCGACTTGAACCAGACAGATAAAATTGGCTTTAGTTCATAAATCCATTAATACAAGAGAATATTCCCTAATGCAATAATCCTATAGCCGTTACAAAATAAACATCGCCAGCTAACTATAATAACAAAAATGTCTTACGTATACTTTAAGAAATATTAGGCTTAGCTCGTTTTCGGAAACACGATTATGATATATAAAAGTCAGCAAAAAATAGGGTTAAGACTAACGAAGGAAAATAAGCGCGAAGTGTTTTTATGAAAGTGCAAATATGTCGCAAAAAAGAGTTTAAACATAGACGCGGGATAGTTTAGCAAATTTGTCACGCTTTTTACTGTAGGAAAAATGATACCGAGCTTTAATCGCGTTATTTTGGATCACCTTAAACCCATATTAAAACTACGGTTGAACCAAGAGTGCATCGTGGAGTGCGCAATCCGTGAACGAGAGACTAAATCGGTCGAACGTCATGCGCAAACTGTAGGCGCTGCTGTTGGGAGAAATTAGCTAGTGTAGGCGTCGCTCTCTGATCAGAGATGGAGGGGCGAGAGAGAGAGAGAGAGGAACATTCGACCTTGAAACTTGCCCGAGATAAAATCCGCAATTCCCTCAGCCGCGTTTACTAATGCTGGTTCTAACCAGTATTGAGTTTCATACTCCTGGTTGATTTCTCTTGAAAAATGGATACATATTTACAGCTGAACAAAAAATTTGCTCCTCGTGATTTATTTTCCATTGTGGCTTTCAAAGCAAAAGGAAAGAGTAAAGCTTAGCTTTAATATTTTGTATATTTTGTTTCTAAAAAAAAGTTGCAAAACGCGAGCCATCGCGTGATGAATTTGGGATAACGTTCCAATCGAAAATACACGCGTACGTAAATGAATAGACAGGTGCTCTAACGATCAGACTTGATGTTATATAGGTTAATAACAAAGTTTTATAAGTTTGGCACGTTTATGAGAGATTTTTCGAGACTGGCATGCGGAAATTAATTGACCGGTCCATCCTGATCTTATCTTGATAGACCGTATGTCTTTCAACCAAAATAGCAATGTCGAAGGTATACTGTTAGTCATAAGTTCGGATTATTTTCTGGCCAATATTGTTGGGTTCACTCTATCTTTAGTGTGCTTCAATCGCAAGATTAACACAAAATTACGTTGAATTGTGCACATTTTGCAAAAATATTGCTTGCATATGGTCATAAAGGTTTTCGAACGTAAACTAACATATACTTAAGTACTTTGTATTGTAAAATTTCACTTAAACCTTTCAATTTGTTTGTGCGCAAATCACGAAAACGTAAACACGTCTTTATAGAAAACTACCCGCTTTATTATTTTTCAAATTTATACTCTCAGTGCAGTCAAACTTATTGAAATAAATCTAATAACCTTATGATATTGGTGTTCGTATTTAAAAAAAAGCTATTACCAAATATCTATACAAAGATCTCGCACGCAGGTGACGGAGCGATATGCCAAAAATAAAAAGATCTAAGTCTATCAAGGCGAAAAATGGAAAATGCGCGGGATCGTATTACGAAGCCAAACTCATTCGTCTAAATTATCTCTTTATCACTTAAAATGAAGCCACACTTTAATTCGATTCCCGCGAATCGTTTAAAAGTAATTGAACCAACGTTAGTTACTCAAGGATGAGCCAAAAATAGCGACATTAGAATGATATTCGAGATATTAACGATCACTTTTGATATCAAATAATAATGATGATGAATTAGGTGCTAGAATCGAATTTTTATATTCTCGACTTTTTTATACGTGTATATTGGGTGTTGGTCTGTACCGGTAGTTAAGAAATACTCATTGCGCCGATGAAAATATATATTTCATTTATTTTGGTAAATTTTTGAGTTTTACAAATTAATGCGAAACAGGTTAAAAAAATTACGGCCTTCTAAATTCATTTCTGACCCAGACTGTGACCTCGAGGTAAAAGCGAATAACTTGAAGGAAATGTGAAATGAAAAGTCAATTTTGTTAACAAGAAGGCAGGGCGTTACGCGATTGGTCGAAGGTGCTAATTTCAAATCATCTATGAAAATATAAACAAATTTGAATTTTAAAATCATTCGGGGGTATTTCCTGGATGTTTCACTATGTAAGTTGGTCTTATAATTAGTAGAAGAATTCGTAAAAAAAAAATCAATTGAATTTCATTTTCACCCTACCTTTGGGGTCAACCCGAAAGGCTTCCATCTTTAGTACCTCTGACTATTTACCTTACAGCACGCCCCGCGTTATGAACCCAAGGAAATTAGTTTTAAATTGACATTTCAAGAACTACACTCTATCCAGAACCTCGTTAGGCACTCTAAATTAGAAGGCTGACCCTCCATTGTTCAACTAATTCCTTTTTATATTTGAAACAAATTTATCAAATTAGTACTTTGTTTGCTCAACAACGTGATTCGCCTTTTAAATATTACCAGTTTCAATCTAACTTCTTTGGGAGTCCATAATAGAATTGCAGAGGCCATGATTCAACCAAGAAGTTATATCTAGTTTATTAGGGAGAAAGTATAAATTCGCCACATTTCTACCTTTATCTCAGTCCAAACGTAGGTCCGGAGTTAATCCCCGCCTCTAAATTACAACGAGCATCTCATTGGTTCTTGAAAACTCACGTCAGCGCGACGGGAATGAAGTAAATTACGTATTTTCGGACTAAGGAGAGGCGAAAAAGCCCGGCCTCTTTTTAAACCCCCCTTGTATTTTGAAAGGGGGACTTGGACTATGGCAACTTATACCTTCTCCCTAATAAACTAGATATCACTTCTTGATTCAACATAAATGAAGCTACACAAAACCTGCCCCCTCACCCCTATTTCCTTGAACTCTTTTTGTATGAGTCAAAGTCTGTTTGGGGTCACGCGATCCAAAATTAATGAAAAGTAGACCTATAGGAACCCCTTATATATATATTTTTCTTTATGGCTTGGGACCAAAGTTTCAGAGTCAGACGATGAATTATTAAAAGTGTATCATTGCCAAGTCATGTGGCCGTTAATACGTCGAAAAGACTAATATTTTGGAGTTGTACGTTTATTTATTTTGTATATTATACACAAACGACGGAACGTTTATCTTAATATATATGCAAATTACGAAAGAAGTGTTTGTTCGCGACTCTTACAGTTTCGTGGAAATGACAAAATGAATAATATAACTAGTTTGTGCCATGTCTTTGACAGTACGTCCGTGAACCTTCTATAAAATGGACCAGAATCTTAATGGTTAAATTTTTCTTGCTAAAGTGTACCAAAATAATTAAGAAAAAAAAGCTAACAGACGACAAGGTCTTTGAGAAAGACGGTACAATGTAAACAAGTAAAATGGCCGCTTGGTCTCATTTCGCAAACCCTTAGGAGTAATGTTAATTTTTTTGCATGTATTTAAAAGTAGAGTTTAATAAACTAATTAAAACTAGGAAAAATTAAGATTTGCCCGTTTGGCAATTGTGAAAGTGATTCAAGGAAATTGAAATGGAAAAACATACGTTTTGTACCCTTCCCAAAACCGTCATGTTTGTTTACGTTGTACCGCGGCGCGCGTACCCTGCGCACAGACGTAAGCAGAAAAAAGCTCCTAGTTTCTAGTCCTTCTAGATTGATGGTTGAGAAACCGTTACTTTGGCTGGAGGCTTAGGTTATTTCCGTCGCGTCAAGAAACACCGCCAGACGGAGCCCTTGTTCACTACACGTGGGAGCCTGGGAGGCTAGCCAACTCGCACTGACTCTAGCTGTGCTTCTTGGCGCGAAGGTGATCTTCTTCAATGCGTAGAGGGATGGTAGCTAGCCCCTATGCTACGGTTAACCAACAGCACCATATACTAACTATTACCGTTAACCTTTTTTCAAGCTACCAAGCGAAAACGTTAATCATTGTTAACTTAATTTTTTATCTTCTAACATTTGTTTTCTTCGACATTCCTCTCGCGAGCTCAATTGCTATAACGAAACTGGCTGTTAAGAGACCGGTGCATAGGGCGTACAGAGCGAATGTAAAACAGTTTAATCCTAAAGAAGTTGACATGTTGTCGGTTTGTTTTGTCGGGAAACATAATCGGTTCACCCAGACGTCAAAATAATATGGCTTGCTGAAAACGCCAGACGTAAATAGACTAGAGGCCCTGAAATACATTAAGGGAATATTTCAAGTAACATAACATTATACCAGGGATAGATTTAATTTTAGAAGTAGGAATGGAGAACAGAGTAATCTGGGCGCTCGTCAAAGTCCCGGACCCCCTTCCACGGGACGGAGGGGTATGAAAGAAGAGGCGGGTCGTAGCGACAGAGGTAAAAAGGAATTGCGTATTTTTCGCCGTCCCTGTCAGCAACGTCATCAAAACATAGTTTAAGTGAGCCAATAAGATAATTTAAACTTTTCTTTATGTGTTGGAGGGAGGGGCTCTATACTGGGCTATGAGTCGGACTGAAGTAAATAGTAGTAAATACTAACCCCATTCTCCATTCCTACTTCTAAAATTAAATCTATCCCTGATTATACCTTAAAGGATCGGCCTTTTTCTAAATATAAAAGGAAAAATATTTAAAAAACTAAATGATCTCTTATTATAAAATAATTGGCATTAAATTAGTCTTAAAAACGAGGGCTACTGCGCCATCCGCCATTGCTTTAGTGGCGTCTTTTTAAAATTACTAACTATTAATTATTCACATTGGAAATATGAATTCCTTTGTACGCGAGATGTTTTCATAAATATACTTACACGTTTCTTACGATCTTCTTGTATTTTTCCGGAAATGACTTCCTTATTGGAAAGGCGATCGCGATGTCGTAAACCTTTTCGCTGAGCACCCGAAATTTGTTCGATGTCTTCTCGCGACAATCTGATAGATATCCGACAGTGGCGAGGACGAAAGGTTCGGGTAATACGATGAAATTTCCATTTTTTTCGAGGTTATCGAAGGTTCCAAAAAACATCGCTATCCGCGAGTGATGTTAATCCTCCAGTAACCTTTGCTTGATCGTAAATGTCTCGTCGGACTTTGTTTTCGGACATCTAACAAAGTAAATTTGATAAAAACAAAATGTTAAATAGACAAATAGAAACGTGTGAAATTTCAATCTTTACTTGTAAGGCAAGTGGAACGGGGGAATCACTCATCAGGAATATTTGTGAATTTGGAAAATGCTTTCTGATGTCCGCTAGGGTTTCAATATAAACTAGTTCTTGTGGTAAAGTTAAGACGGATAGAATTTCCCCGGTGAATGCTCTACTCATCCAAAACCCGTGTAAAACGCAAATTAGAACCAACAAGCGGATACCATTACCACGTGGTGATACGTCAAACGCTGAAATGAGAAATGTATACCTGTAACTGCTTAATTTCGTGATTGATTTGCATTTATAATAAGCTCATAAGCTATGTTCCATAAGTTTGTCACTGAGAGCTTGTCATGAAGTGACGTAGGTCGAAAGAGACGCCTGGTGAGACGCTGTCAAAGGTTTAGTACAGAATAAATAGGGAGATGGATTGCAAAACCGCGTGTAGTCAATTCTGGCGTCGTTCTTGAACTAGCCCTCAGTAAGGCTGTGGCATTACGAAGTTTAGGAAGTGTCATATTTATGAAACATATCTTATAAACTTGTAATAGTATTTATACGTGTAACGTACGTTGTTGCAGGTTAATTATAGTTAAATGGTACATCCTTAAGAACCAGCGAGACGGGATCTTCGAAAGCCTACTCGAAGTTGTCCAATTGTCGAACAATAACCACGAAAAGGACAAGAATGTCGTGCATAAAAGGCACGCCAACCATAACTGTAGTTATAAGAACAACGGAACAAGTTAAGGTTAATCTTGTTACGCAATTTCTCCTAACTGCTCCCTTAGCTCCCGGAGTAGCCCAAACCCAAAGAAAAAGGGAAGCCCTCATATGAGTGGTTCTCATATTAGCGGACCCCATAATAGCGGTTCTCAAAGCTGTTTTTGGAACTATTTCTAGAACTGCTTTTACGAGGTACTCTCAAGAAAAACACCGTAAGTTAAGCGATATAGCTTTAGGCAAAGTTTATAAACACCGTTGACCTTCTAAATTAGAAGGCTTTCGTTGGTAACGCATTAAAATTGTACTATACCAAAGTCAAAAGTGATTTAGTCGTGCATATAACCTCTTTCGAGAATATTTGAAGTGGAGAAAAGTTGTTACTTTTCAACTCCAGGGGAACGTCTGCGGAAATCGCAACCCACGTATCGGCTACAATTTTAAATTAATTATAATTAGTGTAGCGAACCACGAGAACGAAAACTTGAATTAAATCGTAATGCACCTATCATCGTTGATGTGAAATCCAAATATCGCACGTTAATGGGCGTTGTTGAAAGCAAGTTTAGTCCGATATCCGCAACCTGCATTTTCTAAAAAATCTCAACACATTTACATTTTATACAAGTCTTAAATGGTATAAATTATTCCTTGAAAACTATTTCTCTTATGGCTCAATGATAACCCCGCAACTTTATTGTAAATTTTATGTTTTTGACTTTTAATCGTAATTTAAATGAAAACTCACGTCATTAACGAGATAGCCGACGTAACCAGTGGCATTATTTGACCCGTGTACATCTCCATAATCAGCAAATAAATCGTGTTTTATTATTGTATAGCTATTTAAATATTAAAATTTTACGAATTTAAAATATGGTAAAGTGTAGGAGGTAAATAAGTAAATAAATATACTTAAGTTTAAGTTTTTCAATGACGGCGTTAGCAAAGGTTGCGAAATAGCCATTAAGGCTATATCGCCCGTTTTCACCCTCTTCAATATTCAACCAGTACGGAATCTGATGAAATGGTTTTTATAATTGGTAAATTACATAAAGTTAACCATGGAAAGTAATCGCAATCCACGAAACGTTAAACATTATTATTCCATGTATTATTATTTATATAATTATTTTGAGAAATTTCTTACTTCTAAACCGACGAATGTTATATTTTGTACCATCGTATTTTCAAATTGCGCTTTCTCAAATTTAAGACCATATTTATAAAGAACTGCACTGTAGCACGTTTTGCAGAATTGTATTTTTATTTGCGAAGTCGTATTTGTTTTATAGTATGGAGTTACGATCAGTACTGCTACGTTTTAATTAAAAGGAAAAACAAACAGCCCCCATTATCTCCCAAACATTGTATTATCTCCCAAACATTGTCATTATCCTTGATATGTTTTAATACAAATAGTGCACGTGATGTAAATATTTATTCTTAACTAGTTAATTTTAGCAAGAAAGTTTCTATGCAAAGAAAATATTCTGTCGACGCTATACAATTACAATAGAAGGGATGGTTTTAATTAATCCATTGATCTGAAATTAAACTCTGCATATATGCTGGGTTTATTGAATTTTGGAGAGTTTCATCGGTATAAATGGAGTTTTCCAGCACTTTGTTTGTCGAATTGGTTTTTCCATAAGTATCTCACTTAATTAGAAACCACTTAATTACTTTCCATATACTGTAGATTTTCTTTTTACACGCGAGGTGAAATTGTTACAGAAAAAAAAATAATTCATTTACCAGGGGTGGCACAGGTCAAGATAAACCAGGAAAAGTCAGGGTATTTCAAAATGGGTAAAGAAGATCAGGGAATTTTAAGCCACTGTACTTCGGTCCTATAATTACCCTTTTTGTAACACCCTGTATAATAATAATAATTTATATTGCATTTTGTAGAAAATGCTAACTACAGCTACCTTATTGAAATAGTTCAACCCTTTCTTTTTTTCTTTCTTTTTTGAGTTTGGAATATGTTCTATATCAAATTACAATCTTCCGAGTACAAAATGAAAATAGGCAACAACCTTGTAAACTCCAATTGCATACAAAGTAGAAATTAATTCTCGTAGCAAACTTTACGTGTATAGGAAGGAACAGTGAAGAAAAAGCACACACACTCTTCAACCTCCAGCGTTCCGGCATAAACAATAGGGGGTTCCTCATATCTGATTTTCTAGAGTGCAGGAAACTTAAAAGATTCCGAAAAAGGGAAAGACCAGAGTATGTGGGGGAGCTAGGGGATGGAAAAGTATCTCGAGGAAGTATCCTCCCATCAGCCTCACCCTGAAAACGGAAAAGATAGGGGTGCTTAGGGAGGCGGAAGAGATGGAGATCTGATCTTGTCAGATTTTTAGATGGAGTCCTCAACGGAGTTTCTCGAAGAAATGGTTGAGGAACAACGAGGAAAGATTTGCACCCAGGTCAAGAAACACTATCGTCACAAAAAGTCAGCTTATAGTAACCATTTAACTCGATTAACAATGTCCGCGAGGACGAGTATAGAGAAAATTTCAAGAAGAAAGAATAACAAAAATACAAAACGTTTCATAGACTATGCAGGAAGACACGGAGAGAAATTATGTGCCGGCTACAATCTTTGTAGAATCTCTCCAAGAGAATAGAAAAAATAACAATAATGCCAGTATTGATATCTTCCGCAACCTCATCCCACTTTTCTTGCTCCCATGCTCTTCTTCTGTCTGCAGTTCCGTCTTTTAAAGATGAGGTGGATGAGAGAGGTAGTTAGAGATTTACACGTGACTTTTTAAGGAGGTTTTGAGTATTTGTAGTTTAAGGTAATTTTGAGGTATTTTCAAATCGTGATATTAGAAACGTAGTTACAAGGTCAGTGTTATTATAAATGGGATTTCGAGGTCAGTGTTATTATAAATGGGATTTCGAGGTCAATATTATGGGAAAATATGATTGAAGAGAGACCTCTCAATTAAGGCTCTTGAACCATCTCAACTATGAATATGTCTGCCCTCGTATCCTTTGGATCCGTGAACGTAACGTTTAAGCGTCGACGGCGGGTTTACCGAATTCCCCGATCGTGTCTGTCAGCCGATTTCTTTTCTTTATTGGTTCCCCGGGGGATTGCGGGATATCTGTCCCCCGATCATTGCTTTCCTTAGCCTTAACCCTCCTTGGACTCCCGTCTACCTTTTGGAGAAGTCCTCGATAACAATCTTAAAGAGCTTTCGCCTTTGGGTCGGAGCCTGCGTGCCACGAAATTGCCTCAAAATCCTTTGTATACTTTAACCCCGGCGCGCCCTCCCGAAATAAACGGCTACAACCGATAAGATCGTCACCCCGACAAAGTGGCGACGAAAACCCCCGTGAAATGAGAATTGCTCGAGTTTTGTTTTACTCGAATAGTTGAGACTAAAGACTCGAATGACCAGATGGCGGATTTATAAGGGGGTGAAATGTTGTACTTGCTTAATTGGGTTTTTGTCTCGAAAAAGTTGTTAGGCCTTTTCTAAGTTTTGATTGGTTATTGAGTGCCCGGAGGGAGGAAGGGATCGTCTCCAAAGAAGTTCAATCTTCTCACCTTCTCGAAATAGACTTTCAGCAATTTTTAATGGAGGAATTTATAAAATCCTTTAATTCTAGGAAAAAAACTCGTATTTTTCCTATAATGAATTTAAACTTTTGGCTGGACTCCCTGGGAAAATTGTATTTTAATATGACTTTACACCCTAAAAATTGCTAGTTTTTAATAAACATTTTAATTAAAATGGCCAAAATGAAGTATGGTGTGTCCAAAAATAAATTTCTCTTTGGGGGGTTTTATGACAACCAATGATTCTATCACTTTGATCAAATATTTCTCATTGGAAATTACTTAAATTTGGAATACCGTTACATCGATCGATTGAACCAGAAGCCGTGTTCCCATCTTTCAAATCCGTTTTTATAGAAGAAAATTAAAATTTGTGATACTCTGTAACAACAAAGGATTTTGAAACTCCGTCGTGTTACGCGACATGTACTCTTTTCTCTTCTTCTTTACTTATTTTACTTAGTGTAAAAAGTTTTAAGTTGAGGAAATGAAGGAAAAGCTCTCAACACACTCGGCTCGCTTTCTTTGTCTGCCAATCAATTTTTATTTGCCCAACTCCGTATAAAAGCAATCTACTTCCGTTTTTCTTTTTTTCTTTTCTTTTTTCACTCTTTCCACTCTCGCTAGAAGAATCCCAGTTCTGTTCAGTTAATACGAGTCAATAAGAACAGCGCCACGTGCTATACCAACACTAAGGGACTAAGGGGTGACGTTTTATTAAAGGGATAATGGAATGCTAAATTGTAACTTCGATATATTCCTTTTTTTCTATCGATTTAAAAGGATTTGATAAAGTATAATTTCGAAACCGTGATTGATAAATTTAAATTAATTTGTAAGCTTTAACTTTAATTAATTATTTATATAACAACCTGTTCTGGATATTAATTTCGCTGTCCCTTTTAACTCGCATTTACGTAAACAATATCTCCGTTCCTTAACGTTACTTCATTGATTAGAATAAGTTGAACGGATTTTGTTGCGCTGAAAGTCTTGGGCTAGATTTTTCCCTGGCAACACTGGGGGGACTAATTGGGACTGGCCACTCTACAATGATTGATTGATATTTCCTCCACCTTCTGCCACCCACCCTGTCTCGCATTATAATGGGAAACCTTCTAATACCACACTACTTCTAGACCGCCAGCCGCTATAGTTTTACTCGCGGACTAATACATCTACCTTATAAAAAAAAATAATGGTTTTTCTCGACCTTACTTACTTGCTGAGCTAACAAGTAGTTTCCATCTAGTGGAAGCGGGATCGTGTGTGAAGAGGTTGGTTAATTGGAAAGCTATCGACTTTATTTATTAAATTGTTTATTCCGTTCAAGGGATACACCGGCCGGCCTGGAGTTGTTTTCTATTTTAATTGAAAGAGCGTATAAAATAATGAATATGTCAATTGGAACCCAACCATGTTTCCATCTACAATATTCAAGAAGATACCAGCAATTAAGTTTTCGTAGTGGACACAGGACAGTAGGCTTTCGAGCGAAGCACTCACTGGGAAGTACCCCTATTTAACGAATCCGTCATGGTACTAAGCTGGGGTACTTCCCAGTCCATTGCAAGCTAAAAATTCAGAGAAATTCACAAGAAATAGTCAGGGAAAACATGGAAAAGTCAGGGGATTGGCATTAACAATACCGATATAGCTAAAAGCATCGCTGTAGAATTGAATAAGGTTGAGAGTTACAAGATAAGAAGTAATTTGGGTAAGGGAATCTAGTAACCAATCATACTAGCTACTATTTAGGCTTAACGTTAAGCCTTGGCATTAAATATATGTCCTACAGTGTACTAATAGCCAGTCATTCTCCCGAGAAAAGATAAAAATAAATGAACTTACTCGAAAAAACCTCCCTCGGGGTCTTTTTCTTTCTTTCTTTCTTTCTTTCTTCAAATATAATCTGGTTTTAAGTAAATGAAGCGGACGATAATGCGAGCAAACCTTAAAACGTTACAAAATCCTGGGTTATTCTCATTCGTCCGTGTCTCAGAGGTTAACTTATTTCTTTTTGAAAACATTCAAGAAATAAAAACTAACTCGAAGAAATGTCTCGAACCCAAGAGACGTACATCCGAGTTAAAAGTCATTTTCCATTTCCTTTTATATCCTTAATCATCCAGGGAGTTCACGTTGAATAAAATCCTAATTCTAATAATCCTTCGGCTCAATATTACGTAGTTACTTGAATAAAATGGTTAGGAAACGGCTCTAAAATTATAATATACTCGGCTTTAACATTCGCGATAAATAGTTCCTTCATCATTACTCTATTAGCGCTTAACTATTTCCCAAGGAGAGTGTAGATTTTAATCCCACGTCAAGAAAATCAAGGTTTGTGAGTTGATTACTGAGGATTTAGTACCAAACAGTAATAGAATTCAACCCACGGTGCGATGCCCATCTGAAGTTTGATGAACAGGAGAGCAAACAAAATGGTTCAGACATCCATCTTCTATTATCCCCTTCTGATGTTACCGCTCCTTTAAGGTCATCTTGGCATATTCTACGTTAGTTTTATTTTTGATCTTGTTATTGTTCAAAAGTGGGTTTAGCTAGTTGATGGGGGGAATGACGTCTTAAGCGTAATTTGGATGAAATGTTTCCCGGCGCAATTTATGTAAATTGAAGAATATTAAAATTCCTTCCATTTCACAACGATATTCTAGGCAACGTATCTTTCCTCAAAGGAGAATTGCTACAATTTCGGTATAGAGAAGCTAATCAATAAGCCGATAACCTTCATTTTTCACTTTCTCTGTCCATTCCGCGTATATGGTGTCGTTTGATCTGTTACTTTCCTTTATGATATAGTTTTCCTTTAAAAGATGGGTTATCGGTGATACGTGAATCACTCACACAGTGTTTCGCAGAATCGTCCTTTTCTCTTGGATCTTCCTTTCTCGATATAGTATGGCTTAGATATTCGAGTTTAACATATTGTACGAATAAGCTACGGGAATAGGAATACTCAAAATTTTGAGATATTTAATTCGATTTTCTAATCTTCCTTTCAAACGATTTTAAATATATAAATTGTGAGAATACAAATTTCTTCAAAAATTCCGGGATTACGTATTTGAAGTTTTCGTAGAATTAAGTGAACTTGGCGGAATGGTCTTTGATGTTATCGATTCTCATTTATTAAAGTATAATTAGGCAGATTATTCTAATAAATAAAGTCAATTAAGTACGTCTATACATAATTGAAAGAATAGCTCTGATAAGATTCACATTGTTTTATAACAAATTCGTCGCATTTCTTCTTGATCACTTTCCAGGTGCAGTATTGCCTTGTGGTGGCCCCGTTTTTATTAATTATTTTTGATTAACGCAGTCTAAACTAAACTTCTCCATCTCTGTCGACGTCATCCCTGTCTTGTGAAAGTTGAACGTCCCCTGATACTAGTATCATGTAAACTAAGCTTTAAGCGATGTAGATATACCCTAGACTACAACAAGGGAAATGAAAGGATCTGCCCTCTTCTTCTTTCGCTGCTGTATGTGATCTGTTGTGGCATTTACTTGTGGATATTCCTCACTCGTTCTTTTTCATCTCTTTCGGACATAACCCACATTCTGCAAAGATAACCCCATAGACTAATAACAAATAGACTGGATGATTACAACTCAACTGATCAAATCGAATTGCAAACGATTATTTCCTTCGTCGTTTATTAGATTTAATTTGTTTAATGAAGTTAAAATTTTAGGACACATACTCTTGCCTTGTGACTCTCTCGGCTTGGAATGCACCGATGCAAACGTTCTTTATCGGTTAAAAGCGACGGCGTTATAAACTATCCCATTAATGACTTTCATTAAACCCAACTCGCAGGCCGCCATCGTGGGTTATTTTCCTCGCGACAATAGACAACGCCAGACGGAACCAGGCTTCGAAATAAGGGTATTTTCCCAACTGGTCCTTCAAACTAGGGACCCCTGGTGTCTTTAATAATTAAACGAGTCCCAAGGACCAGTACCTCTTACCATATGTACTTAAGTTGGAATTATTAAACTAGTCCTTGGTACCAGTGAGACTTGAGGTTTGAATTAAAAAACCAAATGGTTCACGGAATTAATAAACTGCCGTTTCGGACTTGTATACCTGTCTAATTTCGAAGCCTGGACGGACCAAGAGTATTTCACTACACGCGGGAGGCTGTGCTTCTTGGAGCAAGGGAAGTAATCCAAGATTAGACCAAGTAGCTAAGTATTGTACTCTACGATTTACTCTGGATAATTCCTACCCAGTTGTCCTATATACTTCCGTTAATTTAGCTAGCGGTCTAGATGAGTTTAGTCTATGGTACGTAACTCTTCTTCATGTCCTCCCGCGATCCCACCCATAGCGGATAGTAGCACCAGGCTAGCGTGTACAAGACGAAATAGAAGACGCCTTCCCGGAAATTAAGTTTATGTCCAGTCCTCTTCATCTTCCCCTCTCGATCTAGTAGTACCTACTACCTCTTTGCTTTTTCTCTTCCTGCTTCGGTCCTCCTGAGGAATTCCTGGTTTGCTAGAACAGCCGGGCTTTTGGTCCTATACGATCGTTTCGTACCCGGGGTAGATTTTGGTCAGGGGAGTAATAGTGTCTTTATTCGTTGACTGGCGTATACATCGCTTCCGAGGAAACATCTTCCCCCTCCCCCCACGCCTTCCGTCGTCTTCGTCGGTTATCCCTTTCTCGTTTCTTATCTCGGACATTCTTCCGCGGAAACGGATTTGTCCTTCCTTCATTTTTCCAAGGACCCTATAATACCCGTCACGATATTTTTGCCGTGGTCATCTGCGGTTGACGGGAAACATTGAAAAGACCACTGAATAGGCCTGCGAATTAACTTATAGCGCAGTTGGTACAGCGAGAAACTGAGCTAGCACCAGGCACCACGAACTCGAAGGTTACGAAGCTACAGTTCTCTGCTAAGTGTTTTTGTTTTTGTGTGCACATTTTGCTATAGCGCCTGTAAAATGCTCTAGAACTGTAATTTAGAAACTGTTTTGAAAATCTTTACACTAATCACTGCCGCTCTCCAGCGAGGTTTGAAGTTCAAACCTTAACTCGCCAAACCCCAGTTCAGGGTTATGAGCGTGGACACGCTACTGACTGAGCTTCGAGTGAATGGTTTACTCAGTATAAATGTACTTAGTAGCTCTTTAAAAGCAGGAACGATGCGGCTTTAATATGGCCTGCCGAGGCATCTTGTTAATTTATAATATTATCAAAATGAAACGTTTGACCCAATTTTTGATATTTTTTTTTTGTTACTTCGTCGCACAAAGGCGTGACAATCCCCTCGGAAGAGAAACGCCCTCTTTGCTCCAGTGTACTTGCTTTCGATTAATATTGTTACAAAAAGAATGAGAGAATAAAAAAAGAAGAATTTTTCGAAGAGAACGAAGAAAGAAATTCGATAGATTGGGTTGTAGGTCGCCGTTAACCCCGTCCTCGAGTCTCGAGAGAGAACAGCCTTTGACTGTAGTTACATTCTATGGAATGATAGCGCTAGATGCCATTACTCTATACACCCGACGACGTCACTCGATGAATGAGAAAGTGTTCCGGGAAAAGAGGAAAACTCTATCATAAAGAACTTCGCTTTCTTCTAGTATTTAAGTCGCTTCAAAGATACTAAATTCCAATGCAAAAGAAATGGCTACTACCGTAGCAATTTTGGTCGCTTCCAAGCCGCTAAAAGAGTATCGCTGGCCTCTCTTTTGAAAAGACTGATTCGTCAAGGGTTATAATAGATGAGATGGCGCAATCAGTGTTTATTCACTTTTTACGGAGAATATTGAACCGTAACCTTAAAAGATTAAACATTATTGCATTTCAAAAATACGAAATATTTCATGAAGGAAATTTATATTATTTGAGTTAAATCTGCTTGGTCATTTTAGTCCTATATACCATCAATTTTGTCCTATAAAATCCTAAAATATATGGAATTTATAGACTTGGCAGTACTACGTCATGCAAAGTCACGCTAGATTCCACTTGTGCTAAAAATATACCAGGAGGAGGGGCTTAAATAACTTTTATTCTGTAAAAAACAAAATACCATAATGTCGTTGGGGTGGAGCCAAGTCCCTATTCGAGTTCTTGGCTGGGTTTCCCGCTGGAAATATTTTTGACCAACCACCCCATCAACTATAACTCAAAAATTTAGATCTACGTTGTTCATCCACAGAAAAAAATATTGAACCGTAAAGGGGAACGCGAATAGAGAAGATCCATAAATGTTAAAAAAAATTGGGAGTTTTGATTGACCTGACATCAATTAATTAGGACTTCAATTAAAGAAGAGGACACTCTTTTCTACTAGGTCATTAATTTAATGACGACCCATTAAAACCCAGACTATAATAGAACCGAAGTTTTAGCTTCGATTATGACGCAACAGTTGAAATGACTTGGGAGTAAGATAGTGATTACTTGCCAATCAGATCCACGTAATTATATTCAATTATTAATGGGGTGCTGGTAACGTCTCTACTTAGTATGACATGTTAAATTTTGATTGCTTAATTAAGTCTATATTTCCCGATTAAAATAGATATTTTATAAAGATAGTAAAAAAGATTTGATCAGAAATTCGTAGATTTCTTCTACTTGTAATCTTTAAGAGACCATAGACCCCATACTGATTGAAGACAAGGGGAAGGGCTAATAATTCCTAGCGTTTCATTGGCTATTCGCGTATTTGAGACAACTACCTTTGACCCTAGGTTTACTCGTTTAGAATACGCAAGTAGAACTTGTTTACATTCGGGTAATTCAACGCTGAAAGATCGCGGGAGCGCTGTCTAGGCACAGATCACTAGCTACATCAATATCACGTGCATGGTTTCTAAGTTCAAATACATTATGCATGACGTCAAGGGTGACAGTTTTTTATACGTTCTCATCTTTAATTTAAGCGGAAAGGCCCAGAAAATGACCTGTTAAGGAGTCCAAGTAGAAGAAATCCAAATATTCCTGATTTGATTTATACCATTTTTTTACGTCAGATCTTGTGTTTTATTTGTGTGATGACCTTGCGCGTATACGCTTGAGTTTTGTTGATCTCGTATTTTGATTTATTTTCGTTCTACAGGTGCATTAACCAGGAATGATTTATGGCTAAGAATTCTCTCGTTGTTCTTATATAATTCGACTCGACGTTCCGCAACAAATCTTAAACGCGTCGCGACGCTGCTTCTTGCGTCCCATCTTGGAGTTACGCATCTGTGAGTACACTATTTTATATTTATGCTACATGTGGTTATGTAACCTGACCTGGCTTTCCGGTACTGTTTTGCGTATATCCACCGCCATTTTGAAAAATGGGCAACACCGTGTGCCTTTACTACTAGTTAAGGGGAATAATAACCAAAACAGTGTATACAACAAATTGTTTTATACCGCCGCCACGAATGTGTTTTGGAATTTGTTTACATCATTCATTGCCGCTGCCACTAATTCGCTTCTTGAACATCATCTGAGTTTTCTCGCCCCATCTTATTAATTGAGATAAGATCCGCGAGTTTGAGGAATGCGCGAGTATGTCGCCATTTATTCGTGGCTAATTAGAATTAACCGATTCTTCCTCTTCCAATGATACCCTTCCATTCCTTCCTTCCCCCGAAAACTAGAGGTCTACTTAATCGTGTCAAGCTGGTACCCGTCGGTTTGAGCAGGGTCTACACTCAGATGCCGCTCGCCAGCAACAGATAAGCTCCTTCCTATATATTTGGTTCCTCTTTACTCCCGCACCACCGTTTTATAAACCCTAAACCTAACCGCGTGTTAGGTTAGGCCTAACGCGCGTCACTTTCTATCGCGCCAGAGCTCCGTTACCATGACTACAATCGTTTTCAACCATCATCTTTCGCGCCTTATACTCATTCTCTCGTGGGTTAACGCTAACTAGATTAATTAGATGGGGTGGTTTAGGATTTAGAAACAGCTGAGTAAGAACAATGAGGTAGATGCAAAAAACACGATCGATGCTCTGAGCCCCTTGTTTGTTTAGGTCATTTATACTAAACAAATTTTCGCCATAAGAAAGAACGTCTTGTGTAAGTTTAACCATCTCACTTTGGGGATCATGGATTTGTCTTGCCGCCCGCTGGCGTTATATTTCGTCGAGTCGTGTCATCACGGCGCGTTTTGAAGACCTTATGATACTATTGTTCCTAGGTGTCCGAGTTTAAACTCTCGTCCATTACTCTCTCTCCATCTCTCTCTCTCTCTCAAGAGAGAGATACCTCGTACTTGCTATAGATGGGTGAATAGTCGGTTAAATTTAGAACACTTGTATAAATTTGTATGGTAACCGATTCCAATCTAAGGTGAGATTAGATTGAAAATGTTCCAAGACGATTTGACACTTCCCCAAAGGTTCCCACCCCACTGCACCGGGGAACTCTATTTTAAGAAATGAAAGATTTTTATTTATTGATGATGTGGAATTCTTTGTCTTTTCAAAATTGTTATCATATTTTTGTCAAGTTCACAAAGGAACCATTGCTTTCGGTAGTATGATAAAGTTTTTGGCAGTCCATATATTTCTTGTTTAGTGGTTGACATGTTATTTGAAGTCCAAATTTTAACATTTCACGATATCAAATATAACTTTTCAATATTAGGTAGATCAAATCTCGAGTTAACACAACGATCTCTATGTAACAAAGGTGAAACGTATCATACGTAACTTCTAAACAAATCTAATTCCGTTCTCCAGGGATCATTGGCTTTATTTAGGCAATGGTCAAATGGTCTTATTTTGACCTTGAAATAAACAATATTGACCCCACACACGACTTTGAGATTTTTTTACTTGGTGGCTGCATCGTTTATAGCCCGCAGAAGTCATTTTGGCCGGTCCTTCAAATTAATTTGTTTGTGCGCTTGGACTTTCAAGGATAGTTCTGTTTTATATAGTGGAACGTTCTCTTCTGTATATAAAAATCAATGAAAGAATTTGGCGAGTGGGGAGGGGGCGAAAGAAAGTGTCCCGCATGCCAGAAGAGCCCAGACTTTCTTCTGACAACCATTGAGATAAAAAAGCCTATCCCATTAAGTTCTATCCAATCTCTTTTCCGTTTCCTTTTTGCGTTTTTTTTTCTTTCTTTTCTTTTCTTTTTAGCCAACTCCCGTCTCCTTCTTCCTTCTCCCTGCCCCTGGCTGGCTTTATTTGGTCTCTCCTACAGTAATACCTTACTCTTTCATGGTCCCAATGCGCCCTAAATTCTGCAGTACTCTCTAGATTCCTTTCATAGAAATATCTTTCTAGTCTATATTTGTTCTTAATTTTTTTTTCTTTTTCTTCTTGTATCTATTGCACGTGGCCTTGACTCGAAGTGTATGCGTAGGAAGAAGGCGGGTTAATGTCCTTTGATATTCATGTCACAGATTCTGATTAAGTTTTTATTTATTTACATAAGAAAAAAAGGCAATTTTCTGCCCTTATTGAGTTAAAGTGTATTTTCGAGTAAATGTATGGTTTATTTAGTTTAAGATAAACGTTATATTATTATGGGTAAGTTATATTCGATTCGATTGAGCGGACTGTAAGTGGTATCAATTTGATTCAGTCACTAGTGAATTTAAAAATGGGACGAAAAATCTGGGTACACTCCGTTCCATTTATTCTGCCAGATGTAGTGCCGATAGCTGTGCAAAAGCGGTCTGTGGTTTCGTGAACAGAACGCAATGCCACACTTTAGTGTAAGGGCTACTCACTCACTATTTCCAAACGTCAGCAGTTAAAAATCAGTTATGTATGGAACAAACACACTTGCGATTTCTGGTGTGGTTTCATTCATAGTTCGGAATACAAAAAATAATAATAATAAAACCCTTTTCCGCATTATTTCGAAGTTTTTCTCTCGGATCCCTGAGAGAATTTGAATCTGAATATTTTGTTGCTTATCAATGTGGTACAACTTATTTTTCCCCCAAGCTGTAACTGAAAATGTTCTTTATGAACTGTATGGGAGTAGAATTTGTGTAGCAGCGTCTTCCTTGGACCAAGTACAATTCCTCATTTACTGTTATATTTCATTGGACGGCCTTTCTCTGGCAGTAACATAATTTAATGTTCCAATGCCAAGAGTATTGTTAGTGTCGTCCCATTCACTAAATATGACCGGACGACATATTTTTTTTTTCTTTTCTCAACTAAAGAGAGGGAGAGAGAGGTCAATAATGGTCAGTAACCTTCTTCCTAAATTACAAGTATATTGTATAAAGTATAAATGCGTTTTAGTCATTCCAAAAATTTCATTGAAAATCAATTGCCTAAATATTGTACTTGCGATGTCAATATGAGATTTAGCATTATGTAGTCATCCACATTCGATTTATTGCGATTGTAAATTGCACTTGAACAAAATAATATATATAGTGTGTTTCTGATAAGTCTGCACCTTAAATAAAGGGGTATGTTGTTTGGGTGATTTTGAGTCGAAAATGTGACTTCTGTGACATTTTTCTGTCACTGTTTTCAAGTTAAGATTGCAGTTTTCGATGGATGACCCCTTTAAATTTAATTACGAAACTGAAAGACAATGATTTTCTAATTTAATTAAGGGGTCATCTCTAAAACACTCGAATCATAACTCGAAAACAGGCGCCCCGGACGTCAAAATGTCATATAAGTTACATTTTTGACTCAAAATTGCCCAAAGAACATCCCCCTGGGACTTAATTTATGTTAGACTTATCAGAAACTCCCTGTATAGTCATTCATTGCCCATATTTCTCTCTCTCTCTTCTGATCTCTTCTGTTTTTTGATCCTTTCGGTTTGTTGCTCGTGGAAGCAACCGGACCTGTAAACACATATCTTTTCCGACTGGATAGGGAAACCGGAGGAACCGAGCTAGGATTGTACGTAACCGCTCCAATCCAAGGAGAAATGTGTCAGGGTAAAACGACCGTGAAAAGGCTGCCTATATAGATGTGTATAGTGAAGATCGCCTCCTTTTTTTGTCTTTCGTGCAAGTTAGATGTCCGTCATGGAGTATAATAAGGAAAAGGAGCCCCAACTTTAGCTTAACTATAGGTTTCTACGAGCACAAGGCATGCTAGGCGCAATTACGAGATAGATTATTCGTCAGAAATAATGATTAGTCTAGTGAGATGATGAGATCTTCCCACAAAATCCGCTTATAGATATGTTTATATAATGGCTACACATTGTTGTATTCCTAGTTTATATTTTATTTTGCTAAGTTTATGCTTAGGGAAAAGCATTCTTGGATAGCTTCGTAGTACTCATTAGCGAAGTTGAATACGAGAGAATTGGTCTTCCGACACATTTCTGTTCAATACCGTATATATTGTTCCGGATTAGATGTACGCGACTTAAACTCCTGTATAAGATTTGGAGTCAAATTGTTAATCGGCTATTTCGGCCCACTTTCCCCCCCCCCTCTATTTCGATAGCTTACGATACCTGGGATGTACTGCAGTAAATTAAGAACGTATTAACGTAACAGAAATTAACAACGTAATATTGTGCAGCTGTACTTTCAGGATGTCAGTTAAAACTTGTGACAGTTTTATTATCCAATATTCCTAATAACTATTTTCAATGTACAATAGTTTATCGCTGCTTCATCTCCTATTTACTATATACTCTTTGTTCCGCATAGCGTAGAGGAAAGTTGGGCCGTTCTTGAGTTAGGTGGTAGGTAATAGCTAGCTGCCCGTTTCCATCTGACGCTACGCTATCTGTATATACAGGGTGTTTTTGAAAAGTCCATCAATAATGAATAGACGTGTTTATTGGAACATTTTGAGTCGAAAATGTTCTATGACTATTTTCCGTCCGAGCTACTGTTTTCAAGTTGGAATTGGAGTAATTTACGTATGACCCCTTAAATTTAATTAGAAAATTGAAATAGAACTGTAATTTATTTAAGGGATCATCCCTAAAACATTCAAATCATAACTCAAAAAGTGTGGCTCGGACGACAAAATGTCATAGAACATTTTCGACTCAAAATAGCCCAATAAACACGCTCCTTCATTATTGATGGACTTTTCAGAAACACCCTGTATATGTACTGGGTGTTTCTGATAAGTCTGCCATAAATTAACTAATTTTGGGTCGAAAAATGTCCCATTGGGCAAAATGGAGATAGAAGTTACATTGTCGACTCAAAATCGCCTAAAGAACATAATCCTTTATTTATGGCTGACTTATCAGATACACCCTGTATGGATATACACTAGCTCGATTGCTGGTTGCATTCGCAATATCATTATCTGCAGGCCGGTGAGATTCTACACCGTGAGTAATACGCGTTCCTGGGAGAATAACTCGAAACAGTCACGTTCGTGGCCCCATTCTTAGCGGCGCAACCAAACATACTTGTATACTCATACCATTCTTTCCTTCCGAATGAAGCGTTCTCTCTTTATATGTATGTGTATATCTATAGCATTTTCTTACATCCTTAGTAGTAAATACTGTATATACGAGCATCAAGCCTTCTCTTAATCTTTATCTTTTCTCTCTTCAGTTTTCCACTCTTGTATTCTATTTCCATTTCATTGCTTGCTTTGGTCTGGCTCGAGGCTATACCCCCTATCACTGTTTCGGTGCCATTGTTGCCAGTTTAAATGGTTTGGGAGTAACACTTTAAAGCAATTGTACTCTAGTTTTAAATACCTGAAAATATTATAAGGCCTTGTAAGTTAAAAAATCGAAAACAATTTAAAAGAATTTGGTATTTCAAGATGGCCGCCGCTCTCAAGATGGCGACTATCATAAGAGTCTCGTCTTTTCTTTTGGTTTAAAAGATCTTTAGTTCGCGACTGTGATTTACTCCATCGTCAGGGACCCAGGGCATTTCTTGACCATTTGTAGATAAAAACCCTGATTTTGACCTTCTTAAGACTTGGCAATCTTACCCCTCAAAAAATATCAACAGTTGTCGAAAGGGAGCAGAGGTCATATCAACAATTTTTATCTCTTTCTCTCTCGCGTTGGGATGGAAGTTATGAAAACGAAGATAAGTTCTGTATGAATTAATGTTAGTGCTTTCGGATGTATCCTAAAAGATTTGCTGATGGGGTTTACTTATAGGGTTTGCTTTTCTTTTGGAGTTTTTGTCTTCAAAGTACTTTTGGTTAAGCCCACATTTAGGGTTAAAGGTCACCATATATTTTCTACGGGTGCCCTGTAGAAGTGTTTGCGCTAGCAATACACCACGGTTCAGGGGGAAGCGTTGTTTAGGGCTGATTCATATTTAAATTAACAGTCAAATCAAAATGTAAAATAAAGAAGTTAAGGTGAATAACGATAGATTTGAAAATAATTTAATAATACCGAAAACGAGGCTTTATTTTGGGCGCATCCAAATTAACCTTGACAATCCCTTAAGGCATAATTATTCCGAATTTTTCCACCTCCCCCCTCTCCCCACAGAACCTTGATTTTAATTTTTCAAGAGCGCCTTTTGTTTCGAGTGTTTTCCCCGCGAGTAGAAAGCGCCGCCCAGCGACTGATTTTCGAAACAAATCCTGTTAAATTTCCCCCAAAAATATCTTTGGACCGCTTCCCTTTCGGAGTGGTTTGCACCCACTGACGTCAATATCAAAATTGGCTCTTCCAAGTATGACGTCACGGCTGACGTATTGCCCGAATCCCAACGTTTTCCTGCGGGCAAGGAGCAAATCGATCGGATAAGAGAGTTCTTTTTAGTGAAGGATTCACCTGGCAGAAGCGAATTAAGATAAAGGCGGGCAATGGTGAAACTCGTAGCCTTTTCGAGGCCTTCTTGTCTATTCGGCTTTGTTCGGTGGACAGAATTAAGATACGCTAGCTGAGTTTTTTAGAGGTGAATGTATAGGCGAAATAGAGACTCTTCGATATCAGCGTGTATAAGGAGGGGGGGAGGTCTATCTATAACTCGATCGTGACGTCATATTCCCGGGGCTTTGGAATCTGATTGGTTCTTATTTTGTACCCGGTAATTGGATGCCCCGGCGCTTGCTAGCTGGAACACTCTTAATGAGTTTGAATATATATATAAAGGGGAAGTGTAGTTAATTTACAAATAAAATATCAGGCTAAGGAACCTTCCCTTTAATTATATAACCTCGGGGCCCCCGTATCGAATTTGCGATGTCTGAGGAATCAATTTAATATTTTAACGAATTTTCGCATAGGGAGGGACTCGCGACGGAATTAATCCTATGGACTGTCTCCTCGGGGCATGCGTTCATTTTAAAGCTGCAACGTGTTAAAATAGAGCTAGGCCCGTGTGAACATAGAAAATAGGCAAGACCTGAAAATACTAGTCTAATTGGTTTAAAACAAATACAATGTATCAGGGAAAATTATGATTATCTTTCAAAATTTGGGAAAAAATCTATGCTGCAGGACTTTCCCTTAAGGGAATGTTATTTTGGCGAATTTGAGTGGAAAATGTTCTATGGAATTTTGCCCTAAAAGCCACTGTTTTCAAGTTAAGATTTTTATGGACGGCCCCTTAAATTTAATAAAAAAACTGAAAGACAATGATCGCTAATTTAATTAAGGGGTCATCCCTAAAATATTCAAACCATAACTCGCAGACAGTGGCCCTTAGGGGAAAATGCCGTAGAACATTTTCGACTCAAAATCGCCCAAAGAACACCACACCCCTTAAGGACCACTCCATTTCTATTCCTCCCTGTTTTTTCACTTGAATATACGAATTTGAGTATACCTTTTCCTTTAAATTGGTTGACCATAAAAAAGCGACCTCTGACACTTTTATTTTTGGTATATTAGCTCAAGTTCTTGCAGTTTATAAAGGATTGCCCCAGGAATTGCCTTTGAATTTTCTTTCTTTTTTTTCTCTCATTTGTTTGGAAAAATCTTCCATCGCAGTCAGTAAATTTAAGCAATTTACCTCAGTGCGGTTCCTTTACTTTAAAGAAAAAGAAAAACCACGGTCGAGGTCATTTGCTATTCCAGACTCTTAAATTTCTTGGCCTCGCCAACTTAAAGATACGCATTTTTTATTATTTTTCTTTTCTTTGGGAGATTGGTTTTTGGTACGTTATAGACATATATATATATATATGCATATATTTCTTTCTTGTATTGGATTTTATTTTATTACCCGAGTTTGCTTGAAGATTTTTCTTTGCACTTCAAGATATGAATGTAATTTCAATCTCTTTCAAAGATAACTGTACGTTTTTCTATAATCTAACTCAAGAAAATAAGTATTTCATAAATATGTTTGGTTTTAACTAATATATTTATTAATTACTTAATTAGTAGCGATTTATAGAAGAATCCGTTAATAAGAAAATATTTTAAAACCTTATTACCTCAGATAAATAGATATATTTTAATTAGTTTTAATTTTTTAGTGCTTAACTTCAACGGGAATTTAACATCTCTATAGGGGTTTCGTAGAAATTGCATTACCCTGGTGATGCGCTTCTCCTTGAACACCGATGTGTCGCGGTGTAAACATTTCTACAGGGGCCGTAGGATTAGCATGGGTAGGAAAACCCCTAGATGTTGGCTTTGCCATATCTATACGATGTTTTAAATTAGCTTTATTAGATGAATTCAGAAAAAACCTTTTGGGGTGGATTTGGTAAAAGTTGGTTGCAACGCGGTTTAGTACAGGCAAAGGCTTACCTCCCTGCCTTTGACTGTAACAAATTGTGTTGCGTCCGACGTTAACGAATTCCACCTTCTCTTGATAAACGAAGTTAATTTATTTATTTATTAGACTGCGATAGTAAATCCAATATTCTTGAGGTGTAGACCGATATTTTTTTAAAAAACAGTTAATATTCAGTAATATAAAGCAATTGTCAATCAGTTAATTCGGTAATAGAAAGCAATTGTCAATCAGTTAATTCGGTAATAGAAAGCAATTGTCAATCAGTTAATTCGGTAATAGAAAGCAATTGTCAATCAGTTAATTCGGTAATAGAAAGCAATTGTCAATCAGTTAATTCGGTAATAGAAAGCAATTGTCAATCAGTTAATTCGGTAATAGAAAGCAATTGTCAATCAGTTAATTCGGTAATAGGAAGCAATTGTTAATCAGTTAATTCGGTAATAGAAAGCAATTGTCAATCAGTTAATTCGGTAATAGGAAGCAATTGTCAATCAGTTAATTCGGTAATAGGAAGCAATTGTTAATCAGTTAATTCGGTAATAGGAAGCAATTGTTAATCAGTTAATTCGGTAATAGGAAGCAATTGTTAATCAGTTAATTCGGTAATAGGAAGCAATTGTTAATCAGTTAATTCGGAAATAGAAAGCAATTGTTAATAAGTCAATTCGGTAATAGAAAATAATTGTCAATCGAATCGAATGAATTCCAGTTATTCATATACCTCACATGTGTTGTGAAACAATTGCGTATATTATATTAATTCATAGATCTGTTTCTAAGTTCGATTTCTAGTCCTGACTGCCTATGCCATCTAGGTCCAATTTATCGTAACATTTCTTGTTAACTCGGCTATGTCTTTGAATTTGAGGCTAACCCTATAGTTGAGTGAAACCACCGCGGGAGAAGCGACCGGGTTTCATCAGTTTAGTCGTGTTGTTCGATTTATCCCATAAAACGAGTCTACCGAAATAATAAATAAAACTATTTCTTCAGATTTCGATGTTATAACTAAAGTTCCCCGGGCTTTGCTTTCCTCCAAAAATCAGATATTTGTGGTTTACGATAAGGTTGAATCGGTTAGTCAGACAATTTCAACTTAAGTTGTCCGTGACTCGTTTCTTATCTAGTTTATTTTTTTATATAATATCCCTCCACTCTAGTATCGTACACTCTGAAACTTTTAAGTGAAATAAACTGTAGAGAAAGCGAGTATCTCTTTTGGTTTACGGCAACATCATATATTTCCTATAAAGGTGTAGGTACAACTGAAGTTATGAAAATATACCAAGGTTCCTTTAAAACAAAGTGTTTCTGAAAAGTCAGAACTTATGGGGGGTGTTTGGGCGATCAAATTTTGCCCTAAGTTATGATAGGAGTGTTTTAAGGATGACCCCCGACTCGAAAATATGCAAAGAATATCCCTCATATTCAAACCATATGTATGGAAAACACTAAATCAATGTTGATTTCTAGAATTTAACGTTTTGTTTTGGTTACCTTTGGGTTAATTTACTTTTGATTATACGAAGCAATTTTATTTGAAACACGACCGTCTCTTTTCGAGCTTAATTCGATGGAATGGAGCTATTTCGATTTCTATATATATACTGATACTTGGCTATCATATCTGAGATAAATTGTTAGTTTTTTCTGAGCTTGTCTCATGGACAAAGCTAGGCCTAATAAATATAGGGTATTGAAAATATTTAGAACGTCAGCAACTTATCCACCCGCCATTTTCAAAGATGGTGGCGTATTAAAAAGCTTTCTTAGTAAGTAAAGTAGTTAAGATCAATGTCCATTTCTTTAAATAAAATTTTCGAGACGATTTCAATTAGATTCGCTGTTTATAATAAGATTATTTCTTAAAGCAAACATTCCATCGAAATAACAATCATTTACTTCATCTTTTCTTTATTATATTTTTGGGATATTTTTATTTATCTCTCTATTGTTGTTATTTGCATTTGTTGAAATTTGTATAAGGCTATTTTTGAGCGAGTATATATTGGAAATGAATAACTATATTGTATAATAGAGCTCTCGGAGTCCCTGCTGGATAATCTAGCTAGCTTTGTATAGATTATAATTTGAGATTATATAAACATAATTTATGACATATTATAAACTATATAGTACGAGGAAGAATTTAACGTAACGTTGTTGGGGGGAAAAGGATTATTTCCTAATCTAATGAGGTCATGTTTTCGGACGTAGGCAATTATACATAAACCAGATTTTAATTAACTCTTAGATCTTTGTCACGTAATTAAGCGTAGGGCCATCTGCTTTAAAACGATTCCGAATTTTACGTAATTGTTTCCGGCCGACTGCGAGACTGCATGCAGACCTACTTTTATTTTAATTTCAATACTTAGGCAAAATAGATTTTAAATCGAGACTGCAGTGGTAATTGAGTTTATTCGAATAATGGAATAAATATACGCTAAATAGAGATCTAGTTAATTAGAATTGTTTATTTTTTGCCTAATTTAAAGAAATTATTAATTAAAATTCAACACAAACTTGAGTTGAGCTTTGAAACATTTTTAGGCCAATAGACAAGATTCTGTGTTTTAAAAATTCGCAGTTGCTAGTTGGTTTTTATACAAATACACGTTTAATTTATCAAAAAATTATCTCCTAAACCCTTGAAAATGTGTATAAATTTATCGGAAATATTTTTTGTTCATTAAAAAGCGTATCTTCGAAGATTCGCCGAGGCTTAAATGTACCAAGGCTTAAAAACCTTAAAACTCTAATTAGCAAGAACGAAACGTTTTAGCATTAGGAATAGATTTTCTTAGTTTCAATCTAATTATTCAAAATAAAGTTGTGTCTATAAATACACCCTACTCTTGAAAGTTAATCGATGAACATTCTTACTCAAATTTTCTTTGACTTGTCTCGTACGTTCTGGTCCCGCTTTTAATTGCAATTACAAAATGGAATAGGGATGTTATTTAGTCTAATGTAATCTCTCTTCGCATTTTCTCTTCCGCTCCCAAAATAATTAGGCAAGGGTTAAAATATCCTTAATGGAAAGCGTGCATGCCTGGCTCCGTTTGGCCTTCGCGCCGACATATACTGTAGCCACCGCCGCATGGACAACTTTAATTAGCAGCGCTTACAATGCCTGGATCCATCCTAAACCATTTGTAACGATCACTGTCTATAAAGATAGACGGCACGTGGAAATTCGTTCAAGTTGGCTCGCTTATTGCGAGGGAGAAAATGTAGGTCAAAGGGAAATATTTAAGGTTAATTGTTGGCGAGTTTACTGTTAGTTAGCAGGAGTATATTTTGAGATTAAAGGTCATTTCAGTTTAAGGGCTAGGGAATTTCTGGGTAAAAGGTCCAAGCTCGGACTTCACCACGTGAATCGAGATGAAGGTGAAACGTTACTAAGCCTAAATTCAAACTTTTCCTTGTTCGTCTTTGCTGACCTTTCCTTTCACAAGTTTTAATCACGTGACCCGTGATGTAACGAGTTTGAAAAACGTGACCCTTACTTTCACGAGTTTGAACCACGTGACTCTAGACTTCACGAGTTCGAATCACGTGACTCTAGACTTCACGAGTTCGAATCACGTGACCTTTGTCTAAATCACTTGGATTCACGAGGAATTTTCAGTTGAATTCTTCTCTGGGATCTAGTTAAGTTTCACACGCAGTTTAATTTATTAAAATAACCAAATCCAATTAACTTGTTCACGAGTAAGTAGCTTCACTTCCGAGTTATTGACTCCTGAGGCTAACGTAGCCTTAATTCACTTTATTCCTACTTAATCTTCGAACGAAAAAAATGCATCAACTTTATTAGCCTGATTCTAAATGAGTCCAATGGCATCTAGATAGCCATTTGAGGCTATGGCTCGCTTGACCATGTAGGAGTGTTAAGCTTAGCCTACTGACCTAGCGAGCAATTACTCGAGGTATAATCTACTTTGGATCGCTTGTTCCCTCGTCTATTCATCTATCTATCATAGAAGCGTCTAAATATAACGCGGCCCTCCCAAGGAAGGGACCACCGCCCAAAATCGCCAGCTTCTGGCCCCCATTTAAAGTGACTGTGACACCTTTATTCGCACTATAATAACAATCGAATTGAAATTACGAGTAGTGTATTCCAAACGCTAAAAGGGTTTCTGCCTTTTTTTTCCCCGTTGAATTAGAATACGTCCAAAACTTGTCACGTTCACTTTAACGATTAGCCGAAGGGGCTAGCTGCCGTGCAGCTTTGAAATTGAGACGTAATCGCTGTATCGGATTAATTATTCACTACCAGACTTATCTCTCCCAAAGCTTGACCGCTATATGGGCTTAGTTATGGGAATTCGGCCGTTATATGTATGGCTCGGCGATCGCTATCTTAAACCATGGGCCTTTTTTAATCAAGGAATCTTTTGTAAATATTTAATTTCGCGTATAACCACGAAATATGATTCTTTTTTATTTTTTTATAGACTTTTTAAATAAATATCCGGTTCAATTTATTTTTTAATATTGAATTTATTCGAATATAGTATAGATCCCTAAAAAATATTTAATTTTAAACTTCATTTTTATACTTTTTTTTTAAATCTGACGAAATATTTGAATATATAGCGTATATTATTTGAAATATTCGGTTGGCCACGTTTTACATTTCGAATTTGCACCAAATACGGCCCGTGGCTTTTTTGACAAAAAAAAAAAAAAAAAAAAAAAAAAAATACACCCGAGCTATAGCGAACAAATAAAAAAAATGACTCATCTCTTTTCTATTCCGGATCAAAATACGTTAGAAGTTTAAAGTAAATATGATCTTTTGCATATTCAGCGTACCGCTCCGATACATGAATCTATTAAATATCTCACGAATATTGATATATAGAATTTTTCTGATAAGTCTGATAAGGTGAATGTTTTTTTGGGTGATTTACACTTTAATGATATAACAGGGTTGATACAAACCGGGAAAAATCAGGGAAATAAATTGTTGACAAAAACTTCAGGGAAATTTCGAATTTTTAGTAAAATTCAGGGAATCAGGGAAATTTGCGTCAAACATGGGCCGAGTAATTAAGCAAAATGTTCGTGAACATTTCCTCCATAGGATTAGCATTACACTGTACTTTGGAAGCTTGGAGGCTCTAAACTCTATTTATGTTATGCGGATCAAAATACTATGTTGGGATGTGATCAGGACCCGGATTTAAGGTAGGGCAGGGTTCATACAAACCAGGAAAACAGGGAAAACCTGGAAAAATCAGGGAAATAAATAGTTGACAAAAACCTCAGGGAAATTTCGAATTTTTAGTAAAATTCAGGGAAATCGGGAAATTTTCGTCAATCAGGGGCCGAGTAATGAAGCAAAATGTTCATAAACATCCCCTCCATAGGATTAACATTACACTAAACTTTGGAGGCCCATAAACTCTGGTTACATTAGAGATACGGGGATGTCCTTCGATTATGTAATAGTCCTATTTGCTCCCTCCCCCTCCTTCGTTAACATTTGCTCCATAGGATACTCCATATACGGGAAAAACCTGGAATTTCTCTCAGGGAAATTTGTTTACCAAAAGTTGTATGAACCCTGATATACTTTTTCTTCTCCTCTTTAACATCTAGCCCAGAAAAAAAAATAAAATCATATATATATATTTAATTAAAATGGTAAATCTCGGTCCAATATTCGTGATAAAAGTTTATGAAATTCATGGCACTTGGAGCTTCTCCGTCTTGGAGAAATCTCGGAAGTAGAATCTTCGCGGATGATGGAAAAAGGAGGGTGCGGGTTGGAAGAAAGTCCATTAAAATAAGAAAAGACTTTATATATTTTTTTGTCTGGCGCTGTTCGGTTCGCGTGGTGCGGGGTTTTCTGTCGAGGCCGAAACATCTCCTATTACTTTCTGCCTCTCCTATTTATGAAAAGATAACACAAAATGTAAGCTTACGACTCTAGTTCTAGGAGACGTAAACAAGCTATGATTGAACTAGCCGCAAGGTGTAGTACGATGAAAACATCCTGCCCCGAAATATATCTTAGGGGGGAAAAAAAGAAACGGATTACTTATCCAGTTAAAATAAATTCATAGATTTAAAGCCGTCTTACGCGGGTTGTACCTTGAAATGTCCGTAGATTCAACGGTTTAAAACAAAAAGGTTCTAAAGGTAAAATAACATCAAGAAGTGATATCTAGTTTATTAGGGAGAAGGTATAAATTCGCACCACACCACATTTCCAGCTTTATCTCCAGTCCAAACGTAGGTTCGGAGTTAATCCCCCCGCCTCTAAATTACAACCAGCATCTCATTGGTTCTTGAAAACTCACGTCAGCGCGACGCGAATGACGAAAATTAAGTATTTTCCGACTGAGGAGAGGCGAAATAGCCGGGCCTCCTTTTACGTCCCCCCTCCTTGTATTTTGAAAGGGGGACTGGTACTATGGCGCGCGAGTACTTAGGCATCTTATACCTTCTCCCTAGTAAACTAGACATCGCTTCTTGGTATAACATTATACCTTAATATAAAAGGAAAAATATATAAAAAAATTAATGATATCTTATTACAAAATAATTAGCATTTAATTAGACTTATAAACGAGGACCCTTGCGCCATCCGCCATATTGGTTTAGTGGCGTCTGCTAAACTGAACCGGTTACCCCTTAAACCTGTGAGAATTCAGCAACTCCGTATAGGGGTAGTTATTGAAAACATTACGAGGACAATTTCTCGCCTATGGATGCAAAATCAATGCTGGAGTAGCGAGCGACTTCTTGTACGGTTTTTTTTAGCGCGCGGCGATGGGAAATGAATTTCGCGGACGTGGCAATCGCGTGTCGGCCTAGCTTAACGAAATCAGTTTCACGGAGAATGTGTACGTGACATTGGCGTCATCACGCATTATCCACCTTAAGGATTTTTTCATTTCGCTGCCGCCTCCGCCGCCCGGACACTGTCAAAACAAGCGATATACTCTGCTTTTGAACCTTGTTTTCTTATACCCTCGCGCTCACCTCAAGAGACACGCCTTTTCTTTATAGGGCTTCGAAATCTCAGTTATCTTTAAGGGGTGAAAAAATGCAAATTACCTCTTTATTTTCACTTTTCATTCATTGAGGATTTTCAAGCCTCATAATAGGAATGAGAATTTTTTATATGGATTCTAATTTAGATTTGTAAATTGGGTTGTGATTGATTCGAAATCTCAATCGACTTGCAATTTTTGATTTCAATTTGTTGTTTGCGGTTTTCTATGAATTTTAACCGGCACTCGAGACGTCCCAGTTGATCACTAGGTTCACTAATCAACCCATAAACCTGCGCTCTCTTTTAATATAGGCGTGGCGTGGTCTACTTAATTTTGTTTTTCCACGCATTGACAATTTCAATCAATAAGGTATTTTGAAAAATGAGTGTTAGATTATTTTTGGAAGTCGTACGGTGCAAACCAGTTAAATGTAAAAAGATATTCGTAAGAACCCTGTTCCCTATACTGCGAAAGGTTCAAAGGCGACGTGTGATCTCTCCGTACCGCCTAAGTTTCTCTTCTTTTCTATTTGCTTTTGCATATATAGTCTAGTCTAGAAGCAGCTTTTAAAATTCCCTTAGAAAAACCAACTTCTTATTTTTTCTTCGCTAATTTTAAATAAAGTGCTAAGCAAACTTTCAAGCATTTTATAGCATTATAAACCTTAACGGTTTAATTTAAAATTGTTTTTGTGTCCCGCTATACTTGTGGAAGTTTTAATTAAAATATTTAGCCTGTATGCTCGTCTATCTATTAAAGTATCAGCGCCAAATTTTAGATCTTTATTATGGAGTGAAAATTTCTTTAAATTCTGTATTCGCTTTTTATTCTTTGCAAAAGAATAGATTGAAGTTTTTTATTATTATTATTATTTTTTAAAATGGATGCTGTTCTGGGATATAGCTTGGCATCGGCTGCAGGGGTCCCACAACAGTCCCCGGTTCAAGATTGATGGATTCTTTTCTTCGCATTAGCTCAGCGATTAAAAAGAGGAAAGGGGGTGAGAACGTAAGACGACGATAGGCTTCTTTTTATACTCCTGGAAGAGACTAGACCCTTAAAGGGAGCGTCAAATGTTTACGGGAATATTTCCTTGGTATACTGCACTTTGTCCGCCAAGGAGCTTGGTCTCCCGGTGTAAATAATATCAATCCTCCTAGTCTGAAAACTATGTATAGAGTACACTTTCTTTCTTGCGCGATAACTGCCGCGTACTTCAATCGATTCAATTGAAATTCGGTAGTCATCTTGGAAAATGGTAGCCAAAGAAGTAACCAAAATTGTTTTATACGCTGTAGCTCAAGGGATGATTGAATTATTATTTTCGTATAGTGGTTTATTGTGGCTGTAGAGATTTTGGTTTTAATCGGTGATCATCTTAAGGCTCTTTCAGACGATCCAACTTTTTGAATCAGCTCGATGGGTCAAAAAGTTGTATCAACTTGCCCAACTTTTGAAGGGAAAAGTGAAATAAATCCTTCCTATTCACACGACTAAACTTTTACCGCCAAATGGAGCTTTTTAAGCGCCACCTACCTTGGCACTTAAGAAATAACCCGCGAAAAAGGCTTTTTTGTAATTCATTTTGATTGGCTGGAGAAATGAACTTAAAAAGTTGAGTCAGCAAAAATTGGATCGCTGATCCAATTTTTCCTAGACAACTTTTTTGGTGACTCAACTCATCTAGTGTCTATTCACACGATCCAACTAGTTGATTCAACTCGAGTTGACCCATCAAGCCTAGTCAAAAAGTTGGATCGTCTGAAAGAGCCTTTAGCATCTAAAAAGTAATCAAAATAATCTATCACGTGACGTATCCCCGTTTCATAACCGAATTGTTTATTTTAAACTCTATCCTTATTTATATTTCACTCTCTCTTTAATCCTTCGTATTCTGGTCCCGTTCTATCTTATCGAAAAAGTCTTTTCTTAATTCCAAAAAATGCAGCATAGCCTCCCCCCCTCTCTTTTTAGGAGAAACTAATTGGTCGGGGGTCAAAAGGGGCTCTTCTCCTGGTGCCTCTATCCCCCCTCCTTCCGTGATCCACCAGGGTCCATGGATTCTCGTTTTCTTTATCCTATGATAGAATAGCTATGCGCCCCCTTGTGGCCTTAACGGTTCCAACCAGGCAACCCTCCCAAACTCGCGCCCTTACAGTGCCATGCACTAACCCTGCCTTGCCCTTTATTTTTTTCTTTAGCTGGGTTTTTTTATTGCATTTTATTTCACTTTATCAGCCTTGAATGGGAACAAGGAGCCCTATAGAAAATAAAGGGAGTTTTAAAATTAATCAGACAAAGAGCCTTTAATCAAATAATTTATTCCCTGTCCCCCTTTTCATTTTAAAGCATTGATTTAGATTGATTTATTAGATTGATTGATTGATTGGGATTTTATCGAATGTCGAGTTAGTCTACCGGGACCAATCGTTCAAATTAATTTTAAGTCTTAATTTTGATAATCTTTCTTGTCTGGAGGAAGGAATTATTCTTCCCTTATCCTTTTGATGTTAAGAGGATGGGATGTCTCGTTTAAAGAAAGTTTGAGAATATTGTTGAGAATGATGGCTTTGTTTTTAGAAAAATTTGGGTTTTTTAATTTTGTAACTAAAGGGTTGCTGAGGGTCAGGGTAAACAAGAAAATTCAGGGATTTGTAATGAAAAATCTCTTTTTAACTATTAACTAACAATAATTTCAAGAATAGCCCCGTAATAAATAAATAAACCCCTTTAGTTAGCAGTAACCTAACAAATACGCCTTTTTTGCCCCTGTGAGTTTGCTTCTCCTTGGACAGTGATGTGCAGCGTGGTAAACACTTCTACAGGCGCTCGTAGAAAATACATGGGCACTTTTGCCCCTAAATGTAGGCTTATCCCAACATCCCAAAAACGTTGATATCCGTAATTTTTATTATTATATTTTTGCGCTTTTTATGCGACTGTAGATAATAAAAGAGTAAAACTTACCTATTTTCCCATTGATAAACTACTTTCTTTTGAATTTACTTCCCTTAATTTTACATATATTTCAAATTCAATCAACACCATTTCGAAGTACAGTTTGTAAGAACATAGAGAAAATAATACTGGAGAGATAATTCGGTATCCTATACTTGTCAGGCGCAGCGACTCGCGCGCATCCTTGGCTCCAGTTACGTAGGGAATAAAATGACGGTAGAGAACTAGAGAGTCCAGCCTCTGCGCGGGTCACGTGCTCCTGGAACAACAGCCACTTTCCCAAAAAACGCGTGATCCTATCTCCCTTATATTTGCTCTATGGTAGAAATAGCGAGAAACTTTTATTATTAAAATCTAAAATACTAATAAATTTTTCGGGGAAACTTTGGAAAGTGTCGTTTTTATCGAAAAAATAGAAAGAATAAAAATCTGCCAGGAAGAAATGCGAGGCCATAAAGACAAGAGTCCCTAAAAATGAAGAAGAAGAAGAAGAAAAAAAAAAGATCTCTTTATTAAATTACTTTGGGGAAAATGGTTGTAATATTACCTCCGCTTTCTTTTCTTTTAATACCGCTCCAGCCAATATCTTACGAAAATTGGCATAATAAACTATATCCTTCCCTCCCTCCCTCCTCCACCTCTATAATATTGATATAACTATATATATGTATGTATATACGTATATGAGGATAGTAAGAATTTATAAAAAGTACAGTTATAGTTATTGTCCAAAGATGGAGACGTAGAAGTTGAATCTAAATTTTTAATAGCTTAAAACATCAATAACGGATAGTGAAACACGTATTATCAGAAGTATATAATACTTCTTTTCGAGAGAGAAGTGTAACAATAAGTGGGGTAATTGTAATTCGAGGGAGCTAAGTCTTTATTGTGTGACTTGAAAATCGTCAATATTGTATAGCTCCTCCGACAATATTTTCCTTGATAATTCCCAAACATTTTTGTCCCAAATGAATCCAAATAGTATACTTTTATGAGTCCGTGTCTCTATCTATAATATCCTCAAAGTATGTTATATTGTCAGTGTATTGGATACTTGGGTTGAAATATCTACGCTTTTACTTGCAGCTTATGAAAAAAAGATACATTTCTCGCATTATAAGCGTCATTGGGAGAGGATCTGATCTAGTACATTTAAGATAATCCCTTAATGCTGTAAAAATTTCTATCTCAAATTCTAACACGTAAAGATTTTATCGTCGTTTTTATAGCTAATTTTTTTTACATTTCAAAACATTTTTCATTCTTCTTAAGCCGGTCGGTTCTAAGCCCGATTTACACGTGATAACATAACCTTATAATACTCTCCACTAATATTGGTCTACTATAGAAGATATCTCCAAATTTCGAATAAATTATATTTATTTCTGTAAATCCAAACCTTAACAGTGTAGAGAGGCAAGGCTTACTGCGATTTTAGGAGTGGGTTATCCATATAGAGACGGAGATTAGAGTAGGCCATGGTTTCAGGTTACTTTATTCCCTCACCGATTGAGAATTTTAATAGTTTTCCTTAAAGAGATTACAGAAATTCTCCAGGAGCTTCTTCGTTTCGTATGTGCCTGCCATGGAATTTGAGTATGACAGAAAAAATTAATTGAAGGGTTTAAAAATACTACTTTCCACTTTCCGCGGCAATTTTAGTAATCTCTCAAATTCATTAAAAAAAATAATAATAATGAAGGTATCCTAAAAAACAGAATCTACAGAAATATTTTAGTTAGAAAGAATTTTTATAAAAAATGTTTTGAGCACGACCAAGAAGTGATATCTAGTTTACTAGGGAGAAGGTATAAATTCGCCATATTTCTAGCTTTATTTCCAGTCCAAACGTAGGTCCGGAGTTAATCCCCGCCTCTAAATTACAACCAGCATCTCATTGGTTCTTGAAAACTCACGTCAGCGCGACGCGAATGGCGAAAATTACGTATTTTCCGACTGAGGAGAGGCGAAATAGCCCGGCCTTTTACGTCCCCCTTGTATTTTGAAAGGGGGACTGGGACTATGGCGCGCGAATACTTAGGCATCTTATACCTTCTCCCTAATAAACTAGACATCACTTCTTGGCACGACTTCGTTTGCTCATCTTTTTACAATCTGATCTATGTCGTTTGAGCGGCGCTCAAAGACTAAAGCTTCTCTTGTTCCCCAAAATATTTTGACGACATATTTTATTGAAAGAGTTGCCAAGGCATTTTATTTCGTAAAGAATCTAAAGAAAAGGAAATAATAAGAAAGAGCCGGGTAAAAAAATTTGTCTCGTCTTTTCTTAAAGGGAGTATAAAAGGCAATTTAAAATTTTGGTAGGCAAAAACGAGGATGACGTAACTAGCGCCACTTTTACCTAATGTCTGTTAAACGTGCTTAGGAATTAGGTGCGAGCGTATTGTCGTTCATAGCGTTACTAACAGATAGAGAGAGAGAGGCGTAACCCTTCCGTAGACTATTTTTTTAATAGCACATTGTGAAAAAAAAATATATTTTTGAAAACCGACCTTAATTCTTTCAATTATTTAGTATATTTTTTTAGACCACAGATAAAAATGCGTGGGTTGAATTTCTTTTGTTGGTTTGGGTACTGTAGGAGTTCTATCTGTACGTGTAAGGGTTACATTCTTATTCTAGAATCTAGATTATTAAATTTTGCAAAGGAATTGGACCACCCTGGAACGTAAATGGGTGGTTACTTAGTTATGTGGGATTCAAGAATTGAAATTTGAAATATTTAGTGATTTTTTTTATTGTTCTATGAATAGGAGCTAAAGGATGGTTTTTGTTTTTCATTTGGACTCATTTTTGGGTCGTCCCGTCTGCTTGAATAAATATTTGTAAATAATAAATATATGTAATATATATTATATAATAAGTAGGATTGGATGAATGTTTTCAAAGGTCGACTAAGGTTGATTATATGTTGACATTTTATAATCTGAATCATTGAAAAAATGCTTCTCAGTCCATTTTATTATCCCTTTAATTTTCGAAACAAGGAAGAATTCGGCGCCAGTATCTCCATCTATTTTTCCTTTCCACTAAAGCTTATTCCTAATTATTTTAATATAATTGTAAACTCCAATTTTCTTTGTTGGAAATGCGGGCTCTAAGAGGTCATTGGTTAATTCCTTTCATCAGTCTCTTTAGACGGAATTAAATTTTCAAGACAAAATAGGGGATGTGAAGTATTTTTTGTTTTCTTTCGCTCTCCGCCCACTCTCGAGTCAACTAGTGCAAAGATCAATTAGCCAATTCAGCATCCCATTCTCCATCCTCCCCCCTTTCTAGATGCTCTCGCGCTTCCTCTTTCTCTTCATCTCCGTGATTTTTCTTAGAACCTTTTTAGGCCTATAGCTTTTACTTTTTCCCCTTATTCTCTCGAATTAGCTGAATCGGGCCATTTTCTTTCCTCCTTCAATAAAAGTAAATTAATATTCGAAGTATGCAAGTTATCTCCAATCGAGGGAGACAGTAAGGCGTGCGCGGTGCACTAAAAATGACTCAACGTTATAGGTATGGTGGACGGTTTCTGCTCCTTCAAGGAATTAGTCACGTGGTATTCGAAATTGAAACTAAGGCTTAACCAATGAGAGAGAATATATTTATTAAACCTAGAGTCACAATGTGGGATCTCGAGAAAAAGTCGAGATCCACGTTTCGCAATACACTTTTTGTTGAGCATGAATCTTTATCGAATACGGGTGGCGCCACCTATTAATCACTTGAAGAACTTTTTTATTACCGGCTGCTGCTATAATCTACGTAACAAGCTCTCAAGATAGTTTTTTAAACGTGTTAATATTAAAATACGCGAGTTAAATAATAAAAACTCTAGTCCTTTTTAATCTAATAAATAAATGAAATAAAAATCACAACTATGTTTCTGATTGCAAATAAGCGAGTAAAAGTTGTAATTAGTTCCGCTAGAGTCTCACAGATGGCGCTGTCATCTTTTGATAAACGTGCTTGATAAGAACATTGTGTTTCGCGATAAGCCGATTTGAATTGTAACTCTAGGTTTAATACGTATATTCTATCTCATTGGGCTTAACGAAAATTTACATCTTCACAAATCACGTGACTTTAAGAATAATCAATCCCTCCAGACGAAAGTTTGTTAAAAGGCGCGAGATTTCAGAATGAGGAATGAGGCTCAAAGAGTATTTATGCTTGGCCTATTGCCTATTGAATCAGTTAAGTGGTAACTTTGGATTGAGCTGCTTCTAATTCGAGTCAATCGGTGGTGGCAGGGCCGCGCACGTCTATTGGAACTAATGTTCTTTTGATGGCTCTTAAAAGGGCTGCAAACATCGAAATCATTTTCCTGATTTCTCGTTTTCGGTTCGAAGCTTTTCTTATACTTGTTTCTCTCTCTCTCTCACTCACTCACTCTCTCTAAAACTTTCTACTTGATTTTTTCTTTATTCTTCTAAAGTTTCCTGTTCAAAATGAAAAAAGGAGGAGAACGGTATAGTTTCATCATATAAATGAGCTTGCGTATTTAATATTCATGCCCATTGAAAGAAAATAAACCACAAAGATCTAATATATATCAACAGAAGTGAGATGAGACTAGAAGTGAAGGGCTCTAGCATTGATAGTAGATCCTGGCAATAGTGAACAAATTTGGGGATTTTATGCCGCTTCCCACGCGCCTACACTCAAAAACATTTCCTACCCCCTTCTCCTCAACCGAAAGCGGCGGAACACGGACCCGGCTCCTTGAATCTAGTTCGGCCGTCTACCACCGCGAGCGTCTCACGTTTTGGAGGGGAAATTCTGAAACCGCCACCAGAGGGCCAACCGTGTGTGTGTTATCAAGAATATTCACTTTCGCCGAGTGAAGAATTTGGTTAGCTCAGTACTTCTGGTCTCATCTCACTTCTGATACCAACAATGATATAAAAATTTTAGTAAAGGAAAAAGAATTATTTCAAACTCTCGACTCGAACCACTTGATTTTTATTTTTCTCTTATTTCGTTTTCTGTGTTTATCTTTAATTCGAATATCGCGTTTCTTAAACCAAGGATTCACCCTCCTTCTTTAAGTCTCGGGAATCGCTTTTAATACGTATTTATCGATCCTCGCTTACTTCTGTTAAATATTCATGGTATTTTCTATTTCTTTTACTGGGATTGCGATTGCCTTACACACGTTTCAATTATTTTTTCCTAAAAAGCGCGTGTTGTCGAAAGGATTGTTTGTTAATCTTACGTTACGTATTGCGAGAACGTACTAAGATCTACCTAAGAACATACACTCATGACCTCAAATTGTGGAGGAAATGGGCACCACAGATGGGTAGTCGTATTGTTCTCAGGATTTATATTGGTTCTTGTTACGTAATGCTTAGGTTTATGTATTTCATATTTTATTTTATCAGGGAGGAAAGGGAGAAGCCGCCTAATGTTAACAGAACTCGTATCTAGCGGGAAGGGGTTGAAAACGGGGGTAAGAAATACTATGTTCTCTCTCTCTCTCCCTGGGTCATTCGGTGGATCATTGAGCATGCGCGAAGTGACATCATGACAGATAAAAAATTTGGATTTTGCGCAGAAGAGCTCGCGGTAGCCCGGGCGATACTACCCCCGTTGGCTGGGAAATTTACTTCCCCCACCCAAAAGAGAGACACCTCGCGCTATTCACGCGGCATCTCCCTTTCCTCCCTGATTTTATACTCTCTATTTTCAGAAATTATAATATATCAATATAGATTTTTTTGCTTTAAAAATAAGTTTATTTCATAAATTGGTTAACTTTCTAATAACTTTACATTAATTTATCTTATTTAAATATTGCCATTAATTAATATTTACAATAGAAATACATGATTAGATGTTGAATTGAGGCTAAGTCTTCGTTTTCATTTGCAATAGAAACGGTATTGACTAGATTAAATATTAAATAATTTTTTTTTATTTACCTTAAAATTTAATCATTTTCTTTATACTCTGTATCAAGTTTGGTAATTTTATCTGTGGGAAAAAGCAGGTGCAATTGTTATTATATTCGATCGGAGCTTCCAAGACGACGTCATTGTTTTATTGATTTACATTTAAACATCACCAACTTTGTTTTAATAATTTTTTTCATTTTTACATACATTAGTTAACGTTTAGTTTAAAATAAATTTATATCGTAAATTTCATATTTTTCTCATTTATAAGAAATTGTCGCGTTTCTTTTGGTTTCAGGTAGATGGCGCTTCGTACTGTCAATGTTCTAGCAGACGCTCGATCAAAACTGCAACTACTACTAGTGTTCCCGACGGAATTTGGTGAGTTTATTTTACGTTAAATTTATAATCTTAACTTAAATATCAACGTTTATTAGATAAAAATATTATTAATTTTGATCATTTGCATCGTAGTTGTAAAATTCCGAATGGTAATCTTAAAATCAAAGCTGGATAAGTTGGCTAAAATATCGGAAACTAAACGGTGGCGCCAGTGACCAAGGCCTAAAAAAGAATTTTCCCCAATTTCAATCTCTACTACGGGATTTCTCCGAGACGAGATTACGATGATACTCGTACTCTTTGCTCGTACTAGAGGAGAGAGAGAGAGAGCTAGAACTGCCTTCCGGAAGAGATGCGTCGTTTGAGGCGCGAAAATAGCATCTACATCGTGTAGCGTGCGCGATTTCAATTTGAGGAGAGAAAATTTAGATCGTTGTAAAGGTTTGTACGCTCGGCGTTTTTTATTTTCTCAACGCCTGTACCGTGTTTCGGCGTAACAACGTATCAAAAAAACCTTTCTCCAATGACTATGGTGGATACTTGTCGCGAAAGTCGTTTCGCGTTGTAGTAGGGGAGAGCGAACGTTTCGCCGGGAAGCCGAGGCTTAACGAATAACGGTATTTTAGATAGTGGTGTTTTTGCCGGTTTTTTGATCGTTGGCGCGTGCGGTAGATTTATAAAACAAGGACGGGGGAAACAAAATCATGGACTTGGAGGACGGAAGATGAGGATTAGGCCTCGCCTCGATTGCCCTAACGTAGCATGGCTCGCGGGGCGGCCTTCGTAGACGCCCGGGCCGGGAATGAAAGCGTAGCTCTAGCGGCGAACCGGGACGGAAGCAAGACGGCGACGGCGTTCGATACGAGGCGCTCTTCGGCGTTGCTTCGGCGGGTGCAGGGATTAACGCGGGAGCCGATGTTGTTGCCTATCCGATATGGAAAATGCAAAGAGCGAATCTCCCAGCACACCCCCAGAGAGTTCGCGACATTGTCAACAGTTACAATTAGCCCAAGTACAAGCCACTTCACGGAACACTTTGGAAGCTTTAATTACGCCAAAAACCGAAGTCGTTTCCTCCTCGGATTTGGGGTCAACCAGTGACCTCAGCACCGTTTCGACTCCCGAAGACTGTGAAGCTTCGGTATCCTCACCTCCTTCGCCTCCCGTTGGATCTAGGGGTAAGTCACCCACCAATTTTTTATTAAGTATTTTTTTAGTAACAATTCCCCAGTAACCCTTTTCCTCTGACCTACTACTACTACTATACCTGCCCTTAACCCTTTTTTTGGAGGCAAGTGTTGTTCTGATTGTATGAGATGGGGCCCGAGTGTTTTGGGGATTGCGAACTGGTTTTAACGTGATTAGTTTTTGTCCGGTCATTATAACACGCGCGAGTGACTTATTAATTTAGTTAATTAGTCTTAGATGAATCAAATTAATTAGGCAAATATCAAGGGATTTGACTAAATTTTATTTAATTTTTGGCCTGAGTCTATGTAGGTGGGTCGGGTGTAAATTGTAAATGCGCAGTTCAGTTACGAAATTGGTCTATTTTTGGTCTACACGAAAGGGTTTTTGGTTCGTAACCTTGTTTATAGAAATTAGAAAACAAACGGTATATAGTTGTATTTTGTACAAAACATCTGCGTTTTAATACTATTACCATAAATGTCATTATAAATGCAAGTATGACAAGCTGTGGGAACCAGCTGGTATGGTGCCAAAGGGTAAAGCGATATACGTCGACGAATAGCTGCACATGTAGCTTTGACAGCGCATGAAATAATTGTCATTTACAACCAATCTTGACGCGACTCTCTCTCTGCTTAAACAAGCTATACAGGTGTTTGTGATAAATCTGTCATTAATTAAGGGGGATGTTATTTGGTCGATTTTGAGTCGAAAATGTTCTATGACATTTTGCCCGTCCGGGAACCACTTCAAAATCGCCCAAAGAACATCCCCTTTCATTTATGCCAGAACACCATGTTTAATTGACAGTTAGGATGTAGGTCAGTGTGATATACTTTAGTCTATTATATTACTTATGTAATTAAAATCCAAACGCCCATTCCTACTTAATAATAATAATAATAATTATAAAACTAACTTCGTAAACGGTTGCCTTTTACGAAAATTATAAAGGTTCCAACTTTGCTTCAGTAAATTATTATAGCTGTTCCTTAACCATTTCTTAGGTAAACTATGAAATGGTCATCCTAAAATATATTATTTTACAGCTTAAAGTGAAAAAAATCTAGGAAAAAAATTAATAATTCGACATTAATATTAAACGAGCATGTCCTTAACTCGTGCGATGATTAATTTCGCGTTAAGTCTTCGATATCTTGAATAAGTTTTGTTATATCTTCTGATAAATGCCTATCACTAAAATTAAGCTGCTGTGCGCGCACGGTACTTGACGCTCTTGATAACGGCTCTAGTAACTCCCGAGTGTCCTTTATAGAAACACTGATAATTGCTAGGTCAACGGGGGATCTAATGAACCGTTGAACGTCATTGCGTAGCGATAAAGATGCGTGGGATACAACCTGACATCCCCCATTGAATCTAACCAATCTTAAATTGTTATATTGTTACTTTTTATGGGAAACGTGGTGGAATAGTGACGTCAAGAATTTTGTCGTGACGTCACATCCTCCTATCTCTTACCTCGGTTTTGGCTACCATTTTGGAAGTCGTTAGCACAGGCCATACAATTTAGACTACCAATATTGACGTCGTCACGTCCCCATAGCTCCTCCCCTCTCAGTACTACTCTATTATTCCTTATAAAAGTACACGAGCGCATTTCCCTTCCGTCGACCTAGCAATTCGCACTTTATTATATTATATTATATTATATTATAAAATCCCACTCGTTTCGATATAAACTTATAAAATCTAATACCAAGTATAATTCTGTTATATAAGCCGAAAATGAGTGATTGTTGTATACATATTGGAGAGCCTCTCTCTCTCTCTCTCTCTCTCTCTCTCTCTCTCTCTCTCTCTCTCTCTCTCTCTCTCTCTCTCTCTCTCTCTCTCTCCCTTTTAGGCTTAAATTTGAAACCTACGGAGTGTAGAGTTTGCGCACGTCGACATTCAATCAATTTTTAAGATATTTTCATCTCTTCGAAATTCTCCAAATTCTTTTTTCCTTTTTTTTTCTTTTCTTCTCTTCTCCAAAGTTGAGAGTTTCCTTGGTTGTCAAACGAAAAATAATAACGTTTTCCTTCGCTCGTAAATTTGATAAAACGGATTTTTGGGAAAATTGTTGTAGCTTGTAGATTGTGTTTAAGGCCCTGTATGAGGAGAACTATCAGATCTTTAAAATTTGGAGAGTGGATTTTCTAAGATAACTTACTCGCTATTTTACCTATCAGTTTTTAGTTTTAATTTTCTGAGATTTTAAAAGAGATGTGTGTTGAGGGAATCGCGCTCCAAATAATAGTCATTGAAATTGGAAACGAAATTTGCTAATTATCTGAGAATCTAGAAGTTCCTTTTGGAATTGTCTTCAAAATCAATTTGCGTAAAATCCATGAAGTATGATCAAATATAAAGTTGTCCTTAAATTAAACGAAACTCTTCGGACGAAAATTGTCCTTAATATCAGCGAATTACTTCGAAAATTGTCCTTAATATCAGCGACAATTTACTTCGAAAATTTTCCTTAATATCAGCGACAAATTACTTCGAAAATTGTCCTTAATATCAGCGACAAATTACTTCGAAAATTGTCCTTAATATCAGCGAATTACTTCGAAAATTGTCCTTAATAGCAGCGAATTACTTCGAAAATTGTCCTTAATATCAGCGACAAATAACTTCGAAAACTTGTCCTTAAAGTCGTCGACAAATTACTTCGAAACTTGTCCTTAAAGTCGTCGACAAATTACTTCGAAAATTGTCCTTAAAATCGTCGACAAATTACTTCGAGTTGTCCTTAAAATCATCGACCAATTACTTCGAAAATTGTCCTTAAAATCATCGACCAATTACTTCGAAAATTGTCCTTAAAATCATCGACCAATTACTTCGAAAATTGTCGTTGAAATCATCGACAAATTACTTCGAAAATTGTCGTTGATATCAACAAACTACTTCAATTAGAAATGCAGAAATCGCTACGAATTTGTCCATCTCAATGAATCTTTCATAAATAGATAAGATTAAAATCTCAGTCATATGAAACGAACGAAGTGGGTAACGAAACACGCCGTCATTTTCCGATCGAATTAAAAGCAATTTATATAAAAGTATGGATACGTAAAATTATAAATGTCATATAGAATGGGAACAGGTGGCTCGCGTTTATACTTCTGCTTTAAATTCGCGCTCTTAGCGAGTCTCCACACTCCCAGTACTTAAAACAGTTTTTTTGGCTCATCGCCCAGTGTTATACAAACACAGTGTGCATACATGCTCAGATGACTATAGCAATCTTCATATCACCGTAACCGTATGTTTAAATGCAACCATAACCATAAGTAAGCTTTATAAATGTAAAACTTTCATGGCTATAGGAAATTAGTTCGGGATCCGTACTTGAGATTAAGTTTCTACGTTTATTCTTGCGTATTGTTTTTATGTTATTTATGCTAAAACAGCTGTTGGGAGTACAGATTCTAAAGTGACGTTTAGAATTTAGTGATGTCACTAATTGCGCTCCTCTATATGGCGCGAAATAAATCTCATCGGGGTACCACTTGTTTTCTATCATCTTTTCTGGCGGGTGTTCGTTCGTTCTTTCGGCATAGGTCTACTCACGAATCAATAGCGGTTCATTTCCGAAAGGATTATGCGCCATTTTCATTTTAAACTTTTTCTTTTCCACTCTCTCTCTCTCTCTCTCTCTCTCTCTCTCTCTCTCTCTCTCTCTCTCTCTCTCTCTCTCTCTCTCTCTACTTCCTCTTAAGCGTGTAAATGGCTGGGCTTAGAACTTAGGACAGGTAAAAATATATTACTAGAAGTATATTAGTTTAAAGTTATCGTAAAAACGTTTTTCAAAAGTTTAATATATGGTGGAATTTGTGAAGGTTGATGATTATTATTATTAATTTTTTTTGCCACCAATTCAGACAACGTAAATACGTAATTGCCATGCCCCTTATACTTGGAAACTCAGTGAAAATACTTGGAAATAATTTTGATATTTAATAAACTGGATAATTAAAAGCAAAATAAATATTGAAAGGTAACAAAATATTTTATAATAAACACTCAAGTCAGAAAAAAATAATTTTTATTTTTTGGGTTTGGATAATTTACAATTAACCTGGAAAAATCCATGAGTTTTAAAGAAAAATCTTCCTACAATCAGTCAAAGAACTTTAAATACAAAATTAAATAATTTGATTTGGTTTTATAATAGAACTTTAGGAATTCCTGGAAAATTCAGTGAAGTTAGTTTGAGGGCAAAAAAATATTTTAGAAACCTTTTTTTTATTTTGAGATTTTCGGGGTAATCCGCTTCTCAAATCTCGAATTTGATTCTAGGCTCCAAGGGAAATTTATAAAATTGGTCCCCAATGTACGGTACTACACCGGTAAATTTTCTTTACATTTCTGGGAGCTTTTATCTCTCTCTACATTTACCACCGGTACTTTTCTCTGCTCGCAATGTTTACACGGAATTTTAATCTCTTTTGATTAAAATTTCCGCTACGCGAATCCGTTATTTAGTTTATTTTTTAAAATATTTTAATTTTCGGCTTCTTTTAGAGAACGAGCAAGCAAAATTGAAATCGATTAACTTTTTTGAGATGTTTTTGAAAGGGAAAAATTGATAAATATTTTCAAATTCAAATAGAAATAAGTTAACAGAAAATGGAGCGCTTCTTGGGTAGACCAATCGGCGAGTCGGTTCTCTATTTTAATATTACGTCATCTTTTTAACACCCTCCTACTTTTAATGAAAGCCCAGTACACTAAAATCTTCAATTTTGTTTGATTTAAATACTAAAATAATTTATTTTTAAAGATAATTTAAGATATTTATTGTTTCAATTTTGCAAAATTTATTATTTAATAATATTTATTATATTTTATGAAACATTAATAATTATTTTTATTAAGCAGTCGTCTTTTGAATGACAATTTACTATTACAATTCACGCAACTGATAAATATAAAATACCCGGCGAGATTTGTGTATTACTAGTAGTGTACAGGTTTTGGACGAATAAAACATTGAAGTGTTTGGGGAAATAGCAATTTACATGATAAATTAACGCTCTCTATACAAGTGTAATATTTTTAATGGAAGCGCCGCTTATTCAGAAGCGAGAGAAATCTATATTTATTATTTACTATAACGCAAAGCGTTTGTTTTGGCCAATTAACTTTAAAGTGACACTACAGCAGCTTTATTATAATATAAAAGCTTTGTTTAATGAACATTATTTGGAATTTAAGATGAAATCGTGGGATATATGGTCTTGGAATTTTGGGTGATATCGTGGGATATATCTTGGAATTTAAGGTGAAATCGGGGGATATATCTTGGAATTTTGAGGTGAAATCGGGGGATATATCGTATAATTTTGGATGATATCGGGGAATATATTTTGGAATTTTGGGTGATATCAGGGAGATATTTCGTGTAATTTTGAGGTGAAATTTGGGTGATATATCTTGGAATTTTGGGTGATATATCTTGGAATTTTGGGTGATATATCTTGGAATTTTGGGTGATATATCATGAAAGTTTGGGTGATATATCATGAAAGTTTGGGTGATATATCATGAAAGTTTGGGTGATATATCATGAAAGTTTGGGTGATGTATCTTGAAAGTTTGGGTGATGTATCTTGAAAGTTTGGGTGATGTATCTTGAAAGTTTGGGTGATATGTATCTTGAAAGTTTGGGTGATATGTATCTTGAAAGTTTGGGTGATATGTATCTTGAAAGTTTGGGTGATATGTATCTTGAAAGTTTGGGTGATATGTATCTTGAAAGTTTGGGTGATATGTATCTTGAAAGTTTGGGTGATATGTATCTTGAAAGTTTGGGTGATATGTATCTTGAAAGTTTGGGTGATATGTATCTTGAAAGTTTGGGTGATATGTATCTTGAAAGTTTGGGTGATATGTATCTTGAAAGTTTGGGTGATATGTATCTTGAAAGTTTGGGTGATATGTATCTTGAAAGTTTGGGTGATATGTATCTTGAAAGTTTGGGTGATATGTATCTTGAAAGTTTGGGTGATATGTATCTTGAAAGTTTGGGTGATATGTATCTTGAAAGTTTGGGTGATATGTATCTTGAAATTTGGGTGATATCGGGGAGGGGATATATCTTGGAAATTTTGGGTGATATAGGGGGGTATATCTTGGAATTTTGGGTGAACTCTTAATTTTTTGCTTGACTTTAGAGTTAAATATTGGAATTTTCGGGTGAAATGTTGTAATTGGATACTGAATAAAACCAAAAATATATATCTTTTTTTCCAAAATCAGCCATACTTCATTTTGTATATCTAATTATATTATTTATCCTTTTATAAAAATTGTCTCACGTCGTCTCATCTAATGTCTCATATTATATACCCAAACAAAATATTACCCGAAGGAAACGTCCTTGTGTACTGTTACATAGTTTGGGGGGGGGGAACAATTGATTTTCGATTTTTCCAGGGTCTCGCAAGGAAAGAAGGATAGCTGTAAGGAAATGAAAAAGCCTATATAATAGATGATTTTATTTTGTAACTAGAGTAACAAGGTTATTAGGTATCGGGCTCTTCGGATGAAAAAAAATTTTAGAGAAAAAGCTTGCGTAAGTCGTGCGACTCTCTTCCTAGCTTCGTGCCTAGCGTTATTAAACAAGAGTGTATGTCCGAGTTATGGTACAGTACCCAAGCTTTTAATCGATTCTATCAACCTGTACATGGTTTTCCTTGATGCCGATGCATTCTGCCGCGCTTTGGAAAATAGGTCCAACTAAGAAATTGACGAGGTTTAGTATCTGTACATTGGGGCTTTTGAAGGTCTGTGGAAGTGGAATTATGTTACGCGGATCAAAATATTATGTTGAGATGTGATCAGGGCCCGGACTTAAGGTAGGGCAGAGTTCATACAAACCGGGAAAACCTGGAAAAATCAGGGAAATAAATAGTTGACAAAAACCTCAGGGAAAATTCAGGGAAATTTAGAATTTTTAGTAAAATTCATGGAAATCAGGGAGATTTGCGTCAATCAGGGGCCGAGTAATTAAGCAAAATGTTCACAAACATCCGCTCCATAGGATTAACATTACACTAAACTTTGGAGGCTCATAACTCTGGTTATATTAGAGATACGAGGCTGCCCTTTGATTATGTAATAGTCATATTTGCCCCCCCCCCTCCTATTTCGTTAACATTTGCTCCGTAGGATACTCCATAAACGGGAAAAACCTGGAAAATTCAGGGAAGTATATGGGGAAAAACCTGGAAAATTCAGGGAAGTATATTGGGGAAAAACCTGGAAAATTCAGGGAAGTAAATTGGGGAAAAACCTGGAAAATTCAGGGAAGTATATTGGGGAAAAACCTGGAAAATTCAGGGAAGTATATTGGGGAAAAACCTGGAAAATTCATGGAAGTATATTGGGGAAAAACCTGGAAAATTCAGGGAAGTATATTGGGGAAAAACCTGGAAAATTCAGGGAAGTATATTGGGGAAAAACCTGGAAAATTCAGGGAAGTATATTGGGGAAAAACCTGGAAAATTCATGGAAGTATATTGGGGAAAAACCTGGAAAATTCAGGGAAGTATATTGGGGAAAAACCTGGAAAATTCAGGGAAGTATATTGGGGAAAAACCTGGAAAATTCAGGGAAGTATATTGGGGAAAAACCTGGAAAATTCAGGGAAGTATATTGGGGAAAAACCTGGAAAATTCAGGGAAGTATATTGGGGAAAAACCTGGAAAATTCAGGGAAGTATATTGGGGAAAAACCTGGAAATTTCAGGGAAGTATATTGGGGAAAAACCTGGAAAATTCGGGGAAGTATATTGGGGAAAAACCTGGAAATCTCAGGGAAATTTGTTTTCCTAAAGTTGTGTGAACCCTGTTGGGTTAACGCGTACTATTTTGTCCTCCAAGTAGACTGGTCTCCTTGTGTTCATGATATGGAACCTCCTAGCCTGTAAACTATGTATAGACAAATGGCACACCCATGTTATTTGTCCATCGATCTTAATACAGTCAAAGCTGGGAAACTGCCATTACTCTATAGTATAATCCAGCCTTGAAATTAAGTATATTTCGCGATTTAACGGTTATATCTTGGCCTCGCTTTATTGTCAATTTTGAAATATTAAGTCAATAAATTAACCGCTAATGGAATTGCTATTTTACAAAACTTTCTAATGCAGCTGTTTTTTTGCTTTGTACAACCACAACACCTGCTACTACAACAGCCACAGACCAAGACTAATCAGGCATAAAGAACTTGGCATCGATTTAAATTAAAAAGATAGGCTGCAATGTTGTTAAATTAAACGTTGCTATTCCGATTTCGTGTTTGTTTTTCCCCCTTAATACAAAGCACGTGTATTGAATCGGTTTCGGTTCTCTTACAAATGTAATGGCATTGTATAATTAATATTACTGTGTTACGATATCGAGTAACTTAATTTGTTTGAGCACAAACAAATATTTCAATTAACTCTTACGGAAGTAAAGTTTTCCAATAAATATCTCTCTAAGGTTGAATGATGTATGATAAGGATTGAAATTAAACCGGTGTGAAAATATTGCAGCCAAACAGCCAGCACGGAAAACAATGTATATACAAATACGTCTCTCTTTCAAAACATGAAAACAAAAGCGAATTAATGCACGCGAGGTATTTTCGAATTCAAAAGTTGCATGTTGTGGATCTGCACGAAAGCTTTAATCGTAACCACGTGGTTCTTATTATTTTTTTTTCTCTCTATGTAAAATTACTTTGTTGATAAGAGACCTCATATGGTTAGTGTCAACATTAATTCTTAAACAGCATTTACTATGGCGTTCATCGATCTGCTTTATCAAAACACTCCGTTAGAGGTGGTTTTCTATTCGGTGCATGCCTTGGAAGTTTGCAAACATTATTGCGTTGTTCCTTGACAAAGTTCTTGAGAACTTCATCTTAAAAATGTTCCTCAAACTCAAACTTTAATGAAAGTGTTGATATATTACCTAATTTTATTGAACTGTCAATATTTAAGTCTGTAATTATTTGTTTTCTTTTTGTTTGCTGACACTTTAAACTATAGTGATGACCGATATCGTAAATTAACCGATGTCGATAACGATATCAAAGTTTTATTGAAACCGATACCGATTTTCAACTATTATTTGAAACTTATCAAGATAACCAATTATTTATCTCAAAGAAATCGATATCGACCGATTATTAAAAGCTCGAACCGATACCGATATCACATCGGTTTTTACCCATCACTACTGCAGCTTAAACGCTTCCAACAAACCATTTTTCACTTCCCTTAGTTCCTTAACCATTTCTTCAAGTAACCCTGGTTAAAGCCATAGCTATTCGAGAAAGGCGTGTTAGCCGATACAAAAGTAAACAATGTTTTTCCCTAAAAGTTTTATTACCGCTTCCCATTCTGTTATATAGCTGGAGCTGGCTGAAAACGCTTTTCTTCGAAGCCCCCCGGGTAACGTTATACCCTTTTTCATACCCCATTCTCTTCCTTGTCATTTCCCCTAATCCACCCCCATTCTTTGATTTCCGAATAAAAACCAAGGAGTATTAAACATCTTTTACTTCCTGGTGTAGAAAATGGAATCGAGGCTATACGGTCAAAGGCAAAATCCCCTACCCAACCCCTTCCCCCTTCAAAGGCATCTTCATTATAGCGAAGAAGAGGGAGAGGGAGAGAGAGAGAACGTGACTCTAGCGTTACCTTGACAACGAAAAGTAGCCTAAATTTCTCCTCTCTTCTGCTGATCCCAATAGGGAAAAGGGGCATATATTGCGGGGGCGAGGAGGAAAGGCTTGTTCCTGCGGAATGTATAAAATATGGCTTTTTAAAAGGGAGGATGAAATGTCAGAGAATGTTTACGATTTGTTTATTAATCCAAATACAAACCGCATACGCGAGTTACTCTACATAGCGATTAATTGTGGAGATATTTTTCTGTAATTTGAAAGGGTTATTCCGGGATAGAATGCTTTTGGAATTTTAATCGAAAGAGGGTATAGAATAATGCATATAATAAAAATCTGTGGCAACTCTCTCTGATAGGGATGGTAATAACCCTGTCCTTTTACTTCCGGGTTGGAGATAATTTCCTCTTCCGTGATTTACATCACAATACAAAGACTAGTTTTCTACTGGAGCAATCTATTGCGTTATTTTAATATGAAGTTTTCTGTGTGAGAAACGTTTTTGGTGGAACGGTATTTTTAATTTCTGAAATTGTAAGGCATAGGTTTTCTTTTTTTAATCCGAGCAATTTTAATAAAATGACGTTTCAAGGTTTCTCTATCATCTTCTCTTTATAAAGTGAAGGCGAATAGGGGAGGGGGGAAGAAGGGGATGCGTCTTTAGCCTCTAGGCTAGTGGGGGAGGCCGCGAGGATCTAGATTATTTAGGCTTAGCTTAAAAGGGGGTTCCACGGCACGGTTTACACCAAGGGATAGGATAGAATGCGCGCGCATCTTTCAGTTTACGGAAGGAGAAAGCTTGCTCCGGCTTTTCTCCGTTTCCATGGTAACGGGCATTGAACTCTCGCTGTTGACTACGTCATTTCTCCTAGATGCTGCGGGGAGAAGCCCAACTCGAAAGGGGGTCCTTCGCCAATCCTTCCGGTATTAATTACGTCAGAGATTTTGCTTTCCCCCCTTTATTTCGACCCCCTTAAAGATCCCTGGCCCCCTTTTTTTCGGGGGTATGATGCTAGTGGTGTTGCGCGACCCCCATTTCAAACCCCCCTCTTGGCAAACTGCATCCGGGGTGGTTTTTGGGTGTGTTGTGATGTGATCGATGCTAAGCCTAACACAAGCCTTGGATTCCCCCATCTACCACCCCCTCTTATTGCTTTCTATATAGATTTTTTACGTAAATAAAAAACAAGAACTGTTTTTCCATCCATTTTCTGCACAGTCCACGTGTTCTTACTTTTTTGGAGTAATTTTTTTTTACTTTCATTATTGATTTACAGTAAAATCTCTAATGCGTTTGGTTCACTTTACTCAGAAGTATATTAAATAGACATTATTTATGCTTTAAAGGGACACTTAAATGCAGGTATAAACTCAATGGCCGTTTCCTTAATTTTGAATTTAATGTACTTCATAGTTTAGGTAAATTCTTTGACCAATTACGGGTCTATATTTTATCATTTTATCTAGCCCTCTTTTATAGCCAAAAGACCAGCCAAATAAATTGATTTAATAGGGGAGATTTGATATCTTCTAGTTAATCTACTAGACTCTCTGTTGCTGTTTTTAGGTTTAGGGTTTTAAGCGTGTTTTGCCGGGACATTATCCGGAAATTTTCTCCTCTCGGTTGCTACGCGTTAAGCCGTTTTTATAGGGATTTAAAAAAAAAATACTCTATGGGATAAAAGTATATCGTATGTATTGTGGGTGGGGATAAGTTACTTATAGGTATATACGCCTCGTGTGGGATTTATACTGTATTGCCCGTGGAGAAAGGGGATTACTTATATCACTAATGGGAAAAAGTATTGACTTGTTTTGTTTTTACGCGCGTTGTCAAGTGCCGCCGCGGTTACTCAATTTTTAACGGGTTCGTATATACGGAACCTGGATTTGAAGTCAGGGATTTGAAAAATGGGGGAATAAAGTCAGGGATTTTTTGTCCTAAAATGTCAGGGATAGATCGGGGATTTGTATTGCTTCGAGCAATGCTAAATATGAGCCCAGGTGTGCAGGTGAAGTGTGCTCTTGTAAACGCCTTAAAATGGTATGATCAGGGATATTGGCAAAATTAAAAATTTGTTAAGAGATTAGCTGTAAAAGTCAGGGATTTTCAATATAAAAGTTTGCTCCAAACCCTGTTGTAGATCTAACGGAATTATAAGGTATCTATATATTTTTTATTTTTTTATATATATTTATAATATGCGGAAATGAATAACAGCAAAGACAAATTAAAATAATAGAAAGTGAGACATTGGGGTTGATGATATCTTAGTGTTGTAACCATGCAGGATGAGGTTTAATGCTAAGCACCACTTTCTTTAGCTTCTGTAATCGACCAATCAACAATGATCTTATGTTTTTCCGTTATCTGACGAAAGTAGTTCTACTTTTAAGGCATTCAGGGGTTCAGGTTGTTAGGATATTATTTCTATTTTTAGCCATATCGTAGTATACGATAGGCTCTTAGTTTGACCCGAGCCGTAGTAGTAATAGTAGTAGTAGTAGTAGTAGTAGTAGTAGTAGTAGTACTAGTAGTAGTCGTGGCCGGAGTTTTCGCTTTCGTTATCGTCAGATTTTAGCTTAAAAGGAACTTTATATTACCACAACCCACCCATAGGGGTTACTGGGCTCGGTTAGAGATTTAATTTCAATTAAAATTTTTTCAGGTCAGACCCGGGAATTGAACCCGGGACGCTGGCGCAGTAGACAAACAGTCTAACCACTAAACCATAGAGACTTGATAAAAACCTCGAGTTTTTTATTATTTATTTTTATCTCTAAAATGTCGGGGTGATGTGGGGTGGGGTACCTCTTAATCTGTGGGGTCGGATACTTATGAATTTGTATGTTTGGGGTTTTTATATTTATTTTCTTTTTATGTATGTGCTAATTAAATAGATAACGATTTTCCCCGTTTCCTACCGCGCTCATGTGTTTCGTTCTCGTTCGGTAGCTATCGTCATCTATGTTATGTTTGACTGGAACGTTTTGGCGGTTAATTCAAATGTGGGTTTAGATAGAGCTAACATAGTGCTAAACGAGCGTTATGCGTTTGATCATTTTGCATTACTAAAGGTAATTCGAGGGGATAATCACTAAAATGCGTAATCACTATAACTAAACTTTCTCTTTCAAAAGTTTCTGGGCATAAGTCCTTGTTAGAAATTTATAAGATGCGATAAGTGTGCATCGGCAAATTCGGCATAAGTCTATGTTGTAAGCTCATCGAGGGGATTATCACTAAAAACTATCTGTTCTTCGATTCGCCGGAATATTAGAATTAAACCATAAGTAAATTTATACGGTTATAATTTAATCACTGTTTAGAGAGTAGGGAATCGAGGGGCTATTCACTCTGATTTTATGCAAGGTAAATCATTTAAGCATTGAAAAAGATAGCGCTATTCACTCATTAGGGTAAGGTATAGAGGGGTTATCCACTCGTTAGGGTAGGGTATAGAGGGGCTATTCACTCGTACGATATGGCTACTATTACGAACCCTTGGGCCGTCTTGTTTTTTCTGTTTTCTTCTTTTTGGTTCTTGGAGATTATCGTGGATTTGGAATAGTGCAAACATGGTAAATGTAATTCGGTTTGCCAACAATTCTCGCGCTTATACGCCTGACACTATCTGTTATTTCGATTTACCTTTACTAATAAGCAGTTTAATCCCAATTATATTAGCTGTTGTATCGAAATGGTGCCATTCTCATCGTAGAAAATTATATTTGGTTTTCTTATCATATTGGCTACGCAATAAGCTTAATTATTGGTTACGGGGTTCATTGACTTAGTGTTTCAACATCGCGACTTTTCCAAGCAAAACACAGCGATAGCGATTCTCCTATCGCGAATTCATTTGAAAAGAAAAATGTTTTTATTACCTACTCATTAGCGAGACTGCCAATTTTGGACTTCTGGTTGATTGTTTTGAAGTAATGGCTTTATTTATATGCGGAAATGGTGTAAATAACATCGCTATCTGCCACCATGAAAGCGATTAATTTTTAGGCCTAGATAAGACGTAAAAATAGAGCCATCTCAGTTGTGACGTCATTGCCTAGGTAAAACGTCACAGGCTTTGCTTTGGCAGTGGGCAGCCATGTTTGGTACCGCGTTGGTTCTATGGGCAAATACCATTGGTGACGTCACACTAAGGCTTCTGAGATAGCTCTATAACCAACTTACTGAGTAAGTTTTCTGTCAATCTTGAGGGGGTTAATGGGAGGAGCTACTCGTATAATAAAAGAACTAGGCTAGTATGTTATCCAATTTTATATGTCAAATGGATGACGAAAACAGTAGTACACGCCCCTTTCGACCATGCACATTGTGTCAATTTCTTAAACTTCCTGTTTTAACACATATTTGAGTTTCATTAAATATTTTGTCGGCGTTTGCAATTTCTATTTGCTCATTACTGTATCAAATTGAATCCTCTTTCGATTGAAGTCTTCCATTTTGTAAAGGAAAACACCCTCGTCCCAACGTCCTTGTTACGATGATGTCCCATTCGGCCGATTCCTTTGAGGCAAGAGGACAGGAAACGAGAGGGGCTTTCCCCCCTCCCTCCCCCAGAAATCGATAATTTATATTTAGCTCTTTGGCAAAGTCTTGAACAATGGCATTGTGGGCGGAACTATAGCTTCCACGATGTTAATGATTCAAAATGTTGTCACGTGACTTCCCGATTCTCTGGCGCTATCTTTTTCCTACGCCCCCCCCCGTCTCTTTATTTCATCATTCTTAATAATCTCGTTTTGCCTTTTGATGTCATATTTTTGATTAGAAAATTTGAAAAAGATGTTTCCAACTTTTTTAAAAATTTATTTGGGTCTGTTTTGACAAAGTGCTATTTTACTTTTATTGTCAGCGGGTATTGTAATGTTTGTTTTAGTATGCGAGTTGCGTGATAAGGAGAAATTTTTAGTGTTGATTTAATCGACTTTAATGAGAATTATAAAATTTAAATTTTATGGCTATATTTTAGTTTTTGGTAACTTTATTATGAATATATATATATATCATTATAAGTCAAAGTCCTGCCCAAACCGTTCTACCTAGAAGGCTGAAATTTTGCAGGGGCATTACTCTTATGTAGTAGGCACGTATTAAGGAAGAATTTTTTCAATCCGCCGTCATCTTGAAAAATGGTGGCCAAAAATGTAAAAATTCTATTTTTCGGAAAATCTTCGCGTGTTTCAACCGATTTCAATAATATTTTGTAGACTGGTTCACTGTATCCTATAGACAGGTGTTTGGGGTTCGATTTGCCGCCATGTTTTAAAATGGCGGCCTGGAATGTAAAAATAAAATGTCCTGACGGGCGACGCTGTGTCCCTTTGGTGCTAATATTATTAGTATATAAATATTGTAGTATTGTACTTCACTAATGCTAAAGCTTTATTGTGAGCCTTGTTCCAGAACGACAGCCGAGAATTAATTGGCTAACTCTTGAGTAGTTTTCAGTTCATCTCCTGTATTATTTTTGGAAATGTTGAACTCCTCGCGGTTATTACAAAAAAAACTTATTAGATTCTTCCTTTGAAATTGGCTTTATGTCTGATTATAGCGCGAGACCAGTCACGCATCAGGTCCCATTGTCTTCTCTGATAGGTTTTAGATCCTCTTTTCGAAGAGGCACGCGCTTCAATCAGATATAAGGCTTGGAATTGGGATGTGTAATTTTTATTTATTTTTTCTTCCGATTGAGAACTTGAGATTGAGTCTGTTACTATACGTTTTCTTTGAGACTTTTTCCTGGAAAAGCTGGCGCCATCTGTAACCATATTTACTATCGATTTGTATTCTTTCTTTGGACGATCGCGCATGTCTTCAGAATTGACGGAAAAATACAGGCTTGTTTTGTTTTTTATATAGTCCTGAGAAAGTTTCGATCTGATAGCAACGAGTGAGTGTATACTTATCTTTTTATATGAGTAGTCAGAGAAAAATAATATGCATATCTTTTTAATCCGCGGCCATTTTGCAAAATGTCTGCATGTAGATAAGTTAATAAAACTGGATAAGGCTATAAGTGTTATATTATACAGGGTGTTTCTGAAAGGTGTGCCAAAAACATCCTACTTAATTTCTGACAGTCCTTAGAAGAACTGTATAGAGTGCTGTCAGTTGTGACGTCAGATCCAAGGTTAAACGTCACGAGTCTGCCTTTAGCAATGGGCGGCCCATGACATTTACCGTTTTTTCTTTATGGGAAAACAGCATGGGTGACGTCACACCAGCGCTTCTGACAGCACTCTATTGAGGGTAAAGGGGGGGGGGGCGGTTCTCACGACGCGAGCGAGCTTCTATGAAGTAGAGTCTAATTTTTGATAGTATCTATGACGTTTGATCATATCAGGGATAGATTTAATTTTAGAAGTAGGAATGGAGAACGGTCACTATTTATTTCAGTCCTGCACATAGCCCATTATAGAGCCCCTCCCTCCAACACGTAAAGAACAGTTTAAATTATCTTATTGGCTCACTTAAACTACGTTTTGATGACGTTGCTGACGGGGACGGCAAAAAATACGTAATTCCTTTTTACCTCTGTCGCTATGACCCGCCTCTTCTTTCATACCCCTCCGTCCCGTGGAAGGGGGTCCGGGACTTTGACGCGCGCCCAGATTACTCTGTTCTCCATTCCTACTTCTAAAATTAAATCTATCCCTGGTAAAGTATAGCGTTATTTATTGTTATTAAATTTCATCTTAAATCATTTATTTAATTAAATTCAACCGTCCATAACGAAGCCCCTTATATTTTCAATAGGTCCCTGCTGTAGCATTATAAAATTGAATGTAAATATATCCCACGTGATATCAGGGTTAATTTTATTCAAGCCGTTCATATTCTAAAACCAATTTAGTCATTAAAGCGGCTTAATTTCAAAATTAAATTCCATTAAATCCTTTTACACAGTCACGACTAATTAGTTTAAAAATCTTTCCGAGATACTTTTGTAGCTAGCGTTTTATTGTAATCACTTTAAATTGGGTTTAGTACTGTTTATGTTGTTAAAAGGGGAGAGAACCCCCAAAATACTTTGAAATTGGGGGAGGGAAGGGGTAAAGTTACTACTTTGAGAGAGAGGGGGGGGTTGGTGGAGGAATCTATTGTTCGTGGTAGAATTTTAATTAGAAGCGGGGGAAGGGGAGGTATAGAGAACTCCTCAATTAACTGGACAGATCCATTAGGTTGCTATGGTTACCGATCCTTAAGCAAGACTAAGCTTCTCTTCCTCCTATCATGGTAAGAGTCTCTCTCTCTCTCTCTCTCTCTCTCTCTCTCTCTCTCTCTCTCTCTCTCTCTCTCTCTCTCTCTTGAGCAAGGAGGATATATCCAATGAATGCGTGAAGTATATCCTTTTGGAAACCTTTTTAATAGGATGAAATAGAATCTTTAAACGTAGGGGCTTTAGAAATTACTGGTATCGAAGAAAAAGCTTGGGTCTTCTCTTAGCCTGCCTTTCTTAAAACCTAAACTCCTGCTATTCCGGAGCGGAAGCTAAGGCTCGAGTTAAGGACTTATGTGTGGTAGAAGCAGATTAATCGAAAGTATTAAGGGAGAGGTTTTCTGTCTTGAAGTAGAGAGAGTGGTGGAGCCGAACCTCCTTACCTATAACGTTGCAGTCTGTAACCCCATCTACGGAACGGCAACGAAGTCCTCCCAGCATGCTCAGCGTTTTGGTAGGGTCATACGGTACGAAAAACGTAAAGGATGCCCCCTGTGTCTTAAAAAAAGAAACTAGTTCTCATTCAAGTGGAAGATTTTATTAAGTTGAAGCAGGGATAGATTTAATTTTAGAAGTAGGAATGGAGAACGGTTAGTATTTACTTCAGTGTGGTCCGACTCATAGCGCAGTACAGAGCCCCTCCCTCCAACACGTAACGAAAAGTTTAAATTATCTTATTGGCTCACTTAAACTACGTTTTGATGACGTTGCTGACGGGGACGGCGAAAAATACGTGGTTCCTTTATACCTCTGTCGCTATGACCCGTCTCTTCTTCATACCCCCCCCCCCGTCCCGTGGAAGAGGGTCCGGGACTTTGACGCGCGCCCAGCTTGATTACTCTGTTCTTCATTCCTACTTCTAAAATTAAATCTATCCCTGGTTGAAAGCTAGTGGAGGAGTAAATGTGATAGGGTAAGCGGGGTATGAAGTATTGTAGGAGGGATTTATCCCCTATTGCCGTGTCCCTAAGCCTTTAAATGAAACACTGTGTGCAATTAGTTGATAACTTCGTATTAATCTACTAGTTTGAAGGAAGATTTTTGGTTTTATAGGCAATGCCTTTTAATTAATATTCAAAGCTTTGGCGGGGGAGCTGCTTCACGGGGAATCTTATCTTCAGAAAGGAAAACCATCTGGGGTGTTTTGGGAAGGGAGTTAGCTAGCTAGTAGGGTCTGCCAATTTAGTGTTTCCTTACCTTCCTGCATAGGGATGCGAGGGAGCCATCCGCTTGTTTTCTAATTAAAGATTTCTTGGTGGTAACGAAACCTTCATTGTTTCCCCGTGCAATTAGTTATAGTATCGAGGCCTTTCTTTTATATTCATAACTTTCGGTGTCGAATTGTTTTTTATATACAGGACCTTATCGAAAATATTTTATATTAGCCCTTCTAACTGGAAAAATTTAAGGAAAGAAATTAACTTTCTGTTACTATTCTCCGTAGTTGTTAAAAATTCGTGCCATTTTCCTTTTTGTGCAACAAGGGCTTTTTGAAAGGGTATAAAGGCTATTTCCACTATTAAATTTACTTTGCAATTTTTTTTGCCAGTGCTGTCAAAATACAAAAGTTGGAAATTTATAGTTTATTAATGATTGTTTGGAACTTTTCATCAAACGTATTATTTATTATTTTTGAAAATGTTAAGGGAAAGGTTTTTGTAAAACTAGTTCTCGCGGTTTTTTATTTTTATTATTTCACCTTACTTTTACAACGCCATCTTAGAGTTTGAAAAAATGCGCAATTTTAATATGCAAATTTATTTTAAACATCGTGACTAGTAAAATAATTTTAATTTAACTATATTTAACCCGAATTCCATATCGAAAATGAAAATAACCTTAGAAACAATACTAATTTTAAATCTATCTGTAATTCAATTTAAAACATACGCTTTAAATAACCACAATTAATTTAAACAAATCTACATTAAACTAATGATTAAAATTAAACAGCGATATTAAACGTAGTTCGCGATTTAAACTTAAGACGTCGCTATGTAAAAGAAAAAAAAAACCGGTCGAAACCGTCAATGATCAATCCAAAACGCGAGTTTTGACTAGAGGTCTGAGCACTTTATTCATAGAGAATATAGACTAACAGCAGTGTGGGCCGTAATCCATTGAAAAATAACATTAGGTGCCATTAGTACGTCGAAAAAAACTTCGAATAAGCTGAAAACTCTTGAATTATTTTAAAAAGTAATGTAAAATAAAAAATAGGTAAAAGTTGTAAAATGGAAGAATTTGCAGTTGAAAAAAAAAGAGCTTTAGTCAAATTAATTCGTGGATGGACTAATTAACTGAAAGATATAGTTGTCGTCTATAATAATAGTGAGAACTGAACTGATTCGACGCCAATATCGTATGATCCAAATTTCTGTAATGAAAGACAGACAAAAAGTCCCAAGTTCCAGTTCGGTTGAAATTACGGGGTATTCGTTCGAACGCTTATGCAGGTTGAATTAGCTCATGCCCGATTAGAAAAGTACAAGAGGGGGGGGGGGTAATTAAAATGACGGGGGGAGGAAGGAAGGGGCGGCGTAAAATATTTGATTACCGTCTCGTGGACCTCAATTCCCAAGAAGAAAAAAAAGTAGAGTATTGAATAAAAAAGGGGCTACAACAATCTATAGTTAATTTCATTCTGCGTGTAACAGCATAATGGTAAATGGGGGGTGGGAGGGGAGGAGGCCGCTCTCTCTCCAACTTGGCATAGAATCCCTTTTAGAAGAATAAATAACGCAATTTAAATCGTTATTTGGGCCTAACCCTATCTCTCTTATTGTTTGTTATAGGTCTCACTTCGAATGTGTTTGTTTGTTTTGCGAAGGGAAAGTGCCAATATTTTTTTTTCTTCTTTCATAATTCATATTTTATTGCGTTTATAATCGTATAGATGAATTCTTTATAAATCAATCAGAACGTTCCTAAAACGTTTCGGCGAGGGGCTAGTCATTCGCCAAAATTTTGTACACCTGATTACTGATTTGTGAATTTTTATATGAATTCCTATGATTACTGGACGAATTCCTTGATTTCTGTGATTACGATTATTTTCGGTGATTTCCATAATCATTACACTGATTTCCCGTTATTGCCGCGGATTACTTGTGATTTCCGTTTGAATTCCAATGAATTCCGGTGATTATTTGGTGAATGCCGTGATTACCACTGGATTCCTCGTGAATTTCGATGAATACAGTGATTATTTCTATTTCAACTGATTATGATTTTTATTTTGGATTATCGAATTCCTCCATTGATTATGCGTGATTATTTCACGAAAGGCGTGATTACCGAGGTGATTACAAAAGATTACTAGTAAATCATGTGATTATTTCTAATTTTCTGAAGATTTCACGTGATTTCCAGTGATTTTTCGGAGATTTCTGATTACCTTTGATTACCAGCAGAAATGATTTTGATTACTGATGATTTTCAAAGAATTCTAGAAATCAAGTAATCGATTTCTGCGGTTTTGTACACCTGATTATTCAAGTGACTAACCCCTCGCGTTTCGGTAAATACTCCAATCTTCAAAGTCTTATATTAAAAATCTCCAACTTTCAACACCTTCCTGAATGTTTGCATTAAAAATCTCCAACTTTCAACGCCTTCCTGAATGTTTTCATTAAAAATCTCCAACTTCCAACGCCTTCCGTTAAAATTTTCAACTTCCAGAGCCATTTCTCGAACCTTTTCACAAAACTCGACAACTTTCAGAGTCATTTCTAGAACATTTCCGTTAAATTCTCCAACTTTGAAAGCCTTTTTCATTAAAAATCTCCAACTTTCAGAGCCATTCCTCGACTCTTTTCATTAAAATATCCCACTTCCAGAGCCTCCCTTTCCAAGTCTTCCACAAAAATTTGACTAAATAACACAAACGTCCCATATAGGAAAGAGAATCACGAGCCAATCAATACAGTCTCCCTTTGAACTAGAAATTAGTACAAAAAATACGAAAAAATCGAGAATTATTTGCGAATGTAGGTGTAAAGTGTTCGGCTCCAAAAAATTGAAAGTAGAGTTTAAGGGCGCCTTTAATTTAATGGGACTTAAATTAAAAAAGAAAGAAAATATCTCGGACTTGGTGAGAGAAAAAGCTTTTTAAAATACAAGTGCACAGGCCGGTTATTAAGAAGTAGGCCCCCTCAATTCAATTGGATATTTTCTGATAAGGTTTTTAAAGTTTTTAATTTTTATTTTTTTCTCCTCGTATTTACTGGACTATTTAACGGTCATCCTAAATACTTGTTTCATTGCGCAATTTCAGCGGTTTGACCTCTCTTATCGGTATTTATCAATGGGTAAAGAGGGTATTTACAAAATAAATTGTTTTTACCTCAGGATCTCTAAGGTCCCCTAACCTTAACCACGTGAGATTATAAGCTGTTAATTTACCCTAATTTAATTGCTAGAGCTATTCTATGAAATTTCTTGTTTCGTTTTTATATTAATTTTAATTTTTAATAGACCTTAGACTAAATCTGAGTGTGGAAGTATCAGATAGCCCTGTAGATTGGGCTTCAGAATTAGCAGTCCACCAAAGTCCTCATTGTTTAAGAGAACAAGGTGGTTCAACACCAGACTTTATCTTACCCCCGACTTTCGAAAAGAGATCAATTCAGAACCTTATAAAACACTAACGTTTTTACACTCTTACCAAGAGTTTATTAGGGAGAAGGTGTAAGATGCCTAAGTATTCGCGCGCCATAGTCCCAGTCCCCCTTTCAAAATACAAGGGGGACGTAAAAGGAGGCCGGACTATTTCGTAGCCTCTCCTCAGTCGGAAAACACGGAATTTTCGTTATTCGCGTCGCGCTCACGCGAGTTTTCAAGAACCAATGAGATGCTGGTTGTAATTTAGAGGCGGGAATTAACTCCGGATCTACTATACGTTTGGACTGGAGATAAAGCTGGAAATGTGGCCTATTTATACCTTCTCCCTAATAGAGAGCTTTCAGATGGTATAGTAGTACGTCACACCCTCCCAAGTCTTACCGCTGTTCTGGTAGCCATATTGGGTGGTCTCAACTTTATTCCAGCTTTAAACCCACCAAAATGGCAGAGTAAATTATGTCATGAGACTTGGCTCCACCTCCAACTGAAAGCTCTCTATAAACTAGATATCACTTCTTGCTCTTACTTTATAATTTACATATATTGTAAATTCTTTGACGTAACGATATCCCACCCTAGAAACATTGCTCTCAAAAATTAATCTAGGTTTACAAAATAATGGGGTGTCAAATTATAATAATCACAATAAAGCATCTTAATAATTTTCAAATTAAGAAGAAAACGTTTGGTTGTTTTTTTTTCTTAATGTAATTAAAATAATACAATACAAAAGTTTTACCACATTAATTAAGCTGAACAGCATTGAATAAAACAAAAAAAACCATCGTCATGGCAGTTAAGAACTCCCTAAAGTCCTCCGCTAAAGAAAAAAAAATAAAATAAATTAGAGACAAATAATTAGCCCATTTGCAATTAACGTAATTAAAGCATAGAGAGAAAAATATTATACGAAAATGGTGTTTCCAGGTCTATGAGAAAAATATTGTCTTTACGGAGGCGAGGGAGATATAGTGCTGTTGCAGTTTGTGTTATCCGTGACAACGTTGTTTAATAGGCCGACGTAACGTCGAACCAAATAATACCCAAGTTTTCGTGTGTTAAGTTAATCTTATTGTTAGCTCCTTCTGTATATAAAGTTTAGTTATGGTGCGTTATATTTTACCCGCGTGTCTTTTGTATGGACATAAAGGGTACAGGGGTTTCTGATAAGTCTAGCATAAGTTAAGTGGATGTTCTTTCTGCTTTTGAGTCGAAAATTTCGAGTTATGATTGTCCAAAGTATTTTACGGATGACCCCTTAAATTTAATCATGAAATTGAAAGACAATGATTTCTAATTTAATCACGGGTCATCAATAAAACACTCTTGTAAATCATAACTCGAAAACAGCGGCAATTAGGGAAAATGCCATAGAACATTTTCGACTCAAAATCGCCTAAAGAATATCCCCTGACTTATCAGAAACACCCTGTATAGTCAATTTATTTCCACGGAATTGTGAATCTTCTACAAATAAAAGTGCGATGAGTTGTTCTGGGAAGACCTGGAAAGGTCAAAGGTTAGGATAGAATTAGTACAAAATAACCTGCAGCTCAATCAAGATCCATAACCGCTAATTTGGTTTCAATATATCCCCCCAAAAAATTAGCATATTTTGAAACAGTTCTCGCGAATATGCGGTAATGAAGGCACCATTTAGAGAAAGCGTTTAAATGTAATATTTTTAGCCGCTTTATAATTCGTTTGGCTAACTTGACTTCGTGGTCGTTTTAAAACTATTAAATGCTAATAATCGCCGAGGGAGGCAAACTTAAGTCGTCTCTTCGTCCGCGTCTCACGCGTTTCTTTTAGCAAATTTAAACATTTCTGCATCGTAACTCGAATCCAAGAAGAGAATCTAGTTGGGTTAATTTCTTCCAAGCACGAACGAGCAATTTTAAACGATCGGGAAAAGATGTTGGCTTATAAATGTCTTTTAAAAGGTTCAATACTCTCAGTTTCATAACTCGGCTGCACACGTTATGGGTGTACCACCAAGAAGTGATATCTGGTTTATTATGGAGAAGGTATAAATTTGCCTCATTTCTAGCTTTATCTCCAGTCCAAACGTAGGTCTGGAGTTAATCCCCGCTTAGAATTCTAAATTATAACCAGCATCTCATTGGTTCTTGAAAACCCCCGTCAGGGCGACGCTAATGACGAAAATTACGTATTTTCCGACTGAGGAGAGGCGAAATAGCCCGGCCTCCCTTTACGTCCCCCCTTGTATTTTGAAAGGGGGACTGGAGCTATGGCGCGCGAATACTTAGGCATCCTTCTCCCTAATAAACTAGATATCCCTTCTTGGTACCACTATAAGTAATACTACAAGTATAAGTCTGAATGAACCTTAATTGTTAAATGATACATTTTAGTAAATTTTTATCGAAAGCGGAAGTTTATAAAAATGTTTTTTTTTTTCGTTGCTTTAAAGTCATACTTATTATTGTTCCGTTACTTATATGGTATTAAGTCGTTTTGGGTGAGTTTAGACTTAACTAAAACCGACATCTGTAGGACAAGGGCGAGACACTTCTGGAGGTGTGGTAAAAAAATAATTTAAGAGTTTACAAAGTCTGTCTTTGGTAAAAAAAGAAACTTTTTCAAATAAACTATACCATTATGGAATGGATTATATATAAATGACTGCATGATTTAAATAGAAACCGGTAATTCCGCTATCGTACCAGAGAAAATTAACTCCAAAATGCGGGGTGTAATTCGAGAGAAAAGAGAATTTTAAGGGGTAATGGCATTACTTTAACTTAATTGTATAATATCTTATGTAAATATTGCGCTACTTGACATTTAAAATTATTATGAAGTATTTTCGCTCTCCCTTTAAATTTACGTGGTGGTTGCAGCTTGCAAACATATTTATACAGTATATAAATATATATAAATATATATATACATATATATACAGGGTGTTTCTGATAAGTAAAGTCTGCCATAAAGTAAGGGGGATGTTATTCGGGCGATTTTGAGTCGAAAATGTAACTTCTATCTCCATTTTTGTCGTCCGGGCCACTGTTTTCGAGTTATGATTTGAGAATTTTACGGATGACCCCTTAATTAGCATTGTCTTTCAGTTTCTTAATTAAATTTAAGGGCTCATCCGTAAAATACTCAAACCTTAACTCGAAAACAGTGGCCCGAAAGCCAAAATGTCATAGACTCAAAAGTACTCGAAGAATATCCCCCTTAATTTATGCCAGACTTATCAGAAACACCCTGTACATATATGTACCCTTTCCTTTTAGAAAATAGCGTCTGCTTCTTCGACAAAGGCTTAAGTTAGTTAAGCCTCGGTGTAGTTTCACTTATTTTCAGTATCACAAAGCTGTAGCCTGGGCAAGCGAGGATAAAAATATATGCTTAAGAATTGTAACCAAATATTTAAGCAAGGGATATAGTGGTCAAGATTTCCATTTTCATTGTGAATTCTTTTTTCTGCATGTATATAATCCGTGTACTAAAGGGGTGCCTGCCTTGAGACGCGCGGGCGGCGAGGACTTGGTCAACAGTTGTTTGACCCTTACCTATCCAAACCCCCTAAAACTCTCTATATCTTGATCCCTTAATTTTGGAACGGTTTTCCATAATACCCGGACATAAATCTCTTCTTTGTAGCCGGTCAACTGAAAATAGAAAAAGGGTTTCTCTGGATAGCGGGATCTATGGTGCGTATGTATTATGGTCATTTTTATACCGTATCGAATGTTTTCCCAGATTTTAAAAATTGACCCACGCGTTGGGTGTGTGGTGATATTCCTAGCTACTATACTGGAAAGTTTTCCATGGTGCTATATGTTATAAAGGAAAAACGGATTGTATTTCGCATATTTTAAGAAGGATTTTGGTGCTTTTACAATATGGATTACTGGTTCTTGACTGCGCACCCAAAAAGAAGGATTCAAGGTTTATTTTTGGCGCTACAGTTATCAATGGAAGTAGTTGCAGTTTTAGATTAGTTTTTAAAGGGAAGGTAACGTAGGAATTTTCGCCATTCAATTAATAGCCTGCGAGGAAACAAACAGACAGGCGGGAAGCGCCATCTTGGTTTATTTTTCTTGCGCCAAGACGTAAGGCCAGACGGAGCCTGACACGTGGGAGGCTTTCCAATTCTATCGGCAATACTTGGCGGAATTTAAAATAACCTGAGATGGCGGCCTCCCATCCTGTGTGTTTGTTTCTTTGTATGCAATGTATGGAACGATTTTTTTGAATAATTTTTAGCCGTTTTTAATTATTTTTAAAGCAACACTCTGATTTTTTTTCTACAAATATAATTAAGAAAATTTTCCAATGAAATTAATCAAGGAAATTCCGAAAAGTCAGAGAATTTTTAAACGAAAAATAGGGGTTAACCCTTAACTATTGTTTTGATAAATTATTTAAACTTTCTTAAAATTCAAGGATACATACTATTTAGACATCTCTAAAAACCTACCATATGTGCTTAAAATACTCTCGAATCTCTCTCCCCCGCATATGTGAGTGACTCTTAAACCATAAATAAACAGGCATCCAAGCGTATAACTGTATCAAAATGATCACCCTATATGCGCTGTAAAAGAACTTCCATCAAAATGTCCAACTGCCCGAAAGAATGTTATTTTTAAAACCCCATTGTACACCCATCTATATCAAAGTTCAGTCCGAGTCCTGGCGAACTTTTACACTTTAAGTTTCTTATAAAAACGAAATGTAAAGAAAAGTTCTCCTTATTCCTATTATTTTCGCGCATGATCAAACCTCAACACTGAACATGGCCAGCTTAAATTAAGTACTGTCCAAAGTTACGGAACTTCCCCCGTGGAAATACTCCTTTGAACCCCATAGAAAGAGTTTTTGGCAGAAAAATCTATACTAAAATGGTCGCTAAACGTTTATGGCATCACTTTGTTCTCAATTTTACTTTAAGAAACTACCGCGTATAAAGGAAGGGTCTAGGCTTTTAAGAAAGATGGTTTCAAGACTTCTACGCGGTGCATTCTTGGCGATGATCCGCCTATTTGCATTGTTACTGTATCCCCCTGTTATTTTTAAACAAACTTCTATATTTGCTATATTTTTATGGAGAACTGTCCCACCTGCCTTCGCTTCAGGAAAGGAAGGGAAATGGCACTACGTACTTTTTAATAATAGTCATGTACACGAGCAAAGGCTAAGATCTGCCATCGCTAAACTGGTACTGTACGCGTATACAAATCACTTCTATCTTCCAATTCAATGCGTCTTTTTTTGTATAAAATGTTTCAAAGTAACCTTGTACTAAAGAAAATTGCTATTTTCGTTACATTTAGAACTGTTAAGTATGTCTGTAAAAAATCTAACCCTTCTAGTCCTCAAAGGTTTGGAGTTTTAAGTGTGAGTGTTAAAGTGATAATGAACTGTATTAAGATGTTTGTTTATGCGTTATGACCGCTTTGTGACAAATAACTAAGTTAGTGATAAACTGGTAAGAGAAAATTTACTTTCGGTTAGGAAAACCTTCAAAACTCAGGGGAATTTTAAATGGGACGTCTTTGAGCACCATGTTTGAGACCTTTGTTATTTTGCAGTCCAAAAAATCATTTAGTGTGCAGCTATGTACAACAGACTGAATTCTAAGGTTTGAGTTCTTTTCGATTTAGTTCCAAACCTGCAGGAGATACTCTCGCTAGTTATTGGCAACCCTGAAGCTCGGTTATGAAGTTAAGAAACGGGTGATGAAAAATTTCTCTAGCACCGTTAAGCTCGCACTATCAATATTACTACAAATCGATTAATGAATATCTTTTTGACACCCGGTTTATTATCACTTTAAGGGAAAGGTGGGCATGCCAGCTAAGGGTCTAGACCTTTTTCAGACAAGGGGGTGCATGGTTGAGATCTTGGTGCTCTTGCCGACGGACGCGACCTATCCATCTTTTCGGGTTCCCTGAGCCATGATAGAGGAGATTTTTGTTGTAAATACCGCCTCCATTATCTGTCTTTATCAGCAACTTGCCCCGTGTATAACGGGTTGACGGCTTGTGAGTAGAGTTTAATCGTTCTGTTCAGTCAATCCTCACTGATAGGAGATGGTTCTCTTTGTCGCTTTTATGGGAAGAAAGATCATCTACCCTGTGTACTTACATCCAAGGTTTTGAGTCAATATTTGGGAGGTTTAGGCCACTCGTTGGTAAGACCTATAGCGGAGGACTCGATATCAAGATGATTGCTAAAAACATGTCGTGGATTAACGAAAGATATGATCTTTAATAGTTTACAAGCTTAGAGCTAGGGTCTTCGAGAATTATATTTGGAATTAGTAGAGTTCAGGAAGAATTAATAAATCTATACAAGCCGCCATTTTTCAATTTAAAGCAAAATTATATACGCTGCTGGATATATTTAACTATTGTTCAAAATTGATGAAAATTAAGGCAGTTGTCGCTTCAAGAAGAAATATTATTGAAGCAGGGATAGATTTAATTTTAGAAGTAGAAATGGAGAACGGTCAGTATTTACTTCAGTCCTACCATAAGTTTATCATGCCTCTAAGTACATAAATACGGGTTACAACTGGGCATCTTCCGCAGGCTACTGTGACATCAGAACTCGTATAGCGCTAAGATCCGAAGAGAGAAAATTTTGAAATTTCTGTCGCGGTGCAGCCACCAAGCGGTCGAGACGATCACTAAATGGGTCGGGGGGGGGGGAACGAATTTTACTTAAGCAACCCCAAATCCCTTCAGTCCTGAAACATTCTAAAAGGGATAAAAGAAACGCTAGGCTAGGCGGTACAATTTTGTATTGAAGTTGAGGTGATAAATGATACGGAGAGAGTATAGGGTTTCATTAAAGGGAGCCAGACAAACGCTATTGCCATAGGAGTAGCAGCCATTTCTCTACTTAGAGGCATTATAAACTTATGGTCCTACTCATAGCCCAGTATAAAGCCCCTCTCTCCAACACGTAACGAAAAGTTTTAATTATCTTATTGACTCACTTTAACTATACGTTTTGATGACGTTGTTGACGGGGACGGCGAAAAATACGCAATTCCTTTTTACTTCTGTCGCTATGACCCGCCTCTTCTTTCATACCCCCTGTCCCGTGGAAGGGGGTCCGGGACTTTGACGCGCGCCCACATTACTCTGTTCTCCATTCCTACTTCTAAAATTAAATCTATCCCTGGTTGAAGTAAAATGTATACCGACATTTATTGATGAAATATTGGTCTCTTTAACAATTTTAATTTTATCTGTTTCATATTCCAATTAAAGCGCTTGCAAATCTGCCGAGGGTTTTGAAAATAAGAGTGCAAGTTCAAAAATAACATTAAGGGGTTCTTGGGAGCTTAAGGGTCACGAAGGAGGAGGTGTTCCTTTCCCTGGGGTTATATACGATTTCAGGGTGAGGGGTGGCTTCTATTTTTTTTTTATTAAGAGTCTCGGGGTAAGCCTCGATCTCGATGAAACGAAAGGTCAACGGCCATACGAGCCAGGCACCGCGCAACTTCTAAGGGTCCCTAAAAAATCTAGAGGGGGTAAGACCCCTTTAAGATTTTTTTAGAGGAAAGGGAACGAAAAAAATATATATATTAGGTAGTTTTATCGGTGGGGTGGTGCGTGGTATGCCTCCAGAAAAAAAACTTTCACATCTTACCATGGCTACCAGCCTCCAATACATATCGTCTCGTAGTTGCTAAGCTATTATCATATACAAGATCCTCAATTCGTGAGATTTATTTGGGGTGAAAAATATGACATTTTATGTATATATATATTTTTAATACCATAAGTAATCAGATAATTCAGATTACAGTCAGGGTTCGAATTAAAAATACCAGCCCAAAAAACCCGTGAATCCTGATTATAGTCATGATGTTCAAACTACTTAATTACGATGTTTTTGCATCTTAATTTAAACTAAGGCTTTAAACGTTGCCTATTGGGTTTTATTGTTAATTAAGATCTGTAATTACTCATTAGATCAGAGTTGGCCACCCCTGTATTACATTATAATCGGTACTGGTGAAACCAGAGGCATATAGACTTTGTTTATTTCTTATTTTACTTCCAGTTGCATTATAAGTCTGTAATTTATAATATTAATTTTCTCTTCTACTGTATTATTCTTCTCATTGTTTTTTATTGTTGGCTTTTTAAATACTAATTATTAAATTGACCAATCACTTAATAGCGTAAAAAATTAAGAAAATACTAAACAACGTGTTTTTACATAAACTTAACAAAAAATATCCTAGCTACTAAATACACCCTCTTGTATTCAAAAATTCCAATAAGAATAATGCAAAAATTCCACTAGATCTCAAAAATCTTGAAAAAGAAAAACCCAATAATATCAATTCTGCAAAAACCACGTCCGTAATTTCTGAGCAAGGTACAAAAGCCAACGATATACCATAAGTTCATAAGATCATGTTCCATAAGTTTATCACTAGTTAGTAACTAGTAGTTACTGACTTGCTTGTCACGAAGTGAGTGAGGTAGGTCATAGATTCGATTTAAAGCAACGCCTGGTGAGGCGCTGTCAAAGGCTTAGTACAGACTAAATAGGAAGATGGACTGCAAAAACGATCGGTGTAGTCAATTCTCGCTTGTAGTTCTCGAACTAGCTATGAGTTAGTCCAAGAAGTTATATCTAGTATCTCAGAGAGAAGATATAAATTCGCCAGATTTCCAGCTTTATCTCCAGTCCAAACGTAGGTCCGGAGTCAATCCCCGTCTCTAAATTACAACCAGCATCTCATTGGTTCTTGAAAACTCATGTCAGCGCGACGACGCGAGTGACGAAAATTACAGTCATATTTTACGACTGAGGAGAGGCGAAATAGCCCGGCGCCTCCTTTTACGTCCCCCTTGTATTTTGAAAGGGGGACTGGGACTATTGCGCGCGAATACAAAGGCATCTTATACCTTCTCTCTGATATAACTTCTTGGTTAGTCTCTGATATTACGAAGTAAAGAAAGTGTCACACTTAGGGAACATATCTTATAAACTTATGATATAGTAAAGCGCGAGTATAGTAGTCTGCCCAATTTTTATGCCGAACCTTTCCAGTTTCTTACGATTCCAATCTGAGCTCGAGCAATCTCCAATCGAAATCCCTTCGCGAATGGAAATATCGGCAGGTTTTTTTTCTTCTAGTAATAGCAAATAGTGAGGGAGTCCCTCCCGAGGAGTCCCCATGGGAAAAAAGGATGCTTCGTAATAATATAGATCCAGAGGTCAACAACAGGATGCTGACCAAATAGTAAAGAGCATTGAAGAAGGAGGAGGATTCCAAATCTATCGATATCAATATTTTAAGGAGGTAGATACGGCGGCAATGGATGGGTTTTTCCAAGAGGGTAGATACTGTTGAGGATATTGTATGCACTTGATTTCGAAGCTGATTTCTACTGAATGTATTTTGGGGAGATTTCATCTTTGTCGTTTTCGGTGGAAATTTCTACTGATTTTAATAACCCTTTTTATTTTTTGGAGAATTTCATCTGATTTCTTGGTCGTTTTCATAGGAATTGTTTACTGATCTCAGTTTTTGTAGACCCCTGATTTCGAAGGAAATTTATATTGAATTTCATCTCTGTATTTGGAGAATTTCAACTGATTTCTATATAATTATTTGGGTTTACATCCCCACGGGCTTTCCATTATTTCTTCTTAGGTTCTAATTTTTAAATGGTTGATGAAGACACGAATCTGAAATATATCCCTAGGCCTAGTAGATAACCCCTCGAAAGTTTCTCATGGAAACCTCCCGTTGATTCTTCACAATACTTTCTTTGCTTGTGACAACTTTTGACGGAAAAAACAAACTTTGGGCACCGCGCTTTCCTTTGGGGGTTTGCTCGCTCGCGCGTCTGAGAAAGGTCACGACCCCACCCCCTTACTTTACCGTCATGAATGGAGGAGCCATTGTGGAAGGGGCGGACTAAACGCGGTATTAGCCCGAGCTTTTAACTATTGTGTCCGTTACCGAGACCTTTTTTACACTCTGAAACTAAAAAGTAGGAGGTTTTTTATTTTGGCAGCCCTGTTACGCCAAAAGAATGAAAGTTCTTTTTTAGTCTTTATCCCCCTCATGGATTTTTAGGATTAGGAAAAGGTTTTCCTACAGAACTCGGCGCTAACCCCTGGAAAATCTAAGGGTTTTTAGGTGGGGGTAGTTTTTTTTTTATTATTGTGTTGTAAAAACATCGTCTAGTATTATTATGGATTCTGTTGGTTTAAAAAGCTTTTTCTTTAAGGGGATTTAGGAGGATGTTTACGATACAGGGGCGGAAATAGGACCCGAAGAGGTTTTTTTGAACGGATTATAACGCATCAAGTTTGGGTTTAGGCTTAATGTATAAATAGCTATATAACCCTTGTTTATATAGCTTGTTATTAATTATTATTTATAATTTCTTAAGTAATTAATGCGTTTTCCTGCGAGTTCCTTTTAATATACGTAGTTTACACTAAAGGAGGTTTTGCCGTTCCCCCAAGTGTTGCCAGGCCGTTGGTGAGACTCACAGAGGGTCTGACAACACTGCACAGAAGTTTAAGCTGAGGGACGGGGGAGGAATTTTCTGTAACCCATTTAGTGAAAATTATCAATACATAGTTTTCAGAATAGGAGTATTGATACCATTTATACCAGGAGGCGAGGCTACTTTGTCCATAGAGATGTGAGTCGGTGGTAATTTACCAAATACCGCGTAAATTACTGATATATATCTTACCGTAATTTTAAAATGCTAATTTACCGGTAAATTACCGCGGTAATAAGCCCGTGAAAGTAAAAAATACCATAAATTACGGTAATTTTTGTTATTGCAAAATATTAATCGGTAATTTACCCTCCAAATTACCATTTTTAAAAATTACGGTAATTTAACATCTCTAGTTCTGCACTTTATCTACGTCTAGCCACTTGGTGTAATTGGTATCAATTGTCCTAGTACGAAAACTTTGTATACTGCAATTTAAACTGTTTATCTGATATATAATTGACTTAACTAATAGGGGTAATTTTGATATTTTAAACCCTAAACATTTATTTAAGTATACGTTCTTAATAGGTTCTGCAATCAATAGGTTTGTAAATAAAATTATAACAAGCTTTAACTTCTCTACGGTTTGTAAGTAATCAATCGAGAAATAAATGTATTTGAAGTCTAACATGGATGATATACGGCAAATTGCTTTCATCTTAAAACGGGTGTAAAATGACTCTCTCTCGATACGACTTCCGATTTCATTCTTTCATTTCCATGCGGGCCGTTTTTCTTTTCTTCGCTCTTTAGGAGAAAGGGTTCTTGCCAGCAAAAGCCGCCAAATTGATCTTGAAATTTAATGTCCGAAAGATGAGAATAGGAGAAAATTTGGAGAAAAGGACCAGCCCCGTAACGGGCCATAACTCCTCACCAAAAACCCTCTTCAGTACTTCACTATTCTTTTCATCTTATTCTTTTCCCACGTCACTTGGCACCGTAGTTAAGCTTGTTTGGGTCCTAAAAGTCATCTCGGTTTGTGTGCAAGGTTACGCCGGCTTCGTGCCATTAAATTTTCACCCTTGGATAAATAGTTTTCCTGTTTACTCGCTTGAGTGACCGATTAGTTAAAAAAACCCTTCCTCCCCCCTCCCAGCACATCCTTAACTATTATAACCGTTCGTGACTTTAGAGAGTAGAATATTATTTAACCATTAATTAGTAATCGAGTTTTTAATTTCAAGTCTAATTAGGCCTAATCGAAGTTTTTTAGATGAGTGAAAAAATTTAACTTAATTTGGTATCGTAGGTTAATTTTGAATAGTTGATTATATAAACTTGGGCGGAATATAGCGAATAAATGTTCCTTTTACGAGGTAACGTAAGTCATTGCACGAGCTGATGCTGTTTATGGTACAATTCACGTAAACTGGGAAGATTCCAACAAGATTTCGCGAAACAAAGGTTGTTTTTTGGAATCATCTAATTGAAGAAGTTGTCGTTGATGAATCTAGCATGTGAAAAATTGTATATTTATTTGGGAAATTTTCGAAGCATTAATTGTAAACACATCTTAGTCTACAAATAGAATTTCTGAACTCAATTTCCTAATCAATCACGGACATAGCTGATTCTCTAAAAAAAAACCACATTCAATATAAAAGAAAAGATGTACTTCCGTTGTAGTTGTGAGAAATTACAAATGGATCTAATAATTCATGTCCCTTTTGCCTCCAGTCGTATCTTGTTACGTCGGTCCAAGAAAATGGGCTTAAGAAATGATCCCCTTGCAGTAGAATGACACGAAGGCTCGCTTGATTTTTTTTTGTCACTCGATCTCCAAGCTAGCTAGGCCTACATAGTACCATACCAAAACATTCTCCGCCGGACTTGGTCCAAAACGAATTGTGTATTGCACAATTGTATATAGGTTTTTCCTAGTCGGCGGGCAGATGTTAAAGGGTCTATCGCACGCCCTCTCATTTATCACAATTTTCCCCTTTTTTGCCTTTAAAGGGACGTTTATACCCTTCTGGAGAAACACGGTAGCGCCCCGAGAAAGTATGGACCGAAACAGAAGCTATAGGGGTGGTCAGTTTAGCTCCAGCATGGGAAGATGAAAAAAAACTGGTCCAACAAGACTACGCGATATTGAACGCGGTCTAAATTTGATCGGAATTGAACCAAACTGTTTATATCCAGATTATAGTTGTATCAAACGCAAATAGCAGAAAGCGAAGTGCTGAAGTTGAAGGCTTCCCTTAGTTACTACTGATGTTTAGAACGCCTAGTGGCTTATTTTCGACAAATTTTCGCTATTCTTTAATGCTTTAATATTATCATAAGTTTATAAGATATGCTCCATGAGTATGACACTACCTATACTTTGTAATGCTAGATACATGCAGCTCGAGCTAGTTTGAGAACGACAAGCGAGAATTGACTATACACACGGTTTTGCAGTCCATCTTCCTATTTAGTCTGTACTAAGCCTTTGACAGCACCTCACCAGGCGTCGCTTTACGAGAATCTACGTCACTTCATGACATGGACAAAGAAATACTGAAGGACCAATGGCATAGGGAGAAAATTGAAAAATACTTGCTAATTCGCCATCTAGCGGTAGATAGTAGCAAATCGGATAGTGGGGGGGGGCTTATGGGGGAATCAACGTTCTAAAGAGGGAAGCAGCAAACGTCTTATTTTGTCTAGATGGCGCTAGTTTTTTTCCTGGCTTTGGCTCAGTATTTTTCATAACCCCCGTCCATTTTGGGGCTGAAAAGGGGGAAATAAGCTTAACGTTGGTTGTTTAGTCGCTTAGTATGGGGCTCTATGGGCTGCCATAGGTCCTTCAGTATTGGTTCGTCCATGCATCATGACAAGCTCTCAGTGACCATCGTCATACTTATGAAACATCGCATTGGGTTATACTCTTCTAAATGTCTATTTGGACAGACTCCAATTCCCCTTTCATAGGGATACCCTATACTTATGTAACATACAGTGCATGTATAATAGTATTTTTTGTGCCCTTTAGTATATAGATCATGACGTTTTTTGGGCAAGCACCCTGATTTATTAACGTTAGAAACTGTTATCTAATAGCAACTATGGCGGTTATTTTTTTTTTTTCAGTCTTCCAAGTTCTTATCTTTCATTATGTTTAATGTAATGGCGAAAGGGCTAGCTGCTTCTAGGGATAATTCTTTTTTATTCCGGAGATCTGGTTGACTCTATGTGCCTCCCATAACGATGCATGCTTACACGTGAAAATGTATAGGAAAAGAGCTAAAATTTTGGAAGGAAATGTCTGCGCGTGTTTCGTGCAATAAGTCTTCCAAGTTCCTATTGACGGCATAGGTTTCGGATTCAATTTTGTCCGTATTCAAAGATGTTTTTTGCAGCCGTTGCTACAAAGCTATTTAAGCCTATTTATCCCGCGTTGCGTAATGTAACGTTTGGTTAAAAATGAGAGCCATAAAGGATTGTTTAGTTGCTTACTGATTTCAAAGGGATAGTGAAACACATTTTTTACTCGCTTTATATTCTGTAAAATCAAGAAATATATAAGTTAAAGGGATACTTCCAGCTAGAGTTTTATTCATTTTTAATCGAAAGAGCGTATGAAATTATGAATATATCAATTGGAATCATGTTTCTATATACAATATTACGAAAGAAGATACGAGCAAAAACCTCTTTTAGTGAAAACAGTGCAGTTGGAGCAGATGAAATTAACTTTAGAAACATTTCTCTGCCTTTTTTTTTTAATTTTTATTTATAATCCCTGGCATGATTTCCAGCTGTACTACACCGGCACCACGCAAAAATACCCTACCAATAAAAAAACGCCCAAGATCGGCTGCTATAATTCGTGTTTTACACGACAGGGTGCGCCCCTGCGCTGCCGCGTTCTGTTCCCATCTCTATGTATAAGCATTTAAAACTTCCCTCTAAATATATCTCATCCTTTTTTTCCAAGCGGTTAACTTTGCATTAAGGATTCTCCCTTAAAATTTTATATTCATGATTGCCCGTTATAGCTCTTGGTGTAAAAAGTAAAAAAAATGTAGTATAAAATTAAAATGGTCACCTTTTTTTTAAATGAACGATCGTTTTCGGATCTAACATGTTACATTATGCAAAATCAATTGTCGTTTTACGAGCGTCGATCTTTAGTTCGTCCCCTTTTGTGTCACTTGCCTTTATCATAATGTGCTCGTGATTTATTACGTTTCTTTGTTGAACGTACCTTTTTATTAAAAAATATGTATCTTAGGACCCCAGAGATAGATAGCCATGTTCTGATTAGAATGTTCAAAGATTTATTATGAAGTTTTTTGATATTATGATTGAATTTTTATGTGCGAACTGCATGGTTAAGGAAATTTTTGTAGATTTAGACACGGTGGTGGTGTCAGTGATGTATATTAATTTAACAATAATGTGATGGCATTTTTATTTTTTTATTATTTCGGACTATCTGTCATGATCAGTCCGTGTTTGAAGAGATTTTACACGGTTTTCCGGTTGAGTTTTTAACTGGTTAAGATTTTAGTAAATTTACGTGGTAATCTTTGTATGCACATACCGGTTTTTAACGGTAAAAGGTCGCCCCAACTTAGTGCGGTTTGACGGATTGACATGCGTTAGCGGTTATCTTCTTTACTGATTCAATTATCCAAAAATTAGTGTTAATTATTTACATTGTGGACTAATTACTGTAAATTACCCGGTTAGTTACAGAAACTCTTAAATTAATGTGGAATCGGGTAATTCCACGGTGGGCTAATTATCTGGTTTGACTTCAAAATTACTGTAATTTTCATCTTTTAACCGTATTAATTTATCTAAGAATTAATGAGAAACCTGTTAATTACGTAGTGAAGAAATTTTACCTTAAATTACCCTCTTAGTTACAGAAACTCCAAAATTACTTTAATTTTTCATGGGTAAAAAAATTGAAAACCTAACTAAACCAACATCGCATATCGTTATAAGTGAAAAACATGCAAAATGACCCCTCAGATCATCAGATCTTTGAACTTTCCAACATCGATATCAAAAATATCTTCACTTTCCATCTGATGTATAAGTTTTTATATATATTTTTTCTTTATCGGGTCTATAGTAAAGTTAACTGTTGGGCAGTTAAAACTATTTTTACGGTTTTTCTCTCATTGTCGGTAATAATCGAAAGAACGGATTTCCCGTACCATATTGGTCAGACCATATAACATACCGAACTGCTGCATTCTTTTTATAAGGTTCCTATATAGTTCGGACCTTCCCAAATCGTAACTTTTTTTATTTCTCCCGGCCAATAAGACCTTTTTATTATTTTTATTGGCCGGTAGTTATAAAAATCGCCGCTTTGCTCCCATCATGGCCGCAACTTCCAAATCAAAAAAAAAAGAAAAATTCACTCGCTCAGAAATTCCCTGATTCCGCGTATAGCGATAAATAAATCGTAAACGCGCTTTTGGTTTGTTTTCTTTAAATAAACTTATCCTGTGTTGCTGATATATTATTTAATTTTCATTTGAAAATTCTTCCTTGACTTTTCCAGAGTTTCCCTGATAGTCTGAAGTCATTTTGACATTTTTCAATTTCCGAAAACGTAATATTTTATTATGAAATAAATTATATTGAAGGGAGTAGGTGTTGAGGGATCAATATTGAATATTTGAAATATTTTTCTGGTACTGGTACTTGCACCGGTACTTGTATTTAGAAGGAATAAATCGATTAAACAGGGTTCGTACGGAACCTGGAAAACCTGGATAAGTCAGGGATATGGAAAATAGGGAAAAAGTCAGGGATAAGTCAGAGATTTCGTTTGGTATATCAAACCATGATTGCTTCATACGAGCCAGGTGTGATGAAGTGGGCTCTTGTAAACACGTACTTAAAATGGTTCAGGGATATTGCTAAAATTTGGTCAGGGATAACCTGGAAAAGTCAGTAATTTTCAATGTAAAAATTTCGTAGGAACCCTGTAAAATAAAAGTAAAATCAGTTGATTGAATTAAATAGTGATTAAGGATTAAATTAATAAAAATAATAAAAGAAAAAATTTCAATATCTGAACTTCAGTCAATTGATAAACATCACTCATATCGTTTGTTTTCGGCCTAGGTCCAAACCAAGACATTTTTTATATAATAAATATATTGACTCATAGTAGCACTACCAAGACGTGATATCCAGTTTATTAGGGAGAAGGTATAAGATGCTTATGTATTCGAACGCCATAGTCCCAGTCCCCCTTTCAAAATACAAGGGGGGACGTAAAAGGAGGTCGGGCTATTTCGCTGCCTCTCTTCAGTCGGAAAATACGTAATTTTCGTCATTCGCGTCGCGCTGACGTGAGCTTTCACGAACCAGTGAGATACTGGTTGTAATTTAGAGGCGGAGATTAACTCCGGACCTACCTTTGGACTGGAGATAAAGCTGGAAATGTGCCGAATTTATAGCTTCTCCCTAATAAACTAGATATCACTTCTTGGTAAGTACTACTATAGCAAAATTACCGAACCAATACGACACAATCAAGTAATAAACAGTGCCGTGTTTTAATTAAATCGTTAATTAAAATCAATCTTACATCCCCCATGCTTGTGATATAAGAAAATGGTTTCACTCCTAAAGGCTTATTAAAGGCCTGCGCGTGAAAACGTTATAATTATCCCATGTTACTATATGAGGAAATTTTAGCGCGCGAGGCGTTTTAATGACTTCCCTGTACACTCGCTGTTCAGATTCCGTTTTAACTTTCAAGTTCAATTTTTATTTCATTTTCCGTTTTTGATTATATTTTCTCCCGCGGTGGTGGATCGAACTTGGCCGCCGTGGGGGATGTTTTTCTTTTTTTCTTCAATGTTTCCTTCCTTCCTTGATTCAAGATGATCTTCTACATATCTTTCTTCTTAAAAAAAGAAAGGAGACATTTCTATATATATTTTCCCCCCATCTTCATGTATTTTTTGTTCTTCTCCCTGTAGGACAATTTAAATTTGGTTCTTAAAGTAGAAATGTAACCCTTTCAACATCAGATATATATTTTTTTCAGTATTTATTTAAGATATTTTTTAATTTGTTTCGAAACTTAAGGCTTGTTGAAACTTATTTAAAATTGGACTTTAATTGTTAATTCTAATTCACTGAATTATAGGGTCAACATGCTTACTTTTGGCATAGAAATTTAAACAAAAATGTTTTCCAAACTATAGCAGGGTTCATACGGAACATGGATAATTCAGGGATTTGAAAAGTGGGGGAAAAAGTCAGGGATTTAAAGTTTCTTCCTAAAATTTCAGGGATTTCGTTTGGGTTACAGGCAATGCTAAATAAGGGCCAAGTGTGGTGACGGGGACTCTGGTAAAGACCTTAATTTGGCCAGAGATATTTCTAAAAATTAATTTATTAAAACAAAATATACTAGTATTAAAATTGATCACTTTTGGTCTAAAGAGTCAAGGAAAATTGCAAAAAATAGTAGTCAGGGAATTTAAATCTGAAATTTTGTGTCCTGAAATAACAATCTCTTATAAATCGTTTATTTTATGTTTCTACTTTAAGACACCCCTAACAAAACGCGCTTTATTGGCAGTTGCTATAGGGAAATGAAATTGTGACGTATACGTCGTTTGTCGTTTAGTTTTCGCTACGTCGAATTGCTATATAGTTGTCACGTTGGTTTGGGTTTAAAGCCCCTTGGGAGATGACAACTCCTTTCCAATTTTAAAAGTCTGGTTCTTTGTTTTGATTTTATATTCTGTATTTTTATTCTGAGTTTTTGTTTTATTGATTCGTTTGGATTGATTGGACTCTTCCGTTTTTGGCTAAAATGTCTTGTTTTTTTTTTTTGTTGCGTTTCGAAGATTGAGTCGCGTGCTTGCCATTCATTCGCTTTGTTTAATAGAAACATGAGCAGTTTTGGTTAAGTTCTTCGTCCTATTTTGGGAATCAAAAATGACAAATATTTAAAAACGAAATAACTCATTTTTTATACGGGAAAATTTATTTTGGGTACCTGCCAATTTTAGAGCAGCTCCAGAGTTTGGATATTGAATCACTGCCATGTTTTAAGCAATGCAGTTCAAGATATTTGGATCTTTGCCAAGTATTAAGCAATGCAGTTCAAGATATTTGGATCTTTGCCAAGTATTAAGCAATGCAGTTAGAGATATTTGGATCTTTGCCAAGTATTAAGCAATGCAGTTCAAGATATTTGGATCTTTGCCAAGTATTAAGCATGGCAGTTCAAGATATTTGGATCTTTGCCAAGTATTAAGCATGGCAGTTCAAGATACTTGAATCTCTGCCAAAGTTTGAACAATAGTTTATTTTGCCTGTTTTAAAGGCGTGAAGCTTTTGGGGACATTTAACATCACGGGAACGCGTACAAATAACATAACTTAAAGTTTTATTAATTAAGTAAAATAATGCTTTAGAAAGAGGCCTTTCCTAACGATCATAATTCCCCTGATAACCTAAAATTGAGCCTCATTCTAACACACGTACCATAAAAACAAACACCATAAATTCCTCCGGCGTACGTTCGTGTCCACCCACAAGAACGATTTGATCGAGATTTTGCTCAGCAACAATTAACCAAGTTGACGCGAGCGACTGTGTGAACCTCGGACGTTGTAAAACATCTCTTTTTCTAAATCATTAAAATAAAAAACGCGAACAATTTTTACAACTTAGCTATTTTTCCCTTTTACGGCAACCAGTCGTCATCTTACAAACTTTCTTAATGTGAATAGAAAAAGTAGTACCGTTTTTCGCCCCCGGGTGGAAGGCTCGCGCACCATGCAAGTACCAATCTTAGAAGGCAGTCTTAATCACCCTAAAGTCGTAAGTGGCGTAACGATCTAGGTTTAGGCAAGTAAGATGGTCCGAGAACCATTCCTGGTTTGGGACGACGGTTTACGCGAGCGGGGGGAGGGAGTAAATTTCGGCGTAAAAGTTTTTTAGGAGACCCCTTTCTCCCCTTCGCGCGTCACTTCACCTCGGAACCAGCGAAAATCCGAGAGAAGGTAGCTAGCTGCTACCCGCGCGCTCTCAACTATACGGTGGATTTGGTTCATCGACCTACAGGTAAACAAGGAACGGAACGAACGGCGCGCAGGGGTCCACACCACCAGCACCACCGCTAAGTTTTTTGGCGACGTTTGGCCCCTGTCCGGAACCAGTCTCGCGTTCGGCGTCGAGGGAGAAAGTTTGATCCAGGCGGAAAGAGGAACGTCCCGTATCGGTTGCCAGTTTAGCTCTTCCCCGGTTCTACCGTCGACCCTTCCCGCGTGGCGTTCCTAAGAGTGCTTCGTCCTCGATTCCTTCTTACCTCCCCGGTCTCAATACCGGTTACCTTTTCCTCAAAGGAAAGCGCTTTTTTTCTTACCAACAAGGAATGGTCCGTTAACTGTCGCCTCATCAGTGCAGGTGTATTTAGTGCCCAGTTTCGTTTTTCACTGTGGATTTTTAATTTTTTTGCGCGAGTGTCTTTGCAAGTTGCAACGTACTTTCGTTAATTAAGAGAAATTCGGCCTGTTTGAATTTTATTCGCAACTACCTCGTGTGAACCAGCGCGAATTTTCAGTGAGAATCGTCTATTTGGAGTTCAATTATTCGTAAGCCTGAATTAAATACTGATTACTTAAGTCAGGCGTATACTTGAACTGCAGGTGCGAGTTTTCAATCGAAATCGGATTTTAACCAATTTAAATAATCATGTGGGAAGGTCACGCTCCTAAACATCGGTTTAATCTCGGTTAGGTGAACTTTTTTTTGACAATTATTGTTTTTTTTTAACTATTTGGAATTCAGTTGAACCTAAAAATATGGACGTGTTTAAAATGGAGGATTGCGGGGTCATGACCCCGCCCGTTAGCTCCACCGTTGGTACCGCGGAAGCCCCGAAAATGACCGAATTGACCTTCGACCCCAGTGTCCCCGAATTTATCACCTTTTACGACCCATCCCTTATTAAAAAGGAGAGTTACGAAGAAAAGACGTATTTTGACCCGATGAACGAGAATTCGTACGGTGGCCACAAAGAGTTTACTAACTTGCCGCCTTATCCCGGAACCGAACGTTCCGTGGTCAGTCCAAATTCATCCGTCCATACTTCGAGCGGGTATGCACCTTTAACCCCGGGTAGTTTGTCACCTTGTAGTCCCGTCACCACCGTATCATCTAACGGAACTTTATCCAGTCCACCCCGGTCTATGCAAGGCGGCCCTTCCATGATGGGACACTTTGAAAAACTCGGGCCCCCTTTGCCCGAAAGTACCGTTGGTATGCGGATCATTAAAGGATCGCCTCCACTCAAAAAGCCCAATGGTAAGCTACAGTCCATTTTTGTCATATCTTTATTTCGGTCCAAGAGATTCGAACGCGGCAGCTTTAGGTTAAGTTTTTCGTGAATATTTCACATTTAAGAACATTGTGTTCAAAGTATATTTTCCTTACTCTAGCACCTACGTCGTTTGCGTAAAATTCTGCCTACTTTTCGCTGCTAGAAAGTCGACTATCTTAATAATTAAGCAAATCTGTAACAATAATTGGTCAAAAATTATACAAAGTATAAAATATTAAACATTAAAAATAAGTTAATAAATTAAAGAAAATAAGTACTGCCAAGTTTCTGACCCCAATTGGTCGCCGGTGGTGCTTGGGCTGGTTTTATTGAGGTTGATAGTTTTTAGGTTACACTTTACCTTCAAAGCTCTTTGTAAGTAAGTGGCCCCTTATAAGCGTTTTTAATCTGGAAATTATGTTAAAATTATGGGATAATTTAATTTCGCTAACATTATTCCTAATATTTAATCAGTTATAATTGTAAAAGTAAAAATTTATTTAAATTTTGAATGAAGGATAATTATTATAATTGAGCCAATGAAATTACGTAATAAGATAGTTTAAATTCTTAACGCGTATCAGATACTTCTTAAAAATTGTTTAAACCACCCACTGGGCCATTGACGTAGCTGCTAAGTTTCCTATCCAGAAAACCCGCGCTCAAAATATTTGGCAGTGGTGCTCTGCTGGGAAGCCCGATCTAACCACCGTAGTACAAGGGGTCATTACACTTGGCGAATACGCGCTTGGTTTAAAAACCCTTTAAATCGCTGAAATTCATGCTTTTAATCAAGTTTAATACTTTATTTATGATTAAGTTAAATTAAATAAAATATAAATTTATTTTATAAATATGTTAAATAGGATGTAAAAATTTAAATATTTTTTTACCGGGGAATTTTTTTTTAATTTCCTTTTTTAATTATGATTTATTTATTTATTTACGGTGAATTATTAGCTATATTTTAGGATATGTAGGATTTATACGTGTTTTATGGAAGGTACTTAGTTTCAACGCGAAAAATCCTCGGACTTATCATGTTGATAGTTGGAGGTCATTTACCTAGGTACCTCGGAAGTGTCTTTGCTCTTTTAGCCTACTCCTTAGCTATGACTCGCTTCGTGGGCTGTTTCGGCTTTCTCATTCTAGTAGTTCGGGTTTCTAAAGTGCCTTTCTTTTTTTTACTTTTTGAGTTTTAATAAGGCTCGTTGTATTAAACATTTTATTGTTGATATCAAATTAGTTCCAAGGATGGATTAGTTCCTCCTCTATATTTGTTTATTTAAGATTTAAGAATATCTTTTTTATTCTAATATATTGGAAGGGATTTAATTTTTTTCTATTGGTTTGATGTTTCTTGTGCTGGTGTATAGGGTTTTTGAACCTGGACATAGAAAGTTAGTGCAGTTTCGTGAATTTTATACGAATTTAATTTAAAGTAAATTAGAAAAATATTTAAAATTTTTTTTTATTTTTATTTATTTATTTATTTTTATTTATTTATTTATTTTTATTTATTTATTTATTTTTATTTATTTATTTTTATTTATTTATTTATTTTTATTTATTTATTTATTTTTATTTATTTATTTATTTTTATTTATTTATTTATTTATTTTTTCAAAAGTTGTTGAGCTGAAATTTTACAAAATTATATTTGTTCGTTATTTTAAACTTGTTAAATCATGAAATTATATTATTAAATATATAGGTTTTCTATATAGATTTCTCTGGTATATTTAAAACATTCCACGAATAATTTTTAATTGATAAATGAATTAATTAAAATATTCATTGCTTATAATTTATAGCGTTAGAATTAACAAAATAATTCAACATTAAATAGAAAAAATCTCAAAAAAAAACTGTAATATTACCCATACCAGAATATTGAATATACATGCAGCTAATCTCATAATTTAAATCCATTTTTATCTCCAGGTTTGAAAAAAAAATTGCGATAGTACCCGAGGCATATTAAACATTATGAAAATGATTTTTTTATTCAAAAATATCTTTTTTTTTTTTCCAAAGTGGTGACTCAAGTCGGTAGGAATGTTTCCCCTTTTATGCTTACATCAATTGTTAATGTCGCTTTGCGTTTTTACACGCGCTCTACGTATTTTAATGGAGGGAAAGGGGGGACCAGATAAACAGGCTTGATGCTGCTCTCAGAGCCAGAGAGAGAGAGAGAGAATCCACGTGGTGTTTGGCGGGAAAGCTCCCAATCGAGCGAGCGGGAATAACCTCGTGGAGATTCCACAGGTGGTTGAACTTTTTGCCGGTAAACCTAAAATGACAACACTACGTTCGTTCCTTCGCTGGTGCATTTTAAACTTTCACGTTTTTTTTAAGGGAAAGGAATATGTTTTATAAAACTTTGAAGGTTAAGGTCAAAACGTTTTATTATTAAAATTATTAATTATTAAATAATATTTAATTAATTTTATGGAGAATTGAAAAATTTAATATATGTTATTTCATTAATTTTTTGGTCTGTTAATAAGTAGAGGTCAATGACCTTTGTGGTCATTTTATGAAAATTTTAATGTTTTTACGTATTTTTATGACATTTTAAAATTTTTGATGATTTTTTGGGTGTATTGGGTCATTGACCTTTGTGGGTTTTAAGTACTTTTCTTGGGTTTGTAGTGAGTTTAAAAATTAAAGGCTTGGTGTGGTTTATTAATTTTTGATCAATTTTATCATTTGGCCTAATTTTGGTCCTAGGTTATTGACCTCAAGTTTGTCTATATTAATGTATTATGTGCTATGAGTTATTTCGATAAGCGTATTAAATTAGTGAAATTTTTAACATTAAATTAAGGTGACCAGTTAACGTTTTGATTAATATTTAAAAAAAAAACTGAAAATAGTCCAAAATGATCTCAGTAGGTCAAACATAGGTCAATGACCCCAAATAAAAATTTGCCTAAACTTATAAAATAATTACAATTTTTTTTTAAAAAAACTTGGGAAAAGTCTCAATAGGTCAAACAAAGGTCAATAAACCCTTATCAGAATACTCAAAAATTAAACCAAATTCATTCTCCAGTTGATTCATTTGGTCAAATATAATAATTAAAATAACAGACACTTACAAAAATCTCTTAAAAATTAAAAATATCACAAATATTTTTAAAAATTTCACCAACTTATTCAATAGGTCAAATATAAGGTCAATGACCCCTTCCAAAAACAGACCCTTTCTAAAATCACTTTAAAATTACGAATTAAATCACAAAAAAAAATTAAATATCACCAACTCCATCAATAGGTCAACATAAGGTCAATGACCCCTTCCAAAAACAGACACTTTCTAAAATCACTTTAAAATTATGAATTAAATCAGAAAATAAATTAAAATATCACCAACTCTATCAATAGGTCAACATAAGGTCAATGACCCCTACGAAAAAGTCCCTAAACTCAAAATCATCTATAAAACTTAAAAATCAGGCAAAAATTCGAAAATACAAATTTTCAAAAAATTAACGAAAACTGGGGTCAATGACCTTTCATCAAAATATTAACCAAATATCAATAAACTAATATTTAAAACATATTTCTAAACACAATTCATTAAAAATATAAAATTAAATTAATCCCGCATTAATTAATTATGCAACTAATTAGCACTGGCAATTAAATTAAATTACATAACTAACGCGAGCATCTGAATTTTTCCTTAGCATAGGTATTTGTCGTTTGCGCGGTTGAACACGAGTTTTGTGTAGCGAGCGGCAAAAGATCGGCGGAATTTAGGTGATTGAACTTTCGCTGCTCGTACGGAAGCTCCTGTTAGTGTGTCTTCCCTTTCGAGTTAGTGGCATTGAACTATTTTGGCATACTTCCGAATTTCTAGTCATCTTTTGCTTTCATTGAACCCGCGCTCGTTACGCGCATAGCTCACTAAGTACTAAAAAAGACTTTAACATGGAGTTTTCCTTTCATCATTATTGAACTCTTTTTTTTTTGTCGACTGAATCGGAATTAATTGAAGTCAATTTTATAATATACTTCATTGAACAAATTTATTTTATTTATTTTTCGCTTACAAACTATAGGTAGAGAACTCTGTTAGTTTTTAAATTGTTCGTTGATTACCCACAAGTCCTCTTAAAGCTCCTTTGATAGGGAGAGAGAGTGCCTGAGGTATTTTTTGTAGTGCCTTTTCTTTGTTGTTAAAGTAGTCAAATTAATTAGTTAATATTATAGGCGTCGTGATTTTTGCCCGGTGTGTTTTGGTGCGTTGACCTTGGTTTCTTATATAGCTACAGAGTAAAGAGTTTAGTGGGAATTTACAAGGATGACGAATTGCGTAATGGGAAATTTTGAATTGTGATTTTTCACATAATGAGCTGTGATTTTTTTCACTTTTCGAGCTGTGTTTTTTACATTTTGAGCTTTTTTACCACATTTATTGCTGTGATTTTTCACATTTATAGTTTCGATTTCGGAAAGCATTTAAGCATTTTTGATATGAAAGTGTAATGTAAATTATTTTTTTGGATTATAAAAGGGTAATTTTTCTAAATGCAATTTCTGTAAATGTAATGCGTAATTTCAGCAATATTTTGAGCCTTGTTATAAAGATTAGATATGCCCTCGTGTATTGATGACGAATTTGTGTGTGTAAAAGATTTACAGTTACGACTGCAACATCGTCCATAGATTAATACGTATATCTAATTACTTGTTCATTAACCATTTAATGCATACCATCATATGCATCCGAACCATACAGACACTTCATTCGTAATCACCAAAAAAGGCGTCAAATTCCGCAACCAAACTTGAAACAAAAAATTTTAGTCAAGCTATAATACACCCATCAAAATTTTAATTACCAAAAAAATTACTAGGCGCGTAGCTGTAGGGTTCGATATTCACTTAATCCTTTCCCCATTAGCAGCCGAAACCCTAACCGAAAGCAAAAACGTCTTCGGTTAAACGCATTTCTTAAAAATTCCCTGCCCAAGAAAAATCTTAGCTCGAGGGGTGCTTCAACCCTTTCCCCACAAACGCGATAATCGGGCAGGCTCATCTAACGTTAATGTCACCACGCGAGTTGTAAGAATCTTTCCCATCTTTTCCTCTCTCTAGTGTCTTTGCTCTTTAGGCGCGCTCGCTGCTGACTGTCTACTACAAAGTGGGTGAACGAAGAGTGCACCATCCCCTCGGAACACTGTTCCTAGACGGGAAAGTCTCTCGCGTAGGGGTACTGGTTCAATGCCCTTGAATGTAAACGTTGCGATTTCGAAATAAAATAAAAAACTGAAATTTCGCTTCCTCCCTGACATTGAAACCTGTTACGGAGTATTTCAAATACTAGCTTATTCACTCAGTCTCTCTTCCTCCTATAGGGGTATTTGATGATGGTGCATCTCCAGTGATATCATCGAATTAATCAAAATTGCGTAGTTTTTATTATATCTGTTTTGTACTTGGCCGCTTGATTTTTTTTCTTTCTTTTTAATTTTATTGATTTTTTTTGTTTAGTCTAAAATGTGTAGATTAATTGCTTGATGAACATTTTTTATCGATTTGTATTTGGAATTGAAAAATTATTTGGAATAGTCAGGGAATTTTTAAAAAATGGGTGTGAAATGTCAGGGAATTTTTAAAAAATCGGTGTGAAATGTCAGGGAATTTTTAAAAAATGGGTGTGAAATGTCAGGGAATTTTTAAAAAATGGGTGTGAAATGTCAGGGATTTTTTTAAATGGGTGTGAAATGTCAGGGAGGTTTTTAAATGGGTGTGAAATGTCAGGGAATTTTTTTAATGGGTGTGAAATGTCAGGGAATTTTTTAATGGGTGTGAAATGTCAGGGAATTTTTTTAATGGGTGTGAAATGTCAGGGAATTTTTTTAATGGGTGTGAAATGTCAGGGAATTTTTTTAATGGGTGTGAAATGTCAGGGATTTTTATAAATGGGTTTGAAATGTCAGGGAAGTTTTTAAAAAGTCATAGATTTAATATTATTTCGAATATTATCATACTACATCAGTACTAGTGGTAGTCATTTATAAATACAACATTCTGACTTTTGTTCAAAATAAAAATTCGAGAAACTAGTCAGGGAAAATCTATGGCAACTCTGGAAACATATTTTAATTTAAACAAAACCTTTGATTAAATTATTTCAATATTAAACTAATTAACAGCATGAACTAATTAAGTATGACAATATTTACGCGTAAACCAAGAGAATTTCGGTTTCTCTAGATCCGCGCTTTAATCAGAATCTAATTATTTAATTTCAATTTTCATTATACATTTTTTAATATTTAGACGAATTTATTGAACAATCTATTCATTGTGTGTATCTCGGCAGTATATTTAATGGGCTATGAGAAGGAAGGAAGAGGGGAAGTAAACTTCTGCTAAATGTAGTAATACCAAAGAAGAAAAAACGTTGTTGTGGTTTAGAGGGCATTCACCTATACTTGCCAATGTTTCTCCACAATTTCAGTTTTCGTACATTTTTCTTTCTCTCCTCTATTTTATCTTTAACGAATTAATTCCATTTTTAATTAACAGTGAAAAACCAGTTTTTGATCACGTTATCTCGATTCGTTTTATCTGGTCTATTTTGATTTAATTTAATATTATTTATTTTTTGGGCGGTCTTTTTATCGAATATAAATTTAGATTGATTAAAACGTTTAGATCGTGGTTTGTTTTTAATATTATTTAAATTAGGTTATTTACCAGACAGTTATGTTTTTTTTTTAATTCTAGGAATTATGTTTAGTTTTAAATTGAAATTTGATTTATGAGATATTATCTATGGAAATTGCGATATACTGCCGACGGGATAATCGGTATACTAAATTGTACACTTATTAAACTGGGTGTATTAGTTAGAAGTGTAAGCAATATACAGGGTGTATCTGATAAGTATGTCATACATTAGAAGTATGGAATTAGCAATAAGAGGTCAACGGTTTGAAAGTTTTGAGCCACCCAAATATTGGTAATTTTTATTACTTTTAATTATTAATTAAATTATTATTGATGAAATTAAATATAATTTTAATTGTAATTAGGTCTTTATTTTGCTATACTAATTTTTCCATCGGCAATATTGCCATATACAGTGTAATCCCCCTATAGAGTAGTGGCAGTTTCCGAGCTTTGGCGCTGTATTAAGGTCTATGTACAAATAGCATGGGGTGCTACTAGTCTATAACCCAGTGCTTTCTCCAATTCAACGTAACCGAGGGGCTAATCACTCTTTGATTCATCGTACACCTAATACGATTACGTATAGTCATTTTTGATCAACTATCAAGCGCGGAACTTAAATATAGATTACCCGTAATACGTACAGCGTGTAGACTAACTACTCTTGAGTGATTGGCCCCTCGGTAAATACAACCCATAGAGAATATTCAATAGAGGAGTAGACAGTTGCATTCAGTTCTCGTTAAATTTTTTGGAGCTACTTTGGGCACTCGATTTCTTGGTAGACACGTGGTATATACCCTAGTCTAAATATCACTCCCTGCCTCCATAGAGCGGACAACATTTTATATAATGAATAATGATAAAGAAGGTAATCAACCAATAAGAATTAAAAAAAAACGGAAATGAATAGTAAACATTTAGCGAGATATTCTTATTCCATTAGGCAAAGGCCCTGCTGTACAACCTTCAAAGATATTTTTTTTATATAAATAATCTGTACTCCTAAGGTTGAATTCTATACGTTAAATATTTAAAATTCCCATGGATCTCCTCAAAAGTGAATTTTAGACATTGAAAATATTCCCCCATCACTTTAATAAAAAATCTGCCTCCTAATCTGTTGTATTGAGCATTGCATCAGCGATCATTCGACGTTACAGGTCCCTCGAAAACTCCTATAGGTATGCGGGAGTTTGTATTGTCGCGGTATACATAGCGGTACGGAGCAGCGTAGCCGGGGTGAGCGGCCGAGAAACTAGGCCAAGTTCACGCTCCTCCTAGGAAGCAACACACTGCGGCGGAAAATAGCTCTTCCGAGTTGCAGTGAGTGAGTGCGTGTATGTAGTATGTACGAGTGAGAGCCAGCAGAGAGAGAGAAGAGAACGTTTTCAAGTTCAATGCCCCGTCGTCTATGGACCTTCAAATCCTCTCTCTCTCTCTCTGATAGAAAACTCCTTGATCTTGAAAGTTTTTCTTTTTTTTTTATGTATTTCTTAAAGTTACTTAGCGTACAGGAAATTTTTTATAAATACTACCTGACTTAAACAAGCATAGCACACCCCCCAGTTCCCGATGCTGATTGGTGGTGCATTTCGTCATCATCGAAATTTACTTCCTTCCCCCCTGACTACCCCCCACATGAAATCTTGTAAAGGTTTCTGAAAGGAATACTTGAATTATCTAATAATTATACTTAATATAATTATGTTAATAACGACCCCTTTTGAATTTGCCTAAATATTCGTTGTGTTTGACAGTTTATTGTTGACGTAATTGTTACGTCACGGAATTAAAGAATTATTTCGGGTACCGATTATGTGTCTTCTTCCCGCCTTTTTGAGCGAAGTTGAATGAGTCATTCTTGGGCCACACTCCTACGTTCTCTCTCTATAAAAAAGTTTAAATTCTATTTCTTTAAATATAGTAAAAAGATATTGAAATAATCGTCTGCTATGGCTGTTGGAAAAATTACTAGGTGAACAACACAAAAATTCGAATTAATTTTAACGAGAAAAATTTAGATAAAAAGTTTTAGCGGATAAATACGTATTTAAGAATACCTTTAAATTTTTCAAGAACAAGTTGGGAAAAAGCTTTCTCGAGTAGGTTTGAAAAGGAAATAATTTCAATGTCGATTTTTTGGGAGTGTGTTTTTTATTACAATCATTTTAATTCTTCCGCATATATTTTTTACGGAAGTATACGGATGTATGTATATTGTTTTAAACAATACCTTCCCGTTGAAATCTATAAGTATTATTGACTAAGTTTTATTCTTTTCCTATTTATAAAATCGGCTGGTGTTTGTTTATGTTTACAAGGATATTTACTTACTTCAGGGTGAATTAGCGATGTTTATTTGTTTTTTTTTTTATTGTAAGGGAAATGTGTGCGTGGGTTCTGATTGATTTTACGAATATTTGAACAAATGGATGGTAAAAAACTATTTTATTTTTTAAAACTTAATTTTATTTTTTTAAAACTTAATTTTATTTTTTAAAACTTAATTTTATTTTTTTAAACTTAATTTTATTTTTGGAAGATTTTAAATTTATTTTTGGATTTTAAATTTAATTTTTTGGGAAACTTTTAACTCGTCGGTTTGGAAATTTATAATCTAATTTCAGAGGAGTGCAAGTTCTTAGATTTCATTGAATTCTACTCCAATAATTTATTTAATTGCTAAAATTAACTTTTAAAATGAGCGGAAAATTAGAAATTATGACAAATATAAAATTAATTAATATTTATAGTTGATTTCATTCTCGGAAGGTAACGATTTTCATTTATGTCTAAGTAATTTTTAGATCCATTCCAAGATTGCTATTGAATACCTTATATTTATTTATCAATTAGAATTATATTAAAAATCTTTGGCGGGGTTGTAGCGGTTTATTAATGAAATTCAAATTCTAAGATTTCCAAATCCTAAAACCAGATGGAATTTTAGGCATTTTATTATTTTTGGGTTCCACCCTCCAAAATAACTAATAAACTAGAAAACCGGGATATGTTTAAATAATAAATCTGATAAAATAACACCCTCTTAAAGCATCAAAAGTCTTTTCTTTTTTTTTAAAGACCAAAAATCTCCTATACCTTCCTAATAACCAAACCAGTTTGAACCTCGAGTTAAAAGAAAACTTCTACAGCCTCTGCCATTTGCAAAGCAGACTCAATTACCATCAAAATATGCCTATAGCTCAACTTTCAAGCTTATATAATAATCTCGTAAAAAATTTAAAAACCTTAAAAATTAAAGTATACGCCCAGTGACATCATCGCTAAGAGAGTAATGACAGTAGTCTACCATTTCCCGTGTTTAAGGCCAATAGACAAATTGCTCTAGTGTCATTAGCGTACATAATCGATGAAACCAGTTATGCCATTTTCACTCTCGAGTAACAACGCGAGTTTATTCATTCAAGCCATGAATATGAAACATACAGTAACAACTATTTCCATACTTGAAGATAGGACCAAAAATTGAGCCATCATTTCTTTGCAAAAAATTATTTTTGATGGGGGTAAATCTTGATGACTAATTAGAGAGTTTTTAATTGTAAGTTCACGCGTAATCTCGCGGTAATTGAACACATGTTCAATACTTAACACGCCATTCCGTGAAATACTTCGTAAAGAACATTTTTTACGTAAATTTCCCAAACAAAATGAAATCCAACTTCAATATTTTAAAAAAATCCTTAAATTTTTAATCTAATAAAATTGTGGAATTATTTGCTGAATATTATTGGGATAATTGTATTATTTCTTGATTGATATCACGAAAGACTTTAAAATAACACAGTGTAAATCCTTTGTATGTAAAACCTCAAACCCCTTGATGGTAGGCCTACGTGACGTTAGGTCTTGCTTTAAAACAATGATACAAGTGATACAAGTCCCTCCATTTATTCCAGTCTTAAATTCAAGTTCAACCCACCGCCTATACATCCCCCCACCCTCTATCTGAATTAAACAAAATTTACGTATATACCCATCTTCTTTGGAGCGAACGTTGACCTTGCCTCGCGGAGAATTTCAAATCTCTAATCCAGAACCATACACTTTCTTTAGATTTTAGTCTCTATGCTCTCATAGACGCGTCTTGCGGTCGTGGTGGTGGTGTGTAACCACCGTAGAAAAATCGCTCGCACCGTTATGTTCAGCCCCTTTGGACATTTTTTTATAATCTGTATCTAGCTTCTTCATCCACGGGATTCAATAAATACAAAGCCCGGAGCAATCAGAAATGCATTAGATTCGCGCGGAAAATTCCGCTTGAGATTATCATTAGAACGTGGTTAAAGGGAGAATGAAATGGATGGTTTAGTCGCTAAGCGATGTAGATTTGCTACCATCGCGGAGTGGTAATAACTATAACTAGTGAATGAAAATGACAACCATCTGACCTAATGTTAGGTTAGGTTTGATTTGATTGGAGTTAAAGATTTAGGTTTGGTTAGGTTAGGTTGCCAAGTTCATGAAGATTTAATTTTTTTAATGTTTTCCACTCTATCATTTTATGTGTTTATATTATGAAAAGATTCTGATTGAAAAAATAGTTGATAATTTTAAATCTAATAATTTTTAAGGAAATTCTTTGTGAATTTCATTCTCCCTTTTAACCTGACTCCATATAAGTTTGAGAGAGTTCTTTCGATCCCACCCCCTGTTCTCCCTGAGGTAAAAAATCTCTTAAATCTACTCGAGAAGATGTTTAATCGCTGGTGGAGTCGTTTTCCTCGCCCCCCTCCCTCATTTCTTATTTCTTTCATTATTCGAAAATCCCTGGCCCTGCTTTTTCCTCTCTCTCTCTCTTTCTTTCTCCTCGGGCCGGCGCTCTCTCCGACTTTCTCAAGAGATTTTTCGATCCTTGCATTACATCTTTAGTTTCCTATAATGGGCTACGCTTCCTTCTTCTTCTTCTCTGGTTGCCATGGTTACCGTACTTTTCTCTACTTTCTCCATCACTGAATGTCTTCTTCTGTATTCCCCTTGTCGTAAATTTTTAAAACTGCCCGAGTTTCTTTTTTTTTTTTTTTTTTTTCAAAGTAACTTTTTTTCGGTAACCATGTATTTTTTATATTCTAACTCCGATATTCCAGGCTTTGCAGTTGATACATGGATCTTTTTTTAAGGGAAATTGGAGGGGTTTGTACTGTTTATAGCTTCCTTTATTGGTTTATTGTATTGTGTTTAATTTTCTTAAGCCTAACTCGCTACGACTTTGAGGGAAAGTCAAAAAACTAGATTGACATTTGGTTTAGCTCCATGTAGATAAAGATCGCAAAAGATTTACAGGATATGCTAAATTTTACATTTCACACGGAATTTTCAATATTTTTAAATTATATAATTTTATTTAAAACTTAAATTTTAGATACATTTGTAGAAACAAGAAGGATGATGCTCTGTATCCTCTTAACACTTTAAGTTACGTAACATGATTCTTTCGAGGCTGACATTTAAGATTGAACGTGATTTTTAAAATAGTAACTTTCTTAACAACAAATTATGTAATAAATAACAGCCTTCCAAAGGTTAGCCGCTACTATTTAACAATGATTATCTCGCCCTTTCCTTGTAACATTTTAAACAATAGAAACTTAAATATCTCTTGTCAGAATGAGTCAATCTTGACGTCAAAGACCCGTGACAGAAAGAATATATATGTTTAAAGAAATTTCAGTTTGATTCCGGTCCATGAATAGTTTCAATACAGGGTGGAAACTTTTACCTCTTTCCATTGGTGCTCTTTTTTAAATGAGGATTATATAAATAATTTTTAATCGATTTACATATTAAGTTTGTTTGATAATTACATCTTGGCTTGGGTCACAATGAAAGTTTTTCGCTCTGTATACAGGGTGTTTCTTATAAGTCGGGCATAAATTAAGGGGGATGTTCTTTTAGTGATTTTGAGTCGAAAATGTAACTTCTATGACATTCTGTCACAATTAAGGGACACTGTTTTCGAGTTAATATTGGATGCTGTATTTTACGAATGACCCTTAATTTAGACAATTATCTCTAATTTAATTAAGGGGTCATCCCTAAAACACTCAAATAATATCTCGGAAACTGTGTCTCTTAGGGGAAAATGTCATAGAAGTTACATTTTCGACTGAAAATCGCCCAAAGAACATCCCAACTTAATTTCTTGCAGATCTTTCAGAAACACCCTGTACAAGTGTATTTAACATTTAAAGCTAGATGAGGGGAAGATGAAAAGCGCGTAACGGTGAATCTTCAATGTTCCAAACTAAGTCGTTTTAACGCTAGCCTGAGTCTTTAGAAGCGGGAACGAGCGAGCCCTACCTCCCAATGAAGGATAGATAATAGAGCAAGGGAGGATGGGAACTCTATTATTTAAATTCTCTTGTAAATATTATTTCACTTCCGCTTCAATATACGGAATATAGCCTACGATGATAATGAATAGAGACCGTTTCTTTTGTTTGTAGTTTTCATTTTTTTATCTCTCTCTCTCTCTCTCTCTCTCTCTCTCTCTCTCTCTACAGAATGGGTGAGAATTTTTGGGTGAATTCCGACGACATTTTATTATATATTTATTGTTGTAAGGCAGTTTAATTCTATTATTTCCCTAATTCATTTTTAAGGGAGGGCCCTGCGTGTAGCTTTTCAATTCAGTTAAACTTTACAGGAAGAGATTGGCGCTTTTATGTATCATGATTAATATCTATTTTATTACCTCGATTTAAATACTTAATTTACAATTGATAATTTTGTGTATTTTATCACGAAAGGGATCGACGAAGCCTTTGCAGCAATTAGCAATATTTGACGGAATTAATTGCTATTAGCGCCTTTAATTAGTTAATTACCATTTTAATTAAAGTACCGAATTTCTTTAAAAGCTTTAAACATCGCAATTGGTACGCAATCACTTCCTAAATTAGAAATTTGGTTGTAATTTCCTTATTTATCAACCGATTTTGGTGTAATTGGTCTTATTTTGAAGCAATCAATCTACTCTATTAGCCGTTCAACATTTCAATAGTCTCACTTCGATATATTGAAAATAACTTATGCCCCTGTAGAAATGTTTTACCCGCATTACACCAGTGTTCATTGAAAGAACATGAGAATAATATATATTTTTAATTAGTTTTTTTATATTATTATTTATATACGCTCCTCGAATAATTAACTTAGAGTTAATTGCCATAATTTTAATTAAAATATCACACCGAATTTCTTAATTAAATTCCATACATCTGTATCAAGGTTAAAATCACCCAAAATCAACCTGCGTGTGTCACCGATTTTCGTAGATTTCCCCTTATTAACTTCACTGTCAAGTGAGAGGGGCACACTCCATTTCCGCAATATGAAAACTTCCCGGTTCTCTTGACTATAATCCGTCGCCCTTGGCCTTGAAGAGAGAGAATGAGAGAAGGTACGTGTTGGGAAGCCCCTATTCAGAGCCTAGGCCATTGACCGACCTTCCAGTTTCCTAGTACTGCAATCTAGGAAGCGTTTTTTTAGAGTTTTAGTCTATTCTCTCTCGCTCCCTCTCATTGGTTGACTGCGCGTAAACGCCTAGGAATATACAATTTATTTATTTTTTATTTTATATTTTCATAAAATGTGAAGATAAGTTAAATCCTTTGCGCCGTTGCTAGAGTAGTTGAATCCCAAAGTCTAGCTAGACTAGCCTAAAGGGATCCGAGCAAGCACTGAGCAGAGATCTGTGTGTGTGTTATATACGAAAAACACCGTTATTTCTTATTGGCTAGAAGTATATGAGTGTGAAGTTTAAAGACATTTGGTAATTTAATTTTTGGAAACGGTGTGAGATGATGCACACCTGATTTTGAATATGTATATTTTTTTTACTTGTTTACAATTTTTTTGATATTATATTTAATTAGGAATATTTTCAATGAATATTCCATGATTTCCTAAGTTAAATTTCTTATAGTTTATACGCCTGATTTTTTTATGTTGTCATCTATGAAGTCCTGGTATTGTGAATGGTTTATTTATTTATTTATTTATTTTCCTTTCCGCCTGTTTACCTCTATTGTTTGTTTTTGACATACTCCATCTATATCCTTGAAATCTTTTCAGTAAATACTCTAGTCACGTGATGGATCTTTGTTATTGCGTAACCATAATTATTCCATGGAAATTAATTCCCCACGCTATTTTTAATTATCCTTACACTTAGGGAATGTGACGAAAACCCAACCCCCCTATCGTTCTCCATTTCTTACTACTATCTTTCTTTTATGCCACTCCAATATCCAATATACTCCTTGCCTGTATTTCTCAAACTAGAGCGTGATATACTGGCTTAGACCGCGATAGAGAAGTTTCTGAATCATTTCTTAAAGGAGGGGAATAAATGTTAAACATATCTTCGCGGTAATTTTCTTTTTCTGTGTGTGGAATGTTCCTCTTGAATAAGTTTGGCATGGTAGGCTGACTGACTGGGTTCTATGGGGTCTAAGGATACCCCCTTCAGGGCTTTTAGACAGGAATGTTTTTCATTGCTCTAGCTGCCTTTTGCAATATACACTTGATGTAGTCCTACAGTCTTCAAGGGTAACATGGGGATTTTGAATTTCAGACCTTGCGTTTAGGGTTATGTAAAAGTTGGCGTCGACGACAGGTTAAGAATATTGTTAGGTTAGACTTGAATTGAATTGAATTGAACATTAAAATATTTTTCTAAAATTTTATCTTTTCTCGTGTACCGTTGAAGATAACGAATTAAGCCTGATAATTTAATTTTAAACTATTTTAGTCTAGATATTTCGCATATAACTAAGGGACGAAAAGATAATTGTATCTTTAAATATACCTGGGAAAATGCGTGAATTTATCCAGGTGTAATACAGGAAACTATACTCAACTTTCTTAGAATGCTATATAGTTAAGTTAAAAAAATTTTTTTTAAAGAAAGCGTTTCCATTTTATGCAAAATAGATTGTACTTTCATAAATTAGCATATTCCGTTTCCGACGTTATCTGTAACCATACATACAAACGAAACGTTTAAAAAACGAAAGAAAGAAAAATACAACTTTCTACTCGTGAGATCTGTCGTCAGATCATCCTATTCAAAAGTACATACTAACTTCACGGTTTTCAAATATAGAAATTCGAACAAAAATGGTTGAAATTTCTTCCGAAACGGTTTTGAATTTGAAAAGGAAGTTGATATAACTATCGTATAGATTTAAATATTAAAATATTACATGATTTCTTTCTGGGACTTCTTAGGTATCCCAGGTTGGTGCTAGATAGAAATTCTTGTTCTCGCATTGTTAAGTAAACGAAGATACGCTATAGTTACTTGTAGAAGAAAAAAAAGTAAGTTTTTATCCGAGAATTTTTTTGCAAACTCTACAATAGTTTCTTCTTGGGATTTTTTTTTCTCTACTCGTTGTTTGAATCCCCAGGTGCCCGCTAGGTACATGCCTAAGTTTTTTATACAGGGGGGGGGGACGCCATTTTTATATCTGGGAGGGCTTTTGGCGTAATCGATTCCATTCTTTTGTGTGACAATTTTTTTCATCCCTTTTTTTTTCGGGTCTTCGGCCATTTTATCGCTAAAATAGTTCCGGGGATTGAGAGAGAGAGATGGAGTTTGAGAGGAAAGTGAGGTGCATAGGGGTTTCGCCTTAAGGTTCTATTTCTTTTACGGGTTATAAGTTTGGTTGAGACTTGAGAGTGCGTAATGTGACTTTTGGTGACACGTTTCTGTAGGTTTAAAGCGAGTTAGTGAAGAGTAATGTTGCTGATAAATACCCTGGGTTCAGAATACTTTGAAATATCAGGGAATATGGTTTAGATGAAGAAACTCGTGGAAAATTCATGGAAAATCGCGAATGTTTTGGAAAAATCGCGTATATATTTTGGGAAATCAGGAAAAAGTTTCATTTTTTTCCGTAATTTAAGCTTGAAATTCGCGAGAAGTCGTGTATCACAAACCCCTTATTGAAAATATGACTTATTTTGCAGCACTTTTGCTGAAAACAAACGCAAAAAAAGCGAAATAAATTTCTTAAACATCCGTGTTCTTTTTCAAATTCAAGCTCCTTTAGATTTTTCAATGAAATTTTATGGACGTTCCCTTTAATAATCGGATACATTTTCGGGTGAGGGGTCGCTAAGTCTTTGGATTTATATAAACGCCAGTGGACAGGTAAAAACTTGAAGATGCCAGAGCAAAAAGTAAAAAATATAAAATTTCTCCCATCCAAAAAAAGTACTACGATCCTTGTCAAAGCATATCGCTGCTTAATGGGGCGAGAGCCGAGCGGCCGGTCAGAGTTTCACTGGCCTATTGTCCAGTCTATTTTTACAAGAAGACGAACCTCGTCCACAGGGAAAAGAACCCGGGGAAAGTATATATACGCTTCTATGTTTAACCCTCGGTTAATAAAAAAAACCAATCCGCGAATCCTGGATTTTGAGGGAAAGATGTCTCGTAAAAAACCCTTATAAAGTTTCTTTTTCCATTATGAAACTGTCAAAAAGAGGATACACAAATTAGAGTCCAAAACACATCAAAGTGAGACGAAGAATTACAGCAAATTCTCCCATGAATAGTGAACCTTTATAAATGAATACGCGTCTAAGTGAGATTTAAGTTCGATGCTTCTCGACTCAGAAACGGCCTTAATTTTTTACTGTAAATAGGGACTTGGCAGTACTACGTCATGCAACGTCAGGCTACCTTCCATTAGTGCTAAAAAACATACCAGGAGGAGGGGCTTATATAGCTTTCATTCTGTTGAAAAAACATACCATAATGGCGCTGGGGGCGGAGTTAAGCCCGAATTGCCAAGTTCCTATAGGCTAGTTTTTAAAATTTTCGGAATTAGATTTGGGTTTCAATACATAGTGTTCAGACTAAAAGGATTGATACCATTTACACCAGAAGGCCAGGCTATTTGGTGGAAAAAACGCAGTAAAAAGAAGTCTGGACTCCTGGTGTAAATGTATTAACCCTCCTAGTCTGAAAACTATGTGTTGCTTAATTGAAAAATACATTTCAAAGCATTTGCAATTACAGTTTAAGTAATTGACCCCAAATCTCTATCGCTCTAGACCTTCCAAGTTAGGCATCATCACAGATGAGTTTCAATTTTAATTTAAAATTAGGCTTAAGTCGTACCAAGTTCTAGTTAAATTTAAACCTATAACGAAATTAAAGTGCAAAACATCTAGGGTTGTACACGTTTTTCGGTAAGTTTTTGCTCTGAACACGCACCTCTTTAGGTAAACTTTTAAAACTCTGGGCGCGAGAATTCATGGGAGTATTTAGTTAACCGGTGATGAGATGACCGACGAGGGACGATTCACTTTGGCGGGAAAGTTTTACGGGCCATCCTTGCAGGGTTGGGCCCCTTTAAATGGTCCCATACGTGATCCGTAGACCGTTGGGTTTTTATGCCTTAAAAGCCCTCGTAAACTTTAAGGGATTTTCATTGTTGAGTGTAAGTTGCGCGTTTATTTCGATCCGGGCTTCCGTGGTGGGTCTCAGGACGTATTTAAGAGGTTTAATGTATTCATTGTTTGCTTGGGTCACGCGCCTGTTGCCCATTGTAATCCTTGGGGCATCTGCCAGACTAATAATGTACCTAACTTTCTCTATAAGGTAGTCATACATTCTGACCGTTTTGCTATTAAGAAGTCTTAGTGTTATGGGGTTTTTAACTTTTGAGGCGGTTTCGCTTGTTTTTTATACCGTTTTATCGAGTTTTCCGATGACAAAAATAAGTTAAATAACTAGGGCTATTCAATATTGTATTGGGACCATGACTAAATCTACTCTACATTACTATAGCTTAACTTAGGCCTCGCGTGTGAACTTGATTAGAGATTTTTCTGGTTTTAACAACTGATTCAAGACGCAACTAACTAATTGGCAGTAATTTTCAATTTGTTTTAATTAAGATTATGGCTCGCTTTCAATTTTAGAAGGAACCAATTTTCAAGTATTGAAAAATACGATATTGTCCCTTCAAAGATTGGAAGGGGAACTATAGCCGAACCAAACCGCTACTGGTTGTTGAAATATTTATTTATTTTTTATCTCATATTTTTTGCATCCAGGAAATAAATAAGCAACACTTCCCAGCAAAATCATTGCAAATCTTAGATATATACCCATAACTTTACATAAACGGAAACCCACGTCTTGCGACCTCAGACAATATTGATACGGAAAAATATGCCAAGAAAACAGACTTATTCAAAATTCTCCCTTTAACCTTTCCAAAAAAAAAAGAAATTGGAAAAGTTGAAGCAGGTGATGAAACTACCTTTGCAATTCCAAAATAAGGCGGCAAAATCAAAATCACACGTAACTGTATACACCACCACACCACCAACAAACAACAGCCCGTGCAATGCCGAACGGGGCAAGATTTGATAGTAGGCTTAAGGTTTTTCTTCTTACCCCATCTTTATTGTTAAGAAAACGCACCTTGGGTGACTTGAGAAGACGTAAACAGCTAAGGGTGATGCTATTCCATAAACAAGTGAGGTATAAGCGCCAGAAGACCCGCAACCAGAATCAACCAAGGCCCGGGAATTTGTTTTGTTTATTTTCTCCTTTAAATCCGAGCTTTTCTGTAGAATTCTACCACTTTTTCTCACGGCAGGGTTAGCCTTACAGCAAGTAAGGTAAGAGGGATGGAGTATTTTTTTATTTAGATAAAGGGTCTACCTGGGTCCCTAGCCGGTGTGGGATTTTGGCTCCCATAGGGCAAGGGTTTCACCTGCCTAGACGTGGATTTAGTTGAACTTAGTCGGTGGAAAATAGAAGGACAGGCGAAAACTATTTTTGTCTACCTTGCAGACATATTGTTGATTTATTCCTATTTTTGATTTTAGATTTGTGTGGTGTACAGGGTGTTTCTGATAAATTAAGGGGGGTAGAAGTGTGTGCACACTATCTAATCAATCCCCAGTCCTCGTGTGTGTCAATTTCCTTGTTTTTGGGGCTAATCAATGTTTTTTGAGTCCATATCTCCATAACTAAATCATCTTTGACACTTTCTACTCAGTTTGACCTCAAGAAATCACCCTTTAATTTGTAACAGACTTATCAGAAACACACTGTACATTTTTATTCTGTAAGTGTATCTGTGGCTTCTCAGTTTCAATCTGTACATGCTTAAAATTTAAAGTGATAGAGTAAAACAGGGTTGCCACAGTACCTGGAAATCCTGGAAAAGTCAGGGAATTTGAAAAAGGGTGTAAAAAATCAGGGAAAAGTCAGGGATTTTGAAAATTGGTGTAAAAGTCAGGGAATTTATCGACTTGAGAAAATGTGTAGTCACAGCCAACTATACTACTATAGGCGCACCAACTCAAATACGAGACTACATATATAGTCAAGTTTTATTAACTAGTTTCAATTAAAAACTGATAAAATTAGCATAATTTTAAGCGCAAAGCTGATGATAAATAAGCGATTTTTTAAAGGCTGCATTCTTACTTTTCTGTTAGTGTAAGTGTGAAAATTGGTTAGGGAAATTGGCTTTAGATGGTCAGGGAAAGCCTGGAAAAGTCAGGGAATTTTGAACTGAAATATTTGTGGCAACCCTGTAATAGTTTAAATTCATGAAACATTTCAAACGTCCAAAGCGAGAACTCTCCAGACCCTAGGTTCTACTACTACAGTATAATCTCTTTGGTTATACCACTCTCTCCCTTATCAAAAATAACCATTATAAACGTAATATTTAGCTGAATTAAATTAAATTCTAACTTCGATTAATTTTAACCAAAAAATCCCTCCCTAAAAACCTAAATTTTGTAATAACGGGTCCACCACACCCTACAGCTTGCTTTCACCTAATGCATTATCAAGATCAGATATGTACCTTTACCTATACGGTTGGTTGTCTGTAAAAAAAATAAATCAAGGCAGGCACACACACACACCACCTAACTTTAAACTAGTCTGGATCTGTAATAGCCCAGAAAAAATAAAATAACGTTTAAATATTGGGGTAGAGTTCTAGGGTATTGAAAGGGTGGGGAAGCAAATGATTTACTTTTACGGGGACCTTTCAGTGTCAGGTTGGTCTGCGCTGGACCTTTATTATTATTTTGAAGAAGAAGAAGAAAAAACCCTCCGCGATGGGGTAGACCTAGACCAGTCTGAGAATTTGTGGTGCTTGTTTTCTCACCCCCATAGATTTTTTCTGTAGCCTTTGGGGTATTTTTAAGGTGAGAATATACTATGGGCGACTGTTGTATCGGTATTTTATAGTAGAAACGATGTAACTTCAAATGCAGTAACGCTAACGTGTAAAAATATAATTAATTTGCAATATTAACAAAATAAATAAATTGATTTAATGTTTGTTGTAAAATTGAATCGGGGGAATTGTACAGGTGGCACATGGAATTGTTTTTATGGCGCTTCTATGGATGTGGGAGAAATTTGTATCCATTTATTGACGCCATTATGGTAGAAGCTTTGGCGAAATTTCATCAGTGAAAAAAAGAAAAATAACCCTGGTAGGGTAAATAAGAGATTCAATTAAAAGTACAATTAAAATCTAGTAAAGTCAGTCATGATTTAACTGCGTATTTATGCATCTTTATGAGTTTTGAGGAAAGTCGTGGAAAATCAATATTAAGGAATAAATTGAGATAGGACTTTATAATCCTTGAAGACGAAGTGTAATACTATCATGAACCCCCGTATATTTCTATGGTACATTCTCGAGTTTGAATGACTACAGTGGCTCCCCCCTTTGGTCGAAAAAGAGTAAACAACTTATGTTTGGGGATTCTGATTTTTTTCCCACCCTTTTTAGAGCCGGGTTGCAGACTAGTTTGTCTAGCTTTTTTTACCTTTAGTACCACCTTAGCTTCTTCTTCTTCTTCAAGGGGGAACCGTTATTATTTTTGGTGGGTCACCATGCACTGAGGGGGTTTTTGAAAAACGAAAAAGCATAGAGATAGTGGAATACACCGACCTACCTATCGAGCTTGCTTATACTGATAAATAACCATGAAACGCACCTGTCGAGGGATTTATCCATGGAGATATTTACCTTGCGGTAATGTCGCTGTCATTTTAGCATAGTTTTGAAGCGCCAGAACGTATTTTTTTTCTTCTTCTTTCCAAAAAAAAAAAAAAATGTTATCCAGAATATGGAAAGGCATTTTTTTTAAAAGGAATTTTGTTGAAATTTTGATATATTTTTTAGTAAAGTTTGGAAGCGCAGATGTTTTGAATATTTGCCTGTTATTTTTAAAATACTTTCTGAAGTTTTAACTTCTAAAGTTGCTGACTTTGGTTAAGGGCTAATGTGGTGCCATTGTAGATGCATGGCTCGAATTTTCTTTCCTAACGTGATAACTTAAATTTTTAACCTATTCGCGTGAAATTACGTATGCACGTTCATTATATCCTATAGAAATCTCTATATATATTTTTGTTTAAATCCGCGGACATCTTGGAAAATGGCGACCAGAAATGTAATACATAGTTTTTAACCTAAGAGGATTCATACCATTTTCACAAGGAGGCCATACTCCTTGGTAGAGCCAAAAGCCAGGCCTCCTTATGTAAATGGTATGAATCCTCTTAGGTTAAAAACTATGTATAGATAGTGTAGAGAAAATTCCTACCCCTTTCAATTACCTTTTAACTTATGATTCAACTAATTTTTATAATTAGTTTAATATTAACATAAGCGATATTAGTTTTAAAAAGCCGGCTTTATGATAAGCAAGCTTTTAATTTTACGACTTAATGAAATTCGAACACGCTTAAAATTAACATAACGGCCCAAGCAAAATTGATCACGCACCCTTATTAGCTATAGCCGCCACCATTTACAAAAATACAGCCCTAAAAACCTGGCAAACTTAGCGATTCGTAAGCTGGTGGTGGTGGTCTCATTAATGTTAGTGGGCTAAATACATTCTCTTAAACTAGCCCCTTTTTTCCCACTTTCGCTTGGACCTCAAAAAAAAAAGTTAAAAAACACAAAAAAAGCAAAACAAAACTTGAAAGAAAGTGAAAGTTTAAAAAACTTGAGTGAGTGAGAGAGAGGTTGAATTCAGGTTCGTAGTGAGTGAATAACTAAAAGCATCGGCTCTTTTATTTGCTACTCAATTCGGCTTTTTCTTTACCAAGTTTTTGATGGTCTTTGGCGCAGACTATTCTATGATTTTGTGTCTATCAATTTGACCCCTTTTTCGGTTTAAAGGAATATTACCACGTGCTATCCACTCTAAAATACGCTTAAAGCGAAGGCACAGAAAGACGGAATTCACAATAGGCCTTATAACTATTTAAAGCAAGTTATTTGAGAAAGTGGTTTGTTTGAATGTTTGTGTGTTCTTTATGCGCAATCGCAATTCGTTCATTTCCGAATTTGAATAGCCAAACTGCGTGGAATTGATATCAGTATATTAGGGTTAAGGTTCTTTAGAAGTGGTTTGAGTTTCTCAAGGTTGGGTCCGCGAACCCTTAGCCATTGAATTAAGTCTGTTAAGTTTGTCCTACTATATGCCCCTTAATATGTTACCATATAGTTACACCACTTGCATAGGTTAACGGTAATATTTGGTATAGGCGCTGTCGGTTACCTGTGACAAAGGGGCTAACCACCACCCCTCTATGCATAGTAAAGGGACCCACCTGTAAATAAGCCAAAGGCTTAGTGTGGAGTGGACATCCCTTCGTAGACAAAACTTATATTATAAATTATTATAGATTAAGGAAAAAATATAAAAACGAACGACAGATTTAAATAAAAATTCTGGTGATAATGTTCCTTTAGGCTGCCAGTGCCAGTGAAAACAGTTCGTTATTTAAACTGCAGAGTTTTAGATTTTAACCTAAATTGTAATTCCCTTTATTTTCAAACCCCCCTCCTTAATTTTTCGCTTTCTTTTGTTTATTTGTTACAAAGTTAATAAGTACCCTTGCGCTTTAAAAAGAAAAAGAATGAGAATTGATGACGTCTAAAGTTTAAATGCTTCGACAACAGCAAGTGGGGGGAGGGTGGGGGGAGAACAACATTTTCTTTTTAAAAGTTTAAACAAATCAATCTTTTGATCTGGTTTGGTTTTCGGCAAATAATTGCATTGCCAAGTTAGAGTATACTCGCTCTGATTTGATTATCACATGTTTCAAGTTTTTGATTATCCGTTAGTATTTGGAAGATTAAAAAAAATTATTAGGAATCAGTAAACACAGAACAGTATAATCAAAATAATTTAAACGTGGTTATTATGTTTGATTGGTGTTCTACTTTTAATTGAGTATTTAATATTAAGTTGGTAACAAATGCTAATGACAGATTTTATCCAGAAAATTTTGACTGAAGTTTGTGCGATGGAGGTTTGAAAATTTTAACTGAAGTTTGTGCGATGGAGGTTTGAGCCTTTGACGTAGTTGCGCGGTTCAGGGAACACCTGGAAACTCAGGAAAAGTCAGGGATTTTAAAAACGGGCCAAAAAGATCAGGGAATTTGATTTTAGTTTGTTGGATTTACAAAAAATTAAGGGTCATATTCCATGTTCAATGTATTTTGAATTTCCCATTCCAAAAGGACTGTTGAATGGTAGAGGTAATTAACATGTTCATATTCTGAACACTTAAAATTAAAACACGCTGAAAACCGGTGCATAAAACGTCTTTAACACATAAGAAAAATGAACACATTTTTACATGTATGGGAGAGTATTCAGAGATTGTGCTCAGCTTCCGAACTAATTTTTTTCTGTGATTCAATAAATATCTCTATTTATTAATTAAGACATTCAATAAGTCGCAACGTGTAGTTGGATAACTTAATTGTTCATTAAACCCTCACTGCATTCGATATTTTTGAACCAAGATGCTATTTTTGAACCAAAAATTTCTCAAATAATTCTCATATCTAAATCCATATTTAGCACCTTCTGTCGATCATACTGATCTGAGCCTAATATAAAAAATGTAGCAATTTAAAAGATTAAACGAGAGGGGACGACCCGGCCGTCATATATAGCAACAATACAAATTCCGATAGTTCAAACTTAATCCTTGGCCAGGTTCAAATTGAGGCGGTTATACCACGATACAGGAACCGCAGAAGGCGGCGTCCACGTGCAGCTGCCTTCCTAGAAGCCCTCCACCGTATCATGGGGACCATACCATGTGATAGGTGCCAGATATCATGCACTTTTAAAAATGGGTGGCTTATTATTCTATCATATCCTTAGACTGTATTTTTTTCCTTTGCAAATCGGGCACCCTACAGGGGGTCCTAATGAGTTCCTGGTCAGGAGTCTGGGATGAAAACGTTATCCCTCTATTAGGCCTTTGTCCAAGAGTCGATTACCGCACTGAATCTCCCGAAATCTTTTTTTATACCACCTTTGCCTGGAAATTCTAAAGGAGCACTTAAAGCTCAAAACGTTACGAAGAAACTAACGAAGATAGGTATAATCAAGAAGTGATATCTAGTTTATTAGGGAGAAGAAATAAATTCGCCCCATTTCTAGCTTTATCTCCAGTCCAAACGTATGTCCGGAGCGAGGGGGTAGACACTTTGGATCTCTGTGTACACCTGAGTTCAAAAGAGTTCAGCTTTGACAGTGCATTGAGTTCAAAGCCTTCGGAACTCAGAGTTCAGCTTTGACAGTACATTGAGTTCAAGACATATTGTACACCTGAGTTCTCAAGTGTCTACCCCCTCGGTCCGGAGTTAATCCCTGCCTCTAAATTTTAAACAGCATCTCATTGGTTCTTGAAAACTCACGTCAGCGCGACGCTAATGACGAAAATTGCGTATTTTCCGACTGAGGAGAGGCGAAATAGCCCGGCCTCCTTTTACTTCCCCCCTTGTATTTTGAAAGGGGGACTGGGACTATGGCGCGCGAATACTTAGGCATCTTATACCTTTTCCCTAATAAACTAGAAATCACTTCTTGGTATAATAATAATCTCGAATTTATCGACGTAGCTAGGGATGTCCACACAAACAAAAGTGTCCCCATGTTCTTATTAAGATTTAAAAGCGAATTAAGTTTTCTAGAAATTTTGCAGTTAGTAATGTGTAATGTAGTCAAGTGTAGACAAAATTTAGAGAGATAAATAATATAGACCTTTTTCAAAAAAAAAAAAAAAACAACTTAACTTTAACATTGCACCTTTTAAGTATCCCTTTAAATAAGCGATTACCGCAAACTGGGAAACGCTCCGCCATTTATGACGAGAAAGAGAGAGAGGGGTCAACCTTCTGATAGTGGTGGTGTATTGACGTATAAAAGGTCAATGCCGCCCATTTTGATTGCCACCAAATTTTTCAGGATCTTTTTAAGAAAGTATTTTTTTTTCATCTTCTTGAATCTTGCGTGGAATAACTTGAATACGATTATATTCTTCTATTTGCCTCTTCTCTTCTTCCCGTAGCCATTTGTCAAATTAAATTACATCTCATATTGTTCCGCCGGGGAGGAAGGGAGGGGGGTTTGAAAGATATTAAATTGCGGATGTTAAGGATTTACTTTAGTTTGGGAATATTCAGTTTTTAAAAATAGAATTCGAAAGGTGTTTCGCGAATTATTTCTTTTTTATAGCGTGAAAATTTTCTCGCATTAACAATCTAAAATGAATAAATCAATGGATTTTTCAATAGTTCTTAGGTTTCTAAAAAGTATTTCTTAGACAAATCAATAATACGAAAATTATTGCGCTACCTGTACTTGAACAAGACGGCCCAAGGGCTCGTAATAGTAGCCATATCGTACGAGTGAATAGCCCCTCTATACCCTACCCTAACGAGTGGATAACCCCTCTATACCTTACCCTAATGAGTGAATAGCGCTATCTTTTTCAATGCTAAAATGATTTACCGTGCATAAAATCAGAGTGAATAGCCCCTCGATTCCCTACTCTAAACAGTGATTAAATTATAACCGTATAAATTTACTTATGCTGTAATTCTAATATTCCGGCGAATCGAAGAACAGATAGTTTTTAGTGATAATCCCCTCGATGAGTTTACAACAGACTTATGCCGATGCACACTTATCGCATCTTATAAATTTCTGACAAGGGCTTATGCCCAGAAACTTTTGAAAGAGAAAGTTTAGTTATAGCATGAGTGAATCATATACTAGCTCCCTATAAGTTACTCAGCCACACTGGCCTAATGTATCCAGCGTTTTCTTCCCGCCAAAAAAGTGTTACCTATATGCGACCTACAGTGAGAGAAAATAACACTTCTCCCGGCGCTTACGTATTTCCGGTAAAAAACCGGAAAAGGAGATCAACCAATGAAACTTTGAACTGAAAGGTAGTTAGTATAAGCATACGACGTTTTAGAAATTTTGTGATTGTTTGCGGACGGTTCAGAGTCGTATTTTATCTTTGAAATTATTTTAATGGGTTAGGGTTGGCGCAATAGGAAGTTTTATTATTTTCGCATTAAAATGGCAGAATTTTGGATAATTTTTGACAAAGCCCAAATGATAGAAACTCAAAAATTTTTATTCCGTAGGCAACATTCAGAGGCAGGAACTATTTATGGAGAGAGAACCAAACTTTATCAAAAAAAAAAAAAAAAAAGAGCTAAACAACAACTTAATAGTCATCTCGAAAACCTTACTAAACGTTTTAATAATGCGTCTAAAGAACTAATAGAAAAACTTAAAGAAAGGCCCAACCCATTTTTAACGAAGCCTGTTGTGAAACCAAAATTATTTTTCAATAAGCAAATGAATGAATGTGACGCAAAGAAGTCAAACCTCCAAAACCGTTAATACCATTTGGAACTATCGTCACTTTCAAGTTCTCGATATATTAATTTCAAAGCCCTAAGAGAGGGCGCCGTCTACTATCACTTTCACCCGCCTCCCCTCCTCTCGACTACTATTCGGAAGAAAATGCTGGATACATTAGGCCAGTGTGACTGAGTAACTTATAGGGAGCTAGTATATGATTCACTCATGGTTATAGTGATTACGCATTTTAGTGATTATCCCCTCGAATTACCTTTAGCAATGCTAAAATGATCAGACGCATAACGCCCATTTAACACTATGTTAGCTCTATCTAAACCCACATTTGAATTAACCGCCAAAACGTTCCAGTCAAACATAACATAGATGACGATAGCTACTGAACGAGAACGAAACACATGAGGAGCGAGGTAGGAAACGGGGAAAATCGTTATCTATTTAATTAGCACATACATAAAAAATATTTATATAAAAACCCCAAACATACAAATTCAAAAGTATCCGACCCCACAGATAAAAATTCAAAAGTTTCCGACCCCACATCACCCCGACATTTTAGAGATAATAATAAATAATAAAAAACTCGAGGTTTCTATCAAGTCTCTATGGTTGAGTGGGTAGAGTGTTTGTCTTCTACACCAGCGGCCCGGGTTCGAAACCCGGGTCTGACCTGAAAAAATTTTAATTAAAATTAAATCTCTAACCGAGCCCAGTAACCCCTATGGGTGGGTTGTGGTAATATAACGTTCCTTTTAAGCTAAAATCTGACGATAACGAAGCGACAACCCCGGCCACTACTACTACTACTACTACGACAGCTCGGGTCAAACTAAGAGCCTATCGTATACTACGATATGGCTAAAAACAAGCCATTTATATATTAATGAAACCAGTTTTATAAAATCCGCAAGTAGCAAAGGTTTCCGGTATTATCAGGGTAAGTTACTTAAGTTTTCTCCTTGATATATTTATAAGTACTTTGTATAAGTGCAAAGATCCGGGTTTTATTTTTTAATTACGATTCCAGCTTTTCAATTAAATACCATTAATTAACTTATATGGGCGCCGCCATTGACCCCTGTAATGAAGCTTCTCTGTATGTTGTGTGACGTGTTAGTCCAAACGATGATTGGCTCATACACTCCGCCAGTAAGATAGCTCGTTTTACACGTAGTCTGCTGCTAGAAACGTTCTCTTAAATTTCGTTTTCTGGATCGTCTCACTCTTTTTAAAGTTATTTTATTGGCCAACAGAGGGTGATTTTAGACTAGGAAATTGGCGAAATTTTTGAAAATACAGAAAGGCAGTTCACATTATGGATTAACGCGAAGGGGCCAGTGTATTACGTTACATGCTCATATCTTCCTTAATAATATGGTTCCAATTTTAAATATCCATATTTTTATATGATCTTTCCAATAAAAAATAAAAAAATTCTAGGGTGTACAGGCCCGTAGCCACGGGGGGGCACCAGGGGGCAATGCCCCCTCAAAAATATATCCTGCCCCCTCAAATAAGATTTCGGTTTGCCCCTAAATGCCCCCTCAAAATTTTCCCATGGCCTCTTATCAAACTAACTTTGCCCCTGTAATGAATATTTTCATTTTGATACACAAATATTCAAGCTATTTAGAATGTATATCAACATATTTTAGACTTTATTGTCTTTACTTGTGTATATTCCTGATACACTTGGATTTTTTTACTTGATATATCCCTGATTCATTTGTATGTTTTAAATTCACTTTTGATATGTATCCCTGATACACTGGAATTTTTAGCTTTTTGTGGTTATCCTTGATATATATCGCTGGTTTTGTCATCCAGGACCAAAATATTATGTCGGGGTACAGTGAGGGGTCGGACGTTTTGGAAAAAGTGTTCGGGATTTTGAAATCCAATTTGATTTCTTCGGATTCCGTCGGATTTCGTTTGATTTCAGAATTCGATAAAATCCAATGAATTTCATCGAATTTTGAGATTTTTCCCGTGATTTCGACGGATTTGCGATTTCTTTGGATTTTGGATTTCGTGAATTTTGTAATGGATTTCACGATTTCTTTACTGATTTTGTTTCTGATTTTGTGATTTCGCTTCTGATTTCGTGATTTTTATGTTGATTTCGTGATTTCTTTGTTGATTTTTTGTTTTTTTTTTCTGATTTTATGATTTCTTTAATGTTTTGTGATTTCGTTGCTGATTTCGGATTTTTTATTTGATTTCGAAATCAGCATTGATTTCGGATTTCTTAAGTTGGATTTCACGGGTAGCGTACGGGAGTTCATGAATGACCGACCCCTCGGGGTACAGACTTACATTTGACGCCTCAACAGCGACTTGCGAAGTTGCGAGGCGAGCTATGTCACTTGAAAGAAAGTGAAACTTAACTTCCCTAGCCTACGAAAAAGATCTGACTAGAAATTTAGATTTAGAATTGTTTATTAACAATTTATTTATTTTTAAACTTTTTAAAAAAAGTTTGATTTTCAAATGTTAAATGAGTGTCAATAATGAAATACCTGCTTAAATATTTGTCTGACATTTTGATATTTATGTTATTCTATAAAAAAAATTCCATTTGCCATGCCCCCTCACAGAAAGATACTGCCCCCTCTGCGTAACTTTTCTGGCTACGGGCCTGAGGGTGTACCATTCCTTTAAAAAGATACACCGATCTGGACATATGACGTATTCGCAACAAAAGCCAATCTATATTATATACATAATATCTGTGGTTATAGTTAAATCGCAAAGAAGGTAGCTGGATTTGCATAACAAAAGTTTTCATATTGAAGTCAGTAAAATATGACTAAAGTTCATTACCGGCGAAATCGTGTTTTTTCTTCTTTTATTTTTGCGCCCTCTGCGCCCACTTTTGGGGTCACCCTCATACCGCTCGCCAAACATTAATATTTAAAATGAAAGGTTACATTTAATTTGTTCGAACTAGGAATAGCTAGCGCTTGTGCTTAATAAATAATTGTGTACCTCCATAAAAAAAAATTATTTGAAAAATTATAAAACCCCAAAATTTTTAATGTTATTTTACAAATGACCCTTACGTGTTTAGGGTGTAAAAAAAAAGGTGAAAATTCCGTTAAAAACCTAAAATCCTAAATCAACTTTTTATTTTGTTTGAGATGTTATCGTTAATCCCTCAACCCGAGTCCCATTTATCTTCAATTTTATACATTTTAAAGGAAAAGTTATAGAGACCAAAATTACGCTAATAAATATGAAAGTTACGAACCATAGTTGTTAAATATTTTACGTGTGACTGGTCCTTTAACTAAATTGTTTGGTGACGTCATCAGCAAATATTTTTGCTAGATGTCAGATTGATTGAATGACTACTGGAGTTGTAAAATACATTTTATTTTTTTATTATTTCGTCACAGTTTATTTACAAAATATATGCATTTTACCCCAAAATGGAGAGTTAAAAAAAATTCCAAATTTTTCTTTCTACAACAACAGGTTTCCGGCACAGGCACGGTCGTTAAAAACCTTTTTTGTAACAGGTTGTTGGTTTCTTTTTATGAATAAATTGCTTACATTACGGAGGCGTTTAACTTTTTAACTATCGAACAAAAATTATAGTTTGGCTTGCAAATAAGGGTAAAATGAAATATTCCGAGAACGTGCCGTATCGTAAGGTTAAAAGCCTTAAGGTATAGTTTGAAAATTAAGAACTACTGTAATCTAAATTCCACGTAGTTTGTTAACAGAGTTCATACGAACGTGGGAAGACCCGGAATTATCAGGTACATGTGAATGTCCAATGGTCAACCACGTGGCGGCATACGTCACGTTTTTTAATTATTTTTTGAAACACTTTTTTTTCATAATTATTATTTTATAGCAGGAATAGATTTAATTTTAGAAGTAGGAATGGAGAACAGAGCAACGTGGGCGCGCGTCAAAGTCCCAGACCCTCTTCCCCGGGACGGGGGTATGAAAAAAGGGGCGGGTCATAGCGAAAGAGGTAAAAAGGAATTAGGTATTTTTCGCCGTCCCCGTCAGCAACGTCATGAAAACGTAGTTTAAGTGAGCCAATAAGATAATTTAAACTCTTCGTTACGTGTTGGAGGGAGGGGCTCTATACTGGGCTATGAGTCGGACTGAAGTAAATACTAACCGTTCTCCAATCCTGCTTCTAAAATTACATCTATCCCTGGTTAAACTTAAAATATATTTAACGTCGATGAATATTTCTAATGTTAAATTAATGTTGCGCTGGCCATATACGATAATCAATCACATTAAGGGCGGGAAAGGCGAATTAAAACAATGCTTCATGCCTGGGAGAAAAGAAAAAAAAAGGAACCAACACCCACGTGAAAATGAATTTTATTTTATAGGCAGATTACTTTCTTTACTCTTTTTGGGGTCAAAAAAATTGAAGAAAACTGACCAATAAATGAAAATAGGGCGTTTCTATATGGTCTTTAACAATAGATTGTGTTAAATACATTGTTTAAAAGGTGGTTTTTTAGCTAGGTTTATGTGGTATCCATCCCCCCTGGAACCGATAAGTTTACACTGTGTTAGTATATCATCATACAACACGGCTCAATAGTGAATTGTTTGATGTCAAATCTAGGAGAAAGTAACTTAATTTTTTTACCGTAATTTATAGGATAGTGGAACGCTTAAATAATTATAAAATAATAATAATAATAATAATAATAATAATCATAAAATAGTTTTATTTTGTAAATTTAAATCGATTTCAAGGTATGAACTTTGTCGAAAGAATGAATATTGATTTTGGGCGTTTTTAATTTAATTCTTTTTTTTTCTTTTCTTGAGTGTTAAAGAAAAAATATGCAAAGGGAAACTGAAACAAAATTATAAATGCAGGAATAAGGCTAATTGTGTTTAATTGGAAATCGTTGATTTATATTAATCGTAGTCTGCAGTCGTAAAACAATTAAGTTGAAATTAAAATGTATGCCTTAAATAAAGGGGACGTATCTTACTTAAAATTTATGCCAAATTTGATTTAGCTAGCCATTTAACAAGAACGTACCAAGAAGTGATATCTAGTTTATTAGGTAGAAGATATAAGATGCCTAAGTATTCGCGCGCCACAGTCCCGGTCCGCCTTTCAAAATACAAGGGGGGGGGGGACGTAAATGGAAGCCGGGCTATTTCGCCTCTCCTCAATGGGAAAATACGTAATTTTCGTCATTCGCGTCGCGCTGACGTGAGTTTTCAAGAACCAATGAGATGCTGGTTATAATTTAGAGGCGGGGATTAACTCCGGACCTACGTTTGGACTGGAGATAAAGCTGGAAATGTGGCGAATTTACACCTTCTCCCTAATAAACCAGATATCACTTCTTGAACGTACCTAAAATAATTTAGAGTTTTCTCTCCTCTCCTGATTTTTTGTAGTATCGTTATCCCTTTAAATATTTGAAACAATGTTTGGTTTGTATGTTCAAGCTTGAATGGAGGTCCTGATTCTTCGTTGTAGGTGTAGATTATTTCGTCATCGTACACTGTTAGATATTTTCTTCTAGTCTCCGGTGGCTCGAGAATTCTTTCGCTCTACATGTGCTGTTGGAAGGGGAAGCCTAGATTCAGTGTTTCTATCAAATTAAGGCCAATAGCTTTACGGCGCGTAGAAAAATCATAGAATGTAGCTAAAACCACACCACTTGATTGGCCCCCACTACTACGATTGCCCTTGGTGTCCGTCAGTTTTTAAAGGAAATGAAAAAAGTAAAAGGGTACAGTATACGTTCGTTTAGGGGTCGGTTTGACTTTACAAGTGGGGTTTGTGGATTAAAAAGAAAAAGTAGGAAAGAGGTCAGGATTTTAGGGAAAGTTTTCCTTATTGAAAGCTTGCCCCTGTCCCACAGATTTTGTTCTATTAAACGGTTTGTCTGCGATCTTGTAAAAGCCTTTTGTGTACTATACCGTTTGACATACTTAAGCTAACAACTTTCTCTTAAAGAAAGTGTTTAATAAACATTTATTGGGTCGAATCGAAATTATGTTATGATTGAAGTTAACGAGTTCGATTTATACGAGCTACTTACTTCTACGTTTAAAGGTGATGTGCTTATTTTAATGGGGAAAAATATTGAATTGTTTGTTAGGAGTTGATTTGTTTACCCTCGTGCTTGTTCTGTTAGTTAGTTGGGTGGTGGTAATTGACGTCATACTTTTGAATCAGCAATTGGCAACGTTCGTTAAAAGTTCTGCACTTAATGAATGGTGTAAAATGCTACTTATTAAGTATCGTCTGCTTGATAAGAGGGAAAATCCAGTTACGTGGATCGAAAGACGTTAGAATGGACTTCAAAGTTACCAGTCCAAAGTCGTTTGGTTTATGTCATATCTAACGTCTTTGTAATATGCATGCCTATCAGTATTCCGTCTGAAGACAACAAACCAGTTGGTTAAACAGGAGACTATTTTACCCCGGACTTACCAACCAAATTATTTGAATAGAAACTTACGTTTTACATATTATGCAAATTCATTCCTTTCTAATTCTAGCCTAAAACATTAATAGTTGCTTTGAAAAGGGACCTGCCTGTAAATAGGCTTAGTGTGGACGTCCCTTCGTAGATAGATTATTATTATTATTATTAGTTTGTAACTTATTATTGATTTAAGTTACTGAAATTTGAAAGTCTCAGAAAACAGGCTTAAGCCTCCAAGCATAACGGTATCCATTATAGCAAGTGGGCGTAACTAAACGTCAAATGTTACAGATATATACAATGTATTCCGTTGCCTAGCAACCAACCACTATTTTCCGCATACTTTACTATACATATTTTAGTTTCCTGTCTTTAATGACCTTCAAAGATTCTACCTTTCATTTAAGAAAATGTGTAAGGGGGTTTATGTTCTTACGTTCAACGCGACGACTTGTTAATTTTAATTTTTTTTGTGTGTGGAAGCCCTCGAAAAAATTGGGAACGAAAGTGAAAGTTTCTTTTAATTTTTTTTTGTTACTTTCCTTTAAGCCGTTACTCGGTAACATTTTTATGGATTTTTCTTTTTTATTATATTTTCTTACGGTTGGAGAAAAATATAGGTCTGATGATAATAATGAAAGTAAAAACTCCATTTCGTTCGAGACCCGATTCTTTCTGTAGATTTTTAGCCACATCGGTTGATGTACATCTAACTATGGTTTATTAGTTTTACTTGGTATGAAGAAGAAGATGCTGATGTTGTTGTTGTATTCGTTCGTCTTTTAAAAAGGAGAGGATTATAATTTATCTTTAAAGGTAGAATTGAGATGAACTATGAAAGTATAAATTCCTATAATGAAAATTTTTTGTTCATTGGTGATTTATATTGATTCTCTTAAAAGAGATAGGGATTCATTGGTGATTTAAAAAGGATAGGGATTCATTGGTGATTTAAAAAGGATAGGGATTCATTGGTGATTTAAAAAGGATAGGGATTCATTGGTGATTTAAAAAGGACGGGGATTCATTGGTGATTTAAAATGGACGGGGATTCATTGGTGATTTAAAATGGATGGGGATTCATTGGTGATATAAAATGGATGGGGATTCATTGGTGATATCATAAGTTTATAAGATATGTTCCATAAGTATGTCACTACCCATACTTCGTAATGTTAGAGGCTTAATGAGAGCTAGTTCAAGAACGACGCAAGAATTGACTACACTCGGTTTTGCAGTCCATACTCCTCTTTAGTCTGTACTAAGCCTTTGACAGCGCCTCACTAGGCGTCACTTTACGAGATTCTATGACGTTTCACCTACGTCACTTCATGACAAGCTCTCATTAAGGAGTGACACACTTATGGAACATATCTTATAAACTTATGGTGATATAAAATGGATGGGGATTCATTGGTGATATAAAATGGATGGGGATTCATTGGTGATATAAAACGGATGGTGATTAAGGGTTTCATCTGGATCGAAGGCTACTCACTAAAACCTCTTTGTGGTTTTTAGACGGGATTGGAATTAAGGGTTTCTTAGGGGTTACGATTACTCATCTTAGAACCGTTACAACTACTCACTAAAAATTGCTTCGTCTTTTATTAAGGATTCGTTACTTTTGAGCTTTTTTAAATTAATATGGATTCATTTAACGCTGGCTTATTTCAAAAATAATAGAATGTTTTACAAGTAAAATGTTCTCGATAGCTGGAGCCTAGCTTACAAACTACGGGGCTCTAATCTGGCCGGGACCATCTTGTTAAACTTCAAATTATATTCGTGAATATAATAAAAGTTTTTTAACAAAAAGATTCGGGTCTCCGCCAGTGTCATGACGAATTCACGATCTCTGTTTTCTTGCAGACTTAATGAAAAATGAAATATATAATGATAATTTAGGCAAATTTTGTACACCTTGCGCCATCACTGGATTTTAAAAATGATTTAACGGATTTAGATGGATTATTGGAAATTATTAATGGCTTATAAGTAGTTAAGTTCGACCTTTGTGACCTCTACATTGGCATTAAATTATTACTTTCGGGAAAGTTAATTGATTGAGATTTTTAGTGTGTTTAAATATATTGATGATTGATGATTTTTTGCGCGTATTGGATTACGTAATGCTGGTTTGAGTTTAAGTGAAACGTTTTGAGATTCAATTAACTGGGAAGCTTTAGTTAGAATTTAGAATAGATAGAATAAAAAAAAACTGTATTGAACTGCTTTTTAATCAGACAGAAATTTAGAATAAATTCACTCTAATGTTTTAGAGTATTTATAAAATATATTGAACTTAGAATGTTTGAGATATATATATTAAATCATGAAATTAAAGTGTTTTGAGATATTTAGAAACTTTTAACTGCTTTTGAAAACTTTTAACGAAATAAGTATAGCTATAAAACTGTTAAATTTTACAAAGTTCTAATTTGTTTTTCCCAACTTTTTGGTATTGTTTCAGATCAAAACAATTTCGCGGCGGCCGACTCTAACAGCGGGACACCCACCAAATCGTTCGTCCCTTGCAAAGTTTGTGGGGACAAAGCATCCGGTTACCATTACGGCGTCACGTCCTGCGAAGGCTGCAAGGTAATCAATTTTGAATACTCTTAATTAAAACCTTAATTACTCCGCTCGCCGCTAAACAATACAAGAAGGAAAAAGGGGGCCATCCAAAGTTCCAAACCAACAATTAGCGCATTCTTTCTTATGTTTGTTTGCTTTAATAATTCGTCTACGCAAAACCATCAGCGGTATAAGGCATTACTCGTTAAGCCTAACTTTGAAAACTATTTGACGTATAGGTAGTTCCGGCCTGTTTGCCATCGCTACGTTACGTAGCTGTGCCCATATTTTTCAAATCATATTTAATAACCGTTGATTTACAATGAGAAATTCGAGAGTCGAAAAACCCCTTTATTTTCTCTTAAAATTTTATCCAAAATGGCGACCTAGATACTCGGCGCGCGAGGTCCTGTTTTGACAGCCCCGCGTCTCTCTATGCCCAATTTTTATGGAATTCACGCGCATTTTTGGGGGGAAAACTATTAAAACGTCATAAATTTTAAAAATTAAAGGGTTGCTATCACAAATAAATAAAAAAACTCAAAGGGGTGCCATAGTAGTTGGACATCCTGGATTTTGAAAATGGATATGAAATGTCAGGGAATTTTAAAATTGTCACCAAAGTCAGGGAAAAGTGTGAAAAGGACTTTGGACTGTCTGGTAAGAAAAACAAACCTGGAACAATCAAGAGAATTTAAAATTGAAAAAATTGTGCTCACGTGCTTCCCATAGTAGGCAATTTCAATATTTAGGTGTAGTTTAGGATTTAGGAGGTTTTTCATTTCACTTTCACTTTGAATCCATAATACATGTATTAACAACTTTATAATGAAGGAGTGAGAAGGACCAAGCATATATCAACCTATAATCTCTTTTATTAGGTCAATTTAAAATTCATATCTTATTTTTTTTCTTGCCACGTTATACAAAATAGGTCAAATTCAAATTTCCCAAAAATTTTAACAAAGTTTCTGTTTATTTCTTTTTCTTTTTAATTAAACTTAAGTAAGAGTTCATTTACTCTCTGAAAAACACCTAACTTTGAATATATTATTCATCCCATGCATAGTGTTTTCTTTCAAAAATATGCAAATTATTGGGAGAGAAATATTTTGAATAATTTTCATAAAACCCCGTTAGAACCCGGTGTATAATTAAAGCCCGTATTTTAAAGTATAATAGGTCTAGTTTTCTCAGCTAGAACTGACAAGTAAAGTAGTAAAACGATGTTATTAGAGCGTCGTCTGCTTTGGGTAGCCAATATTACGTAAATTTATTGTTCCATGGTCAGTTGAATCGAAGCTGTTCTCGGACAATTTGTTACGATAGCCTAAAAACAACCAAAATTATCGAACACTCAAATGAATAAAAAAAAAAAAAACGAGTCAATTCAATTAATACACGTAATTAATTCTAGTGAACCAGTTCATTCGAAAAAATGTTTTTATATCTAGACTTTTTTGACAAATGAAAGCCCTATTTTCGTGTTTTGGTATTAATTTATTATTTTGATTACTCGAAGCCAATAATCATTTAAGCGTGATCGAGAGAAAATGTCTTATTTCAGTGAAGTGGCATATAAGCAGCACCTGTCGTGAACAGTGAAACCCATGTTTAGGTTAACAATAGAGCTATCTCAATTGTGACGTCAGTGCCTAGGTAAAAACGTCACGGGCTTAGTATTGGCAATGGGCGGCCATGTTTGGTACCGCTTTGATTCTATGGGTGACGTCACACTAAGGCTTCTGAGATAGCTCTATAGCTTCTATTGGAGCAACATATCTGTAATATTTATGCAGATTATAGGAATAAGCCCGAACCTTGTTTTGAATGGAGTATAGAGAGCTTTCAGTTGGAGGAGGAGCTGAGTCTCGTGACATAATTTACGCTGCCTTATTGGTGGGTTTGAAGCAGGAATGAAGCTGAGACCACCCAATATGGCTACCAGAACAGCGGTAAGACTTGGGAGGGTGTGACGTACTACTATCTCATCTGAAAGCTCTCTATTAAAAACATTCCATGGGAATACTTTATTGAAATTAGGCATTATTACTCGGCGTTTAAATGAATGTCTAACTAAATGTCACAGGCACCAAGTAACCAGGTTTAGTCCATGTGATTATAATTTTTTTATTTTTCCAATCGCTCGTGGCCTATTTTACGTTATTCTAGCTTCGCGCGTACTAATACGTGACTTTCGTTGCCAGGGCGAAATGGCCCCGTTTCCCGCCAAAGTAGTTTTTCTTTCCCGCCACTTTTCACGTGCACGTTGTTGTATCTAGAAAGTGAAAGTAGTGAAAGCGCCCCAACAAGCGAACGGGGTAACGGCAAAAAAAATCGCCTTATTAGTTTCGGAAGGAATTAGAACGTATATCTAGGACAACTACCAACTAATTCTAAGCGGGCGCACCACCACTAGCCAAACCACTATTTGATAGCGTTCTCGATTCATATTGGTCACGTGGCTCCCTAAAGCCTCTCGGGATTTGCGCCACTTCAAAAATGGTGCCATAGGCGACCTCTAGTTGAAAAACCTGGAACCTTGTTTTAATACTCTACCCTTAAACTTTACGAGAATTAACTATGGACCTAGTTTATCACATTGTTTTCAGACAAACTTGATTTTTGTTTTTTAATTTAGAGAGTGAAATGTTGGTTTTGGCGGGAGGTAGCTTAGCTAGTACCATCTGGGTGCGGAAGTAAGAATTACGTATCCTCCTTATCAATGGCACTTGGCTCTTACGAAAGGGAGATACATGGGCACCCCGAGCTTTTGGTATAGAAACTATTGGGATAGGGTTAATGTTTTACGGTATGAGTTATAAAAGGGTTATTGATTTATGCACTCAAGGTCGGGAAGATACCCTGTACATGGGTAACTTTACAATTGCGAACTTAGTACTTTCACAGGCTAGGAAAATTATTTCGTGAAAATTAATTTTATTCCTTTAATTATAACGAGTTACGAGATTATTCAAAATTAAAATAATTTTAAACACCTGTAAGTATCCCTTTAAATTTAAAAATAAATCCTAGTTCCATCATTGACACATAGATGGCGCGAGCGAATCGAATCTTAGCTTCAACTCGAGTTATGGTCGACAGCTGGCAGTAGTGTCGCGCTCCGTATAAAAAAGGCGCGCCAAGCTTCTAACAAATTTGAAATTTTCGCGGGAAATTGTGGAAATAGGGAAACCAGTTTATAGTTACGTTAATCCTGTCTGTCTTTCAACCCGCTAATTATACAAGAACCGTGGCGTGGTTTTAATTCAAACAAAAAATGTTTTGTTTAATGACCATAATTACGCGAGTAGATAATTCATGTTATAATTGATTGACAAATTTAACTACTATAATAATTATAATTGAATTTATTGCATAACGTAAGGAGAGTTGTAAGAGAGAGAAAATTATTTAAAATAATTTCCTTATATTTTTATATGAAAACAACATTTTTTTTCTGGGTCATAGTAAAAATAACCATGTTTAATCATTTGTCGTTAGCGGCCTTTTGACAGTGTGAATAGAAAATTTCCCCCGAAGTCTCCTCCCATATAATAACAAAACTACCGGTAGTACAATTATATGTTTTTAATAATAATTGCGTTTTGTCACAAATGTACCTATTTAACTTAGGAATGAAAGGGGGGAGGAGGGGTTGACATAGCATAACGCTTCCTTAAAAGGACAAGCGCGATGTTATGGGTTAGCAAAAACCATTCTATGATCGCGACTTTTTTGCCACTGGCACTTGTTTTATTTGTTTTGTACTGGCTTAATACAGTCAAGCCATGGGAGCTGCCGCTTTCCCATCGCGAGAGTTAGTAGGCTTTGATTGAAGTCAGATCGGATTATTTTCCATTTCCTGTTTATGCATTAATCTTAAAACATACGAAGCCAATCTTTATAAATGACTAATATTCATATTTATGGGCTTATTTTGGTGGAGAGAAAAGGGGGGGGGAGGTTCCGCCAGTTTCACCGGGGCCCGTACCTTCTATGGGCCCGGATCGCCTATAGTGCTGTCTTTATGGGGGGCCCTCCGATTCCGTCAATTTTCCTGGTGCCCACAAACTATTGACGACCCTGTTTCAAAGCTCACCGGGCTATGTTCGTAAAACGTGATTTTCGAATGAGTTCTGTCATTTAATAATGGGACGACATGATGTCGTAGTTTCGCGAACAAACTACAACAGTGGTCGGAACCCTTTTTTTTCTGGTCGTATTATATATTTAATATTCTCTTTGTATTGGATTATAAGCCTAATCGCTTCTTATTTAGCGAAGCACAAAGCCCTAGTAAAAGGTTCTAATAGGAGGGGTAGCGAATTACAAAAAATAAAAGGAGTCAAGAGAGATATAAAGGGGGGAGGGGAGGGAATGTGGGTGGGGCGTTCAATGACCTCGCGTATAACTTCCTCTGAATCAGCCAAAATAAAATATACATATGTCCATCTATATGAGCTTTAATTTGTTTATCCGTAGCTATTTTGTATTGTTATTCGCCAAGTTCCCACTCCCACTTGGTGACTGACTGGTGGTCTTAGATTATTCATCTCAAGTTCTCAACCTATTAAGGATGGCTTAAATTGTGTAATTTGAATAAAGTGAAGGGGATTATGTTGCAAGTCTTCAATGAAAAAAACTGATATCTATATATATATAGCCGTATTAAGGTAGAACTAGTTCTATTTTAAATTAATTTTCATCGACAACCCCTTTTTATTATTTCTTCCTAGTATTTTTCCTGCTTATAAATTTATAATATTTCGGTATGGATTTCTAGTCAAAGTATGGATGGGGGTAGAGTCTGGTAGCATTGGCGAAGCCTGTTAACTGGATTTTGGGGCGGCGGCAAAAAGGGGGTCATAAGCAGATAGGCTTAAGTCTGGTGCTGAGGTTTATACATTTTTGCTCGCTTAAAGATTCGCGAAATTTCATCACCCGTACAATATAGGGATGGCGCTAGCGTCGCGCATTGGTAAAAGGTACGGGATGCTTAGGAGTATCGGAGGGTTGAGGGGGGTGGAAAGAGAGCAAAGTTGGGGGTCGAGTCTCGGTAGGCGTAAAAGTTGAATGAACCGTCTAGTGGGGAGGCAAAATAATGTGGGGGTAGACAAAAAAGCCAATCGTAGGCTTTGGCAGCGCTGTAACAGCCGCGTACGCCTCGCTCCCCCCTTGCCACTACTGATCTTTCGGTTTTAGTCCTAGCAGTGTGCCGAGACCGAAACTCTCTACTGCCAAAGCTTTGTGACTTCGCGAGCCCAGTCCATTTTTGCCATTTTAGTTGCTCACCTCCCCCGGCGTTTTTCCTCCTTGGTTGCTAGGTGAGCATCAAGTATAGAATTACGTAGATTCGAGGAGTGCGCCTTCGTCCTTCGATAGACTAAACTTCATTATTCTCCAATGGTCAGTCTCGTGTGCCCGGTTTCTGGACACCAGTCTATTGTTTTAAATCTACGAGACGATTAAGTATTTTTTCAATGGTTCCTGTCGTGTACAACCCTTAAAACTCGAAGATGTAAAAACAGTTTGCAACGTTTCGTAAAAGAGGACCCGGCGTTAAAGTTCTTCCAATAAATTTTTTAAAATACGTACTTTTGTACTACAAGCCAAGGGGTTTTACACTGGTGATACCGAAGCCGGCTCTCTGGTAAGTTATATCTTGTACAGTGCTATGGCGCTCGTGGCGCATCCCCTCTAGACGTTTTCGCTCCCATACCATCTCTCTCTTTTTACCGAGTTAACTCATCATGTCGCTGTGATTTTTTTATGGCCAACGCGAGCTTAGGAAACGTTAAAAAGTTTCAAACGAGGCAAGGCTTAGCGGAATATCTAAAACCTTAATAATTTAGTCCCGATGGATTAGGAGTCCCTTCTACACTTACAATCTTTTGTCCCCCAAATTTCAATGTCCCACCATGAGCGGTAAGTAGGCTTAAAACTTTTCTCTTGGAAATTTGATTTCTCGAGGTTAGGCCCATGGCTTTTGGGCGCGTTTCGAAATACAGACGTTTTCGCGATGCCTTGAGTCGGTTTTTTTTCAAGGTATGATCTTTCGAAGAGGTTTAGAAAGTAATTTTATTTGTTAAAGGAATAGGTTTTAGGCCTAACGCGGTTTCTAGTAAAGGTCCTGTTGTAAGTTTAGAAGGTTAAAGGTCATATACGAAGCCACTTCTGATTGGTCGTCGAGCTCGCCGGTCGGGTGGCGCATAACCCAAGTAGCTTCTGTGAGGGGATACAAATACAATCATAAAATCGCGCCATATAGCTTTTACAATATCACTCGTGTAAGTAATCAGTCTTAATATTGTTGCGCTTACTTTTTTGGGGGGTAATTAAGCTTATAGTTTTGTGACAGGAATGATTAATGGATGTAAAGTTAAAGGGTAACTACTTGGGTTTGAATTCCACTTGAAATGAGAAGCAAAATGGGGTCTTTCAGTTGCTTAGAAGTTGTCAGACTTAACAATCGCTGGTAAACCCCTCAGTTAAGAGCTTACAAAGTATCAATTTTGTCGCATTTGCACGGTTCTCTGTACACCGCAGGGTTCTTGAAACTTCTGACCCGCCCATTTCACTTCGAAAAAATTTGTCAAAATCGAAATAAAATTGTAAAATTTCCCCAAAAACATACCTATTCTATAAAAATATCAAAATGATTTTGACACTATTTTTGGTTGCCAAAATGTCGCTTTATTGTTAAAATACCATTTTCCCTCATATTCATCTTCATTTTGAGATATATGACTGAAAATTTAACGGAATAGGGTCCCAGAACAAAGAATATAAATACTTTTGACATGTTCTAGGGGTAGCAGTAGGTTAATTTTTATTTATTTAAATCATTTACACTTGATAATCTCAAAATTAATTTAAAATGTGCCATCAAAATCGTTGCCATGGGCCCATGGCTGAATCCTAGAGTTTGTTTAAGGCACCACCAATGCTAGCATTCCCAATATATTTCCATCTCGTCTACAAAATTTAGTAGATTAGAATCGTGTAGCACGTAGACTCAGCACGAAAAGTGCAGTAAAATTTGCAACAACAGCAATATCTAGTGACACTAAGTCTCCTTGAAAGTCAGTCATACGATACGATTTCTGCTAAAAGTGAGGTTTTTGATGTGCTTATATCATGGATGAAGGATGCGCGTGAAAAACATTCGACGCTCTACAGGATGTGCAACTCCCTATACTAAAAAGTAGACAAGTCGATACTAGCGCCGCCTGGCTACCAGCGCTGGAAACCCTCGCGGGAAAAATAAAAAATACTTGACATAAGAAAAAAACACGCGCTACCGTCAATTTTTTTCCTTAGCGTCGTCTGCTAGAAGCAAAACAGACAGTTTTTTACTTTTTTTCTTATGTCCAGTATTTTTTATTTTTCCCGCGAGGGTTTCCAGCGCTGGTAGCCAGGCGGCGCTAGTATCGACTTGTCTACTTTTTAGTATAGGGAGTTGCACATCCTCTTGAGCGTCGAATGTTTTTCACGCGCATCCTTCATCCATGCTTATATGCTGAAAGTAAAAAAAAAAAAAAAAAAAATAAACTTCTACGTAAGCTAGCTAGGTTTCGTAACTGGCTGGGATGAAAAATCCTTCTCTGTTCTTAATCTAGGGGTTGCCTTTTTTATGTAGATGCGTCTGCTGAAACCGATTAATATATAGCCTACAAAAGTACTACGGTACCTAAAATGTAGTTGATCAGGAAGTCATGCCGTTAACTAGGTTAAATTTCGAGCTATGTCTATTAACGTATTAATAATATTATTGCTAAACCCCAAGCCAAGACTACTTCTATATCTCGGTGATTATAATTATCAAATAGGAAGCAAGAAATAAAAAAAATTATCTGTTATGTTTTACAAAGTTAAAAAATATATCAGAATGTTACAGTTACATTTTTGGTGTGGCAACTGACAACTTAATTAAAAAAATAAATAAAATAGGTTTGCCACAGTACGTGTTAAGCCTGGAAATGAGTCTGAAAGCTCAGGAAATTTTAAAATTGCCATAAATAAAAGCCTGGGAATTTCATAACTGATTCGATTATTTTCCTATGGCAGTACAAGCAAAAACGGACTTATTTATTGTAAGTTCATGGTACTATCAAGAAGTGATATCTAGTTTATTAGGGAGAAGGTATAAGTTGTCTAAGTATTCGCTCGCCATAATCCCAGTCCCCCTTTCAAAATACAAGGGGGGACGTAAAAGTAGGCCGGGCTATTTCTCCTCTCCTCAGTCCGAAAATACCTAATTTTTCATCATTCGCGTCACGCTGACGTGAGTTTTCAAGAACCAATGAGATGCTGGTTGTAATTTAGAGGCGGGTATTAACTCCGGACAGACAGGCTACGTTTGGACTGGAAATAAAGCTAGAAATGTGGCCTATTTATACCTTCTCCCTAATAAACTAGATATCACTTCTTGGTACTATAGTTATTTTTAAACACAACGTTCTGACTTTTCTACAAATAAAAATAATACCAAAATCGATAAGGGAAAGTGGTTTAGACGGTCAGTCTTATTGGGGAAATAATTTAAATAACTTGAAATGATATAGAGCGACAATCAAGTCTGAATAGTCTAGAATCACTTTAATTATTCATTTCATATGAATTTTATGAATTATATTGTTTACTTCATTGCCTTTGGAAAGGACTTTAATATTTAATCATAACAATTGGAATATAAATCGTATTAGAACGAAACGAATCGAAAATTCTGACGAAAACATGTTTACTCAACTTAGTACGATATTTCTTAACCCGACTCAAATTTTATAAATTCTTGATGAAACACTATCCTAAAATAATAACATAAGCATTTTTTGATAACCTTTTAAAAAATTTACATGTTTTCCACGTTTGACGTCATGAAATATAAACCAGAAGCGTCCGTAATTAGTTACATTGTTGCCTACTAAACAACCTTAATCGTCTATGAACGTCGAGATAAAAAAGGGCCTTATAACTTCAACGCGATACTCGCCTTATTAACGACAGGCTTAAGTTAAGCGAGCTAAGAGCGTAAAATATTCAAAATATACTCTGTCCTTAAGTCGAAAAGATAAAGAAAAACATTCTTTGATAGCGCGGAGTTTGGCTTCATCCCAAAAAACTAAATCTTAACCACAAAAATAATGAAATATTTTACAAGATGAACGTTTCTCTTATAGCTTAGGGTGAGTGTCTTCGACTCTACGCGAGCTTACGCGAATCCTTAAAGACCGTTCTTAACGATTTTTAGACTGCTCGTCTAGTTTTGAAACAATGTAGCTGCTTTTGCCCGAAATATTTAGTCTAGCCTGTGAAAATTTACGGTTTCTGCTTCTGCCTTTGCCTGTTGTTTTTTTTTTTTGGAAAGTTGTCGATTGATTTTAAGCTTAAGTTCAAATACTTATGGCGTACTTAAGTTTGCAATAGGTCAAGGAAAGTCTGGGTAGGTGGTGACATGACCAATGGTTGCCTTAATATGGTATTCTAGTCGTTTTTAAATCGAACCAACAATATTTTATTTCCATAAATGAAAGTCTATAAAATTAGTTAGGGAAAATTACTTTAAATTGTCAGGGAAACCTTTAAAAGTCAGGTGACACAAAAAATCGGTGACAATCTCGTTGTTAACTATCTAGTTAAGTCAGAAGTCGAATTTAATTGAAGACCGTGTATTTAATTGAACCATTTGCTTCAAGATAACATTGAGTTAAATTTTAAATATTGTCAACCTCGTCTCTCTCTCTCTCTCTCTCTCTCTCTCTCTCTCTCTCTCTCTCTCTCTCTCTCTCTCTCTCTCTCTCTCTCTCTCTCTCTCTCTCTCTCTCTCTCTCTCTCACGCTCAATAAAAAAGGTCCTGTCTAATTGTTATTCAAAAATCAAAAGCCATCCATGATTTTTTCATGAAGGTTCGTTTGTACATTCGAAATGTGAAAAGATAGAAAGAAAAAAAAGTCACACATTGTCAGTCACTCTGTTTTTGACAAAAGTTTGTCGTCGTCGTTGTAATGAAATAAAAAAAAAAACAACTTGACTATGTATATCCCCTTTTGTTTAATTTAGCCCGTGTCCGTGTAACTTTAAATTTGTTCCAGGGGGGGGGGGAATCTAAACGGGCGGGAAACGAAAAACTAACACCACCTCTGAAATAATAAAAATAAAAAAAAAAAATATCCCATAGCCTAATTAAAGGTATAAATAAATTCTTTTTAACAAAAGATGCGTATACACTTCCTGTTAGTGGTTTCGGTGCAAGGCCCCGTAAAAATGTTTCCCAGCTCTTTTCGCTATTGGTTAGTTTATTTATGAGATAGAAGTGGGCAGGGGGGGGGGGTGATTAAAATTTTCTTTTCCCACCCTATAAGTTACTCGACTAACCGCTAATCTTAATATGTAGGTCTTTGATTGGTTTCACAACAAACTTTTTGCTCTTGTCTTATAGAACCGCCAAAGCTAGAACCTTAAATAGAGAGGTCGGACACTTTTTATATATATTAGGGTACGCGTTTTGTGCCTGTTTTTTGCTCTTAACTACGGAAAGCAATGTTATGGGCACCAAAAAGTACTTGAATCATAAGATATGTTCCATAAGTGTGTCACTGGTTAATGAGAGCTTGTCATGAAGTGACGTAGGCAAGACGTCATAGATTCTCGTAAAGCGACGCCTAGTGAGGCGCTGTCAAAGGCTAAGGACAGACTAAATAGGAAGATGGACTGCAAAACTGTGTGTAATCAATTCTCGCGTCGTTCTCGAACTAGCTCTCATTAAGTCTCTAGCATTACGAAGTATAGGGAAGTGTCATACTTATGGAACATATCCTTATAAACTTATGCTTGCATTAAAAACCTTAAAATGTTTTGTGAAATATTGAGAGCTATTGCAGAGTGCATAGACTCGAACAAATCGGTTTTGGGAAGGGTTAAATAAACGGTCCCTTAGAAACTTGGAAGTAATCTTGTTGTTGTCTGTTTTGATGAAGCATTTTTTCTAATTAAAAAGTGAAATAATCTAAGTACTTTAATTAAATTAATTTAATTTAACTTGCGAACGCAATTTGATGCTTACGACAAGTATTGCCAGTCATTTGTAAGGGCAATTCAACCGCTGTCTACAAAACAGACCGAAATAGAAACTTGTAGTTCTGATCGATTCAGTTCTAAACCGTGTGATGCTCTCCCAAGTTACTGGCAACCCTGAAGCGCTGGGGGGGGGGGAGTGATTGTTCTAGCCGCTTTATTGCATACACACTATCTACAATCACGTCCAAAAACTCTTCCAAAATTTTTGTCATTTTATTTTGGATAAACATAAATAATTGTCCGACATCTTGATTGATAATATATATATATATATGCTGGGGAAAGTTAAGTTAGTGGTGTTGTTATATACAAGACTCAGTTTCAACTCGAATGGTCTTGTAACTTTAACTATCGTGTGTCAATGACCTTACGTATTTTTTCCCTCTTTAGGAGTCTTTCCTTTAGCTTCTTAAAAAGTTGTATCGAGCAGCCTAAAATACTATTTTAAAACCTTTTTACGCGGTTATTATTGGCTCACCGCGTAACAGTCCCAACTGAGAGAGAGAGAGAAAAAAAAGGTACTCTACTAAAACAATCCAGGTATAAGGATAAATTTTTACCTGGCCAAAGAAAGAAACCAGCCTATAGCGAACGAACGAGTCGAACGCGCGATGGAAAAGTTACTCGAAACCCAGTTTTTTTTTCTGGGTGTATAACTTCTCTCTGTTAAGTCGGCTTTGAAACCTATACCAATCCCGGAATTGAGTCGAGTAAATTTAATTGTCTTTTGTTTTAAACGCTCGTTTTCTCCATCTCGGTTATAGTTTTTAAGTCATTAAGTACGTACGTACGATATTTGTTTGTTTTTATTATTATTTGTGACCAAGTTGGTAAAGTAGAGCAAACTCTAGTTCAAACTTTAGAGAAAAACTCGAATTCGCGAGTTGTAGTGGGTGGTTTTTTTTCTTCCCTTTTTCAAAAAGGCCGTTGACCCGATAGATATTTATCCGCCACTGTTTCGTCGTCTTTTACCCCAAAAAAATGCCTGGATAACTAACTCCTTTTTGGCTTCAGGTAGCGTTGTATACCTGCTAATACTGTGTTCTTTATTTTGTTTTTTCTTGTATAAATTTAAATATTATTTAGAGGAAAGGATAGGCGTAAGCGCTGTCAAAAGAGTTTTTTTTTTCTTCTTCGAAGGAATGTGTCTTGTTTTAGTGCGTGTATGTGGTTTTTAAGTTGGGTTCGTTCCCAATTAGTTTAATGAACTTTTAAAATTTTTTGGCGTTAAAGTGTGACATTTTATTTGTTTCGCGGTTATTGATGGGTGCCACGTGGTGGATATTGAGGTGTTTTTGGGGAAAAAATTAATTTTGTGCCTTGCAATCAATATAATCAAGAATTCTCTTAATTTAGCGTAAGCTGTCAACCAAATTTACTACTAACTATAATGAGAGTACTTCTTTGTTTAAATCTTACACGTATTTATCTTTAATTAATTAAGTCTCTTATGTTTACTAAATATAATGGTACTAATTATATTTCTTTTTATTTATCTGTTTACAGGGATTTTTCAGAAGAAGTATCCAAAAGCAAATTGAATATCGTTGTTTACGGGATGGCAAATGCTTAGTGATCAGGCTCAATAGAAATCGCTGTCAGTATTGCCGTTTCAAGAAATGCTTAGCCGTTGGCATGTCCAGAGATTGTAAGTGTCAATCTTTTTAATTAACTGCATGCCTTAGTAGTTAAATTTGTCCGCGACTTACTAAGCCCCACGTCCTTGTTTTTAACATCACATTCACGTGAGTGTCAGGGTTAACTTGGTTTTCAATAATATTGTCCCTTTAAATGTACTACCAAGAAGCGATATCTAGTTTACTAGGGAGAAGTTTTAAGATGCCTAAGTATTCGCGCCCCATAGTCCCAGTCCCCCTTTCAAAATACAAGGGGGGACCTAATAGGAGACCGGCTATTTCGTCTCTCCTCATTCGTCAGTAATTTTCGTCATTCGCGTCGCTCTGACGTGAGTTTTCAAGAACCAATGAGATGGTGGTTGTAATTTAGAGGTGGGGATTAATTCCGGACCTACGTTTGGACTGGAGATATAGCTAGAAATGTGGCGAATTTATACCTTCTCCCTAGTAAACTAGATATAGCTTCTTGGTACTACGCAACTACAAAACTAAACCGTATGGTGTAATGTATTTTTCTTGACGATGGGACATACTGCCTACATTACGTGTGTCCCGTAAATTTAAACGTGTCAGGTGAATTTCTTAAGTTGAAATGTTGAATGCATCGCAATTTCAACGAGGCAAGGATAATTTCAATTCATTCAGTTTAGTATTAGCGCTGAGGCTCCGAAGATGAGTGTAGAAATTAGCATTATTCATTTTAGATGAGTCTAGCCGCTTTTACCCTTTATGTAGCGATAAAGGAGAATGGTATTTTAACTATATTACTGGCTGTAATTTTAACTTGACCACAATGACAAAGAAAGAAGAAACGTTAAAGCTTCAGCCGCTGTCTCATAGATTGTGTTGCCTATTGTGCTATCAAGCGTGCTTTAATGTAGAGGCAATTTGAAAATAAAAAAAAGAAACAATCCTCTTGTAGGCTAACTTCCCAACTTTTGATGATGAGAGTCTTGAGTTGACTTGTTTTTCTCCCCTCCATTTTGGACTCTTGCCAAAAAATTTTTAAATTTTAAACTGTCCTTTAGTCTGGTATATGGACCTTTATTCCAAGTAGTCGAGGAATAAAAGAATTTTAGACGCTATTATTTTAAAGGGATAGAATCAAGGATTTCCGACTAGTACAAGATGAGGGCAGTTTTAGGTAAAAAAATGTGCCTAAAATTATGTGTGCCAAAAAAAAAAATCGAATTAAAACGTTTAAAATTAAGAAAAGTACGTTAGATATTTTGAAATTCAAACTAGCCGCGAATACCGTCCAACTTGTTTTGTTACCCTAGTGACGTTGCTAACGTCCACTCATTCATTGGTTGTTTGGAAATAGGAGTATATAGGGGAACTCAAGTTGAGGATAGTAGTTTTTTTTTTCGTCGTCTGCTACAGGAGCCAAATAGAAAATGTCATCGTCGACGTCGAGTCGTAGCTCGGAATCCGAAATATCAGACGGGCCTGACTCTGTAGTAGAATCCGATAGTTTAGACTCGGTTGAATCTTTCGAAATTCGTGAGTCAAGTGAGGAAAATTCAAATTCGGATAATTCGTTACTTGGTAGACTATGAAATGACAGAGATTTGTCCGAGTCTGTATTGGTACAGTCAAAAACAACGCACTTTCTACGACATTTTGGCAAAGGCTTAGTTTCCATGATCGATTTTTTTATTCTAAGTGGCCCTAAATTCAAGCTTTTAAGATTTATTTTTCAAATTAAATGTGCTAAACCTCTTACTTAAACGATTTAATTGCTATGAAACTATTTAGCTTCTTTCACGCCTCTCAAAACACGTAAATCGAAATAAAAGTTAAGGCCAAGTTTATTTGTGATCCACAAGTGAAATAGTATGAAAACTACTGTTAGTCGTAAAGCTACCATATCTTCAAATAAGAGGAGCGTATGGAGGGGTGGGTAGATGTTTCAACCGTGTTTTTGCCAAACGACGCAGGAGGGGGTAGTGATCGGAGCAGTCCCAAAAAACAATACTTTTAAAAATTAATTAAAAATAGTTAAGTTATTAAAAGTATCAATATATATATATTTTTGAAAACGTAATTTTAGGTTCTATCTGATTTTAAAATATGAAATCTTTTCATTAGTAGCCAAAACATCGATTCTATCCCTTTAAGTTAGCTGTATATTGAAGCGTGTTTTTTTTTTGCCTAGCTAAGTTTATACGTTAATTCCAAAGTTTAAAGGCAAATTTTTATTATTGTTAGTTGTGTTGGCGGTTAATGGGCATTGCGACGAGTTATTTTTCATATAAAATGCTGAAATGGCGGATTATTTTAAGCAATTTCTCTTGTTTGTTATTATTTTAGTCAGTTATATTTATCAGGTTCCATTGAAGTTTGGAATTATAAGCATTTTGGTATGATTTAATGCCTTTAAACGTTTTTTTAACGTCTGAAGTCAGATCGGTCTCGATCTTGAATAAGATATTGTAATAGGGTTGATCAGGAAACATAGAAGCGACACGGAGCATCTTTGTGGTACTGATATGATAATTTGAGGCATGTGAGGACCTTTTATGATACCCGAAGCATGTTAGAGTAACCATCCATACTAACATAAGTTCATAAGATACGTTCCCTAAGTTTGTCACTGGTTACCGAGAGCTTGTCATGAAGTGACGTAGGTCATAGATTCCAGGTTAAGCGACGCCTGGTTAGGCGCTGTTAAAGGCTTAGTACAGATTAAGTAGGAAGATGAACTTCAAAACCGCGTGTAGTCAATTCTCGTGTCGTTCTCGAACTAGCTCTCTAGCATTACGAACTGTCATACTTATGGAACGTATCTTATAAACTTATGATACTAAGAATATACCGTGTCTTTAACGTGACGTCGTGTCAGAAAGTTCGCTACCCAATCTAGTGTCCCTATAACGTCGATTGGTATGAACTAAAAACATTTTAGTGTACACCTGTCTGATGAGAATATGTAACGCCTATTCTTCTACACATTTTTATGGCATTTTTTTTAATCTACCTAATTAAAGTCTCGCGTGAGATTCACGCAAGACAAGATGCCGCTATTAAAAGCCACCGCGTAAATAATCTTCCAGGTTATACTTCTAAGGTTTTAGCTTTAGTTTTAATCTTTCTTTCTCGCTTCGTCGAAAGCCAAAAACCTAAAAACAAAAACCCCAGAGTAAGCTTAGGTGTAGGGCAATTTATACCTCGCGAATTAGAGATATAACATTCAGCCTTTTCTTTCTCTCTCTCTCTCTCACGCAAAAAAAGAACAATAGAAAAATGATAACGTAAACGCAGCGAGAAAAAAAAAGAATGAACCTGGTTCTTTTTTTATTTTCATAATTACACCATATAGATCCCGATTCTAGAAAGAAAGCTAAGTAGAAGCCAACGCGTTCAGTACGGTACTCATTTAACCCTAAAGATCTGTTTTGTTAGCTATATAGCACCCACGAAGGTGTGGAATTTTATAACCTCCCATTTCCACTTCGGGGCCCCTCCGAAAAAAAAAGGAGGTCAAACTAAGAGTTTTTATATATTTTAAATCTCAACCCTATATTATGTACCCGTTCGTTGGAACAGGTGAAAATTTTTACCAGCCAAGCATAAGGTAAAAATCGAGGTGATAGACACTTTGCTTGGTACACGTGTTTAAGTACAGTTTCGTCAGTAGTTTTTCAAGGAACTACAAGAGAAATGTGGAAATATTAAGAGATATTGATTTGGGAAAAGGTGTGTTTAATAAATTAGAAATATTGGGAAAAATAATTTAAACATTAATTATAAATGAAGGGGGGAATATAACGAAGAGGGATAACTGTAAATGGGTGTATAATTATTTAGGTAGTGGCTAGCCCCTCGCTGCTAAACCTGCGAAGCCAACGACGATACATTGTGCTTTTTGCAAGCATGAGTTGTTTGCCCTCAATAATTTGAATCCATGGGGCCAGGGAGTACTGACCCGAGTGAAGGCTCAGCGAGCTGCCATATAACTTCCTAACTTCCCATATTTTTATTATATTTATACATTATCAGATACGCGTTATATTAGTCTAGCTTTCGCTCTTTAACGGAATAAATATGTATTTATCTTTTATTTTTCTTCTTTAAGAGGTGTGGGTGGGTTTGATAAGCTTTTATCGTAGTACAACCGAACCCTATGCGGTGTTGGATATGGTGGTCTATATTAGATCCATTTTTGCTCGAGTTTCTTCACCTTTTGTAGATCTTATCATCGGATAAATTTTTATATAATTTTTGTTATTTCGTTAGCCGTGCGGTATGGCAGAGTTCCGAAACGATCTCGCGAACGTAACGAAGAGACGAGAGTGACTCAGGCCGAAGCGGATCAATCAGCCAGAGAACTCGAGAATCGCCAATTGGCCATGTACGACATCATCTTAACGATATCGCAGGCTCATCATGCCAACTGCGCCTATACCGAGGAGAAGACCAGGGGACTCGTTAGGAAGCCCGCCATCTTTGTGAGTTTGAAAACGTGGTGGACCAAAGTTAAGGACAACAGGGAGGAAGCTTATGACGCTTCCCTTTTGTTTCTAAACTATCAGTCTGTGTTCTAGGCCCAGCTTTCTTTGTCAGAGAGTTAAATATTTAAGGGGGTTTGGACATTGACCAGGTGAAGTTATTTACCATGGTCAATACCTTACCTTGGCTGGAGTAGAGTGTAATGCACGAAGACTTACTCCCCTTAAGGTTGTTGGATTACTATAGGCAAAGTTTTTGTCCCAATGACTGTCATTAAGTCAATAGTCATAATTTAATAAACAGTTCAAATGATTTGGTGGTACACAACTTGAGATACTTTTGTCTAAATTCGTTGTTTTTAGAGGAATGTCCAAACCCATTTTAATATCATACTTTTACACTTGACTTAGTAAAGTTCTTTTCGAAGAAATGGCCCTAAGTATTTAAGAATTGAATCTAACGCGTTTTTGGTTCAATTTCTTTCGCGTCGCTAGAGTTTGAATGATTTCCAAACGTCACCGACTGGTGGCGATGTCAGTTCAGTGGGAGTGGCGGCGGACAGTTTGGAACATCAGAAAATAGTCATGTGGCAACATTTTGCCGTCTTGGTCACTCCTTCCATTCAGAGAGTGGTCGAATTCGCCAAGAGAGTCCCCGGATTTTTGGATTTGACCCAAGACGATCAATTGATACTCATAAAGTTGGGTTTCTTCGAAATCTGGCTCGTGCACATCGCGCGGATGGTTAATACCATGGATAATACCTTAACTTTTAGTGATGGCAGTTATATAACGCGTCAGCAGATGGAACTTATGTTTGATGTGAGTATGACTCATTTTGCTGCTTGCTCGCTTTCGTCAAATATTTACACTTGTCTAGTTGCTAAAATTGAATTGCCGGTTTATTTAACCTACTTTTGAAACCTAACTAGACATTTTAATTTAATAAAATAGGAAATAGCTAATAGTACTCGGTTGACGTGAATCATTTTACACGCAAGGTGTTACACGTGAAATCGGGTTAAAATTGAAAGACATTTAATATAGGCTTTTTTATTGGTATTATTTCATAAGTTACTTATCTGACTTGTTTACACGGAAGTCCCATGTGAAATTAAAACGTTTTTCAATTGAAAGATGAGCTAACCTTTGACCTGCAATTAAACGTCAGAACATTAAAATATTATTGCACCCCTTTCGAAGTCTTCAATTGTATAACTATAAGTGCTACCGCACTATTTTAGAGACGCCTTTGAACCATCTGTCATTGGTGTTTAAATATTGTTTTTCAAGAAGCCAATAAAATTTAAGATTTCACGTGAAGTTCTGCTAGGGCTTAGAAAAACATTCTTTTTAACTTTGAAGGTCAAAGGTTAGCTCATCTTTAAAGTTATTTCTGTAATGTTTGCCTTAGAAAGAAAAAAGGAACTATATAGGCAACCCACCCGTCTTGGCTTATCTCAATGAAACTCCCATTTTCTCTTCACGTTCGTTCGCATCGCCAGTCCTAATAATATATTCGATTTAGCCTTCGTATAATATATTTACATATAATTTTATTTATTTACGACTGACCTTCAATCTATTGTTTGCCATTTACACCACAACCGGCGTTTTTCTCCATTCGCCAAGGACACTATTTATTCGACCCTGACAATTTTCCAATAGTGTGTTATTTCTTTATTTTTGCTCAGCGCCGCGGTATTTGCCTAAGCCTATAAATTACGTAGCTTTTAAGCCAGGATCGTGTTACTAAAAAAGCCCCGAGATTAACAATTGGCAGTGTGTGTTCAGCTTTAAATTAGTAAGATTTTTCAGTCTAATGAACTCTTTGAAGGTCTCCCTCTCTCTCACACACACACACACAGTGTACCCCTCTTTTTGTGTTAAGGCTAAACTCAAGGCTTAATTAACAGGATAAAAATCTAAAATATATTGTTGATTTTATTTTATTCGTATACAGAACGAGTTTGTCTCGTCGTTATTCCATTTTGTGGTGACGTTCAATAATTTACAAATGAATGATACGGAAATTGGACTATTTTCTGCTCTGGTTTTACTCTCTTCAGGTAAGAATTGACCTTTGACCCAAACGCCGTTTTTAAGATGGGCTACTTAAGAGATACCTGTTAGTATATGGGCGACAATCTGACCCTTTTTCTTGACCCCCTCCCCCACTATACAGAGAGAAACGGAATTTATGATCACAAGGCGATTGAACAAGGGCAAGAGAAATTGATGGAAGCGTTGAAACTTCAAGTTGGGCGTAATCACCCCAGCGAACCTCACCTCTTTACGAGTTTGATGTCGAAATTGCCCGAGTTGAGGTCACTCGGTTTGAAACATTTGGAGCATTTGCAATGGTTTAGGCTAAATTGGACCAGGCTGAAACTTCCCCCACTCTATGCAGAAATCTTCGACATACCCAAGAGTGAAGACGATATTCCACAGTGACCGCCTCATTGATGTTAAATAGTAAGTACCCTTATTTTTTTATAGTATCATACGCTGCTGTTGTATTTAATTCCTGATGCGTGGTTTGTGCTTGCCTTTTGGTTTATGGCACTTAAAATTCCTCTTTATCATACCATACCATCCTTTGTTGTTAATAGTTACCACAATCTTTGTACTTATCGGTGGCATGTTTCGCTAAAATATAGCGAGTAGATACCGGTACTTTCACCAAACAGTTATGTATTTTCCTAATTAACTCACTTTTAAATGTGCTTGGTTCGGTTTCACACAATTGCACTTAATTAATAAATTGACTTGCAAAATAAATATCCTAATCCAAAGTGACTTTGCATAAAAAAAAGTATCGTAAGTTAATCAAGCAAAAAAAAATCTTGCGGTTGCTTTTGGTTTACCAATTTTGTTTTTTTGGCTGATGTTGCATTGCATTTATTACTTTGGTGGTTATAAAGTAAATGGTTAGAAAGGAGTGAACTCTTTCGAGGTTTTAGCAAAGGTTTAAGGCTTCGAGGTTATTGCCGTATCAAAATTAAAATTAACCAAGGATAGGATTGGATGGATACAAAGGCGAAAGATAGATAAGAAAAGTTGGTACTCTGCCAGTAGTTGAAGGTTTTTTTTATTTTATTCGCTCGTAGGGTGTTGAACTAAACAATCATACATCGCGTATTCTCCCCAAGGTTGAGAAAGACGTGATATGAAAGAGAGAAAGTGGTAGAAATAGTTATGATACGTAGAGGTCACGTAGAGTTAGATGTCAAAAACTTGGCTGACGTAGCAGCAACCAAAGTGCGAGGACTATACCGAACATTGGTATGCCGTTAAAAACAGAAATAAATTAGATTAGTTTTAGAAGGGTTAAGTCTCAAAAGGTTTTAGTTAACTTGTAATAATAAATTTTAGTGAAATGTTATCGTTGCGAAGTTGTCACTCAAATAGTAGATTAGTATTTAACACTGACATTTTTCATTTGAATGGTGAATTTTGGCTTAAGAGTTATGAGATGTTAAGGGACTATAGATTGACAAACTTAGTTTAAATATTGCCAAGATTAATTTATGAATGTATTCATAGTAGCATGAATCTATATAACTATGAATATACAGCTGCGTTACGCTGTCTAACCTCTCGATAAGGTTTGGGCGGGGCTTAGCGAAAGGAGACATCAGTCACGTGTCTGCTAGTGTTAGGAGCGGGAGAAGGAAGGGGGAGTCCGGGGGGGTGTAAATTCGAAACGTCACTTCCTCTTGTCTCGTGATTGGCTATTAGAACTACGCAAAACGCGTCAAAGCTAGGAGGGTAACACCCAAACCAAATCGACATGATAGAAGGGGCATATGACACAGCTGTATATTCATAGTTATATAGATTCATGATAGTAGTGACATTTTTGTTCATATTCCTTCCTTTGGACCTTTGTGCATGTTCATACGCTTGATTCTTACAAATCACATCGCACTTTTACATCATTGGTGTTAAATGTAGTTGTACGTTACATTACCAGGCTTGCTTTATCGGCGCGTTTTGTACCTTTTGAAATTGCTTCGAATGCACCTAAAATGCTGATCATTTTGTATAAAAAAAATCACGCCGGATCAGTTTTTTAAAATTGCATTTTCAATTCTAGGGAATGAAAAATTGGAATAAAGTATATTAAAAAAAAAAAAAAATCAATAAACAACCCCTTATCTCATCATGTTCTTAACCAGAACTCTCCGCGTAACAAAAGAATGAAAAAAAAAAAAAAGAAAGAAAGAAAGTGGGACCACCCTTAATACTTCAAATTCCTTACAACCAGAAACACCGTCGAGGTTTGTTCGTAAAAAGGATTAAAGTGAAAAAGGTTTTTTTGGGTCTACGTAGGAATTGATCTCTTAAGAGTTTTACACAACGTTCAAAAGTTATACCATTTAAAAAAAAAAAAAAAACACTATACCAGTTGATTATAAACCAATCTCGGTGGTTTAAAAAAAAAAAAAACATTAACAAGTTGAAAAAGTATAAAAACTATATAAATAGAGAGTTTCGACGATGTATTAAAAAAACGTTATCCTGACGTTAAGCTCTTAATATTAACAAAACAAAATATATATAATAAGGTACAAAACCCGGTTGAAAGATTAATATAAATATTTGTGACAAAGTGTGTTAATCATCGGAAGCTGTTTTAATGGGGGAAAACAATGACATACGGACGACGGTTCAGTTCGTAACATTGTGCGCGGTTACGTAAACGCGTCTAAAAAGTGATAAACTAAAGTTGTTACAAGTGAATAAAATGAAAAATGCAGCTGTATTAATAAAACTGTTATCCTAAAAGTGGAGAAGCAAAGTTCAAAAAAAAAAAAAAATAGTAATTCTTCGGAACAAAATTAACTAAAAATTTGATGTTGAGAATTAAACAGAACATTATAACAGTTTTTTTTTTTTTTTAATATAAGAAGTGAATCTCACAATAATATTTCTCGCAGGGACCATAAGTTTAGAATTGTTCATTTGTTTCTCAATACTTCGCGCGAACACAAGAATAAACCCTTTTTATTATCGAAGAATTGAAAGAAAAAAAAGAAACGATATTAAAAAAAAAAAAAATCATCATTTAATTTTTCTTCCCCCGCTATTTCTTTTGTATTTATTTAAAATTTTGTAATTACAGAATAATTGTTTTTTTTTTGTCATAAATTTTAAATCCCCCTCCTGCATTTTAAAGAAACAATCTTCCCCTTAAATATTTTACATTACGATTAATTAGATTAAATTAATTATCGTAAACATTTGCTTAAACGGGAATAAGGGGTTTTTGTCGTCCATGTCATAAAAACATGTTTTTTTATTGGCACTGGATTAAACAAACAAACAAACAAAAAAAATGTTAAAAAAACTATAAAACACAACACTTTTTTTTTAAATAGAAAAGGTTTAAAGATGAACTTATATTATAAGAAAGTTGTTGTTTGTTGGTTAGGTGTAAATTAAATGTTATAAAGAGAAAGAGAAAACCATATTATTTGGGGTTTATTGTAAAAAAGAGCACCCACTTTACGGAAATAAGAAACTTTTTCTTTTTTTTTTTTTTGGTAGTTTATTTTTATATTTTGCGAAATTTGCTGATGAAAAGGCGAGTTTTTAGGTCTAATTAACTACTTGTACGAAGGGATCAATTTAAATCTAGATTGAATTAACATTTTCCGAAGATTTCTGACGTTTGTCGTTAGCGGAAACTACAACAACAAATTTAGATATTCAAAACAAAGTTTTTACAAAATAAGCGCTAATAGTTTCCCCGAAGCTTAAAAACAGTGTTATATTACTCTTAACTAAGCTTCGTGTGGTGTAGTTAGTATTACAGAGAATGTGAGATAAACATTATTAGTGTACAATCGTGTGTGACAATCTCGTAGATTTAACCAGGGAGAGAGGGAGATGCCGCGTGAATAGCGCGAGGTGTCTCTCTTTTGGGTGGGGGAAGTCAATTTCCCAGTCAACGGGGGTAGTATCGCCCGGGCCACCGCGAGCTCTACTGCGCAAAATCCAAAGTTTTTATCTGTCGTGATGTCACTTCGCGCATGCTCAATGATCCACCGAATGACCCAAGGTAGAGAGAGAGAGAACATAGTATTTCATACCCCCGTTTTCAACCCCTTCCCGCTAGATACGAGTTCTGTTAGCATTAGGCGGCTTCTCCCTCTCTCCCTGATTTAACGTTACTTTGAACTTGAGCGAAGAAATTAGGTATTGAGTGAGTGGTTTGTACATCTAATAAATTTAGTTATTCAATCAAAAGATAAATATAGTTTATCAGAATAATGAGCTGGTTAGTTTAGTTTGGTAAACTTAACCCTCTCTCAAAATTGTACAGAGACTCTTAGCTTAGATCTATTTTTAAATCGATCCCTTCGACTAATTGTGTAAATTAATTAAAAATAATGAAACAAAGGAAAATTAATAAAACTAGCTAAATTTAATTACCCGATATTCTTAAATTATTAACCCCCCCCCCCATTTTAATAGGTTTATTAATTAATGAGCTATTTCTATATAATTAATTCGGTTTTATGTCCTGAATTTTATTAATTACTAAAAAAAAAAAAAAACGAGGTATTAATTAAAAGCAGTTGCGTAAGTTACCTAAAACTTCTAATCAAAATATTTAAACAACAAATTAGGATAAATAAAATTTGGTTTGTACCTAAATTAATAATTAATATTATACGAACCAAATTAATTTAATTAATGTTTTTTACAAAAAAGGTTTTTAAGTCACGTTTAACCTCTACCAACCAACCAATCCCCGGTTTATTAATGTAGTTTTTAATTTAACTGGTAGTTGTTTTTAAGTATTTTCCGATTTGAGCACTGGTTAAAAACAATGTTAAAATTAATTAACCAAATTTTAATTTCCCCCAATTTTTAAAAGAAAAAAAAGTAAAAAATACGGTGTATTTTAGGTGTAAGTTGTTGTTTGGGAGAGAAACATGTTATTTATGCAGGCTGTGCGCTCTTTAAATAAAAAAAGACAAAACAACTAACATTTTATGCAAATAAAAACAAACAAACAAACAAACAAAACCAACCCATAATTAACATCATCAAGTGCATGTACGCCACATTTAACTAAACTGTGATTTTCAATTTTTCAGAAAAAAAAAAACAAACTAATTATTACGTATACTTAAAAAAAAAAAAAAGAATGATAAAAAAAAGTACCTGTGACAGAAAATTAAGACATTTTTCCTTCGACCCCCTTCCTCTAAAAGACAAACAAACAAACAAACAAAAAGATTTAACTTCTTGTTTTAAATTAAATGTTGTTACTAAATAATTCACTCGGAAAAAAAAATTACTCGTTAAACATAATGGTTATGCTTAAGAGAAAAAATTAGATAAAGCGTTTACTATTGATATTTGTATCGTTTTATAAACAAACAAACAAACAAACAAACAAAAAGGAGAATATATACTTAGCAAACCTGTTTACTGTTGGACTAGTCTTGTAGATCGAAGTTAATTATTAATATTGAGAAATTTAGACTTAACCCCAACCAAACCCAACCCAACCAAACCAATGCCAGGTATTTTAATTTGGGTTTTAATTTTTTTTTAATACTTTTTAATTAATTTTAACGCCTAATTCCACCCGCCCCCTCCTTCCAGTTGTTTATTTCCTTTCCATATAGCACTTGGGTGTTTTTTTTTTTTTTAATTTGAGGAATAATAACTACGTTAAATGTCTCCAAAAAACTTTTTTTTAAGTTTGCGTAAATGGTGAGAGTTGTTGGAAAAAAAACAAAAAAACAAACCAATACAATATTTAAGAAAAAACAAAAAGAGAAATATTAAATACAGAACCTCGCGCGTAAAACTTTTAGATTTTGATTAAATAATCATTGTAATTATATGATGAAAATTATAATGATATAAAGATAAAAGAAAAGAAAAGAAAAAAACATAACTGTTTGGTGATAATGTTTCCTTGCCTCGGAACTTAAATAAAACAAAACAAAACAAATAAACAATAAAACGTAAAGAAAAATAAACAACCAATATTCTACAAATAAATAAAAAAAAAAAATAAACTCGCACTGCCAAAACTTTACAAAAAATACAAAATAAATATGAAAGTACCGAGGCAAACCAAGTTACCGGTAGTCAATTTAAGATATTAATAAAAAACAACAAGAAAAAAAAAAATGCTTAGAAAAAAAAAAGAGTGGATACCTATTATATATAAATGAAAAATATAAATATATATCAATAAAGATTAAGTTCTAAAATGTTATCTGATTTTTATACCCAAGTTACAATTGCGCGCGCGTGCTTAAATTTAGTGTGGTATGGTATATATGAACTGAGGAATTTTAGGGAGTGCCTGACACTGACAATAGAGTGCTGTCAGTTGTGACGTCACGAGTCTGCCTTTAGCAATGGGCGGCCATGACAGTTACCGTTTTTTCTTTATGGGAAAACAGCATGGGTGACGTCACACCGGCGCTTCTGACTATTCTATGACAGCATAAGTTCATAAGATATGTTGGCCATAAGTTTGTCACTGGTTACAAACTGGAGCTTGTCATGAAGTGACGTAGGTCATAGATTCTCGTATAGTGTGTTACCACGAACTTTGTAGTGACGTCACATGCTCTTATCTCTTACCTTATTTTCATTCGACCATATTGGTAGTCGCGAGACGTCGTCAGCTTGGGCAATACAAATTCGGGGCCCAATATTGACGTCACAATTTCCTTCCCCCCCCCCCAGCTTCGCGGTAGCACACTATATAGCGACGGCTGGTAAGGTGCTGTCAACGGTTTAATATAGTCTAAATAGGATGATAGACTGCAAAATTAACCGAGTGTAGTCAATTCTCGCTTGTCGTTCTCGAACTAGCTCTCATCAGTAAGTCTCTAGCATTACGATGTATCGGGAGTGTCATACTTATGGAACATATCTTATAAACTTATGGTATGGTATGAACTGAGGAATTTTAGGAGTGCCCAACACAATAAATCCCCACAAGTAGGGTTATAACTATAAGCGGCACTTCTACGACAGTTTTGACAAATAACAAGTTTGGTTGGTCGTAGTTGAAGAATAATAGAGGGCTTTCAGTTGGAGGAGTAGCTGAGTCTCGTGACGTAATTTACACCGCCATATTGGTGGGTTTAAAGCGGGAATGAAGCTGAGACCACCCCCAATATGGCTACCAAAACAGCGGTAAGACTTGGGAGGGTGTGACGTACTACTATCCCATCTGAAAGCTCTCTATTAGCTTGAGTGTCATACTTACTGAGTGTAAATTATTTATGTTATTACCCTTTTCAAGTCGAATCGTTTTTTGCTGGAGAGTTTTATGGTATTCAAAATTTAAGATATATTTCTGGGGAAACACGTTTGACCACGAGGAGTTGTGTTTTTCCTTATTCGAGAGAGAACTTAAGTAGCTCTGCCTTTCAGGTAAGCCATTTTCGTATAATTTATGTAGAAATCAACAAACGATGTTGTTCTCTAGTGTACATGCGTAATAATATTGAAGCAAATCCTTGAAAAAAAAAACTTGGGTAATAGATTAGACCGGCCATTAAGGGTTTTCAAATACTTCCTCTTGCCCATGTAAAAAGGTCGAACAATTATATTGAAATAGAAGTACAGGTAAAAATATCGCAGGCGCTAAATGTGCGTCACGTAATTATATCACCAGGAACTATAGTGACGTATATTTTGAGATAAGTGAGATAAAACGCGGACAATTTTGTAAAATTGAAATTCCAATGTGAAGGTGACTAAAGCTTTGAGGAAACGTACGTTGTATATCTGAAATGCTTCAAGCTGATAGTCTGAAACTTACAAATGACTTCGTAGTTAAAAATGTGTCTGCCGTTTGTGGCGCAATAGAGTGCTGTCAGTTGTGACGTCAGATCCAAGGTTAAACGTCACGAGTCTGCCTTTAGCAATGGGCGGCCATGACAGTTACCGTTTTTTCTTTATGGGAAAACAGCATGGATGACGTCACACCGGCGCTTCTGACAGCACTCTATTGCGACAATGTTGCGCTTAATTTTCGACACAAACTAGTCGAGCCATAAAAAAGAACGAACATATTTTATTTAGTAAAAATTTACACGCAAAACAATGATTTGTTTTTATAAATAAATAGATGAATTTGTTCAACGTAAATGGGGTGGGGGGGGGGGGTGTTAATTATTAACAATTATACGTTTTTAAAACCTCGAATTGCATCTCATTGATTGCAGTTAATTGCCCAGCTTTTGTCAGAATTAAATACGGAAAATACTAATCCCTTTAGAGTAAACCAAGAAGTCATTACTTCTTTAGAAGGGAAAGTGTCTGTTTAACTAATTGTGTCGCGATATGGAGAATAACTAGAAGCAGACACAGCGTGCGTGATATTTATCCATCGGTGAAACAATGATGGCAACAGTGAATATGAAGGATTCACACTCCCCTCCCTAATTACGAAGAAAGTCGCACTATGTTGACAAGGCTAAGGGTTTAATTTTCCTGGGTGATATGACATCGACCATTTCAACTAATTTGTCCCCTAACCAAGCGGGTAAGGTCGCGTAAAGCCACATGTAAATTTCCGAGCATCTGTCCGTCACGTATAGAGGCCTGGGTCGACACGACAACAAGGCACTCTTACTGGCTCTTAGGACTGGTGTTAAATCTCGTGGGAAAGTAGTCGCGAGTTTATCGTAAGTGCCATAAATGGCGTCAAAATAATCCCGTCCATATTTTTGACGAGTTTCTTCATCCATATTGTCCCATACTGTTTCGAATACTTCATTTCGCCTGGCGATGGCCTCTGGGGGGGGGGGGGGATAAAATGCAATCCTGTCTGTTAGAAGTGACTAATTTTAAAAAGGGTCGGGTTGCAGACAGTATACCTGTGTAGAAACAGTTGGGCTCAATGACTGAAACTTTAGCTCCCCATTTTTTAATTTCGTGTCGAAGGGCATCCGCAAATGCGCAAATTCCAGCCATGGCGGTACTGTAAGCTGAGAAGTGAGGTAATGGAAACCTGCCTAAAATATTATTAGAAGTTTACGTTTATTTAAAATAGTTTTTCGGGCTGTCGTGGGAAAAATAGCCAGACGGTTATAATTTCTGGTATGGATAAAAACATAAGTTCATGAGAGATGTTCCATTGTCACTGGCTACAAACAGGAGCTTGTCATGAAGCGGCGTAGGTCATAGATTCGAGGTAAAGCGACGCCTGGTCAGGCGCTGTCAAAGGCTAAATAAGAAGATGGACTGGACAACCGAGCGTTGTCCATTCTCAGTAAATCTCTAGCATTACGAAGTATAGGTAGTGTCATACTTATGGAACATTTCTTATAAACTTTTGGTAAAAATTACAATGAAACCAACAGATAATAGGAAAACAAAATAAGTCAAATATATTTTCTTTTATCTTGTGTATAAAGAGTGTATAGGCCGCTTGAAATTTTCGATTAGATGGTAAAGTTCATCTCTAAAAGTTCGTTGCGACATTTTTGCAGAAGTAAGATGAGACTAGAAGTGAAGGGCTCTAGCATTGGTAGTAGATCCTGGCACTAGTGAACAAATTTGAGGATTTTATGCCGCTTCCATCGCGCCTACACTAGAGAGAAAAAAATTGGTCGAGTTCCAAAAACATTACCTACCCCCTTCCCCTCAACCTAAAGCCTCGGAACACGGACGACGCGGGTGCTTGAATCTAGTTCGGCCGTCTACCGCCACGAGCGTCTCACGTTTTGGAGGGAAAATTCAGAAACCGCTACTAGAGGGCCAACCGTTGGTGTGTTATCAAGAATATTCACTTTCGCCGAGTGAAGAATTTGGTTAGCTTAGTACTTCTAGTCTCATCTCACTTCTGATTTTTGTAAATATTTCGGTGACTTTTTGAGGTTTTTTTTATTTTTTTCAAAAATAACCATTTCGAAATGAGAACAACGGTATACCAGAAATTAATGTCTCACCACTTTTGGGGCCCCGTATAATTTATAAGCCAAAACTAACCAACAACGCTTGATATAAAAATCACTCTTCCTTGTCCCCTTTGAATCAAAGGCAGAAACGTTTTTGTGACAAAAATGGTACCCTCAAGGTTAACTCTGATGACCTTGCTGAAAAGGTTCCATGGCATCATATCGGCTTCGGCGCAATACCATATACCCGCATTGTTCACCAAACCCCATAAACCTACATCGTGTTAAAATAAATTATACTTTGATCTACGTTTACTTTAAAAATGTTAATTATTTTTAGATTAGAAGCTATTAATTCGCGTTTATTATTAATATTAAATGACCTTCGATATTTAAAAGCAGTGAATAAAAAAATCAAGGCTAGATTATTATTGGGAAATTTTTAAAGTGACGCTAATTTAAAATATCTCTCACAGAGAGATCTAAACACTCGCTTTCAATCTAATCGTAAATGGGATAGGAAGTCAAGTGTAATCCTTTAATACGAGTGACTAACTCGTCAAAATCTCTTTTTTTTTGTGTGTGTGTGACTTCTTTTATCGCTTAAAGCGTACAGTAGATCATTTTACAGACCCTTTTATGTTCGTCTATCGGTTTCTATTTTTTCTATTCAATCATTTGATTAGCTATAAAAAGTCAATAGGTTATGGCAAAAACGGATTTATGCACTAAGAACGTCGGATCGTAGCTTTAGCCTCTAGCACCATCCTCGCATACTTTATTGAGAAACTTCGTCTGCTTATATTTTGACTCCACCCACAAATTCGATCTCTAGAACAGGCTGGGAAATAAGGATATTTTTTAAACTAGTCCTTTGGACCAGTGACCCCTAGTGTCTGAATTCATTTACTGGTCTCCGGACTGGTCCCAGCCTTTGCTCTCCAATAGATTTGCAATTAATAAACTGGTCCCGAGGACCAGTAACCCCCACTTCTTGATTTAAAAAACTAGTCCAAGCAATTAATAAACTGGTTTTGGACCAGAGGAAGTGTGCTATTTCCCAGCCTGCTCTAGAAGTAGCTATATACAGATTTTGTGGGTGGAGTCAAAATATAAGCGGACGAAGTTTCTCAATAAAGTATGCGAGGATGGGTAGTGAATTTGCTACGTTCAACGTTCTTCTTACATAAATCCGTTTTTGGTTATGGTAGGTGTGCGAGCTAGACAAGGAATTTTTTTATTTTATTTGGTAAAACACGTTAATCGAAGAATATAGCTACACAGTATGTAAATTTGAATTCGTCGTATCTCAATGATAAATATATAATTGATGGAAACGTCTGTCTGAATTAGCTACTTTTAATATATACAAATTCGAGGCTATAATCGCGCATAAATTAACCACGTGGCTGAAAATTTTAAACACTCGCTCATATGCATACCATTCATACCATTTTCACCAATTTCTGCGTCAATTTCAATGTAGACTTCGTGTACTTGTTTCGGACACGTGATATCCTAGAAAACAAGATGGTCGTAAGTTCATAATAAACTTATGATATGGTTTTTACCAAAGGAATACCCCCCCCCCGTTATTTCTTTTACAGTATTGGTAAAATCATAAGTTTATAAGATATGTTCCATAAGTATGTCACTACACATACTTCGTAATGTTAGAGGCTAAATGAGAGCTAGTTCAAGAACGACGTGAGAATTGACTACACTCGGTTTTGCAGTCCATCCTCCTCTTTAGTCTATACTAAGCCTTTGACAGCGCCTCACTACGCGTCGCTTTACGAGAATCTATGACGTTTCACCTACGTCACTTCATGACAAGCTCTCATTAACGAGTGACACACTTATGGAACATATCTTATAAACTTATGATAAAATCCACTCTTGATTAACAAACTCTTGACAAAACACGACCCCCCACGTCCCTTTGACCCTAGATATTCTTTTTAATCTACATTTAGTGATATATATGTTTACCATCTCAAAAAGTCGTAGTCTTGATGAACAAACACTGCGCAAAACGTGAGCTCCGGGTGAATTTATGTTTAAAAATGTTGCGAAAACTGTCATTCCAATGGCATCCAAGCGTTTGACAAGAGCTTGCCCAAATCCCGAATCACAACCTATATATAAGATTTTAAAAAGACTTTTTACGTAACATATTGATACTGATATAGTATATTAGTAATATACCCTTAAACCTTTAATTATGAAATTACGCGCTTAAGTAAAGTGACCCCATTACTTAAAAAGAAAGTTATTAAGGGAAAAATAAAATAAGTAGTGGATGTTTAAGTGTATATCTTAATCATTTATTGCCTTCTCGCGCAGCAATTATCCGTTTATCTGAATTAAAATTTATGAGGAAAAGAAAATGCTGCGAAAGTTTTTTTTTTCTTAAGTTATGACCTTAATAGATTAAGTTATCGTTTCAAAACACACCCCAAAATATTTCCTTCATTACTAAAATTTATTAGGAATGAAAATATTTACCAGTTATGAGAACTGCCTTGCCCTTTGCCTCCAAATGGCTGGCTGGTAAGGTAGAGTAGAGCACTAGACAACCGAACGCGAAACCGGCAAACCCCCAATGACCTCTGACCACAAACTGGCAAAAGGGTTCACCGATAAACAGCAATAATAGACTCAAAATTGAACGAAAGCCCAGTCTTAATTCACTCGTTAGAAACTTGAATAACACTCCGAGCGCGAATAATACAGTTACCGAAGAGTACAACAACGAGTAAATCACTAACGATTGATCAATCACAATAATTTCACTCTCTTCCATCTCACCCGAGTTTGCAGTTTGAAAAACACTTTTCAATGTAAATCGTGGATATAAGAAACGACTCGGAAAAACTATAAACTTAAATTAAGCATTTCCCTTGTAGGGTTCTGGGTTGAAGTCCTTTGGTTTAATGCTTTTTTAAGCATGGTATATAATTAGGGGCACAAGTCCTTTCTACCTGCCACACCAATTTTAAATGTCCATAAAACCAAAATTACTATATCTCTTCCTGCCAACATACATAATTATCATGAACTTGTTTTTGTCATTTTAAATCACATTTTACAGTAGAAAAACGTAAACACGTCTTTCGCAACGACGCACCACGACTAGCTCCGCTAGAACCCTTGAACCAACTAGACCATAGACATATACACTAGACCATCCATAACTTGTACTTGTAGTATCATGATCCGCGCCACCTATTGGCTAAATTCTGAAACCCGCCCATAAAAGATGAGCCGTGAGCCGTAATTGACTCGTACTCCAATGCATAGATGACATCTATTGGGACTTTCGTTAATTTCTCGCTTTTCGCGGTTTAAATGGCGGACACAAGCTGGCAATGTCTTATGGATGATGTTTCAACTAAATTAAGAAAGTCTAAAGGTTTTTCGCGCTTCGCGAAACTTAAAACTAACGAAGAAAAGATTGAATTTTGTTTAAAGGATGAATATATTAAGTAAGTACATAGAGTGAGGTCGGGAATGTCAATATAACACTAGGCCTTGGTCATATTATAGAGGGGGGAAGGAAGAGAGTTTCTTCCGCCATGCGCGTTGATAATTTATACCGCAACCGCGTGGATTTAATTTATTTCCAGGATTAAAATTTTAAAATGGCTTAGAGTTGTTGGATCATCCCGGCATAGAAAGCACTGGGAAAAATCAGCAGAATTACGAGTCGAAGGGAATGCGTGTTTTCAGAGGAAGGAGTATGAGAGAGCGTTAGAACTTTACACTAGGAGTATTCTGGCAGCTCCTTGTTGTGACACTCATCAAATGAGATCTGGTGATGAATTGGCCCTGGCATTTGGGAATAGATCGGCAGCGCTATTTTTCCTTGATAAATATACTGTAATTTGATTTTAATGGGTTCCTTAAAGGGGCTGGCCGGAGCTGTTGGAGTGAAGGGGGGGGGGGTCAAACTGTTGGTTAGCATATTGCTTACCCGCCCACCGCGACGGTGGCGCCATTCCTTATGGCCAAAGAGCTGGGTGTTTTCCCCCTGAACTAAGGGCGGTCTCTCCCCAACAGCGCTGGTGAGCCCCTTTAAGATGCTTGTTTGGGGGGAGGGGGGTAGTAAATGGTTTGACCCTGCCATTCCAACAGTGTTCAAACCTCCAATGATAAAAAAAAATGGAAATCTAGTAAATTATAACATGGTTCTGGTTCTATTTAACCAGCATTGCTTAGATGACATTGAAAGAGCAATTGAGAATGGTTACCCCAAAGATTTATGCTACAAGCTGTATTTTAGAAAAGCCCAATGCCTTTCAAAAACAGGGCCTAGATCTGCAGCCCTCAAGGCTTTGGATGAAACTGTTTTATATATACGTAACGCTAAAATTGAGCCAAAAAAGCTAGAGAAATATCTCAGAGAAAGTGACGAACTAAAAGCCACATTAACAGAATTTGCTGAAGAGTTAGTAAAGTCACCACCATGGATAACGGATGCGCGTGAGGAAATTTGTTTTCGCGCTATAGGATAGGCAACTCCCTGTCTCCGACGGCAGCTTATTTTTATATACTCTGTTCCAGCTTCGGTTGTCAGCACGCTCAAAGCTAGGTCTCTATGAAACATAGCTTTGTAGGTGCTGACAACCGAAGCTGTTGCCGTCGGAGAAAGGAGTTGCCTATCCTATAGCGTGAAAACAAATTTTCCTCACACGCATCCGTTATCCATGGTCACGACTATAACAATAGTCATTTTGATTCGACTAAAATGGCGAATTTATTTAGTAAAGAGGTGAACCCCTCCAATACAGAAGAAAGTGTTCCACGTTTAGCTTATGGGTGCCAGTCAGCATTAGCATTTGCTTCCTCCTGTATTGAAGCCAAGCACTCTGAAGCGAAAGGGAGATACCTAATTGTTAGTACCTGTTAGGAAATTAGTACGCTTCATTGAGTGCCTAATGTCTCTTGTCTTCCAGACAAATAGGCCCATAAAAGCGGGTGATACTTTAATTGTGGAAAAACCATACACTTCCGTACTCCTACCACATCATTACATAACACATTGTCATCATTGCTACCTCAAGCTTGATGCTCCTATTCCGTTCGTACGCCCCGAACTCGCAAAAATGACATTAAAAATAACGAGATCCGTCTAATTGTAGATGTTATCACTGTACTCAAGTTCGCTACTGCTCAATACACTGTGTGGATGAGTCGTGGAGGAGGTACCACAAATGGGAATGTGGAAACTTGGACTCATTACATTCCATTGGAATTGCTCATTTGGGATTTAGGTTGCTAGTAGTAACGGGGTTACAAAATCTAATAGGTCTGCTTATAAAATAAACTTTAACTACTGAGTACAGACTCGGTAACGTCAATGTAAATATTTCTTCAGATTTTTACGGGCGATCTTTAGAACCTTTAAATTATCACGAAAATTGCGATAATAGTTACTACAACGTATTTCATTTAATTACGCACGCGGATCTCCTACATATTGAAGATTCCTTTCAATATGCTATGGTAACTTAGACCCAATCTTGCGAAAGAAAGAAAAAAAAAACCCCAAAAAACATGAGTTTCTTATTGCCTATAACTTAAATAGACATCAACTTTGATTCTGTTACTCTTGGAACGCATTGGTTTTGTCACGTCGAACAAAGACGATGTGGGAGAGGATCGCATGAAAGATGCCATTGTACATTCCCTCCGTCAAATGGAATTGTCGCCTTTAACCCCAAAAAAATCTGGCGGCCACGCCTCTTGCTCTTCTCCCGCTAGGAGTTACGATTTTAATTGCGTTCCTACTCAAAGACCCGAATCATTGAGGTTATACCTCGGTGGTTTAATCTTACGCCACATTCATCAGCTTGTCTGTAACGCTCACGCTATTACGGCACTCATTAAATTTGGTTCTGGTTCTGGGAGTGGTGGTGTCGTCACTCAGAAGCAAGTCAGAATTGCCACTGCCATATACCCCACGGCGAGTTTGATGAATCATTCTTGCGATCCTACAATCATAACTAGGTACTTGTTGATAAAGGAAGAATGAAATGTCTCTTAAACCTTACTGAAAAATTATTTTTAAGCTTCCACAAAGACATTCTGATTGTCAAATCAGTAAAAAGCGTTCCTCCTAATGGAGAAATTTTCAATTGCTACGGCCCCCATTTTAAAAGAATGTCCAAAGAAGAACGTCAAAAGGCTTTGAAAGAACAATATGGTTTTATTTGCAATTGCGAAGCTTGCACTAGCGAGGAGGAAAGAGAGCAAAGGTTTCAAGGGTTAAAATGCGCGGTTTGCTCTGGCCCATTACGCTTACCCGACGCTAACAGTCACAGTTCTTGTATGGAGTGCAATGCCGAACAAGAATGCGCGGCTCAGTTGCAGAAAGCCTTCAGCGCTCACGATTTATTCGTTCAAGGGTTACAACTAGCCGCTCGTGGAAACTTCAAAGATGCGCTAGAAAAATTGCGCCGTTGCCTCAAAATGAGGGAAAAAGTCATGTACAAATTACATAGACAACTTGCGGAGGTGCAAGATCAAATTGCAAGGTGTTACGCGTCATTAGGTATAACGTTTAAGGTAAAGTATTTCAGATGATTGGAAGTTATATCGCCAAGAATATTTTAGGGGAGTATTGCTTAGCTGTGGAGTATTTAAGGCCAACTCTCGAAGCGACTGAGGCAACTTATGGGGAAAACAGTGTGGAGTTAGCGAATGAGCTTCAAAAGTTCACTGATCTACTGTTAAATGCAATCTTGCAGTTGGCCAAAGAAGGCTACAGTCTCAAATCCAGTACTGAAGTTAGGTTTGTAATATTACCTTTAATAGGAATGCGCGCGATACTGCGCTTAAACACATTAGTTTGATGTATTACAGGGAATTAATTAAAGAAGCTATGGATGTGATTGATAGAGCGGAGAAGATATTTATGCTCCATTACGGATCTAGTCACGAATCTGTCCAAGAATTGCGTTCAAAAAGGGACGAAATAGCCAAGTTAACTAAGCCAAAAAATAACTAAGATAGTTTTTAAACATTTCTGTGAATACTAATCTTCCACTTTTCATCATAAGTTCTTATTTAGGGATCTGATTCGAACGTCATATTACATTTCCAAGCTCGCTAGACCCTCTGCCTCTCTTTAGCATTGGTGGGTAAATTCGCAAAATATTTGTCGCGAATGACGTCCTTTGCCCCCCCACTTAATACAAGTCATTCGCCTAATGGTTGTGAGTGCTCAATAGCTGCGTAATTTTGAGTGTTTAAAAAGGCTGGCGGACTTCGAATCGTTGAAAAATTGATTTCCTGCTTGGTAAAAAATGTACAAAACAAATAAGCGATATCTATCGAAATTTTCCATGGATCACAGGTGTCAGAAAAAAGGCCTTGTCTATGCTAAACCTTGTTATCATTCCTTTAATGTTAGTTACGAGTTACAATTTTTTTTTTAACTTCAAATTATGAAGTTCTTTCAGTTATTTTCACTGTCGAAGTCACTAGTTGGCGCTTCCAAGTTCCATTACGACGCATTTCCGATACCGCGGCTAAGTTGGGAATACCGTTAAAGTCTTTAAAACACTAAAATCGAATTTAAATCGGGTATAAAAAAAAATGTTTAAAACTTCATCGAAATCCAGTTAGATTTTCGACTTTCTTGTGATAACTTATATCTGGCGACTGGCGTAGCGGCGGCTTTTTTTCGCTACAGTCTTAATCATTATATTCTATATATAAATTTTTTCTTCATCGTTAATCAAGATGTATCTCTTGATTTAAAATACTCAATAAGTCCCACCCATTCAACAGGGGTTTTAGATTCAAACAATTTCAAAATAGACCTTCCAACTTCCATTGCTTATTTGCTCAACGTTTATCCTCTTGAAATTACGAGTTATCAGTTGTGCCTAGTTAGTTTTATTAGAGTTTTACAAACATATCAGCTATAATAGTATAAGAGTTTGTGGAAAATTTAATAGTTTAAAATCTGTAAACTAGGAAACTGGAGCTAATGTTACAATTAACCATTGCCAATTCATAGTTTTTATTTTTTTTTCCTGTCCAACAGAAAGTCGGAAACTACATCATTTAATTTTCACCTTAAATAATTGTTTATCGTAAGCGACACTGCTTATAGCCTACGCTATTGTTATTTATTGTGAAACAAATATTTACAACAATAAATTTGTGCTTATTATGAGTTTGATTTGATTATAAACGAAGTTCAAAGTGCGCACGCGCAAGACGCAGCCAATATCTGAGTGGGTGGAACAGGGAGAAAGGGAGAAGCCGCCTAATGCTAACAGAACTCGTATCTAGCGGGAAGGGGTTGAAAACGGGGGTATGAAATACTATGTTCAATCTCTCTTTACCTTGAGTCATTCGGTGGATCATTGAGCATGCGCGAAGTGACATCATGACAGATAAAAAATTTGGATTTTGCGCAGTAGAGCTCGCGGTAGCCCGGGCGATACTACCCCCGTTGGTTGGGAAATTGACTTCCCCCACCCAAAAGAGAGACACCTCGTGCTATTCACGCGGCATCTCCCTTTCTCCCTGGGTGGAAGCGCTCCTGTGTTTTTCAGCAAGACTCGAAACCTGTGACGGGTGAATTCCATCTACGCACACTATGTAAAGCGCACTAGTTATAAATTTAACACTGGATAAAATTTCCTACTTCAGTGTTCCCACACACACAGAGAAACGCAGGGGCCCCTTTCATTTCGAGCATTCGAGGTAGGAAGGGGCCGTACTTTTAACCTGAACTTCTTACGACAACACAAAAGAAACCGGAGATGCATCAAATCCAGCTGCTACTTATTCGAGCTTGTATAAGAGGTTTTTAAGTGCCTACAACTGGGTCGGGCTGGCTGGCGTTTTAGAAAAGAGTGAAGCAGCGCGGAGAGCCTAAGTGTGTGGGTGTCTAAAAGAGGTCAGAAACCGTGCTATGAAACTCAAAACCATAATGAAGCTGAATAAATAATGAACAAGCTGGGTTTCAACGTTTCACCAGAAGTATATAATACTTCTCTTCGAGAGAAGTGTACCACAAAGCGGGGTAAGTGTAACATGGTGTAACGTCACTCTTCCCAACATCGGATCATTTGGAGCAAGGTTACTAAACCGAATCACATACACGATAAATAGTTCACTCATCATTACTCTATTTGCGTTTAAATATTTGGCAAGACGCGCTTGTGCATTTTTGTCCCACGTTAAGACGAGGTTTGTGGGATGATTGCTGGGCATTTAGTACCAAACAACTATAGAATTACGGTGCGATGCCCATTTGTAGTTTGATAAGCGGGAAAGCAAACTAAAAGGATGAGCCTGGGAAGAATGACGTTACATAACTAAAGCATTAAGAGGATACAGAGTGTCATCCTTCTTCTATTATCCCCTTCTGGTTTCACGAACCATGGCTTGTTTCGCTTTGGCAGAAAATATTCGGTACTTTTGTCAGTTGTCACAAAGGAACGCTGGTCACAGAAAAAATAACAAATATAGTACCAGCTAAATGATTTACTTAATCATATGCCATTACGGTTTGATAAATTGAAATTACTAAATTATTTGATGAGTTGGGTCTGAAAATGGTGATAGATATATATTACAGTTTGGGTCTAGTAGAATCTAGGAAACGTTTACGACGAAATCGGACTCTCATTGTTCCGAGTCCGTAGTCGCAATTAATCGACCAAATGCAGTGTTCCAACTGTTCATCAATTTCGAAAATAAATCTTAATGTACTTATAATTTCAGGCCAATTAACTTCATGTGGAATCAGAGAATAGGATAGACTGGCGTATTTCCGAAGTATAATTTTTAAACGAGTTTTTGAAAAACGGTTCTCAAAAATTAGTAATACCGGATTTATGGATTTATAATAGAGTAGTGTCGGTAGAGAGGGGAGTAGACGGTGTATCCCTCCCTCTAGGCGCGCTTTTGCAAGAGGGGATACTATATGCGCCTGGTAGGGGGGATGACACTGAGCTAAGAGATAGAAGGGTATGACGTTTGCATACGTAGAACTGACATTACTCTATACCGGAAATGTCTGAATTTTAGCGATTAGTCAACTTGGCTGTCTGCTCTCATGCTCAAATCGTTTGGCGAATGGAAGTAAGTTTATTTTTTTGTATTGTTTTTATCACAATCACAAGTAGAATAATCTTACACCAAGTTCCTATGTAAGATTTTTTGCCGTAGCCTCTGTGTCTGAAAGTTCTTACGTTAAGCTTTTTAAAGTTTCCAACGGAGCTCGCGTGAATGAAGAGATAAAATTTCTAAAATATCGGCCACGACCGAAAACGAGCTTTTGAAGCAGCGCTCCACAGCGGTGGAGAGTGAAGTAAAACAGGCGGGGTTAATTTTTTTATCGAGTAAGTTCAAGCATGGAGGGTTCATCCAAGTGCACTGTGTTTGCGTTTTTTATGGCGTGTGGTGTGCAAACGTTTTTAGAGAAAGCCGACGGAATTATATTTTTCTGGCGCGGAAATACTCTGAGTTTATTTTGAGAGCCTTTTATCCATTTCTAAATTAATACATTTACACCTAACTTGCTCCGCCATAACGTAAACTCCGATCGCCTTAGATCTACGCGAGCGGATCTACGTCTCTCTATTGGCCGAAAAGCTCATCACAAGCGGACCCAACCTCCCATCGAAAAATTTAAGTTTCGTACATTTTTTAAGGGGGGTGGAATTTCTTTAGCGAGACCCAGCTTTCCGCGGCTGATGTTAGTTTGCGCCGAGAAAAAATATTAGTAGAGAAAAACTTTGGGTGTTCAACTACCATTTACTCTACAGTAAATACATTCGGCCTAGCCTTGGGATATCACGTTTTAGGAACACTCGAGATGAGACGTTCGTTAGAGAAAACCTGACACACATTACCCTCATTCCTAGGCTGGAAAGCTATGTCCTTTGGATCATCTCCTTTTGTCACAATCCATAAGTCAAGGATTATGATTGGTAATTTGTAATTGAGGACCGAAACGTTCATTTTGCATTGGGTATTTTCAAGGATTACCAACTAATTAAAACCGGTTCTTCTCATATTGACTACGGGACTTGGGAGATTCACTTCCTCTTGCTTGCAAAATGTACATGTATACGTATCAAAGTCTACATTAGTGTTCGTGCTTTTAGCTTTTCTCCAAATTTGCTGAATTGAAATTTTAATATTTGCCCTGAAAAAAATACAAAATCTCGAGATCGGTGATGCGTTATATTCCTGAGATTGGGGAATAGGGAATTTTAAGGCTTCTTTTATCGAATTAAACAGAAGTCCAAAAAATTATCTCAGGAAGTAAACTATTATAATGCCCTTATTAAATAATTTAATAAAAGCAGTCCATTCACCGAAAGATTATTTTAATGCAATTTTGCAAATGCACACAAAAGGCAGTCAAATATATGAATTTAAATTATATCTTAAATTGTTTTTAATTCTATAAGTTATGGCGCGAGTGATTACATCATTATTTCTTCGAAGTTTAAGCTACCGTGAAATGACTATATCATTTTTTTGACACATAATATTGTCTAAGCTATGGCGGAATAGTACAAATAGGCCAGAAACAAGATGTTTAATTAAAATCACGGTAGATATACCTGCATTATACGTTTTCTACAACAAAAAAAAACCAAGAAACAAATAAACTTAGGTAGTTTTGAAAAATTATTTTTTCTAAATATTCGGTGAATTGGTTAAATCACTTTATATCACGCAAAAAAATAACAAATCATTTTCTTTTCTTTTCCATCGGAACAAAAAAACAAACGAAGTTAGGAATGACATTTTCATTTTTTATTATAACAGAAAAACATCTGAATTTCTCTATTTAAAAAAAATCTTAAGAAATTCAATTGTTTAAATTAAAATTAAGGCGTTCATCATATACTACATTTACATGAAGAAAAAAAAACATAATTAGTGGACAGAATTTATTAGCATATATTTGGTTTTAGCGCCAAATATTTTATTAACTTTTCGCTGTTGATTTAAGGCTTAAGTAATATTTTTTTTAAATAGAGTATAAAATTAAGCTCGACGTAAAATTTTTCTTTAAAAAATGCCCTCGATTCCTCAGAGCCAGATTTTCTTTTTTAAAAATGGACATTCGTGTTTTGTAAAATCTTTTATTTAAAATTGCAAATGCTTAGATTATTTAAGTGCCGCGAATTTCGATTAATTCGCCATTTTGAAAATTGGGAGTTTGCAAATAAACCTTACGTAGGTTCATTTTTAATATTTCCCCCTAATCCAAAATAAGGTATTAATTTGTTTTATTTTTAATCGCTTTTAAATAGTAGATAGAGCTGCCAGCTAATTAATTAAACGAGATCTATAAAATGAACTTTTAATTATCCTTTTTTTTTACGTGTACAATATTTTCTACTCAATATACGGTGGTCTCCATAAATGTATATTTTTACATCTAAATATATTTCACGGGGAGTAGAGGTGTTTATTTTTTTTTTTTTTAGCTTTAATTAAAATTTAGTGTGATTTATCGATGGGAATCATTCGTTCCTTGTTGCCTTCGAGGGCCGGTAGGGGCGTTTCGACGGTCAAGACTCCATCCTTGGAAAGTGAGGATCGAATCATTTCTGGGTTAGTTCCTTTGGGCATCAAGAATTCTCGGTTGTATTCCCTGTAGACTGAACGGTTTTCTGATTTCTCCTCGTGTTTGGCGTGAACCTGTAGGGATTAAAACAAAAGAAAATGCTTCGTTAGTTACGTATCGAAAAATAGCGCTAAATTAACTGACTATAACATAATCAACAGACAAGGAAACTAAAGTTTGTGGTATACAGTTTGAAAGAATAACTCGCGAAGGACCAGTTTTCCCCACCCACGAGGGGATAATCACTCTCGGGTGCCCTGTACATCGATTATAGATTACTAGTAACAGAAGGGGATAATAGAAGAAGGATGACACTCTGTATCCTCCCTATGCTTTAGTTATGTAACGTCATTCTTCCCAGGCTCACCCTTTTAGTTTGCTTTCCCGCTCATCAAACTACAAATGGGCATCGCACCGTAAGGTGAATTCAATAGTTGTTTGACACTAAATCCCCAGCAATCATCCCACAAACCTCGTCTTGACGTGGGACAAAATGCACAAGCGCGTCTTGATAAATATTTAAACGCTAATATACTTCTGCTAGTAATCATTTTAACATATTCTAAGCTAAGGGGTATTGAAGATTACGCGTAATCCCTTTAGTACAGTCAAAGGTACATCGTGTACACCGATTAAGCTGGGTGGTTGGCCCCTCGTTTCTCCATTAGCTTTGTATCCAAATGGATTTTAATCTATAATTTAAGATCTCGTTTTAATTTTCATGTAAAATAATGATTTGGTAGTTTTAATCAGTAAACTTGAAAGTAGAAATTTACCGAATTTAAAGGTTATTTTAGGGTTATGGCTGAGACACGGTGGAGACATTGGTTTCCTGTCTATATGGGATTATTTTGTAACTAAGCCATCTGCAAGTTTAAATTCTATTTATAAGATTCTTCCCTGTCATATAAGAGAGACAATGGAAGGAGGTTTTTTAACCAAGGGGGTGCTATAATGTTTTAGCTTCGCAAGCTCTATAGTGATTTGTTTTGGCTATAAAAAACATCAACTGTAGGCGACAATTCGTGTAACTTGATCGTTCAGAGTCGAAAATAAACCTTGCAACTCCGCAAACTTACAACAATCGCCGAATAGGGAAATTTGAAATTCAAAAATTCGTGTCAATCCTTTTCGAATGATGCCAACTAACTACTTTAATACATTTTTAATGAAGGCCCATTCATTTTTTTTTAAATATTCTGCCAGTAATGAATCAATGTTAAGTAACAAGCCAGATGATAGTGTGAAATTTATAGAAAAGTAACGAAAAAGTAGTACGGTTGATAGAACTTGACCTTCGTCGTGGTAAAGAAAATAGTGGAAGCTTTGAAAAATGGGGTTCGAAAAAAGGTCCCTTGAAGCACCGCTCGCTCTACGAGGTTGTTTAAACAGAGGCGCTTCTTTTATAAATATAGACACACAGCCACAACCTTATCTTAGAGTAGCAGACATTCCTTGGCGTTTTGGAACAGAGCTTCAAGAACTAACTTACGGTTGATTTTTAGGGGGAGGAAGTTACGGGAAACTAAACGTAATTTGCCGTGAACCGCGCTCTCCCTGCTTCTATCAAGGAAAAGAAAAAAAAAAAGAATCAAGAAATTTCAAAAGTAGCTTCGTGATTGGCTCCAATGGGAAATCTTAGGTATTTTTGCGTGGTATACTTGGTCCTTGATACTGGAGACACCAAGAAAGGGCACCTAGCCAATTAGGTCTTGAATTCTTCACAAGGCTATCCCAGGGATCCTCTTATTTTTATTTTTTTGACAGCCAGAATTAGGCTTAAAATATACGTTAATTATTCATTTGAGAATGAAATTAAGCTAGGATTAGTAGGAAGTAAACACATCCTGGAACTTTGGAATGAGATTGGAGGATTTAAATAACCACGTAAGAAGTTCGACCTTCGGATTGAGGAAAATTAATCTTCAAAGGTTACCACTAAAGGTTAATATTAAGTAAATTAAATCAACTGTAGGAGCTTTTATACTGTGTATAGGGGTCACATTGTATCTCTTTGAACTCCGACCTCTGCCCAACCCAATCACTTTCCTATCGCTCCCACTATTATCGTTAGTAGAGAGATTCTCTCAGTATCTACGCTGTTGCTTGCCGAATATTTTTAATGTATTCTCCCCTATAACTTCACGATATTTTCGCGTGATTTCCAAGGAATTGCGTTATAGTATGGTTAAAGAGAAAAATTTGAAGTATCTAGATCTTAGACGTTCCAACCTATTTCTCTAATGATTATGTCAGGCACCAGTCGTAAATAAATTTAAATTAAGTGGAGTGAGAGTGAAAGCGAAAGATTTAACTGGCGTGAAGGAGAAATAGAAAAATTCGACCGGATATGCATTAAAGGGGAACTGAAGTTACGTAACTTTTAAAATTATGGGTCCCGCCGCGACTATAAACGTGAAATTATCTCCAAATTTCTTTTCGTTCGCGAATAACTTGGCCCATTTGCGAGGTCGGTGGTGGTTGTGAATATGTTATTCAACTCTGCCATACAAAGAATATATAAACTTGTTTCTTCAACCTAACCCTTTTAACATTAAACTTAATGCCAGCCTTGGAGGCAAAAACGGAACAACTCCATTTAAAAACCATTTTTGATTGTAATACAAAGGAAATATTTTATATCAAAAGCCATTCATTCAGTGTGGAGGCTGGATTCCTTGGGATTGAGACTTGCACTATACCAATTCAATCATAAGTAACCACGAAATACACAAGTCTACCTGCTCTAAGGTACCATTATTTTAGCCGAAGTTCTGTTTGAAACCACATGGCTGACAAACGCTTTACATACAGCAGTATTTTCAAAAAAACATTGTAGACCTTTTACCATAAGTTTATTATAAGATATAGTGGATTTCAAATGACATATTTATAATTTGTACGTTACTTCTGGCCAATTTTATAGTAAAAAGCGGTATTTGATTTCCTTGCCATCGTGGTCTAGACGACTTAATGATACATCGCCATGTTATATAGAGGCGAGGCTCTCCCCACCGCCGAATTTTTTTTTTTTTTTAAAGTTCACAGTGTAGGATTAAAAGGATTTTACCATATTTGGTTTTGCGTGCTGCTGGTTCGTTGCACGTTTTAAGATAAAACATATGCCAGATTTTGAATTTTAAGACAATCAATTTATTTTGGAACTCGAGATAGTCTTTTAAAACTCATTCGTCTTGGATTAGTATAATAAAACTGTACTAAACTTTTTTAACCCCAATATTATGACATGTTAAATTTTTTAAAGGGAGGGAATCAATAAAGTTGATGTAAAGATGTAGGAAGAAAAGTAGAAAACCTTAAATTATACAAAAACAGAAAGAAGAAAAAACTCGTTTGATAAGATGTTTTATAAAAACCACATTTATATTAAACAAGTTAAGATAAAAGGATAAAATCTCTCCTTTTTATTCAAAAGGTAATATATAATAATTTATTATATATTATTCAAATTGGAGTTACGTGTATATCTACGAGCAATTAAGTTTTTTAGGGATACTCTGTGAAGCGTATTACGTAAGTGGAAATCCTATAGCTCACTGACGTCAATTTCAAATAATTAAAATTTTAAATTACCCTAACGTAATCAACCACCCTGCCGCCTGAGCTCAAACCAATAAGTCCCGAAACAATTAAGTCCAAGTCAAACAAAAAGAATTCAGAGCAATGTGAAACTAATTAGTAATTAGGAACGAGAAGGAAGAAAAAAAATAGGAAATCTTCCCAACATTGTTTCAGTAAAAACGCAACACTATTGTTAGAGAAAAATGAAAAGATTTGTAAAGATTGTGTGTGGGCGTTATTTGCGTTTTTTTCTTCTCTCTCACTCTCTTCGTAATGCGATTATCTTTCTGACTTCCCTTAGGCCTACATCTTTAATCTTATAAATAACAATTACTCGGAGTTTGCCGAGTAATTATTTCTCTGTTGTTAAAGTTGCATGATCATAATCCAAAATATTTTCCAGATAATAGATTATATTTATTATATATGAGTTAGAACTGTAGAACCATACAGGGAGAGGACTTTCCTGGCATTGTATTAGAGTTCTCCGAGGGGGTAGACACTTGAGAACTCAGGTGTACAATATGCCTTGAACTCGTTGTACTGTCAAAGCTGAACTGTGAGTTCCTAAGGCTTTGAACTCAATGCACTGTCAAAGCTGAACTGTGAGTTCCTAAGGCTTTGAACTCAATGCACTGTCAAAGCTGAACTGTGAGTTCCTAAGGCTTTGAACTCAATGCACTGTCAAAGCTGAACTGTGAGTTCCTAAGGCTTTGAACTCAATGCACTGTCAAAGCTGAACTCAGGTGTACGCAGAGATCCAGAGCGTCTACCCCCTCGGAACTCTCGTATTTTTAGTATTTTTTTTTTTTTCGAGTCATTCATATTCATTTATCATCTATCTGGGGGTGGATCGGTATTTCCGGTTACGTATTATTTTGGGTTCTGTGTTGTACTGCTCGTTGTGTGGCAAACGGGCATAGATCGATTTTCGCCTTTTGTTTTGTTTCAGGGGGGAGTGCTCCAAAGGGAAATCGGTTTTTGTATTTTTGGCAGGGTCAGGAAACCGTAACCATAAATGAAATATGACTCTATATCTATGTTTAGAAAATGAAATTCATAATAATAAATATAATAAACAAAAGAGAGACCGAGTATTAATATTGGTTGTTTTATTTATAAATTTATGGATTTGGTTGGGTTATGTTTAATTAGAGTGGGATGGTTTTTATTTCTAGAATTGATTGTGAAATTATCAAAAAGTCTATCCAGGGATAGATTTAATTTTAGAAGTAGGAATGGAGAACAGAGTAATCTGGACGCGCGTCATAGTCCCGGACCCCTTCCACGGTAGAGGCGGGTCATAGCGACAGAGGTAAAAAGGAATTACGTACTTTTCGTCGTCCACGTCAGCAACGTCATCAAAACGTAGTTTAAGTGTGCCAATAAGATATTTAACCTTTTCGTTACGTGTTGGAGGGAGGGGCTCTATACTGGGCTATGAGTCGGACTGAAGTAAATACTAAGCGTTCTCCATTCCTACTTCTAAAATTAAATCTATCCCTGGTCTATCTAAATCATTTTCAATAGATAGTTTAGACACATGGAGGATGCATACCATTTACACCAGAAGGCTAGGCTAGCCGGAGAACAAAAAGCAGACGGGTTTCTGTCCTCCTTGTGTAAATAGTATGCATCCTCCACGTGGCGCCCCATGGTAATTTCCCCATAGAGAACAATACAGGGTAAGGTGATAGGCTGCAATTACTCTATATATTCTCCGTCAATCGAGATTGAGAGCAGTTTATAGGTAAAACATCCCTTATACGTGCGTGAAATTGCACAGATGTAAATTCTATCGAAATTGGTCTGTTAAATATTCAAGTCTCCCCTAAATTTCGTTCTATGTAATCTTTAAGACAAAGAGGGAATATTAAGGGGAAGACCCCTATTAGTCTCCGCTATTCAATCATTACCTTAGTCTACCCCACAGAGCGGAATAAAACGGTAAAAAAAGAACAGCGTGACTACGTAACGTTGTGAGATTTCATCATACCCAAATCTACGCGAAGGGAAATGCAATGTTTTCGCCCGTAGAAAAGAAAGTAGACCCGGTCAAATGAATATAAATGTAACTGTTAAGAAGTCCATTACATAAAAGAAGTTGAAATTAACTGCACGGGTTCAGCCTCGTAAATTAAACGAGAACTGGACAGAGCGTTTTACTTCAGACTCCAGTTATGAACTTCTGAAACTATCCCATTATCAAGGTAATTCCACCGAGAAATAAATGATGTATGTATTCTATTTGAAGACGCGAGTTCTTCAATCTCCCTTTTATGGATTCGCTAAAAAAACTATTTCGTGATAACGAGCGATCATTATGCGTTATTTTCCAACTTTAGTTTTTACCGCGTACAAAGCTACCTTAGTGCTATTTGAATGATGTTGAACAGTAGGGGGATTTAATCTCGTAATAGTGAAAACTCAACTTGAGAAAATTTGGATAGCGGGGAAATATTATTGATTGTTGCGCGTGCCATAGCCGCTTAATATAGCCGAGAAAATTGCTTCAATATTTTAGCGATTTGTTTTGGACCCATAAACTACGTAGGCGAGTTTTGCTCCCTTTTGGGAAACGGCGTAATAAAAAGGAGTAATAAAGTATGGGCAATGTCAGACATATCTAAGAGAGTGATGTTTAAATTTTGGATATTTTTAGCGATTTGTTTTGGACCCATAAACTACATAGGCGATTTTTCTGCCTTTTGGGGAACGGCGTAATAAAAAGTAGTAATAAAATATGGACAACTTCAGACATATATTAGAGAAAGTAATGAATAAATTTTGGGAACGCCCCGATTCACCTTGAAAATCAACATTTTTGATTCAATTTGAAGCGTAATTACTAACGCGTCATTCTTTGCCTTGGGATATCCGTACTCGCTACTACACACGCTTTTTAATAACTCGCTCTAAGGGATAATAAATGGTAACTGGTTATTTAAATTAGTTTTTATGTAGGGTTATGTTCAGATTTAATATTTTAAAAAGATTTTTCTTGGTATAAATAAATTACGTTTAGTTATTTTAGTGAATTAAAATTGGTGCGAACGCAACTTAAATAACGTCAATATAAAATGTATATAATTAATATTAAATTTATGGGGGAAATACCGAAAAACCATATTTTTCTGGCACGTTTTAACATCTCTTTCTCTATCTCAAGAAAAAGAAGTTAAACCCCTTCAACAACAACGTGTAAATATCATTTAGATCGCTCTTCATATTATCCGAAGATATTTACGTATATTTTCTAGCGGATCTACTAAAATATGATATTTATTCCTTTAGCATCTAAATTTCGTTTTGGCCTTTCGTGACGCGTGACGTTTAGATCGTGATCCGTAAGCTCGTGCCTTGAAATATAACTTAGCTATAGAAAGAGGGAGAGAGAGGGCTAAGCTCCCTTTTTTATTATAAACCTTTGGCGGCCCTCGAATCCCTCATTATGCAACTATTTGTCCCACCTTAATTTTCTCTTCCCACCCACCCTAAAGTTTTTTTAAATTCACAATAGAAGCAGGTGCATCGCGTTTTTGCGGGTATTAAAAGACCTGCCAAACAAGGCATTCCAGCACAAAAAATATGAAAATCACGTGGTTAAAATTGTAAAACAAGGGGAGCCAGGCTGTTTGTGAAAATGGACCTTATTTTTCACTTCAAAACTGCTGGGCCTTTTTTAGACAGACTTGTATTAACTTATTTTATTGATAAGGTAATGTCAGTTGTTTTAAATAGACTATGAGAAGATAACACGGATTTCCACTTCTCAATTCTATAGTGATATTTATTTACTTGAAAGTATGCCGTTACAACCAGCCTACCCTAGACTATCAATACAATCATCTTTGAACTATAAGTTAAAATATATTGAAAAATAACCTGGCTATTTATCCGCTAGTTACATTATGTAAATTTATATTTTTCGTGTATATATTTTTTAAAAATTCCAAGGCTATTTGACTGATCGGTTATGGAGAAAGGGTTCTAATTAATTCGTCTGGCTTTTGTTTATTATTTATGTAAGGAAAAACTGCCTTAACTTTTGTTAATAAACGCTATTGCATAATGCGAAAAATATAGAAATTTCTTGGTATAATTATGAAAATCTCTAGCAAACATATTTCCTCGTTGACAAGAGAAATAGATTACGTTTAACCCTTGCTTTTACCAATATAAGAAATATAAATTTAAATATAGAGTAGATGCCACTTAAATGTTATTAATGTATTTCAAATGAGTTCTTGGAAGAAGACTCGAGTCACGACTGTCTATTAAGTAAAATAACGTAACCTTTTCCTGCTAAATTCTTTTTAAAATCGATTTTAAATTGCAGTAACCTTTAAAGGGATTCTTAAACAGCTTCATATAGTATTATCATAAGTTCCAAATTTGCCGAACGCCGTATTTAACAAAGTAATCTATCTTTTAAGTACCTCTTTAGGCATCAATTGCCAACAAATAGGTTATTAAAAGAGCTTTATTATATAAATTAAAAATCCTTAATATCCCGATCGTGATTTGAGTCACTAATTATATGCCCTACCCTTAGAACCATTTATTATTAAACATCTTTTATCTCCTTGTTGTAAGGGGTAACATCTTAAACATCATCAAAGTTAACGTACCGGTAACGCTTTTAAAAAAACTTAAGTATCGTCTACACTACACCAGATTTTTTTTAAAGTATCGGATCGTTTCTTATCATCTTAATCGTGAAGTATAGTTAGTAATCTTGCGGTTGTGTTGGCATACCCTCCAGTGATGTTTTTGTATTTAAAATAATGTTGGTGTATGTTATAGTTTCCCAAGCGTCTTTATTATGCCCCTTACACCGACGACAGTTTTAAAGGGTAGTTGAAAATGTTTTGGGACATTGGTTTAAATATGACTGGGGGTCTATAGGCCTTGGTCAATTATTTTAGGAAAAAAGTTCAATTGGTCTCAAATTTCATGCTCGTTTTTCAACTTATTTCTAATATATGGCGAAATAATTTGACTGGGAAATGATCAAAGAAGTATAAAAATTCATCATATGGTTTAATACCAGGAAAAAGTGAGAAAATTAAAGATATTCGAGATTTTACAAATTGGCAGGATAATTAGTAAATATATATAAAAAAATTGTCCCGGGTTTCTCAGAAGCCGCGTAATTTTACTAATTAAATTAAACTACAATTTCACCATCCCTTTACGGAACGAATTACCCCCTCTTATTGGTGGTGCCTCAAGAGTTTCTTTTAAAACCAGCAAAAGTATGCACGCGTCGTTTAAAAATAGATGATATTCCCCCTTGAAAAAAAAAAACGAAAACCAAAACTATTTTACGAAGCGAGTACCAGCGTCTGGGAATCCCTTATTCCTCTAAACATCATCATAATGGGGTGGGGGGACTACTTGTTTCCCCATAAAGCCACGCCGAGACACTAAAATTGAAAACTTATGAAAACTTTTCATTAATGAAATTGAAAAGAGAAGCTGTTTGGTCCTGGCAAGGATCTCCCCCAAGTTCTCCCGGATAAAAGGCTTTGTCGTCTAGATTTATCCTCTTCTCTCTTTCTCCCCCTCCCCCGTTTTCACTGCACTCAACAGTAGATAAACAATGAAGAGTGTGCGCAGGACCAATTCGCATTTTCAATCAGCCATCATCATAAGTAAACTTTAAGTATTCCTATTACCATAAGTCATAAGACATGTTCGATAAGTTTGTCACTGGTTACAAACGGGAGCTTGTCATAAAGTGAATGAGGTAGGTCATAGATTCGAGGTAAAGCGACGCCTGATGAGTCGCTGTCAAAGGTTTAGTAAAGACTAAATAGGAAGATGGACTGCAAAAGTAACCGAGTGTAGTCAATTCTCGTTTGTCGTTCTCGAACTAGCTCTCATCAGTAAGTCTCTAGCATTACGAAGTATAGAAAGTGTCATACTTATGGAACATATATTATAAACTGATGATAATGCTAAGCTACCTAATTACTTCTAAAATTTCGGAGACTTGTACGGGTTTCACATACCAATATGGAATATCGCGTCACCAACAAAGTCGCTCCGATAGCTTACTGCCGGCACCATGGTCTAACTAATTCAGACACCCTCCATTTTTCGTCTACTCTCAATGTCCTCTAAGTTTTTCCGCTCGTCCTGATCTCTTGGTCCCCGACCCTAAGCCCCGACCTACATGACTAGGCAGGAGGTTGAATGCTTTGCACTAGATTCCACTTTGATTCTCCGGGGTGCAATGCCGGGTTGAAATCGAGGGGCTAGCCTCTCAGGGAAGTATTTAAAAGTCCTACCCTTCAATGACAGTGTTGAAATGATTTCGCGCAATCCGTAATGGATATATATTTAGGAAATCTAAGAGTGATTAGCCCCTCAGTTGAAACTGACATAATTGGTCTACTAGCACCCTATAAGAGCGTTGGGAGGCCAAAAATCGATAAATTGTAATTTTAATCTAGAAAGTCTAGCGGGATTCCCCCAGCTACCACGTCGATTCTAATTCGACGACGAAATCGTAAACTGCGAGGATTGTAAATGACAGGTTTGACTTGAATAGGTACTAAAACTTTAGATTGCCCTTGAAACAAGTCGTCGCTGGGAAGAGCGGTTAGAACCCGCCGTAGTTTGACTATTTAATGCAATGTAGCAACAAGTATTGATATAAATATATGAATTAGAGCGTTTAATTATGGCACTAAAAACGATAATCAATGTTCATGCTTCACGCGCTATCAGAGATTATTGTAATTTATCAGGTAATTGGTTAGGTTTTTTTAATTGTCTTGAAAAATATATTTAGTTAAATTCCCGACATAATTTAAATATGTAAAATTAGTTTTAACGTCTTAAATTGCAGAGAGGTCATGCACCTCTAAGCTAGCTAACACGCTGTTAGTCTTTTCAAAATGTGTCCCCAAAGTTTTGACTGTCTTTTGAGTAATTTGTTGTTCTTTCCTCTGGATTTATTTTCAAAAAAAAATTGTTATTTTTCTAAGTTTATGGGGATCACGTGATGAAAACTCGACCAATAGACGCTGAGCTTAGTGTTTGTTTAAAATTCATCCCCGTCTGATTTACTTTCAACGTCATTAGAAAGAATGCGTTGCCGTTTACCCAGGGAAAATGTATATGTATTTTTGCGGTTCCGAAGACATTCCGATACTAAATTCTTCGTGCAAGGAAACACGTCATAAAAACGCGTCACCGATGAATATTTCAGTCTAATTATAAACGGAGAATGATTTATTTATAGACCTACATTTAACAGCGTTACTGGCTTCATGCCGACAACCCGATACAAGGACGATACGCAACCTAATGTAATTGAAAACCATCCGCCCGGAAATACAAAAAAACATGAATGGTGGTGTCTACTGTATAAAAGTCTTCTATGAATAGTCAGCGAATACTTTTTTCTCTATGGGGTTTAGTATATTGTGTTGTTGCGCCGTAGAGTCAAACCTATACTGACTAGATAACACTGTCTATAGTGTAGTATTTTAATCAATAATTTTATACCAAAAACGTTTTGTTAGGATCTAGTTCACCAGAAATATACGAAACCAGACATTATGAAATCATAGTTGGGGAAAGAAAGAGTTGGTACAATAATTTAGCGTTTAGGTCAACCTTTGTGTATGTTTATGGCGTCGCTCAATTCTTCTTTAACGTTTTGAAATTTTAGAGTTACTTGGGGTCATTATATGAGATTGCGCTCCGAGTTGCGTAAAGGTTGCAACGTAACTGACCAGAGCTTTGTTACACGCTACACTTAATGGTTCGTTGTAACCGTCTCGGTAACTTAGCTTATTGTCCGAGCAAGAGAAGTGGGAGGACAGTAATGGGTTTAAAATAACTAACCTGCAGTCTGTTGTCGACGGTTTTGACGACGATTTCTTCCGGAGCGTACTGGCTAACGTCGAACCTCAACTTGAGTACTTTTCCATCATCACCATCTTGGATGAGTGGCGAGTTGAGTCCGTCGAGCCAGGTTCGCAATTCGGACTTGTGGGTAGTTCCGGCGTCGCTGCTGCTCGTACTGTGACTGGTAGTGGTCCTTTGCTGCGTTTGCGTCTGAGTACTGAATCCGACGTCCCGTTCCCGATCCATCAATTGAGATCGGAATCGGTTCATCTCTTCTTCCATTTTCCTCATTTCCGCTTCGAATCTTTCGCGAATTGAATTGAATTCGCCATCCAAGATATTGGTGTCCGTCCTCAAGACGGGGACTTTGCGTTCTGGAGCCATTTTTTTTTAAACTGCAAAATGGTTAAAATAAATTATTAGCGGCGTGTACTCTAAAGTGCAAAATACAGTTCCGTCATCGTCAAAACCCCGAATGTCACTTAAGAAGGGGGAATTAGAAGGGTCCCTTAGAAGGAAACCTTTGAACTAAAAACGCGCGTTTAAACTTAGCCATTTTTCCTGACAAAATGTTTTTACAAATCTCGGAGTTGAAACAGAAAAAAAAACTGAGAAATATTTTTCAATGCATTTATGGTTGCGCGAGTATACATGATTGTATTTCAGCAAAATCGCGTAGTATGAATTGGGTTGCAACTAAATGACTTAAATTCCGGGTTTTCTCTGACCAATGACAACCCTGATGGACGTACAGTGACCTAAAAACGTCGATCACGCGTCCAGTACTTGCGCGAAAATATAAAATACAATCTTGCCACTCCTAAAAGGTCACTAAACTCCTAACCTCAACTTAATGGACCGTTTTTATCGAAGGCAAAAGCATCTCCTATTTAACCCCTTTAGGATATTGGTTCGCTTTACTGCAATATACAAGTTCTAAACAGTTACCGAGCATCTAAGGGATCCAATCGTTCAGGGAAAAATTCAAATTGGGAATACCGACAGGTGTTTTTGTACCTGGAAACTCGTCCCTTAATACAAAGAACTCGAATTTGCAAAAAATGCGAACCTGTTTTCTCTTTCTCTCTATAACTAATTACTAATTTATAATTTGTTACGCGCCGCAATTTAACTGAAAAACGTGCGTGATACGAAGTATTGAAAATATATTTAATACCCTTACCTGGTTTTTGTTTACAATCCTTTTAAAATAATTTTCAATTAACTTATTTGAGGAAGTACAACTTTTCGCGTACTTTCTTTAAGTTCCACTGTCTTTGGAGGAATCTAAAGTTCCGGCCTTGAGGTAAGGGCTATATAAAGTTTTCTCTTTTCTTGTAGAAAGTTCCCGAATAAACCCACACTGGCGGGAGTTACGAGAAATTGCTTCGACGTCCTCAACAGCGACCTACAACTAGTCAGAAAATTTGGCTGCCAGTTCCACTCTACGATTTTTCGCGCTCTCTACTACCCACGAACTGAAGCCAGGAATAGATGAGTCAGAATTTTTCTCTTCTCATTCTCTGCGCCGAGAGTATGGTATATAAACGTGGGTTCGATACGGAGCATGCGTGGCCTCCTTACGTATTCCGGTACGTCATAGACGGTTCCGCCCGATAATTGGTTGAAAAGCTGATACAGGCGCTTTCCCAAAAAGGAGTTTTATTGCGGAGTAGTGCGAGACTTTTAACTTTGCCGGTGTCCGAATAATATTACCTTTTCGTTTTTAGTGTTTTTAGAATTTTTACCAATCGAACTCTTTGCCTCGAGCGATATCGACGTTGATTTTAAAGGGAATGTAAAGATGGTAGGAGAGATGTCACCCTGAAAGAAATTGATTTGTGCCCTTACTGTCACTTTGAATTTGAAAGGTGACCGTTAAGTCAGAAATTAACATTGCGTTGTTGGCGGACAGTATATTGGTTAATGCACCAAAATGTTTAGAAGCTGTCTGTACTTTGGAAAATATGATCGCTCGAGTTAAAAACCCCACCAAAGCGTTGTTGCGTGTATATTATTCATTCACATTCCCTTTAAAATTAGAGTCGTTCCCGCTCTGACACCCTTCGGAACTTGACAGTCAAATTTGTGGGTTGGGCAGTTACGTGCCCTTTTAATTTGTTTTAAAGGCCATAAAAAACCATCATTACCGCCCTTGTTAAATCGTTAGTTACTTAGTTAGGCCTTACGCGCCATTGGAATGGTTTTAACAAACCCACGCGCGTTTCCAAGTAATGTCACAACCGTTAACAATTTGCACCTAGTACAAATTGGCGCGTTATTAGACCCAATTTATTTAGCAATATTTTGTATTTCTTCAATTCTTGGAAGAAGAATTCTGACGTCACAAGAATTTATTTCTATAAACCTCCGCGAAAACAAAAATTGACGTCCGAAACATAATTATTATTTTAATTACAGTTTTTATTTTATTTACTTGAGGTTTCGGGGGTTGATGACGACGTTTTTGTGACTTGGCCAAAATATTTTAACTCGAAATCATGAAACACTTAAATTTTCTCATGAAAATGTATCTGATGTTCGATTTTAAGAGAAAATGCACTAGAACAGCTGGGTTGCTTGAACTTAGCCGACCCCAATAAGTTCAAACTAAACTAGGTAATGATAAAACATATTTAAAGCGCTTCATCCAATGAGGAGCGGGTCCCTACAAAGGTCAGCTCCTAACTTAGCCAATCGGGAGCCTTCCCCCTCAATGCCTTCCATTCAATTAAGTTCTTCGCCGCCATTTTGTGGGTAAGGGGAGGAACCATTCTTAAGCTGTATTTCTCTGTGTTCAAAACTTCAAATATGAATTTGGTTTCGTGAAGTATCAGTTTTGACCAAATTAAGGAAAGCTTCGCGGCGTTTCTGTATATTCTTTGTAAGATTGAATGAATTCGCTTTGAAGCTTCATGGCCGTGCCAACCTTCCGTATTGTTTCCTCTGACGTGATGACGTTTTAAGGCTTTTTTACTCGGCGCGTAGGTCTAACCTTCTTCTTGATGAGTCCTTTAACCAATCAACTTCAACTTTAAAGTTTTCTTTTATAAATATAATCTACATTTAGACTTATAAACACCCCCGAAAAATCTAGAGACAAAATTTTAAATTTAGTTTCGAGCTTGATTACTCAGACTAATGCGATTTCGATGTCTCATCATTCGTTTCGTGGAAAAAACTGTGATTCTTAATTATATATTAAGAACACGGAGGAAGTGTTTTTCTCGTACTCTAGAGCTAAAGGATATTTTTCTTTATTGTCAACATTTTGCGTTAAGAAGCTTCAATTTTGCAATGAAAAAAAAAAACCTACTGTAAACAAAGTTATGTTTTTCTATTTTCCCCATGAGGACTTCTCATTGAATTCGTTTTTGAAAATATACTTAGTAAATAGAAGTAAACATTCTGACATCAACTCCCAATGGACCTTCGTAGGTCCTCATTCGAAAAGCACTGACTTTATTTACTTTTTACCTCTCCGTGTGACGTAGTCCAGGAGAGGTTCTGTAACGGCCGTGTCTGTGTGTGTGTCTGTGTGTCTGTGTGTCTGTGTGTCTGTGTGTCTGTCTGTGTGTCTGTCTGTCTGTTGTTACACCCACGTGACCGCGTTCGCAGTTTGCGTATCGGAGCAAACGTGTTCGCCATTTCCGAACTGCTTTCACAGTCACGGAAATGGCTCCTCTACTCGAGTTCTCACACCACCATCTTCTGGTCTTTGTCCATCCCACACGGACACCAGTCTGTTCTTACTGGCTTCTAATCACCACCATCTTCTGTTCTTTGTCAATCCCAACATTGACACCAGTCTGCACTTACACTGGCTTCTAACACCACCATCCACTGGTCTTCCGTCTATTCCACATAGACACCAATCTTTATCATTGGCTTCTACTCTATTATCATCGTTTGGTTTTAGGATATACGCGGCGATCAGCTAGGGTTACGAGAAACGTCTAGCCTCCCTAAGGTGGGATCGCCACCAAAGGTTTTCGCAATTGCGCTTTTTCCTTACTATTATAATGGAAACGAATCGTATATATACCCCAAATTTGAAAAAAGCGGGCAAGAGGAGTACCCTTCACTTTAAACGTCAATATTAGCAAAGTTTGAGAAGATAATAGGTATAACTTTATTTTAAACGATTTAACTATTATAAATGTTAATTATTGAAGATTAAAATAATTAAAAATAATTATATTTATTTAAATATTAAAGATAAACCTCTCGTGCAAAGAGTGAGATTATCATTGCCTCCTATATCTACCAAGGCCCGTGCATGCGATATATTTCCTTCATTGCCTCCTATATCTATCAAGGCCCGTGCATTGTGATATAATTCATTCATTGCCTCCTATATCTATCAAGGCCCGAGCATTGTGATATATTTCATTCATTGCCTCCTATATCTATCAAGGCCCGTGCATTGCGATATATTTTTCAAAACAACAACAAAAATGGGAAACCCCAACTCAGAAACATAATAACGTTTTTATTGGATACTTAAGTTTATATAATCTTCTTGACACGGAGAGGTAATATTTTGGTTTTCCCAACTTGTCGTTTCTCAAATTCAAAAATTTCCAAATAATTTAAACCAGTAAATGCTGACGCCTTTGAGACAAGACTGATTAAGCCTAATTGTACTTAATTGACCTTTGGAATAATCGTGGTAGAGATCTTACTCGTAACTTAATCTAGCATCAGTGCCTTGTCAAAAGCATTTAACTCTTCAAAATTATGAAAATTTGTAATCAATTTAAAAAGGTTCCCGAATCCCAACGTCCTTCGAAACTAGATTAAGCCTAATTCGTACTTATTTGACCTCTATAAACGTTGTGGCGTAACGTACCCTCCTGGTCTTACGTAATCTCGTAACGACCCTGTCTGTTTCAACGCTGATAAAAACCCAACCATCCATCTAATCAAATTTTATTCATAGTATTCCGATGCTCTTTTAATATGTTTATTTTCCCGTAAAAAAAAAAAACCGGGGGAGCACCCAGAACCCAACGCGGCTATTTCAACAAAAAAATCTCCCACGCTAACGGAACTCCATTTCCCCCTTATATAATTTTGTGCCCATGGAAGTAAAATCATAGACGCAAACTAATACGTTATATTACCTTCCCTGTCAAGTTTGCCTGTCATGAGGGGATAACCCCATTCACAAGGGCACCCAAGGCTCGCCGTATAGCGTAGACAAATTATTGCGCTGTAACAAATCCCACAAGACAGTCTAACCCCTGACCTATATATTACATGACCAATCAGTTTCGTTAATGGCTTATTTAAGTCGACATTATTGGATCGGAAGTAGAGTTAGTGAACTTTTTGCAACAGGAAGTGAAGACTGTTTGACCGGAAGCAAAAATTTTCATACCGGAAGTACTGATAATGGACCAGAAATGGTTATTTTTTTTATTATTATTTTTTTGACGTTTCGAAAACTGGAAAGGTGGAAAATCCAAGGTTTTCGGTTTAATAATTTCGAAGTTATTGACACCTTTCTTTAAAATGCGTTTCTGTTTTTGCGACTTTGTGAATTTATTTGTCTACTTTCTCAGACCATGTAGAAAACCGAACCAACGTCACCCGAAATTTACTATACCATTATGCTTTTACGAAGTTAGGATTCAGTTTAGCTAGAGGTGTAAACTGAGTTTGAGAGGAAGGACAACAATGGGAATATATAACGGTCTCCCCAGCCACACACTTGACGCGCTTTTTATGTCTGGGGCTACCACGGCATGTCCTGAATCTGGCCTGAACATAACCCAAGTTTGGGATATGAATTATAACGGGCAAGGGATGGCTGGGGTCAGAGAGAGGGAGGGAGGTAGTCGATGTTTGCAGCCGATGAGAGAAGTTTTGCGCTGAAGAGAAACTGTTAGGGGGAACTGTGTGACCATTAGAGACTGAGGAGTAATTCTCGACTCAACAAAATGCAATTTCTGGGTGTTGTCCCTGTCTGTCTGCCACATGTCAGGGAAAACTAGGAATGGTCAAGTAATTTAAAGATAGGCCAAAAACTAAGGATAATATGATTTTAGTACTAGGAACGATTTATTAAATTGTATATTCTTAAAAATATACGGTTAGCATTGACATGTTTTGGCCGTAAAAAGGTCAGCGGTAAAATCACTTGAAATTTGGAAAACTTGTTAACGTCGGAGAATTTAAATTTGAAAATTATCAGGTAACCCCGATGCAGTTTAAGCGCTACAATTCTTTTGACGCACGATGATGACCACAGGGGCGGGGAAAAGCAATCTTCAAGGAGCCGTTGCTTCAACGATAATGGCCATTATAATGATTTAGTAACTTTTAACCACAAAATGCGCAGTTTCTTGTTTCTTTTTGAGAAAAGTACTTTGTCGCGCTGTAAAAGAGGCCAACGTTATGGTACTTACTCTCGTGGGTTCCACTTTTCCATCACACTACCGGAAACCTCTAAAAGTGGTGTACCCCACAGCTCGCTATCAGCCTGGGTTAGATTCACTCTTCATACGTATATAGAATCTCTTCTGATATAGGTTGTCGAAAATGGGGCGTCCGCCCCACCCCCTGTCAATATGGGCCTTCCTGTACCGAGTGAGACCAACACACGCTAACTTTATCTAAAAATATTTCTAGTCTCGTTTTCACGTCGCGTCGCCTATAGATTCCCGAGAGTAGTTTTCTTCTATTATTGATCCGTATCTCTTCTTTTTGTAGCGGAGGAGAGGCCCAGCGTTCTTCGAAAATATGGTTAGGTTAACGAAACACCGGCCTAAAGGTACTAGAAATCATCGGTAAGTTTGTATCAAACACCCCGTGTAGTACAAACGCGAACGTTTTAGCTTCGAATATAGGGATGTTCCTAAACCATTTAGTCAAGGAACTATGAACGATGTTTGTTGTATATACGAGGAGATTGAGTGGTTTTCAGGCAGGAAAATGTGATTCTGATAAGACCCACTGGTTCAGCTATGTGAGTACTTGCTTTTCCATTTATACCGCGCCATTTATACACTAGGCACGGTTTGACTCTGACTTTGCAGATAGAGGAAAAACTTAACTTACAGATCAAAGACTTCTGGAGTTTATTTACAGAGTTGCGAGAGAGGCACATGGAAAAAAAAATCTCGATATAGGTCTATTTTAAATCGAAATCGTATCTACCGAGAAAACGTATTCGATTTTCTCGCTCGATTTTGCAATCTTTTTGTCCCCTGTTTCGCCTACTTCTCCTTTAATTTGAATATCCAACTCAGAGTAAAGAAAGATAAACCGCGTTCAGCATTGGCATAAGCCTGCCCATTTCTTCTAACAGGTAAATTCCATTCAGGGCCCAAATTCCACCCTAAATTAACCACGTACTTTAGTAGAATTTTTCCCGCCATATACGGGCGACGCCTTTCTGTCTAGATGTCTTTTTTTGTTTTTCTTATGTCGGGACGAAAGTTAAAGTGATCTCTACATATACTTTTAACCGGTCAAGGTTTCAACCGGACGTTTATAGAACGGACAATCGATATAAAATGACAAGTCCCGCGAGCGTGATGTGGTTGTCTAACATCTTGGGCCTTTTTGGTTCAAAGATCGTGCAAAGCAATTACTAACTTTGCTTTAGTTACAATGGAAGCTTGTCAAAATAACCCGTGAGAATTATATTGAAATTGTCCATTTCTATAGGCGTTTTCTGGACGGACATTGAGTGGGTTTGTCAGTAGGCGGTCTTTTTTAGCTCCTACGTGAAGCACCGAGTATTGAAGTACAGTTTTTGTTTTCGTTGCCCACAATTTAGTTGAATGACCAGTTAATGAAGTTTTCACGTGACTTTTAATGTTTTGAAACGGAGTATGTTATTTTAACTTCGAAATAATCAATCAGGTTGTAATATTCACCTCGTGTACTCTTTCAATGAATTATCTCGCTCAAAATAAAAAATATAACTATTGTCTTGATTGTACCCAATTAAGTAGATAGTACGGCATAAAACTTAACCCGTTAGCGAGACCCACTGGACCCCAAAACTGGTGACCTCGCGTAATAATGATTACAAGCCACTTTGAACCTGGCAACTCAACAAGCATGGGAAGTGTGAGAATCTAAAGCTTACCTCAGATCAACAGAATCACTCCTGTCCAGGCGTTCCGTTATTTCAAAAATGGTCAAGGGTAGATTTGTAAAGCACAAGCGGTTAAAAGAAAGGATATTATTATTTTTCAAAAATACCATTTAAAAAAATTTGGCCTTAAGGGCCTACACCGATATGACGGTGGTTGTCTTTAAGAGAGCTAAGTTTACATAAGTGAAACGGCTCTGAACAAAGAGTCTATCATGTCTTTTTCTTCCCTGCTCATGAGTGGCCCCTTGACTGAAACATCGATGCATTTTTGGAAGATCTGTAGCCTTCTTTTATAGTTGTCAGGGAAGGGGACCTCGCGTTTGGTACACGCTTCCTCAAAATTAGCGAAGAACCTGGTGTTCATGTAGGTTCTCTGTTTAGCTAATGGTTTCGTTGGAGCCAGAAGCTTGTTGTACTCGTCAAGCATCATCGCGTGAACTCCAGTGTAGTACAACAAGCCAGGATGTTCTTGAACGTCTTCTGGCCATACTTCTTCGATGGTTAGTTGAGCGTAAAGCGGAGCTTCTGGATCAGATATTGATTCTTCATCTTCAGTCTTGAATGAGTCAACAGCGTCAATGACAGCGGTTACGATGTCCGTACTCAGATTTTTGTACTCATTTATTTTATCATTTTTCCAATCCGGATTTCCTTTCTTGAGTTCTGACATAACTGCGTATAGATGATAAGACAGTGTGCCATACCCACAGCTCGCGGGAATTGGCAAAAAGCTCATTTTATTTTTCTTAAGGAAATTATTCACCAGATTGTCAACTAAGGGTTTTGAGAACATCACCTTCAACATATCAGTGGTAATATTGAAGTCGCAACCTCGAAGTGATGTGTTAGGAATCAGTACTCCGATACTGAAAGTGGTTTTATCGTCTGGGAAACCACCCATTGAAGGAAAAGAAAGATTCGCGGCTGCTGCGGCTGCTTTGAAATCTTTGTACTTTCCACCTGAAGACCCAGCGAGAATGGTGTCTTTGGAAAACGATATCTCGTATCTGACAACGCGTCCTCTATTCCGGTTCATAAACTCTTTACCGCCCAAAATTACCTCTTTAAAAATACTTTGAATGCGCCTTGGGAAGATGCTGGCAATGTTTCTTAATTCAGCTATCAATTCAAAATTGAAGATGACCGACTCCTCCTTCTTGCCATATCTGTTTTTAAAGTCCCTCTCGCTATCAGGGTCTGATTGAATTGTGACAGCGTTAAACACGGTGAAGCTGTTTGTGCCGTCAATGGATCATAATGGACAGTTAAATACTCACCCGTAACCTCGGAACTATCAGAAGGAAATTTAGCTGCCATAGTAATGGTTTTCCCAATAGCTTTTGATACGACTGGCAGTGGTGGTAATTGCTTTCGACTTATGCTTGGTTAATTGATGAACCTTATTCGACTGTTTTGACAATTATAGTCTTCTCTCCTCACTCAGATCCGTCAATAGCACTTCGAGCCCTTGGTTTTGCCGAATAGTTCTCCCGGAGCTTTGAAAACCCAAATTTCTTCTAGTTTTTCTTTCTCTTGTTCTGATTTGACCCGCCCTGCCCAGTGGCCACTGTTATAATAGCAGGGATGCCAGATTGAAAACCTTCAACCCGCCAAAATCAAATTGGAAACAAGCCCAAAAAACCGCCAATCGGTATTTCGAAAGGAAGCCCAAAAACTGCCTAAGATCTAGGCTATCCAGCCCAAAAACAAGCCAAAAATTTATCGTGAAAATTTGAAATTAGTTTTTCTTTTAGAAATTTCAATGCGTATTCTATACTGACACCATTTTTAAAACCCAAGACAAAATGAAACCATTTTATTTAATCATGAATTGACGAATTATAAGTCGCTCAAAAGGTTTTACAGCACCATTTGTCAGTTTTTTGGGCATTCTAATGATCTTCGCCTATTGGCGGTATTTTGAGTACAGAAAGCCAAAGAAAAACCCCGACAAGCCCAATTTCCAGCCAACAGCCGGTATGTTCCCAATTAACCCAAAACCATTTCTCCCAATTCTCACTTAACCCAAAAATATTTTGGTTCCCATTTAAACCAAAGGCGTTTCTCCCAGTTCCCACTTAACCCAAAAACTGTCTGTCTGGGTGAGTGTGTGTGTGTCAGTCTGTTGTTATTGACTTACACTCCAGGGGACCGCGTTCGCAATTTTCAAATCGGAGCAAACATTTTCCCAAATTCCGGACCGGAAATTTGGAAAATTGTATTCCACTTACAATGCCTATTACTCCATTGTCTGTCTAACACCCCTATCATCCGGTCCTTTATCCATCCCACATGGACACCAGTCTGCACTTACTGGCTTCTAAACAAACCACATCATCTGGTCTTTGTCCATCCCACATGGACACCAGTCTGTACTTACTGGCTTCTAAACACCACCATCATCTGATCTTTTGTCCATCCCACATGAACACCAGTATGTTTATTTTAGTATTTAAGATAATCTTATTTCTCAAGTCAAAATTAATACGAAAAGGGTTAAAAAGCAGTCTATATGATTGTCTGTGTGTGTCCGTCCGTTGTTACACTAGTGCGCCGCGTTAGCAGTTCGCCTTGTGTTCATGTGTAAAGAAATCCTACAGAACCTTAATATTCCCTTTTTCCATAATATTAAGTGAATATGTGGAAATATTTTTCGTGATTACGATGCCTTTAGTAGTTTTGTAACTTGAAAGCTCGGTTTCATTTAGATATTCCAAGAATAGTTTTCAATATTATTATTTGAAATGGCTGTTTATATACTACTTAAGCTATACTACATCTGTATATAGAATAATCCTTGCTTTGGTGATTGCAAGAAGAAAGCTAAGGCCAAGACTGTGTCGTTTAAATCAAGTTTTATCCGTAATAGCAATAGGCTTAGTGAACCAAAGAGTAAATAATTGAGACCTGAGGTGAAGTAAATTATGGGTTTTGATTTTCGTGTCTGTAATGAAGAGACGTTAACGGTTCAGAGGGAGCCGGAAGTTAAATACACGTTTAAATAATAAGGTTTAGATTTTATAATAGGAGAAAGCATCATTGTGGTAATTAGATCAGTGAAAGGGCTATTCGTAATCGGGTTGCAACTTTGGAGATTCATTCTTGTTACGGTGCGCAATGACTTTCATTGCGTGTAACCACAAGTCAGCTTTGGTGGTATTTAACGTTAACACCCATGTTGGCTAACTAAGAATATCGTTGAGGTGAAACGAGACAATAGTGTTTATACGGCAAACCAGTTGTGAATGTAGTTATGAGAATACAGGGTTAACAGTTGAGGCGTAGACAATTGGGCCTTTTCAAACACATAAAGGTTATATCTCTCCTAAAGTTATACACTTAATTTCCTGTTTTTTCCCATTGACTGATTTTCCATGTGTCCAAGACATATCTTTATTGGATGTAAAATGTCGTCTGCTTTATAGTATATTCGCTATTCCTTGAATACTGCTTTAATAATTCGTAAATTTTTACTTCAAAAAAAGAGAAATAATTCTATATCTAGGTTAATAAGTTTGTAGTAATAGTTATCCTCTTGACTCGGAAACAGGGTTGTTGATTTTTTTGATTTTTTCAAAAAAATCAAAAAAAATCGATTTTTTTGATTTAAATCGGATTTTTTTGATTTTAATTGATTTATTTGATTTTTTTGATTTTTATTGAACTACTAGATACTAAATTACCAACATGAAAACTTTTGAGTCAAAATTAATCAAAAGCAAAATAATCATGACATTTTAGCAGCTATTGGATATTGTTACTATTCAAATGCTTGCATAAAAAGACTAGCTTGACCGCTATATCATTTCCTAGCCTATCCAACAAGACAAACTGGAGTTCTGGGTAAAACTTAAACTAAAATATACCAAAACCATGATTATTTTTAATTTTAGGTCTTTTCTAGTTAAGTTTCTTCTCGAGTTTCTTAAACTACTTCTTGGAATCTTAGAAAACCTTTTTTAAAATTAAAAATATATTCTTGATTTTAATCAAACAACCCTGCTCGGAAAGGTAATATTTTGGTTTTTCCAACTTGTAAAAACGTAATATAGTTGTAGTTGAACTTTGAACTTAACCGTTTTCACCCAGTCATCTATTTTATCATCGGGTAAACTGGAACAATATAAACTATTGGAAGATGATTTGGTTTCCCAGCTATCAATGAAATCTCGCGGTAAAATAGGGAGAAAATAAGAAGTCCCGTTTCTTAAAAGTCCCCCCCCTTCGACTTGATTAACGTAGGCAACGATTAAAGGGTTCTAGTGAAGAATGTAGATTTTTCTTGTCAAGTTTAACATAATTAATTTTTATCTATCTGATTTTTGGATTCAATTATTCTCTTATTTCCTCGTTTATAGTTTAATTTGTTACATTATTGTTCTATTTGTTTGTTAATTGTTTTATTGTGGTTTATGTTGTTATATGCCGTTTTATTGTGTTTTATATTGTTTTATTGTGTTTTTATGCTGTTTAATGTGTGTTTATGCTGTTTTATTGTGTTTTTATGCTATTTTATTCTGTTTGAAGCTGTTTTATTGTATGTTTTCGCCGTTTTTTTGTGTTTCTATGCTGTCTAATGTGTGTTTATGATGTTTTATTGTGTTTTATACTGTTTATTGTGCTTTTATGCTGTTTTTCTGTGGTTTATGTTGTTCTATGCTGTTTTATTGTGTTTTTATGCTGTTTTATGCTGTTCTATGCTGTTCTATGCTGTTTTATTGTAGTTTTTGTGTGTTTTATTGTAGTTTCTGTGCGTTTTATTGTAGTTTCTGTGCGTTTTATTGTAGTTTCTGTGTGTTTTATTGTAGTTTCTGTGTGTTTTATTGTAGTTTTTGTGTGTTTTATTGTAGTTTCTGTGTGCTTTATTGTAGATTCTGTGTGCTTTATTGTAGATTCTGTGCGGTTTATTGTAGTTTTTGTGCGTTTTATTGTGGTTTTTGTGCGTTTTATTGTAGTTTTTGTGTGTTTTATTGTAGTTTCTGTTTGTTTATATTGTAGTTTTTGTGTTTTATTGTAGTTTCTGTGCTAACTAAAGCATTCCAAGTATTATAACTAGTGTTTATGTCGATAATAAGTTAAAAATGAACTTTTCTAATTTTAAAGAAAAATACAAGCATCTGCCGCATCATGAGCCTATTCACGTCATCTTCAGAGCGCCAAGCAGATGGGACGGGATCGACTCCATTCAGTGATAAAAGAGGGCTTCTCATATCACACGCCGCGAGCAAGTTTCAACGAAGTTTACTTTTTGTTTTTATATCTATATACTTTTGTTTATATACTTCATAAATGTACTATAGAATAAATAAATTGTTCGTCGATTTAATGTATCTCACTTCTTATTCCTTTTCTTGTCAATTAAGTTACAGCTTTTAAAATGCATTAATTAGATTAAAAAGGATTGGGAATATGGGATAATTAGAGGTGACCGGTAATCACTTTAGCACTGTTAAAGGCAGCGCGTCGAGGGGCTATTCACTAATGAAAATTTTCTTTTATTGGTGATTTTTATTCACGCTTTCATTCATTGGTGATTTAAAATTAATGGGGATTAATGGTTGCGTCTGCATTACGAGTAATAATCGAGTGGCTACTCACTACGGGTTGTTATTATTTTACTAGTTATGAACGGATTATTAAGCATTCACACATTTGCCGCTAGGGGCGCTGTGTACGTAGTTACGTATTTACTGACATCTAAAACATGATAAAATTCTGCCAGACATTCGTGTAAGCAATAGATAGTTCATAAATTGCCGCTAGGGGCGCTGTGTACGTAGTTACGTATTTACTGACATCTAAAACATGATAAAATTCTGCTTGACATTCGTGTAAGCAATAGATAGTTCATAAATTGCCGCTAGGGGCGCTGTATACGTAGTTACGTATTTAATGACATCTAAAACATGAATAAATTTGCCGCTAGGGGCGCTGTATACGTAGTTACGTATTTACTGACATCTAATACACGAAGAAATTTTCCGCTAGGGGCGCTGTCTATAATATTATATAGGCCTAACGGTGTGTTCTCTAATTTGAATTAGCGCCCACGTCACACTTCGAAGCGCCCCCAACGACGGAATATACGATAAAACTCGGACGCCACTTGTCCAAGTTTCTTTTCTCTCTGCGCCGGCGACCAGTCAACATCGTTCCTTGATCAGCTCCTCGTAATCCTGACTTTCGAAGGCAGTATTGGATGGAAAGCCACGTTTTACGCCGATGGTGGGACGTGACTCTAAGCTCTCCGCCATTGAATGTCCATTAGAACGTTGAAATCAACGCGAAAGGTTAAGCCTAGTACGGTATGTGTGAAAGTCTTTCAATAATCCAAAGCCATCCAGCTAGCAATTTATTATTTTATTTAATCGCAGAGTTTAAATTATTTAGGTAGAGTTAATTGTTAGTTAATTATGTTTATTTATTGAAAATTAACTACAATATGAAGAAATTCCCAGACACGAGGTCAGTTAGACAAGGCTTAATTTAGAACATCTTAAATCAAGTACTTGGGCTCATATTAGGGGAAATTAAATTCCTTATCTATTTTAAATAATAACAAATTAGGTCTCATTTAACGGCGCGAAACTATATTACCTAAAATGAGTAACGTATGGTTTAACGGGGCCAGATTAGGTTGCACTAGGCTAGGCTGAACCTTTTTTAAAAATTTATCCGGGCCTGGCACTAATCTCTAAGTTTTTACTTTATGCCGTCGTTTTAATTTAAATTAACGAGGGTATTTTAGAATTATTACGCGTAAATTATAGATTTTAGATTCTAAAATTTCATTCGAGGCAGTATTTAATTATTTTAGATAATGAAGTACGGTCTATTTAATAAATTAAATGGTTTAAATTAATTAGGGTTAACTGTTAATAAGTTATCATTAATTATGGAGATTAAGCCAATTTAATATGAGCCACATAGTTTTTCTTCAATAATTTACGGAAAAAAATCCATAGATTAAAATAATTATTTGTTAGGCCCCTCTAATTCTTATTAATATTTGTTATTAATATATTTTAATTTTTAGACGCGATGACGTTCCTGGATATTCTGTTGCTGGTCATTCGGAGAAGTTTCCTACCAGATGATTTCAACCTTTGTTAGAGACGCTCATTCCAGATGACATCTTCCTTGGATTTGCGATACAAGATGTTTTCAACCTGTGTTGGCCATGCAATCCTTCTCTACAAAGATGCGATGAACATCGGCGAATCTAGAAAATTCAAATTTTTATTAGAATTATATTTGCAACTACTTAATTTCTTTTTACACGTTCAAACTTCAATTTACGGGACACTTTATATTATTTTTTGTTGAAAATTTTTGTAAACACCTTATTTTTTTACTTTTTGTTCAATAAATTATGCCTTAAACCACTTTTTTTGTTTTCTTAAAAATTATTTGATTAAGAGGGAAGGTTTGAATTTTTTAGCTCTAAACAGATAGCCTATTTTTTGAGGACTCTCTTTTAGGCATATTTTAGCTTATATATCAAAAAATAGAACGATCAAATTGTTTTGGAAAAAATTAGCCTAAAACCAGCTCAAATTGTTAAAAAAAGCCTAAAAAAGGGTCCAAAAATACTACCCTAAGTCCAGACCCTAAAAAATTCAAGCCATCCCCCATATCGAAACTTTTTTAAGAAAACAAAGAACGTGAGGCAAGGAAAAAATTTTTTATTGAGAAAAAAACAATTGAGGTGTTTACAAAAATTTTGTACCAAAAAATATTTAAAGTGTTCCATAAATTAAAATTTGACCGCGTAAAATTAAAAGGGGTAGGCTAGTTACCGATTAAATTTAAGAATAAAATTAAGTTAATTAGCGGAAAACTTCACGGTCCAATCAGTTTGAAGGCCTGTGATTCGAAAGTCCAAGAAAGATGTCATCTGGAATGAGGGTCCTTAACATCGGATGAACTTCCAAGTCTACTTGAAAACGTCTCTGAATGACTAGCAACAGCTTATCCAAGAAAATCATTCGCGTCTAAAAATTAAAATAAATTAATTACAAATATTAAGGCAATGCCTAATTTTAAAATAAGTGCTACTTTAAGCCTAACAAAATAATAATTTACTGAAATAATCCCATATATTTAAATAATTAGCAAAATACTGGCGATATATTGCTAAGAATTTTTTTTTAATAATCTAAGTTAAATTTCTTAAGCCTTGTTCAAATATCTTAACCTCGTGGTCGTGGTTTATTTAATTTTAATTCTAAATTATTATTTAATAGACTGAATTTACGTAAATAGGGAATCAGCACCAAGCAGTTAGTGACGTCATGAAAAAATGGCGCGAAACTGTATTTTGAGATTGTGGATGCAAGCGCCATCTTGGAAGTGAAAAGATAGACAAAACAAGTAGAAAATCGGTAAAAGGCCCAAATTATAGAAAAATGGTTAATTATTGTTGCATTTCGGGATGTAAAACGAAAAGTAAAGGGTTTAGAGTTCCGAAAATAATTTGTAATCAAGGAAAGAAAACCTTAGAACTATCGAAAAAAAGAAGATGCGGATGGCTTAAATGGTTAAAACCGAGGTTTAAGAATCTTGCTCGTTATGGTGACTGTCTCGGTTTACATCATAGATTCTAACCATAACGTCTCTAACCCATCCTTTTCCCATTAATTTATAAGCGTCTAATCCTTTGTACGCTTTAAAGTCGTCCAATGTATAGGCACTTTTAGTGAAAATCAAATAATGAATCAAATCTGGATATTCAATTGCTGGGAACATTTGGAGGTTTTCTAAGCCTTGCAACCAGGCTGATTTCGGAAGCGATATGGATCATCACAGTTTGTCACGTTTATTTTGTTTAAGTACCTTTCTTTAGCAGTTTTTTCAAGTGATAGGGTGTAATTCGATAATTTTCCGTCATATTCCATAGTTGAAATTGATCAGAAATAATAAAAATCCGAGAAACAGCCGCGATTCTGCGTTAAAATTATTTACATTGCCCTTCAAGATGGCCGCCGTCATTTTACCGGAAACTAACAAGTTTGGTTTCCATGGTAACCAGCTTCGCGCGCCCCTTGGTGCCGATTCCCTATAATAATAATTAACTTCCTGTTTCATTAAAACTACTTTATTTATTAAAGCAATAAGCTATTTAAAAAAGGCTTACATTTGCTGCGCATTGACAAGTTTGTTCATTCCAACATGACCTTGCTGAATCGATTCCAAAAGAACATTCAATGGCGGAAAAGAGCTCTAGATTCTGGATTTATTCCTTGACCATGGATGAAGGATGCGCGTGAAAAACATTCGACGCTCTACAGGATGTGCAACTCCCTATACTAAAAAGTAGACAAGTCGATACTAGCGCCGCCTGGCTACCAGCGCTGGAAACCCTCGCGGGAAAAATAAAAAATACTGGACATAAGAAAAAAATCCACTGTTTTGCTTCTAGCAGACGACGCTAAGGAAAAAAAACGACAGTAGCGCGTGTTTTTTTCTCGTGTCCAGTATTTTTTATTTTTCCCGCGAGGGTTTCCAGCGCTGGTAGCCAGGCGGCGCTAGTATCGACTTGTCTACTTTTTAGTATAGGGAGTTGCACATCCTGTTGAGCGTCGAATGTTTTTCACGCGCATCCTTCATCCATGCCTTGACGTCGAATAGAAAAATGGCTGATCGACGGCGAAAGGGCTGAATTCCAAGAGCTGAGCAGGAAACGATCTTGACTCCACGATGCCAATCGAAGAAAGAAATTTCAGCCGGCTACTCAAGAGCAAAGTTCTCTCCCGCAAGATTTACGCCCACAAGACGTTAAAAGCAGACGACACTAATTGGAGTAATACCGTTTTTCCGTTGGCCTATTCCATGGAGTAATTTTCTTGGAGCGAGAAGGAAACTTTCTTTAAAATTCCATAAAATTTGGTGTCTCCTACAATAATGCTCCATACCTTCCATTGGCCTTTTCCATGGAGTAGTTTTTATGGAGCGAAAATGAAAGTTTCCCTAAAATTTGGTGTCTCCAACAATATTGCTCCATGTCCTTTTCCATGGAGTAATTTCTTTGGAGCGAAAATTACTTCATGGAATAGGCCAACGGAAAAACGGTTGAATTTACACAATTAGTGTCGTCTGCTTTTAACGTCTTGAGGGTGTAAATCTTGCGGGAGAGAACTTTGCTCTTGAGTAACCGGCCGAAATTTCTTTCTTATATTGGCATCGTGGAGTCAAGATCGTTTCCTGCTCAGCTCTTGGAAATCAGGCCTTTCGCCGTCGATCAGCCATTTTTATTTTCGCCGTCAAGGAATAAATCCAGAATCTAGAGCTCTTTTCCGCCATTGAATGTTCTTTTGGAATTGATTCAGCGAATTCATGTTGGAATGAACAAACTTGTTAATGCGCAGCAAATGTAAGCCTTTTTAAATAGCTTATTGTTTTAATAAATAAAGTAGTTTTAATGAAACAGGCAGTTAATTATTATTATTTACGTAAATTCAGTCTATTAAATAATAATTTAGAATTAAAATTAAATAAACTATGACCACGAGGTTAAGACATTTGAACAAGGCTTAAGAAATTTAACTTAAATTATTAAAAAATATTCTTAGCAATATATCGCCAGTATTTTGCTAATTATTTAAATATATGGGATTATTTCGGTAAATTATTTTTTGTTAGGCTTAAAGTAGCACTTATTTTAAAATTAGGCATTGCCTTAATATTTGTAATTAATTTATTTTAATTTTTAGACGCGAATGATTTTCTTGGATAAGCTGTTGCTAGTCATTCAGAGACGTTTTCAAGTAGACTTGGAAGTTCATCCGATGTTAAGGACCCTCATTCCAGATGACATCTTTCTTGGACTTTCGAAACACAGGCCTTCAAACTGATTGGACCGTGAAGTTTTTCCGCTAATTTCAAGTAGACTTGGAAGTTCAATATTTTTTGGTACAAAATTTTTGTAAACACCTCAATTGTTTTTTTCTCAATAAAAAATTTTTTCCTTGCCTCACGTTCTTTGTTTTCTTAAAAAAGTTTCGATATGGGGGATGGCTTGAATTTTTTAGGGTCTGGACTTGGGGTAGTATTTTTGGACCCTTTTTTAACAATTTGAGCTGGTTTTAGGCTAATTTTTTCCAAAACAATTTGATCGTTCTATTTTTTGATATATAAGCTAAAATATGCCTAAAAGAGAGTCCTCAAAAAATAGGCTATCTGTTTAGAGCTAAAAAATTCAAACCTTCCCTCTTAATCAAATAATTTTTAAGAAAACAAAAAAAGTGGTTTAAGGCATAATTTATTGAACAAAAAGTAAAAAAATAAGGTGTTTACAAAAATTTTCAACAAAAAATAATATAAAGTGTCCCGTAAATTGAAGTTTGAACGTGTAAAAAGAAATTAAGTAGTTGCAAATATAATTCTAATAAAAATTTGAATTTTCTAGATTCGCCGATGTTCATCGCATCTTTGTAGAGAAGGATTGCATGGCCAACACAGGTTGAAAACATCTTGTATCGCAAATCCAAGGAAGATGTCATCTGGAATGAGCGTCTCTAACAAAGGTTGAAATCATCTGGTAGGAAACTTCTCCGAATGACCAGCAACAGAATATCCAGGAACGTCATCGCGTCTAAAAATTAAAATATATTAATAACAAATATTAATAAGAATTAGAGGGGCCTAACATATAATTATTTTAATCTATGGATTTTTTTCCGTAAATTATTGAAGAAAAACTATGTAAAATATTCCCGAAAACAAAATTTAAAAATCACACTAAATATTAAGCCAAATCAGAATTCAAGGGTTACTTTAAGGTCCTAGCAAAATAATAATTTAAAAAAAAACCAAGTAAAATATTCCCATAAATATAATGCAAGAATTGCACTAAATATTAAGCAATTTCCATATCAGAATTAAATGGCTACTCGAGGTCCCAACAAAATAATAGCTCACGGAAACAGTACCATAGATTAAAATAATTTAAGAAAAAAACTACGTAAATATATTTTAAAAATCTCTATCCTTAACTTCGCGTTCGTGGCTCATATTAAATTGGCTTAATCTCCATAATTAATGATAACTTATTAACAGTTAACCCTAATTAATTTAAACCATTTAATTTATTAAATAGACCGTACTTCATTATCTAAAATAATTAAATACTGCCTCGAATGAAATTTTAGAATCTAAAATCTATAATTTACGCGTAATAATTCTAAAATACCCTCGTTAATTTAAATTAAAACGACGGCATAAAGTAAAAACTTAGAGATTAGTGCCAGGCCCGGATAAATTTTTAAAAAAGGTTCAGCCTAGCCTAGTGCAACCTAATCTGGCCCCGTTAAACCATACGTTACTCATTTTAGGTAATATAGTTTCGCGCCGTTAAATGAGACCTAATTTGTTATTATTTAAAATAGATAAGGAATTTAATTTCCCCTAATATGAGCCCAAGTACTTGATTTAAGATGTTCTAAGTTAAGCCTTGTCTAACTGACCTCGTGTCTGGAAATTTCTTCATATTGTAGTTAATTTTCAATAAATAAACATAATTAACTAACAATTAACTCTACCTAAATAATTTAAACTCTGCGATTAAATAAAATAATAAATTGCTAGCTGGATGGCTTTGGATTATTGAAAGACTTTCACACATACCGTACTAGGCTTAACCTTTCGCGTTGATTTCAACGTTCTAATGGACATTCAATGGCGGAGAGCTTAGAGTCACGTCCCACCGTCGGCGTAAAACGTGGCTTTCCATCCAATACTGCCTTCGAAAGTCAGGATTACGAGGAGCTGATCAAGGAACGATGTTGACTGGTCGCCGGCGCAGAGAGAAAAGAAACCTGGACAAGTGGCGTCCGAGTTTTATGGTATATTCCGTCGTTGGGGGCGCTTCGAAGTGTGACGTGGGCGCTAATTCAAATTAGAGAACACACCGTTAGGCCTATATAATATTATAGACAGCGCCTCTAGCGGCAAATTTCTTCGTGTATTAGATGTCAGTAAATACGTAACTACGTATACAGCGCCCCTAGCGGCAAATTTATTCATGTTTTAGATGTCATTAAATACGTAACTACGTATACAGCGCCCCTAGCGGCAATTTATGAACTATCTATTGCTTACACGAATGTCAAGCAGAATTTTATCATGTTTTAGATGTCAGTAAATACGTAACTACGTATACAGCGCCCCTAGCGGCAATTTATGGACTATCTATTGCTTCCACGAATGTCTGGCAGAATTTTATCATGTTTTAGATGTCAGTAAATACGTAACTACGTACACAGCGCCCCTAGCGGCAATTTATGAACTATCTATTGCTTCCACGAATGTCTGGCAGAATTTTATCATGTTTTTATATGTCAGTAAATACGTAACTACGTACACAGCGCCCCTAGCGGCAATTTATGGACTATCTATTGCTTCCACGAATGTCTGGCAGAATTTTATCATGTTTTAGATGTCAGTAAATACGTAACTACGTACACAGCGCCCCTAGCGGCAATTTATGAACTATCTATTGCTTCCACGAATGTCTGGCAGAATTTTATCATGTTTTTATATGTCAGTAAATACGTAACTACGTACACAGCGCCCCTAGCGGCAAATGTGTGAATGATTAATAATCCGTTCATAACTAGTAAAATAATAGCAACCCGTAGCCCCTAAGTTACCCACAATCCCAATCCCAATCCCAATCCCGTTTAAAAACGAGTTTTTAGTGAGTAGCCCCTCGATGATTACTCGTAATCTAGACGCAACCATTAAACCCCATCCATTTTAAATCACCAATGAATCTCTATCCTTTTTAAAAGCGTTAATAAAAATCAGCAATAAAAGAAAATTTTCATTAGTGAATAGCCCCTCGACGCGCTGCCTTTTACAGTGCTAAAGTGATTACCGGGAACCTTAAATTAACCCATATTCCCAATCCTTTTTAATCTAATTAATGCATTTTAAAATCCTATATATGCCTGCTGTAACTTAATTGACAGAAAAGGAATAAAAAATGAGATTCGTTAAATCGACGAACAATTTATTTATTCTATAGTACATTTATGAAGTATATAAACAAAAGTATATAGATATAAAAACAAAAAGTAAACTTCGTTGAAACTTGCTCGCGGCGTGTGATATGAGAAGCCCTCTTTTATCACTTTGTGGCGTCGATCCCGTCCCCTCTGCTTGGCACTGGGAAGAAGACGTGAATAGGCTCATAATGCGGAAGATGCTTGTATTTTTCTTTGAAATTAGAAAAGTTCATTTTTAACTCATTATCGACATAAACACTAGTTATAATACTTGGAATGCTTTAGTTAGCACAGAAACTACAATAAAACACAAAAACTACAATAAAACGCACAAAAACTACAATAAAACACAAAAACCACAATAAAACGCACAGAAACTACAATAAAACGCACAAAAACTACAATAAAACACAAAAACCACAATAAAACGCACAGAAACTACAATAAAACGCACAAAAACTACAATAAAACACAAAAACCACAATAAAACGCACAGAAACTGCAATAAAACACAAAAACCACAATAAAACGCACAGAAACTACAATAAAACGCACAAAAACTACAATAAAACACAAAAACCACAATAAAACGCACAGAAACTGCAATAAAACACAAAAACCACAATAAAACGCACAAAAACTACAATAAAACACAAAAACCACAATAAAACGCACAGAAACTACAATAAAACACGATAAAACAGCATAGAACAGCATAAAACAGGATAAAAACACAATAAAACAGCATAGATCAACATAAACCACAGTAAAACAGCATAAAAACACAATAAAACATCATAGACACACATTAAACAGCATAGAAACACAATAAAACAGCGAAAACATACAATAAAGCAGCTTAAAACAGAATAAAACAGCATAAAAACAGCATAAAAACACAATAAAACATCATAGACACACATTAAACAGCATAGAAACACAATAAAACAGCGAAAACATACAATAAAGCAGCTTAAAACAGAATAAAACAGCATAAAAACAGCATAAACACAAATTAAACAGCATAAATCCAAATTAAACAGCTTAAAACAGAATAAAACAGCTTAAAAACAGCATAAACACAAATTAAACAGCATAAATCCAAATTAAACAGCTTAAAACAGAATAAAACAGCTTAAAAACACAATAAACAGCATAAACACAAATTAAACAGCTTAAAACAGAATAAAACAGCATAAAAACACAATAAAACAGCATAAACACACATTAAACAGCATAAAAACAGCATAAAACACAATAAAACACAATAAAACAGCATAGAACAACATAAACCACAATAAAACAATTAACAAACAAATAGAACAATAAGGTAACAAATTAAACAATGAACGAGCAAGTAAGAGAATAATTGAATCCAAAAATCAGATAGATAAAAATTAATTATGTTAAATTGGACAAGAAAAATCTACATTCTTCACTAGAACTCTATAATCTACTTTTGAAAAGAGCTTAAGGTTATATTCAGCCCTCTCGATACCTTTTAGTATACCGTCACGTGATTACTGTCACGCGCTTATTTCAAAATCAAATTAAGCCTACTTTTTTACCTCTCCGAGTGACAAGGACTATATCTGAGCATAATTTTCTGTTATTCAACGAAGGCGACGAAGATAAGATACTCATTTTCGGAACACGGATGGTTGGGAGAATCTGTTCTGCTCAACGCATATGCATGGATGGAACATTCAAAGCTTCACCTGCACTATTTTATCAACTCTTTACATTGCACTGTCTCGTTAAAAAAATATTACCTCAGCTATTTGTATTGCTACCAGATAAATCTCGCGAAACTTATGATCGTATGTTTCGCGCCATAGAAACAATCGCCGCAATCCGTGGTTTATCTTTCAGCCCTGCAGAATTCATGTGGTGCCATGGTGACAACGCGGATGCAAGAACGAACAATGATTGGAATGTGAAGGCACACATAACAAGTGGAACAAAGCGTTGAAGGTCCCTCATCCCGACATCTATGAACTCATACAGTTTATGAAAAGAAAAGAGGTCCATCAAGAAATTGAAATAGACTCTATGAGTCTTGAGAAGAAACGGAAAGAGAACAATTGGACACTGGCGCTAAAACACCCGAAGAGTTTTTGGAGGCAATAAAATATGGTTTTAATTTAGAATAGTAAAATGTATACGATACTTATTTTAATTTTGGGAGAAATAAATATTTGGGTTTAAAAATCATTGGGAGAAATAATTTTTGGTAAACTGGGATTGGGATAAGTAGCGTTTGGGAGAACTATTTTGGGGGAAATGGGACTAAATCCAACAGCCAACCCTTTTATTTCAAGCCAATATTTTTGAGAAGAAGCCCAATTGGCGGCTTTCCAGCCCAATATGGCAACCCTGTATACTAGAGTTAGAGAACCGTTTTACGTTCTTTACTTATTTGCCCTTGGTAACTATTTCAACATCATGAGAAACCACTTTTTCTTAGAATTTTCCCAGTCGGCTTAAAGGGGCTGTCCAAACCCCTTTCCCCCCTTTTTTTGGCCCACCCGCTATGCTAAGCTCTATGAGGAAGATCGTCTTTTGTCCCACGGTCCGCCAAGCCCTTCTAAGAATTGGCTCTGACTCACCCTGGGGTCGTTTTTACCAAGGAAGGACAGGCCTATTCTGTAAGCTTCGAAAGCGAGTTGTCGATCGACATCTCTCTCGATCTCGAACCGAGATCTCGAAAATCAGAAAAATGGTATTCTGTAAGAAGTTGTCGAACTTAAACATCTCGATTATCGACAAAGTTGTCGAACTAGATATCGACAGGGTAGTAGCTGTCGAGATCGTCTTTTCGTTTCGAGTAACCCTTCTTTCATGAGTTTTAATCTTAGTGTAAATAGCTGCCCTTCTACATTTAGCTCGCTTTGAGTTAGATAATCAAGCTAGAGAAATTATTAGGTGAATTTTACGAAGACACCGTGTTGTCAGAAGTATATAAAATTTCATATATACCTCTGGTGTTGCAATGTTAACTATGGCACGCCAAACCGGACAAAATTCGAGATCTCATCGAATGTATACGTCGAGACATCGAATGTATACGTCGAGAAATCGAATGTATACGTCGAGAAATCGAATGTATACGTCGAGAAATCGAATGTATACGTCGAGAAATCGAATGTATACCTCGAGAAAATCTAATGTATACGTCGAGAAAAAGAATGTATACCTCGAGAAAATCGAATGTATACGTCGAGAAAAAGAATGTATACCTCGAGAAAAACGAATGTATACCTCGAGAAAATCGAATGTATAAGTCGAGAAAAACGAATGTATACGTCGAGAAAAACGAATGTATACCTCGAGAAAAACGAATGTATACCTCGAGAAAAACGAATGTATACCTCGACAGAATCAAATGTATATATCAAGCCTTAAAGGACGAGGATTATCTATGATGGCAAGACCTTTTTCTCACCATGCGTGAAGTAGATTATTTTCAGAAAAGTACTCTTTTCTGATGAGGCTACATCTTGACATGGATAGTATTGTAACGTACCTTACTGGACGTCTGGACCCAACAAAGGTTTCGTAGTAGACCATTAGAACATTATTTGAAAAGAAATTGTTATTTTATAATTAATAATTAACAAGAAATTTTTAATTTCGTTGCCTTTTAAGTTGTAAGTGAATAAATGCTTTTTTGTAAGTGTGGAGCTTACTTGGTTTTTGTATAATACATTAACGGAAGGGGAAAAGGAAATATCAACTCTCTACTAATTATAAGACCAATCCTATGAAAAACATTAACATGTACAAAAATGAACCAAGCCTCGCCTCGCCCTCTCCGCCGTAAAACGATCTGAGATCCCATATAGAGCCAAGTCTGTTATCTTCTTCTCATTCAATCGCCAATTGAACAATTATGTTATAAATTAATTAAGTCCTTTTCCTAATTAATAACCAATATTCTTTGACTCTATCATTATTATCAGAAGCGGATTACACATCGTATGCTTAGAGATCTTTCCACTTCAGACGGGCTAGGCGTAGGGCCTAGTAAATCACTTCCTATGTAATCCGCTTCTGTTATTATACATCTTTATTCTTATCAAAAATATCGTGACTTGTCAATCGCAGGTAGATAATGTTAAAAGGAAGTCGACGGAATATTCACTAAATGGTTGCCGATTTTAAAATAATTGAAGGGATATTCACTAAATCGTTTATGGTCGAGGGGATATGTACAAATTTATAAGAATATACATGCATAACCCTATGTACCTGCGATTGCCAAGTCACGATATTTTTGATACGAACAAAGATGTATAATAATGATAGAGATCAAAGAATATTGGTTATTAATTAAGAAATGGACTTAATTTATAAGATAATTTTCAATTGGCGATGGAATGAGAAGAAGATGACAGACTTGGCTCTATATGGGATCTCAGAACGTTTTACGGCGGAGAGGGTACGAGGCGAGGCTTGGCCCATTTTTGTACATGTTAATGTTTTTGATAGGATTGGTCTTATAATTAGTAGAGAGCTGATTTTTCCTTTTCCCCTTCCGTTAATGTATTATACAAAAACCAAGTTAGCTCCACACTTATAAAAAAGCATTTATTCACTTACAACTTAAAAGGCAACGAAATTAAAAATTTCTTGTTAATTATTAATTATAAAATAGCAATTTTTTTTTCAAATAATGTTCTAATGGTCTACTACGAAACCTTTGTTGGGTCCAGACGTCCAGTAATGTACGTTACAATACTACCCATGTCAAGATGTAGCCTCATCAGAAAAGAGTACTTTTCTGAAAAATAATCTAATTCACGCATGGTGAGAAAAAGGTCTTGCCATCATAGATAATCCTCGTCCTTTAAGGCTTGATGTAAAAGGCTAGGGCTGATAATGATGCCCTTGTATACTGCCATGAACACTAGACTAGCTTGGTTCAATTAATTGTCCGACCGCTCTACTACTAGCATGGGGATTGGCTTCAAAACGTTCTAGGATAGCTAATTCTATATACATTTGATTCTCTCAAGGTATTCATTCGATTTTCTCGACGTATACATTCGATTTTCTCGACGTATACATTCGATTTTCTCGACGTATACATTCGATTTTCTCGACGTATACATTCGATTTTCTCGACGTATACATTCGATTTTCTCGACGTATACATTCGATTTTCTCGACGTATACATTCGAATTTCTCGACGTATACATTCGATTTTCTCGAGGTATACATTCGTTTTTCTCGAGGTATGCATTCGTTTTTCTCGAGGTATGCATTCGTTTTTCTCGAGGTATGCATTCGTTTTTCTCGAGGTATACATTCGATTTTCTCGATGGTTACATTCGATTTTCTCGATGGTTACATTCGATTTTCTCGATGGTTACATTCGATTTTCTCGATGGTTACATTCATTTTCTCGAGGTATACATTCGTTTTTCTCGAGGTATACATTCGTTTTTCTCGAGGTATACATTCGTTTTTCTCGAGGTATACATTCGTTTTTCTCGAGGTATACATTCGATTTTCTGGAGGTATACATTCGATTTTCTGGAGGTATACATTCGATTTTCTCGAGGTATACATTCGATTTTCTCGAGGTATACATTCGATTTTCTCGACGTATACATTCGATTTCACGACGTATACACTCGATTTCACGACGTTTACACTCGATTTCACGACGTATACACTCGATTTCTCGAGGTATACATTCGATTTCTCGAGGTATACATTCGATTTCTCGAGGTATACATTCGATTTCTCGAGGTATACATTCGATTTCTCGACGAATACATTCGATTTCTCGACGTATACATTCGATTTCTCGACGTATACATTCGATTTCTCGACGTATACATTCGATTTCTCGACGTATACATTCGATTTCTCGACGTATACATTCGATTTCTCGACGTATACATTCGATTTTCTCGACGTATACATTCGATTTTCTCGACGTATACATTCGATTTCTCGACGTATACATTCGATTTCTCGACGTATACATTAGATTTCTCGACGTATACATTCGATTTCGTGACGTATACATTCGATTTCTCGAAGTATACATTCGATTTCTCGAAGTATACATTCGATTTCGTGACGTATACATTCGATTTCTCGAAGTATACATTCGATTTCTCGAAGTATACATTCGATTTCTCGAAGTATACATTCGATGAGATCTCGAATTTTGTCCGGTTTGGCGTGCCATAGTTAACGCCCAGGCAAAACAGTCCCCCTTAAATTTTGCAGGGACGTTAAATAAATTGCTTTTAATCTATAGCCATCTTGAAAAATGCTGCAAGAAATGTGGAATAATGTCTGCGCTTTTCAACTGATTCCCCGAACATTAGGTACACCGGTACACGGTATCAAATATACAGGCTTTGTGAGTTTTGGGGTATGATTTGAAACCATGTTCTAAAATGGCGGCCCAAAAAGTAACAAAGATGTCCCGACGGGCAACGATGCTGAAATTTATGCAGGGACGTTACTCTTAAGTCGTAGGTGCACATCAAGAAATATGGCTTGAATGCACGGCCATCTTGAAAAAAGGCGGCGAGAAATATAACTATCCTTTCGGAATAACGTCCTACTCTCGAAACCGTTCGACTAAAAATAAAAAGTGTCTTATTGGTTTTCGGGTTTAACATGCCGTCATCTTTTAAAATGGCGGTCGAAAAAGTAACACTAATGTTACGCCCCTTTTCTTACTAGTTAGAGATAAATCTATACGTTTAGAGCAGTCGAATAAAAACTTTAGCCTGTAGATCATAGGTTATGGTTATGTAAATAATAATATGGTATTAGCCAAATTACTTTTAAATACTTATTTTTATACTGTCCATCCTACTTCAAATTAGATCGCTTAAAACTTGCAAGAATTAAACTAAACCCTCACATCCTAAACAAAAATAAACGATCTTATTTTTTCGTCCGCTAATAATAGTTTCAAGTTTCGCGCCTCCTAGAGTCCTATTATGATTGGTCCCATGAAACGGAAGTGCGTTACTCTTTCGACATCTATGCTGTTCTCGAAGATCGAGAACTCCGGTATCGAACTCGAACGATACATGTTATAGAATTCCATTTTTCGTTCGAGAAGGATCTCGATCGATACGACTATCTTCGAGATCGTGTTCGCTTCGAAATCGAGATCGACATCTAAGAAAATTACAGAATAGCCTCCGGTTTTTACGATCGTTTTGATAAATAACAAGTCAGAGTTCATACAATGAAAGAGGGAAATTGGTTTTCCAAACTTGTATGAACCCTGCAAGTCGGCTGGTGGAAACACGACACGTCACGACTGGTTACGACAACGGGGATTTTAATTATCGAAGAGATTTATTATTTATTATTATTAATTAATAGGGACTTGGCAATTCGGGCTTAACTCCGCCCCTAGCGCCATTATGGTATGTTTTTTTAACAGAATGAAAGCTATATAAGCCCCTCCTCCTGGTATGTTTTTTAGCACTACCTGACGTTGCGTGACGTAGTACTGCCAAGTCCCTATTGGTACAGAAAGTCAGCTAGTGACTTATGGAGACAGCCTTGTAATACAAAAAAACTTATGTTTGAGAGAGAGAAAAATAAAGACTTTTTACAGTAATCACAGCTTTGTACTTACAGAGAGGAATTTAATAAAATTTAATTTTAAAATTATTGTCTTTCCTGCCTCTATTGAGATTCTAACACTGAATTCAGATTTCGCGCAAATAATTCCCGCCTATTTTGTCCAACTCTCACTCACTATAGCACTACTATCGCCGTCTGCTTCTCACCTTTGCTATTGTTTTTTGACAAATTTAAACTCACTGGGACCGGCATTATAGAAATACATGGAGATAGTGGCGGAGTGTCGAATTCTAATTATCTTATTTTAATTGAAAAAGTATTAAACAGGTATTACAGAAATAATATTTATTCAAAACCTTTTCGTGATTTCGCGTGAATAGTTTAAGGCTAGCTTAAATCATGAGAAACGTGTTAATGGTGGCTGAGAAGCCATCTTTGGCTCAATCCCTAGCCAACATTCTATCAAATGGTAAAGCAAGAACCAGGAAAGGATTTAACGCAGCTTGCTCTATACACGAATATGAAGGATCTATGCATGGACAACCTGCTCATTTTAAAATGACATCAGTCTGTGGACATGTCATGTCAATAGATTTCCTTGGCAAATATAACAATTGGGATTGCGTTGATCCTGTAAGCTTACATTTAGTTGTAAGCATCATAATTCTTAATACTGTTTCATTTTAGGCAGAATTGTTCGTGGCACCTACCGAAAAGAAGGAAGCTAACCAGAAGCTTCAAATCCCAAAGCTTTTGATGAAAGAGGTTGAATTTACGATGTGGTTTTGTTTTTATCTTAGATTTAGAATAAAATTTCTTAATAGGCTAGGGGATGTGATTATTTGGTACTTTGGCTCGATTGCGACAAAGAAGGTGAAAATATCTGCTTTGAAGTCATCAAATCAGTACAACAAGCTATGAGAATATCACTGAATCCCAGAGATCAAACAGTTTTTCGAGCCAGATTTAGCGCTATAACAGATAGAGATATCAAAGCGGCTATGAATGCTTTAGTTTTACCCAATGAAAATGAAGCCAGATCTGTTGATGCTAGACAGGAACTGGATCTGCGTATAGGTTGCGCATTTACTCGATTTCAAACGAAATTTTTCCAAGGAAAATATGGAAACTTGGACAGTGCTCTGATATCATTTGGACCTTGTCAAACCCCAACTTTGGGATTTTGCGTGGAAAGACACGATCAGATTCAATCGTTTAAGCCCGAAACTTATTGGGTTATTCAACCACAAATTACAACAGCAAAGGGGGAAACACTTTCTCTAGATTGGGATAGAATTAGGATCTTTGATTTGGAAGTGGCCAATTTTTTTCTTAGTAATGTCAAATCCCGAAAAGAAGCCAAGTTAGTTGATAAGTTATCTTTTTCAATCTCGTCTTTGCTCTTGTAAGATACGTATTTATTTTACAGAGTTACAAATGTATCTTCAAAGAAATGTTCGCGTCAAAGACCATTGGCTCTTAACACAGTTGAATTAATGAGAGTCGCTAGTTCTGGTTTGGGTATGGGACCTCACCATGCAATGCAAATAGCCGAACGACTCTATACTCAAGGATATATAAGTTATCCTCGAACAGAAACAACGAGTTACCCAGAAAACTTTGATATTGTGTAATAAACATTGTCAATTAAAATTTTACACCCCTTTCTCTACACATAATTTATTACAGGGATGCTTTGAGGCAGTTAAAAAGCAGTCCCGAAGTAGGAGAGGACATCAATCTTTTGTTATCCCGTGGTATTAACAAGCCACGAAAGGGTACCGATGTTGGAGACCATCCTCCAATCACGCCAATGCGCTTAGCAGGGCGGGGAGAATTAGACGGAGATGCTTACCGCCTTTATGACTACATAATTAGACATTTTGTTGGGACTGTCATGGACGATATGACGTTCCTTCAAAAAACCATAAATTTCTCAATAGAAAAAGAAGGATTTTCCATTGTAGGAAAGACCCTGATTGACCCCGGTTTTACTAAAGTTATGACTTGGCAAGCTTTGGGTCCCAATGAATCATTGCCGGATTTAAAGACCGGGGATTCATGCTCAGTTTCGGATGTTAAGTTGTTAGAAAGACAAACGGGACCCCCGGATTACTTAACGGAAGCGGAATTAATTACATTAATGGAAAAACACGCTATTGGAACTGACGCTTCAATCCCGGTTCATATTAATAATATCTGTCAAAGAAATTACGTTAGCGTAACTACCAGCAGAAGATTGGTTCCCAGCGCTTTGGGAGTCGTTTTGGTTCATGGTTACCAAAAGGTACCATTCTGCGTAATGAATAATTTAAGGAGTTCAGTTAATAAGTGATAACTTTAGATTGATCCTGATTTGGTTCTGCCAACAATGAGAAGCGAAGTTGAAAAGCAGTTGAATTTGATAGCAGTTGGTAAAGCTAACTTTGACGCTGTTTTGCAACATACTCTCAACATTTTTCAACTCAAGTTTCACTTCTTTGTGACAAACATTCAGGGAATGGATGAGCTTTTCGAAGCCACTTTTAGTCCACTTTCCGCTAGTGGTAGACCTTTATCTAGGTACACTTTGGAACCTTTCAGAGTATAACGAAGAGACTGAACTAAATAATTTTTTGGCGCTAATTAGATGTGGCAAGTGTCGTCGCTACATGAAGCTAATCGAAACGCGACCTAGTAGATTACATTGCTCTCAATGTGACGAAACTCTTTCAGTGCCGCAAAATGGCACTGTTAGATTATACCGAGAATTACGTTGTCCTTTAGACGACTTTGAATTGTTACAACTTTATACGGGAAACAAGAGCAAAGTACAAAAACGCCGAAAAGATCTGAATTATGATGGGAACGTACCATAATGACGTTACATTTAATTTCAGAGCTACATTTTCTGCCCTTATTGCTACAATAATCCCCCTTTCCCGGATATGCGCAAATCATTTGGATGCAATCAATGTACGCATCCGGCTTGCAATTATTCACTAATGTCAAATGGAATATCTAGTTGTCAGTTGTGCGAAGAAGGAGTTTTAGTTTTGGACCCTGCTTCCGCACCAAAATGGAAATTATCTTGCAACAAGTAAACTTAAAGGGCCCTTTATTCTTTCGCATCGTTTAGGTTAGTTTAATTATTTTCTTTGTCAAAAGATGCGAAGGTGTGGTTTCTCTATTTGAAGATGCTTTGAAGTTAACAGTTGAACAAGATTTATGCAATAAATGTGACAGTCAAATAGTATCTGTGGAATATAAATCCGTAAGTTTGGTGTCTCTTTGGTTTTTTTGACTGTTTAATCATTGGTTTTTATTTTATTTTCAAAGGAGAAGTCAAAACTTCCAAATAATCTTGGAAATAAAGCAACTGGATGCATTTTTTGTTACGAGGCATTTTCAAATTTGGTAGAAAAGCCACGAACCATCAGGGGTAGCGCTCCCGCCAGGGGTCGTGGTCGAGGTGGTAGGGGACGCGGCGGCAGAGGTCGAGGAGGTTACAGAGGGAAAGGACCAAAACCCAAAGACAAAATGGCGCAATTGGCAGCTTATTTTGTGTAAATTAACACAGAAAAACCACTAATAAACTTTTAACTTAAATAATGTTGTTGTTCTTTTTTCTAATTATTATTATTGAAAAATTATTTAATAGTTTGGATTGAGGCTTAAGGTTAGTAAAATTTCAAACCTCCAATTTTTTCCCACCAACTTGATTGCGTTAGACGCTAGTGACGTCATTTAAAGCTAATGTAGTTATGAGCTGTACATAAGGAATCGTTTTTCATCATATTATTTTATAGTTATTACATTTTTAAGCTTGATGATTAACTTTTAAATCAAAATAAGAAGTAATTTAATACATATTTTGTTACATTTATGTATTATTTCGAAAACCAGACTTTTATTTATGATTAAATATATTAAGAAGTAAAATACGGATGTACTTTGAAGGTGGTTATTTCCAGCCCTGCTGAAGCTGGCTCTTACCTCTACGGTGCCAGAACAAAGCGCAAAGCTACGAGTGAAAGATTCGGTAAGTTGCAAAATTTTTCTCTCCCTCTGTTTTAGGTATATTATTGTAAATTTTGGATATATTTGTTTAATTTTAAGTACAATTAATGTGGAAATGATTAAGAAATAGATTTCATTCATTTTCGGACTAGTTTTTAACCGCTAAATTTCCCCCGAGGGGTTTTAGTTGAGCTACCACGAAATTCTTTGACGCCGACTAATCCGTAGGCCTACTGCCATTTTGAGAGCTCGCGTTTAAGATGGGGTGATTGGCCCGGAGAGAAAATTCATCACTAGCGCTTTGTTACACAACGACTGCGTTTTTTGCGCAAAAATTAGGCCTAATTTGTGGATTAATTCTCATAAAATTATGTTATCACACGATTTTTTATCATAATTGATACCTTATCATTGCTAAGCCTCGTAGGTTTCCCGGAAAGTCATTTTGTTTTCTTTATTACATACAAAGAAGAAAGGAGAGGGTAGCTAGTGGTGGGGATTCTTATTTAGACCTAAAAAGACAAAAAAGTAGGCCTAGCCTAGTCTTTACCTTTAGGCTAATTCTATGGAATTCATTTGCCTTTTGGGTTTTTCCTAATCCTAATTCCCAGAAAGTAAAATTATGTATTAGGGAGGTTCAGAGTCCTTATTTTAGCATTTTTAAATCTAGTTTTCTTTGTCTGCATTATCCAAGGACTATTTATCCGGGTATTTTTTATTTGTTCCAAATATAGGGGTTTAATATTTTGTCAGAGCAATGTGTTTTTTTAAGTAGATGCTGTACCTGATTGCTTTATCCCATTCATTGAGCAAATCAGCCTTGACTCACTTGCTTCATTTTTATTTAGGCCTAGGTCTGTTACTAAGCAGACTTTTAGTGACAATTTTTTTGTTTCAAATATAGAAATCTTAATGTAGGTGTAGGTCATTGTCAAGTTGAGGCATAGCGCTTTTATTGTTTTAAGTAAACTTTTAGTTGAAACTTAAGTTAATTCATGGTGTGGTGTTACAAGCAGCACGAAACTCTACTTTGCCTTTTGTGTATATTATTTAATCATTCACCCTTTTGTTACTTAGTAGTAGTTTTGATAAACAAGGTCAACATGAGTAGTAAAGTTTTTATTTGTTTCTGTTTAATTTAGTATCCTGCAGGATTTTTTTATTTGTTTGCTATAGATATGGATTTGTTTTTCCAGAGTTGCCTTATACACCTGTGAGTTTTCGGCTGTAACCTGAAATACATTTTTTACCATTGTGGGGGTACGAGAAAACGTAACAACGGACGGGCAGAGAGGACCGGGTGGTGCTTCTCGATGCTTGGGAGGAAGGGACGAAACGAGTCATCGTCCAAACACCAATAGCGTAGGCTTCGGAGCCAATCGCAGATGGGTACCTCCAAGCAGTATTAAACGAGATGCAACCACCCAAGAAGAACGCAATGACATTGTTTTCCGAAAAGTTCGAGGGATTCTCAACAAGCTTACGCCTGAGAAGTTCTTCAAGCTTAGCGAGGAACTGCTTAGCACGGGTCTAGATTCAACTCAAATTTTGAAAGGCGTCATTTTACTGGTGAGCATGCCGTAGTAATTCTTCAGGGGCCAGTTATTTCGAAAACGGAACCTGGATAGGTCGGGGATTTGGAAAAATGATTGAAAAATTGAGGGATACGTCAGGGTTTTAAAGATTCTTCCTAAAACGTTTAAGGGCGCTCCCTAAAACGTCGGGGGTTTAAGGGCGCTCCCTGAAACGTTGGGGTATTATAGGGCGCTCCCTGAAACGTCGGGGTGTTATAGGGCGCTCCCTGAAACGTCAGGGTGTTATAGGGCGCTCCCTGAAACGTCAGGGTATTATAGGGCGCTCCCTGAAACGTCGGGGTGTTATAGGGCGCTCCCTGAAACGTCGGGGTGTTATAGGGCGCTCCCTGAAACGTCGGGGTGTTATAGGGCGCTCCCTGAAACGTCGGGGTGTTATAGGGCGCTCCCTGAAACGTCGGGGTGTTATAGGGTGCTCCCTGAAACGTCGGGGTGTTATAGGGCGCTCCCTGAAACGTCGGGGTGTTATAGGGCGCTCCCTGAAACGTCGGGGTGTTATAGGGCGCTCCCTGAAACGTCGGGGTGTTATAGGGCGCTCCCTGAAACGTCGGGGTGTTATAGGGCGCTCCCTGAAACGTCGGGTATTATAGGGCGCTCTCTGAAACGTCGGGGATTATAGGGCGCTCTCTGAAACGTCGGGTATTATAGGGCGCTCCCTGAAACGTCAGGGATTATAGGGCGCTCTCTGAAACGTCAGGGATTATAGGGCGCTCTCTGAAACGTCAGGGATTATAGGGCGCTCCCTGAAACGTCAGGGATTATAGGGCGCTCCCTGAAACGTCAGGGATTATAGGGCGCTCCCTGAAACGTCAGGGATTATAGGGCGCTCCCTGAAACGTCGGGGTATTATAGGGCGCTCCCTGAAACGTCGGGGTATTATAGGGCGCTCCCTGAAACGTCGGGGTATTATAGGGCGCTCCCTGAAACGTCGGGGATTATAGGGCTCTCTCTGAAACGTCGGGGATTATAGGGCGCTCTCTGAAACGTCGGGGATTATAGGGCGCTCCCTGAAACGTCAGGGATTATAGGGCGCTCTCTGAAACGTCAGGGATTATAGGGCGCTCTCTGAAACGTCAGGGATTATAGGGCGCTCCCTGAAACGTCAGGGATTATAGGGCGCTCCCTGAAACGTCAGGGATTATAGGGCGCTCCCTGAAACGTCAGGGATTATAGGGCGCTCCCTGAAACGTCGGGGTATTATAGGGCGCTCCCTGAAACGTCGGGGTATTATAGGGCGCTCCCTGAAACGTCGGGGTATTATAGGGCGCTCCCTGAAACGTCGGGGATTATAGGGCTCTCTCTGAAACGTCGGGGATTATAGGGCGCTCTCTGAAACGTCGGGGATTATAGGGCGCTCTCTGAAACGTCGGGGATTATAGGGCGCTCTCTGAAACGTCGGGGATTATAGGGCGCTCTCTGAAACGTCGGGGATTATAGGGCGCTCTCTGAAACGTCAGGGATTATAGGGCGCTCTCTGAAACGTCGGGGATTATAGGGCGCTCTCTGAAACGTCGGGGATTATAGGGCGCTCTCTGAAACGTCGGGGATTATAGGGCTCTCTCTGAAACGTCAGGGATTATAGGGCGCTCTCTGAAACGTCAGGGATTATAGGGCGCTCTCTGAAACGTCGGGGATTATAGGGCGCTCTCTGAAACGTCGGGGATTATAGGGCGCTCTCTGAAACGTCGGGGATTATAGGGCGCTCTCTGAAACGTCGGGGATTATAGGGCGCTCTCTGAAACGTCGGGGATTATAGGGCGCTCTCTGAAACGTCGGGGATTATAGGGCGCTCTCTGAAACGTCGGGGATTATAGGGCGCTCTCTGAAACGTCGGGGATTATAGGGCGCTCTCTGAAACGTCGGGGATTATAGGGCGCTCTCTGAAACGTCGGGGATTATAGGGCGCTCTCTGAAACGTCGGGTATTATAGGGCGCTCCCTGAAACGTCGGGGTGTTATAGGGCGCTCCCTGAAACGTCGGGGTGTTATAGGGCGCTCCCTGAAACGTCGGGGTGTTATAGGGCGCTCCCTGAAACGTCGGGGTGTTATAGGGCGCTCCCTGAAACGTCGGGGATTATAGGGCGCTCTCTGAAACGTCGGGGATTATAGGGCGCTCTCTGAAACGTCGGGTATTATAGGGCGCTCCCTGAAACGTCGGGGTGTTATAGGGCGCTCCCTGAAACGTCGGGGTGTTATAGGGCGCTCCCTGAAACGTCGGGGTGTTATAGGGCGCTCCCTGAAACGTCGGGGATTATAGGGCGCTCTCTGAAACGTCAGGGATTATAGGGCGCTCTCTGAAACGTCGGGGATTATAGGGCGCTCTCTGAAACGTCGGGGATTATAGGGCGCTCTCTGAAACGTCGGGGATTATAGGGCGCTCTCTGAAACGTCGGGGATTATAGGGCGCTCTCTGAAACGTCGGGGATTATAGGGCGCTCTCTGAAACGTCGGGGATTATAGGGCGCTCTCTGAAACGTCGGGGATTATAGGGCGCTCTCTGAAACGTCGGGTATTATAGGGCGCTCCCTGAAACGTCGGGGTGTTATAGGGCGCTCCCTGAAACGTCGGGGTGTTATAGGGCGCTCCCTGAAACGTCGGGGTGTTATAGGGCGCTCCCTGAAACGTCGGGGTGTTATAGGGCGCTCCCTGAAACGTCGGGGATTATAGGGCGCTCTCTGAAACGTCGGGGATTATAGGGCGCTCTCTGAAACGTCGGGTATTATAGGGCGCTCCCTGAAACGTCGGGGTGTTATAGGGCGCTCCCTGAAACGTCGGGGTGTTATAGGGCGCTCCCTGAAACGTCGGGGTGTTATAGGGCGCTCCCTGAAACGTCGGGGATTATAGGGCGCTCTCTGAAACGTCGGGGATTATAGGGCGCTCTCTGAAACGTCGGGGATTATAGGGCGCTCTCTGAAACGTCGGGGATTATAGGGCGCTCTCTGAAACGTCGGGGATTATAGGGCGCTCTCTGAAACGTCGGGGATTATAGGGCGCTCTCTGAAACGTCGGGGATTATAGGGCGCTCTCTGAAACGTCGGGGATTATAGGGCGCTCTCTGAAACGTCGGGGATTATAGGGCGCTCTCTGAAACGTCGGGGATTATAGGGCGCTCTCTGAAACGTCGGGGATTATAGGGCGCTCTCTGAAACGTCGGGGATTATAGGGCGCTCTCTGAAACGTCGGGGATTATAGGGCGCTCTCTGAAACGTCGGGGATTATAGGGCGCTCTCTGAAACGTCGGGGATTATAGGGCGCTCTCTGAAACGTCGGGGATTATAGGGCGCTCTCTGAAACGTCGGGGATTATAGGGCTCTCTCTGAAACGTCGGGGATTATAGGGCGCTCTCTGAAACGTCGGGGATTATAGGGCGCTCTCTGAAACGTCGGGGATTATAGGGCGCTCTCTGAAACGTCGGGGATTATAGGGCGCTCTCTGAAACGTCGGGGATTATAGGGCGCTCTCTGAAACGTCGGGGATTATAGGGCGCTCTCTGAAACGTCGGGTATTATAGGGCGCTCTCTGAAACGTCGGGTATTATAGGGCGCTCTCTGAAACGTCGGGTATTATAGGGCGCTCTCTGAAACGTCGGGTATTATAGGGCGCTCTCTGAAACGTCAGGGATTATAGGGCGCTCTCTGAAACGTCGGGTATTATAGGGCGCTCTCTGAAACGTCGGGTATTATAGGGCGCTCTCTGAAACGTCGGGTATTATAGGGCGCTCTCTGAAACGTCGGGTATTATAGGGCGCTCTCTGAAACGTCGGGTATTATAGGGCGCTCTCTGAAACGTCGGGGATTTAAGGATTCTTCCTAAATCGTCGGGAATAGGTCGGGGACTCTGGTGAACACCTTAAAATGGTCCGGGATATTGGCAAAATTTGGTAGGGATAAGCTGGAAAAGTCAGGGATTTTCAATATAAAAATTTGTAGAATTGGGAATGTTTTTTTTTACCCAAAATGTTTTCACTTAGATCTTTGACAAAGCTCTTGATGAACCGAAGTACAGTTCTATGTACGCGCAGTTATGCCGTAAATTATGTGAAGAAGCACCAAATTTTGATCACCCTAACTCTAACATTGGAAATAGTGTACCAGTGAGTGTCTTTAATAAACACAACCATGCTAGTTTTAAGCACGCATGTAATGTTTTTATTTTTCAGACTTTCCGCCGATTGCTTTTAGCAAAGTGTAAAGATGAATTTGAGAACCGCAGTAAGGCCAGTGAAGACTTTGAAAAACGAGATGGACCTTTATCGGCTGAGGAGGAGGAACAGCGCGCCCTGGCCAAGCACAAAATGCTGGGCAATATTAAATTTATCGGTGAACTGGGAAAGCAAGGCTTGCTACAGGAAGCTATCTTGCACCAGTGCATCGTCCAGTTGTTGGCCAAGAAGAAGAGGCAGGGTCTCAAGGACACGGCCGAGGACTTGGAATGCCTCGGCCAGATAATGAAAACTGTTGGTCGAAGGCTGGACACGGATAAGGCCAAGGTACGCTACCGCCTCTAACATTTTGAGGTGGAAATTATTTCTTGTTCAGAATTGTGATAGATACGCTCTTTTAACCCTTTTGAATTGTTTATTTTTAGCCTCTGATGGACCAATACTTTGACCGCATGAAGCAATTTGCCCTTAATACGGAGCTGCCTTCACGCATTCGTTTCATGTTGCAAGACGTGTTGGAGCTGAGGCAAAACAAGTGGATTCCTCGCCGTGCTACTTCAGAGCATGGTCCTCGCACTATTCAACAAATCCGGGATGAAGCGGCCCGGGACTATGGAATGTACGTCTCGGGTAATTCTCCTCATCATAACTCTCATCACTCGTCGCACCACCACCAAAGTGGTATGCCTTATGGTTTGATGGTCGGCGGGGGTCGCAATATGTCTCCCAATTCAGCCGCCTTAGCCGCTTTGAACGCTGGTGGTGGAAAAGCTAGAGGCGGGATGGATGACGTTTTTGGTCCTTTGCCAATGGGGGTCGGCATCTTAGGAACTGGACCGGGAGTTATCTCCGCCGATGGCTTCCCTTCTTATTCGTCTAATATGGGAAGACCCAATAGAAATAACCTTAACAATGCCAGTAAGTGTCTCGCGTTTAGTGGCGTAGTTCTTTATCCTAGCTGATCAATTTCAATCTTTCTAGATCTTTCGTCTCAACTCTTTTATGGTGGTCAGAATCGACCAAACCACGGAGGTGGGGGTCAAGGCAACAATCGGGACCGCGACAGAGACCTTTTCCCTTCTTACCAGTCTCCGCAAGGACAACAGCAACAATCTCAACAGCAGCAACGTCAATCTTCTCAATCTTCTAACTCCAACTCTCAACACAATTTTTCAAATGCCGCATCTAGAGAATCGTAAGGTTTCATCTCTTTTTCATAAATTACAATTCACTTTTAATAATATTTCCTCTTTTTAACAGCAATACCTCTGGAGGTCGAGATGTCCCTCCTCGATTCAAACGTCAGCAACACCAACCGGAAGAAATTAGCTTGAGACCCGCTCAGAATTCCATGGTCTTAAAACCCAAAGCGGTGGCTAGTTTAACCGGGAATGGATCTAGCAACGGACCTTACAAGAGCATGGCCTCTAATCTGTCCTCGTCTAACCCTTCAAACTCTCAATCGTCCAATAACAGTCCTCTTGTTAGGGACATTTCTTCTTCCTCCATCTTGGCAGGACACAATAATTCAAACAGCAGCCCCAATTTGATAACTCATCCTTTGCAAAAAGAGGTAAGCGCGCTTTGCTTTGCAAATATTTTGAGCGTTAAAGTAATAAGCTAGATTTATTTTTTTGCATTGCATTTCAGCCACCAATTGTAATTAAGCAAGTACCTCAGGACAAAAACAAAACTAACAAAAGTGGCCCTACGAAGGAAGAAGTTGTTAAGAAAACGGTAAGAATTTCTTTTTAGGCTGTTAAACGTTTATCTGAATTTCGTTAATGAAATTTTGCTACTTTTCTAGGAGGAACTTTTGAAAGATTTGCTTTCTAAGCAAAACCAGAATAACGGCGGTGAAGAAGCCATTAAAGAGGCTGTGAAACAAATGCAGTTTCCCAAAAAGTTTCATTCTGAAGTTCTCAAGCAGCTAATGATCAAAACTTTGGATAAAAATGAAACTGACAGAGAACTCATCAGTCGTTTGTTTGCCGTTATGAAAAAGGAAGACATTCTAGTTGTCAATAATTGCTTTCAAGAAGTAGGGTCACATTCCTAAAATGTTTTTTATACACATTTACTTAACGAGGCTTTGTTTCCCGCGTAGGCTTTGAAGAATGTATTTGACAAATTATCTGAGTTGGAAGTAGAAATACCTCGCGTCAAATCTTGCGCTGCCGGATTTGCTTCTAGAGCGGTCTCTGATGATTTGACCAATTTAGGAGAAGTGGCTGAACTTTTAGAAGGGGGATTACATTATCCCTTGTTTTTGCTGTGTCTTCAGCAATTGCACAAGTCTCAAGGAAGAGCTTGGTTGACTCAAGCCTTCAATCTAAGCAAAGTTAACCTCTTGTTTATGCTGCCAGGTGTGTTGACACTCTTCATTATTTATGATCGCGAGAAAGACTCGAACTTTGTTGTTATTTTTTTTGTTACAGAAATTGATCGCACCAAAGATCGTCTGGCTGATATTTTGGAGGATAGAGGTCTGAGTTTCCTTTATCCTCTCTTGCGCATTCAAGCGGACCTCTGGAAACAAATTCAGAGTGATCCTAGCCCAACTTCCCTTTATAAATGGATCAAAGAAACCGTGGATGCTACCCAGCAATTAGCTCCTGGGTTTATCTACGCCCTCGTTACTTGGTACGATTCGTATATATATTTTCAGGTGTTTTTATTTTTTGGCGAGTCTAATTAATATGATTTTAATTATTCTTCAGCATGATTAAATACATAACTTTGGAAACTACCTTGGCTGATTCCGTCGATCGTTCGACTATTCCTGATAAATTACTCATTGACAAGGAGAAAGATCTACTTGAGAAATTTAAGGTTAGTACTCAATTTCTTTGTTTTCTGGAATGAATGTTTAATTTTCTGCATTTTGTTCCGTTTTAGCCCGTCTTCCAGGCTTTCCTCAATGAACACAGTGATTTACAGCTGGTTTCTCTGTACGCACTGCAAGTTCACTGTCACAGTAACAATTTTCCAAAAGGCATGTTGCTACGCTGGTTCATGGCCATGTATGACATGGAGATTGTCGAGGAAGAAGCCTTTTTGAAATGGAAAGAAGACGTTAATGACGAATACCCTGGCAAAGGAAACGCCCTCTTTCAGGTATAAACTTTAGCTTTGATATTTACAATGTGGGGTTAAATACGAACTGGGATAAATGTAGGAGTGCGAGTCCGATTTCCCCTTACTCGCGAGTCCGATTTCCCCTTACTCGCGAGTCCGATTTCCCCTTACTCGCGAGTCCGATTTCCCCTTACTCGCGAGTCCGATTTCCCCTTACTCGCGAGTCCGATTTCCCCTTACTCGCGAGTCCGATTTCCCCTTACTCGCGAGTCCGATTTCCCCTTACTCGCGAGTCCGATTTCCCCTTACTCGCGAGTCCGATTTCCCCTTACTCGCGAGTCCGATTTCCCCTTTCAGGGAAAATTTAACTAGAAAATCTAAAAATAAATGCATTCTGGGAAAATATGTGAATCTTCAACTATGAATGTCTCCCATATAGGTCAATCAATGGCTAACTTGGCTCGAAGAAGCGGAGGAGGAAGAAGGTTCGGATGAAGGGGAAAATTGATTTTAAAACTTACAGGTAAACGGTAAAAATAACGAAACAAACAACAACAACAAAAAAAAAAATTAACCAACCAACCAACCAAGAAAAAAAGATTTTTTAAAAAATATGACGGAAACAATTTAACAATGCTGTTATTTTTAATAATTTTTTTCTCCCTCCAAGTCTTTGCACTCTTACGTTATTAAACTTATTATTCATTCTTAATGATGGACCTTATTAATGGCCCTATTCGAAAGGTCCGCTTTTTTGGCCATCTTTCTTATTAGCTCTATATATTGTTTTTGTTTTCTATCTCCAATTTTTCGCTTTAACAAAAACCAAAAAAAAAAAGGAAAATGAAGTAAAAAGAAGATAAAAAATAGAAAATAAAACCCCATAAATTATGTTATTATGATGTAGATGGACAATTAATAAGTCTTTGCGCCCTCCCCCCTTTTTTGCCAATTTTATTGTAATATTTAATAAATCTTAAGTGGTATTTTCTACAGACACTCTATTCTGGTTCTTTAATGCCGCTCGCTGTTCAGTGTTTCGAAATTTGTTCCATATGGTTTACTTCTTTAATTAATAATTATTTATATTCTTTAAATGTTTTGTGATTTTTTTTCCATTTTCTTTTTTAATTAATTAACTTAGATAAATATAATAAACAAAAGAATAAGTACGCGCAATTTTTTGGGTACGTTAGGTTTAGACTGGTAAAGATTGCGCGCCAAAGACAAGTTTTTCAGCATTTAAATACAGAGAAATTAATACTTAAAGGGAATATAACCCCCTTTAGTGCATGACTGGGGCAGGGTGACCTCTTTTCCTATAATATTTTTCCTATATTCCCTTATATTTTCATGGTAACTCGTTTTTTTTTTTTTTTTTCAAATTTCTTACTATAGAGTGCTGTCAGTTGTGACGTCAGATCCAGGGTTAAACGTCACGAGTCTGCCTTTAGCAATGGGCGGCCATGACAGTTACCGTTTTTTCTTTATGGGAAAACAGCATGGGTTACGTCACACCGGCGCTTCTGACAGCACTCTATATTTCCTTGTAGAGGAATTAAAAAATTTCAGATGTCACCCAGCTGGGGGTGGAAGAAAAGTGCGGAGTTATATTTCCTTTTAAGCAATTTATTCCGTAATTTATATATTTTTCTGTTGGTGTTTATTGAATACTTATTCCCAGATTGTTTAATATTATGCTTTAAAGGTAATTAAGTACTAAGTAGTATATAAAAAAGTCAGGTTTTTGTTTTAGAATATAATATTTTTTTTTTGTCACTGAGAAAAAACTATTGTGTAATATGATTAAAATCTAAGCTAACACATGAGCGGGTTTCGAATTGAATTGTAAGCTTCTGTCTTAATTAAGAGTTAAACATGTGTTTATATTTTATTAGTCGGAAGCTAATAAAACGTGGACCAACCAGGAAAATTTTGTTTCTATTTACGTTTTAATTATATTAAATTATAACTTACGTTTTTCGAAAAAATTAGCCAAAGCACGTGATATCTGAAGTTTGAAAAAGCTGCTTTTAAAATCTGCCCAATCAAAAGCCTTATTAAACATCACGTGACACGCGTCAACCGCCATCTATACAACATTCATATTTCAAAATAGGCTTAGCACAAGTCTTTAAAGCGGTCATTGCAAGTAAGGTGATCGTGGTGACTTCGAGTTTTTTTGCGTTTTTAAATCAGTTTTTATTTTAAATATCAAACTCAATTTACTTCTTTCTTTAAAATCATCAACGGTGAGTGTTTTTGTGTTACATTTTAACGGTTTTCCTGGTAATAAAGTGCGGGTATAGTTATAATGATCAAAATTATCTTCTTCAATGGTCAATCCTAAGCCTTGGTTTCAAAAACAAAATGGCGGCCAGCAATTTAGGCTTAAGCTTCAGCATAGACAATGAACCAAAAGCGATCGACCAAATTGGTTTGGATCCAGACGTTGTGTATTTTCTTAAAAAAGTTAATATTGATACTCCTAAAAAGATATTAAATGCAATACCAAGTGAACTAGCGCAACTGACAAATCTTCCATATAATATCATATCTCGAGTAATCAGTGTAGTTAGTCAGGCAGTGCTTTCTAATACGCCAATTACGAATGTTATAGATTTGGCAGGGAGTGCTATTGAAGGAAAACTGTCTCTAGGTTGCCCCATAATTGATGGTATATTAAATGGAGGTATTTCGTCTCGTGGTGTAACTGAAATATATGGTGAAAGTGCCAGTGGCAAAACGCAAATATGTCTTCAACTTTGTTTAACAGTTCAAACACCTGTCAGTGAAGGTGGCTTGGATGGCAAAGCCATTTATATTTGTACCGAAGACTTATTCCCCAGTAAACGTTTAAACGAAATGATAAGCCTTTATAAACGAGCGAAACCTCAATTTAACCGTGTAAACTTCATGGATAATGTCTTTATTTCGCAAATTGGCAGTTCCGATAATTTGATTAGTTGCGTTTGCACCAAAATGGAAACTTTAATCAAAAATTGCAACGTTAAACTATTGGTATTAGATTCAATTACCGCTACATTTCGCTGCGACTACGATCTCGACCAAAATGCAAAACGAGCTCAAGATATCCAAAAATTAGGTTACTCTTTGCATAAATTGGCGCAAAAGTACAATTTGGTGGTTGTGTGCGTGAACCAAGTTGCCGATAATATCGATAATAATAAACCCTGGTGTAGAAACATCGATGGAACTTTAACTCCGGCGTTAGGTTTGGCTTGGACTAATTTAGTCACGTCAAGAATCCAAGTGGCTAGAACTCAATACAGTGTGAATCGCTATGAGACTGATAGTGGTACTAAAGAGTGTAATGTACCAGCTCCTGTCTGTACCATGAAAGTCATACGCGCTCCAAATTTACCAATGACAAAAATTAGTTACATTGTTACTTCTGGCGGGGTTGTGGGAATAAAACTATAAGACCTTGGTTGTGTTGTTTGATGTTTGTTTACAAATTTTTTTGGGGAAATTGAATTTGGAAATATTTGACAACCCTCCATGGAAAAAGCGCGTTGGACGTTTTTTATCGCAACCCGAGACAGAGCACCTTTAACTTAAGAACCAATTTTTAGATTGTTCGCGATGAGTTCTGAGGAAACAGAAACACCTCGAAATGATTTAGGAGACGCGAGAAACGTCAAGGAGGATATAGGCAGTCTAATGACCCTTGATGATAAAACTCCAGGGATTGAAAAGTTGATCAACTTGAGTTTTGAATCTGAGCGAACTTTGAAGTGCGTTTCATAATTTCCTAACCTTTGACATTATTAATAAGGCTTTAGATTAAACTTAATAACTTGAAATTTGACACAGCGAAAAAATAGCCTCTGTTTCCCAAAACCTGGGTGACGCTCAGGAGACTTACGTCCAAATTGACGATTCAAACGCGAGTAATTTAGAAATGAACCGGGAATTCACTTTGTTTCCTATGACCAACGAAGATTCGAATAAACCAAACCAAGAACCATTGCAATTGTCTAATCAACAAGGTTCTTACGGTTATAGTCAGAATAACAACGTGTATGTCATAAGTTACAGCAGAAGTGAGATGAGACTCGAAGTGAAGGGCTCTAGCATTGATAGTAGATCCTGGCACTAGTGAACAAATTTGAGGATTTTATGCCGCTTCCTTCGCGCCTACACTACTGTGAAAAAAATTGGTCGAGTTCCTAAAACATTTCCTACCCCCTTCCCCTCGAACTAAAGCCGCGAAACACGGACGCCTGTGCTTGAATCTAGTTGGGCCGTCTACCACCGCGAGCGTCTCACGTTTTGGAGGGAAAATTCAGAAACCGCTACTAGAGGGCCAACCGTTCTTGTGTTATCAAGAATATTCACTTTCGCCGAGTGAAGAATTTGGTTAGCTCAGTACTTCTGGTCTCATCTCACTTCTGGTTACAGTTGCATAGATCATTTTGCGGTGGAAAGAATTAGAACTTTGTCCCTTACAGGCAATGGTCGGAAGATCCTTGTTCATATTTGAAGCCCATTCCCAATGACGCGAAGCCTTCTACTTCAACTTATGAATTGGGGGTATGGGTTAGTTGTAATAGTTTTTTCAGTGGCCGACTGAGCTAGGTTTTATCTACGTGTCTTGCCTACCATTTTGCTCGTTCGGCTTTACATAGTTTTGTTGTAGGTTCAAGTAAACCCTAGTATTTAATCATTGTTAGGATATGATTGATGCTAGTAACAGTCGCGATCCTGATCTACCTCAGACTAAGGTAGGAATGGGCAAGGAAAATTTGTACCACCCAAACAATTCCATTGATGTACAACCAAATGGTCAAGACTATCGCTTTGATAATACAATGCGTCCGCCAATGAAAACAACTCCTCGTCGCTTTTTACCGTATCGCCAACATAAATTGTGCTTCGGCAAGCAACTAGCTCAAGGTTATGACCCTATACCGGTTTTAAGTATACCAAACCCAAATTCAAGTAGCTCATCAAGCAATGAAACTACCGATGAATTTGGTCAGACGTCCGTCGTTACTAGTTCCTCTTCGGACTTTGAAAGGTGCGCGAGTAGCTAAATACGGTCCTTTCAGTTACTTAAAAAAAACCCAACCCAACCACAATCATTTTAGTTTGAACAAAACAACCAATCCTCCTCAGCAAACTTTGCAATTGAATGCGGCTACTAACCATCAAAACCAACACTTGACCAGTAACGCTGGTACTTTGGACAATGTTCCATATTATGTTCCTCGTGATCGGACTCGCGAATATCATAATGAGAAGGAAAGAAATAGGAGGTTGGTACAATCGGTTATTGGGGAAAGTGTCTGACTGACTTCATTTGTTTGTTCTTTAATTACAACTAGATACCGGATTAAGGTTGCCTGTGAGGGTCTAAGGAATTTGGTACCTGGATTGCGAGAGAAGTCGGATAAAGCGACAGCCCTAGAGTTTACAGTTCAGTATCTCATCCATTTGAAGCATATGGTTGGAACAAGATACGATGATGTGAGTACAGTTTTTGGGAAACTAAGTTCTGGAAACTATTTGATATCTTATTTGGATTCTTATGAAAAATATTAAGCCTCTTTCAGTCTCTTTTTGAAATTGTGACATTTTCATTTCGGGTACAAAATTGGAACAGCTCGCGTCCTTTTATAGCTTAAAGTTCTATAGGAAAAGTTCAGCTAACATAACATTAAGGTTTTTCTAAATATAAAAGGAATCAAATATTTAAAATAAAAACTAAATGATCTCTTATTACAAAATAATTAGCATTTAATTAGTCTTAAAAACGAGGTTGAATTCTAACTGGCTGAGTGGGGTAAGGTGATGGTTCTGGCTAGCAGAGTCACGCAACTAAAGCAATGGCGGATGGCGCATGCAGTAGCACGGAGCTGTATTGTAGAAGGAGTAGAGACTCGTAGCTTCCCCTCTATTAAAAAAAGCTAGACCTTATTTGTCCATAAAAAGGGGGTATGAATTTTGACCCTCCCTCCAAACCTAGGCGAGCCAATGTAAACAATAAAGATGGCCGCGAGCTACGAACGTTCAGGACGGTTAAGCCTCGGTCTTTTGTGTATTGAGTCCGGGTGACGGGAGTTTCTCAAGCGTTTGCAAATCTTATTTAAATTTTTATTTTTACTATTATTTCTATTTATATTAACTATAATATGGAAAATATTCAAAGAATTAAGCCGGGAAAGAAGAAAACGACGCCTTCTTTAAAACACGTGACGTCAGAGATTGTTTACATTGGCTCGGTATGCGCGAAAATTGTGCGCGGAGCACTAGTACGCTTATGTCTAGGCCTTAGAGGCCTAGTCTCTACTCCTTCTACAATACAGCTCTGTGGCAGTAGTCCTCGTTTTTAAGACTAATTAAATGCTAATTATTTTGTAATAAGAGATCATTTAGTTTTTATTTTAAATATTTGATTCCTTTTATATTTAGAAAAAGGCTGCTCTTTTAAGGTATAATGTTATGTTACTTGAACTTTTCCTTTAAGTCTAAACATATCTAATTCTTATTCAGGAGTTCATTCAAACATTCACCAACATGTATTGAAGTGCATGCCTAATCCTATTTTTGCATGGCATCCTTTTATCTCTAGTTATATTATCATTTATCAAACACGGTTTTTATTTTTTTTTGTAAGCTACAAGAAGAGTCTTACATATTTTCTTGACAATAACTCTTTATTTACAATAACAATATCAAAATTTCTTACATAACTATAAACATTATTTTATTTTTTTTTTTGTATTCTTAATACATAGTATATAATCTGTATAAAGCTTGTTAATATTACAAAATAGCGATAATTTTAATTTAGTTTGGGGCTAAAAGGGGGGGGGGGGAGTTTTAGCCACGCAATTTCTCAGTCTCAGTCATTCCCACCGCAGCAATTTTTAGGTGCCTTTGACGCTCCTGGATTTAATACTACACCCGCCACCCCAGTGCGTTTCTCTGGTGCTGTGGAAGCTTTTAGATAATCAATGGCTACTTTATGAAATAGTTCCTCTATCGGGGAGAAATATCAGTTGGGGTTAAAGAGGGCGGGGATTTGTTGACTTTCTATTAATTACTCACCAACGTTTTCCCCGGTTTTGCTTGATGTTTCAAAGACTTGGGCCCCAATTTCATCCGCATAGTCTGTAGTTGTATGGTAATCAACTTTCCGGTTGTCTTTGTTGTTTTGGACTAAATCCATCTTTGTTCCGCATAGGTAAAGTTTGCAGTTCTAAATAGATTAATATTATCATTAGGACTAAGGGTGTTTGAGCACAGCCCACTCGATCACGCAAGTTGCACGCGCTATAGAAGCCCGCTCAATCGACCCTAAAAATGAGAATAACATAGGTTCGGTCTAAAATTCAAACCCGTCTGGTTTTAACATGGGCGTCTATGGGAGGGGACCAGTTTTTTCAACGTTTTTGACAATATTAGTGCATCTACTGGTTCAAATCTCTTGAATTTTTAATGAGACGTGTATTGAAAGGTTTGATATTATCCTGTAAAATTTAAAGTCTTCAGCTATAATAGTTTTTTTGTAATAAAATAAAAATCATCACATAGTAGAGAAATTGAAGGATTTATTTCTCTACTATGTGATGATTTTTATTTTTTATAAAAAAAACTATTATAGCTGAAGACTTTAAATTTTGCAGGATAATATCAAACCTTTCAATACACGTCTCATTAAAAATTCAAGAGATTTGAACCAGTAGATGCACTAATATTGTCAAAAACGTTGAAAAAACTGGTCCCCTCCCATAGACGCCCATGTTAAAACCAGACGGGTTTGAAAGTTTAGACCGAACCTATGTGACGCGCCGCACTCGCGAGTTAACATGTAAAAAAAATCGTTTGGACGGGCTTCTAAAGCGCGTGCAGCCAGCGTGCGTGATCAAGTGGGCTATGGTTTGAGAAAGAGGATGATTATATAATACCTCTTCGTGCTTTTTTAACTCTTTAACCCAAAATTGTGCTCTCTCAAAACTAGTCTCATCAGTTAAATCGTAACAAATAATAGCAGCTCCCGCCCCTCTGTAGTAAATTCGACTCATAGATTCGTATCGTTCGCTGCCAGCAGTGTCCTATTATGAAATTTGTTTTTGGCATTAAATCTATTTACCTTAGAATATTTTTAAATTTTATACCCAAACACCAATTGTTATGGGTCTATACTCGTCAAAGTCTAACTTTTTAGCCCCAAATGCAGCTCCTATAGTCTACAGAAACAAACTTGGTGTTAGACACGTTGCTTCCAATTAGTAGACAATTGAATGAACGTACATTTTGATATGGAACACTGTCACCTGAAAATCTATCGTGGAGGTAACGTTCAGCCAAACTAGTCTTTCCCCCATATTGCTTTCCAAGCATCACAACTTTAAGGTCAATTTTACTCATTCTATATTAAATAAAGATTAAAAACAAAGATTGCAAATAGGGAACTTAAAGAAAAGGCGTTGGCTTATAGATAAAATGATAAAACTCCCCGTTAAAAACGCTTGTCAATCATATAATTAACCAAGGCTTACTTAGCTTCAAAAAACTCCACGGTAAAGGCACAAATTACGGTCGAAGAATTCGATTATCCGTCATGATATTTCACGATTGTTATCGCGTATTTATTTTTTATCACATAAGTTCGCTTTCTTAGCTATTGCAAAATTTAAATTATATTTTAACGCTCTTTGTGCACCAAAAAAAGACGGCCATTTAAACTTTTTATCTACACGTGACTGAACAATCCCAAACCTACCCAATCAGATGGCGACACTGTCGCTTTGTTTACATTTTGGCCTACTAACGCGTTCAGGGCGAAAAACGAAAATGCGCAATCTCTAGGCAAATCGGTGCTTACGGTGTATCGCGCTGAATACATTTAGGAGTAACAGGAAGCTATTTTAAATAGTTGCGTAATTTCAAAGATGGCGTTAAGACATGTGGAAATTAGTAACCTTAATTTGCTAGTGGGTGTAAACGAAGTTTAAGAGAAAAAATATCGGTAAATATGGATTCTTCTTTCGCAATCGCGTTGTTTAGTGGCGCTTTAGCCGGTTTAGCCGTAGATTTCACGTTGTTTCCGTTGGATACGATTAAAACTAGACTTCAAAGCAAAGCTGGCTTCGCAAAATCTGGCGGTTTCAAAAGTATTTATTCGGGAATTGGGTCCATCGCTTTGGGCTCAGCGCCGGGAGCCGCCCTTTTCTTTTGTTCCTACGAATCGGTGAAAGCTCAGCTGGGCAATACAGTTTCATCGCATATGATCGCGTCCATTGTCGGTGAAATAGCCGCTTGCATTATTAGAGTTCCGACGGAAGTGGTCAAGCAGCGCGCGCAAGCGAACAGTCAGCTATCTAGTCTGGCTTCGTTCAAGGCCACCGTCGCTTCGGAGAGCTTCAAAGGACTTTATCGCGGATACGGAAGCACAATAGCGCGCGAAATTCCTTTTTCGATCTTGCAATTTCCATTGTGGGAGTTTTTGAAGGACGAATGGAGCTCCCAGCAGGGTAGAAGAGTGGAATCCTGGCAGGCCGCTGTATGCGGGGCTGTGGCGGGAGGATTTGCCGCGGCCTTGACCACTCCTTTGGACGTGGCCAAAACGAGAATTATGTTGGCTGTCAAAAACGTCGACGCTGCGGCGGAAGCCAGTTTTACAATCGTCTTGAGAGATATATATAGGGAGGCCGGCCTTCGTGGACTGTTTTCCGGCATAGCGCCTAGGGTGGTTTGGATTTCTCTAGGAGGTTTTATTTTCTTAGGAGTTTATGAGAAAACCAGAGATCTATGCGGGGGCGTTCTATAGAAACTTAAATTAAACCCTTAGGGGCCAACTCTAAGCTTATACGCGTACATCGAGACTTACAAATGCTATATACTTAATATAACAATAATTCTTCCGAAAATGAATGTATTAAAAATAGTTTTATTTAAAACTTGATTAAAAACGAATAAAAAAAATATATATAAAAACATTTGTGGGTGTCTTATGGATCGAGACTCATATGACGGCGTAGTCTGTCCAATCGTAACCAGTGTCTCGCCATTAAATCTTGCGTTTTGAAAAAGAATCCAGCTAACCAAGATAGACGAATGGTAACGTTAGCTGTCATTGAGGATGAATGATACAAATTTCCCTCTACCGAAGCCGAAGCCGTAGAACGTAAATCTCTAAAGTTCATTTGGCTATTTTCATACACTGTGTAGAGGGTGAAAACGAAATAATAAATAATCCAATTAACTTGACACCCGTAAATCCCTTTTAATACCGCAGATAAAGCGATGTATGCAGGTGGTATAATCCGCGTTTATAAGGTAGTATTTGCCCTCCGGTTTTACAACGTAATTAGCCGTTACGATTGATTGACCCCCACCATCAAGGTGCGGGTCATTTTGCTCTAAAATGACTGAATAATGCCATTCGGGGTGCTTGAATTCGTCCGAAGTTACTTTAATGATTCGGCTGGAATAGATTTTAAATAATTTTTTTAAGGGTGGTTTAGCTATTCGAAGTCGACCTAGCGGTTTTCCCTAGCTTCTAGAATTACCATAGATAACTTACGTTTTTGGGTCGGAAACTTTAAAATGGCTTAAATCGGCGACGACGTCCCAGGCGTATTTGGCGGTTCTGCCCCGGATGACCATGGAATGGGTGGCGGTAGTCATCCCTTCCCTCATTAGGATAAACCATCGCATTAGGTAAATTGCCACCAAAAATGCGCATATTTTCCTGAAGGAAAGTTTACCCAAATTAAATCTCCTCGGTGGCATTTTGCGCGCGGAGCTAATACCGATTCCCTTTACTTCAAATTATACTTGGATTTTTAGGACGCCAGAATAAAGGCCTCCCTTTCCTATACGAATGAATTACTCTTTTTCTCGCACGAATATTGAACTTTAACCTCCGGTAGAAGGTACTAAGAAAAAAAGAAATTTTTAATATTATATCGCGTCAACTGGCAAATAAGATGAAAAGAACCAGGGACGTAAAACCTCTACGGGATACTCTTTGAGCACCGTAATCTTTAAAATCTTTATTTCAATATTCGTAGAATTATATAATAAATTCCTTTTGTGGTACCACGCGATATTAAATTTCATTCATTATCATTGCCTTTTCAAGATTAAAGAATTCTCTCCGCGACTATTTCGGGCTCTAAAGAAAATCTCAGGGGTCACTTTTGAAATAATTCACTTTTCCCAAAGAAACTTAGGTCAAAAGGGGGGAAATTTCTTATCATACTAAGACTGCAATGTTGTATATGTATAGGTTTTTTTCCTGCCTATTTCTTCCCTCAGAAACTTGAAGGAATAGAAAGTTTTGAAACTATCGGCTAACCCCACCCGTTCCATATTGTATTTCCCAAGGAATTTTTTTTTCAAAGTTCTTTTTATTTAACTTTCCGATTTTTCCAATGTTTGATCTGTTTTTCATAACATAGGATTGGTAGAAATTTACGAGTATCGATATATTCCAAAGTAAATTACAATCTTCGAAATTTATCGAATATATAACCCGTACTTTTCTGCCATTTGGAAAAGTGAATAGAATTCTTCCCCTCCCCGAACTTTCTTCCCTCATTTTTATTATCACGAAAAGTTAACCCATTTTTCAAAGAAAAAAAAAAGATTTTATGTTTGAAGTGCCGATTACGTCACGTCACGTGGTTGATTGACGCAAATTCAGCGCCCGCGGGAGGGTGCTGTTAACTAGGATGATGAATCCTTCGTACCCAGTATACGCTTTGAAATTCAAGTAAGGTTTTTCATAATTGTACTATCCATTCTGGGTCCGATGTATTTGTCATCCATTGTATACTATAGGCCTAAAAACAGGGGGGGAAAGAGTGAAGAGAGAGGCTGAGAGAGAGAGTGTTTTAAAACAAGAAAACACGGTGGAAATCGTAACGGAAGTTGAGAGGCAAATAAAAAAGATCAAGAAAATTTGTCTGCAGAAACGTTAGCTTTTGCTTTTGTAGTATCGGCGATCTATCTTTTATTTTTCGGAGAGGTTTTTTACGGCCTAATTAAAGGGGTCATAGAGTCCGCGAATCTCTGCGGGACGGGAGTCATCGAGGTTCAAAGGGCTGCGGAGCCTTTTTAGGGTGAAGCCATGGAACTCAACGATATTCCCGTACTTTTAGTTACGGCGAACGTGGGATCCATATTTCAGGACGTGAGTTATCCCATTTTTAATTAATTTCGACTTATATTAATCCGCCAAAAGTGAATCTACATTTGATTATACTGAGAAAAGGCCTACGCCTATAAAAAACTAGGCTTAGCAATTTCGGCATTAACCCATTTTCCGCAAGCCTTTGCTTCTTTAAATCATTTTCTTAATCCATTCTAGTTTCACGCGGATTTAATTGGCAATTAATTAACAATTTGAATTAATTAAAAAATTACTTGACTAACGTAATGTTATATTAAAAGTGCAATCGATTTTAAACTAGGCGCATTAATTATACTGAAGTAATAACGTTAATCCCCAATTCTCTTACGAAGCATGATCAGCCTAAGGCAAATTCATGTTTCCGAGTTCCGACATACCATAATACGTTAATCTTACGAAGCATGATCAGCCTAAGGCAAATTCATGTTTCCGACATACCATAAATGTAGAACGTGCTTAAATTATGATTAATTACGAAGTTTTTAGTAATGTTTTCATGAATATGTGTAGCCGGAATTCTTACTAAAAACATGGGTGAAGGAATTTTTGGCTGTAAGTTAAATTAATTTTACACTTAACACAATCGTTTAGGAAACATTTTAAGCGCTACTTTTTTTAAAAAACTAATTAACAGACTGTAAAGAAATTTCAACCGCAATTTCTGGCATTACATTGTCAAGAAGTAGGGGGGAAAAGCTACGAAGAATCCATGATATATGTTCAAGATTTTGTCAGGTAGATTTTAATTTTTCATCTTTCATTTATTTTGTTAATATGGATTTACGTGTTTAAACCTTAAATTGGCAGAAACCAAATGACCCCTTTTGCTTTAAGCTATATTATTTAATATTCAATTTTTAGGTAATTATGCAAAAACTTTTATTCCTAATATTTAAGGACACTCATGGCCAGTGAAGAGTTAATGAACTTTGGACAAGTGCGCGTCTTTTTAGACGAAGATTACAGCTGCACAGAAAAGTTTACTGTAAGTAGTTATAATAGAAAAGAGATAAAAGTGAATTGAAATCTTATTGATTTAAGATATTTAAAGTACTCATGTAGGCTTAAACAGGGTTCGTACACGACCTGGAAAACCTGGAAAAGTCAGGGAAATTGAAAATGGGCCTAAAAAGTCAGGGAAATTTAAAATGAACCTAAAATGTCAGGGAAATGTCAGGGAAAAATATATTGGAGGGAAATTTAAAGTATAATGGTGATCAGAAACATTTTTGTCTGAGATTTGAGCAAAGCCCCAAATTCGCGGAGCTCGCTTTGCTCGCTTAGGTTATTTATGATTTACTTTAAATTAAATTTAAACGAATTAATTGGCTAATTTTTATAAAAATAACTCGTGCAAAAATTATTTGAGTGAATATAGATTGGTTTTCATATACGTTCGCCATGTACGTTATTGCAAATGGTCAGGGAAATTTGTGGAATTTAGTCAGGGAAAACCTGGAAAAGTCAGCTAGGAATTTCATTCCAAAAATTTTGTACGAACCCTGTTAAAAATCTTGACTTTTAAAATAAAAGAATGTTTAAGGAGATTAAAAAGTCATTGCGGTTTCTTTTCTTTAAGAACTATTGCGTTAATTTCCTTCTAAAACCCAATTTTTCCTTTTTTAAAAAATTCAAAAGGCTCTAGGAAACTTGTATTTTATTCACAATGCGATTGAAAATGTTCAGATATATGACTTTCAAGGTAAAAATATCATTTTAAGTTTAATGTTCTACGTAGATTTGAACCTTTTTTGTTCTTTATAGATTTAGCTTTTGTTCCGGTTGTGGGTAAAGAAGTTCATTCGGGTAATATAGAAAAGGTCACAACTAAAGAAAAGGCAAAATTCCCTAAGGAATTTTTTCCAGAAGTAAAAGAAAAAACCAAAAAAATTTTTTTTTTATAAAATAATTATGTTAAATGAAAATGTGTTTTCTTTTCTTTTCTTTAGTGTAAATGGTCCAGGAAAGGTTTTATGAGAACGAGATGGATTCTGAATGGAACAACATTTGACCTCATTAACATTCATTTATTTCACGATGCCTCTAATATTGTGGCTATGGAAACAGTTTAGTCCATTTTATTTTTTTTATATTCAGTAATAAAGATCGAAGAGTAACAATCAATGTAAATTATCTGATTTTTATCGTAGTTCCCATCATCATATACCAAAAACAGGCGACACGCTTTAGAATATACTTTGCGGAGATTCCAAAGTGACAGTTATGGGAAAGCTCCCTTTTTCATATTTGGAGATTTCAACTTTCGTCTAGATACGTCTGGAGTAATTCACGTTAGTTTCTAAATTCTTTGATTTTTGCTTTGTTTGTCGAGTGACGTAGTTTTAATGTTTTTTGCTTTGTTTGTCGAGTGAAGTAGTTTTAATGTTTTTTGCTTTGTTTGTCGAGTGACGTAGTTTTAATGTTTTTTTTTCTTTGAAATTGGTTTGTATCTCTAGAGGTTGACCAATAAGGCTGCTCCGATTTTGGTAAAAAATCCAAAGAATGGAGAGATTGTTAAGGTGATGTATCGCGATCCGACCAATGATAAAAGAGTCCTCTTGACTTTGGAAAAGAAAATGTTTGAAGTTGAGAGCCACGAGGATGTTTTCCTTAGGAATAGTCAGAAATGGGTGAGAAAATTTCGCTTGCCACTCTTATTTTATCTTCCTTATAATCTTATTTACTTGTTGGAAATAAACAGCTTCACGAATATGACAAAGAGTTACAGTCATTTAGAGACAGTGTATTTGAATATCAAATAAATTTTCATCCCAGGTTTGTGAATATTTATTTATTTATTTTTTTTATTATTTTAGAGTTTCTGTATTTGACGCGAATATTTTCACGTTATTATTTTAGTTACCCATTCAGAGAGGATGCTGGTGGAGCCACTTCATACATGAGAACACGTTGCCCTTCATGGTGCGATCGAATTCTTCTCAGTAAATCTGCCAAATCCCTCGTAACGGTAAGCGGAATATTCTTTCAAGTTGCTTTTAGAGTTAGTTTTTATTAAATGGTTTTAATACAAATTTTTAATGAACTTGCTTTTTTATTTTCAGAATCCTGAAGAGAATGAAAATGCTCAGGTTGTTTATCAGTTATTGGGAGAGTCTGTCTGTATGGGTGATCATAAGGTTAGTATTTAGGGCCTTTTCATGTGTTGAGACACAGGGGATAGGTGGGAAAATAAGCACTCTTAGTGTCCCGTTTATTGTCTATTCGGCGCCCCGTTGACGGTCGATTCGGCGCCCCGTTGACGGTCGATTCGGCGCCCCGTTGACGGTCGATTCGGCGCCCCGTTGACGGTCGATTCGGCGCCCCGTTGACGGTCGATTCGGCGCCCCGTTAACGGTCGATTCGGCGCCTCGTTATTGGTCGATTCGGCGCCCCGTTAAAGGTCGATTCGGCGCCCCGTTAACGGTCGATTCGGCGCCTCGTTATTGGTCGATTCGGCGCCTCGTTATTGGTCGATTCGGCGCCCCGTTAACGGTCGATTCGGCGCCCCGTTAACGGTCGATTCGGCGCCCCGTTAACGGCCGATTCGGCGCCCCGTTAACGGCCGATTCGGCGCCCCGTTAACGGCCGATTCGGCGCCCCGTTAACGGCCGATTCGGCGCCCCGTTAACGGCCGATTCGGCGCCCCGTTAACGGCCGATTCGGCGCCCCGTTAACGGCCGATTCGGCGCCCCGTTAACGGCCGATTCGGCGCCCCGTTAACGGCCGATTCGGCGCCCCGTTAACGGCCGATTCGGCGCCCCGTTAACGGCCGATTCGGCGCCCCGTTAACGGCCGATTCGGCGCCCCGTTAACGGCCGATTCGGCGCCCCGTTAACGGCCGATTCGGCGCCCCGTTAACGGCCGATTCGGCGCCCCGTTAACGGCCGATTCGGCGCCCCGTTAACGGTCGATTCGGCGCCCCGTTAACGGTCGATTCGGCGCCCCGTTAACGGTCGATTCGGCGCCCCGTTAACGGTCGATTCGGCGCCCCGTTAACGGTCGATTCGGCGCCCCGTTAATGGTCGATTGGTTTAGAAACCTGTCATTAACTTTATTCACTTTTTTTTTCATTTGCTGATAAAATGTTCAAACTTGGATTCATCTCTTGAAACTGACTCAGCCTGTATTGCTAAACTTCAAACTCCGCCCCATGGCAGGTAGGCAGTATGAATTTATTACTGATCCCGCTATATCCGAGCCACTTCCCAAAGTCCCGTGTCGAAGAGCTTTTTCGAACCCTGTTGAACTCTATCCAACAATCAACAAAAACAATGTCACTAATTTTTGGCCAAATGGCGACGCTTCCGCGGAAAGTCGCGAACCTCTAAATAATCCAGCGTCCGACGCGAAACCTCAGCACCCTCCGGCTTGTCGCGTCGCGAGTGAGAGCGCGCTACAAGGCCAAAGTCAAGAAACTTATTTAAAAAAAACTATTGATAAACTGAAAAGTAGTCCCTTTTCGCTTAGTCGAAAATCTAGCCGGTGTACGGGACAAAATTCTTCCTCCTCGTCTAATAACGTTTACTCAGGGGTGAATGAAGGAGATATTGAACTCGTTCGTTCGGAGATTAATGATGAGAGATTATCCAGTCCTTTGTTGGAGGAAAGAATAGTACGAGACCCCTCCGAGGTCGTGTTAGAACTTAATTTAACGCAAACTAAAGAAATGGGGGATATTGACGCGAATGTAGAAGGAAAATTAAGACTGATTAAAGAGGAAATTTCGGATGATACGGTCACCTTAAAAAGCTCCCAAAATGACTCCTTCGTAAGCGATCCTGTACCACCACCACCAACAAATAATCCCGCTTTGAACTCTGTCAGTGCCAATGACCCATCCTCTAATACGTCCCAAAGGAGAAATTGTTTCGATTGTTGCGTTATTTTGTGATCAGTTGTTTTTAATTGATGCGGATTTTTCACTTTTTGCAATGTCTTGTTTTTTCTTCCAATTTTTATTATTATATACGTATACTCTTGGTTTTCGAAGTTGTTTAAAAACTTCCTTCGCAAAATAATTATTTTGCATGTGAGTATTGAATCATTTTCTTTGGATTATTTTATTCGTGGATTTCAAACTAATTTCTCAGTCGGTTTTACGGAGACTTAAAACATTTTTGGGAGAATGTCTATTTTTTTTTTTTTTTTTGAAAAGCACTTTTCGAGCACTTATCTTTTAATCATGCATGAAGGCTTGGATTTTTATTTTTATTTTCTTATTTTAAACTAAAGGCCCGTTTTCAATCAACTTTTTCCAAGCTTTTCGCTGTGGCTTTTTTGGGAACTTTTGACGGGCTTTCGAAGATAAAAAATCTTCAAAAAAAATTAAAGCGGAAAAGCTGAAACTCGTATCGTTTTCAAACAAGCTTCAAATGAATAAAAAATTACAAGTGGGCGTGTTTTCATGTGTGTAGACGTCATTTTCTTTTCAAAAAAGTCCTAAACCCTAGCAAAACGCGCCAAAACTGTTTGAGCGGCAAAAGCTTAAAGAAATGAGAAGCAAATATCAAACTCATTTAGATATCCGCTTCTCGAAGGTTTAAAGCCTGAAAAGACGAAAAGCTGAATTTGAAGCTTGTTTGAAAACACCAAGATTTTTTGCTTCGGCTTTCCGCTGCTACTTTTGAAGCAAAAGCTTAATTTTTGTTCAAAAAAATCTTGATTGAAAACGCGCCTTAAGGTTAATTGGTTCTAAAGCCCTGTTGCGTGAAAAAAAAGGTTCATACAAACCTGGAAAACTCGGGGAAATTTAGAACTTTTAGTAAAATTCATGGGAATCAGGGATATTTGTGAGGTTTGAGTAACTTTGCTCTAAAGGCAGGGAGCCCACCGGTCCTATAATTCCTATAAATTCCTATATTTTTGAACCTGTCCTATATTATCATGCTATAATTTCATGAAAGGTCCTATAATATCCTATATTTTTGACTTAGTCGAAGTTTTCGTATAGTTTAGCATCAAATTTATCAAAATTTAGCTTTTTTTTTTATCGAGATCACATTTGAATGGAGACCGAAATTGTGGAGCTCGCTTAGGATTTTTTATATATTATATTATGTTATATTTTAATTAAGTTCTTCTGAGTTTTCAAAGTAAAATCCAATTTGTTATTTTTTATTTTTTGGGATTTTTCTACATATTTTAATCCCCAAAATTGTATTATATTAGAGCTGCATTTTTAGTCCTATATTTTCCTATAAAAACACGTGATTTTTTTCTCCTATAAAATCCTATAATTCCGGAAAAAAAATCCTATTTTTCCTATAAGGAATTTAAATTTAAGAGTGGGCTCCCTGTAAAGGGGTTCCTTTAACTATAAAAACCACTTCCGTTGTTATTACTTCATATATGGGGGAAAACCTTGAAAACTCAGGGAAATCGGTTTTCCAAAAGTTGTATGAACCCTGAAAGAAAAAATGCTTTATGTCTCTTGAAATAGACTAAGGAACTAAAAAGAAATAAAACTCCGATGCGATTTAAGAAGATTATGTTAAAATCTTAAATCATATTTCAGAGTTTCATTCCTGGTTTTACGTTTTACCATCATCGCAAATATTTCACAACCGTTCGTTTGTTTTGCGAACATTTTTCAGATGGCCACAGTGGATCCGGTTACGGGTCTCCTGATGGACTATGCGCCATTCCTCCCCTTCCCACCCATCAATGCCAATCATCCTCGAGTATTTCGTCCTCTCAAGCCACCGCAGCTATGGGTGCTTCCTCCGGTGATACAGTCACTCGTTACATCCACGTAAAGTATCCGGGATCCCCGGTTCGTATAGTCAGAGAAACAACCGTGTAAGTAAGATAAAGTTAGTTGCGATGGATAAGACCAAGAATTCAATTTAGTCCATTTAAGTTGTGTTTTATATTGCCATTAAGTCGATCGCTTAAATAACGGTTGTTTTTTAAAGAGCGGACTTCTTTCCATTATTGGTTGGCAATTTAACCAACGGTAGTGAATTGCGTAAGATATATATTTATTTCCTTTTTAGAGATGATTGATATAAAGAGGGTGTTGTTTAGCGAGAGATTGATTGAAAAAGTTAAAAGTCTAGTTTTAATTTAACGAGACTGATGAAAAGGTTTTCACAAAAGTACAAAAATACGTCACGTGATTTCCTATTTAGAATTTAATGAATAATGTTGTGGGAAATTTTGATGCGCGCTGCGGGAAAAATATGAGTCTGGAAATGTAGATTGATACTTAGATTCTACTGGTTGGTATTTAGAGCCTCCCTCGTTATAGTTTCTAAATTTAACGCTGACTGCCCCTGGCCATTTATTAATTTCTTAATAAAAAATGCTAGATATATTAGTTTTTAATCAAAAAAATTGTCTAAATTTTATTAATAGATTAGATTAAATTAAATTTAATTGATAAAAAATTAATAATATTTAATTATATTATTAGATTAAATTAAATTAAATTTAATTGATAAAAAATTAATAATATTTAATTATATTATTAGATTAAATTAAATTTAATTGATAAAAAATTAATAATATTTAATTATATTATTAGATTAAATTAAATTTAATTGATTAAAAATTAATAATATTTAATTATATTAATAGATTAAATTAAATTTAATTGATATAAAATTAATAATATTTAATTATATTAATAGATTAAATTAAATTTAATTGATATAAAATTAATAATATTTAATTATTAATTATATTAATTTTAATTAATTATATTAAATTAAAAATTTAGCTTCTATAATTAATTATTAGTAATAAATCATTATTAGTTGGTTGGTTGGTTGGTTAAAATGGGGGTTTAATTTTTAATGAGGGTTAAATTTTCCATATTTATCTTTAATCAAACTTAACACATATGATCCCACCTCAAACTCTACGCTCTAAGCTTGGAAAACAATAACAGATAAAAAAAAAGCAGTTTTCGAAATGAATAGTACAATTAATTGCCTATGCTAAAAACTACTATATGATATATTAACGCAGTTATAAACACTTAAAAACTGTTTCAGTGAATATCAAAAAAAAGAAGTTTTTAATTGTTTCTTTTTAAAGTTTAAATCAAACAAATATAGGTCTACTTTTTCTCTCCAGTTACCCGTTTCCGTTTTTGAGTCTTAGATTAGATAATGATAGTAACGTATCTAGTAACTATATCGTAAGTATATTATGCTTGGTAATTTTATAAGTAATATAGCTGGCCCAGCTCTCTCGCTCGTATTAGCTCAATCTTTGTTAAATACAGCGTGATAATCCCGCGTGACGTAAGGGCTATCAACAACATTTAATATCTAAAATGTGGTTCAACAAATTTAAATGTCAGTCGCTTAATTAGTTTTTCTCGTGAAAACATTTCTTTATGTGGAGATACTTTACTGGTTGTTGAAATTTCGGGAATACGAAAATAGAGATAGCCTATATCAGGAATACATAGGATTTAATTTGGAATCTATAAGATGTCATACTAATATCAGAAGGGGATAATAGAAGAAGGATGCCACTCTGTATCCTCTTAATGCTTTAGTTATGTAACGTCATTCTTCCCAGGCTCCCCCTTTTAGTTTGCTTTCCCGCTCATCAAACTACAAATGGGCATCGCACCGTGATAGGGTGAATTCAATAGTTGTTTGGCACTAAATCCCCAGCAATCATCCCACAAACCTTGATTGTCTTGACGTGGGACAAAAATCCACAAGCGCATGCGTCTTGCCAAATATTTAAACGCTAATAGAGTAATGATGAGGGAACTATTTATCGCGTATGTGATTTGGTTTAGTAACCTTGCTCTAAATGTTCCAATGTTGGGAAGAGTGGCGTTACACTCACCCAGCTTTGTGGTACACTTCTCTCGAAGAGAAGTATTATATACTTCTGCTAATATCTAATTGAAGGTAAGGGGAAGGGCTTAAAACTTTGTTAAACCACCCGATCCTTCCTCTCGTTTCATTGGCTATTCACCCTAGGTTTACTGGTTCACGCAACGCGAAGATAACTTGTTTACATACGGGTTGGACACGGATAGGTCGATAGCTACATCAATGTCACTTATCTTCTTAGTTAAAATACATAAGCATGACGTCAGTGGTGACGGTTTCTACATTTCCTCCCCTTTAGTTCAAGCAGAAAGGTAGAACCATAGAAAATGGCAAGTTAAAGATTCCAAGTATATAAACAGATTACGTAATAGTGAAATTTGTGATTTGGCTGAAATTTCCATGAAAACGTTGGTGTTACGCTACTGAGCATAATATATTTATGTCATTACGTTGTGATCCTTTTAAGGTACATATTTTGAACACCCCATTTCTCCTTTATACGTTATTAAGTATAAAATTTTCTACTTCGATAATAATGTAAGTTTTACAATTTTTAAGTTTTAATTTAAACGTAATTAAGAGATCGTTGACGCTGTTGTTTCACCTACGTAAACCCCCACCCCCAATTTAGGCTTTAAAAAAAAAAAGCAAATCCAATCAAGCTTTGATCGTAGTATCGTAATAGCATACACTCGAGTGCCAATTGTAGTTAATAATAAATAACTAACATTAAAATTAATCATAATAATAATAATAATAATAGGATCTTGTTAAAACAAACAATTCAAAAAAAAAAAAACAAAAAACATCCGCTTGTGTCAGTGTAGCTTACAATAAGGAACATTTTTAAGAGTTTCCCCGATGAAAATTATCCCGATACTTTTTATTTTATCGTGTGTCCTTTAAGATTAAATAAATAATGCCCGTTCCGACGGATACAAAGTTTTTGACTCGAATATTTGGATCTGTAAGATGAATAGAAGTTTCGTGGTTCAGTTTGAAAGTGAGTTCGGATCAGATCATTCAGGTTTTTGGGTCAAATTGTTTTGTGTCTGAACGCGGCGCGGCTTCGAGAAAGATTGTAAAAATATATTTAAAAAGCTATCGTATAATAATCGTAACTTAAAAAAAAAAAATGGGTACAAAATAAGAAAGTTATAATTAATGAATATAATATTATTACCACTAAGTGTGTGGACTTAAAAAAATGATGACGTACGTTGTGGCAAAAAAATATGCAACTAAAAAAATAACAAAAAAAAAAACAAACCAAACGTTTTATTACCAAATCGAGATTCTTTTTTTATGTTTCAAGTCCCCCCCCCCCAAATCCCAATTCCCGCCTCTATTTTTGTTCATAAAACGTTTTAGAACCGGTAAGGATTCTAATCATTTAACGTAAGTGTTGTGTTTTTTGAGCTAAATATCGGAATCTCCCCCCCTTATTTGTATTTTTTATTTCACTCGTTTCTTAAAGAGCACTGAAATAATTAGACGTATGGATGGTAGATTTTAATTATGATATATGTTACCAGAGTGCGAAATTACATGATTTATAGATACCAGTAATTGTTGTCATACTACGAAAGAAAATATAAGTATTTTTTTGGTTCTAGCAAAAGTATATAGGTATAAAAAACAAAAAGTACACTTCACGAACAATTCCCCGCCTTTTGGCTGACGTGTTGCTGGCCATCCAAACGTTAATTTTTGGCACTTTATGAGCCTATTCACGGCTTTTAACCTGTGCCATGGTCGGGAAGGTAATCATACGCCGAAGGGGTCGACACTATAGAGTGCTGTCAGAAGCGCCGGTGTGACGTCACCCATGCTGTTTTCCCATAAAGAAAAAACGGTAACTGTCATGGCCGCCCATTGCTAAAGGCAGACTCGTGACGTTTAACCTTGGATCTGACGTCACAACTGACAGCACTCTATTCTGGGATAAAGAAGGGCTTCTAATATTACACGGCGCGAGCAAGTTTCAATGAAGCGTACTTTTTTGTATCTATATACTTTCGGTAATAGCGAGTGCTTGTTTGAAATTGGGAAAATTATTGGTAATACCAAGAAGTTATATCAGTATCTCAGAGAGAAGGTATAAGATGCCTTTGTATTCGCGCGCCATAGTCCCAGTCCCCCTTTCAAAATACAAGGGGGGACGTAAAAGGAGGCACAGGGCTATTTCGCCTCTCCTCAGTCGGAAAATATGACTGTAATTTTCGTCACTCGCGTCGTCGCGCTGACGTGGGTTTTCAAGAACCAATGAGATGCTGGTTGTAATTTAGAGACGGGGATTGACTCCGGACAGGCTACGTTTGGACTGGAGATAAAGCTGCTGGAAATCTGGCGAATTTATACCTTCTCTCTGAGATACTAGATATAACTTCTTGGTAATACCTTTAAATTTGACGAAACTTCTAATCCAATTGTTCTCTAATTCAAATAGTTTTGCACTCTGGTTTCAAATGGCTCAATATATTTTTATTTAGGTCTCTGCCCATTGACATTATAGATTAATATCGAGAAAAAAAAATCAATGGTTGTTTCTGTGGTATTCGTTTAATAATATTTTTATTATTGTAAATATCGGGTAGAGTGATATGATAATTGTGCAACTTAACATTTACAAAAACTTAAATTACCTAACGATAGTTCGATAGTTTAAAAGGTATTTTTTATCCATACAGTGACAAGAAAAATCTTTTGGCATAATTTAATGTCATTAAGTTGAAAAATATTCAAAATTATTCCATCCTCTTTAAATAATTAACAATTAAATAAACTTGTTAATAAAGATATAAAAAAAAATTAGATCGTGTATAGAAATTAAGGTCTGGTTATGATAAGTAATTAATATTTAAATTGGGAAATATTAGTTTATTAATTTTGTGAAATTGGGATAAGTCGCGAACGCGAAATGCGTGAAAGTCAAACATTTTAAACTTAAAAAGATAATGATTAAATTAATCGAAATTATCAATTAATCTAAATTAAAAATCTTTATATAATCCGATTGATGATTAAATTCAACTGATACAATCAGTTATAAAAATTCTAAAAGATAAAACAAGGAAAAACAAATTGATAAAATAAGGTATTGATAAATGAGATGAAAAAAAAAAGTAACAAAAATGTCACAATTATTGTTTGCCATATTTTAAAGAATTTATATGACTATTTATACTTGTAAATATGAAACTTCTAGTCTGAAAAAAAACAAAACCTTTATTAGCATGCCTACTTCAATATTGTATAGACAGTTATGAGTAAAAAAACATTTTGTTTTATGAAGTTTGCCTGTAACTATAGTTGGGATCATTTTTTGTCTATTTAGCCGATGAAAATAAGAAGAAATGATATCGTGGGTCTCAAGAAGTGAAATAATGTTGTCTACTCAAGCAGCTGCAGTACTTCCTTAATACTATAAGTTCGTAAGATACGTTTCACAAGTTTGTCACTGGTTACTACTGAGAGCTTTTCATGAAGTGACGTAGGTGCAACGTCATAGATTCTCATAAAGCGACGCTGTAGGAAGCTTAGTAGTAGCAAAGAGGAGGGTAGTACATACTACAGGGAGCCCGTACCGGTCCTATAATTCCTATAAATTCCTATATTTTTGAAGCAGTCCTATATTATCCTATAATTTCATGATAGGTCCTATAATATCCTATATTTTTGACTTAGTCGAAGTTTTCGTATAGTTTAGCATCAAATTTATCATAATTTCGCCTTTTTTTATCGAGATCACATTAGAATGGAGACCGAAATTGTGGAGCTCGCTTAGGATTTTTTATATATTATATTATGTTATATTTTAATTAAGTTCTTCTGAGTTTTCAAAGTAAAATCCAATTTGTTATTTTTTATTTTTTGGGATTTTTCTACATATTTTAAGCCCAAAATTGTATTATATTAGAGCTGCATTTTTAGTCCTATATTTTCCTATAAAAACACGTGATTTTTTCTCCTATAAAATCCTATAATTCCGGAAAAAAATTCCTATTTTTCCTATAAGGAATTTAAATTTAAGAGTGGGCTCCCTGATACTAAATAGGAAGGTGGACTGCAAAACTGAGTGTGGTCATTCAATTCTCGCTTGTCGTTCTCGAACTAGCTAGGCTTTAATAGTAGGGACCCACTAAGAACGATTATTCCAATCCGCCGCCATCTTGATAAATGGTAGACATCCATAAATTTAAAATAACCTTCTTTATGGAATAACGTCCATGGGTTTTAACATTAATATTAAGTACACTGGTTTCCTATAGGCGGGCCTTATGTGTATTGGGGTTTGATTTTCCGTTGTCTTTAAAAACTTCTTCCCCTAAAACTAACAAACTGTCCCGAAGGGCTGAGGGCAAAGTCTTGAATATAATATTATGAATATTTTATCTTTATAGTAGGTACAGGCTGCTTATACGCATTTGATCGACGAGTTTGAAGACATAGGCTACAAACAACTCCCGAACCCCTGTGATATCGGCAAGGAAGATGGAGATAGGGAAGTTTCGTGTAACGCTGTAACTCCGGTCGCCCAAAAATCCCGTTTTCGGCTTGGATGTGCATGTGCGCACTTTTCTCGCGCATCGTGCTGAGGATAGGCGGCACTACTGGTTTCCAACCGAGACTCCGCAGTTCAAACTAACGCCGAATATAAGTCACGTGACTCGCTACATTTCGTGAATAGAGATTCCTATACTGACCAAACTTCCCTATCTCCATCTTCCTTGATATCGGTAAGTTTGTTTCAAACATTGAACCCGTGTGAATTAAGTTTAAATAAAATGGAGATGAATGTACGAGTAAAATATAATTTATTCAAGTAAAAAATGGAAACATACGTGAGATCTAACCCTCTAAGGTTTTTTTTTCTTCATTGTTTTATAGTATCAAATAGTTTTGTTTTGTTTCACAAATTGTACGACAATACTTTTGAATTTTACATTGCACAATTGTTTTACTCTTTAATTTTAATCATATACAATCTGATAGGGTAAATTTAAAAATATTTTCGTATGATTTTAAAAATTACTACAGTATTTCTTTCTGAAGTATAAAGATGAATTTGTTACGCTTAAATGGTCAACGGAGAAAATTTAAATGAAACAAAATAGATGCGCATTGCTTTAACATTATGAACCGGATAACTCGATTTTTATTTACTGTCGGGAAATGTTAATAATATACTTCTAATGTGATATGACATTTTTAAGCGCAATATAAAATCTATGTAATTCAATTTTTTTTTTTTTTTTTTTTTTTTTTAGCATTGAGATTCGTGAAGAAATTTATCGAGTTGGGCTTTAGTCGCTTGCAACTGCGCTTCTAAAGAGCGTCCCCTTTTCCACGCTTGAATGTAATTCTGATGAAGTTGTTCTTGATATGATGAACTGCGTTCTCTCTCCTCTTTCCATTTCTTACGATCTTCTTTTAACGTCTCCCTTTCTCTTTGGAGATCTTTCTTAGTTTCAATTAATTCAATTCGGAGGGCTTCATTTTCTAATCTCAATTTATCTTTCTCTTCCTCGTTCTGTTGTTGATGATGAGATTTTTTCGTTTCGATGTAGGAGAAGTTTCCTTTCTTCTCTTCTTTGAACTCGTTTAAACTACAAACTGATGAAGAAACGAGGCACGAACGTGTAAGGGAAGTGTTACAATCGTATTCGCGAATGCCGGTAAGATTTCTATAGTTTTTATCACTCCATTTTGACGCGGGTAATGCCAGACTTTGACGGCGATTAGGTTTGATGGTATTTGTATCTCTATCAGGTGAATGCCACAATTCGATGGATGGAACAATGAGGTTTTGGCAATTGCAACAATTGTTGGTAGGCTGAAAATTAGTACGTTAAGTTCTATTAGCTCCGTCAGTTTGTCGGTTTACCTTGCAAATAATTACCTTATTAAGCTCTGAGCATTTAAGAATCTGTTTGGCTGTTTCTTGTCTTAGCTCTTCCAATTTCTTTTCGTAGTGATTTTTGACCCTGTCTATTTCAGACTGCCAGATCTGTTCCTTTTCCGCGTAAACTTTAACTATAACTTGTTCATTTTCTTCCAAGGTTCTCCGCAATAAGGAAATTTCCGCCATCTTTTCCTTAAGTATCGTTTCAACATCCGCCGAATCTCTGCCACTCGCTCCTTGTCCCACGCTCGTAGGAGAACTCCACAAACGTTTGCTAATTCTGGAACTGTTAGGCCTATTACATTGGGGACTTTCGCAATGTACAGACTCGTCACTGCTTCCTCCGTGATCAGGATCTTCCAGGAAACTAAGAGATCTGGCATCTGAACAGCAAGAACCGGAACCTGAACCGTAGCCAGTTGAAGGTGAGGACCATATGCTAGATGGATGTTGGACAGCCGGTCGGTGAGCTACTGGGCGCACTATTGGGTGGTCAGCCTTTTCATTTCATAATTTGAAAATTTACCAGAAAGGGAATGATAAAATAGTAAAAATAATTTTAGATTTTGGAAATACAGAAGTTTATCATTTGTAGTTTGGAAGTAAAACATTCTCAGAAATCTGTGACCTTATCTTTATTTGGGCCCTTTCTAGAGCGTATGTATTTAGTATAATAGCGTGAACTAAGAGACTATTCAATAATCACTACTGGTACACGTGAAGTTAGGAGAATGTTATACTTCTAAATATATAATTCACGTATATTAAGTATTATTACTTCTGGGGAAGCGAGAACACCACTTAATGGAGGTAATTTAGGGGGACAATCATCGGGAACTTCTTCTCCAGTAAAAATGACTATTTCACGAGGTTTTGAATAATATTCCGATGACTGGCAATGGGATGGGCTGGGATATTTATTTCGCAACTCCATGAGATATTCTATGGTCATACAAAATATTAACTTTTAAAAAAATACGCCACTATAATAAACTACCACCACAGCGTTATACAATGAACCTTTATTGGGAAGATAATATATATAACCTAGAATAATCTCAAACTAAAGTTGAGGTCATCTGGGTTTTTCTATATTATAAATTTTCAACTTTATACAAAGTGGGCACCACTAGCAATAGGGAAAGAATAAAAAGAGCTGTTTTTCTGTATCAAAAAGGCACCCCACCCCTTACGCTTAAAGGATGAATATCATGAAAATCACGTTTTGTTTAACTTAACAAGTTGGGAAACCAAAATACACCTTTCCAAGTCGAGACGCGATTAAGAGGTTTTTCTTAAATAATTAAATATAATTGATGTTAATTATTTTAATCGTCATTAATTTAGCTTAATTATAGTTAAATCGTTTTAAGAAACTTTATTCCTAAATTAATTTTAAACATCGCTATTGATGACATTTGAATTCAAGCATATGCCTCTTTAAGAATTTTTGGAAATTTAGAGCAATAAGGAAACTCGCAATTGCGTGAACCTTTGGTGGAAGCCCTGCTAGACGTTTCACGTAACCCTAGCCGCGTAAATCTTAAAGGGGCTCACCGGCGCTGTTGGGGGGAGACCGCCCTTAGTTCAGGGGGAAAACACCCAGCTCTTTGGCCATAAGGAATGGCGCCACCGTCGCGGTGGGCGGGTAAGCAATATGCTAACCAACAGTTTGACCCTCCCCCTTCACCCCCCCCCCCCGGACAGCAACTTTAACCCTAACCATGATAATGGATTAGAAGCTAATATAGGGTGTTTCCGCCAGAGTAAAAAGGGGTAAAAAATAGGGGGCGAAAACCGGTTTTCAGGGGATGTCAACTGGCCAGAGCGGGCAGCCGGCAAGGGGAGAGGAAAGGGGGAAGGTAACTTGACGTCACGCGCAAAGACCCTATTGCTTTCTGTGAACGCGTTTGCGCCTATTTGCCAACCGCCAACGCGGTGACATGCAAACACACCCCGACAGACAGACACGTCAAGTGTAATACCTCTCCGTGACGTCATCGTCACTTGGAGAGGTAACAAAGCCAGTGCTCCATCAGCGTTTAAAATCGAGACCAAAAACAATAACATAAAAATTGGACAACAAATGCTAAAGTGATGGCGGCCCTTTTTAAAAACCTATGAGAATGAGATGCCCAATTTAATATTTAAAAATTTCTGACTTGTTCATGGGCTGATTACATCATTTTAACGTGATTGGTCTCATTTTTAAATGAACTCATTAAAATCTATTATAGATTATAGTAACCAAAAACCTATATCTCGCGAGACTCTCCCTTTAAAAAAATACTGTTGATCTTTTTTTCCTGTTGGTGGTAGGGAAACGAACCAAACTTATTACAACAAGTTTATGCCCTCGAGGCTTTTAAACCTGAGAAAGTAAATTGCCTGAAGCTAAACTCGCCCCCGCTGAGACTTAATAATTGTAAAGTTTAAAGGAGAGAGAGAAAGAGAGAAAAAAACATTGGATAACAGGTTTTTCTTCGCGTCTAAACCTGCTTTGATCTAGAGTTTCTTTTCCCTATTTTTTTTTATAAACGTCTTTCGAAAGCCCTCTTCTTATCTCACGAAAGAACAATACTTTAAGATTACATAGATTAGGGAGCCTTTTTACGAATTAGCTAAGTCTAATTAACGTTTTAAATGAACTAAATTTAACGTATAAAAGATGCTTCTAAAAATAGGCCTATGTAAACAAAGAGAAGCGAGTTCGGTTCATTGTTTACATTACATCACGATGCTGAATAGGCCTAGGCCTATTTTTTCCCACGATTTTTTATTTTTTTTTTTTAACATTTAAACTTCACTTAGATATTCGATGACTTAAATATTAACGCGAATTTTTAATCAAACAAAATATTCTTACCTTTGAAAATGCAAATCTTTCATAAAAAACACTATTAATCCAAAAATGACATAAAAAATGGACGCGCCGCCGATCTTTCTCATAGCGAGTCAAAAACCCTTCTAGCGTCTGCTTAAAAGAAGTAAGTTTCTCTCCGTCTGGGACGTTTCTGACCATGTGATCTTTTTCAACCAATAGGTACGTAGTATAATTAAGCTGTCAATTTCTTCGCTTATGTGATTGGTCTAAAAGTTCACTCCCTTTTAAAAGTTCTAGGAAACGTGACACACCAGTGGTTTCAGTTTTAATTAGGCATAATAAGTTGTGTAATAATTTAACGAGTTATTTCGATAAATTTTATTCGGCGTATTGGAAAGAATTATTTTACAATCATAAATGGTTAATTATAAACTTATAAAGTTATATTTGACAGTGAACATAAAAATTGTTAAGCCTAAATTTAGCTTATTTTTCTTTCTCATTATTTCCGGTAATGGCGATTTTACGAGCGATAAAATTCCAATATTCTCTGCGTATTTTGTCGTGTTTTTGAGCCAAATCTTGGCAAAGCTGTTTAGGAATTTAAGTTTAAAAATAAAATTAATTAGAAGTGGGGAAGATTATTAAAATTTGGCAACTAATTACTTGTAGGGCCCTCTCAGTTTGGGAAAGTTCCTGTAAGCAGTCTACCATAAACGCCAACAAATGGGGTGATCTTAAATCGACGTTATCATACATTTCCTCGCACTTTTCCCAAATTTGATTAAAACTAGTCAAACGCTTCGTCTGTAAAATGCTGTCAAGCGGAACAATGGATAAATTAGAAACCTTTAGAAGCGTAGCGCATTAAGAAACTGCGAGTATTAATAAATTAATTCTGATGAACACTATACCCTCTTAAATAGTTCCATGAACTCTCATTATTAGGAACTTCCTTAATTTTTTGCAAGGTGTAACTATTGAAAAAAAAAAGGAGGAAAATAGAAAGAAGTTTATTTCTTTAAAATGATACACTTTAATTTGGAATTTTAATTTAACTAACTTTATTTCTGATTCGAGTTTATCATTGTCATTTAATTGTTTTGTTTGAGACAAAACAAAGTATCTTTGATTCCAAGCGGAATTGTTTCTAACATCCTCTTCAATTAAAGTCTCGGTAAATTCCAATTCCCCATCAAACATATTAAATTCTCTTAAAAACCACTGCCTGAATTAGAAATTAGGAGATAAATTAACTAATTAGTCCAAAATTAAGCTAACAATATTTTGGAAAATAATTTCAGAAGCAACCTGTGCTGCCAAGCGTGGTAATTTTTCGAATCCATAGCCAAAATGTTGGCTGTAAAAGCCTTTTCTTTGCTTGGATTGTTTAATCTTTGCACAATTACTTGACGATGGTGCCTTAATTACGAATACCTTTAATAATGTTAGAGTTAATTAAATTTTGATTTGCAAAACTAACCAAACTTGGTAGTTCTTGGGATTATCTTCTATAACTTCCCCAATATATCTTAATTCTTGATTTAAATCTATATTTAATGCTTGTAATATTATTCTACGAAAATGCCTAAAAAATAGAGCTTTGTGTTAATGTCCCCGCAACAATCATAATTTTAACTAAGCCTTCCTTGGATTTTAATTACCAAACTGTATAATTAGCTGGGTTCAATATTGTACAATCTTTTGTTAGTTGTAAAGCCCTTTCACTTTTTTCATCACTGAGTAGTACAGCTCGAAAGTAATCAAACACATCCATAACTAGATGCGAAGATGCGCTTTAATATAATATAATTATAAAATTCAAATTAATTACGTTAATTTTTTTTACATTTATCGGAATAAGCTATCCGAACAACGGGAGAATCCCCTTGATCTTGTGGTACTGGAGTTACGTCACTCCACTCAGGACGATCTTTGTACATAATCCAACCATCATCCAGTGGACTTAAATCATCATACAGGCGTTCCGACATTATATAATGGTTTGATAATTTAATTTACGCTGAATTATCACCGGAAAAATATGTAAAATTATCAATTTGAAGCCCGCGGTCAAAAATCACCGAGTAAGCCTTGTTCTATCAAAAGTTAAACGCGTCGTCTGTAACCGGAAACTGGCACCCCTTGCTGCAGGCTGATTGGCTGAAGCCCACACATGTGGGTTTTAAAACCCTTCCTTCTTTCCGGTTCGACTTTTTAGGACTATCGTGGTGTGTGGCCGGTTTGTGGTTTAATTTTAGCATTAATAAATAAATAAAATTATAATGGAAAGCGTAAACTCCAATTTCTTTCAATCGCATTGTACGTGGAAACCTACTGAAGGCAAAAATATTAGTGAAGCCATTGCTTGGTCGGATCGTAATGAAAAGTAGGCTTAAAGATGGTTTGACCAAAACATGAGTTTATTCATTTCAACTATGAATGTTGAAATATATATGAATTAGGCGGGGCCACGATTGAAAGGGGCAAAAGTGTGCTGAACACTCCCATAGATCTCTAATCGCCACCGACTACTTTATAATAACATTAAATCTTAGAGCTAGGCCAGATGATGAGTTATATTTAGATATTCACTTATTCATGGGTTAAATGAACAAATTCATTATCATAAGCATTTAGTACCATAATTATTACAGTGCATGGCATGGCATATTGACCTTCATTATCATTCTCAGTTCAGATATCGAAGAAACCATACAGGCTGAAAACTGTGTTCTCCTAGAAACCCCAACTGAAGTTGAAGCTGGTCAACCACCAACAGAATGTCGTCTCATGCTATACTCTCAGCCGCCTTATCTTATACAGAAGGTGACCGTTTTGTGCGAAGCTAGATTGACTGAAATTTATGGACGCCACGCGGAATATCTCAAAACAATCAGAAATCAAATTGTAGATGAAGTAGATGACATGGTTGTCTTTCGCGGTGATGTCCAATTGGAAAGACCATCACCCGAATGCTCCCTTAAGGTATAATTAGCGCGTAACTACCAAGGATTAATATTAAAGGATAGTTGCGTGTGTATATTTATTTCAATTAGTTCACTGGGCTCAAAGTAAAGACCTCTATGTGGCTTTATGGAGTAACGGTTAAAGTTGCCCCTGTTCAAGCCAACACTACTCCAGTTTCAACATTATTTAGTCCCAACCTGGGACCCACTAACAACATGGCTGGTGGCATGGACCGTAACCGAAATAACGCCCAATTTATGTCACTTATGTCTTCCATGTTTGGCCCCCAAATTGATTCCAGACCCCAACAGGTTGCTCCTCCCATTGTAGCTACTCCTCCAGCCCCTACCACACCCCAACCCGATGTAATGGGTCTTCTTATGTCTTTAATGCAAGCTAACCAATCGCCTTTAGCCTCTACCCAACCGGGACTAACTAGCCCCATGCAACAACAATCCGTTATGACTCTAATTAATCAGATAGCTCAACAACAAATAGCTCAACATTATCCAGTGCCTAACTTAACATCTTCAAATAATACGCAAAATGGTCCATTACCCACCGCGACTGCCCAAACAATGCCTATTAACTCTCAGCCTGTACTTAACGGCAGTTCATCTAGCGCTAACCAAGCTAGTCCTGTCAATGACACGGTTAATATCTCCGAAGACACTTTACAATCAGAATCCATCGATACTCTTACATCTGTTGACAATCAACCCAAAGAAATACTCAAAGACGATGTCCCCGAAGTTCAAGTTGAGGCCAAAGAAAAAGTTGAAGAAAAGAGAGTTGAAACCCCAGTTGAAGTAGCGAGCCCACCCGCGGAGTTGACAATCGAAAAACAAACAACTTCTACTACAAATTTACAACCTACTGGATTGAGCAAATCTGTTGGAGCTACACCTTCACGGTAATTATTAAAATAAACGATTACTTGTCACCGCCATTTAACTATTCTTTGATTTACCTTAAAGAGAAGCGGCTTTTGAACTTCCGCCCGAGGTTGTAGATCAGATAACTGATTCCGTTGTCAATAACATCGAATGTGGGCTGGAGAACATGGAACAGAGATTATGGGGCAAGATTGTCAACCGTTTGCAAGAAATGGAGACTCGGATCTTGGCGCGAATGGAAGAAGTTATAGATGTTCTTCAAGAAGTTGAGGATGGCATTGACGAACGAGAAACTCCCGAACGAGAAGACGAAAACGCTCTAAGAGATGACGAGGAGGAGGAGGAAGACTTAGATGAAGAGGAGACGGACAGTGTCTTGAAAGTGTAAAAATCAACAAGATATCTCGCTTTTTTTTTGTGCCCTCGATTTTTAGTTTACGTTATTTGTTCCTCGGTACTTGTACTTGTACTTTATGGTACCAGTCCCGGTCCCATTTTTGGCAAAAATTCTAGTCACAAAGTTACACTTAGACAATCTCACCTAACAAACCTTTTTGCTCCCAAATGTAAAACTTTAATTGAAGACTGTTAATTGGAAAGTTAAATGAGGAACTTAATTATTAGCCGCAAAAATAGTATTTAAAATTATAAGACGAATCTCCTAAAAATTTCTTAAGTTTGAACTTTGAACCTTACTTGGTTTGGATAGTTGTGTTTTCATAGTTTTTAAGTTTGTTTTATAAGAAATGTTAAACGACGCCACTTAATTCCCTCAATCAAGTTCATTAATTAATTTATTACTTTATTATGATCCCAAAGAAAGTTTGGGATGGAAATTTCAAAACCAGAAGTACATTAATTAAATAATAGAGCTGTCTCAGTTGTGACGTCAACGCCTAGGTAAAACGTCACCGCTTAGCTTTGGCAGTCGGCGGCCATGTTCGGTACCGCTTTGATTCTATGGGCAAATACAGTGGGTGACGTCGCACTAAGGCTTCTGAGATAGCTCTATAAAGCAGGTGCTATTTGCTAAATTAAAAATTTAAGACAATTAAAACGCAGTTTTAATTAAACTTAACGTGGTTTGTATTTATTTATTTTTAGTTCTGAAATTTAATTATATCAGAAGTTTATAATACTTCTCTTCGAGAGAAGTGTACCACAAAGCGGGGTAAGTGTAACGTCATTCTTCCCAACATCGGAACATTTGGAGCAAGGTTACTAAACCGAATCACATACGCGATAAATAGTTCCTTCATCATTACTCTATTAGCGCTTAAATATTTGGCAAAACGCGTTTGCGGATTTTTGTCCCTCGTCAAGACAAGGTTTGTGGGATGATTGCTGGGGATTTAGTACCAAACAACTATAGAATTCACCTTACGGTGCGATGCCCATTTGTAGTTTGATGAGCGGGAAAGCAAACTAAAAGGGGGAGCCTGGGAAGAATGACGTTACATAACTGAAGTATTAAGAGGATACAGAGTGTCATCCTTCTTCTATTATCTCCTTCTGATTATATTTGATTTCCCTTAGAAAAATTTAATACTCAGATTTAACAGAACCTAATGCTACTAGTTTCGCTACTTCGTTAGTTCTTGTTGATTGGAAACCACTACCCAGCCTCCATATTTGTACTTTACCATTCCTGAGAGCCATCGCCACTAACTGGTAACTATAAAACGACGTTCGTTAGTTTTAAATGATAATGAAAATAACAATCCTTAGTATTTTAATAAATATATTAATTACTTTTTTTTATTAAAACTGAGAGTCGCTCCATCATCTCCTAATTGGCATTCAACTATAGACGGTGATTGGGAATTTACAAGAAGGTCATAAAGAAGGAATTGTCCATTAGAGGTTACGCCTCCAATCAATAGAGGACAAACTGGCGACCAAGAAATCGACTTTAATCCTGATGAAGTTCGTAATAAAACCACTGGTTCCAGCTTATTGGCGAAGGTGTCGTTAAATTTTTATCATCGCATACTTTAAAGGGACTGTAAAGTGGGCATCGGTGGGTGGGTAAAAATTATTTGAAATACGTCAGAGTCACGTGACCGAGGAGAGAGGCGTGGTTCAAAGAAGCTTAGTTCGTTTTATTCCGGGGAATTGGCGCTGTAATCTCGCGAAAAACAAGGACTAGGTGTCCAGTCCCACTCTATGTGGAGTCTTTGTATGTTGTTGTCACGTGGTGCCTGTGACGTATTTCAAATAATTTTTACCCGCCCGCCGATAGCTTCTTCGTAGTCCCTCGATACGCTACCTGTAGTAGTGAATATATTCTAATTTCCCCGTCGCTGCTACAACTACAAAAGACATTCCGCGTATGGGGCGAGAAGTCGACTGTTTCTATGACACCATTGTGTTGACTGAAAGACATACCAATTGGTGATTTGAGTCTTAGACCAATACTTAGTGTTCCTGTTGGTATGGGTAGAGAAACTGTATTAAAACGCGAATGGAATCATCGCCTTAGAAAATTTACGGTTTGTTTCGGCGCGACTATTCAGGGAACATTGACTTATAACCCCGCCTTCAGTACCAATTATGAAGATACTGGGGTCATCAGGGTTGAATGAAATGCAGGTTACTCCAACTTCAGCTTCTGGTTCTTTAGTGACTGAGTTACGTGGTAGATACTTGGCCAAAATTATGAACCTATAATAGGTTAAGATTAAAATCACTCGCGAGGGAAAATCAAAATGTTAGTTGCCAGTCTCTTGAAAACTTTAAACCCCGTTTACTAGTGTTATCATGAATCTATATAACTATGAATATACAGCTCTGTCATATGCCCCTTCTATCATGTCGATTTGGTTTGGGTGTTACCCTCCTAGCTTTGACGCGTTTTGCGTAGCTCTAATAGCCAATCACGAGACTAGAGGAAGTGACGTTTCGAATTTACACACCCCCGGACTCCCCCTTCCTTCTCCCGCTCCTAACACTAGCAGACACGTGACTGATGTCTCCTTTCGCTAAGCCCCGCCCAAACCTTATCGAGAGGTTAGACAGCGTAACGCAGCTGTATATTCATAGTTATATAGATTCATGGTGTTATCGATGTTTAGTTTACCCATCTGATATCTCCATTTTAGTTAAGTCATCGGAAAGCTTCCAAAATAATATTTTTCCATCCAAACTCGATGAAACTAACTAAAAAACCAGCTTTTAGAAAAAACTGAACCTGCATGACATCCCTTTTTTTAGGTTAATTACCATTAATTTACTAAGGGAGTCAGGATGTTTTATCCAGTTCAACCCTGTAATTGGTTCCTTGTGGCTATCTTGTCCAAATGATTCGCTACTGGCCAAGTTCGGGTCTTCATCCCCCGAAACGTTGAAAATACTGACAATCCCTGTGAATTTACCAACAGCCAAAATGGAGGGAATTTTAGGGTGAAATTCTAACGATGTTACGCAGCAATCGGTTTCGATTGTGTTTTGAGGAACCTTTCCTTTCATTCGCGAAACATTCCAGATAGCGATGCCAGCGTCGTGTTGACACCAGCTATCGTGTAAGTGTTTGCCATAAGCGACGGCCAAAATTGAACCCGTACAGTTCCATGACAAAGATGAAATCTCTTGCTGTAGTTAAAATTGTTTATTAGCGTATGGTTCATTCCTCAGATGTTGTAGTCCAAAAATTTAAGATTTACTTCGTTGTTCCAGGAGTCGTGTTTAAATTCTTCAATTTTTTCAGTTTCTAAATTTTCTCCGACTCCTAAAGGAGTGTAAAAATTGAACGCTTTGCTCTTAACATTTTGTTTTAATTGCCGAGTGATTTTAGGTTCGACTTTTTGCAAAAAAACAAGTAGATTAAAGATATTGTAGTCAATTTGGTCGTCTATGTTTAGAACTGTCTCTTCAGTTTGCGTCTAAATTTAGAAATACAATTTTGAATTAATACTTCGTTTAGAGTTAATTCGTTTAAAGGGAGGGTGAAGTAGAAAATCAAGTGATTTTTATCGATTCTTCTACCAATTTTAAGACCAGTCTGTATAGTAAAACATTCAGGAAATACTTCCGAATGATTTTAAAATTCAAATTAGGTTCAGATTTTAAGGATAATTTTAAAGAAGGACTGCCGACCAATCGCGTAACGCCCTGCCTTTTTGTCAACAAATTTCTCGTGGCACGCTCCATGTCTCACGCCACGATTGTCACGTCGCGCGCCTAATTTTATTAAATCTCGTGATAAATTTCATTCAACACGGAACGTGCCACGAGAATTTTGTTAACAAAAAGGCAGGGCGTTACGCGATTGGTCGGAAGTTCTTCTTTAAAATTATCCTTAAAATCTGAACCTAATTTGAATTTTAAAATCATTCGGAGTTGGTATTTCCTGAATGTTTCACTATGCAGACTGGTCTTATAATTAGAAGAAGAATCGATAAAAAATCACTTGATTTTCCACTTCACCCTCCCTTTAATAGCTAGTATTTACAGAAATTTCATTTTGATTCGAGGTTTGCGTTTCTTGACTATCAGTCGGCATTTCTTCAGTTTGCATACCATCTTCAGTTAATTCCCTTAATTACACATATTTAATTACCATTAAATTAATGCGAATTGTGGTTTTTTTTTACCTATTTTCTTTCCAACTCGGGTTTATATTAACGGAATCAGCTTCGTTAGTGTAATCTGAAAACATTTTTATACTTTGCAACGGATGTTTTGTTTACATCCCGTTGCCGTGGTAACGTATCAGCTGCCAAGTTCTGTTAAGTACGGATAGAGTGCTGTCAGTTGTGACGTCAGATCCAAGGTTAAACGTCACGAGTCTGAATTTAGCAATGGGCGGCCATGACAGTTACCGTTTTTTCTTTATGGGAAAACAGCATGGGTGACGTCACACCGGCGCTTCTGACAGCACTCTATAGAAGTTCAGAAATGGAACCGAACGTGCAGTTTAAACCAAAGAAGCTCGGGATAAAATTAAAAACCGAAGAAAATTGCCCAGCTATTGTTCTTTTATACGAACAGATACCTTTGGAAGCTTCACCCAGAAAGTTTAAAAAATGTTTCCGTAAGAGAACTATGCCAGTTAGAAGTTTGACAACCGCTGACAATTCGGTTGCGGTAAACGCTGAAGATTTGTGTGCCAGACACAAGAAATATCTTAGCGATGTACCTCGCTTAAAAATTGAAAAGATGTTGCGTATTTTACAGGTGAAATTTTAGTCTCACTTTTTGATTTAATTTTTGTGGGCTTCTTTACTTTTATTTATTTTCAAAGGAATTGATGAGAGAAAATAATTTGGATAAAGTGATTGAAAAAATTAACAAGGAATTTTCACTTAATCCTAATGAGGATTTGAATCAAGTTGACGAAATGACTCTTAAACGGAAAAAAGAATTGATGGATGAGGTTTTTGAGAAAAATAGGAAAAAACCGGGTGATGCGGACTTTGAATATGACGTGGAAGTTGATTTTGATAAATTAGATAAAATAGAAACTAACGAATGGGATTCTGGTAGCAATGATTCAGATTTTTTTGGCTAATTATAACATAGAACCCATGAATTGTTTCACTAAATTGTGAATAAATTCATTCTACAACTTAAGAAAGAGTGTTGTTCTATTGTAAATATTTTAATTGTTATACGATTTCAGCTCAAAAGTTTTCTTCATTGATGCGTTAGATTTTTGAAAATCCCGCCAAATTATTGCATTTTTGAGCACGTGTGTCTCTTCTTTTTTTGGGGAAGGGGAGGGGTTGAATCTTCGCTCTGATTGGTAGATCGTTCCGTTTGAATCTTTTTGCCGGACATGGCCGGACGGGTCACTTGCCGAGATCGGAATCGGAACTTGTTGCCACTGTAATTACGGGCTTCATTACAATTAAATTAAAATGTCTGTTATTTGTTCCGTAACGTTTTTACGTAATAATGAAAGTAAGGAAAGAGTTTTATCATGACAAACAAGAAAGTCGACTCGGAAACAAAGAAGGAACCCAAGTAAGTATTGGACTAAGCCTTGCCAGGGCTTTGTGCTGGATAGGGATGGGGGCGTGTGGCTGCGAACCCACGTTGTCTATAGATATACTGTAAATCTGTTCAAATCACTATCAGCTTAATTTAGATTAATGATACGAACATAAATTATGAAATTAGCGTTTTATTTATCTTTGCATATGAAAATATTTTTTATATTTTAAGAGTAAGTATTTTAACAAACAGCATTAACAATATCGCCAATGGCAAGACTGCCTTCTTCTCTGACCCCCAAATATATGGCGAATCTTGGAGATTTCATGGCGTGTAGTGATTCCTTGCCATTTCCAAATCTCTTACGGTTTTCTTTATCTTTAGACATGCGGTACCTGGATGAACAAAACCAATGGATATTAAACCCAAGTGTCAAATGTCATAGATGGATTGGGCCTTTACTTTCTCAACGTCCTTAAAGGTTCGTACAAATTTTTGATACCGGTCTCGGGGTTGACTGTTGTTAAGATACACCTAAAAAAACAAATGAAAGGTTTTAAATAAGAAACATTGCACTCAAAATAGCACTAAGCCTGCCTGGTGCAAGGTTCCATGTAGACCAATTTGCTGGTGCCAATATCCACAAATTTAAAGTCATCTTCTTCATACGCGCCACAGTTGTCTATTAAAATACTTGGTCGAAAGTTACGATAGCTAACTTTATCCTCCGGCGCTAATCGCGAATTTAAATCATTAACTGAATTAACAGAAAGTATCGTTACTGCAGAATCATCGTGATACATAACCTGTTAATATCCTACATTAATTAAAGTGTTACTGTTAAGAAAAATATGAAAATTAACATTACCCCTCCAGGGTTTGGAAACTTTAATAAATTTCTGAGCATTTTACGAGGCGCGAAATTTGGCAAATATTGTCCAAATCTCACATTGTCAAGTTTGAGATATTTTTGAATCCAAGCTGCGGCTTCATCTCCACAATCGAGGCATTGAATATCTTGAGTATAGAGACTATAGAGTAATGTCAGCGCTACGTATTGCAACGTCACTCCATAGCGTAATCTCGGTAGAGAGGGGAAAAACCAGTTTATCCCTCCCTTTAGGCGCGCTTTTGTAAGAGGGAATACTGAGCGCGCTTGTTAGGGGGATGACACGTAGCTTGGAGATAGAAGGGAGTGACGTTGCTGTACGTAGCGCTGATACTACTCTCCATGCTCCGTGTCATCCCCCCTAACAAGCGCGCTCAGTATTCCCTCTTACAAAAGCGCGCCTAGAGGGAGGGATAAACAGCCTACTCCCCTCTCTACCGACACTACTCTATTGACCGAATTTCATTCAATTAAAATCAAAATGGCCAATAATAATTAAAATGGAAGACAAACTTTATAGTTTTTGGATTTTGGCCTGGTGGTATCTCTGTCTGCAACTTAAGTCGCAATGGTGGTAAATCTTGAGCGTTTAAATGCACTTCATCCTTATCTATGTATACTGAAATCAATGCTAATAATGGATGTTGACGCTGAGTTATGAAGCCACCATCTTTGGTAGTTATAACCCATTGCCTAAAACGTAATGAGAATTTAAATCTGTAAACCTAAAACTTTTGAACAACCATACCTATCTTGTATGACACCGTGTTTCAAACCACATTTTGTAATCTCAGCATTAGTAATTTCAACCCCAGGTAGTGATTTAACTGGATAGATAATTAACTTTGAAACTTTAGCAACTTCTTTAAAATCCTTCGGTGAAGGGTTATTATTCTTGTATCGCCTCCATGCGTAAATACTACCGCCTAAAACCGCTGTGCCAGCTGCTAAGATTCCAATTTTTTGGGTCAAGCTAAGTTCACTAAATTTCAACATACTAGACATTATTTTAGCGCGCTTTTTAACCCTTGTAACTCGAGTTAACCCTACAAGCTTTCTTATAAACTGATAACAAATCGTAGGGTATTTGGTTTTTATCTTTTTTATTTGGAACTTAAAAAATAACTGTTCACGTGGGTAGCGATCACGTGTTTGGCAGATGTTTTTATAATTGAACTTAGTAAATTGCGTAATAGATGGGGCCACCTGTTCTTATATTTTAAAAATCCGTTTAAAGGGAGACTTAAATCTAATCATTTATTTTCCAAAAGTGACTTAGGCCTGTTTAAATGAAGTAGAAACCAAAAAGAAAAATAGTCAGGTTGATTTTTTTTTAAAGTTAACTACGCTCCATCTTCGATTTCAGTGATTGCTATTCTTTTTACAATCCTTCTATAAAATACACTTCATTTGCCTTTAAACATGAGAGTGTAAGCTTTTCCAGGAATATAAATTTAGGAAACATATTAGGTACAAGTTCCTTTGATTTAAAGTATTCCAAATCGTAAATCTAAGCGTAAAAGGAGTACCGCCATTATTCAACCCTCTTTACACCCTGAGCTGACTTTTTCTTTTCCCAAGAAACCTTGAAATAAGTTTGTAAGGATAGCTTTTCGGGAGAAATCGTTCGTTACTTTAAGAAAAATCTGGCAATTTATTTCTTCCAGGGCACCTCTCTACTAGAAAGTCTAAAAGTTTCCCAATGCGATATTTTGTAACGCTAAATGACTCGAATAACTTTTCTATTCGGTGTCTCGCCTTTTACTTTAAAGATAGAACTTCCTTCCGTCTTATGTTTAGGTTTAAGTTGTCTGTGAAGAACCTCTGTTCTTCACAGGCTCTTGATGGATTTGTTTCGCAGCAACTTGTTTTAAAAATAATTAGGTATTTACAATTCAAACCACGTTGCGGTTAGGTTATGCATTGTAAATCAGTATCGCATCTCCAATGTAGGGTGTTGTTAACTTATATTAAAATTAATTAAGTTATTGGTTTTTCCGTGTGAGGTTAATTAGCCATCAAATTCTTACTTACAATGAATTATTTTGAATACTTAGATATTTTGCCCCGACTGTTGTAACCATAATTGTTAGGTACTACTGGAAATGGAAGAAATAGGGCTATCACGATATCATAAGATATGTTCTATAAGTTAGTCACTGGTTACTGAGAGCTTGTCGCGAAGTGACGTAGGTGAAACGTCATAGATTCTCGTAAAGCGACGCCTGATGTAGCGCTGAAGACTGTTTGAATCGAAACATACTTTCTTAGGGTTTTATAGGCTGATAACGTAGCCATTTCATCATTTGATTCTCATTCTTTAGGCCTTTCTTCTCGCAAATTGAAAGCAATTCAAATGTTTAATTATTTTAGTACCAGAACCAAGACATTTCCCTTATTTTTTTTTATTCAGATAAGATAAAAAGAGAGAATCGAGATCTTCTCTGATTCCAATGAAATGAATTAGTTTCTTGCACCAACCAACCAACCAATTCTCTCAAGTATTCTTTTTTATTCCGTACCTTTTTGGTCCCTGATTATTGGACCGCATTTTCCAGCGTTCGCATCGATAAAATTAATAAGGGTAAAGGTTTGAAAAGGTTATGTTGAACCGACCACCTCGTATGTAGAAACATCATTTGGACACATTATTTTTGTAATCTTTCGCGATCTCGGAGAATCGGTCCTACGTTAATTTTTATGCGGGTTTTGTTGGCGGGACTTGAGTGTTCAGCGTTTCGACTTTCGCGTCATGATTCTGACGTCAAGATTTCTAACTATGATTTCATTGGTTGTTAACTTGTATCATCTGATTATATTCCTAGCACATGGGCAATAAAGTCGTGAGTGACGTGGCAGCGAGATAAATGATTTGTGACGTAATATTTATCTTACATAATTAGTCTAGCTCCTCCCTCAAAGCCAGCCTAGATACGTTGAGAAAATGGCTACGCAATTATTCGTATTGCCTTATGAATTCATGATAAAATCCAATTATTTCGCCATGACAATCGTATTTTTATTCCTAATTATAATTTCAGAGAAAGAATTGTCGCTCTCTTATCCTCAATGACGTTACGAAACGTTTCTCTAACCCTTTAAGCCCTACTATTTTATTATAATCTCCTCTCCTATTATTGCTTTTCCCGCTGCGCTCTTTTTCTTTATTAATGAACCTAATGCGCACGAAGCTGATGGTCTAGGATTCCACTAGCAACGTCTTTATCTCGGGGGGTTGCTGGTTTTCCTAGCCCCCCTTTTTTTCTTCCCTAATTCCAAGGAAAATCTTTCGCTACCACTGTCTTAGTCTTAATTTGATTAAGGTTTTTCTCGACCCTTACGTTACGTCCCTCGTTAAAAATAATTCTTTTTTTTCCTCATCACGGGATTTGATTGAATTACGCGACTGTTAATTTTAAATACAGACTGCGGTTTCGTTTTTTCCCCCCCTTTATTAAATATTTTTGGTTAAAAGGATTCGTTTAATTTAACAGACTAGAATGGAAATTAGGGTGATTTTTTTTTTTTAAATTTAATTTCTATGTCTTCCTTGTTTCATAATTTTGATTATTAATACGCTGATTACTTGCCTGATTCTGATTGTAATGAGTCTTCAATAATGGAGTTGATACGGGTCAAGGAAAAAATTTATTACCTTGATATTTCCGGGAATTACATAAAGGGGTCAAACGGGTCAGACAATTAGGATTTTTTTTTATCTGAAAATTTGGGTGCAACCCTGCATGGAGAACTTTGTAAACAGACTTTTCAAGTGATTTTAGTAGAAACCAACCTTGGACATAAACCAACAAATATTATTAAGTAACTAAGCTATTTTATGGTAATATTAGTCTTAACTTAATTAATTTTTATGTTATTTCACACCTTAAAGTAATTGAATGGCATTTCTGTGTCGAAATCCGAGTATTTTGACAACAAGACGTTGGCAGGCAGGGTTATTGTCAATTTGTCATTTGTAATTCGTTTAGTGATTTTTCTCCATTTTTTTTGTCTTGGTTCTTGTATTTCTTCGACCCCATTGTATTTCTTCCGTTAGTTTTTGGATTGGACAAGGACTATAGAACACTTACACTAAGAAGACGGGCTTTTTCTATGGACTGACCACCTCACAAACATTGATAAAGAAAATGCGCTCGATATTTCTGAGCTTTAGAAGCACTTAGTTTCTTTAGTCTTTGTTTTTTGGGGGGGGGGGGGGTAGGGTAGGAAATGTCACGTGTTGTGCATTTTATTCTCCCCACTACCCACGCACGTGGATTGGTATGGTATTTTTTTATTCTCCAGCTAATACACGCGCTGTCAGACCATTTTTCTTCGTCTGACCACTCAGTAATGGTTGTCGGTTTCGATTTTATCGAAGTCAAGATGGCGACACGCTGCTTTCCGCTCCCGTTTCCCCTTTGATACGGGTAAAAAAACTAACTTCTGATAAGCGGAAACGGAATGAGGGAAGACTTCCGGTTGTTACTTTCGTAACTTTACTCCCCTTTGGTTCTTACTAACTTCTCCATTTCCGTACAGGCTTATATACAAAGTCTGGGATTCTTCCGAGTTTTGGGGGCTTTCATGTGGAGAGTTTATTGAACTATAATTGGTTGAGTACATCACCTTGTGTTGTTTTGGTAAAAGTAATATTTGTTTTTTTGCGAAAAAAAAAGGTTTATAAAGTTTCTAAGGCAAAGCTATCTTTTAGGGGTAACCGTCTCCATGTATTTTCTACCGGCGCCTGTAGAAATGTTTACCCCGTTGCACTCTAGTGCTTAACGGCAAGCAAACATTCAGGCGCTTTATTAAAAAACAATTACAATAATTTTCATGAATTGAATGAGGAATATTGTTGCTTCGTCACTAAATTTTAAAATTTACACATTATGAAATTATCATTAAGGTCTTTAGCTGTAATTATACGGAATTTATTTTAATTTCAGGTGGTTATTTGACTGAATGACGTCATGATGGATATTTCTTCGAAGGGCCACGTTTGGCCATCGGCGAGGGATCAAGATTATTGCGGTCTAGTGCACACCCGAGCTGCACGGAGGATCGTGGGAACCAAATCACCTTCTGACCATCTAAAAAATGACGTCACAATGGTTCCCGAACGCGTGGTTTTTCGCGGTACTTTTAAATCGGGTGGTTTGAACTTTGAATTTTGTGGTGCTTTGAACTACGGTTATATTTTAACTGATCGCGATTTACGGTTATCTTCAAGTTCATCGGGATACCAAACGAGTGAGTTCAAAATGGTTTTTTTTTCGCATTAGCATACTTCCAGCTTATAGCGCTGCGGCCCATAGTCCCCTATCCTTTTAGGCCAAAGTGTTGCGACCCATAGTCCCCTATCCTTTTAGGCCAAAGTGTTGCGACCCATAGTCCCCTATCCTTTTAGGCCAAAGTGTTACGACCCATAGTCCCCTATCCTTTTAGGCCAAAGTGTTGCGACCCATAGTCCCTATCCTTTTAGGCCAAAGCTCTGCTTCCCATAGTCCCTTACCTTTTCAGGTCCTATAGACCCTTTCTGCAATGCCTACTTTAACTAGTGCGTAGTGTCAAATGTTGCGCGCGTTAACGAACTTTCAGGTCAATGCGCGGCGTCCTATAGTCCCATACCCTAATGCGCAAATCTGAAGGTCACCTTGAAAAAGACCATTCAACATTGTTTTCTTCAAGTCACCGGTGGAGCGGCTAGAGGCCGAGCAACGAGGGCTCAAGTTTATTACGGTCCTACCAAGAGGGTCGTGGGGAACCTACTAATTATCAATTATCAACATATACTGTAACAGTGTGACCGAAAGTGAACGTAAATAGTGTCAAACGGTTTCCCAAACGCGTTAAAACTGTTTAAAAATGTACATTTTAGTCGCGTCGCGTTCGCGATTAGCTTAACCTGTCAAGTTTAAATGTGAAATGTTAGTATCGATCGTCGTTAAAATGTAAGTACCCGTTTTATTATTCAGTGTTTTTGGTTTGGTCGCTCGTTGTGTTACGTTCTTGTGCTTTTTGCACCATTTGTTTTGTTAATGACGTCACACGTCAAAGCCCCGCCTATTATTATTGAAGTACGTGTAAATTTTGCAAGGTTCGTATACTGAACTAGGTTAAGTCAGGGTATGGTAAATAAATAGGTGATCAAGTGGGTTTTGGTAATCACTTCATAATGGTCAGGGATATTGGGAATTTTTCTTCAGGGATAACCTGTAAAAGTCAGGAAATTCACTTAAATATCGAATACGAACCATGAGTACAGTAGAAGTAGTCCTCTCTTGCATTAGAACATACTCCGACGCAAAACTTGTAAGAACCACCAAAGTTGACGGGGAAAATTCGTAACTTGGAAAGCAAACATTCAGGGCTATATCTATATCCCTAAGGGTGGAAAATAGGTCCCAATATATTTACAAGCTCATTCGTGGGATTTACCCTGTATGTTTAGGGCTTTTAAAGATGGCGGTGCCTCTGGTCCAATGTTTCCCCGTCTCCTCTCCCTCCCTTAAAACAATAGTCTGATTACAAGTACACTCTGCGGATCGCCGCGCGGAAAAAGCCCCCAGAGAGCAGCGGCAGAAACGAGCCCAATATAATATAACCCCCAAATTCCCTAACTTCGTTAGACCGAGTCAAATACCCGAGGTTTCTCAGAAAAGACGCCTTCGCGACCCGCCCTTCAAATGGGCTAGTACGAAAATTACGTAACTCATCAATACGCTTCGAGATGATGCGCAATTTATGTTATTTTGAAGAGAAAATAAAAACACGTGTTTAAATTGCTTGAATTTTAAGTTTTAAACAGGGTTAGTACAAATATGGAAAACTCTGGGAAATAAGTAGTTGACAAGTTACCACAAAGGTACCACTGTTGCCCCAGGAAATCAATCCACGAATGTGTGCTACCCTTTGTTTAAACGGTGATCACTAACATCTAGGCGAAACCCAATGAAGTTAATTCGACCGTGAACTGTTTCAATTAAGAGTCTTCGTGGTGCAGTTCAATAAAAAACAAAATCCACCGAGGATGAACGTTACCCGTATACCAATTACCTTTTTCATCAGTTTACCTTGTAATCAATAGACTAACTTCAACCTTTAAACCTATACTTCCTTGTTGCAATGACAAAATAAAAACCGTCCATTTCTTTTGCCATGCCCAATACCAAATAACCGCCTTACCCTACGTAGAAACGGAAGAATGTATAGTACCAGGAGTAAATCATAAAGGAGTGTAACACTCGTGCAAATCGATAAGGCTCCTAGAATCGTTTTTTTGGTACCCTTAAGTATTGGTCATACAGTATATTTAGGGAGGTCATGGTGGTAAAGTGAACCACGTGCAAATAAGGCACAGGCTTAGTGTGGGCATCTCTTCATAGACAAAGCTTAGATTAAAATCGCCAAAGACCAGCTATTAGAAATCTGAAATTGCCATTATAGTTGGAGTAGGTGTTGACTCCTTTTCTTATTTACTCCTGACGGTATTGAGCTCTCTAACAAAAACCCAGAGGCTAAATGGTTAAACAAATATCAAAGCCCCACCAGACAATACAAGAAAAAAATACTTCCTTCTTCGATGGTGACCAATTACCCGAGTCGGACATCGACCGGTGACCAGGAATTTGGAAGTAAAGTCCCCTTTAGATGGTTCCCTTTCTCTTGTGTATTCAATTCGACATTCCCTCATGACCCTGGAGGAAATGTTTGCCCTCTGGTTGGTGCACGGAATTGGGTAAACCCAACGAATGCACGGACAATATGGTCAACAATGGGAAAGTATTTTCTGGGAAAAAGTCAGCAAAGAGTTTGTGATATCACTTCTTCATTGTAATATGACTTATACAGGATGTTTCAGATTGGTAGGTTGTGGGTGATTTTGAGTCTAAAATGTTCTATGACATTTTACCTTAGTGTCGACGTTTTCAAGTTAAGATTGTTAAAGTATTTTACGTATGACCCTCTTAAATTCAATTAAGAAACGGAAAGACAATGATTTCTAATTTAATTAAGGGATCATCACTAAAACAATCTAATCATGAATTGTTTGGGATGTCCATTTAGAGCAATTTTCGACTCAAAATCGCTGTTCGTCGGTCCTACCACCCTTTTTGGAACACCCCTGTATAGTTTGAGCATTAATTATATTCCTGAAATAAGTTAAATGTCTCCATTAGATTTTATCGATTTATAGGAAAATAATTTTTAAAAATAAAACAATCGTTATGCTTCACAATTTAAATAAGTACTCTTAAAGCCCTTAAATTTATACAAAGCCTACATTAATTTCCGCTAGCTTTAACTTAATTTTTGAAATTAAGTCGGGGAAAATGGCATAAAATGAACAATTTATTTATTTTTCTTTCATTTAACAGGGTTCGTACACGACCTGGAAAACCTGGAAAAGTCAGGGAAATTGAAAATGGGCCTAAAAGGTCAGGGAAATTGAAAATGGGCCTAAAAAGTCAGGGAAATGTCAGGGAAAAATATATTGGTGGGAAATTGATAGTCTAGATAACAGTATAAGGGTGACCAAAAAAGTGTTGTCTGAGACTTGAGCAGAACCCCAAATTCGCGGAGCTCGCTTCGCTCGCTCTGGTTATTTATGATTTACTTATGGTTAAATTTAAACGAATTAATTGGCTTATCTTTATAACAATGACAACTCGTGCAAAAATGATTCGAGTGAATTTAGATTGGTTTTCATATATTTACGCCTTGTAAGTTATTGCATATGGTCAGGGAAATTTGTGGAATTTAGTCAGGGAAAACCTGGAAAAGTCAGGGAATTTCATTCCAAAATTTTTGTACGAACCCTGTTTAAGTTTCATTAAAACGTTGCGAATTCTTTTAGAGAAATTCCCGATCTCTCCATTAATGAATTAACAAATTTTCTAAAATTAGAAATTTTGTAAGAAGTTTTAACGACGTATGTATCCCTAGGAGCGTGTTTTAGGCGAGCTCTCTCCCTATAAGCTTTCGTTTTGCGCCTAAAGTGACGTAACTTGGCCATTTTAATCTAAAAGCTTTTAAAATCTCTCTGATCAGAATACGAAAGGAAAATTTCCCGCGAGATTTTTAATTTGATTTTTGGAAGATTAGGAAATTTAGGGGTTTGGAAAGTAATAGTCGAACTTTAGCTCGGGCTTTGTAAAATTGGATTTTCGACATTATGGGACCGCTTTAACCTTTTGACTGCCTCTAGCGCCCAGCTGGGAAAGTTCGTTTTTATAAAGTTAACTTTAGATCCTATCTCTTAATGCCCGTGGTTTCCGCAACAGGAAATTCGGAATAGGTGGGATTTATTATAGTCTTGTAGCTGATTTAAATGGATAGTGAAGTTGCAGGCTTTGTGATAAGATCGAGGAGGCATCTAATGCGTGATTAAAATAATATAAGTAAAATTAAACATTTGAGAAGGAAAAAGTTACTGTTTGTCCTAGAAAATTATCAGTGATAATGTTCACAGTTAAATAGGGGGAAATGTTTATAATAATCATGATAAATAGCTATCTTACAATAGCGAATTTGATAACGTTAGGAAGAGTATTCACCAAATGATCACAGAAATCCGTGGAATTTGAAATTGGAAACACATCGTTTAAACTGATGAATTTAGGAGTTTCATTGTCCCTTAAGAGGAGACTTATTCAGGGTTCATACAAACCTGGAAAAATCAGGGAAATAAATAGTTGACAAAAACCTCAGGGAAATTTATAGTTTTTAGGGAAATCAGGGAAATTTATAGTTTTTAGGGAAATCAGGGAAATTTATAGTTTTTAGGGAAATCAGGGAAATTTATAGTTTTTAGGGAAATCAGGGAAATTTATAGTTTTTAGGGAAATCAGGGAAATTTATAGTTTTTAGGGAAATCAGGGAAATTTATAGTTTTTAGGGAAATCAGGGAAATTTGCGTCAAACAGGGGCCGAGTAATTAAGCGAAATGTTCATAAACATGCCCTCCATAGGAATAGCGATACGCTAAACTTTGCAGGCTCATAACTCTGGTTCTACTAGAGATACGGGGATGTCCTTTGAGTATGTTATAGTTCTATTTGCCCCCCCCCACTCCTTCGTTAACATTTGCTCCATAGGATACTGTATATACGGGTAAAACCTGGAAATCTCAGGGAAATTTGTTCCAAAAGTTGTATGAACCCTGTTATTTTGGGTTATGCGGTAATACGTAATCTGTACTTGAAATTTCTGTAATTTGTACGTGGAATTTGAAAATGGAAACACTTTGATTAAGTTGATGATTTTAGGAATTTCATTGTCCCTTGGGAGGAGACTTATTCAGGGTTACGCGGTAATACGTAATCTGTACTTGAAGCTGCCTGCCTTTGTGGCTAGTTTTAAAGGATATATCGTGCGTGTGTTATATTTTGAGGTTAAACGATGGGCGCCAGCAAGGTTGACGCTATCCTGTAAAATTTTAGAACTATTTGAAACGTCGATCGCTACCCTAACCAACGACTACACCGATGATCGTAAATTGGCAGTGCGATAAAACGCGATGGAACGTAAAATTTATACTATCGTTTTTAATTTTACACGTAATTTTAATTACGGTAAAATTTAAGAAACGGCACCAAAACCCCTGTCCCTGTCCCTGTCCCTGTGCCGGACGCGTCCGCGAAACGAACGCTTACGATAAGAGAGGGAAACCGGTCGCGTCCGCGAAACGTACGCTTACGATGAGAGAGAGAGATCGCTAGCGTACGCGGTGGCGATACGAAGCTCCGCGTAGAGAGAGAACTGCCTGCCTGGTATATTAGTGAGAGGGGGAAGAGGGAGAGGGGGCATCCCGCTCGGAGAGAGAGGAAAGAAAGGTAGTTTAAATCTCGCGGGCTTTTTTGAGTGAAGGGAAACAAGATGATAATTTTCGTGCACTACTGCACTTTGTGCGCGTGATACATCAGAGATTATGCTGGATGGTTAGGTTTAGTTTTCGTAAAATAGAGGGGACGCTTTACGGTCATAGTGATTTCTGGTTTAGGGGATCCAGGATTTTGTTTAAATACATTATTTGATTCGTATGGTTTTTAAAAATTATACTTTAGTGGGGTGCACAATTTAGTTTCATTAATATTATTTGAAATGTGACGTTATTAGAAATTAAAGGGATACACGATTGTGTTTCAGAAATGTTTTTAGTTGTACGATTTATTGGAAATCAACTATACGGGGGGTCACGTGAGCCGTGTATTAGTGAGAGGGGGAAGAGGGAGAGGGGGCATCCAGGATTTTGTTTAAATACATTATTTGATTCGTATGGTTTTTAAAAATTATACTTTAGTGGGGTGCACAATTTAGTTTCATTAATATTATTTGAAATGTGACGTTATTAGAAATTAAAGGGATACACGATTGTGTTTCAGAAATGTTTTTAGTTGTACGATTTATTGGAAATCAACTATACGGGGGGTCACGTGAGCCGTGTATTAGTGAGAGGGGGAAGAGGGAGAGGGGGCATCCCGCTCGGAGAGAGAGGAAAGAAAGGTAGTTTAAATCTCGCGGGCTTTTTTGAGTGAAGGGAAACAAGATGATAATTTTCGTGCACTACTGCACTTTGTGCGCGTGATACATCAGAGATTATGCTGGATGGTTAGGTTAGGTTTCGTAAAATAGAGGGGACGCTTTACGGTCATAGTGATTTCTGGTTTAGGGGATCCAGGATTTTGTTTAAATACATTATTTGATTCGTATGGTTTTTAAAAATTATACTTTAGTGGGGTGCACAATTTAGTTTCATTAATATTATTTGAAATGTGACGTTATTAGAAATTAAAGGGATACACGATTGTGTTTCAGAAATGTTTTTAGTTGTCAACTATACGGGGGGTCACGTGAGCCGTGTAAAATTACTATTAAGGCCCAGCCCTTGGGCCATCTTGTTATGGGTGTTTTAAAACCTCGTCAAATGAACCGGTTAAATTTTAGGAACCTTTTGTGTCGTTTTAATCCAATAATGAACTGAAATTTTAAGGCGAAAATCGAGATTATCTTTTTATTAAAGGGGTAATTAAAAGCACCTGCAAATATTTTTCAGTAAGGAGCGATATAAAGATACATCCATACCAAATCAATTAAACATTTTTATGACAAAATTATTCCCCAAATTTGAATATACGCGTTTTTAAAGAAAGTTCAGTTTTTACGAGGAAAAATTAAGTTGACGCATAGGTATCAGTATGAAATAAATACTTAACTGATATATTCTTAGTTTACTGTCTTTATAATTAGGGGGGCGTGATTGTTGTTGTTGTTGAATCTGTCAGCTAAAGGAAATTTGGATTTTGAGACTGTAAAGTTTATTGAGGGCAATGGTCGAACACGGACGGCCCGGACGGGGTTTGACGCTCTTCGATATAAAAGAGATGCCCTAGCTGCGATTATTAAATGACAGTTATTAGCCTTCCTTCTGCTTCTAAACAGTTGAATGGCAGATTGTGAAGCACGTCGCTCATGAAGAAAATTCATTACAAAGTAGCCAATTGCAAAAGGATGACACTCTGTATCCTCTTAATACTTTAGTTATGTAACATGATTCTTCCCAGGCGAGGGAACCCTTTTTGTTTGCAATCCCGCTCATCAAACTTCAGATGGGAATCGCACCATGGGGGAATTCTATAACTGTTTTTGGTAGTAAATCCTCAGAAATAAACCCACAAACCTTGATTGTCTTGACATGGGACAAAAATCCACAAGCGCTCCTTGGGAAATTGTTAGGCGCTAATAGAGTAATAATGAGGGAACTATTTATCGCGTATGTGATTCGGTTTAGTTCCTTGCTCCAAATGTAAAATGATGTTGGGAAGAATCACGTTACAAATACAACTCTTTGTGATACACATCTCTCGAAGAGAAGTATTATATACTTCTGCCAATAGTTATATTTTTGGTGGCCACTGGATTTATAAAGTCTTAATTATAAAGCGCCTTATTTCTATACTCAAATCAATCAAAATTAACTCGTCTAAAGGATTTTCACATCAACCAATTATTAAGTTGACTATAGGAAAACAATCTCTAGCAAATGTCAGAGTCATTTTAAACGCTGTTCATTAAGGTTGTAGGGCTTTGCAATTGTTGTAGTCTCTGTATGGGATGGACAGTCTCTTTGCATACCCGCTCTCTGGCAGTTTTAACTACGTCGATATTGAGAGAGAGAGAGAGAGAGAGAGGTACTAATTATTAGATCAAAGAATGTAAGTTTATCATTCCCGTCTGCTCCTTTGGGGGATTTTCTGTTTAAGCTATCGTGGGGGGGGGCATAGACGTTAGTTACGAACGTTTGCCTATTTTTGACGCGAAGAGCCTCGGTTTATTTGAGATACTGATCATTTATATTTGAAGGTTTGGCGGAAAACGCCCTACTTTATTAGATCTGACTTTTATCGGAGTAGTAGACTGAATTATTTATTGTAGGCATAACAGTGATTTTTACTGGAGTTTCTTAAAGAATAAGTTATGATCGTTTTGCTATCCTTTTTTAAGGGTCTCTTGAGATCCAAAAATTTATAAGTTAATATGAAATGGTTACTTATTAGCATCAGTTGGTGTTAATTTTATCAAAATAGTTATTTGTAACTTTAAGTTTTCTGATACTTTAATTGCACGAAAACTTAATTGCTTGTATCTTCTTTAATATTGTAGACAGAGACATGTTGCCAATTAATATATTCATTATTTTACACGCTCTTTCAATTGAAAAGAAAATATTCTAGCCCAATTGATGAAGTTTAGAATATACATTTTGTTACTAATTTTTTTTGTTTTGAGGGTTTCCGTCCTTCCATCACCTTATGTATAATTTAACCAATTAATTCAAACCCCTTAATTTATCTGAAAAGTAATCATTTTTTTCTGACAAGATAATTACCCCAATTTGCCTTTAAGGGCCATTCTAATTACCATTTCCTTGTCACACCATTATAATTGACGGCTTCCGAAAATATGCCAGTATTTTGATAATAATTAGGCTTAGCTCCCGAGTTTAAAAGAAGCAACGACATCTGAAACATTTTTTTTCCCCAAGTTTACAAAAACGCTAATAAAGTATTAAAATAAATAAATAAAACTGAATCTAAGCCTTTACCCTTAAAGAAAAATGGAATATAAATCACTTTATTTTCCATTTGACCTCTCATTTTTAAAAACACTTTAAAAATACCCGATCTATCACGTAAAAAACAAGAGCGTTTCTATGACGTATTTGACACTTATTTCATATTGGCGATCAGAATCTTTTGGAGGAAGGAGAAGAAAATGATCACCTTTGCTTCCATCTTCTACCTCCTTTTCTTATTTACGATTATGTACCCTACCTTTTTTTACGATGGGTCGTATATTGGTTGCGTCAGATTTTGCTTAAAGCAAGGGTAATGGCACGGAGGTTCATGACCTTTAACTGCGTTTAATCTAAGGTTAAGTTGATACCTTGAGGGGCAATGTTCGTTGAAGAGAGGGAGAGAGAGAAAGAGCCATGATGCTTACCCTCTCTAGTCGTCCAATCTTTTTTGCATCGTGAAAAAATCTTAGATTATATTTAAATATCTTGGGAAAGGTGAGATTTTTGCCTGGAGTTTTCAGTACATTCTTAGGTTGAATTAGCTATATATTTTTGTTGAAATATGAATTTGTAGAATTATATCGTGAATATTCACGGGACTTTAGTACAATTATTATTATATCGTCTTAGAATATATTCAAATGTCTTGGAAAGCGTGGTAATTGAATTAGCTATATTATGTTGAGATATGAATTTGTATAATATTCACAGCGCTACACCCTATGTAACAAATGAAACTGTAGATTTCTGTGTCGTCAGGTTTGACTGTCCAGTGTTTGACCGATGGAAATGGAAGGAACTTTTCTATGAGCTGCGAAACTTAATTATTTTTGAGGTTATTAAATAAACTCTAAATGCTAAGGATTGATAGCGAGCTATTTTGGCGCGGGCCAATAACATTGCGGTGCCTTTTAATTTCCCTTATACCGTTCTTTTTTCTTTTTCTGTATTTCATTAATATTGGGAAGCTTGAAAGGTACGGTCATGGCCGTAGACATCGCACCCGGAAGATGGGGGATTGAATATTCTAAGAATGCTTGGAATTTTTTTGGCCAACCAAACTTAATATTCCGTAGTTGTGTACGGATGGTTTAACCGCGTATTATATGGATGGATTTTTAACCATAAATTGAGCCATCATTGATGTATATTGGAAGTTATATTGGCTTGAACACATCACCCTTACTTGACCCAAAGGGAGTCTACATTTTAAACGGTGATTGCTTTGATATAAAACCATGAATAATACAGATCCTAATTTTTTTAAATTTCACCCGCGCGCCTAGCTTGAATCTGTGAGTTCTGAAATTAAATTTATTCTAATGACAGGGTGTTTTTGACAGGTCCAATCTAAACTCCAAAACGGTGGCAGGGACGGTAAAATGTCATAGCACGTTTTCGACTCAAAATCACCCAAAGAACATCCCCCTCAATTTATGCCAGATTTATAAGTATAGTACTAAGTAGAATTCGACCAACCCTTAATTTTCTTACTCGTGCATATTATCGTGGAATATTTTTGTATCGACTATAGACAAAGCTCTTTCCCAGTTTTCTTGTCGTATAATAAGCCTATATGTAAGCGTTAAAGTTTCAAACTTAATGCTAATACCAAGAAGTGATATCTAGTTTATTAGGGATAAGGTATAAATTTGCCACATTTCCAGCTTTATCTCCAGTCCAAAGGTATAGTATAGGTCCGGAGTTAATCCCCGCCCTTAAATTACAACCAGCATCTCATTGGTTCTAGAAAACTCACGACGCGAATGACGAAAATTACGTTTTTTCCGTCTGAGGAGAGGCGAAATAGCCCGGCCTCCTTTTACGCCCCCCCCCTTGTATTTTGAAAGGGGGACTGGGACTATGGCGCGCGAATACTTAGGCATCTTACCTTCTCCCTAATAAACTAGATATCTCTTCTTGCTAATACTAAATAAGTATCAAAATATTGATTTAAATCGCGACTGCGTCAATTAGCCTAGCTTAAATGCTTAATCGCCTCCAGACGTTCATTAAGGGAACGAATGACGCTTTATTAAATCCCCCAGCATTCTCTCTTCCCATTCTAAATATGTCAAAAATTTCATTTTGTTTTCGTATTTTGGTTTGGATTTACGGGACATTTCAGATGGTTAAATTAAATCCCCAAGGGAGGTCTCTAGTAAATTCCAGATTTCCAGTTTTAAATCCTTTATAAATTATTGAAGTATTTTAAGTGTTAAGCCTTCAATTATTTTATAAAGTCGAATCCCACGCGTTCTAACGTTTCTACAAAATTTGTTATAAATATGATTCTATAATTCCCTCTTCTCCTTGTCTGAAAACTATGTATACCAAATTCAAAATTGATTTTTTTTTTATAGTTGAAGTGAATTTGGAGGTTTTAGGGCATGGGAACACTTCAGTAACTCTTAAGTTCGAGTGTCTTTGGAGCCTGAACCTCTTGAGTCTTCTTGACCCTCTCTTCTTTTATTTCCTACCGCCGCTGCTGGCTTCTCGATTTCTAAGTTTCCGGTTTCAGCCCATTCAACTTTATTAGAATATTTATAATTATTAAAGGTAAAACACAGAGAACAAATACGGTTATATCGAGTTCGTTGTACTGTCTTTGAGACGTACCTTGTAAGTTGTAGCCCACATGGGGTGCACCCATATGGCGTCTTGTTTGTCATATTCAGCTGGCACTTGAATTTATTGTGAGACAAGAAAGCTATTCGAAATTTTCGTTTTGTTCATTGAAAGGTCAGGATTTGGTAGTTATAGTTCGGTTGAAGGATTCAACAATCAAGTTGGGAAAATGCCTGAAAATGTAGTTGAAAAGCATAATTTTAATCAAAGGTACAGTGATAAGTTAAGGCCTTTTCAAACGGTTCAAAGTTTTGACTCATTTGGATGAGTCAACTTGAGTTGAGTAAAGTTGGACGTGTGAACAGAAGTTGGGCAAGTTGACTGAACATTTTGACTCATCTAGTTGACAGGGAGCCCACCGGTCCCATAATTCCTATGAATTCCTATATTTTTGAACCTGTCCTTTATTATCCTATAATTTCATGAAAGGTCCTATAATATCCTATATTTTTGACTTAGTCGAAGTTTTCGTATAGTTTAGCATCAAATTTATCAAAATTTAGCTTTTTTTATCGAGATCACATTTGAATAGACACCGAAATTGTGGAGCTCGCTTAGGATTTTTTAAATATTATCAAGAAGTTATATCTAGTATCTCAGAGAGAAGGTATAAATTCGCCAGATTTCCAGCTTTATCTCCAGTCCAAACGTAGCCTGTCCGGAGTTAATCCCCGTCTCTAAATTACAACCAGCATCTCATTGGATCTTGAAAACTCACGTCAGCGCGACGACGCGAGTGACAAAAATTACAGTCATATTTTCCGACTGAGGAGAGGCCAATTAGCCCGGCGCCTCCTTTCACGTCCCCCCTTGTATTTTGAAAGGGGGACTGGGACTATGGCGCGCGAATACAAAGGCATCTTATACTTTCTCTCTGAGATACTGATATAACTTCTTGATATTATATTATGTTATATTTTAATTAAGTTCTTCTGAGTTTTCAAAGTAAAATCCAATTTGTTATTTTTTATTTTTTGGGATTTTTCTACATAGTTTAAGCCCAAAATTGTATTATATTAGAGCATTTTTAGTCCTATATTTTCCTATAAAATCACATTTTTTCTCCTATAAAATCCTATAATTCCGGAAAAAATTCCTATTTTTCCTATATAAGGAATTTAAATTTAAGAGTGGGCTCCCTGAGTTGAGTCAAAAGTTGCATCGTCTGAAAAGACCTTTACTTAACCATAAATGGTATATTAAACCAGTATATATTTGAATTTTAGCCTTGACACGTCACACCTTAAAATTAAGCCATAATTTAAAGTTTTTAATGAAATTTTCAATACCAGAATTTTGCTAACTGCAGTTTTATGGGTTTTAAACTTTAGTTTTCTCGAAGATCCTTTCTTTTTTTAATTTTACACGTAATTTTAATTACGGTAAAATTTAAGAAACGGCACCAAAACCCCTGTCCCTGTCCCTGTCATTGTGCCGGACGCGTCCGCGAAACGAACGCTTACGATAAGAGAGGGAAACCGGTCGCGTCCGCGAAACGTACGCTTACGATGAGAGAGAGAGATCGCTAGCGTACGCGGTGGCGATACGAAGCTCCGCGTAGAGAGAGAACTGCCTGCCTGGTATATTAGTGAGAGGGGGAAGAGGGAGAGGGGGCATCCCGCTCGGAGAGAGAGGAAAGAAAGGTAGTTTAAATCTCGCGGGCTTTTTTGAGTGAAGGGAAACAAGATGATAATTTTCGTGCACTACTGCACTTTGTGCGCGTGATACATCAGAGATTATGCTGGATGGTTAGGTTAGGTTTCGTAAAATAGAGGGGACGCTTTACGGTCATAGTGATTTCTGGTTTAGGGGATCCAGGATTTTGTTTAAATACATTATTTGATTCGTATGGTTTTTAAAAATTATACTTTAGTGGGGTGCACAATTTAGTTTCATTAATATTATTTGAAATGTGACGTTATTAGAAATTAAAGGGATACACGATTGTGTTTCAGAAATGTTTTTAGTTGTACGATTTATTGGAAATCAACTATACGGGGGGTCACGTGAGCCGTGTATTAGTGAGAGGGGGAAGAGGGAGAGGGGGCATCCCGCTCGGAGAGAGAGGAAAGAAAGGTAGTTTAAATCTCGCGGGCTTTTTTGAGTGAAGGGAAACAAGATGATAATTTTCGTGCACTACTGCACTTTGGCCGCGTGATACATCAGAGATTATGCTGGATGGTTAGGTTAGGTTTCGTAAAATAGAGGGGACGCTTTACGGTCATAGTGATTTCTGGTTTAGGGGATCCAGGATTTTGTTTAAATACATTATTTGATTCGTATGGTTTTTAAAAATTATACTTTAGTGGGGTGCACAATTTAGTTTCATTAATATTATTTGAAATGTGACGTTATTAGAAATTAAAGGGATACACGATTGTGTTTCAGAAATGTTTTTAGTTGTCAACTATACGGGGGGTCACGTGAGCCGTGTAAAATTACTATTAAGGCCCAGCCCTTGGGCCATCTTGTTCTGTAAAATATTACGCTTTGCCAACTTTCCTGTACGTTTCTAAATGACTGGGGCGTATTCTCAACTCGGTATTACAATTATTAAAAGCCAGGCTTGCAATGGTTACCCCAAAAATGAAATTCAATTTTTCAAAGCCTCGGACAATTTACTTTTCAGGGTTCATACAAACCTGGAAAACAGGAAAAACCTGGAAAAATCAGGGAAATGAATAGTTGACAAAAACCTCAGGGCAAATTCAGGGAAATTTCTAAATTTTTGTAAAATTCAGGGAAATAGGGAAATTTGCGTCAAACAAGGGCTGAGTAATTAAGCAAAATGTTCATAAACATACCTTCCATAGGATTAACATTAAACTATACTTTGGAGGCTCATAACTCTGGTGTTATTAGAGGTACGGGGATGTCCTTTGATTATGAAATAGTCATATTTGCCCCCCTTCCTCTCTCGTTAACATTTGCTCCATAGGATTCTCCATAAACGGGAAAAACCTGGAAAATCCAGGAAAGTATATGGAGAAAAACCTGGAAATCTCAGGGAAAAATGTTTTCCAAAAGTTTTATGAACCCTGCTTTTACGTATTTTTAGTTTTGAATATATTTCTTGAAGGCGTTAGGATTACCTTCTTTTTAATCAGAAGTGTATAATGCACCTCATTCGAATGAAGTGTATATGTTAAAATAGCTTGTTTAAACAATTAGAGGGTGTACGAGATTTAAGCATGTGTTTTTACACTTCTAATGTAATACTCTTCTATTTTAAATTCATACTTTTGGAGTAGTAGTACAAGACGTCTTATTTCCCGCCCAATTTTCCCGCCATTTATCTTTTTGCTTCCTGCCTTTTTCATTTGCGATACCACTGACCTTACAAACTATATAGGGGTAGGAAAACTGTGTGCACACTTGATCAAAGTGAAAATAGGTTTATAGTACATCAAGGTCATTCGAGGAAATGAGGTGTTTTCCCCCCCTAAGCTCACTGTCTGCTTCGCAAAATATTACGAAGCCTTTTCTCGTCCCCTTTATAATGAGTGGTCCATGCATTTAATATATTTCTTATGAGAGATGCAAATTTACATATCTGTTCACGTTGATACATTTAATAGCGTGTTATGCAGGAAGAAGACGTTATTGAAAGCATCTGTCTTAGATTCTCCCCTAATATCTCTCTATTAATCGAACCTTCCTGTACATAACTATATAAATATATTTTTGGAAGGAATTTGAAATGACGTAACGTCGCGCGGTAAAAATTTTGGAACTTCAGCTAAAATTCTGCTTTAAAATAGTTTTCGAAAGCCGTAAATAACGATGATGGGGAGGGGTGTTGAACGTCAAATTTCAACTTCAATTGACAAGGACTATTTTTATCTTAACGGTTTTAAGTATATACTGACCATTCCGCCGTAGTATCCTACCCGCTGACTTTTTCAAGGTGTCATTGAGTACAGTATACAAGATGGCTTAGCTAAAAATATTAGCTAGAAAACGAAAGAAGCCACTGATGTGCAGTTTCAAAAACAAATTTTTTTCACTGGTGAACTTTCTTAGGCTTCACTTTCTGGAAGTTTGGGGTAAAATAATAAAATTAAGCTAAAATATTCCTGTATTTTTCAGCTTCAAATAAGGTAGGGCACTTGAAGTTTTAAATCCCCGGTGAATTCCTAACCTTTAAACGTTTCTTTTAATAGCCCACATATAGGCCTAGTCAAGGTGAAAGGAGCGAATAATTCACGAGGCAATAACTTGAGTGTGAAAAAAAACCCCCGCTAAAACTGAGGGAAACTTTAAAGGTTTTTCGGGGCGTTATAATGTCAATGGCAGCTGTAAACCATAACTTAAGCGTTTTTCAATATGCACTAAGTACCACCAACGTCAGCGAAAAATAAATTTAGGTCTAGAGCTTCTCACCTTAAACCATTTCAGTAAACCACTTCTCAGAAATGAGGTTGTTTTTGGGGAAACTTTTGATTTTTAAGAATTTTCCGGTCGTTCTAAGTTTGAGTTTTAAACTTTCAATTTCAAACGAAATACTTATAATAGAACTTTCTTATTGGTTTTCTTTTGAGAAGTAGGTTTTTCTATGGTCACCCCTGCATCCTGTATGTGGTTCCAAAGACATTAGTGATGGCTTGAAATAAATGAACTTTGGAGGAATGGTATCTTTGAAGCCCCATCTAACTTCTTTGTGCGCCACATACCGTCCTATCATTGTTTTGCGTTAACACTATCTCAAGTAGACGATAACAAGCCCCCTTTTTGAAATCAGTCTATTAGGTATAGGTTTCAGTGTAAACCAAACCTGTTACGACAAGTGACGTGCCCCTCGAATTTTGACTCACTTCACGTACAAGTTTCGGTATCATAAAATACATAAAGAATTCTCCGTACCGGTAATACTTTCGTTCTGTTTCCTTTTTGCTGTATCAATACGCTTTTAAAGTTGCGTGTAAAAGTTGTGGTGTAGTTCATTCCAATAGACTTTACTGGTGGTTGCGGTATAAGTTTTTGAAAGACTATTCCTCAATACAAATTGAATGGGAGACCATTGAAATACGGTGAAGAATTTCAAGTATTCTCGGCACGCGTTGGACCTCGTTAACCTCGCGCGCGGGATATGATTTCCACCGCACGAGAGACGCTCTCCTTTTGAGAGTCATTCTCCTTACATCCACGTCTTTCAGCGATTCCAGCCGGAAGATGTTCTAGTTTTAAAACCTTCTACATTGTTTTGAGTTCGTTAGACTAAGGGCTTGCTTTGAAACTTACGCATACTCGGACTGAAATGTATTTTCCGCACTTTTCTCTGTTTTTGAGAACCCATATCGAAAAATATCTAAGAAAATTCCGCGCCCATTGAGTTCTTGGCTTCGCAATTTCAGGCTCACTTTGAGAGAAAATCCGAATTCCCCTCGCTTGAATAGGGGATTTCTTTGGGTTTTATATGATGATGCATTGTGGAAATTTGGGGGGTTTAGTTAAGTTTTTATACTTTTGTAGCAAAGACAAATAAGAAATAATAGGAAGTGGAGTGGTCAGACTCTTGTAAGCCGGTTCAACAGTTCCGTGCAACGGAGGTTCGATTTTTTTGTTGAACACAACAGAGAGAAAACGGATTTGTTGAACACAGTCTTGGATAGGGTTGAGTTTCCTTGTGACTTTAAATTTGCATATATTTGGCCAAATCGTCGAATTCAGGGCATTTAAGCGAAGCTTATACTTGTTAAACAGGTGTATATTTTGAAGTTTGTTATCAAAACCTTCTACACTCGTCGGTTTATCGGCTGGTTTTCGCCTATAACACCTGCGCGGCCGCGATATTCACTACTTCGCACGCGTACCTTGAATTAGCAAGGGGTGTAACGCTAATCGAATTTCGTTTCATTATCCGCTTTTTTCGTTGATTGAATACTACACTATTGAAATCCTCAATTTAATTCACGAGTATCCGATCCCTCAACGTAACCTTGTTCAGCGCCATGTCTGTGGCTGAAAATAACGCATTGCACAGACAACTGTTAGGTTTCTATCATGTCGGCAATAGCTGAACTTTTCTCCGATAAACAACAATCCGAAGCTTATAATAAATTCATCACGACTTTACCCGAAGAAGTGGTTCTCGAAGCTATAGATTTCCTAAAAGAAAAAGTGAATATCAGTTCTATGATTTCATTCAGGTTTTCGATTCATAATTGTAAAATTTGAATTGTTTTTTATATTTAGTGCGAGGCGCCATTATCATTGGGTAAATAGGTTTAAATTGTTTAAGTTTTGCAGTAAAAAGTGTATTTTTAAAATAGCTCTGGATGTTGGATGCGGAACTGGGAATAGTACTAGATTGTTAGCACCGCATTTTGAAAATATTTTGGGAATCGACGTTAGCGATTCTCAACTGGATCAAGCCAGAAATCACGAATTAAATCCGCCGAATGCTAAATTCCTGTAATATTTTACGTCTTTGAATTTTTCTGCACCGTTATTGATTCGATTGAAATTCGAAATAGAAAATGTCCGGCTGAAAAGTTTCCGTTAGAGGATAATAGCGTTCAATTGGTCAGCGTTTGCCAGGCCTTGCATTGGTTTGATTTAGAACCATTCTTGGTAGAAGCTAAAAGAGTTTTGGTACCCAATGGGGTTCTCTTGGTTTGGAAGCAGTCCGTGCTTTTTTCTAATGTTTACTTCAACGACCCTCAAAAAATTGACGACTTTAAATTGATGGTTAAAAAGGTTAAAGTTTTTCCATGGATAGATATAATTTTAGAAGTAGGAATGGAGAACGGTTAGTATTTACTTCAGTCCGACTCATAGCCCAGTGTAGAACCCTTCCCTCCAACAAGTAACGAAAAGTTTAAATTATCTTATTGGCTCACTTAAACTACGTTTCATGACGTTGCTGAGGGGGGCGGTGAAAAATACGTAATCTTTTTTTACCTCTGTCGCTATGACCCACCTCTTCTTTCATACCCCCGTTCCCGGGGAAGGGGGTCCGGGACTTTGACGTGCGCCCAGATTACTCTGTTCTCCATTCCTACTTCTAAAATTAAATCTATCCCTGGTTTTTCTCAATAGTTAATAATGTATGGTGCTCCTACAATTGCATTTACATTTATATAGTATTGGGCGGAACCCATGAAGCTTTATCGCGATATAGAAATGTGGCCGAGAATTATTAAATTCTATCAAACTCTTGATTTGAGTACATCATTTGATCATGTCGTAAAGTGAGTTTAATTGCGAAACTCTTGAAAAATCTAATTAATAGGTAACTATATGAATTTGTTAGGAGAACGCACGCGTACGAACTGAAGATGCCGCTAAGAAATTATATTGGGTCATACGGTATGTGGCCCTCAATTGTCAAAATGCGGAATGAAAATCCGCAATTGGCTGCGAAAACGATTAAAGATCTGAGCGATAGGTTAATATTTTTTATCCTCCTTTTAATATCGTTTTATCAAGGACTCATTAGCGTGTGTTACGTTAATTAGTTCTTTTTGGCACTTTTTCGTATTAACGAATATTGTAAATTTATAGAGCTGAGGAAATTGTAGGATCAATGGATACTGATATTGTTTTGCGAATGAAAGGAGATCTAACATTGTGTAGACGATAGTCATTTTTCTCGCACTTGTATTTGGTTTGTTTTCTGGGGGTTTTCTTTGGAACTACTCGAAACCGATTTTAGAAAATTTCTTAACCTTCCTGTTGGATTCTTATCGAATTTATTAAAAAAATAAAAATTCGTAGCTCAGGCCAGCTACTACCAATAATCTTGGCGTCGTCTTTTACTTGAGGTTTTGGACGGCACTCTCTTCTGAATGCTAAAAGATTTTTGCGGTGCCTACATCCAATATCCCGTTCAACGACGGAATCCATTCACGCTGTATTTTTGTGTATGTATAGTCTAGCCACGAATTGACAGCTATAAATTGGTCTACTGACTAGCCTAATATTTTACCAGTAGCTGTAGGCTAAGTTTAGCAAGGTCTTCTGGGAAATATCGCGATAGTAATAACGCTCTGCGTGGAATGGATGGGTTCAATAACGCAACGTTAAACCGAAATTATCAAATTTTTTCTTAAACTTTAATTGCTGTGAGATGGCTTTAATCCGCTACCCTTTTGGAAGATGGCTAGTAGTAATTAGGTGCTTATACAGGCTGTTTCTGATGAGTATGGAATAAATTAAGGGGACTGTTCTTTGGGTGATTTTGAGTCGAAAATGTTTTCGAGTTATGACTTTACTGTTTTAGGGATGACCCCTTAATTACATTAGCATTGCCTTTCAGTTTCTTAATTAAATTTAAGGGGACATTCGTAAAGTACTCCAATCTTAACTAGAAAACAGTGGTCCCGACGTCAAATGTCATAGAAGTTACATTTTCGACCCAAAATCGCCCAAATTCATTTATTGCAGACTTATCAGAAACACCATGTATAGATTTAACATGCAGGAAACTCGGCGAAACGTTTTTACAAAAATGATAACATTATGTTCCCCATAATTAAATTAGAATATATATTTATTAACTTTAAATTATAAATCCTGATTAACAATATTCTCAAGATCTGACTTCAAATCAATAACTAAATCTGATTTAACTATATGCTACACTAATATACATTTTACATCCCGTATACTCAGTTAAGCCACGTTGAAAATTAACACCGTCTTATGGTAGACCTAAACTAACAGTAATATAACTAAGATGATACACCTACTCAAACTCGCTCATTTATTAAACCTTATTCTCGCCCCCCTTCGGTGTATTTAACATTCAAAGTCACGTCCTTGAATGTCTCCCTTTTCCAGCTGATATCTCTGAAGTCTCGGTGTATAGTTTCACAGATTCTATACGCTCCAAAACACGATTAGTCCCACTACTCACGACCCGACACTTTCGCTATGTTGCAATTTGTAGTCAGGCCCCTCTAACTCTGTCTTAACTATGAAATCAGTAAGCCCTCTAAAACCCCTTTTCCGTCCTAAATACCTTCCATTCCTCCCTTGTAGCAATGACATATAGAAATAGCGGAGAGTGAAGTACTAGGCCTCTGTGACAACGAAGAAATAGTCACAACTATTGGGAAATAACAATCGGGCAGGTTTTGTTTCTCGAGACATTCGCCGCTTTCGTTGAAGGTTTGATGACACCAAAATACTTCTTTTCGAGAGAAGCGTATCCCCATAAAGACGGGTAATTTTTGGAGGTTATATTCCCTTTACGCGCTTCAATATCGATTGTGCTGGTGGTATAGCAAAATTCACGAAGCTTCTACCGGTTTAATTTGGCCTACTGTTGGATGTTGTCGATTTTGGCTCCTTATTAAGCTGACCTAATCTCTTTCCCGAATGCTTTAGGCTTTAGAGGATCCAATAGGTCCTTCACTGTACTTTCTGGTCTATATAGCGTAGCACCACGACATTGTTAATCGAAGACGCTTAATAAATTAGAAGCAAGCCTCTTATACCTTATCTCTAAAGGAAAGGTGAAACGACGCAAAAGCAATAAGGGGGTAGGCAACCCTCGGTATCGAGATATAGAAAGCCGTCTCTGCGCACTGTTTGGACCCAAAACGTCTAGAGCGCAGGCGCCGAAAAAGCGAGATGAAATGCAAAATTTTACCCCTTGTCTTTCTCTCTTAGTTACATCGAACAGGCTTATACCCTTGGCAAAGCTAAATGATTAAGAGTGATCGGAGTATAGATGTAATCCGAATACTATTAGCCCCTCGAGTTATAATCAATCAGAATGCTAAATTCAGTGAAATCGATTGAAATTTGCTTCAGTTTTGGAGCTATGAAGATTTGTTTACTTTTTTTAGTCACCATTTGGAAAAATGGACGCTGGTATAAACAATCGATTTGGTTCTAATTTAAAATCAGGAAGAATATTTGTACGCCTACAAACAAGGTACTGTTTGTTCTCCCTTGAAAATACCCCCGTTAGAATGATGAACCCCTCGGGGAGAGGATAGAATCTGGGAAAACACTTTCATTAAGAATGGGTATAGCTAGAGGGGGGGGGGGTGGCGAAGTTTACTTTGCTCTCGATGTTTTAGGCCTAACGCTTTCTCAATCCTCTTTGATGAATTAATCGGTTACTGGGGTGGGAGAAGGGATATCCCTAGACTTTGGTAACTTTGACCTACAACAAGAATACCAAGAATTATTATGTTTATAACCCCTTGGGATAACAAGGAGATGCCGAAAGTGTTGGGTATAAATTCTGATGGTTTGGTTCATTAGCGACTTTTCGGTGTCTATTGGGCTTTTACATCTTTTGTAATGTTTTTCTTTTTTCTAATGATGATATACGTACTTTAAAGAATATACAGCTCCGTTCCCGCAAAGCATTAAAAGCATAAATTAATAAAGAAAATATATATTGATTTATATTTGGGTATTGTCAAGAGTAAATGATAGTTTCCATTTGAGGAACTTTTGTGAGTTGAATTTATGCGTGGAAAAATATAACCAGGGTTCATACAAACCTAGAAAAATCAGGGAAATAAATTGTTGACAAAAACCTCAGGGAAAATCAGAATTTTTAGTAAAATTCAGGGAAAATCAGAATTTTTAGTAAAATTCAGGGAAAATCAGAATTTTTAGTAAAATTCAGGGAAAATCAGAATTTTTAGTAAAATTCAGGGAAAATCAGAATTTTTAGTAAAATTCAGGGAAAATCAGAATTTTTAGTAAAATTCAGGGAAAATCAGAATTTTTAGTAAAATTCAGGGAAAATCAGAATTTTTAGTAAAATTCAGGGAAAATCAGAATTTTTAGTAAAATTCAGGGAAAATCAGAATTTTTAGTAAAATTCAGGGAAAATCAGAATTTTTAGTAAAATTCAGGGAAAATCAGAATTTTTAGTAAAATTCAGGGAAAATCAGAATTTTTAGTAAAATTCAGGGAAAATCAGAATTTTTAGTAAAATTCAGGGAAAATCAGAATTTTTAGTAAAATTCAGGGAAAATCAGAATTTTTAGTAAAATTCAGGGAAAATCAGAATTTTTAGTAAAATTCAGGGAAAATCAGAATTTTTAGTAAAATTCAGGGAAAATCAGAATTTTTAGTAAAATTCAGGGAAAATCAGAATTTTTAGTAAAATTCAGGGAAAATCAGAATTTTTAGTAAAATTCAGGGAAAATCAGAATTTTTAGTAAAATTCAGGGAAAATCAGAATTTTTAGTAAAATTCAGGGAAAATCAGAATTTTTAGTAAAATTCAGGGAAAATCAGAATTTTTAGTAAAATTCAGGGAAAATCAGAATTTTTAGTAAAATTCAGGGAAAATCAGAATTTTTAGTAAAATTCAGGGAAAATCAGAATTTTTAGTAAAATTCAGGGAAAATCAGAATTTTTAGTAAAATTCAGGGAAAATCAGAATTTTTAGTAAAATTCAGGGAAAATCAGAATTTTTAGTAAAATTCAGGGAAAATCAGAATTTTTAGTAAAATTCAGGGAAAATCAGAATTTTTAGTAAAATTCAGGGAAATCAGGGACATTTGCGTCAAACAGGGGCCTATTAATTAAGCAAAATGTTGATAAACATACCCTCCATAGGATTAACATTACACTAAATTTTGGAGGCTCATAACTCTGGTTCTACTATAGATACGGGGATGTCCTTTGAGTATGAAATGGTCCTATTTGCCCCCCATCCAACCATACTAAAAACTTGGGGTTAAGACAAACAGGGGCCGATTAATTAAGCAAAATGTTCATAAACATACCCTCCATAGGATTAACATTTCACTAAATTTTGGAGGCTCACAACTCTGGTTCGCTCTGGTTCTTCTAGAGATAAGGTGATGTTCTTCGAGTATGTTACAGTCCTATTTGCCCCCCACCTCTTCCTTCGTTAACATTTGCTCCATACGATAGTCCATATATGGGAAAAACCTGGAAAACTCAGGGAATTTTTTTTTTCCAACCGCCGGAACCACTGAACTATGAAAAATGGTTACAAAATTTACGTAATTCGTAAATCCACTGAAAGAAGTGGATAAACACGCATTTAAGAAATGGATTAAACTATAGTCCTGACATCCATTTGACGTTAGCTGTTGACAGCTGAGATATGTTTTCTTGTAGGAAGACGTATGTAGGTTTTATTTTGAAATAATTAGCCAAGGGACCAGAAAAGTCATTATTATACATAGAAGTCCCAAATCTTATCTGATTTATATATCAAATTCGAGAAGGAAAATTGTCAAATGTTTGTGTTGTATTTTTCGACACCCTGAAAACCTCAACCAAATCTCCATATGAATATATTCGCTCTTGCAAATATTGCCTATCACAACTTATCCCCTTATCATAGAGACCAGTCACCTTATTTTGATTTCCAAAGATGGAACGTCCTTACGCAACTATCTTGACGTTTTGACCCATGAAGCGGCAACTCTTCCTTACCCTTTAACCTTAGTGACCGCGGACACGTGTTGATGGTATACATTTTAATCGAGATGGACCTCCAGAAGTCATTGCGAATGTGAATGTATATATTCGTATGTATATTTTCTATTTCCTGTTCGCGTAACCCATAAGATATGTCCACGTCGATAAATTCGTCAAAACACGACCCTCTCTCAAAAGATAACGGAATTGGTGAGGGATGGAAGGGCGAGTATACCCCCTTTGCCACTCGTAATTGGATTTGGTATGTATGTTCTTCTGGAAGTAGTCAGCGTGTGTGAGATAGGGGTAGGAAAGATTATGGATTAAAAGTGAATGACTTGAAGTAGATCAAGATATCTCGCTATTTGGTTGTTTGCGTTTCTTCGGAAGAGCTAATGCAACAAAGTCTCCTGGAAAACCTTTAGTTATTTGAATAATGTCCAGGAGTTTCAAGGGAAATTTATCGCAAAGATCAAGGAAAAGATATATGGGGAACTTCTCTTCGAGAGAAGTGTACCATGAAGCGGGGTAACTGTAACGTGATTATGGATGTCTAGGGTAGAAGTGTCCGACAGTTCTATAGAATTAATAGAATTAGTCAAATTATTTCACAGTGACATTGTAAGGAAATTTATAGTTTTTCGTCAACGAATGGGTTTTTGGTTCAGTGCATTTATATATGGATTTGATATTTGTGTTAGAGCTAGGGCATTGCATCGACGCATCAAACCGCACCACCACCACGATGCAGAAGCCGTAGACAGTTGGAAAAGGGTCTTTCTTATCTCGGGGCTATCTTCGAATGAGAGTCATACGTCAGGCCATTCGTATATAAGCTATACTAAACTAAATAAACAAGCTAACATAATAGATTTCTGGGAGAGAGAGAGAGTGAATGCCATACATAGACAGAGAAATGATCCGATGGAAAAGTCACCTACTGATCGTCACGTACTATACGTAACGGAACTATTGTTGGTGTTGATGACGTTTTGAGGGCTTTTTTATACTAAGGTATATCTTCATTCATAAAGATATTATTGAGATTGTGAAAGGGGAATTTGATACTGTGTACTTCTCTTATCAGTAGAAAGTAACGCGTTTAGGGACATGAAAACCCCGATCTTTAGTGTCTGTCGTGTTATAAACAAAAAATACCCTTGGATACTGAGACAAGGAGCTATACCTACTTTTCTGGTATTTCAAGGTCATTCGAAATTATTTACAAAAGCACTGTTTAAAGGTAAGCGTTTGGGAGGAAGTAAATGATGCGTGCATCGCGGAATATTGTTACTTTGCGCGTCCGCTTTAGATTTAAAAGGACCGTGATTTCGCAATTATATAGTATGACACCTACCTGACAGGGCGTTATGATATTTGTAGCTTCGAATAATTATTTTTATCCAATTTAATTTTGAAATGAAGCCGACAGAGCAAAGAGAGATTCCCCAAGTGAACCAATTTTAATTAAAAAAAAAATTCTGTAGGAAGTTCACTATTTTCTTTGAATTTAGTTTCCGACTGGTTTATTATCTTTAAGTTTAAGCCGTACGTCATGCAGAAAACGAATTAAATTCCCTTTTTATTTGGTTAGTTTTTCGCGCTTCCTCTTTCTTGTTCTTTTCTTTACCTATGGGACTGGGAATCTTCACCAAAAAATGGTGATGTTGATGACTTTAACTAAGCCTTGGTTGCTATTTACCCAGAGACCATTGCGCGTATTTGCACTTCTTTTCAGAAGGCGCGGACCTAACACTATGTAAGCGAACCTTTCTTTTATTTTCTTTCCTTACGAGGTTCATTTATTTTGGTGTGCCTTGTAATTGGAATGCAGTTATTTGCGCAACCCTCTCCTTCTATAGGCTTAGTCTAATTATTATTTAGGTTTAGTAATTTCAAATGACCTTTTTGTAGGCTTCCATTAAGAGTCATTCTTGATCTTGATCTTGAAATGTAAGATATTGGGTTCCAATAGATCGGACGAATTGGTTTGGCAAATTTCAGGAAAAACTATAGTTCACACTGATGGGTTTTTGCCGTTTCCACAGTGTTGCCAGGTCGTAGGTGATTCAAGCCATTCCAGAGAGAAAGGGTAGCAGTTCAGTTTGACTCGGTACTTGACTAACTGAGGGCCTGACAACACTGGACTGAAGTTTTATCTGCGAGACGAGGGGGAGGAATTTTCTCTACCCCTTTTATTGAAAATTACCTTACCTATATGAACTGTTAATGAAATGCAAATATTTTAAACAAATTTACAACAGTTTTTATTCATAATTTTTAATACATGTTCTTCCCAAAACACATACTTTAAATAAATAAAAATTCTAATTAATTTAATCCCGATTATTTTTTGAACTTAAATATTCTAATTTAAATAAATAGATCTTCAATATTTAAATATCGACTTCGGAAGTTAAAGTAGTCTTTTAGATTAAATTTTGTTTTTATGTATTTTAACGTAATTTTTTTTCTTCCGTAAATTGATTGGCACTCTAGTTATTATTATTTTTATTTAATTTAGTGATGGTGGCGACGTTAATTTGTTTTTTAAATGACGTCAGAGAAATCTCGGCCAATCACTAAGCGATAGGGAGCCCCTTACTCCTCAATAACCGGCCTGGTTGGTTGTTTGTTTATTTATTTATTTGTGATTCTTAAGTCATTTGTATGATTTTAAATTTACGAATATTATCTTTTTTGGGATATTTTTTTAAACAAATATTTACAATTATTTTGACAGTGTTTTCTATGTATTGTGACGTCACAAAATATATACCACATTTTACATAATTATGCCGGCTAATGAGATGTACCCTAGTACCTAGTTAAGGCTTCGAATTCTCAACATCATATTTTTGGTACAAAATTTATTTTCTAATTGAAATTTATTAGTTTTAGTTAAGCAATCTGTGTTTAATTTAATTGTACCTGGCGCGTGAGCGATATTCTTGAAGTATTTAAGCCAAACTTAAATTAATTAATTAATTTATCATCCTTAAATTTTCTTTCATTTATAAAATTTCATAAATTTTAATTTTATATCTTATACCGTTTTATACGTAGTTTCATTTAGGTGTTATACCGTTTTTATGAGGAATGGGATTATAGTTTAACCAACGTTCCCGATATAAATGTCAACAACGAGGGAAAACGTTATTTTCTGAAGTTTTATTAGCGGTTACGGTTACGTCTACTATATCGTTCTATACTGACGTTTTGAGGTTAAACTAATATTTAAATATATTTTTTTCTCTTTTCCAAGATTTTCTGTTTATATATACGTCTTCTCATATAGTATATATATTTATTAACAGCCATATATATAGATTTTTTTTGGTTTTACATTTGTGGGTGGTTATTTTGAAACATTTTCATGAGTGTTTACTTCAGTAGTTTCCGATATAAAAAATATTGTCCTTTCATTTTCCCTTTACATACAAAAAACGAATTCTCTTCCGATATCAGTCTAGTCATATTCTTTTTGCTTTTTGGCACCGCAATGTTTCTCGTGGTTTTTTTTTTTGGATTATTAGGGTTGAGGTTATACATTTTTTTTTATTAATTTTAGGGTTAGCGTTCAATTAATCACACACCTTCATTTTGAGTAGTAGCGATTTGTAATCGCACCGAATCAGTGTCCGAACTGTATCGAACTGATGTAGGTATTTCTTTGCACGTTAACGGTGGAGTTGTGGCTACCAGTAAGGTGGTACTGGTCCCGTCTTTAGTCGAGAGTCCATTGCCTGTTTTGGGTAGTAGGGATTCGTGGCCCGTGTCGTGGCCGTTGCACGTGCGTTCCGCGGCTGGAACGTACGATCTTCGACCGACGGAGGCGCAATTAGCGGTGACCCTGCCTCCTTGACCCTCTTGAAAGCAGGGCAGGACCAATTTGAATTCTTTCCGGAAATTCTCGTTGAGCCAGGCGTAGAGAAAAGGGTTGTAGCAAGTGGAACTCATGGCGGCCGCGTGCGACAGAAAGTAGAAGACGCTGACGTAACGCCAATTGGAGGCCGGGATGTAAAAGTCTTGAAGAAGGTTGTAGATGTTGAGCGGCATCCAGGAAGCGCCGAAGATGACCACCATGGCGATTAGCATGCGGTTGGTACGTCTGGAACGTTCCCTCTCGATTTCTTCTTTGCGAAGAGACTTGGCGCCCGGTTTGCATTTGGCGCGATAATGCAGGTTGATGCAGACCTTGAAGTAACACAGACTAATGATGATGAATGGGATGACGAATTGGAGCACCGACGTCGAGATTGAGAACCATTTGCGGGCTGTTTCTTCCGGCCAAACCTGTTCGGAAAGAATCCCCCATTTTAGTTGGGTTTCATCGAGATCAAAGGAAATGGAAGGTGTTAACTTCTAAGGAACGATCCTCTTTTAGGAATACTAACCTAAATCATCTATAATTTGGAGGATGCTAGTCTCTGATCAATTATTTTATCTAACCTAACTTAATTAGCAATGGAATTGGTTATACATACTAATTGATCAAGCTTTTGAATTATGCTAATCTAAAAGTTCACTAGACTGATCATAAATATATTTAACGTTCACTGACCTCTTCGCAATATAAATTATTATCCTGGTCAACGACACTCATGAAAATACCGTAGGGTAGAGTGAGCAGAGCCGCGGCCAACCAGACACTGACGATAATCAGTACGCAGTTGGTGACCTTCAATCGCTGCCTGAAAGGGTAAATGATGACGAAGAAACGATCAATAGCGATGGACATCAGCGTAAAGGCCGAGATATAGACGCTAACTCCTTGGGCGTAGGGAACCAAATGACACAGCACCGTCCCGAAGATCCATTCACTCAGGAAAGTGTACAAGGGCGTAAATGGCACGGCGAACATACACAAAAGAATGTCCGAGAGGGCCAAGTTGGTTATAAAGTAATTGGTCACAGTCTGCATGTGACGGTTTCGAAAGACGACGTAGCAGACCAGGACATTCCCGCATATTCCCACCACGAATATGATAACGTATAGACAACAGAAGAAGGCTTGCACCGCTGGTAATTGGATGATCGTGTCGGGTTCGGGGCTATCTGGTTCGTCCGTCGAGTTTAAGTTCATGGTGATGTTTTCCGACGTCAAGTAGGCTGATAGGGCGGCAATGTTAGCGAATGGCAGATTGTTCACGAGCTTCAAATGGATCGCTGTTTTGGCCCAAGGATCTAAAATGTTCGGTTCGCCAGGCGTTTCCATTTCGATGCTGATTGACATGGTTGCCGCTGATATACGTAACGTGTTACGTTTCGCTTTATTAAATGAATAAAACACATTGAAACATTTCCAGTGTAACTCGATACCGAATGACAATGGTCACATAATTTCAAGTCATAGAACCAAATAGTAAAATTATCATAAGTTGATAAGATATGTCCCATAAGTTTGTTACTGGTTAATGAGAGCTTGTCAAGAAGTGACGTAGATGACACGTCATAGATTTACCTAAAGCGACGCCTAATGAGGCGCTGTCAAAAGCTTAGTGTAGTCAATTCTCGCTTGTCGTTCTCGAACTAGCTCTCATTAAGTCTCTAGCACTGCGAAGCATATAAACTTATGATATTACTTACCTTAAATTCCTGTACTTTTTTCACAGTATCAGCACGCACCATTGGAGGGTACACGCTTGTAAAAATGTCGGTGTTTTTTCTTTCTTTTGCAACACTTTCACGGTGTTTCTTTAGACGTATTGCGTGACTTTTTCGTATATTTCAAAGTTTTCCACCACCGACTTTACCCTTACTTCCATGACGAGTTTGTTGGATGAGTTTTCGTTTGACGTTTTTACATATTTTCTCGATTCCGCTCGAAAAAATCGCTAGAAAATACTTCCGTATGTAGTTGCTGAGTTTTTTTTTCTTAAGTCCAAGATCGGGTTAAATCTGCGGTATTTCTCATAACCTTCGCACGTTTTTGCAAGTTTTTTTATTTTGCGCTGGCTGATGCTTTGGTGAAAATTCTCCGGCAAAACTTCTCCTCAACCTTGGGAATTTCTGAGCTTTTCCAAACTGCAAAAAAAAAAGTAAAAAATTGGAAAAAACCTGGTTTATTTCGTTTTTCAAAAGTAGTTTAAACCGAGATTATTATAACATAAACACGCGTTTAAATATAAATATAATTCCATATTTATAACAAATTCTCTATGACTAATTACGCGTTATTATAATTTGGAGGACTATTAATTCAAGAGTGTTGTCCTATTTTATTTTTAGTTGTAACCGGCGGAAAACTTCTTGTTAATTTTCTTTATAAAGTTATTGATTATTGGCTGAAGGGGGAAAATGTTAGATTGAAATACTAGAATTGAATTTTTTTTTGGTTTTGTTTTTGTTGTTATAAAGGTTATTTAGGGCGTTTATAGAATTGAAATAAACTTGTATCGCGTGACCTTATGCTAGCATGATAAATTGCAAGATTGTTTTAAATTATTTTATATAGGCATTATATTTGTTATTGTTGAATCTATTTCTTGCGGGATTTTATTTGAGTATGTTTTCATTAATGTTTAGAAGGAAAATTAAATATACTCGTTTAATAATAATTTTATTGATTTTTAAATTACGATTCGTGAATATTTTATGTTTCAAGATAAAAATAGTTATACATGCGTAATTAAAACCAGCTAATATTCTTAGTAGAAAACCCCATCACGTATATTATACTAAAAATTAACCGTCGGAAGCTAATTAGTTCCATTTTTTTAAGTCCTAACCCAACATGAGACTAGCCAATATTAACTTGAAATAAATACATGAATCTCTTCTTAAATATTTAAAATATTTCAATTTAAATACTTCATTTTATATTTATTCTATGGCGTAAAAGAAAGTCCCAAAGCATTAAATTTAGCTTTCAAATATTTAGGTTATGTTTAGAAATAAACTTTCAACTGGATCAAACGCCTTTAGAAGTGTATATTTTCTTAGAAATGTTTACCGAATATTTCTCGCTCGAAATTGCATTTTAAAACTTTAATCATAGTACAATTTCTTTTTAGTTTATTTTATAAAGAAATATCATTAAATTGGAACCATACTCAAACTATTTCCCTCTCCTCCCCTTGAACTAAGTTTTTTTCTTGCTAGATTCCATATGATCCCATAAATCGTTATTTTTTAATATGAAATTCAACAAAAGTCTATAGCGGATGATAAGGGTAAATGATGGTAAATTTGATCCGTAAAGAGACACGATACCTCGCTTTCCATCTCGCTATCAAGTTTAAGCTGATTATGCTTCCATTTGGGGATATCATTTCACTTTCTTTCTCCTACCCCTCTTCTCAAAAGTTGTCAGAAAAATTCGAGACAAAATTTATTTCAAAAAATACGTAAGATATAAATAATTCCACTCGCGTTTTTTACTTGTAAGGGAAACTTAACTTAAAAACTAGTGTTATTATTTATGTTTTCTGCAAATATTTTTTTAGTAAAACTCGTATCAAACGCTTTTTAGTTGATATATAGGGTTCAAATCGTACTGTAAAGGGAGGGCGAATGTAAATACAAATTGGATTTTGGAGAATCATTTACTTTCACTTTGAAATTTTTTTTTTGTAACTGGTGAATATTACGTTGCAATTTAATTAATGCTCTATTGTTTGTTAGCTTAAAAGGATACTTCGGAAAATAATTTTATAAAATAATAAAGCGTATATAATATTGAATATATCAATTGGAACTCTAGTTAACAAATATTTATATATACTGTATGCCACAAGAGAATAAATTTTTATACTTTGTAGTTCAGTTTGGTTTACACCGTTGTACCGTGGATTTTATTCAATGGGGACTTAGTCACAGATTCGAGTTTCCAAGGACAACGCAATCAATGTCTTGAAAGTTTCTCTCCTAGAAAGATTTTCTAAATTTAGGTCCATTGGGAATTGGGAATATTTGAGTTGAATAATATTCAAAGTAGATTTATATTTATGATCCGTTTTAGACTTTCCGTTGTAAAATTTTAAGGTTTTTAAAATGCGTATGCATTTGAAAACTAATAGACAAGTTTTGAAAGGCTGGAATAAACTCTTGTTCTAGTAAATAGCGAGCCAAATTTAATCATAAATATTTAAATATTAATAAAATCTAAAGACAAATAACGATTGCTTAAAGAATATATCTAATTAATAAACAATCAACAATCAGAGTTAGCTTAGGTGCACTTTAAACTGTTTAACAAAGATAATAATTATAGCATAGTTTGATTATTAACGAGTAACGTCAGAAAAGGAGAGAAAGGGATGGCTATAACCTTGACTTATCTGACTGAAATTTGTTTCGGGTATACATTGACAAATAATGACTCTAAAGTATAATCCTAGAAAACTTCCATATTCAAACCGTACTAAAGTATATTTACAAGCGCATTGCTTCAATAAATAGTTTTAACTTACGTATTCCTGCATTTCTATTATGAATATTTAAGTGCTTGTAAAATGTTTCAAAACTTACGCTTCACCAAACATTATAGATTCTCCTTTCGTATTCATATATCATAAATTCATAAGATACGTTCTATAAGTTTGTCACTGGTTACTGAGGGCTTGTTATGAAGTGACGTCGGTGAAACGTCATAGATTCTCGTAAAGCAACGCCTGGTGAGGTTCTATCAAAGACTTAGTACAGACTCAATAGGAAGATGGACTGCAAAACCGAGTGTAGCCAATTCTCGCGTCGTTCTCGAACTAGCTCTCAGTAAATATCTAACATTACGAAGTATATAGGAAGTTTCATTCTTATGGAACATATCTTATAAACTTATGGTAAACAACGCCATCCCATTACATCGGGTATATAAAGATTTTTATAGCCTTCTCTAAAAGGTTAATCTTTCGCGTGATCCCATTCCGAGTTTAGAATTCATTACTTTACCGTTCAAATATTTAACTATCGCGTCTATATATTCAAAAGGATGTAGCTGCCTGATTATAGGAAGAAACACGGTATACTAAAAGGCTTCTAATTATTGCAGGCTCCTTACGTTGCTTATGTACATTATCCACCGACAATTTGCGTAAACACGATGAGCTCCATAACCACAATGAATCGTTAACCGCAACTATGGCTTTACCGTCATTGAAATTCCTTCTCTCTGAGACCAGACGTACCATACCGCTCAATCTATGCAATCTCTAGCGTTACTAAACTTCCGGTTGCCAGCGACGTCTACTAGCTTGTCTCTCATCTCGAATAGATACGCAACTACACTGTAAAAAAAAGGGGTCGGAAACGCACCTTTAAAGGTGTTTTCTTCCCCCACAGGAGACGCACCCTTTTAGGTACAAATTCGCACCCCATATATAGGGTGTTTATAAATACCCTAGTATGTGGGGTGTTTTTAAATACCCTAAGGTGCTTAATAGAACCCTTAAAGGAATTTAACTGGACCTCAGAAATTCTGCTTAGGGTGTGAAAAAATACCCTTTCATCTTTTAAGGGTGCGAATCGAAACCAAATATGGTATTTACCTGTACCTGATAAATTCGGTTGGGGGGTTCGAAAAAATACCCTTTCAATTGTTGGGGTGTGAATTGAAACCATTTATGGTATTTAAATGTACCTGATGAATTCTGTTATGGGATGGAAATTGAAACCAAATGCATTGACCTGTACCTGAAAAATCCCCCTAGGGTCCAAGAAATGGCATTTCGGCCATTTACGGGTACTAACAAATATAAAATTTGCTGTGAAAGGTTTAATTATTATCATACATGGTTCTTTCTTATAGTAGAAAAATGTTGTTCACTGGTGTGAAAAACTTTGGCACTTTTGTGTGCCTAAATAGCTACGTAATATATATTACACAAGAAGTAATAAATTAACTTTTACATTAAGTCTTTAATTCGAGGTTCAGAGACAACAGTGTTATAATTCATTAAAAATAGTGAAATGACTTAGAGCGCGAAATTCAAAACCAAAAACTTTAAATCATTTAAAAATGCAACAAAACTAGTATAGAATCAGAACGTCACTTCGCAATTTTTCGGTTTCTTCGTTATCTGCAATGGAGTACTTCTCAGAGACAAGTTACGTTCACCATCGGCTTTATTAATCATCCGTTCTATAGCTGTTCTGTGACAAAATGGTGACAAGTCTTAAAAACCTTGCTTGGCACTTTCTATCCATTATCTACGCCATTTGTATCTCTATCCATACTGAAATATTATCCACAGAAGTTGTATTATAACTCTCATATATCCACCACTATGTTTATAAGGAATTAATGAATAGCCATGCCTAAATTAGTTGTTCGTTTTTGGTTTAATCTTTTAATCATAAATTAGTCTGATTTATTATTCATGGGCTTACGGCTTTTATTGAGACGTTGAAACTTCTCGAAGAAAACTTAAGAATTAAAATGGTTCATATCCGCATTGGCATCAGGGCTACGGTTGTCTTCAAATGTCCACGCGATTAGAAGTAGGCAACCTAAACCACAGCAAAATGAACCCAATCTTAAAAAACCTAGCCAAAACGTAAACCTAACCAATCGAACCTAACCCTAACCTAATTTAACAAACCGTGATTACTATGGATAGTTGCGAACGTATCCCGGTCCAAGCTGTTAAAAAGGTTGGAACATTTTCATAAATAGAAGTTAAACTTACAAAAAGTTTAGTTAAAATAATTACCTTTCTTAAGTGGTTTGATAACAGTGAAACACAGACGCAAGTACACCGACCGTTAAGCCTATTTTGAATTTGAAAATCATCGCGCCTCGTGAATCTGCGTTCGCGAGCTAAATAAAAGAGTGCAACAGCGCGTGCGCTGTTGTTTGGGGTATAAAAATACACCCTTTTCCCGTTTAAAACACCCTTCATGCGTTAAACATCTACTAAGGGTATGATAATACACCATCAAATATTGAAAGGGTTTTCATTAACACCTCAGGAGATGCTAAAACGCACCTAAAGGAGTTTTTTGACAAAAATACCTTTTTAGGTGCAAATTTACACCCCCAAAATACCCTCTTTTTTTACAGTGTACACTGTCTACCAGAAAAGGGGTGAGTGAGTTACCTAACTTTAAAATGTCCAATGTTTCCTTAGTTTTCCTGCCAGAAGAAGTAGATTATTAGTAGCTACTAAAGTTATCAAAAATAGTATAAGTTCTCTTTTTAGGGAAATGTTTTAGGAGTTTTTTGTGGTTAGGCCCGGGTATTTTTGCTTAGAACTGGTTTAATTTACTACCGGTAATTCTAGGTACGTAGGGAAATTTAGGGTCTTGAGATATTTTAGACTTAATTGGTTTAGACTGAAGGTTTGGGGGGCCTGCTAAATACAAAGTGGCTTTACGTCAGTTTCCGCGCGTAGGATGCGATTGAACGATAAGAATTTAGACTTTTAAAAATTGTTTTCCGTGTTGCGCTATTTTGGTTCGCGGTCGAGGAATCAAGGATAAGCTCTCGAAAAAAAATAAAAAATTAATAAGAAATGTTTTTCTTTAGTTTTATGATAAATATTATGGTTTTTACTTTTGCACGCCAGATGGCGTTCAAAAGTTATATTTTTATAAACGGAAGACTTAAAGCCCGTCGAGCACGCTCGGGTGTCAATTGAAATATACGGGCCCACGAGAGGGAAACGATGAAAAATTCCCCAGTGGAATACCGGCTGTGGTTTGCTGACGTCATGGTGTAACCAAGAATCTGATACGCATGCGCGAGCTTTATAAAAAAAATACCCCTAGAATATGAACTTGATTAACTACGCTCGTGGTATGGTGGTTAGAGCCGTTGCCTTTTGCGCGGCAGAACCATGGGTCGCAGTTCGAATCCACACGAGGAAATATTTTTTTTTTTTAAGTTTTATTTTAATTAAGGATATTTTGAGACGAAATTCATCTTAAAATAACGAGGAAAAAGTTTTAAAGTTTTAACAAAAGTAAATTTATTATTAATACAGGCCTAAGCGCGCTATCTCAGGGAAGGCAGTCAAGGTGTATTTGGTCACCACGCATAGTGGCTTGGATAACTAGGCTAGTGGTATGGTGGTTAGAGCAGTTGCCTTTTGCGCGGCAGAACCATGGGTCGCAGTTCGATTCCACACGACGAATTTTTTTTTTTTTTTTAAGTTTAATTTTAATTAACGATGTTTTGAGACGAAATTCGTCTTAAATTAACGACGAAAAAGTTTTAAAGTTTTAACAAAAGTAAATTTATTATTAATACAGGCCTAAGCGCGCTACCTCAGGGAAGGCAGTCAAGGTGTATTTGGGCACCACGCATAGATGTCGCTTTTCAAAACCTCAAATCTAGAAAATCCCCGCGAATTTTTAAAACCAGCAAAACTTTGAGATTGAGGAATTTTAAAAATATAAATAAAATATTGCCACATTTTAAAAATTGGAATAAAATGGAGTCATATTTTGAAAATAGGAATAAAATAGAGTCATATTTTAAAAAAAGGAATAAAATAGTCATATTTTAAAAATAGGAATAAAATAGAGTCATATTTTAAAAAAAGGAATACAATAGAGTCATATTTTAAAAAAAGGAATAAAATAGAGTCATATTTTAAAAAAAGGAATAAAATAGAGTCATATTTAAAAAAAGGAATAAAATAGAGTCATATTTAAAAAAAGGAATAAAATAGAGTCATATTTTAAAAATAGAAATAAAATAGAGTCATATTTTAAAAATAGGAATAAAATAGAGTCATATTTTAAAAATAGGAATAAAATAGAGTCATATTTAAAAAAAAGGAATAAAATAGAGTCATATTTTAAAAATAGGAATAAAATAGAGTCATATTTTAAAAATAGGAATAAAATAGAGTCATATTTTAAAAATAGGAATAAAATAGAGTCATATTTTAAAAATAGGAATAAAATAGAGTCATATTTTAAAAATAGGAATAAAATAGAGTCATATTTTAAAAATAGGAATAAAATAGAGTCCCATTTTAAAAATAGGAATAAAATAGAGTCCCATTTTAAAAATAGGAATAAAATTGTTCACATTTTAAAAATAGGAATATTATTGTTTTAATGTGGCACTATATTAATACTAGTTTTAAAATGTTTTAAAATAATCTGAATCAGTTTTGTTTGACTTACGTAATAAAAATTAATGTTCTGTTTTAACATTCCTGTTTTTAAAATGAGATAAAAAAACTTAGGCATTCGGCGAATTAAAAGGTACCGAAAAAATTCTCGGGGGAGCGCGCTCAGGCTGGGCGTGTGGTATAGGTGGTATATCGGTTAGAAATATTGAGTTTTGCTCGGCAGAACCATGGGTCGCAAGTTCGATTCCACACGAGAAAATAATTTTTTTTTTCACGTTTTATTTTAATTAAAGATGTTTCGGGACGAAATTCATCTTAAGATAATAAGGAAAAAGTTTGAAAATTATAACTTAAGTAAATTATTTGAATGATTGCGCTGTTAAAGAATTCACAACGAGGGCATACTCACTCACTTCTATTACTGTGTTGCACTATTAGAATAATAATAGAAGTAAATAAATTAACGTTAGAATTACGGGTAATCGTTTTAGCATAGTTACGGCTATTCACGTAAATTTTCTATACGCCTTTTAAGTTCGGTACGCTGTGGCTAATATTATGAGTCCATCCCTGGGCCATTTTTTGATAGTAATAATAGTAATTCGACAGTTGCCGTGCAAAAGTATTCTGTGCCCAGCCGGGCACATCTTGTTAAACACGTGCGCGAGTTTAAATAACAATCGATCACGTGACATGGCGCCAATACGCCTCAATAAGTTAAGTTCACGAGACGACATTCTTGACGTATACAAAATAGGCTAGCTGGAAATCATTCATAGGCATATCTGTGTCTGCATTTGAAACTGATCTCTTTTTCTCTAAATATTTTTTTTTTTTTATTGTTGTTTATCCGATTTTCTGGGCGAGCCTTGCGGTGGATTTTCGCCTATTTTATTTCTTATCTCCACAATATAAACCTCTTTCAATTCCTTTCCCTATTCCGGGGTCATTTAAGGAATGGTTAAAGAATTGTTTTGTTATTTTGAAAAGTGTTTGCCCCAAGACATTCCAAGGAGCATAAACAAACACAAAAAGAAACTCAAACCAACAAACGTAAAGGAATGCAAAATAATACTTGTTTGTTTTGCTTTAACAGTTTGAAATGAAATTGACTTCCCAGGTGCGATAAAATGTTTTCACATACCACCAGAAAACATAGGTAAAACGTAATTCTTGTGACCATGCGATATTTGGCGACGTTGTGCGTAGTTTACAAATTGTTGGTCATCCTGGATAATTACCCTTCTTGAATAGATAAACTTAATAATAATAATCATAATCTAGGCTTTGTCTATGAAGGGATTTACACACTAAGACTGTGGCATGTTTACAGGTGGGTCCCTTTACAATGTATAGAGGGGTAGTGGCTAGCCCCTATGTCACAGCTAACCTACAGCGCCCTATACTAACTATTACCGTTAACCTCTGCAAGTTTTGATGGAAAGGAGAAACCGGGTTAGACCGCGGAGGAAAACTCCTTTTAACAAGCGGGGAGAGAACTTGCAAACTCTACGCAGAAGGATTTGTTCCCAGATTTTCACCCCGTGCCACAGTCCGGGATCGAACCCGGGATCCTCTTGCTGCTAACCGTTACGCCACCCCACTCGCTAAGTCCAATAATTATACAGTAGAACTTAGTTATTATAAACTTGGTTTGAGCTTCGGCGCTTCGCTCGAATTTTTGCCCGCCAGCTGTCCGAAGGTATGATTTTTTTACCAAACCATTTAGGTCAAACAACAATTGTAACTTTCTTTTAAAGTTGAGCCGTTGACGGAAAGATTACGTGGGGTTTTTCTTTTCTTTAGATTCCTAAGTTTTTATAGGTCAGAAAGGGTTTTCAAAGGTGATTTTGACTGTTTTCTGGGTTTCTTTTGATACTTCTTTAACTGCACGCGATGCTATTGTTTTAGATTCAGAGCCAGAAAAAGGTTAAATTATATGGGAAGAGAAGAATCAGGATGGGTGGAGAAAATGACGTGGAAACTTTACAAATGGGATTCAGTTACCTCGTAATAAAAGAAAGTGAATTTGAAGACAGTTTCAAACTCAGAGAGTGTGCCACGATTTTATCAGGGGTGATATTATTTTAGATTTACTGTCACGCTTTCTAAGTGCTGTTTTTTATTTTATTTTATTTTTTTTTGTTGTGTAAAATTGGGAACGTGTTTACTTGGCTTTTGGGTTAGGCACTCTTTTATTGGATTTGAACGTTCTTGGAATTTAAGTTTGTTTTCAAAGTGGATTTTATGAAACATTTCAGCCTACGGGGAAGAGACTTCATTTTAAGGAAGCACTAAAAATACTCTATAGTAGTTCATCCTAAAATTCTGACTATTTTCAGACAAGGGTACCTACACGTATGCGAGTGAAGGTCCTGACTTATAATTAAAGCAGAATTTTTGCAGGGATGTTACTCTAAAATACATATTAAAGAAGATTTTTCCAAAATTCGCCATAATCTTGATGAATGTTGGCCAGAAACGAATATACCCGTATCTTTCAACTGATTTCAATCAGGGTTCATACAAACCTGGAAAAATCAGGGAAATAAATAGTTGACAAAAACCTCAGGGGAAAATTCAGGGAAATTTCTAATTTTTAGTAAAATTCGGGGAAATAAGGGAAATTTGCGTCAAACAAGGGCCGATCGAGTAACGGAGTAATTAAGCAAAATGTTCATAAACATACCCTCGATAGGATTAACATTAAACTATACTTTATAGGCTCATAACTCTGGTTTTATTAGAGATACGGGGATGTCCTTTGATTATGTAATAGTCATATTTGCCCCCCTCCTCTTTCGTTAACATTTGCTCCATAGGATACTCCATAAATTTGTTTCCGAGGCTGTTGAAATCGCTTCGAACTGGTAATGAAGAGAGCTTTGAAACTAGTCGGAAAATCCACTTCTCAACCGACTCCCGTGAAAGTGTGAACTTAGCTATATAGCCGGACACGATATAACTTTTGGGGGTTGAACATGCCCTCACTGATCTTTTAAAACCTCGGCCCTAAAAGTAACGAAAATGTCCTGTCGGGAAACATCGGGTTTATTTCTTTGCTGGTATGATATAGGGCTCTTGTTATATAGATCCATCTAAGGATATCAATTCTGGAGTATTACAGTTTTGACCTACTAATCCGTAAGGCGCCTTTTGATACTAACCAATACCGCGCGCGTCGATGTATAATATTCATTGTCTCATCAATATTCTATTAATAATACAAAACGGATATACGCGATCAATATAGGGATACAGTAACTCACTGAATGAGCGCTCGCTTCCTCGCTTCCCAGAGCTAACACATTGAGAGGAAAGATGTTGGGTTCTTAATGTATCCTCCGTTTTCTATAGTAGGTCATGTGTCCATCATCTAATATTGATGGGACACCACGCATTTATAACATCGCAAGAGAGATCTACGGTATGCACTCTCCAAAGAAACAGTCGAGGAAAAACGAACTAGGCCTACTTCGGGCCTTGGACGCCCTATAGAAAACCTAGATTCCTAAGGTTATCGAATACCAAGAATAAGCATGTACCCTGTAAATGTGCTAGTTTATTTACCATTTATTGACAAGGCGTCTCTTATTTATTCATTGGACAAATTAGGATGGGAACAAAACGTCCTCCTCAAAGTCTAGCTGTAAATGTTTTTTTTTAACACCACATCAAAAAAATTAAATCTAGAAACATTTTAACTTAGCACTTTCTTATGAAACAGCTCGTGTTTTTTTAAATCTGGACTTCTTTTTTAACTAACAATTAAGTGACGTCATAAGATTTCGAAATAACGTGAATATTTTTGATAGCCGAACTTATATTTTCTTTATCCTCAAAATGACGATAAGGAAAATTCTTCCTTCCAAAGCGTAATGGGCCCAGCATGCCCTAAAAAAACTTAAAATTGGGTTTGACTGCACAGATGGGCTCGCCACTTATATAGAATGGTCAAGCTAGTCCAAAGTTTGACCGAAATAAAATCTTCAGCCTCGCAGTTATATTTTCGAATTGGCGATTGAAATATAGACTTTGACGAGGGCATTCGTCCAATCAATTTCCGAATTTCTCTGTAAGGTCAATAGCTTAAGGGCGTCGGAGTAAGAGTTTCCTTTCTTTATTCCTCTTATTGGATTCGTTTTATTCTTGGAAACAGCTATATTATTTTTCCTTGGTTCTCGTTGTATTATAAGGGGCTTGTAGTATAGTGTGATGTTGCCCAGGGTCTTGATAAGATTGAGAGTCAAGGCTGGCGATTGTGTGAAAGAGAGACGCGTAATGATGTAAGGGATGGACAGTGGCTAATGGGCAAGTATTTCTTGTTCCGAGCGGGTATGTCCGCGCCGAGATGTTTCTTTTCTACCAATCCTTTGTTAAAGGGATAGAATCAAGGATTTCCGACTAGTACAAGATGAGGGCAGTTTTAGGTAAAAAAATGTGCCTAAAATTATGTGTGCCAAAAAAAAAAATCGAATTAAAACGTTTAAAATTAAGAAAAGTACGTTAGATATTTTGAAATTCAAACTAGCCGCGAATACCGTCCAACTTGTTTTGTTACCCTAGTGACGTTGCTAACGTCCACTCATTCATTGGTTGTTTGGAAATAGGAGTATATAGGGGAACTCAAGTTGAGGATAGTAGTTTTTTTTTTCGTCGTCTGCTACAGGAGCCAAATAGAAAATGTCATCGTCGACGTCGAGTCGTAGCTCGGAATCCGAAATATCAGACGGGCCTGACTCTGTAGTAGAATCCGATAGTTTAGACTCGGTTGAATCTTTCGAAATTCGTGAGTCAAGTGAGGAAAATTCAAATTCGGATAATTCGTTACTTGGTAGACTATGAAATGACAGAGATTTGTCCGAGTCTGTATTGGTACAGTCAAAAACAACGCACTTTCTACGACATTTTGGCAAAGGCTTAGTTTCCATGATCGATTTTTTTATTCTAAGTGGCCCTAAATTCAAGCTTTTAAGATTTATTTTTCAAATTAAATGTGCTAAACCTCTTACTTAAACGATTTAATTGCTATGAAACTATTTAGCTTCTTTCACGCCTCTCAAAACACGTAAATCGAAATAAAAGTTAAGGCCAAGTTTATTTGTGATCCACAAGTGAAATAGTATGAAAACTACTGTTAGTCGTAAAGCTACCATATCTTCAAATAAGAGGAGCGTATGGAGGGGTGGGTAGATGTTTCAACCGTGTTTTTGCCAAACGACGCAGGAGGGGGTAGTGATCGGAGCAGTCCCAAAAAACAATACTTTTAAAAATTAATTAAAAATAGTTAAGTTATTAAAAGTATCAATATATATATATTTTTGAAAACGTAATTTTAGGTTCTATCTGATTTTAAAATATGAAATCTTTTCATTAGTAGCCAAAACATCGATTCTATCCCTTTAAGAGCGTTACGTCTCGAGTGATGAAATAATATACTTTTAACATCGAAGGATACTTATTGGCTCCCTTTATTTCCCTTCCTGTAATAAGTGATAGACAGTCTTGTACAATCTATACGGTGACGTGTTTCTGATAAGTCTGGCATAAATTTAGCTTAAGGTGATGTTCTTTGGGCGATTTTGAGTCGAAAATGTTCTATGACATTTTGCCCTAAGGACCACTGATTTCGAGTTAAGATTGGATAAAGTATTGGATACGGATGGCCCCTTATATTTAAATTTTTAAACTGAAAGATAATGGTGATCAAATTAAGGGGTCATCTCGGGTCATCTCTTATCAGATACAACCTGTATATCAAGGGGTTAAAGTAAAAAATTACTTTCAAAATTATGCATCTAAAATATACATTTCTGTATATAATGTAGGAATGTTTATTACACATTCAAAACCAAATAAACAAATATCTTTCCGTTAGTGTCAGGAGTAGTTTTCGCGATCACCTTCTTGAACAGTAATGTGACACCTCCCTCTTTATCTATTGGCAGTTAAGTAAGAAAAAATCTATATATGCAACTGTACCTAAATAAATACGCTGTATTATTTTTAGTTTCTTGTCCTATTTCGAAAAGCAAAGCAAGTTCTCTCTCTCTCGCTCTCTCTCGCTCTCTCTCTCTCACTCTCTCTTTGCCTTGGAAGTATCTCTCACTCCCATTGGACTCAATTCTAGATTGATATTTATTCTCTGATGTCGTCTTTCTAGCACATTTTATGATCCTATAGAAGAAGCACTTTCTTGACTTTGTACTGTACTTTCAACCCGCTCTGGTAATCTATTATAGGTTAAGAAGTAACGGTTAGGCCCGATTTAGACTCAGCTCTATTCCGTGTTTTCTCGTATTAACTGTATTAAGGACTGATTTATTTACGGAGACTAATTACTTGTTTAGTTTTAACGATAGGGACTTCAGATTATGGTGCTAGTAAACGTATATAAACTTGTTGGAGATTTAGTGCGTAGTAGCTTTGTAGGTTTGGGACAAACTTATATTACTCCGAATTGGTAGAAATGAGCCTAAAATAGAGCAGTTATTTGCGCGACTTGGAGAAGTTTACTTCGCGTAGATATAAACGGATTTGTGCAATATTTTATAAGGATTTTGCATTTAATCCGCGGCCATCTTCTTGTAAAATGGGGATTACAAAATTATTCAAATATTCAAAGGAATTCGATCCTAAAAAACTCATCGGGGAAAAATATATATAAAAATTATATCACAAACTCTAGTTTAAGGACGTCTGCTCTTGAAAATAGCTTTTTAAACTAAAAATAAAAGACTTAGCTCTACACTAATAGGGTCCTTTTCCGAGAAAACTTAATTAGAATCTCGAATAGGAAAGAAAGTAAAAAAGCCCTTGGATAAAAATAATATCGTAAAAAAGCATTCTCTAAGGACACGTCAATTACGGAAGGAGACAAAGAGAAAAAAATGTTCGAAAACTAAGTCTCTTATCGAATTTATTTCTATTAGAATCTATACTAGAGCTTAAAGCCAAAGGAATTTCCATGAAAATCCCATTGAAAAAGGGTTAATTTAGCCTTCGAGCTTCGGTGATCTTCAAAGATAAAAGTATTGATATTCTGGTATTTTCTAGTAATTGAGATAATTCTTTTAAAAGTTTTTTGCTGTTTCCAAAATCGACGAATTTTTTTATTATTATTATGAATTAATAATTTTTAACTAGAATCTTGAATTTACATACTTTCATTTACTTATTAATATTATTCATTAGATTGGGAAAAAATAATATATTCAAAATTATGGATGAGTGCAATTTTTTTTTTAAAATAGACTTTGAAAATTCTAAAGCATAGACGTCACGTGATTAAAATTTTCATTATTCTACTTTAAAATATAATTAGTAATTTTAAGCTTTTCTGTTTTGCGAACTTTAAAATGCCAAATTATTATCTACTATAAATTATGAAACCCTTTTTTCTCAATTATCAAATCAAACCACTTGGCATTAAGGATTGAAAACAGTCTTAGTTTATAGGTAATGTAAAATACAATGGCCCGTAAGAGTATTAGAGTTGCGAGTCGGTAATTTACCGTCAGTGAGTTACCGGTAATTTACCTAATAAAGAATTAAATTACCGATTTATATCATTCTGATAATCTACCAAACAACACCGTAAACATTTTTAAAAATCACGTAAATTTCACATCTCTACCTTAGACTAAGAAAATCCCATTAAATATTGAAGTGCAGCAGGGTAAACATTTCTACAGGCGCCCGTAGGAAATACATGGTGGTTCGTTACCCTGTAAGATGGCTTTGCCTTGAGTTCGAAAAATGTTTACAAGTAGTTCCGAAGTAAATAGATTTTGAGTGAATTTTATCTAATACCTACTTTTAGAAAGTTAAACTGTGTGATACCAAAGTGTTTCGTTGAAAAATACTCCCCCCCCGAAAGGTTCGGATAATCCTTCTAACATTTAATACCCACGTCACCCAAGTGACTAGAGCGTTTAAAGAGTTGACCCAAAAATGCCTCGCTGTGATTCTAGTTACGAACTACGCACCTGAAAAGGGTTCCTAAAAATAAACTTCACCTTGGTGATCGGGAAAAATACCCACTTCCGTGCTAGCTAGCTGGCGCAAACCCCTTTATCTGATATACAGTAGTAAAAATCTCGTCAGCATCTTTTCCCCTTTTGTTCGCGTTCAGTTGATTAATACGTACTATCCTGAAACGTGGATGATTTTATGCGTTATCTAGCTTCTCTTATCTCCTTTTTGTCTTTTTGCCTTCATTCAATGTGTCAATTCGGATAAAGGTGTTTAGCGAGTACCATTGCATTCCCGACATCTTTATCGACTATTTCAAATGAAGATGCCAGCGTATTCGTCTCTCCGCCTTTTGTAAAAGGTTCGAGTTTTAAAGGATAAGTCTAGTGAATTGTAAAAAAATCAAGGTCGTTAAAAATGTTATCATCATTTTAATCTTTAAACCTGTTATGGTTAGAAAAATTGAAGGACAAATTTATTGAATACCTGATTGATTACTTTCAAATAATAGCAGAAGCATATAATACTTCTCTTCGAGAGAAGTGTACCAGCACAAAGCGGGGTAATTGTAACATGATTCTTCCCAAAAATCTTTTAATATTTGGAGCAAGGTTACTAAACGGAATCACATGCGCTATAAATAGTTCCCTCATCATTACTTTATTACCGCTTAACTATTTGCCAAGGCGCATATGCGCTTGTGGATTTTTGTCCCACGTCAAGACAATCAAGGTTTGTGGGTTGATTGCTGAGTATTTAGTACCAAATAGTTATAGAATTCACCCTAGCACGGTGCGATGTCCATCTGAAGTTTGAAGAGCAGGAGAGCCAACAAAAAAGAGTGTATGAGCCTGGGAAGAATCAAATTACATAACTAAAGTATTAAGAGGATACAGAGTGTCAACCTTCTTCTCTTATCCCCTTCTGATAATACTTATTTAGTCGCGCTCTATTTTGTTATTCGAAACGTGAAATTTTAGTACACTTTTCCTTTAGAGGATTTTTAAACTGTAGGGAAAGGCTGATTGACTTTTGCTCACGCGTTAAACTGATATCGTCCATCGGAGGACAGGAGAGGAGTTGGTACCTTGTCCTTATTCGTAATTCCTGTTCGTGGCAGCTTTACCAGATTAAATCAAAATTGCGGGAGTTCTGCTCGGCCTCGGAGAGGGAGTTTAGAGTTTAGTGGAAGCTCCCGGCCGGGTTGGGAGGGGAAAATGTACCCGATGCTACCCTGGTGCTGCGTGCGGGTTGGTTGGAGTATATTCTTATATTCAGGATAGGAAAACCGGGACATCTCGAAACGTGGGGGGAAATTGCCTCTGACGTGAAACCCGGAGTTGAGAGACACATTCGAAAGGATAGGGGATTTACAGATAGTTGCCAAATTTGAGAACGAAAATGTGGTAACAACCAATGGTTTTCAAGCTGTAGGATAGAAGATGCTAGTCACGTTATGATTTAAATAATAAATATGCAAAGACCCGTGCAAATTACTCTTATAGAAAATGAAAGGACATAATCCCATTTTAAGCTTACATTTACAAATTATTTTCGCATCAAATGTGCTTCCCAATACGGTAATGCGTAAAGTTACATCGTATTTGTTTTGGGATAGAACTCCATTAGAAAGAGCTATGGGTGGTACGAGGCTGGTGAATCCGCGTAAAAATAAAAAGAAATGGAGGAAAATGTGAGTAAAAATCCCCAGGTGACGAGAAAAAAGGCTACACCGCAGAAATAGACGCAGACTACATCAGCCAGTCTCTTCTCTAGGAAAATTTTACTTACTTCCAAGTCATAACCATTCGCGTAACGCCAACCGACATCACCCTCTCCGTACGTACACCACATTTTTTACCCCCAGTCCCAGATTTCATTAAAATGCGCTTTACTGGATTTGCTGAGAAGCCAAAGACAGACTAGAAGAGCCGAAGGAATATATATAGCCGTACCTTTTCCTCATCTCTCTGTGTTTACGCCAGTATTTTTCATTTTAGTTTTTTCAGCTGTCTTTTAATGTGTGAAGGGATTTGCCACTCGGATTTATTTTGGTTTCGAAGTATATGATCATACGGAATATAAGATATTTAAAAAAAGATATATCTAAGAATATACTTTCGAATGAGTTTTTTGCTAGATGAAGCGTTACTTTTGGAGTTTATTTTCTTATAGGCAAGGTGAAGTTCTACAGTTTCTTAATCATCTGTACGGTAGTTTTTCACTTAAGTTCAGCCCAAATTTTACTCAAATCCAAGGTACTTAAATGGTACATGCTTAGCGTAATTCCTTCGTAAACATTTTTGCCAATTGCATGGAATTGTGACGAAACAAATGGAGGTATATTTTTTAATTAATCGAGAAGGATAATAATGATAGCAGAAACATTAGTTCATTAGAAAAAATATAGTTATGTTTAAATTATTTCGTTAATTTAGTATTTATTTTCGGTTGAAAAGAGAGCAATTAATTTATTATTATTATTTAATTTAATGCTTAGACAATTTCTTTGTACGCAATCGAATCTTGTAAGTTTTTCGAGTCTTTGTTACCAAATACATATTATTAACTAATTAACTAGGCAAAAGTAACATCCTGGAGATATCTCTAGACCTTATTAACGCTCCAATTAGATGACGAATTAGGGCTAATCATGTAGCCATTTATAAAGCATCGCCATATAGCCTTTCGAAGTAAAAACCTCTATAAATCGTAACACAATGTATACCTGGGATATCATATATCTGCCACACGTGATACTCCAAAGCCCTTAGCCCGTAAATGTCTACATTAGAAAAGAGGACAGTATCGATATCCGTTTCGTAGAGTAGATGAAGTCCGAAAAACCTAACTTATCCAATACTGATACAATGTCTTCTTATTGTTCAGGTATGAGAGAAAAACTCCAATCTTCTTTCTTGGTGCTTGGCTATAGCATATCTTATGAAAGGAAACGTATTGGCATCGTTACCCGTATGGTACAGCACCCGTTATCTTTGGGCTGAAACCTCGCCCTTCCGAACGGCATAATTCCCTAACGAAACCCTCCCTTAACCTGACAATAGGGATAAAGCGCGGGAAACTTTCCGATTTCCCGCTCTTTTCCGCTTTCTGCTTTAGTCGTACTACGGACGGAGTCCCAGACTCCCAGATCATATATAAGCCTCGGGGCCCTGCTGGCTTTATTTCTTTTCTTTTAAGGTTTAGGGATATAGGGTTGTGGGAAGCGCTGGTTTTGCTCCGTTCCCGCCAAAAATCGGTGTATTACAAAAGAGCGCTAAAGTGATTGCTAAAACTCCGGTGATGGTAACAGCCTGAATAGTAATTTTAAGAAATCTTTTCTGTTTTGCGTTTTGTTATTTTTTTCTTTACAAAATTATTTCGTGCAGTTAATACGCAAGGGTGTAACGCGGTTTTTGGGCGCGGAAGTACATATGTTAAATGGACCATAAAAGTCGGAAAATTGGAACAAAGTCAGGGAATTTCGTTTTGAATGTAGAAAATTTCTTAATCCATTACCATATTTGTTTTAGAAAGTAACGTCAATAGTTGTTTTATTAAATATTATTTCTATATTCATTATTTTATACGCTCTTTTGATATAGCCCAAAGTATCCCTTAAAAACAACATATTGATAAATAATAGAAAGGTGGGCAGAGTAAATAGAAGTTGGTCAAACTTCAAGAATTCAATAGTTTCCTATAAAATAAATTTGCTTTTTTGCTTTGACGAAAAAAACAACAACACCGGAAGTACAATATCTAAAGTAACCGCAGCGAGTTAGATGAGGTTTTAAGGTAGGGATCCCCACAGGTTGAATTTATTTACTTCCGATTTTTTCGAAAGCTGTTTCCGAAATTGTTTTACCTCCTTACTCCAAATAGACTTAATTAATATACTTTTCTACTGAGCTCTTTTACTTTAAGTATTTTACTTCTAACGGTATAAAAATTGTAAATTATCCTTAGTGGTAGTAGTGGTGGTACTCGGGATCAAAACGCCGTGCGCTTAGGACTTGGTAGAAGTTTTGGGAAAGAGGTATAGTTCTTATGAAATCCTTTTAAGATAGACTCAGTGCTTGGATTTACTTTTTTTCTTCAATACCATTTCTTATATAAGAGGTAAACTATATATAAAGATTGGATTCTTTGAAAAATATTGAAGGCCCCTTAAAGATTTTTCACTCGTGGTTTGAAGGATCGCTTTCCTTTTCTTTTAACCGTTTGTTCGACTTTTGTTTGGAATGAAATGGATTCTGGGAAAAGAGAAATACCCCTTAAAGGGAGATTGAAATGTATACGAAACAGACAAGAGTTTCAATCTAGCCTTTACCCAATTTCAAAGGAAAGTGGTGTGTGCGGGTCATTTTAAAAATAAAGCAAACTTTATTTGGTGAAATAGTAAATTTTCATTTGGCTTTTATTCTCTGTACAAAATTGATACAAGAACGAACATACCAAAGCAGCGTTGAGCACTAGACACTTGGCAACTATTTTCAATCAAATTTGGGAGGGTCGAAACCATTGAGACCTTCTATGAGAAAATGCAATTTTTGTTTTTAAAAAAAATGGCTAAAATCATGGTTTTTAGTTTAGCGCCTATTACATGCATTCTCATGCAGAACTTAAAACCAGTTGGCTATGAATTTCATATTCTCTTTAATCGTCTTTTTCAAAGCGCATAACCCTCTAAAACTGAACCCAGGTTTGCGGTGTATTAACGATGTCTCAGCGTACAGTTTATTTATTTGAAAGCTGAATTTCTCCGGCTGATAAAGTCCTTATACGCCTTTTATATACTTTTTTTATACGCGGATATGATTCGCCGCTTTAATCTGAACCTTCTTAGCCTTCTTCCTGATCCATCTATAGAGCTAGTTCTTCAGAGTTGAGCCTTTTTTCCCGCCAAAAAAATGGAAAAGAGCGGGAAATAAGGGCTTCACTCTTCCCGCCTCTTTTTTCTTTACTTTTATCTGTTAAAGGAACGCGATATAAAGAGCAAAATAGGGGATTCTATTTCGATTGATGCTCTTTCAACCTCTTTGTTTCTGGAGGGATTCAAGTGAAGTTATGAAATAAGAAAAAGTCAACGATAGGAATTGTGGTTGTTTTTGTGCGTGACTTGCTCAATACTTATTTTCTTTTCAATTACGGGGCTAAGGATTAATTTTTTTTAGGACTAGATCCCGTACAGGTTTCTTCGGAACTGTTTTGTCTTCTTTACTCTCGTGTAAAGGTCTAATCTGTTAACCTTAATTGGGACAGAATTTTTCCATCGCTCTTTCTAAGGCAATTTATGGTTTATTCCTCTAAAAAATACTAAGATTTCTAATTGAAACACAAAGGCTTAACGGTTAATAATGCTGTATTCAAAAATCACGTGAGATTATGAATTGCTAAAGCGCGCGAAATTAAAAAACAACAACAACAACAACAAAAAAAAAAGAAATTTAAACAAGGCTTAAGAAGTTTCAACCAAAACCGAACCCAATAAACGTAAACCGAACCCAATAAACCTAAGACGAAACCCAATAAACCTAAGACGAAACCCAATAAACCTAAGACGAAACCCAATAAACCTAAGACGAAACCCAATAAACCTAAGACGAAACCCAATAAACCTAAGACGAAACCCAATAAACCTAAGACGAAACCCAATAAACCTAAGACGAAACCCAATAAACCTAAGACGAAACCCAATAAACCTAAGACGAAACCCAATAAACCTAAGACGAAACCCAATAAACCTAAGACGAAACCCAATAAACCTAAGACGAAACCCAATAAACCTAAGACGAAACCCAATAAACCTAAGACGAAACCCAATAAACCTAAGACGAAACCCAATAAACCTAAGACGAAACCCAATAAACCTAAGACGAAACCCAATAAACCTAAGACGAAACCCAATAAACCTAAGACGAAACCCAATAAACCTAAGACGAAACCCAATAAACCTAAGACGAAACCCAATAAACCTAAGACGAAACCCAATAAACCTAAGACGAAACCCAATAAACCTAAGACGAAACCCAATAAACCTAAGACGAAACCCAATAAACCTAAGACGAAACCCAATAAACCTAAGACGAAACCCAATAAACCTAAGACGAAACCCAATAAACCTAAGACGAAACCCAATAAACCTAAGACGAAACCCAATAAACCTAAGACGAAACCCAATAAACCTAAGACGAAACCCAATAAACCTAAGACGAAACCCAATAAACCTAAGACGAAACCCAATAAACCTAAGACGAAACCCAATAAACCTAAGACGAAACCCAATAAACCTAAGACGAAACCCAATAAACCTAAGACGAAACCCAATAAACCTAAGACGAAACCCAATAAACCTAAGACGAAACCCAATAAACCTAAGACGAAACCCAATAAACCTAAGACGAAACCCAATAAACCTAAGACGAAACCCAATAAACCTAAGACGAAACCCAATAAACCTAAGACGAAACCCAATAAACCTAAGACGAAACCCAATAAACCTAAGACGAAACCCAATAAACCTAAGACGAAACCCAATAAACCTAAGACGAAACCCAATAAACCTAAGACGAAACCCAATAAACCTAAGACGAAACCCAATAAACCTAAGACGAAACCCAATAAACCTAAGACGAAACCCAATAAACCTAAGACGAAACCCAATAAACCTAAGACGAAACCCAATAAACCTAAGACGAAACCCAATAAACCTAAGACGAAACCCAATAAACCTAAGACGAAACCCAATAAACCTAAGACGAAACCCAATAAACCTAAGACGAAACCCAATAAACCTAAGACGAAACCCAATAAACCTAAGACGAAACCCAATAAACCTAAGACGAAACCCAATAAACCTAAGACGAAACCCAATAAACCTAAGACGAAACCCAATAAACCTAAGACGAAACCCAATAAACCTAAGACGAAACCCAATAAACCTAAGACGAAACCCAATAAACCTAAGACGAAACCCAATAAACCTAAGACGAAACCCAATAAACCTAAGACGAAACCCAATAAACCTAAGACGAAACCCAATAAACCTAAGACGAAACCCAATAAACCTAAGACGAAACCCAATAAACCTAAGACGAAACCCAATAAACCTAAGACGAAACCCAATAAACCTAAGACGAAACCCAATAAACCTAAGACGAAACCCAATAAACCTAAGACGAAACCCAATAAACCTAAGACGAAACCCAATGAACCTAAGACGAAACCCAATAAACCTAAGACGAAACCCAATAAACCTAAGACGAAACCCAATAAACCTAAGACGAAACCCAATAAACCTAAGACGAAACCCAATAAACCTAAGACGAAACCCAATAAACCTAAGACGAAACCCAATAAACCTAAGACGAAACCCAATAAACCTAAGACGAAACCCAATAAACCTAAGACGAAACCCAATAAACCTAAGACGAAACCCAATAAGCCTAAGACGAAACCCAATAAGCCTAAGACGAAACCCAATAAGCCTAAGACGAAACCCAATAAGCCTAAGACGAAACCCAATAAGCCTAAGACGAAACCCAATAAGCCTAAGACGAAACCCAATAAGCCTAAGACGAAACCCAATAAGCCTAAGACGAAACCCAATAAGCCTAAGACGAAACCCAATAAGCCTAAGACGAAACCCAATAAGCCTAAGACGAAACCCAATAAGCCTAAGACGAAAACCAATAAGCCTAAGACGAAACCCAATAAACCTAAGACGAAACCCAATAAACCTAAGACGAAACCCAATAAACCTAAGACGAAACCCAATAAACCTAAGACGAAACCCAATAAACCTAAGACGAAACCCAATAAACCTAAGACGAAACCCAATAAACCTAAGACGAAACCCAATAAACCTAAGACGAAACCCAATAAACCTAAGACGAAACCCAATAAACCTAAGACGAAACCCAATAAACCTAAACCGAATCATATTTTATTCAACTTCTTCATTTAATTTAAACTCAAAAGTTTAGTTTTCCCGGATATCCAGTACTGAAAGGTTCCAGTATAAATTCAATTCCAGGGCCACGCCGCATAACTCTGCAGCTTGACAAGTCCCTTGGCTGGGCATTTTGGTTTCCGACATATCTCAAAGGAATCGTCAGTCTCGCCTGCAAGGTTTTTAGCCAAGCGAAACCTATATAGGTCCCTTAAGCGTTACGCCTTACACTGTGTTACACTTTCCCCCCAAAAAGAAAACATAGTACAAGAAGCAAGAAACCATTTTAGGGGAGTTAGACTATACTCTTTCATACAACACTATATTAAGTTAGTCCATGAATATTGAAGTTAGATCGTATTGAAAGGCACGCGCGGGTTTAGTTTTCAAAACTATGTTAAGGTCGGTTATTGCTTCTAGCGTTGTGACACATTGTTCTTGACTTGTTTTATAATTGTGAAAGCTCATAATAAATATGCCTATTGTCTTACAGTATTGTTCAACTAATAGCAAAGGCACCCGGTGTTGCCCGTCAACCCGGCGAAACATTTTTGTTAATTTTCTGGTAGCCATTTTTAAAGATGGTGGCATTTGAAACCCCAAAAGCCATAAGGCCCGTCTATAGGAAATAGGGAACCAGTGTGCTAAATATTAAAAAATCTGTTGAAATGCACGGACGTTATTCCATTAAGAAGATTTTTATCCATTTCTGGATGCCATTTTTCAAGATGGCGGCGGATTGCCAAATGTCACCCTTCAAAGTAAAACGGTTTGGGCTGAACGTTGATTGTGAGTCCATCAGTCAGTCCGGAATTGACTTATATACATATAAATATTAATGGAAGAACTGTATAAATTCTTTACCCAACTTCCTAAGTAGGATCAAGTTTCTTGAGCCCATCCTAAAACGAGGCAAATCTTCTGGACTATTGATATATATGTGTGTGTCTGTACACACACACCGCAATCGTTGTTCTGGGCAATACTCTACACATCATACAGACTGCCTTAGCTATTCGAGGACAATAGCTTTCATGGTGTAGTATGATCCTTCTATAATGTAGTGGTATCTCTCCTACCTATTGGTCTCAAATAACTGAGTCACTCTGTATTAAGGCAAAGGCTTAAGGACGTTGCATCTAAACTCTAAAGTATACATTGGGGTCAAGTGATGTTAGGTTGGGGGAACACGATCGATGTATCTTGTTTATTTTTTGATATAAATAGGCCAAAATAACGTTTTTCGTACATTAAAAAAAGTACCCTAACCACGTAGAGCGGAGGAATTAAAAAAATAAAAGGAAAGCCCATGGTCGAAATTAGCATAAACCCAATTTATCTTTTTGAAACGGCCTAATTGGCTATAAAATCTTGTTTACGTCTTTTCGAATTTTTTTTTCTCTCTTTTTCCAAATCTATTGGTTAACCCGCATATACTGGTTCAAGTCAAATCAAATTCTATTTCCGGTCTTGATAGCGACTTTTGGGGATGTGAAAAAGAAATCCCTTTGAATTTCACCACCCTCCGGAATTTTCACACCCCCCTTTTTTCACAAATCTTGTTACAATCTTCTCTTCAAAAAATACGGTAAAGAAATTGTCTGCTGAGCTTTTTATATCTTTTTTCGTTTTCAGTGAGGGTGTTTTTCTTTAAAGTTCTTCGAATTGTTTCCCTTTGAAAGTTTAGTCTCCATTTTTAAAATTAGGCCTAGCAGATCGAGAGGCTTAGGTAGAAACGAAATTATTCCCTACGTTTTCAGACCAGGAATCCCCCAAATCCTGTTTACGACAAAATTTAATGGGATTCGGCTTAATCCTTCAATATTAATTTATTATGAAGGTGAAAACACTTTATTTTAAACCCGGCTGGGACGGTTTATTTTTTATTTTTTGGTTTTAACGTTCATTGTTGAGATTTATTTCAATATTTTCAAACCAATATGATACCAAGAAGTGATATCTAGTTTATCAGGGAGAAGGTATAAATTCGCCACATTTCAAGCTTTATCTCCAGTCCAAACGTAGGTCCGGAGTTAATCCCCGCCTCTAAATTACAACCAGCATCTCATTGGTTCTTGAAAACCCAAGTCAGCGCGACGCGAATGACGAAAATTACGTATTTTTCGACTGAGGAGAGGCGAAATAGCCTGGCGTCCTTTTACGTCCCCCCTTGTATTTTGAAAGGGGGACTGGGACCATGGCGCGCGAATACTTAGGCATCTTACACCTTCTCCCTAATAAACTAGATATCACTTCTTGATGGTACTTTTAAAAATTTTTTGAAGAAAGGGTTTTAGTATTATTATCATGGCTACCTTTAGTACATGATTTAAATTATTAAGATCTAGCCTTTTCAGTTTTTCTTGTAAATGTTTTTGGGTTTGTTTGGGTTAGTTTGAAGGCTGACTTGGAAGTCGGCCTTTAAATGGTTAATTTTGGAGGCTTGACGCTGAATTTTTTATGTTTAACGAACTTTCCTAAGATAGTATAAAGTTTCACGACTCAAGCAAATACGCGGAAAATACCAGTTTAATAATATACAGGGTGTTTCTGAAAAGTCCATCACAAATTAAGGGGCGTGTTTATGGGACCAAACTGAGCGGAAAGTACCAAAGAACATGGGGTGTACAACATTTTGTTACGGAGATATGGCCTTCCAAACATTCGCCCCTAAAACAAGGAAATATCCAAAAATGAGGAGTAACACTTAAGACCGACTAACCAGCTTGTTTAAAATTACTAGACAATTTCAATAGCCTTTAATCGAACAATTGATTTCTACCTTTACTAATCAGAAGCGTATAAATGAGTAGAAGTATGCCTACGGTGGTAATGTAAAATTAATCCCAAGTGACATGATGTTTCAAGATCTTCCCAGCACCAAGTAAAATGGTTCTGATTGAAGGGACTTTTATTAGCACAGCGTAAACAACGTTATTTTCAGGAATTAGTCCAAATGTCCACGGGCGGCATTACAAAAACGAGGCAGTCTTTCGAATGATACTTGGACATGTTGGAAGATCCCTGGCTTGTTCCTGTTATCTCAAACCGTAAAAAGCTACGCAAATCTTCATCATCACGGACAACACTCTTGTACGTTAGGTATGACCTTGAGAAAACCTAAAAGGACATCTCGAATGTATTTGAAAAACCCATCTCCAATTAAGGGGCGTGTTGTTTGTTTCCAACAGAGTAAACTCGCCCAGAGAACAATTACAATGCAGAGCCACGTTTCGGCGTTAATGGCCCACAAAGGTGGTCCCAAAAACAAGAACAAACTTTAATTTGTTTCGTTCAGTAAGTGTTTCATGTGTCATAGATAAAACGCCATGATTAATGCACGAAGAAAATGAATTTATTGACAAGTTTTCGGACCGCGATGCTGAAATGTGGTGGTGCACCATCGTGCATGAACCACATTCTGTTTATTAAACCTAAGGGTACGTCTTCGAGTAGTTCTGGTAAATCGTCCCGTAAGAACTACAAGTAAGCCACACCGTTTAACCTGGGCTCTAGGAAATATGGCCCAATTAAATTGTCACCCACAATACTACACCACACGTTTAAGCTGAATTGTACTTTGTGAATTCTAACGCAAGTTGCGTGTGGTTTTTTCTTAATCAGCAAACCAATTGGCGGCTGCTTGTTTTTGGATCGTCCTCGAAAATAGTGAGAACTTCGCCTATTCTTAAAAACAGAGCACTAAAACAGAGCACTATGTTTTTTAAGAAAGGAATAAAAGAGGTTTCACGTACATGTGTTTGTTTTATTAAACTCATAATTCAACGAAGTCTGTTACAATGCCTTTCTTCACAAATGCCGAATATGCGGATATGCACCTAATGTATGGACTAGCCGAGGGGAATGCCGCTGCAGCTGTACGCTTGTATCAGGAAAGATTTCCGCAGAGGCGACTACCAAATCGACTGACGTTCGAGGCTGTGGACAGACGTTTGAGGCAAGATGGACGAATCCAACCGGCTGGACCTCAACCTAGAGCGAGAGCCATCCCAGAGGCCGTAGAAGACGAAGTTCTCACCATTTTCGAGGACGAGCCTGAATCAAGTACCCGCCAAGTTGGTCGCCGATTAGGCGTAAACCACACGCTCGTGTGGTCTTAAGTGTTACTCCTCATTTTTGGATATTTCCTTGTTTTAGGGGCGAATGTTTGGAAGGCCATATCTCCGTAACAAAATGTTGTACACCCCATGTTCTTTGGTACTTTCCGCTCAGTTTGGTCCCATAAACACGCCCCTTAATTTGTGATGGACTTTTCAGAAACACCCTGTATAGTGTTGCGCTGTTTTGAGAATACATTTTTAATTTAAAAATAACGAAAAGCATGGCCATAATTATTGCAAATGGCCAAGAAAAGAAACTGAAAGAAGTATACTTTAAAATTTAAGAGTATTCCAGGCGTAAACTAAAACGAACCGCGAACATTAAATATTCAAACTTCCTTCATTTTCAATTCTTATGCTTGGAGAGTCGGAAAAGGAGAAGAAGATCTGAGAGTAAATTTTTCATTTCCTTTATTTATTAATATTTGAAATTCTCTATCCTCTTTTCCACGCACCCTTTTCCTTCCTTCTTCCATCTTCTCTCAAAACGAAAACTTAGTAAAACTTTCCTCGAACAGCATATCAGACAAAAAATATTTATTATAGGCCTAGGAACATCTCATGTTGCGTTTTAAATTTTAAATTACGCAGGGTGTTGTTAAAGGAGTAGGAATATATCCTGAAATATAGATAATTGCATTAATTATTCGCTGAAAAACCACTGTCACACAGGAGGGGGTGCCACCATCTTGGGGTATTTCTCGCGCTCCAAAAGGCACCGCTAGACGGAGCTGGAGTTCGCTACACGCGATAGGTTTCCTCTAGCGGTACATCTTGACACGAGGAAAAGAAGATGGCTTCAAATCCCTCGCGTATCGTCTCTATGAAAATGTTTATGGTGTCTACATCTTAAGATTGTTGGATGTGTATACTTAGAGAAGGCCCTTATATGGTTGGGATTTCGGTGCATTTTAAGTAAAGCTTTCCTATATGGTAATGTTATTCTTAAACCCCCCCCCCCCTTTTTTTTTTTTTACTTTAACATATTTTTTTTTCTACTGCTTCTCCAAGTCTCGCGCCTTTTCGTTTGAAATAAGACTAGATGACGAACGACGGACCGCACGTCGACCAAACCACTACTACCACCACCTCCACCACCAACACCATATTTGGCTGAATTATTTTCAGGCGAAAGCTTCCCGCGTTCGCCTGGAATTTTTCCTTCCATATACCTCTTATTGCTTTCGAACATCTTTCAAGCTCTCTCCTATAAAATTCGTTCCCGCTAAAACGTTCTTCGGTATTCCTCATTTTCTTGAATAGAAAGTATATAAGAGCTCTAGATGTGTATATAAGGCGCCAGATGTGATGGGTGTTTGTATATGTGTGGTTTGGTAACTTCCTATTGCTAACTTTGCCGTAAAGATATTTTATAAAAGAGTTGCGTTGTGAATCGTTTCCGTAGATTTCTTCAAAAAATTATTCATATTTATTATTTCTCAGATGCTAGAATTAGAATTATTTAGAAGGGATTTATACTCTGCATGATTTTTATCATAAGTCTATTATGTAAGGTCCCCTACATAATAGACTTATGTTTTTATGTGTAGATACATAAAATTGTCGATGCTGAGAGGATATAGTTTATTATACTGTATACTGGCTGTACAACCTGTATATTTAGTTTTCAATTTCTGCTATTAGGAAAATCAAGCCATTGTTTATGGATTCTAATACAAATTTTTATCGATCTTTCTGCAGAGTGAAATAGGAATAGTTGCGCAACGCAGCTCGTGCTAAATTTCGCTCGACGTAGCACACGCCGACGAAATTTATGTACCCTAATAAATTTAGACCATAGTTCGACCCCTCCCAAAGAAAAAAAATTAAAAGCATCTGTTTATAAAAATCGATTATTTTCTCTTGAAAACCCTTTCAGTATATCGAATCCACAGTTTATCAGTCGAGTACCCTGATTTATGTACTGACTCAATGCTTTTGTAGTGCTCGTTAGTTATGGAGTTTGAAAGGGGCCAAAATCGCCTTATCATTATCACCTCTGTGTTGTCTCTCCATTTTAAAAATAAACCCACTTGAAAGCTTTCAACGTCTCTAACCCAAAACCAAAGCAAATATCGGTATAGTTTCAACGAAGACGGCTTCAAGTGGCTGATGTCATTGTAGGATTAATGCAGAGGTATTTATTTGTTGACCCAAGGTTATGCCAAACCAAGGGTTAAATGAACTTAGGTGCTACTACTAGGTGCACTTTAACATAGGTGAATCTCAACCTCGCCTATTAGTACCGAGTAATATACATTCATTAGGGTACGTTACCTTGATCACCACGTAAGCCTTGATTAACCCTCGCACTTTCATCCCTCACCCCCATAACCTTATTTCTCAATTAAACTAAGTGACCATAACGGTTTCGCTCCATCTAGTTCCCTAACGAGAAGCAGATGGTCAACATCACCTCGATTCCTTGAACAGCGTTATTTTTATCTATCTGTTTGTTTGGGTTAAGGTTTTACACGCCGTGTTAATCCGCTTCAACTTTTTATACGTTACAAGTTTCTCTTGAACAAAACGTCAGTTTTTTTTCCAAAGTTATGCCTTTCTTTCCGCACTTCAAATTACTCCCAAATATAAAGTAAAAACTACCATAACAGTTCCCTGGGATTCCAGGAAGGGGTTGCGTTCGCTTGCCGTTTAACTGTATGACTCTCCTTCTCTAGGGTATGTTTAGTGTGGGACATTAAACATAGCGGTAACACACCCACGAGGATATAGTCAACCGTATAGTCAACACCTCAATACTTTTTCCCTTGTGTTATTGCTCCGTGAAATACCGGAGGAACAGTTATGCCCCTACCAACTTCCAAGCCAAGCGCTTATTTTTCATTTTACTTAACACCGTCAGGTTTTCTAACCATTACATAACTTCCGTCAGAAATGAATTAACGCAAAGTTATGAAGTTGTTAGCTTGGCACGAGGGCCCAATTCATAAAGGTCAAACATTTGCTCTCTTTTGTTCTGAGCTTTCTGTGTCCATAGAGGCCTTTCAGTTTGGTGAGTCTTACGTCAGACCCTCGATTCCAAGTCTTACCACAGTCTGGCAGCCATATTGGTGGTGTGTTTCAGCTTTCCTCGCGCATTCAACACACCATTATGGCGGTGTACATACATCATGGCCCCTTTCCCAAACGAGAGCTCTCTATTATCAAATATTCTTTCTTCGTGTTATTTTACTTCTAAACATCTTTAGTCTTATTGCTTTTTCCCCAGTTGTTCTGCCTCTGGAGTCTGGGACTTTCGCGCTTGATTTTCACTTAGAGCAAACACATACCAGGGTAGTTTTCCCCACTCTTTTATTTTTATGGTATTTTCCGATAAACCTGGGTTCTGTCTTTTTCCCCAAGGGCAGATATCTGGCAACTCCAATCTAGAACCCTGACTTAATAGAGTGAGTTTGTTAATTAATAAGAAAGGTTTGGAAGTGTGTTTACCGCATTCAACTTCTTAGTAAATTCAAGGGGTCATCCGTAAAACACTCTGATCATGACTTGTAAACATCCAAATGTCATTGAACATTTTCGACTAAAAATCGCTGAACTTCGGACCTACTACCCTTACTGTAACACCCTGTATTTTCCTCTGTTATAACCGCTGTGTTGATTAAAATTATATGACATTGGCGTTCCACCTCTGATCAATAATTATGTAGATCTTGCAAGTGTATAAGCCCTATACTAACCGTCAAGTCTTGTCACCTAAGACTATATACAAACAAAGGATTATAGGTGACCCTTCCCTTTTCGCTTCTCGGACTCTAGGGTGACGTACAGGCGGGAGTTTACGCATTGTTACCACAAATATTGACTTCAATGTCGACCTGTTTAATTTGAAGGATACTGTAACCGTATCAGCCAAAGCACGCGCTAGTAATTATAAGCCAATATATGTATAATAATATACTTCCATGAAAACAACAAAACATTGCGTGTGACGCTATATAAAATGAGGTATATACTCTCGAAACAAAACTAGATTATTAAAGGGAAATTAAATCGACATTAGCATCGATCTGATTCTCAGGAAACAACGTAACCAATCAGATTAATATTTAAAAATATCTCGTTTGTCGCGATTCGCGTTTTTAAAAAGATGATAGTTTTGATTTAAATCGTATATTTTGTATCTTGGAGTTGCTGATAAAGTGAAAAAATAGCTTAAAGTAGTTTAATTAACCATTCACGAATACTTTGTTTAATTAGTTTAGTCAAAAACATTATGTTTTAAACCGAAAGTTAGTGTTCAAAGTCTACGATGTGTTTCATGAATCATTTCATAATCCCTTTCAATATGAAATTATTCAATTCTAAAACAAGGACACAGTCTTAACCAATTGACGTTAGGCGCGCTCGTTAGTGCCTCAGTTCCGAAGACAATGGCACTTGTCTCCTATACCACTAGTAATCCGAACCGTTGGGGAATGCGTAATTGAACGGAGTCGAAAATCGACTTTAACCTGTTGTTTCGTTTGAGTTTACGTTTCTATGGTAACGCTTGTCGTTAAGGTATCTTTCTGCCTTTGTTATAACTCTCCCCCTCAAAAAGCAAAATGAAAACCATTAAACTGCTAGGGACCACCTACATGTCAGTGAACAAATGGCTTTCAACCTTCACTGCCTGCCAATTTTATTTAAATATTAATAAACAACAACCTCTGTGAACTGTTAGATTGTTTTGATATGTCTTTTGTCGTTTTCAGGCTTTAGATCGATTTAAAGATTGCGAAATTGTTGGTTTTGGTTTTGCAACTTTTTTTTTCGACCTCATTTACCGGTAATTGGACCATTGAGCAAAGTTTATTTAGTATTTGTTGTTTTTTGATGGCATAAAACTATAGGTTCTGTTGATGGAGCTTTCCTTTATTTCAGTTCTATCTCAGGTGTCCTTAAATTAAAGGGATATCCCGATTTTGAATTTTTTTAATCGCAAGAGTGTATAAAATAATGGATATAACAATTGGAATCATGTTTATATCTACATTATTAAAGAAGATACAAGCGATTAAGTTTCCGTAATGGCGCCTAATGGACACTATATGCTTTCTCGCGAAGCACTGGGAATTACACCTATTGCATGCCTAGTACCACCTGACGGATTTGACCAATAGGGGCGCTTCCCAGTGCTTCACTTGAGAGCCTAACGCGTAGTGTCCCGAAAGACCTTTCAGCCCGTCTATAAGTTAAAGGAAACCAGTGTACTAAATATTTGCGAAACGCGCGGACTTTGTTGCATAGAGAAGATTTTTTACATTTCTGGGCGCCATTTTTGAAGATGGCCGCGGATTGGAAAAATCTTTCTTAGTACGCGCCTACTACTCATGAGTATAACGTTCCTGCAAATTTTCAGCCTTCTAGGGCAAGCGGTTTTGGGCTGGGCGTTGATTATCAGTCAGTCAGGACTTTGATTTATATAGATATAGATTGTATACGCTTTTTCGATTAAAATGAAAAAAATATTATATTTAATTATTATTTCAACTTAAAAGTTATCCAAATTTGCGAGATCTAAAATTTTTGTATTCTTGTTTATGGTACGTGATTTTCGCTTAGATTCAAACGAAAACAACATAATAAATAATTAATTTTCTGTTCCGTTCAAGCTACTAGCATAGTATACACTTGTTTAGCATATCGGCATTCCTAACTTGATTAATTATCAAACTCATTCATTTTTGACTGCAACTTTATAGCAAGCGTACGGGAAAATATTCAAATTTATGGTTTATAACGTTCAGTGAAGGTTTGATATTGATTCTTGTTTATACAAGGAGATACGGCGAATAGAGTAGAAGTTAGATATTGACAACTTTGTGTTATTAAAGCTATTTAGATGGCTTCATTCCTATTCGGTTCTGCTGAATGAACCTTGGGAAAAAATATGCGGAAATTTATGAGGGTCTCTGATCATTTCAAGTCGCGGAATATTTAATGAAAATTAATGTGATTTAGAAAAGATTTTAAATTATTCATAAGCGTAGATGCGGAAGATAATATACGAAAGAGGTGTGAATTTTGCCGTGCTATGATTTAGGTTTTGGAACTTTGAATTTCGCTCCAGGAGGTAAACATCCTTTATTATTTAAAGTAGCTAAAGCATGATTCTTTTACATCTTGAATTAAAAATGAGTTTAATTTTACATATGACCCTTTTCTTCGAAGTATCATTTTAAATATGAGCCTTTTAGGCGAAATTAAATTTTAATCCAACAAGTTATAGTTGTTTTAGCATATTGCATAGTTACATTTTTTTAATTAATTTCAAGGTGCTTGGTAATTTTAATTAGGCTTATTGGAATTTATAATCTTGCATTGTATTTATGAATAGTTTAATTTTATTCATTATGAGAAATAATATTTGAGCCTGTGGTTTTTTAATTACTTTGTTATTCCACGCCACTTAGGCTTATGCCTAATTCCAATTTTCCGCTAATTCTGTATCGAGGAAGGCCGCTGGGTCTGCAAAAATAAACCTTGAAGCTAAGATAAGTGCATTTTTATTACGAAAATAACTTCTGTTTCTCCAATACTTCGAATGCCTATGTCATGCAATATCATTTTCCGGATAGCTTTTAATAAATACATCGCTAATACATATTTGATCGCTCTTTGGGTACAAAACATGTTTATCTGATTGCCATATTTTTAGCCGTAATCATGAAAGGAAGAGGGGAATTGGATTATGTGAAAGTTAGGGGCCATGGAGCTTCATATTCATTAGTTTAGTTTTAGATATAGCTTTCAGAATAAACCATATAAAGCCCTCATTTCCAACCCGCGATTTTGCTGGTCTTCTGTTTACTTTATTTATATTTAAGTGTTAGCTGCGTTTGGTTTCGACCGCCGTTGGAGGAGGCTGCCTTCTTCTTTAAAACCAATTATAGCTAAAGAGACTGTAAAGTAGGCATCAACATGTGGGTAAAAATTGTCGTAACTGTGTCATTTCCCTTGAAAGTTATGTCGCGCAACCAAAGATTATGTAAACCTGCTATTTTTATAATAGATATTTCTTGAAACATAAGCTCCATATTATACATCAAAGGCTTTTTATGTATAATCTATTTGAAAAATTGAATAGCGGATGAAAGATGTATTTTTAAATTATTTTGCTTGTTCGGGACTATTTTCCATTCAATTACTCCCAACTGGCGGCGGTATACCCCTTTAAAAATGTAGCTGAGTCGAGTTTCTAAGCTTATCCGTTCCAAAAGCTTCTAGCATACGTACAAATCGTTAGGTAATGTAATCAAGCCAACCCCCTTTTAGCTGCGAAGGCGAAATAGCCATTTTTATGATGAATCGTTCTGTCATATGGCATGGCACTCCTTTCTGTTCATTTTAATGTCCTCCTCTCCTCCCTCTTTTTAGTGCCTTTTGGTCGGACGTAATCCGTAAACGCTCTCTAGGGTACTGGTTTCTTCTTATACAGTTCCGCCACGGATATGAAGATCTAGCGTGGTTGCGGGTTCGAATTTCGTCATCAAAAATTCACCCTTTAGTTACCAAAATATCAGGCATTATGCCGAGGTATGGAGATCGTCTTTCCCTGAAGTTTTGAAGATGCTTTCGCACTCCCCTGGATAATTTGATTTTCTCTGACTTTTAAGAAACAGTTTCACATTTCTACTGTATTTTACCGGGTGTTGCTTGGCACCAATGTCCAGTCTCTGCCTCGCAATGTTAGGCCCTTTTTTAGCTCTCTACCAGAGAGTTCAGACTAACATCTACAGAGTGTTTCTGATAACTTTGCCATAAATTAAGGGGATGTTCTTTGGGTGATTTTGAGTCGAAAATGTAACTTCTATGATATTTTGCCACAAGGGACACTGTTTTCGAGTTATGATTAGAGATGACCAATCATACGCGCTGAATCCCCGAATTAAATATCATATTTTTTTATCTATTGGTCGTTGAAAGAAATTGAAATTAATATCCTAGAAAAAGTTCTTTCCGGAAAATGGTTTGGTGATCACCTTTTACGTTTTAGGATTTCCAAACGATGATATATGTCGCAATCTCTTACCTCGAAATTACCTCATCCAAACTTTAGAAGTAGTACGGCTTAAACTGTTCAAAGGTTGGATGTTATATAAGTTCAAAAAATGAAATAGTTTCTGGCGTTTCAATTTTTTTTCTTGCAATATAGGCCTAGAAAACCAAAAATAAATCGATACTCGTCTTGAAAGAAACCATTTCTTGTAGGTGATCAAAAACTGAGTCGATAATGAGAAAGTTTAGAAACCGAAAGTTTTGATAGTTAAGCGAATGTTAGAAACTCTAATGTCCACGTATATTAATAAGGTACGTGGAATGGGCCAACCAAGTGTGTTTTAAACTGGCAAGACAAAAAATTTAGTTCCGCACTGTAGCTTTCAAGAAAGAGTAAGGATCCCAAAGCATTTAAGTCAAGTAACTGATGTTAGTATCTCGAACCATTTACTTTGACGCTTTATAAAGAAGATATTGCATTTCAGCCTGACTGTTGTAATGTAGCCGATATAGGGTATGTCGTTTGAACCGCGGCTTCTTTTTCCGTGTTTTAGCGCCTGGCAGTGTTGGCTAATTCTCGCTTGTTCGATTTTGGCAGTTCCAAAAATCTATATACTAGAACTTCCCTTTGTTATGTTGCTTGTCGCTAGACTGACTTTATCCCGCCTTTTGGTACAACATAAGTTTATAATATGATCAATAAGTTTGACACAATCTTAATTCGAAAACAGTGGCCCAGATGGTAAAATATCATAGAAATTTTTTGACTCAAAATCGCCTAAAGAACGTCCCCCTTAATTTAGACCAGACTTATCAGAAACGCGTTGTATTTGGTAAAGCAACTATATAATTAACGTTTTCGAGATTTTTTTGACGTTTCACTTATCTTGTTTTACGATAACCAGCGTGATGCACACTTGTTGGAGAACATTTATCGTAAGCTTATGGATGTACTGTTGTGTTTTTTAGTCGTTAAAGCGCGAGCCCTTACAAAAATTGGCTTTGGCTTTTCGGCCGAAAAGATCTCGCACGGACAACTCCGACGGCTTGCGTTGTTTTGATTAGTTTCTCTCCCAGATTCTAGTAAAAGCTTCCTCTTTAGTCTGTCCTATATCCTTACTTTCTTAGATGGGTTGATTTTAAACGATTAAAAGGGCGTATTTGCCGCGGAAATTAAGGATTTGTAGGGTTGATGTTTCAGTATATTACTCTCGGTGTGGCGAAGCCTTACGGGTGAATCCCTTGCTGAGGTTAAAAGTGGGAATTAATTTATTTGTAGCTTGAATGGAACGTTTATATTTAAGCCTTGTCGACATGGCCTTGCTTGCGTCCGGGGTAAGGCATGGACTCTATAATTATGTAGAGGAAGAGAAGTAGTTTTTTGCCATCGAATTACTGTGAGCTTAGCGGCAGAATTCATCCCATTTACTTCCTTCCGCGCTGTGAAATTTCGAGACGAGTCACCTTGACTTCCGGTTTTGCAGAAACACTTCCTCTGGTCCAAACTCAGTTTATTAACTGCTTGGAGCAGTTTTTAAACTCAAGAAGTAGAGGTTTCTGGTCCTTGGGACCAGTTTTTCAATCATACATCTATAGGAAATCTAAGGAGACCAGTTCAATGACTAGTTGATTATTTTGGACACTAGATGGCTCAATGGTACCAAGGACTACTATAAAACATTCTTATTTCTCAGACTGCAAAGCGCCAAGCTTTCCTATCCCCTGTAATGTTTATAATATCCATGGTTATAAGGCTAAAATTCGTGTTTTTGAAAAGGCTTCATATTTATCGCGGTTTTTATTAAAAACGCAACAAAGGGGCTTCTATTTTTATTTACGTAAATTACCTTTTACATTCTGTTTAATTAATTTATTTGGGTATAATTTAGTACTATTTGCGAGCTTTTGTGAAACTTCATTTATCAGTTACAGCTCGTTAGTTTGTTAAAATGAATTCGTATAAGTTTTCAAGCCAAGTTTCAAACAATAAATATTTGAAAATATTTACGATGAATTCTAAACATAGGATGTACCTTAATTATTCCAGGAATTGAAGTTATCCCGAATTAATTTTATCTGTACAATTAAGAATGAAGGAATGGGTATCAATAGAAAATAGCCAAGATTTCTGTTGTCAAACGTATCCACTAAGGTAGAAGTCCCTATACGTGCGTAAGTGCTAAAATTTAACATAATTATCAAACCAACAACAATTTATTTTCGACTCCTCCAATTATATTTCTAGCAATCCTTTATATTGCTTCACAAACCAATTCTGATAATTTAGATATGAAACCGCATCCAAGATCAAGAGATATAATTTGAAATAAGATGTAAATTTACGCTTTTGTAACTTTATACCCTTCAGCTGTACCAGCTTTCGAGAATAGCTTCCGAAACACCAATAACACCAGGTAGCTCCTTCAAACGGATTATTAACAGTGTTAAAATTGAAATCAATAAATTCGCTTCCAACTAGTCGAATATGGTTCGAAACGTAATTATCCGTGTAATGAATCAGATCGCAAAGTTAAGATTAAGGTTGCAAAGTTTTGCATGCATACGGACTCGTGATGAAGATAATCTGATGGAAAGCCGCAAAGCGTATGAATGTCTAAAAGTGAAATCCAAGCATAGGGAAGAGGTAAGATGGAGTGGCAACCCTACCGAAACGCTGAGGATTCTGGGAGGACTTTGTTGCCTTAAGTGGGGGTAAAGACTTAAACGTTAAAGGTATGAAGGTTACCACTCCATCCCTCTCTCCTTCAAGATCAAAGAAGTATATATTAGCAATCTTATTCACATACGTATCTTTTAATTACGCGTTGTTATCGCAGATGGGTATTATCTGAATCCAAAATCAATTTTATGTTTCGATGACCCATGATTAATCAAAACCGCGAGTCATTGAATTTAATTATTTGTAAGATATCTAATCCAATTACGCTCTTGTATAAGCAAACGTTTATCACCTGTACGTAATAAGTGTCACTTCCCAATCGAGCCCAGATCCTGCATATAGACGTCGCAAAAAAAATAATTTATCTCAAGTTTGGTTATTTATTTATCTACATACTTATTTTTGAAATAAATAAATAAATACTAGAGGTAAATCGACAATAATGAAGTTGGATAGCCAAATTTTAAGAAATTAATAAAGAAACATGAATACATGGCGTATCTCAGTGTGGTGCACAGTATGACGGCAAGAATCTAAGCGCTGTACATCACTATTCATGAACGTATGTCATTAGGCGCCACTATTGTAAAATGACCGCTATAGTTTTCACGCGCCTGACCGCACCTTTGCACTTTAATAGACGCATTAATTTTCCCGCGGGAGTTTTATTGCTTATCGCTGAGCAATAAAGGACTAAATCACCGGAAGACTATCGTAAACAACAAACTAGGTGTAAACTAACACCGGATACACGGCGGAATCGAGAACAATCCGGGGAATATCTCGAAAGCGAGCTTCGAATTGAATAAGCGTGTAAAACGACTCTAATGCCATGCTACGATACCCGAAACTACTGATTTTCCCCAAACAATAGCATTGTATAATGAGTGCTCCAAACCGAACAATATTCCTAATTACGCTAATAAATTTTAAACTTTCTATGTTGTTCGCCGCTGAATCGTAACGCATATGCCGCTACGATTATTAATGCAAGGCAAAGCTGTAATCCTTGAAAGTTGCAGGAAAAAAGGGTGTTTAGGCAACCCTCAGTGTCGGGACGTACAAGGGGGTTGATACAGTGCCGTCTCTGCGCACTCTCGTGATACAAAATGACTACAGCGCAGGCGTCAATAAGCGAGATGGAAGGCAAAGTTTTACCCCCTCGTGTCTATCCCTCTTAATATGGTGTTATAGAAAATATGTTTACAAGAAAATGAAGAAATTTTTACCGCAGAATTTGTAGAACGCACCAATCACTTTTGGTATGAATTAAAAATACCTGTAGTGAAAATAGGTTTTATAACAATTTCAACGCCTTTAACAACTCTAGGATGATTATATTGGGAAGGGGTAAGGTGACTTTATGATGTTATGGAATTTAGAATTACCTTTTCTCTCTCCTGTCTTTGTAATGAAAGTGGTTTAATAAAGGTCGACCAGGATATTTAAAATATATTGGCCGTTAGTTTTAAGCTGGTGCTAGACTTGCTTCACTTGTTATCTCGACCCAGTCCCCTTTCATGGAGCCGCTTTTGGCGAGGGAATGTTTGTTAGTATTTTTTTTATTGCTCTTTGATAAGATTTAATTGGACAGCTATAGGTGAGCGTTTGGCAAACAATTCGACGCTTAAAGTGCTCTGTTGACGTAAAAGTTCCTGATAGCTTTTGTTGTTTTGCATTAATAGTCTCGACCCTTCTTTATGAAATATCGATTCATATAATCATTTTTGGCGGGGAAAGAGTGGCGCCAAAATTAACCGTAAAGGGAGGGTGAAAAGGATTATCAAGTGAGGTTTGGGATTTCGTACATCATTTGAAAGTTGCACCTCCTCAGACCAATCGCGTAACGCTATGCCTTCTTGTTAACAAAATTCCGGTGGTATTCAGAATATTTCCCGCCACGAGTGTCAAATCACGCGCAATTTTTATCAAATCTCGCGCTTAATTCATTCGACACGTGCCACGAATTTTTTAATGAGAAGACATTGCGTCACGCGATTGGTCAGAGTTGCAAGTTCCAAATTATCTATGAAATCTCTTAATTGAGCATAACACACATGCTGGACAATGAAAGAGCAAGAGCTTAAAATAACTAAATACAAAGTCTTTTTTTGCAAGCCGCCATTGTTAAACGGTTTATTCTGTGGTTGTTCTTTGAATTTTTTCTAAATGATTGGTACTGAAGAAAATTCATTACATGTATGAGGAATATCAGTTGCAACAGAAGTGAGATGAGACTAGAAGTACTGAGCTAACCAAATGAAAGTGAATATTCATGACAACACAAGAACGGTTGGCCCTCTAGTAGCGGTTTCTGAATTTTCCCTCCAAAACGTGAGACGCTCGCGGTGGTAGAGGGCCGAACTAGATTCAAGCACAGGCGTACGTGTTCCGCGGCTTTAGGTTAGGGGAAGGGGGTAAGAAATGTTTTTGGAACTCGATCAATTTTTTTCTCTGTAGTGTAGGCGCGATGGAAGCGGCATAAAATCCTCAAATTTGTTCACTAGTGTCAGGATCTACTACCAATGCTAAAGCCCTTCACTTCTAGTCACATCTTACTTCAGGTTGCAATTATACACTGATATTTGTACCTTAGACTTTAATAGCAGGGGACTCAAAAAGGTTTTTCAGTTTAAAGGTCTGTTTTTGTTAAAATGCATTATGGAGTTATGATAAAATCAAATCATTCGAAATAGTTCTTTTCCATTCCATAAAAAACCCCTTGGTTTCAGTTCCGCGTTTGAAGGAATATTACAAGGTTATGGAACTTTTTATGACCATAAAGAACCTATTTCCGTCCCTAAAAAGGTCCCTGGAGAAGGAATAAAATGACTGGCACTAAACTTCCGTGTTTGTTTGCCCCCTGGAGTACGCAGTATCTTTATGGCTGTCGTATTTAACCAGGAATGCAATAAATGTGTTCACAACGGTTCACAACCTCACAACAGTTGCTATTAATTAAACTGCAAAAGTGCGTTTATGGAAAGTTAAATTATCCGTTGCAATATGCCAAGAATAATTGCTAAATTATTTTTAGTAAACAGTCCTCAATAATAATAAAATCTCATGAATCGATAGTGAAAAACATCGTAAACAATATTAGTTCAAATCATTTTTGAAGTTAGTAACTTAAAACTATCAATGCCAAATCGAAATAAGCAGAAACCAGAGAAAGGTCGAGACTTGGCGTCGTAAACATCATGTCTTTCATCTATTTGAGCTTTTGGTGAGATGAAATACGAACGAAATCCTTGGTTATTTCTAATTTTTGAAATATAGACCTACTGCTTTATTCATAAACCTTTTTTAAGCTGACTCTCATTCTGTTCAAGATTTGGATGTAAACATAACATCACCTTGATCATACGACATGTTGATCTTCAAACATTTTTCTTAAAATTTGAATAAGATTTATTTACCTTGGGTTTATATCCTATTTCTTGGGGCGTAAAGTTTTTGATCTCGCGCCATTCCAATTTCCAAACATATTTATATGGGCACATATATAACCATATAATTCTAACTAGTACTTTATAAGCAAATATTTTCTATATATGGTCTATGTACATACACCTTTTCATATTAGGTTTTTGTACAGAAATCCATCCATGATATTTGCAGTATAGCATCAACGTCTTTTGCATTTTGAGCAAATGCGAGGGGCAAAAAAAAAAGTAGAAAGAATAAGTACCTCCCTAAAAGGTATTACGTCATTAGAAACCTCGTTAACGCGGGATTAGTCTTTAGTATATTTTATTACTTGAAATAGATTTAGTGAAGACATTGGCGGTTGTGTGGTTATATATTTGGTATTAAACGTTAAATCATAAAAGTAGTTCAATTTGGTTAAACGCTGAAGGGATTTTCAGGTTGTTATTTTAGATTTAAGAAAGAAATCCTGCATGGTTAAGGTTGTAATGAATCCATGGATGAGAAGGAGCTAGTTTCGTTTAGTGTTTTAACGGATATTCTGACCAGGGCCGTCGAGAGGGGGGAGGGGGCAATTTGGTCAGCTTCCCCGGGGTCAGTATAGTAGCTTCTAGAGGTGCGGGCCCCGATTTCGTCAGTTTTTCCGGAACCCACAAACCATCTTGACGGCCCTAGCTGACTCTGAATTTTGTTAATCTCAATGCAAACCGGACCTCGGGGAGGGGGGCAATTTTTTTTTATTCCAGTAATGTTTCAAGGGATGTTGTAATCAAACCTAATTGTTGAAATTAAGACTTAAATCGTTAGAAATGTGTTATAGCTCCTTTGGAAAATTAAGCCTTAAATTTCCCTTTTTATGCGTCTGGGTTAAATGCCGAGTTAGATGTCTTTTAAAACTTTACAAAAGTTCTTTGTGCCAAGAATTTGGAATTTAAGTAGAATCTTCATTGGCTTCGCTTGAAATGGAGCGTTTTCAAAGCAGGTCTACCATTTTCCCCTGAGCTCTTTCCTTTTTCAAATTATACAACTGCTATTTTATACTGATTTAATTTTTAACTTAAAAACTTGACATTTTATTTTCCCTTTAAATGAAACTAGTTTAAATCAAAAAAAAAAATAATAATAATAATAATGGGTTCACGTTTTAACGATTACTTTAATGACATCGTTTGTTTTTATGAATTTTTATTATTTTTTTTTTCTTTCTTTCTTCTCATTTGAAGTCTTATATTGAGCCTTGTGGCTATTGTATAAGCTTAAGTTCGAGGGGTCGGTCATTCATGAAATCCCGTACGCTACCCGTGAAATCCAATTTAAGAAATCCGAAATCAATGCTGATTTCGAAATCAAATAAAAAATCCGAAATCAGCAACGAAATCACAAAATCAGTAAAAAAATCACAAAATCAGTAAAAAAAACACAAAATCAACAAAGAAATCACGAAATCAACATAGAAATCACGAAATCAGAAGCGAAATCACAAAATCAGAAGCAAAATCACAAAATCAGAAGCAAAATCAGTAAAGAAATCGTGAAATCCATTACAAAATTCACGAAATCCAAAATCAAAAGAAATCTCAAAATCCGAAGAAATAATGCGAAAAACCTCAAAATCCAACGAAATCAAGGGAAATATCGCAAAATCAGTCGAAATCACGGTAAAAATAGCAAAATCCGACGAAATCACGGGAAAAAACTCAAAATTCGATGAAATCCATTGGATTTTATCGAATTCTGAAATCAAACAAAATCCGATGAAATCAAACGAAATCCGATGAAATCAAATGAAATCCGACGAAATCAAACGAAATCCGACGAAATCAAACGAAATCAAATTGGATTTCGAAATCCCGTACACTTTTTCCTAAACGTCCGACCCCTCGCTTAAGTTTCTACGTAATTCCAACCTAGTAATTGTTTGGCATTATAAAATAATGTGCATTTAAATATGGTTTTTATCCGCGTTTTGGGGTCGCGAAGCGAATTTTATTAATATTTTGGTTTTAATTTTATATGCATACTTGATTCGCATTAATATTTTCTTGTAATTTGATTTTTAAAATTATTATATCGCATTATTTTAGTTTGAATCGCCTTAATTAGAAGTTGCATGCTAATTTATTAAACTATATAATGTGATTAATTATAATTAACCCATTTCCCAATTTTAATAGCTTCATTTTTAGAGATTAGCATATATTTAACAAACTTAATTATAGCGGGCCCATGATATTCTATTTTCTGGGGCTAAATATGTGGGTTTTAATTTTATTTATTCCATTATTATTGTTGCATTGAGGATGAATTTAATAATTCTCCCATGAATATCGCATTCTGTAGCGTAAGGCAATTCTAATTTTACAACAAAACTATGCGAAATTTAATCACGGTCTCGTGAATTGTCAATTAGAAACTTTACTTATTTTTTTAATTTGATTATAGTTTTAGTGACCCTAGTTAACCAATTAAGATCCTACGAGGTCGTTTGCGTGAAAACCTCTCTGTTACTAAAGAAGTTCAGTTTTTTATTATCATGCCAATTTAAATGAAATTTGTTACATGCCTTTTACCCAAATATCCTACGCACCGAAACAACACCACTTAATTTTAAAATTAGTTTAATTAACCATAAAAACTTACCTCAATCTTATTACAACTTCAAATGGAGCACCAACCAAACCGGGACAGTTATTTAGAAAAAGCACCAACTTTTAATTAAAACAAGTGTCAGTTTGCAACAAAAACAGTCGAAAGTTTACATAGGTTCTTCATTTCGCTAAAAAAATCAGTTTATAGTTTTCAATTTCCGAGGGTCACTGCTTATAATTGGGTATCGATACTCTTGGGTTCTCTTCAAGGCGTGAAGTTGAAGTCGAGCTGAGTTGTTGGTCACTCGAGACTCTCTAGACGAGCTGTTTTTGAGCCTCCGCTCTGGTCAGAGGAAAAGTATGTTATGCGTTGGTGATCTCAGTTCAGTCAGTTCTCTCCGATTCGAGCGAGATCCGTTGGCTCTCTTGATGGGCTCCCGTAAAAGGGTCTTACCCGCTAGACTCTAGACTCCTTCGCCTGTTGCGCCCCCTACGAGTGCTCTCATTGGTTGTAACCGTACCGGCAATGGCTCTTTTGATATATTCATTGCTCTCCACCAAATTGTCTCTCTCTATATATAATATATATCTCTCTTTCTCCAATTCACCAGTTCACCCAAAACCCTGATTTTGTGGATAACTTTGAAATATCCCCTAGGAGAGGAATCAGGCTGTCTGATTTAGTTAGCGTATACTTATGAGACTTGCGTACGTTTCATCTCAATTTAGCTTGCAATGCGTCCTAAGTATCTCTTGAAATATTATCTGAAGAAACTTCGAAATGTACACACGAAATTAAACACTCAACTGCTATGGATAATGGATATAGTTACACCCAACTTGCAGAAAACAGTAGGTGAATATTATTCGCCAGTGCCGAACGGTTCGGGATTTTCATTAGAACTGCATAGTAACGTCACAAATAGTCCCGAACGGTTTGGAACCGCGCAGCGAATAATAGACCTGCAGGAAATGCTAGGTTAACAGTTCTTACTATCGAGTAGGCATCGTTTTAAGAGTTCAGAACCGGTTCAGGATTGAAAGTTGTGGCGAATAATTTTCGCGAGGACGGTTCGAAATTACTACTTTTGGAAGAACCAGTCCCGAACGGTTCGGGACTGATGAATAAAATTCACCTGTTGTAATTCAATAGCTTCGAGTTAACCTTCTTTGGATAACATTCAATTTACACTCAGCTAATTTGATTGAAACAAATTTTATTACTATAGCGCGCCAACTCATGTGTATTATTTTCGTTTTATTTGCATTTCGTAATTTGATTTGGTAATTTTAATCTCAATAGTCTTTTGATTATTTTTAACGAACGTAATTTAAATTATTTCCACCAGGGGAATATTACTTAATTTTATTTTTCTATGATTTACGTCAGCTATTCATTTATTTTCAAATTTGCTTAGAATAATTTTTGTTGAACTTTCGAAAGGCAGTCGACTAAATGAAATGATTAAAGATATGATATATTTCTCTATGTCTGAAAGCTCAGCCCATCGTTAGAACCTTAACCATAAACCCCAGTTTTGGGGGTTTTACTAGCTCGACCTAATTGCTAAATTGTAAGAGAGCTAAAGGGTTGGGATTTGAGAATGACTCCGAAGCAGTTCGCTCGCTAATTGTCGTATTAAACCCCCCCCCCCCACAGCTATGATCCCCTTTCTCGAGATTAGCGAAAATATACAATCGCTATCGCCGCCGCGTCTGGTTTTCGTTCACTCGCTAATTACCTTTAAATTAGGGGCTCAAGTTATTTGCTTATCTTTAATCGTTCCCTTTAAAAGCTCGAGACGTAAATACCCGTTTTGCATAACTGCACGCGTAGAGCTCAACAATAGATGAACTTTTCTATTCTAAATGACTAAATGAGAAGGCGCTTAAAAAGGGCAAAGTTCTGTGTGTGTGATGATGAAATGGTATAGTTTATAAAATAATTGACATTCGTTTGGATCTACAATGGTTTCGGATTCGGAAAATTCAACAACTCTATACAATATACAGGGTGTTAGTGAAAAATCTGTCAACAATTATGTAACATTTTGCCGTTTGAGTCACATTTTCAATTAAGTTGTTTAAGAGTGTTTTACGGATTTAATTAAATTAGAAATCATTGTCTTTCAGTTTCTCGTGTTAATTTTAAGGGGTCATCCGTAAAACACTCCAAACGGTGGTCCGGACGACAAAAATCACAAAATGTCATTTTGGGCGCCATTTTTAGAGATGTTTGTAGATTTAAAACCATATATACCTCGCTTAAAACTTCGGTTTAATCAACTTTAAATATACCTTTTAGTATTTGGCTATAGGAATACACTTCACATCCAATTATAAAGCAACAACCAGTTGGACAGGATCTTAATCCGCTTTGTTTCATCTCATTTAAAATAGAGATTTCTGACATCAATTTTATTTTCACTTTTCGTTATTCAATATTTGATTTTTATCAAAGTAAGCATTTTGGTTCTGGATACGTTCGCTCCGAATGTCCCAAGGGGCTTAATTATTATAAAGGACAAATTAAATTAACTGAAAGTTAAACACACTGGTGGATGGAAGCTCGCTGTTAGTTCCCAGCATGACGTTTATGGCGCCAAGAGGCAATGCGTTCATTACTGGCTTACTGTCTGCTATTTGCATTTGCCTTTGTTTTATAAAGACTTTGACGCAGTTAAATTTAGTTAGTCTTCCACTCTTCCTTCGAGGGTCGGGATTGGAATTAATTCGGGGACTTAGTTTAATTATGTGAAATGTGTTTAAGATCAGATTATATTGCAGTTTGCATTTTATTAATTTAAAAGGTAATAAAATTTGAGCTCTTTAGACCGTTGATTTAATTACTTGAAGTGAAGCAAACACGCAGAGTTGGGGCTACCAATACCATCTCAGTTTATCTCTTTCGCGCCAAGAGGTACCGGTAGATGGAGCCCGAGTTCACTACAGGCGGGAAGTTAGGCGAATCGCGCTGCCTCTAGCGGGGAAATAAGTGGTCTTTTCTTATCTGCTTGAATTAGTGGAATTATCTTTTAGCTCCCATCTGCATGAGATCTCTTAAAGAAAAGCTAACACAATTTATGTCATATATTATTTTTTTATGAACATCAAAATTTTTTTAGAGTTAAAAAACAAAATGCGATAAGCTTTTAATGCAAATTTTAATTCCTATATTGTTTTTACCTAATATATCTCTAAGTACAGGGAATAAAATATTAAGGGATCCCCATCAAGAATTAAATATTAACTAACCAATTAAGGTATTTCTTTTCGTAACTTTCGTTTACCCGGGCAACAGTCGCCCAAACTAAGTTAATCTTGTATATCGAAGAGTTAGGATTCGTGCTAAGGCTTAAATAATTTAAAACCCTTGGCATCTAGTTACCTAAAAGGGATAATAGCACGCGAATCGATCTAATTTTGTATTGAAACATTTTCTTTTTCGATAATAATATTTAGAAGAAGGAAGTCTTTGATATTTACAAACTTTCAAATTAAATAAAACTTAACTTTTAAGTATTGAAAACAACCAATACCTTCTGGTATTATCCCTTAAATTCTTTGACCCTTTCAAATCAAATCAGAGGATAGTAACAAAATTTATTTGCCATGGCTACGAACTAACGGTCGCTCCTGGGTTACGAAATACCCTAATTTTTACCCAGCTGAGATTAAACTTTAGTCTATTTCCTTCCTCCCTATCCCCGTCCTTTAAAAGAGGAAATTGAAATCTACTTCCTCTAAAAGTCTATTCTAAACTGAAAAAAAGGGAAATAGAGTTTTTCTTTAAAGAAAAATTGATTAAAATATACGTCACGTGGTTTGAACCTTATGTACCTATGTAATTATTACCAAGTTTATTAACCATATAGTAAAACTTTGGATATGTCCAAACTTGTTTCCTCTAGTCTGTACAATACGATTTTTTTGGAAAGGTTTCCTTCATTTTCCCCTTTCCATATTTTCTTGGCGCGATTTGAAAGATGAGACTTTGGTTAGTCTAGCCCCTTATAAATAAAGTTTCAGTATTTTCGAGCGAGCTAGCGTCAAGTTAAGGTGATTAATCACGTCCTGTTCTTTCTATTGTACGAGCCTTTTTTAAACGCGATGCCTCTTTAAATAGACGCTACGTCTTTCTTCCGTGAAAACCTACGAAGTTGATTACGCTGAAACAATTAGAATTTTGGGTTTGAAGACGTCTTAGATGATAGGTATAAAGTCAGTTGTTAATTTATATTGCCCTTTCTTTTAAGACTATTGTTATAATGTTGAGTTAATTTATTTCTTTCTCTTCGAAGAATCTCTCTATCCAGTGTCTCTGGAGAGAGGTCGAGGAGCCTTAAATTTTCCTCGATTCATATTTTGTTTAATATGGGCGAAATGGTGTTTAAAGGGAGTTTATCTGTTTAATATTGTCGTCTGTAAGGATAACAACGCAATTTTATACTATTAATATGCCTATGTTAGGGTTATATTCCTTTATTCTGGGTGATCGACGATTTCCTAATGAAAACACAATAGTTTTAATTTGGTTTAATGTGAACATGGCGGCCATTTTGAAAGATATAATATAGTGAACCCTTGAAGGAGAGAGGGATGGAGTACCTCTGTAACCCCACCTAAGGCACCGAAGTCCTCCCAGCATCCTCAGCGTTTAGGTAGGGTCGTACAGTACGAAATCGTAAAGGACGCCCCCTCTGTGTTAAAAATAGAAGCTAGTTCTTATTTAAATACAATGGCGCTACGCGGCAGCACTTAACAATCGCCTACCGAAGGGTAGGGGCGTGCGCAAGTTACATTGGTTGGAAGAGTTTCATTCCCACTCCATCTTTCCTCATTTGAGGGGTTAAGACGGTACTTCCGGTATATGGATATGTGGGCAAACACCAGACAGTAATTTTAGCTCCCGACTTTTGGAAAGCGTATATTTATGTCAAAATATAGACGGTGTATAGTTTTGAAAATATGTATTTATGAAGCGATAACTTTCAGTAAAACCGAACTGTACTTAAATTCCTCCATAACCTATATAATAAAGTAGGCTAAATAGGATTAAACACGCGATGCTGTTTGTGTATGGAGCTGAAATTTCTATGGAGAAATTTTATTTAAGCGTCTCACGCTATCTTAATCTTTGGCCACTGATCGTTTGGATTTTTACACTTCCTCGCACTTGAATGGAAAGAGCTGGCCTTGCGTCTCGACCATATTTCCTACTTATTTTCTGGAATTTTTGATCTTGAATTTTATCTATTGAGAAAAGGGAAATTTAAAATTGAATTTAGATGCAAAAATAGCTAGCTGCCCTCCAGGGATAGAAAAAGAAGAAATTATTCGAAGGACCCCAATTTATCCCAAATTTCAACGAAAATCGTAAATAAAATTGGAAAACTCGGCCGTTTTGTTGGCTCCGAATTTTGGCAGTCGAAATTGTTTGGCTAAAAACTTTTTTCTTCTTCCTCTAAGATTCTAATAAATTTATTTTCGAATTATAGTCTGAAAGGGAGTATAAAGAGATTGGGAAAATCGTCTGCTATATACGGGAAACATGTGGTATTGGGTCAACTTGTTTTTATCGGTAACTAAGACACATTAAGGTTACACGTTGAAACCTTCCGTAGTAGTTTAGGAACCTCCCTTGTTTCTACTCCAGGGGTGTTAGGTTATATAGAGGATTAACACCCTGTGTTACCTTTGACCTTTCCCGAACTATACAATGGTCGACTGCTTATGATAATAAGTCAGTCATTTTCCACTACTAAGATGTAGTAGTTCGCTCTAGCGTAGGGCTTTGACCCTGGTATTGGACTTCATCTTAAACTCTTATGTTCTTTAAACTGTCCTAAATACAGGTCGGTATTTAGTTTATTATTTGATTTAATTATTAATTAGTTTAATAAAAGTATGAATGAACCTAAGGAACCGGAGTAGTTTATTCTTAGTATTAGCCAAGGCTTTTATGGCCACGTGGGGCGAGTTTAGAAATATCGCAAGCATGGTTATAACGTGATAAAACACAAAATTTGGGTTAATACTCCCTTTAAAGGAAAGTAAAATATTAATTTAATGCATTTCTATTTAAATTTTGGTGTCATCCAAGCCACTCAAATACTACACGCGAGTCTATTTTAGCACTTGTTTAAATGTCAAAGGCCCAAGTTAATTTTTGCTCTCAGCTGTTTTAAAAGCATGGATCGCTTATTTAAATAATATTTTTTTTTATTAAAAATTAGGTGTGAAATGTAATGCCCAGACACGCAATGGAACATTTTGTTTGCGGAAACATAATGGTTTACATAAAAAGTATAATTTCTGTAAAGGTCAGAAGCACTTTTATCTAAACAAAGTTCTTTAAAAATAACCGATAAACGTTTGACCTTTTTAAATGAATAGGTCATATCCCATCATACAATTTTCATTTCATAACTTTATGTTTAATATAATTTACAAGTTTTATATTAAAATCGTAGCTTATTTCCAAAATGTTTCCAATTAATGGCGGTTCTGTATTGTTAGTAAAAAATCGTGTCTAGGCCTAATATTTTTATATAAACACTGTGCTGAAAAATACCATGATTATCTATGTGTACTTTGACCTATCTTATCAATCAATCAATACGAGGTTTCACTCTTACTTAAATTCATACGCGCTGATCAGAGCTGCCTGTGGGGTGAACTAATAAACATAATTTTATATAACTACTACCTGCGTCTTCGCCAAAGTGGTAAGGCAAGTTAAATGAAAGATTAGAAAATGTGATTTTGTCGGTAGTCAGCAAGACCTTCACTAATTAAGAAATATTAATATTAGTCGCGTTTAAAGTCGTGTTAACGTTCCCTTACATTGAACTCTCTTTGTAATTTGGGGCATTGTATCAAATTGTGCAAATCCAGCGAAGTAGTATACAAAACCATACATAAACTCGCCTTTGTTACCCCAAACCCGCACCTCTGTCGAACCATAAGCCATTCTGAGAACAATTTTGGGTCCGTAACCGTAAACACATACCCACTCAAAGAAATATGAACCGATCCGATGATTGTCCCTTTGAGGCAAAAACCTATTCAAACCAAAATCTATAATCAAAACCCAGAGACCCTAACAATGTTACACGCTTATTGGATGTGTGTCTTAGTTCTGTCCCTTAAGGGTATTGCATTGAACGGGATCATCGTAAAAACATATGCAATAATAAGAAGGGTATCAACCTGTACCGAAAGCCGAGAGGCCAGATACTCGGAGTAAGCAATGTATAAGATGTATCTTAGATTGTATTGAAGGAATCAGAGTGATTAGCGCCTCGCCCAAAAACTAAGTCTTAGAAAAGCAACGCTTCGGGTCTTTTCTATTATCATAAGTTTATAATGCCTCTAAGTACTCATATCGCTTCCACTTCTATGGCAATAGTGTTTGTCTGGCTCCCTTTAATGAAACCCTATACTCTCTCCGTATCATTTATCACCTCAACTTCAATACAAAATTGTACCGCCTAGCCTAGCGTTTCTTTTATCCCTTTTAGAATGTTTCAGGACTGAAACCGCCTCTATCTCACGAGAGAGAGAGAGAGAGAGAGAGAGAGAGAGAGGGATTTGGGGTTGCTTAAGTAAAATTCGTTCCCCCCCAGTGCCTGCCTATACGAAACGTAAAACTCTCCTTTATTCCACTGGATGATTTTTTTTTCGTCTCGACCGCTTGGTGGCTGCACCGCGACAGAAATTTCAAAATTTTCTCCCTTCGGATCTTAGCGCTATACGAGTTCTGACGTCACAGTAGCCTGCAGAAGATGCCCAGTTGTAACCCGTATTTGTGTACTTAGAGGCATTATAAACTTATGCTATTATCGATACACAAGAATGTTAGTATAATACTACAGGGAATGTTTAACCAAAATGTGACTATTGAACACGTAGGATTAGCTAATAAAGAAAAGAGTTTTTTACCGCCAGCTATAGAAGGAGCGTTTCAGGCATTTTATTATTTTTTGAAAAGTGGTTTTTTTATAAATTTAATCTTCGAAAATGTTACAAAATCGGCCTGAGGTGATATTGAACAAATATCAGGGAAATATCCATAGAAATCAGTGAAATCGGTTTCCCGTAGTTGTATGTCACAATTGGTAGAACTGTTGCGCAACAAGTAAACAATAAATGAACTGACTGTATAGGTTATCATTTCTTGTATACTGCTTTTCAGTTTTGGGCATCTCCCTCCAGTAGAAGTTATTTATTATTTCTAGAAAATATTAAATTGGTTTCATAAGGAAGAAGACATGTTTGCCGAGGCAAACCATTATTCTTGAATTAACAATAGAATCCCCATTTTATGCCGGCGAGCGAATATTTTTGGCTGCGTTGCACGGACATTGTTTGCTGGGATTTATTGTTTAAAGAGAAGCTAAAATATACCAGAATTTTATTATGATTTTGCAAACATTCGTTGGACTTTGAATAACGCTTTAGTTCTCAGTCTTGGATGTTACATTCCCTTTAAAATTTCGCACGTTTTCTTTCCGAAGACTTCGTGATTTGGTTTAATTTTTAATTTTCAAGTTTCTAAGAATTGGTATGGCTAATGCTTAAAATGAGAAAGATTTTAGTTATATTTAGTTAAATATTAAATATATAATTAAGAAGTCAGGAATTGCCAAGAATAAGTATTCAGGGTGTTTCTGATAAGTCTGCTATAAATTAAGGGTGTTTTCTTCGAGACGGAGATATAGGCTCCGATACATTATCCCCTAACAACAAACACACACTGTATGTTTACAATGTTATTAATACCCTGTAGAGAGTTCTTGTTAAATGAATAGCTGAAAAAAAGCGTTTTTCTCTCAAAAAGCAGACTTAATTACTAAGTAGTTATTATCCATATTAATATTAATTCCTATTCTACTTAAATATATACCTGTTTGCTAGATAGCCAAGGCTTATAAGACAATGTAGTACCAAATGCAAATAGAAGTAACAGAATGTGAAGGAGCTCATTATTCCAACAACTCTTAATACCTCAAAAGGAAAAAAATGTAACGTAATATTAAAGTAGAACCCATGATTGTCGGACGAAAGAAACTAGAGATAGGCGAGGCTACTTACACTAGTGCCTCACTTTCTTTCCTTTTCGATTTGTCTTTGGTACTATACGGACGAAAATATTAGGAAGAGTCTAACTGGAAACAAGATCTTATAATCCTAGAGTTTCAGGATAAATATTTTGGTTGTTTCGGCGAAAGATGCTTATTTTTATGCGACATGCGTGTCTTCCAAGAAGATGGAATATCGTCTGCGGCTGTGAAAATTATTTGAGGTTAATTTCTTGGGAAATTAGCTAATATTTCGCTAGATAACCGTATTTTATATTACACCCCGATGAAAATGTTCAAAAATAAACCAATTTAAAGGCACTATAACGCTCGTGAAGAGTTGGTAGGAGCTAGTACAAATATAACTTGAAATCAAGGACCTTTAAATTGACCATCTGTTTAGGTTTCTAGGTTTTCTCAGAATACATACGTACCGCTTTTATAAAATAAACTTAACCCCTTTCTCTCTCAATGCCTGTATACAAATTAAATTTTCCTCTAGCTCGAATTCCCCTTGAATGTTCCATCGCGCTAACTGCTAGAGAAGGTCGTTATCCTTAGGGAGTTTCTAGCCATTTATACGGACGCTCAATTATTATTGATTATTTTCGGATTGCCGCTCGCCAGCACCACCGAACCAAATTAGCGATTTCCAGAGAGTCGAGGACTTCCAGCTTGAATTGATTCATTTATTCCATGAATTCGTGTCAAACAGATATTGAATATTGCGTACTAGTTAAGCTTTGTATGTTTGTGATACCCACATTTTTTTCTTTAAAGGAAGAGTTCAGGCAACATAACATTATACCTTAAAACTTTGGGTTCTTTAAAACGGCGCTTAAAAATATGCAACCCAACACTGTTTACGAACTTCGCTAATAAGATCCAGATAATATTCTTGGGAATGGGAGTAAATTCTTGCTTTGAAGGGATTTCCCATCTTTACTCTCAATAATTTGCATCTATAGCTAACCAATCTCGCACCGTTTCTCTCACTTTCTGTAGGCTCGCGTCCACTCTAGCTGAAACCAAAGGATTTGATGAGGTGGAAAATGAAGGAAAACCGAAAGGCGCTGTTTTGGAAAATTTGGAAATCTCTCTCTCTCTCTCTCTTTCTCTCCCTTCTGTAATTCGACGAACCCCATTTTGACGCCTTCAATTTGGGATTATAATAAGAGCTTCGACGATAGTTTCTGAATGTCACGACTGCTGGTGCCGCTGACCATATTTTGGGTGAGTTTTCAATGCCTTTTGTGTTCTGCTTTAATTTGTTGAGGATTTGTCTAGACTCTGTAGACAAAAGTATTTATTTTGTATTAGACCAAAAGAGGTTATATACCTTTTACTATGTGTTAGATAAGTCGTTCGTTAAACTCTTTTCATACACATAGTGTAGTTGCATTTAACATTTTTAACATCGTTTGCTCTTAAACCTTTGGGTGTTCTTTTTTTGCGTCTTTGATTAAGATAGCCTTGGGTCAGAATAACTATTTAATATTTTTAACATCTATTCTACAAGTTTCCACTCAAATTGGAGTAATCTCTATTTAAACTTCTAAATTGTCTAATCAACTGATTTACAGTAGTGCTACACTATCACTAGCCTAATCGAAAAATAAATGAACTCTATCTCTCATTAAGTTATCGGTATCCAAATGAGTCTTTGGCGCAACCCTTTCCTCTCATACCTCTAAACTATATTCTGCCTCACGCGAAATAATCCCAGTGGCAAAATTAGACGCGGATTAAGACAAAACGATAAACTACAGAGCAGTCTATGTAAACTTCGGTTGAACCTTAGAGAATGATATGAATTGAACCATCCTGTCATGGAATCGAGTTTGCCTAGCTGCCCTAATTTCCAGTTTTCAAGGTTCATACCAAAATGAGAATACAATACACGCTGACTTTATCTGTGTAAGGAATCTCCGGGAATATGTTAGACGCGGGGTTATTCGTAGGTTAAATTAAGGGTGGTACGGTTGTTACTGGTATCAACGGCGCCAACGATTTTACGCTCGGATTCCCGATAAAGTCGTTAAAGCGATGACCGCCATCGAAAGAGAATGAGAAGAGAGAAAGTTTTTGGAACTAGTCGTGGCTAGAAGGTGATTAGTATTAAATCCCGTTAATGTTATCTAGGAACCCGGGTTTCGGCACCATCCTTTTTCCTATCTTGTCCCCTATACGCTCCACCACCATACCTTTGCTAGCCTATGTTGGGTAAGGATCGAATATGGATGAGGTACGTTAATGTACCCTGGATGTGATTTTCGAAAGTTTAGATTTTTCAACAAAGTTAGGCTTATCGCCTGGATTTAAGTTTGCTCAACAAACTATTCGGACAATTTATGCTACCTAATTATTAAAGTTCGCTGAAATATGGAAGTTTCTTCCGGTTTGGAAAATATTGGAGTTTCTCATCCTGTGTTGAGCACTCCTTGGTGCGAGTCCAGTTTTAACGATTTTTATTTTGGGGAACAAATTTTAAGAAGATTACCGATAAGATCTTTGTGTTCTATTTTCTTAATTCTGGTATTAATACCAGGAAGTACCTAGTACCTTATCTCTATGCTAATTACTGTCTTTGATTTAAGCATCTTGTAGTTTAAATACGGTAGATTTTTGCTTAAGTTTTAATTGGATTTTGTGTTAATGCTTATTCGCTTCATTCACGTATTTAACATTTCAAGGTGAAATTTACTAGTGTCGCTCAGAAATCTTCCACTTTTTGAATTGGGGATGTTTACGACTCTAAACTTTAAATGTGCATCTACAATTGTTTAGACTAAACAGAACCATCACTTTATTGGTTCAACCCATCCCGTAGGGATAAGGGGGTATGGCTAGCAGACTCCTCTAATCATGGTGGGGCAGTTGTCAGCGTTTTTAAGACAAATTGGATGCTAATTATTTTGTAATAAGAGATCATTTATTTTTTATATATTTTCTCTTTTGTATTTAGAAAATGGCCGTTCTTTTAACGTATAAAGTGTAGAACCGGGATCTTTTCCTTTAATTAATTATTATTTATTATTATTGTGTCTCCGCATTGTAGCGCTGTTTAGAGTGGGGTAAATGATAAGAATACAAATATTTGTCCTTAATTAGAAATGATGGTCCAATGATAAATTCAATTTACTCCTTTTGCGAAAACAAGCGGAATGAAAGACTAAAGTCGCAACCCATTTCCAAATCTTAATAAGTTTCTCGCGCGTTAACAAGATTCTAGACTATGCCAGATTGTAGAAAAGAGTGCGCTAGAGATCTCGCTAATTTTCTCATTTTTCTCGTTACACGTTTCCCTCGTTAAGAAATCTCTTTCCTTTGCTCGTGCGCGCTCTCGACGTTTTAAGCCATTTATCTTGTTGGACATCCGCCTGGTTTTACTTCCTCTACCTTTTTACTTTCATCCTTCTACTTCCCCTTGTTTTTTGAACCCGGGTCTAACCAGAAACCAATTAAACCAAAGCAAATATACTTCAGAAGTCTATTTCCGACACGGTCCACGCTAGGCCTGATTATAGGACATCCTCCTGGTTTTACTTCCTCTACCTTTTTAATTTCATCCTTTACTTCTCCTGGTTTTTTGAACCCGAGTCTAACCAGAAACCAATTAAACCAAAGCAAATATACTTCAAAAGTCTAATTCGGACACGGTCACCGCTAGGCATGGCTTTCCTTTGAATAGTGAGCACGTATGAGGAGGATCGGAGAGACGAAATGCTCCGTCAGGCCCCTTTTCAAAAACACATGGACAATCGGCGCAACAGAGAGGGTGAAAGAAATCCTGAAGTTTTTTTACGGCCGATGCTACCGTTAACCACACTGATCTCTGATGTGGACCTCTAACCGTCTTTTAGTATTTACCCTTTTTGAATTTATTTAACGGATCACGTGACGTCTGGCTCCTCGGCTGTGCGCCGAGGTAGGTGCGTGTGAGAGAGATATCGGGCTGTGCCGTTATAGTTACCTTTGGCTTTCCTTCTTGTACGGGCTCACTGCTTTGAGCGAATGAACTTCTGTTCTTTTACTAATTCTTTTATTGGGTAACAGCTCGTATTGAGTCATAGGACCATGAACCATCTAACAGATTCTCCCGTATTCGACGCCATAAATTTCCTATCCCCGAATTCGTTCTAAATTTTATTCGGGTTTTCTAGAATTTTGGCGAACGCTTGTAAGGCTGCTGTGAAAATCGATTATTCAAAGAAAAGAGAGCCTGGTTTTTTTGTTTTTTTTTTAGGGCTTTTTTTTTCACGGTACTTGGAACACGGGTTTCCTAAGAAGGTTCTTTTAATATAAGGGATGGAACATAGTTTAATCATTCATCGGTTATTCAAATTTGGTTAAAAATTATGTTCCGGGATTTTTGGAATTAAATTTCTCTTTTTTTTTCACTCTTATGTTTAAAGATTGTGACATTTTTAAATGATTAGTTATACTTACATTGAATTTCTTGGTTTAACGGTGCTATTTTTGAAATAAACCAATCACGTCCTCTGTTATGGTAGCTCGGGTCAACTATAGTTGTGTAATTGTTTGCTTTGCTGATTTTGTACGAGTTGAAGGGTTGTACTTTTCGAGCCAAAGTTCGTTTTTTGTCTATACTACAGGAGTGATTTATTAATTTTAATATTACACTGAAATATTAACCTTTGCCTTTCATCTTATTTTGTTTTAACAGTCCCAAAAGAAAACCTCCCCGACAAAACTATAATATATTAACTATCATAGCGCGCAACGTGTAACTTAATTACACCCTTATTCCATTTAATAATGGCGTTACCTAGCAACATCTAAGCAAACAAAATAAGGTTGTTTGAGAATGTGTGGTGGAATTCTTGTCGAAATCCATTTAGTTGATATGATTGCGACCCCTTGTTTTTGTCATAACTAAATCGATTTGTAAATTGGATTCCGTAGAAAATAATAAAAAGGAAGTGGGAGAATTGAGAGATTGAAGAAAAAAAAATGCATTTAAGAAAAAAATATAGTAGGACAGCACGCATTGATATGAGAGTAATGATTTGCTAAGTTTCGGTGTAGGCCTTCCACTTTTTATAAATGACCTATTCCTTTCCAGTCCACCCAATTCAACTGCGTGAATTTATTTGCTTCTTAACTGAATATTGAAGTTAATTCAGATGATGAACTCAACCCTCTGGGCAAAATAATTCAAAATCGATTAGTCTAGCAACTGCGCGTTCCTTAATTGTTTATACCCCTTTGCAATTAAGATATTGTCCGCTTCATTCAATCCGTTCTCCACCAACTGTAGAAACCTTGATGCGTCAGGGAGAAAAGAGGCAAGATGGAGTGGTAATGATGATGGGCCATGTGCCGCTATGAAAGTCTCCCAGTGTACCTTGCCCGCGCCCCTACCCTTATGAGAACTAGCTTCTTTTTTTAAAACACAGGGGGTGTCGTTTACCATAAGCCCCTACCGAAACGCTGCGGATGCTGGTAGGACTCCATAGATGGGAGTACGGACTGCATCGTTAGAGGTATTTAGGTTTCGACTCCATCCCTATCTCCTTTAAGGATGCGTTTCGCGGTTCCTATATACATTCTTGGGAAAAAATTAATAACTTCATGGTGGTATATGCTTATAGAAACTTTAATGGATACGTCTCTTTCTTTGGCACTTCCCCCACTTCCCCTTTTACCCTTTCGAGACCTCGCTAGTTATTCCTCTTTCAGTTTCCTCGAATAATAAGTTTCTTCCAACGTAATAAAAATTTGGAGGTTTCTGTCTAAGGAAAGTAGCAAAAATAGAACCGGCCGGGGGTGAGCTTTCGGATCTCCGTTTCCGATAAATGTCGTGACAATTTTACCCAATGCGAAAACAGATTAATTTTTGCGGGGACAAAAAAGTGTAGTTCCGAACAACGTTTGCCCCGAGACAAAAGTCACAAAACACGCGGGACCCTTTTATTTTGGCGGGCACAATGGCTTTTCCTCTTCCTTTGTTTAGTAGAAATAATGAAGGTGAAGTATAAAGGAAATCATTATTTTGTTCGATAACGTCGAAGGTCGAATCTTATAAATGAGGTTTATTTTGCGTTTTGCGGATGCAAACAAAAATTATTCGGAATTGGGACGGAATTTTGTTAAAAGCAAGTGCAATCTAGGCAGAAAAGAAGGTGCTTTTTCAACCCAGATTTTCTTGATCAAAAATTAAGCTTATGCGTCAAAAGTAGCAGCCAAAAACCGAAGTATAAAATTATTTGTTTTCAAACCAGCTTCAAATCTAGCTTTTCGTGTTTTCTGGCTTTAAACCTTCGAGAAGTAGATATCTAAATGAGTTTGATATTTGCTTCTCATTTTCATTAAGCTTTTGAGGCTCAAAATTAAAAGCAATCGAGTCACGCCCTATTTTATTCATTTGAAAACAATCTCCGCTTTTCTGTTTTAATTAATTGTTTTTAATATTTGTCCTCGAAAACGCTTCCAAAGTTCGAAAAAAGCCATAGCTTGAAAGTCGATTGAAAACGGGCCTTTGAAAGACTTGTTTTGAATTTTAATAAATTGAACTAGGAATAGGATTAAACAGGAAACTGTTATCTCATATGTTATATACATATTTTTTATAACATATTCTATTCTTCGCACACGGTTAATTCTCGTCTATGTGTGTGCATTTGAAATGTTTGCGTAGTTTCTAGACAAAATCCATTTAAATTTTTACTTCTTTAATCTCCTCACGTAAAATATTTAAGGTGACACTCTTCGACCTTTTACGTAGGTTCCTGAACCTTGTGAACTTTGATTTTCACTTTAAACGCCACCTACTACCTAAGCCTCGGTATTTGAACTTTATTTCCCATTATTTTCCAAGAATCAAGTCTTGTAAGGCAAACTGAATAAAGTAAGATATATCGTACGTGACAAAATATAGTTTTGAGGGGTAGGCAAGTTGATTTTTTCTAAGAAAAAAATAATAAGAAAGTTCCGGACATATTTTAAAAGGAAAATATTGGTTTTACCTTTTCTATAAGATACTTGAAAATAATAATACAAACTTTTCTAGTATTTACTACATATTTTAAGTTATATCATAAGTTTATAAGATATATTCCATAAGTATGACAGTGCTCAAAATACTTGTTAATACAGTTTTCTCAATTGAACTGCAGAACTATTTTAAATTAATAAATAATTTAAATTACACTCCCAAAGTCACGCCATTTTTATCAAAACACGCCAAGTATAGCAATTTATTGGAATTGCCAAAATGTCTGGCCAGTGGCCACGCACCTTATGACCTATATTTACATTATCATTATAAAACTAGGACAAAGACGCTAGGTAAAATTCGCGAAATTTATATTACTAGCTGCCATAACGGATATAATAATCTTCTATATTGAATTTGAAGAACCCTCTTTATAGATAGGGAATGAAAATGTCGAATTCTCACGCGAGGTTTGCTATCCTGTTAATGATAAACGAAGTTGAAAAATTTGGCCAAGGTTTAAAATTAAAGTTTTAAATTAGGCTTAGTTTGAAAGACTTCGAGAAATTATTAAATGAAACAGCAAAGTTAATCGCTCTTAATGAATATTAATCTATTGACCAAGCACGCAAAATTACGAATTGCTAAAGCGCACCAAAATAGGCTTAACGAATTATCTACTGGTATTATTATTATTATATCCCAAAAATTAATTTTGTTGTAGCCTGCATTTTTCTAGACTAATTTTCCAGTTAAACACTTGTCTTTAGGCAAAACCGACATACAGGGGCGATGCTTCCCGTGTTATTTCAATACAACCCCTGTAGAAATGTTTTTCCCCACATACCTCAAGAGTTGGCGGCGAATCCCCTTTCCAGAACTATTTAAAAAGCTATTACCTGTTTCCCCGCTTTTATTAAGTTAATTAAATTTATAGGAGCGTAAACTTAATACTCTCTCTCGCGTCCCATTAAATAAGAAAAGGTTTAAATAACATATAAGGTTTTTTTTTCGGTTCCAATTAATATTTTCGTTGCTTTACGCTAGTACATCATTAATTAGTCATACAGAGCTTAATTAAAGGATGAGTCTTATGCAAAATTATTCAGAAATTACAAAACAAAAGTTTCATGAATTGCGGGTAAGGATAAACCTGCCCCTACAATTCATGGTAATTACCAGAAGTATTTTTCATGAAATTTGTCCTTTAAGAAGTAGCTTGCGGTATTAATGGAAACCGTAGTATACGAGTCTTGGGAAAAGATCCTTGAAAATGAATAATTAGGCAAGCAGCACTGGGAAAAGGATGTATGCATGCTACCGGGAATGCTGCACGTGGCACCTCGCTGCCAACCAATGAAATCACAGAAAGACATCACTCGTGACTCAAGCCCGTCCCACAAAACCAGCGTAGAAATGAACGCGGGATATGAGGTATTCCACTTAGCTGTATGTGTTCCCGATGCTACTAGCCTTACTTACCCCCAATGTCTTAATAATCATGTAAACGAGGCGGTAATTTACGCTAATTTGAAAGGCGAGAGCTACTCAAAGCGCGCGGGAATTTGTTTTTAGTTTAATGGGCAGCAAAAATAAATTTAGCGGAGAATTATACGTTAATCTTTGGAGATGTTGGTCAGAGACCCGTCACCGTGCTCTATTTTACCCTCCTATCATCCTATGGTGTTTGCTTTTAATTAAAATAACCTTGAATAGGGTCTCGCTATAATTTTTGTTCAAGCCTGAAAGAGATGTGAGAACTGGTAAGGGTTACCATAGAGTGCCTGGAAGAGTCAGGGAATTTTTAAATTGTCATTTCAGTCGGGGAATTCTCTTATGGTAGTTCTGCCATGATCTGACATATTTAGAAGTTCATGGTAGTAGTCGTTCTTAACCGCACAATATTCTGAGTTTTCTACAAATAATGGTGGAAACGTTTGTCAGGGAAAGTGATTTTATACTGTTAGGGAAAACAAATCCCAACTCTGTGGTAGTAGTGTCCCTACTTCGTGAAAGGAGATATGAAATATTTTTCGTGAAATTAAAAATGTATTCTTGCAACTCATTCGAGCTTAGTTCAAACAGGGATAGATTTAATTCTAGAAGTAGGAATGGAGAACGGTTAGTCTTTACTTCAGTAAAGAGCCCCTCCCTCCAACACGTAACGAAATGTTTCAATGATCATATTGGCTCACTTAAACTACGGCTTGATGACGTTTCTGACTGGGAAAGCGAAAAATACGTAATACCTTTTTACCTCTGTCGCTATGACCCGCTTCTTCTTTTATTCCCCCCCCGTCCCGTGAAAGGGGGTTCGCGACTTTGACGTGCGCCCAGATTACTCTGTTCTCCATTCCTACTTCTAAAATTAAATCTATCCCTGGTTCAAACAACCGTGAATTATCAGACCTAAATCTTTTGAAAAACACTTCAATATCCTTCCCTTGAGTTGCTAGGTTAAAGGGTAAACGCAAGGCGTAATAATAGGCATACATTTTTCGGAGCCTCGGTCGAATTAAGCAACGTACGGTGCAAAATGACACTCCGTCTTTTGTTTACCACTGAAGATTTCTCCACGACATCTGGTTGGTTTCTCATATTAGAGTGCCTTGCATGAAATTCTATATTTCAATGGAATATTTTTCGTTCAAATTTTCAGTTTCAAATTCGCTGAATCAACAACCTTGTTTAATGTTAGCCCCTTTTATAAAACTTTAATCTTAGGTAGATATCAAGTGATTTTAGGCTTTTGTAGTTAAGATTATTTTGGGTCTCGAATTAGGCTTAACAAGAGCGTTTTGGATGTTCAAATTATTAAAAAACTAATATTTTATGCTTAAGTAAGGTTCTAATTAGTATCGTAATTAGACAGGTCGAATTATAGGCTTCTAATAGTGAAACTTGCTGGATTTTGCATACTAGCGTGTAATAAAATATAGTTTAAATTAGGCTTGAGATGGAATTTTCAATGAGAACTGTTAGAATTTTAATCGTGCGCGTAGCGAACTGCTTTGTAGATTAAATTATAAAAATAAATGATTAAGTCCCTAATTCCTTTTCCAAGGATAAATTAATCAAGTCTAACTGCCTCGATTAAATTTTTAAATGCTACGGTATACTGATGTTTATACGTAGGAAGTAAAGTTGGGACAGGAAGTAGGGTTTAGTATTATTTAATGCACCTTTTCCGAATGGAGGCGAATTTACTTAAAACTTCCTTCCTGTCTCAAATGGGACTATACCGTATCTAAATCCACTCTAATTTCGTCTCTTTTCGCCCTTTAGCATACCCCTACAGATAAAAGGTTATTTTATAAACATGGTTGCAATATCTACAAACAAAATGATCCAAATAAGTCCTGCTGGTTGCTTTGAAGTTTACTCCACTACACAGGGCATTTCTGATAAGTGTTGCATATAAGGGATGTTGTTTGGACGAGAGTCGAATATTTTCTGTGAAATTTTACCGTTCAACTTAAGATTGAAGTATTTTACGGATGGCCCCTTTAAGATACTCAAAGGCAATACTAATTTTAATGAGGGCTCATCCCTAAAACGTTCAAATCATAACTCAAAAACAGTGTCCCTTGTGGCAAAATATCATAGAAGTTACATTTTCGACTCAAAATCACCCAAAGAACATCCCCTTAATTTATGGTGCAAACTTATCAGAAACACCCTGTTTAAAAGGAAGTATTTCGACCACCTTGGATGACCTTCTCTTTGGCAAAGTATTTAGACCTTAATCAAGGGAAAATATACCTCCAGACAAAACTCTTCGAAGAAATGGTTAGAGTATACTTTAGATATACAAATGTGCATGATCTAATGTTTTTTATTTAACAACCGCAGTTTTCCATTATTGAATTTCGTCAAATCAAGAAGTTATATCAGTATCTCAGAGAGAAGGTATAAGATGCCTTTGTATTCGCGCGCCATAGTCCCAGTCCCCCTTTCAAAATACAAGGGGGGACGTAAAAGGAGGCGCCTGGCTATTTCGCCTCTCCTCAGTCGGAAAATATGACTAATTTTCGTCACTCGCGTCGTCACGCTGACGTGAGTTTTCAAGAACCAATGACATGCTGGATGGACTGGAGATAAAGCGGGAACTCTGGCGAATTTATACCTTCTCTCTGAGATACTAGATATAACTTCTTGGTCAAATAGAAGAGTTTCCAAACCATATACAGAAAGGGGAAAATATACGCGTATATAAAGTTTATTTAATTGAATTTAGGCTATCTAGTTTATACCGCGCACGTGTATTTTTCGTCGCACTATGTATAGATACTTCGTCCCTATTTGAATGAAACGAAACATCGAAAACGTTTTAGTAGCTGCTGAGCTGGATTTCAATTTCTCTTTTAAAAGAGAGTCCCGCGTAAAACACCCTTCATCCAAGGATCTCTTTTCCGAAACCAACTTTGGAACCTTTACCGTCTTTTTATTAGACGAGTGTTGCCTAGATTTCCATGTCTGCCCCATTTTTTACTCTCTCTCTTTTTTCTTTAGTTCTTCCTTTCAAGGTGAGAAATGGTTCCGGAGAAATGTATAGATTCATTTAAAGTTGTCAAGTTTAGATACTTTGCCAAGCTTATACCAGGGAGCCCAGCGGGACTGTAATTCATATAAAATCTTATATTTTTGAAGCTGTCCTATATTATCCTATAATTTCATGAAGTTCCTAATATCTTCCTACATTTTTTGACTTATTCGAAGATTACATTTGATTTGACTAGACACCGAAATTGCGGAGCTCACTTAGGATTTTTATATAATAGTTTAAGTCAAAATATATATGAGTAATTTTTATCCCCTATTTTTATTCCTATAAGAACACATTTTTCTCCTATAAAATCCTATAATTCAGAAAAATAAAAATCCCATTTTTCCATTTATATCTTTGGCTGGGCTCCTTGTTATACTTGATATGAAAATGTACACAACTTTTTGGAAGTATTTTCCTCAATCATAACTTCGGTTTAATCAATTTGAGTTAAAGACATAGTAAAGACTTTGAGCTCGCGTTGAAACGTTTTTTTTTTTTTGTTTCTGGACGTGTTATGATTGAAATAGTCAATTTCAATTTCCTCTTTCGTTTCTAGCAGCTGTATTTCACACACCCCATCTTTAAATAGCAGACAGCTAAGCTAATCCTTTACGTGATGATGATATTAAGTCTTTGTCAGGCGCGTGCATGCAATGACCCACATTTTTTTTTATTTTTCCATAAAACCCTTATATTATTTTCCTTTTAATATTAGGGTGCAGGCGTTTTTCACCTGTCTTTTCTTTGTATTCTATTCCGAATATTTCAGTATTGGTATTGACAGATTTTTTAATGTGTTTATTTCTTCCTATTAAATGTCAGAATTATTTATTTAGGGTAATGTAATGGATATTTCTTATTTAATAATATTTAATGTTATTTACTATTATTATTTATAAAATTATATTTGTCAGGGTTTGGTTTTGGTTTTCTTTTTTGGTATAGAAAAAACTCTAGTCTTACTCTACTACTGAAATTTGACAAGTATCGAGACTTTGAGCAAAGATAAAAAAGTATAAAAAGGGATTTAAAAGAGAGGACACGAAAATCTACCCAGCTCCAATATATTTTTTCTCTCGGCTATTTAAACTTCAAGGCTACTAGTACTTATATAAATACGGGATTATTTGAGATAAAAAATTGTCACTCCTCGATATCTCCATAAAAGTACCTGAAACTTTCTAGATTTAGAAGTTTAAATCAAAAATTAAAAGGCTAGAGTTTTTCCTTTTTTAATCGAATAAGCTAATTCGTATATCTTTTGGAACCATGTTTCTATCTACAATTTTAAAGAAGATACGAGCAATTTAGTTTCAGTAATGGACACTACACGTTAGGCTTTCCTTTGAAGCACTCACTGGGAGTATCCCACAGTGAAGTAATCCGTCAGGTGGTACTAGGCGTCCAATAGGGGTGCTTATTACCAGTGCTTCGCGGGAAATAGTATAGGCCTATCGCAAAAAACTTTCAGTTAATTTACTTCTTATTTTTAGCTAAATTGTCCTTCAACAGACGTTGCCTTTAAACCCTTTTAAAGGAAAACTGAATTTTTTTCCCCATCACTTTATGAAAAGAAGTCGAATGATAAGTGACCCAGATCACATTGAAAAATATTCTTAGCTTTTACTACGTACCATAACCCCAAAATTTCCCCAAAAGCGATGTCTGCATTTTTTGAGATGACGGACAAGACGTCCCTTTTTGTCGCCTGGCGCTTTTATTCCGGATGTCTTGATTAATACGCATAAAAGCTTATCTCGTTTACTGACTCTCTCTATTTTCCCTACTTTAACTTCATTAACACTCTTACTACGAATTCTAATCTTATAGGTGAGCAATTTTTCTCGCTATACCATGCACCGTCGCCAAGACTATCTCGTGTGTTAACATAAATGAATAAAAACTACACAAGTTAAAATCGTGCAAGGCCGTCGAGAGTTTGTGGGGCCCGGGGGAAATGACGAAGTCGCGCCCCCCCCCATCAAGACAGCTCTACAGGTGCCCCCTGCCCCGTTGAAGCAGAGAGAATTTACAAAGGGAGTGGAAGCCCCCCCCTTTTACTCTGTTAAATGTTATGACGCCCAAATAAGACGTCGCGTTGCATGAATCGTGAGCTTTCGGGGTAGGCGAGTTTCCGGTCACATGAGAGCCACCTCGATTTTCATTGGATTTTCGTTCCAACCAATGATGTTGGGCAATTCTTCCCCTGTTTGGGCGTTGGCTAACCGGAGAGGCTAACTGCTAGTTTTTAATTTAAAAATTAACAGATATTAAACCAGAGAGAATTTGATTAAACTGATAAAACTATAGAACAAAGCATAAAGGTAAATACAGAATGCGTTGAAAAATGTCATTAAATATTTTCAAGTTGTAATGGTATTAATAATTTCATTCTACTTAAAGGTGAAGCTAATATTTTAAATAGTGCAAGGCTTAAGGAGTTCCATCGTATTCGTATATGATCTAATTCTACTGGGGTCTAGGGATGCCTCGACTGCTTTCATGCAAATATGGTTTATGTACGTCAAAACAGAATTCAACCAACAGGCAAGTTAATGGAGCTCCAGGGGTGTATTTCGTAAAGTTTCCGTCCGCGAAAAAGGATACTGAAAAATGTTTACGATGGGTAAAAGCCTGTGGGCGAGAAGAGTTCACGCTAGCCAACGTTTCTCGGGGTACTTACATTTGCTCAAGACATTTCTACAGTTTAAGTGGACCGACAGATGAAAATCCAGATCCGATACCTTTAGCCACTCTCTTGGATCCTAATTTTTCTTTTCAAAACCAAATATATCAAGTAAAATACTTTAAGTTTAGTTTTTTTGTACAGATATTGAACTGACGTATTTTCATATTTTTCTAGAAAGATAGAATAACCAAACCGGAAGAAATCAGAGAAAACGTTGTTGATATAACAACCAAACCTCTAGAAGTCAGAGGGAAAGTAGATGATAAAACAGCCAAACCACCGGAAGTACAAGAAACAATGGATCAAGGAGTAGAAGAAAATCAACCTGCGTCTCCGGAGAGTAACACGTTGGACTTCAAAGGCTTATTACCACCAATTGGATGGTCGATGGAAATTCTCTCTGATGGTGTTGTATTTACTAAAAATAGGAACCATGAAGTAGTCTTATTTTGTGAAGTTCTTAAAAATAATACAATTTCTGAAGTCAATGATGATCCCGTTAGTATGACCATTATTGCCTTGGGTAAAAAAATATCCAATGATAAAATTGATAAGACTTTGAAAATCGAGTGTAATTTGGACATATATAACCTATTGAAAAAGTTGGATTATTTCAAAATCTGTCCTGGGAATAACGATGAAGATCTCGTTAAACTTTACAGAGAGAGACGACCCAACAATCATAAAGTTAACAGTAATTACTCAGAAAATTTAAAATCTGTTTATAGCAATAGATGTGAAGGTCTCATTGAGGTTTTGGGGAAGAGGTGTGTTTCGTGTCGACTATATCGCTCGACTTTGCGAACCCTACGTTTGCGTTCCAAAGTTGTCACTAAACATTGTAATGCGAAAGCCAAGTCATCCAAACCTAATAAGAAGCTGAAGAAACAGCTGCCATTATCAGAAAATGTTAAAAAAGAACTTTCAGGGTTAAAACGGCTGTTTAAGGAAAAAATGAAGAAAGAGAAACCAGGATCGTTTATGTCAATTTTCATTAAGCAACAATTGCGTGCTTTGGAACGATCAAAATATGGCATGAGATGGGACAGTGTTTTTTTGAAGTGGTGTTCCTACATGAAAAATAAATCAAAATCTGCATACGAAACCTTAAAGAAGTCTGGAATAATTACACTTCCTACAATCAGAACATTGTACAACCATGAGCATACTACACAAAACAAATCTGGATTCAATGAAGATGTTTTTAATGAACTAGTAGACGTTACTGACATAGATAACCTTCCAGAACACAAGAAATACTTTGTCCTTCTTTTAGATGAAATGTCCAATAAGCCCGATTTAAACTGCCACAAAGACACTGGGTATCTGACTGGTTTTACTGATATTGACGATTATCATAATTTTCTAAATGACAAGGAGGAAGAGTTGAAGGGTACAACTACACCACCACTTGCAACGAGTATTCTTCAACTTATGATCCGTGGAATTACAAGCAATATAAGAATACCATTCGCCCATTTCCCAACAACAGGTGCTACAAGTGGAGAACTATATTCTATTATTTGGGAGGCCATCAGTTTGTTGGAGAATCACGGTTTTCGAATTTTAGCTGTAGTCGGAGATGGGGCCTCAACCAATCGAAAGGTTTTTCGTATGTGCGCCAATGATGAAGGCGAAGCGACTGTTCCCTTTGTCACTTGTAATGTGCATGCCGCCGATGAAGAAAGAAATATTTTTTTCCTATCAGATGCTCCACATCTGATAAAAACTGTTCGGAACTGCTTCAGCAACAGTGGCGCTCATTCTTTGTCTCGTGATCTGTGGAGAAATGGTGAAGAAATATCCTGGAAAGTGATACTACGGCTTTACTATTCTCAACTAAGAATGAAAGGCCAATTTAAAAATGCATCGAAGCTGACGTACTCTCATGTATTTCTAAATGGATATTCCAAAATGAAAGTTAATCTGGCCACACAAGTCATGAGTGAAACTGTAGCCTCCGCGATTGAAACACTCTTTGGGAATGATCGATATCATGAAACACTTAAGTTTATAAGGACGTTTGATAAATTTTTTGATTTGTGTAACGTCAAAAATTGTACTGAAGGGTTCAGGAAAAGAAAACCTAACAAGAAAGTGTACGAAACCGAGGATGATGAACGTTTGAAGGTAATTAAACAAACTCAGGGTAGTTCACCGTTATTCAATAGTATAATAGTAAAATATTTCTTTCAGTGGCTTGAAGAAGATTTCATAAAGTATTTAGATGACTGGGAGAAAGACGTTGCGAGTAGGCCGGGAGATTTTTCAAAAACAGATAGGAGTAGGATGCTACTGAGCGCAACTACTATTGAAGGTCTACGAATGACAGGTTTGTAAGAAAAGCTCCTGAACCTGTGATTAATGTAATTAATTTTAATTTGTCAATTATAGCCCTGTCAACAGTAGAAATTGTGAAATACCTTCTCAAGAAAGGGGCCAAGTACGTTTTGACCCAACATCTAAATCAAGACCCGTTGGAGCAGTATTTCGGAAGACAGAGATGTTCTGGTGGTCGTAACAGCAATCCCTCGGTTGCTCTTTTTGAAGCGAACATGGATAAACTAAAAGCCTTATCGGGATTGGTTATAGAAGCAGTTAAAGGAAATACAACTATTTCGGAGAAAATGGTCATGTAAACTTTTTAATGACTTCAAATCTATCACAATTTAGGAACCACGTTTATACTCAATAAAATTATTAAACATTTCATTGACTAGTTTAAACACTTCAGTTCTCTCTCTTTTTTTAAAAACATTTAGGAACATTTGGTTTAAAATAAATTGGTTTAAATATCACACATTTATGGACGGCATAAATTGTTGGAACAGGTCAAAATCGGGGTCTTCCGTTAAGAAATTGAAATCCGGAGTAACTTCGAAGTTTATCCCACTCGGAGTTGAAATGTTACTTTCAGGAATGTGAATAGTAGGGATTTTTGTAACTTTTAGTTGATCCGGAGTTTTATTTCTTGTGGCCGTTTTAGGAGTTTTCAACCTCTTTTTTACGTCAGTGTGAGTCTTCATAGTTTTTCTTTTTGGCGTGATGATATTCTCAGAATCCTTGCTCTTATCCATCAGACTTTTTCGTAGTGCTTTTTTCGCTCGTAGAGCCTCTTTCGTGTTATACTGGTATTCTTCTAACATATCCCGCACCAAACACTTACCTCTAGTGTTCAAAAATATGTCTAAAAGGGTCAAAAGCCATTTCTTATTATCCTTTTCGCTGTATATTGCTTGCCATCTCGCAGTGATTTCATCATTTTGCATAATATGGCGTATAGCTTTAGCCTTTAAGTCTTGACGTCGAATTTTTCTCACGTCTGTTTTATATATGAGGTCAGATATGCTTTTAATGAGTTTGATGAGGTTAAAAAAACAATCGGTAATCAATACCAGTCCACCCCTTGATAATTTCAGGGTCCACGATTCCGTTTCATCTTCGAAATCCAAATTGTTGGGTACTTCATCCTTAACCATTGCTTTGGCAAGCTCTGGAGGACACTTCCTTTTGATCAGGGAAAATGCGGTGAAACCAGCGACATATCTAGTTACTGGAAGATTTTCCGGAACCTTAGTATTTGTGATTACCCTCAGTGGCGTCGGTTTCTTATCAGTGTCAATCATGTCTAGCTGTTTTTGTATTCTAATGGCTTTGGTCGTTTCTTTTGTGAGTGCAGTATCCACGCCTATTTCCATTTTTACCATTAACTCATGGAAAACTAAATTTAGGAAACGACTGACTACATTTTTTTGTATTTGTTCTGATAAATTAATAAAGCTTGGACAAATCTGAAACATGAGATGTCTGAGAGATTGCTCATTGTTTTCCATTCTTTCTTGCAATAAGACTTTGTGAGTTTGTTTCAGAAATTCATCCCTCGTTGTTTCAACAAATTTAATGTGCTGTATTGCACTTGTAAGATATTTTACTATTGTTTCTTTGTTATAACTTAAAAGCAAAACTTCTTGGAGCGTCTTTAAAAATTGGTCCACTCTTTGCTTTTCCAAACGAAAAGCAAATTTTTGAGTAACAAATTTCGCCGTAGCTTGTTCCAAAGAATAGGTCACTGCACCTAAGCCAGTACATTATGAAAAATAATATAATAGAATATAATATAATAAAATAGATTATAGTGAAAATATAATTACCTTTTAAAAATGGTTTCATTGTAAAAAAAACTACTAGCAAAGCTTCTACTAGCAAAAAATAAGAGACGTGGTAAATTCTCTCGATTCTCTCTGTCACCGTGGAGCTAAATTTTCAAATTTATTTACCAAACGCGCCAAACGGTTTTCACTTTGGAACCGCCCCTTTAGGGAGGTTGCAAACGCATCATGCCGGAAGTCGACCTGCCTAGATAATTTTTAGCAGACGACGTTGCGCTACATTCTAAACCACATCTTCCACTCCCTTTGTAAATTCTCTCTGGTTGAAGGTAAGGGCCCCTGAGAAGGGACAATTAAGAAAGTTCTGGTTACGCGTAACTTCAATGCCATTGTTAAAACTTATTGGGTCTTGTCATTTACTTATGACGTTAGTGGTATCACTTCTTCGCCAGGCAAATTATTTTGGAAGGGCGGAATAAGGAGATCCAATTTTTTTTTTGTATGGGTTAAGAATATCTATCCCAGAATATTCTTGGGGTGCCAAATGCGAGGGGTTTTGTGAGGACCTATTTTCTCATAGGGTATATATACACTGACGCAGACAGAGACTCCCTAAATTTCTGATTGAGAGTAAGGCAAACCGTTTAAGACATCTTTGTAAAAGTTTTTGGCCTTGGGAAACCTTAGATTTTTGGGTGTTTTCGTAACAGAAAGTGAATCTGTATGGGGAACGCGGGACTAGTGATGTTGTCTCTGAAGTTTGAAGCAACAAAATATATTTATTGTCCCCATTGATGTAAGTCAGTTTTTACTCCCATCAACGAATGTTCGAGTGAGGGAAGGTAATGGCTTGACCCTATTGTTTTACCTTTTTTGTGTGTGTGTCGGCCTTGAATTCCTTGATACAGTGTAGAAACGGTTATGGTTTGAATTTAAGTTTTTAGTCTATAGAAATGGCTTTCAAATAAAAAAAAAAAATGGATATTGAATGAAGTGACGGTTTTGAAATACATTTAGAGTGCTGTGTAGAAGTTGCATTTTTTTTTCTTCTTTCAACCGGAAGATTGGACTGGCTCTAAGGGCTGAAGTATTGAAAAGAGTAAATTAACTAGGAGTAAAGAAATCTGGCTCTTACACAAAACCCTGATCTTTTTAGCGTTCTATTGGACGTGGAGGGCTAGAGGCGTTACGGTTACAAATTTTGAAGATGTCACAGTTCAGAAAATAAATCAAGGCTTTTTTTATTTTTACTTCTTCAATGTCACTCTTAGATATTAAAGCTCCTTACTCCTAGTTGATTTAGTCTTGAAAAGAGTGGCCATTTATTTTTTATACAATTTCATGAAATCTTTGAAGCGATATTGCCCTGAAACTCTACAAAGGAGGCGGAAAATACGATTTTAATAAACTGCCTCTAAGGCTCAGACAAAACCTTACAGGGACATTGAACTTTGTATTTTGTTGCGAGGTATAACCTTTACCGTTTCTCCGTAATTTTGTCTATTTATCTGCGCCAATGACGTGCGGGGGCAGTGAAACTCGTAGGGATTAAGCCATCCTAGTCTGTACAACAAAACTCTGGTCTTTATCGTGTAACGATGAAAGGTCATGGATGCTATACGTTCATGCGGTCAGACCATTTGCTTTGGGCTGAAAACGAACCGTCCGTGAGTTTTCTTAAAAAGTAAACTTAAGCCTCGGTCCTGTTTCTAGAATTCTCTCAAGGAATAATTTATTGGAGATTTACTAGGACCATAAGTTTATAAGATTTGTTCTATAAGTTTGTCACTGGTTATTGAGAGCTTGGTACGAAGTGACGTAGGTCATAGATTCTCGTAAAGCGATGTCTGGTCAGGCACTTTCAAAGGCTTAGTACAGACTAGATAGGAAGATGGACTGCAAAACCGAGTGTAGTCAATTCTCGTATCGTTCACGAACTACTAAGTCTCTAGCATTACAAAGTATAGGAAGGAACACATAAACTTATGCTATAGGACGAATAAGATTCTGATATAAATGGTTAACGAGACTTTACCTCTACCTTTTGGTAATTACTAATAAATTAAGTTAAGAGATTCACTGAATTATATATTCGAAATGCCTCTATTCGGCGTTCGTTACCGGGAATTATATTAGCTTTACTCCTTTAGAAAATTTTGTCTTAAAGTCTTAAGATTAGTTGAGAATGAAGCGCCTTTGTTCTGTTTTCTTTGTAAAAACGGTTTCGCTAAGACTTTATAATAGCTATAATCGACTCCAACCTTAAAATGTATGGATTTTAACTAAGACGCCCGGCGTTTTTCTTTGGAAAAAGTTACCGTTTCTACGGTTGAATTCTAGAATTTGCAATTTTATTGTTTAAAATATTTTGGGAGAAGAACAGAAAAGCTAAAGCGGCCTCGTTATGATGGCTTTTTTTTCTGTGTAGAATTGGAGGATTATGCAACCAAAGGATATAAAAACTTCCCGCTTTAGAGCTTGAAGGATTTCTATAAACAAATGATTACCGGATTTAAATATGGCCACGCTGCAGATTTATCCTTGAACAATAACGTTTTTGTAGGCCTACAAGGGATTTTTAAAATTTAAAGTTTATTTTATCTATGCACTTAGCGAGACGTCCTATTTATAAACCAATTTTGGTATTTGCGGATTAACCGTTTTCAAGGTATAATTAATTCCCTAAAAAGTAAATGATTATTTTTATCGCTACATTTCAGTCTTACTTTGTATTTGACCTTTGAACCCGATATCACTTTATCGCCGAAAAGGAGACGTAACACCACTTATTATTCAGTCGATTCCATTTTGTAAAGTTATAGCCAAACCGAAAAACTAAAATCTTGTCGATATAAAATTTGGTTAACGATATTGAAGTCTAGAAATAGGAAAAATGTGTAAAATCAAAGAATACTTAAAGGCAACAATAAATAGGCCTATGTTTCATTAGAAGTTTTATACCACAGAACTAAAAACTGTTTATCAGTTCATGGAATAAGTATTATATTGTCCGGAGGAAACCTGATTTGGATCGGTGTTTGCAAAGACAAATTGAAATAACCTTAAAGTGATGCGACATATAAGGATCCCTTTAACTTTTTTATCTCTTGGTAAGTGTTTTTGCGTGGGATGTTAGTGTTATAAGACTGGAGTTGAATATAGAATGGCAATATACAGTGTGTTTCTTATAAGTCCGCCAGAAATTAAGGGGGATGTTCTTTGTTCGAATTTGAGTCGAAAATGTAACTTCTATCTCCATTTTGCCGTCCGGGCCACTGTTTACCAGTTATGATTTGAGTGTTTTAGGGATGACCCCTTAATTAAATTAGAAATCATTGTCTAAATCAGTTTCTTATTTAAATGTTTAAACGGTCATTTGTAAATTGCTCCAATTATAATTTGAAAACAGTGGCCCGGGCGTCAAAATGTCGTAGAATTACATTTTCGACTCAAAATTGATTTCCCAAAGAACATTCGCCTTAATTTATGGCAGACTTATCAGAAACACCCTGTATATGGCTTTATCTTTTCCCGCTGTTTATGCTGAACGTCCTTTTAGGCAAATTGCGTCCCCAAACTTGGCTGAAAACTGGCAGCTTGCCTTTGATCAATCAAGAGTTGGCTGACCTTATCTGACCGTAGTTTTCATATATGAACTACTACCCGAAAATAACTTTAGATCTAGACATTAGAAGAAGTAAATAATCCAGAAGATACCAAACATTTATTTTGAAGAGAAAAATACCCCATCATCTCCTTAAATTGGATTTAAAAAGTGCATTTTAAATCAGACTTGCCCTTTAAAGTTCTACCCATGTACAAACGGCATTGTTTTTAAATTTGGACTAGTATTTAAATGAATCGGTGTATCGCTTTAACTGGACGTTTAATTTCGCAACTCGCGTAACAGGTACAACTTGTAATCCACGGATTTAGTTGGTCTGTTCTCGAGAAATATACAGTATATATATTTAAATCTATTGAAATGCAAATCGCGAACTTCCATCTACGGGTAATACACCCTCATCATAAGTTTATAAGATATGCTCCATAAGTTTGACACCACCTAAACTTCGTAATGCAAGAGACTTACTGAGAGCTAGTTCGAGAGAGTTGACTGCAATCGGTTTTGCAGTCCATCTTAAGCCTTTGACAGCGCCTCACCAGGCGTCGCTTTACGAGAATCTATGACGTTTCAATTACTTCACTTCATGACAAGCTCTCATTAACTAGTGACAAACTTATGGAACATATCTTATGAACTTACACCCCCATATACACTCGAAAGTAACTCTAAGGGTTGTAAACACTCCGTGACTGTACAAGTAAATGAGAGATTCAAAACTTCTCGCCGCTGCACTTTGTGTAAATGCTAATTTCATATGGAACGCCTTTTGTGTACGCAAGTAAAATTAAATTCGAAAATTTTACTCGAGATTTCATGGAGAAACAAGTTGGGAAAACCAAAATATTACCTCTCCGAGTCGGGGAAAAGACTAGTATAGGACTCAATATCGAAATACTAGAGCAACATTTTTTCGCTTTGTTTTGTCTAACGAGGCTTAAGTCATTGAATAGTTATCTCTACATTGTCAAAATATATAATCATCCGCTAATCCTAGGTTTCAAATCATTATTTACAAAGAATATATAAGTTCTATGTTAATTTTCTTCTCTGATGCATACCACTAACCCGATAACGATTATCCCTTTCACTGATCTAATTGCTACCATGATGCTTTCTTCTGTTATAAAATCTAAATCTGATTATTTAAACGTGTATTTAACTTTCGGCTCACTCTGAACCGTTAATGTCCCTTCATTACAGACACGATGATCAAAACCCAAAGTTTACTCCACCTCAGGTCTCAATTATTTACTCTTTGTCTCACTTAGCCTATTGCGGATCAGACTTGATTTACCCGACAAAATCCAGGCCTTAGATTTCGACTTGAAATAACTAAACCAAGGATTATTCTATATACAGATGTAGTATAGCTTAAGTAATATATAAACAGCCATTTCAAATAATAATATTAAAAAACATCCTTGGAATATCAAAATGAAACAGAGCTTTAAAGCTACAAAAGTACTAAATGCATCGTAATTACGAAAAAGATTTCCACATATTCACTTTATATTATGGAAAAAGTGAATATTAAGGTTCTGTAGGATTTCTTAACACATCAAAACAAAGCGAACTGCTAACGCGGCGCACTAGTGTGACAACGGACAGACACACACAGACAAAAGAATAGACTGCTTTTAAACTCTTTCCGTATTAATTTTGAATTGAGAAAAGAGATTATCTTAAATATTAAAATAAATATAATTAATATTTAATATTTTCTTCGCAAGTTGTTCGCCTTATTGAGCGTTACATCGTTTTAAAAAAGAATAATTAAACAATCTTGAGAGATTTGACTAATATTGGCGTTTGAAATGAAGCATACGCCGGTTGCGTCGCCTTACTCAAATAGGTAGTATATAAAGGATTCGAATCGCAGCTGTAGATAAGAACATCGCATTTGCGTGAACCTTGGAGGAAGACCCCTCCATTGGAAGGCTAGACGTTTCTCGTAACCCTAGCCGATCGCCGCGTATGTCTTAACCTTAAGGATGATGGTGTTGTTAGAAGCCAGGTGTACAGACTGGTGTCCATGTGGGATGGACAAAAACAAAGACCGGAAGATGGTCGTGTTAGAAGCCAGGTGTACAGACTGGTGTCCATGTGGTATGGACAAAAACAAAGACCAGAAGATGGTGGTGTTAGAAGCCAGGTGTACAGACTGGTGTCCATGTGGAATGGACAAAGACGAGAAGGTGATGGTGTTTAGAAGCCAGTAAGTACAGACTGGTGTCCATGTGGGATGGACAAAAACAAAGACGAGAAGGTGGTGGTGTTTAGAAGCCAGTAAGTACGGACTGATGTCCATGTGGAATGGACAAAGACGAGAAGGTGGTGGTGTTTAGAAGCCAGTAAGTACAGACTGGTGTCCATGTGAAATGGGCGAAAGACCAGAAGATGGTGGTGTTTAGAAGCCAGAAAGTTCAGACTGGTGTCCATGTGGGGTGGACAAATGAACAGAGTTGTTAGACAGGCTATGGAGTAATAGCCTGTAAGTTGAATACAATTTCCGGGACTGTAAATGCGGTCTGGAAATTGAATACACGTTTGCTCCGATTTGCAAACTGCGAACGCGGTCACGTGGGTGTAACAACAGACAGACACACAGACAGACACACAGACACGTCGAAATTAGAACCTCTCCGTGACATACGTCACTCGGAGAGGTAAAAATAATACTATAGGCTTTCAGAAACGTTTGGGAGACGGTTGTGCCAATGTAAATAGTACAGTTCTCACCATTCGTTACAATCGTATAGTAGTGTTATTTCTCTGCTTTCGTTACGCCACGACGTCACTGTAATCTTAACTACTCTCACGGAATAAATGCGCAATATACAAAATTAGGAATTTGAATAGGTCTGCAAAGTATAATTGTTTGTGTAGAGTAAATAAAAGTAGGCTTAAGGCCAGAGATTGTTTTAAAAAATGCTTTATTCTCAATAACACCTGCAAATTTATAGCCTTGGAAATTAGAAATATGCCTAAAATTGTGGATAGCCTATTTTTTATACGTTAATTGAAAAGAACTTCAAAGACTCGCTAACGACATTCATATATTTTCAAAGACTTACAAGTCCACTTAGCCGACAATGAAAAGCTTCGTATTTTTTTCCACAACATTATTACTGTTTTTATAGTAAGAAATTTCATAAGCATTCTTTAATTTTTTTTTATTTTCACTTAGCCTATATACATGATAAAAACTCTTAAACCGTCGTATAACAAGAAACGAAACCGCGGTCTTAACATCTTTTGTTTACTATCCCGGTTTTAACCCTTCAAGATGCTTTTCCATCATTGCCCTTTTGATACCAAACTTTGGAGAACAACTATCAAAGGCTTAAGTCTCTCGAATCTCGAGCCTTAGGCCCTTAGGCAATAATGTTGATGGGAAGCCAGCTAGGGCCATCCACGCTCGTAGCTCTCATTTTTATCGCTAGAAAATCCCTTAGTCGTAAAACCGCTGGGCACGCGGCACCCAAGAAGAAGAAACAAAAAAAATAAAACAGCCAAGGCCCAAGCTAACTTTTTTTCTTTACTTCCGTCGTATGATAAAAAGGTTGGTGATAGGGTTAGCCTTATAGTAGCCTAGATTATACTTATTTCGATGCTACCACTCCAGACTTAGAACTAAGTCTGCATGGGGGATACGCCATGCCATCATAAATCATTTTAACGTCTACCTACGGAAGTTAATTGCGTATTTATCGTTTACCCGAGTATGGCTTGTACTTGACTCGCTAGGCCTTTGCTAAGTACGGGAGTTAGTGGCGTAATTTCAACGGGGTACTAGGGAAAATTATTATAATTAAAGGGCTGTATGTCATAACGCAGTTTGCTGGTTTTGCCAGTTTTTTTTTTGGTTTTCTCTCGCAACCAAGGTTAGTTAAAGACAGGTTATTCTCTTTCGCGATAAGTATCGTGCTCTTTCATGGCAATAAATTTTATTCTTTTAAGAGTTGAACCGAGCTCGTTTGCTACCTAATTAAATCTGGCTTAACCTGTTTTAACTATCATAAGTAGCCTTGTTAAGGGAAAAATTAAACCCTGCTATAATTATTCTTTTTATTTTCTAATTAGGAGAAAATTGTAAAGATATTTTTAATATGGTCCTATTAACACAATTCATTATTCAACCTTAACTAACGCCATTTTGCCAGATGCACTTGAAAAAAATATGAAAAATGGTTTGAAAAAATGTTTTAATGGAGAGAGTGTCTAGCAAAGTGTTCGTAATGCAAATTATAAAAATTTATTTGATTGCTATTAGTTTAGAGCTTAATTTTTTAAATTATTCAATTGGGAAAACTTCCCGAAAAATTTGATACCTCAACTATTCAAATCGTCGTCGAACTAAAAAGTCACCGGGATACATTTATTCTGTGTTGAAAAGTGGCACAGATTTCTGTCATTATTTTTTGCCTATCTGTAAAGAAAAAAATACCCAATTCTCCATTATAAGTTTTCCAATAAGTCTCTTTAACTGGGAAATGATTCCGGACGATTTCTGGCAATACTGACTCTTTTTCCATGAAAAAAAACTACAATGTCTTCCTTTAATCTGTTGGTTTTTGGTCAAAATGGACCCGATAATGACCCGAAACTAGTTCGGTAATAACCCTGAGTCATTCCCAGTTTTGCACCACCAATTTTCAGCCCAAGAAGACTTAAGAGAGCTCGTAAAATCAAAGAAAATTATATATTGGAATAGAAACTCTCTACTCATTTCATCAACTCAAGTATACCCACAGCTATTCTTGGAAACTTTCTACTCCTTATATATTTATTTCCTTGTCAGATCACTGGGGTATTGGTTTTATTTGTTATTTTAAGCCTTTACGCCCCCGCAGTTATGTTACAAATTTTTAGCTAAAACCAAGTATCTCAAAGTATCGTGAACTGAACTTACTACGTATTACCCATAACATACCTACCATATCGAACTTCTGTCTAGCGCATCAACTATTAGCTCAACCCCCTCTCAGTGTCAACTGAAATTGACCGTCATAATGGAAAATATGAAGTAAAAGCTGCGGGTAATGGTCGTCTTGCGTTGTAGGTCAGAATCAATAGTCACTTTGAGAAAGGTAAGGTTTTTAGAGTTAGGCTTAAGATGATCTTGTTGACATACCCAGTTGGCAGTACTGTAAAACTTATGTATCGCGTAATTGAGAGTAAGGTGGCGTCCCAAGTGAGACAGTTATGTATATTTTATAAATACTTGTATAAAGTTTGAGACATTTTAGTGTAGCAGACAATATACGCGAGAAAATTACATTAAATTTTGAGTCAATTAGGTTATGAATATCTTTTGCTAAAGAAGTTTTGTTTAGTCTTATTTTTTATAAAACTTTCTGCTGTTGTTAAGCCTTGGCTATGTTCCTTATACATTAAATTCTAAATTCTAAAAAGGAGCGAAGGCCTACCTATTTTTCTCTGCTCTAACCTAGGAGGATATAGGGGTGAAGGAGTCTTTGACTGCCCGTTCTTAGAGCTCAGGTTTCGGCCTCTCCCATGGGAGATTCGTTCACGCGCACCTAGTGACCTTGGTTACGCGCATCACATGCTAGCTTAGGCCTTAGAAGCAACAACGCCTATATGTAGGCGGCGTTGTAAAAAGTAATAGATTTGGGGAAAGAATGATATTTTTTAATGTTATCGGGTGTTAACTCTATACTCTCCCACAGGCTTTAATCCATCTTAAACACTTTTTTACTTAAGTTTTGGTTTAGGGATAGAGTAAAAAAGCCAACCCTCTACAACAGTTTTATCAAAGAACAAATAATTTACAATTAATAAAAAATGAAATAATGATAAATGTTCCGTTAAAGCACTAAAAATGCAGCCGTTACCTAAAATTAAATCAAAAGAAAAGACGACGTCCGATGACGATGTGCGCGGAACTAGTTGCTCGGCTATGAATCTCCCAGAACGAGAGAGAACGGGGGGAAACCACGGCCGATAATCTGTAAGCGCGTTTCAATGGGAAATCGGGCAGTCGAAGACTCCTTCACCCCTATATCCTCCTAGCTCTAACTAAACGGAACTTTTCCAGCCCTTATCTTTATCTCTGTGCTTGGCTGGCTAACTTTTTATCGCGTATTTAGGCAGGCCTCTCTGCCGAAGTAAAAATCTCTTGTTTATTATGCGAAAATTTCCTCCAATTTTTACAGTGCTCTTTTGGGAAATTTTGGTGCGAATTTTGTACCTGGTTCGAAAGAGCAGAAAATTTCTTTACTGTAGGAAAAGTTTAAATTGTGGATCGGAATTAACGAACCCAAACTTTGCATTGGAATATAAAGGGAAACTGAAACATATTTCTATTTTTTTGAAACTTTATAACAAATTCATTAAAACTTTATCCAAATCATCTTAAAACTATAGCTGATAGGTAGTATTTAAGTCGAATAAATTCTGTTAGGTGATTTAGCCGTTAAAACGTTAGAGACAGACAGACAGAGTAACTTTCATATTTATAATATTCGTTTGGAAATGGATATACTTCATCAATATGAAACGTTAAAGCTATGATAAAACACATTATTTTGTGGGTTTAATTATCCCTTTAAAGTTCCAATAGGTCCTTTATTTTGTTAAGCAAAATATGTAAAAATTTGAGCCCGGTGCGACGTAACTCCTTTCGCCACTCTTTTAAACAAAAATGTATCTTCTTCTTTTAAACCCCAGATTAAAAACCTATATTGTTATTTAATATTATACCATTTATAATAAGTAATAGATATATAGGCGATTAAATTGGGAAAGTTTTTAAAAAGCGTTCGAATATAGTTCCAAACTCTTAATTCTCCCTTGGGTTGAAAGGTCGGCGCGTGCAAAGAGGGGTCCCTCTTATCGCGTGCGGAATAAAGCTTAGACTTAGGAGGTTACGTAGCTTTGCACGTGCTGTCAAGTCAACACGTTTACAAAGTTCAGCGGAAAGGTTATTGTATTATGATATTTCTGTCCAAAATATTTACATATTCAAAAAGCAGAACTTTCCTTTAATTAAAATTTTATACTTTTGCGATGGTCTCTCATTTCCAAAGCGCATATTTTTGGAATTATTACGCAAGAATATTTGGTGTTGTTTTCAAAATGTGTTTTGCTTCTTAAAACCTCTTTTGAGTGTAGTAGTAGAATCGTAAGTAATATTTTAAGATAAGTGAGAATTTTAATCATAGTAAAAAACCTCATTGTTTAGCGTTAAATACAGAATGAAGCATAGGATACTTGTTTTCGTTATGCTATACTTAATGGCTACTAGAATCTGGACTTTTAATATTTCATTCCGAGAAAATGTATCTGTTATTAACCAATTTTTCCAGGTATAAAAGAAATCTGATATCTTTGTTTTTCGGTTCTCGTCAGTGTCTAATGATCTAAAGATTATTTTGGAAACTGTAGGATTTTGCTTTTAGAAGGAATACAATCTCTGTAATAAACCCTTCTTTAATTAACCACTTATTATTTTTCCCAAAATAGAAAGTTCCATAGTAGTAGGTGATAGCAACAGGAAAGCTTTGCTTATTAACAAGGATAAATAATTTTAATAGAATATGAGACACGTGATTCACGTTGACTCCCCCAGGGTAGTATTCGCGTATGATACTTGCGCTAGTACCCTGATTTTTCTCAAACTAGTCTCCATTTCAAAAAAAATTAATTAATACACGGTGTTTGCAAAAGGAGAGGGTTCTATTCTAAGTACAATCGTGGGTTCTGTTTGCGATTTTGAGTCTGAAATGTTCTATGAAATTTTGTCCCAAGTTATGATGGTGACTCTTTGAAAAAAAATTAAGAAACTGTAAGACAATGCTAATTTAATTCAGAGTTCATCATAACTTCTATACCAAAACCAGGGATATATTTAATTTAAGAAGTAGGAATGAAGAACAGAGTAATCTGGACGCGCGTCATAGTCCCGGACCCCCTTCCACGGGACGGGGGGGGTATGAAAGAAGAGGCGGGTCATAGCGACAGAGGTAAAAAGGAATTGTGTATTTTTCACCGTCCCCGTCAGCAACGTCATCAAAACGTAGTTTAAGTGAGCCAGTAAGATAATTTAAACTTTTCGTTACGTGTTGGAGGGAGAGCTACGAGTTGGACTGAAGTAAATACTAACCGTTCTCCATTCCTACTTCTAAAATTTAATCTATCCCTGCTTTGACCTTAAAGCAAAATGTTATAGAACTTACATTTTAGACTCAAATTCACTGTACTTTGGCCGTACCACCCTTTTTTAATATTCACCCTGTATAATATCAAAAAAAAAAAACTACTTTCGGTGAGGTTTTTCTTAAATAAATTCGAGGCCTATCTCTATCGCAAAAACTTTAATGGTTCTTAGGGAATATAGCTTTAAACTCAGTCCCTAAACCCTTCTTTAATACTCGAGAGACTACGAAGTCAATGTTAAAGAAATTCCTTCAAAGTTCCTTCATCTTAAATCCAGTGTCAGATTGGTCTTTTTCTTGGCCCATCATAAGATCCCTTAAAACCACCACCACCCAAATACTCCGAAGGAGATAGCCTCGCATTCAGTCGATATTCCTTTGAGAGGAGATTCTCTTGGCCGATTTCAAACTCTTGGCACGATTGCCATTCCACGGATCAAACTAGACTCGCGCATCGGGAAGAGTCAGAAGATGGAGAGGAATTGATGCAAAAGCTAGTCTCTCGCAAGAGAGTCTCGGCAAAAATCGAATTTTCCTAATCGAATTTATGCTTCCGTAGAGTCTCTTCTTTTCTCTATGTCCCTCTCTCTCTTATCCCTTCGGGACTACTCCGGATGATGTCCTAAAACCTAAAGACAAAAGAGCATGATAAAGATCTTTGTTAAAAGCTTTTTTCGACTCTATAGTCCCCTCTTAACTATACTTAAGTGCAAAAACATTTTATTTTAAATCAGTTTGAAGTTAGGTTTAGTTCGATATGCCATTTAAGACTGACTGCCATTAGACTGGAAATCCTTTTTTTGTTCAAGGTTTTTTATTCTCGCTTATTTTAACCTTGTGCTACCCAAGAAATTGATCCCCAATTTTATTAAAAATGGAGAATTTCGAAAAAAAATACCTGCAAAGGAATAATATATGTGGTAATTCCTGTATACAAATTAGAATTGAATATCCTAAATCTGGCACATACGATCTTCATTTAAATTAAATATGTCATTAGGCTTATCAAACACTATCAGATACCATCTAGCTTATACCGGGAACGGCCTTTAAAATTAGTCATAAAAGATATGAAACCTGAGAAAGATCTCGAAAATAACAAATTATTGCATAGTATGTTCAACTTAGTCTCGAAAGTTAAATATCTTAAGTCTGGCAAATACGATCTTCATTTAATTTAAATATGTTTTTAGGCTTATAAAACACTATCAGAAACCATCTAGCGTATACCGGGAACGGCCTTTAAATTTAGTCATAAAAGAACTAGAACCAGAGTTATATTTCAAAAATGACTTAAATTATTGCATACTATATTCAATTTAGCCTCGAAAGTTGAATATCTTAAATCTGGCACATACGATCGTCATTTAAATTAAATATGGTATTAGGCTTATAAAACACTATCAGAAACCATCTAACGTATACCGGGAACGGCCTTTAAAATTAGTCATAAAAGATATGAAACCTGAGAAAGATCTCGAAAATGACTTACATTATTGCATTATTAAACCGGGCGATCTCAGGGTAATATCTGGGGGAAAAACCGGGTGATTTCAGGGAAATATATGGGAAAAACCTGGCGATCTCAGGGAAATTTATGGGGAAAAACCTGGTGGCGATCTCAGGGAAATTTATGGGGAAAAACCTGGCGATCTCAGGGAAATTTATGGGGAAAAACCTGGCGATCTCAGGGAAATTTATGGGGAAAAACCTGGCGATCTCAGGGAAATATATGGGGAAAAACCTGGCGATCTCAGAGAAATATAAGGGGAAAAACCTGGCGATCTCAGGGAAATATATCGGGAAAAACCTGGCGATCTCAGGGAAATATATCGGGAAAAACCTGGCGATCTCAGAGAAATATAAGGGGAAAAACCTAGCGATCTCAGGGAAATTTATGGGGAAAAACCTGGCGATCTCAGGGAAATATATGGGGAAAAACCTGGCGATCTCAGAGAAATATAAGGGGAAAAACCTGGCGATCTCAGGGAAATATATCGGGAAAAACCTGGCGATCTCAGGGAAATATATCGGGAAAAACCTGGCGATCTCAGGGAAATATATCGGGAAAAACCTGGCGATCTCAGGGAAATATATCGGGAAAAACCTGGCGATCTCAGGGAAATTTATGGGGAAAAACCTGGTGGCGATCTCAGGCAAATATATGGGGGAAAAACCTGGAAAACTCGGGGAAATGTTTTTTTCCAGAAAGTTGTATGACTCCTATCAATTACTCCATGGAAAATTCCAAAGGAAAAGGGCTTTCATTTTTAAATTGTTGAAGCTACAAGAAAAAACAGAATTTGATTTACTGTGATTTCACACTCATTTATTCTTTTGAAATTCTCGTCTGACTAGCTCTATTGATCCTTTTTTCGACTTGTCTACCCCCTCTTTGTCTTTCTTCACTGGGTACACTCTGTTATTCATTCGATTACTACTCCTTTTTTCGTTTTTTTTCTTCCCGCACCATCTTCATCCTCATCCCACGCACTCTTTCGGCGGACACGAATCGAATCTCCTCATCTTTCTTCTCGCGTGTTTTTGACCTTTCCTCGATGATGGGTCCAGTAAAGCAAACCTCATCCGCCGTGGATACAATCACAAAATACTTCCGTCTGTCTTTTCCAACAGTTCCTAGGAGTATATTCTTATTCAGTCCTTATGTCTGCCCCTAAAACATTAGTTTTCTTTTGTTACGTGTATCCAACATTTATGGTAGTTGGACTCTACCAAGATGAGTACGCGTTCGACCACCGTAAGGCTGCATCGACTATTGCGGTAACGTCAACAGCACTTAGATCTGATGAAATCACTCTCCTCCGCCAGAATTAAAACTCTATGATAAATTTGCACCTTTTATCTCATTCTGGGGAGCCCAGTGGTTCTATGATTCCTATGAAGTCCTATATTTTTTAACCTGTCCTATATTTTTTCATGAAAGGTCCCCCTATAAACCCCTTTATTTTTGAGCTTGTCCTATGGTATAATATAATTTCGTGAAAGGTCCTATAATATCCTGGGGAGCCCAGCGGTCCTATAATTCCTATGAAGTCCTATATTTTTGAACCTGTCCTATATTATCATATAATTTCGTGAAAGGTTCTCCTATAAAGCCCCTTATTTTTGAACTTGTCCTATATTATTATATAATTTCGTGAATGGTCCTATAATATCCTTTATTTTTGGCTGGGCTTCCAACCCACCACCCGTTTTGCAGAATGCAGCACTGGTTTTTGTCTTAAAGACTATTTTCCCACTATTCAGGGTTGAGACTTCTTGGTCTTGCCTTCAACTTATGTTTTGAACGCACGAGCTTAATGATGATGTCTTGGTGAATTGGACGTTGAAGAGATGGAATTTCATCTGGGAATTCTTTAGACTACGTGTTGATTGGATGCGTGAAAACGTGACTACTTGGGGTTGTTGACTTGTTGAGAGTTGAAAAGAATTAGATGTTGTTTAGCACAAACTTTGCCCAAGTTTAACTTGTATGCAAGCAGTCGGTTTTCTTTAGTTGAAAGACTTCTTTATGTTCTTTGTAACCTTCGATATATCTTGTATACTTCCTCAACTTAACGGCGACGCCTAGTTCTTGATCAATTTCTCTTTGAAATTAAGTGTTTTGAGGCTTAACGAGTTAAAAGGGTGTTCCGGGAAGCGGTATATCTTCTTGTTGGACATTTTAGCTTCGTGTTTGACTTTAATTATGGCCGCGCGGTGAATGTTTGTAGCCCCCACCCTAATTAGCCGGAACTGTTCGTGCGTGTTAGGCACTTCCTCTTGGGAAACTTCGTATTAGTGGAGCCTTATGAAGGATATGCTAATTTAGACGAGTCTTCTTATAATACTTAACATTTCCAGACATATTTCTTTCTAGCCGCAAACTGCGTTGAAATGTTGAGGTCAACCAAACTATGTAACAGATTGGTATAGCGCTCTGAACTGTTAATAATAGTCAACCGCGGGACTCAAGACTGTCCATAAGGTCCAAACTAATGTCTATAAAACTTCGCCATCAAAAGCCAGGTATAGTTTTAAGGATTAACCAAGAAATAAAATTCCGCCTCTCCAAGGTAAGGCCCCCGTCCACTTGAGAGTATCGAAACTTGGATATTTTTAACCCAATATTTCAAGGTGGAACCTACTCATTGTTTAAGATACAATGATAAGAGTGGGGGAACTGAAGTCACTGAAAGGGTTTTAGCTCTTGACCCTGGCTGCTGATCACATAATGAAGCGATGAGAGGGCCGTTACGTACTTGACGAGGTTCTAGTCTCGCTCTCTTTTAATTATCGAAGCCACTGCGAGGGTCAATTGGTTGGTGGAGGGCAATTTTTCTCGGCGCGTATACCACCGCATCGAAGCCATCGTACTAGTCTTTCCTTTTTCGAGTTAGGAGTGTTTTGTTAATACTTATGGTACGGGGTCTCGAGTAATTACCTCTTGTCTTCTTTCCCAACACTCTGCTAAGCCTTGGTAACTTTTTATTTTTTTCCGGAAGGAACTAGTATACTAGCTGGAACTAGGACTATGTCCTTTATCGACCCGCAGGTGGTGCTGACTGGCTTGGAAATAACCCTTCTTTTTTAATTGACTTGTCCGGTGCTAGCTTCGTCATCGGTTTTTGCTTTTTATAGCTCACCATACGTTGTTCTTTTAGAGGCGGCTGGCATTCAGGGTAGCTAAGTATTTACCTAAATGAGGAAAATTCCTTGGGAGATATTTTTTATTTTGTACGTAGAAAATAGAAATTCAACAGGAGTCCGTGTATTTTGTTATAGAGCTGCGAAATCCGTCCATTAATTCAACTTGTGCTTTTTTTAGAAAAATATTAATGGGCTAAAATAGTAAAATGAACGATACATTATGTTTGAGGAAATTCTTCAGGGAGGTCATTGAATATATAGGAAGTTGTTTCCGTCGATTTTCCAAGTAAAATATGTTTATATCTAGAAATAAAATCATTGAACCAGCCCATCAAAGATACGTGATGTAACAAGAATATTTCACGAGAGTTCAAAAATCTCTTCCTTCTTCGTAACTTATTTCTGAAAATGCATTTGAAAACTCAATAGTACTTTCAATGTTTTCGAATAATAACTCTTTCCCCCATTGGCAAAATGGAGATTTTAAATATATGTAATACCAGAAGTGAGATGAGACCAGAAGTACTGAGCTAACCAAATTCTTCACTCGGCGAAGGTGAATATTCTTGATAACACAAGAGCGGTTGGCCCTCTAGTAGCGGTTTCTGAATTTTCCCTCCAAAACGTGAGACGCTCGTGGTGGTAGACGGCCGAACTAGATTCAAGGAGCCGCGTCCGTGTTCGGCCGCTTTAGGTTGAGGGGAAGGGGGTAGGAAATGTTTTTGGAACTCAACCAATTTTTTTCTCAGTAGTGTAGGCGCGTGGGAACCGGCATAAAATGATATTAAAATCCTCAAATTTGTTCACTAGTGCCAGGATCTACTACCAATGCTAGAGCCCTTCACTTCTAGTCTCATCTCACTTCTGGTAATACTAATTCCGAAATTCCATTTATTTTATGTAAGTTCTTGGATATTTTTTATGCGATTCATCAAAACAAAGGCTCTCTTCGAGAAAAATCCCCGTAGGTCTAGCTTGCTGCGCCACAAATATTCTGATTCTCTTTAAGCTTCTATTTTCTTTCGTTGTCAAGTAAAAGAAAACCAGTATCATTGTCTGTCCCGTAATTCGAAAACACAACAGGGACCGAGAAAAATTTGAATTTAAAGGGAAGGTGAAGTTTATCACTGAATGGCAAATAATATACATAGTTTTCGTACCATTTACACAAGGAGGCCAGGCTTCAGGTGTTACACATGGAGACCAGACTCCCTGGTGAAGTCAGAAGCCACGCCTCCTTGTGTAAATTGTATAAATCCTCCAAGTCTGAAAACTATATATAAAAGATAATAATGGGAACTGTGGTGTAAGTTTGTGTCAAGACGTCCGATGAAAACCGCTAAGAAGGTGACCTCCCCGACCATGTGGGGATTGCTCATTTTCTGGAGCTAATGGAATGGCCTATAGATGGTTATTGTACCCATTTTTTGTCACAGTTTATACAAAAGCTGTTGTTTGAATTCACTTCTCCTTATCTTTTAAAAGTTGGGTTAAAGTTTCCAACAAATTGAGTGTGCCAAGGCAAGCGACATCCTGTTTGTGCCTATATGGGTTTCATGGCATCAGATGGGGACTGGAAAAGGCTTAAAAAGGATTCGCTCCATTAAACCTGAAAGCCGATTTCTGTCTTCAAAAAATAAACTGCTTTTCTATTAAAAGGAAAAAAAAGAGGATGGAACTCTTTTATGTTTCATGTCTCCGAATACAGGAGAAATCTTATTTAAATATCATACAAAGAATATAAGTACCATAAAAAATAGAGCGGCATCTGTGACATTCGCATTCTTTTCTCTATTGAAATACGAAGGTCTCATTACGAAACAGGCCAGAAGCAGATTCACTAGAAATTAAAATCTACATTCATACATAGTTGGCACAGGCACAAGGCAAATTTTAAAAAATTATCTTTATATCAATTGGAACGATGTTTTTATCTACATTATTAAAGAAAATATGAGCATTTAAGTTTCCATAATGGCGCCCGATGGACACTACGCTTTACGCTTTCCTGCGAAGCACTGGGAAGTACTCCTATTGGATCACCTGACGGATTCATCCAATAGGGGTGCTCCCAGTACTTCGCGAAGAAGCCTTACATGTAGTGTCTATTACGCGCCATTACCGAAACTTAATTGCTCTTATCTTCTTTAATATTGTAAATAAAAACATTCTTGAATCTGAAAAGAATGTGGTAAACCTGTCTTATAAAACTAAGCCGAGGTCAGAACGAAATTTCTTTCATCTGCCCTTAATATATTACTTTATATTAATTTACTTTTGAGGATTCCATTCTTTCCTTGGGTTCATCTTCAAATTTAAGTGCGCAAACGATGTCTTCATTCAGGATAGGTTTTTCGGAAAAAGAAAGAGAGTATTTCTTTTCAAAAACGAATATTCAAACTGGAGTTATTTTTCAAGCTATACTTCGTCTATTATATTAGTATATTTTCTTGTTACGAAACGGATGAGCCATATTCAAAGATATATGAAAAAGGACTTGGTTTGCCCAAGCCTAAAAAACAGAACGATAAGAGTTTTTTCCAGTTGACTGAAGCGCGGATATTTTATTTTTCTATATAATTTTAAAGACAATCCGTATTTTACTACTCTTTAGAATTTAATTCAATCTCCTGATTTTACTGGTAATGGATTTATTTCCTATAAATTAATTGAAATAAAAAATTACTTATCTCAGATTTTTCATGATAAAATTTTACGAAAATGGAATTGTTGAAAAATCTGAGATAAGTAATTTTTTATTTCAATTAATTTATAGGAAATAAATCCATTACCAGTAAAATCAGGAGATTGAATTAAATTCTAAAGAGTAGTAAAATACGGATTGTCTTTAAAATTATATAGAAAAATAAAATATCCGCGCTTCAGTCAACTGGAAAAAACTCTTATCGTTCTGTTTTTTAGGCTTGGGCAAACCAAGTCCTTTTTCATATAATATCTGTTCCTTCAGTCTGCATTAGTATTAATCTATTATAAAACAATTGTTTGCCTGAAATGCGAAATTTTTCACTTCTAGGACGAGGTTAAAAATGGTTCTACACTTCTACTAATTCTTCTAAGATACGGCTCACAATTCGTTTTAGAACCCGAGCTTTATAGTCAACTTCAAAACCAACATCCTGCCACGATTTTTAAACTATCAAATCCGTATCTTTTACAGTCCACTCTACAATTACAATTATCCATGACATTGCGTTCACAGCCCTTGTACGTTTACAGTGAGTGGCACCGTGGCCAGTTATTTTAATTAAAATACCTGCCACAGGTCCAGTTTTAAAAAAATCCTTATTTCCAACACTGATCCATCTATCCTTGTGCCTTACTAAAGGCAACAGTGAAATATCCATGAAGCGTAAGCTTCTATTATAAATCCATGGCCTAAGTAAGGCAACTTAAGCCTTGGTCGAAACTAACATCTAAAATATAAATTAAAAAGGTATCTTAAGTATAGAATTTCAACCGAGACACATAATTAAACGAAAAATAGACCAGCCAGAGAAATTTTTAATAAATATAGTGTTATATTTATTGAAAAATATCAAGTTAAAGTTACAAGGCGGTGAAATGGCAAATTAGCGTCGTCTACTGTAGAGTAATGAACAATTAGCGTCGTCTGCTGTAGAATAATCTTTTGAGGTACTTACATTTTTAATTAAATTAACATACTTAGACTTAATTAATTTTGATGAAACTTGAAAAAGGCACACCTTGAATAGTTACTTGTTAATTTGAAAGTATTCCGAAACGTAACTTCGCTTTAGTTTTTAAATGATTCGATGTACAGGAGCACCAAAAACCCCATGTTATTCCTATGGGAAAATCGGCGAAAATCTGTGAATTTTCATTTAACATTACGGGAGGGTGTGGGATCTTATCTAGAAGGGCCTACCGGCCCTCTAGAATAGACTAGTCGCTTGACATAGACTAAGCAATATTACTTCATCACTTTTGATTGCCTTACATCGTGTATTCAACGGTAAAATTTATTTATTTATTTATTTTGGATTTGGATTATTTACTATGAAGGTTAACTCGATCTAAAAAAATGTATACAGTATTTTATTATCGGAAGTAACGGAGCTTTGAAACTTATTTGGAACCGGTCCCATTATTTGATCCGTAGATAAGCTTCTCGAAATGACTCTGTCGTCTATATTTGACTCGAGGGGCTACTCACTTCCCCAAAAAATGTACACCAGATTTCTTATTTCCAAATATTTCCGATTTATTTCTATTATTTTTGTATTTCTTTATTTCCCGATATTTCTCCTAAAATTTACAATATTTTCACTATATTTCCTTTAAATTTCCAATTTTTCCGTTATTCCTTCGTATTTCTAATATTTCTCAGTATTTCTATTATTTTTGTATTTCTTTATTTCCCGATATTTCTCCTAAAATTTACAATATTTTCACTATATTTCCTTTAAATTTCCAATATTTCCGTTATTCCTTCGTATTTCTAATATTTCTCAGTATTTCTATTATTTTTGTATTTTTTATTTCCCGATATTTCTCCTAAAATTTCCAATATTTTCACGATATTTCCTTTAAATTTCCAATATTTCCATTATTCCTTCGTATTTCTAATATTTCTCAGTATTTCTATTATTCCTTCGTATTTCAAATATTTCTCATTATTTCCCTATATTTCCGATATTTCTCTATATTTCCGATATTTCTCATAATTTCCCAATATTTTCGATATTTCTCATTTCCCAATATTTCTGATATTTCTCATTATTTCGCTATATTTCCGATATTTCTCATTATTTCGCTATATTTCCGATATTTCTCATTATTTCCCTATATTTCCGATATTTCTCATTATTTCAGATATTTCCCTAGATTTCCGACAATTTTCAATATTACGATATTTCTCGAAATATTGAAATATATTTCTTAAGGCTTGTACACCATATTTCGTAAGTGGCTAGCCCCTCGATTTGACTTTTCAAACGTTATAACATGGCGTGTCGTTTGGTTATATCAGAAGGGGATAATGGAAGAAGGTTGACACTCTGTATCCTCTTAATACCTTAGTTATGTAACTTGATTCTTCCCAGGCTCATACGCCCTTTTTGTTTGCTCTCCCGCTCATCGAACTTCAGATGGACATCGCACCGTGCTAGCTGTTTGGTACTAAATCCTCAGCAATCAACCCACCTACCTTGATTGTCTAAACGTGGGACAAAAATCCACAAGCGCATGCGCCTTGGCAAATAGTTAAGCGCTAATGATGAGGGATCTATTTATCGCGCATGTGATTCGGTTTAGTAACCTTGCTCCAAGTGTAAAATGATGTTGGGAAGAATCATGTTACAATTACCCCGCTTTGAGGTACACTTCTCTCAAAAAGAGGTATTATATACTTCTGGCTGGTTATATTTAATTTTCCTGGGATTAATTGCAATCTCAATTAACCCGTAATTGAGATATTTTCTTTGTTTTCAGTCTAGACTAGACTTTACCGTGAAGCTTAACTTCAACCGGGTTTATATCAAATATTTTTTCTAATTAATTTTAAAGGTGTGAAGTTAGCTATTGCCAAGAGTAAATCAACTGAGAGAATGGAGCTTACCCGGTTTCTTTCTTCCACATGTACAAATTTAGAAAGTATTTCTGATTCAATCAAATATCAAGAGTAGGGACTTGGCAGAGCTACGTCATGCACGTGACCCTAAAAACATAACAGGAGGGGCTTAAATACCATAAGGGCGCTGGGGGTCAATTATCTTTAATTTATGTTTAATAATGTGGAATTTACATATGACACTTGGCTTAAAAATACCTTAGATACTATAAATCACAAAAAAGAAAAAAAAAGATTCCCATCTGTGAGCTTTGACGTCAATAATTCTTTAGAAACTAACCTCTCCACTTTCCTTTCAAAAAATCGATAGAAAGAAATCGAATCGATATATTGTAAACTTTTGGAAATTTTCATGTTTCTTAGCTTCTTGAGTAAAGAAGAAAAAGTATCCCATATTTTTCAGATTAGATCACGAGTTAAGAAAAATCACCTTCCAATTCTTTTCTTAGGTTTTTAAATTCAGTTATTCGATTATCGAAGATCAAGGAGTGAAAAGACGAAAACATAATCGAAAATCGATTAATCTTTATTTCGATTAATCGATAAAATATTGATCTTGTATGTATACGTGGATTTTGTTACTATACATATATGAAAGAAAAGTATATATTTCGTTCCATGCTGTTGGATAAAAACCAATTGAATGGAAAACGGTCAATTTTATTTTTCTCTCTAAAAGCGGTTAGTCTTTCCTTGGGCGTATGATTGAGCTAATTTTTTACCGGTATGAAAGGAAAACAAAATATAGCCTTGTTCAATAGAAAATGCACATGGCGACGGAGAATGGATGGATTCAAAGACGTTATGCTTATTATTATACGATAATATTGACCAATTATATTACCAAAATATTGGCGTATTTGACTAATTGATGAGCTAATTCTGTACGGCAAGTCCGGAAATTGGCTTCATTTTACCGTCAAATGTTTGAGTAAATTGAATTAAATTTTCCACGAAAAGTTATCAAACCCCTAAAGGTGTCATTTTCTAAACCAATCTAAACTCTATTCGACGGCTCCGAAAATTAGGTTTATTTTACTGTCGTGCTATATTAAATTAGATCTTACACACCTAACTTCAAAGGTCAAATAGGGTCACAAACAGTAAATAGATTGAGAGCTTTCTGAGAAATAAATGGCCCTGTATAAAATGCATATTTTATTCGCATTGTTATAAGGTATATCAGGGGTAAATGACGAAAGGAGTTAGAGACGCTAGCTTCCGTAGTGTAGAATACAGTGGGACCTTGAAACGTCATAGAATTTGTAACTAACGTAGTGCCATCTTTGGAACCGTATTGTAAATAAGACCACAACCTTGAAAATTTTCCCTTAAAATCTCGCGCCGCAAGGTATTCTGGGTAAAGTAAAATGGCGGGTGTCGATGTTGTCAAGACGTCTCATAAATCAACCCAATATAATTATTATATTCAATCGCGAGTGAACAGTGATTTAAAGAAGAAAGATAAGTCAACAATTTGCAATTTGAAGCCGGGAAAATCCTCAAAATGTGTTCAAACTTGTTTTGCCGTAAGTGCGCTGTTACAGAGTCGGCCCAGTGAGCCAAGGCTTAGTTATTTTTCCGAGTCAGTGCCAGTGGGAACTGTGGGATCAGGATCAACTGTATCTGTGACCAAAGAAATTAAAACAAGTAAAACTGTATTGAAGGATGCAAAAACGCAATGCTACATTTTACCATCGTTGGATAGCGCGGCCCAAAAATCGGCAAACGAATCCAAATCCATAGGAACACAATGTAACTTTTCACTAAAAGAAAAACTAGAAACACCGGAACAAAATCAATCACAGCTTCCAAAATTTGAAGACAAGGTGATTCAAACTAATATTATGGCAGCTTATAGAAGTGTGTCTAACTGTGCTGTGCAAACTGTGTCTGGTGATGATTCAATGGACCTACCAACGGATAAAAGCCTCATCCATAAAATAATGAAAATTCTGCATTGTCAAGAATACTCGTCTTTAAGATACAAGGTTTGATTTATATTTCCATACTAGTATAACCCTAAGATTCAAGACATACTTTGGTGAAATTAGGTTTCTTAGCCTGACTTATTAGAAAGAGACTTTACCCCCTAACTTCATCAATATTTCTCGTTAAGCCAGGGGTAAATAACATTATTTACCCCTGGTTAAGCCAATGGTTTTTGGATATCAACATGAGGCTCTCTACTTTTATTTTAGGTGAAAAAGCTTATAAGAGGCGAGTTTGCTATAGAAATAACTTCAAGTAAAGTTACTGGAATCTTCAACGATGAACGTGATCCCATATCTGTTACTGTCACCGAGAGTGGGAAAATTTGTTTATCAATACTATTCAAAGAAGATCGTATTGACAACATTCTCAATTTGAGTTCTTTGGATGAAGGAAAACTTCAAGAATATATTCAACTTTTGCTCTTTAAGCCAGAAGTCAATAATAAAGTGTTTTGTACTGGCGTTGACAAAAACAAAATTAATGAACTTCCATTAACTCGTGTCATTAACAATCCAAAAATTTTAAAAATAATAACTCCAACACTGCGGTACCAATCTAGTGATTGTCCGGTAATTTTTTCAAAGACACAACCAGTACGGGGTGAAAAATATTTGGAAAAATGTCAAAACTGTAGATTATTGCAAAGAAACTTGTCAAGAGTATTGAAACGAAAAATTGTTGAAACACCAACAAGAAATTTGAAACGAACGCGAATAAGTAGCAATTATCCATTATCGTTTTTGTCACCAAAAAGTAGAAAAGTAAGATTAAATCGTGCCCAAAGTGCAAGAAGATTTATTCAAGAAAAACTAAATAAACTTCAAGCTCTAATTAAAGAAAAAGACATAAACTTGAATGATAATCAGTCAAACGAGCTAAGCCATCTTGTAAAGCTTATAAATTCAGACCACCCAGAAAAGGTTGACGATATCATTAATGAAACATGTAATGAACTGCCATCCAGCGCTGAAGTATTGAAAACAATTTGGAAAAGGGATTCAGAAAAACGTCATCACGAAGATGTAAAGAATTTTTTTCAGGACCAAATTAAAAACAAGTCTGGTTCTAAACAAAATCGCTGGAATATAATAACCTACAGAATTGCCTTGGCCATTTACACCAGGAGTAAAGCAGCATTTGAAGCAATACGTGACTTTGGGATTCTTCAACTTCCTAGTCTTGACACTGTGAGAGCCAAAGCTAAAAAGTACGACAGTGAACCTGGAATTGATTTTAAATACATGAAGGATCAATCTGAAAAATATTCTTCCTTCAGAAATGAAAAAATAAGTAAAGGAGAAAAAGAGCCCCTTGGTGAAGGTGTTCTCATATTCGACGAAGTGAAAGTTATAGACCAAGTCATATGGAATTCAAAATCTCACGCGTTTATGGGATTGGCCATGACAGAAGAGGAATTTCCAAGCTTGCATGACGTCTTTTCTAATGCTCACAAAAAAACACCAACCGCGGCTCAGTATATTTTGCAATTTTTATGGAGAGACATGTCCTCAAATTTTGACGTAATAGGCCCTTATTACTCTTCAAGCTACTCAGTTAATATATTTTTTATGATGACAAACCTTTACGAAGTTATAAGAATATTTGAACAGTTTAATTTCAAAGTTATCGGCTTGGTTTGCGATGGAGCTAGCTCCAATCTTTCTCTTATGAAGTTGACAATGAACACTAAAGGGGCGTTTGGATATAAAAAAGAAAATGGCAAATACAACTTCGATGTATCCCCTAAATTTAAGCACCCGTTTGCTATAGATAGATATATTTATTGGATAACTTGCCCTACTCATGATTTAAAGAATTTCATTGGCCAACTATACGCATCTAGAGAAGATGGGCCAAAAGATTTTACCAGAAAAGGAGTTAAATTTGGATGGAAGCAAATAGAAGATCTTTATAAAAGGGAGGAGGAAAGGGCAAAGAACGGCCAAATGCGTTTTGTACCAAGGCTTTTAAAAAGCTACATTATTAGAGATGCGTGGACAAAACTAAATGTAAAGCCGTCTAAAATCATGCAGCAACCTCAAGTGTTATCAGAATTGTACACGCATTCACAAGACAGCAGCGCAACTAAAGATAGCCGTTCTGGAGCTATGCAATGTTATTTGTACTTGCAAGCCTGTAATAAGCTTTTTGAAAATGGTTTACTAAATAAGGGAAAAATCGACTGTAAAGATTCATTAATTTTGAAATCAATTAGGGAGGGATATACGTTTTTTGAGGAGTGGGCCAGTGAATTATTAAATGAAAATTCTACATTCCAACCAAACAAAGCGACACAAACTGAATATATCTCCTGGCAAACATGGGACCTCCTTAGAATTTGCGTATTTGGAATGGAAGGGTTAGCTTTGGACTTTCTTTCAAGGAATCGAGGATATTTTATTTCACCTTCGCGAATAAATGGTAGCGCTGTTGAAAGCTTATTCGCGCAGTTCAAATATTCAACAGGAAGTAAACTTTCAAGCGTAAACTACAGCCACGCCCGTAAAGCTGTGACAGTACGAGCAAATATTACGGGTAGACACTCTTCAAACAAAGACTACAGAGATGCACCTCTATATATTAGATCTGGGGACTTGTAAAAATCAGTTTATGAAAATCATAATTAAGCGGGAGTTTAACAAGTTGAATCACGTGTATCTTCTATATTTTTTCTATAAATGAACCATATTTCCCTTAAATGTTTTTTAAATATATTATAAAAATATATTTTAAAAATAATTAACCCAAATTTAATTTTAAAGAAACTAAGAACGTTGATTTTATCAGGAGTAAATGTCATTTAAATATGATTTTAATCCTGGAACCACGGATCCCGATAATATGATACCTTTTTCACTGTTTCTCTTAAATTTAAAATTGGATTTTTTATAATAAAAACAATATTTAAAATATTTGACCCACATTTTATTTTAAATAAACAAGGAACATTGATTTTATCAGCGCCAAATGTCACTTAAGTCTGATTAAAGCTATTTATATCTGATTAAAGCCATTTAAATCTGAATTTAATCTTTAATAGGAACCAGGGATCTAGAGCATTTATTATCACATTATTTTTATTCTATGGAATTATTTATTGATTTGCGTTTGTATGATCTCAGAATTAGGAATCATTTAATTGTTGACTAGTTGTATCACAGTTTAGCAGGGGTTAGTAATCCTTTAGGAGAACTCTACCAGCAATTCGTCTGCTTCTTCGAAGCTTGCTAATTTTCACAGTTTTAGTTTTTAATTGCTCACTTGTTTTCCCGGAATTTTCGGAACCAGACAGGCCAGGGGATAGGTTATTAATTGAGTTTGGACTATCTTGCTCATAATAGTTTGATGGACCAGCAGCTTGTCTTACATTGACAGTTTTCAGTCTAGTGACACCTTTAGGTTTTCCTGTTAAGGTAGCTTTGTAGACAGTATTTATTTGACTAGTTTCAGGTGTGATTCGTTTCTTTTTTGTAGCTTTTGACTTCACTGTTTTATTGGCATCCTTCGATCCCCGACTAGATAGTGCTAATAAATTATCCCTTAAACTAACGTCAGTTTTCTTTGATTTTTGCATTTTGCAATAGCTACCCACAAACTCTTGAATACGACAATGCACCATCTTCCTCAACCAGGTTTCAAAAAATTTATTAGAAACTTCCTCACTTATAACTTTAATGTTCTCCTTTAATATTCCATCATTATATAAATCCCTTAGTTCTTTTTTCAGGCTGAAAATTTGCTCAGTTGTTTTTTTAATCAAATTGACTCCATACTTATTGTAATTTCTAGAGTTTGCGTAGCTTCTGGTTACGTCATTAACTTTTCTAATGAAAGGAAGGAACCCTTTTTTTGGAAAAAGTAGGCCTCCTTGGTCGAGAACTTTTAGATCCAACGGAAGATTTTTCTCTTTTTCCACACTCGTCATTTTAAACTGAACAGTCATCTTGTAAAACTGATGTTGCTCTATTGTTTGTTTTACTGAAAGAGTTTTCTTCTTTCCTTTCACTGCAACTTTTCTAATTCCAGCCAAACCACCACCTCCAAGTTTAAGTATTCCACTTAAGCTTTCTTCTTTCATCTTAGCACTGTTGCCATCAGCACTGTCAGCCCAATTTTGTCTCAGATTAACTACTTGACCATATTCGAACACTTTACTCATATAAAATGAAGTAACTGATTCTAACTCAGACGTTTTATCATTTGAGACTAAATTTTTGAAGTGGTCTAAATATGTCTCTCTCACCAAAGCCGCTTCGTTATGGTAATCAAACATGAACTTTGCCATTGCATATTTAGTTTGTTTACGACACTCAGGTTCATTTTCATTTGGGTTTTTACTACTGTTTTTCTTTTTAGGGGCAGATTTAGGCTTGAGAAATTCATCATATACTTTTACTTCCAACTTTTTGTAAACATCAACCAATTCCAACAGAAATTCCGAGATATTTGGAGCAGGGCCATTTTTTAACTTGTTGATTATAAACAAACGCCTTTCACTTGGGTTTTCTTTTTCTATTTGATCATTTGTAAACTTTATGAGTCCATTTAATTCCATTTCATTAACGAATAATTAATTTACCAACTTTATAGTTCACCTTAATGAATAAACTTTACTCTAAGCCTAGTTGTCACTCAGTAGTAAGCAGACGAACACTAGCAGACAGGAGAAAATGGATATCCCAGCATGACTTTCGAAACTTTGCTGCCACGCTATTGGTTAGAAAATATCATACTTATTTTGAATTATAGACGGCGCGACCGAGGCGTTTTCTCTTTTCTGTGTCTACGTTTGAAAGTCCCACTGTATTCTACACTACGGAAGCTAGCGTCTTTAACTCCTTTCGTCATTTACCCCTGGGTATATTTTAAATCCCCATAGTTTCGTAGGTAGTGACGTACATCCCTAACTATCATTAATAGAATATTGAAGGATGATATGATCCATCCTTTTTCATAGAAACCCATTTTCCCCTTTTCACGTATAAGGTACTTTAAATATTAAAAGCAGCTTCCTTTTTCCTTCGTGGTATCAAATCCTCTCGGGGAGAGATGTTATTTAATATTGATCAAGCTCAGCAAAGGCTTAAGGTATGTAAAGGCTAACTAAAGAAGTTTTTTTTCTTTTTTTTTCGTACGAACTGATGAAAATTTCATCTCTTGCTTATCCAAAGCTTCCCCTTGTGGGTTCATATTGGCATGTACCTAAAAAGAGATTCAAGAGACTGGAAGTAATGATACTTTCTGTAGGAATAAAAACTTTTTTGAATAGGAGTTAAGATGAGAGTTATGTGAAGAGATAATATATCTTCGTGTAAGGATTTTAGGGATTTGGGGGTATACAAGGAGAATAAACTGATTTTTATTTTATCGATTCTTCTACTAATTATAGTAAGACGTATCTGCGTAGTTAATCATCCAGGAAATACCGTCGATTGATTATAAATTTAAAATTAATTCAAATGAGATTTTATAGATAATTTGAAATTGGCACTTCCGACCAATCACGTAACGCCCTGCCCTTCTTAAAGATTTCAAGTAGAAAAATATATTTTTCTGGCCATGTAAGATACGAGTGGCTGAGAAAATTCATCTTTTAATGGAAAAAACAAGTCTTAAAACCTTTTTTATAATTATATTTACAACAGAATTTACTATTAAAAGCGGGCGCGGCATACATATTTTTATAATCTTACTTACGTTATAGGCAACGATATAACCTGAAAAACCATCTCTTAATAATAAAAAAAACCCCGAAAGACTTAAAGCACTTTTTAATTAAAATTACGTAATATTTTAGGCTACAAAATATTTTCATATAAAAAGAGTAGGAGGCATGGGGCTTTCAACTGAAATTAAATAACCACGCACTTCCAAGAAAAGTTTCGTACTTTTATTTTCCATAGCAATTCTAGCTTCCTTTGGGAAATTGGTACAGGAGAAAAAAAAACTGCAATTTTTTGGAGTGTTTTTAAGATATAAAGGTGTTCTATGGAGCTTAGAAAATAAAGATTTTATTACCTCTCCGTGTGACGTAGTCCAGGAGAGGTTCTGTAACGGCCGTGTCTGTCTGTGTGTGTGTGTGTGTGTCTGTCTGTGTGTCTGTCTGTCCGTTGTTACACCCACGTGACCGCGTTCGCAGTTTGCGTATCGGAGCAAACGTGTTCCCAATTTCCGGACCGCATTGACAGTTCACAGAAATTTGGAAAATTGTATTTCTCTCCTTTGCTAATCTATACTTGAGTTCTCACACCACCATGTTTGGTCTTCGTCCATCCCATATGAACACCGGTCTGGTACTTTTCTGGCTTCCACCACCACCATCTTCTATTCTTTGTCAATCCCACATTGACACCAGTCTGCACTTACACTGGCTTCTAACACCACCATCCACAAAGTCTATTCCACATAGACACCAATCTATATCATTGGTTTCTACTGCATTATCATCGTTTGGTTTTAGGATATACGCGGCGATCAGCTAGGGTTACGAGAAACGTCTAGCCTCCCTAAGGTGGGATCTCCACCAAAGGTTTTCGCAATTGCGCTTTTTCCTTACTATTATAATGGAAACGAATCGTATATATACCCCAAATTTGAAAAAAGCGGGCAAGAGGGGTACTCTTCACTTTAAACGTCAATATTAGCAAAGTTTGAGATGATAATAGGTATAACTTTATTTTAAACGATTTAACTATTATTAATGTTAATTATTGAAGATTAAAATATTTAAAAATAATTATATTTATTTAAATATTAAAGATAAACCTCTCGTGCAAAGAGAGAGATTATCATTGCCTCCTATATCTACCAAGGCCCGTGCATGCGATATATTTCCTTCATTGCCTCCTATATCTATCAAGGCCCGTGCATTGTGATATATTTCATTCATTGCCTCCTATATCTATTAAGGCCCGTGCATTGCGATATATTTTTCAAAACAACAACAAAAATGGGAAGCTCCTCTCAGAAACATAATAATTTCTTTTCTCTGTATATGAAATGAAAATATGGATAATATTGCTCTCCTTCTTTAATGGTATGAATCCTTGCCTGTCTATTAATATTTTACGTAAGAGAAATACGTATTTAGCGAAGCCTAGAGAGGATAAACATAAGCGAGATTGTTTCGGAAAAAAAATACTGCTTCCACTAATGGGTTTATACTCCTTGTTACTGTTGTATAGAGTAATCTTGATAAAAGCTTAAAAAATTACGAGAGGACAGGTATTTTTTATCCTCTTGTTTTATTCTTAATAAGAATATAAAACATTTATTTTGTATCAAAAAATATTTTTTGGTGCTGAGATTGCTTTAGAAAAATCCAAACGGTTAGGCATTGGTAAAAAAGACATGTGTAAGCTATTTGCAGAGATGATAATTGTTTTACATGTTTTAAATAAAACTGAAGCTTCCATTATTGTGTTTATGCTCCTTGTTTGTTTCTCTGAAAACCATCTAGGTGTAGATAACAGTTAGACCAAAAATTTCAAAAAAACCTAGTTGAAAATAGACCTTTTAAATTTGCGGGAGCCATTCTTGAGAATTTTTCTTTGCTTGTAGGTTGTCAATTTATCTACCAGTAAATATTTGTGTTTGGAAGTTGGATATTAAGTCAAATTAAGTGGTTGTAAAGAGCCAGCAGGTTTTTGCCGCTCCTTTTTGTGAGTATTCGATTTTTGTATGTAAAATGGAGGAAGATAATGTTGAGAGTAAGGATGAAATGCGGAAGCGCAAAGCGCGGGAAAGGATGAGGGCAAAAAGGTCGACGTTTTCATGGGATACTTAAGGTTATTGAATCTTCTCGACACGGAGAGGTAATATTTTGGTTTTCCCGACTTGTGAATAGTACAATATCTTAAATACGCAATAAGTTAGGGGGTCTTCCAGAACCAGAACATTCACTTTTTATATTTTGTTTTTTAGTAAAAGAGAGGGGGGAAAGGAATCGTTCTATTTGATTGCATGTTATGAGTAAATTTTATTGCGTTTTGCTATACGTGGATTTTTTTGTTGCAAGTAATTCATGGTTTTATGTAAGAAGCACAAAATTGCGTAATTTTTGATCTATAGATACGGGATTTCTACTTTTTTCAAAAAAAATGTGTTTCAAAAAATTTATTATGTCAGATTTTCTCCGCAAAGATGTTTTCATATTTTTGAACGCGTTTTTTATATGCAAGGTGTGTATGATAAGTCTGCCATAAATTAAGGGGACGTTCTTTAGGGTTTGCTTTTAGAATTACAAATTTTATGTTCTAATACTTTCTCATTTACCTTTCAAAATAATTCAAAGACTCCGTTACATTTTATGACATTTGTCACTTTTTTCTCAGTTTTTGAATTGAATCTTTGAAAACTTCCGGTTTAATTTACTTCTTATCGGAATAATTTAATTTCACAAGTATATTATCAAAACTTTATTCCTTATAAAATATGATAACCGAGTGTTCTTCTATCTTTATCTCCCAGTAGGTCTGCTGGATGATATTTCCGGTGAAAATGGGCGTTCCACTATAGAGAAAGTAGCTAGCTACTTGGTGGTGTTACATTGTTTGGTTTACCGCACAGCCCATCAGGAAACGTTCCTTAAAAGGCGCCAGAAAGCAAAAAGAATTTAGAAGGAGATAAGTCTGCAGCTGGTCACCATGGCTACGGAAAGCGCTTAGCGATAATTGACACGGACGCGGACAGCTATAGCTCGTCGTCTTTGTCGGAAGCGGAAGTCAGCTGCTAACATCTACCGACCTCCCAGAACCGCACCGCAAAATAGACAGGTTAGTAATAGATAAGAAAGAAGCCATTAAAGAGAATGGCACCCTATAAGACTGTCTTTCCGAGCTAAAATGCACTAACCGCGTCTTCGTATACCGGCTACCCAAAGCTATACCATATATTTCAAACGGGGACTTACTGTTATGGGACTTGTAATCATTACATGCCTTTAGGGAATGTTGTGCGTGGGTAGTTTAGAAAGGGGAAACTAATCACAGATGAACAGCATCTATGGTCACTTCTTGTAAAATTCCCAGCGTGTCACACGCCGCAATCTTTAACCTCAGGTTTCTTGTGACGATACTAACTTAAAACTTTTAGAAAATTTCATAGTCCCGCTGTTTCAAAAATTTTGGAACATCGTATGCCGTAACCACAAAAATTCAATTTATAAAACCGCATGTTGCTACGTAACGTTGATGTTGAATTTACACTGGGCCCCCATAAACATCTGATCTCTCACCAATTGTGTATCAATATTTTGTGTGTCACGCAATTTGTCATATCTCCATGATTTATTTATTCGCAAGTATTCGAAAATCTTCCACATTCCAGAAATATAAGTCTTAGAAGAAATGTTTTGAGGTCTTTAGGCTGTCGTGTTTGCTTATAAACAACTAAAACTAAAAGATAAAGGACTGCAATATCCCTTCGGCTTCCGTGATTTCATTATCGTGATTTTTATATATTTTTTAAATTCGCTAAAACTTTGATCTGCTCCCGGAAATTTCCAAGTTAATTAGCTAAAGCATTTTAGTGGGATTTTTTATAGTGTTCCCTCAACTTCCTCTCAATGCGATGCTGCTGGTTGCTGATGGTGTTAAAGAATGTATCCTACCCCAAAACTGGGTAATAGTTCGTTTCGTGCTTCGAAACGCTTTCTTTAGCGTTTCAATCATTAATGAATATGTCCATTCGATGAAGTTACTGACCTTTCCAAAGATGGTGGCGTATTTAAACTAAAAAATATACAATCTTTCAGTAAAGCATACTAAACCTGAATTCAAAATATTAAAACTCTACTCACTTTGAATGTACCATTCGTGTTATCGTGTGAGAAAGAAAAATTCACGCACATGGACGAAAACGATCTCCGAGTCTTACAATTACCCAGCTTGGGGTTGCGATACATTCTTTAAACAGGGGGTAAAAAAGATTAAGTGAAGCAAGATTGTGTTTTTTTTTTCTTTCCTTCTTCCTTTAGAGACTTGGTTCCTGTATTGGGTATCGGGCTAATTGACCGGATATTGAGGATAGTTTGTTACCATAAAGAAATTAACAGAGGGAATTCCTTGTCACTTATGTCGCAAGCTATAGTATTATTAGATGGAATTAGATTTTTTTAATCATTGGGATGACGTGATCCAGGGGGATTAGCCATCATGTCTTTTTCTTTGGGTTGGATTACTCGTTAATCCGCTCTAGTTGTGGATTTAAATAATGAGTGGGTATGTTACCGTATATTTAAATGACACTGTACGGATCGGATTACTGGTTATAAATAGATGCGGATTAACAAAGGTTATTAAGTATATTTTACTAGTAATTAAATAGTAACCCTGGGTGTAATGTATTAAAAACAAATTTTCCAAAATCGAAAGATAATTTTAGCGATTTTGAGTTGAAAATGTTGTATGACATTTTGCCCCAAGGGACACAGTTTTCTAGTTATGATTTTAGTGTTTTACGGATGTGAGATAATGAAAGTCAACCTTAATTTAATTAACTTTTCAACCTTGTTCTTTAGGTCCGTTGAACCCACTGTATACTTTGGCTTATTCTTAACACCCTATATGATACTATTAACATAAATTAATCTTTAAAAGGCTTTTAAGACTGAGATTTATTTAATGTTTACGTGTTTGTTAAACCGTTTAAAGTGGAATGATTTATAGTAATATTTTCTTCACCATTACGTATATACCCCCGATTATTCCTGGCCACGTTTAAATTCAAGCGCCATTACACCCGTCTTCTATATCATCCTTAGAAAGCCACGTGACTTCTTGGTGTTTTAATATACTACGAATTAAATTCTAGACGTAAGTTATTTATTACCAGACGCCTGGGAAATAATTCCCACGAGCTAAATTTAGAAACGTTCTTAACATTTATCAAGACTGTTTTGCATGGAAACTAAGTTCCTTAATGAAGTTCTAAAGCCCATAGTCCTTCAGAGTCAAAACGCGCGCAATTTTTACTCAACTATCTTTTCTTCGCCGGCAAAGTTAACTTTATTCGTTTAATTTATTTGAGTCAGTGAGTACGAAGCTAACGATGTAAGAAAATAAGGGGGGGGGGGGAGGAAACTGGGCCATTAAAGCAGCACGCTATACCAACTTTTTCCCATTTCTCTACAACCCAATGTTTAAGCATTAAATAAAATAAGATTTTAGAATAGGAAAGAATGTCCGTATAGACTTAATTTCTGGTTCAAGTAACTCTCCAGAAGTTGATTATTGCGAAGTATTTAAAATTTTCTCATTGCGGGGATTGATTGGGCTGGAGGAACCAGTTTGACTAGAGGCGAAAAGAGAGAGTGACATGCTCGGTAGCATAAGCTACCCAGTCTCACTATGCTTTAGTTTACTTGGGACTAAGACTGCATTATCATCTATCGCATACCTCAGTTTTTAGCCTCATCGTATGTGTGAACATTAAAAACTTCGTTATTTCGTCCACTAGATGCCACCTGAAAAGTAGGCCCACACTAACACCAAGTGTGCTTTGTGTTTTAACTTGCCAACCATGGGTGCGAGACCTCTCTGTAATGGGTATAGGCAGTCAAGTTGGTTCCTCCAAGCAAAGTATTTCAGTGTACAGACAGAAACCTAAGTTTTTAGAAATATTTCAATAACTTAGGATTTATTAACTTTTACCTGGACCAATTTATTAAAGCGAATCTACCGTTGGTTTCTATAATCTTAGTTCTTTCCCTCTCTAGTTTTAGGCGTTCTAGAAACCCTTTCGTATATCTTACCATATACGCTAGTTAGGCCTTAGCTCTAGTCTTGTTTTCCAAAGAAAAGGCTTTGTTTCTGCTCCTAATGCGGAAACTAGGGGGAGTTGAAGTCATTTTTCACTGGTCGTATGTCCCGCGGCGGCGTCCAGGAACCTGGGAATCCTGGGAAACGAAGACCTCCTTCTCCTTGTCTTGTCTCGCTTCGTGTCATCTAGGGAATTCTTTCAAGATTATCTTGGCCGGGTTACCCTGGCTATAGGATATGAACAATCTTTTCTAGAATCACCTTATAAGGAAGCTTAGCTTACCTCGTGGAGTTTAGTTTACTTAATAGAATTTATGGCTTGGTAAAAACAACCAGGGTTGATTACCTCAGGGTTATTCGCTTCAAATGCCCCACAGTCCTCACTCCTTCTAATTGTGATGGAATGTGAATGGTTCGCCCCTATTCGCAATTTTTTGAAAAAACTTAAAACTTTCACTGAGTCCTTTGAATTTCGTTGAGTTTCAAGTTCTGTACGAGTTAAGTGGCCTAACTATTACTTGAAACTAAGATAAAATTTCATTTTGTTAAGCCTAATCTTTCTAAAAATAAGCTAGGCCTTTTCCGGTCAGTTTCCTGAACTATTCAATGGAATATTTCCTTTACTCTGCGCAGTTTATAATAAGAAAATTTCCAAGTAAAGCAACATTTTTAAAGACAGTTATGTAATCCGTAGTTTATTTTGGGTAGAAAAACTGCCGGAAGTGAGAGATTAGTTTCGCAGTTATAGAAACTTCGAAAGAAACAACGGTCTCGTGACTTTCGCCTTAACGTGAATTCGGGTCAAAAGAAATGAGTAAATGTAATTGTTTCTTCTGACGAATGGCACAACTCTCTCTCAATCAATTCTATGAAGTTCTACTGTTCCAGACCTTTGCCGACTTGCAGAGTGAAATATAATGCACCCGGATGACTGGTTAGGTCAAAAAGTATCATAGCTAAGCCTGGGCAGCCGTCTTAGAGACATGAGTGGGAGTGAGACTGGGGCTTTTACGCGATTTATCGCTCGTAGTGATATATTCTAGTCTGAATGTTGGCTTGCGCTGCTATACGCTTAAAAAAGGTTACGACGGTATTTCGTAATTCTGCTGCATTAAGCCAAAGGACAAGTCTCTGGTGAAAATCTCAAATTTTAATTTAATTATGATGACATTTGAGCTGACGATTCTTATTATTTAAGTATTTTTCATTGAATTTTGTTTACCTTTTAAAAAAATGGTCAGTAGCTTCTACTAGCCGCGTTACGAGCATTAAATAAAGAGCTGGAAAGGACGATGAAATTCTACATTCTTGGTTTAGTTTGCAATATATTGTAGACGTTTTTGGTCCTCATCAAATAGCTAAACCACCCTGAATACGCTGAGGTGTATATTTATTTCACTTTAAAATGTTTTTGAAGTAGACAGTCGGTATTTTTCTGTCTCTCTCGTTTAATGGGCCTTGGGTGCCTGCATTTGGGATGACCAAGTCCTATTTTGTGTTTCTTTATAAACGATGTTTTATGGCTTTTTATAAAGATCAAACACTATATCTATCTATCTTCTAATGGAATACAGCTTATTTTGGTTAGTGTAAACTGGGTCAAACCACCGTTAAACTTCTAATGTTAAAGTAAATAAGGTCTCAAATTACTTAGAAATCTACTTCTTTTCTGGGTCGTAACCTACATAAAAACATAAATGCGTATTGGGCCTTAATGTTATTTTGGCTCACATGCTTTAAATAATGCAAAGTTCCAAGAAACTTTTAGTATAATGCGATTATGCTTCAGGCAAGGTTTAAAATGAATTTCAATGAATTCTCTGGCAGAATAGATGTTTGTCAAATTTTTATTTTTTTTCGAAATATTTTAAGAAGTACTTCAAATATATATTTTGTTTCTCCTATGTTCCATCTTTCCGCCTTACACTGGTGTACAGCAGGTGCAACACTTCTACAGGGGCTATGGCAAAATACATTAGAATGTTTCCCATGTGTGTAGGCTTTGCCTGATGTAGTTTTAAACCTAAAATTTGCTAAGAGATTTCGATATTTGATCTCTCTCTGTCTTTAAATTCAATTCCTTCAAGGGGTGATTTATTCCATGACCTTTGACACGTTAAATTTACATAAGAAAATGGGTGTTTTTACGTAGGAAAAATCTGAAATGTGACGATCTTAAATCTCGATTCAATATTTCTTCTTTGAACTTTTTTTTCTTTTTGGTATCTCTCCCAAGGGAACCTTTTTAAGATCAGAGACGTCGTTCCTTTTCTCGTCTTTTGATTCTGATCAAGAAGGGAGCGCATCTGTTAGTGCTAATGCTAATACAAGCATAGGACTAGGAAAGGGTAGAATAAAAAAAAATTCACATTTTTTTTTCTTCTCTCTCAATCTTCAACGTTTCTTATCCTGGAAGAGAAAAGGATTGGGTTAAGCTTAAGATTGATTGATGCGCTGGGCGGGATGCATCGACGAAATAACGACAACTTGTTTTATGTTGCTTGAATTTTAAGGTGAAGTATACATTTATAGTTGAGGATAATGAATTTATCACCGTCGTTGTTGTTGTTGAAATGCCTTTGAGAGGGTTCCAAAAAACCAAGAATAGACCATTTTTATTACAACCTCTCCGAGTCAAGGGCTGCCAACAGTATCAGAGAATCATGGAAAACCAGGAGAAGTCAAGGATTTTTGAAAATGAGTGTATAATATCAGATAACTTTTAAATTCTCGTAAAGGTATTGGTAAAGTCATATATCTTTATCCATCTTGTTCCGATTCTTGTCTTATAACTTTATTCAGATGCTGGCTTCCTCTTTTTTCCCTTTTCTTCTCTCTCCAATCTTCATTTTCTTTTTATTTCCCTGGTATCTACGCGTATAGAAGCGACCTTTCAGACCCATCTTTTTTCCTTCATCATTCTAAACATCTAAAGACATTGCAGGAGGACCAAATTTGGAAAAGATTTAGGGGATGTTTCTTTTCTTTTATACGAGCGGTCATGACTTTTTTCCCCGGACATTTCCAATATTCGTACGTTTTTTTTACTCGTTCCAACAATGGAAAGAATCAAGATGTGGAATCACTTTTAGTGGATTTAATTAATTCTGAAAACAAATTTTAAGTTTAATAACGAGGAAACGTTGGTTATGGGAGCATTTTATCAGTTTCCTTTCAGGCGGTGTCGTTTCCTCTTTGCGCCATTATACGTGTCGACATTGATTTTATAATTAGGCTTAATTTCTGAGCCTTTTTCCTTGGCCCACGTTAACCCTTTGTCTGTAGGGAAATGACGGCCTGTTATAGAGGCTTAAAGATTTGATATTCGATACGGGATGAGTGGTCTAGATACGATTACTCAATTTGTAAGTTGGATTAATTTTAAATGAAGATAGTTACTAGAAAATACAGTGAGTTTCTGATAAGTCTACCATAATTTAAAGAGTGTGTTCTTTGGGTCAAACAGAGTGCATTACTTAGCTTTACTTTACCAGCGTACATCAATACTATCCATATAATAGTAATTCTGCTAGATAAAGGTTCAATACCGCTCTTTGAAGGCTGATCTGTCTTACTTCACATTTGTGACAATTTCTTCGTTTTATGGGGTCAATTGAACGTTTGTTTCAGTTGACGGTAAAAACGAACCCTTAAATTTACGGCAGACTTATCACAAACACCTTGATTCGTTATCATTGATAGTTAATGATCATAGTGACCATTTCATTTAGTAAAATAAATCATCTTCAGCGTTGTATATTAAGCCCTCCAGACCACCCTGTTTAATGTTAAAAGACCCGTCACTTCAATCTCTTATTTTTATGCCTCATGCAGAAAAGCGAGTTTTAGGCAAACCTCCCTCCATCCATACACATCTGGTCTCATCTGTATTCTCTAATACATGTAGCTCTCTAGGCCTTGGATCTTTTTAGTTGCCATAGGGAAATTTTCCGTTCGGATGAAGCGAGGCACGAGCATTCCTCGCTCTCTCTCTCTCTCTCTCTCTCTCTCTCTCTCTCTCTCTCTCTCTCTCTCTCTCTCTCTCTCTCTCTCTCACTCTTATCTGTATTGAAACCTTATATACCGTACGCCGAAACCAAACAAAACTTTGAAGGCGTAATGGAGTGAAAAGGTTGCGCCTTAAGGGTTAAGGCAAAGGAGAGAAGATGGCTACTGTCCCAGCCTACCTATACATACCACCTACCACCTTTTTTTAGTTCACGTCACCCCTTCTCTGTGGGGGAGCGCTACGGTGAAAAACGTAGGCTTAGGGTAAATTACTAAAAGCGATGGCTATCCCTATTGTTAGCATTGAACTTCAGCCACCGTGTTAACCTATGGGAAGTTTTTCAAGAAGGAACTGTAGGGTGAAGGTTGAACCTTGCGTTTCAAAGTTTCTCTATAGTGCACTTACTATCGTGCCCAAACAACGGATGCCTAGCTATTCTTCTATCGAAAACCCGTACTCTTAACCATTTTTTGATAGATTAGCTTCAAACTATTATATTATATACTCAGCATGCGGTTTTCAAAAATATATGCTGCAAAGCCTGCACATTGAAACGCCTCTTTTATACAATATTTTCCCCTTTTTGAGGTCTAAAGCGTGGAAACCAACTCTAGATACTTCTAGAAGGAAGCCCAGCGGTCCTATAATTCCTATAAAATCCTATATTTTTGAACCTGTTCCATATTATCGTATAATTTCATGAAAGGTCCTATAATATGCTAAATGTTTGACTTTGTCGAAATTTTCGTGTAGTTTATAAAAATTTAGCTCTTTTACTGAGATCAGATTTGAAATTCCGTAAAAATTTAAAATTTTTGGCTGCTGGACTCCCTGTTCTAGTAACACTTTTGTGTTGTCCTGAAAAGTAATTTGTACCCATGTAGAGCACCATGCTCCCATCTTTATTTACTGTTGCTCATGGCATAAACAGAAAATTATTTAAAAAATTCAACTTGCTGCCGGTTATTGTGATTATCTTAAAAATCAAACAATTTTTTTTAAATCTCTGCAAAATTCTCTCAGATTTTTCCTCATTTATTTAACTTGCCCCTCCCACTTTCGAAATTCCTCGTTAACAAATCATAAGAAAAACAAAAAATTCTAATTAGGTTTTAATTTAAAAATCCTTCAAGAAGGTGGTGTTTTTTTTTTTTTGGTTCTATTAAAAGTTCGAATACTGAGGAGAGGTCCTACTTATGACCAGCCCCTGTTTTTAATTAGTCTTTCAAAGCCTGCAGCTGTTTTATTTTCGTTTTCTCGTCGGTCGTTGGTTCACTAGAATGCGTAATATTTCTGCTAGAGAGCGCTATTACCCACCCCTCATCACGTATTGAAAAGATGAGGGTAGATTAAGTGTGAATTAATGTAATTTACGTATGAAATTTTACATATGAAGTTGAGCCATGATCAAATGATACCGTTATTTTATCATCCTTGAACATAAGAGTAATATTCTTACGAGAATTGAACAAGTTCATGATTAGGATTTTCTTTCATAGTAAAAAAAAAGAAAAAACCTAAACCTGGGCCTTGGATAAATTGCGAAAATATTTAAAAGCAATTACTGCTTTGAAAAATTGGTCGGAAGAGAATTTCGCTAATGAAAAAATTACAGATGGTAGTTTGTTTTTAGGTGCGGGTTGAAAGTGAGGGATATTGCGTAAGGTGTACGCTAATTTCTTTCATTGAAACCTAATGGCGGGAAGCTCTTTCAGTCGTCAATACCCGTTTTCCCCCAGTCGCGCTTTACTTTAATTTTTCTATTTGAGATTGGAATGAATGGTTTCGTTTTTTTTTGGACTAGCTAAAATTAGAAAGGTTCTTGATTAGCTTTTGGGGATCGGTCATCAGGGTTGCCATAAAAGTTTTCGATTCGAATTCAAAGACTTTTCCAGGTTTTATCTGATTATTTACTGTGATTTTTTTTCTTTAGGCCAAAAGTTATTAATGTTAAACAAATAAATATTTTTGAAAATGAACTCTTCGGGTAATTTTTTTGAGAGCAAAGCTGGAACTTTTGACATTGAAACGTTTGCACCCGTTTTTAAATTCCATGGTATTTTATCGAAGATTTTCACTCATTTTTAAATTCCATGATATTTTATCGAAGATTTATCTCCTATTTGTAAATTTCATGATATTTTATAGAAGGTTCTCACCCACTTTTGAATTCCATGATATTTTATCGAAGGTTTTCACCTATTTTTAAATTCCATGATATTTTATCGAAGGTTTTCACCTATTTTTAAATTCCATGATATTTTATCGAACATTTTCACTCATTTTTAAATTCCATGATATTTTATCGAACGTTTTCACTCATTTTTAAATTCCATGATATTTTATCGAACGTTTTCACTCATTTTTAAATTCCATGATATTTTATCGAAGATTTTCACTCATTTTTAAATTCCATGATATTTTATCGAAGATTTTCACTCATTTTTAAATTCTATGATATTTTATCGAAGATTTTCACTAATTTTTAAATTCCATGATATTTTATCGAAGATTTTCACTAATTTTTAAATTCCATGATATTTTTCACCTATATATAAATTCCATGATATTTTATCGAAGGTTTTCACCTATATATAAATTCCATGATATTTTATCGAAGGTTTTCACCTATATATAAATTCCATGATATTTTATCGAAGATTTTCACCTATATATAAATTCCATGATATTTTATCGAAGGTTTCCACCTATATATAAATTCCATGATATTTTATCGAAGGTTTTCACCTATATATAAATTCCATGATATTTTATCGAAGGTTTTCACCTATATATAAATTCCATGATATTTTATCGAAGGTTTTCACCTATATATAAATTCCATGATATTTTATCGAAGGTTTTCACCTATATATAAATTCCATGATTCATCCATGTTTTTCCTGACCTTTATCAACTCTTTACTCCACGACTAATCAAGACTAAAAATAGTTAACTTCACTAATTGCATATATCAAAAAGAAGGGGGGTGTCATGCATACGACCCCGGTAGACTCTATAATGTAATTCTACAAATTCTCTGTCGTTCTGGACGAAATAAGTTATTTCGAGCTAGATGAGGTTAATCCTCTCTTGGGGAGAAAATATCCGATAGAGTTCGAGGTCTCTTTACAGACCGGCTTAGATCGTCATTCTGTCCGTCCATCACTATAGCTCCCGAATCCTAATCAGTCGTAGTTGAAAGTATCATTCGAGATTGAAGCTGTTACACACTATACAGGGTGTTTTTGAAAGTTCTGTGAGCACTTAACGACGGTGTTCTTCGGACGATTTGGAGTCTTAGATGTTCTCTGACATATTGCCCTAAGGGACACAGTTTTCAAGTTATGATTCGTGTATTTAATTAAGAAACTGAAAGTCAATGATTTCTATGTTAATTAAGGGGTCAACCCTAAAACACTACAATCATATCTCGAAAACAGTGGACTGTGGCCCGCACGGCAAAATATGTCACAGAAGTTACATTTTCGACTCAAAATCGTACAAAGAACACCCCCTTAACTTAGGCCAGACTTATCAGAAACACCCTGTATAAATAAATATACACTCATGCATTTATTCCCCATAGAATTCCATAACATCAATCGCGTGTGCGTTACATTTACACGCGGTTACATAGATACTCTTTTGACTCTCTTTTGGACTCGAGTTTCTCATATAGACCTAATTCCCTTTATCCTTTTGATGTCCGTCTTGAAGAAAAGGGTTTTAGTTTTCAAGGGCATTTTCGTCGTCCACTCTTTATTCGGGCGCCGGATAGACTACGGACTTTAGCGGTCAAGAGACAAGAGAAGACATTTCTTTTTTTTTCTCATTCCGACCGACCACTGGTCATTTTTGTCTTTGAAAGAAAAGACCCTCTTTCGTATTACCATATAAATGTCAAAATGACTTCGGCCTTTTAGCTTGAGTTATGAGATTTCCATGTCAAAAGAGAACTAGCTGGTAAATCTGCAACACTACTGAACGGCATCTACGCACTTAGCCAATCAGGAGTCTTCTCACATGTCGCGTGCAAAATTGTTCAGGCCTTTTTTTACTGAGCATTTAAATTTAAATTATTTTTTGAGATATGATTGATATTAAAGATAAAATTTATTCCCTACCGATGTGACACCCTTAATTTGTACTATCTGAAATCGCAAACTTATTTTAATTATAGAAATACGAATTTTAATTATAGAAATACGAATTTTAATTCTAGATTAAATAGTTAATTGCAAAATTTGCATGTATAATTGAGCAGTAAAAGATTAAAACTAAAAGTCCCCGTATTATAGCTAATTTGCATATTCTCATTGTTCCTATTTAATTCCGCATCCCTCTAAACCCGGCCCGTTGTTTTAACGAGTGAGAGGAAACTAAGACTACTAATTAATGGTAAACTTTGAACATTGCCGAGCCTTGTTAGTTATCTAAAAGACACGTACTTCACCCAGTTTGCTTCCAACAGCTCTTCTTAGTTTAATATTAAAACGAATGAATGCGATCATGGATCTTATAAATCCTAAATGGGATTGGAAAACTTTGCACGAGCAAGGGGGAGAGTAGGATTTGAGTATATCAAGAACATTCCTAATTTCAAAGCATTGTTTAAAGTTAGGTGTACAAGATAGTACAAGTAAATGATACGTTAACCCATTCACAAAAATAAAATTTCTTTGCTGGTCCTCTTTAGAATTAGTAAGTCCATCCTGCTATATCCACTACATAGTGCAATATATAACATCGAAATAAATTTTAATTAAACCAGAAGTACGTAGAGGTACGTTGGAATCTAAAATAAAGCCTGTTTCAAAAGATCAAATATTGCAGGCAGGAATACAAAGATTTCCTCTACTTATAGTCCTTTCTACTTGAACTAAAGGGGAGGAGCAATAGAAACCGTCACCCTAGATGTCACGCATAAAGCAGCATAATGTATTTGAAATCACCTGACATTGATGCAGCTTGCAACCTGTGCCGCGACTCCTTCAACTTATGTGCGTCGAACCCGAATGTAAACAAGGTTTCTTTACACGTTCTGAACGAGTAGACCCTAAGGTTGACGGGCATACGTGAATACCCAATGAAATGCGAGAAGGGGGAGAGGGCACCCAGTTTGTCCCAAACAACACGCTCTTTACTTTAGGCAGACTTATAATATGATGTCTCGAAAAGCTAGGTTAAGGAAAATTTTGTGAGTGGAATATTTTAATTAGTTATACCATCACATTTAAGACGGCCATCTATCCCCGTTGACCTTGTTCAATTGTCCTTTAAAACTTCAAAAAGGAGCTGCATAATTACAAATAGCTTCGAAAGGAGATGGATTTTAGTTTCGTCGCGCTTGACCGGGATTGCTTCCGGGTTCCATTAAATTGACTCGATTCCCGGAACCTTTTCAAATCTTTCTCTAGAATGTTCGGTGTCGAAACTGTACGGATTGTTCACTTCCCACTCTCCCGGATGAACCTTCCGGGTGTCTGTAACCGCTGGAACAGTTTTGTATATACGCAATCGGCTTAATACGCCTACGGAGACAGTTGGACATCATATTACCATCGTAATTGTTTCGTGAGAAGTTGCCTGCTGTTTTTATGAAACCTAGTAACTTTTTTAAACGTTTCCAAAGTAAGGCCCTCTACCTAGATTGGATTATTAAAGGCACTCGCTTAGGGCAAGTCAGAAATGTATCACTTTATGGAAACAGAAGAACTCGTAGCTTCCGAGAATTTTTGCTTCTGATTTTAACAAACTCCAACTTCGAAAAATCCCGGGAATTCTTTTGTGAGAAATTGACACCCCCTTTCGGCACTTTTATGGCTGACTGCTTAATTAAACCGTCATTTTAATTATGAGGGCGGTGCCAGAAAGGCTACAAAATTAATAAAAAATCTAATCAAACTTACTTTAATTGGAAGATGTAAAATTATGTATAATACTTCACGCTCCACAAAACGCTTCTCATAGAGAGTGAATTATTTAATTATATCAAAAATAAGAAAATGTTCCTTTAATGGTGGCGTCGTTGGAAATTGCTAATTAACGTTTTAGGTTATGATGAATATTACATCTTATTTTTCTCAGTCGTAGAGATTACATAACCGTTTATATATTTATTGAAATAGTTTATTGCAAATTATTTGTTTAGCAAAGAAAAATAATACGGATGGAGCTAGCTCGTTTCATCTTCGCTATTAAAAGTTTTAATGTATTTAGATTAACTTTTATTTCAAATTCCCTTGGTGATCTTCTCATTTCTCAATATTGTTAAATACCTTCTCTTATACGCGAGTAATATTTCAAAAGACAAATATTCATTTATTTAAAAAAGGTAACGTTTTTTTTCGACAAATCTTCGTAGCTAGTTTTTGTAATTCATTATGCAGAAGTTAAGATTTAAAATTCTATCAAATATAGTGTTCTTCAAAGACTTTCGTATAAGCAAACAGTTGGAATTCAATGCTTAAAATAACATTGAAAGTTAAGAAAAATACTGAATAGACCCGTTATTTTGATCCATACTCTCTGCATTCATTTCGAATATAGTTTTTAAGGGTGAAAAACAGGCCAAGCAAATATTCGATACGTCTTATAGTAACTGCAGGCCTACTATATCCTAGTTCTATAGCAACATCCCCAGAGGGGTTAGGGTGAGAAAGGACTCCTCTATCTTGGCTTGCCACTTTCCACTATTCGCGAGCAACTAAAGTGCCATTTTCTCTTCGTTATTCTCCATTTTAGCCAAAAATGCGTTCCGACAGGCATGGGGTCCCCATTTTAAAAGCTGCACTTCGGGGCATTTCAAAATACGTTACTTAGAGCGGAGAATTCTGAGCTTACCTTGGAGACGAAATTGAGACGATGGGTTATTGTTTACATCTTCATTGGAAGCGCACTGCGAAATGCGTTTCACTCTTCTTGCTGCTAGCACGTGAGATATCGAAGCTATGACGTATTTTGGCTTAAACGTACAATACAAATGCGCTACCAGGCTCGTGTTTCTACACCATTCCCCTTTATTCTCTTTGCCTTTGCCTTTGCCTCCTCAAAGGTATCATTCTTTCGGCATTATTATATCTTTCTCGTTCGCTTTGAAACGGAAGTTTTTTTACTTCCATGAAGAGTAACGGTTTAGGCCTAAAGTTATTCCGATTCCCAGTCCATACACCTTTTTTTTTCGTATTTCCTCGTGACGGCTGTTGTACGTGTGCTCTGTTTCGTAAGTCTGTCTTCTCCCAGAAGGGCTTTATCGTGTAGTCTCGAGCCTAAAACCATCTACGTGCTTGGATCCTTTTGGGGTCGGGTGTCTTTTCTCCCATATAGATATATAAGGGTCTTAAAGATATATTAATGCGTCCAGATCTTGACTTTGGAGAGAGGGAAAATACCCTATTTTAAACCGAATTTTTTTGGAGTTTCAATACTGGTTATAAGATGTGAAGGATTAAACGCGACACTTTTATCATCTCTTCGTTTAACTTTCGTCTGATAAAATTCGTGTTAAATTCGTCAACTAACACGTCGTTATGCGATGGTGAATGGCTTAATATTGGTAATAATTAACTTAGTTAAATATTTAGTTTTTATAAGTACGGAAAACAACCCAATCAATCCTGCATTTGGCCATTCACCTTGTAAGATGGTTTCCTTTTGTTTTTATATATTTTAGTGCTAGCAGGGATGGATTTAATTTTAGAAGTAGGAATGGATTATTTACTTCAGTCCGACTAAATAGCCCAGTATAGAGCCCCTCCCTCTTTTATCTTATTGGCTCACTTAAACTACGTTTTGATGATGTTGCTGTCGGGGATGGCGAAAAATACATAATTCCTTTTTACCTCTGTCGCCATGACCCGCCTCTTCTTTCATACCCCCCCGTCCCGTGGAAGGGGGTCCGGGACTTTGACGCGCGCCCACATTGCTCTGTTCTCCATTCCTACTTCTAAAATTAAAGCTATCCCTGGTGCTAGTCTGTACAAGAATCAAACCTGAGAACTAGTATAGCTAAATAACCTTGTCGAATCTCAAAATATAGAAACTAAAACAATAGCATTTCTGAAGTTCGGTAAACAACAATCAGAATATCATAAAACCGTTGCTATGTTTGACCCTAACCACTCGACTTGTTTATTTTTTCTCTTCTTTTAAATCTTCCCATATATTTTTTTCCTCTCTTTTTTTTTCAGTTTACTTTATTTTTTTTTCTTGTGGATTCTGGATATCGATAAAGATAACGTTGAAGTGGCTTCTCCATTTTTTATAGCTTTGAAAACTCTTCTACACATTGCGCTCCTATATAGGGTTATATATTTATTTGCTTCGTATCCCTGTACATCTATATTCTCCCATAACATTCTCATAGGGCTTTCCTAGTATAAATTTTCTATTAGGTTCCTCTGTTTTGTAGACTATAGTTCGTGTCGTTTTTTTTCCTTTTAAAACTAGCCAAGGCTTAACTGCCCAGATCTATTCCTTTCTTCCCTCTTCAGTGAAATTCTTTACTATTTTTCTTACTTTAGAGTGATAGTCGGCAAAAGAGTTTTAAAATGTTAATATTTATCGTACTGTTCACCCTCCCAAGAGTGTTGTTTTCTTTAAGAGCTATCGTTGTTTTTTTGTTCAGTTTCAAGTAACATAACATAAGTAAGTAAGGTATATAGTTTAAGATCAAATTCTCGGACACTGTGAGCGTGAAGTTTCAACTATTCTATTATACTTGTCAGTTCAGTACGAGAAAACCAGTTTTAGGTAGTACATGCCTGGTGGAAATATGACTAATTTCCCTTTAAATTAAAATAATTGAAGTGGCATACTTATTATATTACTAATGAATAGTGTAGAAGGTAATTTCGGAAGGAAGTTCGGTGACTTCAATATTTATTTATTTATTTATTTATTTCAGAAAGGCCCAAAGGTTCAGAAAGTTTCATTAAGAAATTCTTCCATAAAGATTTCGTTAGTTTCTGTAATATTTAATACATTGTATCTTTTACGATAGTTTTTCCAACATTTTATTAGGTGATAGGCTTTTATGGAAGATAACCTAAGGCGTCTTTAATTTTAAATTATGTGTATATAGTGGCATAAAATAGGGATGCTTATTACTCTCTTTTCATGGAATTTATCATAATTTATTAACTAGCATATTTTTCAATCCAATTTGATTAAATAACAACTTGTCAACAAATTTAAAATACTCTGCTTTTTAGCCAAAATCAATCAAGCTTGTTATTAAATAATTCACATTTTTTAGCAATCAAGCTGGTCCTTTCTAAACTCCCAAAACTAAAAATCTTCCCAAATCGCCGACTTCATTTTGAAAATGAATTCGGAATACGGTTTTTCGTCCAATCCATTAAGCCTAAGTCCTTAAACTAAATAAATTTCGAGATTAACTTCTTCGCGATTGAAACCAGCTACACCAAAAAGACAATTTTTCTTGGTTTTTAAGAAGGACTCGTAAAATATGATATCAAGTTTCCACTAATACGTTAAGTGCAAAATTTTGCCATTCACGCTTATGTCCCTTGGGAAGTCAAACGCAAAATAGCAAAACCTTGTAAAGATGCAACAAAATGAAAATGTTGTTAAAAGATATAAATTGGTCTTGAGTCTAGCCAAAGGGGCTTGAATTTTCGCGCGCCACTAAGAGCAAATATATCTTCGCGCCTTTTTTTTATTTCAATTTCCCAAAAGGCGCATTTTGTAGCTTTTTTTTTTGGCTTGAAATCGTTGGGGGCGAAATATTTTGTTTCCCAAGCGCGTGCCAAATACCTCGAGGGTGTCTTTTGGCCCGTCTAAAAATGAGGATATTAGTGAATAAGGGAACTATCAGAATTAATTTAAGCCTTCCATCGAAATAGGGAACGATGTTTTCAACAAACTTGTTATAACTTATGTCAAGGACGCTTTGAAAAGGGTAGACCTAGTTAATTTAAATTCAATTAGGCCCCAGTACCTGGGAAGTAAGGGATTTTAAAATCAGGTGTGGAAGATCAAGGTAAAATCAGGGTTTTTCCTTGAAATTTCAGGGAAAACATGGAAAAGCCAGGGAATTTAAAAATGGACCGAAAAGGTCAGGGAAAATTCAGGAAATTTGGTTTTAGTGGGTAAAATTTCTGGGGATGTCTTTATTGAATGAGTAATGAAAGTTTCTCCTCATCCTCTCTTAACACAGAAAAGTCTAGAGCAATCCTTAAAAATGTCTAGAATTGTTTTTGTAAAGTAAATTCTCTCTAAAAAATCTCTTAGGCTGTTTTTTATAGTTAAAATGTTTCTTATTCATTTTGGTGCAACAAATACATTGGAAACACTTAATGTAGAGAGTATATTTAATTATAACCACTTAAAACGTGCTGTAAACATTTAAACTTTCGGCCTAAAAAGGTCAGGGAAAATCTCAGATAAGGTCAGGGAAAACCTGGAAACGTCCGGGAATTTGGTTCTGAAAATTCCGTGGCAACCCTGCAATGGTTCGGTAGTTCTGGAAAGATCATTGAATTTTGAAATGAAACCTCTGTGGAAACATTGTAATTGCATTGGAGAAAGTATGGTTAGACATGCAATTTAAAAAAAGCTGATTCTAATTGTGTGATATTTGAAGAACTTTCCGTTTTCACCTTTGCCCTTTGCACATAGGGTCATCTTTATACCATGGGTTTTCACTGAAGGGTTCTTTGTGCCTGTCCACCTTAATTTAGGTGGCAATTAAGTATGGCCTGTACTTTTTGTGTGTAGCATTTTAGTTTTATTATTAACCGTATAATAAATAGATTAATTCCCCAAAAGCGGTCCTTTCGCGCGTTGGTCGCTATGCGAGTAATTTTCAAGGACGTGAACTTAGAAGGTTATCGAAAATGAAGACTAAAGGGTAAGGAGTGTCCCTTGATATTTAGGCTTAACGAGAAAAGAATGAGAAAAGGAGAAAAAAATTAAAAGGAGCTATAGCTGCGGGAATATAAGATCCATCATAGATAATGACGTACGACAAGGTGGTCGGTGAAGTAGAAAACTCGCGGTACCAGTTATATAGATTATAGAGTATAAAGTTTCGCGTTATAAATGGCTAATTAAATATCTAATAACGTCATATGACGCCTAAAATGAGGGATGACATGGCAGTCGAATTGTCCCTCCTCCTACCACATTTTATTTAATGGTGAAATGTCCCAAATATTTCTGATCTTATTAAGTTAAGTAAATCTCTACTTTTAATTTCACGTCGGTCTCACCTAAGACCGGAAGAAGCGAATCTTGATTTAAATCAAAGAGTATTCGCGTGATTTTTCCTCTGAGTGATATAAATCGTGGAGCTCAGGGAAAATTCATTAAAATTTAATTTCCATATATTCCAACTGACAAAGTCCTAAATCGACACATGTATTTATGAATTTTAATCTTAATAAAAAGCCTTTACAGGGTTCATACAAACCTGGAAAACCGGGTAAACGTGGAAAAATCAGGGAAGTAAATAGTTGACAAAAATCTCAGGGAAAATTCAGGGAAATTTCTAATTTTAGTAAAATTCAGGGAAATTTGCGTCAAACAGTGGCCGTGTAATTAAGCAAAATGTTCATAAACATACCCTCCATGGGATTAACATTACACTATGATTTGGAGGCTCGTAACTCTGGTTCTACTAGAGATACGGCGATGAGCTTTGTTGATGTTATAGTCCTATTTACCCCCCCCCCTCTTGCATTTGCTCCATATACGGGAAAAACCTGGAAAATTCAGGGAAGCATATGGGAAAAAACCTGGAAATCTCAGGGAAATTTGTTTTCCAAAAGTTGTATGAACCCTGCTTTAGTGTGCTTGAAATTTTTAGCTGAGTTTCCTTCATAAACACTTTTATTTCTGTTTTAATTTGCTTCGTTTACCCGTTGTTATCTTTAATACTCACGCTTTACTTACTATTGAAGATTGGGAGTTGTCTGTACTCATACATTCGACCTTTCTATTGGCTGAGAATTTTTTTCTTAATTCATAATCTTAGGCGTAGCCTTCTTAACAAGCAAAAATCATTATCTTCTCTCTCTCTATTATTCTACACTTCCCCATTATTCTCATCACTTTTTAAGATAAAAAAAATAGATAGGAACGTGTTTTCTTTTAATAAAGTTCTTGACCTAGAACTCATCTGACGCTTTACAACCCCATTAGCGGAAATAGACCATTTGGCGCAATGACTTTCTATCTACTATGAGTTTCATTTTTTGAAGGGCTCATCATAGTAGTATATACATACCACTTCCGGATTTCCGTTTTTACTTCCTGTTAGGTCTAAAAAATGAGGCCTTATTCTTCTTTCTCTTTAGATCTGGAATGAACTGTCGTTAGGAAATAAAAGGGGATATTTCTGTCTCCGCGTCACTTCCGACTGTTTTTAAAGGTTTCGACAGTCTCTTCCGCTGCTAGTTATAAAGACCGGAAGTTAAATGTTCAGCCCATTATTTCGATTTTATGGTCGCGCTGTATCGTATACAAAGTCGTAAATAGTTCAAAGGGTTATTTATAATGTGTCACGAAAGTTTTCATTTAAAGAGAGAATAAAACTCAAATACAAATTATTATTTTCCGTTAAGGTTAAAAATTTTAAAACATAAGTCGATGATGCTACAAAGGTTTCTTATGGTTTTAATTACCGTTTAAATTGGCCTTTCTTGGGCTTCATTCTCCCTTTAAAGATAATTTCTCAACCCTTTAAAATTTAAATAACCGCGACAATTATTAAGTGGATTTTCAAAAACCATTCCTTTTCAATATATTACTATTGTGCCCCTGAATTGACGTTTCTCCCTGAACACCGAAGTGTGGCAGGTGAAACATTTCTACAGGCGCTCGTTATGGTGCCGGTGTGTCAAGGCGCGACGTTGACTCCCTGCGGGATTGGTACAGGGTTATAGATCGGGTGGTGGTCGAATCTTCGCAGGAACGGTGGCGAATGGAGCTTAGTCGGCATGCGAGCCTGACTCGTTACGCTTTGAAGGAGCGGGCGGCTCTTGAGCAATTTTATTCGAACTACATCTCGAGTAGCTATCTTTTTTTGGCCAGATCTGGTGCTCTTCCGACTGGTGCCCGCTTATCGCGTGTTTTTGGGGACGCAGACCCTGTTTGTGCACTTTGTGGGGCAGCGCGAGAGGACGTAGAACACATCCTTATGGTGTGTCCGGTCCTTACTCCCGCGAGGGATTTGTACCAGAATTTTGGGAATCCCACCCTTGAGGATAGGCTGGCTCTTGGGGGTGATTTTGCGAATGGCGTCATTGAGGTCACCAAATTGGTTTTAAGTCGATGGGCGTCCTTACGCCTCCAGAGCTCTTCGTGATCCGTTCTGCCTCTCACCAGTATTTGGGTTATTTTGGGTTTTTGTTTGTTTCATATTTTGCGGATGTCTAATTTTGTATGTTTATGTATATTCCATTAATTTTAATTTTTTTTATTATTGTGACGTGATTCTTTGTCCTTAGCCAAATTGGTTTCGATATTGATATTGCTATTGTTATTGTCGGTATATTTGCTTTTTACAAATTTTGTATATATTTTTTGGACCTGTGAACCCCTTGTGGGTTCCTCCCTGATTCAAAAGGGATTTTAGGTCAATAAAACATTCATTCATTCATTCATTCGTAGGAAAAGCATTAAGAGCTTTGCCCCTGTAAGCTGGCTCCCTTATAATACAGTGAAAATGGTTGAAAAACATTTACTAAAAAGTGTTGCACCCTCTTTAATTTCACAGTTTTAATGTGTTTTTCTTACAATTTCTTAATCTCTCTATTGTGCACCTAATATTTGGAACTAAAACACATGATTCAATGTTAGTTTAGCTAATCAAGGTTAACTGTCGGTCTTTAAGAATCTCGTTAAACCTCGAATCGGAGAAATATGGTGAGGTCGTTGGAGAAAATAGAAAAGTTAGAAATAAACGGGCCGTGAAAGGTATTGCCATCTGGTGTCTCTGTAGTTAACTAAACCCATAAAATAACCCTTTTTTGAAGTTCCCTCGTTTACTATAAGGGACAGAAATACCTTTACCCTCTTGCTTTAAGGCATCTTAAACTGTTCTTAGAGAAATTATGGACACGGAGTTGAAATGAAGTTGAGAAGAATAAATATCAATCATCAACATCAACATCCTTTTCCATCGTCGTATGGCGTACGAAGTTTATCACAAAAAATTTACAATTAGGCTTAGCGAATACAATACCTAAAAATAGATAAAAACCTTATATCGTATTACCTCTCTTTATAAATAAATTCTCTTTGGAGTCTTAACTGGTTTGGTAGCTTGGGTAACCGATAAAACCGCAAAAATTCTAACATTGTTGGAAATCTTCAATCCTAAGCTAAACCAAGAATATGGCGTACTGTGGCGCTGGCCATTAAAGTTATATTATCCTTTTTTTTCTTCACTAAACCTCGACTACCATCGAATCCTCTTTTTCAACTAAGTCTTAAGTCTGCATTCTTTTCTGGCTGAGTTAAGTCCCTTCCCTTTTTTCTCTTTATCCGTTCAGGGCCTAATCTTGTTCAAAGTTCTTTTTCCATGAATTCAAACCAATGGCAGATTTTCTTCTTACTTATGCCTTGGCCAAACTTTCAATCCCTTTTCGGGAATAATGGATAAAACCTAGTTTGGTTTTTCTGTTAGATAAATTACTGTGTTTTCAGGGTTTTCTTTCGTCCAATTTTGCTCTAATTTAAATAAGAATTTAGGTGAATTTTCAATTAACTCCATCGGCGTCGTTATTGCGCTAGATCTCGTAGAGCAAACATCAGATTAAAACTTTTGGTAAATAGCTTTAGGAAATTGTAGCTGTTAATTAGTTCTTGGATGTTGATTTACGCTTTATTAATTAGTGCATTCATATTATTTTTAATGTTGGGAAGCAATTAAATTTCAGAGTGTTTTTCAAAAACATATTTTCGGTAAAATTGTTTTTGATAAACATTCCTTTCGGTTCAAATGATAAATTTTAATTTTCCTAGAATTATTTGCGAAGCGGATTACAAAGAAACAATGACGTTAAATTACCATCCACGAATTGGAAAGATCTCGGTCGCTTGCTCGGTTCGCTGATTGAAGGTGGTGCAGTTTTTATTGTCCTTAAATCTTCCATGGAAATTGGTCCGTGGGTGCAAAGAATGACTCTAGAAAACGACAAATATCCGCGAACAAATGTGGGAATTAGTTTCGAATCATAGTTCCGTGTTTAGTCTCTCATTTCCGAACATCTCTCCTCCTCTCTCCCCCCCCTCCAGGGAGCGCTGGTGTTTTCATTCCTAGTCTTACCATGAATTTATTTAATTTAACCAAAGAATATTCTAAATCGAAGAACGGAATTCAGATGCTGGGATCTCAAGTATCTGGGTGTATGAAATCGTACAGAGTTTTAGAACAACAGTGCGAGTGTTTTAGTTGATTTCGTTAATAGTTATTCATGGGAGAATTCATTTTACTCAGATTACTGTCGGCAATTTCACCTTTCATCTTCTCAATGTCCTCACTAGTTACAACTGCAAGAAAATGCATTTCTCGCATTTACAAAGAAGGAATTTGATTAGATCGTCGTGTCCACGTATAAATTGAGTCTTATTTTTTCGCACTTCCCGAAGTTATCAAAAACTAAATTAGAAAACTAGCGCGAGGCAAGGGTTGCCAACCCCCTTTTCACGTCGAAAAGGTATGGCCACTTTACACTTCGGTTCAGTTCACTTCTGACACAACAACCTATAGATATGTTTGGCATTTTATATGGGAAACTATGTCCTTTGATCCTTAATTTGATCTCTTCATTTCGTTCAAGTGTTATTACCACTAGAAGGGTTCTAATTTTCTTAGGATAGCTGTTATCCGTTCACTGTGTTTAAGCGAATGAAGGGAACAGTATTAGAACGTATTACTACTATATCGCGTTCGTCAGCAGTTGTTTTTATACAATTTCGCCTTATTATTTATTGACTCTTTCCTAGTGGACAAACTATAGCCCTATAACACTATATCAAAAGAGGCTTTTTAATATTACCTGGTAGGATAAGCAAATTTAATCTAGAAAGATAAGGTTTTGGGGGAAAATACGAGGTATTTATATTACAGAGTGCTGGGCTTGGGTCAATGAGTTATATCCCACAGGGAAATGCGTGCCCGAATATTTTCAATTTATTTTTGGTAAGTTAAGGGTTATTACGAAACGTATTCCATGGGGACTCAAAATTGAGCACGCTTATTAATAAGGCCATTTATTTTTTGTTAAGTGGCCCCTAGAATTTGAGTAGCTTATGATTGGCTTGCATATGCTCCGTGTGGTTTTTTTAGTATAATTTATTTTTCTTAGCAAAAGCAAATAGAATTAAGAGAAAGTAATCGCTTATCACGTGGCAAGAGGCCTGCCCTCTTGTGAGAGTCTTGATAATTATAAAAAAAGTCTGTAGTTCCGAAATCATTACGAGATTTGTTTTTGAAAATAGTACATTTTGTCATTTTGTGTTGGAGAGAATGCGCAAAATAGTAGCTCAATATTCAAACAGTAACCCACGTGACAATTTTAAAACAATTTAACTCCTTCGACCCCTTTTTCTCCCACCGTAGGCTCGCGGTTTAGAATACTAATCCACCCCAGAATACTACTCCTTTTCAACTCCTCCCTGGTGTAGGCCAATCAGCTCTCTATTTTATGACGTTATCTTTTTCCTATCTCTCGTCTCATGAAATAGTTTAGTTTTGAGGCATTCTTGGCATTATATTATTTTTGGGTCTCGTAGGTTATCGTAGATATTGATAAACCTGTAATTTTAATTCCGTTTGCTTGTACTCATAACTAAGTTTTGCCGCATACTTAGTACAGATAAGGTGCCAATTCATCAATTTATCGAATCGGTGATAACGTTTAGTCGCCATCTATATTTCATTTTATATCTAACATTTGAAGGCTTTCACTTTTTTTTCAAAATATTATTTAAAATGACACTATTTTACTGAATTAATCTCAGATTTACTCTAATTAAAATAGTTAATAATTCCAAAGCTATAAATCAATTTATTGATTTTGATATCGAAGAGTTGTTCGAATTTTTTTTGATATAATAACCGTAAAACTCTACTAATTAACGGTGATATTTTAAGGATATTTTAATAATTTAATCCTAAACTTAAACCCATTGCCTATATAATTACTAAACGGTGTGTCTTCTAGAGGGAGCGCGCAACCTATATACTTTGATCAACGTTCCTCCATCATGAATCAATACTTCATCCCACTAAAGAGGATGAACATATTAGTAGAAGTATCTCCATTTCTCGAAGAGAGAAAGAGAGATTCTGAACTATATTTTGTTTCAGGATGTTTTTAGTTGATTGATTGCAATAAACAGATATTTGTCCGTTAGTCATTAATTGTCTACTGGAGTTGTTTATCCAACGCCAATTAGACAATAGACTGAACCAAAATTGAAATAGAAAAATATATAATCTTCCAAACAACTCTAAAGTTTATCCTCTCATGCCATAGTATACCTCCATCAGATTCAATTCTTTTGAAAGTTAAATATTCCACGTCTCCTTACGAGGACATCCAAGGTACCTTTTACGTCTCAGTCTCTCTTCTAAAGCCATCGGTCTTGCTAAAGTTACCCTAGTGAAGTAATAACACCCGCGGTAAAGTGATAGCCTACAGAATTCTTTACTTAACTTTATAGATCCTTGTATTTTATACCCAATAGTTGGTACTATGGGACAACCAGGGCATTATTAAGTAAATGGTTAACGACTAACTATTGGAAAGAATCCCAAGGTTATAAAGAATACAAAGACTTTTTATCTAGTATTGGAATAACCTACTAGCTCCCGGGTGTGATTTATCTTTGGTACGGTCCAGACTCTACATTAGCGAAAGGGGAGTTACTAAACCATTTAAGTCGGTTAACTATGGGGACGAACCTTCCTTAGAAAAATCCCTAAAACCTTTGGAAAAACCCTCCTGGGATTTTTTGATCAAAAGTCTTAACGGGTTTTCAAAGGGAGTATAGTTGTATAGAACTCTAGAGAATGTCTTAATAAAAAAACCTTTAACTTTTATGGATCGTTGGACCTACAAAGCTTCTCTTTTCAAACAAAGATTAATCCAGATTCAAAGGCGTTCAGAGAGTGAAGGATATACCTTAACCCTTCCTGGTTGCTATACCGAGCTTTGATTTGTAGAAAAATCTACGTTGCAAAATACTGATAGTTTAATGACATCAATTCGACCCTTGAATGCCTATTATACCCTTCTGCTGTTTAATAACTTTAGCTTGAATGACTTAGATCATTGCATTAATGAATATTGCGAGATAAAAATTGTTTCTGACGTCTTTTTATGGCCATAATCCACCGGGTATATTTGTTAGAATTATTTTAAATTTTAATATAGAATTGAATTAAAAAAAGTCTCGCACAACCAAGCGATAGGTCTGCAGATAATGTAGCATTCACAAATCCGTTTTAAAATCTTTGTGTGGGGACCTAAATATGTTAAGTCGTGAAACCTTGGAAGACTCTAGCTGGGTCTTTTAAAAATCTATCTGTCCTGTCCTCTCGGCTCTTTTCTTATCTAACATTGTAGTACGGGACCTTTCCGACTAGTTTTATCGGCCTCGAAATGGTACCTTTGTCCGAGAGTTATAGCCCCGCGTCCATGATTCCATTGGGGATTCGTCTTTGAGAGTTTTTAGGGGTCTGGATCGCCAGTCCCATAGGAGTTGGAGAAAATCCCCCGAATACTCGCCGATTACCGACGAACTTACACTGTCCACGAGACTGAAAGTTCGTTTGAGTGCCTAAAGATGTCCAAAGAAGAATGAAATGAACTTTATTTATAATATACAGAGAGAGTGCTATCCATTCAAAGAACTGTCAGATCTAATTAATTTCTCAGAATCTTAAATGGCGGATTATGTCACTCTATATACCCAGTATCAGAAGTAAGATTAGACTAGAAGTGGAGGGCTCTAGAATTGATAGTAGATCCAGGCACTAGTGAACAAATTTGAAAATTTTATGCCGCTTCCATCGCGCCTACACTAGAGAGAAAAAAATTGGTCGAGTTCCAAAAATATTTCCTACCCCTTCCCCTCAACCTAAAGCCGCGGAACACGGACGCCTGTGCTTGAATCTAGTTCTGCCGTCTACCGACGCGAGCGTCTCACGTTTTGGAGGGAAAATTCAGAAACCGTTACTAGAGGGTCAACCGTTGGTGTGTTATCAAGAATATTCACTTTCGCCAAGTAAAAATTTGGTTAGCTCAGTACTTCTAGTCTCATCTTACTTCTGCTAGTATTAAAGTTCCATTATTAAAGTTGGTAAATTTGCTCTCGATTTAGTTGAAATATTCCAAAATAATAAAGAGAATTAATAACTTCTGGGCCTTTCACTCTTCTTTGTGTTTAACTTTGAATTCGTTAGGCTTAGTAAAGCGTATTAAGTAGCGCGTGCGTGGTCGTACTGCAACTAGGGTACTATTAACAGTATACATGTTTCGCATTGAAGCTGACTGAGCCTTTGAGGATTAGAAGTTTTAGCTTTGGGACTAAATTTACCTTTTCCGTGCTTTAGAAACTTTAATAGAAACAAAGTTTTCCCCCATCAGTTTCGCGTCCATCCAGGTTTACCCAATTTAAATTTATTTCAATTAAACGGGATTAAACGTCGAAATGCGTACAAGCATCAGCTCAGCTATACATGCACCGCGGCCGGAAAAGCTGGAATCCCAAAATTTACCGAGGTAGGGAAGAGAAAGTGAGTTACTCTCGGAATGCATGCTGGGACAGACTGAATATACTCTTCTCTTATTTCTCCCAATTGATTTTACCAGCAGATTTAACCTTCTACCTAGCAGAAGTAGATTAATTTTACCCTTTGTCAACTTTCACTGAATTGGCTTTCGTTTTCGAAAATCCCTCTGAAGAACTTTTCGTTTGGTTTGGTTTGGTTTAAAGTTACAGAATTATTTTTTTTTTTGGAAGCACGTTGTTGGTTTTCCCGAAAATTTGAAACTTTGTAAAATAACTCCCATTTCTGCCAAGGATTTCGTGATTTAAATTTGAAAGTTCTATACTGGTTTGGTTATGGAGTAAACTAGGCCTACCTGGTGAAATTTTGAAATACCGTACTTTGAAACAGGACTACTCGTAAAGTGTATTAATTTTAAATTTGAGATAATTTTAAAAGAAGTTAAAGTCCATGTTTCCATATACAATTCAAGTTTCCGTAATGGCGCGTAATGGACACTACGCGTTAGGCTTTGCCGCCTAAACACTGGGAAGTATCCCTATTGGACGAATCCGTTGTTCCCAGTGCTTCGCGGGATGTACCCTTATTTTTATATACACTCTTTCCGAGGGGCTCTTTCGATTAAATAAGAAAAGTTCTATCCCGGAAATCCTTTAAGATAATCAAATAATTAATTAAAATTAATGTAATTTATTATGCAAACTCTAAATTCGTATCTAAAGCGGGTGATACAAATATAATTTATTATAGAATATCTAAATTCGAGCTTAAACCGAGGGAGGCTTTATATACAAATTATTTAATTTCAAAGTTACTGTATCTCTACCTTTACAAACTTCAATATCGCCTTTTGAAATCCGTAATCCGTATGAAATTATTATTTACTTTCGAGTTAAAAGCTAGGTCGAATGCATTTGAGCAAACTAAACTGGGTTCGCTATTAAATTTCCGGAGTCAGGGGGGCCCAGAATTCTGGTAAAATATTGACTTTTACGTCAAGTGACATTTTCCCGGTCGAGTCTTAATGTCGTTAAACTCCTTTTCTAGAAAATGAAACTCTAGAGGTATGGTCCCGCCTCTAAAAGATCATCAAAAAGTGATTCCACCGTACGAAACTTACTACGTTGAATTATGTCTTTTTAATCGAAATATCTGATAGCGAAAACGAAAAAATGAAAAAAAAAAAAGTCATCTTGGAACAAAATCGCAGTAACTCAATTTTATCAACTAGCTGTAATTATATTTAATCGAAAATTAAAATTAATATTAATATAACCAGAAGTATATAATACTTCCCTTCGAGAGAAGTGTAAGAAAATGTAACATGCTTCTTCCCAACATCAGAACATTTGGAGCAAGGTTACTTAACCGAACCACATGCGCTATAAATAGTTCCCTCTATTAGCGCTATTTGACAAGGCGCGCTTATGGAATTTTCTCCTGCGTCAAGGCGAGGTTTGTGGGTTTGTCGCTCAGGATTTAGTACCAAACAGTTATAGAATTCACCCTAGCACGGTGCGATGCTCATCTGAAGCTTGGTGAGCGGGAGAGCAAACAAAAAGAGTGTATGAGCCTTGGAAGAATCATGTTACATAACTAAAGTATTAATAGGATACAGTGTCATATCCTTCTTCTAGTTTTCCCTTCTGATATAACTAACTATTAATAATTAGGCAGAGTTACTATTTTAGCAATGAAGAAAAATAGGCGTAGGAACTTTCGGGACAATGGGCTAGTAGTTTTCTTCTTTTGGTTCTAATGTTTTAATTCGATTGGGAGGAATCGGGGGCTTTTTGATGCGGGCACAGATGCTGTCTTTCTTCGGAATTAATTCCGTCAATCTCTCAAAAAGTTGTTAACGCTTTCCAAATCTCTTTCATCCTCTCTTTTCGTAATCAGCTCTCGTCGCCCCAGCAGCCTCTTCTATACTTGCTCTTTTCACACATTTTTTTTTCTTTTCTTTTCTCACTTTTCCACATTTTGCGGTCAACTTTGGTTGTCAAATTACCATCTCCAATTCTGATAAGGGCAGTCTCGGTAAGCAGCGTTGTCTGAACTTATTTTTAGTTTAAGACGCGGACGCGATGGTATCAAACTCTAAGATCCCTTCCTAGTGAAAGCTAAAGCCAAAGAAGGAGAAGGAGGAGGAGTTTTTCCCAGGCAACCGCTCTTTTTTCTTAATTACCAGTAGCTTGCTAAGCCTAACTTAATTGCAATCGACTTTATTGGTAGGGATTTTCAGGGGGCAGAACGTGGAATCTTTATTAGAATCAAGTTTCTCGCGTAAGAATTTTCTTATTGGAATTACCGTCTAGTTTTATTAACGGATTAATTAAAAAATAGACTTTAACAAAATTAAAAATAAAAAAAACGTAATTTTTATTTCATTGTAAAATCGCGAGATTGAATTTATCTTTCGGTTTTAAATCATTGATTGCTAACAAGTCTATTGGAAACAGAGCAATCTGGTATCATCTTTAGTGGAATATCATTACTGGAAACAGACGGTATACGATTTACTAATTCAGATTGTCATTGAACAAATTAAGTCTCTTTATATAAAGTGATCTAAACTCAATGTTCGTATAGTTATAGGAAAATCTATAGAACGACATTATATCTTCTCTCTAATAAGCTTTCCAGTTGATAGCTTTTGCTTAAAATATTTAAATGAATGAATTCAAAGTCATTTCGATCACGAGTCGTTAAGGTAATTTATCCAAAGTATTATTATAAAATTATGGATATTACAGAGTTGAATTACCTAAATTACGACTATTTTCCACGCAGTTATAATCAAGTAGAATCGTGGCGTGTCCAATCTTAATTTAAAGTAAAGATATTAACCTAGAAGTCTGAAGACTTAACTTGTCTAGATTAATAAATAAATAAAAAAAATCTTTCTAAAATTATTTGTAAAGGAGCGAGAAATTTATATTCCATCTTCCAGAAAGGGTTAACTTTATCTTATACGGTTTCAACTTCTGGCCTTCTTTAAAATGAAATCACTATACCAAACTCTTTGTGATTGACACGTTGATGTTTATCGCTGTATATCAAAATCTACTCTAGCCTCTTTTTTTTTTTTCGCTTTTGCCTCTTACTCTCTCTCTCTCTCTCTCTCTCTCTCTCTCTCTCTCTCTCTCTCTCTCTCTCTCTCTCCTTTCTCCATCTTTCCTGCCTACATCTCGAAATGCTCCTTAAACTCCTCCGTATCCAATTTGGCCCTACCTCCAGAGAGAGAGAGAGAGAGAGAGAGAGAGAGAACTGAAGTATGAGCTATTTTGGAAAATCTGCCTGCTCGGCATCTTTTAGTAGCTAAATAGACGGTTTACCGATTCAATCCCAGTCTGTCCCCATGAATCTTACGATAATTCCCCCTCCCCCTTACTATACTGAGGGGGGAGGCAGTAAACCTTAGCTGTTGGCTCAGAGGCAAGGTGAACTAGGCCCTCCTTACTTTCTTTTATTGGTATACACATTTGTCTTTGGTAATAGTGACAATATATATGTATTTTTTTAAATCGAGCGATGCACCTTGTTTTTTCTTTTACAACCCCCTAGTTGTGTCCTTTACAAATTTCCACTCGAAGGTAATTCGGATTTTAATATAAGAAGCCCGAAAATATATTCTTTAAAGCTGCATGCACGCTAGCGATAACGATAACGGGGCCATACTCGAAAAAAAAAAAAAAAAGTAATGCGAAGAAAGAAAAAAGAAAAATCTACGGGAGCTCTTGATATTACCGAGATATTTCACTTTAAATTTTCATAGAGGTTCTTCTCTTTTCTTTTCTTACCGAAATATGTAAAAGAGATATAGTCCAGGGTACTTTTTTCCAGATTTATTTTTTTTATCATGCGTTTTAGCTTCTGCTACGGAGATTACTCTTGTTCGCTTACTTCGCGATTTACTACAAAAATATCTTAAGCACTTTCTTTTCAAAATACGCTTTGTTTTTTTATTTGTGCCAATTGCGCTTCAATGGATGTTCGATTTTTATTATTATTATACCCTGCCCAATTTGTGATTGCGATTTGCAATTTGAGTTATCGAAAAATGTTAAGTATTATCAGAGATAGGTTTAATTTTAGATGTAGTAATGGAGAACAGAGTAATGTAGGCGCGAGTCAAAGTCCCGGACCCCCTTCCTCGGGATGGATGGAGGGGAATGAAAGAAGAGGCGAGTCATAGCGACAGAGGTAAAAGGAATTACGTATTTTTCGCCGTCCCCGTCATGCAGCAACGTCATCAAAACGTAGTTTAAGTGAGCCACTCAGAAAATTTAAACTTTTCGTTACGTGTTGGAGGGAGGGGCTCTATACTGGACTATGAGTTGGAATGAAGCAAATACTAACCGTTCGCCATTCCTACTTCTGAAATTAAATCTATCCCTGGTATTATGTAGTATCAGGAATACATAGATTTTGATCTTCTTGGAATCTTTAGCAGGTCATATTCTGTGCATTTCCGCTTACATTAAAGGGGAGGCGTAGAAACAGTCACCTCTGACATCATGCATAACATATTTGAACTTGAAACCACATGGTATTGACGTAGCTAGCGACCTTATATTTGATTAAAATAAATTGTTTTCATAGCTAATAAATTGATTGTGCTGAGGTTGTATAATTTCAGTATATAAAACAATACAGTTTAGTTGGGGAGCAAATAGGGAAAGATAACCTCCTATAATTTATAGATACTATTAGACCTCCTGAAATAACTGAACGACCCCGAAAAACATGAATCAAATTAATATCAACTTTCAACGAAATTTCATTAAAGTCTCAGATGACAGATACGCAGACCTATATGTAAACGGTTATGGAATTTCTTTCCTCCTCTTTCTCATGTTACAGAGAAAAATATCATCGAATATCAGAGTTAACGTTCCTGCATGGCCCCCTGCACCATCCGTAAGAGTACCTTGGGGTGTAACTAATACGGTGAGGTTGACTTGAAGAAAAACGGAGATTGCCAATGTAATGCAATGCCAAGAAGAAAAGCGCAATCCCAAAAAAAGTTGAGATCATCCAGAAGGTGTCGGACATTTTTTTTTTTTGGAATTTCAAAATACTCGTGAGAAATGGGACAGTTAATACAATGTGGACAAATACGACAGTATCCAAGTGATATGTATGGAATAGGAAGTTCCGTTGTTGATTTACTAATTATATCAAAGTAGTAACAAGAGAAAATAGAAGAAAGTATAATACTTGGCACAAAATTTTGCTTCATCCCTTCATTTGACCCTCGGTTTGTTTTTACCCCCCTAAATCTTAGATATTGTTTTTTTTTTTGGAAAGTAGCACTGCTCAAGGGATTCTGGGAGAGGGAGCCGCCTCTAAGCTCGTAGTCTGGTTTGCGGAAACAGTTTTTCTCTCTCTAAAAGTTGTGCGAAGGCGTATCCTGGTAGGGGATCCCGACACTAGAGCGGTAGAAATCTAATCCCCTCAAACGAGGCGCAGCACGCTGAGCCAGAAGTGTTATACTCTCTTCTATTTTCTCTTGGTAGTAACTATACACCCTTTCGACGAGTCTAAGAGGGAAAGGTGCGGGGGGGGGGGTAAAACTCTGCCTTCCATCTCGCTTTTTAGCGCCTGCGCTATAGGCGTTTTGGATCTGAGAGGGCGCAAACACGGCACTGGAGCAACCCCCTTGTATCCTCTGATACTAAGGGTTGCCTAACCCCCTTTTCCCGTCGAAAGGGTGTATTGCCAGTAATATCGCTGCACCACGGTTTACCTAGATGACTATCCAACCCCTCGGGTCTTTCTATATTCAAGCGCAGTTGGTTATTATTACGGATCGAAACTTGTAAGTTACCTTTTCGGCTGTCTAGTGAAATCTTATCGATTACGTATACAACCACCACTAGCTTCGTGTATACGGAATAGCTTTGATTTCCTCGCATCGCGGAAGTGTCGGGAAGTCAGGAACGTTCTTGCTAAATGTAAACCTAAAGCCAAGACTATACTAAGAATGGTATAGGAAGTGAAGTGCTAGCTAGTAGGACTAAGGCAGGCGTTCGAGGAAGCATCGGCCGTAGCCGGAGATCATAAATCTAGCTGTAATTTCGGAACGGGTATACTCCTGGATGGCCATTACCATCTTGGTAATGGTCCCGGCCTGGCATAAATATTACATTCGTTTCTATAAAAGCACGAGCGTTTGGACTGAATTCGGTTATCCGTTGAGATTTCAGATCACTGTCTGTCTGTTTAGACTGCCTCACCGTCCAAGTTGAACGATACAATGACTTGCTAGAATTTGTCACTATTTACTTCATATTTTGAGTGCAGCATCCACTCTGATTGGTTAATAGAGCTTTAAACTTAAAAAAGGGGGCTCCAAAAAGCGAGATGGAGAGGGCATCGAAATTGTCAGCAAAACAATATAAGCTTAGGTAATGCGAGGTGGTATAATTTTTGAAAGTGATGATAATGGCTCATACCTTTTAAAATGTTTATACTTCAAATAATGGGTAGCGATTGCGCAAAGTATGCATGCGGATTAGGCCTATTTTAACCTCTTAACATAATAGAGTTGGAATTGTTTGCCCAATTATTTTTTTTCCTTTCTTTTGGGGCTTATTACTACCCAAACCGTTCAGGTATGTATAAAACCCGGATTACATTATTTAAGATCAATTTTGTACCACTAATACAATATGCACTAGATAATAACGTCCCCGATTGTCTCAATCGCTCCGACAGATCAATTCAAATTCGATTCTACTATATACATATGTAATTTCGATTAGACCCGGGACACGTAGGTAGATATATATCGTAATTAGGAAGTGGTATATACCCTATATACTTCCTTGTTTCCTTCCTGGGCGGCCTCCGGGTCGGTCGGGCTCAATCATAATGGGAATTAATCTCTTCCGGTGGGCGGATGTTTACAGATGTCTACGTAATTTACGTTAATGCGCTTAAATTTCGTGTTGCGGACTAATACAACTATACTGAATGTTTAAGCGAACTAAGGTCCCAAGAAGGGAATTGTCCTCAAACATCATGTCCTAAGGGAGAACTGTCTTAATACGGCATTTAAAACGTCTAGAGTGCGCGGGAAAGTTTCTAGAGGAAACACACGGCGTATATCTAATGTCAAATATTAGTCTAAAAGTATTGATGGGTTTCTATGAGTGATTCCTGGGTCTTCGGGGAGGTGGAATTTGATAATATAGGTCAAGGACAAGGACGCTTTGGACTTCGCATATACTTATTGGGGAATACGTAAAATTAGGGACAGATACTTTTTATGCAGTAAACGTAGTTGGAAAATAGCACCACATTGGCGTAGGGGAAAAAATTAAAAAAAAGTTCATGGAAAATTCCATCAGATCGTTAGGAAGACCGGCATTATGAATCTGAATATACTGATCTGTAAACGTGACAAACACGATATAGTTCTTTGCTAAATATTCTTTTGGGGCATCTTGAGACCGAAATATTTACTTTACTATACCCTTTTTGATAAAGATGAGTCTATTAAACGGGAGACCGAAAACAAACCGATAGTGCGTGGAGTTATCATAGATTTCTAAAAATATCCCGATACTATCAATAGCAGAAATCTTTCAGCGCCGATAGGAAGGAATACATACCGTTACAGAATAGAATATCCATTTCCTTAATGGCTTCGACGCTTCCTCGGTTTTTAGTCCCCCGGGGGTATAACCCTGCACTGGTCCCACCTCCCCCGCTGTCTCCTCCCACTTTCGTGTTCTTTTCGATTTGGATACTTCACCTCTGTCGTCGTCGTTTTCTCTTCCGTCTTAAAACCCCAGAGGTCTGTCTCTACATCCAGACTTCCTCGTCGCGCCGCTTTTGGTCTCCCTCAGACCAAATACCATGGGAGACTGACAAATGGCTCTAGATTTTCTTCACACCCTCGCTATCTACATGGATACTCTCAACCATCGGAAGTTTATTATCTCTCTTGTAGCTGAAGTATGAGACTCGAGTCGTACCCAAAGTTCTCTCGAGGTATTGCGGGGAAGGTCATTTGAGCAAGAGTGTTATCTTCTAGCCCTTGTCGGAGATATCGTATTTTGTCGCGTGTTGCTAACCAATCGTAGTGTCAAAAATATGAACATTTTCCAGTGTAAATCTACACTCTTAAATCGCGAAGCACTGTGAGGTAATTGGTAAACCAAGTCACGTCTTATTTATGCGCGGATGATCAGATATTTCCCAGCAGCTGTTCCTGACAGAGGGTTGCGTTAAATTTCTGATATTTTGAAAGCTAGTTTAGCTTCCATACTTCTATACGTTGAATTTGTAGTTATTTTAGTTTTATATACTTCTGCCTAGGTATATACTTTCAAATTGCCCGCATCCTTCTTATACTTGACACTGTAGCTGAAGGTTAGGGGGATGCGTGAAATTCATTTAAGTTAGGGTCAAGTGACAGGTTAAACTCTCCATTTCCCTCACTGTTGCACCCACATTTGTTTGCCCCTGAGTTGTCTTTCTCCCTGAGCGCTTCATTCGGTCTCTGACGCTATATAACTCGAGTACTCTTTTTCCCTCACTAGTCACTACTGGGGATTTTGGCACCTTTTGCGTGCGAATCCGTCTCTGTCCCTAACGCCTGTTTTTTCTCCTTCAGTTACTATATATTTAGTAGGCTTGTAACTTGCTATGGTTTTTATCAAACTTGTCAAACGTTTATTGGTTTCGCTGTGGCATTTGTTATCGGATATGTTAGTATACGAGGTTCTTTACATATGGGTTTGGGGTGTCCGCTTGCGTTATGGATATGTAGTCGTGCATGGTCTTGACGAATCGAGTGAGATGGTATGGTAGTTTTCAATGTGTGAGGAGTGTTTTTACGAAAAACCTTGCTCGTATATGGAACATATATTATAAACTTATGATTTATGCTTATCGATAAAATTAAACCAATTTACCAAAAAAACCTTTTAATTTATATATAGACAATTTTTATACAACATATTAGGTTTTTTTTTATTTATTTATTACTTTTTTATACTTTTAATATTCAGTCTACTGGTATAGGCGTATCATATATTCATATTTAGAACCAAAATCACTTAAAATCATTTTAAATTTTTAATATATATATATTTATTTCTCTTAATTATAAGCTCGTGGAATTTAGGTAGTTTGGATTAAAATTTATGTAAGGACATTTTTCCATCTATATTTATCTCTAAAATTTTAATTTGTTAAATAATTAATATAATAAATAATTAGTTATATAGGCCCTGAGAATTTTGTAGGCAATAGACAAAATACATTAGACAATAATTTGAATTAATTGCCGTTTTGCCTTAATTAATAAATTTCTGACGCTTGAGCCTGAGATGCTGATAATAAGCAATTATTACCTCCATTTAAAACGCAATATTGCAACAGTATCAGCACGGTCGTACACAAAATTCTCACGGAGTATACAGGGGTATACGGTAAAATGGATTATTAAAAATCAATTTTTAAAATTTTCCGATGTTTTCCATTAGTTTCCAGGAAATTCCTTAGGACATACCTGGAAATATTCAGAGAGTAAAGATATTAAAAATCTAATAAATTAAACTGCCCCAAAGCTAGATAGTACTAGGCATAGTACGTAAGCAAATAACTCTGGTTAAAGTGTAGACTTATATAAAATTACTTAGATCTTCAAGGCTAGGGCTAGAGGTTGGGTCATCAATCAAGTCTATTCGATAAATTCCGTAGTATAGTTGGTAGGGTCGCGGATTTCTGAGTTGCGTCTCATGGACAGTGAGAAATGGATGGGAAAGTAATCTATCCCAAAGTTCTTTAGGAATCTTTACGATACTCTACTTGGGATGAACCATATTGCTAGTGTCGGCTTATTTGTTAAGGTTAGAGGTTGTCCTAAGCCTTTGCGAGGATTTACTCTTGAGCCTCGTACGTAAGGCTAGAAAAATAACCCAAAAACAAAAGTTTGGGTTTTTTTCCTTGTGCCTTGTTGTTGGAGAGCTTCACTAAATAATAACATCGCGTCAACTTCTTTTTTTAGTCCCCGGTTTCCTTGTACAGAGACCGCTGGTCTTTCTTCTAGGTTAGGCCTAACTCAATTTGTACCTCTCTGTAGGTTTGTAGCAACTCGCGCGGTATTAGGTGTTAGGCCAAGGCTTATGGGACTTCTAAGAGTGGATCTACTTTGTTAATGTATTCTGTTTTAAGTATAGGTCTCGTACGAGATGTTCTTTCATATTAAGGTATAGTGAATCAGTGCCAAAGGAAGCTAGAATTAATTTGTATACGTCTTGAAAGATTTATATTAAATGATATCGGTGAGCTTTAACTATGTGTGAATAAGATATTTTCATATTTTTAGCAACCATGTTCGACATAATTTTTGCATATTCCTATTTACTATGAAATTTTAATTGTTTTCAAACGTATTCCTTGATTTAATAAGAAATACAATGTTTATTCTGATTGGTTTAATGAGAAATACCATATTTATTCGGATAATTAATGACTTAAGGGGTTGGAGTTTTTCATATTCATATTATATGTAATTAGCAAACAATTTTTGAGGGTGAGGGAGAAGCTGGAATACAGGGTTGAACTGTCACGTGTATTTCCAACGAGCGCCTGTATATCGTTCGGCCCCGCAATACATCAATATTTTACGAAAATCGTGCATATATTATGGGCTCCGGGATATTTTTAATATATTAAATAATTTCCGTATTAAGCGTAAATCTTTTCCTATCAAACCTTCGAGAAAAATCTGTATCGTGTTAAAGCACCCGATAGAGTAATGGCATCTCCCTGCTTTTCACTATATACCGTTCTATGGAAAGTTAACATCGAGTGCCACTACTCTATAGCGGTTTAATACTTTTATACATCTGGCCCCGCTCTCTGCATAAAATAGAAATAAGCCCTGTCACTGCAGAATGTCCCATTTCTTTCCCATTCCCCGTTAACAGAAAAATCCGTCAAGTATACTTGGGCAAATTCTAAGAGTGGGAGACCCTCTCACGGAAAAGAAATAAGCGAAATTAACATATCGATCGAAAATATACGCGAAAATGTTTCTAGGAAAAGATGCGAACTACTTTTTCCTCTACGGAGATTAAAACTACGTATCAATCCACCCTTATATCGTAGTTGGTAGTTTCGCGTTCGGAATCCTGACAGTCTTTTTCTTCTTTTTGGTGACGATAGCTCTTTAGCGAAAGATTAAGTATTTGGGACGGTTTTGTCGGGGAAAACTGGGAAAACACCATGCGAGCTACGACGCAGAATTGGCTTATAAGCTTTGCGGATGTCTTTTTTTGAAAGAGAGACGTAGGAAAGCGCGTCTAGAAGCGATAGCAGACAGAATGTTTCTCCATTATAGTTTCTGCAGGACGTTCGTTACGTTTCATAGTAAGGGTGTATTAAAAGGAGATTAAACCAAAGTTATGATTCTAGTTTAATGGAAAAGTTCACCTAACATAACATAATACCAGGGATAGATTTAATTTTAGAAGTAGGGATGGAGAACGTTTAGTATTTACTTTATTCCGACTCATAGCCCAGTAAAGAGCCCCTCCCTCTAACACGAAACCAAAATTTTAAATTATCTTATTGGCTCACTTAAACTACGTTTTGATGACGTTGCTGACGGGGACGGCGAAAAATACGTAACTCCTTTTTACCTCTGTCGCTATGACCCGCTTCTTCTTTCATACCCCTCCGTCCCGTAGAAGGGGGTCCGAGACTTTGACGCGCGCCCACATTACTCTGTTCTCCATTCCTACTTCTAAAATTAAATCTGTCCCTGATTATACCTTAAATGTACGGCATTTTTCGAAATATAAAAAGAAAAATATTTGAAAAAGAAAAATCCTTTTGTTGCCTTTGTAACTGTAACACGAATCGTTCAACAACTTCGTAGAAAAAAGTGGTATAGTAATTTCGGTTTAATCTACAATCGGTTGGTGATTCAGGGTGCTCCTTTCTTGGTGTATATTATGGTATGGTGGTGTATGGCCTCCAAAAGATAAATCATAGCTCGAGTTTCTTTTAGGAGTAAATGTTAGTTTTTCTCTTTAGTAAAGCGTGACATGTGTGTAAATGATGAGAGGGAAGCTATAGCCAAGAGTTTTTATTCCTTTTTTTCTCCCCTACTTCTCTCGGAAGGTGAAATAGAGTAACCTATAGTTAGCTTTTAGTTTTTGTTTTAGTTTTAGGTTTGTACATGGGATATTATGAGGCCTATTTTGTTACGTTAGAGATCATCAGGGAAGAGGGGATATTGGTTTTTCCTTGTTTTATTGTCTTGCTTTAAGAGCTCTCCTGAAGTTATTGGCAATAGACTTTAGTATCACTCAGGGTTAGGCCTATATTTCCCCCTATGATAGCCGATAAGTTTTTAGATGGTTGTATCTGTTAAGGACTACATGTGTTTGGACCCATTCTGCTAGGTTTTTTGATGTTGAAGAAGAAATCTCATAGAAAAATCACAAATATTCCTATATGATAAGTTTATAAGATATGTTCCATTAGATATGTTACCTATACTTCTTAATGCTGGAGACTTACTGAGAGCTAGTTTGAGAACGACAAGCGAGAGTTGACTACACTCGGTTTTGCAGTTCATCTTCCTATTTAGTCTGTCTATAAGCCTTTGATAGCGCCTCATCAGACGTCGCTTTACCAGAATATATTTCGTTTCACCTACGTCACTCACTTCATGACAAGCTCTCAGTAATCAGTGACAAACTTATGGAACAAATATTATGAACAATGAACTTAATATATCACCAAAACTCTCATGGAAAATCTTTTTAAAAAAATTTTTCTATGGTCATTTTGGGCGCTTGGGGGTCAATAGTTTTGGATAAAAACTTAAAGACATACAAAATTATTTTTAAATTACCTGTTTATTCATTGCGAATCACTTGGCTTTGAACAGTCTTGTTTTGAAACTTTTTGGTAATTTCGTTTGGCCTTGAGATGACGACAAAACGCGGGGGGGGGGGTGTTCTTGATAATTAGATACATTTACAACGGATATGTTCACTTCATCGTTCAATAATCACGAATTGTTTGTATAGTAAAATAGTTCCTGATTATTTTCTTTTAATTATTTATTTTAACAATTGTTATTAACTGTTTTCTTAAACTTTTTTTTCACAACGTTGGATGTTTTTCGGAGGAAATTTATCATAATTTTTGAGGAACGAATTTTTCCATATTATAATTTGTGTTTTTCATAAATGGCACATTTATTTTAAATATTTATTTACTTAAGTCTTTCTTTGTGGTTTTTTATATTTGAAAGGACTAGGTGTGTTTTAAATATATCTACGATCACAGGAATGTGTCCTCCGTTTGTAGGACTGGCTACTGTTTTTTTTTTGTGTATGTGTGTTTTTAATTTTATCTACATTTATTTTAGTTAAATCTTGACATATTCACGCATTTTCACTTTATTCTTTTGGTATCAAAACATCTTTTATATATCAAAAGTTCTCCATATATGTTTATATTTACACCTGTTTTGAGGAACAAAGTATTCATATTTTCCCAATGTTTGAAAAATAGGCCATCGTTCAACCAAAATATACTACTTACTATTTGGTGTTGTCCCATGTTAGGAGCGTAGAGTCTGGACACGACATTTGAACCTTGTATGACCGCCTCGGAACACATTGAAGGGGTCATGGGTGAATTTGACCTTAGTAGCAAGTAGGATCCGTGTTCGGAGCCATTATGGTAATGAATGCCATCCGTGAACATTGAGCTGCTTCCGCTGGACCATGTATTTTGACCCCTAGATGCCCAAGTGGTCTTGGTGTCCGCGCTGTTAGTGCGATCTCTGTGGTCGCGATAAGCGGCGCTCAGTTCTTGATTGCACATTTCTTTGTGGTAGATGTCCGCAGGCGCGTATCCGTTTACTGGTAATATATAATAAACGTTAAGCCTGGTCTTACCTGTATTGAGCTAAGCCTAACCTGTCCTCGGTTTAAATTGAGGTTGTGCCTGTATTGGTACTTGGGCGACGTACTCCGTGGTTGGTGGGGACATGGAACGCGACGTGTTGCTATTTGGATTTATGGGTTCTTGACGCACCACTACTTTGCGACGGTGGCAATGGATTACTAGCGCTATTAGTACACCAATGGCCATCCCCAATATTATTGGCACAGCTATGATAATTGTGCTCGATTTCCCAGTTCCGTTGAAGAGATTTTGGCCCCAGTCTACAGGTTCTACTGGTTGCTTGTGTTCTTGATTTAAAAGTCAACATTCAAGAATTAGCCAGTTATATTTCGCGCCAATTGTTTCAGAAAATAAATAGATTATTTCCCGCTCTATATCGGATATTTTTTGTTGTGGTAGGCCTAGACATAGAGTGACATTTTTTATCTATATCTAAAAAACTAATATAATCTTTAGTAGGCCTAGGTCTGAAGTTAACGGTTACAATCTTAGATTTAAATGGATTAAAGCGTACGTGGCAGAACTGAATGGAGACATTGTATAATTTTTTTATTGGTTCTCTTAATTTTTTAATCAGAATGTGAACTCACTTGGTGTAACGACGAGAAAGGCGCTACGTATCGTATTTCCGAGCGTATTGGTTCCCATACAAATATACTTCCCGGAATCGGACATTTTCACTTCCGGGATTGACAATCTGTTGATATACGTCCCATCTGCTCTCTCAGTCACTGACGAACTCTTCAGAACCATCCAGAGGTCACCTTGAACTTCAACGGTCTCTTCATCAGGCTCAGGGGTTCCATCGATGCGCTTCAACCACTGGATTCGTTCGACAACCCATGTAAGTTTTCACCTAAGTTAACGTTCTTTGATGGTATAAGTACCTGAATATGAGGTGGTACGTGGCTTTTAATCCGACATTGAAAGTTAGCCGTGTCTCCAGGGTAAACCGTTGTATTTATAGGATGTCCCCCTGAAATTTCTGGCATACCACGGTCTGTAATGTACCCCACTTCCGTTTTGAAATAGGCCTAATACAATTCTGCTAAGGCTTAGGTGTCTAAGTTAACTTACCTAATACGTCCAGTACGAAGGTCATGGCTGTTGAGCCGATTCTGTTACGTAATAGACAAGTGTAGTTGCCACTGTCTAATGGTTGTAGGTTATTTATCGTGAATGACCAGCGACCCTTCTTAGGTTCCGTTTCCGGTTGCGCTTCAGGTGAGCCACCGACTAGTTTATTGGGTTGGGTCAATTCTTGACCGTTTTTGAGCCACGAGATTCGAGGTCTGGGGTTTCCTTCCCCTACGCATTTGAGCTTCAGGTTGGAGCCAACGGCTCTCTGTATGAATTCTTGACCAAGTGCCTGTTTAGTCGAGTGGACAATCTTGGGTTTCTCTGTTTGTACAGGTTTTTGTTAGGGATGTTAAAGGAGGTGAGGTTTACGGGTTGTTACCATAAGGCAAGGATGGGTCTTCTTCCGAATAATCGTCGTAGAAATCTAACGACGGTATGGGTGCTGCGGTGGTTTGAACCCTTGGTGGAAGAGTTATGTCATCGGGGTTAACCCCTGGACCTAATTTGAAAGTAATAATTGTATTACAAACAAAGTTTGCGTGGTGGTAGTTTTACTTCCGCGTGGTTGGGCCCAAAGTAGTTGGACATTTTAGGATATTTTAGACTTAGCTAACAATATAGTTCCGAATTACTTTAAAATTTCAGGGTGTTTTTACGCACATTTTTTCCAAAATTATCGTAAACTACTTCAGTGCTCATTTGTCATATTACTTGGCGTTAAAGTCTGGTCATTACATACCATAAACAATCAATGTGACATTAATCAAGACACTTCCGAATCCATTAACGGCTTTACACGTATAATATCCGGTGTCCGACGTCACGGAATTCTTTATCTTGAGAGAACCACTATTTGTCACTCTGGTTCTATCTCCGAAACTATCCACCGGTTCTCTTTCCTTAACCCACTCGAAGAATAGGGAATCTAAATCATCCGCTTGAACGGTGCATGGCAATACGGCCGTTGTACCTTCGGCTACCACCTTCTTTAGATCATAGCTCGTAGGTAGCAATCGGGGAGGACCTGTGTCAGAAAAGAAATTGCAACAAGAATTTCAGTCACGAACTCCTTTTAAACTTCAAAGTTATGTTAACAATTCTTCATTAAATGTCACTAGTATAAGGAAATTTTTAAAGAACGAATCTTACGAAAAAGGATCCGTTTAAAGCGAAACGTGGGTCACGTGGTTCCCCTACAAGTGCACTTTTAAATCCCCCCACTAACCTTCGCCAAACCAAAACTGGAGTGCGTAAGGAAAGTCAACTTGTAGGGGAACCACGTGACCCACGCTTAGCTTTAAATAAGCAAATGTACATCAAAATGGAAGCGTAAGAACCTACGCATCATGTTTCAACTGTTTTAAAGCCTCGCAAAGTCTTAACTCTGACTGGTAAATTGCTAATTAATTTCATTAGCATTAATTAAGGTTTAACTGTAAAATTTTGATTACATTGATTTCATTACGAAGCTATCGTTGACCTTTACAGCACTACTTGGGTATTTTCATGGGTCTTGTTCTTTAAGGTGTATAGTATTACGTTTAATTTCCAGCGATACGGGGAAATATTTTTAGTAAAGGAGCTCATTTTTTAAAAACCTTCTCGCGTTACCTTAGTGTCTTAAGATTAGGGAAGTTCTTTGCCCGCTCGCTGCTATAGCATCCTTCGCTTTCGCGTTGGGTAATGAATCGTAACAGCGTTCTTTCAGTTTCATTTCATGCTAGAAAGATCCCGTTAGTGAAATGACGTCAGGTTGGTAGCACGCCCGTGACCATTTGTTAAAAGGAAAAACTCTTTCCTTCCCGCGCTCGCTTTTCCTAGTTTCTATACTCGCGTTTCCTCTCTCGCGCCGCATACCTTGTATCCCCGTTACACTAGTCTCAGGGGGACGATTCTTACTGGCCAATTGAGCGTGAAATGTAAGAAACTGGTGGGCAAAGCTACTAGGGAAAGTGTAGAGACAAGGGGAATGTGTTCGAACTTGGGTTCCTTAGTTGCCTTAGTGCTTTCCGCTCTGCCTTGTATCAGATAGGTAGGAACATTCTACTGCACCATCTATTAGTTCACCGCTACCGTTAAAAGGGAAAAATAAAAGTTTTAACCCTTTGGAATTATTTGGGTGCGCGAGAGCTACGGTGAACTAAATTCTTTCCGAAGTGAACTTGGTGAGAATATGTAATTTTAAGGGATCGATTTTCACCCCTAGAAGTCACTAATTTCAAGGTCATAATGAGATGAAGAGTCTATGCTTGATATTCGAGGTCGCTGAAATCAGTCCCTCCAAACTCATTTGTGCCTGTTGTTGTTTTGATTCGAGTCCCCTGTTCGAATCAAAAATCAAAGACTATATCACCAATGCTATTAAACCTCAAAAGTGTGATATTGTGCCTTTGTAGAGATCTCATTTTGCTACATTTCTATTTTTAACTTGACTCGCTGATCTTGTTTATTTTTCTCCGTGACCCAAAATGAAGCTGTAAAAGGCGGTTTCCGGTGAATATTAGGTTTTCTTGTACTAGGTACTTCTTTTTTTTATATTTGGAACGTGGTTTTGGTAAGCTTTTCCTGGATGGGAATACCGTAAACCGTCCGTATATAGTAGCTAGGGACGAGTTATATTTTCATTAGGTTGATATACGAATGGTTTCTTTTCTCGCTCAACCTCGTTTCACCCCCGCTGCTCTCATTGTGTACAGTTGTTATTGCATCTACCTTCACTTTAAATCGAATCGTGCTCGCTTTCCCGGATATACTTTAGTATCCCTACACTGTTTTGTTATTAGAGGAAGTCGTAGGGGATACTGTTGCCATTTGGAAAATTTTTGAAACGAAAACTCTCTTTTATAGCTAGTCTGAATTTAAAAATAAAAATATAAACAATTATGTAATTGGAAAGCATTTAAAAAACCTGTTTAGAGTTTCTTAATTATCTAGATTTGGAAATTACTATAGGGGCATTCAGTTCTCTCTCAGTGTTCAGTACAATCCTACATTGTGGTCCTAGTTCTTGTAAGCCGAAGTTGTTAAAATCAAAGGTTTTTAATTGTTTTCGGATCAATTGTTTCTAAATTATTAATATGATGAACAATAGACCATTTCTATGTTTAATTAGTGGGGGAAGATTTTAATTAGAATTGGTTGTTGTGAAATTATCAACCCCTTTTTACCTCTAAAGGGCTATTAGGCATATTTTATCGATGAAGAATTGATGAAATCAACTATCTCTCCTCTAAATTTGGACTGACGAATGAGTAATTCGGTACTAAGGAAGTCCGTAGCATCTATTTTAAATTTTTGACTGCGTTTGAATGCGAGCACTTTCAGCTAGGTTCGCTCATTATACTCAAGGTTCCGTTTGATCGAATGAGTTTCGGTCCAATGGAACTTGTCAACCTGGAGACTCTTACGGCACTCTTCTGCTAAATGTTTGAACACAACAATATAGCACGTTCATAGCCACTAGCTAAATTAAAACGAGTAATTTTTCCAAGAGGGGGAGGGGAATTGGGAGAAAAAAAACCTCATTAATTATCGCTGTCTCGTAAACTCCCTGGAAAAATTTCATCCCATTAAAAACTTTATAACTAACAGAGACCGGAGCGGGTGGGGGAGTGGGGAGGGGCGTTATAATTATTTTTCCAGGGGATGGCAATTACGTTTTTACCCCAAAAACAAGAAGAGAGAGAAAAAAATCACAACTGAGATGCAATTTTCTCCCTTGCGAGATAATTACCTAGCTTAATCATTTTGGCCAGCCTAATATTAAAGGCGTACTTAAAGATGTTACGAGATTGAAGGCTCCCACTAGGTCCCTTAAAGTCCCTGTTTTCCTACAAGGTCCTTAATCTACCCTAAAATCGTGCTATTTTTCCAAAAACCGCGGGGGAAAAGCGTTTATTTAGTAGTAAGTCAAGGGAAGATATCTAAAATAACTGTTTACGCAAAGAAGTAAAGAAAGATATCATTTTGTTTTACCAGTGGTCCCTTTTTAGTTCCTACTTTCAAAATATCGGTCCCTATTTTTATCGTGAAAAGTCCCTTTTTCACCTATTTATTTTTGAGTTTTTGGTGGGAACCCTTTGAATATTAAAAGCTATAGGATTCAATTAATTTTTAGAGCTTTAAAGTATCCCTTCAAACCTTCCGTTTTCAAAGCTTTTCCTTCATGTAAAAACATCGTATTAAACCAGTAGTTTTTGTTGTAATTTACCAAAACATTACTTTAGTAAATTTCGGGAAGCTAATTTAGTTTAATAGGTTCATCTATCCAAAATTGGAATCCAAAAAAAAGAGCCAAAAATATTTTGATTACTAAGTGTACCTTCATAATATGAAAGAGTAACATTAAACTTTCACGCGTGGTTAAATCTTTTATGCTAAAATCGTTCTCATAAACATTCTATTTCAAGAAGGGGGGAGGTTTAATTAATACAAGTACTACATAGACTTCAACTTGTTTTGCTCGTTAAGCCTCGGTTAGTCTCTCTCTCGCTATTACACTGGATCATAAGTGAATCATATTACAGCTCCCTATAAGTACTGGACGTAGGTTATGCTTTTGTAAACAGCATTTTCTTCCAAGACATACAAGCCCGCCATCTATAGCTCAGTTTTACAAGTATAGTTTTCCCATTAACCCGGATCTTGAGTTAGGTTAACCTACGGAAGTTCCGGTTGATGATAATGGCTGTCAGACCGCCGTCAGTGTCGTGATTAGTGTGAAGCTTGTTATCGCGTTATAATTTTGATTTAGAATGGCTTATGTTAGGATCAATGTAACTAATTGCAATGGTTGCATGCCCACATTAAAGAGACATCTGAACACGATCTATGTGATATTAAAAGCACTTAACCTTATGCAACTAAAAAAACGTTTTGTAAAACTGAAAAATATTGATCAGCATCTTTCACAAACGGAAAACGTTAAAGCATTGAAAAAATGTTACACTTAAAAAAGGAAAACAAATTTCTATGTCGACGCAATTAACCTTTATTTAGTAATAAATCGGTCCAACTATCCCCGCTAAAAACCTTTAAACCGGTGGAAGCTTAGCTCAGTGCTGTACTGTACTAGGGATACATTAGAAATATTCTAGCATGATGAAGGCTATTTTGATAATTTGAATTCATATTAATTTCATTTTCAACACAAGCGTTTAAAAATACCATAATACCTATAGACCGCCAATTATTTTTTAAAATCGGAAAAATAAAGTGGACTTCTTCACAACCCAACACTTTGTATGGAACAACTTGTTTCCTTCCGCGCTCTTCTCTCTCAAACCTTTCCTCATTGGCTACCAGCTTACCACTTACTTCCGTTTGCTTCGCCCGCTTATTAAAAATTATTTTCGCGCCAAAATCATTCCTCTGGTTTAGTTCACAAATTCGCCGCTGCGTTTCGCATATACCCTTTTCTCTTCAGTGCTAGGAGACAATGCTGATGCACGGCGATGTTATATCGTCCAGTACTTCTAGGGAGCTGTAATATGAATATGATCCACTTCTGACTGGATTTAACAACTTTCTAACTGGATTTAATGCCGTAATTAGAGAGAATATTCTCTCTATGGGCTGCTGGGGCGACCTGGAAATTCGCGCAAAAAATTACTCTTATAAATTAAGAGGATCGTTTAATTAAATGTTTTAATTAAGGGCTAATTAACAGTGCACTGAATTTCGTCTAAAGATTTATACGAAGACTGTAGTTGTACTTTGAGAGGTTTTTCTTATTTAATTATCTACCTTTGTGAGACTGGTTAAACTTTAGTTATTTTTAATCTTAATTAAAGTTATAGCAAATGCAAATTAGAAATAATATAGAAAGCGAGGCTACTTAGCCAACTTAATTTTCGTTTAAAATTAACTAATTCAAATAGAAGCCATGTTCGCCCACGGTTTTAAAAGGGAATTGAATTAAGTTTTTTTAATTCCACCTAATTTGAAAATGGATTAAAAAACAAGTTCACTTATTCACGTTTTTTTATTTTTTATTTTAGATTTCTAAAATTTTATTAATTTTTTTTGCTTCTGTAAAATTTAAGAGCCCTAATCTTTGCTTAAATTAGGTTAGGCTTTTAATTAAAAGCTAAAAACCAACAAAAGGATTCCGTGATAAAAAGTAGATACTATGAAGCCTACTAATTAGTATGGTAATTACTGATTGAGACAAAATTAAGGCATTTATCAAAGAGGATTAAGATAAAAATTGGGAAAACTATGGAGGCGAGTGAAAAGAGTATACTGTACTGACGACAACCCTAATTTAAGATCTAATCACCCTAAAATAGCCATTAATAAAGCCAATTCCATGGCAAAAAGCCATTTATTTTCGGTCCGCCGTCAAACGGAGAGAGAGTGAAGATAGAAACCCAAAGTGATATTAAAACTAGGCTTAGCGACTTACACGCAATAGGCCCCTATATAATGTGAAGGGAATTAAGGGAGTACGGCAAAGTCTCATTAAATTGAGGTACAACGTCATTAGCAGGCTTGACGATGCCCATTCGAAAACAATGGTACGGAGCGATAGTTCCTCGGTCCCTAACTTAACTTGTAACCAAAACATAAAGCGTGTACTGCACAAAAGAGACATTTTTAGGATTTTTCAAATACCAACTGTGGGAATTGGCATTGTGGTTATACAGGGTGTTTCAGATAAGTCTGCTATAAATTAAGAGGGATGTTCTATCATATTTTGCCCTAAGGGACACTGTTTTCGAGTTATGATTTGAGAACATCCTCCTTAAACCTAATCAGTCGAAACACTCTGTATAATATATATAATTGAGATCTTAGGGTTTGATATTAAAGAAGATATTTCACGCGACAATTGGCAATTAACAATTTAGAAAAATATACATACAAATTAGGTATTTTGAGGAAAAGTTTAGGTTTGATTGTGATATGTATTTATCTGCTATTTAAAGGTCACTGTTTAAAGATAGGATAGGTGCCCATGGGAAGGTAAAGCAGATGTATTTCTCTAAGCTCGCGTTGGCAAAATTACCTCTTTGCTGATTTACTTAAAATTACAACAAACTTTTAACTTCATATTGGTTTAAATTTCAATTGAAACAGTCATAACCTGAATTATGTAATTGATATCTAAACAACTATAGGGCTTTGTACAAAATCCAATAGTTCAATAACCGTAGTAAAATCCGTCTAAAGGCCTTCTATAAACTACACTATATGCGCATATTCTTCATGGGTACAAGTAAGGTATATATTAACCTGCCAAGCATATTGCGCGTGAGAATGAGGGTCCTCCTAGCTAGCAATGGCGTTAGCGCGCTAATAGAAATTGAAGATTAAGAGAGAGGGTTACTGATTAAAAGAGAGTCGTTAAGAAAGACCATTAGGGCTTAGTTGTACCATATAGAATGCCCGCCATCTCACTATAGACACGTGTAGGCACCAAGGCCCTCTTGGGCAGGGTGTCCGTGGAAGTCTCTGCGGAGTTAGACTAGCTTTATAAGGTGGATCCAACTTGGTGTCGAATCAATTAAGAAAAGTCTCACCAGGCGGTTCAGCATTGCGAGTAGAGCTAGCTATCCCCTCTTTCTGTGTCTTAACTGTCTTTGTCAGATTCCAATATAATCTGGCACCCGGCATGCACCGACTTAGACTATACGTTGCCACGGCAGGATTGTACGCGCGCTATTCGAAGGGAAATAATTAATGAAGGGATGTGATAGGAAGATAGTACCTCGAGGGGTCGAACAATGTGCGTCTTTTAAAACTTCGAAAGCTATGAATAAGGAAGAATCTTGGAACATCGAAACCAAATACCTGCAGTTTCGTATCCAAGCGCCTAAAATAGTTAAACCATTTGTGGTCGGTCATGATAGTGTCAAAATATGACCTTGACTTTGACTTGAAGTGACTTTTTGACTTAACACGACATTGTGTTCTAGAAGGGTTCCAAGCTCCTGAACTGAAAAGTTAGTTTCATGATAACCTGATGGTTCAAACCTATGTCTTTAGAGTTTCCCAAGTATTTCAAGGCATCTAGCGTGTTGTCATTTTGACCTTGAATCTTTAGCGAAGCTACGTGTCCTCCTGTTCTATGGACAGTAGCGGTTTAGCTTTGAACTTGCGGTGAGATTTCAAGCAAAATTTACTTAAATTTACGATCACTCTTTTACTAAGATAACTTTCCATCCCCTCGACGCATCCGTCTTTGAACTCAATTCACTGTTTTATCGCAAACACTCGGCTAGATTGTGAAGCCTCTACCTATATTGCAGTCGGGTTTGCCCATACGTCAAAGCTGAATTGAGTTAAGATTTAGTGAGGAATAATGAAGAGATAGATGGTTATGGCATCCACGCCTTCTGGTACTATTCAATATAGCCACGTGGGCTATGGGAGACGAGGGTTCAAGGCTTGCCTAGGTGAGGCCTAGTACGTCATACTGATTCCATTAAGCTCATTGATTCGCCATAGAATCCAACAGCGAGAATTTGGCGGGAGTACGTGAGCAGTCGAGAAAGACGTTATGAATATGTTATTGTCATTGGCAGATATCGGTGGGTCCCTCAACTTTATTGAGACCAGTTGGGTAACCTATTAAAGGGGAACTGTCATCGGAATCGGGTTTTTTCTGGTTTAATTATTTTTAAACCAAATGTGTGGCGGTCAAAAAAAGTACAATGAGATTAAATTGTACTCTGAATCCAATTTAATTTCAATGTATTTTAATTGTTTGCATGACAGTTCTCCTTTGAAAGTTATACGTAGTCATGACCCCCGGCTGGAATTACGTGCCAATTTCTACGGTTAAAAATCACTGAAGGAGTTTGGAAATTAATTTGTAATATATTTAAATTTTGGAGAAGGATGAAAGGCCGTATAGTTTTCAGCTATATAAACTTTTGGATTTTATGAATCACGACGGGTTTTAATTGAAAATTTCTATTATGAGCTAAGTGTCAAATTTTGTTTACGACTATGGTTGTTGATAACAGCTGTTGGAGCTAGATTGAGGAATATTTCTTAAATTTTATAGAAATTAAAAAAGTTTTTTGAAGATAATTAACTCGAACGACAACTTTAAATTATTAATTGAAAGTGACGCGTCAAATTTTACAAAAATCCTAGCATAGCCAAATAGCAATAACTTTTCTTCAGCTTTGAAATATATAAAATATTATTTAAAAGTAGATGGCGCTGTGTGCGTAAGCTTGTGATGAACCTCTTTCACAAAAATAGGTTGACGCTAGTTTCATCTACATCTGCGAAGATTGTCAAACAAAGACCTGCCAGAACAAAATCCTAGCATACCTAAAAAGAGGACATTTATTTTTAAAATTATCTTAACATGATCGATGGGAATCGATTACGTATGGAGGACTATCACCTTTTTTATTTTCCATATTATCCATTTAGTTAGATACCTTCTTCAAAGGAGTCAAATAAAGAATGGAACAAAACCTGCTTGCAGTTAAGCCTTAAAACGATAAGCAACGTAACGTTTTATTATCGCAACTATTTTCTATTATTCCTTCCTTAATCTTTGTTCTTTTAGAAAAGAACTTTGACAGGCCTATCAAGTAGGGTGTAAAACAAATTAAAAACAAAGAACTTCGCTTTTCGATCGGTTTTTAATTTCGGCTTGTTGTTGGTTTTTTGATAAGAAAATATATCCCTCGCCTCTGCCATGGACCTGGTCATTCTTGAGAGGACCAGAATAGAATAGTTTTGGGGACACGAGCACTTCCCCCAGCGCGCCTACCTTTACACAGTAAAAATTTGGATATTTCAAGTGACCTTGATATACCAGAAAAATTACAGATCCAAGCCAATTCCCCTCAAAGATTTCATAAATATATTTAAAATGGAAAAAAAATCAAAACTAGAGATGTGAGTCGGTAATTTACCATCCGTAACTTACCGGTAATTTAAAAAATACAGCAGTGAATTACCTTAATTTACAAAGGTAATTTACCGTCCTAAATTGTCAAACACTTTCTACACAAAAACAGTATTTTAAATATTTTTATTTGTTCCTAAATGTTAGCTTCTCCCTGAGCATTGCTGTGCGGCGGGTAAAACATTTCTACAGGCGCTCTTAGGAAAAGCATTAGGAGGTTTGCCCCTGTATGTCGGCTTTCCTTTGGATTTTTAGTTTTTTCTTAAGATACAATTTTGACTTAGAAAAATATATATTTTCTGTTTCGTGAAGTTACTTAATCTGTCTATCACTATTTTAGTTGTTTCCTTTGGGTATTGCTACATCGGTTTTCTTTAATTAAATCCTAATACGCTACAGATAACAGAAGGGTCTTGTTCCACGATCTTTTAGTGTTCTTTGTTTTCGTAGCTCGCTATCGTTCGTCTAAAAACGGCCCTAGATCTTTTCGCGCCAACGCCAAAAAAGCAATAATGTTAGGCTTAACAAAAGAAAGAAAGAAGAGAAAGACATTGGGATGTAGCTCTGGGCTAGCGGCTAGTTTCCCTTTTTAATTAGCCAGAAAGAGTTAACCTGGGATTCCAAATCGCCAAATTTTTCTTATCGATTCTCTTTGTGTTTCTCGACGTTTTTGTCCCTGAAGAAACAAGATTGTCGCAATATTCTAAGGGGTTTGGGATGGGATTAATGTTAAAAATCCTACAATGGGATTCAAGCGTTCGGTTAATTTGCGGAAAATTTGAGAGGTTTCAGGCGTTTTTTGGTTAATATCTGGAAAATGAGAGTGGAAAGTTATTTTTTTTTTTTTTTTTGATAAAATTCAGAAAATCAGGGAGCAAACTTGGAGTTTTCGGATTAATTTTCAGATTATTATAGATAAAACTTGAACCTTCTTTATTAATTTCGGGAATATTAGAGAGAAACCTTGGACCTTTTTGATTAATTTCGGGAATATTATATAGATAAAACTTGGACCTTCATGATTAATTTCGGGAATATTAGATAGAAAACTTGGACCTTCTTGATTAATTTCGGGAATATTAGATAGAAAACTTGGACCTTCTTGATTAATTTCGAGAATATTAGATAGAAAACTTGGACCTTCTTGATTAATTTCGGTAATATATTAGAGAGAAAACTTGGACCTTTTTGATTAATTTCGGGAATATTATATAGATAAAACTTGGACCTTTTTGATTAATTTCGGGAATATTATATAGATAAAACTTGGACCTTTTTGATTAATTTCGGGAATATTATATAGATAAAACTTGGACCTTTTTGATTAATTTCGGGAATATTATATAGATAAAACTTGGACCTTTTTGATTAATTTCGGGAATATTATATAGATAAAACTTGGACCTTTTTGATTAATTTCGGGAATATTAGAAAGAAAACTTGGACCTTAATTAATTTCGGGAATATTAGAAAGAAAACTTGGACCTTAATTAATTTCGGGAATATTAGAAAGAAAACTTGGACCTTCTTGATTAATTTCGGGAATATTAGAGAGAAACCTTGGACCTTCTTAATTAATTTCGGGAATATTAGAGAGAAACCTTGGACCTTCTTGACTAATTTCGGTAAATGAGAAAGAGAACTTTAAGTTCTTGATTAACTTGATAAAAAATATGATATGAGCTTAGAAATTTTATATATTCCGGGATGAAGAGAAAGAAGCGTGGAATTCATATTAATATAAGGAAAAAAATCAGATTGACATAGCTGTTTTTTATTAATTCGGGAAAATGACAAAAAGGTTATGAACCTTAGAAAAAAATATTGAATAGTGAAAGGACCGTTTCTAATAATCCACAATCCTAATATTAAAACCAATAAACCTTAATTTTCCAAAGGTTTTAAAAGGTCCAAAACTTTATTGGATCCTAGGAAGAGGCGGCGGCGGGGGGAGGGGGAGTGTAGTCTCGTTGTTACGTGGGTATCTGCAATTTATCCACTTTATTTTAGCTCCTTAAAAAGAATGAAAACAAAAAATATTGCCAAGACGAACCAGCCTTTGAAAGGTTTATTGCGTGTACGGTATTTTGTCGTAAATGCACCAGCAAGAGAAAAGATAGCTGGCAAGTATTCTATTATCGACGTTGAAAAGAAAAAAAAAATTGAAAGAGGAGGTTTTTATTTTCATTTTCGGTTTGATGATAAATTCTTTAGCTTGAAAAGGTTTCCATGGTTACCGAGTTTTGCTTAACAAGGTGGTAGATTCGGGCCTAAAATAAGTTACCGTCTGGCATTGCATTCGAAAATAGTAGACTTATTTTCTTGCGTTTGAAAAACTTCGTATCTGTCCCAATACAACGAAATTTCCCGTCAGAATTGGTGATAATTGGCCAGTATTTAACTAAATCTTAATATTGTTGTTTTATGTCGTCTGCTTATAACCACTTAAGCCTCGGTCTTGAAATAGAACCACTTATTAGGCTTAGTCTCATGGAAACTCCAAAAGCTATTTTACACTTTAAAAAAAAATTATTTTAACTTCCACTTGGCTAAACTATTTCGAAAAGTTTCAGTTACCTCACATTAAAAGTTTCACACTTTTGAAATTTAAAAAAGACTAAGGGTACCATCAGTAAACCAAATCCTTTCTCTCTTATAGTTTTAGTAGAGAGTGAGACGCCAAGCTTAGAATTGGATAGAAGCCAAGGCTTAATATTAGGGCCTTTGTTCCTAGCGAGGCTTTATTTGTCAAATCTCTGAGCAAAAGAAGAGAAGAAGGGTGTTTGGGAAACACACCATATTGAGGGTCATGATTGCCACCAGCTAGATCGAGGAAAGGAAAATGGTCAAAGAATGCCAACAATCCAAGATTAGTTGGAAAAAATGACTCGAGTAGGAGGCGAAATTGCGCTCAAACAAGATCAGAATTTTTGCACAAGCTCCTTTTAGTTTGAGCTTTCTTCTTCTGTTCTTGGTAAAAGTTTTTTTTCTTTATTTTTCTTTGGTTCTTACCGAGTTTTATTCTGTGCAAGTTTTCTATTGCTCCAATAGATACGTGAATCTATTTATTTCACCGTTGAGTGCTTAATTGGTTAGTTTAACCAGATCTAGATTTTGAGTCGAAAATCTTCCATGATATTTTGACGTCCGTGCCATTGTTTTCGAGTTAAGATTGTTCAAAGTATTTTACAAATGAAAAGAACCCTTAAATTTATTTATTATTATTGGTAGAATTCAATGCATTCTATATATTCTTCTCAAGAATGGCTGGTTAACAACAAGTATATTAGGCCAAGTCCACCCTTTAATATTAAGCATTGATTTTTCTATTTAGTTCCTTATATACCAGCATAAGTTTATAATGCCTCTAAGTACACAAATATGGGTTAAAACTGGGCATCTCCCGCAGGCTACTGTGACGTCAGAACTCGTATAGCGCTAAGATTTGAAGAGAGAAAATTTTGAAACTTCTGTCGCGGTGCAGCCACCAAGCGGTCGAGACGATTTCTAAATGGGTCGAGATTTTTACGTTTCGTATAGGCAGGCATTGGGGGGAACGAATTTTACTTAAGCAACCCCAAATCCCTCTCTCTCTCTCTCTCTCGTAAGATAGAGGCGGTTTCAGTCCTGAAACATTCTAAAAGGGATAAAAGAAACGCTAGGCTAGGCAGTTCAGTTTTGTATTGAAGTTGAGGTGATAAATGATATGGAGAGACTATAGGGTTTCATTGAAGGGAGCCAGACAAACACTATAGAGCTATTTCAGTGGGGGAAAAATTTCGTCTGCTACGAAAATTGGGCCTGCCTTTGAGTGTAGGGGCGGCCATTTTATGAGGGTTTTCTCTATGGGCAAATAGCATTGGTGACGTAGCCATTACCCCCTCTGAAATAGCTCTATTGCCATAGGAGTAGCAGCCATTTCTCTACTTAGAGGCATGATAAACTTATGATACCAGTAAGAGATGTTATTATTTTGTTGTTGTTTTTTTACGACTAGGAATTGATTCAAGTGTTTCTCTAAGGAGTTACTTCTCGGTATAGCTAGTAGTAACGTTTTAGTCTGGAAATATATGTTTGTTTTTTGCTGAGCAAACCAGATTTGTAAAGCAATTTGTTTAATATTAAGGACCATCTGCGTAGGCTTTTATTTCTCTGCGGTATTTTGTTTACCTTGTGTTTTTGTCGATGGTACATTTCGGATTTTTTTATTTTTGTTTCGTAAGTGGGAGTGCCATTGAAGGAATAACTTGTTTTAAATGACCAACAAAAGTATATGGCAATATTTTCATCAAATCGACAAAATTCTTTTGGGAAATCTTAAATTTAATTTAAAGGTTTATTTTCTGTTTTTAATCGGAGCATCATGTCACGTGTTAGGAGAAGAATCTCGTGGCACGTGAATTTTTATTCCCACGTGCTTTTCATCTTTTAATTTATTATATTCTTGTTTTTGAAAGGAAAGTTAATTTGTTTACTTTACTTGGGCAACTCTTAAATCTACTTTCGCTCAAATAAATAGGATAGGATAAATCACTCCGAGTTAAGCTTTTCATTAATTGAAGATCCAAAATTAACGCCACGTTGAATTTAAACCCTTAATCTCATAATCCCATTTTGAGGATCTATCAAACCCACTAGAAAATTAATTTAAACCACTCCCCAAAACATAGTAATCAAGGGCCGCTTTTCGTAAACAAGTTAATAATAACAATCATTAATTAACTGTACACTCTGCACTCGAGTGTTTGTGTGATCGAAGGACGTTTCTTAGGATTAGGTACCCATTTAAGCTTAAGAAAAGAATGAAATTACGTCTTTTTTTTTTTTAATTTATCGCAACGCCTATCTGTACTTATTATAATCGCATTAAGAAAAATAGGCCTCGGTCCAAGGTCTGTATATGCGCAAAAAATTGCACTATTAGGTTGGCTCGTACAGACCCAAAAAATCTCGGTTTTTCGGAGCTAGGCGCGAGAGGTAGAAATATCTCAAAACATACGAAACAAGGCGACGCGTACCGCTTGAGGATTGAGAGGGCGAAGTGTCACGTGTGATGAAAGTGGGGAGAGAGAAATCTTTCGCTAAACGGTTAACGGTTCCTGGCCGATACTTTTGGGGTTTGGGCGCGAAACGGCAAATATCCTCCGCGAGATCTAGAGTCCGAGGCTCCGACAACATACTTCGGGAGTCGTTGTTCCGGGTAAATATACACGAGAACCTCAAGTAAATGATATATGCCTAATAGTTATTTAAGACTACCATTAATATTATTTTTGGCTTTGAAGCTAACGGCCAGTGATTTTGTTTTGACTATAATTTGTCACGTATTAAAATATCCGGTAAGCCTCGGTTTCGGTTTGGGCACCGGTCGATTCAGCTTGTCATGTTTCACGAGATAGAATAATTATAATATTAATAATAATCAATTATAATTATTATAATCAATAGTTTGCACTAATTAATATTCTAGAATAGTTATTGTTATTTTGTACCATGTGCAGGCACCTGAAATAAAACTTTATTCCAACTTCCAAAGTAATTAAACAGTCTGTGAAATAAATGGATTTTATGAAATTTACTGTGCCTATATTTATATTTATTTTTACTCTTATAAACACATTAACCGATCAACTAAAATTCATAATTAAAAAATACTCGCACAAAAATTATTTGTACAACATTTGCACTATAACGCTGTTTCTGAAAAGACTGGATGGCTGACAGACATACGTAAAATATTTTATAAGCCCCTCCGTGCTAGCTTTGTAAACCAACGCGCTGGTTGTCTGGAAAATCGAAAACTCGACGCGCGAAAAGCGCGTATGGGCCCCCCTTGGCCTCGGTCCAATGGTGTCCATTCCACTGTCGAAAACCCTGAATCTAAAAAAATGCATTTTACAAATCCTGCTTTCGAAGTCTGATCTGTTGTTTATTTCCTCCCAGTTAATGGAATAGATGCGCGAGTTTACAAACATGAATTGACTTAAATTTCTCAACGAATAAATATAACTTTCGTCAGGCATAAGTTTGTCACTGGTTACTGAGAGCTTGTCAGTGACGTAGGTGAAACGTCATAGATTCTCGTAAAGCGACGCCTGGTGAGGCGTTGTCAAAGGCTTAGGACAGACTAGAGAATAAATAGGAAGATGGACTGCAAAATTAACCGAGTGTAGTCAATTCTCGCGTCGTTCTCGAACTAGCTCTCAGTAAGTCTCCAGCATTATGAAGCAAGGTGGAACATATCTTTGAAAAATATGGTCCAATATATCGGAGAGAATTGACTATATTCCTTATAAAATAGTAAAGCCCACGCGTTAAGCCTTTGTTTCTATTAATTCTCTTTGAACAAACACCGAAGGAAAAAGGATTAAATAGAAACGGGCTCCGCCGAAGGCTTAAAATCTTGAAACCTTCCTCCTCCATTCGCGTCTCTCTTGCGGCTCAGTTTCACCAGTTTCGCTTTGTGAATAATTTTCGCAAGGTCTTTAAGCCTTTTCCTCTTTCACACAAGCCCTTTTAGAAGTTTTGCCAGGGAATCTAGAAGTCTCTGTTTCTCCACTGATAATATTCCGAGCTGGGAACGGATGAGGTTTGGCTGGGGGAAGACCTCTCTTTTAAAAGGACTTATTCACGCGTGATGTTGTTGTCTTTTGCTCTTTATTGAGACCACAAGTTTAAAATATATGTTCCATAAGTATGACGCTTCCTATACTTTACTAATGCTAGAGACTTACTGAGAGCTATTTGGAGAACGACAAGCGAGAATTGAAGTCCTACATTCGGTTAGTTTTACAGTCCATCTTCCTATTTAGTCTGCGTTACCAAGTCTTTGACAGCGCCTCACCAGGCGTCGCTTTGTGAGAATCTATGACGTTTCACCTACGTCACTTCATGACAAGCTCTCAGTAACGAGTAACAAACTTATGGAACATAACTTATGTTGAGACGCATAGACTTGTCATAAAATTGGGAGGAGGATTGTATAAAGAAATGGATAACACGGGCAATATGTTTTTGATATCAAAAGGTTGATAACAATGTGATATCAAAAGGTTGATAACAATGTGAGGAGACAGTTAAATTAAGTGACAATTATAATTAATGTAGATTTGTCACTGGCGTATAATTTAACTATTGTTGTATATATATATATGTGTTGAGTTATTTCTGCATGGCGCGTGTCTTTTGATGATTTTGCGTATGATATGGAAGGCTTTTGAAATGCTAAGGGAATTTGGAATTAATATTTGAAGGCGAAGCTTACATTCGCTGATAAGATAATTTGATGCGCGACTGTAACGATGTTATGACGTATTTATTTCGAACTATTCCTAGGATATACTCGCTTATTATGAGCAGACTCCAGTACTCGTTCAATTTAATTAATTAAACTTCATCAAACACGCAATTTGCAATTAATTTAACAACAAAGACTCACTGCTTTATATTTATCTAATATATTTTAATCTCTAACTTAGATGTACCTTGTATAATCGTATTTTATTTACATTTAAAATTCTACCTCTAGAAAATTATTGATTTTTGGATTATACATAATCCTTCTTTCCACAAAGCTTCAAAAGTATTACTCTAATTTGGTAATGTTCAGGTTTAACCCATTTTCTCTCTTGAGAATCCCGGACTTAGCGGTTGCTATTCTTATGGTAAATAGTACATAAACCAGGTCAAATGCTAAAACCCTCGCCTTAAAACTTAAGATAAGTGTTCCAGGCTGCTAAATTATGCTTTCAGGATTATGAGATTTCTTTCCAACAATCCCTATGGTATTCTTAAGCTTCTCTGCAAAGTGTTTTTCTTGTCTTTTTGACAAACCTTGCGTGGCAATTACGTACGCACCGAAAAGACTTGGAACTCGATATAAAATGCTTAGAAAGCATTCAAATAATGAGTTTATAGTTTTTTTTTGTATACAGGGTGTTAAGGACAACGTGTCGCAATTTACCTTGGTTCCTATTTCTCCATCTTTCAAAAATGCACCACAATAACATGAAATTGATTGATAAAGTTGTTTTGGAAATTATTTTTAAATTCTTTACTTTCAGGGAAAATTTTTGTTATCGTGGCCAGTAATGGACGTGGTATTCGACTTAGTGCATTGCTATTTTTGACCTATTCTGGTCCACACCCTGTATACTATCGCCATAAGAGCTTTCGTGACAATTCATTATGGTACGGGTTTGTCAAAAATAGAATCGTATTCCTTTGCACCTTTCCAGTTTAATGGTGAGGTCAGCCGAAAACAGGGGCAGAAAATATTACCGGTATCGGCTCGGGAAAAAGCATGTTTCTTACTTTTGCCGAACTAACCATCGTCTGCTTATAAAAAAGACAGATATAAATATCAGAATGAGCCGGTAATGAGAGCGTTAGGCGAGGTGTAGTTCACGATGCCATTGAGCCAACGGAAAAATACTTGCTTTTTAATGCATGGAAGACTCGACAACATCTCTAATTTTTTTTGGGGGGGGGCGGTAAAAATTCCCCGTGTCGCTTCTATTTTTTTATGCCTATAGGAGCAAGTATTTATATCAAAAAGCCTGTTGCAACAAAAGTTGTAATAGCTTTAAAAAATTTAGTTTCTCCGGTTCTCTCTCTTTTTTTAATCCAATCCCCCATCATCTCTCGCATTGCATCGCAATGCAAGAAGGAAAAAAAGCAGATGTTATAGAGTTCATTTCATTTAGACTGTTTAGTATACAATCCGCTACTCCGTTTCCCTGTAGCAGCTTTATCTCCCGGTTGGTTCCGCTTTCTCTCTTTCTCTCTCTCTCTCCAAGGAGAAGTACATCTCTTACCCGAAAGGTTCTATTGATCTAAAGGCATCTTCACAAGCGAGTAAGATATTGAGGAAGTGCCAGATTGAAGATGAGTTTGGCATTCACTGAATCCGTGGCGGAGAAGTTTCTGCCCAAAGATATTTACTCTAATGCCATTTTTCCGTGGGGAGTGTCCCTATTAGACAAATCCGTCAGGTGGTGCTAGGCGTCCAATAGGGGTACTTCCCAGTCCTTCATGGGAAATCCTCACGTGTAGTGTCCATTAGGCGCCATTACGGAAACTTAATTCCTGGTATCTTCTTTAATATTGTAGATTAAAACATGGTTCCAATTGATATATTCATTATTTTATACACTCTTTCGATCCCTAACTAATGTATTTCACTTTTAAGTACACTTTAATTATCACTTCAATGAAATTACTCCATAGGGTATCTCTTCCTTCATTTCCTCTTGCTCGAACATTTGCGAATGCGCCTTAGATGGGGAGGATGAACTAGCTATAGGAAGGCCCTTCTGTTTCCTCAATACTTCTCCTACATACCTATCTGTTCTTTCCCTTGGGGTTTTACCGTCTGAAGCATCCCCCCTCCCCATGAGTTTACATGTCCAAAGGTGGACCGTGCCTCAGCTCTACGCGAGGCTTAGCAAACTGTTTCTACCCATGAATTATGGAAAAGCAACCATACCGTATCGTATCGATAGTGGTCTTGGTTTGATACTTTTTTTTTCATCGAAGGATGGTTTAAGGCTAGCGCACACCTAACGTCATCGGACGGACCGCACGGATCGTACGCATCGGATAATTTTCTTCAACTGCGCACACTAAATTCGGAGCATTCGGATTTCCGAACGCGCGTATGAGCAATTGAGCATGCGCGGCGGAATACTCGGGAATTTTCAAAATGCGCGAAATTTCAAACTAGGCTTAACATAGTGGCTATAGTTGTGCGTGTTTTTTTTTTCTAGCAAAATACGCATTTTTTCTGATTTTCCCGGATTAAATTACTAACCGGAAACACCTTTCAACTTGGAATAATGTGGTAAACCTAGAAAAGTTTCCTAATCTTAAAAGAGCGCCATTTTATGTTTCATCAACACATAATCTGAGCATTCGTTAAGCAATTTTTGTCTTAGCTCCGTACGGACCATACGGATTGTATGCCCCTATCGGGAATCCTCGTCGGCATTGCCGACATCCGATACGTACGATGCGGACAGATGAGCGCGTTCTCATTTGAAACAATGGTAATAATAATAAAATCCGATGCGTGCGATACGTGCGGTCCGTCCGATGACGATAGGTGTGCGCTTGCCTTAAGAGGACATTTTTTATGCACTCGAGATTTTTGGATGCTTTACGTTGCAAGTGAATGGGTTTTAATTTGGGGAACCATGAAAATGTTGCCGAGTAATTTAGCAAATGGTGCAGTGGTTTTAATAATTTCAAAACAATTCCACTAAAAACTGTTTTTGTTTTCTGAAGAATTGTTTTTCTCTTTATTCAAACGAAGATTTTCCAGGAATTTGCCTCGTTTCCTGAAACTTTGCTACACCTGACATGAAACCGCGACTTACCAAAGGTTAAGGAAACTTCCTTCTCATTCTCGTATTAAGTTACCTTTCGCTTCCAATTTCACTGCGCAATTTCTTTATGTATACGAGCCGGACGTAAAAATGATTGGCCTATACAATATTCGCTTCCGCGTCTCGGAAGTAGAAAGCCAAGTACTTTGCGTTACAGGGAATATCGTCTACCAATTATGGGTGGTCATTCGATCCATCTTGGCTAAAATTCCCAAATTTCCTCCGAAAAAGGGGGACTAGCATCAAAGTATAAGGGATACCTGCTGATTTCCAGAGAGTCTAGGAAGACCCGGAAGTGAGGTATCAGTTTGCAATCCCTTTAAAAGGCATTGATAAATTAGATATTTATATTAACCGGAAGTATAGGTAGTCACGATTTTTAGAAATACTATTTGAAAAGTAGATTGGTTTATAGCTATAAGATAAACCATTGTTAATCTTTAATCAACTTAATTTACTTTGTTTACTAACATATGCAATGAGATAACCGATATAATAGGCTAAGTTTATTTGATAGCAGTATACTGCTTAGTGGCTTTACATTGGTGAACAATCCTTTTGCCTCTTATTTGTTTTCCCAACTTAATTCAATCCCATAGCATTTGAAAGTTTTAAACCCTTTTCTAAGCATTATTATCTATCTCTTGAGGGCTTATAAATTCTCATTTTACGCTTTGAATAGTTTGAATACCTTCGGGGAATTTTGCCTTTTGATATATTCGGTTTCTCTGTTGTTTGATTTGGAACGCACACGCTCCGTATCGTAGTTTCGCGCCTAATCGCTTTATATTATATGAAGGAATTCAATGTGGTACGCTGCTTTTAATATAGCATTAGTCACGAGACTAATTGAATAGTCTAAGACTAACACCCTTAATTAACGCGTATACCTGTAGGTAAATCGTGACGCTTTGTTACTGTGGTCCAATGTCGTTCTTGAAGATAACATTTAAAGTCTACTTCCCTTCGCTAGATTCCGTTCGTGTGTTCCAGTTGTTATCTTCTTCCCAAAGACAATACCAACTAGAAATTTATTTAAATGAAGAAGGAATGACTAACCTTTAATTCAGTCTTCATTCAGCGAATATACATCTCTTAAATTAATTTTTAATGATGTTCATGATAGGTATGAGGAAATATACGAATGTCTTGTTTACCTCAGTTGCATTGTTTACTTATATACGTGATGGTATATGAAGAGTCTGTTTACGTTTCTATCAGCTCATATTTTTTTAACTACGTTGTTATAGTAACCAATTTTATGTCTGTCTAGTTATAGTTTAAACTCTGAGTAATCATTTATCGTTTTCCAAATCGCCATATGTTCACTGCAATTACCTTCCAATTATAACACGCGCTATGTAGTTAGGTATTCTACGTGCCACTATACACGCGCTGCCAGTTTTGGTCTGATGGTTTAGATTAAGTATTTAGGCTAATCCGTATGCTGCATAGCGGTAGTTTCAAATGTCACATCCTTCTCCGAAGAGAGATAACAGATAAGGAAGGCTACATCGCTCCAAAGTATACAGAAATGTTCTAAGCCTTGTCCTTCAGACGTCCCTTTAAGTCCATATGGGATTTGGTTTTAAGCTCCTTTCCGCGTTTCAAACCCTTTAATTAAAATTTGATTTAAGTTTAGCGAAGAGAGTACGTCGATCTTTTAACTCTTAAGTTGTTACGCTATTTAAGTATTTATTGCTAAGGTATAATGCGGTTTCATGGTCGGAATTAGAGTGTTTTGCCAGCGTATACTAGGCCTAAAAGATTCAGAATTTATTTTAAAGTGATCTTGTGGCGTTTGATGTATTGAACACGCTCATTTAGCTCAAAGATAATTGTCGACGTAAATAAACTTATTTAATTTTCATTACCATAGTGATTTAGTTACTGAAGTTTTGTTATATTCCCAATTAAAATTATTGCATTATCATATGGGGTTTCAAATAAAACGTAGACCTCTTTATTGCTAAGCCTATTTTATGTTCTCTTAAAAATAATGAGCCATAATCCCCAGGAAACGTCTATTTATTTAAAACCAAATATTAATTTCCCTTGGAAGTAGAAACGGCTTTAGGAAGTTATAAGAGAACTCTAACTTAAAATTTCTCTAGCGGCCTTTTGACAACAAAGAAAGAAGATACGAAATGATTATAAGCCTAAAAAATAGGCTTAAAACTTAAAAACAAATCCAGTAGTTCCAAGTAGTTTTCAGTATCCATAGCAACGGGCGGAAAGCAAAGTGTACCAATGGTGTAATCGCGGACCTATTGTAGATAATCTCGTCGAAATCGAGCGAAATCCCTTTTGAGAAAAGCTTTCCCCGTACAGAAAGGAAGTAAACCCAAGCGAGAGAAAAAGAAAAAGATAAAAAAAAAATCTTGTCCCTTCCTTTTAGCTAATTTTCAGGCAAAGGCCCTTACCTTTTAAGGCTAAATTCCTTCCCACGAGTCGTTGAGTTCGTTTCAACTACCGATTTCAATGCAGTTAAATCTAGCCTTGAACATTTAATACCTAGAGATACTATGTAAGGCGTACCTTCTTATGTACGGCTCGCTTCGAGTGAAATAACAACGTGAAGAATAAATTAAATTGTCTAAAGAATATTCAACTTCACGAATGGGGAAATAAGTTACTTTTAGATTAGTCTATTCGGAGTGTTGCTCCGTAGCACCGTGTTTAAACTTTATGAATATTTCTGGTTCATTTACAAGACTCTTCACGATGTGCGTCTCGTATATTTTTGGAACTATTTTTTTCAGACAGAAAAATGCCTCAGGCAATCATACTGTCTTAGAAAATGCGCATTCTTTACGAGCATTATAGATAGCTTGGTTTGTTAAAGGAAATTTTGGGAAAACAATACGCAATAATTTAATAATAATAATAATACTAAAAGTACACTTTCCAGCAGGATTGAAGAGAGAGATTTTTACTCTTAACGGGGGGTCAATATTCATTGAAGAATGGAGTGCGTTCAAGTTAACACTCTTAGCTGCGCAAAGGGGATATAAATACGCTCGGACAGAAGCCGAAATGAATAGAACAGACTCGTGCATCCCGGGGTAATCCCCATCTATTTTCACCCCTCCCCTGCCCACCTGCTCATCCTAACCTAGCTCTATTCTCCGTACTATTCCTAGTTCATTATCAGCTTGTTACGGTAAACTGCTCCGACCCTATGCCCCCGTCTACGCCTCTTTTTGCTCTATCTCGTTCGCGATTGGAAAGTTAATAGAGAAATCCAAGGGGATAGAGAGAGAGAGATACTGGATAAGATGAAGCAATAAAGACCAAGTCTCATAAAAAATTCAACCTTTCCATAGTCAAAGTTTTGTCATACCGATAAAAGTTTGAAATGATACTGTAATCAATTCTCAGAAGTGTATGGGTATAAACTGACCTAAAAGTTAAACATTGTAGGCCTATATTCTAGTCAGTCCGATGATGTAACGTTATAATATTCTGTGAAACTGTTATCTCATTTTAATATTCTTCGATCAGTTTATAGTTGTAGATAAGTTTAGGACTAGTTCTTGATCCAACTTTTTAACATTTCGCGATAGTTTTCCTTTAAGACCATTCTAGGCCTCTTTTAAGCCTTTGCGACTATTACACCTTTAGATCTAAACATCCTATAGTATAGGAAGTGGGGACAATTCGGATCTGGCCCTTTCATCGCCACCGCTTTCTTCTTCCGTTTCCCCTTCTTCCCACTTCCCCATGCACTTCCGATTTCATCGAACGGAGAATCTTTCTGAGGGAAGAATTTGGACCCTCTCGCGCTCCCTCTCACTCGTCCCGCGTATATATATTTCTCTATAGAAAAGGGGATTGGATAGTCCAAAGGGACCCATTGCTACAGGGGCTCTGGAGAGCCTAGTTTATTTTTTTTATATGTCAACCCAGTACTCTTCCCTCGATGTCGTATGTTCTAATAAGCGAACGCTAAAAAGAGGGGGAATTTCTGGAGAGGATGGATCAGTAGGCCTAATTTTTTAGGCCTTAGTCTTTGGGGTAAACTATATGGAAAAGGGGTTTCCATGGTTACCAGAGGGTTCGAGATACGGGAGTATAGTAAGGGGAAGGTATTCCCTTGGTTTTTAATTATGGCCATGATTAAATTGTATAGGGACCGTTAACTACGTCGAAGGTATTATAAATGTGTATCGACGCGTAAGAAAGGTATGGTGCTTATCTTTCGATCATATTTTAAAGTTCCCGTAATTACTTTGGCCTCATCCGAAGGGACAGATACTAAAATGGCTTGAAGGCAACGCAGCCAACTAATTATACCCGCTTTTGCCAATCGTTCGAGTCTAAGAGGAATTTAGTTGCCAGTCGGATGTTAATTCGAAAGTAAGCTAATGAAAGTTTAGAAATTAGGCTTAACAACGTATCGTGAAACTAGGATTAAAAGTAGTTTAGAAACGATTTTGACTTGAAAGTATTGGAAAGTTAATTTATACAGAGTTGCTAATTAGTTTCTCCCAATGCTCTTAGGAGTTTCTCTTGAAATAAGAAAAGTTGTTTTCAAATTAACGGGAAATTAATGAGATTCAATATAAAGATTGAATAATTTATAATGAATTAAGACTGGCTTACTTTAAATTTATTTTCGAACTATATTTTCGAAATATTTTAAATTTTGAAAATAGCAAAAAATTTTTATAGAAGTGGATCTTAATAACTGAGAAACCTGTTTTAATCGGCGGCCATATTGGAAAATGACGAATAGATAAGTTACAATAATTGCCGCATTTACGAATGTATATAGTATCACGTGTGGAGTAAAGTTAGAGTGGGTTGCAACGATGCCCAAGGCCTACTAATTGGGTTTTGTCTTTCCTGATGCTCTTCAAAGAAAGCCTTCCTCTCTTTAGATCTCTCCAGTTCTCTATCCCCTTGGTTCCTTAATATCTGAAAAAGGGCGCGACTAGGGAATTATAAGGGCTTTGTCAAGCTCACTTTGCAGGCCTGGCTAAGGGTTAAGGGCTTAGTTAAGAATCTACCCAATGAGATTTCCTGCCAACTCAGATTGGCCTTAGGGTATGCTATACCATATACGTTAGTTTTTTTCTTCTTGGATATCCTCTTGTTATAGAATGAGGAATAAATACAGCTACTTGGAATCATTGTGTCCCCCATATCTCCCACGTTAATTTCTACGCGACTTTTGTAGGCCGGGCTTAATTCTGACGTTTTTCTGTTTAACTGTGGTTTCATTGGTTGGTATGAAACCCAAGGTCAGGCACGCGCAAGGTTTAACGCGAAGTGAATTTCGTCATGCGTAGCTCTTCACGCAAATTCAGCCTAAATACGTTGAGAAAATGGTTACACACTGATTCCTATTATAGCTGTATGTATTCCAGATATACGTTAGACCGTTTTGCTGGAAATTTTTCTTCAAAGGATATCGTTTTTGAAGCTTTTTATTTATTTTACTCTTCTGAGAATCTTTCAGCGAACAAAATGTTATTATAGTTTTATGGGACGTAAAAATTTTAAAGGGACTGCGTTACTTTTAAATCTAAAGGGATGGTGAACCTCGAATTTAACCCCTTCAGACGATTTTATCGTGGTAGAAGAGCTCTGCTATTCCTTTAAGGACAGAATCAGAGAAATAATTTTAATAAATGATAACACAAGCGTTAAAAATTAATAGAAAGCCATCAAATGTTTCGCGTTTAAGTACAAAACAACTTAAAAATTTTACGACGGAATTTATAGGGACCTTTAGTAAGAAACGTTATAGGTAGTCATAGATAAATATTTATCGAACAGTGTTTTTTAAAAAAAATTACTATCACATTGTCTGGAAAATCTGTTGGAAAAATTCGTGACGTTAATAATGTCAAAGTTCTGATAATTCTGGCGCTATAAAGTATGGAATAACGTCTACTAAAAAATATTATGTATTCAAAGAGTAAACTTAAACAAAGATGGCTAAATTGCTTAGGACATTATTCCAGCTAACGGAGTTTTCCCGTTTAAATTTTACGATACGCTAGACGGACATTAATCTTCATATAAACAAGGAAGTTATGATTATGTAATATTATTAGCTGCGTGTGTGAGCGCAATAACTGTGAACTCTCTTTTTCAATTCGATGACGTATGGTGTTAGACACGCAATCTATACGTAAACGATATACAATTGTATCCAACTTTTTCTTTCCCAATAGGAGCTCATAACTTATAGCCTGTGTTTTTTAAACCAGTTCCTCGCCAAACTTGTTTTTCGTGTATTCTATCGCCACAAACATACATACACACAAACAAACGCAGACACCAAAAACTTCGATTCTAAAAGCTACGTTGCGGTTATATAATCAGGCGTGTAGATATAAAAAATGGTTTTAGTCAAGTTAGCGCCTTGCTAGACGGTGATATAGGCGTTCCCATCCAGCCTCTTTAAAAATGGCCAGGCATTCAGCTAGCCAAGGCTAAAGTTATAGGTCTCCCAAAGGAAAAACGTATATTGTGAGGGTATTAATGTTTAAGAGGAGGTTAAAGGTCGGGGATTGGGCCGGCCAAAAGTATCGATTACGTCAGGGAATGACCTCCCTATAGGCTGTTACGGGGCCGAGACCGCTTTTCTTGTGGTCAATATTTGAGTTTTTCTTACTTTTTTCGGTTCGTTCTGGTCTCTAACGCTGGTTGGGAACCAACAGCCTAGATGCGTCTAAGGTTTGTTTAGTGACTGGCTAGGAGGATTTAACGTTCGGTTGGAGATGAAATAATCCCTACGTTTATTAGTCTAGTGATTGGATGCTTGCTTTGTGGAAGCTTACACTTACCAAGGTCACTCTCTACAAAGTTTCCTTTATTTGGTCAAGAAGTTTAGTTTCAATGGATGGATCTGTGATGACACTCTTTAAGCCTTACCGTAATTATTTACACTTGGGCACTATACTGAGTTACGATGTAACTTGGTAAATTTAATTGTGTATTTAGTTAACCGTTGAAATAGAGGGCAATGTTTCGTGAGCCGAATTAAGAAATTCCAGTCTTTGGACGACGTGGATAATTTGGGAGACTTGGAAATATATAAATGAAATATTGACGATGGAAATAGACTGGTTGTCGGTGCAACGTAACACCTTGTCTAATATATGCCATAATTTAACCTACAACGTCATATTTTGTCAGAATGTCTGACACTTATCATTAGAATAACTCTCAGTGAACCAAATTTTCCCAAATATGCTACTCCATATGTTAACATCCGTCTTTGTAAAAGGGTATTAAAAAGGTAGCCCATATTAGTCTCAATTTATCACGCTACATTACCCTTTCAAAACCGACTCCTTGAAAGCAAACCCGTCATGTCAGAGAAATGGTAGAATATTCCAAAAAAAGGCCACTCTTATGGCCATGACTATGAACATGTGCCACACTAATGATACCACCTGAATGATTTTTCACCTCCTCGTTCATGAAGGTATCGATACTCCTTGTAAGTAATAATAGAAGTAAAAAAGTGTAGCTGCCCTTCTCCCAACCCCGTTAGTTCCTGAATGGCTCGCGTCTTATGTTTCATTGAGAAAATGGAGTCCGATATTATATTTCTCGGCAAATTGATTTTGGAAGTCGACTGTTCGGGTGATTACGGCTTGAGAAATGTGTTCTATCTTCATTTTTTTCTCGGGAACTTTAGCTCTAAGGTCTCTTCTTCTTCTCTTCACGCGCCTTTTATCCTTATTCCTTCTCTAGTATAGCGGCACTAGCTAGCTAGGACTTGGTCGCTTTCATTGTTAGCTTACTGGAGGTCTATTGCTTTCCTCTCTCTCTCTCTCTCTCTCTCTCTCTCTCTCTCTCTCTCTCTCTCTCTCTCTCTCTCTCTCTCTCTCTCTCTCTCTCTCTCTCTCTCTCTCTCTCAACCAAAAGAAGAAGTGGAAGAAAGAATATGGAACAAAGAGAAGAAAAAAAATCTCTTGGATGAGAAACAAGATGGCCCAGGCATAAAGCGCACTTTTCTCCCAGAATATGTCACCCCGAAATTAGTTAAATCTAAGTTTGGTATTTGAATGCGCATAGATATTAATCGATAGAAGATGTATACTAATTGTTAATAATTGTAAATCAGTAGTAACACAAGTTCGTAAGATGGGTTCCATAAGTTTGTCACTGGTTACTGAGAGCTTGTCATGAAGTGACGTGGGTCATAGATTCTCGTAAAGCAACGCCTGGTGAGGCGCAGTCACTATCCATTAGTTTAGCGTCATGGAACTATGAAACTTTGATTCTAAAATTGTTGTATCAATCCCAAAGTTGCTTGTAATTGTAAATCATATCCTGAGTAAACCTGCTCTAAACTTTTCTATTCCTTCCAATGTTGAACGATACTTCTGTACAACATTTACCTCGTGACAATCTAAAATACATGATATCCTCACAGGTACCACGATTTTAGACGGACCAAAAAGAGTCTAGTGAGGTCGTCATCGCGCGAGAAACGTCTATTCATTTCCTCCACGCTCTTGTTCTTCTACTTATTTTTATTTAAGACCCGCTGTAGCTAGTGGCGTACCATACCGTCCACCTATCCTCCTTTTTTTATGACTTTCCTTATACTCTCCCCCAAGTTCTCTTTTTCATCTGACTTAGAGAGTTAAGTAGTTGTGTTTTCTGGGGTATTCGAGTTTCTTCCTATTAGAAATGATCCGGAATGGAATTTAATGAAACGGACGTGTCACATTTCTTTTAAAGATGATTTCCCTCCTCCCCTCCCCAACTCCTCGCCTCCTTCCGTTTCGTTCTCCATCCTTTGGAAAAAAGGCGGGAAAAAGACCCATTTTGGGGGGAATTTATGGCGGGAAACGAGGTTTTGGCTGTCGATTTTTTGTCATTTTCTTGGGTGTTTAAATTGGATAGTTTCGAGGTTGTATTGAACTGGGTTTTTTTTTTTTTTTTGGCTGATGCGGTAAATTGGATGTGTTTCATACAGAGGACGTCAATTGGGGTTCGTTAAATTGCCCTATTTTTTATATATATTTATTATGAAATACAGCGTGAAAAAATTTAGACAAATGTCTGAAAACCGCAATAACGACGGAAGAAATAGGTATGGTTAACCGCAGACGTACGAAACACTTAAGTAAGCAACACCGTCACCAGTAATTTTCAATTATCATCTAAATTAGATATTATAATTACAGATAATATACAAAATTAACAAAGAAGGGATTAGTGTTGAAAGGATAAATTTCAAACCACAAAAATGTTTTAAAAAGCCCATTAACTCTTTTCAACAGGCATTCATACCCCATTTATATTGAATTCTGCAACCAATACAATATAAAAAGGGTTTTTTTTTTTATTTAAAAATAATAATAATAAAAAAATGTGCGCTATAAACCACTGGCTATGTTGCATCGCATTTTTATCGGTTGATGGAAAAACGACTCTTTATTTCGTGTAAAACCGAAAAAAGCAATATTTCATATTAATCGCCATTCCTCGCGTGTTTACCCTTGAGATATATGCGCTAGAAGTAAATTAACATAAAATTATAGGAAGTATGAATTTGATCAAGAGTAAATCAACCGCGGGAGTAAGAATTTCAATCGGTATATTGCACACCGAACTAGGGGGACTAGTGGAAACACGTGATCATTGTTAAAGAAGTAAGGGATAACAAAACTACAAGGAAGACTGAATGGCTCCTCTCTCTCTCTCTCTCTGTTGCGCAGAACAATGCGCAGACAAACTGTGTTAATTCTTCGCTTTTATAATATGTATGAAAGGGGAGGTCCTTCGAGAGAAACTGTAACAGACGTGCCATCTTTGACGTTTATCATCGCGTGCCCACTCTTCGAAATAAGAATTTATTTCCAAACTGGTCATCCGGACTTCTTACCCCTGGTGTCTTGAATAATTAAAGGACCAGTTCCCCTTGCCCTCTGTATTTAAGTTTGAATTTTTAAAGTAGTCCCTGGGACCAGTGAGAATCGGGGTTTGAATTTTAAAAGATGTTCCAACGAATTAATAAACTAGTTTTGGACTTGCAGACCTATTTCAAAACCTGCACGTGACGTCCGGCTCGCGAACCATGATGGCGTCACTCTACCACGTGACCTTTTGTGTACATTCGAACAAGCTGATTAAGCCCCAACGATACGAGTACTTCTAAATTATCAACTTCCAACGCGATACATTTAGGAAAAACTTTCTAAAAACGCGGGAAAAAAATTGGCGGTAAAAATTCTCTATCCTGAGCTGGCTCTCTCTCTTTCTGAGTCTTCTCCCGCTATTAATACTTTAAATCGCTGGTCCCCTCTAAACATTAATCGTATATAAGCGGAGAGGGAGGGGAGGGAAGGTTTGGTGGTATAGTTAATGGGTACCCCCTGAACAAAAACTAAGGCAAAACAAATATATCTTGTTAGGAGCGGTCGGCGAAACGAGCCTAGCAAAAATAAGTACCTCAATAAAATACACTCAGCCTTAAAACTCCGTTTGAATATAAACGGTCTCATTTACAATATATATACGAAATATGGAAAACTAGAGCTAGCTATAAGAGTGAATTACGAGTTTGGGGCTCAGAGTGAATAAAATTGTTGTAACTCCAATATGTTTTAGTTACGTTTTGAGAATAATAATTTGTTTCTTTGCTTTCGTATTAATTACAGCTATAACTAAGTTAAGTGTTGGGAAATTAACTTCGTTTCCGTTGGGTGAATGTTTAAGATATGCTTACGCAATTTATTGCTGAATTTTTAATCGCGTATGCCCCTGTATTACCTTTCTCGTTTTGAAGTAAGATTTCTCGTCATCATCTCACGTGCTGCATGCAATTTTAAAGTTTTTAAATTATCGCCACGCCTCGTGTGAGAATTAGTAAAGATTATCTAAATATTTTCTAACAAGGAGAAACTTTCTTACAAAGTTGTCTTTCTCTGATAATAGTACTTAATGAATTTGCAAGTATTTCTCAAAGATATTGAATTGAGTTACAATGATTTTGCTCCGAACTGAGATAAAAATGGGTGGGTTGTCTTTAAAAATAGAATTATCTCTCATGGCGTAACGTCGATATTTATTGAGTATTTTTTTTTTCTTTTGGGTATTCGAATGATGATGTACGACTAGAATATTTAAAAAGAAATTCGTTGCCGTCCTCTCTCTCTCTCTCTCTCTCTCTCTCTCTTGGAAGAGAGAAAATATGAAGAAAGAAATGTTCAATGCTCGATTTTCACTGAACAAAAATAGCGCGATTTTAGCCTTTTGCCTCAAAAAAAGTTTAAAATATATTGTTGCTTCTATTTTTGCTATGACTCTGTCTCGTGATCCGTTTCTATTCTCGCGATCTCTGTTTCACTATGAATTTTTTCACGTGGGTATAAATAGACCAATCAGGAGACATTAGAACTGACGTCATTGGAGAAAGTAATTCCTTAGGTTTGACTAAAGTAAAATATCATTGACTGTTGTATATAATTTAAACTACGGTCAGCTGTAAGTTTTTGACGCGTTAGAATTGCACTATTTTTGTCCAGTGAGAATCCGGCTTAAGAATTTTTACATCTAGTAAAACGTCCAGTGATAAGGGGTTTTTATGTGCTCTGTCTTCGCATTTTTTATGCTTAGAATTTATCGTAATGTCTTTGACCGATGTCGGTATAGGGACGAGCCCGGGACCTTTTATATAGATTTGGAATGGTAATGGATTTGAACACGCACCCTCTACACTACTCTTTGCCTATTTTAATGGCCTGCTCCGAAAAAGGCTTCGTAGTCTAAGAATAGAAACAAGTTGGAAACATTTGAGAGTAAACCTTAGTTTCTCATCGTTCAAACCATCATAGCTATTCGACTTTTAATGGTTCGGGAAATGGATAGTGTGCGGAAAAGTGTTGCCAGTCTTTTGCGAGTGCAATTTAACCGACTGGAAAGCTAGTAGTTCTCTTTGATTCAGTGATCATTCAGTTCCAAACCTGCAAGAGAAGCTCTCACAAATTACTGTCAAAGGCTTTGTAGTAGTAGGATAAATAGGAAGATGGAAGTCCTGCTAAGCCGAGATAGTCAATTCTCGCGTCGATCTCGAACTAGCTCTCAGTAAGCCTTTAGCATTACGAAGTATAGGTAGTGTCATTCATAACTTATAAACTTATGCTATGCTAAAACAATATCGAAAACTGATTCCAGTACAAAATATTCCTTACTCCTATTTTATCTACTCTTGGTCTGCGGTAATACAAGTGTTAATTAGCCACGATTTCGTTCACTTTATAAAAATCAATAACCTACTCCTCGACTGTTAAATTTCAAAAGACTCGTTTGACATTTAAGCCAAGCGCTGTCTCTCTCTCTCTCTCTTGGCTGGATTGTAGTTTGCTTATTTTTAATTAGCCCGAATTGAAGAGCACCGACTCTCCAATTAGAATGTCTTAAATTTTAAATCCCCTTAAGGGTTACTACTCCTGTAATATACAATCTCAAACGATGCTATAACAATATCTTTCGTTTTCACCCCAAAAAGTACCTCGAGGCAGTTTCACATGCAGCAAAAAACTTAGAAAAACAGTTTGAGGTAGATGGTTTCCTATCAAAATAGCTGTACAGAAAGATGAACAGATGAGGGAGAGGGGATCGTAAGAGGCTGCTGCGTGGATACTGAGGGGTCGGAAACTTGGTTTTTTTATTGTATTTTAATCATATTTGATGTTTCCCTGGATCTTATTTTCTTCTGAACATTATGGCGTTTTCGGTCAAATAATACATCTTTTTTTCTATGATGAAGTGTTCGACCCTTCGCTTGAAAGAAAAGGCGCAGCCATGGGATGATACTTTGAGATCATTTTTCTCGCTCTCTCTATGTTTTTGGAATAATTTTCGGCAGTTTCTTTTTTCCATAACACGGTATAATTTTGCTTCTCGATCCTATTTATTCTCTTATATATTTTGGGAAGCTCAAGATGACGGGACGCGCGGATCTACCTTTCTATCGCTTCGTTCTTTCACTTTTGCAACCTGTTCTGTTCTTGCTTTTAGTTTTTAGAAGTTGGAGGTGGAACTTTGGGATGAATAAAAAATGAGAAAAAGAAGAAGGGAGTAAAGGCTTTTCTGTCATTTATTCTCACGGCGACTCTTCCAAAATTAAGATGCTACGAAAAATAGAGTGAGAGAAAAAAAGGAAAAATATTTTTATATATTAGCGGCGTTACCCAAAATCTTCTTTTCTTTATTTAAAGGGATGGTGAGGTGAATTGTTGAATCATATAGATAAATGTTAATATCTCCAATCTTAACCTGAAAATCGTGGTCCGGAGTGCGAAATGTCATAGCAGGGATACATTTAATTTTAGAAGTAGGAATGGAGAACGATTAGTATTTACTTCAGTCCGACTCATAGCTCAGTATAGAGCCCCTCCCTCTCTCCAACACGTAACAAAAAGTTTAAATTATCTTATTGGCTCACTTAAAGTACGTTTTGATGACGTTGCTGACGGAAACGGCGAAAAATACGTAATTCCTTTTTACCTCTGTCACTATGACCCGCCTCTTCTTTCATTCCCCCCTCCGTCCCTTGGAAGGGGGTCCGGGACTTGGACGCGCGCCCACATTACTCTGTTGTCCATTCCTACTTCCAAAATTAAATCTATCCCTGGTCATAGATATTACATTTTCGCCTCAAAATCGCCCAAAGAACATCCCTCTTAATTTATGCCAGAGTTATCAGAAACACACTGTATATTAAAACTTGGGTTAATTCAGGGTAAGTTTCATCCTCTCTTTAAACCTTGTCTCCAAGAGAGGGAAGGGTATTATGCAAATGAAAGTATTTTCAACGTTTCTACGCATTTTTAATGAAGTAAAAAAAAAAGAAGTTAAAAACCATTTTCATCCTTGGTATAAAAATCCATTTTTATCCCCTTTTACGGAATATTTGATTTTTCTTCGTGTTGGAGCGTGTTTGATTTGCTTTAAATTCAAAATAAGGAGTTTATTTTTGTTTTTTAAACTGCGAATTATCTTTTAAGGTTTTTTTTTTATTATCTTAATACCCTAGGCGTTGATTTACTGGTGAGATTTATTTACTTCCTCGCTGCTACTGCAATTTGTTTAAATTAGTACTTGTTTAAAGTTACAAACAAATTCTTTTGAATATTAAATAGTCTGTAAATTTATTTTTAAAGTGATATGATGAGTGACTGTTGGTGGTAGGTTTGTTGCATCGATGTAGAAACCTCGTGTTGAGATTTAAGGTTTTTTCTTGTGTTTAATTAAACTAATTAAGGTTTTTGAAGTCTGAATAGATTTACGTGTAAAGCTGTTATACAGACCTAAATAGATTTCTTGTAATTAATGAATTTTACAAGTTAATCTAAATAACTTACAGGGAAATGAATTAAAATTTTCATTAATTCAAAACGCGTTAATTAAGGCGATTACATCATTATGAGTTCCATTAATTAGTTAAAATGAATGGTAGTTTCGAGTAAGTTATCTTTTACTTCTCCAACCTCGGATGCATTGTCTAAAATCGATTGACTAAATGAATACTCTGTAGTTCCTAATGATGAAAACTTGTGTTTGTGTTAAAGCTGTTTTCATCTACCAATCAATTAGATAAATAGTAGAGTTTATTTAATTTTCCAAAAGTTTCTCGATGAGTCTAAATATATCATTAGCTTTGAAAAGGTCAAGTAACAAAGCTAATTCAATGCTAAATATTTTGAAATAAGAGATCCTTTTTAAGGTATAATGTTATGTTACCTGAACTTTTCCTTTAAAATTTTGATATTTTGAGCTATATTTAGTATAGACACTGGAATTTGGAGAAATAAGAGAATTTTCTTTTTCACATAATTTAAGTTGTTCTCATTGCTTTTAAGTTTTAAGTTCTGATGTTCCAAAGTTTGTCAAAATTCCGACACCCACGCTTCGAGGATTTGTCCATTCTGGCCCCCTAACATAGTTTATGGACCAAAACCAAAAGGCCTATCGTCTGTCGTCTACCACTGGTGCCGCTACTGTTCATAATACATTTTACAAATCTAAGAATTATTGAAAAAATCACGCTACAACATTTGGAGAAAATCGTTTTAGAGAAATGGATATGGCGGGGCAAACGCGTTTAGATTCTCTTTTCTCTTGGCCATCTTTTGTCCGACCTTTGGTCCAAGATTTGCTTTCAGAATCCATTGGAAAGCTAGCCAGCTCTATGGAAGTGGCTCAATGTCCACAAAAGAAGAAGAAGAAGAAGGAAGCATTGTGGAAAGAGATCTTCTCTTCTCTCGGAATGAGAAATGAACGTTAAGACGCATCCCGCATTTTCCACCAAAAGAGGAAAAACTGGACCCTCGCTAAAGGCAGCTAGCGCACAACATAGGAAGCCAATTCTTGAAACCACCATGATTCTATACTCATCTTTCTAGAGACCTAGACCTTCAGCGCGATGCCACACTTTGGACATATCATTCGTCCAAAAAGCATCGCAGTTGTCTCTGTTGTCAAAAGCTCAAAACTCTTTCGCGCGCTTACCATCAAGGATTATTCGTGTGGTTAGCTTCTGTAAAATACAGGGTGTTTTCCATTCGGACTTGATTGTTAGTCCAAATTTTAAACGTTATTCAACTGGAAGATGCAGATAATACTGTAATTGGTAACAATCAATGCATTCTTAGTGTAGTTCTGATTAACGGTTAGTGAAACAAACAAATCTTAAGTTGAAAATGTTTATACTCCTAATAGGCCAAATTCTAATGGAAGCACTTCTGTCATCTGCTTTAATAAAAGGGGAATTTTCAAGATGCACTTGAGGGCTAGAGAAATTTCCTCCCCGTTTTTTAACTTTAACCGAGCTGCAGGGTTGCCAGTAATTTGTGAAAGCATCTCCTGCAGGTTTTGGAACTGAATGATCACTAAATCAAACAGAACTACAAGCTATGCGGTTGAAGACACTCAAAAATGCGACTGGCAACGCTTGTCCTCACACTATCTATTTCAAATCATAGCGATAAATTCATCGGAAAACTATACTTTCATCACACACCTTGTACACTCTAAAACATCCAGCTTTCGTCCTGAGAGACAACTGCGATGGGTGTCCTGTTTTTCAAAGAAAGGCGAGCGTGCTCGCGAAACCGTTAAAGTTTCAAAGAGGTTGGAAGAGAAAGAAAAGACGCGACTAGAGAAACAAACAGCTAATGCAGTTTTCATCACTCAGCTGGAAACGCGAAACTATCGCTAGTTCCTACGCTCCTAGATCTCATGCACCGCAGCAAGAACGAGGTGTATTACTCTCTACCCCGCGTACCAATTCCATGCCGTGCACGATCATGGTTTCTTCACATAAATGGTTAAACTCCTTATTAGTGCACGCTCGGAACCATTGTTAACCTACATGGAGATTAGTGATCCTATAGTTACTACAACCGTATTTTCACCCACATTATTTCGCCCCAACATAACGGATTGTACATCCCTTTAAGTCTAACTTTACAATACAATTTCGCTTTTTAGTACTACTAAAATAATTGAAGTATATTCCTCCGAGTATGAGGCAGACCTTTCGAGGTGAAAAGGGAACGCAACTGCGAATTTGGTACATCCATAAATGAGTGAAATATTTTTTAACCATTTCTTCGAAGAGCGGTGACCTAGTGTTCTTCTTTGCATTACAAAGTTCTTTGGCTATGGCTCGGTTTCTCCTTATTATACCACTTCGTGCCAAAAAGAAGGGAGAAAAGTTTGTTGCATTATCTTTTTCCTCTTTTTTTCCAACACTCTTGAGCTTCCCGCCCGCGTCCTCCATCACTTTCTCACTATTGCGAAGCGGTAAAGAGAGAAAGTGAGCTTGTAATTGGCCTCTTGCGGTAGCGGAATATAGCGCCCATCCCACCTCTCCCACGCCGCTACAGCCTCCCATTTCTCCTTCATCTCGTATAACTAACAAAAGAATTTTTATGCTTTTAGCCGCTGTTAAATTCCATCACCATCCCGTCCACCTATTGTTCCTGACCATTCTTGGCGTGCGAGGAAATCTTAATAGAGAAGTTAAGAATTCGTTCGTTAATTGCGAAACTCTTTAGAATCGAGAAGTAGTATTGGAAAAAATGTAGTTTCTTCCTCAATACTTAACCTGGCTAATTTACTGCCTGCCATTTCGTCTTTTTATCAAAATTTGCGTGTCTGGAAAAGTTAGCGAAATGGGATCTTACTTTATACGATGTGTGAATCGTAATTGGTGAATTTTAACTTTTTTCTTTTATCCCGCCTGTTGGGGGTTTTCCGATATTACACATTGTTGGCACGTATTTGAATTTATTACCGTTTTGGCCTATTTTCTTGAAGGCTCTTTTGAACAGTTTAGGCTATACCCACTTTTATATTAATTCCAAGAACTAAAATTCCGCGAATCGTTCCTAAGAAATTTAATTAAATGAAAAGGTGCATGCCAGGATTTTCTTTTCTTTTTAATTTTACACGTAATTTTAATTACGGTAAAATTTAAGAAACGGCACCAAAACCCCTGTCCCTGTCCCTGTCCCGGACGCGTCCGCGAAACGAACGCTTACGATAAGAGAGAGAAACCGGTCGCGTCCGCGAAACGTACGCTTACGATGAGAGAGAGAGATCGCTAGCGTACGCGGTGGCGATACGAAGCTCCGCGTAGAGAGAGAACTGCCTGCCTGGTATATTAGTGAGAGGGGGAAGAGGGAGAGGGGGCATCCCGCTCGGAGAGAGAGGAAAGAAAGGTAGTTTAAATCTCGCGGGCTTTTTTGAGTGAAGGGAAGGAAACAAGATGATAATTTTCGTGCACTACTGCACTTTGTGCGCGTGATACATCAGAGATTATGCTGGATGGTTAGGTTAGGTTTCGTAAAATAGAGGGGACGCTTTACGGTCATAGTGATTTCTGGTTTAGGGGATCCAGGATTTTGTTTAAATACATTATTTGATTCGTATGGTTTTTAAAAATTATACTTTAGTGGGGTGCACAATTTAGTTTCATTAATATTATTTGAAATGTGACGTTATTAGAAATTAAAGGGATACACGATTGTGTTTGTATTAGTGAGAGGGGGAAGAGGGAGAGGGGGCATCCCGCTCGGAGAGAGAGGAAAGAAAGGTAGTTTAAATCTCGCGGGCTTTTTTTAGTGAAGGGAAACAAGATGATAATTTTCGTGCACTACTGCACTTTGTGCGCGTGATACATCAGAGATTATGCTGGATGGTTAGGTTAGGTTTCGTAAAATAGAGGGGACGCTTTACGGTCATAGTGATTTCTGGTTTAGGGGATCCAGGATTTTGTTTAAATACATTATTTGATTCGTATGGTTTTTAAAAATTATACTTTAGTGGGGTGCACAATTTAGTTTCATTAATATTATTTGAAATGTGACGTTATTAGAAATTAAAGGGATACACGATTGTGTTTCAGAAATGTTTTTAGTTGTCAACTATACGGGGGGTCACGTGAGCCGTGTAAAATTACTATTAAGGCCCAGCCCTTGGGCCATCTTGTTTTTTTCCTTTTCATTCAAAAGACCGTATTTAATCGTGAATATTTCAAATTGAAAATGCGTATCCATCCACGATATTAAAGAAGTTAGGACCAATTAACGTAATTACTGGTACCTTCTTTACAATTGTAATTTTGGTACAGCCTAGATTTTCATTATTTATGCATGGTACTAATTTCAAATATTCATTATTTTATAAGGTCTTTCGAATGATACGAAAACGTGTACGTAGTTTTCATTAGAGGGGGGGGGGGTTCTGCTGGTTCCTCAGTGTTGCCAACCGTTTATAAGGCAGGAGACTGTAGAGAGAAAGGCTAGCAGTTCAGTTTGGATCAGTCCCCCTTTAGTGAAAACTCTTTATAGATTGAGCCCTTTTTTAATTAATATGTTTGTTAGGGCACATATATATCGCACAATTCAGTTTCAAAATATTTAAATGATAATATCAAGAAGTGATATCTAGTTTATTAGGGAGAAGGTATAAATTCGCCACATTTCCAGCTTTATCTCCAGTCCAAACGTAGCCTGTCCGGAGTTATCCCCGCCTCTAAATTACAACCAGCATCTCATTGGTTCTTGAAAACTCACGTCAGCGCAACGCGAATGACGAAAATTACGTATTTTCCGACTGAGGAGAGGCGAAATAGCCCGGCCTCCTTTTACGTCCCCCCCCCCCCTCTTGTATTTTGAAAGGGGGACTGGGACTATGGCGCGCGAATACTTAGGCATCTTACACCTTCTCCCTAATAAACTAGATATCACTTCTTGATATTATTTAATTGTTTAAAATTTAAATCCATAATAGTAATAATATTTTCAAAAGGTAGCTTACCTGTTGAAATTGTCGTGTGTAACAATGACAGAATGGCCGACAAATGATAGACCCCAAAAAAGATCAAGACCTTGTTTCTCTCACACGCCATTCGGAAGCGATTTCAATCAGAAATTTCTATCTGAAATAAAAATCGAGACAAAAGGAAGTTGAGAAAAAAAAAACGCAAAAATTAGATCTAAATACAGACATCAAACCCAATTTCACTCTTCAGTTCAAAATGCCGTATCTCCCCCCTGTATTTACTGTGGTATTTAGTTCCCTTTAGCTTTCAAACTTCCAATTTTGATCGAATGACGGATCACTGATTAAACTTCAGACCATCCATCGCGAAATATATAAGGTGGAAAATATTTTTTTCATTTTTCTTTACGAAACGGAATTTCTTATTCGAATCGAAGGCGCGAGGCCGCCTTGAAGCAAAGAGGTCGAACAGCTCAGATTTTTTTGTATCGCTTTGATTTGATCGTAAATTTTCAGATTTTTAGTCATAGCATATGTTAATCATTTAATGCTATATCACGTTGTGCTAATAATTTCGTTTCGAAATAGCCACGAACCCCAAAAACTCGGTTTGAAAAATAGATCAAATATTAAACTGTTCAAATAATAAACGAATAATAGGCCAAATATTAAATTATTTCAAAAATAGACGAATAATAGGCCAAATATTAAATTATTTCAAAAATAGACTAATAATAGGCCAAATACTAAATTATTTCAAAAGTAGACGAATAATGGGCCAAATACTAAATTATTTCAAAAGTAGACGAATAATGGGCCAAATATTAATTTTTTTTAAAAATTTACCAATAATAGGAAATAATATTAAACTATTTCAACAATAGACTAGTAATAATACATTATTAAATTTTGTTAAAAATAGACCATAATAGGCTAAATAGTAACTATTTCAACAATAGACCAGTAATAGGACAATACTAATTTTTTAAAAAAATGGACAAAACATTACGAAAGGAAAAGTACGTTTTTGGGACAAAATAACGCAAAAATAAGTTTTGAAATACCGATGTCCTTTTCCACCAAGGAATTTTGGTAGTATGTCCTGCCCCTCGTAAAATCAAAAAAAAAAAAAGAAAAATAAAAATAGGAAAATAAATCAATAGGGGAGAAGCAAAATCTATTTTTCATCTCCCTTTGGAAACTGAGTGACAAAAGTGGAACACGTGGAGATGCTCAAAACTATCCTCTTCCTCGCACCCCCCCCCCTAGCCCGCCATCATACGCCCGAATAAGATTGAAATAAGAAGTTTTCTCTCTGCTGCTTCTTTTCTTCTTCACAATGAAATTCTTTCCTTTTTCTTTCTTTCTTACTGACATACTTTATAGTTGGGCCCCAACTTCCTCTATGGAAGGCTTCTTCCTCCCTCTTGGAATATGGTCGGTCCGAAAATAAAAATATCAAGGCGCTTACGAAGGTGAAAATAAAATAACGCACCAAAATAAAAATGTAACAAGTTGGCCTCATAGTTTTGTAGAGCTTCTCCTACGACAAAACTGAACCGTCGCGAATATCAAGAATGTTATCGGTTTATTAAAATTAAGGGCCATGGAATTATTTAAGGACCCTTTGGGTAAAGCAGAGGTTAATGTTTGACCACCTTGTTTTTGTTACAATGAAGCATCCGGAATGTGAACAACAAAGACGTTACAATATGGCTTTAAACAAAAGGACTTGTATCGTTGAGCCCAGTCTGAGAAATAAGGTGCATGGTAGCCCTGGACAAATGTCCACTTTAAAAATTAAATGTTGGGGGGTTTAAATTATAATCGTTTAAAGGTTAAAAATTCTAAGTGGACAATGTCCAATTTCTTAATTAAAAGTGCTTGGGCTCTACTAGCCACGTGTCCAGTTTATGAAGAATCTTTATTTCTCAGCCTGGTTGAGCCCTAGTTCTAACGTCTTTGGAGTCACATACCGGATTTCTTAACCCTAATCAAGCAGACGATATTTGCGCCTCCCCGAGTCCATTTATTTTTTAGGAAAACATGAATTAAGATACTTTCCATACGTCATAGAAACTATAGGACTGGAATATGGCGGTCTTTTTCGTTTCCAGTTATAGAGTTTCATCATGATTGGGAAAATACTTTTAGTTAAAAGTAATAGTTAAACCCCCAATTTCATTAAATTTTAACAACTAACAACAATTTATTGTCTTCCAACCGAGTACTTGCCAAATTTTGAGAGAAAACCGCAAACTAAAACTTTTTTCCCTTGGCTTCTTATCCCCGAATTTCTGTTCCACTGGACCTGGTTGACACCCAAACCTTGCAGGGTGAATTTGACCGTAAAGATGTTTCCGAAACCTTACTCCTCCCTCGCGGTTTTTTTCCTTGCCATTTGACACTGACTTTGCGTGTGACGAGAAAAATGGTGGCGCCAAAGCGAAAAAATACTACCTTTCAGAAAAGGCCCCCCGAAAAATGGTAAAAATGGTGAGGAAAAAAAGGGTTTCAAAATCGAATAGGCCTTATCTTTTTTCGCTTTACGCGGAATAAAGAAATAAAAAAATTGTGTACACAGTCCACCCTGCTCAGTTGGAATAGAGAAATACCCGGGAATGACGACCAAAAAGATGGCACAGGGACAGAGCCATTTAGAGCGAGAAACGTAATGTTCCCATCCCTGTCAGGGGCCCTAGTTTAAAGTCTAAGTAATTGACCTGTTGAAGCTTAATTACCCATAATATTCTTCGGTTTTGCTAAAAAATACTTCGTGACGCAATTTTGGTCTTAATATTTTGAAAATTTCAATATTTATAAACAACAAATGGCATATTGGATGGTGAAATTTTGGTGTAAATCGGTGCAAACTTTGGGTAATCGTTTCGAATCGTGCAACAGTTGGAAATTTCCATTGCAATTTCTCTAAACTTTTTCGATAAAATGGTGGAACATTTTAAAGTTTATAATTGCGTTCAAACTGGGAAGAACTGGGCATGTGATACATAATTTGTCTATGAGTTTCCTCCTTAATAGCGTTTTTACCTTCCATAACATGGCTCAATTCAACCGTGCTTCGTGAACGAACTGACTTTTGGAAAAATTTGGAAAAAAAAGGGAAAATTTTCATTTCTCGAAGTTTGCACGTTCTTCCTCTTTTTTTTTTTTACCCCAATGGAGCTAGTTTTCCAAAATCTCAATCTTCTTTCGCGTTCGGTAGCTAAGGGAGCTAAGGTAAACCGGCATCGGAGCAACGTTCGAGTATGGTTGGAGCGAGCGCAGAGTTGCCCCCTCTGGAATATAAAGAAATTTTTTGCAGTACTATCCTTTCAATACTTTTTATTTCTTATTCCGAAGGTACTTTTCAATTTAGAGGTTTTATTTTTCCGTCTATGGTTCCACGCTTTCTGCTCTTTCGATAAAGTCCGCTTTCCGTTTGCGGATCAAGCTTTTTTTCCGAGTATTTTTCTATTACTCTTGGTTCAAATCCATGATCTTTGCCTTTTATTATATTATTAAAGTTTGCTCTTATCCCATTTTAGTTATATTTTGCATGGTCCCATTTATTTTTAAAGCCCACAAAAGGTTTATATAGAATCTATGTATACAGGGTGTTTTTGATAAGTCTGCCATAAATTAAGGGGGATGTTCTTTGGGCGATTTTGAGTCGAAAGTGTTCTATGACATTTTGCACTAAGGGCCACTGTTTTCGAGTTATGATTGGAGTGTTTTAGGGATATGACTCCTTAATTAAATTAGAAGTAATTGTCTAAATCAGTTTCTTAATTAAATTTTAGGGGTCATCCGTAAAATACAGCATCCAATCTTAACTCGAAAACAGTGTCCCTTAGGGCAAAATTTCATAGAACATTTCCGACTCAAAATCACCCAAAGAACATCCCCCTTAATTTGTGCCAGACTTATCAGAAACACCCTGTATTTAAACTGCGGGGAATTAAAATAGAATCTGTGAGGGATTCTGTCCGAAAGATTTTAATTAGTAATAGTCACAAAATATATTTAAGCTCCACATCACACAGAATGCAATATTTAATTTAGTAAAGGAAAATACCTACCAACAAAAGCAAATCCTGAAGTTAATTATTAGATGGGTTAACGAACTAATGTTAATTTATTAGTATATAAATCCCTATTACATCAAAGCTTAGCAGAGGAAACATTTCTACAGGGGCTATGAAAAAATACATTAGAAAGTATGCCCCTATATGTTGGCTTCATTAATGTTTTAGTGTTAAAAAATTTCATTGCAGGTATTTTATGCATACAACTATCGAAACGTGTTGAAATTTTTTATTAAATTTAAGACCGTGAAACGTTTTCAACCCTATTCTAAAGAAACATGCTTGAATCCCGTGTTAGAGACAGAGTTTAACATACAGAGATGAGTTTCTCTACAGTATCTCTAGTATGCAGCTTAGTTAGGCCCCAAATTCAACCGTAAACTTTCACCCCCAAAGAGCAAAAAAGCAAAAAAAAATATATCTAATCCTATAAACGTATGTTTTCCTACGCTTCATTAAATTTTTCAATCATCGTTCGTTTCTGGAATCGCAAAACTTTATTCAATTGTCAAACCGAACCCTTTCCGTTCCTTCCGAAAAGATATGGTTCAGTTCAATGTCTTTCTAATCCAATAAGATAACAAACCTGCGTGGGACTTTTCCTTAGGATAAAGAAAGAAAGGAAAGAGGAACGAGTCTAAGGAAGGGGACATAAAAACCATTGCAATTTCGTAACCGTATACCAACCCATACATCCGGAGTTTGGTTGCACTTTGGTGCTAGAGTTAGTCTTAGGTCTTGGGTCTCAAATCGAGATTCGAGAAGAAGAAAAAGGGGAATAATAATAAGTTTGCGAAAGAAATCGCCTTCCCTACCCTCTTTACTTCCCTGAATTTTCTCATAATAGTCTAGAAATAAAATCTCCTCGTCCCTTTACTTGTAACCTACAGCCGTACTTTTATTTTTCCTCTTAAGCCTGTAATGTCGGCAGTAGGCTAAAGCTATGTTCACACTTTGCGGAATTTTGTTTTGAAAGCTGCTTCGTTACCGAACAGCCTTGGTTCACAGAATCACAGTTTAAGACGCTAATTCTGTTAGTGACATCTGCTTATACTTTCGTAGGTGATGTCTGCTAAAGTCGGTGAAAATACTCTTAAGCTAGATTTCCACTCGACCGAAAAAACCCGGCGGAAATCAGGCAGCCGACGGTAGAAATTTTAACTGACGCCGGCGTCCAGCGGTAGACCGTTCACACTACGACTGAATTTTTAGTTTGGCGGTAGATATTTTTTGGTCACGTGACAGATTCGAGTGGTTTCCACAACATCTTTTTCGCACTCTGAATTGGTATCTTTGTCCCCTTGTCGCTTCGATCGTACAAGAAGGGATATTTTCTAGCCTCCTCACTAAATTCTTTCCTATTAACATCTAATCTCTTTTTACTTCCATTAGTTTCATTTTTCTTTCTTGGTGGCATTTTAAGCTAAGCCTTGGTCAACCACAAAAAATGGCGGCTATAATATCTATCTCGCGTATGCGTGCGCACTTGAAATTTATGATGTAGTCAGTGTGGGATAATTTCATTGGCTGAGACACCGGCGTAACGCCGAACACGACCGAAAAAATAGAACACAACTTACGCCCGGCCGAACGGTAATTCCTTCGGGCTCAACTTAAAGATTTTTCGGTCGAACCCCTTTCTGTCGGGTTTCCGTCGAGTGGGAATCTAGCTTTAGACTAGTCTCATCCCAGGTGAAATATCCCTGGAAACTGGAAACTAGCCTCCAAGAGTCCAAATCCGCTTTAAGTTTGTTCGCGAAGCAACTTCAAGGAACCGTGTTTGTAATTATCTTCTCGAGTATCAGTTTTGTTCGAACTTAACTTTGGAAGCGTTTTGAATAGCTTCGAACTGGTTTCTCATGTAAGTGTGAACGTGGCTTAAGAGTAAGGACAATGGTTGAAGAAGAAATTGAACTTTACAGGGAAAATGACGCAAGTCTTAATTTAAACAGGAACTGACAAGGTTTAAGGGAAATTGAAGAGGCTGCATTTACATGCTTTGGGATATTAAAGGGGCTGCTCCGGCAAAAGGTCATCTTCTTGTAAAGCTCACTTTCAGCTCAACTCGAGGGTAAAGAAAGAGATGGGGTTGGTAATCTAATTTCAATTTGAATAATTTTGTTTACGTGTACATTAGTGAGCGTGGTTAGAAAAATTATATTTGCAATTCTACTTGATTCAATCGAATCATTTAAACTAGTTTAAAGTTAATTTTTTCCATGAATTTCAAATTCAAAATACTCAAAACGCTGCCTTTTCGACTTTAAGACATTTTCCCACTGCCAAGGAAAGAAGGTATATAGTTTACGTTTTCGGGTCGTCATCCGATACTTCTGTTCCTTGAAGTTTGAACCTTTATAGTATCTTTTTAAAGCCTAGCTATAACCCTATCCTTAGCCACCCATAGGTAAGTCTCAAGCCAAGTCAGAAGGGACAAAAAAGCTATAGCAAAAAGAAGGACCGAAAGAAAGCTCTCGTTACAATCGTGTTTACTGATGTAGAGGATCTCATTTTCTTTTCGCAACTGTCTTCTCTAACTAAAGACGATACACAGAGTGTCGTGTGTTTTTAAACCTAGAATTTCTACGGGAAACACGAAATTTTCAAAGGAACTTAGTTGGATAAGACAGTGTACGTGAGAGCAAAGTAGCGGACTACTAGTAGAGTTGTACAGATGGGAAAGAAAAAAGAAAAAAAGACCATTTCCAATTTTATGGAGCTCGGATCCTTTCGAATTTGGCACCATTTTTCCTTATAAGAGTTGACTTTTATTGCCCAATTTAGAAATGGAAAATGCTTTGGCTTTTTCTACCTCTGTGTTCCTTTTATAAAGGCCTATAAGTGGACTTTAGTGCCGTGCACTCAACTTTCTGTATAGACGGACGTAAGTTTGGATTTGTCCGCGAGTAAGTAGTATTCAATATAGTTAGTTCCATTGTTAGAGAAATTGGACTTAGTGGGGCTTCATCGACATGTAATAAAGGTTACGCTTGTATTAAATGTTCCTTAGGTATAGCGTGTTCTTCCTCTTGAACAACCGACCTACTGTATTCAAAAATAACGTGACTTTACTCTCGCAATGGCTAAATTTCAAAATTCAATAACAAAGGCTTAACAACGGAATCTAATTTTTGGACATCTGTCGCTATGACTACCGCGCAAATTATTTAAATCTGAAATACTTTTTCTTTTCAATTAAGTAAATGTAGGGCTACATGTTTTATAAAAATCAATTTTTACCCCATACTTTCCAAATTAATTAATTTCGAAGGTCCTTTTACCAGCACCGAGATTATTCTTTACAATTAGCGTTAATCCTTTTACTTAATGTACAGTCCTTAATTAATCTAAAAAAGATAAAAAGAACCCCTAATACGGCAAAAATTTGAATAAAAACTTATTTCGTGTAAAAATGAGCCAAGCTCGAAATGATGAAGAAATGAGCATTGAATAAAACGAAAAAAATTAATTTATTCTTATGTAAGGAAAGGCTAGGAAAGAATTAGAATGCGGTAAGGGCATCGAATTAAACATTTCGTGCGCGAGCTACGGTGACCGAGGCTTACGCTACATGGAAAATGTACGAGTAACGTACGATTGAATTAAAAAAAATTCAGTTGAGTACCGCAAATGGAACCCGCAAAAAGATAAAGTACTTTTCTCTCTGTATAATTTAACCATTAAGGAAGATTGTTTGGTTCTCAAGTTCCCTTTCGATATTTGACGATTTTTTCGGCAAAACATGAAACGAAATATATACCCATACGCCTCTCAATGCTCAAGTTCAGTAATATTTTAAAGAATTAATTTTAACCCCAGGAAAGGTCAAAGAACTTTTAATAGTATAGGTCCTGTTGTGGGTAGCGTCTTGTTGTTGTTATCATCGTTGGAAAGGCACAGATAGTAAGAAACTAATTGCTAAAATAAAAAGAAAATTAATACCTAGGTTTGTGGACCATTGTAATCTGGACTTAAAGGGTCAATAACCTGGGTTATTAAATTCAATTTTACCTTAGAAATTCCTCGGTAAATATGTCATGCGAACCCTATTTTGTTTGTCGTTCAAGGAGATTGGTTTGAAAGGTTATATAATATGGTTTGAAAGGCTATACTCCTGTTTTGTGTTAGAGTGGCGAGGTCCCACATCTCATTAAATATAAAATTTTATCCTTTTTCTAAAGAATGGTTTTGAGGTTTTGTTACCTTTTTAAAGTTTAAAATTTACCACCGAATCTCTATTGTGACTTTCGCGTATTGAGTTGTTTAAAATTGTCTGCTTTGTGTTGTGGCATTCATGAGTAACATAATAACAAAAGGTTCGACCTTACTAAAGCAGTATCAAATTAAATCCTATAGTATAGGGCTATTGATATCTTATAAAAACTAAGAAAAATCTAAGTTAACTCCTTTGTAGAGTTTTTCTTCAAAGTTTACCCCCGCTCTTTGAATTTTGGAAAGAACCCCTATTTGCGAGAGAACGGTTAAAGTTAGAGAAATATAGTTAGCACTGTTGAAATATACTGGTTATATTACCCTATATCTGAAATTATTACGAAATTTGACCAAACTGTAAAAAGGTTATAAAACATTAGGTGTAGGAAGTCATGTCGTACACCTAAAAACTGGAGTTATATTCAAAAGCCTCTACTTTTGGTTCTAATTAATATTTTGGGCTAAAATTTGGGCTTTCAATATCAAATAGTTGCAAATTAACGTGGGTATAAAATTTCATTAAGATCGCCCGACCCATGGTAACATGGTCGTTCGAATCTTTGTCTAATGACCATATTACAAGAACACTTTGACTCCGTATATAGGGAACCCCGTTTGCTTAGCTTAATTATAACGGCCCGCAAGTATTGTTGAAACATGTTAACAGCGCAAACACAATGAAATCCAAATCCCAACATTGATTGCGAGCAACAAGCCCTGTCTTTATACTTGTTAGGTGTATTTAGGCTAGCTGGTAAATCAGGGGAAACTAAAAAGAGTTGGTTCATGGTGTTTAATCCCAGGAGGTTTGAGGGGAATCTATTCCTGTATGGCCCCGGTCATCTTGTAGACCATCGTCTCTTCTCCTCAGACTCTTAATGGTTTGTCTTTCCTTAATGAGACTAGAATGGTCAAAGCAAAGAAAGAAGAATCCAGGTTGCAATTACCTAACGAGGCGGTGCGGGATCTTGAGAGGTTGCGAATGATCCTGCAGCTTGCTTTCTGTTATACGCCGCCTCTTTTCATCGAGGTCTAGAATCATACTAAAACTCCAGTCCCTCTTTAAGGACTGAATCATAGTTACTCGATTTAAATGTTTTGGGAAATCTTACGTTCATTAAAGGATTTCAAATTATGAATTTTCGAAAATTTCGTTTGACAGCTCTGCTCATTACAAAACATGGTATTAGTAATTTTTCTATCCCCTATTTGAAATTTGGGGGTCCCTAATTAAATAACAGATTTTAATCAAAATGAAATTTGATATGATCTCTAATTTTTAAACATTGATCTGTTTTTTATTGGCATATTCCATCAATTTCTAATTTGAAACGCATTCCTCAAATCCTTATATTCTTTCGAATACTAGTTCCCTAACTATTTCTTCAACTGACCATGAAACGACTGTCTTTTATACGAAAGAAAATCTCCCTTAATCTCATTTTGGGTCTGATGCGAGATTTCGTCCACTGGGCGCGCGGGCTAACCCAGACCTTTTTACGCGTGGGCTAAATAGTCAATGACGGCGGAGTGGGTGCTGCGTCGTGCAAGCTATTCCATTTTGAGTTTTATAAGGACTATTTTTTATCTATACGGGTCCCTTACATTGAGAATTCATTCGCGTAGATACTGCCTTGCTGGGTTTTATCACTGGGACCGACTTAATGAGGATGACGATGAGCTCGGAATAAGAAAAACCAATAGAATGGGGTGCTGGCGAAAGTCGTCGCTCTGATTAACAAGGGGGCTCTAAGTTAAGACTTGTAATGCTTTCTTGCGCTGGGATAAAAGTATATACGGTTTCTGCTCATTTGGGATCGAGTCAACGGAAAGGAAATGGTGTCTGGTTGGTCGTAAGTGGAGTTTTGGGAATTAAGCTTTTGGGTGAGATCTTTGGTGTCAGTATCTCTGAACTTAATCAAAGTTGCCTTGTAATACGAATCTTTCAATCTCTGATTTATTTTTAATTGAGAGCGTAAATTTAATTAATATTGCAATTTAGTATATAGACATATATATTCACATCCCCTTCATTCTTAAATTATGTCTTGAATTCTGTTTAAAACTGACCAGACCCAACACACTGACTGTAAGATAATTCGATTCTAACAGCTCATGTGTCCCGGTAACCCGGATTTTTTGGGTCCTATAGTTGTAGCCCCCAAAACAGTTTTGATGTCCTTCATTTTCCTCGGACATTGGCTATTCCGGCTCGTCATAGTCAATTATACATAAATATTTAGTACAATTTAAAAACGAAAAATAAAAAATGTTTACAAAAAGTCAGAAGATTGAACATAGCCATCTCGAAAACAGCCCCTATACTAATAAATTTTAAACTTCTAATAAAAACCAAATCACAATAAGGAATCCTTGTTTACAAAAGTTTCCCGAGTCAATATTATCTTACGCAAATAGAACCCAGAAACCAATAAGACTGCATTATGAAAACAAAAATACTCTTTTAGTTCTTACCCTTTGATAAAGTTTAAAATTATCCTTTTTCTTGTTCAACAAATAATGTTCGCATATTGTGTAACTTGGCGATAGGTTAACGTCAAACCAAACCAAATAAAAAGCACGAAAAAATTCAAGAAAAAGATAAGAATAGAAACGCGTGCAGTTCCGGTTCCCTGTCTTTTTCTATACCGGGTCGGTCCGTTTTCCTCCAGGCTCCCTAAACTAGCACCTGCTTATTCCCGCGAAATCTACCCGCTGAATGCCAGCTTCCAACCGAGAACCAACTTCAAACTCTCTCAGTCTCTTTCCGTCTCTCTCTCTCTCACTCTCATGGTCGGGTCGATTTTCCAGCGTTTCCCTGACCCCTCACTGCCTTCTCTCTCTGGATGCTGAGCTAACCTATGGTCCGTTCATCTTTAGTTCGGGCTTGGGGCTTTGGTTGGCGATGGGTGCTCTCGGGATGCGGACGGAGAATGGGGAAGTCCGTGAGCACTCGGGAAGTGGACACTGGCAAGCAAGCCTGATAGGAAACTGCTCGTGCATTCTCCGCCTTCTGTTTACAGTCGTTTAAAAACCGGGGAAGGGAGGAAAACTCTCCCATTTTTCATTGTTTGGTTGCTTTTAAACATCCCTTGAGACTTTCCTATATCGTACAGTACGCCAGATTCTCTATCTTTCCGGTATATCGTTCTAGGAAGTAGATTAGAAATGATGTTGTAAAATGCATCGAATTTATTGAAATTAATTTCGTTTGATCAAGGATTTAACATTGAGTCCTGACTTTATCAAGCTTATCACAAGTTTCGTGAGTTTATCGTTGACCGTGAAGTTTATGACAAGCTTTTTATACCCAAAGTGTACTTGATTACGTGTTTCATAGGCGTATGTCTACTGCAACAGGGGCTCGAATCTTTATCAAAACATGATAATAATCTCGTAAAAATGTGATCCAAAAAGCTTCATCTCCAATGATGACGTGAACTTGTGCAAAGTTTCTAATACAAGCCGTCACCAATCGCACGCCTGTAGAAATACTTATTGCCATTTATAACTTTGGGTGTATTTACTTCTGTCTGTGACTCTTGTGTATTTTTGAAAATTCCCCGGAAAGGAGAGTTGTTTCTTTACCTGTCCTGTTTCTCTAAGCCTTTTCTTCTGTCTATTGAAGTTTTTGAGCACTGCATTTTTAGACGACTCGAGAAAGGAATTTTTGCATTTTTCATGGATTGTAAGTGCATCGTTTCAGGAGTGCTTTTGGTCAACGAGCGAGGGCTTCAAAATGTTTACCAGCATGCACTGGTTAAAATGTGTACTTATATCGTGCATTATTCTCAAGCGACGCCTTGCAGGTGACACGTGCACTCTCAAAGGCCTGGGGAAGTAAAGCTAACTTTAGTCTAGTTGTTATACTTAAGACATATATGATAATCTTATGAAGTTCGGTGTTACAATAAACTGAGGAATAATAAGCCAAACGGTGCGTTAAATTCTGTTTCAAGTCAAAATGATGAAGATATTTTTGACAATGGCGCGGCCACCCGGTCTTGTTTGAGTTATGGCTCGAACCTCCTAGGATAGACCTATGCAGCTAGTCCCAGAACTTTTAAGGAACACAATGCTTTCGTTGTTTCGCTCTAATAACAAGCACGGCTCCTATTCAAGAAACTTTCTATTCTAAAGTTTATACTTTGTCGTTAGAGGTCCCACGCACGCCTTAAAATCAAAGGAAATTTTTCATCCCATACGCCTAAACCTCTGTAAACATATTACTGAATTTCCAGGCATGATTAAATGCGCTTCGTATAATACAGAATGGGTATTTCATTTGCGAAAATTCTGCAGTATATTGTCTTCATTTATTATTAATCCGTTCTGTATCATAAGGTTGTTATGTCGGTTCCGCATAAGTTTGACTCTAGTCTCTTTTGTTACTGAAATCTGGTCATTTTTGATCAACCCAAGAAAGATCTAAATTATCTAATGAAAACCTATATTTTCATTGGACAAACCACGAGCCTTCTTAGGTAGCAAACTTTATGGTACACCTGAAATTTTTAATTTAAAAAGAAACCCACAAATTCCAATTTACGATTCAGCGTGTTTATATCCGATTTTTTTTTTCTTTTTTAAGTTCACTTTCTCCTTCGTATGTTTAGTGGAAGTTAGAAGTTTCTTGGGAGTTAATCTTATAATAAGATTAAGCTCGTCTTTATGTTTTCGCGGCTTTTTTATAGTCAATTATCAAGAATAAGCGAGTGGCCTTGTATGTGCCTGACAGAGCTATAGTTTTGCTCCAAAAATTTTTTATATCCTCGTTTTCGAGCTGGTGCACGAGCTTCGCGCTTCTAAAAGAAGTGGTCTGAGGCACCTTACTTTCTTTACAGCCATCTAAATTACTTCGCGGGTGACAGAAAAATTTACAACCCTTAGTTTATAACTTTTTCTTATACCTAAAGGATGGAACGTAAAAGAAAAATAAAAATTCCTGCCGATATATCCAGTTTTTTATATTAGTTTTTGATTGGAAGATGGTGGGAAAACAAGGAGGATTTCAGGATGGAGAAGGATTGAAATGTGTTAAACGAGGTTTTAATTTGAAGTTCGCATCTGATATTGTTTGAAAGTTGGTTATTCTCATAACTTAAATTGAAATACTTGTAAAAAAAGGCTTAGCGGTCAAGGGTCAGCATTACCAAGACCTAATATAAGACGACCTGATTCAAAGATCTCACGTGTGTCTTTGTCGGAGCAAACCTAATTCAGAGAAGTAATCAACGTGTCTATGGAAATTGTTGTCGGTTCCAAGCCGCTCTTAGTGTAGAATCTAATAGGTGACTTGATTCCTTGAAGCGAAAAAGAAAATAGCGAAAAGCGACGGGGACCAATTTTGGCGGGAAACTGGCATATAGGCCTAGATTCCGCCGCCATTAATTTGAAGGTCTCCTATATATATAAACATGTATATGCCAGAGAATCGGCACGTGGTTTTTTGGTGCGAGCGAGCTAGGATGTACGGAAGCTCTCGCTCTTGGGGCGAAACGTGATTTTTCTCCGAGTTACAATTCACTTTGCGGAATTGCCTCGTAATGGGTAATGCGAAGGTGGAAGCTCGTGTATGCCGTGCGGCGTAGAAGGCACGGTAGGGACAGGAGTAAAAGCTTACACTAGAAGCTGAATCCGAATCCGATGGGGTATAGGCAGAGTAGGCTTCACGCGCAACTTCCTAGTATCAAGAGCTGATAAAAGGTGGGTTGATCTGTAACTAGATTTGAAAAAATATATTTAATTCAGGGTAAAGATCAATTTTGTGACGTTAATTCGAAAGATAATATGAAAAATCTCTAGGTTACTGTAGACCTAGTTTAAATTTTAATCTATATTTTGCTTTATACCTTAAAGATAACTCAAGATAATTAGACTTGAAATGATTTTAATTAGATAACTAAGTCACTGTTAACAGAGGGTTGTCTTGCGTGAATCGTTAAAACTCAGTAATTTAAAATATATGGCTGTGGGCACACATTTATTATAAAACCGGAGCCTCCGGGATGAACTAGGCCCATGCGCGTGGCGAAGCGAGAATATTTTTTTAACTAATTTAGTTCGCCGTGTTTTCCCGTTTGGGGGCGCTGATACGACCGAAAATTAAACAAAGTTCAACCCCGTGACCCTGTCGACTGCTTAAGTATTTGGGCCAAGGTCGCGGGTTGTAAGTATACGTTTTTATAACTCTTACTGAATTATTTTAATTGAAATAATTTATTTTGTTGTCATCAATACCATCTAACCGAAAGATTCAGTAAAAAGTGAATAGCCCCAAAAACATACGTTAATTTTAGGATGAAACTTTTCTCTATCATAAAAATTTTATGACTGACCCCTAAAATATCAACGGAAAAATAAGCGCCATCTATGGTGAAAATATTTTTCCTAACAAACTGGATATTTCCCCACATAAAATTTGACATGCATGGGCCTAGTTCATCCCGGAGGCTCCGATAAAACAGATACAATTATCCTCAATAGAACGATGTTAACAACTTTGTTTTTCACCACTCGCAGCTTTGATAATCATCTTTGAAAAAAAAAACATTTCCAGGGCTTTATAATATAGACTAACTTAATATGCACAGAATTCCACACTCCAGGTTGCTTTACTCTTGATGCCTACCTATTGGAATAGGATTTGCTCTCATATTCCGGCTGGAAAGAAGGGGATTAAAGCTGGAGAGATGGAGAAGCTATAGCGCAGCTCCCTCCCACCAACCAAATCTTTGATTTATTTTCCTATATTGGTTTTTAGCCTTTTTCCTATGGATGCGACTATACTGAATATACCTTTCCGTGCCTAGCGTCGTCTTTTTATTGGGGTATGCAGCTTTTTTTAAGGGGATTTATGGAAAGAAGTTTCCAAAGCGAATTGATCCGAATTTCCAGCTAGAAAATGCATGGATGATTTCCCACGCGATTGGTTATAAAAATTTTGGCTGCTTTTTGGCCCACCAAATTACTACAGTGTTCCAAATTGAACTACTTTATTTTTGGTAATTTTAAATAAAAGTTGCGTGCGAACACTTAACGTTATATCCAAGATGTTTTTTGGAATATAGCTTACGGAGAATTGAAATTTGACAAATTACTTCAAAATTGAATGTGGCAGTTTGCATATTATCTTAATTTAATGTTATAGTTTATTTTCTTAAACTTATTGGATTATCACTTGAAGTATTTTTCTTTTTTTTTTCAAATGTTTCCTGTTACGTAAACTTATGTTTTTATTTTCTTCAAATTTATTTATTCAGATTAAAATTCGGTGAAATAATGCCCTAATCATGCTCTTTTCATATTATATTAATTTAATTTAATGTTTCAGTTTATTTTGTAAAATTTGACTTCAGAACACTCGTATCAAAATTACTTTCAATTTGTTTAAATATTGCTTGAAAAATTTACGTTTGTTTTTTTCTTTGTTTTTTTTTCACATGTCTAAACATCCCTAAACTGTATCGAGGAAACAGAAGGTCATCAATTTATCTCAACCCAAAACACGGTAAGAATTTTAATAAAATTTAATTACTTAATTAGTGTTCTATGGTATATAGGTAAATATATATTATGGTACAACGAAACCTTCTTCTAAATTTAAGCATCACTATATGTCTCACACCTCAAACTTTGTGACTCTAGTATAGATCCCCCTCTAAAATGGCATTCCCGCAGACAAGCTTCACGTATTATTTACAAGCCTGCCCTTAACGGTCCTTCGTTATTTTGGTCCGCTAAACCTTCTCTAGTCTAAAGACCTCCTAAGCTAAACCTAAAGAAATCGCATAGTCTAAACGTAAACGCCCCTAAATCAGTTCAAGCAGCTAGCTATCTAGGGGAGAAACAGGAACTTTGAGACAAAATAAACTTTTCACAGCCCTCTTCTCTTTCCCATATATAAATATCTACTCTATATCTCGATAGGAAGGTCTATTGTTAGTCTTTCTTTCCAAGTGCCTTAGTGTTGCCTTTGCCTTATTCCGAGGAACAGACGAGACGAAAATCTCTTCTTCTTCGAGCCTTCGAGGAGGAGGAAGTTGAAAAAATTGTTTTGAGGACCACCCGGCCGTGGTGTTGACCGACAAAATAGCGTTTTTTGTAACTCGTCAAATAGAAAATTGCGCCCCTAGCCTCATTTCCAGGGTTTATAGAACCCGAGATTGTTGAATTAACTTGAATTAATTGTGTCATCGGGAGTTCATTTCCTGCCGGAGGTTAGCCGAATCACCCTGCAGGGTTGCCACGGAATTTTCAGAACCAAATTCCCTGACTTTTCCAGGTTTTCCCTGACCTTTTTAGGCCGAAAGTGTAAATGTTTACAGCACGTTTTAAGTGCTTATAATTAAATAAACTCTCTACATTAAGTTCTACAATGTATTTGTTGCACCAAAATGAATAAGAAACATTTTAACTATAAATAACAGTCTAAGAGATTTTTTTAGAGAGCATTTACTTTACAAAAACAATTCTAGACATTTTTAAAGATTGCTCTAGAGTTTTCTGTGTTAAGAGAGGACGAGGAGAAACTTTCATTACTCTTTCAATAAAGACTTATCCCTAGAAATTTTACCCACTAGAATCCAATTCCCTTACTCTTCTGAAATTTTTAAAATTCCTTGACCTTTTCGGCCCATTTTTAAATTCCCTGACGTTTCCAGGTTTTCCCTGACCCGTGGCAACCCTACCGTGTCTCAAGCGGTGGTACTTGGCGTTATGGAAATACCCTAAGATGGCTGTCTCCCTTCCTGTATGCTTGTTTGTTTCTCTTCAGGAATGTTCTATAATAACCTCCTTGTCTACTAACCCTGTTTTATAGTTTCTTTTCGCATCGTAGGAGAAGATTTCCCGCCAAAATCTCCCGCTGTTTTCCATCTAACTCCGCGCGAATCCGTATACCGTATTGTATGTAGCTCGCACCCTCGCGGGCCATCGCAACACGCAAAATACGAATATCTGTTCCATCTGCCAATTATACATCTGATCCGTTAGGTCTAAAAAGAAAATCGGGTTTTTCTAGTTCCCTCTGTAACGTTCTTCCTTCGTTGTTTCTCAAAATGAAAAAATTTCCTTAGGAAAAAAAAGAATCTCTCGTCATAACAGCCGTTTGCGTTTGGACAATTTTTTTCCCTCCTAAACTTGAGGGGTCGTTGAGTTAGGTCATAGGTCACGTCATGTTTTTATTAGAAGTAGTAAAACCTCTACTGGAGAAGTATGAACATCAAGCAATTGATGTTAGATAAACAAGACCTACTTCGGATAATGATTTTATGAACTTTTGTAATGTTTTCACTTTCAGTTGCCGTTTTAAAAGTTTGTTGCCTCGAAAATCTCATTTAATTTAGAGTATATTTTAACTTTTTTTTCTAAAAATATTTACCGAAGCGTATACTGTTTGCATTTGAGCGTAATTGAATTTTCAAACCTGACTCTGCTTTTTTTTAAAGAAATTTAAGCCCCTTTTAGCGAAACTTAAAAAGAATTTGCGACCTTGAAATATTCGATTTTACATTCATTCAATTTGCGAAGTTTGCAGTACTGATTTTTTACCGATAGTATTTAAGAAAGACTTCATAAACTTATAGAAAGTGGAGGCTAAGAAATTTGGTTAGTTCAGTATTTCTGTAAAGTAATTTTCTATGGCAAAGTTTCAAATTTAATTTATATCAAGGTGGGTGTACTCGTCGGCATGTTTTTTTCCAAACCCAGAGTTTTACCTTAAAATGTTTAGCATTTTTTTCCAAAGTCGAACGGAGAAATAATTTTCTATAAATTTTTAAGGGATATTCGTTGAAAAAGGTTTCCGTATTATCGTCAGGTATCTGTGTAAATAAATATTCAGGGACTATTCAGGGAATATGTAGGGACAATTCAGGGAATATGCTGTAAATATTCAAAGGAAAGGTATTGGAGTTTTTATAAGTATTCAGAAAAGTACGCTGAAAATTACTATAAATTTTAAGATAAGTATCTATATTTATTGGGAAATTTAAAAATTTATCATCAAACTTTAGCTAAGGCTGAAGACAAAAGTTTGAAGAAAAAAATATTGGACGAAAATTACTGTGACACTTTTTGCACGCACCCTAGCACCCTGCATATGTATAGTTTTGTATTTTCACTTGTAGCATTCAGAACGTATAGTGCTCTTCATCTTTGTATACGAGAGAGAGAAGGGATGCGGGAAGATGCTGAGGAGGATGGGGGGGATCATTCGGATAGCAATCGAAATGAGAAAAGGGGGAAAAAGTCTCCCATATCTCTATCCTCTCTTCTCTGATAGTCCTGCATATTCTATCAAAAGTACATTACTAGAAGTAAGAAACAAGCCCTAGCTCTACATCTTATTTCTCTCTTCAATCTATCCCTGGTGCAGTTACTATTACTTCAAGTGATGAACTTGACAACCGCGTCATATTCTTTTCATCTCTCGATGCTGCTTTCGGAGGAAGAAAAAAAGATGAGGGACCTCGGGGTGACATCTTTTTTTATATAGATATATATATATATATAAATTTTTTTTTGGTCGCTGGAGATTTTTTTTATCAATCCCCTTACCCAGAATCTAAAGAAGGTTCATTTGCAATTTTGTGTTTTTGATCTCTCTGCATACTGCAGCTCTCGCGCTTCCCTTTCCTCTTCCACGAGCCATGGTTTGCATTGCTCTCCAGCATCTTTTGGGATTGCTTTTGGTGCATACTTTATGTCGTTAATGAGACTGGTACACATACAGCTAGGGCCCTCGGAACGTCACAGATTTAGGAAAAGCATTTAAGAGTTATTTCGCTTTTGCGTTTGTATGAGCCTGGGAATTTAGCTTCGCGGATTAAAAGCTTGATTTATATATGGAGGGATATTTAAGCCGGGTTATTAATGAAGCCATGTATAACGTAACAAACAGAAGTGTGTCTGTTTATATTATTGTAATTTTGTTACTTTTTGTAAATAACGTATTTTCTCTGCAACCAGAGAACCCGTAGCGAGTTCCAAAGGTAAATTTAAATGAGAGAAAGTGTGGGAATATAGACTGCCCCTCATGGTAACCTAGGGAAAAGCTGACGTACGAATACTACAGCAACAACTCTGTATTTAAAACAAGTTTTCTTGCTTCAGTGTCGCACTTGTTGTTATTTCATTACTTATACCAAGTAAATTATATAACCTTAATAAGCCTTAATATTCTAATGGAACTTCGTTGTCATAAGAATGTGTTTGGATTTGTAATTATTTACTGTAAATTTGTAATGACATTTAATTTAACCGAAGCAGTTTGAATTTGCAAAGACTATACGTTAAACAATGTGTGTTAATGCACCTATACTTATTTCTAGTTTGCTAACTGCTCTTGAACAAGAGTTTATTTTTAAATATTGATGGAACGGTTACATAACAAGTGACTCTAAAAAAATCTGTTTTGAAATTGATAAAAAAAACTTAACGGAACGACGCCTTGTCAAAAATGGGTAAACACTTCAAAAGCCACCAAAATAATTTTAAACTACTTTTCAAGAGTTGGGGATTTAAAAAAGGCTTAGCTATTGATAACATAACGTTAGGAACGGCACGTTTATTGCCATGGCAACCATATACCCATGGTTGTATTAAATTCTAAGAGGTCGTATTAAATAAACCCGTGCCTTTAATTTTGCTATCAAGTACCTATGATACAAATAATAGGGATGTGTCATCCCGTGTTCTAGTTACACGTGTTTAAACACGTACGGAAGCATTTCTCTGCCACTAGTCTGTAATATACTCTGTTTAAGGCGATCAAATGGATGCCTTCTAGGCATTTGCTCAGCTAGCGAAAGCGTTGTTGTTTAAACTTCAAAGTTAACAACTTAATTATTAATTTAGATTGCTCTCGCTTGGAAAGTTTTAAATTATAAACTCTCCGAGGAAGTAAATTAGACAAACGGTGTATATTGTCAAGCGTAAATTTAATTACACATTTTACTGTAATTCTTCAGAATTTGTGTGAAATGTTTCGCAACAGGTGGTACGATTATAATTCTTTTCGGAATTTTTAAACATTTTAAATAGATAAATTTATAACCTCAATTTAATCAACTTCAATTTATGTAAAGTGCACTTTATGTACTCGCATAATTATCTCCTCGTTTAATGTTGAATTTTGATCTCTTAGTCAGTTCATTTGCTGATTAAAATGTCTTTGTTCTTAAAATTTACAAGTTATACTTCAAATAAGTTCCGCCTTACTTGAAAAGTTAATATTTCATAGATATATCGTAATTAATGTAGCAAAAAAAAAAGCATATTTGAATTGAAAAGGGTTCGGGCTAAATTTTTCCAATCTCTGAGCCATGGCATCACCGCCATATTGGCATGTTGTTGGATCTTAAAATTCCATTAAATTAGCTTAACTCAGTGGCTTTTGATTCGACCGAACCTCGTAATTAAGTTATTTCGCAAAGTGAGAGTTATCAGGTTCCCTTGAAGTCTAATACGCTCTTTGATCTATCATTCAAGACTCCAGAGAACGTGACTATATAGATTAGTTGCAGTTGGAGCAATTCTATTCCGGGAGATTAAAGGGAATATAGATGTAGTTAGTAACAAGTGGTCGATATTCACGCGCTGTTTCATTCGTAGGGCGGGTAATATTCCCTTTAACTTCGAGAAAAAATGATTGCACGTAACCCGTAAACAATGTACAAGGAATTTGACAGTGATTATCCCTCTGAAATTTCTACTAAGTATTTTCGAGTTCATATTTGTTTAGATTTTAAGCAAACGTAAGCAATGTTTTTTGTTTAGACAAACCAGGGATAGATTTAATTTTAGAAGTAGGAATGGAGAACGGTTAGTATTTACTTCAGTCCGACTCATAGCCCAGTGTAGAACCCCTCCCTCCAACACGTAACGAAAAGCATAAATTATCTTATTGGCTCACTTAAACTACGTTTTGATGACGTTGCTGACGGGACGGCAAAAATACGTAATTCTTTTTTACCTCTGTCGCTATGACCCGCCTCTTCTTTCATACACCCCCCTCCCCGTCCCGTGGAAGGGGGTCCTGGACTTTTTACGCTCGCCCAGATTACTCTGTTCTCCATTCCTACTTCTAAAATTAAATCTATCCCTGTTTCAACTAAGTATTTTTGAGTTAATATTTGTTTGGATTTTATACAAACGTAAACAATGTTTTTTGTTTTAGCCAAACCATATCACTCTTTTCATATTTTCACCTCCAATTATTTGTTTTTAGACGCATAGTTTCTACATAATTCCGTAGCTATTTAAACCTTGGTTAATTAACCATAATTTTTTAGGGTTAACTTTTGATAAGCGCAAAAAAAAAAGAATTCGCGAGTCAAACAAAAATTTCACGAGCGCGGCAAAAGCTAACTGGGCAAAATTTGAGTACACGAAAAATTAACTGAATTGTGTTTTGTCTGAATAATTTTCTTTTCGCTCTCTACCTCGACGATAATGTAATTGAAAAAAAAGTTCGGGAAGCAAAAAAGAAAACTAATTTTGGGACCTCTGTAGGCTTACGACAACTGAACAAGAAAAAGGGAGTAGAGAAGAAAAAAAATGGTGATGGGAGAAAAAGCAGCGTGCAGGGAACCTTTAACAGAACTGGGAGAGCATGAACTGGGAGAACACAACTGAGCATCGAAAGAAGAATAAAAAATTCTACCGACTGTGCCAACTCAAAGGGAAATTAAATTTAATTCCGGATCTCGCAAAATTCCTACTTCACTTATTTTATTTTTTTTATTTTTCAACATTTTGCTCTCCAATTCTGTCATCGCGAGTGATAAAGCAAATTTTTTAACGAAATAAGTCTTCAGTTCTCTCCAATCACGCAGGTTTCATCATTAACACTAGTTATAAAACTGATGGTTTTCTTCCAGCGGTGAGATAATGTACGAGATGGAAGTCGGTTTCATTTGAGCATGTCACCGATGGAAAGAAGCTCGGTTGAATAAGTATTAATTTTAGTTGTAAATATTGCCACTTCGTAAAGATTTAACCAGTATCACTTTTCGTACATCCCGTCTTCCATTCCTCGAAGCGTCCAAACCCGGCATCCACTCGTGAGTTTGCGGAATATTTTGCCGCCAATTTGGAAGGCTAAAGCGCTCGCGCCTTCTACAAAAGGTTTCACGCGCCTTCTAAAGAATCGTAGGCGTCGCTAACGGCGTTTTCTTTCTCCTCTTTCCCGCCTCAATTAGAAGCCACGCTGGGAAACTGTCAGGCCCACCTGATGCCTCAACTTCTAGGGGGTGTATTTCTCCAACCTCCACCGTGTCCCTCATGACCTCAACCCCGCTGATTTGGCGCGAGAACCCCCTCTATTCAACGAAGAACCTTCAAAAGTTGACCCCATATGTATTGGACAAACTTAGTTGGCAATAGTTTAGAATTCAAGCCCCCCTTTAACAAAAGCACAGGAAGATGAAATAAATTGAGGTTAGATTAAAACCTTACACCATCATGTTCAGATCAAAGTGTATCCTAATAACTTCGCGATAATTGACGTTTGACTATAGTTATAGTTGTTGAAATTGAGGAATCCACTATTTACTAATTGCCTTTCAATGTCGGATAGGTAATGCACTCTTGGCGTTGTGGTTTTTTTAGGAATGATTAACTCCCCCATTAGCAATTAGCTTTAACCTTAGGTAAACTGCATCTCAATACTTCTTTGAAATAAAAATACTCCCAAAGAAAAAGTAGATAAATTAGCTTCGAGTGGTCGCTCGGGAAAACCCATGAAAAGTTTCTTTGACATTTTAGTTTGCGTTTTATTTTATTTTTCTACCTTTCCTCTTGCTTCAAAAACTAATGTATTGAACCTTAGCTGGCTGGCTGGCTGTTTTGCTTATGTTTAAGGTTATGGAAATGTTTGACATTTTAGTGCACGAGATTTTGAGTGAGATGTCTGGGCACGTGCTTTTCTTGCTAGTTGAATAAAAGTATCGTCTGAAGTGGCCTTTAGTCAAGCTAATCAAAAATTATATCACTCTAGCGAACTAAAAGGTTTTGGGGCCTCTTGTTTTTTTTTTTAACTTTTCAATCTATGGCAATTTGCATACGTAGATTGGTTTAGACAAAATTAAAAATTTGTTTCGGTCTAATGGGAAATTGGGAATACCATAAAAACAGTTGTTAGAGGTTAAGGAAAGCCTCCAAGGGTTAATTGCAGATTTTAATGAAATATTCTTTAAAGAATTCGTTTGAGATTTTCGTGTCTAATTTTTGTTCTCGATTGAAAAATAAAGAAATAGGCCTAGAGCGGTAATTTAAAAAAATTAAACAAATTTTAAGGGAAAGTGAAGGCTTGAAGGAGAGCTTGTGATGGAGTAGAAATGTTTTCGGGCGATGTGCGGCAATGGAACTCTCCCCTAATACCTTGCGCACGACTCTACTTTTCGGTGCAGGGATTGTAAAAAGCTGCCGCGTAGCGCCATTGTATTTGTATGAGATCTAGCTTCTTTTTTTAACGCACAGAGGGCATCTTGGACGTTTCCGTACTGTACAACACTACCGACGCGCCTAGGATGCTGGGAGGACTTTGTAGGCGTAGATAGCGGTACAGAGGCTACGTTATGGGGATTTCTGCTCCATCTCACCTCTCTCTCTCTCTCCCCCGTATTTCGGCTCAAGGAGTGTGTAACGAAAAATTTGTAAAACTAATAAGGAGGTGTATACACTTTAGTAACAAAAACAAGGGTAAACTTTGCAAATTTTTAAACTTTTTGCATTGGGAGAATTGGGGTGGGGGTTCTGAAGATTTGTTTTTATAATAGTAGCTCGCACGATTCGGAAACGGAGAGGAGACGGTCCGGAAGGCAAGCCCAATGAATAAGTAATTTCTTTAGGAAACGCGTGATCGTTCTGTGAGAAATCTCTTCGAAGTAATACCCGCAAAATGTTTTGGTCTTATATATTTTGGAGTATAAAAGCGAAAGCGATTTCACCTCCAGTATGATGTACTAGCAATAGATTAATCCGAAGTTGCCAATACAAGATACAGGACTCTATAACATGTACTGCCAAAGCTAGAATTGGATAGTTTATATGTTCCCTGTTTTGTCGTGTGAACCAAAGACACGATTGTGTTACACAACTTTGTGTTAAACTGTTTTTAGTAAAAAATATATGCATAGATGAGATATACACAGGGGTGGGTAGTACGCTTTAAAAATTCAACTTTCCATTTGAGTCGAGAGGCCCTTATGTGCCTGGAATATTTTAGAAGCCATGCTATGGAAAAAAAGGCCCGAACCGTGCAGAAGGGCCGAATAATATTTTCGTTTCGCATTACCCTTCTTTCGGTTTTCATATATATGTTCCAGGTTTATTGTGGCTACTTTAGTTTTTTTTCTTTCTTTTAAAGAAAACACGTGTCAAAAACACTGAAAACCGATGTATACTTTGATTTCTTTTTCATTTCCATATAACCTTGATTGCCCTAAAAATACCGGAGTTCAACATTTAGTTAAACCTCGAAGAAAAACATAATTACAACGTTCTCAAACCGTTGATGGTTCACTCAGTTATTTTTTATTATAGTTCTATTTTAGTCTATTTCTCAAGAAAAGTTATTACTTTTTTATATTAAAAAACATTTGTTTACCTTAGATCTACAAAAATATATTTCTTTAGGTATATACGTAATACGTAATATGTAATATGTAATATTAAATTTCAGTGGGTCAAGGACGCGATTGTACAGACTATTTCATTTTGCTATTTTATAACCTTTTCAATCTCCGGCTGCGTTTTTTGACCTAAAAGACCTCTGTAGCGTGGTCTGCTATTGTGTTTGGAAGCCAGTTACTTTACTTACTTTCGTGTCGTTGTAGTATTTTCCTCGAAATATTGTCAAATAAGCCGTATTTTTTGAGAAAAAACGTAACATGTCGTGATAGTAAACAGTCGACGAAATCGGTACCAAAAAATCGGGCTTCGGCAGCGATACAAGTCAAAATAAAAAAACTTGCCCTTTTTCCCTTCGGTCCAACCCGTTCAAAAAACGCTAGCCCTAACAAAATTCGGTTCACAACGTAAGAAAACGGGCGTTAAACTTCGTTCTTGTCATTTTATAAGTTGTATATGCGATGCCTTCTCTTCACTCCCACGTAAGTTTGACTAGGGTATTTTTACGCTTCTTTTTTTGGCGGGAATGGGCGTATTTTACCCGCCATCAGGACCCTACAAGACACGCGGCACGGTACGCTTTGCTTTAGTATCTCTTTAGGGAACTTGTCTCAAGACGACAAGTTTCATTCCTTCTCTATGGCGGAAAGCCTGGGATGGCGAGTGCTAGAGTAGTACCCCATTCTAAGATTTTTTCGCTGAATCATGCTTGTTCGGGACCCTAGACCCTATAGTTGCGTTATTCAGTTGCGACCCCTTTTTTTCGTATGTAAAATAGTCATATTGTGATGCGTAGTGGGTGGTAAACAAAGCTTAGCAGTGAGAGTTTTTGACTTGAACCAAACATATGGAATTGAAATTAACATTCGTAGTGATTCCTTTGACTATAAGTTGTGACAAGGCTTAGTGGGAAGTAGTATAAACTGTACTTCAGAAGTCAACTTGTTTAACCCTTGTAATAATCTCTCCTTCAGGAGATGGGAAATTTATAACAGCAGTTTCTGTGGCTTACTCTAAAAATAAAACGCATCAAAAAAGTACAAAAAAATTACATAATTTTACTTATTATATAATGAAAAAAAAAGTTATTTTAACATAATGACTTTAATAAGGCCTCTCATTTTTTTCTAATTTCTAATTTTAATTCCGTAAATTATATTTTAATCAAAATTAAGCGAAAAAGAAGCAGGACCGGGAAAGGGAAACATAGGACAACATTCCACTTAACGTTTTATGAGCTTCAAGAAAAAAAAAAGTGTAATGTAATATTACCATCTATGAAAAATTACTTAAATTATGCCAAGAATATTGAACTGCGCTTCATTATACCTCTGAACAAATGACACGCTCCACGAACTAGCACGTGACGCAAAATTCGAACTCCCCACCATAGACCTATTCGACATAGAAAAGGGGGGTAGACAACTCTCAGTATCGGGACGTACAAGGGGTTTGATACATTGCCATCCGTCTCTACGCACTCTCATGGTGCAAATAGACTACAGCGCAGGCGCCATAAAGCGAGACGTAAGGCAAAGTTTTTACCCCCGCGCCTTTCCCTCTTAGTTACATCGAAATGGCCTATTTGTCTTAGTGTATCAGTCTTTAAATTTTAAGTAAAACCAAAAAGAGTTTTAGGAGGCATTTTGTAAATTGTAGTTGCACTCCTTGATGAAGTATCAGGCGCTTATTCACGTTCAAGATGAGTAAATTCGAGTATGTAGATTGTCATTTTTCCATGAAGCTAGTAGTGGCAGTCGGAGTGGCTCTCCTATGGGAGTAAAGCGACTTTTTGCAGCAGGGTGGGAAACAAATTACCTGTCTTTCGGATAAAACTCATTCATTTTTATATTCTTTGTAAGTATAGCTAGCTCGTGGTGGTGGTATCTAGTGAAGATGCTTGGTTACTCGCGTGATAGGAGGCTGCCTGCACCCGCCTGTCCTGATTTGCCACAATGTCTCTCTCTCTCCTTCGCGAAAAATGCAGATAACATCCCACTCTTATACAGGGTGTTTGTGAAAAGTCCATCAATAATGAAAGGGCGTATTTATTGGGCCATTTTGAGTCGAAAATGTTCTATGACATTTTGCCGTCCGAGCCACGGTTTTCGAGTTATGATTTGAATATTTTAGGGATGACCCCTTCATTAAATTAGCGCTGTCTTTCAATTTCTTAATTAAATTTAAGGGGTCATCCGTAAATTACTCCAATCATAACTTGAAAACAGTGGCCCGAACGGAAAAATGTCATAGAACATTTTCGACTCAAAATGGCCCAATAAATACGCCCTTTCATTATTGATGGACCTTTCACAAACACCCTGTATACACATTTCTCTCTCCCTGTATCGTAATATCAAGGGAATATATGTTTTCATACGCGACGACTCGAGTCTCCAAGGAGAGAGTCTTCCTTCATACAATCTCAAGGAGTAAGCGAGAAGTTGCCACTCCTATGCAGATAAAATTGTCTGTGTTTTCTTTTAGCCTTAGTTCTGCATGACGATATAATATTGAGACATAGATAGTTTAAAAAAACTGAAGGGTTTTTTATTTTGAATTTGAAGTTTAAGAACGTAGAAAAATTATTGATTGTGTTTTAAAATAACAACTTTCTGATGTTGTTAGTGGAAAATATTAAAAAGAATCTTTCTCGGTGGATTCCATTCGAAGTGGTGAAGATATATATTAATTTTTAAAGTTTTATGTCGTTCTTCCATTTATAAAAGAAATGTGAAAGTCTGTGTAAAATCGTATGTTTATAAGATATGTTCCATAAGTATGACAATTCGTGTACTTACAGATGAGAGCTAGTTCGAGAATTACGCCAGAATAGACTACACTCGGTTAATTTTGCTGTCCATCTTCCTAATTAATCTGTATTAAGCCTTTGACAGCGCCGCACCAGGCGTCGCTTTACGAGAATCTATGACCTACGTCACTTCATGACAAGTTTTCAGTGAAAAGTGACAAACTTATATAACATATCTTACGAACTTATGGTAAAACAGATATGAAATCGTAGTCCAAGGGAATTTCCTTTTATTTCCGAGTATTTTCCACCTTCTTAAAGATAAAATGCGTTGAAATAATAAGGCGTATAGTTTCTCCTTCAAATCGCCACTCAAATGTCAACGCTTCAAAATAAAAGATTACAAAACGAGGGAGTTTTAAAATAATGAAAAGCAGTACCGGACGTCTAATTAAGACAAATTCCAACCATAATCCCTCTCTTTCGGAATATCCCTGTATCTTTTGTACTTCCTTATTATATATATATATATATATATATATATATATATATATATATATATATATATATATATATATATATATATATATATATGGAATATCCACGTTTTCTCTGCTTCCTGTCAAAGAATGCTTCCACGTTTTTGAAAGGAAAAGCAGAAGCTGGAAGTGAAGGGGGGAGCTCGTCCGTAAAGGAACACTCAAAAGACGGCAAAACGAATCCCTAAATCATATTTTCAATTAATTCTGTATTATTTTAATATTAAACTGAAATATATTCTCTTTGAAATTTCGGGAGGAATAATTTTAAAAGTTGCAAGAGTAGTTCAGGGCTTAAAACAAATGTTTTAATTAGTCGCTTCCAGAGATTAGCGTTTAAACTTGTTTGTTGATTTCATTTGCGGGGAAAACAGATGAAAATTCGGGGATGCAGTGATAAATAAAATAGTAACCAAGAGTAAATAAACTATAGGAGTGTAACAACAATCTCATCCAATTTTGTGCATGCCATCCATGGCTGTTTCAAAATTCCAGCGTGCTTGTCATGGATGGGCATCACATGTAAATAGAAGTACTTATTGTTGTAACCAGATGGCACCTAAAGCTTATGCCCAACCAAAAACCCGAGTACTATGGGTAAATTTGACTGCCACGCATGGGAAGAGCCCTCTCGTGTTTCCCATACCAGAATCAAACTTAACTCCTTTAGGTTTCAATACCACTATCGTGAGGAATCGCTGCAAGAGAGAGGCCTTGTTGGGCCTTGGTCGCATTTAGGTATTTTGCTTCACTGTTCCTTTAAAGTATAAACTTTTGTTAAGGAAAAGTTGAAAGAACAAGATTTTTAAAAATCAACACGTATACTTTTAAGAATTTTAATTCCGGACGCGGTTTAGATATGTATGTGTATATTGGCTTCGGCATGGCGATGTTCGTTGGGCGAGCAGCCAGCCGTCTGTTGTCTCAAGTTGTTTGACACGTTTACTCTTCAGTGGCCAGCTAGCTAGCTGCGGTGTTTATCGTTTCGTCTTTGGGGGGAAATGAGATTTGCCTAAGAGCGTATAGTTTCGCTGCAAATTAATTACACGACCATCTCGATATCTTCAAACGAGAAATCGGCGAAACTTGGGACGCGGCCGGGGTACACTATATAGTTAGATGGACAAACTAAGCATGCAGTTGGCAGAGGGGGAGTTTAACTTCGCTAGAATTTAATATTAAGTCTCTCACCGAGTCGCGGCTCGGGCAGACCTGTCAAATGCAAAACACTGAGATGTTGGACATGTATAAACCTTGATACGTTTGAAGTTTCTATTTGCTTGTGTTTCTGAAATGCACTATTTACTTTATTTAAAATTTTCTTAGATTTTCCGAACCGACTAACAGGAAATAATCATTTATTTATACAAATTCTCTTTTTCGACGTTGAGGGTACATAGGTATGGCTTTGTTGGATGTTAGTAAGTTACGTTTTAGTTTACGTTTTTGAAATTTCCGACTCACTGAGTATACTGTAATGAAATACCAAGCCTAAGCCTCTTTTCTTTTCCTAGTTGAAAAAGAACTGCCACTTTTGCGAGGACATTGAAATTTAAATGTTTCCCCATCTAGAAAAATAACCGAAACAATCAAGAATTCCTTCGAAAATACTTATCTCTTTGTTCCAAATATTCAACTTGATATATTCTTCCAACTCGGCGCGAAGAAACTGATTCTGTTGTTTGCTTTTCGAGAAACTTTTTGAACCGAAATATTGATACGTTTGTGTAGAAAGGGTAAAAGCAAATGGCCGCGAAAGCCTTCCCGAAATGTTGAACGTTTTCGTGCAATGCGGGGAATCTAGCAGGAGAGTCAAATAAGAGGTTCCTTCTGTTTCCATTTACAGCTTTAGGGGAAGAAAGTAGTTTTTTATGGGAGCCAGGAAAAGATGTATGGGGCAAGAGAGACCATCCTAGAACAGATTTACCTTGGAAAGGAAGGGAAAAAAATTCTTAAAACTTGAAAATTCTTAGATCTCTCTGTGGTGGCCCCTTTTTCACCGAGGTGATGGAGAGCTTTAACGGGAAGATGGGATTAAAGGGGATTTTTTCCTCCCAGCTTCTATATCTTTTCCTTCCACTAAGGAAATATGGACACACACCCATACAACAAGGGTTTTCATATATATCCATGTAAGGAGGGTTCACTTTTTTCCTTCTTAAAAAGAAAAATTGGAGTAGAATGAACTTCTTGGATGCTAGAGCTTGATGCTATCATGACCATTATGTGTGGAGTACACGAACTATACATATACGCTATATATGTTTTTGAAAAAGTCTCGTATACCTATAACTGGTCGTAAAAAATCGTTTTGAAACACGGTGTTAAATACAAAACGTCTTTCAATCGTGTTTTTCATGATTTCTCTGCCAACGAGTCGGCAAATATTTTCAAACCCAACGTCGCGCTTAAATGAAATTTTAAGCTTCGGTTTTACTCTATTACATCATTTGAAAATAGCAAACTGTAAGGGTGGTCTAAATTTAGACATTAGTCTCCTTCCACGAGTGTTTGTTCAAGTAATAAGTTCGTGGGAGCAATTTTAGACGGAACTCACGACCCTGCGTGGCTTGGCGTGGCTCGGTAAATCTTAAAGTTTCGTCCACCCAATTGCGATTGATCCGAATTCAGAAATAGCGGTGAGGCGATACGTAAACTTGGTTGAACTCTAAATGCTAAATTCATCTTAGTCCCCTGAACAGAAAGCGAGTTCTAAGTCGACTCTGGGAGCATTAAAGAAGATCCTCTTCTTGCATTGGTGCTCTAGAGGAATCAGGAATCGTACGTCACGACATTCCACAAGAAGTCTCGAGTATATTGGAGTGCAGCGCCCGCTCCATGGAACTCGCGTGTCTTTTCTCTTTTTTCCTTTGGAATTTTTCGCTCTATTTACGTATAGAGGGCTTTGGGAAGCGAACGGGGATTGGGAGAAGCTGCGAGAAGTAGATATTAATGATGTTTTGCTAACTTCTCCTCGCCAAGGCTTCCCGGGCTCAGCTTCATTACCTGAGGTTCGCTCTTCGTCTACTTAAAGGGTTAGGGACATCATTGAGATTTCAGCATTTTGATTACGGATTTATTAGGGTATATCCAATAATGCGTCTGTGAATATTTAGGTTAAAATCTTGGACTTCAGGTTCTTCCCCCCCCCTGCTATTAAAGGTTGTTCTCTTACATCACCGCCATATTGACAAGCCCTGACAACCCGTTTCATGCAAATAGCCTGAGCTCATGAAAACTTGAACTAAATTTTCATACGTTTTCGGGTCAAATATAGGTCAAAGATACATAAAAAGAAAGTTACTCTCTTATGGCATCTGAAAAGAAAAAAATGTGTATTTAACCCTTTAGTGCTCGTTTTTCTAAGGCGTATTGGATATGAGAAAACTTATTACATAGAGATGTTTATTATGTGGATTATATTCCTCTGGCATCCACGGGAGAGGTCCTGGGATTTGAACGCTGATTAGCAATAGTATGGGAAACCTTATGGAAAGATAGTGAGTGTTGATGGTGTTTTGATGTATATATTTATGTGTTTATATTTTCCTATATACCTTATTTGCGAATATAGTACTTAGCACACATTGGACTGGAATGCTTTCATATTGACTTCGAGAGTAACGCTATATTTATTTAGATCCAAATCATCCAATGTGAAAATTTATCAGAACGCGACTCTGTTAAATCAGTGAAATTGAGTTTTGAAATTCCCTATGAACCCTGAATTCGTATTACCATGCAATACCAAAACTACAGTTCCCAATAGTATTGATTTTGAAATGAAAAACCTTGGCGAAACAATCCCCATAAGCCATTATCATAAATCCGAAAAAAGTCAATATTTCCATTAATCATTAAGGTTATAGAATTGTCTTCGAATAAAAAGCATTATTCAAATGCTCGAGATAAAAGTACTTTTGAAAATACTCTTCAATCGGAGAAATATTCATTCTGGATCAATATCGTACAGTCTTAAATCTCGCTTGAAAACATTAAATCGCGTATATTCACCTAGAGATTACTAGAATGGTAGCAGTTTGGAGAGAGATAGGTTTATAAACTATGTCGATAAAAGTAAATTGAAAAATGATCTTATTGTAAAACGGTACGACTTTTTACTTAACGTAAAATGCTCTACTTTCCTTAACATCTGGTTAACATGAATGTAGTGGAGATTGGAATAGACCATTTATTCGCGTCTGCTAAACCGAACCTCTTATTCCTACGGGATTGGTTGAGCTCTCAAAGGCTCAGAGATAAGGGTAGAGTCATGGCTCGTCACCAAACCATGGACAAAACAATATTGCTTAGTCCATGACTAATTAAATGCTAATTATTTTGTAATTAGAGATAATTTATTTCGTCCAATATTTTTCCTTTCATATTTAGAAAAAAAAAATTCCTTTAAAATTAATGATACGAAACCTTTTCTAAAATTTCTAACTGCTAGATAATTCCATTATAATTATCTAGGAACAGTCTCGTCTGACTTTACAGACACTTTACTCAATATCTTATCTAATTCCAACCCTCCATTTTGAAAAAATATTTTTAAACATAGATTATAAATGCAAATTTTTAGGCCTATACTTTTAAGCTCAATTAAATATCGTTTAGTTTCACAAAGTTTAATTAGCTCGTTTTTCTTTTAACCAACCTAGTTTTATATTAGGGTTCATCCAAAAACAAGATAGGTCAATAAAGGCCAGTTAATGAGGGAACATTCTTTTTAAAAAAAGCTATAGAAGCCGAGGCTTATCCACTCCACTCGCAGCCTATAAAGTGAGATGAGGTTTGGGGAGAGAAGCGTGATAGCGAATGAGCGAGAGAGCCAAGGCCCGGAATTGGTTCAGAGAGGTCTAAAGCCCGTTTGTGTAATTTTCCGGGCAATTGGGCCTAGTCCGTGATCGACAGATAATTTCTAATTATAGACGAGGCGGTCCATTTGTTGGCAACTTTACTCTCTCTTCTCTCGTCTCTCCCGAACTCTATCATCTCGCTTTGGCCGCGCGTAATGGCCCGAAAGCGCTCTCCATCTAAAAAAAGCCTTTTCCTATATGTGTTTATCGAAACGGAAGCAATGAAGAGGAAAGTAACAAGTTATACTACATGCATATTGGCCGCCACTGAATGAGGAACTAGACATTCCGGCGAAGTGTGATGTGTTTAGACATTTAGCGGCTTGGTAAACACCGACAGTCCATAATTGGCATTGAATTGAAAGGGAATATTGTGTCATTCAAGTGTCTCAAAATATAGAGAGACTTGAATTTGGTTAGAAAAGGGTTAACTTTAATCTAAGTAACTTTATTTTTATCTTCCTTGAAAGGTTACTAGGAACAATTTCAACATTTTAAACCGAAAGACGGTTTTCTTATGAGAAGTCTATGTTCTTCCTTCCAAGCGGCTTAAATACTAGGCCTATAACAGTTTGATGCTCGATAGAACATTAAACGCAACTAATTACCAGTATATGGGTCAAAAATTTGATGAACAGGCATCAGCCTTTGGTTATGTATTTTAAACTAAATTATGATATGCCCGAACCGTATTCAAAGCTTAATCCAACCCTATAATCTACCTATCGAATTTCCCTTGGCACAATTTATAAATTGTCAAAACAGGCTGTATTTGATTAAAATTCTAATCAAAATATAATTTGAAACGTCCCATTCCCCGCGTATCAAATTAAAATTACGTGTTCTCCTATTTATCTCCGTAATATAAAGGTCTGAATTATTGCGATGACGAACTGCGGGTAAATTAGCTTTATTCATGATGTAGAGATGAATCATAAGTAACAGTATTATTTGTAAGTAAACAGAAAACTTGAAATTATTACATATTGAAAAGAAATGCGATTCTAGAGATAGAGATTTCCGTACAGCATAGCACTTAAACGAAGGCGAGTTAAGACTTGAGTATTTTAAGGATGACCCCTTAAATTTAATTAAGAAACTGAGCTAGACAATGATTTCTAATTTAATTAAGGGATCATTCGTAAAATACTGCATCCAATCATAACTCAAAAACAGTGACCCGGACTGCAAATTGTCATAAAAGTTGCATTTTCGACTCAAAATCGTTCGTCCAAAAAACATCCCCCTTAATTTATGGCAGACTTATCAAAAACACCATGTATATGTTACTTATGGGTACTATAGACGATGGTGCTGCAATTCATTATAATATTGATAACCGTGTTTTATTACGCCTAATTTGATTAAAGTTGCTGCCTAGCGTATACTATACCTTTTCCGCCAGTCTTGGCAACGTGTATATTAGGAGAAAATGAATAGGAAGATATATCAATGTCAATACGCTGTAACTCCAATTGGAAGCTCTCTCAGTCTAGGTATTCTATGCACCTATAGAAAACGTCTAAAATACTTTTTTACTAAGTATCAGTTACATACGATGTTTTGGCAATCAATTGGTATGATCTAAAGTGTATCTTTCTCCTTCTTTATCTATTTATAATAACGTCGAGATCACTTTTGCGTAAGCGTGAAAAAGGCTCAAAAATATGATAAGGAAAAAAATCTAGATGCACTGAGCCTTGCGCTTCTTGAAAATAAAAAAAAAATTGTAAAAACCTTTTTCAACGTCGGATGTCGGTAAGAGAAAAAAACTAAAACTAAAAGAAGGCAACATTTTTGATGAATTGGAGTTTTCTTTTAGAGTAGAGGCATAGCTTGAAAATTGCTGCACCATTCCCGCCACTGTTTTATACTGGCCCAATGTTTTTCGTTTTTTTATTTTTTTCACTTCTGGTTTGGTATCAGAAAAGCTAAAGCAGACGTCCAAGAAGACGACGCGTGCACCGTTAGTATGATAGATTGGCTTTTACCCAAACTGTGGCGCGCGCGCAAAGTACTTAGGAAAGCCTTATTGTTTTATAAAGGCAACTAGGGATAGTTAGTATTTGGACTGACACAGAGTGGGGTCGCGTAAGAGGGTCTGGTCCCAAGGGTGTCTATGGGATTTTCCGTACGGGTTGACAGCCTGCCATGAAATTGGCTTTGCCTTTCGACCACTAAAATAATCTCTTGGACAGAGTTATCATTTGGGTCTGTTAAAAAAGCTTACGTCTCTTTTCGAGGTGGTTTTAAACCCATACTGAGGGCTTTGATGGATATGGTCCTGTATAGTTTTGATGACCTTGAATATATTCTTCAAGGTCATGGTGGCAAGGTTTTCTTTACAGTAGGTCCTTCATTGCATGCGTGTGTCGAGTATCCTCTGTTATTTCTCAGTTCGCCTCAAAATAATAGTGCAAAGTTGGGGTTCATTGTTCTTGACCTTCAATAAAAGGTTATCGAAAGACTTTCTAACCCAGTAAGAAAGTGCTGTGAAAATTTAAAACCGTAGGTCAGAGCATAATTTACAAACTGAGAATAATTTATGTAAATTCGAATATATCTACGGTTATATTTAACTGTGATTTTAAAATTATAGTACCTTTAGGTTATTAATTTGAATAGGACGGCGTTAGTCCTGGCATTTACAGCTCTAGAACGCTCCCATGGCGCTTTTGGCAGCCTTTGAACTATGCTTTTAAAACTCCCTCGTAGCGCTGTAAATAGTAAACTCCATTAGTAAATTATAATATTTTCTGTAAATTTTATCCTAATGCATCTTATATAACGCAATATTCGTATATAAGTTTTGATTCTCCCCGTATATATGAAATGATATCTTATCTTTAATGTATAATATTTCGGGGTTTGGAATTCTCTTTCATTTGCCTACGGGTATCTGCGGAGCATCGAGACTCTTATTTTCGTCTATCAATGGCTTCTAAAGTCAATCTTACTTGACTATTCAGATACCCTTTACTTTGAAATAATTCCACCTTGGATATCAGTGTCTTTTAGAAGTGACACGCTCTTCTATAAAATTCTCAGCCGAGTTATTAAAGAGAAGACCGTTGTGTACTATTCAATACAAAATTTAAGGAAAGCAATATACATACCATTAGCAATATATAGTATAAAGTAGAAACCACCGCTTTGAATAAGGTGCGGAAGGATTTTGTTCTCTAAAATATAAGTAATATGCCGAAAAGCGAGGATAGATGGGATTGTTTAAAATTTGTTTATATACCATGAGTAAATTAACGAAGTAGTGCACTACTCGGCCATTCTCTCGAACCTATATCCGGAACAGTTTCTCTAAGATGTGAAAAGAATCGAAACTCGACGTTCAAGATAGAAAACGTGCACGATGAGACCAGAAACATAAACTATAGATGATTTACCATCTAAAGCTATTCTCTCTAATAATTTTCCCTGCACTTGAACTATTGTAGTTTCATACTCCTTAGGTTAATTTACCCTTGTAAGTGTATCAATGTACGATCTAGCTTTGCTAGGCTCTGTCTCCATTTTAGTAAACAAAGTACAGAGAGAAATCTAAGTAAAATTCCTCGCAGGCATTCAAGGTTCCTTCCACTAATCCTTTTCCAGTCTCGAACCCCATATAGTTAGCAATTTAAATTTTCTTACTCCCCACCTTCCCTTCTGACTATAGACGAGAACTCGGGACTTTGAATCTCTCCTCTCAATTGAAAAGCCTACATTCAAGGGGCTTCACCCCCATAGGAGTGACTATGATCCAATCTGTCTGGCTTCCGACATGAAAGGGAACATATTTCCCCAAATCTCTCCTGTTAGCTCGCGCACATCTTATGAAGAGCTGATTTTACTATTTAGGGTTAGAGTATAGTAGAGTAGGTCTATAGCTACGCCTTGGTCCTTTTATTTTTCGAGTGCCTATGTTCCGTTATATCGCGGGGGTTATAATCCTTTTTTAAAAGCGTACGTTTGTGCCATGCGTTAGTATTATGCTATGTAGTTTTCCATATTGCTATATACAACTGTTAGGTGTTATAATTTTACCAATCTGAATAAGTTTGCATTTTCGTGGGCCTTGGACTTGAAAATGTAGGTGTATTTGTAAGTCTTTCCCCAACTTCACCGCGATGGCTTGAATTTGTAGTGAGGGCCTATTTCTATTCAGGAAATTAGACTGACTCATTCTGCAAATCTTATTTTCACTATATTATGGTCCCTGGCCCTTCTTTTTCTAAAAACTAATTTGGAGACCCTGATGACGTCATGAAATAAGATTATGCTAATTTAGAATTGTTTGGTATCCGGTATTTTTTTCAGTTCTATTGGCAACAGTTCGGTAACTTACGTATCATTTGAGAAGGAGAGATGTCGCTCCAAACTTCTAATTGCAAATGGTGGTTAGCTAGCTAAGCCTAATAAAAATGATATAAACATGTTGAAGAGACAGTTGGTAGTTAAGCGATTCTCGCGTTACCATGGCAACATGAGCGCGAGATTTGAACCCCGGCCATTTTCTCGAACTGATCGTAACTCGTTTATTTACGACAAAGGTCCTTTTTATTATTAGGCAACCGGGGGAAACGCTCCTTTTTCTTAAGCCCTGGTCTAATTCGCCAATGAAAAACGTCGTTGGTGCCCTCGAGCGGCGAATTGAGTCATCAAGGGGTGGCAGCTTATATTGCACCGATGACTCACTATCATTTCAAATTGTATAACAGAGAGAGAGAGAGCGCGGGGAAAGAGGCATTTCTCCAAAATCTCCTCGGTGCAGCGGCGGTAGCTGCCTTTGTTTGTCATTGGGCTTTAGGCCTAATGCCGTTACCATACTCCAACAATGAAAGTAATACTTAAATACAACCTAAAGACCGTAATACGAAGATTCCATAGTCAATTAAAAATTGCATCTTTAGTTAGGGAACACTTGTATGGGCTCCCCTCACTGATTGGACCCTGGCGCAATTAGGATGATACACGAGGTGAATTTGTTGGGCGGGTTTAGTGTCCCTTTAAATGGGGTATGTTCTCTCCGGGTTCACGTTTATTTTACGATCAGCCCTGTACATAAAGATGGCCAGAGGGGGGGGGGAATTTGGCCAATAAAATGTTCACATTCCCCTGATTATATAGAGGGCGCCTCTTTACTAGAAATCGTGATAATAAAGAACCCACTATATAGCCCGCTATTTCGGTGGATCGTCGATTTTCGTCCATTTTTACTATTAGACCTTTTCTAGGAACCCCATTGGTTAATCCACTGTTTCCCCACGGTACGTTCCCGCGCTGTCCCAAAAATCGTAAACCTTAATCGAGCGTTTGAAGTTTAATTTCGACCCTTCTCTCTCTCTCATCCCCGAGATCTTTTAATTTGTTAACCCCTTTTTGAGAAGGTAAAAATTAACGAGGCTTTTCCCCGCTGTTATCCCCAGAAAACCCTCTTGTTTCACTTCCTTCCGACTCGTTGTAATCTTCATTAAAGTTAATGGAGTTCAATTAATTAAGTTGGAAATTGAGATTTTTCGAGGGCTTTAAATTAATAGGAGGTTTCCCTGATTCGAAGGGTAAGGGTAAAATACTGCTGTTTATTTGAATTAATTTTGCAAGCAGGCGGTGATTGCTGGCTTCGTTTTGAATATTAATTCCAGCATTCTTGACCGGATAAGTATTTAATTGGACCTTCCTCAACACCGGCACACTCTGATACTACCAAATACCAAACCCGAGCTACATATCTTTTCCAATAAAATGTTTTTCGTTTTAAAACTATAAAAAATACTTCCACATTTTCGAGTATTTAAAACCATAGTGAAAATTACACTTTTCTATCGCTTTCAATTAATTTTTTCTATAGAAAATGGGTATTAATTATAGTTCAGGGTCAAACCTAATGAACACCCCCGAAGGTTACGCTCCCTATAAGGCCCGTTTATGATTGACAAGGCGCAAAATTTAATTTGTATTTTCCAGACAGGCAAAAATGGAGGAGGGATCGAGAAGCCTTATAAATGCCTTCCCTAGTCTATTCACTCGGGCCTATTATTAAAATATTATCAGCCCCTGGGATTTTTAAGGGGGCGTTTAATAGCAACCTCTTAATAGCGTGGCTGCTATTCAAAAACCCCTAAAGAGGACTCTCGAGACTATTGTTTTCCAAGTGAAGCTGGACTCCCTTCCCAAACCCTCCCCTGGCATGGTCCTCCTTGCAACCCAAAATATTTAAAGATGCGCTGGGATGCCCGCGTTTCGAACCTGGGAGAATACTTCGGTAGACAAAATATGTTTCATCAAGAAGCTCTTGCGAAAAATCTTAACTTAAGCGCCACTATAGATTGTGCGCGGACAAGTGTTGCCAGTGAGTTCAATTCAACCGCTATCTACAACAGCCTGAAAAACATGTAGTTCTGTTTGATTCAGTCTCATTCAGTTCCAAAGTTTGCTAGTTTCTTTTTTATCAAAGTTTTCCGAATTGTTTTGAACATCGCGTGTCCCTATGGAAGCTTATACGTCTAATCGAGATACTTCTTCCAATTCGCGGCACCAAATTAACATACTTTTCATTAAAACTACTTCTCAAAGTCCCTGCTCTTATGAAGGAGCGCTGGGAAAATAAGAACAAGGGCTTTTGGGGTGTCCCTTCCATTCTAGAATCTAGAGAGCTCTAAGAGTTTCGGCGGGTCTCTCAACGCTCTTCTAGACACTCGTAGCAAGGTCCTGGGCCTTTTCCCTTTTTCTTAATTAACAAATAAATTAAGAACTTCTCTTCCTTACCCCTTTCCACCCATTCCGGCTGTTCAGGGTCCATTCTATTCATTCTTATCGCAATTTTTCTATTTCCGTAATTTCGTCTTTTTTCCCCAAAAATATTCCTTCATCAGGAACGAAACTAAGCTAAGCCTTTGTCTGTTAATTTAACGTCAATTCTTCTCTCTGGATAACCCAGCAGTCTAATGATGTATGTTTGAACTAAAAATTTTAAACAGGCTCAATAATTTATGACTAAATTAAAGGGATAACGGATAGTATAGTACGTTGAACCTGGTTGAACTGATTTGCTCTCATAAACTGTATGGCTCGTTTATCAACATTTTTCAGTTTAATTTTCCCTTCAAGTGCCGTTTATACTTCGCAATTAAAATAAAATATCTTAGTCAAATATTAGCATAATATAAAAATGAATATTTCATTTAATTTTGCAGAATGAAGACTCGTAAGGCGCTCTCCAAATTTTCCAGACTGGAAAGAAGGAAAATTTTCAGATGAAAAAAAATATATACATATATATTTAAAGCTAGCGAAGAACTCGTGCAAGGTAAGAACGAATATTATTAGAATATATTTCAAACTAAGTATATAACACGACGGAAGGTATGGTTCACCTAAATGCAGGTATAACAGGAAACGTACTTTAATATATAGTGCAAACTTGCCTTGAAATATCGGACTAAAATTATAGACACGTATGAGCAAGACCATACTATATTCTACTGATCTAACTCTATGTAAAAATAACATTGGATGCGCAATCTATTTCTTCGGATTTTCTATTCATTTCCTACTTGCCATAAAAAAAATCTAAAATATATTTTCTTGAAAATATTTTTGAGCCTCGAAAGCTATCAATATTTTTTCAAGTACTCATAGGCCTAGACATTTGAAGTTTATTAACCTGAAACTATGAAATAGCTTTAAAGATTTATTGAAGTGGTACTTAAGTGCGGCAACAAGTATTTTAGTTTGTTATAGTGATTAAAAGCTTAGATTAAGTGCAATCTTCATGTCCACGACATAAAAATTTCTGAAATATACAGGGTGTTTCTGATTTTGAGTCGAAAATGTAACTTCTATCTCCATTTTGCCGTCCGGGACGCTGTTTTCGAGTTATGATTTGAGTGTTTAAATTAGAAATAATTGTCTAAATCAGTTTCTTAATAAAATTTCAGGGGTCATCAATAAAATACTGCATCCAATCTTAACTTGAAAACAGTGTCCCTTGTGGCAAAATGGAGATAGAAATTAGATTTTCGACCCAAAATCGCCTAAAGAACATCCGCCATAATTTATGGCCGACTTATCAGAAACACCCTGTAATATTTATCATGGAATTTCATGTTAAACTTCGCGATAATTTACTTCTGCTCTATTGTATCGCGCACTTTAGCCTCTCGGAACCTTTTCTCGCGCGTCCTCCAAATGAGGTGTCATTACTTTTTGTTCAGGCATACTTAGACCCATTTTGATTGGTGCACCCTGACTCTAGACCAAGTCTGTTCGTGACATTAGAGCACCCCTGGAAATATGGGATACTGCGAATTTGAGGATCTACTATAGCTAGTAGTTGAAGATAAAAAAAAATACTTGAAACTTTTCTATTAAAATGGAAGAGTCTGCGAGAAAGAACTCTTGATGCGTTGGCAAAATTTCTATTGTGTATTGAGGAAGTTTGGGACCAAGAAGGTCTTTTTGCAAAACGGTGTGAAGTCGTGTTTAGGTTTCTGTAAAAATATCTCGTTCATCAGAGAGGGAGGGAGAGAAAGAAGTGGAAATGGGTTAGGGTACATGAGCTCAAAAAAATAATCCAGATAACAAGTGTCAATTCTTTAAATCCTTAAAGGTCAATTTTAACTGTTTCGTACTTCCGGGAACTAGCAATCTGTTTCCGGAAAATAACGGCCCACTTACCAAAGAGGAGTAGAATGTTGTTGACTAATTTAGATGAGTTAACTTGAGTTGAGTAAACTACTTGGGACCGGTGAACAGTCAAGGCTATACCCTAATATCAGAAATACATGTATTTCTGCTAATATTGAAGTTTCTCCTCCTCTTGCTTAGCTCTCTCTCTGTTCTATTGAGGAAATAAGGAGCTCCTGAACCTAGGGTGACATCTATCCAAAAACTCCAGCACTATACATTTCATTTTTTTTCTCTTTCGGATACTATTCCAAAATTAATGAATGAATATTTATTTTCTCTCTATTAGCACAAGAAGATCCCTTTTAGAAAAGTCTGTAATAATGGTTCGCGATAAAGTTATCTACAAAGTAAAAATTTACGAAGAAATTGGTGTAGCCACCTTATAGGGGCAAAGCTCCTAATGCTTTTCTTATGAGCCCCTGTAAATTGCTTCATCTGCCGAACTCCGGTGTTCATGACGAAAATTTTTTCATTTATCAACGTTTACGTATAGACTGGACAGGTAATACAGATTAAGGCTGTCATAATGTGAGGTTTTTGGTGGAGAATTTATACAGATATTAACAATCTCGCAGCTTAATTATGGTACTTTAGTCGTCTTATTAGTTTAAATTGACTATATAGATTTAATTTGACAGTTTATAGCTATTTTGACTTCGGCCCGTTCAAAATGATTTATACATATATTCTTGGTGTTTACGTAGCCTCATTGTTGCTAAAGTAGTCTAAATTTATACCAAAAATGTAAAACAAATGGGCTATCACCAAGACAACAGTGTCGACCGACACCTTAAGCCTAACTCTTCCAAATTCTCAGACACCTTACATAAACATATTATTTTAGCCTTGTTAAATAAAGGACCCTAACGTCGTTGCTTGTCATTATCTAACCTACAAGATACTCCTAACCTTACCTAACCCGACTCTAAAGCCAAGGCTTAAATTAGGTTCCTTTTTCCTAAGCCTTTGTGTCAAGTAACTAGCTTGATTCTTATTAGGCATCCCGTTTGTAAGCGAGTAATATAGTTTGAAGGATGACATCGTTCTCTATGGAAATTTTCTTTCGCGTTTAGTAGAGCTTATTTTCTCTAACATGCTCTAGCGTAATTCACTAGCCTATGTTGGCATGCTTATTTGAAATACGATGGTTAAAGATAAAGAAGCCCTTCAAACCTAAAGCTCCTCTGTATTTGAAGTTTTAAAATCTATTTAGAAAACAGCGTGCCATTCACTGTAGTAATTTTCTTGTAATTATTAAATATAATTTTAACATTAACAATCCCTAGAATCTTCCGGAAGTGACGTTAAAAGTTTGATGGAGAGGGAGTAGAGATCAAACCGGATATGGGAAATAGTTAATAAGGGAACGTGCTAGATTCACTGTGGGTTTTTGGTTAGGCCTAATCAGAGAAATTAGTAACCTTGCTCTAAATGCTCCTGATTTTTGGAAGAATCATGTTACAATTACCCCGCTTCGTGCTGGTACACTTCTCTCGAACAGAAGTATTATGTACTTCTGACTAACCATTCCAATTCGAGTATCCATGGTGTCCAGGGCAAGCTTTCTATCTCGGCCTATACGCGACTATCAATATCCCCACGAGTCATTTTCTGAAAAATGGTTCTTTGGGACCCCAGTCATTTACCTTTTCTTATACCTTTTGTTTCCCGCCTGGAAGTCAATAGACTGAGAGTCTCGCAAAGGCTTAAAGAATAATGTTGAATATACTTTGGTTATATTGGCTCTGTTTCGACGGAAGAAGGGAAAGTTTTGCGGAGCCGAAATCGGGGTATTACTCCCTCTATCCTTTTTCGATTTTCTTTGACGTTATTCATTATGGGATGTTAATGGTTTAAGTCGGTTGTTTTTCGGTAATTAATTAAGAGGAGATGCTGAACTTATGTGATAGAAAATGCCTTCAGGACATAATAGGTTTGTCTATCATTTGCTGCCAGATCGATTTATCGATTGTGGCTTATTTTAAAAACAAAGATTAAAGAAAAGGGAATTACTAAATATTATACAGATTTAACTTTTTTGATATTTTGAGACAAGGCTTAGTTTAGTTTTCTATATTTTTTTAGTCTAACTACAGAAGCTCACTACTCGAAAAAGAAAACCACTTTTGACTGTTTTATTTTTATTATTTATTTTTAGATAATCTTATTTATATATATAAGAAAGTGGTTCTTTGTGCACAATTCGATACCGAATTTGACCAAACTGCATGGTTGATATCAGTAATGTTTTAGAAGTGGTTTGGTTGAGTTCCTCAAAGGTGGGTCCGCGAACACCTATCTAAATTACAAGCACTTTTTTTTAGATTTACAAGCACTTTTTTTTAGATTTACAAGCACTTTTTTTTTTAGATTTACAAGCACTTTTTTTTTAGATTTACAATCACTTTTTTTTTAGATTTATCAAAATTTAGCTTTTTTTTTATCGAGATCACATTTGAATAGACACCGAAATTGTGGAGCTCGCTTAGGATTTTTTATATATTATATTATGTTATATTTTAATTAAGTTCTTCTAAGTTTTCAAAGTAAAATCCAATTTGTTATTTTTTATTTTTTGGGATTTTTCTACATAGTTTAAGCCCAAAATTGTATTATATTAGAGCATTTTTAGTCCTATATTTTCCTATAAAAACACATTTTTTCTCCTGTAAAATCCTATAATTCCGGAAAAAAATTCCTATTTTTCCTATAAGGAATATAAATTTAAGAGTGGGCTCCCTGGTATAGCTAATAATTTATAAAAAAAATGGAAATAAAAAAAAAGGTTCTTACGAATTTGTTCAATGTTCTCCATTTGAATTTCACCGGAATCTAGCTGGATAGCACAGCGGCTTTTCGAGATTGAATTGTGAAGTACTGCTAACAAGGATTACCAAAGTCAAGATGAACCCAAACGCCCAAGTCCTTCGCTTTTATAGCCGGCTACTTGAAGCATCAGGGTCATTTTACCGGACTGTACTTTGTTGTTGGTCTTTTACCACTGATAAGGAGTAAAGTTCACCTATTGATACGTTTGTGTTAGGGCACTGGGGAAAGGACAATGAAAGGTATTTCCTACCCTTAATTCTATAGTCAAGTATCAAGTTTAGGAGGAGGGGCTCAAATCAAGAAATATTTTGTAACAAAATAATTTCATATTTTCATAAATACTCCTTTTTTTTGGTAATATACTATTTTGAAACTATCCATCTTTGAGGGGCCTTTTGAAAAATGTTTCTCTTCGCGAAAAAGTTTGAACTAAAGGGGTTTTTTGCTGTCCCCTCAGTGTTGCCAGGCCATTGGTGATTCAAGAGATTGCAGAAAGAAAGGCTAGTATATAGTTCAGTTTGAATCAGTACTTGACCAACTTTACTCACATAGTAGGGCCTGGCAACACTGCACTGAAGTTTAAGGTAGCTAAGGGCGTATAATGCGATGTCAGTTTACGATTTTTCTAGTGCTTGATTGTTAGACCAAAACTTCTCAAAAATAAACCGTTGTGGATATTCGGATCAACGGAAGAGTAGCTATTTTGACTTGAAATAGACCATTTCAGAAATTACATACAGAGAACCAACACACAGGGCGCCATTGGGGTATTCTCCCTCGCGTCAAGAAGCAACGCCAGATGGAGCCCAAGTTCACTACACGCGGGAGGCTATATAGTCAATAGACAAATTCATTTATTACAAACAGAGAAACCAACACTCGGGGGCGAGGCAGCCATTGGGGTATTCTCCCTCGCGCCAAGAAGTACCGCTAGGGGCAGTGCAAGTTGACTAGCTTCCCTGGTGTACTGAACCCGGACTCCATCAGTAAAATAGTTTAATTTCCCATATCAAAGACCCCGAATTTTTGGGCTTACTTTGAACTTTGAACTTTGAAATTTCTGGATAATCCAATTCTCATATGGCGAAACCCTGCGCGTGTTTTTATCTTTCCATGTTTTCGACTTTAACCCTTTGTTTTCATAAGCGACACAAATTGACGAAAAAATATTTTTAAGTTATGTACACAATAAAAGTTGAAAAGAGAAGTTCAACAAGTTGTATGAATAATATTGGAGTTTATTTTTAAATCAAAACCCACCGAAACTACCGCATATCTAAAGGGAATATTACCAGAAGATTTACAATAGGTGGAAGAATTAGACAAGACCTAATGATTACACGTTGAGTATTTAAAAATTTTACTCTTGGGCTAATTAGAATTTTAAATGATAATACCGAAATTATTCAAATTCATATAAGAGTACGTTATATTTATGGAAAAGTTAAAGATCACGTAACATAGTATTGAAAAGTCCGTTCTTTTAAGGTATGTTATACCTTAAGAACTAATGGGGGATGGAGTAGTATGTAGACCTCGTTTTTAATACTAATTATTTAGTAAGAAGAAAACATTAATTTCCTTAAATATATTTAGAAAAATTCCTTTCTTTTAAGGTGTAATGTTATGTTAACTGAACTTTTCTTTAATTATGAATGGAGAAAAAAAACTAAAAAGTATATATTTTTTAATTTTATTTTTATTATCGAAGCTTTTAAGAGATACGAAGTATTTTACAGAAATGTGTATTTAAAAAATAAGTTATGCTTGAGAAGCATATTTTTTATAAGTATATGAAAGCTAGCAGGGTTTTTTTTGGGGGGGGGGGGAGATTCTTTCAAGTGCAGTTTGAAAATGGTACAAAAAATAAAACCCACGTGTGTTTAAAAAGTAGCTTAAAATGTTCATCTTACGAGTTAGCTAAGTAGCGATTAAAGTAGGCCTAAGAGTAATTAAAAAATATATGCATTTTGAAAAAAAGAAACGTCCCGTAATTAACGAGAAATACGTCTGCTGCGAAGTCCTGTAGAATTGCGTGGTGTTTTTTTAAGTTGCACCATGTTGTATTTACAAGGGTTTTTGGGACAGTAGCTTTGAGTATGGGCGTTGTTCCCCGTAGCTCCGCAAATTGTACAGGTGTAATCCCTCAAAATTGGGCACGTGATGAACTTGGTTTTTTTGTCCTTTAGATTATGACTCATGATGAAAGCCTTATTGTCACCATTGCTCCTACAGAATTCGCAACCCCGAAGAACTGGACGTTTTTCTAATTTTAATTAAACGGATCTTAATTTTAAATTGTAATTATAGTTATCTTTCGAAAAGTTTGGTAGCATGCGGAAAACATCTAGAAATATAGATAAAAGAAATAAAGTCGGCTAAGATTCTTTAAATTACCATCGTAATCAAAGCTAAGCCTAATTCCACGAATGTCAATCGGTAGAAATAGGCTTAACAAAGGAAACAGGTTTCGGGTCGGGACTGGCTATGTTAGTAAGATCAGAAAAGTTAGTTAAGATTTCCATCGGAATTTTTTTCCCGCTTACTGCTGGTGCCCGAGATTCGGGTCTGAGTTTCATTGGGCAAAGCTCGACTACGAGGGTTGGCGTAAAGCTCCGAGACTTCTTCTGAAATGATTGCGAAATTATTCGTCGAGTTAAATGATTGGTTAATTTGAAATAGATTTGTTCCCTCAAATTATAAGAACCCCGAAACACATGAAGGATTCATACCATTTACACCAGGAGGCTTTTGTCCGACAGGTAGCCAGGCCTTCTGGTGTAATTGTCACGGATCATCCATGTGTGTAAACTATCCAAGCCTCTAAGATTACCAAATCCATTTCTTACCGGGACTGAAAACTATTAAGTCTGCTTGATTGGCACCGGTAGACTTCTTGGTAATTGCCCGAAAACCACGTGGCGGTACTTGTTCGGCTTCATGGAAAGCTTGATAAGGCGGCGAAGGTAATTCGGTACACGCGTGTTTGACCGCTTCTTCAGTATTTTCAGTCGGAGAAGTCATACTTCTAACGTAAGGCAACCTTCGGTACGTTTCATCAGGAGAGACGACTTCTATGGGGTTATCAATACGCTCGTCAAATATGACGCCTCCATAGATGTCATCTTCGCTGGCCGAGCGACCAGGCGTGAAATTTGGTACGCGTGGAGATTGAATGTTCGGCGATTGTAATTTTCCCGCGCTTAACTGATCACCGTATGGAGTTGAAGGAGATTTAAACAAGAAGCTGAAGTTGGATTCCATGGCACGTTTTTGTAACTGTATTTGCTCCTTCCGCATTCTCTTCTCTGAAAGAAAAATAATAGATGGTTGACTCGCAATCATTTACATAGGGTTGAATTGTGGGTGAAATTTCAATTAATTTAGATTGATTGATTTATTGTTGAACTAATTTTACCGAAGAGGTTATAAAGAAGGGAGGGATTTGACGCTAGCATCTTTGACAACCAATTTTTGAGAGTTCTCGTTTTTCTTTATTATTTGTTATATTGTCCTCCAAATATCGTGTTCACCGTATTTCAACCAATAAGAGGGCAGAGAAAAATGCGCGCACACCGGAAGTTGAAAGGAAAACTTTAAAATCGAGAACTATTTAGTTCCACTCCTCTCTATGATTTTACAGACCGTTTGTGAACCATGAAACCAAAGAGGGGCAGTAGAAGGCTTGACGGAGTGTTCTCACTTTCTAAAGTTTTCCCCTAAGCTTTCGATGGCGCATAAAAATTAAAGCGAGAACTCCGTCCCAAAATGCCAAAGCTGCTAGCTTCAACTCCCCCTCTTTCTGAACTCTTTGATGAGACTAACGAGAAAGAGTTCAGTTTGAATCTTTCAGTACCTAATTAACTTAGCTCACATTGGGCCTGACAACTCAACTCTGCGGAGAGCAAATTTAGTAAAACCTATCGTTTTATTAATTGAAGCATAAGCGTGGGAATTTAATATTGACGAAACGATCTCGCAATTAAAGGGAAAGTGAACTATTATCTTTTAAAATTGATTAATAAATACCTTGTTTCTTTGGCAAGCATTGCTCATAATGCATTCTTCTAACAGGACCTTCTTGAATAACTTGCACGCAGTAATTACAATTGTAAGGACTGTCTTTAAGATATTGGTTAATATCTTCGATCGGAATTGAACTTATTGAAGGTTCCCCAGTTGCTCCATCAGAAAAGGTGGAATTACCGTGATCTAGGGGTAATCTAGAGTTCCCCCTAACATCGAACCATCTAGAGTTTTCCTGTTGTGCCATCGCGAAGTTACGAAAATATTGACCGTTTTGCATCTTTTTTCCTTCAGCACCGAAACCAAACTAAACCAAGCGCACCCGTTCCTTCAGACAAACTGAATTTCAAAACTTATTCCCACGGTTTTAAAACTTTTTGTTCCAAGCGCTTTTACTTTTTATGACTGGGGTCCTGTGACTCACTGTCTCAAATATATTTAACAAAACCGTAGACCCCTCCCCACCCCCAATTTGTTAGTTCAGTGCGAGATTTTTTTATTTGTGTTTAGTAAATTATAACCAATAGATAGGGTAAAAGTTTACATAGGTTAATAAGATTCTATAAGTTAGACATTAATCACTGTGAGATTTACATAGAGCTGCTATATACAAATGCTTAGTACAGACTTTAATTTAGAGATTGGGCTGTAAAATTGTGGTCAGTGCTCGGGTATTACAAATGTTATACTTATGAAATATATATTACTAACTTATGATGCTGTTCAACCGCAGTTTGCAACGTTATAACTACTATAGTCTAACATTCTCAATAGCGTTCTATCCTTTGCAAACTGCAGTTGTTGTTTTTATTTTGGCTCTATTTTCCCAGACCTTTGATTTATTTTCTTGCCCCTTTTTATGAGGTTAATGGCTTAAAAAACGTACTAAAGTGAAAGGTTACGCCTTGGATGGAAAATTTTCAAAAGTCCAAAGTGACCATTATAGAGTGGTTGCACGACCATGACCCTGCAATGTTAACACGTCATGGCCTATGGTGTAAGAAAGCCTATGACCGCTCTTCGAGATAGCTCAAGGGTCAAGTTTAAACTTTAATTGTCGCGTGTCAAATTCAAAATATAGGTATGCTCCTCATGGGCAAGCATTTTCTTTCCATAACCTCTTTCTTTAGTAACCTTACCTATGATGGAGTTAATTTATGACGTAGGTGGCTGGGGATAGGTGCCCTTTTCATTTTGCCGACGTGGTAATTGGGCTGATAAGAACTAAGGAGAGTGAACCATATCTATTTGAAACATTAACCCTGACCTTTCAGTAGTTTCGATTTTGAAATATATCACTTTATTGTGAAATATCTTTTATTTATTTTTTTGAAATCGGAATTTTTTTGTTTGTCGGTAAGTTACTGTAGGAATAGATAAAGAAGGAAGAAGTGAATTTTGTTGAATAGTCACTTCGCTGGAGGTAATTGCCGGACACCGTGTGCCTTATGTTTTTAAGCGTTGCACTTAACAGTACTTAAATGATTACGCGCATTATCAGTAACCGGTATCCATACCATGAAGGAATCTGAGAGCCGCTAGCCCCTCGGAATAGACCATTTCGATTTAAGTAAGAAATGAAATATAAAGTGGTCTGCCCTGTACTCTTTTTGTATCGTGAGAGTGTGTATCTCAATAGTGAGTGTTGCCTACCCCTCTTTTTTACCTCGGAAAGGTCTATTACCCTTCAGCGTGTGTTCTTCCCAGAATTTCAGTTCCCACGCTATTCATTTCATCTCGAATGTACCGCGGTAAAACATATATCTACCAAATGCTTACATACGAAGTAGTTAGTGTGAGAACTGAGACCTATAGTTTTTAAAACTGTATTTACCAATTGACATTCCTATAAGGCAACCATGAATTTTATAGCAAGTGCCCATGAATATAGTACCTGTTACCCTACAGCAGGTGTTACTCCCAGACTTTCAATTCCCAAGCTGTTCATTTCATTTTAAGTGTACTGCGGTAAAACATCTACGATACGCTTAGTAGTGCAAGACTTTCTATAGTTAGACAGTTGACACGCGTAAAAACAACTATGAATTATATAGCACGTACCCATGAATATAATGTCTCAATGCCTTTAAAAGAAATAATAGTTTGGTGTAAAGACACAAAGCAGTTCATAACTAATTAACGCTCTTTATTACACCATCACCGATTAACAATTATAAATAATTAAGTTTAAAAAGATGCTTAAGTGAAAGGGGAATTAAACTTTTAATACGAATTAAAATATAGTTTTAAAAAGTGGAGTTTAAAAGTAAAACTTTGTCTATAGTAAGAAAAGTCGGATTTTGTTTTTGGATATGATTTTAATGCTTTATGGATCCGCTGCAGGAACGCTTATGTCCAGACTTCTTTTGAGGCGGCGGCTGGGAATTGGCATACCTTTGTTCAGTGTAAAGTCTGGGTTGTCCAACTGGGCCTAAAGTGCTCCAATACCTTAAATCCTGTTCTAAAATACGAATTTTAAGATTTTATTAAAGAGACAGACCCAAAGCTTAAAAGCAAAGTACCTAAAAGCTTAGACATTTACACATATTACAAATATAAACAAAAGTTCTCGCTCTAACCTATTTCAAGTTGAAGTTTCGTCATGCCTTAATACAAGGTAGTTAAAAATAATTGCAGAAATATTTGTAGTATTGCTCCATTACGTGTCGTAGCAGAACCAAACCACTATGGATTTAAAGCAATTAAGAAAAGGCAGCATTTAAAGCATTCTTAAAAATATCCTGAAGTGCGGTACTTACCCGGCATATTTACTTGTCGCTTTTTCGATGGATTCGTATGTGCAAAGACGGGAGCTTCCCACGGAATGAAATTTTTTGACCAGTCCTTGATTTCGTCTTTTTTGTTGGCGCATTTTTGTCTGCTCATGTCTTGTCCGAATTCTAACCCTGGAGTCACGAGCGAAGTCGACGTTTTTGGAAGGGTTTCTTCCCACACTGCATGAAGAAGAGATTAATATTTACTCAATTTTATCTGTATCAAAGATTTCGTGACAACACTCGTGATGGTGATATCAATATAGTTAAATATAAGTATAAAAAAGAGCAATGGTGTTTGTTTATCTTTAATTAGTTTATGATAAGAAGTACAAACTTTAGTTTTTGCACTACGCAAACAACGAATAAAGACAACAGTTTCATTGTAATGGTTATTGGGTTATTGTTAAAAAAAAATCACCCTTTTACTGTTTGAATCCGTTTTCTTTGCCCCACTTCAATTGAAGAGTTTACTTACACTTGCTCCCATATCGAACTTCATCCCGAGGCTTGCACGTGGTCCTATGCCATTCTTCAACGTATTCGTAGCTAAGATACGCCCGGCAAGATCGACAAGCGTAAGGTGTTTTCAGAAATCCTGGCAAAGTTGGTGCTTCACCGTTCCCTTTGGATTCTAAAGAGGCTTTGTAAAGTTCCCAGCAAGGGTTTAACTCTTCGGTAGGCCACTTGGCTGGGTCATTCTGATTCGCGGCACTCTGGATGGAAGAACAGTCCTCCGATGTGCCCGCGTCCTCTAAATTTTCCCGCTGGGAGTCGTGTATTATCATGGGCGGTGGTGGGACGTCCATTGCCACGCGTGTTCGCGGATTTGCTGTTATTACTTCAGTGTTAATTTCTGACATTTTAATTTTAAAATTAAAATTAAGTCGAACTGGGGCTGAGGACGCGAAGTTAGGGATGCTTTTGAGACAACAGAAATTTATTTAGTGCATTTTGTACCATTTTCATTTTGGAAGAGTGGTCACCTGACATTTTTATCAATACCATTTTATCTAATTTTTAAGACTATTGCTTTTAGCTATTTTAGATTATTAAATATATGACAGCGTGTAAAAATCATCGGACAATATTTTTTACACGAAATAAATAAAAATGTAATTTCATCTCCGATCCCAATCCTCCATGATTTTATGTCACTAGTTTCCCGGGTTCAGTTTGGCGCCACATTTTTACTCTTATTTATATTCAAATCGTCAGGCGCCATCTAGCGCGGGAAATCATCTCATTACACGGATACTTCCTCGAAAGTTATTGAACTGGAACGAAAAGTACTATCAAAAATTGAGTTTATAAACATAAGATAAGTAAACATTAGGCTGATAACGGGTTGGATATAAATGTAATATAAACGCTATTATCTTTGTTGTTCGTGTTTTCACCGATCATAAAGGTAAATTACCTTCCTTAATTGTTTAAAGTTCTCTAATTACCAACTGTCAAAATTAAACCAAGGCTTATCGTACTTCCCCTTATTTTATTTAATTGCACCATTGTAGCAATCTAAATATAGCTCTTGCATAAGCCCTGAAAACTTTTAGTTGAACTGCAAGCTTATGTAAATGTTTCATCATTTAAATCTACCACCCTCGTTAAATCTTTTGTGTGTAAAAATCATTTGATTTGTGACAGTGAAAGTCGAAGGTTGGGAAAACCTTTCTCTCACAGACAAGGTATAGATCTCAGAGACTAGGTGAATTTTTTTTTATCTTGAGGAAAAACCCGTTATTTTAGAAAGTCGTTGGTCTAATTTCGTTTTTCTTTGCTCCATTTCCTACCCCTACATTGATCAATCTACATTCCACTTCTATTAGATTTATTTAAAAAAAAACCTCCCGTAAACCGGAAATTGTGCTTTCATTTTTTGAACTAAGGTGTATTTGACGTTTAACACATTTATATTGCTGATTTAGTTGTATTTGGTGTCCTAGTTTGAAAGTTAATCGTGTTTAGGCATTGCTAGGTGATTATATGCATAGTAAAACTGGGCCTGTAGACCTTATTTTAGTGAAAGTTTGGAGTTCATCTGTAGGGTGACTTAGGAGGAAAATAAACGTTGATGGCTGCCAAAGCATCTTGGCACTTTAAGCAAGTTAGGTATTAGGAAAATTCTTGGCAGAGTATTAGAAAACCTTTATTTACCAGCTTAAGAAAGAAATAAAAGGTAGATAGTTGTTAAACACACTGCAGCTGTAGACTAAAAGATAGGTAAATATAACCTTAACCTTCTGCTAAGACTTTTGATAATTAGTTTGTTCAAAAATCACTGTGATTAGAGCTTGTAAGTTATTAAGTCTTAAGAAATCTGTTGATGCGTATAAGATTCCAAAAATTATGTGTAAAACAGTCTAAAGGCTCAAAATTGTTATTAAAATATTTTTCCAGAAAAATATCATGGAAGCACTCATTGGTTTATTTGACCCAAACGATCAGGATGAATATCCATCCACTGATCGAGATCGAAATGGAAATAAGTTCAAGTGTAAAAATTACACGACGATGGAACTTGGAGATGATGTTGTCAAGAATGGCAATGGTCATTGCTATAACAAAAGGATGACCCTAGACTCTGATAAAATCAGTTTACCGGAATGCCTTCCTCCAGAGGCAGCTGAGGGCAATATAGAGTACAAATTGAAGTTAGTCAACCCATCTAAGAGTCGATTTGAACATTTGGTGACCCAAATGAAATGGAGGTTACGGGAGGGACAAGGTGAAGCTATATACGAAATTGGAGTAGAAGATGGTGGACTTTTAGTTGGACTAAGTCCTCGCGAAATGGAAGCCTCAATGAGGACCTTGTATCTCATGGCGGAAAAATTGGGAGCCACTTTGACTGTTTTAAGGCAGAGGACAATATCTCAAAATGGTGAACTCAAGAAAGTTGCTGAGGTTTGTAGAGTTATTTATTAATTTGTTTAGGAATGGGGACAGCTCTACATTAGCCCAATCAGTAATGAGGACTATAATACTGACTCTCCAATTAGGTACTTGTTCGAAAAGTACCAGATGATCAGCAAACCATTGAACTTCGTGCTGCTGTTTTGGGGAACTTAGATGTAGGGAAAAGTACCTTACTCGGTGTATTGACGCAAGGCGAACCTGATAATGGTCACGGAAGTGCCAGGTTAAACTTATTTCGTCACTTACACGAAATTCAATCAGGACGTACATCCAGTATTAGCCGAGAAATCTTGGGATTTGATTCTCGAGGTTGTCCCGTCACCTACAACATCTGCAGGACATCGGAAGAGATTTGCGAGACTGCTAGTAAATTAATTACCTTCATTGATTTAGCGGGACACGCGAAATATCTTAGAACAACCGTGTTTGGTCTTACAGGTAGAATTAGTCATCATCCTATCCAGGATAAGTAGTTTTAATTTTAAATTACGCTTATGTTTAAGGTCATTCTCCGCATTTCGCAATGTTGGTTGTTAGCGCAATATCTGGGATTGTTGGAACCACGCGGGAACATTTAGGTTTAGCGATGGCCTTGGATGTACCTGTTGTTGTTGTGGTTAATAAGTTAGATTTGGCGGGGCGTCACGCTCTAGATAAAACGTTAGAGCAGTTGAAAACATTACTGAAAGGACCCGGTTGCAAGAAAGTAAGTGGTTATAGACCCAATTTAAGTTGATACACGCTCAAGATTACAAATCACTTATTAGGTCCCACTGACGATTGAATCAAAAGATGATGCCTTAACAGCGGCGAGTTTATTGTTATCGGATAGTATAGCACCCATTTTCTTGGTATCTTGCGTCACTGGAGAAGGATTGAATCTCTTGTATACTTTCCTACACGTATTACCACCGGGATTATCGACAAAGGAACGCGAAAAGAAGTTGCAGAGACCCGTTGAGTTTCAGGTTAGTTAGTAAAGACTAAAGACGGTGCAAGAATAAACTTGATCTAATTGTAACCCGTCCAAAATCAGGTTGACGAAACCTTTAGGATACCGGATGTAGGCGACGTTGTAGGAGGTTTATTAGTAGGCGGTGTCATCCGCGAAGGTGACCATCTCTTAGCTGGACCTACCGAATCTGGAACCTTCCGTCCAGTCTCAATTCTTTCACTCCATCGACATAAAGTCGCTTGTCGGGTCGTTCGAGCCTGCGAGAGCGCTTCGATTAACATATCGTTATCGAATGGCAACTATAGAGGCCGTAGAAAAACGCAGCAGCGTGGAATGGATGAAGAAGATTCTTCTTCTTCTTCGTCTTCCGGAGATGATGTAGAACCACCGTTTTATCTTCGTCGAGGAATGGTTCTTGTCTCAGCAAGTGAACCATTGCCTCCCGTGTGTCTATACTTTCAAGCCAGGATTAGAGTTCTGTTTCATGCCACCATCATTCTTCCGGGATTTCAAGCCACCGTCCATATAGGTAACGTTCGTCAAACCGCCACCGTCATAGGAGTGATGGGAGGGCAAGGAGTGGCTACTAACGAGACCGCTTCAGTCATGTTTAAATTTATGCGTCATCCGGAATGTATTCATCCTGGAACGCAGTTACTCTTTCGAGAAGGTAATTCTAAAGGTATCGGGCAAGTAACGCAGGTCTTTAGGGTCGATGATGGCACGTCCGTCGGTGTACAGCCTGCAAAGTAAACTAGGCCGTCTAGTTAAATAGTAATTATCAAAAAATATTAACAAAATTACACCTTGAAGCACAAATTTCTTAACAAAAGGACATGTTTATAAGAAAACTCTTTAAAATGATTAATATTACAACAGTACCGAGAAACAACATCACATTGTGTTAATAATATCTTCGATCTCTTTTTATTAACCCCCCATCAATGAACAGCGTTTCATGGTAATGTTTTATCATCACGCGTTATTTGTTTTTACAAATTTAAAGTCACTCAAGCGCAAGTGTCAGTGACGTGTTCAAAGTTTTGTTTTATTTAGCGACAGATTTGCTTGTAGTTTTTGAAAGGGATCATATGATAAGATCTGAAAAGAGAGTAGAGTATATCATGGAAATAAAATTTTCTAATGATAATATCGGGAAAATTGTTTCCGAATTTGTTGCGACAATAATCCAAATTTTTGGGGTTTTTTTTTTTTTTTTTTTTTTTTTTTTTTCTTCATATCGTCACGAAACATCTCTCATAAATAGTTAATATTTTAATTAGAGTTTAACACAAATAATAATAAGTTACGATTGTTGAATCCTTAAAGATATTTTTATGATTTTAAATAATTGAAAGTCAACACCCACCAAAGGATGTTTTTATTAAATTCTTTATTTAACTTTAAAAAGAAAAATCTTTTACTCTCCACTTGAACTTTTAACTAATCTTTCTATAACTCTTCTTAACCCTTAATCTTCTACAAATATATCAAAACTCCACTATTTCTTAAAAAGGGCAAAAATGTGTGTAGCTGTATGCCCACAGTTTTCAGATTTAAGTTAAAACTGAAACAGTTATTAATAAAACAAATTTCAATTAACGATTTTGTTTTTTTCTTTTAAATTAACGATTTCATCAAGAAGTTATATCAGTATCTCAGAGAGAAGGTATAAGATGCCTTTGTATTCGCGCCAGGCCATAGTCCCAGTCCCCCTTTCAAAATACAAGGGGGGACGTAAAAGGAGGCGCCGGGCTATTTCGCTGCCTCTCCTCAGTCGGAAAATATGACTGTAATTTTCGTCACTCGCGTCGTCGCGCTGACGTGAGTTTTCAAGAACCAATGATATGCTGGTTGTAATTTAGAGGCGACGGGGATTGACTCCGGACAGGCTACGTTTGGACTGGAGATAAAGCTGGAAATCTGGCGAATTTATACCTTCTCTCTGAGATACTAGATATAACTTCTTGATTTCATTTATTGGGGAATTCTAGGTCTAGATGGAAAACTGCTTTATCAGCGGCGTTTATTATGAGCATTGTGTGTACAAGAAGTTAAACACGTTGACGTTTTTTTCTTTACTATCAGGTAGACAGCTGTCAAGGTCCCAAAACGCTTACATAGGTCGGTAAGTAATGAATTACTCTGTTGGTAGGCTTCATAGACCTTTTCAAGGTAAAAAAGGGGGGAGGGGGAGGCAACCCTCAGTATTGGGGCATATAAAGGGTTGATACATTGCCGTTTCTGCGCACTCCCGGAATATAAAATGACTACAGCGTAGGCGCCGAAAAGTGAGATGGGAGGCGAAGTTTTACCCCCGTGTCTTTCCCCCTTAGTTACATCCAAATGGTCTATTATCCGCGGTTCGAATTTGGCGGGAAAGTAGTTCAGGAGAGCGTAACGTGATGTCACTGGATTCCCGCCCAAAAGGCGACAGAGGGAAGTTTAGGAAGGAAATATGAGTTTTTTTTTTTAATTTACGGTATAGTAGGCCTATAATTTTTAATTTGTTTAATTACAGCTAAAATTTTGCAATTTGATTTCTTTTCACTTATGTTTCTGCCCTAAGCGCTTCCAAAATGTATATAGACAAATATAATATCACCCCTCCCCCATTTCCCGCCAAAAAAAGCGCAATGCCTATTTTTCATAATTTCATTTTTGACCTATTTTCTATAAACATTTCCATAATTTATACTATAAAACCGTTCGTATTTTACGATCAGAGATAATAAACCGTTAGAATCGATAAAAAAGTAACCCTGTGAAAAGTAGAAAACGGTATTTAATTTAATCTAACGTGAAAACGTGTTCTATGTTTAACATCTAGATTGTAGACCAGTTCTTTCGGATAAAGTTTTCCAACCCTTTCCTTGGCGATATATATACCGGTTTTTGGGCTTCGGGACCACATATTTTATTACAAAAGAAGAGACCTAACATGGACCTAAATGATATAAATACACCATCACAGAGAGGGGTGCGTTTTTTATCGTAAATCCCTTCAGGGCATGATGGTAGGGAGGGTTGAAATTGCGTCATACGATTTTTCCCATGCTTCCGTATGCAGGGGGTTACCGTAGCAGCTCCGTAGCTGAGATAGAAAAGCAGGATGAAGCCATTCTACCATTGATTTTTGCAGGAAAGTAGGCCTAGTTGCGTACGGAGACAGTCAGTGTGCCCTATTCCGAGAGCGAGCGCCAGTGCTGCTGACTCTATTGGAAGTTGTGGATAGAGAGAGAGAGAGCGAGTTCAAAACGCTTCGCGTACTACGAGAAACGCACGTGTAATTTTCAGACACAAGAAAGCCGCCATCGCGCGCGCACACCCCGCTTTCGGAACTTCATCAGAAAATCTACAGTCTCGCGTGTAGACTATACGGAAGTCCAAAGTCTAAAAAAGACGCAGCTATTTTTTACCATTTCAAGAAAAATCGAGTGGTGAATATCAGTTATCTTTGAAGAGGTCAAAAATATCGCTCAGCCCGAAAAACCTTCGAACCTTACCACGTTCCACCACGACGTTTTTTCAAGTTTCGTCTTATCACTTCTTGAAATTATAAAATAATTTAATAACTATGAGAGTCAAATCCTAACGAAAGTCTTAGAGTTAAGCCTTACGCGAACCGTACGGTTGTGAAATATATTTAAATCAAACTATTCTACCGTCGGTCGGATTTAGGCTAGACTTAAGTTGGTTGACCCTTCACCCGGCTGCTTAACCATGACGAAAAGCGATTCTTACGCGGTCAACGACAAGACCCAAGACGAGGAACCGTCAGAAACGACCAAAATGAAAGCGGTTGACAGTGGTCAAGAAGGCGACGTGGTTTGCTTGAAGGCCAAAATGGGATTGTTGAACGGTATCACGGTCATCGTCGGTTCCATCATCGGTTCGGGTATATTCGTCTCCCCTAAGGGTGTCCTGAAGGGGACGGGTTCCGTGGGCATGTCCCTAGTCGTTTGGATCGTATGCGGTGTGTTTTCCATGGTGGGCGCCTTCTGCTACGCTGAACTTGGTTGCATGATTACCAAAACGGGCGCCGATTACGCGTACATCATGGAGTCGTTTGGACCATTCGTGGCGTTTCTGCGATTGTGGGTCGAGTGCATGATCGTCCGACCTTGCTCGCAGGCCATCGTGGCTCTGACCTTCTCTTTCTACGTCCTGCGACCCATCTTTCCCGATTGTGAACCACCGGATGACGCCGTCAGGTACTTGGCCTGTATTTGCATATGTAAGTTCACTACACTTTCTCTAGTTGATGGTGATGGTTGATATTTACGAAATCTTGGCTGGTACCCAAGACAGGACTATTTTTTCTTTGGGTATGGCTTTGGTGGGAATCGTGACATTCGAGGTGTATGAGACATTGCATGCTGTAAACGTTGCCGGGAGGTGAGGGTTACAGTCTGGTGACATTTTAATGTTTAGTATGTCTGTTCTCAGTCGGAGAAATTTCGTAACTTTGGTGGGATATCAAGTGTCTAAAATAATGTTAAACGACAAATAATTTGCTGTTTTTATAACTTCAGTTTAGCGCCAATGTCATGCGCAGTGAAATGGTTTTTCACTTACGCGCTGCGAGCTTGTAATAGAAGCCATAAACAACATTTTTACCACAATGATTGTCCTTAATGAATTACTATTAATAGATACATGATTTGAAAAGAATAAGCAGAACGGATCCCACGTGGGCTGCAGTTAGGGTTAGCTAGTCACGCAGCCACGTAGCTGTAAACGCCGGTGACAAGTTACGATTCGTATTCAGACATGTTGATAAAAAATAAGCCACACGTACATAGCATTTATAATTCCATCTTGATGTGAAATATTGGATTATTATTTCAATACAAGATGAATTCGCAATTAATTCTCAAGTCTTGCCTTTTATTACTGCTTCCAAGTACTTCCCTCGCGGTTACATAAAAAAATAAGGAATTCCTACCTTTACATTTCCAAATAATCGTCTCCAAAAAAAAATCCTTAACGACTTCAGTCCAATTTATTTGCAAATACGCCCTTCACCCATCGGCACCCTCTAATTGAGTTTCTACCGGCTTAAGGGTGCCCGTATAATTTATTCAACGAGTTTTTTTAATCAGTTTACTTATATCTTGAACGATTATTTACCATCCTTGATTAAAGATTGCGATTGGAAATTCTTTTTAGAAAGATTTAGGTAAAATCCTGCTAGATTTTCATCAAACAGAAATGAATAAGAACTCCAGTGGAATAAAAACTATAAAACCAGGGTTGAACCATTTTTAAATTTTTAATAATTATGCGTTAGCATTCATGCGTTGATTCATGGTACCATGACTTAAATTGGTGGATAGCTTCTCGCGAAGAGCGAATTTAGTAATTCTAGTTATAATCAATGTTTTAGTGATATGGTGACACCACACCTAAAAATCAAAACCGCTTTGATTTTCTTTTAATTAATTCCTTAGAATCAATAAAATCAAAACCCTTGAGACTCGGTATAGGCCTACCCGCAGATATTTTGAACCAGTTCTAACAGAAAAACGCTTTAAAATAAATTAAAAGGCTTCTCTGAACACAAGAAATAACTAAAAATATTGCATAAGCTAAATATTAAAAATAAAATAAAAATAGTAAATAATAACCAGAATTTTAACGATGTGACATGTCTACCCACATATCTATCCATCCTTCAATTTTGCCAACAATTTTTGTAGTTTTGTGCGAAGAATTTAAAAAACTAGAGTCAACGCCCCAAAATTCTTAAATTTTTTTTTTTCCCTCAAAGTGAGGGGAAAACGTGAAATCTATTACCTGAAGTGAAGTAAAACAACTCTGAAATAAAAATAAGAACTACGATTGTCAAATTCAGGAGGTAACAATGAATGATCTTGAAGTATAGGGGCACAAGTTGAAGCACCAATTCGAACAAAACGTTCCTCAAACGAGTACTAATTTGTAGTTTGGACATAGTTCTTTACTTTAGGTAATATACATCTGATGGTTGAAAAAATTAAAAACTAGTAAAAAAAATAATTTATACCGTCCGCACCCCATTACACTCAACCTGGCTCTACGCCTGAATTGCTCTCTGTAGAACTTGCCTGAGATAATAATAATGATAACTTGTCCGTGGCACTACACGTCGGCCTCAACGCGTTGCCAACGGACACAAAAATAAAGCGAGAGTAGTCCTGCTTGAATCGGAAAAGTACCCCTATTGTTAGTTACACAATATTTAACATGAATATTTGACTAACCATGCAAGGCCGACTCTTTTTAAAACCCTAAAGGAAAAATGAAATGCAAATGGTCTGTGTTGTCCGACAACATAAGTCATTAGAAGACTTGTTTCGGCACCGAGCGACCAAATGCCTATATAGTATCGTGAACCAGGCACCAGCCCGTATCAGTCCTCACATCATAAGTTCATGAGATGTGTTCCATAAGTTTGTCGCTGGTTACTGAAGCTCCTCATTAAGTGACGTAGTTGAAACGTCATAGATTCTCTTAAAGCGACGACTGGTGAGGCGCTGTCAATGTTAGTACAGACTAAATACTAAGATGGACTGCAAAACCACGTGTAGTCAATTCTCCCATCGTTCTCAGTATGTCTCTAGAATTACGAAATGTAGGTACTGTCATGCTTATGGAACTTATCTCATAAATTTATGTCACATGTATCACTGGCCCTTTTTCTGTACTTTCACCTAGCCTTAAGCGTAAGCTTATCTAGAACGCCACACACATAGTCTCGTGTCACGTACGGTATATATCCCTCTTCCTTTGGACCAACGCACCATGATTATGCAAGATTTTAACCTTGGAAAATTAGCATAACTGGAATTTTTTCTTTTCTCTCTTCCTAATAAGCTTGTCGAGAATTAAGACCGAGCCAATTTATAAATGACATAAATTGTCTCTTAATTTTCTTTTAAAACTAAACCCTAATTTGTTAATGATAGTTTATTATACACCGAGGGGGAAGGGGCTATTCTTTAATTTAATTGCCCTACCCTTGACAGTGCGTGCTTATATTGAGTACGCTAGGGATACGAGTGATTAGCCCCTCGATGTATTACGCTGCAGATCGTTAATTAAATGATATATTAAAGTTGACACACACGAAGTATATTCCCGCTGCGTTTTGAAAATATGTATACTGTAGTTTTTTAACAGTCTACAGAAACGTAAAAGTAGCCTTAAGGGTGGAAATGAGTTTCTCATATTATTAAAACTCTAGATTAAAAAGACTGAGCTCTTAATATATGTTTGAAAGGAAAGATGGTTTTTGATGATAGAAATCATCAGAGCGCAATTTCTTCCCTTAAATATCTGCCTCAATTCAAACTTTGACATATTTATACGATAATTTAAATTTGTTTTATCAATGGAAACGATTACGTAAACACTTTCAGAGTTCAGTGAATTTTAATCACACTTACAATCATCCTTAATATATATATTTTTTTTTTTGCGACAAGTCAAAACCGTTTTACAGTGTCGCTGGTTCTAAGCCTAAATGTCAAGGTTTCTCATGAGTCTCCAATTACGAAAATTATTATCTTGTCCTAACCCCTAAAGTTTCCGGTCGGGAAGTAGGGGCATAGACATATTTATATTAACAATAGAGCAATCTAAATTTCTTTCCATCGAAAATATATGACCTATTGTTCCCCGAGGACCCCTTGGCAACGCGATAAATTAGGCTGCTTTTCAGTGCACTGTTACTTCCACTAGAGTATAGTGGATTTACGTCAAATCTAATACAAAGTATATAGGAATCTGACGTTAATTAATAGGCGTCTGCTTTTTCTTATCTAAATGCCTTGAAAGTTTCGCATTTCCCTGTCCAGGTGGTAGACCGAGATTAAATTTTAGTTTGATTTCGAAAGAAGTTTCTATAAAATGCTAGACAATTCGACCTTGATAACTGTAAAATATTTAACTACATTGGAGTTATATCTCGTCTGGATGTTTTCGTTACTTTACCAAAATCCACTACAGCCCGTCTATAGAATGTGGTCAGCCATTTTTCTGGATGACCGCGGATTGGCAAAATCTTTACCAACTACTTAAGAGTAACGTCGCGGAAAAACTATATTCATCTTCCAAGGTAAAGTGATTTGGTCTTTCGCGTTGTTAAATCGGCGGCTATCGTCCTATTACTGGAGAAATTTTGAAGTGAATGTTCATGAGGCAACGAGACTCCATTTCCCAAGTTGTAAATTACATGATTTCTGGGAAACTTTTCAAAAATTTTCTAAAGAAAGGCACGCCCTGTTGAAACCCGAAACCCGAGCTAAAATGGCACCCGTAATACTTCTCCCAATACACGTAATACCCCTTATGACCTCTATATAAAAGATCCACCAGAGTCAATATAAGGTAGAGGTACAACCGGGTACCCTCTCTGGTTAGTTACCCTATACTAGTCCTACCACCTACATCCAATTCAATTCGAGTATAAAAAACTACATCCCCATCTCTTCATCCGTCCCATATCAAAACCTTTTGTCCCACCACAAAAATCTTTTGAACAGAAGAAAAGAGACGTGGCATCATTTCACGTCCCAACGTAATTTTCTCCTTTTTTCTATCATCTAAAAATATACCCACTCCTTCGAGTTTTTTTGTTCATCAGGCCTGAAATAAAATATATGGAATTGCACCCTTCAGTTCCTCTTTTCATTTTATCTTCATCTCGTATTCTTTCATGGTACCATCTTAATTTCGTCTTAAGATATCGTAAATTCTTTGGACAGTGTGAAGTAAAGCCATTGAGACCGGCTTTATGAATAGGTTCACTAAACTTTAAAATAAAATTTATGAGAAATTAAATGCGGGTGTCGGAATGATTAAAAGAATATTTTAGTGAAACAATATTTATAATTTTGGGGAACGAAAAACTTCCTCAGTTCTTTTGTGACCATTTCCTTGGTCTACGAGTGAGTTTCCTGATTTGACGGGTCCTTTTGGGATGGTTAATTACATTTCCCTCTTCCCCCACTGAATTTTGAATTGTTTATAGCGATCTTTAACTAACTAATGTCATAAAACATCATTATAACCTTCATGATTTGGTTCCCTTTTTATATGCCGATTTTCGCACTTCCCCCCCCCCCCCATTCTACTGGATAGGAGCGTCATTTCTTAAATTACAAAATTTAAACCCTAAATTCACAGGTACAACATTAGTAAACCTAGGTTGAAATAAATTCGTAGGATTACGTCATTCCCTTTCCTGAACCATCCTTGCCTTTCCTTAAGTTGTAACTATATAGTTCTCTCGGGACTATTTTCAGGGCATCATAAATTTTAAACTCCCGACCATTATTCCATCTTATGAATTAGACGTAAGCCTAAGACAATGGGACGACTTATTTTATGACATTTTACTTTCGGCTTTCGGCTAGGAAAACCCCGGAAGTTCGCTTCGGAACATTTTTTTTTATCCTTGCCGAATATGTCAATGTGTTGCAGCGGAGGATCGCAGCCTCCGCTACGTCTAATAATAGATCTTCTGCCTCCCCTGGTTCCTCTTCGTCTCTCGAGTCGCGCGCCGTGTGATAATGGTCCTCGTATCCAGCCACAACCAGAATTTGCAGCCGGCGTCTTGCACGGAAGCTTACCAAACCCCCACTCCTTCAAGAGTAAATCAAATAGGAGTGTCCAACTTCAATATTAGGTCTTGGAGAGCCAGGTACCTGTAGGGAATCTCAGCTGCTAACACAAAGGCGGCCCGAGAACGTATGGCTGCCTTCCATCCCGTATAAGAACCGAAATTATTGACCAGTTAGTATAAAATCTAGGCCTCATTTTCAAAGGGATGACCCACTCTCCAATGGTGCCATAGCTACAGAAAACCTTTAGCTGCTCTAGGTCCCAGACCAGTGGCGGCGCCAGGATTATTTTGAAGGTAGACTGTCAGGCTGCTATGACACAAGTAATTTGCTGAAACTCTGCGATATTTTTCGAAATTTTTGAGCCCCTCTTTAAACCTGAATTAGGCTAACTCCTACCGCAGACTACTTTTGGAACTGCAACTGCATGCCGCAGACCTTTTTCAATTCGCGTCTTAGAGAAACTGAGTTATGCAGCTACTAATCTGTCTTATCGCTGAGTATTATACTCTTTTTGATTTACTCTTGATATAGCATATGGAGAGAGAGGCTAAAGGAATCCCCTATCCTAGTGTTGTTGGATTTAGGCAGAATCTATCAGACGAAATCGTATTAAAAGCAGCTGCCGTTGTTTCTAAATACCTTATAAACAATGCACCGGGCTTCCGTGAATTCACGCAAACTTTGTACCACCAGATTCAAGGTTCTCCCGCGTTGAGACTGAAGAAGTTCGTGCGTTGAAGCGAGTATATGAAACTTCTCCATATCATACCCAAGGGATCACACCCTCGCGATGTAAACGTGGGACTTATTACCTTTAAAAAACCACAATAAGCCTACTTCAAGTAGCGGACTTTTAACTACTTCAATATTCCGGTCGCACCCAACCACGAGTAAACTTCCAAGGCGCGGACGTACACACTTTACTTTTACTTTGCTTAATGGTATTTACCTCCACATTAAAGTTTTACGTTTTCAACGTTATTAATTGTTAGAAGATCTAAGCCTAACGCTACTGTAGGCCATAGCTTGTAGGCGTGATACTTTCGTACACTGTACAGTACAGAGGAAGTCGATTCGATCAATTATATACCTTTCAGCTTGTAAACCACACTGTAATCAGACCCCTGTCCGGTCCGGTACCAAAGATGAAAGCACTCCTAACGTCAGCGTGGCAGTCATTGACCCAAAGAAAGTGGCGAATCGATATTAGTTTTTCATTTGCGAAGGGAGTGTTACGCTTAGTCCCCGACTGAGCCAAAAATAGACATTCTCTATTTAACTCCCGAGCGGAATTGGATCAGATAAAATTCATTCTTTAGCGTTAAAGATGTGATGAAGTGTCTACTCTTCGAAATAAGCCTTTAACGATATTAGAAAAGCGGAAAGCGAATAAAAAAAATTGTCTACGAAACTGACCTATATCAGTAATGTAACCTCTTTCTGGCTTTGGCTGTATCGACTGTTCGAGTGACCCAATTTTTTTCTTTTGGGAGATGACCTCGGATGACTCCAAATAACCCTGGTTAAGAACATTCAGATGATTCAGTTCGGCTAAAGGGTCTTGTAATGATGAACAGACGTTCTTGGGATCCCTGTCCAAATTTCCAGTCCCATTATTTGAAAAATGGGCAGTTCAAGATTGATTTTTATATTTTAATTAGCACACTGGAACAGATGTCGTGACAAAGCGAAATTTATTGTTAAGTCTAAATAATTCATTTTTACCGACTGAATGCCCTATATTTTTCATTATCCCTTTAATAACTGTATAATGGACAAACCAGACCAGACATAATGTCCCTTAACTTTTGACCCACTTATTGGATATTGTATTTACGACACCGTTTTATAAGTAATGGTCACTTAATACGTTTTGGCGTTGCTGATACTATCGAACGAAATTACGTTTCTGATGCGCGTGGGCGATTGAACTTTGACCTTTATATCCTGAACGATAATTCAATAACCGCCCACGCGCAGGTTTCTAAGAATTTTCCGGAATGTTTGTTGAATTTTAAACCGAAATCACTTTCCAAACTTCCATGATAAATATAGTTCATTTTCTTTTTCTATTTTTAGGTTTATTAACTTTCGTCAATTGTTGGGACGTCAAGTGGTCTACTAGAGTCCAGGATTTCTTTACTTACGGAAAACTCTTAGCCCTTGCCACCATCATAGGAACCGGAGTGGTTCAACTGTGCTATGGTAAGTGATAACACCCTGAGCTAGTTAGGGCGGTGTTATTTTAGGTCTAAACGCGTGGTAGGATGACGCAAACCCGTATAATTAAAAATAGGTTCTGAGAATCTCTATATACTCTCTCTCTCTCTGCGATGTGACCAGAATAAATTCCCCCACGTTTCGAATAAGAATTGTTGAGACCTGGAGATTGTAACACCTTATTCTTAACTGGGTGCATAATGTCGTTTTAATTTTAATTGCTGGAAACCTTCCCAAACTGACATGGCAAGATATGTCACACTTTTAAAGTAACGTTAGCCCCAATGCAAATGCAGAGAGAGAAACTTTGTTTCAAAATATGTGAGGGGTCCGGACTCTCTACTCTCGAAGTTACCATTACCATGTAGGGTGCAAATCGGACACACCTCTTTCAGAATTGATTTAATATCGATTCTCGTATCCCGAGCGCTGACACATAATCCTACAGCCGTTCCGCTTCCAAAATAGCTTCTATACCGTCTACGTGCTTCGTTTCTAGTTAGTAGCACACCCCCGGTTTTTCGACTTACGTCATTCTGACGTCATTACCCCCCTCCCTCCAAAACCTTGGCTTGTACCTGCTGCTGCGGTATTTGGGATGATTTTCTTTACGTCATGAGACAACCCCTTTCTTTTATGTTGTTGACTTTTAAAATTTTTTTAAAAAAGGATTGTTTTTACACTTGACTGAATTTTTGGCTTAAAACCAAATCAATATTTTGCACAATTTCTTCTTGAATATCTATCATATCCCATGAATATTCATACTGGATGTATACTGTATATTCAATGCACATGAATCACATGCAATGACTTAATCAGCCTCATTGGTCTTCCTGGGTACTCGTGTTAGTGTATGAGAAAACAAAGTACAAGCCTCCTTGTCTCGTGACGTACTTTTAATCATAGCGTGGAAGTATATTTAAAGGTCAAATATACTTTCTGGGCTTCTGCATTCATAGGAGAATGTACAAAATTCATGTTTTCCAGTACAGGGAGCTAAACTGAATAGAGTTTAAGGCGGGAAACGGCCATATTTTCTTCCTTAATGCGGCTAAACCTAATTCAAAGGTTTTAGGTGGATTAAAAATATAGCTTCTTTTATCTGCAGGGGATGTGAGAGTGGAATATTATCGAGTCTACATGTTATCAAAATAAGTTGGTGAGGGCGCTTGCAAGTGCGTTCGCTGATAAGAGTTTTTAGAGCCTCTTTAAGGGATACTTTCCTTGATAATTGTGCCTTATTAACTAAAGATTAATAAGGATGATTAAAATAATCACCCCATTTGAGGTTTGGGAAAATATCCATGAACTTGACCCTAGTTAAGAATTGAGTAATAATTTGTTTTGGCAATTTTATCCGGGGGAACTTTGCCAAGTATTTTAATTGGAAAAATATTTTCTTAGGAAATTAATGATGTTTTCGAAAATTCTTAACGAAGTTCTTATTCGATAATATTGGGAATGATTTATTATATTTGCATGTATGGCGGAATAAAATATTTCTTTTAGGTGAAATGAAAGGTTTCAAAGTCGGTTTTAAGATAAAACTTCCCAAAAACTGGTACGAGTTAAGCCAAATTTGAAAATGAAAATTGAAACGTACGAGTTTGATTTGTGATTTATTTTAACTTCCCAATAAACATAATTTTGGCCACTCAAATTTGAGGTTATTGAATAGTTCCTTCAGTATCTTATACCTTATGATTTCTTTAAAAATTCGCAGGCCATACTGAACATTTCAACTTTGACGACACTGAAACTGATGTGACGAAAATAGCGTTATCTTTCTACTCTGGCCTTTTCGCCTACAACGGATGGTAAGTTGAATTACATCCATCAATTAATCTTGGCAGAACATCCTAACCAATGAATTAGCTAGCCCGTATGATTCCAAATGTTGCATTTACTTATGGATAAGAATGCTCAGTAACTCGAGTAAAGGAAAGGGTCTCGCGTACTGTACATCTCCGAATAAACTGCATTATTTCATTGACCATAACTCCATTGGGGATTAAGAGGATAATCCTTTCAATGCCAATCAAGGAAGTCCCCGTGGATCGAGGCACGCATCCACTCCATCTGACCCACTTGTAATTGTACCTCTGTTGGTAGACTAAACTAATCGTTTAGAACCTAGTTCGCACTACCCAAAAAAGTTAAATTTTGAAGTTTGCGTGGGCTTGGGAAACATAATTACGGTAGTAAAACAAAATTTATGTCAGTCCGTAGCTGCTCTAACTGATAATAGCTTACTAGAGGTTGGAATACATCGGTTTCACTATACCCCTTCATGAAGTCTCGCTCAAAATTTATGTGCGAACGCGACTCCCGTGATTTTCAAGTCCCTAGCTGGTTGCCATTTGTCGCAGTTAGGTTAAAACAGTAGCGCGTTTCCGTCCAATTAAGGTTGTCACTCTATTTCAAGAGTGTGTTGGGAGAAAACCTGCTAATCTCTTTAAAGTGGCGCTACTTTTGTGATTTTTCCCGCCTACGCTCGTATACCACCTTTAATTTTCTTTCTTTTCTCTCTTAGGAACTACTTGAACTTTGTCATTGAAGAATTAAAAGAGCCGCATAAGTAAGTTTCACCATTTTTACCAGAAGTAATTTACTCAAAGTACTCGCCAATCCGACCTCTCAAGGGTATCTTTATTAGCCAGCGTACGACTGAGAAAATCTGCTTGAAAGATAGTTACTTCGTATAATCCGCATCTGTTATTTTTATTTAAACAAAGTGTACAAATTCCCTCTCAAATTTCATCCATTGTTTATATTAAGTGATAATACTCTTAAGTGGTTTATTTTGAAGATTAGGCAACTTAGGCTTTAAGCGGAGGCCCAAAAAACCGGATGGGCTTATCTCAAAGTGTTCATACGTATTTGGTTATTATTTCGCGCCGTATAAGGGCGCCTAAAATATAATAAAAGGCAAAAAGCTATTCCAGTCGCCGGCTTAAGAGGTTATTTAAAAACTTTTTATCACAGGCATGGGATTTTTAATGAGTGATATGCCTCGCGGAGTTCAAATCAATCCTAAATAAAACCGTGAGATAGAAACTAAATTTTTACTAATGAAAAATGGAAGATGAAAAAAAAATATGGTTTTGAATTTCTGTCCTCTTTTCTAAGTACATGCCTTTTATGGGAAAAGATTTATCTATCTCTAGAAGTCTCAAATATAGGACATGAATATGAAATATCGGGTTACACCGCGCCGTTAGGCTTAGCTTAGGGTAAAGAGTTATAAAGATAACTCTTTGATGTCATACCGGACACAAACACTGATGTGTCTTTGACGTTCTTACACAATAAAACAGGATGAGGGCTTTATGTAATTCAATATATTATTCCAAGGAATGCAACGTAAATCGTATCTTACAAGAGGTCTTGTCGGAATTTAGGCTTACTTCCCGGTTTAACTGATAAAGCTAAAGTTACTAATTCCTTGGGTTATATAATTCTTTTACGTACAGAAACCTTCCGCGCGCAATCGCCATATCATGTGTTCTGTGCACCGTAGTCTATTTCCTGACTGTAGTTGCGTTCCATACCACACTCTCTGTCCAAGAGGTCTTGGGAGCCGAAGCCGTCGCAGTTGTGAGTCATCCTGGAAAGGACTCCCGTTCGCCATCATGAAACCAATAGAGGATAAACGCCGGAAACTTTGAGTATTTCCGGCTGGCGTGCGGGCTGATCTCTATTGCTTTCTGGCGTTACGTCTGTCTTCCTTCTGTTATGCCAATCGATCATTTATTGTTATAAATCTCCATTTTAGACCTTTGCTGACAGACTATACGGGAATTTCGGATGGGTGGTACCCGTTTTTGTGGCTCTGTCCACATTTGGCGGTGTCAATGGAATTCTTTTCACCTCTTCTCGGTACGTTTAAAATATACCTCACACTCCCTGTTATTCGCTCTTGGTGGTAGATATATAGACCCAGAACGTTCAGCGCTAACATTAATGTCTTGACTACAGGTTGTTTTACGCTGGGGCGGAATATGGTCAAATGCCGGAGATTCTCTCCATGATCCAGATTAACCATTTGACCCCTATGCCGGCCGTACTTTTTATGGCCATCCTCAGTTTGATCTACTTGGGTTCCAAGGACATTTACGCGCTCATTAACTACGTCGGTTTCGCCACGTGGTTGGCCATTGGTTTGGCTGTCGTTTGCGTACCCTACCTCCGTTGGAAGCAACCCAATTTGCCTCGGCCAATTAAAGTTAACCTCATTTTCCCCATCGTTTACATCGCGGCTTCCATTTTCATTACCATCGTACCCATGATCGCTGATCCAATAGGAACTGGTAAGATTAAAATAAGGTTTTGTACGCCCCGCTTTACAACGAAATTAATTAGGTTTTTTGAGGCATATTCCGCGTCGTTAGAATGTTTTTAGTTTTTGGTTATGACAGGATTTCTTAGTGCAAACCTGGAAAATGTAATTAGGTTTGCGTGCGTACTAGCACTAGTATCATACGTTGATAAGATATGTTCCATAGGAAACTAAAACCTCAAATTATTTTATCAAAAAACAGGATTTGGCATGATCATGATTTTAACTGGAGTTCCAGTTTATTTCATTTTTGTTTACTGGAAAAACAAACCGAGATTCATTCAAAACGCAATAGGTTAGTTTCTTTTATTAAAATATTCTTCGAATTAGGCTTAAGGACAGGTTTTACTCGATTTACATATGTTTTTTCTTAAAAACCCGTAGATGGTATGACATTAACACTACAAAAAGTAATGGTTGTTGTTCCATCCGAAAAACCGAAGCCAGTTTGAAAGAAGAACGTAACATTTTTGACTCTAGGCGTTAAGAAGTTTGTTTTATTGATATAAATACAAAAGTTGGACTGCAAATTCTCATAAAGTTACATAAAGGGGACACACATAAATGCCAATTTGCTAAAACAACAACAAAAAATGGACTGTAATGTATTGTATATTTTGTTGTGTTCGTGGAATTCAACACCAAAGATAATTATAGGATTGGGGGGAAACATAGTAATTAGTTGGCGTTTATTTAGAGAAATTAATTTCATTGCTCAGTTTTGAAAGTGAAAAACGGTCGTTTGTTTTAGAATCTCCATTTAACCCTAAATCTTCATTCCTGGATATAAATAGGCTTAATTATATTTTTTGACTAATATAATGCGTATTTAATTTTTACAGAAAAAAAATTAAGTTTTTTAAGGTTTTGAAAAATATAGTTTATTTTCGTATGTATTAATTAATTTTCAATTCAATTCAAGAGGTAGGTAACTAGTGTTCCTAAAATATTTTAATCTTAACTAGCTTACGTAACGCTAAATTGTACTGTGTTTGACGTTGTAACCCGCCAAAAGTTTTGGCGGGAAATTATATTGGCAAATTTATAAGGGCGGCCATTTTGGAAACAATTCAAACATTATAGAACAAAGACCAATATACGTATCAAACTAACTCCCGCACTAATTAATATGAAATAAACTCATTTTTTCAAAACCAAAAAACTCAAAAACTAACCTTAATGAATCGATAAAATATACCAAATAAAATTAAACGAAATTTTCAAGCAATCTTGAACTTAGCCAAGGCTTAAGTCGCCTATCACTTTTATAATAAAACCAAGCCAACTAATATAAATATATAAAAGTGCCACAAAACTAATTAATTTTATAATTTGATATCATGATCTCAGTTTCAAAATTAGCTCATTACCCTAAAACCCCTTAATTTTTTTTAATTAAATTAAAATTAGGAGATTTTTCTATTAAATTCTCGAGATTGCACATTTTCTATTTTTCTAGAATTACTTGCCTTTTAAAGGAAAAAAATTCAAAATACAGGATTTTTTTAGTATAATACAAAATTATGCTAAACATCTATATTACAGCTAAACCTAACTAACATAGGTGCTAAATTAACGCGAGAAACAAGATTTTTACATAAAAATAAATATTAAAACTTGAATGCCGTTTTTAATTTTTTATCGTTAAATGCGACAGAAAATTAAATGAAGACAAAATGAATCGAAAAATACTACCAAAAAAAAAAAATCGACAACAAAAATGAAAACAAAACCAAAACACAACCCTTTTTAATATTAAATATGGGTGCCTAAAATATATCGTAGAATGTGATATAAGACTTGGAAAAATAAGGCATTTTAAAAGAAAATGTATTTTTCTTGTAGAGTGTTTTCTCTGTTTAGCAATAGAGGATTGACAAAAAAAATTGCCGTTGTATAAAAAAAAAATAACTAAAACTACGTAACAATATGGCCTTGTACCAAAAACGTGTTGTAAAAAAAAAACACTCATATATTGTATGTAATATATGTCGAAAAAGAAGATGCGTTAGGAATACGTAATGGTTATAGGCAAGGGTTTTAGGATAAGAGTACGGAAATGTAAAAAAAAAAAAAAAAAATGATGGAAAATTAAAATACGCAGTTTGATGTTTCAGAATCTTTGTGATTATATAGAGGGAGTTTTGGCCCACTCCTGTAAGCTAAGCAAAATTTGACACATGGCGGCACTTGTACCATCGGCACCACCTGTGGTGGCGTAACCCCAACACTCTCCGTCACCACCCAAGTAAACCTTACTTCCCTGAATAGTCAAATCCTGGCCCAGGTAAATACGTTTAAAGAAGATAGCTACCCTGTGCAAAAGCACGACGGGTCTGCGGACACTGTCCCCCTATGACCTTGACCTTGAAATCCCCCAAAAACGTTTAGTGATATTTATAGAATTTTCAAGATACTGTGTCTTGCACATCTTCCCCGATAATCGGGCGTGATTCGGCTAAAACTGTAACTTTACTTCACCCCTGGAGTGGAGGCCTTGAACTGCACCTGAAGTCCAAGCCATAGTTTTCCAAGATAACGCTAAAAGTCCGTTGAAAGTTTACCCGACTATAGAGCCAGTTTTAATCGCGTTAAGTTAATTTTTGAAGTGACACTTTCTGTCAGGCCTTTCCACTCTTATTTACGCGTTCCATATTCAAGGGGAGTAAACATTGCCCAATTCAGGCGAGATATAACGACCCGCATGAGACAGTATTGCAGTTGAAGTAACTTCGACCCTTATAATAGAATTGCGTGCGGAGAAAAAGAAAACGCATTATCGAATTTGTTCTCTTATCCTCAGTCGAGAGAAAATATATAGTGTCCCAACTGTAAGCCTATTTTATTCCCATGAATATCTAAAGCCAGTATTTTCAGTTCCAAAGCGGAAGGCCAATCAATTCTCACGTACTCGTCATTACAAAGATTAATCGCGGAGCAAAGAGGTCCGCTTTAGAAGCGTTCCTGTCTAGATAAGGACGGGACCCATCCAATCAGGTTAATAGCTAATTAGGGCATCCAAGCCTGAAGTAGGGTTCCATAAAAAAGAAAAACTGTAATGGGTAGAATTCCTGAACTGTTTTAAAACTATCTTAATAGTGTCCTAAAATATCCTCAGGTTTTCTACGGAAGGAACGCTAGCCACGTGATCGTGGTTGCTACTGGCAACCAGACTGTTGTGTCCGGCATTGGACGATATTCACGATATCAACCGGACGCGTGAGGCGGTGAGACCAGAGAACGAATCGAAATGTTTGCGAAAATCTTTCGTTCCAGATAATGATTTACGTTTACTGCATGCAAAGAGACGGGATAAGGTTCTTGAGACTCTGGACCGTCTGAGACTGTGGCGTCGTCTAAGATGGACGCTGGTGGCGGTGGAAACGCCGGAGGGTCTCATCAGGAACACGGATTAACATGTCCTTCGTGCAGGATAACAATCGTACCTCCTCGCACCCGTTCCATGTGTCCCTTTTGCGGTAGTTTTTACGATCAAGCCGCTAACGATGACGTGTCATTACGCGGGGGTTCCAGGAACCCGGGTGACCCAGTTCGGTTGCCACAGATTGTAAGTTATTAGTGCCTTGGAACTTTTTTAAAGTTTAGTTTACTACTAGGGAGAATATTTAAGAGACGATGTTGCGCGTGCGTCGTGATCCTATTGTCCCATAATGAGAAGGAAACGATGCCCTAGTTTATATCTATCCTAAGTCTAGCATATTTCGTCTAGCTTAACTAAAACATATTTATTTAGAGCCCATAAGGTATATTGGGGACACTTAAACTTTGGGGTTCGTGGTTAAAATTAGATTCCAAGTGGACCGTGTTTCAATAAATCGGTTACTTCTTAATTGTTGTTGGGATCCTGAAACTATTTTTACTTCACATTTAGCCGGATTCCCAACGTCAAGTTGTCCGCTTAGCTGGTTTCACTCCGGTTTTGAATGATGGTCTAGGCTTGATCCAAACCTACATCACTGGTATAGTTATGGGCTCCAACCGCAGGGGAAGTAACGGCAACAATAATACAACTGGACGCTCTCATCAAAATTCAGGAGAGAACGTTCCGGCCTCTACGACGACGACGACGCACGCACCAACGGACACCACAGCGAGACCACCGACGAGACTCGAGGTCGTCAACCGCAATCAACCAGCCGGGGCCAATGCTAACAACAATGTTCAAGCTAATTACTATCTCTCTCTACCACCGATCAACCCGAACGAGGCCGGACAGGGTTTGACCACTCATACCAGAGATGGAACGTCTCCAGACACAAGACCAGCTTCCAAGGACTTCAGACAGCCGCCCGCCGAAAGCCTGACAGATGGAATGGAACCTATCCTGTACCCTACCAAGGATTTGACTGTGCCTAAATTCAAGGAGGAGTTGGAAACAGCCAAAGCTTCTGGGGACTATTCCCTGTTGCAGGAACTCTACGAAATTACCTTTGGTTCCGTGGTGGATTTAGTATCCACTTTTAAAGTACATTGAGCCATAGAAATAAATAAAATTCAACTAAAACCAAGAGTTAATCAACCAGGAGTATTATTACGAAGCTGCGGAATTTTTCGGTCCCTGTACTCCTTTTTGATGAACTCTTAGTTATGTTGTAAGTACTAAGGCATTCTTCCCGGATGCTTAAAATAGAAAGACCCAAATCAAGAAGGCGCCCGTCTTGATGACCCCGATCTTAAAATGGACCTAATTCATACTGTCTACGATGCCTTGGATGATTTGCCGTCGTACGTCACCAAAGCGCTTCTCAAGGCTTTGGTCAATGCCTTATTATCACCTGTTAATAATAGGTAAGCCTAAATTACGTTTCATATATTCGGTATTAATCTTTGACCTTTCAGACTTAGAGTGAAAGATGAAACTAGAGCGGTTTATATACTGGTACAGAACCCTGTTTTTAATAGTCAGGCTTCGTACAGTATATTCGCTCACCTTTTAAGGAAAACGGTGTCCCTAAGTAGCGGAGATCATCAACTATTAATTCACTGGTTTGCCCGGTAAGTTAAATTCTGGTGTTTTGAGAAGGCGAAACTCTAACGAAACATTCTTGAAGTTTGGAAGGCCAACGTCTCCGAGCTTTAGTCAAGTGCCTATTGCAGTTCATTACCATTAGGGAGTTTCCTCCCGCTAATGGTCAGAAGCTGCCGTCGATAGGAAAGAGCCGGTGGTGGATTCCATGCGCCACCAGACTATTAGCCCTCTTAAGTTAGTCATTGCTATTGGTCAAATAGCAAAGCCTATCTCTATAACGGCTAAATAATTTTAGACGCCGCGAACAACAGAAGTAACGTCATCAGTTACACGGAATTCTACAACAGTGCCTTGGACCACATAAATTTAATGGCCGAATACTACCGATGGCAGAACCCCTCCAAGAATAGCAAGTTAGTATCCATTTAATATAGAGCGATATTAAATTTAGGAGGGCATTTCTCAGGAAATTGTTTTTTGCAGATTTTCCTATTGCCAGTATCCCTTCATTCTTAGCATTGTCGCGAAAAAGAGCATTTTACAGCGAGATTCCGAGCAACAGATGATACTAAATGCAAGGGTAAGATGCTAGACACTTTTGCTTTTTACCGATTCTTAAATTGAAAACGATTTTTCAGAGGAGTTTATTAAACCGAGCCCTTTTTCGTCAAATTCCGGATATTGATGTCTTCTTTCTCAATTTGAACGTGCGCAGATCACATCTAGTGTCCGATTCTTTGAACGAAGTAAGCCATGTTCAAATGCCAGCGCGACCTACCAAGTTTTATGTTCAGTGCATAATTGCATCAAACTTGCTTATTCTTCATTTTTAGATTGCCAGCAAACAATGCGATTTGAAGAAAAAGTTGAAAGTTACTTTTGTCGGAGAACCTGGGTTGGATATGGGAGGTTTAACTAAAGAATGGTTCCTTTTGGTCATCAGACAAATATTTGATTCCAATTACGGTATTATAGTTAATTTCAAGATAATTTCCTATAATTCCGAATTATTTTGTCGAACTTTAGGAATGTTTGTTTACCACAACAAGGCCCGATGTTACTGGTTCAGTACTTCGCAGAATGGAAACCTCCGAGAATATAATTTAATCGGAGTTGTATCCTTTGTTGGTTGATGTTAACTAAGCCTTAACGTTTAAGTTTAACCTTAACTTCTCTTAATCTTCAGTTAATGGGTTTAGCAGTGTATAACTCCATCATTCTGGATTTGCATTTTCCCCGCCTTTGTTACCGCAAACTTCTAAGTCCTCCAGTCGTCCCGCAACATCTGGAAACCGCGTCCTCCGTAGGCCTGTGCAAGTTCACTATGGAAGACTTCGCCGAAGTTATGCCCGTGGGTTTTACCTTGTTTAAATTTTCCTCCGGGTACTCAAGTATATCTTTTGATTGTCTGACCCTAAATCAAGGACGTGGCTGTTGGTCTTCGTGAACTTTTGGCCTATGAGGGAAACGTCGAGGAAGATTTTTGCATGAATTTCCAAGTGTCCGTTGAGGAGTTTGGGGCAGTGAAAACGCATATTCTTCAACCAGGGGGCGAAAATAAGCCCGTTAATAATCAAAATAGACAAGGTAACTATTTTAAGTATGACGCGCGCGAAGTACTTAACATTGTTTCATTCCTTAGAATACGTGGACCTATACATGGATTTAATCCTAAACAAAGCAATTTACCAATCATTCAAGGCGTTTTATCTCGGTTTCCACAGCGTTTGCGCTTCAAACGCTTTAATTGTGAGTAGACCAAAATAGACTTAACGTGTCTATCCTAAACTGTAAGCCTGCAGTTTGGGATTAATCGTTTTACGATAGATGTTACGTCCTGAAGAAGTCGAGATGTTAGTCTGTGGAAACCCAACCTTGGACATGGAAGAATTGCAAAAGGTTACGACGTACGATGGCTTTATTGAAAACGAACCAATCATGAAGTAATTATAAAAATGACGCAAGTAGTAATTAAGCACATATTTTATTCGCTAATATCTTCAACAGAGAATTTTGGGAGATCGTCAAATCTTTTAGCAACGATTTACAGAAGCAATTCTTGCGTTTCACAACTGGAAGCGATCGCGTACCGGTGGGTGGGATGGGTGAAATGACCTTTAAAATATCGGCGTTGAATCACACCACGGAGATGTTACCCGTGTCCCATACCTGCTTTAATCAGCTTGTTTTACCACGTTATAAAAATAGGGACATCATGCGAGAAAAATTGGTCATCGCTATTTCTAATGCGGAAGGATTTGGTTTAGAATGAAATCAGGTGAACAAGTTCAACCTCTACTCTCTTAACTCTCGTGTGATAGGAATATTGTTCTATGTAGGAAAAAATTGTAAAAAATAATAATAACAAATAATTTTCACAAAATCCTAATTGTTTTTTGTCTTTACTAACATATACAATCATTTGCTTAAATAATCCTACAAATAACATAATTATTGCCAATCTTACCATACTGGTATTATTTTTTAACTTGATACTTCATGTAAGATAACAAACTGGTATTAACCTGTTTCGCCTTAAGAACCCTTTTCTCCGAATTTAATTTGTTCTTACGGCCTTGAGTTAATTCTTGGATGAAAACCAAGATGCTCAGCCCATAAAGAATGCACATCATGAGCATAATGTGTGAAAATTCCACAATGGTGATGGATTTCTCGCTCTGATCACCACCTTCGTCGCAACGCCATGGACCGTATATGTCTTCAAGCCATTTTGACACAAGTCCACTGCTGTCCATTGCCCTGATTCTAAAAAATTATACATGAAATTAGACTTAGCTGGCGTGTTCGCGATGGTAGGTGATTTTTCTACCCATAACTCCAAGCCTTGACGACATTGACGGGCACGCCCTTTCTCATGGCTACCGCGAGACCGTGAGGGAAAATGCGTTCCTTCGCTATGTACAAATCCCCAGCTCCTGGTAGCTGATGACACACTCTGGACAAAGCGAATTTCAAGGTCGATTCCTCAGAAATGGTGACTGCTTTACCCGCTTTGACCTTGGCAAAACTAACTGGTGAAACCAGTTGTTTCATCAGGACAACTCCGTCATTTAACTCCGACCGACGCCAAACCTCTTTGAAGTCTGGTGTATAACCATACTGTAAATTTTACCAGTTAGTCTTTTAGGGTAGTTTTAAAACAATAGGGTGTTTCCGCGAGAGTAAAAAGGGAGAAGAAATAGGGGGCGAAAACCGGTTTTCAGGGGATGTCAACATGGCGTCCTAACGTGGCCAGAGCGGGCAGCCGGCAAGGGGAGAGGAAAGGGGGTAGGTAACTTGACGTCACGCGCAAAAACCCTATTAACAGATTTGTGGATGATTTAAAACTAACTTTGAATAGATCAGCGAAGGCTGTCCCCCTTGGTAATATAGCGGCAAGTTTAGTCTTGGTAACTAAATCGTTAATGTTGTTTAAACGATCTTTCTCTTGCTCGATGGTCATAGATGCTTTCATTTGACCCGTGAAAGAGTTCATCAGTACCTATTTTAAATTTTGGTAATATATTTTAACCAATCAACAATCCATAAGTATTTAAGTATCCCTTTAAACTTACCACGACGGCTAGCCACCAAACGCCGAGTAAAATTTGGGATGAACTTCGTCTAGGCTCATAAATAGCAGCTGTTTTAAAATATTGGATTGATTATGAACTTGTATTGATAGAAAAATATTCAAGCGACGCAGGGAATTTTTCTCTCCTTGTTTCCAATGCCACTGTGTAAAGATGATACTTCGAAAAACTGGTGTATAGGTATACTATAGATATTATAGATATATCACAATACTTTGGCCTTTAGGCGTCAGTTAAGAGATATGATATAAGATCCTTCCGCATCTCTAAGTATCATCGCGGTTCTATAAAGATTCCCTGTGTCACTTCTAAGTAAACCAAACGCACATTCGCAAAACAGAGATCCCAAAATGGTCCACCAATTCTTTCCCCGAGTTCTGGCTAAGTCAGTGGAGTTATCAGGGTCCACTTTGTCCAAGTAGTTTAAGAAGTGTATGACTCCCAAAACGGAGGTGACGAGACCAAGCCATACTTGCCACTCGAAGGCTTGAAAGAAACTAAAAATGTTTTGGGGTTTGGACTGTCCATCCTGCCCACCGGCCACCATAATAACTCCACTGGTAAAGTAACAAGCCGTAAATCGAAGGACTTCGAAACGATCTAGAGTTTGAGCGAATGGTCCCAGTATCATGTCGGCTTCCTGTTGAGGGAGTTGTGCCGGTTAAGGTTACTATACTTGTCGGGAATGGATTACACTAAAATCCAAGTTTAAAAAAGTCATTTAAGGTTGGATTTTGGTATAATTCAATTTTAGGGCTGTGCGAATACTCGAATTTTCGAATAGTATTCGTTTAATTCGAATCGATTATTCGATTCGACGAATCGAATTTGAAATTTGGAGAAAAACGAGTATTCGAATTAAGAAACGATTATTCGAAAAGAAATTCGAATAACCGATTTACATACGAATACAGCTCCCTAAACCGAATAATCGCTTCCAAGGGGCTAAATTCGAATAGAAAACGAGTATTCGATTGGAAATGGGAGGGACTGTGATCACATGACACATATGAAGCTGTTTCGTTTGTGGAATTTCATTGCGATTGTGCAATTCGCGATGTTTTGTTTTTCTCTCACCAATTACTCAGTCTTAGGAAAAATTCCATTCTATGTGGAACTACAATATTTTAAGACTGCTACGTGTATTTAGGAAACGATTAATTGTTTTGAAAAGAATATCCGTCTGATAAAACCGAGTATTAAAATTTTCGAGTACTATTTTAAAAAACTAGTACTGCTAGGTGTATTTAGAAAACGATTAATCGCTTTGAAACGAATATTCGTCTGGTAAAACCGATTAATCGAAAAAAAACGAGTACTCGAACCAGAATTTTTGATAAACGAGTAATATTCGTTTGAACGAGTACTCGATTCGGATTTCGAATAGGAGATTTACTATTCGATTCGTATTCGATTCGGTTTGAAAAACCACTATTCGCACAGCCCTATTCAATTTGATTGGTTTAGGATATAAGAGAGTTACATCTCTTAGGATCATTCCGACCATTCCTGTCCAATTACCATCCACTTTCTTTTGACCCCATTCGTTGTCCGGCGGTAATAATAAAGAGTATCTTTCGTACCGGTCAAAGAGAGAGGATAACAAAATGCGTTTAAATTTTTCAATATAGATTCATTATTTATGTTCTATTTATACTTAAATTGAAATTTGGCGGCCAGAATATCTAAGAGTAGCGTTAGAACGCCTCCTAATTTAATTCCACCTTCCGATAAAGTAACGTTCAACCACGGAAGCATCTAACGTCGTTATATTAAAATTAAATTTAAAACCTATTTCGAACAAGAACACCATACCGATTGAACGCAAATTCTCATATGAAACGAGGATACATTTGTGGTATTCAGTGTATACATGGTGCCCAAAAAGCGACTTGATTACGAGCACTTTAAAGAATTGACATTTTATAGTTAGAAGCAACTGTAAAGCTATGTTTTAATATCTTAGTTTCCTTATACAAATAAAACAATATCTAAAAAATTACTTACCTTTGTTTAAAGAAGGTAAGAAGAAACGACAAAGTTTGTAGACTTTTCCCAAAGTAATGAGGGTGCTGGCTCTCAAATATTCCTTTATAAGAAATATTATTGAAAGGTCATAAATAATTGAAAATCTATGTAACTTTTTCGAACTTGGTCGTGGATATGTTCTCATAAATTTAACGAAAAATCGATAGTTTATTTTCCTCATTATAAATTATGTATAATTTCTTTATGCTTAGATAGTATAGACGAAACTTATCAAGAACCGTCCTTAAAATATTTGTTTTAGGAATAAGGTATAGAAGCTCTGAATAATTAATTTCTACGAGATTTGAAGGGTTCACTTTTCAGAACTTCTTTTAAGGACAGTGTTTTCTTTTACAATACATGTTTGCTTTTAGAAAAAATTAACATATTAGTATTAGGAAAACCGCAAGTACTGACGATGTGTTGTTGAGTTTCTTAAAAATAACATTGGGTCTGGATGTTATTTTTTACATCAAATACGAGCTGGGAAAGATTTTCAAGACGCTGTGTTCAATTATAAATTATCTTGACAGCATTGGCAGGCTTTGAGGTCGATTTTTTTAATAGGAATTATTGATTTCAAGGGGTCTGTCAGGTTATTATTTATTTATTATAAACGCCTAGCTCTTTCTCAGGTATATTTTGAATAACAATATTTGATAAATATAGCGTCGCCAGGACAACCAGGAGATTTTATTTACACTTGGAAAATAAATAGGGAAACGTCAAAACACGTGTTGTAAACCGATTCAGATTTCGCGCCCTTAGAAAGGCGACTATCGCGCAAACGCGCTAAGGGTCACGTGACTGATAGTAATCATCTCAGAAAATCAAAATGGCCGGGAAGTTGCGTATGGCTCGGAAAGCTACTAAATTAAAAGGGAAAAAAGGATGGAAAAAAGGATACAGTAGCAGTTCGAATCCCGAAACTAAAAAGCATAGAGAACAAGCTAAACGAGGATTTTTCCATAAACAAGGTAATTTAAAATTAAACACAGAAACGAGGTTCTGAATAATAGGGCCGAGGCTTAAAACGCACGTGGAAACTAAGCCTTTGTCATTTTTATGCATGACCATGTGAGTTTAATTTTAACAATTAATATATTTATCACCGTTGTTTTAGGAGAAGGCAATTTAACTGAAGCCTTATTAGCGCAACATGATGCCCATCAAGGTATCGATGATGGGGAATTGGATGAAGAGAATGGTGATTCTCAGAGCATTGGAGGAAAAACATTCAAAACCTTCGCTAGTGATTGGTCCAATTGCACTAATCCCTCTTTTAATCGTCTAATGAAGAATTGGCAAGCCAATTCAGCTCAGCACAAAGAAATGTTGGCTGTAGTTGCTGCTGTCACTGAAGTTATCAAAGAGAAACAGGGCAAAGAAAGTGAAACAGAATACTTTGCAGCTTTGGTAACATTATTAAAAACCTTTTTAGTCTCATGGTAGGTTGTTGTTTAACACTAAACTATATAGATGACAACACTGGAATCAGTAGAAAGCGAAGAATCAAGAGTAGCTGTTATAACTCTATTAGGGATGGTTATGAAAAGACTCCCACCATCTGTTTTAAAACTGAAGTTTTCCGCAGTTTCCAAAGTTTTTGTTGGCCTATTAACATCGGGAACCGAACATCCTAGTGCACTTAGAAATGTAAATTCTTTAAATCTTAACCAATAATATGACTAGTAAGAATTCTAACAAAGAAATTACAGCTAATAGGTTGCCAGTCTGTATTATTACGAGCCCAAGAACCAGCTGTTTGGGGACATAGTTCAACTTTACAAATATACGGAGTTCTTCTTTCCTTTGTTATAAATCCAAAGCCTAAAGTTCGCAAAGCCGCCCAACACGCTGTTGTTTCAATCTTAACTAACAGCGTTATTATGACGCAACCAAAACCACCCCCTTACCATCCAGCCGCTTCAATGACAGCCAAATTTTGTTGCCAAAAATTAGAAGAGTGTGGAGGATCTGGGGCAGCTACCACAATAACGTTACACATTTTAGGCCTATTGAAGAATGTTTTAAACTGTTTCAGTAAATCTGACTTGAAAACGACTTGCGAAACTGTCATTAGAGTTATGACATTAGGAAATCCGGTTGGTTTATATCAAGAAGTGATATCTAGTTTTTTAGGGAGAAGGTATAAGATGCCTAAGTATTCGCGCGCCATAGTCCCAGTCCCCCTTTCAAAATACAAGGGGGGGATGTAAAAGGAGGCCACCGGGCTATTTCGCCTCTCCCTAGTCAGAAAATACGTAATTTTCGTCATTCGCGTCGCGCTGACGTGAGTTTTCAAGAACCAATGAGATGCTGGTTGTAATTCAGAGGCGGGGATTATCTCCGGACCTACGTTTGGACTGGTGATAAAGCTGGAAATGTGGAGAATTTATACCTTCTCCCTAATAAACTAGATATCACTTCTTGTTTATATTTTTGAATATATAGGATTTTAACTTTTTAAGTTAACCAAAAATACTTAAAAAACAACTTGTTTTAGATTGTTACTTGTTGTTCTCTGCAAGTTTTTGTCGGACTTTTTTCATCAAGACCAAATGAAACTATCTTGACTACTGAATTATCAGCCCAACTAATCAATGTAATTAGTTTTAATATAGTTAATTAGAAAATGTCAGTTCAGTTTTAAAAACTAATTTTAATTACTTAAGGCTTTGTACGATTACCAACCTAATGCGAATGATGTTCAACCTCAAAAAAGTTGGCTGTTGGTTATGAAATCGGCTTTAATTTATTTGTACAACTTGGATAGTAATCTCTGTATTAGCCACGTTGTTAAATTTATCGGGATTGCCGTTAAATGTTGGCTGAGTGATAAAGTTGAAATTATGTCGGAAGCGACTCGTTCGATTGAAGTATGGCAGTTTAAGATTTATTTTGCCTCGGGGGAATTTTAATTATAACTTTGATTTCTTAATATCATCAGAGTGTTCTGGAATCTACCTTTAAACCTTTTATATCGGATTGTCCGAAAGATAATTCCAAAATAACCGCCGCGAATTTACAAAAAATTGTCCAAACGATAGAAGGATGTTTGAAATACCAATATCATTCTTCGTGGGGTCACATTTTGAAAGTTATCTCAACTTTGATTAATGTAGCGGGAAAAAATAATGCTTCATTGTTTATTAATGTAAGTTGGTTAGTTAGTTTTAAGTTCCTTAATTAATTATGGTTTTGATAAATTTTTATCGCAGTTGCTGAGAACTTTGGCAGACATGAGGGAAACGCACCAATTTGCTTATGTATCGCAAGTTGATCACGCTTTTGGTTTCGCGGTTAAAATATTTGGCCCTAAAGTAGTTTTGCAAGCCGTTCCTTTCAAAATAAATGAAATAGAGGACAGACTCGATTTCCCTAAAAGCTGGTTGATTCCGGTAATTAGGGATAATGTGAAAGAAACTGAGCTACAGTTTTTTATTAAGTATTTTGTACCACTTGCTGAAAGATTGAAAAAGAAAGGTATAGTATTTAATTTAATTTATTTAATTTTAAAAAGGTGCTTTTAGTAACAAACTCTTTACAGTGACGGAATTAAATGAGGCGGATAGAAAAATTGAAGCCAAAACATGCGAAATTCTTTATTCGCAAATTTGGTCCATGCTTCCTGGATTCTGTACAATGCCAACTGATTTAACTGAAGTAATATTGTATATTTATTAATCAAGGTTAATGTTATTAATTAATAATGATTGTTTTTCCCTATTAGTCGTTTAAAACAATTGCGCAAACTTTAGGAATGTCATTGACAAAAAACCCTGATTTACGTTTACACATTCTATCCGCACTACGTATCTTAATTAAGAAAAATTTAAATAATGGTATATTATTTTAAAATTTCAATTTCTTAATTTGAACCTTTTATCTTCAGTCATGGTTTTATTTGCAGAATCAAACCGAAATGAACTGGCGCGATTTGCCAAGAACTACTTGCCAATTTTGTTTAATCTCTATACAACGGAAGCTACTGAAGGTTTAGGTTTAGATAAAAGCGTTCACTTGGCAGTTTATGACACGATCAAAGTTTATTTGAAGATAACGGATCCTGAAGTATATTTAAACATTTAACCTATTTAGTAATTAATTATACTAATTAATTAAAATTCAACTCGTTTTCCAGAGAATACAGACATTATTTCAAATTGCCTTTGATCAACTGCAAGCTCCGAATATTCAAACATTCAATCGTCACGCGTTGTTGGATTTAACGCGAGCTTTACTTCCTTACCTCGATGTCAAATCCATTTCGTCTCTTTTTAAACACGTGACACCCTTATTGGAACACGAAGATAAAACTATTCAGAAAAAATCTTATCGCGTCATGGAAGAGCTTTGTCAAGCTGAAAGTGAAAACTGCAAATCATTTGTTAAACAGAAGATAACTACGTTGCAGAAATTGTTTTTAGGCGCAATTTCTAAAGCTGCGCCATCCTCGAAAGCGGTAATTTAATTTTCTTTGAGACTTTACAATTAAATTTAATTAATTTTTTTAGATTTTAAAGCCAATTATAACATTTCCAGCCTCGTTTGCGATGTTTGACTTACATTGTATCCCAATTAACGGAAGGGGACAATGAATTTGTTGCTGAAGTTGTGCCCGAAGCTGTACTTTGTACAAAAGAGAATGCTGTTAAAGCCAGACAAGCCGCTTTTCAATTGCTCGTTGCAATGGGGAAAGTCAAACAAAGATGGTCGACAGATTCATTTACTGAATATATTCAAATGATTCTTGCTGGTTTAGCTGGAACCCCGCATATTATTAGCGCGACTGTATTAGCCTTGGGAAAAATATTTTACGAATTCAAAGGTGAATTGATCAGGGGTGTGCGAGTACTCGTTAAGTTCGAGTACTCGACTCGATACTCGATAACAACACATTGAGATACTCGAGACAGATTCGAGTAGCTTTTTAACATTTTAAATACTCGACAAAAACTCGAGTCCGAGGCTTACAACTATAGCAGACGATTAGCTCATGATCATTTATTTTGAAAATCACCTGTTCAATGTTTAATTGATCACTAACAATCTTTTTGAACTAGTTAGATGTTAGATAATTGAACATCTTCGTTATTTTCACGAAATTTACTTACAAAATTGCTACTCAACAAGTCAATATTTGAGACTCGATAATTACTCGAAAGAACCAAAATTTGACCTATCTAAATACTCGATACTCGAAAGTATTTTTGATACTCGGCTCGATACTCGATAAGAAATTAGTTTCGATACTCGGACTCGGCTCGAAACCGAAAAAATGGGACTCACACACCACTGGAATTGATTAGAATTAAGTTTTTTTCTTGAGGTTTAAAGCCTAACTTAATACGTTTTTTTAGATTCATTGTCAAGAGAGTTAATTGACGCTTTAGTTGAAAACACGTGCTTGTTAATGACTTCCAAAAGTCGAGAAATTATACTGTCCGTTCTTTCCTTCTTCAAAACACTATTGGGAAGCGTTTCGCCCGATAATCTACTTCAGTACATCCCCAGCATTGTTAAAAGTTTAACCGAAATCTCCAACGATAACCATAGACATTTTAGATTCAAATCAAAGGAATTATTTACTAAGCTGGTTAGGTTATATGGATTTGAAAGTATTTCTAAGATGGTTCCGCGCAGTCACGAGAAAATGTTGACGCACATTCGGAAGACGGAAGCCAGAAAGAAAAGAGATAAGGAAACTTCAAAAGCTACGGAAGATGACGATGATAGTGATGATGAATTTAGTCTCAAAAAGACATCGGATAAGTAAGTAATCAATTAAAGGGCTCCTTCGGACCCTTAGACTCATGGCCCCGCGGATTTCCGAGTCCCCCTACCTAACCAGAGGGAGGGAGTGAAAGAAGGGGGATATTAACAAGGAGGGAACTACTTAGGGGTCGGAAATCGGTGGGGCAAAGTGTTGAGGAAGATCGTCTATGAAGAGGGGATGGAAATACGCGGGGCCATGTGTCTAAGGGTCCGAAGGAGCCCTTAATCTTATTTTAATATAGTAAAATTTTAATATCTTTAATTTTTTTTTTTTTTTTAGTATCGAAGACATTTTGGAAGATTCCGACGCGCCAATGAGTGACGACGAAACGGAAGTGAAGAGACCTAAGAAAACGGCTAAACGAAGAAGGAATGAAGCCTGGATTGAAGAAGGAGGAGATGAAATTGTAGATTTCCTGGACCCTGCTGTTAATCGTAAAGTAACAGCGACAAAACCAGTTGATAATACTCGTAAAAAGAACAACTCGAAAAACGAGTTTAAAACTGCGCCAGATGGAAGGCTTATTATTACGGAAGAGGACGATGATGATGATGAGAAACCCGCGAAACGTAATGCACCAGATTTGGGTGATATTACCGAGGCGGTTGAAACTATGAGCCTAAAAGGAATGAAGAGGAAAAGGGATGAAGATAGTGATGAGGAGGAAGAAACTAGAGCCTCCTTTAAAGGAAGTGGAAAAGGAATTAGAAGGGATATTAATAAGCCCAAAGTTCATGATGGAGCCAAGTACAAGTCCAAGAAAGCCGCGGGAGATATTAAGAAGAAAGGGCAATTGGATCCTTACGCTTATATTCCACTTGATAGACAAGCTTTAAATAGAAGGTAAGAAGAACAGTTGGTGAAACTAGGATGATGACTCGCGTTGACTTATGACCTTTGCTGCATTAATGTATTTTCAGAAAACGAGCAAAATATGATAAACACTTTGCCACTGTTGTCAAAAGCGCCAGGAAAGGTGCCCAAAAGGGATCCAAAATGAAGAGGAAGAATAAATAATGTGTAAATATGATTTGAAATTTATTATCAGAGAAATAAATAGCTAAGATAATACTGGAAGTGGATACATACTAGTCTTGACTAGCGATTTTAAATTGGAACTATTGAAAATATAATAATTACATTCAGATATGTTATTACTTAGAGCAAATAGTTTTAAGAAGGGATCATAATTTACATCATTTAGGCCAAAAAAATCTTTGATGTACAACAGGCTTGTAGTGCTTATCACCGGTTGTACAATCAAAATATTAGTGGGTTGAATGATGACGTTGGAGAGGCACTTTGCGCGATACTTTTTTTTTTAATTAGTTTTGACGAGTTTCCCTTATTAAAGTTATTATTTGGTACATCTTTATTGAGATTTTTTACTTCTTTACTAATGCTAGAAAAGGGGGAGGAGTACACGGAAAAATGGCGGCGGGCGGTCGACGTCAGACAAATCCGGAAGACCGCCGCCCGCCATTTTTCCGAGTATTCCTCCCCCCTTTCCTAGTCTCCCACCGGACCCGAGTCGTTCCACAGTTAGCGTGCTGATTTCCCTCATCCTCCCCCTATCATCCTTGGTACCAGTAACTTTAAAATTGAACAATCACGAACGTTAAATAGGAACTTATTTAAACTTAAACGTTACATTAAATAACACTATTATTTTGCTGAATTATTGTGTAAGAATCTTCAATTGAATTGAGAGTGAAATGGGGCTTTTCACTTGAGACTTTGAGAGGAAGTATTTATTTTCTTGGAGTGTTAGGAGTAATGGCAGAAATTGCCGACTGCTGGGAAGTTTGTGGATCTGTACCGCTAGCCCCATTGCTAGCCAGAGATAACTTTATTGCATCGTCGTAACTTGGAGGGTCTTCCTATTATAAGGAAAAAAAATACATATAGATAAATTAAATTTACGCTGCTAGTTTGTATTCGAAGTTAGTGAGCGAAAGAAAGGCTTGAAAGTATAATAATAATAATAATAATAATCTAAGCTTTTGCCTACGAAGGGATTTCCACACTAAGCCCGTGGCTTGTTTGCAGGTGGGTCCCTTTACAATGCATAGAGGGGGTGGTGGCTAGCCCCTATGCCACAGCTAACCGACAGCGCCCTATACTAACTATTACCGTTAACCTCTGCAAGTTTTGATGGAAAGGAGAAACCGGGTTAGACCGCGGAGGAAAACTCCTTTAACAAGCGGGGAGAGAACTTGCAAACTCTACGCAGAAGGATTTGTTCCCAGATTTTCACCCGGTGCCACAGTCCGGGATCGAACCCGGGATCCTCTTGCTGCGAGGCGAAAGCGCTAACCGCTACGCCACCCCACCTAGCTAGAATATAGCGGGATTAATTATTTTTGTTTTGCCAATTTTTCACTCTCTCGCTTGTCCCTTTAAGATAAGCTTCAGGACTTTGAGTAATAATTTTTTTAGCAAGTTGTACTTCAGACACTATTGACGTGGGTTGATTGAAAGTCACTCTGATTGGATATGAAGGGGGCGAGGATGGTCCAGTACCTATAAAAACCTAGAATTAGGAATTATAACCGGGACTTTGGGGTGTATTTACGGAAATACCTGATAGAACAGGGTTTGGAGGATGTAAAATGCTAAATGTAACAATTGGGATTGGTGTCGGTCGACTAAATAACTGATTGCATCTGCCATTAACTTGGAGATTTATTTCTTGTCCCCTAAACTCGCTTTGCATTCTGTTAATGAAATATTTACAAATTATTTGAATAACGACAGTGCACTTTATTTTATAATATTATATACCGATATTTCTTCCAATATCGGAAACCTAATAAACAGACAATCTCAATGAAAATGCAGCTAATGAAACAGATTATTATTGGGGCTGCGGTTAGTTCATCAACATCAGTGTCGTCATAGAATCTGGCTATAGTATAAAAATAATTTCTTTAATAACATTAATTTAGGCGTAATAATTGAAACCCACTTCGAACACATTTTACTATCGTTCCATTGAATATTTCGGGTCTAAATCTTTTCCTACACGCACACCTGCATCGGAATATCAATGAGTTGATTCTAGATTTTTATATTACGTCATTGTTTAGTAATACCTAGCATAACCCTCTTCCGTGGTTACGCAATGACTATGTCGTTCTTTGGATTGACACTGCGAGTCTAACTCGCATGGGTCGCCTATTTTGGAAGCTGTTAGATGCATTTATGTTAGGCATAAAAAAAAGCGATTTGTAAGCCTATTTTTCGTTTTGCGTACACTTAATGCACATGTAACTATTTTTCTTCACATAACCATCCATACATTCGCAACGATGGTAGTTGTATAATTTACTGCAGTAAGCGCGTTCAATCATGTTGCACGACTTGTCATCTTCACAATCAGACCCTAACATGCCTGGAAATTAAGCAATTTAGTGTAGTTTCATGCTTGGGAGTGCATCTGTCAAAAGTTCAAAAAGCTGCATGCTTTGCCCGGAGTGGAGTGTCAGACAAAACAACAACAACCTCTGATAAGCCTATAACCCCTACCTTCTGTTATTTGAAAGCTATACGCTACAGAAGATAAGCAAATGTATAAAACAAATCTTTTGAGATAATTTTTTCTCATTATTATATTCTATTTTAGTGTTTTTTTAAAATAATTATTTACATAAAAATTAGATTTTTTTTATAACCCTTTACATAATGGGAGCTGATGGTTTTCTTGTCAGCGCATAGCCCACTCCATCACGCTTTTACCTGCGGGCGCTATGCAGTCAAAAGCGTGATAGAGTCGGCTGTGGCCAGCATCGGCATGATTAGACACACCCAATCATAGCTCTCTCGATTTTGTGCTGCCGCAATCAATCTTCATTATCTATCTAGTACTGACTGCGTTTATTTATTTATTTATTTGGACACTGTTCGTGAAGCCAGCAGAGTGGCTTGTGTACGAACATCGGATACAGAATGAGTTGTAAAATAATTAAAACAATGCTAAGAAACACAATGCGGTATATTAAATGAGACTAGGTTTCATTGCCTCCTATATGTATCTTTGTGTCTTTTGAAAATTAAAAATATCACAATGCACGAACTTTAATGGATATACATAGTAGGAAATTCTGCGCTAACGCGTAAGATATATATATAGTCATACTAACCTTGATATAGTAGCTTACGTCCATAACTGGGAAGCGCGAGATCGAGTGGGCTATAACGAAAACCAAGAGAAACCGGATTGGCATGGAGGATGGATACGTAGTAAAGGAGTGGACAACTTATATAGGAATGTGCCATTTTGTACGCTTCTCCTTGACCTTCCTCCATGGCCATCGAGCTGCGCCACTTCGAACGGTCGAACCTACACCACCGTTGCGTCACCCGCGTGCTAGATTGCCAGTACTAGTGAAGTGGTAACCGTATTCCACCGGTAATAGTAAGGTGATTTAACTGAATCCGAACATTTTAAAAGTAATGTGCTCTAAGTGATTAACTAATTTAATCACAATTAACTCAAGTAAAATATATCCCGGGAAAACGCTTGCATTAGGGTATCTTTGTTGTGCCGCGTTTTGTGCTTTCTTTGTTTGTTGGTGATGTTCCAAGGCTTAGTTTTAGGCGCGAGGATGCCAGTGCAAACAGCGGCCATGATGGATTATAGAAATAGAATGTGCGCCCAACAGGTCGACGACGGGTCAACCTTCAAAGTCGTCATAATAAAACGGTAAATACGATTTCTCTAATTATAAATTTTGTTAGAATAAGAGACAATAACCTCATTTCAACATGATTAACAACTTTTATTAACAAAAACACATCAATGACCTGTCTACTAAAATATTTCGATGAAGTTTACGCTATTTAAAAATGAGAAACTTCCTAACTACCAACGGTAGTCATTTTTGACATGATATATCTATGGCTTTATTTTGTTTTAACGAATAGTTATTGCGCTATTTACATTCTCTTAGACAGCCATTGATGTTTGTTTAATATATTTTTAACCATGAATTAACTGTGTGCTTTTTTATATCGTATCTTACAATGTTAAAAAATAACCTACAAAATATTTTAACAAACAAAATTGTCCCAAAAAAAAAAATAAACAGTTAAAATTCTGTTTCTATATTTTTCGTAAACCCTCTTAGTATTTTTTTACGTACTGAACTTTCACTATAAATTATAAATGCGGTCGGTATTCAGTCAAAGAGGGCGCCAATATATTCTTTGTACACCAATTTTAGTCTAGTCATCTATTCCCTCATTCTCTACACGCAACAGCGGCTACTAACGCAGCACCACGACCACTACCATCTTCCGATAACATTAGGTCAAACTGAAATGAAATCAATTTAGATATTTATTTGACTGTGAAAAATCTTAAGTGTTTAAGTTTAAGTTCGGTAGGAAATAATTATATACCTTAAAGTCAGGCTCTGTTAATTCAGCGATTTTCCTCTCCATGAGATTGTGAAAGTGTGGGTGGTACCTGTAAACTGATCCATCTACACCGACGGTAGTTCTGGGTCTCTTCATTTTATTCAAAATGGTAGCGATAGCTATTTAGAAACAAAAAATAAATTAGTTTGCGACTAAGAAATATCAGGGAGCCCGTACCGGTCCTATAATTCCTATAAATTCCTATATTTTTGAAGCAGTCCTATATTATCCTATAATTTCATGAAAGGTCCTATGATGTCCTATATTTTTGACTTAGTCGAAGTTTTCGTATAGTTTAGCATCAAATTTATCAAAATTTAGCTTTTTTTTAATCGAGATCACATTTGAATGGAGACCGAAATTGCGGAGCTCGCTTAGGATTTTTTATATATTATATTATGTTATATTTTAATTAAGTTCTTCTGAGTTTTCAAAGTAAAATCTAATTTGTTATTTTTTATTTTTTGGGATTTTTCTACATAGTTTAAGCCCAAAATTGTATTATATATGAGCTGCATTTTTAGTCCTATATTTTCCTATAAAAACACGTGATTTTTTTCTCCTATAAAATCCTATAATTACGGAAAAAAATTCCTATTTTTCCTATAAGGAATTTAAGTTTAAGAGTGGGCTCCCTGAAATATCCATAAATAATGTTTAACAATTAACATACCAGCGGAGACTAAGAACGCCGCTCTAGTTGATACACGGGCGCATATAAGTTGAACACAGGCACATTCAATGTCAGTAGCACCATCAATACCGCATTCTACCAAAACTTTACGAGTTTCAGCAAGGTTATTGCGACCATCGCTATTTATATATATATTTGATAAGTTCTTCGTTAATATAAGCGCAATTAAGTTGTTAAAAGGAAAAAAAAAAATGAAAATATGAAAATTATTATTACCTCTCAATTCTGGAGATGAATTGAGTTTGAAATGCGTAAGGTTTTCTTATTAAATCAGAGCCTTTTCCGCCAAATAATAATTTATTATCTATAACATCGACTATAACGCGGCGAGCGATTTCACCCATGTACATTCCAGAAATCATTTTTTCGAATCTGTTAATCAAAATACCAAAAAAAATATTAATTAATTACTTACTTAAATAAGAAGACGCGAAATAAACTTCCGAAACTTACATTTGCTTGCCAGGGTTGAGAGATTCGGTATCTACTTGACGGTCAAATTTTGTGCGCAAAAACTCTAGGCAACCATTATCGCCAAATGCACCCCATTCGGTATTAACAATGACTTGCTTAGGTCTATTCTTTCCGTCATCTTGCAAATGTTCTTGCCACAATTCCACATCGTCAATTTTTTCCATATAACACGCGTTAGTTCCGGTTCCTGTGGGCAAAGCGCGGGAAAAAAAAAAAAAAAAAACACATTTATCCAAACATCAAGTGTGTAAAAACTGTACAAAATATTCTCTGCGAAGGAAATTGTTTAAAAATTAGCTCTGATTAGGTTTTTTTTTTCTCTCCATAATTGTTGCAAAAGCCACAGTTTTTTCTATATATTAAGATAGCTGCGGCTATTTGGATGGATTTAGTTATCTAATTAGCCTTATTCCTGATCAGCGCCATCTACCCATAGCGGTGACTTTGAGAACTACTTTAAGCGGCAAGCCAATCAGATGTCGCTAAAATCTGGTGACGTCATTTTTGGTAAGACCCGAGAGTGCCAGTCAGTGACGTCACCAGATTTTAGCGACATCTGATTGGCTTACCGCTTACAGTAGTTCTCAAAGTCGCCGCTATGGGTAAGTGGCGCTGATCAGGAATAAGGCTAATTGAAGTGGTATAATCATAAAGTGGGTAATCGGGACAGAGAGAGAGAGAGAGCGTAATGGATGCCTTTGCCTTTGAACGGTCTCCGAGCCGACTCCAGACTATCCACGAAACAAGCGTTGGTGCCGGTGCCTAAAAATTCCAAAGGCCCAGTTTGTACCACCAAGAATTATTCTACTTTAGAAGTATTTAGCATTTTCGCAAGTTTTTGATTTTAAGTTTGTTTTTTGTTTTCGAATAATTATTCGTGAAAGAAGAAAAAAAGCATTGTGTGCCATCATAACAAGCCTCTAACTTATAGCCTGATACGAACTTTTTAAAAAGTTTTAGCGGATATTTAAAATCTAAAATTACATTTGAAGAAACTGTCCAAATTGACTGACCCCTAACAGTAACTCGCCTCAAATTTCAAACAAAGCAAAGGCAACCAATTGAAAGATAGATAGATAGATATCTGATATTTAGTGTGTGAAAAGTAAAAGTGCACAAACGCCCCAAGCAAATGTGCGTAGAATATTGAAGAATATGTATATCTTCAGTTTATAACTCACCGACAATGACGCCAACTCTGCACTGACGATTTTTATGAGCGCACGACATTAATGTACCAGTTGTATCATTGACAACGGCTACTACGTCAATATCCATATCCTAAAATAGGCGAAATTATTATTTTAACAAACAGATTAGGACATTGTTTTTGAATGGCATACTTTTCTCCTCCTAACTGCGTCCCTGAGCAATTGGACTACGTCCTGTCCTTCCACCCCAGCGCATTTGAACCCTTTAGTCCAGGTTACTAAACGCGCTTTGGTCAAACCTTCTTGGCGACAAGGGAAACTGAATGTGAATCCCAGCGGAAGTTTCGTTTCCTTAAGGCCTAATTTTTCCACAAAGTGTGAAAGACACTCGGCAATGTGGTTGAATAACTGTTAATGTTATTGTTTAAGTGTTAGGAGTGAGTGAATAACTAATAAAATAAAAAGCAAGTATGCGCTTGTACTTTTTCACCAGATCCCTGCATAATTTCTTGGGGAATAGCGTAGATATCATTTTCCATTCGAAATTCATCGCCATTTAGTTCAATCAGTAGCACCCTAAAGTTTGTTCCACCCAAATCCAGAGCCAAAAATTTTCCTTGTTCTATTAAAAGAAAAGTAAAACACGGTATATTATTTTTCACATTCCCCGCATACGTCAGATTTAACCTCACACTGTAATACTATAATTTGTGCCAAGATATCTTTCAACCCCCACCCCCACCCCTGTCCGAATCCAAAACAATGAAACAATTTATAACATTGTCAGATATTCAAATGCGTTAAATGTAGCGATACGTCAATGCCATTTATTTTTATTTGTCATTGAGGCGCGGGAATTATTATTGAAACACGTAACAATTAGCCTCAAAGTGCCGATGGTATTTAATTAGTAACAAAAAAATCAATTAATTACCACTCCCATCAGGCACACTTCGAACGAAAGTGGGGAACATTTTGACGGTGGCATTGTCATTGGTGTCCTTCCCCAAGCCGCTTTTAAATTCCTTCAATAGTTGATTGCTGACTCGTTCCAGTTGATCATTTGTCAGGACGAAATCTCTGCTTAAGGCTTCAATCTTACCGGAAAAAAAAAAAAATAATTTTAAACGTCAAAATTGGGGTCAGACTGACAGAAAAGAAATTTCGATAAATTAATAAATTAACGCAAGATCTTGACCAACTAGTTTAGTTCGGATTATATTTTTTTAAGTGACCTGGTGGCCTTCTTTCCTTAAGTGTTTAAGCCTTTAATTCTAAAGAATGGGCATGGTTTAAAAACCTAAAATCAATTTAACTTAAGAGAAAAAAAAAACCTCGATTTTGACACATTCAACCCTATTAATTTGAATAGATGGAGAAAATTTTGCAAAATAGCTTATATGTTTGTCATTTTCCCCCTCCCCTCCTTTCCCCGCTTCACCAAGCGTAAAAACGTTGTCGGATTGGATAATAAACGTATATATCTGTAAATGTATCAAAATGACCTTGGCAATTTAGCTCCTAAAATTAACTCGTTTTTATACCTGACATGTCTAAGAATGCTAATACCGTTACCCTTTTTAAAGCTAGCGAGATAAAAAAAAGAACCAAAAGGGAACTAATTTCGACTAATGAACAGTGTTGAAATTTGAACCCAAGATCTTTAGATTTACCCCTAGTTATTTCGAAACTGATTTTATTTCATTATCAAAGTCAAAGTCGTTATATTTTTTTTAATGGAAAGCTTGATAAGCTTTCAACTGATAAGAAACTTAAGATTAACTATTTAAATTTTAAATGACGACACACCATCTATATTATACGCAACTTATAACGTGACTTATTTATTTATGAATAATTTTATGAAGAGTTTTTTGACTCTTAGAATTTTTTCTTTTTGGGCATATTTATCGGAGATAGTTTAATATCCAGTCTAGACTTTTTCGAATGACACCACTCCACCCTAGCCTTGAACCAGATTATACCAGTATAACTTTAAGGAAATATTTCCAATAAATTAATTTTTTCTTTAATATAATTCCTAAACTAACCAGCTGAGAAAGTCAGTACTTGTACTTGGAAAACCGGTCATCAAGGTAGAACTACATGTATATTATTCGCGACTACCTTCGTGGATTTTAATACAAAGATATTTTATATAATGGATGTTCTTCAAAACCAAGGAGATATTTTTCTATCTCGCTCATATCGTACCATTATAATTAAAAATTCTGAATTTGTTAATAAAACCATTAGATTAATGGAGAAGGGCAAATTAGAGGTTGCCTAATGCTATGTATTCATGGACAGTTGTTTCTTCCTTTTATAATTCAGTGTTTATAATTTTAAATTTAAGCACGGATAAATATGGGCATCAAGGGGGTTTTATTTGTAATTAATCATCATAAATGTATCTTTTTAGAGCGGCAAACTAGTTTTTAATTAGCAATTGTTTATAGTTTCGCAAGGTCCTTCAGATACTCAAACACCACGTTTAATATTTTCTATAAACAACTCTTGTTTATCTAATTAAAATCAATATTGATATCAAAACTAAAAACAAAATTTGAGAAATTTAATGTAGAGGTTTAAAACCAGAATTTTAAGTTATTTTTTCTCTCTCCTCTAAGACTACGGACTTTGAGAACTAGTTTTTAAGAAAAATTTATCTTAGGATTTTTTAAGCGCGGTGTGCCCCTGCAATGGTGGCTTTTTAGAATTGAATATAACGGAGATGCACTACGGTACGGAGTACAGGGATTCTGAGTACAGAAAGAGAGATAGAGAACCATAACCCAAACAGAGTCTTAGATAAATTTCGCGATTATTTAGAAAATTAGATTTCAAACTCACTTTTAATAAAGTTTCTGATTCCGATGTCATTATCTCGTTTGGTCTCGACCGATACGGCAGGATAACTTTGATTAAATGAAAGAAATTATGCCCGCTCCGACTGTAATAAATGAAAGGCGAGAGTATCACAAAATTACGTCGAGCCTGAAGGAGGGCGGAAGGACGAAGGCCGTGTTTCTCTAGTCTTCAAGTACACGTTTGCAAACCGACCTATCACGGCCCACTTTGATAACGTTCAGTGTACGCCCTAAGCCTACTATAAAGCCTCAGCGTTAAAATGGCTTCTCCCAGTTCCCGCGAAGTATTTGTAACATTCCGTAACTGGCGCCCCCTATAATTCATTTCATTTACGCCATTCCACGAAAATTATCCGCGTTAATTGGGTAAATTATACAGAAGGGCAAGATAGAGTATTGGACCAAAGTTCATATAACTTATTAATCCTATTTTTATAATTTGACTTAATTACCGTTATGGGAAAGTAGATTATTTGGCGCGAAATTTCAAGTTTTTAACTAGCGGGTAGACCTAGCGGCTGTAAAAGACTATAATGGAGGAACCCTGCGGCTTGATGTTGTAGGCCTTGAATTAAACTATCGATATCTCGTGGGCTCTAATGAAAGAGCAAAAGTTATTAAGGGAAAAAAGAAAGTAGCTGACGTAATTCAATGGCTGGCATACGTGCCTCCATTTTTACGCGTTTTCATTGGTTGTCGCAAAGCGCCAACTATGACGCTCCACCTTCCTTTATATCGTTTATAGCGAAATGACGCAATACTTTATGCATGACTTCAATTCACTTCCTACGTAACTAAGATTTCTACCCTCTTTCTTAAAAACTATTTACAATCTTACAGAAAAAAAGGAAAAGAAAAACCCAATGAGCTTTGCATCACTTTATCGCACGAAAAACATTTTTAATGACTCGTGAAAAAATAAGCCAGACCGTTTTGTAAAAATATATATCCTAAATTATGATAAATAGGCGCGATTAGAAACAACCCTTGACACCAAAAAACTGGATACCCCTATTATATTTCAAACCAAAACACACCTAAACCTTCAACCTTTTAGTAGAATAGCCACAAGGATATAAATATCATGAATGAAAAATAAAACAAAATCTCGGAAAAATCGATTGAAATGGTTTAATATCGATGGACAGACAGACAGACAATGTAACGTCATAGGTTGGCGAAAACGGGAACCTTTTCACAAAATTTATAATGACGGATATAAATGTAATACTTCTGTCTATTCGTAAACACATTTATTTAAAATCCGGAGCCATCCAGACTTTTACGTGATGTTCAGCGCGACACTAATTTTTAAAATTCTTTTATTATTGCGCAAACATTCGGGAACACCTTAATATCTGACACTATCTAATTTTACAATGAGTAAATCTTTAATTTCTTCCCGTAGAGTAAAATAACTACGTTGTGAGATAATTTCACAACCGCGGTTTATTTTGACAGACTAGAGTGTTTTTAATCTATATATAGTTAAGATAAGGAATATTTTCTCGTAATTTGAATCCTTCCATCATCGCACCATCCCAAATGGTTCGATAATAAAATTGATTAATCGACTGGAATTCCCGCGACTTCAATATTATTTGATTGCATCAGAACTTGGAATTTATTTTTCTAGCGATTTTTCTTTTCTTAACTTCCAGTTCTGAAATCAATCTAAACCCGTTCTATAAACCTTGAATTTTTTTTAACATCTATGCCTATGTAATTTCACATAATACCTTCATTTCAAAATATTTTATTATTATTCTTCTAAGCGACTTTTGCGTGCCCTTGAAATTTTGGCAGACACGTTTTCTCAACCGTGTTGTAAATAAATTTCAAGGAAGTACGTCAAAGTTAACAAGAATGGCTTCTTTTTTTATCGTTCTTTTGGAATGATAATGTATTCTGTATTGTTATTTTTTGCATACTCGTAAGAATAAGAAGCTCGTGTTTAGGCTGTATTTAATTAAAGCCACGTGTATCACCCTCGTGAGAAACGAGTCCCTGATCCCGCCATATTCGAGTTGGCCTACTCGTCCTAATTGTTTTGCCTACAGTTTGCCAATCAGGTCTATTTGTTGATGATACCTTCGGATTAATATTGGTTGTCCTAATTATGAGCGTTATACTGGTAGCACATAAAGTTTAGCTCTCAGGCAAATGCCACTGATAATTTTATGGGTGGTACGTATCGTGGTTTTGCGTTAATGTCCCGGAGTCATTTCCATCTTCCAGTTTCCCACCAGTCAAGTCTTAGATTAACACCCACTTGATAGACGATTTTTAACAGTGCCCGGTACTGTTGGTACTGTTAACCTTCTTGGATATAGCGCGTTAACTGTCTCGCAGTCATCCTGGCTCCCGTTATCTTTCACTTCCTTTTAATCAAGATTAGTTCCGGTATTAGGAAGACCGGATTCTGGGTTATTGTGGGGTTCCTGTATGTTGATGGTACTTATAAAACTCACCAGGGCTTTTTTGAAGGTTAATAACCCTCTCTAGCCTTCGATTCGGAAAAAAAACTTCTTTTGGTCCGTTAGTGTGTGTATTTCGATTAAGAAGTAAACAAGAATGTGTTAGGTGTTCCTCAAGTTCTTGCTCAGTAAATACTTAAAAAGTTAAATATGGCCAAAGCTGAATTGGCCTTCGTTATTTTACTCTTTTTTCTTCTAAATGGTGAGCTATATTTTCAGTAAATTCTTTTTCGTATAAATGGATAAATAGAGTTTTAAAAAATATCGATTTTAAGAAATGATCTTGACATATAAAATGGTAAAACTGGCGTTTTTATGGGGAATTGGCAGGACATGTTATTTTTCTATAGAGCCTAATGGAGTCAAAACTCGCGAGTTGCCGCTTCCCTGTTCAGTAGAATTCTTTCCCTATTTACTGAGAAATTTAAGTATTCAAGAAAAACTAGTCGTGTTTTAATGCCATGTGTTTATCGAAATTTTGAAATGTCATTATAGATTAGTTTAAAATTAAGTGGAAATTTGTTGATCTTGAGAAAATTCTTACAATTGATAATTCAACATTTCCCGCATTTTTTATTACCCATTTCCGTGGCAACGGCAACGCTACTGCTATCTACTTCCCGTCTTTATTCAAATTCCATAATCTTGCCGCGAATTTTATTTTACTATTTATTATGTAACTCTGTTAAAATTTTATTTTATTTTGTGCTTTAAAACGTGACTTGCAGGTAATTTTCAGAATATTATACCTTAACTATATAAATATTCCTATATCACAACATTGAGTACGGTTATATCATTACGTTACATATAGGATACGTTGCTTGTGTATATTTTCCTTGTCTTTCTCAAGTTAAATCGTTGCCTACGTTAAATAAGGCCTGTGCACGGTAGTTTTGAAGGGGTGGACTTTTAAGAAACGCGACTTCTTATTTTCCGCCTATTTTTACCGCGAAACGGCATTGATAGCTGGACCAAAACGCGCGCGAAAATGAGTATTTCAAATTCCAAGAGCGAGGAAATGAACATTTCAAATTATTTAGGTCCAGCTAATAGCGCCTCAGGTGAGAGAATTTGGCAACATAAATTGCCAAAATAAAAATAAAAAACGGCGCCGCGCACAGGCCTTGATTAACGTAGGCAACGGTTAAATGAACTTTAAAGTTTAAATCTCCATGTTTGCAGACGCCATATTAGGTCAATTGCGCGCAGTGTACATTTTTATATCAACTTTTCTACTTTAATGTGTTTATTCATGCTTTTAAAACTATTTCACTGGTAACTTTATCGATTAACGTTAGTGTCTTTTAAAAACTGTATCAAATTTCAACCGAAAACGTGTTATTCTAGTGTTCTAGAAATTGTTGTTGTCTACCACTAAGCCTTTGTTACCATTACTGATGAATCCATCCAGCGGTTCCAGCTGCCTGGGGGTTTCGTTTTTGTCCTGCTAGGCCGCCAAGGGCGTGAAGATGGGGAGTGTCATTGAACTATAATAAGAACTTAAGTTAAGCTACCTGGAGGAAGTTTAAAAACGATTTTTAACCTGTAATAGCGCGATAGACAGGTCTTTCTAATCCTAATTCCTATGGAAATAAACCGGGTCTTAGTTATTTTGAAGATGTGACACTACCTTGAATAATGTCTTCAGTTAGTTATTGCCTTTGGCCAAACATACAAAGTGATTTACTAAGTGCGCAGCATCTCGCTTCATTAAACATGTATTTTTTTTCCTAATGCTGGAAACAACTTGATTCGCATTGTACCTGACACAAAACATCGACTCAGAACTTTGATTTGAAAAAAAAAAAAGAAAAAATTTATAACAACAAAATGAATGAACAAAATTATTTGCTTGATTCCGAGGCTATTTTAAAGAAAATATTTCGTTTCCTTAGGCGACGCGTTGTTTTAGGACTTATATTTGGTCTTTCGTTAATTTATTGCCTTACCAGTTTATTCTGGCCTCATAATTCTGGACTTTTAATCAGTAACGAAGATGTGGCTGATATTGAATCTTCTTTGCCTATGAGAAACCCAAATCAACCTTTTCAATGGCATGGTGGTCCTGAAACCAACGAAACTGACGAAAATTCTATGCCAAAATTTTGTAGAAATTCTGTTCAAGGGAAAGTTCTTATATCTGACGATAGAGGTTACGTTTGTCAAAGATTGAACATCTTATCAAATGGTTGTTGCGATATTAAGACACCCAATACGAAACTATATTCTTGCGAAACTTGCCAAAGTAACGGTTGTTGCAGTATTTACGAGTATTGTATCTCTTGTTGTATGCAGCCTGAAAAGAAAGTACTTTTGCAAAAGATACTGGGTCAAGCGTCTGAGACTTTCAGTATTTTATTCGCTTCCATTACCGACCATTTTGAATTGTGTTTAGCGAAATGTAGGACATCTTCGCAAAGCGTTCATCATGAAAATTCTTACAGAGATCCTAAAGCGAAACATTGTTACGGCGAATATCCGCCAGTAGTACATTTGACATCGTCTTAACATTTAGTTTTGTATTATAGACATAAGCGCTTTTTAATATAGAGTTAAATACGGAATGTTTTAATTTATTAATTTCCGATGAAATTGGAATGTTTTGTTTGACTGACCAGAAATATACCCGGTGCTCCATAGACTAATTCTAATCTTAAAATAAGCTAGATGTTACTTAAAGTAATTAAATTTGAGAAAATACTTCGCGTCAACCGACTCGAGAAAACTTTTAATGATGCTTCCAATGAGTAGCTTTATAGAGTTTAATTTTTATCAGTTAACCGGTCCGGTACTGCAATTGAAACTGAATATTAAGTCCAAGATGTTTATAGAGATGAAGTTTTTTATTTGTGTAATTCGCTGTCGGCTTTATATTCCCCTTTAATTTGAGGATTTCTAGAGTTATTTCTCTGTGCACGCAGTTACGTGAACATGTGGTTCAAGCAAACATGATTTGTGAATACTTGGTTCCTAAATATTTTAACCTGTGCAATAAATATAGTTTTACAAAAAAAAAAAAAAATAAATAAATTGGTATCTAAAACATTTCTTAGAACACTGTATAGATCTATGAAGAATCAACGTGTTAAATCCGATTTTATTTAATAATCTTATAGAAGTAACTAATGGAGCAAAATACTATGGAAAATATATTGGAGAGTTGAAAGATACAATACACGACGTTAGTGCAAAAGTGTACGCTGCAAATCAAAACAGCTTTTATATTGTTGGATTCAATTATGATGGACTCGCGCCTGGTACTGAATTGAAATAACGAAAAAAGCTTATTAGATTATTAAAACTGTAAATTTCCGTTTAAAGACGCTCATTTTTGGGCTGGAACCTCGGAAACCCCGGGTCCTGATGGATTTCTCATACCAGATGAGATGGGAAGGTACTATTGATAATTAAAAATAATTTTCTCGAAACCAGAACTTTATCTCGCTCAAGTCCAATGCAATTTGTATTTCGTAGCAACGAACCCCTTATGCGTTCCACCAACAAAAACTTTGTCATCACGCTTCCTCAAGACCGTAAAATTAAAGATGTGAAATGGCTTAGCATTTGGTGCAAGAGGTTTCAAGTATGTTTTAGCACAGTCTATCCTTAACGTCAACGATGCTGAATTCGCGCAATTTTTCTTCAGGCACTACTTGGATACGTAGCCATTCCAGTTGGGTTTGAAGCTCCTAAAGAAAAACCTTTAGATCCTTTGCCAACTTTTGCTCACGGTGTACGATCAGCTCCCATTGTTATCAAGGACGCGAAAACGCTTTATGTTCCCAGTCTTTACTATGATGGAGCTGCGCCTGACGCTTTCTTTTTAGTTGGAACTGGTCGCTATGTCCATCACGACGGAGCGACGAAATTGGCAAATGAGGATGGAAAGTGCGTGGACCATTCTTTAATGTAATATTATTCTTACATAAAGCCAATGTAAATTTATTTCAGAATGGATCGAATTAAACGTGGTTTTAACGGAGAGAATATCAAGCTAACTCTACCGGGAGAAATGACTGTTTTTGATATAGATTGGTTCAGCATTTATTGCATACGCTATGAAGAAAATTTTGGTCATATCACATTCCCGGAAGATCTAAATGTGCCCGCAGTTTTACCCAACTTAAACAAACGATTTAAACGTAGGTTTTGGAAGCCGACGTTTAAAGATAATTTCTCTAAGTTTTAGGCCAAATTTTACGCAATATAGAAGGCAAGAAGAAGTTGCGCTATTACGGAAGTTTTGTCGGAGATTTGGAACAAACAATTCATCAAGTCAAAGGATCCGTTTTTGTGGCTGGATCTAGACATATTTTCATTCAAAAGTTTAACTACGATGGACTTGGACCCGAGGTTTATTTTACTATCGGAACTACCCCTAGACCATCGAGACACGGTTACAGAATTGCCAATGAACTTGGAAGTAATCAAGAACTGGGAAAATATGATTCTCAAGATATTCTATTAACCTTGCCTAAAATGTGGACGTTGAAAAGAGTTAGATGGCTGAGCATTTGGTCCAAGCGAATTGGAGTATGATTTATTTTGTAATGATTTGGTAGAGGAATCGGAGGATTTAGTCTGGAAACTGATTCATTTCAGGGAAGTTTTGGCCATATAATTTTCCCTGATAACATTGAATGTCCGCAAGAATACGATCTTGGGCCATTTGAAGGATTTTATCACGATGTTCGCGCGTCATCAATAGTTATCAAAGACGCTAAAACTATTCAGATTAAGGATCTACATTATGATGGCTTAGGACTCGGTTAGTTTTAGCAACACCTAAGAGTCAAATAACGCGAAAGATTGACCACAAATATTTTACTTAGATGCCTACTTTCTCGTTGGTAATGGGTCCGAGCCAAATTCAAATGGCATTACCGTACCAGATGAATCTGGAAGTACCAAACTCATCCACGAATACACTGGACACGATATTACCTTACTCTTACCGGGAGATTTGACTGTCTTTGATATAAATTGGTTTTCTATTTACTGCATCTCTTGCGACCAAGATTTTGGACACATGGTCATTCCCCGTGATTTAAACGTCCCTCCCGATATGCAGTACATGAAACTGACTAATATTATGTACGATAATTGCGAAGAGGTGCTTCATAACCAACTTCAGGTCTATTGGAAGATTGTTGGTGATACAATCTTCTTCCAATATAAGGGAAAAGCTGGTAAATCACGTAACATTGGCCAGCCGCATTCTGAAAACGTTAATAACTTATTTTCATCTTTCGCCGCTGTAGAATCAAATAATTATTTGGCCTTTGGTATCAGTCCTAATAATGCAAAATCAAAAATGGTCGGAGCCGATGTAGCGGTGGCCTATTTTGACGATAAAACGGGAAGAGGAAAAGTTGTCGATTATATTTTACTTTCAAAGTCACAGGTAAATATTAAATAGACTTGCCCAGTTTCACTCGCGCACATTTTATGTTGTAAATTAATTTTTTCCGTAGTGTTCAGATGGTTCTGGTTCTTGCCCTGATACTAAAGTAGGCGGAAGTGATGATTTTCAATTGATATCGAGTGAAAGAGAAAATGGCATTTTAACCATCGCTTTTACGAGAAAAATTAATACCGGCGATAGTAGAGATTTGCCAATTCGAACAACCATTCCTATCGCGATTGTGGCCGCTACTGGTCCCTTAAATAGCTACTTTGAAACCTCCTTCCACGCCAAACACTACACTAAACGTAAGATAAAAACCCGCCGTCATTTAATAATGTAGTTTAAATTTGAAATTCTCTTATAACTTTCGACTCAGAAACAACTAAAATACATTTTGGTCGCAAACCCACCGATAACTGCGCGCCATATTCATCGCGACCTTCAATTCATAAGAAGAAAGATTACGTTGGATGGCCGCCACTGAAAGTTGATAGCGAAGTTAATGTCTTCAGAGCCCAAATTGGACCAACTGGGGGTGAAAGAGGGTACCCCGCCATTACAGGACGTCAGTCTTGGGGGATTGCTTGGTGGATTAATGGATTATTAATCCCCGAGTTGACAGTTTATCGAGGAACAACCTACACCTTTATTGTAGAGGGTGGAAACAACGCGTCGAATCACGCGGCTTATCATCCGTTGTATATCACTAACAATCCCGAAGGAGGCGGTTATCAACGAAAGGAAGTTTTATTCACCAAGAACCACGAAGTCTACAGTGGAGTGGAGATTTTGCCAAATGACTCCATGGTTGTAACTGCCGGTAAGACAAGATAATAAGGGTGACGAGTACCATTTTTAGACTATACATCTCGAGCAGTGTTGGGCAAATTGCGAATGACGTTTTGCTACCAATTAAGTGGGAGAAATTCGGACCGGGAATGATGGAAAACTTGGTGAATTTGCCCACCACTGTAATCTCAAATAATTCAAGCGTTGGCAAAGCATCGCGAGTATTTGTGTCTTGGCCAAACGTCTCTTCCTCAAGTACTAGGCCCGCCCGTAGAAACAAAAAAATTTGATTTCTAATTTAAGCTGGAAGATTGTGCGAATGGAGACACAAGACAGTTGACAAGTGGGAAGAATCTAAAACATTTTTAGAGTACAAATTGACGCTTGAAAAAATATGCGAAGAAGGTGTCCCCGCACATTTCGAATGGACGCCTGATGAAACAACCCCCGATTTGGTTTATTATCAGGTAACCTTGAATTAGCGTTACTTTAGGGTGTCTATATTAAAGGTTTAGCTTGGTATCGTATTAAATTCGAGCTTGTCACCACCCATCGCGTTGATTTTTATAGTGTTTGATCCATCGCGACTTGGGATGGAAAATACACGTGAAGAATGCTGCCAAGGAAGAACATACGAATCCATCGGATGGAGCTTTGTTCAACAATGCTGAACCGCCTAATGCGGACTATGACAGAGATTAGGCGGTTCATTCCCAAATGGTATACTATTATTATAATTACTATTAATTTATTACCTTATTTATTAGCCAATTTAAATTATTTTAATAATAATAATAATAAACACTGCCATGCCAATATTACGTTGATTGCTACAGACAAATTTTTTTAACTTTAGTTTCTCATAAAAAAACTACAAAGAAACTAAAAAAATCGGCTAACACGAACCAACCAAAAGTATCGTACAATATTATTCTAACATTACATATATATCTTACAAATTTTTATTAGCACAAAATATAAAAATTCTTTTTTTTTTTTTTACCAAACACGCAAGCTACGTTACACATACTGTACGTAAAAGTATTTTTTTTTTCTTTCTCATTTAGTGATAAAAACTCTAAAGTTATTTATTTATTTATATTTGATTTATTTATTTATTTATATATCAATGAATTTTGTACCAAATTTTCTAATAATCTGATTTGGCTTGAGTTTTGAGAAAGTTAATTTTATCGAAAACTATCTAGCCGTTAATATCAGGGAGCCCACTCTTAAATTTATATTCCTTATAGGAAAAATAGGATTTTTTTCCCGGAATTATAGGATTTTATAGGAGAAAAAATCACGTGTTTTTATAGGAAAATATAGGACTAAAAATGCAGCTCTAATATAATACAATTTTGGACTTAAACTATGTAGAAAAATCCCAAAAAATAAAAAATAACAAATTGGATTTTACTTTGAAAACTCAGAAGAACTTAATTAAAATATAACATAATATAATATATAAAAAATCCTAAGCGAGCTCCGCAATTTCGGTCTCCATTCAAATGTGATCTCGATAAAAAAAACAGCTAAATTTTGATAAATTTGATGCTAAACTATACGAAAACTTCGACTAAGTCAAAAATATAGGATATTATAGGACCTTTCATGAAATTATAGGATAATATAGGACAGGTTCAAAAATATAGGAATTATAGGACCGGTGGGCTCCCTGTAATATTTATTAATGAAAACTGTTAATTCATTTTAAATTAAGTTTCCTAAAAGGTATAGGCACAAAAAATTAAGGCATGAAGACTCAATTTTTCTTAAAAATATTCAAAAACTCGGAAAGAAAATGTGCCATGTTAGTCATATTTTCACGCGGATAAATTTCATTTTAAAACACTAATTAAAACAAAGTTACGAGCGTAATTGGATGTTGGTTGTTAAAATGGCCGGTATATAAATTTAAAATACAACAAACATGACTCTTATTCTTTTCTTTTCCCATCGATATTTATTACTTTACTTCAATTAAGAGACTTCTGTTAATGAGGAAAAAACGTTGGCCGTGTTTCGAGGCAAACTAATTAACGCGCTTCAGTTTAATTAAGTGAAGTAGAAAAACGTAAGCGTAATTAACAAAAAAAAGAGTTTCAAAAACAAAATAATATAAAAAGCGGTGGAGCGAGACAAAAAAGTAAAATTTCAAAAATGCTGTGTGTAACTTTTAAAGATAGTTTAATTGCTTTATATAATTAATGTTCGTATTGTGTTAATTCTAGGGGTATGGTCGTGGTTTCAATGCTCGGCTGAGCTTGTGGCGCTTATCTGAAAAGAACTATTGGTGTTAGAAGTAGAAGCTGCGGTGCTGCTGCTGCTGGTGGTGGTGGTGGTGGTTTTTTCATTTTCTTCTTCTTCATCGTCTGTGTCATGGTGATGGGTTATATCAACAGGAATCTCGGCGTACAAGTGCGGCAATAGCGTATCGTGACGCTCTTTCTCTTGTTTGACAACCGTCCTACTCTGGTTGAAATCAGCTTCGACAACATCTTCAGACTCCATCTGCTCCTCAAGCTCCGAACCTCCATTCTCCATTGGAAAGCTTTCTAGTTGATCAACGGTTACTTCGTGGGGCATCTATGATTTATCAGGGGGGGAAAATGGTAAAGTTTTCGTTAATTTTGAATTTTTTTCAAGGGCGCTCCTTTGTTTACCAGCAGAGTTGGAGCGCGGAACATGTAGCTGAAGGGATAGTACATCAGATTAAGAACGGATGACGAGTAGAGGTCTGCAAATCGGCAAATTTGACTTGCGAAAAATGTTTGACGAGATCCTATTAGAAACGAAATTTTGGGCTTCAATAGTGTGAATGATTTGGTAAGCTATTTAAGCCTAAATTCTTGGCCTAAATAGCCTATTACTTTACGAGTACTATTTTTGCCCAAAATTTGGGCCGCCCTAAATAGAAAGGCCGCGCGACGAAGACTATTTAGTATTTAGGCCCTAAATGTTTAATCCCAGGAAAAACTGGGCCTAAATATCAGCATGAAGGACGTTGGCTATTGTCTCCAAGATTTGGGCCTAAATAGTCGTCGCCCATGTTAATATTTAGGGAGGGAGATAGAAACAAAACAAAAAAAAATATACGGAGATAAATTCTTGTTAGGCGTTTGCTTCCCTGGTGTGGTACGAGTGCATTTTGGATAGGTTTACGTAGAAAATCCGTATGTATAACTACACTTTGGAAAAAACATTTATTCATCCCTTATTGGGATTCAATATCTTACTATGGTTATAAGAGCAATAAGAAGGGGGTGTTTTGCTAAGACGCCAGACAAGGGAAGTGGTGGCAACACTCGATAGAATTTATCTTTGCTCATGCATTTTTGGCGAAACTTTATTCAATAATCTTTAGCGTTTTTAGTCTAAACCTAAGGCGTGCATTCAGTTTTTAGTTTTTGCCCAAGCTTTTGCCGCGAGACCATTTATTACTAAACTGGCAATAATGTTTGGGTCTTACCGGATCTGAAGGTACTGCCCAACATTCCGTAAGACATGTCCAATTCGTGAACAGCTTCCTAGATTACGAATGAAATGCGAGTATTTTAATTCCAAAACAATCCGCGATTAATTAATTAATTAAATCATTAGTAAAGCGTATATGTTTACCCTTATGTTAGATTTCAGTTCACTAATGTCGGGTTTTTCCATAGATCTACTGTCTAAATCCCTAAAATGTAAGTTTGGGTTAGTATAAATGTCCCTGAACAGCGAGATTAAATCAGCCCTACTTATATGTTTCGCCCATTTGAATATCTAAGTCCTGTAGCCGGTTAAAAAGATGCCACTTTCTAATCCAGACCTGCATTTCGCGTTGCAACTCGGGTACAATCAAAAATGTTCTCCATCCTCGCGTTTTCTTTGATTTTAAAATGTCTCCGTAAATGTGATCTCCCACGTACAAAACCTCTCGTCCTTTGGCTCCGATTAATTCGGTAAAAACGTCGCAAGAACCTTTTAATCGCCATTGGTACAAGATTGAGGAAACTTTTCTTCCATTTCAAAATCTAAGACCCTTAATTAAGAAAATATTACCGCCAGAATAGACTTGACCAGGTTGTAACGGACCCAAATGGATACCGATTCTTAAACTGCTATTGTTCTATGGATTGGTTAAAATATTTGATTAGCAGCGTAGTACTTGGCGCATTGCCAAATAGATTTATTACGTACTGTATCAACTTGTCTCATAATGGTGCCTTCTCCAAAAAATAGGGGTTTCCCCGCGTCTACCACAATGTAATCAAAATAAGTTTTCCAATCTCTCTACGTTTAAAAGAATAAGTCATTTTTAAAATGGTACAACTGTCTAATGGGTCAAAAAATTAATACTGGTGCTATTTCTGGAACCAAAATATAACTAAATCTAGCCCAATTAACCCTCTGCTATGGTACTATTATACTTACTTTCAAATTTGGATTATTTGGAAATTCAAAAAGATATTGCATAACTTTCTGTTGGATTTAAAATAGTTTTAATTACTAATAATTAGTGTTTAAATGTTATAAAAGCGGAAATTATACCTCGGTGTACCAAAAATCACTATTAGTGAGCAAAAATAATTTTTTCCCATGCTCCTTCATCCTAAAAAGACAATTACTTTTGAAATTATATTACGTTCTCAATCAACTTAATTCATTATTGATAAATAGTTATTAACCTGCGGAATAGAACCGGTAGCCTCTCATCTTTCATGATATATTTGTCGAGGTTATTTACAGTTTCATTTTTGAGAGATCCCTAAATTGACGTATTAGTTAAACCATGCAATTACATCTAGTCCTTTAAGAACATTTAAATTACATTCATATGCATGTGATCTACGGCGCCCCGCACATCTTGGAACATTGATTTGAAGGACATGAATAAGTTACCGGATTTGACTCCGTTTTTCGATCTATTGGTTAAAATTTCACGGAATTCAACAATGAAATTAATTTTTTTTAGGGGCTTTAACAACTCACGGAGTATATTGCGGCGAATTAGTGAAAAAATCTATTAAGCACGCTAAAATGTAAGCTTCGGGTAGATTGAAAAGGGTATTGAGAATGTAAATTCGGTTTTCATCCAATTGCAAGAATTTGTTAGGATACAGATTGTAAATTTCTGAACTGCAAAAACAGACAGACTCGCATTAAGATGATGAGTCGATGATTGGAAATTTTTTTTTATCTTACGTTTTCAAAAATTGGAAACCATGAACACAAACTAAAATATTTCCATACGCGTCAACCTTGAGTAAATTTCCGTATAGTGTGTCAAACCACAAACCTCTGAGAAACAATTTATAAAAGATGATATATAAACTTTTTTTCAGTACAATTCGTAAATATTTTAATTATTTTACCTAATTGGGAATTTTGGATCATAGTCAAAATCCTTTAATTCTTCGGGATAACCAATTTCGACTAATCTCCCTACTACTAATCTAAAACCTAAAGCTTCGTATTGAGGCGATGTATACTCTGCCAACGTGTAATCCATGTCAAAACCAAAAAACTTGATTTTTTCCAAGTGTAAACTTCGGTTGACAAAAACCCTTAAATATTATTATTACCAAAAGATTATTTGTGAAACAAGAATTGTGATTAATATGGTATCGGAAGTTCATAATCAACAAGCATTTGTTTCTGACGAAATAATATACTTTTTATATCTGAGATTATAAACTTCTGGTCCAGAATTGAAATATTTTGGAAATCAAACCTATGATGCGCTCCTCTAACGTGTTTTCTACTAAATCCATTTAGCAAAGTATTATTATCTAAATCTCCAGTTTCAGTGCTTTCGTCTCTCGATGACTTCTTATTCTTATTTAAAGCTGACATTTTCTTCACCCTGTTTGAGCCTTAAAGGCAATTTCTACAATCAGAGAGATTCAAATTTATTTTCTCAACATCGCGAAAAATTTTAATGAAACGCGTCTAGCCTCCTTTCTCAAGATAATATCAAAAACCTTGAAACTTTCTTATATCAAGTAAAAAAAATATATTTCTATAATTAGATGACCCAGGGAGATCACGTGCTTTTTGGAATGTCTCATTCTCATTAATCATTAAGTGACGTTTTTAAAAAGTGAAGATTAGAGAAATTTTTAGTTGTTTAATTAGACATTTTTATTATGAATGGAATAGAAACAAAATTATTCGGGCTATAGTTATATACGTATTTATTTTTCAATTGCTAAGTTAATTTTATCAATTGATAGGGTCAAAAGATGAATGGTTTTTAGAATGTTTCAAAAGACAGGATGTCGTTTGTCAATTCCAAGATTCTTGAGAGGAAAGCTTATACTTGTAGTCGTGAAGGTTTTACATTATATTTGTGGCCCCATAAAATTTGAAACCAGAAATTTTAAGACCTAGTTTTTTCGTTATATAATCACCTTATAAGGTACGTGTTTTATCTTGTTAATTATTTATTACTGATTAGAAACTAAGGTTAAGTATTTTTTAGCGATAAGGGACAATTTCTTTTCGTTTTTTCTTACACTTACAACATTTATTAATAATTTAATTATAATATAATACAATAAATATATGGAACAAACCTTTCACGCGACGAAAACTCTACAAGGTAGTTTTTAATTTCAAAGACTGCTTTAATAATAAAAGTTTTTATTAAAAATATAATTTAAGGGAGACCGTAAAACCTAAACTTATAATAACGGGTGATACTGCGCGTTTGACTTTTCCCGTAAAGATTACAGCGGCTTTGGGGATCTCAGCTGAGAGCCTGAGAGTACTTTTGGCATAGTGACGTAAAATTCTGAAGTACTGCGTGTGATTCGCGAGGAGCCTTTTATTTTTTGAGTCGGCCCCATTATAAATAATTATCGCGACCACTTGTTTCTTTGGAAAAAAAATCCCTTCTTGCTTTACACTGTGTTGAAACGCGGAAAAAACCTAATATTTTTTAGGCTATGGTGCCAAAATATATTGTGCCAAGCGTGAAAGAAATCACATATACGTTATCACAAGGTTACCGTATGTCGGCCTATCGCGCGTAGTGCCAGCTAAGCAAGGCCGTGGAACCACCGCCTTCAGAAGCAAATGAAAAGACTTCAATATTGCCTGCTTTGCTTTAGTCTCCTATGATTTTAAATAATCTATCAACCTTATAATAATAATAATTATAAAAAATAATCAATTGCTCCATGCAAGACGCAACCGTTTTACTGACTGCATCACAGGAAACATAGTTATATCGTTGTTTTTACCGGTGTATAGAGTGCTGTCAGAAGCGCCGGTGTGACGTCACCCATGCTGTTTTCCCATAAAGAAAAAACGGTAACTGTCATGGCCGCCCATTGCTTAAGGCAGACTCGTGACGTTTAACCTTGGATCTGACGTCACAACTGACAGCACTCTATTGCAGGTTTTACTTCGTAATGCTACATGCTTACTGAGAGCTAGTTCGAGAACGATGCGGTTTTGCAATTCATCTTCCTATTTAGTCTGTACCATAAGTAACATAATAACCATAAGTATGCCAATTAGCCAAAACTAACCATAAACCTATTTTCGGACCTTTTACGTCATCATAAGTTCGCGCCCAGCACAGAGACCCCTAGCGGTGGAAAATGAAGCGACTTCCGCCCCATATCGAAAATCCGGTTCAGAGGTTTAAAGAGACGCCGCCTGGCTATCAGCGCTGGAAACCCTCGTGGGAAAAATAAAAAATATTGGACATGAGAAAAAAACACGCGCTACCGTCAGGGTTGGAAATAAGGTGGATTTTGTTAGTGACACTGACCCCTCATGTTGGAATTATTAAAGGACCAGTGACCCTTGCATTAATTATTTTTTTACCGGTCCCATTATAAAATTTCTAAATTGGTGAGAATAAGAAGCGCGTAAAGACACAAAAGTAAAGAAGCTGAAAGTTCTAATTGATTTTGAATTTTTCACTGTAGGAAAAAGTAGCCTATCAAAATCAAAAACAGTTAACTTTTATTTCTTATTACAATTTTGCGACTATTTGCCACCTAAGACCATTAAACACTGTGTTTAATGGTCTTAGTTGCCACTAAATATCAATCAACATGTCTAATGATACTTCATTCTTTCCTGAATTATCCTTATTGTGTTTTACATAATTTCGGTGGCTACATCAGTAAGCTAGAGTACGAGAGCTTCCTTATGAATCAAAATCCTGTAATGTGACTAGTACCATACACCAAGGAGGATTATCTAATTAAGAACAGGAATAATTAGGGCAAAAACAAACAAAGATTTTGGAATATATTACACATTTCATTTCAGAACTTTTGATCAACGTAAAACTGGGTCCCTGTAAAATGAATTAACTTTCATAGGAATTAGTTTAATTATTATGATTTCAGGTTTCGACCTATTAGACAAACATGTTTATAGGGTGGTTTTTCCAGCTATAGGAATCCATAAACTCCAGTACCACTTTTTGAAAGTGGAGAAAAGTGTTTTGGGCTGTTTAGAAGACATTATTAAATTATAATTAACTAAATTATTAATTATATTAGAAAATAGAAACAATAAAATTGAAACGCAATCTCACGTCACATTTTGAAGTCTGCCTAACTTCAGCAGCGCCATCTAGCGGTCTGTGTTTGCAGCCAATAACCCTATTCATTTGGGACGTTTGCGGTGCAAACTTGCGGCAGCGTTTTTCTGCGCGATCTTTGCTGGTAAATATTTTGATATTATTTATATTTTAAGGGTTACTTTGCATTAAATACCAATGTTTTATCGCAACCGATCGGAAATTAAGCGTCGCAAGTGGAAAATTTATGCTTAACCGTGCCAAATACGTTTGTTAATTACGACCAAGGCTTAGGGGCCCAAGTTGGCGTTGCCGTACGCAGTGCGAGTGTTACTACGACCAAGGCTTAGTATCCTATGTCTTTTGGGAAGTTGACTTGAAGCTGTTGCCCATTTCAATATTCAGAGATCTTTCCAGGTAAATATTTTATTTATGTATTAAGGGTTAATTTAGATTAAATACCAAAGTTTTATCGCAACCGAAAGGAAATTAAGCGTTACCCCCATTCCGCTATCGATATTAAGTATCTAGACAATATCCAGGGTTGTCTCTCCCACACCAAATCCCAACTAGACTCCCACAGCTACCAAGGGAATTACAACTTTCTATTCTTGGTTGGTCTTCCCTAACAACGCGTCGCAAATATTTTGACCTTTTAAGCTTGTTCAAAATCTTAAACTCCCCTAATCAAACTTATTTTTCTGATGCCCCCTCCATCGCTCCCACAAGGGGTCATGGTAAAAACTTATTATTCCACCGATATGCCCGTAAAGACCAGCTTAAGCACTCCTTTTTTCGTAGATCGGTCCCCATTTGGAATTCACTTCCCTCTGGGATTGTATCATTAAAATCTATTGCCCAATTTAAGTCAGCACTGAAACAGTACCTGAAACTATACGTATGTGCCTTTATGTTCTTCGGAGCTGTAATGTTTTCTCATAAACCCTACATCGACATTCCCCCACAGGAGCAAATAAAAAGTTAACCATACAAAATAGGTTTGTTAATTACGACCTTTGTTTGTAGAAAACATAGCTTTAGTTTATTTTGGGGAGTTGTGGTAAAATGGAATACTGTATTCGTTACTCACATAAGTGTTGGGGGCATATTGAGTTCCCCATCCAACCATACTAAAATCTTGGGGATCTAGTAAATAGGAGCTAAGTAATTGAGGAAAGTATTTATAAACATACCCCCCTCCATAGGAATATCATTGCATTCAACTTTGGAGGCCCATAACTCTGGTTCTACTAGAGATACGGAAATGTCCTTTGAGTATGTTATAGTCCTATTTGACCTCCCCCCATCCAACCTTACTAAAAACTTGCGGATCGGTTAAACAGGGCCCAAGTAATTGAGGAAAATATTCACAAACCCATTTTTGGTGGCTCATAATTCTGGTTCTACTACAGATACGGGGATGTCCTTTGAGTATGTTATAGTCCTATTTGTCCCATCCAACCATACTAAAAACTTGCGGATCGGTTAAACAGGGCCCAAGTAATTGAGGAAAGTATTTATAAACATACCCCCCTCCATAGGAATATCATTGCACACATTTTTGGAGGCTCATAACTCTGGTTCTACTAGAGATACGGAAATGTCCTTTGAGTATGTTATAGTCCTATTTGACCTCCCCCCATCAAACCATACTAAAAACTTGCGGATCGGTTAAACAGGGCCCAAGTAATTGAGGAAAATATTCACAAACATACCCCCCTCCATATGAATATCATTGCACCGAACTTTGGAGACTCATACTCTGGTTCTACTAGAGATACGGAAATGTCCTTTGAGTATGTTATAGTCCTATTTGACCTCCGCCCCATCCAACCTTACTAAAAACTTGCGGATCGGTTAAACAGGGCCCAAGTAATTGAGGAAAATATTCACAAACCCATTTTTGGTGGCTCATAATTCTGATTCTACTACAGATACGGGGATGTCCTTTGAGTATGTTATAGTCCTATTTGCCCCATCCAACCATACTAAAAACTTGCGGATCGGTTAATCAGGGCCCAAGTAATTGAGGAAAGCATTTATAAACATACCCCCTCCATAGGAATATCATTGCACCCAACTTTAGAGGTTCATAACTCTGGTTCTACTAGAGATGCCCTTTGAGTATGTTTTAGTTAGGACCGGATTAAAGGGGGGGCGAGGGGGTACTGGCCCAGGGGTCCAACGCTTGTTGGGGGCACATTGCGTTAAACTATTCCCCCCTTAGCAACATTTGCTGTTCCTATTTTTTTCGACTTAAGGGGGCGCGCATTATCCCGGCCCTGAAAATACTTGGGCCATTTAAGTTGATAATAATTTTAATCTGTATTTGATTGTTTGAATTTTATTTTTTATAGCTACCATCTGTTTCCAAAGGAGAAATTTATGTTGTATTCTAGAATCAATAACTATTTTTTTGGCAAAAGGCACCCAATATTAATCAGGTCAATGAACCCATTACAATCCCCTTCTTAATTGAGGTCTACATTAAGTGTCACTTTGATTTTATCCGTTGAAAGGGAATCTCATTACCAAAACTATTTAGACAGTCTGTGAGACATTTAGGCAATTATTAGGGTATTTAGTTTATTATTTATTATTCTATTTATTGTTAGAAGGGAAGCGCTTTGTGTCCTTCAATTTTTAGGGATTTTTCTTTTCGCCAGGACATAAATAAAATCTTACTTATGGAATAGGTGAACACTGGTCCTAGCCCTCCCTTTTAAGAATAATGAACGCGTAATCAGGATTTCAAGGGTGAGATTCCCTTTGCGGTATTAAGGTATCTAGTTTATGGTTTTAATTATAAATATTTTTAGGGGAAAAGCGTTTGGCAACTCCTTGAGGGAGTTTTTTAGGATTTAAATAAATTTCCGATTTATGTTTAAGGTAGAAGGTTGCTTACACGCTTTGTCCTTTAAAAGTAAACACGATTTTAAGCGGGGTTTAAGGCGAGGCTTAGCTTTTTACGGTATTCTTTCCCTATTACTGTTACGAGTGTGCCTTTTATGCCAAAAAAATAGTCATTTGTCTTATGCCTGAACATTTTGCGTTACGTCTAGCGAAAATACTCGAGTGGATTTTCGTATTAAGGTAATTAATTTCAAGTTATTCGTGTGCCTTTTTCCAATTATTAATTCGAATTTTTCTTGCGCAGGAAGAAGTGGACGTCTGCGAGTGGACTTTCATTGGAAATCCCATGCTAAGGACGAAGTTTCCTGGTTTTGGGAGCTCCACAGCGGGCCTTAGTTTAAATTTAATAATTCCCGAGTTAAACAGGGGACTTGTTAAATTTAAATTGGGCCCGCAAGGCTTACGTGGGGGGTGGTTCAGTAAGTATAGCTTAAAGTTTCGATACTAGGGATGGAACGAAAAAAACAAGCGCTGGACTTAATTTTTTTGACCTTTTTTGCGTGCTTTTTTTGTATTTTTATTAATTTTTTTATAAAAAAAAATATTTTTTTTGTAATGTTTTTGCCTTTTTTATTTATTAAAAAGCTTAAAAAGGGGCCTAAAAATATCCCCCTAAGTCCAGAGGCTGAAAAATCGAAACCAAGTCTAGTATATTAAAAATTCAAGAAAAGAAAGAACGAGGTTTAAGGCAAAATTTATTCAATGGAAAACAAAAAAAACCTAAGTGTTTACAAAAATTTCGAACAAAAAAAATATTAAAGAGGTTTGTAAGTTAAAGTTTGAACGCGAAAAAAATAATAAGTAGTTACAAATAAAATTTGCAAGCAAAAAAATTAAGTTAAGTGGTTACATGAAAAAATTGCAAAAAAGATGTATTTTGTGTCTTCTAGCTTCGGTGATTTCCTCCGTATCTTTAAGTCAGCGCTGAGAGAAAGAGCAAGGCCAGAAGACATCATGTAACGTGAATCCAACGAAGCATTTCATCAGGAATGATACATAGCAAGTCCAGAACAGCTTCGTCTTGCGTCAATCGGAACAAAGGATGTCATCTGGAAGGATACGTCTCGGAATGACCAGCGATAGAAAAATCCAAGAAAATCATCCACATCAATAACACATTTTAAACTGTTGCCTACTAACAAATTAATCTCATAGATTTAAATTTAAGAAAAGCGTGTCCTTAATGAAAAAAACTGGCTACCAAATTTATAAACCGAGACGAACTAATTTCCACCCTAAATTAGAGAAAAACTTGACTACCGTGATTAAATCAATACTCTGGCTAACTAATTATTTCCCAAAATTGCATAGAACAATTTATTTTAAATTAAATTATGTAACTTAATAATGAAAGTAATTTAAAACATCCCCTAAACTAATTTTAGAAAAAACTGCTAAACTACTAAACTACTGCTAAAAACTAGAACCCATAGATAAAAACTCTAGTTTAAATTGGACAGGGCTTAGGGCAATGATCTCTGCGGGACTTGATTTTCGAAAATCTTGCTTTATCTTTAAATTTATTAATAATAATAGCCCCTAAACTAAATTTAGGAAAACCCGCTATTTATCTATTTTAAAACTATTCCCACAGATAGGCCCCGTAAATAACTATAGTTTAAATGTGACAAGGCTTAATTAGGCTTAGGGCAAGGGTCCTCGTGTTCGGCGGGACTTTATTTCCGAAAATCTGTCGCGATATCTCTAAATTAATTAATAATAGCCCCTAAATTAATTTTAGTTGAACCCGCTATTTATCTATTTTAAAACTATCCCACAGATAGACCCCGTAATTAACTAGAGTTTAAATGTGATTAGGCTTAGGGCAACGGTCCTCGTGTTCGGCGGGACTTTATTTCCGAAAATCTGTCGCTTTAGCTCTAAATTAATAATAGCCCCTAAACTAATTTTAGTTAAACCCGCTATTTATCTATTTTAAAACTATCCCACAGATAGACCCCGTAATTAACTAGAGTTTAAATGTGATTAGGCTTAGGGCAACGGTCCTCGTGTTCGGCGGGACTTTATTTCCGAAAATCTGTCGCGATATCTCTAAATTAATTACGTACCCCGTTTAATATCTTTAAATTATAGGCCACAAACTAATTATTAAGGGATTCTCTCTTGTCCAACATCTCGTTGTAAAATTTTATTTATGGTACTTCATTTTTAAAAAATAAAGTAAATTCACTAACATTTAACACTACCTAATTAATTTAAAAACTTGAAATAAAATAAATAATTTAAAGGGGGGCTAGATGAGTTTGGATTATTGTAAAGTTTAGGCTTACGGACTGTTAAAGCACCACGAGGCGAAGCAATGGCCGCCAATTAAGTTGAAGAGCGTCGAATTCAGCTTGCTTCCTCGGCAAAAACGATCAGGGAAATGGCGGATCTATCAAGCATCGACCTCAAAAGCCGGGATCACGATCATCATCAGCTGAGCGGGAGAGGTTTTTCCAAGCGACCTTCTTCGACGGCTTCCAAGAACGAATGAGCCGGCTCACCTTTGCCTGCAACTAACAACGAAGTAAATTTCCTCCGTCTGGGGGCGCTAAAAGCTCCTATGCGCGGACTCGGGTGCGCCATACCCCGGGCACGAAATCCAAATAGCTGAACACTGCTAGGCCTATATGAATGAACGCTAGACCTAAATGAATGGATAATCAATACCTTTTACCATTAACATGTCGTGACGTCACAAGTCAATTACCTCGGTGACGTCGTAGGTGACGTTACCGGATATGACGTCATGTCACGTGACCGGATATGACGTCATGCACGTCACCGGATATGACGTCATGCCACGTCACCGGATATGACGTCATGCCACGTCACCGGATATGACGTCATGCCACGTCACCGGATATGTTTCCATACTGTTACCACCTGCTGGGACCCCCTGCTGTGACCCCCTGCTGCGACCCCCTGCTGCGACCCCCTGCTGTGACCCCCTGCTGGGACCCCCTGCTGTGTCCATATTGTTACCCCCTGCTGTGACCACCTACTGGGACCCCCTGCTGTTACCCCCTGCTGTGTCCATATTGTTACCACCTGCTGTGACCCCCTGCTGGGACCCCCTGCTGTGTCCATATTGTTACCCCCTACTGTTACCCCCTGCTGGGACCCCCTGCTGCGACCCCCTGCTGTGTCCATATTGTTACCACCTGCTGGGACCCCCTGCTGTGTCCATATTGTTACCACCTGCTGTGACCCCCTGCTGCGACCCCCTGCTGGGACCCTCTGCTGTGTCCATATTGTTACCCCCTGCTGTTTCCGTACTGTTACCCCCTGCTGGGACCCCCTGCTGTTACCCCCTGCTGTGTCCTTATTGTTACCACCTGCTGTGACCCCCTGCTGCGACCCCCTGCTGTGACCCCCTGCTGTGTCCATATTGTTACCCCCTGCTGTGTCCATATTGTTACCCCCTGCTGTTACCCCCTGCTGCGACCCCCTGCTGGGACCCCCTGCTGTTACCCCCTGCTGTATCCATATTGTTACCACCTGCTGTGACCCCCTGCTGGGACCCCCCTGCTGCGACCCCCTGCTGTGACCCCCTGCTGGGACCCCCTGCTGTGTCCATATTGTTACCCCCTGCTGCGACCCCCTGCTGTGTCCATATTGTTACCACCTGCTGTGACCCCCTGCTGGGACCCCCTGCTGTGTCCATATTGTTACCACCTGCTGTGACCCCCTGCTGTGACAGTATGGAAACAGCAGGGGGTCCCAGGAGGGGGTAACAGCAGGAGGTCCCAGCAGGGGGTCACAGCAGGTGGTAACAATATGGACACAGCAGGGGGTCCCAGAAGGGGGTCACAGCAGGTGGTAACAATATGGACACAGCAGGGGGTCGCAGCAGGGGGTCCCAGCAGGGGGTAACAGTAGGGGGTAACAATATGGACACAGCAGGGGGTCCCAGCAGGGGGTCACAGCAGGTGGTAACAATATGGACACAGCAGGGGGTAACAGCAGGGGGTCCCAGTAGGTGGTCACAGCAGGGGGTAACAATATGGACACAGCAGGGGGTCCCAGCAGGGGGTCACAGCAGGGGGTCGCAGCAGGGGGTCACAGCAGGGGGTCCCAGCAGGTGGTAACAGTATGGAAACATATCCGGTGACGTGGCATGACGTCATATCCGGTGACGTGGCATGACGTCATATCCGGTGACGTGGCATGACGTCATATCCGGTGACGTGGCATGACGTCATATTCGGTCACGTGACATGACGTCATATCCGGTAACGTCACCTACGACGTCACCGAGGTAATTGACTTGTGACGTCACGACATGTTAATGGTAAAAGGTATTGATTATCCATTCATTTAGGTCTAGCGTTCATTCATTCATTTAGGCCTAGCGTTCATTCATATAGGCCTAGCAGTGTTCAGCTATTTGGATTTCGTGCCCGGGGTATGGCGCACCCGAGTCCGCGCATAGGAGCTTTTAGCGCCCCCAGACGGAGGAAATTTACTTCGTTGTTAGTTGCAGGCAAAGGTGAGCCGGCTCATTCGTTCTTGGAAGCCGTCGAAGAAGGTCGCTTGGAAAAACCTCTCCCGCTCAGCTGATGATGATCGTGATCCCGGCTTTTGAGGTCGATGCTTGATAGATCCGCCATTTCCCTGATCGTTTTTGCCGAGGAAGCAAGCTGAATTCGACGCTCTTCAACTTAATTGGCGGCCATTGCTTCGCCTCGTGGTGCTTTAACAGTCCGTAAGCCTAAACTTTACAATAATCCAAACTCATCTAGCCCCCCTTTAAATTATTTATTTTATTTCAAGTTTTTAAATTAATTAGGTAGTGTTAAATGGGTAGGATTGCACTTTACGTGACCCACCCAACTAACAATGGTTTCTAGTTAATTAGACTGTGGGGAGTCCGAAAAAAATAGTTAAAAAATTATTTGGCCGCCGCAAGTTAGTTAAAAAAATTTTTGAAAATTTCAAAATCCACTCACTTACCCTCATTGAAGCCGCTATCCGCTTAACGCATTCTGTACTCAATCTTGCAAAATAAGCCGGGGGGACTGTGAAAAATTGACGTACTCGCGCCGGAGATATAGCTATGGAATTTTTTAAGCTTACTGAAACTGTTCATTTCTGATAAAAGGACGGAAATATAATGCGAGAAAAACTGCTATGTTTTGGGAAAATCGTTGAATTTTTGGGGAATTCGATAAATGATAACGGTAAATTTTGGTAAATGCCGTCAAATTATTCTTGAATTTGATAAATCTGAAGGACAATATTTTGGAAAAGGTGTCAAATTATTCGGGAATTTGATAAATGTGAAGGACGATATCATGGAAAAAAGTGTCAAATTAATCTGAATTTGATAAATCTGGAGGACGTTATTTTGGAAAAGGTGTCAAATTATTTGGGAATTTGATAAATGTGAATGACGATATTTTGGAAAAGGTGTCAATTATTTGGGAATTTGATAAATGTGAATGACGATATTTTGGAAAAGGTGTCAAATTATTTGGGAATTTGATAAATGTGAATGACGATATGGAAAAGGTGTCAAATTATTTGGGAATTTGATAAATGTGAATGACGATATTTTGGAAAAGGTGTCAAATTATTTGGGAATTTGATAAATGTAAGGGACGATATTTTGGAAAATGTGCCAAATTATTCGGGAATTTGATAAATGTGAAGGACGATACTTTGGAAAAGGCATCAAATTATTCCCGAATTTGGTAAATGTAAAGGACGATATTTTGGAAAAGGTGTTTACATTTATCAAATTGCCGAAAAATAGGCACTCTTTCCAAAATATAGTTGCAATGACTTCCAAAATATTGCTGAAATAACTAGACGCCTTTTCCAAAATATTGAAATAAATTGACGCCTTTTCCAAAATATTGAAATAAATTGACGCCTTTTCCAAAATATTGAAATAAATTGACGCCTTTTCCAAAATATAGTTGAAATAAATTGACGCCTTTTCCAAAATATAGTTGAAATAAATTGACGCCTTTTCCAAAATATTGAAATAAATTGACGCCTTTTTCAAAATATAGTTGAAATAAATTGACGCCTTTTCCAAAATATAGTTGAAATAAATTGACGCCTTTTCCAAAATATAGTTGAAATAAATTGACGCCTTTTCCAAAATATAGTTGAAATAAATTGGCGCCTTTTCCGAAATATAGTTGAAATAAATTGACGCCTTTTCCGAAATATAGTTGAAATAGATTGACGCCTTTTCCAAAATATAGTTGAAATAAATTGACCAAAATATAGTTGAAATAAATTGGCGCCTTTTCCGAAATATAGTTGAAATAAATTGACGCCTTTTCCGAAATATAGTTGCAATAAATTGACGCCTTTTCCGAAATATAGTTGAAATAAATTGACGCCTTTTCCGAAATATAGTTGAAATAAATTGACCAAAATATAGTTGAAATAAATTGACCAAAATATAGTTGAAATAAATTGACCAAAATATAGTTGAAATAAATTGACCAAAATATAGTTGAAATAAATTGACCAAAATATAGTTGAAATAAATTGACCAAAATATAGTTGAAATAAATTGACCAAAATATAGTTGAAATAAATTGACCAAAATATAGTTGAAATAAATTGACCAAAATATAGTTGAAATAAATTGACCAAAATATAGTTGAAATAAATTGACCAAAATATAGTTGAAATAAATTGACCAAAATATAGTTGAAATAAATTGACCAAAATATAGTTGAAATAAATTGACCAAAATATAGTTGAAATAAATTGACCAAAATATAGTTGAAATAAATTGACCAAAATATAGTTGAAATAAATTGACCAAAATATAGTTGAAATAAATTGACCAAAATATAGTTGAAATAAATTGACCAAAATATAGTTGAAATAAATTGACCAAAATATAGTTGAAATAAATTGACCAAAATATAGTTGAAATAAATTGACCAAAATATAGTTGAAATAAATTGACCAAAATATAGTTGAAATAAATTGACCAAAATATAGTTGAAATAAATTGACCAAAATATAGTTGAAATAAATTGACCAAAATATAGTTGAAATAAATTGACCAAAATATAGTTGAAATAAATTGACCAAAATATAGTTGAAATAAATTGACCAAAATATAGTTGAAATAAATTGACCAAAATATAGTTGAAATAAATTGACCAAAATATAGTTGAAATAAATTGACCAAAATATAGTTGAAATAAATTGACCAAAATATAGTTGAAATAAATTGACGCCTTTTCCAAAATATAGTTGAAATAAATTGACGCCTTTTCCAAAATATAGTTGAAATAAATTGACGCCTTTTCCAAAATATAGTTGAAATAAATTGACGCCTTTTCCAAAATATAGTTGAAATAAATTGACGCCTTTTCCAAAATATAGTTGAAATAAATTGACGCCTTTTCCAAAATATAGTTGAAATAAATTGACGCCTTTTCCAAAATATAGTTGAAATAAATTGGCGCCTTTTCCGAAATATAGTTGAAATAAATTGACGCCTTTTCCGAAATATAGTTGAAATAGATTGACGCCTTTTCCAAAATATAGTTGAAATAAATTGACCAAAATATAGTTGAAATAAATTGGCGCCTTTTCCGAAATATAGTTGAAATAAATTGACGCCTTTTCCGAAATATAGTTGAAATAAATTGACGCCTTTTCCGAAATATAGTTGAAATAAATTGACCAAAATATAGTTGAAATAAATTGACCAAAATATAGTTGAAATAAATTGACCAAAATATAGTTGAAATAAATTGACCAAAATATAGTTGAAATAAATTGACCAAAATATAGTTGAAATAAATTGACCAAAATATAGTTGAAATAAATTGACCAAAATATAGTTGAAATAAATTGACCAAAATATAGTTGAAATAAATTGACCAAAATATAGTTGAAATAAATTGACCAAAATATAGTTGAAATAAATTGACCAAAATATAGTTGAAATAAATTGACCAAAATATAGTTGAAATAAATTGACCAAAATATAGTTGAAATAAATTGACCAAAATATAGTTGAAATAAATTGACCAAAATATAGTTGAAATAAATTGACCAAAATATAGTTGAAATAAATTGACCAAAATATAGTTGAAATAAATTGACCAAAATATAGTTGAAATAAATTGACCAAAATATAGTTGAAATAAATTGACCAAAATATAGTTGAAATAAATTGACCAAAATATAGTTGAAATAAATTGACCAAAATATAGTTGAAATAAATTGACCAAAATATAGTTGAAATAAATTGACCAAAATATAGTTGAAATAAATTGACCAAAATATAGTTGAAATAAATTGACCAAAATATAGTTGAAATAAATTGACCAAAATATAGTTGAAATAAATTGACCAAAATATAGTTGAAATAAATTGACCAAAATATAGTTGAAATAAATTGACGCCTTTTCCAAAATATAGTTGAAATAAATTGACGCCTTTTCCAAAATATAGTTGAAATAAATTGACGCCTTTTCCAAAATATAGTTGAAATAAATTGACGCCTTTTCCAAAATATAGTTGAAATAAATTGACGCCTTTTCCAAAATATAGTTGAAATAAATTGACGCCTTTTCCAAAATATAGTTGAAATAAATTGACGCCTTTTCCAAAATATAGTTGAAATAAATTGACGCCTTTTCCAAAATATAGTTGAAATAAATTGACGCCTTTTCCAAAATATAGTTGAAATAAATTGACGCTTTTTCCAAAATATAGTTGAAATAAATTGACGCCTTTTCCAAAATATAGTTGAAATAAATTGACGCCTTTTTCAAAATATAGTTGAAATAAATTGACGCCTTTTTCAAAATATAGTTGAAATAAATTGACGCCTTTTCCAAAATATAGTTGAAATAAATTGACGCCTTTTCCAAAATATAGTTGAAATAAATTGACGCCTTTTCCAAAATATAGTTGAAATAAATTGACGCCTTTTCCAAAATATAGTTGAAATAAATTGACGCCTTTTCCAAAATATAGTTGAAATAAATTGACGCCTTTTCCAAAATATAGTTGAAATAAATTGACGCCTTTTCCAAAATATAGTTGAAATAAATTGACGCCTTTTCCAAAATATAGTTGAAATAAATTGACGCCTTTTCCAAAATATAGTTGAAATAAATTGACGCCTTTTCCAAAATAAAGTTGAAATAAATTGACGCCTCATTTATATTGATGTTGACATTTGCTAACTGCCCAATAATTTGCCGCCTTTTCCGAAATATTGTTGAAATAAATTGACGCCTTTTCCAAAATATTGATGTTGACATTTGGTTCTTTCTCAATAATTTGTCGCCTTTCCCAAAATATAGTTGCAAAAAAACTAGACTCCTTTTCTGAAATATTGACGTTGACATTTGCTAATTTCCCTATATTTTGACACCTTTTCTCTACGCCTTTTATTTAAATTTTTTTTTACAAAAAATCATATTTACCAGGGATTTGACACATTTTCCCAAAAATAATGTTGAGTGAATTAAAAAAAATCCCGAATAATTTGACGGTTTTTTTCAAAATTTACCGTTATCAATTATTGAATTCCCAAAAAATTCAACGATTTTCCCAAAACATTTCAGTTTTTCTCGCATTTATATTTCCCTCCTTTTATCAGAAATAAATGTTTCCGTAAGCTTAAAAAAATCCATAGCTATAAAACTCCGGCGCGAGTCCGGCAACTTTTCACAGTCCCCTCTGGCTTATTTTGCAAGATTGAGTGCAGAATGCGTTAAGCGGATAGCGGCTTCAATGGCGGTAAGTGCATGGATTTTAAAATTTTCAAAAATTTTTTTGACCAACTTGCGGCGGCCAAATAATTTTTTAACTATTTTTTTCGGACTCCTCATGGTCCAATTAACTAGAAACCATTGTTAGTTGGGTGGGTCACGTAAAGTGCAATCCTACCGTTAAATGTTAGTGAATTTACTTTATTTTTTAAAAATGAAGTACCATAAATAAAATTTTACAACGAGATGTTGGACAAGAGAGAATCCCTTAATAATTAGTTTGTGGCCTATAATTTAAAGATATTAAACGGGGTACGTAATTAATTTAGAGATATCGCGACAGATTTTCGGAAATAAAGTCCCGCCGAACACGAGGACCCTTGCCCTAAGCCTAATTAAGCCTTGTCACATTTAAACTCTAGTTATTTACGGGGCCTATCTGTGGGAATAGTTTTAAAATAGATAAATAGCGGGTTTTCCTAAATTTAGTTTAAAAAATAAATTGTTCTATGCAATTTTGGGAAATAATTAGTTAGCCAGAGTATTGATTTAATCACGGTAGTCAAGTTTTTCTCTAATTTAGGGTGGAAATTCGTTCGTCTCGGTTTATAAATTTGGTAGCCAGTTTTTTTCATTAAGGACACGCTTTTCTTAAATTTAAATCTATGAGATTAATTTGTTAGTAGGCAACAGTTTAAAATGTGTTATTGATGTGTTTTAATTTATAGATGTGGATGATTTTCTTGGATTTTTCTATCGCTGGTCATTCCGAGACGTATCCTTCCAGATGACATCCTTTGTTCCGATTGACGCAAGACGAAGCTGTTCTGGACTTGCTATGTATCATTCCTGATGAAATGCTTCGTTGGATTCACGTTACATGATGTCTTCTGGCCTTGCTCTTTCTCTCAGCGCTGACTTAAAGATACGGAGGAAATCACCGAAGCTAGAAGACACAAAATACATCTTTTTTGCAATTTTTTCATGTAACCACTTAACTTAATTTTTTTGCTTGCAAATTTTATTTGTAACTACTTATTATTTTTTTCGCGTTCAAACTTTAACTTACAAACCTCTTTAATATTTTTTTGTTCGAAATTTTTGTAAACACTTAGGTTTTTTTGTTTTCCATTGAATAAATTTTGCCTTAAACCTCGTTCTTTCTTTTCTTGAATTTTTAATATACTAGACTTGGTTTCGATTTTTCAGCCTCTGGACTTAGGGGGATATTTTTAGGCCCCTTTTTAAGCTTTTTAATAAATAAAAAAGGCAAAAACATTACAAAAAAAATATTTTTTTTTATAAAAAAAATTAATAAAAATACAAAAAAAGCACGCAAAAAAAGGTCAAAAAAATTAAGTCCAGCGCTTGTTTTTTTCGTTCCATCCCTAGTATCGAAACTTTAAGCTATACTTACTGAACCACCCCCCACGTAAGCCTTGCGGGCCCAATTTAAATTTAACAAGTCCCCTGTTTAACTCGGGAATTATTAAATTTAAACTAAGGCCCGCTGTGGAGCTCCCAAAACCAGGAAACTTCGTCCTTAGCATGGGATTTCCAATGAAAGTCCACTCGCAGACGTCCACTTCTTCCTGCGCAAGAAAAATTCGAATTAATAATTGGAAAAAGGCACACGAATAACTTGAAATTAATTACCTTAATACGAAAATCCACTCGAGTATTTTCGCTAGACGTAACGCAAAATGTTCAGGCATAAGACAAATGACTATTTTTTTGGCATAAAAGGCACACTCGTAACAGTAATAGGGAAAGAATACCGTAAAAAGCTAAGCCTCGCCTTAAACCCCGCTTAAAATCGTGATTACTTTTAAAGGACAAAGCGTGTAAGCAACCTTCTACCTTAAACATAAATCGGAAATTTATTTAAATCCTAAAAAACTCCCTCAAGGAGTTGCCAAACGCTTTTCCCCTAAAAATATTTATAATTAAAACCATAAACTAGATACCTTAATACCGCAAAGGGAATCTCACCCTTGAAATCCTGATTACGCGTTCATTATTCTTAAAAGGGAGGGCTAGGACCAGTGTTCACCTATTCCATAAGTAAGATTTTATTTATGTCCTGGCGAAAAGAAAAATCCCTAAAAATTGAAGGACACAAAGCGCTTCCCTTCTAACAATAAATAGAATAATAAATAATAAACTAAATACCCTAATAATTGCCTAAATGTCTCACAGACTGTCTAAATAGTTTTGGTAATGAGATTCCCTTTCAACGGATAAAATCAAAGTGACACTTAATGTAGACCTCAATTAAGAAGGGGATTGTAATGGGTTCATTGACCTAATTAATATTGGGTGCCTTTTGCCAAAAAAATAGTTATTGATTCTAGAATCCAACATAAATTTCTCCTTTGGAAACAGATGGTAGCTATAAAAAATAAAATTCAAACAATCAAATACAGATTAAAATTATTATCAACTTAAATGGCCCAAGCATTTTCAGGGCCGGGATAATGCGCGCCCCCTTAAGTCGAAAAAAATAGGAACAGCAAATGTTGCTAAGGGGGGAATAGTTTAACGCAATGTGCCCCCAGCAAGCGTTGCTCCCCTGGGCCAGTACCCCTCGCCCCCCCTTTAATCCGTTCCTAACTAAAACATACTCAAAGGACATCTCTAGTAGAACCAGAGTTATGAACCTCTAAAGTTGGGTGCAATGATATTCCTATGGAGGGGGTATGTTTATAAATGCTTTCCTCAATTACTTGGGCCCTGTTTAACCGATCCGCAAGTTTTTAGTATGGTTGGATGGGGCAAATAGGACTATAACATACTCAAAGGACATCCCCGTATCTGTAGTAGAACCAGAATTATGAGCCACCAAAAATGGTTGCAATGCTATTCCTATGGAGGCGGGTACTTTTGTGAACGTTTCACATCGCTACTCGGCCCCTGTTTGTCTTAATCCCAAGTATGGTTGGATGGGGGGGGTCAAATAGGACTATAACATACTCAAAGGACATTTCCGTATCTCTAGTAGAACCAAAGTATGAGTCTCCAAAGTTGGGTGCAATGATATTCCTATGGAGGGGGGTATGTTTGTGAATATTTTCCTCAATTACTTGGGCCCTGTTTAACCGATCCGCAAGTTTTTAGTATGGTTTGATGGGGGGAGGTCAAATAGGACTATAACATACTCAAAGGACATTTCCGTATCTCTAGTAGAACCAGAGTTATGAGCCTCCAAAGTTGTGTGGAATGATATTCCTATGGAGGGGGGTATGTTTATAAATACTTTCCTCAATTACTTGGGCCCTGTTTAACCGATCCGCAAGTTTTTAGTATGGTTGGATGGGGCAAATAGGACTATAACATACTCAAAGGACATCCCCGTATCTGTAGTAGAACCAGAATTATGAGCCACCAAAAATGGGTACAATGCTATTCCTATGGAGGCGGGTACTTTTGTGAACGTTTCACATCGTTACTCGGCCCCTGTTTGTCTTAATCCCAAGTATGGTTGGATGGGGGGTCAAATAGGACTATAACATACTCAAAGGACATTTCCGTAGCTCTAGTAGAACCAGAGTATGAGCCTCCAAAGTTGGGTGCAATGATATTTCTATGGAGGGGGTATGTTTATAAATACTTTCCTCAATTACTTAGCTCCTATTTACTAGATCCCCAAGATTTTAGTATGGTTGGATGGGAAACTCACTAATGCGAGTAACGAATACAGTATTCCATTTTACCACAACTCCCCAAAATAAACTAAAGCTATGTTTTCTACAAACAAAGGTTGTAATTAACAAACCAATTTTGTATGGTTAACTTTTTTTTTGCTCCTTTGGGGGAATGTCGAGCTAGGGTTTATGAGAAAACATTACAGCTCCGAAGTATAGTTTCAGGTACTGTTTCAGTGCTGACTTAAATTGGGCAATAGATTTTAATGATACAATCCCAGAGGGAAGTGAATTCCAAATGGGGACCGATCTACGAAAAAAGGAGTGCTTAAGCTGGTCTTTACGGGCATATCGGTGGAATAATAAGTTTTTACCATGACCCCTTGTGGGAGCGATGGAGGGGGCATCAGAAAAATAAGTTTGATTAGGGGAGTTTAAGATTTTGAACAAGCTTAAAAGGTCAAAATATTTGCGACGCGTTGTTAGGGAAGACCAACCATTGGACCAACCAAGAATAGAAAGTTGTAATTCCCTTGGTAGCTGTGGGAGTCTAGTTGGGATTTGGTGTGGGAGAGACAACCCTGGATATTGTCTAGATACTTAATATCGATAGCGGAATGGGGGTAACGCTTAATTTCCTTTCGGTTGCGATAAAACTTTGGTATTTAATCTAAATTGACCCTTAATACATAAATAAAATATTTACCTGGAAAGATCTCTGAATATTGAAATGGGCAACAGCTTCAAGTCAACTTCCCAAAAGACATAGGATACTAAGCCTTGGTCGTAGTAACACTCGCACTGCGTACGGCAACGCCAACTTGGGCCCCTAAGCCTTGGTCGTAATTAACAAACGTATTTGGCACGGTTAAGCATAAATTTTCCACTTGCGACGCTTAATTTCCGATCGGTTGCGATAAAACATTGGTATTTAATGCAAAGTAACCCTTAAAATATAAATAATATCAAAATATTTACCAGCAAAGATCGCGCAGAAAAACGCTGCCGCAAGTTTGCACCGCAAACCGTCCCAAATGAATAGGGTTATTGGCTGCAAACACAGACCGCTAGATGGCGCTGCTGAAGTTAGGCAGACTTCAAAATATGGCGGGAGCGTGCGTTTCAATTTTATTGTTTCTATTTTCTAATATAATTAATAATTTAGTTAATTATAATTTAATTATGTCTTCTAAACAGCCCAAAACCCTTTTCTCCACTTTCAAAAAGTGGTACTGGAGTTTATGGATTCCTATAGCTGGAAAAACCACCCTATAAACATGTTTGTCTAATAGGTCGAAACCTGAAATCATAATAATTAAACTAATTCCTGACCTAAAAGCTTGAATACTTTTTAGAATAATAAAACACGTCAAAACACAAGTCTCATTAAAATTTTAGGTCATTTGGATGAATATGACAAAGAATCTGTCGAAAAACCTACCTCCTCCCATAGAACTTAATGTTAATTTTGGGTTCCTTTGAACTCCCCGACGAGTCCTACAAAATTGGACTCGACGAGTCCACTTTTCCAGGACTCGGACTCGAAACCTAAAAATGAGGACTCTCACACCTCTAGTTTCTATGCTGTTTTAATGCTAATATTATTGTGTTTTTGGTGTTTTATTTTATTTTCTGTACCCATGACGCACTTCTCTATACCCATAAGGCACTTTCCTATGCCCATACCTCCAGAAAGGTCAGGGGACGCGCGAAGGCTCCAATTTCATGGCAAAATCATTACCACTCCAGGCTTATCAACTTTGGGAACATACCGAAAGGTGGAATAATAAGCGTACAAAAACAGACAAAACAAATTAAACGAGAAAAAATATTAAAGCAGTTCTATTGCTTTAAATTACATCAATAAAATTTAAATGCACTTGTTTTAACGTCAAATAAAATTTTTAATGCCAAAATTTGATAACGATTACGCGTATCTCACCAATATAATACATAAGTGGCGTACAAAAACCAATCTAATCTGAAAACGCGTGGCACACGCTTACCTTACATTAAACTTCTTACAGTTAAAAAAAAAATTACTATAATCTACGGAGAGAATTAACTTTTTTACACATGAGCTATTAATATTAAATATTGACTTGAATTATGGACAGAGCTTTTACTTTTACTTACGAATTGCTAATTTTACACTTCTAGTCAAATTAATTATTGGAAAACCAAATAGTCCCTATATTAATTGGTAACCTAGCTAGAACTGTTCTTTTCCAAAGCCCGCTCTTTGTTAGATTCTTTTTCCTTTAGCTTAGCCGCTTTTTCTTGAAGCTCCAAACTCTCTTCTTTCGCTAGTAAATCTATGATTTCATTCATTTGTTGAGGTGATACCTTCACATTTTCTTTTCCTAAGAGTTCAATCACCTAAATAATACATCAGATTCACGCATTAATAAAAGATTTCGACAAGGCCTTATGGTCGCCATCTTGGATCTTTTTCTATCCGTATAATCTTCACTACTAAACTTCACTTACTTTTAAAACATCTTCTACTTCTACAGCACCATCGTGATCTTCGTCCATCTTGTCAAGGACATCGGCTATTCTTTGGAGGCGCGTATCATCCGAAACTTTTTGAATTCTTCTGATAGCCAAGACGAGTTCGTTAATGTTGATAATGTTGTCTCTATAGTGACAAAAACGGTTAGTTTAATGTTTTTCGCAACATGATCTAAAGGGGAAAACTAATCAAGTTACTTTTCATTTCCAACATCAATTCCTTCCTTAGCTTTATTGTCAATTTTCTCCTGTAGGGTACTTCTCTCTTTGCCCAATTCGTCCATAAGTTTGTCCATGTTGGTAATCATCTTGTTAACGCGACTGTATAATCTAGTTGCGGCTTTCGATTCTTTCAACTTTGTATCGCCAGTCTGAAGGGCAACCTCTTTGAACTCTTCAATGTCCTTAGTACAAAATTAAAATTACGTTGCAATAATTCTAAAGGGTTATCCAGTAACGTAATTATAATAACTCTTACCTCTTTGTAATCCGCCATTTCTTCCTTCAATTCCGAAAGTTCTTCCTCTTCAATCATCAAACGTTTCTTCTCCTTAGCGATTTGGTCCAACGCGTCTTCGATATCCTCCAAATCGGCCTTTGATAATTGCTCTTCTTCCGGTTTCTTTTGAGCAGTGGCGACTGGTATTTCTTCCATAGTTGCTTTTTCAGACACTGATAGAAATTAAATAATATTAAACATTAGGCTTAATTTCAACTTAATGGTGATTAAACAAAAATATTACAATCAACAGCCGCATCTTTTAAAATTGGCGCCGCGTCTTTCAACTCAATTTTCTCGGTACCAACATCGATAACTTTAGCAGCGTCAACTTTCTCCTCCATCGCCAGCCTTTCTTTCTGTAATTTTGATTGAATTAGAAACTTCTCAAGACGCGTGACGCGTTATAAAATACTACATTTCAAACTAACCTCTTTAATAGCGAGTTCTTCCAATTTCGTTTCCTCTTGCTCCTTTTTAATAGCTTCTTCTTCGAGTTTAATCAGTTCGATTTTCGTTTTATTGTCAACTTTGCCTTCGGCTTCGCCTATTTTATATTTCGCTTCCATTGTCTGAAATAAAATATTTTAGACAAACTTGACATAATAAAAATATGAAAAGAAGAATATTAACAGCGGCATCTGGCAATGAAGACAGTGTAGCCTTAAGTTGATCAGTCGCTGCCAAATTCTCTGGTAGATAAAGGGCCCTTGATAACAAGAGTAAAGAGGGAGGAATTTGTTCATTCAAGCTCAACTCTAGCCATTGATTTAATTGCGAATGTAATCGTTCTTCAGGGACACCCAGAGCTCTCATTCCTCTCGCTCGGCAAGCGGCTTGAAGCTCTGGAACAGTAAGGGAGTCGACACCTTCTTTTTGGATCATCTGAAAAACAAAATGATATAATGTTGAAGTCAACGTATAGGATTACATAATGTTGAAGTCAACGTATAGGACTGTATAATGTTGAGGTCAACGTAAAGGATCGTATAATGTTGAAGTCAATGTAAAGGATTGTATAATGTTGAAGTCAACGTATAGGATTGTATAATGTTGAGGTCAACGTAAAGGATTGTATAATGTTGAAGTCAACGTATAGGATTGTATAATGTTGAAGTCAAAGTATAGGATTACATAATGTTGAAGTCAACGTATAGGACTGTATAATGTTGAGGTCAACGTAAAGGATCGTATAATGTTGAAGTCAACGTATAGGATTACATAATGTTGAAGTCAACGTATAGGACTGTATAATGTTGAGGTCAACGTAAAGGATCGTATAATGTTGAAGTCAATGTAAAGGATTGTATAATGTTGAAGTCAACGTATAGGATTGTATAATGTTGAAGTCAACGTATAGGATTGTATAATGTTGAGGTCAACGTAAAGGATCGTAAAATGTTGAAGTCAATGTAAAGGATTGTATAATGTTGAAGTCAATGTACAGGATTATATAATGTTGAATTCAACATATAGGATTATATAATGTTGAAGTCAACGTATAGGATTATATTCTGTCTTGTAACTCTTCACCTGATCATCTGCTTTTAGATTTCTAAGTTTCATTTTAAGTTGAAAACGTAGGAAATTATTTGTTCCTATCGGTTGCAATTCTAATAATCGACATAACGCGGTAAGTTGCGGCCTCGTTAAACTATCCAGCGTTATTTCATCTTCAAATAATTTTGAGAACTTCATTATTTCTTCATTACTGGCTTGTTCACCCGATTTTCGAATCTATCATGGAACCAAAAATTATTGTAATAGTCAAATACTCCTATCACCCTAAACAATAACTACCGAATACCTTTTCAAAAAATTCAGCAAATTCCTTGGCATTGTGCGAATGTTTTTCTCCTTTGCTCGTTAATGCCATTTCATCTAAAGTGTCTTGTAAGAACTTGGCCATTTCCAATTTCATTTTAAATTCTTTTTTAAATTTGACATCCTAAATAGTTCAGTCAAGTTATTTTACAATCCACAACGAACAGAGATGTACTTGTTGAAATGAAAAGAAAAACTAACCCTATCCGAAGTAGATTGAAAAGTTGATGGTAACATGTTCGGGAACAATTTCACTGCCACAGGTAATAGCAGTTCCATGAAAGGCACAATAATAAAAACTGAAAAAGGAACTAGACGAAAGAGATCAGAAACTGTGCGAACCAACTGAAATTACAAGAATTCATCACCAATTAACTCGTTACAAATATCAAAGGCCTTTCGTCACTTACCTGTTTATGTTCCCTCCTGCTTAAATCTTGTCCATTCATAATTTTCCAAACCAATCTGGATGAAACTTTTATATCGACAAATAATAGACGGAACCCGTGATAATAATGTAATATTTCATCCCATATCTTCTTTGGTAAGCTTCGTTTAGGAGCTGTTGCCACAGAAGCTATTTTGGGAGGTTCGGGAGACCCTAAAGCATCTGGCGTTATAGAGCCATTTTTTGGTTTTTCATCCTTTTCAGTGATCTTCTTCTGAACTTCTTCTTTCAAAGCTTTAACAGTCACTTCTACTTTAGATGATTCTTTCTCAAATCTCCGAATATCACAGTGAATTGATCGGGATTGTACGTGTAAAGATAAAACTTGCGGTGGACAAGTTGCCCTATACTGTTCATGATTTTCATTTAAACGCCGACACAAATATAAACAATTTCGCAAATCAAAGGAGTAAAACCTCGCGCTTTTCTGGCCGCATACCAATAATTGACTTTGATAGCCATTATGATTGCGTAAAATTGTGTTCAAACACGCTTTGTGATGCGGTTGACATACTTTACTATAAAGGTACGCCTTGTTATACACGATCCTTTGTAGCATTGTAATTAATTTATTTATTAACAGTACAAAAGGATTTGGTGTTTATCAATAATTCATACGGCAGTTTTCTTAGCGTTTATAGGCCTATCGGGTATGGTCAATTGGTCAGTCACTAGTACCACTAAGCTCACTCAGAACAAAAAAAACAAAGAGAGAGAGACTCAAAGAGTGACGGGTCCGGCACGCCGCACGCCAGTCGGCACGGCAGTGGCAAAACTCGGCGACAACTTAAGCCTTGGTTTCCTTCCTCGCAAAATAAAAATAAACTTAAACAACAATTACTTTAACTTTCAGTTCTAATAATCTTATAATATCAATTCCACAAAAGTCAAAAACAAAATTGAACTGGTGAATGGTCATCGGGCAAAAAAGTTACATCAGTCAATTTCAATCACAACGGGGAACGGAGGAAGTTACCATTGCAGATTTGCAGTACACTGGAAACTTGGAAAGTGGACTGAACTGGGAGTGGGACCAACAGCGCCCGGTGAAATTGGTGAAGTACCGAAGAAATTTCATGAAAGCAGACGAGTTTTATACGTTTTCAGGGCTGGAAAGTTACCAGAAATCGGGAAAACTTATTATGCCGTCTATCGACTCTAAAAGCTTGAATCCTTTTTAGAATAATAAAACACGTCAAAACACACGTCTCATACTCTCATACTCTTATTAAAATTTCAGATCATTTGGAATAGGACAAATGGCCAAAAAGCCTACCTCCTCCCATAGAACTTAATGTTAATTTTGGGTTCCTTTGAACTCCCCGCCGATAGTCCAAAAGTCACAGTTTTTGGCCGATTGAGTGGGCTTCTTTCTATAGAGTGCTGTCAGTTGTGACGTCAGATCCAAGGTTAAATGTCACGAGTCTGCCTTTAGCAATGGGCGGCCATGACAGTTACCATTTTTTCTTAATGGGAAAACTGCATGGGTGACGTCACACCGGCGCTTCTGACAGCACTCTATAGTGCGAGCGTTGGTGCGTTGCCTACGTTAATCAAGGCCTGTGCGCGGCGCCGATTTTTATTTTTATTTTGGCAATTTAAGTTGCCAAATTCTCTCACCTGAGGCGCTATTAGCTGGACCTAAATAATTTGAAATGTTCATTTTCTCGCGCTTAGAAATATTTTAAATACTCATTTTCGCGCGCGTTTCGGTCCAGCTATCAATGAAATCACGCGGGAAAATAGGGAGAAAATAAGAAGTCGCGTTTCTTATGTCTCCCTCTTCGAAGCCACCACGCACAGGCCTTGATTAAAGGCCCGTTCAGACGACACTCTTTTTCTCGCTACACTCGCTGTGCTGAGCTCATCAGATTTTCTGTCTTCACCAGCCTCTATAAAATTCACTGTTCACACGGACAAAATTTTCTCACTGTTGACCTCGGTGAGGAAATTTTGTCCGTGTGAACAGTGAATTTTCTAAAGGCTGGTGAAGCCAGAAAATCTGATGAGCTCAGCACAGCGAGCGTAGCGAGAAAAATAGTGTCGTCTGAACCGGCCTTAACGTAGGCAACGGTTGGTGCTATTTTATTCTTTAGGAACCTTGTGTGCGAGCAGCTTGCGTTGTCGACTGTCGAGTGCGTGATCAAGTGGGCTATGCTATGCTTCGCCCCTAGATTAAAAATAAAATGGCGGCCAGTCAGGTGGGGTACTTTTCGTTTGATTACAGTTGGTCTTGTTTTCTTTATTATTTACAAGAATAGTTAAACTCCTTACTATCTTATCTATCTAAAGACCTTAAAAGTTTTACTGTTAGTCACCATGATTGAACTTATATCCTATTCCGAGAGCGATAGTGCTGTAGGCCTTGGCTTTTAGTCTTTTAATCTTTTGGTTTTCACGATTTTAATTTTTTAATTCCTATTTAACTAAAATAATTAATTACTTACTTGCAGAATCATTCAGTGGGGGAAAATAGCCGCTGCCCTCCCACGGGTTGCCGCAAGATCTTCATACAGCGAGATTATTCCGAAGGCACTAGCGTAAAGTTTCAAACCAAATTTCCCCAAGAACTAGAAGGCTTGGTAAAAATAAACCATTTGGGTTTTATTATCTAGTAGAAAGTACTTATTTTTGAATGAACAATTTAGATTAGCCGGCAGTGTTTCGAACACACGATAAACACCCTCAATGACATATACATTGAAGCTGAAAAAGTCAGTAGTCAGACGTATTGCGAAGGATGTATGGCGTGCTTAACGGCTTACCTAATTTACATGTGTATTGAAACCCATTATGAAAAGGTATAAGATTGTAAAATTCTTTAATTAACTGTAAATTTAACTATAATGGTTTATTACAGTGTTTAAAAAGGATAGGAGCATTTATCGAAGATCAAAATGAAACCATCTGGTTACCTAAAGGACTTTATATAACGGATCCAATAGAACGGGGCTTAAGAGTGGTATCCTTTTTTTTAAAGTGGGTTTCATCAAATGTGGATGAGAGGGAAAGTATGACAATGGCCCTAGAGCCTGTGTTAAAAAACGCGGACATCAAAGTTTCGCCAATAACTATTTAGTTTACTAGTGACTGATGGACTTGCAAACTCGCGACTGAAAGTAGTTCAGACATTTATGCTCCTTGGTTTAACCATAGCCCACTCGATCACGCGAATCACGATGCAAGCTACTCGCGCTTTGGCTAAATTACCGAGATTTGTTTTAAACGTATCTAGTTTTATGTGCTCTTCTATTGCTTCGATAACCTTACTTAAATCCATATTATACCTTCAAATACATTTTAAAACATTACCAGCTACTCTGTCCTGACTACAAACACAAATCGAGGAAGTTCTAGCATACACAATAGCAGACGACGGTAACCGCGAATTAACACAAGACTTATTTTAAGGGAGTGAACAGGCCCAGTATAGCTACGCCAATAAAACGGTCAACTACGGCGAAACTCTGATGACTCGCGACTTTTGGTTGGCCATTTTCATACTTTTCCTCTCATCCACTTTTGGTTTCATAAACACGGCTGAATCCTTAACCCACAACTCAGATTGAAATTTCAGTAGTTAACGAACCAAGTACAAAAACATGACCTTTAGTGAAAATTGCAGCGGGTGTTATGTTGTGATTAACCCCTCCCCCCCCCGGCCCTCTTTCTCTCACTCTCATTGGTCCAATTTTGTTCTGTTTTGTGAATTAATCCCACCTTTTTACATTATGTAAAAGAAGTTTATATTTTGAATAAATAAATATGGAATATATAATAATATTAAGTGGTCTTCTACTAACATTAAAAAAACCAGTTATTTATTGTATAATTATGTAACATTTAATTTTTTTTTAACACATGTGGTTTCTGTACTATTTAATTTTGTAAAAAAAAAAAAAAAACATCTTTTTTTAACAGCTTGTTTTTTAATTTTATTGTTTTTGGGGGCGAGCGCCAAAGATTGTTGAACCCACTCTGATATTTGTACTACCCATTTCAACCTTTTATGGTCAAGAAATAAATAAAATAAAGATTTTTTCAATATTTAATTCCTTGTTTTTTAATTATAAACTTAAGATCTATAAATACTTACGGCAAGTTCATAATCGTGCGACATCCCCATGCTTAATTCTACATTGTCTATACTCAAGTTTAGTTCATCGCAAAGCCTGCGACGACATTCGGTTAGTTCTTTAAAATCGGGATTGATTCCCTCGGAGTTGACACTATTTTCGTAAGCTCCAATCGTCATTAAACCTTGAAATTTTAAACCGGGACAAGAATCGAGAATATGACGAACTACGTCATTAACTTCACTAGATAAAAGGCCATTTTTATCTGAAATAAACGCCGCGGTTCAGTTACAAACTAAAATGCAATGTAAAATTAATGAATGAAACTCACTAATTTCTCCGCTAGTATTAACTTGAACCATTATATTCAAGGGATCTTCAGTTTGTTTTAACCTGGCTTTGTTTAAGGCATCCGCTAATTTTGACGAGTGGACAGTTTCCATCATGTATAGATTAGGAACGCCTACATTGCAAAAAATTAATAAACTTATTAAGAAAATTCTTTATAAAATTAACTTACTTATTAACTTTGGAACTTTGTTAGTCTGACAATTTCCGATAAAGTGCCATTTAATATTGTCGCACTTTGACAAAATCTAAACAAAATTTCAATTATGCGTCTTTGACGTAATTACTGAAAACAATTACAAATGCAACTTTTACCTCTGGGTCGCTAGCTTTTTCGTAAAGCTCTTGAATCTACAAAAATATTAATTAAAATTAATATTTCAAATTAATCATAAACTTATAATATTTACGTAATTTTCACCAAAGTGAAGTTGACCATAGCCATAAGCTTCGATTATGTCTTCCTTAGGTTTTATTTTACTGACTGCGACTAATCTCGGAGGTTTAGTTTTCAAACACTGTAATTAAACTAAATTTTAATTAATTTAACTATGTTTACACATTCAAACATTTTCAACTCACAGTATTACACCTCCCATACGCGTGATTCATTTTTTCAAAAACTGTTTCCAGAGCTTTCTTCATTTCTGATTCTGCATCCATTATTCAGTCATTAATATAACAATTAACTTAATTACAATTAGAAAATTTAAATTCCGATGCTAATTACGATCATCTAAACTAACATAAATGTTTTACCGACGCAGTGTCGCGGCCATTTTGATTTTTCACACTATAAAAATAAAGGCTTCATATACATAAAACTTACCAACTTGTTTTTACCGACGCAGTGTCGCGGCCATTTTGATTTTTCGCAGTATAAAAATAAAGGCTTCATATACATAAAACTTACCAACTTGTTTTACCGACGCAGTATCGCGGCCATTTTGATTTTTCGCAGTATAAAAATAAAGGCTTCATATACATAAAACTTACCAACTTGTTTTACCGACGCAATGTCGAGGCCATTTTGATTTTTCGTACTATATATAAAAATAAAGGCTTCAACATGCAGTTTTGCCATTCACTGGAAACTGGGGAACATACAGTATATACTTTTAAAGAATTAGTATCTCTTTTTTTTCCAATATAAATAGCAAATTTTATCATACATAAAGCAATCTTATAACTGACATCAGTAACAGAAAAAAACAAAAACAAAAACAACAATATGGTTAATTCCGACCGACATTAAACAACTTCCGGTTGATGTTTTTTATGTTTTTTCTTCTTATATTGTACAAATGCATTCGCTTCTTCTTTATTTAAGATTAAACTTAATTTAAGCGTAATAAATCTACTAAATTAAAGCAAAATAGGGACTTTGAATATTAAATATAATTTGCATGGGATGAAAAAGAGAAAAGTGACGGGAACGGTTTTAAAATTTGGGTTTTTTTTTCTTTTTTTGTTATATATCACACATTTTTCTTTTAACATTGCTTAATTAATAGATTTATAACGCCTAACAATTTTTTCTTCTTTTGTTAATTTATGATATGGTATTTAAAGGAAAGAAAATAATTTTAAATAATTTGCTGCGTATAGACTGAGCGTTACCGTAAAAGCTTTACAATATAATACCACTAGAGTGACAGAAGAAAATGTTAATTTTAATTTTAATATAAAAAAACAATTTTTAAAATTATTTATATAAATGGAAATAATTAATTGCACGTAAGACTTTTGTATCGTCGTTAAAAATTGGTCTAAATTTGCTTTTCTTTTTGACATTGGAATGAAAAAGGGTGCATTGACTAAAGAAAATTTACCATTGGTGGAAAATAAAACAATATTTGGAATGAACTATTTCGATAAATCACAGGTGCTTTAACAAGTAACAAAATAAAGTGTTAAAACGCTCCAAGCGCCCGGGGCTACTTTTACAACAACTACGGGGAGGACGCTGTCGAAATTACCTAAAATTTCAGTAATTACGCTAGCGATCTCTACCAGAAACTTGGGATAAAAATTGCCCCCTTTAGAGAAATTTAAACACTGTAAAATAATGAAGTATTGATAATACTTTCTTTTGGATAAAAATATCTACGAAAGATTTCATTAAACCCTACCAAATATAAAAGCTTTATTGACAAAGCTCGATATAACTGTATTTTTTTTTTCTTTTATGCCTAAATGTGCGTTAATTTTTTTTTTTTTTTTGGAATGAAAATTAATTAAAAAAAGCACACTATTTAGTAAACAGCTGTGGAATTAGTCTAGAGATAAACTGACTTAAGAAAATTAACAAAAAAATATATATCTTAGAGCTCATTTTTTAAAAACCACTTATATACAACACAATAAAGGTTTTTTTTTTTTTTTTCTAGTGTACACCGGTGTAAGCTTTGTTTTCCTTTTTTGCCTTTTCATTAACCTACAAAAATTCTTAAAATATTTATCTCCTTAGAGATAAGATTTTTGTTTTGTTTTCAGCTTTTACAATACTGGCACATTTAAGACTTCAAAGTCGTAAAAACTTTAACAAGCAGTTTTGTTTGGTTTTTTTTTTTTTGGTAATTTTTCTGGGTATTTTTTGTTTTCTCATACAAATACAGTTAAGACATATGGTGACACGTATTTATCCAGAAAATATAACTATATTAAAAATTAATTTATTTTTTTATCTTCCCCATATTTCTTGGTTAATTTGTTTTTTTTTTTTCATGTTTTTCCCTAAATAGTAAATACACATTCGTAATATGGTTTTAATATAGGTATTTTTTTGTTTCTTTATCAAGTTTTTATCTCAAATACGCTTATGAGAGTATAATAGTATCATTTGTTTTTATCCTTATGTATAAAACTGTTTAAAAGGTTATATATATATAGTTCTGTGTTTACCCATTATCTTTTAAATGACATACAAACATGAAAATTTACTATTTAATTTAATTTCTTCCGTTTTTTGGTTAATTTCCTTTTTTTTTCATATAATAATTAATTTAACTTCCCTGTACTTAAAAACTAACCAAATTTTTTATTTTTATATATATATAAGTTTCTTTTTACCATTTTTCATCATTGTGTTTTTGTTTTCACGGTAAATTCGTATTTTTTTGCGGGGGAGGGGGTATTTTTTAATTTTTTATACATATATTTTGTTTTTGTATAATATAGAATTATAGATATATATATATATAATATATTTAGACATCTCTGTTTAAGGTTCATTTTAATTTATTTTGTTTAGGCAAAAAATCTTTCAGCCCAAAAAACAAACCTTTATATCATTTGTTCAATTTCAGCGGCTTCTAATAATTTATTTTTTGGTTGTTTATTTTTTTGAAAAAAGCTAAGCCCGAATGTTTAATTTCACTAATTACCCATTTTTCATCATTAAGAATAACTAATTTTGGTTTGAATACTTTTTTCTTTTCACTAAAGTCGTTTGTTTTTTTTTTTTTTTACAAAAATTTAGACACGGTAGAAAGTGTAGAGACTGTAAAGTGACTTCTCTTTTGACTTTATGTATTAACAAGAAGTTATATCTAGTATCTCAGAGAGAAGGTATAAATTCGCCAGATTTCCAGCTTTATCTCCAGTCCAAACGTATAGTAGGTCCGGAGTCAATCCCCGTCTCTAAATTACAACCAGCATCTCATTGGTTCTTGAAAACCCACGTCAGCGCGACGACGCGAGTGACGAAAATTACAGTCGTATCTTCCCCTCTGAGGAGAGGCAGCGAAATAGCCCGGCGCCTCCTTTTACGTCCCCCCTTGTATTTTGAAAGGGGGACTGGGACTATGGCGCGCGAATACAAAGGCATCTTATACCTTCTCTCTGAGATACTGATATAACTTCTTGGTATTAATTAAAATTTATAATTATAAAGGCCCTCTCACATATGATATTATTTTAACAACAGACAGTTGCTGCTCAATTTTAATTTAAAAATTGCACACTTTTGAGTGATTTCGTAGTGTGTGTTGTGATTGAGTGGTTTATGTGCAACAAGTATAGTGTGAAAGGGCCTTTAATTAAAGCGTAACTAATGAAGATTAAGAAGAAGAAGAAACTAACTTCAATTTCCAAGCTTTAATTTAAGACTCAACAGTTACCAAGAAGTTATATCTAGTATCTCAGAGAGAAGGTATAAATTCGCCAGATTTCCAGCTTTATCTCCAGTCCAAACGTATAGTAGGTCCGGAGTCAATCCCCGTCTCTAAATTACAACCAGCATCTGATTGGTTCTTGAAAATTCACGTCAGAGCGACGACGCGAGTGACGAAAATTACAGTCATATTTTCCGACTGAGGAGACGCGAAATAGCCCGGCGCCTCCTTTTACGTCCCCCCTTGTATTTTGAAAGGGGGACTGGGACTAGGGCGCGCGAATACAAAGGCATCTTATACCTTCTCTCTGAGATACTGATATAACTTCTTGCAGTTACGTTAAACCAGCCAACATTGGGGTCTGTAGAATCACATTTTGATTAGAAAACTAAATCAAAACGAAATTTATGTACGATTTAATGATCTCAGTATAAAACTAGAATTTACTGTACCGAATTATTTAAACTACGAAGTTAAAACTTGGATTTTTTTTTTTAATTAATTTAATAGGATTTGGTATTTTTTTTTGAACTCTTTCCTAGAAGAAAATATCTCGAAGTAAATGCGTATAAAAAATTATTTCTTTCGAGAAAATTTCCGTAAGATATTTTGTTGTCATTTGGCTCTACCTATAAGCTAAGAGCTAGATAGAATTTATTTATATTCAGTTATATAATATATAATATCGTATTAAGATGGCTTTAAATAATAATCATTTTTTTTGTCCTGGTTTTTAAAATTTATTTACGTTTACCTTATATTAAAAAATGACGACTTCTAAATATCTAAATATGAAAATATGATTTTTAGTTTTAGTATTTTAGTTTCTTCGTAAGTTACGTCACTGATTTTCTATTCAAATACTCTTTACGATAGAAAAAGGCCATTTCTCCTATATTAGTAGAATTTTGTTTCATTTCGCCAGAGAAAGTTAGGGTGAGAGAGAGAGAGAGAAAGAGAGGGAATAATACGAAGCTCAAAGTTACTTTTTAACTATAATTTTGAAATGATCACAAATTCACTTTTTTTAAGACTAGTTTAGCAAATATTAACACTTATAAAGCCAGTGTATAATAAATTTTACCCCCCATATTTTCGCACCAAAAATCTATTTTTCGCCTCTGTAACGTTACTGGAAGTGTTCATATCATAAGCCATTTAAGTTTAGTTTCAAAATAGATTAGAATAAAAAGGAAATGTAAATCAACTTGCGGAATCTTCAAGAAATAAAAGTTGAGGTGTGCTGGTACGGGTAGTGATTTTTAAATTTCTACCTGGGTAATCAAAAATATTTTTTTCGGGTATCGGGGCGGGTACCCGGTCCCGAATTTTTGTCGGGTATTTGGGTAATTAGGCTTAGTCTTATTATAACACAGAATACTGGCAATGGGATGACATCGGCGTCTCGCGCTTCATGGTGATTCTAGTCTGTCTCAGAAAGAAAGTAACTACCACAGAACGCATACCTTATGTGAACTAAATTTCACCGTGAAACAGTATTTCACGTCACGTCTTCGTCATTCTTAAAAATTCGGAGTCTTTCTAAACATTTTTTTTAACCCGCTAATAGAGTAGTGTCGGTAGAGGGGGGGAGTAGACTGTTTATCCCTCCCTCTAGGCGCGCTTTTGTAAGAGGGGATACTGTACGCGCCTGGTAGGGGGATGACACTAAGAGATAGAATAATGTCAGTTCTACGTATGCAAACGTCATACCCTTCTATCTCTTAGCTAAGTGTCATCCCCCCTACCAGGCGCGTACGATATCCCCTCTTACAAAGGCGCGCCTAGAGGGAGGGATACACCGTCTACTCCCCTCTCTACCGACACTACTCTATGGTATGACGTTTGCCTAGTAGAACTGACATTACTCTATAACCCGACAACCTGTTTCAGTTTGACACGGGTAATTTTTGGGGTATCGGGTACCCGCACACCCCTAAATAAAAGTCTAATTGGCCAGATGAATATAAATGGAGGAGGGTGCAACATAACAAGGATGAAGCCTTTAGCATAGCCAAGATCGACATCTTGTGTTATTAACGTAATAAAAAAAAAATGAAATTGCGTTGTAAATAAATTTGATTCGGTATCTTAAAGACTATCTGAAGAGAATTTTGTAGCTTAAGAACTTTAGGATGCGTTATCATTCCATCTATTTAATTTAAATCTATTCAGAAATAGAACCCACCCACCTTGACTGCCGTTTCTTAAATTTGTAAAAAGGGAATGTGTAACTTACTAACTTTCTCCGAGTGTTTGTTTGTTTCGCGTGTGCAAAAATAATCTAAAAAACTATCACAAATAAGTGTACCATCATTGTTATCTTTAGAGGCGATTGGGGGGGGAGGGGGGGTAAAATGTTATTTTATTTACTATTTACCAAAAAGGGTGATTTGATAACTTACTTTTGAAAATATCTTTTCCTAAAAACTGACTAGTTTTTACTCCCTTGACTAAAAATTTATAGTATACTTAATTATAACTAATAATATCTCATCTATATTAATAAATCTTCAACAAAAAAGCTTCAAAAAATGAATATAACATTATAACTATAATGGGAATGTTTTTTTTTTTCTTTTTTTTTTTAATTTTAACAGCGTTTTAAAATTAAAAAAGTAATATTTAGGAGGGGGGGGGGATTGAGGGGTAAAACTTAAATTAAATTAAAAAAGTCAAACTTTTTTCCTCAGACTTTCCTTGCAGGTTGTTAAAGGCGTATTGGTTAAAGTGGGTAATTCCAAATTAACGTTGTTCACTCCGGCACTTTCCTTCAACTTGGGAATTGATTTTTCCAGGGTCGATTTAATGAGAGTTTCCAATATACCCACGTTGCTTCCCAGGCCCAGGCCTAAGGATGTTTCGGGAATTCGTCGTTTCTCACTCTCACTAAAGTTGTAACTGTTGGTTGTCAAATTATTATTTTTTTTCAGGGCATTTTCTTCCTGCAATCGAACATTCTCTTGAAGTTTCTTCATCATCTGCGAAGCGAAGAAACCGTTGGTGGCTACTTGCGCTAACCCCAAATCGACGGGGAAAAATGGCATGTTCTGCCAAAGAGTCAATGGATTTGGCAATATACTTGAGGCTCCGGTGTTGTTATACAGATTCAACTGGCTAGCCGAGTTTCGGGAAGATCCATTGACGATCGCTTCCATATTGAAATGATCTTTTTCCCGATTTTCGTCATCCTCTAGTTCATCATCTTCGGCTTGAGAAGAAGAAAGGCCATTGGGTGAAAGGCCACTAAGAGAAGGACCGTCGCGTTCCGTCATCAAGCCCGATTTACCACTGGCTCTGAGATAATAGGGTTTTTGATAGACGGCACCGCGTTGATGATTGTTTTTAAAGCTTTTCGAAGCGGAATTTTTTCGTTTCTTTGGTCGTAATAAGTGTCGTTCTTTGACTTTATACTCCAGCGTCGAATGAGGGACACCGAAGTAGGTTCCGGCTCTATGAACTGACATTTCTCCCTTTTGCACGGCTCTGACGGCTTGCGCTAGATTATCCGTATCGTAATTCCTGTAGCGCCCCCTTTTAGGTCGGCGTCTCTTCTCGGACTTATGATGCTGTTGATTTGAGCCGCAGTCGGACAAAGAAGCGGTGGTTGGCGCCATGGACGAAGGTGATGAAGAATCCGCGATTGTTTCAACATGTTTCTTCGTTAATGCATCACCATCTTCTGTCGGAAATTCCGCGCCTTCTTCATTAATAACGGAATTTGTCACACTCGATAAGCATTTATCAGAAGTGGCTTTTTCTCCTTGGCTAGGAATTTCGGTTAACGGGGCTCCAGTTTCCACAGAGTTGATGGAATTCCCCAATCTTTGGTTAATACTCCTGGCAATCAGTTCTTTTAAAGACACGGTAATACCTTTGTTGTTCCCTGAGCTATTTTGACTAGAAGTAAGCGTGGCACATTCTGCGGATGCCGTGGAGGGCCTGGTTGAGTGATGGGGAGGTAGCGTCGCGTTAGTTTTGGTTGACGTTGTCGTGGTCGAGACAGAATCATTAACTTTGGCCGCGGAACCAACGGAGCAGACTTTAGTCGGTATATAGGACGGAATCTTTAGTATCACATTGGACAGCGCCGAGGATCCGGAGGAACAGATGTTATTTGAAATTTCGTTTCTATTTTCTAATAAATCGTCTATCGGATTGTTGTCCATAAAATCATTTTCCAGCCTTTGCTTTATCATCTTGCCTCTTTCCAGTTCAAATCGTTCTTCGGCAAGCCTGCGAATTAATTCTGGCAGCAAGGGAAACGAACTGCACGTATCGCGAACCTCTTTCGCCACCAAATCGCGAAGGTCGTTGACATCAGCAGCCCCATTGGCCAACGCCAAGTGCTGAATATTGGCCAACACCTAAAAAACCCAAAAGACAAAATCCGTTTCGAAAGCTCCTTCCATCTTTGAAAATTGTACAGCGTGAATTTACCTGCGTTAATAACGGAGATATGGACTGGTTATAATCAATCGTTAATGACGAGTTCAAGGCATCTGTGGTGTTGTTACTATCCCCTTTTAATTGGGACCAAGGCGTTACTGTATCACCACTCTCGTTCGCCTCTTCTTCCTCCTCCTCCCCCCCTAACGAATTAGGAATGTTATTTTCTAGTACACTAGACTTGGTCCCTGTTATTTCTTTCCGCTGCTTTGACGTAATGGTTTGTTTCAACAAGCGACGCAAAGATTCACTCGCGGAGATACCTTTACCTGTAAGTTTATAAGGTGGAAATTTTCTAAGCATGGGCGAATACTCGAGTAACACGAATAACTCGATCGAATATCGAGACGAATAACCGTCTCGATATTCGATAAGCCCCATTTCGGGTATTCGAACGAATATCGAATAGTGAATTTTACTATTCGGGCCTACTATTCGTTAAATATTCGAGTAACTATTCGTTAAATATTCGATAAACTATTCGTTAAATATTCGATTAACTATTCGAGAAAACAAAAATATTAACCCTAAAAATGTTTTAAAAAAGTAATGGCAGTTACACTTTTTAATGTATAAGTTTCTATGGGAAAATAGGCCTGAAGTGCTACTACTCTATAGCGCATCTAAATTCTAAATATAATTTAAATTGATTTTAATTAATCCTTCTATTTCTGACTATTCGATAACTATTCGATAAGGGCAATTTTAAGTTAAGCCTAATTATTCGATATTCGGTTCCCAAACAACTATTCGTCTCGGTATTCGATAAGAAAATTTTTCACTATTCGATATTCGTCTCGACAGTCAAAAACTGGTATTCGCCCATGCTTAAAATTTTCTAACTTTTACAATTTCTTTTGTTTCATCAAATTGAGGAGGGGAGAAGAATATTAGACTCTGGCGAAACTTACAATCTTCTTCTTTGTCTTTGACAACAGGAATGGGTGCTGTTTCAACAGCCATTTCGTCAGAATTTTTCTTTAATTTGGGGTGTTGATGCCTCTGAAGCTGTTCCTTTTTATCCAAAGCCATTTTATAAACTTTATTCCTCAATGTTGATCGAGGAATACCATAAATGACAGCGGCTCTTCTGGTCCCCAATTTACCACTTTGAATATCTCGTAGAGCAGCCTTAAGCTCGTCTTCCGTATAGGATTTTTTACCATTGGGATCAAATCTTCGTTTAGAACTGATGATAGGGAAATAGAAGTAAAAGAGAAAAGACCGACAATCTTTAAAACAACTATTTAAAATAAGATGGTTAGATTTTAAGGAACATTAGACACGCGGATGGATTAATGTCATCACGAGGTCATCACTGTCAAATCTATTGTCCCTTAACAAGTAACGGGGGAGACTTTCATCACCAAATATTAACAAACCAGGCCGGAATTTGACAGATACTAAGGATTTTGTACAATAGACAGATATTTGGATAGTATGGGTTAGTAAGAAGAGAGGTTCTTACCCAGATTTGACGGGCACATGCGGTACCTTGATAAAATTATTAGAGCCCGAAATACCAGAATCAGAGCCCTCCCCGTCGTCACTAGGCCCACCACCATTATGGTTACCGTTAAATGTTGATTTAAAATTCGGTGGTTGTTGATCTGATTTTCTGGTAGAATGTACACTCAAATCTAAAGGTTGGTCTTTTGAGGGATCACTAGAACCAGCCAGTGTCGTTTGTTCCAAAGAATCTTCCCCTCCGTTTTCGTTATGCAATGAACAATATTCATTACTAATAGGAATAATACCACTGGCAGGGTCCTACATTGGAACGAGGTTGTCAATTAAAAGACATGGAAAAAATTTACTATCACCTGTCACTTACAAAAGGCGGTGATTTCTTTGATTGGCAAAAATAACAAACATTGTCTTGCACCCAATCTGTTGGCTCCAAGTCTATAAATATATTAGGGGTTCAAGATTACATCGAGTATAAGTAATTGGGATGGGATTTCTTTAGTAACTGGGGCAACTAGAAAATTATTCCGCTAAAATGGCTACGTAGATAATAGTATGGACTGTGTAGTCTGTGTTCAGATCTATGCAACATTGTACTAACAATAGTATTTGGACAAAGTTAATTTTGTTTGTTTTCTATTGAATAAAATGAAAATGTGGGGAATATTTTTTGATAATTCGAGGCAGAATGCAATTCTGTAGCTAGTAAAGACAATTTTAACTCAATATTACAATAAGTTTGTTTAATTTTTGCATTTCAAAATGTGTTTTGATCCTGCTTTAGCTAGACCAAAATGGATATATATCCTGCTGCCTCAAAATCAAGTAAGAGGTAGAATAAAGGGTTTTTTAAATAAAAGCATGCCTATAGGATAGCTTTGGTAAAATTTACAATTACCTGTATCGTCAAATGGAAATGAGAAATTTTTCCACCTTTGATTGCCCATTAATTCTTCAGCTATTCGTTCGAATCCTTTAATAACGCGCACACATTATTCAAGATAAATAAACCCAAGCTTAAATTTGCATAAAACCATTGCAATTAAAAAAAACAGAAATGTCAAAAAAAAATAAATAAAAAGTAGACATGCTTGTTATTCAAATCTTAACAAGAGGGAAACCAAGTCATATCTTTCAAAATTTCGGTCTAGCCTACGTGCTAAATTAGCAATGTATATGTAGATTTTTTCCCAAAACGACCCACAACCTCCTCCTTCCATTCCCCCCTCCCACAAAAAACTCGGCTTTTTAATCCAATGGATCCTTTGAAATAAAAATTCTGATAACAGGTAGTCCTAACTTTCCGAGAAACTTAAACCCTGGCTTCTATGCCTAAGAAAATACAACCAAAACTATGGAATAATTAAAATAAGGCGCTTATTTTCACTTACCTACGACTAATAATATGTTTCTGCTCCATCTTTGTAATTCTTTTCTAAAAAATCGTTTTTCTTGGGAACATCGGACTAATGAACACTCCGCCGCCATATTTCTTCCTACAAAAATTATTGCACAATCTTCCTGAAGGACGCAACGACTGAAACAAAAACCGCGTAACTCGAGAGCGATTAAACACTACAAGATACGTGGTTTTACATTTCAGCCGACAGGGCCAAGGAAAAAACCCAAAGTCTACTCTTCCCCCACAGGGGAAAAAAATTTCACACTGAGATCAAAAACCTAGTAACTTCGTATTGCAATGTTAAAATCAAGATGTTACAAGTTACGTGGTTTTAAATTTAAAATTACGAAATGAAAATTCAATGGGAAATTTTAAAAATTAACAATTGAATCTGAATTAGTGTACTATATTCTGGTAAAATTAAATCCAAGTAAGCCTAGCCTATCATAATCATATTTTAAATTTTTTTGAAAATTTACATGACATATGAAGATTGAAGATCTGAGGTTCTGAACACTGCCTCCTATATTTTTAAAAATATAGGAGACGATTTTCTGAGACTTCTTTCCAGCTTTGAACAGGCCCCTATAGCGCGCTAATACATAGTTTACAGGCGTGGAGAATTCATACCAATTGCACATGGAGACCTGGCAATTTAGAGTGTAAAATAGCAGACGATTTTACACTCTAAGTCGCTTGGTCTCCTGGTGTTAATGGTAGGAATCCTCTACGCCTGTAAACTATGTATAGAGGAAGCTTTCATTGAAAGCAGACGCCATTTACCTTTTAGCAAAATCGATAGAATCATATAATTACTTTCAATAAAGCTATAATTGTAATATTTAGTGTACTTAAAGGAAATTATTTAAAACTATACACGATATTCCGTGGAGAAACAATCTCAAAGAAATAATATTAACTCAATAATAAAATAAGTTAATTTTCAGTTTCAAGTCCAAGGCTTAGCAAAAATATACCTTGTACCTGTTACCTGTAAAGTGTCCTTCCCTGCAAGAATCAGTTTTCGTGGAAATGTCTTCAAATCAACAGTTAATTAAGGAAGTAATTCCGACGAAAGGCCTTCTTTTCCAAAATACATCTCCAACATTTGTACTATGCAAACCTAAACTCTTGCCGCTAAAATCAGTAACTCTAGAAAAACTAGAGAAAATGCAACAAGAAGCTGAAGCCAAAGTTAAAGAGCAACTAATAACGCAAACACAATAACTTAAATAAATATATATATACAAAGAACTTATTTATTTCGTTTGTTTTTTATCCCCAAAATCCATCCATCCATCAATATATAATTATAGAACTTGTTAATATTTGTATCACGTATTTGAACAACAAACGTTTTTTTTTTATCTACATGCCTGTATTAATTAATAAATTGATTAAAATAATAAATGGTCAACTCTTAGGCTGTAAAATGTGTTAAAATAAAAAAACTAAAATATATAATATATAATATTATTTTCTTTAGAATACTTGGCGTAAATATCTGAAATAATTAAAAATGTTTTGTTGTATTCATATAGTAATAAAAAACTTGGTACATTATCGCGCCTTCAAATTTTATTTTTACATAATTAATAATTATCTATTCTCTATAATGTTCCTTTTTCAAAAAACCTCTTACACGACATTCAAAACGTTTTTTTGGTTTACCTTCTTTTGTTTTTTTAAATGTATTGCATTGTATCAAAAGTGGATGAGAGGAAAAGTATGAAAATGGCCAAAAGTCGCGAGTCATCAGAGTTTCGCCGTAGTTGACCGTTTTATTGGCGTAGCTATACTGGGACTGTTCACTCCCTTAAAATAGGTCGTGTTAATTCGCGATTACCGTCGTCTGCTATTGTGTAATCTCGGTAATTTAGCTATAGCGCGAGCAGCTTGCGTCGTGATTCGCGTGATAGAGTGGGCTATGGTTAAACCAAGGAGCATAAATGTCTGAACTACTTTCAGTTGCTAGTTTGCAAGTCCAAACTAAAATAGTTATTTGCGAAACTTTGATGTCCGCGTTTTTTAACACAGGCTCTATGGCCATTGTCATACTTTCCCTCTCATCCACATTTGATTGTATTAAGTGTAGACGTGATACCAAATGCAAAACAAGGGGGATGGGGGGGGGTGGGAGTCCGCATTTTAAGAAGCCCAAGAAATGTAACCCAACTTTTAAAATTTAATGTCAAAAAACCAACCGAATTAATTTTTGGAATGTTTCACATTTAAAAAAAAATTTAAATTAGCTTTTTTTTTTGACAGAAAAATAATACAGATAAAGCAGAACCTTTTTTTTTAAACTAAACTAGTGGTTGATAATTAACAAAACTAACTGTTAATTTTTATTTACTCTACTAAGTTAATTAATTAATTTAAAATCTTATCATTTAGTGTTTTATATTATTATAAGTACAAAATTTATGATAACCCTAAGCTCTTATTATTTTAAATGATAAAATTAACTCAATTTGAATCTAGATTAATTAAGCTTACATTCGTACTAGGCTTCGATAGAGGCACTCGAGCATAGCTAACTCAAATTTAATTATTTAATTTTACTCCTTTGCCAGTCTGAGTCCCTTTCACTAACCTAACTTGTATAATTTTTGCATTTTAACGCCTCCGAGCTAAGCCTAAACAAATTAATGGGGAAATATATTTACTAACCATTTAAATTAATTATAAATGTAAATTAGCTAATGATAAATTTCTTCAAGTTCCCAGGCATTTTTATAAATTTAAAAAATAATAAACCTAAGTCTTTTCTTTTCGCTACAAACTACGTAATTTGTTCTTTGACCGTAAGATTGAAAATAAAATAACGTAACTAAAAAAAAAAAAAAGGAATTACACTAGATATGAAAGAAATAATTAATTAATTTCTTTGTAAATAAAAAGCAAAATAATTTCTTTCTCAAATAATTTGTAATTTTTGCAAAAATAAGCAAATTAAGTTAAAGAAACAAGATGAAATTGAAAACTCCTCAAGCCCTTCCGTCAATATTCCATAGGGGATGATTTGAGTTTTAATTTCTCTCCTCTTCTTGGTTTTTTTTTACTTTTTTAATAATCCATTAAGAGTTAAAGACCCCAATTTGATTTTTCCGTAAATCTTTTTAAATTCACTGTTTAATTATTTTCGAAAATGTTTTATTTTAAATGTCTAATTTAGAAACCAAATTGTCCTTGGCCAGTGCCAAACACAGATGGTTGTTGGGTAGTTCCCGGAGGAGAAGCCACGATGCCCTGTGCCACCACAGGCATCATTCCAGGCATAACTATAAGCCCAACAAATATTTAATCCCCCCTCTTTTTCTCTTCTGAATATTATAATTTAAGTTGCTAAAACTTACCACCAGGTGGAGCGCCTGGCATACCCATTCTATTTTGTGACTGCTGCGTTAAGGAAAGCTGTTGGAGATTCGACGTCAAGTTAGGAACTCCTACAGGAACCCCCGTAGTCGCTAGTTGATTCATGGAAGGTGCTATAGGTTTCTCGTATTTATTGGTCGGGCTCAAATTGTCCAGGCTGATATTAACTCGTCCAAAGTCTTTACTCCAAGTGTTCGGGGACTTCTGGTCGGAAAGTTTAATAAAAACAAATTCGAGTTAGCTATTGAAAACTCGAACTGTTTAACATTTTTAAACCACTCAATAAATAACAAAATATTATATACACATAAACCTAGATTCTTTTTATTTAAAAAATGTATTACCATAGAGCTAATATTTCCCGAAGTTCCCATACCACTGCTTGTTGGGATTCCCATATTTGGAAAGGAAGACTGCTGTCAAAATGAAGCCAGATCCAAATATTAACAAAAGTCGACAACAGGGAGCCCAGACAAAAATTTAAATTGCTTAGAGCAAAAATAGCCATATTTTCACGGGGCGGGTTCATAAATGACGGGGCGGGTTCATAAATGACGGGGCGGGTTCATAAATGACGGGGCGGGTTCATAAATGACGGGGCGGGTTCATAAATGACGGGGCGGGTTCATAAATGACGGGGCGGGTTCATAAATGACGGGGCGGGTTCATAAATGACGGGGCGGGTTCAAATATCACGGGGCGGGTTCAAATATCACGGGGCGGGTTCAAATATCACGGGGCGGGTTCATAAACCAAGGGGCGGGTTCATAAACCAAGGGGCGGGTTCATAAACCAAGGGGCGGGTTCATAAACCAAGGGGCGGGTTCATAAATGACGGGGCGGGTTGAAATATCACGGGGCGGGTTCATAAACCAAGGGGCGGGTTCAAATATCAGGGGGCGGGTTCATAAATGACGGGGCGGGTTCAAATATCACGGGGCGGGTTCAAATATCACGGGGCGGGTTCAAATATCACGGGGCGGGTTCATAAATGACGGGGCGGGTTCATAAATGACGGGGCGGGTTCATAAATGACGGGGCGGGTTCATAAATGACGGGGCGGGTTTAAGAATATAGGATTTTATAGGAATTACAGGACCACTGGGCTCCCTGCTACAATCATCTTATAATCTACATACAGTGAGCATAGGATTAACCATGGCCGCGTTATTAGGATACTGATTCATCATATGGAAATTCTGCATCATTGCCTGATGCTGCTGAACACCCATCATGGGATTCATAGCAAAATTGCCCATGTGTGGATTAACAGTTGAAGTTACAAAGCCAGACCCTGGACTAAGAACAGACGCGGGGTTATAACCAGGAGGAATTGCACTCAAACCAGTCAAAGAAGCTGATGGATTCAAATTGGATGGTTGAGGCGCCGCCGCCGTTGATCCCTGGCTTGAAAAAGCTGAAGAAAAATCAGCAAAATCATCAGTTCTGCAAGTAAAAAGTGAAAATAGATTACACATTCCGATGATTTTAACCTTATAATATATAAGTTGTTATACATCGTATTTGAGCTGTTATTATTTGATACAGGAGCATTCCCAAATGATGAAAAATCCGCAAATTCTCCATTAGCAGTTGATGCTGCGGGAGCTGCTGGTTTATTTTGAATTACGGGTTGATTTGTGGAGGATAAGTCCAAATCCAAAAGGTCAAAACTATTATTCCGCTTTTGGGGTTGTATCTGAGAATGTGATGGTGTGTTTGACGTTGAATTACTACCAGAATCCTAAGAATTTATAAAGAGGGGTTACATTATTCTACACCACTTTTAAAGGAACCAAGTGGCAAGAACAATTGAATTTACCCCGCTTTTAGGGGAATCATGACCAAAACTAGCCGCAGCGCCCATATCAATTTTTCGCGGTGATTTTGGAGGGGATGATTTGACATTAAGAGCACTACCATTACTGCTATTACTAAGGAAACCATTGTTATTGTTATTTATATTATTGTTTGTTGAGTTTTTATCAGCTTCTTTGGCATCATCTCTATATTCAGAATATGACTCTTTACGGTTACTAGCTTCATCCTCGTAACTTTGAACAAATAAAAAGAGAAATTTAGTCTATATTTTATTTTATTTTTGAGGGAGCTAAGCTCTAGTTATTTTACCCATAATCAGCATCATCCTCGAAGCTTCGTCTTCTACCACCAAACCCTCCTAATTTGGCTATTCGACTAACTGTGGAATTTGCAGTAGTGCTTGCGAAAGAATCTTGATATTCACTTTTGGATTTACGAGGTTCTAAGTCAAATCTGTCACTGTATCTGGGTGTAAAAAACATTCTTAGAAACCCAAGTCTATTCTGGAGGGTTCGCAAAGCACTCACCACCAACACCAACACCAAAACCAAACCATAAGCCAAGATGATTTATAAATGCAGCGATAAATCAAACAAATGAATATGTTAAAAAAAAGCACAAATTTCCCTTAATAACACTGCTCTTCCTCCTCAAAGTGGTGGATAACTTTACAAAATAGGAGGAAGTGGGGACAGATGCAAAATAGGGGTCTAAATTCCAATAGAGAAGATTTTTATCCCTTTGCCCACGCTTATCCAACAGGGTTCGTACAAAATTTTGGAATGAAATTCCCTGACTTTTCCAGGTTTTCCCTGACTAATTCCACAAATTTCCCTGACCATATGCAATAACTTACAAGGCGTAAATATATGAAAACCAATCTAAATTCACTCGAATCATTTTGCACGAGTTGTCATTGTTATAAAGATAAGCCAATTAATTCGTTTAAATTTAACCATAAGTAAATCATAAATAACCAGAGCGAGCGAAGCGAATTTGGGGTTCTGCTCAAGTCTCAGACAACACTTTTTTGGTCACCCTTATACTGTCATCCAGACTATCAATTTCCCACCAATATATTTTTCCCTGACTTTTTAGGCACATTTTCAATTTCCCTGACTTTTCCCTGACCTTTGAGGCCCATTTTCAATTTCCCTGACTTTTCCAGGTTTTCCAGGTCGTGTACGAACCCTGTCCAAGCTTTTTAAATCCCTTAAACCATGTTTTTTTTTTTTACCCAAACAAATTTAAGTTTCAAATACCCAAAAGGCTAAAGCTTACCTAAATCCAGGGGCTTCGCAAGACATTCCAATAAATTTGTCTTTGGCCTTCTTTGCTTTTTTCCTTTCCTCACGTAGCCTATCATCATCTTGAATAAAGTCTATTAAATCCCTTACACGTTGCCTCACTGAAATTTTTTACCCAAAGATGTTTCTATTTTAATCACTTTTGGTTCATCTTTATTCTAGAATACTTTACCATTGATTCCCTGATCTTTCCCATTTTCATCCACAAAAGAATAATTCTCTAGGCCCCTAAGATGGAAAACATGTTCTCTAGCATTGGTTACCACCCTTTCAGAACCATTTCGCAACATATAGTTCAATAATAATAGGGCTTTGTAAGTTCTTCGGTAATTTTTACTGCTATCTTGTAGCATTCTTTTCCATAACATGCCCATAACCTATACATTAAAATAAAGACGCTTTATAGCTTAAATAAGATTGTATAAAAATTTTCCTTTTTTTCTTAAAGCGGGAGAGAGAAATTTAAAGAATCAAAGTACCTCTGGAAAATATTCATATGTGAAAGTACTATTTGCTATTTCTTGCATTAGCTGCCCTGTTGGACCCCACGAATCATCATTAGTGGCTTCTCGAACCTTTGCCTCCATTTCCGTATAATTCATAACCACATTGGTTCTATTAGGAGTCGAATAAAATGAAATATAATCATCATTCACCCCTCATTAAATAAAAACAGCAACTTTCATAGCAATTGGCCTTGACCTAATGTAGGGTATACAGTCTGGGATTGTAGGCCTAAGTTTTACTAAAAGAATTAAACCACTTTTTAATTAATTTCAGACTAATATTAGTAGCAAATAATTAAAAATTTGTTGCTGGTGAAATTCCGTATGCTACAATAAGTACTACAATCTTAATCTTATCAGAAAAAAACTTCTAGAAGAAACCTATGGAAAGTCGTTAAGCCTTGCACAAGTTTAACTTACACTTTATCGGTAATTTCTCTAATTCTCCACATCATGGCCATGACTTCTGGACGGTTTTACAAAACTTTAAACTATACAAAATAAACTGAAAAATCTATCGGCAGACTGTTAAAATATCAAAAGCATTGACTAATTATCGCAAAAACCACAAGCTTCGCATTCGTGTCATTATCCTACCCAACAATTAAAGGAAAAATTCCTGACTACAAGTTCTTAAAGAGAAATGGGGGACAGCACTTCAGGGAATGGGGGCTGAAAATATTTCTCATTTCCGGATTTACATCGTAAGATCGGTAAGATCAACTATTACAGTGTCATAACACCGTTACGCCAACGTTTCACAAGCTCAACTGTTAGTAGGGCCAACGCAGTGTTGCCAAGCGCACTCAAAGAGACAAAACCATGGTAACATCAAAAGTATGGTAACATCAAAAGCAAATAGATTGATCTATCTGCTTTTGGTAACATCGTAATAAACACTGAAAAGCAAGCAGTGAATTTATTTTTTGCAATGTATAGTCAGTAGAGTGACGTATGTGTGAACATTTGATATAAGATTAATAAAGTTATAGTCAAAGAAAAATTACAATAAAGAGGTATAAACATACAAAACACTTTTGCTAGGACTTCCTAGCTCAAAGAAGTCTACGCGGCCTATGGGTATAGGGGAGAATGTCAATGGAAATTTAAAACGTTTGGGGGGGCGAGGGGGCGCTGCGACTGCGAATGAAGCAGTGCCATAAAAGATGCGTAGTGACTTTGGCGGGAATAGCAACTTAAGCAAACAATACTAAGCCTAAAAGAATTAATATCTATTTACATGCATGTCAATATTAAGATGGAAGACGGAAAACTGTGTACGTACTAGCACGCAAAACATTGTACTACCATGTTAAACTGGGTACTAACTAAACACAGAAGAACCGTACTACTTGGTACTGAATTTTGTCTTCCAAGTAGTCTTGCCTCCTGTTGTAAATGGTATCAAACCTCCTAGTTGGAGAAATATGTGTAGATTTGTCTCTCCACATAAGGTCTCCTCCGTTATTTTACCCATTTCAGACTATTTATTAGCATTTTTTTAAGGCATCAATACGAATCCATGTTATTTATTTTTATTATTTTGTTACATTATCACAAATTTTCGAATATACACACGCTCATCAAAAAGCAGTTTTGGTCATCCAAAATAAGAATTCAGAATTTTAGAAACTGTCCAAAAAACGTGCAACGTCTAGTCTAAGATCTTTCAAGTTTGGGGGAGAAAATTCACACGTTCTTTTAAATTTTAACATGTCCTATTTCTTTTTTAATTTAAACATAATGAAATGAAAGTGCAAGATATGAAGGACGCTACACGTTTCACGATAAGTTTCTTCAAACTCTAAATTTTAGTTATGGCATGTTATACAAGCTTTAATTACAAGCCTATTGCGCCAGGGGTAATTGTTTTTATCACATTAAAAATACACTTTTTGGTGAAAACAACTTTAACGGGAATATAGCACAGTGACAAGGCTTGGGTTTTAACATTTCTTAAATATATAAACTTTTGATAAATCGTTTTTGATCGAATGTTTGTTTTTTTTTTGGTCCAAGGTATTTAACCAATAACATTTATAATTTGGTTCAAAAACTGTTCAAAAAATACATTTCGTGTAAAAAATATTTTAAGAAACATCGTGGGTATATTGTAAATCTTTTTTTTTTCTGTTATGGTAAGGGTATAGTAGATTCTTTTAATACACTAAAGAACTTATATTACGGCAACAAGAACATACTGCCTTATGCCAAGTTTATCAAATATTAATTAGTTTCAACATTATTTTCAGATTCAGCCGTCGTTTTATATTACCGCCCTAATTTTTTAAAATCAAGTTTTAAATAAAAATTAATTATACCCAATTTGGTCTTAGCATAATAACAGGGCGTGTTTCTGTAACTTAAATATTTAAAATCGGAACAACATTAGGATCATGTCAGGCGGGAAACACTCGCGTTATATATTTTTCCGTTTACAAACTTTCACGAAACAACATTTCAAAAGATATGTTTTTTTTTTTTTGTTGTAATAATTCGATTCTAAAATTGCATCAACAGTTAACGGTGCTCAGCTAGAGCGTCGAGCTATTCGATGGCTTAAACGTTTATAACATTAATTATTTAATTAATAAGTTTAAATCAAATTAAAGGTTAATTATTCGCGGTCGATGGTATTTTACATCAATCTAAACTGCGAACGCAACCGCCTATAGTCTTTGAGTGACTTGAGAAGCTATCGAAACATTTTCCTTAGAAATTTGGTAGTACACTCTGAGTCACTCAAAAGTTAAAGGCAACCGAAGCAAATTTTATATTGCGCAATTGAATTACGTAAAAGCTAAATTCGCACTGAGATCTTTATAAAATTCAGCGATAAATATAATTTATCCATTTACGACACCTAAACTATCTCATTCTTTCACATAAGTTATAAATTTCATTTCGAAACTTAACTCTTTAAAATTCCAAAGTTTTAATGATTTTTTTTTCTTCTTCTAATTAACTGAATATTTACATTATAACTGCATCAATAAGATTATATTCAATAATTTTACTTGTTTTTCAAACCCACTAGGTCTAATTTTCGTTTATTTAAAAAAACGAAACCTAAGTGTTTTTTTTTTTACCTAATTTTATTTGGCACACCCGAAAACGTTGCTTTATATCAGAATGTTTTGGAAAACTTAAGTTCATTAATCTACATTTCTTCCGACTTATATTATTATTTTTTTAGTTTCTTCTCAGAAAGGCAGGTACTTTAAGAGACGCTTATTTATTATCGCGATTTTGGTTGTTTAATCAATTAACATAATTAAAAGCGGAGAGCGCGCGAATCAAAGCCCGACAGAATAGCGATTAACTCGAAGGCAAATATTATCTATAAATTTTAAATTGAGGATGATCCATCGCTGGATATGGATGGTTAGACTTTGAAGTAGAAATTTACCTACTATGTTGGTTTAGCTTTGTCAGGAGTTCAGAACCACAGCAGTGTGCCTTTTATATTAGTTTTATTAATTTTAATTGGTAATAATTAACGTGTATTAGAGATGGCTCTAATTTTTCTCGCGTCTAAAAGTGGGACGACTAGTATTACAACACTTAACCAAGAAGCGATATCTAGTTTACTAGGGAGAAGCTAAGATGCCTAAGTATTCGCGCGCCACAGTCCCAGTCCCCCTTTCAAAATACAATGGGGACGTAAAAGGAGGCCGGGCTATTTCGTCTCTCCTCAGTCGGAAAAAACGTAGTTTTCGTCATTGAGGTTGCGCTGACGTGAGTTTCCAAGAACCAATGAGATGCTGGTTGTAATTAAGGCGGGGATTAACTCCGGACCTACGATAGGACTGGAGATAAAGCTAGAAATATGGCGAATTTATACCTTCTCCCTAGTAAATTAGATATCGCTTCTTGATTAACTTCGATATTGTATAGTCTTCATTTTATCTTCTTCTTGGAAAAAAAAGTTAGTTGCCTAATTTTACGTTTCATCCTCAATTTAAAAATGAAATATCTCTAATAATTAAACCGTATACTTAGCGAATTAAGTGGCTTTATAAATTCAAAACTCTAAATGGAAAGGAATAATAATTAAATAAAATTTTAGCCTGCACCATTTCTTTGAGCATTTTGTTGGTAAGAAAATTTAAAGGTAATAAACAGATTCGAATTAGAATAACACAAAGCTAAAATACAAATGAATTTTTTTTTCGTTTACAAAAACTGCGGTCAATAATTAATTTTCATTATCAATTAGTCTAAAATCCCCTTTTATATTAAAAACCATTTTATTTATGTTTTTTTTCTGGTGGGTATATGGGATAGAAGTGTATTTTAGATTTGTTTTTATCTTAATGTTATGGCTAATGTTACGTCTCGGGAATGTTTAGGTTAGCGTCTTCGTGGCAGACTTCCATGTAGTTAGGGTGTCGTACCACGTCTTTGATCATGTCTTTTAACATGGTGTAGCGTGGTATGATGGGATAGACTTTAGCGTCCATGTAAGATACTTTCAATTCGTAGATAATATTTCGTAGGGTCATGTACTTTTTTAGGAAACGATATAATTCGTTAACTAATTGGTTGTTTTCCTCCTCTATTTCCTTAACGGCCATTCCTGGAAGTTTCAAAGTTTAGAGTTGGATTAAATCAACAAAACCAGAAGCATATAGTATACTTCTCTTCGAGAGAAGTGTACCACAAAACGTGGTAATTGTAACATGATTCTTCCCAACATCAAATTTACATTTGAAGTAAGGCTATACTAAACCGAATAACATACGCGATAAATAGTTCCCTCGTCATTACTCTATTAGCGCTTAACTATTTGCCAAGGCGCATGTTCTTGTGGATTTTTGTCCCGTGTCAGGACAATCAAGGTTTGTGGGTTGCAAAGAGTTACAGAATTCACCCCACGGTGCGATGCCCAACTGAAGTTTGATGAGCATTAGAGTCTTGAAAGAATCATGTTACATAACATAAGTATTAAGAGGATACAGAGTGTGTCATCCTTCTTCTACTATCCCCTTCTGATAAAACGTATTCTGATAAAACGTATTTTTGTAGAATATTTTCCGAAAATATGTCTTCTTGAGGTTTGAAGCAAATTTACGGTGATTTTAGGTCTTTTAGGAGATGGTAAACGTACTTACCCTCTACTCTGGCTCTTTCCCTTTCTCTCAGTTCTTCGTCCATACCCTTTAAAGCGGCCGTTTGACCTCCACCACCGCCTTTAGCCGACGAGGAATCACCGGGTTTCGTTTCGGAGGCTTTTTCCAAAGCGGAGCAAGCCCTTAGTACGTAGGTGGCCACTTGTTCCTGCTTTTCCTGTTTCGGAATGTCTAAAAGAATCCAATATTGGACCTCGAGAACGATGACGTCCTTTACGATACTCCGGTACAAGTTGTATTTGTGGAAGACGTTTCGTTCGGACTTGGACTCCTCGTATCTCTTGTGCAAGTTTAATAAAGAACTACGGACCATCGTGTACGATTCCTGGACCTTGTGCGTCGTGTTTCGAAGACGTTCGTTAGTCTGAACTGCCCCTTCTCTGGTACCATCTTTTAAGTTAAAACAGAAATTAGATAGTAAAATTAAATACCAACTAAAATTGAAAAAATACGTTACAAATTAATTAAAACTAGTTATTGGGTTATTGCTCTCAAGTGGTACAGAGGTACGGATGACATTCAAGTTTTGTCAAAGGACATTATACAGAGTGTTTCTGATAAGGGGGATGTTCTTAGGGAAATCAATTTTGAGTCGAAAATGTACTATAATATTTTGCCGTCCGGGGCACTGTTTTCAAGTTAAGATTGAAGTATTTTACGGATGACCCCTTAAATTTAATTAAGAAACTGAAAGACAATGATTTCTAATTTAATTTAGGGGTCATCCCAAAACACTCAAGTTATAAGACGGACTAGTGTCATAGAACAATTTGGACTCAAAATCGTCCAAAGAACATCCCCCTTAATATATACCACACTCATCAGAAACACCCTGTATAGGAGGGTAAAGAAGGGAGAGGTGATACGGTAGGCTTTTGTTTTCTATCATTAGAATAGCCTTTTCTCTGAAAATGTCGAGCTTGTACTAAATGTTAAGCCCTCCATTGTTGAAGTTTTCATTTTAAGAAACTACCCGCTTTAAGAGAAACGGCGAAGAATGTTTTAGAAATATCCCTTTCGAGGCCTCCCTATTAAAATTTTCCTACAAACATTTTTCTGATGGTTTAATCCCCTCTTCATATATTTTTAAAATATGTCTTACTTTAATTAAAATGTCAAGGGTCAAGTGTATGGCTAACTTAATTAGGTGAAAATAATGAAACTTCAGGAGCGCATTTTCAGCTACAAGTTTGTTAGAAATAGATTAAATTGAAGACCTCCATCTTGTTGAGATATCATCTCTAGGGAGATCCCATTTATTAAATAACACCCAATTTTCCCTTTTTTCATAACACCAGTTTAATCCACTCTTGTTTAAAAGTAAATATGTTTTATAGCTCGTTAGTTTAAAAATTCCTTCATTAATTTTGCCCTGTAAATATTCTACTGTAAAATAGGCGCAATTTAGGCTTAGGTTTAAGCTTATTTTTAAATCTTAACATCTACATAGTGACCTAATTTTCGAACTAAAAATATCCCTTCCTTCTTAGAAGCCCAAAAATTAAATTTATTCCTTAAAGGAGTTTGAAAAATCCATTTTTTATCATCTCTGCAGATGATTTTAAAATGTAAAAAAAAAAAAATGTGACTTTTAATATTCGAAGAATCCTTCGGTTCAAATCACAGCCTTTTATCATTTATTCAAATTATTCCAGAAACTTTAAAAGGAAGATAAGATATTCAGTCATCAATCCCAGATAAAAGTGATTTATTTTAATATGATGAGAAACATTACTTAGCCTATTTAAAAGACGAAATGTATCGGCGGGTGAATTAGCATCTGACATAGACGGTTCAAATTTGAAATATTTATTTTATAAACCGTGCCAAAATTAACCAGGGGTCTTTTAGAATTAGCTGGTTCGGTTGTCAACGCACTAAAAAGGGACAGCGTTATCATTCACACTATGTAGATAAGAAAGACGTGACATTTCCTTTAGAGTGAGTTTCCACTGCCTCTTGAGACAGACTGGAACACGAAAGATGAGTAAAGAGAAGTCATAATTCCCAGTCTCCGCATTAATTAGCGTCTCTTTCACCCACTCTATATAATCTCGTCTTTCTATCCTATAGTAGAAATGGGATGCTTCCGTAAGAAATTCCGTCGGCATCTCAAAGGGGATGATGGTGAAAAGAGAGAGAGGGTATATCGCGGAAAAGTGGCTTGTATCAAAATACTAATCATTCTCCCCAGGTAGTTCTAAACTTTTACTTCCGTCTTCAAACCCTAATGCGTATTTCTTGTTCATACGAGAGCGTTTTCTGCTTTAAAACCTAACAATAATAAGAGAAGGAAAATATGTTTGCGTGGTTAGCGGAAAAGTAAGAAAATTGTATTTCCAGTACTCGCGTTTTTACCTTGGAATTATATTATTATTTGTAGTGACTGTGATTAATTACTTTCCAAACGGAAATAACTAAATTAAATTACAGGAATGTTTAACAAAGTGTTAATTGAGATAATTGCAAATTAAAATTACACTAAAAAGTAATAAACTTGAAAGAAGCTCTCTTTTAGGAGTGAGTTGCAAGAGTCTAGTACGTAGTATCTGTTCAGATAAGTTTGGCCTTATCTAGACTATTTACAGTGCTCAACGAGTGATTTTGTCAGCCTTGAGCCAACTGGAAATAACGTTTCCTACAGCTTCCCCACCAAAATAGATCAAAATTTGGATTATACGCCACCTGTTTAATGACATGGTAGGGACTTCGTGTCAAGTATAAACAAATAGATCATCTTTAGGCTCATCCGGGAATAGGAAAGCATAGATACACTTTTCACGTCATTCACCTAGCTATACCACTCTCTTCTCCCGTTACACCTTGCCCTCTTCGAAAGCCTCTTCAAACCCCTAACACATCCCTGCTCTCTGCTTATAGTAGGCGTAAGAGTGATTATGTTAGCTTTGTAACAAAGTTACTTTCCTCGAAGACTTTCCTAAAGAACTAACCAGGGTGTCAAGACGGCGAGAAAGTGAAAGCAAACTCATTTCACTTTCGCTCATGCAAATTTTAGCATTTTCACTGGCTCGCCTTTAGTCGCTGACAAGGACGAAGGCTCTTCTAAGCCTTTGTCTCCAAAGTCTATCACTTTACTGGGGTCTGGGGGTGTAGGAAAGAGAAGGCCACTGCTGGCTCGTTCTGGAGAAGGTTACCCGCTTCAAGTTGTCCCCCACCTCACGCGTCCTCTTACCACCCAAAATATCGCGGTATCGATTGCTCGGGGCTCTAGTGGCCCCAACCAGGCCCCGCTTCGTTGCACCGTTACCTCGTAGCGGTATTCTAGTCTCTCTGGACCCCCGTCGATCTTCTTACGGGGCTCTGACCCACCCAACCGGGCGATACTTCGGAGGAGGACCCCTTTTTCTGACCGGCAAATCGGGAAAGATGTCTTTATAATCATCTTCGGAGAAACACAAGAGCGCGCGCGAGGGACCGAAAGAGTGAGATAGTGAGAACTCATTACGCCGAGTGCCAAAACATTGTAACTCAAAAAGTAAAATTGATTTCCAAAGCCCGTGAAAATATATAGTTTTACGTTGATTAAAATAGTTTGAAGAGCTGGTAAAGTTATTTCAATATAAACATAACAATATAAACACAATCAATCAAATCAGCCAATAGCACCCATTAAACAAAATACATCCAGTTTTCGCATTCTACTATATTTTTGCACTTAGTTTCTCGTACCCTTCCGCATTGGACTGTGATGGCCGGAAGCGAATGGTACGAGGAAGAGCTTTACCCGTAATATACCACCTAAAGCGGAAAATTGTATTTTGCTTGGCGCGAAGGGGCGTCAGTTGACGAAAAATCCCTTTTCCGAGGACCGCTTGGATTAACCTCCTACACTCTCCATCCCAATACTCCTATTTCTCCCTCCGTCGAATTACCGTTGTTCAGTTTCCGGGGGGCGTACTATGATTGGTCATAAGTTTTAAAAGGTTACGCGAACCCTTTTGCCCAGCGTCGTCCTGGAAGAAGTAGATTAACCCGTATATACTCTAAGTTTCTGCCGAAATTCTCAAGAAAAACAAACGCCCGTAATCCTTCGTAATCGGGCATACATTTATTTAGAACATATCATTTTATAACTTCGAGTTAATATACTTTTATCTTATAAATTCAAATAATGCAGTGAAGCGAGCGACAGATTTTGTAGAGTTTCCAATTTCAATGGCTTAGGGCTTTAAAACTTTGATTAGGTCATTTTCGTTAGAGGGTTCCGTACAGATTTTCCCTTCGAGGCATCTTTCTCTACCTCGATTAATTAATCTATTCCGATTAATTTTAAACGATTTCGGGGAACTCGGCGCGCGTCCGCGCGAAATTGCGAATCTTCGCCCATACCGGCAATATCTTAAGACTTGGATTTCTAAATTTATACCATGAAATCCCTTCTTAATTGTTCAGAGTTTATTCAATTTTAGGTTAAATCTTGGAGAATTAGTCGCGACTTTAATTTTCTCAGGTGATTTGAAGGTAAAGGGACGATAGTTTTAAATACGCATATTCATCTTGAAATTTCATATACGGGCTAAAATCATAATTCATTCTCCGCGGGCACCTGTTGAAATGCGTAAACCGCAGTTGCAATACAACAGAGTGTAACTTATACTTCCGTATGGTTACGTAACTACACAGAGTAAAAATTGGAAAGGATATTTGTTAAGAACACACACACATCCTTTTTAAAAGCGGTAGAAAGAATTCTTCTTCTTAGATAGTCCGAATTGTTTACCATCAATTATCCTTACACTATAGTGGAAAACAAAGTTTGTTTGTCTTGGGTTTTCTTTCTAATGAACATTTTATAAAACTATCCCGAGACCGGATGGATGAAATTATGAGGGCGCCGTGTCTCTGATTTACTGCCTTAAAGGAATCTGTTTCCACACTCCTTCGGTCCCCGGGGATCGCGTCATCTTTCAAAGGAAAGGGCTCGGGATGCCATCAAAAACAATTAATTTTCAGAACCCGGACAAGAGGCTATAAAAAAAGAAAAAAAAAAATACCGTAAAGAGAAGGGGGGGGGGGTTGACGGTTTATCAGTTTGTGCACTCAGACGATGAAAAACGACTCAAGCCCGCCATTGGTCCGAATTTTTTAAGGGTATTTTTTTTTCTAAATGACTTTTTCGGCTTGGTCATCACTGCATTGTGGTTTTTTTTAAGCCTAATTTAAAATTAAACTTTCCTTTTTTGCCAATTATTCTTTCCTATCTTAATGCTTCCTTGTTTCTTATTTATTTGCACGTTTCCAGCCAAGCTCTAAATGGGTTTTTGTTTCAAAAGACAAAAACTACTATTGCTAGTTTTGGAACAACTTATAGATGAATGTAATTGCGTTATGTTTAAGTTAAAATCTAAAAAACTCGAGGTAAAAGTAGGGCAAAGGTTGTTTTCATTGGAAGAAATAATTTGCCCCACTTTTGCATCATGGTTTGCATACATATACTTATTTTTAAGGTTTTAAAGTTTTCAGCCAATCGATTACAGAATCCTCCATCCTAGACTAATTTTTTTTCAAACAAATTTCCTTTCTCGCATCTTGATGCAATTCGCTAAGCCTGACTTCTATTTCTCGAAGCAGCCGGATTTTGTGCGCCTGTCAAAAATCGCCGGATTAGGCTTAAAGTTTTAAAACCACTTTAGAAGGCTTGCAAGGGGGCTAGTTTCAGAATGATTTGGAAAGTTTTTTTAACCCTAGTAACGACCTTAAACCAACTTTACCCTTTCGCTTCAGTAAATTCCCTCCACTCTCGTTTATTGTAAGTGGTTTTTAGATAACCAAAAGGTCACGTGTTAAGGGAAAAGGGTTAGAAAAGGGTCTATCCCTAGAGACTTAAGCCTTTACCCGCCTGAGCAACAGCAAACCGATATTTTCACCCATTTTTTCTTTCCTACATACAAAAAAGGTTGGGTAGGGAAAAGCTTAGGAATATTTTATTGATTGACCAATCCCTTCCCGAAACCCTTTCTTTCGAAAACGGATTTTCCTTTTACACGTCTAGCTTGTCAATTTTACAGGTAAAATTATACTTTTTGCTATACTAGAGTCCATCCTTGGAAAAGGTAGATAATGCCCCAACTGAAAAGGACTTTTCTTGACTTTAAAGGCTGCTTTCCAATACGCAAATGTTTGTTTTTCCACCTCCAAGCCAAGGTTCTTTTTTCTTCATTTCAAAAATAAGTATATATTTAATGGAAAGTGCATGGTACTTTGGTTTTTCCAAAACCCATTTATTTAAAGTGAGTTGCTGCTGGGCAATTTTAAAAGAATTGGTTTGTTTAACTTATAGAAACAGTAGCGCTATACTTTAATCCACGTGACGTTGTTGACCATTTATGGTATGTCAACCGTATAATTAATGTTTAAAGGAGTATTCAAATTCATTCGAAAGACACATTATCAAACTTACCACTTTCTACTTCTTGGACGAATTTTTTGACTGACGTTGTAAATCTTCCGACTAAATTAGAACCTAGAAATAAAAAAATAAGATAAATTTAAATTAATATCCTTCTAATTATTCTTCGCGGAATATCGTTAGGAACCATAAGTCTATTTTTCTTCATAAGTAAGCATACGCAAAAACCCTTAATTATACACTGAGCGGCGTACGTCATTCACAGACAATAATTATGAAACAGTAGAATACCTTACGTAAAGAACTTACGATAGGACTAAGATGTTTCCCTAAAGACTCGCTACAAAAATGGTTCAGAGTTTCCTAATTGGATAAGCATTACTGTTCTCTAGAGACATAACAAACTTATTCCGTTCTTTTTTTTATCTTCCTTTCCCATTTACTTTTTTCTCGAGCTTAGCGATGCTGGTTCAACTTTTTTTTTGTCTAGAGTAATTCCCATATATTCTTTTAGCTAAAAGCGACTTTGGTCACGTAGTGCCGCGTACTTGAGGGTACCTCTTCTAACGTAATTTTCTTTCAACAACCACAGCCTCGTACGGGTCTTTTACTGAACCCTTTTTTTTTTGCCCATTTAATTTAAGCCAGTATAATAGAAAAGGAGAAGCTGCGAGATACATAAGAAAAGTGAATTTTTCTTTTGTATCTTGGACGAAGTTTGGCTTCCTTAACAACATAATAGTGTTTTACTTGGATTTAGCAGCGACACTTTTTTCTTACCGACGACTCTTTTTTTTACCGAATAATTAGGAAATTATCGTGGAATAGAGGCACGCGACGACAAAAAGGAACGCCTTAATTCTAGTTAATTCTCTCTTAAGTAAAATGTGATTTTTAATGATACCATTGATGACTTCATTTTCAACTCAGACCTCTAACAAAACCAAGAAGTGATATCTAGTTTATTAGAGAGAAGGTATAAGTTGCCTAAGTATTCGCGCGCCATACTCCCAGTCCCCCTTTCAAAATACAAGGGGGACGTAAAAGGAGGCCGGGCTATTTCGCCTCTCCTCAGTCGGAAAATACGTAATTTTCGTCATTCGCTTCGCTCTGACGTGCGTTTTTAAGAACTAATGAGATGCTGGTTGTAATTTAGAGGCGGGGATTAACTCCGGACCTACGTTTGGACTGGAGATAAAGCTGGAAATGCGGCGAATTTATACCTTCTCCCTAGTAAACTAGATATCACTTCTTGACAAAACTAAACACGATATTTCATTAAATTATTTATATAAATAGACATAGAAAAAGGGTGTTTTGGGGTCCTTGGTGTACCAAGATACCGCAAGTAGTTCAGTTTGATTCAATAACTTGACTCACAGACGGCCTGACAACACTGCACTAAAGTTAAAGCCTAGAGAAAAAGGGAGACATTTTATCTAACGCCTTCAGCGAAAACAATCTATTCTTTTATTCCCATTTTTTGGGCAGGGGGAGGGCTAATTTCTAGACGTCACAAGCAATTATTTCCAGGCACGAATTCATCAAAAATCAAAAAAAAAAGTCTAATTATCTTCCCTAAATATTAAAATTAGGCAATAAAACAATTAAAAAGCAGAAAGTAAAAGGGATTTTGGGTGGTGAAATTTAGCGCTGAGAGACGACAACTAGGGAACCAAAAATAAATTTCCCGAAACTGCTGCCGGGCTAGGAAAATTATTAACAAAAATACAGGGCGTAATTTCGCTTGGGGAAGGCTGCAAAGCCTGTTTCAATATTCAAGCTATTTTCCACTGGAATTTCAATTATGAGACTGAAGGTACTGTTTACACATCTTTTATAAGTTCCCGGAAAGGGGGAAGGGGAGGTGAGGGGGGATGAAGCGCAAAATAGTCCCGAAGAATTATGGCCTTAATATATTGTACAACCGGCCTTTCAACGCCCTGCTGAAAATTACCCTGGTTCTTGTACAGCCTTTCTTATTTTTTTCCCCCTCTCATTTACGATTTTCTTAAAATAAAAGGGGTCTTAATATTTTATCTTTGAAGGGCTTTTAGCCCTTTTTCTTTAAAATTTAGCTTTGAAATCTAGCCTTATCTGTTACGGAGCTTTTGGGCAAAGAGTGTTTTATGTTTTTGGGATATTTATATCTTGCTAGGATTAACGTTACTTATTGAAGATTAGCATTGTTTGTTAGGCTATTCGGTGCTTTCTTCGCTATTTTTAGCTATGTTATTAGGGTTATTCTCCCTCGCGCCAAGAGGCAACGCTAGACGGAGCCCGAGTTCCAGGGGCGAAGGCCCCCGCTCAAATTTTCACCTTTATAGGACTTAAACATTTGGCAGCCATTTTGCCCCCGCTAGAGTAGAAAATGTTGGCTCATGTTGGCACGCCCCTGCTGAGTTCACTTCACACGGGAAGGTAGCCGACTCTCACTGCCTCTAGCGGTGCTTCTTGGAAAGAGGGAAGATACCCCAATGGGGGCTTCACCCCTGTGCGTTGGTTTCTCTATTTGTAATTAACGAATTTGTCTTCAATCGAAAGGTCTATAGAACACTTAAAAATAAAACTCGTCTTCAGGTTTAGTAAAATGAATGAGTTTAATGATAGTTGAGACCATTTCTCATCTTACCAATAAACACTCTGACAATAATGGATTGAAATCCAACCCGATAAACCTTCCTTCAATTCTCAACGAAGAATATACATAAATAAATGGTATACGAATTAGAAACTGTGGCCAAAGGCACCTTATGGTATTATTAGCGTTGATACTTTGTTTATAGAACCTCTTACGCATCTCGTTCATTCCTCAAATTTCTATACTTGAAACTACGTAAGGAACTTCAACGTGTAAAATTTAATTTTGGGAATATTTGCTAAGCCTTTGTCTCAAAATTATTCACCTAATTTCGAGCGTGCCAATCTATACTTAAACGCTAGCTGCGAATTTGATTTGCGTCCTCGCCTATCTTTAGCCTTCGGAGTTATATTAGCTAGGGGCTCAATCATTATTACTATAGTCTAAATTCCATTACCTAAGAATCTATTCTTAGTCCAAATCGGGTACTTAATTATGTCCAAGTGAAGACAATGGTAATAGAATGGGGCTTTTAGAACCCTCGACTTAAATGAACCCTTTAAGCGAAAAATACATACCCTTAATTGGGGATTATAATTCTACGCCGACTGAGATTAAATATTTTTAACTGAAAATGGCCAAAGGTTCCGGCAAAAACGTCACTATATCAGTCGAAATTTTCTTGTTTTTTTACTCTCAACTTTTGAGCTCATTAGTACCCATTTTACGGTAGAAAAGGTTTGGATTGAGTCACGTAAAAAGAATTTCTAACGGCAAAGTACAAAACCTAATCCGAAAGTTCTTTTTACGGCACGTAAACTAAATTTAAAATTTAAAAAAATATATATACATCTATTTTTTAAGAGGGTAAACTTTGACTTAGAAGTTTGTATTTATCTGCCCAATACAGAAGTGTTACGCTTGAGCAAATACACGGGATCCATTGAAAAACCTCTTGAGACGCATTGATTATAGAGAGTTTAAGAAATGATAAAAAAAATGTGTAGATGTAGCACTTTAATTTCAAATACTTGTACATGTGTGTTAGGTCTAATTTTGGGGATAAGTATTCATTAAGTATTAGGCTTAGTATATGTTAGATTTAGTTAGGCTTAGGAAAGGTAACGCTTTCACATTTTCCTCTCATTTCTAATCCATCGTAACCTAGTATCCCTAGCTGTATTGCCGATATTCTATCCATTGAGAATTGTAAAGAACACTCGATATTTCTCGCGTCATACTTGAAAGATCTTAAGTTTCGTGTACACATTTTCGTACGCGGTTGCTTAAACACTCTAATAACTTAGCTCATTGAAATTCGTCCTTGACTATATAGTAAACAAACAGCCGAACAATTTTTTAAACACCAACTACATAATCAAAATCAAATTCAATCCATAAATATAATCCTCTAGTTTTTCCAAAAATAAATAAATAAATAAAAACTTGGGTGCTTCGATTCTGAAAAAATATTGGAGTGTAAATTTTGGCCTTAGAGTCCAAAATATTTTCCCATACCATTCTTCTTTTTTCTCTCTTTTCTATAGTCTCTCTAAAACTTTTCCGACAAGCATTTCATTCAGCAGACTCTAGCTGCTTTGATTTTTCCCTTCTCTAAGTCGTGTATTCTGAATTATTTATCTTTTACTACAAAAAAAACATATCTTTAGAGCTTCCCCATATTTGGGAAGATAAAATGGAAAAGGCGAGATAGAATTATTGGATGAGAAATTCCTTCGTCCTCATGTTCCTACGAACATAATCAACGCTTCGTGATGCGATAACTAAATGAAGTTCGATCCAATTGCATCGAAATTTCCAATATTAATAAGGTAAAGGCAATTAGATGACTTGATTTCGTAACTAACTAACTGGTGTACGAGTCTCGCAGTAACTTTCAATTGAGAAGTTAGTTAACCCGAACATCAAAGGAGTAATAGAAGAACAGTCCATGCAACATTTATACCAACTTCTAACAAATTTAAAAGCCGCATTAGAGTTCAAGAAACTTACCGAAAAACGTGTAGAAGTGTAGAGTGTTTGCACTTAACTTTAAATTTCACCAGAACTTGTACAAACAACTTAAGCCTAATTTGAAATGAAACTTGAAAAGCACCTAAGATATACCTGGCACTATCCAAACTTGAAATAACTTTTTACTAGACAGCCCACGTTTTTTCGGCTAATTTTTTTAAACTCTGTACAACCTTCACTTTACAGTTAGGTAACACCTTCCCTTGAATAGGCCGAAATGTTTGGCGGGTTAGAAAAAGAGTATTTCTTTCCTAGTTTATACGCTTTTTAAATTCGTACAACTGGAACAAAAAACAAAATGGAGTTCTAACCAAAATTTATTTCCTATTGCCATTTTTCACTCTTTTTTAGGCACATAGTATACGTACGATGGGGCTATTAGTTTTACCCGGGCTGTAGTAGAAAAAGTTTTCGTTCGTCATTTATAAATAGTACCAGGGGAGGAGCTACGAGGATGTGACGTCAATATTGGTAGCCTAAATTGTATGGCCTTAGCTGACGACTTCCAATATGGTCGCCAAAACCGAGGTAAGATATAAGAGGGTGTGACGATCGTAATAGCAGACAATTTTTGTTTTTAGATATTTTTAAAATGTTTTCCTCCACCGAGATTCGAACCTCGGCCCTTCGAATCGAAAGCCCAATACTACACGAGGATTCTATAGACGCGCGCTTAAATTGGCGACTATTCCAACGGGTCTATTGGTTTTTTTAGCTACATTGCATCGAGTAGTAGTAGTAGTAGAAGTATTAACGAAGACAATTAGAAACAACAGAATTAAGTTAGTAGAGCGTTGGCTAAGTATGATTCACGTTACTTCGGAACCAATTAAAGAATATCACCCCCTCACCGGTATGCTATAGGGGATATTGCGCTAAAAGAAAATGTATTGAAGTAGGGATAGCGAGAGTTTATAAATGATGTGACTTAATTATGGGCCAGCCCATCTTGTTTTCAATCGTCTATATGCCAGGCTACGAAAGAAAAATAATAATAAAGAAATAGAAACAAATTCTGGCTTGATATGGAATCGGCAGCGAGTCTGAAAGAGATTTACAGATATAGCTTTGAAAGAAAGGCTCACCGTAAAATTTCACTCTTTTTTTTTCTTTTTGGCCTTCCTTCTCACGAGAGAGAGGCTCTCTTGTCGGAATTTTCCCTCATGAATTCCTGAATTTTTTTTTAATATCGGTTCTAAAATCCTAACAATTTCTATTCCTTTTTTACTTTGACTGAAACTTTGCGAATTTCCCTTGATTACATAGTTCTCCAAATATTCTTTAATATTGAATTTTTTTTCATCCTCGTAATATAGATTTGGTTTAAAATCAATTTTAGACAAATTTCAACAAATTTAAATTACAGTTTCATTTGACGCGAATAATGCTACGAATATGAGAACATAGATTTATAACTTCTGGTACCATCGTGGGGTGCTTTTGTTCTATAAAGAGTGAACAGTAAACAGATGAGGAAAAGGTTTCAACTTCGTACCGTTGCCTATAACAAAGTAGAAAACTCCTTTTACTACTTCGGAAGTAGCTTCCGCTTTTACTATTTCATCCCTTATTTTCTTTCAGCAGAATAGGTTAAACCGAGGCGATAAACAACTATATAAATGCTTAAATAAACTTACCTCAAAAGAGAAAGAGGGCAAATATGGAAATTAAAAAGCTTACTGGTATGAAACGAAGCGCGATATAAATTCATTTTAAGGTCTTTAAAAGTATATGCAAATCTCCGAAGCGTCCGTTATAATCCGTTTTGGTAATATACCAGATTCGTTACTAATTCTCTACGTTTCTTTTTAGAAGCCCATTATTTCCATCTTTGCACTAATTATTACCAGGCCGACCGAATAAATAATTGTTTATCATTTAAATGCGTATTGCGTTTAATTAGTCAATTAAGTCATTAGTCTTTAATGAAGACATAGTTTAAAGAAAAATTAACGTTCTCGCGTACTTCTGGCTAATATATATCTGTTTTTTTGGACAATTCGTACGGTCTAGGACGAACTGTCGACCTTTTTTCCCAAAAACATCCGGCCTAGTCCCGGGTTTCTGGGCTCTTAGACTGGTTAACTTTTCCAGGGATTTCTGGTCGTCCAGCTGTTTCGGAAGCCGCTCACGACTCATTCACTAATGGTCATATCCCCCATCCTTATATCTTATTTTTTACCCTCTTCTCTATCTCCATTTTCCTTTTTTTTCTAATTTTAACGATGAGAAATAGATCTTTGGCTCTTTGGCATTTGACAGCAGGTTTAACGGTACCATCGGTAAGCCTGGAATTAGTGTAAGGTATAGTTCCTTCAAAATATATTGGACTTTCTTTTCCATATCGTTATATTTTTTTTAAATATAATGGACCTTTTCTTTTGAAGAAATAATATTTTTGTATACAGGGTGTTTCTGACAAGTCTGGTATAAATTAAGGGGGATGTTCTTTGGACGATTTTGAGTCGAAAATGTTCTATGGCATTTTACTATCTAGGCCACTAGCTGATTTCTAGTTATGATTGGAGTATTTTACGGATGACCCCTTAAATTTAATTAAGAAACTAAAAGACTGTGCTAAATGAATTAAGGAGTCATCCCTAAAATACTCAAATCATAGCTAGAAAACTATGACCCGAACGGCAAAATGTCATAGAAGATTTTCGACTCGAATTCGCCTTAAGAACATCCCCTTAATTTATGGCAGACTTATCACAAACACCCTGTATCTATATGTAAAATTTGCATGCTTATTTTCCCAATTGCAAATTTCTTTTTAGCTCATAAACACATTTAGTGAAATTATAATAAGCTTACGTAATTTTATTTTCAGATTACATAATCCCTTATTTTTGTTTCTTTGAATTTGCCGGGATAAGACGTGAGAATTTTTATAAAATCCCCAGAAGTTTCAAAATCATCTTTTTAAACACGTACATTTTCTCTTTAATCATTTCGTAGCAAAATTTAAAATCTGTCAAATCTTAAGCCTCTTTAAGCTCAAGTACCGAAATAAACAAAGTCCAAAGGAATGTCTGAAAATTTTCTCGCTAGATAAAACTTCTAGCATAGCGAAATATATATATTTACGCTAGACCTAGACTAGCTTCAGTAGTTTTCGCGAATTGGAATTTTTATTTTTTCCAATTTCAGATTTTTACAGTTGCAGAAGGCCCTAGTGGGCAATTTCAGGACCCACTTACGAAATATGGTCCCTTCCCTTAACTGTGGTATAGTCTTAAACTGAAAAAGACCGAAACACTTATGACACCCAATGAAATTCTCCCATGGAGTATTACACTGTCAAAGTGAATATGAAACTTTCATATTCCAGAATTTTATACTGGTAAACTAAACTGATGTAGTGTCATATTTCTCCCAAATTCAAATTTATATTTATTTACTCCTTTAAACTTCGGGTAGGTTTTAATATACAAAAGTTTTCGAAAACCGAAGCTCGCCTGTCTCAATCTAATGGAGTAATAATTAACAACCGAAGTGGTCCACCCTATAACTCAAAATCCTGAAGAATTTCCCAGACTCTTACCATAAGTTTATAAGATTTGTTCCATAAGTATGCCAATACCTATACTTCGTAATGCTAGAGACTTACCGAGAGCTATAGTTCGACAACGACCCGAGAATCGACTACTCGCGATTTGCAGTCCATCTTCCTATTTAGTCTGTACTAAGCCTTTGACAGCGCCTTACCAGGCGTCGCTTTACGAGAATCTATGACCTGTGTATCTTAGTGACAAGCTCTCAGTAACCAGTGGCAAACTTGTGCATCATATCTTATGAACTTATGCTTTTACTAAAACTTTAAATATCCCCTAATGATTGGCTAACATTTATTTCTAGGTTTCTATGAACCATACCAGCATGAAGATCATCATCTATCGCTCTTAAACGCAAATTTCAATTGCCCAATTTAACCAAAATATTTAAATGAACCATTGAAACCGACGAATTCGCTGCGGTAAATTACCCACGGGTTGTCAAAACAACATTTCTATTTAAACCGCGCTTAAATAAAAATTCACCCCTAACCCAATCGTATCCGAGGGTATATTTTCGGTAGACTGATTTCTAACGGTATTAATGACGAAGTTCAGAGGCTGCATGGTAGAACGTTGATTCGTTTAGGAAAGAGCTCGAGAGAACTAAAGCCATCTTATTCATTAGTCAATTTAATTATTGACGATGTTATATACGACTGTATCTAGAACATCAGCTCGGAGCAGATGCTTGGGCTTGGCTTTTGGGCAATGTTAAAAATGGTCTCCCGCAGGAGTTTTAATGTCTGAGGGCGAGGGCATTCGCTGAGTAATAAAGTTAGGCCCTAATCTTTCGTTAACCCTTGGCAATGGCTGCTTCTCATTTTCTGTTTAAGTGTAAAACAATCTCAATTTGAAGCAGACATTCTAATGGGGGGTTTTCAGATCCCAAACACAAGCCAGGTCCATCATCTTAATTTCGTAGTCATTAAATAGGCGGGTTTCATTTGAAATGAGGCTTCAGTAATTGGTGGTCAACTTTTGAAATTACGCGTGTACAGGACAACCGAGAGTGATCAGTCCCTCTGTTTCAAATAAGGGAAGAATAAGACAATCATGAGTGTCTCCAGCTGAAATTATTATCCTAGTTTCCTATCTCTTTTTATTATTTAAGCTAAATTGTCTCCCCACTCATTTGTTAAAAGCGCATTTACAATTTTTATTAAACTAATTAAAAGTTAGTTCGTGTAAGCCAGTAGGCCCGGTAATTAAATTTGCTCGCGTTTTTATCTTCTTTTTCCTTAAAAAATTATCGAAATGAAGGGAAGTGAAAATTATTTGAAAGTATACGGCTAGACGAAAATTATTGAAACCTTAAAGCTCAGTCAGATTTCATTTCAAGTTTTAAGCACCATTACGAACACTAATACCGGCTTAAATTAGTTGGTATGCAGCTGCGCGAATTAAGTAGTTTCATTTTAAATAATAAAATTTCAAAATGACCTTTAATGGTACATAATTTAAACCGTGCCCAAACATACGATACGATACGACTATTTAGTTTGAAATTTGAGCTCCCATTTGCTCGAATAATATGCCCGAAAGCCTCTGCTTAAAAATATACGGCTTTAAAACCTTTTGCAGATACGGTCTAAAGCAAATACACTTAAAACTTCTTCAAAGTTAAAACGATCAAAGTTTTAGTATACATAGGGACGTTTGTTTGTCGCGAAGCTAATTAAACCTTAACTTCTTAAAAATCAAGAGGTAACTAAGTTTTCTAGAGCTCTATTTGTAAAATGAATACCACTTTTATTTGAAATTATTTCATTTTGAAAAGGAGTTAAAGAAGCTGACCATAAAACATGTTGCGCCCTAAACGTTAATTGACGCTTTTAAAGTTTACACTTTTCATATACTAAGCCTAATTTGAACACGTTTTCGTACTTCTGTAAGAGTTTCCTTAATGTGTTTATTCTTAAACCAAAATCATACGTTATTTCTGTAAAAGTGTTGTATACGAAAAACCGCTGGTGAATGTTATATTATATAAATTGTCTAACGCCTTTCCAACCACGCTAGAGATGCCCGAACTCAGAAGCCTGATCAACACGTTATAGCTGTTTTTTTTCTAGGATACTCCTTTTTCCCCTTTAGCAATACTTCGGCCTTGGTAAGGAAGTATACAGCTGCCAGGGGGCTATGTTAGTATTATACCTTTACGCTCGTTCTTGCGTGCAGTTGTCTTTTCTCCGGGTAGCGCCCGGCCAGCAAGCCCCTCCTTGCTCAAATATATTTGTAGACAGTGTCAATATTAGTCTCTTCTCTATCACCATAACCATATAATATTCTCCAGAAGTAAGGGTCTCAGACGAGAGCCAATGGAATATGTACTGTCTCTGGGTGCTCTCATGGTACTAAATGACTACAGCGCAGGCGCCACTAATCGAGATGGAAGGCGGAGATTCACCCCCAGTGTCTTTCCCTCTTAGTTACATCCAAATGGTCAATATTATATTGTCCGCTGTGATTTTCTTTCCTTGGTCCAGTCTCGTTAGAGATGGAAATGTCTGTCACCAACAAATCCGCCAACAGGAAACGTCCCTCTACCTACCCTTTCAAAAAGAATCCGCGTTCGTAGCAGATACCCATACTTAAAGACTATTACAGGGTTATGCAATACGCAACGTTTCAGAGCCACGTTGGTTCCCCAAACTCGCGAACACGCAGTTTGTTAACCCTTTTTCTCAGTATTGAGATTCTCCACAGGCATTTCGAAACATGGGGGGCGGACACAAACACACACAGTGGTAAATTACGGAAATTGGCATTCTATCTGGGAAAGTCTAAATTAAATTTGGTCTACGAGTGGATTTAAAAGGTTATTTTTTAAAAGTTTAGAGTGAAATTTCAAAAAGCAACCTTGGCCAAGCTTGTTTTTTGTTTTTTAGTAATTTACTACATTTCGTTTCCATTGGTTTTCCGTGTATTTTTCGCACTTCATCTTAATACCCGTTGTACGTCTGGGAAAAAGGCAGCTTGAAAACACGAAAAGGTGTTTCGAAAAACTTCAATTACTGAAGAAAAATCCGCGGAAAGTTTCTTCACTTGGTAATTGAAATACAGCGTATTGGTGGATAAACACTGTTAGGCCTATTTTTCGTTTATAGTTTTGGAAAGCTAATATCGCGTTTGTTTGTAACATTATCATTAGAATGTGCCGCTATAAAGCTATAAATATATCTCATAAAATGAACCTATTCAGGCTTGCAAAATTGCAATTTTCAACGTCCTTTATGGCCAAAACTATGGCAATAAAACTCACAAAATACGAAGATGGGTTTTCTGGAACGCACTAGCGTGTTTGAGAAATATTGGACTCGGGTTCAGTTTGAGAATGGCTTGTTGTCATGAAAATGTTTCATTGGTTTACACAAAAGTTGCCTTTGCATGATGTACAAAATAAGCTGAAGGTAATTAGATATCACAACGAAAATTCCTGTAGATTCCAATATCATAATTGCAATACAAAATTAACATATAAAATCTAAAACATAATTACTAATTATAAAGCTAATTTTCAGTTGAAAATTAATACCACCTTGTAATTAAAATATAAGGTAGCTGAATCCATACGCAATTTTATACCTAATTTTCGGCGCGACTAAAATCTCCGGTGCATTGCGTGTAACAGAAATCTGCATATGTAGCTTAAACGCTGTCACGATGGTTCGCAACCGTGTTTCAAGAGGTCGTGCCCTTATTTGCTTTAATTTGCATGTTCTAAGCAGAAACACTTTCCCTTAAAATTATAATTCGTTATAAGACAATTAACAGAGTGAAAGGCTCCATAAGGTGTTAGATTTACGGCTATAGATTAACAGCATTATTCACTATATTACCTCGAATGAATATTTAATAATATTCCGTTGGGAAATATATATTTCTGGTAAATCCTTAAGTGAAAATTATAATTTAAGACTTAATTTAAAATCTGATCTGTATATAATTAACTGATACTCGCATACAGTAATTTTGAATTAAGTCTATTTTTTAATTTTTTATTTGCCTTTTTTGTGTACCGAATAACCAATTCCAATTTACTTTAAATTAAAGAATAAACACATAGATAAAGTTTTGAAGTGAGGGAAAGTCCTCAGTTTGAGCAGTGAGCACTGTGCTCACTGGTTTGAGTATGCCGAACTACTTTTTATCTTTACGTAGCTTTGATATTATTTAACTATCCGCCGTACATTTAACTTTGCCGCATTTTACCACTGGAATTATTATGATAAATGGAATATTAATTCCTGATTTTACGGTGCGTAACTTATTATGCTAATATCAAAATGAACGCTCAGTATTTTCAGATATACCTATGTAATATAAACTTTAGGGAATAACTTGTTGCTTAGGGTCGTATATTTTCGCGCAAATCAGCTAGAGGAGCAAGTTTAAAATTAATTCCAAACTAAACCTCTTACTAGCAATTTATTAAACGAAATTTTAATTTTAAAATAGCAAAAAAAATTTAATAAATTGAGTTTAATATCTGAAAAGTTGAATATTGGTAAAGATAATATTTCATAAAATAATATTAAAAGGTTTTAGAGTTAGTCAAGAAAGATAGCTTACAGGGGCAAACGCTAACATGGGTTTTACATAGAGCGCCTGTAGAAATGTTTCACCCGCCGCACAGTGATGTTCAGGGAGAAGCCCAGATTAAGGCGCTTTACTGTTTGTTCGCGATTTTGGAATATATTATTGTCAGCAATTCAAAATTCGACCTAATTGAATGATATATTATCATCACAGCTTCAAATTTAACCCCAATTATTCTCCCAACAATTAACCAATCACGTTTTTTGTTTTTTCCGTTTATAAAACGACAATTTTATTGGCGCACACAAATACACAAACCATCGATACACAACGATAAAAAAGGCGGACTAAACAACAACCATATAAACTTGTCTTTTCTTGGCAAGGAAAACAAACACCCGGACGGAAGATAAGGGTGAGAATCTGGGCTGAGACTTACGACTTTCTGATCTTTGGTTATCCTTCTTCTTATCCACTTTCGGAGGCATTTTTTGAACGCTTTATTCTTCCACTCCAAAATATTTTATCTTTATCCTTCTAGCGTCTTAGATGGTCCCTTTTTTTGAAACTCAAGTCAAAAATACCAGACTGTGGAAGGGTTGGTGTTTTTCGAAGTGTGAGAACCCTTGTGCCGAGGTGTCGGTTTCGTCTCGAAAAGCGGAGAGGATTTTTGGGAAAGAAATGAGGGCTGGGTTTCCTATAATTCGAGTGTGTAACGTATCGTACGGTATTCTATCCCGGTTTGGTTTCGAAGAGAGATATTGGACGAGACTTTTCCAACCGGTACACGTTTCGATCGATGACCGGCGTAACGTTAACAGCGCCTCTCTTTTCCGTATACAACAAGATGTTCCGCAGTTTCATGCCTCTTCCGGATGCTTGTTTAGGCCTACTTTCCCTTATTGTCTTTTATTATGTTTTCCCGGAGATGGCCAAAGAGACGGACAATCTTCCTATTGCCACAGAGGGTGGGTTCTTCTAAGGCTCTAGGTGTCGGATAGGTCCTAAAGAGGCTGACGTACCATGGTAATGGTTTTTCTCTCTTGCCGATGGGTATATAGAAGATCTTCCTCGCTCGTACGTAGACGTTTTTATGGAGCACGATTCCCGAAAGGTTAAAGTTAAAACGATCATAGACATTATCCGTAGACAGACTTGTTGGGTGCTTGTTTTTTGTCTTGACGTTCTTTCTTTTAACTCAAAGGAATCTTACACGTTTTTATCGGTAGGAATTTCATAATAAAAGGTGGTGAATATGTTTGTTATATCACCCAAAAGCGTCACGCAAGTTGTAAGTAACCCCTCCATTTGAACTAACCTAACCTTATAACCTAACAACATAATGAACACCAGGTTGTCGTTTTTTTACATCCTGTTTGAACCAAGCGAATTTGGGTCATAAAAATATCAAATTTGGTTTCTCGCGGGGAAAAAAGCGGGTTTGAGGAGCTGTTAGACTTCAAGAATAGATATAGGAGGCAGTGCTGCCAAAAACGGGGGTTTCTCCCATAGACAGAGAAAAAGCCGAAAATCTAAGATACGCGCTTTTATATAGGAAAAAAAAGTGTTTGGAGTGAAGCCAAAGCGTGATCGAGTGGGCTATGAATAAATTAATTAGAGACCTTTAAAGATGGCGGATCACGTCACGTGGAGCGGTGGAATCAAGGCGCCTATAATCGCAAATTAATGCTCTAACGCGAAACTACCGCCATAAAAATTATTTGTAATACTTTTCATAAATATTTGTTATACCGAAAATACTATTATAAACAATTTACAAAACACTATATTTTATAAAATCTTAAATTACTAACAAAATCAACTTACTTTTTTTTAACATGCGGGTCATTCAATTTTCTTCAACATCTTTAGAGCCGATGTACCACTACCTTTTATCATACTTTTATCCAAAGTTATCTAATAAGTAGGGATACTTTCGCATTTCTTTAGCCAAAGCTTTCGAGTCTATATTATTTCTTTCTTTAACACGTGCGACCGACTTTACTAATTACCACATGACAATTGGCAAATGGCGCCTTCAAAACAAATTTCTAGCACAGGTGGCGGGCCATGGGTGCGGTAGAGCCTATTACCTAAGTTGCATTTTCCAAGGAGTATTTTTATTAAAGTGGAAATTAAAACCCCTTAAAAGTATAATAGATTACAACGACGACTTGTCTAATATTGCTCCATGGTGGCACAAGAACGGTAGCCATAAGCCATAATGAGATTGTTTTATAAGACCGCTGGCGTGTTAAGGTTCATAACACCCCTAAAACTTCAGACACTTTCAAGACGCTGTGAAATTGTTAAAATGAGTTCAGGAAATAACCCCGTTTATCCATCAAAACCTTCCGAAGACCATTTTGTCAATTTATCAAATATGAGAAAACCTTACGAGAATGACATCTTCTCCAATAACTTAGCAGTCAAAGAACCATTTAGCCTTTTCAAACAATGGTTCAATTTGGCTTGCCAAACTCCAACTATCCAAGAAGCCAATGCTATGGTCGTAGCTACTTGCTCAAAATCGGGCAAACCATCATCTAGGTACGTCCTTCTAAAAAGGTTTGACGACCGAGGATTCTATTTTTTCACCAACTACGAAAGCCGCAAAGGACGTGAGATTGAAGAAAACCCAAATGTCGCTCTATTATTCTATTGGGACATTCTTCATCGTCAAGTCAGAATTGAAGGAAAAGTGGAAAAAGTTCCGCGGGAAGTCAGCGAAGAGTATTTTTACTCTCGCCCTTTTAATAGTCAGGTTTCCGCGGCTATTAGCAACCAAAGCCACGTTGTCGAAAGTCGAGAAGCGCTGGAGCAAAAGTATAAGGATAATGAAAGCGCCTTAACTGGGAAGAAGGTTCCTAAACCAGATTGTTGGGGTGGTTATATCGTCATCCCGGAATCATTCGAGTTTTGGCAAGGATTGTCCACTCGACTGCACGACAGGATCCTGTTTACAAAATCAGATGGGGAACATCCCAGTGACGAGCATATTCATTCTGGAGAGAATGGTTGGGTTTATCAGTTACTGGCGCCTTGAAATTAAGGAATCGAGAAATCCAAGTTCAAAATGTTAATTTTTTTTATATATATATAAATTTAACTAATTGTTATATTGAATTGTACAAGAAATTATAAATATCTCAATTGTTTTTGGTTAACAATGAGTGTATAGTGTGCAATTTTTTTATTCAAGTGTTAGGAGTTGTTATTGAGCCGACGTGATGGGATTGTTCAAAGAGTATTGATACTTGTATTCCCAACAATTGTTTACTTTCTGGAATAACTTGAAATTGGATTTAAAATGTTTTACTTATTGTGAAAAAAAAATGTAGTCGCCGCGAGTACGCGTTTCGAACCAAAGGTAGTCGACGCGAGTACGCGTTTCGAACCAAAGGTAGTCGACGCGAGTACGCGTTTCGAACCAAAGGTAGTCGACGCGAGTACGCGCTTTGAGCTAACCTTATACGCCGAGAGTACGCGCTTTCAGCCAACCTTATACGCCGAGAGTACGCGCTTTGAGCTAACCTTATACGCCGAGAGTACGCGCTATCAGCTAACCTTATACTCCGATAGTACGCGCTTTGAGCTAACCTTATACTCCGATAGTACGCGCTTTGGGCTAACCTTATACGTCGAGAGTTCGCCCTACGCGCTAAAGGTATTCGGGGCGAGTTCGCCGCGTTTCATATTTCACGCTTCGAACTAAACATATTGGCGGCGTGTTCGCGCTAAACATACTCGCCCTGAAATCCACTAATATAGTTACTTACTTTTCCCTTATATTCCTCATTCAGCGCATTGCGTTTTTCTTCATCGTCTCTCTGAATCTCCTCCAACTTTATTGTAATTTTAACAAACAAAACCATTAGTAATCGTTACCTTAATACCATCTGATATTTCACACCATTTGTTTTTCTCTTTCGGCTTCATCCATCAGAGAATTCTTCAAAGCGGTAGATACCTTCTCCCATAACCTACGCGATTCAGTCGGATCTTGATTTGAAATTGGCCTAACCCTTTTCAAACTCTTTTTAAACTTCCTAGCGTCAACGTCTTGGGTCGACCCCTCAAAGATGAGACGAATGAAATGAAATGAACAATTACATAAACGCGCATAGAGTCAACATACATCATAGTGTTATGTAAAAACTAAAAACTAGGCCTACATCTTTAAACTGAAACTGAATTATTTCATTCCATTCTCCCATTACGCGGCAATAAGTATCTCCTTGGTTTCTAGTTCTACATTCACCGGAAATTCGATGCGCTTTGCCTCCATAAAATGGCTAAAATTATATTTTAAAAAGTTTGTTTTCTTCCCTCAAAATGGCGGTAAACTTTGATGATCTTTGCGCGCTTTGTTGCAACTTACTTTTGTGTGAAAAGTTACGTATGACGTTAAACCACTTTCAGCGCAATTGATGGTGACCCTCCCTCCAAATTCAATCCACGGGTTTGTGAGTAATGATCGAACGTGTAAAGTTGGCAGCGAAAACGTGTATTTTTCGCCCACACTGAGAAGATGTAAAGAAACTAAAAGTAAAACCTGTTTTGTCACATCAATTAACACTAGAAAAATGAGTCTCTATAATTCCGAGGGTATTAATTGAAATAACAAAGGAATGTGCGAGTACTCGTTAAGTTCGAGTATCGAGCCGAGTACTCGACTCGATACTCGATAACAACACTTTGAGATACTCGAGACAGATTCGAGTAGCTTTTTAACATCTTAAATACTCGACAAATACTCGAGTCCGAGGCTTACAACTATAGCAGACGATGAGTTCATGATCATTTATTTTGAAAATCACCTGTTCAATGTTTAATTGATCACTAACAATCTTTTTGAACTAGTTAGATTTTAGATAATTGAAAATCTTCGTTATTTTCAAGAAATTTACAAAATTGCTACTCGACAAGTCAATATTTGAGACTCGATAATTACTCGAAAGAAGCAAAATTTGACCTATCTAAATACTCGATACTCGAAAGGATTTTTGAGACTCGGCTCGATACTCGATAAGAAATTAGTTTTGATACTCGGACTCGGCTCGAAACCGAAAAAACGGGACTCGCACATCACTGATAAGTTAACAATACGCACCATCTCCTATTAAGTTAACGGTCGCGTACATTCCAAGGTATTTTGGTTTAATTTGTATATAAGCCTCGCAGAATAATTTCTTTTCGGGACATTCAGCATAAAGAGCTGAAACTAAAATGAATAATATTAATATTTAAAAAATAACGTTTTAAATAGAGGGGGGAGTCTTAAAGATATACCTGGGGGATGATGAGAGACTTGTTCCGCTACGTAAGTTAAATGGTTAATTTTATTTGTTTCTTGGTGGTCATCTTCTACTTTCCAAGAACAGTGGAAACTTTCACCGATAATTGGGTTGTATGGTTTTTTCACGTTAGATGTCTAATGATAGGAATCAATTAAGTCTTTTCTTATGCTCTATTTCTTTTAGAAAAAGCGCCTTAATTACCCTTTGAAAGAAATGTATGGATATCAAATACCACTTTAAAACCGCTACCATTCTTTCCTCGGGAGTTTTTAAATCACAAGCTCTGAATGTTAAATTTACACAATTAAATATAGTTAATTAACCTTAAATTTCGAATCCAGGTGAAAAAAGCCACAGTAAAAAAAGCCAAGGTTAAAAAAGGCAAGGTAAAAAAAGAGAAAAATACGGAAATAAAAGCCATTTCACTTTATATGTAAGGATGTCCAAATCTTATATTGTGGCTAACCCGAGGGGTCCGACGCTCCTACAAGTCTCGATTTTAAATCTTGAAATCTTAAAAACCTTCAAATCTGTCAAATCCCAGAAAATTTTCAAATCTTCACAAATCTTTCAAATCCCAGAAAATCTTTCAAATCCCAGAAAATCTTTCAAATCCCAGAAAATCTTTCAAATCAAAGAAAATCTTTCAAATCCAAAAAAATCTTTCAAATCCCAGAAATTCTTTCAAATCCCAGAAAATCTTTCAAATCCCAGAAAATCATATAAATTCTTGATAAATCTTTAAATCTTCACAAATCTTTCAAATCCCAAAAAATCTTTCTAATCCTTGATAAATCTTTCCAATCTCACAACAACAACTTCCATAAATTTTAAAAGTCCAAAAAAAATAAATAAATCGAAACATTCCCAATCTTTCAATCTTAAACCCATTTATTCCCATAGTCTTTCAATCTTAAAATTATATAATATAATATAATATATTAATATAATTGCTAACGTTTGTGGTTTTTTAAACCTTGACTTTCTTTCCATTGGCTTTTATTACCGCGTTTTTGGATTTTTTTACCTTGGCTTTTTTGTATTCATAAATTTGTCTTTTATTAGCTTGGCTTTTTTTACCGTTGGCTTTTTTTACCGACAACCTAAATTTCTAGTAGTAAAAAATGTTACAAACTCACGATAATAAGAGTTGAGGTTGACTTAGAAAATCCGCAAAGACTTCAAGTAGAGATCTCGGTTCAAGTACAAAAGCGGGAAGACTAACCTAAAATTTAAAATATAATAAATACGAAAAAACCAAACATTTCGATGTACTATTCTTACTTTAGTTAAATCCATTCCCAACTTTAAACCACCCATTACTCTTAGTAAGGCGTTTTTCTCTTTATCTCCTAAATCCATAGAAATTTCGTCTAATTCTTCGTCATCCGTAACTTCTCCGGATGGATCCGATACCTTAGAAGATGTCACTAAAAATTTTAAGACAAAACTCCCGAATTAAAAAGAAAGCAACGTAATTACAACTGAAGTGAAATATAAGTTTAGTTCTACCGACATTAAGAAAGTGCAATCAATATCTAACCAAGAAGTTATATCTAGTATCTCAGAGAGAAGGTATAAATTCGCCAGATTTCCAGCAGCTTTATCTCCAGTCCAAACGTAGCCTGTCCGGAGTTAATCCCCGTCTCTAAATTACAACCAGCCAGCATCTCATTGGTTCTTGAAAACTCACGTCAGCGTGACGACGCGAGTGACGAAAATTACAGTCTGGGGGCGCGTTCAGTAACGCTCAACGGAGGCTCCGTTGAATGCGCATTCGCCACTGAACGATTTTCCGAACTTCCGGTTTGACGTCACGATTGTAAGCGAAGAGGCATCGAAGTCATCGGCTGTAAGAGCCGATTACTTCGTTGAGCAACGCATTTGTGACGTAGCAGCAATGGAGGAAACTTATCTCCCTGAATGATTTCGAGAAGTTAATTTGACGGATAATTTCGGAACTATTTATAAAATCGGTGTAGCAGCGACTGAATACGAATGAATAATGTCTGTTAATTATTTTATGAAATTTTTTTCTGTTATATCTATGAAGCTTAAAAAGTTATTGGGTTTTAAAGCTTAAGCCTTGGCTAAGTTACTGGTCAGAGTTTTCTCTTATTTCGGCTAGCAGGCCCTCGCATATCCATTTCCATGAACAGTAAGCAAACGATACAACGTAAAGTTTGCAAAAAACCGTTCAGTAGCCTAATACGTCACATGACATCACGTTGATCAACGGAGCTCAACGCGTTTGGTCTCCGTTGAGCGTTACTGAACGCACCCATATTTTCCGACTGAGGAGAGGCAGCGGAATAGCCCGGCGTCTCCTTTTACGTCCCCCCTTGTATTTTGAAAGGGGGACTGGGACTATGGCCTGGCGCGAATACAAAGGCATCTTATACCTTCTCTCTGAGATACTGATATAACTTCTTGATCTAACTATTAGTTTAAGCACAATCACGTACCTCGATCGAAGGTAAAGAGATATTTTTTTTTACAAGGAACAAGAAAAAATGTGCACAGTACAGACAATAGTGTTTGTTAGGCATATATCTAATTTTTTTAGAGGCCGCTATAAATATATTAAATATTGAAAAATCACCACGTATCGCAGCTTTCAAGTGACCAAGTTCTTTTATTTATGTAAAAATAATACATTTGATTGATTCTCGTCAGTTTTACAGATTTTTTTTGTTTTTTTTTTTTTTTAATTTACGTACGCATTTTTTTTTTCAGATATTCTCATTAATTAATTTGCCTACGTGTTTTCTTTTTCAGATAATAGTCTAAAATCTTTAACAGGACAATCAATGTCTTTGTCTTTTAAGGGTAATGAACAAAATTTCGACCCCCCCCCCTTAACTTTATAATTTAAAAGTATTAAGATTAATGTGTTTAAATCTCACTTCTATTTAAATTGAAAAATTTGTTCATTACCCTTTAAAATTAATTAAATTAACAAAAATTATGTACATTAGTTAAGTTAAGTAACTTAGAACTTGCAAAGCTGTGATACATGATTAAATTATTTAGCTTTTGTGTTGTGTGTCTTTTTTTCCATTGGCAAAATTTTTAAACTTTTAATTAATAAAGTTTAAAAATAAATGAAGCTAGGATTGTCTTCGTCACGTATACGCAATTTATCTTGGACATTTAATTAGCCTTATTCCTGATCAGCGCCATCTACCCATAGCGGTGACTTTGAGAACTACTGTAAGCGGCAAGCCAATCAGATGTCGCTAAAATCTGGTGACGTCATTTTTGGTAAGACCCGAGAGTGCCAGTTAGTGACGTCACCAGATTTTAGCGACATCTGATTGGCTTGCCGCTTACAGTAGTTCTCAAAGTCGCCGCTATGGGTAGGTGGCGCTGATCAGGAATAAGGCTAATTGTTATATACTAATTAAATCACAATTAAAATTGCGTATCTTGACAAGATTGGTAGGTATATATCTAAGCTCTAAACGTAAATCAATAATTGTACTAATCAGGTCAGGTTGTTTGATTAAATTAGAATTAATTTTAAAAAAAAAAGGGTTTTTGGTCGCGTTTTAATAAAAGGTTCGTTCGTTCAATTTAGCGAAAGGGGGAAGGGGGGGGCGAAAATATATGGATCTTAATTAATATTTACAATATTTTGTTCAGGTCTATCACGGTTTATAGGCATTTAAGAATGTCGGTTTTATTAACTTTAAATCTAAAGAATATTAATTTAATTAAGCGACTATCCTTATTAATTATTGAAATTTTATCAAAAAGCGGCGGCGGCGGTAAAAAGCTTAATTTCTATTAAAGCCAAATATCAATCATCGAAACTACAATAATTAAAAAGTGTCATCACATTCGAGCGGCGGCGCTGTTAATTAATTAATTAGATTCAATTTGAAATCCATATCTTTCAAACTACAAAATATATAAATTTTTTAGTATGAAAACTGCAAAAAGTGCATAGAAACGCTACAGTTTAAGAAAACTTCTTTTCTTTTCTTTTTTTGTTCTAAGAAACACGACTGCTAAACGTACAGGAAATTTGACTTTTTTTTTCTTCTTCGTACTATTTTTTTAATCAGATTCTAAATTTATAATTTCCGTTGCATAAACCCAAACTTAAAGCGAGCGAGGCATTTGGGTAAATTTTTTTCTTTTCTCAAAGTGAAATATTCAAGCTCAAACCTCAACCATTCTCTCTTTCTCCCCGGGCACACTCAAATTTTTAATTTTGAAAATAAGCTAGCTTATTTATTAATATATTTTTTATTTCGCTCTCCAGATTTTTACTAATTTCTTCTAAAATTCTTTTAAAGCACACTTGAGTATTTTATAATCATTTAAGACTATTTTTCAAAGAATTTTGCTAAAGATTTCTTCGCAAAAACGACCGCGCATTAATTAAGATTGAGACAATAATTATAATATTCACCAATTTCCGTTTCCGGAAATTATTGTAAAAACCATTTCATTTATTTTTTTGCGCTAGTTAAATAGAATAGACGACCTAATTAACCATAAAAATTAACGCGGTCCCTTTAACATTAGCCAGATCAAGAAGTGATATCTAGTTTACTAGGGAGAAGGTATAAATTCGCCCCACATTTATAATCTAGCTTTATCTCCAGTCCAAACGTATAGTAGGTCCGGAGTTAATCCCCGCCTCTAAATTACAACCAGCATGCATCTGATTGGTTCTTGAAAACTCACGTCAGCGCGACGACGCGAGTGACGAAAATTACAGTCATATTTTCCGACTGAGGAGAGGCAGCGGAATAGCCCGGCGCCTTCTTTTACGTCCCCCCTTGTATTTTGAAAGGGGGACTGGGACTATGGCATGGCGCGAATACAAAGGCATCTTATACCTTCTCCCTAATAAACTAGATATCACTTCTTGGCCAGATTTAAGCTATAGCTTTGAAGAAATGTTAAACCTTAAATGTAGAACTTTGTTATATGTCTAGAATCACGCGGAAACTTGTGACGAGGCTTCCACCGTCAAGCTTATATTAATTAAATTTCGAACTACAAAATCCGTTGCCTGAAATTTGATTCTTGGCTTTTAATGAGAAAGGCTACGTTACTTTTATCTTTTTATTACTTAATTATCGACTTCTTCATTCATTCATTTCTTTAACGTAAGACTGGCTAGAGTATTTTGGGGGGGGGGGAACGCTTATTTATTTATTTATTTATTTATTAGTGTCACTAGAACTCGTTACCAAAAGCCCTTTTTGAAGGAAAATGTTTGATAAAATTTGGAAGCGGTGGAATGATTATTATTATTATTATTAGTGTTAGTGTTTTCACTGGCGCCGTGTAGTTTATAGGCGTTAGAAGAAAGGGGGAATAAGAGGGGGGGCGAAACGTCTAATCAGCTAACAAAGAGGGTAGAAGACGAAGTCTTACGAATACTACCTGGGCTGCTGACAGACGATTCTGGATTGGATGGAGAACGTTTCGCTTTCGCTTTCAGGCCCAAGTCTGGCGTGCTCAGAGTTGATCGCCTAGATTTAAAAAGGTGTTTGTTTTTTTTTTTTTGGACCTTTTATCATAACACGGGTTCTTTTATGGTAGCGCAAATAGTTGGATATTTAAGTGAAACTGTACAGCACAAATTGGTGGATAAGTAGAACTGTAAATGGGGATTGTGGAACAAATAGTCGGGTATAAGCCAACACAGTACACACTAATGGTTAAGGAAAGAAAAAAGGACATAAATTTGAAGCAATTGTACAATTAAAACCGAGGGGTCGGACGTTCGGCATTTTAGTGTACGGGATTTTGAGATTTCAAGATTTTCACAAAGATTTTGAGATTTTGCCCCAGATTTTGAGATTCTGACTCAGATTTTAGAAATCTGGAAATCTAGTCCAAGATTTTAAGATTTCGGGATTTTAAAGGAGATTTTCAGATTTTGAACGCGATTTTCAGATTTCGAAGAAGATTTCGGGATTTTGTTCAGGATTTTCAGATTTCGAAGAAGATTTCGGGATTTTGTTCAGGATTTTCAGATTTTGAAGGAGATTTTCAGATTTCGAGGAGATTTTCGGATTTCGAGGAGATTTTCGGATTTCGAGGAGATTTTCGGATTTCGAGGAGATTTTCTGATTTTGATATTTTAGGAGGAGATTTCGGGATTTTACGTTAAGATTTCGGGATTTCTAGATTTTAATGTGAGATTTCGGGATTTTAGGTGAAGATTTCGGGATTTCCAGATTTTAAAATAGGGATTTCGGGATTTTCAGTTTTTAAGGTAGGGACTTAGGGATTTTAGATTTTGACGTGAGATTTTAAAATTTACAGATTTTGACGTGAGATTTAAAGATTTTTAGATTTTGACGTGAGATTTCGGGATTTCGAGATTTTCGAGAGAGATTTTAAACAGATTTCAAACGAAGTGTACGGGATTTTGACAAACGTCCGACCCCTCGATTAAAACTGTAAAAATGTATTTCACGACACACTTTTGCAGTCAAACATGAATGGAAATGGAAAACAAAGGGAATGATTTGGTATATGGAAAACGCAAAATTTCAACTATTCGAAAAAATCCTGGACAAAATAATTTGCTACTAACGTACAACATAAAGCTACAAAGGAAACAGGGAATTGCATATGATCCGCTACTACCAGAAGTGAGATGAGACTCGAAGTGAAGGGCTCTAGCATTGGTAGTAGATCCTGGCACTAGTGAACAAATTTGAGGATTTTAATATCATTTTATGCCGGTTCCCACGCGCCTACACTACTGAGAAAAAAATTGGACGAGTTCCAAAAAACATTTCCTACCCCCGTTCCCCTCAATGTAAAGCGGCGGAAGACGGAGGCGGCTCCTTGAATCTAGTTCGGCAGTCTACCACCGCGAGCGTCTCACGTTTTGGAGGGGAAATTCAGAAACCGCTACTAGAGGGCCAACCGTTGGTGTGTTATCAAGAATATTCACTTTCGCCGGGTGAAGAATTTGGTTAGCTCAGTACTTCTTAGTCTCATCTCACTTCTGCTACTACATATGGGTGAACCTAAGCTTTTTTAAGACCAACAATTGATCGCTATACTCCACTTTAACTTCGAGTGTAATTGAATGATCTTCTTTGAACACACAAAATCGCGCAAAAGCAAGCAAGCAATTTTGAAATTTAAAAGAGGCCTAATGTTTTAAGAGATATTAAAATATCCAAACTGACCCAGGCCCTTTTGAAGCGGATTCTTGAACCCACTCAACCCTCGCACCATCTGGAATTCCACTTGGATAGTTGGCCGCAACTTGTTGTTGCTGTAAAATTGTATAACACTGTTCTAGGCATGCGACGGTAGCGTTTGAAGTAGCTTTTAATAGTAGCAAGTCCTACGACGAATGAAACCATGAAACCTAACTAATCATTTCGCGCTAAACTAAAACCGACGGGAACTTACGGGATGGCAACAGTTCATCTGTTTACCATTCAGAGGTAGGTTCTAAATATAGACAAAGAAGTAGAACTTAAAATTCCAATAGACGAAAACGCGCGTCACACCATGACTCACTTCGACGCATTTTACTAAATTTTGATGACTAATTTCAGTTTTTCGGAGCATTTCCTTAACGGAACAAAAGGCCTCCGTAACGCTAGCCGCGTTATTGATAGTTAAGGGAGGGTTTTCAAGGGGGGTGACCACACCCAAAACGCTGCTACTCTTAGTCGTTGTGCTGCTAACTCCAATTTGCGATGATGGAGACCAAATGTTTGAGCTATTTTGTTCAACTGGATAATGTAGATATGGCAAGGCGCGACTAGCGGTGTTTGTTCCTTCGGGTATACGGTGATCTCGAGGTGGTAACGGAGGATTCTTCTGAAGTAAATTTAACATTCTCATAAAGTTTGCTTTCAAATTAGAACTGGCAAAGTTTAGTTGTTAGAACAGTGGTCCATACAAGATTTTAAAACGAATGATAAATAAATAACAGGGAGCCCACTCTAAAATTTAAATTCCTTATAGGAAAAATAGGAATTTTTTTCCGGAATTATAGGATTTTATAGGAGAAAAAATCACGTGTTTTTATAGGAAAATATAGGACTAAAAATGCAGCTCTAATATAATACAATTTTGGGGCTTAAACTATGTAGAAAAATCCCAAAAAAATAAGAAATAACAAATTGGATTTTACTTTGAAAACTCAGAAGAACTTAATTAAAATATAACATAATATAATATATAAAAAATCCTAAGCGAGCTCCGCAATTTCGGTCTCCATTCAAATGTGATCTCGATAAAAAAAAACAGCTAAATTTTGATAAATTTGATGCTAAACTATACGAAAACTTCGACTAAGTCAAAAATATAGGATATTATAGGACCTTTCATTAAATTATAGGATAATATAGGACAGGTTCAAAAATATAGGAATTTATAGGAATTATAGGACCGGTACAGGCTCCCTGAAATAAACAAAGATATGAATTTCCAACTGTTCTTTTTAAAAATTTAGTTACGGGAGCTAGGTCAATGAAATTTCTCGTATGAACCCTGCATTAAAAAATACGCGTCAGATCTTACATCAGCTATAAATTGCGTGTGGTGTTCGGCCACGGCTCTTAAACGATTCACCCAAAACTGCCTTTCTTTAGCATCACTGGCTAAAATTTCAGCCAAATATTTTTTTTAAAAGAGTTCATATAATAATTAAGACAAAAGTTTATCTAGTACCCCTTAATTTATAGACTTCACCGCACACGGCGCTAACGGAAAATGTTTGACTATCTTCGTCACTGGGTGATATGACAGCACCCTGTTCACCAAGTTTACAGTATGTTAATAAATGTGATTCCAAACAGGTTTGACATAATCAAGTATGTCAAACACTTGAATACTGGAAAGGACAAAGGGGTGTGGACCTAGAGGTGTGCGGGTAGCGATTTTTCAATCTCGAATCGGGTTCGGGTAATTAAAAATATTGTTGTCGGGTATTGGGGCGCGTACCCGAATTTTTGTCGGGCATAGGGAGATAACAACTGACTAGGGGGTAGAGATAGTCTGACGTCACGCAGCTCCTCTCTGGTTGGAATTTTTGCGCGTAGAATACTGTTTTCAACCGTTAGGGGGGATGAAACTCCAGTAAGAGATAGAAGGGCGTGACGTTTCAGGGTCAGAACTGTTAGAGATAGTCTGACGCCACTAAGCCCCTCTGGTTGGAATTTTTGCGTGTAGAATACTGTTTCCAACCGTTAGGGGGGATGAAACTCCAGTAAGAGATAGAAGGGCGTGACGTTTCAGGGTCAGAACTGTTAGAGATAGTCTGACGCCACTAAGCCCCTCTGGTTGGAATTTTTGCGTGTAGAATACTGTTTCCAACCGTTAGGGGGGGATGAAACTCCAGTAAGAGATAGAAGGGCGTGACGTTTCAGGGTCAGAACTGTTAGAGATAGTCTGACGCCACTAAGCCCCTCTGGTTGGAATTTTTGCGTGTAGAATACTGTTTCCAACCGTTAGGGGGGATGAAACTCCAGTAAGAGATAGAAGGGCGTGACGTTTCAGGGTCAGAACTGTTAGAGATAGTCTGACGCCACTAAGCCCCTCTGGTTGGAATTTTTGCGTGTAGAATACTGTTTCCAACCGTTAGGGGGGGATGAAACTCCAGTAAGAGATAGAAGGGTGTGACGTTTCAGGGTCAGAACTGTTAGAGATAGTCTGACGCCACTAAGCCCCTCTGGTTGGAATTTTTGCGTGTAGAATACTGTTTTCAACCGTTAGGGGGGATGAAACTCCAGTAAGAGATAGAAGGGCGTGACGTTTCAGGGTCAGAACTGTTAGAGATAGTCTGACGCCACTAAGCCCCTCTGGTTGGAATTTTTGCGTGTAGAATACTGTTTCCAACCGTTAGGGGGGATGAAACTCCAGTAAGAGATAGAAGGGCGTGACGTTTCAGGGTCAGAACTGTTAGAGATAGTCTGACGCCACTAAGCCCCTCTGGTTGGAATTTTTGCGTGTAGAATACTGTTTCCAACCGTTAGGGGGGGATGAAACTCCAGTAAGAGATAGAAGGGTGTGACGTTTCAGGGTCAGAACTGTTAGAGATAGTCTGACGCCACTAAGCCCCTCTGGTTGGAATTTTTGCGCGTAGAATACTGTTTTCAACCGTTAGGGGGGATGAAACTCCAGTAAGAGATAGAAGGGCGTGACGTTTCAGGGTCAGAACTGTTAGAGATAGTCTGACGCCACTAAGCCCCTCTGGTTGGAATTTTTGCGTGTAGAATACTGTTTCCAACCGTTAGGGGGGATGAAACTCCAGTAAGAGATAGAAGGGCGTGACGTTTCAGGGTCAGAACTGTTAGAGATAGTCTGACGCCACTAAGCCCCTCTGGTTGGAATTTTTGCGCGTAGAATACTGTTTCCAACCGTTAGGGGGGGATGAAACTCCAGTAAGAGATAGAAGGGTGTGACGTTTCAGGGTCAGAACTGTTAGCTCCCTATTCGGGTAATTAGGCTTAGCCGAAAAATGGTTGTCGGGTAACAGACGGGTAGCAAAGGTTAGGACGAATAGTTATAAGGGCGAGTACCCACTATTTTGGGTAATCAGGGTTAAATAGATACTTCCTTCAAAAATTCCCTTAAGAACACTATTATTACAGTTATATCTCAATTCTAGGTTCTTCAATGTATGGTCTTTCTTAATCTTAATCTTCTTCTTTTTGATGCTTTCTCTAACTTTTGGTTCCGCTTTCTCCATCTTAACACTTATTTCAACACAATACTGGCAATGGGATTATGTGTAGAAGAGTGTCGGCGCTGCTGTCTGTCTCAGAACGAAACTACCACATGTGAACTAAATTTCACCTTGAAACAGTGTTTCATGGAATTTCATTATTAATAAAATTCCGATTCTTTCTCAACTGGACAGTGGGTTGCCCCCCTTTTCACCTCTGATTCCTATTTTTCTACCCGCGAATAACCCTGACAACCTGTTCCAGCTTGACACGGGTAATGGGTAAAGGGGGGGGGGAGTATTTTGGTTTCAAATAGTTGGAAAAGTCATTTTTGAGTATCAGGGCGGGTACCCGAACGGGTAATCATGGGTATAGGGTACCCGCACACCCTAGGTGTGGCCTAAGAATGGCTCCTCCCCTTTCCCTCAAAATGGTGAAATGGGAGGTACCCAATAGAGAACTTTCAGTTGGGGGAGGAGCTATGACTTGTCAGAAAACTTACAGGACCATATTGGTGGGTTGAATGAAGGAAGAAAGCTGAAACCCTGCACCAATATGGCTGCCAAAACTGAAGTAAGACTTAGGAGGGTCTGAAGAAGTATTCATCCTACTGAAAGGTCTCTATTGCCTAAAACCAGCACTGACATTTAATGGGGGAGATTTTCACACCTTTGCCCACTCCCTAAGAAACTTACAGCCAAGTGTACAGCTCCCCTAGGTTTATGTTTTTTAATTTCATCTGGCTACAAAACCATAATAACATTTTGCAATTTTAAATTCCAAGTACTCATTCTTGACTAAATTCTTACCATATAGTAGTCTAAGTATCCAGTTTCTGGACTCAAAACAAACCATCTTAATTGCCAACCCTTAACTACATTTGTGTATTTTAACAAGACACCTTCGAGGGGTTGCCTAGATACAATGTAAACATCAGTATCTACTTACCAAAGCCTGTAATATATCCAACCACGGCACTCGAATGTAAAAATCTGCAATACAATTACCTCATTTTGTTTTCTTCTTGAGCATCGAGTTCCTGCAAATAACAAAATATTCTTTAAATTATTTGATTTACAATTAACAGGTGTATATTATTGAAATTATGTTTTCATTGCACTAACACTCCCTCTTTCCAAGTTACCATTGATCATAATTTCGTAAGAACATAAGGTGTAAATGTAGGTAAAGGCCGTCAAATGGTTTGAAAAATAAGTAAAAAATTGATCATGATTGTAGGGCATTGGGCGGGATCATAATCATGCGGTCTGGGGTGGGATGCATCAAACATTATACCAAGGCTTAGCGAGAAATGTACTTTCTTTCGTATATTTGATATGGTAACTAAAATGAGCTATTAAAATCTTTTTAATTAACAAAAATAGCACTTAATGAATGGATTAGTTACCTTTGCTTTCATCATAACGTTAAATAACTGAGACCTTTCTTCTTCCGTCAATCCGGGTACATCAAATACCATCCCCTCCACTTGCACGGCGGCGGCCATTTTGAATTTTGGTAGACTTTCGTTTCGAAGGCGGGAAACAAGGAATTTCAATATTTGTTCAGATGCTTTTGGAACGGGTTATTCTTTTCTCATTTTGTAAAATAATTAAAATAAAATAAATATAATTAAGTATCTTAATTGACAATTGGGTTATAATAGTTTGTCATTAAGTTTTGCAAAACCATGATCTTACAGGGCTTAATATGACCTAAAGGTCTGATTGGTTTAAAATTCAAATTTTAGGCCTAATATGACCTAAAGGTCTGATTGGTCTAAAATTCAAATTTTAGGCCTAATATGACCTAAAGCTCTGATTGGTCTAAAATTCAAATTTTACTTTATACTTTTGTTTTTATTTCATTGGGAAATTCAAACATTGTTAGTACAAAGAATTTCAAATTTACAAAAATTGCTAATAATATATTTGAACCTTTACATAAAATTAAGTCCTAGAATGGACTGAACTTTTTCAGACAAATATTTAAAGGCATAACCATAGTTTTTTTTTCACATGTTCACTGGTTTAAGCTTCACCTTTGACCTTGAGGCTTCCCCACAAGTACTTTAGTTTTTTTTGATCGTGATAAGTTAAATTTTTAAGAAAACATGGTCATACCTTTTGAAATTTGATCTTAAGATTTTGTGGGAACATGTATACATTTTTGAACTGTATAAAAAAACATTGTGACTGTATGTTTTTAATTTTTATATATATATATAAAAGAATTACGCTGTATTTTGCAAATATAACTATTATCTAGCTTAAGTGATAAAAATAATAAAACTACAGCAAAATTAATTAAATTACACATTTAGAAATGAAAATAGACCCGCAAAAATATTATGTTCTTACTCACTTATCACAGGGAGGGGGGGGAATTATGAAATTGATAAATAAAATAGAGCAAACCTTTAACATTAACATAAATGTGCTTAAAACATGATTTTGGTTTACTTAATAAATTTAATAGTAAGAGACATTGCTGAAGGTGAAAAGTAAATATTTCACAAACTAAATGTGAAATGTTAAAACTTAAAACTAATTATATTTAACTAGTAAATATAAATTCTTAATATTAATCTGTGCAACTAAAAAAATATTAAACTCGCAATATTCATTTCCTTCTCGCTATAATATAAATATTTTTAAACATAAAAATAACTTAATTAATGGTAATATAAAATAATATAATTAACATCATTGGCTGGATTTTTTTTTTTTTTTTTTTTTCAATTATTGTACACGATTTCAAGCTTTTCATGGTGGACTAGAATAAAACTTTTGAAAAAGATCTTTCAGGGAAACAAACAAACAAACAAACAAAATGTCAAACACCCTAAAATTTAAAGTTGTTTAAAATATAACCAAGAAGTTATATCAGTATCTCAGAGAGAAGGTATAAGATGCCTTTGTATTCGCGCCAGGCCATAGTCCCAGTCCCCCTTTCAAAATACAAGGGGGGGGGACGTAAAAGGAGGCGCCTGGCTATTTCGCCTCTCCTCAGTCGGAAAATATGACTAATTTTCGTCACTCGCGTCGTCACGCTGACGTGAGTTTTCAAGAACCAATGAGATGCTGGTTGTAATTTAGAGACGAAGATTGACTCCGGACCTACTATACGTTTGGACTGGAGATAAAAAGCTGGAAATCTGGCGAATTTATACCTTCTCTCTGAGATACTAGATATAACTTCTTGATATAACCATTTTTAAACTTAATGAAAACTGGGTGCAAACTCTTAAATAAATTTAAATTACGTTCTCACGATGGCTGGCAACACTAAAGCACCCAAATTTTTGCAATCAATATTTCTTATCCTGATTCCATCGCTTTAAGTTTTTAAGCTTCCCCAAGATTTTTGTTTTTGATATTCCGTTATATTTTAAATTAACGTAAAACAACAAAAAATAAAGAACTTCTAACCAATGTAGAAAGTTACAAAAACTTAAGTAGGGGCTAGTTTCACCTATGTTGATGAGGTGGACAATCTTTACAGATTTTTTTTGTCATTTCAACCTTAACCAAAAAAATTATTTAATATAGAATTAAAATTCCATTTTCAAAAGAGAATATTTTAATTTACCAGAGGTTCCAGTTCTTTTTGGCTAACCATTTCAAACTCAGTTATAAAATAATAGAAATGTTTGTAGCACGTATTAACATGAGCCTCCTATTAAATGGTACAGAATTAGAAAGAGACAGTTCACCGCAATTGTTTAGAGTTTCATCTTACAGCTCCAATGGCAACGAGCCGATCAAAATGATGTATATATACGTGAACAAAAACTCGGAAAAGCCTGGTTAAGATCTTTTTACAGGTTGGTACAAAGTTTTTAGGGAAAGGTATATCTAAATACAAATAGAAGTAGTTCAACCGCAACACGGTAGAAGGTTAATTTAAATTTCATCGTGTTAACTTACTGACTGTAACGGGAAATAATCTATCATTGTTAATTTGCGCTTCAACCCAGTCCATTAACAATGAGATATATTGGGGGGCGGGTAATGGTGTTGGTTTCTTATATTTTGCACCATCCGCCCAAAGATATTCAAACCTTACAGTTAAAATTACAAAATTTGACAGATGAAACTGATTAATTATCAATTTTAAGACTATTTTGTAAGTATCTGACTGACTTTGGTCCACCTGACATAGTAGGACAAGACTCTTCGGTACAATAGTCCGTTACTGTTCCATATATGAGATTAATACGATTGAAGAAATCAACCACTTTTGACAGAATCAACGTTGAATTAAAGGAATGGCTTTAGTTTCAATAAAAGAGCTTACCATGGACAGCTAACCAGTCACTTAAGTCCTCGCCAGGAGGTAATTTAACAACTTCCCTTAAGTTTATTCCCGAATTTAGGGAGGCCTGAGCGTGCTTGTGCAATGAGTAGCGCAAGGTACCTGGTTCAAATTTCTTTTTGGGTCTAAACGTCTGGAAATGCGAAGACTGTGCAATGTTAGGAATTAATCTTTTAAAATTTGACAACACAAGACGACTGTTTTATTCCTAGTTTTGTCTAATTTAGAGTTCCGTCTCTGTAAGTCTTATTAACCAGGAAGCCAATTTCAAAAACATCACATTCAAGGCTATGACACATCTTTTTTACCCCACTTCTCTCCCCGATTTGCCAAGGCTTACTTAAGATTATAATATTATGCAAGTTCATAACCTTGAAAATGCCCTTTATAAGTATAAACCTCAAGTTTATGTAATTTTTAGCTTAGAAAAAGGTTAATATAATTCATTCAATAGACACCAAATCAAAACTTTCATTACCTTTCCCTTTTGGAAAAATTCAGCAAAAGAGAAATGCGCCATTATTACGTATTACCCTTAAGATTCACGCCTTTCCCTATCCATAGCCCACACGATCACGCGCTCAACCGGCCCCGAGTCTCAACTCTCAACTTCGGAGGATTAGTTTAGAAATAAATCTTATTTCCAAGCCTGGGAAAGATATCCCGACTTTTTCAAAGGGATATGAATATCAGCAAGAATGAATTTACTATAGTAAATAAATTCTTGATATCAGTGACATCACTGAAATTTAATTATTAATGCAATTTAATGCACGATATTAGCCGGATATAACCAGTAGCGTCGCTAGGGTTTGAAATTTGGGGACTTAATATAAATTTTTTTTATATCTGGTAGCACTGCTGAAGCATAACCCACTCGATTCCGCGACGCTACTGGTTATATCCGGCTAATATCGTGCATTAAATTGCATTAATAATTAAATTTCAGTGATGTCACTGATATCAAGAATTTATTTACTATGGTAAATTCATTCTTGCTGATATTCATATCCCCTTGAAAAAGTCGGGATATCCTTCCCAGGCTTGGAAATAAGATTTATTTCTAAACTAATCCTCCGGACCAGTGACTCGTGTTGTCTTAAATATTAAACTGGTCCTGGAACCAGTTACCCTTTCCCTATTTATTTCTCTACTGGTCCCAGGATTCGGGTTAATAAAGGCAAAATTCAACTGGACTCCTGCAGTCGAAATTTATGTTAAAATGAAATTAATTAAAGTGGTCCCCATATCAAATTTTAGTAAATGTAGGAATTTATAAACTAGTCATTGGGACCAGTGACCCTCAGGTTTTGAATAATAAAAAATTGGCCCAAGCTATTAATAAACTGGTTTTTGACCAGTAAACCGTTGCCTATCTTAATCGTTAACGTATAGGCAACGAGTAATTCAGTCTTATTTCCTAGCCTGCCCCCCTCTCTTCCCATGCACGAAAATGTAAGTATAAACACGTATATGCCACGTAATCGGCTAAAATTACTAAGGATTTATATTTATAAACAGTTTACTGTATAGAGGTTTATTGAATATATTTAAACAGAGTTTTAGGTGAAATGTCAAGTATTTTGATTATAAAATTAGATATGTTTGGAGAGTGAGGCCCTCTTTATGTGGGTGTCGAGCTCTTAATTGTCCAGAATTCTGAATTATAGGTTGTCTTTGCCTTGTGGGTTACCAGCTACCTAATGATCAAATGTGAAGGTAGTTAGTGCCAAAACCCATGGCAAAAACATGTACGCCCGTCCTTTACGGGTTTGGGTGCAATTTTTGAGGCTTAACCAAGGTTCTGCTTTGAGAGCGAAAGCGCCAAACTTCATGAAATAACCAATAATGAAACACACGGAAGTATATCATTGATGACCATTCTTATTATAATGCTTGGGAACTTGTAATTCAGGTACGTCTGGTCCGTCTGGGTGACAGTTGTAGTCATTCCTCTCGGCCGAAGGAGTTGTTAAAGGGACAGTGCAATTTCTGGAGGTCTTCAAATCGTTGACTGTGTTTGTAATCTGTCTGCACTCTGGTTAAAAATCAACTGGGTGTGCCGCGAAGAACGACATTAAGAATACGGTTGCCAAGTGCTTTCAAACTCACTCGCACCATGGGATAATTTTAGGAAATCGATCGTTCAAAGGAAGGCATCGCGATCAGACCGACATAGAAAGCGTAACCTATAAAATAGAGGTCTTCTAAAATGTACACGCTGGTCGTGTGGCCGGTCATGGATTTTAATTCGTTTAAAAGCCAGAGGCCTTTCTTACCGTCGCGTGTTACGCACGCATTTGTTAATGGATTGCCTTTTTCAATGGCGTGAAAATTTCATTCGCAAAAACTAATTACAGCTTAGAACGGTTAGAGCCCCAAGCTTTGACGTGAACTATTGACACAATAGAGAGACTTTTGTTCGGATTAAAGGTTGTAGCGAGGGCTAGCCCCTTATTATCTCTTGATTTTCAATTTGATGGAGGTGGTGTATATATAAAAATCATATTCTTTCTTTTAATATAAGAGTACTATATCGATTTTCAGGATTATAAAGAACGCCCCTTATAGTGAACCTTACACTTTATGATACGAGCCTTGTTGCTCAAATATTACAAACTCCTCAAAACAAGTTAAAAACTACGAAACTAATAGTGAATACAGCTTAATAACATATTTGTTTTCTTCAATTAATGAGGGAGTCATATTAAACGGCGTGGGCAAGCTTCAATGAAATATACTTTTGGTTTTTAACTATGAACTTTTGATAATAGCCACACGTTGTTTATAAAAGCGTCTAGTAACCCTTTGATCATTCGTGAAGCCCTAAGGCAATGTCTTTATAGTGAACACCAAATTATAACACGTTTTATCGTTTATGATTAGTCTTAGTTGTATTTAATTTTATACCCCAAGAAGTTGAAGAAGTACATTTACACTATTCTATTCTCAAGAATCTACAAACCCGAGCGTGGGAGGGAGAGAATATCTTGAGGTTCAGGGCTCTTATAGACTATAAAAGTCCGTGATTTGTTTACATTTTGATCATCAAAAGAGAGTACCAGCCCATCTGACAGAATTATTTAGAGGGGTGATTTCTACTGGGTCACAAAGAGGATCCCAAGTTCTAAACGCACGGTCCCTCTTCTTTCTCTTTAAAACAAGCTATGTAGCCTAGTATGATTTCACGAAAGGAGGCAAGGAGAATGCTTTGTTGGGTTAAGTCACACGTGCTCATCCAAGAGGGCGTTATTAGAGACATTTTACTGTTCTCGGCCCGTTGTTTTTCTGGTTATATTGGGCCACCCAATTCGTAAAAGAAGCGGTGAAGATTAAAAGGGCTCTGTAATAATAAACCAGTCTCCCTTTTAACGCTTTAAGAGGTTCATATATCGTCTTTTCAATGACAATTCTTTTCTTTTCAGATTTATTCATAATCTTAAATTAAGTTTTACAAATAGGCCTAATTTCTCAAAGTTTCTCCCCGATTCTTGGCGATGAGAACAAAGATTGTTTGCCATTAACGCGAGCAAGTCGCTACTTGGTCCGTCCTAAGGGTAGCATCGCAACTACGGCAAACCCATTACAGCTAGGATGACATATTTTATAGTTTTAAACCCGTTTCTCTATTCCGGAAGTTTAGAAAAACACATATAGACACGCAGTCTCGGTCAATGCCAGTGAGACAATTTCGAGACTCGCGCAAAATACATCTTTCAGCGTAAGACGCGGCAAACTGAAAGGTCTTAGCGCCAAGTCTTTTGGTTCGGTAGTTTGAATCTCATAAGGCGTTTAATGGCTTTTACGTGAAACGGTTTGTTTAATTCCTAGACTCTTTCATCTTGCCGTCTACTTCAGTAGCGCCGATCGCTTCAGACTCTTTAATATTTATATGAAAGTTAAAACTAGAAGACGATTAAAAAAGTACTGCCCAAGTACCAGGACACTAAGGATCCTTTTAAGAAAAATACACATTCATATCAACATAGTGCAGAAGCTAAATTTAAAAGATCATAGATAGATAAGTCTATCTTGGTCTTCCTTTTCCTTACTTATTATTTACCAAAGAATTACTTACTTCATTAGAAGTCTCATGCAGTATTGAAGAATTCAATCACCTCCTTATTGAAATGCCAACTTAATTCGTTCCAGCTGTATTTTTACATTAAATTCGACACCACTTTTAACACCTCCTACAAATATATACCTTCTAACTTTTTAACGACGACTTTGGAATGCAAAGAATCCTCTCTTGTTTTTATAACGCTGGCTAGGGGAAAAAAACCTTCTGGACGATGCAGGCTACTTAGCGAGTGTAAAAAAGATCTTGACCTTTAGCCGAACCCCGCTATAACAAAGTCGGGAAGATTGGGTCTCTTTCGGTAACCCGAATCCGAGCTTACACGCCCCGCGCCATGCCTCGAACCCAGCTAGAGATTCAGCATCTCAAAACGGCGATAAAACTTAGCCAAATAGGATTGCTAAAAACACTGGTTAACTATGAAACATCATTCCTGTTCAACAACCTTGTTCATCTTGCCTCGTGAGACCATAACTTGTAGTAAGACAGGGTCCGGCTATAACATTAAAAATTGTATTTACAGTCGGTTAATAACGAGGGTTTTGAATTGATACTTGTTTTGAACTACCGTTTCATACATTTTCCGGTTAAAGCGGTCCTCACCGAGAACACCTATGATCTGAAAACTTTCTACCAGGAAAGACCCGATAAAAAATACGAGCTTATCGAAACCTAAAATGAGTATTCAAACATTCTTAGGCATGATTTGGGCTCTGTTCTTACTTTATTTGAGAAAAAGAGATGTCAGCAAAGTATGTTATAATACACATCACTAAATGAAGTGATGGATTGTTAATTCCCCACTTTAAGTTAGCGGCTTTTGTAATAACGATGAGGCATTTGAAAGTTTAAGTTAAGATGTCGGTTAAAGAGTTCGAACCCGAGGAAAGTCTGACCACCAAGCTGGCACCCTTGGGTGGTCTCTTAAGAGTCTGCTCTTTTCGGGACATCCACGTGCTAAGCGAACACTACCACCCTCGCAAAAGCTATAGCGGGGAGAACCATCTAAGACAGAGATTTCTACATAAACAAATGGATTTCGAGACTTTGTGTTCCCTTCTGTTATACGATCCCATAGGACTGGTTAGACCCTGGCCTTTGTTTTTATCGGTATAAAAGCTCGTTTTTCAGGGCAACCCGGCGGCCGGGTTATATAGAGATTTGCAATTGGAACTTGCAACCATTCGGGGGAGAGAGGAGGGGATTTATTTTAATGTTTCGCGGTATTATGCAATAAATATCTTTAGACTTTATCTTACTGACAGACAAGCTATATGCAAACCATTTTAGAGATGACATCTAAAGTTCTAAAGCGGTTGAAGTAAGGATCAATAAAGTATTTTTAATTTGATTTCAAATGGAGAACGCTGATACTACACGCCCCTACGACGAACCCACACTTGGGCATTATAAGGTTATAATATATTTAGAAATGTTATCGATGTTTCTGAATTATCGTGTTTCATAATTAACGATTTATTCTATAATGAATTTTAGAAACTAAAAAAAACAATTTTGAATTAATTACTTTAACTGGTAGTTATGTAAATATAACCCGATAATGACCCCTTTGTAATAATGACCTTATGTATAACCAATATTTCAAAAAATAAAAATAAATAAATTGCTTTGTACATACATTTAGCAAACATTTTATCATAATGAAAAAAGGGGTTAGTATAATAAGTAAGTTGCAATTTAAAAGGCCGTGAAACCAGAACACAAAGGCAATTCTCTCCCACTATTCTTATTTCTTATTAAACGCTCGCAAATTCTTACACGCGTTCCCCACAACATACAATCGATCACCCTCGATTGAGCACCACGTTCGGACCAAATCAACCCAAGTCCCACGCAAGAACGTGTACAAAAAGACATGCTCACCAGTTACGTCTTCACTCTACAGTCGTCTTGAGCCCCGGGAGAGTCCTGGAGACACCCATAGCTCGGGAAAGTCACCTCCTTTGCCCAGTAGTAGTCTGCAGAAAAGTTTGGAGACTCTGACTGCTTTTGCTTTCTCTTCAACGTTACTTTCCCTAGCTCGATTCTCCCTTCTAGAATGGTAGGCGGTACCGTTCAACGACAAATTAGAAGGCCCGAAAACTGTTTTCAACGGCCCGCCCATATTCAATAGAACCTCACACAAGTTACCGGAAAAAAAATTAGAAAAAATAACTACCGAAAAATAGTCCCTGGGGGAAATTTTAGCAGAAGACATTATTTGGTCGCCGAGGAGTTCGTGGATAGTGCGAGGGCTGTGATTTCAATTCAATAATTCTATAATCTCGGTTGATTTTCATTAAGATCCTTGAATGTCTCCGTGGTAGCGTCTAGGTGTCTCTTAGGGTTTACGGTTAAGGTCACTCGAGTGTAGTCATGTCCGTTAATAGTTCCTTCTCAATCAGTCAATTGCTAATGTCCAGCGGCGAACCAAAATCGAGGTTATTGTACGACGGTAAGATTAGTGGGGCCAGGGCGGCTTCCTTGTCCGAAGCGGCTTTGACCAGGGCAGCCACTTACTTTCACCATCATCAACCGAGATACGACATTCCGCTGTGCAAAGTTAAAATTGAAATGGACGGTGAGTAAATAAACCTTATCGTTTGCATCCCCGCGCCTTTTCCTTAATTTGAAGCTAATTTATTTATTCTGAAACTCTGTATGAATTGAATTTTAAACCTTTCAATTATTAAATTATTATTATTAATTATTAAATTGAAAACCTTACGATTTCGATACTGAACGATTTCTTTATAACTTCTTTGAATTAATTTCGTATATAGTTCTCGCGGTTGCGGTGCTAATTAAGCAAAGTTCATTTAAGTAATTCCTCATAAGTAAGAACAATAAATAAACGAAATTAAACAAACATATCCTATTTCGCGCTGAATCGTTAAACCTACAACAACCTTTAAACTTCAGAAAAAACCCAATAACGCATTAGGGAGCGATTTGCGTCCACTTAAGCCACGAAGTTAGGCACTTATCGCGAACAAACCTCGAGAACATATTGGGCAAATAAAGATTGGACTTTTTAACTGATGGCGCAATTCGATATCTTCCATATTTTTGGGTGAATCGGGATTCGGGCCGATAGAGTTTCCAGCGTCGTTAACGCGATCGAGGATCCGGAGACCATCGCCAGGAAGCCGACATCACTTTTCGTGCCCTCGAAAAGAAGCCCAAGATGAACGGGAAGATGATCGCCAACGGAAGGAAGCAGATTCCTCGGGACATACCGCATTAATGGACAAACAGAACCCCGTGACGTCATCGTGCAATCCTGGTTCGGGATCAAACACCCAACCTCGCAAGAAAAGATCTCGGGCTGCGTTCTCTCACGCCCAGGTATCATATCGCAACGATGATTATATTTTAAAATGTTTGAAATTCATGGCGCGGCGTTTAAAAGATCGAATTTTAAATTATATTTCAAGGTATTCGAGCTGGAGCGTAGATTTAGCCACCAGAGATATTTGTCCGGACCCGAGAGAGCCGATTTGGCCCGAAGTTTAAAGTTAACCGAAACGCAAGTCAAAATTTGGTTTCAAAATCGCCGCTATAAAACAAAACGGAGGCAGCAAATGCACCTTCAGCCCGACTCTCAAACTGAGGTATTTCAATCATTTCAAATTATAATATACTGTATATTGGAGGATTTGAGTCATTTATACTTAACCCATGGCAATATTAAATCATAACCATTTCTGGACCCTATAACGCGTCAAGTCTTCTCACTTGAATTGAAATATATAGTGAATTTAAAAAATAAAATTTATTCATTTTTCAATGGAAACTTTTAATTAATCGATGGCATTTGAATTTATTTTAAGTTTTAAATTCCCTTCGAGATATCCCCGAATGTTTCATGTAGATATCGGTGCTGAAATTAGTAGTTAAGATAATCGTGAATCGATTTTCCTTCCCAATCTCCCTTTAAAGAACAGTTTACTTTGAACCCAAAACAAAATATATTTCAATGGGTGTACCAGATGAAAAAATGTTATTTCATTCCTTATATTTGAACCCTTTCTAAATACAGTCCGAGGATCTTTCAACCCGAACTGCGGGCAGCAACTCCGAACCCTTAAGTAGCTGCGGTACCTCTGGTCGTCGAGTAGCGGTCAAGGTTTTGGTCAAGGATGATGAGTTGATGTGTCCGCGGGAAGAAGTGCCCCGTCCGCCTCCTCTATTGTGTTCCTCTATTCCAGTCCCCGGGGCTTACGCCTTTACTTATTTATATTCGCCGTGGTGGATGGCGGCTACGGCGGCCGGTTGTCCTTCGGCAACTGCCGGACTTCACCCGCAAGCTCATCCTGCTTTGGCACCCATGGGATTACCATATGATCTCTCATCGCAATCACGGTGAATTACTTCTACGAACTTAAACTTAAACTAAGTACTTAAATTTCCTTTAATTATGCGTGAAGTGTACATAGTATTTAATTCGATATTAATTAACAATGTATATATTTATGTACGATTTATCACCACCTAGATTATTATTGTTTAAGAGTATATATTAATTATTTTTAATTTAATTTATGTACAAATTTGTGAAATCTCAATTTATTGATTAAAATGCACTCGTATTAAATGGAACTTTTACTTTTTTTTCCGACTTATCGAGGGGCTAACTACTTCCAGATTCCTTGTACGATGATTAAGGGTTAATCGCAATATTTTTTCCATACACATCCCTGACATTTCCAGATGCAAGGCATAACTGCAGGAGTACTTTTTTAGTTGAGCAAACGTACTCTAGCCTCACAAATGTCCCTGAATTTTACTAAAAATTACAAATTTTAGTTAAAAATTTATTACACTGACATTTCCAAGTTCTCCAGGTTTATATGAAAACTACATAAGTAGCTTAACAACAAAAAGTATGACACTCAATAAGTAAATAGAGGTAGGTTTGCAGCTATTTCTCAGGCAGATCCAATAGATATTAGGGGACGGGTGCTGGGTTCTTATCTAGAAGGGCTTACCGGTCCTCTAGAATAATTCTAAACACCAAGGAGTAATATGGTTTAGAGTTGTTTTCTATCGGGGAAAAAACCTTCCTCAAGAAATTGTCCTAGTGAGGTGAGTAGTGTCATACTTATTGTAATTATATTTCAACTAAAGTTTAAAGGTCAAATCAATACCAAGGAAAGTAAGCCTATGATTTCAGTTCGGACGCGTAAACATGGTGTATCTTCAACATATGGATCATGCACTAAAGTTTATACGAAAATGTTGGAAGAACCCAAACGCTACAATGTATCGTTTAATCGGTCCAAAATAAGCGATTATTGGTATTCATTCATATATGTCCATTAACCGTAAGACCGACCATGCAAATTAAAGGCACAAAAAGAGCCTTTTCATCGAAATAGTTAATACAAATCCTTTCAGCCCCGAAAGCTAAACTCACCAGAGCGATCAACGGCGGGCAGACGACAAAAATAGAAAAGCAATCGTAAAGGTAATATCTTGAATACCGGGTTATACCTCCCAACGAGACCGCCCAGATGATGAGTACAAGCGAGAGGTCAGGTACTTCTTCCAAATTTCAAAGAGATCTTTCCCATAGAGGACGGGTTATCAATAAGTATCCGGCATCTCGAGCACCCAACTTAATCGACTCAATTGATAATCTTAAGAGATTATCTCTGGATTTCCAATTGATATCATACGACAACTATGATTAAATGAACACAATGGGCCTGGATTATTATTGGCGCCGACCCTACTGGACAAAGGCGGGGAGCCGAAGACAGAAATACGGGGATAGCGAGTACGCCACTATCGCTCTGATGAGGGCGGAAGTCCGGTTTAAAGGCTACGTACGGGCTTCCTTCCTATTTTTCTTAAATAAGCGTTGAAAGACGCACGCGCGCTGTCTAGGTTTAGTGCCATACACCATGGGTGGGCCCTAACTCGTTCCCTTCAGAATCGGAAAGTAACAAAGATTGCCCCTAGAGGAACTTACGAATAGTAACTTTTCAAATTAAATAACTACATCTTGTTTCATAAAAACCCGGCTTCGATTTTAGGTCGATTTATCCTTGACCCTGATAACAAATGCTACGTGTATTAACATAAAATACAATTTGGTTTTCGAGACCCAAGTACTCGCGCTCTCATGGGGTTGGTTTTCCTGGCAAGCTACTTGATATTGATAAGGTTATAATGGTCGCGCTGGCCGGGAAATATCTTAAGTGCAAATTGGTTTCGGTACTACACGGACGTCAACTGGACACTCGAGAGCTCTTGATATGCACCCTCGCATTGTGGTCTGTTTAAAAAGACCTCGGAATGGTCACTCGAAATGCTAATGGTCATTTTAGCGGCCCGCAAATGGAATCGAAAGCCGAAAAGAGAGACTATACGGGACCCTCTTCTATTGTCAAAAATAAACTGAATATTTTTGACTACAATTTTCCGTTCACACTACGATTCATGATAGAAGGAACTACGGTTTTGAATGTATTTTAAGAAGGAACGTTCAGTGGGAACTAGTCTTTTTAAAGTCTAACTAACCGCTTGTCACTGGCACCCGTTGGTGGTGTCAACTTCACGCCCCGTTTATTCAGAGACACTAGGTCACTCTACGTTTTTTTTTCTCTTTTTGGCGAGAGTGTAAAGTTGTGTGTCCCGTGTTGGGAACCAAAATTCTCTTTCCATAGAGGAACAAACACAAGGAGTGGTAGCTAGTTTAAAAGGGAGAAGTATGAATTCGTTTTCAGCGAAATACTCTAAGGTATCTGAAAAAATGTTCTAAAATTCTTTGATTTTTACACTGCTACGTGTTTAAATCATATTAAACCAAGGTTGCATTTAAAACATGACAGGGAAAGCTCTGATTCCAACCTCGTGACGTCACTTGTAATGGGAGGTTTAAGACCCACGACGTCAATTTTTTTTTCTGGTCATGACGTAATGACAATCGCGAAACAACCTATTCCATTTCCCAAAATCCTTCGATCTGAAACGAAGATTTCTCACGTCGAGCATCAAAGTGTCAATCGCCTCTAAATTCCGAGCTCTTTTCGCGCTTGTTAGCGCGGTTAGCATTTGTTTTCATAACTCGCTAGCGAGAGGACACACAGACAGAGGGGAAGTTAGGAACAGTTTTTCTTTCAATAAGTTCGAATTTGCCAGCAAATATCTTTCGGCAAATCGGGAGGGTGAAAAAGAAGTACGCATACGTCGCAACCTATTCTTGGGTTTCGGAGGAGAGAATATCTAGCTAGATATCGCAAAGAGAGCTATTTTTAAGTGACAAATTCTTTCGGGAAGGACTCGATCCTTAACTCCCAAATTAAGCTGTTTACCTACTTCTAAATTTTAACTTACTCCGCGAGGGGAATGAGTCTTCGTGGGCGATGAAACGAAAAACCTTGCGAAAGAATTCCGGCCTGCATTAGTAAATCTTGACTCCTATGAAATTTGACAGTTTAAAATGTAATACGAATATTTCCAACAGTTTTAGATTAACTCTACAAAAGATTACGTGATCTCGGGTTTTTTTATATGGCTCATGGAAATGTAAGATACGTTCTCAGACTAAGTCTTAATGAGTTCTTGTATATTTTTGAACACGAAGAATCAATTTAAAATTTTCATGAAATTTTTAACTGTCCGCATCACGTACCGATCCGTGGGTTGTTTAAAACAGCTATAGTGGAAAGATAAAGACCGAGTTATCGAAACCCACTTTGCCGAATTTGGAGAGGTAAAAAGATCCCCTTTTTAAGGGTGTTGGTAGAGACAGTGGCAGCAGGATAGTCCCGTCGAAGTAAGGAGCCTCAAACTAAAAAATTTTGGAACGGAACGTGGTAGAAGAGAGAGAGAGAGTATAGGGTGCAGGAGAGAAGATAAAACACCAAGCGTATATCGAGGGTGCGAGGTGAAGGCGCGCATTACAAAGTGACGCGACAGAGATGATATTTAGTTGTTTCAAGAGCCTTTTTCCCCATGAAACAGACAATCATCAATCATCGCCAAACTCTAATCGCTCCTATAGAGAGCCCTACCCTACCAGGGATACAAGCCAGCAATCTAGGAAAGTTGCGGTAGCTACTTCTCAATCTACAGGGGTTGAACATAAATAATTAAACATTTAGAGCGTAGTATTCTACAAGAATCACCAACAGTTTAAAAATAAAAACAATTCTTCTCGTAATAGAACAATTAACACATTCACAATGCCTCTTACACCTTTCCCATGTAAGAATACCCATGTTAACATATTCTCTAGTTAATAGCAATGGTTAAATTGATAATGTCAAAGTGTAATCAAAGAGTGTATAAAGAAGAGGAGTTGAAGCAAGCAGCTTTGGCAGGGCATTTTGGTAATATGTGGTTGAATTAAAGGGGAGGAGCTAAATAGCCACGTTAATTCGTGAATACGTTTTTCTCGGGTTATGGGTTGATAATTTCACATGAGATTTGTTGAAATTTGGGTGTATTTTTTCGTGCGATTTATAATTTGTGACTTTTCACGTGACATTCCATTGTTTACCACTAAGTTAATGTTTCACATTTTTTCCTTTAGAGAAGACCCCTATACCTCCCAACCAGAAAAAGCAGTGCGATGGAGAAGCGAAAAAAGGATCGAAAAATATTGGGGGAACGGGAGTCAGAAACTCGATTGTGTTAAAGGTTCTTAAGGGGGTCCTCCCTTTAGATTAGAGCCCCGTCTATCGAGATTAGAACGTGTAAACGGAAAAGGGTGATAGCGAAGAAGAAAAAAACTAGTTTATAGTGAAAACGGCTAAGTGACACCTTAATGGCTGTACATCCACTTTTTATACATATACACTATACGTTCCTTAGTTTATAAAACGGAGGCACAACGTAGGATGCCACTTATGTGGGGGATTCAACGGGGGGGACCCAGAAGAAAAATGAGTCAAAAAAGGCCAAAAATGCAAAAGAGAGATTGAAGCCGTCCAAATAGTCGTATTGGGTGGGTGACAAATGATCCCTTAAAAGTTTCTCTAAAGTTAAGATCCAGTGGGAAAGCACTGAATGCTTATCCGTATGATTTGGATTAATACATGTACAATCCTTAATTAGTGTGATAATACATTTGACATTTTAATGACTGTGTCATTTTGAATAAAAGTGTAGTAACTCTTAATAAGCGCATAAAATACTACCAACAATACCATAAGTCTATCATACACTCCATAAGTATGGGTTGTAAGGATAATTAATTATTATTATAGAAAACCAATTGGTATTCATACTGTTAAAAATCTATCATGGCTCAGGAAAAAAATCATTAGTATTTTTGGCGGGAAAGGGTATAATTGTTAGTTTACGGAATAGATAGTTTTCACAAATGGAGGATTCATACCATTTTCACCAGAAGGCCAGGCTACCTGGAGGACAAAAGCAGACGGGTTTTTGTCCTCCAGATAGCCCGGCCTCCTGGTGTAAATGGTATGAATCCTCCATGTGTGAAAACTATCTATAATCTTAAAGGGCATCACCTCACCGGGAGCTTGAGGACACTTTGCAAGAAGTAAAAGCAAGTCCACCGTTTTCGCGCGTACACATAGAGCTCCCGCTGGCGGCCTTTAAGAAAACGTATTCCAAAATACAGAATCAGTCTCGCCATCTATCCTCAACAAGGAAAATCAATTGTTAAAATTCGCAAACGAGTTCCCCACTATGAATTGAGAGGGCGCCACGATCCTCAGAATCTTCGAAATGACAACCCTAAACAATACAGACACTCCATGTTATTTCGCCATATAGCCCTATACAGTCAAACGTAGTAAGCTGCCAACTGCATATAATAAAGACTACGGTTGATTGAAAAATAAATTAAGAGGACCACAATTAAGAGATTAAATATTATTTTAAAGAGAATAAAGAATGACAGACGTAATAACTACGTAATGGACCCTACTTAATTATATGATTATATTTTACTCAAGCTATTGTAAAAAGAGCCGGAATGGGGAGTTCCTCATCGCATGACTTATTATTGTATAATTTCAATTTAGGGAAATAGTCAAATTGAAATTATATACGCTTAAACGCACCTGGATTGACAGGTGAAATACATAAAAAATTCTTTTTTTTTCACGAACTATCAAATTCGAAATAATAAAGATGTTTATTCGAAGTCGTTAAAGCTAGTTTCGTTGGGTTTAATTATTATTATGGCCCCTGGTTAGCAGAAGAGCAGAAGTTCAAGTTCCGTTCCAACTTAAAATGTAAATTAAGTGTTTGACGCAAACGATTTCTTTAATTGAATTATTATCATCATTACGTTTATGTTAAAACAATAGATTCCAGATTTTATGCAAGAAAAAAAAACTGCTCTCAAAATATTCCTAGTTTAGTAATACTTTTGTTAACTGTGCTTGGACGTAATACATTTTCACTATAAATGAGCATGATGAAATTTAGTATTTCAATTTTAATTTCACTCCTGATTCTTTGATAGTTAATTTCAGTTCGAAAACTGAACTAACCTTGACCAGCAACACAGAAGGTTTAAGCAAGAAGCGATATCTAGTTTATTAGGGAGAAGGTATAAATTCGCCACATTTCCAGCTTTATCTCCACTCCAAACGTAGGTCCGGAGTTAATCCCCGCCTCTAAATTACAGCCAGCATCTCATTGGTTCTTGAAAACTCACGTCAGCGCGACGCGAATGACGAAAATTACGCATTCTCCGACTGAGGGGGAGGCGAAATAGCCCGACCTCCTTTTACGTCCCCCCTTGTATTTTTAAAGGGGGACTGGGACTATGGCGCGCGAATACTTAGGCATCTTATACCTTCTCCCTTATAAACTAGATATCACTTCTTGGTTTAAGGCAAACCCCAGTTTAGTGAAACTGATCTATAAGATTTAATTGACTTTACGATACAAAAATGAGCTCCGTGTTTTTTGGGTTTAATTTCAATTCAAATGTAAAGATAAAATTTCATTGTTTTTTATTTATTTACCTAACCTAAGATTGAAACCAAAATCCTTAAGCGTGAAATTCAGTTACTGGGTCACTGAGCTCTTCTTAATAACATTAGGAACTAAAAAATATTCAATAAATAAACCTCAGTCTTCTACCCAATTAAACAATAATCGAAATAAAAAGATCAAAATAATTGTTGCGTAAGTGCATCAAGACTTAACACGCAATTTCTTTGCTATTTTAAATTTTTCATTTAAAGTTCGGAGTTAAGAATATATCCATAGCCCTTAAGCTATAATAACACGAATGGTTCATTAAAATTTCAATACGCTTAATGAGCAGACAGCGGGACAACCAGTAGCGACAAACACAAGTAGTTCTGAGGTCTTAGCAGAAGGGAGAGAGAGAGAGGGGGGGAGGGGCTAGAGGATATTAGAAAGCAATTCAAGAAAATAGGAGACGTTTTCAAGTTTCAAATACTTCAATTAATCGCGCATATATTAAAAGGGGTTAGAATATAAAAACAGGCAAAAATAAAATTAGTTTCCATGTTTAATCCAGGCAATAAAACGTCTCTTTGTCGCTTTGAATGATGAATAAAAAGATGTGGTTTTTTTGAAAGATTATGCAACCGCGTGTTTACAATAAATAATAATTTATCTTCATCATTGGACACCTGTACAAATATGTATAAATACATATTTGATATAAATTACATGATTTTCCATTGTACCAAACTTAACTAAATTACAAAAACTGTCCTTCAATTATAAAATAACTCATTTTAACCTCAAGAGTCTAAGAAAGCCACCATTAGCTTTCAACACAAATAATGACAAGGTTTTAACAAATTCTCGAATGAATAAATAAAAGTGTATTGTATAAAATTACACTGAAATCAAAAAGGTTATTAAATGTAGAAATTTTGGGCGAATGAAACCTATAATGAACCTCAAGTATTTAATGACGTTAAAATAAAAGGTTCGGCATTTTTTAAGAGGTAAAAATGAGAGAAAATGGTAATTTAGCTATAATTCCTTTGCCAAAACGAGTTTCGACATCACACACTTAAGGGGAGTTTTTAAAAATTTAAGGTTTTATACTTTTAAACGAAATCTTTTGACAATTTTGGTCAGGTTTTGTGTAATAATGGGTGTATGTATTCTATAAATGATGTGTATAGTATTTAAACAATGAAGGTAAATTAACATTATGTGGGTTAGTAGGCGCGAGATTACAGCCCAATTGTTTTACGCAACTATTATAATACTTAACTAATTGTTACTTCGGGTTATAAACGAATTTATTTTTAAGTAATTAACAGATTTGGATTTACAAAGGGGTTGTAAATATTCAAAGGGTGGCTTAGTTATTTGAAAACAAAAGCTTCTACAATGCAGCGCCTTTTTTCGCTACTCGTTAACTGAAACTGAGCGTGTTAAATTTGGTCAATTTGCGTCAGCTTTCAATGTTTTGCAAAACTACTCATTTACTAATTGGCCAATTCTGATGAAAAGGAACATTAAACAATTACACATTCAGTTGAAATCACCGTATTTCAATTGATGCAACTGGAAAACCCACCTTGACTAAGAGAAACTTTCAAAATACCTGGTAATAAATATTTAAATAAAATAAACTAAACGTTTGGTTTAACGCGCATTTTTTCTAAGAAACCCTTAAACAAATTCTTATTAATTTCATCACTAACATCAACAGAACGACAACCAATTAGCTGTTTATCGCCGTTTATTGAGGCGTATAGAAAATATACCTATAAGCAGAAATAAGGTAGAAATTTCATCTTCATCAGACATTAACACTCGCGGCTCAAAATGCACGAGGGAATGAAAAAACAAGATGGCCCAAGGGTGGGCCTTAATAGTAATTTTACACGGCTCACGTGACCCCCCGTATAGTTGATCTCCAATAAATCGTACAACTAAAAACATTTCTGAAACGCAATCGTGTATCCCCTTAATTTCTAATAACGTCACATTTCAAATAATATTAATGAAACTAAATTGTGCACCCCACTAAAGTATAATTTTTCAAAACCATACGAATCAAATAATGTATCTAAAACCAAATCCTGGATCCCCTAAACCAGAAATCACTATGACCGTAAACCGTCCCCTCTATTTTACGAAACCTAACCTAACCTAACCTAACCATTCAGCATAATCTCTGATGTATCACGCGCATGGTGCCGTTTCTTAAATTTTAACGGAATAAAATTCCGTGTAAAATTAAAAAAGTGCAGTAGTGCACGAAAATTATCATCTTGTTTCCCTTCACTCAAAAAAGCCCGCGAGATTTAAACTACCTTTCTTTCCTCTCTCTCCGAGCGGGATGCCCCCTCTCCCTCTTCCCCCTCTCACTAATATACCAGGCAGGCAGTTCTCTCTCTACGCGGAGCTTCGTATCGCCACCGCGTACGCTAGCGATCTCTCTCTCTCATCGTAAGCGTACGTTTCGCGGACGCGACCGGTTTCCCTCTCTCTCTCATCGTAAGCGTTCGTTTCGCGGACGCGTCCGGGACAGGGACAGGGACAGGGACAGGGACAGGGACAGGGGTTTTGGTGCCGTTTCTTAAATTTTACCGTAATTAAAATTACGTGTAAAATTAAAAAGCCGGCTCGGGGCCATGATAAACTCATACCTAATAAACAAGTTGGGTTAGGAGGAAGTTACTGGAGTTTGGGATGAAAGTGGAGGTTTAAGTTTAGACAGCCCACTCGATCACGCGCTCACGGACACTAGCTGCTCGCGGAATAGGGATTCAGAAAAACCTAACATAGCTATTCATACATTCTAAGGACTTTCATGGGTTTTTGGTCTGATATAGACACCCAAAAGCTATGAAGCTAAAACACTCGCGAACTTACCGAACTAACGAGGATTAAAAGTAAAATTTACAGAAATAAAAAAAGTTAGGAACCGCTCCCCCAAATCAAAATATTCTAATTGGAAGGCCGGAATAGGCCGGGTCTCTCTTCTAACTCCGAGGCTTAATCGTTTCACCCTTCGTAAAAATGTAATATAAAACGTAAGAAGGCGAAGCTAGCGAGGGGCAGACATGCACGGTCGGTATTCTTTCAGTTGAGCCGCTAATAGCCTGCACCAAAAAAGGGAGTTAAGAGAAGAAACAAGAAGAGGGGGGAGATTTAATAACAGGGTCCGGGTATAAAAGAAGGTATGAGCCAACGCTGATTTGTTAAGCCAAACGAAATAACATTAAAAACGGAAAACTCAGACCAAACACAAGCTTCTTCTATAATAGACTTGATGGCCGAGATTACGTTTCAGCTCAATTTCGAATTAAAAAAAACCTCGAGCCTAGCTCGCAATATCACAGGGTGGCCCAGATAATGTACGTTTACATTTTCCTATTTAGAAAGTCACCTTAAAGGTAAGGTGATCTTACCAATTGATGAAAGTTACCCAATCAAAATGCGATCATTCTGAAATTATAAGATGAATTGGGAATTTATCATTTAGACCATAGTTTGTTGAAGTAAACATTGACATAAGACTATAATGCATAAGTATAGTTCTGTGGTATGAGCATATAGATAGTGTGCAACAACTTAAACTGGGCTTCAGTAATTTGTTATAAGAGAATCTCAGGTTTGGAACTGAATCGAACTGAACTATATACTAGCTTTTCTGACTGTTGTTGAAAGCGGGTGAATTTTAACTAATAATTTTGTTTATATTTTGTACTTATATCAATGAGATTTACAATATGAAGATTTATAAATAATGTACAAAACGCTGTGTTCTACTTAACCAACATGGTTTAAGAATAAGGTGGATTGGAATTAATATCACGTTCGTTTCTTTGAGGTTTTGTCTCGAGATACTACGACCACCCTAAGTAAAATCTAGTTATGTAAAAAAACCTTTAGGGGCGTGATAGATGGGAGGGTAGCCACTGTCTTCTATTTTCTCGATTTTTAATTACTGTCGCTATAAAAACTACTATTTCATTAGAACTGAATGGTATAATTAGCCATATATAGTCAATTTTCAAAGGAGAATCATTTAATAGCCATCATTAAAAATACCCCGATTTGATAAAAGGCAATTTCCATTTCTATATATGTCTATATAGAGGTAGATAGAAATACTTTTTTTTAGTTAGTGTTAAAAACATTTAAGGAATATTGGCGACATCATGGATTATATCTATAAGCCATCATTAATGTAATGCATTTGAAATTTATTAAGCCTTAGGTCATCGAGGAACGCGAGAACTCATTCAGTGGTAGCGCTTGACGACAAAATGCGCGCGCCAAGCTACATTAACTACAGATATAAGTAAAAGAACCAATCAGATTGATTACAGGGATCAAAATAATTTAAATTTAAAATAAAACAGGAGCTGAATTTATACACATTTCATTATAATTAAGTAAATAATTAACACTTCCTACCGGTAATAAATTCTTTGAAACAAAGACTCTTATAAGGGCGATGTAATTAAAGTAAAAATATTTTATTTATATATTAATTACGATTAATTAAGTTTATTAGTAGCAAATCGTGCGAAAACGACCTTGAAAAGGTTTTAGTTATATTCTTAAAACGTGAAATTACCATTTTATTTTAATTATCATTAGCAGCCCTAATTGAAAATCCGCCCTTAAATGAGTTCAAACGCGGGAAAGTCATTGCTAAAACCAAAACATTCCCCAATTTAAAAGGACCAGATATATTCTTAAATTGAGATACTCGTTTTAAGTTTTTATTTTACCGCGAGGTGCAGTGTATATACATACTTAAGGGTGTTTAAAATTTTATCTTAGCAAAAAAGATAGACATTACAGCGACTAGTTATACCTGGACGTTTTCGAATTTCGACTAGAATGAAGTAGAATAGCCCTATAATGCATAAGAATGGGTCTACCGTAAGGGCTGATAGTATCAGCATTGGCAATGCGACAGAGACTACAGCGCCATCTTCGTTCAAAGGATTCCACTCCAAACCCTCACAGAATAAATAGAGGATTGACGGAGTACCCTATCTAAGGCATCATCCTCGGCGTTTTGGTTAGGTCGTAAGGTACGAAAACGTCGACAATGCCCTCTGTGTTTTAAATATAGAAGCTAATTCATGAGAACTTGCTTCTATTTTCAAATTCCGCTACGCGGCAGCACTTAACAATACCGTACCAGATGCGCCACAAAAGTTTGGTTGTGCTTTTTACGTAAACGTTAGAGATGACGCGAATTCACCACCAGGAGACGCTTCTCCACTCTTTTATAAAGGATACATGCTCCTAGCTATTATCCTAACTTATGGAAAGTAGGATAGGCTTAGGATTTAGCCAGAATTGTTAATAACTAAAGCATCAACAACGATGAGCAATGCAGAAATTTTGAGTATCCGAGTTGCGTCCACTTCTTGCTAGTAAAACAGCAACTAAAAAGGGATTTTTTTCCTTTGAAAATCTTCGAAGTTACTCCACTATCATTTGTGGCGGTACAATTACCCATATAATAACATCCGTATTTAAAATGGCAAAGAAAAAAGCTTGCCTGTACAACATAGTTTAAAAACGCTATAGAGAGAGAGAGAGAATTTAAAATTATAGGAGTCGCGACCACGACTTTTTGTTGCGTCTAATAGGTATTTAAGGAGATAAAAAAGCTCTTTTTTTTGGCAAAGCGCAAAATGAAAACGAGGGGTGGATAAGAAAAGAAGACTATACGCTTGAAAATAGCCCTGGGCGCCTAACTTAGAACTTGGGACAAAAATTGAGATTATAGAAAACATTTTGGTGAAATAAAATGAAACAAGTTGTTTAAGTCAGATTTGGCTTTACCGAAGACATTGAAATTCTGGCCTGTCCACTTCTATTATTCTACAGGGTATTTCTGTTAAGTCTGGCATAAATTATGGGGAGGTTCACAGAACATTTTCGACTCAAAATCGTCCAAAGAACATTCCCCTTAATTTATGTCAGACTTATCAGTAACACCTTGTATTATTATTATTAAGTACTCTTAGTAATAATATTATGCATGCACATCCACACAGACGAAACAATTCAAGTATTTGCCTCAAAAGAGGTACCAAAAGTGAAGAAACCCAAAACAGACACCGATAATTTCGGTTCTTGCCGAATAATCTTGGTACAGGTCGTTGAAAAAAATAAAAATACGGTTCCTAAAGAGGCAATCGAGTAAATAGGGAGAGCTTTAAAAGAAAAAGAAAAAGGTCCCCGCCACTATATAATTTACATAAAGGTATTTTACAACAAGCTCTGGACACGATCATAAACAGAATTTTAACTTGGGAGATTTTTCCCCTGTATTTCAGTTAAGAACACTCTATACGCCATTGGCGATTATAAGCGCTAGAATATTTTTCAAAAGTTAATGGGAAACGATTCAATGATAAGAGGTTTCCTTTTCTAGGGACTTTCAAAATTATTACCAGAAGGGAATAAGAGAGAAGGGACACACTTTATATCTCCATAATGCTTTACACTCGTAACAACAGTCTTACCAACCTCAAATCAACTACCCTTCACTGATTGGCTATCTAACTTCTGTCTTAGCTGTGACGTCAGATAAGAAGGTTGACGTATAAAAAGTAGTTTTGTTTACAACTTTACATTGAAGGAGATAAAAATGGCCGAATTTCATGTTGATAAACGAAATCAAGCTGTGCAATTAATTTAGATGCACGGGAATTGAGAACATACCAAAATCAGATAATTTGAAGGTAATAAATAGATGAAAACTAATTATTCTGAATTAATATTAAAAAATAAAAATTAGTTTTAATAAAATACATACTTGAGGTTATAATTAAACAAGAACGAAACATCGACAGCCCTAAGCCTTTGGAGAATGAAAATCTAGCAGACAAATAGGCCGCCTGATACAGCGGAGAACTTAAGAACTATATTTGCAGTAAATTGGTTAAAAGCTGTGTACTTGCGCAAAGTTTTCGCGGTTTTCTTGAGGTTGGTCGGACTCTCGTTACCATAGCAGGCTCTAATGTCTCCCTTCTCTCTTATTCCCTTCTGTTATTACTTTTATTTTAAAGTTAAGTCGGGGTTCCTTGCCTATAAACAAATGACGTAGTATTTAGAGTCGCCTCAAGATTGTAAAGTTAATAGACTATGTTTAATTATATTGAGAAGATGCTTTAAAAATTTGTAGTAGTGCCATGAGCGTTTTATAGTATATCTGCAATGTTTACACGCTTTATTATAAGTAAACATTTTAATGGTGTTGTAACACATAAATCATAACAGGTAATTTTTGATTTAGTACGATGGATTTAATTTTCACTGAACGTTTTCGGTTTATTCCCGAACTACGACGTCATATGATGTTTTAAGTTCTAGACGACGTGCTTTTAGATTCTCAATCATTAATAAAATATATTATTATTTACATCCACACCAGTACCTTCGCTATACAAAACATCTTAATATCTAACCACAGAAATTCAGGGAAACATTTAATCATAAACAGTTCAATAAAGTCATTAAATAAATGCTTTCGAACGGAAAATACTTATGTTAATATTCCAATGAAACTTTTTACATAACATATAATCTCATTTGTGAAACGCTTTGGGTCTAAGTTGTCCCTCCCTTTAAGTATCGTCGTCGAAGTTGGAGAAACGGTCGCTGTTTAAATGGAGTTCCAGAAGAAATAAATAAGTAATAGAGCTCAAACATAATAATTTCGCGACGTTTTTCGTGATGAGGTACTCGCAAGGTGAAAACATGGCAAGGAAAGTTTAAAGACATATCTTTAACGACCTTTTCTTTTTTTGAGAAATTTAATGCAAAGAACGTTTTTCTTTATTTAGATCTCCCAAGCAGCTCAAACAAGGGTTTTGTTGAAATTATGAGACCTTAATTCGCCTGACAATAATATCCTAATTAAAATCCCTATTTGGAAGACAGACATGCAGACAGCCGAAAGCGGAAATGACGTCACGCTCTTAAAGAGCCAGTACCGCCCCTCGTTTTAAATGATATAAAGGAGCGAAAAGTTCATTAAATTCAATTAAGAATGACATTCTTCGTCAATTTTCGGGATTTTTCTTTATATTTCCTAAATAGAAATGAGAAAATAATGGAATCAAGAGAGAAAGGTTTCCAAAAAATTACGAAACTCGGCGAAATCGCTAATTAACTTTGTATTCAATTAGTCAGAAGGCTTTAATTTTTGGGCTAAAAACGACAGAAAAATTAAAGCACGTTTCCTCGTTAAGTGACTTAACGACAAACAGTAATCATTGGAAATATCTTTTTTGTTCTAAAATCTAAAGGGACACCGTAAGCTTATAAATATTGGTAACAACCGCGAATTCTTGACCTATATTGGACAAATGATCCTTTTAAATAACCCTACACATCTCACCATCCCTTTAACGCGCAATTTTAATTGAAACAATAACTCCCGATGCCACTAAAAATAAAGAAAAATTTGGGAACAATTAGCTGTAGCTCGTATCGTGCATGAGATTTGGTACAAAACTTAAACCTATTTAAGAATACTTTTCGAGGGCAAATGCATAGAGAGTCGTGTTATATTTGTGTAATAATTTTAAACAATGAGGTTAACGGTGTAAAAGAAACACGTTTCGGGGCTGTATCGGGCCTTGGCCCTGGGATAAAAGAATTCAATTACAAAGAGTGAAGGACCCCGCTTTTTAGAAAACTACCCGCAACGCAATTCGTAAGGAAAAATTGCGCTACAAGGATTCGTGCGCTTTAAACTGGAGGAGATAGAGGAGGGAGGGGCAAGTACCCGGAGTTTGAGGTAGTAAGAGATTTTTAGCAAAAAGCGTTGAATAGAACGTGACGCTTAGGTTGATAAGGTTTGACCCTAGTGAGCCTGAGTTTTCCTTTTAATGTGGACTGGTATATATCGGTGGCCGAAGCGAGCTCGGATATAGCGTAATTGAGATACTTGGCACTAGATTACGTGACTACTTTGGGTTATGGAAGATTTCTTGAAAAAGTCATTCAGGATCTTGCGCCTTTACTAGGAAGGAAATTATAGAAGAGTATGGTTTCCGCGGAGTAATGACTATAATATACGAGATGTGTTTGCTATTAGAATTTAATAGTTTTGCGCATGAAGGTAGCCATATGAAGTATTCTGAATCAGAAAAGCAATATTCAGTTTTACCATCATCCAGTGCAATGACGCAAATATTTGTTAATTTTAAACGAGGTTTTCTTTGTTTCGTTTTAAGCATATTTGACGTTAAACTAAGGAATGATGTTTTTGAACGTACGAAGGAGAATGATATAAAGCATGTAAAAGAATCCTTTCCTCGCCTATTGGGCTTGATATCAAAAATACAAGGGAAAAGGAAATGGAGTATAGAAAAGAATATTGGCGCAATCATGGCTAAAACCGAAGTTACCGTGGAAAACGTGCGAGAAAGCTTTAAAGACGTCGTTGGCCAACTGGAAAGATGGGGCCAATATATAGGGGCCGGCCTTCTAAAAGCGTACGTTAGGGCTTAAATAAATTAAGCCGCGTTAGACGATAAAACTAGAGGGTAGGTATAGAGTGGGCGCCTGCCCCACTCACTAGCCAGGCGAATCCCCGCACGGCCTGTAAAGTAGCGCTCGATGTACGCCGTGGACGTGACTTCAAAGATCAACGTCCAAGAAGACTGCAGGCAGAGAGAAAGCCATGAACGGGATGGAGGAAGGATGCTGGAAAAGACAGGGATTTTCGATGATTGCAGTTGGCCCATTAAGCCTCTCTCGCTTTGATCCTTTTAAAGAGTCAGCCTTTACGCTCGCTTCATCTCCCGTTTTTGCCGGAGCGCTTTAAGCCTATCGGGGGGCGCTGCATCCGTTGGGGAAAAGGCCCCAAAACTAGGCAGGTTAGGATGCGCGCCCCAAAAAAATATTAACAGAGCACGCTGGGGAATCTTACGTAGTTTTGAGTATTATAGGAGAAAACAAAATTCCCTATATATTCTCGCCAGAAAACGTAGAGGGGTCTCCCATTAAGTTAGTAAAGATTCAGCCCCGTTTCTTATAAATATAGACAAAATTTACCCAATTGAACACTGGTTGATATTCAGGTGGTAGATCGTTTAACCATCTCTGTCCTCAAACCTAAAGTTTATAAGGGACTTGCTTGAGCTGTTGGGGACAAGGGGGGTACAAACTGTTGGTTAGCATATTGCTATCAACCCACCACTCCATTCCTTATGGGTGTTTTTCCCCGGAACTAAGGGCGGACTTCACCCCATACTGAAGTACACGAACGTTCTATAAGGAATGATTTACTCGGAACTTAAGTAATGATCCCTTCTCCGCACCCATCTCGAACACGAAGCAAGAAGAAAACTGCAAAGCGAGAGAGAGAGAGAGAGAGGATGAGGAAACGGAGAAGATCTTCGATCCTATTCCAAGGAAAAGATCTTTTATAAACGCGAAAGACATAAAAAGGATCGAGCTCTTTCCGGATTAGACACTGCCTCCTGTCGACGGCAACATGCCCTCCCTCATATATATATACGGAAAGGTTTAGCCGCTATTTCGAAATGGCAAAAAAAGGAAGCAAAAAAACCTCCGCAATCCTTCTCCGATAGTTACGTCAGGTAGAAGCGTCACATTGAACCCCCGAACGCTTAAAACGGATGTCCGAATCAGGTTGAAAGTTCAACGCGTCGAAACGCTAACCTCTGTCAAACGAAAGCTTATAGGTTATCTTGGCGCGTGATGTAATTTCAAGCTGATTCCGACGGCATAGAAAAGCGAAAACCGTTAGAAACAAAAATAAAGAGCACAAACGGCCCTATCCGGAGTTCGAAGCTTTTGGCCAAATTGAATCCGAAAAGTTTTCTCTCTCAATCGTTTTTGGCGTAAGACGCTCGAAACTTTATTCCCCGCCGCCGCCGCTATCGTGGCTATACAAGAAAGTAGCGTTCCACTAAAAAGCACTCGCTCATTCCGGGATAAATAGGGTCGAAAGCGTTATTTTGGATAAAGTATCGCCTCGAAAAAGAAATAAGAAGATGAAGATTTCTCCATTTTCCCATCCTCCTCATTCTATTTCGTTTCGTGACTTTCCTCCTTTATTTCTTCTCTGGAATCACAAAAAATAAACAAAAGGAATGGTAAGCTGGATACACCTTCGCCGAGGAACAACAATACGGCCGTACACTTAAAAGATTTTCCATTACTTCCATGTTTTCCATGCATATACGAGTAAATTTCAAATATCCTTATATATTGCTGTACATTTTAAGGCTGTATTTGGTCTAAAAAGACGCTCCGATTACACGTAAACATTGACTTTAAACGGGATCGAGTTTGCGCAGAATTAGTTTTTTTTTCGCCTTCATGCGCAAATTTAGTTGATTAGAAATTTGACACTATATACTCCATATGTAGTACAGGTCTGTCTTTTTAGCGACATTACATAACTATAATATCTCATGACTTATTCACCAAAAAATTAACGACTTTAATTTTAATCTATAAACAGGTTTCGAAGAGCTTAAAAACCGCAATTTAAAACGTCTATTAGTTTCAAGGCTGAAATTAACAATTTCGAATTAGCGAAAGATAGCCCCTTAAAGTATATATAGGAGCTTTTTTAAATAATTTTTCTCATCTTTTTATTAGGCTATATCTTTATTTTAATTCTATAATTATCAATATTAAATTTAATAGCCTCAAACTCGCTCGAGAAGCTCGCAGAAACCTCGCTTATTTCAAAACACGCACATTAGATTTAGATTTAATTAAAGTTCCCATAAGAACTAATCGCGAGTGATCAACCATTGAAAAGATCGATTATTCAAGCTACCAACAAATAAAGATGTTCGATTATTCAAGCTACCAACAAATAAAGATGTTCGATTATTCAAGCTACCAACAAATAAAGATGTTTGATTATTCAAGCTACCAACAGATGAAGATGTTCGATTATTCAAACGATCAACCGAAAAAAAGATCGGGTATTCAAACGATCAACCGAAAAAAAGATCGGGTATTCAAACGATCAACCGAAAAAAAGATCGGGTATTCAAACGATCAACCGAAAAAAAGATCGGGTATTCAAACGATCAACCGAAAAAAAGATCGGGTATTCAAACGATCAACCGAAAAAAAGATCGGGTATTCAAACGATCAACCGAAAAAAAGATCGGGTATTCAAACGATCAACCGAAAAAAAGATCGGGTATTCAAACGATCAACCGAAAAAAAGATCGGGTATTCAAACGATCAACCGAAAAAAAGATCGGGTATTCAAACGATCAACCGAAAAAAAGATCGGGTATTCAAACGATCAACCGAAAAAAAAGATCGGGTATTCAAACGATCAACCGAAAAAAAGATCGGGTATTCAAACGATCAACCGAAAAAAAGATCGGGTATTCAAACGATCAACCGAAAAAAAGATCGGGTATTCAAACGATCAACCGAAAAAAAGATCGGGTATTCAAACGATCAACCGAAAAAAAGATCGGGTATTCAAACGATCAACCGAGAAAAAGATCGGATACTCAAACGATCAACACCAAAAATCCAATTAAACGATAAAATAAGAAAATTAAAGATCGGATTACATTACAATAATGAAATTAGACAATCAGTATTCAAAATTTAACTATTAAAATATTGATTAAAAAAACCATTTGAAGACGTCGGACGATATGACATTGAACTCGGGTTCCTTTAAATGTGTATTTGCTAAGTACTAAACAATTTAAAATATCGCCTGGTTTTTTGAAGGACAACGGGGCTACTACCTTACGCTATTAGTGGTTTCTAAGACCGCGCGCAAAAAGTGAACCCCAAGTTGAATCGTAAATTCGGTCATTAGACGCTTAATGGGCACTAGTTGAAAGTTGAAATTAGAGATGGATAAATACCTTTTTTCTTTTTCTTTATAACCGATATTCAAATCATTTGAATATCTTTATTGCAAGCGACACTAATTTTCTAATTTTGCCAAACTAATTTATACGGTTTTAATTCGGTAAATTACGTACGCCTTTTTCATCGACGGTTCGGACAGTTTGGCCGTTTCCCATACACCGATTGATTATGGGATTTTTAAGTCAATTGTAAGGGGTTTTGGCCAGTAGCCGACCCCTCCGTATCCGCCCGTTACCACCTACAGAAACAGGCTAGACTATCTGTCTGCTAACTTTAAAATGTCTTAAGAGATGGTTAAAAAATTTGTGTCTACACTATAATTATTTAAATTAAAAATAGCCCATCGTTAAAGCGATTTCATGAATTTTTATACAATTTTGAGACATTTTAAGCGAATATTTTACGGATCAGGTGATTCTCAATGTATCTTCGTTAAAACCCATTAACTTTAATGTTCATCAACATAAAGGTATTGAGCAAATACATAATTGTTAACTATAAGCCGTGATCATTATGAAGAGTCAAGTTTTAATGCAAATTATGAACCGAATAAGACGCCAATTTAAATTTACGTTAATTATAGATTATAAGTATAATTTATTTAGAAAATGTGGTTTAACTCATTATAAATTTATCACTTTTATCCTCTGATAGCAAGGCGCACCTAACCTACCATGATAACCGCCAATCCGACAATAGCTGCGGTTGCACCATTTGTGTATTTACTTCGTGTTTTCAATCATTTAACTTATTATCTAAAACGAATACTAGGTATATAATAGAAGTTAGTTAGGCCTTTGCAGTTAGAAACTAAGCGCATGCGCCGCCACATCATATGATGGTTTCTTCAATGGACCAAAGATAAATAAGTTGTCAATTCTGCCGATCCTTAATTTCTACGGATTAATATTACATTCGTTTATGGTAAGTTCCACGGGTCAAAACTTTAGAATTCTGATTATTACGCCGAGTTATCTTCTTATGGTCGGTATTATACGCCCACGAAGGTGAGACACTAAAATTAACTTTACATTATACAAACAATGTCTTACGAAGTTACGAATTAAAATTTAAATCTACCCACGAATTTTTGTCTAAGCTATAATCCCAAAATTGGATATTACATTAAATTAAATAATAAGATATAAGACACCGTAGGGTTATATTCTCGTGGTCATAACTCATAATCCTAACAAATGTATCGTCAAAAGCGTATTACAACACAAACTACGACGCCTTTTTCACCATTAATGACTTTAGAAAAGTAAAACTTCAAACGACGCTCGAATCTGTCTGTAGGCAGTTTTTTAAGTGCAAGACATTTTTGGGTATAATTACGAACTTTTTTATTTTTTTTAATAAGAAATCCATTTGAAGAAAGAGGGACATAGTCCTTATTAAACGACTCTAATTACTAGTTAAAAAGAGTATACGGTAGCATTTATTTTATACAATAAACTCCGCAATAACACTAAGCTAACCCTATTTCATGTTTGAAACAGTTTATTATAGAAGTATGCCGAAAAGGATGAAATTAAAAAAAAAGAACTTCCAAAAAATTAAAACCGCCTATTCACGGATTCTTTCATAATGGGCTGAATGATTAAATACGCTATTCCGGATTTGGCCACAAAAACCTCATCAATGCCCGAAGGAGCAGCCAAATTCACATTGGTGAAATATGCTTATAGCTTAATTGGCGTATATTTGAGTCTATTTCGGTATAAGACAGTCGGAACTGACGCGAAGAACAACGCTTCGCATCAAAACATAACCCTATTAATAAGTACGCATCTGCCTTAGGGCTTACAGAGAAAATTGAAGATACAGCAACGCCATCTTTGTTTCAAAGTTTCTCCTCCAAAACGGAACCAGAATAAGCCTCTTCGATGTAAACAAGGGGGTAGGTAACCCTCAGTATCGGGACATTCAGCCATTGCTGTCTCTGCGCACTCACTGGAAGGGTCAGAAACGTCTACAGCGCAGGCGCCAAAGGCGAGAGATAGAAGGCAAAGTTTTGCCCCCGTGCCTATCCCTCTTAGTTACACCGAAGAGGGTTTATAGAGACATGTCCTTCTGTTATTATTTCCCTCCCTGGTCGATGAATCGAGTTACAGATAGCAATAGGCTATGGTTTCAGTTTCCGTCCACCAGGTGGCGTCCCTATACACTTTTTTTATAAAGGATGCATGCTCGTAACAAATATTATTTTACGGAGTTTCATATTCTTAATATATCTCTATCATACTTTTCCGAGTTGTTTCATTATTTAGGTGTTTAGACTATTTAAGACAATCTAAACATGTTAGATTATTAAAGAAAACACAAGACATTCTCCGCCAGCACACGACATGTATTGTTTTCTCGTCCCCATATCCCTTATTGTTTACACTAATTAATTCAAATATCCTATTAACGAATATGATATTCTAGAAAACGCGTCGAAAACTCGTAGCCCTGACCCCGATACTTCTTTCTTTCCTTTCTGGTATAAAATCTCGCCTTCTTAATGTTACAGCACGCAAAAATTTAATTAGAAATTATGATTGCCACGTATTCAAACTCGGGGGAGGACGTGGGAGGGCGTAATATAGTATAACTAACTACAAAAGTAGATTAACCTCGAAGCTATCAAAATGTTTAAATGAAAGAGTTCTAAAAATAGGTAGTGATTATCACATCTTTGAGGGAAATTATTTTATTTAATTATTCAGGAATTTAGGTAGTAAATAAGGTTTATATAATTTTTGACGCCATTTTCCAAAATGGCGGCGGATTTTAAAACATTTCTTTGGTTAAATCTTAAATGAAAGGGTTTAAACATGAGCAGCGATTACCGCATCTTTGAGAGAAACTATCATATTTATCTTATAATTATTCATTACTCGATTCCGTAAATAATATTTTTTTAAACATTTTTGGACGCCATTTTCCAAGATGGCGGTGGATTTGAAACGTTTCCAAGTCAGTATTCAGTTTCATTACAGAGGAATGAACATACTAAACTACAGTTTTAGCTTCCTCAATAAAGTGGTTCAGGTTGGGCGTTGATTAAAAGTCAGTCAGTGACTTTTAATTACGGATAAAAATTTTAATTGATAACTTCGAGTTATTTTCAATAAAAGATGGAATAATAGCCTGGCTCCGACTCGCGATAAAACTATGATGATATTTTTTTTTTAAATTATTTCTTTTTTTTTTCCTCGCGGAGTTATCAAGAAATAATAACATACGAGGAATCGGTGTTAATAAAACTCGTTTTTCGCGTTTCAAAATATTTCATATCAACCTTTTCTTTTTTGGAGGTATCATGGCTTTAATGGGGAAAGGCTTAACAGGCCTTTGTAAGTTAAATTGTAACTAGAGATATTGAATGTATATACGAGAACCGTATAATAGAAATTTACTTGGCGTAATGTAATTGCCAAAGTCAAACTTTTTTTAGTTCGCGGACGACTATTTCAGAGGATGCTTTCGTAATTGAGATTTTCGCAAAATTTCAAGTAAAGTGGTTATTTTAGAAGATGAAGTCATATTCAAACTCAAATTCCATAAAGTTACTCTACGGTCTATATAGAATATTAATGAAATTTATATTCATAGAAGTCAAAGTTTTCACAGACTGACTGATAGTCAACACCAAGCCCAAGCCGATTTAATATAAGTAAAATGCTGATATTTTGCAGGAACCTTACTCTTAAGTTGTAAGCACGCACTAAATAAGATGTTTTCCAATCCCCTGCCATCTTGGAAAATGGCGGCCAAAAATGTAAACAAAACACCTTTTTGGAATAACATCCGCGGTTCCCTTATATTTAGTACACTGGTTGCCTCTATCCTATAGACCCCGGGCCTTATGGCTTTTGGTCTTCGATTTTCCGCCATCTTCAAAAATGGCAGCCCAAAAGCTAGTAAAAATGTCCCGACGGACTGATAGGCAACGCCGGGTGCCTTTGAAACTAGGTTAAAAACGTAATGAAGAATTTTTTTACATTTCTGGCCGCCATTTTCCAAGATGGCAACCGATTAGATAAATCTTCCTTAGTATGTAGCTAATACCTAAGAGTAACTTCCCTGAAAAATTGCTGAATCCTAGGTAAAGCGGTTTGGTCAGTGAGTTAATAATCAGTCCATCAGTCAGGAAATGTAAAATTTGAAAAGGCTATTTCAAGTAACTGAAATAACTTTGCAATCTTATCCAACTTGTCTTAGGTTTCGATTTGTTAAAAGGAAATGGATTAAGAATGAATTTGTAAGGAATTAAAGCGTGCGTGATTCGCGAAATGAGAAGAGAGTTACAGATCGGAAAATAATGATTCGAGGAAAAGAAATAAAAAAACCGAGTGCGTCCTTCCAATTCCATCGGACAAGGGTGCCCGGCCATTATTAATTAAAGCTAATGGTTTTTATTATATATATATCTAGAAACCAATTTATAATCTGGGTGGAAATTATGTCATGTATAATTAAATTAGATTATCCCCCCCGACTATGGGTTGGTTAATTGATTGATACTTAATTGAGATTAAATAACACCAAACTAGGAAATGTTTTCCAAATATTACATAGCCTTAGGAAAATTCCAATTAAAAATAATTAAGCATTTTTTTAAGATAAAAACCATAGTGTGTGGCAAACGGGTAAATATGAAATATAGGTATCTGATAATTTTTTGGGGTTAAAGATAGAGTTGTATTAATTAAAATTATACTAATATTTTAAATAAATAAATATTGACTGGACTACGCAATAATTGCGCAACGAGAGCGATTATTTTCCAAAACAATTGTATCCAGAATTCAACATATTTAAAAACTTAAAATTAAACCACGAACATCATCTAGATAGAGAGAAAAACAATAAAAGAAATAGCCCACCCCTTACTTAAATATAATTAAAAATAATAATTATTAAGTTAATTAAAATTAAATCTCCCTAAGGTAAAACCTTTCATCGAGACAAATTACCTTTTAAAATTAATTTATTTTAAATACGTTAGCGTTAATTTAGGGTCGTAATTTATCCCAGATAGAAACACGCAACATTAAATTATGGTATGGTAAACCGGATAACGCTAATTTTCCTAATACTTAAGAATGGTTATTATTAAAACATATCCTATAGAAGTACAAATAAAATAAACAATGATAATAACCACGTAAACATTTTTAAAAACCTAGAATAACCCTGTGAGCCATAAAAATATCGTGATTCCACAAAATTCCTTTAATACTACAGGCGCGTTTGCAGACGAAATAATGATAACAATAAAAATATTATTATAATTACATGGATACTAGAGTATGTGGTTGAAGTACTAGTTGAAGATGCATCGAAGGAAATCCTTCCATAAAATGGTTGGATAAAATGTCCTAGAGATTGGTAGAGGGTTGAATATTCAAATACTAAAGCTTAAACTAGAGCAAAACTAGCTGAAATATTTACTATTAGCATCAAAAGCATCCGTCTAGACATTTTTAATAACATTTCGGGCCGCCATTTTAAAATATGGCGGCGAATTTATTCCCAAAAGCTATAAAACCCGTCTATAGTATTTAGGAAACCAGTGCATTAAATATTAGTGAAATCGGTTGAAACGCGCGGACGTTAAAACGTAAAGGTTTTTTACATTTCTGGCCGCCATTTTTCAAGATGGCAGCGGAATGGAAACATCTTTCTTGATGCGTACCATCCCTGCAAAGTTTGAGCCTTCTAGGTAAAGAGGTTAGGGCTGATTATCAGTTAGTCAGCCAGGAATTTGACTTATAAAGATATAAATTACCAAACCATCTTATCCTTTAACTATGACAACATCGAATGAAATAAAAACCGAAATATAAATAAAATAAATTCTTGGAAATTACTTCCTTCAAATTAAAATATTAAATTCCGTAATTAATACGTTATGCAAATTATAAATAAACTTCCCCAGAGCAGGAAAACACTACTTGGGGATTAAATTATGAAAATGAGAAAAAAGAATTCCATTATATTCACTTTTTATAATGACGCTTGAATCTATTAAAAAATGCGAGCCATTAAATTAACGCCGCAAAAGCCGAAAGGGAGGCAACAAAAATTAAGACTTGAAAAATATTTTAAGGGAGTGTTTCAGTGTGTTTCGAAAGATAAAGTGGTCAGTTTTGCACGAAGCAAACAAACAGGAATTTATGTATTTAAAAGCGGGGATGGATAACTGGACTCTTTGGGGTAAGAAAAAAAGAGGCGGTACTTATTTTACATAGTAAACAGGGGGTAAGCAACCTTCAGTATCGAGACATACAAGGGGGTAGATACATTGCCATCCGTCACTGCGCACTCTCATGACACAAAATGACTACAGCGCAGGCGCCAAAAAGCGAGATGGAAGGCGGAGTTTTACCCCCGTGTCTAACCCTCTTAAATACATCGAAATGGTCTATCATCAAACGATATTTTTAAATTTCTTTACGAGTTAAGAGATGGCGCTCTCTTCACTCGGTTATTTATTCATTCCCGTCTCATTTCAATGCATAAACTCCTGGTAAGGCGTACTCTGTTTAGATCCAATCGTTTTAAATAACCAAACTAAACGCTAAAGTTTAAAGTTATTGTTATTTAAAATTTAATTGCGCCACAGCGAGAAAATTAAAAATAAGTTATGGTGAGATTACGTGGGATTTTATGCGCTAAAACCATTTCTCGTGACGCCCACAAGGTAATGCAATTACTGGGTTCAACAAAACCTCCATTAACCCAAAATATAGCCGAAACGAAACAAGACGTTGCTTATATTCTCCATTAAATCAATGATTTAAAATAAAATGGCTTTTACAGACAATAAACGACAACTGTATCATTAGTCATGCCGCGAAATTAGTTTTGTAAGAGGGGGATGATATCTGGCGCTAAGCCTTTGTAAGGGGGATGGTAAGACAATCGTTTGTACTACACATATATCCATTATCTTAAATGTTTATTAATGAAAAATCGTGTTTCTATATCTGATAATGGTACCACTCACGACCCACGATTAAAATTTTCTCTCTATTTCTTGTCCTAGAATTTATAATTAAAATCGTTGCTCTTTTTTATTTTCTTTTAATAAAGGGTCGAATATTTTCAAATATAATTGTCCTTATTAAATATGGAATGTGTTTGTTATTATATATAGTTGTATTCGTTAAAATAGTACACGCATTAGTAGCATTAAATACCGTAAAACCAGTATTTTAGCGCAATTTGTAAGAAATAAATTAACGAAATGTAGGCCTAGTCCATTATAGGAATTTTTATTGTGTCGCGAAGATACTTTTTTCTTTAATGAGGGAGGGGTTTGTATCTGCGCACTAATGTACAGACTATGAAACGGTCACTGGAGCAAACATAGGGTCAAAAGTAACGTATTCCCATGTATAACCATAAAGATATAATGTAGTAGAAACAATTCAAACTATGAAAACAAAGGTCAAGGCTTAGCGAGAAACAGTATTTTAGAAGCTATAAAAGTTTTTTTTACCTTTTGAAAAGTGTTGGAAATCGTCAAGAAACAAATTTGGAGAACAATGTCTTAACGCTAATTAACATTCACTAACCCTTCTAACGGTGACTGGAGTACAGTACCCAACTTATATGGTTCATGTTTCGCTAAATGGGAATATCGTAAATGTTACCATTGAGTAGAGAGAAAATGAAGGTTAAAAATCTTGTAAAAGCCATGCAGGGACTTTGTTTATACACAAATAAACCCCCAAAAAGAAGGGAACCCAGTTTCTTTAAGGGTGTTTCTAGGGGTAGTTCTAAGAAAATTGGTTTGAAAAGCACCGTTATTAAGGCCTCAAAACGCGTCCATACTGACAATATTGATGTCAATTAAACTGCAATAACTCACTAGACGACGCCACGCACCATGTACGGCGGGCGCCAACTACCATCTCAAAGTAAAAAAGTGCCCAAGTCCAATATTCAGCAAAGAAGACTTCTGTTGGGTTGGAAGGAAGACACGGTTTCTTGGCAACTTTAAAATTGGGATTGTGCACGGGGTTACCCATCTTTTACAGGAATCGGACGGTAAGGGGGTCCAGGGCAGTGGCGCCACGCTGAGATTACGATTTTAGGGTTTAGGCCTAACCCCACCGTCTACTTATCAAACGTAAACATGGGGTTCTTGGCGGCTCAGGGGTCAAGAAGGCGCGCCATCATGATGTACAAACTACAAAATAAGCCGACAAACGGCCTTTCCAACCCATTGACTCCGATTTATACTACAGAGCGGTGAAGGAAGGGTTGCGATAATTATGGACCAGGAGCTACTACACTCATACAAACTATATCACCGTGAAAATACACGGGACTACTTTTCCCTTCAAGGACAGGTATTGATGTATAAGTACGCTTAGCTGTGCCTTCACCCCATTTGAACACAGGCTTTGACTACGTCTTTGGGGTTATTGGAAACCAGGTCTTCTTTTATGGCGAATGAACGGGAAAATTAAAATGTTTTTCAGGCATAAAACTGTATTTTGTATTTTCTATAAAGAGATTGAGGGTTATTACGCGTATTAGCTTCGAATCGTATAAACTCGTACTAAGGGTGTGTTTGAAGCTATAGTTAAATTTAAATATGATGGTGCCCAGCCCCCAGTCTCATTGTCGCCGGATTTTGGAGATATTTGCATTAATGGGGTGGTTTTTAGCATAATTCTAAACCCTGAGAAACACTAAGCCTAAACATTTACTGTCTTCGGAAATACGTATTTGCGCAAAAATCTTGAGTCATGTGGCAGCGCCTCAAAATTACCTTTCAATATTTCACCCTAACTAACGTTTTAAAAACGAGCCAATTATTTCCCGAAAATTTAATAACCATCTCGTATAAGGTTCGTTCGGAGTTTTTGGGAAAGAAGGGAACAGCAGAAGGGAACATTACCGGTGCTGGTAAATTAATTAAATTCGAAGAAGTTTATAGCGTAACCCACAAGGAAACAATATCTTACGCTAAACGTTTAATCATCTTAAAGAAATATTCTTCTCTTAATTCGACAATTAAGATGCCATTCCTAATATTTCGTCTATACTATGACCAAGAAAAAGATAAAAAACCCTTGGGTAATTTTTTATCAAAAACGTTTATAATAATAATAGCGGCAATATAACAGAAAACTGTTCGCCCGAGAGCCAAAAAGGGGCGAAAAAATAATTGGCTTTCTATAATTCACGAAGCTATAAAAACTAATTAAATATTGTAAGCCCCGAAACGTTCGCGAGTTTTATAACACTGTACAAAGTATTATTTGTACCATGAGTTTTCATTATTGACTGCTTGTCACGAAGCAGCGTGGGAAATAAGGCGGTGGCACAGGGCAAATGACCAGTTTAAAAATTGCCTGGACCAGTTTAAAAATTAAATCGGAGGGGGTCAGTGGTCCACAGGACCATTAAGAAAATTCAAGGGTTTCCAGAGTCCAGACATTAGCTAATATATTGTAATTATCCACTTCTTCAATTTAGTAGACGACGCGCCCTGGTCAGTGGTCATGGACCAGTTTATTTATTCCAAGCCAGAGGGGTCGCTGGCCCAATGTCCAGTTTAAAAAAAATCCTTATTTCCCACCCTGTCACGAAGTGAAGTAAATGAAACGTCATGGATTCTCTTAAAGCGACGCCTGGTGAGGCGCTGCCAAAGGCTTAATATGCAGACCAAATAGGAAAATGGAGTGCAAAACCAAGTGTAGTCAATTCTCGCTTGTCGTTCTCGAAATAGCTCTCAGTAAGTCTCATAGCATTATGAAGTATAGGTCATGCTTATGGAACATATCTTATGATTGTACAAATACTTTCTGGCATCGCTGACGGAATTTTCAAGGCCTATTTATCAAAGACGACGAAAAAGCTAGATTGCTTTATAGCCTTCTTCTCGAGTTAATGCACCACGTAATTTATTACCGTGAAACGAAATAGATGGGGAAATTAAAATTAATTATATAGTTAAACGAATAGTACTATTCGAATATGTATTTCTTCCCATTGGGCAATTACATCAAATCACGGGGCCATCGTCGCGAAAATTTTAGCTCAGGCCACACCCAATAATGTATTTCACTAATGGTCAAAACTGTGGATTTTGTTTTTAAACATATCTTTCGGATTTTTATTTTATTAGGGAAACACGAGTTTTGGTGCTATTAGTCTCGGTGTTTCACTATTTTGACCGAACAAGCAAAATTCATGATGAATGTCTAAAATCTGAGAAACTAAGGTACTTATCTTGAAATACCGGGAAATTAATGGAAAAACATTGAATTCATTTCAAATTTTCGACACTTATTTAGAAGGTAACCATAATATTACGTAACGTCCTTATCAAACAGAAACCCATTATATATACTTTTGGCAGTTACCAATACAGTTAATTCTCAAATCCAAAACTAACATATTTGCAATTCCATCATGAAGCCACATTCAATTTACAAGGTTTCCCATAGATGGCTTCATTGGCGTAGACTGCAAAGGCCCGTTACGTAACAATGATGGAATTGGCCATATGTCTAATCAGCGCCACTAGCGGATGGTCTGAAAACTACTCCCATAGAGTCTAGGTATATTTAAGCGGGTTTGCAGAATTTCCGTCAGATGGCGCGGCGTTCGAGCCACCTGGCGGAAATTCTGCAAACCCGCTTAAATATACCTAGACTCTATGGGAGTAGTTTTCAGACCATCCGCTAGTGGCGCTGATTAGACATATGGCCAATTCCAATATGAACAGGACAGAAAAACGCGCGTTGCATAAATAATGAAGGGCGAAAGAGTATACGCGGCGTTAGAGTTGTTTAGGCTTAATGAGAGACGATAAAAAGGGGTTCGTCCATTGGGAGTCATTGGCATCGACGCCGCAGCCACCATCGAAGCCGCAATGCCAGCAAGCAACCCAGCGTGCTTTAATTACGATTATGCCGCGGAAAGATAGACCAAGGCTTATATCAGAGAAGCCTCTATTATTGGCGGACACAGGGACTTGCCAAATCAAACGAGAGAAAGATCTCCCGGCTCGACCGCAGGGCGTGGTACGAATTTACCTTTCCCCCCTAAAGGTGGTAGTGGTCATCGCGAGAGCTTTTATGGCCCTTGGTCACGAAGCGTTCCCAGCCAACTCCACCCTAGAGAGAAATATTAAGTCCGAGGCTTAGCTCTTCAATCTCATCAATAAGTGATGGACAGTAATGATAATGATACCAAAAAAGGGGGATGAATTAAGAATATCAAATCTAAGGGACTGACTCTCTTTCACCTAAGAGCATTTCTATTCGACTTTTGTCTAAATTGAAGCGCCCCACTTAAGGGGGAGGGTTGAATACTATATGGCACCCATTAGTATTTTTATCATTCGAATAAAGTACATTACTCGAAGTAAAACAACTCTGGGTATGGGTCATGATTGTTCATTAATATTTCAACCGAAAAACCAACCAACCCTCGCAGCTCTTCTTTTACTTTCGGTAATGACCCTCTAGTACCAGATAATTGAATGCCTTTACTTTTCTTAATACATATCAGATATTTCTATTCTCGTCCGTTTCTGTTAATAGTGATTTTCCCCTCTTGAGGGTCGAAGAATAAATTCAATTTTGGGGTGCAGTTTTAAAAAAAAAGGAAATAACATTTCCAGCTCTAGTTAAGTATTGAATATGCCATGCAGCTGCGTGCTTTTGGATTATTACGCGAAGTATATCTTTTCACGTAAACGAATTCGAAGAATACGAGCACCATTAGATTGATTTAAAATGATCGTACGTGAAAATAATTATCCATAACCACTGAAAAGTATTTTTGAATTTGCTTCATACATTTACCCGTCTATGTCTATGAAAAGTAAAGGGGACATATAGCTAAGATTTACCAAAAGCATCATTGCCTTTAACGCGACACGTGGATGTTCTTGAAACTGCTAGCTTGAAGTAGAGATGGATAACTTTGCAGTCTGTACCCCATCTATGGCAACGAAGTACTCCCAGCACGCCCCCTATATCTCATAAAATGAAGCTAGTTCTGATACAAATTCAAATACACTTAACAGTCGCCTACCGAAGGGTAGGGACACAGGGAGACTTTCATTGCCGCACATGCTCCATCATCACTGCTACTCCACCTCACATCTTTTCTCTCTTCCGTTAGTCCACCCAGACTTAGGAGGACACCATTTAACAGACTTACGGATACAAGTGCAAAAATTACCATCTAAATCTTTACAAGCGTTATGCCCCGTTGCCCATCAAAGACTGTACTTAATAATACACGTATCTTTCCGAATTAAACCTCGTTGATAGATTTATAATAATGTTATTAAAATATTCCACATCATCCCCTTCAAAAGTCCGACATGCAAGGGAGACAATTGAACAAAAATTCAATTGTATCCCTCGTAGAAAAATGGAACTGACGCTACAGCTCCATCCACGTAATGCTTATGCCGTGGTTTTAAACCCCCTCATTGTGCGTGGTGGATAATGACATCCCTTCGGCCACGGCGGATGTCAGTTTGTCCGAATTATATACGCTTCTCTTTTCCTGATATACATCAATGTTATATATATTTTTTTCTTCTTAATGAAAGAAGTTAACGAGCTGTGTCTCTTTGTAACACCTGTAGGGGTCTCTATCCCGTCCCTTCATTCATTGCCAAATTTAATAATAGCCCCTTTTGGCGTTATTTACATTTATTTTGGTAAATCTCTATATCGTCTTGATATACCAAGGAGAATAAAGATTGGATAGGATATGAGTTTAAAAGTGTGAATTATAACACGTCCAGTACCAGCAGTAAGGAATTATAATTCTGGGTTTATTTCAGAAAGTGATTGGCGATTTAATCGGCTTCTTCGAATCTCATTAAACAAAATAGAGCTAAATATTGGGTTGCAACCCATATTTTTGGGTATATTTTCAAAATTTTGGGGGTTTTTTTTTTGAAAAATAATTAATAGCGGTGCTGTAACTCGTTGAATGTTTCTCTACACTGCTCCTCATTCTATAGAAAAACTGTCAGGTATGTAATTTATAGGGTCAATATCTAATGGACTTGATCTTGTCCGCGCAGATGTGTTCACGAGAATGTCGCCCGTATACATATTTCTGATAGATTACCACACCACGGTTACTAAATCCTCCATGGCTACATAAGTCTGGTGTATTCTCGAGTTTCACGTCACTGATATTTGCAAGTCAATTTGACGTAAGTTGTCTGTTTTTCACGACCCCTTATTAAGTTAATAATTATTCGTTTCTACAAACAGGAAACCCTTAGTCTATAGGCTATATTTAAATCACAATCCCCTATACATACCCCAAGCTCTAAATGCGATTTGCGTCTCAGCACATTATAAAGGCTGCTATTTTAGAATATAACTTAATTATTAGTTTGGTGTAAATTCTTCAATGTTTACTCGCTCTCCCGATTTCTCTTCTAAGTAAGAATTACGGACAATTCAATTAAAGGAACACACAAGAAGACCTAAGCCTTGGCCATTTAAAAACTAATGTAGAGTACGATGTTGGGTTTGTTTCGAGTTAATAATGGGTGGAGATACTTGTATTATAATTATTAATTTATTTATTGGCGCGGATCCCCGTTTCATTATTTAATTCTCAAGCTTCCTGCAGGGCTTATTTTTATTTGTATTTACATTTAAAAATTTTGTTTATCCGTTTGTTAATTTTTTAAATCAAATGAGCCATAAAATTGCGGATATTGACAGTGATTTATAAAATGCCCAAGGTAGATTTATATAAAGTTATAGCTATAATTATTCTTCCCAACTTAATGCCAATTAAATCTCGCAATACATCAAATTTATAGTTTCATCTAATAACTTTCTGTTAATCTATCTCAAAATTCTGAAATAGAGCAGATCAATTTTAAACTTCGCATTGTTATGAAAAACTTAGGGGTTATATTTTAAACTCATACATAAATCATGCAGACGTTAATCAAATGAAGTGAACTTTAATGGATGGCTATAATTTTATATATGTAGAAATATTGAAGCCTTTGGCGATGATCTATCCATGGAAACCATTCTGGGTCAGAGTTCAAAGTCATCCTCAATAAATAAAATATGGCGTTCAATGATGATTTATTAATGAATTTTTTTTATCAATTATTATACAGAGTTCTACGCCGCATTAAATTCAAATATAACGTGATAACGTGACCGTTTCGACAAGCGAAGCCCCGAAGGACAAATGTAAATAACTCGCACGAGATACACGCGAAGCTATACGCTTGACGGACGACTTTAAGACGTCCCTCGAAAAAGAAAAAATGTTTAAAAAATTATTTATTCTAATAGAACGTTTAAAATCTAATTGGACCTCCGTCAGAAACTATTAGCGAAATACCTCTAGACTCTAAACAGTCTAGAGAGTTCTGAGCTTGAATTCGCGTAAAATTGGCAGATGTTTATTCAGTCGAGACTCTATTCGAGAAACAATCGACGAAACGTTTAATTGTATAATTATATAATGGTCGCAATTAAAAAGAATACATCAATGAAAACCTTAGGATTTAAATGAAGTTGTCTTTGTGGGAAAACACGTCATACTTATTAAAGGAAAAATATGTCCTTAAATTATTAAGTCATCATTCATTTTCAGGAACCAACTTGCTGAACTAAGAGGGAGGGGTTTGGATCTTGAATTTTATGACGAGGTTCTTAAAGACCACCCATTTCGTTCCGCCACATACAAACGGCATCAACTTGTTTAAGGAAATGAAACTTTTTATCTTTTAGTTTGGTAATTCATTCAAGTCCCATTCCTTTACCAACCTGATATATTTAAAAAATATCACTCTATTATTTTGGCATAGTATGAAGGATTAGAGGTAATTTGCAACGGCCTTAAGTAAGGATTGAAATTCATCGACTATCATCTGGTGTTACGTATATTATATTGGGCGTCTGTGAGCGCGCACTCTTTACAGAAGGGCTGAGTAAAAGACGGAGAAACTCATAGCTTGCCTCATCTGCTCCTAAAAAGGGTTTTAGATTTAATGAAGACGAATTTGGCAGCTGCCCGGCCAGAGATGCGCGCGCGCCATGTTGCTACAAGCCATACTGCTATAGTAATCACAAGGTTCAGTTCGCATACACAAAGCGCAAAATGGTACGCGCTGCACCAGTTCACTATTTGACGCTATGTGCTAAAGATACGTGCTAAGTGCACTTCATTATAGGGCACTCAACGGAGTGCAAACGGTATGGAGCGTACGAGTGACGTGATTTCGGGTTCAATGCCGAGAATCGAAGTTGAAGCGCGAACAGGAACCAAATCCTTTTAAGAGAGACGCGAAAGCTGCCAAGACGTCTAATTAGCCCCAAAAGAGAAAAGAGAAAGTATTCGAGGGAATGAAATATACAGTGGATATTGTATACATCAGCGCGGCATCGCTTTATGAAAACATTAAGCTCACTTAAAGACAGACAGAAAATGAAAAGCGGGTACCGCGCGTCTTATAAGCCTTGGCCAGAACACTGCGCACTCCATATACATCCGTATAACTCAGCTCTTTAAAAGCGCGTGCCACCAAGCGGCAAACACTTGACCCAAAGACCTTTTTCCACGGCGTAATAACGCAACGTTAAAACAGCGTCGACGACTAAATACGAACGGCCAGCGTGATGCAAGACCGAGGCTTAGCGGGAGAAATGGAAAAATAACTCTGGCAATCAATCATATTTTTAGTGGCGATGTCATTCCTAAAGCTCGAATTCGCCCCGAATATTAAAAACCTAGAGATGGTTATAGTATATTAAAAGTAAAGCGCGAGCGTAGCGTGGGACGAGCGTAAAGCTTCGCGTTTTAATTTTATTTGAAGAAGAAAGAGGGAGAACGAATATGACAGAAGCTTGTCAAAATCAACGCCGCCACCGCAAGCTTTTTAAAAAATAAACTTTTAGGGATTGTTTAATCAAATTGAGTTGCTTCCCCATTGTTTTAAAACTTAACTTTAAATGTTTTATGTTTACGTAATGCTGTTGGCAAAGTGGTCTAAGAGAATTTTAAGTTTTGATTTTAGTGGGCCTCACGACTTATTTTTATACACTTTAAAAGCGTGCCAGGCGTTAAAATGATAATACTACACAATTGTCTTAGAGCCATGAACGCGACGAATACCGCCAGCCAGCCAGCCGGGATAACCAAGCTATAAGGTTACTGAGAGAACAAGGGTGACCACTAAATTTTTTTTTCAATTCCAACGTAGCGTATTGACGTTGTTTTAAATCTACGTGCCAGCACGTACTGCTTTGGGCATTGAATAGAACATTATTGTCTAACACTATATACTGGAAGTAAATCACTCGAGATTGAAATCACCCAGTTACGTAAAACATCATTACAGATGGCGTTTTTTGATAGGATACAGAATATTTCAACGAATAAATCTTTAAATTCCGGCAGTAGAGCCTTTGGAACTGTTTAGCATTTTAGCTCCACGAGAGGCTCTGGCTAGTGGCTACCAGTATCAGATTCATCATGAACCGATTATGCGGAGTGAGCAGCCCCTTGGAAATCATCCAAGACGATTCTACAATAGCGCGTCACTCGTCAAATTGGATTCGTTTCATATATGTATCGAATTCAACTAGATGGTTTGAAATTGAAAATGTGGTATTTCGGTGACATAACCATTTATAATCACCGAATAGATTATTGTAGGGGGTGTAGTCAAGTATATTAGGTTTAGAAATTTTTTTATCCTCTTTTGGTTATAGTCATCTTGCCGCCCAATCGGGATCTTGATGATAGTTGGCCTTTAAAATATATCGAGCCAAAGGTGGCTCCGCCTAGCGGTGAAAAGATCGGCAGAGCGGGTGTGCGTGAGACGTTTGCACGAACGCACCCAGTCACGACTTAACGTAACGTAATCTCGACCCCTCGCGCTTAAACTCCAAAAAAATCTACCATTTTTGAAACCCTCCCGGACCACGTGGGGGCGCTAGTCAACGTTTTTTTCATACAAGCGGCACGAATAAGAAAACTTTTCTAAAAACGAAAAAACATTCTCCCTAATTCTCACTCCATGGTATGAGTCGAAACGCCAGAAAAAAATAAAAAGATACTCCAGAAAAATAGCTCTTACTTTTTCGTGGGTCCTAATGATCTTTTCTGATTCACGATTTTTCTTCGCTTCTTATTTTTTACTTTACAAAACCCCGGATGTACATTTTTAGTGGTTTTTGGTTTGGTAGGTACTTACAGCAGTGGGTGCTATGGTGAATCAAACGCCCATATTACCTATGAAGAAATAAAAAAAAAGAAATGAAACATTATTTGAAACTGTAAGTATAAATACACATCTATCTATTATTCTTGATTTTAAGGAGCGATAATTGGAACTCAATATGTAGTAGTGCAGTACCCAAAGAAGATATAACAAAAGAACTGGCAGTTAGAGTATGAATATTTAACTATTAGAAATTGATTCCAATCCAGCTCATACATTAACATGTTCTTCAAATCAAAGTTCAGCAAGAGCTTAGCGTCAGAATAAGTTGTCGCGATATACTTCTTTTGACAGTTAATAATAAATAATAATAATTATAATTTGAATTATAGTCGAGAAGGTACTGAATTATCCATGAATTTAACTACGCCACTAAAACATAAGTATACACCATAATAACTCTTTCTTCATCAATATGAACTCGAAACTAAGCTTGTTAAGTTTCAAATCATGTAGATAATCTATTTGAATGCTAACCCGGTACGGAATTGAGCATACGTTGTCTAACTAGAAGATTGAGAATCCTTTTACCATTTACATATCACGAAGAACATACATAAAATGATTTTAAACACGGTCCACTGTATAATATTAGTTCAAATATTTCAACAAAGAGAACTTTTATGTTCAATCATCAGTTTAAATCATCTAAAATACACCCTTTTTAAACCCATCTTAACAACGCGAATAAACTAGCTTTTGAAAAATAATAATACACCTTCTTGTCATAAAATTACCGAGCTAAGGTTTTTGAGAGATGTATCCAAAGTATATAATAATGCTAAAAAGAAGTGATACACTTACCAACAAATCCTTGCGCTTGCTACTGATACAATCGCACTTATTATATATTATATAAGCTATATAACAACGTTAAGCAAGTTTTAGTGCTAACAAGAAGTAATATCTAGTTTATAAGGGAGAAGGTATAAGTTGTTTAAGTATTCGCGCACCATAGTCCCAGTCCCCCTTTCAAAATACAAGGGGGGACGTAAAAGGACGTCGGACTAATTCGCCTCTCCTCAGTCGGAAATACGTAATTTTCGTCATTCGCGTCGTGCTTACGTGGTTTTTACGAACCAATGAGATGCTGGTTGTAATTTAGAGGCGGGGATTAACTCCGGACCTACGTTTGGACTGGAGATAAAGCTGGAAATGTGGCGAATTTATACCTTTTCCCTAATAAACTAGATATCACTTCTTGGTGCTAAATATAAATAATGATTATACTCATATGCAACAGTGAAATTAACATATTTATAGAGAAATACGACAACTAAAAGTGTCTATAAACCCGTTGAATACCGCAATTTGTAAACATTCCACAGTCTGACGACTTTGTTGAAGTTATTTAATCGGTATAAACAAAGGTAATAAATATTATTGTCGAAAGATTTAGTAACTTATCTGGCTGCCATTTTCCAAGATGGATGAAAATTGAAAAAATCATCCTTAGACAGTATCTAGATTCAACATTCTCCCGACTGAAATATTATACACCTCAAATACTACTTAAATATGCCCAAAATATAACAATATCAACAAACGAACATTTATAAGGCAGACAAGAAGTAGACACGCCAAGAGAATTCATTGTTAAACAAGCGAAGTTTATCCCTGCTGTCGAAAACATTAAGCGACTGAAGCGCCAGCGGCGAAAACTCGATGGGGGATATAGGGGCGGTAAAATCACGCAATGATATACGCAAAAAAAGTTCCTAAAAGAAATCTAAGTATTCAATCTCTTAAACGGATAAATAATACAATCAAAAACTCATAAAACAGGTGGAAAAAGATCTTAGAGCGATGCGAGAATTACATGATTTCTTTTTTTTTCCAGCCCTAGAATGACATTGAATAAGAAAGGGGCTGAAAATAAGTTCTTTTTAAATTTCACGGCCAACTTGGATTGAAGAAATGAATGATACAAGCTCCTCTTTCTTTATAGGTGTCATTATACCCGTATATTTATAAAGAAATATGGTAAGACAACGTAAGAAGATGTATTTTTCATATTATACATCGAAAAGCTGAACGTCAAAACAATGGGTTATGTACTAGCCCAACTTGTCCGATATTCAATTAAAGGCATTAAAAATTTCGACTCAAACTCATCATGGGCACAAATTAGGTTCTTTGTCTGTCATCATGGGCTTATTTTGAGAGCGTTTAAAAATCAAAGAGCACACTAAAACGATTTACGTTAACTATACCCGGTTTAAGAAAGTTACAAAAGAACATTCCTAAAATGTTGCATCGTGACTGTATAAAGCGTCACCCACTCATGGCAGTTTATTGTGTTCAGTTATAGGGATTGATCATAAAGATTCAATCAAATCACGGCAAATATTCTTTCTTAACAAGCCTAACTCTCACGAAATTCAAATAATAAAATCTGAGGGATAATTATGGTGAATACATCATTTACTTAGTGTCAAAAATTTTCGATCACTTGAGTCATGCAGGCACTGTCGTTAGTAAATAAAACGATGGATTTGCTATGTTATTATCATTAATTTGAACTGTCTACGTTAATTATATTTGATTTTGGCTTATGTACAGCAACATCTTAAGCATTACAAAGCACCTGGTAAAATTCCTCCTGACACTTGAAAAGATTTGGATGCCCTTCACTCCAACTAAAAACTTTGCAAAAACAAAGATCTCGAAAATGTAGACAAATACAAACAACATCCTTACAAAAACCTCTCAACGCGCCAAAAACGTATTCAAACAAAAACATACGCGAGAAATCTAACCTTTAAAAAGTAAGTACAAGACAATCTTTACCAGAGTCCCCTCACCGCCAAAAATCACAAGCTTTCTCTTTGTCTAAGGCGAGATGAAAGCCCAATTCGTGGGGATATTGCAGCGTAGAAACCTCAAAACAGAGATTTTACCGCGGGGAGGTTGGAAGAAATAGGACTGTAACTCGCAAGGGCTTGGACGCCACAATGTCTCTAGACCAGCAATTACCGACTCCGATTAAGGATGATTTGGTTTTAAGTACTTCACCTCAGTTCGCCAGCCCCTACACACGTTTGCAATGGTATAGTAAAGATACCCCGACTCGGAGAAAACCTTCGTGAAAACCCTTGGTAATGCGAGTACCCCCTTTTTAGTTCGGGGAAAAAAAAAGTAAAAAGAAACGTTCAGACCTAAAAGACGGTAATTACGGTATAGCTTTTCGCTTTCTCTAAAAGTTACTATCATAGGGGTGCCGCCAGGTAAGTTAAGAAAATATGACTCTTAACCATATTTATCGATACATATTCCCCAAAAATGTGCATGTATTTTACGGATGGGTGCATTTTTAGAAAAAGAAAATTATAAATTTGTTGAAGTGTTTAAGATAAACATTCGATATCGACAAAAAAAGGTTATTAAAAAGATTTTTTTACTTGAGTACTCAGCTTGTTCGGTCTTAACAGTATAAAACCCCTGATAAAACCTAATAAATAATGGTTTGTTTAAAATATATCCTCAAATTTAAAAACGTCAAACTATATTTTAAATATATCATTAAGATGGTGTAAAAAACCCACATAAGACAGCCCGAGGACAAAGCATTAACGTAATATCATTAGACTTCTGTTTAAAGGAAAAGTTCAGGTAACGTAACATTATACCTTAAAAGAACATCCTTTTAATTGTAATAAGTAAAGTAATTAATTCTAATCAAACCGCGATACCTCTGAGCTAATCAAAAAAATGTTCACTGCGCGAATACAGTGGCAAACCGAATTACATTTCTAGTTTCCTTTTCATTTTGTGACTATACTTATGTGAGGTTAAGCCGCAAAAGGTACAATGTGTCTTGACACTCTTGTTTTAATCATTATAAAAAAATGGCCGAGCCTTAGGGATTGCTGCTATCGCCGTGGTAAAAAAGTGAAAATGGAATGGTAGTAGACTAATATTTATAATTGAGCTTAATTATACCGTTTGAATTAACGTTCATATTTGGGATATAACTTTCAATAGCTTATAGAAATATGGGAGTATGAATATGTAAATTATATATAAAGAGCCCCACAAAAAAAGTGTATTACAAGAACAGTAGGCCATTAGCTATAATGGCCTTGAAAAAATGATGGAATTTGGAATTAAGCGTTTTGTCACAGTGTTAAACTTTGAATCGAATAAAAAAGATATAGTAATTATAACCATTCCGATGTAGTTAAAAATGTGGTTAGTTAATAAAGAAATATTTAGTAACGCCTTTCTAGAGTTGCAAACAAACATCGATCAGAGTGTTTTTGTCTGCAAGAAGATGAAGTTTCTATTTCTATAACTTTAATAAAAGCGGGACATTACAATGTAAAAATCACAAGATACGTAAAAACAGATCTAACCTTTCAACTAGATTCAAGGAAGAATTAACATTACCTACACTATAGTAACTGTATTTCACTTGTAGTAATGTACTTCTGCTAACGGTAATTCCGTTATCAGTCATTTCTTTCTAGAGGGGAAACACTTAGTTCTGGCTCATTGCGTTTACGTAGGAAAAGTGCAAGGAGTATACCGCCAAAAAACAACTCTATATAGATATACATCACTTGGCTTTAAAAGCGCGCTAGCACAACCGCGAGCTATTTTTCCCGCTTAAATCCCTTTTATAAAACCCGCGCTTAAATCCCACGTACGCGAATATAAAGTCTGTCCATTATGCTTTTACAATAACAGATAAAGAAACGAGATTTAATACTGGCACCATCGTCCACTTTTTTTCTATATATATTTTTGGGTTCTAAACGCCAGATTCTAACGTTAGATTTGCCTAGCTATTAAAAATTCGCCTTCAAAGAAAAGCATTATAATCCTTAATTGCCTTAGATTATATTACTTTGTTTTTTGTTTCATTCTAATAAGGCCATATTTTGAATACTTCTTTGACTGACTATCTTATGACTCTTTAGAGTTTCGCTGACGTAGGGAGCACGATATGGTGGACTGAAATGGTCAGATAAGTACAGGTTATCAGAAGCGGATAATAGAAGAAGGATTACACTCTGTATCGTCTTAATACTTTAGTTATGTAACATGATTCTTCCCAGGCTCGAAATCAGTAACTAGTAAACTCGGTGACAAATGTGGTAGTCATAGACATTTCCGGTCTTGCTCAGCATAGATCTCGCGACATCAGGTTAAATTTTCAAGAAGAACTATTAAGAAAGAGCCGCAAAGCGATTTTCCTCAAGGTTACCTCGAGAGAACAGCGCGGAATTACACTGTTATTGGAAAAGGTTCAGATGGGGTTCGGTTTTTAACCATGGAGGGTTCAATCGACACAAATGGTGCTATAAAAAACCTAAAATGGTAAAATCTAAAACAATGGTTCACTGGTGTACCTTAAAGGGTTCATCCGCATGAAAGGCTCCTATATAAACCTTTTAAGGTTCAAATTATCACGATGCAAGGTTCAGAGATAAACCTTACGAAGTTCATTTGAATAAAAGGTTCAATTCTAAATCTTGAAAGGTTGAATGACAAACCTCACATGGGTCATATGAATAAAGATTCAATACTAAACCATGGAAGGTTCAAGTATAAACCATGGAAGGTTCAGGTATAAACCTTGCATGGTTCATTTAAATATAAGGTTCAATTCTAAACCAACGAAGGTGTAGTAAGAAACCATACAAAGTTAATCTAAATAAAAGGTTCAATGCTAAACCATGGATGGTTCAATGCTAAACCATGGAAGGTTCAGGTATAAACCTAGCAAGGTTCATTTAAATATAAGGTTCAAATCTAAACCATCGAAGGTGGAGTAAGAAACCATGCAAACTTAATTTAAATAAAAGGTTCAATGCTAAATCAGGGAAGGTTCAGTGAGAAACCTCACAAGGTTCAATGCCATAACACTAAATGTTAATTTTTATTAAGGTTCAAATTAAAAAAAATTGAAGGTGCTTTATCACAATTTTAAACGTTTAATGATAAACCATTACGGGCGCCTCAGGTTGCGGCTCGTAATATTTTTGTGACGGAGATTTTTTAGCACGTTTGAAGGGGAATAATAATACATATCTCAAATTTAACGTAACGAGTTTTGAATTTGAGGGGCTTACAAATTTGAAATATATTTTTAAAATGTATGCTCTTATAACCACTAAATAATGTGTACATTTGAGGTCGCATTATGTCACCGTTTTTAAGTGCATATAGCGGTGTTTTTTAATAGTAAGTGAATGTACGATACTACTGTTCTTTAGATTTAACTAAGCGGTATATTTAGCGCTGTCAAGCTGAAAGTAGCCTATTTCTAAGTATTTTGTTTCAGAACCTTTTAGCTCAAAATGCACAAGAAATTCAATGGACGAAACCATTTTGGGTTGAAAAGGTAGGTTTTTGGTTTTGAGGAGTCGGAAACTTGCTTGTTTATAAGATTTTGCAACATTATTAGCACGAATCATTTTCTATAGAGTATTTCGGCTCACTGCCTTTATTAGAGCTTGTGGGAAGTTAACATGGAGTGATACTACTCTATTGACAGTTTTGGTTTTCTAGTTTGGTCACAAGACTACAGTTTTTGATGCATTTCCTTTCTCTCGGTTTATTCTCTCTTGCACCCTGCTACTTTGATTGAAAGGCGTGATAAGAATGTCGTTCGCGAAACTAGCATTTGCAGAAAGGATGGTACAGTCGACGCAATTAAAAACTTTCTCTCCCGCGACGTCTTGTTTTAACAATAAGCCGCAAATTATTGATCTGATACAATTGATAAAAAACCTATCTTATATTATTGTTTGAATATATTTTTTACAAAGTGTTTTTTTTAAAGTCGCCACTTCCCATTTCCAAATGCTAAATAAGGGGTTTTGAATCATTAGGGATGATTTTAAAGAGAAAGTGAACAGTTGAACATAGCTCGTCCAAATAACCGAATGACATTCCAGTAAAGGGGCAGTGATGTTAACTGTAATGTTCTGAATACATGTCCACCACGGAATCAATGCATTGAGCCATATTCATATACCCTTTAATATTACACAAATGTATAAGTCAACAATTGTAGAATGATACTTCAAATCTGCCTTTGGTGAAGATGTGGCCACCGGTGCGACATTCTGTTCCACTATGGTTCGCAAAGGTCAGAGGGTGGAAAGAGATTTCCATCTAGATTAGTAGCGATTCTTCAATTCTTGATGTCAGTTTCAACATAAGTCTGCATGAACGTTTGGTTGAAAACCGCGCATTTCGGAGAGAACTATCCAGAAATTCAATGCCCAAGCAATTCCCTCAATATGTCGCCCATTGAAAACCGCTTGTCGGAAATAGATGTTTACACATTCAAAGCAGAAAGGGTCACAAAATAGTGCCTACATTTGAGAAAGTGGTTGTGTTCATTGTATTCAACTAATTGGGGTTCGCAATAAACAAGATGACGAACCTTTCAACACTCTAAGAAATGAAAGTGTTAAAAACGTGTTAAAATGGTGTAAACACCGTAAAAACACCCGAAAGAGAGTTTTATTACCTTGATTTTTTAGGGGCCAATTAAAAGTGTAAATTCGGTGTAAAATAACACCATTAAAACACCGTTCGAAATTAAATATGAAAAATTATAATACTGCGGGTTTCTTAAATAAGGCCTTTCATTTTCATTAATGTTTTAATATTAAAGTCAATACAAACAGTAAAAAAATTATTGAGAAACGTAATTGTTAAACCTTTTTTTAAAGATGATATTCATGAAAGAAAACAGTTTTATCCTTTAAATAAAACTAACAAAGAAATTGGTAATCTGGCGGTGTTGTACCTTCATAAAACTATGCTCTTACAGGTGTTAAGCGACACTCTTAATAGTGTTAGGCGATACTCTTAAAAAACGAGACTAGGTTAGGTATTGGCCTCACAGTAGGGCCAGCTATTGAAGCCAAAGTGGGGCACTTGCTTTTGTGACATGTTTTATCATTATTTTGAGAAAAATTAGAGTACTAAATGGATTTTTTTTGTAAAATCTGTAGTGCAAATTAGATTAAACGCGTTTCTGGTGCTCGAAAAACTCTTAGTGAAAAGAGATTATTAAATTTAACAAGAACGTCTATATCTACTGCTTGAATATTATAGCCTCCAAAACTAATTTAATACCCTATGCATTTGTACAAATCAAAAACTTTCTGCCTTTTTCAGAAGTTTTTAAACCCGTTAAAATGACTTTATATGCAACAACCCTCGCTTAAAGAGGTATAGTTCTGCATGTGAGAACTTTCCTCCCTATAGGGGATGAAGTTCTCTCAAGATGGAACCCTGCTATGAATATAGCACCAATTGCTAATAATACTGCGGATAATCAAAATTTTATTAAACAGTAAAACCACACTCGATATTTGAGTTATGCCTCATGAAAAGTCTAGGAAAAATACTAGAATTTCTACTACTATCCCACCAAAAAATCTCCCATTCTTAAAGGTGTTACGCGACACTCTTAAAGGTGTTACGTGACACTCTAAAGGTACTCGTTCGAACCTTGCAAAGGTACTCGTTCGAACCTTGCAAAGGTACTCGTTCGAACCTTGCAAAGGTACTCGTTCGAACCTTGCAAAGGTACTCGTTCGAACCTTACAAAGGTACTCGTTCGAACCTTGCAAAGGTACTCGTTCGAACCTTGCAAAGGTAGTCGTTCGAACCTTGCAAAGGTAGTCGTTCGAACCTTACAAAGGTACTCGTTCGAACCTTACAAAGGTACTCGTTCGAACCTTACAAAAGTATTCGTTCGAACCTTTCAAAAGTACTTGTTTGAACCTTTCAATGGTATTAATATGAACCATTTTTAAAAGTTCAATATTGAACCATTTTTAAAGGTTCAATATTGAACCATTTTTAAAGGTTCAATATTGAACCATTTTTAAAAGTTCAATATTGAACCATTTTTAAAAGTTCAATATTGAACCATTTTTAAAGGTTCAATATTGAACCATTTTTAAAGGTTCAATATTGAACCATTTTTAAAGGTTCAATATTGAACCATTTTTAAAGGTTCAATATTGAACCATTTTTAAAGGTTCAATATTGAACCATTTTTAAAGGTTCAATATTGAACCATTTTTAAAGGTTCAACATTGAACCATTTTTAGAGGTTCAATATTGAACCATTTTTAGAGGTTCAATATTGATCCATTTTTAAAGGTTCAATATTGAACCATTTTAAAGGGTTCGTATTCAAACCATAAATGGTTGGCCCTGGGTTGCATGACTTTGAACCTCAAATGGTTCAATCATGCCCCTTTTTTATTAACAGTGTAGTAAAAGCACTAAAAGTTCGTAAGTGCATACATTATAAATGAAGATCTGAATGGCGCCGCTCATTTCGAAAATATTCTCAAATCAAACGCGTAAACTTTTATCTTCCTCTAGGGAGACACAAGCCGCCATCGGAGAAACGAGAAAGTCACGCGACACAATCATGTCCGGGTTCGAATCCATCTTTCCCACGCGGACCCCTCATCATTCCCCAGACACCATCCATGCCTCTAGAAACTCGGCTCCTTCATCAATGTCATCCAAAAGCAACCTCGTTATAATATCCAACGTGGTTCCCTTACCTCTCTATTCGTAAACCAGCCTTTAATCCAGTGACAAGAGACATCGAATAATCAAACCTTGAGCAACCTGGAGGTTTTAGGCATAAAGGGTTAAATGGAAAGAGAGCTGAGTGGAGATGTAGCATTCTCGTCAACTCAACTTGGTATAAATCTGGCTAAAGACCCAAGTCAGACTCGACAACGAGTTGGAACTGTCAAGTTAAATTGACGGGGGTTTGGATAAGAGGGTCTAGAGTGCTCCGACAAGGGGAGTTTAGAAGTCACCATCCGTCATGAAACAACAATACATGGTGCAAATATGTACTATATCCAAATATTGTGATTTTGAAATATCAAAACTTTTCATTGATTATTTAACTATAGGAAAGGGTTCAAAGTAAGGATTTTTAAGGTATTGAGCCAGGAAATACAGAAGAAACAACGGGAATTCCTCTCGCTCATCTCAATTGTGTAAGGATCCAATTCCAAGATATAGGCTGGTACTATAAGCTCTCGATGCTAGGTTGCTTGGGGACTCATGGTGATGTCAATAGAGTTTTATTGAGATACGGGGACGTGATGTCCATATTGGTAGTCTAAATTATATGGCCTGAGCTGGCGACTTCCAACATGGTCCCCAAAAACCGAAGGTTTGAAGTCACGAGAAAATTCGTAGAAAATGATACAAGCTCCTCCTCCTATACCTCTATGCATCATCGCGCCAAATTCATTGATTCTTTTGTACCTTATCTTGGGTATCACGGTTGTACCACAATAATTTGAACTTGACCTGAGAAATAATGAAGTAAAAACGATGACACACTCAGTTACATCGTATTGCGCGTAAACGAACTTGTGTGTCTTCCAAAGTCGGTCGTAGCAAACTCCCGACACGCTCGCCCTCTATTACGACTATCAATTTCCAATGGCTCAAACAAAATGGCCACCAGAGCGCGCGTACAGGAAGGAGGAAGAGGTCAGGGAAAAGGCCCTCGTGTCTGGATTGTGTTAGACAAGTCTATAGATCACTCTTCTCTTCTCCGCCCTCACTTTACCAAGCATGCCAAACTAACCGCACCGGTCCGATATAACTACCGCTAATCTAAGTAAAATGGATTAAACTCTATTAGGTTTGGACCAATTTTCGATCCGGATTCGTCTCGGAATTCAGCTGCCAGACCTTTAAATTGTCAGTGGCGAAGGAGGAAGTCGTAACGAAAGATGGAGAGGGTCAAGGGAAGCTTCGAACGAAGATTATCCAACATTCTCTAATAAAATTTCGCTGAAACCTTGATGATATTTTTGGAGTACCAATGTATTGACACCGCATCGCACTTACAAATTAAGGGCTATGAAATAAATTCATCTACAACGATTGGGTCATGAAGGCGTACTTGATGTACAGCAGGAACAAATAGAAACGGCATTATGGAATCTTTCCTTTCCCATCTAAACTGATGCTACTTGGGAATGGTGACGTCGATAAAGCATCATATGATGCATGATCATCCGACATTTAAAAGTACCAACACGCCACCATAAAGATTATATTTTTCCCTGTGTGGCTCATCTAGCCATGATTCAAATGAGGAACATCTTTATCTCAACGTTTCTTAAGCTAACAATTTCACGAGCTTTGGGTCTTCATAATTAAGAATTAAAAGCTAAACTAAAAACAACGAGCATACATCCGACTTTCGATATTACGCCTCCTGACGTAGGGTGGCGTTGCAAAGAAAGGGGGGGGGGGTCGTTAAAGAGTCAAGAGAGGGGAAACCTGATACCTTAATTAATTAGCTTTCTTTCCACATCATTGGCCCTCCCCTAAGTAGGCGGCAGACGTCAGTCCCAAAAGAGAAAACCCGCCATAAAAATAATTATATACTTTAAGAAAATGCGATGGCGTCTTTTCTTTTTTATATACATTGAAACATAGCCTGTATAAGACTGAGAATATTTTGTATAATAATATATTAGCCGCTAAATGAACTAATTAGAATAAATATTTTACATCATTAATAGTTGTGTTTTGAGTAGTCTATTAGAATTTTTTGCGACGTTTTTATATCAATAACAAACTATATTTTAAGATAAACGTTCTTGTGATATAAAAAAATATGAAATTTAAAATCTTTACCAATAATAAAATCCCTGGAAACTAAAGCCACAATAAAATTTATAAATCATCGGAAAAACATTCCTTTTACCTTTTTGGAAGGCGAATTGAAAACACAAACAGTTACTTACGCCAACAAGGCTCTTTCCCCTCAATATTTCAATGCTATCCTAGAAAGCCAACACCGTTTATCCTCACTAAACAAGAACAAAAAAAGTGCCCTACGCTAAGCCTAAAAAAAAAATCCCCACCGAAATACACAAACCAAGGAAAAACAGGAGGACCAATGAAAAAGCGTTGCAGTTTAACGAAAACCTTTCTATCTAAAAATACAATAGAGAAAACACGCTCTTCATAGAAAGCGTATTGAATAACGTTTTAAGACTAAAAGCCAAGGCTTGATATATGACCAGTATTCCAGCCAAACCCGCCTCGCTTAAAGTTTACAAAGGATGGAATGAGGGTTGAAAAATATATATATATACCTGCAGCATCCAATCTCCATTACCGAGATGCGGCGGCGGAGAAAACCTAGTCCCTATTTACGGGTTTAGGAAGTGCAGGAAGTTAGGAAAAAGCAAGAAGTAGTAGAGATCTAAGGGGATGGGTAGGTGGGGGAAAAAGCTTTTTCCGGGCTAAAGCGCCTCGTGTACGGTGTAATAGATGCGTATGTCGCTAAATCCGATTATAGAAACCCTACCCGCCGCTTAGGTATCATCATTCAATTACCTGCATGAGACTGCCTAGCCTCTTCTTGCCTCCATCGCACCCTCAAACCCCTGCCACAACAGCAACGTTTTACCTTAAAAGAAAGCCAGGCTCGCGTTTATAAGTCTAAAAAGCCTCCCTAACTCGTGGCTACCAAGGCCCTCGGCCGAGGCTTACCTACCCACTCAAGCCTTTGCTACTGGCAAGGCTTAGAGAAACTTACACTACCAGTCTTTACCACGGATAAAGCGTTACAAACGTTTTTCAAAGCGAAAGTCAATTCGACTAGCTCGTATCATTAGGCTTTGGTCAAAACTTGGGTGTAAAAAAGTGCCCCTATACCGAATAAAACCCAATTACGTTAGTTGAGTTTCCACACCGGCGGCAAGGACCATGCACTAAGAGTTACCAGTTGGAATTGGCAAGTACGCGTGGGGACGCGAGGCTTACTTGGTATTGCTGGGCTCCGGTATTAGTAGGTTTTAGCCCCGTTTTTTTCTTGCCTCGAAAAGCATTTGCCATCAAACATTTAGGTTGGAATTAATGGGTGCTCTCGTTGCTAGAGTCTGTTTCATTTCAGGAGGCAAGCGAGGGAAGAACTCTCTCACTTAATTAGGGACAAAAGCACTGAATCAAACTACTCTTAAACCCTGGCTAGCGTTCACAATTTTTTTCTTCCGCGTGTGCTAGAAGGGCGTGCATTCTGGTATACCTCGGGGTAAAACCATACCAGAGCTTAGGAGGAAACTAAGACGGTATTAAAAACCCTTTTTAGAAAGATTAATTTTTCAAAATTTTCTAAAAAAGATAAGGAGTGGGAGAAAGTTTTATTTTTTAAAGAGGGACATTAATTTTATAAGCAGACGCGCCGTTATACAGGATTCCATTTTAAAGTTTTGATTATAACACTGATAAAAACATTTTACGAGGGAGCTGGGGTTAGCTACGTAGGTGGAAAACAGCGCATCAACACTCTACGAGGAAGTAGGAAGGAAAATTAACTAGGCCTAACCGCCAAAATCGTTGTCATGGAAACAGTTGTTACGTTATACGAGATACTTTCCCGCCTTGGGGTCATTTTCACCACACCAATAGCCATAGTATCTACGAACAGAAGGTTCGTAACGGCGTGAAATTAAACACCCCAACCAGTATATCTGAAATAGAAATTTACGTAATTGTTTCGACTTATTTTCATCCCGCATCACCTTTCAGGTATAGTTTATTAGTTTTCCCAACATTATGGTCTGTTTACCGCTGTGTTTACGGTCATGGAAACACGGATTCTCTTTAATACGGGGCTTATCGAAAAGATGAGACGTTGGGGGGGGGGAGGGCGTGTATGAAGAGAAGGAAGGAGAAGCGCGTTTAAAATGCCTCAAGTGTCAGTTTCCTTTAATCCGTGGGTCTTGACTATATAGATCTAGTAAGCTACCGCTTGCTCGCCATTTCCTTTGATTGATTAGACGAAACAAATTGGCAACAGATAGGAACCGCTATCGTATCGAGTATGAGTTAAGATATACGGTAAGTAATTTCCATTATGTTTCGGTATATAGAGGTCAAGAAACCTGGTATAAGACGATAGGAAATGTTATTAAAGAGCTTATTAAGACTTAAGTGTTTCCTGTTTCCAATGGAATTACAAAATTATTGTCTCTATCATCTTCAAACTATCCCCCACATCTGCTTATCGAGTTTCTTATGAAAGGTTCATGGCCTTATACCTTCCATTTGAAAAAACTCAACCTTCATTCGTCAGCAAAAACTCATTCATTACATCCCACCAGCAAAATATCTCTTAAAAGATCAATATTCATTTTCTTCAGCAACGTCTCTAAAATTTATTCATTTTCATCAGCAAAGTTTCTCAAATTTATTAATTTTCCATCAGCAAAAGTCTCTAAAATTTATTCATTTTCATCAGCAAAGTTTCTCAAATTTATTAATTTTCCATCAGCAAAAGTCTCTCAAATTTATCCATTTCCATCAGCAAAAGTCTCTCAAATTTATCCATTTCCATCAGCAAAGTCTCTCAAATTTATCCATTTCCATCAGCAAAATCTCTCAAATTTATCCATTTCCATCAGAAAAGTCTCTCAAATATATCCATTTCCATCAGCAGTCTCTCAAATTTATCCATTTTCATCAGCAAAATATTTTAAGATTAACCATCTTCCATCAGCAAATATGTCAAGATCAAATCCATATCCATTTCACGTTTCGTCCGCAACGTCTCTGAAAGCCATCAATCTTACATCCAGATCAGTAAAACGTCTCTACCCCAAATGATGATGCCAGTGATGCTGTTTCCATCAGTATGGTTTTTCCCAAAATTAAACTTTTTTTCTGTTTTTATCAGTAAAAGGTAGAATCTACGCTCAAGATGCAACTAATTTAGTTCTATCTCCACTTAAGAAAATCCTGTAGCTTTGAAAAAATAAAGAGAGAAAGTGGCAGGGATATTTTATACAATGTATCATGATGCGCTTAGCGGCATTGATATCTTAAAAGGGTAAATAAATCCCGATAATTTATTATCGAACAGCACGCGATATTTATTAGACGACAAGACGAACTTCTAAAAGCTTTCGATGCGAAAATTTCAATCGGGATTGAGAAGCAGTAGGCCATACCTTAAAAAGACGTTAGCGCAGATTTTAGTAAAGGTTATCTATTTCGACCTCGCACGCCCGCCTGTGTAAGAAACGATGACTTTCACTCCAAAATCTATATTGGTTTATCCTCGCGCTTGAACGTTTATAATTCTATAATAAGCTCGAACTAAAAAAGGTTTTCTCAAAATTAATTAGAATTCCTGAATAAGTGCTTTCAGGGCTATCAGCCGAGATAAGTTAGAATATTATTCTAGCGCGTTAACACCTTTTCCAGAGCCCTTAGGCACCGCCGGTTTGATTGAAGAAAAGCTAAAATTGTAACAAAAAATTGTGAGAAAATATATAGCTAACTAGACATACCTAGTCCCGAATCAAATAGAGCTTCATTGAAGGTGCATTTTCATGCTCGCTAGTAGCGGGCAAAACACACTAAAAATCCGCTGTCGCTACACGCTTGAGTCGTTTTCATGCTCGCGAAAGCAGAAATATTCCGCTGAAAGTTTAAAGCTTAAGCGGATTTTCTCTCTCCGCGCCGATCAAATCGAAACAGATATTTCCCGCTTTAGCTTTTCAAATCCGCTAAAGCTCAACACCACGTGACTTATTTCAGCCATTCAGAGCGAATCTAAAATATAGTTTTTGGCCTCCCCGCACAGACATGGCGCCATCTGGTAACAAATGAGCAAGCATGAAAATAAAAAACGCGTATAGCGGAAGCGGAAATCCAAATAATCTAGCTGTCAAAAATGCCCGCGAAATTTGAAAGCTTACGCCGGATTTGCCCGCTACTAGCGAGCATGAAAATGCACCTTGAAGGACTCTTAACGAACAGCACGTCGACGCTGATCAAAGTGTCAATATAGGAGTATCTTATCGAAAATAAGGTTCAGAAATAAGAGCAGACCCCCCTGTATGTACGGTGCTGTAACGTAATGGAATGATAGGGCGTATTTTAGTTAACCGCGAAAAAATTTAGAAAGAAGATAAGTGAAGAAGCACTTCAAGTATGTATTCGCTTTCCAGACGATTTTAGTTCAAAGAAATGTAAAAAAAAACTGTAATATTTATCAACATGCATGGTGGAAACGTAAAGGTAAGATTTGAAGTTTAAAAATCATTAAGTAAAACATTTATTAAGCATTTACTTGGAATTAATAAAGAGTTGGGCTTCGCTGTTGTTGACTGCAGTTGGTCAGTTTAGATTTCTTATTTGATCGTTGCCTCTCTAATCTCAATGGGCTGACAGATTAAAAACAATTCTATGGTCAAACAGCTAAGAACACGAAAACCATTTAATTCTATCGGATATTCAAAGCTTGGGTCCTTGGGTCTACAAATCTAAAGCGCAATTGCAACTAAAAAATGCAAAAATATGACAAAACAAAATATAGAGTATATAGGATAGAGGAAGAAGAAAAAACCCAGATTGTTAAAAAGTGTTGACAGAGCACTCGAAAACGAATTCGCAGCCACTTTTTGACGTTTGCAAGCAGCCTGTCAACGCTCTTTTCGTTAATGCGCCGTATACCGAATAATAAGGCGCAACGTATACATATATGCCTGTGTGTACGCAGGGGCTGATAAAGAAGGTAGACCCCGCAAAATGGTCGCCCAAAACAGATAAGAACCTGTAGCGTAGTCAGCGGGGAAAAAATCAATCTCAAGAACCATCGATATAGGCCATTCGACCCGAAAATGCAAACTGTTTTTCTTTTAAGTTTAAAGTTCCCGAAGTACTCTTATACGTGCCGACATGCCACGCGTAGTTCTTTAAGTATCCCCCCCCCAAAGAAGTAAATTACTACGAAATCATCGAGAGACATTTAAAATTAAGTGCAGAAATGCTAACATTACTGCAAGAAGTGATATCTAGTTTATTGGGGAGAAGGTGTATAAGATGCCTAAGTATTCGCGCGCCATAGTCCCAGTCCCCCTTTCAAAATACAAGGGGGACGTAAAAGGAGGCCGGGCTATTTCGCCTCTCCCAAGTCGGAAAATACGAAATTTTCGTCATTCGCGTCGCGCTGACGTAAGTTTTCATGAACCAATGAGATGCTGGTTGTAATTTAGAGGCGGGGATTAACTCCGGACCTATGTTTGGACTGGAGATAAAGCTGGAAATGTGGCGAATTTATATCTTCTCCCTAATAAACTAGATATCACTTCTTGGTTACTGATTGCCAACTTTGGTTTGAGTTACTTTTAGTACAGAATATGAAGTTTTTTTCGTTTTGTTAAAGTTGACGCCCTTAAATTGGTGGTAGATTCTCAAATTGGCGGAATTCGTTAGCGCGCGTGGTTCAATGTCACTTAAGAAACCTAAACTGAATTCGTTATCTTTACGAAAGTCAGAATTTATCGCCGAAAACTGGTTTGTAATTTGTTAGTTAAGATTAAGGGAATTTATTCGGTGAAATTTGAATATTTAAGTAATGATAGAAACACCTTTTTATCAGGTCATATTTCGCAACACACGTTCATAAAAAAAAAGACTTAAATTGCTGATTAAAATAATTTATAGAATTAAACTTGAAATAAAAAAAAACGCTGTTTAAATGTTTAAAATAATAAAAGCCTATTATTTTAACTAAGTTAAAATTAACTCGTAACGTTATGACGTTCAGCCAAGCGTAAAAACTGTTCAAGTAAATTTTGTAAATAATCATTATATACGTAATCGTGTTAAATTTACACGGTTTAACGTAACTATTAAATAATAGCGTGCATTGCGAATATTGCGAAACTAATAGTCCACAAAAATAATAAAAAGGTCTATTTTATAAGATTGTTAAATGTTAAATAACAAGCAGTTAAGTTGTAATTATATTTTTCACGCTTTAAAAAAAACTATTTTTAAAGTTAAATTAACGTAAGACTGAAACTACTGTGTATTTTGTTGTGTTGATTATTTGTTTAAGCGTATGTTATTTTGATATAATTTTTTTCGTCGTTTTAAACTGCAGATTTCCTATCGGAAATCCGACGAGGAAGTTGCATTCTTCCTAACCACTTCAGATAACAATTCCTTCGAGTGAAATGTTACGTATCGCTTATAGTTCCTCAGAAAATATTGTTTAGCAATCTTAGAAACAGTACTTTAAAAATAACAAAACGGCTTCTATTCGGGAAGAGTTAATCCTTATGTAAGACTGCATTTTTTAAAGGTTTTAATACGTCAACGGATATACGCCATACATTTTGTACTTGTCCATTTCCAGACCCTGAGAAATCCGTGGGTGACAGTTCCTACATTGCAGGAATTACTAATATTCGAAAATAAACATCGACGATTTGAAAAAATAAACATCGACGATTTGAAAAAAGCATTTTCGACGATTTGAAAAACAAAATTGAAGGTTTGAAAAGCAATCTCAATCTGTTACCAAGGCAATGATTATGATAATATCGAATTAACGGAGCACACTCGAGCTAAAGCTAACGAAACTGTTATAGCACCCCGGCCAACTCAAAAGGCGAGAAAGAAGTTTGGCACAGCTGGTTTTGTTTAATCATAGATTAAAAAGAACATGAAATTATTAACAAGAGTTATTAATCCCCCAGAATACGTCCGTAGTTTTGAATTTTCGCCAGCGGCGGTTTATTAAACGGGATATATTATCGAACTCTGAACCCTATTTCACCCTTAACTCGGTTACCACAGTTTTTTATCGAACAAATAAACGGAAATTACACTTTGAGAGCGCCTTAAGTGTCAACAATTCGGCTGATAAGATTTTACCTAAAGGGATTAACTGCTAATCCCATTCGTCTCTAATTAAAGATTATATTAGATTGAATTATTATATATTTCCCATCATAAGTAAATTACCATAAGCCTTCAAACCACAATGATAGGAAAGAAGCAAAGCATACATTTTTTCCTTTTTATTCAAAAAAGCAAATAAAATAGTTAATATTTCAAATTTTAATCGTGTATTTCTCTACAATATTAAAGAAGATACAAGCAATTAAATTTTCTTACAGGACCCTTAGGCCATGAAGCAGATGACATTTTACGTCTAAGGTGGCCAATTACAATTACGTCACGATCTGATTCACGCGTAGGGTCCTGTTACAAAATTACTGGTGTTTTCTTTAATATTGTAAATGAATACACGTTTCCAATTTGTAATATTAATTCTTTTATAAGCTATTTCTAGTAAAAAATATAGAAAAAAAACTACTTAACGAGGTCCACCATGAGAAAAGAGAAATAGGCGTTTGCGCAGTGGGGGAGAAAAGAGCCTTTCGTGACGTCAACATGGCTAAATTGATAAAGACATTAGCGTTATACTAGGTGAAGCCTTATTGCGATTTCCTTGTGATACCGGCTGTTGTGAAAAAAGGCATTTGAGCTTTTTGTACACTCGCTTATTGGAGTTTTATATTGTACGAGATTTTGCAAACTTATATAAAGCTTATTTGGGTTTGGATTTACAAGTGTTTTACAAGGTTTTTATGGCGACAATTCTTGCAAACGGAGTGATGAGGCTTTCAAAGTTACAATCTGGCTTTGCGTGATGACTGTATTATACCCTATTATAGGGGGTGTTTTTATCTTTAAATGTTTTATGGCCGTATTGCAATGAGGTTTATATAATAGCCACGTTTTTGTCGTTTCCTGCAAACGGAAATATGGTATTTTTCATAAATAGTGATTACGGTTTTAATTTCGAGAAAATCTTTATGAATTTTGATTAATATACTTAAATACTCGGGACTTTTAACCAAAGCGGTGTGTTATCGATTTATAGCGTACATTAATTTACCATATTTTACAGGTAAATTACCAATAATTTACTGGTAATCTAGTAAAATAACGTTTAAAGTAACTTTTCTATTTTTAACTTTAGGAAAGACCCCCAAAACAAACAATTCTTTATATACTCCAGTTCAGCTTCACTTGAAAATATAGTGGAACTTGAAACGTAATAATTCATAATGTTAAACCTCATACGAAAAAATAGTGTACTTGCGGGTGAAATTGAAAATAAATTCAAAAGTATGACGTATATAGGAAGGATTGATAAATATTTAGTTAAAATTCCCTTTAAAAAGAGCATGAAATCATTTTAATAAGAAGAAAATAATCTACGTAAACATTAACGAGTTCCTAATAACGAATTAAAATTGACTAATAAGCTTATTTTGCTATATAGTCTCGTTAGTGAATTCGAAGCTAAAACGCGGCCATGCATGTCGCGGCTCATGCATGGGTGTATAAGTTACCCCTCGTTAGATTCGCAAGCTACGTAACAAGCACCGTGTTTGCCAAAATACCGGCCGGTATACATAATTCACGTAATAGTGCATTATGTTAAATTAAACGCGATTGAATTATATAAGGGTTATTACGTGCTTTATTATATACGTGAAGAATATTTTCAAGGTGACGGACGAAGTTTTCTTTCTTTTGCGAAATTTAAACTTAGCGTTACGCGCTTTTTTCAAACTTTTATTTAAGATATTTTTATTAGGCGCATATTTAATTAAAAACTAAAAAAAATTCTTTCACTAAGAGCGTTTATACTCGTCTTAAAATGAAATGAAGAAAACAGAAAACATAAAGAAAACTAAACACCAACGTATATTTGTAACTGTATCAAGAATCAGTACTCAGTAAGTGGGAATATGTTAAAAGAGACCACCAACGTTAAATTATGGTTCGAAAAAAAAAGGCAAGTTTGAATTTAGACTCATGGCGACTTTGGTAATGACAGGGCGCGAGTGCAACTTCGAACTAGATGGAGAGAGAGAAAGAGAAAGAGAAAGAGAGAGAGAAAAAAATAAGGTATAAGATTGGGGCGAAAATTGGTCGTATCCGGCGATTTAAAATAGACGTAAATGAAAGAGAAAGTTTGCTAAAAATCTTCTTTACTCTGGTATTTTCTTAAAAAGAAGTCTCAGTTTATAAATAGAGGGCGTGCTGAAGCACTCTCTTTAATCACGCGCCAAAAACAGGCGTCAAAAATACTCACACTTTGGGAGGTTTTTAGTTTTACTAACTATCATGATGCTAAGAATTTAAACTTTATTTATATTTTCAAATTTTATATTTTTGCTTTTGTTAAAATATAACTAGTTTTAAACTTTTAATTATATCATTGGTGTATTGCTGGTTTAAACTTAGAACACTTTTACAGGGGCCCATAAAGAATACATGGGCTAGATTCACCCTGTAAGTGGGCTTCCTCAAAAACATTGGTGTGATGCGGTTGAAACAGTTCTACAGGCGGTTCGCCTTTGACATACGGTATTAGTGGAATATTTTTGGATAACCCGTCTCAGCAGGCATTTTACTACATTTTTAGATACGGATAGCGTATTCCTACACGGTTTTTTTGCGGTTTAATTTTAAAATATCTGTAAAATTATCTAAATAATAATAATAACAGCACTCTTACCTTAACGATTTTATAATTTAGTCACAAGCAAAATATAGCGAGTCTTCTAAATATAAATTAATAAACATGTTAGAAAAACAAACCCGCCCCCTTTGATTTCACCCCCACAAGCTGTCCTGGATAAATTGCAAACAAATTGTTCTTGTTACAATTTTATTGGGATCGTGATTCTTAAATAGAAAAGCATAGAAGATAGAAAAGTCGCCCCCATTTTTTGGCGGGGAACGCCCCCTAATCCTCCGGCATCTTCCTAATCCCCTCCTGTAGATTCGGCCGCTCCGGGGCTCAACACTCATCAATCGAAGCTAGAAGAAAGGCAATCGCTTAGTCTAGAGAATCCGCATTTACTGAACGCTAAATTATTACGGAGAAAATCCGTTTCGCGAGCGGGGGAGAAAGAGGGGGAGAGAGAGACAGTGGGCGGAGCTTGATGGCAGGAGGACGAGTCTCCCAGCCCTAAAAAGGCGGATAACGTTAAAGCGCGCAATCGCCACCAGGTAGCGTCCGTGGCGTTTCATTTCATCCTCAGTCTCTTCTCCTCTCTTTCCACTCTATTCCGAATAAGAATTTCCGAAAGAGAAAAAAAAACGCGGCGCGAAATGCAACGCCAAAACGTTTTTAGGCTTTTTAGCGTCTCTAGCAATTGGTTCCGGAACACGTCCGCCAGGGAGCGCGCCGATCGAACAACTTTAATTCCGAGTATATTTTTTAGCATTATATAGAAATAGGGGGCAGGAAAATCGCGAAAATCCCTTTAAACGAGTTTTGTAAAAGTTGTAAATCCCGGTGCACACCCCTCTAGAGGGTTTTAAGCGCCCTTTCTGCTATAAGTTCCGTTTGTTCACCCTCCCAATCTTCCCCCCGTTGTCGGTATTACGAACAACTATTTTACAAATATCTAAAGTGAGTTTCGCTTCCCCGTCTATCCCCCGTTCCGAGAGGAGTCGCCCCCCCCCCCATCTCTCTAGCCATCATCATTTTAGCTAGTAACCTCCTCCCATCTCTCGTCTCCGTATTCCTCTCTCCGTTTTCCACTAAACCTTAACTAAAGAGAGCGAGAGAGAAAGAGAGGCGAGAAACAGACATACGTACAGCGAGTACAGATCAAGAAAGGGGGGCTCGGGTTCAACTCCAGCGTAGTATAAACGCCTCGAATTTAGGCGCGCGTTTTGTCTCCCGGCTTCTTTCATGGTCCAACACCAAAAATGAAAATAGTCACTTAGTACGATTGATTCTCGAGTAACGTTTGTCGCGCGGAGGTGAATTTCGTGTTGTTCATGTAGAGATTGAAACACCCACAACATCAGGTTGACGCGGCCCGCGCTTTCGCCGCATTTATTAAGTCACTCTTCTACCTGTGATTTTGAATTTGGCTCCTTCTCGCGTATGGTTTCATAGTGAATAGTGTAGAAAAAGAAAAGTCTTTTTTGCGGAATTTCGTCTTTTGGTCAAACTGAAACTAGAAATGGACATGACGGGCGGAGAGTCGACGGACTCTTCGCGTCCGAATAGTCGATGCGGCGGATCCGGTCGGTCTTCGGCAACGCCGCCATCCTCGCCAGTTGTTCCGGCGAAACCGGCTCTCTCCTTCAGCATCAGCCGTCTTCTTAGCGCGGGAAACGGCGTTCGAGATACCTTGGACGAAAAGCTGCCCAGGCGGCAATCCGAAGACTCGGACGACGATGACTGCCGGGCCTCGCCTCCCAGGACCAATGGGTCGAGTCCGTACGACCACCCTTCGGTCTCGGCGGCAGCCGCGGCTATGCACGCGGCCATGGTCAATTCCATGGCGGGACACCATCACGCGAATCACCACGCGGCGGGTATTCAACACGCTATCAATCAGCATCACGCGCAACAGCTGAACGAACTCAAGTTCTCCGTCTTAGGCGCGGCGGCCGCCGCTGCCGCCGCGGCACAGGCCGGCAACGGAGGAAACGGGAACGGTCCGGGATCCCCTTATGAAGTACTTCACGCCGGAAACGGAACTGTGATCAGGGTGCCCGCCCAAAGGCCCCATCCTTCGGGGCTACCTTACGGTGGTGCCTTCAGTTGGATGGCCAATCCCGCCGCCGCCGCTCTTGTCAAAGATAGACTACCAGGTTGGTAAACACACCTTTCTAATCTTCTCCACAACCCTTAATCCTCAACACAAGACAGGTGGCACCCATTAATTCAACCGATTTTAAACTAATCGTCGTAATAGGCCTATAGACATAGCGATAAGGTCTAACGTTCGGTCCGATAGTCAGAAATCTTTCGAAAAAATTGGAAGTGGGAAAAAACCCCTCTTGTACGTTTAATTGCACACTTGCCGGTCGTTCGCAACTTTATTTAAACTGATTAGCTTCTGATATTGCCAAAGCTAGAAAACAAATCGTGCTACATAAACTTTAAAAGCTAAGATGATAACTAAATACTGCAATATAAGAAACGTGGCTAATCATTACAGAAACTCCAGACAAAATTATACTTCACTCAAACCCATCATTATTTAACATAAAAACCATGGAATTTCCCGATGTAAATTTCATTAAAATCCCATCATTGTCCATGGCAAAAAATAAAAATTAAAATTAGAAATGCAAACCAGTTTATCTTATGGTCGGAACCATGGATACAAGGCGCCGGAAAACAATTATACGTCTTTTAATTCAAACATGTTGTTGTTTAAGAAGGAAACAGTTGTTCGAGACTAAATCGTTTTAAGTATCAGTATTTCGTTTTCCCCGAATTTTTTTCCTTGATAAAATTAATTCATCATAATCGGTTACCCTGTTAAAATCTGTTGACAAATAAATATTACCTTGAATATGACATATCGTTTAAAACTGTATCTTCGTGATTAAAAGCTTAATTGTGTTCAATTCTTAATTAGCCAATTCTCTTCTTGGGAACCAATAAAACTCGTGATAAGATTGGTCAGAGAGTGTATTATGAAATAACAAACTGCATCTTCAGTTAAAAATTATAAGAATATATAAATATTTAGATGCTTCAAGCTAAGATATCCATCAAAAAGATAAGCGTTTAATTTCGACCACATAATTTTTTGGTAGTAATTCGCAACCCAAAATTTAATAATCTGTCAAACTAATTTTAAAATCCCAAAATAATGGTTTTGTTAATTGTTTTCTAAACAAGCTCGGATAATTATTTAAATTCGCACACGATAAATGAAGTGACTCTCTTCAATTAACAAACCAAGCTTCATCAATTCAATTAAAATCTAAACGCTCAAAGGTGCCAATTTTCATGGAAAAAACACACGCGATGTGTGGAAATAAAATCATTATTATTTTTTTTTTCAAAGTTAAAAGAAATCTTTTTCACGTCTATTATTTAGTTACAGCATAAGCGTTTCGTCTGTCTGTCTGCATGCTATATTATATTATTATATGATATGAAAAGTATATAAGCGAGCTATAATAACAGGGTATGATACTATATACCTTAAGAGAAAAATATATATACAGTCAAGGACATATCAAGGACCGTTTTAAGAAGGTATATATCTTTTCAAATAAAAATGACATTATATAGGCGGATGTAATGTATTTGATACCTCATTTTAAAACCCAGCAATCGAAATGTACATCATTTATATATACATCTTTTAATAATCTCTCTTTTGATAATATTATTTTAAAATAGTTCAGGTATTTTATAGCAGGTATATAGGTTAACATTAAGGTGAAATTGAACCTAGAACTTTTAATTTGACATGCAGTTTAGTGCACAAACTTAAATATCTATTTGTGAATCTCACTGAATGATCAAGGTATCTCCATAACCCCTTGACCTCTTAAGAGGCTGCAACTAAATTTGTAGCGAAGTAGATATTAATTAGATGCTTACGACGAAAGCTATTTTTATTTCGCGGCCATCTTGGAAAATGGCGACCATAAATAGTAAAACTTCATAACATCGAAAATATTATGACTGTATACTACACCAAGTCCTGTGATAATTAATTGTAATACAAGAGCTTTATAAATTATTTTAGTGACTGTACTTCATCTTTAAATATGATTTTATAACTATACTATAATATATTGTATTTGCTTTTTACTATATCGTGAACTATAAAGATCCCTGAATTATTTAACTTTTAATTTAGCTTAAGAGCCTTTCAGTTTCCCTTTTAATTTCATTGAAATCTTATTTCTCGAACCCCTTTGGCAACATTTAAGTTTCCGAAAAAAATTCCAATGAAACGTTTTCGAATCATTGGAGAAGGAATTATTAAAATCGGCGTTAACGATTTTTAAAAACACGTCTGCCCCCCCCTCTAAGAAAAAAAGGAGGGTTCTCTAATTATATGTTAATTTATATAGAGATAGTTAAACACAGATAATGAAAATTAATTTAATTTAAATAACTATATCACGATCGGGCGTTTCTTTTAAGTAAACATCAAAGTCGTATATTTATTTTAATTACACGGATCAATTAAGAAAAGGTTTTACACCTTTCCCCAAGTTCATTATTTAAACAATTATATATTGGAATTAGATAAATGATTTGTATCTTTGAAATAAATTAAATATTTATTTCTAAATTATAATTAGAAATATATAATTTTGAAGTTTTCAGTGAAGTTCACGGCTTACTGGGTGTTACTTTATATTCAGGATAAAATGCGATAGAATACCAAAGCCAAAATTATTTTTAAGAACATAGTTAAACGAGTCTACGTCAACACGTATGTTCAACCTGTACTTAATTAATAAGCCCATTTAAGTGATTGATGTTTAATTTCACCTTGTTTTGCAGGTTTTCATATCCCCATTGCACGTATAAAACACATTAAAAACGCGACGTAAACCCAAAACATACATTAATAATAATTTTAACCATTAAGATTATGGCTTAGGGAGAAGCGAGGATTTATTATTATGAAAAAGTTTTTGAAATTTCCAGACTAAAGCTTGTAAAAGACATTTAGTGGTAAGGTCTAATCGAAAATGAGTTTTTATTTTTTTTATTTTTGCGAAAGTGTAATTTCAACTTCTCTTATGTTAAAAGTAATTCCCCTTTTAATGTCGGTATACGTGTTATAACTATTATAACTATAAGCAGACGCCACTAAAACAATGGCGGATGGCGCATGCAGTAGTCCTCGTTTTTAAGACTAATTAAATGCGAATTATTTTATAATAAAAGATCATTTATTTATTTTAATGTTTTTCCTTTTATATTTAGAAAAAGGCCGTCTTTTAAGGTATAATCAAGAAGTTATATCAGTATCTCAGAGATACTGATATAACTTCTTGGTATAATGTTACGTTACCTGAACTTTTCTAACAAGAAAAATTGCCATCGACATAATACGTCAAAGCTTTCATTATCATTATCATTAACGCATGCGCATCAATGATTCATCAATTAAGAACATAAATATCAAATCACCAAAAGCTCAACCAACATCTGTTCACGCGGTTTAAAAATGACCATGTCAACTTGTTGCTAAATACGTGGTTTTACGCACCAAATTACAATAAAGGTTTGCATGTCTACACAAAAATCAGGAAACCAAAAACAATTTAAGGTTCGAGCTCGTATGCATGCATACGCATTCAATTTTACACCCTCCGCTATAACAAAAACAAGTCATTTCCGTGGTCGTAACGCTTGGTCAAACCAAAAATAACCCCCGTACAATGAAACCTATAGAGAAAAGAACCTCCCTACCTTCGACAGCGTTAATCTCTACACGTATGTTTACGCGAGTGTCATGACACAGCGTGCACGTGACACGGATATAGACAAAACACCGGCATTGTATTTCCGTCGTAGATTTCGTTTTTAGCACCAAACGCGTGGCATGAACATCAAGGCATTCTTTCAAAGGGCGTTTTGCCAATTGAGAAGCTAATTAGTTAACTAATGTACCATGTTGGGGCAGATTTTTTTTTTAATCTATTACTATAGACCGTAACGGACCTATTCATGTACATACGATACAAGCTCGGAATGGATATTTTTTCCCAGAAATATACAAGTTTTCAAATGGGAATTTCAACCTTTTCAAGGTTGTAAACGATCATCAGACTAATGAGTGAGGATATTAAGATAGGAGGTTTTTCAAAAGGGCCAAAATTATACCTCTTTGTTCCTGCGCAGGGGTGTTACAAAATTGATATATATATTTGTTTAGTACAAGTCTATAGAAACGTTAATGGGTTGCGAGCCATAGAGTCGCTTAGCGCGTTGCTACACGCGGTATATTTAACTTGAGGACGTACTAAAACCCTACGTAATAACTCTTTCAAGATGCTAACACCATTACTTCAATCCATCAGCCGTTTTTCTCTTGAAGGTGCTTTTTTTCTTCTTTTAGTGAAAATCTGCCATAGCTCTTTTATGTAAAAAAGTCTATTGAGAAGATGAAAAGGTTTATTGGAACAACACCTTTAAGGCGGGATTATAAGAGCCTGGAAATGGCGTACTATTATCTCGCGCGCTCTTTTGTATTATTGGTATTATTTAGGCTTAATGGTTCAACTTCTTCAAATTGTTTTTATATGGGGGTGTTGCTTTTTCCCTGCTTTTTTTAATGACGGTACTGTATATGTCGTCATGATTGGATTTTGCTACATTGTATTCTGAGTTCATGGGCGTCATGGTTTCATCATGACTCATAGGTCAAGATGTTCCCATTCTCACCTATATCAAGCCTGCAAAGGGATTATGTTTCTTAGCTAAAAATTCGACGTTTCTCCAATTGTTTATTTAGGATCAAACGAAATTAAGTTAAATATACTAAAACGAAGCGTAAAGCATCAAGCATCAATAATAGAACGGCGCCATGCACGCAGAAGTCGAACGCGGGACTTTTGAGCCTGGCCTCTATATATATCTCTGTAGCTGACGAGCGACGTTAATCTAGGATAATAGACCAATCGAGGTTGGCTTTAATGAAAACGGTCGAAAAAGAAGACAAGACAATATTGAAAGATCAAATAGAATCTAGTTTAAATTGACGGGGATTAGGACGGGCACAAAGAGTGCGGCGGCGACGACGTTTAATAGTTTCGAAGGGCTAAGAGTCGAGCTATCTTAAAGTTTAACTATACGGCCGCACCATCAAAGGAAATTCGACAAATATACACAATTCGACTCGCTTAATTCAACAAGTGAACGCTTCCGATAGCGTGCCAGCAACAATACACAAATATTCCAGCTAGGCCCATTATATTATACAACACTCCTTGCAGATCAATCTAAAACGCTTGATAAGAAACAAGATGGAAGTGACCTACTAATGACACTACCCATGGACAACGCTCGTTTCGTAGTACCTGTTCTAATCACCTTAAAAATTTACCAGCCAAACGGAAATGATAACAGAAATACGTCAATATGCCTAAATTTATCAATTGATTTGCAATAAACTTTAAACAAACCATAACAGCGAACCAATTTACCACTTATGACGAGTATTGATACTTATTAATCTAGCTTTTTCGCGCACGCGCTGAAGGATACTTTGGTTCCGTTATTGGGTATTTTTAGGATTTTCGTTTTCGTAGATTGACTTTCTTAAATAGATTTCAAAATATGTTTACTTAAAAAAAGTCTTCGCGTAGCCATTCTAATAACCCCAGCGTAGGAGTCAAAGTGCAGTATATATAACTTTAATAAGAGGGCAGTGAACTAAAAAGGAGGAAAGAGGGAGAGAGAGTGTGTGAAGATGAAGAAGAATAAGAAAGAGTGATGAGAGGAACCCAATGTTTTATATTATAGCATCCTCGTTTGAAGTCCGCCGACGGAGTGCGCGTTTTTCTATAACCAAGGCTTAAGTTTCTTCGCGCGCCATGATAATATTGGGGCAACCAGACAATTAGATGACACCCAACGTTTGATGGAACGACATGGCCATGGCTAGCAGTAGCTGCAGCTCGCTTACTTCGCGCGACCGGCGCTATCCTGATTAGTCACAGTACTACGCGGCAAAACGCGGCCAGAATAGAATAGAAGCTTTCAATTAACGTAGGAAATGAAATTCATTAAAAGTTGGCATGCGCCGCGTATTATGAAAAATAATAGGAAAAATTTTAATTGTAAAAAATGCCCGTTTTTTGCTCGAGCGTTGATTAGCGCTTTTTTTGCTTCTTCATATACGTATTCAAAGAGATAGTAAAACTAGAACGGATTACAATCCCCCTTTTTCTCACACTCCTGAGCATTTTTGATTACTCTCAAACTATCAGTGAACGTAATCAATACCACTATAGCTTATATATACTCCTTGGCGTTCTTATTTATGAACAACATCCCGTTCGCAGAAAGAATACAAAGAGCAAATGAAACAGGAGTTAACACTGCGTGATATATTCGTAATGATCTGAAACTCCTTGAATTTGTCAATTATTTAGAGTATATTTTTCCTACAGACTTTCGGACTAATTTAAAATTTTCCAGACGTTCGGTAGACTTTTAGATAATAATTCTAATATCTCTCCACAATTCCAAACCAAATTAAAATGAATATACAGCTTATGGGTTATATGGAAACTATTCTAAATACATTTCTACTTCACTTTAAGTTGTCGGCATCATGAACCCTTTTGAGGAACGTTTATGTTTTTATTATAGTCACGCGCCAGGCTCAGTTGATTACTCTTAAAACTTCATCACCCCCGTTTTCCCCATACAGGATCCTATCTTAAGCCTAACTTCTTCTTAATTAAAGGATTTGAAAGCGATTTTCATTCGAGCATCGCGCGTACACGGGGTCGGTCTTAATTTCAATGCCTACTCGCGAAACTTGAAACGGGGACGAATAAATTATAAAAGATGACTTAAGCTAGACATCTTTGTCATCCATATGTTTTGAAGAATATTAGTATAATGAGATTACGCTAGATGATATGACCGTATTTGGCGAATTTTAATTTGACGCCGTGGAAAAATTAAGTAGAATAATGGCGCGATAATTTAAGATAAGATAAACGCGTCAAAAAAACTAAAATGTTGTCAATCGCGTACTTGGTACAGTTTAAACTATTGTTATCGCTATCTTTTCGAGCTCAAAAGTGTCAATTTCAAAACGTTTCAATTTGAAGAAAAAAAATACAGAGATACGGATGGTAGTAAACGGTTGGAGATAATTGTTTAGAAGCAGAAGTTAAATTGCTTTGATTGATAGATTAATATCAGCGTTAAAAAGTAGACCTTCCGTTATATAATGTGATATTACACCTAACCAGGAACCCATGATAAAACTTTAGAAATGACAACGATAAAATTTCGTAATGGAAGATTTCATTCCACCTCCCCTATCCCCGCGGTTTTCTCATGCAATGCAGCCGCCATATTGGTAATGGTAGTTAAGAGGGACTTAACACTACTACTAAGCTCAAAAACCGACAATAAAGTACAAAAACAGGACATATTCATACACAAAATTGATAATAAACTTTGACCTCATCCTCAAAGTTATCCTACAAACAAACGAAACGTTCGCACTCACCCAATATTCAATCATAATTTGTTACTGATTATCCTCAGGTCCATTCTCTTTGCCATCATCAACGGCGTTACCACCGGTGACCCCTCGTCGAATCGGTCACCCGTACCAGAACAGGACGCCTCCCAAACGGAAAAAGCCCAGGACGTCCTTTACGAGAATGCAAATATGCGAACTTGAGAAGAGGTTTCACAAACAAAAGTACTTGGCGTCCGCCGAAAGGGCCGCTCTGGCCAAGCAACTCAAAATGACCGATGCCCAGGTCAAGACGTGGTTTCAGAACAGGAGAACTAAATGGAGGTAAAGGATATCACGATTATTCTGACTAGCTTAAATTACAATGTCATTAATATTTAAACAATTAATTTCAAAGTGAAGTCACAAATTTAATAATATGGGTTTTTGCAGTTTGTGACTGCACTTTGGAAATGTATATGTTGTCCACCTCTGAATTAAAGGGGCACTTTTACCCAAAAGCACGTATCTACAACCACTGACTCTGGTAAAGATACAGCGTTTTCGCGATAAGTTAACTTATTAAAAGCGAAATTTGTCCGTGGTTTTGAAAGTAAGGCGTGAAAAGAAACGTTCTTTTCATCAAAAAGGCGGCGAACCGTTTCCAAATGTTTTCACTTTAAATAATTTTTACGCGCCGTAGCCGCAGTTTATTAAGTCCCGTCCGTAGTTGGTGGGCCAAGCTTGCCTAGGCAATACGGGGGAAATGGGATACGAATTGCACGCAATGCGTCGCCTCAGATTTTAATCGCGAAGATGCCTGTGTAATTTAAAACGTCGCCAACAAAATGGAAAGTTTCAACTCCTTAAAAGACATCCATTTTATTTCGTGACAAATTGAAAGAGTTCCGTTTCCCAGTACTATAATAACGCGCGCATGCGTGTTAAAGAACGTCTAAGGAGACTAGCTCTCGAGTTGAAATTAAAAGAAAAACAATTACAATTAATTAATTGTCTCTCTCTCTCTCTGCTATCTTGTCATATATGCGGACATTAAACGACGCTTTTAATTAAGTAGACCGGTTAAATACGCAAAACGCCCTTAGTAATTTGTGAAACAAATAAGAAAACCTTGACCCTTAGAACTAGGTCATTATTAAGATAACGCGTACTAATTTTATTAATTATATTATTAAATATTTATTTATTTATTTTCTTAACAAACCCTGGTACAAAAAAGAATAGATATTTGCACGCAATCTTATATGGGAATTTATCACTACTCTTTAGTACTAATTACTAGCGACTAATATACCAGTTTAGAACCCCTATTCCGTGAATAACAAAAACATCATCAAACATAAAATAATAAATAGTCGGTAAAGCAACGTGTCCGCTAATAAATCGCTGTTAGCGACAATGATACCAATATGTCCTCCAATTAAAGAGTACAGTGGCAAAGTTAAACCGGATACCAGAGTTAATTAGTTCGTAATTAAAACGGGGTAAAAAAATCTTAAGAACTCCTATCTAACAATTAAAAATCACCCGTGGTAAGAACGAAACACCTTCGAACAATAGAAGATCCATTAGAGGCAACCCACGAACCCATATGGAATGTGTATAAAATGTTTTCAAACATTTACGCCTCAAGGTTGAATACCTAGCTATATCGAAACCTCATTAAATTAAAATACATAATGAAGTATATAGACGCCGTTAAGAAACGGATTCAAATTTTAGCGATTAATCTGATCATTAGATATTCCAATTTTTAAAAAAACTTGGCGGGGGTTTGTAAATCCGGTGTCGCTGGTTTTTTACGTGTTATTTAAATTTATGCCAACTTTGATCATTAGTATAGTACTTCGTGTTTTTCACGTTGAAAACCTATTTACGACGATGAAGTACTTAAATTAACTAAAAGATTGACACAAAGCCTGATAAAGAAACCTTGGGGAAAATGTGGGTAATTGTTAGGAAAACGTGGGGTTTTGGGGGAAAAAACGTTGGGAAAATCTCGGTGTTGGGGAAGAAACGTTGGGAAAACGTCGGGTGTTTGGGGAAGAAACGTTGAGAAAACGTCAAGTGTTGGGGAAGAAACGTTGGGAAAACGTCAAGTGTTGGGGGAAGAAAACGTTGGGAAAACGTCGGGTGTTGGGGAAAGAAAGGTTGGAAAAACGTCGGATGTTGGGGAAGAAACGTTGGGAAAACGTCGAGTGTTGATGAAGAAGTGTTGGGGAAGAAACATTGGAAAAATGTCGGGTGTTGAGGTAAGAAACGTAGGGAAAACCTCGGGTGTTGTGGAAAGAAAAGTTGGGAAGACCTCGGGTGTTGGGGAAAGAAAAGTTGGGAAAACATTGCGTATTGATAAAGAAACGCTACTTTGGGAAAATGTTAGGTGTTGGGGTAGTAACATTGGGAAAACATCGCGTCTTGATAAAGAAACGCTACTTTGGGAAAATGTTAGGTGTTGGGGTAGTAACATTGGGAAAACATGGCGTCTTGATAAAGAAACGCTACTTTGGGAAAATGTTAGGTGTTGGGGTAGTAACATTGGGAAAACATGGCGTCTTGATAAAGAAACGCTACTTTGGGAAAATGTTAGGTGTTGGGGTAGTAACATTGGGAAAACATGGCGTCTTGATAAAGAAACGCTACTTTGGGAAAATGTTAGGTGTTGGGGTAGTAACATTGGGAAAACATGGCGTCTTGATAAAGAAACGCTACTTTGGGAAAATGTTAGGTGTTGGGGTAGTAACATTGGGAAAACATGGCGTCTTGATAAAGAAACGCTACTTTGGGAAAATGTTAGGTGTTGGGGTAGTAACATTGGGAAAACATGGCGTCTTGATAAAGAAACGCTACTTTGGGAAAATGTTAGGTGTTGGGGTAGTAACATTGGGAAAACATCGCGTCTTGATAAAGAAACGCTACTTTGGGAAAATGTTAGGTGTTGATGATGAAACGTTGGCGAAACATCGGGTGTTGATGATGAAACGTTGGCGAAACATTGGGTGTTGATGAAGAATCGTTAAAGAACTAAAAAATGGCGGAAACGTTTGAGAGGTGTATATTTACATAGAAAAACAAATCCCTTCAAATGTGGTATAATTTATACAAGATTGAAAACGACTCGTTTAAATCAGTCCCAAATACCAATATGAAATCAAAGTAGATTAAAATTATAGACAGGGTGACCGGAGCGACAAAATTAGTTTTCCTTTGATCAACTGATATAAAACCGGCTGGTTCTTTTATAAATTAGGAACAAAAATTCATTTGTATAACATGGCGTGTATAGAGCGGAACGAAGCGGCCCTGCCCTGTCCCTAAGGGGTGCTCTCCCTAGCTGGCTCGACGCGCTAGAGTGCAGCCCCGCAGACATCCCCATTAAAGAGTACGAAGCAATTATATCCAAGAGCTCCCCCTACTTTAGAAGCTATTAACGATGGATAAATTTTTTTATATACATTCGCGATTAAATTTGACAAAAAACCTTCTCGCCATTACAACAAAACTAGGGATGGGACACTTTCTTTAATGAGATATTAAGGACTTTCAACGCGTGGGCTAAGAATAATAGTGTAGATTATTAACTGTTCTACCCCTTGAACAAGATAAGAAAGCCTGAAGGAATTTTTGATAATTTGCGGGCCGTCCATTTCAACTAGAAATTTATGGAAATTTCCATTTGATGAAATTTCTACTGATTTCTTTTAAATTTTCAAAAGAAATCGTGCAATAAATGGTTCTTTGCAATTCTATCGGGGCAAACTTTTAAAAATAATATGCGGTTTTTAAGACGCTTAATTAGTTCGTATTGTATTAATTATAATAACGTAAGGTCTCGTATTTATTATATAGAAAGTGTAGGGTGATAATGCCAAACAAAAGAGAAGTGGCCAAACAGGTCGAAATTATGGACTAACATAGACAAAATTATATTTTTCTGAATCCTAATACCTTTTTAATTAAGTCATAGTTCCAAATCAAAATTTCAATATAATTATTAAAATTAGGGTTGAGTTAAGAGTTGTTTCGAATTAAATTATTCATTATTTTCTAATTTAATTGTATAAACATATCAGTGTATTTATTCCTGACGACATGAACAACTAATTGGTTGTCTTACCAAAATTAATTCTCACTCATTAAATGTTTAATGTAAATTTTTAAAGCGATTATTAATATATGGAAAGCCCGGGGATAGAGTTAATTTCAAAACTATTACGCTGCCATATAATTTTATAACAGATACAGTTAATCTGTATTTTAAAATATACAAATAATTTAATAAAATTTACAGGGGCAGTGAAAAAAATTATACTTTAGATTGTGTGTTAAAGAGTGCCAACAAAAGAACGCGAGCTATAAGGGGATTAAACATTTCAGAAACTTCCCCACGCGCAAGGCTCAAATGACCTTCATATACCAGAATATATCTCGCTCGACAAGTGCATGCACGTTTTTGTCTCGAGAAAATACCAAGTTTTCCAATCCCCTTTAGAATCTAAGATCCATGGTTTGAATATTTGTTTTAGTATAAAACTAACGCCTTTAATTACCTTATTGACTGATTCATTCAACACATATCAAACCCGGTGATTAAATAAGCATCTCTTAATTTTCTGAACGATATATACACAAAAGGAAATTAAAACGTGTTCAACAAAAACCGGTTATTTCTTAATATCGGATAAATATAATAATATAATAATAATAATAAATGGATCCGTAAACATACACGTATAAATGACAACGTTTTGAGAGCTCTACGACGCTTAACAAAAAGCTCTTCAATATCGTAACCCCCCCCCTCCCTCCTTCCTTTCTCGCTCGTGATAAAACTCCATCATAATTTAGCGAAAACGCGGCATTCAGACGTCAATCCTGTTTGAAATGAATTAAGAATTAGGCGGATCGAGAGAGGAGACGATAAAGTTTTAGAAAGAATTGCCAGGAATAATGGGAGAAGGGGGATGAGTTCAGTGTTAAAATGTTACCTGTTTTAAAGAGACGGTGAATTAAGTAGCTCGTGGTTAAATGTTAATAAATAGATTGATTTTCGTATCTAATTACAAATTAACCACCTTTGGAATACGTCCTAATTTTTTTTTTGAATTTCTCTACCATAAACAGTTCCTTTTAGACTAAGAAACCGAGTATTTCATATTTTCCTAGTCAACAAACTACCTTTTTTCGACAGGCTACTTCAAATGTCACCCCAATAAACTGCGTGTTTTATACAGGCTACTTTTAATTAAAATTTTAATTTTTAAATTGGAAAATTCCTAACTGCCTTTTTTGAGCGGATACTTAAAATGTCCCTTCAATAAATTGCATTTTTTGAGCGGATACTTAAAATGTCCCTTCAATAAACTGCCTTTTTAGACACGATACTTAAAATGTCCCTTCAATAAACTGCCTTTTTAGACACGATAAATAAAATGTCCCTTCAATAAATTGCCTTTTTAGACACGATACTTAAAATGTCCCTTCAATAAACTGCCTTTTTAGAAAAAGTACTTCAACACTGCCTTTTTAGACCAGGTACTTCAAAACATCCCTTCAATAAACCGCCTTTATATATAGACAGTCTATTTAAAATCCCCTAAAATAAACTGCCTCTTTATTAGACCTGAGAATAGTTAAAATGTCCCTTCATTAAACATACTGCCTTTTCAGACGCGGGTAATTCAAATTCCACTCCACAACAGCTTCCTTTCTTATATAATAAACTAACTTATACTTCAATTCGATACTCCAATTTTCCAAAACCAGAAACTCCCTTGATAAAAATCGTAAAATATAAATTGAATATTTCCTAAATTACGTCACCATCACTTTGAAATTGTAGGTAAAGGGAGAAGGGAGGGGGGGGGGGAATTTTTCTATGGAAGCAATTAATAAAGGAAACACTGTCAAAATGGCTTCTATATGATTATGACCCAAAGGCGTTCGCAGCCTGCTGACATCGCGAACGAATAAAAACCCGATTCGCTTAAATTAAGTATATACACGTCCGACTAATCAGGACTCGAGGAATTTGGTTAGACTTTTTATAAGCTATAGTACGAGACGCCGAATGTTTGCTAAAACGAATTACGTCTGAACGTTTAATGAATAAAAGAATCGGCGTACTGTGCATGTGATTCTAGTCATTTAAACGTTTTTATTATCGGCGTATTATCGACAGATCGAATCGTTCAAATTGGAAAATAATTTCGAGTTTTCGATTTTAGAAAATACGATATTCGCATTTCAATTCACCGTAGTTATATAGAAAAGACATTTAATTAGGATTTAATTTAAATTTAAAAAGGGCGATTAAATGATACTTGATTTTATTTTATATATTTTGATATTAAAATTTATTTTAGATCGTTATAGCTATAGTGTTTAATTTCAGGGTGTGGCATTTTTCCCATATTGAAAAATATTAAAAATAAATAATATTTTTATTTGTATATCGATAAATTTAAAAAAAAATAGTTATGGAAATTTCCAAAGCTTTCACGCGAAACTTCGAAGTGATTTTTATATCACTATATGACGAGTTTCTCAAAATATAATAGCAAGAAGTGATATCTAGTTTACTAGGGAGAAGGTTTAAGTTGCCTAAGTATTCGCCCGTCATAGTCCCAGTCCCCCTTTCAAAATACAAGGGGGGACGTAAAAGGAGGCCGGGCTATTTCGCCTCTCCTCAGTCGGAAAATACGTAATTTTCGTCATTCGCGTCGCGCTGACGTGAGTTTCCAAGAACCAGTGAGATGCTGGCTGTAATTAAGAGGCGGGGATTAACTCCGGACCAACGTTTGGACTGGAGATAAAGCTGGAAAAGTGGCGAACTTATACCTTCTCCCTAATAAACTAGATATCACTTTTTCTCCCTAATAAACTAGATATCACTTCTTGATAATAGTAAGAAATCTGGACGTACACATTATAGACTTAACATATGAAAAAAGTATTTCAAAAAATGGACACACACCAAGCAATAAGGTCCTGTTAAACAAGAGGCGCCCAGTGGGAGCCTCTACAAAATTATACTTTTAAAGCAACTATATAATAAGACAAATGAATTGTTTTTAATTAAACAAAGAATACTTCGTACGCGAACTAATGAAATTAGAATTCAATTTAGAGACAAGCAGTTTCTTCCTTGAGATGGAAAGAGCGAGGGGAAGAAAAAAAGAGAGTCAAATAAGGCTTAAACAGGAGCTAGGCCTTTGCTAATCCAAAAAAAGGCATCCTAGGAAAGTTTTTAATTTAAGATCAGAGGTCGAGAATTACGTGCCTAAAGGAGATGTTCCCCTCCAGAGACTGCGTGACTATACCAAAAAAGAAGGGAGGCTTAAACTCGCTCGCCTACACCCACCCACCCATACACACCCATCTACGAAATTTGATTAACTCTTGTTCAGAACATCAGTGGAGTAAAAACGATGCAGCTCAGTATAAACCCGGGATGGAGGCTGAAGCCTTAAAGGAAAAGTATCATGATTTCAATGAATCATTTTGAAATACTGACCGACTAATCCAAGGCGACAGTGCAGCTTAAACTATAGGGTGTTTCCGCAAGAGTAGAAAGGGGGAAGAAATGGGGGCGAAAACCGGTTTTCAGGGGATGTCAACATGGCGTCCTAACGTGGCCGGAGCGGGCAGCCGGCAAGGGGAGAGGAAAGGGGGAAGGTAACATGACGTCACGCGCAAAGACCCTATAGTTTAGATGGCATATTACTGGGTACTTAGTAAGAAACATTATCCCAATTGGCGGCCATAGTGGAAAATGGTGGCCAGAAGTGTAAAAACCTCCTTTAAGGAATAAGAGCGTACGTTTGAACAGCTAGCATTAAGAATGTTGGATCATGATATCCAATAGAGAGGTTTTTCCACGATATTTTGTTTAAATATTCCCTCCGCCATTACGGTGGCCATAAAAACTAACCAAATCGTCTCGACTGGATAGTGCACAGTCGCCAGTTTGCTATTCTCGGAATATACTGTTTTTGATACAGGCATGCGCAGTTTGTTTCAATTTTCAAACAATATCGTGAACCTTTTCCTTTAAACACCGTTAATTTCTGAAGGAAGGTAGGGCACTAAAAATAAAATCCTTTTCCCCTATACGCTATGGATGCTGGGTTTCTGTATCAAAAAATCATTTTAAACGGCTTTTCCATTAAAGAAAACGGGATGTATACTATAGAACAAGAAGGAAAAAATCAGCTTGATAAATGCGAGACGAAACTTTACGCGTTTTCTCTCGGTTTAAAAGTTCATCGTTTTTACCCCACGATGCCTTAGCCTTAGCTTTTTCTTTTTCTCTTTGGTAACAGAGCGGGGTAGAACCGAGGCTTAAGGAGTTAAGGTTCAAGTAGATCGATTGGGACTTAATCTCACTCTCGGAAAAGCAAACTGCAGCGCATCTTTTCTTTTTTCTTCTTTAACTTTCTCTTTTAGCTTTAAAACTAATTTGTCGCTACGGCTTTTAGGGAAACTTGAAAGGGTGATGGGAGTATACGTAGGGAAGTTTTTATCGTGATGTAAATGTAACTTTAAAAGGAAATTATAGAGTTTCACACTTAAGTCAATGCTAAGCAATTCTAACCTGTTTGATTATATTATATTATCAGCAATGATAGAGGTAAGCGGATGACGTTGATTAATAGCAAAATGTACATGTAGAAGTAGTAATATAGAAAAAAAACATTCAAGGGTTTTTTTCACTTGAAAATGTCCTGCAGACTTCATAGAAGGTTAGATGATAAAATTACATAATTTTTTAATGTGGAAGGCCTACTTTTTACGTGCTATTCAATCAACTTAAAATATTCCAGAATATAGTCTAAATTCAAGCTATCTGATTATAATTTCATTGCGACGCGGGAAAATACTAACTTATAGTATGAAAACACTACATTATAGATGGAAAATACTAGCTTCCCAGCATAGAAGCTACTGACGTCGAACTACTTGAATAGCGATACAAGTCTTTATGGTTGAAGACATCACGAGTATAATCCCACAGAGTATATTTGCAAGGAAGGAATTTTGGTTTGCCTCTCTCTCGGTCTCTCTTCTCTTCCATTCTATAGACGGTTGTTAAAGCGAAGCGGGATCAAGGGATTGAGGTTTATAAATACTAAAACGAGTATATCACGCTTCTTTATTTGCGCCGAGTTGCTCTCGTTTAAGCGCCAAACATTCGCCCGATCCCATCCCCTACCCCCTACCCTCTTCGCTTTTAAGAAGCGAGATCGCCCTCGCGGGATTGGTTGATTTTCCGCGGTACGTCAGCTACGCAGTGAGTGCATGTGCTTCGACGTCCAGGAATCGCGGCTGAGTTCGCATTAAGCCACGCAGTAAAGACGTTTTTCCCATAGAAATAGCATGGCCCCTGTAGAAATGTTTCACCCGCTGAGCTTCGGTGTTCGCGGAGAAGCAAACTTACAGTGCTCCTACCCTGTAGAACTGTTTACCCTGCTGCACACCAAATATGGTTTATTCTCAAAATAAGAACGAAATATTGATAGGCTAGTTATTGGAATATGGCATGCAGATAGGATATTAATTTCAAATTGAATTGTACAGATTATTTAAGAGAAATAAGCGGGAGTTGTTTCAGATAATTGTTACTACATTTCGCGCATGTCCGGGCCTATTTTGTTCAAAATGGGGCCCATTTTACTAGGACTATTTGGAAGCACTAAATTTTTAAGCTAGATAAAATGTTCTTGCTATAATGCCAGTAGACAATTTTCGTCACCGCCGATATAAAGTTGGCAGAAGAGCTTTTTAGAGATAAAATTAAGTAACTAATCAGTAACACGCGTATCAAACTTAACCCGCTAATAAACCATAAGTACATTGGAAGAAAGATAAAATAAGAAAAAATAAGTTTCCAGATATACCTCATAATTTACAGTACAGAAAACGCTGGTAAATTAGCCACGAGAATGAAGAGTTTCCAGAGGAGAACCCAAAATATACGTACCGCAGAACAGTCCTGAACTGAAAGTAAGCTATGTATACGTTCGAGGGTCCAATGCTATTGGAAAAGTACTTTTAAGAGTTCTTGAATTTTTAACGCTCGTTTCCTAAGTCCGTTGAATAATTTAAGAAGCCAACTCGATCTAGCCGCACCACGCTAACGTATAATATCGTATAAAAGGGCCACGGCAAAACTAAACCGAGAAAGAGAGAAGAGAAGAGAGAGAGAATTTTTCCGAAATCCCAGAGAAGACTATAGAGACAGAGCATGGGGATAGAAAATCTTCCCTTGTCGTAAAAATCGGCCTCGTTCGCGAGATGCCTTTAAAAGGCCGCTCCAATTAAACCTAACTGAGAAGTCTTGCCAGAAATACATCGCTGGATATAAAAACAACGACCCGGACGGCAAAATGTCATAAAAGTTACATTTTTGACTCAAAATCACCCAAAGAACATCCCGCTAAACTTAATTTACGCTTACTAAGACGGTTAATGACATGCACCGGAGTTGAAGTGGGAAATAAATAAAAAAGACAGTATTTACTTCAATTTACAGACTTTTAGTAACTTTGATTATACCTTTCTTGAAAACACTGATACGATGGCGCGTAAACATGGGCTATACAACACAAAATTTTATATCTTTCTCAGGACAAACCCGCATACTGTACGTCGTCCATATAGCCTATAGAGTTTTCATATTAGAAATTTATCGCCTTGATTTCGTTGGAAGCGAGGGTATATAGATACGCTCCGTTTAAAAGGTAAAGAGGTATAAGAGAAAGAGTCCATGGCCCAATAGCTCTTTTCCCGCGCTCTTTTCTAATGAATAATAAAGACGATAGTTTATGAAAGGCGCATACCTACGAATCTAATCTTTGAAAGTAAGAGTGCGCCAATAAATTATGGCGGGATACCCACGAGAGCGCGAGAGAGAGAGGGAAAACGGCCCTACATACAGCTCGCATCGCGTGGAGTAAGATTCAATTTTATCAAAGTAAAAATCTTGTCTAGTCATATATATGGAAAGTTAAAAGTTTTGAGTTCACGATACGCGTGGTTAAATTGGGTGATTGTTTGCATACATTAATCAGAAATCTAACTGAATCTCTAATAAGACCATTATACCAAGAGCATGCTCCTCGTTTTGCACAAGACACTTTTTGAAACCGTTTGCAATATACCGTTTTGTAAAGGTCAAAACGTAACATTTGTAAGCGGACACCTTTTGTGAGGAAATGCAATTTTTGAAAATGAAATGGGTTAGGCCTTAGTAAAACGTTTCAAAACGGTCTCGTGTAAACTCGGCTTAAATCACGCTAAGAAGTATAAGAACTTATATCTCAAAAGTCAAGCTGGACATTCAACTAACTCGATCGCGAAGGTTTCCCGTGAACCGGATGATCTCGCGACTAAATTTGGGTTGCCAAATTATTTCAATTAATTTTGGAGATTGTCGAAAATTGTTTCAACCTCCCTTTATATGAACGATAACGTTTAAAACACAATCCAATTTGAGTTTCCGACAACCCTTATATAAAATTCCAATTAAGCTAACTATTTATGTAAAGAGAAAAAAATATATTTAAGAATATATACAGTCCCATGCAAGTTACAATTTTTGGAAATCATTATATATACGCATAGTAGAAAAACCTGATTTCAAGGTCTAATCTCTTCTAAGTTTAAACTTAAATCTTCCAAACAATAAAGCTTTACACTATAGTAAAAAGAGTGTCGAGTTACATTGGGTAATTTAAATATAATTACAGTATAATTAACTTTTAATGGAAAAGAGTTAAAACCGAATTTTCCCTGATTGTCTCGCGTATATGTATATAATTTCAATATTCATTATTTTAAATACTCTTTCAAATAAAAAAAATAAACGTAAAATTCAAACAGTTAAAACTTCTGATGAAACTCGAAATTTAAATCTCGTTATTACCAGGCAATAATAACAATCAGCGAGTACTCTCCATGCAGAAGACGCGGCAAATTCAAAAGCTAATCACGGAAACTGCATGACGCGTATATACGTAAAACGAGTCATATTAGGTCGCATATTCCCGAATGACACGCGATCCAATCAAATTAATGTCCAAAATAGATTCGGAGTGTATGCACTCGGTAATACCCTGATGCGTGGATCTTAACTAGATGAGTGTATATACCTTTAAAACAAACAAACGGCCCAAATAAAGCTAGTCCCGGCTGGTAAATCGGGTAGACTGGATAGTATAACAAGCTTTCTAGCAAAATCTTCGCAAAATTTCAAATCATTATTGGAGTAATTAGCGTTGAGATCATTTTTAAAAGCATCCCGAGTAAGGTACCTATAATACAGCTAAGACACGCGAAACGCTATTAAATTCCCCGAAGGAGCTGGTAGAGTGGTTAAGGAAGGAAGGCATCGTGTCGTGTCAACCAGCGTCCGAGAGTTTAATATTAATTCCTTAAAACTTAAGCCTCGGCGCGAGTTTAATAATTTAGGTCCTTTTAAAAATTAAGGTAAACAATCCAGCGCTCGCTTCTACCGCGGGTTAGTTACGTCAAGGACTATGTTGCTCAAAGGGGACTAGAAACGTGGAAGAAATTCCCAAGGAGCATGGAGGCGAATTAAGTTTCGAGTTGTTAAAACTGTATAAACTGAAACATGTTGTTTTCTTATAGCATCACGATAATGTACGGACTGGTTTGCGCGTTTTGATTTGTTTGTGACGTAGTTCTTGAGCTCAAAACCATTAGTAACAAACAAATATAAATTCAATATAAGCAAACCCATATCCTCGGTATCCTGAAATAATGATCCTTTCCTTGTTTGTACTAAACCGTATTTCTGGTTTACACACACATAAATGGAGAGCATGGTTTCTTACTTGGATAAATCCAATTTCACGCCCCCATATTTATATCATAGAGTTGCGGATCAATCTATACCAGTCCGTGATAGATTTAAAGTCCTTGTCTTTAAGCGCGGTGAAGAGAGGTTTTACTCTGAAGCGGCTAAAGGAGTGGGGTTAGCCGTGATTGGTTAGAAAGGCACGATATTGATTGCGATTTACCGTGTACCCCCTTATCCACTCCTTCATTCGCTTTATACTCCATCTCGGGCGATTAGGCCCGCCTCGCTCGCTTTAGAGCAGTTCCCCTTTAACCCCCTCTCGTTCTCTCTCTCTCTCTCTCTCTCTCTTTGGTATTAAAGTCCCTTCAACCTCCCACTTTCCACCTTATACAAGCTCTAGTAAACCGTACTACCTATGCCTATGTGCCATTAATTTCGCAGGCATGCGAAAGCCCGTGGCGTTTACCTAGATGACTTGACGTCTTAAAATGGGAGAGAGGGGGGAGGGAGAGTTTTGTCCCCCCCCTTTTAACCTAAGCGCGCGCGTTTTCGCATCTCGAGATAAGCGCATCGGCATCGTTTGCTTAATTAAACTACAATAAGGCGAACAGTATTTTGGCCTAATACGAAATGCCTTTAATAGACCTATTAGGGTTTATACGCCAAAGCTCGGAAAAGGGGTTCGCAACACCGATAAGTCTCTCGCTGATGTAATGGACGTCCGCGCTCGCGATTGGTCGCTCTGTTCCAGGTTATAGCGGCGGTTTTAAGCGGACGTATAAATTGATGGCGCAAAATCGGATGGAAAATACCCCCTTTTAACTAATTGGAATTTTGGATAAAGGGCGCCTCTCTGCTTTAACCCTTTTAAGTGCATTGCTCTCTTATAGTTACCAAGATGAGAAGAATATACTATATACCCTCTGTCGTTTATTAATGCGTTCTTTTTTTTTTTAAGTTGAAGCTGAGATTTTTCTATTATTTTCTATGGAACGCCTGTAGAAGTGTTCCACTTACAATACAGCGGAGTTTTGAGGGAAAGATATCTTGCAGGGGCATAGAGAATATATACATAGATAAAACATAAAGAAGGATATTTATAAATATATATTATATAATAAATAACAAGGTAAACGAAATTGCGAAGATTGTTTTATGGAATCAGGTTTATAATAAAAGAAAACAGTTTATCTTAAGGCCCCTTTCTTTTTCACACATTTAGCAACAAATAGATTATCTTTGGTTATAAGTGTCGAAATTCTAGAAGTTTACCGCTCGTTAATAATTCCAGAATATTTTAGAAAACAATTAAACGAATTCAGATGTTTTAAAGAAATGGTAAGAGTCATCTAAATAAATTAAAAGTTGAAGTAAACTCCACTCATTTAGCTTAAAACAATTAGTATAATGACATTAGCAAGAATCAATTAGCAATTAAAACTCCTTAGTATACGTACGCCAACCCACGTCACTTATTCTCTCTCAAACACATAAATACATACAAAGCAACACCTCCAAAAACTTTAAAAAGAAACAACTCGGAATAAGCTTTAAACTGCAGGCTTTAAAAGAAAAAAAGCGCTTGGAGGTTAATATTCTAATGAATACGCGCGGGTTGGGACGCCCAAGCGCTAAAAAGGATGACACCCCCGTCTAATTCTATACGGGGAAATACGACTTAAACAACCATACACTAAAAAGTAACTAACGGAACAAAAAAGAGGGAAAACTTTTAAAAACAAAATAAAAGTATACTGTCTCCACCTCCGGCTAAGAATCGCAAGTATACAGGGTAGAAAAGTTAAATTACAACCGATTAATTGAAATTTTGTACAACGGTACAGTGTATCATAACAGAACTGTATAGTTTTTGGCTTTAATAGAAAAGGGCATTATCTATAAATGCTCCGCAAATTTGTGAATAATCAATTATTTATAAGACAAAGTTGTAGATAATTGTAAAATAATTTATATGGATAATATTTAAATAATCTCAGATAAATATAAAATGCACATTGATAACGCATAGAAAATCGTAGAAAATGCAAAGTTCTAGCCATATATAAATTTAATCGGCTACCATTTTAGAAAATGGCATAATAAAAAGAAGATTTAGTGACTTCAATCCGCCATTTGCCAAGATGGCCGCGTCGAAAGTAAATGGGTTCTGAGATACAGTCAGCGAGTTGATTTCGAAAATAATAGAAATAATTCCAAATTTGTCAAAATCCTGAAAAAATACCGTAAATCTGCACCCTTAAATTTGAACGGGGCAAAATGTTTCGCCCTGTACAAAGTTAGCTGTTGGCGCTGCAAATGGCCATACAGGTAACTATAACTATAAGCTCAATTTTTCGCTTTTTTACGCTTCACGACTCTTAATTGTTAGGTTGGCGAAGACGTTAGAAAACGGACGGCATGTGCTGCAGAAATAGAGACGACTCTCTCTCTTTTGAGTTTCTTTTGAACGTTTTGAACGTCTGGAAACACCCATAGGACAAAAACACGTATGGGGGGGGGGGGGTTAAAAGTTCTCTTAAATTTATCCCCTACACATAATACCAAGTATCTTTTCGGGGAGTTTTGGCGCTTTTGTAATAAGTAATTTTCTAAATTTGCGTCATCAACGAAGATCTTTTTTTTCTTCTTTCTATTAATGCTTTTAAAAGGTAAAACTTTTCTGGAGAGTTCCACCCTTGAACTAAACCAAACTAAAAACATATAATACAAAAAACCTTAGTGTAACCTTTCGGAATGGAAAGGTGTTGTTTTCGAAGAATTTCATTCATTTGTATATACGTTTTCTTTATGGTTTTGCGTGGCACACCATAAAAGTAATTTCTAGTTATTTATTAATTTTTATTTTAAGTTATGCTGTATGGGGAAAGTAGGGTCATAGGGTTCAGGAAACTCGAAATTTCGTTGCATGTTGAACTCGATGGGAATTAATATTAAAGCCTTAAATTATACGGTTTAAATTTTGTTTCTATACAGTTTGAATATTAAAATATTAAAGGTAAGGTGAACTACTTAAAAGGTTTACGTGTTTTATAAAATTTCTCTCATCAACTTGTTAGCCTACCTCCAAAAAAGAAAACCTGCCATGGCTACTGTAAATTATGAGCGTTTTGTCAAAGACATAAAAAGGACCTAAAAAAATACAAAATGATCATTATATTTTACGGCTTAAAAATCCAGAGGATACATTTCCAGTACTAAATTTTACGATCATTAAATGATTTTTAAACTAGAGGAATAATCTCAACAGTTGGTGATGTATTTATCTGGATGAAAACATCTTTATCTTTAACTGTCGAGGACACTTAGTTTTCCCATACGTTTTTCTTTAAAATTTCACCAAAAACAGAATTACAAAACTTTGCAAATTTATCAATTGGATAATATGTCAATTTCTCGCGTAAGTTGTTGGGAAAATCATTACATAATTGTAAAAACAAAATATTACTGAAATTTCTAAGGCACGACGATAAGGTTTTCTCGAACCTCTGCCTTCTACATAAGTTATAGTTAAAAATAAACAAACTGAAATACATTGCTATACTAACCCTTTAAGTTTGAATACATAATCGTGTAAATCCACGATCTGAAGAAGAATAATCTTACCTATAGAACTTCACTGAGTATACCCCAAAAAAGTATACACTTATCTTTTTCGTTTAATTCTATTTGGACAAATATACTTTTTATTTTAACGATACCCAAAAAAGGGACTGAAACAGGTTCTTTTTTTTTTCTCGGGGAATTTAATGGTTTGGGAGATACAGAAAGAAATATACTGCCGACGATTGCGAGCTTTTATCGCGTTCTCGAAGCTCCAAGAGCAAATCTGAGTTAATTGACGATAGAACTAAGAGCTTAGCCTAAAGTTGGTTGGTTCTCCGCTCAACACACCAGAGAGAGAGAGAGAGAGGCCACGTTCTAGGAGTGTCAATACCTGTCAAACACCATACACGAATTCAAGTTTATATTCTCGAATTTCAAACATTTTCAACATTTTTATTTTCGTTTTTCTTCTTCTAAGGGTAAGGGTATCCCATTTGTTTAAGGCTATAATTTAACAAAGCAAAAGAACCTTTAGATTTAATAGAAACTGCAGTTCTTTGACATTGTCACTGTTATGTTTAGGTTAAGAGAACCATACTTATTCTAGGTCAAGTGTTGAAATGTGAACGGCATTTATGAATGCTATGCAGGGTTTAGACCGTCGTAATACTCGGGTTTTAAAGAGTGTACTTGTGATAACTTTCCTTGAGTAATTATAATCTTAATTTCAATGTAATTCCCGTGATGAAGAAACGTTTCAATTTATACTAACAGCGCCAACATTCATGCATTTTCCTGAACTAAATAAAAATATTAACATGTAATTAATTCGCTTTGGAACTGCTACACCGTAAAAAGTTCTCGGATCACATATGTACAGCTAAGTTTTTCAGGGTTCTCACCAAAATCTCAAAAATGAATAGGTTAACGAGGGACTTTTCACGATAAAAACAGGGTCCAAAAATTTGCGAGTAGGAACCAAAAAGGGACCACTGGTAAAACAAAATGTCATCTTTAATACATATAAATGTCTTAAACTGACACATTTAAGTATTAAGCGAAGTCAAGAACATTATATCACTTTTTTTTCCGATTTTCAACAAAATATAGTCAGTTATTTTGGACTTTTTTTACTGTTTAGACCGACGAGTTTTCGTTACTTCTTTAGATATCTCCGTTTGACTAACTATAGGCCCAGACAAAGCAAATGCTTTTTCCTGCTGATTTGCATGGGAAAATAGGGAAATTTAAGGACCTAATACCGATTTATAGGGTAGATTAAGGACCTTGTAGGGAGGGACTTTTCAGGGACCTGATGGGAGCCCTGAATTTTATATAATTTATTATACAGTTTGTTTATATAAAAGATATGCCTAAGTTGTTGCTGTGAGAAAAGAGTTTACTACGGAATGCTTTTGATGAAAATATTTCTCGATATTCAAAGGTCATTCCCGTTTCCCACGTTCTTATACCCTGCAATAAAATCTAAAGATTAAATAAGCAACCTTCTAATTTACATAATCCGCAGTTAAAGAAAAAATATATCATAATAAAGCATAAAAAGATAATACCATAAAAACTAGGCTTTAATTTCTCTCATACTATATAGCAGCGCGTTAGTTTTTCCCTAACACCGCGGTATCGCAACCTTTAAAACTTAAAATACCAGATTCCTGAAGCGTGCCTGCATAAAAGTGTAATCGTTATCGGTTTAAAGTTAAAATAAGTCTAATTAAAAGACGAGTTTTTTTTCCAAGTCACATGCCGAACTTGTTCCTTTTTTTCTTGTTGGTCTCTCTCAATTGATAAAAGTCCCGATTTTCACGTTTGTCAAAGCCAGGTGTCTATTCATATTCGCGGTTTGACTTCAAATACATAGCAAGTTTTTAATATATATTTAAAAGTTTATTGGCTGCGAAAATAATGATATAAACCTTCATTCAAATGGTTTAACTTAACCGTGTTTAACAGATATAGACAAATCAGGTGTCAGTTAGGATAAAAACAAGTCGTTGCGTGTGCTATAGCAGATGGATTTTTCGATTTGCTTTCATTGATAATCTAGTTAAAAATATTTACATCGTTTTCTCCAAGACTAGATACGTGATATTACAGTAAAGTCAAAATTAGCCTTAATGAAGGTCATATTTTGCCCTGTTCTTCATATAAATCCCTATGTTTCAGTTAAAGTCATAAAAGATTTTCACGATATAAATTAAGAGCTTTCGTTTGGGAGAGGAGGTAATATTTGTGACGTAATTTATGCGGCCATATTGGTGGGTTGAATTCGGAAGAAAGCTGAAACCCATCAATATGGCCGCCAGAAAAGACTTAGGAGGGTGTGATGTACTACTCAGCCAACTAAAATTTATCAATACTTCTTGAAAAGTATAAGCGCCACCCGTTTTTGACACTCAATGAAATACGAAATTAGCTTGCAAGATGTAATTATACACACTCTTTCTTACTCAATAAACTGGAGTAAATTACCATAGCAAACGATACAGTTACGTGTTTCATTCGAAGTTACTTGGTAAAAGCTCTAAAACGAAGCATCAGCTATCGATAATAGTCAAACATGTCGCGGTATCAATAACTCGTTAAAGATTTTTGAAGAGAACATTTGTACATTTACCGATGGAAAAGCGATGAACCCTCCACTATCATCTTACCAAATGGCCCAGAGGTACGCGTGTATTGTAGCACACAAAATCGTCAGGGAGAAGTAGAAAAGGAGAAGAATTGTACGCTCCCACAACGGGAGAAAGGGGGATGTTGGGAAACTTGGTTATCGTGTATCACGTGGCGAGAGGTATCAGAGTTCCCGCAAACTCTATAGAAACTGCCCTCTTACATTTTGTGTTGGAGAGATGGCGCAAAATAGTATCCCAATATACAAACAGCAACCCACGTGACAAAAAAGAACCAATTTAACCCACTGTGGGACTCTAGGCTCGCGGTGTCCCGGCAATATGACTCCTTTTCTACTCCTCCCTAATTTGTCACGGGATCTTTCCCGAATTCAATCGCTCCGACGAAATTATCCTTAACATATAGCTATTAGTTCCAAATTAAATACTTAATTATGGACGTCGTGTCTCACAAAATTCTCAGAACCTATGCCAAATAAGTTAGTTTTTGAAAGGTAAAAAAGTTCTGCAGTCAGGGTATTTCTAATCTTATAGCATTTCTTTCGATACGAAGCGAAACTGATAACAGACAAACACGCGTAGCCATAAATTGACCTCTCATAGAGTGTTATCTTTGTAGACCTAACGATTTTGACAGGGTTATTTTCAAATTATTTGGAAAAATGTTCGGATTTTTAAGAACGAAATTAAAGATAAAATTAAAGAATTTGCACGTGACGCTACATGTATACCTAGTTTTTCTCTTTCTGAATAATAATCGATGCATTACGCAGTCTTTATCATCAAAACCGAATTTGGAAAGCCTATTTCATTATCAAAATGAAAAAATAAATAAATTCGAAGCTGTTATGTCCTTTCGAAAAATAATTAATTATCAGTTTACTAAAAAAAAAAAGGATTTTGCAGTCCATAAAACCTCGTGACGGGTATTTGTAAATCTGCGTAACCCTGAATAGTGAATATAACTTCCGATAATGTGTTTCTCGCAAACCTCATACGATAATCGGTTTGTTCACGTTCGCATTAGGCCTAGATGTCGTAAGCTCAGGTTTTTATGAAATTCTTTGTACAGACCGAATTAATTAAGTCACGAGTTTTTAGGATTAAAATTTTGCAGTTATCTCAAGTAGCCTTAGAAAATTTTATCTTTGGATTTCATTGCACGTTTTAAATTTATAAAATCACATCTTAGAATTCCAAAAGATGATGATTTACATTTAAATTAGTCTTTGTAGAAACAAAAAAAATACAGCATTCAGTTTTTGCTGAATTAAAAAAAATTGACTTCGTCATTTTAAGATATATTGAAATCAATCTAATTTATCTGATTCACCTGTCATTTAAATTTAAAACCCCGAGGAAATGGGCTCATTTATTATTATATTGATATCACGCGGTAAATATAAATTAACGGTATCAATTTGGCAATTTTTCAACACCGTGGAATGATTTTTAGAACTAAAATTTTTGAAGTGGTTTCAGGGTTTCAAAAACAAAAACTATAAAATGTAATAAGAATCTAGCGATAGAACATCATTGGGGAAAATGCAGGCGACCCCTTAATTAAATTAGAAAACATTGTCTAAATCAGTTTCTTGTTTAAAGTTAAGGTGTCATCGGTAAAATACAGCATCCAATCTTAACTTGAAAACAATGGCCCGGACGGCAAAATGTCATAAAACATTTTCGACTCAAAATCTCTCAAAGAACATCCCCTTTAATTTATGCGCGACTTATCAGAAACCCTCTGTATAGATTAAGGAGAAATAAAGTCTACTCTTCATTCTTAAGAAACCAATGATAACGCCTAAACATTCTCATGCTAATATTTTCAAGCTTTAATTTGTTTATATCAGTTTATCTACTTCTAAAAGGTTTTTATGGGATTCTAATTCAAATAATACGGGCGCGGACATTAACAGACAGTCTATAAATAAAAGATGTACTCGTATTTGATTGATAAAGCCGCGAGGCGAACTTCGAAACGTAATTTGTCGCTTATATTAAAAGCACGGGGCGAAACATCTAGAAACATCTTTTTTGATTATAGGCCTGCAGTCAAAATTTTAGCCTTATACTTTATACATAGGGGTGATTGAAAACACTTTGAACGGGTCTCCCAGGTAATTCAACACAATTCTAACATCGATTCCATTCATTCATTTGAAAGGGTTTGACCTACGTTTCGGTGCAAAGTTAAGGTGATACAATCGTTTAAATTTTCTAGTCAGTTAAGAAAGAATTTAACGATTCCTTTTTTTTTGGTGAAAATTCTGCAACATGAGGTTTTGGGTTAGGGCAATACAAGAACCAGAGGGCATCGTTATGCTAAAGAGGTTATAAAAGACGGTTATAATAAAATTCAACACAAACAATTTAATATTTCTCGGGCTATTTTGCATTGAATTAGCCGTAATATACCGAAACTCGCATTTTTAATTACGGTGATAAGTTTAATGTCATTGAGATTAATGTATAATTAAATACTTCCTTGTCGTACGGTATTTCAATTCTGAATTAAATTTTTTTTCTTATATATTTGAGCTATTTTTATTGGAATCCGCGTACGAGTTTTAAGATTCTTTTAATTCTTTAAACCAATCACAGGCCGCTGTATCTCCTGACCCATAACCATAACGCCCGGACAGCTGTTTTGCAAAACATGTTTTGAACGATTTACTTATATAAATTGAGAGCTCCCTATTTTGATGAGAAAAATTAAAATATAGTATTGTGTATTTCATCCAAATATTAATGGGAAAATTAAACACATTGTTGGAAAAGTTCCAGTTAAAAATTCATTAAAGCACATAACAATTTAAGTTTAAAAAATAATAACATACAGTTGAAAACTCAGAGATCTAGAGCTCAATTATATTTCCATTTTCGTCCAACTGAAACAGAGATACTTAGAATCCATCAATCTAAAACGTTTCCTCTAAGAATGACACAAAAAATAGACCCATACAGAAGTATATTGACCAGAAGTAATCAAAATCATATCTCGGACGATAAACAATAACACAAAAAATTCAAACCTAAGCATCTAAATTTTGTAAAGCTCAAATTAGCTTTATGTCTCCCATAATTCCTGGCAAAAGTCGCTTTTTATGCTAATTCCATCTGCGCAGGCGCATACACTAAGAGAGAGGTTACGCTTGCCCCTTACGCGCCATTACGTTTATCGTAAACATAACGTGAAAAGACGCAATTCGATTTCGCATTTTTTAAAAATGTTCGGTTCAACTTAATTCAATAAACTAAAAAGAAACTCTTAAATTAATATATTTCTGCAATGTAGACATATCAATATTCGAAATTCAACTTTGATTCCAAGGTTATAAGTGTGAGGTATAAAATCCTAAAACGAGGCCTCGGGGGCAAAGATATAATGTTTTTAAAAAGCGCAATTATAACGCGTTTAATTCCAAATTCGTCAAACGAATGTATGTATTTAAAAAGGCATTTGGAGGTGTCTACGAAAAACGAACGATGAAAATATGAAACTAACAGTGAGGGGGGGGGGGAAATCCACCGCCAGCAATGATAGACATTTAGTTAAAATGCGTTTCGAGTCCATGAATTCAGTAGCGCTTATACACCAGAAACAGAACGGAATACTTGATTAATTGATACCGGGCCACCGTTTCATTTGATGGATACGACTGGACTTTGCGAAATTCGTTTGGGTTTCGACTATAGACGTTTGCGACGGTAAACCCACGCTAATCTGTCCAACCTTTCATAAAAGAAGGCTTTTTTACTTAGAAAATGGGAACCGGTAGGGGCTTCGTTTTAAGATCGAAATAGTCTATCACTTTTCAGCCCTCAATATGTATGCAGGGTGGAGTACTCCAAGACATCTAGACAGACTACCGCGGGGGCTACGTAACATTTCCGTAGGTATTTAAGTACTTTAGGCCTTGTAGCACTGGGAGGTTTATGTAAGCGGGGGGGGGAGATAGAAGGCAAACAACCAGTCAAAGTGACGGCTTTCAGATTGAAGCGTGACGAACCTTCCAATGTTATTTTTTTTTTCTTCAAACTTGATGAAAAAAATGTTTTTCTATATCCTTAATAGCCCCGATTGAAGCGCAAGCTCACGACGGGAATTTTTTTTTGTGTTAAGAATCATCTTTATAAGGATTTGTTCATACTTTTCTTTCTGAAATTATGAATCTTTTGATTTGATTTGATGATGTTTATAGAGCAACGAAGAGATTTGATCAAAGCAATAGTTAAAATACTTTCCAACTGACACGCACGAGGTTTTCAATAGTTACTTCTAAAACATCATAGTACTTGAAATAATACAGGGTGTTTGTGAAAAGTCCATCAATAATGAAAGGGCGTATTTATTGGGCCATTTTGAGTCGAAAATGTTCTATGACATTTTGCCGTCCGAGCCACGGTTTTCGAGTTATGATTTGAATCTTTTAGGGATGACCCCTTCATTAAATTAGCGCTGTCTTAAAATTTCTTAATTAAATTTAAGGGGTCATCCGTAAATTACTCCAATCATAACTTGAAAACAGTGGCCCGGACGGAAAAATGCCATTGAACATTTTCGACTCAAAATGGCCCAATAAACACGCCCTTTCTTTATTGATGGACCTTTCAGAAACACCCTGTATAATATGCAACGTTGAACAATCAACATTGGAATATTCTTCGTAAGCCCTACCCATGAGTTTCCCTGCTTCTTTTGAACCTCCAAGACTTTTAATTCCAGGTTTTTTTATACAAATGTCAACCTTCTGTTCACATGATTTCGGTAGCCGAATTATAATGGGCATAACTTTATCATCTGTTATAATAAGTGTTAAATTCAATCGAGAAGATATTAAATGTGAACGGAGCATGCACGATGGGAAGAAAACCTCCACGAAGTATATCAGTTACCACCGACATTGAATGATAATTTTCACGGGGGTTTATAGATCTTTGTATTTTGCGCGTCACCTGCGCCAGCAATGCTTTGCTTCTACACTCCCTCCTGGAGTTTTCTCCTCATCATTAAATACTACGTATTCTCAAATTGGCTATTATAGTTATACAACAACGATATACCTTAAGAATAATAACTATAAAATATAAATTCATCTCACCCGGTATCGGCGTTAATTTGGACTTACATTGATCGTGTCTAGGATATTAAGTATTCAAGTTAATTCCGCGCAACTTCACTTTTAAAGTAAAAAATAACTACCGCCATTTTCCAAGGTGGGCCTGGATTTGTACCAAAACAATACATATTTGGTACAAGATGCCAGCCTTAATTGTTCATAAATTTTCAGTACAATCGGTTACTCAAACGGACAAACAGAAGCAGTGTAGAGTCTAGAAAAAGAATATCTTCAAGCGATCCTTTTCCTTTAAATAACGCGATTGCAAAGAAATACCTTTGAAGAAGAGGGAATAAATTAAGACAGTAGTACCATCTGGATTACAAATTACTAATTATAACAGTAGCATCTTTCACGCGCTCATCTTTTCATTTCATCTGAAGAAGAAGTTAAGTAATAGAAACGAAATCATGATGAAAAAATTTATAAATTTCTTATTTGACGGTTGATTGTTTCAAGTTTAAAGTAGGTACTCGATCCTAATCACGAATTTTTGGTGGTTTGCCCAAACTGGGTGGTCGGACGTTTGATGAAATTCTTTATTTCGAAAGCTACGTGGTTTTTCTTTTTTTCTAGAACTACTGCAGGCATTATTTAATTTAAAGAAACTATAGACGCGCGGAATGATTTAACGGATAGCTATTTGAAATGATCGAGCTATGTAGAAAATCTTATTCGAGTGTAAATTCATTTCATTCCAAGATCCGTATTGTGATTTTATATAACTGATGGTACAGATCGCATTTGAAAATTTTTTGGTGAAGTATATATTGAAGTACTTGAGACAAGTTAAATTTGTGTATAGCAGCATTTATAGGTGACGTGATAAAAACAGGCTTTCGCGATTCAAGGACTTAAATCTTGTTATATAAGATTTCCGAATTTTTTTCAAAGCGTGCATGGTTAGTACTAACTTTTCTATATTAGATAAGAACAGCTACTTTTATGAAATGAAACAATGTTTTGAATTGATGCGAGAAAGAAACAAAACTATTAACGTTAATATATAATTGTTCGCGAGAATCACTGATGATTTTAATTGAAGCAGCAGTTAATTTAGTTTCTTAATTGCAGTGGTATTTATTTTGTGAATTGTTTTCGAACAAACTGGAAACTGCAATATTTAGTATCCGAAGCAGCGAATGTACAGTAAATTGCGATATCCAGAACTAATTTCGAAGCAGCACATGTACTGCGATGTTCAGAGCAATTTTCGAAGCAGCACATGTACTGCGATTTTCAGAGCTATTTTCGAAGCAGCACATGTACTGCGATGTTCGGAGCTATTTTCGAAGCGGCACATGTACTGCGATGTTCAGAGCCATTTTCGAAGCAGCACATGTACTGCGATGTTCAGAGCCATTTTCGAAGCAGCACATGTACTACGATGTTCAGAGCAATTTTCGAAGCAGCACATGTACTGCGATGTTCAGAGCAATTTTCGAAGCAGCACATGTACTGCGATGTTCAGAGCAATTTTCGAAGCAGCACATGTACTGCGATGTTCAGAGCCATTTTCGAAGCAGCACATGTACTGCGATGTTCAGAGCCATTTTCGAAGCAGCACATGTACTGCGATGTTCAGAGCCATTTTCGAAGCAGCACATGTACTGCGATGTTCAGAGCCATTTTCGAAGCAGCACATGTACTGCGATGTTCAGAGCCATTTTCGAAGCAGCACATGTACTGCGATGTTCGGAGCTATTTTCGAAGCAGCACATGTACTGCGATGTTCGGAGCTATTTTCGAAGCAGCACATGTACTGCGATGTTCGGAGCTATTTTCGAAGCAGCACATGTACTGCGATGTTCGGAGCTATTTTCGAAGCAGCACATGTACTGCGATGTTCGGAGCTATTTTCGAAGCGGCACATGTACAGTATTCTAAATAATTCTAAAATTATGGCCTCAACGCTTAAATTCATTTTTAGCGTGGTCTTTCTTTTTCCGTTCCTAAGAATCAACTAATTTAAAGATTTAAACCAATGAGAACAAACCGCGGGAATGTTCGCAACCATACACATGCGAGGCATTCCATCAATATCTTTCATCTGATTAATAGAAAACGGATATAATATAGAAAATAAGACCACCTCACGCACGATAAATATCGTTCATTCTCGATTCTCAAAGAACGAGAAACGTTCTCTTCAAAAAACAAGTCACGAAAATAATTTCCTATTAGCTACGTGTGTTTGACGCGGATCAACGCTTGAGGTATAGTATTTTAGCTACTCATTCACTACGCGGCTTAACCTTACCTCAATTTAAAATGGTAAACCAAACATTCAGATAGTTTGCCTGTGCAAGGAATGTTGTACTGTCAAAGGCCCAAAGTCATCACTTTATCAGTCCCTGTAACGTTTCCCCATTTACTAAAGATCTTTTCGTGTATCCAACGGTTCCAACCTCCAAACATAAACAAAGAACAAACAACACACACAAACATTTAGTCTTTCAGCCACAGAGCCCGCGTTCCCCATCCGCAAGTATAAGTACATTAAGGTACCACAAACACACATACACAACAGTAACACCTATAGCTACTTGTGTTATATAACACACGTAGCTCAAAAAAGGCCAAACCTCTTTTAACGTTTCTACCTACAGTAAGAGGAGGCCCTCTTCATTCCAAGAACAATTGCATGCAAACCCACTATATGCCTAGAACAAAACCGAAACTCCAATGACATCTCTATTAAAATAATTATAGCGCCATGCAAAGCTCATATCACGTTTCTTTAAAAACAGAAACACCGAAATATTATATTTTAAAACCGTGCAGGTTAAAATATATCCAGAAGAAAATTATTTGGAAGGTAGATTAGGGCTAGCTCGGTATAGCTTTAATAAAAAATGTGAAAAATGAGCAAATTAGGTTTTAGTTACTTCCGTTTAACGTACTTCTAATACCTCGAATTAAAATATAATTAAAGCGTGGTAAAGATATTTGAAACAAAAAAAAGTTGAATAGCTCGGAATAAGAAAATAATAAGCAGTTACGTCTGTATTTTTTTTCCTTTTATGTTTCCTTTTAAACGCGACGCTTCGTATTGTTATAATTTAACGAGGAGTGGCTACTGTATACAAAGGCTGCGGATTATACACTATTACTAAGCTTTCATAAGCGAAGATCCAGCCTTTATCTTTGGTGGCAAACCACTTGAGATAGTTCAACTTGACGAGAAAGAGGAGGAATTTGTACCGTTACCGAAGGACAGTTGATACGTTTAGAATAGCGTGGAAACACCACGTTCCTGCCTTAACCGCGAGGTACATTCTCAATACGAGAAACATAAGTAGATGATTTAATAGGAAATCGTTCTAACTAGATACAAAACTCTGTTATTAAAGAGATTTTCGACGCTCGATGCCTCTTATTTTATTTTTTCTCGATGTGTATCTTGGAGGGTTTTAAAGCTTTGCAAGTTGGCATTAACAGTAAGAATTAGGTAAAATTATCCCGTGAAAGTTGAACAGATATTGCATGAAGATTTAACGAGCAAATGCAAATACCAAAGCGGGGCGCGAGATATTCTTAGTAAATTTTAAGGAACTCGCGTTGGGTGAAGCTGGTTGTAAGACGTTTTATGCTAATAGCCGTAAGACATCGATCATCTTTAAGTCAGATCTGCGAGTAACCTTTTGACAGCTATAAGCGCTTCGTGTTTGGGTCGCTAGAAGGCACGGCTATATGTATAAGTTAGGGGTTAAACCCGAAAACGGGCTTTTAACTCCCGGAATTGGAGGGCCCAGATATATATAATAGCGTGCTCAGGGCCTTGGTACGTCAGATTATTTAAGAAGACTGCCACTCTTCCTCGCTAGTTAATTTGACGCGCGGATCGCCTCGAAAACAACTCTTAAAGCGTTTAATTTCGATGACAAGTGGACAACTTTATAAGAAACGATACGAGGAAACCGTGGAACAGTTTTGAACGGTAAAGTCTAACTTGCGCCATCCTGGAGTTTGAAAATGCTCCCATGAAAGAGGTGCAAAATTACGCGCCACAATCCTACATCGTTGGATCAACTGAACAGTGGGGAAACTAAGACTAACTGGAGTAGTCCTGGAAATTACACGCCATATTGTTTTAAATTGCATTGATAAATACAATATATCATTACCTAACCAAACTGTTTTCTTTTATCTTTCTTCCCAGAAGGCAAACCGCCGAAGAACGCGAAGCGGAAAGGCAAGCGGCTAACCGTTTAATGATGTCCTTGCAAGCGGAAGTGGTTTCCAAGAGCCTGTACGAGTCGGCCACCAGGGACCCATTGTGTCTGAGTAACGCGTCCCTCCACGCGCTACAAAACCTACAACCTTGGGCCGGCAACGGCCCTCCACCGGGAAGCGGACCACCAAACGGTCAAATGGGTCAAGATGGTCAAAACGGACCCGGTGCTCTAGGCCATCATCATCACCATCATCACGTGCACTCTTCGGCCGATCGGCCACCCACGTATATCACATCACCACCTATTTGCTGAATAACCTAAACTAGTGATTCGAAATTGACACTCGCAAAAATGCACACCCAATTACGAAGGAATAATTACCACAATAATTAATAAAGTAATTAAAAAGTGACGTCGAAGAATATTGAATAGAACTAGTCTTTTTTAAAACATACACCATAAAATGCGCGCTCTCTTAGCCAGAAAAAGGTCATCGAAGCACTGTTGAGGTTAAGATAATTTGGCTAAACAAATGCTTCGTGTTTCAGTACGAATTATGACCACCTTTTTTCGCGATAATTCAAAGGACTCGAAATAAACATTCACAAATTAAATTCAATCGCGACGACTTCACCTAAAACTAAAACATTCCTCCGATTCAAATTGAGCTTCGCGATTTTTCGGACCTTGCCTCCGATTGTACTAAATAACCGATTACGGAAAACGGACAAAAATCATTATTTATTTTTCCCACACTAAAAATACCGACCGAGTCACACGCTAAACACGCCTTTTTATACGTTTAAAACAATTCGAACACGCGCACCTACCAGAATTTCATGTGTTTTAATTTATTTTTTCATCCGTTTTAAATTATCACAAAGCTGAACATTATGGAACATTTTGCGAAATGACCAAAAAAAAATATCAGCTTAAAAATTTGAATTTTGTTTGATACATGTAGAAAAAAACCCTTCTCTTACGGCGTTGTATCGCGATTTTGTACATAACTTCCAGCGCTTAGTTTAAGTTTTTTGATGATAAAAAAAAGTGTATATTTGAGACTTTTTCAATGAAAGAGCGTTATTATAAATACTAATTGATTCTTATAAATTTAAAATAAGAATTGATATAGAGAATGTTTTTTTTTTAAATATTCGTTCCTGTGACATTTTTTTTGTTGTCATTTTAAAAATGCTGTGTTCTCACGAAAGGATTTGTAGCTAATAATTACGATTATCTATAAATAGGGAGCCTACAAACTAATTACGCGAACGCCGATAAACCTAAAATGTGCACATATATTTATCGCGGAATTAAAAGAAAATATAGTAAGAAAGATGCAATAACAAAAAAATAAAAAGTAATAAAACCCGTATTTCAATGGATTACATTTTTTATTATATTACTCCATGTTCCTTAAGGGTCTTCAAGGGCAGCGCAACACTGGGAATCTTTGCTACTAAAAGGTTTTAAATGTTTGATCAACAGGTTTGTGTAAGTATTGCATGTCGATTATACTAAAGGCTCTTTCAGACGATCCAACTTTTATGACTCAGCTTGATGGGTCAACTCGAGTTGAATCAACTAGTTGGATCGTGTGAATAGACGCTGGATGACTTGAGTCACCAAAAAAGTTGGCTAGGAAAAATTGGATCAGTGATCCAATTTTTGCTGACTCAAGTTTTTAAGTTCATTTCTCCAGCCAATCAAAATGAATTACAAAAAAGCCTTTTTCGCGGGTTATTTCGTAAGTGCCAAGGTAGGTGGCGCTTAAAAAGTTCCATTTGGCGGTAAAAGTTTAGTCGTGTGAATAGGAAGGATTTACTACACTTTTCCCTTCAAAAGTTGGGCAAGTTGATACAACTTTTTGACCCATCGAGCTGAGTCAAAAAGTTGGATCGTCTGAAAGAGCCTTAAGTCTAACTCATGATTTTTGAGCAAAGGTTTAACTTGCTTCTAAAGGCCAATATTGAAATTTTAGATAATGTTATGCCTATGAAATCAAACTATATGAATCTGCAATTATTTTTTTCGTATCTCCGCAATTCCACCCTCCCTTTCTACAGCAGAAAATTAATATGAAAAATACGTAATCACGTCGATCCTGGCAGCTATAATTACAGCACTCACTCTCTACGAGACTGAACGCTCCAATGAGATCCTTAAAAAAAATACATTTTATCTTCCCCTCTCGTATCATTATAAAAACTAAAACGGCGAAATTTATATAAACGTTGGCAAAAATCAATTTTTCATGTCAGCCCGATCGTGAAGATAAGCGTTTAGATGGGGAAGGAAAAATTCGAAATAAGAAATAAAAAACCTATCCCAAACTTGGCTTTAAAACCATTGGAACCTGTACCTCCTTACCTCGTGATATGAGGCGATGCTAAAAAAAAGTAATTTATTTTGTTTTATGTTTAATATAGTATATAAGTAGCTCCTATCCTCGAAATTGACCAATAGGAGTTGCGGATGAAACCAGATAGAGCCCGGATCGATTTTAACTTTTCAAGAGATGAGAAACTTGCATAACCCAAATTTTATTACCAAAAGGATATAATATATTTCGAGAGAAGTGTACCAAAATTCTACACCATGGGTCAAAAGAGACCACGTCCGTGATTGGTTAACAGGGTTATGGAACCTGTAGAAGTCGGTGATTTGGAAGTATCAGGGAAAGGTGAAGGAAGAGTCAGGGATTTCGTTTGGTACATAACCACGCGTCGAGCAATGTTAAATATGGTGATCAAGCGGGCTGCGATAAACACCTTAAAACGGGCAGGGATAGTCCGGAAAAGTTAGGGATTTTCCATAGTAAATTTAGCACGAACCATGGTTAAGTGGGACGTAAGTCGAATTGTTCCTATTTTTCACAATCTTGCCGAAATGTTTTACTCTATTTTCCAACATGCTTTCTGCACTTAGGTTGAACCCTTCTTTTATTATACCCTTCGGTTTATACACTAACTCCTTGACTGAAGAATTTAAACGGTGCTGATAGTGTAAGAAAAAGAAGCCATCCCATCAAGTTACTTCGATGATAAAAAAGAAACACTCTTATCGAAAATATCTTTAATTTCGTTAGATTGTCTAGGCCACCGTTGACTCGCGTATTAACGAGTTCGGAATAAATTGATTCTCTCGTTTCCCAAGAAGGAGATGGGATGTAAGCATAGTTGCGAGTGACGTGTAGTCATTTTGATTTTTGACGTGTGATAGCGTGTTATAGGTAATTGAATGTCATTCCTCGTTGTAGTGACGCGAGAAGGAATTATCAGCGCTTCAAAACTGAGTAAGAACCTTAATTTCATAAAGCCAATCCCAGCAGAACTCAAATGAACTAGAAATCAAATTATCAGTATAACATTTGTAACACTCCGAGTGAACAAGAAACATTAATATCTGCGTGTGTTAGCGTAACAAAATGTGGAATTTTTGACTGAATATGAATTAAAATCAGTACCGTGCGCCAACCAACCGGTATTTAGAAGAGGTATATCGTATTTACAGATCAGTGCAGTTCTCAAGAAATTAGGTCCAATTTCTCATATATATTAACCTATTCTTCAAACTGAATAATAATAATAGACAAGTCCATTATTTACTTCAGAGAAACCAACGCACAGGGGCGCGGCAGCCATCGTATAGATTATTTCCCTCGCGCCAAGAGGCACCGCCAGACGGAGCCCAAGTTCACTACACATGGGAGGCTAGACAACTCGCACCGCCTCTTAACGCGAAGCAAATAACTTAAGAAGACTACCTCCCATTCCGTGGTGTATGCTTCTTTGCTGGAATTAATGGAATAGCCTATATTTACACACATGGAGGATTCATACCATTTGTGAAAACCATCTATAGTGTATGCCTTCAGTTAGTGCGTTACCATCTCACGTGGGAGTGCTACTACAGGTGCACAAAATATGTCCACATTTGTGCACTGTTAAGATGTATTTTTCAAACACTAACGCGTCGCGTTCTATGTTTAATGATAAGGCCCTTTTAAATTAACGACTGTCTTTCCGAAATGGTTTTCAAGCGCTATCAATCCCTGATGATGTTAGGCTATTTGAAAACATTAACCTTCAAATGCAATCACAAATATCAACTTCAAACCCCGATGGGGTCCCCGGAATCCAATTTTATCCCGTGTATTTTATTTCGTGTTCTCTCACCTTGGCACGACTTCTTTAGTTTGGATATATCTAAACATCGGAATTAGTTAATATATCGGCGATAAAACACGCTGAAACCGAAGAACGTTTCGTTTCTTAACAATTCTTTAAAGAGGATCCAGGTATCCGAAAAATAAACTTAACATTCCCATCGTTCCGACAGAAAAAAAGAAAATGAAAGAAAAATCGTGCTGTAAAATCTATCTAACATTCTCCTTAGTAACGTTATGATGCGAATTTCATGACTTTGAAGATGAAAAAATATATATCAAAGTAAAAATTCCTACGTTTTACTATAGGTTTATAGCCATAAGTTAGCATTCACAATACGAATAACATTTGTACGATATTCTACCTCTATTGACGTCACGTGAAGAGAATGCCATCTTTCGAAGAAAATGCCTTAAATAAATAATAAAGAGATTAAGGCTTCGAAAAATCTCTTTCAACTTCTCTCTTAAAGGGATACCCTGGGCTAGAATTTTTTTTTTATTTCCAGCCAAGTACTGGTAAGTTACCCCTATTGGACTCCTCGTATCACCTGACGGATTCGTCCAATAAGGGTACTTCCAGTGCTTCGCGGGGGAAACTTAATTTCTCGTGTCGTCTTTAATATTGTAGATAAAAACATGGTTCCAATCGATATATTTTTATACTTAAATATTTATACTTATGGGGATAAACTTATGGTTTTACGACAGCAGATAATACCGCGAGTAATGTGCTATTTTAGATGTCCATTTTCTTTCCTTGACGACTATTGCGGCGTTTTTACGAGAGTATCAACACCTTTTCCAAGTTCTATTGGGCGAAATGGCATTGGCAAATTCAATACAACGAAGAAATGGACCCCATTCTTATCTCGTTACTTAGTGGTTGCAGAATGATCGGCTCGCTTAAGAACTTTTAATGTTCTTCTTCTCTCTTCCAACGGATAAAACATCACGCCTACCTCTTATCAAATTTGATTTAATGTCCCTTCTTTATTCTTAAGTTATTTCATCTTAAGTGGATGACAGTTGTTGGTGTCACATTTTCAAAGAAGTGGAGGAAAACGAGATCTTATTACGTCTTATTACCAACGGATTAAATTCGATTCAGTTCAATTCTTTGATACAACTCACTAGTATCATAGTTAGGGCTATAGAGGGACTATTTTTACTCTGTAAAATTCTCAACCAAAATGGTACAAAAACGAAAAGGCCTTACTTCAACAAATGATAGCATTAACACTCTTAAGCAATTGGAATAACTAAGCGCCTATTCATTGTCGAAGTTACGTTGTATCTTTCTATTGGACTATTGTTAAAATTGGAATGTTTTTGGGGAAAAACTGTAGACACGATTTTGCAGGACCTAATGGACTTTTTGTGTTTGAAACGGATTTAACAAGATGATAGTTTACGAGGCGCAATTACTTCAAATCTGTCGTAAGTAGTATCGGTTTACCTTACGAGATAAGTGCTTTTTCTCTTTTGAAGGTTAAAACGAATTACCGGTTCGACTCGAGAGAAAATTCTGGTCTTTACGTTATTACCGAATAAGTTTTTTCTTAGGTGAGAAAATTGTTGGTTATCATTGGATTTAATGTGTCGTGGATTAATGACGCTTTGATGTTCAACTCGGAATCACGTTTATTAGATTTGGGTTTAGGATATAGTTTCATATCATAACAATAACGTATTGTAAAGCAGGCATTTTAGAAACGGGTGGATTTGTGTGTGGAATTATTTTTGGATCCTGGATAACGGAATGTACTTTCATGATAAAACGTTATCATGAATTTATTCATGTATACCCATAAATGGATTAATATTAACGACACCTTCCTATAAATTACACAATGGTGTAAACACAGAAAATAAAATTGTACAATAGAACGTAACAAATTGTGGACATTCTTTTGTTGACTTACAACTAAACTACCTATTGTCATTAGACATTTTGTTCATCATCAAGAATACAATAGATAAAATTGTTAAAAAAAACAATTGTGATATAAATAATTTGGCAAGGACTGATAGATAAAACTTAGTCCTTGTATCACATAACACTTCAGTGTGTCAAAAAATCATCCAATTAACTTAATAAGAATTTTCAGCAACTTATGCCATTATCCCATCACAAGTTCAAACAATTTTAAAAGAAATCAACCAACGATAGAATAAGGTAAAAGAGTATTGTCCTAGTAATCATAACAACGGGTTGAAATAAAAACGAGCTTGTACGAAAAAAATCAAACAAGCGATGACCATAACAAAACAGAGGCGTGAAAAAAAAACGAGGGGAACCATTTCCGAACCATTTTAAAGTCATTTTCAATCTATGAACTCGCAATGAAAAGAGATTTGATAAAAAAAGAAAAGAAAAGACGCAGCCTCTGAAAGCGCTATAAGGAGCGGCCTTGTTCAAAGAAGAAGACATTGTTTAATGACGCGTATCTCGAAGAGAACATTCCACCGTTAAAAATATTTTAAATCCACTCGAAAGAGACCACGGAAATTGCACGCAGACTTTTTATTTCGCAGTGACGCTGTATCTAAGCCTGGATATGGGATTTTTATTGGACTTATTTTGTAGCTTTTGCGCAAACGCATATAGCTTGCACTTCATTTTGCATCATGAATTTATTGGTTAATTTTTTTTAATTCGCTATCAATATGAAATTATTAAAATCTCGTGGATTACTTTGCTACAAGTTAAACCACATGAAAGGCTTCTTGCTTTTAGCGTTATCAGTCAGTCATTCAATGAAAAAAATAACCAGACCAGATCGGATTGGTGATGCAGCTATAGAGTAAAAAATAACCTACCAGATCGGATTGGTAATGCAGCTATAGAGTAAAATAGATAACTATATTATTCAAGGCACAAAGTTTTCTAAGTGAATGTTAAGTATGATTTTAACTTATAGCAGTTATGGCGACAAGTTTCACGCCAAAACGTGAAAAACTATATAGGGTTATCTATAAATTACAAAAAATAAGGTTATTTAATTGTAGAAACAGAATTTACCGAAATAATTTATATTGCCACTAAAAGGGTAAAATTAAAAATTTTGAGATACGGTAGGTAAATCTAACCGCAAAACAGGTTACTCAGCTGATAAGTGTCAACTGAAAACCATTTATCATTGACCAAAAAAATCTTCCTGGCCAACCTCGTGACGAAACTGATTGCTAGAGGTGATAGAATCGAGCTATTTTTATTGAAGATGCAAAGTTACGGAAGGCCAATGGTAATATCAGCTTTCACGACACATTTGACGTCCATTCGCAATTAAAAAGCAAAAGTAATAGGTAGGTTATCTATAATGTTTCAAAGGAAGGTTTATTATATAAAATTTAGGTACCATACTAAGCCGTATAGACTTGAAATTTTGAAATCAGATTTGAACTTAGGTATATCTTATAGAATTTAAAACAGCTTATTGAATGCAATTTACTTTATATAAGACCGATAAATATCAACTGAAAAAGTTTAAAAACTTATCTAATGTCTTTAGGGCATCATCCTTGGAAGTAACAGATTGGGAATTTAATAAATAACGTGTTATATAAGAAGTAATATTCATCTAAGGATTAGAATAATTCATGATTTAAACGTTTCACTTAACATAACATGTCAATATTCATCTAAGGATAAAAATAACTCGTGATTCAAACGTTTCACTTAACGTGTTACTTATCATGTCAATATTCATCTAAAGATTAGAAAAATTCATGATCACAAACGGTTTATTTAACATGTTACGGAACTAGTCAATATTCATCTAAGGATTAGAATAATTCATGATTTGAATGTCTGCGAGGTGTAGATTGCGAAGGACAACAAACTAGCTTCTAATCTCACTTAATCAAGTTAAGCATAAAATTTAATTCAAAAATTATCTTATTTGAAACGTTTCAAAATTTCTTAAAAGAAAAAACTCAAACTAGGTCTAAAAGGGGGTTGAATTCAAGTTCCAGGCGTTACCAGAGTAAACCAACTTTTTAAATGATTATTGATTACTTATTCTGCATGGTCACAATTTTCCAAGATGATCGTGGATTCAAATCCAAAACCATACACCCCACCATGACTTTGTCAAAGAAATACTTCTTGATAGTCAAAAGGAAACGATTTAACTTAAAACAACAGTCAATTCCAGGAATTGGCTTTCTAGCTTAGCGTTGCTGGTTAATGGTATAACAACACCTTCCCTTGTTCCGGCTAAAAATCAACCATCCACATCGATTCTGTATTATAACACAAGTAGTATCCCCGTTTTCGGGATCAGTGACGTATCCCAGGTGTATCTTTTCTTGTTTTTTTTTTGGTGGCCACTCGCCCACCTACAAACACCCTTCTTTTTTTATAGCTTCCAACAGTCTAGCTCTAGCTTGGTCTAATAGTAATAGATCGAACGATGGTGCGGCCTAAAAGTTATAATAGATAAGGGTACCCCTACTGGAGAAGGTGCACCGTGTTAGTACATGTTCCCCCTGTTTTTGTTGAAAAGCAATTATCGCGATGGCAACTCCCCTTTGCGGTGGTGGTGGTACAAAGAGGGAGAAGAAAAGGTGTCCCAGTCCATCGCTAACCTTTTATTACTGGCATTGTTTCGGTGCAAAAGTGTGCTAAATGATATATTCCTAAAATACAAGACTACTTCCCCAATCTTTCTATGGCAAATAATAGCAATTTTCGATACAGAGCTCGGAATTATCTATTATCCGGAAATTAGGGATTAAAGGATTATGTATACTTTTGTTTATTATTTTATTATTCTTTTTATTTATTTACTTATTTATTATTTTCATTTATTTATCATTTTTATTTATCTATTTATGGTTATAAATAAATTTTAACACACAGCTTCAGTGGATAATTCAAGAGTACGGATAAAGATAAAATGACGTGGATAATAGATAGATAATGCCGAACTCTATTCCGATCTGTGTCCAGTGTACAAAATTATGAAATCTTCAGAAATCGGGTAATATCTCTTGAAATTTTAACAAATCACGTGAAATTCCATGAAATTATCGAGATAGAGTTAGGATATCACTGAAGAAGTTTCAAACTAACTCTCTAGGTATCTCTTGAAATATGAATTAAATATCATGCTTTAATTAACGCCACTTAATTAGTTAACTCTTTAAATTAATTGTCATTTTGATAGTTACGACCTTTCACTGTTCAGAAACTGACGGAATCTTCCCCGTTATTGTTTCTCATACTCCTCTCGAGGGAGATACAATTTTTTTGTTGATAGTGCAGTGGTACAGTTTTTTGTTTTGGGGGTTGAGCGTGTGATACGCCCCGATCGCTTAGACGAGATTGGGGAAGGCTCGATGATTCCCCATAGAAATTAATGGAACTTTTAAGTAGAGGATAACTCTAATGAGAATTGACTGGAGAATTTCACTTAGGCATAAAAAGGGTTGTTCAAACTACAAGCGAGACAAGACTAGTCTAGCTGACTGGCTTGCTAGCTCGTGGTGGTATACAGTGTTCGCCTGGTGTTGGTACGTATATAGGAATAAAGGGGTTGATTTATTTATAATTAATTATTACGTACAACTACCCAAGCTATTTTCTCCCGTTTCTATAGTTAATTACAAGCTGACAAGTTTTGGGGTGTTGGAAGGGGTTTCACGCATGGATTCAGGAGGTAGTATAGCTACGTCGTCTTTAACACTTTTTTCATACAGTTAATTGAATGTAAAGCGGTGGATTTTACCGTAAATATTAGTGATACCCGTCATATTGGTGTAATTTTTGCCTTTGAATATTTTTGAAATTTGCTTAAGCTCATTTTTGATTTTATGCAAATTTGAAATAATTGATTCTGGTTTATTTTGAAATGAAAGCTCGGATTAATTTAAATTGATCCACCAATTAAGGTATTTATGACTAAATTATTCACTAATTTAGTTGCATAAATTTTCTTACGTATAATAGAAAAGGCTTCACTAAATCACTATTTATATAATAAAACTCCTCCATAATTTTAGTTATTTATTCCATGGGCTCTCATAAAATTATTTACTTCATTCCAATGACTCCCATTCATTTATTTACTTCATTCCAATGACTCCCATTCATTTATTTACCTAATTCCAACGATTCCAATTAACTCATTTACTTTTTAAAAAGTTCCCATAAAATTTACTGTAAAAATTCCATAAAACCCAGCGAGAAGAACGAAGTAAATTTCCGTAAGATATGACCTCGCATTACCTCAAGATTTAAAAGACAAAAATAAAAGATGCAGACAAAAACGTTATTGTTATCCATATTTCCTTAAAACACTGAGAAAGAGTATATATTTACGTGGGGTGACCTAAGCGCACCATGACCACCTTATTTGATAAGGGTCACGAATGAGAACAAAGCGTGGCAGTATTCCCTAGTCGCATCCAGCGCATCGCTTAAAGCCCCTTGTCATAGAAATTGCCCCAACCAACACTGCTGGTGCTGCGTGGCTTTGGCATAAACAATGTCTAAACAACGAAAAAAGGCAATATCATGGGAACCCAGGAAAGAGAAACGCGGGGCCCATCGAGTATGATTAAGCGGCCGATTACGTTGATGGCGCTATTAAGTCGCTATAGCTCCAACGCGGGACACCGAATTTCTTCGCTGTTAAAAACAAGGTTGACGCGCCAGCCTCGTAACCTTCTGTTAGATATTTTAGAAGAAAAACGGCTGTAGTCTAAGACCTCCGCTAATTGCATTCGTATTATCTTGGGGTATGGGTTTGGCGTGTGTAATGGCGTCATAATAAAATAGTCTTAATTGACAAAAGTTGACGATATATTGCAATTAAGCAGACGACAATCTTCAAAATTATGACAATTCAATAGAAGAAGATGTCAAGTGGAAGATAAAAGTTTCTTATTCGTTCATTGGCTAAATTTCTACAATTACTTAGCAAAATAATAATAATAATAATAATAATAATAATAATAATAATAATAATAATAATAATAATAATAATAATAATAATAATAATAATAATCTAAGCTTTTGTCTATGAAGGGATTTCCACACCAATCATGTGGCTTGTTTACAGGTGGGTCCCTTTACAATGCGCATCTATTACTACTATAAAAAATTCAAAACAACATACCCACAGGGGTGTAAGTAAATAACCTCGAAAACACGAGAATTTCTAAGGGTTTAAAAAGTAAATATAAGGTCAAAAGCGCCTCTCAGCGGCTGTTTCGGGAAACGCTTTTATAGCTGAACGTTGCTTTGGTATATTTGGTATAAAAAACTGGTGGCCAAAAGAATGATCATATAAGGAGGGGTAAAGGGTGAGAGTTATGGGCGGTATCGAGGTATTAGCACCGGTGACAAAATCCCTGGAGACGGAGAAAACCCTGCAGAGTAACATATAAGACCAACCCGGCTCTATGTATCAGGGATACATTGTGCCATAGACTCGATATGGAGGGATGTCCCAGAGGGATTCTCGGACATCCTTCGGGAAATTAGGGAACACAGACTGCAAAAATAATAAAGGAAAGAGATGGTGGAAAAACGGACTTAGATGGGTGACATCGTGATGGTCTTCGTATATATGGTTTAACCCTGGGAAAAAAAGAGCTACGCTGGAGTGTCGAGCAACTCTGGCTCACGGTTATTGGGTTACATCGATTGCCATTTTTACGAAATATAATTCGGTTTTATTCCGGGGCAGGAAGATATTAAATCAATTGGAGATTGAAGTATTTGATTATAATATTATAGAGATTAAACAGGGAAGCAGGTTCGTGATTTGGCTTTTATAAGATATGTTCCATAAGTATAACACTTACTTTGTAATGGGAGAGACTTACTGAGAGCTAGTTCGAGAACGACAAGAGAGAATTGTAGTACTATACTCGGTTAATTTTGCAGTTCATCTAGTCCTACTTACACTGTACAAAGCCTTTGATAGCGCTTCACCAGAGAGGCGTCGCTTTACCTCGAATTTATGACCTACGTCACTTCATGACAAGCTCCAGTTTGTAACCAGTGACAAACTTATGATCTTACACATCTTATGAACTTATGATAAAAGTAAAAAACTAAACATTCTCTTGGCCGATAGAAAATGTGCTTATACTGTAACATAACCGATTATTGAATGTTATATTAACACTAAGCGTATACCGCCTGTTATTTGGTTTGGTAAAAAGTATTTCATAGACATCAAATATATTTTCGCATCGGCGCATTTCCTAAATTTGAGAGCGGTCAATAATCATTTAGTTTACGACGATATACATGTTCCAATGTTGATATATTTATTTTTTTAAAGTAGCGCGTGATGCGTGCGAGCCGCTTCCGAAAGTAAATATTGCTAGTGAAATAACGACCGGGTCTATGCCAACCCCGTCAAGCTGAATATCTCCCCCACCCCCAATATTTTTTTCCGTTGGGTTTTATTACGGTTCGTTATGCCTTGATGCCTTTCACCGGTGTTGCTTCAACCTTTCTCAGAATATACGTCTTTCTCAAACATCTTTAAAATGTCTATCTTTATTTAAAAAAAGAAAAAAAAGAATATAGAATGGTTTATAAAGTATCGCTTTCCAACGTAACGACATTGTTGCTTAAGTATATATTGAGAACTAAAAACAAGACGGTTTCATCTATATTATATATTTTGCGCGCATTGATTATTGGATTTTTTTTTCTAAAAATGGTGACCTCTAAACTCTACAGGTTCAAATATTTAATAACAAGCTGTTGTCCGTCTTGTTCTTCGTCGATATGGAAATTGTCAAACAGTTTGTACTTAAACTACATTAATTATTACGTCATGACGTAGAGACGTCTTTCAACATCATTCATATCCAGTACAACATTAGGCAGAATAAAATAGGTTTCGATTACGGTTTCCACTACAAACTTTAGGCAAACATCTTATTGTAAATTTCAAATTTGAGATCATTTTTAGTCGTTCAAGCGTTAATAAAATGCGTCGACACACAAAAACAACTTTACTTTTCCCCCGAAAAGCCAAAAAAATTCTATTTTACTTTTTATTTCATCGAGGTGTTTTTAAGGATTTCAATCTATTTATTACGCGTTTTTTAACCTTCGTGGGAATGAGAAGGTTGAGTAGATTTTACAGCGTGAACTCTACTTATCCGACTGCATTTTTTTTAAATAAAATTCCTTAAGATGTAGAATCCTTTCTAAAAGGAAAGGTATATAGGCTACATTTCAATTTATCTTCACGCTCAAAATGTCCCAGAACAGAAAATATCCGTGACTGTACCCCTTTAAGTACTTTCGACAATCGACAAATTATTTAAGTAAGGAATAATTTAAAATATTTTCCAGGGTATATTATAGGATAACTGACGCTTTTAAAGCTTTCTTGTTAATGGGTGGAATATCGTACGCGTTATTGAGGGCCGAAGAAAAGAAAAAAAAAAGAGGAAACCACCCGATTAACACCTTTAAGGTGTTGTTTTTAAAAACCTGGGCAGTTTTCTGGAATATTTTTTTGTCTTTCGCCCTGTAATTAACTTTTGACGAGCTTCGTACGTCAAAAAAGACAAAAACCTTATAGGCACTTCCAAGAAATTTACAATTTAGCCTCGAAGGAGTCGAAGTTGAACCGATACGTCTCAATTTGACAAATATGTATTTTCTTTTTCTAACTCCATTGAATATAACTCCGTTTTAAGTTAATTCCCATTTATCGGCCCCTTTATCTTTGTATTTAAAAAGCTGAGTCTCGTGATAACCTACGCGGTATTTAGAATTTTGTTAAAACAAAACTCAGATAATTTTACGAAAAAATGGGAAGCTACATTTTGAATCGTTTGAACGTAGGTGCAATTGGTATCTTACAAACTATTTTAGCAAAGAAAAAAGGCAATTAAATTTAAATCTTTCCATATTCGGTGTTTCAATCGGCAAAATTATATATCGCTGTTAATTAATTCTACTAGAAAAAGTCAAATAAAGGCGTGTCGTCAACGAAAAAACAACGTCATTCAAGCAAAATTAACTACCAATTCCCAGGTGTTTTGATGCACTAGTAATCCCTATCAAATCGTACGAGGAAACAATTAGGGAAAAAACCGTTCCCACCCTTCTATGTTAGATTTTACAACAAGGGCAATAATCTATTATAGGTCAACTATCTATAGGCCCTATTTCCTAAAGCGCACCCAAATAGAATAAGTACAGCATCAGCGGAGTCCATCAGCAAGGGACCGATAAGGCAGGTTCTCGACCAACCCACCTAAATACTCCGTTCCGGCAATATAATAAAACCCTTATGTAGGCTCAATCAACTCGACATTTCCCCCGCGTTAACCTTACATCCCAGGCGAAGAGGCGAAAATTGGGGGGATTGCAAACCAATTGGGGACATTACTCGCGTCCCACATGTCGCGTTAATACTGTACTGTACTTCCCCCGCCCGTTATAAAAATGAAAATTCAATAAGAATAAACGCAGTGCGCATGTTGCACCCGCATAGTGAAATAGTTCATGCAAGTGTATGAAACCGGGTAAAAGATCCATGACCAGTGGAAAGTGGTGTTCTAGAGTGGGACCGACCCAGGGACGATTGTTGCCCCAAGATAAAGTTTTGTCAGAACTGATCTTACACTAAGTGTGTACGACGAATGCGTTGGGAGAGTTTGGGGCAGTGATGAAGCCGTTGTTAAGAGTGGTCACAAGGGGATGTTGGGAATAGAATAGATTCGATTCCGTTAAGTATTGGGTACAATTTGTTCTTTTCGCGAGATTCATTTGACTCTCTAAATAAATTTAATGGTCCAAGACCGCCCAGAACGAATTGGGCCATCAAAAGGAACCCATCCATACGGACAACGAAATCCCTCACCATCACGTGTATCAACGATCGCAAAATCACCCCCAAATCCGGAGGATGGGTGAAAAGGTGCAGTACCTACAACAAAAGTGGTCCCGTCCAATATCGGCACGTGACCGAAAAATATCTCTGTACAGAAGAGACCGCGATGTGGCTCGTGACACTCAACAGACCCATACTATGGTCAACGTGTGTTGGTCACAGATGGCGGAAAAACTACAAACCTGCTCTTTATCCTATTAACAGAATCCATAGATATTTGAAATAAAGCCTAGTGATACATAAAATCTTAAAAATATTTGGAATGCGCTGATGAAAAGAAAATAATTGGAACACGCCGATCAAAAGAAAAGAATTGGAACACACAGCGATCAAAAGAAAAGAATTGGAACACACAGCGATCAAAAGAAAAGAATTGGAACACACAGCGATCAAAAGAAAAGAATTGGAACACACAGCGATCAAAAGAAAATAATTGGAACACAGAGCGATCAAAAAAAAGAATTGGAACACACAGCGATCAAAAGAAAAGAATTGGAACACACAGCGATCAAAAGAAAAGAATTGGAACACACAGCGATCAAAAGAAAATAATTGGAACACACAGCGATCAAAAGAAAATAATTGGAACACACAGCGATCAAAAGAAAAGAATTGGAACACACACCGATCAAAAGAACAGGAAAACTCTGATCAAAAGTTTGGAAACTAAGGAACGTCAATTATTGGCACAATTCACACATCGAGGACTCTCATAACAAAACATTAACTTGCGCCAATATTTAACAGATAAATGTCCTATATAGTTGTAATATTGGAAAATTCAAAGGTCGTACAGGCGCAGCGTGTAACATGAGCTTCTTAACACACTTCAAATATATACACGATTCAGATATCTATGTCGCGGGAACACAAGAAACCATCGACTGACACGCGCTGGGCTTAATGCGATTGAGTAACTCGTTATCCCTGCGATCGGACATCGCCCGATGGACTAACAGCAGCGGGAGTGAGTTTTGCAACTAATTTTTACGAGGGTAAGCCATATACTGCGCAGACGACACTGCACTTGCGCCACGTGTTGGGGCCAATAAAATGTACATACAAGATTAATGCGCCCGATTGTGTAGTAATCATTTTGTTTCTTTTAGAAATATAATGGATTTTGACATCTGCGCCCGATTTTAAGTTTTGTTTATTGTTCGGAGGTTTAAACGTAGCGTCGTCGTTTAAGATAAGGCCCTACGATTTTGTTATTGTTTGTGTCTGAGGCTGGGTTACGGTTAGTCTTTAAGAGGTCAAAGATGTAAATACCCGATTGCCTTGATGGTCTGGCGTCCTGGGATGGTCCTAATTGAGTCGACTCGGTCCATTTGCGGAGCGACGCGTGTTTTTCCGGTGTCCATTAAGATATTGACGCAGTCATTCATGGTTCGTTCACGTTTTGATCATTCTGGGAAATACGAAAACATTTGGGCTGATTAGATTATGCAAAATATAATGCAAATAATCTTGAATAAAAATAAAAGATTATTGCAAAGCGCAACAAAAATTGGTCGAATAAGTATAAGTTTAGGCAGCAGAGCATACAAAAGATACTCTAGGGCCAACTCAAACAATGTGGACTTAGCAAGTTGACCTTGAAATTCCATACTCAATGGAGAACTACAGAGAAAAGAAAAGGGATTGCCGATACGTTTGAGACTGAAACAAAGTCATATAATAAAGCACATTTGGATTGCAATTAAGTTTAGTGAAAAATATAGCCGCTATGATGAGTTTACTTCCTGAACCCCTCTGACCTACAAATAAATTGATATTCTGATGAAAACCCCCAAAAAATTGTATATATTGAAGCGGTTCCTTTTAAATAACGAAGAATTGAATGAGGTGCAGTGTTTTACGTAATAGAAGCGGTAGTAATAAAAGCTTCCGCCAGGAGGCGCCGCTATCAGCGTTGATCGGTGCCTGTCACATGTCATTGACTAGAAATCGCTCAAAGCTCCCTCTCGGGGGAAATGAATCACGAAGAGAAGAGAAGAGAGAGTCGAAAAGGCACGCACCATGCCAAGGATAGAAGCCAGCCAAAAGGCTGACCTACGAAAAGCCCCACTTCGGTGGTCCCGCGTCACTACTCCTAGAGGTCGGGCTTTACCTAATATCCTGTTAGAGAAAGCCCTCTACAACAACTTTACTACATCGGGTGGTTAAGATTCACAACCTTCAAGAGCCAAGATAACCATAGGTGGCGTTATATCTAACAAAACGAACTCATTTCCCTCCCCCATCGCTTCATAGTCTAGAGCTTGTGTCCCTCATGCGCGAGTCCGGGACTACAGGTGCGTAAAGTTATCTGCTTATATTTTTACCCCTTTGAGATAAGGTTACGGAGAATGTGATTCTGTATCGTGCGCAGTGACGACCCTTTGCCTAATTCCTATCTCTTTCTTTTAGATCAGAGTGGCTCTGTTTAACCTTCTCATCTATTAACCCCGTGACTGTTGTGTAAAATTATGACGGAGGATTCTCTACTGGCTCTCCATCCTCCCTCTGAGCTCGTGTATGCCAAGTATCTTCTCTTTTATTCCGGGCTATAAACGGCTATTCTTTCACAAGGCCTTTAGGCAACTGCTCATTTTATCAGGTTGCGCTGAAACGCGAAAGAGGGAAAGTAATTAAGGCCTCATCTCTTTGATGGGATTTCACCCCCAAACTACGTCTTCCCCTTTTAAACTGCAATTTCATCCCCTTGATAGCCAACCTCGTTGCCATGGTTACGATACCCGGAGATGAGAACAGATAGAATGATGGAGAGAGGATGAACTATATGCTCCAAGCTAGGGATGGATTTGGATGCTGGAGCGATTTTATGTTGGTATTCAGGGAGATTGCACTAACATCTAGCGGTGACTTATCAAACAAATTAAATAATGGTCCCATAAAATTATCAAAGTGATAGCGGACCAAGTTTAGAGCGTTAATTAAAACATTTATATATTTAAATTGGTCGAGTATCATATATTATTAAAAGACCTAATTTAAATAAGGTGAATTTCCATTGTTTTTAAAACAGCAAGGTCAGAGTCAATTTCTCCAATTCCTCATTTTACTCAATATAGCGAATTTAATTGGTCAAAAATAATAATGTACAAAGTAACTATCGTCTCTTAAATTTTTATATCTGTATTTTTCAAAATAATCTTGCCTAAAATGTATAATCTCAGAAAGACTGAAACGTAATGAATGCCGGCCATTCACCAGAATATTCCACATACCAGGTAGTCACTTGAACTTCAAAACAAGTACCCCGCGCGCTAATTACGTAAAAATAGAGGGCAATTGAAAAAATTACTTAAAAACTGAAAAGAAAAAGGGCTACGAGGAAGTTCGCCCTTTCAAAATAATTTTGGCCGTTTATTCAAAAAAGCCGCTGTAAAAATAACAAGCGACCAAACAAGTATTTCGCTGTTTTAAAAACAGATTTTTTTCTAGCACTAGAAGAAATGAGGGATTTTTTTTACAAGGGCCACCCATTGACGTTCGAGTATCTACCGGTGGTAATAGACTGTATTTTTTAATGCCACTAACTTCTCCCGTACCGCTTCACATTCAAGTGGAAACTAAAAACAACTGGCGCCAAACTGACACAAAAGCAAACAAATGTATAGTTATTGACCAGAGAGGAATATCTTATTGGGACGGGTGCGATGTACAACCATCAAAATTCAGGCGCTAACCTAATCTTACAGGGTTCAAATTAAAAAAAACCCCAGCCCCCAAAAAAAACCGCGGATTTTACTGGGTTCGGAGCCTCCGGGATATCTAGGCCCATGCATGTCGAATTTTACGTGGGGAAATATCCAGTTTCATAGAGGAAATATTTTTACCCTTTGTGTGTACGAGGTGGCGCTTTAATGGCCGTTGCGACCGGGGTCTTCCATAAATTATCGATGACATTTTAGGGGCCAATTATAAAACTTTTATGAAAGAGAAAGGTTTCACCTTTAAATTAACGTAATTTTTTAGGGGCTATTCACTTTTAATTGAATCTATTGGTTAGATTGTATGGACAAAAAAGTAATTATGAGATTTTAACATCGTTGTTTTTTTAGTAAAGCAAAACTTCTTGAAGTTGCTAAGTTTTCACATACCATTAGAGGACTTTTTACTCCTTCAAAACCTTTCATTTTTTTAACCTTAACATTTTTATCCTTTACTTCTTTGGAATGATTGTTTAATAAAGGTCTTCGGAAATTTTCAAAATCATTTTTTAACTATCCGCGACCTCGGCTTCACCGCTCTACGTCTATACCTTGACCTAATATTGTAGCAGTCGACGGGGTCATGAGGCTGAACTTGTTTATTTTACGGTGCTGAAAGCGCCCCAAGCGGGAAAACACGGCGAACTAAATTAGTCAAAAAAATATTCTTGCTTCGCTACATACATGGGCCTAGATATCCCGGAGGCTCCGCTGGGTTTTACCCACCATAAAAAACCCACTTAATAAAACCTATCACTAAGATCTTCAATTATGATGAATTTGAATGCAAGAATAGTTTCATTTTAAAGATATTTGTTGTTTTAACTTCAAAAGTACCATTTAATATTATTTATTATGAAACATTTTAAGACTTTTTTACTAAGCAGTTATTTTTGAATGACAACTTCTACCAGCAAGGCAGCTGCTAAAGATAAAAAACCCCAAAAAAACCAGTACCCAATAAAAACAATAAAACCCGGTGGGCTGGGCTTTTTTTAAAAAAAACCGGGTTTTTATAAACCCTGATATCTTATACAGAATACCTCACAAGAACATTTAAAAGCCTCAAATTATCATACCGCAACGCGTAAGTTTAATTATACGGTGATATATTTAACAATTTTTAATAGAAAAGAAAATGTTTTCAATTGGGTTAAATAAATTGTGTGATTAAGTTTCTAATTAAAGGGAACTGTTAAATTATAACTACCCCTAAAATTTACGCCGTCGTTTAAATCTATGGTACAACAAATGTAATGACGTCATATCGCGAACAACATTCCAAAATGGGGCGGGTCATTATAATCCTAAAACAAAAAAGGTTCTCAAATTCGCCGAATGTCGCTTCAAATCGAGTCAATCGTTATCACTTAACTTCGTGTCTATTAAATGACATTTAGCCAAGCGGGGACCACCCGTTTGTGCAATATATTATACATTTTAGAAATATCGTTATAAAATACCACACAAGTGAATATAGAAAACATTTTTTGGCCGCACCGTAACTTCTAAAATCGCGCGTTAAAATACATTGAACTCTATCTATTAGAAAAAAAAATAATAAGATATATCTAAGATTATTACAACGGAGTGGTATAGCCCTGTCAAACGGGGATGTCTAGGTCACGGGTAACACTAGCGAAATGTCAAGCTAGGAAATCAGGACAGGTTGCGTGTTTTAAAGGGATTTCACCGTGAAATTAACATCAGGATTGTGACAACGCGTATAGAACGATCCTTGTTGCGTGCTTTAATATAAAAAGTTGTTTTTAAATTACTTAAATCTGCCCCTTTTAAAGCCCTTATGCTATATGACCCGAACCTAATAACAATACCCCTTAGAAGTATTTTACTGTAATGCTTTCTAATCGCGTGCAAATTTTCTTGTAGTTATATTTCCATTTCTTTCCAATATTTTTATCATCATAATTTTGTGACACGATGCTACAAATTCTTTGAAAGTTTGAAAATCGAAAAAAAAACCGCTAAAATTTTGTTAACAATGAGTGCAATGCTTTATAATTCAGCACCTTCATTTTAGCACAAATTTCCACAGAAACACCGAATTTTCCATAAAATTATTAGAGAAAACTAAGACACTAAAATACTATATTGATAGTCAGTACCAAAATAATTAAAAGTAATTTAGGGCTAAGAAAAAAGGGGACGAAAAGGACTATAATAGAAAATACTTCGGAAAACATTATCTCTGTTCCTTTGTCGCGCATAAACAGGGTGTTTTTGATAAAATAAGGGGGGGGATGTTTTTTGGGCGATTTCGAATCGAAAATGTAACTTTTATCTCCATTTTTTCCGTCCGGGTTACTGTTTTCGAGTTATGACTCTAGTGTTTTAGGGATAACCCCTTAACTAAATTAACATGGTATTTCAGTTTGTTAATTAAATTGAAGGGGTAGTCCCTAAAAGACTCAAAACAGTGACCCTTAGGGCAAAACGTCATAAAACATTCTCGACCCAAAAACGTATGTCCCTTAATTTATGGCAGACTTATCAGAAACACGGGGTCTTTTGGTTTTAGGTTGAACATGTCCAAAGTAATCGTTTGGCAAGTCTCCTTGACGATAACGCGAAATGATACTTTTCGCTTTTAAAAATCCGATACCAGAAAAATTCTTCAAAAAGCCAAAACCCGAAACGCGACATACAGAAAAACCTTTTAACAGGGGAGTGCCGGTGCATGGTGCATGTGACTCTCGGAGCGGCGCAGTGCAGTGATGTAGGAGGGTTAACCAAAAATTGATAACGGTTAAACGATATCCCCCCACACAACTTAAAATAACTTTCAACCGTCAAATTTACAATATATCCGAGTCCCTTATCCTATTAACTCTCATAGGTGGTGCATGGTGTTTCGAGGAGTTTTAAGTGAGGTTTTACGTGATATTTCGAGTCAACTCGTGTCGTGGAATCCACGATAAAAACGTGCCTTGGATCTATAGTAAACATAATATAAGGGCGTACAAACTGATATACTTTATTGGCGGGAAAATCGAACGTAAAGCGCCACTTTCCCTTAACATCTGTTAAACACGATATATCAATATTTTGTTGGTAATTATAGGTAAATTGGCCTAAAATTTCAGTCTGTTTCTACTCCCTTTAAAAAATGGCAAATAATTCTACGAATCGTCTGTTTATAATGTTCGCTCTAACTACCACGAAATCGTAATTTCGGCAATAAGAAACCCTCCCCCCAAAATGTATACAAGCAATAAAATTAAATCTTAATTTCATGAGCCAGCGAAATATTCTTCTTTCCTAATAGGCTATTAAGGCGAATTCTTAATGAAAACATTAAGAAAAAAACGTAGAAACAATTATATTAATAAGAGATGAAACCCAAATCTTTTTCGAAGAAAGAAATAAAGACAACCTTTATTTTGGGGTGGTGGAGGTTGTTAAGGCGAAACCACAATCATAAAGAAAAATTAGAAATACATATTTTTAAGAGATACTTTTATAAAGGGAGGTCGAAACTATACGTTCTCCGTCTAATTACAAATTGATCTGTATGGAATAGACCATTTCGATGTAACAAGGGGTAGCTTTTTGGCGCCTGCGCTGTAGTCTTTTTGTATTATGAGAGTGCGCAGAGTCGGCAACGTATCAACCTTCTTGTATGCCCCATAACTGAGGGATGCCTACGTCTTTATTTACATCGAAAAGGTCTAACCGGCACTTGTTACCTACACCTTTTCGGGGACTTTTTCTTTCAAAGCTAAGGAGCATGTCCCGGCAGGGCCGGAAATAAGCACAGGACACTGGACATCGTCCAATAAAATTTTAAATGTCCCATAATTTTTCTAAAAACTAAGGGGTCACTGGACATTTTGACCAATATATTTTCCGTAGTTTTGATAGCTTGACCATAAAGACGCGACACAATTTTTGCGCATTCCAGTGGACAATGTCCTATAAATTATCCAGTCAAAGGGGGTATCACTGGACATGTTCTATAGGATTTTTTTCTTATTTCCGGCCCTGCGTACCGGCGCCCATAAAATGCCTCAAAAATCAGACTTATTTCACCTTCTCTTAAACATCCGTTTGGTAAGAGTGCGAAAGCACGATATTCGGGTACACCATGATATCCTTTCTTGCATTATTATTTAAACTAAACGAATATATAACAAGTTACGAGGGGAGACGATAGTTTAGGCTTAAGAAGACCATTAGCGCGGAGCGATTACCATGGGGATGGTTTGTATTGGGGCAAAAGCTCGGAGATGTTGATCATCATTCGCGGCCTCAAAATCGCGCGCGCATTTATTATTATCATATTCTAAGGAGCAATGAGGGTTGTGTAATGGAGATAGCACGCGCTCGCAGGTGGCGCTTACAAACTATCACGATTTCTCATCTACTTCCCACGAATCTTTGTTGTTTTTTATTCTTTCGATGTTTAATCAAGTCTCATTGGAGCCAAGAAACCATCCCCTTTACTGGACGGTGAGTTGGTCATTTTGCAGTGAAAATTATATCACAGTTTAAAAAAATAACACCAACTGAATACACAACTAAGTGTCATATTAAGTAGACGACGGAAGTTGGTTACGTTCTAATTTTTGATTGGTGGTTTCTCAAGAGCCGCCCAAGTTAAAAATACTACACGCTTTGGGAAGGATTTTCTCAAGTTTAATTTGATTCATTGCTAAATTTGCTAACAGCGTTTGGGAAAACTGGGTGGACCAAACAAAATTAAATTAACTTATACCTGCACTGAATGAAATCTTGCAAGTTCAGCAAACCCTAATTTTCATCTGCCCAAGTACAGTACAAATAGAGTGGAAAAAGGAACTTTGAAATAAAGACCATAGCAATTTTGGGCATATGGAAAAACTAAAGGCGGTTTAAAAATTAGGGAGAATAAAAAAAATAAAACCCTTAATGGCATACTTATGTTAATTTCGTCTCGAATCTAGTACCATTTTTCTTCCCAAATGCCGCCTTAAAAATTGCTTGCCGGGGTACATGAGATAGTTTAATTGGCGTTTCAAGTTAATACTCGCGAAAGACATCTTACGTTAAATCTCCCCCCCCCTTACCAATGCCTTCTTGTAGAAAAAGAATCTGCCATTCCCCCCAAGTTACGAGAGAGTCAATTCTCAACGCAAAGCAACAGTAAATGCGAATATTTCGAGTCAGTATATGATTCGCAACCTAAATGGCGCTTAAAACATGAATATTTCAAAGTTAAAACGTTTTCCTTCTTAAATGGCCGAAACCCTACACTCCCCGGTCGATTCGCGTAAAAATCATTAGGAAAATCGTGTCTGCTTTTTGGTATAATTTGAAGAGCCAATGGCGCTTTATAACGCAATTTGTTTAAAAGCGTGAGTTTCCAAAAAGATCGGCCCAACTAGAACAATTTATTTACTAGGATAGTCGACTCGTCTTAGTTCGTTTACTTCCCCCCATTCCCCCTCCCAACTTATATTACATTAGTTTTTATTTGCCCTACGTGTAGATGAGTAATATAGGCTCCCTCTTGTGTAAAACAACACGATGGGACTGGAAATTATTCCGTATCCTGCATGTATATTTCTTTTAAGACCGCAAAAACATGAAATGACAGAGGCCTATTAAAATAATAGCTTTTTCTTGCTATTAACTTTCTTAATGATACGATAAATATGAAGAAAGTTTAAGCTAGAGGCCATTTCTGACTTAAATCATTTTTATTTTCGTTTCGATTTCATTGGCGAAAATTAGGCATTTTTACGAGGGGAGGGGGATCTTCGGGGATGTCTAGGTCATTAGGCCTAAATTGAACATTTTATATTTTCCTAGACGCATTTGATTGAAAGTACTATAATTAATACAGGGTCTTTGATTTTGACTTGCCCGGGGCTGTTATTAATTAATAATTCATTTAAGTAGAAGACTTTAATTCGGATGACCTTGAACTTCATCTACAAGATCAGTATGACGTTTTTACCAACAGTCAATAGAGCTATCTCAGAAGCCTTAGTGTGACGTCACCCATGCTATTTGCCCGTAGAACCAAAGCGGTACCAAACATGGCCGCCCACCGCCAAAGCTAATAGCGAATTCCACTTACTGCTCTCGGAGCGCTCCCATGGAGCAATAAATATAGGAGACCCTGGTTTAGCAAAAACAGTCTTTAACGAAGCCGAGAACTACTTCTCCCATTTATATGGCTCCATGGGAGCGCTCCGCGAGCAGTAAGTGGAATTCGACATAAGCCTGTGACGTTTTACCTAGGCACTGACGTCACAACTGAGATAGCTCTATAGAGTAGTGTCGGTAGAGAGGGGAGTAGACGGTGTATCCCTCCCTCTAGGCGCGCTTTTGTAAGAGGGGATACTGTACGCGCCTGGTAGGGGGGATGATATTGAGCTAAGAGATAGAAGGGTATGACGTTTGCATACGTAGAACTGACATTACTCTTTCTCAAGCTCCAAAAGCAGCGCTTATGAAGCAAATAAAACAAAAATTTATCAACTGCTCTACGTTGGGCCTATTGGGTTATGAAACATAAACGGTAGAGGAAATTACGAAATTATGCACTTCAAAGGAAGTTCAAGGTCATGAAGTTCAGCTCCGAAGAAGGTCCTCTAGTTTACCATAAAACCAAAGAGAGTATAGGGGAGGAGTGGAAAGAGGGGCAAAACTTGTCTCGCTTTTCTACCGCGCATCTTCAATGCGCAGTACCGAGGCATTTCCGTTTGAGACATTAAATGGTATCGTAGGTGGCGCTATTGAGCCGGAAACTCCCTCGTACCGCTAGCCTTGCCGCTAGTATAATTTAAGCGAGACATAACTATTTACGCTTGTGGAGCGGGGGAGCTTCCACTCCTCCCTTATATTCTCTGTGATAAAACGCTAGGTCTAATTTTGGTCTATATTGGATCGATTTATGGATTGGATTTTATAACATACCAACACAATGAAAGGATTAATTAATTTTTACTTACAGACTTGGGAAATTCTTGTAGAGACAATGCCGTATTCATCTTAGCGATTCATATTAATTAACTTAACTTTTAAGTATATTTATAATAAAAAAAATGCGCGACTTTTAGAGGAAAAAAAATCGATAAATTCATCCACAATTCCACATTGCCGCCTCACTTCCCACGTTGACGCTGTCGACTGAGGAGCTGGCGCTACCTATGAACTAAATGTCGAACAAAAACACTCTAGCGCTCTCTATGGCGAACTTTTATAATAAGGCGCGAAATTTGAAAGTGTAAGAACTACGAATCTTTGTTTTTGAGAAGAAACAAAAGTTTTTCAGTTGGTTTAAGGCCCTGCTTGGTTAATGTGTTTTATAATCGAAATGATTGGTCGCATATAATTTTGATAGACCTATTGTAACACTGAAAAACCAGTTTCTCCATGTTTTTTTTTACATTAATGATGATCGAGGAATCTTAGTTTCCACTCATTAATGCCTGATAATTTGGGGGGTCACAAAATTAAAATCCTCAGTAGTTCAGTGACTTTTGGATGTAAAGAATTTATCTGTTAGCTTAAATAGTAATATCATGGATAAAGAATGCGCGTGAGGAAATTTGTTTTCACTACAGGATAGGCAACTCCCTATCTCGAGCGACAGCTTATTCTGTATATACTCTGTTACTACATCGGTTGTCAGCACGCGCAAAGCTAGGTCTCTATGTAACCTAGCCTTGCGCGTGCTGACAAGAGACAAAAAACTTCAGGATATTTTAAACGATTTTAAATCCTGAAGATCCTGAAGTTTTTTGTCTCTTGTCAGCACGCTCAAGGCTAGATTACATAGAAACCTAGCTTTGCGCGTGCTGACAACCGATGTTGTAACAGAGTATATACAGAATAAGCTGTCGTTCGAGATAGGGAGTTGCCGATCCTATAGCGTGAAAACAAATTTCCTCACGCGCATTCTTTATCCATGGTAATATTTTATAATCTTGTAAAAGGATTTTGTATAACTAGGGCAAACAAGATAAGTATGCGCATGGACGTCATCAATTCAAGAACAAAAGACCTTGAATTCAACATTATCATAATCTTATCACTTAAAACACTTTCTAGTTTACAATTCAAAAATATGTTCCAAGAGTTGAATGAACTACAAAAGCCAAAAAAGTGTTTTTACAATAAGTAAAAGTTAATTAAATTTGGTTTTAATTGCGTAGTTCAAGCATTTGTTATGATCCAAAATTTAAATCAAGGATGATTATGAGTTCAAAACTTATACAGGGTGTAGCAATACACATATAAGAAGAGCAGCTACATGACAAATGTCAGACTTACGACACTGCTTTTAAAGCCAGTAATCAAAATGACGTATCTCATTTCAAAAGTAGAAAAGCGACATTTTAATCAAAATAAGTGTTCGTCTGATCTGCTGCACCGTGAATAATTAAATGCTAAAGGCTCATTTTGTATTTGCTCGCGTTGAATATAAGTTAATAATAAGTTTTTTACGAGAACAGATACGATTTCACACATGTAATTCCCAAGAAACTAAGAAACCGACACTCCAAGTTAGAAAAGGCTTCATAGGGCTGAAATATCTACCAAACAGTTAAGGCTCCTTTTCATAGAAGCTAGAAAATTCGAAAACGCTCATGCTTCACGAGCTTGAATACGCGCGGTAACGTACTTTATTCGAACGTTTCCTCTTCCGCTCGAAATTTTCAGGCAACTCGCGCCTATGAAAACGAGCCCTTAGGCTTGCTACAATCTTTGTCATATTTAGCGTAAACCTGGTGTGGTTTCAGTTATGGCAAGTACTTGAAACTTTGGGACAGGGAATTAAACCCGGTTTACTTCAAATAATCGAAATAAACCTTGGGTTCCGTAGAGTTCATCGCACCCTCGAGTATTAAACACTGCACAAAAAATTCCCTTCGTACATAAAGTTCATTCTACCCTATGATATAAAACCCCATTTATACTGCCAAAGTGGCCTTCGAAACTTCCAAATTTGGGCCCGTCAAGGGCATGCAACAGTCCCCATTGTAATGTTTCAGAGTTCATCGCTCGCGAGAAAACACAGTTCCGACAACCTTTACAAGAGATAATTCTACGCACAACGTTATCATTACGAAATATCGAGAGTTAAAAACGAGGTCAATAGAGTTGTAGTAAAACACAACGACGGGCGTTTAGAGTCAGACGGTTCAACGCTCGAATCCCTGAGGGACCTTGAGATAGCGTTTTCATTTCTCCGTATAAAAGCGACTTGATCTCGGACAGGAAAATACTCTCTTCCGAACAAGCAACAAGTAACGACTTCTTAGCCATGGATCTTCAAGTACTTCATAAATTTTCTTGGACATGGATGGCACCGTTGGTTATCGGACTTGTCACGTACGTTTTAGCTAGACGCTGGTGGAACAATCGAGGATTACCTCCAGGACCGTTTCCGTTTCCCATAGTAGGAAACTTACGAGGTTAGTAGCGTTTGTTTCTTATTTGTTTACCCTAGTTATGTCGTCGCGCGCTTTTTGAAATGACTGTTGTTGATAAAATACACATGCAGAGTTGAAAACGAACCCGAAATATAAACTATCCGGATGGAGAGCCAAACACGGGGATGTCTTTACACTGTGGCTAGGATCTGGTCCTACTGTCGTCGTGTGTGGCTTTGATCGAATCAAAGAATCATTAATCGGAATGAAGAATGCATTTAGCGGACGCAACTGTCGGCACACAGGTAGCGGTTTTATTTTAAGTTAATCGTCATCGCTCATTGAGGTTTGATCAGAATGGATGTCATTCAAGGTAAACTATTCCTGAATGGTCATAACGACATTATTATGACCAACTATAGTCCCTTATGGGATGCGTTGAGGAAAATGTTTGTAGTGGCAATTCGAAAATACGCAATCAGTGATAAACTACCAATTTTAGTCGACGATGTATTGAACGAAGCTGCTACGTTAATGCTAGCCGAAAAGGATGTCATCGACCCCAGCGACTTTCTATACTTAACAGTTTACAACATAATCGCCAGTACCGCGTTTGGTAAAAGGTAGGCCATACTCACTCTTAAACGCACACCATCATTCATAACTTGTTATACACGAACAGGTACAATATGAAGGACGAAGAATTCCTAAAACTTAAATACTCAAACGACGAAATTAACAATGTTTTCAACTCGGGTTCCTTGTGGGACGTTTATCCATTCATGAGGTACTTTATGAAGAAAAAAGAAAACAGGCTTAAAGAGTTAATTAGTAACCTTCTAACTCCGATTCGAAATCAGTACAAATCACACAAGGCATCGTACGATAGTGGTAAGTATGACTCTATCGCGTGCTCAATGGCATTACTTAATCCCTGTGTATCGTGCAGGGACAATAAGGGACTTCACTGACGCCTGTCTAGCGGCCCAAGAAGAGGCAAAAGAAGAAGAAAAGGGGACGGAAGCGTATTTCACTGACGAGAACATGGTACTGGTACTATGGAATTTCTTTGTCGGTGGGACAGATACCACGAGGGTAATGTTAAGTTGGACTGTCATGTATCTGGCTAAACATCAAGAAGTGCAAGACAAACTTCGACAAGAAGTCTTAACGCAAATAGGTATGTACGTTGTAATACGAGAGCCTCCGCGCGAAGATCTAATACGATTCTTTTATGAAAATAGGAAATAGGATTCCAGTGCAAGAAGATAAACATAAGTGTCCTTACGCAATGGCAGTCATAACAGAAATGCTTCGACTTCGTCCGATATTGAGTTTTACACCAGAACACAAGACAACGTGTGATGTAGAATTTGGTAAGTCAAGGCTGCAAACCCCTTTTTCTTCAAGTCCTTTACCCTAACAAGCAATATTTTAACTACCCAGCGACACAAACATTACCCCAAATAAAGAACTTTAAACTACAACCCCCACCCCAAAAAAACAAATTCAACTATTAAACTAATATTGACTTACTCGTTTGCTCAGCCGGATACTCCATCCCAAAGGACACCTGCGTTATCTTCCACATTGTAGCGCAACACATGGACCCAAAATATTTTGAGGATCCAGAAGAATTCCGCCCAGAACGTTTCATCGCTGACGACGGTTCGTTAAAGTCGACCATTGGGCTGAAGGGGTACATGCCTTTTTCATTAGGTCGAAGAGCTTGTCCGGGTGAAAAACTAGCCATGGTTGACTTGTTCTTGCTCTTGACCGGCCTCGTTCGAAGGTGTAAGTTTTTGTTGCCAGATGGACCCAATTCCAACATAGACTTAGAGCCCATGAGTGAAATATTGTCTTTTCAATTTCCAAAACCGTGCAAACTGAAAGTGATAAAAATATGATTTATTTATTAATTGGTGCGTACTGTGATTTTAAAAAATATTATGTTTTGTGAAATAAAAATTTTAATTTGTTAAACCAAATTTCTCTGTTTTACCTAATAATACTGAAAACGAGCGAAAGCAAACTACAAGGCCAAAGGCTGCAATAATTTCAATCTTAAAACACTATTCCAATAGAACACCATTTCGCGAGCAATAATATAGATTGCAACGCACCTAATCCGTTTATCAAAGACAGGCGTAGGCATAGTGTGATTTGGATTGATAAGACCAGAAGTATATAATACTTCTCTTCGAGAGAAGTGTACCACAAAGCGAGGTAAGTGTAACGTCACTCTTCCCAACATCGGAACATTTAGAGCAAGGTTACTAAACCGAATCACATACACGATAAATAGTTCCCTCATCATTACTCTATTAGCGCTTAAATATTTGGCAAGACGCGCTTGTGCATTTTGTCCCACGTCAAGACGAGGTTTGTGGGATGATTGCTGGGGATTTAGTGCCAAACAACTATAGAATTCACCTTGCGGTGCGATACCCATTTGTAGTTTGATGAGCGGGAAAGCAAACTAAAAGGGTGAGCCTGGGAAGAATGACGTTACATAACTAAAGTATTAAGAGGATACAGAGTGTCATCCTTCTTCTATTATCCCCTTCTGATAAGACTTTAATGCGTAAAAATATATGGAGAAAGGGATAGGCAATAGATTATGGTAATTTTTTGCTTAAAGCATATAAACCACTCTGTATCTGTAAAAGGCAGATTGAAAAGTTAGAGATTAGAAATATCTAGCGATAAAGGTCACATATTCATTTAGATCGATTTTAGAACTCGAATGTTTCACACACACTCACTAGTGCATTCCAAAAAGAGTTTATTTCTATTGTTTTCGCTGACATGTTTTCTCAAGTTCTTGATTATTTCGATTGGACATGGGTGATTACGGCAATGATCGCGGGATTAACATACTTAATTGGAAGTCTGGCCATTAAAAGACGAAATTTACCACCGGGTCCAATCCCCTTACCAATCATAGGAAATATATGGGGTAATTATTTCTTTACAATATTTGTCGTAGCACGACCACCATTAAAATGGAGGAGCCCATGACCTCTAGCGGCCCAAAAATTTCAAATACTTTGGTTCTTAGCTATTAGTAGGAGGAAGACCGTCAGTGATCTTCTACTGAAATGGAAAGCCAAATACGGAGATGTGTTCACTGTATGGATTGGACCAACACCGATGGTGGTTGTGTGTGGCTATGACACGATTAGAGAAGGACTAATTACCATGAAGAACGCCTTCAGTGGGAGAAAATCGCGTTATATGAGTATTGTCAAAATATAACGCTTCGATGGTCAACTGTTTAGACAAATAATTTGTGTTCCTAGGTGAAATATTCGTAAAAGAACACCAGGATGTAATTTTCGCGGATTATGGCCCTTGTTGGGAAGCACTACGAAAAATTTTAGCTCTAGCTGTTCGGTAAAACTAATTTGTTTGGTAAGTCAAACCGATTAGCCGCAATTATATTTATCAATTGCAGGAAGTTTTCAACGAGCGAAAACTTACCTATTTTGGTTAACGATGTTGTCAACCAATTGGTTCCGTTAATGTTGGCTGAAAAGGGGGTTTTCGATCCCACCAGTTATTTGCATTTAACATTGTATAACATCTTAGCTTCAACAGCCTTCGGAAAAAGGTACAGTACGGTCTACCCAGAAGTTAATAAAATTTCTCTCGGAAGTATGTTATTTCCTGGTTTTCAATATAACAATGTTGTTTTTCATAACGGAAAGATACGACATGGATGACCCAGAATTTCTATCACTAAAAAACGCCAATGATAATTTTACCGAGCATCAGAGCGCAGCCGCCATTTTGAATGTAATCCCCATGATGCGTTACATTCTGAGAGGTCTTGACAAGAAACTACGTGACTTGGTGACGACATCACAGAAACCAGTTCAAGATCAGTACATATTACACAAGGAAACGTATAAAACCGGTGAGTAAGAATTTCCGATAGAAGGAAACCTCAAAGACCACTGACGTTTACCATTTCTTTCGCAGGGGTCATTCGGGATTTCACGGATGCTTGTCTAGCTGCTCAAGAAGAAGCTGCCAAAGAGGACAAGGAATCTGCTCAATACTTTACTGATGGCAATATGACTCTTGTTATACAAGATCTCTTTGGAGGTATCAAATTTTTATAATCAATTTCAAGTTGCGTTCTCAATTTTAAACATTTCATATTTAGCCGGTACGGACACATCGAGAGTAACTTTGACATGGATTTTACTTTACATTAGCAACTATCCCGAAGTTCAGGAACGAATCAGAACCGAAGTTATGGAGAACATCGGTTGGTTTAATTGGTTCTAATGAAATTCGATTTCGAAGTTGAATATTAAAAGTTTCGAAAATGTAGGTGACAGAATGCCCGTCCAAGATGACAAGAATAAATGTCCTTACACTCTCGCAGTAATCGCAGAAACTTTACGAGTGCGTCCAATTGTAACCTTTACTTTGGAGCATGCAGCTATCTGTGACGCCCGGCTTGGTCAAATTATACACATACTCTTTAGCATTTAGCAGCACCTTAACGTTTCTCTCCTTTACAGGTGGTCATAATATTCCAAAGGGAACCAGTATGGTCTTCGACATCTATAACCAACAAAACGATCCCGAATTTTGGAACGATCCCCAAGTGTACCGACCCGAGAGATTTTTGGAGGAAGATGGAAGCTTCATGACTAATAAGAGATACACGGGATTTTTGCCATTTGGTTTGGGTCGTCGAGCTTGTCCGGGGGAAAAATTAGCTCGAGCTGACTTATTCTTGATTCTAACTGGTTTAATCCAGAAATGTAAGATCTCCTTAGAGAATGGGCCCGGGACGGCCGACTTGGAGCCAATGAACATCATAGCGGTTAATATGCCCAAACCGTACAAAATTAAAGTTGAAAAAGTGTAACTATCACATTACGACGGAAATTTATTGTATATCTATTTAGTAATAAATATATTTGTATATGATAAGAAATATTATAATCTCAAAATTTTTAAATGTGACAATTGACATTCAACCAAGGTTGAAAAACAGTGAACACAGCTGCATTTGCAAAAGAGCAAGGAAAAGTTGATGATAACGTCCCTGAATAATTTTCAACCGCTTACAAGACAAAAGTCCTACAAAAGTAGGAGGCGTGTACCATCATGAAATTTGTAACCTTCAATTAAAATTTAAGATACTGCGTATAACACGCGACTTTCCTTTCAAATATGACGTTGTTATGTTTGCCTTGGGTTGTCCAAGGCGCTTCCATTCTCGTTTCGGGGAAGAATGTTAGAGTAATAATTGAGGAGAAGTGTATTCTGGCCAATATTCCTCTCATTCTTTATCAACTTTCAATTGACGTTTAAGTTCTCCTTGCTTTTCCTCCGAATCTCCGAGTAGACCGAGCCGTTAGTCTGCAGAGAGGGGCAAATCACTCCGACATTACGGGTGGGTTAAGTGGACCCAATAAAGTCAAAAGCACAGCTACTACACCGATTACGATTAGTGACTGCACCTCGGTTTGGAGCCGACGGCGGTAAATGCGTCAGAATCTAATCAAATAACTTATTCCAATCATTCGTCAGTTAAAAATACACAGCTGTCAGAGAGATCGTATCGAAGTGTTGAGTACAATGTAAAAGCGATAAGCCGATTCACCCTGAAACCATTAAAGCGATAAAACTAACAAAAATATACAATTTGGGATAACGTTTTTCAAAAAAGATAAGTTTATAATATGGTGGCTTTGCTAATTGTGTAAAGCAATCTTCGTTAATCTAGTATTTGTCTCTAGGCCTAGTTCCCACAAACTCAACTGAGAATGTACATATCCATCTACCAGATATAATCCCGATTTTTGTTTTAAATTAAACTTTAACGTTCATTGTCTGGTTTGAAAAGCAAAAGAAAAACGACTACATTGCGAAAGACGCATTAACAAAACAAGTCTCCGAAAAGTATGAGGTTCTGTTAAGACCGATCGAGTAACTAATAGTAATAGCCTCAAATGGCTAAACCACTTTGTATTAAACCTTGAAATAAATATATAAAAGAACTAACAACCTTGAATGAGCGACAAGACTTCGTAACTCTCTATAATTTGACGCAAACAAGTTTCAAATCTCGCTCAGAGAGGTTGTGAAAAAACAGTCCGCTTAAAACATGATTACTCAACTGTTGTGGCAGATCGAATGGACTTGGATTGCAACTGTGCTGATAGGTAGCCTTGTCTACTTCGTGGTAAGTAGCATTTTGAGGAGGAAGTCATTACCGCCCGGTCCAACACCTTTGCCAATACTCGGAAATCTTTTGGGTATGGAACAATACGTTTACTTAAAACTTATCAGGATTATAATTCAATTTAATTGACTGCAATTAGAACTTAGAGGTGATGCGAGACTCGACAACAAGGTGAAGGAATGGAGGTCCAAGTACGGCGACATTTTTACAATATGGTTGGGATTAGACCCCACGGTCATTGTTACCGATTGGGAAATCACTAAAGACGCGTTAATAACAATGAAGAACAACTTCAGTGGTAGACCTCTTAGATATACGAGTATGTGCCACTAATTTGAAACGTGTTTAAGCTTAAGGTTGATAAGACATTAAACTTTCTTAAAACTTTAGACGCTGTATTTCAAAATGGTCACGATGATGTCGTCGCTTCTGACTTGGGTCCAGCTTGGGAAACACTCAGAAAACTTTTCTCATTGGCTGTTAGGTAGATTTTCAAGTAGCTCTAAAATTTCCTGTTATCCATTTGAACTTTTCAAAATGCAGGAAGTATTCGGTCAGCGAAAATCTCCCCCTCCTGATCAACGATGTCGTTAACCAAACTATTTCACTGATGTTAGACAAAAAGGGACCTTTTGAGCCGAAAGAGTATCTGTACTTTACTATTTATAACATTATCGCTTCAACGGCGTTCGGAAAAAGGTATACGCTAACATTACTAGAGAAACGCACGATTGACGCTAACAAAATAGTCTCCCAAAGATACACTATCGACGATGATGAATTCCAGGATTTGAAGAACGCCAACGAAAATGTGTCGAGTGAACTTGGTTTTGGAACGATATTGGATATTTACCCAATTTTGCGTCATGTTTACCGACGAAAAGATAAGAGAATTCGGAATCTAGTTGCTACGTTCAATGGCGCTATTAATAAGGAATATGTAAAACACAGGCAGACGTACCAGAAAGGTAACTTCACTATGAAAATCTAAGATTAAAGCACTAAGGAATAATGTATGAAACCTTTTCCGTACTAACAGGCGTCATTCGAGATTTTACCGACGCGTGTTTGGCTGCCAAGGAAGAAGCCGAACTCGAAGACTACAACACCGCCCAATACTTCACCGATGGGAACATGGTTAATGTTATCAACGACCTTTTCAGCGGTAAGATTCAATTTGGTTGAACCACACTTAAATTATACATAATACCATGGAACTTTAGCTGGAACCGAGACAACAAGATTGGCTTTAACCTGGACATTACTGTACTTGATTAGTCAGCCGGAAGTCCAGGAGAAGGTCCGAGAAGAAATTTTAACAAACATTGGTAAATATCAGCTCATTCAATGTCACATTTCTAGTACTGATCATTACTTTTAGGTGACAGTATTCCCGTTCAAGAAGACCGACATAAATGTCCTTACACTCAAGCTGTCATAACCGAAACTCTACGTCTACGACCTATAGTTACTTTCAGTTTGGAACATAAGGCCTCCGTCAACGCGAAACTCGGTAGAAACTTATTGACTTTCATTTTCAAGGTTATAGCCTAAGTGACGTGTATGTATGTTTTTGGTTAGCCGGCTATGAGATACCAAAGGATACTAGCATGGTCTTCCACTTCTTATCGCAACATATGGACCCAAAAATCTTCAAGGACCCCGAAGTCTTCCGCCCCGAAAGGTTTTTGGAAGAAGATGGTAGTTTCATGACAACCACTCGATTCACTAATTACCTCCCATTTGGACTGGGTCGAAGAGCCTGTCCTGGAGAAAAACTAGCCAAGGCCGACATATTTTTAGTTTTGGCAGGATTTCTTCAAAAAGTTCGTTTTTCGCTACCCAAAGGAGCTAAAGTAGATTTTGAACCTATAAACGTCGTTGCTATAAACCTACCTAAACCATTCAAAATTATTGTAGAGAAAATTTGAAATAAATCCTCTCTCTTAGATTAGACTTTATACCGCCTCTAACGTATAAGGATGGTTTTTTGATTGGTTGTAACATTTTTCTAATTGTGTTTACTGCATTCAAAAAATGCACAGAATTAAAATCCGGGCTCTTAATTAGTAGTTTAAATTTCAAAGAAATCCTTCCAATAATTTATGTTATAAAAAAAGTTGATAAGGGTGGTTTAAGAATCCATAAAATTAATCCACAGACATTAGAACATGTATTAAGAACCTAGACAAACTATTTCGAGGCGGATCTGACGCCTTTTTGAGACGGAAATTTCAATCCCCCTTCGCGTGTGTCGAACTTATCGAGGAGTGAAAGAGTGATCAAATTTGAATAATAAACAAATACTGTAACGTTGCATCTAGCAAATGTTTTAAATCTCTGTTAATAAACCTCTCTGCATAATAAAAGTTAATTATAAATAAAACGTCCCTGGAGGGATTCGAACCCGGGTTGCCCCCCTCAAATATATTGACCGCGCTCGTGTTTGTTTAACTTCGAGTGTGGGGTTCGCAATTATTTAACCTCACTACCTGTAAAGGCGCCATCAGTTATTCATCCCGTTACATATACCAAAGGGTTCTGCCATCACGAAAACTGTGACCTTCAATTAGAATTCAAGATACTGCTTAACACGTGACTTTCCTTTCAGATGTGCCGCTGTTATGTTTGCCTTGGGAGAAAATGTTTGAAAAATATTTAAGACCGAGCCGTTAGTCTGCAGAGAGAGGCAAATCACTCTGACATTACGGGTGGGTTAAAAGTACACAATAAAGTGAAAAGCACAGCTTCTACACCGATTACGATTAGTTACTGCACCTCGGTTTGCAGCCGTCAGCGGCAAATGCGTCAGAATCTAATCAAATAACTTACTCCAATCATTCGTCAGTTAAAAATAGACTGCTGTCAGAAAGATCGTATCGAAGTTTTGAGTACAATGTAAAAACATAAGTTTATAAGATATGGTACATAAGTATGATCTACCTATACTTCGTAATGTTAGAGACTAACAGAAAGCTAGCCTTGTTCGAGAACGACGCTAGAAATGACAACACTCGGTTTTGCAGTTCATCTTCCAATTTAGTCTGTCCTAAGCCTTTGGCAGCGCCTTACCAGGCGTCGCTTTACCAGAATCTATGACGTTTCACCTACGTCACTTCATGACATGCTCTAACTAACCAGTGACAAACTTACGGAACATATCTTATGAACTTATGGTAAAAGCGATAAACCGATTCACTTTAAACCTTTTCAAGCGATAAAACTATAACAATTTTCGATATCGTTTTTCAAAATTGACAGTTTATAAAAGGGTGGCTTTGCTAATTGAGCAAAACAATATCTTCGTTAATCTATTATTTTTCTCTAGTTCCCCCAAACTCAACTGAGAATATACACATCCATCTACCAGATATAATCCCGATTTTTGTTTTAAATTAAACTTCAACATTCATCGTCTGGTTTGAGAAGCAAAAGAAAAACTACTACACTGCCAGAGACGTGTTAACCGAACATGTCTCAAAGAAGATTGAGGCACTCTTAAGTCCAATCGGGTAACTAATAGCCTCAAATGGCTAAGCCACTTTGTATTAAACCTTGAAATAAATATATAAAAGAACTAACAACCTTGAAAGAGCGACGATATACTTCGTAACTCTCTATAATTTGACGCGAACAAGTTTCAAATCTCGCCCAAAGAGGTTGTGAAAAAACAGTCCGCTTAAAACATGATTACTCAACTGTTGTGGCAGATCGAATGGACTTGGATTGCCACAGCACTGATAGGTGGCCTTTCCTACTTCGTGGTAAGTACCATTTTGAGGAGGAAGTCATTACCGCCCGGTCCAACACCTTTACCAGTACTGGGAAATCTTTTGGGTATGAAACAATACGTTTACTTAAAACTTATCAGGATTATAATTCAATTTAAATGACTGTAATTAAGAACTTAGAGGTGATGCGAGACTCGACAACAAGGTGAAGGAATGGAGGTCTAAGTACGGCGATATTTTTACAATATGGTTGGGATTAGACCCTATAGTCATTGTAACCGATTGGGAAATCACTAAAGACGCCTTAATAACAATGAAGAAAAACTTCAGTGGTAGACCAATCAGATATACGAGTAAGAAAAACCAGTGAGACTTATTTGAAGTTAATAAGACACTAAACTACGTTCTTAAATCTTTAGACGCTGTGTTTCAAAATGGTCACGATGATGTCCTCATCTCTGACTTGGGTCCCGCTTGGGAAACACTCAGAAAACTTTTCACATTGGCTGTTAGGTAAGTTTTCAACTAGCTCTAAAATTTCAAGTATCCCATTTGAACTTATGTAAAATGCAGGAAGTATTCGGTCAGCGAAAATCTTCCCCTCCTGATCAACGACGTCGTTAACCAAACTATTTCACTGATGTTAGACAAAAAAGGACCTTTTGAGCCAAACGAGTATCTGTACTTCACTATTTATAACATTATCGCTTCAACGGCGTTCGGAAAAAGGTACGCGAACATATTAAGGGTGAAATATGCGAATAACGCTAACTAGTGGGTCTCCCAAAGGTACACGATCGACGATGAAGAATTCCAGGAGTTGAAGAACGCCAACGAAAATGTGTCTAGTGAACTTGGTTTTGGTACGATATTGGATATTTACCCAATTATGCGTCATGTTTACCGAAGAAAAGATAAGAAAATTCGGAATCTAATTGCTACGTTCAATGGCGCTATTAATAAGGAATATGTAAAACACAGGCAGACGTACCAGAAAGGTAACTTCACTATAAAATCTAAGATTAAAGCGCTACGGAATAATATATGAAACCTTTTCCGCACTAACAGGCGTCATTCGAGATTTTACTGACGCGTGTTTGGCTGCCAAGGAAGAAGCCGAACTCGAAGACTACAACACCGCCCAATACTTCAACGATGGGAACATGGTTAATGTTATCAACGACCTTTTCAGCGGTAAATTTTAAATTTCGTTGAACCAAACTTAAATTATAAGTAACACCGTTTGATTTCAGCTGGAACTGAGACGACAAGATTGGCTTTAACATGGACTTTACTGTACTTGATTACTCAACCGAAAGTCCAGGAGAAGGTCCGAGAAGAAATTTTAACAAACATTGGTAAATACCACCTCATTCCATGTCAAATTTCTATTACTGATCATTATTTTTAGGTGACAGTATTCCAGTTCAAGAAGACCGACATAAATGTCCTTACACACAAGCTGTCATAACCGAAACTTTACGTCTACGACCAGTAGTTTCTTTCAGTTTGGAACACAAGGCCTCCGTCAACGCGAAACTCGGTAGAAACTTATTGACTTTTAATTTCAAGGTTATAGCCTAGTTGACGTGTATGTATGTTTTTGGTTAGCCGGCTATGAGATACCAAAGGATACTAGCATGGTCTTCCACTTCTTATCGCAACATATGGACCCAAAAATATTCAAGGACCCCGAAGTCTTCCGCCCCGAAAGGTTTTTGGAAGAAGATGGTAGTTTCATGACAACCACTCGATTCACTAATTACCTCCCATTTGGACTCGGTCGAAGAGCCTGTCCTGGAGAGAAACTAGCCAAGGCTGACATATTTTTAGTTTTAGCTGGATTTCTTCAAAAAATTCGTTTTTCGCTACCCAAAGGAGCTAAAGTAGATTTTGAACCTATAAACGTCGTCGCTATAAACCAACCTAAATCATTCAAAATTATTGTAGAGAAAATATGAAATAGCCCGCTGGACTGTATCACATATTAAGCGAATAATCAAAAATAAAATATTACTTTTAATTTTTAAACCGAAATGCAACTGTATTTTTTAATGAAGGAGATATGTTGATGATTTTCTCAATCCAAAATGTAGTGGTAGTAGAAGTGTTACTAAATTCTTATAAAATATACAACCTTGGCTATTGTATATCCGCCAATTTGAATCTTAAACTATAAGAAGTCAACGAAAACTAGAAAAAGCTTGAAGAAAATTCAAGGGCATATATCTAAACACAACGGGTTTGATCTGTCTTTCAAGTGATTTATAATATCAACCCCCGAAGTTTTGCCTGGCACCTACCACCCACTTGTCACCTTGAAGTCTGTTCTGATATATCATGGACTATCACGTCGTGATTATAAAATACACAGCGTAATATAGGGGTTGTAGACATTGTGTGTTTGTGTTTGAGGTCATCAAAGCGTAAAAAAATGCCAAGGACATAAAATTTATCAATGGACTTTGTGACTTTAAAGAGGACCAGAAAACCAGTAATTTTGCAGTCCCAAACATAGTTAAATAAAATATAACCCATTTACTCCTCCCGACACCTAGCTACGTTTAAACTTAGAATAACCTTTGCTATAGTAGATTCCAAATCTCCCCAATTACGTGTTCATGCCGTGGTTTTTTTGTATCGACAAATTAAGCGCCCAGTTTTCTAATCCCATTGAATTTATAAGTTCCATTACTATGCATATATTTCTCTTCTTGATAGCTGATATAAGCCAGATACAGAGGCTTGAGAGACTTTAAATAAAGAGGGTAAACGTGGGAGTAATTGAGTTTGTTAACATCTCCAACGCGACACGATAAAGCGAGAAAGAGCCTCAGAATTTGAGTTCCTCTGAGCATTTTTAAAATGATTCTTTTGGATATACTGCGAAATTTCGACTGGACATGGATTGTCACTACTTTGGTGGCCGCCCTGACCTACATAATTGTGGGTCTCGAAATACAACGGCGGAAATTACCACCTGGACCATTCCCTCTACCAATTATTGGGAATATGTTGGTATTTCTGGGCAGTACCAAGATAAACGATTACGTCTCTTTGTGTCGTAAGAAATACGGGGATGTATTCACGGTGTGGATTGGACGCGACCCAACTGTGGTTATTTGTGGCTGGGATAAAATGAAGGAAGGATTAGTGACCATGAAAACCACCATGAATGGAAAGAGGGTTAGGCCAGTGGGTAAGTAATTGGAACCTTTCATAGCTATTTAATATTCAAGAACTGCTCGAGAAATAATTTTATGTAAATCGATGGTGACACTCCTTGGTCATGGTTTCTTCAAGATGAAAACCATAGACTTTAAAAGTGTTTTATGAGCTCTTCGACAAACCATCTTGAGACAACATTGAAATCATAGAGACACTAGTACGCAAGTGCTTGGGTTAAACACTTCTAAACCCGTCAAAAACGCTTTTTTTTATAGTTTTCGATGTCTGAAGCCTAACGATATTATGATTGAACGTTTTAACTGCTTTATCCAGGTGAATGGCTAATACAAGGACACCATGATTTGGTTTTTTCCGATTATGGACCAGTTTGGGAGGTGCAGAGAAAAATTCTCACTTTGGCTCTTAGGTATATGAATCAAACCCAATCTTCAACATTTATCAAATCTGGTCGACTGAATGTTGCAATTACATTTCGCAGAAAGTACACTTCCGGAGACGGCTTGGCCATTCTAGTGAATGACGTCATTAATCAAGTGGTACCCCTATTATTGACCCAAAAGGGGGAATTTGACCCCAAGGATTACATATACTTCACAATATACAACATAATAGCTCAAACTGCATTCGCTAAAAGGTATTATTATACAAAGTTCCCTAAAATATCTGAACGCTTAATCAAAAAATTCTTCGACTTTAAAGGTACTCCATAGATGACGAAGAATTCCATGCCCTCAAAGAATCTAGCGATCTCATGAATGACGAACTTAACATGGGAACCATCTTGGACGTTTACCCCGTATTGCGCTACGTTCCAATAGTCAACCGATACGAAAAGATAGGGAAAGACTTGATTAAACAATTTAAAACACCGATAATGAACGAATACAAAACTCACAAAGAAACCTATAAAACTGGTAAGTTCGATATTAACCCAGAAATCGACAATCGAACCACTTGGTTCTTATAGGAACTATTCGGGACTTTACTGACGCCTGCATTGCCGCCAAAGAACAAGCTGAATTAGAGGAGAGAGATACAGCCAAGTACTTTACCGATGGAAACATGTCTAACCTCATTTTCGATTTATTCTTTGGTAAGCAGAGTTATCTTTCTCCATTGAATTTTGGAAATTAAACTATTATAACAATTAAACTATAGCTGGAACGGACACAACCAGGATTACGCTAACGTGGGTGATACTTTATCTGGCACACTACACCGAAATACAAGATAAAGTCAGGGCTGAAGTACTTGAGAACATAGGTAAGTTTGAAGTTAACCTTCGAAGACTAAATTAGAACGCCTAACTACTTTGAAGCGAGCGATAGAATTCCATTACAAGAAGACAAACTCAAATGCCCCTATACAATGGCGGTCATAACGGAAACCCTGCGTACAAGACCAATCATAAGCTTCTCTTTAGAACACAAAACCCTTCAGGACGTGAATTTTGGTAAGGATCTGGAAGACCTATTTGCAATTTACGAACATTTACAACGTAAAGTATGACTTACTTTTAATCCTTATTTGTCCAGCTGGTTACAAGATCCCCAATCAAACGAGTGTCACTTTCCATTTTTACTCGCAACACATGGATCCGGAATATTTCGAAGATCCGGAAGAATTCCGTCCAGAAAGGTTCATTAAGGAAGATGGCTCGTTCGAGGGCAATACAAGCAAAATTACGGGTTATTTGCCATTCGGATTGGGTAAACGATCGTGCCCCGGTGAGAAGTTGGCATTAGCAGACTTGTTCTTGGTTTTGACCGGATTGGTGCGAAAAATTCGATTTGATTTGCCTGGCGGACCGCGCAGTGGCGATCTAGAACCCCTAAACATCTTTTCGGTCAACGCTCCGAAACCTTTCAAACTGAAAGTACAGAAATTATAACGAACTCTTGTTATTACGAGGTTGATTCTTACGATAGTGTATTTGTAAAGAGTTGCCTAAAATTTTGGCAAACAATATACGCTAAAACTAATAGAGCAATTATAAGCCTAATTGTTAATTTGATATTAATTTTTAATCATGGTATAAATAACTGAAGAGATGTCGCTTTCTTATTCCGGGGACTATTGATCGAAATCGATCTATAAGAACTCTTATTTCTGGTGTCCTTCCATTGGATAGAACCGATTTTATCCCAAATATGATTTTAAATCCCGCCGTTTGTGCGGTTTCTGCCTATTGGGAATTTTTTTAATTAGGAATATTATTATTACTTATAGTGCTATATAATACATCGTCAAAAGTTAATTTAGCTATAGGACCTTGGCGCGGTGGAAATGTATCGGACTATCGTGCGACAGACTCAGTCCATGGATCGATTCCCCGAAAGAAAAAGTAAATTACGTAATGTTAGTTTGTTTCATGCTATAGGGACTTGGCAATTCGGGCTTAACTCCGCCCCCAGCGCCATTATGGTATGTTTTTTTAACAGAATGAAAGCTATATAAGCCCCTCCTCCTGGTATGTTTTTTAGCACTAGTGGAAGGTAGCCTGACATTGCATGACGTAGTACTGCCAGGTCCCTATTGATTATTAATTTCATTTGAACTTTATTGCAGTTACATTGCACAGTGTGGGGAACTAAAATGTAATCCAAATATACACCTATCGCAATAAAGGCCTTTGAGTATTTGAAATATTTTGAGTAAATTTTATTAAAATTACGATAATATTTTTGTGGTTTAAGGTCAGGTCAATTCGGGTTTGGTCAGGTATAGTTGTGTCCGGTTAGGATTAGGTTAGGTTTGGGAATGGTAGGATCACGGATTTTCCAAAATATGTTTATTTTCATTGCGGCCCCTTGAATGCAAATTCAGTTTTTTACGATCCTGGAACAATAAATATATGCCTTTTCCAAAATATTCATTGTTTTACCAAAAGACGTATTTTTTAATTCGGTTTGTAAAAACCGCGTTAAAAATATAACGTTTAATAACATTGAAAATTTTAAGATCATAAACCCGCACATATTGGCTATATTCGGTCCAAGGGGATTAGGTTCAATGGGATTCGGCTCAATGGGCCAGCAGCTTATTTTTGAAGTTGATAAATCCATGAACCAAATTTATGTTTTTTAATTAATAAAACAAAAAAAAAACGTGTTTTTTTTTAAGATTTCGCGACAACACTGTTATTAAGTTACTTGTGGAGGTTTCCGTTGAAAAACAAATAAAAGTGACCTTCAAATCTACTCTTATAATCTTGCATCCCTCACTCTACAATATACATGTATTGTATATTATACAGCAGCTGTATCAACCAGTTTTATCTACTATGACAAATAATTTCGAAATACTTTTAAAAATAAGTTACAGCGATAACGTAACGGTTGAAGCCGTTAAAACACCGTGTAGATAAAAGTGGGATAAAACTGAACCACAGCATCTTTGTCTACTAATCAAGAAAACTGTTTATTGCTAGGTATGGTCTAGCATTGCGCGTCTGTTTTTGTGTGCGTGTGGGTGTGTTTGTGTGTTAGTGGCCTCTGGTACATCAAAAACAAGCGTGGATGGAAACCCATTAAGGCAAGATCCGTTACCATTGTGGAGCTCGTAATGTGAAAGAAATCACATTAGCGCTATGGTATGTATATGTTTGTATGTGGTTTGTGTGTGGAGGTTGGATAGACGAAAATACCTTTTTAGGTAGGTGTTGTAAGAACGTAATGTACCCCAACCGTTGGGCCATCTCGAATTAGCGAGTTAGAAAGCGCGAATACTGCAATGCATTAAACATCCGAAACTAAGACGCCTTTCACCACACCTGGCTAATACGGAAATTTTATTTGCGTGACTTGTATTTTATCGCGTAAAAAAATCTAGTTAAAACAGGCTTTTTTGCGCTATAATATATGAACAGTTTTCTGTAGTTACTACGATCTATGTATTTCATTTAGAGCCTTTCGACCTTGAAAACCGCAAGTTCTGGCGCGTCCTCTACAGGCCCCTAAACCTTGGTGAATGAGTGATTGCTCGCAGTAGCGTTTTAAATATACAGACACATTCCTCTCGAGAAGCTCGGTCGTGGAGGAAGTTTAATTTCAAAACTAGCGGGCTTAAATAAAAAGTCAAAATGAGCGTGTTGTCAGCGTGTTTAGATTGGACGTGGATTGCCACTGGATTAATTGGATTGGTAACGTACATGGTGGTCAGTTTGTGGGTCAGGAGGAGAGCGTTACCACCCGGACCAATGCCTTTACCACTGATTGGAAATTTACTGAGTAAGTTTAAAATGTCAGCCCGCAAAGTAGCAAAAATGTCCTGAAGATAATTTCATTAATTTTGAATGATCTACTAGACAATTAATTCGTAGCTTTCAGGGACAAGACCAAAACTGACGTCAAAATAGCGCGATGGCGGGAACAATACGGTGACGTATTCACACTTTGGATGGGTCGGGATCCTATGTTAGTCGTTTGCGGATGGGATAAACTTAAAGACGGTCTAGTGACTCAAAGAAACACCTTCGCTGGTCGAAAAGTTAGAACGTCGTGTAAGAACAATAAAACATATTCGTGTTTTTACTCGGGAAATTAATTTTAAGCGTTTTTTAACAGCTCAACTAATTCTTGAGGGAAGTTACGATGTCATGATTTCCGATTACGGTCCGCGTTGGGAAACTCTACGAAAATTAATGCACTCGGCTGTAAGGTAATTAAGTATATTAACAGAGTAAATTAAAATAAATAATACACCTTTATCTTAATTTTCTTCAAGAAAATATTCAACTAGCGAAAAACTACCGGTTTTAGTCGACGATGTTGTTAAACAAATCACTACGCTTATGGTTGCCGAAAACGAGCCGTTTGATCCAAACCAGTATACTTATTTGGCCGTCTATAATATATTGGCCACAACCGCTTTCGGAGTCAGGTCAGTAAGAAATACTAGCCGATTAAAAGTATCAATGAGTGCATAAGTTTGCCACAGGTTACTGAGAGCTTGTCATGAAGTGACGTAGGTGAAACGTCATAGATGACGGACTGCAAAACCGAATGTAGTCAATTTTGGCGTCGTTCTCGAACTAGCTCTTATAAACCTGTGATGGTGTGGATGATTACTTATCAGACAAAGCTCTCGTTTCGCCTTTCCACCAATAATTATACCTTTAAAGGTTAACAGAGGATTCATATATTTTACGCAGGTATGACATGAACGACGAAGAATTTCTAAGCATGAAAAAGGCGAACGACGATATGCAAGCTGAATTTAACATTGGCGCCATAATAGACGTTTTCCCACTTTTGAAATACGTTTTACGAACCAAAGTGAAACGCGTAACAGAGCTGGTGGGATTTTTGAAAGGTCCAGTGAAGAAGTACTATAAACAACACAAGGAGACGTATACTCCAGGCAAGTAAAGTTAACTCCCACTTGACCCCGGGAAAGTCTAGTCGAATAGATTGAAAAACGCTAACGTTAGCTGATCAAAAAAAAAAAAAAACTTCTCGAGTCGCGTAGCGAGTGTATCTATATTTAAACACGTTTTTCCTTTCGACTTTCTTGACTGGTGATGGTATAGGAATTATCAGGGACTTTACGGACGCCTGTCTGGCGGCCAAAATCGAAGTGCAAGAAGAGGAAAACCAATCTGGCCGATCCGATTACTTCACCGATGGAAACATGGAACTAGTCATATTGAATCTCTTCAGTGGTAAATATTCCCAAACTTTCAATCCTTATACTTTATATCGGGAAACGTTTGAGATTGCTCGCTGAAGTATATCATTCCAAACTTGAGATGAATCGAATGCATCTTTTGCTACAATACCTCTCCCCAGTGCCTGTCGAGCAAAGGGTGATTTACAGGATCAAAAATACATTTTGCCGACTTTCAACATCGAGTTTATTTCAAAATCACGCACGCTTTTTAAGAATAACTTATAAATTTGCGAAACATCAGCTTGCTAGGTAAAGTTGAGCTGGCGTTGATAATCAGTCAGTCAGGACCGGTCAGGACTTCATAGTTGGGAAAATGTTTATCGCGTGGAACTAAATTCTGTTCTAAACGCTGTAGAAACTTAACCGAAACAAACGTCTCTCTATCTTCCTCAATATAGCCGGAACCGACACAACGAGGATAACCACCAACTGGGCCTTATTGTACATGGCCAACTTCCCAGAATTACAAGAAAAAATACGAACAGAAATCAAAGAAAATATAGGTGCGCCATCAGTCATTAAGCGTCAAATCTCCCGGAATACTGATTTTCTCTATCTTTCTCTTTTGATAGGGGATAGAATGCCAGTACAAGAGGATAAATACAAGTGTCCCTACACTATAGCCTTCATAACTGAAATCCTGCGCGTAAGACCCGTTGTTAGTTTTACCCTCGAACACAAGGCGATTCACGAAGGAACTTTGGGTAATCAAATAAATTTTCTTAAAAATAACTTAAAGAATGCACATTTAAAACGATAAAACATCTACTTACAGATAATTACAAGATTCCGAGTCAGACTACCATGATTTTCCATATCCTTTCCCAACACATGGATCCCGAATTCTGGGAAAATCCGACCGAGTTCCGACCAGAACGATTCTTGGAGGAAGATGGTACTTTCATGACCCTGACTCGATTCACGGGGTATCTTCCATTCGGTTTGGGACGCAGAGCTTGTCCCGGAGAGAAACTAGCCTTGGCCGATTTGTTCCTGATTATATCTGGTTTGGTACAAAAAGTTCGTTTTTCTCTTCCGGAAGGCCCCGGAAGCGCAGATTTAGAACCGCAAAATATTCTCTTCGTCAATTTGCCACAACCGTTTAAACTGAAAGCGGAAAAAGTTTAATCATAAGTTTCAATAATTTTGACCAAGATAATTTATATAACAAATATTCATAATAAATTTTAAATCAAAATAATAATTATAATGTAATTAAACTTTGAACAACTACCTCGATAAAAATAAACACGCAACGTTTCCTAAGACTACGACACATTGCTGTAAAATTTATTATTTTAGTTAAAATAAATGTTTTTTAACTATTAATAGATGGTGTATGGTAAGCAGTCCCAATATTAAACCTATAGTATAATAACCTTAAATTAGTAAGAGATGAGGCTGAAAATCAAACTCTATAAGCATCGTTGAAACAACGGGGAGGATGGAGAGTTAAAACAGGATTTCCATCACTCAAAAGGAAGTTCCTATCCAGTGGAATGGACTGTTTTTGAAATATTCAAAAGAGACTGGGGAATTTATGCAACAATTTTTGAAAAAAGAAAATAATTGTCAAAAATTTGTATGAGAACCGTTGCTCTCTGCCGGTGCGAGGGCAACCAAGCGGCAATGAATTTAAAGGAAAACACAATACGACGTATCTCTAAAAAGTAGATAAATCTGAAGGTATGGATTAATTGTGATTGAGGCCAGAAATTCATCCATTTGAAGAGAGATCATTGCAGAATTTCCTTGTCACTTTCTCTTAAAATTTTCCTTATTCAAATAATTTTTCAGACAACACAGGGACAATATAATTTCAAATTTATTCTAGGAGAGCGGTAGCTCTCTTAGATAAGACTTCATACTGACTTTAATGTATAAGGATGGTTTTTTGATTGGATATAACTTTTTTTGTATTGTATTAACTGTTTTGAAAAAATTCCACAGAACTACAATTCGGATCCTCAATATGTGGTTAAAATTTCAAAAAGATTCATATAATAGTTTATTTTATAAAAAATAAAGTTGCTAAGGGTGGTTTTCATTTCCATAAAACTTTTACGATATTTTGTTGAAAAACATAAAATTTTCCCATAGAAATAACATGGGAAAATATTTTACAAATAACCATTTTGTGGCAGCCGTAATGCAATAACTATTCGGTTGTTTGACTTGAAAACGGTTTTAAACGAAAGCCTGGTATTTAGATTTTGTGCTTTCCAATTTTCATTAATTAGATTTAAGTTAAAGTATGTTTAATTTCACATTTTCAAACCCATTCCAATATGCGATATTTTACCATGGATAAGAGTCAGTTTATGATGTTAGCACGGTTAAGGCTATTTGGTCCAATTTTTCGTAGTGGTAAAAAACAAGAGAACCTAAGCTTGTAATAGCTAACAAGTTAAGTTGGAAAAGGACCCCACACATATATATTAAGTTACCAACTGCCTTAGAGACAGTAACAACAAAGGTGATTTAACAAGATTACCGACGACAGGTAATTAAGCTAGATTACCGACGACAGGTAATTAAGCTAGATTACCTACGACTGGTAATTAAGCTAGATTAGCGACGACTGGTAATTTAGCTAAATTACCGACGACTGGTAATTAAGCTAAATTACCTACGACTGGTAATTAAGCTAGATTGGCGATTAAGCTAGATTGGCGACGACTGGTAATTAAGCTAGATTAGTGACGACTGGTAATTTAGCTACATTACCGACGACTGGTAATTGAGCTAGATTAGCGACGACTGGTAATTTAGCTACATTACCGACGACTGGTAATTAAGCTAGATTAGCGACGACTGGTAATTAAGCTAGATTACCGACGACCGGTAATTAAGCTAGATTACCGACGGCTGGTAATTAAGCTATATTAAAGACGGCTGGTAATTAAGCTACATTACCGACGACTGGTAATTAAGCTACATTACCGACGACTGGTAATTTAGCTAGATTACCGACGACTGGTAATTAAGCTAGATTACCGACGACTGGTAATTAAGCTAGATTACCGACGACTGGTAATTAAGCTTGATTACCGACGACTGGTAATTAAGCTAGATTACCGACGACTGGTAATTAAGCTAGATTACCGACGACTGGTAATTAAGCTAGATTACCGACGACTGGTAATTAAGCTAGATTACCGACGACTGGTAAATAAGATAGATTACCGACGACTGGTAATTAAGCTAGATTACCGACGACTGGTAATTAAGCTAGATTACCGACGACTGGTAAGTAAGCTAGATTACCTACGACTGGTAATTAAGCTAGATTGGCGACGACTGGTAATTAAGCTAGATTGGCGACGACTGGTAAGTAAGCTAGATTACCTACGACTGGTAATTAAGCTAGATTAGCGACGACTGGTAATTAAGCTAGATTACCGACGACTGGTAATTAAGCTAGATTACCGACGACTGGTAATTAAGCTAGATTACCGACGACTGGTAATTAAGCTAGATTACCGACGACTGGTAATTAAGCTAGATTACCGACGACTGGTAATTAAGCTAGATTACCGACGACTGGTAATTAAGCTAGATTACCGACGACTGGTAATTAAGCTAGATTACCGACGACTGGTAATTAAGCTAGATTACCGACGACTGGTAATTAAAATAGATTACCGACGACTGGTAATTAAGCTAGATTACCGACGACTGGTAAATAAGATAGATTACCGACGACTGGTAATTAAGCTAGATTACCGACGACTGGTAATTAAGCTAGATTACCGACGACTGGTAATTAAGCTAGATTACCGACGACTGGTAATTAAGCTAGATTACCGACGGCTGGTAAGTAAGCTAGATTGGCGACGACTGGTAATTAAGCTAGATTGGCGACGACTGGTAATTAAGCTAGATTAGCGACGACTGGTAATTTAGCTAAATTACCGACGACTGGTAATTAAGCTAAATTACCTACGACTGGTAATTAAGCTAGATTGGCGATTAAGCTAGATTGGCGATTAAGCTAGATTGGCGACGACTGGTAATTAAGCTAGATTGGCGACGACTGGTAATTAAGCTAGATTACCGACGACTGGTAAATAAGCTAGATTACCGACGACCGGTAATTAAGCTAGATTAGCGACGACTGGTAATTAAGCTAGATTAGCGACGACTGGTAATTAAGCTAGATTAGTGACGACTGGTAATTTAGCTACATTACCGACGACTGGTAATTGAGCTAGATTAGCGACGACTGGTAATTTAGCTACATTACCGACGACTGGTAATTAAGCTAGATTAGCGACGACTGGTAATTAAGCTAGATTACCGACGACCGGTAATTAAGCTAGATTACCGACGGCTGGTAATTAAGCTATATTAAAGACGGCTGGTAATTAAGCTACATTACCGACGACTGGTAATTAAGCTACATTACCGACGACTGGTAATTTAGCTAGATTACCGACGACTGGTAATTAAGCTAGATTACCGACGACTGGTAATTAAGCTAGATTACCGACGACTGGTAATTAAGCTTGATTACCGACGACTGGTAATTAAGCTAGATTACCGACGACTGGTAATTAAGCTAGATTACCGACGACTGGTAATTAAGCTAGATTACCGACGACTGGTAATTAAGCTAGATTACCGACGACTGGTAAATAAGATAGATTACCGACGACTGGTAATTAAGCTAGATTACCGACGACTGGTAATTAAGCTAGATTACCGACGACTGGTAAGTAAGCTAGATTACCGACGACTGGTAAGTAAGCTAGATTACCTACGACTGGTAATTAAGCTAGATTGGCGACGACTGGTAATTAAGCTAGATTGGCGACGACTGGTAAGTAAGCTAGATTACCTACGACTGGTAATTAAGCTAGATTAGCGACGACTGGTAATTAAGCTAGATTACCGACGACTGGTAATTAAGCTAGATTACCGACGACTGGTAATTAAGCTAGATTACCGACGACTGGTAATTAAGCTAGATTACCGACGACTGGTAATTAAGCTAGATTACCGACGACTGGTAATTAAGCTAGATTACCGACGACTGGTAATTAAGCTAGATTACCGACGACTGGTAATTAAGCTAGATTACCGACGACTGGTAATTAAGCTAGATTACCGACGACTGGTAATTAAAATAGATTACCGACGACTGGTAATTAAGCTAGATTACCGACGACTGGTAAATAAGATAGATTACCGACGACTGGTAATTAAGCTAGATTACCGACGACTGGTAATTAAGCTAGATTACCGACGACTGGTAATTAAGCTAGATTACCGACGACTGGTAATTAAGCTAGATTACCGACGACTGGCAATTAAGCTAGATTACCGACGACTGGTAATTAAGCTAGATTACCGACGACTGGTAATTAAGCTAGATTACCGACGACTGGCAATTAAGCTAGATTACCGACGACTGGCAATTAAGCTAGATTACCGACGACTGGCAATTAAGCTAGATTACCGACGACTGGCAATTAAGCTAGATTACCGACGACTGGCAATTAAGCTAGATTACCGACGACTGGCAATTAAGCTAGATTACCGACGACTGGTAATTAAGCTAGATTACCGACGACTGGCAATTAAGCTAGATTACCGACGACTGGCAATTAAGCTAGATTACCGACGACTGGCAATTAAGCTAGATTACCGACGACTAGTAATTAAGCTAGATTACTGACGACTGGTAATTAAGCTAGATTACCGACGACTGGTAATTAAGCTAGATTACCGACGACTGGTAATTAAGCTAGATTACCGACGACTGGTAATTAAGCTAGATTACCGACGGCTGGTTACTAGGCTATATTGAAGACGGTTGGTAATTAAGCTAGATTACCGACGGCTGGTTATTAGGCTATATTAAAGACGGCTGGTAATTCAGCTAGATTACCGACGACTGGTAATTAAGCTAGATTTTAAAGACGGCTGGTAATTAAGCTAGATTACCGAAGACATAGTAATTAAGCTAGATTACCGAAGACTGGTAATTAAGCTAGATTACCGAAGACTGGTAATTAAGCTAGATTACCGAAGACTGGTAATTAAGCTAGATTACCGAAGACTGGTAAATAAGATAGATTACCGACGACTGGTAATTAAGCTAGATTACCGACGACTGGTAATTAAGCTAGATTACTGACGACTGGTAATTAAGCTAGATTACCGACGACTGGTAATTAAGCTAGATTACCGACGACTGGTAATTAAGCTAGATTACCGACGACTGGTAATTAAGCTAGATTACCGACGACTGGTAATTAAGCTAGATTACCGACGACTGGTAATTAAGCTAGATTACCGACGACTGGTAATTAAGCTAGATTACCGACGGCTGGTTATTAGGCTATATTAAAGACGGCTGGTAATTAAGCTAGATTACCGACGGCTGGTTATTAGGCTATATTAAAGACGGCTGCTAATTAAGCTAGATTACCGACAACTGGTAATTAAGCTAGATTTTAAAGACGGCTGGTAATTAAGCTAGATTACCGAAGACTGGTAATTAAGCTAGATTACCGAAGACTGGTAATTAAGCTAGATTACCGAAGACTGGTAATTAAGCTAGAGTACCGACGACTGGTAATTGAACTTGATAAGTATATGACATGTGTTGGTGCTCAGGTATACGGAATCTTTTTGTGGTATAACTATGTACAGCTTCCTCTGTATTTGCATGTGAAAATGACGGGAAAGCAATTTGAGTTCGACCGGACGTTCATTGTCAAGTCAAGCAGTCAGGAATGACAGTTTTATAATAGATGTTGGTTAGTTCAAACGAGTTAACTAATATATGCACAATGCCCTAATACTTTTACTCTCCTAAGGTTTCTGAACAATTTGAATTAATATTAAGACTGAAGTGACAGATATTAATAAAAACTGTCATTGTAGACAAAGACGGGAAAGTGTAAAAGATAAGTGTAGAAAATGAATTGCCTGAAGTAACAGATATTAAAATTTTCACTTTTGAAGACATGATCATAAAACATCGATTATTTGAAAAAATTCTTATCTTAGTTTTTTCACTAAATTTTCATTAAACTCAAAATATTTTTCTACAGTATTTACACTTGTATTTTGCTCTAAATAGTAGTCCAGAAAAAATGGTATCTTCAAGTTTTTTGAGGGCAACTGGCATGATACTAGGTTACAAATTACAAAGGCCGTTCTACTGTGATGTAGTTATTAATGTTCAAAAGATATTTTGGGAGCTATACATCACGTTAATTTTGATATTTTTAAAACTTTCAAATTAACGACTACGATTTTTCAAGATTTCACACAGTTTTTTTTTTCAACCATTTTCTGACTATTTAATTCTCCTTATGGGACCGAATCCTCAAAACTAATTGTAAATTTTTGATATAAAATAAAATGTTCACGCGTACTACTTTTAAAACGATGCTCATGTTTCATGACAAAATATTTTGACTAATTTTGGTGAAAAAAAACTAAGATGAGAATTTTTTCAAATAATCGATGTTTTATGATCATGTCTTCAAAAGTGAAAATTTTAATATCTGTTACTTCAGGCAATTCATTTTCTACACTTATCTTTTACACTTTCCCGTCTTTGTCTACAATGACAGTTTTTATTAATCTACTTCTGCTCTTTACCAAAGCATTTTACGTGGTTTTTGAACTGAATCGCTGGTACATTCTGAAAAGCTTGAACTTTTCCGAAAATTAAGGATTCTGTCTGTAGAAGCGTTAGGGGTCCAGGGAGACGGAAGGTGACAGAAAAGGGGTGACCGCTAAAACTTAAAACAGTCTGAAAGTTCCCAGTCGTATCGTACGTAATGGTTAGAATTGTTTATTAGTATTCTCTGGTGGTTCTCTGAAAACCCTAATTAAGAAAAAGGATAGACAGGGACGGGGAAGCTACCCACCTCCACACTTCTTCAAAGGAAGACTATCCAATCGAGTTTTTATGCCCCTAGTGTAAATTTGTCAGTCTTTAAATTCGTATTTATTTCCAGTAAATTTTTAAACCAATATTTTTTTCTAGAAACGTAACCCTGTAATAAACGTCATAAGTATGAATCTGCCGTAGAATTCATTGGCCATGCGGAGTAAAATTAAAAGATCGTTGCGCCATCTTCGTTCAAGTTTTCTCTTCCAAGTTGTAACCGAATAAATGATTCGTTAAATCCTTCAAGGTAAATTTTTACTGTTCCGTACTTTCGGAATTTAGAAATCGTGTTGCCAAAAATTGACGGCCAAATAATAACGTGATAAATATGTTCTTCACGGCGTTGAGAAAATGATCACGCGTACTTTTACATTAACCAATCTCTTTGGTACGTGCACTGAACGCCCCTTTGTGACGTGGACAAAAAAGTAACCACATGGAATTGCCTATAAAAGCAGTCAAGTTGAGCTACGGGTAAAAAGATGGTTTCTGGTTCCGGCAAATCCTCAACCATAGAAATTCGTCGCCAGAAGGCCCCTATGCAATCTTCTAAATATAATGCGTGCTCAACCGGTACTTATGGAGACTAGAATAGGGTTATGCTAGATATTTAAGACACTATATACACCCCAATACAGTGAATATAAGTATGTCAAACAATGAATATTCATAATTTTCTCTGTCAGTTAATTGGGGTAATAACGTGCTCATCTATGTACACTACGTTTGATGGGTTCGCATTTGGAAGTGTTTACTACTTAACAAAGTTTATGGAGTATCTTATCTGCTCTTCCGCACGTTAATTAATCTCGGCACCGGTTACCACTTAGAATCTGTGTATTTTAAGTTCGAAACTCTAAGAAAAAGCTATTTTTTTTGTTTCAAAGGATTTTAAACCCTTTTTTATGTTTTTGCTTGATAGTATCCCTTTAAGGAATTTTAGACTTTAAAAGCGCCTCTGAGCTGACGAGAGAAAATAATTAAAAAGTAACCGAAAGCTCTCTGGTTGTTTATCTTATCGGATTTGGATGGGAGAAAAAGGATTAGCGTTTTTTGAAATGGGTTTGTTTACGTCGTGCAAATGAAAGAACGAATTAAAATTTAAGAATCATAAATTTAAATAAATACTCTTTATTATTTTTGTAATATTTTCATTCAATTAGCTTTTATATTTTGCTTGTCGGTAAATAAATCTACGTAATGCAATTTGAACTCCGATGGCAAGGAAAATATGGATTATTTATTTTTTTCTGGTGGAAACTTTTGCGGTTTACTGTCAAAAGGTTCGAAATGGTAGGATTTATGGAAAAATGCTTTTACAAATTTGGAATCGAGTTGAAAAAGAAAATTTTCAACTGAAAATCGGCCAAAGAACATCCCCCTTAATTTACGGCAGACTAACCAGGAAAATCAGACAATATTTCTTAGTACAGGGTTCATAACAACTTTTGGAAAACAATTTTCCCTGAATTTTCCAGGTTTTTCCCGTTTATGGAGTATCCTATGGAGCAAATGTTAACGAAAGAGAGGGGGGGGGGGCAAATACGACTATTACATAATCAAAGGACATCCCCGTATCTCTAATAAAACCAGAGTTATGAGCCTCCAAAGTATAGTTTAATGTTAATCCTATGAAGGATATGTTTATGAACATTTTGCTTAACTACTCGGCCCTTGTTTGACGCAAATTTCCCTGATTTCGCTGAATTTTACTAAAAATTAGAAATTTCCCTGAGGTTTTTGTGAACTATTTATTTCCCTGGTTTTTCCAGGTTTTCCAGGTTTGTATGAACCCTGGTATTTGTACTTGTGCTTGTACCGGTGCTTGTATCGGTGCTTGTACTGGTGCTTGTATCGGTGCTTGTACTGGTGCTTGTACTGGTGCTTGTATCGGTGCTTGTACTGGTGCTTGTATCGGTTCTTGTACTGGTGCTTGTATCGGTTCTTGTACTGGTGCTTGTATCGGTTCTTGTACTGGTGCTTGTATCGGTTCTTGTACTGGTGCTTGTATCGGTTCTTGTACTGGTGCTTGTATCGGTTCTTGTACTGGTGCTTGTATCGGTTCTTGTACTGGTGCTTGTATCGGTTCTTGTACTGGTGCTTGTATCGGTTCTTGTACTGGTGCTTGTATCGGTGCTTGTACTGGTGCTTGTATCGGTGCTTGTATCGGTTCTTGTATCGGTGCTTGTATCGGTGCTTGTACTGGTGCTTGTATCGGTGCTTGTATCGGTTCTTGTATCGGTGCTTGTATCGGTGCTTGTACTGGTGCTTGTATCGGTGCTTGTACTGGTGCTTGTATCGGTGCTTGTACTGGTGCTTGTATCGGTTCTTGTACTGGTGCTTGTATCGGTTCTTGTACTGGTGCTTGTATCGGTGCTTGTACTGGTGCTTGTATCGGTGCTTGTACTGGTGCTTGTATCGGTGCTTGTACTGGTGCTTGTATCGGTGCTTGTACTGGTGCTTGTATCGGTGCTTGTACTGGTGCTTGTATCGGTGCTTGTATCGGTTCTTGTACTGGTGCTTGTACTGGTGCTTGTATCGGTTCTTGTACTGCTTGTACTGGTGCTTGTATCGGTGCTTGTACTGGTGCTTGTATCGGTTCTTGTACTGGTGCTTGTATCGGTGCTTGTACTGGTGCTTGTATCGGTGCTTGTACTGGTGCTTGTATCGGTGCTTGTACTGGTGCTTGTATCGGTTCTTGTACTGGTGCTTGTATCGGTGCTTGTACTGGTGCTTGTATCGGTTCTTGTACTGGTGCTTGTATCGGTGCTTGTACTGGTGCTTGTATCGGTTCTTGTACTGGTGCTTGTATCGGTGCTTGTACTGGTGCTTGTATCGGTGCTTGTACTGGTGCTTGTATTGGTGCTTGTACTGGTGCTTGTACTGGTGCTTGTATTGGTGCTTGTACTGTTAGTATATTTTTGAATTCTTTTAGTGGATTTTCTTAATATTCCATTGCAAGTGAAATAATACGGTGAAAAATAGTAGACTCCCTATTTTGCTTGGAAGAAAAAAACCCTAGAAGTTCATCTACTCGTACATTCAATGACGCAACACCTGAAGGAGGCTGTCGCCAGACAGAGAGCCCAAACTTTTATCCTCGAAAATAGAAGACGTACATGTTTATCCTTTTCATATAAGAAGACACAATAGAAATTTTGGGATTCCTTTTATAAGCTCCTTAAAATATCCTTCCCAAAAGTTTCCAAAACATTTTTCTAAATTCCCAAACGTTTTAACTCAATTATAATACACCTTCAAAGATACTTGACTTTTACTCAAAAATATTTAAGTAAATCCTGACGAAAACAGATTTATCCAGGCAAAAGATATCACATCATAGAGAATTATAGAAGTGGGGATCGACCCTCAAAATGCCATGATTCCCATGAAAAAAGATTAGAGAGGGACGTTTCTACCCTAGATCTTTCGTTCCTCTTGAGATATTTCTCTCTGATTACATTTATATCACAAAACTTGATATCCTTTAAGCCCTAATAAGAACCCATAATATATTTGTTTGTTATTGCGTTAAGACTTGTCAAAATACCGTATTTTTGGCCACTTTGTCAATTCAAAACAACAAAATATTGTTATTTTTACATTGGTAACTTATTGTACACTGTTATGACAAGCAATAGAAAGTTAGGCATCTTTGTCCTTACGCACCTATCCCTAAAACTCCATGTACTTAACCCTTCATTTTCATCAAGTTCATAACATACCCATCATAATGCGCGTATACTCAGGGCCGTCTAGAGGGTGAAGCAATTAGGTCAGTTCGCCCGGGGCCCGGGATGCGTATCTGAAGGGGGCCCTCGATTTGGTCAATTTTTCCGGGCCACACAAACACTTTCGACGGCCCTGCGTATACTCGCAACAATCTACAGTACTCCTTGGACACTTCCGAGTGTTCGAAATGCCCGTGAAATTACTTAAGACCGCGATAGAGAGGTAGGTGCAACTAATTATGTTTCTTACTCTAATTCCAATCCCTTTAAAATACAAGAGAAAGAAGAGATTGTAGGTTTGAAGAAAAAAAGAGTAAAGCCAGAGGGAGAGGGAGAGAAAGAGAGAGGATGGGAGAGAAAAGGCGCGAGCGAGTCTTTTCAAGAACGCGTTTCGCGCGTGGCTAGTCTCAATATCCGCAGTTGTCAGTCAAGCTCGGTCCCAGTCGGTGGCTAGCCTCCGCCGAAGATGCTACTCTATCGTACGGGCTCCTAACTTATAACAATACACTAAGATCCGCACATTCCATTTATCCAGACCGTCAAGACGTCCTATTCAATCTTATCACGCGCTACGAGATACATTCCGACGCAACTTCCAAAAAGTTTTCTCCAAAAAAAATTTATTTCCGGAAAACTGTGAATCCATTTTCATGATATAGTACTTGTAGCGTTTTGAAGAGATTTTAATAAATTGGACGGCTTTTTATCTCTCTCTCTCTCGAAATTATGGACTGGACGTGTGCGTGAAAGCTTAGGTAAGTTTTTATCAAAATTTATCTCGAAATTTTGGGTATATTAATTTATTTCGTTGGTGAAATGTCATTTTGAGTGTCTAAAATTTAGGAGAAGTTCACCACCTATGCATAGTGTGAATTACATAATTTTACGCTTAATGTTTACAGTAGAAAATCCACACATATCATAAAAGGTTCTCTTCCCTTTTATAGTGCGTATCAATTATAAAAATTAATTAAAATATGTTAAAAATTTAGAAATAATTGGTTCTGTAAATTCTGAAACTGAGTTTCACGAACTTTTCAATTTTTTTTTTGGTCGTGAACATGATTGATAATCTACTGCAGTTAGTCTCGTGATATCTTTAGTCTAAACTGCTAGTTCCGAAAGGATTTAGAATGATTTTTATAACAAGTACTTGACACTGATATCTCGCGCTGATAACTCGAGTACCGACAATCCTTGAAGTTTCATCAATTGATAAACGTACGGATACTGTTTTTCAAATATAAATGAAGTGCGCTTAAGTTTTATTATAATCCTCATTTAAAATTTGATAAGATTAGGAAGTTGTAATGTAAATTAAATTAAAATAATTGGAATAAAAAAAGATTTCAACTGAATTTAAATATTTATACAATATTTGAGATTCTGTTATCATAGGACGGGTTAAGAATGATATAAAAAATAAAAACTAACATCTGTACAAGGTGTTTCTGACAAGTCTGCCGACGTAAATTAAGGTGGATGTACTATAATTTTCGACTCAAAATCGACAAAAAGAAAATCATCCTTAATTTATGGCAGACTTATCAGAAACACCCTGTATACAACCAACAGAGAATAAGTAATTTATTCACATTTCAAATATACTGTGGAGAAAACCAAACAAGATACGTAAGATATCAAACCCGTATAATATAAAGCGCAGTGAGCAAATACGTTTAACAATATTATGTAATTAGAGCTAATGGAAAAGCGAAAAAAATAAACATAATTTTAGTGGAAAGGTGACTCGGTAGTAATTGTAAATAAATGTGATAAAGTTAATACAACAATTTAACGTACGGATTCACACAGAATATTAATATGTTAAGCCGAAATTTAATACAAGTTCCCCAAATTAATTCACCTATTCTCTGTCTTTGTAGTACCGTCATTGTTTTCTTGTTAAAGTTTTAATCAAAACATTTATCTATACTCAACAAAACCAAACGAAACAAAGTCAATTCAATCAAATTGATGAACATTATCCAATAGGCAGAAAGTCCGAATAGAAAACTACTTAGTGTAATAAATTGTACGCATTCCCCAAAGGAATGTCTTTAAACTAATTTAATAATAAGTTTATCCGATATCTCGTTTTCTATAGTAAATACAGACAAGTCTAATAATCCCGATGGATAAATTCCCATCAGTCTAATCTAATTCTAAAGAACTCGATACGTGTAACGATTATGTCGTTCAATTTCCATTTTGTAAAGGGCAAGGGGTTATTCACTTAGACTGATGATAGACCAATAAAGCTAATAGTTGCTATTGATATTAAATAATAAGAAATACACGGTTAGCGAAATTTATGGTTAAATAATAGATGCGTAAGTTCATAAGATATGTTGTATAAGTTTGTCACTGGTTACAAACTGGAGCTTGTCATGAAGTGACGTAGGTCATAGATTCAAGGTAAAGCGACGCATGGTGAGGTGCTGTCAAAGGCTTAGTACAGACTAAATAGGAAGATGGACTGCAAAATTAACTGAGTGTAGTCATTTCTCGTTTGTCGTTCTCGAACTACTTCTCAGCAAGTCTCTAGCATTACGAAGTATAGGTAGAGTCATACTTATGGAACATAACTAATGAACTTATGATAGATGTAATTTCGTAATTAAAGTTCTTTAGAAATAGAAATAATTAGGCACTTTTAGAAAAAGTGTCTTTAACTGAAACTTCTTTGCTGTAACGTTACTCTTATTTAAGTACGAAGTATTCAGTAATGAAAGATATTTTTCAAATCCGTGCTCATCTTAGAAAATTAAATCAAAAAATGTACTTGGCACTTAAAAACTCCTTTAACGAAAGCCTATTGATAATTAGTTAATTGATTCTCGGAATATATTCAAGTGCCAATTAATCTCGTGTTATTAAAACCGAACAAAATTTAATTAAAAGATATCTAAACGAGTAAATTCTTTTACTAATACTACGTGTCTTTAAGGAATGCTTCAAAAACCATAAAAGAGAAAAAGAGTTTGTTTGAAAAAATTCCAAATTAACCATGTATGAAAAACGAGCGCTGTGTCTCTAGGTAAAGTTTCAGGATTCTAAGAAATCGGAGCCTTTTTTATCTTGAGATAATTTGCCAAACTGAAAAGGTTCTTGAGAATTCCAGCTTAAGAACAAAACACCCCGAAGAAAAACGGTAACTCGTGTAATTTGACTAGTAGCAAAGGAACCAGAGTACAAAATATTAAAGAAATCTGTTGAAATGCACGGACGTTATCCCATAAAGAAGGTTTTTCACTTTCTGGTAGGCATTTTTAAGATGGCGGCGGATCGAAAAAAAAAATCTTTCTCAGTGCGTGAACTGCCTAATACTTAAGAACATAAGTTCAAAAGATATGTCAGTGGTTATTGAGAGCTTGTCATGAACAGCATAGATTCTCGTAAAGCGACGCCTGGTGAGGCGCTGTCAAAGGCTTAGTAATGCAGACTAAACAGAAAGATGTAAGTCCTGAAAAACCGAGTGTAGTCAATTCTCGCTTACGAGTCTTTCTCGAACTAGCTCGAGCTGTAAGTCTCTAGCATTACGAACTATATAAAGTGTCATACTTATGGAACATATCTTATAAACTTATGTTAAAAGTAACGTCCCACCAAAATTTCAGCCTTTTAGGTAAAGTAGTTTGGGCTGGGTGTTGACTATCAGTCAGCAATGCAGATACAGATAGAGGTTGTAATTTTTGAATATTTTCTTTTTAAATATTTGAAAATAATTGGAGTTTGCAAGGTTAGGCAATCGTTATACTAATTCGACCTCGACAAAAAACCTTTCGCGATGAAATATCGCCTTTTAAAGTAAGCACGTACGAAACCTTAACGAACAAATCGTGCTTGAATCTGATTCAGTTCCTAAACGTAAACGAAAGCGGAATAACAATAGAGCAAGTCATCAACGTTCTTGTTATATTTTCGCGTAAAATACATATAAAGAGACGAAAAAAGGGGGTTGGGGGAAAATGGCGCGAAAGAAGCAACAGGTATATATAAGTGCCACAAGGAGAAACACGGAATATAAATAATGATATAAGAAATATAAGTATGACAATATCATAAATCACCGTTGTTTGTTTCGGTACCATAAATAAACCTGTAAGCGTATGAAACCATAAAGGATGTTTCTGCTACAAATTCTGGAGTGTATTTGATAGATCACTTAAAAGAGTTTTGTATCAGCAACAATCGCGGGTTAAAATTCAAGCATTCACCATAAAATTTGAAATAAAAATTCTTTTAGTTTTGCTATTTTTGATTCATGGCAGACTTTAAACAACCCTTTACAGGCGGTTATATTACTTATAGCGTTATATTACTTCTGACAATGATTATTAAATACGTCAGCGCTTATTCAAGGTGGAGGGAAGTTATTTATTAAGAACTATAGAACTCGTTTGACACTGATTTATATAGCATTGAAAATGACGTCACGATAAATATATATACTGTTTTCCCCCGGCCCATATTTATATCAGTATAACTTAGATCTGAAGTTTTGGAATTCGAATGCATTGGGAATCAGTAATGATGATAATGAAGTGAATAACGATAATTATAATATAATTATTCGCTTGTGCCTGGTGGGTTCTTAAATACATCAATTCATGGAGCAATGAATCAATTCATGGGTGGAGGGAGAATTTACCGAACGAATTAGGGAATTCCCCGTGAGAAAGGATAGAGATAAACAATACACGCGTGAGCCCAAAGACCCTTAATTAAATTTCCTTGATAATTATGAAAATAAGCAGCCTTTGTGAAGCGTCGACCCAAAGGCAAAGGGATATTATAACTAAACGCCCCGCTTCATTTAATTATTGATTACTTTATTATTTAAGGTTATATAAGATCAAAGGTGTTCACATCAAGGGCGACAATTTCGTTTAAATTAGGTGGTTTAAATTTTTTCCGATTTTATTTAAAATAGCTTTTTTTAAATTATAATTATTAAACAATATTTAGAATAATTATCTCAATATTCAATAATAAATGTTTACCCCGCATAGGGAGAGGAGTGTAGTTTAACATGGTTCGTCTCGTTTCCACCAAAATGGAGGCATTTACAGAGTGGAAGGCTTATGGGGGAAAGCATCTGATTGGCTAAGCGGAGACCTGACGTTTAATGGGGGATATTTTGACCCTTTAGCTCACACCCTATTCGATTGTTACAATTCACGGGTCGAGAGGAGAAAAAAATGTTTATGAGAAGAAAAATATACCAGCAAAAGAGAAATCATATCTTATACAACTTTGGCTTACTCCATTTCTCTCAATATTGTGGCCGGCAAAGGGAAAAACACTCTAGTATATTAATAGATAAGCTGCTATAAAATACGGCGGTGTCTTAATACAATCGTCTGTAGTTTATTATTAATAGATAATAGGCTGTTTGCCACCGCGCAATATTTAGACGATAAGGAAGTATAGTATTTGCGAATATACTAAACGCGGCCAAATACACCGGTGAATTCCGACACCATCTCGCGTACGTTAGGCATGATAGCGAAAATCGGATATCGTAAATTACAGGAACTATATTATATACCTCGCCAAAATATTTAACCAGATTGCTTAGATAATATCAAGAGTATATCAAATGGGAGTATGAATTCTGGCTGCGCTTGGCGAATGTCCAATTTTCTCACACCTCCAATTTTCATCATCTCTATAGTTGCGAAAACCAATAGGTGAGCATTCTATCTCGTCCCCCACCAACCTAAATTCTTATACAAGTGGATCTGAAGTTCTGAATACACTCCTTCGATCTCTATTTACTCCTGATAATATCTGAAACGCATCGGTAGAACTAGAATTCTTCTGGATTCTATAAATTCCACTATACTAGAAGATTCAGGTATTTGGTGTAAATTAGTCTGCGAATGTTATTGAACGCCTGAATTTTGTAGTTTAAATAAGCGTTCTAAGTTTTAAGTTAAGATTAGTAAGGTGCAAACAAACATTCTGTTGGGTTCAATCACGCAATTTGAAAATGGAAATTGAAGGCACGAGGCCAAGGCTTAGGTCTGTCTTCGTTTTATAAAAGTAGAAATTGCTACGGCTTCACGAAGTAAAGGGTTAAAGACACTGATTATGAATCGTACACTTTTGTCAAGTACTAGGTCAATGTTCTTAAAGTTTTAAGCTTAAAGATTATTGGCGGGATAACCACCATATAGTTCTGCAGTCCAAATTCAAAAATAATAAGATACATTAATTATATTTCGGCGTTAAATTAATTTATGCAGGGATAGATTTAATTTTAAAAGTAGGAATGAAGAACAGAGTAATCTGGGCGCGCGTCAAAGTCCCGGACTCCCTAGGGACGGAGAGGTATGAAAGAAGAGGCGGGTCATTGCGACAGAGGTAAAAAGAAAATACGTATTTTTCGCCGTCCTCGTCAGCAACGTCATCAAAACGTAGTTTAAGTGAGCCAATAAGATAATTTAAACTTTTCGTTACGTGTTGGAGGGAGGAGCTTTTTACTGGGCTATGAGTCGGACTGAAATAATTACTAACCGTTCTCCATTCCTACTTCTAAAATTATGTAATTCTTTGATTTGGGAAATTTTGTAACACCAATATTTGTATAATAACAATTTTGGGAGTATTAAAAGAAATAATTACTAATCGTGTTTAATAATTATTCACACCTCGTCGAACACGGAGCTTAAACAACTTCTTTCTTAACCGCGTGTGGTACCCACTTTTGTAAAATAAGCCCTTCTAAGAGCTCTTTCTTTCTCAAAGTTACTTAACTGCATGCCAAAACTAAATCTCATTTAATTTCGCTAAGTAAGCGGTTTAACGTGAAACTTCATCAAAAACGTTTTAGCAATAAATACTAATTCGCAACGTTGGAAAGGAGGTTAGAAGAGAGAGAGAAAAAAAAGCTTCTTATACCTTTCCAGAATAAGTAAAAAAAGAGGTTTAAGAAAAGCTGATCAATCACACGGTCGTTTAATTTCATGCAAATTAAAACGGTAAGAGAAGATCTTCTTCTTCCAATTCAAGACTCCAATATACTATGCCTATCTCGCTTGTACACCGAAATAAGGCCGATTCTCGCTTGATAGAGACTAAATTTCCGAATCCTCTTCTGCCGTTATCTCTTGCGGCGGTATACGATAAACGGTGAATGATTATGGCCGCGCCAAGGAAATGGGAGAAATTCTAATTTCCAGAAGCCTTATAAAGTTATTCGTACTATTTTCTTGAATAGAGAAGTACCTAGTACTAGATTTCCATAATACTTGGATGGATCAGAGTGGGATTTTATACGCTTATATTCAGCGCTGAAATTCCTATTATTAGAGTTAAGACACGCCTTGACCTAGGGTCTTAAAGGAGAGAGAGAGATGGTGCCTGTAACGTTGCAGTTTTTACCCCATCATACACGGCAACAAAGTCCTCCCAGCATCCTCAGCGTTTGGGTTGGGTAGTACTGTACGAAAACGTCAAGGATGCCATCTGTGTGCTAAAAAATATAGAAGCTATATAGTTCTCACACAAATACAATGTCGCTACGCGGCAGCAGGGTAGGGGCGTGCGCGAGGTACTCTGGGAGACTCATAGCCGCAGCAGGTCGCCCATCACCATTACCGCTCCATCTCACCTCTTTTCTCTCTGCTGGGATAGAGCTCATTAAACGGAACTACGCGAACGTACTATGGGCTTTTTTCATTTAATTCACGCGCTGGTTCAACTATTACCTTTAAATGCGCTTATTTCGTCGTTTATTTATACCTTCAACTAAGGCAAAAATTAATATGCAACTACTAGCGTTATTTCGGTCCTTTAATCGGTTCTTTGAAACGGCCAACGTTTCGATTCCACATAAACGAATTCAATACAAATGTAACTTGACACTGAGTTCAAAAGCTAAGTAAGGGTCCTAGTTCATAACGGGCGGTGTCAATTTTAAGGAGAAAAATAAAATATATTCAACCGGTTAAGATACAAAATAAGATAATATTTAAAGTTCCCCCCAACAAGTGCACTCATTTAAACGTAATCATATTTCCAGGTTGGGCAAAATTTAATATAAATATACTACATTATACGTATTGTAATTTTGAAATGATAATATAGGCAGGGCTATTATAATTAGAAGGATCCATTATGCTCTAGTTATCAGTAAGTTACACTGATTATAATACCGGGAAAATATTCAAACAGCATATTTGAATATTTGTGAAGGTATTTTCATAAGGATGGTTTAGCTATTTGAGGTTCATAGCTTCTATAATTTAATTGTGTTTCTCTCGCCTAGCTAAACTGATGATTTATCCAAATACAAAATATTTTTAGTTCAGTTAATAGGCCTATAGGAAAACCTAGAAAAACCAAATTTCAACGAATTTTGAATACAGTTTGAGATACCCTAATATCTGTATTTAGAAACAAAAATATTAACCTTTTTTCGTTACCGAAATTTCGAAAATGTCCCTAAATGAATCTTTCTAAGAAAACCATATTTTCTTGAAAATTTCTTAAGCTCCCTTTTAGACACTCATTGTTAATATTTCTTAAAGAGACTGAGTTTTTATCAATTTGAAGCTTCTCCGAAGTAGACTAAAGAGTATTACTATTAATGATATAGGATATTACTGACGTACTATATTGTACCGGATCCATTGTCAAACCCGCTTGTATTATGTATTTTATAGCTCCCTTTCAAAGTTGCAACTTTTTCTGGCGTATTTTGCGAAAATTCTGGGAAAACTTAACGATTATCTAGTTTTCCTTAATTTGTCTTCAAATTTTTCGTTTTAATTTTCATGAATTCTCCTCAGTCTTTTGATTTGGAATTCAGGTACGATTTTTATCTGAAAAGTGGTGTTTAACTAGGGAATTCACAATTCCGTATTCCCTTTTAAGAATTATTTTGCTGGATAAATCTTGGCTTTCGAATTGTCCAAAAATAACTTCATTAGGACCGTAAAAGAGTTTTCAAAATTTAGCTAGAATGTTTCGACAAAGTTCGATCATATACAACGAGTATTATCTGATTATTGCTTCAATTTCTATTATTCAAATAGTAATTCTTTTAATAAGTTACAGATTTTAAATTACCGACTCAGATGACACATTTTAACAATGGAGTAGAAAAAAATGAAAAGATCTCTACACCGTTAACGCAAAATCAACACGACATGGATGAAAGAACCCTTAAGCCTTAAAAAGAAAGGACCAATACGAGACTTAACCCTTTAAACACTTTAAACCAACAAACCTTAATGCTCTACACAGAGTTGTTCTATTTCAAACATAGTCTTTTCCCAACTTTCCAAATCAGAAAAAAAGCTTTCATATAGACCAACCGACAGGTTGAAGAACGTGTATGGCCTAGAAGGTAACATTTTACCTGAAACTGTCCCGAAGCGATCAGTAGTTGGCTAACTCGGAAAAAGAGCTATTTTAAAACCCGAAGTAAATAATTTGGAAGCAAAGGTGATTCCCAAAGTAGTTTCTGCACCACCCAGCTTGTTTTAAAATAGGTTTGTTATTTTTATCGAAGTCACAGTGGCGCGTTCAGCAGCAGGAACCGAAAAGACGGTTTACTGTGACCAGTGTTTCTCGCTGAACGCGTGGAAAAACTTCAGTTTAAAAATTGTTTTAAGGTCTATTTCCAAATTCCTCGACTTTCCGAGGTCTACTTCAATAGATCAAGATTTACTTGGCTTTCGCTTACATATGAAAATCATGGACTCAATTCACGTTAATAGCACAGATACCAGAATTGGATGATCCGGTTCAGAGAGGATATTTGTGGAATGACCAGAAATAGATGGGAATATTTTATATTAAGTAATGGACTTCTCCTACAGTAGATAAAAAGAGAAGGGAAGAGAAGAGAAAAAAAGCGCGAGATTGGCGTCCCCTTAATGCAATAAGGAGGACACGGATCCACATCGCGGGATTTCTCAACCCCTTTCAAACTGTCAGCTCAGCTTGTTTTATACATCGCCAGCTTTTCTTACTTTTTTTCTCAGTCCCATTTTAACCCTTAGATCTCACTGTTCTAGCTAACTCTAGAATCTAGATCCCCACGCAGTAGAAGCGCGCAGTCCATCGCGCTGAGCCGATCGCCTGCCCAAGAGGGCAAACAACCTACTTTTAGACAGAGCTACGATCCAGCAGCTACTATACCTTTCAAAACTACCTTCGTAATCAAATGTCATATATATAGAAAGGCTAGCTGGCTGGATATTCACGTGCGTCTCGCCCGAGGGGTCCGACGCTCCTTCAAATCTCGTACAGTAGAAGATTTTAAATCTTCAAATCTTAAAAATCTTCAAATCCCAGAAAATCTTTCAAATCCCGGAAAATCTTTCAAATCCCGGAAAATCTTTCAAATCCCGGAAAATCTTTCAAATCCCAGAAAATCTTTCAAATCAAAGAAAATCTTTCAAATCAAAGAAAATCTTTCAAATCAAAGAAAATCTTTCAAATCCCAGAAAATCTTTCAAATCAAAGAAAATCTTTCAAATCAAAGAAAATCTTTCAAATCAAAGAAAATCTTTCAAATCCCAGAAAATCTTTCAAATCCCAGAAAATCTTTCAAATCAAAGAAAATCTTTCAAATCCCAGAAAATCTTTCAAATCCAAGAAAATCTTTCAAATCCAAGAAAATCTTTCAAATCCAAGAAAATCTTTCAAATCCAAGGAAACCTTTCAAATCCCAGAAAATCTTTCTAATCCTTGATAAAGCTTTCCAATCTCACAACTTCCATAAATTTTAAAAATCCATAAAAAAATAAATCGAAAAATTCCCGATCTTTCAATCTTCACTCCCATAGTCTTTCATTCTTCAAATCAACGTTCAAATCATTCTCAAGCTTTAAATCCACACAGAAAGTTATCCCACGTGACTGCTACATTTCTTGAAGCGTTCTCATAGCTGACTACATAAAGCCCGTATGTTCCCGGGGTTTAAGCATGGAACCCTCCCGCGAAAGGACTTCATAGACTCTTCCATTTACTAGCCTTGAGTCAACCGTTCCATAACTTCCATTCCCATTCCCCATTTTGGACGATACCAAATTGACTGTTTTTAAAGGGGTGATTACTAGTATCGCACGAGAAAAAGTTATATATGGCATGTTTCAAAAGAGTTGTTTAAAATAACTAAGCCTACCGAAAAAAGGTCTTAAAATTAATATTATCATATTGCTCTCAAATTCTTATCCCAAAACAAATCTTCAAATCCTCTAATAAATCTTCAAATTATCGAATCCCTAGACAATTTTTTAAATCTATATCTATATAAATCCTTACTGACTGAATGATAGACTGATAATCAAGGCTCAGCCCAAACCGCTTGCCCTAGAAGGCTGAAAATTTGTAGAAACGCTACTCATAAGTAATTTGCCGCCATCCTAATAAATGGGGCCTAGAAATGTAAAAAAAACTTCTCTACGCTACAGAGTCCGCGCGTTTCAACGGATTTCACTCATATTTAGTACACTGGTTTCCTTTAATGATAAACTTATGCTTTAACCTATAGACGGGCTGAAAGGTCTTTCGGGTGCTCTTTTTTTCAATCTTTTTAAATAGCGGCCTAAAACTTCAAAACCTTTCTTTATGGAATAATGTCAGTATGAAAAGCAATAAAAAATGTCCCGACGGGCTGACGGGCAACGCCGAGTGCCTAATTTGCTCCTAGGGTGCTACAAAAATATTAGTCATCAGTAAAATATACCAACTCTTTATATCGTTTTGTTTATTACACGCTAGTCCTTAATAAATCTTCAAATCCGTAATAAATTTTCAAATCCTTAATTAATCTTCAAATTCGTAATGAATTTTGAAATCCTTAATAAATCTTCAAACCCTTAATAAATCTTCAAATTCGTAATGAATTTTGAAATCCTTAATAAATCTTCAAACCCTTAATAAATCTTCAAATCTGTAATAAATTTTGAAGTCCTTAATAAATTTTGAAGTCCTTAATAAATTTTGAAGTCCTTAATAAATCTTCAAATCCGTAATAAATTTTCAAATCCTTAATTAATCTTCAAATTCGTAATGAATTTTGAAATCCTTAATAAATCTTCAAACCCTTAATAAATCTGCAAACCCTTAATAAATCTGCAAACCCTTAATAAATCATCGAATCCTGAACAAATCTTCGAATCCTGAACAAATCTTCGAATCCTGAACAAATCTTCGAATCCTGAACAAATCTTCGAATCCTGAACAAATCTTTAAATCCTGAACAAATCTTTAAATCTTGAACAAATCTTTAAATCCTTAACAAATCTTTAAATCCTAAACAAATCTTTAAATCCTGAACAAATCTTTAAATCCTTAGCAAATCTTTAAATCCTAAACAAATCTTTAAATCCTTAGCAAATCTTTTAATCCTAAACAAATCTTTAAATCCTTAACAAATCTTCCAATCCGTAACAAATCACAAATCAAAGAAATGTGCATAGATTTCAAATCTCGTACACATTTTTAACGAGTGACGGACCCCTCGGTCTCGCCTATAACCGATCTCGCGATCCCAATGTTGATTTTAGGACTATCCGACGGACAAGGGGGGTGCTCGCGTTCTTTGCCTGTCTGTGTCATGACCGACGCTCGGGCTCACGTCTAACATGCCGTCTCAAAATGCGGATCCATATTGCGGGTTAACCTAATATACGATCCGGTAGTAATGTTGAATTATAGCGAAGTAGAGCCGGCTCCGAGTCTAACGTTCTTGCTCGATAAACTGTGGCATATTATCAATATTCTTCATCGCAACTTGCAAACAATAAAGCGGCGTGGATTTAGAACAGGGTATAGCTATAGTGAATATGTTGAATCTCGTCCATGGATCTTTCTATATAGCCTTTGATTTCTGATCTTTATACAGGGTGTTTGTGAAAGGTCCATCAATAATGAAAGGGCGTATTTATTGGGCCATTTTGAGTCGAAAATGTTCTATGACATTTTTCCGTCCGGGCCACTGTTTTCAAGTTATGATTGGAGTAATTTACGGATGACCCCCTTGAATTTAATTAAGAAATTGAAAGACAGCGTTAATTTAATTAAGGGGTCATCCCTAAAATATTCTAATCATAACTCGAAAACCGTGGCTCGGACGGCAAAATGTCATAGAACATTTTCGACTCACAATGGCCCAATAAATACGTTTTTTCATTATTGATGGACTTTTCACAAACACCCTGTATAACTTTTCACTCGCAATGTGGGTATTCTACCTGATTCGATTTGCGAGAATCAATAAAGGAAAGCCATCATTTCGTATACCTGACACTCACCTTTCTTTGCGTGGTGATTGTAATATTGGAAAGTGGTGGCAGATTGTCAATATAACAAAAAGGTCCCGGGTTATGGCCTTTATACGCTAGATTACTCGAAGGAGAGAGTTAGCTAAATCATAGGTCATGATATGTATAGACGAATTTTAAATTCAGCAACGTTTTACAGTACGAGATGCCAAAAATGATTTAATTACACTGCAAAATCGAGAAAACTTGCTCAATATCAATTATAGCGATAGCGCAAATATGGACATAGATCCAGCTATTTTCAAGACATGACACTCAAGTATACCCTTAAGTGTATCCTTGAAAGGTACCAGACAAGACGACCGAACTAACGTACCTAACAAAAATTAAGACTGACGTTTCATAAAAGGTTTTCAAAACAACCCTAACCCGACCGGCGCTCTTAAACCTTGAACAAGTTAAGGAATAAACCATATAAAATACAGTGTAACTCCCCGAAGAGTTCAATTATGTCATCTTAAAATGTCATATCTCGAAAGAAAACAATTTTATCATCCTACATGGTGTGAGAATTTCTAAAGCGACAAGGACTTTCGTAAAGACTTATTCGAATCATACTTAATAAAAGCTTAACTCCGTGAATAATGTACAACAGCGAGACTGTTGTCCTAGTAACTCTCGTAACAAATACACTTAAGAGGCTTCGCAACCCCCGTAGGAGTTTAAAACGTAAGAAAACTCTGAAACCGGGACAACAAGAAATTCAATTATCCTTAGTAAAAAGAAACGGAGAGGTAATATCCCAAGGACACAAGACAGAGTTCCGGAGTTAACAATTTTCTGGGTTTAAAAGTAGTGCTCAGTAAAATAATGAGAAGTTATCAATTGTTCACTAGGTGAACGTTGTTCAAATTGGTGGGGAAGATCGTATAGTTATTTCGGTTTTATTGACTCTTGAAGATATACCGTAAAATTCAAAGAATTGAGTGTGTAATTCCAAAGCCAAACTACAAGTTGCTATGGGAACCTATCAATTAGGTTGCAGACTAGGGAGAGACTAAATTTTCTGTACAAAACTATATACAATCGTCTGAAGTTGCATGGCATCCTTCTAATATATTGGCAGAGACAACGAGACGGGATCGAGACTTAAAAAGTTTTAAATAAAGTTCATAGGAAGGCAACGCACGTTTGGACTTTTTCCCCAGTTTTTAAATGGGTTTAGTGGAGATAAGGAAATCGTCCAGGGGACATTTTTAAACAGTTAAACGGCTCCAGTCTATCTAGCCAGCGCGTACGTCCAAGCCGTGAGAGTAGCTACAGCGACGATGCTGTCAACTTAACGATATAAGTTCATAAGATATGTTCCATAAGTTTCTCATTGGATACTGAGAGCTTGTCATGAAGTGACGTGGTTGAAACGTCATAGATTCTCTTAAAACACTGTCAAAGGTTTAGTACAGAATAAATAGGAAGATGGACTGCAAAACCGAATGTAGTCAATTCTCGCTTGTCGTTCTCGAACTAGCTCTTCGTAAGTCTCTAGCATTACGAAGTATAAGTGGTGTCATACTTATGGAACATATCTTATAAACTTATGAAGCAGTGGACCTACTGACTCTCCATGCAGTGAATCTCAAATACTTGTAGCTGAAAGCAATTTTGAAATTTTTACACGACACCTAGTAAATTTTTATGTTATAAGCGGGTAAAGTAATTTTTAAATGAATTTGTTCAAGCAAGGAAACTATAGTCGGAAATGATACATGTATACAAACGTTAGCACTGAGTAATACCAATGGAAAATAGAAATAAGAGAAAGTGAAAAACTGTGATGGATATAGTGCCCAGTATTTACGCCTTTCGGATTTTGTGTTAAATATAACGTGATAGTAAACCTCGCGATATAATACGCAAAGGGGCGAAACCGCTGGATTTTGTTTTATACTAAACATAAAGAGGGTGTAGAAGACCTCAATTAGGAGATTAGTGTTTAGAGTTCAGTGGCACGCCCATGCTCGAGTCGGCCTATTAATTATGCAAATTGTTCTGTTTTCGAGGACACGCAACAGGTACCAGCTCGATAAGCCAATAAAAGCACGCGCATATATCTTCCGAAATAAGCTTTACGAATTACGATCAACGCGAAATTAGACATTGATTGGATTTTATAAAATTCCACATTTCAAATATTAAAATAGACTATAGTCTGTCAAACGAAAGAAGAGCCCTGAGAAATTTGTCCAAATTGGTGTCGCCACCATCGACCCCATAGTACTTTATCAACTTGTTATGTTTTGTCAATAGTCGTCTGTAATATAGTCTGCTATATGACAAGTACTTTAACTTATGTCATTAAAATATATTGCAATGCTAATTTAACAAAGATAAAACTGGTGTCTTGTCGTTAATTTTGTTTTATATTCTTTAATACTCGATGATCGTAAAAAACCATGAAACATAAACATATTAAATATATATTGCAAAATGTATTGGTTCTATTGCGATTAAGCCTATCTGTTTATAGCAGACTATATTACAGACAACTATTGACAAAACAAAACAAGTTGATAAAGTGCTATGGGGTCGATGGTGGCGACACCAATTTGGACAAATTTCTCAGGGCTCTTCTTTCGTTTGACAGACTATAATACAACTTGTCAATGGAGCCGCTCGCATTTATTAAGGCACAGTCGTAACTTGTTAGTACATAATACTAACAAAGCAAATTGAGTAGTAGTGTGGCTAAAATTTGGATTAGAACTCGAGAAGATTAAGTTTACCCAGAACACTCATTCCTCCGCACCTTGTTCAGATATCTCTCAAAGGCGGAGCTGTTGTTTTCAGAAAGGTTTCACCTCTAGATCTGGGTTACGGGCGAATATTGTACTTACTTAAATGTTCCAATAAAAAAATAAGAAATATTATCATCTCTAGAGCTAATCGCATATTTCCAAGCTTATTCAACCATTACCAGAATTACAGTGTAGCCATAGGTGCGCTTGTAACCCAGTTTTACAAGCGCTAATATTTCAACTAGATTCTGCTTGTTCTGTCTAGCCTTCGGGATAACAATCCGCCACTTTCCACCACTCGGGACATTGAGCAATTTCATCCCGAAGCACTTAAGAGTAGCTCTAGAGAGAGAGATATGACGAGGACTCGTCCGTCTATAAACTGTTTCTGCATGATATGAGTCGACTACTAGTTGGTGACAGGTCCAAATATAATCAGAACTCACAAACGCGAACGTAACACGTTCAATGGTGGGCGGGTACAAGATGATGACGGCTTGTCCATAATCTAACGTATCGACGTTAGGCCTAGCGGTATAAGAAGAGTACGTGGGTATAGAAAAGGGATAAGGGATTTACGAACGAAAGGTCTTGGTAGAGCCCAAAAATCGTCTTCCTAAATGGGATCCTAAGCCTAACAAAAATGGGTGTTCCGCCCAAGATGATTTCTGCCAATTTCATCCGTTGTATGTTAGACATTCGCGAATATACACGAGAGTACACTCAACATTGAAAGAATTACATAAGGACTTGATATAAATTGCCAAACCAAGAAACGTTGGGGTTTGTTTCTGGCTATAGTGTTTAACAATTCCTCTGGAATGTTTACCATGGATATGATGTCCAATGCGCGATTGAAAAAGGCGTTGGATTATAGTTTACGAAGCAAGAATCCTTATTTAAGTACTCCAAGACTGTATTCTCTCCGGACATGGAAGAGTAAAGTGGGTAGACCAAGGTTAGTGTTTGGTCTAACATCGGTATAGCCTGCTCGGAACAGGCGGTCGGTCGCCAAGGCTTAAGGACTTTCGACGTCTGCTTACATAAACTCATCGGAGCGGCAACCGGATGCATTATGAAGAGGGCTAACCTTACGGATAAAGTTCAAGGGTACGAAGTATCCGAACAAGCCGCGATGGTTGCCTATTGCAGAAATCAATCCTGGAAAACGAGTCGGCGTCAAAGTGAGATAGTCTAACACCGTCCGAAGAAATAGCGCCAACATATAGAATGGCTGGTAACACGATACTGTAAAAGTGTATTGAGCCTTCGCCGTATTTGCTCCAGATGGGTTAACAGGAACGATACTCGAGTTATTATTGGAGGAAGGTTTGTGTTATTGTAAGTTTTAAAAAAACTTTCGAAGTTTGAACTGACTGTGAATTTCTAGAAATAACTTTGCCATATAGTAACTTTTCCAACCCACTTAAATTTAAACAAGTCTAAAATGTCTTCTTGGTGTGGGGTTTCAAAGTTGACGGAATAAGCTTTGGAAAAATAACAAAATAAACGTAGCAAGTTCTAACAAGTGTAGTTTGACGAAATAAATTTTAAGCCTTGGTTAGAAAAACCTTTTTGGGATTTGAGCTACAATCAAAAATATCTTCAATTTGGTTAGAGAAAGTTTAAAGTTTAAGGGGCAAGGGGAAACCATAGTTATTTTCTCCCATTTACCCAAAGTCAAACAAACCAAAGTTATCAATACATTAAGCAGACAATGACTGCACAGTAAAATAGCATACACGCTCGCTCCAAAACCGTTTAATTCGTCTAAAACAAAAATGTGGGATGTGAATCATTATGTCATTTGAATATTTCGTATTAATATAATAACCCCCTCTATTTTATTCGATTTTCGCTAACAAAATCCGGAAGTCGGTGAGATTATTAAGGCAATGGTATTGGGGTACTTGAAGAAATGGAGGATTTCCCACCCTAAGTACCTACTTTTCAAGGCAATTGATGGGGAAGTATATCTTGGCATTCAGTTTGGTTGGGAAATATTCATTTTTCATATGGATATATTCGGACTTTTTGGCTATTTTTCTAAACTATTTCGAGTGGAACCTCTTGAACGGCTTTTCGAGGACCCTCGTTTGATACTTGATAAATAAAGGTTGATTCTTCGAGCTTCATTCCTCAAAGAGTTTTCATTAACGTGTGAGGTTTCCCAGAGTTTTCCTCGGACTTTTGGGAATTGGCTAAAATTTAACCTGAACGGTGTCTATACAATCTAGTAGCATACATATTCGTGATACAAAGCCATTTTGTCGTAAAATACTACAACTTTCCAAGCTAGATAAAAGCTTATTAGAGTAACATGTTCCTGAAAAGCGGAAAGAAAATGGAAGGGGCGCATGACCAACTGCACTTAGCTGTATAATCTATTTATAATACAGGGTTGGTTGAAATGGAGCGAAGGGATAACCAGAGAGAATGTATTGAAGAAGAGTAGCAACAGATTTTGAAGTCCGGATTGGTTAAATATGCCTTATTCGTTAGATTTTAACGTTAAGTTCCAGATCCAAAGTTATTTCCTTTCTGTTTCCCTATTTCCTACGATCATTCCTGGCCTTAGACAACTCTTCCGGTAACGTTTCAAACTATATTTATCGTAACGTTCAACGTTGGAACTTTCCTAAACTAAAGAAATGTTTTCCACTAAAATCAAAACTTCCTGATTTTCTTTACCGGTTTCGGTCCGACTTTTCCAGGTTTTTCCTTGATCCGTAGCATCCCTATGCAGGCAGATATGCAAAAACATGTTCGATAACAATCAACCGAAGCTAAATATACCCATCCTTTTACTCCTCTTTCTGTACTCTCTTTGAAACTATTGTATAACTTTTAAAGTCGATCCATCAGACAAGGCTTTGGGCAGACCTACCTAGCAAAGGGTAAGTTAACGGGGGCCCATTTAATGGCCCTTTACCACGCTCAACCGGGTTAAGGTATTTATCATTGGCAGAACCGAAAGAGAACGCTAGCCAAACACGATTGTGTCTGGAACAGCCGGTACCCTTTAAAATTATAATTTCAAAACCCCAGAAAGGCAGAGCTTAATTCTTCATCCGCCTGTTAAGTTAACGCTGCAAATACATATGATCTGACTTTGCTTTTGACTCGTTTAACCCGGGCTGTTGCCCAATCCACACCTATACGGGTATTTAAATTCGGGGCTTGGTTTTAGCGTCGACGTCAATTCAAGGAGGCCCCAAATTGGGCAATACATTTTGATTGTTCTCCAACCGCTGTTACCTTTGAGGCGCTTTTATTTTTCATTTAAGAATGAAAATGATTGCCTAAAAGGGGTACTTAAACCGCATTAATTACAATATTTTTAAAGAGATATTTAAAAATAGAGAAAGGAATTCTGGCTAGTGAACGTTTTTTCAAATTAAACATGGTTAGATTTGAAAAAATATTTCTTTAAATTCGTTTGTCTAATCCTTTGGAGTAAAAATATCAACTTTAAATTTTAAAGTTTCTTCTTCATATACAAATAAAATTCCAGATTCATTTCCAGAAGCAATCAGGTGAAGCGTTTAGATAATTCATGAGCTATAGGAGAAAACATTCCTAGCGCGTAAAATCAATCTATCCTAACTCCTAAATTATCAAAGTTTTGATTGGTTATACAATAACAACGAAGATTTCTTGTATAAAACAAGTCGGGAAAACCAAAATATTACCTCTCCGTGTCGAGAAGATTATATAACCTTAAGTATCCAATGAAAACGTCGACCTTTTGCCCTCATCCTTTCCCGCGCTTTGCGCTTCCGCATTTCATCCTTACTCTCAACATTATCTTCCTCCATTTTACATATAAAAATCAAATACTCACAAAAAGAAGTGGCAAAAACCTGCTGGCTCTTTACAACCACTTAATTTGACTTAATATCCAATTTCCAACAACAATAATATACCGGTAGTTTAATTGACAACCTACTAGCATCGAAATTCTCATAAGGAATGGCTCCCGCGGATAAAAAACGGCAATTTTCAACTAGGTGGGCGTTATCTCATAAGATTTGAAAAATATCATTTGTCTTTTTCACCAATGCCTAACCGTTTGGATTTTTTAAAGCAGTCTTAGCACCAAAAAATATTTTTGAATGAGGATAAAAAAGGTCTGTCCTCTCGTAATTTTTTAAGCTTTTATCATGATTACTCTATACAACAGTAACAAGGAGTATAAACGCATTAGTGGAAGCAGTATTTTTTTCCCAAAACAATCTCGCTTATGTTTATGCAATGAATGAAATATATCACAATGCACGGGCCTTGATAGATATAGGAGGCAATGAAGGAAATATATCGCATGCACGGGCCTTGGTAGATATAGGAGGCAATGATAATCTCTCTCTTTGCACGAGAGGTTTATCTTTAATATTTAAATAAATATAATTATTTTTAATTATTTTAATCTTCAATAATTAACATTAATAATAGTTAAATCGTTTAAAATAAAGTTATACTTATTATCTTCTCAAACTTTGCTAATATTGACGTTTAAAGTGAAGGGTACCCCTCTTCCCGCTTTCTTCAAATTTTGGGGTATATATACGATTCGTTTCCATTATAATAGTAAGGAAAAACCGCAAATGCGAAAACCTTTGGTAGCGATCTTACCTTAGGGAGGCTAGACGTTTCTCGTAACCCTAGCTGATCGCCGCGTATATCCTAAAACCAAACGATGATAATGGAGTAGAAGCCAATGATACAGATTGGTGTCTATGTGGAATAGACGGAAGACCAGTGGATGGTGGTGTTAGAAGGCATTGTAAGTGCAGACGGGTGTCAATGTGGGATTGACAAAGAACAGAAGATGGTGGTGATTAGAAGCCAGTATGTACAGACTGGTGTCCACGTGGAATGGACGAAGACCAGAAGATGGTGGTGATTAGCAGCCAGTAAGAACAGACTAGTGTCCGTGTGGTATGGACAAAGACCAGAAGATTGGTGGTGTGAGAACTCAAGTAGAGGAGCCATTTCCGTGACTGTGAAAGCAGTTCGGAAATGGCGAACACGTTTGCTCCGATACGCAAACTGCGAACGCGGTCACGTGGGTGTAACAACGGACAGACAGACACACACACACAGACAGACAGACACACAGACAGACACGGCCGTTACAGAACCTCTCCTGGACTACGTCACACGGAGAGGTAATAATCGTATCTCGCAGTTTGCAAATGAATAAATCGTAATTTTAGTACGAATTCTTTAAAAATTCGTACGCCAATAAAGTTGACAGTTTTCCCTAATTAAATTTTGTATAAACAACTCTGGCTTGGGTATTTTATTTTCCAATTAAAAGACAGTACTGCAATGAGGACTTTTGTCTTGTTGTACAGGGTGTAATTTTGTTATTTAAAGCTATCCGGAATTATAGAATTTAAAAATCATTCCAAGTTCCAACAATGTATGTAGGCTGTGTAACACCCTGTAAATGCCACTTTAAGGAAATATGCCGTAAGACACAGAAGACAAATAAGGGTTCTATAAAATTGAATTTGCGATCATGGAAGTGTTTACCCAATTTAATCGTTTAATCTTTGAACTATAGCACATTGTCCTAACAAAAATGATGAGAACTTTAAAGGGAGTATAACGTTATACGGGTACCTAAAAAACAGCAACAAACCACTCACTAGTGTGAAAACGTAGAATTTTATAATTTCATAATTTTCACGCATAATTGAAGTCAAGTTAAGATTAAGACATCTCCCTTAATTTATGCCAGACTTATCACAAACACCCTGTATACGCGTTTCTGTAGAAATAACCTGCCATACCAAAATTATTTGACCTTTGAACCTTAATGATCCGGTTCATTTAGAACGATTAAATTTTACATAAATATATTTTTTTTAATATTCCTGATTTAATAGTTTAATTTTCTTTTGAATTTTCTTTGAAATTTCGTTTAAAGAAACTCAAAATATTAACATGTTTCTTGGAAATTCAGTCGACGATACTAATCCTCGCTTTAAAGAAATGTGATCCTCTGGTTTTAATTAACAACGATTCATTTTTCAGGGATCATTAGGATTAACTTGAAATAAATACACCCCTTAATTGATACAAAATTTCCACCGAGGAAATGTTTCGGCAGAAAAGAAGTCGACAAAAAAGCAAAGCAAAGAGGGGAAATATTGCCTGAAATATTATAATATTCCGTCTTTCCTTTCTATATGAAATTTGCTTGCGAAGAAATAAAATATTTTGCCGGGTATTATTTACGAAAATAGCGTAGCAACAGTTAGTTACCTTGTTATCATTTGGGGAAAAAGGTTTAGGAATGATCGAATATATTTTAAACACGCCTTATTCGTTTTCTCTTAATTAATGGTGTAAAAGGGTAAATCAATATAATAAATTCCGTGTTGATTCGAGAAACTCCGTACCTCTTTGGTCTTCGTTACTTAAATACACCGCGAATATTTCAGATCGATATATCACAACGCGAAGTCACATCAATCAAATTTTTTTGCCGACTAGCCCCCGTCCGTACCACGTCTGATTGTTATTTTTATATCAGTTTTTCAACGAGTTGATGTTGAGGGAGTAGATATTTCAGAAAATGTTTTAAATAATCTCATGAATGTAGCTCTAAATTTCTTCGACCTCTTATAATTGATTTGCATTGATAAAATAACATCGAAATCGTTTATAAAACATACCAAAACCAGGGATAGATTTAATTTTAGAAGTAGGAATGGAGAACAAAGTAATCGGGGCGCGCGTCAAAGTCCCAGATCCCCTTCCACGGGACGGAGGGGTATGGAAGAAGAGGCGGGTCATAGCGACAGAGGTAAAAAGGAATTACGTATTTTTCGCCGTCCCCGTCAGCAACGTCATCAAAACGTAGTTTAAGTGAGCCAACCAATAAGATCATTTAAACCTTTCGTTACGTTTTGGAGGGAGGGGCTCTATACTGGGCTATGAGTCGGACTGAAGTAAATACTAACAGTTCTCCATTCCTAGTTCAAAAATTAAATCTATCCCTGCCAAAACCTTTCCTTTACTTTTATATAATTTTTCATAGTTTAAAAGTTGACTAAGCCTAACACTCATTTTGGAAAGACGAAAAAAAAAAGAGCTTCAATACTCCTGAGTAAAGTCAATAATTTCATGATTTTACTAGCATTAGGTGGTAGAATATACTTGAAGCGAGCGAAAAACCTTAATTGATGACGTCAATGGCGGGAAAAACGTAACTCCCCTTCTCCTTCCCAACTACCAAGAAGTGATATCTAGTTTATTAGGGAGAAGGTATAAATTCGCACCACATTTCTAGCTTTATCTCCTGTCCAAACGTAGGTCCGGAGTTAATCCCCGCCTCTAAATAAAAACCAGCATCTCTTTGGTTCTTGAAAACTCACGTCAGCGCGACGCGAATGACGAAAATTACATATTTTCCGACTGAGAAGAGTGTGGCGAAATAGCCCGGCCTCCTATTACGTCCCCCCTTGTATTTTGAAAGGGGGACTGGGACTATGGCGTGCGAATACTTAGGCGTCTTTAACCTTCTCCCTAATGAACTAGATATCACTTCTTGCAACTACTTTACACAGTTCGCTACTCTCTCTGAGACCATCAATCATAAAAAGGCGCTTATTAAGAAACAATTCGATGGAGAGAGACGCCAGTGACGATGGGGGAGGGGAGGGGGAGCGTAATGGAAGGAAGTATTGATTAAAATTAATCACACCCAACACATTTGTTGGCTGAATATGAATGATAGTAGCCAGAAAGGAAAAGTTTAAAGTTTATTTAAATTGATTTTTAGTCGTAACCTTGATGTATGAAGCGTCGTATATAGGCCACCCATTATTAAAATACTCGCTTATTGTTTTATATTGATGCCAAAATCATCTGGATGAAGTTCTATACACGAGGGAGTTGGTTTTGTCTAGCGCCTTGGGGGCATTATGGTTTTATATAAGGTTTAAAATAAATTTCAGATTTTAATTTAAAACTTCAGGTAGTTTTTGTCAGGCTAGTTTACTCTGTTGAATAGTAAACTGTCTAATGCTACCAGTATTTATATTTAAAAAACTCAACTTCTTATACAATGCGTTTCTTTTAAGTCTGCCATATAGAGGATGTTTTTTTTTTGGACAATTTCATCTCAAAGAGTCAAGAGACCTTTTTACATCTAAAACTAACGTTAATGGTAATATGCATCTCAGGTTTACGTTGCATTTTTAAAAATCTACATCTCTATTATCCTTCATCCCAAAAGCATCATTAAAAATCATCAAATCTCTATTATCCTCCATCCCAAAAGCATCATTAAAAATCATCAAATCTCTGAAAAATATGGTTTCAACTAAGTTTTGCATATCAAAAAAAAAAAAAAAATATCTAAAAGACCTTAAAGTCAAAACCGTACTATGAATATTACAGAATTATAAACAAAAACAACCATAAATAATATTTTATTTATAATATGTAATAACAGAGGCAAATCCGATAAGCCTAAGTAAGAGCTCACAAACAAATGGCGAAGTACCTACCTAATGGGAATACTTTCTATGGACAAGGCTTTTATGTCTCTTTGAATATTTTAAAAGCTAAAAGAAATCATATTAGTCAAGACGGTCTTGATGGCGTTGGCGTTTTTAGAATTTGGAATATATTTTAAGGCCACGTCATACCCTCGAGACTGGGCAGCTCAGACGTTTTTAAGATCCCGAGAAAGAGAGAGAGCCCGCGAGTGCATCGTGACTTTTCTACAACAGTTTTCGGCTTATTAGGCTTCTATTTTTGTCCTCAAACAGAAGACAAATAAACCAAAGTTATATTTCCCAGGGAGCAGTAGAAAAGGATCCACCATCTCCAGTCTCTGGAGTTAAGAACACGTACAATTCCTCTCATTTTCTACTCCACAATTCTTCAGCTACACACGCTCGAAAACCTTAACCCCATTTCCAGTAGTAAAATTTGAGTTCTCTGATAGCTTCGTCTTAATCTATTTCCGCATCTGGGAATTCAAGTCCCTCATTCCCCTTTGTTTTTGAGCGTTGAGTTTCTAGACAAAACGCTGATACGAGACCTTGGTTTGACATTTTGGAGCCCGTAGATTGAAGTATCACTTTAGACAAAACTTGCCAACTATTATAATACAATTTTAAAGGTATTGTTTTCTTATAGTTCTTATACGTCAAATATCGTAGACTAAAAATAGTTGAAGCAATGCAAATAAGGTTATTCTAGCGTGTATTTTAGCCTATTTCGCTATTGTAGGCCAATTCCCCGAGTTTAAAAAAAGCGAGTATTTATCTTGTAACCATCAAACTGGGCACCCAAGTCTCTCACTTTACGTCACTTTTTATTTGCCTTAGTTCAAATTTGAAACGAAGGTCTCGTTGTTATTAGTTTAAAATTCCTTGAAAGTGAATTAAAAAAAGAAACATGAAACAAAGCTGAAAAATACTTCAAAGTTCTCTTTGAGAAAAAGGAAAGCGTGCATTTTGCAAACATAAACACTTTTGTTAAACGCCGGTAAAGCGAAATTGAACTACTTAAGAAAGTCTCGAGAGGCAGTTAAAGAAAGGTTTGAATTATAGCGTATATTGAAGAAAGCAACGGGGGGATGCTGACGAGGAGAGAGAGAAGAAACGATTTTACGCTAACGCATTGTCTTGTTCAAAATAGATAACAAGATGGATGGTTCGAATTAAACGATAAATTTAAAATATTAATCACATCGGCTTTAAGAGTATCGACCTATATATATTTAGTTTCAAAATTCACAATGTTTTTAATGATGCGTGGGTGTGTTACGAGAAAGTATTGGGTGATTGACGTCAGACGAAAATATAACTACGTCATTAGTTATATAAGTTTCAATTGGGAACCTTCTGAATTTATTAAACTAAAAACGTTCGCAGGTTCTGACACAATGGTTGATAACGCTGTTATATTATTCAACTTTTCAATCTAGCATTTCTATAAAGGAATTTGATCCGTTAATACAAGACGTTCACAACTTAATAATGCACCTGCATTACCTAGATTTACGTATATATATATATATATATATATATAGATAGTGCGATTGAATATGTACACAATTATACCCCGTTTAGATCAATGGCTATAGTTAAATGACGCGTTTCACCTACTGACACCATTGATTCCCTGCGGCGTATCAATGAGAATAAATGATGGAAGATACAGCAATGGCAACATTACAGCGGCGGAATACTCAATGGCAATCTAATTGGAAATTAAACTAGTACAGAAGCTCCTCCTTGTAATCTAAAGCCATTCTGAAACGTTCAATGCCAGCATATAGTTCGGTTGAGACTAAATCAGGGTTGCCACGAAATTTTCAAATTCAAATTCCCTGATTTTTCCATGACCTATATTTACGATTTTCCCTGACTTTTTAGGCCCCACTGTCATCGTTCTAAATATAACAAAACAATTGCGTTTAAATAACATTATTGAATATTTAAAGAAAAAACACTTCGCTAGCTCCACGATTTTGGTGTCTGGTCAAACGTGATCTACAACGGTCCTTCGAAATACACCATGCTCTAAAACAGTATATTCTCTAATTTGAAGAGGCCAAGAACTAAATTCGTGGTGAGTACTATATACCGAATAAATGGGGTAGTGATGAATTAATGCGGTTTCCTCTGTCTATCCCAGTTTAATAATTTTTTTTACGCTTACGCCACAACACACCACATATTTCGGGACGGGTACTAGCACCTTGATGAGTTCGCGAAGTGACAGTGTAATGAGATGAAATGGAATTCAACGAGATGCCTCCCTTCTCTCTTTCTCCCTCGGTGTATAGCGCTAACTCGGCGTTTATTATAATAGATATAAACTTTAAGAAGTCTATAAAAGTGAAGTTACGTTGAGTTCATTAAGGGTATGTGAATTGTGAGGTTTTACAAGTCCCTTAAATAGTATAGTTCAGCGCAAACTATTCTATGAAACATAAGATAATTTCTGATAAGTTTGGATAGAAAGATAAAATCTATTTGACTTAAAAGTCGATTCACCATTTTTCAAGATCACTACCGATTTATGCTAAAACGAGTACACCTCTGCAATAATTTAAAATAAATCTGTACGCAAAATTTCACCAGAATCGGTCGAAATTGATAGTGTCTGATTTGGATTAGACCATGTTTCGCGTTGTACCAGAGAGCATTTGAGAACTTTGATCTCATTTACCACTAATAGAATGTATAGGAGAAAGAACAGTAAAAACAAGAGTCTTCGATCCTTTCTATCGTATGTAATAAGGCCTTGAAAACTTATCAGCATAGCGCCGTTCGCCACGTCAATTTCAATTGTTTTCCGCACGTAGAAAGTGTTTGACGAGCGAGGCGGAATATCTGCCGCCAGCCCTTCTGTCTATTTTGCCTTAGTGTTTTGATTGTATATCACCGTCCAATGACATACGTGAAACGGAAAACAACAGTCGATTTATTTAAAATAAAAACAATGCTATATGGCTTTGAATTTGAAAATGTTCATACGCTCTATATTCGTAGTTGGCTCCAGTATTTTTATTAAAAATAAAAAGCGGTTAGGCCTAATGGATTCCTCTTTCCTTATGGTTCTAAAATTTCTAACCAGTAAATTTACACTGCAGCGACCAAAATATAAATGTCTTACGTTGACGTCTTTTGAAAATATCAAAAATATTGGACAGATATCGGTGTCAAAAATCGATACGAACTTCTTTACTCTACTAAGAAATAAACACCTTAATCGATTAAATGATTATCGATATCATATCTGCAACAGTTATTACGTTTTCATTTCCCAAGACGTATTACATATTTTAAATAAGATATGATCGGAAATATGCGTCAGAATTTCTTATAGGTTTAATTATTTAGGCCTTTGTCTGGGAAACCTATTTAAGCATTTGTATGACAAAAGATTATAAGTAGGTTTTGGTCACTTCGTTATAAGTTATTGTCGAGCACACGCTTCAGCTATACCGATAAGCCTTGGTCTGAATTTCTACGAAAAACGTATAGGCCTTGGTCTTCGTTCTAACCCTATAACGACAAATAAGATTTAAATGATAGATGATGAATGACAATCTCCGTCAGTTAAGTCAACAATAAATCATGTTTATTATGACAAATCGGTGTAGATAACGATGGGATATGTAATGTACGATCTTCCTATGACGTTTATAACGGATTCTTAACGGTCGGTGTGTACTTAAGGGCATTTGTAATTGAGGTATAGTTGTAAGAAGCATTTGGGATGCATTATGGAATGAGGTAAATTGCCCAAAATATATCTTTCAATAAATAATAATGTACAAATGTCGATTAGCTTTACATTTGTAAGCTAGTTGAATAGTTTTAAGAAAATTACTTAATTTTTGATAATGCAAGAAAGACGCCATACAGGGTGAAACCCGCCCATGTATTTCGAATAGGCCCCTGTAGAAATGTTTTACCCGCAGTACATTGGTGTTTCGTGTAAAGTCACCGAACAGGCTCAACACGGAAAATATCGTTAAAGAAAAATCTTTAAGTAATAAATATATTAAATGTAGATTTGAAGAGTCAGTATCTTATTTAAAAAAAGTTAAATCTAAAAAGTGAGGCTCATCAAACAAACCAATTTTTGAGTCGAAAAGGCTTAATAATAAAAATAAAAATACAGAAAGTATAAAAATTCAACCAATATTGGAAAATTATTTCTAAAAAAAATTGGAGCGAAAGAAAAATATATACAGTCTAAGTTCCATTTACATCTTCCATTTTTATCGCTGAAATTTCCCCGAATTTTTAGTTCCCTGACATTTCCGGGTTTGTAAATAGGCCCTAAAAACCTTTTTGATTCTCAATAATTGAAAAAAATATATATTTGGTAGCTATGTCTATATTGATGGAAAGACGGAATATATTGGAGCACTCACCATCATTTCTACATGAATGATTCTCTATTTCGATATTTGAAATAGGTCAAGAAAAAGTAATTTTCGGGATCCGCCTATGCTCTATGGAAATGTAACATGTAAGAGAGTATTAGGCAATATAATATTGAACAACTTCCAGAAGCAACAATAAAACATACAGATTTTATTATTATGGTCCCTAAAAATAAATTAAATACTTGCAATACGGTTCCCTCTAGCGATATTACTTTTGTACAGAGTGGTCAAGATGGATTAGTAGTGCTTTAGACCGTTAATACGAACTAAATCGATAGCGGTAGAGGTACAAATAAGGTCTATTTGATTATATTTTATGGGAGACCAAATAAAAAACGAATAGCATTCTCACTTTAACACAAAACAATGTTTAAAGATTCAACAATCAAACAGTACCATATAACCGACAGAACCTTTGAAGGTTCAAAGATATTTTTATGTAGTGTCATGATCTCAAGTTTCACCCCAATAGTCCCAGTTGCACCATGCATCGCTCCCGTATAGGCAAGCTTACAACGACCCAGGGTCAAAGGTATGACCTCATGAAATTCATAAGTTCTCCGGTCTTGCTGGTTCGTGAGTGAACGGTTATTTACATGTTACGGCCCCTTTCAAATTAAACTAGGGCAGGCGAGCGAAGTGGAGAACCTTTTCCCGATAATCCAAGCCTTTCCAAGGCAACTACAAAGAAGAAGAAAACTTGGAAAAGTAGTAACAGCGCCGAAGTAGAAGCCGAAAGCTTGGAGATGGATTATAGATTGGTTCAGATCAAAATACTCAATAAAGTCTCTGGAAAGGTTTGAAAAGAAAAAATATTCTCAAGTTGGCTTTGATCCCAACAACACCGCGTTGTATACCGAGAAAGTTCGGGCCCAAGGATTTTTCGGATCTTCGAAACTGCAAGCCAGGATAAGGTCTCGAATGGAAGTAGCTCCATTCAAAGTCAGACCTTTCGACAATACGCATTGGCAGTGAATATATAGGCCTATATGAGAAAACAGTTTTCCAACCAATAGAAATGTTACCCGGTCTCTCTTCGATTAAGTCTACCAGATTTTGACGTAACTCCGACAAGAATTTATATATAAAAACAGAGCGAGAATGGTGAACACTTTGAAATACTCGAAGAAAAAATGGCAATGGAGATGAATAACAATTCCTAAATAATTTTATATCGCAATCTCCGCATGCATTGATTTGTCAACATCAAAATATCCATTTCTTCAATAGTCTTGGATACGATTTATAAATTCTTGGTCCTTATCTCGCTTGAGTTTTTTGGTTTTTTTCTTTTCAAAAAATAAACCAAAAAAACAAAAACGAATTAAATCTCTCTATATACCTGAATAGTTCAACTAAGGTAGAAAATCCAATTCTATTTCCTCTTTTTAGGAAAACAAAAGCTCTAGTTAAAAAAGGAGCTATTTCTACGGGAACAAGAATGTTTGGAGCGCCAAAGGAAATGAGAAAAACCATCGTATACAGAATGATTGACAAATTCAATTAGTATTTTCGATGGAACTTCTTTTAAAATAATCTCCAGAAGTAATGAAATTTCACGTATTTAACTATCAACTGACGTATACGTATTACATTTGTCTCAAAACGGAAATGAAAATGTCCTCGTTGATGACATCGCAACATCAGAATTTATTTGTTCAGCTCAAGAGGAGATATTTATACGTTTAGAACCTGGCCCGAAATTGAATTAAGATCAATATAAACAAACAAGTTGGAAAAAGTTTAGAAAAAAACCCCTTTAAAATTCTTATTCTCTATCTTTTACAATTTCTTTTCACTGAACTTTTAATAATTTTGGTTTACGCTCCTACATTTTTATCTGTCACTTTGCATAAACGTAAATCGAAATAATAACAGAAGATAATGCTCAGGAGTGAATGTAAGACTTACGTCGTGCCCAGTATGATGTTTGCAACGTCACGTCTCGTTTGCTACTTTCTCTACTGAGCATATTATTAGGGTATAAAATGTTTTTTTGAAAGCTCTCAATCATTCTAAACGGACACCACACATGCATCGTTTTAACAAAACTTGGAAAACTAAGATTGTGGGAGTGTCCCAAATTGTTTAATATCGGAAACGTCGGGCCTTGGCATCGATTGAAATCACCCTTAATCGAGTTGGAATCGGATTTTATTTTTTATTGGTGCATGGGGATGCTAGAGAGTCCTTTCTTATGGTCGGTGCTGGAAGCTAAAATGGAATAGCTATATACAACAGTCGCCTAAGGGGAGGGGGGGAGGAGATATATGTCTTTCAATCCTAACAACAAAAAAAACTTTAATAGAAATGCGAAAATCAATTTGAACAAGGGATAGAATCTATAACTTTTCGCACCGCCTAGTGGCGTTTTAGGTCTAATATTGCTGGTTGTTGTTGTTGTTATTACAGTAGAAATAAGCCAAACAGAAGTTATGGAATTCCAGTTTGGAAAGATATTATTTCATTCATCGAAAAACTAACTGACGAGAAGAAATTAAATCTGGGTAGTTTAAGTGAATATTCAAATGGATTACATCATGCGACGAAATCTATAGTCTCGTGCGAGTGTGATTTCCATGAAGTGGGCTAGTGAAATATAATGAAATTTCGTGAAGTTTGGGGAAGCTCGTGAAATATAAGGGATACTCGTGAAATATAAGGGATACTCGTGAAATATAAGGGATACTCGTGAAATATAAGGGATACTCGTGAAATATAAGGGATACTCGTGAAATATAAGGGATACTCGTGAAATATAAGGGATACTCGTGAAATATAAGGGATACTCGTGAAATATAAGGGATACTCGTGAAATATAAGGAAATATCGTGAAATATAGGGAAATATCGTGAAATATAAGGAAATCTCGTGAAATATAAGGGATACTCGTGAAATATAAGGGATACTCGTGAAATATAAGGGATACTCGTGAAATATAAGGGATACTCGTGAAATATAAGGAAATCTCGTGAAATATAAGGAAATCTCGTGAAATATAAGGAAATCTCGTGAAATATAAGGAAATCTCGTGAAATATAAGGAAATCTCGTGAAATTTAGGGAAGCTCGTGAAATATTTAGACTTTCACAAGTTTCTAACCCATCGCGTGTACTTCATAGAGCTTAATATATTGATCCCTAAAAATATTACTTATTAATCGGTCCCTTTATACCTTGTTCCTTTTTCTAACAAATTATTTGAAAGCCGAAAGTCGATAACTGCTCGGCGAAAGGAACATTGTTACAAGTTTTTTACAGTCCTTCATTCCGTGCCGAAGCGGTCTGTCGGCTGCACGAAAGAGGTATACGTCCATTTACTTTCTATTCCAATAAATTCATTTCCGGTATTAAAGTTTTTAATATAGCCCGTACAAGATAAATTTTTAAAGACAAAAGATTCGGATTAAATGAAGTGGGGTCGGTCATCACGCTATATTTTCATTACGTATATTATCGATGCCATTCTTAATTTAGTGCACACTGACATCTCGTTTTGATGGGTCAAGGGTCAAAAACCGCCCAGACAATTTAGATTATGTTATACTTGAAAATATTCGAAGCTAGATCAATTATTTGATTGATTCAAAAGTCCTTGACTACGCTCGAACATTACGCCTCGGTTCAACTACCATCTCCATACAGTTTTATCATGTCCTTATCCGAATAACGGCGCTTGGTGACGTATGGATTCTCTCATAAATAAACTTGTTGAACCATAAATCTATTACGCAAGGTCTCCATAAGTTATCATTGTCTTTTAAAGCTTAGCAGTTATTGTAGCGCCCGCATTTCAATTCCGCAACCTTTGACTTACATAAAAACCTTAGATAGCTAGAAATAGACCTAAAACCAAGATTCACTCACTATCTATTATGGAAAGAGTAAAGTACCACCACTAGTGGAATGGCGAAACTGCCAGGCTAACCCTAAAAAAAGAGCTTTTTTTTCTACGCAAGGAAAACAAAAAGAGCTTTAAATTTATTTCACCCCTTCTTTTCCTGTCTCTCTGATGGCAAGTGGTACAAGTTGCTATAAAAATGAAAAGTTTTTATTGCTCTTTTTAAGAATTATGTAGCGAGTCTTCGATTTTTCTAGATACAGCTCCATTCCCGCGTAATAGTTTTGGCTTCATTCAGTTCAGCGTTGGATATTAAAAGGAAACCATTATTTTCCAACACTTTGTTGAGTTTAATGGCATTTTTTCTTCAGAAGGCAACGCAAATCTGACGTTTCCAGCAAATTTTATTTTCCCATTTTGACATGTTTTCGATTTTCGAAAAGCAAAACTAACTTATTAGGTTTAATTTTTCACATTTCAAAGTATTAAAAACAATAAAAACTATATGATACCCGAATCTGAACATTGCGCAGCAATTATTGAGTCATTACTCCATCTTGTTTCAACGTATAAGCAAACTTTAAAGTAAAAATCTCAGTGTATGAAACACTGCAAGGTATTGAGTATGTACAAGTATACCCTTTGTACGTATTCCACAAAACAGTGTCTGTCATAATACCGCGCGCCTTTCATTACAGTCTCGGTTTTGTTTACGACCCCCAAGAGCCCCTTAAATAAAGCAGACGAAAAGCAAGTTGGAGGGTTTTTTAGCGGGGACACAACCTGCGTAAACTCACGCGCCATACGCTTTCAGAAGCTTTCTTTATGATCCTGGCATTTCGAAATATTAATAGAAGAAACCATCAGTAACACAACAAGAAAAAGTATGACATGATTTTCACTAAAGAACTTGTTATAAGTCACAACATTCGAAGAAGCGAGCCCTGCGGTGAGGAAGACCCAATATGTATAAACATAAAGGTTTAATATGGTTTTACCAAGGCCATACCGGTTTTAAACAAAACACCTATCTATAGACAATTCCCATAATAACTAACGTACAGGTGCGGAGAGGTCTATTTAGACTCGCCTACAGGCAACGCCAGAAGGAGTTGCAGAGTTGACTACACACGGGAGTCTAGCCACTTCGCACTGCCTCTAGCGGTGCTTCTAGACGCAACCCCTACGCCCTGTAAAGTTCTCTTCACACATGTCAATAGTGGACTGGAACGGTCTATAACACGTGAACAAACCTTCCTTAAGAAGGTCATCGGAAAGTGTCATATTTATTGTTACTACGTTATATATGGAGAAACCAAGATACTTAAATAAAGAATCTTGAAGAGAGAAATAAGATATACCCCCATATCTTAAAAATTATGGACGATATGAAATACGAGCTAAAACACTAAAAACAAGGCAAGGGTTAGTTTAAATCGCTGGGAAAAATACTCTATTATGATAGAGAAAATTGAAACGATCGCTATAGTTTATTGGGAAAATAATGAGTTACTTTTAAGCATAAGGGATCTTTAAATTTACAGTTAATGAAAGAGATAATCATACTTGTTATGTTGAAGCGGTTTATTCTGAGAAGGATCTGAATTTATCTTTTCAGCGGCAGGTCTTTTTCACAAATAAACACTAATTTTACATTAGGAAAATGAAACAAAATAAAACCTGCAGGCTAAGTAATTAAAAGTAATTGATAAAACATTAATTACGTAAATGAATGTAAAAATACTGGCTTATTCGAGATATTTCTGGCACTGTGTCTATGGGAAGCTAATCAGTAATTAGTAGCGCGCGTTCAGGAAATGTATACAACGTTACCCATTAACACAAATTTAATTAGCTTGTTTCTCAATTAGCTTTTAAGCTCCGGGTATGTTATACGTATATTTAGCGCTAGTTGTGTTTAATATATCTAAAATCGCCCTTCCTAAATATAATCTGTTGTATATGTATATTAAAGAAGCAATCGATTTCAACTTAACCCGATTGAAGGAAGACATAAATCCACTTTAAATCATTCAACAATCAACGGATCTCTATAAGTCTCTATAAGTTATCTATCAATCAAGACTTTACAGAAGTACAAACTTCAAAGGAATAGCTCTAGGAGATTTACAATTTTTTTTGGAAAATATTTCACTAATTTTCTATCGAACTAAAGTTTTGAAAAAAGGGTTAGAGGAAATAATCGTCACACAAGCCTACCAAAAATTCCTTTCGCTCAAAAAAACCTTGGTAGAAATAATACGTCAACTCCACCCCTCTTCATTTTATTTTGGAACAAACAATCAGGAAGTGCAATCGAGAGTAAAAATATTCAAAATTCTGCCAGGCGAAATATGCAGGCAGCGATAAAAAATGGGGTTCAGAAAGGTATGGAAAAGCGAAACAGCGTGATTACGCGATATGAAAATCCCCTGAAGTATGATGAAATACGAAACAACGAAAATCAAATTTAAAATGATAGCCAAAACTGATACTCCAAACTAACTAACAAGGGAAACACATTGCATTTTTTGGCTACACAATTAGCTATATACAGGGTGTTTCTGGAAGGGCTGGGAAAATGTAACTTTTTGGCATAACCAAGAATATCTAGTTTATTAGGGAGAAGGCGTAAGTGGCCTAAGTATTCGCGCACCATAGTGCCAGTCCCCCTTTTAAAATACAAGGGGGGGGGGGCGTAAAAGGAGGCCGGGCTATTTCGCCTCTCCTCAGTTGGAAAATACGTAATTTTCGTCATTCGCGTCGCGCTGACGTGAGTTTTCAAGAACCAATGAGATGCTGGTTGTAATTTAGAGGCGGGGATTAACTTCGGGCCTACGTTTGGACTGGAGATAAAGCTGGAAATGTGGCGAATTTTACCTTCTCCCTAATAAACTAGATATCACTTCTTGGCATAACTTTGAATCACGCCTGCTTCTCCTCGGTCACGTGCCTCTGACGTATTCCAAAACCTTTTTAGCCACCTGTCACTACCACCTTCTTTGAAGTCCCTTTAACCATTAAGTTACCAGTGAAAATCGTAACTTAAAATTTGTCTTCTTTGAACAGTGTGGAAGCCCAAACATTTACTGGTAAATATAGAACCTAAAAAGAGCCAAAGTTGACAGTTCTAACCAGCATAGACCATTTCAGGCTAAGAACTCTGAAAACTCGGCTCACGTCCGAAGGGTTTATAAAATTGCCAACTGCGGATTCTTTTGTTTTAAGTTGAAGAAAAAAATCCTAATGAAAGAATGAAAAGCTTCTCCATGCTTGAAAAATAGTCGGGGAGGAGAAACGGGAAGTTTAAGAAAGAAAAGGTATAAAAAATTCAAAATGTGAGGGGGGTGGTAGCAAAGAGGAAAGAAGGAAAAGGGGGGGCGCCGTTTCCGATTTATCTCTGTCACACGTTGGCATTAAAGGTGGGTGGGCGTTTGACCCTCCCCCCCCCCCTTTTACCAATTTATGGAATAGAAGCACGCTGCGAAACTCATCAAGTTAGTTGGAAGATGCATATAGATTCGCATCTACCGTGTTCAAGAACATGGACTACTTTTATCCATACCAGATTAATCATAATATCAATGCGCCTTAGCGTTCGCCAGACTGAAAACTTCACTTGAAAAAAGTCAGTGGTGAAAAATTTGAGTGTGAAAATCGATTTCTTACACCATTCACTCACGACGACGTCCCCCCCCCGCTTATTCCTCCCCCAAACCATTTGCCGTTTCAAATTTGTCAGGGTGTAATTTTTCCATGTTCCCCCCCACCCTATACCTCGCCTACTACTAATCTTAGCCCCTTCGTTTTTATGATTTTCTTTATTTTTTTTTGAAAAATATGGGGTTGCAATATGAAAACGGGGGCTCGGTCCATATTTTAACTTCGATTTAGTATATATGTAAAAGTTTAAAAATTCGGTGCAATTGGAAAGGAATTCGAGGGGAAAGTTACTTCGAGTGTCAATCCAAAATGGGTGATTTTTAGTCGAAAATGTTCTATATGACATTGACGTCCTAAGGGCTGGACCCTTTTACAGATTGGCATTGTCTTAAAGTTTCTTACTTAAAATTGAGGAGTTATTCGTAAAAAACTCGTATAATCATAACTTAAAAGCGGCGGCAATACAAATAGCTGAAATCAGGGATAGATTTAATTTTACAAGTAGGAATGGAGAACTGTTAGTATTTGCTTCAGTCCGACTCATAGCCCAGTATAGAGCCCCTCCCTCCAACACGTAACGAAAAGTTCAAATTATCTTATTGGCTCACTGAAACTACGTTTTGATGACGTTGCTGACGGGGACTGCAATAAATACGTAATTCCTTTTTACCTCTGTCGCTAAGACCCGCCTCTTCTTTCATACCCCTCCGTTCCGTGGAAGGGGGTCCGGGACTTTGACGCGCGGCCACATTACTCTGCTCTCCATTCCTACTTCTAAAATTAAATCTATCCCTGCTGAAATTATAAGAGTTGCTAACCCCTCGAAAGATATTTGAATCGTCGATCGATTTATTTTATCGGAAAACTTTTATAAAGTAGTAGAGAACAACAAAATTTTGGACGACTATTTAAGCCTGTCAAGGTTGTAAACACGTAAAAAATATTTTGAAATATATTTTTCTTAAGAATTGCCTTCTTTTGCCGGTACGGATCCTTGGTGAAGATTTTTCTTTACTTATAAACCCTTGTTTTCTTTGATATTTTGAACTACCTGAATAGATTTTCCAGGTACTCCTGGGACTGTAGTATAAACCTTAACATAACAACTATTCCCAATACATTGAGGTACAACCCACGTTGCGCCTAAATTCAAAGTTTTCAAACCCACGACAAATTATTTTCTACCTCAAAACAGCAAAGTTCAGCAAACAACTTTTAACTTAACAATTATCAGCTCCCGTCGTAATCTAATTTCAATTAAGGTACACAAACCAAAATTTCGACCATATTTACGTTAAATTAGAAGAGAAGTTTGGCCGTTTAGACAAACAAAATGGTCCGACGGTGTTAAATCGTGTGTGATTCTAAAAGCATCAAGAGAGAAAGAAAAAAAAAGAGCTTACCTTCGCTTGACACGGACGTCCCAGTTGCAATTAGTGGAACGTCCCTTTGCACGCGAATCCATTCCCAGTTCAATTTAATTCCGCAAGTTCATCAAAGAAAGTTTTTCGCGCTTAAATCCAATCAAGCGAAAAATTGTTTGCACTCTGAAATAATTAAAAATAAGACTTTAAATACACTCAGACTTACAGACACATATATACGTTCGAAAATACACTTTAAAGCTCTATTTGCATTCCAGTAAAGGTTCAAATTTAAAGATTTAAACTTAAAAGGAAGTGATTAATGAATTCATCTCAGCCAGGGAGGAATAGAAAAGGAGAAGTATTTTTAGACTGACCACAGTAGATCTTATCTCCCGCGACGAGAGAAAGGGGATGTTGGAAAACTTGGTTATCGCTTATCACGTGGCAAGCGACATCAGAGTACCCTACGAACTGCCCTCTCGTGAAAATCTTTATAAGTATGAAAGGTGTCCCTTGGCTGTAGTTGCTCAATCATTACGATAATTTTAATAAAGTAGTACATCTTATGTTGCAGAGAGGGCGCAAAATAATAGCTCAATATACGACCAGTAAATTACCCACGTGACAAGAAGGAACCTTTAGCCCACTGTGGGAGTCTAGGCTCGAGGTGTAGAATACTCGTTCATTCCGCAATACGACTCCTTCTGTACTCCTCCCTGTCTTAGTCAACAGGAATTTAATACCATAGGTCTAAAAAATATCCAAACTTGAGAGCCTATCACAACGATATTAAAGTTTAGTTTTTTGGTTTTAAAATATAGTATAATGCGTTTTATGTTAGTATATTATTCATACCCTAGTACATTTTCGGACATATTAAAAAAATCATAACTTTAGTTGATCTTAATTACGATAAAACAAAAGGCTTTCATCCAAAGCACTGTCTCTTACTTTGAGAAATTAATAAAGCTTAACCTAACATATTACCGACTTAATTATCTACCCTTTTTTTAATAAGGGTGGCGTTTTCTTTTTAAACAAGTCATCCATAACCGGGCTTAGTGATACCAGAAGCGAGATGAGACTAGAAGTACTGAGCTAACCAAATTCTTGATAACGCACCAACGGTTGGCCCTCTGGTAGCGGTTTCTGAATTTTCCCTCCAAACCGTGAGATGCTCGTGGCGGTAGACAGCCGAACTAGATTCAAGCACAGGCGTCCTTGTTCCGCGGCTTTAGTTCGAGGGGAAGGGGGTAGGAAATTTTTTGGAACTCGACCAATTTTTTTCTCTCGAGTGTAGGCGCGATTGAAGCGGCATAAAATCCTCAAATTTGTTCACTAGTGCCAGGATCTATTACCAATGCTAGAGCCCTTCACTTCGAGTCTCATCTCACTTCTGCCCATACTAATAAAGTAATACGTACTAAGCCTATAAGTAAAAGATGTTAATGGTCCAATAAACCTAACATTTTTAATCAAGCTAAAAATTCTACGAAAATCGGCGGCTAACAAAAATTTAAGCAGATACTTTTTATAAAAAAAGAAATTTTGCGGAAAAAAAGAGCCAACTCTTAATGACGTTTATATCGATTGATGCCACCTTTAATTACGAGGTGGTTGAAAGTATGGAGCTAAATAAAACATTGTAGATTCAAAAGCTTGTAAGTGTGAATGATTATAAGGTACGAAAGAAGAAGATAAAGCGGTTTTGTAATTAAATCTAGACGTTGTGAACTTGTTTCAATGGCTCAAAATTTAGCGCAGGTTACTTGAAACGAGGAGGTGTAACTCAACTTGATGAATCGAAATATTTCAGTATGTTAATTGATAATTAATGAAACTATTGTAGCTTATTAGAAATATTAATTTAGAAATGTTAAATTATCATACATAATGATTAGTCTATAGCTCCTCCTTCCAAGCCCGCCCAGATGACTTAGGAAACTGGCTACACAATGATTCCCATTATTCCTGATAATATCGGCACTTTAACTTAATTTGGCAAATCACTTGGATGGTTATATGCCTTTGTTAATACATAAGTTAAACTTAGGGTGGGTAAATATTCACTTATGAGTTATGATAAAGGGCATACTTGTATTTCTGTTCCTACAGCAATTTAGCTGCAAGAGCCCTGCAAGTTAATGGATGTTTTCTTGTAGAGCGCAACAGCAAACTTTTGATAATTACAAAAACGGACGAGAGTGTAAAAAAATGTCTGAGAGAAGATGAGCAAACCCTGATAGAGACGAAAAGAAGACCCTCCCGGTGTAATGAATAATTTTAGAACAAAAACATAGTAACGCGTAATAAAGAAAAGGCGTCGAGTTACTACATTCTTTACCTTAAGATAGTAATGGGCAATTTTTAGATACCCGAGGGAGGGGTGCTATTCCTCATTGAAAGGGCGACAGAAAAAAATTGATTAAAATTCACAACCACGACACTAAAGAGGAATATCAAGTCCCAAATCAGAGGATATAGTTGTCTTAACTACTGTACCCTAAAAATCTCATTTCCGTTTAAAGGAGAAATCGCAATTAGGGTTTGTAAAGGTGTGGGAGTCTTATGATCTGATAAAAGAAACACCAACTTTTTATCAGTTTCCCGAAATTTCCTCTGTTTTTTCATAAATCATAATCTTAATATATAAATAATAAAGTAACGAAAACCCGCTTCGACATTACTTTAAATTAAATTTCATTTAAATTAATAATAACTGTTGTTTCTAAACACACGAATAAACACTTGGTCGTGAATTCATTAAAATATAACTTTTCTTGGTAAATGCAAATAAAATATAAACTTAAACGAGGCGAGAAATCAGTTTACTAAAACTCCTAGACCGTATTTTACAACGCCCGAACCGAAATTAATTGTTAATTTGAACAAGAATCATAGAAAATAGTGAAGGAATGGAGGCTTAGCTTTATTGCTTTCAACTAAAGATTTTAGCAAAAATGCTTTAAAAATTAGAAAAATGGATCCACCAAAAAATATCAGAGCGATTTAGAAGATCATGACGTCATGATGCACGGGGACTGTAATTGGTCATCATCCTAGACCTAAAACGGCATTTGCTTCACTGAGAGGCCTTACCGATAGGGTCGTGTAAGAAAAAACTAAGTTCATTAATTGTATATTCTTTAATATTGTAGATAGATACGTAGTTACAATTTTAAATACATATATCATTTTAAATTTTTGAAATAATAATTGAGAAAAAATTCTAGGATAACCCTTTTCTTTAGTTAGGCCTAGTTGTTAAAAGGCTTCGTTTGAAATCCTTCACTAAATATATTGTCTATGACAACACAAGCGAAGCGAAACGCTACCGAAACACTTTGAAGTTGTTTTCGAGGTTTGAGGCTTACGAGAATTTGTCTAAATTAATATTTGATTTTGGGGAAAATTCTGCATGCCAAGTTTAGTTTTCTGCTAGAGTGTACGCTAGAGTTACGTATTGTAACACGTATAAGGCGCTTGACTTTTGGAGCGGAATAGTAGCCAAGTGTCAAACACGGAGAGCGGTTTAAACCTTTTGAAATAACACTCGTAATATAAACTAAACTTTAGCGGTTGCTTAGATCACCTTGCACACGGATGGGTGGATGGAGAAGTTTTGAAATATTTCATGGGTGTTTCAATTTTTAATTTTGTCGAAAGGTAAGACCGTTTTGGTGCGGTTGACCACTAGCAAATGAGACCGGCATTTGTCCAGATAGGGCTTACCTTTCTGTCCGCGATTTTAAAATATAGCTGAAGGGATGGCATATTCAAACAAACAATAATAAAGCCCATCTATACAGGGTGTTTCTGGGCGATTTTGAATCGAAAATGTATTATGACATTTTGCCCACCGGACCATTGTTTTCGAGTTAAGATTGGAGTATTTTACGGATGACGCAAAGTTTGGAAAAGAGTAATTAGTTTTTTAATCTCACCGATTACAGTCTAATTGTTTCTATCCAATATAAAACTTCAGATTTAATTTTAACACGAATATAGGTCAAATCTCAGAATGTTTGGTATAAAAGTATCCTCTGTTTATTTGTTGCGTTGGTAAATTGCAACTGTGTCAATACGAGTTTTGCGCATAGAAACTGCTGGCATACTTTGAGTAAAAAAACATTCCCTGAAATCATTCTAAAATCTACCAAAATCTAAGTATTTATTTTAAGTTATCTTTCTCTAAATCGGAAGAAAAAACTGAACTGGTAAGCTGAAAATAGGCTTAACCCAAATATATTTCCTTCCATATTCCGCTATACAATACGGAATTGATTTGGAGTTAAGCATGACTCCGACTCAAAATCCCATCTTCATCTATATTAGGAAGGAAGGCCGTCCACAATAAAGGGATGGAAAAAATAACAAGCTCCTTTCAACGACATCAAAAAACCAAAATAAGAAAATAATGTCTTTTTTATTTTTATTTTTATTTATTTTTTTGAAAGATCATCCCATCAAAACCACCGATATTGCCTTAATGTTTATTTTTCCGAATAAAACTTCAAGAATATTGCTCTAGACCTACAGCCAATCTCCGCGATGCACTGCTGCTGTGTCATGCGGTAGTATTATATTTTATTGTAATGCAATGTAATGTAATGTAACGTACAGAAACTGGAGTCCAAAACTAATTATTATTGACAAGAAATGTTAGAGGCGCTCCTTTGATAAACAATTTAAATTAAAAAATCCTTCGATAAAGGCAAATGGCAGACTAATAGATATTGAAAAGCAACAACTATAAAATATAGAAAAAACTTCAGGCATCAAAATTTAAAATGATATAAAATACACCAAAAAGCTTTTTGCATGCAAAATTTTTCAATCAGCGCTATAACGCAACATAGTTCTTGTGGAACTAAAGCACCAAAGATAGAGAGCAATAACACGGTGTTTGAATTGCTATTACGACAATGGTGCCAATAAAAAATTAACAAGTCTTAACAAATTTAGTAACTAATTTTAGTTTAAATAATAGGCAATTCTACTACTTCCTTCCAGAAGCAAACACAAAGGTGCATCTTAGGTTATATCCCTCGCGCCAAATATCGACGCTAGGGGCACTGCGAGTGTAGTTGCCTCATGGCGCGAAGGAAATAACATAAGATTATATTACTTCGCTTCACTGCAAGTAATATACAATTAAATGAAGAAGGCGTAATTAATTCATTTTACCACCGTAGGGTTAGAAATTCTAATAACGTGTATCTTGTAAAAAGAGTTCTAAAGAACTTAGAGAGGGGGAAATATGCAAAGTGCGTTCTCGCAAACGTGCCAAAGTTAAAACAAGCCCATCAATATTCTACCCCTTTAGTAAAAACGTTCTAAAACTTTTCCTTAAGGAATAAGCTCGCATCTCTCGATGGTACATTTAGACGTTAAGGAATGAAAATCCCGGTCCTAAGCCAGCCTGGATTATAAAACACGAAAGAGGCTCTAAAAATATAGCCAGCCGGCTTTGCCTGGCTGCGAAAATTTTTACGAGCGCCAATTTTCATTTTATCAAAGACGGGGCAGACAATATTAAGTTTTCTCTATACCAAAAAGAGCCTGGCGAGAGGTTGCGTCTATACTCAACTCTTATAAAACATAAATATTTTTCAATACTTGAATCAAGCATTGTTTTAACGGGGATATTTACTTCGATACTGTAGTATAAATACCGCATTTCCTGCCTAAAAACGTGGTACATTTTAAAGATAAAATATTACGTAAGAAATATGTAATATTGGTGTAAATCTCGCCCTTGCTGAGACTCGCAATCGTAGAAAGTTAATTAAATTGAAGTTACAAAAATACTTTATTGATATTTGATTAAATAAAAAAGCCTTTTTGCATTTTTTATTAACGTTGCCTTTAAAACTCGATTAAAATTCCATCCCTTGCAAATAATAATAAGTTAAGATACTTATATGAGCTATATAAAAGAGTAAGCTTTTGATAGCTTCAGAGTTATCTGCTTCTATCTTAAGGCATGGTTCATCCCACTTAGAAGGTACTCTTCCAAGTGGCATAACTAAATGAAACTATCATTCTGTATAATACTGTATTCTCAAACCAAAAAGCGGTGTTAATTTTCCAACTCCGTCCATGCATGCATGTCAAGAACATCTTGAGAATCTATAAACCTAAGATGGAATTTAATTACGTTGACGATATGAAGACCTAGGCCTTGCTTATATACAATATGGGTAAATTACAATATCCGGCAAAATTTCGAATTGACAACAAAATTGATCGAGGCAGTATAGCTGACGACGGAAGTCCAAAATAATTTAACCGACTATGGGTCTTCGAGAAACTCATAAACGATAGGGAAAGTTTCTTAAAGTATTAGCAGAACTGATTATAGACACGTTGACCACCGGGGAAAGACCAAAAGTCGTTGTTTACGAGTGAAGTTCCCTTCTCGAGTTGAAGCTTGCTAAACCTCTCTATAACAGAGATCAATAACTCGATTGAGAAACAACAAAGCCTCTTGGATTTCTGAAACCACTGATGGCGTTGAATCATTGATTTTCCGAAACGATCGTAATTCCTATACTATTACCATAAGTTTATAACATATATTCCATAAGTTATTACACTACCTATACTTCGTAATGCTAGAGACTTATTGAGAGCTAGTTCGAGAACAACGCAAGAATTGACTACACTCGGTTAATTTTGCAGTCCATCTTCCAATTTAGTCTGTTCTAAGCCTTTGACGCAGTCCATCTTCCTATTTAGTCTGTTCTAAGCCTTTGACGCAGTCCATCTTCCTATTTAGTCTGTTCTAAGCCTTTGACGCAGTCCATCTTCCTATTTAGTCTGTTCTAAGCCTTTGACGCAGTCCATCTTCCTCTTCCTATTTAGTCTGTACTAGGCCTTTGATAGCGCCTCACCAGGCGTCGCTTTACGTTTCCCCTACGTCACTTCATGACAAGCTCTCAGTAACCAGTGACAAACTTATGGAACATATCTTACGAACTTACGCTATTACCCTTCCATCTTCAGAAGTATTTTGAGTCGCCATATAGGAGCGCCAATCGCAGTCCACTAAATTGAGGGATAATCCTGGCTGGGAATAGGATTAAACGCAATTGTTTCCGCCCGGTGAGAAGAGAAGTCATCAAAAGGATATAGAACCAAGGAGAATTATAAGCCAAGGGATCGAAAGCTTGGGATTTTGGCTTAATACCATATTTGGAAAATGCTTCCAAGATTCCCTTAATGCTGTGGTCAAATCGATATTTCCTCCAGTTTGTTTTCTTTGATTTTTATCGGGTTTTTTTAAACAGGGTGTTTCTGATAAGGCTTCCATTAATTAAATGGTGTGCTTTTTGGGTCAAACTGAGTGGAAATTATCAAAGAACATGGTGGTATCTACGACTAAGATATGGGCTCATAAACATTGGCCCCTTTAAAGGGTAAGACATATCAGCCTTCAATAGTCTTCAAAGTTCAATCTAAGAACAATGTTAAAGAAGTGTACAACTAAATACTTCACGTCTGTGGCTGCTTCCGTGTTTAAGAGATTAATGTTTGGAAGCCAATAACTCCGTGTTCTCTGACACATTCCACTCACCTGGATCCCAAGAACAATGCTTTCATTTTTGGAAGACTTATCAGAAACCCGCCGAATAGTAAACCAAAATTTGGTGAAGGTTAAGGTTCCAAATACCGATGTGATCCCAGAATAGAGAAAAGGGATGGTCCATTCCCTTGAACTTGACCTTATCTAGAATTTATTTAAGGAAGGATTTAGTTAAACTTTGGCGAGTGGATTGACGGACTTTATCTTCAGTTAAACGCTTGTTTGTTTACGCGGAGCTGACCTCTTTCTAACTTTTATTTAACGAAATAAAGCTAATGTGACGTAAGATAAAACTGTACAGAAACCCTTATACTTTTAAGGCTCTTTAACGGATCTTGACTTCGTTGTTTTAATATCAGAAAACAAGTTTTGCGGAGTATTTTAAGTAATAAAGAGAAAGAAAGGAAGTATGGAATCAAGGAGAGTTGTTGCTATGGAAATCCCTTGTTAAAGCCTTCCACAATATTAACTATTCCGATGTTAATATTTGAACATATCCTAGTGAGATGAACGGCCGCGTATCAAAGGAGTCTTTTGAAATCCCAGGCGATGCCTAAGTCGAATAGAGGTGTAGGACAATAGGTCGATAATTTTGTGCATCAGGATTTTTTGAACAGAAATTTTGTGGATACTGAGTATGCGCTTCTATTGATGCTTTTTTAAGGAAGTAATTTGTTTAAGGTGTATTTTCTCCTTTTTCATATTGAGAAGTTTCCGACCCCTCGATTAAGATGCTCGACCAGTACAGCCACGAGACAAGATATTGTCCGAGTTTAGCCTGCGGATAGATAAAACAAGCGAAAACACTTTCTTAGGGGTCTAAAACTGCCCCAATCTTATCCTATCACTCTTATTTTTAAAAAGAGAAAAACAGAAACTTTAGCGAGAATATTAGCTTGACCATTGTCGAAGGGGATAAAGCCATGATATTTTTCAGACTTTAGTTTGTCAGTTTAATGCTCGCGAACGGATTTCCCGAAAAATTTCAAGAAATGTTGACGTACGTACGTGGGCCTGATTGCTTATGAATTCCTAACGAGTGGTTTTTTTGACAAGAGAGGAAACTTAAATTGGAATCTTGGAAGTTTTAAGATTGTTTTGTTAAAGCGTCATGGGAGGAAACCATGGAAACGTCTTTGAGAAGTCAACAGTCTAGAGTACAATGGTGTTATTTTCAAAGATTTTTTATTGAAGGCCTGACAGTTTTTAATAATATAATGTATGAGTCAGTTAAAGGAAAAGTTCAGGTAACATAACATTATACCTTAAAATAACGGCCTTTATCTAAATATAAAAGGAAAAATATTAAAAAATAAATGATCTCTTATTACAAAATGATTTGAATTTAATTAGTCTTAAAAACGAGGACTACTGCGCCATCCGGCATTGCTTTAGTGGCGTCTGCTTATTCGAACCCCTTACCTCTCAGCCTGTGAGAATTCAACCAATCCCGTAAGGGTAAGAGGTTCGATTTAGTAGACGCCTCTAAAGCAATGGCGGCGCAGTAGTCTTCGTTTTTAAGAATAACTAAATGCTAATTATTTTGCAATAAGAGATGATTTATTTTTAATATATATTTTTCCTTTAATATTTAGAAAAAGGCCGTTCTTCTAAGGTATAATGTAATGTTACTTGACCTTTTACTTTTAAATTCATTGTTTATTTTATGGTTGACTCAAAAAAACACAATGCAAGCAACGCTAAAATGGTAAGAGTTGAACACGGACGAAAATAAATGACGAGCCATAATGAATGGGTCCTCTAAAAGATGTTAACATCATGCTTGGGTTCTTGATTGGAAAGAAACTCAATCTGACCACGAAGAAGAGACGATGGATTGACGTCGCTAAAAACATATAAGGGCGGTCGGTTATCGACCTAAACCTTAATTATACGATAACCTCTTCGGGAGCGACGTAAACGTTTTAATTTCCCTGAGAGATACGGAACGAAAGATCAATTTAATTAAAACAGACGGAGGATCCGGCGTAAAGAAGCTATCACCTCCAATTAGCCCCTGGAGAATATACCCGGGCTATCAAGTAACGGTCGGGCTCTTTTGTTTCGTCATCAGCTCAAAGATGCCCAATGCAGGAGCGGGAAAAAAATGGTCTAAGACATTGAGGCAGGGCCAAAATAACGTATCGTGAAGTATCCCTACGAGTACAGGGTTAAAGACGGGAAAACATCCAAACCAAGTAGGATAAAAGAAGTAGCAGCGGTGTAGAGGGATGCGGGAAGAGTTTTATAAACCAAGAGATAAGAAAAGTACTCTTGGCGCTCCTCCGGTGCGAGTATACATACACCAAACTCTCGATCGCGCACCAGAGTAGAGTTACAGATTTCTAAAGAAAGCATTTTTCAAGCCTTCCTTCCTTCCCCCGCCACTGGGTTTATACAGGGTGATCAATTTCGTCCCGCCATCAACCGATCAGAAAAACGACAATATTAAATTTATATATTAGATTTATCCTCAATATACAGGGTGTTTCTGATAAGTCTGCGTCATAAATTAAGGGGGAGGTTCATGGAAAATGATTTTTGACATTTTTCCGTCCTGGTCACTGTTTTCGAGTTAAGATTGTCAAAGGATTTTACGGGGGAACCCTTAAATTTAATTAAGAAACTGAAAGACAATTTAATTAAGGGGTCATCCCTAAAACCCTCCAATCATAACTCGATCGAAACAGTGGCCCGGACTGCAAAATGTCACAGAACCTTTTCGACTCAAAATCGCCCAAAGAACATCCCCCTTAATTTATGCCAGACTTATCAGAAATAACGTGAATAACCAAGCAAAGGTACTTTAATTATTTAAATTTAAATGCGAATTATGTTGGGAAGATCGTGGATAAAAAACAGACATTCTTGAACAATTAAGGCTAGATCACAATTCGTTCAACAAAATGAGCTTATTTTTCTCATTTGTATCTCTTACCAACAACCATGTAGAACAGAGTGGTAAAAATTCCTGAAAATATTATACCACGTGATACTGGACAGCATAGAGACTGATCGTCGAAGCAAAAAGCAACACCCGGTACAGTTACACATCTAATCTTGTACTTTTTTTTCTTATGGGTGCCTGGGTGCGACCGACCTTCGATGGGTCTTGTCACATTCTTTTTTCTCGCGGGATAAGAAGCCGCCGCCGCCGCTTCGTATCACACGAGTGGCTTCCAGATATTTTTAGTCTATGATGGAAAGCGTACGAGCAAGGATAAGCGTCGGGGTAAACGTGGATGACGTTGCTACTCTCTCAACATATATCTTACAGAAGTTTTATACGGACTAGAGAGAGAGAGAGAGAGAGAGAGAGAGATGCTTGACGCTCTTAAGTATTTTACAGAATAGACGACCTGACCAAGTGGCTATATCAGCGAACGAACAGACGTACGGGTATACCAATGAAACGTTGCGCTAGGTTTTTTAAAAAAAGATGGGGTAGCCAGATTTACAGTGCATGGTATAGAGAATGGATGATGGCACGAAGTAACGAGATCATGGCCTTGAAAAGATTCTTAAAGAATCTTTTTCTCTGCCTCCCATTACCCTTACAAAATTGCCATCATTTCGATGGTTTAGAGTTCAGACCAAGATCTTGTACGAGCAAAAATTCGAGGTTAGATCTGAAAAGATTGGCGTGATGAAAAGGCATTGCTTCAAAGGAAAATAGAACTCTTCGAACAATAGCGATATAATGGGCGCTTATTGTCTTAAATTACGAGATTTCACTAGGGTAAATACTTCAGTAACTATAATAGGGGCCAGGAATGCATAGATTTCTTCGACTTGGAATTTTTAATAGGATATAGTCCCAATATTAATATCTGATTGAAGGAAGGGCTTAAATCTTCGTTAAACCGGCCGTTTCTCCTTCCTAGCGTTTCACTGGCTATATAGGGCAACCATCGACCCTAGGTCTACTCGTTCACATGAAGCAAAGAAAGCTTACTTACATTGGGGTTCGGCGCGGATTGGTCGATAGCAACTTGACCTAAGTTTCTACTGTTTCTACACCTCCTCCCCTTTATTTCAAGCAGAAAGGCCCATGCAGAAATGGCAAGTTGTAGATTCCAAGTAAAATAAATCTATGCATTCCTGCTTGGACTTTCAGACACCCTTCTCTAATTTTTAATATTTTAATTCATGCTCGAGAAATTTAATTTAGCCGCGTTAACCATAACCATTGCGAGCTTTATTGGTTTTATGGTCAATACGGTAAAATTGAAATATATTGCGATATAGCATTCTGAATTATTTACACCAGAAAATAGCATATATATATTTATGATATTTTCTGTATGTAGCATTTAATTTAGACTTCAATTTTAAAGTGTATTCAATATGCAAATACTCAAAAAGTAGGCGTAACATAGGCGTATAGCAGATACTCAAACAAACGACTCCCAATATTGCGCCAAATATATCCCAGAAAGCTGCTGCTACCCAAAGCATCAACATCACGGCTTTTATTAGATCAGGAGACCTTTGTAACATTGCCTGGGATTTAGAATATATATTGAGGTAGTCAGCCAATTCCAAATATAAATATTCAATGAACATCCCGATTTGTCCACGTCGATTTTTCTTTCAATATATATCTACTATAAGGTAATCCTCCGCTTAGTTTTGACTTTAGTGCATACTAAATAATAACGTCGTACCTTTCACAAGGACGTCATAAAATAGCGCGACCTTTCCTGAGCTCCCTCTCGAACCCAACACTCCAGAGTCAGTCCAGATGGAATTGGACTATACCAATAAAGAATAGATTGTCTAGCGTATATTTTATGGGAATATACACCTCTATATTTTTTGCTTACAAATGCGACGACACTGAGACCGGTGACAAGATGTCAAAGGAATCGAATGGTTACAATGAAAGAGAAATGGGAGTATAGACCATCAAAGAGAGATAAAAGTAATTTCTCGATTAAATTCTAAATTTGATTTTGCTACTGAAATTAAAACCCCTTCTTATCCATTGGGCCTGATACCCAAGGGGCCCCACCCATAGAGCCTGCGGAGGAGGACCCATGAATTATGTATTTACTTGAATATGCAGGGCCCGAGGGCAGACGCCACTGTCTGTAGGCTTCCATAAAATATTTCAAAGGCTTAGTTTCCATTTAGGCTCAAGCAGACGATATTCAATAGAATGAATAGTTGGAGAGAGTTTGGAACTCGATCCCTATCCATCGTTCCTTAAACATTAACAGACTGCAGTTCCTTTTACATTATTTTCTATGGTCCCTGAACTACCGCAACCTTTCTTGGCGTACTCTGGCGTCTTGAAATATTTAAGAAACTTGGGAACCAACCCTAGGCTACAGGTTGTACCGTTTTCCAACACAACAAGTATGCCCTATCTATATTTTGAAGTTTTGTTTTATTTGGTGGATTGTTGCGTTATTTAGATATACGCAGTGTCATTCCATGGGGGTTTGGGTTTGACGCATATTGAAAAGCAATGGAATATAAAATATTGTGTTAACACGGTATAACTGTATTAATAAAATATAATATGATATACTTTCGTAGCAGAAACTTTGTGTTAAAATTTTAAATTAGTATGCAAGAAATCTTTTTAAAAATGGCTGTAATCGCATTTCTTTTCGTGAAGAGTTGATTTTAAAATCAAACTTTGCCAAAGTAAGTTTATTTTTAATAAGTTTAACCAGAGGAAACTTGAATTTCAGTCTTTCACTATATCCTCGAAAGTTCGTCTTTTTAATTATAAAGTCAATAATTAAATTAAAACCCAGACTAGATTTTCAGAAGTATCAAGTTCTAGGTTTCACGAAAGAATTTTTAAGATGATTTGTAATCTTCAATTATATATTAAGTGACTAATATTGCACTTGAATTCGTAATTAAAACCAGAATCAGAAATATTATCTCTTTGATCTCTTCATTTAAGAAGGCAAAAATAGAAACTAAGGAAATTCCATAAATTCATGGTAAAATTAAAGGAAACAAAATAAAAGCGCGAGGAAGTTAATTAGCAAAAATAATTAGGGATTATACGCGTGGATAATTAAAAATACAAAGAGGAGCAAATATTACCATTTATATAGTTATTTTATGTTGTTTATGTGACAAACTTAGGGACCGAAAAATCTAGATTTTTTTCAATAAAAAATATATTACAAGTTAATAATTATGTTATTTATATTTGTGGTGTAAGACTTTTTAACGCATTTAATTAAACAGAAATTAACAAATAAATTAATATTTTTGTCAAATAAGGGTTCTTAGAAAAACCAGAAAGATCATACCAAATATTCGACTTTGAGATGTAACTTCTAACTTTCCAAAATACGAATTTGATAAAAGGCTTAGTTAAAAATAATAGTTGGCCCTTTTTAGAAAAAAAAATTATTTGTCCTTAAGTAATTGCGATCAAGAAATGTCCTAAATCAAGTATCGATGACATGTATGCTAATATGAAACTTTGGCGTGTTTGCCTAAACAGTAAATCAAAGAGGACAACGACGTGTTGAAGCCAAAAGGCAAACGTAAAAGAGATTTATTCCGTGACCCACTTCATTACAGACCAACAAATAACGAGACTGAAGCGCGAGTCTCTTGAGATCAGGAAATGACACGTAAAACCCAAAATAAGCCTACTTTCAGAAGGTCTAGCAAATTAGACAAACGTTTAGGCCTATTTTTCTTAATAAGGGAAAAAACCATAAAACATAGCTAACATCTGATGCTAATCTCAGAGGAAAATCCATTTAGATTATTAATAAATTGACACTTCTCGAGACTCGAAGCGAAAAAGGAGAAAATATTAAGGAATTATCAAAGATATTCCAATCCAAGCTGATATAGTGTAACATATTATACAAAGTTTCTATTTCGGTAGACGAGAAACACTGTACTTTTATGGCTTTTTGAAAAGCTCTTCTTCAACATTTTTAGGCAAACTTTAAGGTTTCGACCTTGCTTGTCAGCTTTACACGAAAAGATTTGACGGCTTGTCTGACAAGCCAAAGGCTTACATACATCCACCCTATCAGCTTGTCAGAATACCGAGAATTTATTTAAACCCCAAATAATGTTGAAATATAAGCCTAGAAAACATGGCTTACTAAACCGTAACCCGAATCGACTAAGGAAGGAAAATCACAATTAGGCTTGGCGTCTCTAACCTATTCTGTTCTAGATTGGAGCAAAAACGACTTCACAATCTCGATATTCATGTACAAATGAAATAAACACATCTACTCAACGTAAGACATTAGACATATGCCAACAGGCTCGAAAACCTCTTGTATTAAAATTTGAATGAAAATATGATATCGCTCGTAATGTTTTCAACCATTTTTTTATGGTATCAATTTTTTTCCGCTAAGCCTTTGCCTTAGCTAACAAAATAAAATTCCGGGGTGTTATATTCAAAGGAGAACCAACGAAATGTTGAGAGAGAGAGTGAGTTTGAGAGAGTTTATCTCGTTCGAGGAAGACAATCCTTTTCCTTTCAACAACGTAAAAAACCCACGCATTATAAACCTAAGGAGAAAAAAATGTCTTTTGTCGTTTCAAAGAAGTTTGGACGCTGGCGGGAAAGGTTTTGATGGTTTGAAGAATTCGAAAATGAAAGAGAAACGCTTACGTCTTTTTTAAAAGCGTTTATGGTTCGAATTTAAAATGGAATATAGTTTATCAACAATACCGACACCCTTAGGTGTGTAAAGAAACTAAGGTATTCTCAAAACGAAATAGAGAAGACCCTTTCATAATAAATAATAAATTGAAATCTTTCCTTTGAGAAATTGCAATTATTAACTACATACACTCTTACACACAAACAAGATTAAATTTTCTCACAAATATTCATATTTAAAACTCAAAAAAATACCTCGAAACAATGGCCCGGACGGCAAAATTTCTTTCGATTCAATATCGCCCAAAAACATCCCCACTTAATTTATGCCAGACTTATCAGAAAAACCTTGTGTATTATAATTAATCCTACTCGAGAACGACCTAATTGCTTGTCTGTGTTTTTAAATAGATTCAGTGTAATGTGAAAACTAAATATTCATCCATTCCTTCGAAAGAGGGTGATGTAAGACAAGGGTTCGTGTCAAACTAAAAGTAAAGCGTGTAAAGAACTGTACTGTTAAATTCGTCAGTGATGAAAAGGGTAAACCAGCTAAGGGCATTTGGAAAACTAAAAGAGGAATGAACTCTCTTTAGGAAGAAAAGGGATGAATTTCGTGGAAATGGCCAGATGTTACGATGCCCAAGTAACGTAAAAGATGCGTGGGATTTAGTTCAGAAGGTGTAAAAGGAATATATATTGAGATATAGAACCGGCTCTTAAAGTACATGGGAATTAAAAGAGAGGAAAAGGGATGAATTTCGATTTTTAAGCTTCTTAATTACATTCGATTCTCTAAAGGATCGCAGTCTGAACCTAGTTACGATGGTTAAAAATGGAAGAAGAAACTTTTCAATTAACTATCCAACCATTACTAAAATTAATTCTTAATCTAGTTCTATTTTAGGCAGAATAATAAGGTTTTTATTGAAAAACTATACCTTTCTTATTGCAACGCTTAAAAAGGTTTAAATTTCAGCATAAAATTTATAATCACACCGAGTGTTATTGGGGTTCTGGAAAAATAAGTTCAATGGACTTTCTGAATAAACTCGTTTCATGTCAAAGGACGAATATGAACGGTATCTTTTTTTTTTGGTTGTTTACATCTGTAAGGTTTTTCCACAAACATACCCAAAGTAAGCCACGATATTAACCTACAAATCTAGCCTACTAGAGTAAGAAAACCACATTAACCATTAACCTACAAACACGGCTATAATGTAATAACACTTCATCCGTGAAAATATAATAAAACAAACAACCTTACACGGATCTAATAAAAATAGTGGAAAAAATTCGAAACTTCAATGATGCTGCCAGCCATTGGCATTTTGACGCTACGCTTATAAAATTAAACAGAGAACAAGATTCTAAATTAATTTCTGCTTTTTAGAAAATTAAACAGGTGACAACGTACATGTACATCCATTAACCCAAATGACACGAGTCTCTTCCAACCAAACCCGGTAAAAAGGTCGAAAACAAAACCAAAAATCGTTGATACTGGCTGGCAATAAAGTGCATTTTTGCTGAATTTCCATAAATCGGAAAAATCCTATTTCTCCAAAAGAGAAAGACGATATTTTTATCCGTTGACGTGGTCAGTTCTCCGCTCTCAGCGGAAACCATGTAGAATGTCCCTAATTACTTAGGAAAAGCGAAAAGCGAGAATTTTTTAACTAGATCTTCGGTAAAGGTTGGACCAGGCCATAGATATTAAAAATCCATATACCTTACACCTTCACGGTTCAGAAGCGCATTTGCAGTGTCCGTACGCGAATCAATTAGTTTTAGACATATTTAAGCTATCTATTTAGAAACGCTGCGAACTTGGAATAATCGCGAAGGGAAAAAGGGATTAAGGAGAAAAGGCGGGAAACAAGTGAGTGGAATTTATGATTCAAATCGGACGCGTGCCACTAGCGCGGCTAAAGAGCTAGTTATAGGCTAAAGAGGAAAGAACGAGCCCGAGGAAGAGAAAATTCGCTCTCAGCAATTCTTTTGAAATATTATTCCATTGTTTTCAACTATCGTCAACTGAAGGCTCGTGGGGCAAATCAATACTCGAATCAGCTGTACAAAAAACTCCCAGAATTAAGCTCTTTGGAAATTGGGAATAGGTATAGCTGTTTTAGCGGGAATTGGACAGAATTATAACTGGAATCTCGTGAAATTTTCACGGACTCTCGTCAAAAAAAGGGTTAAACTATAATGATATATCGAAGGCTGAAAAAAGAAAAAGGGATAATTAAATGAAATAGAAAGGAAATCATTGGTTAAACCTCTTGAAATATAACATTCGTTATGCGTAATATTTAGTGATGTCCCTCAAACGTTACACGTCCATGATTCAGAGAAGAATGAACAAATCCACTATTTTTATTAGCAAATTTTCCGCGGAAAAGGATAATTCGTACCCTCTTTAGCCTTCTACCGTAAATCCATCTAGAATGTTCGATGACTACTTTTTCTTTTAAAAAAGTTCAAACTATGTATAAATACTCGGACCTGTTTACGGTGGAGAATTTTACAACTGAGATTGGTAATCACATAGTCTCCAGGAAGGATTTGAGGCAGTTAAACCTTCAAGGCGAAGGATTATGACCATAAAATGGTACAAAGAAAAGTTTTAAAATTGCTGGAAAACGCAATAACCGTAATATATCTTAGAAGTAATAATTTATAAGAATTTCAAGCTAAAACCTTAATTTTCTCGACAGAAGATGAGGTTGTAGCTATGGTAATTTTCAATCAATTCAACTGAAATTTCGTAAAACGGGCCAACTGAGGAGACCATCTTGAAAAATGGCGGCAATAATAAATTTCTTATTTCTTCTTCGCTAATAATTATTTTAAGGGGCACGACTATATTTCTTGTTTACCGTAAAGTAATCCAAGAGTAAACAAAATTATATTTTCTTCCGCAGAAACTAATTTCTTTCCAGTCTATCAAGGTAGACGCAGGCACACCTGGGATAAATTTAATTAAATATCTTGGTCTCTTCGGGCAAAGAATGAGCAAACTGGAAGACCTTAAGGGTAAAATTCACAAAAACATGTTTTGTCGCTCCCGCGTATAGGCAATGCCAAAATTCGTTTTAACGCTATCGCCTTTGAACCGCGGCGGAAGTAGTTTAAAGGATAACGCAAAAATACGTACGTTACTTTACATCACTATATAAGCCTGGGACACTCTTCCGTTACTTTTCTCGAGGCTCTAAGTGACATTGAAATACGGAATTACCGCTACAATTTCTATCCAGAAAGATATTAACACGAGGGAATAAACAGGAAGGTTTTCTTTTACTTTCGGAAGCTGTTTTATCGGAAGTGGTAAACAATGGCATTAATACTTAATCTAAATGAAATATTTTTATTATTTTGGGTTTTACAAATCTTCTGGCAGCTTCAGATTAATCAACTTTTAGTATGAAATGCTATTCAGGAACTTTTCTACAGACGTGCATGTCCGGTTTGAAGCAAAACACAGCAACCCTTTTTAATGATAATGGGTTATATATATAGTCAGGAAAAGGCTCGATTAGTTTACAAATTCCTATAGAGTTTTGTTAAGTGCATTGTTTAAATCAGTCGCGAAATGCGCAGCGCTACAGTATTGCGTTACATACAAATATAGTTAATATTCTACTCTGTTAGACACAAACTAAATATATGCATAAACACAGTTCGCCTTGCTTGAATCGTGCAATGTTTGGAAACTAGATGAAACTACATTTCAAGGTTTTCGTGGAACTATGTACAGCTTTGAAAATTTAACCCTTTCAGTAAATAATGTCTGTTTTGTAAGTTTACCCAAGCAACGTCAACAATCAATAACTTATTTAGATCGTGAATGTATCAGAAATTATCCTTTGCTAGCGAGGGAATTACACGAGTTCTGTTCACGAATCTCACGAAAGCCTTGTGACATACAAATATGGAACTGAAAATATCATGATATCTTGAGAAATTATAAGAAATCAACTCAAGAATGCTTTTGAGCAAGCTTTCCAAGTAAAAGTGTACAGGATTTACACGATTAGGCTGCCCCTCGGTCTTCAAGACAAATATAAAAATACCACAGCTTCAATTCACAATGTCGTTAAGGTATTCAATGTTTTAGGATTGGGGCTACTATTTAAATAAGGATTCGTACTGAAAATTATCTTTCTTTCTCAAAAATTAACATATTCTTGATTAAACTAAGCAAATCTTTGTTTTTGTTTCAGAGGAGCGAAAAAACCACCACTCGTGTGGAGTTTCTAGTACGATAGAGGGCTGATTGCTCCCCCGAAATAACGGCATGCAGGCCACGGTCAATCCGGCAGAGGCTGCAATATGACCGACGTTTTTGACCTCGACAACAACACGTCGTTCCCTTCCTTGTTGGATTACGGAACAAGAACGCCGTAAGAACTTTTCATACGTAATATAAGAAGTATATAAGACTTCTCTTCGAAAGAAGTGTACCACAAAGCGGGGTAATTGTAACATGATTCCTCCCAAACCGATATTACCAACTTATTCCCAACATCATTTTACATTTGGAGCAAGGTTACTAAACCGAATCACATACGCGATAAATAGTTCCCTCATCATTACTCTATTAGCACTTGAGGATTTTTGCCCCACGTCAAAACGAGGTTTTTGAGTTGATTGCTAAGGATTTAGTAAATACCAAACAGTTCTAGAATTCATCCCACGGTCCGATCGATGCCCATCTGAAGTTTGATGAGCCGGAGACCAAACAAAAAGGGTGTGCCTGGGAAGAATCATGTTACATAACTTAAGTATTAAGAGGATACTGAGTGTCATCCTTCATCTATTATCCCCTTCTGGTAACATACATTCTAGCGTCTCGTCCTGAATTACCATAACACTAAATATAACGTAACAAGTCGCCGACCAGTCTCGAAGAGCCTAGAGATAAACCTTCATCCCACGCGTCTAGATTACGTGCGCCGAGGGAAATTAGATTTACAACTGTTACATATATACACCGAGGAGTAAATCACTAGCGAAATAAGTAAAATCGCATAGTTTAGCGGAACCCATAAAGAAATACGTTATGACTTACACCTCGATATGTCAAACAGAAAATAAGAGATGACTATGGGTTAGCTGAGGTGAGACGATTTACTACTCCATTATTAAAGCTGTTTGGGCTAACCATAACGTGACACACACACTGTAAGACAGGGTTGTGTTTAGTATATTAGGGTTAAGTACGGTGACGCTTAGAGAGCAAAGGTTATTGGGTCAATAGTTTTCCAAATAAAATGATCCTTGAAAGGGTCGGAAATTGTAGTTCTAGAGTACCTCAATGGACAAGCAAATGTAAAAAGAGGTCATTGGACGTTGGATAAGATTTAAACAATCCCTATCTACTACCATTAAAATATTTTGGGAGATGGTATGATTGTGATCGTAAAATTATATCTCTTTATAATAGAGGTCAAGACGCATCTGACCTTTTAATACCAGAAGTTTCCGAGGAGCACACGGACTCCGTAACGTGGGAACTCGCTTCCAAGTACCTGGTTGGCATCTTCCTCTCTCTCGTCATCTTCTCGTCCATCGCTGGCAATCTTTTAGTTTGCTTGGCAATCTACACAGACCGGAGACTGCGCAAGCTCAGTAACCTTTTCCTAGTGTCCCTGGCCCTAGCTGACCTCTTCGTGGCTGCCCTAGTCGAGAGTTTCGCGCTAGCCAATGACCTGATGGGCTACTGGGTCTTCGGCTCCCAGTTCTGCGAGACGTGGATCGCCTTCGACGTCATGTGTTGCACTTCCTCCATCCTGAATCTGTGCGCCATTAGCCTGGATCGTTTCATTCACATAAAAGACCCCTTGCGATACGGTCGTTGGATGACGAAGAGGGTCGTCCTGGGTTCCATCGCCGCCATTTGGCTCTTGTCCGCTCTAGTCTCATTCTTACCCATTAGTTTGGGTTGGCACAAGCCGAAAAAAGTCCAAGGTAATTTTAATATTCTCTTAAAGGCTAGCCACTTTTCTTAAGACTTTCGCTAAGTTAAACTTTCCGCAACTTTTCCGATTGTCTTTTAAATTACTACGACAGGCCAACGTCCGAAAAGGCTGTTTTCTATAATGTATATAACAAACTTTCCCCTATCGCCAAAGCCAAAATGCCTCCGGGAATCGTACCTTCACGTCTGTGTAAAGGAACATAATTAAATGGGACGCGGAAGTTAAAGTCTTTGGAAGAAAGAAAGACAATGGCTAAATGGGTCTTGAGGGAATAAAAATACCCTCAGGTACGCTACTTCGATACGCTTTAATCCGTTCTGGGAATTGACCCAAAAGAGATAGCTAGGCCGGAAGAAAACCGGAGAAAAGTTACAAAAATCCTATTAGCAGTTTTTTTAGCGAATTAAGAAGTAATTGTTCTATTTGTTAGGTACTGGTTTTATATATTTTGTTGGAAAGATTTAAGTTCTTAGTACTTAAGTATGGGATGTTTTCGAAGGATTTGATTGAAGATACGGTGGTAGTTGTATAGTCGTAGCTTCCCCGTTAACGTTATCCAATAAAATTGAGACAATCCCCTTATTTTTCTCTTCCACTTTATAGGATTTAAGGGATTAATGAAGGTGCGGTACTTGTTAAAGCATCAATGGGTTTTTGGGTTACATAAGCTTTTATACGGTGTTGCAAGTTTAACGTTATCTATCTATCGCAGCCCTTCATTGGGTGTATATCTCGAAAGATTATTAAGGCTGCCCTTGTTTGGGAAACGTGTTGAATCAATTCCAGTCATATGTGCATAATATAGTGTAGCAATTTTGTCAAAATATTGGTAATAATTTGAGTTAAAGGTTAATGTTAACACAAAATGTTGAGTTAAGAGTTGTCATGTTAGCACAAAATGTCGAGCTAATATGATTTGAAAAAAAAAAGTCGAGCGACGAGTGGTTATGTTAGCACAATTATGATGAGCTAAGGGTTAACATTTTAGCACAATTATACTGAACTAAAAGTTTCCATCTTAGCACAATTATATTGAGCTAAGGGTTTACATGTTTGCACAATTATATTGAGCTAAGGGTTTACATGTTTGCACAATTATATTGAACTAAGGATTAACGTGTTAGCACAATTATATTGAACTAAGGATTAACGTGTTAGCACAATTATATTGAACTAAGGATTAATGTGTTAGCACAATTATATTGAACTAAGGATTAACGTGTTAGCACAATTATATTGAACTAAGGATTAACGTGTTAGCACAATTATATTGAACTAAGTGTTAACGTGTTAGCACAATTATATTGAACTAAGGATTAACGTGTTAGCACAATTATATTGAACTAAGGATTAACGTGTTAGCACAATTATATTGAACTAAGGATTAACGTGTTAGCACAATTATATTGAACTAAGGATTAACGTGTTAGCACAATTATATTGAACTAAGGATTAACGTGTTAGCACAATTATATTGAACTAAGGATTAACGTGTTAGCATAATTATATTGAACTAAGGGTTAACATGTTAGCATAATTATATTAAACTAAGGGTAGCACAATTATGTTAAGCTAAGGGTTAACATGTTAGCACAATTATGTTAAGCTAAGGGTTAACATGTTACCACAAAATAATGTTTGTTAGGAAAAAACTTTGCTGGGGCATCTGGTAGGATAAAGTTTGCCACACATATTCTTAGAACCAAGGTCATGACTCTCCCAATAAAAGTTTAATCCGATTTTCTGAAGTGAGTTTTAGGGCATTAGAATCCCCTCCACCCATCCATTTTCCCCCCTTCTACATTTAGAAGAAGAAGAAAAAAGCACTCTTACATATTTTAGAAAACCCCAAGATGAATGTATACCGGTGTACATTCAAGAAACTAGAGTTTTCCTTCGAACCCAGATACACATTTTTTTCCCTTCACTTAAAAAGAGTCAGCGGTTTTTATTTGAAGAGCTTGAAAGCTTCTCCGTTATCGACCTGTAGAGTAGCATCCTAAAAGGAAAAGTCTCAAGAAAAAAGTCCAAAAAGGTTTTAGAAAGTTGTTAAATTAAATTTCTCAGGTAATGCGTTTAAATTCAACTGGCTAGAATCATATTAGAATCTTATACCAGATGGAGGATGGTAAAATGTATTTGATCAGTAATGTCATAAAATTGCCCGTAAATAAACCCAAATATTTAGATTATATTAAAATCTCTTTACAAACTTGAATTAATAAATATCAAAATTTGTTTTAAGTTAGAACTTTAATCGCCTAAGGTAAAATGTGAATTCAAATCCTTGGAACTAAATATAATTCAAATAGAAAGGAACTTTTCCTTTAAGAAAGGCAAGTGCAGTGCTATAGAGCGTTTCGCATTTAAGATTTTACAGAATAACGTGAGCTCTCAGATTTTTCAGAGAAAATATGTCAAGATTAATTCCACATAGAGTTAGAAAGAAAGTATTCGAGGATTTCTTTATGGTAATAATGTATCGTTTTTCAATGCATGCCCACTCAAGTATTTAAGATCTATTTTAAACGCTTGTTCAAACTTCTACTTGGTAACTGAGAAATGTGGATTGTTCCATTATTTAGACGTTTCACTGCCTTCTTTTCAATCAGTTTAGTAGTTTGACATTTAAAATTTTTGAAGTAAGTTTTACCAGGGAAAATCAACAGAGGAAAATATTTTGATGAACAAGGTCCGAGCTAAATTCTAAACAAACATTTGTTGTGAACGAGCTTTGTTTTCCCAACAGGGAATATATTTCGATTGAAAGCGCTTGTTTCAAGGAAGAGAACTGTTAGTTTTGACGTTGTGAGATGAAGGAAGAAGTTTATTTTCAAAATCCCAGTTTAAAACCCCTGAATAATTATGATATATTATAAGCATTGTAGAAAGTTGGCAATACGACCAGAAACACGCAATTTAACTAAAAAAAAAATTATGATTCTAGGTGTAGCAGACGACGCGAGTCCAGACTACCCAAACAGCCCCGAATTGCCATCGTGCGCCATGGATTTGACGCCGACATACGCGGTGGTGTCTTCAACCATTAGTTTTTGCGTACCGTGCGTGGTCATGGTGGCCCTGTACACGCGCCTTTATTTATACGCTCGTAAACACGTGCGCAATATCCGGGCTGTCACTAAAATGAACTACACGGCCAACGTCAACGCGAGGCAAGTCTCGAGCAACGGCAAAGTGGTGACGCTAGTCAAAATGGCCAAAAATTCCAATAATCACGTGTCGCATCACGTCATGGACCACAAAGCGGCTATCACCTTGGGTATCATTATGGGCGTCTTCTTGATCTGTTGGGTACCATTTTTCTGCATGAACATAACGGCGGCGTTTTGTAAAACGTGCGTTTCCGACACAACTTTCAAAGGTTTAACGTGGTTGGGTTATTTGAACTCGGCCCTGAACCCTGTGATATACAGTATTTTCAACACCGAGTTTCGCGAGGCTTTCAAGCGAATTCTCGTTACCTACGTTAGGGGCGAATGTTGCGCCTCCTTGGACTACCAATGGTGCAAAAGCAACCGGAACTTAGACTCCCTCGACAGGAGGAAACGCGCAAAAACACCTGAGTCCGATCAACCTCCCGCCGTTTCGGGAAGTTGTCAAAAATGGAACAAAAGAGCTTCGTCGCTGCACTCGGAAACCGCGCTGAAAATCGAAGCTCCCGGTGAATCATCCGGTGGTGGTACCGAGATTTAAAAGTCACAAATTAACCAAGAAAAGATTCCATTCAATTTCTCTCTCTCTCTTCCCTCCGTATTTGCGAACCCGCGTGACGTAGGGGTACAGGGTGTTGTTGATAGATTATGACCATTTCGTATTTATTACCGTCTACATTTTACGAAGACTCTCTTGATTTTCCAACCCAAGAAAGTGGCGTAAAAAAAGGGTTTCAATTGCAAATGGTAAAATTAAGTCCGAATTGCGAATGTTTTTCGTAAAAAAATTATAAAATTAAGCTGTTAATAATAATAATGAGAAATTGCTACCGTCGTACTTATTTTGAAGGCCAATTAGATCTGACAGTGACGTCACAGTTTCTTAGGATCAAACCTAATCGACTTTCAAACTAAGTTGACGAAATTAAAAAAAAGTGTAAATTTTACGTTTAACATTCAAATTATCGGACTTAATTTCATAGTAGTTTCACTGGAATATTTCTATAGTTCAAAAGTGCGACCCAGTTAGTCAAAAATTCGTTCTAGTCGAAGTATATAGCCATATTTTCATAAACCCTTGAAATTCAAAGGTTTATGAAAACATTTTTATAGTCATAATAGTAATAATAGAATACTCGTTGTCTTCGAAAAAAAATTAAATAAAAAAACCAAAAATAAATAAATAAAATACGTTAGATTTAAAGTTTAAACCAAAAATTTAAAAGTTACAAAATATAAAACGTTGTTCTTAACGAATCTTTAGAATTCTTTAGCTCTAAACAAATTAATCCCCAATTAATTATCTCCTGAAATATAAAAAAATATAAAGTAATAAATTATCGTAATTAATAAGAATAATCAAGAAACGTTCGCGCATGATACAGTCACTTTCTAATTATATAAAAAAAATGTTCGCGTTTTTTTATACTTGTGATTGGTTGAATTTATTATTATCATTGTATAGTTTATTTTAAAATCTATATGAAAGTAAAAAAAAAATACCTGTTGTTTAGCCTGGTAATCAATAACGTTGTATATTTTTTGCAGCTATTATAGTTATATATATATATTTAAATATAAATTGTTTTACAAAATGGTTCTCTTTTATGCGTAGCGATTGCAGAAATTGGGAAGGGTTATAGAAAAACGGACGTTTTAGGTAACAGCAGAAGTGAGATGAGACTAGAAGTATCGAGGTAACCAAATTCTTCACCTGGCGAAAGTGAATATTCTTGATAACACACCAACGGTTGGCCCTCTGGTAGCGGTTTCAGAATTTTCCGTCCAAAACGTGAGACGCTCGCGGTGGTAGACGGCCGAACTAGATTGAAGCACCCGCGTCCGTGTTCCGCGGCTTTAAGTTGAGAGGAAGGGGGTAGGAAATTTTCTTGGAACTCGACCAATTTTTTTCTCTCTAGTGTAGGCGCGATTGAAGCGGCATAAAATCCTCAAATTTGTTCACTATAGTGCCAGGATCTATTACCAATGCTAGAGCTCTTTACTTCTAGTCTCTTATCCTACTTCTGGTAACAGTATATATAACGTTTTTCCGTATCAAAATATTTTCCGAATGCTTGACAACAAGCCCTTAAATTCCAATCAATATCGACTCGAGGATGTAAGCGAGCGATACAGCGTGTGTTACCGCACAGATAAGGGCAAGGTTTGAAGTTATAGGGACTATAGATATGAAAGGATAGGGAGTTTGGTTGGCTCAAATCTTTCTATTACGATAATGAAACGGGGATAGGTCGTATAAGCTAGATGAAATACAAAAGAGAGCTAAGGATACTGAACAAAAATAGATAGACGCATCCGAACAAGATTAGCAAGAAGATATGAAACGAATGTCCTTAAATTCAACATTTTAAATATCTTATTTAAGTAGAAGTCCTGACTGACAAACTGATATTCAACGCCCAGCTCAAATCTTTTGATTTTTTATAACGGTTCAGATCTCGAGCTCGGGTTTTGAGGTCAGAAAGGGATAACCTGATTGGCTTGATTTTTCCATGCGCAGAACCCGTTTTACCCCAAAGAGTCGGACTCTAAACCAATCAGAAAAATGAGAGATTTATTTTCGTTGATCAACGACAGATGGTACTACAGTCAACTTTGTTAGTCACGTGATCCTATCCCTTAGATGGAGACTAGACCAAGCCAACTTGTTTATTTGTTGGTTAGGTCTATTGCTTTACCAAGCGATGGAATCGGATGAAAAATTTGAAAACACAAGCTATTCTATTAAAAAGTACATGGTCGGTCTTTAAACTTCAAGTTAATCTGTACCAAGTACAGGAGGTATACGGGACTAAAGGGTTGGCGTAAGAAAACATACTCGAAATTGATTGGAAGACTATTGGGTTTCCGAAAAAGAAGAAAAGATTGGGGGTAGAAAAGTAGTATATATATACTCTTAAGAAAAAAAAGGCCCCTGCAAAAATTGAGCGCGAACCTGCGGCTATTGGGTTACCAGTTACCAATATAAGGGTCAAAACTATCCTCGAGCAAACATCCATTCGTTTACTCCCTCCCCAAATATAGACTAAAAATAATCCTCTAAGGTAAAAGCCCACAAATACCGAGAGACCAGCTTACCCAAGTCCTTTTAGCAAAATTTATACTTTTCTTTGCCTTACTCATTCAATTTACGTCATAATAAAATAGGCTTAATTTAATGGGGTTTTTGAAAACGAATGAAGACATTAAAGCATGGGAGGAAGAGATATGAAGTAATTTTTCTCAATTCATTTCTCTATGCCTACATAATCAAGAAGTGATTTCTAGTTTATTAGGGAGATGGTATAAATTCGCCGCATTTCTATCTTTATCTGCAGTCCAAACGTAGGTCAGGAGTTAATTCCCGCCTCTAAATTACAACCAGCATCTCATTGGTTCATGAAAACTGACGTCAGTGCGACACGAATGACGAAAATTACGTATTTTCCGACTGAGGAGAGGAGAAATAGCCCGGCCTCCTTTTACTTCCCCTTGTATTTTGGAAGGGGAACTGGGACTATGGCGCGCATCTTATACCTTCTCCCTAATAAACTAGATATCACTTCTTGACATAATATAGACGTAACAAACAAGAAAAATTCGATGCGATTTAGGTTAAAGTGTTTAAAGTAATAAATGAAACTATACAGGGCGTTTCTGATAAGTCTGGCATAAATCTAGCTATGACATATTGACGTCCGGGACAGAGTTTTCAAGTTATGATTGGATGCAGTATTTTACGGATGACCCCTTAAATTTAATTAAGAAACGGATTTAGACAATGAACGTAAGTATTAGTTAATCTTCACTTCCAACTTCGAGAAACTTTGATACTTTTTTTCAACATCCAACTAAGGGCAGACTAATCCTTCTACAATCTACTCCTCAAATAGCTAAGTAACCCTTGTAAAAAGCCATTTTATTTTCCACGTAATAAAAAAAGTAATCCCATTAATTTCTAATGTGACTGGCTTCTTTCATACTAACTATATACCACTAACCTTCGTCATAAAAAACACGAGTCTTTATATCTCTCCAGTAAGGAAGACTAATAAACGTTACGCACCAAAAAATGTGAGCCCATTCTTTCAACCATTTAATATCTTAAAAAACATGAGTTAAAAAAAAGAAAGTTAGACCAAACGGTTTATATCCCAGTGTCTCCGTGAAATTGTCCAAATCTTATGTGTAGATTAATCCAAAGTTATAGCGTATAATGTAAGGCAGTTGAAACGGTGACCTTGGAACGAATAGGAAGAAGTGACAGCAGAAGTGAGATGAGACTAGAAGTATCGAGGTAATCAAATTCTTCACTCGGCGAAAGTGAATATTCTTGATAACACACCAACGGTTGGCCCTCTAGTAGCGGTTTCTGAATTTTCCCTCCAAAACGTGAGACGCTCGTGGCGGTAGACAGCCGAACTAGATTCAAGCACAGGCGTCCGTGTTCCGCGGCTTTAGGTTGAGGGGAAGGGGGTAGGAAATTTTTTTGGAACTCGACCAATTTTTTTCTCTGTAGTGTAGGCGCGATGGAACCAGCATAAAAGCCTCAAATTTGTTCACTAGTGCCAGGATCTACTACCAATGCTAGAGCCCTTCACTTCTAGTCTCATCTTACTTCTGGTGACAGTGATAACGTCAGGTTAATATATTTCAAAGTGAAACTAAAAACTAAAACGTTTCTCACCTCAGTGTGTCCAGAAATTTTTACCAGAGGGAAAATTGAAAAAGTAGATAAGAATAGTAGTAGTAGCTAAGAAAATCTCTCCCTCATTCAAAGCCCCGCTGGTTTTAGCTTTCTCTTTAGTCGCCAGAACGCGGATTGGGATGGAATGGAATGGAAGATGGAAGGGATTGGAAGAGGCAGAGAAAAAAAGTTACAGAGCTGAGAAGTAATTCCGAGGCTAGAGAGTGTGTAAAGCAAAAAGACAGAGAAGCTAGTCTTTACGCTCTAACACCCTTTTCGTCTCTGTCTAAAGAGCAAGAACACAGATAAAAAAGTAGAGTCCCAAAGACTGAGCAAAATTGTTCAGCGTGTGAGAAAAAAGTTAAGACTGCGGCACCTTTTTTTTCTTAGTTTCGAGTTTGAAAATCTATTTTTCTCCGGGTTGCCCGCCCATCTTTTCTTTTCGAAAAATTTCTAATCCTAGCTGGGACTTCAGTCACGTGATTCTAAAGAAAAAATGGTTGGATTTTATTGGGCCTAGAAAGGCTCAAGGTTTCTAAACTCAAAAAGTTCCATTCTCTTTTCTTCCAAATATAACTGTACAATCTGAAGAATTTTGCAACCAAAACGGAACCCATACAAGGAGAGCAACTTGTTGGTATTTTGGTAATAGATAAGATAACCATATTGACCATTGAGGAGTAGAAAAACTACAGAAAAAAATTAAGCAGGTATATCTATTCAGAGCTAAAGATTTATGCAAAAGTAAATTCGTTCAAGATTATGTCAATATTTACCTATATAAAAAAACCCTATGATAATAACATGCCATAGCCAATAACATCATGGCACGTTAACTCGAAAAGAAGTTCGTTCAAGTCAAAAGCTTCTTCGTTTCGAAATAAGTCTACCTTGATTTAGTAATTGGAATAAAACTACAATCGCTATGAATATATTCAATTATCACAGATCAACCTTATTCTTAACTTTACAGGTGTATGGAACCAGGGATAGATTTAATTTTAGAAGTAGAATGGAGAACGGTTCGTATTTACTTTCATTCCGACTCATAGCCCAATATAGAGCCCTTCCCTCCAACACGTAACGAAAAGTTTAAATTATCTTATTGGCTGCTCACTTAAACTACGATTGGATGACGTTGCTGACGGGGACGGCGAAAAATACGTAATTCCTTTTTACCTCTGTCGCTATGACTCGCCTCTTCTTTCCTTCCCCTCCGTCCCGTGGAAGGGGGTCCGGGACTTTGACGCGCTCCCACATTACTCTGTTCTCCATTACTACTTCTAAAATTACATCTATCCCTGACGGAACATAACGCTTCGACTGTTACTCCCTAACAATAAAATTCATGTAAATTAGAATAAATTCATGCTAATATCCAATATAAAAAGTCTCCTGCTAAAAATAAGCTAGGCCGATGATAGGTCTTGAGGCTATCCGAGCGTATGTAAGATGGACCCAACCCAAAAACTAATTTCAATAATGCTTTAGCCTTTGAAATTTATTTTCTGGGATTCGCGTTTCGACTTACCGCGACTTTTTTTTTCATATATTTCTAAAGGTTTGAATTACGACGCGGGGCCCTAGGCCTTTCGATGTAATATCACGTCGTACAAATACTCGTATATGTTATGCAAATTTCCTAGGGTATAAACATCATGCTCTGTTATGATTTAGGGAACGTGTTTTGGGCCAAACGTATTCAGCGGGTGACAAATTTCAATCATTATGACAAATGTGCGTAAACAAAAGAAAAGGGTTATTGCACCGGGCACAAATAGTCTCCTAAAGGGGTTCTGAAATACACCAGAATATTGATATAATTAAACTTTTGCCGAATTATTTCCCAATCAATCAGACCTCTCAAAAATTGACAATGTTAGATAAATGTAAAAGTAACTGATCTTTATAATACTGAATATATCACGACTCAGAGCTCACGATATTTTTAAATAAACACGTCAAGAGTAACTTAGTCTATTGTGGTTTATTGAAAATCAATTTGTTTTGGTTTCTTAATATACAGGTTGTATCTGATAAATCTGCCATACATTAAGGGGGGATGTTCTTTAGGCGATTTTGAGTCGAAAATGTTCAATGATATTTTGCCGTCCGGGCCACCGTTATCGCCCAAAGAACATCCCTCTTAATTTATGGCAGACTTATCAGAAACAACCTGTATATTACAAGTCATGGCTTCAAATGGAATGTAGCCTATTTCGTGAGAGAATGTCTCCTTTTATAAAGCGTTTTATAGTGATGGTAACATATTTTTGCGTTACTGAAAATATAGCCATCATGGAAAACATCCCAAAAAAACAAACACAGATACTTTTAGGAAATGTTCTTATATACACATTTGAGACAAAAATCTGCTAACACACACTTAAATAAAACGACCTCTTTATTCAAATTACTTTCAATTAACTGGTTTCTCTTACTCGCACGATTTTGTGAATCATTAAAGTCTAATTTAGGCCTAAACCTTTACTTAACAAAAAAGAAAAGAGTACCCAACTTTTATTTCAATTCAGAATTACACTAGGTAAATTAGAACCTCCATAAAAAAACGAAAGCGACTTAAATTGGCAAAGGAAAAAAGTTTAATTGAAATCGATAGAGTAAGAGAGAAAGTAAGGATTCTGCGCAGCGAAATCCCAAAGGAATTGTTAGGAGAAAAGAAATACGCGAAATACCACGCGTAAAATCCCAACCGAGTAATTGGAATTAACGTCCAGCATAAATTCTACTATCCTTTACTTACAATTTTCTCAACCGGAAGTAGTACGCGTATAGCATTATTTAAAGGGAGCACGAAAGACATCCCGACATTTGAACACGATACGGGTAAATGCACCATGGGGAAATTCACCGTGCGGAATTACACGTAACGTAAACACTCGTTAAGAAAAAGTAGTTCGTGCATTAACAAAATGGAGTAGACTAAACGTAATAACGTACAGGGCTTACACAAATCTAACTGATCCACAATAGAGCTACAGTTATTCCAATTCCATTCTCCAAAAAGCAATCCTTTGACCGTGAAATAATGCGTGTAAGGTTGGAACCTTAGTACGCGTATCTCTTACCCCGCGCCTTAAATTCTGTTGCCTATAACACACTGAACGGGTTATAAAGTGCCTGGTCATCAACAACCATCCCTGCCCTAAGTCTCTCCAACCGGCTAAACCGGGCAGCGCACTTTCTATGGGTATAAAAGGGGTCAATGGGCAAATAGGGAAATAGAACGCGCCTCGCCAGAGAGATGGTAAAGATAGAGAAAGAGGACAAGAACAGTCACCGCCGACCGTGTCGGTAAACCTAAGATAAGATCAAAGATTGGCCAGAGAGGAGAGGGGCGAAATTGGAAGAAAGTGATGCGGCGCGTAGGGATGTTGGGGGAAATCAATTGTTTTAGGAATTCCCTTATTCCCACCAGAGCCATTCCGATCTAATTAGGCTTCCTCTAATGAGACGATCTATTCCGTATTATTAAAATTCTCTTGTCAGGCGGCGCTCGGCCCAACTGCAGGCCATGCACGCTCGTAATTTCGCCTTTTAGACGCGGTCAGTATACCGTTCTAGGCGTAGCTTTCACAAGCAGCCTACAGCTTTATCTTTCAGAGTTCTACGTCTCTATATTAGGAGAGCACGCAGCGAGGAGCGGAACTCGATAAATTGCCATCCTCGGCGTGCCAACCTTACAGCTTCGAGGGTTAAAGACAATTTGAGGGCGAGAGTGATAAATTGGGAGTAATACCTTATAGAGGCGCGCTGATCGAGTAGAGCGCCAAATTTAGCATGGAGTGTTTATACAAAGTACTTTAATAGACAGGAGACGTACGTGCGTGTGTGTATGAAAGAATGTTGAGTAGATTAGTTTATATAGGAAGTTTTAGAACTTGCGCAATAAACACGCGCGGTTTTAAAATCAAACTACATACCGAAGGATTCATAATTCGCAACGCAAAGGGAATTACCAATAAACGCCATAACACGTCCTCGAACTTACCACTCCAGGATTAAAGCTTTTATAGTATAGCTAACTTCCGGTTGGGTACATATTAAAATTCCATTTTAATCGGAAGCCAAGCAATAGCTTTAAGATAAGGAAAGCTCAACAGCGAAAAGTGAATTACTCCAAAGTTTCTCATCGCAACCTAGACCATTTCGTGGCCTATTCTTCCCCATCCAAACTTCGCAAATGATACTTTCGAGTTCATTTACTTCCGTCGATATCTTTAATGGAGAAAATTTTTGGTCGCGAACTATAACGAAAATTGGAAACGGGGACTGCCAGGATTACGTGTTAAAGCTGAGGTGATAAATAGGCCCTCGATGAACCGAGTCTTTCCAACCCTGATGGACGACTAATTGAGAGGGTGGTTCACTAATGGTCTAACTCTCGAGCCCATCTAAACCATAAAGGATATCGGATAGCGCTGGGTGGTGTCCAATTATATTAGCTCTATAATTTATAACCGCGTCAAACTACGGTTTGACCAAATTGCCCTAACCATCCAGAGTTCTTCGGGGTATAGGTGACGTAATTCGAGTATCTTATAAAATCTAACAAGTCGAAATTCTATTAAGATGATTGGATTTCATCAAGAACCCATAATAAGACATAGGAACGTTCAAAGAACCCAATCACGCGTTCTAAAGTCTAATGTGGGTTCTGAATTTCATTCTGATAATTGGTTCCCAAGTTACATGGGAGTAAATTGTTGTGTTATATTCAAATTGTGGTGTATACAAACTAAACAAGTCATCCCACGCAACAATCTTGCATCGGAATAACTAATAATGTCATAAACTTTAGGAAAAAATCACAGACTAATACGGTCTAAAAGACCTTGAGATCCAATTACAATAAATCCGGTATTAGGGGGGGGGGTACCCTTAAGTACTAGACGAGTCACGTGCCTGGGCAAATCCCCATTATCGAGACAAATGACGATTAATCAGGGATGATTACGACCAAGGCAAAGTCCGCTAATCCAAGATCTTTTATTTTATGCCCCTCTCCCACACTGTATCGGGCTTGATCCTTGCCTGGACCACGGCCAAACAAATTAAACGCGCTTAAGCGTAAGTGACGAATGACTCGATCGTATGACGTTGGCACTTTAAAGCAATTTCCTAACCCACCCACACTTAAAACAACAGCGTACCAAACGAAAGGGAGCGCGCGAGCTCTGCTTTAATTAATGACAATTAAAAATAGAGAAGCAATAAGGGGTGTTACCCCCTTAGCACCATATCAGCCACGAGCTATTAAATGCCAAGGAAAATTGTCCGGAAAAAAGAAACAAAAGAGGGGTTTCGAGTCTAAAGCCTGCACTAAAATCATTTTGCCCTCAAGATCGGGAAAGCTCGCGAATGACGCTTAAATGCTAATTAGATCTCTTCATTAAATTCTCTTCGTTCTGCCTAATTGTCTTAAATGCAACCACGCGGAAAAGCGCTTTACGTCAAGGGCGGAGTAGAAATTACGCCAGGGTCCAAATATATCCGCGTGCTGTTGATTGACGAAGCGAGAATTTGATTAATTTTAAAAATGTAAATTTGATTTAGTTAAATTTGGAGTACGACTTATAACTCATTAATTTTAACGGGTTGAAGTCAACGACTTTATATTATATAAAGGTAATTGTCGCCTCAAATAAAATTTGCTTTCAAACAATAGAGTAAGACAAGGAGGAGTGAACCACTGAAGAAATTAGGTGTAAAACACACCGTAATCACTCTTTCGGAAACAAAAAAGGTGTAAATGGTTTTTATAAGTGCCTAGCCCCTTGCTTTAAACCGACGGCTACTTTTGAGTTTTGACCGTAACGTTTTGTTTGAAATGTCCTTGGGTAAAATTTTCCGTCAACTGTCAAATTATTATAGCGTCATAAAAAAATGCTACCAAGTAGCTCGTTAGCGGAATAAAAAAATAATATTAATAATTATTATTTAAAAAATTAAGATAATTATAATTTATAAACCGAGTCATTAATAAGTTCAAGCTTTGGAAAGAGTTGCACGAAAAATGTCTTACAGGGTGAAATAAGGACATGTATTCTCTACGAGCGCCTGTAGAAATGTTTCACCCGCAACACACCAATGTTCAGAGGAAAGTAGCGAAAAAGGGGCGCAATACCGAAAAGCTCAATGCGTAAATATATAAATTTAATAAACCATCAATTCAGTGTAACCGCCCTCTCTCAATGGGATCCAACTAAAAAATAAATTATATTATAAACCTAGTTCCCGGACTTAAATTCATAATAACCCAATACACCCTTGCCTGACAAGGTTTTGACAAGTGGTTAAAATCCCCAGATAAAACCTCAAAGTACTAAAAAGAGGGTTTAGCCGATACCCAAGGCAACAATAAATCACGTGACCCGTCCATTTTGAAAGGTGTTAGTATACGCATCAAATAAATAGTGCGCTAACTTTAAAGGGAGGTTGAAATTCCCTCCAATAAAAATCAATATTGATTTGATGAAACTTTATTTTGTTCGTAGGATCAACGTAACTTCATGGTCAGTAACGAAGTACATTTCCGCCTCCAGTGCTGCCAGTAATTACGAGTTGAAAGAAAAGACAAGTTACTAATTCAGCCTCGCTTTAAAAGTGAGAATATTTTCAAGAGTAAATAATGTTTTGAAATAGGCTTAAAATACACAGTTCCTTGTACAAGTACACGTAAGGAATGAAAGGCCCATAGTGGGCATCGATTCCATCAATCTTTTAGCCGTCAACGAAGGCGAACTCATTGTTATCGAGGTCTAATTCATCAACCACCCGTCTGGCTATGCCTTTAGAAAACAAAATCCCTTGCATACAACCCTAAGATCGACATATAACCAAGAGTAAATTACAAAGGAGTATACAACATTAATCATCATAACATCCGCGACGGCTCGTTCATGGAACGAAAATATAATATGAAAGATCTGAAGGAAAATTGAACTGTCGAGAAGCGAACTTCACTACCGCATAATATACTCTTGATAAGTGTTTCCATTACTTCCGTTTTGTTAAAGGAAGAAGTAGTACGAAGTGTAACTAGCGCCGCCTACGGGAAACGACCGCAAATTATTTAGCTTGTTATTTCTATATCTCAGCCTTTACCAGGATGATCCCATAATCTATCAGGGACCGGTAACGTAAGGTTTCCCTACTTTCCCTAAGGCTCCTAGAGCCATGCCTAAATATAGCCACAGGAAACTCGCGTTGGGTGATCGTTCCAGGGCCTGAAGGTTCAAAGGAATCAAAGATTGGTAAGCGAAAGAAAAGGCAAAAACATTTACGCGACAATCACGATAAGGTTTGACGTACCAACCACCCTTATAAGACGTATGATATGTATGGCCAATTGATTGGTTCAAGTCTCCTTCGATGTAAGACAATTTAAAAGAACAAAAAATCCATGTTTTATCAAAAGAAACAATAGCTTTTAGGATTCAGAAACAAATTCTTCAAATTCGATCCGTGGAATTGTTCGTTTAATAGGCTAAAAAATAGGCCAGTTTTGGATATATAACCTTATCTGAAAAGGAAGAAAAACGGTTGAATTCCAAAGAAACGTCATATTGGATTTTTCTTGCATAAATCATACTCTAACCCTCCAAAATATCGAATCAATCAATCATACAAAGATACACGTTTTACATAAGATATTGAAATTTGAAGAAAACAGTAAGTATATCGGTATTTGTGGGTCAGTGGTTACGATTCTCCGAAGGGATTTTATTCTATATGGTGTAGTGACGTCACATTATGACGATTTATGATAAACAAAGCGAGATAGATCCATAAAAACAATATTCTTGAACTTCATATCTATATATATATATATATATATAATAAAGCCGGCTGTCAAAATATTCAGAATTTATTTGTCAAGGTGTCAAAAGAAGCCTGGGTCATAAAAACACTTTCGTATTTTCAAATGTGTAACTCAGAAAGTCATCTTTATAGATATGAGAAACATATTACGAAATGCAATTTTTCGATAGCTCTTACCTAAACCTAACGGCTTTGAAGGAAAACAGTTACGATTTGCGAGACAATTTGTATGATCAAGAAATCAAATTCTTCTACTCGGTAATTTTCCTGGTCTTTCTGCTTGAAATAAAGGGAAAGAGGTGTAGAAACCGTAGCTTCTGACGTCATGCATTAGGTACTTGGATCTTAGAAACCACGTGATATTAGCGTAGCTAGCGACCAATGCCGACGGTTGTGCTATATCTGTGAATAGCCAATGAAACGCGAGGATGGAGGAGTGGGTGGTTTAACAAAGTTTTAAGCCCTTCCCATTACCTTCAATCAGATATTAGTACGGGGTTTACGGCCTCTTAAAGAATCAAAGTACACCAAACACGTTTGCTCGCTTGTTTTTTTTTGAGGTTTATGATTTACATATATTTTTTATTTCTATGGTCAAGGTTAAGGCGTAGGAATGAATAAATATTTACGAGGCTTTGCGTTTGGGACATAATAAGAGTTGGACCCTAATAACGTGGCAAGGAAACAGGAAAAAGAGAAGTAAGGAAAAAAGAAAGAGCAGACTAAGAAATAGTTCTTTTCCTCTCTATTGAATACATTATTTCGGAAAAATAACCCTCTTATTCAAATACGAAGCAAAAAAAATTCATCTCTTTCCGTCGAAAGTTGGCAGTTTTAAGGAAGCGCCGGAAACGCGTGTCTTGGCATAAATAAATTTGCTTCTTTTAACCCGAGTTACAAGCCTTATCTCCGTCCATGCTCGTAAAAGCAAAGAAACTCGCCAGAGAGTGAAGACATTCATTTTTTTAAAAAAAAGAAACGAAAAACGAGCAGTTCGGATTAGGATGAGGTTGACAACATCTAGGTTTTTAAGACATGGTTGGTGAAATCCGTCCTGAATGATTTCAACAGCGTAAAATTATGTTAAAAACTATGTCCGTAAAACTGAGCCATAATAGTACAATTGCACCTTCCAACGACGGACAACAACCTGATTCAATCAAGTCTGGGATTAAGGATGATTTCGACTAAAACAAGGGGTAAAAAGTTTTTCATTCAAGATTCGAAGTTCCGGAAACCTCGGTTCGTCCGTTCGCATTTATTTCGGGGGCACGTACAGTGCAAGGGATTATTTTTTTTATTTTTCCATTCTTCCGTGTATTCCATTCTTATTTTGACGTGACAGAGAAAGTGGACGGAAAAGAGATGATGGTTGTACGTTTGGAGGGGGAAATCACTAATGGAATCGTTTGTATTGCACGTGAATCACGTGAAATCGTTTGTATTGCACGTGAATTACTTGAAATCGGTTGCATTGCACGTGAAATCGGTGGTATGGCACGTGAATTACGTGAAATCGGTGGTATTGCACGTGAATTACGTGAAATCGGTGGTATTGCACGTGAATTACGTGAAATCGGTTGTCTTGCGTATGAATCTCGTGAAAACGTTTTTAATTCATATAAATCTCTTGAAATCGTTTTTAATGCATATGAATCTTGTGAAATCGGGTGTCTTGCGTATGAATCTCGTGAAATCGTTTTTAATGCATATGAATCTCGTGAAATCGTTTTTAATTCATATAAATCTCTTGAAATCGTTTTTAATTCATATAAATCTCTTGAAATCGTTTTTTATTCATATGAATCTCGTGAAATCGTTTTTAATGCATATAAATCTCTTGAAATCGTTTTTAATGCATATAAATCTCTTGAAATCGTTTTTAATGCATATGAATCTCGTGAAATCGTTTTTAATGCATATGAATCTCGTGAAATCGTTTTTAATGCATATGAATCTCGTAAAATCGTTTTCAATTCATATAAATCTCTTGAAATCGTTTTTTATTCATATGAATCTCGTGAAATCGTTTTTAATGCATGTGAATCTCGTGAAATCGTTTTTAATGCATATGAATCTCGTGAAATCGTTTTTAATGCATATGAATCTCGTGAAATCGTTTTTAATGCATATGAATCTCGTGAAATCGTTTTTAATGCAAATCAGGGAGCCCACTCTTAAATTTAAATTCCTTATAGGAAAAATAGGAATTTTTTTCCGGAATTATAGGATTTTATAGGAAAAAAATGTGTTTTTATAGGAAAATATAGGACTAAAAATGCTCTAATATAATACAATTTTGGGCTTAAACTATGTAGAAAAATCCCAAAAAATAAAAAATAAATTGGATTTTACTTTGAAAACTCAGAAGAACTTAATTAAAATATAACATAATATAATATATAAAAAATCCTAAGCGAGCTCCACAATTTCGGTGTCTATTCAAATGTTATCTCGATAAAAAAAGCTAAATTTTGATAAATTTGATGCTAAACTATACGAAAACTTCGACTAAGTCAAAAATGTAGGATATTATAGGACAGGTTCAAAAATATAGGAATTTATAGGAATTATAGGACCGGTGGGCTCCCTGTCATATGAATCTCGTGAAATCGTTTTTAATGCATATGAATCCCGTGAAATTATCAAGAAATGTGAAAGATTTCGTGATAACTGGGGTGAATGTTTTTAAAACGCACCGCATATTTCATGGAATTCCGTGAAATAAGATTAAAAAACAATTAAGCTGCATATGACACTAAATAAACCAAAAATCATCGCAATTAAGAAATGAAAGTGAGATCAGCCTAACATTCTAAAGACGTGCAGAGACAATGTAGCAAAGCAAAATGCGTGGCACGATTTTCACGGGTGACGTGCACCCTCGGGCTAACCGCTAAAGGATTAGAATCCAGTATTTATTGATCGGCATCCGATATCATTCTATGAATAATTCAGCCGCGGGAAAAAGCGGAAGATAGGCGAAAGATGAAGAAAAAAAAACATAGTCAAGAAAAGGGATTTTCGGACAGCGGGCCGACAACGAGTTGTCAAGTCGTAATGATTGGTCGAAATTGGGGCTATAGTTGCCACTAAGCTTTCTTACGTCGTCTGGACGTAGCTTCTTTTAGTTCTTGGGTTTTTGTTGTGACAGCGTGGCCTAAGTAGGTCGGCTTAAGGATTTCAGTCTACTAAACAAGCGGACTAAGCTTTAGTTTGCAATTAACGTCTGGTTCGTTATTCGGAGACTGAAATTTCATCAACCACAGCACCAACGTTTTTATGGAAATACCAAGAGTTAAATACGAGGTATTTTTGTTGTCATCATGGATATTTTAAGTTAAGAATGCGTGATTTTACATTTCATGATACATTAAGCATAAGATTAAAACCGTATAAGTCAGCCATAAATTAAGGGGGGGTGGTTCTTTAGGAGATTTTGAGTCTAAAATGTCCTATGACATTCTCCCCTCCATTCGACAGATTTCGAGTTATGATTTGAATGTTTTAGGGGCACTAAACACTAAATAAATAACCAAACCATTTTCTCAAAAATATATAAGATTAGAAGATATTAATGAAGTTGCTAATCATTTTGTAAGCTAAACGCTGTCAGAAAGTTACTGTTGCAAATAGTTAGATAAGCTAATTTCCTCACGTCACAACCTAAAACCCCTTCGACGGTATAGGTTATTGATATTATTTGGATAAGCTATCAACTTGGATATGAAGGCTATCCTAAGTGCTAATACGAAAAATAAGCGCACTTTCACCAGGAAAACCAAAAAACCTCTCGAAAAATCCCATCAAGTAAAGTGGAAAAAACTAAAACAAACGCCATTTTTTTAGGCTATCATTAGGGAGAATCTTACATTTACACAAGGATCACCGGCCAAAGAAAAACGTCCAATATGGGGTGTTAGATTGGCAGTAAGAGTATTTGCACTCGTACCACGAGGAAAGATATCACTATAATCATTTCCATCTTGAGAACGCGCGATCTATTTTTACTTTACGAGCATTTTGCATTACGAAAAACTCCGCGTATCTTTACTCGTAGTGGATTCTGCTGCTGGAATTTAAGGGGGAATTAGGGTAAGGAATATTATTCTATCAGGAATCGAGGGGAGAATCAGGAAAAAAAGAAAGAGAGAATAAAAACATCTTTCGAAGGAAAAACAACTTCTATTTGCTTGTATCCCCTTAAACTAACATATTCAGTATTCCTAAGCTACCAGAGAGGACGTGGTCCATGTTAAAGTTACTTACGGCTTAGCAAAGCTAAGGAAAAATTGAAACAAATGCCTCCTGACCTGGACGAAGGGAAGTGAAAGATAGGGTAATTTGGGGGATCCGCGCCCTCGTGTGGAACCCCGTGTTTCCTTAAGGTAACGTCAAGGAGCGTGCCAAAACTTATTACAATGGTTCCGTTCCGATACCATAATGAAGGCGACGTTCGCATTGGGAGATAACTATGAAATTGGCGTTATCACTGGCATTTTCTCACTGGTAAGTATAGTAAGTTAGAATGTCAGATGACGGGTCTTTGTTTTAACGATTACAAAAAAAGCCACTGTTCAATATGATCAGTAACAAAACGTTTTAAAAACACACCTGAACTATCCAAGATTATTACACTTTAAAAGACTTCGTGAAATTTAACACGATCTGTTAATGTTAGAACATAATCCTCGGTCCCTCGCTATTTCTATCGGTAGCTCGCAAATCAATATCAGAGGAAACAGCCCCGCCGAACCTAATGATTAACCGATATAACTGCGAACTCGACTCTTTAATCACTTTTTCCGCAAATAATAAGAAAGTGATTTTGGTCGATCTACCATGGTCCGCCCCATTCCAACCTAAAAAAAAGATGACAAAAAAGCAGCAACACCCCCATCAACTGGACGGGTTGAATCCAAAAACTTCCCAAAGGTGTTTTTTCTTAGAAATAGGACCTATTCTCTATAATCAATGATTTTTTTTCTTTCCCTCATACTGGTTCACAAATAGAATTCTCAGCTAGAAAGCCTATATCGCTTAAAGAAAAAGTATCATCAGCAATGAAACCGTTTTTCCTTTCCCCCTGATTGTTTGTACATGGGCTGAAATTTAAAAGGGCTAACAGACGAGGAGTAAATCACTACAAGGTGACATGTACCACGTAACTAAATTTCACGTGTACGAAACTTGTATCATCAGATTATTATCTAGTATCGCGTGAAATCCGCAAAGGGTTCTCGTGAAATTTGACCAAATTTCACAGAATCTGAGGGAGTCTCGCGTGACTTTATTTCCGTGGCAAAAAAGGCCCATTAGAGAAATGTATATTTTAAATGATTTATATAAAATATGGCACATTTCATCCCAGGCTCGTCATAGGACGCTAACGGTTCAAACCTAACAACGTCATAACACTACAATCTGTAATTTCAGCGTCATCCCCTGGCCCTAACTGGGTTGAAAACGGCACTGCATGATGTCAAGTTTCCAACTGGTATCTTGCAATAGCGATAAATTTTAATTGCAAGAGTTAACTTTGAATTAATTCACTTCTGAAGAAAGGATGAAAGAAACTTTCCCTTTAACCTTAAGACCGAAAAATCCTTTAGGGTTTAATATTACCAAGGCTGTAGGACGAACGAAATGGAGGCCGGGTACTATACTTCGGTCCAATCTGGCCCCTGGGCACGCGCTAAGGTTGGTTTTGGGTCTTATATATTGAAGAAAGGCATGGCAGCGTCCTCGCGTCGTTTATAATGGAACTTTAACAATCCCATTGCGGAATAAGGTGGGATAGTACCATCAACGATTATTATTTTCCAACCATCTCTCCCTTGTTTTTTATCCCTGTGCCTCCATCAAAGAAAATCAGGAAATCCGAGGAATGTTAGGATGTCTATATAGAACGACTTAAAAGGAAAGGAAAGATTTGATTGTACAGCTCAATAAATTGCTTCTTGAAATGAGATAGGGCAAAGGTAGTTATAAGTTATCAATAACCGTCGCTATTCCACTAAATAAGATGACTTATTAAGGATTGATGAAATCTTATCTTATTTCTCGAGATTTCTGGAAGTCTTTAACGCCCACTAGGTCTGTATCGGTCAAGGTTATGATATGTTCCAAACTTAAAACTAAGGCGGATGTTCATTATATGATTTCGATTTTGAGTCGAAAATATAACTTTTCTATCTCCATTATTCCGTCCGGGCCACTGTTTTCGAGTTAAGATTGGATGAAGTATTTTACTGATGTTGCCTTAAATTTAATTAAGAAACTGATAGAAAAAGCCAATTTAATTAAGAGGTCATGCCCAAAACACTGAAGTTAAAACTTGAAAACAGTGGCCCGGACTTCAAAATTGCTCAAAGAAGATCCCCCTTAATTTATGGTAGACTTATCAGAATTTGGGCTTTTATTTGGGCCATTTTTAGCCATATCGTAGTATACGATAGGCTCTTAGTTTGACCCGAGCCGTAGTAGTAGTAGTAGTACTAGTAGTAGTACATGTGGCCGGAGTTTTCGCTTTCGTTATCGTCAGATTTTAGCTTAAAAGGAACTTTATATTACCACAACCCACCCATAGGGGTAACTGGGCTCGGTTAGAGATTTAATTTTAATTAAAATTTTTTTCGGATCGCAGCCGGGAATCGAACCCGGGTCGTTGGCGTAGCAGACAAACATTCTACCATCGAGCCATAGAGACTTAATAGAAAACCCCGAGTTTTTTATTATCTATTTTTATCTCTAAAATGTCGGGGTGATGTGGGGTGGGGTACCTCTTAATCTGTGGGGTCGGATACTTTTGAATTTTTATCTGTGGGGTCGGATACTTTTGAATTTTTATCTGTGGGGTCGGATACTTTTGAATTTTTATCTGTGGGGTCGGATACTTTTGAATTTTTATCTGTGGGGTCGGATACTTTTGAATTTTTATCTGTGGGGTCGGATACTTTTGAATTTTTATCTGTGGGGTCGGATACTTTTGAATTTTTATCTGTGGGGTCGGATACTTTTGAATTTTTATCTGTGGGGTCGGATACATATGAATTTGTATGTTTGGGGTTTTTATATTTATTTTCATTTTATTTATGTGCCAATTAAATACATAACGATTTTCCCCGTTTTCTACCGCGCTCCTCATGTGTTTCGTTCTCGTTCGGTAGCTATCGTCATCTATGTTATGTTTGACTGGAACGTTTTAGCGGTGAATTCAAATGTGGGTTTAGATAGAGCTAACATAGTGTTAAATGAGCGTTATGCGTTTGATCATTTTAGCATTGCTAAAGGTAATTCGAGGGGATAATCACTAAAATGCGTAATCACTATAACTAAACTTTCTCTTTCAAAAGTTTCTGGGCATAAGTCCTTGTTAGAAATTTATAAGATGCGATAAGTGTGCATCGGCATAAGTCTATGTTGTAAACTCATCGAGGGGATTATCACTAAAAACTATCTGTTCTTCGATTCGCCGGAATATTAGAATTACAGCATAAGTAGATTTATACGGTTATAATTTAATCACTGTTTAGAGTAGGGAATCGAGGGGTTATTAACTCTGATTTTATGCACGGTAAATCAATTAAGCATAGAAAAAGATAGCGCTATTCACTCATTAGGGTAAGGTATAGAGGAGTTATCCACTCATTAGGGTAGGGTATAGAGGAGTTATCCACTCATTAGGGTAGGGTATAGAGGAGTTATCCACTCATTAGGGTAGGGTATAGAGGAGTTATCCACTCATTAGGGTAGGGTATAGAGGAGTTATCCACTCATTAGGGTAGGGTATAGAGGGGCTATTCACTCGTACGATATGGCTACTATTACGAGCCCTTGGGCCGTCTTGTTACTGTTGTTTATATGCAAGAAGTAAACCAAAAATGAAACGCGTGGACCATTTAATTTAATGATCAATAAAAAAGGTTTGGTAAAAACCAGATTGTCACTTAGACAAAAATTTGAAATGTTCTCTGGTTTTTTCCACACTAGTTGTAAAGAATTATAGTAAATACCTAATTGAATTTAACTTCAAAGACCTAAATTTAATTTTTTTTTTTTTTTTAGTTGGCTAACGACCTCGTTTAGAACTGACTGTACTATGGATAAAAGTAGGCCCAAATTGCTAGCGCATCTTGGTGGTAGATACAATCAAAAAAGGTTCGCGATAAATCTAGCGCGCCACCTTTTATCCTAATTTGCATAACACAATTGGAAACAAGATGGTTAATGTCCATGAAGGTTTAAAACCACCTTCCATCTTAATCAATGGTGATTTAATTAACATTGTGATTAACATAATAATGGTCATAATTCATGAATTTCGCTGATAAATTTGAGTTGTTATATATCAATTAAAATTAATTGTGTTGGCACTAGTAACTTGATACTGATGATTAAAGTTTGCAGTTTCTCTAAGTAGTGAAAGTGAAACCAAAAAGTAATTCAGCCCTTCTTTTAAAATTTAAATTCGTCCCTTTCAGGGTTGGCAACAAGAAAAATGTTTCCAAATTCCCATAATTCTTTGGTAACAAAAAAGGGGTGATTGTGCAGTGCACAGACTGGGGAATGTCTCAATTACGGTTAGAGATGAGAAATTTATTCATAAAAGCGAATTCGCAAGTAAAAAGCTTGATGTTGATGACTATAAAAATTCTACATAAGGAACCAACCCAATCTGGGAGGATAATTTAGGTATTTGTGATGTAATTCTCACTTTTAAAAGTCAGTCTACGTTGTATTAAAAATTCGCCCAAAGTCGTAAAATGTCACCTACATTTTGATTAAGTGACCCACAGTAGCAATACGTCACCCCCCTTGCCACAAGTCACCCACGGTTGCAATAAGTTACCCATAATTGCAATAACCATGAAATGTTAAATTGAAAATCCCTGACATTTCCAGGTTGTTCCTGACGCATTTCCCCCAATATCCCTGACCTTTATTAGGTCCTTAACTTGTCCAAGTTCCGTAAGAACCTGACGCAATGTCCACCATCTTCAAAAACATAGGCGGGTGGAGGGCAATGAGTCACCCATTAAAATTGATATTATCTATCCTTTCAGGGTTTGTAGAACTTTTGGAAAACCGATTTCCTTGCTATTATCAGGTTTTTCCCCATATTTCCCTGGCATTTACAGGTGCAAGAATACTTAATAACTTAAAATAAAATAAACCTTATCATACTTCATTTTAAACAACATTAAAAGAGTTGCTAACTATAGAGAAGTGTCGGTAGAGAGGGGAGTAGACTGTTTACCCCTCCCTCTAGGCGCGCTTTTGTAAGAGGGGATACTGTACGCGCCTGGTAGGGGGATGACACTGAGCTAAGAGATAGAATAGAGTAATGCCAGTTCTACGTATGCAAACGTCATACCCTTCTATCTCTTAGCAGTGTCATCCCCCTTACCAGGCGCGTACAGTACGGCTATGGCCTGCACTTCAACACAGGGAAATGTGAAGTGTTACACCTTGGCACAAGGAATCTCCGCCATCATTACTTTATTAACGGGGAACTGATTCCTGCTACCACGTGTGCCACTGATCTGGGTACTCTTATTGATGAGGGCCTTACGTTTGGCAATCACACTTCCAAAATTGCTGGACGCTTGAATTCCATCTCGGGTCTAGTGAAACGGAATTTTTACTTTCGATCGCCCCGTTTTATGCGGACAGTTTACAACTCCCTGTTACTGCCATCGCTTGACTTTGCTTCTGTTATTTGGAGTCCTCCTCAGATGGGCCATAAAAATTTGCTCGTCAAAGCCCATAACCGATTTACGAAGTTAACCCAAGGATGCGGTCACTTGCCACCGATTCAACGAGACGCTAAACTTCGCGTCATTTCGCCCTTGCTGCGTCACCGCGTTAATGATCTAATGTACCTTTATGACCTTCTCAAAGGCGCCATCGATATTCCGGTCACCGATTTCTTCGAGTCTAATCCTGAGACACGTACTCGCGGCCATCGCCAAAAACTTCGAAAGCCACGTGCGCGTACCCGGTATTCTTTGCAACACTTTACATACAGGGTATTGAATGACTGGAATGGGCTTCCTATCGCTACCCTTGCCCTTCCGGGGCGAAACTCATTTCGCACTGCCGTAACGGCGCTATTTGACTCTTAATTCAGGCTATACCGAATTTGATCTGCCGTATTAACAATATTTTTCTTTATATATAATTTCATATTTGTAGTTTTTTCATTTAATTTTTTTTATTTCTTGTTGTAATCCTTCACACTTTACCGACGAGGGAGGTTGTACATAAGCCCATGGCTTCACGACCCTTTACCTCATGTCTCTCAAATAAATAAATAAATAAATAAATTCTCCCAGAATTTGTATTAACAATTTATTTCCCTGACATTTCCAGGTTTTCCAGATTTGTATGAACCCAATGTAGAAACCGCAATTCGTATTGAGAACTTAGCAAAGAAGTAAAAACTCACAACTTATCATGTGTTGACTTTAGATGGCTTGAGCATCAAGGCTTATGTCCCAAACATTGCGATGAAAACTCCCAAATCATCACTTCCTCCATGCACAAATGCCAAATCCATCGATGGTCACCCTTTGTAATGATGAAATCCAAAATATAACTCGATCCATAAGCCTTTGCTATGGTACATCTTTATCTTTATAATTAATTTCGCGTAAATAAATACTACGGTCTATCTACAGTTCAACAGAACAGGAAGGGGAATCAACCTAAAAAACTGCCCATCGCACTAATTGCCGCGCATGTGTAAAATATTGCCTTTCTACCAACGCCCCTCAAAAAAAAAATGGTAGGTTCCATACTTGCCTGAACCTGCTTAAACTTAATACTATAATATTTAACGAACCTTACGAAAGTTTCCCAATCCTGCTAAACATAGTAACTAAAACTGGATAAGGTTAAATAATTAAATACTTACTTTGACATTGTATGTTTTAATTTCCAAACGTCCTGGGCCACGTGTACAGCTTCCTCAGTATGACCACGGACTTCGTACCTCTAAGCGGACGAGAAAATCATTTCGCGCCTCGAGCAAAATGAACTAGGGGAAATACATTATATTTCCCCCCTCTCCATGCTCGCCTCGACAAGAAAGCGCCGATTTTTTGCATCTCCTATAGAGTAGTGTCGGTAGAGAGGGGAGTAGACGGTGTATCCCTCCCTATGCAAACGTCATACCCTTCTATCTCTTAGCTCAGTGTCATCCCCCCTACCAGGCGCGTACAGTATCCCCTCTTACAAAAGCGCGCCTAGAGGGAGGGATACACCGTCTACTCCCCTCTCTACCAACACTACTCTATACTTTAAGCCTTGGCCATGTTAAAGCTCTATTAAACGGTTTGCTCCAAACTCAACAAATGATTCGAATGTTTTTTTTTTTTTTAATTCAAAAGGTACATCGTAATGTAAATTAGTTAATTTATAGTTAATGACAACATTATCTATGAAAAATATTGAAAATAAAATCATAATTACCTAGCTTAAAATTTGACGGATTCATCTCGATGAAAGACGAGTGGCTAAAAGTACGCCAGCGCCTCTTTGCAGGCATAGCCCACTCGATCACGCGCGAGATGAAATAAACCACCGCCACCTAGATACTATCTATATAATATAATATAGTCTAGGTGGCGATGTGTGTGTGTTGTTAGTAATTTTAATAATATTATAGATATATTAGCTGTATATTGTATATATTATTGAGAAAAAAACGTTTATGAAGGCTTTAAATGCCAAAATAATAAAATTTCCATACAAAGCACTTGTCAATAAATATAAAAAACTTTTTCCTTTTCCTTTGAATATTTTCCTCTCGAAGGAGCATTTATTTCATCATTACGATTTCGGTTAAAGCATAAGCCTATGATAATATCCATAAGTATAAGTCGAGAGGATATTTAGTACAAGTAGATCGGTTGCCATGGAACTTTAGTGAGTTGAAGAGCGTACGCCCGCAAATTTTTCATAGGTGGTTTCGTTCAGTTACTCGAAGTTGGGACCGCGAACCCCTAGCAAATATCGTCCTAGAGGTGGGTATACATTCCCTTAAGAGACCGGGCAACGCCGGGTAGCAACACCTGGTAGAGTCTTGCCTCTTTTTGGCGGATTTATCCGGAAATACAAAACATCGCCTACAACGATCGCTATTTTTACCAATAACCCTCCTCGATCAAATCTTTATAGAAATCACAGTATTTCGTGCCTCTATTCTATTAAGGTTTGAAATATAAACTTTTACTAAACGAAGATCTCACAGTGCAAGGAAGGTGCCGATACTATAAGCCCAAATAGCGCACCTGAACTTACGCATTGAAAGGTTATGGTTAAAGACGTAACTAATAGGGGGGAAGCTCTTTCATCGTTCCTTTTCCGGTTTTTCCCCCGGTGTCTTCTATTTACAGATAGCAATCCCTGAGCAGTTAATCAAAGAAACCATCCCTTTCATTTTTTAAGGAAGGCCCAATAAAACTATCCAAAGATAACCTCGGTTGTCCCAGCCTCTCTCTCTCTCTCTCTCTCGAAGAAAGAAAAGATAAGAGCAGAAATAAAACCCCTATAAATCTAACAATTAATCACTGACCCCAACGCCATTCTTTATTATAACTGGAAGTTCGGGAACAACGCCTTTACCATTTTCCATGACGGAAGATGATAATTTAGAATGAGCCTTCATCTTTCCCATAACAAAAACCTCCAGAGAACAATGATTACGAAAGTTCCTGGATGTTTTCTTTAGGTTCTACTTACGTTATCGTTTCCGTCACCACTCTGGGGACCCTTGCCTGGCACCGTCAAACACAATGGTCCCAAATAACTGCATATTTGATGTTAAAGTGAGGTTCTATTTCACTAAACTTGAGTTCCTTCGAAATGAATATTAGTACGAGTATAGGAAATGTCTTTGGTTGTTAAATCAATTAAGACAATTCTGAACGTTTAAAAACATTGCGCAATTTATATCTTTCCATGACGCGTTACCAGAAACAACCAGTAACCAAAAATAAAAACAGGAAAAGTACAAGGGCCACTCGGTCCAAGGCTGACGCAACATTGAGCCAATCCTTTTTACGAGGGTCCATGGACTCAACAACGCGTGTAGTTCCATCATCTTGCATGACGTTCGATGTTGATGATGGACTTCCGCCGCAGAAACACAAGAGGAATTTTAGGACAGTAGGTGTCAATACTTTCATGAGCAAATCCGGGGGACTGCTAGTGTTGCAGGCTGACAGGTTTAAGAAAGCCACTTCGATAATTATAGCCAAGGTTGATAAGGCAAACGAGGCCTTCAGGGCCCGAACTGTTCAAAGAAGATAATCATAAGTCTAGGTGGAATTTGAGGGAATACTGAGGTACTTACGTCCATTGGTTAAGCAAGCTACAGCTGGCACATTCATGGCTACTAAAAAGATCAGGATGATTTGAATGACAAGAGGAATAGAACCGAGAAAGAGTTTAGTGTTGGTGTACTCCAATCCTTGAGGAACCATAAACATCACGAGAATTAGTAGTAGAGACATTCCTCTTGGTAAAGCCACCATATCTTCTTCCGCAAAACCTAAACGAGGTAGTAGAAAAAAAGTGTTATTTTATGGGAAAAACGTTATATCATAATTGTTAATCAACCTCGTCTCTTAATTTTGATGGTATATTCGACCGCTGGCATCATTTTCTTATGATCAAATTCCTCGTACATAGTATTTTCAAGAATCGACGTTACACTTACAACCTAAAACCACAATTCACTTAGTTGAGTCAGCATCGTAAAGGAGACCCATTGGCCCTCCCTGGTTAGATCCCCAGTACGAAGCGGGCTAGTGACACGTTTACAATTACCTCCCAGTTTGGGTTTGTGTTCTCAATCGTCAAAAAAGAGTCGGTAATGTGAGTCTCATTTTGGTTAAAATGAAGATCAATATGTTCACCGTGATAAGACCAGGAGCCTACGGTCATGGTGCATTCTTGAACATCTTTCGGGTAGTTGGTAAAATCTAATTGGCATATGGTGTTCAACGTAGCTGGAGGATTCCAGTTAACGAAACCGGAACTGTTGACTACCAAGTAAACATTGTGCCAAGGATCCACTTCAGTACCTATACTATTTACGTATAGAAACCGAACTGATTATGAAGCTGATAGCAAATAATTACTTGGTCAAATTTCCAACCTTTCGTAAATGCTAATGTCCGGTTTCCAAATTTCAGTTTCGTGGAAATGGACTGTATTAATGCCGTCGTATTTGTCCGGTACCCAAACTAGAAGCGGATCTTGCCATTCCTACAAGAAATTTTCCGTGGAAGTAGAAGACATATATACTTAACAAATATGGGTTTCAACGTAAGCTCATAAGATATGTTCCATAAGTTTGTCACTGGATACTGAGAGCTTTTCATGAAGTGACGTCGGTGAAACACTAAAACGTCATAGATTCTCGTAAAGCGACGCAGTGTGAGGCGCTGTCATAGGCTTAGTACAGGCTAAATAGGAAGAAGGACAACAAAATCGAGTGTAGTCAACTCTCGCGTCGTTCTCGATAACTCTCTAGCATTGCGAAGTACAGGAAGTGTCATTCTTATAGAACATATCTAATAAACTTATGGTTTCAACAATGGCTTCCGCGGCAACCAATAACATCACAAGCTCATGTTGGAACCGTTAAACTATCTTACAAGGTCTAAATATGCTTCCATTGTCATAATTCCCCTCAGTTCGTCCTGTCGGGAATAAAAATTTTATTTGGGAGTTAGAAGTTATTTGAAATTATGCAAAGACAGTCTTGTTAAATGTAGGCATTGATAATCGGTCGTGTTTTTGATTATTTAGCGGAATTTCACGTAGGTGTAACTCTTTTAATTACCAATTCGGTTAAATGCAATGGCGCCAAGTTGATATCAACTGTCGTGTTTTCCTTGTGATTTATTACTGGTCTACTATGAGGATCATAATTGGTCAATAAATATTTTCTCAATTTTGAAAGCATCGTTTGTTTTTCCAGCGGATCGTCTGACATTGCTAAATTAATTAATAAAGCAAAAAATAATAACCATTTTAGCAAAGTGTTAAAGGAAAAAAATTAAACCTAAAAGTAGGGTAGTATAATTTGAATAGCTATCCAATTATTATTAAAAATGTAAAGGTATCAATACGAGCGCCTGTGTCAATAATTTTGAGATCAAAAGAGATCCGGCTTAGAAGGTAAAACGGTAAAACGATATAATGGGAAACTACATGTATATCTTCAAAGGGAGAATTCAGGGTTTTAAGCTTTAAGTACTCCAACTTACCCTAATTTAACTTTAAAAATAAAATAAAACTGCCCATTTTTGTTCAATTAATTCGATTAAATAATTTTTTATCTTCAAAATAGAATTTTAATAAAAGTTTCTTAAGATCTCTTACTAATTTTATGCTAATTGAATTAATACATCTTTAACGCAACAAATTAAAAACTTACCCATTTGAATCAGAAATAAAAACGAAATAGATGTTAAAAGTAACTTCTTTAACATATTTTTAATAATACTTAATTTATTATAATTTTTGAAAAGTTTATGTATATCTATTGGGGGAGGAGGTTATTTATAATGAGATGAAACCGCGCGGGTGCCGAGTTCGCTGCTCAGAGATGAAAGGTACCGAATATTAACGTTTCCATTCAAAAATTATTTTTGTTACCTGGATAATATTACGGTGTCTCCTTCTATGGTTAATTAAGGGAAGGTATATTAGTGAAATATTTTTAACTAGTCAAATTTTCAAATGATTACGCAACATCATTTACTGAAATGTTTTTACTTAAATCAGGGAATGTACTGTTTTGTAGGTGAAATAATATTTTAAATTATAAATTAAAATTGGAAGAGCGCTGATCACCTAAGCACCTCTTAATATTACACGTAACACTCGTATATATAATGGTAATTAAAGGTAAGAAGTGGTAAATAAAATTAGAAACATTAGGAACAATATAAGAAATAAAAAATACATTAAAAAATCTTGTAAATACTTTTTATATCATTTTGAAAGATGAGGGAAATTACCTTTTCTGGAATTAAAGAACCTTCAAAACGATGTAATCTCTTTCTCCACACTAAAGCCATATACGGTTGAACAGGAAGTCGTACACGGTACAATATCCATAGGGTGACATTCCCTTTAAATCACAAGATAAATAAAACCTAGAAACAAAATATTGTGGCAACTCTGATAACGAGAATAAGTTTGTTAATTTTGGTTTAATGTATTTCTGAGTGTAGTGTAATTATAGACATTTTAATGAATGACTTAATACAGTCAAGTACAACTATAATATCTTGTACTTTGGCCATTTAAGAAAAAAAAATTGCGTAAACAATATTCACTTTCTTTGACATACATAATTTCAAATTGCAATGTCAGGAAATTTTAAAAATGTTTCCTTAGCATAATACCATAAATAGTTAAAACCGTTATTAATTGGATGGATTTGTTTAAAACCATAAGTTTATAAGATATGTTCCGTAAGTATGGCACTTCCGATACTTCGTAATGCCAGAGACTTACTGAGAGCTAGTTCGAGAACGACAAGAGATAATTGACTACACGTGGTTTTGCAGTCCATCATCTTATTTAGTCTGTACTAAGCCTTTGACAGCGCCTCACCAGGCGTCGCTTTACGAGAATCTATGACGTTTCACCTACGTCACTTGAACCAGCAACAAACTTATGGAATTAACTTATGGACTTATGTTAAAAACTGATGATATTAGCCGATAATGTATGTAATTGGACCTTGTTTAATTAAACGTAACCTAAACAATTAGGTGTTTATTTATCGAGGCGATAGCGGAGTACCATATTTAGAGAGAATTCGCTTCCTGACTCGTTCATTTAAAAACTAATCTCTCGCCAGATCATAATACGTGTATCAAACTCAAAAGTGTTCGGATCGCAATCACAGTCGGTGGAAAAATGAACGCCATAGAAAAATTTCTTAAGTTCTTAGTCGTGTTTCTTAACTTTGGATGTCTTTTGGGTACAATAGTACCACCATTACCTGTTCCAAATTACGGTAAAAGTTAAAAATTTTATTATAATTTATAAATTTAAATTATGTTCTTTTTAATATTTTAAATTATAATTTTTAGATGACGTAGTGCATTTGCGACCAGTTTTTCGAAGCGATCCCGATCAAAGTCCGCCCAATATAAGCGAAAATATTGAGAGTGGAGGAGGAGGAGGAGTAAATGGAAAATTTAATATTTTTAGGATTAATTTTTAGGATTAATTTTATATTTTAAATTAATTCTAATGTATAAATATTATTAAGAATTGAAATATATTTTATTATTATTATTGTTTTAAATTTAGAAAATCTTGTCTATGCATTGCCTCGCTTGTTGTAAGCTGAACCATAATATCCAAGCGTGTCGTAATGGCAAGGTAAAATGTTACGAATTAACTAGATATATTTTTGAAGAATGAACTAGCGAATTGATAACCTACTATGGGTGGTTTATTATACCTTACGCCCCCGAGGGAGTTTAAACAGTGTTCCAAAAAGGGATAGTGGAAGAACCGAAGTACTGTGGGTTGTATGAGCGATTTTGAGTCGAAAATGTAACTTCTATGACATTTTGCCGTCCGGGCCACTGTTTTCGAGATATGATCTGAGTAATTTACGGAACCACGTAATTAAATTAGAAATAATTGTCTTTCAGTTTCTTAATGAAATGTTAAGGGGTCATCCGTAAAATACTCCAATCTTAACTTGAAAAGTGTCCCTTATGACAAAATGTCATATAACATTTTCGACTCAAAATCGTATAAAGAACATCCCCCTTAATTTATGCCAGACTTATCAGATATATATATATATATATATATACGAATTAATAATTTAAATATCGCTTTCAGATCTGCATTACGCAAACCTGTATAAAATACATGAACCGTTTGAAAAGTATATCTCCAGCCGACGAAGGTCGTCTTAACGAGAGACGTAGAGGAAGACAGAGGCACAATTTCTTCCCCGATAGCCCTGTTGTTGATTACGACTACGAAACACGATGCAGGGCTTTACACCCTTTCAACCCTGAAATACGATATTTGGTAAATTTTTTTGGTCTTTAAGCCTTTTCTCAAAAACATCATGAAATGTAACTAATCTGTTACATTTCAGCCCGCGCATGCCTTATCCGACTGCGTCTTTCACTGCTATTCGCCAGTTTTAAACCAACAATTCACCCATTCCTCGTACAATGGCGATGTGTGTGGAGACAAAAAAGTACTTTTTAATTTATTTTATTAAAACTTAAATGATAATTGCTTTTAAAAAATTTATATTTATATTTTTGTGTTTAAGCTTTGTTGGAATGGTGAATGTCGCGAACAAGGCGATACTTTGGACTATATACGTTGCAGGGCTAAATTTCCAACCAGACCCGTTTTGGTATGATTGTTATGAATTTAATTATTGATAGTAGTTTGTGAAAATTAAAACTTTCTTCTATTACTATTTAATATCTTCTACTATGAAATACAGGGTGTTTCAAAAATTGTGGTACAGTTGGTTCTATGGGGAATCGATTTGAGTCGAAAGTGTTCGGTGACATTTTGCTTTAAGGGTCACCGTTTACAAGTTATAATTAGAGTGTTTTAAAGACGATCCCTTCAATTTAAGTTAAAAATTGAAATATAATACTAATTTTAATAAGGGGTCGTCCGTAAAACACTTCAATCATAACTTGTTTAAGGTGTCCCTTAGGGCAAAATGCCATAGAACATTTTTGACTCAAAATCCCAAATATAACCCACTCTACTTCGGTCCTACTACCCTCCCTTTTTGGAAAATTCATTATAATAAAATATTACTACATTATCAAATTTAAAATATGATATTATTTTAAATTTAAATTTAAAGGCATTAGTTCAATTGGAGTGCAACATTGTATGTAAAACACTGGATGACAATCGAATATGGATTTACAAGAAAGAACATAGCCCTTCTTGCGATCCTCCTTTCTGTATGTTATGTTTTTAAAGTTAATTTTTAAAATATTAAATATTTGAAATTCTAAACAGGGTTGCCTCGTAAACAAGACGCAAACTCCGCATTCCAATAACTTCATTAACTATAATAATTAATACTTATGTTTTGTATTTTGCACCCATGGAAGCTTAAAGAATTAAAATAGATTTTTATTTGACCTCAGTGACCCTAAAATTATTTAATATCGCAGAGTAAGGCGACACCTTGCAAAACCCAATTACTCGTTTGTAAACTAGAACTCAAGTCAAACGAGGTTATATATTCTTCGTCGGTTCTACCGGGTTTTTTATAAACCGGACATTCGTAAAGATTGACGTTTTTGCCTTCTGTGGAATTGACCGCAAATATATGTATAACTGGCATGGGTTCGAATAGAACTTTTGGTTTGGAAGGTCTTAGTTGACATAATTTTCGGTCCCAACCAGCGCCGTCCAAATACAGGCCGTAGACGTAAACGCCTTCAGCTGGAGGTCCGGTTATATCCTCTTTCATCATGCGGGTCACTTCGTTGTGTTGGACCGCGGTGTCCAGAGCCCAACCCTTATGGAGGCGAGTCACTTCCTTCAAAGGGTCAAGGAAATGGGCCAAAATCGAATACGAATTTATAACTCAAAGGCTAGGATTAAGGAACAATAATGCGTGAACACGTGCTCATGGTCAAAAAAGATGTGACGAGTTTTCAAAAGGCTAATGAAGACGTGCTGAGAGATTAATGATTTAATCATATCAACCCATTCGCAATAGTGCAAGGTGTTTCAATGCATTTTTACAACATCAATTGATTAAGTTAAATTATCGTACCTGTCTCATAGCGGTGAGAAATCCTTGAGGATTGAAGAAGCCAGCCATCCAAAATGCGTTTGGTCTCCCTTCCGCTAACCAGTTTCGAAACTGGGCATCTCGTTCTTGCAATTCCGAAAACCAGAAGCTAAGAGTAGCTGATTCCCAAGAAATCTGTGTAAAGAGACAAAATAATTTCATAAACAAATACAATTGAAATTATTTTGATTATTGATCCACTGACTAACAACAGTTACTGATCCACTGACCTTTTTCCATGACGTTGGTATCTTTCCATCATACATGGAGTCAAGAGCGTCTTGCAGACTTTCACTCATGATTATGGTGCCTTCAATCGCCAACTGTAGGTCTAATAGAGTGCTTCGTACCACTGTTAGTAACTTTTGCACGCGACCAATCTCTTGGCGTAAGAAAATGTTCATGGGTTCCAAAAGACCCAAGGCAATGAGGCGAGCTTTAACTTCGTGATCAACGTAATCTTCGGGTAGTTTAGAGATCATGTCAGTGGCCAGCCTAAGGACATTGGCTTCTCTAGTATCTCCGATGTTATCAGTGTTTACTTTGGGTTGAATGCTTAGAATATTGAGAAGGATATCTTGGGCGGTGTTAATTTGGTGACTATGAAAGTAAACAAAATGGACAAGTCAATATAAAAGTGGTTTTTCATGAAAAAAATTCAATTATAATTGTAACGTGTGTTTGAAGAGTAGGTTACAAACTTTTTGAGAAATGGAAAACTTTGGATCATTTTAGAGGAGAATAAGGTACCAAGCATTTCTTTAGCATATTTCAATGTTCAAGAGAATTAGCCCACACAAAAATGTTACTTACGTTATATCCGCATTTTGATGCAGTCCAAAAACCTCGGGAGAATCAATCTGGGGTAAGGAATTAATGTAATCCAAATACTGGGTGATGGTATGACAAGGAGGTCTATGATATCCCGTAGCGAACTCAAAATCAGAGGAAAGCAACCTTTCAGTTATCCATTCGTCGGTGTAGGTATGCAACAGCCGTTTATCAAAATCATCCGTCACTCTGCCACCGTACATCACTTCTCCTAACATATAGGATACGGTACGCCAACAAATACCAATTTTTGGGTCAACATCGTCCAAATGTTTCTGAAGAAACTGCATAGAAGCCGAGAAATCTGATTGGTTGAATTCGTAGGGTATATTCCATCCTAGTGGGCCGTATTTCCTGCGTTCTTGGACAATGGTGTGTAAAAATGCCAGGGCGAATAGAACGGGTTGCCATTGAGGACCAGTTGAAAAATCGAGTATGTCTTGGGTAAGACTCGCGAATGTACGCTTCAAACTAGCCCGAATTCCTTGCGGGGGATCATTTGTGAATTTTATTGACGTCTGTCAGTACAAGGATAAAATTTGTTCAGAGGTTTGGATGAGTTTCAAAAATACACGGTCAGAGCGGACTGGTCATAGGGCGACAACGACTGAAGGCTGAAAGGACCTAGTCAATCAGTATTTGTGAGAAAATTCGAGCCAGACACTATAGGCGAGGGCCTTTGACCCTTAGGCTTGTCAGTCCACCCTGGCTAAGCTTGAAACGGTTGGGTTAATCTACTTGGTTAAATTGTTAATACCTGCAATAAACCAATTGGAAACTGCGGATGTATCTCGGTTGTTATCCACACTCTAAAATCGGCGTGAATTGTCTCCGTTTCGAGCAAGGCATCGAGCAATTCCTCGCAGAATTTTAAACTCAAATGGCAATTTTGCAACAAAACCCAGCTTCCATTCTCCATGGACTGATTTAGTAACTGTCTACCGGGAACTTCTTGTCCTTGTCCCATAGAGATAGACCGACATTCGAGTTGTAATCTCTTGGCTAATGACTCAATCTGAACGGTGGGGTCAGCCCCGACTGATAGAAAACAAACTAAAGGAGTTCGATTGTCCGATTCGGACCACGTTTCTTCGAGATCAAGGATAATTTCCTCGGAATAAATTGGATCTAGTGATTCTACGACGAAAGCATTTTTATAGAGAAGAAATAGACCTAAGTTCGAAATGGTGTCAATATACCGGAAACGTATTTTCGGGCTTGGGAAATGGTCCTATCAGGACACCAGGATCTTATAAGTAAGAGTTTTTGAAAAACATTCAAGGTCATGCCGTAATTCTCAGGCATGACTTCCTCTTCCGGTCTATCGGAATCTACCCACGTTTTCCACGTCTTTTCATTATTGGTAACCTTTTAAATATTTTAAACATTAAATTCGGTTACTAATAATTAATAAAAAAACTGTTAGAATGTAGAGTTACTTGTTTTAAAATGTTTTCAAACTCAGGCAAGTAACTTAATTGAACTAAATTAAGCCAAGTTACTTCTAACATCCATTTAAATGGTTTAGGTGGAATTTTTTTCAACTCTAACGATGCCCCGCCTAAATGGGTTTTTTTATATTTTAATCCTTGTTAACGTTAAATAATTCAAAGCCTACCTTTAATTAATGTAAAAAATTGTTGGTAATTAACTTTCCCACTATGCAAGTCAATTTTAAGCGCCAATAAAAGCGTAAAGAGAAATTTATGATTTTCGTAAACTCCCCGTACTTGTGACTTGTAAACCGTGTACGTTAAAAATGAAATAATATTTTGTACTCTCTGAAAAACGATGGAACTTCCAGCAGATCTGTAGGAACTTAATTAGTAATTGCAGAAGTACATAATACTTCTCTTCGAGAGAAGTGTACCACAAATACCTTGCTAAAGAAAGGTCAAACAATTGCAAAAACTGTCTCAAGGAAGTTTGGTACATGACATTAACCATGCTCATTTCGACCACCAAAAAGTAAAGTAGACTACCACGTGTAGCCACTGCTCGAAATTCTTCTCTAGCTTCGTTAATTTTACATTGAGTCTCGGCCGACACTCTGAGATTTTTGCTAACTTGTTGAGTGACAGTTTTAGTGTCTTGCAAGACAATAATCAAGTCTTCATCGTCGACTAACGACCCCTAAAAGCCAATATTTATCAACTTCCTATACTTGGACATCATAACGACCGCGGAACTTAAAACTGTTTTTATGACACCATCTCTGTCGTACCTTGGTACTGGTCAACCTAAACAAAAGGCTATCTTCAAATTCTTGAATTTTCCGTTTATTTTCCATCACATCTTGCATCAAGGCGATTCGTTCGCTTTCAAGTTCCTAAACGTAATGCTCAGAATCAAGTTGGGAAAGAACAACTCGTTTTTATGTCCTTACAGCTTTTTCTTTAATGATAACTCTACCGAGTAGTTGGTCTTCGAGACCTTTGACCGTAACTGTGAAGTCAATCAACGCGACCTTCGCTGAAACATCGGGTGAGTACGATGGATTTGATAATTTCGAAGTTACGTATAATTTAAAACCGGGTAAAAGGTCGCATTCTTTTTCGCCAATCATAACCTTCGTTGGAAATTGCGCGTGTTACGTATCAAATTAAGTTACCGTCCGAGAGGTCGGACATTCTCCATAAATTCCATACTCGTGAAACAAAAAGAAAGTAATAATAATAAAAATAAAAACACAAAAACAAAAAAAAACTTTATTTCTCTTCACAAAATAAAATAAAATAATCAATCGAAAATAAAATATAAAAAAGGTTATTTCTCTTCACAAAATAAAATAAAATGAAATAAAATAATGAGACGAAAATAAAATCCCCCCTTATAACTTTATTTATTTTCACAAATCTTCACAAAATAAGATCAAATAATCAAATAAAAATAAAATAAAATAATCAAACGAAAATAAAATAAAATAATCAAACGAAAATAAAATAAAATAATCAAACGAAAATAAAATAAAATAATCAAACGAAAATAAAATAAAATAATCAAACGAAAATAAAATAAAATAATCAAACGAAAATAAAATAATCAAACGAAAATAAAATAATCAAACGAAAATAAAATAAAATAATCAAACAAAAATAAAATAAAATAATCAGACAAAAATAAAATAAAATAATCAGACAAAAATAAAAAATGATTATTTTTTTCTTTTGTATTTGAACAAAATTTGTGAGCAGTGATTTGGTTTTTACTATCAAATAATCCCCAAATGTCCGACCTCTTGTTACAGCCTAAAATCATGTATACCTTGATTAAACTTCCAGATTTAATGAAGTTCTTTTCTAAAATATTATCTAAAATTGGATCAAGCTCTTCACCAACATCCTCGATTAAGATTGGTCTTCCAAGAGACAAACTATCTTCCAAGTGTTGACGAAAGTATTTATGATTTAAAGAAGTTATCTAATTGGTTATATAAATAAATATCGAATAGAACTTGTACAAATTTTAAGGGCGATTTCATCATGATTGACTTCATATACCCTTTACCTGTAACTCATTCTTGGATTCTCTATTCTTAATCCATTGCTTTCCCTGACCTTGCGGATCAATTAATAACGGATAACAATTAGTTTTTGTAATTATGATCCCATTTTGAATGGATAATTCGTCGCTAGGCAATCCTTGGAAATTCCACTCGGAAATCTGATTTATTATACATACTGTTATCATAAGTTCATAAGATATGTTCCATAAGTTTGTCACTGGTTACTGAGAGCTTGTCACGAAGTGACGTAGGTCATAGATTCTCGTAAAGCGACGCCTAGTGAGGGGCTGTCAAAGGCTTAGTAAATAGGAAGATGAACTGCAAAATTAACCAAGTGTAGGATTTCAATTCTCGCTTGTCGTTCTCGAACTAGCTCTCAGTAAGTAAGTTTCTACCATTACGAAGTATAGGTAGTGTCAAACTTATGGAACATATCATATAAACTTATGCTGTTACTGAAGAGACAGTATTATAAGGTATATATCGATCCGCTTACTGTCGAAGGGTCAGATAACATTTCCGTAAAATTCAAGTTATCGGAAAATGGAATCTCTCGCAAACTTAGTTCCCCCGTCCAATGTTGCGAAAGGACATTGCGATATTCTTGATTGAAAGGTCCCATGTATGACAGAAAACCCGTAGCCAATAGCGCATCTCCTACCAATCTACGTCCCAAAAATAAGTGTGTATAAATCTACCTTCGTCAGAACACGCGTCTAATTAAGTATACCTCCTATTCTGTTCCTTGAGATTTTTACTCTGTTCGGTCCATCGCCTATTTTCCTCGCCTAATTCGGTAATCAATGTCGCTGCTCTGGACATTTTTCTTCGACATATTGAAGTTTGATTCTCTAATTTCTAAACGTACGGACCCGAATTGGGTTAGCGCGATACTAAGGTCAAGCCCAAAGTGTCTGAGTGACTTGTTTTGTTTTAGGTAAGAAAACTATTTTTATAAATCAACTCTTCAGTTTCGAATTGACGTAAACCCAAGAAATTTTCCAAAATAAATTGAACAGGGTTGCCGTGAAATTTCAGGTTCAAATTCCCTGACATTTCCAGGTTTTCCCTGTACTTTTTTTATACAATTTTCCATGACTTTTTTTAGGCCCAATTGTCATTGTTGTTATTATAACTTGACAATTGCGTTCAAATATTTAACATAAAACATCGCGGACTCTGCGGAGCAAGCAAATTTGGTTTTTGGTCAAACGTGATCTCGCTAAAACGGCGTTTAACCCTGACCCATCTAAATGGTTGAAATTCTTATAATTCCCTGACTTTTACAGGTTTTCCCTGACCTGTGGCAACACTGATAAAATTCCCTGCCTTTCCCCTGACCTTTTTGGCCCATATTTTCATTCCCTGACCCGTAACCACCGTTTAGTGAAAAATAAACAAAAAAAAACAACTTACATCTTTCTCGTGCATGGCTTCATCATATTGCGCTTTAACTTCCTTCAACTCTTCTTCCTTTTCGGTTAATTCCGCCTCAACTTTAGCCAGTTCGGCCATAGCAACGGACAACCTAGCTTCTTGAATGGCTAAATTAGCCTACAATACCAAATACCCGTTACGCGTTACCACCTTTCTTCCAACCAAATCTGTCCGCGTCACGTACCTTCAACGGTAACACCTCTTTATTAATTCCAAAAAAGGCTACCATGGACTTAGTCCACGACAGTAACCCAGCCACGTCCCCGCAGACGCGTTTCGCAGTTTCCATATTGTAATCCTCCATACTTAAATAGGGTTCCATCAGTTCGACAATCTCGTCGTTTATCGTGTCCTTGGGGTAATTTTGAAGGGCTTGAAGGAACCCGGCTCCGGACATTAACTTTAAGGATTCATCCCACGATGGTTTCATGCATTTTTTCTCGGGGTCACGTTGGACTTGTTGGAGTCTACGTTGAAACAGTATCAAGACGCAATCCATAATCCGCATAATCAAGTGCGGAGGTCGTCCTAATTTTCTAACAGTGGCGATATGCGCGGGTTTAATGGTATTCAAGGCGGCTTCCGCTTCTTCTAAAGCGGGTCTGGCGGCTTCCAATTTCTCTTCCGCAACGGATTTATCAACAGCGATATCATCAACGATGGCTTTAGCTCGAATTTTGGCTTTTTCGACGCTATCTTTGACGGTTTCCGCGGCCTTGGCTCGGAGTGTCACTTCGTTTAAAACTTTGGCCGCTGTATCAACGGCTATGGCTAGCTCTTTCTCCATAATGGCCAATTCTTTCTTGAGTTTTTCAACCGAAACTGAGGCTTCGGCCAATTTGGCTAAACCATTGTCCATACGGGTGGCCATTTCGGCGATTTCGTCGCGTTTATGATAGTAAACGTTTTTATAACCGCTTATGAACGACAGATACGATTTAGGGGTCACGTGACACGTTCTTCTGTACCTGAAAAGTAACCGGAGTTAACTGGAAAATATCTAATTAAAATTGTGTAATTACCTTTCGAAGTAATCTTTGCAGCATTCGGCAACCTTCTGATGGACGCTACTCATGCTAATGGCCAAATTTTCCTTTACATCATGAGAACATTGGTCAAAATCGCTTAAAAAGTGTCGGGCTACCGCGTTTAAGGCATCTTTAGGCCATGGTAAGAACCAATCAATGGTACAAGCTGATATAAAACCGGGGAATTTCAGGGCCCTGGTTCTGAATTTTTCACCATCCTAACAACAAACGATCTCAAAGATTAATTAACGATGTTAATCACGAAGCTGTTACGTTTACAAAAACTCACGGGCGAAAAGCACAAGACTATATGTAAATTCTTTCTACTGCGTGCCAGGAAAAACTCCATGACGTTATCGGGTGTAGGTGGAGTTTTTGGTTGCTCGCGTTTCATGATTGGCATTAATTCTTGAATTAATTCGGTTTGTTCATCTCGCGAGAACAGATTAGAAACCTTAAGTTCAAATTATATTAATTTCCGAATTCCCAATTAAATCAGAGAAATGTTTTGCAAGACGGACCATTCCGGATGAGAGAATATTGTTCAAATATTCCAAAAATCCCTCTTCTTTTACGTCTTGATCAGAAAATATGAATGTAGTCCCTTTATCTTGAATACCGGTGGTACGATACAGTATTTTCAGGTCTTCCAACAAGTTGTTCGTATTGTAAGACCTGTTACGTAACACGCGAATGCATGCGACAATTGCACTACGTATCACTTCTCTCCGAGAGAAGTGTACCAGCACAAAGCGGGGTAATTGTAACATGATTCTTCTCAACACCCCTTAAGGTTACTAAACCGAATCACATACGCGACAAATAGTTCCCTCATCATTACTCTTTTAGCGCTTAACTATTTGGCAAGGCGGAGGCGCTTGTGGATTTTTGTACCGCGTCAAGACAATCAAGGTTTGTGGATTGATTCATAAGGATTTAGTACCAAACAGTTATAGAATTCACCCCCCCCCCCACGATGCGATGTCCATCTGAAATTTGATTGAAAAGAGAGCAAACAAAAATGGCTCCCTGGCCTAGGAAGAACCATGTTACATAAGAGAAAGTAACAGATACAGAGTGTCATATCCTTCTTCTGGTATCATGTAAGGCGGAGCATTTTGATTTCCTACCTTGTTAAAGTAATTTGAAATGTTTTGTAACCAGCGATAAAGGACGCTAATTTAGTTAAAGACTGTTTGCCAGAACCTCCAACGCCGACTAAAAGAGCGTTTCCACCTGGCATACGAATTATTCTAGCAATCTAAATTAAATCAATCGCAGCCCAATTCGATATAACCAATGATATGATCAGTTAATCGTAGGATGATTCCGCGTCATACCTTAACCAAGTGAATCATAGCGTCTTCGAAGAAAACCAGATCTAAACCGGTTCCCCTGATCACTTCATTGTACAATGTTTGCAATGATTTCAGCCTTTGCTCCAAAATAGTTAAATTTTCAACTGGCTCGTATATTTTTGGGATTTCAACTTCGCTCTCTTCCTCATCTCCCGTTCCTTCGGGCACATCTCTGAGTGCGCAAACCAAAAGACATTAAAGAAATAGCACACGCAAGGCACACGTTGCTATTATAGTACCTCAAGAAATCGACAAAGTATCGCGTCTTCTTGACATATTTGACGTAACTTTTACCCAAGTTTTCTTTGACTAAATCGAGCATGGCAGTTTCGAACTTTATTTGTTCGGACAAATCGACAAACCTGTCCGCGATTACTCGCGTACATTCGTGTTTCCATAAGGATAGTATGGTTTCGGGGGTGTTAATAACGTTCGATTGAGCCGAAACCATTCCTTGCCAAACCCTCGACAAATCACGTAGATTGAAAATGTAGTGAAATTTAGCCGGAGTTGGTAGCATATTTGTCTGAGACAAAATTTGTAAATTTTAAGAAATTCAATTCAATGCTCTTTTTGAACCTTAGAACCGTTTCGATTTGCCATAAAAACAGGCAAGTAGGGTTCGTACAACTTTTAGAAAACCGATTTTCCCACGGTTTTTTCACATATATTTCCCTGAGTTTTCCATGTTTTCCAAATATATTTCCCTGAGTTTTCCATGTTTTTCAAATATATTTCCCTGAGTTTTCCAGGTTTTTCAAATGTAATTCCCTGAGTTTTAAATTTTTTTTCCCATACATGGACTAACAACAACGGAAGTGGCTTTTTTATAGTTGAAGCAACCCTTCAGACCAAAATCACTCAAGCCTCACAAAATTCCCTGATTTCCCTGAATTTTACTAAAAACTGTAATTTTCCCTGACTTTCCCAGGTTTGTATGAACCCTGTTAAGGTTCCAAAGTTGCGAATAATACAAGACTGTAATTACAATTGTCCATTGCCACAGTTTTCTTGTCAACGAGACAAGTTGAAGGACAGTGTCTATGACTTCGTCGCAAAAACCTCTGGCGCTTGTGTAATGCCCACCACCAATAACACCTACCCGGGAATTATTTAACGTAAGAAATACCAAACTATAGGCCTACTTCAAACTCGGGAAACGTACGGAATATTTTGTCTATGGAAGAATCAGAAGGAAGGGTACAGTTAAAAATGGTAAAATGGCGTTTTAGACGAGACGGGATATCATTGCGGCCACCACCTGGGTGACACATTGCAGCCAAAAATTGGATATCTTGCAATACGATAAATTCACCGGGTTTTTCCAGGTTGTAAAAACCTTTCATTTCAATTGTTTGGCGAACAATTTCATTCGTGACCTTTTTGAAACAATATATCATTTAGTTTTATGATAATGGTGTGTCTGGTTTTTAATTTTAATTCGCTAACTTGATCTCCCCATTCGTTGATCATTGGCATATTAATATCGTCAATAAAAATGCTCATTTTTTTACCAGCTGGAGGACCGTAAGTTGAACCAATTCTTTTGTCAATAAAGCTTTCGACAGTTCTCTAGAAAAAGTTGAATTTGCGTATAGTACAAATACAAGTACATGTATCAGTACAAATACAAGTACATATATCAGTATAAATACAAGTACAGGTTAATTCCAACTTCGTTAGTAAATTCTAATAAAACTAAAACGAGTTAAGAAGTCCTACTTGAAAATGCATCGTAGTAGAGGCGGATGAGAAATTAAACGTTTTCGACAAATGCGTTTCAGGATTGTATTTTTTCACGAAGGCCTTTATCATGACGGTTTTGGCAGTTCCAGATTCTCCCAATAAAAGTACGGGCTTTAATAAAGAACAGTCCTACGTCAGCTCTAATGGGACGCTTTAAAGTCTCCGATATCTAGAGCTACCTTTCCAAGTTTAGCGACTGTTTTAATCAGAAACTCTGTTCGAACATTATCAATATTCGGTATTAAAATAGAGGAATAATCAGCGGGCGTGATATCAGGGTAGATATAATCCTCAACTTTAGTGTTCCAATGTTGCCAAGACCCTGTTCAACGTCAAAACAATATTTTTACCCACCCCAAAAATGATGGACCCTTGGGTTAAATGGTACCTTTTTCATCGACTAAATAATCGAACATATTACTATCTTCGCTTTGCGGTGGCAAATCTAAGACTTTTCCTAAAGAACTTCTCAAATATCCCTCGAAAAGTACTCGATTGCTGACTTCGACAAAAGCGCCAATACTCCACATTAAAGCAAAAACGTAAAGCTTCCCTAGCATTTTGGAGTTCAAGTCATCTCGTTTATCTTCGGGTGGTAATAACCCTTCCAGCAAATTAGTCGCTTGTTGAATGATATTGCATTCTAAAACGTTCATTTTGTAGACTAAATTGTGTTTGGACCATTGGAAACAACTTTCGAATGATGATTCGAAAAGTTCCATGATGGTGGTACTGTGGGTTGGACAGTTTTTGGCCAACCAAGCCTGTAAATCGATGTAATTAACGTATCTTCCAGAAACAGTTAATTGTGATTGTGATGTATAATCTCCCAAAGAACATTCCCCTTAATTTATGTCAGACTTATCAGAAACACCCTGTATATTTTAGGAACAGAAACTACCCTAATTTCTAAAACCTACAATTTATTTCTAAAATACTAAAGCGATTCCTTGGAAATCTGCTTCTGCCGCTTCAAAAGCCTTAAATTTTAGGTAATTAATTTTTATCGCAACCGATTTATATCCTGTCTGTTTCGAAGTTTCTGATTGCTCATTAATTTTAAGAGAAAAATAAATACCTGTAAAACTGGACGCCAATTCAAACCGGACGAGCTCATATAAACCATTCCATTCCTGGAGACAGTTGCCGGTGAAGCGTTGTCGATACTGTGTACTTCAAAGATAACTTTACAACTGGGAGACATTGGTATTCTATCCCCATTAGCTAAGGTTAAAGTTCGGTTATCATCCAAAACGGAATTTAAATTTTCAATCCAAACGGCGTCGACGGGTCCATCCAAAACCAACCATATATGATCTCCTTTCTTAGCTTTCAAAGTTTTCCTCCATAAAGTTGAAAATATCCCATCAGTCCAATCATTAGTGGCCACGTCCAATCTGCCAAACATTTGTGACGAGCTGATAGCTTTGGGATTCATTCTCATTTCCTTGTAATTGGTCCCGAGTTTCGTTAAGGCCTTCATCAGCATTTGAATGCAAGTAGTTTTTCCCGATCCTGATGGACCTAACGTCATGATACCGTGACGTACCAGTTGAATTTCGTAGAGTTGGATAAGCTTTAAAGTCCATGACGTATGGTTAATTAATCCTTCGGCTTCGACGGTTTCCTCTATGGCTTTTTCCAAGTCAGGGTAACTTTGTTTTTCCATTGTTATACCGGGAAATAAGTCAGTTATTAATGAGAGGAATAATGGTTCATCTTCGTCTACTAATTTGGATAAATTCATTCCTCTAAGGACTCTCATGACAATCATACTCTCGGAATCGCTAGGATGTTGTTTCTTTGTCGCTCCTAGAGTTCTTAAAACCGAAAGTATGTTCCGTAAACCAAAATCGTAGTGTACTTGTTTGGTAAGTTGTTCTTCGCACAGTTTATAAAGCGTGTAAAATTTTCTGGCCAATGTTATGTTCTCTAAAAATCCGCAACTGGCCAATTTAACGCGGATAATTATTTGTCTATCGGGTACCATCATGGCGACAGTACGAAACTGAACTTTTAAGTTTTCCGGAAGTTCTTGTCTACCGGCGTAACCCGGATTCTATCAGAGAAGTTATTGTGGTTGTATTCTTAGAAGGAAATGTTCATGTAACAAAACATTATGCCTTAAAAATATCAAAAATAAATAAATAAATGATCTCTTATTACAAAATAATTAGGATTTAATTAGTCTTAAAAATAATCAAGGACTACTGCGGCGTCCACCATTGGATTACTGGCGCCTGCTAAATTGAACCTCTTACCTCTACCTGATTGGTTGAATTCTGTCATGCTGAGAGAGGTTCGGTTTAGCAGACGGCACTAAATCAATAGTGGCGCAGTCCTCGTTTTTAAGCATAATTAAATGCTAATTATTTTGTAATAAGAGATCATTTACTTTTTTATTTTAATATTTTCCTTTATATTTAGAAAAAGTCCGTTCTTTTAAGGTATAATATTATGTTACCTGAACTTTTAAGTATTTTCAATAAGTTATAATGATGCAATACTAACCATAGTTAAAAATATCCCAAATTCGGGATTTAATGGTACGATATCTCCATCGGAGAAGACAAAGGAAGGTTTCTTTTCCTTCTTGCATGTTAAAACAATCGCGATTTGTTGCGCCGCGACTGACAACACTGGGAGTCTAATTCGGTTGAATTCGTCGAAGCAACCCCAACTTCCGGATTGAGCTAGGCCTAAATTTATTCCACGAATCAAGGAAAGGCGTTGATACTTCAGAAATAGCTCAACAACCTACCCTTAAAAATGCGGCCTAAGCCTCGATAATCCATTTGATCCGAACAGTTGAAAACTACTACGTATTTTCCCAGAGCTTTACCCATGTCTTTAGTGGTTTCTGTTTTACCCGTTCCCGCCGGACCAGTAGGACAACCACCCATACTCATACTTATCGCTTGTGCCAATGTTATATAGCATCTAGAAAGGATTTAATATAGGCCTACTTAACAGTATACGAAGTCATTTAAGACTGTCCAGTTTTCCTATAGTATTTTGTACCTATCTGTAAGTGGAGTGATCACGAGTCTCTCCGTACATCCCAGAAACTCATTCTGATAGTGAAAATTAACGTCGGTAATTGAAATGACAGTTTTGTCAATATCTTCCTTGAAATAAAAGCGGCATTGTCTTAGCCATTCAAAATCGGATGGCGATTTGAGTTTCATAGCGCACTAAAATATATTTTACGAGTTCAGCGTACGAGGCCACGAGTGCTTAAAATTAAATATAATAAAATTCTCACTAAGCTATCAAAGATATCACGCTGGTGTACGTGAATCGTGACCAACGTCTCGAACTTTGTTCTATCAATTGGACTAAGTTCTTTGGCCGTGTGTTCAATCAGACTGTTTAAAACTTCTAAAAAGACTTCGTTAGTTTGCGTCATAATTTTTTTATCAGTTGACGAGCAAAATAAAGCGTTCTCCGCGTCTTTCGTCCAAATTATTTCGAGACCCAGTAACCCAACCTATATTCAATTATTACTTACTAATCAATTAAAACAAAGAATTGATTAATTTCCAAATTGTACCTGAGCGGGATAAGTGTTTAAAAACTCTAATAGATTAAATGTAGGTTCTTGCATAGCACCAATAGCTTGTTTTATAATGCAATGCAGGGAGTGTTGGGCCATTTTTAACAAGGACATTAACCAGATCTCAACGTTTCCTTCGCATTTCACTGGTTTTTGTAACTAGAAGTAGGAAGGCTTATTTTAGAACTAAAGCCTTTCTTAAAACCACATCCTCTTTGACCATAGGTTCATATGATATGCTCTATAAGTTTGTCACTGGTTATAAACTGGAGCTTGTCATGACATGAAGTGACGTAGGTCATAAATTCTCGTAAAGCGACGACTGGTGAGGCGCTGTCAAAGGCTTAGTAATAAAGACTAAATAGGAAGATGGACCGAGTGTAGTCAATTCTCGCTTGTCGTTCTCGAACTAGCTCGAGCTCTAAGCCTCTAGATAGCATTGCGAAGTATTGGTACAGTCATACTTATGGGGGCATATCTTATAAACCTATGCTTAAATGACGTAATGAATTAATTAAAATTTAGACTAACTGTAAGGGTTTCTCCTTCGGAGGATGTAATGGCCGTTATGGTATCATAATCATTTTCGTCAAAACACAGAAACGCGGTGTTATCAAAGATACTTAGCAAATGATTTTGAATTGAATGCGAATCGCTGGCTTTTCCGAGTATTTCCAGCAAAGCCGGATCGGAAACGAAGAAAAATCGTGGGAAATGCAACCTCTTTTTTTCCAAATATCTGTACAATTTCGATATGAATCGTAACAACTCGGCGTCTAACCTATAATCCGCGATAAACAACAATAAACGGTTACGTACCCAGTTAACGATTTCTGACAAACTTCAAGTTGCTCCTGAAGATGCGGCAACAATTGTTTAAGAGTGTCGTCACCGACACAACATTCGACTACATTCGGCCTATCATGGGCTCGACTCATGATTTTCACCCAAGATTTATCGATACTCGAGAATCTCTTAGCTTCCTTCATTTAAAGCCAAAAATTGCTTCTCAATTAATTAAAATGAACCCAGACCGCGGACGTGATTGGTTTTATATACCTTAGGCAACTGTTTAGCAATATCTCCTCCTACAAATACGGCTTCCAAATAAACCCATAGATTTTGAACGAACAGCCAACGTTCCAATATTTCATTCGTATTAGTTAAGTCAAGGACCCAACGTTGGATAAGTTTACGAAAAGGGGCGTTGTAGCTAAAATGCAGTTGTCATAAGTAAGCCGAAACTTTTATCTAATAAGCTAATATCATACCGGTTACTCAATAGCGAACCCAAAACCATCAAACTATCCTCTAAAAGAAAAATAATTTCCCCGGTATGATCCCCGCGCAGCAAAAGTTCACCACGATTTTTGAAAGAAGTAAATTTTAGTTCGTTGGAACTCCATTCCGAAGCGACTTGCTTCAATTTGGCTTCGATGTCCTTCTCTTTCAAAGCCGAGACGCAAACGTCTTCAATGTCTTCTTTATGCGGCAGTAAAGAAGCCGTCATTATGTTTCGTAAACAAAAAGTGGAACTCTCCAGTTCAAAATTATGCCCCGTAATTTCGGCTAACCGATTCCAATGCCTTAATTTCATGGCTTTATTAGTCATTAATTCGAGTAATGGGCAAAGTTCGGTGAAGTCATCGATGGTTTTCTTCATGGTAAAGAATGCGGGCCATTCTTTCAAACCCTTGGGTAATTTGCGACATCTTCAACAATTAAGTTGAAAAAGAAATTAACTTTTTGAAAACAATTTAATGAAAAGGGCAGACAACATAACATTATACCAAGAAGCGATATCAAGTATACTAGGGAGAAGATATATGATGCCTAAGTATTCGCACGCCATAGTCCCAGTCCCCCGTTCAAAATAACAGAGGGGACGTACAAGGAGGCCGAGCTATTTCGCTTCTCCTCAGTCGGAGAATACGTAACCAAGAACCAATGAGATGCTGGTTGTAATTTATTTTTAAGGCATAATGTTATGATACCTGTACTTTTCCGTTTTCCCTTAATAAAATTTCGAGCTGCACCTATTTTGAAAGTCAACGAGTTCGTTACTAATTTTCTCAATATCAATTTCTTCCCAAACGATATCATAGTATTTGTTAACTCTTTCGATAACTTCGTTATAAAGTCGATATAATTTCTGTAGCAAGTTCAATTCCTTTTTCAGCTGATGTAGACGCGGAAACTCGGGGGCTGGTCTACCAAATAAAGAAGCCCCCTCGCAGTAGTTTAAGTATTTCAACCATAACGCGTCAAAATGATGCTACATGGTTCGCGACATTCACTTTAAAATTAAAGAAATTCACCAATTCGCCTAAAATGTTGCATTACCTGAAAAGCCGAGAGCTTATCCGAGGCATCAACTGGCGCCAAACCACTAACCATCGGACCTTTCTATTACATGAAGTAAATTTTATAGATACATATTTATTCCAGATTTCGGATACGTCTTTTTTAGTACAAACCTCGTCGTAATCAACGTAAAATTTTTCACATTGTTCAGTTAATTCTTTCAAATCCTTATCTAACTCGGCTTGAAAAATTGGTTGAACTGAGGTTAATAACGTTTGTTTCTCCGCGGACATTTCGCAAACTTTCTGCCAGTAATATCTCAAACTATCAAGTTGATCAATTTCATCCGTGTTTACGGAGACATTTAATTGGTGCAGAACTACGTAGCATTCCTGACCACAAAGTTTAATTTAAAATACCAAAATACTTCAAACCGTACTAGGCCTATAGCCATTCAATTTAAATTTACCTCAATCGGTAAAACGGACAATTCGAAATCAACCTCCCATTTTCGAACGTCTTTCAGAGCTTTGACCGCTAATTGAACGTCTTCCAAATCTTTCACGCTTCTTGCCAATTTCCGAGTTAAATCGGTCAGTACATGATGGACGCGGTGAATATTTTCGTTAAATTTTGATTTCACAGCCTGACCGATACCCTCGGACCACGCTTTGGCTTCTAACATTAATTGCGATTTAACAGCCTCTATTGGTTCATCAAAAACACGTTCAAAACATTATTACATTGATAATTTAATTTAAGCGAGAAAGCTGGGTTCATACAGAAGACAACTTCCCTGGCAAACAATCTTACCAATATCAATCATAAAACCACCGACGCGCATCTCAGAGGGTTCATCTTGAATCATTTTCTCAATCTTATTATACCACGAGATTCTACTTTCAAAATCCGGCACGGCGCATTCTCCCTTCAACAACTCATCAATGGCGCTTTTCTTACTTTCAGTCCATAAATGCGAATATTTATTAAGTTTCATGACTTGTTTATTCAAAACAGTTTTCATGTCCGTGATGCTGGTTCGAAGTGACAGATTTAATCTAGCTACTTCCTTGTTTTCCGTCACCTTCCGGTGAATTAATAATCCCCTTTGCGACCTCGGGGTCCCAGGGTTTGACGCGGCGCTGGTGATGTCCTGTATTATTTCACGGGACCAATTTGGTAACTGTTTAGTAGTGTCAGTAATTAGTGTGCCTGCAGTTTGAATCATTTGTTGAATTTCGGTCATATTTGGGCTGAATGTGATGACCGAGTTGCTTATCACGGCCTCTAATTTCAAGACTGGTCTCTTTATTGGTGGTTTGCTATCTATTTGTCGTCCTTTAGGTTTAGAATTCAACGCGAATCAAAATTTATGGTTGTAATGCGTAAATAATTAGCTGACTGTTTTACCATCTTTTAACATAATTCTTAATGATGTTAAGGCTTTGTAAATTGACTTTAATATGACATTCATGTACTGTTGCCAGAAAGTGGAGACAAAGTCGCAAGATGCCTCTTCCATTTGTTCCTCGTCTATGCCGGTAGCTATACGCGTAAAATCAAGTAACTTGAGCGTGTCGTGTCTTTTATTAAGACTTCAAGATAACTATTTAGTCTGATAATGAGCCTCGACGCTATTGTCGCTCAGTGAAGTTCACAGATTTATCTTAAATCTTAATAACAGTTTCTCAAAATCAATTCCCTCTTTGTATAAACGCTCACTGCGTCTTTATTAACACTCGAGGTTTCCTTCATTTATACTCCGCGATATTTTCCAAGTACCACCTTAAGGCCCTAATTATTTTAAATTAAAAGAATTTCACTTACGATGAGCTTTGAAATATTTCGAGTCACGAATAACTCCTAAGATATCCTTAATCGCGTTCGAAATGATGGTGCTTTTCATTTTCAAATCAGCACTGATTATTTTACAACGAGATTCCAATTTTTCAACAAAATCATCGACAGTTTCGGGTGTTTCGGAGTCGAACTGAAAATAGTCCAATTCCGATATCGAGACGAAAGACGTTTTAAGTCTCAAAGACATGATTGTATTTGCTCTTTCAACGATTCCTTTAACAACCGTAAGAGCTTCTTTCTCATTCTCGACAAACACTGGGAGATTGAGGCTCAAATAATTTAATTTCTTCAATCCACATTTGAGTGATTTGTTAGTTTTCTTAATAAATGGTCGTAATAGACCGTCTAATTCTAGCGCCAACATATCTTGATTGTTTTTAGCCATTGTTAATAGTTCCTAAAAATTCCGATACGAACTTTAATCCTTTACCCCATCGTAAAAGTTTCAACAGTAATATTACTGCTGTACCTGTAGAATGGCTTTGTTAGTATAGAGTTTCGTTTTGACACTAGAGAGATTTTGAGTGAACGGAGGGATTTCGTATCCGTTTTTAAGGAAAAAGTCACTTTCTTTCAATACTTCTAACAATTTTGGGTTGAAAATAAGAGTGAACTCTGAACTCAGTTGTAACCGCACTAGGTCCGTGGGTTTCAAAAGTTTCACCTAAGTTTTACACGGGAAATTTTAAAGTATTTAGGGTGTCATGCCGAAAATTGTCACTTTAACGAATTTCTTCACTCTCTCGGCTTAATACATTAACTTCAAGTATAAGTTCATAAGATATGTTTTATAAGTTTGGCACTTGTTACTGAAGAAGTGACGTAGGTGAGGCGCGGTCAAAGACTTAGTACAGACTATATAGGAAGATGGACTGCAAAACCGCGTGTAGTCAATTCTCGAACTAGCTCACTGTAAGTCTCTAGCATTACGAAGTACTTATAGAAAATATCTTATAAACTTATACTTTAAGGTTGTTACTTGTGTGGGATTAGTAAGCCTTCGTTCTAGTTAAATATTTGCCAAACGACTAATTTAAAGATAATTTTTTTTAGAAAAATAGACATATTAGGTCATTACAAAATAAAATGGCGGTCGGCTGAATATTTCATTTAAAACCAAAGCATTTGGGTTTGGCAAATAAAAGGGAAAGTGAAGTGTGACGTTATAATTAAAATTTGTTTATGTTAAGATTGTATTTACACTCAAGTGCTTTGAATGAATAAACTACCTCTTTTATCCATAATTTATAAACATGGCTTTGATAAACTATCAACCTATGTTTTAAACTATCACTCTTCTTTTTGACAATATTCCACGAAGAATACATAGCCAAATTCCATTTCTGTTGCGTCAAGATATTAACTGGCTGTGAAATTCTCATTTCCAGCGTTTTTGACCACATAAATTTACCTTTCAGGTAAAACAAGAATCAAATTTCAGCAAAATTTACATAAATTCAACATATTTTCTACACTAACCCATGGCTGGTAAAGTCATATTTGAAATGGGTGGACTCTTTTTACGCTTTTCAAAATGTTTCGTTACGGTATTAATCTCTTCTTTGTATAATACCAGGATCTTTTTGATTTTATCATCAACCGTAAGTTGCTCCAACTTCATACGTTCCAATACGAGTAAAAAGTTAACGGCTTGATACGCCGTTGGTATCATTTCAAAATGTTTATCTACCATATTCACTATGTCTTTCTGAAGTTTTAATTGGTTTAATTTTATTTTAGTTTAAAATGGAAATAGTAGATAATTTATGCGTATACTTGAATTTCGTAAGTTTCTTTGACGAAATAAATCAAATCTTCGTCGAAACTTAAGTTTCGGTAATCAATTAAGTCGTAGGTTTTGGTACGAATGTATTTAGACGCGCTCTCAAATTTGGAGCTTAGGTTAGTAAGATCTACATGTACGGGAGAGTTAGTTTTCTGTTAATATTTTGATTTGAACGACTTGAAACTTGATCAGGATTGCAATCAACAATTTTAATTTCAATTTTGAAAGAAAAGTAAATTTTGCTTGACGCATTGGCAACCCTAATACCGTAAGTTCATAAGATATGTTCATCATAAGTTTGTCACTAGTTACTGAGACTTTGTCGTGAAGTAACGTAAATGAACCGTCATAGATTCTCGTAAAGCGACGCCTGGTGAGTTGCTGTCAAAGGCTTAGTACAGACTAAATAGGAAGATGGACTGCAAAACCGAGTGTAGTCAATTCTCGAACCAGCTCTCAGTAAGTCTCTATCTAGCATTACGACGTATATGTTGTGTAATACTTATGGAACATATCTTATAAACTTACGCTAATAGTCCCTGTTTAAAACGGAATCATGACAACCAACCTTCATCGCTACATCCTAAAATTCCCGTAATGGGTCGTGAAAACAAATCCCTGTAAAATATCTCGATGGAAAAGAAACGCAAAATCTTTCTCAAACGACTGCAAAATATGTTAAATTTCCCAAAGACAAACGCTTCGCTAAAAGTAAACGGTTGCCCCGATGACATCTCCCGTTTCTTTTTATAAAAACATTTCTGGTATTCGTCATTCAAATTGATACATTTTCCAAGTTTCTCGATTAATTCGTCTTGCGGTTGATCCCATATTGTATTTTCCCCGTTATTGCTAATGAAATTCTTGCACGAAAGTATAATTTGGTTCGTTATCTGGTTAAATTAAAACGAATGAATACCAAATTTCAAATTGAATACTTAGAAAAGTCGCGTTTAAAGCGTACTTTGGTAAATATCGAAGATATTCTTTCGTTGTTACGACGGAAACACGGTTGGCCATTTAGCATACAAACGGAATGCATTATAAGGGGAATATCGGGCATTACAGTGACCTGGGAATACGCCAGTTTATCTTATACACGGGGACTTTTACGTAAAATATGAGTAAAATAGCGAAAATATCGCGCAAATTTCTTTAAAGATTATAATGAAGTTCATCGTGAAAAAAAAAAACTATCTTTAGAGGATCTATATAGCCCCTTTAAAAGTTGCAACTGAAACTCTCTAATAACAAAAGCAGGGAACCAAGCCAAAAATGTAAATTTCTTATATGCAAAACAGGATTTTTTTACGAAATTATAGGACTTTATGGGAGAAAAAAATGTGTTTTTATGGGAAAATATAGGCCCAAAAATGCTTACATTACGTTGAAAAATCAAAACAAATAATAAGATGAATTTAAAGGTAAACATATAGGACAGGTTCAAAAATATAGGAATTATAGGAACGTTGGGCTCCCTGCAAAAGTGGATAGACTAATCCATCCACTCTCGCTAATAATTACGAGCATTATGTACCAAGAACATAGATTTATAAGCTATTAAATCCCGTCAATTATCAAAACTTGTCAAATTTTACGAGAAATCTTTGAAGAAAATCATCTCATTTTCACTATTCAATCCCCAGAGGTTAAAGTATGAAATTACTGGATTGTTTGTGTAGAGAGGTATGCAAACACGATTCAAAACTTTCAAGTATTTTATGCACTCCTTCACCTCGCAGAATATTTGTCGAACTTTTTCCTCTATTTCCATGCATTGCTAAAGTTCGGTATCGTTAAAATAACTGTATACCGTCGGATCAAAAAGAGACGGAATTTTACCTTATAGTAATGCGAGTTAGTTTCGTGAAGAAAGGCGGTGATATTTCGAAAAGTATCGCTCTCAATATCGTCCAAAATAAACCCGAACGTTTCCCAAGTCGTTTTCCAATAATTTAATTCACTTTGTGGTCCCATTGATTCAAAATCTTGTCGCAAATGTTGACTTTCAGTCAACACCTTAGAAGATTACGTACTTTTACGTATTTTATAGGCTTAATAGGAATTAGGTGTATATTTAAATAATCCTGGACCGAACGAAGAAGTATTCGCGAGCTATTATAGTTCTAATTACCGCAGTCGGTACACTTTTTATTACTTTTAGAAAGATAAGTCAGGGGCTACGTTACAGTATAAGTTCATAAGATATGTTACCATAAGTCTGTCACTGGCTACTGAGAGCTTGTCATGAAGTGACGTAGGTAAAACATATATTATTCTGGTAAAGCGACGCCTGGTGAGGCGCTGTCAAAGGCTTAGTAGAGACGCAAAACTGCGTGTGGTCGATTATGGCGTCGTTCTCGAACTAGCTCTCAGTAAGCATTACGAAGTATTGGTAGTTTCATAACTATGGAACATATCTTATAAACTTATGGTTATAGGTATGGAGATTTCTACTTCATCTCTCCTCCAAGACTATAAAACGATTATTGTGCTGGCTTATGGAAGAAAATTCAAGCACTACAGTCTTCGATCGGCCAATTACTAATTCGCTAACCCTTTTAACGCCCTCTATCCAAGACAGCAAAGTTTCTTCAACCTCGACCAAAACCGTTCGTTTCTGATACTGGGCTTCCCGGGATTTCCCAGTGGGTATATTTATTCTTTTCAACTTAGTAATAACGCTCTCTCCACCCGAAACTTCTCCGGCTACTTCTAAAGTATCGGAGAAAATTTGCAAGTGGACTAAAGTGGAGGATTTAATTTGCTCCTGTTTATCCGGTTGAACTGGTTGTCTGGATGAACTATCTAAGGACGGTTTAAGTTTCATGGATGGTAACAAGACGTTACTCATGACTTTAGCCAATGAAGCGGATCCACCGCCTTCTCGAAGACTCAGAACCCCAGATGCGACCACCTTTATGAATAAGTACCTCATTCAGAGGTTGTTTCATAGTTCAAAAACACATAGTTGGTGTGGAAATTCAAAATTATGTGCATTGCATTTACACGTTGATGTGCATCAAACAGCTTTACTCCCTCCCTTCCCCAAAGCCCACATTGTTCCGCAAAAAGTAGTGCGTATTTAAAAGTAACGTACGAAGCAGTAATTGGTGAAATTCAATAGCATGCATTTGTATTATAACTTTTGTTGTTGGTAAAACTTGTATAAAATAGACCACTTCGATGTAAATAAGAGGGAAAGACAAGGGGATAAAAGTTTATCTTCCATCCCGATTTTTGGCACCTCCGCTGTAGGCTGGGGGGGGGCATCATGAAAGTGCGCAGAGACGGCACGGGATCAACCCTCCCCCCTTGTATATATCGATATTGAGGGTTGGCTAATCCCTGTTTTACATCGAAAGGGTCTATTATAGCTGCATCATGTCTGCATGCGAATTTTAGGGAGCTTTTCATAAATGTGTTTAATATTCCAAAAATCTAACCTCCTGAACATTTGAAGCAGTTATCGAAGAATTTTTGTTTATATTGATGAAATAGACCGCGAATGTTTTCAAGGATATATTAACAGTATTCATATCTGACGTTATTATAATGTCGGTTATTTCAGTTGCTATAACGTACAACGTTCCACGTAAATTATTGAACCAAAGTTCATTTCCCGCCAAAAACTAAAACCAAAAAAAAAAAAATCAAAGACTTACAAGGAGGTGGAGCTCGGTCAAAGAAGAATATAAGTCGATGATCATCTTGTTTGATAAAATCTACAACAGCTTTGGTCTGCAATTTAATGCATTAAATATTAATTACGTTTAAAAATTAGTCATATTTAATAATTAATATAAAGCTGTTATGAGTTGACACTATATAGCCATTTAAATTTGCCGCGGTTTGAAGAAGAAGAAAAAAACGATACTAGCGACATCTGTATTAAAACTGATTGTTCGTACAAAAAATTCAGAAATCAATAACTACCGGTAAGTTCCTGACTTGCGTGTCCAACAATTGTCGCGTGTGTGACTAATCGAGTAACCCACCATTTCCTTCCTATTCCCACATCTACCTGGTTATTGAGCGGTCTACTAAGACCTCCTTATTCTATAGCCTTTTGCCAAACCTGGGTTTATAGAATCCAAAGGGTACCTACATTTTCCTCTTGCGTTACAAATTTCATTATCTCGCTTTTCGAAACTCCACTTAGTAGCGACGCCAAAGAGAATATGTAGTCGGTTCTTCCATCCTCAATTAATGCCATTTTCAATTTTATGTCGGGACAAGCCCGGCAACTTAAGTCCCTTTTGGTGCCGTTATGCTTCTTGATAATTGATGCATTTTCCTTAACACTTTGTCTGTCAAAATCTGTTTTGGCCAAGGCTTAGCATTTCAAATTTAGAATTCATAGTGACTAAAATTTATAATCTTCTAAACTCCAAACTTAAAATAATGTTTGTAATTGACTTTGGTACATTTAATTTACCTTTCTATGTTCAATATATGTAATTTAACTTCATTTAAACTGATATTTTGATTATTCTAAATGAAGGAATATATTTTACCGCCCAAACTACGAACCGATGGGGGAGTGGCTAATTGGTAGTAGTTGTAGGAAGGGCTCGAGGAAGGGGCGGTGGCCCGGTGGGTGGGAGATAAGAGAGGTGAAACCAACATATAAGTCAACAAGTATACTTTATCAGTCGTCGGTGGCGCCATCTATGTTTGTTGCGCATAACTAGAATTTTCTATATTTAATTTTTTGTGTGAAAAACGCCGAAAATGAAACTGTTTCATTTTCAAACCTTTTCGCGGAAAATAGCGCGATTTCAAACTGCGTTTAGGTTTAATACACTTCATGTTTAAATATAGTTTTTAAACGTTTAATAACATAATAAAAACGATTTATTATTGAGAAAAACACTTTCTTGTGCTAATTTCAATCACATTGAGATGTTGTAATTATGTTTATCTGTCAGTGAACTTGAATGTAAACAAGCGTGCTTTTTTTGAATTTCCCGGCAAAATTTTCTTATGGTACTGATAAGGATGTAAATAAATAATTTCGGGGTATTTTATTGACCACCTCTTCTTGAATATTTAAATTGATATGATTAAAATTAACTATTTTGCTCAACAAATGTGTGAAATAAGATACGTTACACCGTTATAAACCAATACCGTTATGATTTGAATTGCACATTAATTAATATTAAGGTTTGAATCCGAGCGTACCCCGTCTGCCTCCATTACTGTAATGTTGTAGTATATAAGAGACTCAGTTACCTAAGCGTTACAGCAAATCTCATGACTTATTAAGACCAGAAACTCGTCCTTGTGATGAGACAAATTTACAATATGTCTAGTTGATAATACAAGCTCTAGTCAAATCATAAAGCTTATTAGTGAATTCATGGTTGAAACATAAAAGAGATTTGTATTTTGAAAAAGTGGGCTTGGAAAGTGAAAAAGCTCTTTGGGTGAAACCAGGGAGGAAACTCAACTTTTGGGGTCACACTCGCAGTTAAGCAGACGATAAGAAACCATGTGCTAGGCTTAGTGATTATTCCTTCATAACGTGTAACGTGTTAAATATGGTTAATTCACAAATTTTACGTTGTTTATACAAGTTAAATTATTTTAAAAATGTTAATAAAAGTGCCTACTTTCACTTGCCATCATCAAACGTCACGTATTTTAGTGCAATAAGAACATTAGATCATGTTTTGGTCCATTCAAAGCATCAGCCAAGTGTGGAATACCAGCAAGTTCGATACAGAAAGAAACCAGTTCGTAAACCATCTTGGTTACCTCCTGCAAAATCTAAATTGTATTTCATCCCTAAAACACCCAATATTGAAGAATATGAATTTAAAGAAATTACTCGCTTATTTAACAATTACCATACATCAATGCGCGCAATCGCGTAAGGCCTAATAAAATGTTTTTTTAAGAAATATTATGATTGCAAATAATTAATTATGGTATTGTAATATTTATTAGAAAATATTTCAAACAAGAATGTCAAGAAATGAGTGATACTGGTGAAATAACCATGAGAAAAGCCAAGCTGGAACAAGAAGAGTTTGAAAAACTTCTAAAGGAAAATGAGCTTGAAAATGAAAGAGTTAAAATACTAAGGTACATTTAACTTTTGTAATCACATTTTTAACTCGAGATAATTGAACAGGGTTCGTACACGACCTGGAAAACCTGGAAAAGTCAGGGAAATTGAAAATGGGCCTAAAAAGTCAGGGAAATGTCAGGGAAATTGAAAATGGGCCTAAAAAGTCAGGGAAATGTCAGGGAAAAATATATTGGAGGGAAATTTAAAGTATAAGAGTGACCAGCAAAGCCCCAAATTCGCGGAGTTCGCTTCGCTCGCTCAGGTTATTTATGATTTACTTTAAATTAAATTTAAACGAATTAATTGGCAAATTTTTATAACAATAACTAGTGTAAAAATTATTTGAGTGAACATAGATTGGTTTTCATATACGTTCGCCAGTTACGTTATTGCAAATGGTCAGGGAAATTTGTGGAATTTAGTCAGGGAAAACCTGGAAAAGTCAGGGAATTTCATTCCAAAAATTTTGTACGAACCCTGTTGAAGCGAAACCCCTTTCCTTTCTTGCCAGAGAGACTAGAGTTGCGGATGAATTAAACTCTCAAAAAGAACGTCTATTGCAATTAAAAGAAAACCATGACAACTGGTTAATGGAAAAGAAAGAAGAGATTGAAAAACTAGTTAAACGAGAAAAGGTAATTAAGAGTCAAGTTATCATGATATTAATTAAGGCATTCATTATCATCAACATGTTTTTTTCAGGAACTAAGTAAAACATACGTAACTATGGAAAACTTGGATGAAGCTGTTGAAAAAGCCCTTGACGAAACGGTTAATTATAATTTTGCAATTGATTTAAATGGTAAAATATTATGGGAAAGTGTACCACATCCTGAGGCGTCTCCATACTGGACAGAAACCAACGAATCAACATCAAGCATTGAACAGAAATAAATTAAAAACACACTAATTGTTAATTAGAATTATTTTTATTTTCAGTTGTTGTAAAATTAGTATAAAAAAATACTAAATAGAGGCTTAGATTAGCTTTTTGTAACTTTTAGTTTCACGTTCAAAAATTCAAATTGGGATTTCATTTGTACAATTTCCATAAGGCACTCTATTATTAAAAAGATACTAAAATAAAACGCTTTTCTTTCCAAAAAAAGCAGCTGTTGTTGATGTTTGTGTTTCTCTAAAGGCTCTTTCAGACGATCCAACTTTTTGGCTCAGCTTGATGGGTCAACTCGAGTTGAATCAACTAGTTGGATCGTGTGAGTTGAGTCACCAAAAAAGTTGGCTAGGAAAAAATAGATTAGTGATCCAATTTTTGCTGACTCAACTTTTTAAGTTCATTTCCCCGGCCAATCAAAATGAATTACAAAAGAAGCCTTTTTCGCGGGTTATTTCGTTAAGTGCCAAGGTAGGTGGCGCTTAAAAAGTTCCATTTGGCCGTAAACCGTAAATGTTTAGTCGCCGCGTGAAAAGGAAGGATTTACTTCACTTTTCCCTTCAAAAGTTGGGCAAGCAAGTTGATACAACTTTTTGACCCATCGAGCTGAGTTAAAAAGTTGGATCGTCTGAAAGAGCCTTTAAAATATCTCCCCCCCCCCCGGTTGTTATAAAACTAATTTACAAAAATAGCTGATACATAAAAAACAATTTCTCAATTTCTAGGTAGTAATTAGATTTTCTAATATTGTAGGAAAAAAATTAACAATCGCTTGTAACTTGGGAGGACACCCATTAATTATAAATTCCTTTCATTAGCCTAGTAGTTGTATTTAATTACCTCAATTTCTTAATTAATTAATTACTAATACCGGTAGCATGATTACTGAGTGAATAATTGTAAAAATAATATCGCGCGTTATGTGAACCTCATTTAAAAAAAAAAAATCCAAATAATTTCAAACTATCATTCATTGATTGACTAGCAGTAAAAAAAACTTTCATTCTTAAATCTTTTAAAAAAAAAGAAAAGGGGGCTTAGGTTTGTTTGTTTGTTTAAAACTTCCATGTAATCATAAACCATAATCACTGAACAACATAGTCTTTATAGTTGCGCAATCCTTTCAGTTGCTTCTTCAAGCTGCGTACTAACTGTGCTGGTTGAACTAGGATTGAAATATCACGACCAACCGCATTCAGCCTTTCCTGGACCTAATAGAAATAAATCATTTGTTTTAATTGTTGTCCCTGTGTGTGTGTTAAGTGTTGGGTTTCAACCTCATTATCGCGAAAAAACAAATTTAAAGGCCTATTATTGACTTCAGTCAACATCCAGTTGCATAAACCCGTTCCATCAACTGTAGGAGACATGACGGTTAATCCGTGTCTAGCTGCTAAGCCTGTGCTTATTACTTCCTTAATCTGAAAATATTAATCTTAATTAATTTAATAGTAATATTTTATCTCAGTTTAAGATTTGGTTCAGGTTGCTTTTACCTCAGCAGTGTTTCCTTCCCTAACAATACCTAAATCTTGACCTTCAAATTCGCGTCTGATTGCGAAAGGTCGACCAAATGGTAACCTTTGCACGATAAATTCAACCACGAGACTTTGCTGCTTGATAGCTTTATTAGCCTCTTGAACTGTTGAAATTTGTCGACCCGCTATAGAGAGAATCTGATCCCCAATATGGAATGTATTGTGAAGTAAGGGATGGTCTTTTTGCTTCCATCCAGCAACCCTAATTGATTTTAAACAATTACGTGTCTTTGCATTGCATTACGCGCAACCATTAATGCGGTTGTATTACCAAACTGAGTTAAACGCATCAACAAGGGCAATCGCCCCCAGACTGTCCTTTTTCCGTAACAACAATCTGACTCCCCCTCTATGCGAAATTTCTTTCAATAAAGATTGAACTTGGGCTTGTTTTAGGGACAATGTTGCGGTATTGCTAGCTGCCTGCGTCACTCCTTCATCATTGTAGTTTTCTGGAAGAGTTTCGTAAGACGCGGGTACCTCTTCCATTGGATGTGGTGAATGGGAATGCTGTCTTTGAAGCATTCTCGAAGTTTGAGAAAACGTCGCGTGTCTCATTGGAAGACGAAAACTATTTGAACGAATGTCTTGAATTCCATTCAAACTATGAGGACGATGGGTCAGGTTACTGGACAAAGCTCTTTGAGCCACGTTAGTCATTGTAACACCAGATGTTGGTACTGGATTAGCTATTTCACTTTCAGAACGCCGGCGTATTGTGGGGGGAGGAAGCCTAACTGGCGGATTATTGTTAACGACTCTAGCAGAATCAACAGTTGCGGCTGGTGTTCTGAAAATTGGTTCGTAAAGGCATCCGGGTGATGAGTTTACCGAAGAAGTTTGATTAGCCGCCACCTCTGTATTATTGGGTAAATTGTGGTATTGTGGCGTTCTGGTTGTGTCATACAGGGCACTGGTCACAAAGTCAAATGTAAAAACATTGCCACCATTGGAAGACTGGTTGTTTCTGTTCTGGGAATCTGGAGGGGCACTGTGGATATATGTTGGTGTTTGAGGCAAAGGAGAATTATTGTTGCTGTTGTTGTGAAGGGGTTGAGGGGGAGGACTGCGGACATAGGTCACTGTTGATGAAGAGTAAGAAGGGCTCTCTTGGCCACTACGTACACTGAGGAGATTCAGTGGGGGGATTGGGGGAAGAGGGGAGTTTGGGTCTCTTCCAGCAGCAACTGAAATATCTGTCAAAACATTTAGTCACAATGAAGAGGCAGGATTTAAAGTGCTCTAATTATACCAGATGACACGGATGATCTGAAATTATCATTATGCCCTGAAGGAGATGGTGGTAAAGTGTTATTTCGAGCTAGAGTAGGTTCTCGGCTATAAACATTATCTTTGGGCTGTAAGATTCCAAGTTCTCTTAGTTTATTATTCAAAGTGTCAATCCATTCAACCATTAACTCCCTGCAAAATTATTGTTATTTTTGTTGGATACAAAGTACCGTTAAGAAAAATTTAATATTTCATACTGAGTAGGAGCCGCCAATCTAATAACTTGGGTGCCCAAAGTAACTGCAAATTCATGATCATCTTCTTGGATTAAAATTGTTGGGGAAATGTGTAAACAATGATTTAGATCAAATCTGGATAAGGGAGTATGTGAATAAGCACTGCGACGATTTTCATAATATTCCAAGAAAGGTTCCTTTTCATCGTGCACGCAAAATACTACCCAAATTTTCTCTGGTTTAGGAGCCTAATTATTTATTGATATGAATGCAATAATTGGTAGCAAAGATAAACTTCATGACAAATGAGTTGATAAACTTACTTTAGAAAATGGGCCTGGACGTTTCTCAATGACGGGAATTTTTTTCAGCCATCCATTCTTGTAAATTTCCCTAACATTTGTAGATGACACGGCTGGTTCTTGAGCCGCAGTCACAGTTGCCGTTGCGTCTTGAGAGCTCATTTTCACAATAAGTTATGAACTTCAAAATAGCTATACCAAATAGCTATTCAAAGAAGGCTTCACCAAAACTGTTGTGGCATTGTTGGAATATTTGAATGTTATTGATGTCAACAATGAAAAAATACAAATTCCGATCAGGTCACCAGTTGCATATTTGGTCTGTATGTCTGTCATGGTTCTAAGCCTAACGCTTCCATTTGGAATTAATAGAGCGTGAACACTAATATTTACACCCGTGAATTGAAAAGGGGTGACTATGCGCCATATTTACTGAACTTCTTGAAGAAAACACGTTATAAATTAACATAAAATTAAAACCAAATTACAAAAATTACCATTCTTATTTTCTTTTTACGCAACATACGCAAATAATCTCTTCCATCCACGAAAGCAGCCGACAAAAGATAGAATTTGTAGACGTAAATTTGCATTCGAAACCCCGCCCGTAAGCTAACTGCGTATTGGTTTATTTTTGGCACGAGTTTTCTATGGCATTTAAAAAGGGGCGGAATTCCCGGGAATCGATCATAGCCACGTGGTTTTTTGTTGACAACGTTAGGCGAAAAAATCGAACTGCTCCGGTTTTTCCGGTACGAATTTTGTCCATAGGATTTTGTCATGGGTTATTCCAGAATATTTATATTCAGAGCAGTCTGAAGAGTTTCTGAACCTGTTCTAGTGTCCTCCAGTGTAGTTAAATTAAAACTGCCGGTAGGCAAGCAAGAACCGCTACATTCCAAAAATCCAAATTAACTATCCGCTATACAAGTTCTTTGCCGCGAAGTCACGGTATAGACTAGACGTCTCATTTATGAAATCCATTTACATTTACACCGTAAATCAATAGTTTGTACACGTTTTTCTAGACAAATATTTTGAATTACCTTAAGAATTTGTTCCATAAATTATTACTGTAAGTTATTACATAATATTAATTAAATAATAGTGTAAAATTTCGGTATTTCTACTGGCTGACGCAATGATTACATTCTGTAAAAATATATCCGCCATTAGAAGGCCATATCATGTAGTGAATGTTTCAGGATTACTTCTTAGTTGGTATACCCCGAATAATTAGAAAAATTTACATTTATAGATTACAAAATGAACTCTCTGAAACAACTGTGCAAGCTTCAATCCAGCAAGAATGCCATCACTAATGTTCGAAAGTTAGCTTCAATTCCCGCTCCTAACTCAACTAAAAACATTGACAGAAGTCAAGAAGTGTATGACAGGGAAGCTAAATATGGTGCTCACAATTATCACCCTCTACCAGTTGCTTTGGAGCGTGGGAAAGGTAAATATATGCTAAATTTCATAATTCGCGTTTTGAATTTCGCGTTTGACATCTCAATTAAATTGGTTATTATCAGCGCCTTTCCTTTTACAAATAACATACAAATTAATTGTCGCAAGATAATTAGTAGTTAATTTCTACAAACAAAGTAGATCACCCGAAGTAGATTTATATTTTTATAGCACCCATAAAATGCTCACTATATTTCTCAATAAGACTCGCAGACAAAAAGCAACTCTGTTTGGTTATTTTTACTTAAGTCACTAGCAAATAAAGGGAAGATCACCTTTTTTTAAGTTATGTGTGAAATTTTTAGCTTTTTTTCTCATTAAAGGCACAGTTTTTATGGTAGGAATGTGATCCATATGGCACACTATAAATTGGGTTATCTTCCCTTTAATTACAAAAATAATAAAATATATAATGTTATTACACAATTAAAAAACCCACCCCCTGGGAAAAAAAAAAAAGATTTCCAAATAAATCCCATTCTTTTTAGATGATTAATCCCCCAAAGAAAAGACTTTGTATTTTATCACTAGACAATAGAATAGATAAGGTCCTATTGAGATTTGGGTATTGTGTTCTTGAGTGTGAAAAACACGAGATATACATCCCGCCCGCTTTCGAAACAAATTTGTTTTAAAGATAAAAAAAAAAACAATAATGGGAATCTTATTTAGAAATTTTTATGAAGATAAATTTTATAGAACATATGATTTTATAATCTACCAGGCTTAAAATTTCGATTTCCAAACCACCAACTTTGTTAATTGAATGAGATAAAATGAAATTAAATCAGAGCTCCGGTTTCCAAGGTCATGATTTAAAAGTTACTACGTGTCGCTTATTACTTAACCTTCAGATTATAAATATGTTAGAATATGCGATTTTTGTGTGAAGAAACGCTTTTTACAAGCATTTGAATGAAAAGCATTAGGCCTGGAGCCAAAATGGCCTTTTTAGTTTTGTTTGCAAGATAATTCTAGCACTGAAGTCCCTTACACCAGAAATATATAATACTTCGAGAGAAGTGTACCACAAAGCGCGGTAAGTGTAACGTCACTCTTCCCAACATCGGAACATTTAGAGCAAGGTTACAAAACCGAATCACATACGCGATAAATAGTTCCCTCATCATTACTCTATTAGCGTTTAAATATTTGGCAAGACGCGCTTGTGCATTTTGTCCCATGTCAAGACGAGGTTTGTGGGATGAATGCTGGGGATTTAGTGCCCAACAACTATAGAATTCACCTTACGGTGCGATGCCCATTTGTAGTTTGATGAGCGGGAAAGCAAACTAAAAGGGTGAGCCTCTGAAGAATGACGTTACATAACTAAAGCATTAAGAGGATACAGAGTGTCATCCTTCTTCTATTATCCCCTTCTGCTTACACTTATATTTAGGTGTATGATTAATTGAAAAATAAAACATTTATTATATATATAAATTTGTCTCTTAATAAGCTTTGCAATGAATACTTGGAAGCCAGCTAGGATTTAACTTAAAAACCGCAACTCCCCCCCCCCTCGCCCACTGATTAATAGCTCTTGCGTTCGCATAAATGTTATAGTCGCATCACTTTTAAGTAAAGCTTCCCAATTATATAATGTACGTAGTCAAATTAAAGCTAATGTCAAGCTAGATTTGAATTACACCCTACCAGTATAATTGTAAATGACAATTTTCCAATGAGAATGATTTTACACAGGTGTCTATGTTTGGGATGTTGAAGGCAAACGTTACTACGATTTTTTGAGCGCCTACAGCGCTGTAAACCAAGGACACTGTCATCCCAGAATTGTAGCGACTCTTAAAGAGCAAGCTGATGTCTTAACTTTAGCTTCGAGGGCATTTTACTCATCAGCCTTAGGGGAATACGAAGAATATGTCACCAAACTTTTTGGCTATGACAAAGTTTTGCCCATGAATACAGGCAAGACAAGCGAAAGTCCGAAATACTTATTTAACGTGTTTAATTTTAATTAAATTTAATGTTAAAGGTGTGGAGGGAGGTGAAACCGCGTGCAAACTAGCGAGAAAATGGGGTTACGAAGTTAAAAAGATTCCTAAAAATCAGGCCAAAATTGTTTTTGCCGATGGTAATTTCTGGGGCAGAACTCTGGCTGCTATTTCTAGTTCAACGGACCCATCTAGCTACGATGGATTTGGACCATTCATGCCTGGTTATCAAATTGTTCCCTACAATGACCTCGCTGCTTTAGAAGTACTAAAGTCCATGAAATAAATACAACTAGCATTGACGGTGCTTTAATATATCTTATAGAACACTCTTAAAGCCGACCCTAACATCTGCGCTTTCATGGTTGAACCAATTCAAGGAGAGGCTGGTGTGGTTGTACCTGATGACGGTTATTTAAAGGGTGTACGAGAACTGTGTACAAAATACAATGTACTATGGATTGCTGATGAGATACAGACTGGTCTGTGCAGAACTGGGAGGTAAATATTAAGTTTTAAATTAAACAAGGCGTTATAAGTATTAACAGAAGTATATAATACTTCTCTTCGAGAGAAGTGTACCACAAAGCGGGGTGAGTGTAACGTCACTCTTCCCAACATCGGAACACTTAGAGCAAGGTTACTAAACCGAATCACATGCACGATAAATAGTTCCCTCATCATTACTCTATTAGCGTTTAAATATTTGGCAAGTCGCGCTTGCGCATTTTGTCCCACGTCAAGACGAGGTTTGTGGGATGATTGCTGGGGATTTAGTGCCAAACAACTATTGAATTCACCCTATCACGGTGCGATGCCCATTTGTAGTTTGATGAGCGGGAAAGCAAACTAAAAGGGGGAGCCTGGGAAGAATGACGTTACATAACTAAAGCATAGGGAGGATACAGAGTGTCATCCTTCTTCTATTATCCCCTTCTGGTATTAATAGAGGAAATTTTTCAGGCGATTGGCAGTTGACTATGAAAATGTGAGACCCGATGTTGTCATTTTAGGGAAGGCTCTCTCTGGTGGTATTTACCCTGTAAGTATGGTCTTTGAGGTGACACGGTGACCAAGACAATAACTTATAACTACTAACATCATAGGTATCGGCGGTATTGGCTGATGACCCCATCATGTTAGTCATCAAGCCTGGTGAACATGGCTCAACTTATGGCGGTAACCCCTTAGCTTGCAAAGTCGCGACAACTGCCTTGCAAGTATTGGAAGAAGAAAATTTAGCTGATAACGCGTTTAAAATGGGAGAAATGTTACGACAGGAGCTTAACAAACTTCCTAAAGACATTATCAAAACTGTAAGAGGAAAGGGACTCTTAAATGCCATCGTCATAAATTCAAGTAAATTAATTAAACAACATACGTTCTATTAAATACAGGGCTGTGCGGGTCCACATTTTTGGGTGTCGGGTAAATTTCGGGTAATAGAAAATTGGACCCGATACCCGCGGGTATCGGGTCCAATTTTCAATTACCCGTCGGGTCTTCGGGTCCTTCAAAATCCCCAAAATTAGCTTTCGGGTCCAATTTGGGTCTCTGCTTTTCCTTACAGTCCAATTTAAAGCTAGATTTCAAAGCTGAGCCATTATCCCCCATAGTGTAATTCATTAAACAATATTAATTAATAACTTAATACTAATTAAATTATTTAATTATGAAAGGCAGAAGTATTGAAACACGCGCGGTAACGTCATGAACTGGACCCATCAGACTCGGCGTCGGCGGGTATTGGCAAAGGCTTAAAATTGGGACTCGGGTACCTGTTCGGGTCCTAAAAAATGTGTTTCGGGTATCGGGTCGGGTACCCGCACACCCCTGATTAAATAGTTACCTATAAACCTTGCTAATATCTAATATTAAACCTTCAGAGTTTGACGCGTGGGATGTCTGCCTACGTTTCCGTGATAATGGTCTTCTTGCCAAACCAACTCACGGAGATAAGATTAGATTTGCTCCTCCTCTCGTTCTAACCCAAGAACAATTGGAAGAATGTGTCGACATTATCAAGAAAACTATTCTTTCTCTGTGATGCGTCGTTCCCAAAATGAGAATACTTTGAAAAGTTATTTCAAACTTTGATTTTTTTTTCTTAAGATGTATAACTTTATCGTGGCCAAATTTTAATTAACTGGGATGGAACTCAAAAATGTCAAAAAACCTTATTTTTAAAAAAAGTCAAACAAATGTTATTTTTGTTGAATGTTATGGTATTTTTAGGTTAAGTTTTTAATCTAATTAAGGGTATATTTTTGTGTTAAAGACATTTTGGAAGTAAATTAAAGGATATTTGTCAAAATTTTATTGTTGATTTTTTTACTACCCATCATTACCAACCCCTTTAACGTAAAATTTAAACAAATGAGTCTCAAAGGTTTATCAGAGACTACGCGCTTTAAAACTTAACAGGCATTAACCGCTTTCTTTACGTTGATAAATTATTCAAATAATTATTGATCCATGGCAGACAGTCCAAATTATCAGTTTCTAAATAAATTTGCGTTCCAGGCACATCGAAACTTTGGCGAAACTTCATTAACAAATGTGATTTTGGTGGTAAAATAATTGCCACACTTTGATCACCCTCTTTAGATACCATTTTAAATTTTTCCATCAGACTTTGGATTTCTATTGGCACGAAACACGTTGCGTATGAAAAAGACCTGAAGACGAATTATGAATTTAATTAATCCACTTCATAGTGTTGGATTTACCAGTGGTGTGCGAGTCCCGTTTTTTCGGTTTCGACCCGAGTCCGAGTATCAAAATTAATTTCTTATCGAGTATCGAGCCGAGTCTCAAAAATCCTTTCGAGTATCGAGTATTTAGATAGGTCAAATTTTGCTTCTTTCGAGTAATTATCGAGTCTCAAATATTGACTTGTCGAGTAGCAATTTTGTAAATTTCTTGAAAATAACGAAAATGTTCAATTATCTAATAACTAACTAGTTCAAAAAGATTGCTAGTGATCAATTAAACATTGAACAGGTGATTTTCAAAATAAATGCTCATGAACTCATCGTCTGCTATAGTTATAAGCCTCGGATTCGAGTATTTGTCGAGTATTTAAGAAGTTAAAAAGCTACTCGAATCTGTCTCGAGTATCTCAATGTGTTGTTATCGAGTATCGAGTCGAGTACATGGCTCGATACTCGAACCGAGTACTCGTATTTAACGAGTACTCGCACACCCCTGGGATTTACACATACTGATTAGTTTTAATTGTTTCCCAAAGTTTGTCGAACTTTTCGATTTTATCACAGTTAACTTGTTGAAAGAAGTCATCTATGTTTAACGTTACTTCAGAATTGAGGGGAGAGAAAAAACTTTCACCAGAAAGAGTAGTGAAATACACGCTGTAAAATAATTTTTATACTCTTTAATTAAAGATTGTATTTCCAATTTGAATTTGTTTTGCAACACTTACGAGAATTTTAGCAGTGCGGGACAAGTTTTTAAAGGTATAACATTAACATTAATTTCCTTCTCATTATTCATTGTTAATGAGGGTATTTCAATATCTTCAATTGGTAAGGCGACATTGGCATTTACGTGCGTTTTTACAGTTACACCAAAAATGGAGGAAAAATCCTGATTTTGCCGAAATTTAATTTTCAATTTTACGTTAACGCCTCCGTTAGTCGTTTGGGTCTTAATTTTACCCAAGTACAATTCAACATCGTCAATCGTGGATTGATTTCCAATAACGGGTTTCGCGCTACACCTATTAAAAAAAGGTCAATTAAATTGATAATTAAGGGAAAACTATTTCAATTCGCGCTACTACTTTTCAATATGTAAAAACGCGTCCATTTGTTGTAAAAATGGTGCTGCTAATCTGACATCCGACGTAACTGCGGAATTTAAATGATTACTATCATAAGTATCATCGTTAATTTGGCATTTACAACAAACCATTAACAACCGGTCGAATTGTCGAGGTAGAAGTAGTAAATAGTTGCCGGACTTTAGGGGGAGTAAGGCACATTAAGGCGGCGTAACATAACTTGGCTTTACTGCAAACATCGATATCGGGTTGCCTATCCTCTTTAAAGGATGGTTGCGATAAAGAATGAAGCATATGCCCAAGTTCGGAGTAAAGCATGCCGACATCGGGTCGACCTAACAAATGAGTAACTTCGCTCAACAGTAAATGAGAATTAATCCAATCACTACGCAGCTCTTGACAAGAATCAACCAATTTTCCCAAAAATCTTAAAAACGACTGAAAATGAAGTTGATCTCTATTAAACCACTTTTAACCCTTCATCTTCAGGTAGATTTATGTACCTTAATTCTATCTATAGGAAAATCTGACTTCCCAATATGATGCAAACAAATTAGTAACCATTTCAAGTTATCATAAGCTTCTTCCATATCCAAACATATTAATTTATTTAGAATTCCTTTCCATAAAGCTTCAGGAAGACCGCTATAAAATTTGAGCGAAAATTATCGTTTGCATTTGATGGTGTGAACCATTTGGTACCTTTTAGGGTCACAATCTTTGACGCATTTAATAAAATCAACCACCAATCTCATGGAACACATGGATTGATCTAGCAGAGAAACTGCCAACATTGTCGAATGGTTTTCAATATCTTTTCGGCCACGTATTTTCTTCAGTACGAAGAAAATTGTTCGCAAAACAACCGAGGAAGCCTTGGAAGATTTGTTAATAGCGATGGCTTTGCGTAGACAAGCCACAAGAGGTAAAATAGCGCTTTCCATTGAATTTTGTGGTCTTGATATTACCAAAATTCTCATTTTTTTGACAAACGTATCATTACCATCAAATGGACTAGGTACCCATTTTAAATTATATACGAGGTAGTTTGGATTTTGGCCTTTTAATTCCTAATTAGAATTAAAGTATTTACTACTACTGAAATTGGAATTTTTTTTTACAAAGTAACGTCGTACTAAAATGGTTTCAATCCAATCTAATAGTAGAAGTCTTTCGGCTGGGGATATTTTTGCATGATTGGCTCTTTTGCATAATTGGGAAAACAAGAACTGTTTATCTTCGTCAGGGACTGCCGTACCATTTTCTAAACAATGCTGAAGATAGAGGGATAAATGAAGCCAAAGTATGTCGCTTGAAAAGGAAAGTTTTGATAGCCACATCTTCAATATCTAAAAATTTTAAGTGTACATGGTAGTTTCTTCATGGCCTAGTTACGTTTGCGTTGAAGAATCATACCCCGTTAAATATTTTGGGATTTTCCCTATTCAGTATTTCAACAATGTTAGTGAAGGTATGATAAGTAGCAACTGGACACATGAATGGCAATGAATCAATAATTGAAACAGCTATATCTTGAGGAGCGGAGATCCCATCAAAATTATCTTTCTCTACTAGTCTTTCTTCAATTGGGCCGCAACACAATATCTCTTTTCTCAAAATTGCATCTTGATTTTTTGTAATTTGGCTTAAGAGTATGACTGCTGATTGGACATAAGAGGCGCTTATGTTTTTTTGACGACATACTGACCAAATCTGGTCTATAGAACCTTCTGAAATAAGACCCTTTGGTAGGTTTTGGAGAAGTATTTAAGTCTAAGGGCTCAAAAATTAATCCGCAATTTTATTTACGGGCATTTCCAACTCCATTTCTTCAAGACATTGGGCCGCAATGTTTGATATCAAAGGAGAAAAAGTATCTGATTTTTGAAAATTTGAAGAAAAGGAATTTTGAAGTAAGAAGTCACGATGTTTACAAGCCAGATTGTAAATATTGTTATTATCTTCCTGAAGATGCAACATTATCAATCAGTTATTGTTTGACTTCAAATATTTTGAGTAAATGCCATTTACGTTATCTTGGGCTGAAAGCAAAACCTGGGTGGCAGTTACAAGCACTTGACTTTGCAAGTAACATTGTTTTTTTGATTGACTTAGATGTTGAAATAAAGCTTGAAGGGAATTCAACACAAACTCTATGCTAAAGTTTTGTAATGAACGTAAAGAAGCATTGAAAGAACTGTCAATACTTAGTTTTCAGCTAATCTTTTTCTCAATATGGATTATAATACTAACACATTCAAGCTATTCGACTGAATTACGGTTCCTTCTTGAATTTGAATCAATTTTTCAACTTTTACATCATCCGCAACTGTTTCAAGGTACATTAACTGTAAAAAAAGCATGTGAAAAAAATGTAAACAAACCCGTGCACCGCCCCCTTCTGCTTAAGCCTTGGTTCATCGCCATACTGGCAATCGAACTAATAACACCAATGGATAAAATTAACTAAATTTAACCTTTAAAACACTAAAATACTCTTCCTCTTGGATTTCGGCCATATTATAAAACGAAGTTACACTTTCTATAATACTTTGAAAAGAAACTCTGCGTTTTCTGATAGCACTCATCTTCTCTCTGCTGTCAACCACAGCCGACTCGATCACGCTTTATCTGCGCGACTGCACGTCACACGTGCAAACTTGCAAAGCCAAAGCGTCCACCACTTTAAAAATTATGTGGGCCAGTTTAAAAATTAAATGCTTCGGGGTCTACTGGCTTTTTGGCCACTTAATTAAAAAAAGTTCTAAGGTTAAACATTTTAAGTAGTCAATGTCCAGGTTTTTAATTAAAGTACTTGGACTCTACTGGACATATGACAAGTAGAGCCCAATCACTTTTAATTAAAAATCTTGCCGTCGTGACTAATTAAAATGTAAAAGCTCATTTTGTATTTTGTACAATTAATTAGAGCACGATTAGAGGTTTGAAACCCCGCCGAAATAAATTTTTACACACAAATTTTACTTTTTGTTTTTACCATAAAATTCTACACTGTCTTCTACAAAAACAACCAAATTACGTCGGTAGAAATATTTTCCTTGGTTTTCTTTGAGAATAAAAATTTATATAAAAATGTCTCCTCTTGATAGATTTTTCACGTAAAAAGCTGGAGTTAAAAAAAATTTCATAGGAACTAATGCGTAAGCGATGTAGTAGGTTTTTTTTATACATAGAGGAAGCATACTCGTGAAGTGATTTAAGATTACCGCTAGCCACAGCGGTAGATAATACCGCATAATACTGTGTCAATCAATGATTAAAAGTAAATCTTTTACGGGGAACTGTTTACCTACAGCTGAGTATGAAAAACAACACAATTTTCAAGAATAATGAAGTGTAAAACGTCGACGATTGTTCCGATATTTGGACATTCTTTAAATTACATTCGCGTTTCTTGGTGCAGTGGCTTAGAAACTAACTGATCATCGTCTGATATAAGTTTCTCACTATTTACAGCTGCCATTTGTTCGTAAGCGCTTTGAGACCTGGCAAAACTTCTATCTCGCGACCTGTTAGACCCTCGCGTATCCCCCCTTCTTTTTTGCTTTCTCTTGCTATTGCTCCGCGAAACCGGGACGGGGCTAATTTTAATATCCATTTCAGCACTCATTGGACCAGGAGACGAAGGAGAGGGCGGTATAAAGACTTTGGCGCGATTGTCGTATTTATCGTCCCAACTATATTGGCGAGAGTTTTTCCTCCATTTGCTTCGACCAGAGCGCGACCGACGTTTCTGAGCATTTTGCGAGACACTCGTGAAATCTGAATAGCAACTCTGACTACAAAGGGAGCGTGGTTTCCCCGGATGACACTTTGAACATTCGGAACACGAACTTCTTTCGCAATTCGTCGTCGTTGAGAACTGAGGGTTTACGGGCTTTGAGCAGTTCTTTGAAACATTTTGGTAGTATTCCTGAGAATTTATTTTTGTTGGACTAGAGGGTTTCTTGACCAGATGATCGGGCTCGGGGTGAATTTCAACCAGTCCATTTTGTACGTTTAAAGCGGTTTTCGGCGGATTGTCTTTAAAATGATCAGAGCGCGTAGCTATAGCGGCGGCGCCACTATAGGATTGACTAGTACACAACTGACTCTTTTCCTCATCACCGGCGCTTCGATAAGTACTAGCTTTCTCCGTATCGCTGTAAGCGCGAGTACGTATAAAATGTTCCGATTCGAACGAGGTTTGAGCTTTAGCCAAATTATTTTTCTGCAACGATTTTAGTTGCTGTTGCCGTCGATTTTTCTCAAAAAACTTTTTAGCAACGATACTCTGGCGAGGGTTATAAAACAGTTCGACTCCGCAATTATTAGGCGGGGTGGCGGACGCGTGACTCGAGAGCAAATTAACGTGGCACCGCGCATTGTCAATTACAACGTCTCTAGGTGGGAGAGCGATCGCGTTAGACAGTTTATCAACCTGAACTGCGGGATTCTGGGGCAAAGTCTCGACTAAATTCTCCGTAATATTTACAATAGGGGAGTTTCCACTTTTCCTTAGATTCAAAATGGAGTTATTTCTATCGTTCGCGGCGCTTGGATAGAGCCACCATTTTAATCTTAGGTTTAGATCATTGCGAAAGTAGATGTAAAAACAAAAGACAAAAACTCCGAGAAGAACGCTTAAAATGAAATAAAAGAGACCGAAGAAGACCGCGTCATAAGGAGGAAGGACCCGAGGAAAAAGACGAGCGACGCTAAAAGCCGCCAAAGTCCACGCACTGACGAAAAGGAACCATAGAACAAATAGCGCGCGCAGCTGAGAAGAAGGGTTAAACTCCAAATCTATAAGACTGTCAGTATCGGCGTTAGTATTTGTCGGACTTCCAACTAGAAGTACACCGCTCGTTTCAATTTCTCGGGAATAATGACACCTTATCAGAAGGAAATATATAAATAAAAGCGTCACGAAAACCACAACTGGTCCGTAAAAAGCTGCCAAACTCGAAGTCTTCGATAAAAAACAGCTGAAAATGATTAAAATTCGTTAAACAATCTATAACACACCAAACTTACAAAGACGCGCTGCATTACGTACAAAGAAGGATTGTGATACGCATTCAAATGTACAGCCGCTGATATCCCACATATTATAGTACCGATACCCCAACCGACCAAATAAAATTGCATCATTGGTTTAGGTGGAACGGTAGGATCAGGCGGTGGCTCGTCAGGTGGAAGGTCGATTGGGTCGTGTCTCGTTAAATGCTTGTACATATTACTGCGACAATAATAAAAGACAAAATTAATTACCCAAAGGATAAAACACTATACTAAAGAATTAAAAACCGTTAATTACTTTGCAGTAATTATCATCCAAACAAGGGTGCATAGAGTGAGATAATGGATGACTAAACCAACAATTTGGCAAACTATCGCAAAATCAGTTTGTTGGATACCCAATGTAAATGTTAAGACGAGTGCCGATATTGCAATCCACGTATTTAATAAACTGTGTTTCATTTTCTTTGGCATTTTTATATTTCTGCAATTTTCAACAACCCTTTATTTAATACGAGTTGCTCGAACTTAATCTAAGTAACTTACTTCCACTCTTTACAGAAGATAAAGATCGTGAAAACGAGAAGGACTAAACAAATAAATGATCCCACACACACAACGGGATGTGCCATACGAAACTGGGCTTTCAAGTAACGAAGTTGATAACGAACTTTATCCAAATCTTGCATAATTCCAAAATTTCCCAAGCGACTGCAAAAAAATGTGACCGATTGCCCCACAACAGAATTAATCACGCAGCCCTGCGTCGTCCAGTCTCCTTTTCCATCTAAATTTATAATAATTGAAATATTAAGATGCCAATTAGCCTTATTCCTGATCAGCGCCACCTACCCATAGCGGCGACTTTGAGAACTACTGTAAGCGGCAAGCCAATCAGATGTCGCTAAAATCTGATGACGTCATTTTTGGTAAGACCCCCCGAGAGTGCCAGTCAGTGACGTCACCAGATTTTAGCGACATCTGATTGGCTTGCCGCTTACAGTAGTTCTCAAAGTCGCCGCTATGGGTAGGTGGCGCTGATCAGGAATAAGGCTAATTTCTTTTAACATCAAGGAAAGTAACTAACCAGCCGCATTAACATCCCATCTAACTGGTTTCGCATCTTCGGTGTACGCTGGAACTTGCAACGTAATTTGCAATGGTTGAATAAGGTTTTTTGTTTGTGGAGGAACTAAAGGAGTCAGATAATGAATGATCAATCGTATCAATGGACTCGGGGACACGACTATGATACCTGTTTGACAACTAATAACTGCCGTTGTTACATCCCTTTCTACACTTAAAGAATCGGGACGCGGAAAAAGAATACTTTTACGATAAAGAGCAAATTGAAGTTTACGTCCTGAACTTCTAATTGTCGGAATGCCAGCAGTGGCTCTTTGGTTTTTATTTTTAGAGGAACCAAAGATGGAGTGAGGGACGTATATTGAAGCTTCCATCGGCTATATTTAATAAGTATAGATTTTTAGAAGACTTGAAAGGGGAAGAAAGCCGCCATTCTTGTTATACCTTATCAAAATTAAGAGGTAAAGTCGCGTTTACGCTGATGCAGTGTAAATTACGACCCCAATGTGATAGAGAATCTTTAAACGCGGTACATCTCATTCCCGGGAAGCTTTCAGATTTAACGAGAAACTCTTCAACAAGCAGATTTGGGTGGGAATGATGAATAGAGGAATCAGCCATGGCTGTAGCTAAGGATTCGATTAAACGGTAGAGTTTGTTGCGGGTCTTATCCTCTTCTTGAGCTAATTTTAACAAAGTTTTATCTCGGCCCAAAATTGCGCTAATAACATCCAACAGAATTTCTCCAAGCTACGCCAATATTCAAGAATTATTATACTTCGCACAATGTTTCCTTAATATCATTTGTGAAACATTAACTACCTCTTTGTGTTGAGGAACTAAAGCTAAATAATTTTCCAGGGTTTGCGTTATATAAACCAAATCCATATGGTCAGTTAAAGAACTGCCATTTCCAGTATAATTACGTAAACCTCTAGCTGTATCTAGAACAGTCTTGCTTTCGGAAAGATTTGTCTAAAATGATGATAAATTAAGAAAACTTAGATAATTTTTTTTAAGCTATACCTACAGGAAAGAGCACAAACATTCATTTCTCAGGTATTATACACTATCAGGGAGCCCACTCTTAAATTTAAATTCCTTATAGGAAAAATAGGAATTTTTTTCCGGAATTATAGGATTTTATAGGAGAAAAAATCACGTGTTTTTATAGGAAAATATAGGACTAAAAATGCAGCTCTAATATAATACAATTTTGGGCTTAAACTATGTAGAAAAATCCCAAAAAATAAAAAATAACAAATTGGATTTTACTTTGAAAACTCAGAAGAACTTAATTAGCCTTATTCCTGATCAGCGCCACCTACCCATAGCGGCGACTTTGAGAACTACTGTAAGCGGCAAGCCAATCAGATGTCGCTAAAATCTGGTGACGTCACTGACTGGCACACTCGGGTCTTACCAAAAATGACGTCACCAGATTTTAGCGACATCTGATTGGCTTGCCGCTTACAGTAGTTCTCAAAGTCGCCGCTATGGGTAGGTGGCGCTGATCAGGAATAAGGCTAATTAAAATATAACATAATATAATATATAAAAAATCCTAAGCGAGCTCCGCAATTTCGGTCTCCATTCAAATGTGATCTCGATAATAAAAAAAAGCTAAATTTTGATAAATTTGATGCTAAACTATACGAAAACTTCGACTAAGTCAAAAATATAGGATATTATAGGACCTTTCATGAAATTATAGGCTAATAAAGGACAGGTTCAAAAATATAGGAATTTATAGGAATTATAGGACCGGTGGGCTCCCTGCACTATTTAACATAAATCTTTTCTTGAAAATCTACCTTGGCAAACTGTTCAAGAATATTAGTAACTTCCGATACATAAGGGCACTCGGAAGCGTCAATTTCTTCCCAAATGCCACCCATACTGCAAGTGCGATAAACATGAGGCTGTTTATAAGCCAAAACAGCTGGTGAAAGTGAAACACATGGTAATTCCACTAAAATTCCACCCAAAGTTTGAGGCCAATGATATTGTCCTTTGTTCCCGATAGTAATTTCTTCTTGACACGGCGGAGTTTTTTGAGAAACTACAACAATCTTGACAGTTCTTGATAAATTTCCTCTTTTGGTTACGGCTCTACACATCCACGAGCCAGTATGATTCAAAATTAAATCCAAAGATAGATAGCTCGTAACAAGACCATTTTCTCTATTTCGTTCAATTTCAAGAGTGGCATCTAATTCGTCGCTAATTCGATGGCTATCTTGTAACCAAACAATTTTAGTTTCACCATCTATATCCGAGATGCGACATTCCAAAGTAAGAAAGTCTCCTTCAAAAACTAGTTGACTTTTTGAAGGAAGGAGCTCGAATAAAGGAAGTTGCAATGGGTAGTCGCAATGGGTGTCTTTGCCGCTTAGTTTTATAAGCTGCATGGCTCGTAATTGAGCCGGATATTGGCAAGTGGAACCGGGAGTAACTTTTATATCATTATTGCGGTACCAATTTAGAAACCATTGTAAATGACAATCACACATTAAGGGATTTCCTTTCAGGTCTCTGTAAGAATAAATGAATTATTTTGAAACTAGTACATATTTTGAAAAACGTCAGTAGTTAATACAATTTTTCCAATGACGGTAGATTTGAGAAGACATCAGGACCAAGTACGGATATTGAATTAAACGAAAGATTTCTGGAAATTAAGCTCTAGGTTAATCAAAATTCAAAATATTAATAGAATAAGTAATTTACAGTTTTTTCAAAGAAGTCATGTTAGAAAATGCAAATTTTTCAATGTGAATAATTTTGTTTCTCGATAAGTCACTATAATACAATATGAAACCATCAGTTATACTGTCAAGTGACTCGCAATTAATTAATTAATTTAGTTCCTTACAGCTTAGTTACACTTTCAAGTCCCAAAAATTCTTCACTTCTTAATTTATTTAAAGGCGTATTGGATATTGTTCTAATGACGGAACAGATATTATATCAGTTAAAATATAACTGACATTATCAAGAAGATGATAGTACTTACAAAGAGACAGTGTCATTTGGTAATAGGCTAAAATCTGCTTTATCTAAACTAGTCAGGTTTAGTCGATTGCACGTTACTTTGAGACCAAAATCTCCGTCGTCTTTCTTCTTTCCCTTCGAAAGGGTGCAACGACAAGAACTTGGGCATGAGAACACTGGTGCAACGAGCACCGTGAGCGTGAGAAGGAACCAAAATGTTGTAAGCACACGCATCATGAAGAAATATGGTTAACAGCATAATGACTCGCCGGTAAAGGCTAACCTACAATACAATTTACTATCGATAATCAATAATTACAATCATTATGTAAAAAACAATGAAATTCATTTTAGTGTCTGAATCACAATCACTTCAATGTTTATGGCTTCAAATAAAAAAAAAACATGTGTAAAGGCCTAACTTACAGGTTTCCAACATGAAGGTTTTATAAGGTATAAAATGTTAAAAACATATAGCGTTGCATAGGCCCTTTTAAACCAAGTATAGTTGGAGTGGGATATCAATTTTACACATTAAATAACGAAATAATTAGCTACTTAAAATAATTAAAAACCATTCGTATTATTTGACAACTTTCCGATTTTAAAGTCCAGTTACACAGCCACTTGATTGGCCATCGACATCAAACGTGACGTCACTTACGTGCTCACTTGCAGACGTGAGCTAAAAATGAGTAATAAACAACTTTATTTGGAAATCAAATTATTCGCCAGTTCCGAACTATTTTAATATATTAAAATTTTCCTTATTTATTTTTTCTGCTTTTTAATAACCATCTCTTTTATTATAATATTGATTTTTCAGGCTTTGGTTCCTTGCTCTTCTTATTATCAGCCCTTAATAATAGCCCACTTGATCACGTTACCGGGAAGTGGGCCCTGGATTTATCTTGAAGGAGAGAGGGATGGAGAGGCTGCTTCCTCGAATCCCCATAGCTATAACGATGTCTCTGTAGTCTGTACCGCCACCTACGGCACCAAGCTCTTCCCAGTATCCTCAGCGTTTAGGTAGGGTCGTACCGTACGAAATCGTAAAGGTTGCCCCCTTTGTCTTAAAAATAGAAGTTAGTTCTCATACAAATACAATAGCGCAACGCGGTTGCACTTAAAAATCGCATACCGAAGGGTAGAGGGCTAGAGGCGTGCTCAAAGTACACTGGGGGAGTTTCAGTGCCACAGGTCGCCCATCATCATTACAACTTGGAAGAGGGAAACGTTCTCTCCTCCAAGATTGCCAAATTACCACTCCATCTTATCTCTTTTCTCCAACAGTTTGATCATTTCTGACTTATAGTCGTCTGCTTCAATGTCTTCAGTTTTACTTGAAGTTACTTCCAACGGGCAAATGTGGGCAATGGCATACAACCGTGTAGTCGTGTACGCATGGGCGTACTTAAGTTCCAGGATAGTTTTAGTTATGTTTTAGGTTCGGGATCACAAAATTTTGATATGACAGTCGTTCCTGTTTATTGTTCAGTCTTTTTATTTATTAGTATTTAGTAGTGTTGAAATTTAATTTTAATTAAAAATAAGCATGGAACGGTCAAAAATAATTGACGTAATTTCCATTTTCGATTCGGATGGTGAGGAAATTTCCGATAAGAAAATTTCAGATAAGAAAAATCTGCAAACACCTGAGGCTGATGTTCCAAATTTTATGTTTTGGAATGTACCCCCTTTATCACCAAGTCATTATTCAGATAAATTTAAAAAGGAATTAGAGAAAGTTAACGAGTAAGTAGAACCATCTAATACATACAAGCGTGTAATTATCTAATTACGGTTATATGCCGCACCACAATAGAATTAAGACACAGCTAAGTCAACCCTGGTCTACAACTCCTAAGAAAACCATACCAAAATCTTCCAAACCCGTAAAAAACTCGCGATCTAGAAAAATCAATAAATTAAAGGCAGTGGACTCTGGACCTTTAGACAAATTTGTTATAAGATCACCAATGCCCAAAACAGAGCCCAAAATACCAATTAAATCCGGAGAATGTTCTCTAGACACACTTCCTGATCTTGATACTGGGGAGATTGAAGTTTTCACTTGTCCCACTCCCATCAAACAAATAAAACTTAACAGCGATATCATTAACAAATCTTTCGAAACACCAAAACGTGACAATTTTGCCAGGAGGCAATTATTTTTTCGTCCTGAGTTAAAAGAAACTCAAATATCAGTGGATAAACAATCATCAATGCCATGTCGAAAAAAGCTCATTCTGCAGTCACTTTCTAACCAAACAGATGTGGAAGAGTTGTCATCTAATATTACCCCTGATGAGGAGTTAAAACCAAACGTGACATCTTCTGTAAGCCCAGAAAACATTGTGCAAAAACAGTTGCTCTTTAAACTAAAAACAGATGAGGCTGCTGCATTTGACGAAGATTGTGAAAATCTTACTGTTTTGGTGAAGAATTGTGACATTAATGATGAAAGTGTGTCAAAACATAATACAATCAGACATTCAAAATTGTCGATACCATCAAGAAACCTGAAGTCTCAAGACTCTAAAAGTGGAAAAACGTTACCACTCAATAAAAAAGTTTTAAAAAAAGGTGTAAAATTAAACGCCAAGAGTAACGAAACAAAGTTTCATATAGTTGCCAAGAATGATAGAATCTTTGATATTGAAGTGCTAGGTTTGAACAGTGATGATAGTGTATCGAACTCTTCAACATTGAAATTGGACGATGACTCGGAGAGCAATACGACTTCCAAAGATGAAAGCGGCGCCATTTCTTTACCTTATAACGAAACAAAGTTTCATTTAGTTGCCAAGAATGATAGAATCTTTGATATTGAAGTGCTAGGTTTGAACAGTGATGATAGTGTATCGAACTCTTCAACATTGAAATTGGACGATGACTCGGAGAGCAATACGACTTCCAAAGATGAAAGCGGCGCCATTTCTTTACCTTATAACGAATCCCAGCTTCCTCAGTTAACGTTCCAGGATGATGAAACATTAGATTCTTTCCCTGAAAGAATTGCGAGTCAAAGTGGAAACATTCAAAACCAGATAAACGTCTTACGTCCTTATGTCGGTAATTCGTCGCGAGATTCTGGCCTACAAAGTGATGGGACTCTCGAATCATTAATGCCATCAGAACTCTTAAAACCTCAAAAACCTAGCGAAGATGTGATACAAGACACCAGGTCACACATTGAATTTGATGATAGTGACACAACACAATCATTCAAACAAATTGAAAAAGCCAAAGATACAGCGCTAGAGTACAACTTGGATAACTTACCTGACATCAATGATGATTCACGAGAATCCTGTCATCAATTAGACAATGATGACACTTTAGAATCTTTTGCAATTGGAAATGTCGTGAAAACCAAACCTCAAAAACAATTGAGCGATAGTTGCGATTTTCCAGAGTCCTGGATTGAAATGGAGGATGACACTTCCGAATCATCTTATCCAATTAAATGCGAAACCAAAAAAAGAGCTCAAAGTTGTCAGTTTGTTCTCGACACATTACCTGATATCAACAGCGATAGTTCGCAAGATTCAATCACGCTTCATCATGTTACCAATTCAACATTACAATCAACAAAAAATAACTCGAAGATAACTAATGTCAACAAAACTTCCCAAAAGGTTGTCAATGGTAGCAAGTCGGTTGCATTACATTCAGTGCCTTCATGTTCTTATCAAACCTTACCTGATCTTGAAGACTTTCACAACGTGCCTTCGTGTTCTTCTTACAAAGCAATTAAACCTGGTTTGAGTCCTACTGATGTTACAACTTCGGCGGTAAACCAAAACGAATCAACCATCCCACAATTACCAAGAGTTGAAGATATGAGATTCATTCCTAGTCCATACAATAACAAAGGAAATGTCAAAGAAAATGGTGCAAATTCCATAAACGCGCGGTACCTAGCTATAGATCAGAATAAAAGGTATATGCGTGTTGTTATCAAATTTTTGGTGGTATCTTAACTGATGATAATTTATCGTAAACAGGATATTCGCAAAATACAATCTCAGTCTTGGTAGAGTTTATATTGACCTTTGTCGTCCTTATATATCGGCAACGGAAATAACAAGTCCGAAAAAGAATAATTTGAAGACATTTTGTAGCAGTACGATTTATGATTTAATCAAAATCAATTTACGTTCACCAATGATACGTATTCGTGTTTTTCAGTTATACATTGTGCCGAATCGGATGGTCCTTATAGCTTAGAGTTTGCTTTGCATCTCATCGAAGGAACAGTTTTACCAAATTTTCTAATTAAGTTTCTGATTGAGACTTTAGAGGACTCTAACGAAAGTCTCGCTGCTCAAATTTTTAAAGTTCTCATAAATTCTCTTAGGTAAAACAATTAGTTACATGTTATAACAAGAAGTTATATCAGTATCTCAGAGAGAAGGTATAAGATGCCTTTGTATTCGCGCCAGGCCATAGTCCCAGTCCCCCTTTCAAAATACAAGGGGGGACGTAAAAGGAGGCGCCGGGCTATTTCGCTGCCTCTCCTTAGTCGGAAAATACGACTGTAATTTTCGTCACTCGCGTCGTCGCGCTGACGTGAGTTTTCAAGAACCAATGAGATGCATGCTGGTTGTAATTTAGAGGCGGGGATTAACTCCGGACAGGCTACGTTTGAACTGGAGATAAAGCTGCTGGAAATCTGGCGAATTTATACCTTCTCTCTGAGATACTAGATATAACTTCTTGGTTATAATATAAAGTAGAGCGCGGAGAAATTTTAATTAAGTACCTACTTGAACGATTTTCATTTTCCCTGTTACGTTTAGACTATCTCCACCGAAAGACATTGAAAAATCCATTGACTTTTGGAATCTTATCAACAAAAACTTGACAAATTTTCTAGAATCTCTGCGAAAAAATGAAAAATTGTCTTTACAAAGTGTTTATCTTGTCAAATACCTGATCTCCGCCTTGGCAATAGATGTACAAAGAAGGTCTACAACGTGCAGGTTTGTTTGATTAAATATTAATTATTTTTGCAGCAGTACGCACGACTTCAAAACTAAATAATTTAAATCTAAAACAGAGCGAATAAACTGCGAACTACATTCCCAGGGAAATTTATTAGCAGTAGCAATAATCGCATCCTTTGTATAACATATTTATACGGAGAGTTGTTGAAAATTATATGTGATAAAGAAAATTCCACTTCTTCATTGACGGAAGATGATATTTTTTTACTGGAAAGCTTCGAAACCTTAATTAAAATCGCGTTCGTCACGCGTTCAGAGTTTTTAGAATTAAAGGGATAGAATCGATCTTTTGACTACTAATGAAAAGCTTCCATTTTTTTAAATCAGATAGAACCTAAAATTACGTTTTCAAAAATATATAGATATTAATAGTTTTAATAACTTAAATATTTTTAATTAATTTTTAAAAGTATTGTTTTTGGGACTGCTCCGATCAGTACCCCCTCCTGCGTCGTTTGGCAAAAACACGGTTGAAACATCTACCCACCCCTCCATACGCTCCTCTTACTTGAAGAAATGGTAGCTTTACAACTAACAGTAGTTTTCATACTATTTCACTTGTGGATCACAAATAAACTTGGCCTTAAAATTTTTATTTCGATTTACGTGTTTTGAGAGGCGTGAAAGAAGCTAAATAGTTTCATAGCAATTAAATCGTTTAAGTAAGAGGTTTAGCACATTTAATTTGAAAAATAAATGATCTTATAAGCTTGAATTTACAGCCACTTAGAATAAAAAAATCGATGATGGAAACTAAGCCTTTGCCAAAATCTCGTAGAAAGTGCGTTGTTTTTGACTGTACCAATACAGATTCGGACAAATCCCTGTCATTTCATAGTCTACCAAGTAACGAAAAGTTAAGAGAACAATGGTTAATGAACATTAATAATCCAAATTACATTTACAAAAAGTCTCATCAAATTTGCTCCGCGCATTTCACAAGTGACTCTTTTCAAAAAAGCTCGGAATATTTAGCTCAGTTTGAAGCATCGTGTAGCTCTTCAACGCGTCATAGAAACGATTTAAAAAAAGACGCGATACCAACTTTTTTTGCACGTACGAGAGAAGGTATGCAGCCTGAACTGCAAAATGTGATGGAAGGTACTTTGCCTTCAAATTATGGGAATTTACTAAAGAAACGAAGAACTACATCAGTTGAGGTATGTACTTCGGGGAATATTTATTATTATTGAACATGAATTAATTCTTGGAAAGTATTACAGAGCACTTGTATAGCAACTCGCAGCCAACACGTGCAAAGTATTCCTCTCAAAGTTTTGGGTTTTGTTAGAGATTCAAAAACTCAAACAAATTTAACATCAACAAAAGACTTTGGTATTATATATTATCGGAAAAACTGAAAAATAACTTATCAAAGGGTGGGTTTTAGGTTTTATTTTCTTTTATAATAGTTGTAAGATTTTACCACGCAAATAATTAAAAGCCAGCACCTTTGGTAGTTATTTTTCAGCTTGACCTTACCATGTAATCTCATAGGTTTCATGTTAGATGGTTTTTAACAAAATAAATATTTACTAGAGTGCCAAACTAAGCCCAATGTTGAAAGTAAAGGTTGTCAAACAGATTTCCCGTATTGCAAAACATCTGAACAAGATTTTGAAATGACTGCTAGTCAAGAGGCAAAGATCTTTCTGGAAGAAGAAGATGATGAAGGCCATTACCATAATCCTTTAGATGTAAGCTACACGCCATCGGAGTTACCAGAAGAGGATATAAAGGGGTGCGTTTCTTAAACTATTTGATGTCTCAAAAATTGGCAAGTAGTAGAAAAAATGTTTTATTTTAGGGCTCGAACATTCAATTTGGAATCTAAAGATGCCATGAAAGAGAAAAAGTTTTTAGTTTTCGAGAGTGCCCTTTTACAGCTATTTCATTTCTGTTTCCAATGCTTGTTGCCCTGCACTGTTACCACTACCACCTTTGGATCAATGGTAACTGTAAAAGCTACCTGTGAAAGAGGCCACAGCAATATTTGGAAAAGTCAACCAATGTTAGGGCAGAAACCTCTTGGAAATATCATTATTGCCGCTTCCATATTGTTTGCGGGTCTGAACCCTACTCAGGCACTACGAATGTTAACTTTTGCTCGTATACAGAGCATTAGTAGGGCAACATTTTTTCGAATTCAGCGGTGTTATCTAATCCAGTCTATTAGAGAAGTAAGATAAGAATTTTTTAGAGATTTAAAAAAATATATTGAAAATTATTTCTTTAGGTTTGGAATGAGGAGCAAACCTCAATTTTGCAATCTTTAAAAAAGAAAAAGCTGAAGCTAGGAGGCGATGCAAGATCGGATTCACCTGGGTTCAGTGCAAAATATGGCACATACGTCTTTTTCGAAAGCCAAATTAAGAAAATAGTTCATTTGGTTCTTGTACAAGTAAATAGATGTTTCAGGGCCCAGGGGCTATTTTGTCTTCTTCATCATAAAACCATTTCTGTAATTTTTATAAATAATAGAGTACTGAAGTCAAAAATAGTGTAGCCATGGAACTTGAAGGTTTGAAACGGGGACTAAAATTTCTATTGGACTCACGACTAAAAATTGCATCAATTGTCACTGATCGACACGTGCAAATACGTTCCTATTTAAAAAAATTCCATCCCAAAATAAGCCACTTATTTGATTGTTGGCACATGGTCAAATGTAATAATGAGTTCATTCGCGAATTATGTACACTTGATAAACTAGAACCATATTCCAATATGTCTTAGCTTTGAAGAAAAAAATTCATGCCGCAGCCACAAAAGGTTTCGAAGTTTTGGATCAATGGAACAAAAGCGTTCAAAATCACATGTATTGGAGCGCTACTTCGAGTAAAGGGAAACCAAAACTAATCCAGGCCAAATTCATGTCAGTACTAAGACACGTAGCTAATATTCATCATGGTCATGGTAAACCCTTTACAAAATGTACTCATGGTGATCTTTCATTGGATGAAAAAAACAGGGATTTTCTTCTTCCTGGTAATATTATTTGGACAAGCCTTTAAAACCTTTACCTAAAATAATAAATTAATTTCAAATTTGTAGGAACCCCTGTATTTGAAAAATTTAAAAAAATTATTCAACTCTTTGAAAAAGATATTATGCAAATATCCCCAGACACCCAAACATCAAGCGTTGAAGCTTATAATTCGGTTTTAATTCATTTTGCACCTAAAAACACCCATTATTCATATCTTGGAATGGAAGCCAGGTTTTTATAATTTTCCATATTAGTCCAAAAAAGTCTATAAAAACCTTGGGGGTTTTTATAGACTTTTGTAGTCACGTAGCCTTGGCTTATTTACAACTAAATTCGGTTAACCTTTCTCAAAGAATGTTAGTAGCAGCCCTTCACTATAATGAAAATTCAAACAAAATTCAAGCCACTACAAAAGACGGAAAGCAGCGGTGGAATATATATTTTCCAAAGGCAAAAAAAGGGGAATATTCAGTAAAACCGATAATGCAAGCTTCAACCTATGGTAAAGTAGTTAATGAATTTGTCTTAATCTTTCATGAAATATTTAGGATTTTTATCTGTCCGAGAGGTTCTGTTACCGCCGAGTCTTATATAAAATTTCCGTTCCCCAACTGCTTTTTAGATTATGTAGAGAAATTGTTTGAAAAGCTAATCGAGAAAAGTAACAATACGTATGAAGAAGCTTTGAATGAAACCGAAGCTAATCAAGTTCCAGTACCAAGGCCATTATCGGCGCAGTATGTTCACCCAGAAAAAGAAGAAGCAATTGAAGCTTTCAAAGTAGCACGCCGCTTTTCCCATTGATAATCCCTTTTTTCATGAAAATAAATATTGCATAAAAATTGGTTTTATATTGTTTTAATAAAAACTGGTATTTACAAAAATATTATATAGTCCATAATTTTCTTAAACTGGACCAGGTTCAGTATAGCCTTGATATATATCTGATGGATACTCTCTCCTTATTCTATTTACCGCGCAACTCGGGATTGGGCGCCTTACTCTCCTACCCAAAACTCTGTATATCCAACGTATGTACAAGCGATAAATTAAGTATCTATAGGTCCTATAACACAAAAGGAAAATGATTAGAATTAAATTTTTTAACTTCCACACTCATGATTTAATAGAAGTTTTGTTTATCAACTTTTCGGGGAGAACTTACGGATTAATCTCATCTTCAGCTGGCACAAAATTATTTTCTCTAAATTCATCAAATAATATATTCAAGATATTTGGTCTCATTATATCATTGAATGTATCAGTTTCTATGATACAATTTAAGGGGCCAATTTCGTTGATTAGTCTTTCATTTGGAGGCTCATCCCTGCAGCAAAAACTCTCTTCTACTGATGGCATGACGAAACAAAAACCACAGTTGCACCTAAAAAAAAGGGAACTGTATCAAAACTGTCTAACTGTTCAACATGCCGAAACTGTACAATAACACCCACAAAAACTTAGCAATATTGAATCTCACTGATCAGTTTACTTAAAATGTAAATTGAAATTAATTACCAGTCAGTGTTATGAAGTCTGGGGTGATCAACTTCCATCGCAGCATTCGCAGGCAAGTTTTCGCCTTCCACAGCAGGCTCTCCCGGAAGCAAAGGCTCAAATTGGTAAGGTTGAATGCCAAATTCTTCCTGAGCATCATTATCGGAATTTGAATTTTCCTCACTTGACTCACGAATTTCGAAAGATTGAAACGAGTCTAAGCTATCGGATTCTACTAAAGAGTCAGGCCCGTCTGATATTTCGGATTCCGAGCTACCACTCGACGTCGACGATGACATTTTCTATAAATTATATTTGGCTCCTGTAGCAGACGACGGAAAAAAAAATCTACTATCCTCAACTTGAGTTCCCCTACATTCTCCTATTTCCAAACAACCAATGAATCAAGAGACATTTGCAACGTCACTGTGTGAAAAACAAGTTGGCTGGTATTTCGCGGCTAGTTTGAATTTCAAAATTTCTAACGTACTTTTCTTCATTTTAAACGTTTTAATTCGATTTTTTTTTTGCCACACATAATTTTAGGCACATTTTTTTACCTAAAACTTCCCTCATCTTGTACTAGTCGGAAAACCTTGATCCTATCCCTTTAAAATTTTTATTTCGATTTACGTGTTTTGAGAGGCGTGAAAGAAGCTAAATAGTTTCATAGCAATTAAATCGTTTAAGTAAGAGGTTTAGCACATTTAATTTGAAAAATAAATGATCTTATAAGCTTGAATTTACAGCCACTTAGAATAAAAAAATCGATGATGGAAACTAAGCCTTTGCCAAAATCTCGTAGAAAGTGCGTTGTTTTTGACTGTACCAATACAGATTCGGACAAATCCCTGTCATTTCATAGTCTACCAAGTAACGAAAAGTTAAGAGAACAATGGTTAATGAACATTAATAATCCAAATTACATTTACAAAAAGTCTCATCAAATTTGCTCCGCGCATTTCACAAGTGACTCTTTTCAAAAAAGCTCGGAATATTTAGCTCAGTTTGAAGCATCGTGTAGCTCTTCAACGCGTCATAGAAACGATTTAAAAAAAGACGCGATACCAACTTTTTTTGCACGTACGAGAGAAGGTATGCAGCCTGAACTGCAAAATGTGATGGAAGGTACTTTGCCTTCAAATTATGGGAATTTACTAAAGAAACGAAGAACTACATCAGTTGAGGTATGTACTTCGGGGAATATTTATTATTATTGAACATGAATTAATTCTTGGAAAGTATTACAGAGCACTTGTATAGCAACTCGCAGCCAACACGTGCAAAGTATTCCTCTCAAAGTTTTGGGTTTTGTTAGAGATTCAAAAACTCAAACAAATTTAACATCAACAAAAGACTTTGGTATTATATATTATCGGAAAAACTGAAAAATAACTTATCAAAGGGTGGGTTTTAGGTTTTATTTTCTTTTATAATAGTTGTAAGATTTTACCACGCAAATAATTAAAAGCCAGCACCTTTGGTAGTTATTTTTCAGCTTGACCTTACCATGTAATCTCATAGGTTTCATGTTAGATGGTTTTTAACAAAATAAATATTTACTAGAGTGCCAAACTAAGCCCAATGTTGAAAGTAAAGGTTGTCAAACAGATTTCCCGTATTGCAAAACATCTGAACAAGATTTTGAAATGACTGCTAGTCAAGAGGCAAAGATCTTTCTGGAAGAAGAAGATGATGAAGGCCATTACCATAATCCTTTAGATGTAAGCTACACGCCATCGGAGTTACCAGAAGAGGATATAAAGGGGTGCGTTTCTTAAACTATTTGATGTCTCAAAAATTGGCAAGTAGTAGAAAAAATGTTTTATTTTAGGGCTCGAACATTCAATTTGGAATCTAAAGATGCCATGAAAGAGAAAAAGTTTTTAGTTTTCGAGAGTGCCCTTTTACAGCTATTTCATTTCTGTTTCCAATGCTTGTTGCCCTGCACTGTTACCACTACCACCTTTGGATCAATGGTAACTGTAAAAGCTACCTGTGAAAGAGGCCACAGCAATATTTGGAAAAGTCAACCAATGTTAGGGCAGAAACCTCTTGGAAATATCATTATTGCCGCTTCCATATTGTTTGCGGGTCTGAACCCTACTCAGGCACTACGAATGTTAACTTTTGCTCGTATACAGAGCATTAGTAGGGCAACATTTTTTCGAATTCAGCGGTGTTATCTAATCCAGTCTATTAGAGAAGTAAGATAAGAATTTTTTAGAGATTTAAAAAAATATATTGAAAATTATTTCTTTAGGTTTGGAATGAGGAGCAAACCTCAATTTTGCAATCTTTAAAAAAGAAAAAGCTGAAGCTAGGAGGCGATGCAAGATCGGATTCACCTGGGTTCAGTGCAAAATATGGCACATACGTCTTTTTCGAAAGCCAAATTAAGAAAATAGTTCATTTGGTTCTTGTACAAGTAAATAGATGTTTCAGGGCCCAGGGGCTATTTTGTCTTCTTCATCATAAAACCATTTCTGTAATTTTTATAAATAATAGAGTACTGAAGTCAAAAATAGTGTAGCCATGGAACTTGAAGGTTTGAAACGGGGACTAAAATTTCTATTGGACTCACGACTAAAAATTGCATCAATTGTCACTGATCGACACGTGCAAATACGTTCCTATTTAAAAAAATTCCATCCCAAAATAAGCCACTTATTTGATTGTTGGCACATGGTCAAATGTAATAATGAGTTCATTCGCGAATTATGTACACTTGATAAACTAGAACCATATTCCAATATGTCTTAGCTTTGAAGAAAAAAATTCATGCCGCAGCCACAAAAGGTTTCGAAGTTTTGGATCAATGGAACAAAAGCGTTCAAAATCACATGTATTGGAGCGCTACTTCGAGTAAAGGGAAACCAAAACTAATCCAGGCCAAATTCATGTCAGTACTAAGACACGTAGCTAATATTCATCATGGTCATGGTAAACCCTTTACAAAATGTACTCATGGTGATCTTTCATTGGATGAAAAAAACAGGGATTTTCTTCTTCCTGGTAATATTATTTGGACAAGCCTTTAAAACCTTTACCTAAAATAATAAATTAATTTCAAATTTGTAGGAACCCCTGTATTTGAAAAATTTAAAAAAATTATTCAACTCTTTGAAAAAGATATTATGCAAATATCCCCAGACACCCAAACATCAAGCGTTGAAGCTTATAATTCGGTTTTAATTCATTTTGCACCTAAAAACACCCATTATTCATATCTTGGAATGGAAGCCAGGTTTTTATAATTTTCCATATTAGTCCAAAAAAGTCTATAAAAACCTTGGGGGTTTTTATAGACTTTTGTAGTCACGTAGCCTTGGCTTATTTACAACTAAATTCGGTTAACCTTTCTCAAAGAATGTTAGTAGCAGCCCTTCACTATAATGAAAATTCAAACAAAATTCAAGCCACTACAAAAGACGGAAAGCAGCGGTGGAATATATATTTTCCAAAGGCAAAAAAAGGGGAATATTCAGTAAAACCGATAATGCAAGCTTCAACCTATGGTAAAGTAGTTAATGAATTTGTCTTAATCTTTCATGAAATATTTAGGATTTTTATCTGTCCGAGAGGTTCTGTTACCGCCGAGTCTTATATAAAATTTCCGTTCCCCAACTGCTTTTTAGATTATGTAGAGAAATTGTTTGAAAAGCTAATCGAGAAAAGTAACAATACGTATGAAGAAGCTTTGAATGAAACCGAAGCTAATCAAGTTCCAGTACCAAGGCCATTATCGGCGCAGTATGTTCACCCAGAAAAAGAAGAAGCAATTGAAGCTTTCAAAGTAGCACGCCGCTTTTCCCATTGATAATCCCTTTTTTCATGAAAATAAATATTGCATAAAAATTGGTTTTATATTGTTTTAATAAAAACTGGTATTTACAAAAATATTATATAGTCCATAATTTTCTTAAACTGGACCAGGTTCAGTATAGCCTTGATATATATCTGATGGATACTCTCTCCTTATTCTATTTACCGCGCAACTCGGGATTGGGCGCCTTACTCTCCTACCCAAAACTCTGTATATCCAACGTATGTACAAGCGATAAATTAAGTATCTATAGGTCCTATAACACAAAAGGAAAATGATTAGAATTAAATTTTTTAACTTCCACACTCATGATTTAATAGAAGTTTTGTTTATCAACTTTTCGGGGAGAACTTACGGATTAATCTCATCTTCAGCTGGCACAAAATTATTTTCTCTAAATTCATCAAATAATATATTCAAGATATTTGGTCTCATTATATCATTGAATGTATCAGTTTCTATGATACAATTTAAGGGGCCAATTTCGTTGATTAGTCTTTCATTTGGAGGCTCATCCCTGCAGCAAAAACTCTCTTCTACTGATGGCATGACGAAACAAAAACCACAGTTGCACCTAAAAAAAAGGGAACTGTATCAAAACTGTCTAACTGTTCAACATGCCGAAACTGTACAATAACACCCACAAAAACTTAGCAATATTGAATCTCACTGATCAGTTTACTTAAAATGTAAATTGAAATTAATTACCAGTCAGTGTTATGAAGTCTGGGGTGATCAACTTCCATCGCAGCATTCGCAGGCAAGTTTTCGCCTTCCACAGCAGGCTCTCCCGGAAGCAAAGGCTCAAATTGGTAAGGTTGAATGCCAAATTCTTCCTGAGCATCATTATCGGAATTTGAATTTTCCTCACTTGACTCACGAATTTCGAAAGATTGAAACGAGTCTAAGCTATCGGATTCTACTAAAGAGTCAGGCCCGTCTGATATTTCGGATTCCGAGCTACCACTCGACGTCGACGATGACATTTTCTATAAATTATATTTGGCTCCTGTAGCAGACGACGGAAAAAAAAATCTACTATCCTCAACTTGAGTTCCCCTACATTCTCCTATTTCCAAACAACCAATGAATCAAGAGACATTTGCAACGTCACTGTGTGAAAAACAAGTTGGCTGGTATTTCGCGGCTAGTTTGAATTTCAAAATTTCTAACGTACTTTTCTTCATTTTAAACGTTTTAATTCGATTTTTTTTTTGCCACACATAATTTTAGGCACATTTTTTTACCTAAAACTTCCCTCATCTTGTACTAGTCGGAAAACCTTGATCCTATCCCTTTAAATAAGATCGTCGCTGTCGAAGTCTTAAACTACTACGAAAAACTGCCCATCGATAAAAGGGAATACTTTTTAAAACTGATGTTAAACATGAGATTGATTCGATATTTCATGTGCGCCGAAATCTTAGTTAGAAACTTTGGATTTCGTAAAGATACGAATAGTATACTGGTTTTTAATTTTTTCGACGTGATTATGGAACATCTGCCTCGAATCGGTGGAGATTTGCAATTGGATAGGCAATTGGAGTTTGTGTTTATTTATAAGCATCTGTTGTTTGATTATGTCCGAATTAACAAAGGTATTACTATTAATTGGTGTTTTTTTGGGTAACTTAAGTGTGTTTAAATTTTATTAACTAACGATTCCACAGAGCAACTCCATTGGCCAATTTATGCCAGGAAGAAAGCGACGGTAATTTTTCCTCATGTTGTTGGCGAAGCATTCTCTAATGTTGCTTCTTTTATCGACTACTTGGAGGTAAGTTTTTTCATTACGTTTATCGCGATATTAATGCAATAGCTCGTTGTCGAAGGGTCCGATTTTCCCCCGAAAATATCGTTCGAGAATTCTTCTTTCATTTCGCGATTCCGTCTGATATTTAGTGAATTCGTCTTTCATTTCGCGATTTCGTCAACGATTTCAAGATTTCCTCTTTCATTTCGCGATTTCTTGTCGAATATCGCGTAGTTTGCTAACAACATATCGTGATTTCTTCAGAATATCGGACCCCCCGCTCATTCTACAACACTGTAATTTAAACTAATTTATGTTAAATGTATCGTAGGAAACACTGCCAATCGTCAGACCAGAGCTTTTACGTCATCCTATTTGCCAAAGTTCTTTCGCACTATTAAAAACCTTTTGGTTATTTGAAAGGCTTCATTCATTTTCTCCATTTACTAAATAATTTTTTTTTTCAAGCATTAAAATCCCTTTTAATTTTAAATTAAATTAAAAAATGTATAATTCAAGTTTAGTATTTTAATTCGTTTATTGTACTTGATTTTAATAAATTAATAATTTTTTAAATTTTGAATTTTGCCTATTTTTTGAAACAACGTCAAGTGACAAATTACAGCGTTAACTTGAAAATGGTTTGCGAATGCCGATATAAATTTTTTAATCGTGTTTCTTAATTATTAGTACTAACATAAGTTTATAAGCTATGTTCCATAAGTGTGTCACTCGTTAATGAGAGCTTGTCATGAAGTGACGTAGGCGAAACGTCATAGATTCTCGTAAAGCGACGCCTGGTGAGGCGCTATAAAAGGCTTAGTGTAGACTAATTAGGAGGATGGACTGCAAAACCGAGTGTAGTCAATTCTCGCGTCGTTCTTGGACTAGCTCTCATTAAACCTCTAGCATTACGAAGTAGAGGTAGTGACATACTTATGGAACATATCTTACTAAGAAAGCTATAATTTGGCACTTTTATAGACCTCCCATGATATCTTAAATCTAGTAAATCTTTCCCACAAGGAATGGAAATTGAACCATTTTGGATTTATTCCAGATTAACTCTTAGTATATATATATATATATCTACGGACATTGGTAATAAACCCACTGTAGATTTCTCCGTGTCCATCCAATAAGGATAAAGAAAGAAAAGAGGGTTTTTGGCTCCGATAATTTGTTGGGGCGGTTAGGGCATTTACTTCCTTCTTCCCAGAAGTAGATACGCACGAAGTTAGAAAAATTTCAATCTTAGATATGAGGACGGAAGGCTTTGTGATCAGCTATCCATTCCATAGTCTTATTGAAATTCATTTGCAACGTGGCTAAGACAAGTGATCGTTGTTGAACTTAACCCTTCAGGTTAGTGTACTTTTGTATGTATAGATCCTAAGGAGAGAGAGAGAAACTCTTGCTTCCTATTACCCTCGCTCCATCAAATCTAGTTTTTCCCTTCGTTGTTCCTTCTCTAGGGTTTCCGAAATTACTTTTTGCCTCTTCCTCTACCATATACAACTCCTAAACTAACTCCAACGCGATGCGGTACAGCCCACCCTACTCTTACCTCTCCTCTGGCGCTTCACATCTCTCTCTCTCTCTCTCTCTCTCTCTCTCTCTCTCTCTCTCTCTCTCTCTCTCTCTCTCTCTCTCTCTCTCTCTCTCTCTCTCTCTCTCTCTCTCTCTCTCTCTCTCCTCTCGTTTCTTCTACTTTCTCCTATTTCCTACATCATTGATTAGGCTTATTCAATATAGAAAGTCGCGTTTATCTTGGTTTGCGGTCTGATGTACAGAATAGCACTCCGTCTCTATCTTTTCGCTCCTCCACCCACCACGTCTCCGTCGTCTTTGGGTGGTGAAACAAAAGCGAGGATATAATAAAAAGGCCTTTTATTTTGGGAAAACGGGAAGAAACGTTACGACGTCCGCAACTACTACGTCAAATGGGGAGAGGCTCTCCCAAAAAGAAGAGATCAAAAATACTTTAAGGAGTTAGGCGTCTTCAATTTGGGATGGAGAGTTTGAAATGAAATCTGCGGACGACCTGCAGTCTTACAGTTACAGCATTTTGTACTAACTCTTCCGGGGTACATCTATAAAGATATATAATATGTTTCCCCGGCCAAATACTAGTATTATTGAGGTATAGAAATACTTGAAGAGTATGGAATACTATATACTTTATGATACACCCCTGTTAACCTATATAAACTAACTCCAATATTTGAGAAAATGTATTGAAGAATATTCCTCTACTATATAGCCTTTAAACGTCTGCCTTGCTCTAAAATTTCAAAACGGATTTCAATGGGAATTTTGAAGCCACCAAGACGCTCAAAGACTATGTATCGAAATATAAGTTGGAGGAGAAACTGAAATGCATTATATTATGCGTGTACATTTTTGATATCTTTCTTAGCTTTTATTCAAAAAACTACTACCGTAATAAAATAAAATAAAAAAAAGTAAAGCAAGTTTCCAGGATATGAAGTTTTCCCCTTTTAATATTTTGTAGAAGGGAAAAATACATATTAGACTTCAGAGAATTGAATTATAACTCTCCAAATTATTCAGTTTTTCTGGAAATGGGATATTTTTTTTTCTATCCCCTTTTCGCTAAGCCTCGTTCCCTCTCCGGAGAAAGGATGGGATGGGAGAAAATGCCCGAGAAATAAAGTATGATAATAATACTAACGGAAATAATGCGGGAGATTATATTATCTTCTTTTCCATTTCGGGGTTATTACTGTCCCAACTTATGTTATGAGTCGTTCTTTTTTTCTACCATTTAAATGTTTAACTAAATCGAGGGCGTAGTCCCGGTATTTTTTTCTCAGACTCTGGATCATAATTCTCATTTCCTTTTCAGATTTAATATCCGTAGTTTTTTCTTTCTTATACCAAAAGATACTAAGTAATGCATATTTTAATTCTGTCCTTTCTTGATAGGCTTAGGAAGTTAGGAGTAACTATAAATGGACCGATTCGAGTATATATATATATATATATATATATATATATATATATAATTTCTTATATTTGATAACAAGGTTAATTAAACTACGTTTAATTTTTGTCATTAACGTTTTTACAATAATAAGCCTGTTTCAAGAAAGTTGAGCTTCCTTGGGTCCTTCCTACGCGTCACAGTTTTATAAAAGCAATTTTATTTCAAATGACATTTTATTATATAATTTTTGAGCGAACGGACGTTTTTCATATTTAAGTTAAAAGGATTTTTCAAATGACAATAAAATTCAACTAAAATATAAAAGGGCCTGGAATAAAATCCCCGTTTGAGGGGAAAATGGTGAAAATCCCCTTTTCATTTTTGTTGGATCAAGGGGTAGGCGGTAGGAAAGTTAGGTTGAGGTTTTTGGTCCATTTCTATTATGTTTCGACTGAGCCCACCCCACATTCCTTGGCCCACTTTTTCTATCGGAAAAGATAGTCTTTTCACGAGGAGGATTTTGACTGTCCCTAGATGCTTTGCCCAATATTCCAAATCCTTCCCATTTTATATAGGACGCAAAAGTGGACTTAGTGCCCGTTATAACGGAGATTTTCGACCCCCTACGCTTTCTTTACACTAGAGAGCATTCCAGACAACTATTAACTTTAGGCCTACTCAGTTAGGGCCCTTTCCATAAATTCCTTGAGATTTAAACTCAATTTCGAGCGATCTTGAGAGTACAAAATTCCAAATAAAAACCGTTTCTTCCCGCCAAGATTTAAATATATAGCAGACGACGTTAAGGCTAACTACTATGAAAGAAGAGTACCATAATAGAGTGCTGTCAGTTGTGACGTCAGATCCAAGGTTAAACGTCACGAGTCTGCCTTAAGCAATGGGCGGCCATGACAGTTACCGTTTTTTCTTTATGGGAAAACAGCATGGGTGACGTCACACCGGCGCTTCTGACAGCACTCTATTATCAGCAATAAGGTCTTGTTTAAGAAAATCATATTGCTTATAAATGTTTTAGATTAAAAACCCAAACTGAACCTAAAATATACCCCAAATAATCTGTAATTAAGATTAAAATGGTTCAGAGCACCATCCTCTAATTAAGTACTATTATCCACACCTATTTAAATACTCCATTAGATTTACTTTACATTGACAGGTTATTACACCATATTTTAAGAAATTATACGGTTTATCTGCAAAAATAGGAAGTGTAATTAACGTTTAAGACATTTTTTTCTACAATCTACAATAAGTTCATGATAGAAATCCAATTTAAGTTACAAAAAACCAAATATGACCATTTTTGAGATATGTCTTCAAGCAGTTGGTACAAATTATTCGTCATCAGTCTCGCGAAAAATTTCAAAATTTTGAAAAACGCAACTTTAGCAACCGCCAAAAAGCCGTCACGTGATTCAAGTCGTCGAAGTCGCTCTACACTACAGGCAGCGCGCTTTACGGAAGGGCGCTCTACAGGCAGTAAAGCGCGCTTCACGGATGGCTAAAATAAATGGTAATTAACAAGATTTAATGAATTTTCATCATGTATTTTGGCGAAATTGTTAATTATAAATATCGTATCAATAATTTGTGATAATTTTTTATTAATAATTGGACAGATTTTTCTCAGCAAGTGGAAGAAACCAAATTCATCAAATTCGCCTTTGTCAATCCTCAATCTTAACGAGGGGTTGGCTGCCCCGCCCGCGCCGGTCCAGAACTTCGCCGCCTAAAAATAGACCAATTCCTAACATTGTCTCAATACTATATTATGTGAATTTGGAGCTCTACGCTGGAGTTGGTGCAATGTACGTACATTTTAGCATATTATCCAACTACACCGCGTTACAGTTAAGCTTAACCATTACTATATAATATAAACAGCTAAGGTTTAGGAGGGATCCGAAAAATTTTAGCTGAAGAAATTAATGATTATTGACGAGAAATTGTCTCAAAATAGTATATAGTGTCCCTCGGATTCTTTCTTTTTTGTCAAGATCTTAGTTCGTTTTGGCAACGCGTTCTAGTTGAGGACCCCTAGCATCCTCTTTTTGAGTCGATTCCCCGGGATAGGAGCTCTGGGTCTTTGGAAAGCAATTTCGGGGAATCTTCTTTCTCCTTCTATAGTTCTATCTTTTCTCCGCGCTCTGTTATAATGGGAAAAAGGTCCTGGTGGAACTCGAAGCAATTTTCTTTCAGCTCGTCGCCCTTATACCAAAGCTTCTTATAATGATTAAGGCATTTACTATCATCCCTCTTGGCCTGTAGAGCGAAATAATGCTCGGCCATGGAATAAAGACGTCATCAGAAGGCCATACCCTAAAGATCGAATTCTCCATTTTTCTGATTCCAGGTTTAATTTCATATATATATATAGAATAGACCAATTGTAAACCATAAAGGGTGTGTGTTTACGTTAGGCTATGACCTTCTGATAGTGCACTAGGTTCTAGAAGGCTTATTGTCTCCCATTTTAACTTTTATTCTCCACCGTTTGGGGATTTGATCGGTGCTGGGGCCCTTTTTAAATAAAAAAACGAGAATAATGCTTGTATTAAGAAATCCGTAGCTTTCTAAACTCCGCTTTAGAGCCGCAAACTCCAACCAAATAAGGCCTTTTTTCTATGGGAATTATTTTTCTTCCACTTCAAGATTGAAATAGAGCTTAAAATTGTTTATTCTTAAACGAATTTATTTTGAAAATCGAGTGAAATTTTAAATGACAATAAGGGAAAATGATCCAAAATTATTTTTGCAATCGGTGGAGGAGGGGAAGCCATGAATTCCCATATTACGGGATATTCCCTCGTCTGGGTATTTGTTATTGGCCATACTTCCACCTATCAACTCCCGTTGAACTAATAGAGCCAGAATAGAGACGTTTCCGCGTAGACTTAGAGGGTAAAAGGTCCCAGGGTCCATTAAATCGAACGATGAGAACCCCCTTTGGTCTTTTATTTCTGGTCACTAAAACGGGGAAAGGCGATAGATGGTGCATACTGAAGCCTCTGTGCGCCCACCTTGCGCGACCTATACGTCTATTCCCTAGGCCTTGGGGGAGTCAGCTCAGGGTGGGCGACTATAGGGGATAAAACAACTGAAATCTTTTACGAAAGTAAAGGATCGTTAGGTGGGTGCATTACCCCTAAACCCTTTTATAAAAGAGAGAGAAAACTCCGCAGCAACTCGGAGAGAGAGAGCGACTGGTAATTAACGCTATCAACGTCGCGCCAAAAGCCATTTCCGCAGTTAACGCGATAGAAAAGACTAGAGCTAACTTAGGGAGACACTCACTCCTCATTGGAGAAAGAGCTTGCCAATCGAGGGAAACGTCACTCCTCGTGTCATTTTAGATTTATTTTCCTACTGCTTTGTACCATCCTTTGTATTTTCCTCGCTCCAAGAGGCAACATTAGACAAAGCCCACGTTCACTACACGTGACCAACTCGCGCTGCCTCTTGCGGCGCTTTTTGACGCGAGGAAAATAACCCAAGAAGGCGGTGTTTGTTTCTCTTATGACATTAACAGTGAAATCTAGGATGAAATTTAACTAAGGCATACATTTATTAAGTAGATCGGTTTTTCACTAGTACAGTAGTTTAACCCTCGCAGAGAACGTTGTAAAACACCATCATTCTAGGAGATGTACAGTTGTAGGTTCCTCTCAGAGCTAAAATGACGTAAGGTACATGCTGATTTTGTCATTTAGATCGTTAAATGGCTTTATTTAACTTATTAATTAAAATCTCCAATCAAAAATTTTGCGCAAAAATCTTCCTTAGTCTATTTTAAGGTAAAAATGGCCCTGTTTTTCGTAAACACGTGGTTCATTAAACCAGACACACACACACACACACTAAGAAAAAATAAAAAAGCAATTCAACTTAGGACAGTTTTGCTCTAAGATATATACATTGGTATAATTCCGCGACGAACTTATACTTGGCTTAATAAAACCAACCGGTATCTATATCAATTAAGCTGTAAATGCGGACCCGCCGGAAGGGTCTAAAAGGTTTTATAAAAGGTAACTTAGGGAAACAGCTCCTAGGAAAATAACAAAATTGGCGTCCGCGCCTTAAAAGCGAGTGAAAAGAGAACTTTTAACTACATTTCGTTTACGCTTTTACGGTTAATATGGAAAAATGATAGAAGAGACTCGCTGGGAGAGCAAGATTATTCCTCTCTCTCTCTATTTTTAAAAATTTTTCCTCCGAATTTTATTTCATCCCCTTTAATTAGTGGGTAGGGTGCCAGGGTGATGAGGTACTCTAAGGTAATATTAATTTTTGAAAATGAAAAGTCTAGATATACGAAAAGTTGCCTATGTATATACATACGACAAAGACTTAATTAGAAATATAGGCGCGGACGTGGGAGTTGCTGAAGCGAAGGTGGTGCCAATGTTGATGTAATTGTTAATTGTATTGATCAATGTATAAAGTAAAAGCGCGGTTAATCGCCAGTAGTTTTAATTAGTTGTAATACAGGGTGTTCTAAAATGGGAGAGTGGTAGGACCGAAGTACTGTGGTTCAGTGGAGATTTTGAGTGGAAACTGTTCTATGAAATTTTGCCCTAATAAATGACCCCTAAAATAAATTAGAATTGTATTCAGTTTCTTGCTTAATTAAAAATTAAGGGGTTATCCTTAAAACACTCCAATTATAACGATGACCCTTATAGCAAAATTTTATAGAACATTCTCGACTCAATTTCGCTTATAGAACTCTCTCTACTTCGGTCCTTCCACTTTTTTAAAAGAAGCTGAAGAGCATGATGTTTCTCTTGACCAGCCAGAAGATAATTCATAGTGGTAGGTGATGAAATTCTTTTCGTAGTTGGTGCTTCTGACACCCTAGCATTTCTCACAGGTGGGGTAGCTTCGCTTTGGCTCGGTCGTGCCCTCTTTGAAAATAAAAATAATAATACTTGGGACAAGTCCCTTTATAATTAATGGAAGTTTCGAATTACTATTTTAAAATTAGCTTTTGGGGTTTTTAGAAATCGGATATTACCTTTGGCTGCTTCCCTTATGTGACTAACCCTTAATGAGGTTTTAGAAAGAATACATTGTTGTTTTACGTACTTGGAAGATTCGCAAATGAAAATATTATTTATAGGTACTTACCTGTTTAAAGATTTAAAACCAAATTTCTAAGAATTCATTATTTCTACCATGAATTTTTAGCTGACCATAAATGACTGAACATTTTCAAATATCAAAATTAATTTATTATTCTTAATTATCTCTTTTATTAAGTTGAAGCAGGGATAGATTTAATTTTAGAAGTAGGAATGGAGAACGGTTAGTATTTGCTTCATTCCGACTCATAGCCCAGAGCCCCTCCCTCCAACACGTAACGAAAAGTTTAAATTATCTTATTGGCTCACTTAAACTACGTTTTGATGACGTTGGTGACGGGGACGGCGAAAAATACGTAATTCCTTTTTACCTCTGTCGCTATGACCCGCCTCTTCTTTTATTCCCCCGTCCCGTGGAAGGGGGTCCGGGACTTTGACGCGCGCCCACATTGCTTTGTTCTCCATTACTACTTCTAAAATTAAATCTATCCCTGGTTTAACGCTATCAAAACGTCACGTTAGTCGGAATAAAACTCAACAATCCCTTTAGCAAGATGCATTTTGATTGTTATTTAAATTTATGCGGTCATTATTCGTGTAAAAATCGAATTAATTCACGTTTTTAATGAAAATTCCTTTTATTTTCGATAAGATAATATAATTAGAAAATTTTACTAGTCTTTTTGGACCGTATGGGATTCGTTTCCTAATCTCTTCAATCTGATTTGAATTAAGAAATCAATTATTTAAATTGATTAAAAGTTGAATATAAAAAAGAGGCTTACGACTGAGAATGGAAAATATACGCGTTTCTTGGAATTAATTAACCTGAAGTTTTGCTTCCTTTGAAATATATATTGAAAATAACATCGGAGAATTAAGTTCTAGAATTTTTTCTGCGGAAAATTGCGGTAGAGTTGCTTCTTTCTGCGGAAATTAAAGTAATTTCGATGCATTAGTTTTAATGCATTTCTGAGAAATAATTATTATACAGCGTGCTTCTGTTAAGTCTGCCATAAATTAAAGGGGATGTTCTTTGGGCGATTTTGAGTCGAAAATGTTCTATGGTAAAATAAAATGTGGCAATTGGATTTCACCAGTGATTTACCCCTTAAACGAAAAAATATCATCTATTAATTCGGAATCTAAAATCCTTCCAAACTTAAAATATTCAATGCTCATTTAAAATTAATTTAATTTAAATTTGTCTATTTTAAAGTAGCTTAATTCATTTTAACCTGAAAAGATTCACTCAACCCAAATAAATTGATTAACATCAAAAACCAAAATCAAAGTTTTTTCATTTTTCTATACGAATATTTACTGACGTATCGTGGTGATTTGTCTTAAACTTTAAAAACTAAAGATAATATTCCTTTTATTATTTTTGGAGCATTATAGTGGTGGGAGTTTTTATATACCCCGTTAATAATTGCAACCCTGGAGAACAGGGACCCTAAATACTAAAGAGTATTTAAGAATTTATCGAGGAGAAAATGTTTTTTCACTGGCCCATAAAAATAGATCCTTATTTATAAACAACGATGCTTTGATACCGGGTGGAAGAACATTCTTTTCAATATCCTTAAATCTTTTAAATCCGAATTTACGTCGCGTTTAAAAAGAAATAGGACCGTGTAACATGGAAAGAGAGATCACCTTATCTAGGCCTAGGTCCTATTAATTCTCCAACTCTGTTTATCGGTACTTTTACGAAATAAAGTTGGTGCCCTACGGCAATATACAGCTTACTATCTCGTGTCACCCTCTTTACGCAGTGTTTTACTATCCATGAATGTTTTTAATTTGTCCAAGAATATCTGTAGGATCAAGAAGCGATATCTAGTTTACTATGACATAGCATTATTTTCAGTTTCTTACGTAAAAAAATTCTAATCATAACTTGTTAGGATATCCAAGCTTTAGAACCAAGAAGTGATATCTAGTTTATTAGGGAGAAGGTATAAATTTGCGACATTTCCAGCTTTATCTCCAGTCCAAACGTAGGTCCGGAGTTAATCCCCGCCTCTAAATTACAACCAGCATCTCATTGGTTCTTGAAACCTCACGTCAGCGCGACGCGAATGACGAAAATTACGTATTTTCCGACTGCGGAGAGGCGAAATAGCCAGGCCTCCTTTTAAGTCCCCCCTTGTATTTTGAAAGGGGGATTGGCACTATGGCGCGCGAATACTTAGGCATCTTATAGCTTCTCCCTATAGTAAACTAGATATCCCTTCTTGATAGGATATTTTGCTTATTCCACGTTACGAGAACAAATGTTTCTACTTCTTCCTCACGGTGATCATAGTAATTTAAAGTGAATTAAACCATGAAGGATCATGGACCCGTTTTTCAATAGATATTTTTTTCAATATTCATTAGGTAATTAAATAAATTCATTCTAATGTATACTTCCTAAATTGTGTAACAGTCCTCCGCTAACACTTCCCACTAGCCTTCAGTATTTACCTCCGGAAGTAAATCGGAGGATGACGCAAAAAATCATGGGGGTTTCATCCCCATTTCTTTCTATAAACTGGAAAAATCGCGGGGCTTTTACTAGTAATCCTCTTAGCTTTGGCGCTAATGGCGTATACGGCTTCCATATTTAGGGATTGTATTGGCCGCGATACTCAAACCAGCTCATTCACTTACAAAGTCTAGTTCACACCATAGGAAAGGTTAGATGAAGTTAGTTATTATCCGTTATGAATATTAAAAATATATTTATATCCTCGCCAGGGATAATATGATTAGTTATGAAACCTAATTTTTAATTATAGTTGTGATTGCTTAATGTTCAATTTTACGCCTATTGAAGTTATTTTTCTAGTCTTCAGCCGAAATAATGTCGAATTAATTTTAATTTCAGGTCTTTATTTTACTGAGTGACGTCATGATGGAAATTTCTTCGAAGGGCCACGTTTGGCCATCGGCGAGGGATCAAGTTTATGGCGGTCTAGTGCACGACTAGCTGCACGGAGGATCGCGGGAACCAAATCAACGTACAGACCGTGTAAATAATGACGTCACGATGGTTTCCGAACGCGTAGTTGTGAAATCGGGTTGTGTGAACTTTTGCGATTGGTGAACTTTCGCGATACATTTACAACGATTTACTTTGAACTTTACGTGAACTTACACCATGCGTTTACAACGATTAAAATGGAACTTTTCGCGATTTACGGTTATATCTACGAGTTCATCAGGACACCGAAAAATCTGAGTGAGTACCAAATGTTGTGCGCGCATTAACAAACTTTCAAGTCAAAGCGCTGCGTCCTATAGTCCTTACCCTTACAGGCCATAGCTTTGCGTCCCATAGTCCTTACCCTTACAGGCCATAGCTTTGCGTCCCATAGTCCTTACCCTCTCAGATCCCATAGACCCTTACCCTAATCTGCATATTTGGAGCGCGCGCATTAACAAACTTTCAGGGCAGAGCGCTGCGTCCCATAGTCCTTTACCCTTAATCTGCAAATCAAGTCCCACGCTCATGGAACCTTGTATGGACGACCGTTAAACATTCATCTCCGTTTTGGACCATCGCCTCAACTTTTGAAGTCTAAATAATAAGGTAAAAATTATTTTAGAGTTGGTTATTTAATGATGAACACATATCCGGGCGCCGCCACTGTTATTGGAAGTGTAGGTGTAATGCTACACCTTTTTAATTTAAAATACTCGTGATACTCACCAACCTAAAATAGGCCGTCCAAAAATATTTTATGAGGCGGTTTTTTCTTTCATCCATTAACGCCGTACACAACTGAATATGAACTTTAACATCTTAAACATTTATGCACCATAAATTAAGAAATATCCGGTTAAGGGAACGCCACTATTTAATTAATAACCCCAATGTATATAAAATACGTGTATATTTAAGCAAGCAAATGGGTGTTAATAATGTCATTTTACACCGTTTACACCCCTTTATATCCAACATGACACATCTTTATATAATTTTTTTCTCTTCTCTTCTATGATACTCCTTAGCTGTGATTCCTTCGGTTAGATGTGTCCCCCGTTACCTAATAATATTAAGCTCTTATATTTCACCTCTACCCCCTCACCTTTCCCTTGTAAAATTCCGTTAAGATTGGGTCATAAACTGGAACATCAGCTCTAAAGAGAGAGACAGTGTGAGAGAGTGAGAGAGAGAGAGAGAAAGAGGGGGAATTGTCCAGGAGTTAATGTTATTTTATGCTAGGCCTCTAGTCGCTCTACAAAGCTATGTAGGACTGTATACAGTATTGTCTGTGCTCGACATTCGTCCGTTACAACTGACTCTACGGTGCTTATAGTTGCCAATAGGAGGCGCTGACTTTGTCGTATAAATCAACGAACCCTTAAACCTAGCTTCCCGCCTACCTAAATCTCAAGTTTTGAGGGTTAAATTGAAGTAACTCTGGTTTATCTTAATAATTCTTTGGGAATCGGTTTAAGTCTTTGAGTGTAAGTGGATAGGGACGTATGGGTTTGCTGTAATTAATCAGCAATAATACTTGTAATTATCTCTGCATAGTTATCAGATTAAAACTTGAAATATCAGTGTTATCAGGAAGAATCTCCAGAATCATCAAAGTTAAAAACAGCAGGTTAAAGGGACCGGAAAAACCTCTAATTAGTCACCTGGAAACAATTATCGATAAGTTCCAGCGAAATCAAAAATATTATAGGAAAATCATTGATATATCAGGATAATAAAAGTAAATATTGTGCTATGAGGGAAAGTAATTAAACAATTGTTATCAGGACAATTAAGGAAACCATTGAAAAATCAGGACAGTTAAGAGAAAAAACCTTGAAATCTTATTATACTCCGAAAATATCTGGGATTAACTAAAAATATCTTTGATATCAAAATCAATTGTAAATGAGTGGCCAAAAATCCCTAATTTGCTCGATTGTTTGAGGAAATGATCATAATGAAAGATATCCCATTTTTACTCTCAAGCAACAATACTATTACAGCGACTCTCTTCCCTACATCGGAGTCGTCACGTGGTCTCCCGGGTCCAATCGGAATGTTTATAACTCAGCTACCCCTACCTTTTCTTAGGCCTTAGCTACGCGTTGGATCCTTTAGATAAGAAGGAGGGGGGAGAGAAGAGGATTTTATACTTGGCAGAAACGCGCGGTGGCTTCAGTAGCGACTAAGCCTAGGACATTCTCATTATTATCAATTTCCAGCTAGCATATATTAATGGCGACGGAGCTACTTTGGTTAACCCCTATTCGCTTTGTTAAATGTCAACTAGTAATGGCGCCCTCGGCGCTTTTCCCGCCCTTTCCCCGACTAACCTCCCCCCATTTAAAGGCGGGAAAGAGTGCGAGAAAATAGTCTTCTCATAATGCTTCGCGCGCCAGAGAGAGAGATCCGACGCTCGGAACCCCTTAAGACACATTTGGGCTAACGTTAACTGTGATTTAACGTTGTTTACCGTCTAGCTAAGTAGTCTCTTCCCCAAAAATTTTCTTTTTATAGCTCGCTCCCGAGCTTCTCCGTCTTCCCGAAATTACCTAGGTATCTTAACTCGGGCCCCGCCTTAATTTCTAACCCCCTTTTTAACGCCCCCCTCCTCTCTTGCCCGTTTCTTGACTCAATTTTCCTTAATGGCTACATTTAAAAATCGTCTAAGAGGAAGCGAGAGAACCTCGTATTAATTAAATGTCAGAAAATTCTTAACAGTATTTTAAAAATTAGCGCTAGTGGCGCGATTAACCTTATCTCAGAGCTAACGGGGTCTTTTTTTTCTTTTAACTCTGAAATTTATTTTAGAAGCGACTTTAAAATATTCTAATTTTATTTTTAATTGAGTTCAAAAGGAAAGCCTACATTTAGGCTTTTCTTTATAGGTTTACAGGTTTACAGGTTTAATTGTTCGCCGTACAATGGTACGCCCTTTTGAAACAGGGCGGCTCCCTACAATTGGGGGAGCGCAGCAGAAGTTAATAAGTCCAACAAAATGCGCAAATGTTTGTGGTGGCAGCGGGGGACGGAAGTCTTGAGACCTATCGGTCCAGATAATGTGGTATGGACGAGTCAGGGTGGGCGCGTCGCCAGGCTTCATTTTTGGTCCACCAGGTCGTGAGGATGGCCCGAACGGCGTCGTGGTCCCACACGGAGCCCTCCAGACCTAGGACGACTTCCAACGGGCTACCACGATTGACATGTCGCCAATCGGAAGTCGCGGGGGAGGCACATGTCTCTGGACACGCCATCAAGACGTGAAAGACATCTTCGTCCTGGAGACCACAGAGGCGACAGGTGCGCTGGTAATCGCCGAAGTCGGCGCGGCGGACACCCGTAAGCAGGGACCCCGTCCGTGCCTGGAAAAGGAGGCCTCCTCCGTGAGAGCCATCATAGCAGGCCTCCACGGAGGGAAGCGCTTTAGCCCCGTAGTGCCGTAGGCTTTGCTTGGCGGAGATTGCGGAGCGCCACGTCCGTTCAGCGTGCTCGGTTGTTTCCCCGTCGACTTGGCTGGCCCAGGTAGCATAGGATGTTGCTTCACCCCTAGCGGTGCCGACCCCATATTTTCTATCCAACGCCGCGACGCGGAAAGTCCATGCGGTCTCTAGACCGTTAGCACGAATGGACTCGTACACTTGTTTGGCCAATCTGTCCTGGGGGAGGAACTTTAGGCGGCCGAGGTACCTGAGTTTGGAACGAGCTTCTCTGGCCTCCATGGAGCTCCAGCCCATTTCCCCTTGGATTGCCGCGTAAGCCGCCATCGAACCCGCGTGTAGTGCCGTTTTGCCAACCATCGATTGGGTACGCTCCAAGGTATCACACACCGATTTGGGGTAGCAAAGTACCTCATTTCCATGAGTGAGGGCCGGGACTGCAACGGATTTCCATAAGGTTCGACCGACGGAGTATTTATTGTAGGACCCTTCCGCAAGGTTGCGGACGGACCAGCGGAGGCGGTTACACTTCTGTGCGAGCACGTTGGCGGCCTTGGACAGGTAGTTGCCGACATTGGTTAGCACTACCCCCAGATAAGCGTATTCGTCCACCTCTGGGACCCGGAAGCCTTGAAGAACGTAGCCGGGGTGCTGGACTAGTCGACAGAAAGCCATAGAGTTAGACTTTTCACGGCTAAACCGAAGGCCTGTCTCCAAGGCAAAGGAACTGCAGGCGTCCAGGAGGGCTTGCATGTCGCGGGGGGAGTTCGCGAAGAGAACGATATCATCAGCGTACAGGACGCAGGAGATGATAATCGCCTCCCCGTTCCCCACAGCCGGTAACGTTGCGCCACATTTGAGATGGATAAGACTAGCCACCAACCGATCAATGTATACCAGGAACAGAAGAGGCGAGAGGGGGCAGCCCTGACGAAGGCCAACGAGACTGGGGATGGGCGCGGTGGTGCAGCCATGCAGCGTATACTCATACGGCGACCCCGTGTATAGGCGCCGGATCTCCTCTATAAACGCGGCCGGAATGCCTTTCGTAGCGAGAGTCGCCCACAGACGCGTTCTGTCCACGCTATCGTACGCCTTTTGGATGTCGAGAAAGACGACCTCGAGCGGAGTACCTGCCCGTTGGGCCAGATCTACTAACTGTGTGACGACGAAAAGGCTGTCGGCAAGGCGACGGTCGGGGCGAAAACCGCCCTGGGCTTCCTCCAAGAGGTGGCCAGTTTCAAGGAAAGGGCTTAGCCGGTTTTTCAGCAGGAGGGCATACATCTTGTAGAGGATGGATGACACAGCGTATTTTGCCATAGCCCCTGTAGAAATGTTTCACCCGCAGTACGCCGGTGTTCAATGAAAAAGCCAACATTCAGGGTTAGCTTCCTAATGTATTTTTCCCATAGCCCCTGTAAAATGTTTTACCCGCTGATATTCCTGTTCAACACAACAACAATAACCGCGCCTTAAGCTTTAAACCATATAATAATTTAATAAATAAAATGTTCTAAAATGTACAAAATTAAACTTGCGAACAGCCTAACTGCTCCTCCCTGTTCCAAAAGGGATTCACTGTATGTGAAAAGAAAATAAATATTCATTCCTGGGTGAACTCAACATTTGGGGTTATTGTTATTTACAACAATTGTGAGGAATCTTTATTTTTAAGATTTAATTATAGTTAATTATTCTTGCTTTTAAATTTCATAACGACCTATGGCAACATTATGCCTAATCCTTTTTGTTTTTACCCTGAGTATTTAAACAGATTGTTTGTAACTCATACGTATTTAGACTTTTGACCTATTTTTGGTCTACTATCGATTATAGCCTTTTAAAACACTAAGCAGGAATGACAAGGCTAAGTCGTCGGAATATCTAGTTAAATCCTCTAACGTAGTCAACCATGCCAAAAGAGAATAGATGAAATCTGGTCTATATGCCTTTATTGGATGAATAATTGATGTTGTTAATGCTTTTCCGGGTCGCTAGGGATCGGCATCGTCCCACTCGCTACCCTCGGTGACTTTCCTGTCCTCGACGATCGGCTTTTTCTAAAAGCAAAACCTGGTTTTTGCATGAACGGGAAATTATTGAAGAGAGATTAGAGCCCTCTCGATTTTTAACTAAACCCGAACGGATTTTAAAAGCTGGAAGGAGGAGGGGAGGGGGGCACTCCTTTTTAAAGTTATCTTTTAAAATTGTATTCTCCTAAGGGTAAATCAAAATCACTCTCTTTTGGAAAAATGCCCCTTGATATACGAGATTTATTTGAGGTGTCATTTTTTTTGACAATGTCAGATTTTTTTTCTACTCAGGGAAATTTTACCAATGTCCAGTGTTTTTGAATATTAATCTTAACAAACGGAGAATAAAATATAGAAGAGTCCAGCAATTGTACCAAAATTAGACTAACTGGTACATTGCTCAGTTTTCATTAATACTCTAACTTAACGTTTTCGTCTCCATGACGTTATAGTTCTCTAATTTATCTTTAATATACTGGTAAGATTGGTTTTTTTGAACGCCGCTAACATAGAAAATCGAGCAACTAGTCCCATTTAAGGCCCGTTCAGACTGAATTACAAGCACTTTTTTAGATTTACAAGCACTTTTTTTTAGATTTACAAGCACTTTTTTTAGATTTACAAGCACTTTTTTTAGATTTACAAGCACTTTTTTTAGATTTACAAGCACTTTTTTAGATTTACGAGCACTTTTTTTAGATTTACAAGCACTTTTTTTAGATTTACAAGCACTTTTTCTTAGATTTACAAGCACTTTTTTAGATTTACAAGCACTTTTTTTTAGATTTACGTTTCACTTTACTAAAATCTTACTGTCCACACGTGTTAACGAATCCGTAAAAGATTCGCGGGTTTAGTTTGAAAATTTTAAATTCGTCGGTCAGTGCCCAGATGGCACCACATCCTTAGCGTCTTTTCTTTAGCCATAGCTCCCTCGATGATGCTTTACTAACGCTTGATTGAATGAGATACTCTTTAGCAGACGATAAATATGAAAAGTTTTAACATTCTTGGCGCGCTCTAGGCTAAATTTGTCAATTTGGATTCGGATATTTTAGTATTCAAAAGTCTTGGTTCAAAAATAACTATATATATGCGATTCGTTTTAAGTCGTCTGCTCTTCACGCATGAACAGAGAAAAGGTTTTTTCGTCGCGACCGACGGGAACTTAAGATTTTGCTTCAGTGTCTGAATGGGCATTTAAAAGTAAAGTGGAGAGACCTTAACTGTAGAAGCAAGAACTGAAAAAAAATAAACTAAAATAAAAAAGCTAAAACTAAACGTTAAGTCCCTGTCGCTTTGTCTTAACTTATTCAATTCGGTAATCCCTTGCCTTCATTTGACATCGTTGCAATGGCGAGGAAAAAGAATAGATAGAATCAAATTGAGATGATACTACGTATAAAGGTACGACCCCTTTTCATCTCTAAGCTTAATCTAAGGGAGATAAGAGATAGTCTAGCTTTATACGCGGCATCAATTCAAACTGTTTTTCGCTGCAATCTCGTCTCTAAAGAAAAAGGCAACGAGGGACGAAGGGAAAAAAAAAGTAGACGGGTCAACCTTAAGCCCTTTCTTATTGGGTTGGAACCTCGCGATGAGAGAGAGGACACCAGGGGGAAAAGGGCGCCTTTGTTAAAGGGGCAGGAAAGAAGAAAAAAGGGGGCTTAAACCCCATTCAACATTAAAAAGCAACGCTAGAGCCGCTTCAATTCAATCTATAGTTGCCCCCCCAACCACCCCATAACCACGCACCCTTACTATAACTGCGCTATTTCATCTTAAAGCCGAAAATCTGGGCTTAATCAGGGCGAAACGTTAATCTGCTGATCTGCTCTTTAGGAAGGTTAGCAACCTTTATATAGGGAGGAGGGGGGGGGGTAGTTTGAGATTGGATGTATAGATGCTCGTATAGAGCGCTCGCGGCGTTTTTGCGTTCAGCGACAAGTAATCGATTAAATCTTGTACACTATCTGCTTCGGAAATTTTTAAGTTTTGAGAGATTTCGTTTCGTTTTGGCATTGATTTTGCGGTAATCTTCTATAATTTGTGAAATTTCACGAGGTTAATTTTTGAGATCAAAGCGTTTGACGCGGATTTCATGAGCTTTTCCTCGCGTTTTCACGAGCTTTCCTCGCGTTTTCACGATCTTTCCTCGCGTTTTCATGAGCTTTTCCTCGCGTTTTCACGAGCTTTTCCTCGCGTTTTCACGAGACATCAACTAATTTGTGAAATTTCAAGAGGTTAATTTTTGAGATCAAAGCGTTTTACGCGGATTTCACGAGATTTTCCTCGCGTTTTCACGAGCTTTCCTCGCGTTTTCACGAGCTTTTCCTCGCGTTTTCACGAGCTTTTCCTGGCGTTTTCACGAGCTTTTCCTCGCGTTTTCACGAGCTTTTTCACGAGCTTTTCCTCGCGTTTTCACGAGATATCAACTAACTATATCACATTCTAAAACAAGGCATTCTGAAAATTTCGCTTGCTTTCTAATTGAATTACCAGATCTTAATTTTAACTCGAAATACTCCGTTATGTATTCAACTTATTTGTTCACTAGTATTGCTATTATATTGCCCATTTCTTTCAGGCACTAATTAAGTAGATGGATATGCAAACACGTTCCTTAATTATCTCTATTTTTTATATCTATTATTGTTTTTGCGTCGGAATAATTAGGCGATCAAAAATTTAAAGAGCGTGTTACGCGGGCCAAGTTTAATTTATTCGCTTCCTATTGTCACTGGCAAATTAAATTCAACTAAACGTTGGTTGCTGGCGTCGAAACATTTGCCCAAAATTTTTGCCCGTAAACAAAAGATCAGGAAACTGTTTTAAAAGATTTTCTATTGTCTTTCTCGCGCTGGCGGTCCCTTGTTTCTCGTTTGGCCAAGAATCTAGATTGTTGAGAAAGAAAAAAGGGACAAAAAGTGGTTTATTCATTTTACCCAAGAATATGGTGATTTACTGAATCTAAAACTTTGAGAATGAGGTGTAAAATAGTTCATTACACGGCTTTTCTATTTCAAGTCGTTAAATGGGGGTTAGTTTTTAATTTCGACTTACAATACTTTATATAAAGGTTTTGATAGTTTTATATATTTTAAAATGTGAAAGGTTAGTTTTATATGAATTTAAAAAGGTCAGGGAAGGCCTGGAAAATTCGGGTATTTTGAATCTGAAAGTTCCGTGGCAACCCTGAACTATGAAAACTGTAAAATAGTCGCGTCGAAATTGAATCAATTCCCGGTAAAAGATGTAATGACGGGAGGGGGAAAGGAGGTGGTAGGTAGAGTGGTGTTTTAATGGTTTCCTCTCTTTCGCCTCGCTGAAGCGCTTTTGAGTTTGGACTAGGTGTAGGAGGCTCTAATTAGCTAGCAATTGTAAACGAGAAATACGGAGCGGAATCTTTTTTTTTTTTCTTTTTTGTTCTTCGCAGTCTCTTAGTCCGCCGCCTCTAGGGATCCTCGTACTAATTAGCGTCGTTTTTCCACCGAGTCGAAGCCATTGTTTGGCCCCAAAATCTCTTAGTTTTTTAATGAGAAAGAATTAACAGCCGCGGAAATTTTAAGCGCGCCATTTCTCTTAGATTATCTTATTCTTAAAGCAAAATGTTTTATCTTTCCCCAATTATTTTAGTTGTACTTATATTTAAATTGGAAACTATTTAATTAATTGATGCCAAAACCTTCTCCACAGTGAACCACTCAATTCTGACGTCATCTTGTCAGCGCATTTTTGTTTCTAGATGACCGCGATTAAATTGATCAATATTATTAGAACCAGGGATAGAATTAATTTTAGAAGTAGGAATGGAGAACAGAGTAATGTCAAAGTCCCGGACCCCCTTCCACGGGACGAAGGGGTATGAAAGAAGAGGCGGGTCATAGCGACGGAGGTAGAAAGGAATTACGTCTTTTTCGCCGTCCCCGTCAGCAACGTCATCGAAACGTGGGTTAATTGAGCCAATAAGATAATTTAAACTTTTCGTTACGTGTTGGGGGGAGGGGCTCTATACTGAAGTAAATGCTAACCGTTCTCCATTCCTACATCTAAAATTAAATCTATCTCTGTTAGAACCAATTTATTTCAAGTTGTTTTATTTCAAATATATACGCTATTAACTTCATATTAATAAAATAACGGATGAAAAATGTTGAAAGAATCTTGTTTTTAATTAGATAATACTTTAATTTAAATATTTCACTTAGTAATCCCTTTGAAAGGTATAATCGCTATTTGTAAAATATTGCCCGATATAATTTAACTAAATTCTCATTCCTCTCTCTCTCTTTCTCTCTCTAGGCTAAACAAAAATTAAGTTAGAAACCTGCAGTTTCACTCCCTCAATATTTACTCTTTTAAATATTGCAGTATTTTTCGTTAATTCACTGGGAACCGTTGAATGCGGGAATTATTACGGACGGCTGTGTTAAAAATATCCCTTTTTATCTTACACCGTATTCGGCTTTACATTCTGAACTAAAAACGATCGCAAAATTTCAACCTGGAATGAATATTTAACGTTTATACTTGGCCTGCCCGGAAGGTTCTGTAAATTTTATAAAATTGCTAAATTAGAGTTAGTTGTTGCCACTTTACGTCTATCGAGTATTGAAAAATTAAACTAGGAGGAATCCCTTATTTATGGGTTTTTAATAAAATGAATAGAAAGCGCCGACGGTTTTATAAAAATTATCGAAAAATACTCCCTTACTCAACTAAATTCGCGACACTTCCCCCGTATTTGATGAAATATAAATGAGCCCGAAGGAAATATTTATTCGAGCTCAATTCTTTGAACTGTAAAATTTTTGAAATTGGATTTTTGTCCAACGGGGGACCTCGCTTTGAGGACAACAATCCTGCGTATTCGTGAGGATAACTAATCTATATTACTAGCCCTATGTATTTTCCACCATCTCTCTCAATCTTTAGTCAAGATATATCAAAAGTTAAAGATAACCTTAGTGTTTGCTTGATTCTGAGCATTGATGTGTTGCGGGTGAAACATTTCTACAGGGGCTATGGAAAATAACATTATCAAGTAACCCCTAAATGTCGGCTTCCCTCAAACATTTGTTTCTCAACTGAAATATTTTACAGGAGCGGTCCAGTAGAATTCCCTATAAAACCAGGGATAGATTTAATTTTAGAAGTAGGAATGGAGAACGGTTAGTATTTACTTCAGTCCAGACTCATAGCCCAGTATAGAGCCCCTCCCTTCAACACGTAACGAAAAGTTTACATTATCTTATTGGCTCACTTAAACTACGGTTTGATGACGTTACTGACGGGGACGGTGAAAAATACGTAATTCCTCTTTACCTCTGTCGCTATGAACCGCCTCTTCTTTCATACCCCCCGTTCCGTGGAAGGGGGTCCGGGACTTTGACCATGCGCGCCCATGTTATCCATTCCTACTTCTAAAATTAAATCTATGCCTGATAAAACTCTTTACTCTATTGCTCTCTATATTTTTTATTTTCTGTGATAGTTTCTAATGTTAATTTGTAATATTGTTAATCTGTATCAATAGCATCGCGCGAGTAATTCCCAACTGACCAATGGCCTTCCCGCGCAACAATATACTTTCACGAAGAAAAGCAAATAAAATTAATGAGGTTTCTATTTTGAGACTCTATATCCTATTAACGCGAAACGTAAGGAGTGCTCGGTCTAATACTCACTCGAGGTCATCTCTTTCCTATATACCTAAATACTTTTCCGCTTTGATAAAGATTACTTAGCAATATAGCGCGCTAAGGAGAGCATTAAATCGTCGTCGATAGGAAGTAAGAGAAAGGGGGGGGGGGGTTGGTAAGAGTAAGCCCTCTTTTACTTCGTTTTAGCGGATATAGGGACTTTTGGAAGATAGTCTGGAAGTATTAAGAGCTCGCCGGTAATTTATTCGGCTGCACCATCCAAGCTCATCCTGTCTTAGCGATCAGAGACTAAAAAGTCTTTGCACGCCATACCAGATAGGCCGAGGCATTACAGGAACGACTATAGCTACTTTTCCGATTAGCGGGCGACGGATCGAAGTTAAGGGGCCCTGCAGCCGCGCTTGGGTGGACGCCACTCTTAAAGGGAGGGTGCATGTAAGAATACAGAGTTTAAGCATCGCCTACATTGAATAGTCACTCTGTTAGATTTAGGTGACTCCATTGTTGTAATTTCCTGGGGTTTTTTTATCAACTGATTAAGTAAAGGTAATTCCACATATTTCAAGAAATTCGGATTTCACTAAAAAAATACTCTATAAATTAGACGTTGATTTTTGAGGGAGATCACATAATACCAGAAGGGAGATGAGACTAGAAGTACTGAGGTAACCAAATTCTTCACTTGGCGAAAGTGAATATTCTTGATAACACACCAACGGTTGGCCCTCTGGTGACGGTTTCAGAATTTCCACTCCAAAACTTGAGACGCTCGTGGCGGTAGACGGCCGAACTAGATTCAAGCAGCCGCGTCCGTGTTCCGCGGCTTTAGGTTGAGGGGAAGGGGGTAGGAAATGTTTTTGGAACTCAACCAATTTTTTTCTCTCTAGTGTAGGCGCGATTGAAGCGGCATAAAATCCTCAAATTTGTTCACTAGTGCCAGGATCTATTACCAGTGCTAGAGCCCTTCACTTCTAGTCTCATCTCACTTCTGATAATACTAATTTTTTTATGAGAGAAGTTCTAATGATACATTTTTTGTGAATTGTACGTAGAATATTAATTTTAAAAGAGTGATTTACACATAAATGTTTGAGAATATATATTTGAGAGGTTGGTACACGTAATGTTAAATTTTGAGAGGGTGCTTCACGCAATATTCAAGTTTGAGAGGGTGGTCCACGCAATAAAAAAGATTGAATAATTCCTCTTTAAGAGGAATATTTTCATATTTGGAAAGATAAACAGTATACGCTTCACCTTCCCTTCAAGAAATGATTCTGAAGCTTTATCTATACCCGCCGCCGACGTGATTCTAGAAGCTATAGATGGATATATCCAATTTCTACCCCGTGATTTTCATTCCCCCCCTCCGATTGCAGTGATTAAAATTTAGAGGAGAGCTTAATCACTCTAATTACGTCTCTACTTGTATTTTATCCCCTTTTCCATCCCCTGTATTTTCTCCCCTTCCTCGCTTTACACGATATTTTAAGCCGGAAATTGTTCCTTATTAATTAACCTTAATAGAGACGAGGAGGAGAGTGATAGACGGAGATGGAATAAATGTACGGATTAATTTAATGGGGAAAGCTCAGTCTGAGTCTGAGGGACTGTGTATATTCCATTATAAGATCGAAACTAAGGGATGAATTTATAGCCTGCTGTACACGTGTCTTTTTATCTCTTTATCATCATTTCATAATTATTGGTTATTAGGGATTAAGTTTGTAGATTATTGGTAGACTGATAATGGATGAATGGATTTCGTATAAACCTATTTTTAGTATTTTGATGTTAATTACTTTGTGATATTAGAAATGTTTCAATAACTTAATTTACCTAATTGAGATTTATTTTAATTGTAATATTTTGATAGACAAATCAATAAATATTGTAGAACAGATGGTAAGAAATTTATTGAAAATTATAAATAGAAAATATAGTTATGCAGAATTTTTTTTTATATTTTAGATAAAATAACGCTAAAATATAATAGTAGATTCAATAAATAGAAGCATTCAGAATAACAAAATATAGAAGCATTCAAAACTATATAACAAAATATAACAATATATAGAAGCATTCAAAACTATATTACAAAATACTGTATAGAAGCATTCAAAACCATATAACAAAATACTGTATAGAAGCATTCAAAACTATATAACAAAATACTGTATAGAAGCATTCAAAACGATATAACAAAATACTGTATAGAAGCATTCAAAACTATATAACAAAATACTGCATAGAAGCATTCAGAACTATATAACAAAATATAACAATATTCAAAACAATAGAACTAAATATAACACTATTCAAGCCTATAGAACAAAATATAACATTATTCAAAGTATAACAATATTCAAAACTATACAAAAAATATACTCACAATAAATACTTTTGTAGGATATAGGATAAAAAAATTATATTTCAGTACAAATGCATCAATTCCCTAACACCCAAGTTAACACTCTCATTAAGCAACATTACATTAAAACCCTCCTATTAGATTAAAAAGTCGTAATATCCGACATATTTACACACAAAAGGAATATTAGACCAAGCGGAACTAAAATGCCCTAGCCCGAAACACCCCAGTGCGCTATAAACCCCATATACCATATATATACGGATGCTGCTGCGTTGTTGAAAAGCCCCTAAACACAAATTTAGAAGCAGCACGCGTCCAGCGGTAGGCGGGATGGGCCCAAAAGCGTTATATCTACAGAAATAGCCGTCTATATCAAGCCAGAATAAACCCATTTCTCCCATGAATACCGTCCTTGTATTCGCTGCCCCTCTTCAAAATACTGTACGTGAAGTTCAGCGACGGGTTTGGGATTCGTAGTGAATTGACTGACTTCATGTAGGTAGTGGTTCGTATTATCTTAATCGACAATTTGGGGAAGAGTGAAGTTTGCTCTCGGAAATCGGCCGGCTATGAAAAGTCGCTTCTTATCAAATTGAAAACGCTTGATGGCGCGAAAACCGTTTCGGAGCCTACGCCCAACTCTTCAAGCGCCTGGCCACGGACCCCTAAAGTCCTGTAGAGCACGTGGCCGACGCGGGGGTCGGCGGGTACAAAATTTATCCGCGTAAAAACGCGTGTTGGGGCCGCACCCAGCTACAGCTCGTCCTCAAGCGTGTCTTCCATATATATACCCATAGCTTAGGGCAGGAATGTTGTAAATTATACAAATTTAAAATTGAAGGGAATAAATTAGCTTTTAAATTTAAAATAATGTTGAACTTTGAACTCTATCCCCCCAAAAAAAACGGTATCTATATGGTCTTTCAGTGGTTTATTAATACTACAATATTTAATTTCACTATCTGTATTGGTTTTTAAGTTCAAGTTTAAAATGAATGAATTAAAATAGGTTTTAAACTAAAGATATCTCTAAAGTTTACATACTCAAACTGGGGCCCCCCCAAAAATAGGAAAAACGGTCCCCTGGTGAAATGAATAACACCGGCTCTCTGAAACAATATTAAACATTTTGCTTTTAAATGCCATACTAATATTTAAAGAAAAAAATCTGAAATGAACTTATAAGAACTCTTACCGAAGTTACGACATTTTTGCACAAAGTTATCTCGATGAAAAAGGCATCTGCTAGGGATCGGAATCGTTGATAAAAAAGAAGAAAAAAAGAACCCTAACTCCACGCGCGTTTAATAATTTATCTGCCTTTTGAAAAATTAATGAAGTTAAAGGAATAGCGACGTGATTTAAAAATTATCTCAAATCTAAAGAAAACCTTACTTTTTTGAGAGTTTAAACTCTTCTGATTCCAAAAATATGCTTGATTAATATTTAAATATGAAGGAAAACACAAAAAACACTTTGAAAACTTGAAATTTGGGGGACAAAAGCAAATTTGCGAAGAAGATTTTTGGCGGGTTTTCTCCTTGCTACGTCACTCACGGCATCTCGCGGAAAAGCCAAACGCGCGCGCCCGAGACTCCCGAGTCTACTAATGCCGCGCGAATCTGAATAAAATAGGCTTAACACTTAGGCTGAGACACTTATAGGCGTCACGTGAGCGACATCTAGAGTGAAAGTTTCTCCTTACTACGTCATCAAGCGAAACAAAATTTTAACTAGACCTTTTCCAAACACTAAACTTTGATCGCAATTTTACAAATTTCTACGAAACCAAATACAAAAGTAAACATATCATAATAAACTAGATTTTTCAAGGATTTTTTTAACATTTTAAGTTTGTGGGTGACGAAAATTATGCCACTAACACTTTAAAAAAATGAGAATAGAACATTTTTAATGCCGTGTATGGTGTATACGAACCCCTCTATGATAGCTCCGTTTAAAAAGTCCTTTTTGGAAAATTGCTCTTTCACTCTTCGGAAAATCCTCTCCATCATTAAGGGTATACGATAGACTATAAGAAGACAAAAGAGCATTAGCTTAAAGGGAAAATTGACGTGGATTAAACGATATTTAATCAAGTTAGAATTACGTAAATTACCTTAGCGATGAGCTAGGAATATTGGGATAAGTATAATATCGCACGCTCTGTCGTGCTCGTGCGCTTTCTACCCAAATTAGAGGATAGTTTTATATGGTAATTATAGGGGTTTATATTTAACTAATTGTAAGGAAATTTTTAATGGAAAATTGTTACCCCCTTTTTTGTATAGAGAGTTTAAAAAGGGGCGCGGGTTAGGCTGGCCGAAAAGTACACGCGTATTGAGGGGAAGCGAAGGTTAGATTTCCAAGGGGCAGTTTTGAAAGAAATTCACGTATAATTTTATATTATATTATTTTTTTTATTAAGTTTAACTTTCCAATATATTTTTGGGTTTGGCAGCAAAATAATAGTCGTACCCGCATATGCCAATATTTTTTATGTAAAATAGAATTGCACCTTAATTGGCCACATGCCCAGTTGAGTTAAATTTTTTCCTTTCGAAGGTTCGAAAGGATTGTTTTTGTAGTTTAATCCAATATAGTCTCGTAGGCTCTATTAGTATTTTTATACTTTAGTCCTAAATAGTCCCTCAATTTAGCCTATTAATTTTGTTGTACCTTAGTTTCCCCATAAATAATTTAAATGTTTGGCCTTGGATCCATATAGGGTCTGCTATTGCGTACCCTTAGATATATATTTCACCATTTCTTAACCTGTCTAATCCCGAAGGTGCAGACCCCTTACTCGGGCGGAGACTCTTTTGGGACTACAAACCATTTACTTTCTCGTTGTATGGATCAAGGAAAGGGTTGGTTATACGGTCGACGGTGTAAGCTTACCAACTATATATATGCGACAACGTACGCCGTGTGTACTCCCGGGCTTTGTGTATACATAAATATACTTTACAAGCGTTTAACAGGTCCTACAAAGAATCCTATTAAGGCGCGAGAAAAAACGTGCTAGAGTTCATTTTGTTAAAAGGTTCTTTAATAGAATCGTCCTCTGGTCGCGAACCTTTTAAAAAAGCTATGTACGAATGCAAAAGGGGAAAGGTGAAAATCCGCCCTAATATACCTTCAAAAGGCTCTATGAAATACAGGTATTTCAGTACCGGGTTTAGCTATGCTATACGCGTTGCGTGTGATGTAGGTATGTTCCAATTTGGAGAAGGTGCATGCAGTTAAGATTTGGAATTAAGAGAATCTAAGAGAAGGATATGCGTAATAGATACCTTCGCTCTTTTCATACGTATTGAAGCCCCTCTTTGGTATAGTTAGACGTGTAGCGATACATCCGTGGATTTAATTCGAAAGGACCGGACCCGTGAGAACTTTCAAAAACAGGGGAGGCTTGGAAATATCTTGGAAAAACATAACCGTCATAAAACAGTTAAATTTATTATTAATTAGTCAGCCTGACCCATTACCGAGTTCGTTGTACCACAAATTCTTGAAATTCTACAAAGACAAAGTGATAGGGTAACGCAGTCCTTCAGGTGTTCCCAAATTAGACTGTATTTGCCTATTGAAATTTCTGATTGGTAATGTTTCTATCACAACTAATTACACCCAACATAAGTTCCATAAGATATGTTCCATAAGTTTGTCAGTGGTTGCTGAGAGCTGATTAGCGCATGCTTACTTAATAAAATTGAGGAGATGATCTCTGTGTAATTGCAACTTCGGAGGCTTACTTAATAAAATTGAGGAGATGATCTCTGTGTAATTGCAACTTCGGAGGCTTACTTAATAAAATTGAGGAGATTATCTCTGTGTAATTGCAACTTCGGAGAAAACTTGTAACTATCACGCGGGCGAGATGTCTTTTTAAACGGAGAGAAGATCGTTTGGACGCGAAAAGTAAGAGTGGCGCCTCCCGGGGAATGAATGAGTTTTAGAGGCTGCAGGCGAAAATATACGTCGTCTCTCTGTATACGGACGGAAGATTGGCGACGATGAAATTTTTTGATCTCCGTCGTTTGCAGCCATATAGGCTTTTTGCGCCCAGGCGATCGTGCATTATTATTAATGGGGCCAGAAACGCCTAAAATTGTCCTGAATAATGAATGACCGCCCGCGCGCCAGCGAATCGGCCCAAGCTTACACGGTGGTAACACCGATCGCCTAACTCGCGCTTTCCACCAAATTGCAGTTTATTTCAGCAAAAACCTTTCAAATTTTCGCTGAACTCTCTCTCTCTCTCTCTCTCTCTCTCTCTCTCTCTCTCTCTCTCTCTCTCTCTCTCTCTCTCTCTCTCTCCTAAGCGATCCGACGAATTTTCTCTTCCTTCTCCTTCTCTTTTTTAGTTTTAACGCTTTACGCTCCTCGTGCATGGTGGCTATCCGCTCCCTATTACACATTTTTAAGCTCGTAACATTGAAAAGAGGGTGGTGGTGGTACCTCCCGCTTGATTTTTCTCTCATATACCTAACCATTTTCTTGAAGGTTTTATAGTGATTCTGCTTCAAGATAATTCCGTTCCTATACGCCACTCACCAGCCTGCGGTTTAATGGAATTGGTTCCGAAGTATTTGCATTGGAAATTGTATAGACGCCACATTTCTTACTATTTCCTTGTTTTAGGGGACAATCAATACTTGGGAGCCCATATCTCCGTGACTAAATGTTGTAGACCCCGTGTTCTTTGACCCCTTCCCCTCAGTTTGACCCCAAGGACATACCCTTTAATTATAGCAGACTTATCAGTAATACTGTATAATCGCAATAATTTAAAAACACACCATTGAGGCTTCGTTTCGAATCAGTTTCAGTCGTTTCAAAAACGATAGACGAAGGTTCAATTTATTAAAAAGAAAAGAATAAAATTTCAAACTTTGAACCGCATTTTCTAACCCCTAAACCTGGTCAGTATTTTTTTTTCTAAATATTTTCAACTCTAAATATTTTTAAGTCAACTTATAAAATTTCTACCATTTCTCTACCGCCGCTCTAGCGTGTCTATAAAATATCGATTGGCCCAAAAAATTCCTAAGACCTTTCTCGCATAAAAATCTCAATATTTTTTCTTCCCATAAAAACGCGTTACGAAAGGGTTAACAGAAATTCAATCCATCTCATATGATATTTACAATATTAACAAAGTTAGTCTTCCCTACATTTGGGATGTTATTGATCTACTGATTTGGAATACAGTACATGGTATAAACTTTGAAAAACCTTATACCATAAAAGAATTCTTCTATCATTTTTAATACAAAAAATTCTTGGGACTTAAAAAATATTTTATATTACACTGTGTGTATATGCTGTAACCCTTTCACTATAAATTGCTACCAGAGATGATGTTTATTTTAAGCTTAATCTTCGGTTGTCTTCGCCTTCTACGTGGTACAATTTCCAGTTTGAAAAATTTCACAAACCCCGGTGTCTTTTTTAAAACCTTAAAACCCCTTTTTCGTACTTATCCAAGCGTATTAATGCCTTAGGATTTGGGCACCGTGTCTCGGAGAACTTCTAACCCTAACCTTAGGCCTAACTCTTGTCTATACTTAAACATGTATGGGGAGGCTTTAAAGACCCCTATAGTTCTTATACGTTCACCAGGTGGCGTTCTATCACTTTGATTCAAAGCGGGTTAATTCGAAGTTAAAGGAAAGATTTTTCCCACCCAAATAAAAGCGAACCTCACTACAGATGGAAGAATCACAATTTACTCTATGATTCCCTCTTGCGGTGCTTCTTCATTGGTGCGAGGGGATTAGACTGTTATAGCGGCCTGACCCCTGTGCTGTTTGCAGTAGCGTTGCTATGGTTTGGTGGGCTTAATCTGGGCAAACTATTTGAAAGTTGTTATAGGAAATTAATAACAAAATTTGCATAATTGGTTCATTAGAACATGTGTAGACCTTTATAAAATTTGTGTCACCGTGAAATTATTCGTATTTTAATGATATACAAACTTTTATTGATAAAGAGTACGGAACCGAGTTATTGACTATGAAAGAATTTCACTCGTTTTAAGTTTAGTTTTCGTTTGCTTTTAGTCCCCACTACTATTTGATATTGAAATTCATCTCTACAAAGATGAAACTTAACGAACTTATCATTATAATTTTTGTACACAATATATTGCTACAGAATTTTAGGGGGCTACGAGCCTTTTTTTGGTAGGTTTTACGGATTATTTTGAGGAGGCCAACTTTGAAATTTGGGGGGGGGGGAGCTATATACCCCCAAAAAAGGCCTAGCGACGCCACTGCTGGTTTGCTTTTGCTATGGCATTACCGGAATGGTTTACACAACTTCGATTTAACCTACTTTTGATCTTATAGTATGAAATAAGGCTTGAGCAGTGCTCTCTTGTTTGAAGCGATGAGTTTGACATTTAACGTTAATAGTCGGGGTCCCTCTTTCTATGGTATGCTGCGCCCATAAGTTAGACTTCCCCCCTCCCCACTCCCTTCCACAAAATGTTCTATCTTTCCAGTATATATATACTTCTTGCATGTTTAATGCCCGACGTTTTCTCTGGTTTTTACGGCCCATTAGCGTTGCCATAGGCCCGTGACGTTTCCTCAGTACCTCTCTTAGGTCTAGCTAACACCCTAGCGTCAGTTTAACTTGAAAGAACGGTCGATATCTTTAGGGATCCTCCAGCCATAAACAACTTTCTCCTCCACCTTCTCCTATTAGGATAGCATCTCCTAGTCGTCGCCAACCAGGCGAATTCTCATTAATAGGAGAGCATTTTAATTTATTGCTTAATTAAGTTTTAGTCGGCGGAAAGAGGACTTTATTCTGGAGGGAGGGCGAAGGGAGATTCAACTTGATTATTGCCCTCCAAATTAGAAATTTTAATTTGCTTGAAAATATGAATATTCGGTCGTCTCCTCAGTGGATGTGTTTATGCATATATAGGAATAATGGTATTTCAGGGAAGACCTGGAAATATCATGGAAATTACTTTAGACCAAACAAACTCCGGGAAAATCTCAATTATTTGTCAAAACATTACCATTACTAAGTAATTTTAGGTAAAATAGGCTTAATATAATAAGTAGTCTCAAATAGGATTAAATCAGGATTAACACGAACAAGGTAACATTTGGAAATATCATGGAAATTGCTCTAGAGCAAAAAACTAATAAGTAAAATCTCAATTATTTTTTGAAAAATTACGATTAAGTATTTTTACTTAAAATAGGCTTAATTTAATTAATACTCTAAAATATTGGAAAAAGATTAAATCAGGAAATACTAACATGGGAACATCTGGAAATATCATGGAAATTGCAGTTGAGCAAAAAAACTCTGGGAAAATGACAATTATTTATTACTTTTTTAGTGGAAACAGGCACCCAGATAAACAGTCTAAAATACACAATAGAACAAATGAAAATAATGAAGCCATCAAAAATCTCATTAACATACGGAATAACCCTGAAAAATCCCTTATAAATATTATACAAAAAAATAGTCAAAAACCATCACCCCGTGACACACACACCCCATCACGTGACAACATTGCGCCATGCGAAAAAATTAAAAGAGTAAAAACTGGCAACATAGTAAAATAATTAACTTACCCCAATCTTGTAATAATCCCCCATTAAAATGGAAAGAGGAGTTAGGTAGGCTCGTGCCCCGCGCACCACCGCAGACAGTGACTCCTTTGACGTTAATATGACGTTCGGTAGCCTCGGGGCCAATCAGTTTTGCATCCCGTTTTACCATCATCCTCCCGCGTAAAGGGAATGCGAAGCAAGCAAGCACCCCCTCTCCCATCCTCATTTGCCAATTGTTTTCCCCTAAAATTAATTGCTAGATGATAGTTACTCATTATACGTAGTTAGGCCTATTATTAAAAATATAACAGAGGAAGAACATTTTTGATAACCCGTTATTACGAAAATTGGGTAAAAAAAGAGAGGAGAGGAAGGGCTTTATTAAAAACTCGGGAAGAGAGAGAGAGAGAGTGGATCATTAATTTCGCTTAAAGGATTATATTAATAATAACGCGGGAGGCCCAATTTTATACTCGTATAAGCATTAAAAGAAATTGATTAAGCCGAAGTTTTCAAGTATTTATAGTTAGCAAAGGGGATAAGACAAACCTTGCCCGGGTAAGACATATTCGGAGAGAAAAGAAGCAGATGAAATATAAAGAAAGTTATATTGTTGAGACTAATCGAACTTACCCAGATTAGATGACCTGTTCTATACTTCAGATAGAGAGGAAAGGAGTGAAGGGACTCGACCTTCTCGAGTTCGGTGCCAAGCTCGGCCGAGTTGCCTTGTACAGGGTTCATACAAACCTGGAAAACTCAGGGAAACCGGGCAAAATTGTTAGGTTTGAGTAAGTTTGCTCTGAAGGTCTTGTTTCAACTGTAATAAAACCCACTCCCGTTGTTATTACTCCTTATATGGGAAAAACCCTGGGAAACTCAGGGAAATCGGTTTTATAAAAGTTGTATGAACCCTGCTATAATTTCCAGTCGGTTTTAGATACTCAATGTTTTTATGAACTCTCTCCATGATCGTGTAAATATAGACGTGGTTGAAAACTTCGGGTTAAGATCATATTTATCCTTACCTCTTTTGAGGGAAAACAGATAATAGAATACTGGAGTCTCCATTCTCTTTAGGCACTCGGTTGTGCCTAATTCTCCTTGTTTTTCTCCGCCCATGTTGAGTTTATGGCGGTTTTTAATATATTTGTTTAAGAACCCCCTAAGACCACAGATGGTTGGTGCATGCGTGCGCTGTATGTTTCTTTTGAGCTTTCCGTGTAGTGTTGTTTTTGGATGGGATGGATGTTGCCTTGTCCGATATAGATGACTTATTAAGGGTTAGCAGGAACTCCTCGCGAATGAGGTTGACGCGGGGTCAATCATGCGTACGCGCTCGTGTCGTGTGTGATGGGGTTGACTTTTACCTGCGCTCTTGATGACTTTGATGGTTTTCAGTTTAAGTTTTATTTTTGAAAGTTATCAGATTTGTTGTTTGTTCGTTTAAAGGCTTAATAGAGCTGTTTCCGTTGTACAATTGAAAGAACAAAGTTAAACGTTGCAAAGCCAACTAATTTTATGTGAATCCTTAATTTTGAACTTACTCCGATTACAAGCTATCTAGAGTTTAAATTTTAAAATAATTTTTTTTTGTTTTATAAATGTTTAACATGTTGGATTTGCGTTGATATAAGGTTAATTGTAGTCAAGAAGTGATACCTAGTTTATTAGGGAGAAGGTATAAGATGCCTAAGTATTCGCGCGCCATAGTCCCAGTCCCCCTTTCAAAATACAAGGGGGGACGTAAAAGGAATCCGGGCTATTTCGCCTCTCCTCTGTCAGAAAATACGTAATTTTTGTCATTCGCGTCGCGCTGACGTGAGTTTTCAAGAACCAATGAGATGCTGGTTGTAATTTAGAGGCGGGGATTAACTCCGGACCTACGTTTGGACTGGAGATAAAGCTGGAAATGTGGCGAATTTATACCTTCTCCCTAATAAGCTAGATATCACTTCTTGTTGTAGTGTTGAATTCTTGGAACGTTCGGAAACAAGCTAACCTATCGTTTAATTAATATTTTGCTTTTAACTATGTTTATTTTTAACTCTAAAGACGCTAATGGCGTTAATCACAAGATAACAATACTAGCCCATTACTAATTACAAATGAATTTTGATAACAGCGATACAGACTGCATGCAGACCGTATTTAAATTATCTGAATTAAACTAGTAATTTTTCAAGCGTGCAATTAAAACCGTAAACGATGAAGGCGTGCGTATTGCATGCCATCTCATCTAAGAAGGTAATTCTTCCCTTGTCATAAATTAAAGTTAACAATGGCGCCGTCACGCCCCTCCTCTTATCTCTTCTCCATCATAATGACACCTTTAGCTTCGTGGATATACGCAACACACCTTGGCCTTTGATGTACAAGGCAGCGTGGCATTAAACCCCTTCAAAGAGAGGATGAAAATGAAAATCTGTCACGTTCTCTACATACGATCAAAATGGGCTTACTTAGAGTCCAAATTGAAAATGGGCCTAAAAGGTCAAGTAAAAATATATTGGAGGGAAATTTAAAGTCTGGATAGCAGTATATAATGGTGACCAGAAAATGTGTTGTCTGAGATTTGACCAGAGCCCCAAATTCGTTTACTTAGATGAAGTTAAATTTAAACGGAATAGTTGGCTTATTTTTATAACAATAACAACTAGTGCAAAAATGATTCGAGTGATTTTAGATTGGTTTTCATATGTTTTCGCCATGTACGTTATTGCAAATGGTCTGGAAAATTTGTGGAATTAAGTCAGGGAAAACCTGGAAAAGTCAGGGAATTTTATTTCAAAAATTTTGTACGAACCCTGTGGTCATACCTCTGGTTCTATAAGAGTACAGGAGAGTCCTTTTAGACCCCCTGGATATCAGCTACCAGCTTAAGAGGGATATCCCAATTAAACCATATTTTTATTATTACGTACGTAGACCAGAATAGGCTTAAATGTGATTTCACTTTCATTTTCACCCTCCCTTTAAAGAGGCTTGAATCGCCAGGTATTGGCGTTGTCGTGTTCGCGCTCGAAGCTACCTTCGGAGATAGTTTACTTCATAAATAACCTCTCCCTAGACATAGCGCGAGATGATAATATAAACCTTCTAGCTGAAATCTCTTCAATAAACTAAAAGGTAGATATTAACTTCGACGGGAAAATCGGGAGGTTTGAAGCAGCAAGGAGCGACGAGCACACCTTCTCTAATACATCGGTAAACATCATCACACGAAAAATGATGGAGGGGGAGGAGGAAGCCGAATTTAAGGGGTTTCCTTAATATCCATAACAAACTAGGGGAATAATTCAAAATGAGGCTGCATTAGGGTAAACGAAAGGGGCAAGAAAACCTAAGTTATTTTAATGCGAATTTGTCGTAACTCCGTGCATTTAATTTTTGAAATTGGTTTCCCCGATATACTTTAGGTTATTCTAATCTTCTGATTACGTAGTTTTGTCAAAAGCAAATGAACTTAAGGAAAGTGAGGAACTGACGGGATGCCCTTTCTCTCTAGTTTATTCGGTTGACCAATCAGCGCTCTACTTTAATACTACCCCATCTTTTTTCCTCTCTCCGACGGTTTTTGAAGCGTTCGGAAGGAGTTTGAATATTTTTGGTTCAGGGTAGAACCAAATCGTAGACTTCTCAATGCAATCTGGGAAATGTATATAATGCCCCTATCCTTTTTGAAACATGGCGTATCGGGAGTTAATGGGTTTTGCGTCCAAATATGGTAACTGTCGCGTTTGCCTGCATGGTTGCTTCATTAAATTCTATACTTAAAGTAGCGCCCGAAAACGCCGCTAGGGATGGTTGGTGCCTAAAGTACATAGAACAGAGGACCACAACCCATCCGCGCGGCTACAATGGAATGGTTGGTATATGGCTTTGAATGAAAAGCAAACACAAAGTAGCCGCGGAACACAATGGCTTTTGGTTTGGGTGAGAAGCGCGAGCGACAGGGCTTTCAATTTGCAATAATTCGTGTTCGGCTCGCTTGCTTGCTTTTCAATTTTATTCGCTCTTTAAGGTAGCTATAGCCCGATATTTTCGAGCTATATACAAAATGAATTAGTTAGGTATATACGGTTTTATACAAATATACTTTTATGGTTTCCAATAAAATGGGAATCTATACATGGGAATCTATTAATGCGATTGTGATATATTTTTGGGGTGCGTGGGTCTCGCACAGTTGCCACAATAGAGATATTTCAGTTTAGTGAGTAGTATACGTCACACCATCTCTTACCAAGGTTTTGGCGTCCATGTTGGTGGGTTTCAGCTTTCCTTCCGCACTCAACCCGCACCAGTTTGAAAAAATCCCATCGATTGCAAATAATCTTGACATTTGCAACCATATCTATATATGTATTTCTTCACAACATTCTACCAAAGGCATGAAAATTTGAAATGAAAAGTTAGTGGCAACCATTGGATTCGTCTTGATCTTAACGGAATCACGCAAAACTACATGTAAAATATCATACTGGACACTTACTATAACCAGAAGTGAGATGAGACTAGAAGTACTGAGCTAACCAAATTCTTCACTCGGCGAAAGTGAATATTCTTGATAACACACCAACGGTTGGCCCTCTAGTAGCGGTTTCTGAATTTTCCCTCCAAAACGTGAGACGCTCGTGGCGGTAGACGGCCGAACTAGATTCAAGCTCAGGCGTCCGTGTTCCGCAGCTTTAGGTTGAGGGGAAGGGGGTAGGAAATGTTTTTGGAACTCGACCAATGTTTTCTCTGTAGTGTAGGCGCGATGGAAGCGGCTTAAAATCCCCAAATTTGTTCACTAGTGCCAGGATCTACTACCAATGCTAGAGGCTAGAGCCCTTCACGTCTAGTTTCATCTTACTTCTGCTATAACGGAAAGGCTTTCATCCACAGCAACACCGCACTGTCTATTATTTCTATTTGCCTTTGACTTTAAAACCAATCCTTGTGTATATAGCACACAAAAAAGAAGCGCGGAAGCCCTGAACAGAAATCTAATTAAAACAAACATGGTATTATTTCTCCTCCATTAATTACCATTCGAAAACAGATTTTACTTTCCTCGGTCTTTATTTTATCTCTCTCCCCTTTCTATTACTTCCATTAGTTTCTTTTTAAAAAAATCTTCAAACATCACTCTTCTTTTTTCCCCTTTTTTTCATCCAATTTCAAAAGGATTTACCTTTTTTTCTCCTTCTTTTCTACTCCTATACTCAACCTCAACCTTCAATTAAAAGAGAGAAAGTCAACTAGGTAGTTTCAGTGTATGCTCGTTGATGTAATATCTCGCTGTACTTAAATGAAATGAAACATTTTAGCCCAAAGAGAAATTTAAATTAAGAGAAAAATGAGAAGAAAAGAATTAAAAGTCAAAGATATATCGGATCGTGGCGCGGTTCTTTGTTAATTTATAGAATAATTTTGGAAAAAAGCAGTGGCCCAAATTCGTACTATTTTTTTAAATATATTTAAATACAGGGTTTTTCTCATAAGTCTGGCATAAATTAAGGGGGATGTTCTTTGGGCGATTTTGAGTCAAAAATGTTCTGTGACATTTTTTTTTACCTAAGGGCAACTGAGTTATAATTTGAGTGTTTTTGGGATGACCCATTAATTAAATTAGTATTATCTTTCAGTTTCTTAATTAAATTCAAGGGGTCATCTTTAAAATACTCCTATCCTAACTTGAAAACAGACAAACAGTGACCCGGATGGCAAAACGTCATAGAACCTTTTCGACTCAACGTGGTCGCGTTTATTCTCGATTCGAAGTGGAACACGATGTTTCTGTGTACTACAAAAATGAAGGTGATAACCCTTACTTACCCTTTTGGAAGAAAGGTTAAGTACACATACTGAATCAGTTCATTTACTATTATTACCAGTTTTAGAATTAATGCGTTAACCATTCCATTTACCGTTAAAAACAAACCATAATGTCAAACCCATAAAGGGGGTTGGGGAAGTAGTGGGGAGGGTCTTCTTTTAGAAATCGGCTTTTTCTTTTCATCTTTTTCTATCTAATTAAAAAGCGGCGGGAAGTTCGTTTGATAGCGGTGTATAGTGAGGGACGATTCTCTATCCGACATGGAGAAATCGTATTAGAGAATCACCGCCTAAAATCAAACTCGACCTTTTTTCTCTCTTTCTCTTTCTCTCTCTCTCTCTCTGAGTGCAAAAAGCATTGATGGAAAGCAATAGGATTTTCCATCCATTTAGTACCAAATTGTCGCATCTTTTGCTTTTGGTAAAGGTAAAAAGATAGTATGTTTTGGCTGATTTGACGAACAGGAAAAAAAAATCTCGGAGAGTTTTCGTGCATTAGGCGACGGAGAGGAGAATTGGGAGAACTGATGGAGAATTTTCGGAAGAAAAAAAATCAGAGATGAGAGAGTGGTTTGGAAAATGATTTGGGTTTTTAGCTTTTGTTGAAAAAGAGAGTCTTTTGTTGGCTTTTTAAAAGAGCTCTTATTGCGAGCGGGGGTATATCGGGAGTATTGGACGGGATTGAAATATACTACATTTGCAAAGAAAGGGAAGTATACTATGATGGGATGTAAACGGAAGTTTAATGAAAGGCAAATTGGTTTTTGTTCCGTTCGCACTCTCTCAATTTTTTCTTCTTCTTCTTCTTGGAACTCGTTGGTATATAGTGCATAGAAAAATTGTAATTTTGCTATTTATGCTTTTGTTTGAAATCATATTTTCTATATAGAAAACAATTAGTAATAACTGAAAGGTCATTGAGAAGGCAGGGAATTTTTCATTTAAAACCCTTGACCAATGATGCTGAGAATCGCTTGGAATTTAGTCCAGTTCAAGAACCAGTTGCTAAACGAAAAAGTTGTTTCAAGAAGTGATATCTAGTTTATTCGGAAGAAGGTACAAGATGCCTAAGTATTCGCGCGCCATAGTCCCAGTCCCCCTTTCAAAATACAAGGGGGGACGTAAAAAGAGGCCGAGATATTTCGTCTCTCCTCAGTCGGAAAATACATAATTTTCGTCATTCGTCTCGCGCTGACGTCAGTTTTCAAGAACCAATGAGATGCTGATCGTAATTTAGAGGCGGGGATTAACTCCGGACCTACGTTTGGACTGGAGATAAAGCTGGAAATGTGGCGAATTTATACCTTCTCCCTAATAAACTAGATATCACTTCTTGGTTCTTTTTAAATCCTCAATCGACATTTTATAAAATGGCGACCATTTTTACTATACTCATTACTTTTTTTTAAGTTTAAAGTACACCATGAAATATTTATAAATTGTGTAAAATGTATAATCAGGTCGAAGGTCGGAAACAAATTTTAATGCTTGGTTGATGTGGAAGCAATATCTCCTTCAGTCTTGGCATACCATAGAAAATTGGAAATAAGTCTTGTTGAAATGATATGGCTAATAATACCAATATATATACAGGGTGTTTCTCATAAGTCTGGCATAATTTCATATAACATTTTCGACTCAAAATTGCTGAAAGAACATGCCCCTGAATTTATGGATGCAGACTTATCAGAAACACCCTGTATAATCCATATAGATCCACTTTTCCTTTTAACTAAAACTGGCTTTGAACATTTTGATATTAGGAATCAAGCTTTTCCAATTCCAGATAAACAGTTTTCTTTCGGCCTTTATATATATAGGTATATAGCTCTTATTAGGTCCCTGCATCCGATCCTTTCTGTATTTCTCTTTTGATATATATGTATGTATATAGTGAGTGAACACAAAAGACCCATCTCTTTTACCGTTAAATAATCGGTAGCCCGCGGCCATCCTATTATATTATATCCCCCCTATAAACTTGATAAAAACACGGATCAAACCTTAAGCCTCGTCCTCTTCCATCTCTCCCCCCCCCCAAGCACCCTTAATATAAATGGAAAGGGGAAGGGGGGGTGCGCTGCCTAAAAATGGGAGTTATTCCTATTTTCAATAGAAGTTCGCTTTCAATACGAGAAAGGGAGAAAAACGATAGCATTACCGAAAAGTAGTTTTGGGGGCAAATTGAAGCCGTGTTAACCGAAGTACGTTATGTGATGAAGTAAGATCAAAAATGTATTTACTTTTTGCGGCGTATTTTTATACGGAACACCACCGGCTCCGCTCGAGTTCAAGGGATACTCCAGGCTAGATTTTTCATTTTTAATCGACCGAGCGTATAAAATAATGAATATATCAATTGGAACCATGTTTCTGTCTCCAATATTAATGAAGATACGAGTGAAATTAAGTTTCCGGAATGGATACTACGCGTTAGGCTTTCCCGCAAAGCACTGGGAAGTACCCCTCACTATTGGACGTCTAGTACCACCTGACGAATTCGTCCAATAGCGGTAGGGTACTCCCAGTGAGTGCTTCCCGGGAAAGCCTAACGTGTAGTGTCCATTAGGCGCCATAACGGAAACTTAATTGGTCGTATCTTCTTTAATATTGTAGATAGAAACATGGTCCTAATTGATGTATTCATTATTTTAAACGCTCTTTCGATTAAAAATGAGAAAAATCTATTTTGGAGTATCCCTTTCAGAAAGTTTTGCATTGTTTTTACGCAGTACATGGAAATTCTTATGCATGAAAACCAATAGAAGTGAAGACTTTTGAAATGTACTTGACAAAAGTCATATCACATTGGTTGTAATTATTAAGTAATGGATTAGAAATTTCATGATACTTGTAATTTTATACGACGAGCAACACTGCGGTCCTCTTTGGTATATTACAGTTTGTTAACTCTAAGGTCAAAACGAAACAGCGTGTTTTACTTTATATAATGGACTTATGACTGTATCGACAGAAATACAGTTCATTTTTTCTCCACCAAAGAAGCTTTTGATAATTCATCCATTGCTTGCTTTTTATTCCGTGTCCATTGAATGGACTTCGAAGGAAACGCGTCTTAACACACTCTCGCCTATTGTAGTTTTTTTAAAGATACCCTTAGGCTAAAATGCCATATTCCACGCATTCTGCTTCGCTTTTCTATTTACTGTGTATGTTTTTTAAAGGGACTCAAATTATTCTTTGAAATCGCTTGAATACCCGCCAGTTCCTTGATATTATAGACTCAATGTCGGTCTGTTATGATAATGTACCAAAAGGTATATTTTTAAGAGTAGGGGGTAATATAAACGGTTTCAGATTATTGTGGGAAGGGTACTTAAGAAGACTAGCTTTTGTAGTACTTCATATCTATGTAGTTGTAGAGTTTTTGAAGTGCATGTCCCGTATGTTCCATCAATTTGTTCAAGAGGATCTTGAATTGTTGGGAAATTATACGAAGTTTCGGTTGCTATACAATGAGTAGTTCCATTTAGGATTTGTAACAGCTCTGCAGTAAGCCAGAAGGTATAATTAAATTTTCTCAGCCAAGTATGGGTGCATACTTTTATTTAGGTCGATTTATTTACTCATGATAGTAGGGACAAATCACACGCCACCTACGTAAATATTTTGAATTTTAGTGTCTTTATAAAAAAACCAAAAATAGGCCTAGTAGTTTTATATTAAAACCTATCTAAAAATAGACCAAAAATAAAAGTGGAAGGCAATTTGTTCAAACCCTATTCCCATTTTCCTTTTGGGGTAAAAAAATGAAAAGTCTAAAAATTACTCCCATTTTTGGTTTTATGTGTATATTTCTTGCAAAGATGATTCCGACTAGGTACTTACTTGGCGATTCAACGATTTTAACAACCCAGGAAGACGGATTTTTTAGACCATTAGATTCTTAATTTTTCCTAGACGATATTCCCGTCTTTTTGCCCGAAATAGGAAAATAACCCTCGACTCGGAAATGAATTAACCCCAAAAGTATTAAAATTGAAAACTCATTCGGAAATAGAAAATATATACGAAATATATATATATATATAATCATAATTAGATCTAACGTTTAGACATGATTTATATTTAAACCATATACCGAACAGATAGTATATTAAGTTGCACTTAACAAATATGCTTTTAATTATAAATTTATAAATTTATTATTTTATTAATTCTTCCTTTATTTTGATTATTATTTATTAATTCCTCCTTTATTTTGATTATTCTTTATTAATTCCTCCTTTATTTTGATTATTATTTATTAATTCTTCCTTTATTTTGATTATTATTTATTAATTCTTCCTTTATTTTGATTATTATTTACTAATTCTTTCTTTATTTTAATTATTACTTATTAATTATTAATTCCTCCTTTATTTTAATTATTATTTATTAATTCCCCCTTTATTTTAGTTATTTATTAATTCCTCCTTTATTTTAATTATTATTTATTTATTTATTCATTTATTTTATTTATTATTTGTTTTAATTATTAGTTATTTATTCATTTATTTTATTTATTATTTATTTTGTTTATTATTTATTTATTTCATTATTTATTATATTATTTATTATTTATTTGGTTATTTATATATTTTATTATTTTTTTTATTTGAGATCAACATGAAGCTCCATGGGTACACTCTTAGTATGAAAGACAACAACACACACAATAAAATACAATTATGAAAATTATGTACTGAAATAAATTTAATTCAATTAGCGCTCTACTTTAATATTACGTCATTTTTCTATTATTTATTTAATTCTATTTGACTCTTATATATTTCTTAACTAATTGTTAGATTTCGTCTATTTTTCTACATTTCTTCACGAATTATTCCATCTGTTGTAATAATCTTGAGTTAACCCACTTCTGATTGGGCGAACGAATACTGCTTAATCTTTCTCTCTCAAAATCTTCCTCTATATATAGTGGAGAAAAAATCCCTGTAACTCCTTCTACCCCTTATCCTAATAACTCGGAAAACGACTGGCGAGTTCCCTAGCGAGTTTTCTCCATTCCTTAATATTGTAGGGGCGCTCATCCTGTAATTTCCCATCTGAAGGAAATACCGGGAGGAAGTAAGGAATGAAGGAAGGAAGAAAAAATATCATTCCGGGATGACTGCAGCCGATGAAAAATCCTTAGTGATTCATATACCGTCCCTCTTTTTAGCGAGAGCATTTATATTTTTTCTTCTTTTTTTGCGCCACTGAAGAACCAATCAGACGCTGGCAATCTCAAGCTATTACCTACTTCCACTCCCTTCTATAAGGTCTTTGCCGTCTTTAAGAACGGTTATTAGGGTATCTAGAAGGAACGCGTTCGGACTAAAAGATTTCATACTTGAAGAAGTAATATTTAAGGGTTTTCAACTTTTCATCAACCCACACGAATAAGAATGATCAACTTCTGGGATGTAGAAAAATACCCTGTTAAGGGCTACATACACATAATTTTCTCCTAATTTTACACACAGCTAACAAGCTGTGTGTAAAATTATTAGAAAATTAACTATATGGGGATTGAATCAAGACAGTGTATGCTAACAAAGGTTCATGAAATACATGGTTAGCATTGATATTTTTACAGGAAAAAAATGTTGAAATTATTACAAAATACTTTAGTCCTGGAAATGTTAGGCAATTTTTACTGGTCCCTGAAGTCATCAACTCATCGCCTTGCTATAGACTCTACCTTAGCGCTTACAGTCTGAACGCGTACCTTTAAGAATGGCTACTAAAGCAATGAAGATCCAAATGGGGGTAGAAAAGGGGGATGGAATCGCCAAGAAACGATACGTTTTTAATACAAGCTTCCTCTCTCTCGCAATGATCCGATCCTTTAGATTTTTTTCCTCTCTCTCTCACTCTCTCGCTTCTCCATCATATAGCTTTGCACATGCATGCATCACGCGGAGAAATCTGAAATCCTAGTTTTCCCAGTTTCCTAGAATAGCCAATAGGTCTCTTGGGAATTGATCGAAGAGAAGGGCGTCACTTGATGACGTTTCTCCCCCGTCATTGGTTGCTTTAACAACCCCCCTCTTAATACTAGAGAAGGAGAATAAACCGCAAACACTACAGAAGCGAGGAAGGCGGCGTTGTATAGGGATTTCTCCTATTGTAACTTAAGGCTTAGTTACCCCGTCTTCCCTATTTAGCTCATTACGTTTCCAACCTTAATCTTGGAGGACCCGTATCCCAGGTTTTTAGCATTAAGGGGGTCCGCGTCGTCGTAACGTTGGCGACTATATTCGCGCAAAAGCGCGGAGACAGTGCGCAGTTTTATTATCAAGTGGCCCATTAGTTGACAAGACTCATTTGTTTTGTTTCTAGAAACAGTCTGTGACTTCTATAGGCGCGGTGACTGCATCGTTGTAATGGCTTGCAGGGGTTGCCAAGCTTAATGCGTTATTGCTAGTGATAGCTATTTAACTGCAAAAATGTCGTATATTGATTTTCTTTGGATTATTAGAGGTAATTTCGACGGGATCGAGCCAAGATTTTACAAGGTTGATTGGAAAAATCAGGAATATTAACCAAAATTTCGAGGAAAATGCTTTTTATTTCTCCAGGAAAACATGGAATTTTCATTGAAATGATATAATATTATATAGAAAATTCTTTCTTCGATTTGCATTAAAGCTTTTAACATTCTATTTGCAAACCAGATTTCATATATTAACAGAATTAATATACTGCATATTGAGAGCTAAGGTTGTCTAAACCCTTCAACAATTAAATTTAAACTCCCTTAAATAAGCTCAAGTCAATCATATATAACTATTAAGCTTGGCTATAGTTAAGTACTCCAACTTACTCCCTATTACAAAATGATTTCACAATTTAGTTTCCAAAAATAATTTTAATTATATTCACGAAAGGTTTAGTTTCAATGTTAGTGTAGTTTAGCTGTTACATTCACGCGCTTTCTCACATTGCATCCTCTAGACATTCCCGCGATTTTGCTCGGGTTGATAAATGCGTTACTCTGTCGGTACAGCTCGCCAACTCGGCTCGAAATGTAATTAATCACACCATATAACACCCTACCTACCTACTACCACTCCAGAAATGCTCTGAACTACACTATCCCGGCCCTGAGCGTCCCGCGCTCTTTTTCCTTAATATGAAAAGACACCAACTCGGTTACGGATCTAGAGCAGTGTTTTTTTATCCCAGAGCATGGGGAAGTAAAGAGTCTCGAAGGAAGGAGGAGAATTACAAAGAGAACGATGGAAAAGAATTGAGAGAGCTTTTGGGTCCGCTTCTTTTGCTTTATTTTGTCTACCTTCAACAAATTATCGACTTTTCAGTTGGTGTATAACGTTGGCTAGTTATTCGAATTGATTTGGTAGAATTCTCTACAAGGGGCAGGCTTCACTTTGAACACCGGAGCACTGCAAGGGAAACCTCTTCTACAGGGGCTATGGGAAAATACATTATTAAAAATACCCTGAATGTTGGCTTCACCAAATACACATACCGAGGGCGAAACCTTTTTACAGGGGCAATGGTAAAATACATTGACTTCGTCTAAAATGCAAGACGATACTGGAATAGCTAACCCATCCAGTAGAGTTTTAGTCGTTTTTATTTTGAAAAAATATTGGGGCGACGTATTTCGTGGATTTTCATCTTTTTTCCCCATTTTTTTGATAAATTACTCGTGGTTTGTTATAAATTTTACGGTTTTGTATAGATGATTTGGATATGGCTTTTACGCTTTTCATTCTGGGAAAAATATATGACTTTAGATTTTTATTTTGAATGGAACTTGGTAAAATATATTGGAAATATTTTGAAATAAATTGAAGCAGTTTTTTGCCTGACTAGCAAGGAAATTGATGATGGTTTTCGTGGCATAGACATTAGAAATTGGGAATTTTAATACACCGTTAATGACAGTAATTTAGTTCAATTCATTTCGATAGTAATTAAGAAAACGGATGTATGTATACTTTATATAGGTCAAACTTCGTTGTTTACTATTTACTCCGTAATAGGGAGAGGGCAAACCCATTCTTGCCACGTAATAGGCTTATATCTCTTACCTCGATTCCATCCCCCTAACGGGGGAATTTCAGTATCGCGCCTACAAACGCTCCCCTAATTACATGTATAAAATGACGTCGGATGTTCTTTCCCTCCCTGACAAACGCACTCTCCCTATACCGCAAATATTGTTATTGCTGAATTGCTTCAACTTCAAATTTAAATATTGTCAGAACCTTTCTGCGTCAAATGCAGATTGAATCAACTTCGTTACTCGAGTGTTGGAAAAAATTATCTAAAATTTAAATAAAAATAGACAATAGTTCCTTCTGTAAAGTTAAATGTGAACGAAACCTTTAAGGAAGAACAAAGAAATAAGGAAGTGAGGGAAATAACGGAAAAGCTCTGGAAGGAAGAAAAAAAAATCCCGCGAAAGATATATAGGAAATGTGTTGGGGATTGCGTAGAAACAAATGAGAAGAAATAACCTAGTTAATGGAAAAGAGTACGCGACGCCACTAGCGCCCCCTACTTACTATCCCGCCCTCCTCTTCTTCCTTCTTACAATAAGAAAGATCCCCCCCCCTTAACCATCCTTCACATAGGCAACCTTTGTTTCAGCCGTGAGGAAAATTAACTTAATCGAGAAAAGAGTCTAGCCGAGAACGAAAAAGGAGCCTCGACCAAGAAAAAAAAATCCACCAAAAATTGAAATACATTTATGCAACGTTATCAAAAGAATTGGGTAAAATTTGACCCATATTATTGTCCCAGAAATTTCTTAGTAAAGGTGGAGTAATGATAACCACAATCAAATCTGAATAAGGATATGTATAAATACTAAAGAATGAGGGATTCCCGTTGAGGAGAGAGCAAAATATGACTTCCAACCCTTGACTGTGAGAGGGAAATTAGTAATTTTTTTTCTCTCTGCGCATGTGCAAAATTTGAAACGCACCACTCACGAGTCACGATTTAGTTCCTTTCCCCCACGTGACCTAGCTATACTTCCGACTCGATTTAGAGGCACGGTTTTGTTGGCCGGATTTTGGCGATCCATAATAGTACGTTAGTTTATCCATGATCTGAACCATGTCATATTTCTTCCCTCTTTCGATGAAATGGTTAAGTGCGAATTTACAGGGTTTCTATAGCTTCGTGTTGATTTACTTTTTGGCAAGAGAGAAGTTCTTAATAAAGTGTATAAGAAGAGATAGGTTTTAGCTGGCAGCGCGGGCTATCGCTAAAAGCTTCCCGAATCTCTAAATGGAAAGAGAGGTGCCCAATATGGCTTAATCGCTGAATTAATAATGTTCGTTGCTTCTCCTCCAAATCTCCCTAGAGTTAATAAGGATTGAAAAATCATCAGGGAGTCGTTCACACTAACTCCGAACGAAACTCGACGTGTTTTACCCAAGACTTTTTTTCTTTACCAAGGAGTAATGAGGTTAACGTGGATGCTTTATTCAGGGTGTTTCTGAAAGGTCTGTCAGAAATTAAAGAGGATGTACTTTGGGAGATTTCGGGTCTATAATGTTTTATGAGATTTTGCCCAAAATGGCCACCTTTTTCAAGTTATGTTTGGAGCTGGGTTGAATTTGCTGCCAAAAAACTTCAGGTTTTTACTGGTCCATATTTACATAGCAATGTACATGGTCGTTGTTTTGTAACTACCAATATAACAGAGCACTAAACCACTAAATACCATTACATATAAGCAATAGTAAACTTTAATTATACGTACTTAAATCGTACATTTTACGATGCTTTACCACTCTTAGTTTCGAAGTATGAATCCTCCTTGCTTCTAATACCAGAGAGAGGAGAAAAATTCGTCTCTTTTTCGATGCTGGAAGCTTTTACTGTATAAGCCTGCTGATAGGGCCCAATTTCCCCAAATCAAAATTAACGTTTCTCCTAAGCTAAAAAGTTTGCCCGTAAAAAGCCCTAGGCCTTTTAATTGTTTTCTAAACGGATTTTAAGTTTCTTTTAAAACATTTTCGGCTTTAATTAATCTTTGTTAATGATTTAATGGGAGAGGGGGTTCGCGAATCTTTTTCTCGAAGTCCTCCAGCTTCTCTCGTCGCTTATTTTGCGCTGACTAACTCTCGTTTTCCCCTAAGTGCCAGCGTTCAAAATTATGGAGTTATCGTTCATGCTCATTAAGCGATTTAATTAGTAAGGCCGAGCTATATAGCGAGTCAGCTTCTTAAACGTATAAAGGGATTCGGGCTTATCCGATCCCATAAATGAAAGGGGAGCCACATTTTAGCACTTTTCGTTTAATTACGTCAATAGATGATTATTAAAGCTATAATGGGATGCTTAAATAAATAAATAAAAGGAATTAAGGTTGTTTTATCGAGTAAACTAGCTAAAATTATCATTGGTTTTAAGATAAAATGTGTGTGATACCAGGAATCATTTGTTAGGCCTTTTCTCAACGTATCTAGGCGTATTTTGTGGGAAGAAATATAGACTAATCATTGTGTATTACGAATTTTACTTCTCGAATAATCTATCTCGCGTTGTTACTAACCAATGAAATCATACTTAGAAAGTCGTCAGCATTATGAGTCGTGACGTAGTGCTCAAGCCCGGCCCACAAAACCCGCATAGAAATTAGCATGGGAAATATAGGCACAATGATTCGTAATGCTGTAATTGGTCAGAGAAAATGACTTAATATGGTCAGGGAAAACCTGCAAAAGCTATAGTGAATATTGAAACTAAAAAATCTGTAAGAACAAAGTACCTATATGCCGTATCGTTTTCTATAGATGATTAAATAACTAAAGCCAGGTTTTTATTTTTTATTAGATACCCCAAACAATTATCCATTATTATATTAGTGGAGCTAAAAATAACCCTTAAAATAATCCAATTTCATCAGAATTTTTAATAACCGTATATTAATTCTTAAAAACAAAACCCCTTTAGTCCTTTATTATAATTCGAACACGCGGTATACTATGCATCCATCCCCCGCATTGCTTGGTAATTTGAATATCCCTGGGCCCTTTTTACACGAAACCCCGTCACGTGCTCTTGCACGACACACGATTCCGGGTAGTTGCCCCCGGTAAAGAGAGCGATATCGCCTGGCTGCCTTTGACTCTTTCAGCTACTATGGAAGGTTAACACGAGGTGCCGCTACTACTACTCAGTTAAGGGCGCGCGTGTGTGTGGCCCGCGTTTTAAAAAGCCTATACGGGTTTATATCCCCTCGCGAATAACCTATTTGTTGTATGGTCATTAGTTCCCTTAATGTTGTAAATTGATACTAAACACGGTTTTATTTTTTTATACCTCTCTTCTTCTTCTTTATGGTCTAGTTTAAAAAGGGAGTCCCTGGCCTGCTGGGTGGAGTCCACCTATAAAAGGGCACGCGTCGACTATTAGTTAGCGCCAGTCCACCATCGGGGTCTACCACCGCCGAAGCTCACTTTCAAAGAGATAATGAAGTACCACTTACTTAATAATGTTAAAGTGTCAAGGAATCATGAACGATACTTAATTCATTTTAGTTAGCTCTGAACTAGTTCCGACTATTGGGCAGCCATTTTATAAGATGGCTGCCGATGCAATCGTTAACCTTTACAGCTCTAGTAAATGATATATGGAGCCTCCAATTTAAACCAAAACCTCTATAACTCTAGTATGAATTATAATGAACCAATAGGCAAAATGTAAGTCTTTTCAGTTCAAATTCGTGACAGTTACCTAGTCTGAGCAATTTGGCTTGATTAGGCCTACAGTGAGGCCAAAATGCGCAGTTAGGATTACATTGAAAGGTGCACCAACGTTCGGCTCAAAATTCATCTCAGAAATACGAATTATTAAAATTTTATCAGGAACTTATTTATTTGTTTGATTGATTTCACTATCTCTTTGTCACGACCCCTCCATAACTCTTAGCCATATGAGGAAAGTGGAACAGGTGATGAGCGGTAGGCCACGCGGCCTAGGGTCCGTCGATCCACGCTCCCCATCATCTCTTTCCACGCGTTACCAGGGTTACCTTCTTGGCGTGTGCAATTTTAAATTAGACGCATTTTAGAATCGGCTTTTTCCTTCTCTTCCCTTTTCACCGCGCATGTTGATTGAAAATATAAAACCTATAACGTGGGTTGAAAATTACGAGCTACCAAGGGTGATTGCGGTTTTTATAATAATGGAATTGACTTTCGAGAAGTCGTGGATTAATCATCAATGAGGTGATTTTTATGACGGGATGACGACCGTCTGTCGCGGAACCAATTTTGGTTTTTTTGGAATTTAAAGGGGTTTCTCCATTTGTCTAATTATTTTATTTAGGTTGGACCTTTTTATCCGAGCTTGTGGCATCAATGTGACGAGGTTTCACTTTGTATTAAATTCCAGACCCTATTGGTGATCAGTTTAGAGAACGAAATATAAAGACATTCTTAGGAAATTTATTATTCTTGCCCCTATAAGTGCGTTTCTCCTCGAACACCAATGCTCAGCAGTTCGAACACTTCCACAGGCGCACAGAGAAAACGTTTAAGGAACCAAGCTTACCCGCGTATATCTATAGTTAACAATTTTGAGTCTTTGACAACATTGTAATTTCACTATACACACTATAATCTTCCACTCTAAAAACTAAGTTAAAAGCCGTCTGCTATAGCTTAAACCTCAATCAATACGTCACTTCCCCTACCTATACTTTGAAAATAAACCAACACGAGCTATCAAAAAATCCACTTCGGTAAAACCTGACCATCTCTTCCCATCCCTATAGTAGTCAGTCAGTCAGTCCCCCCCCCCCCCTTCAACAAATTTAACATCGTAAACCGTCAAAGCGGGAGAAAAGCGGAATACGAGGAGACAAAAACATTGCGTACACCCGCAGATGTTTAACTCCGTCGGGGACAGGCTCAAAGCTCCGAGATCTTGAGGCCCTTCTGCCGAGAGAAGCCGAAACCTTCGGTGCGGAGAAATGACGTCGAGGGAGAAGCTAGCCGGTATGCGGGAATATCCCCCGGAGACGAGAAATTTCCAGCACACTCTTCTGAGTGTGTGTGTGTGTGTGTAGCTTGGTATAGGCGCCCGGTCCACCTCCGTCCCTTGTTAAGTGTTTGGGACAGAACCCCAAAAAGTAGATAAGGAATAGGAGATATACCGCGTGCCCGATAGACTAAATCTTCCCCTATCCCCTCCTCCTCCTCTCTTATTAACTTGTCAGGCCAAATAGACCCACGTCTGACGGACAAATTGACCAGGAGAAAAGGCGCGGGTGGACACGGATCAAAGACCCAGTACACTATTTGAAGGATGGAGAGAATTTATTCAATTTACCCATGAAAACATTTACCCTAGCCTAATGATTCTTACGGTACAGAATAAGGCGTGTTCCTCAAGACCTCTCCCGTCTGCTATTGGTCACATTATTCCAAAGACCGATAGAATTCACAACACTCCTTTACCAAAAATGGATCAATTGAAGATGCATTGACAATCGAATTTCATAAGCTTAAATGTATATTATCTTTCAAGAAATTACAACCCGAATTATCTTTTTATTATGAAGTGTTTTTCTTGCATGGGGTATTACCCTCAATTCGATTTTCTTCTGTCAAGTAACCACCATCCATCTGATACTTAAATGAGTATGATCCATTTAAAAGAAAACCTTCGATCCAATTCCTAATGGTCTCACCCTCCCTCAGAGATCGCGCCCATACTTGTTTTCTTCCATAAAGCTTTACCTATCTTCACCCCATATCACTCGGGGTACGCTTTTCACTTCCGACTCGTGACAATAGTAGCGTTTTTCAGTTTTGTCCCCAAAAGTCCTAAACTAGAAGAGGCGGAAGCGGAGAAACAGATAAAGATCTGATGATCTGATGCAGTATATATGTACGGGGTTCAATCAAAATGGAGAAAAGAGTCTCTCATAGGCCTTTATACCACCCCTTAGGACTCCTTTTTTACATATAACGTGGATAGTACAGATAGGGAACTCTGCGGGGCCATGCTACGACACCGACTCTAAGTGCATTTAGGTATCGGGTGACGTTGGGGGCATATGGCACGCCGGAGGGACTACCAACGTTGCTAGCCATCGCTGTGCTACTGTTCTTCTCGGGGTAATGTTTCGACGATGTTTTTGCCAGGGAAATATGCCAAAATTGCATGCAGCGTAAGACCAGATTTGATTGGGGGTTTCGGTTTAAATCGAGTTGGTTTGAGACGTTTGGGTGATATTTCATGTGTCATTGGACTAAGGAAATTGTTGTTGAGTCGTGAATTAACAGTATAAAGGACACTGTTATGCCCTGAACTCCCTGCGTATTGTTTGCGAATTTGCATATGAGGACTTAATTCCCTCTGCAAATATTATGGCTAACGTATCAATGAAGTACTTACATACAAAAATCCAATTTTATTTCACCTAAGAACCATACGAGTTCCATTTAGCAAATATATCCCAATATTCTTCCATAATTTTCGATATACTATAATTGAATATTTTTACCCATATGCGAACTCGACCGTAATCTGGAAGTAACTCTTGGTTAAGGCGATTACCGGAAAGGATATCTGATTCGCGTAGAAAAGTGTCCCGAACCAGTAGGGAATAAAATACATGGGGAGAATAAGAGGAAGTTCAAATGATAAAGAGACGAAAATGGAAAAGCGACCGACTAAAAGGGCCAGGAAATAATCGCCATTAAACCTCGCGCTTTGTCTTCGTGTGCCTTGATCTTACCTTCGACGAGATTCCTTCATGAATGTATTTAATTCTTTCACCCGATTTTGTCATATCATTTCTTAGACAGTTTACCCTAGTCAGGGAGCCAGTGGTCCTATAATTCCTATGAGATCCCATATTTTTGACCCTGTCCTATAATATCCTATAAGTTCATGAATGGTCCAATAATATCCTATATTTTCGACTCAGTCGAAGTTTTCGTGTAGTTTAACATCAAATTATTCAAAATTTAGCTAATTTATCGAGACTACATTTGACACCGAAATTCCGAAGCTCGCTTAACTTGCTCATATTTTTGATACATTATATTTTAATTAACTTCCTCTTTTCGAAGTAAAATCCAATTTTGTTATTTTTTGAAATTTTTCTACATAGTTTAAACCAACATAGTGTTATATATGAGCATTTGTATTGTTTTATTTTCCTATAAAATCCTATAATTACGGAAAAAAATTCCAATTTCTCCTATAAGGAATTAAATTTTTGTCTGGACTCCTTGCCCATTGCAATATTCATGCGAGGGTAAAGTTAACTCTTGATCTTGCTCTAATTCTACGTCCTTTAATGCTTTGATCATTTCTCTGATAGCGAGTGATGTATTCGCAGAATAGCTCGATTACTATTAGCTCATCGCGGAATGAGTATAGATTCGAAGAAGAAAAACAGAGCGCTCATATAAGTTTACTCAATTCCGATTCTGACTAAACGCGATGAGTATATACATACGCCTTGCACTGTTGGTGGGTGGACGCGGAGACTTTGTATCGGCATGGGATTCCTGGAAATAGAAGGACGAGTGGACTGTTTCCGGTTTGTCCGTATTACGTTTCCTCTCCTATATAGTGCACGCGGGTAGATCCGGTCTAGGATATTTAACGAAAAGATTGCTTGGGACGGAAGACTCATTATTTCTACATGTTCAAGCAGGGCTCTTTAATGTAATGGTTAAGGTGTTACCTGCACTGAAGATTTTGGTTGAACGCGGATAAGTCTAGCCCTAGTTCACTAGAAGCTCCGGGAGGCTATAGCCAACTTGGACTGCCTCTAGCGGCGCTTCTTGGTGCGAGGGAAATAACCTAAGAAGGTGACCCCGCCCCTGTGGTGTTTGCTTTTCTTCTGGAGTTGATGAAATGGTAGGCCTATTAACAGATTTGTGGTAATTAAAATAATGTACATCTCTGACTGAGTTGCCATACCCTCTTTCAGATTTCTCCTCCCAGCATGTATATACAGTCTTCCTCCGTTAACCATATACTTATCCTCTTGGGAATTGCCCTGAGGAATTTATTTATTTCGTGCTGCTCAATAGGACATGGTAAGGTCCCCCATCCCTTCTGTGTCGTAGTCAGAAGACAGAGCCTTGGGTCTCTTCTCCGATTTTTAATCCTCTGACTCCTTTTCCTCTCATCCTTTCTCCGTGTATAGTTATCTCTCGTTACGCGTAACTTTAGCGGGAAACCATAGCTAGGGGTCTGTCGTCTTTTGTAACACGTGTTTAATTATGCCGGATTAAATACATATAGATCGACGAAACCTTTTAACTTTTGCATTAAAATGTCTTAAGGGCCCAGCTACCGATAGTTTAGGAAAAGTTTTAACTTTGGACGAAGAATGTTGTTGTATAGACTTTGCGATCCAAAGGGAGATCACGTGATTGTACCCTTTTATACACGTTTTGTTGACTAACTAGAAGACTGAAAAATCATAAATAATACCCAATCTGCCATTGATTTTTCTTGAGTCTGGGTTCTCGTATTACGAAAGCTCAACAAATTAATTATTTAAAATAATTCCTTACCCAAATAGAGACGATATACATGCATCATAAGTTCATAAGATATGTTCTACATTTGTCACTGGTTACTGAGAGCTTCTCATGACGTGACGTAAGTGTAACGTCATAGATTCTCGTGAAGCGACGCCTGCCAAAGGCTTAGTACAAATTACTAAATAGGAAGATGGACTGCAAAATTAACCGAGTATATAGTCAATTCTCGCTTGTCGTTCTCGAACTAGCTCTCAGTAAGTCTCAAGTATTACGAAGTATTGGTCGTGTCATACTTATGGAACATAACTTATAAACTTATGATACACGCAATCATGTAGCCCTTGAAACTACTAGGCTACATCGTACATCCAGTGTGGCATTAAAATGGTTGTCCACAGTTTCCACTTATATTCATTCATTCAAGCACCCATCCGTTCATGAACTTCGTAAAAAGCATTTGAGATGGTTATCACCTTCTATATACCCAAGTTTTAGGCCTAGACATTAAAGAAAGCGGGATCCTTTCATGATTTGCCGACGTCCAGGTTACATCTCGTAACATTAGTATAACAATATCGTCTTCTTTCGTTACACCCTTTTTTAAAGTAAACGGAATATAAAAAAAATATATATCCATATAAACTCAATAATGGTACAGTTTTATATTATTTTCTTTCAACATTTCACCGCCGACATCCTTTGTAACTCGAGACGCTAAACTGTTCCACAAAAAAATATCCCGAAAGTTTTCTACAATGGATTAGTATGATGCGATCTTGGTATACACCGTGTATAGATATGAGATAAAAAATTTCATTGTACATAATCAGAAGTGGATATCGAGGTTGGTTTTGGTTCCCCTACTTCAATTTTGCTCAATGTAGCTGACACAACTTACTTACAATTCTGTGACATGTACTTGATAAAGGGAAAATGGAATATTTTTATTGTAACTGACATTAAACGCCTAGACCAACACGGTTTACCTGCTCAGTTTTCTTGGACATCATAAGTACTTACTAAGAAATCACGGAATGCTATACATGTAGTGCTCTTCTGAAAATTGGCTAAAAATCGATTCATATCCATGGTTTGTTGAATCTTCAGTCACACCCTATCACTTAACCACCTCTAATGGCATCGATAGTTATTTATTTTGTCGAATTTCGTTTTGGTATCCCTTTAAACCATTTGGCGATTAGAAAGCGGCAAGCTTTTTAACAGGGGTAGTGGGGGGGGGGCGAAAGAGAAACTTTAGTCGAAATCGTTTAATCGTATCTTCTGATCTGATCGACATTGGCTCGAAGCTCGTTTTAAAAGCTTAACTTGCGGAAGTTCGAGCCGATGCCACGCAGTTCCGCGTCTAAAGTTGGGCCGAGGATATACCCGCTAAATACGCTTACGAAGTTTCAAACGGCATAACTTATTGAAAACCGGTGGAAAAGCGACCGAAAAGGGGGAAAATCTAAGCCAGTCGCTCACGATAAACAACCTAAGCAATTTAATGCAAGTGGGCTCGAAGATAGTGTTAACACTGCAACAGGCTTAAATTTAAAATTTTTGCGTATTTCTCGAATCTCTTGGCGATCTACATTTTAGACGTATAGTGTTTAGGAGTTTGCGTGTATTAGTGTGTTTCGGCAAAATGAGCTTGCTTAAATATGTATATACCCCGACTGGCTTCAAGGAGTTAAAGTTTCTGAAAACCCTTGGGCTGAAAATAGGCTCTGGTTGGGAATTTGGCAAACGATTATTTAATTAATCGCCTTCTCCTTAACGTTTAGGGGAGCCCTCCTTTAATGGATCTTATTCGTATAAACCTTCGGTTGTTTACCAAAGATGTTGTTAAATTTAAACTACGATCCCACGACTCCAGGGATCCGCGATTGGATGCTTACTGGAATTTATTATAATAAGGGTCATGTTAGGATTATATTTTTCAACTCCCTAAATACTGTTGGTTTCTAATTTGAAATTCTAGATTTTATTTTTGAAAAAATAGTTTTGTCATTATTTTAGTGTTTGGAAAGCTTCAGTGATGACCGGCGTCTTAGTTTTGCTTGAAATGATTGCAAAACTTAAAAAATGAACATATCATCATTATTATATAATTTGGTGTAAATTGGTGTGAAATTACCATTGTAGTTTTGGATAATGCAAATTCCAATTCAGCGTGTTATTAATATAAAGATAAATAATATGGATTTATTTTGAAAAAGAAAATTTAAAGTTTAATATAATCTAATGGCAAAAGAAACTAAAATTAAAAGAGAAAATATAGGCATTAACCGATTTTTTTCTTGATTTCAAAAATCGACATTACACAAAATTGCTTAAATTAATGCAGCTAAATTTAGAATTATGCTTTAATTGATTGTGCGACCCATATATTTTTACCATCAGGCCTAACTAACTTGTTTTACGAAACCGTATTAATTTTTAATTGCTCGATAATACTTCGTTAACACTAATTAAACTTTTGATTAGCTATTCGTCGTATAAATTTCGGGCGTTTTATAAAAATGTTTAAATTAAGTTTTAACAGTATTGGGGGCAAGTCATCGAAGTAGTTTTTGAATCATTGATTGCGTGCGCTTTGAACTAGATTCTGAGTTCCGTATACGCCCATGCATTTCTTGGTATAGGGACCTCTAAATCGCTAATGGGTAACCAAGCAGTCAATATAAAACGTTTCCCAAAACCCCCAGTATCCATCCACCTTTGATGTTACAAATCGGAAGCTAATTTCCTCATTTTAAGAGAGAAATGGCATTAACCGCTGAGATTCGCGTCCTTGTGCGCCGTCGCGAGAGAAATAAGACCAACTAATGAGTTAAATAATTAACCCAGAGTTATCAATTTTTATTTTTACTTAACTGTTGCTCACCCAATTTTAAATTCTCTCAATTTTCGAACACCCAATTTTCAATCCTCCAAATTGTCGCGTTCCCAATATAGGACACAAAATCGTCGACACACAAATGTCTTTCACCCAAATGTCGTGCTCCGGCTGAATACAAACTTAGCTTCTATGCGGTAAATTGACCCTTTATTGTGGAAAAATGACGTAATTGTTAAGAAACTGTGGCTTAGAGATTCTACACTACCAAATTTCTTTCATATAAAAAGTAATGAAAGATGAAATAGATTGTTTTTCTAAATCATAAATATTTCTTTACGGCGTTTGTTCCCTTAAAAGTGACCATTAATATTAAAAATATAATATACTTTAAAAGGTATATAAGATATAGAACGCGCCGCCAAGTTATAACTCTTTGCTGAAAAAGTAAGAACAACAAGCGAAATGGTCAAATCATGTCCGCGAAAAGACAAGTTACCTGAATAAACACAACCCACGAAGACAGAGACATATATATACAACAGCGAATTTTCCCGCCATATCCAAACAGGACCGCAAAACAAGCTAGTGTACTTGCGCGTACAATCCCACGTAGCCATCAGTACCCGAGAATGTCTTTCTCCCTGGTTTCCATCCAGAACAAACGACGTGTCACTGCAAACTCGATTTATCAAGGAAATAACACGATCTTTGCATTTCCAACCCTAAAGAACCCGCTAAAACTATACCATTACCTGTAAAAAACCGTCTGCTAAGCCTATATACTATAGCCGGGTTTATGTTGAAATAAAAAACAATGGTATTGTCGAAGAGGGGGGAAAAAAGCTTTCAAAGACTTCAATTTGATTCAAACACTCGTAGGTTTCCCAAAATGGCCCCTGTATATTTTTCAAAAGTACATGAATAAGAAGTTAGAAAATACCGTAGTCTTCCAGGCTTCATCTTTTTCAACTGAACTGGGAAATAACTATATTAATTTTTAATTCAACACTTTCTGCCATCGCTGGATCATTTGATTTGAAATTATCTGTCCTTAATTGAGATATGAGGCGAGTAATTGTAACTTCGTTTTAATCTACTTACATTCGCGCTGCAATACCGTGTGCGAAGCTTCCTATTGGGAACCCATGGGATGTTTTAAAACATTTCTACGATTTTTGTTTGGTGGCCAAGCCCGCTTCACTTACATTCTTAAAACCCAGCAGAAATCTAACATATTTAAACCTAAATCTCGAGCCTTCTCTGACTGCAACCGGTATTTCCAAAGGATTGTGGGTCGTTTAAAATAGAACGCTATAAAACAAACCTAGCCTAGGGTCCTGTCCCTTAACGGATAGCGCCGCGCAATTTTTACGTTAGCCATGGGATTATTAACTGTACCGTGTCTCAATTTCAATCTTCGCCTTTTACAAACGTATCGTCAATGTATAAGTTAGATTGGATGGTACGGAGCTTTAACGACGGGACCAACTGGGTTAGGGGATGTTTGAAGTCGTCGACACTTTTCCGAGTCGAAAATGTCCCATAAGGGAATCATACCGAAAGGTTTTCGGGTCCGGGACTCAACACTAAATTGACCTCTTTCTAGCGCCAAGTATACCGTGTTCCCCTTCTCGCACTCACTTAGGTCCAAATTTACGACTCTTGTTTTTGCGAATGCGTTCGCTCAGCTTTCGACGATGAAACATTTTACAGTAAATTGTACGTATTTTTGATTGGGAACGATTTCCCGTATATACGGAGCGTCGACCATGCTTGAAAAATACCGAGGATACTTTTCGACTTTTACTCGACAACCATGCCTGCTTTGCGGCGGTCTCGCGAGGCTCGTACGATTTTACCCGTCCATTTCGTTTTCTCCTACCAAGGTGGCTTCTCCTCCTGGAAAGGGGATTTTTTGGGGGACCGTTTTGTCTACTGGATGTAAAATGACTTTGCCTTTGATTCAGTTCAAGGCTTGAACTCGCCTGAAATAATATTTTTTTTCTCTACAAAATTGGATGTTTATCCCTTCTGGTGACGATTCACAAACTGGGGATCATCTTTTAGCGTGTAAAACTGTTCCATTTTGACTTATTTGAGGTGGTTACTTTGGCCTGATGGGCTATAAAAAGGGGTAATATCAGTGCTATGATTGGCATTCAAGTTGTGACTTTAATTTTATTTTGTATTGGAACCCCCTTTCATTTCTTGTACGAATTTATCAATATTACTAGCCGTTCCCCGCGGCGTCGCTCGCGTGTAATAAGAACTTCCATCTAAATTGATATAAAGAATGTGTAGATTTTACTGATGACTAATATTTTTGTAGCACCCAATGAGCTAAGGCACTCGGCACAGTCCGTCAGCCCGTCGGGATATTTTTTATTACTTTTCACGCGGACATTATTCCATAAAGATGGGTTTTTAAGTTTTTGGCCGCCATTTAAAAAGATGGCAACAAATCGAACCCAAAATACCATTCAGCCCGTCTATAGGTTAAAGGAAACCATTGTACTAAATATTTGTGAAATCGGTTAATACGCGCGGACTTTATTGCATAGAGAATATTTTCTTACATTTCTGGGCGCCATTTTAAAAGATAGCGAAAAATCGAACCCGAAAGACCATTCAGCCCGTCTATAGGTTAAAGCAAACCAGTGTACTAAATATTTGTGAAATCGGTTGAAACGCGTGTACTTAATTGCATAGAGAATATTTTTTACATTTCTGGGCGCCATTTTTTTAGATGGCGGCGGATTGGAAAAATCTTTCTTAGTACGCGCCTACTACTTATGAGTAACGTTCCTGCAAATTTTCAGCCTTCTAGGGCAAGCGGTTTGGGCTGGGCGTTGATTATCAGTCAGTCTGTCATTCAGTCAGTCAGGACTTTGATTTATATAGATATAGATATAGATTAATTCAGTGTTTTAGTGAAATGATTGAATCTATAAATTTAATAGTTGAAATTTTTAATTTATTCAGATCTCTAATAATCAGCCCGGGATAATTTATACACAAATGTTTTTTTTTATTTTTATTTTACACGCATCTTTCTTAAATAATTTTATATATTCCGCAGGCATTTTTTTAATGACTTAATTAAGAAACAGCAAATTTGTAAATTACGTAATTTTAGGTATTTTGTTTTTAGAACGAATATAATTTCTGTACATTTTTTTTTTACTCTTACAAATTGTCCCGGGTTTAAAAGCGAGAATTAATTATCAACAAAACAGTTTATAATAAAAAATTAAACATTTATTCACCGTAGTAATTTTATAAATTGTATAAAAAGAAATATGAATTAAGCAAAAACGAGTTTTCGATTTCTAAAAACTGAACTTTAACTTACGAATTAAAATTAATATTTTTTCAAATCTTCCAGTAAATTAAAATTACTACGGTTAATAAAGATACGAATGTTTAAATTTTAAAACCGTGTTTTCAACCTCATTATGACTCGTAGAAAACATAATTAGAGGTAAAATTTACATTTCTCAATTTAATTATCACGAATAATAATTTAGAAAATTTAAAAGAAAAATTTACACTTACGTAAAACGTTCGAAGGATTATAGAGTTCTTAACTTTTACACACACGTTGGGAAATTTGGTTTTTGGTCAAGTTTCTTTGGGTTTTTTCTCTTTTCTTAAATGAAAATCTACACTATAGTGTACGCTAGACCAGTCCTGGTAAAGGCGCCCGTACTGTCGGGGACTGTCCGGGTGCTGAAGAACCGTAAGGGGAATGATAGTAATAACTGCCCAAAGCTGCCACTAAGGAGTTGGAGGATTCTGGGGTAGCACCGCCGTGGGAATTAGCCGAGACATTGGCTGCTCCGGCCGCCGCGGCGGCCGAAACGGCGGCAGCTACGGCCGCTGCCCCGCTATCGTGATATAGGATAGGAACTCGAACCATTCTCTGGGCGGCATGGGCCATATTTGCCGCCTCTAATTCGGCGGCCAATTGTCTTTTCCATTTGTTCCTGCGATTTTGAAACCATATCTTGACTTGCGTCTCGGTCAAATGTAAAGAAGCGGCCAAACCCGCGCGCTCAGATGAGGACAAGTACCTTTTCATATCGAACGTAGATTCCAGTTGGAACACTTGACTACGAGTGAAAACGGTCCTGGTTTTCTTTTTACGTCGGTTCTTCTTGGACTTGTCCGAATCTCCGCCATTACTTCCTCCTCCGTTACTGCTATTCCTCCCGCAACTTCCGGCGTTATTAGCGCTTCCCCCAGACGACGTAGAACCATCCGCCGCGATGTCCTCGTCGTCGTCGCTCTGATTGGGTGCCGAGTTGGTATTACGTATCGTACTTCCGTTACCGCTTCCGGGACACTCTCCGTGCAGGTGAGGACTACTTTGTCCAAGGTGGTGACTATGGTGGTGGTGGGATTGATGCGAACCCACGAGTCCCGGATGCATGATGACGTGTCCTGATGAGGAGACTGGGACATGGAGCATGTGGTGCGCGATAGTATGATGGTGAGCCGCGTGGTGCGAATGGAGGTGAAGAGGTAACGAGGATGACGTGACTGTTTGTGACAAAGATGACGACGACGTCGGTGGCGGTGGGGTGATGGGCGACGGGGAGCGACTAAGTTCTTGGTCCGTTTGATCTGAGCGGATGGACGCCGTTCTGGCCGGGGATGGCACCTGGTTGGGTCGGGATGTCAATTGATGGTGATGGTGTAGTAATCCCGCTATAAAGAATCCAAAATATCGACTTTGTTAATTTAAGTCGTCAACTTAATACATATTTCACATTAGTCATATATCTTCCTCAATAATAACATCGGTTCAGATCATTTTTCTCCGCGGTTTACTATATGCTAAAATCTGAACTGATCCGCTATTATTAGGAAGGGTGGTATCGACCTACGCTTCCAATAAAATGACGTCGCTTTAGGGTAATTATACTCGCCTTTAATTAAATTGCAATGCTAATCAAATTACTCTTTTTCTTTCTTACAGTTATACGTGAACAAATCCAAACGTGCACTGGCAAAAACATCTCAAGTTGCCATTTTTCATTGCAACTTTATAAAACCAACTGCCATCTTGAATTCGAACCCGACGCATGTAGTTCATTTTGTGAACATTGTGGATTGCGCATCGTTTTTGTGGTTTCGCGAAAAGGCACGGTTTTTGAACCCCATAGTATCTAACAAACGCGAGCGGACGCATTTTGACTAAGACGATTGACTTTGACCGACGCGTTTACTTTTTCGCCACTGTAACGTTGAAAAGTGTTTTGAATCGCTCTCGGAAAGTTGCCAACTTCGCAAACAGACTCGGTTTTGATCCTGATTTTCAAACGAACTTACAAATAGAACATTTTCAATGAAAATACAAAATGAACTGTTTTCGTCGTCGGGAGCTTCAAGCGGAAATAACTGCCATTCATATGAAATGTAAGTAAACCAACATTTTTTTCCTTGATACCCATACGTGTCAAATATTAATGTATACCCACAATCTAGGAATTCGACAGAATTCCGAAACTTGCTCAATTCAATGACGTTTGACGTCATAAACAATTAACTATCGATATATAAACGTTGATTGGCGCAATCCCCGGGCCATTTGCATTAAGACTAAATCGTAATATAATCAAAAAGGCCCGAATACATCCAAATCCCCAAGCGTTAATTATAGTCTTCCCCAGCATATCAACTCTCTCTTAAATCAACAAGCGTATATACGATCCTTCATTGCGTATTAATAAAAACCAAACCCATTTGCCCTGGTGTTACATCCATTAATCGGCAATTTCCTTTTTCCCAAAACTATATATAAACGTTAATTCCTTTTCTTTTCGATACGCGTTGCGCCTTATAACGTCTGTATAGAAAACCCCAATCCCCTTTGCTCCAAAAACCACGCCATCAATAGAAAATAAACCCGAAGTTTTCAGAACCCCCAAATAAAAAAAATTGAGAATCACAATTTGCGTCGATTTTTCATGTTAGCCCAAGGATACGTGCTTTAGGAGCAAATAATGGAGCTAAAACGGAAAGATTTAACAATTGGAATCTTTATCTTCAAGACGTAGGCGGGTACTAGGTAAATAAAAGACGCTTGGGTCAGGATGACGTCAATAAAGGGGGTATGATACAGGATCCTCCCATCGTCGCTGCACCACAGTAATTCCCAGTGTCACTTCTACGTTTTTACGTTCGTAATGGAGGTTATTTCCTCGAGGATTACTTCCGCGAGTAACTTTAATTTGCTTCTGCAAAACCCAATGAAATCCCCCAAGTACGAACTCTACTAGTACCCCCTTAATCTGACATATACCAAAAACTGACCCTATATTACGCGGTGAAAGCCCAACTATATCGGTTTAGGAGCAGAAAATCTTACGTTCGAGGGGTGCTGCGTGGGAGGAAGAGAAACGGGCATCACCCCTAGCTACCCCACTCACTTTCACGAACTTCATTGGCAAAGGCTTAGCGTCCGCTAGTCGCTACGGGGTTAATTAGTTGATTGATTTTTGTCCCGTTGCAAGAGGGCTCTTAACGGATGAAGGCCACGCCCACCATTGAAGTGGAACCAATCATGGGGATTAATTTGAAAGGTAAACTTTTACCCGGCCTGGGATATTGGGGGTTTTAGGATATAAGGTAAAGGGGACGACGGGTAGGAAGGAAGGTTTTCGAGGAAAATTCGGGTTAAAACCATCTAGTCGTTAATTCGTTCTAATCTAGGGATACAGGGATCTCCTAATTGGGGTTTTTATGACCCCGTTGCTTCCCCCCTTTGCCCTCGCAGCCTCGCTCGCTTTCCAGACCATTTTACTATCAACCCCCCTCCCCCTCATTCCTTCTCCTCTGGTCTTTAGGATTTTCTAACCAACGCCCTTCTCATTTATGCACTACCCTTCTCTAAACTCTCCCCCCTCCCCGTCTCTTTGGGTTTTAAATGGAACCAGCAGCCTTCTGTTGAATGACGTTATTAAAAGGGTCCACTCTCCACCCACCAACTCCCTGCATTATAGGCGCATTCTTAGAAAGGTATACTAATTTGATAATATAAGTACTGTGGTTTTAGTGGGAAATATATACCCTTTTTAAGAGTGGTAATAGGAATTGACTGAATTTCTCCATGAAGACACGGACTTCTTAGCTGAGTGTATAGTTCATCTTTTACTGCGGGTCGAAAAAGCTCTGTGTTACCAAGAAGTGATATCTAGTTTATTAGGGAGAAGGTATAAATTCGCCACATTTCCAGCTCCAGCTTTATCTCTAGTCCAAACGTAGGTCCGGAGTTAATCCCCGCCTCTAAATTACAACCAGCATTTCATTGGTTCTTGAAAGATCACGCCAGCGCGACGCGAATGACGAAAATTACGTATTTTCCGACTGAGGAGAGGCGAAATAGCCTGGCCTCCGTTTACGTCCCCCCTTGTATTTTGAAAGGGGGACTGGGACTATGGCGCGCGAATACTTAGGCATCTTATACATTCTCCCTAATAAACTAGATATCACTTCTTGTTGTTACCGTGGGGCTATTTGGTCTAGATGTACTTAGCCCCAGCTTTAGCATGGTAGCCTAACCTTTGTAAATCAAGTTTGTAATTCAACGCTCCGTCGTTCTATACAGGGTGTTTCCTAAATGTCTATCAGAAACACCCTGTAAAAATTTTACTTCACTCCTGGTTGATTTACTCTTGCATTTAGTAAATACGTGAAGAATTCAATTAAGTTCAAAATTCTTGCAATTATTAAATTCATTCAGGCCACCCACCCATCCAAGATTTTCTAGATTTTTAACCCTTCTTCCTAAGTACTTTGCGTTAAAAATGGATGCTTCGTAAAAGGGAAGAAAAATTTCGAGGTATCTTCATTACATTGTTCTAGATAAATGATCGATTACACGCGATAATCGATTGCTTTTAATAGAACCGTTTTCCAGTGAACGACTAATTTCCGCGTACGCTGTTACCTGATATTGTTTTGTCGCCGCGAGAGTGGAGACTTTTCTTTAGAAATATCCCTTGTTATTAAGGCTTGACAATTGCGTAGGCAACAGTGGCGAAATTTTAACAATAACTAATTGCTTAATTGTTATCGGTATGTTCCGTAAAGACATTGAAGCGACATCAAAATAAACCGCACTCTTAATAATTTAATTGAAGGGTGACCATATTTCCTATATTTTCTTATTTTCAGATATCTTTCTATTAGTTTCTATAATTTGGGCATTTTTCCTATATTTTTCTGTTTTTCGAAATTATTTATAGTTTGTTCGGGCTCCACTGTTGGTTTTAATAGATCTCACAGAAAGTAATGGCGTTTTCCATAAGCTACTAGCAATCTGCCACCAACTTGAACTTAAGCTTGTATTATAAATCCATGTTTCCACCATGGCAATTCTCCTATATTATCCTTTTTTTTTTTAATAAAACATCTCCTATAATTTCCTATAAATCAATTGTAATTTTCCTATATTTTTTCAAGGCTTTGCCATGGTCACCCTGTGATTGTTCGGTGAAGTTCAGAATGGAATTTACTTTGCAGAACTTAATAATATGAAATATATTTTTAAATAAAATCTGCGCGAAGTTTTCTTTAATATACATAGAAGTTTGTTATTACAGCGTTTTTTAACGTAATAGATAGTGCATTTTTCCTCTCAATAAATACAATCTAAGTGCACGGAAATACAATTAATTACAAGCACGCGTCAGAGGCACCAATTTTTTACCTCTCCGAGTGACGTATGTCACGGAGAGGTTCTAATTTCGACGTGTGTGTGTGTCTGTCTGTGTGTTTGTCTGTTGTTACACCCACGTGACCGCGTTCGCAGTTTCCAAATCGGAGCAAACGTGTTCGCCATTTCCGAACTGCTTTCACAGTCACGGAAATGGCTCCTTTACTTGAGTTCTCACACCACCATCTTCTCGTCTTTGTCCATCCCACACGGACACCAGTCTGTACTTACTGGCTTCTAATCACCACCATCTTTTGGTCTTCGTCCATCCCACATGGACACCAGTCTGTATTCATTGGCTTCTAATCACCACCATCTTCGGGTCTTCGTCCATTCCACTTGGACACCAGTCTGTACATACTGGCTTCTAATCTCCACTATCTTTTGGTCTTCGTCCATCCCACATGGACACCAGTCTGTACATACTGGCTTCTAATCACCACCATCTTCTGGTCTTCGTCCATCCCACTTGGACACCAGTCTGTACATACTGGCTTCTAAACACCACCATCTACTGGTCTTCCGTCTATTCCACATAGACACCAATCTGTCTTATTGGCTTCTAACTCCATAGTCATCGTTTGGTTTAAGACATTCGCGGCGATCAGCTAGGGTTACGAGAAACGTCTAGCCTCCCTAGGGTGGGTTGTCCACCAAAGGTTTTCGCAATTGCGGTTGTTCTTGCTTTTAGCTGTAGTTCGACACCCTTATATACTACCTATTTGAGTAAGGTAATGCAACCGGCGTATGCTTCATTTCAAACGCCAAAATTAGTCAAGTCTCTCAAGAATGTCTAATTGTTCTTTATCAACGCGATGTAACGCTCTATAAGGCGAACAACTAACGAAGAAAATATTTAATATTAATTATATTTATTTTAATATTTAAGATAATCTAGTTTCTCAACTCAAAATTAAAACGGAAAGAGTTAAAAAGCAGCCTATGTTTTAGTCTGTGTGTGTCCGTCCGTTAGTGCACCGCGTTAGCAGTTCGCTTTGTTTTGTGGAAAGAAATCCTACAAAACCTTAATATTTGGTTTTCTCATAATATATTATTAATATATGGAAATATTTTTCGTAATTTCGATGCCTTTAGTGGTTTTGTAGCTATAAAGCTCTGTTTCATTCTGATATCCCAAGAATATTTTTTATTATTATTATTTGAAATCGATGTTTATATATTACTTAAGCTATACTACATCTGTTTATAGCATAATTCTTTCTAAAGTGATTTCAAGAAGAACGCAACTATATTGGGCAAATGAACTTTTATTTGTCATTAGGCCTAGTGAACCAAAAAGTAAACGCTTGGGTTTGGTTTTCGTTTCTGTAATACAGAGACATTAACGGTTCAGAGTGAGCCGAAAGTTAAATACACTTTTAAATAATTAGGCTTAGACTTTATAATCATGGTGGAAATCTGGGCCGCGTTCAGCAGAGCTCAGCGCTGTCAGGCGCTGTTAGCAGTGTCATCCAGAACGGGATTTTGTTATTGAATTTTGACGTCACGGTGCTCAGTGAGCCAGCGCGGTCTTCAAGGAAAATAGTCGGGTTTTTGGATAACGTGACGTAAAACGCGTAGTTCTCAGCTTGGCGAAAAAGCATGGAGGAATTAATACAAATAGCTCTTGCTGATTCTGATGAGACTATAGCTATTTAATTGGCGTGAAACAAGTTGATCACGCGAGAGCGGCGAGAAGTTTAAGAGACATGTTAGTTTCTATGTTTAATTATAAAAGTTGTTCTTATCTATCTCCATAAATATGTTATCATACAATTTTTGTTAAGCCTTTGTACCTTGCACGCTTTATTGCGCTAGCTTCATTTTTAAAAGACCGATGACCGGAGAAAAGCTATGACGACAGATCTCACCAGAAAACGTTTTCCAAAATCCGCTGTCTTTTTTGGTGAGCTCTGCTGAACGCAGCCCAGATCAGTGAAAGGTCTGATCGTAATCGGATTATAGCTTCGTGTGTTCATGCTTTTTATGGTGCGCATTTACCTTCAGTGTGTGTAGCCACAAATTAGCTTTGGTGTTATGTAACTTTAATCGTCATGTTGACAAACTAAGAAAATTGTTGAGGTGAAAGGAGAGGATAGTGTTTACATGGCAACCCTGTTGTGAATATGGCTTTGAACATAGAGGGTATACAGTTGAGGAGTAGCAAATTGGGCCTTTACAAATACGTAAAGGTAATATCCCTCCAAAGTTTTATCTCTTCATTTCCCGTTTTTCCCCCATCGGATGATTTTAATGTGTACAAGTATATCCTTATTGGATGTAAAATGTCGTCTGATTTACAGTATATTTGCTATGCTTTGTATACTGCTTTAATATTTCATAAATTTTAACTTCAGTATTTGTTCATAAAAAAAAGAAACATTTCCATAACTGGGTAAATAAGTTTGTAGGTAGTCCTTCTCTTGACTCGGAGAGGTAATATTTTGGTTTTCCCAACTTGTATTTTATTTTTTTTTTATTTTAAATGAAGTCATCTCATCGCGGACATAACTTCCGGTTTATATTCCTGGATAGCGCGCGTGCAACCCATTATCAAATCATTTGACAGAAAGTCACGGAGCCATGAAAACTGCTCGCGTGGTGCATCGTTCGTGTCACGAGACTAGTAGGCCCTTATACTTTGAAACTACGCGCATTAACATTTTGAAGAGGTACAAAACGGAACGGATTAAAACGCGACCCTTTTGTGACAAGGGGGTCCCTCCTTAGCCTTTCCATATTAAATTTCGTGACAGAAGTCACGGCTTCTATCATACGGGTAATAATATCTCTGTCAAAGGTTACGATGAACTGGCACGTGGCTTCAATCGAATGGGTTGGTTAATTATCTAAAATATCGAATTAATAATCAAACGGCGTAAAAGAGTTGTGTCATTAGTTAATGTCTGGTTGCCAATTCTTTTTTATTCTGACATTGTATTTGTAGAAATAGATTAAATTAGAAGTTAGTAATGACTTAATTGATTATCTCTTAATGCGGTTGAGTATTTGACGTCAGGGTCTTGACACTCGTATTTTTGACGGTATTTTCCAGGATATTTTACTCCAGTTTGTATTATATTTCTTTAGTGGATTGGTTTTACTAAAAAATCGACTTCTCAGGAAATTTTGAAGCTTACAAACTATAATTTTGATTCCATAACTAACAAAACTAACAAAATTAATAAAACGTTACGAAGACCATACCATCGAGTTTATTTACTTCTGTTTTAATATATATACATTTTAACCAATTTTTGCGGTTCACCTACGTTTACCTAAGGTTTACCCTTAACAAACACGCGCTAACAAGGACCAGGTGATGTTCAAACCTCCCGCCCCAATGCTTTCTCTTTGCCGAAGAGTCTTTTTTTTTTGATCGAAGAACATCTGCCTTGCTCTTGTTTTAACTTTTATAATTGAAAAAGAGGTACCGTAGGGATTGAATTATCTATTATTTTAGGCTTAATACGACATGTCTGTATAGGCTATATATTACATAAAAGTCATCGTTGCGAGACTGATGCTATACTTAATCTAAACGACAGCCTTTTTGTCGTTAAGTTACGCTTTAAGACGTTTGTGATTATTTTACGGATCCTTTTTAATATCAAAGTGACACGCGATGTTGAGAAGTTCATTCTTGAATATAAATTCATCTCCCGTTGCACGAGAAAGTATATTACTCCTTTTCGATCTATGAAATTGAATTTTTAAAACCGTTTTCTATTGGCATGGAGTAATTTTATAGGAGTGAAAGTAAGCGATTCCTAGAAAGTGCGTTACTCGTTGTTAGTTTTCCTAAATGTTACTTCACGGTGGCAGATTGCTATAGAAGCAAATGGAAAACTCCGCATTTCTCAGTATTCGCAATTTATTTAAGTTATAATTCTGTCGAAGAGGCGCGCATTATCAAAAGGCTAACATTACCAAGCCAGAAATTTTACACCCCTCTAAATTTCCCCGAGAAAATCAATGGAGAAAATACCAGCTCTCCTGAGGTGCATATGGAATGAAAACACGTGTACCTGGGTTAGATTGGTAATGTTTTGCTTTACACGATGGGGTCGCGTGCGCGCTTGCAGTTTGGATGCCTTGACATTACAAATTAACGAATGCTGTACTTACCAGATGAAATAGGTACATTTGCTTCGGAATTTCCATTGGCGGAAGTTTCTATTTGGGTCCATGGATACCACGGTGTTGGTTTTCGCGGAAAATCGCCGCCGGAAACGGAAGGGTGAACGTGTACGGGTAAAAAATGTCCAGCGGCTGACCCGCGAAACGCGGCCGATAAACCGGACAACGTCTGTGAGTCCAAACATACTCTGGCCGCCGCGGCCGCGTGCTGGATCGAGGTCGGAACGGTAGCGAACTCCCCGGCGGCAACCGCCTCGAAACACGCTGGGATTTGCGGTATGGGGGCGACGGTTCCGGGTACCGGACCTACTGATCTCTTTTTCGGGTCGCTCCTGGCCAAAATACTACTGATGGAGAAAGGGTTCTTATTAACAGTCGGAACGGGCGCTTGATTCAACCCCGGGGAAGATTTTGGCGGAGAATTGTCCGAGGAATTTGGCGCCGTTGGAGCCCCATTAGTCGGACTTGGCGTTGACTCCTTCCGTTGTTGATCCGTCGCCATGGTTTTAACTTTAAAAGTCTCCGAGTTCAACTTCAGTTCAACATGCCCGTTTTGACGCGAGTTCACAATTTGCGCAACTGTTCGACTCTAAGTGTCTTGTCAAAAGACTTTGAGCGTGCTTTAATGTCACGTTGCTCGCTTCCAAAACGGTTAACGGCAATAGAAAATTTTGCGCAATCTAGAAGATAGTTTGTACCAGGGATCGACTTTCACAGTTTCACTCCCCCTTATTATTTAACCCACCCCCTCGATACTCTCTCAAATTAGGCGCTCCTTTTGGGGTACCTAATAGTAACCCGGGCTCTCTCTAACGTAAAGTAGTCCCGTCGAGTTTGGTCCCTGTTAGATATCTAATAGCTTTTCTACCTGAGGAATATCAGCCACCATCAAACGGAGCGTTTTCAATGGCTTTTCCTTTGGCGTTCCCCCCTCTTTTCGGATGATTTTTGATTCCCCCTTTTACCTCGGACGTTTTACGCGCCGAGCTTCTCCTCCAGGCTCCGATCTCCTCGATTTTCTCTCTCGGTGTGTTGGGGAAAAGCCCCACGTTGCCCCTATTGGACAATGAGGCTTTGGAAGGCTTTTACAATGAAGGAAAAGGGATCGGAGAGGCGGAGTTTCGGGCAATCATCGGGGTTTGCCCCCGTATCTATCGGGGCTCCTCCCGCCAAGTGACGACGACGCGATCTCGACGATTTCCACTATTTACTTTTTCGTTTTTCAACCCCTGTAAATTCGGCTTCGTTAGAAGACTCTCTCCCTTCTTTCTCCGTTTACTTAACCGCGATAATTTTGGGGACTTTATAGGGGGCGGATAGGTTTTGTTCCCTTTTTTTATTTAAGAATGATTCTTTTGATTGGAAGAGTTAATTTGCGTGATAATCTTAACCGGAAGTAAATAAACTCGAAGTTGTATTAATTACGTATATATTACGCTGTAGTGGAATAGACGATCTTTAAATTTACCAATGCATTTTTAAATAACATATCAATTGGGGAAACTCCGTACATAGTAACAGGAGCGTCCGTATTTCACTCACGAAAAGAGACACAATCGTAGACAACCATTTCTGACTAGTTTACTTCGACCTTAGGGGGTCAGAAACACCGAAGACGACCTTCGAAGGTCCTTCGGCACTCCCAGAAACGAAATCCATTGATAAATTGTCGACTCGCGCTTGTAAGCAGCTTTCCTTTGTTGAAAAGTAGAAATCTTAAAATTCCATCCTCTTTACAAATGGGGAAGTGTCCTACCGAGTCTGCAGAGATCACGCCATGTACCTTTTTGTCATCCAGGTGTTTAAGTTTATCCTTTCACGTTTCCATTTATAGCATTTGAGTGGATTGTAAGATAAATAAATGTCTACAGAAAGTATAAGGTTTTTAGTGTTTTGAAGTCGCTCAATTCAGTCTAGTAATGTCCGTGATAGACACGACCGGAAATAATTGACTAGAACCTTCATTATGGAATGTGGAACAAATTTTATTGAAAATTTATGGCCAAAACTACGGTTTTTGAAATAAAAAAGTCAGCTCCAAATTTTTGAGTGGGATTTCTTGAATTTCATTTAGGTAATGAATTGCTTTACTGCAATTGAAGAGTATTTAACAGAATTTTACAATATAGAAAGATAACATGAAAGGCTTTTAATCAATTTGTATAGCAGTCCATGACAATAGACCATTTCGATGGTAAAAGGTGCTTAGGCAACCTTCAGTATCGGGACATACAAGGACGGGCTTACTCTCATGGCACTAAAAGTCCATAGCGCAGGCTCCAATTTTTATAAACTATTAAAAATTCTATTTCAGAGGTTAAATTACCATAAAAATTAACCAAGCCGCTCTGCTTTAAAAATCTGCACAGTGGAAACAAAAGAAAAAACGCTGTCAAAACCTTACACTAAGCCTAAAAAAAAGACAACCCACTTTTTTCTTAGCTCCCATCAGGCAGCCATGACGCGTTTAATACGAAGGGCACCCTTTGTCCGTCCCAATCTTTTCCCTCAACCTCTATAGTGATATATTTGATCGCGGGACCCTCAAAAAATGAATAAGTGAGGTTGACATCTTGTTTGGAGCTCTCTCCTATTATTCCTTCCTAAACTGAGTGGGTAAAAAAAAACAAGATGGGGAGGTTTTAATGTAACAAGAAGTATATTTTGCTGAAGTTGTAAAAATGCCCCGTGGTTAAAGTGATAGCGGACCCTCCTTACATGAAGTGCAATACGGATGACCCCTTAAATTTAATTAGGAAAATGAAAGAGCATTCTAATTTAATTAAGGGGTCATCCCTAAAATACTTAAATCATAACTCGAAAACAGAAGCCCGAATGAAAAAATGTCATAGAACATTTTCGACTCAAATCTCCCAAAGACCATCCCCCTTAATTTAGGGTGCAGACTTATTAAAAACACTAATTATGATATATTTGCATCTACTAATCTACTTTAATGAATGGACTTTTCAAAGTATATGTGCAGGGGTGTGAAACGAATCGCGTTGTATCTTTCAGTTAATACACTTCCGATAAGTCTATAGTGATATACCCTTTAGATTTCTATTGAAATCTAGCCTTACGAGAGGCATCAGGTATATATAATGGAGAGGGGGTCCAGTGGCACTAAATACACTTAAGGGGGCTTGGGGTTCAGCCCCTTTATTTTCGAGGTAGGTGGTAGAGTATTTTAGCCTCTTTTTCGCCTCTTTTCACCACAACGTGGCGATTACGCCAGTTTCATCCGTAAAATGCTGAACTGGAATTTACATCATCTAAAACTAAACTCAGAAAAATCAGGAAGATTTCAAAGACGATTTTACAATTGTTATGAAAGTCAGCGAATTACGTACTTTAATAGCATTTTTAAACGCAATTTTCTGACTTATCTGTATGTGAATAAAAGTGATCTAATTATTCTGTGAAAATTACTTAGACGTTTAGGGAAAACCTGGGAAGAGTTAGGGAATTTTGAAATGAAAAATCTGTTCCAACCATGCTGTCCTTAGATTGTACCAAGAAGTGATATCTAGTTTATTAGGGAGAAGGTGTAAATTAGCCACTTTTCAAGCTTTACCTCCAGTCCAAACGTAGGTCCGGAGTTAATCCCCGCCTATAAATTATAACCAGCATCTCATTGGTTCTTGAAAGCTTACGTCAGCGCGACTCGAATGACGAAAATTACGTATTTTCCGACTGAGGAGAGGCGAAATAGTCCGGCCTATTCCCCTTTTACTTCCCCCTTGTATTTTGAAAGGGGACTGGGACTATGACGCGCGAATACTTAGGAATCTTATACCTTCTCCCTAGTAAACTAGATATCACTTCTTGATTGTACTTAATCTTATTTTTTTGGAAAAAATCAGTGCATTTGTATGAAAATACAGACAGGCCAGCTATTGCCATTTGATTTATTGATAGAGGATGTTCTTCACATACCAACACGAGAACTAAAGCATATTTAATTGAATACTAAATCTGGCGTCTCTCGCTCACTTAGCCAATAAAATGTCGCGTTTCCCCTGTTCGTATAAAGCGAGTAAATCAGACAAAACTGCAACAATGATCATCATAAATTAATAAACTTAACGATAAAGCATTAAATCCCGCTCATAAATAAACTAGGCTATTTCTATTAAAGAGCTGGGAGAAGCTTAGCGCTTTCCCTTACCGATTACCTTTGGGCCTTTTTCTTTGAGAGCTCGGATTTAGTTCTGATAATGCGAGTCAAAAAGATCCACCAGGGACTCAGTTACTCCCTTAAAAAGAAAGCGTGCCTTGTAGGCCTGCATGCTGGGTGACTCAGTATATACCCCAACCGAATATAGACATTTTACACACGAATATCGTTAAGATTCAATTTCAGTTGTCACTGTAACTGTTATGGCTAGCTACCCCTTTTTGGTTTGCTCTTGGTTTCGCACCACACACAGGGCCCTCAGAGGTCCTATAATTTCTATAAATTTTTATATTTTTAAAAATGTCCTATAAAATCCTATAGCTTTGGCTAAAATCACCAAAAATCCTATAATTTTGGCTAAAATTGCCAAAAATGCTATAATTTTGAAATTTGGGCCAATTTTAAGCAACCCATCGGTTAAACCAGGACTCGGGTCTAAAAAATATCATAAAATGGGGCTGGTTTCCCTAGTATTATAGCTTAACTAGTTAAAAAATAGCTTGGTATATTATGGTTCTGATAACTGAACATTCAGTGCGCACCACCATGGATGAGTCCGAGTTTTGCGTGTGGCCAGCTAATAGGGAGTCTATTAGTTGTTACTACTGGTTCTTTAAAAAAATAATAAAAATTAATATTTCCTATAATTGTGGAAATCCTATATTTTTATGAAAAAATACCTATAATTCTTATAAATATTTTCGAAATTCGACCGGGGGCCCTGCACGGTGACACACAAGACAGTTCGATATTCATGGTGATATGTAAAAATTCGGGAAAGCCGCGATATTACAATGAATAGACGGCAGGCAGATTATCGTTAATGCCTCCTCCGATGTCGAAAGGGTCCTGAGATGACGAATTAAAGATTAACTTTGGAGATTTCCACCCGCGATCACTGTAGACTCGTTAAACGAATAGGGAGGATAAAGGATGGTAACCTTTTACCGGAGAATCCAAAATATACTTTAGCTCCGTTCAACTAGCATCCCGCGCATTGGAGGCCTCCGGGGGCCCACTAGGGTACACTGGAATACCCTCGGGACGCCTCGCTAAAAGCCAGTGACGAATTTTACTCTACTCCCGTATTCTATATTTAGCCTATTCTAAAATCTAGTGTAGATTTACGCACCAAAGAGAGATTATACTTCGTTTAGTTTTCTAACCAACAGATTCGAAGAGGTAGCACGTGTGAGTGAGGGGTAAAGCATTTAGCAGTATCATAAGTTCATAATATATGTTCACCATAAGTTTGTCAGTGGTAACTTACTGGGAGCTTGTCATGAAGTGACGTAGGTCATAGATTCGAGGTAAAGCGACGACTGGTGAGGCGCTGTCAATGGCTTAGTACAGACTAAATAGGGAGATGGACTGCAAAAACGAGTGTTGTCAATTCTCGAGCCTTCTCTCAGTAAGTCTCTTCCATAGTGTCATATTTATGGCATTATTCATGGTTTAAAGCTTTGAATTCAAATCTATTGTTGTCCGACCCCTCGCGTTTGGAGTACACTTTGTGACTGTTCCGCGTAGTTCAGTGCGGGTTTTGAAGTGGATGTTAGTGTATAAATGCCACTTCTTTCCTTCTGTTGCCTAATTGACTACCTTTTCCGTTGTTACGATTCATTGGGCGCTGAAATATACACTCTGGTTCAGTAGATACATACGCGTATTTATTTCGGTAAATCAGTTTTTGTTAATTTAGGCCTATTACAATCTAATCGGATTTACGTTATTTTTGAAGTTTCAGAGTTTAGAGGTTAATTTTTATTCGAGATTTTGGTGAAATTTTTAAGACCCCTGTTCTAACCGTCAAGAAAATTTCTGTCGTCCAACTTCACCTTTTTTCACATCGTTTTTTTTTTAATTTTCTTAAGCTTAAACGAGTTAATTCATTAACTTTATTCAATAAATAACATAAATATTAAAGGAGATTAGTTTTAATTATGTCTGATAAAGTTAATTGGATGACGTTCATTCGTTAAATACGGTTTAATAATTAATTTCTACCGAAAAAAACACTATTTCAAGTATTGATTTAATTACATCTTATTTAAATCCTTAAAGAAACGTTAATTTTTATTCTTAAATTAATTCAAGTTAACGGTAGCTCTGTTTTTTTTTAATTAAAAACTGTTTGGAGATAAAACAAGACGGCCCAAGGGCTCGTAATAGTAGCCACATCGTACGAGTGAATAGCCCCTCTATACCCTACCATAATGAGTGGATAACCCCTCTCTACATTACCCCGTGAATAGAGCTATCCTTTACAATGCTTAAATGATTTACCGTACATAAAATCAGAGTGAATAGCCCCTCGATGCCCTACCCTAACAAGCTCAGAAGTATCCGACCCCAAAGATACAAGTTCAGAAGTATCCGACCCCAAAGATACAAGTTCAGAAGTATCCGACCCCAAATATACAAGTTCAGAAGTATCCGACCCCAAATATACAAATTCAGAAGTATCCGACCCCAAAGATACAAGTTCAGAAGTATCCGACCCCAAAGATACAAGTTCAGAAGTATCCGACTCCAAAGATACAAGTTTAGAAGTATCCGACCCCAAATATACAAGTTCAGAAGTATCCGACCCCAAATATACAAATTCAGAAGTATCCGACCCCAAATATAACTTCCGAGCATAAAAAATTTCGCCAGACCCACGCCGTTTCGAACCCAAAGCCTTCCGGATGGGAAGCGGATGCGACAACCACTACACCATTGATATGTATACAAAGACGGATCGTTTGACTAAATCTTATTTGAAATAAATACTAACTCTAAAAAAATAACTTCGGTATCTGAGCACGAACTTCACTAGGTACTGACCCTATATGAACCTTCTTTGAGCTAATTTAGTTGTGAATTTAAACAAACGAACATAAAAGAATTTCTCCGCACCCACGTGGTCTCGAACCCGGGGCCTTCCGTTTGTGAAGCGGGTGAGATAACCACTACACATCAGATACATATACATGTAGGCATCGTTTGACTAAATCTTATGTGAATTAAAAACTAACTATAAAAAATAACTTCAGTGTGTGAGCACTATCTTAATTAGAGAAGACTTCATTGGGAACTGACCATCTTCGACGATTGAGCTTTCTGTCACTGTCATTCAATGGCGCTACCAACTGCGCCACGATACACGATGCTGAACTCTCTTTGAGCTAATTTAGTTGTCAATTAAAACAAACGAACGTAAAAGAATATCTCCGCACCCACGTGGTCTCGAACCTGGGTCCTTCGGTGTGTGAAGCGGGTGAGATAACCACTACACAGCAGATACATATAAAAATGAACATCGTTTGACTACATCTTATTTGAATTAAAAACTAACTATAAAAAGTTACTTCGGTATCTGAGCACGAACCATTAGACACGACTTCACCGGGCACTGACCACTTCGAGTACTGATCCACTGTTGGATACTGACCACTTTGAGTACTGATCCACTAAGGGATACTAACCACTTTGAGTACTGATCCACTGAGGGATACTGACCACTTCGGGCTCTGACAATCTTCGAAGATTGATCTGTTAGGTATTGGCATTCAACGACTCTACCAACTGAGCCACGATACACGATGTTGAACACTCTTTAATCTAAATTAGTTGTGAATTTAAACTAACGAGCATAAAAGAATTTCTTCGCAGAAACGCGGGCTCGAACCCGGGGCCTTCGGTGTGTCAAGCGGGTGAGATAACCACTACACTGCAGATACACATACAACAGGGCTTCGTTTGACTGAATCTTATGCGAATTAAAAACTAACTATAAAAAAACAACTTCCGTATCTTCATCAGACTAGACTTTATTGGATACTGACCATCTTTAACGATTGATCTTGCAGGCACTATCATTCTATGGCGCTACCAACTGCGCCGCGATACACGATGTTGAACTCTCTTTGAGCTAATTTAGTTGTCAATTTAAACAAACAAGCATAAAAGAATTTCTCCAGCACCCACGTGGTCTCGGACCCGTGGCCTTCCGTGTGTGAAGCGGATGACATAATCACTACGCCATTGACACATACACAAGTACGGATCGTTCGACTAAATCTTATTTGAATTAAAAACTAGCTATAAAAAATAACTTCTGTATCTGAGCACTATCTTCATTAGACAAGACTTCATTGGAAAATGACCATCTTCGAAGATTGATCTTTCAGGCACCAGCATTCAATGGCGCTACCAACAGCGCCATGATACACGCTGCTGAACGCTATTTGAGCTAATTTAGTTGTCAATTTGAACTACAAAGCTTAAAAAACTTCGGCGCACCTACGCGGTACCGAACCCGGGCCACTCCGGATTTGGGGCGGATGAGACAACCACTCCACCATTGACACGTATAGAATCGCAGATCGTTTGACTAAATTTTATTTGAATTAAAAATTAACTCTAAGAAAAAGAACTCCGGTATCTGAGCACTGAGCACTGACCATTAGACACGACTTCATTGCGGTACTGAAGAAATTGAGGTACTGACCCCATATGAGATACCGACCTCTTTAGGTACTGACCTCCATTGGGATACCGACCTCTTGAGGTACTGACCCAAATTGGGATACCGACCTCTACGAGGTACTGACCCCAATTGGGATACCGACCTCTTGAGGTACTGACCCCAAATGACTGAATGTTATGCGAATTAAAAACTAACTATAAAAAAACAACTTCCGTATCTTCAATAGACTAGACTTTATTGGATACTGACCATCTTTAACGATTGATCTCGCAGGCACTATCATTCCATGGCGCTACCAACCGAACCGCGATACACGGTGTTGAACCCTCTTTAATCTAAATTAGTTGTGAATTTAAACTAACGAGCAAAAAAGAATTTCTTCGTAGAAACGTGGTCTCGAACCCGGGGTCTTCGGTGTGTGAAGCGGGTGAGATAACCACTACACAGCAGATACACACACACGAGGGCTTCGTTTGACTGAGGAGCGCGGTAGGAAACCGGGAAAATCTTCATCTATTTAATTAGCACATATATAAAAAGAAAATAAATATAAAAACCCCAAACATACAAATTCATAAGTATCCGATCCCACAGATAAAAATTCAAAAGTATCCGACCCCAGAGATTAAGATGGACCCCACCCCACATCACTCCGACATTTTAGAGATCGAGCTAAATAATAAAAACTCGGTCATACTATCAAGTATCTATGGTTCAGTGGGAGAATGTCTGTCTACTGCGTCAGCGACGCGGGTTCGCTTCCCGACCGCGATCCGAAAAAAAAAATTTAATTAATATTAAATCTCTAACCGAGCACAGTTACCCCTATGGGTGGGTTGTGGTTATGTAAAGTTCCTTTTAAGCTAAAATCTGACGATAACGAAGCGACAACCCCGGCCACTACTACTACTGCTACTACCACGACGACGGCTCGGGTCAAACTAAGAGCCTCATCGTATACTACGATGTGGCTAAAAAATGAGACTGTCTAATCCACAATGCTTAGATTCAAAGGAATAGAACTAGTTTATGCTAACCAAAGTATGTTTAGTCTCCCAAAAAAATGTTATGGATATGAAGAGATGAAAATGAAGTTGACAAGGGAAGTCTGTCGATGATTTCCTTCTTTAGATAGGCGTGAAAGTGGTCACGTGGCCGTAAAATTGGTCCTCTAGTAGCGACGAGTTCGCATTACATTTGTAGTAGTAGTAAAATGTCGAATGTATAACCTGTCATGGAAACTCAGTAAACGTTCCTTTAAATGTAAACAAGCGCTTCTGGGACAAATCCGCACCTCAACGTTCAAACTTGGTTTCTTTTTTTAGGGAAAATATACTCGAAATTGGAAGCATTTTTGAATTCCCTCTACAGGGAGATGAACGCTTCTATGCCGCTTGTAAACTCCTGAATTTGCACGGTACATTCGCGCTGGTTTTTTTTCTTCTTCTCTCTTTTCAAAATATGTAACTTAGATGGAACATGAAACTGTCATTTTTTACCAAAATATAAATATGTATGTTATGTGGCTATGAAGATGTGTTTATAGTTGGTATTTTCAGAGTGGTTTGGGATTGAAATGCCCTTGGAAAAAAATGATGCGGCCTTTAAAACATATCGCGTCGGTTTTTCCAATTTAGACGAGTTTTGGAGTCGTTTTACGTAAACGCTTGTGTAGATGCGATGCAGAATCGAAAAATATAGGTTACATAAATTTTTCAAGAGGGTTGTTTATCTATTGAGAGATATATATCTCATCAAGTTTATCTTTAATTCCCAAAAATAGACTTGGTTTAAAATAAACCAGGGATATATTTAATTATAGAAGTAGGAATGGAGAACAGAGTAATCTGGGCGCGCGTCAAAGTCCCGGACCCCCTTCCACGGGACGGAGGGGTATGAAGGAAGCTAGGTGATAGAGGTAAAAAGGAATTACGTATTTTTCGCCGTCTTCGTCAGCAACGTCATCAAAACGTATAGTTTAAGTGAGCCAATAAGATAATGTAAACTTTTCGTTACGACGTGTTGGAGGGAGGGGCTCTATACTGGGTGGTCTATGAGTCGGACTGAAGTAGATACTAACCGTTCTCCATTCTTACTCCTAAAACTAAATCTATCCCTGAATAAACTAAAGAATTATTTATAAGAACGGAAAATGAATTTCTAGAATCCAAATAGATATTTTTTTTTCTCAAGCCTTCAGATATGACGTTACGACAAGAAAGCGTATTTATTCGATTAGGTGTGATCATTGGGGGGCCGTCCTACAACGTCAAGCAGCAATATTCGGGGATATACCCTATTTTGGCAGTATCGCTTCGGAGAATCATAAAGATCCCATCATCTTGCTATCGCTCCGCCTTCTCATTGCTTTTCTTCACTTCATCTTGATCCCAAAGAGTGAGTGAGAGAGAGAAAGAGGAAGGAGGTAAAAAACTCTCTCTTGCAAATGGGTCTTTTCCATCCCGAGGCCATACATTTAAAATTTAAATATTTTAAAAGGCGCGAAAGATGGTTTTGGCGGGTGGCTACAGGCTATGGTATCCGAGAGAGAAGGCTAAGCTACACTTTTTTCCACATTTAAATATACACGATCTGAAGTAACTCAGGACTGGCTATCCGAAAGCAAATTTGCATTGAAATGGGAGAACTATTTTCGACTCGAGCTCGTCTCTCTCTCTCTCTCTCTCTCTCTCTCTCTCTCTCTCTCTCTCTCTCTCTCTCTCTCTCTCTCTCTCTCTCTCTCTCTCTCTCTCTCTTAAGAACTTTTTCTCTCCCCCCCCCTCTTTTACGTTTTGGGGTCTTTTTTTTCTTCCTTTTTTGGTAGTTTATTTTCTTTCAAGGAAAATGCCAGGAATTGCACCGGGAATCTTAAAGTAGGAGTTTTAAATAAAAGGGTGATACGCCAAAATAGTAAATACATTCGCCGCAAGCATGTTTTTAAAATTGCATGAACGTATTTTGGGTTTAGGCTTTTATATAATGGAACCCTTCTAAAAATTGCTTCGCATTTTAAGCGGAGTTAATCTTTGAAATGTAACGTAGCTCATGGTCATGATGAATAATACAGGGAATTGGATAATTAGCCAGACATCTTATATTTTTGAAAATTTCATTACAAAAGAAATCGAATTATTAATCTGATAATCTTGAACAATTTCTATAGTTAAAAAGAATTCGATTTTCAAATTGTAGGTAGGTTCTATGACCCGAGACGGTTTTCAACTTTTAAAGATATATTATAACATAACCTTTCCATTAGCATAAATATTGGCAACAAAAATACGCTTTTTCCGAAATGTAACGTACAAGTTCTCAACTTTCCCCAAAAACTTTGTATGTATGAGTTTTATTTTTTCTCTCTCTCTTTGAAAAACATCTTACTTCTTTTTTTAAAAGGAGTTTTTGAAAGAGTTGGTTGGCAACCCTCGTCGGTTGTAAGATTCTATCGAGGAGTAAATTCCCATTCCGGAAAAGAAGAAGAAGCTGCTGCTGCTAGAAAATGCTCGGGCTTCTTTTAGGAACGCGGGCGTTAATTTTATGCATTGAAATAGAGATACGTTTTATTCATAGCTGTCCAAATGTATAATGTCTTCCGAGCTTTTTCATCCGTAAAAATACCTAGTTTGGCTGCCACTAACATCTCCTTTTCCTTCCTTCTCTAGCTCCAAATCCCCGCTCTTTTTAGCTTGGAAAACGAGGCGTTACAGACGTCTCATGCAACTTGAAGTTATGTCCGGTTTTATTTTAAATTGCGTGTAATTCATAGAGCTTCAAATATATTTTTAAATTATTTGCTGATGTTTATGGGTTGAATATAAGACCTTGTCGGTGTTTTTTGAATACTTGGAAATTGAAACCTGATGATACAAAATTTTAAAGAAAAATGGCAACTGGTCCATGTAAATTCGAGGGATTATCAAGGATTTTGTGAATTGACCCTAAAGGTCTTGTAAACATCTGGAATTTTGGTGAACTGGTTTTAACGTGTTTAGGGCAAAATATAGAAAAACTAACTCAAAAGTACAAGAAGAAATTAAGGGACTTTGCAATCTTTCATAGAGAACCTCCTTACTTATGGTCCCTGAACTTTTTCGTTTGAAGGTAAACACGGAAGGCAATCCGTTTTTGAAGGCGACATCTTGCTCCTTCATCTTGTTTACATATATTCTAGAGTCGTCTTGCAAGAAAATTCTATTTTTTTTTTCTATCTTGAGTTCCTGAATTTTTTACACGTGTTTTTTTTTTCTCCTCCTCGTCTCATAGGGTGCAGCACGTCAAATTCGGTTCAGTATATTTTTCCATGGGTGTTACGGAACTTGAATTGAGGGGGCGGACGGTAATCTTCGAGGGGTATAGGGTGGTATATTTTTTTTGGCGCGAAATTCTCGCGGGAAATGGTTCATGGGGGGAGGGCGCTTCGAGCGCGTGTCTATCTCCGCGTGCAATTCTTTTTTCCCGCTCTTCTACAGTTGATGTTGCGTGAAATTTTCTAATGTGTTAGTGATCAGGAAAATCTAGCCACGCGTGGAATGCGGCTGATACTCTGATAGGAAGGGCTTTAGCAACTATTGACTGCTTTTTTTTCTAAGAGGCACAAGTTCGCGAGTTTTGGAGTAGATATATCTTGGAAATGGGATTTTTATTTTTAGACATCCGGGCTTATAAAATGAATATTTTTTTTCGTTATCAATTTTACATATTTTAATATTTTACTAGGCCTACTAGTTTAGTTAGATCATAATACGACATCTTTGTGCTATACCTTACTGTCTCGGGGATTTTAATAACCACACTACTTTTTAACAATCCTTGTTTTTTCAATTTTATGTCGCTCTATTTCCTCTCATTTCTTAATCATCTTTAATTATACATTTTATGACATATAAGTCAGAAAATAATGAAAATAATTTTCGGAATTATTTTGAAATTAATGCAGTTTTTCTTTTTAAAAGCAAAATTTCATTTTAATTTTACCCATTACCCCTGTTGGGTAGCTTCACGGCGATTTTTGGTGTACAGCAAGGTAAACATTTCTACAGGGGCATTAGGAATAACATGAGAGAAATTACCCCTTAATGTTGGCTTTCACGTAATATTAAATATTACAGATTGTTTACAAACTTTTTCGAATTTTAAATTACCTCTCAAAATATTCTCTTTTAAAGAAGCAATTTTGGAAAAGCAAAAAAAGAAAATGTTTAGAAAATTCGCTAGGCATAGAGATAAAATGTTTTCATTCCCCTACTCTTTGATCTACCCACTCGAAAGGTAGAGTCTAATTATTCGAAAAACGTGATTGCTTAATTAAGATTTTTTAATTAACATCCGCAATTAGCGCGGTCAATCTTTAAGAAGGGTATACAGCGCATTTTTCTGTTCGACTTGAAGTATATACCCAATAAGTACTTAGGACCCCCAAAGTAAAAGCACGAAACTCGAGTTTCGTATATTAGATTTCATCCTTGAAAAGCAAAATTCTTTCAGAGTGTATCTTCTTTATTTTCTTTTAAACTTTACAGCTTATGAGATTGCACTCGTCTATATAGTCTTGAAAGAGTTTACCAGGGTTTTCAAGGCGATTTATGTTAGATATCGTTTTCAGGAATATTCTTTTTAAATGGGTAGGCGGTTGAGGGCGGAAGCGCTTTTTTTATAGACTCTCTATCTCTCTCTTTGGGCGTTATAACGCTTGTTTGAGCACGAAACCAATCACGAAAGATTCATTCGTCCGTCCATCGTAAACGCTGAGCAAACACAATCGTATTGAACGCGAAACCAAGCTCCCCCCCACCACCACTCTTCTAGAAAAACTAACCACGTATGTACCTTGGGAATAAACACGTTGAGCACGACCTGCACGTGAAACTCTAAATTTTGAGGTTTGCGTTTCAAAAAAAGTGAAAAAACGTTTGGCACACAAACTTGTAGTCTGATTATTAGCAAGGAATTTCAGTGAATTCATTTGTAACAAGGAAATGTTAAGAAAATCTCATGGAGAATTCTCACCGAGAATAATGTATTTATGGTTAAGAATATATTGAACTTCATGGAGGCATAACTGCATAAGGGTGTTAGTTGAAGTAGTTTCCATTGGCCAAAAGCGTGTAGCACGCTTGAACAGAATTAAAGAACAGACACACAAAACACAATTCTATCACATCCCACCATGCGTTAAACCGCACGATAGCGATAAAAAATAAAATCAGCATAGCAGCGATAATATTAATACAGGGAAATATGGTGTCCCCATTCCTTCTGTCCAGCGCTGAATGTTTGTACGATTTTGGGGATGTAAGCCGTATCATACGTCGTGAGGTGTGAAAATCCGAGTTTCCCGCGTTTTAGGGCAGCAAACGCGCATTACGCTTGGAGAAACCCTCTCTATAGAGCCGGAATTTACGTCCGCTTCACTTAGCAAGTTCGGTCGGAACGTATCAGCTAAGCTTCCCCCCTATTGGCTAATAACTTATTCGAACCATTATAACGCTATGCAAATCGTAACGCATCGCTTAGTTTGGCAAATTGAGATCCAGATAGCCCCGAGCTCGTCAAACCAAACTGTCTATTTAATAATGAGCACCATCTAGCCTTTACTCCTTATACGTACCACCAACACCTTTTACTCTTATACCATTCTACGTCAAGTTTATTCGCGAAGAACCCGCTTAATGCAGATACGAGCAACGAGTTCTAATTGTCCCTGTAAACAGGACTGCTCCTGGTACTAGCGTGTGACCATGACGCGAAGATACACTGGAGGCCTATTCAGACTAGAGTAAAGTTCTTACGTTCCCATCCCTCGCCTCGTTAATTTTGTTTCGGTCGCGTCGCGGTACGTTCATTTCCCTGTTCACATGTGAAAGCAGACGACTTAAAACGAGTCGCGTATATCTGGTGTTTTTTAAGTCAAGATTACTAAAATACCGTGTCAAGTATCCTAAAACCTTTCATATTTCGTCTCCTTAAGCGTAGCTCACTCGATCACGCGTCAGTAAGGCGTGATCGAGTTTGCTATGGCTAAGGAAAAGGCGCTGACCAGGTGACGCCATCTCACTGCCTAACAAAATTATAAAATTTCAAACTAAAAATAATTTTAGTTAAAAGACTAACAATACTTTGGAACACACACAACCATTGCCAGTTTTTTGTCTGGAAATTTACTTCGAAGCTACTTTTGAACTATTTTATCCATTTATTTTTTTCATAAACATTTAATTTTGTGAGCATATTAGCCATTTCTCTAAAATTTTAGCTGAAACATCTCACTCAAATCTCTCCATTACATTCCCTTCATTCACCCGTGTTTATGGTATACACGCGGAATATCCAAAGCTCATTGCGTCGTTGAGTAGCGTTACGTCTTTTAAGCCTAGTTCGCGCGTTTAGCTCATAAATTATACAAGCAAAGCTAACAGCGCTGAAGGCCGTATTGCGTATACAAACATATACGGACGGTGGAAGGGCGGAGGGGGGGGGCGAGAGGCATAATCACGCTATTATGTAGGTACAATATATTCCGGATATTGGGAAAAGCTACTACCAACCCTTTATTTTAGTTCACGCCTAAGGTACAGTTCCGTTGATTGTAAAGCGTCATCCTGCTTAAATAAGACGTATTAGAAGGATATGGGATGTACTCGGAGAATATTCCGAGTGATATGGTGTATCGAAACCTTTAAGTCCGCAGCGAAAACGCTCTTAGAACTATATAATCCTTTAGATTCTATCGAAGGCGACGGCCATGGGGATTATTTTATATGGTTTTAGTTCTCTCTTCTCTAAGTAATTTATTGGAGAACTACTCTCCAGGATTTTCTAGCTATTCAAAAGTAAATAAAATCAAAAGTTGTCATATAATTTTATCATTTATATATTTTAACGAAATTCGTATAATACTTGGGTAAAAAAGGTACGTTTAGAAGTTCAAAAAATTAATGAATATAAAGTGACCAGCGTGAAAGGTACCCGGCGTTGCCCGTCGGGCCGCCATTTTAAAAGATGGTGGAAAACGAACCCCCAAAAGCCATAAGACCCGTCTATGGGATATTGGGAACCAGAATACTAAATACTAGTGAAATCGGTTGAAACTCGTGGACGTAATAACGTAATGATTTTTTTTTTACATTTCTGGCCGCCATTTTTCGAGATGGCGGTGGATTGCAAAAATCTTTTTTAGCGCGTGCCTACTACTTAAAAGTAACGTCCCTGCAATTTTTCAACCTTCTTGGTAAAGCGGTTTGGGCTGAGCGTTGATAATCAGTCCTTCAGGACTTACACAGAAATACATAGTTTTCAGACTTGGATTATTGATACCATTTACAAAAGGGAGGTCAGGCTACTTGGTACTGCACTTTGTCCGACAAGTAACCCGGTCTCCTGGTATAAATAGTATCAATCCTCTTAGTCTGAAAACGATGAATAGTTTGAACATTTCTTCGTATTCTGATTGTTGAGAACTTCAATTTTGATAGGCTCGAAATAAATTTGGGCTCTGAAATTTTGATGATTTTAAATAGCCCCTCTTTTGCTTGAAAAGAGCGAGGGATTTACAATCTTTATAGCCCGATACTATAAGCTTTAGTCTTTTGCACGGGTAAAAGGGCGGTTTTATATTTAGCGTTAATATTTTCGCTAATACGGTCGGCCCGATTAGATTTCTAGCCTGGTCTTTTAAACTTTCATGGATTAACGTTTTCGGTAGTCAGTATTCCGTGTAATAGCGTCCACCCAGCCGATTTATTTTCCGCAGGTGTTGAACTAAAGCCCTAGCTTCTGATGTGGAATTTTCTCACAAATTAAGATGTTTTAATTAGTAGGATTTTAAAAGTGCTGAAACTTTGATATTCTCGATTTATTTTCGGCAATGAGAGCCTTTCCTATAGGTCTTGTTGGTTAGATTTTAGGCGAATTTTTGGTTAAAATTGTTGGTTTATAATTTTCAGTGATTTTTAGAATAAATGTAAATAATTTTAATGTTTACTCAACAATGCGTTTGTGAAAAGCATGCCAGTTTTTGCTGAAAAATATGCCAATTTTTTTCTGACACGTATGCCAATTTTCCCTGAAAAGTATGTCAATTTTCCCTGAAAAGTATGTCAATTTTCCCTGAAAGGTATGTCAATTTTTCCTGAAAGGTATGCCAATTTTTCCTGAAAGGTATGTCAATTTTTCCTGAAAGGTATGCCAATATTCCCTGAAAGATATGCCAATTTTCCCTAAAAAACATATCAATTTTTCCTCAAAAGTATGCCAATTTTTCTGAATTGACTTTATTTTTGCAGAAACTTGCAATTTGGGTGTTTTCTTACAAAAACAACGGCTGTTTTTCCTTATTTCAGCCAAAGAAAGCAATTTTCTGTATAGCATTGATAAATAATTTTTGGATAACTTCCAACTTAACTAAACCATTTTTTGGGTAGGAAGTTCCAACATAGATAAAAATATTTTGAAGCTCTTCGCATGAACAATTTTATCTCGTTGGGTCTCCCAAATCAAAACCCTGAAAACCTCGTGGTTTTTCACATCATCCCCCCCCCCTTTCATACCAAATTTAATCTACCCCTTGCCTTATGAAAAGAGCTAAATAATACTCGACAGCCAGTCGCAAATTATCAAGAGAAGAGGAGCTGAAAAAAAACTCTCAACTGAATACGCCAAAATGACTTTGAGTGCTAATGCTTGTCGTTGCGGTCGGGATGCCTTTACAAAAATTCCCCTCAAAAAAATCCCTTGATTATAAACGTCTTCACTGAGATTTTTTTTTCAAACCCTACCCATTACTAGTATACTATTTAACTTTTTTCACATTTTTGTATGAGAGGAAAGTAACCTTGCAGGGTGACTCGTTAATTGCCTGAAATATGATTGGCGTTTAATTCCGTTTTTCCTTTTTCTTTGGGGCTAACTTATACTATGCAATGAAAAAGTACAATTTTTTCATGAATGTTAGTATCGCATTTATTTCTCATAAACAACACCGAGTTGCCGATACCATACCATAGCTAGTGCAGACCAATTCGTTTTATTAGAAGTATATAATACTTCTCTTCTATTATTCCCTTCTGGTTTTATATAAGCTTTGTTTATGTAAATGTCTGAATCAAGCGAGGCCTAGTCATCAAGTGTTCGTGACAAACGTGAATAAATTCATGTAAATTCTTCAGTAGGAAGCGCTAAGTGTAGACGCTTGAATAGTAATCTATTTCTTAATTAAAGTCGCGATGTTTTATATTTGCCTAAGCTTTTCGAATGGAATATTTAGGGTTTAATTTAATCTGGTTAAGAAGTCCATTTCTCGATTTGCGCTCGCCGTTATAATTGCAGTTGAGACTCTAGTTTCTCTTAAGATTGAAATAGCTTGTAAGGTTTGCTGTCGATGTGAAAAAAAAAACTTTTTAATGAAGAGAGAGGGCTGACGGTGAATTATCGATTTGCTTTTCCAATTATAAGATAATTGGGGGGTAGTATGCGATAATTTATCTCCTTTCAAGTCAGTGTCATTATGATATGAAAATGGAGGATGAAAATGAAGTAAATATAAATAATAATTCTAGGAGAGCGGTCGCTCTCTTAGATAAGACTTGATACTGCCTCTAATGCTAAATAATAATAATGTAGTAATAACAGCATAATAAAGCAGACAATATAAGTAATCGTTTAAATTATAGTATAAAATATAAATAATAGAATAATATATAAAAATTAGTATAATATATAAATAATAGTATAAAACATACAAACCTGAAAACCGGGAAAACCTGGAAAAATCAGGGAAATAAATAGTTGACAAAAACCTCAGGGAAAAAGCACCATTACCAGCACCAATAAAAGCACCAGTACAAGCACCAATACAAGCACCAGTACAAGCACCAATACAAGCACCAGTACAAGCACCAATCCAAGCACCAGTACAAGCACCAATGCAAGCACCAATACAAGCACCAATACAAGCACCAGTACAAGCACCAATACAAGCACCAGTACAAGCACCAGTACAAGCACCAATACAAGCACTAGTACAAGCACTAGTAAAAGCATTAATACAAGCACCAGTACAAGCACCAATACAAGCACCAGTACAAGCACCAATCCAAGCACCAGTACAAGCACCAATGCAAGCACCAATACAAGCACCAATACAAGCACCAGTACAAGCACCAATACAAGCACCAGTACAAGCACCAGTACAAGCACCAATACAAGCACTAGTACAAGCACTAGTAAAAGCATTAATACAAGCACCAGTACAAGTACCAATACACAAGCACCAGTACAAGTACAAATACCAGGGTTCATACAAAGCTAGAAAACCTGGAAAAAATCAGGGAAATAAATAGTTGACAAAAACCTCAGGGAAATTTCAGGGAAATAAATAGTTGACAAAAACCTCAGGGAAAATTTAGGGAAATTTGCGTCAAACAAGGGCCGAGTAATTAAGCAAAATGTTCATAAACATACCCTCCATAGGATTAACATTAAACTATACTTTTTAGGCTTAATTAGAGATACGGGGATGTCCTTTGATTATGTAATAGTCATATTTGGCCCCCTCCTCTTTCGTTAACATTTGCTTCATAGGGTACTCCATAAACGGTAAAAACCTGGAAAATTCAGGGATGTATAAGGGGAAAAACCTGGAAATCTCAGGGAAAATTGTTTTCCAAAAGTTGTATGAACCCTGTAAAATATAAAATATAAATAATAGTATAAAATATAAATAATAGTATAAAATATAAATAATAGTATAATATATATATAATAGTATAATATATAAATAATAGTATAAAATATAAATAATAGTATAAAATATAAATAATAGTATAATATATAAATAATAGTAGAAAATATAAATAGTAGTATAAAATGTAAAAAATAGTATAAAATATAAATAATAGTATAATATATTAAAATAATAGCCGACTTTGATTGAATAACAGGAATACCTGTTAGTCGTTACCATTATACTCTGTTAGCTTATTTGGTTCTAAGTGCACGTTCTAAGAATAGACTATATATTTCGCAACGCAGATTAATATTGGGAAGCTAATTAATTAATTAATAAGACGTTCAGGTACGCGAACATATACTTTCCACCCACTTTATCCGAAATTGTACCTCATTAAGAGACATAATTACTCGGTTGGCTAATGTCTTTCCATGGCCTAATTGCCACGCGATATTCGGCCCTACCAATTCGAAACCATCTCCCTTGACATCGATACTCTAAAAATAAATTGATATTAAACTCCTCGATAATGTTGATTTCTGTTAACGATTTAAAATATTTCGACCCATCAATTAATTCGGGTACTTAAGTAGTACCATTAAAAATGATCCCACAAAGCAAATTTAAAAAAAAAAATAGTTAAAAAGTTAAAACATAGGAAGGGAGAAAAGTGAAACGCTTTTAATCGTATACGCATTAAGTAAAACCCGCCTTAATTGCCGGCATTTTAGTAGCAAATGCATTTCTCTCTAATTGCCTAACTTTTGCTTTATGGTTGCTTATTTGCAAAGGGAGTCAGTGAATGCGACTCAAACTTGCTGATTAATTTCTCCGAAACTCAAACGTACGCTTTCTCCTCGCAACTTCATACTCATAGATATCCTTAATATAATTTCATATAATCATCCATTAGGCTTAACAGAGAACCTGGTAATATATTTATTTATTCGAACTAAGGGATCGGGTCGCTAAGCCAAGTCGGCTCGTGTGCAACCCCCCAAAAGCATAAGGTACATCAAATAAAAAAAACAAAAATTAGAATAAAAAATAAAAATTCAGGAACTCTTTCGAAGCCAATCCGTAACACTTCGACGAAACTGGATGGAACTTTCTAATAATAATGCTTAGTTTCAACATGTATTGCTATCCTTTACATTTTGTTTCGATGATTTTTATTTTGACATAATCTGGCTACCTTATCTCTAAAACTACAAACATTAACGTTAACAGGCTTTATTCAAAGGCAGTTTGCAAATTAAGGGTGACGTTTCGTGATTTGTTAAGCTATGTTAGTATATAAGAGTAGTCGTTGTAAACTGCTCTTCAACTTTAAAATTCCTTGCTTACTCAAAGTCGCGACTTGTGAAACATTTTCTTATTTTGACGCCATATTTTATAATATCCATGATCGTGCATCGCAAAGTGTTATGCCTAATTTCAATTTGGGGAATAGATATATAGAAACTCTGTAAGGGTTTAGTAATGTCATAAGAGAGAGGATGAGAGTTAGAAATGCGCTTAGTTTACCCTCTTCATCCCTGAGCTTGAGCTTCCCAGAATCGCCTATCCATATTTCAACATCCAACACTATTATCCACACGCTCGCTTCTAAATTGCCGGAGCAATTAGCGATTCCCAAGTGGAAAGAGTCGCCCGTTCTAACTCCATAACCAGTATCATCTCTCTCTCTCTCTGCACCAACCAGATTCTATGAATTCCTGAATATGCATGCATCCCTCTTTGACGAGTTAGATTTCGTCGTTCGGATCTTCTTTTAATTCAATCCCTCATCCTTTTCTCACTCGGCTCTCAGACCCAAAAGTATACGCGATGTTGATTCATTTGCGGTGTAAAGTATCTTCTCCATCGAACACATTTACTCGTTACTTAATAAATTACGATTGCCACCGCGGTTTTCGCCCAATTTCCAAAACCTCCTTTTAAGCTTAATTTACAATTTGGGAGCTGGTAGAGTTTTGAATCTTTTCCAATTTTGTGTTTAAAAAGTTATTGAAATAAAGTTTCTTACAAGTCAAAACTCACAAGAGATTAAAAATGGAATACGACCTTATCCTATCATGGCGTCAGGGATAGATTTAATTTTAGAAGTAGGAATGGAGAACAGAGTAATTTGGGGAAGAGGTATGAAAGAAGAGACGGGTCATAGCGACAGAGGTAAAAAGAAATTATGTATTTTTCACCGTTCCCGTCAGTAACGTCATCAAAACGTAGTTTAAGTGAGCCAAAAAGATAATTTAAACTTTTCGTTACGTGTTGGAGGGAGGGGCTCTATACTGGGCTATGAGTCCGACTGACCTTTCTCCATTCCTGCTTCAAAAATTAAATCTATCCCTGTGGACTTTAGTTAATATTGTATTTATACATATAATGGAAAACTATATCAATTAGTACATTTTAATCTAAGCGAACACCCTGACAGATATTTAATTCCCTCATTTACTTTACACAAGGATAAAATTCAATTAGGTGTCTTTTAAAAATTAAATTCCACTTTCAATTATTTAATTGACATTTTTTTTTACTTCTCCCATTTGAAACCCCGAAAGTAATCTATCTGGTAACGCGATTCTCGAGGCAGACCTGAGCGACACTCTCAGTATTAAGTCCTTCCCCTTTGAGACCATCATCCGCTTTTTCAATAGAAACTGTCAGAAAAGGAAAATGGGGCTCTGGAAAATTTTGTCTACCGTTACCCTAGCAACCGTCAATTTACTGGGCTTTGCAAAAGGGAAGAGACGCGCTTGAATTGTGCTTGTATTTTGTATCAAAAGGGGTGGGGGCTGATGGGTTGGTTGGCAAAAGGATTCTTACGCTCGAATGGACAACCTGAAAGATGCCTATCTCCTCCGCATGGGTATATGGAAGCGGGACGGGCAATTATTTTCTTTGTGGTCAATAAAGGCAGAGCACTAGTAAATGCAGCGCCTCAACCACACGGTCGCGATGAATTGAGATGCCAGGAGTATATCTTCAAAAAGAGTATATTAGAATTTATAGCAAATACGAAATAAATCGGTGTTTTATGAAATTTTATTTCAATTTTTGATTTTTGCAAAATATTTTTTTTTTTGTTAAGGAAAGCAGCAAGTTCCAGCAACTCTTAGGGTTCGTACGGAACCTGGATAAGTCAGGGATTGTGAAAATGGGGGCATAAGTAAGGGATTTAAAGAAAATAGAGATAGGTCATTGGTTTCGTTTGGTACATCAAACCATGCTTCAAGCAATGCTAAATATGGGTCGGGTGTGATGAAGTGAGCCCTGGTAAACACCTTAAAATAGTCAGGGATAGTGTTAAGATTTGGTTAGGGAATTTCAATATAGAAATTTCGTCCGAACCCTGTCTCTGCATTATTCTCAGTTAGAAGATAACATGGAGAACCATTACCAGTCTTATAAAAATTGTATTTATTTGACAGAATGTTTTCACGGTTCTTGAACTTCTTGATGCACTTGAATTGCTTCATGCAATTCTTGGAGCTCCAAATACCACTCCGTCAATCGCTAGATTTCTTTCCAAGTTACTTAGTTTCAGCTCTAAATGAACCCTGAAGTTATCTTTTCCATCCTCATCCCGACTTCTCCCCCAATCTCCATCGGAGTAGAGTCTGAGCCGACAATAATAGGATTATTCGAAATTATGCTACTTTAGTCCTGAGAGATTTTTGGCTAACTCTTGTTCGGTTCTCAATCCTGATTGTCTTGTCCGTCGGTTCGGTTCGGTAAAGGGTTAACGAATTGTGAGGGGAGCTTTTGCAGCTATAGGGTTTTGAAGTGCGTGGCAGTTGCAGGAGAGTGCGGCCTGATTGGCGAAATAGGATGAGATGAAAATATCTTGTTTCTCGCTTTCGCAATTAATTTGTAAATCCGTGATTAGGGGATTTCTCGTTAGGGTGGAACATTTTATGCTCTTTTGCATCTATGCCTTCCCGTGATTTTAAGCGGGAATCTTTGAACCATAGAGCTCTCTTTTGAGCGGTTTAATTCAACCTTGACCTCCTTTAGACTTCTAAATATCTAATAATTCGTATATTTTTTTTTGAAAATTCAAATAATTTAGTTCCAGATGAAAACATACGCAAACACTTAGAAATTGCAAAATTTTTAAAATACTACCACATACAGCGTAACTTTCCTTTCCATAGACGACTCAACAATCCCAAAATATCGTTTAAAACCTATAACAATGATTTCCTCAAATTATCTCTAAAATCTTAAATTTTATTTAACACAATGTCTTGCTAACACGTGCTGGCTACCTGCAAAACGAATTTGCAGACGCAAAAACCAATCGATCAAGTTAATAAAAGCCTTGAAGGGTTTTGTCCACCGCACCTACTTAGTCTGACAGGATAATTTGACATTTAAACTAGCTAAAAATAAACTGTTGTAAATGGAAATTGTTAAATCAAGCGGAGCTTCAAAACCTACGAGTTCCTGGCTCCCTTGTGCCCTTCATGGGTCCCATACACTATACACTTTTGGCATTACGATACAATCCAGTCGTACTACGAATCGCATCGTGTATGGGTCCCTAAACTCCATTCAGACGTTCAGTAGGACAGGTAAATAAAATGGAATATTCAATCCTTCAAATACAGCCTAGGTAGAAATGTTTACCTGTTGGGGATAGTTCTTTTATAAACTGTTTGACCCTCCCTCAACCATGTAGGTACGGAGAAGAGATGTCCCTATAGACCCCATAGACCACATAGACCTTGGAATGGGGGTATTTTTAGAAGAATTTATCTTATCGGGTTGTGACTTGTGATCTCAACTTGTTGGGTGTTCCAACATTTTAACACCTTTTAGGACAAATTTTTTCGTAGCTACTACAATGAGTTACTTTAGATTTTGGGAGGGCCGGGTAACACATGATTGATTGATTGATTGAAATTCGTCTCTTTCACGAGAGAATCGTGAAAATGTATTCTTCCTTGAATTTGTTGAAGGTGTTAAATATGCGATTAGCCATGAGTAATGTTTTTAGGGGCTGATTTCTTACATAAGCTTCTATATAGGCGCGTAAGTACTCGGATAACCAAAACTCCGCACTGAAGGCTTTTCCAAAATATTTTACAAGACTTGATAACCATACTGTTTGAGCGGGTTAAAAGTTTCCAAAATTTTTCATTGAAAATGAGGTTTATACATAAAATGTTTGATATTTTCCAAGGCACTCAAGGACTATTGAAGCCTAGATCAATTTTGCACGCGTGTACGGTGATACATCAGTTAGTTTGGAGTTGAAAGCTTTATAAGCGAGTTATTGGTTCTCCCCTTACACATCACGTGGCTCGTTACGTCGCTAATGCGTGCACGGGGCTATGAGTTTTACCTCGTCCCTAGCAGACCCCAGACTAATTCGTTTTTGTCCGAACGTGGCCCTTAGTACTGCGCCGAAAGCTGTTATTATCCCTCTTCGATTCTTCTGTAACCTAACCATAATAATATAACGGAGTACTATTAGATTGTTATATGCTCCTCTCATCCCCCGATCTACTTAAGGTGCCTTCAGAGAAAAAAGTTTACAAATTTTTCCGCTAGGGGCTCAAAAATAGCAATAGTGGTCCGTTTTTGCAAAACTTTTGACAATTTTATAATTTGTCCCACTAAAGTTGAGACCACCAGAGCTCTTTACAGCGAAGGAAAAACCTATGTTTATAACATCGACGCTCCTGGTTTCTGACACCCGAAGTTGTTGGAACGTATAGAAAGGAAATTCGTGGAAACCCTTTGAACTATCAGTAAGCCCGACCCCACCCCTGAAATCGAACAAAAGAGAAAGTTCCCTATACCAAAAATTTTGTCGCGGGCTTTCTTCACATCCGCGCCCCCAACCTGGTGAAACGTACTTTTTGTAATCGCCTGTAGCGATAGTATCTGTTTGTTTTCTTGCTCGACTTTCTAAAGTGGGATAGGGGAGAAAGCAGAGATGGTCGGCATTACTCCTTCCCGCGTCTAAGTTCGCGCACCCGGGGTAAAGTGCTTTATATATTACTATTAGTGCTATTAGTATGGGGCGCCAACCTATTTTAGGGCATTTCAATAACTAGACTTTTTTCCAAAGAGCCTCTATTCTAGAGCTAACACCCCCCCCCCCCCCGCGATCCATAAAATCTTATTTTGTGTTCACATGTTGATTTGAATGCCCTTCAGAAAATCGGATAGACGTGGGAAATCCTTACTCTATTTTCACATTATTTGAACACTTTTATATGGGCCTTGCGAAGGTGTTATTTTATATCGTTTAGGTATCATTTGTGCGCCTTTTAATGAATGGTGTTTAAAAAATATCGCACTAATTCTATGCCATTTGAGCACCATTTAATGGGGTATTCGATGGGGTTATTTTATTTAATTAAGGTATCATTTGCACACCTTTTAAAGAATTATGTTTTATAAACCCATTTCTACACCATTCGTTTAAGCTAATGGTGTTTTTAAAATACCGAACTATTTTCGTACTATTTCAGCACCTTGTCAAGGTGTACAAATAGTGCACATTGTTCTAACACCATTATGGCACTATTTATACACCACAATTTTTTACAGTGTAAACATTTCTTTCACATGGTTGGTTGGGAGTTGGGACTTGTAAGTTTATAAGTTCAGTACAATCACCCACCTCTGATGTTTGTATTAATAATTTTTCCCGTTTATCTCGATGGAATGATTTAATTTTTTGAGCCCGTTTGCTCCGACTGTTCATTACAATTCCGTTTTTTTAGCCATTTGTTTTTAGGTAAAGTAGGAAAATTTTAGGAAAGGAGCTCCGTTTTTACACTTTTCAGAAATGACTAGTGATATTGTATAAGCCTTTTCTTGTTCTACTTGCAAAAGTGGGACGGGAAATAGAAGAAGAAGATATCGCCTATTCTTCAATAATTGTGCATAGGGTCTTTCAAAATTCGCCTCTTTCTCCCCCCCCCTCTTCCCGGTAAGTGCTTTGTATGTCTTTTTCTCTTCCACCTGACCCGAAAGTTTGGGTGGTTTACTGTGAGGGGTGGGTACTGTGGGTTAAGGCGCCGGTGCGTGCGACATGATGCCGACATACCTTAATTGGTAAACGTCTTTCAGTCTGTAGACTACGGACCCCTCTTGTTACCCCCTTGAAAAAAGTCACTACTTATATCCTGCCATCTACGGAAAATATACGAACTAGTTGCCTAAAGTTTTAGCACTGAAATGTATTACGAGAAATCTATGAAGGAGTTCAGATCAATGATTTTTTATGTCAAAATTACAAAACAGAGCTTAAAATTATCGGTAAATCACGATCCATCCAATGATGTATTTTTTTTTATTGTGTGATAAAAGCTCTAGCTTTAATCTTAAAAATACTGAATCAGATATTTTGAGTAAATCGATTAAGACGAATTGTTATTTTAATGATAAGGCCGATTTAGTTTTTACATAGATCAATGGATAGCCTATCCTGTGCTCGTAAATTATATGCCTGTTGCGATGGAAACGTTTCATTTGGGAAGAGTATGAACTCCTCTAACTGAGACCCCCTCAACTTTAAAATGGCAATTTTAAAACTTAAATAAAACCAAGAAAATTTAAACTATGAAAACCAAAAATATATCAAATTATAGTTGGATATTTGTTATTTTAATGCTAAAAATTTCATGTCGGTGTATAATCACCTTCAACTGAAAAACGGGTTTTTGCGAGATGGCAAAAACAGTCATTTTGCTATTTTTTCTCTGAAGGCACCTTAATATTTCTGGATCAGATAGGCGGCCGACCTTTCGTTTATTGCACTTAAACTAGGTTTTAGTTTTCGAAAATATTTTCTTTAATCACTATCACGTATTGGGAATCTTTAGAATCTAGAGCCCTTCAAAATTTGTTTTAATTTCCAAGCTATTTACTTTTGCACAAAGGGTGGCCATTTTCGAATATGATGGTGAAACTCATTTCAAAAACACAAGGCTAATTTAGAAAACCTGGCCAGCCGGTAACCAAAATTTGAGCTATATCCAACGCTTCTTTTCATTACTTACCAAGTATTTGTAATATGCTAGTCCAATACAAGTATTTGTAATATACAAGTCCAATACAAGTATTTGTAATATGCTAGACCAATTACAAGTATTCGTAATTTGCTAGTCCAATACAAGTATTTGTAATATGCTAGACTGCTAGTCCAATACATGTATTTGTAATATGCTAGTCCAAGGCAAGTATTTTGTAATATGCTAGTCCGATACAAGTATTTGTAATATGTTAGTCCAATACAAGTTTTTGTAATATACTACTCCAATACAAGTATTTATAATATGCTAGTCCAATAGCACTTGCTATTCTCGCTCTCTCCCATATGAATTTTTATATAAAACGCCATTCTTAGAACGGGCACTCCTTACGCCATCTCTGTATTTATCGTCAAAAAACAAATTATAAACATTAGTTAAATATTCTAACCTCTACTCATAGCATATTCTTTAAATGCCCTGGATTAATTAAAATTTTCCTGACCGTGTTGATAAAAGAACACCTTAGTTCTAATTATCCACAGATGGCAAATTCAAGTTTTCCCTTTCGGTAAAAAATCGATGATCTTTCCTTCCTTCCATTATGGAAGTGGCAGCTCTCTGGCTTTGACTCTATTAGACTATTGAGGAAAATAATATATAGTGTTAACCCTATTTTTTCACCATGCCAGGAAGACTGTATAAGGGGAGCATATTGGTAGAAAATATAATAGGCGTTTCTGCGTACCTCGCATCATCGTCGGCCATGTTTATTAGTTTGTATCTTCAAGATTTTTCGAACAACGATCAATTGATAGGTTATTTCTTCTAACAAAATTGCCACTTTCCATTATAAACTCCCCTAATACAGTCTCCCTTGTTCCACAATGTGATCGTTATTTTTCGAAATAATTAAACAGTTCCAAATGTAAATATTCTTATTTAATTTGTTAAAATCTATAATAATTGACCATGTAATGATCTTTATTGTTCGTGGCATCACTAAATTGACTTAATAATGACAAGATGGCCTTGTATACTGCATTATACAAAAACTAGATCGATATTTCCAACTATAAAAACAATCGATAATATAATCGATTTGGCAGATGCTCAAAGACGATCGATTCTCTCTTCTTTCAAGATTGCCATCTATCTAACCCCATTTTTTAGTCGAGCCAAAATATCTGTTTTTAAACTCCCATAAAATTAGGAAACAGTGCGATTCATTCATTTAATAGGGAAACACTTCACGCGTGAGAAGGAATGGGGGCCCTCAATAAACGAACGAAGTTTCTATATATATATATAAAGATCTAAAATTTCACTGCTCAAAGCAGACAGAGGTTGAAAGAGAGAGGGTATCTATTTATTTATATCCATGGTCCCGAGACTCTCAAACTCGGGCTTCTCGTTTGCGTTGATAGATGGCACTAAATTTTTGTCGTATTTCCTTTCGCGCCTGGAATTTGCCACAACTCCTCCACTCGGAGGAGGGAGAAAGGCGGGAGATGCGAGAAAGCGAATTTGTTTCCATTTCTTCTCCCAACAGTTATCTCTCTCTCTTTCTTAAAGGGAGAATTAAACCAACAACGTAAATAGAACACCAAAATCTTAACTCGAAAACAGTGGCCCGGACGGCAAAATTTCATAGAACCTTTTCGACTCAAAATCGCGCAAAAAACATCCCCCTTAATTCATGCCAGACTTAAAAGGCTCTTTCAGACGATCCAACTTTTTGACTCAGCCCGATGGATCAAAAGTTGTATCAACTTGCACAACTTTTGAAGGGAAAAGTGAAATAATTCCTTCCTTTTCACGCGACTAAACTTTTACCGCCAAATGGAACCTTTTAAGAGCCACCTACCTTGGCACTTACGAAATAACCCGCGAATTCATTTTGATTGGCTGAAGAAATGAAATTAAAAAGTTGAGTCAGCAAAAATTGGATCACTGATCCAATTTTTCCTACCCAACTTTTTTCTGACTCAACTCATCCTGGGTCTATTTACACGATCCAACTAGTTGATTCAATTCGAGTTGACCCATCAAGCTGAGTCAAAAAGTTAGATCGTCTGAAAGAGCCTTTATAGTTGTGTCTCTGATAAACCTCAGCCAAGAAAATTGAGATTTTATGACAAATCAACTCTAGATATTTCCAAAAATGTCTGTTTTGACATATCTACACTAGAGGATAGAAAAAATATCCATTTCAACTCATGATCCAACTTGGGGTCCGGGGGCCCCGCATTTTACCTTTTATTTAATTCTTTGACTTGCGCACGTTTCATTTAGTCTTTAACTTTCAGTTCAGCGCTGCTTTCTCTACAGTATAAATGTTTTCTTTTTAAATTTAATTCCAGAAATATTTTATTTTGGTTGAACTTAAAATTTCACTCTCCAAAACTAAACCCAAAATTGAATCTTGGTCCGTTCCATTCTCCCTTTGGAAAATGGGAAGAGAAGGTGGATGGGTATATTCTCGAGACAGCAAAAGGCGGTGATCCGAAACCCGAAAGCGCGTTCCAAACATAATTGTCAGCCTAGCGTGAAAACAAGCTTAAATAACGATGGCACAAAAAGAAAAAAAAGAAGAAGAGAAGTATATCTTATTCCGCGCAGAGTCAGGATAAAAAAGAAAGGTTTCTATTTGAGACAGAAAGGGGGTCGACTAATCTGCAGGTACTCTGAATGTCTGAAATGCAGTCCACGGTAGGAAACCTACTATTTATAGTATGCAGGTTTGGTTCACATTTACAAATATAAGAAAGCAATACTATAATTCATTGCCTAACATACAGTCGAACAAAATTAGAGTTTCAACTCTGAAATCTCTTGACTAAAATGCAGTACTCTGAAATGCAGTCCTCTAAAACTATTAATTTCAACTCTGAAATCTCTTGACTAAAATGCAGTACTCTGAAATGCAGTCCTCTAAAACTATTAATTTCAACTCTGAAATCTCTTGACTAAAATGCAGTACTCTGAAATGCAGTCCTCGAAAATTATTAATTTCAACTCTGAAATCGGTTGACTAAAATGCAGTACTCTGAAAAACAGTCCACGAAAATTATTAAATACTATTCTGAAATCTTTTGACTAAAACGCAGTACTCTGAAATGCAGTCCTCGAAAATTATTATTTTCAACTCTGAAATCTTTTGACTAAAACGCAGTACTCTGAAACGCAGTCGTCGAATATTATTAATTTCAACTCTGAAATCGGTTGACTAAAGTGCAGTACTCTGAAATGCAGTCCTCGAAAATTATTAATTTCAACTCTGAAATCTTTTGACTAAAACGCAGTACTCTGAAATGCAGTCCTCGAAAATTATTATTTTGAACTCTGAAATCTCTTGACTAAAACGCAGTACTCTGAAATGCAGTCCTCGAATATTATTATTTTCAACTCTGAAATCTTTTGACTAAAACGCAGTACTCTGAAATGCAGTCCTCGAAAATTATTAATTTCAACTCTGAAATCGGTTGACTAAAGTGCAGTACTCTGAAATGCAGTCCTCGAAAATTATTAATTTCAACTCTGAAATCGGTTGACTAAAACGCAGTACTCTGAAATGCAGTCCTCTAAAACTATTAATTTCAACTCTGAAATCTCTTGACTAAAATGCAGGACTCTGAAATGCAGTCCTCGAATATTATTAATTTCAACTTTGAAATCGCTTGACTCAAGTGCAGTACTCTGAAAAGCAGTCCACGAAAATAATAAATTTCAACTCTGAAATCTATTGACTAAAATGCAGTACTCTGAAATGCAGTCCTCTAAAACTATTAATTTCAACTCTGAAATCTCTTGACAAAAATGCAGTACTCTGAAAAGCAGTCCACGAAAATAATAAATTTCAAATCTGAAATCGGTTGACTAAAACGCAGTACTCTGAAATGCAGTTCTCGAAAATTATTATTTTCAACTCTGAAATCTTTTGACTAAAACGCAGTACTCTGAAATGCAGTCCTCGAATATTATTAATTTCAACTCTGAAATCGGTTGACTTAAGGGCAGAACTCTGAAAAGCAGTCCACGAAAATAATAAATTTCAACTCTGAAATCGGTTGACTCAAACGCAGTACTCTAAAATGCAGTCCTCGAATATTATTAATTTCAACTCTGAAATCGGTTGACTAAAGTGCAGTACTCTGAAAAGCAGTCCACGATAATAATAAATTTCAACTCTGAAATCGGTTGACTAAAACGCAGTACTCTGAAATGCAGTCCTCGAAAATTATTATATAAACTCTGAAATCTATTGACTAAAACGCAGTACTCTGAAATGCAGTCCTCGAAAATTATTATATAAACTCTCTATTGACTAAAACGCAGTACTCTGAAAAGCAGTCCACGAAAATAATAAATTTCAACTCTGAAATCTCTTGACTAAAATGCAGTACTCTGAAATGCAGTCCTCGAAAATTATTATTTTCAACTCTGAAATCTATTGACTAAAATGCAGTACTCTGAAATGCAGTCCTAGAAAATTATTATTTTCAACTCTGAAATCTATTGACTAAAACGCAGTACTCTGAAATGCAGTCCTAAAAAATTATTATTTTCATTTCTGAAATCTATTGACTAAAATGCAGTACTCTGAAATGCAGTCCTCTAAAACTATTAATTTCAACTCTGAAATCTCTTGACTAAAATGCAGTACTCTGAAATGCAGTCCTCGAATATTATTAATTTCAACTTTGAAATCGGTTGACTAAAGTGCAGTACTCTGAAAAGCAGTCCAATTTCAAAGTTGAAATTAATAATATTCGAGGACTGCATTTCAGAGTACTGCATTTTAGTCAAGAGATTTCAGAGTTGAAATTAATAGTATTAGAGGACTGCATTTCAGAGTACTGCATTTTAGTCAACCGATTTCAGAGTTGAAATTTATTATTTTCGTGGACTGCTTTTCAGAGTACTGCACTTTAGTCAACCGATTTCAAAGTTGAAATTAATAATATCCGAGGACTGCATTTCAGAGTACTGCATTTTAGTCAAGAGATTTCAGAGTTGAAATTAATAGTTTTAGAATACTGCATTTCAGAGTACTGCATTTTAGTCAAGAGATTTCAGAGTTGAAATTAATAATATTCGAGGACTGCATTTCAGAGTACTGCGTTTTAGTCAAAAGATTTCAGAGTTGAAAATAATAATATTCGAGGACTGCATTTCAGAGTACTGCGTTTTAGTCAACCGATTTCAGAGTTGAAATTAATAATTTTCGAGGACTGCATTTCAGAGTACTGCATTTTAGTCAAGAGATTTCAGAGTTGAAATTAATAGTTTTCGAGGACTGCATTTCAGAGTACTGCGTTTTAGTCAAAAGATTTCAGAGTTCGAAATATTAATTTTTGAGGACTGCATTTCAGAGAACTGCGTTTTAGTTAACCGATTTCAGAGTTGAAATTTATTATTTTCATGGACTGCTTTTCAGAGTACTGCACTTTAGTCAACCGATTTCAAAGTTGAAATTAATAATATTCGAGGACTGCATTTCAGAGTACTGCATTTTAGTCAATAGATTTCAGAGTTGAAATTAATAGTTTTAGAGGACTGCATTTCAGAGTACTGCATTTTAGTCAATAGATTTCAGAGTTGAAATTAATAGTTTTAGAGGACTGCATTTCAGAGTACTGCATTTTAGTCAATAGATTTCAGAGTTGAAATTAATAGTTTTAGAGGACTGCATTTCAGAGTACTGCATTTTAGTCAATAGATTTCAGAGTTGAAAATAATAATTTTCTAGGACTGCATTTCAGAGTACTGCATTTTAGTCAAGAGATTTCAGAGTTGAAACTCTAATTTTGTTCGACTGTATGTTAGTCAATGAATTATAGTATTGCTTTCTTATATTTGTAAATGTGAACCGAACCTGCATACTACAAATAGTAGGTTTCCTACCGTGGACTGCATTTCAGACATTCAGAGTACCTGCAGATTAGTCGACCCCGCAACCCCGACAGAAAGAGAGCGAAATTGACTCTGGGAGAGTTTTTCATCTCCAGAATTCTTTTCTTGGCTTCCATGGGGTTTGTTTTGCTTTAGTCTCACTTCTGAAAATTGGCGAGCGACTAAGTTTAGCGCCGTTATTCGGTTCCCTGCCAATTTTCTGGCAAATTGCTTGTAACTGCGTAGATTTTAGTACTTCCTAAAAGTAATTGTAAGCCTGATTTCTAACTGCCTACTTCTTTTTGAGGTATGCGCTTAATCGTTTCGGATTGGAAACCTGAAATATATTACCCGAAGTAAAACGTTAAGATGAATTTCTTCTCTGTACTTACGTTTGTCCAATCGTTGCATAATTTGTAGGTTATGTTTTACCCGACGTTTATAAGACTTTTCTTTGAGAGAAGTGTACCACAAAACGGGTAATTGTATCAAAATTCCTCCCATCATCATTTGACTTTTGGAGCAAGGTTACTAAACCGAATCACCTACGCGATAAATAGTTCCTTCATCATTACTCTGTTAGCGCTTAACTATTTGCCAAGACGCATGCGCTTGTGGATTTTTGTAACACGTCAAGACGAAGTTTGTGGGTTGATTGCTTAGGATTTAGCACTGGCAAACAGTTATAGAATTCACCCTAGCATGGTGCAATGCCCATCTGAAGCTTGATGAGCAGGAGAGCAAACAAAAAAGGGTGAGCCAGGGGAAGAATCATGTTACATAACAAAAGTATAAAGAGGATACAGAGTGTCGTCCTTCTTCTATTATCCCCTTCTGGTTGTACCTATATCTTGAAGGTTTTTCATTGCCATTTTGGACGAAATGTCCTCTTACTGGTGACAGGGAATACTTTGACCTTTTATCGTACGGTACGGTACATTCGACCCCTTAAAGGAATACCGAACTGATTTAAAAATTATCTCAAATCTAAAGAGAACCTTACTTTTTTGAGAGTTTAAACTCTTCTGATTCCAAAAATATGCTTAATAAATATTTAAATATGAGGAAAACACAGAAAAAACACACTTCGAAAACTTGAAATTTGGGGGCAAAAAGCAAATTTGCAGAGAAGATTTTTGGCGGGTTTTTCTCCTTGCTACGTCACTCACGGCATCTCGCTGAAAAGCCAAGCGCGCGCGCCCGAGACTCCCGAGTATACCAATGCCGCGCGAATCTGAATAAATTAGGCGCTTCTCCTTACTACGTCATCAAACGAAACAAAATTTCCAAACACAAAACTTTGATTGCAATTTTATAAATTGCTACGAAACCAAATACAAAAGTAAACATATCATAATCAACTAGATTTTTCAAGGATTTTTTTCGTATTTTAAGTTTGGGGATGACGAAAATTATGGCAGTAACTCTTTAATTACTTGGACCTGTATTTTCGATCAAAAATGAGTACATATATGTAGTGCAGTGGTTATCACATCCGCCTCACTCCCGGAAGGCCACAGGTTCGAAACCGCGAAGTATTTTTTTTTTCGCTTGGGATATGTAAAGACCTTTATAATTATCCGAACATTTGTGTCAAGGTCACATTATTTACATCCCCGTATCTCTGGTAGAACCAGAGTTCCGAGCCTCCAAAATTTAGTCTAATGCATTTCCTACAGAGGGGTTTGTTTGTTCACGTTTTGCTTAATTACTTGGACCTGTATTTTCGATCGAAAATTAGCACACATCTGTAGTGCAGTTGTTATCACATCCGCCTCACTCCCGGAAGGCCACAAGTTCGAAACCGCGAAGCTTTTTTTTTAGCTTGGGATATGTAAAGACCTTTATAATTATCCGAACATTTGTGTCAAGGTCACATTATTTACATCCCCGTATCTCTGGTAGAACCAGAGTTCCGAGCCTCCAAAATTTAGTTTAATGCATTTCCTATGGAGGAGTTTGTTTCTTTACGTTTTGCTTAAGTAGCCTCCTAACAATAAGTGAGACAAAAAATAAGTAGACGACGATATTGAGGTAGCCTCAAGTTTAAACTATCCTTGTATGGGGAGAAAAGAGTACTATAACATATCCAAAGGAGATCCCCTTGTCTCTAATAGAACGAAAGTTATGAGCCTACAAAGTTCAGTGTTAAAATCATAATTAACATAATAACAATAAGTGAGACGATACCATACGTTGACGAACATTTTGCTTAATATCTCGGCCCCTGTTTGTCGTAGCCCTATGTTCTTAGTATGGTTGGATGGGGGACAAATTGCACTATAACATACCCAAAGCACATCCCCCTATGTCTAGTAGAACCAGAGTCACGAGCCTCTAAAGTTGGGTGTGACGCTATTTCTATGCCATGTTTTTGAACATTTCCCTTAATTACTCGGCCCCTGTTTGACGCAACCCCTAACCTTTGGTATAGTAGGATGGGGGACAAATTGGACCATAAAATACTCAAAGGACATCCCCCTATGTCTAGTAGAACCAGAATTACGAGCCTCTAAAGTTGGGTGTGACGCTATTCCTATGGCATGTTTTTGAATATTTCGCTAAATTTCTCGGCCCATGTTTGACGCAACCCCAAACCTTTGGTATAGTAAGATGGGGGACAAATTGGACGATAACATACTCAAAGGACATCCCCGTATCTCTACTAGAACCAGAGTTACGAGCCTCCAAAGTTGGGTCTAATGTTATTCCTATGGAGGGGTTGTTTGTTTACGTTTTGCTTAATTACTTGGCCCCTGTTTGTCGTAGCCCTACGTTTTTAGTATGGTTAGATGGGGGACAAATTGCACTATATCATACTCAAAGGACATCCCCGTATCTCTACTAGAACCGGAGTTACGAGCCTCCAAAATTGGGTCAAATGCTTTTCCTATGGAGGGGTTGTTTGTTTACGTTTTGCTTAGTTACTTGGACCTGTATTTTCGATCAAATATTAGCACATATCTGTAGTGCAGGCAGTGGTTATCACATCCGCCTCACTCCCGGAAGGCCACAGGTTCGAAACCGCGAAGTATTTTTTTTTTCGCTTGGGATATGTAAAGACCTTTATAATTATCCGAACATTTGTGTCAAGGTCACATTATTTACATCCCCGTATCTCTGGTAGAACCAGAGTTCCAGGCCTCCAAAATTTAGTCTAATGCATTTCCTATAGAGGGGTCTGTTTGTTCACATTTTGCTTAATTACTTAACCTGTATTTTCGATCAAAAATTAGAACATATCTGTAGTGCAGTGGTTATCACATCCGCCTCACTACCGGAAGGCCACAGGTTCGAAACCGCGAAGTATTTTTTTTTTTCGCTTGGGATATGTAAAGACCTTTATAATTATCCGAATATTTGTGTCAAGGTCACATTATTTTCATCCCCGTATCTCTGGTAGAACCAGAGTTCCGAGCCTCCAAAATTTAGTCTAATGCATTTCCTATAGAGGGGTTTGTTTGTTCACGTTTTGCTTAATTACTTAGCCTGTATTTTCGATCAAAAATTAGAACATATCTGTAGTGCAGTGGTTATCACATCCGCCTCACTCCCGGAAAGCCACAGGTTCGTAACCGCGAAGTATTTTTTTTTCGCTTGGGATATTGTAACCACGCTTGCGATATTTATAAACTCGCCCCACGTGGCCATAAAAGCCTTGGCTAATACTAAGAATAACTACTCAGTTCCTTAGGTTCAATCATACTTTATTAACTAACTAAATCATAAATAAATGCCGACTTGCATTATACAATTAAAGAACTAAACATAATTACTATTAATGGATGATGAAGTCCAATACCAGGGCAAGACGCCCTATGCTCGAGCATACTACTACATCCTAGTAGTGGGGAATGACTGACTTACTAATGATAAGCAGTCGACGCTTATATAGTACGGGGAAAGGTCAGAGGTAACGCTGTGTGTTAATCCTACCGTACACCCCTGAAGTAGAAACCCAGGAGGTCCCTTGATTATTACGGGAGGTTACAATATGTAAAGACCTTTATAATTATCCGAACATTTGTGTCAAGGTCACATTATTTACATCCCCGTATCTCTGGTATAACCAGAGTTCCGAGCCTCCAAAATTTAGTTTAATGCATTTCCTATGGAGGAGTTTGTTTATTTACGTTTTGCTTAAGTAGCCTCCTAACAATAAGTGAGACAAAAAATAAGTAGACGACGATATTGAGGTAGCCTCAAGTTTAAACTATCCTTGTATGGGGAGAAAAGAGTACTATAACATATCCAAAGGAGATCCCCTTGTCTCTAATAGAACGAGAGTTATGAGCCTACAAAGTTCAGTGTTAAAATCATAATTAACATAATAACAATAAGTGAGACGATACCATACGTTGACGAACATTTTGCTTAATATCTCGGCCCCTGTTTGTCGTAGCCCTATGTTCTTAGTAGCGTTGGATGGGGGGCAAATTGGACTATAACATACCCAAAGCACATCCCCCTATGTCTAGTAGAACCAGAGTTACGAGCCCCCAAAATTGGGTGTGACGCTATTTCTATGCCATGTTTTTGAACATTTCCCTTAATTACTCGGCCCCTGTTTGACGTAACCCCTAACCTTTGGTATAGTAGGATGGGGGACAAATTGAACCCTAAAATACTCAAAGGACATCCCCCTATGTCTAGTAGAACCAGAGTTACGAGCCTCTAAAGTTGGGTGTGACGCTATTCCTATGGCATGTTTTTGAATATTTCGCTAAATTTCTCGGCCCATGTTTAACGCAACCCCAAACCTTTGGTATAGTAAGATGGGGGACAAATTGGACGATAACATACTCAAAGGACATCCCCGTATCTCTACTAGAACCAGAGTTACGAGCCTCCAAAGTTGGGTCTAATGCTATTCCTATGGAGGGGTTGTTTGTTTACGTTTTGCTTAATTACTTGGCCCCTGTTTGTCGTAGCCCTACGTTTTTAGTATGGTTAGATGGGGGACAAATTGCACTATATCATACTCAAAGGACATCCCCGTATCTCTACTAGAACCGGAGTTACGAGCCTCCAAAATTGGGTCAAATGCTTTTCCTATGGAGGGGTTGTTTGTTTACGTTTTGCTTAGTTACTTGGACCTGTATTTTCGATCAAATATTAGCAAATATCTGTAGTGCAGTGGTTATCACATCCGCCTCACTCCCGGAAGGCCACAGGTTCGAAACCGCGAAGTATTTTTTTTTCGCTTGGGATATGTAAAGACCTTTATAATTATCCGAACATTTGTGTCAAGGTCACTTTATTTACATCCCCGTATCTCTGGTAGAACCAAAGTTCCGGGCCTCCAAAATTTAGTCTAATGCATTTCCTATAGAGGGGTCTGTTTGTTCACATTTTGCTTAATTACTTAGCCAGTATTTTCGATCAAAAATTAGAACATATCTGTAGTGCAGTGGTTATCACATCCGCCTCACTCCCGGAAAGCCACAGGTTCGAAACCGCGAAGTATTTTTTTTTCGCTTGGGATATGTAAAGACCTTTATAATTATCCGAACATTTGTGTCAAGGTCACATTATTTACATCTCCGTATCTCTGGTAGAACCGGAGTTACGAGCCTCTAAAGTTGGGTGTGACGCTATTCCTATGGCATGTTTTTGAATATTTCGCTAAATTTCTCGGCCCATGTTTGACGCAACCCAAAACCTTTGGTATAGTAAGATGGGGGACAAATTGGACGATAACATACTCAAAGGACATCCCCGTATCTCTACTAGAACCAGAGTTACGAGCCTCCAAAGTTGGGTCTAATGCTATTCCTATGGAGGGGTTGTTTGTTTACGTTTTGCTTAATTACTTGGCCCCTGTTTGTCGTAGCCCTACGTTTTTTGTATGGTTAGATGGGGGACAAATTGCACTATAACATACTCAAAGGACATCCCCGTATCTCTACTAGAACCGGAGTTACGAGCCTCCAAAATTGGGTCAAATGCTTTTCCTATGGAGGGGTTTTTTGTTTACGTTTTGCTTAGTTACTTCGACCTGTATTTTCGATCAAATATTAGCACATATCTGTAGTGCAGTGGTTATCACATCTGCCTCACTCCCGGAAGGCCACAGGTTCGAAACCGCGAAGTATTTTTTTTTTCGCTTGGGATATGTAAAGACCTTTATAATTATCCGAACATTTGTGTCAAGGTCACATTATTTACATCTCCGTATCTCTGGTAGAACCAGAGTTACGAGCCTCTAAAGTTGGGTGTGACGCTATTCCTATGGCATGTTTTTGAATATTTCGCTAAATTTCTCGGCCCATGTTTGACGCAACCCAAAACCTTTGGTATAGTAAGATGGGGGACAAATTGGACGATAACATACTCAAAGGACATCCCCGTATCTCTACTAGAACCAGAGTTACGAGCCTCCAAAGTTGGGTCTAATGCTATTCCTATGGAGGGGTTGTTTGTTTACGTTTTGCTTAATTACTTGGCCCCTGTTTGTCGTAGCCCTACGTTTTTTGTATGGTTAGATGGGGGACAAATTGCACTATAACATACTCAAAGGACATCCCCGTATCTCTACTAGAACCGGAGTTACGAGCCTCCAAAATTGGGTCAAATGCTTTTCCTATGGAGGGGTTTTTTGTTTACGTTTTGCTTAGTTACTTCGACCTGTATTTTCGATCAAATATTAGCACATATCTGTAGTGCAGTGGTTATCACATCTGCCTCACTCCCGGAAGGCCACAGGTTCGAAACCGCGAAGTATTTTTTTTTTTCGCTTGGGATATGTAAAGACCTTTATAATTATCCGAACATTTGTGTCAAGGTCACATTATTTACATCCCCGTATCTCTGGTAGAACCAGAGTTCCGGGCCTCCAAAGTTTAGTCTAATGCATTTCCTATAGAGGGGTCTGTTTGTTCACATTTTGCTTAATTACTTAGCCTGTATTTTCGATCAAAAATCAGAACATATTCTAGAGGGCCGGTAGGCCCTTCTAGATAAGATCCCACACCCTCCCGTAATGTTAAATGAAAATTCACAGATTTTCGCCGATTTTCCCATAGGAATAACATGGGGTTTTTGGTGCTCCTGTACATCGAATCATTTAAAAACTAAAGCGAAGTTACGTTTCGGAATACTTTCAAATTAACAAGTAACTATTCAAGGTGTGCCTTTTTCAAGTTTCATCAAAATTAATTAAGTCTAAGTATGTTAATTTAATTAAAAATGTAAGTACCTCAAAAGATTATTCTACAGCAGACGACGCTAATTGTTCATTACTCTACAGTAGACGACGCTAATTTGCCCTTTCACCGCCTTGAAACTTTAACTTGATATTTTTCAATAAATATAACACTATATTTATTAAAAATTTCTTTGGCGGGTCTATTTTTCGTTTAATTATGTGTCTCGGTTGAAATTATATACTTAAGATACCTTTTTAATTTATATTTTAGATGTTAGTTTCGACCAAGGCTTAAGTTGCCTTACTTAGGCCATGGATTTATAATAGAAGCTTACGCTTCATGGATATTTCACTGTAGCCTTCAGTAAGGCATAAGGATAGATGGATCAGTGTTGGAAATAAGGATTTTTTTTTTAAACTGGACCTGTGGCCTAGGTATTTTTATTAAAACAACTGGCCACGGTGCCACTCACTGTAAACGTACAAGGGCAGTGAACGCAATGTCATGGATAATTGTAATCGTAGAGTGGACTGTAAAAGACACGGATTTGATAGTTTAAAAATCGTGGCAGGATGTTGGTTTTGAAGTTGACTATTAAGCTCGGGTTCTAAAACGAATTGTGAGCCGTATCTTATAAGAATTAGTAGAAGTGTAGAACCATTTTTAACCTCGTCCTAGAAGTGAAAAATTTCGCATTTCAGGCAAAAAATTGTTTTATAATAGATTAATACAAATGCAGACTGAAGGAACAGATATTATATAAAAAAGGACTTGGTTTGCCCAAGCCTGAAAAACAAAACGATAAGAGGTTTTTTCCAGTTGACTGAAGCGCGGATATTTTATTTTTCTATATAATTTTAAAGACAATCCGTATTTTACTACTCTTTAGAATTTAATTCAATCTCCTGATTTTACTGGTAATGGATTTATTTCCTATAAATTATTTGAAATAAAAAATTACTTATCTCAGATTTTTCAACAATTCCATTTTCGTAAAATTTTATCCTGAAAAATCTGAGATAAGTAATTTTTTATTTCAATTAATTTATAGGAAATAAATCCATTACCAGTAAAATCAGGAGATTGAATTAAATTCTAAAGAGTAGTAAAATACGGATTGTCTTTAAAATTATATAGAAAAATAAAATATCCGCGCTTCAGTCAACTGGAAAAAACCTCTTATCGTTTTGTTTTTCAGGCTTGGGCAAACCAAGTCCTTTTTTTATATAATCTGTAGTGCAGTGGTTATCACATCCGCCTCACTCCCGGAAAGCCACAGGTTCGAAACCGCGAAGTATTTTTTTTTCGCTTGGGATATGTAAAGACCTTTATAATTATCCGAACATTTGTGTCAAGGTCACATTATTTACATCTCCTTATCTCTGGTAGAACCAGAGTTACGAGCCTCTAAAGTTGGGTGTGACGCTATTCCTATGGCATGTTTTTGAATATTTCGCTAAATTTCTCGGCCCATGTTTGACGCAACCCCAAACCTTTGGTATAGTAAGATGGGGGACAAATTGGACGATAACATACTCAAAGGACATCCCCGTATCTCTACTAGAACCAGAGTTACGAGCCTCCAAAGTTGGGTCTAATGCTATTCCTATGGAGGGGTTGTTTGTTTACGTTTTGCTTAATTACTTGGCCCCTGTTTGTCGTAGCCCTACGTTTTTAGTATGGTTAGATGGGGGACAAATTGCACTATAACATACTCAAAGGACATCCCCGTATCTCTACTAGAACCGGAGTTACGAGCCTCCAAAATTGGGTCAAATGCTTTTCCTATGGAGGGGTTTTTTGTTTACGTTTTGCTTAGTTACTTGGACCTGTATTTTCGATCAAATATTAGCACATATCTGTAGTGCAGTGGTTATCACATCCGCCTCACTCCCGGAAGGCCACAGGTTCGAAACCGCGAAGTATTTTTTTTTTCGCTTGGGATATGTAAAGACCTTTATAATTATCCGAACATTTGTGTCAAGGTCACATTATTTACATCCCCGTATCTCTGGTAGAACCAGAGTTCCGAGCCTCCAAAATTTAGTCTAATGCATTTCCTATAGAGGGGTTTGTTTGTTCACGTTTTGCTTAATTACTTAGCCTGTATTTTCGATCAAAAATTAGAACATATCTGTAGTGCAGTGGTTATCACATCCGCCTCACTCCCGGAAAGCCACAGGTTCGAAACCGCGAAGTATTTTTTTTCGCTTGGGATATGTAAAGACCTTTATAATTATCCGAACATTTGTGTCAAGGTCACATTATTTACATCCCCGTATCTCTGGTAGAACCAGAGTTCCGAGCCTCCAAAATTTAGTTTAATGCATTTCCTATGGAGGAGTTTGTTTCTTTACGTTTTGCTTAAGTAGCCTCCTTACAATAAGTGAGACAAAAAATAAGTAGACGACGATATTGAGGTAGCCTCAAGTTTAAACTATCCTTGTATGGGGAGAAAAGAGTACTATAACATATCCAAAGGAGATCCCCTTGTCTCTAATAGAACGAGAGTTATGAGCCTACAAAGTTCAGTGTTAAAATCATAATTAACATAATAACAATAAGTGAGACAATACCATACGTTGACGAACATTTTGCTTAATACCTCGGCCCCTGTTTGTCGTAGCCCTATGTTCTTAGTATGGTTGGATGGGGGACAAATTGCACTATAACATACCCAAAGCACATCCGCCTATGTCTAGTAGAACCAGAGTCACGAGCCTCTAAAGTTGGGTGTGACGCTATTTCTATGCCATGTTTTTGAACATTTCCCTTAATTACTCGGCCCCTGTTTGACGCAACCCCTAACCTTTGGTATAGTAGGATGGGGGACAAATTGGACCATAAAATACTCAAAGGACATCCCCCTATGTCTAGTAGAACCAGAGTTACGAGCCTCTAAAGTTGGGTGTGACGCTATTCCTATGGCATGTTTTTGAATATTTCGCTAAATTTCTCGGCCCATGTTTGACGCAACCCCAAACCTTTGGTATAGTAAGATGGGGGACAAATTGGACGATAACATACTCAAAGGACATCCCCGTATCTCTACTAGAACCAGAGTTACGAGCCTCCAAAGTTGGGTCTAATGCTATTCCTATGGAGGGGTTGTTTGTTTACGTTTTGCTTAATTACTTGGCCCCTGTTTGTCGAAGCCCTACGTTTTTTGTATGGTTAGATGGGGGACAAATTGCACTATAACATACTCAAAGGACATCCCCGTATCTCTACTAGAACCGGAGTTACGAGCCTCCAAAATTGGGTCAAATGCTTTTCCTATGGAGGGGTTTTTTGTTTACGTTTTGCTTAGTTACTTGGACCTGTATTTTCGATCAAATATTAGCACATATCTGTAGTGCAGTGGTTATCACATCCGCCTCACTCCCGGAAGGCCACAGGTTCGAAACCGCGAAGTATTTTTTTTTTTTCGCTTGGGATATGTAAAGACCTTTATAATTATCCGAACATTTGTGTCAAGGTCACATTATTTACATCCCCGTATCTCTGGTAGAACCAGAGTTCCGAGCCTCCAAAATTTAGTCTAATGCATTTCCTATAGAGGGGTTTGTTTGTTCACGTTTTGCTTAATTACTTAGCCTGTATTTTCGATCAAAAATTAGAACATATCTGTAGTGCAGTGGTTATCACATCCGCCTCACTCCCGGAAAGCCACAGGTTCGAAACCGCGAAGTATTTTTTTTCGCTTGGGATATGTAAAGACCTTTATAATTATCCGAACATTTGTGTCAAGGTCACATTATTTACATCCCCGTATCTCTGGTAGAACCAGAGTTCCGAGCCTCCAAAATTTAGTTTAATGCATTTCCTATGGAGGAGTTTGTTTCTTTACGTTTTGCTTAAGTAGCCTCCTTACAATAAGTGAGACAAAAAATAAGTAGACGACGATATTGAGGTAGCCTCAAGTTTAAACTATCCTTGTATGGGGAGAAAAGAGTACTATAACATATCCAAAGGAGATCCCCTTGTCTCTAATAGAACGAGAGTTATGAGCCTACAAAGTTCAGTGTTAAAATCATAATTAACATAATAACAATAAGTGAGACAATACCATACGTTGACGAACATTTTGCTTAATACCTCGGCCCCTGTTTGTCGTAGCCCTATGTTCTTAGTATGGTTGGATGGGGGACAAATTGCACTATAACATACCCAAAGCACATCCGCCTATGTCTAGTAGAACCAGAGTCACGAGCCTCTAAAGTTGGGTGTGACGCTATTTCTATGCCATGTTTTTGAACATTTCCCTTAATTACTCGGCCCCTGTTTGACGCAACCCCTAACCTTTGGTATAGTAGGATGGGGGACAAATTGGACCATAAAATACTCAAAGGACATCCCCCTATGTCTAGTAGAACCAGAGTTACGAGCCTCTAAAGTTGGGTGTGACGCTATTCCTATGGCATGTTTTTGAATATTTCGCTAAATTTCTCGGCCCATGTTTAACGCAACCCCAAACCTTTGGTATAGTAAGATGGGGGACAAATTGGACGATAACATACTCAAAGGACATCCCCGTATCTCTACTAGAACCAGAGTTACGAGCCTCCAAAGTTGGGTCTAATGCTATTCCTATGGAGGGGTTGTTTGTTTACGTTTTGCTTAATTACTTGGCCCCTGTTTGTCGTAGCCCTACGTTTTTAGTATGGTTAGATGGGGGACAAATTGCACTATAACATACTCAAAGGACATCCCCGTATCTCTACTAGAACCGGAGTTACGAGCCTCCAAAATTGGGTCAAATGCTTTTCCTATGGAGGGGTTGTTTGTTTACGTTTTGCTTAGTTACTTGGACCTGTATTTTCGATCAAATATTAGCACATATCTGTAGTGCAGTGGTTATCACATCTGCCTCACTCCCGGAAGGCCACAGGTTCGAAACCGCGAAGTATTTTTTTTTTTTCGCTTGGGATATGTAAAGACCTTTATAATTATCCGAACATTTGTGTCAAGGTCACATTATTTACATCCCCGTATCTCTGGTAGAACCAGAGTTCCGAGCCTCCAAAATTTAGTTTAATGCATTTCCTATGGAGGAGTTTGTTTCTTTACGTTTTGCTTAAGTAGCCTCCTAACAATAAGTGAGACAAAAAATAAGTAGACGACGATATTGAGGTAGCCTCAAGTTTAAACTATCCTTGTATGGGGAGAAAAGAGTACTATAACATATCCAAAGGAGATCCCCTTGTCTCTAATAGAACGAAAGTTATGAGCCTACAAAGTTCAGTGTTAAAATCATAATTAACATAATAACAATAAGTGAGACGATACCATACGTTGACGAACATTTTGCTTAATATCTCGGCCCCTGTTTGTCGTAGCCCTATGTTCTTAGTAGCGTTGGATGGGGGGCAAATTGGACTATAACATACCCAAAGCACATCCCCCTATGTCTAGTAGAACCAGAGTTACGAGCCCCCAAAATTGGGTGTGACGCTATTTCTATGCCATGTTTTTGAACATTTCCCTTAATTACTCGGCCCCTGTTTGACGTAACCCCTAACCTTTGGTATAGTAGGATGGGGGACAAATTGAACCCTAAAATACTCAAAGGACATCCCCCTATGTCTAGTAGAACCAGAGTTACGAGCCTCTAAAGTTGGGTGTGACGCTATTCCTATGGCATGTTTTTGAATATTTCGCTAAATTTCTCGGCCCATGTTTGACGCAACCCCAAACCTTTGGTATAGTAAGATGGGGGACAAATTGGACGATAACATACTCAAAGGACATCCCCGTATCTCTACTAGAACCAGAGTTACGAGCCTCCAAAGTTGGGTCTAATGCTATTCCTATGGAGGGGTTGTTTGTTTACGTTTTGCTTAATTATCTGGCCCCTGTTTGTCGTAGCCCAAAGTTTTTAGTATGGTTAGATGGGGGACTAATTGCACTACAACTTGCTCAAAGGACATCCCCGTATCTCTACTAGAACCGGAGTTACGAGCCTCCAAAGTTGGGTCTAATGCTATTCCTATGGAAGGAGTTGTTTGTTTACTTTTTCCTTAATTACTCAGCCTGTATTCTCAGTCACCCATATTAACATATCTGTAGTGCAGTGGTTATCACATCTGCCTCACTCCCGGAAGGCCACAGTTTCGAAACCGCGAAGTATTTTTTTTTTCGCTTGGGATATGTAAAGACCTTTAAAATTATCCGAACATTTGTGTCAAGGTCACATTATTGACATCCCCGTATCTCTGGTAGAACCAGAGTTCCGAGCCTCCAAAATTTAGTCTAATGCATTTTCTATAGAGGGGTTTGTTTGTTCACGTTTTGCTTAAAGGAATACCGAACTGATTTAAAAATTATCTCAAATCTAAAGAGAACCTTACTATTTTGAGAGTTTAAACTCTTCTGATTCCAAAAATATGCTTGATAAATATTTAAATATGAGGAAAACACAGAAAAAACACTTCGAAAACTTGAAATTTGGGGGCAAAAGCAAATTTGCAGAGAAGATTTTTGGCGGGTTTTTCTCCTTGCTACTTCACTCACGGCATCTCGCTGAAAAGCCAAGCGCGCGCGTCCGAGACTCCCGAGTATACCAATACCGCGCGAATCTGAATAAATTAGGCTTAACGCGGTGCTGAAACACTAACAGGCGTCACGTGAGCAACATCAAGAGAGAAAATTTCTCCTTACTACGTCATCAAACGAAACAAAATTTAGCTAAGCCTTTTCCAAACACAAAACTTTGATTGCAATTATATAAATTGCTACGAAACCAAATACAAAAGTGAACATATCATAATAAACTAGATTTTTCAAGGATTTTTTTTCGTATTTTAAGTTTGGGGATGACGAAAATTATGGCAGTAACTCTTTAAATGCACCACCAAGAAGTGATATCTAGTTTATTAGGGAGAAGGTACAAGATGGCTAAGTATTCGCGTGCCATAGTCCCAGTCGCCCTTTCAAAATACAAGGGGGGACGTAAAAGGAGGTCGGGCTATTTCGCCTCTCCTCAGTCGGAAAATACGTAATTTTCGTCATTCGAGTCGCCCTGACGTGAGCTTTCAAGAACCAATGAGATACTGGTTGTAATTTAGAGGCAGGGATTAACTCCGGACTGGAGATAAAGCTGGAAATGTGGCTCTTTTATACCTTCTCCCTAATAAACTAGATATCACTTCTTGACACCACCGAATTTATGAAAGGCAAAGTAAAAGGAGCATCAAGACGACCTTTGGCAATTTCAATTATAAAGCGGCCATTATATTGCGTGAGCAGCAGTTAACTAATGGAGGCAATATATATATATATATTGTTCTGGTGATGGAGTCGTTTAGTTTGCCAAATAAATTCCAGCGGCCATGTATTGATTTTTGCTTAATTAAGGGACGGACACAGCACACGTACACGACGGCGAGACGTTGCGTGCGGATTGCCCCAAAGGTCGCATTATCAAGTTGGTAGAGCGTGATTTTAATTTCGCGTCCGGATAGGGGTTGACTCCGCTTTGTAACCAATTAGTCGCCTGATTAAAATTTAAAATTCGCCTTTCTGTCTAATTAGTAGGGAGCTTTAAAATTCCCGGCGCCGATAACTCGTTATTTTTCCTTTCCCTCTTTTTGCCATATACCTAGCTAGCTAGCTTTAGTAAATAATAAATCCATTTCTAATTTCGATGAAATTAAATTCGAAACTTTACCTTTTGTAAAATTTTCTCATGCGCTAGATAATAACTTTTCGTTTGTTTAATCTTTAATTAGGGTTAATTGTACATTTTTTTTGTTGTTGTTGAATGAAACTATATTTCTAGCTCGACGCAAATGAGATTTGGAAATGGTTCATTTGTAACGATACGTCTATTGAGTCCAATTAGGTAAATTTATTAGAATATTTTAAATTGATCAGTGCAGAATAGTAAAAGGAATCAGCGAATTAATTAATTTGTAAATAAGAAGATTGGATACTAAATCGATCAGTAACTTGGACTTATCGATGAAGAATAAAGCCAAATCGATCAGTAACTCAACATTATCGATGGCGATTAAAGTTAAATTGATCAGTAACTCAAAATTATCGATGACGATTAAAGTTAAATCGATCAGTAAGTCAAAATTATCGATGGCGATTAAAGTTAAATCGATCAGTAACTCAAAATTATCCATGACGATTAAAGTTAAATCGATCAGTAACTCATAATTATCGATGGCGATTAAAGTTAAATCGATCAGTAACTCAAAATTATCGATGGCGATTAAAGTTAAATCGATCAGTAAGTCAAAATTATCGATGGCGATTAAAGTTAAATCGATCAGTAACTCAAAATTATCCATGACGATTAAAGTTAAATCGATCAGTAACTCATAATTATCGATGGCGATTAAAGTTAAATCGATCAGTAACTCAAAATTATCGATGGCGATTAAAGTTAAATCGATCAGTAAGTCAAAATTATCGATGGCGATTAAAGTTAAATCGATCAGTAAGTCAAAATTATCGATGGCGATTAAAGTTAAATCGATCAGTAAGTCAAAATTATCGATGGCGATTAAAGTTAAATCGATCAGTAAGTCAAAATTATCGATGGCGATTAAAGTTAAATCGATCAGTAACTCAAAATTATCGATGGCGATTAAAGTTAAATCGATCAGTAACTCAGAATTATCGATGGGGATTAAAGTTAAATCGATCAGTAACTCAAAATTATCGATGGGGATTAAAGTTAAATTGATCAGTAAGTCAAAATTATCGATGGCGATTAAAGTTAAATCGATCAGTAACTCAGAATTATCGATGGCGATTAAAGTTAAATCGATCAGTAACTCAAAATTATCGATGGCGATTAAAGTTAAATTGATCAGTAACTCAGAATTATCGATGGCGATTAAAGGTAAATCGATCAGTAACTCAAAATTATCCATGACGATTAAAGTTAAATCGATCAGTAAGTCAAAATTATCGATGGCGATTAAAGTTAAATCGATCAGTAACTCAGAATTATCGATGGCGATTAAAGTTAAATTGACCAAATTAACGAAACAAATAAATGTATCGATAGGTCTAAAGCTTAAACGATCAATATAGAACTAAATGACGTATCGATGAAAGTAATACATTAATAACTGTATCGATCTGAAATGAATCGAAGATGTGTCGATCATGATATGAAACTAAAACAGTCATCTAATTAACTCAAAAATCATAAATATGGAATTCTTTTTACGATATCCATTCATCACTATAATTTTAATCGCTTAAGTTCATTAAGTATAACTACTTTTGGCACTCTCTTCTTTTAAACTACTGTCTTCCGCTCTTTTGAAGAACGTAAATATCCACACTCGAATTTTTAACACTTTATAAGTCTTAATTCCGAGTTTAAATTAATACGGAAAGGGGAGATGACGCGTAAAGTGAGTTAATCAGTTTAATTCATTCCCCAATTTATTTTAATTTCTCATTAATTTAAAGGTTTTTACGAGCTTCGTATCTGAAGTCAAAGGCAAAGTTTACAAAGTAGCGCCGGAAGTTTTAAGTTTTGGAAAGATAATGGCGAGTGTATAGTAGTAACCCGAGATGGAGTTTCTCTTTTTATTTCAATCTCCCGCCTTTCTCTCCCTATATTTAACCGGAAGTAGATTTCTGCTATAAAAACCTTTTTTCCCTGTAAGTCCAGCCAGTCCTGGCCTGCAGTCTTACGTCGTACCTCTTTTTTTCAATTTCCTAATCCTCATTACCTAAAGGATTCATAAATTTCGTTTAAAAATTAAAGCTTAAAAATAATTGTCACTATAAATTAGAAAAGAGTCAACAGTTTTTGGTGCTAGTGTTACCGAAGTCGTTTTTTTTTATAAAGCCGTTCTGCTGACTTCTTATCAGACTTAACCCTTTAACGTTTATGACCTCCCTTTAAAATTCTTAGCCAAGTTCGTACTAGCTGCAATATTGAACTTTATCAAAGTTAAAATGGTTAACTGGACTCTGCAACATTGATTATAACCCCTAGAAAACGCCATACCACTTTTGACGCGCGTTTACTCTCCCTCAGACTGGACACCATGAAACGTGGACACTACGTGCCTTTCTAGCTATGACCCCAAATGACCTTGATGATTAAAGACTGCCTACCCAGTTTCAATTGCACTCGCTACATGGAGGTACTTAAAACGTTTTAAATTTCACGACAATTTTGGATTTTTGCGCTTCTCTATGTAGTGCATTGCTATTAGACCAATATACTTGAACATTCAAGGACTTAGATCTCTTAGAAGCTCCCTTTAAACCGAATAAATTTTTCTGGTAACCCTTTTATTCAATTACGATCAATGCGAACGTATCTTTCGAGAGGTGACATAAACTGACATTTTTCCGAAGAAGCGACTTCCGGTTTTTAATCTAAGCGCGCAACGCCCACCGCGTGGCGCCAGAACGATAAGTTTTTAACCTTTTCATTGTTCGTCGCCTGCCCTTCCGAGTCGACGTTAACCCTTTTGAAAGACGATGCAAATATTGACTCTGACAATGCTTCCAGTTTTTTTTCTTCTCTCTCTTCTGAGCCTACAACATCACTACGCTTCCCCGTATCACGCATCCACCCGGCTATCAAAAACTGCCTGGTTTTCATTTCAATTTTATACTCGCCCCTAGCTCATTCTAGTTCATAATCGCCCCGTTAGAGGCGCTTTAAGTAATATCTTCCGCACATTTTTTTTTTCGTCGCGCCACCTATCTAGTAACTGCGTCTGGAACGACTGAGATACGGAGACATTTTTGGGGACACTTTAAATATTTTTTTATCGTTCAGGCTTGGCGACAATCGTGTATAGACCATTTTGGAAATTACATACAGAGAAACCAACACACAGGGGCGAGGTCGCCATTGGGGTACCCTCCCTTTCGAAAAGAAGTAGCGCTAGATGTATTGCGAGTTTGCTAGCGTGTAGTGAACTGGGGCTCCATAAGCCGTAGCTTCTTGGCGTACGGGACAATACCCCAATGGCGGCCTCGCCCCTGGGTGTTGGTTTTGCTGTACGTAATTTCCGAAATGTTCTATAGCCAAATAGGACTTTTGGAAATAGTTATCTTGAATTTTTCGTTTGCCCAAAGCTATTGTGTATTTTTTCTGTAACCAATTCAAGGGTTTTTCTTGAAATGGGATAACACGTCTTATATTTGACTCGAAGAAGTATACATAGTTTTCTGACTAGGAGGGTTCATACCATTTACACAAGGAGGCCAGGCTTCAGGTGTTACACAAGGAGGCCAGACTTCAGGTGGTACACAAGGAGGCCAGACTTCAGGTGGTACACAAGGAGGCCAGACTCCCTGGTGAAGTCAAAAGCCCGGCCTCCAAGCCGTGTCGTTGCTATAAGAACTATCCAAGTAGTCTTTAAAATAAGGATTCATTAACAAATTTAAAATATTTATTGGGAAACAATAAACGAGTTAATCACCATTCACCAGTTACCAGTTTACAACATGATTTCAATTTGTTTAATAAGCTGTTTTTAGGCCTACATTCGCGCTCGCTCTGAGACGTATTTCGCATTCCTCATATACAAAAGCTCTTGGAAATTGAAAACCAGCGGATTAATATTTAATGTTCACTCGTGTAAGAAAGAAAGTAGGCCGTTAAAAAAGAAGTAGAAAATCAGATAACTTGGCAATCCCCAAAAGGGTTACGAGACACAAAGAGAAGTAAATAGCTAAACTGCGGAAGATTGAGGGTTTTCCAAGTTTTTCCGGATTTCTTCTCTCTTTGGCGTCATTGAGGTCCCATTGGTTTAATTGGTCGAAATTGTTACTTAAGCGTCCAAACCACTTTAGAACATTAGCAAGGGTGGCCCCTATTTTTTTCCGGAATCAGCGTTTCTCTTTATCCGTTTCATCCCCCTGAAACTCGGTCTTATAGTGTTTGTTTTCTCTGCAGCTCCATGCTTTTTTTTCTGCCTCTGGCTTTCCCTAGAGGAATCGTCGCTTCGGATAAAAAGCTTTTTATACATCTTTGTGCCATTGCTCCGCGACCCGGCCTAAGTAACTTAACTATTGTAAGTATACCTCGTAAGAGTGGGAACTATAGAAAAAGAGAAGAAACCTTTTCGACGTAAAAAAGGGGGGAGGCAACACTCAGTATCGGGACATACAAGAGGGGGTTGATACATTGCCGTCTCTCGTGATAAAAAAGACTACTGCGCTGGCGCTAAAAAGTGAGAGGGAAGGCAGAGTTTTACCCCCATGTTACATCGAAATGGTCTATTAGTTTTAAAAAAGTGAGCTCTGAAACTGCATCGCGATCTCTGGCGCTTGACAACTATTTAACAACAAAGGACAAGTGTTCTTTCGTCGTAACTTAAATGGACTGTAAAGAGGGGCATCGGCGGGTGGGTAAAAATTATTTGGAATTCGTCAGAGGCACGTGGCTGAGGAGAGGCGTGGTTCAATGAAGCTTAGTTCGTTTTATTTCGAAAATTACCACTTCATGGAATTGGCGCTGAAATGTTGCGAAAAACAAGGACTAGATGTCCAGTTCCACACCATGAGGAGTCTTTGTATCTTGACATCACGTGATGTCTGTGACGTATTTCAAATAATTTTTACCCACCCGTCGATGCCTTCTTTGCAGTTCCTTTAAATTGATATTGCTCCAAAATGATAAGTAACGTGGTAGCTCCCTATTTGATTTACTCCGATTAAACGCGTACTTACATGATTATGAAACCTATGGTCACGCAATATTCTTTCTGATTTTTGCCATTCGTTTCGGTGTAGTATTATATCGTAATCTCCGCAGTGTTTGTGCACCATTTGCCGTGTATACATCCGCTATGTCATCGGATCTTTTATTCTGTTTTGTGAAATACAAATCAGACAATCCATTAAGTAGAATATACTTCAGGGAATACAGTTAAGCGCATGAATATACTATACCTCCCAAAAAATACGAACTGTTTTCAAATCCGGTGCAGTTGTGATATAACTGTTTAAAGGACCTGGCTAGATTTTTTCCCCTTTTTATTTGAAAGAACACATAAAATAATGAATATTTTAAATTGGAACCACGCATCCATTTTATAAGAAGTTAAGTTTTCTTTCAATACCCTTCGCGTTAAGCTTCGATCCATTAAGTAGATCACCTCAGGTGTCTATGGTGACCTTTCATTACGTCATGATCCGCGTCACAGAGAGGTCAGTAATGTCATTAAGCACTAATTGGTCGATGAAAGAAACTTGAGAAAGCGTTGTAACATCATACCAAAGAGAATATACCATTAAGAGGAGCGGAAACTTTGGAAATAGGGAACGGCTCTGAATTTGGAGAAACTAGTTCCGGTTGTTCACGTGACTCTTAAAAATTACCTTATGGTACTTCAACGTTCAACTCAGAGATGAACCCTTTGCCACCACCAAAATATGCAGTTGTCATAATTTAACCAATAAAAGACGTCGCTGCTTAGCCAATCAGCAAAAACCGGATCTAGTTACTCCAAAAACCGTGGCCGGGCTTTTCAAAAGCCTTGTGAAAGGCAAAAGTTTCTGCTCCTCTTGGTATATTCTCTTTGGTCATACAGAGCATTATAAGGAAGGTTTTATCAACCCATATTTTCTCTTGTTTCATATTGTTTAAAGATTCGTGGTTATATACTTTGAAATATTAGAATAAAATAGAAAATTCTTGGTATTTTCCTTTATAGATAAATGTATACACCCGAAGTTCTGGTTAGTATATTGGCGCAGTATTTATCCAATTATCACAACCACCACTTTTCTCAATTACCCAATGTTCCATATCAGGTAAACCCAAAATAGTTCTTCAAATAAAAATGTTATACTTGAAAGAAAACCCCATCCTCCTGCCGTTATATACCTCTTTTCGCTTAATTTGAAACGAAATAAATTCGTTCAGTACAAAACGAACCCGTATTTGTACACTTTTATGCACACACACAGATATATATAGAGTTTAAAAGCGGTTCGACGGAGATTGGAGGATAGGTAATACAGGTATCTTCCTAATGCGACGTTGAATAGTTGATGGAAAAAGGGAAAATGAAGCCTTAAATCCCCAGGTGAATTTGTGTGTGTGTGTGTTTGTACATAGCAAGCTGTATACAGCGAGTAAAGCGAGTCTCGGACGCCGCTCTTTCTAGTGAATGGCTTCGAAAACGTTTTTGTAAACATCTAGCGAACTCTCGGGCCTCCTGACGTATTTTGCCGGATGATTGGTCTTTTCTCTCCCGAGACTTCATGCTCAGTTTCCGGGACTCTCTTTTGATCGTCTGCCCCTGTATTACCAGGCCCCTATCTTACAGTTTTCTCTTTTTTATAAACCTGAAATGGATTCCCGCGAAGGTACAGACAGTACTGTTATCTCGGAAATCAGTATTGAACTTAGAGAATCTAATACGTATCGTGGCTAGAAGATGAGTTCAAACACCTAGACCTACGCGTAACAACATCAGGGTTCGTATGGATAACCTGGAAAAGTCAGGGATATTGAAAATAGGGGGGGGGAGTCACGGATTTGAAGTCAGGGATTTGGTTTGGTATCTCAAACCATGCATCGAGCAATGCTAAATATTGGTCAAGTGTGATGAAGTGGGCTCTGGTAAACGCCTTAAAATGGTATGATCAGGGATATTGGCAAAATTTGGTCAGGGATAAGCTGGAAAAGTCCTGGATTTTCAATATTAAAATTTCTTCCGGACCCTGAACAACTATTTATCGCTATTTACATTATCTAAAATTAACCAGAACCGATTTAAAGCCTTTTTTCTTCTGTATGTTAAAATTTTCGAAGCATTTGGCTCTAGCTAGACATCGTCAGAGGTATTTCAAATGCACTCCACTGTCTGTTTTGGAGTGGCAGATCAATAGTGCTTGGATGTGTTTTTCGACCCGAGCCATATTTCAAAGAGATTAATGGAAAATAAGAAAAAAAACTATACATTTTTAGCTTCGCGTGAATTGACTTTAGACCTATATACGTATACTCTTCTGATAGGACCATTTCCCCCGTAGGAGAAATAAGCTTTATTTGTATAAAATATCAACTTATTTCAACTGTTTTCTATTTTTTATTTTCTTTCAATGCTATTCCCCAATCTAAATGGCTGGAGGCCTTTTTTTGTCTGGATGCGATTGAAAAAAATAGAAATAAATCGTATTACCTCATCTTATTTCACTGAAAATCTTATGTTTTATTAGTAGGCCTGTATGTGAAAATTTTATTTTTTGAACTTCAACTGAAGGAAGTTAAAACGCGTACTAGATCCACTCCTTTTAAACATAAGTTTATATGGTTAAACATATAAATATATTCATTTCAAAATGCGCTTCTGGTCACTTACGATCCTCGCAACTCCTCTTTAAACTATAACTATACCGTTACTACATCTGCGTTTCTATTTTAAATCCCGAAATTTAGCGAGCACTTTACAATTAAAAGTTATATTATACCGTGCGCGTAAGGCCAAGTCCTATATCTATTCTATTTGATTCTGTTGCACTAAATTTATGTCAAATATAAGGAGAGACTAACATTATAGGGGGTAACATTTGTGTAAACGTGGGCGTCCGTCTCTCCTCTGAGAGTCAGTCGGGAGAAAGAGAGAAGAGATGATGAACGAAAATTTCTGTTTACTGTGTGATTAAGACTTAAAGACGATGCAAAATTAATGCCGGAGAAATTTCCCTGGCGTATGCAGAAACAAATTTAATTAGGTCTTTTCCAAACAAATATTCCGAGTAAGTAGACCCATTTGAGACCTCAGACTCTTCTCCATCATTCTAAACTATCTAGCCTCTAGCCTTTCATTTACCCAGGCAATTGCTCCCTTCTATAGTGACGCAAATTAATGCCCCAATAATTTTGTCTAGCAACGTGGCAATTCCGTTTTGGTTAAATTGATGGCTACGAATTCCGACTCTGCATTGGTGCAAGTCAGATGTCAATTGGTTTGATATTCTTGGTTATTTTAGGATAATATAATTAGCGATGGGGCGAGACATCAGTGTGCACACTGTACATTTGACTGTACAGGGAGTATCTCTTTGAGCCCCTAAAGTCGTGGCAAATGGGAACTTCATAGCGTTAAACCTGTAAAGAGAAAAAGGTTATCCTTTGACGACCTTCCTGAGCTTCACGAGTTCTTTTTCGCATAGAGGAAAATAGAATGGAGAAGTAAAGGCAGAACCTGCTTTTCCAGGATTTTGACGCCAGCCTTCAAGAGCGGGAGGATAGGGTTGGTTTGAAATGTATTCTTCGTAGCGTAATGGGAGGAAGGACTGTCGGATGGGTATCACCCTCTTTACCTCTCCTTCCAATTTTACTCCATGATATTCGGTAAAGCCAACATCCTGTTAGTCTTTATTTACATATCTATTGATCACGAGCACAACGAATTGAAAAGTTTAATTTGACTGAAACGCGTATATTATTTGATAATAATATTTATGAAGCTTTCAAAATTAAGACGTATAACTCTATACAAAATTTTACCAAAATGCATTCCCTCAAGAAAACGGTATGTAACTTCAAACGAAGGCTTGCAGGTTCGCTAATAAATTGACTCGAGTCATAGATTGAACTTTAATTAAGATTTATAATTTTTACAAAGTAAACGCGATTACCAAGTTCTAGGAATTTTAAATTTAATTTAATTAAATGAATTTCCCATATCTAATAATTTCCATATTCCTTAATGTTTAATCATATTTGAACGGAAGATCTCTAAGGCCCACCCAGACTGACCGAACTTGTGACCATCTTTGAAAACTTTATGAAATTTGATGCAACTCTTTTTTAAATCAATTTTAGAATTGAACTGAATTTAATTAACTTATATAATTTTTACAAGGTAAACATGTTTACCAAGTTTTAGGAATTTTAAATTTAATTTAAATGAATTTCCCAAATTTAATAATCTATATATATTCTTTAATGTTTAAATATTTTTGAACGGAAGATCTCCAAGCCCGACCCAGACTTTTCGAACTCGTGACCTTGTTTGAAAACTTATTAAATTTGATATAACTCTTTTATTTAATCAATTGTACAATTGAACTGAATTTAACAGACTCTTGGTAGCTTTCGTTTAAGGATTAGATAAACTATTTCTCTCCAAAACGCAGTGCCAATATGATCTGATAACATAATCTAACCAGGGTTCGAATTAAAAATATCCCCCCCCCCCAAAAAAACACTTAATATAACTATCATTAAAATCTTCAATTTTGATGAATTTAAATGCTAAAATAATTTCATTTTAAAGATATAGTTTAAGATATTTATTGTTTCAAATTCAGAGTATTATTTAATAATATTTATTTATTATTTTTATCAAACATTAAGGCTTTTTTTACTAAGCAGTTACTTTTAAATTACAATTTCAACAATTCCGGAAACTGCTAAATATAAAAAACCCAATAAAACCCGGGTTTCGCCTAACCCATGTTCAGACATCCAGGTCATCCGCTTAATTATATTGCATATGTGAGAAGCTTTGCGATAATCGTTTTCGACCTATGGGTGTGGAAAAATTCCACGTATATATATATCAATTAACCAAAGTACAAAGGCTTTAGTTGATTAATTAGCTTAATCAAACTGTGCAAACCCTTTTTGCGTGTGTGTTTCCAATTCTCATAGGAGATCACTCATCCGGATCATGACCAAATTAACCCCCCAATTTTATAAATCAGTCCTATTCTTTCTTAGCCACGCAATGTATACCCTCGTTCCTCCAGCATCTAATAAGGATCCTTTCTATTCTCTAATAAAAGGTTACTCTGGAAGTCACGCTGTATTAGCTTCAAGCGCAAAACGGACCCGAGTATATCGTTCACGCACGGAAAACCATCGCCAAGAATTCTTCAACCTTACCTGCAGGAGTCTGGAAGAATATTGGAAAAGGAGGATACGTAACCTGGAGGCAGTATTAAGTGATATCATCATATTCTTTCTCACGTCACAAACGAAACGAAGTTCCATTCAGGGCTTGAAGAAATGTAAGTTTTAATTTTAAAGTCCAATTTCCTATAAGGTTTTAAGATGGGATTTGAGATTTTGTAGTCTTTGAACAGTTTATACCAAAAGAGTTACTATCAAATTTTACGCACATTAACCAATTTTCAAATCAGAGCGCTGCGTCCCATAGTCCCTTAACCTTTTAGGTCATAGCGCTGCGTCCCATAGTCCCATTACCTTTCAGATCATAGTGTCGAGTCCCATAATTTCCCTGCAAATTTGGGGTAACAAAACCTTGATCATACATTTCACCGCTTTAAACGTTATTCTTCATCTGATTTGCTTCGATGATCGACGATATATAAGCTTAAATCGCGATAATTATCGTGTTATCGAGGTCAATATAGGCGGGACCTTGATCGCATAGTCTCTGAACCTTTTAGATCATAGCGCTGCCTCCCATAGTTCCATAACCTTTCAGGTCATAGCATCGAGTTCCATACATTTGCCTGCAAATTTGGGGTAACAAAACCTTCATCATACATTACACCGCTTTAACGTTATTCTTCATCTGATTTGCTTCAATGATCGACGATATATAAGCTTAAATCGCGATAATTATCGTATTATCGAGGTCAATATAGGCGGTGACCTTGATCGCGTTATTTTTTCGTATTTTCTACTTCTTCTTTCACCACAAAAAATGAACCATTAATTCTTTAAGCAGATACTTGAAACCTAGCCTAATCTGGCTATAATAACTGAAGATTAGACGTACTCTTCAAAATGGCCGACATACCATGGCCTGTACCTAGGGGAAATTATATATGACTTTTAGAACTGATGACATTAATCTATTTGGGTATATCTGTCAAATTGCTACTCCAAGTATTGATACTCTTCTTGTCAGCGTTTCGCTCCCGAAATTGGGTCCACCATAGTCGATAGGGTATTCTCTTTTATAAAGAGTTTGCCCATCCGCCGCTGCTATACACTGCGCACCACGAATCCAGTCATAGATTCATCTCTATATAAAAAGCAATTACGTAAGGACGTTGGTTGCGTGTTTGGACTAAGAGAAAAAAGAAGAACTAGATTCTAGGAAAAGAAGGGTGCCTCGATGGATGGTGGGCGTACGCACCCCTTTCCAATCACTCGCCCAATTCGGCTTGAATGGAAAAGAAATTTTCCGTACGTTTCCTATATGGATCCTCTCGTCGTCCTCGTCAGCCCCGAAGGGAATTTTTCTGCCCAGCCTCCCTCGTCGTTACACGCTTCGACTTTTATATATTTTTCCAAAAAGGTTGCCCAATGAGAGTTGATTAACCGTGAAATTATGGCAAGTTCATTTTTCAACTCCGAGCTCCGGAATTATTCAGATATCAAAGTGTGGACGGGTTTTCTACGTATCAGTTTGAGATCTTAACGAACATTTTCACGGTCTATTATCTAGTTAATTAGAAGTTATGTTCATCGTATGACGATCTTTGTTCTTAATTCTCACACTATTACTAATTTTCAATTTTATAATAATGCTTAATTGATGTTGCACATTGTGATATATGTGCATGGCTCTATGAATCTCGAGCCTTGAACACGTCAGTGGTAACGTCGTTAATGAAAAAGTTTCTTAATCTAAAACTACTAATCATGTTTTGAAAGATAAAAGCTGGATTTTATCGCCGAATGTTTTACTTAACATATTTCATTTTTGGTTATTAATTGTGATATCTCTGAAAATGTTTTATAACTTAGGATTGGTTGACTTCTGCGACATAGAGCCCCGCGAGCTAGTATTCGTTTCAATCTGCGGGCCTGTGAGCCCGTTGCTTGAATCGCGGGGACACAAGGGGAACCCAGTGTTGTGTACATAGGCGACGAAATAGGTTTTGACCCCGGCCAATCAGCTGTAACCTTTCAGGGAGCAAATCGTACCTACATATCTTTTCTTGTGTTTAAACGACGACCTGGAAATAAATTAATTTGCTGGGCAAACACGAATCTAGCTTCGTCGGTATATACTCGACGAGACGGAGGGAGGGAGGGAGACTGAAGCACCGAGGGGAGGGGGCTTCCCCCACCCAGGAAACCCGGGCCTCGGTGAGGCTTATAATAACTATTTCGTATTGATAACCGCGCACCATCATGCCTAGAATCCATAAGAGTTTGTTTTGGGGCACCCCATGAACCCCTTATTTTGTTGAATTATAAAACGATAGTTGGGACTATATCATGCGTGATGCTTCGGGGAACTCTTACTATACTCCTTGAGCGGCTTGCAATTGACAGGGATGAGGCCATTCCAAAAGAATTCATCCGACCATAATTCGTGAGTCGCAATCAAATTTTTACCGATTTAAAGTAATTTAGTTTGCGAGTTTCCAAGAAATTAAGCGAGTGTTTCACGAAGCCCTTCAACCTTAACTGGTTCTTGTCTCTTTTTTTTTGAATATTTTTCTTGAAATTTACGTCTTTTCCAAGCGACTCACACGGTATAATATGCCTTGCGTTGTGTTTGATTGGTCTTCTTTGAACGTAGCGCGTATAGAGTAAGAATAGACAGAAAAAAATAAATATATATATATTTTTTAGATAAACTCTATTCCAATATACAGGGTGTTTTTGAAAAGTCCATCACAAATTAAGGAGCGTGTTTATTGGACCAAACTGAGTGAAACGTATCAAAGAACATGGGGTCTACAACATTTAGTTTCGGAGATATGGCCCCCCAAACATTTGCCCCAAAAACGAGAAAATATCCCAAAATGTGGAGTAAGGGTTATTACCATTACCCAACTTGTTTCGAAGTCATAGACAATTTCAATAGCCTTGAATTTGAGAAACACTACTGTAACTTTAGATAGCAGAAGGGTATAAATGGGTAGAAGTACGCGTACGGCGGTAATGTAAAGCTAATACCAAGTGTCATAGTGTTTTAAGATTTCTCAGCACCCAGTAAAATGGTTGCGATTGAAGGTTGTGTTTTGTTCATTACGTTAGTGTTTGATGTGTCACAGAGAAAACGCCATGATACGATCCCAATGTAAATGTACTTTTTATTGGTTCTTAATTCTTAATCTGTAACAAATAACTACTACAAGAATTGTTCAAAGTGTTCACCACCCGCGTTAAGGCAAACTTGAACACGCCTTACAAACGATTCCCTAACACGTTGCAAAATGCCTGGAGTATCGCCAATAGTTTGACAGGCATTAACGATTCGTCGACGAAGCTCTTCCACATCAGGTACTTCACTCTGATAAACTATGTCCTTCAAGTGGCCCCAAAGGAAGAATTCGCACGGGTTAAGGTCGGGTGATCGAGCAGGTCATTCCACGGGTCCACCTCGACCTATCCACCGAAAAGGGAACGTCGCGTTAAGGTGAGCCCTGACAGCGAGACTGAAATGTGGTGGTGCACCGTCATGCATGAACCACATTCTGCGTACTAAACCTAAGGGCACGTCGTCAAGTAATTCCGGTAAAACGTCTTGTAAGAATTGTAGGTACGCCTCACCGTTTAACCTGGGCCGAATATGCGGATATGAACCTAATGTATGGACGAGCCGAGGGGAATGCTGCTGCAGCTGTACGTTTTTATCAGGAAAGATTTCCGCAAAGACGCTTACCAAACCGACTGACGTTCGAGGCTGTGGACAGACGTTTACGACAGGACGGATGAATCCAACCGGCTGGACCTCAACCTAGAGAGCAAGAAGTCCCAGAGGCCGTAGAAGACGAAGTCCTTACTATTTTCGAGGACGAACCAGCAGCAAGTACCCGCCAGGTGGGTAAGCGATTAGGCTTTGGTCACGTGCTCGTGTGGAAAATCCTCAAAAGTCACCAGTTTCATCCTTACCATTTTCAAAAGGTTCAAGGTTTGAATCCCGCGGTCTACCCACGACGCATGGCGTTTTGCCAGTGGTTTCAGCCTCAGATAAACGCCATTGTTTTCCCGCGTAGTCTGTTAGTCACAGACGAAGCTATCTTTTCGCGAGATGGTATTATTAACCTGCATAATAAGCATCAATGGTCCCCAAGAAACCCTCACGCAACGTTCGTTAAATCTCACCAAGTACAATTTAGTTTAAACGTGTGGTGCGGTATTGTAGGTGAAAATTTAATTGGACCGTATTTTCTACAGCCCAGGTTAAACGGTGAGGCGTACCTACAATTCTTACAAGACGTTTTACCGGAATTACTTGACGACGTGCCCTTAGGTTTGGTGCGCAGAATGTGGTTCATGCATGACGGTGCACCACCACATTTCAGTCTCGCTGTCCGAGCTCACCTTAACGCGACGTTCCCTTTTCGGTGGATAGGTCGAGGTGGACCCGTGGAATGACCTGCTCGATCACCCGACCTTAACCCGAGCCATTTCTTCCTTTGGGGCCACTTGAAGGACATAGTTTATCAGAGTGAAGTACCTGATGTGGACGAGCTTCGTCGACGAATCGTTAATGCCTGTCAAACTATTCGCGATACTCCAGGCATTTTGCAACGTGCTAGGGAATCGTTTGTAAGGCGTGTTCAAGTTTGCCTTAACGCGGGTGGTGAACACTTTGAACAATTCTTGTAGTAGTTATTTGTTACAGATTAAGAATTAAGAACCAATAAAAAGTACATTTACATTGGGATCGTATCATGGCGTTTTCTCTGTGACACATCAAACACTAACGTAATGAACAAAACACAACCTTCAATCGCAACCATTTTACTGGGTGCTGAGAAATCTTAAAACACTATGACACTTGGTATTAGCTTTACATTACCGCCGTACGCGTACTTCTACCCATTTATACCCTTCTGCTATCTAAAGTTACAGTAGTGTTTCTCAAATTCAAGGCTATTGAAATTGTCTATGACTTCGAAACAAGTTGGGTAATGGTAATAACCCTTACTCCACATTTTGGGATATTTTCTCGTTTTTGGGGCAAATGTTTGGGGGGCCATATCTCCGAAACTAAATGTTGTAGACCCCATGTTCTTTGATACGTTTCACTCAGTTTGGTCCAATAAACACGCTCCTTAATTTGTGATGGACTTTTCAAAAACACCCTGTATTTATACTCGGAGCGAGATTGAGGATCATTTTTTTATTTGGTTTGGTTTTTAACTCGCTGTTCCCAATCGGATAATCGAATGGTTTCGATGGGACGCAGTTATAATAATGTAAAGTTAATAGAAAAACGTGTGGGAAATCATGGCCTATTATGGCATTTTAATCCACTCCATAAAGCTGTTCGCCATTTTGAGGGTATACAATTAGGTTTCTTAGTGATTCAGTCACATGTTGGCCATCCTGCATCTTGACCTTATTTTGTAAGCGATACTCTTTAAATAAATGTGTTTTAGGGCAAGGGTATTATTAGGCTTTTCCTGATGTAAACAATATCGCGTTGTTAGACGAGGCCACACAGCAGCGGGCGTTATATAGGCATTGGGAGTTTTTGGAGCGGCGGTGTGGATGATGGAAGCCGCAAAGTGACGCGGAACTCCGTCATCCCTTGTCATCCCCGGAAATCGATCAGTTTGACCTCCCGCCGCGAATCTTTTCGCCTCGCTTATGGACGCTTGGTCATACTCTTTTCGATACGGGCCTTCCCACCCAATATTACGTAGTATATATAGTATAAGCTAAGCTCTTCTCCCTTTAGCGTTTACGTCTGAGCCGCGACTTTTCTTCCTTCTCAATCAACGCCTCTAAGAAGAGTCTTGTCATCAAAAAGAAGAGTCCCCATCCTCCCTAATACTCGCTGGCAATCAGTTCTCTATCGCCCTACCACAAATACAGTGACATAATGCCGCTATTTTCGGATATTAGGATCGTTTTGCTATGTTTCTCTTTATCGTTTCCTTCTGTGGCATAGTGGGGGCGCAGTTGTGTGTGCCATACGCCTAACATATTCTGCATAAGTATGGGGTCGAATGGATATTCGTTACAAGCACGTATCCCTTTTAATAGGTTAGAAAGGAGTATTTTTGTCAGTTTGTTAAACTCTAATTTTACTCGAGCCCCTTTATGGTTACTTCTCCTTGCGCACTAGTGTGTCCCAGTGTAAACACTTCTACAGGCGCCGGTAGGAAATCTATGGAAAACCCTGCCACTTGAAGTTAGCTTTCTTTCAAAAATCATAATTGAGTAAGCCTTTTTGAAGTGTGTTTGAATCTTTTTTTTTCATTCTGAGGCTAGAATTTAATAACTGATGTTATTCACTCATTCCGAAAAAATTAGAATTCGAATCGTGTATAAAATATGACTTTAATCAGTGGCCATCTTGGAAAATGGAGGTTGTTTCTCATTATTGTGTCACGAAACAATGCAGTTTAAAATTCCAGAAGTTAAATGCACCAGAGGCAATGTTATACGACGCTATATCTAATGTAAACTATAATAGAGGAAAAATGTAGCCCATGGAATTCGTGGTTAAAAAAATGTAACTCAAGTATACATTGTCTCCATCGGAACAATTCTTTCCCTTCTGTTTTATGTTTATTTCTCTAGCTTCCCTAACTATTTCCCCATGCATATCCACACGTTTTCCGTAGAAAAACTATAGAAATCTCCCCATTTCTTGCACGCAAAACCAGTAGGGGCCGAATATCCCCGTTGCCATCGTTTATTCTACGGATTTTCTTCAATAAGACGCGCTTTTCAACACGCCTAAATATATATAGTTTTTCCTCTAACCCAATGTCTTTGACACTATACGCAACAGTGACAGGGCGACAGAAGCGGGCCTGTTGAATAGTTTATACGCTCTTTCTCTATGCGAGGGCCAAACCTTGGTTGACTTTCTTAAAGGACTACTGAAATGAAATTCGAAACCCATTAAAATTATTTATTTTTTAGCAATAAGGCCAATTGGACGACAACTTGTAAAACCAGTCATGTGCTGGTACAAATCGTTCAATAGAAATTTTTAGTACAACGTCAATGCTTTACAGTGTGTGGCCTAACCAGTTGTCTAATGGTTTATGTATTCCTTTAAAGGGGGATGTTTTGGGAAGAAACTGTAAACGGAAGTTGTAATATTGAATGGATAGATGGCGAGACATTAAGCGTAAGCGCAGCGGTCTTATTGCGCAAATTAAAAGAGGATGAAGATTGAAGTTTGGTCTTCGCATCTGGGTTTTTTCGACCATGGTTCGCATTGGGTTTTCTTGCCAACTTTAACAATAGCTCCGATTGTTTAAAGTTTTGGATGAGGGACGGGGCGCGGTGCGTGGTATAGAAGCTGGTAGTTGTTTTAAAGATAATGTTTAGAAGCCGTTTACTACAGTTAGTTTGGTAATGGCGAGACGCTTTTAAAACCGGGAAACGAGATCACAATCTGCTGGCGAATTCGTTTTCTAAAAGGGAAGCGCATTCGCAAATCGTCAAATTTGGGTCTAACATTTCCTATATAGTTAAAAGTTTCGTTTAATGAGCAAGGTCTAGCGTCTTTACAAACTTTCCCACGTTTGTAAAGACGCTACTTGTAGATTCCCTTAATTGGACACTTCAATTACTGGCTAGTGAATTGTGACAGAGTAAACGCCTTAACTCCTGGGAAAATCGAAACACCTGACGATTCTCCCACGGCAGGAGCTAGTCAGACAAAACAATGAGTTAGGGCTGCATTCGCTCTTTGACGATTCCCGTACCAGTTTATAGTATACTTTGAAGTTTAATGTAAAAATCTGAGTTACTAATTAAGGCTTAATATTGTTCGAAGTCAGTGTACCTAACTGTATACGTAAAGGAATCTTACGCCTATTGTCCCAATTTGAATTTTTGGTCCTTTTATAAATGCGCAAATGGACAGAGGTCCCCCTGAAAATCAATCCATGAAATAATCGTTGTTAATACCGCAAACCGTCACTTTCACCGCCTGGTCTAGCCTCATCTCTTCTCTTTAACACTACTAGTATCAAATACAGAGTAGAAAGTGGAGAATATACACTCCACTCCGAGAGTCTCCTCCGAGCCCTCGAAGAGTCGGGAGAAAGATGAGAGTATCTAGACGGATCCATCCAGACCTCGGGAGGAGCGACCATTACGTATGCGAGCCTCTAACCAATCGGGAGAAGGCGAGGCGGAGTTTCAACCCATCCTGATGAGAGAAAGAGAGGGGGGTATAAAAATTCGGTAGTATTCCTTCGTTGACTGTTGTTGCTTCCGGAAAAGCGGAAGACTCGAGCCGAGTAGTATTTTCGAGATGATGATCGTCAGAGGAGAGCTTTACTCTCCGCGTCCCGTAGATGGATAGAGCTTGTTTATAACTAAATCAAAAGTCATTTGCCCAGGAGTGACCATTACCTACACACGGCGTCTGACCATGGCGGAAGACATTGGTATCGAGACGTCGGAACGCGGCGGTAACGTCAACGCAACCGGCGGCGGTGGTACAACGGTGAAAACGATCAAAACGGAAGACGGTGTTTTGAACTTGCAACAAGTGAAGAGACCGAATCCAATCATGCATAACGCTTTGAGTAACTCGGCCGGACATCAACAAAATAATTCCAATTCGAACAATGTCAATAATAACGCGTCGAGTCACACGAGGTTTTCCGTCGACGATATCTTGGACCCTGGTAAATTTACGGGAAACAGTGCGGTCAGTAACGTTGTGGTTTCGACCCAACATCATCACCAAAGTCACGTATCTTCGGCGGCCTCCGCTTTGCATCATCATTTTAGAAACACGTGGCCGGCTTCGATTTTGCCTTGGAGGACGAACGGAGGACCCGGGAGAGTACATTTAATGGGTGGACCCACAGTCAATACTCTTAACAACGGAGGATCCGATCAATGTAGTGGATCCGAATCCGATTGTAGCGATAAAATTGAGAGTGAGTTCACTTTGGTCCATTTTTTCCCCTCGAGAATCGTTGAAACTTGGCAATTAGGGGTAATTATGTAAATAAATATAGTTTTGTTACTAATTAGTTATTTAGAAACACTCAAGATTTATGCCATTAATTTAAATGGATAACAATGCGATTAATAAACTAAACGTATAATGAGTTTCGTATGTTCTTAAGAGGCAGCGTGGGGAATCGCGACGCAAACATACGTACAGACTTTAATAATTAATTATTAAAATTTTGATGCTTCATTTATGCGAGTCAATTTCACTCGTATTAGAGGAAAGTAAATTAATTAACTAGATTAAATGAAGTTTATTTAATTAAAATAGGAAGATGGGTCTTAATTCGAAATATTTGGATAGTTTTTAATATGGTTGAAGCGTTTTTGTTTAAAAAAGATTTTTTCGATTTTAAACGATTTCTGGAATATCAATTTTTTATTTAAAATCCCAACTCCTAAACACACGGTAAAAATCTCTGAAGTTTTTTCACTCCTGAAGTTATTTTACGCCTGACTGGAATGGCGGATTTAAATCGGAATCTGCACGGGGAGATTCGACTCTATATAGGCTGTAGGATAATCTTTTTAGCACGGGGGGTGCGTGGCTATGAAGGATTTTGACTATATCCGCTCGAGTTCGTATCTCCTTTTGCATAACGCTTGACATAAGTGCAGAAGCGAGTACAGACTAGAGGGGAAACTTCAATTCAACAAATCCCCAAAAGTTATACTTCGATATAGAAAACGTTATACAGTCGGACATAAGGGACCGTCTATAAATTCCAAGTTTCGATGATTTATCGATTATTGAAGGGCGAGAAAGTTGTTTTTTTAAAAAAAAATTGAATAAATTTATAGTCGATCCCAAAGACGATACCCCCTCTCCTTCCTCCGCTGGCCGGATGACCATTAGCCCGGATCTCCATCACTGCCGGACGTCCAATTCGGAAGAAATGGGTTTGGATCACGAAGATGGTCCGGTGGTACTCCACCATGGTAAGCACGGTGGAAATGGGAACGTCAACACTAATCCCAGAAGTCCCGGTGGTGGTCCAGCCAACTTAAACAACAGTAACTCTTCCAGTTCGGGCGGTAATTCCAAGAAAAAGAAATGCGGTGGTGGTAGTGGTGGCAACGGAAACTCGTCGTCGGGCGCGAATAACGCTGACGGAAAAACGGGGAAACCCCGAAGAGCGCGGACGGCTTTTACTTACGAACAACTCGTGGCGTTGGAGAACAAATTCAAGACGACGCGATACTTGTCCGTTTGCGAGAGGTTGAACTTGGCGCTGTCTTTAAGGTTGACCGAGACGCAGGTGAAAATTTGGTTTCAAAATCGTAGGACCAAGTGGAAAAAGCAAAACCCCGGTATGGACGCGAACAGTCCGACGATCCCGCCAAGCGGACACTCTTCTCCGGGAGGATCGGCAGCCGCGGCAGCAGCCGTCGCGGCGGCGATGGCCGGTCCTTATTCCTCGTCTCAGCCTTATTCGGCCGCGGCTGCGGCGGCAGCGGCCGGACTTTTATACGGTGGTCAAATTCCGTATTCCGCCATCCCCTATTCCGTGCTCGGACCTTCGTCCCAGTCTTCTTTCGCTTCTTCCGCTCATTCGTACTTCGCGCATCATTTGGGACACGCGTAATATTTATAAGAACATCTCAAACACGTGGACGAACCCCCCCCCCCTTCCGTCGTTAATTTCAAGTTATTATATTATTAAAGAAAGGACCCTAGACCTTCAACTTCTTTCAAATAAAATAACGCGATTATAAGGGGTCCTCTGAAAGTTTGCGCACTACCTCCCAAAATTGCGAAAGTCGTTCCTGTAATATATAAGATAATAAAATCCCGCAAAAGTTTAAAATAGCAATTTGTATAATAAAAAAATATATATAATTAGTAATAAAGATTTATTGTACAAAATATTAAACTGTAAATTTCTGGCTTAATTGACGATATTAATCTTGTAAAATGTTTTTAAAAATTACCTTTATTTTTTGGTGGCAGAACGACAATATTTATTGACGGTCCTCAGTTAATATTCGCAATTTCTTAAGAAATTTGGGATTTGATTTTGGCCAAAAGATAAAAATGTTGTTTTGTCTGACACGTTCACCATCCCTTTAGGGATGATTATTTCGTAGCGATTCTTAAATTTCCTCAACTACTACTCTAATTACGATCCAATTAAACCTTTTCACCCGTTAAATAATAAATTAATGAACCCTTAAATAATATTCTTTCGATTCTAAAATCAAACTCGATCCTATACTTTTCCCCTTTTACTTATCCCCCCCACCCTTTTGTCGCGTCTTTAAAAATAATAAGAAACGATTCTCTCTCTCTCTCCTCTTCCATTCCATCTCTAGAAGCTGAGGATGAGGGGTGATGATCTCTGATTGGCTACCGGAAAAGGGCCCGCACTAATAGAGCGTCTTTATTTAGAGACGATCGTCTTTAATGGCCCAATTAATCAGAGGGGGCTATTGGGAGCTTGGGGCTGGAAATGAGCTTCCCCCCTATACTTGCTAAATAAGGCTCTGCGCTCGAGTGTCGACCACCGCCGCGCTAATAGGGAAGGCGCTTTCATATTGATAATTGGCATTTCATTCCTAGTTGAAGCCGACATGAATTTTTAAAATTGTTACCTGAATATTTATCCGTGTAGTTAATGGAAGGCTGGGGAAAATTTCTTTAAAATATCTATGTTCACACATGCATGGGAATCTGGTTAGAAAAGCGATTCAAAAGGCTTAAAATGTTAAGTGTGAACAAAACTGATACGGTTTCTTGAAATTTCTTCGCGAACCAACTTAAAGCGGGTTTGGAACTTTGGATGCAAGTTTCTAGTTTTCAGGGATATTTCACCTGGGAAGAGACTCGTTTTCTGGGTTACTTCAGCTGGGATGAGACTCTTTTTCAGGGTTACTTCACCTGGGATGAGACTAGTTTTCACGGTTATTTCACCTGGAATGAGACTAATTTTCAGGGTTATTTCATCTGGGATGAGACGAGTTTTCTGTGTATTTTATCTTTGCCTTAGCAGAACACTAAATAAAGTCCTAGCAGACCGAATGAAGGTGTAAACCGAGGCTATTGAAGTCGCTTCGAACTAGTAATGAACATGCGGTTACAAAACTAGTTGCATGGGCAAACCATGACTTCTGAACCGACTCCAGTGCAAGTGTGAACATAGCTATTAATTGTTTGAAAAAAATTGATGTTTTGTAACCGCGTCATTAAAATAATAATATCTGGTATACTTCAGCCAATCCATTTCGTTCTCTTTTCTGATCTTTTCAAGTCTTTATCGTCAAGGACGGTTTAATTGCATTCAAGGTAGTCCATCTGGTATTACAATATTCCTGGGAAACCTTGATAAATTCAATACTTGGCCGCTAGCTGCTTTCCTTTACCATGGGTTTAATTTAAGAGCGTCCGACAACACCCGTGTAATGGCTTTGACGTAAACGGTCTTAATTCATCCTATATACACCACACTTGATTCTCTTTCGCTATACGGTCCATGTACATCTTTTCCTTGGTACACCTTAGAGAGAGAGAGGAAAGGGTTTTAAGCAAAACCGTCTCGAGAATAAAGGAGAACACATACATGTATTGGTAAAGGGACTGACAGAGGCAGGGAAAAGAGATACGAGAGAGAAATTTCTCCCCAGACAACTTTTGCTGGCCGTGGTGAGTTAAAGTGTACTCGCTTTGAACAACTTTTATTCGATGCTCTTTTTAACCGGAGGGTAAAGCCATCCAGTGATTGTTTATTATAATTGATGACTTAATTAAAATCATCAATTCGGTTATTAGCGAGCCAGGAGAAAGGGTTATCAGTATAATCATAATAACAGAGTAGCGATACGAACATGGAAATCAAGGTGTAGAGATCAACAATTAACATTAACTAAGGTGATGTTAATTATTAAAGGGAGTATAAAATAAATAAAATTAATCGTACACGCGTTTTGAATTGTGAAATCAAGGCTTCCAGTCTTGGTCTTAAGCTTTATATTTCCTCATTATGGACCAGTGAAGGGAAATTAAGGGATTATCGCGTTGTATATTTGAACTGAACTGAATCAAAATAAATTTCTCCGTTGTGTAGATTTGTTTTATATATTGACGCCAATGATAACTTGATCAGCAGCATCAAGGTAGTTTAGCGACTGTACGCCTTAAGGATGGTAGCAGTCAAGGAGGCGTTCATCTTGACTATATATATTGCTCTTTAACGTCTTCTGATTGGTGGGATTATTTTTCCCCCGCGCTCTTCCTGTGATACGTAACAGTATATTCTAGCAATTTCGCGTCCCCTTAAAGTCGCGTCGTCATTATGGAATCTAGCGTTGCGGGGGTGACGCTAGCTGCCGCTAGTAAAACTAGAAGAGAACGCGAGAGAAAAGAGAGAGAGAGAGAGAGAGAGAGAGAGAGAGAGAGAGAGAGAGAGAGAGAGAGAGAGAGAGAGAGAGAGAGAGAGAGAGAGAGAGAGAGAGAGAGAGAGAGAGATGGGAGGATGGAAAAGGATGAAGGTTGTTTGAGTAATACTCGCCTGTCGTCAAATTACATGAACGAGGCATTTTTCACAGTTAATTGGGACGCCAACGAGGATATCGCTTCATTAACGGTGTCTTTGCACTCTTCTTTTCACTACGTACGACTCGTGCACCCTGCCCCCCGCTCTTTTTTTCCTTTTTAGCAGCGGCCCCTAGTGGGATTTTTCTGCTTTATTTCTGCCCCATGCCCCTTAGGAATCTTTTAAGAAACCCCCACAAACCCTTGTCATTTCTTTCAGTTCGATAAAGTAACGTTTCGCAAACCAAGGGGTACATCACCGCCTCTCTCTCACTTATCATATTGATTAAGGCGATGTGTTTATTCAACCCGCGTCGGAAGTGATTAGCCCCTCTGCGCAAACTGCCTCCGACCTTTTCTGAAATTTAGGGCTTAACTTTTAAAAATAATTGGGTGTTTTTATTACATCTCCTTTCGCTAGTGTAAATGGTCGCTTTGAATTTTCGGAAATAAATTGAGAGATGAAATAAAGTGCTCTTTTCTTTACAGGCTTTGATTGCTCAAGGTCAACTTAGTGTTTAATTTCTTTTTTTTTCCTTTGGTACGGAGTGTTCAGAGATTTAATTGGTGCTGGGAGGAAACATGGTTTATTTAATACTATAGGATGCTTTTTTATATGGATTTTCATTATGTTTTTTGGAGGAATTCACGGAGAAATAGTTACATTTTAACTAGTTAAATTGTGTTAATCATATTATATATTTAACGACCTTTATTAAATAATTCATGAGTGTTTTTATAAATATATGAACTGAAGTGTTAAGAGGAGTGTCATCCTTCTTCTATTATCTCCTTCTAGTTGAAATTATAAACTATATGAGAAAGTTATAGCAAGAAATGAAATTTTACAACAATTTAATTAACAAGATAAAATTGTATAAGTGACTGCGTCGAATTGTAGAAAGACAAAATTTATAAGATAAGTCAAAAATTGGGTAGATTGAATAATAGAAAGATGAATTTGACGAGATAAAAGTTTTTAAGAGACACGTAACCGAGGGGTCGGTCATTCATGAAATCCCGTACGCTACCCGTGAAATCCGATTTAAGATATCGGAAATCAAGGCTGATAAAAAATCCGAAATCAGCAACGAAATCATAAAATCAGTAAAGAAATCACAAAATCAGTAAAAAAATCACAAAATCAGTAAAAAATCACAAAATTAAGAAAGAAATCACGAAATCAGAAGCGAAATCACAAAATCAGTAAAGAAATCGTGAAATCCATTATGAAATTTACGAAATCTAAAATCAAAAGTAATCATGGGGAAAATCTCAAAACCCGAGGAAATCACGCGAAAAACCTCAAAATGCAAAGAAATCAAGGGAAATATCGCAAAATCCGTCGAAATCACGGTAAAAATAGCAAAATCCGACGAAATCACGGGAAAAATCTCAAAATTCGATGAAATCTATTGGATTTTATCGAAATATGAAATCAAACAAAATCCGAAGAAATCAAACGAAATCCGTTGAAATCAAATTGGATTTCGAAATCCCGTACACTTTTTCCAAAACGTCCGACCCCTCGCACGTAACTGAGGTGAATTATATTTGCAAGACGTAATTCAGGTGAAAAGCCAAAATAGTTTTTAGAATAAGATAGAACCCTTTTGAAATGACAATTGGCGCACGCACTCGGAAATGCGCATCAGCTAGTAGTGGTTCATAAATAAAGACATTACGTAAAAGGCTTAATACACGTATTCATGGTGAATCATAGGTGCGGCGAGCAAGCGCTGGAACAGAATAACAAGGCAAGAGCGGCGGGAAGGAAGGAAAAGGAACAGGCCGTGAATATACCCCTATGGCAATTTTCCGCTCAATTTGTAGAGTCTCTTAAAAATGAAGGAGCGAGCCAAATATATTCCATAAATTACGTGTCAAAACTAATGTCCCGAGAGTTAGAGCGAAAGCAAAAGAGAGTCCATAGAGAGAGAGAAAGTGAGAGAGCAGCTTTTTTTCTCTTCCTCTCTTTTTTGGCGGCCTCGGTGAAAAAGCGAGCCGGTCTCAGTTTACAAATTTGATCCTCTCCCAAAACCGCAATAACTTTTGAAGCCATCTTATATACTGGAGCTATATCTTTTTTTTTGGAGTCAATATTGCCTCGCATGTGCTATGAGGTAAAAAAATACAGACAAAAGACTAGAGGATGGGATTCGATGGGAAATGAGAGAGAGAGAGAGAGTTATAAAATATGGAATGTTACTGAGAAGGAGCTAAAGAGAAAACTGAATGAAGCATTAGTCTATAAGGTCTTCTTACTTCAGGGGTTGGGTTGGGTTGGGTTTAGGAGTTAAATTTGAAACATTAGATCATCTACGTTTGCCAAAAGAGGAGGGAGGGAGTGTGGTCTCATACGCTAATTAATTAAATTAATAAGGATATTGAGATAAAGATTCCGTTTTGTCATTATTAAAATAACAATGTTGATTTTGATTGTCAAAATCATATTTTCTTTCTTTTTTTTTTTTTTTGTAAATAAATCTTGAACTTCTTTTAGTTAAATTTTGGTAAAGAAAAATTAGTTTTTACTTCCACTTCCATTTACTCTTTCTAACTTCCCGCGCGGAAATGATCTTTCTCTAAAACCGGTTCCGGTTATCTAGCCTTATTTGTGGAAGGAATAAAGTCGATATAGCCTGTAAAATGGTTGACGTAAAGTGGCTGCCAAACTACGTGGCGCTTTTGGGAAGGTTGTATTTTAGCCTTCAATCCTTTTTGGAAAGCAGGTACTTAGTTACTTTCTGACTCTCTCTTTCTCTCTTTGACACCTCTGTTAATGGAGGCCACCCTTTTAGTGGGAGATCGAAAATGGGGGTTCATCGGGAACCACTTTCCAGGTGTCAATAGGCCGTTTTCCAGTCGTAATCGACGAAGGACTATCTCTTCTTCTACAGTGCACATACTGGAATCTAGACTGTATATCCACTTCGAGAGCAGACCCTTAGCGCGTGTCAATCTGACCCCTATAATCCACGGAAAAGCTTTATCATTTTGAGATGCGACTTAATGTTTCCATAGATATTACCCAGAATTCATGGATATCTCTTGGTGAACGTGGAATTTGAGAGTGATTAGACCCTCGTCTTGAGATTGATCAACACGAATATGCATTTCAAACAACTGAAATAAATAAATAAATTTCAAAATATAACAGTAGGTTTAAAGGTGAAACCAATTTCACTCAGAAAAGAAAAAAAAGAATCATATAATGCAATTTTATTTCGTCTCAGAGTGGGTACTGGTTATCTTTGAGGCATATTATTGGAATGCGTGGCGATTTTCTCCATTTTTGGCCAAATAATGGGTGCGACTTACGTTGAGTGTCGGTTCAATTCGGGTTTGATACCTTGGTGTACCCCCTTGTCTTGTCTTCCTATTTTTACCTCTCTCTCTTTCTCTCTGCGTCTCTTTCTCTCTTACGTTCATCTTCCCTCTTTACTTACTGTCAAGAGATTCACCTCGCGATGGTTTGAAACGAAAATCGGCGCCACTTTTGGAACGGCATGCAGCACTCGTAAAATGCTTTTTATATATATTTTTCCACTTTTTTTCATCGATGCACGTGTCAGAATAAGATGGTTCCGCGCGTATTTTTCCCCCGCCCCTTTTTTCATCCGAATCCGTTGGAAATTTAACACGGTAGCGACGATTTAGCTAGCTATTGGTCTCACTCCGATGATATCTATACCGATTTTCGGATCCAAATGCCTATTGTACAAACCCTTTTTAGGGCACCTAGCGAAGATAGTTTCCACCTAAAGTGCAGATATGGATTCTATAGAAGCTGCAATTGCGTGCTTTTATTTTTTTCCTATTTCTTCTTTTCTTGGAGGATTTCCGTTTTTATATTTTAGTTTTTTTTCTTTCGCTTATCCAGCGTTTTGCCCCGAGGGATGCCTCGATTGAATACTGTATAATACGACTTTGAATACGTATTTGATTTTATCAGGGGTTTTTCCTAAAGTGAAAGATAGATTTTCAAATTTAATTCACTTTCCTAATGCGATACTTCCGATTTCGAGCTGCATCCCATCTTAAAGTGGACCAATTTCCCATAGTTTAACTTTCGATTGCCCAGCATGCATTTCGAGGAAACTGCAAGTGCATCAATGCGAGTTATTCGGGAATTAATATGACTGAAACGTTTCTGAATAAAAAACCGCTGAACTTACAATAATAGAAGTTGGCTTACAATTTCTTTCATAATCGGTGAACTTGAGGAAATGTTTTCTCACTGAAAAACAATCATTACAAGATGAAAATAACAATTTCCTGACCACGTACTTGCGATTTTCCCATGTACTTCCGCTTCCATCATGTTATTTCCTCACCCCAATTTAACTTCCTGTTCTAGTAAATCAATGATTACAACTATCAGAGCTCTCTGCGCGTAACGTAAGGAAAATTTTGAACTGAAAATGAGGTTAAAGGCAAAGGAAAGCGCGTCCATTTAAAATTCTTAATGCCTCGTCCCCTTTAACATTAGCATTATAAGGGAAGGCGTAAAGGCGAACGGAAGGGAAGGAGGTTTTAAGAAATAAAAGTCAATGGGGAAAAGAGGGGTGGGAAAATATCCTTTCTAGATAGCGGGCACCCGGCATAATGGTTGTGATGAATAGACATGGGCAACAAATTGCCCACTTGGATCGGCTCGCAATCTGACACGGTTCCTGAGCTCGCATCGTCTCCCCATCCTCTTTTCCATCCCGACGCTCTTCCGCAGCTTCTCCAAATCCCAAACCTTGCTCGCTCGCTCGCGCTGGAATGAAAGAAGGGAGGGCGGATGAGTAGTGTTGAAGAGCAGGTGATGCTGTTGATGATGATATGATACTCAAACCTTTAACGGAGAGGAGAATCACCACAGTTTTAGTTGATTAGCAATAGAGCTATCTCAGAAGCCATAGTGTGACGTCACCCATGCTATTTTCCCGTAGAACCAAATCGGTACCAAACATGGCCGCCCACTGCCAAAGCTAAGCCCCTGACGCTTTACCTAGGCACTGACGTCACAACTGAGATAGCTCTATATAACAAAAAACTAGATTAATATCAGTTTTTTAGGGAAAGCCAGCATGCAGGCGATTTCATCCCCACAGGTTTACAGGTTTACAGGTTTAATTGTTCGCCGTACAATGGTACGCCCTTTTGAAACAGGGCGGCTCCCTACAATTGGGGGAGCGCAGCAGAAGTTAAGAAGTCCAACAAAATGCGCAAATGTTTGTGGTGGCAGCGGGGGACGGAAGTCCTGAGACCTATCGGTCCAGATAATGTGGTATGGACGAGTCAGTATTTTCTATGGCCCCTGTAGAAGTGTTTACCCTGCTTCCTTATTTTTGTTATCGGACTAAACTCGATAACCAGAATAATAATTCTAAACAACTTTATTGCTAAAATTATTTATAATGCTAATGAATATGTCACGCATAGCCAGATAGTTTTACTACGTCACCAAAATTGAATATCATCGAATGCTCGGTATAGATCTGGAATCCTCATCGTTTTGTCCCCCCCCTCTCTCTCCATCCTCCCGCATCTCTTGCCAGCTTCTCATCCGCCGCCAATTTTCTCTTCTCCTTTTGCCTCAGAATGATCGCCATCGTTGGAGGTGAGTGTGCGGACGATAGAGGATAGGACGGTAATTTGGCCCAATTTGTCACTAGCCCAAAAGATTCCTATAGCATCCATTGAGTGGATAGCCTGCAAAATTAGACGCGCGCGCCGGCGCATAAGTGAAACTCTTCTAGCGCTCAGAAACACTTTATCCCTTCCCCCGCCACTCAATCTATCCCACCACCACCTTTCCGAATCCTCTTATTATAATACAATATTATATCGGACGCGCCTACTCGGATTTTTATTCTCTTTAGGGCCTTTTAAATTATAGTGGGCCCCCGAAATGTATTTAGATACGGAGGTGGAAAGCTGAGACTCCCAGACTTTCCTTTTATCCATCCTTATTAGGCTAGAATTTGCTTTGTGGGTGTGCGGGGCTCTTCGTTTTCGAGTATTGGTTGCGTTCGGATCCGTATCAAACAAATAAACATTCAAGAAACATATACCCCCGTTTTGGAAGTTGGACAAAACAGTAACTTAAGAATCGTTTAATCATACCTGTATGTCTGATGAATAATTTGTTCGGGTTATTCTTGCTTTAATAAGAACAGGTAACTCCCGAGTTGGGATTTGCTGCCTAAAAGTGTCGTTTCTGTGATTGGATCTAGGGTGGCCATCAGTAGTGCTTTAATTAGGCAATAAGTAACATTGAAAGGATTTAGTGATCTTGAAATAATTTCCGAGATTGTATTTTAATGTTTTGAACTTCTGTTTGATTGTACAAAAATATGAACACCCAATCACAATGCTTGATTATTGTTTTCCCGTATTATCCCCCTCTGATTGGATGTAAACATTCACGAAATTTTTTTTAATGGGAACAAGTCTCGTTTTTCGATCTTAACATTAATTGGCTATTCCGGAAAAATCTAACTCTCGCCTTTTCGCTTTTTGCCACCCCCCAATTTTTTTCTTTTATTTTTTTCCCCGCTTCATTCTTTCTCGCGGCGATCCCATTAGATTAAGTAATCGAGATGCCTTCATTCCCGAAAGAGACTTCTTCCCCCCCCCCTGAAGATCTAAACCTTTTTTCCTTTAGCTATTCCTAATTCCAAAGAAAACGAGGCTCATAATAAAAACTGAGCTTAAAATGATAGCCTTAACACTTCTAGGTAGATTGCTCCATTTGGGGCCGAGGGCATCAAGGCCCGTACTAGCTCTTTTTCTTTCTCTCTCCATTGCTAAGCCTAAATCGATTGTAATTTGAAAATAAAATGGAACCCGGGAGAGGTTTTTATAACCGGCTAATAGGCAGCGCTTCGCCCATGCTTATTACCAACTTTATGGCGGAGATTTTGATTTCTTTTTTTTTCTCGAGCAATATTTTTTATTTTTTTATTTCTGCCGGTGTACGGAGTTTACTTTCGGTTTCATTTATTCATTTGGGTATGATATTTTTCCCTTTGTGGGTAATAATCGTTAGGGTAGTCTGCTTATATCGTCCATAATCGTCCGCTTGAATTTTTTATTCTTAATGTCGAGATTTTTCTGGTTTTACCCCGAAATAAAAGCCTTTTTCCTATATGGACTAATACGTATTTGCTATAGTGTATATTGCAAATGTATATTGAATGACTACAACAGAGTGACGTACAAGCAAAACTTTAAAAAATTAATCTACTTTTCAAGGTTAACTTTACCAATATTCGAGGGAATATAGATTACACTTACCTGTCCATTTGCGAAATACCATCCCTCGTTGATTCAGATTCAACGTAAGCACCATATTATTTTTTAATTTTTTTTTCTCCCAACTTTGTAATTACACTCAATGAAAAGCACGTTACAAAAACTTAATTTTCATTTTTATTTATCATTGAATTAACCTTTAAATTTGCCCAACTATATTTACGCGTTAAAGTTTGATAGTCTATCAACGAGTCATTACTACAACGCTTCCATGCTTCGATTCAGCAGACAAATTTTAAATGAACATCTTAAAGTATTACGCTTCCTACACCAACTGCACTTTGTAAAGGTCTTCGAAAGGGGGAAATATATATTTTAAACTTTGAATTTATAATTTTAACTATTGTGCCCTCCCAATCGCTAAATTGCACTGTAGACTTAATATGAAAATTGCTCTAATCAATACGCGTTGATTGTATGTACATTCTCAATTTCCTTAAAATTATTAATTTTTCCAAAATACGCAAAATTATTTTTTCAACATTTGATGCGATTGAATAAAAATGATGGGCAAGCGTACCTTTCGTTAAGACCAATCAATACGTTACGAATGTCCAAGGATACATCCTGTCTTCCATGGGTTTTTCAAAGTAATTGACATAAGCAACAATCTTGTCGACGGAATCGAGTGACTTATTCTTGACGTAGTGAGGATATCCCTTCCTGAAGATAATGTATGAAGGACTTGAATCTATTAAGTATCTTCTCGCCGTGACATCGTTTCCTTCCAAGTTCATCTCTCCCAGTTTAATATATTTTCCGTGCCTCTGTGTCCTTAATATTCGAGCGGCATCTCGAAAATTTTTCTTTTGCTGAATGCAATGCGAATCGCAATTTCGGTCAGTAAACATGACTAACAAGTAGCGGTTTGTCTTCAAAGCTGCATCGAAGTTCAGATCGTTTAAATGTAGAACGTGAGAACCTTTCCAAATATCATCATCCTCCTCCGATGATTCGCAGGATTCGTCAGATTCTCGAGATTCCCTAGAGTCATCAAGTGATGGAGGTCTACGAGGTGTTAGGTCTTCACTAGAGTTGCGAGTTCCACGAGATTCGTGGGACTCGAGGGACTCGCGAGATGGTAAGGATTCGCGAGATTCGAGGGACTCGCGAGATGGTAAAGATTCACGAGATTCGAGAGACTCGCGAGATGGTAAAGATTCACGAGATTCATCAGACAAATCGTGCAAATGATGATCGGCGTTAATTGTTAATAGAGTCAAGATGAAGAAAAATATACTGATAATCATTTTTGAACCGTTAACTGTGCAGTTGAAACTAAAGTTCAGTTTTATAGCGATGTTAAATTGATTTCATTATACTTTGACATATGGGCTCTAATCTATATCTTGAACCTTCTCCCCACTCAATATAAGCAGAAATAAGTTGCAATTTTTATTGAAATTCATGTCGAACTTGCTTTATCTATGACTGAAGATCTACACGGACGCCATACAGTTCCCTAGCGGTTTTTGTCTGGCCAAATAACAAAACTCTTCAAGCTTGAAATTTCTAGAATCCTTAGCGCCATTTCATGCTAAAATTAGTTTTCAATGTGTTGTATTTCATGAAGTTTCTTATAGGCATTAACAGGAAGAATAGCCAATTCAGATATAAACCGAAATTTTTTATTTAAATCATGGTACAATTAATTACATTTATTATGCAAATTCTTCAATGTTTTTAACAAAAATGGAAACAATTAAGAAAAAATTCAAACAAATATTGATTTTGCTTCTTATGGTCTCAATGGATCATCCACATTAGCTAGTTTATAATCTTCAGTGTTTTGGTACAGCCAATTCATCAAGGAGTCGTAGGTCTTTCCTCCCGTGTATCCCTCGGCGGTTCCGTTTCTAAAAAACTTGAGAGTCGGAGTTCTTAGAATACCATACATCTTTACCACATCCGGATTGTGTTGGGTGTTGATTTCGGCTAGACGGAAGGTGTTAATCGGTGAAATTTCCCTGGCTGTTTGACGGTACTCTTGACGAAAGTTATCACCATCCTGATCCAAAGGACTATAGAACCATACCAACAGGTTTCGGAATCGCGTAATAGCTTGGGCGAAATTGGCGTCGTTCAAAATGTAGATACCATATTCTTTGTCAATGTTGTCCAAAGGGTACGTTGTCTCGGATTGACTGAGTACTGGAACCGCCAGACAAAAAAGGAGACCTAAGCCAAATTTTAACATTTTGGGAGAGTTAAGTAGATCTGTTGACGCTCAAAGAGTCAGCTGGAATAGATGAATTTGAACATCGGCGACCATGCTTTTATACTTGTGATGATCTATGGTGATCTTGATCTCCAGACAAGGGAAAGGGTTGTTGAACGATGAAGTTTGTTTTGTTTTCATAATTTTGTCATTTGCTTGTTGATAAATCTATTTTCCCGTTGTAAGACAACGTGATTATAAATAGCACTAATCAGCAGGCAACGACGTAAATGTCAAAGACCCAATACTGAAAGCCTACTTGAGACATTCGCAACGTTTCTGTGAAACAAGGACCAAAAAACATTGGTTTTCACGCGTTGTTTTAGCACTGGCTTGGCCGTGTAATTAATTATGGACTACGCAATAAGGGTTCATTTCCCCTTCATATTTTGCCAATTGATCATTTAGAAAGACGGCGATATACCAGTGGGCATTGTTTTTAGTTAAACTAACAGATTTGGGCTGACTATGCCATGCAGAAGCTCCTTTTGTATCTAGAGGTTTATTAAACACATTTTCGTGTCCACCTAAGATTTGTGTCCACTTATCGTCGTCGTGAAATAAAACAACTCGATAAAATAAAGTTACTCGCTTATGTATTTATATCTGCGTAGAATTTCAAAATTTTAGCACGCGAAACATCTTAAGATAATTTGTAAGTAAGAAATGTTAATATCTTGAGTCTACGTAAAGGTTTCCGATAAGCGGTAAATATACTGGTTGTTATCTTCGGTAAAATAAATTAAACGGGCGCTTCAACATAGATGCGCTTAAGTTTGCTTACTGCTAATATAGAGTTTAAGAAACATAAAAGCGTTTAACACTTAAGTCGTTTTGTGCTTTAATTTCCTTAAATATAAGAATTTGTAACAAAAACTATGAAGTGTGCCAAACTTGAAGGATCTTACCAGAACTAGACGTTTTCTTGCACATTTTGATATACTTCTTGAACTACGAAATTAAGCGGTTTATATAAGTAAAGGGGCTTCTTCTGATTATTATAGAGCTAAATGTCTCAAAGAATGTTTGTTCCCTGTCATGTTTTTAACAGGATTTTGCCTGAAAACGGGAACGTTTGCGAGTTAGGGGCAACTTTTACACCATATTTATATTTGGTGTTTACATCTATTGGTTCTGCCTCACGTAAGCGTTTTTGTTTAGACCATTCCCATATAACTCTTAGGGAAATACATAAGGGTAAAACTTTGCCTTCCATCTCGCTTTTTGGCGCCTGATCTGTAGACCTTTTTTGCATCGAAAAGGTCTATAGTAAGGGCCTTTAGATGTCTTTTCATTTCCATAAAAAACTATATATTTCCACAAAAATTTATTTTATTAACTCTATCATTTATTTCAATACAGCATATGGAGTAAACGTGTAATAAGTATTATTCCATTTATTTTAAGGCTTGTATGTGTGCATTTGTTCCTTCAACCATTGAATAATGTCGTGGGCATTAGCATATCCAGTATAAGCTCTGGGTTGACCATGCACGAAGAGGTAGACAGTGGGGTAGCTTGAAATATGGTATCTCGCCACCAGACCAGGGTTGTGCTCTCCATCGACCTTAGCGACTTTCAGATTAGGATGAAAGGGGGTTGTACGTCGTTCCACTTCCTCTAGAGCGTCCTCGACGGCGCGGGAAGAGTGGGAATGAGGCGAGTAAAACAGAACCAGGACGTAACGATAGTTCCTCAAGGCCCTGTCAAAGTGTTGCTCCGTCAAGTAATAGAGTCCCCTTCCCTGTAACGGTCCAGGTTGCCAGACAACACTAACTACATCGTACCCTACATTGCAATAAACAACGGCGTAGAGCAAAGAGAAGGCTAAGGCTAGCTTAAACATTGTTGGCTTTCTGGTATTCAGATCTTGTTCCGCCGTTAGTTCCGTAGATGAACTGTTGAAATCGAGTTGGCTTCTAGCCTATTTATACTCTATTCCAATCTATCAAAGAATAAAGTCTAGACGTGCTAATAATCAGTTTTACACGTAGTCGATTAGTAGTGATAGCTATACATATAGACATGGATCCAAGATGGGCGCCGCCACCAAGAACGTATCAACATATCAGTCGAGTATGTTTTGGTTAATCGAAAGTTTCTGGAAATCTTGATTTAGAAACCTGGGAACACTTTTGGAAAAGTTTTATTTTGAAATATCTTTGTTATTGCTTTTTGAAATAGGGTTAAATATTGTTTTCCCTTTTCTGTGTCTATGGGTAGCATGGGTAGCACTCCATCGTAACAGGGATTTTCTTAACTTCTAAGAGCTTCAAGTTCAAAGTTCACAGTTGTTTAGATTTTCTTTTTTTTCTTTTTTCGTATTTAAATCTCGTTTATACGTGCGCAGAAGTAATTTCATCAAATGCCCACTATATGATATCTACACTGCCGCATCGAGTATAGTTTTCTTCCAGAAAACATTGCAGAATTTTAGCAGAGTAGCTTCCCTCCCCTTTAGGCCTCTCCCGTTTATTTTGCAAGAAAATTCTGACCCATTTTTACAGCCAATGTTCTCATGTTACTACTCCATAGAAATTTTAAGTAAATGCAAGACCAGATTTTGTACTTGGTTTCCACTCCGTTTTTTTAACAACTGTGTGTATTGATTGACAACCCATTATTATATACCTTAATTTATTTATTTTTGTCATTTAGAGTACATATGAAATAATAGAAATGCTTGTAAACTACTTATAATAATTAATTAATTATTATACTAAATAATTTTTAATTCATAATAGTTGAAAATTTTGAGTGTTTTAATCTCTGAGAATTTCCCTGAGCCATTTTTCCATACTGTCCAATCTGGTCTGACCATTGTATATCTTCGGGTGACCTTTACCCCATCGCTCAGTAAACAGAACGAGTTTGGGGAAGATGTGAATCCTGAGTCTTTCGGCTATTTTTGGATACTTTTCGTTGTCCAACCGACCTGTAAATTGATTTTTGGTATTAATCAGAAACGAAGAACTAAAACAGATAACGAAAAGAGCTCTCCCCAATTAGGCCTATATCTATTCAATAAATTATCTATGCTCTACCATATTCTTTAGAACTGTTAAATAAACTTGAGTTAAGTTTACAAGAAGTATATTTAGGCCAGAAAATCTCAAGTTTAGCACTTTTGGGGAGAATTATATGAAGGCTAGTTAAGAATTGGCGAAAACATTACGTTATCCGTGGTTCAATACAAGCGCGGGAAAGCACCTGCATTTGAATCTCTGCATTCTTGCACGCGCAAGTTTAATCTACGAAAATTTGCCATGTGGCAACTAGGCTAAAAATTCAACAGGTCATGCCATAATTACCAAATTTGAGATCAGGATGACTTTCCTCCATTCTCTTAGCCAGATCTGGAAGCATTGTGTCGTATTCCTCGTTATGACCCGATCTAACTTTGTGAAACAGAATCAGGGCATTGCGGTTGTCCCTGAGGAACCTGTCGAATTTCTCGTCATCCAATTCTTCAATACGAGAATCCGAGTCTCTTTCCTTGCCAGAGACAAAGAGTACCGCCGCTACTAGTAGAATTACGATTAAACGCAACATGGTAATAAATCGAACGGTTGATTGTGAACTAGATGCACACTGAAAGGGCTGAGTTATGATTTAGTGCCTTTTATACCCCACCCGTGAGACCAGTTTCAAAATGGATTCAAAAACACAAAAACAACCACTCCGGAAAAATTTGATATTTCCCAGATAATTTTGTTTTTAAATTAAACTTAATATATGGTTGTTTTCCAAACCCTATATTAAATAAGTATGGGTCTGTCGTACTTGCGTAAAGACGTTTATGCGACATCTTCCTTTAAAAGTTACAACTGTCCTACTGTTAAGGGTAGAGATGTAAGCTGCGGACGAAGCTACCCTCTACCTTTTTAATTAATTAGGCGTCGTAATAGCTAATGACCTTGGCACCCATACTTATGGAGATTATCAAGCATGTTTATGGTAATGTTTTGATAAAAGTCTAGACAATAAAATATTCTAGAAGGATATTTTCTGATTAGTCAGATGCTCAAGCTTAAGATTAGCACAGATGCGTATTTATTTACTGTATAATTTAGTTAAAATATCATGGAATTCAATCAGGAACCTTTAAATTATAGTTGGCAATGGAAGAAAACATTATACAAACCATGAATTCATATCTTTACTTGAAATGAACAATTTTCCCTAAACCTCTGATCCAAAAGGGTGCAGTCTGTAGCTCCCCAAAAATTCTGCGCTTTCGGTTCAGTGGTGACGAATACACAAAGCTAATCATTGTACCCCATATATCCCACGTTAATTTCTATGCTGGGTTTTCTGGGCCGGGCTTGAGTACAATCCGTTACGGGTCATAATCCTAATTGCTCTTCCCACAAATTCCGCCAAGATACGTTGAGTGAAAATGGCTACGCATTTATTCCTATTAGCCGCATGCATTCCTTGTATGGTCTATATAGAAAAATTACGCCAGTATTTTTAAGTTTTTCTTTTCAATTATTTATTTTCCAAACAGTACATAGTTGATGAAAAATTGCACATTTTAGACATCCTCCTCAATTTTCTGGTTGATCCAGCTGACCATATTTCGAAGGGTTTGTGGTCCAGAGTACGGCACCGGATTTCGACCTCTTTTGAACAATAAAATAGTCGGGTATTCTCGAATGTGATACTTAACGGCCAATTCTTGATTCGTGAAGCATTCCACTTGCCCCATTTTAATGTAATTTGGATGGGTTCGATTTAGCATATGGGCGGCTGACGAAAAGGTCCTTCTGACGTCGGTGCAACAAGAGTACGTGTGGAAAAGAACCATGACGTAACATGACAATTGCTCGATCAATGTTTCGAAATTTTCGGTTGTTAATTCGATGACTGGATCTTCGTCGTAATTCCCCAATTCGTCCACGCACTGAGTGCCTATAAACGATAGTAATATAAGCAACGTGACTATAACATTCTTCGCTATCATTTTGAGTGACGATGTGGTTCTGTAATTGCGCGGGCTTGAACTGATTTAAACTTTATTAGTCCATTGATTTTTTTATTCTACTCCGTTGATAAGGCGACATGGATTTAGTTTATCGCGTATGAGCTACCGCGTTCAAAGCTAGATGGGTGCTTTTTCTTCGTAAAGCTCGTTTGAAGGTATTTCCCAATCCACAGCTTTACTCTCTTATTAGCTTTAAGAAGTTGAATGAACTGTAGAAATATGGTGCGAAACAGTTTTTCTAAACTTAACAATTTTTATCTAAATACTGACATATATTAAGGAAGAACCAATCACAAATTTTGCTTGAAATGTTTTAAGTTTTTAAAAAGGCAATAATGATACAACGCTCTCTCTGAAAAGGCCAAACAAACGAAAAACACTTTTCAAGAAGTAATATTCTGATATTTTCAAGTACCAAGGAATACAAGAAATGGCTTTTAGTTTCATACATGGGGCTATGGTATATTTTATCTATATTTCCGTTGCCTACGTTAATCAAGGCCTGTGCGCGGCGCCGATTTTTATTTTTCGTTTGGCAATTTAAGTTGCCAAAATCTCTCACCTGAGGCGCTATTAGCTGGACTTGAATAATTTTAAATGTTCATTTTCTCGCGCTTGGAATTTGAAATGTTCATTTTTCGCGCTTGGAATTTGAAATGTTCATTTTTCGCGCTTGAATTTTTAAATACTCATTTTCACACGCGTTTCTTAAAAGTGGGCCCTTCGAAACTACCGCGCACAGGCCTTGATTAACGTGGGCAACGATATTTCAAAGGTCGAATAGAACCATCTTGAGCATAGCATGACCATATCATTAAATTTTATTTAAACTTTCAAATACATTTTTTTTAATTTTGGTTTTCAAGAACAGTAAAATTGTATTAGTATTTTTTTTGGCATGACATCTGTGTAATTAGGCGGCAAAGGCCCAATCTTTGGGTTCCCCCAATGAGAAGAACTTGAAGGTAGGGAATGACGTTACGTCATACTTCTTGGCCAGATTAGGATAGAGACTAGCGTCCAACATGGCCATCTTAAGATCGAATTTTTCTTTCTTCAATATCTTGGCTGTTTCTTTAAATTCCGAGGTGATCTTGGTGCAAGCAGGTTCGCATTCTGAACTGTAAAAGTACACTAAAACGTTATGATTTAGTTGGATCATTTTTGCAAAGTTATTTTCGGTTAATTGGTACAATCCATCTTTGTCCTTGGGTTTCCCATAACCCAAGGATATCAGAACGATAACGAAAAAATACACAGAAAATGCACCGAACACCCTCATATTTGAAAGAAAATAATGATTTCAAAATCCTGTCGCTTACATTTTTTTATATGGGAAGGGTTTTATATCCAATATTTAAATCAATTGACCTATGTTCTATATTTTTTAAGTACTCTTGAGGAAAAAGAAAACTTTAGAGTTTCAAACCTTGCAAAATCATGCCAAAGATCACGGTACAAATTTCGTTACTGAAGGAAATTATTAAATTGCTAACGTATACGCTCTTTTGAAACAGATAGTATCATCCTTTAATTATACTAATCACTTAGTTGCAGTTGTTTAAAAGAAAGGATCAGTACATATTTTCTTTTCTAATCGAAATATTGAATAAATCAAATTTGAACCGTGGAATTGAATCTACAATAGTCAAGAAGATAACAGAAACTAAGTTTAATTGTAGGGCCTAACGTCTTTAATCAGACTATTGGCTTACCAATCGCAGTCCCCATACAACATTACGACAGTTTTTAATTCACGAAGAGCTAGGCCTAACGCGCAGGGTGCAGTAATGTTTTTATAATTTTACATTGGTATGTGTGAACAGAGAACTCCATGCGGTAAAATCATATTCAATAAGTTTATTCAAAAGTAAATGCAAATTTTTACATATTCTTCATTACAAACGGATAGAACTTAATTTATAAACCACCTGTTTCCGTTGCATTGCCAGGATCTGATTCCGCATCTATCTTTTCCCTATCTTTCTTTTCCTTATGTTCTTTCATACTCTTGTAAAGTATTTCTTTAAACGTGTTGTAATCCGGCTCTACCTCTTCGAAATGTTTCTGCTGTTCTCCATTGATAAACCATAGAAATCCTGGTGGCTCGTAAACTCCGAATTTTTCCCAGTACTTTTTATCTTCGTGATAGTCCAGTCTACCTATTCTGGCATCGTACTCGCTGTCTGCCATGTCCTTCGCTAACGTCCGTGCATTATCGTCCACCATGGGTCGCAATGGGTGATCCATTTCAACAATGTAAATCATAAGATATTCGTATTTTGCCAAGGCCTTATCGAGATTATTTTTGTTTAAAGAAAGAATTCCGCTACTCTTTTTAACCTTTTCCGAATTGACAAATACTTCGTTGAAAAGTATTACAGCAAACGCTGTTAAGAACAGTATCACCTTCATCTTGCAGTTTTTGAGATACAATGAATGTTTCTTCTTGTTAACACTTTATATTTATCGCGTAATTAAGAGATTGTTAATTTATTTCTTTAATTGCGTGATTATTTCGAATGGGTTTTTTTTAAATGTATATAAACAACACGTCATGAATATAATGAAGGTCCAAGAAACATTACGTAAGACCCTAGTATACATTGACGGTAGAATTGAGATACAATTATTGATTGGCCATATTTAAAATGTGCGAGGTGTTGATTTTCGATTTGGACTTAATTGAAAAACTTTGAACCAAACGAATTTTATTAGCACTTAGTATATTAAAGTTAATGCTGATTAGGTAAATAAATAAAATGCTGAGATTACGGTACTGAAGTTCACAAAGAAACAAATTTCATATTTTCAATCACTGACGTCATGCAGTCACTTCATAATTAATTCTAATTTCATTTTTAAATTATTATCAATTATATGATACAATTTAGGCCGTACAAATAGAATGGCAGTTTTGTTTATAGTTATTTAAATACATACGTCAGTCGCTTAATAATTACATCTAATTTAATTTATAAATTTAAATTTTAAATTAATATCAAAGATTATGATACAATTTAGGGCGTACAAACGAAATGGCAGTTTGTTTATAGTTTTGTCATTGCTTTTAACCACTCTTTAATGCTTGGAGCCCGTCTTCCACCGGTGTAGTCCTTAACTTCCCCTTTATCGAAGAACTTAAAGGCCGGATGAACTCCAATATCATACTTATTGTCCAAATTATGGTATATGCTACCGTCTACCATTGCTAACTTTACGTCAGATTTTTCTTTCTCTAATTCACGCCCAGCTTGATGAAATTCCGTGGTTACATTTGCGCAACGATTGCATTCTTCATCGTAAAAATACACCAGGACGTGTCGATTCTCATTGATCATTTGTTCGAAGCTTTCCTCGGTTAGATGGTAAACTCCTTCTACTTTAGTTAGAGAAACACGCAGCTGGCATACTTTGATGATCAAGACAGTAACCAAGACAAAAAATAGTATTTTATACATTTTTCTCAAAGAATGTAGCGCAGTTTGATATGTACTGACGATGTTTGAAACGTAAAATGGTCTTTTTATACTTGGGGTTTTTTTTAAGTGCTTATTACTTTACTTAAATATAATCGAACTATGAATATTCCCATTGAGATAAAAATAAAAGGACTTAATTTTAAATTTTCCATAACAATGAGGAAAAAACAAATGGGCTTAAGAATCCCCACAGTACTTTAGTAAGGTTACTTCACTCGTTTCTGACCTCTATACCGATGTTTTTTTCTTTAAAAGTTACGGTATATCCACTTGACACGCAATATTTAAAACTGGCAAAACGCCCCCACAGTAACCCGATGATCCAATCACATCTTTCCTTTGCGTATACCACGTGACGTTTGACGTCTTCAAAGAGAAAATAGGGGGGGCGTAAAAAGGGGGTCGATTTAAAATAAGACAAAAAGAAGACTCTACGTGTCATTAAGATGTATGTGCCCTTTCAAAGGAGTGATTTGCCGCATTTCGTTCACTAAAACGTCTTTATCTTAGCTCTCTCCCCAACCATTTCGACCCACCGAACCTTTTAAACATTCGCGACAACTTAAGCTCTAACTTAAGTCAAGAGTGCATGTGAAAGTAGAAAGTACGTGTTCCTTATTTTGCAGTGCATTTCATGTTTCACACGTTAGGAACACTGTAAAATATCTATTAAATTTTCCATCCCAAGAGCGAGACACTATGCTTATATTCTTGATCATAGACCATTCCATCATTGAGATGGGTGAAGAGAACTTTACAGGGCGTAGGAGTGCGTCAAGAAGCACCGCTAGAGGCAGTGCGAGTTGGCTCGCCTCCCGCGTGGAGTGAACTCTGATTCCATCTGGCGTTGCCACTTGGCGACTCCAAAGGGACACTTCCGCCCCTACGCGTTGGTTTCTCTTCAAGTCATTACAGGAATGGTCTATTGAAGACGTGAACGGTGGATACCCAGTAGTACTTTCCAACTTTTACGCACTCTTGATAAACTGTACTTCGTGAGTCATGCCTTATATTTCGGTAGGCATATAAGCAGGATAATCTGACGTTCAAGGAACAAGATTTCCTTCCAAAACTTCCAAAATACGAGGGCAATTCTTAAGATGGACTATTTATAAGGTTGGGAGGTTTCCTTAGTTTTTTTTCGCTAGGCCTTGGTCGGATAGCTTAAACTGTAATTACCTGTCGGGCCTGAAGTCAGGCCTTTTTTACAGCGCTTAATATGGATTGGCTTGTATGGCTTTTGCCTATGGGAAGCAATTTTATCCAGAACTTTTACCTTCTATCCTAAACTGGTTCGCTTTTTAAAGCTGGCATGGTACTGCATGCTCCGGACGCTTCGTCGATTTTTCTTTGGATACGCTCCATTTGTGACGTTTCTGTCTAGAGTTCTGCATGGCATGGGGAATATTTTTCCCGCCGTTTCTAGATTGAAGTACCTATAGCAGATTCTTTTTCGAGTTCTTGTAAAAAAGAAAGAACTTAAAAGGTTAAAGAGAAACCGTTACGTATTTTTGGAGTACTTAATAAAGATGAACCGCGCGAGTTTCACTTTCATAGCGGTTGTCCCTAAAGGGAACTCGAGGGATAGGTGATTTTTAAAATATTTAAACATCATATTTATGGGAATGTTTGGAATTATGCCTCCTTGTTCATCCATAATCATTGCATCGTCATGGAAGTTTTCAACCTACCTAGATAAAGATAAGGTGTTTGAAATTCTTAGTTTCGATTTCTATAAGTTCCTATTTAGACGCTTGAAAGAATCAATTATGTAAAATTTTAACGGTACACGAAGTACTTAACTACATTTTCCCATAACTGCATGCGTATTGGTTCATAGAGATAAAATAGAGCTTATAGATCAACTACCTTACAAAATTAGTTTTCAGTATAGTAGATAAATAAGATAAAATTTTTCTTCAGTGAGTTAGCGAATTTGACAAATATATATTTATAGATAATAACGAGCGAAACCTAATCGAGCCGTAATCTTTTAATACGATCTAATTACCAATCCATTCGATCAAAATTTCGGGGTTTTTAAACTCGTAGCGCTCATTGATGTTGCGAGTTACGCAAGCGTGAGTCTGCCAAAAATAAAAACCTATAGAGGGTATATATTCCACCTACGTACTTGTACACAAAGATACATACATCAGTTACATCAACGATATATATACTGTATAGGGATCATCCCCCAGTCCTAATGTGTCTCCCTAAACTGAACTGAAAATCTTGGGAATTTGAAATCGTTTGAGTGGAAAATAGTATTTAATGACCTCCGTCTTCTGTTCTTTACGTTTTTCCAGAGTGATACCATACGATGCCATGGGCTTTGCTTCCAGCGGGATCCGGATAGTTGGAAGGGGGGGGGAGACAGATAATATAGATTCCTTTTTTGATGTGGGTGTGTATGGGGACGGAAGTAGATTAACAAAAAGCTACCAAAGAATATTCTTTCAAGTTGTGACTAAGATTTCATTTATCGTCAGTTCATAAGATATGTTCCATAAGTTTGTCACTGGTTACAAACTGGAGCTTGTCATGAAGTGACGTAGGTCATAGATTCAAGCTAAAGCGACGCCTGGTGAGACGCTACCAAAGGCTTAGTATAGACTATGTAGGAGGATGGACTACAATTTATCTGAGTGCAGTCAATTCTCGATTGTCGTTCTCGAACTAGCTCTCAGTAAGTCTCAGACATTACCAAGTATGGAAATGGTCATACTTAAGGAACACATCTTATAAACTTATGATTTTATCTGCCAATTTTCAGCGTAATACACAAATTTATGAATTTTTATTTAAATCAACTTGAAGTTGTAAAGCTGATATTGGGTTATCATAAGAAAGCTTCCAAATATTTTAAACAGATTTTTCTCTCAGGCCCAAAATGTATATTTCGCTCTCTTCTGAAACTAGGGATGCCTAGTTTTATTTCGAAATTAGTTCAAGATTGATAACCTCATTTTAATGTTCATCGGAGTGATTCTCCGTATACTCTTCTTCTTCTCGTATAGGTTATTTTTTTTTATCTTCTTTATTTCTTTCTCTTTTTGGGAGTTTGTAGCTTCGGAGGTCGACTGGGTGTCCCGCCACCCCACACTTAATGGCGTTTTGAAGTTTAAATTGGGCGAGGGGTCCCCAGAATTTCGCTTATACCCTCCTCCCATATATCCCCCCACTTTTTTACAACAATCTTTTTTTTTTCTCCGCCGCTCTCTTAAAGAGTGACATTGGATTCCATCTTCCACCCACCCCCTCCCTCTCCCCGCTACATTGCAGCGCGTAGTTCTGGCTGGATATTCGACTATTTTGGCCCTACAAATATTTGCTTTCATTTATAAGGGGTTTATTGTCTTTCGGTTTATGTCTGTTTACAATGTCACCGAACTTCAAAAAAAGTATTTGTTAAAACATTGAAAAGCGACATCAGAGAAATTCCCCAATCTTAAAATTAACGGAAAACTTTTATTTTGATAAGCCTTAAACACAAAAGAAAAATAAATAAACAAATATATTTAATCTTATCAAAAAAATTAAAAAAATTAAAATGGTGTACACTTTAAATTGTAAATATGACCAGGAAACACCTTGAAATAATCTAGCAATGGCCTTTTCTCGCACTTTGCACTGCTTTCAATTATATAGCTTATCTGCCAACTCGCAAATACCAATGTTGGTCTTTGATTCCAAATATTACCCAACTATTTTAACGCGACTACTTGTAACTCTCATCCGTCTCCTCTAAAGAGTGCGTTTTATAAAGTAACGCTTTCCAACGATACTTTAAAGCCTGACTGAGAAAAAACCATAAGGGAAACCCATTTCGACCCCCAACGTTTCCCCCTCATCGTACCGTACTTATTGTTTGGGGGATAATCACTTTGGACCTTTTTTTTGTCTCTTTTTAAGCTTTGTTAAACTTAACCTTCGCCCATCACCCCACCCTTCTTAAGAGGAGTCCGAGAGAGTGAAACTCTCGCTCGAATGGATTTTAAAGCGCAAAAAGGTCTCCCTTTCCCGGGGACCTACCAACCAAATGTGACCGGAAATGACGCTATTTATTGGGGGAAAGAAGGAGGGCCGCGTTCCAAAATCACCTTTAATGATGCAATTGCATTTTATGGCAGAGAAGCAATTGGGGATGGTCTGGGACACATCTATGATTGCGCTTGGACCATATACAGGCGCATCTCGGAAGTTATGAAATTCTACATTCTCCCGGAACTAAGTACATGGTAGTCTGTACAATGCTGCTATAGTTTACACATGGAGGGTTCATACCATTTACACCAGGAGGCCAGGCTACCAGGAGGACAGAAATCCGGCTTCTTTTGTCCGCCAGGTAGCCTGGCCTTCTGGTGTAAATGGTATGAATCCGGCCTCCATGTGTGTAAACTATCTAAAGTACCAATTTATGGTGGAGATTTCTTCGGGTTTATCAACTTCTTACGATGTTACTATCTTTTGCGATTTTGGGGAAGAAAAAGTCTCCGAGTTTTTGTTCTCCTTGCTATTTTATTTGAATCGGTTTCGCTTTTTTCCGTATTTAGGGGAAACTTTACCGTGCTTTATCGGACTCGTTTTAAAACAATTTAAGTTCTAGCTTCCTAGTTGCATTTCTGTTCTTCCGCAGTTGTTTAAATCGACTTAAAATGGTTCGACTCTTCCGTTTCCGATACTAGAAAATGATGTTTAAGGATAATCTCTAGTAGTTAAATGATAGAAAAGGATTTTTGATGGGAGAGTGCATGGGAGTCTTTGAATTTCAGTTTTTTTAGGAAGAGCTTGTCTTTGACTGTCGTTATTGGTTTTTCAATTGCTTAGTTCAATTATATTGCCAGGTGTATCTAAAATAACGGTTTAAGATCATGAAGAATCCATTGTTTTTAGCCTTCAGTATCTCTTCAATTTTCTTATATTTTCCACCCCCCTATGAAGTGTTTCTTTCACCATGTTTTTGTTGGAATATCAATATTGAAAATTTCTAAACTGCGTATCCATGAACCATGGGCAGGTGTTTTCCCATGAAAGAACATTTTATCAGTTTTATTCATTTAGAGTTTTAAACTTGTACTAATAAAAACATACAGGGAAGGGAGCTCGGTTCCAAATTCTCTTCTCGAGCCTTGGGCATTTTACACTTTGGAGTTAAATTGTAACTTTGTCTGAACCTAAAAGTATAAGAGATAGTAAGAAAGTACTTGGCTGTTGAACCCATCGTATCCTAAGAAAACATTATCAGCTAACCGCTCGAACAAACCCAACCAGTGTCCGATTCTATTCTTTAGTCTTTTTTTTTTTTTTTGTCCGTTTGTCTCCCCCTTCTCCCAATTGTCACCCACCCCGGCCCTCTCGATAGAAATTAAGGGTGTTTTGTGTCGCGTTGCCTCCTGGATCTAAAACTCCCTCTAGGGGCCGATGCTGCATGGGGAGCGTGCAGCTCTTGGTGTCTCTTCGAATGTCCGAAAATTCCCCAAGGGGATGGTCACCCCCCAAAAACCCTTAAAACGCAACGTCACCCTTCATTTAGAGTGATTCCGGAAGAGAGGGGATGCTGGAGGACGGATAAACTTTGCGTGACTCGAGCACCCCCTATCGCCTTTCTCTTTTTGCCGCTGCTCTGGTGTTCTCGATGGGATCGCGTAAAAAAGGATATCTATAGCCCTGGCCGCCGCCGCTCCGTTTATAGGAAGGTGTAGGTAATTGGCTGAGTACGTCTAGGGAACGAGGTAATCGCGCCAATTTGTCATTGGATCGTCTATTCTCTTCTCTCTGTGTCACTCCGTCTTTTGACAAGTTGGGTAAGTCACTTAGTAATTCTCCTTCTTACCAAGTGGAATTTTGGGGAAGTCTTGTTCAAGCTTGAAGGAGAGAGGGATGGAGTGGTAATCTCCATACCTATAACGTTGCCTCTGTAGCCTCGCAGCATCCTCAACCTCTTGGTAGGGTCTTACTCTGCGATGCGCCCCTGTGTCTTAGAAAAATATGCTAAATCTCTTACAAAGACTATGGCAGCTCTTGACAAACACCTATAGGGGTTTGAGCAAGGTACACTGGGAGACTTTCATTGCCGCAGATAGCCCACCACCCACGACTCCATCTCACCTCTTTCCTCCTCGGTTCAAGAAAACTTGGATAGGCTTAAGTTCAAGAATTCAAAACTTAACTTCTAGAGTTGGTGGAAGCTCAATTATTTTCATCAATTCAGGAACTCATTATGATCCAAAGCAAAACTAAAAATTAATTCTTCGAAATATCATTGAGAAACAAAGTTACCGATTTACTTTAGAAAAATCAATACGTCTCAAAGGACGCACAAACTGAACAACTTCAATACTTCCTGCGATAGGTATACCTCTGTAGGCAACGGAATAAAATTGGTATAGCGAGTTAGGTAAGCTAGAGAGGATGGAGAATTGTAGAGTAGAGGATAGGATGGACGGAATGAATTGGTTATAATAGCCTTCTCCAAAACACCCTCCTCTCTCTCTCTCTCGCTCGCTGGCTGACTCTCGTAGGCTCGTAGCCTCTGTAAAAGAAAACGTGTGTGTGGACTTCCCCCGCAGCTCGCGTTTGGTCGCCTTCCCTCCTAACAACGGTCTTTTCACGGGCCAGTGGCCGAAGCCCTTCTCCTTTTTATTCGGAATGAGCGCAGTGTCGCGTTATGGACGGTCGCCGGCTATAATGGAGTGCCAAAGATAGCCACTATTCTCTTTAAGGTCCGCAGAGGAAAAAATTGGGCCAAGCTCCGTTTATTTTTATTCGTTAGTACTAAAAGCGCGAGGCGACGCGACGCGACGCTTCGTTTTGGGTTAATTGGGGAATCCCTTGAACCCTGATGATATTGTTTTTGGTCCCCGCCCCCATGTCCATCGGTACCTAATTAAGAGATGGCACCTTTCTAGGCCAATTGAATAGTTTCGCCCCTAATGAATGCTCCTTAGGTACGCGGCAAATGTTTTGGAAAGGTTAGTTTCACAGTTGGGCATTCGGACTTTTTGGTCAGATTACTTACAGGGGTTGGAGCTTTAAATTTCCAAACGTTATCAACAACATTTACGTTTTTCTGATATAATATACTGACGAAAAGAGGTGAAATTGAAAAAAGAAACCTCTTCTGCTTAGAGTATCTTTAACGACAAAAATTTAGCGTATTGTCAAATTTTCGAAACAAAACCTGAAGTTGCAGCATTTTTACGCGAGAATTGGCATCTGGCGAGCTAACCCTAATGCAACATGTATTTTTGACCCAAATTGCAGTCGGTACTATACATTGGGGTGGTTTGAAAAAGTATCTCTTGTCGGGATTTGGGGATCCGATCTGCCATTGTCTGAACAAGCGGACATTTAGATTCTTTATCGTGGCGATTGAACTGTTCAATATCCATCCGTGGCTCGCTTTTCTATTCCCCCTTAAAGAGGAGCCCGAGGCGCGGGGTGGGATGGCCCTTTTCCCCTCTCGGCAAATCACTTAACTTAATACCGTGAAAATTTATACCTGCTACCTTCTCTAATAGCCTTCAATTTCCGGGGATTCGGAACGCCGTTCTTCGCCGCCGCTATCCTTTCTATCTTCTCTCTCTTCTTGCTCCTCCACTATGCAGTCTCCCAATTTATCCCCGCACCTCCCTGCCACATTTGCCGGCAGCATCGACGGAGGATCGCATTACACCCCCTTCCCTTTTCTTCTCCGGGTTAAGCTCGGACGTTACATCTCCACTTTCCGAATGGGCCTGTTCGGATTTTATTTTGGTCAAATTTATATTTTGTCTTACGTCAAATTTTCTCTATTTTGGGTTCTTAATTTCAGATAGTTAGGAGCCAGTGTTGATTAGTCTCAGTTATACTAACCCATGTAGATTTATCTCAAATTTCTCAAACTTAAAATATGAACATTCTAAAATACTGTTCATCTTATCAAATATTTGAGTGACAGTAGGAAAGTTTCTAAGAATTTGGATGTTTGTCAATTATAATATAAGTAAGAATTGTATTCTTGTTGAACTGCGAACTTGTCCATGCAGGCGAAGGAAGTATCTCTAAAGCGTGGTCCTCCCATAGGCTTAGTCTTGGAAGTCCCTTCGGGCCAGGGAATAGCGGCGGGGGTGTTGCCCCTATTACCGCGTCATTCTCCTTTCTCTCGGTGCACGCTCTCTATCCCAGCGGCTTGGATCTTGATCCTCCGAAAGGATTTTCCTCTATAGGCTCTAGGCGGCGGCGCGAGCGCGCGGTGACGCAGTTTTCCCGAGAGCCGCCACCTTCCTAATACAGCCGATTGCGGAGTATTATGTTCTTATTTACGGCAATTACGGGAGGGAGGAGGGAAGAGACTGGGGCCAGAGCCCCACTAGCTGCCCTTTCTATACAGGCTGCCTGGGCGAACGGGACGCCTCTAGCGGAATCGATGAGTGGAGAAACAGCTGAGACCATGCATGCCTGCACCATCTCTGGAAAAGAAACCCATTCAACGCTACTGTTTTTCCTTACCAATTTATCTGGTCACCGAAAATACAATTGGATTTAATAGGGTTTATTCGGTCATAGTGTGGTCAGGATGCTTTGGGAATAGTCGAGGCTTAAGGCTTTATGCCTTATCTTTATGGAGAAACTTTCAGTAGGAAAAGCAACACGCAAATTTAATCATTGTACCCATGGAGATACAAGAGGAACAGTTGAGTTTTCCGCGTTGAGTATTGCTATTTGGAAGAATGTAAGGAAAATGGCTCGTAGGATGAGTAGAGAGAGGTTTATTAAGAGAAAATTAAATGATTTGCGAGATGCAACTTTACGGATTGGTTTATTGTTTAAATTTCATAACTCATTCGCTCGTCGATAGGGGCGCCACCGTGACCTACCATTCACCCTATCACACACTCGAAGGGGGTAATTGAAATTTCCGTCACAAAAAGGCGCGATGCCCGCCTCGAAATTGTTTGTCTAGGATTCTCAATATATATTCTAATGTCTATGATTGCCCATGCAAGGTTTCGAAAAGGCAACAGTGAATTGTTGCAATGTTTCAATGTGGTTGAAGACGAATTTATAGTATTATTAGCATAGGATACATTTATGGAGTTTACGCGCAGCATGATTCTGCGAAATCAAATTTAAGACTTGTAAAAAAGGATATAAAATTCTATGCAATTAGAGAGATGGTTTTCACAAAATGATTCAGGGCCATTCTTTTGGCATTTATGTACAGTTAAGGTCTTTATGAGACTATCTTTTGAATACAAGAAAAGGATTTAATCTATAATCGAACAAAGCGACACACTTGGTAATTTTTTTTTGAAATCTAATCTCAAGGGTATCGGTTAAAAGCTCAAATTCGCGACGAGTGTTCTGACATGATATCGACTTTTTCTTCTTATCTACGGGTGTGGAAATTCATTTCAAGTTTCAGTTTCTATCTTAAATCTTTTGGAGATTGAGCTCTATTATTTTACTTACGAGATAAGGAGGGTTATAAGTCTATAAGATGGTAAGAGAAGCCGCGATAAATCGGGGTCTGGCATGTATGCATTTTGAAGAGGCTCGTCTCGGGAAATTTAGCACGAACCAATCCGAGACTAACAACTATCCATCTAGGGACCAGGCCGCTTCCAGGAATGCGTTCTTCAATCTAGATCCTATACGTCTCCTCATTCTCTTCTACGTCTTATATACCCTCGTAATATTCACTTTTTACATGGACTTATAAACCGTAAAAGGGATTGGAAAACTGGGCCCTTTATCAATACAAAATTAACGACAGGAGTGAGGGGAGATAACGATTCTAGTATATCAAGGTCTTCCTAAATTGTATTTCAGAAATCACTGTTTAAACCCAATTGTTGGGTGTTTAAGGAAATTTTGCGTATTCAACTAGGATCGAAAAGTTACTTCTTCACTGGTCCTCTTTAGCATTGCACGGTCCATGGTTTTATTTTTCTTGGAAGACGATCTTTGAACCCTGACCTCCAAACTGCCATGAAACTTTAAAGAGGGAATTTAATAGATTTAAATTAACTTGTAACAAAATTCTCCGAAGAAACCATCCAACGATTATTTACTGTTAAATAAGCTGCATGAATTCTTAAATCACCTCTCTTTTGGCAAAACTAAAAATACTTATTATTCCACGAATCTCGAGCCTTTGAAGAACTTCGCACCAGCCCTATTTACCCATTAAGTAGTAATTAAGAAAAGAAGAAAAAAACAACTCCAGTCGACACAAAGGAAAGTTCTTTAATGAAACGCGAGCTATTAAAATAACCATACCGGAAGTAGGTTATCCAAAAAATTATGATAATGTTATCATGAGTTCATAAGATATGTTCCACCAGTTTGTCACTGGTTTTTGGGACTTTGTCATGAAGTGACGCAGGTAATAGATTCTCGTAAAGCTACGGCTGAAGAGGCGCTGTCAAAGGTATAGTACAGACCTAATAAGAAGATGGACTGCAAAACGGTGTGTTCTCGAAAACGCGTCGTTCTCGAACTAGTTCGCAATAAGTCTCCATCATTACAAAGTACAGGAAGTGTTATACTTATGGAATTTGTTTATTTCTCTTGAAAATATTTGTTGATAGCTTTGTTGTTTCTATTCAGTTCGGTTCAGTTTTATCCGGAAGGATTATAATTATCTTGAATTGCATTAATTAACCGCGTTACTTCAGTTTGATTTACTTTTGATAATATCTTTCGCGTCCTCTTTCCGCCTTCTGTCTCATTTTGCGTTCAGTTTGAATATAAAAGAGATCCTTGTGAGCGAAAAAGCCCACCGCCGCGATTGCCGCTGGTTTTTTGGCTGCAGCTCCCATGCATCTTGAGAGAGATTTTTTTTGTCTATTAACGATTACGATTATAGCTAGGCTTTAATTTTCTAGTCTTAAGAAGAAGGTCTTTATGCAAAGGGATCTAATAGTTCCTCTATTAGGGCCATTTTCAGTTTTCGAGAGGGTTTTTAACGACTTAAGAGGCGGAGTATAGGGAGAAATTGCTTTAATTACTCTGTTGGCTGGAGAGCCCGGGAGTGCCTATTTCTTATATGGGAAAATAAATGAAAAAAAAATGTTCTGGAAGATTATACTTAATGATAATTTGTCTGTGACTGTATCTAGACTCAAAAGATTTGGTGAAAGAGCCCACTAAAATTGTGTTTTCTTCTCTCAGCCTACATGGCCTAATCATTCAGGGTTTTCCAATGGTTGTTTACAAGAATTGACCATTTAAAGTGAAGTTAAATAAGGTTCTTATAACTATACTATTCACTCAGTTGCTATTGTATTATATCATACGTTTATAAGATAAGTATGACGTTTATAAGATAAGTATGATAATATGCTTCGTAATGAGAGTTAGTTCGAGAACTACAAGCGAGAATTGACTACACTCGGTTACTTTTGCAGTCCATCTTCTTATTTAGTCTGTAGTAAGCCTTTGACAGGCGTCGCTTTACGAGAATCTATGACGTTTCATCTACGTTGCTTCATGATAAGCTCTCAGTAACCATTGACAAACTTATGGAACATATCGTATGAACTTATTATTATATTTCGTCTATTTTCTTGCTAATGGATTCTTGGATATCAAAATCTACTAAACGTCTACTCCAGCCAGTAACTCTGGACGAACTTAGAATGCTGGTCTCGTGTGGGGGGTTTCTCCTTAAATTTGATACGCAGTCATTCAATGGGAAATGAGCCGGTTAATGGGCATAAGAAAGCACCCCCCCTTCCTTACACAATAATCCCTCCAGAGGTCTAGCGACGTTTTATCGCTCTATTTCTCACCATCCATCGAAGACAAAGAAATTCCATTGGATAAAAATTTCCTGCCAAAAACAAAAGAGAAGAAGAGCCTGTCAAATTAAAAATAGATTCTTCTAACTTAAGAACTTATCTTTTTTTGAGTAGACTCTCTTTCTTCGTCAAATTTTGGCGCATTTTCATCATTCCCGATATTTCGCGCGCGCGGGACATCTTGAAACCTCTTCTGTCAATTTCACGCGACTCGTCCCAGCATCCCGTCATTTTTATTTCCCGCGCATGCTCTTTACGCTTCCCGCCAAAATGGAATCTCATCACAGTCCATACACGTGAGAGTCGTTTCGGAGTCTAGGGAGGTTCCGTGACTTTAAACCCAGGCCCAGGACATGCCCCGATTGTTAGAAACCAATACGTGATAAAGAAAGACCCGTCAGAAACTTGGGATGTCTGACGACGTTCTAAATTTGTCAAACGCGTTTGTGTTGATTTATCCCCGTTTAGTTCTAAATCTGCAACTTTAATTAACCGCAATCCTTATAAGGTCATAGTCATTGGTAGTTCTTTGTATGATTGTGTTTATTTTCTTTCCAATCATTAAAAATAGTCTTGGAAATTAACCTTACGCCTGTCACGTCACGTCTTTGACGGTGAACTAATTGTAGTACTTCGTAGTTCAACCACTTCATGTCTATACGTGTCCCAGCAAAAAATATTAAAACTTGGATATAATTTAAAGTGAAAAATGACTCTTACTATCTGTCGACACTCTGTAAAATTAATGAACTTTTAGTTGGAAACTTTTTAGTTTTCCAAGTTGAAGTTAAGATCCTTCACAATTTTGGAAAGCTTGCCCCCAAAAAGCTTATAGAAAAACCTGTTAAGAAATAGAGCAAGAAGTACTACGTTAGTCCACCCCCTGTCTTTCTTAAAGTGTAGCGAATTCAGGCCATTTGCTGTTCATTAGTGCCGAGCGCATCTCCAAGTACTTTCCCGAAGCTCCATCGCGCCTGTGACTCGCGTCATTAACGTTCGTCGAAAGAAGAACCTTAATGGAGCCCGAAGGAGAAAAAGGTCCCGCTTTTCATTTTGCCTTTGCGCAATGTACCCAAAAGCCCATCACAATTAGTAAAATGTTCCCAAGCACTTACACAAATTCTTCCTCTCAATTGAGAACAATTTACTGTTTCTTCATTTTGAAATATTTTAAGGCCCGGTCGAATGACTATGCGACGTTGACCAAGGAACTTCAATTTGAAGTATTTTATCGTAAATGATCCATTTATGGCCGACCCTGATCATGCGAAGTTGACCAAGGGAAGAATTTAAGATTTCTGAACGAACCCCTTAAAATTCATTGTTTTTATTTTACTTTGAGTTATTTACTTTTGCGTTGTCTTCCAGCACTTTCTTTCTCGTTCCTCAGGGCTGGAATGAAGACGACACAAAAACGTCGAGAACAAAAAAGTAAGAAAAGAGCTAGGCATTTGGCGTCGGTCGTATATCGCTCTGGTTTCCCGCCCTTTCTCGTTAGCGAAGTATAATTTTGATCGGCTGACAATTTCGGAGTCTCTTCCCTTAAAGCGATCGTCCTCTTCTTTCTTGACAATTTTCTCCGTCTTCGAGTGATTTGTTATTCTTTGTCTCATTTATTAAGTCTTCGCCTCCGATATGACACGGCCGGCGAGAGTGAGAGAAAGGACGCGGCGTTATGATGACTCTCAAACGCCTCCATCCTATATATTTTTTTCTTTTTTCCTTGGAATATTTCTCTTCCAATTTGACTGCGTTGAGTTATAGATTACCAGGAGGACTCTTTGGGGAGGTTTCAGGACGCGTTTGTTAAAATTAGTCACATTTTTTCACGGTTATGTATGGGTCCGTTGGTATGTTTGCGACGGACAATCCGGCAGACCCTAACGGAGCGGATAATTGCCGCATTTTTTGGGCAATCGTCATGACTGAACTAGTTAGGTCACAAAATGTGAATATTTGTTTATTTTAGATTCATGGGTAGCAAGCCATGAACAATACCACAAAAATTATGGTTTTGTCTGCGACTGATTGCCATAAATTGAGTGAGTTTAGGGATAAAATGGGCGAATTGTTATTAAGATAAAATCTAATGCACGCGGCAAGAATTAAGCAACCCTCAACCCTTTACATTTAAAGGACACATTGGGTTACTAATTTTCCCTGCAGGTCTAATTCTAAACCACGAAATAAAAAGCGTAACCCGGTAGCTTTTAAGTATTTCCGCAATTTGTAGTAACACGTATTTGGCATAGCAGCGGCTTATCACCGAGTACCATCTTTGTAATAAAGACATTGGTGGGCCAAATATTTCTGTAGAGGGAGGAGGTTAAAGGCGTGCGCGTATCGACTCGCGAAATAACTTTATTTCGCCAAGAAAGTAAGCATTCATTAAGCCTTTTCGCTTCTCCCTTACCAGAATCAAGAAGTCCTCCGTATACTTCCATACAAACCCGTCCTTTGCGTAGCTCTGGACGGACAGACATTGATAGAGTACGTTACAAGGTGGACTATGTTAGAATTGGGAGGTTTCTGGAATGTAATAGGTTATCCCGTTTCGTACGGCGCGTTATAATCTATTTAAAGAATCCTTTAGTGTTGGAGAGGGAGAGATCGTAGGGATGTTAGAGCGAGGATGAAAAAGAAAAAAAATCTTCTGCAGCTTCGGGAGAGGATAAACTCAAAGGGAGGAAGTTAAGACGGTTTCACCGACCGAAAACGAGATTACTATCAAGAGATGATGAACGACGTTTGGTATCTTATATACACTGCCGCAACGCTGCTAAGCTCCCATCTAACGAGAGGAACGCGTTCGCATTCGTTTCGTGAAAGAAATATCAAATTATGTAATGCAGCTAGTAAACGGCTTCCTTAAAGCATAGGTTCAGGTAACAAGAACGGCCTTTTCCTAAATATAAAAGGAAAAATATCAAAAAAATAAATTATTTCTTATTACAAAATTATTAGCATTTAATTAGTCTTAAAAACGAGGACATTGCTTTAGTGGCGTCTGCTACCCTTACGGTATTGGTTAAATTCTCTATGTCAATTTAATTTTCTTGATATTATTATAATTTAGTCCACAGTAAACGTATATTTTATATCACTGTTGAGACTTTTCACATTGACTTTGGGTAATCTTGTATGCGAATGGGCCGTTTCCGAAATTACCTCGAATTTAAAAAAAAAAATTTAAATAGCGACTAAAATGTAGTTTATATTTCTAATGAGCGAACGTTGACTCTTAAATCGTTTACTCGCAATCTCCATCAAGTACTGAGAGGGTAAACTAGTATTATATTTTGCCAAAGATTCCAAAGAGATTAGATCAACATTAGAGACTAATGGATTTACAACGTTATTTTGTAAAGAAATAAAATCTAACGTCAAAATATCTCAGCTAATCCCCAAACTCTTACAAAACCTTCTCACGTCCCCATTGCGTAAATGCGTAATTGTTTTACAGAAAATAAATTTTTGGAATTTTTATTTTCATTTATCGCGAGGAAACCTAATTACGAGCTGTTTTTAATTATGCATGGTGATTCTGATAAGTGTGGCATAAATTTAGGGGATGTTCTTTGGGCGATTTTGAGTAGAAAATGTTCTATGACATTTGCCACAAGGGCCACTGTTTTCGAGTTATGATTTGAGTGTTTTAGGGATGACCCCTTAATTAAATTAGAAATAATTGTCTTTCAGTTTCTTAATTAAATTTAAGTGGTCATCCGTAAAATAATTTGTACAATCTTAACTTGAAAACAGTGGTCTGGTCATTGCAAAATGTCATAAAACATTTTCGACTCAAAATCGCCCAAAGAACACCCCTGAATTTATGCCAGACTTATCAGAAACACCCTGTATCGATCTACAGTATACGCTTATTACAATAATATTCTTAACAGGCTCTCTTAATTATCCATAATTTTACCGCGAGCAACATTCTTCAGGAAGAAAACCGGCTAAAATCCAAGACAAACAATATTCAGTTTTCTAATTAGCCCTAAAGAAGATCTCGTAAAATGTTAAACAAATACAGAGAGAGCTTTAGGTCCCAAAAATACTTTAGTCTCGGTTTGTCTTTCTTTAGGCATGAACTTTAAATATGGTATGATGTAAATGACGGCAAAAATTAAGCCTTATACTCCAGTTAAGTTTTAAGTTACGACCGGTACTTAAAAACCACGCTTGTTGACTCGTTAAATTCACGGTGGAAACCCGTGTTTTCTTTCCTTCCACTAGAGAACCTCAGGCCCAATTAGTATACTCGAAGAATCGTCTGTTTTAGCGAAAAAGGGTTTTTCTTAAACCCTAAATATAACTTTTCTCGGAAAGCGAGAAACTCTTTAAAAGCAAACACATTTAGTTTTAAGGTTTAGTACTACTTATACGTGTGTGTATGTGTACGGTTAGTCTTTAGAAGGCTCGGTGCGGCCTCTTCACATCACGTGGGTTTAATGGTTCGCGAAAACGGCTCGCGCCATTACACCTATTTTTACAAAGTTACTGTTGCAAAACAATCTACTGTTTTACTTTGAATCTCGTCTTTATGGGTTTCGAAGATTTTCCTAACCATCTGACTCATTCAGTGTCAGGGGGAGCGCAGCGCGTATATGACCCTAAGTCTGTGAAGAGATGTAACCTTTGACCTCTCTTTTAAAAATATACCTTTCCTTGTATAGGTATTAGAAAATATTATGCCTTTTTTAGCTTCAAATATGTTGTACGAGCAAAAATCTATATTTTTCTCATTTTCTGGTATACCAAGGTCACCCGAAGTTGCAGGGGGAAATTATATATATTTCCCAAGGCCTATTTTTCCCTGTCTTCTTCATAAGATTAATACAGAGGCCGTGAGAATATTTAAAATACCATTTGTATTTGGTATTTATTTTACCGTCAGGGCACCCCTTAATTTAAAAAAATGGACTGATCCAATAATTTTAACCTCGTGGAATCCCTCGCATATTTTATTTCATCCCCCCTCCCATTAGAAAGCTCGCCACGTACGTGTAAAAGAAAGGACTTTATTTTCTTTATTAAAATTCGAGGCGCTGGGGGAGGAAGTTAAAAATGAGATGTATTCCCCCCTACGCGGCCGCTGACTCATGGGCATGCACGGGTATGCAGAAAGTACGGTTTCTCGTCCTCTTTCAAGTATAAAGTCCGTGCAACGCTGAGTAGGCCAAATTAACTTATTAGTCACAGTGAACCGTGCCCGTTTGCGTTTGAAAGTGAAGTGAAGGTAATTATAATTATAATTAATTAACTCTTTTAGAATACGTTAGGGTTAGGTCATAGGCTCGCTTCAAAGGGGGGGGGGGTCAGGTTGCGGTCTTAAGTTAAAGATATATTGATGTGGCTTCAAATAATTATTTAATTTAAAAAAATTGCGGTTCTTAAATGTCTAATTATAATTTGAATACAATTTGAATATTTTAAGTTTCATTAGACTTTGCGCAATTTTGTACAATAAAAAAATCTTAAATTGGATTTGTCACGTGCTACTCTTTACAGGTCACCAAGAAACACGTTGCAAATTTAACCCCTAAATAATTTCCCACCACTAGATATCCCTTTTTTTTGAAAAAACCTGGGAGACCTGTTTGCAATATGCGACAAGTATCAGGCTCAGGTCAAGGAGAGCCATTTAGGGTTCAAATCCCTTAACTTTAGGAACAGAAACGCTCCGACTCTAAATTGGTGTTCAAGCAGAACCTATATAGAAGGCAACCTTCTCCCTCGAAATATCTTCTCCACACTCTCTCCCTATATAACCTTTCATCTCAGGAGTCCATGCACCAGATGTCTGTTTCCGTTTTAAACCAAAGTAGGCTATGAGTTAGTTAATACATGGTTCATAGAGACGCTGGTCTTAAATTTCTATTAAATCATTAGAGGTTTCAGAGATGAACTTGTTGTGGAAATGTAAAAAAATTTAAAGTGTTCAGTCAAGGTATTTCATGTGCCCAAAATTGAAGTATAAATTTTATTAAATAAGGTAAACTTGTTGTCCAAGTCTCTAGTAACCCTGCAAAGTAATAGTAAAGGGGCCCATCAAAGTCGAGTAATATCCGGGAAAAGAATTTCTCCTATAGGAGCGCCCCCTATCATTCCTCAGCGTACATTTCTCGTAATTCTAAACCCACCCGCTTTTCGAAGACAAATTAGCCTTATTCCTGATCAGCGCCACTAGGCTAGTGGCGAATTTTCGAACTATTAACTGACCATAGCCAATCAGAGGGCGCCAAAAACGGAAAGAAATTCTTTTTTACATTTCTGCTTGTTTTTACGAGTTAGCGGGCAAAAATCGTCGGTAAACGAGTTTTACGCGTGATTATTTCGTCCTAGAAGAGAAAACATCTTTGAAATGTCTGCTTTAAGGTATTTTTCACGATTAAAAACGATTTCAAATGACTGAAAATAAACTTTCGCCTTTAAAAACAGGAAAAAAGCAAGTTAACACGTTAAGCCTTGGCTCCATATTGACAGTTGAGTTGTCACAGTGTAGTATATTGCCACAGTTTGCAGAAACTGCATTATATAATGTACAATTCGTAAGATTTAGTTTAAATATAGTAGTTGTAACTCAAGATTAGTCAAAATGTCCAAGATTAACAACCGTTGTATCATAGAAGCCTGTAGAAACAGTCAAAGTTACCTTTCTTACCACGCCTACCCTCGAGATAAAGTTATGAGACAGAAATGGTTAGGCGCTATAGCAGCTGGGGTAGGAACTAAACCACTAGACCTGAATAGTTCACGAATTTGCTCCAAACACTTTCTACAGACAGACTATTTTCCAACTATTGGTTCTCAATGTAAACGTCTCAAGCCATTCGCAATTCCATCAATATTTGAAAATACAAAAGTTTTGGATGCAATGCCGCATTCCCCTACTGATAGCCAAACAGTTCCTAAAGAAGCATTTGGACATATGAGTCCAGAAGATAGAACACAGTTGTTGGAAGAAATGGGAGCATTACATGTTGATCCAGAGGAACTTAATCAATTGCGTACCTATCCTAATCATCCTGAAGAACCACTACCAACTCCGGAAGTTCAACCCCAAGTTGGTGCAGCTGTTATTTCACCAGTGTCATCATCAACCGCAAGTAGTGGAATATCATTGAAATCCACTTATACACCATATACACCACGTAAACAAAAACTCCTAAGAAATGAACTGGAGTTATTGTTATTGCGTAGTAAAGAGAAGTTTACAGTAACGAAGTTTATTAATAGTGATAAATCAATAAAATACTACACGGGATTTGGTTCTTATGATGCGTTTTGGTCATTTTACCAACTTTTACTGCCAGAATGTTCTAAACTCAATTATGTTGGACAAGATGCTTCTCAAACTACTGACAACCGTGATAAAGAGTTTTTTGAATTGGTGAAACCGGGTAAAGTGAGAAAACTGAATACGATGGAAGAGTTCTTTATGACGCTAGTAAGGCTGAGGCGAGGAATAGAGGAACAGTTCCTAGCTGATTTGTACAACCTGTCTCAAGGCTATGTTTCTAGAATCATAAACACTTGGATATTGTTTCTTTTTAATCGTGTTCCACAATTACCAATATGGGCTTCTAAAGAAAGAGCGAACGAGCTAACATCAAAGAAAATTAAAAAAAAATATCCAGGCTTAAGACTCATTGTTGACTGTACAGAATTTACTCTACAAAGACCTTCGGCTTCAGAAGCGCAGAGAGAGTCGTTCAGTGCGTATAAACACAGCAACACAGCGAAAGCTCTTATTGGAATAGCTGGCGCGGGACATATTACATACTGTTCTAATCTTTACGCTGGAAGAACATCTGATAAAAAGTTAATACTTCATTGTGGTGTTCTAGACATGCTAGAAGAAGGCGATGCTATAATGGCAGACCGTGGATTTGACATTGCTAAAGAGCTAGCTGCAAAGAAAATTAAGTTAATCATTCCCGAGTTTCTTAGGCAACGGGACCAGTTCACTTCAACTGAACTGTCTGAGAGTCGTAGCGTTGCTGTGGCCAGAATTCACATTGAAAGAGCTATTGGTAGGATTAGAGAGTTCAAAATATTAAAACGAGACATTCCATTAACCTTGGCACCAATGCTTCAGAAAATTTACATTGTTTGTAGCTATTTGTCAAACTTCACAGGACATTTAGTAGCGAATGTGGACTAATAAATGAAGAAAAAAATGTCATAGCTTAAAAATTATATTTAATGTACAAAATAATGTCAAAACAGAGCTCCCATATGCTAAACCTTTTAATATGTTGACAAAGTTGATATAAACAGTCATTAAAGAAGTATTTTATAACCAGAAAAGATTTATTTTGTTCATAGGATCAATATATCAAAAATTCGCGCTTGAATATTTCAAACGGAATACAAATGCTCCTAGCTTCTCAATATCCACATTGCAACTGTAGATAGTGAATCTAACTTGACTGTCAAGAGTTTGAATTAGCTTGACGGGTTGTAATTGTCTCCGACTTAAAGATATAACAAACACATAACACCAACCATCACTTAGAGGTTGTGGAAGGCTTATTAAATAATTCTATTGCAAAATAGGGTAAGAGAGTCATAAAATATTTGCTGGTAAGTTTAGGAAATAACTCCTGGTTGATGAAGTTGTTATCTCTCTCTATGAGCAGTATTTCCATGTCCTCCGGTGGCACATAAACAACAAGAAAACACACTGGAAGGTTGCATATCAAGAGCTGGCCTTGAATCTGGTGGTAGACATCAGACGTTTTGCGCAATTCAATTTCATTCGTCTCATTGTTCACAAAAAGATAAAAATCCCCAGCAATCGCTTTGTCCCTTATGCATTCCTTATTTTTGAAGATTGCGTATGGGCACTTAATTTCGACAATGTAGAGCTGATCTTCTATGCTTACTAGACGATCTGGGCTGGCACCTAGGAAACTGAACTGTGGGTTTACAACCAAACCTACTGATGTGTTTTGTTGAGTTTGGATTTTTTCTAGAAATAATGCAAACGCTTCTGATTCATGCCTTATCCCATGATCTAATGATTTGGCCTTAACAAATGATCTCTTTTGCAAAAAGGTTTTCACCGCATCCGTAGTTTCTCTCATTTTTGCGAATGTGCCAAACATAGACGCCGTTAGTCTGTGACTTCTTTGTTTATGCCAATAAAGAGACTTGCTTTGCAAGCGAGTTTTAATCTCAATGTATTTAGCAACAGCCAAATCAACTTCTATACTCTTTAAAACCTTGACTTCGTTTTCTGTTAAGTTGCAAACACTAGCGTTCCTTTCCCTTTCACCGGTTTTCCCAATCCACTCCCACAGTTTGTCAATTATATTTCCGTTTTGATTTATTCTTGGTTGAACTGGCACGCACCCATTTGACTTAATGGTGCCAATAACCGGTAAATTTATGTTCATTTGTTCGAAAAGTTTTACAAAATTTGTTAATTTTTCTCTTGATAATGGCTTAGCGTCAGCCGGCATAACATTGAAAGTGGAAATCTGACTTCCCAAAGTACCCTTTTTTTGCTTTGTGGGATCGTGTTTCACTATTTCTAAATCATTGAACAATAGAGGTTCGTCAGTTCTTGGTTTTTTCACATGCCACATTTGAAGGCGGGTTGTACAAACACCTCGTAGAGGTAATGTTTCTTCTCCTGCCCTTACGCAGTTCAGTAACTGATAAAGTAACGCGATAGAATGTTTACAATCACCATTGGTTCCGGCTGGGCATGAGCATGATATCCATTTGAGTCTATTGGGCTCTTCATCAATAACGAAACAACTAAATAAGTTATAAGAAGTTGGTCTTCTATCAGCATCACAAGTTGCACGGAAGTAAAGCAAGTTTCCTAAATCAGAAAATCGTGTTATATACATTATTCATAATTTTGGGGCTAAATATTTTCAGGCTAGAAGGGTTCATATCATTGGCGCTAGAAGGGTTCATATCATTGGCGCTAGAAGGGTTCATATCATTGGCACAAGGTTACATGTAGAAGAAAAGTGCAGACTACTTTTTCCTCGGAGTAGCCTGGTCTCCTGTAAATGGTATGAACCCTCCTAGCCTGAAAACAATGTATATAAACAAGCATGTGTAAGTATTATTTATGGTAAATTACTTCACATTTTATTTTATATACAAACCTTGAAGATTTGATTCAATGCCTAAAATCTTGTCCTCTTTATAAAGCATGAACCCTTGCTTTTGCTCACGCTTTGTTGTAGCATGAGTTTCCGCTATACCATCAGACAAGTCGGTCAGCTCTAATTTTTTACCCCAACCATTCTTAGGCGTTACTCGGCCTTGAAGTCTAAGCAAACCTAATTAAAAAACTGCATAATCAATTGACCAATTACCTTTTAGGCGTATTTATTGCCCTACCTTCTTTTGACATATTTGGATTAACCGCCATTACATCAATACATGCTTGACATAACCATTCATCTTGCATTAAATTAAGTCGTACTTCTTCCTCTAAATTTACGCATTTTGGATGATACCATTCCAAGCACGTCCCACATTGTAACATCTTTTGCGTAACGTCCTTTGGTTGCTTACATATACAGAATAAGCGCCTCGAAGATTCTTCAGCGAAACACGTTGAAGCAACAAGTCCACTTCGCTTCTTAGGCCTCACACTCTCTTCGGCGTTTCTTTTTGACATTTCTTAACTAAATTTGAGGATTAAATTTCACCGTCTTGTTTGAATGAGAAAAAATACGAGCTTTCTTTTACTTTCTCTGCTCAACCACTTCTCGAAACCATTATAGTATTCTAATGTCCATGGTCGAAACTGTGACAACTCAACTGTCAATATGGAGCCAAGGCTTAACGTGTTAACTTGCTTTTTTCCTGTTTTTAAAGGCGAAAGTTTATTTTCAGTCATTTGAAATCGTTTTTAATCGTGAAAAATACCTTAAAGCAGACATTTCAAAGATGTTTTCTCTTCTAGGACGAAATAATCACGCGTAAAACTCGTTTAATGACGATTTTTGCCCGCTAACTCGTAAAAACAAGCAGAAATGTAAAAAAGAATTTCTTTCCGTTTTTGGCGCCCTCTGATTGGCTATGGTCAGTTAATAGTTCGAAAATTCGCCACTAGCCTAGTGGCGCTGATCAGGAATAAGGCTAATTGATTTGGCGACTAATAAGGCAAATGACCAATGAGTATTTCTTGGGGTTTTGACCCAGGTTGGGGCGCTCCGGGGGTACGCTTGGAGGTCCTCGGGACGAGAGATTTGCCTTACAAAGTTGATGGATGCTACGAGTAATGACGTGTACCGCCTCGGAAGTATTGAGATTGAGAACATGTGGAACCCAGAAGCGTCGTCCCTCCCACAGATCTCTAAACTAATGGCACTATTTATCCTTTCGGGTCTATTTAGACTTACGAAAGAACAACATTGAGTGCTATTACTCTTTGCAGTTAGGAGAGTTAACGAGGTCAGCCATCTTTTTAATTACCAGGAATAAGGGACAGGGGGGTTCCACTATGTCTTTAAGGACGTATTTCCCCGCGACGGGCTAAATGGGGAAATCGTAAAAATGATGACTTTTTGCCTCTCATATTTTCCCAAGATTTTCCAGTAATAATATCTTGAACTTAAGTACTTAGGGTCTTAAAAATAAGGGTGAAATGACTCTTTTATGAGCCTTTTTCCTGATCGTGTGAAGTTTTTAAAATCTATGTAGAAAGTAGTTTAGGCATTTTTGTAAGCGACTTTTAACGATTGGGGGGCCCCTATGCAGTGCACGGCCTTAATCTTTTTAGTGTTTAATCGTTTGTTATATGCCATGAAAAATGGATTACATCCGTGTGTTTGGTGTGAAATGTATCTGTGGATGCGAATTGAATTGAACTACATCAACAACTGATAGATGATTGACAAATGAATAGTCATCTTAGTTTTCCATTATAGCTCTTTAAACTGGTTATTAGCTTATTAATTGCTATCATACTTAATATTCAATATAATAATAATAAGTTATACTTTTTTATTCGGTGGCATGTTATTTTCTGATTGCTAAATTTTAATTATAAGTATATTGAAATTATCATTATAATCTTTAGCTGAAATTATATGGAACTGTTTTTATATTTCAGGACGTTATTGAACTGAACCGAGTGAACTTGACACAAACAAAAACTTGCGAAACCACGCAGTCTTTGCGCTACAATACCCAACTATCTTTGTTCAACAACCGTCGATCCTCCAAGCTTTGAAATCCCAATGGAAACAACATACTCTACCAAGCTGTAAGTATATACTTAACATTTTCGACAACAGCATCTTTCCCATCCCTGATCCCTATTTGAACCAATTGTCGCGAGCGCGACTCGGGAGTATTTTCGACATCTTTTGAACAATGGTCTTTGGGGGAAGTAATCTATAAATTATTGTTCGAAACAATTTAATTCGTCGATGAATTAGGGGGAAACACCCCCGTATATTTGAATATCGAGTAAAACCCCCGTGATTTTGAGTCATCAGAATGACGCCTTCGGGAGGTAGCGGTGATGCAGCCTAATTTGGTTTAAGGGCAAACAAGATTATTCCTGATAAATACCTTTAATACAGTTTTAAAGGGTTATCCGTGATGGGACTCGTCTAATTAGCATAATTCTGGCGTCCAACGGCGACAAAGAGCGACCGATTCCCCTCGATGTAACTCGTACATCCCTGTCCTTTAGTTATATACATCGATTACAAGATGACGTGGTTGTCGATGAATACACGCTTTTTCAATTTTTTAATTGAAAGAATATAGCAACTTGATTGGGGAATTTTGGAATTAATAATAGCTAGGATTTTATTCTTTTGTGATGTTTTTGGTTTTAATTACTAGTGGTATTTTCTCGTTTGAATTCTTCCTTTGAATTATGGATATTTTTTCCTTACGCTCATCTCTTACCTTAGTGTTATCCCCATCCGCGGACATATAGCATTCTCTATTACAAAGTTGGTCCCGACGTAGGGGATAGGCAGTTCAGTTTCCAAACCACTCTATACCCTCGAATGTTCAATTTGGATATTAGAGGAAATAGATAAATATATTTTAAATAGAAATTCTCTTCAGAAACTGTAAACTTTTATAAAATCTGAAAACGTTAAATTTTATTCCTTCGTACGCCATCTCATCTAGGAAGATTCTCGTATATCATCATCTCTTGTAGATATCGTCGGATGAGGGCAAAATCGAGGCGTTAATGCCTTAGCCCCATCTAATTCATTAAGGTTCTATTACACCTTCCTTTCTGGCATCGCCTTCTCTTTAGTCGTGATTTAACGCGGCCGACGCTTAGAAATTGTCTTAAATAAGTTAAATCGGCCTTATTGACTCGAAAGCTCCTTATTAGTATAGAGCCGACTCCTTACAGGCTTGATCTATCGACGCTTCTCCGAGCGCCGGACTTCCCCTCTGGCCCGTACTAATTATCTGTCTTTAGGCGTTTATAAACACTTCCCCGAATAATTTACAACTCTTAAGCCGTTTGATCATCTCCTTATACACCTTATTCACATTCCTAGCTCATTTTCCGATCCAATACTATTCCCGCGTATTTTGGCCATGGGATTATGTTTCATTAAGGAGATTCGATACTACGTGCCCTGGAGATGAAATGTAGGCAATACGTATCATTTATTAATTGTAGATCGTTTCAGAAGTTTTTGCTATACAGGACTAGGCGTAGTTTTTGTCTATTGTTTTTAAATTTGAAGTATTGAATTGCATCGCATTTTCAATTAAATCCTAGTATTTCCTCCGTGGTTTTAATAAATATTAAGTTCATATCCAATACCGGCTAAATCCTCCATGTCTTCAACTTGAATGATGGCGTCGAAGCCACCGATTAGTTCTTAAATCAATCGCGAGAGGCGCCTCGAATCTCCCTCTACTTGCCAGTAGGTATGATCCATGTAGTAGACTTAACTAGTAAGAGGACTAGTTTTCCCATGCGCAGCCGCAGCTAGCGCCCCCAAGCTGTGTGACTGTTGCCATTCGCAATTAGTTATAACCCGCCCCATCTTTCTCTCTGTCAAGCCGAGTTACTCTATTACACGGGAATTATAGACCCGCGTCCTCCAAGTACAGCTCAAGCACCATCTCGTCATGGACTTCATACGAGGACTTGAATTGGGGTATCCTAAAATTATTCAAGTTGGTTCGTTGGGAAAATAAGGTTGTAGCTAAGACATGACCTGGAATTATCTCTAAACTTTGCACGATAATTTCACCTGATTATACGGTTGAATTTTCTATTAGCCCCTATTAAAAGGCACGCAGTTGTTTGCTTAAGTCATTGAGACATATCATGAAGTATTCGTGTACCACGTGATGTACTTAAGCTTCAGCATTTTCTTTTTACTCGAGACATTTGATGTACTCTCTCTTCTTTAAGTCCCTGTCGGTGTGAATAGTCATTGGTGGTTTTTGACGTGGATTTAGATTCCGGAATCCTACAAATGATGTCGGGGAGGGAAGGCAATGGGGGCTATCAACTTCGCCTACTTAGATCATCAACTGAGGACTGATGCACGTGTATCGTTCTCAAGGATTCCAGTTCCTTCGTCAAGAGGGTTCGGGTCCTTGGAATGGGTCGCGTTCGCGCTCTAAGTGGGATTAAGATGATTATCACCGCCAAGTTCTTATTGGTTTTGGGGGATTTTAAGAGTTTATAGTGGGAACGAGGCGCTGGAATGAATTGGGAATGCCGTACGTCTAGAACGCGAGCTCGCGGGTCCCGAATTAAGCGTTTGTAAACAGAGTAGAGACCATCGCTCACCGGCAAAAGACGCTAATTAGCTTTTCGGCCCCTTTTCCTTCGCGCGCCACATTTCACGCCCGCGCCGAGAGAATCGTGAGAAATGGAGCGTTTTTGTCTTATTGGCCTTATCTAACTAAATATCTCGCGTTCCACCCAGTTTCACCCATCATTTTCTCTTCTAGACTATACCACCACCACCAACACTGATATATCTCCTTCGAATCCTTCCTCGCTGAAGTAATCTGTTTTGGCGCGAATTATACCAAATTCCCTCCAATGAAAACAATTAAAGGTGTGCCAAGTTTAAAGAGCCTCCATGCGGCTTTAGGGAATATAATTTGGGAAATTCTTTGTCATTTTTAAAAAAATGTATGCAATTGTAGATGCTTTTCTCAATGTTTAACTGGAGTTTAACTATAGTTAGGGACGCCGGTTGTATCCTCCATAAAGGTCAACTTGGGTTAAATGTGTAAAGGTCAAGTGGGGTGGATTAAGCTGTTATCCTGTAATCCGGATACAGTACAGGCGGCTGTAGGATTAAGATACGTTTGTAATATTATGACTGACGCGCACAGTATGGTAAAGATCAGATGAAATCTTATGAATACTCTACCCAAGATATAGGGCCTATCAAATCCATGCAGATGTTAGTTTTTTGGGGTTGTTTTATTTTTGACCAAAATAATGTAATTAAAAATTCAACCGCAAAGGGGGCGTAAAATGTTCGTAGAGTTTTCAGTCCCATATTGGAACCCATAGCTGGAACCGGGAACCGGGATTCGGGCGAGTAGTCAGTGGCAGGTGTGTCGTTTCCTCGCTTGGTGGCCCCCGTGTATCCTCTCTCTCTCTTTCAAAACTTTGCCCCATAAAAAAATCCATGGAATTATCAGGCTTGGTATTCAAATCGGTACATGTATATACAACGGATGGGGTAAATATACGGGGTCCGTCCCCAAAAATTTTAATTTCTGTTCAATCTCCGCGTTAACACGGATAGAAACTGTATGAAGAGTCCCAACAGAAGCAGGATGATGGGGTCTCTAGGGACGCTATTTTAATCCGAGCATGTGTATGATACAATGTTATTGAAGAGTAGGGAACCCTCGCTGGTTATGGACTGCTCCCTATTTTTACACAATGACATTAAAGGACGTTAATGATTCGTTTAGGGAACTATGGGGCACCCTGGGTCCATATAGTAGTTGATTGATGTTATTTTGACTTTTTCTGTACGCGATATGCTCGATTAGTGGCGATTTAGGGCGGATAATTTAGCTACTGTTCCTTACGTATGAAAACGCTACGCGGTTAACTTAAGTAGGTAATTTTGACTATATTAAATTTGGGTTGATGCTTCTGGAATACGGACTTCTTAGAGCAGTGTTGAGCCATTCAGAAGCGTTTAATTATTAATAAAACGCTCAAGGTCTTTAATTTTTAAGTTGCGGTGTTGGGTCGATTCTAATTCGACTCAAGCTACGCGATTTTTTTTTATCAAGCTTATAAGTAACTGTGACGTTAAGGAATTCCCATTTTCTCGAGCCTAAGTAATACAAATTGAAGCGCTACGTGCGCCGCGAAAGCAAAAATGATTAAAAATTTAAGACGCAGCCGCGGAAAACGAGCTCCATCTCGCATCTCAAGAGGGAAGCTCAAGAGGAAATCCATTCCATCCTCCTCCGAGAATCCCCTTCTCCTTAACGAAGTCTCGGTTCTTCTTTCTTGGAACGTTCTTTCTAGCTCATTTTGACTCCTTCCTTTTGGGAACTCAATTAGGCAAGCCACTGCCAGAGAGCCCTAATTGCTAGCAATTAGCCGATGCTGAGATCCAATTTATTAAAGCAGTTTGTTTTTTTTTTCTTCTCTTCTCTTCTCTCTCCATCCTTTCGTTAATTCCCCTTCTCCATTTTCTTCGCGTTTTCTTTTTCTCGCTCTGTTTTTTAGGATACTCGTCTAGGAGCTGCTAAGACTGCAGGACCCGAAAAAAAAAATCTAGCTCCCAATAAAATGTTTTTCGTAAATGGAAAACTCGACGGGAATATCAGCTTGAGAGGAAGCAAAAAAAAAATAAAATAAAATAAATTGGAGTTAATACGCCCTTACTTCTTTGTTATGCAAATTAGCTTAGCTAGACTTAATAAGGCGTTTAATTAGCAACTTTACAGGGCTCCGATTACGAATTAAGCTTAAACAAGATCGAGGGATTGTTTTGGGATTTTTTTTCCTTTCATTCTTTCTTTCGCTAATGTTTAATGGTAGCCAGGGTAAGGTTAAAGCGGAAAGGGGAAAAAATTTAAAAGTGAGCTAATTAAATGGCTTGTTTATGGAGAGTTATTTTTGATTGGGAATTTGGAAATTGTACTGAAATTTTAATCTTTCATTTATGTCTGGTTTTCAATGCCATGAAAATATTTTTGGGTCGGGTGTGTGATGGGAATATTGGGTGCTTTGTCGATGCAAATTCAAGGCACATGCAATTAGGGGATTGGGAGTTTAGTATATCAAAATCATTCTAAATTTCGTTGCACGGATTCAAGGTAGGCGCGGTTTAAATGTAAAGGAGGTTTTTACTTGCAAAAAATTACTTCTTTGTAATGACCATCTCAAGAATTTCGAGTTTTTCCTGAACGCTTTTCTCTCATTGTACCATAGAGACGTAAAATAATGCAATTAAATATTTCTATATTTAGAAATGTCGTTCGCACAATGTTAAGCGAAACATTTCTAGACATTCCTGACCACACTAGGCGGTTCTTAGGGAGAAACGAAAGGATATATTCGGAGAATAAATTAATTTCCTCTTCGATATCAAAGCGAGATAAAAGTAATTAAGGCTCAACCTCGATTTAATGGCATCGTCGTAAAGAGCTCTCCGGTTTTCCTTGGCTTTCTTAATTACCGTAGGCAGGGGAAAATACTTAATGATGTTTTGCTAGTTGCGTCTAATACGATAATCACTCGCGATAAAAGATTCCGAATTAAACTTGCGCTTCCGGAACAAAGCCACTCTTATTCCCTTGCCCATACCTCGAAATTTACCCCCTCTTAATGAGGTCCATGATTCATAGTAACGTTTATAGAACTCAAGAACGTTTTAAAAAATATCTAGCCAAGCTAATGGACCAACGAATGTATTTTAGAGGTACCCACATAAAGAGTGTAATTTCAAAAATGTCCCTTATTCCCGCCATTTCATAAAATAGATGCGTTTGGCGCCATCGTGTAGTCTTAGCTTCAAAATTTTGATATCGATGGTTCAATTCAGTTCCCTTTCCCTTTTTTGGAGCACGATATAAAACGATGAGTTCATCCTTTTTTCCTGATAATTTAGATTTCAGTTCGCAAATCCACTTAGAATTATTATTATTAAAACTACATGATTATAGAAAATAGGACAGCAAAATTAAGTTTTTACGTTAAAGCCATTAAGTTGAGATGAAGATGTTTTACTTGTTCAGGAAGCCCATCCCATCATAGATCTATTAAAAACATTTTCGAGGAGCGTTAAACACATGTTTTTCTCTCTCTCCCTCAGATTATTTTGCAACATTTTTTTTTACTGTTTTCTTTTGCGGGATTAACTGCTGTTTCTGTCTGTCGCTTTGCTATTGCTGGCAGCGATTCTTTCAAGAGGACTCGATAGTTTTATTCGATATCAGTTCTTATCTCAGCCATCCCGAACCCTAAGAAAACTTTTTGACTTTTGCGCTAGAACGCTTTGAAGAATGGGAAGGGACGTACATAAAGGTTTAATTCGTTGAAACGGAAAGAATTTAACTAAATCGTCTAAAATTGTTTTGGGACCCTTCTTGGTTATTTGGGCTACGTCAATGATTTTTCTTGAACTCTGAAAGGATAATGAACTATTTGAGGATGCGGTTTTTAATATAGACGTTTTAATCTTTCAATTATTTTACTTTGTTTGTTAAAGTTATTTAACAGGGGTCTCTGAGCAGCTAGTAATAGATGGTTTACACACATGGAGGGTTCATACCATTTGCAACAGGATGCCGGGCTACCTGGAGGACAAAAGCAGACTAGTTTTTGTCCTCCATGTCCAGGTGTAAATGGTATGAATCATGTAAATCCTGTGTGTAAACCATCTATATCAAACTACACAACTAATACCATGTGGTTGTGTGCTATAATCACGTATGGATTCCAAAACGTCCAAGAGACCATATTGTTTGCTCAATATTCTTGCGATGAATGTACAAATTATTGCTGGTGCAATTGATCTTAATAGCAATCCCCCGTTTGTGAAGAGAAAAATTAGGAAAAAGATCAGAGCAATTTTTGGGAAAAGACTTGTGGAGACGAGAAGTAGGATCCAAGAAATCGGGGGGATTGGACAAAGGTCGTCTTTGTTCCTTTCAGGGAAGCGGATTTTTTTTTGTCCTTCTTTCTCATAGACAACGGCTACAGTTGAGAGAAAAGGGGGACGAAGAGATACACCGACCCATCTCTCTCTCCTCTTCTCTTCGCTCTCTCCCAGCCTCTTAGAATCGTTTCCCTTCATCTCTCTCTTATTCGGGGTAGTCCCGAATTGGAGATGTAATTGCAGTTGTTCTAGCCAGTTCGTTTCACCCGCCCGCTTTTCTTCTTCTTCTTCAAGCTCCCCATCCCGCGCAACGCTACGCATCGGTGACGGTCCCAGCTATAGTGGAGGCAAGAAAAATAGCCCAAAGATAAAGTCAATTAATCCAAAGATATGTTAAGATTGCTAGAAGGTGGTCGAAAATGATGGAGGAGAATGTGTAATAAAGCGTTGGTTATGGGTTTATGTTTGGAAAATGAAAATCATGACAATGCAGATGTAGGGATGGAATTGGTGCGGGATTTGAAGGAATATTGGGATGAAAATTAGTGGTGACTGGTGAGATGATGGAGGGTTTCAAAGGAAAGTAGATTATGTGGATCGAATGAAATTCGGATGCAAATGGAGTAGTTTGTTGGGTTTTGGAGAACCACTTTGGCACTTTGAGTTAATTCATTTCTTGTAAACGTCCTGGAAGTACTGGATAGAAGCGGGATGACTGCCCCGTTTGCCAAGCCGCAAAGATTTCTTGCCATTTACGCGATAACACCCTTTGGCAGTTTTGAAATTGGCAGAAGCCATTCCACAAAAAGCTTCTTACACCCCCTGCTCTTTCTTACTTACTTCCCCACTGACGCGATATTCACCGGGGACTAGCAGCTAATACCCAAGTTATCGCCAAAGTTTCTATTTCGTTTAACTGTCCATTCGGTTTGAATTAAAAGCTGTACGCATTTTTCGCTCGAGTGTTTTTGAAAGGCACCGATTTTCTCGGGGTAGTTGTTCCTGTCTATTATAAGATGGTAAAGGTTTCTTTTCGTTTCTATTTTTTGTTCCCCTGTCGGTGCGTTCACTTAATACTGCCGGGAATGAACGGGTATAACGATCGGTTTGTTTCGGTCGAGAATACTGAACGCGCAAAGAGGGATGCTTAGAAGCTGGAAAAAGAAAGAAAAGGAGAGAGTCGATGACGAACGAGTTTCTCTTTCTGTTGTTTTTATTGCGTTAACTGTTACTAAAGGTTTTTTAAGCGTATCTCTTTTGGGTTGGCTTGTCATTAAGCCAAACTAGCGGCTTTTAGAGTTTAGTATAGAGGAAACTGATTGCAACGAGGTGCAGGAGTATTTGAAGCGAGGAGGATACGCTATTTTAAGTTACTAGACGCGCCACTTCGAGATTTAGATTGATTGGTATGCCCAGGTAGTGTTTTTTTCTCGTTCTTACTGTCTCTTTGCGTTTCTGTTTAGTTCTTATTGGACTCGGCGAATTGGTAATAGAAAGTGTTTTGTAAGACAGCGGCTGTTGTATATATGGGGATGGCTCGTATCCAGTTAGGTTTTGCTCTTTGTAAAACCCAGAAGAAATTAATTAAATGGGAAAATTGGGGCTGGTTGAAAACAAAATTAGACATAAGACGGGCTTCGTACTAACAAACCCTGCCACTTTGTATATAAACACTTGGTATTTTTTTTTAACCCTAGCTGTTTGTTGTTTATGCGGAACATTTTTATTATTTACACTTGTCGGCATGATCAAAGACTAACGTCAGATTTAATATACAAAACAAATCCTAATAAATACCATAATAGGCCTTACACGCGCAATTTATAACCTGAAATTTAAGGAATACGACCCGATTTCGGTGAAACATCAAATGAAAGGTCCAAAACATATTAACGTCATTCTCGCCTTTCTTCGTAGAACATAATTACGGCTACATTCCCCGGTTGGCTCTAGTTTCAAATTGATCCTTTTACGACTAAAAAACACTGAAAACCGCCAAAAAAGAACCGTATTGTACGGTCCATTTAAGCCGACGGGAAATAATCTAATTCAGAAAAATACAAAGTTGTAAACAGTCAAAACATCAGAATACATTTTCTTTAGCGACTCCAATTACACCGCGCCACACTCGTGCGGGCGTGCTGCTGGATAAAGCGTCATGGCATCCATCAAGCTTGGGATTCAATAATTCTAGCGAGTGGCTAACGCGAAGTGTCATTTCTGGGTACGGGGTAGACGAAATTGTCGAAACAAATTTGCGGGTTTTTTTTTGAAAAAAGAGATTCGAATGGGGCGTCGAAAGACAGAGAAGTGTTTTGAACAGGGATTAGTCACGCTTTAAAACGATTCGCCTGAAAAAAATAGTAAAAGAGGCCGACGTCGCAGTCGCGATCATTTTTAAATCGCGTATCGAATCCACTATTTAAGGATTCCCTTCTCGATTAAGTCCGTGAAAGTGATCACGTTTGATTTTACCGAAGTTAATTTCCATCCCTGTCTTCAGGCTGTTGTAATTTAAAGATGCTTCGTGCAATTGACGAGAAAATTTGCAAACTTGTCTAAATTGCTTTCACCTATTGTTCATATTGTATATTGCAGTGGTAGTTAGAGTTCAAGTAGTTACTGCTATGTCGATCATAAAAACGTTTAATTGTTCGTAAATTAAAACATCCGTTCTTACTAAATTACGTGCCAGAGAGTGTGTGGTTCCCTTTTGTCACCTCGCTATTTATAAAATTTTTAATTAGATAAAAAACACTAAAGAAAATAGGCTTAAATATTTCTTATCTATAATAGACAAGATAGCGCAGTTTATACCATAAGTTTTCAAGGTTTGTAATATTCCAATTAGAATACGTGTACGGAACTCTTGTTTTTTGGTGTAGGGGGACTATGCGCTAAACATTGCACATAAACTCCAGGTTTGTTCGGTTGTTCTCGAAATATTACGGGTTAGTGTGTGCTTTTTTGGGGCTAATTTTGAGAATCTGTTTAATTAAAGAAATTTCTCAAACATATTAACGATGCGAATTTGATTTCCGCAAAATTGCAATTTCGCCCAAAATTGAGCATTATCACTTTAGCAATCCTGCTTGTACGCGGTTGGGATTCAAGTTTCAAAGAAAGACCGAGGATTCGGACCGTGGCGTGTTTCGCGGTTAGTCGGTCGTGAACGATCGGCGTCCTCCGATCGGAATCTATAGCTCTGCCGCTTGTCGAAACGTTTCAACGTTTCCTTTCTATATAGAAAACATATATAGATTCGTAGATAGTCCATACATGGCCTATCGCATAAGCATCTGATGCCTGGGGTCCCTTCTGTCTCTTCCAGAGTCTGTCTTCTGGACTTGTGGCATGACTTGAACCGTTGTAAAATAATAACAAGACGGCCCAAGGGCTCGTAATAGTAGCCATATCGTACGAGTGAATAACCCCTCTATACCTTACCCTAATGAGTGAATAGCGCTATCTTTTTCAATGCTTAAATGATATACCGTGCATAAAATCAGAGTGAATAGCCCCTCGATTCCCTACTCTCTAAACAGTGATTAAATTATAACCGTATGAATTTACTTATCCTGTAATTCTAATATTCCGGCGAATCAGGAACAGATAGTTTTTAGTGATAATCCCCTCGATGAGCTTACAACATAGACTTATGCCGAATTTGCCGATGCACACTTATCGCATCTTATAAATTTCTAACAAGGACTTATGCCCAGAAACTTTTGAAAGAGAAAGTTTAGTTATAGTGATTACGCATTTTAGTGATTATCCCCTCGAATTACCTTTAGTAATGCTAAAATTATCAAACGCATAACGCTCATTTAGCACTATGTTAGCTCTATCTAAACCCACATTTGAATTAACCGCCAAAACGTTCCAGTCAAACATAACATAGATGACGATAGCTACCGAACGAGAACGAAACACATGAGCGCGGTAGGAAACGGGGAAAATCGTTATCTATTTAATTAGCACATACATAAAAAGAAAATAAATATAAAAACCCCAAACATACAAATTCATAAGTATCCGACCCCACAGATAAAAATTCAAAAGTATCCGACCCCACAGATTAAGAGGTACCCCACCCCACATCACCCCGACATTTTAGAGATAAAAATAAATGATAACAAACTCGAGGTTTCTATCAAGTCTCTATGGTTTAGTGGTTAGAGTTTCTGTCTACTGCGCTAGCGACCCGGGTTCGATTCCCGGGTCTGACCTGAAAAAATTTTAATTAAAATTAAATCTCTAACCGAGCCCAGTAACCCCTATGGGTGGGTTGTGGTTAATATAAAGTTCCTTTTAAGCTAAAATCTGACGATAACGAAGCGACAACCCCGGCCACTACTACTACGACTACTACTACTACTACTACTACTACGACGGCTCGGGTCAAACTAAGAGCCTATCGTATACTACGATATATACTACGATATGGCTAAAAAATACTGAAGTCGCGAATGACATGTTTTGGTTTGACTTTTATGTCGACGGTCAAGTTGTCACTAACGATTCCTTCTATTGTATTTATGTTAAACAAACGTAAAAATAGATCACTGACCACTATAACAGTCTGTTATTTATGAAATGATGAATATAAATAGTGAATCAGTCTTTTAAACAACAGATTTTTAAAGTGGTTAGTGTTGACCAAGCACAATTTAAAATTGGTTTTTTAACATCTGACTTGAAAATTGCGAAAACATTGACCTCAATAACCGCTATACTTCACCCTACCGTGCACCCGTAGCCTAGGTCCTGCATGCCACGTGCTGTCCGAACCAAGCACCCCAAAAAAACTCAGATAGACCTAATACTTCGTGGTCGAATCGTCTAAGAGCTGGACCGCGTTACCAGGGTGCGAAACACCGATAATACAGAGCTCATCATACAATTCTCATCCTAATCGATGTAGACCTATTAAAACCACGGGCGCGCGTCACGTGACACTCCAGTACGGTTCACACGTATACGTATACGCCTATGCTCTCTAATTATATATATTCTGAAGGTGAATCAAGCTGAACCGAATTGAACCAAGTGGAAAAGTTTCCTTTTTGAAAAGGCAAATCCGGTGATGGGCCGGGGTCCTTATAAATCCGTTTTGCCTGCAATCGACGTTTTTATTCAGTCAGTGTGATACATCTTTGTGCCCTCTTCCATGAATTTATTCAATTTTCTAAGGAATATATTGTGTATGAGGTTTATAACATTGACAGCCGGTTTATCGAGTTGTTTTAGGTTAATATTACAGGGAGGATGAGGTAAATTCTTGTCGCTTGATAGGCGTATAGTCGAGTAATCGGCGATGGCTATAATCCCTTTTCCTCATTGACACTCTAATCTGAGGCGCCCGCTTTTAAAACGAACCGCGGCTGGCGACGATTTTGGCGCAAATCCCCTCCCCCTCTTTGCCTCCAGTTTAGCCCTTGTTTCAGTGCAAACTTCAAGTAACTTCACTTTTAACACAAAATACACTACTCTTAAAAGATTTTGATTGGCCTATAACAGTCCTCTGCAATTTCAGTTGATAATTTTGTCAATGATGGAAACATTAAGGAAAACGATTTAATAAACTTGTTTGACCTTAGGGTTGAGTGAAAATGAAAATATTTTACTCCAGATTTCTTGGATTTTTCCAGGAAAGTTTTTAAAATATTTACGGGTTTTTTCATGGATTTCGCGTCATTTATAAACATATTTGAATAGATTTAAATTTCACGATTGGATTGAACTTCGTCTATTTCACTTTGGTCGCTTAGTCGTTTTATATGTATTTATACCAATATTTATAGTTTGTAATAGACGTGTTACTACCTATTGGCATTTATATGCCGCTGTACTGTTACAGAGCTCTCTTTTTTTCCCGGGCTCGTCTTCGCGATTCGATTTGCGCTAGAACGGCCACGAGCCCCTAATTCGAGCATCGCGACGAGCGCCTTTATCGGCTCTTCTCGCCCTAGCTCCGGAGTTTGGCAGGGAAAAAAAAATTCCCCTCATTTTATAGCGAATCTTTTTGGAAGAACATTGGTGCGCTAGAACCACCACCATTTTCCGGGTGCATGGTATAAATAGGCTTCTACGGTTCCCTGAACATGAGGAAGAGGGTGTAGAGTCTCTCTTCTCCGAGTTACTTTGGCCGCGCCTCGCGCCAAACTTGTTCATTAAAATACGCGGCGCGCGCGCATTACCCGCCAAAAAGTAGTTTTGACGGAACGCAAGCACGTGCTTATTACAATCGCGCCTTTTCCCTTTATATTCCCTCATGCTATACACACTTCAAGGGTGTTTTTTTTTTCTTTCAAGACCAATTTTTTCGCGCACCCAAATTTGCCTGTGCTTGTATTCAGAGAGAAGTCAGGTTCACATTGAAGTTAAGTTCGAGATGTACTTAGCAAATGTTGTCACGATATACCTGCATTTGTTAGGGATACTGGAAATGGGTGTAAAATGTCAGGGAATCTTAAAAAAATGTTATAAATGTCTGGGAATCTTTAAAAAAATGTTATAAATGTCAGGAAATGTTAAAAAAATGTTATAAATGTCAGGAAATCTTAAAAATATTTTATAAATGTCAGGAAATCTTATAAAAAATGTTATAAATGTCAGGAAATCTTATAAAAAATGTTATAAATGTCAGGAAATCTTTATAAAAATGTTATAAATGTCAGGAAATCTTTATAAAAAATGTTATAAATGTCAGGAAATCTTAAAAAAAATGTTATAAATGTCAGGAAATCTTAAAAAAAATGTTATAAATGTCATGGAATCTTACATGACAGGAAATCTTAAAAAGTGTTGGTTATGAAAGTTCATATTGGTTCGGTAACGTGAACTAATTTAAAAGTTCATGGAATTAGTAATTTAATCTAGACTCTTCTGCAAATGAAAGTGACGAAAGTGGCCAAGGAATATGACTTTATATTTAATCAGAGAAAACCTTGAAAAGTCATGGAATTTTTTCATTTGAAAAATCTGTCGCTAACCTGGATACGAAGCTTGAAAAATAAATTAAAAACTTTCCAAAAAAAAAGAAATAAGCAGCGAAATTTTGTAGTTTCTAAGTATGCGTTTTGAGCCGATTTAACTAATTTAATCTGAACATAACGCGTTTCAAGTTACCACCCACTTTGAAAGATTAGAAATTTGGGAATCGGAGGATATAAACCGTACATACATAGGCATCAGGGCGAGCGAGAATTAGATCCCAATTTTCCATTTTGACATGCCTTATTTCTGGCTAGTGTTAAAAAGGGCCTGTCACCCAATTTAGTTATAAGTACGCTTTTGCAACTCCGCCCATTTTTGAAAGAGGAAAAGGGGGTGGGAGGGGAGACCAGTTCATAATACTACGTAAGCCACACACACACGCTTTAGGGTCGAAAGAAAAAGTTACATAAGCCCCTAATAATGACACGGGCCGAAAAGTGACGGGAACAAACCACCCCTAAATACTCCAGCCTTCAAGAAAAAAACAAGGGAGAAATATCGAGTCTTTTATCTTAACAAGCGTATAGTTAAAACTAGTTATCCCGTCAAAATTATTAACCACCGCCTATCACCAAGAGTAGATAGAGGAAAAGGTTACAAGAATGTGACAAGCCGCAATTTTTTAAAGATTTAGTTCAAAATTTACAACTTTTTTAAAGTGTATCGTGAACGTGCGTCTAAATATCAGCTGAGTTGGTTGAAATTAACGATATTTGTGGTATATTTTGAATGTATCATCCTTTTTTCCGACGCCATTTTCCAATATGGCCACCAATAAGACCAAATTACTATGCGGTACTCATTTGAGAAGTTACTGAACGTTAGGAAGAAAATATTACACACGCAGAGTATTAGCAAGTGTAGAGAGAGAAACGTGTTTTCTCAAATGGTAGATAAATTTCTCAAAACGCGCTATTTTTTATATTTACTCATGATAATCCCCACTTAGTATATTTCTCTTTTGATAAATTCAGTTTTAGAAATGTTTCATCGCAATGTTTTTTTACGAGTGGTGTTCATATAGTGTCACTTGGACGCTTAATTGGACGAAATTTGGAACAATAGAAGGCTTTTCAGTGGGACTTTTATCGGACAGCTGTATAGCTAACCCCACTTTGAATTATTTTCGCTGACTTTGTTTGAAATATTTCTCCATCTCAGAATTAGTTGGAAGGGCCTATCACATTTGGAAAGACTATATTTTTAAACCCCTCATCCATCCACTGAGTTTAAATAATGATTTATTTAAATACTTGAGAAAATTTCAAAGAGAATGTGAAGTATATAGTTCAAAGGGATAACAACGCGTCGTTTGCTTGTTTGAATAAGTAACTTCACCTTTCCATTTAAAAATATTTGAATCAAGTTTACCCTTAATTTTAAGTTCCTCCTTATTAAAAATTAATAAAAACGTTTTTGGGAAAACCGAAAGAGTAATTAAGATTTAAATTTTAAACCGACTATCGCCCCGGGGAAGTAGAAACGTTTTATATTAAAGGTCTTTAAACTCTATTAAATTAGAAACGTATAACTACCGAAATATTTAGTTATTTACTTTTTAAATAAGAAAGTAATTTAAATGCTTTTAAATATTTAAAATATACCCATGCAGTTTAAGTTATATTTAAATTTCTGAAGTTATCCAGTCGACTGGCTTCTAAAAATATGCAATAATCGCAAATTTTTACCTCCAAAAATTGTCTATCACGGTTGAGGGAATAAAATATACAGGGGTTTACACTTCGCCTATTACCATTCGGTTTATCGCGTAGTACCTAGATACTAGTCATAAACAGAAACGAAGACGCTGTACATACGAATTTAAATTAAAATCTACCAGGGGTATCAGAAACGGGGTGAGATTTTTATTTTTTTTCTCGCGTTAATCACACCTAGCAATTTATTTCTAGGGCGTTAATGTAATAGGCTTATTAAAATCGGATTTTTGAATACTCTTTTTCAAGTTTTTTTGGGGGGGGGGGGTGCTCTGTCCCTAGTCTCTCTTTAACTAAAGGATAAAAAGAAGTCCCCTCTACCTTTCTGTCCTTTATTAATCTTTAATTTTTTATCTGCTCGACTGCTATTGGTCTAATCATCATTGGTTTCCTCCCTCCCTCCCTTCAACTACGACGACCCCCGATCTCCATAAACCGGTGGTGGGTAACTCTCTAAAACTCTACTATGCTTCGACGATTAGATTGTTTTCGTCGAAAGAGGAGATGAAGAAAAAAAATTAAGACTCTTCACTTAAAAACCCCTTTCCCCGCTTCATTATTGGTATTTTTTTTTTCTTTTACTAAGACCGAGGCTTAGCGTGGAGGATGTATAACCTCGTGCCTGGAGTTGTAATATTAATTGGGTGCAATGCTACAGATATAATGGTCTGTTCTTATCAGACAAATCGAGCCAAAATAATTTTATCTTGGGCTATGGGTTAGAACCGATGTGTTTCTCAATACCTTCGCTATAAATAGGCCCATAGTTAGACCTATTTCCTTAAAAGTATTTTTATACAGATGTGTCCGTGGCTTTTATAGTGTTATTTTGACCTAGTTCGTTACCATTTGAATTTAAACTTGATAAACCGATGAGCAATTATCGGATGAAGTGATTCTATCAAAGTGCTTCTGTTTTTTTTTCTAGAAGTTCTTTCCCATTAGCACTAGTAATTTTTATTCTAGGTACTTAATAGCGAATATTAGGCCTAGCACTCGAATGTAAAGAGTTTTTGGTGTTTTTTCGTCCTCTCTTAGTGTCATTGCTCCTAGCTTTTTGAGGGTGTTGGAGGAAAGTTGGGAAGAAAAAAAAATCCTATAACATGGCCATCTATTGGTCTTTCCAATTATCGCGTTCATGGCGTAAAAACCGTCGTTAGGGGGCGGGAGATGGGATGGAGAGGAGAAAGGAGTCTGAAAAGGGGATTTTAAAAATTCCGCAGCCTGGAGACGCTCTTCCAATTAACATGGAAGAGTCGTCGGAAGGGTGGTAGCCGATTTTTCCACTAAGCGCATTTCGGCGCGGCTCGCCTTCTATACGTTAAGTCCTTTGTTAAAACTACCTCCACTCTCTCGACCAAGCTACCTTCAAATGATACGAGCTATAGCCTCAGCCTCAGCCTCCTCACTACTAAATTTGACATTCAAAAGGGTTTGACAACTATATATAGATGGAACCCATATAAGACGCGAGAATGTACGAATAACACATCTTAGGTGATTAGATGCAGACCTGTGGAATCCAGACATACCTGAGACCACGGTGCCCCATTGCGTCTTTGAACGTTCTTAGTTCTTACATAAGTTCCTGATATAGGCTATAACCCATTCGATAGTAATCTGTACGTAGCTCCCTCACTATTATAAATTGGAAAATTTATAGCGATTCGATTTACTGCATGGAGACACTATAATTCCCTATTACCTTATTCTTACACTCTACCTTTTGCGTTTGAAACTTGTTAGCGACGACCAACGATATTCAATGCTTTATTCGTTAAGATGCAATTATGATAATATAATAATATATTTTCTATTATTTTTTAAATTGGTTATTATAAAATATATTGTTATTTATTATTTTGAATAATTGCAAGGGAAAAAAGATTCTCTTGCATTATTTCTCATTGAATAATATGTATCTTAATAAAACTGAATCTTCCGTTTATTGGTTTTGAACATGGATTAGTAGAAAAGGAATTTTTTTGTGTTTTTTACACTGATAACCCTAACTCCCACAACGGGTTATCGCATATCACGTGGCAAACGGCATCGTAGTTCCCGCAAATTCTCACTAATAACTGCCCTCTTTCGTGAAAATCTAGTGTAGAATAATGTTCCTTTTCTGTACACTTAACTGATATGAACTATAGTGATACCTTTCCTCGGGTTTCAATTTAATTGGCTTTTATAAAATGTTACAAACAAAGCTAATAAATCGGTACAAAATACTTTAGTAAGGCAATTCACGAAGATTATTTTAAATAAGTCATATATATATTCTTAAACTGAAAAACCTGCAATTACTTCTCCATTTCTTTTACTAAGCAATAGAACTTTTACGGAATAAAGTTTTAATTCCAATTAAAAAACCCACTGAAATTAAAAACAGCTTATAGGGAAAAATGGAAAAACCCATTCTCATCTTCATTGGAGCGTCTTTAAGGAGAACATTTTTCTGTCAACTGTAAACGCCGCCGAAAGAGAGAGAAAGAGAGAATAAGATGATGAAAAAAAATCTTGACAGCTAACCCCCTCTATAAAATATTTCTCGGCCCTATTCCTCGAATTAGTGACGCTTTGGTACCTCTATTATAAAACACCCACTCCCTTACTCCCCCCCAATCTTTTTTTCCCGCATAATTTTACACCCCCTTTCATCCTACGAGCAATAAACCACCTCGTGCTCATTTTCCCAAAGAATTTTAGTTTGACTTGTAAGAAAAGGTTTTAGTGCAGGTTTTTACAGTGAAAATAATATTTGGTTTAGCTTTAGTTGAGTCTAACTGAAAACGGTCAAGGAAAACCAGGGATGAATAATTTATAAACAAGGTTTAATTGAAATGAGGTTAAAGGTCAGGGATTTAAAATAATCAAATTACGAGTCAAACCAAGCTAAATATGAGCTGCATGTCATCAACTGGGTTCTGGTAAACACCAAAAAATGCCCAGGAATAGACTATCCCAGAAATACTTACAAGGAAACCAACGCACGGGAGTGGACTCTCCATCTTAGGGGTTTTCCATCGCTCCAAGAAGCAACACCAGACGGAGCCCGCGTTCACTACACGCGTGAGGCTAGCCAACTCGCACTGCCTCTTGCGGTTCTTTTTGGCGCTAGGTAAATAACCCAAGAAGGGGCCACCCCTGTGGTGTTTGCATCTTTTATGATATGAATTATCTATATTGTAAAAAATACTAGGTCTGGGATTTTCCATCCAAAATTACTCGCGAATCCTTGAGAAGGGTTCTTTATTATGTATTGCTCCTGGAGAGCACCACAATGCGAAGCCAGCCCAAAGTGGAATATATAGGAGATAGGTTGAAAAAATGGGTCTATGACCGACCATCTTTTAGAGAATTCTCTCGTCCGAAGATGAGTTGAGTGGAAAGAGGGGTATAAGGCTTTTTATAAACCCATTACAGATTTCATCCCTTCAATCTAGGGAGATATACCCGCATCCCCTATACTTCCTACACTCGCTTCGCGCTTCTTTTTACGTCACTGATGGAATGGGACAGATGGTTAGGAGTCCTATCAACCTCTTACCATCCCAATTTTCCATTTTATTCCCTCACTCACACTACCCCCCCCCCTCTCCATCACTCAGCGTTTCTCTCTAATTTTGCTTGAATAAATACCCATGAGGGATTTCCATATAAAAACCTAATAGGATTTAAACGAGAATTTTAATCTTTTAATTTATTTTTTTCTTTTCTTTTCTTTTCAAAAGGTAGGGGTATATTTTCAGTTAGAATTTTTGTATAAAGTTATAGAGAAATTTCAAAATTTTGGACTTTTTTTTTTACTTCGTTATCAATTAGTTCTGTATTTTATTAGTAATTCTCAGATAAACCATATTCATATTTTTGGGGCTAATTTAAACTTCATTAGGGAAAGTTATTCATTATATAAACCTTTTTCTATCAGCCATTTTTCCCTTCTCTGTTGACTAGTCCATACACTACGCCAATGTTGCATAGCAAAGAAATGTTCCTAATAAGAATAAAACGTACTTCCTATTTTTAAACATCATTATGTCCTCCAAGGTTGACCTTTTACCTAAAGTTCTGGCGTATCTCATTACTTCTATCTTCACCTTTGACCTCTCGAAATATTCTTTGATAAGCCAATTTTCCTTCAAACTAAATTCATTTCGTGACTTATTGATGAACTTTAAATATTCTATTACAATAGTTTAAACGAGTATTTCTTTTTTTCGTCTGGCACTGTATAGCCAAGTTGACCTTTGACCCCTGAGGATGCTTTTTTGGCAACTTGATTTCGAGATGCGTATCCGCCCCTACTCCTCTCTCTCGAGAGAGTAGTCTCTTCCTTCTGGCCTTCTCCTTTGAAGTTTCCCGGCTTTTGGGTTTTACGGGTGCCCTTTCCGCTCTCTGACTGGTGCTGGTAGTATCGCTGTAGTCATCCTCTTCCAGTCTTCCTACGGTTTGGTTCGTTTTTCCACCAGCAGGCGTCACCTTAAACGACCCGCTCATGCGTAACTCCCGCTTTTCCGCTTTAACCCTCGTAAGGCCTAGTGTGTTTTTTTTTCATACCAGGGCGCCAGGGGTTACTTGATAAAGCTAAGGGTTGCCAGATATACTTGGCTTTTGAGGTGCCAAAATACTTTTTGGGCTTAACATTGTAACACATTTTTCTTCCATGACCATGCAGTCATGATATTTAACACCCATATGCGATTTCAAATAAAAGCAACTCTGCCTTAATGGCAGAGTTTCCGTCGTCTGCATTGTTTGAAGATTTAAAAAATTGTAAAATAAGTAAATCAAAATGACAGGAGCTATACGGTCCCTAAATGATGGGACAATTGTGAACCATTTAACGAAGAGCTCGCAGAGATTATGCATGTCCTACTCCATGAAGTCTCTAAACATGCCACTGTAATGTTGGAACACATACGACAATCTAGCAAGGAATAAAAGCTTAAAAATAATGCAAATAATTTAATTTGAATAATTTTCAATGAGCCCCTTTAGTCGACGTTCAACTTCCTTCGCTTTACTTCATCAGTTCATTAATTACATCATAAAATTAAGGTGTCTTCAAAGCTGTTTTGAAATTTTTAATTCATAAACATGATAAATAATAACAATACACGATGTATTCTCCATCCCTTAACTCCTCTCCCTATCTCTCCCTCATCTCTCTTTTATTTCATATGGCACTGGTTGGTTTAAAACCACCACGACGGAAATCATAGCGTAGCTATCCTATCGCCCTCTCGTTTTGATCATAAGCGACATTAGAGGAAAAGGAAGCTCGAGAGAAATCCCGGAGAGAAGGCGCGAGCATCCAAGCTCTAAATCGAGCTGGCGCGAGAAATACAGGGATGCGGCGTGGGAGACTTCCCTACCATGCACCGACCCGCGGGCCCCCGTAATCCCGCGGCGGTCAACTTCATTGATTGCCATTTCAACCTAATGAGTTTGGGGAAAGAAGAGCCGGAGACGAAGAGAAACGTACTAGAGATGAGAGGGAGAGAAAGAGAGAGAGACTGCTATGGGAGGCTGCGTTTGGGTGGGGGGTCAGATAGTTTGCCCGGAACGGATCCCTTTAATCGGTTCCTGTCGGTCTCTTCATTCCCCCACATCAGCGGCGCGCCACCTATTTCCCTCACCCGCACGCCGTATCCTTTACTGGCCTATAAAGTTACCGGATTCTAGCCAGGCTTTGCCGCTAGTTGGATTATAACCTAGGTGGAATTGAATAGGATGCTATTCTGCGGAAAATGCCTGTTATACCCAAAAAGAAAGGGGCTGACCATAAAGGTGGCGTGTTTTTGGTATGATTAATATATCTACGGAATGGTTTAGCTTTTCGACTGCGTGATGATAAAGTTTCCTTTACATTTCTACAATGTAAAGGAAATATTTTATTCGATACAATTTTGCTATGGCCCCTTTATAAAGGCTCACCGTTTGCACTTTTAAAATACCGGGAGAAGCCACCATACAGGCTGAGGCTTCCATATGTATTTTCCCATAGCCCCTGTAGAAATGTTTCACTTACAATACACCAAAATGCTGACTTATATGCGTCTTGGAAAAAAATTTAAAAAATATTTTTTGTTTTCCATAAAATTTTAATTTAGTAAAATGAATATTATAATTCTTTAGAAACGAACCCCTTTAAGCTAGAAACTATTTTTTCTTACACTACCCACCCGTAAATTTTTTCGTCTTAGGGATAGTAATTGCTAGCCAAAAGCGGTGAATTTGAAACACACTCGACTTGAAAATGAAGTGTTTTTTCATCATTGATTTTTCCTGGCACCTTCTACGTCTTGCCATCGTATTTTGAGTAGGCCCTGAGAATTTTTACGCGGAAGGGTGCGGAATTGTACCAAGCTGGAGCAATTTATACCTGGTAATCAGCATCTGGAAGGCTGGTTAAGTTCTCCTTTGTTGCCCACTATCTTCTCGGGTCGTATAAGGTGTCTCTCATTCCTTGGGCGTCTCATTTTCGCTCGAGTTCATTCTCTTTACCCTTAACTGGTTTTTTCACTTCCAATTCTAACCCTGTTTTTCAAAGACCCCGCTGCGTCGTGAAAAAGGGGCAAAATTTCCGCCGGGTAGAATGAAAAAAAAAGAAAAAAGAAAAAAAGACAAACTTCAACTATCTCAATCTTCAAGAGGGAGTGGATGAGGGAAACCTTTCTGGTTAACGAAAAAATAAAAGAATGATGGGAAAAACTACCTTCCGCGTACTTGTCTAACCCCCCCCCCTTTTTGGGGGTGGGGAGATTTTCAAAATTGGTGCGCCACTGCGTTGCCTATTTTGAAAATCGAAATTACAATTCTCTGTGAATATTTTGTCTTAAAAATAATATTGGATGTCAAACAGTTTTTTAAGGATAAGGAGTATTATTAAATGTGTGAAATTAATTTTTCCAATTCCTATCTTTGGTACCTATATCTATAAAAAAAAGTACAAAGAACAGTTGCTTATCAACGCCCAGAATGATTACAGTTTAGATCATTTTAGTTCAATTTATATTTCAGTAACGGATAAGAGACAAATTTAAACTGATCTAGTTACGCAATTTACTCAATTTTATATTTAAGTTTTAATTAACAAAGCTCTCTGCTTTGTTATTTAATGTTTAAATGTGTGTGCTTTGTTATAAGGAATTTACTATCTTCTATATCTTTTGGGAGAACCAAAATTGCCTAAGCCCCGCTTATATCGAGTCTAGACTCTATTTGTCATCATTATTTAATATTAAATTTTTTTAAAAAAAGATGAAAAATTAACTTGCTTATCGAAACGCGGTTCTAAATAACCCGAAATATTTTCTAAAACATCCCCAATTTCTTAACGTAATTCTCATTTCGCGTGGGACGCTTATTCAAAATTTATAATTCATAATCTAAAAATGTACATTACATTTGAGGGAGTTATAATATTAATCAAATAACAACTTTCATACTCGCTCCACGTTTCTCCCAAAAAAAAGTTTTTTTTTAAAAAATTTCCTTGGCCTTAGGCTAAACATAACCTAACCGTAACTTAAAAAAACCTGTAACTCTGGTATATATATACATTTCATCCTTTTTGTAGCACTTCCTCCTCTATAAGCCCCTAAGTTTTCAACCACTTCTAGCTATAGGGGTCTTTAGTAATTACGCCTTAATATAATTTCATGCTAAGTTTACGTTAGAGGTTAAGTTTGAAGTTTATAACGCGAAGTTTTGAGCTGTTCTTCCATCGTTTTTCTATGTATAAATCACATTTTAGCTCCATTGGACCGGAACCAATTCAACCAACCAGTGATATTTTGGTCGAATGCGAATAGTCAAATAAGGAGATATAAATTTATTAGAAGATAAAATGAAATGAGGAAAATAGTGCTAATTTTCAAATAATTAAAATAAAATTAATTAATAATGAAAAATGTCAGTAGAAATAACAGATAAAAACGTGTTTTCTATGTGAAGATTCACCTGTTCTATGGTTTAATTCTACTATATAGCAAAATAGCAAGGTTATACTAATTTTAATCATGATCAAATGTTCATTTGTTGGCCAATGTTCGAGTAGAAAACATAACTTAGCTAACTCGTAACTCCAGGTTGATAGATTGCAATTGGACCATGCCCTATTTCTATCCTAAAGTCACAAGTTATTTCAGGTGATTACCTTCTGATCCTTGAAACTCTAGTTCCGTAACATCCTATTCATTGCACACTCGGTGGTATATCGTATACCATCCAATAACCCTAAAAACCTTTTTTTTTTTTCTTTTTCCTTTTTTGGCATCCACCACCAAAAAGGGGTTGTGTCTCCTAAATGCATTAACGTCGCATTAGAGTTTTGGTGGGCGGGAAATAGGAGATGGGTCGGCGAAGATTATACTAGAAAAGAGTTTAGAGAAGTATATTAACGAAAATTTATCGCGGAAGACAGCCTTTTCAATATACGTTCTGAGGAATGTGAGGATATTGATTATTAATTTCGGGTTTATTTACTTCTGAAAAAGAGAATGAAAGGAGGGGGGGGCGAGAATTTTGTTTCCCTAATCTCCACTAGAAAGCGCGGAGGAGACTTTATAAGGCGGCCGAATTAAGCCTTTTCTCAATTAGGACCCGGCGCCTCGCGCTAATGAATGGCGTTAATTAGCGCAATTAGACTGGCAATCATTGCTCTGGGGGGCACCACCACCCGTCTGAGACTCAGTTAAGGGGATTTTAGGGGGGTATAGTTTCTAGAGGATGACGACGCCAAGGCCTAGCGGTTCCTGATAGGGTTCAGGGATGATGCGCGGAGGGTGAGTGGAAGACCCTGGATGGGTTCTTCTGCGTTTTTAGCCGGGCTCCTCGAGAGAGAGCGGATAGGACTGGATTAGAAGCTGCTTATTAGAAGCGAGAGAATTTATTAGCGCGATGTTCACGTTAAATTAACTGGCTATGTGTCCCCATTAGGACGGGGGTCGTTCCTTCAGGTGGAAATGATCTATTGCTAGGGCGGAGCTTGGAATGTGACTCTATTTTGGTAATATGGGGTGGATTTTATTGATTTTTTATCAGGGGTCAGTGCGATTGGAAAGTTGGGGAAAATGGCAGCTTTTGTTTTAACTGTTGAGTGATTGTATATGTGGACTTGGGGATAGAATACTGTATTTGCGTTGGTTTAAACATTGCGTAACTTGAAGCATATCAAAGGGCGAGTAGGGGTCATCATACAAACATGGAAAACTGAGATTTTAGTTAAATCTTAAAAATAAAACTATTTAATTTAATGAAATTATATTTTTAATTATAAAATCGTGAAAAAGAGCACTTTATTTTATTCAATTCTACTTTTAATTATAAAATTAACTTTTTATTTCTTGATATCTCATAATATATGCGCTTTAATCTCGATTATTAAATCAATATGCATCGTCAAAATTATTAACCATTCAGAAAATCAACTCTCCATCATTTCTAAATGTAATAAGGTAAATATTTAATCATTAAAACTACTAAGGTTAATTTCGGTGTATCGTTAATATTGGAATATTTATACCGTTAGCATTTTCTTGCAACCCTACGATCTGTCCTCGTTATTGGAAGATCCCCTCCCCCAAGCCGTCTCTAGCGCGTCTTTTACCCCCCCCCCCATCTTCTTAGGCCTTGGCTCTTCCTTATAAATATAAGGAGAGTGTTTACTATCACGGACCGATGCGTTAATCCTCGTTTAGAGAGAGAGAGAGTGAGTGAGTGTGTGAGAGAGAGAGGATATTGCCATTATAACCCGGCCAGGGGTATCTTGTGACGGAGGCGGAAAAGACTCCTTTCTCATTAGTCGACTCTTGGCCCCTTCGTTGCCATGGAAACTGACTCTCTTTTCCATCGGATGCTTGATGCATTCTTTCATTCCATATCCACCTCCTTTCGTTGCGCTTTCCATGAAATTTTGAATTTTTCAGTAGTATTTACTGGTTATTAGTTATTTCATTTCACTTGATGGGAAAACATATGATGAAAGGGTTTCACCATCTGCCAGTTGAGATATTTTTATTAGTTTTCGGGCCGCCATTTTTAAATATGTCGGAAAGTCAAAGCCCAATAGCCAAAAAGTCCGTCTATGGGATATGGCAACCAGTGTACTAAATATTAACGAAATCTGTTCAAATGCTAGATCAACGTTATACCATAAAGAAGGTTATGTTTAGATTTCTGGCCGCCATTTTTCAAGATGGTGGCGGATTGGAAGAATATTTCTTGGGGCGTGCCTACTACTTAAGTGTAACATCCCTAGAAAATTGCAGCTTTCTAATTAAAGCGGTTTGGACTGGGTGTTGATTATCATTTTGGACTTAGATAAATATGGATAACATTAGATTATTTTTTACCCTTAAAAATTGTTACCTCATTTCATTTTTTAACCCAAGCCAAATAACTTTAATTTAAAATGATGAAATTGAATTTTTCCCCATACTTTAGATTCTTTAAATTTTTCATCCGATTCGATATAAAAAATACATTAAGGTAGATACTATGTATTGTTTTCTTATAATTACATTTTACCAGTCCCGTATTTTTATGGAGGGTTTTTTATCTCAAGGCAGTAAAAGCAAGCAGTTTTGACTCTTGGAAAAAGCTTACACAGTTCGTCTTTTTTTTTCTTCACCCTTTATCCCTTAGGGTAATACTGTATGCTAATTATTCCGTTGAAACGTTGGGTACCCATATTATACCATTTCTCTAAGAGTTTTTCAAGTATAGTATTGGTTGGGCCTTAAAAAGGGCACCGAAGTTCGCGATAGTTAATTCCAAAAGGTTGTATCATACAGGGAGCCCACCGGTCCTATAATTCCTATAAATTCCTATATTTTTGAACCTGTCCTATATTATCCTATAATTTCATGAAAGGTCCTATAATATCCTATATTTTTGACTTAGTAGAAGTTTTCGTATAGTTTAGCATCAAATTTATCAAAATTTAGCTTTTTTTATCGAGATCACATTTGAATAGACACCGAAATTGTGGAGCTCGCTTAGGATTTTTCATATATTATATTATGTTATACATGTATTTTAATTAAGTTCTTCTGAGTTTTCAAAGTAAAATCCAATTTTTTATTTTTTGGGATTTTTCTACATAGTTTAAGCCCAAAATTGTGATTTACAAGCACTTTTTTTTAGATTTACAAGCACTTTTTTTTTTAGATTTACAAGCACTTTTTTTTAGATTTACAAGCACTTTTTTTTTTAGATTTACAAGCACTTTTTTTTAGATTTACAAGCACTTTTTTTTAGATTTACAAGCACTTTTTTTTAGATTTACAAGCACTTTTTTTTTAGATTTACAAGCACTTTTTTTTTAGATTTACAAGCACTTTTTTTAGATTTACAAGCACTTTTTTTTAGATTTACAAGCACTTTTTTTTTAGATTTACAAGCACTGTTTTTTAGATTTACAAGCACTGTTTTTTAGATTTACAAGCACTTTTTTTTAGATTTACAAGCACTTTTTTTAGATTTACAAGCACTTTTTTTTAGATTTACAAGCACTTTTTTTTAGATTTACAAGCACTTTTTTTAGATTTACAAGCACTTTTTTTAGATTTACAAGCACTTTTTTTTAGATTTACAAGCACTTTTTTTAGATTTACAGTATCTGTAATGCTAAACTCATTCGGTCTTTGTAACGGGAGCACGACAACTGAGTGTCCGACATTTGTTTTGTAAGGTAAGGTTAGGTTTGGTTCAGTTAGGGCTTGTTAGGTTTGGTTCGGTTAGGGCTTGTTAGGTTTGGTTCAGTTAGGGTTTGTTAGGTTTGGTTCCGTTAGGGCTTGTTAGGTTTGGTTCCGTTAGGGCTTGTTAGGTTTGGTTCCGTTAGGGCTTGCTAGGTTTGGTTCAGTGTGGTCTTGCTAGGTTTGGTTCAGTGTGGTCTTGTTAGGTTTGGTTCAGTGTTGTCTTGTTAGGTTTGGTTCAGTGTGGTCTTGTTAGGTTTGGTTCAGTGTGGTCTTGTTAGGTTTGGTTCAGTGTGGTCTTGTTAGGTTTGGTTCAGTGTGGTCTTGTTAGGTTTGGTTCAGTGTGGTCTTGTTAGGTTTGGTTCAGTGTGGTCTTGTTAGGTTTGGTTCAGTGTGGTCTTGTTAGGTTTGGTTCAGTATGGTCTTGTTAGGTTTGGTTCAGTGTGGTCTTGTTAGGTTTGGTTCAGTTCAGTTTGGTCTTGTTTGGTTTGGTTCAGTTCAGTTGTGTCAGGTTAGGCTTTGTCTTTCATCAAACTTTTACGCATGTCGGTTTCATAGTAACCGAATTGTGTCGCTCACCCAATTTTACATTCTCTCAATTGTCGGACACCCAGTCGCCATCATCCCAGTTGTCGTAGACCCCTTTGTAACACGTGGATTGGATCTCAATTACTGGGTGATTACATAATACCGCCGAAACTTCACCATCTCCCTGGCGGATTTGATCAGATCTCGTTAGGGTTATAAGCGCATTGATGGCGCGTTTTACAGCTTCAATTCCCTGTTATCGCCGACACCCGATACCTCCTATTATATTCGCGAAATTGTAGCTGAGGATTTGGTCCCATTTCGCTATATTGCGTAATCGGATTGTTTCACCCAAAATATCCCATTCTTCTTTTTCCTACACGAATAATAATTTAGATAAAATATCGATTCTGATAACGTTAAATCTGCTTAAACACTTTTTGAACTAATGAAAGATTACTTTTGGAAAAATTAACTAAAATTTTAACGCTAGAATTATTAATAAGCGTTTGAATTTATCTGAGTATTATCCAGAACAGACTTTAAAGGGTTAAAGGAAATTTTTAAGAATCTTCAAGGATTTTTTGGTTAGAAAAACAAAATAATTCGTTGATTTAATTCGATTTTTTTTTAATTATGGGCTTTCTTAACGTAAAGTTTCGAGGCAAATAGCTTAGAATTCGCTAGAATTTAAGCACTATCACTCTAATCACATCAAATATAGTTCAAATAAACTTTTATCCATTTTTAGGACAACGATATCGCAAGCAGATTTCATAAATAATTAAGATTCTACAGAGATTTTCAGTCGTTAAAGATAACCACTTATAGTCATTGAAGTATTAAAATTTCTTCGAGTTAATAATTTCCTTATTTTCATTTTACATCGTCTTACATTTCAAAACTCCGCCGATCTATGTATCCAATCTGTAAGGCCGTCTAGACATCGGTCTATATTTGCTCCCAAATTTTCAAATCCAACTGTTCTCAAAATTAGGTATAAATATTAGAATTTAAAAACGAGACAATTTTGTCCGAGCCCGGAACCCTACTTTTCCACCGAATTTCTTATTAAAATGATATTAAATAAAGAAATTAATAATTTAAATCCAACCCAAGATCTTAGGAGTAAATTATTTTAAAGGCTACATAAAACTGAGATGATTTTCCATAGAAAGAGTGATTGGACGGAAAATTTAACGGAGAGTTCTGCAGGTTCCCCTTCAAAATGATAAATAGATATGATCTACAGTGACAAAACTGATCTTAAACGTAAGACTGCGGTAAATACGTGAACTATAGTACTTACTTCCTTTCTTTACAATGTTTAACTATGTAATTATTTTTTAATTGCAAAAATCCTTAGCTATAACATGAAGGCAAGACTTGATTAACACACATTTAGTTGTGTCATACTTATTACTAATACGTTACTTATAGAAGATTGCTAATTTTGCCAGTAAGACCATTTAATAAAATTATTAACCTATCTGAAATTAAAACTGCAAAAACGTTACTATCAAACGAAATAAAAATGCGGTGTAAGATTAGTTTTCAACCAGAAACGCGAAAACCACAGGCTCATCATACTCGTTTGGGGGTTTTAATCGTCTTCTACAAGCAAATATCTCCGTTACAATATATTACGTTATTAAATATTCATCTTAACTCGTCTCCTAAGAAGTCTGTTACTCTGTGTGTCATCATCATTCCCTGGAAAGGGAAGTAGAAAGCGGGGGAAGTGCAGCGGGAGTTAGTAGTTCCAACGGGGACAATTTTAAATTATGAAGAACATTCTAGATAGCTCGTATTAAACGACCCTCGTATATTAACGCGTTAATATTAGATCAACGTGCTGCTACAGCGTGGCCCAATTGGGAATTAGGAAGGAAAAAAAACTCTTCTATCTATTCATTCTACACCACCGCGAAATTGCCTTTAATGACGTCATTTTTGTCCATTCAGTCGGAAGTAAACTAATCGGAAGAACTCTGTCAAATTTCTAGGATATTATAAAATGTAGCTTGAGATCACTTTTTTTCTATCTTTCCATTTTATTTCCTCTTTTTTATGGCTTGTTTTATAAATAAATATACCTTCAGTTTAATCTTCTGAAAGATTTAGGTTAAAACGCGAAAGAGCTCGAAATGATACTATAGGATATAAATTTTCGCTTACAAATTCTTGTTATCATTGTAGACGAAACTATTATTGTATATAAGCGGGGTATATCTAACCTTCCTTGGGGAATAAGTGGGATAATCAATGCCCCGAGGTAAGGGGAGGATGCTGCAGTAACAGTTTTTGCAGTTAATCCCGTGATTCATAGAGATACACGACTCCCGCAAACGGATTCTGCAACTTGATCCGGATCAACCGCATCCCAGACGGACGACGATCCCGGGGTAGCTCCGCTCACTTCTTCCCCAAAAACTGCCCCCCTGTAACCATCAAACTATGGTCCACTAGCTTCCCCCTGGTGCACCCCGGGACTCCTCGGGCCTGTCCAAATCGCTCTAGGGACGCGTTTTTCGAATCCCGTGGAATAAGCGACACATGGTTCGTTTTTAGTGATTTCCCCTATTCAAATTTATTCGCGTTGTGTTGATTAATAAAGGGAATGCGCTTTTAAGGGTTGCCGGAACCCGAGGCATTCCATCCTTTCAGACTTGGACTTTATTCACTTGGATGATGAGAATATATCGGAGTGTGCACTCATTCTGCGCTGGGGAGCGATATCCTTCTTCGTTACTTGTTGGGAATGAATTGATCCGAAGGACTGTATTAATTCCAGATTGGCTTGTTTTACGCGTATTTCACCCCTCGCCTCGTGCCATTTTCTCTTGTACTAATTTATATGAAGTCGGAAACCCACGGTGACGGTTTGACCTTGGAGAAGAAAGGTGAGATGGAGTAGAAATGTTCGTGGGCCAAATGCTTCACTGTACCTTGCGCACGAACTTATCAAAGGGGATTTTTAAGTTCTACCGCGTAGCGACATTTAAAAATAGAAGCTAGTTCTCAATAATTGACTTCTTTTTATAAGACACAGAGGGCATTGTCGACGTTTTCGTACCGTGTGACCCTTCCAAAATGCCGAGTATGATAATAGGACGTCGTTGCTGTAGAGAGGCTACGTTATATTGATGGGGATTCATACTCCATCGCACCTATCTCCTCCTAGGTTAGGCAATAGAATAGAACTGGTTTTGGGGATATCATATGCCGGTTGCGCCATCTATTAGAGACCATTTGAAATTTCTTTGGAAATGTTCCTGAAAATATTTTTTAGAGATATTCCCCTTTCACGAAGTTTCATAAATGGTTTGACGCCTACAGTCATACTTGGGTTAATTGTCCCTCATACCTAAATAAGCGTACAGAACACAAGACTACTAATTTCTAAAATGTCCCAAAAGGTTTTAGAAAACTAGGTTGATAATTAGACACTTGTCCAAAGGGGGGGGGCGTTCACTTAACAAGTATCCGATGAACGTAATTGCTTATCATGATCCCTGAGAAGGGGAAGCGCAGTACAATTGTACAAAGTTTGTCTTATTTGCTGTCTACTTATGTTTTATAATACCTTCCATGGGCCTTTGGTAGCAAAGACCGGATAAACAGTTATGCCAAAGATCCTTTCGTTGGCCAAGTGAGCCTTTAATGCAATAGAACACTTCACGAACCAATTGTAAACCTACAAAGCATGCAGCCCTTCGTATTTTTTCTCCGTTTACCTAAAATCCTGTGCAAAGTAAAATAAACGGAAACGAATCGTAGAATAGGGGACTTTTTTGTTTGCATATTGTCGATGACCATGGGGACTATATATAACTATTACTTCCATCGCTTGGCAGTTAAAAGAATACTGTATTACAAGCTATTCCAACGTAGATGATTTGGACTAGTAAAGGGTGTATAGAGCGATGAAAAACTTCTTCCGTATAAAATGTCAGACCGGAAACCCTCAATATCTCCTCCTAAACGGAAGTTCTTACATCAACAAATGGGCGCACAATTGCCTTGGTCATCTCCGTTCGTTTTCGGACAAAAAAAGTTTGCGATTTAAGAAAATAGGAACCATGGCTTTTGCAGTCTTAAAAAGGCTTAGTTTTACATATAAAACAATGATAAAAAGAGTGTTACAAATTATAATTTGCGAATTTGATAACAGACGAAGAAAACCTTTTTGAGACTAAATTTAACTATAGCAAGGCTGCAACTATAACCCACCAAGGTTTTTTAGATGTTTCTGGTCGCGTTATGATACTAAAACTTAATATTAATCTACTTTAAAACAATTCCCACTAAAAAATGTTCCATGAAATCCGTGATGTATTTTAATAAAACATTCTGCAGTTAGCTCTGAATCACAATAAAAGTTACTTAAAGGTAAAGGAAACCCTTACGACTACTAAAATAACACTTTCAAAATTCAACTTAGAAATATACGAAGACCAAAATATTTTTGCCAAGAATTTTTAAAAATGCTAGGCCTATTTCAGATGAATTTTCAAGGTTGTGTTTTCCTTTAAAACATCCCAAAGTTTCTGTAAAATCCCCAAGAATACAAAACTTAAAACATGCAGGATGGTTTAGCAATTTGTGTAGATAAAAATTCAGCATCCTCAGTTCAGTTGAGAAATTCAGGGCAAACCCCTATTGTACTCAAATATCTAACCCACGCTGTAGGTATAAATAAAAACCACTTCATGTGAAGTAAGATATTTTAAATTTTTTATAAGATTATATTCGTGAATCTCCGTTTCGTATATAGAGTAGCTCGTGTGGGCTATAAAAACAGGAGCAAATCTAGATGGCGTGTAAAGTTAACTCGTTTTATGTTATTTGCTAGGTTCGCCAAACTTTTGCCATTAAGGGTTGCGGCGTAGGAATAAAACGGAAACATAAAAAACCTAAATAAAAAGCTATACGTTTTTCTCGTACTCGCCGACGAATCTTAAGAAATACCCAACTGGACTTACATAAACTGGATACACTATAAGTTAAGGGTTTGGGCTGCTACCTGATGTCCTCTCTTCGTTTTATATTCAGAATCTGTTCAGGTATTAATGGACAAGCTCTCGCCCATAAAACAGAGCAGGGTGCATGCCTCTTTTTTATAGGGTTTATTTTTTTTTCCTCTTTCAAACGGCTTCGGTGGGCCACACCGAATAAATATGAACTAGCTGTTTTCTTGGCTGGGTCTGTTCGAACTTCAACTAGACATACAACTGTCCAAAAACTGAGTAAATTTTATTTCAAATACTTTTGTCCTTTTTAACTTGTACATTAGAACTTCAGAACAGTTTAATGTTCATGATCAAACTCTTTGGACGTTGCTGGACCATAGTCTTTATTAAGAGAGTCACGTCATGTAGCTAATTTAGATCATATTTTCTCAAAAAACATGAAGCTAAGTTTCCTTATGAAGCGCCCATGATTCCATGAATATGAACTCAACCTTTGATGTAACTTATACTCGTAAAAGTGCATATTCGTTGAGAGCCAAGTGGCTGTAGGCTTACGTAATGCGCCTAGACTAGCTATCTATCTCTTTAATAAGTAAAAGACACTTCATTCTCTACTTAAGTCGGCCCGAGCGCGAGTTGTCAGCCGGATTAAACCCTATTTCGTTTCGTCAGAACCCCAAAACACGCTAGGAATGGCTCGGCGCGAACCAAGAGGGCGGACTCGAGGATGGGGAGAACGGGGGACGAACGCGTGGCGTTATTGGTGCGGCGGCTGCCTCCAATTCGTTTTAAGGTAATCTCTATCCTATTCGCCCTAAAGTCCCTAGGAGACTGTATTTCTCAATTACCGAGGCATTTGGGACTCTACTTCGTAAAGTTTTCATCTCGTGGCGGGAAAAAAGAAACATTTTCTTCCCGCCTTATTTTTGCGTCATTTTTTCATCTGTAATATGATCGCACCACGTTTTTGGTATCCTCCCTTTTATTGTACAATCGCCATTTTCCAAGATGTCAGTGGATTTAAATCAAAATTAGCATGGATCTGTTATAAATTATTATAAAATTTTAGTTATAATTTCGGCAGTTTTCACTGTTTGGGAAAACTCGGAATGATTGAATGAATGATTTATTGACCTTTTTGAAAAACAATCCCTTTTAAATCAGGGAGGAACACTCTTGGTGTTCACAGGTCCGGAACAATAATATACAAAATATAATACAAAAATCACAATAATATTTACATTTAAGTTGCCTATGGAGTGACTTCTCCTTGAGCATTGGTGTGCTGCGGGTAAAACATTTCTACAGGCGCCTATGGAAAACCCATTATAAATTATGCCCCTAAATGTGGTCTTCACTGGCAAACCCTAGTGTTATTTTTCGCCTTTGGAAAAATGAACACTGAAAACTTGGTTTTACTTTAAAGGGATTTTTCCTGTAACTTTAGGGGCTAGGGAAATATTCTATTTAATTATTCAAGAAGTGAAGTAAGGGAGCCGAGCAATCGAGTAATAACGTGTCATTTTTACTCCCCTCAGTTCCAAAGGGAACTCGGTGAAAAAATAAACCCTCCTTTTTTTCACCTACATCCGTAACTGGTTTCGTCTACCGCGGAGGGCTAACCGAGGCTTAGCCGTCGTCCCTAGCGCATCCCCTGTAATAACTCGGGCCGTTTTACTCAAACCCGTTAAGTTTAATAATTCAGATATCTTATCGCCTTGTTTTTATAGCTCCGTGCTGCTCCAGACTACTTCTTTTTGCATCTTTAGGAGGGGGGGGGGTAGTTTCTGACGCGACCGGAAAATAAATTGCGCTGGGTTTTTCTTCCGGCCTAGATGGCGAAAGCCACTCGGGACCCATGAAAATAGAGTTTCATCCTCTTCTACCTCTCTTCCTCTCTTTTTTCGGTTCATTTTTCTGGGAAGGGAAACTATTTTTATTGTGACTGCTGTTTGTGCATCTTTGCTTTAGACATCTTGAAAGATTTGATCCATAGATGTTACAAACTAGATCATAAATTTCAGAGAATTCGTTATTGATTTCGGTAATACTGGGATATCTATAAGTTTACGTTATTATACGTTGTCATTTTTAAACCAAACATTTTAACTTTTCTACAAATGAAAGTGCACGGGAAAAATTGATCAGGGAAAATTACTATAGAATGATCCATTGAAAACCTTAAACAGGCAGGGAATTCGAAAATGAAGTACTCTGCCCTGATCTCTAACGCTTCCCGAATATCGATCTAGCTAAGAGTTGTACGATTCGAAAAAAAATGTATTACTAAATTAACTTGAAGATATTCCTAGAATTTAATTACAGTATTCTTTATCGTATTTAAATTATTGTTTCTCCGAGTTCGAATTACACTGAAATCAGAGTAAAACTCTTGATAGATAAATCGGCAGATATTGATCCAAAGATAGGCCTTTTTGGCCCTCTATAATATTTATTTTTATGATCTTTGCGATTATCTAAGTTTAGGTACTTTAAGTTAAATAAATTTCAATTAGATTTAAGCGACACTTTCTTACTCCTACGAAAATATCGGCCTAGGATTTTTTTTCCTGTTTTTGACTTCACCGCTAGATGCTGGCAGTTTAAGAGCAAGAATCGATTGATTTTTAATTCTTATTGTCTTTAATAACATTTCCAATAACATACATACACGAAATTGATGAAAATATCCCTTAAAATTTTAGTTTTAAAATAATATACATTTTTCTAATTAATATACTTCAAACCTACCGCACTTTGTAGTATAACCATTGGAGATGGCACCACAATCTCCGTGGCTGAAAACCCAATAGACGTCAAGCGTGATTATGTTTTCCCATAGAGAAATAACGGTACCGTCGCAATCGCAACTGAGATAGCTCTACTTTATTTATTGGAGATAAATAAAGGTTTATCTAAATCAGCTTGCAAACTAGTCAATTGAAATTCTTATTTCAAGTCAAGGAACTTTAGAATTAGTAAACTAGTGCGTTAAATCAAGGAATTCCTTTAACAATTTATTCTAAATCCATTACAAACTTTAAGCACTGTTTACAATCATATCATAATTTCCCCAATTCAATTCTGCTATGATAACCCACAACCTAAACGTGGATGTTTTGCCAAAGATAAACATTTCCCATATAAGTAAACAAAAATAATGGTTTAAAATGCTATAAAAATTGTATTTTATGCCTTTATGAATTTCAAAATTTCAAAAACACATTAACTTCTTTATAAAACCTTTTAAACGATACTTCGTATTTGCTTTTTTAAAGTTGAAAGTGAGTTTATTAAAATAAATGGCGCGTTTTTTTGTGTGTGTGGGCCATTATTCCCATTGAAGATTTATCTCGGTCCGTGACGAGTAATAAATTGAGTATGCTGGTAATATGTATCCTTTAAATTTCTTTCTCTGGAGTCCGACGAGGACCCCGTCTGACTCCAAAACAAGAGAGATAGGAGCTAGACCCAAGCAGGGAGAAACGAGCTACGATGGAGTGGTAATGTTGATGGGTGACCTGCTGGACTGAAACTCTCCCAGTGTACCTCGCGCACGCCCCTACCCTTCGGTAGGCGTTTGTTAAGTGCTGCCGCGTAGCGCCATTGTATTTGCATGAGAACTAGCTTCTATTTTTAAGACTCAGCGGGCACCCTCGACGTTTCCGTACACTACGACCCTACCGAAACGCTGACGATGCTGGGAGGACTAGGGTGGCTATACCAACGTTATATGTATGGGTGTTACCACTCCGTCCCTCTCTCCTTCAAGACCCAAGAGAGAAAGAGGGACGAGAAAGTGTTTTATTTTCTCACAGGTATTTAACCGGAGTTTTATATTCTTTAGAGAGATTCCGCGAGGGGCCTCTTCGTATTTATTTAGCATTATATCAGGCTTTTAAGAAAATATTATACGCTCGACCCCATAGGGCAATCGTTTCGTGTATCCCTTTGAAAAGCTAAAATGTCCGCGAAAGAAAGAATAATCGTACGGGAAGAAAACCTTTCTCGTATACTACGAAATTCAAAAACTATTTCGAGTTTGCTTGGTTGTATTCGTGGATCTTAATCCCTTATTGGTCTAAATCTAAATTATTTTACCAGTTAAAGAGAATTAAACCAAGTTCCTCTAGAGTTTTAATTATTTTCATAAGATAAGTTCCATAAGTTTGTCATTGGTTATTGAGAGCTTGTCAAGAAGTGGCGTAGGTGAAACGTCATAGATTCTCATATAGCGACGCCTGGTGAGGCGATGCCAAAGATTTAGTGCAGACTAAATAGGATGATGGACTGTAAACTGAGTGTAGTCAATTCTCGCTTGTCGTTATCGAACCTCCTCTCAGTAAGTCTCTAGCATTACGAAATATAGGTAGTGTCATATTTATGGAACATATCTTATAAACTTTTGATATTTCTAATTAGGAAAACATACGAGTACTAATACTTAATCATTGAGTTTTGTACTGTATATTTAGATGTTGAAAATGGGTCAGATTATTAACGATTTTCCTGATTGCAAATTGAAATCTTAAAATATTTATTAACAAATTTAGATTGAATCATTTCTACCTAGTTTAGACCTTTGATTAAAATTCGAGGGCCTAGGCTTAGGAATTTAATTTAAAAATGCAGTAGTACTATTATTATTATTGTAGCTTATCCTAGATTGGCGCAATCTCCTTTTCATTCCTGTCGCGTTTCTCTCTCGGTAGCTATATCTGCGGGACGGATGGGATACGAGGTGAACGTATTTTCCCTTTTACTGATGGAAATAGCTACCCCTGCACTATACCGTTCCGGAATGTTTATAAACATATCATTTTATAGGCCATCGTCCTAGGAGATAATATTCACAGTGAAAGACCGTTTGGGAGTTTAATACTCCCTTATATACATACATTCGAGCTGCAGTTTATCTTAACTTGTCACAGCACTCACTCAAAGTGTGTTCGCCCGAGTCCTATCTACCCCTATTCACGTTCGCCCAGGAAACATGGCCGAATATTCCAACATCTTAGAACTTTATCCCATCGTTACTTAATATCATAGACTAACTACTCTTCCTCTAAGTTCATATAAGAAATGATCCTGATTTAGCGCTTTTCGAAATATTTTTATATCGAACATAACCACTGATTATGGAATTTCAATTTCAAATTGAAATCGTGAAAGGCACGAGTATTTATGAACTTAGTGAATAATTTTACTTATGGTATCATGGAAAACCGCGTCATGAGAGGTGCTCGTAAGATTCTTTGAAGGGAATATGAATTTCTAATTTTAAACAATATTTTTATTTTTAAAAATAAACATTCTTGATATAGAAAATTTAAGTAGTTTAGATAAGATCTGTTTATCTGTAAAATTTATACAGTACGGCCATATTTTTCCTTTCACTTTTCCTTTGAAGGAAGGCATGCTGCAGGAAAGGAAAGAAAATAAGTTTTATTTTTATCCATAAGTAGGTCTTTTCTTAGGCAAGTGCGATATTGCACGCGCTACTTATTTCCCGCCATAAAAAAAAAGCGGGAAATGTCTTATCAGGTATATGGGCGCGTGCTTGCGATTGTATAAGGACTGAGTCTCGCTCGTGCCCAAATCGGATCCTTGTTATTGGCTGAATCGGTTCTTACAGTAAAAATGCCGCTTTCCACTCTCTCTCTTATCTGTATTTCTTATATGTATACGGAATGTCTAAACACACTTGCTCTTCCCTTTTGGGGCTCGAAAAGAGCGTGGCAAAGTGCCACCGAATCGTGATATCTTACACGGAGTTTTTTGACGCGAGTCGAGAGCTATTTTCACCCCACCTTTTACACGCTTTTGACTTAGTAAAAATGACGTACTTGTCAAAATATGCGTAAAACTTCTTCCAATTTCTTGTTGAAATGGCCCGTGCATGGTGCACTGCATTGATTTGCCTACAAAATTTGATTTTCTTTTTCTTTTGAAATTGTAGGTAAAGTGGTTTCCCTTGGGGCATATGGAGTTTTACGCAGCCGAAACTGAGAGCTTTAGATATTCCTAGGCATTTTGTTCTAGACAATCATCATAGCTTGCTTTAGAGAATTACTTTTAATTTTATTTTAAAATGTTTAGATTTCTTTCTACCCTTATAATCGAATATTCATCTTTAATTAATTTACGAATTAAGTAGTACATTAGCATCATTATTATTCACCTCAACGTTAGTTATTTTGCCAATTGCGCTTGAAAAAATCGCGCGATTAATGCTTGCAAGTAAGTTCTATACATGAAGTCAAAATTCCTTTCCGGCTGTTTGAAGTTAAGTAAAAGTTTTTACGCATATTGCGAAAGTATACTAACTTTGAAGTTACTAAAAAAGTCGTTTAGTTTTTCGAGAACTGTACGTTTGACACGACACATTTTTATATTTTAATTCATATTTTCTTGCTAATCCGCTTCCCCGACGATACGTGTACCTTTTTCAATATACCTAGGCAGAACCTAACGATAAACAAGATGGCCCCGGCCAGATTACACTTTTGCGCGCCCTCTAGTGACTAGAATTAGTATTACTATATTCATTGACCCCGACAAATTTATAATTTTCAGGTTTTTTTCCATTGTTTATAAAATAGCATTCCGATTATGAATAAAACCAATCTAGTAAGAATTTGGTTTACAGTTTAATTAAATAAGTAATTAACTGTAGTGTTCAAGTCTTGGTGGATTAATTAGGCTAGATATACTAATCAATATCCAAGATTTATTCTACCATATGATTATGGTCATTCGTTACATTGGGTGGCAAGGATGCCGCTTGAGTGCGGATAAAGAAGCGAGGAGTGTTCTCTCCTATACGCGATGTACGAGGTTACCTCCCATTTTTAAAATGTGAGTAGTTTTTGGTAATCGCCATCTAATGAGCGAATTCTGTACTTTGATTTTATTCCGTATTTTAAAAATGGCCGCGGACAACAACAATCTTTATGACACAGAGTTAACCCTTTGTCAGGTCCCGAATGAAGTTTGCAAACCCATGATCTCCACTCCCTTAAATCCCTATCACTACTTTTACAGCCAAGAACGGAACATGTTCTACCCCAGCTTGCCATTTTTACTTTTCAAAACTTACTAATTACCAATGAGAATTAAAAAATATGTTCAAATCATCGGATTCACCGAGCCAAAGGATTTCAGACGAAGGTTTTGAACTTCCTGCTTTTGAACGCTAGATGGCTTTAAACACCGACGTTTAAAGAGACAAAAATACCGAATTTTACGCTTTACTTCGACGCTAGATGGCGGTATCAAAAACTACTAAGACGCAATGGCAGCCCCCCTTGAATTTGCCTGGTAAACAGACAATTAGAAAATGGGGGTTACAATCAATCGATATCTGAGGATGGGGCGCCATCTAGGTTGTGTTTGGAATAGGCGGGAATTACGAATATAGCAATACTCTCCCGTGAGATTAAAACCCAGTGACTGTATGAGTCTTAAGATAATGTGAGGGTTTAACAATAAAATTCGAAGATCATTGGCAACTTGTAATATTGCGCTATGCATTTGTAACAGTTTGGTTGAGCTTAATGAGGTAGATTGTAATTCAGATTTAACTTTGTTTAAGTCATTATTTATACTGTCCTTTATGAGGTTATTGTTATTATGGTGAAAAGTTTGTTTAAACTCATTATTTATACTGTCCTTCATGAGGTTATTGTTATTATGGTGAAAACTTGGTTTAGCTGCTGTCTCATAGGTTGAGCCTTTCAGGCGCTCGTCTGTTTCGGAGTGGGTTGCGGCGAATTGGTGTTGCGGATGTGGTGGTGGTCCTTGGGACCAGTGACCCTCGCATTAATTATTATTTTACCGGCCCCACTATAAATTAAATTTCTAAAATGGTGAGAATAAAAAGCACGTAAAGACACAAAAGTAAAGAAGCTGGAAATTCTAATTGAATTTGAATTTTTTACTGTAGGAAAAAGTAGCATATAACAATCCATAACAGTTAACTTTTATTTCTTATCACAATTTTTCAACTAGTTGCCACTAAATATCAATCAACATGTCTAATGATATTTGAAGTTCTTAATCCTTTTATGAACTAGCCTTATTCCTTATTGCATTTTCCATAAATTCAGCGGCAATATCTTCTCTCGCTATCAGTAAGCCAGATCAAAATCTTGTAATGTGACCATGCACTACTGAGAAATACGATTACTGACAACTAGTACTGGCTATGGTCTAGACTGTCGACTACAAGAGACTCATTCTAGAGTATAGACGCTAGACAAGATCAATAGTCAATAGAATACAAAACTTTTGTAGGGAAGTTGTAGCCAAGGAGTACTAACTACCTAGGAGTAGAATTGGTAGAAAATGAGTTGAGATAGAAAAATTCTAAAAAGGAACCCCGAATTTATAAACTGGTCCCACCGTCTATTTTTTCCAAAAACCCTAATTAATAAAGTGCTCCCTGATACCACTGACCCCAACTTTTGGAATAAATAAACTGGTCCGAGCAATTAATAAACTGGTTTGGGACTTGTAAACCTGTCTTATTTCCTACCCTGTAGTGACGAGCCCATGATGTAAACAATAAAGATGGCCGCGAGCTACGAGGTTTAAGCCTCGGTCTTTAGTGTATCGGGACGGGGGGACGGGGAGTCGGGGACTCGGGGTCCGAGTAAAATTGTCCATGCCCATGCCTTTTAATAATTATCTTAATGTTCTTTTTATTGATGATTGTTTATGCCTATTAATATTTATCTTAATGTTCTTTTTATTGATGATTGTTTATGCCTATTAATAATTATCTTAATGTTCTTTTTATTGATGAGCTTAAGTTGTAAATTTTTAATTCGATACTTTCAAAGTAACGTTAATTAAACCTTCAATACCTTGATTTAAATTTTAATTTATAATCCTTATTTAATTTAAGGATGATGTCAGTTTGTAAGTCTCGTTAATTTAATTCCCCCTTTCCCACAGAGAGGGTCTGAAAATTTAAATCACTTGGCAGAGACTGGAGATCTTCAACATTCAGTGACAGACTCTGAATCTCAATGGGCATTTAAAAAACTGTATAAATTTAAATTGAAATTCCAAATTATAATTAAATACTTTTTGTTTGATATGTTGATATTAACGTAATCAATCCTTGAATACTCTATTGGTACTATCAACACCATCGTTAAATTTATTACTTAAATAATATAATTTTTTTTAAATATAATAATCAAATTAGCGACTTATAATTAGTTAACTTTAAATGAGTATGTTTCACTGATTAAAATTACATTTCTAAAAATTGTTAGGTTGATAGCACTTTCATGTTTCATGTAGAAATTTCATATTTCCGTGGATGGAGAGATGAACACGTTGATTCCGTTTGTCGTTGATTGAAATTAGATTCATTTTGATCATAAATTTCATTTTATATTTAATTTAAGGATGATGTCAGTTTGTAAGTCTCGTTAATTTAATTCCCCCTTTCCCACAGAGAGGGTCTGAAAATTTAAATCACTTGGCAGAGACTGGAGATCTTCAACATTCAGTGACAGACTCTGAATCTCAATGGGCATTTAAAAAACTGTATAAATTTAAATTGAAATTCCAAATTATAATTAAATACTTTTTGTTTGATATGTTGATATTAACGTAATCAATCCTTGAATACTCTATTGGTACTATCAACACCATCGTTAAATTTATTACTTAAATAATATAATTTTTTTTAAATATAATTATCAAATTAGCGACTTATAATTAGTTAACTTTAAATGAGTATGTTTCACTGATTAAAATTACATTTCTAAAAATTGGTAGGTTGATAGCACTTTCATGTTTCATGTAGAAATTTCATATTTCCGTGGATGGAGAGATGAACACGTTGATTCCGTTTGTCGTTGATTGAAATTAGATTCATTTTGATCATAAATTTCATTTTATATTTTGAGTTGTTGATTTTATGAGATTGTTGATTTTATTTTTATAATTATCACTTACGTAACTGTTATTAGTAGATGAACCCAGCGAGAGCGGAAACTGCCAAAATGATTAGTTAATTTTGCAAAGAATCTGCAATTTAATTCTGCAAAAATCTACCTATTATTTTATGTCAGTTCCGTTAAGTGATCATTTAATTTTAAACTTGCCAAACAAATAGTGAGCAATGGTACCTCCGTCCCAAACTAGTTATAGTTTTAAAACGCTGACTCGAGTTTCATTTTGTTAATACATTTAATTTTATTAGTAAATCAACCTGCCTAACTTTTAAGCAGACGAGTCTTAAAAAACGATATCATTGGTGAAATTAGAAAACTCTCTCTGCTTAGCGCGCCTTCTGTCGGGGAGAACCTTAATTTCTTTTTTGATTAATATGATAATATTAATTGTAATGTTTAAGTTCCCAAGTAGAAATCTAATCTTGCCTAGGATTAAAAAGATATATAATAATTATAAATTGCAAAAAAAAATTGCAAGCAACTGTCTCTCCTCCTCTAGCGCGATACAATATATATTCGACAGCATCCAGTGGCGGGCGTCGGGGAGGTGGGGGGTCCATACAGTTGCACAGTTCTCTCTCTCTCGTCTCCCGCTAAACCCACGCAGTAAGTGCGGGCGTCGGGGAGATGGGGGGGGGGTCCATATCCTAACTCTCTCTTTCTTCTCTTCAGTATAATTTATCTCGCTTTATATTACAAGCAAGCGTGGCTTCGTGGTAGAGCGCGCGGCCGGGCGTCTTCACTGACGTCTCGTATGGATTGGGATATCGCGGGTTCGAGGCCCGGCGCCGACGGGAAAATAATTTCAATTGAAATTAAATACGTTACGCCACCTATGAGGTGTGAGGTGTACTACGGATGAATTTCGAGTCGAAAATTCGCGGGAAATTTGAAATTCAAAAAGTTTATTTATGAAGAATCTTATTATGCGGTTACACCAAATCCAGCCAGCCGTCCAGCCAACAGAGGTCGGAACAATACTTTCGAGCTCTAAAGAGCGCAAAAGTAAAAATGTGAATTACTTAAGTTCGCTACGTTGAGATTAAGTAGGTAGGATATTCTCATTCTTAGGAGCTAGTTCCCTGTAAGATTTAAGCCCGTCGCTCACCAAAACGTTTCCATACACAACGCACGCTAACTAAGCCTATCTATTCCTCTTGCTCCATTATCTGGTGTGACGAGCGAGAAAATAATGCTGGCACGCGGACAGGCTGTAAGGCGAGTATGTCTCTGGAATATATTTGTGTCCGATGGGCTTTGGATCAACCTTTCTATTCATTTATTAGAGACGCCTTCTTCCCCGACAAAAGCGTGAATTTATAGACGAAGTTGGACGTGGTCTTATAGGGGGAAAAAATGCCACGGGATTAGCAAAGCGAGCTGTAATGAATTACTGAAGAGATTCGCGAGGACACCCGGCGGAAGAGAATGCTTGCCTTGCAACCCATACAAATTGCTCGAAGAAAAGTTTTATAATAGTCTTTCTCTCTAGTAGCGCCGGAGAAATTTTAACTTTTATCCAAGCTTAGGCTTACGAATGGGAGGAGTTTATAGACTTTTAAGTGTTTTCTGGCTTCGCTCCAGTTGCTCCCGGCTCTCCGATTACGACAACTTTCTTAAATTATCATTTTAGATACTATAAAATTGGTTTCTTTTCACTAATAGATACGGTGATTTTATTTTGGGATTATGAAAATTGACTAAACCAGTTTTTCTTTGAGTTAGAACAATCATTTTAATACTACTAACCGTAGAAGACATAGTTATGACGTCATATCAGCCATTCAAACTCGGTATATTTTCGATTTGGAAATAACAAAACTAACTAATTAGACTCATTTTTTCCAAGTATTTAAACTTTATGGTAATCGTAGTCCTGTTAAAAGTAATATTTTAACCGCGCCATATTTAAAATAGAGCATTAATATTTATGAAATTCAGTATCAAATATCATACAATATTCACATATTACGTCACAAATTCACGCCTTCCAAAGGATCTCGCGCAACAATAAGTTATTAGAGCGTGAAATTATGCTAATCTTTTATAAAGACATCAAATCATTGAAAAGTAAAAAAAACGGCCGCCTACTGCTATACAAGCATGGGAATGTAACGCCGCGGATAACTTTACATCCATGACAGATCCGTATCCCCATCAGTTATAAGATATAAAAGCATCCTTCATCTCTATTATAACACCTCTAATAACAACTGTACGCTATTCTCGTGGCACCATTGAATGAAGTCCAAGCTTGGGAGGAAGCCTAAAAAATAGCAGTACCGGTAGGTTTCACTTTGTTAACGGTGTAACGTCGAACAAAGTACAGTCAGAGACCTATATTCGCGATTACAAATTCAATTTCTCAAAGTTATCAAAATTACACCCTCGCCTTTAGTCAGGCGCGTATATGTATATATATGTGATGAGCCAAGCCTAAAGAGACGAACCTGCTCTCTAATTTGCATAATAGTCAACGCTGAACTAAGCTCCCTTGCACAGCGGGGTTTGTCCTGTATGAAACAATGTAGAAGTTCCTAATATGAAGTTACTCCCAATGAAGAGCTAATATTTGCGAGTTTCCATTCTACCGCGTTTACCCTACATGGGTAAATTCCTACGTCTAGTGACAAATGGTTTTTGATACTCGTATCATATATCCCTTTATTGACCTCACCATGACCCAAGCCTCGTGAGCTTAGTGGCGTACTATGACGCGCATCTCGAAGCGTCATCATTGGAAACGGGGTGAGAAAGATTCTCTATGTCAGTTTTATTTTTGCTGGCATATTAAAGACGAAGAAGAACTTTGCTTCTAGTTATGAACATCTGTTTGAACTTGGAACCCATAATCTAAGGGGTGCTATACCGAGCGTGCTCCCTCTCTAGGTCCGAAAAAAAAATTGAGGCACCGTGACGATTTGATTATGAAGATAATACATTCCATTAGAAGGTGATATCAGATGTGTATGGGTTCCGACACACTGCGTATCAACTCTCTGAAAGAGCGCGAAAGATATGGCGCGCTTACACACTACACACGCTCTGTGCAGAAATGGAGCGAAACATAGAGATATGAGACCGGTATCTCAGAGTGAGTCACGTGGCTTATTATAGCGAAGCTTGACTGAACCCATGACGTCATTTAACCTGTCGATGAAGTAATCGACGGAATTAGTTCAGTTCGTCTATGAATGATTAACTCTCGCTGCGTTAAAGAATGGACACGTTGTGATAAATGTGACGCATGAAGCATAACGTACAACGCGATTGGTCGAAGTTCATTATTTATGGACTAAATCCTAGTATATTTTGATACTATAAATCATTCTTAGATATTTCCTGCTGATTGGTAGACTCAACTCGTTTGATTTTTGTGCGAAACCATGGTGAACTATTCGTGGTAAAATGTACTAAACTCATGAATGGTAATCGGTGGCCTAGTGAGAATATATATCTATATAACAGGGGTGCGTGATGGGCCCCTTTTGGATATTGGGAACCTTGGGATGACACACTATACTGTAATCGATATACTATGTATGGCCTATATTCCCGGGTACATTGGCTCTCCATGGGACTCGTTGAATTAAATTGTGATTTTAATTGATTTAAAGCTTATACATAATTGAGTAAGAGCTAGTTGCGGATAGATTCGGCCAACCCTTTGATCATATGCTAATACCCTGGATTAGTCGGCAAGGTCTAATTTTAAGGGTGTCTTCAATTTAACGTCTTAGCTCGAAGGTAAAGTTTGATAATTAAGTCTAGGTCTGGAAAGTCTACGTCTACAACCTGTTTCGTGTTCATTATTGAGTAGCTTTTGTCTGAAAGTTACGCGACATTTGCCGAATAGCTTAATTATTACGGCCAAATTGATTTAGAATAGACGTTATTTTGCTCTGAAATTTCTTTCGTTGTTTTCGTAAAAGACGCCTACGACATAGATTCTCGTAAAGCGACGCCTGGTGAGGCGCTGTCAAAGACTTAGCACAGACTAAACATAGGAAGATGGACTGCAAAATCGAGTGTAGTCAATTCCCGCATCGTTCTCGAACTAGCTCGAGCTGTAAGTCTCTAGCATTACTAAAGAAACATCTTAGAAACTTATGTGAACAATCATGGACAATTTTGAAAATTGTCAGGTACAGGTAACCTAAATAACGTCATATATGGCGCGTGGAATCAAGCCCCGTTAAAAGTAAATACTAAAATTAAGAAGAAATATTTTTAATTACGTACACTTCCAAACCTAGACAAGTATGAAGACGTCGACGTAAAAAATTATGCCTTAAAACAAAAGCTTCCATCATAAACGTCGAGTGGGAGAACAGACATCGAGAGAGGGGATATAAGAATAAAAACCTTACTCTTTTAATTATCCTAATTAGAAAGGAAAGGAGGTATACCTCATTCCTTAGGCCCCCTCCAGTCACCCACCAAAGCCACCCTTCTCAAGGCAGACATCTTATTACTTAGCCTTCTATTAATTCTTACCATCCACGATACCCTGGAAAGAAAAAAAAAATACAAAAGCCTCTCAGCTCAAACTCCCCAAAGGATTGCGGGGCTACTGCAACGTTTTTACAAAACATATACGTTGATACTTTGCTACAAGAAGCTCATTTACGCTGGTAATTTTTCTTTCAACAACGAAAGACAATAGGCTCCCGGTTGGCCCGGGTTATTCGTGGTTAAGCCTCGAGACTTGGCTGCCAAAGAATCCAAGGGAAAGTAACCTCTCTTCGCACGTGTTTTCGAAAACCCCAGGTTGATCGATTGGAACGCGCGCCATCAAGCGGACCCTCTTCTACCTATATTGACCATACTTATACCACTCGTGGCTCTTGTGCTCCAAAACAATAGTTGGTTTCAGGTACAAAGTTCAACATATCCAAAAATTGAAGTTAAGAGGGATTCAATGTTGTTGCTAAATTTCGTACGCTCTGCTTTTAATACGCTATATAGTTCAATTCAGTTCGTAACGTTACGAGTCTGTTTTTGGATGGAGTTCAGCTCAGTTAGTAGCGGTGAATCATGACGTGAACACATGTTATAGTAGACCATTTCGATGTAACTAAGAGGGAAAGACACGAGGGGGTAAAACTTTGTCCCTCCCTCTCGCTTTTCTGCACCTGCGCTGTAGTCTTTTTGTATCATGAGATTGCGCAGAGACGGACCTGTATTAAACACCTTGCCTACCCCGTTTTTTACGTCTAAAAGGTATATTATTTGAATTGAACTGATTTTTCATTTAAACTTATTGCCCCTATAATACATTGTAAGATTTGTAGATTTCAAATCCACGCAAAGACAATTGAAAACAAAAGTAGAATTGATCAATTGCGATGTATTTAGTGAATTATAGCTTTTTACTTGCTGTAATTCCTAAATGAAACAGACCAAATAGAGCGTTTTTATCGGTGTCGCGTGCAAGCAAAAACCAGCCTTTAGCAGTCGCTGCAAGCGCGCAAACTGCGATACTTAACAAAACCCTGATCGAAATTCCCTGTTGGATGATAGGTTGGGTTTTTTAACAAAATCCCTTCAGTCTTGATGTTGAATAATCGACCACCGCCGTCAAACGTGTTGATCTCTTTTGGGCCTAGAACTAAATTCCCTGAACTTTTAAAAATACACAGCGTATATACTCGGTCTCAATCTAGGATACATCCAAGATTTAATTTGTTTGCAATGGGAAATGGTTAACTTCGAAGATTGTAAACAAATATATGTCACTGAATACTTTCAACTATAGAGGTTTCTCCCCACTTGTTCGCTAGATAAAATGTTTTCCAAGTGTATCCTTAATCAAAGCGGTTAGAATTTTCAATTAAAAACCGTGAAAATGGGGTGATACGTAATAGGTTTTCGGATATGCATTGGAAATGGCGGGATCTAGAACTGCAACCCATTGAATTTGGCTTAGTTTAAATTTCTGGATAGATTATCCAATAATTACCTTTAAAACACACAGAATACGAAACTGGGTTTAAAATCCTACGGGTTATGACGTACTTGCAGGCTTAATGGCAAGAGACTATCCAACCTTGAAGAACTCAACTAACCTAAAACCTTACCCTATTGCGTTGTTGATATCCATCATATGCAGATTGTTCAAGGTTATAAATTGTGATTGTGCGTAAGTAACGAACATCCAATCAAAACACATAAAAACTTTCTGAAATAAATGTAAGATTGTACATTATAACAATTTCGTAGGTCTGAACTGAGGCTCAATATACAGTTTAGTACTTTGTGAAAACATTTAGCCATGGAAATGAAAGTACCCTATCTAAGTATTACCACGAAATTACAATACAAGATTCTATATCTTGTTATTTCCATATTAATTCATATTCAAATCTATTGTTTAACATGGCATACATTATATGATCATTAGTATAGGCCAGATATTTTCCTCAGCCTGTAGAGTCGGCTCACGTTTCATACGCCCTCCAGAAGCCACAAGGGGAATCTAGTCTACAAGGGGATCCCCCCTTCCCTCCTCCCGGTCCAAAATAGTGTTAATTTATTCTTTTGAGGTTATGCCGATCCTATATATACATTCAAGTTCGCCCCGTTATATTTACATATTTAAAATATGACCATTATAGATATGGCATGGATTAGCTATCCGAGTTCAATAGCTTAGTTATATGGTACTATAATGTTGTAGTTTTCTACAATGATAATGGGAAAATGTTATCAAGGTTCATATAGTTTTTCACGTGGCATCGAAATTTCACGATATTCTCACGTGTTTTATCATCTTCAATTTATCTAAGCGCGATAGTAGAAAACTACTGTATTACAGGAGCATAATAATGCTACTCAGAAAGAATTTCTTGCCCATCATATATAGTAGGAAACTACTAGATTTTAGTAGGATAATACTATTTGGAAGGTATTGAATTCGATTTCTAATCCCAAACCATTAGGCGGATCAGAATATTACCAACTATATAGTCAGAAAGCGTTGAAATTGATTTGGTAGCCCCTATAGTAGGAAACTACTAGATTGTAGAAGCATAGTACTATTCAGAAGGTATTGAATTCGATTTTAAAACCATACAGTAGGATAATCCTACTCTGAGAACATTAAATTTGTTTAGCTAAACCACTAAATTATTATAGAAATGTAAAATTATTCAGAATGTTTTGAGCTTGATTTAAAATCCACATAGTAGGAAGCTACTAGATTCTAGTAGGATAATAGAGTTCCGTACTGAAAGATAGGGAATTGGATAAGCAAACCCACTCTGTATTATGGAGCATGCTAACTTCAACAACAGGCTCAGCACGCCTGGCGGGCTTTTCGGCTTTCTATCAAGGCATGTAGAGCCTGCTCCTGCAAAATATCAATATGACAATTCGATTTTCTCGGTTGGGCCGCCACGTATGCTTTTGAATATAATCGAATTGGATTGGACGCGTGCAAAAAAAAATATAACATATTTATCGACTTCCAGATCAGAGAGGACGATTTTCGGTCCCTTCTTTACCTTGCATCTTTGACTGCCGCTTTAAAGTTTTTTTTCGGTGACACCGAAAAGGAGGTTTTTAGTCTTTTAGGGTAGACGGAGATAAGTTTAAAGTGGTTTTAGGATTTGCACGCTAGTAAACAAGACTTTGTTGTTGCTAGTGGTTTTTTTTTTATTATTGCGTTACGTTCACACTTACAGGGAAATCGGTTCAGGACTGGTTTGCCAAACTGAAATTTTTACCCTTTTTTTGCATTTTTCATAGGTGAATCGAATGAGAAATGATTGAAACCACTGCTGACTTCACCTTTGACCGAATGTCCTTCTCTTTAACGTGCACTCAATGTAACGTACACACCGAGTATCCTTAACCCCGAAAGGTATGTGTCTTTAAAAATGAGAGGATTTTTTAGGCTTATATATAAACAAATTTTCCTTTTACGTGATTTAACTTCTTGCAACTTAACACAGTCTCATCGTCTAAAAATTCAATTCAATGGGAATAAGTCGCGTTTTTCGCCTAAAAACCAAACCCGCCTAAATTAATTATTTTTATTTCAAAAGAAAACTCTATTAGAAAGTTAACATAAACTTCCAATATTTTGGAGGTGTTTTTCTTGCATACAAGAATAAAAGAAGGTTGCACGCACGCGCATCACGCCAAAGGTTTGCGGTTTTTTTTTTATTCATCTTCTTAATGGGGGTCCAATGCGCTTCTAGTTGGCGTCTATCTTGAACTTAAATCCCATTTATTCATTGAAAGGCCGATATTAATTCCTTTTTCACTTTAAAAGCGACGGCTTCATCTTTGGGGTAGCGTGAATGTCTGTTCAGATTAGGGAGGCTAAGCGTGAAATTTGTGTCCCTTCATTTATTGGTCGCCGGCTATCACGAACGGAGTTCTGTTCAGTGTTCACGCATTTCTCAACCTCTCACCCAAACACGTGACATAGTATAACCCGAAGTAAAAGAATCTGGAGAAACCAACATAATCGTGGCTGGTAACTTAATTTAGCTCAGAAATATTTTTTTCATCAATTTCAATTAATTGTTTAAACTTCGAACATTACGCGTTTTATCAAAACGTTGTAACTAAAGTACGTAACCCATACGAGTTACAGCCATTTTCCATTTAAGTATCACGCCAATTTCTTTCTTGAATTCTGAAAGATTCTCAGTCATTCTTAACTAATAAATCCGTTCGTGAAGTTTTGAAAGCAGATGTTTTTCCGCGGCCTGAGCTCAGAAACATCCGTGGATAATCTTCCTTTTCTTTCTACCCCATTTTCATTATTATACTCTTTTTATCGGAAGTAGACAAAGCGGAAGTTACCAGAAAATACAATTTCCATTTAATTTTAAGCTAAACTAAGGACGATACATTTAACAAAAAACCGTTTCACACCGAGTAATAAACGTCTTATCAGAAGTAAATGAACCGAAGTTACTTAAGACTCTAAAAACTGTCCAACACATTTGACATAACGCGGGGCTTTAAAAAAGCAGAACCTTTCATCCCCCCCCCTCGTCCTTGGTAGAATTATTGCAGAGGATTCTGGGACCAAAGACTATAAGTGACTGTGCCATTTAAGCCCGACTATATAGTCTTTGTTCCGGTATTTCAGTTGTTTTGGAAAAGTCGTCTGCTTGATCAAATTGATCTTGACGTACCTGTTGTTTACTTGCCGTTTCGGAACTGCATACCGATGGTTTCTGATTCAAATCGATCCCGAATTAAAAGCAACTTCAATTATGGCCAAAAACTTAAAGGAGAAACTGAATATTTATCTAAAAAATATTAAACGACCCTTCGTTATTTCAAGATTCCAAAATTACAGAGACATTTTGAACTCAGCAACAGACTAAAAGTATATTGAAATCCGCCATTTTAAAATATACAAATTTCCGACAACCGACTTCCGTTTCCACACAGCAACCGTTTGGTGGCGTTTTTAGAATAACGGCGCTTGAGAATGGGGTGCAGGAATGGGGGTTAAATAAGGGGAATTATAAGTAACTTGTGTTTAGCGAAGAAGCAATGGGACTCCAGTAACTTCGGTTCATTTACTTCTGGTCTTATGGTATACCATTTAATAGTTAGAGCGCTTATTAACTTCTGTATTAATCTATTTCCACGGTTTTACTTTAAAATAATCCTGGTATTTAATCACTTTGAGAGGCCTTGCTCGGTCCTTTTTTTTTCTTTCACATTTTTCCCCCGTCCAGAATTCTTTTCCAAAAATAACTTTTCATATAACAATAGTGGCTCTATAGTTACTTATTGCAATATAAATCAAAAAAAAAAACATCCAGGAAATAGCTTTTAAAACACCTTAAGTAAAACAATCACAAGGATCGAGTTTATTAAATTAGCATATCGCAATTAATAACACGTAATCTCGTTAAGCCTAATTACTTTCATCGTAAAAATCACGCGGAGCTACTCCTCGATAACGTATGCCAACCGCAAAGTCGCCAAACCTGTAACGTACCTTCACCTCCTCCCCCCCCCCTCCCATTCCGCACCTCAAAGAGAGGGTACTAGCTCCCATTAAAGGTAAATAAGGATGATTCATAGTATCAATTATGAGTATACAGCGCGAATACTCATTAATACTTAAACAAATACAAAAAAAACGAGTAGGGGGATAATATACGTAGATCCTTACACTAATTTTCCCTTTTAGTAATTTTTGGAACACATGAAAATCGTGATTTCTAAAGGTATTCCTAGAAAGTAGTGCCCTCTGTTAGATTTCAATTCGAGAAATTTATTTAGGAAAACGTTCTGCTTCCCAGAACCCATATGCAAATGAATAAAATATGTTGAAGATTTCTTTTTGGAAAATATTGTATTTCAAGCCAATGTAAAGATTTCATAATACACCAAAATTCGAACCCTTCATAGGCCCGCTAAGTCTAAAATTTAGTAACGAGGATAATTACATGGTTTAGTTTCTTAATTAGATCCCTAGGGAATGTAAGGTTATACGTCGTGTCATATGGCGTGCACAGCTAATTTAAACCTATTAATATTGCCATTAGAAATTTTATATCATCGTTACATTTCAATTTCGGTAAAATCCAATTAAAGTACTTGGAAAGAACAATATGATTTTGAACCGCATAAGTATTTGTGTAAGAGTCTATAATGGGTAGGTAAGTAACCGTATGGCCGCCAGGTCTATATACCCAAGCCATTAATATATCTCTCGTTATTTTCTGATTTCTATAATGGCTGGAAAACTCGATTTCTGCTTCTCTTTCTTCGAACCGTCTATTTTCTCCCCGCGTACTTCTTTTTCTATTGTTTCGTGGCCTAACCGAGCACCGTGCACCTTTCGTACACGCAGTCTTAGGGAAGGCTTAAAGACATACACGCTCTATCACGTTTTCGTTTAACGCCGCTAAACACGCGAAGATATCGTTGCGCTGCCTTTTGACACTTTTGATCGACGCGCCATTTTGATTATATAACACTTAGCTTTGCCTAACCGAGTTTTGTTTGTGTGTGCGTGCGTATATTTGTTTGTGGAGATCCGGTGCGTGAAAAACCAGTAGGGTGAAGGACTGGTTAATGAATGGTACGCTACCAGCTCCGAGCTCTCGTAATGGGGAAAGATAGAGTTGGTGCAATTATAGCTTTAACACCTCTATTGTCAGCTCAAATGCAGAAAGAGATTCGCTTTTTATACAATATGCCATTAAGCTATTAGGCTTTGATTTAAAGAATTTTAGAGTGGATATGGATAAAATTCAATGATACTTCAGTGGTATTGTTTAGGGGTGGGGCGTCATTGGCTGTTTAAAAATAACAGCATGCTTTTCAAGGTTGGGCATCATTGAGTAATGCCAACTCTCTGTGGTAATATTTTACCAACTTAGTCACGTGTAAATAGTAGTTCTTGTTGCTGTATCTATATTCAATTCAAAATTGCATCAAAATTTCTAGCAGGTTGTAATTGTTTATAGAGTTACTCTTACACACGTAGATATAATGCTACGTAATCGCGCTGTTTCTTGTCTTTTACAAAAAAAAATAAAAGTATACGAATTACGTTTAAAATGAAAAGAGTGTTTGCCAGGCAAAAACAAAAACAATGCACTAAGCAGCAGAGAACCAGACGCTTTTGGGAAGAAGAAACTGGCAATAGCATTATGCTGATAAGAAGTTTATTTTTGGGGATTTTCGGGATCTTCTAAGGTCATTTTTTCCCCAGTTTTGGATCATGCGTTTAGAAACTCAAACTTTATTGTTATGTATAACGTAAGGAGTTAAGTCGTGACGTATTTTTACAAACTGCATCTTTTTGCGTATGAACGTGTGTTTTCTGTAATGGAATAGATTTAACAAAATAATTGCGCTGAAAGTTTGCTTGAACATTATGAGAATATAGGAAATATAGTTTGTATACATGATACAGTCAAGCCCAGGAAATGTTTTAATATTGACAAAACATATTTTGTGTAGGTATTAGGACCCTAGTTTGTAAGGGAAAACTAAAATAGTATGAAATGTAGAAATCTAAACATAGAGGCACCTTGTCGAACTTAACCTTCTACTCCTCTTGCTACTATATACGTTTTCTCCGCTCTAACCCTTTCATAGATTACCATCAACTACTGTTCGCTCGTGATTTAATTACATTGCAACCGTAAGAAGTAATTCAAGCACTTTGCCCTCGCCGAATTCCAACGTAATTATTGATTTGATCTTGACGGTATCTCCTCTTTAATTTAACAACCCTCTCTCTCGTTTTCTCTAATCTCGTTATAAAATTAAATTACTCTTCTTTAAACCCAAAACAAATTGGAAAAAGAAAATGATCGTGTCCGGGATTTAAAAATTGCCTTGATAAAATTAATAACAGGGTGTATCCTTAATTACTACAGCCAATAAGAATTCCTTGGGAATAAAGGAAAAGATAAAGGTGGTTTCACCAAGACATAAGTTTAAGAGCGTAAGTCTAAATTCAGTATATCAGTCAATGTCTAAAGAGTTTAACCCCATTGGCAATTCGGCCTCGCGGAGAATTATGGGAAAGTTGTCACTGGTTCTAGTGCGAAACGCGTGATTTCGTAATGACTCCCCTTCTTCCTTTCACTTTGGCAGCTAAGCCGGCCACCCAGTACATTATTGGAAACTTGTTTTTGTGTACTTATGATAAAGTAAAAGAAAAATGGCCATCAATGTCAATTTAAATTAACAAGAAATTAATCTCCGTCATTTGAAGCGAGTTTCGAAAGTATGGAAACCCCGCCGAAAAATTCTTGACGGTTTAAAGCGAAGTAACAGTCTCCCCTAAATTTTATATACAAAGTTTTCACGCGGTGGCTCCCCCAATCGGGTTTAAAGTGGACTCTCCCAAGTTTCTTCTCCTATCCAGGGAACCTCGCCGCGCTCTTCTCAGATCCGAGTTTCGACTGAGTTGTACTCAGTGCCAGTCGGCTTTTCGTCGCGCGTGTTGTGTGCTGTCGGTCTGCCAGATAGTTGGTAATAACGCCACCAGAGTTCTTCTCGTCACGAGAAAACGTTACGTAGTTTCGTCCGCGACCGAACAAAACCGACCACGCTTTGATTCGAAGACCAGTTGAAAAGCGTTTTGTCAAGGAAGACCAATGTTGTCGGTTCGTTGCCAATCGGAGAAGTAGTTCGCAACTTGACCAAGGGGTTTTTGACCACGAATTCAAGGTGTACGCTCATTCGGGTCCTCAAACTAATCTGAAGAAAAGTTATAGTAGTCCTAGTTTAAACGTCCGGGAACCTCCACCGAGTTACGAAGAGACCTGTGGTCAAGCTTCGAACGAGGGCGGTCTCGTTGCCCCAGCGCCCTTACCTTACCGAGGGACCGGTTTCGCCCCAGGGGCCCAAACTAGGGCCCCTTTTTTCCGGGCACCGCCTTTGGCGCGATACACCCTCTGGGCCAATTTGGGCGCCATGGCCCGAAAGTATTTCTTGCCGCTGACAGTTTTGCATTTAGTCGGTTTTGTCGTGGTCTTGCTATGTTTGGGACCTAGCCCTGGGGCCGACGCTCTGCATTGTCCCCCGGAGTGCGATTGCAAATCGACAACCGTGGATTGCAGTAATCGGGGACTGCAGTTCATACCACGAAATTTACCCAGTGAAGCCAGAAGATTGTAAGTCTTGACTTTCAACTATTTCTAAACAGTTTTCAGAGAACACGTGGTTGGTTGTCAATTGATGGAATCCCTAATTTAGGCCGTTGTTTAGAAAGTTAAGATTTTGGTTATATATGTCATATTCATGGCTACTTGCATTTTCGAGGCAAAGATTAAACAATCAACTCCCTGTATAACAACAACTTTATGCAAATGGCCTAAGAGTATCCTGTCCTATTTCTTATTTGTTACTTTCGTAAAGTTTCAAATAAACATGAAAAAGTAAGGGCAGAAACTTAAAGCTAAAAAGCCCTTACGTTCCCTGTCAAAAATGCCTTGTAAATTAAAACCCAAAGCCCAACTCACCCCGTTAATGAAAGCCTGGGTAAAGTCCGTAACAAGAGATACGTTATAGAAGTCGGCAAGCCAAATTAAGCCTTTATTGTTTCCCGCCAACGTCCTATCCTACTGAAGGAAACAAAACAAACTTTTGTATATAGTCTAGCTGGATCCAACTGTTACGGCTTTCCCACGCGTCCAGGAAACGCACGTGTTACTCTGGCGCCAAAATCCTGCATTGGCCTATCTGGTGAAAAGCTTTTTGGCGCGCTTTTGTCTTTAGAACCTAGGCGAAAGTTTTGAGGCCTCGCGCCAAAGCCGGGCGGGGGTGGTTGGATTGTGAGTCGGAAGGTGGTGCTGGTGGTGGCAATAAGAGCCACCACGGTTACTAATTACCATCTTCCTTTTGTTTTGGGAAGAGCATCTTGCTAGCTGGGCCTCCCGGCCCCTTGATTTCGCACCCCGTTTGGCCGGCGCCTTCGAAGTATTTTGGGTAGTTAAGGGTGATGCTAATACTCGGCTTATTAACCCTTCCGCTCTGAGATCTCTCTGGCGGAGATCCCTTTGTTGATGGCAAAGTGGTGATGTTATCATTGCATAATGTAGCGTGCAAAAACTTGCGTGTGTTTTAACTTGGAAGATGCGAAGAGACTATATATTCTTAACCCGGGGCTTCTTGGATGTTAACTGATATATTTCGAAAAATCTATATTTCCGAACTCTGGAGCTGTAAGGCATGTGAATAGTGACTTCCTTCTTTTCCCCAGTCTTTCAGGACTATTTTGGTAGAATAATAATTAAATAGCTTATTGTTACCACTTCGTCCAAAATGAGCAATCAATCGTTGCTCTTGCATTTAGAATTCTTTTTGAGCCAGTATTTGGAGCGCTAATCTCAAAGACGGTCGGTCGGTGCGTGGAGCAGGCCAGCCCCGGGGTTGGCGCTCTTTTCGAAATGAGCTGCCCCGAGTTTATGCAAATGAAAGTGCTTCTAGATATCTCGTTTTATACTATAGTCGAGAGAAGAAGATGTGTATATACTCGGGGATCTTCTCTCCGTATCCTATTCTATCTCTTGTATATGTTACGAGCCTGAGGGAGCCAAAGGCTTAGAGCAAATATTGAATCGAATCTCCCAGACAGAGTGTGTAAAAGCGCTTTCCTCGTTTTATCAGTTTCAACTTGTTAGTAATGTCATTACACTATGGTAATTTGCGTGTACCTTCCGGGGCTGCTATTACAACGTATACTCACTCGACTTTCGTCTTGTTTCTTTTTCAAAGTCTGACGCAAATTTTGTACAATTTAAAAGGGTGCTATTTTGGCGGGAAATTTAATATTTGGCGTGAAATTATTATTTTTAGGCAGAATCCCTTTCGAACTTTCTGAATTCGCCAATTAGCGGAACCTTAATTGGCATATAAATCAGGAAACATCGTTAGATGGTTTAACATTAGTTCATTAATTTACCGCCGGGGAAACTATCTGAAATTATATTATTTTGCAGCAAAATAAGGGAAAAACGTCACGTGGTGTAGTTTAAAATTTACGCGGGAAAGTATTTCCTTTCATTGGATCGCGTATATACACCGCGTCACTTGCAATTCATAACGATCCAAGCATGCTCCCATTTTTAAAGAATTCCCCCTAAATATTTTGACCTTTGACCCGTACCGTTCCATATTGAGGCCCGTATAAGTATAACCCCATTTCCCATTTCGACGTTGTATATTAACGACGGTTGAACACACCTGAAATTTTATAGGTAATCCTTAGGAATCGTGATATTTTTACATTATGTATATTAATAAAAAAAAATGCATCGTATATAATCCACGCCTAAAGAACTCGAAATTTTTATTATTTTTTTAAAAAAATGCGCAAAATATAGCTAAAATATTTTTGAACATGGGCGCAAAATCGTGATTTGAACCCATTATCCATTTCCGTACGCGGCCATTGTTAGAAATATTCCGGGGGAAAGGGTCGTTTAGATTATTTTAACGGATATCATTTCCGACGTTTAATTCAGCGTGAAGACTAACCATAATTAACCCAAATTAAAAGACAATTAAATGCCAAGATTAATATCTTAAGTTTCGAAAGACTTTAAGTTGGAAAAACGAAAAACACCGCGCAATTCCTAGTTCAATTTCGAAACTAAAGGCAATATATAATAACTAATGACTTAATTTATACGCTGTTTTATTCAGGAAATAAAAAGAAAAAACTAAAGTTACTTGAACGTTAAATGGGCATGGAATTTTTATTTAATTTTTATGGTAATATCTTGGCCGTGCTTGAGAGAATGAACCAAGCCTTATTTTATCCGAGTGTCTCAGTACTGATGACGGAAGAAATTGGCATACTAGTTCTAAACAGTAGATCCATGAAACTGGTGGTATATATTTGGGAAAGTTTGTTAGTTTATTCGTTCTTCATGCGCAGTATAGTTAAAAGATGTTTGAAAACTGAACAATAACAAGGCAACACTTGAAAATTATTATATTTGGGTCTGGAATTCAGTATACCGATTTCTTCCGTCGCTAATACTGCTATTCCCAGAAAATCAAAATAATTGATAGTTAGGGTTAAACATCTTTCAATGGACCCTTTTCTCATTAAGAACATGGACGTATTAAATTAGATGAAATTTGGAAAACAGTGAAAGAAGAATTACTATCTCATTTGCATGGTTTCCATCGTAACCTTTCTACAGGTAGAAATTGTTAACTTCGAAATTACTGTACTTTTACCGAAATAAATTTACAGTCAGTTCAGTTCGTAAAAATATATGCAGAATCGGAGGAATTTGGTAATCCGAGAGGAAACTTGCCTCGTATACCATAGTATAATCCGAACTCTAAGGTATATATGGTCGTATATAGCACCTATGATGGGTGACGTTTGGGGAGGTTTCTAGGGGTGGGGTTCCTTTGTCAAGGATATTTCGTACCAGGGGACAAGAGGGTGGAGGAGGACACCCCGCTACGGAAACGATTCGGGATAACGTCACCCTGCCCTTAAGCCTTATTATACAATAAAAGGGGACCCCCCAAATCCCTGGGTAAAACCGTCGTAAAATGCTAAGCTATGCGAAGCTAGATCGCCTATACCTATAACCTCAACTAGATGGTGCTTTAATACAAATGCCAACCAACTTTACCAAGGTAAGAGGAGAGACAAGGACGCTGGGATGTCTGATTGCGGACTCGATTGCCTCCGGGCATTTCATTCAAGAAAATAAAAAAAATTCAACTCCTTGGGAGGGCCGCCTTTCTCTATTGAGAAATGAAAACAATGCTAACTAACCATTAAAAAGCTTTTTATCTTTTAGTCAAAAAAAAAACTCTTTTTATTTCGTCGATTTCGAAACTAGGTTTTCTGTGTAGGGGTTTGAAATTGAAATGAAAAGGTGCTTTTTGTGTAATTGTGTTAAGTGTTTTTTGCGCGGCGCTCATTTGGCAGGGGAAGTATAATGGTGCCTTATTATTTATGTGGATTAATGGGTTCATTTACTCTTCAAAGTTATATACATTCTTGCCTCGTGAGAAATTGTAGTAATAAGTTTTATTGATTTCCAAATTCCCGCGATGTTGATGCGGAAGGTTCACATATTATGCAATATTGACATTGCCAGTGTGTGTGTGAGTGGGTCAATATTTACGCAATTTTGAAGTTCAATATTATATTTGTGTATTTTTGGAAATTTATGCAAATTTATTTTAGGTGTTATTCAAATGGAAATTTTAGAAATTTAAAATTGGCAAAAAAAACTATCCGATAGCCTCCTTTATCCGATAGCCTCCTTTATGCTCTCAGTTTTTGACCTGATTCTGTCATATAAGTGTAAGTGGAAATTACTTTAATGTTTTTCTGTATACTATAGCGCTTCTCTCTGAAGTTTCAACCGATTCAATAATATTAAATTTGACAATTGATTAAGCCAATTAACTCTAAAAGCTATACTACTACCTTTACTTAACCGGAATGCGAATGCCTCCTAACCAATTGAAAAATAACTTCGAGTAAAAATAAAAACAAGAAATAGAAACAATTTCGTAAAAAAACCTCGAAACAGTAAACCATCTAATACCAACTTGGAAAGGGGAACCGTGGAATATAAATCCACATCATGTCCCAAATGTGGCCCATCACTTTTCCCTAAATGTCTTGGCAATCGCTCTCAATTTCTCCGGAGAAGTTGTAACGATCAGAGAACCATTTCTCCAGTAATTTCTGTCGACCTCTACTTCCCCCACCTCCCCCCATCTACACCCCCTCTTTCTCTCTCATCATTCCCAACTAGTTAGTGCTAACGTTAGGATAAGGCCCTGTACTGTTCCTTGCAGCTACTATATAGAAAAACAGTGAGAGTACAAATAAGGAGTAGCAGGCGCCCTCGGAAAGTTCTGGGAAAATCCCAATAATTAATTAATAAATTTGAACAATATTGCTTAAGTCATAAGATATGTTCCATAAGTTTGTCAGTGGTTACTGAGAGTTTGACATGAAGTGACGTAGGTGAAACGTAAGATAGAATCTCGTAAAGCTACGCTTGGTGAGGTGCTGTCAAAGGCTTAGTACAGACTAGGAAGATGGACTGCAACACCGAGTGTAGTCAATTCTCGCTTGTCATTCTTGAGCTCTCAATAAGTCTCTAGTATTACGAAGCATAGGTAATGTAATACTTATGAAAAAAATCTTAAAAGGATTTAACAGCAACCCAAAAGCTTCAGTTTAAAGGAAGAAGATAGGCATACTACTCCTTTAGTGTATTCTCTGTTGTAAAGTCTTGCCTCGTTAAATGTATCTCTGGTATGGTCTGCTGTAAAATGAGAAACATTTTCGGCCTCCGCTTCGTACCGTACATTAGTTTAGTCTTTCTTTCTTTCTTTAGAGTGCTAGAGTATATAGTCTTTTCTTTTTGAGCCGAGGAAATGGCAACGGGTCACGGAGTTCCCGCTTTTGCCCTCCGCGCTCATATCTACTTCCACAAGTCGCGACTCGGATTTCATCCGCAGAAACGCGCTGCCACTTTCCTTTTTTTTTAGCCCGTCTAAATCCGATACTAACACTCGAGAGGGAACCTTCCTAAAGATTTATAATGCTTCCTAATTAGTTTAAACCTATTTGACCTCACCAATTACTTACAATATATATTCCTCGCAAAACGCGACTATATAGTTGAAAGTAAATCAAAATAAGTAGTACTACCTCAAATTTCGGTTCACGGACCGTTCTGGAAATTTTTTAAGTTAGGAATGTTTTACTTCTGGTGATGTATTTCTGATTGAACAAATTAGGTCTTGATGGACGTTCCCCTCTGTTGGTCACTGGTATATACCAAATAGTAAATTGTTTCTTGGTGTGTTATTTTTTTTTTTTTTTTCGGAAATTGATGGAGATAATATTGAAAGGCCCGTACTCCCTGCATCCTCGATCTATCTATAACTTTTTCGTCGTTATTAAGGTCGTGTTTGGGACAATTTGTCTTACTCGCGTCTTATTAGTATTCGAAATTGCTTTGGGGAATAAAATGGGACCCGTTTAGGATGCCCATGAACTATCCGGGATGAATGTGTACAGATTTACTTTGAACTGAATAGAACTAGTTTCATTTGAAACAGTTTTTGGGAATTTTGGTCTCAAAATTGTTTTTGTGTGAAACGTTAATGCCGTTTTACATTGGTTGTTAGCAATCTGCCACCATGGAGCAATATTAAAGGAGACATAGATGCATTTAATTCAATTTTAAAGGAACCCTCGTTCTCACTCCAAGAAAATTACTCCATAGAAAATGCCAATGCAAAGCTGCAATTGTTACGTTCTTATGTCTTATATAAATTCTTAAATTTACCTGATTGATTGCCTGCTTTTGTCAAAAGCAACCAATAACCTTTCGATAATGCGATATAAATCAAAAATATCCGTAACTTTGAGCGTCACGTCTCGGACATTAAGCCATAACCCCACCGTATCTATCACCGCAGACTTAAAATTCCCATTTTCGTTAAGCCATTCTTTTCCTTTATAGATAAAAAAGTAAAGTGCTGGTATAAGCTCAGCCTCTCTAAATCCGAAACCATTTCCAAGATGACCCGAAAGCAATGGCATTAGAAAGAGAGACTATAGAGAACCTATTGCGATGTTAGGCTACAGCCGAGCCGAATTCCCGCAAAAAAATGGGCTGCCAAAAAGCAGACTAAACTTTTAACCTCCCGACTATAGTGAAATAAAAAATAGGAAAAAATAGTCCTTAATCCGCTGACAAAAAAGCTCCCTGAACTCTGACCCATCACTTGCCAACGCTTTATATTAAGCGAGCTATATAGATTCACCTCCAGCAAAAGCTAAAAGCCTTTGTCCATTTTTGATCCCCCTGGTTTCCATCTAAAAAGGTATTAGTATCTAAATGCTAAAACATTTTAACTCAAATTTTATCAATATAAGGATAAGTGGATGATTGTCCCAATAAGTTTAAGAGAAACGTTTAGGTATATGTAAACCGCTAGCTAGTTAGGTTTGGTGGAACTATGGAACTTGTACCGCAACTTACTATCTACTGTGAAGATTTTGAAATGTTTGATAAAATTTCACGATGGACAATCCATCGTGAAATATTTCTTACTCAAACCGTTATTTCTCAACAAATATAACAATGTCAAACAAATATAGTCTTCAGTGTGTGTAGAGTTGAACTTAGACAAAGTCCACTTAGTACATTTTGGAAATATGAAAACCTGAACGCCAGCGCTTACCAGAGAATCAAGGTAATGCTTGGCGCCAATGTCCTCGGTTTTCACCTCTCACCAGCCTCTTTGCCCTATCTTTCCCTATATACAGTAAACTAAACTATGGTATGGGCACGAACCAGCAGCGTCTCTTCTGAAACTTTACGCGATACGAGTTGACAAGTTAAGTATGTAAAATGCCTGAGCTTTTAAGGAATTATCAATATTGAAGCGGGAGTAAAAATTTTTACTTCCCGATTTGCCCTAGTGCGGGCGGCTCCGCATGGGCCTCTCTCTATCTTTCGGGCGAACTCGTTCCATTGTGTGGGTGGAGTTTGAAACATGGTTTTGGGCGGCGGGAAATAGGGACTGTATACTCGACAGGGCCGCGCGCGGCGACAGTTGGGATGACGTTTTGGACAAGCTATTAGAATCCGAGGATTTAATTTCGATACGACGCGAGGAACTTACCGTGTCCTAAATTATATATTTAACCCTTTTAGTTGATGACGTAATTAACGAACCCGTAAGGTTGATACTCGACTTCATTAGACGCGATTAGTTGTTTGGGTCGAGAGCTTCGGAGAATTGGGACCTTCGAATTTTACAAGTAATTGGTTTAGGAAGTCCTCTCCGCTGTCATCACTTTGCAACGCAATCTGTAACATCTGCTAATCTTTGACTTATAGCCTAATGGGTTTTAAAACGAGGGAATAACCACTTTTAATAATAATTATATTTGCCGTCATAATTGAAATTGTTTTAGGTCAAATTCGTTTATTTTTAAGCATTCTTAATTAAAGATAGGATGTAATTTACTTGGCTAAATTTTGGTGTCAATAGGTGCAATTCTTGGTGGATTTGTTTTGTAATATGTGGTCGCGATTTTGGGTTTTCAATATTGTTCGGTTTTCCAATGCAGGGTTTGTATTGAATAAGTCAGGAATTGTGAAAATGAAGTATAGAAGGTCAGGGTAAACCTTGAAATGTTCGAACTCTGTCCACCCAGGATGTTTTGGTTAGACAAAATACAGTAAAACCCATCCATAGGATCAGAAACTTTGCATAACCTATTACATAGTGACAAGTAACTTTCGTTTTCCATTGACTGGGTATTACTTTGGATTGATATTGTAAAGGAAATTTCCGATGTATAGAGAGATATGTCAATGTTGGTTATCCACTTATTCTCCGTTAAATCTGAATTATTAACGAATCTTGACACGCGGACGAGGCGTCCATCCACTAAAGATTTCTGTCAAATCTTTTTCCCCTTATAAATTGAATTTGAAAAAGCTAACGGCGCCTCCAAAAGCTATCTATATCTCCTCCGCTTCAAACGTTGTTACTTTTGATAGCACTTATCCTGAAGTTGAAAATTCTTCCGCATCTGAGCACTCAGAAATTCAAATTATCTTAATTTAATATTTAATTTCAGGCTCCGCGATTACACCTTAAATTTTTAATAGCTTAATTTAGAAAAGTGACTACTAGGGCTATATTTAACTACCTAGTTAAATATATATACGTCTGTAATTTGAAATTTTCATTAAAGAGACGGTAAAATGCATCCATCTAAATATTTAAATTTATTCTTGCATTTTGTGATTAAAAGAAGAGAACGTATGCATTTTCGACAAAGAAAATTTTAAATGTCTGTTCTTCTACGCTATTTTTATTTCACCATCTCTTTAACGCGACAAGTTCGAATTATTTTATTTTATTTCATTCGGAGAGTAAATGTATTTTTCCTGTTTTTTTATTATCGCGTACCTCCCTGTACCCAATCATAAACCGCTACATTACAGCATCAAACCACGTGATTCTCGTAGTGTTTGCGCTAATTTTTGGAATTCCGTACGTCGCCAGTTGCGTTAAAAAGCAGCCTCAGACGCGACATGTCAAAACCAATAAAATCTGACAGAGAAGAAAATACTGGCGAATATTTTTTCCTCCATTGTTTATGTCTCCGGGCTATCCGTTGCCCCTCCTCCATCTTACAAATTTTTGGTGTCCTTAGAAGCTTTCAACAAACACCCCTCTAGGCTCTCACCAAATTTTCATTATTAGAATGTACTGCAGTCAATCTTACATACCACTCCTAACTTTGGTGCATTTCTAAACTAAATTATTCTAAATGATTTCCTTAAATTAAATGAAAGATTTTACTAAAATTAAACGTTCAGTTTTAACGTTTTAAACTGTGATTACAATAGTTAATTACCACTTTTATACTTAATGCATTTTCATGGTGAGACAATCAATGGCTTCTTTATCCAAGCTTGTGCCCCAGTTAGGAAACTTAATTGCTTGTATCTTTAATTTAAAATATTTTTTAATTAGTTCGAATTAAAAAAAGCGACAATTTTATCGTGGCTTTCCTATAAATGTCGGTATGAAATCACTGTCCCCCACTTCTAACTTAAGTACAATCTAAAGATGGAAATTTTGGGACTTACCAGAATCAAAGAGAATATACCAATATTCTCTTTGCCAGAATACTCTGCATCTTTTACTGAGGTTAAGTTTATACCAAAGGTAAAGTTATGGTACCCACTTGTTTAACAGGCTCCATACTCGCTGTAACTAGGCTTAGGACCACGGTATAAGGTACAGTACAATCCCTGCAAAAACACAAACACACCAAAAAAGTTGTAAACTTTTCTAGCTCCGAGCGCAGGCGCTGTCTTCAACAATCAAACAAATCAGATTTTTTTATGGATGTACGTAGCGGCCCCTCCGTATGGGGATAGGGACCCCCTTGTAGTTTTTTATTGTTACAGCTTGTATCTCCCCATTTCCTTCTGACTTTTGAGTACGTTACGGTCCATAGTTTTTAACTTTTTGGGCTGTGTGAGAATTGCCAGGGCGACATTGGTATACAGTACCACAATGTCTTATTATTAACATTGCCTCATCTGAAATTTGTGAGAAAACAAATACCTAGGGGCTATATCAAGTATTATTATTCCCACCGTCTTTCTAGCAACTCTCAAAAAGTTTAGAAAAAAATAAACGTGGTTTTTGGCAAATATTTTTTAAAAAGATTGAGCCAAAAATCTCAACTTTTGCCCCATTTTCGTGCCCAGATGTTTCTATAAACAAGCTGGTGAATTTCAGCTCAGTTCTTTTTTTAAATAAATATAAATTTAATGGCCCTGTTCATATTATCGGGTATTTGACTGTTAAACAGCCGTGTAAGGGTTTAGGAGTTGCCCAACTTCGGGTTTCAGCTTTGGTTGCAAAGCAAATATGGCAGAATTTCGACAGTTTAAGTTGGCAGTGTGTTAAAGTACTTTTAAATTAAAGAATCTGGAGATGAAGTAATGCGGGGAAGCCATACGTGTATCCGAGGCTCTGGTAAATTAACTGGCGCGTGGATCATATATCATTTTTTTATTTCATTTTATGGTTTTAAATTTCGTGGTTGATGCTTATCGTTATAATTTTATTAGTTAAACTTGGCGGTTATGAACAATCCAATAGCAAATATCAGTTTAATCAAGAATCCTTGTAAGACGTCATAGAATTGAACTGATTCCGGTTCTTCTATGCGTATATCCAATGCTTTTTGGCAACCATAACGATTCAGTGAGCTCATGGAAACCTAAGATTAAGATGAGTTATTTGTTTATTATTTAAGTATAAAATGCTTTTAATTAGAGATTAAGTAATTTCTAATTTCAAAATAAAGTATGCGTACAAAATCTTCCTACTTGGTAGCAAGAAGTGTTATCTAGTTTTCTAGGGAGAAGGTATAAGATGCCGAAGTATTCGCGCGCCATAGTCCCAGCTAGTCCCCTTTCAAAATACAAGGGGGGACGTAAAGGGAGGCCGGGCTATTTCTCCTCTCCTCAGTCGGAAAATACGTAATTTTCGTCATTCGTGTCGCGAAACGTGAGTTTTCAAGAACCAATGAGATGTTGGTTGTAATTTAGAAGCTGCACTGGAGATAAAGCTGGAAATGTGGCGAATTTATACCTTCTCCCTAATAAACTAGATATCACTTCTTGGTGGTAGTTGAATGAAACTTTGAAACAGGTGCATATAGACTCTGTTATCCCCACATTGAATTTCGGGAGAAATATAATGCGAATGAACCGTGATCTTGTTTTAGCCGGAATTTGACGTCCGCTTGTCTCTTCTAAACATGCCGCTGACAAGGCTCGCGCCCCCTGACCCCCCTCTCTTTTCCCTATATACACTATACCTTATCTTCCGAAGTATTCTGACTGTATATATCACCTCCCCACTGTCTTCCTTTAATCTAACCACTACTACAATCAAAAGTAGATTAAATTGAAGAAATACTCGTTTCAAGGTAACCAACAACCAATGTAAGGTAGTTTGAGATAACCTTTGTTTAATGAACTACCAGAGCCACCCTCCCTATAAGGGCGACCCAAGATTTGGTGGGGAAGGCGGTCGAGGGCTTCGTCTTCTTCACTTTGGCCTTTGTTATTTCGAGCCAAACTCGAGGGCCATTAGAGATTTAGAGCCCAGGACAGCGCCGCGGTGTATGTCTCACCAATAGCGTTAAATTCGCTCACTTCAATCTCTTCAGCCGCGGCCAAACGAGAACGTTTTCAAAAGCCTCATCGAAGATGATTTTTTCTTCTTTTAGTTCAGCGCCTTATTTCAATAGTTAGTGGGCCGAGCATATGGAAATTTTAAAATATAAACGATGTAGCCCGATAGTTTAATCCCCAAAAAAATTGTACAAATACTCAAATAGAAAAAATTACTCGCGTTAAAATAGGTGTAATTAACTCCAATAACTGAATTTAGGACAATTTCAGTTAAGGGACTGTTAGGACCGTGCATTAGCTATAAGTCCTTATTTGGGATTAAGTTTTACGGCCATAGATTCTAATTAGTTGAAATCACCAGTCTTCAATAGCTCAAGCCAAATTGTGCTGTAACCAAAATCCCACAGTCATTTCGCGTAAAATTGACACCATCAATTGTTGCTCTTTGCGTTACTTAAGTACTTTTCATGGAGTGGTGAAGTTTCCTCTTTGGAAATAAAAAAATAAGTTTTTGATTTCTTTTGTGTTTTCATTTGGCCACTGGATGAAGTTTTTTTAAAAATGTTTTATTTGAAAGAAGCTTTCAAGTTAGGGGGATGATTTAATGGGACCGGATTTTAATTCGAGGAAATGGCTGGTTTTATTCTCAAGTACTTGTTTGGAAGATGAAATTCCCTAGAAGAGATCATAAGGAACCGGCCGCAACGGCTCCATATTGACTATTCGTAAAATGTTTTCCATCGTTTTATAAACTAACTTTAATTTGAGTTAAGTGCTTACTTACTTAGTTTCAAGACTCAATTTGAAGTTTCTAAGCTAAGAAATTGAGGGATAAAGTTTTCAGGGATTGCATTATATCACTAAAGTCAGATCCTTTTGTCCCACCTATATTTGTGGTGTTTAAAGTTACAATAAAGCCTATCATATCGCGTTCATTATTCTTGACCACGTGACCAACGCCCTGTAGTCTCCTTCGAACACGGCTTTCAGTGTTGTTGTTAACAAAAAATAACAACAGGAGAAATAAATGTTGTTGCGTTTTAATATATATTATTTGGAATTCTGTTGACATTGTATATTGTTGACAAAAATAGTATACATGGAGAAAGATATGCCTATTTGAAATCGTGTTGCGTATTCGCTGGGCGTTTGAGTTTTCTAGATTTCAAATATTTATTCCGTCAAACGCTGTTTCCTTTTTTCAAGTTCACTGTTGAAAACATAAAGGTTTTTCTCTCGTTTTCCGTTTTTTGTCCCTGAGATTCTTTTACCATTGAGAAAAATAAATCCCAAACTCAAACTATACGAGATCAGTTTCGTACATACCTAGCTCATTTCTAATGCTAGTAACGTCTGCTCGACGGGGTAAAATCGGAAAAATACAAGGCTGCTGCCAGAATCAGTCAGGTTTAAGACCAAGGGTCACTCGGAGAAAATATATACCGACGTACCGGTATAATATAAAACCATGAAGTGTAGGCTTCCATTTTTTATTTCGCCAGGTAATAAAGTTTTAGGAACAAGTTCGATTTCGACGTACGTGCGCTTGATTCGGTTATTTCTTTTTTAGACACTTCAATTAAGCAACTTCATATTCCTACCCGTTTTTATTATCTTTAAGCCTTGGCACCCTCAACTACCACACCAAGTCAATATAGTGGGTGTATGTCTTTACGCAATATTTTTTTCACCTCAGTTTCTATCCACCCTCTTGTCAGTAAAGGACGAATTATAACCACCATGGACCGCTTGGTGTGATGAACCTTACCATTTTTAACTTAATCAATTCTTAGCCCAAGTTTCGAGGGAAGAAATTCCATCCCAAAGAAGAGAGAGAGAGAAGTTGAGACGTTTTTCTCTCTTAAATCCTACATTTTTAAGATATGGTCCTGGCAAAATCGTAAATTAAGTATTTTAGGTTTATGTCCTCTTACAGATTTAGGAAAGGGAGGTTTTATAAAAAATATATATATAAGAGAAGGCTCGAGTCGTTTTGAATTGAAGATTAACTGATATTTTGAATTTAACCGTGACTTTTTTATCGCAATTTATAAAATATTTGGAGAATCTTCTAAGTTTCACAATCCAGAAAATGTTATAAAGTTTTTGTACGGGTCTTCTTAGATTTCAATAGGTGATGGTATTATCCAAGGTCTTTGGGATTTGTGACGTTTTTATATACGCGATGTCTTGATTTGCAATTCAACAAAATACAAAGGAAGATATACTCTAATAGGCTTAAGTCACTTGGATTTTTGACGTTTCCTGGAATACCTTGAGAAAAAATGTATACAGGGTGTTTCTGATAAGTCTGACATAAATTATTTCGACACATGTTTTTCCCCCCGATTAGTAATATTAACAGCTCAGGGACTTTTCTGAGTGATTTACTTTAGTTAAAATTCTCGTAGAAATTCAATATAGTACGTTCTCAGGTTGTTAGTTAACTTCCATTTCATTAACTATACTACAATGACCCTAAACTGTAAAGAAGCTGTTTCATCCTTTTTACAAGCAAAACTTTTCTCCTTTGAAACGGGTAACTTGTAATATCCTAATTGCCTTAAACAAGAAGTCCACGTAGCCCTTCCTTAAAACCTCCACAAAAAAATAGTTTAAGAAAGCGTAAATTTTAACCGTTTATCTCAATTTAAGCGACATGCCCAATTTTCTCCGAGCACCTTTCTCTCTAATGCTTTTGCCTCACCTTTTTTTCTAAATGATACTGTAACATCCTCCATAGAATTTGATAAAAGGCGCAACTCCTTTTCATCTCTCTAAAGACTGTTTTTCTTCTTCAAGTTCTTTTTTAGGTAAAAAAAAGTTTAAATGCGTGACCTCATTGTATACTTTCTTTTTCCTGGTGCTCTCTGACTTTGTGTGTACCCAAGAGATAGGTTACCGGGCAACAAAACACTTTAGAAAGGGTACCCAAAAAGCCCTGGTTCACATCCCATGCGCCACCTGTATTTTTGTTCAAGAATGGCGTGTGACTTTTTCTCCATCTCTTTAGGAGTTTTTATTATTTGAAGAAAGCACCCGGTTTGATGATTTAGGTGTGTTTACGTAGTTTTGGATAACTTTGATTTCAACTCGTTGTTGCTTTTCCTCATTTCCTTCTTGCAGGCAATTTAAATAGATTGTACGTTTAATGCAAGTAGTTTTAGCTTTGGAGACGTCATATCTAGTAGATATTTCAATCTATAAATTTATTAAAAAAAATATTCATTATTCCGTAACAATATACTCTTTCAATTGATATTTTTATTAATGAACCGCCATAGCACACCTTAATTAAAAGAAATGGACTGACCCAATTTTTAGGCGAGAATCCTGTTAATTCCCCCCCCCCCTCTTCGTAAGCGTGCCTTGATTTTATTTCGCGATGAGTCATTGTCTTGTAAAGTTAGTTAGCCGACGCTGTCACGTTGACTAAAACGACATTAGAACTCAAATTTCTTTATTAAATCGTGTAATTTCGCGAGTATTGTAATTGTTTTAAGACTAATGTGTTAATAACTAGTTATTAAATTAATATAAAGCTGAGTTATCTTGATATTAAGAAACCATCAATGTACAGGTAAATTAAGATAACCAATTTATTATAATAATAGATTTTTTTTCATACCCATCATGCGCCGCAGTCACTGACTGAGTCTGAGGCTTCATTTCTTTTTTATTTAATACTGCGATATTAATATAGTTATAGCTTTCGGAAAGTGTTTAAGTAAGTAACTTTGCTTCACGCAATGTGACATTATTGCCATCATAAAAAGACCATTTTATGTATTTTAATGGCCCACCTTGCTCCAAACACGTGGGTTCATTTCAACCGTAATATTCATTACTAAGGAAGGGTTTTTATAAGTTATTAGTGGTACTAGAAGGTTATAATTTGAAATACTTCTAACCTTCGTTTGACTAGTATCTTGAGGCTGAATATATCCAAGTGCAGGTTAAGACAGCACCTATCAGATACCATATAGTATTTATCGTGTGTTAGGTTAGGTTAGTTGAGGTAAGGTTAAGTTAGAGTTAGGTATAGCCTTGGCTTTGAGGAGTGGAAGACGACAACCTGACCTAAACGTGAGCCTAACCCGAAGTCTAACCAAACCTGAACCTAACCCGAAGTCTAACCAAACCTGAACCTAACCCGAAGTCTAACCAAACCTGAACCTAACCCGAAGTCTAACCAAACCTGAACCTAACCCAAAGTCTAACCAAACTTGAACCTAACCCAAAGTCTAACCAAACCTGAACCTAACCCAAAGTCTAACCAAACCTGAACCTAACCCAAAGTCTAACCAAACCTGAACCTAACCCAAAGTCTAACCAAACCTGAACCTAACCCAAAGTCTAACCAAACCTGAACCTAACCCAAAGTCTAACCAAACCTGGACCTAACCCAAAGTCTAACCAAACCTGAACCTAACCCAAAGTCTAACCAAACCTGGACCTAACCCAAAGTCTAACCAAACCTGGACCTAACCTATCCTAAGCCTAACACACAATTGTGTGTCGAGTTGCCGTCTTATCCCCGATTTTATAGCTAGGTTTAGGTTACGTAACGTTAGGTTCAATGAGGGGTCAGGTCGACGTCCGAGTTTATTACTTCCATTTTTGAACTTCTAGTAACTATTTATGAATATTGTAAGCTATTTTTAGCTATGTAGAAGACTCCCTTTGGACCTAATCTTAAGCCTTGGCTTTTCTCAACCCAATACACCTTTACCAAGTTTGGTTAAAGGACAGCTCAGATTAATACGATGTAGTCAAAGAGTCCCTCGCGGTGTTTGGTCCACGAGAGAAATTTTATGTTAGATCGTAAAAAATACACGCTAAGCTTGGTAGGAGAAGGGTAAGGTTGAACGAAAAAGAAATTGTCGATTGTCGCTACAGCCACCTTTTTTTAAACGGAGACAGGCGAACCGATAAAAAAGTCACCTTTTTCTTGATCTCATAACACACGACACGAACTACATGCCAGGTATTAAAAGTTTATAAGCCGTATTATAACCTAGCGTTTTCCTATGGGAGGTGAAAAGGTACCTACCTGTGTAATATAGTAGGTGTTTTTATTATAAGACCATAGCAGCGTATAATGAGACCTCAGGGGTGAATTTTATTGGCATTTCATATAGAATTAGAGGAAGAAAGTCGGTGCAACACGTTTTGGGAAAAATAAAAACTTTAATATTATATAACTGTATTGCTTGCATTTTTTGGAACATTATTTGAAAGTTTTCTTTATTTTATTTAGTTTTTTAAGGTGATGAAGACGTGGGTTTATGGTGGTCGCAGGTTTTTTCAGCCTGGTTAAAATGAGAAAAGGTTCAGCAGGTGAATTTATTTGAGAGTGATTTTGAACTGCGAACATTTCTAGTGGGATAAGTCGTAGGTTTGTTAAGCACTGCTACGAGAACTTTAGCTGGAATTCTAAGGATTTTACCTAACTTTGGGATGCAATCCCGGAGAACTCTTGAGCTTCCTTTGATCGACTTTTAAGAAAGACAATTTTATGGTTTGGGCGGTATACCATTATGCATTATAATTTCATAACGTTAGAGAAAATTATTATAGAAAATTCGGACCGCAGCCCTAATCCAAAAGTATATACCGACCCATTCCAAAAACCATTATTGTTAAGTCCTTTTAAAAGATGAATTTTTTTACCCCATCCCTACCGTTTCTATCCCCCCTCCCCTCCTTGCTCGTTGCGCGTGACAGATGTGTGCAAAAAAATAACCATTATCTAAAACATCTAGTCGTCGCAAAGTACACACAAAAGCATCACTTCCATTACATCCGCCCTCTCGTGGTTTAAATAAGCAAACCGAGGCCCGTGAATTATAGTTATTCGCAGTCTTAGAAGGCAAGGTACCCTTCTTCGAATGTTGAGGCTACTAATACGGTTTCAAAGAGTGTAACCAACTATAGATTACTCTCTCCACCCCCGACAATTTTTCTTGATCCATGTAGGGATAGGATCGTGGGGCCCTCTAACGAGCCTGTGAAGTATTTTGGCGGCAAAGTATGACTTTGGGTGAGAAAAAAAAATTGTATGAATTTTCACGCGCCCCTTTTTCTAGGCCATTCGAGGCTTAAGTGAGAATTGATTGAGATTCCCTCATGAATCTTGAAATTCCTTTCCGTAACGTTAATTAAGATTCAATTTCAGACTTGAATAACTGACTTAATTTTGTTGCAAATGTATTCCAAATTTCCAACGTTGTTAAAAAACGACGCAAACACTCGAAAACAGCGACCCGAACGGCAAAATGTCATTAAACATTTTCGACCCAAAATCACCCAAAAGATCATCCCCCTTAACTTATGCCAGACTTATCAGAAACACCCTGTATATGTCAGATGATTCAAATTTGGTGACAATCGATGTAAATTCCAGTTCACTCGTTGGAACTACAACGAAACCCGTAACTTACCACAAGAACTGCGGTTTAAATACATCACGTTTCGCGTACGTTACAAAGTATTTTCACTTTTATTCTCGAATATTCTGGAGTTAATTTAGTTTACTCTCGACTTAAGTCCCGTACTTCAACTATGAAAGTTGTAATATAGTTTTAGAGGTTTTTATAACACTTCAGAAGTCGTAAATTTCATCGCGTGATGACTTTTTTTCGCGCCCTCCTTCCGAGCTCGCGACTCTATTTCGCGCCCAAAACTCGTCGCCCTCCGTTTGAGTCTCTCGCTGCCCAAAGTTTTCCTTTAAATAATTCATATATGGGAAAATTTTTAACGCGCGGTAAATCTTAGAACTATATATGGAAACATTTTTTATGATATTACTAAAATGATAAGGTTATGTATTCCATAAGTTTAGTACGGTTGTCGTATGCTTATTAACTTATGTTTCCTTCTCATTGAATTTTGGTCTTATGGAATTATATTAATTTCAATCTGTAATGAATTTTCAATATATAAATTTATTTTTCTATTAGTAATTCATCTGTTTATTTCAAAAGAAGCCAGTTTTCATTATGCATTAAGAAACCCACGCATTTGTTTAATCAGAAACTAATCTCAATATTTTAATGTTAAAATCTAATTCCCTTTGGATATTCTACCTTTATTAATGTTGCCTTCAGAAATTCAGCGTTATTTCGAGGGTCTAGTCACTCCCGCGAAACATTGATAAAGCTAAATAATGAAGTCGTAATTGGTGTTGTAGAGATCTAATAGTGATTACCCCCTCGAGTTATACCAGACGTAGGTCCCTGTTAAACCTACGGAGTTTTTTTTCCTGCCTCAAATGTACATGATGTAGCCATGAATTGAGTGGAAGGTTTAAAGCCACCTTTTCACTCTCTGCTATTCCGGTACTCCCTTAACTTTCTCTACATTCATTGGTTCCTCATGAATAAAGTTCAGAGTAAATAAGCAAAACCCGAGATTCTCCCATTCCATTCTTTTTAATGTTTGTCTACAGAGATTGCAATCTGTGGCTTGGATTATTCCTCCCGTCCGTGTTGTTGGACAGTTCACGAAAGCCTGGAAAACTTGAAAATATCATTTGAATAAATTGTTGATTAAAATGAAGGGAACATCAAGGATAGTTAAAATATTTGGTCAAAAGTTCTATCTATGAACAATTTGGTGCTGTACTACAACTGCTAAACCCAATCTTAGACCGCTGCATGGTAACTTTAAATTATTAATTTTACATTGAAAGCTCAAAGGTTTAACCTTCCGTGAAAATGTTGAGTATCCCACCCCTCGGAAGATGATATTTCATCTCACCAATTCAGTCTTTTCTTCGTCCACTTTTGTCCTGTTGAAAAAATCATGATGATGAAACTTACATTTTTTTTCTCTAAAGCCGGATGGGATTCCATAACATTTCTTATGAATGAAAACCAAACCGTAGTTTAACAACTAAAATATGGTAACTTTAAGACGTTAACTTCCTCGCGATGCGTGCTTTTTACCTTCAGGTAAAACTCCAGGGATTTCTGTCTTCCATAAGAATATGTCAAGCCTACGAAGTCAATTTAGGCTTAAATCTTATATAAGGTTTTGAAGTAGAAATTTTATTTTTTTTTCGAAATTACCTATTCAGTTTGTACAGTTTCTTATGCATATTTAACATTATTTTGTTCTATTTCGTTTCTTTGTAGAGATCTGGAAGGGAATAATATTACCGTGGTTCGAAATGAGGATCTGGAAGGAATGAAGAACGTTCGAATATTGTAAGTCTCATTTCAACATATTTGAAGTAATTTTAGGGAAGATAACACGCTTTATTTTTGTCCCAATGCTTTGAAATTTTTACTGTAAGTGAAATGCAAATCGTTCAAAAGATGGTTTAATTTTGGTATGAATCGGTGCAGTTCTTGGTGTAGTTTTGGTGTAAATTCTTAATTTACCAAAAGGGTATTTTGTAGGGACAAAATTGATGTGTAAAAGAAAATTAATATGCTTTCAACCCCCCTCCATCCATTTCTGATATTACCTAGTGATGGAAATTCATCGTCGTGAAATTCATCTACTTTCGTGGTCGAAACTATTTAGCATAATTCATCGTTTGAAACCACAATATTACGTTGAGTTTATAGCGGGTATTGTTTGGGGTTTAATTTATGCGCCAACCATAATTACCTTAAATTAATATTTGATGCGACCGCGCCAAGTCCCTAACCGCTAATTTTCAAATATAATAATACAACGGTATAATGAACACATCAGTGATGGGTGGCTCGGTTAGAATTGCCTCAGGACTCTTATTTGATAATAACTCGGGTTCATTCGACGAAAATTAAATTCAAATATTGTAGGTATATCACGATTTGCTTTCCCAACATTTATAAATCGAATATAATACAAAGATACAGATTGCGAAATTTTGGACATAACTGAAAACGTTGTAATAGCTCAATTGCTAATGTTTTAATGAGGATTTAAAGGCTTCTTTTATACTCAACTGTCTAAATTATGTTGATTTGGAGTTTTATATTTATGGGAAAACGGTTTCATATGAGGTAGATATTTTAACTTAGAATTTGGATTGGCATTTTTTTTTAACTTTTTTCCCCATTGTTCCGTTTTGAGGCGGCATAAACCTTGAATATTGAAGTGTACGTGTCATAGGAGAGTTATGTAATAGGATGTTAATTCTTGCCATGGATAGTAAGGAACGAGTTAGGTCACGAGATGTGTACTTAGATCAGGGTTCATACAGGCAGGGAAAGCAATTGACATCTATAAAAATCGTGAAAATTCATTGATCGAGCAACGGTGGCCCGGACGACAAAATGTCACAGAACATTTTCGACTCAAAATCGCCCAAAGAACATCCCCTTAATTTATGCCAGACTTATCAGAAGCACCCAATATAAATTCATACATTTCTTTAGCTAGTTAATTATATTTAAGAGTTCTGATAGTTTATAATATAAAAGTGACTTCGATACCTGGAAATGATTTTTTTTGGAAATTTCGTATGAACCCTGTGGTATATGACACTTTAGTCCCGTCGTTTTTCTGATGTCGCGAACTGTGATGTTGTCAGAGCACGGTTGAACGCGCGCGACAAGTTTCGCGCGGGATTTGCTAGGTGATGGAAAAGTCGCTGGGGGAATGATAAGGATTGAGGATGTGTAAGGTCCAAAAGAAGCGAGAATTCTTTTTATTTCTTTTTTTTTTATTTCATCTCATAGTTCTTCCTCGTCTGAAAGAAACAAAAATTCAGGCCAAGGAAAAGAACGAGATTTGTAATTTTCGCTTTTTTATATTAGGTTTCCTTTTTTTGTTTTATTTGAAATCCTAGAAGACTTATTGCCATGTAAGAAATTGATGTGGTGTGCACGCGGCTTCGGGGAATTTTAAATTATCTCTGAACTTATAAAATGGTTTTACGTTTCGGTTTGACACACGTGTTTTTTTAAAGTATTTCGGAATTATAGACATTATAGGATTATCTTAGGGAATTTGGAAATTATATGTATACTATAAAGGGGAATGTTAAATTACAGACATATTTGGTCCCTAATTGAATATATCGGGTTGTGAATATGATGGGCAGAAAATATCAGTTGTGATAAGTCTACCGTATTTTAAAGGCGATGTTCTTTGGGCGATTTTGAGTCTAAAATGTGGTATGAAATTTTGCCACAGGGGCCACTGTTTTCGAGTTATGAGATGAATGTTTTAGGGATGACCCCTTTAAATTTAATTAGAAATCAGTATCAAGTTCAGTTTCCTAATTAAATTTAATGGGTCATCCGTAAAGTTCATCATAACTTGAAAACGGTGCCCCAGACGGAAAAATGGCGCAGAACATGTTTGACTCAAAATCGCCCAAAGAACATCCCCCTTAATTTATGGCAGACTTATCAGTAAAACACAGTATTTAATATCTAAAAATCCGTATCACAAATTTAACTCTTACTTTAACACTTGACCTCGCGAGTCACGACCTGTAATGTAATGTAAAAATATTTTTTAATTTTAAAATGCATGCTGTACATTAGACATGAACCTGTTTCTATGGAGAGCGTAAGTTATACGAGAAACTTAGAGAACTCGTGGGATTGAAACTAAATTCTTTCAAATTGTTTGCTTTTTACTTTTTACCTCTCCGAGTGACGTATGTCACGGAGAGGTTCTAATTTCGACGTGTCTGTGTGTCTGTGTGTCTGTGTGTCTGTCTGTCTGTCCGTTGTTACACCCACGTGACCGCGTTCGCAGTTTGCAAACCGGAGCAAACGTGTATTCAATTTCCAGACCGAATTTACAGTCCCGGAAATTGTATTCCACTTACAGGCTATTACTCCATTGCCTGTCTAACAACTCTGTTCATTTGTCCACCCCACATAGACTCCAGTTTGAACTTACTAGCTTCTAAACACCACCATCTCCTAGTCTTTCGCCCATTCCACATGGACACCAGTCAGTACTTACTGGCTTCTAAACACCACCACCTTCTCGTCTTTGTCCATTCCACATCGACACCAGTCTGTACACCTGGCTTCTAACACCACCATCTTCTGGTCTTTGTTTTTGTCCATCCCCCATGGACACCAGTCTGTAAACCTGGCTACTAACACCACCATCTTCTGGTCTTTGATTTTGTCCATCCCACATGGACACCAGTCTGTACACCTGGCTTCTAACACCACCATCTCCTGGTCTTTGTTTTTGTCCATCCCACATGGACACCAGTCTGTACACCTGGCTTCTAACACCACCATCTTCTGGTCTCTGTTTTTGTCCATCCCACATGGACACCAGTCTGTACACCTGGCTTCTAACACCACCATCATCCTTAAGGTTAAGACATACGCGGCGATCGGCTAGGGTTACGAGAAACGTCTAGCCTTCCAATGGAGGGGTCTTCCTCCAAGGTTCACGCAATTGCGATGTTCTTATCTACAGCTGCGATTCGAATCCTTTATATACTACCTATTTGAGTAAGGCAAAACAACAGTCATATCCTTCAATTCAAACGTCAATATTAGTCAAGTCTCTGAAGGTTGTTTAATTATTCTTTTTTAAAACGATGTAACGCTCAATAAGGCGAACAACTAACGAAGAAAATATTAAATATTAATTATATTTATTTTAATATTTAAGATAATCTCTTTTCTCAATTCAAAATTAATACGGAAAGAGTTAAAAAGCAGTCTATTTTTTTGTCTGTTTGTGTCTGTCCGTTATCACACTAGTGCGCCGAGTTAGCAGTTCGCTTTGTTTTGATGTGTTAAGAAATCCTACAGAACCTTAATATTCACCTTTTCCATAATATAAAGTGAATATGTGGAAATCTTTTTCGTAATTACGATGCATTTAGTACTTTTGTAGCTTTAAAGCTCTGTTTCATTTTGATATTCCAAGGATGTTTTTTAATATTATTATTTGAAATGGCTGTTTATATATTACTTAAGCTATACTACATCTGTATATAGAATAATCCTTGGTTTAATTATTTCCTGACGAAAGCTATGGCCTGGATTCTGACGGGTAAATCAAGTTTGATCCGCAATAGGCTTAGTGAACCAAAGAGTAAATAATTGAGACCTGAGGTGGAGTAAACTCTGGGTTTTGATAATCGTGTCTGTAATGAAGGGACATTAACGGTTCAGAGTGAGCCGAAAGTTAAATACACGTTTAAATAATTAGATTTAGATTTTATAATAGAAGAAAGCATCATGGTAGCAATTAGATCAGTGAAAGGGCTAATCGTTATCGGATCATAGCTTTGAAGTTTTCATTCTTATTCCATAATATAAAGTGAATATACGGTAAACAGCTGAAGCGTAGACTTCATTTCCTGTGCTTTTCCCCATTGACTGATTTCCATGTGTCCAAGATTTATCCTTATTGGATGTAAAATGTCGTCTGCTTTACTGTATATTCGCTATGCTTGGAATACTGCTTCAATATTTAGTAAATTTTACTTCAAAAAAGAGAAATAATTCCATATCTAGGTAAATAAGTTTGTAGTAGTAGACCTCTTGACTCGGAGAGGTAATATTTTGGTTTTCCCAACTTGTTTTTAACACACGATAATACCCTTAAATTGTATAAACTGTCAGAATAGAAATACCTGTACGTATGTACGTCTACATTAATGGGTGCATGCAGGGGTCAGATAAGTTCCACGCATGCTCTTCGTGACCTCTTTCAATCATCGCAACCCTAGATCCTAAAGGATGTCAGTGTATTAGGAGACTTCATCGGTGTATTTATAACTGAAAACACTTTCATCCATTAAATTTCGTTACTTTTGAAACTCCGTAAGAAGTATATCATCTGGAGGTTGTAGGCAAAGATGTTGTTTAAATGTAACCCTTGAAGTAGTAAGAACTTTGGTTTTATTTACTGTAGACTTTTGAACGAAGTTGGATGCAACAGTATAAGAGGTTTTTTCTATTCGCCGTTTTTCACGCCCCCTCGTGTTTGATTCACGAGCTAAAAAAGAAAGTTAGAATTAACGTTTAAAATCGTGACGGAAATGCCCGGTCACGTATTAGAGAACCCTTTAAACACCCCTTTTCGTTTTCCATCCATTTGAAAACATGGAGGATTCATGTGTCGTTTGGAATTGAACGCGATCAATCTTGGGATTATAAATTTTGGTTTAAATAGCAAAATAAATCTATACGAAATTTACATCGGCTTCCTTTGAAGTGACAAGTGTATGGTTGTCTGACGTCGTTTCGGGATTAGTGAAATATAAAGTTGTTTTTCGTAAATTTAGTAACGGTACTGAGGGCTTGTTCTACAGTGCAGGTGATGTAGACTGAGTTGCCATGCACGTTACCCGGAAATCCTGGAAAACCTTGGGAAGTCAGGGAATTTTAAAATTTTGGGGCCTTTTTCTTATTGGTTAGGCAATTTTTCTTTAGTAATACAAGCATGAAATTTACTGCTATGGGAATATTGGTTCGGAAAACCCGGAAAGAATTCAGTTTTTTTCTTCTCCTGTAAATAAATCCTCTTTGGAACATTTTGGTTTATAACGTATCTTGGATTCTTGGACGGTCCGTGAAGACCCAAAAAAAAAAGAAAAAAATCGCATTTCGTGTCTGAATTTCTGGATGGGTTGTTTTTGACCATAAATCCTTTCACTAAAAGTTAGGTTTAATTTGAAAAATGTGCGGAGGCGGTATGGTATGACCATGCGTCTAATATAACTCATCCTTCTTTAAAGTCAACTTTACCTGAGACATAAAGAAAACAGGTAGAAGGGTAGGCAAGCCTTTGATAGGTCTGTAAGGTTAAAGTGACTATGGTTATGTATAATTTCAGGTTTTTTTATACCGGTATTATTTACTCGTTTATATTATACTCCCCTACTCAAGGTCTCTCAAGGACCACGCGTTTTATAATCTAATAATTTTCAACCCTTTAAAGTGGTACTTGCACGCCCCATATTATCTTTACTACCATACGTTTGTACCACGTTTTGATATTCAACTGCTATTCCGTATAGCGATAACCCATCTCTCTGATTGGTCATTAAATTCTAATTAATATATTCCTATATTGTTTTAAAGGATTATGAATGACGTTATCTTCACGTGTGAGATCATTTTAGTAGCCCTTTAATAATTTTTAATTTTGAAGGAGAAATCTCTCATTTAGACATTAAGTTTTATGTTATATAATTTTATTTTTATATTTAATTGTGTTTGGGAGTAATCTTAATGAGGCCCATGGCTATAATTTGAAGTATACGCGGAACTTCTTCAACTTATTGACGCAATTTTGTATTTTAGTTTTTAGAGTCTCAATTTCCATTTTGAAACGGAACTGTACAGAATTTTAATGCTTAATCCTACCGGTTTTTACGCGAAATTCGTGATGTACAGGTTGTAGATTGGCTCTGTTAAAACGTTAAGCTTTTCAAGTTTAAAAAGTTAAGGATATCGCAAAAGAAAATATTGTTTGATGGTCGAAATAGATATTTTTCTAAATTTTCAATCATGTCAAAATAAAGGAATTTTTCTTTTAGCACGTGTTCCAATAAAAGGTGGTAGGACCAGAGTGTAGTGGGGTTTTCTTTATAGGTAATTTTGAGTCAAAAATGTTCTATAGAAATGGTTTAAATAATATTATATGTTGCCACAAAATAAAAGCAAGTCTTAAAAATTCAATATGATAAGAAAAACTTGTCTGTCTAAAATATAGGAAACATTACTTAATAAGTATTTTAAAAATAATGACGTCAAAATGCCTACGTAACATTTAAACTTATTACTGACATGATAATTTAATAATTATAATTAATTTTTGGAAGCGAATCAAAATCAAAATGTTTTTTTTTTTCTACAACCAAAAATTAGTTACCCACTGAACTGAAAATGGCTCAAAAATAACGCTGCACCCATATTCGTGGCCCCCGCTCTCAAAACATAACCGCGAAACCGTTCCGCGGGTGTATACACCGTAAAAAAAACCGCGCCAGGCCAATTAATGCCTTAAATCTTAACTAACACGCGATCCCTATACCAACCTCCTATGAATTTTACGCATCGGCCTCGCACCCATAATCAAAACTCCCCACTGAAAAAGAGAAAATAACTACAACCGTAGAATAAAGCTGTAATTAGCGCTGTAGGCAAAAGATATACAGATAATCTTACAAGACCGTCAGATATAATAATCACGAAGGACTTGAAAAAACATGTTCCCAACCAAGCATGATATTAAAACAAACATAGATGGTTATCAAAGTAATGATTAATCGAGAGCGATTAACTATATACCCATCCAAAACTAAATAAAAAAATTGACTGGCTAAGTCCAGGGGATGGATGAAGCGCCTTATTTGAAGTACATTGTTTCTGGACTCGCGGGACATGCAATGGTTTATTGCTTGGTTTGAAAGCGACAAAATACCGATGAATGAAACTGGGATTGTGTAAAAATAGATTAAGAATATAAAGGGTTTTTGTGATAAGTCTAAAGGGTGAGTTCATAAGGTCAGATGAAGTGGAAATTGTCAAAGAACATGGTATCTACAACATTTAGTTATATGGTGGAGTAATACTTCACTTCTATTCATGGTTCAGTAACGATCTTACATTGAAGACTATTGAGTTTGATGTGTCTTACACTGCGCATGTGTGACTATATTGTGTCGTTTTAGGTTTGATGGGAGCCCTATACCGTAACTAAATGTTAATGTAGACCCCCAGCATGTTCTTTCACACTTAGTTTGTCAAAATGTATCAATCATTCAGGAGCAAAATTCTGAAATTTGGATAGAAATAAAATTTAATCCTGCAGAATCTTCCTGAACATTGATGTCGTAAATTCCTTACGCTCATACACCTTCACTTCTTAGTAATGAACTTTTCTGGCAAAGAAGGACCAAGAGAGAGAGAGGGAGAGAGAGAGGAAAAACTAAATTCCGAGCTTTTGATGGAGAAGTTCCCCAATTTGTGGCCTCTCTATATAAGACTCATCTTCTCTCCAGGGGATTTGATGATATAAGGGGGTATGGGGAGGAGGAATGGAAATCCAGATAGGCATCTGCCACTAATTTCCACTAGGGTACCCTGTATACCCCTCTATCTCTCTCTCTCTCTCTCTCTCTTCGATTATTCTCTTGTATGCTTCATTGAAAACTTCGTTGAACTCCATCAACCCTTAATGTTTTTTTTTGTTCACGAAGGGGGTTTTTTTCGTGCACGTACTAAGCCGTATTTGATCGTGTTGATTTTTTTCCTAGATTGCGAATTTTTTTTTAGTAACTTTGTTTGATCAGAAACGAATGATTTGTGATTTAGTTTCGTGGGCCAAAAGGGTTATTTGAATGTTAAGAATTAGAATATAATATTTCTGTGGGCAATACCTAATACAATCGAGAGGTTTTCTCCTGTTTGGTTAAAGGAATACCCAGGGCTAGGATTGTTTTCTTTTTTAATCGAAAAAGCGTTTAAAATAATGAATATATCAATTGGAACCATGTTTCTATCTACAATATTAAAGAAGATACAAGCGATTAGGTTTCCGTAAGGGCCATTACAAGTTAGGCTTCTCCTCAAAGCACCACTACTACCACCACCATCTTTCGGTCGTTTGTCGAACTAGTACATCGTGTTCTGTCTCTCGGTCCCGACCTCCGTGTACAATAACTTAACCACCTTTGTGTAAAATGTAGAAAATGAAGCAACTTTCCAACCTTTGATTCAAAACTAGGACAAATGGGCCATTATAAAAGTGGCCCATCTAAAAAAGAGAAAGCGTTTTTCCGCTTCTCAAATTGCGCGTCTAGTGTTTTAACTTTATATCCGTTATCTTTCGTCATTCTAACGACTGTGTTTTCAATTTCACAGACAACTAATGGATAACCAAATCCACACCATCGAGAGGGGAGCGTTCCAGGACCTGATAACCATGGAAAGACTGTAAGTACCTATTTACTTTTTATTTTCTTCGTCTACCTTCCACGGGTCCATCTCTTCCCACCCCCTATCTCTTAAAATCACTTTTGGAATGGAAATCGTTATATTCCTAGCTAGTTTCCCGCAAAAACCTAGATGGTTGTGTCCGCTTCTTTTTTTTTACCGCGCATACCGCTAGAAATGGCATTAAATAACGCTACCACCTGTTGAACGTGACTTTTCTAACTGGAATTTGGTTAAGAAAAAAGAAAAAAATACTTATATCTTCAGGCAGACCTCTTTTAAGACTTGGCCCCATGAAAAAGTGTATTTCTGAGCATTTATTCCATTCACCAATTAATATTGAACAATAATATATTATTCGGAATTGAATTTCAAATATTACTTCTGCAATGCGTTATGAAGGGGCGCGTCAAGAAATATATTTCGAAGTGGTAACGTTACTATTTCCGGGAGTTTGTCACGTGACTGGAATAAGCCTCTTCCATGTAACTAATAGAGTAATATCGGTAGAGAGGGGGAGTGAACTGTGTATCCCCTTCGTTGGAGGCAACTTTGTATTAGAGAATACTATTTGCCTTCGGAAGGGGGGATATCACTAAGGTAAGAGATAGAGGGTTATGACGTTGCCATATATATGAAAGATATTACTCTATAAGGAAAAGACACGGGGGTAAAACATTGCCTTATATCTCGCTTTTCTGCGCCTGCGCTCTAGGCGCTGTGAATTCAGAGAGTGCGCAGAGCCGGCTATGGTTCAACCCCTTGTATGTCTCGATACTGAGCGTTTTTCACAACCGAAGAGAGGCTTATGCCTAAAAAGCAAACTTCTTTCGTCGTTTATATAGAACTTATACTAGAATCCAGCATTGTAAGGTGTAGAAAACCGTCTTAAATTTTAAAGGGAAACTCAAAAACAGATGGAAAGTGCCTGTATTCTAAAGGGAGAATGAAACGATAGTGAAAGCGGAAGTGTGCGACATACCCAGTGTATTTTAGCTAAATACTCGGGAAATACCTGAATAAGTTCGTGCTATTTCTCTAAGATGTAATACGAAGAAAGCCTCGCGTTTCTTATCACCTCTTTCGAATCTTTAATACGATGCCGGGTTCGTTTTTCCGTTGGCGGCTCTGGCCAAATTACCACGGTGGTTTTCTTCGTATGTGTGGCATCACGTATAACGGTTTTTTATGTAATGATCATCAAAAATAAGAGAGAGAGAAAAAAACCATTTCTATAATTCTCTTTGCACCCACTCTCTCCGCTCTTAACTTATGCTTTCTTTCCTTTTTAACCTTCGGCCGCTTAATTCCTCGTTCGGAAGTTTTTAATTTTCATAAGGGCTTACCGTATATTGCCTTGATGGATGTCAAGATTTTTAGACTAAAATATGGTGGCCCCACTAAATAGGTAAAACCTGGAAAATTCAGGGAGTTTGATTCTTGAGTTTAGAAAAACCCCAAGTTTACGTTTTAAAACATAAGTTTGAAAAGTTTGTTTATAACATAATATTCTTAAAATTTGTCAACTTTTGCCGTGAAAAAGGTCAGAGAAAATCACAGGCAATATGCAGGGATGTCAGGTCATTTGAATCTGAAGCATTTAAGGCAACCGCGAAAAAAATTGATATTTAACTGAAACCTAATTATATTTGTACAATTTGAATCTAAATTTACCCGATAACAACACGTGGTTTTGTTATTAAAACACGTAGCAAAAACAATACAGGTGAAACGTTGTACATACACTACAGGTGCGAAAATATCTATACCCATTATGCAAGGCGATCTTCATTCATTATCCCAAAACTGTTTTCTTTTAGAAACAAGTATGTTAACGTGATAACACGAGGTGTGTGTATTATCTTTGTGAGCGACTCCTTGTTTAATTAGTCACTTTGCTATCGAGTAAAAGGGACTGATCACGCTATACCTCCATTAAGAGAACCTTCTCTTTCCCTATGTATATATATCGGCGCTTTTCTCGCAATGTTACAGTTTATTACATATAAAGGTAAATTTCGTATACTAAACGTCCTCCACCGTGCATGCTGCACAGCTCGACCGGAGATGGTGCAGGGAAGCAAATGGCGCAAAATTTACCGTGACTCCCTTGATAATTCCCATAATTGACTTATTAAGTACATTTAGCAAAATTCATTGCTATGTATCACCACCACACCACCACTGAGTCTGACTTATTACAAACGCGGTTTCGTTATACCGGTTGCACCCCCCGTTATAATAATCTTATTTGATTTTCGCCTTTTCGTGTGCCCCTTTCGCTAGCTGCTCATTCTTAATTTTCTCTTCGTACATGTACGAAGTATAATTTTTTTGATACTGATAGAAGTAGATGAACTTGAAGCCGTTATTTACTGTTTTTTTTACATTTATTTGTGATAAAATTGGCATTTGTTACAAGTTCATATCCTTGATTCAGGATGTTTCTAATAACATTGTGTTCTTAGGGTAAAACTGTGTGAAAGTGTCATGAGAACATGGGGTGTACAGCGTTTTGTTACGTAGATATGAGCACCCAAATATTGGTCCCTAAAACAAGGAAATAGACATACAACATGTGGAGTAGACATATCAGCCTTCAATCTAAGAACCTTATTTAACCTCTGTCTGTCTTGCATAAATAATACTTAAGTAAAGCTAATTGCTCCACGTGTGTGGCTATTTCCTAGCTTGTTTTAGGGACCAATCAATGTTTGTGAACTCCACATCCGTGACATTTTGTACCTAGTTTGACACAAAGAACACTCTTTTTAATTAATGGCAGACTTATCAGCAACACCCTTTATAGCGTTATGTAGTAAATTTGGTTGCTTCGAAACCGCGTAGTATCCGGTTTGACGACTAAGTCATATACCAGTTGGCAATATCGCACATATGTCTTAATTAAACTCGTTGTTAACCTTGTTTCTGGAATGCTGATTGAATTGCCTTCTGGCGCCGACGCCAATTGTGGTCAGTCAATTGGCATCCGGTATTTGTAATCTAGTTCAGATCGAGTCTCGTGTGGTTTTAAAGAAATCTTATACGATGATGCTCTTCTCTTACTCAATGAAGATGTATTTTTAACACAACAAGAAGAAAATATCTCATCGTAAAGTGATGATACCCTTTAGTAAACTATAAATAGATCCCTAACCCTTTCTTCCCAAATTTACGTCTCATATCTTTAAATTATTTTTTTTAAAGTTCCATGCACATATCAGCATAAATTATTTTTAACCCTTGAAAGAAATTGAACATATTTGAAGTTTTATCTAGGCCTAGTTCCTGTTATTTAAATATTAATTATTCAAAGCCTAAATTATAAATTACTCTTAATTAATGAACCCACAAACGTGTCACCATCACTTTATCATCTAAATTCGTTTCGCGTCTCGCAGTTTTTTTATCTCTCTTTTTTTTCTCTATTTAATTTTTCTATCTTCTCACTGATTAATTAGCGGCGCAGATGATAAGGCTTTAGAATGAAAAAAAAAAAAGCTAGACGCCGGTTATTAATAATTTAGGGTGAATTAAATTTATACCTTGGAAAAAAAGAAGAAAAAGAAACGAATGGAAAAGAATTTCAAGACCGACTTAATTGGGAGAATTCCCAAAGAATTTTTTATTTTATTATTTTTTTATTTTTTGTTTTAAAATTTTAAGGATTCTTTCTAAGAGAAAACTTATGGCTTTCTGTCAATTTTTAAACCCCCATAAATATCTTAGAGCGCGTGTTGGAGAGATTGGGGTACCTACATTCATACACCTCTATCTCTCTCTTTCAACCTTTGAAGGTCAGAGGTTAAGTCTATTCGAATCGTAAAGAAAAGGCTCCGTTTTTCTTGCTTTTAAATACTTATATTATCCTTTGCCTCAAGGTGTTGTCATCCCTGTCATTTGGCTACTAAATTTGGGGGGGATTTCAAAAACGTAATTAAATGCGAGGGAAGAATTTTTTAATTGGTAGAAATTGATGAAAATCTTCGTCGAATTATTTTTGGTTTTGGTAAATATGAGATTAAAGAGTTTGATTTATAAACTTCTTTTGAGGTGAACTTCATAACCAATCATTCTAATAATTTTAATTTGCTCGCAAGATGGGGTCAACTTGGATTATTAGAGCTGTGCTTTCTATTGTTAGACTTCTGTGTAAAATTCCTGAAATTTCTAGGCTGTATTTACATAGCTTTCCACGCAATATTTATATATATATATATATATATCTTCTTTGCACTATTTTTTCCGTTAAGCCTTGTCATATAGAGGGGCGCACTGTTTCTAGGTGGGTTACAATCCTCACACCCCTCCAATAATTTTGACGAATGATATATTTTTCCTCTCTCTTGGTAACATTGCTGTATCTTTTTTAATAAGTTCTGGGTTAGGTTGAGGGCAAAGAGGACACGCGCATGCACCAAATCTCTATTTAATACCCACTATTCCTAGACTGGGTCTATACTATGAAGAAACTATTTCGGGGGGCCTTTAATAAAGTGCAGAAGTCGATACCATGAAGCGTCTTTCATGAGTCAGTTATGACAGGGAGGACTTGAAAAGGCGATGCATTGTAAGATTCCTTTTCAATTTCTCCCTGGTTATGAATTCCCTGGAAGAGGCGTAGATCAGAGGGAATTGTGGAGAGTCGAACCTGAAGACTTTCTTTACTCCTCAGTCTAAAATTCTCGCCATTTCCTTGGACAAGTTTGTTGTAACCCAAGCTGCGATTGCAAGTCTTGGAATATAGCCTTGAACTTTCTACACCTCTTTACTCTCTCTTTGAAGAGAGACTCCTGAACGTCACTACTCACTCTGAGAGAAATAACAGGGTCTTACAAGGTACAGCTCTCAATTTTATTAGTACTTCATTTAATCAACTTCTGGCAAGGCCTAACATATCCGTTTTAAGTCGTGGCCTGCCTGCCGACCGAGGTCAGGTCGAAAAGTATATAGGAAAGCTTAGATCAACGTTACGCGAGAAAGATATATAGTTTTAGGATTAGCCGCAGCGGGGCGCTTACTTCCTAGTCTTAAGGTTTAGCTACATCTGGTGGCTTTGCGTCGCAATCCCCCCGTAAGACAAATTGTTGCTCTTGGTTTTAAGGGACACAAGATCTTTTTCCTAGACTCTCGCCAATTTCGAGATTATGTCACCCGCAAAGTGACCCGTTCCGTTGATTTTTACCAAAAATAAAAAAGTTTTCTGATTTGTCGCCCCTTTTCGATGGCCTCAAAAATAATCTTCAGATTCAGAGGTTGACCTTTTGAACTCGGAACCTCGTTTTAGAGAAGTTCGTTCGCACTTTAGCTTTTTTTGTTTTGACTAATACCTTGGTATCCATAATAAAGATGTTTGTTACGATAATCAAATTTCTCCGAGTTTAGGTACTAAACTATTTTATCTGAAAATCGCAATACTGCCGACGGAAAAATTGGTATACTGAATTGCAGACCTATGAAACTATGGTTTAAAATTAAAAATAAGGAAGACTCCTTTGATTTCACCAGTACAGTTACCAATACACCCTAAAAGAAAATCGTTCAAATTTCCTAACCGTCTTTTGAGGATTGACAGAGCATTCTGGGTAATCAGTATATTAATCTGATTGGTTTAGACGGCTATGGGCCGATTTTGCGCAGTAGTGGCTAGGAGTATTTAATGGCGGAAGTCGGGATCTGAAGTTTCGAGTTAAAATAATTTAGGAACTGGTTTAGAGCTTTACCACAAGCTCACAACTTAATTACCTTGTTGTTTTTGAAATGGAGTCTGAAATCGTAGAAAGGTAAGGAGATTTCCTAAGCTTGTCATTGAAAATTTTGAAATTACACAGTTTTAGATTTTGGCAAAGGCTTAGTAAAGTTTTTATAATTTCAGACCTGCTTTGGCAAACCTTTCAAATGAAGTTTACGCCATTCCAAAAGGAAACTGGACGAAACTTCTCAAGAATATCCCTAATACTTTCAATGATCAAACTATTCATAGGCACCATTTTTCAAGAAAGAGCGGGAAGCATAAACTAAAAGGCTATCGAATGTTCAAAGCGCAAAAAGTAACCAACGTTTTAATATCTCACGAGAAGAGTAGATCAATCTCTCATGTCAAATCTAAAGTCCACGCTTCATATACTGCTAAATCCATTTATTCTGTTCATATTGTAATGGATTCTGTTAGTGGCAATATAAAGAAAGGGGCTTGTGAATGTAAATCAGGTCAAGGAGGGGTTTGTTCTCATGTGGCTGCAACATTGTGGTTTCTCTGGGACTGTATCATGCAAGGTTTGACATTCATTCCGAATGATGTTTCACGAACTGACATTGCCCAAAAATGGGGGAAGCTGAACGTGAAGAATAATTTGTCCACAACGAACTTCAGTATTTTAAATTTTACAAAGCATACTCCTGGGAAAGAAGTTAGTAAAAGAAGCTCAAGGAAGCTGTGTGTGTCAAATTACGTTTCTTTGCCTGTTAACCCTTCTTTCGAAGAAAACAAGTCTCAACTAGAGAAGTTGGAAGTGGATTTTAAATCTCAAAACAAAAGGAGAATGTGGCAGGTGATCTTAAGACAGGAAAATCATATGCCATCAGAATTCATTCCAATCACCTATGGTCATATTGTTAACCAAAATGATATTTGTATTGACGAGTCTTTGAACAGCGAAATAGAGAGGCTAAAACTACCTACGCAGCTTATACATAGAAGTTCAGAATTGGATTTTCCAGAATCAGTTAAAGTGACTGTAGAAGAATCAAGGAAAATAGAAGAATACACAAGAGAGCAGTCTTCATGCCAATTATGGAAAACTGAAAAGAAATCTAGGGTGACTACATCACATTTTGGGTCAATCATTAAAAGAAAAGCGAAAGTGACCCCACAATTTGTTGCGACAGTTCGTGGCGGTGTAGATATAAGCAAATTAAAGTATGTAAGAGAAGGCTTAGACAATGAAGCAACTGCTCTTCAAAAATATTGTGCAATGAAAAACAACAAGGTTAAAACCTTCAAAGTTGGGTTAATTATTAATCCAGGTATGCCTGCGTTAGGTACGTCTCCAGATGGGCTCATTTATGATGAAGATATTAAAGAGTTTGGCCTCATAGAAATTAAGACCCTAGCAAAGGCTAAAGAACTCGGACTCAGTATTGACGAAGCTATTGCTGGAAACAATCTGAAAACCAAAATATGTTTGAAAAGAGACGTAACAGGAAAAGTCATTTTGAACCGCACTCATAATTATTTTTATCAAGTGCAAGGCCAGTTAGGCATAACTGGTTTGTCATGGTGCGATTTCTTTGTCGACACAGGAGTGGACTGTTTTTGTGAAAGAATCCAGTTTAACCAAGAATTATTTTTTGAATCAATGTTGCCAAAACTTGAATCCTTTTACTTTGATCATTTTTTAATTAATGTTTAGCTAAATTGTGATTAACATTTGTGATAAAGGTACAAAGCTTTAAAGAAACTGTTCCTATTTACATTTAACAAAGCTAGTTGTGATAAAAACACAAAGTACAAATTCCTTCGTTGCTCAATAAAAACTTTTAAAATTCCATATCCACTTGAATTGGGCATTCTTTTCTGTCTAAAAGTGGTTCATTTATAAAATTTTGCAGGTAGCAACAAATGTACCAAATTTTTTCTAAACTTGCATGCATTGAATTGGGAAACGTAAATTTAAGAATACGGAAACTTTTAATCTCTTTGATAACTCTTTCTATGTGAATTCTTACATTCGCAATTTCTCGAGTTCTAACTTCATCTGATAATGATAATTGTTTCCTACCACCTAAGAATGGGGGAATGTTTAGATCTACTCCTTTGGCAGCTAATAGATCATGTATTAAAAATCCTCGGTCCGCAAGAACCATGTCACCTTTTTCCAATTTTTCCAGAAGACCACTTTTGGCAGTTATTTCCACATCACTTTCTCTACCTGGAGCTAAGGGGGAGATAAATGATATAAAACCATTTGGCGTAGCTCCTATAAGAGCTTTTGCTGTCGTATGCCGCTTGTAATTTGAGTAGGTATCGCACTGAGTACCATAGTCAGAGGGCCTTTCAATAAAAAACTCAGTGCAATCAATGATAACCCTGGTTGTTGGAAATTTTTCCTTAAATTCATTTGGCATGTACTCGTTTATAACTTGTCTTGATGGCCAGATAGGGATGATGGTTAGCTTTCTGTATAATAAATCTAACCATGTAGTTATGTAATTACTAACACTAGTCAGAGATATTTGAAAGCGGTAAGCCAAGTCTTGGTTTAGAAGCCCAACTCTCAGTTTACATAATGTTAAAAATAACTGGTCCTTAAATTCTATAACCATAGGCCTTCCTCGAGAAGATTCATTCCTTTCCGTTGACCTTATATAGCCACCTCCTTTACTATAGAGTGAAACATTAGGTAACGCTGGTTCAATTTGTCGGTATAGAATATTCAGATCTTCAAGGCAAGAAAATCCGGTATAAAATCTTAACATCTTATCGCTTTTCGAGACATTTTCCAAACGAAATTTATTATTTTGACTTTCGGACTCTTTTTTCTTAACATCCTCTTGTAATCGCTGAAGTTGTATTTTCAACTGGGCGTTCTCTGTTCTTAAACAAACAATGGATTTTTCTGATTCCATCAAATCCTGCTGCAACTTTTTCTCGTTGATCCTAATCAAATCCAACTGTTTTCGAAGTTCATTAACTTGGATATTAATACCAGAAGAATATGGGTGTTCTGTAATGAAATTACAAATGTAATAACCACTTATGTATTTTACTATTCTTGCCTTAATAAGCGGAAGATATCAATGTCGCAGCTGAGGAAAGCTATACTTCTCAAGCTCTAACAGTGGCATCTTTGCTCATGGCTAGAGGAATACCTAAATGAAACATTTGCAGATTATTTTTATTCTTTACAATGGTTTTGACAGGGCTTGTTTCTTGCATGGACACTTTCGAACCCAGCTCTACTTCCGCTCCTATCTCCATAAGAATTCCTTTCGGATCGCTATCCAACACAACTATGTCCGAGATGAAAATGTTTTTTGGCAGTACATAATTGCCGATATATATTGGAACTTTGTCTTCATACTTCCGTTTTCCATCGTGATTAAAATGAAGGCCACAAACAGCACTATATTTTTTTGGTTGCCATCTTAGTTTTTTCGACGATCTAGGTTGATTATCACCATCCATATCAAAACTAAGCTGAATTCTGGCGATCCATTCTTCCTTAAGGGCAACATCATTAGGAAAAACAGAAAAACTTATCTTTTTATCAACTAGGTCACGGTGAACACGTGAATAACTCTTGCAGTTGTGTACACAACATGCTGTACCACGGTGACTAGTCATTGTTAATAATTTGTTTGTAACCACTTAAGTTCTAATACACTAACAGTTCACTAAGCCTTGAACTTTTTTGAAATTGAAAGAGCAGACGAATAAATTTATTCAACGAAACCTTTCGCCACTAGATGGCGTTGGTACTCTATTCGAAAAAATCCCGACTCGGCGATATAAGGTGTCCAGCTTGTTTATTTTCTTTAAGGGTCTATTATCAACAAATGAGTACATAAAGGCAATTAAAAATTAACAATAAATTAAAAGGACTCGCTTATTTGTAATTTTACATCTAGTTACATGAGTCTGTAGTTTAATATACCGATTTCTTCCGTCGGCAATAACGCGAATTTCAGACCAAACCAATGTTGGTCTGATATTTTCTACGCCATAGAAAAATTTAATATTAAAGTATATATGGCAGGTATAATTTTTCCAAGTGCAATAAATCAGCCGAAATGTTTTCCCATCTCTGATATATTTTTTTATATTTCTCTATTTCTTAAAAATAAAATAAAATAAAGAAACGATAAAATTGCGAGGAGGCCACACTTGGTCCTTTTGAAAAGCTCCGAATGGGCCTTTTTTTGATATTAAAGAACTTTGTGAAAAATTTAGGCGTCGCCTTTCTTTTTTTTTTTAAGAGGAATAACAAATTGATAGATGACGCGAAAGATTTGCACGCGCGTTTCAAAGAGAAGTTAAGACCCCGCATCCACAATGAGTGATCCCTCAAGTTCGCTCAGACTCCGATCTCTCTAGGCCTATAAGTCTATCTTAAGGGAAAAACAAAATATGGATCCCAAAAGTTAAAATTTCTCCCCTCAATGTAAACTGTTATGATTGAATATCTCGGTGCTGTAATTCTATCTTTACACTTTTTTTTTATTTTTTATTTCCACGTCTCTTCCATCTCCCATCCTCATCCGCAAAGATGATGGTCCGACTCTAAAACTAGGGAGACAGAACTAGTAGTAGATTGCCACCCTTAGATGCGATAGCAACTTTCAATATCCCCCGATATAAATTAGACTATTTTTATTAAATATTTTTCATTTAATACATTTAAATATTGTTTATTAAATATATTTAAAGTAATTTTTTTATTTGAGATTACATCAATTTATTTATTTTCTGGGGAGTTAGAGCAGTTTAAATAATAATAATAATATGCTACAATTTATAACCAAGAAGTGTTATCTAGTTTACTAGGAGGAAGGGATAAATTCGCCACATTTCTAGCTTTATCTCCAGTCCAAACGTAGGTCCGGAGTTAATCCCCGCCTCTAAATTACAACCAGAATCTCATTGGTCCTTGAAAACTCACGTCAGCGCGACGCGAATGACGAAAATTACTGACGACTGAGGAGAGAGAGAGAGTCCCCCCTTGTATTTTGAAAGGAGGACTGGGACTATGGCACGCGAATACTTAGGCATCTTATACCTTCTCCCTAGTAAACTAGTTATCGCTTCTTGTTAAAACCAAGTGTAAATGCAACGCTAATAAATGTACACACATTTTCATGTTCACATAAAATCAGCTGCGCGTACTCGCGTCCTAACATACCGCCTTATTTCCATTGTAGAGAACGCATTTAGTTTCAGTGTTTCCTTTTAAACACTTCGTCCCCGTTTAACCCTAAATAAGGGAGTGTAAAAAAATAATAATACTCTATAGTGTAGGTTATTTCGTTCTCCTTTCTACCTTCTAGAATCACGTTCGCTTGACGTAACTCTCGAAAAGGCAAAGAAAAATAGTAGCCTGAGAGATTATAACAATTAATCACTTGGAAGCTAGTTTTCTAGTTTCCGTAAAAATCACCGAGGCGTGGTTACTCTTGTGTTAAAAAAAGGGGGAATGAAAAGGTTACACGTGTATATCCCAAGTAAAAACAAAAGAACCCGAACTCTTGTCAACTAATTACGGGAAACCCACGACTCTGCATGGTCCCGACTCCCTATTATACTATAGTTGCCGAATATGAAAACTTTTCGATGGCAATAGCTCAGTAAATGCGCCACAATTGCGCGTGATTAGTGATAATTATGGATAGTTGATGATAATTATTCAAAAATTGTAAAATTCTTAAGAGTCTGGTAAATATATTCTAAAAATACTTTCTTGTACGACGAGACAAGCGACGCTGTTGTCGAATGCGTCACCAAAGAGGTTTCGAAATTAAGTTTTAAAAGTCCAATGACCAGTCGCCAAGGGCCTCTTGGGAGCGAGGCAACAGACGGACTTTAATTAAAATTGGAACCGAGTCGACTCGAGGAAATCGTGGGAATAATTAATCGGCTGAAAAATTAGTCATAAAAGAATAATTGGGAGAAAGCGAGACCACCGCCGGCTGGACGGACGGTTAGCCGACATTTCGACTTGCTCGTTACTTTCTATACCTTTTATTATTTGTCACCTAACACGCGGAGCATAGGGTTGAGAAGGGTTTAATCGCGTTCTTTAGTTCAGTCAAGGGACATTCGTCCTGTGCGACTCCAGTGTTAATTGTTCTCCGATTGATTTTTCTGTCGTACAGAAAAAGTAGGCTATCCGGAAGCTATTGTGTCTTTCCTCCATTTTTCAACTACTACTTAAGGGAGGGGTCAAAGATAGTCTGTGGGGAAAAAAAATTACTTTCCTAATGCATACTGTTGCCTTATTTTAAAAGCGAAAAAATCCATTTAAATTAAAAGCTAAATTGACCTTGTTATCTATAAAATATTATGTTAATGAAACTTCAACAATAATTATAGTCCAAAAATTTCCCTTTACCAAATTTAGAGATTAGACAATTTTTTGTTAGCTTTGAGTTTATTGCCTTCTGGTACTTGTGAAATACATACATACCAAATTTGAAAATTTTGCCCGCTATTCTCACATTAAGAAGAAGAGTAACGTGTATATTCGATTGAATTCAGTCCATAGGGAGTTTTCTCCTCGTCGCGCAATATGCTAACAGCTAGGAATGTTAGGATTGCTACGTTGAATTTTGATTGAGCTGGCTATAGCCTATATGGTTTACTGTTACGGAGTATTGTCACTTTATCAATGGAGTGGGATGAACACCAGAGCCTCGAATTACAACAGAAACGGAGAAGTTTTCCGATACTTTATTCTTGTCGCGTAGGCCTAATTGTCTTATGATTGTTACCAATGGGAACTTGGGAAGATGTAGGAAACCTTCGAAGGGGGCTGTAATGTATCTAGAATTGGCGAATTGGGTGCGTTACTAATGGTGTTTGGATGAATACGGGTTCCTTTTATGCCAGAATTTTCTTTTTAGTTTCGTTTTTATTTGACTGTCTGAATGAATAGTTTTCAAAGTGTAGAAGTTTTGTCTAATTGAGTTTTGAAAATGGAGACGCGATTTACATAATTGTATCGTGATACGGACAGTATTCTGGAAATAATGATTGAAAATTTTAAAGTGTTGTTTTTAGATTTACTATTTCAATCACGAAAATTATATTCTGATGAAATGCCCATTATTATTTAGAGGTATAGACAAACAAAAAAATTCGTTCAAAAATAAAGAATGAGAGAAGATGGTCATGCCACGTTTATCTTCTCTCCGACCTGCCATCATCGCAAATAAACTTACCTTGGCCGTAAGGCTTTTTAAATATAGTCTCCACACAGTCAACTCTGTACTTAACGTAACGGAAACGACGTATTATAACAAACCAACGAAGCAAATATAACTTCCGGTCGTTAAAGAAAAGACAGTAACGTACCAGAACTTAAAAAAAAAAACAACCATGTATCGCCTATGAGAAAATCATAAAATTCTTTCCACATTTTTTACACTACACGCGTGGATATGATAAAGTTGAGAACCCCAGTTTCTTTCCCTTCGATACCCTGGGTTTTTTTTTCTAAAGTCCCGGACGGACCCCCAGAAGTTCGAGAATGAGTCTCATGCGGGTATAGTAAACTCGGTAAAAGCGGAACCGTGGAGGATTTTGAGACATGGTACGCCATTGAAAAGTCGGGTGTCACTGTTTATAGCAAGGCGGGCGCGACGACATCGTGTGTGATTCCATGCTATAACGTTCGGATAGGGGAGTAAAATGGAGTATCAAACTGAACATAATACTTAGGCGACGAAAGTGAATCGCTAGAGCGTAGAAGATAAACGATATAGAACGCGAACCCTGGTGGGTATTTCACCAACTAGAACGTCCCTTCCGTAACAGCACGACCCCCTTCTACTTCAATGGTTCATAAGCTACTATTTAGGTTATGTTCGGATATATCAGCAAAGTTTGGTGTACGCGTCAAAACTGCTATTTTCAATCATGGATTGTATATTTGAATTACTTTTGAACAAGAAGGGCTTAGATTGCAAATCCCTGCGCGAAGTAAGATGTTAGTTTCCCCATAGTATAAACAACGTGACAGTCTTGCTAGTCTACAAAGTTTCTCACTTGAACACTCTAAAATCCTTAACAGGTTTCTACAAGGTTTTCTGTCTATTGTCTTTGGGGGAGTAAGTACATCACTCGGTTCTTCCGCGTCTACCATCCTTTCGAAAATTTGTCAATTTCGTCAGCATCTTTTTTCATATAGTTCAACGTGTGAACTTAGCTTTTCGGATACACCACACCGTGCGCCTCTTATCACCCCAAGAACCATACATCCCGCGTCCTTTGTGCGTCTCCCAAGTCTATACTCCACCTGACACCCCTCCTTTTGAACTTAAGATCGGGGTGACACCCCACCATGCAGGCGCCCCATTTTCAAATTCTTTCCTTTTGGCATGAAATGGCCACCAAAAACGGAACTCTTACGCGACACGGGGGTGAAGTTACTTACCCCTCTCCCCCTGTCTCTTAAAACCTTTTACCATCGAACGGTATTTTAATATCGGAGGTATTGCACCCTGAGAGACCCCTTGGGTGCTAGCTGGCGCTTTTCCACGGTATACAGTCGAGTTTCCACAGGCATTATCGTGGGCTTGGGCACCATAGCTTTTCGACACGGAGAGTGACGCTCAACTAGCGCTCTTTCTAGACTACCGGTTGGGCAATAACGATAAGTTTTAATTGCGGGGACTCATTCCTACACAATCCAAGTTGCTCTGGAATTACGCGAGATAAGAGGGACGCTGGGGTTTCAAAGGGTTGGGTATGGTGTAAGGAAGGGTTGACTTGTCACTCTCGTGTTTAGGAGATATGCTGAAATTCCAGGATAGCTGAATCATTTGACGCGCCATTTGGTTTGGACAGCTCGGATTTTAAACTTGCAAGCGTGGCACGGGAGGAACTGGGGTTAGGGAAGAGGCCCATGTTTTGGCGCCCTTTGCTTTGGTTTCTATGGGGAAGTTTTATTCTATGGAATGTTTAGAGATTTAGTGACCCGTTTCAATGCTAGGAGAAGTTGTGAAGCGTGGGTTTTGAATTGATGCTGTTTAATTGATATGCAAAAGTATATCCCATACTTAATTGCAAAGGTCTATAGATTCATATAAAATTTAAATATGTTATTAGACGTATAAAACACTATCAGAAACCATCTAGCGTATACCGGGAACGACCGTTAAAATTACTCATTAAAGAAATAGAACCTGAGAAAGATATCGAAAATGACTTAAATTATTGCATACTACATTCAACTTAGCCTCGAAAGTTGAATATCTTAAATCTGGGACATACGATCTTTATTTAAATTAAATATGTTATTAGGCTTATAAAACACTATCAGAAACCATCTAGCGTATACCGGGAACGTCCTTAAATAATTAGTCTTAAAAGAAATGAAACCTGAGAAAGATCTCGAAAATGACTTAAATTATTGCATTATTAAACTTAGGCTTGAAAGTTGAATATCTTAAATCTGGCACATACGATCTTCATTTAAATTAAATATGTTATTAGGCTTATAAAACGCTGTCAGAAACCATCTAGCGTATACCGGGACGTCCTTCAAAATTAGTCATAAAAAAAATGAAACCTGAGAAAGATCTCGAAAATGACTTAAGTTATTGCATACTATATACAACTTAGCCTCGAAAGCTAAATATCTTAAATCTGGAACATACGATCTTCATTTAATTAAACTATGTTATTAGGCTTATAAAACACTATCAGAAACCATCTAGCGTATACCGGGAACGGCCTTTACAATCTATATCTATATAAATCAAAGTCCTGACTGACTGACTGACTGACTGACTGACAGACTGACTGATAATCAACGCCCAGCCCAAACCGCTTGCCCTAGAAGGCTGAAAATTTGCAGGAACGTTACTCATAAGTAGTAGGCGCGTACTAAGAAAGATTTTTCCAATCCGCCGCCATCTTAAAAAATGGCGACCAGAAATGTAAAAAATCTTCTCTATGCAACAGAGTCCGCGCGTTTCGAAAATATTTAGTACACTGGTTTCCTTTGACCTATAGGCGAGTTGAATGGTCTTTCGGGTTCGATTTGTTGCCATCTTTTTAAATGGCGGCCAAAAACGTAAAACCCTTCTTTATGGAATAATGTCCGCGTGAAAAATAATAAAAAATGTTCCGACGGGCTGACGGGCAACGCCGAGTGCCCTCGCTCATATAGGGTGCTAAAAAAATATCAGTGATCAGTAAAATCTACCCATTCTTTATATCATTTTGATGGAAGTTCTTATTACACGCGAGCGACGCCGCGGGTAACAGCTAGTTAGTCATAAAAGAAATGAAACCTACGAAAGATCTCGAAAATGACTAAAATTATTGCATACTATATTCAACTTAAAGGCCCCTGTAAAACTGTTGTGCTGCCGAACAACGGTGCTCAGGGAAAAGCCAGCATTGTTATTGTTGACTTTCTGTTTTCATGGAACTATGTTGCTCTAAAGCTCGCGATAAGTGATGTTTTTAAGTACAAAAATTTAAGAGGAAGACCTTACTGACGGTGCATATTTGTTATAGTGTTTCCATATTAATAAAATGGAAAGTAATTTAAATTTAGAGGCAAAGAAAAAGATTAAAAATTCACTCATCCCTAATGTTATTCAATCATTGCAATTTTTATTCAACTTTGTCTCAATTCCACGTAGTCACACACCTTTAGAATTTAATATAAAGACGCTATTCATTGACTTTTTCAGTTTCGTTTAACCCCATTCTCGTAAAAAAAGGTCTTTTGGCCCTGGGAGAAAGGATTGTGTAATAAACGAGCGTTGGATTTACGATCCAATTGAAATTTCTCTCTATTCCCTTAAGCCTTATCAGCGTATATAGAGTTTTCGATTAATGTTCCAATCTCACGTCAGGACACAGGTGCCAAAAACGCCCTCCCCATAATACTCTACCTTATCAACCTTTAGTACTATTTCATTTTTTAATTCCTAAGCCTTGGTCACGCGAACTTTCAAAATCCTGGGTCGAGTAGTACGTTAGGCCTAATATTAAGCCTCGGTCTTTTTTATCCCCCATTTCCTCTTGTAAATCGGAAGTGAAGGGTGCCAAAATGCTTCATGACCGGAAACGTACACTACAAGGACGGGGTATTCCAGATACTGTCTCTTTCACACCTACGCCCACTTAAAGCTTGGAAAACCTTTTATATCCGAGTCGTTGGCACTAAATTACTTCTTTAAATCGTTAATTGAAAATGTCGTCTAACTAACTTGTTCCAGACGTCTTAGACGCGCGCACTCCATGAGACTTTTTTTAAAGGAGACGCTTCTAATTTTAGGTTTAAATTGAAAAATATTTTCGGGACGGTCGGGGTTTGTTGCTTGGTGGCATCGTGGATGAAGAGGCACCCGTATACATGTATAAAACGATGTTCTTCCTTTCTTTAAAAACAGATTCGAAGTGTGATAAAAGTAAATTAGGTTCGACTATAAATAAACTTATTTTAAAAATCTTATAGAGGGGGGAAGGTTTTTTACTCGAAGGGTGTTGGAGATTGCTTGAAGATGAGTTTTCTTAAGATTTAAAGGGATGGTTGCGTGGTTTTTTTATGTTCTACATAATATTCTTTGTTGTCGGAGACGTTGAGATGAAATTGCTTGAAACTTGCACTGAGACAAGAGAAGTTATGGTTGTTGAAGGAACGGTTTCGGATAAATTGAGAAAACATTTTCAAGTTTAATTGAGGCAAATCGATTAGAGGAACCAAAGAGATACGAGATAGAATTGAGTCTAATTGATCGGGTTAATTTATTAGAGAAACTTACAAAAGTTGTTGTGAGACATTAATGAATGAATGAATGAAATTGTAGGAAATCTAGAAGATGAAATTAAGAATGAATGAATGGATGGATGTTTATTTTCAACTGAAGACCGAAATGCTTATGGTGGTTTTAATATTGTAACGCTTTTTTAAGGCGAAGGTATGTCGCCGTACAAGTGCTATTCGGTTTCTTTACACTGAAGTAATTAGAGAGTGATGAAACATTTCTAAGAATTCATTCATTCGCGCTCGACTTTTATCTTTATCTTTTGGACTCTTGCCATCCTTAGAACTTAGTCTGAGGAGAAGCTATGGAACTTAGTTAGGACTTGGTCGCCAGATCCTATCGTATCGTGGTTTGTGTTGTTGGCATTTTTAAGGGCATGACTAGGTCGCGGATTTACACCGTCGAGATTTTTACTAAAGATACATTGCCTTGTTGACAACAACGGAACGGAACCAGTTTTTGTTGACTTTGCAAAAAAAAAAAAAAAAAGAAACATTACAGCCACTTTCGAAGAATTAACTGAAGACATGATTTAGACTTTACGACTTAAAACTTGGCACCTTAATGGTTTAAATTATCACCAGTTACGTAGGATTATGGCATAAAGAAACAGGAAACCAGTGAGTTATACCAGGCAAACGAGGATAATGTTTGACAAGATTATCTATTAGTTGTGAATCACTAGTTTAGGAGCGGCATTATAGTAAATTAGGCTTAGTGATTTGTTTAGTGAATTCATTGTCATTAACCCTTCTTTAGAGGCTTTGAGTGTTGCTCGAATTTCTTATGAGCATTTTTTACTAAAATTGAAAAATTAATTTTTATCCGGAAATTAGTGTATCGATCGAAAATTTATCTAACAGCATCAAATAATTATATTGAAATGGAGCATTCGGAGCGTTGATGATAATTTTTCAAAATTTAAGCATTAGCGCACGTTTTAGTTTAAAGAAGAGTAAACACATCTTTAATACAATCAAAGCACCCATTTGCACTTAAAAGTTCGAACTTTCCTCGAAAATTCTTGGATTGCCAAACTGTATTAAGCCATGCCATCCAAGCCGTAATCAAACATTATCCAGCCGGCCGGGACATACTCGTTAAAATAATTTTAAAACAAAAGGAAGAGCCTCGATGCGAGCCCTTCTATACCATCTATACCTACTTGTATCTCCAAAATCGAATTAATCTTTTATTCGTGTCCCCCTCGGCGCCCTAGACTGAGTTTCGTCGCTTCCTAGGAAGAGCTAGCGAGTGAGAGTAGAAACAGCCCGGGTCCTTTCTTGATTCCTTCAAAACTTACTTGTCTCTCCTTATCATCATCATTAGCCACGTTTTAGATTTTAATCACGCGCCGTTTGTTTGCATTCCCGCGTCACACCTCCCTTTACTCCTACTCTTAGCTTTTCTTCTTTAAACTCTCGAATAACCATGTTCGTTTACTTGAAGAGAAGGAACTTACTAAAGTGACGGTGCCTTTATTAGTGCTGCCAACCCACAGTAAGTTCGTCTACTTGGATTTCCATCTTGTAAGTTTACACCGTCTTAATTTGGAAGAGGAGATTTTTGAGGCTTATTTTCATATCATCATAGATATCAGAAATACGACTAAAAATTTAAATCCAATAGATCTTACGTGTCCATTTTTCAGTTTCAATTCTTAATCAACTTTGATAAGAAAAGGCATCGATATATATATCTGATATCTAAGATATCTTGAATTTTGGGGTGCGATGTCGTCACACTTTGTCAAAGGTTTATCCTAATACTGGCCATGCACGTGAAAACTTTTGAAAGGGAAAAGTTTTGGCATTCCCGAAGGCTCAACTAAACGAGGGACTGACTATGAGTGACTTTATACGAGAATGGAATCCGTCAAATAGCACGAGAGAAATAGCGCGCGCTAGCTCGCGTTTTTCGCGCCTTTTTATTTGGCGGGAATAAAAAACTATCCTATATGGGAGAACTTAACCATGCTGGATGCGCTAGACTCCTTTCTCGAGACTCTCTCTCTCTCTGTTCTGTTCGAGTTGATCCTGAAAGACAGTCCTAGAGTGTCGGCACGCGCGAGTAATTCGATTTCTTACGCGTTGCTGAATGTTTTCTCGCGCCTGATCTTCTTTACTTTTCGTTTGCATTTTGGGTTTATGGCGAATGACATAGTTGGGGTTTACGTTGTACCAAGTACGGAAAGATAGTAGGCCTAATTGCTCCTCAACCTTTTCCCAGGTCAAGTTGATGATGTCCTTTTGAAACCCTTGAGTCTCCTACAAAAGTTTTAACTTTTAAGAGGGATCAATATTTGTTCATCTTGACTTTGAAAGAGTTCAAGGTCATGATTTGTACCTTAATGAGGGCTTCAGGGTAATTATAGCTCTGACTAGCCAATTAGTACTCTTTTGTAAAAGTGTAACTAATAGCTCCATTTCCATCTTGTTTCCTTGTTGAGGAAGGAGATGGTGGTGGTATTGTCGGTTTCTTTTTCTCGGCTTGCTAGCGAAGCAAGAGGGTGTGGAATTATTGATGATACTTAATGGTTTATGTAATAGCCCGTTTTTATGAGCTTTTTCGGACGATTTCGGCCGCGTACGCGCCTCCAATCATTATTCACAAGGCGAAGGTCCTAATGCTTTTTGACGCTACAGCTTCCTCTCTAATTCTCTTGGGCCATACAACCCTTTTTGCTTCGTTATTGGACCCTGGACGCTTCCCCTTTCTCGAGCTATTCGATATGTCGCCCAAGATTTGCCTCGAACACCCCACAGTTTTGTTTCATAAAGATCTTTCTCCACTATCTGGTATAATTTCACCAGTTTGTTGGTACCTGGAATTCATACTAATACTACTGCAATTGAATTATTTCCACTTACCATTTTGGAGAGTTTTTATAACGTTCTCTTTATTTTTCAACGTACTTCACTTTCAATTTCAATTTAAAATATTTAGAATTCACATTTCTCTTAAATATATTTTGCTTCAAATAGACTAAAATATTTCCCAAGTCATCGCTTAAATCCTGAAACGAACTCCGTTCTCAAAGAAACATTTTTGATTAGCTCTGATACTGTATACCATATCAACGCTGGAAAAGAAGTCATTGGGCCGTTAAGAACTATCCCTTCAGGGCAAAAAGAAGACTGCGAAAGAAAAGCAAAGCAAAAAAAATCTATCCAATTACAATTCTTCTGTCTACGTATCCCCTTCTTCCTAAGAAAAGGATAGAAAGAAAAAAATGTTCCCGGAAATAAAAAAAAATTGAGTAATAATGGAAAGAAACGCAGTCAGTGTGAAATTTGAATAGATCTCAGTTTGGAGCCAGGCTCTGGAATGTCATGCGAAAATAATGGGAAAGAGTTTCCAGTAGGGAGAAGATGAAAAACTTGACTAGAACTGAAATACCTACCAATTGCCTCCCCCTTTTTTTGTTACTTATTCCCTCTTAAGAAATGAATAAAGCGTGCGTGGAATCTTCCACAAGTGAATTTTGATGCATCTGATATGCGTGATAACCTTTAAGATTTCTTCAATCAATTCAAAGGTTTAGACTGTGAAGGATTTAGTTCGTTTTTTTTTTACTTTCGGTGTGCTACAGCTGAAACCTAATTAAAACTTGAAGAACCTCAATTAATCGACAAACTTGAGCCAGGGATCGATCAATTTGATTAACTTTATTGAACTGATCAGTTGATTTCAGCTGTTATTTTTCATTACGCTTCATTCGTACGACCTGTTAAGATGCTAGTGGAATAGGAGTTTCAACATGACTGTTTCAACTAAGGAATAAATGACGTGATTATCATATGACAAAAGCACATGGTGAAACTTTAGCAGACGGCCGTATGTTAATGGGTCATATTTGATTTGTATCTATCTAACTTTGCCCTTCTAGTTTTCAATGTTTTGGAATAATGGCGCGTTTCGCGTGTACGAAGTTTAGTGTAATAATCAAAGGCATGTCGTTTGCGAAAATGGGTACGGGGGATTGTATATGGCTGCGATTTGTGCAAAATCAATATAGATGGGAATGTTATCCCCAACCCGCGGAAGATATCATCCGTCCACTCTGTGTGAGCTAATTGAGAGAAACCACGAAACAAGACATAACAGGGGGGAAACAGAAGTGTTAAGATAAACTGTCCCCGTGTTTCGTCCTATTCGCATTTGTCTCATGGACGAAAAGTTGAAGCATGTACGCTGAAAACGGCAATGGAGCTTCTCTCCCCTTCATTCGATCTCAGACTGTCCCTATACTCCAATAATCTTTCGCATCAATAGACTTTTCTCCTCGACTCGGTACGGTATGCTTGCGCCCCCTTATGCTCCTGTTTCCGCCCACCTTGGCCCAAGCGGCCACCCGCTTTCTCTTCTCCACGCTCACCACCCTGCCCCACTAGATCGTCGTTTCTTAGCTATTATTTGCTAAGAGGTTCTATGTATGGGTTTTCGTTGGGAGGGGTGAGAATTGCTTTTGTTTTTATGGACGTATTTGTCTGGGAGACTAGCTAATAGCTCTGGCTCAACGTACCTTTCATGGAGTTAAGGTTGCGTCTGCCATGATTTGATTGTCTTCGGCAGGTAATAAATTAACTCGAAGCTGTCCAATTGGCTATATACTGTTGATGAAGTAATGGGTTGGAAATTGGTCTTGTGTTGGAACGGGGAGAGTAATAGCTTACTTCGGTTTAACTTCCTTCTTGCTTTATACCAACGTGAAACTGTTTTGAGCGTCAGATTATGATGTTAGGTGTTAGTGCATTACGTGGACCTTGTAAGTTGATTATCGTATCGTATGTAGGGCGTAGGTTGCGGGTTGGCCCGTTTTTATTAGTGGGTTATGTTATGGCAACGGCTTATTGACTAACTCTGATCAGAGGGAAGGTTTATTTTCTTGTGTGTAGTCTGATTGTCTGTTAAGGAAAGGTAATACTTTTTCTGTAACATTTCATTATCTTCTGTCACATTCAAAATATTTCTTCCCATCTTAATATATATTTCCTTGTTAAAACATTTGGTTTCATGAAATATCTGTATATTCTCTTCCTTTCATACCAATGCCGTTTTTCCTCCTTAAAGCCAGTTCTCCTCTCATCGGTCATCCTCTATGTTTATAAAATTAGTTTTCCTTTAATATCTTTTCATTTCTTTTCATTAAAACCGGTTTCTTTTTCTGTTATTTACATTTAAACCGGTTTCTTTTTCTGTTATTTACATTTAAACCGGTTTTACTTTCTTTTATTCACATTTAAACTAGTTTTACTTTCATTTATTTACATTTAAACCGGTTTTACTTCCTTTTCTTTCCATTAAAATCGGGTTTGCTCTAATCTCAATATCTTCTTTCGCTGTTTCTAACCAAGTCCACTGAAATCTCAGTATATTTGCTTCTTTTAAACCTATTTTCCTCCCATAGAATATAAGGCAATTTCCGCCACAATCTTGCTGAATCGTGGTATCCCCTTTTTCATCTCTTACATCCAACTTATCCAGAGGGTATAGCCTTAAGCCGTAAACCGCCATACTATTTTTCGAGTAATTGTTTTAAACGGGGGACATTTTTAGCCTTCTATCGCGGCAAGCGCTGCGCACCGTTTTGTAAAATCTCCTGGGTCGTTAATACCCTTAAAGATTGTGCGGGAGATCCGTTGTAACTTAAAATAGACTAGTACATCCCTCTGATCCTCCGCTGAATCCCATTTGATGGTGCAGGCGTGGGTGCAAGCTCTTAGTTTTGGTCCACGCTACCGATATGAATAAGCTTTAAAACCTTATAAGAAAACTGCGCTTATCATTTTAAAGGTGCTGATGTTATAATTTGGATTCTTCGGGACAACGTAGCCCTAGAAACTCGCGCGGAATACACGCGATAAGTTTCTATTCTATTGGCTTCCCGCCTTTAACTTAATTCGTCAATAGCCACGTGGACGGAGATAAAGAAGAATAGAAGAAAATAGTGGGAGGAGACGGAAAAAAGATCTTGTACAGCTGTTAGATCACTGAGAGAAGACAAAACGTAATTTACGGGAAGACCATATAGCGCACCGCGGTTTTTTTTATCGCGTACTATGTATATACCATTTGTATCAATCTAACTTCCACTAAATTGTCCGATGTACAAGGGAAGGCGCTTTTCGAGTCCCTCCACTCTAAGGAATGAGTGATCCGTGCGGGTTCCGAATCAAACTCCCTTGGATCTTATTTTAACCGCGTTACCCTAAATATGGCATGCTCAATGAGAATCGATCATACGTTTTGTATTCGCTCGATTAAGTACCGATTTCCAACTTTTAGTTTTGTTCTAAGATCTACCTACCCCCGATACGTGTATTTTGTTTTTGGTGGAACAAATGTTATTTGTTGTTCAACATAATTCTTACTCTAGCTCGTCATTAACTAAATTTGTATCATGAAGAAAAAAAACACTTTCCAGATTAGAATTGGTTTTGAAGACACTTTAAAACATGCGCAGATCGAGTTGAATTTTGATGTGTGCATGTATGAGTACCATTTTAACAAAGTTGTCTTTTATTGGAGACCTATTATAACTCAAAAGTGGGGCGCGTGATTTCCATTTTATAGTTAAGAACATATTCTATACGGGAATAACAGTGTTTGGGAAACGTACATTCTATCTTTTGCCATATTGTTTCGAATCCAATCACTAAAATCCATTTTTTACGCTCTTTTCAGGAGACTTAACAACAATCGCCTTAGAAATCTCCCGGACATGCTTTTCGCTTCCATGCCCTATCTCCACAGATTGTAAGTACATATTTCTTTTTATTTAAATCATTATTTTAAGTAAAAAGAAGCGCTCGTGATCATTCCCTTCGTGGGAAGCAATCGGGCCTTCGAGTAATACTACCTGGTAATAAGGTCTAAAGAGGCAACGTGCTTTTGTTTTGGAATCGCGTCACTATGGCAACGTGACTCCTGATTCCCAGTAGGCCTTGGCCCTTGTTTTTTCCACTCCTTTTTGTTCCACGCTCGGAAATCTAACAATACTTTTCGCCTTTTCCCCTTCTTTTCACGTACTTCCTTTTGGGCAGGTTCGGGTTCTTCGTTACGCGTGATGTACTGATACGTCACATACTATTATAGTAAAGAAAATGTTTGGGTGCTGAACGTAGCCGTAATTATTGTAGAAAGATTAGGCTTGAGTGTGGAAGGACTTTATTTTCTAATCGCACGCTTAATTTTTTATTCAGGGTTACTTTGGGGTTGAGTAAAGTATAGGAAAATTGAGCTTTCGAAGGTCGTAGGTGAACGGTATAGGGTTCGTAACCTTCGTGTTTTTAAAGGTTAGTTAAATGATGATTCACAAAATTAAGGTCAGCAAGACATAAAACCCGAGGAATTTGACCATGAAATTCATAATATAAACAGGATTTGCGTGTATTCATAAATGTACTTTCATAAATTCAAAATATTACTTGCAATTACAAAAATCAATATTACTTCCACAAATTAGTTATAATCATTCCATGAATCCACAAAATTACGAAGCCATAACATTTACAAGAAATACCCGTGAAATATATTTCAGGAATTGACAGGAAAATGATAAAATCCCATGATTTCACGAATGAAATCCATAAAACTTAATTAACTGGCGAATATTTACGTCTAGTTTAAATTTAACTGAAGAACCCTGAAAATGAAGGTAAAGTCCCCAAAATATTCGAAATTCTAGAATAATCAGTGTCAATACAACTCGTTTTGTCACCTGTTCGTAAAGAAGGCAAAACCAGTTTCAATTTATTAAGTCAAATTGGTATTTCCAAAAAGGACTAATTGCAACTAGAACAGAGTGAAATACGTATAGAAAATACAATCCTTTTGTTTCAACAATTTATCCGTTATTACAGTGGCACGTACGTGCGCCTGGCCGCGTTCCCTGAGGGACTTGGCTATTATATTCTAATTAGTTGGGGTTTTCCATTGAAACAAAAGCCACAAAAGCATGCGAGGGCGGAAATTATGTTAATTTAAGGGTATATAGTCAGAGTCTAAATGGCGCTTAATTTGTTTCGCTTGTTTATTTTGATAAATCATTTAGATTCTCTTGTTGCGGAATTAGCTTAGCCCTTACCCCGTTTTGTTTTAGAGATGGGTTGTATAACGTTAGAAGTAAATTAACGCGAAATTGTCGCCAATAATTTTGCCGGATACTGGCTTTGAATCAAACATAATTTTAGATTAACTCACTTTTGATAGCTCCTTCATTGTTCATTTGTTGTTGTAAATTTGAAAGACATTACAATATAACCCATGACATTTAAATGAACCATTTTTCATTCCCCGTGCTTTAAATGACGGTAATTATTTTATTATTATTGTTGGAAGATGTTTTTCAGAATAAATTTCATAGGAGTGTTTTTGGAATAGAGAGTTTTACGCAAGGAGGTTGTGTTATAGCAAGTTACAAGCGTGACATAATGACAATGGAAATATAAATACGTTATTTGCGTGTACAAATATCCTTTGTTTATATTAGAAGAAATGTTATTCGTTTGTGTTTAAAGATACACAATGTAACGTTTTACGTAACATCTATGTATATGGGGCTTGTTGATATTCAGTTTCGTCAAATTCGAAATGAATGACAGTATTTATAAAGAAATGACATGGTACGATCCTAAGTCAATACTTAAAGTTGTACAGAACGGTTGCAACATTTAAGTAATTAAGAGTATTTAATTACTATTAAGGATGATAAATAATTTTTAACAGGAAGTCTTGAACATTGCATATTTATAAACAACTAAAAATAGATAGAACAATACCAGACGATAGTAAAAGGAATTTTAAATAGATAAAAACGAGTACAGTAGTACATTGAACGGCGGAGAAGAATTAAATGTATAAGGCTTAGATCTCTTTCGTCTGTTGATTCTGAATTTTTAACGGCCTGAACAGAAAAAAAAGTACGTCGAGAAATATATAATGCATTGAATAATAGATCGTTATAATAATGAATTCTTTCGGATAGATCAAATAGAAACTTTATTTTTAGAAAGGTCATAGCGACTCAGACAGTAGACATGTTCGTTATAACTATACTTATCGAAGCTGTGTTGGACAGTTCAGTATCAATTTTTGTTGTCTGTCTCTGTGTCTGCCTTTGACAATCTATCAGAGGGTAATAACTCACTTTGACCTGGACGATTCATCATGGGTAGTCAGGGTATGTATATACGCTATATTTGTCCCGATTATAGAATGTGTATACATTATGCTGTACTGTTGTGTTGAAAAGGAAAAAAAAACATCTCATTTCCGGGATAGTTTATCTTTCAACGATGCTCTGACCGCTCTTGATGTTGAGCGATGGTAAATGATAGCTTGTTTTACTCTATTAAAAGTAATTGATAATCAGGTCAAACTTGATTTTTTTTACAATTATTTTTTACCTTTTTTTTAAGTCTATTCTGCCTAACCAACGAATGAGATTGTGATATCTTATCAAGAGTAAATCAACAAGTATTCGCCGGAGCTCGCACCTATGAGAATTTCTTTTAGGGCGCGAAAGTATCGTTTGGGCAAGATCCGAACTTGCTATTGAACCACCTGAGATAGGGTGGTTCCAACTGAAAAAGACAAGAGAGAAAATTCTATCTTTTCGAGTTCTATATCAGTATTAGAGTCATACTGTATACTCCTACGCGTGAATCACTTCTGATATAACTGATATTAACTTCTACGTACTTGTTGAAACACTGTTGATTAGATTTTGGAACTAGCAACACGCACGAATGGCTCCAAAATCGATTTACGAAATCAGTAACTAGTGATTACGTATCTATATAACAACTATACAGGACGTTTGAATTTTCAGTCGCTGGCGGGTTATCATCTCAGACGATCTAATTGCTAGAAATTCAAATTCCGAATTAGATTAGAGAGTCCGTTTCTATTGCTAATGAGATTTTGGATTAATAAGTCATTTAGTTTCAAAGGATCTATAGATTTAGTCGCTCACTGACTTTCGGTGTTAACAACGCCAGAAGGCACACGCTCCTATTTGCAGGCCTATAATTGGTCAATTTAATCTGCGGACTTACCGAAGATTTTGGTTAGAGTTTACGAAGTAGTTTAGCTATAGCCTATTTGATTCTTTATTAACTTCCCTCCCATTAACTTAAGTGAGAATGTCGAAGGAGCTTTTGGAAGCAAATAGCTAAACTATCCTGTACAGTTTGCGGCTTGTAAGTGATTTTAAATTTCATTGGTGTAATTTCCCTATAATTTTGCGGCTTCCCTTTCCTTAATATTATCCATTTGATTACGTTATAAGCGGTAATGTAGATGTACTAATTCGAGAAATATACTAATTTATTATATTATACAAAAACGAGTTTTGCTTCGCAGTCCTTAAAAAACTGCATTTATACACAATCCGCGACACTTTTTCAAACCCACAAAGGGCCAGAAACTAGAAATTATTATACTGTATGTATTGCAATTTGAAATGAAGTTTAATCGATATGAGAAATTTGGTTTTAATTGCGTAGTTCAAACATTTGTTATGATTAGAAATTTTACAACAAAAACGGGTATAAATGCGGCGTTTCGAGATAAAGGGAGCTTAGATTTTCACGTATGAAATTATATAGAATCTGTTCCCGTAAAAACTTATCCCTGTCAAATAATTAAGGCGAAAAAATACAAAATGAGCTCTTAGCATTTTAATTTTTCAGGGTGGAACAGATAAGAAGAACACTTATTTCGAGTAAAATGTCGCTTTACTACTCCTAAAATGAGGTCCCGCATTCTGATTTGTGGCTTTAAAAGCAGTGTAGTATTTCTGACCTTTATCATACATTCAAAAAAGATGTTCATATGTATGTTGTTACATCTTGTATAAGTTTTAAACTTCAATTCGAACTCGAGTCATAATCGTCCTTGATTTAGCTCTTTGTTCCAAAACGCCGCATTTATACCCGTTTTTGTTGTAAAATTTCTAATCATAACAAATGTTTGAACTACGCAATAAAAACCAAATTTCTCATATCGATTAAACTTCATTTCAAATTGCAATACATACAGTATAATAATTTCTAGTTTCTGGCCCTTTGTGGGTTTGAAAAAGTGTCGCGGATTGTGTATAAATGCAGTTTTTTAAGGACTGCGAAGCAAAACTCGTTTTTGTATAATATCTGTCCCTTTTTGGGGAGAAACGTTATTTGGGAATAAATTAGTTCTGGAATAGTCAAACTAAATCGTCCAATTTTTTTAAGACTAATTATTTCACTAAATCGTAACTTACATTTGGAAATTGGAATGGTCGGATGATACAATGCACTGTATAAAAACACACTATGCTAAATATTCGTTGAAACCATATGAAAATTATAAAAATTCTCCAACTATTTCTTTGTGATCATTTAACATTTGGCTTAGAAAGACAAAAAATAGGCCCAAAAAGTTTTAAAAAAATCACGTGAACTTAATTAGAGAATCAAAATGGTGAAATTAAGCGCGAGATTTGAATTGAAACTTTTATTGAAATTCAGCGCATGCTGGCGCGTGAGCTAGCGCGTGGTTTAAAAATATTATTTTTGAAAAAGGCCAAGTTAACCTTACACTACGAGAAATGAGATACTATACCTTTTCAGCCTTTGCTAGTGCTGTAAAGTTAGGCTGTGAAAAAAGTGTACCCCCTTGGTCGCGAAACCTTGGGTCTAACTCGCAAAACTTTTTCCACCTCATAATGTTAAGCTCCATAGAGTTTAACATTATGATTTCGGATTGAGTATAAATAGAAAATCCCTGACGGGATTTTCTTAATATTGTTACACATAGAATGCTCGTATGCATTGTGACTGGTGAAATCTGTTAAATTTTGTAGTTCGGTTTTTATATAGTTATTGTTTTCGAAATACTGGGATAGTTTGATTTCAGATCAAGGACATGAACAAAACTAATTGCTAGAATATGTGTATTGCCAATTGTCTATAAACATAAGGCAGTCGAGCTTCTTGCCTCGCAATTATTTCTTTATTTTCAATATCTGCTGGGGAAAGAAAGGCCGCACGAGTCCATGCACGTGGGAATCTTGAACGACCACTTATTCTTATATGGTAAAACTTCATTTATTTTCCCATTAAATCAATACGCGACAATATAAGTCTTTAGAAAATATCTCCTTTCTATCGAAGCTTCCAGACTCTATTAATAAATTAGCGTCGCCGTTGTCTGGATATAGCTCTTACAGATTTTGTCAGAACAGGAGTGTCGAACCAATGGGAAATAGAGTTTCAGGACATATACGCTAGCAGATGACGCCAGGTCCTAGAAGGGTCTTATAAGTTTCAGTAACGTTGTCAAGTGATAGGGGGATTTTCATATAGAGTAATAAGCCTAAACATCTTTAAGCCTTTTTGACCCCCCGGCCTTTCCTCGCGTTATCCGTCCAGGGAATTTCAATATTTATAAGTTTTTCGCCTCATATACTTTTCCTTTTCCTGAGCACATATTCCAGGAAACACCTTCTGCAGTAATCAGGAAATTGGTCAATTTGGCCTATAATATTGAACAGGATATGCGTGGGGAGCTCAAACTTCAAGAACCAAAACTTTATTCATTCCATGTAGTCCGTCATATCGATGGTTGTATTTCAATAGAACCACTGTATTCAAACTGTCGGTTAAAATTTCTGGCAATTATGGCGGCAAAAAGTTATTACCGCCATTTTCCAAGATGGCTGAGGCCTATTATTCATTCGATTGTAGCCTATCATATCTTTGGATTTCAACCTTACCCAAAAATAGAACCACTGTATACAAACTATCTGTTCAAATTTCTGACAATTATGGAGACGCCATGTTTAAAGATGGTTGAGGATTTGAACCAAACTCTATGTACCCTAATTATACAATATATTACATGTTTATGCAAAATTTCAAATGAATTCGATGCAATTTGCAGCAGTTATTGCGATTGGAAACAAAATTTACAAACAATGACAAAAGATCTTGAAGCAATTTTTCCCGACTTTCATAGCCTCTAAACCCGAGTAAAACAACAGTCAATATTCAAGGGTGAATTGAATGTAGGAATATAGCTCTTATGTGTCCTCGTCTTTAGGTTGACTTTTGAATAAGTTAGCTTCCTCTGGATGCAGTCACCAGAGAGAGACCCCGGGAGACGTTTTCCTTCCAAATTGACCCGGCTCAAAGATCCTCCCGAATCTAATACCTTTTTCCTTGCGCCTTTACCTCTCCCTCCATCAGCCCCCTCTCCCTCCATCAGCCCCCTCTCCCCCTTGTTGCCTTAGCCTTAGATTTTGCCTGAGGCTTTCGTGATTACCTTTTTGTCTTTGTTTTGCGCTCGCCACCGATATTGCCCTAGGTTTTTAGCAAAGCAAAGTTTATATATAGAAGACTTCTAAATGTCTTAGATTGTATTTATTTTTTGCCTGGCTTTTGGGAATCATATGCTGAATTATTTAAAAGGGTTCAAAGTATCTTAAGGAACTTGATGCAGGTTTCTCCGAAAAAGTTCATTTCGGATGTCTGTACTGTTCGAATTCTTGGGTAGATGGGAATTAGCGCGAAGTACAAACATTCAACCTTCTCGAATAGGTCATTTCATTAATTCCAGTAGAGATGCAAACGCCATAGGAGGGGCATCGCCTTCGTAGGTTATTTCTTTCGCGCCATGAAGCTCCGCTAGAGGCAGTGAAGCAACGTTCACTCTTACATGCGAAAACGGTTCGAAGCGATTCAAAACGGTTCCAAAGTTAAGTGTGAACAAAGCTGATACTCGAGAAGCTAATTATAAACGCGGTTTCTTTAAGTTCCTTCGCAAACCAACTTAAGGCGGGTTTGGAAGCTATTTTCTAGTTTTCAGGGGTATTTCACATGGGCGGAGACTAGTATTAATGGTATTTTCTCCGGTCTTAGCAGACAACACCAACTAAAAGATAAGCAGACAGCACTAATAGAAGCGTCTTGAGGTGTGAACTGAGGCTGAAATCGGTTCGAAGTAGCAGTAAAGCTTTTGAAAACTAGTAGGGCAAACGAGTTGACAACCGACTCCCGAGCAAGTGTGAACATAGCTTAAGAGTCAGCTAGCCTCTCGAGTGCATAGTGAACTCAGGCTCCATCTGGCGTTGCCTCTGAGCGTGAGGGAAATAACCTTGAATGGCACCCCACTCCTTTGCGTTGTTTCTTTGCAAGTAATTCATAAAATATTCTATATTTCAGTTACTTATTCCTCGTTATATACTCTTGCTATGCTAATGTTTTTCTTTAACTTCTGCTTAATTTATTTCACTGAATGTATATATGATAATAATAATAGTTGGCGAGTTTCTTCGAATACCTTTCAATAATATTAGGCCTACCTGAAATGGGCCTGCTATGTATATTCCGGTAAACAAAAATACGATTTTCTCCCGAGTATCGTTTTCCGATTTTTATCTTGATGGGATTTTGGGGAAGAGCTTTGGCGAATAAGCGAAGATAGACGTCACTTCCTTTACGTTGGTTTGGGAATAAAACGACAGCTCTATTGATTGGATAGAAAGAACTGATGCGGGTAGAGAGTTTCGAAACGTTAGGACGTTTTTCTTCCTTCTTTCTTAAGTTGCATGGACATTCCAAGCGCTTGGTTTCGTTTCATCTCCGATTTTTGCCTATTTTTCTCTATATCCTAAAACTATTGAACCAAATGGACTCGAATTATGCGTTCCTAACGAGAGAATAACGGAGCTCTGCAGAACCACGCACTCAAGTATCATTCTAGTCTATCACCTTTGAAGGTCTTAGCTTTCTCTTTTTCTTCAGTTTCTCAGGGGAATATTTCTTTTTGTAGACCTATTTCTACTTTCGGAATCACTAGTTTTATTTATTTCTTCTACAGGTTGGGTTGTTTACAAATCAAAGCTAAAAGTTATATTTTTTTTATGAAAGCCATAATGGTTTCTTTTATGAAATACGAAGAATCCATGATTGTTGTAGCCATAACGAGGTTACCACAGAGTCATAGACTTTGGCTGTCGGGAAATTTTAAAATTGTCTCGAACTAACCCCATTTAAAAGATATATATTTTAATTTCATGATGCGATGCTCTGTCAATAGTAGTTTTTTTTAACTCTTTATACTGACACCATCCTTATTGCCATATAAACACGCGTGTTCGTGCGTTTCTAGAAAAGTTTTTAAGTTAAATTATAATTATAATTGAAATTCGGAGAGAGCGAAACAGTTTAGGATTAGAGTAAACGAAAATAATTAGCTGTAATTAAGTTTCTGTAGTGAATCACAGCCATTTATATCAATAATTATAGCATATTAAATAATTTTGGACCTCTCAGCTTTTTACAAAGCTTACTTCGCATTAAAAACCTTTTAATAGTATATAATCGAATCAAGATTATGCTATTTAATTGATTTAAAATCATTTCCCTTAATAGTCTCTTTAATCCTAAAGCGCTTAAATTGACCTTTGACATTTTGAAAAGTTATCTCTCCAAAAACTCGAAATTCAAATATTTCTTTGAATCGTTTTCCTACAAGGGAATCTCTTCCGAATCCACATCCACGATATATCGTAGTAAATTTTTTAAACTTATTAAATTTTATTTCTTGCAAACCAGAATTTGTTTGAAAACGGTGGATAAACGTGAATAAATGTACTTATAGCGGCAAAGAGTGGTTTTATAGCTACTCGTACAGTATGCTTGCCTCTCACGGGATAGAATTACCATTTTTATCTCAAGTAACGCTCGAGTAACGCAGTTGAACAAATCTGATAAGACTCGAAAAGCACGTTTTGCCTTTTTTTTTTATTCCAATTTCTTTTTCTTTTCTCCCCAAAAAAAGAAAGACTAATATCGGAAGTTAATTAATAGTTGAAGTTATCAGGGAATATTATAAGAGCGCGTGAGAAATATTTTTTTCCCAAGCCTGCTTTGTCTTTACCGCTAACAAAACTTAATACCTTCTCTAAAAGTCTTAAAATTAGATCTAATTTGCGTAATTTCAGGCTAATATACTTCTAATATCATATCCGCGCTCTGAGGAAACATTTCAAAGCCATTAGGTTTCTTTTTTATATACAAATCTAATATCCTACCCTTTTGCTTTTCTGCAAGGCAGATAACTTTTATGGACCTTCTTAAGACGAATTTACATTTTATAAGAGTGTATTTCTCCCCTCTCAAAATATGTAAAACTTCCAAAGTTACTTAAACAAGAAACGTGAATATAAGAATAATTTTACCACTATTAAGGTATTAAAAACTATACGCTATTAAATTCAATCACTCTAAAGGGAAGATTATTACCTTTATGGAATTTGCCTGGGATCTCTTTCATAAAATTCCTTTATGGGAGGTCGGAGTAATCTCCCCTTTATATAGAATATTATTTGATTAGATATTGAGGAGGAAACTGAAGATATTACCTCCTTCAAAATTGGCGGGAATTTTCACGCGGTTAAAATATATTTTGGCGCAATATTTTAAATCTCTTTCGTAGCTCCATTTTTCCCGCCAAATTCTCTTTTTAGCCGTACGCTGAAATGCAAATTCCTCCTTTGGGAAATTTTGTCCTCTTCATGGTGAAGGAAAGGGTCTGTAAGCGTTTGGATAACTTGACAAAAAAAAAAGCGCGCGAGCGGGAGGAAAGTGCTATGCAAATTGGCGGGAAAAAATCTCGCGCCTTTTTCCCTTAACAGTTAGTTCGTGGCTAAACGCTTGGATTGAGACTATATTTGGTTTTGCAATATACAGTATAGAGAGAATTTTTTTTTTGGTCACATATTGGAAACCTACTTTTTTCACTTTAGTAGCTATACCAGTAGTGTGCGGCTCCCCCATAAGCTTTAAACAGGGAATTCAATGGGGATATGGGAATATTGGGAGATTTATCCTCTAGGAAAATACTCTTGGATAAAGAGAGAATAAGCTAAGAGTAATCGAAAGAAAAAAAGTATAGAGGAAATGCGTGACCGAGGCTTATGGAAGTAAAAGTGAAAGTCTAGATAAAATTCGAGATGGAGAGACAACATCTGTAGGGAATGTATTTTAATATTTTTGAGTTACAGCGCCTGGAAAATGATTTTTCTTCGTTTATTTCTTGGAAGTTCGACTTATTGATTGTGAAATTGCGTGATAACTTCTAAATTTGCATAAGTATACTCTTGGTACAGCGTACACTTCGTTATAGAAAATTTGAACAATTTTATATTTCATTTCGCTTATGAGTATCACTACGACGTACCTTCACACCAGTAAATTTAAATTATCAACGAGACTCTTTGTGAAATAATTCACGCAGTTTTGTCATATATTGTGACATTATTTTAAACCTAAAATATCTAGGCTTAAGTATAAATATTTTTCCAAAAACATTTTAAATTGCATTTTGCTTCAGAAAATCCCATTACAAGGCAAAAACGATATATTGTTAAATAACGACAGTATTTCATAATCAAATTTTATGGTACCGCACTTTTGCGAATAAAAATAGGGTTCTCTTTACCTAAATCACGATAAACATACTTTTCTCCAATCCTTTTAAAAACACCCCCAAAATTTCTTAAAAGCCCTTAAGTAGATCAGACTTATGTCCAAAGTGTATAAGAACTTTTTCTCGCGCGCAGCTTGAAGATGATGGTGGTACGATGTCTAAGAGGCGCATGCATTTTTGCCGCGTTGATAGCACCATTTTTAGGACAATACAAAATAAGTACCCGCCAACTAAATAAAAATTTTCGCCTCCCAAAAATATAACAGACACACCCTTGCCATCACGTAACGTTTAAAAGTGTACCTTTTCTTCGATATTTACGGAGGAAAAATCAAGTAACCTTTAAGCCTTGGCTTTATTAAAGATACTTGATTTTTGACCCCGGAAAGGAAGCCTTTGCCGTCATTATATTTGGGGGTCCCAAACTCGTAAAGATGAAGAACGACCTTCTCCCAAAAGCGAAATGAAAATAACTTGGCAACTTTTACAAACTTTTCCTAAGTGCTTCCGCACATCCTTTTAACTCTATCTTCTTTTCCTTTGCACGCGCCGGAATCATCTTTTCCCATCTATTCTTTTCCCGCGCGATTCGTTGTCATGGAAACGTCCCGCGCTTTCCTCTTCACTCTTAAAAGCCTCCCCAGTTCCCCATACCCACAGCCACCCACCCACACCCACGATGTCCAACCCGCCTTCTTTCTCTTTGCTTCCCGATATGAGTATCAGTTCATCAATCAGACGGGGGAGGCTAATTTAAAGAGGCCTTTTCAAAAAAGCTGCGTCGGCTAGGATGCTAGACACTAACGGACCACGGAGGATAATATTGGGAGTATCTAAGGGGTTTACTTGTAAATAACATGTTGAGGTTTGTGGCATTTGTGCCTGATGGATTTAACTGCCAGTTGGAGCAATTGTAGGTCTAGTTTTGAATGATGGAAATCTTAAATTGAAAAAACAATAGGGTTAGTTTTGGGAAATAGGTTTACATTTGAGCAACTGCAGGTATTGGTTTGGTCAAAGAAAAATTTGAATTATATCAAATGTAGGTTGGTCTACTTTGTACAATTGAATTCTAAATTAGTACAAACGTAAGGATATCTTAATTGGGATAGTTGTAACTTATAGCGATTTCCACTGACTGCTCCAAAGAGTGCTCTCAGGGTTAGGATGACGTAACTGCCCTCAGCGAGTTTTGGAGAGAATAGTTTCGTCAGTGGAACACGATCGAGAGGTCCGAGCGCGCTCTGAATAATCAAAATTGGCGCCGGAGACGAAATTGTAATAAAGTGTGTATATCTTGACGCAAATGGGCTGAAACCAATTAATAGATTTAACATTCCAATTAATTTACAAAAAAAAAATCTATTTTGAGTAATGATCGGCAACGTCTCTGATATAATTATTGGTTTTAGGATGAGGCGTAATATCTTTAAAGTAATGATAAAACCTCGTATTCTTCATCTTCAGAACTTTCAGAAGATGATTCCTGAAATAAATAAGCATAAGCGAGAGCCTGTCTTCTATGAGATACCGCGTGGTTCGCCATTTTAATTTTATTACGTCATACTCGAGCACCGTCGCTCCGTCGAATTTTTCAGAGCACCAAAGAGCAATTCTCGGGCAGTTTTTGGGGTCAGTGGAAAACGCGATTCTGGGCGAGTGTTGCACTCGTGTTCCCAGTGGCGGACGAAAACGCGCCGAGAGTGCACATAGAGTGCTCTAGTGCAGTCAGTGGAAATCGCTATTAATTCCAAATTTAAAGTTTTTCCATATTAGGTTCATCAGGTTATCCCAATTTCAACTGAGTTTCAAACCTTATACCAAATCCTGGATACAAAGTTTACATCCTCCATGCCAATATGCAGTGTCTCCCCATTCACGCGCTTGTTTTTGAAAACCACTCTCCATTTATATTGCACGGGTTTTGAATTCATTTTCAGGCTAATTTTTTCCTCGATGTCCTGGCCAGGGACCAGGGGTGGAGAGCCGTCGTTGGGGGGAGAAATGGCCGTTTTCACGCTGCTTTGCCTTCGTTGATGGGTTTGGGATCATATCATAGGATAGCAGTGGCTAGGTGCGCCGTTTTTTTTAAACCACGAACGCGGGAAATTTGTTGGAAAGATTTGTTTTGGGATGAAGGATGGTGATGTCATAGGGGGTTTACGTTAAGGCTCGCGCGACTTGATCTAGGATTAAGGTTTTCTGAGTTATGAATCACTCGTAATTGGGGGGAGTCTGAAAATAAGCGATGCTTTTTTGGGAATCTTAATTAAAAGTTGTCTGTATATTGAGCAATTTTTGGTTCCAGACACGAATGTTTGAAGAGTATAGACAGAAGTACTCTAAACCGAAGTTATTTCACGAGTTGGGAGCTTTTCATAAATGCCTCTATTTCTCTTTCACAGAGGATTAAAATTAATGTCAATAACTTTCATTTCAGTTACTTTCCAAAGCTCAATTACAAACAAACTTGTAATAATTGCGCGATAGGTCTGGCTGGTAATGTTTAATAAACACTTCATTGTTGGGGTTCTCTCGGCCTCTTATCGTCCTTGATTTAGCTTCACTAAAGCCAGTCTGCAATAGATTCAAATCTCCGTGTGACCAGTACGAGCTGAGCAATTTTATCAAAGATCGTTAAGCCTTGGAATTAAAGCTTGGGCACGAAAACCGTTTTTATTATTTTTCTTTTCCATGAAAAAGTACAATTGAGGACTTTTTAGGATCGCCCTTATTTCGTGGGAGCTGAGTTTTATTGTTGGGATTACTTCAAAAGCCTCTCTATAGTTTTCTATTCATTTCGTTATTTGAAATGTTATCATTTAGTTAGGCTTAACTGTCCCATCTCAGTAATTGAATTTCTATACCCTTAGCATGCAGACGTGTGGGAATATTGCGATTTGCGTATACCTATGGGAGAAGCGATTAATATTGATATAACCAACTTATTTCCCCAATTGCGATCTTTTCCTAACGAGCAGATATTTTTATTTGTTCATTTTTTTTTCTTCTTTATTCCATTCTCCAGTGTTAATGATCTTCCTATTGAAGATCCTGTTTTTACATCGTTATTTCAGCTAAAATAAACACATCTATGAATTCCTTTTTTTCTCCTCACTTTATCCCTTTGTTAAGAGGACTTTGTTATGTATCTCCGAATTGGGAAAAACTAGTTAATCTTGTGTTTCGTCATTACATTTTTACCTCATTTTATTCAACCAAGGCTTAAGGTTATTTACTTATCACAATTGTTCAGAATCATTATGATAAAACCTCCAAGCTATTTATTTGTCTGGCGCCCTGAATTATTTTATAAAACAAGTAGGCGGAGTTCATGCTTGAGTGCTCCATGGGTTTCGAGTATTATTCCGTACATATTTAATTATACACGTTTAAAATTTTAATTGTAATTGAGGATAAAATTGGGTATAGTTATACCCGGGGTTATTTTGATGACTAGGTTATTAATTCCAGTTTTTCTGTACCTTGAATTTAAAGTATAATTCTTAGTAAATTTAAATGCATATAATTAATGAATTTAAATGTTTGTTTATTTATTTATTTATTCAGTTTTAATTGAGTAGATAAGAGAATTGGGACAGGAAAATTCTATCTATAATTAATGGTATTAATTCTAATTACGAGTAATTACCATTTGGTCTATTTTTCCTTTTTGCAGTCTTTCTTTAAAATTAAAGTTAAGAAACAAGAAAACCCTTATAATTAAAAGAGAAGGAGGAGGGGAATTGTTTTTACTGAAACTCTTATAAGTTTTAGGAGTTAAAAAGAAAAACAAGAAGTAAAACAGCTCGTTTTTGCAGAAAGAAATAAAAATTCTCTAATCTTTAGCAGAGCCATTTGTAAGCCTAGCGAGTTTACGATGTGATAGGCCTCCCAAAAATACTCTTTTTCCTTCTTTACCGAATAAAACTGAGTATCAAAAGAGAGGTTTTTTATCCAACACACACTCTGACTATAGAGTTATATAACTAGCGTGGCTTTTCCAGAAAAAAGAAATATTTTTCGTTCATCTCGAAGCTAGTGGATTTCGTGTTAACTAAATTGAAATACGGTGTAGTCTGCTCAAGAAGAGAGAAGAACTAAGGGTGTTTTGAAAGAAGAACTAATCTGTACTCTTTATCAAGAAAGGAGAGGCAGAAGTCCAGTACTTTTTTAACTCTAGTTTTGGGTAGGGGGAAAAAAATGGCAAGAGAGTCCAGTCTTGATTTCTTACAAAAATTGTTTTATCTGTTAGTTTCACGGGTGGGTTCAAAGGGAAGCTAATGTGGTAAAAAACTTTGTCATTTGTTTTTCAAACTTACTTGTCACTTGATTGAATTGTCAAATAGTAAATAGAGTGAGAGACAACCCAGTGTAATTTCTGTTGTTGTGTTATATGAACGTTGTTTTTTATTATTATGTAACACCTAGATTTCCGAAAACGGAGTTATGAGTGTCCTTGTGTATGTGTGTTTGTGAAGAGATGTCACAGGAAAAACGTGTTCAGTGAGGAAGTACTTAAGAAAAGATCCGAACTTGTATTGCGAAAGAAAGTGTTGCTGCAATTACAGCGTTTACTTTTTAGTTAATACCGTACCTCTTTCACAACTAATTTTGTCAAAATCAGAAAACCTTTACGAAACTTAAGCGCAGTGTTTGATGTTAGAAATTCATTCGTCTAAAGGAGTATAGTGAATTTAGTTTAAAATGGTGCTTTTAACTAAATCACTGCGAATGAAAAATGACTTTTAACCCTGAAGGAAAATTCTTTCTTTAGACCCTCCAATCCGCGTTCTTCAGTTAGAGCGATGTTGGAAATCACGTTGCACTCCTTTACCTTCGATAGCCTGTCAAACGCGACACCTTTTCTGACTTTCTTATCTAATAAATACGGTTTCGGTAGTGAGAGGGATGCTTTTATATAAAAAAGGGCCTTAAGCCGACTCGGGGATGGATAAAAACCATACTAAACACCATAGCAGCTCCATCTCCTTAGGGTTTGTCAAATAAAAAACTGAGAGATCCCTAGCTGTGGTCAGTTTTTTTTTCACTTCTGTTGAAGATACCCTTTTTCCAATCCAATCTTTGGGGTAGAAAAATAAGAAATCTTAAGAAATTTTCGGTCCCTTTTACACGCTACTACCTTTTTTTAAAAAATGAAGGTCTCTTTGGAAAAGGCGGGCGTTGATAGGGGAAGAGAGAAAAAAAATATAAAAACTCCCGAGTTACAGTTCTGGTCAAGATAAGGCTTTTACAAAAACCCTCTCGCGCCCTTAACTTACACACTGAAAGAGATGAGAGTTGGTAGTATATATATTTGCCTTTTTTTTTCTCCTTCATCCCAAATCCCCGAAAGATAGAATATATCCAGCATCATTCGTTATACAAACCCCACGAAAAGGAAGGTTTTAGGGTATAATTGCTTGAACTGATTGGGTGGAAGACTGAGAATCCGTAGAAGGATGACAATATGTAACATGATTCTTCCCAGGCTCACTTCCCTTTTTGTTTGCACTCTTGCTAATCAAACTTCAGATGGGCATCGCAAAAGTGCCAGGGTGAATTCTATAACTGTTTGGTGCTAAATTCTCAGCAATCAAACCCACAAACCTTGATTGTCTTGACGTGAAACAAAAATCAGTACACAAGCGCCCCTTGGCAAATACTTAAGCACTAATAGATAGAGTAATGATGCGTATGTGGTTAGGTTTAGTAAAATTCCTCCAAATGTTCTGATGTTGGGATGAATCATGGTACAATTTCCCCGCTTTGTGGTAACTTCTCTGGAAGACAAGTACTATATACTTCCGGTATAATCCTTCTAACAACCGACATAGTCTATTTGGTGTGATGCCGAACCACGCTGTTAACTTTATTTCCAAGGCAAACCTAACCAAACGTAATGTCTTGTGGTTGCTGAATTTGGTTTATTTGAAAATTGGATTAAATTTAGGATATGGACATGTCTTGACCTTGTTGTTTTTTATTCGGGTGGTGGTTTTTTTTTATCGCCGAGTTTTTCATCGTTTCTTTCTTTTATGTTTTTTTTCTCGAGCATTTTTTTGGGACTTGGTTTCGATCCCTTGAGATGGTGCTGAACACCAGACCAAGCGTGAAAGTATAATTGAAAAGATGACGCCGTGTGCGCGCCGTAATGCGCCTACATCCTTTACCCCCCCCCCCTGCTTCCACAGTCTGTAACTAAAAAGAAACACGGAACGACTTATACGAAACTGCTGCTGTCTCTAAGGGAACTAAAAAAATTCGCTTTTATTATCAACAATTCAGGCTTCCGGGACAGAGATTCTTTAATACTTGCTTCAAAGACACGAGATACTTTCGGAATTATTTAAGAAAGGTTGCTAGTAGATTATTTAATAGATGTATCATCTAACGATAGTCCTTGGAAAGTTCCAGAAAAAGATAACAGAAACCTAGAAGTCGATCGTATACCGTGTAAGACCAGAACTCTAGCTTTTCTTTAATCTTGTTTTGATTAACGCAACTGTTTGGGAAATGATCAACTAACTTGGTATAAAGCAACCGATTCAACCTAAGCGTAACAATCGGATGAGTAAACAAAGCCATCACTCTACCTGTTACTTAACAAGAAACAGGTAAACAGATGTAAAGAACAACAATCGAGAAAAGCAAACCGCAACACGCTAAAATATCCATGACAAGAATAAATACGAACGCAATTCGAGGAAAACGATGCTGCCGGATAAAAGGATGCTATGAGGATTGAGGTGAAAAGAGGTATTTACTATTCTAGAGAAAGAGAAAAAGGACCAGTTGCTTCCTCCGTTGCCATGGCAACTCGCGAGGATGTATTCTTTTCTCTCATACCGGTCATCTGGGAATTTTACTGCAAGAGAGAGAGAGAGCTTGATGGTAAGGAGGGGTAAAGAACTGAGACTATGGTGGATGCTGCGGAGAAACTGGCAGTGTATATATGTTGGTATTCCGGGTACGATCCATCAAGTAGATGGTGTCAACATGCACGCTCATTAACCATCAATCAAAGCCCACCGCCAAACCCCCTACTAGAAAGAAACTAATATGGCCACTATCTAGAAGACATAACCAACCCACTTCTTTAACTATATCAGCAGACCAGAGAGAGCTGGTGATTATGTTTAAATGACTGGTAGTGGGAACAATAAGTTTTTTTTATATCTGATAAGGGCGTTGGACCTCATAATGCGTTACGTCAAAGTCATCGTCTAAGCGAATAGGATCAGAAACCACGTGGAAATTTCTCAAATATTTTGAAGACGTCTCTGGAGAATCGTTAACCACAATGACACTTTGCCGAAACTGGACATAGTCAAGTGTTGGTTCAAAACATAAGCCTGCCATTTTTATTTTCCTAAGCCTTTTTATGCAAGGGTAAACGGGGAAGTTATTGTGGTCTTCCTTCTCCTGATTTCTCATCTCAGACTTATAGTCTACGGTCGTTTCCTCTCCAGGGATCGGAGACGAGTCTCGATACTCTCTGCGGTTGACGCATTTTATGGAATATTCTGTTTTCTTCATGCATATTATACAAGAGTTTCTGAATATCTCTCGATAGCTCCATTAGACTTATTGCTTGCGGTATAAGACGGTTTACGCGTGGGATTTCTTTTTGGAAAATGGTTTACGTCTTACTTTCGAAAAATATTCCCAATTTCAATTGAAAACTCCAAGTACTCTTGGAACTTTGAAGTATTGCCATTGAAAGATACCTTTTCCCCTACGCGTATCCCTACGCCGTAACTGTGTACCTAAATCGCTTTCCACTTGTAATGAACTGTCAATGTACATTGTATGTTTTGAAAAATGCCTCTTGTTTTCGTTTGAAGATGAAGTCCTCCAAAAATTCACACTGTTTTGGTTCAAAGAATAACTTTTTTTATTTCGCAAATGCGTAACCTTAACTAGGGCCCCCTTTTAAGTAATACCACGCCCAGAACGTGAAAGGATGGGGATATTCGTGCCCTCAACATGGCCCCGGTAATTCCGCGAACTTCTGAATTGAGGGTCTCTCTACTCTCTAATAAACATCCTATTTTCGAGCCCCTTTATACAGTTACGTTCACATTTTATGGATATCCTACTGGACGCTTTGTCCAGCAAGAGGATATAAGGATTCTAGTATATTAAAGTCATAGTTTGCGGAAACACGTGACCGACAACGCTATTAGTGCTTTATATCACTATACATTTACAATCTGAAACGTGAATTTCTCGGAATAACTTAATAAATTTGTTCAAGTTCTTCAGTGTGAACGAAACTTTGTCAGTTATTAAGGGTGTCGTGGATTGAAACATCTCGTAACTAGGCGGTGACCTCTATATATGGCCCATCCAATGGAAAGTTCAACTTTAGTCTCAAGCGCTGTGAAAACTAACCCCATGTTCCTTAATTAGTAACCCGAGCTAGGGAAATTGGGTTGATAATTTCCAGATGGTTGAAAACAGTTTCTTTCTAAACATCTAGGCTAGAGTTTGCAACTCCTTAAAAATTGCTATATGATATAAAACTCGGATAATTTTATTTATTGTTACCGAATCAAAAAGTTATAATAGAGTAAACATCTTTAATTTGAAAGTCATTTATGGAAACAGCCCACCGCTAAAACGATTGGGGGCCTGTATACTTCTTTGATTAGTGGGAAGTAGACTCAACGCAGACTGTTATTGGAGTACACCGGGAGAAAAGGGGGGAGGGGGAAAGAGAGATACGCGCCATCTACCGATGCTAATTGCCAATGCCAAAGACCACCAACGCAGTTTTGCCTCGCTCTCCAGAGTCACTATATAGTTATTACTTCGTAGCACGCGGCACGGTTCAAAGTTGATACCCAAGTCTAGAAGTTGATGGCTATTTTCTACGCGAAGTTATTAAATGGTCTTATCATACTGTCGCTGTGGGTATTCAATTCGTTAGAGGTTAATCTGCGCAGGCGCATAAACTCCAAAACCCGGCTGTTTGGCACTCCCTTACCTTCACCAATGGATAACCCTTGTTGGATAACCCTTTTCGATGTAAAAAACGGGGTAGGCAACCCAAGGTATCGGGACATACAAAGGGGTTGATACATTGCCGTCTTTGCGCATTCTCATGATACAAAAAGACTAAAGCGCAGGCGTCAAAAAACGATGTGGATGGCAAAGTTTTACCCCCGTGCCTTTCCCTCTCAGTTACATCGAAATGGTCTATTGAATCTTATATCGAGGAAAACCAGGCGCGTGGTCTATAAAAACCATAGCACGACCTAAGGGAAATTTTGGATTTAGTCATTCTAAGTTTAATTTCAGCAGTGTTTAAACCTAGGGGTGAGGTAATGAATGAATTGTATTCCCCTGAGCTCATTGTGATATGTTTTATGCTTATTTCTGGTTAATTGACTTCCGAGAGAAGTTGATACAAAGTCAAACTCTCCCGGAAAGCTAGAAAGGTATTTTCGATATCGGAGGAAATACAGAGTTGCAGCGGCAGCAGCAGACTCCTGGATGCGTGGCAGGTACCAGACCTTATTGGGCGTACCGTAAACTTATTGTGTCCGATTCGTTACAGATGGAGCTGGAAGAGGGGAGGAAAATGGATGGGGGGGGGGTTGGAAGAGGATTGAGACGAATTGAGAATCCCCCTTTTTCCCCAAACATCGACGTTAATGGCCCCTGTTGTATATCCACCGTGACCCCTATATACAGTCTGGCGATTTGCAGTTATCGCCGGGTGGTCGCGTATGCTTGAAACAATGGCTCTGAAATGAAGAGAAGAGCAGCTATATACTCTTTCTGATGTTTTATTCCTAGTATTAATTGTTTATTTGTTGAGTAGCGTACGTGGGTTATACTCCTGTCACAGTAATTAAAAGGAGAAACAATGGCATTAGAGATAATTAGTTATCCTTAGTAATATAATTTTGATACAAAGCGCCTGGATCTGTAACATTTATCTAACTTCGTCTAAAAACGTCGCGCCAAGGAAATAGTCCAGTTTGAACTTATTTTTACTGTATGATAAAAATTTAAAATAGAAAATGGGGAGAAAAAAATCATATTTTGAAAATTGCAATTCATATATAGATGCCCACCCAAAACTTTCATGGGCTGTCATTGAAAAATTGAAAATTCTAGCGTCAGAATATTTTTCAAAATCGGATGAAAAAAATTAAATTTATATTTTTTTAATATTTAATTACCAAAATTAATCTTTAATAAATTGCAAGGAGAGAGAGATAGAGAGAGACGTGAATTCATAAATCAGTTGATCACGTGAACTCTTAAGGATTTAATTCCAAAATGTCGTAGAATTTCACTAACAACTAGCTATACCAAGTTAAGAGAAAAATATTATTTAAGTATGATGTCAGAAATCAGCTAGACCACCCTGTTTTGGTTTTAAGATGATCCAGCTAAAAATTTTCGTTTTCGAAGGCGGTTTTCTCAGTTAAAAGAAAAATGCACTGTCAGTTTTAAACGGACTCATTCCACGGCAATGGCGTGTAATTATTGGTCCTTATTTTTTTGTGTGTGGACTTCTTCTTTAAGGAGATCGAAAGTCATCTTTTTCCCCCGCCGCCAGCGCTTTGCAGGTCTGTCTCCCAACTATCTTTATTTTACCCCAAGTGATGGTTTAATTTCTGAAAAATCACTTCTGGAAGCTCGCTGAGGTAGTATAAGTAGCCCGAAGAATTAGGTCTGTAGAGTGTACGAAACTTATTATTCGACGTTCCTATATATCCTTAGCCCCAAGGCATGCCTTCTACTTACTTTTGGACTATTTCTTTTCCGTATACCGTGATTGCGTGAGGTATTGAGTGAACTCGCGATGGGAGAAGATCAAGGGAAACTTGTAAAGTGGATAAGAAGTTAAAAAGTAATTAGGAAAGTGTAATTAGCGTCTTTTCGCTGTGGCGACGGTGGGACCCCTCTAGGATACCTTAAATGAAGCTATTGATGTTAGTCTTTGAATAGAGAACCTTTGATGAGCTTTTATAGAGCACCCAACTATACTGCTGTTTTGGGTGATGTACAAGAGTTAGTTAAAATGGCCCGGAAATAGGGCTGTGCGAATAGTACTTTTTAAGGTATTCGTCGAATACCAAATAGCAATGTTTTTGGGAGCCATCTCTCGGCTCGGAATAGGAAAATGACCAAATAATTTGACCAAATAGTGTGAAGTCCAAATATTCGACCAAATTTAAATTTCTATAAAACTATTCTACCAAATTTCAAATTTATAAATGATGGGACACTGAAAGGTACTATTTAAAACCTGAAAACTTATTTTTGAACGAACCAATGTTTCATTTTAATCAAAATTAGGTTAGCTGTCAATATACCCCTACTCGCTTTGCAGTGCATGAGCTCTTCCATGATGATACCATACTTTTTTATAGCCCTATACTGTAGTGATATGTTACTTACAAGGAATTTCGTCAAGTTCATTTACCCATTACCTCTTTAAACCTCTCGTGGATTATTCTTGTCTATGAACTTCTAGACTGAGTGGCTGATTCCAGCTATAGCCTCATAGATCACGCGACTCGGTGAAAGCAGGCAATATTTAACAATAGCCACGTCGGTATTTCAGGCTGAGTCTGCCGAGTCGCGTCATCTCTGAGGCCATGATCCAGCGGAAACGCTATCACAGCGCCCTCAAGTTCACAAAATCAACTGAAAAATTCTAAAACTTGTTGCGAATACCAAATAATTTGGTCAATGGACAGATAAAAACATGCATTTTCTCGTGGTTTTATCCGCTATAGAATAGTCGGTTTTTCGAAGCTCATTATTTGGTATTCTAGAATTTTGAAAACCATTATTCGATTCGTCGGTGCGAATAGTAAACCTCAATTTTGACCAAATTATTTGGTCCGACCAAATAGTAACGAATAGTCTGCACGGCCCTACCCGGAAAACTAATCTACCCTTTCAGACCAAGGGTATTTTCAACTGGTTCAGACCTTAATGGGTAGAGTTTCTGCGTAAGGACTTAACACTTGATTTAGGAAAAACTATAGACAACGGAAAAGTCCTTAATACCAGTAATGTTAATACTTTTTTTAAAAGATTCATCTATTCCCAAAGTTTCATATGCGCTGCAAAACTCGTATAACGTTCATACTCTTTTCGAAAACGATTGTGAGAATGAAAGAGCGCATACGGTGAAGATTTGCTTTATGAAATAGAAATACAAATGCATCGATACGAAAAATACCTGCTCGAAATTAAACTAAATAATAACCTTTAAAGTTATCTTACTCTTAATTGGTTCAACTAAGTCAAAAATAAGTATCTTCTTCAACGGATATTTCCTGTATTTTTCGGTATTGACTAAAAATAGTAACATACTCAAACAATAAATCTAGAAAAATTCAATAATATTATTGCGTAAAAAACCATTGAATTTCATTTTAGCTTTCCTTCGTCTCGAAAACTATATATTCCCACGGGAGCAACCCTTTTCTCGAGGAGCGAGCTATAGAGAGTTTGTGGAAAATGGAGGAGGCGGCTCAGAGATGTATTGGGAGGGAAGTGGCTAGAGAAAAGCAATTCGTTTTAATAAATTATTTTTCAATATCGAGGACCTGAATACCCTATACCCGTGCGGGGAAAGTTCGTGGCACGCGTTTTACTTTCGACTGGAACCCGAATTAAAGCGTAGAGCGTATCCCATTTCCAGGAGCGGGTTGGTGGCTCGCGAACGAGCGAGCGGGCATCGCCGAGTTTAGTTTACTCAAGATAAGAACGTGATAAATCGCGCTCTCTCGTTGGACTTTGCTCCCATCTCGGTTATATAACCCTTTATCCCGGACTAAAACGTCCCCTGCTTCTCCGATATATCTCAGTTCAACCGTAATTTTTACAGGGCTTGTCATCGTTTAAAGCTTGGAAGTGAATTGCCAACAGGTTGAGCCACAATCGGCTTCGAAAACTAAGCAATAGGCAGTCATCTGTTGGAAGAGGACAGAGAGAAGGGTTGCTGCCCTTACCCCTCAAAATGGCGGAGAATTTTATGGAGTGGAAGGCTAGGGAGGGAAGATTTTAATCCCTTTGCAGCAACTATGGACGACCTTAAGACCGTATTGCATTTCAATCCATGTGGTAATAATCGTAGTTGATAAAGTTAATCGGGCACCCACGCGGCGCACGTAACTAAGTTGATGCCCCTTCGCTTTGCACCTTTACTCGCGCCCAAAACCTTAACTCCACACCCTAATTTATGATTCAAATTGACAAGATATGCCCATTACCGAAGCTCTTGGTTCGGACGAGATAGAAATTCGAACGAAGAGCCAGCGCCTAGAGATATAGTTTTGGTGCGGTATGCCGCGCTGGATTCTCTTCTAAAAATATTGCCTTAGGACTTTGTACTTGTACCTTTTCCAAGATCGAAAACAGATATCTTATATACTAAACTTTAAAAGGTGGGATATTTAGGAGTGAAACTGACGATGCGTGCTTCAACCGTGAACGCCTTTTAAAAATTAATTTTACCCAAAAGAGAATATTAAATCATTTCTCGTAAAAGCGAGTGTGTTTTCGGAAACGCCAAACATTAAAGCTGGAAGTATTTTTGAGAGTTGATCCTTTTAGAGCGAAATTCATTGCGTTAATGCAATTTGAGGAACAAAAATGATGCTTATCTGCATAAATTTACTTAAAGATAAAATAAAATTACTCCAAAACTTTTTAATAATTCCCAAAGATCAGAGCAACATTAATCTAAAGTAAATGTTCGTGTATTTATATTAACGCCAATTTATATTCCCCCATCCTTCGTATAAATGACACCATCAAATTCCAACAAACGTCCGAGCAAAAGTCTCCAAAACTTCCTGGTACAACTGCCAGAAAAAAAGCCTTTAAATTTAAAGTCAGAATGATATAAAAAAATGTGTGCAGTAGAAGACACGTCCTCGGAAAAGCTATTTCACATCAATAAAGACCTTAAGCCTAAAAAAGTAATACAAAATAAAAATAGGATTGTAAAAAAGGAAGTCGAAAAATTCCTAGATCTTTCTATCTAATTTTTTTTCTTCTTCCAAATCCAGGAAAGCATAGAAATAGTTTAACTCGAAGATTCGTAAGATAACGAGAGTCAGTTTGATAACGCAATCAATATCTTTAGCGAAGCCAATTTCTAAAGGAGCTTTGTATATTTCCTTTGCCCCTAGTAAACGTGTTTCCCGCTGTACTCTTACGTTCTTGGTGCAGCCGACATCCCAGGGAAATTAAATAACTGTTTACCCGCAAGCTGTTCGCTTTTTCAGATTGTAAAAATTACTGACTTAAGATGTCTCGAGATTTGAAAACACAAGAATATTCATTTTGTCTAGAATACAGAGATTCCTTCTATTTGGAATCTTTAACTTGCAATTTTCTAAGACTTTCTGTTTGAACTAAAGGGGTGGGTGTTTAGAAACCGTCACCTCTGACATCACACCTAATGTACTTGAACTTAGAAGCCAAATGACGTAAGTTACGTACCTAACCCGAATGTAAACAACGACCTTTTGCGTTGTGTTAACGATTCGACGGTTGTCCTATATTCCTGAATAACCAATGAAACGCGAGGAAGGAGGAGCTAGCTATTTTAAGCCCTTCCCTTTATCTTCCATCAAATGTTTGCATGGGGTCTATGACTTCTTAAGGATTCCAAGTATTCCTGATTTTGAATCTGGGCTTTGTATTCGATAATTTCGAAATAATTTATTTCTGAAAGTGTAAGTATCATTCTTGGAGATCCTATCATATCAGGTTCCTCTAAAATAGTTTTCTTACGTTAGCATTTTCTTCTTCTCGATTTATTCTTTTCTTCATGTTTTTTTACGAGAAAAAGAAGCGGAAAGATTTGAAGAGAGAAAAAAAAAATTCTTATTGAAACGATGTAAGCGTTAGGAAATGAGTCGAAAGAATCTTATTTAAAAAATAATAATAATAAAAAAATTATTTTATTCTTGTTTTGGGGGACATGTTTTACGTTTGCCCCCTTCTTCTTCTAGTCTGACGTCGGGGGGATATTAATAATTGGTTCTATCTTGAGAGACTGGAATCAAAAACTTGATTTTCTATCTCCTCCCTGCACTATAAAATAAAGTATACGGTATTTTAAATTTCATTATAAACCCTGGGAAACTTTGGGTGTTCATACTTTTTATTTAAGTTGGTGGTCCGGCTGATGAAATGCAAAAAATAGTTTTCTTGGGACCACGGTCCTTCAAATGGGTTTGCTTCTCTCATTTTGATTTAGGTTTATTGAATGAAGTGGTGGTGTTCTTAGGCCCCAAATGATTTGTGATATTGAGCTAGATTGCTAGAGAGTTTTATTTCTCCCAGAAAATGCAAATCTTTCTTACTTTGATTCAATTTTGTTTTGGGGAAGAGTCTTGTTAACCCCAATTTGAAGGGATATTTGGAATTCTATGGAAATGGGATATTTTGATGAAAATTGCTTTGCTTGGGATGGGGGTCCATTTTCTTGTTATCTTATAGCTTCAAGTTTCAATTTTGGTAAATTTTAACGTTTTGCTAAAAATAATAGGAAACGATTTCGGTTCCATCAAGAACCAATAAGAGACGTTGCAAGATAGTACCTTGATCTCGGCTAAGATTCCCATTAAATTCATTCTTAAACCTCTTTTATGGATTCTTGTTTCTGCATGTTTAAGTTCCAATTGGAGCTGCGGATTTAGCTCCTGAAACTGAAATTACACTGAGATATTTAACAGTAGGAAAAATTCAGTAGTATTAATACTTTCTAGGCATAATATCATAAATTTCAAAAGTTCAACCAAACTTTCTTATTGAATTCGAAATTGAAACCCCAAAACCATTTTAGATATTTTTTATACCCCTCAAAAAAAGTCAAGGCAAAAAAAAAACCCCCATTCAGTCATTTCATATCATTCCTTATAAATTCTTGCAATTGCAATAAAAAAACCTTGAAAGGAATTCAGGAAAAAAAAAGAAATAGCGACCGTTATTAAAAACGTGTATTCCATCAACTAAGCTTAGAAAAAAAAAGAACTCTTCGATTCTCAAACTCTTTTTAAGAAACAGCGAACGTTTTTTTTTCTTGCTTGCAAAAACTAGGTCTTCCAGTGGGCAATATTATATTGCCGAGGCAATATTATATTGCCAAGAGACTAGAAAATGCAGAGGTCATTTCGGGATTTAAGAAGAAGATAAAAAAAAATGATGCATGATGAGAATACTTTTGAGAAAGCCGAGTTTTTAAATCCTCAAACGTATGAGACTACACGCGCTCCCGACCACCGAGGATGGATTAGTAAATGAGATACTTGAGGTGATGTATCGACTTTCCTTCAGAAATTAAGCATGGTGTTTTACTCAGTTAGATCCTTAAGATTGATTACTGTTTTTGTCGTCGTCACAAAGACCGCGTTCAGCAGCTTGTACTTGTATTTTCAAGTACACTTGATCGGTTTCTTTCGCCAATAACTTAGTTTCTGAACCATCTCATCTATCCGCGTATTGTTACTCGATTGAAGACTTCCATATATCCAAGAACATTATTTTAGAAAGAAAAGAAAAAACCTACCATCTATCCATTCAGTCATAGAAAAATTCCCAGAAGACGTTTCGGGCCGCAGATGCAACCGTGGTTAAAGGTAGTCTACCCTGAGTTTTCGCGCGCATTTTTTCCAGTTTCCCGCGTAGTTCATACAAACACTAAAATTATGGAGCGAAGTATATAGAAAAATAGCCGGCTTTAAACTGAGAAGAACCAATAAGGAACTCTCTCATAAATTCGTTTTCATAAACAGTCAATATTGCCACTATACAGTTCTTGAGAAAAAATGCGGTTCATCTCATAGGGTATTGTTCAAAATGCCTCCTAACTCTCCCTATGGAGTTACAATGTTTTGGTTGACTTAATAATATTGTAATTTTAGATTGGGATGGATTCAATCGAAATCTTCTAGGGTTTCATCCTAGAAAAGGCTTAGCGGGAAGTTCCAATCGCAATTCGCAATAGAAATTCAATTTATGGGATTCACAAGTATTTTTTATTTTGGAGTTTGGATTTTTAAGGATTATTGGCGCTCTTGTTGGGGATATCTTGAAAATATACGAGTGTTTTATTACCTTTTTCGTCAAGGACTCCAGGGGTATGTGATGTGCTAATATAAATTTGCAGGCTTAGAAATACCATTTTTCCAGTACTAAAGTATGGAGTTACAGGGTCGTTCTAAGGTTGCGAAAGAGTAGAATGGGCCTCGGGACATAGGGATGGATACATTGCGCCTCTGAAATGGTTATAGTTCCAAATTCTTGAGGCTGGTATTTGTGGTTTTGGAGCAGTTTCAATATTGGCCAGGTACTTTACCGAAAACGTATGTGCAGAAAAAAGCCGGAACGTTTTGAGTTCAATAAGATTGAAACGAAATGGAATATAGATTAAAAATTAGACCTGCATCTTGAAAAATACGTAATTTTAGCACTAATAAATAAATATATTCAATTCGGGGTAGAATGTATCGCGTATCGTTAGAAGTATTAACATGAGAAACTGAAAGACAATGATTTCTAATTTAATCATCCGTAAAACACTCCAATCATTACTTGAAAACGGGGACCCGTCATAGAACATTTTCGACTTAAATAGTCCAAAAACAGCTGCCCATAATTGCTGACTGACCTTTCATAAATGCTCTGTGTGTAAATCGGAGAATACTGTTTTCATCTTGAACTTCCTGGAATTGTTTAGTATATACGTGTTTTGAAATACACGAAAGGGATAGAATAAAGCTCATTAATTTTCGTCTTACCTATCAAGCGAAAAATATCTCATTGAAAAGTTTCTTTTTAATTCCTAAACATTCTAAATTATCCGAGACAAACTGACAAATTATCCTGTCCCATTAAAGAGATGTCATTTACGATAAGATGACTTGTTGCACCGGTTTTTATAAATTTTTTGTTTCGTTTCTAGGGCCCTATAGTTAGGACTAACTCAATAGCCGAGTAAAAGAGGCCCCTCCTCCACCATTTTCAACTTTCTGCTGATTAGGAAATAATTATAATTAAGATTTAATTTCTAATTAACCTTAAAAAAATTGCTCTCTAGCTGCCTATACTCCTACTTAATTATTTTTGCGCCAACCTTCCAATACCACACACTAAGTACGCTGTTCAAATACTTGTTTTTCCGCGAAATTAAAAACAAGATGATCGCGGTACTTCAAAAGCCCTTGAATGAAAATTTGTTCAGATATTCTCGGAAATTAAACATCACTTTAAGGGAGATTAAAGTGGAAAATAATCAAATTACTTTTTTTATCGATTCTGCTATACTAATTATAAGACCGACTTGCATAAGGAAACATAAAGGAAATATATCCTAATGAGTTTAATAATTAAAATAGATTCGTATATGATTGGAAAATTAAAAATTCGTGACTTCAAGCAATCGTGTAACGCCCTGCTTTCTAGATAACAAAACATTCGTAACCAAGTTCTTTATTGTTAGATGCTAAATGAATATTCGAATATCGCCTTTTCAGACGATAAAACTTTTAACTCGGCTAGATGGGTCAAAAGGTTTAGTCAGCAAAATTTGGTCAGTGATCAATTTTTAATTTGGTTATTGAACTTGTTCAACTTCTGTTCTCACGACCCAACTAGTTCACTCATTTAATGAGTTCAAAAGTTGTATCATCTAAAAAGTCCATTATTAATCTCATACTAATAAACCTCGTTGATTTTAAGGTTCCTAAGGATTAAAGTATTTTTTTTTTCATTTACGTGAGGTACCAATACCTTTAATAGAAGTAAAAATAAAAAATCCCACGAAAATGTCCTAAAATCTACCTTTGGCAATTTATCATGTAGGCACTTATACCCCGCAGTTGAAACATACTTTTTTTTTGCCGATTTATTTTTTTTTTTATATTAGACTTGGCCAATTAAAATAAACCCGTCCACGTTTTTGACACTAGGCGATTACCATTCATTAATTCTAATCGCGTATGTGTATCTTACGCTCTTTCCAAGACGAGTCGCGAGTCGGGTACTAATGGATTAAGTATATATAAATTTTAGCCTTATTTTAGGCATGGATGTCATATGACGGGTTCGCCTTGTGGCTCTGGCCAAATCTTGAGCTAATAGCCCTCGAGGTTGCGTCTAATTTGCATATTTAACCAAGGTGTAATTTGACAGATCATTTGTTATCCGTTAACAAGTAAGGAGTATATATTAATGTCATACCAGTATTTACCACGTTTTACAACCGCCAGAGTTGCATACAGTATGACGTTGCGATTTTGAGCGACCGAAAGGTATTCTTGATGCCATAATTGTTTTAGATTAGGTTTGAAATTGAGCGTAAACTCTTTAAAACTTATTTTTGTCTTAGTGTTGAAGCCAAATCAACTTTTATTATAGCAAAATCTTAAATTTTGAACATTGATAAAGCCTTACGTTCGTACGGTATGTACCATAAGTTTGTCACTGGTTACTGAAAGCTTGTAATGATGTGACGTAGGTAAAGCGACGCCTGGTGAGGCGCTGTCACAGGTTTAGTAATGCAGACTAAATAGAAAGATGGACTGCAAAATTAACCGAGTGTAGTCAATCCGAGCTTGACGGTTCTCGTACTAGCTCTCAGTAAGTCTGAAGTATTACGAAAATTAGATAGTGTCATAGTTATGGATTCAAACTTATGATAAAGCTTAATATGGTCTGTTTTCGGTATAGCATTCGATGATATAAAAATATCTTTTTATTGGGTAAAACAAACGTACCAACAGAAGAATTCAGTCAAACTTAAACTTCTCAAGTATGAATTCCATAAAACTGGTATTTTTTAGGCGTAATTTAAATTCTCGGGCTGTTTTACACCGAAATTTCATAAAAACTGCCGGCAATATTTTCAGAAACTGATGGGGAAATCGCGGTTTGAAACAAAATGCTAATATACCGGCAGAAAATATTTCAAATATCCCTTGGGCGATTTCTTGTCATCATTCTCGTTAAAATTTCATAATTCTTACCTGCCCTCCGTCCTATTATTTCTTACTAAACTTTGTTCAAGAACAGTTTGCACAAACTAATGAACGCTGGTACGGATTGACACGTAATGTTAAACGTCATAGGAATGAAAGTAGTCCTTGCAAACTGATCTTGATCGTGAGGACGCTCTATTATTTTGCCTTGTGTACTTTGTTCGTGTTTACACACGCTTTAATATAGATAAGTATCCTGATCCAAAAAATCTTAATAGATTTTTAAAAGTAGTCATTTTCCGAGGGGTTGCTTTGTGGCCTTAATAAGATAATATCGTTTTTGCCAAATTGATTTGCAAGGAAACGTTGGTAACATATCTTCTTTAAGTTTGTCTTGATACTGTTATTTCAGTGACAACTCGTTCTACTTGGAGTTATCATTTAAATCATAAGATTGTATGATTCACTAAACTCGGTATTGCAGTCCAAATTCCTATATTTAGTCTGTACTAAGCCTTTGACAGCACCTCACCAGGCAACCTATCACTTACGTCACTTCATGAGAAGCTCTCAGTAACCAGTGACAAACTTATGGAACGTACTTTATGAACTTATGTTTAAATCAATATTAAGACACGTACTTATCGTTGTTTTGTTACTAATGAAGGAACTTACAGTACTTTTTGGACTGAGTCACGACTTAAAACTTTGTCAGTATTGAGGGTTGCTAATATTAACCTCCTTATTGCGTATTTCCGCGAAATTCTGTGTAACCAATCTTCAGAGCTCGTAATTACCTTCAGCGGAAAATGACTATCATTTAGGTCTAACGAGTTTCTAGTTAGAGGTATTCGCCATTTTCTTCGTTTTCAGAATACTAATACATTAATTAAAGGTGATTACTTAATCATAAGAACTTTATTTTACTCTATCGAAGATATTTCCGGCGCTTAACTCGACCGTGCTGTGTTTGAAAGTTAATATAAATTTTTAATTACCTAATTTATAATTTCGAAAGGAATTAGTTAGACTAAGGTATAGATTCTCATCCTTTTTGACCTTTAACCTTCAAAGCATTTTGGGGACCTGACATTTATAAGGCTTTGTTTAGATGTAAAAGCATTGATCCCATTTTATGTATATGCAAAGTGTATATCATCACTATTTTTCCCTATCAAATCCACATTTATTGACTTTTCAAGGCCTGAAATTTCAGATCTTTCAAAACATATTTACGCGTCGTTTATTCCTATATATTATACCTCTCCCCGGGAAGTTAATGTTTCGAGAAGAACAATGCCATATGCTTTTGAAATTTGAACAAGCCCTCGTTATTTTTCTAAATCTTTCTAAACCTTTAAAATACCTCTCATTTGAGCCCGAAAACGAGTAATCAATGTCAACAACACGTACGCACTCTTAGCTATATGAGAACTGATAGGACAACAATTACTCCAATGCTGACACACGTTCTAATTAGGGATTGTGGTGTGGGTCTATTGGCATTACCGTTGCCATAGCTGTTCTAAAACGTCCTTTCATTGTTGTTGTTGTTCTTGTGAAATGATCTACAAATTAATTCTTTAGCGCGTAATTCTTTGAGCTTGTATAGTGGAGTGACGTAACGTTATAAATTCTCCTAGATGGCATACTTTAAATTTTCAAGTGTTTTCCCTTATTTTGTATTATATCAGGGATAGATTTAATTTTAGAAGTAGGAATGGAGAACGCGGTTAGTATTTACTTCAGTCCGACTCATAGCCCAGTATAGAGCCCCTCCCTCCAACGCGTAACGAAAAGTTTATATTATCTTATTGGCTCAGTTAAAGTACGTTTTGATGACGTTGCTGATGGGGACGGCGAAAAATACGTAATTCCTTTTCACCTCTGTTGCTATGACCCGCCTCTTCTTTCATACCCCTCTGTCCCGTGGAAGGGGTCCGGGACTTTGACGCGCCCGATCTCCATTCCTACTTCTAAAATTAAATCTATCCCTGATTATATCTAATTACTCATTTTTGACAATAATTGATAGTGAAATGAATTTCTATTCGTACACCAAAACTTCATAGGTCTGTATTCTTCCGTCATGCTGTCCTCGACTATTTGATAGAATCTTGACGATTTAGTGTACATCTGATCTTTTGGACGCTGTACAAAACGTAAATTTATTGAATATGACCAAGGCCTAAATTTCACTAAGCCTTGGCTGGAGAAGTCTCTCTATACGTAACGTTATAATATAGTAGCGGGCTTTTAAAACATATCATCTCATATAAATATCGTTATCGCATGCTTAAAATCCGTGAAAAATACGATTCCAGTGATGAATGAAGCGCTTTTCATACTCCTTTAAATGCCACCCCTCCCACTCTCTCCTTCTAGATCCCGCGTTTAATCTCCGACCATCCTTTTCGGGTTTATGTAATAAGGCTAAGATATAAATTTCAAAGGTGGTTTTGAAGTGTCATCGTATAGTTTCACCGATATTCCACGGATCTCTTTTAAAATCATTCGGGAATCTAGCTTCAAAGACTCGAATAATAAGGTCAATTCTAGTTGCTACTGCATTTATTATGGTTTAGTAGTAAAGGACCTACGAAATAGAATGTTTAATGAAGAGTGAGTAAAGTTGCAGGAAAATGGGGGAAAAATAAAATAAAAATTCTTTTGAAGCTTATTCGAATATTTAGTAGATACCTTCTGAAGTTAAGTACCATCTTATAATTTTCTTGAACCAAATTCATATAAATTTTAATATAATTCCGTTTTCATAGTAATTAAGGTGTGGGTTTCTGAAAGTTTTAAGTTTAGTAAACTTTAACTTAAAGCTTTCTTTCTAACCTCCAAAATTTTGTACACGAGTGGTTACCCCCTCGAAAATATGTTTAATGCTTAAACTTACGCGCTATGAGGTGGCCGAGCGAAGTATCCAAGTATTTTATTGTAATGAAAACCGAGAATATCAGTCGCTAATAAATAATGTTCGTTTTAGGGAAATGTTCTTGCCATTCTCACGTATACGTAATCATCATGGCATTAGTTTCATCTTTGCCTATTCCGAACCCTAAAAAAACCTTATCGATTTCACCGCTATCTTTTTAATTTTTCAATATTAATTGGTCGATCCTTTCGAGCCTCATTTCCATTGCCCCTTTCAATTGCTCTTCCCTCCCTGCTTCTTAATCTTAAACCAAAATGGGAAAGTCAAGCATCATAAATTATCAAATGTGGCCACAACTATGTTAATGTATTAATCGGGTTGACTCCCTCTTTAAGACATTTTGTCGCCGTAGCCCAAGAATCAAATGCCTCTTTCTCTGCTTCCCCCCCCCCACCGCCAAACCCCTTTTTCCCATTTGACCCTAACCTGAAATTGATAAATCTAAAGTTATCGAACTCAGGTTAGGTAATCAATTTTGGATCCCTTGCGCAGGGCAATTGAAAAATTTTGGGACGTTTGAACTTTTGAAATTTAAACGCTAATCAAAAATGGAAGATAATTTTGTAATTCTTGTAATATATTTAGATATTTTTGCCTACGTGAAGCGGAGCTTTAGGGATTAAGGCTTACAGAAAACGGTTTAAGGATCGCCATCACGTGGGGTCAGAATGTAGACAAATACTTTGGGTTATCCGGTGGTTCAAGATGTTTAACATGACTTCATGATCTTTGATAACTTTGTTTCAACTGCTTCTTCGTCGCTATAGGCAATCTTTGCAATCTTTAGGGAGCCCTTTTAAAATAAAGGGGTTTTCCCGGGGAAAAGGCTTTTGGAAATTGATTTCATTTATCATTATCGTTAATGCAGATGGTCGCTCGCTTTTAAAGGATATCTGAGGTTGATTTTTAAATGGGGAAAACGGGCCGAGGTAGTTCAAAATGCTCCGCGCTAGATATTTTATATCTATAATCGCCGTTTTTGGTCTTTTTTCGTACAAAAAAAAAAATAAGAAGCCTACGCTTTTTCTGCCATTTTGGGGTTGAAATTGAAAATAACTTTCGCTAGCGATTTTATTTAAAAAAAATTCAATTTGAGCATGCCCTTCAAAACGTTTGAACACGATTCCTTTGATAGCTTCGAAAAGAAAATGTGGAAATGTCTTCAAATTTTTTCTTTCTTTTTACTTTATTAAATGGGGATCCAATTTAAAGGGTTGGTTATTTGTGGTTCGGAACTTTAAGATGGATTTTTTTTATTCGCAGAATTCTTTATCTTGAGCGTTAGTTAGATTTTAAAAGATTCCCTCCGATGTCCGATCTTTAAGATTTTTCCCGAGGGGGTAGACACTTGAGAACTCAGGTGTACAATATGACTTGAACTCAATGTACTGTCAAAGCTGAACTGTGAGTTCCGATTACTTCCGAAGGATTTGAACTCAATGCACTTTCAAAGCTGAACTCTTTTGAACTCAGGTCCAGAGCGTATGCCCCCTCGATTTTTCCATCTCCAAAAATGAGAGAAAACCCCAAATTCTTGGTATATTTTGATTATTCATGGTTGGACATTTCAACGAAACACCTTCCTTCAGTAAATTTAATATGTCCTCTGCTATAAACTGACTTTAATTTATAAAATTAAACACAATAAACCTATAAATGACTTGAAAACGTTCAAAGATAGCATTAGACTTTAATTTTTCAGGTTTTCCCTCCCCAATATTCCCGCGGTTTGTTTGAGCATTGTTACAACTAATCACGATTAATTTTCATCCCACAAAAAATTATTAATTGAAGGTCAGTCACGTATTGTTAAGTACTTGTATATATTTTTTTCTTAACATTTACCGACCCAAACAAACCTGTTAAACAAAGAAACAACCCTAAAAAAATTCGAAAATTTTGAACCTCTGGTAAATTTCGAACCTATTTAAGTCCTGTTTCGGTATATATATGATCAAGATAATACCCGTAAAATTTACCTCAAATATTTTAAAAAACTAAATATTTCAATACATTTTTATCTACGTGTGTGCTTATATTAACACTACGTAGCTTATAAGATGGGAGAACTTTGTTAGTAAGTTCGTGTTTGTGTGTTTGTGGAGATTGGATACACGAAAAACCAGTTTGTAAGCTACTGTTTAAGAAAACATTCAACTACCAGCTCCTGGCTCGTATAATTAGGAAAGAGAGGCTTTGTATAATTTTAGCCATAAAAAGTCTGTGAAGTTTAATTATCATCATGATAAGGTGTTACATTTAGAATCGAGCTCTAACACACGTAGCTTTTACTACTAAATAACAATAATTTGTCTTGTTTATCCGAAATATTCGAAGATAAAAGAAGATGAAGAAAAAAAGATGGCCTGAAGGGTTTTTGATCAATCCATTTACCCTTGAATAAAATTGGAACACGATTTTTACTAAGGGTTGTAACAGCCTTGAAAGGTCAAAATTATCCATAGAAAAACCTGTATTTTTATTGAGTAATAAGTGAATTTTCATGTTGCATTCAGTTATAGCGGGGATAGCGTGGTGGAAATGGTTTTGTAAGTTTTGTTAGCAGAGTTTTAAATTAAACCTATTGTAATTACGTTGAAACGTTAGGTAACTCTATAACATTAAGTATGACTTTAAAGAATTGGACTTAAGTTGAAATCTATTTTACGTAGTCGAAAATAGATAGCTTTCAGTTTCGAAGGGTAGTACGTTACGCACTACTAAATCTTACCGCGATTCTGGCAGCCATATTGGTGGACTTCAGCTTTCCTTCCGCATAGAGACCACCAATATGGCCGCGAATCATTAATTAGCTCGTCCCCCAACCTAACTCTTTCTATTCTTGGGAATCATTTTTCCAACATAATTTGCCATTTATTATAAAATTAAATCGTACTTAAAGTTGTTACGTAACTTACGTATTTGAAATGGGTCTGAAAGGACTAAGTTACACAAGCACGTTCTTGGTTTTTTAAACTAACGCTCGGTTATAGCTTAAGGCGCTAATTTTAACCCTCACCGTGAAAATAGGTACCATCTATATGATCTGTTCGACACTGGGTATTAATTTGATTTATTGACAGTATAATTAAATGATTAACCCCTAAAGAAATAGCCAAAATGCCAGTCTTAAAATGCACCAAGGAATAAGCTAGGCGCCTTTATACAACGATGTAAACACTCGCGGCGAAATAAACGTGGTTATTGCGCTTAAGATGTGATGGAATTTTTAGCGACTTTTCTTTCTCTATTGGATTAAAATCGGTTATTAAAGTTGTGTAATTATACCGGATGTGGCTGGCGGTCGCTTTTACGTTACATTTCTTATGAATGGTTTAAGAAAATTGGTCGAAATTATATACCCAAGGTTAGAGTAAGTTTGATTTAAATTGGAATTATAATTTAATTTCTTAATTATTGCACTTTTCAAAAGATTTCATTTCATTCGAGGGCCAATTAAACAATTATTTAAAAGTAATGTAGAAAGGGCTATGTTAAAAAGTGGTTCTTCCTGGGAGCCCATTATGGCACGTATCGTAAATTTTATCTTTTGAATATTTAATTTTGAAAACTAATTTAATTCTTTTTTTACCGCGAGTTAGTGGCACTTCCCCTTAAATAAGTAACGAAACAGAACTCGATAAAAATTGTCAAGCGATAAATGGGGCAACATTTCAACGTGAAATTTAAAGATGTAGGTACCAATGGGATTTCAACCTCGCTCTCCTTCTCTTTTTAATTTTACACGTAATTTTAATTACGGTAAAATTTAAGAAACGGCACCAAAACCCCTGTCCCTGTCCCTGTCCCGGACGCGTCCGCGAAACGAACGCTTACGATGAGAGAGAGAGGGAAACCGGTCGCGTCCGCGAAACGTACGCTTACGATGAGAGAGAGAGATCGCTAGCGTACGCGGTGGCGATACGAAGCTCCGCGTAGAGAGAGAACTGCCTGCCTGGTATATTAGTGAGAAGGGGAAGAGGGAGAGGGGGCATCCCGCTCGGAGAGAGAGGAAAGAAAGGTAGTTTAAATCTCGCGGGAAACAAGATGATAATTTTCGTGCACTACTGCACTTTGTGCGCGTGATACATCAGAGATTATGCTGGATGGTTAGGTTAGGTTTCGTAAAATAGAGGGGACGCTTTACGGTCATAGTGATTTCTGGTTTAGGGGATCCAGGATTTTGTTTAAATACATTATTTGATTCGTATGGTTTTTTAAAATTATACTTTAGTGGGGTGCACAATTTAGTTTCATTAATATTATTTGAAATGTGACGTTGGCTTTTTTGAGTGAAGGGAAACAAGATGATAATTTTCGTGAACTACTGCACTTTGTGCGCGTGATACATCAGAGATTATGCTGGATGGTTAGGTTAGGTTTCGTAAAATAGAGGGGACGCTTTACGGTCATAGTGATTTCTGGTTTAGGGGATCCAGGATTTTGTTTAAATACATTATTTGATTCGTATGGTTTTTAAAAATTATACTTTAGTGGGGTGCACAATTTAGTTTCATTAATATTATTTGAAATGTGACGTTATTAGAAATTAAAGGGATACACGATTGTGTTTCAGAAATGTTTTTAGTTGTACGATTTATTGGAAATCAACTATACGGGGGGTCACGTGAGCCGTGTATTAGTGAGAGGGGGAAGAGGGAGAGGGGGCATCCCGCTCGGAGAGAGAGGAAAGAAAGGTAGTTTAAATCTCGCGGGCTTTTTTGAGTGAAGGGAAACAAGATGATAATTTTCGTGCACTACTGCACTTTGTGCGCGTGATACATCAGAGATTATGCTGGATGGTTAGGTTAGGTTTCGTAAAATAGAGGGGACGCTTTACGGTCATAGTGATTTCTGGTTTAGGGGATCCAGGATTTTGTTTAAATACATTATTTGATTCGTATGGTTTTTAAAAATTATACTTTAGTGGGGTGCACAATTTAGTTTCATTAATATTATTTGAAATGTGACGTTATTAGAAATTAAAGGGATACACGATTGTGTTTCAGAAATGTTTTTAGTTGTCAACTATACGGGGGGTCACGTGAGCCGTGTAAAATTACTATTAAGGCCCAGCCCTTGGGCCATCTTGTTAACTTGTGCCATCATCTCGGAAAAAACCCTTAAAAAAAACCACAAACCAACAAAACCACAAATAAAAAAAGGCAAAAATTCCGGTAGCTTCTCATGCCCCTATCCCTGAATTGATTCAATTGTTCCTTGAATATCCAACGGTCATGCCCGTTAAATCAATAAAATATACCGTTCAAGGAGATCAGTGGACCATGTCTTTATGCAATTCCGATTTGGATGATAAACGTTTTAAAGGATGCTTTGGGCGAGAATTGTTTCTTCTGTTTATCGAAAGAGCATACAAAATAACTAGCTGTTACCCGCGGCGTCGCTCGCGTGTAATAAGAACTTCCATCAAATGTTATTAAAAATGGGTAGATTTTACTGACGATATATTTTTAGCACCCAAGGAGCGAAGGCACTCGGTGTTGCCCGTCGGCCTGTCGGGACATTTTATATTACTTTTCATGCTGACATTATTCCATAAAGAAGGGTTTTTTAAGTTTTTGGCCGCCATTTAAAAGATGGCAACAAATAGAACCCAAAAGACCATTCAGCCCGTCTATAGGTTAAGGGAAACCAGTGTACTAAATATTTGCGAAATCGGTTGAAACGCGCGAACTTTATTGCATACAGTAGATGTTTTACATTTTTGGGCACCATCTATTAAGATGGCGGTGGATTGGAAAAATCTTTCGTAGTACGCGCCTACTACTTATGAGTAACATTCCTGAAAATTTTAATTTTCACCCTTCAAGGGCAAGCGGTTTGGGCTGGGCGTTGATTATCAGTCAGTCGATCAGTCAGTCAGATATAGATGAATACATCAATTAGAAAGATGTTGACAATGTCGATACTATGGACACCTACGTCAGATGCATTATAGGTTATTCTGGTTACGCTAAATTTAATTGTAAATGCATCGCAAACTCAACCAAATTTGGGTTAGTAACGTCAAGACCAAAATTGTTTAGTAGACCTGAAATTTAGATTAACTATCTATAATTTCGCTACATATTCGTGGACAAAATGAATCAATTTGCGCTTGCAGTATACCGAATAAAAAGCGCTTGGAAGCGGGTCGTTCAACTTGTAAGAAGCTGGGAAAAACAAGTTGGGAAAACCAAAATATTACCTCTCCGTGTCAAGAAGATTATATAAACTTAAAGTATCCAATGAAAACGTTATTATGTTTCTGAGTTGGGGTTTCCCATTTTTGTTGTTGTTTTGAAAAATATATCGCAATGCACGGGCCTTGATAGATATAGGAGGCAATGAATGAAATATATCACAATGCACGGGCCTTGATAGATATAAGAGGCAATGAAGGAAATATATCGCATGCACGGGCCTTGGTAGATATAGGAGGCAATGATAATCTCTCTCTTTGCACCAGAGGTTTATCTTTAATATTTAAATAAATATAATTATTTTTAATTATTTTAATCTTCAATAATTAACATTAATAATAGTTAAATCGTTTAAAATAAAGTTATACCTATTATCTTCTCAAACTTTGCTAATATTGACGTTTAAAGTTAAGGGTACCCCTCTTGCCCGCTTTTTTCAAATTTGGGGTATATATACGATTCGTTTCCATTATAATAGTAAGGAAAAAGCGCAATTGCGAAAACCTTTGGTGGCGATCCCACCTTAAGGTGGATTCGCAAAGGCGCTGAAAGCTGAAGCTGAAAGTCGAAACTGAAAGCTGAATGAAAAAATCAGTTTCAGCGGACTCTTTCGCAAAGAGGCAAAAACTGGTTTTTTAAAGCTGAAGCGCAAAGCAAACGCTGAAAGCAGGCTGATTTTAAGTTTCAGCCAAGATCAAACCGAGGTTGATCTTTCAGCTTCAGCGCCGTACCACGTGATGCCAAGAGCCAATCAAAAAAGGGGGCACTGGGGTGACGGTTTTGAAATTATTTACGCGGGTATTTTAAAACGGTGAATATCGTGTCTCGTTATCTTGAAAATGTTTTCTGTGAAATAATTAATTAAACAAGAAAACGATAACAAACAGCGAAAAATATTTGAGAGAAGAAAATAGCAAAAAGGATAGAAATGAGATAAAATAACAATATTGTGGAAAGAGGTTACAATAAACAATCTAATTAGAATAAATTGGAAAAGTAGCAATAATTTCAGGTTAAAACATATCCAATTCAGTAATATTTTGGAAAAGGGAGAAATTTACTCAGTTGATAAACCTTGATAATAACCAAAACATGCGCACATTTAGCCACTCATCTATTTTTCCCCATTAACAGCCAAGGCTTATCATTTGATAATCTCCTTCAGTTTTTCTGTTTTTCCAGATGGGATGAACCCACCAACGGTGCTTTTTCCGCAAAAGGTTTTGGGTTCGTCTTTTTCGTTTCAAAAGTAATAATTTCTTTTTTAATAATAATAACAGCAACAAGTTCCGATTCACCGACGTCATTTTATTTCTATATTTTTGTGATGAATCCCTAGCGGTTGTTAATATAAACTGCTGCTTTGCGAAAGGTACAGCGCGAAGCTTAAACTGGTTTTTGAAGATGAAACTTTTTTTTTGGAAAAAAAAGCGCTCAGTTTTTTTCAGCTTCAGCTTCAGCTTTACGCTTTTTGAGTGGTTTCAGCGCCTTTGCGAATCCACCTTTAGGGAGGCTAGACGTTTCTCGTAACCCTAGCTGATCGCCGCGTATATCCTAAAACCAAACGATGATAATGGAGTAGAAGCCAATGATACAGATTGGTGTCTATGTGGAATAGACGGAAGACCAGTGGATGGTGGTGTTAGAAGCCAGTGTAAGTGCAGACTGGTGTCAATGTGGGATTGACAAAGAGCAGAAGATGGTGGTGATTAGAAGCCAGTAAGAACAGACTGGTGTCCGTGTGGGATGGACAAAGACCAGAAGATGGTGGTGTGAGAACTCAAGTAGAGGAGCCATTTCCGTGACTGTGAAAGCAGTTCGGAAATGGCGAACACGTTTGCTCCGATACGCAAACTGCGAACGCGGTCACGTGGGTGTAACAACGGACAGACAGACAGACACACAGACAGACACACACACAGACAGACACACACACAGACACGGCCGTTACAGAACCTCTCCTGGACTACGTCACACGGAGAGGTAAAAAGAGCTAGCGGCCTTAGGAGTTTGCCTGCAATCGTGACATTGAATTATTTTTCTCTATCATCCCCTAGAGTCCACGATAGTAATAAGAAAAAATATATTTTATAAATTCCTTTTTCAAGAACTTTTTTCTCTTCTCTGGGTTTAAACTGGCCCATTGTAGGTATGATTCATGTTCTGGATAATGGTAGCTAAGTTTATGTAATATACTTAACGAATTAACAGGGGTATATTCGGGGGAGGGGGGACTCAAAGGGGTAGGAAGTAAGTGGAATTTTTGACGCGCTCCGAGAAGATTTTTAAATCACGAAGAGACGATTTTCGGCTGCGAGAAACTAAAATTATGAAGTTGGAGAAGAGGAGGCATGAAGGGAGTGGAAGAAAATTACAAGGCTTCTTAATGTTAAAGGGGTTAACAGACGACCGTCTTATTTAGTGTGTTGAGAAGCGAGTTTTTTTTTCGGTTGCGACTGGATTAGGTGTGTTGTCTAGTTTGTTGGAGCGTCGGTGCCCCCCCCCCCTGTAGGAAATTCATTAAGTATCATAGGGGTTTTCTTTTTTATTTTTTCTTGTAGAATGGGGGACGGGTATTAAGTATCTTGTGCTTATGAAATTTTTAGTTGCGAAAAATGAATTTCCAATTATCCATTCGTGTCCCAATAATTTTGCGATTCATTTAGATTATACAGGGTGTTTGTGAAAGGTCCATCAATAATGAAAGGGCGTATTTATTGGGCCATTTTGAGTCGAAAATGTTCTATGACATTTTTCCGTTCGGGCCACTGTTTTCAAGTTATGATTGGAGTAATTTACGGATGACCCCTTAAATTTAATTAAGAAATTGAAAGACAGCGCTAATTTAATGAAGGGGTCATCCCTAAAATATTCAAATCATAACTCGAAAACGGTGGCTCGGACGGCAAAATGTCATAGAACATTTTCGACTCAAAATGGCCCAATAAATACGCCCTTTCATTATTGATGGACTTTTCACAAACACCCTGTATAACACTTGTGAAGTGATGGAGTACTTAGCATTTTAACGGTGGAATATAGATTCTCAATGTTTCATTAACGAAGTTGACCGTAATTTAGTTGAATTAATACCAAAAATGACTAAAGTAGCTCTATTTATTTATCTACCCCAAGAAACGAAAATAAAATGAACGTAAATTGTTTTTAGAAATTTTGTAACTGCATGTCATACTTCCCGTTATGAAATGAAATGACGACCGGTTAGGGGTCATCAGAATATCTTATTTCTTCTTAAGTACCTTAACTTTTATACTGATGACGGTAATTTCGTCTACGTGAAACCTCGCGCGAATGAATAAATTACTCGGGGTTCCTTTTTGGCGCATTTGTTTAATTATAATTACGGCTAATAATTCATATTTCTTTTTCCCTCGCCTTCCACGCAACTCCGCGTTAAAGCAAACCACCTTTCAACGAATCCCTCTTTTCCTCCGTTCGTTCATTTGCATTTCAAACGGCCCGTTTTCGCGCAGTCATAATAAGGAAGAGACGAGACCTCTAAAATGAATTCCAACCCGGTCCGAAATTTAACCAGAATACCCGATTACCTATACGAATAAAAGAGAATTTTTGCCATAGCTCGCACCGTTTTGAGTAAACATTCTTATTTATTTTGCGATGTGGATGTTTTTTTTGGGACTTTTGTTGCTTTATAAAATGCCGCCTTAGAGAAATTTGCATACTTTTTGGCCACGTTACGAAATTGCAAAGATTTTTCATGTAATTGCGTGAAATACATGAAATGGTATTGTGCTAATATGGAATTATAGGAACTTAAACCTAAATTTCGGGCGTTCATATTTGGGTGTTCCAAATTAGGAATTAGTATGCCAATTCAGGTAGGGGGTGTTCCATTTTAGGACTGAGTGTTCTAGGTTAGAACTGTTACCTACCTTTACTAAAACCCATTTTGCTGGAAAAGCATGCGTCCTAGCTGGTCATAGGCAATAGTTCAAACTTTTTATTGGTCTGCTTGTTCACTTCAGCAACGTATTTGGTAATGAAATATCTGACTTCCTAAAAAAATAAAACAATTAAAAAGTGGTTCAAGATAGGGCTACTGACCATAGTTCTATGCTTTCTCTGTTTCAGAGGCTTTTATTGCGAACCTTCAAAATTTCTGTAACCAATCAGAGATCCCAAATCATTTAAATTTGACTTGTAAATACGATACTTCGGATTTATCTACTTCTAACGAAAGTTGTTTGAAATTAGAGAACTTTACAAAGCATACAAGTCCAGCCCATCCTTAAATACGATATTATTGTAGAATATATTAGCATTATTTTGTAAATCGCGTACCTCTAGGGCTAAAATTATGTAGCACCTCCGAATCAAGTAATTTATTCTCACGTCTTCAAATATTTTTCTTGTTTCTTTTCTTTACAGAGATTTGAGTCACAACAAGTTGACGGTAATCGGAAAGAAAACTCTCAAGGGAACGCCTCTCTTAAAAAACTTGTAAGTTAAATTGACGTTTAATACAATCTATTCTTCTTCATTCGCTTGTCTAACGTTCATCAAAGTGACTACGGAAAAGGAGTAGCAAGTACCACCTTATCCTACTATATGCCTTATTCTCTCTTGGTTTATAGAATGTTTGGAAATCGGTTTGACGTTCTAGTTTTATGATTAGGGACAATAATAACGGGAAACAGAAGTTAATAATTATTCTCTTCGAGAGAAGTGTACCACAAAGCGGGTTAATTGTAACATGATTTTTCCCAACATTGGAACATTTTGAGCAAGGTTGCTAAACCGATTCACATACCTGATGATAAATAGCGTTTAACTATTTGCTAAGGCGCGCTTGTGGATTTTGTCCCATGTCAAGACTACGTTTTTGGGTTGATTGCAAAGGATTTAGTACCCAAGAGTTATAGAATTCACCCACGGTGAGATGCCCATCTGAAGTTTGATGAGGAGGAGAGCAAACAAGAAGGGTGCATGAGCCTGGGAAGAATCATGTTACGTAACAAAAGTATTAAGAGGATACAGAGTGCCATCCTTCTTTTATCCCCTTTTGGTGAACTAAACTCTTGTTACAGACGCAATGTCTACCTCCTGAGTTCATAAAACCTCTGAAGTTGAGACGAAATTCCTTGACTAATCAAATCGCTAACCTTACACTGGACAGTAGTCGCAGCATACCATATTCAATTAAATCCTTAGTTTATCCACCTGCTTCTCCTTTTTTAAGGTCTTTTTGGCACCAAATAGATAGGGTGTGTATTAAGCGTAAAATTCTTCCCCATATCAAAAGTCAAAAAGTCTTTCGTTTTAACATTAACACGCGGTTGAAAATTTGGTGTTATACAAAACGGCTTCTTTGTTTATTTCTGATGCGATGCGTGCTAGACCTAGGCCTATAGATGAGGATATTTTTTTATTTCAATATATATTTTTTTATTTAAAGTTTATAAGAACAAGAGGTTGTTTGTTGCGTGAAAATTTCGCCTCGAGTTTTTTTACTTTTTCATCCTCTCCTTCACCTGTCGTAGTTTATTACGTACCACGCCCAACTTCAGTGCTTTTGACATTGGAACCTCTGGTTTAAAATACCAATATAGCTAAAGGGGCTCTGTTTCCTCGCGTTTTATAAATATCAAGACGAAATTGCTATAGTCGGACGTACCAGTTACAAAGTTCCATGTATGGAAGCCTAAGTATATAACACGTGCTCTGAAAGTTTGAAATTTTATATTTTGAGAGAGTTTGTTTCAGATCCTCGTGGCAGTGATAATGGAAGACTTCTTACCTATTTTATTTTCTTCCCCATCTATTTTTCACTTTTGTTAAGAAGTGTCAAACTTATGGGGGATATATTTTAAACTTATGGTAAAAGGTTAGGTATGTACAATTTTTGATAGGAAATATTTCAAGGCGAAAAAACCACTGAAAGCTTTAGCAATATAGACTATATTTTACTGAGACGGATTAAATGACGTTAGCCCAAAATTCTTTGAAATTTTTTAATAAAAAAATTAAAGAGAAGTTGAAATAAAATAGTCTTCTTTCCGCCTCTCGCTCCGGAAGCTCCTAGTTTAACAAAATCAGTCTTTTTAGATACAGGGTGTTTCTGATGAGCCTACCATAAATTAAGGGGGATGATGTTCTTTGTGCGTTTTCGAGTCGAAAATGTAACTTCTATCTCCATTTTGTCTTTCGGGCCACCGTTTTCAAGTTAAAATTGGAGTGTTTTACTAATTACCACTTAAATTTAATGAAGAAACGGAAAGACAATGCAGACTTATTAGAAACACCCTGTATACAACCAGTAAGTTAATAGAATATGGAATAACCCCTTTACGCCTGCTTTACCCTGAACGAGGAAGTGCGGCAGAGTAAACACTTCTACAGGGGCTTTAGGAAAAACATGGTTAGGAAATCTCCTGATTGTTGGCTTACCCGCAAATACAAAAAAAATTTAATAAATTTTTGTATTCCAGTCTCTCTTTACGATTTTGACGTTCGTTGAATTCATCTCTTTAAAGAGGGTTGATTCTTAGTGAAAAATTACTTAGACACTTGTAACCTAGTCTGCCATATCGTATAAATATATATTTTCCAATTTAAAATCGCGTTAGATCAGATTTTATCCGATTTCGCTATCAGAAAATGATGTATGATCTTATGTCATTTACAATAATCATCGTCTTGGCTTGTCTTCTGTATTTTATAAACCCGAAACAGCGTCTGCTAACGTTCGTTCTTTTTTTATTTCAATCTTTATGATCGGTCGGTAGAATGTGATTAATATCTCGCCCTTGTTCCCTGTAATTTTGTGGGGGCTTCTGCTACGCAATGTGTCGGCAATATGGCTCGTTAGCGTCCGCCCCTTGTCACTAATTTAGATTTATTATTAAAAGAAAAGGCTAATTGAGATTAACAGAGCCTAGACTACGCTGAAATAGAATCAACCGTAGGTGTGGAAGAGTTAATGTTTTCTCCAAAACCAGAACCACCTAATGATAAGACGAAATGACTTAACTAAAAGAATAAGAATTTAAAATTAAACCATTTCTATCTGAGATAAAATTATGAAATCACATCCAAATTATACAACATAACATTGTTTAAAAAAAATTACCATATTTTGAATGCAATTAGAAACACGTTTGTGTATCTTCCTTTTCAATTGTACGAGTTTACAGTATTTGTTAAACAGCATTTTTAACCCAAAATCCTGTTTTTCTTCTTTTATTTAATTCCAGACAAATGGACAACAATGAGATAACGTGCTTAGACGATGATTCTATCAAGGGACTTAAAGACATGGAGATTTTGTACGTATTCTTTCGTTGTTTCCAATTCTTGAGGCGTAAAAATAAAAATACAAATAAATGGAATTTAAATTGAATCACTCTCCGGGTGAAACGAAATATTAGGAGATTAGAGAGTCAAATTAGAGAGGGTAAAAAGTTTCTAAAATTTGGTGTACAAAACAAAAAAAGGGGAAGTCTCCTAGGCATTCCTTGCATTCAATTTGGAAAAAATTATCATAAAAGAATTTCGGATTCAATCTCAGTCTGTCTATTCGAAAATCTAACTTTGGGACAATTTTGTAATATTTTTTATTTTTTTTCTAGTCAAAAACTATTTCTATCAATTTTTGTGATTTCTGTAATTTGTACTGATGTTTCTATTCGTTTGGCTTAATTTTTGTCATACAGAACGTTAAACAAGAATAATTTGACGACGTTGGGCAAGGATCTCTTTGAAAACATGAAGAAACTTCGAGTTTTGTAAGTAATGTTTACGAAAATGTTTTTTTGAATTGCTTTAAACTCGTTGGTTGTAGGAATAAACAATTAATATCCCCAAATACTTTCCACCTAACCTAAACCTTACGAATTTCTCAAGACCCGTATGTTTACGTTAAAATTATTTATTCATTGTTTGTTTTGATATACCTTCAGACGTGTCTATGAAAAGTAGGACATCTTGTATTGAAACATTCAATAACAACAATGGACTCTGTTATTTTAGGATAATATTTCAATAATAAAACACGCTGTCTCAATTATCAACTCCAATTAACTTCTATATCAGTGAAATTGGTTTGGGAAATGTCGTTTATGAACCCTGAATCACGCTTTGCTTTTATCATGGCTTAATAAGTAGAGCGAACCAAATTACGATAAAATATAAAATTGAAATATCTAGAGGTACAGTAACAGTACATCATCAATTCGGATAAATGCGAGCGAGCGACCCACGAAGTTCTGTTTTTATCTGTTTCTGTAATCTTGGCGTGCACCCTTAGGTCCTTGATGCTTGGGTACATCTATAGGCAACACGCCCAACTGCCCGTTAAAAGTCTCCGACCCTCGAGTTAAGCTTACAGATATACTTTTGACTTTACCCACGTATCTTTTTATTCCCTCCTAATTAGCTTGCAATTAAGGGCGCGTGAGGGCCGCTTTTCTGCACGCGTTACCCCCTCCCTCCCCCCTCCGGCCTCATCCTACTCCGTCATATACCGCTTGTCTTTTTACTATAATTTTCGCTACCGCCATGGAGTATAGACAATATACCTGTGGAGATTCAATATATACGCGAATTTTATGTGTCGTAAAAATTGCGTATAGTGTTCCCCTGCGAAAATTCATGGCTAGAGAAATCTGGTTACGGATATAGCCTAGTGTTATAGTATCGGAAGGTTTAACAAATTTTTCGGAATTTTAAATAGGGAACTGTTTTTGTTATTTTGTCTCAAAAGTTTTACGATAGATTTTTAGTTTATAGCACGATTTTTACGAACCTATAACTATAAATTTCTTATATAGCACGTTGGTAAACGCTATTTCGCCCGAAAATAGTCCAGTTCACCTACTACAAACATTAAGATGAAATGGTCCTTTTGTGTTTTTCAAATGAAAAATTGTTTCTTTCCGTGAAAAGGAAATGAAAAATAATAAATTTCACCTCCTCATTTGAAAAACCTCTTTGTTCTTCAATATCATGTCCGCTATCTCCCTGAACATTTATGTAATTGTAGAGCCAGGCTTGCACGAGCAGCTAAGGCCCTCGTGTAACTTTACAAAGCTCTTCACTGGGCCCTTCTTCATCGTTACCCACATATCTAGATAAGGCAATAGAGACCCTACCCGTCACATGTTGATAGCTCAGTATGTGTACCAATAATAATGTTTTAGGAAATCTTCAGGGAATAGGTCCCCCTCTCTTCGTGAACCTTGAATTTCCTCGTCTCGATCCCATACCAAAGCGGTGAAGGTTTTTTTATATCGCTTGTCTTATATATTTTTATATCGACGCTATGGCTTTATTAGCCTTTGTTTGGCTTGTGGGATTGGAATATGGACCAATTAAGGGTCCCGCTATAAGATGCCCTGGAGAATAATACCGTACTACCGTGCCTTCGTTTCTCGTATTATAGGCCTTGAGAAATTCCTGGGTGGTGCGTAGAATTGGGTATTTTGGAAAAACATACCCACCTTATTCTCAATGTGTGTGCCAAGGCTTAATGCACTATTTTTAACTGACAAATCACTCTGTCGAAATGATGCGTCGTCTGCTTCATGGTGAAAAGTAGAAGCGTTTGAATAGTTTCGATTCTGAAGAAGACGATGTGGCATCATTTTGACCTAGGTTTGTCAGTCAACTCTTCAAGCATTGGCACACTCATCGGTAATAAGGTGAATTGCTTCTTATCAGCCCCAACACTTTTCCGTTAATTAATGATCAGTTTATAAGGCACGCAGTTATTGAGTTAAATGTATACACCCTTGATTCAGTGTCGCACGAAATTCTCAGGATTTCTGTATTAACTTTCCCTCGCAGTCCTCACTGCGCCTTCGTTTTCCTAGTTATTTTTTGCTTCCTTTACCCCTAAGTGGATTTTTATGTTCGTGGCCCAGGTTTAGCGTGTCCTTTTTATACTGGTCTCGTTTTTTATATTGGGTTCAATTCCAGTGTGTGTCGTGCCGTAATAAGGGCATTGTCTTGGGTTTAATTAAGGATTGAGTTTGTATAAATTCGTCGATCTGTTTCGGGATGAACTATACGTTGCCCGGTGCTATATTTGTTTGACGAATTTAGACTTATAACCCCATGTTTTTAATACAGAATTTCAGAAATTGAGATTTCTACAAGCGAGGAGACTAAAAAATACTTGTTTCTTTATATCAGGAGGATTTCTGACAACCCGTTTAATTGCAACTGCCAATTGTCGTGGCTAGCTGGCTGGCTACGTGGTAATAACAGGCTGGGACTGTTCGCAAAGTGTCAAGTTCCGTTTTACCTTCGCAACAAGGAAATAGCTGAATTGGACGAGAATGATTTCAAATGCAGCGGTAAGGTATTGGTTTTTATTCTGTTATCATCATTAATTGTGTGTTATACTAGTACCAAAACGGCAGCCTTCATTGTATTTACTTCAGGTAAAATTCCCTAACTATAACTTCGAATAGCAATTTCCCAAACTTAAATCCATCTACGGCGTAATCTGTAGATTCATCCTGATGTACCAGCAGTATTCTTATAAGAAGCTCTGACCAATCTCAGACAGCTGCTGTTATTAAGTTTCCCTCGGGATTATCAGTAGCTCAAAGGGGTCACTCTCGTGGTGGTATCCAATTTAAGCCCACGTACCCGGGTAACCTACCTCGGGGTCAAACACTCAATTTGATCCTCAAGTTGAGACCCAACCGGTCCGCAACTTGTTATTTGCTTTTTGCTATAAGCTCATTCTAATCCTTTTTTGGACCCTTCTCCTCATCTCTCTCCCTTCGTTCTCTCGGCTTCCTCTCCTTTCATTTCCTTTCCTTCCTTCCTTGACATAAGAAGTTCCTTCATCTTCTCTTCTCGCGTTCGGTGACCAGTACACCCTGGAATTAATAGTCGAGGAAACAGGACCGTTAATCTTGGCGCGTGGGGGCTGATGTCGCGAGGATTAAAAGAACATACATGCAACCACCCGATAGGAGTCTGCAAATCAGAGACTAAGAATCCTTATACTAGGACAAAACGCAAAATAATGTTTTTCGATGCATCCCATTAATTACTTGCGGGAAATCTAACAAGCAGGCGGGAGGTCCCTTCTTAAGTTATCTCTCGCGCATGCGTCAGACTGAACGTAGGGATATATTTAGGGCTGCGAAGCTTAGTTTTCTCCTGGTGAGACGTTTAACTGTCTTTGGTATAGATCCCACACGTTTTTACTCCTCTGGGGAGGTTGTAGTGGGCTCGAGCTTGGCTCAATTTTCTCAAAGATTAAGGAACGAGGAGTTTTTAAAAGCGGGTAGTTAGACGTTGTCGATCGATATTATTTCTTATCTTTTTTTATTTTCGTTTCTTTCTTTTGGGCTCTTAATTGCTTAATTAAGAAAGTTAGTATGCGGAAATATCAACTTAGTGGCTGCATGGACTGGATACTTGGGCGTGTACGGTTTCCCCGGTTTTTCATCACGGTTCCTAGCTTTTATTAGGACTTGGAATGATAATTAAATGATTTTTTTTCTCTCCAAGTTTTCTTATATTTTCTCTGAATTTGAGATATTTGATTCAGGAAAAAACTAGAGAACTTAATTTTGTCAGAGAAAAACTGGGAACATTTGTATCAGCAAATATTTTAACAACTGTAAATTTAGGACTGTTTTTATCTATTAGTTAGCCGCGGGTCTTTTGAATTTACAATCGTAGGAAAAACGGTTTAAATCACTATTCCCTTAATAGCCAAACCTTAAAGAGAACATAACTTTTGAAACAAAATCTCCTAAAAGTTAAAAGAAAAACACTGTTCTATAGCATAAATAACAGGGTGTTTATGGTAATCTTCCCTTTACTTAACCTAATTACCAAGTTTACTTTAAAATAATTAACTAACTCAAATATATCGTAAATTCGATGCGCTAAAAGGTTTTAATACATGTTAAAGTGACCTTTAGTTTTTTCCTTTCCTTACTAATGGAAGCTTAATTTAATTGGAAATTTACGATTATACAAACTTAAGAGTTACGATCCAATCAACCGAATTAAAACGGAGAATGATGTTTACATTATATTTAAACATTCTCAGATTTGACTTGAAGGTTCCATTTACTTAGCTCTTAAAATACGCTTGTTTTTAAAATGTCATCATAAGTTTATGAGAAACGTCAAATAAGTATGACACTATGTAACGCTAGAGTCTTACTGAAAAGTAACTCTAGAACAACGTGCAAATTGACTGCACGGAGTTTGGCACCAGTCAAACTTATGGAATGTATAATTTTCGAGCCATGAGACAGTGTCCTAACCAAGGATGTCTTAGTTCAACGCTTTAATAAATGATCACGCGTTAAATATCGTTCTTAAAAAGCAGATAAACCCCGAAAAACTACCAATATCGACTCGCGCACCAAGCTTATACGCGGTTGGTCTATTCAAACCATTGCTTGCCGTTAATCTTTCTGGTTCCAAAAACCCACTTTTTATTCAGACTTGATAAATGAAGTGCCCTGGTTAGGTTCCACGCTACTTTTACCCGGCTCTTTTAGAAGTTGCTACGTCAAAGCTCTCATTTATTCAACTTTAAATTCGTCCAGAAAGAATTTTTTATATGTTGAACGGCGGCAGAGTTCTTTCGCGAGTTTGCTGGTAGTAAAAGGGGTAACATTTTTTGGTTCAAAATCATCGATTTTAGATTTTTATCGTGTCCACCTTTCAAACGACAGCCCTGTGATTTTTTTCCCTTCCTGAACTTATGCCTACAACTGTACACAGAATTTGAATCATATATCTTAGATTTTTGGGTCTTATTTCGCCAAAAGCTTTCAAAGCGTGCATGGTATCCGAAAAATTCTGTTTTGACATTTACATTTTAGTTAAGCCATCCAAAATTTGTCGTTCACGTTTATTCAAACATGGGCCAAGAATCATTCATGCTCACGTAAACAAGTGCATCGTGGGGGATATTTCTTAACTCGGTTTATAAATCTTTGAATTTAGGTTCCTTTACGTGCATTAGAAAACAATCATAGACATTAATCAAATTCAGCCAAAGGGAAAAAGCCTTTTCTTGAAGATGCTGCTCTATTTATGTTCAGTTTCGGAGCATTTAGGGATGGTCCCCGATCGTTATCCATTCCATCAGTTAGATGAAAATGACTAAACTTTACTCCCTGTCTTTACAGTACCTCAAAAGCTTTTTGTTAAAAACCTTAAAGGAAAACAGTACTTTTATCCTTGAGGGAGATTGTCTATGGTACACTAAAAAGATGCTATCATCTTGCTCTTCTTTTTCTCATCGCCGCCTGCACCTTTTCATCATTCCTGGCTTCTTTTTTAGCTTTTAGCTCTGGAATTCTTTTCTTGGTATATATTTTCGGAGTTGAGAAAGTTTTCCTTCTTAAGTTTTACAGGAACCGGTCTAAACTTTATAGTGACGTCAATTCGTCAACTCATTTTTGTTGTGTCTTAACTTCGTTCCCTTTCTTGTCCATGTGGCTAAACTTTCAGACTAAACTATATATTTAAATAATCTTATTTCAAATAATATTTGTACATCTTGCGGATTTATTTACTTTTCCGAAAGCTAATAAGCTCTTCAAACTCGGAATTGTCAAATCTAGTTTCCTTTTTATTTTCGGATCTTTGCACGACAGTTTCATCTGTTTCGTTCTAATCGTAATTTCCCACCAAAAATCTTTAATACCAAGTTACCAACCAGAAACAGTTGCTGCCGAAGATTTTTGGTACAAAATCCTTACTGTTTTTTCTTTCCCATTTCTGTAACTGACAACTTTTGACCACCCGGGTGTTATGTTTAATACATTTCTCCTTGCCTGAATCCGCAGCTTGATTCCTTTTCCCGCAAAAGTCGAACCGTTTACTTGGATGTTCTTTGAAAAAAACAAGGATATATATTTTTGCCTTTCGAAAACGTCTGTTTTCCCATTAATCCCTTAATGGATTTTTAAGCTTAACAAAACAAAAATCACGCCCTTTTAACCTCCCTGAAAGTTGAAACACGTGACTTTTTACTGAGAGAATGAGAAGGCGTATTCCATTAATAGGTTTGTTTCTCTTCTCGCAATTAAATAAAGCCTACTGAATTTAATTTCAAAATTTAAAAAACATAAAACGCTGGTTTATTATGTGTTTCAACAGGACTGGTCTCCACGAGGAGCGCAACAACAAATAACTAATAATACATTAAATCAGAATGGAAATTAAACCATAAGTTCATAAGATATCTTCCATAAATTTGTCACTGATTTCTGAGAGCTTGTCATGAAGTGACTTAGGTGAAACGTCATAGATTCTAGTAAACCGACACCTAGACTAAATAGGATGATGGACTACAAAACCGGGTGTAGTCTATTCTCGCGTCGTTCTCTAACTAGATCTCAGTAAGTCTCCATAGTTTTTACGAAGTAAAGGTAGTGTAATACTTATGGAACATATGTTATGGACTTATGCTCTTTGGTTAAAATAATTATCGGTTCCGAGAATGGGGTCGTCCATAGTTTATATAATCAGAAGTTCAAAATATATGTTCCACCAGTTTGTCACTGGTTACTGATAGCTTGTCACTTAGGTCATAGATTCCGGTAAAGCGACGCCTGATGAGGCGCTGTCAAAGGCTTAGTACATATTAAATAGGAAGATGGACTGCAAAACTGCGTGTACTCAATTCTCGCGTCGTTCTCGAACTAGCTCTCAGTTAGTCTCTAGCATTACGAAGTGTAGGAAGTGTATAACTTATGGAATATATTTTATAAACTTATGATAAAACTAATTAAGGCTCTGGACAGCAACGAAAGTCCTATACTACTAGGATACAGATTAGCCTCGGGCGCAATTACAATATTGTATCGAATAATTTCAAATTAGAAAGTTATATAACTAACGTATGACTGTATTGTAATACATTTTACGGTCCATCTGGTTTCATTCAACACCCAATTCACCGAATTATCCAATTCGTTGAACATATATACCCTATCTCGAGCGCGAGATCACTTCTCTAATCCGACGCAACTTAACTTGCCAGGAACGCCTTGCAAATAAGCCAGTCCTTAACGTATCTCAACATCAAGTATGGTTATGTTGACGTTAACCAAGCTATAGGATCTTACTAAACCTCGACAAACCCCAGTTGGCCCTCGGACTAACCCCGAGACCCTCACGCGGGGTGTAACACCAAACAAACTGGATTAACTCTCTCCTAGAATCCTGGCCCGCACACTTACTTTTTAAACTCTTAGCACCTTTGAAAGGTCCGAAACTTATAAGCTAGACGTTGAAAACTGTTCCTAGTGCATATCTGCCAAATATCCAGTCGTATCAAGGTGCCAACCAACTACACGCGTGTCTTTTTTCAAGCCTTCCAAAATTTTTACAAGGCTTAGCCTTAGAAAAAGTACATTAACGTGAAGTTAGATTAGCAGAAATTTTGTCTATTATTCCACTCGCTTTTATACTTTCGCAAGTAATTATGTTGCGTAATAGGTTAAATGGAACTAAATTACGTAGTATTTAGTAATTTCGGGTGAATCTACGTTAGGGTAGGTCTATTTTTGTGTGAGCTAAACGTGGGCCCTAAGGATAAAAAAAAAACCCTGGTCCTTCATTCCCCTGGAGGTTTGTCGGTACCCGCATGGTTCATAATATAATAATAGAGCTATATAGCACGGTGTGTTTTCATTGTACATGGCCCCCTTTGCCCTCGGGTTCGAGCCTGGTCTCTTCTTTTACAACTGCACCCACGAGTGATGATTCGAGGGTGGCCTCCTGATAGTCTAGAATCCCTGGCGTTTTTGGTCTATATCTGGACGCAATATCACCTAGGGTTCGGGTAACGGCGGTAGTAGGGTCTCTAAGCTATTGGTCACATTGACTTCGAACTTTTACGACTGATATACCCAAGGTCTGTGTACAATTTAAGGTTTTTGTTCACAGATTTTTTGGGCACCTTCTGGGCATTGAAGTCTGCGTACTGTTTTTCCCAACAGAGATTTTTTATGGTACAGACTTATATGAGCTTGAGCGTTTGGTGTTAACTCTTTACATAATAAAACCAGAGTGAATTAGGAAGGAGAAATAAGCTAAAGTATTCTCGTCTTAACCGCGGAAGCATCCTTTGAAATTTCTCCAAGGTGTAAGAAAGAAGCTATAGCAAAAGGAATTGGTTAATTTTCGTCAAATCATACAGTATTATTGTTCTTTACTCCCTGTTTCAGCAATAAGTTTGAATTTGCATATGTAGAGGAAATTGAAATTTCTATTTACATTTTGTGGCAACAAAAATGGATCTCATCATCATTCTTCTAAAATTCAAATTCCCCACGTGGAATGGCTTAATATGTATGAAACATTTATTGCGATACATGTTAATTTATTGCAATTTCTGAGAGTATCTGTAATATTTTAACAAGCAGTAGACATATAAAACGAAAACAAGGCTGATTTATACCACTACATCCCCTAGTGTCTCAACTATTTTGATTATATTAACTTTCATAAAACTATAGTTTTCAAAATTATAGACCTATATAATGCTTTAGCTGGCGGACGCTTTAACCTTTCGATGTCTGGCAAATTTATCCTTTGAAGTGTAAAATTTCGCTTTTAAGTAAAAGGGGGGGGGGGCTTTCGAAAATTGCCGGTAACCGTTTTAGCTACTTCTTGAAGCCAAATCGTAGTAACTCGCGCCTCTAATTGGAGGATTTGCCTAACAACCTTCCCTTCCGCTGTGTGTTAAGAATTTAGTAAAGTTGGGCGGTATACAACGTCGCGTTTACCTGGTGGCCAATCTGTTCTGGACCTTGGCGATGAACTGTAGCGTTGGAAACAGTTTTATACTTAGCTCTTCAACCGGTAGAGAGAGAAAGCTTTGTCGGACCGTTGCACTCAAAGCCGTTAATGCGATTACCTGGGCATCAGGCGTGATCGCGAGAAGAAAATGATTTGAATTGGCTAAAGTGATGGTGACACGGGGTCATTTGACTCATTTTATTCTTCAGCTGGCATTTCTCCTACTAATGAGGTGTCTTCATACGGTCCCGTAGATACTCCATAAGTTTATAAGATATGTTCCATAAGTTTGTCACCGCTTACTGAGATCTTGTCATAAAGTGAAGTAGGTGAAAGATCATATATTCTCGTAAAGCGACGCCTGGTGAGGCGCTGTCAAAGGCTTAGAACAGGCTAAATAGGAAGACGATAGCTGCAAAACAGACTGTAGTCAATTCTGGCGTCGTTCCCGAACTAGCTTTCAGTAAGTCTCTAGCATTACGAAGTATAGGTAGTGTCATGCTTATGGAACATATCTTATAAACTTATAATACTCGTAGATGGCACAATTTACCTTCATTTAAACATTGCTTGCCACTACGCCTTTAAAATTATGTAGATGGCCGACGTAAGTTAATCGGAAGGAGGCTGCACTTTTAATCTAGTCAACGTGAAAATTTTCGTTCCTTTAGTAGAAAATATCCCCTTCTCTACCATCCACTGGGGGAATGAATTTTATTGTTTTTAGTCGGTGTAACCGAAAATTGTTATCGGGGTTTTGGCTGTGTGAAAATGATTTTAAAGAGCTGGGCTTAAGCTATTGTCAAGCGCCTTAACTCTTTTTCGTTGTTGCCGGCAACGTGGTCGATTCACGCGCGATGTAATTAACGTCCTCTCTCTCTCTCCTCTCTATTAATTGAATTTCGCGAGCCGATTTTTATCGTCCACGCGGACGTTAGGCCCAGGGAATCTTTTCTCTTTCATCTATAGTTTTCGGATTCATTAATTCGACAATCTATTGTTAATTTGGTAACGTTTTACGACTGGCTCTTTTCGTCGCTGCGCCACTCTTAATTTTCGTTCGAATTTTCTTTTTGTTGTTTTAGAGTAGTTTGGGGAAACTTTAACGATAAGTAATTGAATTTTCTTCTTCTTGTTTTTTATTCGTCTACAGGAGTCGAAGAGATTAATCAACAAGATGCGTGCCAGATGGAACCAGTCTGTCCTTACCCTTGTTCTTGTTACGAGGGCGTCGTTGATTGCAGAGACAAAGGCCTAACGAAAATTCCAGATCATATACCGGAAACAATTACGGAATTGTAAGTCACCAAGTTTTCATTTATCATTTTATTATTTGAAAATCTTGTTCGAGATTTATTTGTGGGACGTATTTTCAAATTATCAGTCAGTCTGCGTATCGTTAAAGGAGCTGTCACCTATAGACTTTAAAAACTTTCCTTAGTGAACTTTGACCCTTCATACTTGTAAAATTCGAGTACACTTCCATAAAGCTTATGTTGCAAATTCTGCTTGGAAAGTGACTCCAAAATACCCCTTAACAGCAAAAGCTGTTGCAAATTATAAACCCATATTGTTGTCGGTACGTTTCCCTCTAGCTCCGCTAGAAACTCTTTAACTCGAAGAATCTTTCAACAATCCAGTCTATATACCGGAAGTTTCCCTTCCCCTTGGCGTTATTTTTTGTTCATGGTCATTTCCGGACAACTCCCCGTACTCCTACAAAGCGGAAGCGGAAGTTGAAGTGAAATTGGGGCTCGGATTTTTATCCGTATAGGGAGGGGGGCTTCCACCATCTTCTTGGCCCTTGTATTATTTTGACAATGTGACGAGGGACCGAGTAGGTTCCCAGATTCTTATTCTCGAACAGAACACCCTTACTGAAACGGAAACGGCAATGAGGAATTGTAAACATGCTGGATGGGGGTGTAAGGGTCTCTTTTGTGTCCTGTAGATCAATCTATACGTTGAAGTTAGAGAGACCAAAACAGAGATATACTTGAAATCGCTGTCACCTAAGAGTACGTCACCCATACATTGACTTCAAATATTTAGTGTCAATTTGTGTAATTTGAATCAAAAGCTAAATTGACTTCACCTCCATGTTAATTTACTCTTTCTTTTGTCACCTCTGGCCCCGCGGTCGTGTCTAAACATTTTTCCCAATATTTTCCATAGAATATGCTATATCATATTTCTTTTAAAAGCTAAACTTTGACTTTAACAAAGTATATTTGACTTTCAGTGTGGGCATTAGCGTTTTAAAAGGAAAGATACTTTTCTGGGGAGCCAATGTATCCATACCATCATCTCGTTCTTTCGTTTATAATCCCCTAAAGGAAAAAAAGGGGTGAAAGCTTTCAAATAGTACAAAGTTGAGAAAGGAATTTTTTAAAGGAAGCTTCCTTCCACTCGTCGCGTGGTAATTCGAGATTTGAATAGCGTGAATTTTTGTGTTGATTTTGCGATTTCCACAAAAATGCAAATGTTTCTTTTGAAAAACGGATATTTTCTGGTCTTTTTTCTCTCACTTTCCCTCGGGTTTTTGTGGATGAGAGAGAAAGATTCCTCACTTGGTCTTTCCAGGGAAACTCCATAAGGGGAGCTCGGTAATAGGCAAAATGTGTGTAAACCTCAGTTCTCAAAAATTGTATTACACTGTCGTTCCCCTGTTACGCGCATTGTTTTGAGAATCAGTCAGATAAAATGTTTCATGATCTTTGTTTGTTATTTACTTCTCCAATAACGCTTTGTTTTCCCACGGAACACACTGAAGGGTCTTGCACCCTATTCTTTTTCTTTGAAATAGTGTTCCCCACATGTAGAGTCTCTCTGCTGTTGCTCGAGAACGTCAAGACGTGCAGCGGCTCAAAGCTGCTGTGATATTATTTTCGCATTTATACCGGATTTGATTTACGCTTTTTGTCGCGAATCGTGTTAAGCTTCGGCTGACACTTTTGGACTCTCTTTTTTGGTATTCTTATCGCTTCAAAATGCATGGTCTTAAAATGAAATTAGAATTTAGCAGACGTTTTCAGAAATATTTACAGGACGTGTTATTATACAACTGTATATTCAATTATGCACGTGTCTCTCGATCGTTCTTGGTTCTCCAGCTTTGCCAGTGTTAATACTGAAAGATATCTGACTTAGTATTGAGTTGTATTATTCCCTGCATTTAACTATTCTAACACTTCACTTACCATTGGTTCACGATGCTTTTACCAAACATTGATTCCAACAGTTTAATCTCTGTTTTTATGGAATAATTTCACACTCATATTAATTTAAAGTATGCCGGACTAAGATTTAATCAAGTTCAATAGGCCGATATAGCCATTGGAATAGGTTCATTTATCATATAGAAAGACGCGTCATTATGGCAGGAAAGTTCAGAAAAATTATATACCCTTAAAAACACTAGTCCTATAACTGATGAAAGTTGAAACTTTATCCATCATTAGCGTTTCGAGAAGTTGAGTTCGAAGTTGTTATACTTAACCGGCGGTAATAAACAACACACAAGCCATTGCCTATATTTCCGTGTACCTACATAGAATTATTTAAATGAAAAACGTACGTGATAGGCGACCGTCGATAAAGAATAGTTGAACATGTACTTAAATTCATGTCATGGGAGTATATATATTCTGGAGCGCTTTAGCTTAATGACTTTTAAATTACCCGCGGGACCACTCTCTCTCGATCGGGGAAAAATAGGAACCCGAAAATGTTGTCTTTGCAGCTAGGCCATATTCATATTGGGACTCGCGTCCAGAGCCAAAACTCTTGCCATCGAAAAACCGATAATCAATGACAATGTTGTAGCAAGAAAAAGAACTGCTGCAGCTTCTGTCGTATTGTCAATATGTTGTCGTTTTAGAACTTCCCTCAGCTATGTATTAGGCTTACTCCCACTACATTCGATCGCTTTACATTTTGTGTATGTCCCCCACGCGAAACTTGAGAATAATTGATAAGCCGTATTCTCTATGGGAAATCTGCCCCGTGTTCGACTCCCGCGATAGTTAAATCTGAAACTGCTTTAAAATTAGTTAAGGAGATACCTTGAAAGATATTAAGGGAACTGCGGGAATGCATCTCTTGGATGTAAACACATCCACAACTTTGCCGATGTAAAGCCAGTACCGGAAACGATACATACCCTTTGGTCAGAGTCTCTAAAAGCTTCCTTGGAATGTAAATAATGGCTTTATGTTTCTCTTTTAACAGCATGTATCTAATCAATACTTTAAAGAGATTTTTAAGAAAAATCTTACATATTCAAATTTTTCAGACATTCTTGTTTGGTATACTTTAATTTATCAAAAGTTGTAAATATTGCCGGGTTTATACAAACCTAGATAACTCAGGGAAATAAATAGTTGACAAATTTTTTTTGTAAAATTCTGGGCAATCAGGGAAGTTTGTGAGCTTTGCGTAAGTTTGCTCTGAAGGGGTGCTTCAACTATAAAAAAACCACCCCGTTGTTATTACTCCATATATGGGAAAAACCTGGAAAACTCAGGGAAATATACGGGAAAAAAACCTTTAAAACTCAGGGAAATTAGTTTTCCAAAAGATGGATGAACCCTTGAATAATTCGAACTATGATATCCCTCTGGCTAAATTGACCATATTCTCAATCCAACCACCCCACCCCATTTTGGTAATTTTGGAAACCAAAAAGAAATAGCCCAGCAACACTGTGAACGCCAATGTTGCCAAGGGTACTTGCTATTGATTGGACAAATGGTCAATTGAGTCGTTGGAAATTATCCCCTCGCATGACTTGATTACTCTTTAAACAAAGTTGATGTACCTAGGCCACTATTTCCTCCGCTCCTAAAATATATGAACATTCCCTCGTGTATCTTTAATCGTTTTCCGTGTTGATAGTATATTGACTGCGGTAAAAAGGACATGGAAGGGTTAAACCCGTCTTTGATAGTGGTGGCAAGTGACATTGGGGTGATGGAAGGGAAGGAATTGGTGGGATCATTGTTTCGGCTCATTCGGGGGTGCTCTTTAATTAGACTCTTCGTTAGTTAAGACTAGAGTCGACGGCTTTTAGCTCCCTCGGTTTAAGAAGTGCGTGTATACGTACGCCTTACCATTTTGCCCTCGTTTTATAGCTGTGGTTCCAGCCAGTAATAGTTCTTAAGTTTGAATTCCCTTTTTTTACGATAATGGGTAATAATTTTCATGAAATTCTGCGGAACTAAATTGAATTTGGGTACTATAGAAGAGTTGTGTAAGTCCAGTAATGAAACCCTTATTTCAATTCTATATATAGTTAATTTGGAAATTTTGAATGAAAGAAACCAATGAGTCGAGATATAGAAATGGTCGATCGTTTGACCTTTAGAAATAACCCCAATCTTAAGAAGCCTTAATCCTCAATTTAATCTTTTGAATTTTTACGGTTGTTAATTTTTATTTATTTAATTGGTTTTTAACGTTTTAATCTAGCAATTATTCTAATATAAATGCATCTCTAGTTCAATATCAACTTAGCAAGGGAATTGGAAGGATCAATGACAAAAAGTAGGCCGCTACCATCACCGAGTTTTCTTTTTTTAATACATCACAGTAAAGTTTGTTTTAAAAACAATTTTTAACATTATATTCTTGACTCGCAACTGTCATAATCTGAATCTACTATAGAGAAGAAAATTTACTTGATAACCCAAATCCTCCGAAAAACTCCGAATGATTTATGTATCAAGAAATAGAAGAAATTTTTGCATTTCTCGCGAGCTAGCTAGGCCCCCGATGGAAGATGAAGAAAAAAATCAACTTCCATACCAACTTCCGAATCTAAGAAAGAAAGTGTATAGTTCAAAGTCGAAAACTACTTTTATTTTTTTTCTCTTCGTTCCTTTTTTCATTTTTCAAATCGCGCTTGGCTGCATTCTTTTCCGAGTCATTTCGGAATGACAATGTCTAAAACCGTCTCGCGATTTATGCGTTTTGCTTAGAACTTTTTTGAATCTTGGGTCTTCTTCCTAAACTTCTCTCCTGGATCTCTCTTTCTCTCTCTCGTCGCGTCGTACTTCGGTAATCCCCTTAATAAGACAGGCTCTCCTCCCGCTAGTAAGAAGAGACAACCTAGGCATAGTATAGAATGCATTAAGCTTCTAGAAAATTTTTTATCCATGGACTTTTTGGATGGCAAACTGCCTTATACTTACCAGGAGTTATGTTGAACTGCCGCGAGTAGTTCAATTTCTAAATATAGAAGGGGAGGCTCATGTTGTCTTATTTTTTTTGTATTTTGTTTTTTATTTGCTTTTTTTTAGTTTATATATATATTGATGCGCTTTCTACCGTAATAAGTTTTTCTTGTTTTTTTTTCCTTTTCCCCTGAGTGGATGACTTGCGGGAGGAAATTAACCGAAAGTTATGAAGATTTAATGTTTATATCATGCAAGGGCAGGAATACATATATTGTCTCAACTTACTTGGAATCTTTAAGAGGCCATTTTCTGGGCTTTTCTGCTTGAATTAAAGATGAGAACAGTCACTATGCATGAAACCAGAAGTGAGATGAGAATAGAAGTGAAGGGCTCTAGCATTGGTGAGCTGGCATTAGTGAACAAATTTGAGGATTTTACGCCGCTTCAATCGCGCCTACGCTAGAGAGAAAAAAATTGGTCGAGTTCCAAAAAAATTTCTTACCCCCTTCCCCTCAACCTAAAGCGGCGAAACACGGACACGGGTGCTTCAATCTAGTTCGGCCGTCTACCACCGCGAGCGTCTCACGTTTTGGAGGGAAAATTCTGAAACCGCCACTAGAGGGCCAACCGTTGGTGTCTTATCAAGAATATTCACTTTCGCCGAGTGAAGAATTTGGTTAGGTCAGTACTTCTAGTCTCATTTCACTTCTGATGAAACGTTACGTCTGTAGTAGTTATGCCTGTAAACTGATCCATGATCCAAGACTAAATTATTTATGTTTAGATACAGTGATATCTTCAAATTAATATACTTCCGGGTTAGTGGATGCCGCTTGAACAGGAAAGAAAGAAATAATATAAACGAGCAATGTTTATGACATCCCGTAATTCACATTTACGTCGTAGTAACGATGCCGAAGACAATTTTCAGACCTAGGCTCGATTTATGTTTCCATAACATAAAGTGTCTCTTACCAAATAGGATCCCGTACTAGATCTTGCGTGTTTAAGAAGCAATATAGAGAGAGACAGAGAGAGTTTCGGCAAAGGTTATACTCTACCTGAGTTGATTCGAGTAGGTTATATATGGCTATGAAGGGTCTATTTGTCAATAACTATATAGTTACTGGAATCCATAAGCTAATAGGTATCATTGTGCCCCATATCTTAGGTGTTATTATCTATGCGGGTTTTGTAGGCGAGGCTTGAGTGCTCTCCATCACGTGTCATAATTCTGACCGTTCTAACTGTGATTTTATTGGTTGGTCGTTTAGCGCATGGGCAATAAAGTCGCGAGCCCATATGGCTGTGACGTAGTAACGCGAGGTTAGGAGCGGGTACAATTTTCAACCAGATAAATTATTCGTGACGCAATATTTATCATATATAATGATTAGTTTAGCTCCTTGCTCAAAAGACCGCTTAGATACGTTAAGAAAATGGCTACACAACGTTTCCTATTAGACTATAAATTCCTGGTAGATATAAAAAACATTTTCTCCGTTATTATCATTGTCGTCGAAAAAAGCTCTGTGCACGCTCCATATCCTTAACATCAGAATTGCCCTTGAAAATCAGCTAGGCCTTGAATGAATGGATGTTCTATATTCGCGACAACCGAATTACATGACCCAATTTCCTCCAAAACTTGGTTCTGTCACTTGAATTCCGTTCCTAAACAAAGATTGCATCTTATTTTCCTCCCAAGTTAAATATACATGTCATCGCGAGAAGAGAGACAGTCCCATTTCCCCTTTCACCATCTCTGATCTCGAGACTGGAAAAAGAAACGAGTGATGCGGGGAAAACCGAGAGCAAAACCCACCCACCTCTTAGCGCAAAAACAACCCCTTTGGCCCCTATAATTTCCTCTTCCGGGAAACAACCCTAGACTGTCAACGCTTGACAGGGCAACAAAATAAAGGGAAAAAAGGCGCGGAACCAGAGGAGCTATTCTTTTTTTGTTCCCGCCAAGTATCTTCCCACTAAATTTACGCTATCGAGTAAAATGAGCATTCTCAATGGCAGTTAGAGAAAGAAAGATATTTCCTAAGCCTAAATTATAGTCTGTCTAGCTTCGTAATGTCTCCGACGTTAACCTCTCAATCTCAGTAAGTCTTCAATTTTTTGAGCGTCTCAACTAGTTCCTGTTTTTTTGGGGCCACCGTCGACACCCACCCTTGTTTATTTTAAGGACAGTTTCTGACTTATCTTATCGGTGGGTTTTAATAAATATCTAGATTTATCGTGTCGGATTGAAAATACTATGCAGTCAAGACTTAATGTATATGGAAGTGCAGTTTGTTATCGATGGCTCGGTTTTCATTGTGAAAATGTTGAATTGTTAAGGTGATTTAAATTTGGATAACGTAAAATCTGCCGTCCTTTTAGGTGTGTTGACCATCCCGTTTTATATACGCTACATATCAGATTATTTCTGGACAAAGGAATGTATAGCATGCATGGGGACTTTAAATTTATCGCGTATCTTGTCGGCTACCAGTTGGGGTTTAATTTAAAGGTATAATGTAATGTAGTGGCGTTTCTATGAGTGACGGTTTTCCATGTCAGCTCTGCGTTTAACTGAGTTCACCGTTTAGTCCATGGTATATTTCTGAACAAAACTTTTCGCTTCCGTTGGTGACGTCAGTGCTGTGATCTCAGGCTATTCTTTTATGTTGAGCTTTCTTTTGTCTGTCTAATTAGAAGTATTCGATTCGAATCGTCTTTATCTGGTCAGTTTGGTCTTGTTGCCATGGGACGAAGCTGGTCCTGTGTGGTATGTCGTATTTCTCTATCCCTTTAAAGGGTGCGTAACAAACTTACCAAGGTGGCCTATATCAACCCCGCAGGTCGCGGGACCCGTTGAATACGCTTCATTAAAGGCTATTCATTCTCAATTCAGTTCGACACAACCCTCTTCCTTAAAGCTTTGGAATAATACGACGGATTGCATGCACGGACCCCGCGTATAGCGTATAGTTCGCGGGCTCTCCCATTCAATAAACAACCTGTTTTGTCCAAGAATATAAAAATTCCAACTTGCATTTCTATTAGTGCGCAGACAGGGGCCGGCACATTTTGAACCGTTTTCAATAGAATGATGAATAGGCTGGGGATTTTAAATTTGCATTCGCATTCGGTTTCCCGGGCTGTGAGCTCGCGTGAGCGTGAATTTATCGATTCAACCAAGAATGTGTGATATTAGCTTCGCGATCACTCTGTATCTGAGAGTCCAGATCAAGCCTCTGTGGGACATATTCATGTTTTAAACGAATATATTCTTGGATTTTTCCATTGTGATTATTTACCAGTTCTTTTAACTCGATGAAGTGGAAGGGAAGAAATTTTATTCTGCACTTTTTATTTTGATTTAGTTTATTTAAATACCGATTTTGACAGTTAAGCGTGAATAATGTAATTCAAAATGTGGTTTTGGGTAACTAGTTTTTTGCCGATTTAAATTTCAATAGCTGTGTCATAAAAGGGGGGAGGTTAACCGAGTAAAGGGTTTAATATGAATTGATTATGCAGGGTGTTTCTGGTAAGTTTGCACCATAAATTAAGAGGAATGTTTTTTGGGAGATTTTCAATCGAAAATGTTCCATGACATTTTGTCGACCAGGCCACTGTTTTCAAGTTATTGTTTTAAGGAATATATGAAGAACCATTGGCACTAAAATCAAACTTCTGAAACGTTTCAAATAAGAAATTGGAAAAAGCTAGTGTTAAGCCTAAACTACATTTTAAAGAGTATCGTTTAAAAACTCTCTAGCAACACAAAATTAAACAAACATTGTAGCGGAAAGTAAATCTCTGTTAATGCAATAGAGTGTGATATGTTTTACATTGTACCTCATCAGGAAACTTTTAATTTAATAAGAAATTTCCTTGGATATTTCCAGCCCTGGAAGTAAACGCTAGAAAGCTTCCAAGTTAAAGAGCATGATAGCGTAGCCGACTGTATCTTCTTTTTTTATAGTTCGAGCCTTTAATTTTCCTTAATCAAATCAGTATAGCGCAAGGCTCGCCAAGGAAAATCCTTTCCTTTCTCGGGCTCAGTCTTTCCTTTTCCGTCCAAGGAGTATTTTCCTTTTATCCTCGCTCTCGCCGCTTCGGTCCAAGGCTTAGGACAAATGAAGCGCAAAGTCAATTAGGGTCACTTCAATGGTCAGTTACCCCGTCAGCGACTTTTTGGCGCCCCCTTTCCTTCCTTTTGTAGTAATCAAGCAGCTCGTTTGACCTTACTACGCCAAGGTTATTTTCATGGTTTGTGGACGGTGTTAGCCTTTCGTAAACAAGGAGGATTGTTATTATAGGCATTTTACGACTGGAGATGAAGTTGTTATAGTCTATTAACCGGGTTAACACTTAGTCTTTTTCCAAACTCAAAGATATATGTTTTTCATCTTATCCAAAAATCTCTCTTCCTCTGCAAAAATCTCTTTTCCTCTCGAAAAATCTCTCTTCCTCTGCAAAAATCTCTTTTCCTCTCGAAAAATCTCTCTTCCTCTCGAAAAATCTCTTTTCCTCTCGAAAAATCTCTTTTCCTCTCGAAAAATCTCTTTTCCTCTCGAAAAATCTCTTTTCCTCTGCAAAAATCTCTTTTCCTCTGCAAAAATCTCTCTTCCTCTGCAAAAATCTCTCTTCCTCTGCAAAAATCTCTCTTCCTCTGCAAAAATCTCTCTTCCTCTGCAAAAATCTCTCTTCCTCTCGAAAAATCTCTCTTCCTCTCGAAAAATCTCTCTTCCTCTCGAAAAATCTCTCTTCCTCTCGAAAAATCTCTCTTCCTCTCGAAAAATCTCTCTTCCTCTCGAAAAATCTCTCTTCCTTTTCCGAAAAACCATTTTTCTCAAACTCCTTATTTAAATTTTCCTCCTTTATCTTAGAATTTAATGTTTTACTCCTATTTCCTTCTTTATCCTTCTAAAATCCTTCCTTGTATCTATATAATTTATTTTCGTTAACATTAAATATTTTCCCTTTATTTGCCCTTCCGACCCCTTTTTTCGTTGGCCGAATCGTTTTTCTCCTCCAAAATCAATTCCTCCTTGCCAAAGAAATAGATACTCTTATACCACAGTCTAAACAAGACCACCACGAATCGACGTATAAGGCAACAAAAAAATTGTATTGGATATTTTGTGGCCACCGCGCCGTTCAGACTATAGCGAAGGGGTCATCCCTGGGGTCAAATGAAAGGAAAAAGTGGTTTGTTTTTTATCCGGCACGCAGGAAACGGAAATGGAAACGGCCAGGATAGTAACCATACCGTAACCGAGCTGAAAGACGCGTGATGGCTTGGTGCCATCGTATAAGATATCGCAGATATTGGTTTACCCTCTGTGGAAGTTGTTAGTCCGTGGTCTAAGGTTGTAATGTATATCCTTAAGGTTTTAACCCCTATGAGAGCCAAGAGGAAGAGATATATTTGTTCACTATAGCGTCCGTCTAATACTATTTAGCTTTATCAGAAATAGGTTAGCCAAAAAAGATACCAAATACCTGGTCTTTTCAACCTTGTCCACTGACAGATATGTGGGTTAGAGTTCTTGAATGATTCTGAAGGTTCAAGAAGTCATTTAACAGGGTTTTGATAATTTTAGAGTAATTCGCTTTTGTCTTTCTATAAGTAGACGTGTTTTTCTTTATCCAGTGATATCAACTTTTTGGCTAATACAAGTTTTTTTTCTTTCTTTCTTTTCATGGTTTGTGATGCTGGATCTTGAAGGAGATTGGAACAGAATCAAATTACGCAGGTTCCTCCTCAAGCTTTCGTTGCTTTTAAGCGATTACGAAGAATGTAAGTACTAATTTTGTTTTTATTTGACGTAATTGGTTAGTTAGTACTTTCGTTTACTATTACTGTACACAATCATTAGTGGCGGCTAGTACTTGAAATCATTTTGCTCTAAGAACCCTAGCTCCCTCATTAGCGTGGGAAACTCATTATAAAACGTCTTAATTAAAAGAACTGTAAGTGCACAGCGCGTCCCTTAGCTTTTTATCTTCTTGAAAGAAGGGGAATACTTAAGCTTTATAAATCCGTCTTAAATTCGTTTGCCCAAATCAGCTTGACGATAAAAAGTCTTCTGTGCTTTTTAGGGGTCAACAGTACGATCCGCCTGTTGCAAGTGTAATATAATGGCTTCAGAGAAACTTTAAATATTGAATAGAATTTCCTTAAATGGATCTGAACTTCCAGTCATTTTGTTAGGAAGAATTAAAACGTTATTCGTAACAGTGGAAAGTCAGAGAGAATATAACAACCTCTATAGACATGGTGTTTCTGATAAATTAAGAGGGATGTTCCTTTGGGCGACTTGCAGTCTAGAATGATCCGTGAAATTTTGCTCTAAGGGACACAGTTTTCAAGTTATGTTCGGCATATTTTAGGGATGACCCCTCGAATTCAATTAAGAAACTGAAAGACAGTGCTCTTTCTCAGCTTGTTTACCTTTCTTCTTAATAAGTATGGATTGCATTACCGCGTTTTTTCTTTGGGTTCAAGTAGTCTGTAAAATCTTATAATCCCTCTATAAGAAAAAAAAGTGGAGTTTCATACAGAAAAAAGTATGAAATGCACCTTATTATCTTTTTTTTTAGCTTACCCAAATTCCCTTTGCAGTATCAGCTTTCTCTCGTTTTCCTCTCTTTCTCTCTCTCTCTGGAATTGCAGCCTCATTAATGAGTTAGCTCCCATAAAAATAAATTTCTCCAAGCGCGTAGAAAAAAAATCTCTTAAAAAAAATAGTAAAAAAGATGAATCTTTTTCTATTACGTTTTAAATTTTAGACTGTAAGGAAGGAAGGAGTCTTGCATAAATTTGCATATACAATTAACTTCTTGAATTATATGTTGAATTCTTTATTAATTTTGCTCCTATAAAAGGAACTCTGTTTCGTTTAAAGATAAATTAACCTTTTGACAGTAATTTAGCTTCTAATTGAAGTACAGTTAAAATTAAATTAGGTGAGATATACATCTACATCGCGTTGTTTAGAAAAATGAAGCTCTGATGGTAAAAAAATGTATACTAAACATAAGATTTTTGCCAAGAAGGTATATAAGGATGTTGAAAACATTGTTCCCATTTTAATAGATTAGCCGTATTGGTATTATCGCTGTTTATAAGGTATAAACATCTATTAGGCCTTGGTTTATCTTTACCTCCCTTGAAAAAAAAGACGAGATAAGAGTTAGGTCGAGTCGGCATTACAAGGGGCTTTGGTATTCAACGATTAATTCACCGTATATAAACTTGATGGTTATTTATTCGGCCCATTTGGTTACCTTGTATTAGTTGCAGTAAAAGAGCAGCTTTAAGGTCCTTAAATAGAGCCCCTCGTATACCGTGCTAGTATTACCAGGGAGTCGGGGATATTAGGGACGATGCTAAACTTCGGTCATGGTCACGAGAAAGTTATAAGTAAAGATTTTTTATCTTATATACCTGCTCCATATACAGGGTGTTTCTGATAAGTCTGCCATTTGCCGTCTTAACTTGAAAACGGTGGCTTGGACGACAAAATTCCATAGAACATTTTCAACTGAAAATTGATTTCCTAAAGAACATCCCCCTTAATTTATGGCAGACTTATCAGAAACACCCTGTATACATATACTTTGGCCCCCACAAGGTTACTTTATTATTTAAAGGACCGTAAAAGTCGTAAATCTTCATTTAGCAAACAACCTAAAATACCTCTAACCAAATTTTGCGGAACTTAAATGTAGAGGAGTACAGGAGATTTTTGCCTATAATTCACTCGATGGGGTATTCGTGCTTTTAGTATTGCTTTTAATATAATCGTGCCATTAATATTGAACCTTTATATGAAATTTTAAAATAACGGCAACAGTATTAAAGTTAATGATTAATTTTTCCCAAGGTTTAACGTACATTTTAAATTATTTTGAAGATGTTGTTGTGAATATTTCATTTCGGAAAACAACTGAAGAACCTCTAGCCAATCAATATTTTTCTTTATGATAGGCGCCTTTTTTTAGTTTTTTTGTTTAAAAGAAATGAGCTTGGATAAATTGACAACCCATAAAGGCGCACTTTCAATCAACTGTCGCTTTTGACTGGCTTCTGAAGACCAAAAAAAAAAAAATGTAAAACGAGAAACAAATAACAAACTCATTTAGATATCAGCTTCGCAAAGGTTTAGAGCTTGAAGAGGCGTATAAGGCTTATTTTGAAGCTTGTTTGAAAACCACCTAGACATTGTTTTCTTGACATTTGGCTGTTACTTTTGACGCAAGAGCTTCATTTTTGATCTAGAATATGTTGATTGAAAACCCGCCTTTAATAGTACGAGTTGTGAAACTTCTCAGGCAACTAAATATGTTTGTTCCATTTTTAAACCTTCCAAATTTTCAAATTTTTCTTTCGCAGAGACTTGAGTAACAACGAGATTACGTTCATCGCTGGCGATGCCTTCAGTGGTCTCAAATCACTAACTTCTTTGTAAGTATCCCAGAAAGAAATCCAATCTAGTGAAATATTGGATGTTACAACATATATACCTTGAGCTCTCCTTGATCCAAAGTTCTCACAAAAACTTAAAAATATCGTCTTTCTTTTTTTTCTCTCTAATTTTCATCTTCTCATCCTTGATGCGGTGGCGACGGTCAGAGTTCTTTACGGAAATAAAATCGCGGACCTCCCAGAAGGACTTTTCAAAGGATTAACTTCTCTACAACTTCTGTAAGTCAATCGCAGCATCTTCCAAAGTGAGAAATAGAGATGATACATATATGTATTAGATTTTTATTTCTCTTTTCTGGAATCAGGAAATGGGTATACTGTTTTTTTTTTTTGTGATGATGAAGCTATAGCTTCTTCAACTCGACATATATTATGTCATTCGCTCCGTAGATTTAATTTTGGGGATTTTTATCTTTAATCCTTAAGTTTTAGGAAATTGAATCTCGGGAGAAAAATACTTTGTCCCCAATTGAGTTACATTGTAGAAGATAATGTGCTTTAGAAAGATATAGTCTGGACTCTCTTTAACTTAATTATACTAAGGCATAAAGGCAATATCGCGAGGTATTGTGGCATTCATTAAATATTGAATTTTATATACTATTTATGGTTTTCCAAAAAGGGAGATTTAAAGTTGAAAATGTTCTAAGACATTTTGACGACTTGCAATGTTTCAAGGATGACCCCTTAAAATTAAAAAAAGAAAAATTAAAGACAATGCTAATTTAAATAAGGGGTCATCCTCAAAATTCTTTAATAATAACTTGTGACATTTTTGACTCAAAATCGCCCATACGGTCCTACCACCATTTTAGTACACCCTGTACATTTTACCTCCACTTTATCACTACGATTAGTTATGAATCTCTCATTCATTAGTTGAATATTTCCGAAAAAATTAAAAAAAGTCATTAGAAGTCTGAACTCCTTATCAACCAAACTTAATTATTATTCATTAAAAAAAAACAATCCCACAAAAAAATCTCCAATGAAATTTTGTTCTTTTTTCGTTCCTAACAGATTATTAAATGCCAATAAAATTTCCTGCATCCGAAAGAACGCAATCGCTGATTTACATAATTTAAATTTATTGTAAGTTTGTGGATACTTTGACCCAGATCGTGAACACTCCTATAATAAATTTATTAATGGATTGACCTTTTGAACTTTATGCCAGGTCATTGTACGACAACAACATCCAATCTTTGGCCAATGGGACCTTCGCCTCGCTGCACAATATTCAAACTCTGTAAGTACGCCACTTTTCCCGATTTTCGATTCATTTCCCTACGCGATAATAATATTATTCAAATTTACTGCGGGTCTCGATTTTAATCGAAGTCATTCCCCCAACCCTATCTTCACTATTATTATTATTATTATCTGTCACGCTGCTAATTTTAAACGGGAGAGAAAGTGGTTTGCCTCTTTTAATGTCTTTTAAAATATTCATTAAGTCTTGGAAACTGTTTTCTACCTTTTAGGGTACAAAGTCCCTAAGTCGAAATTACGAATTTTCCCTAAATTGATTTTTAAATTGCTAAGGTGAATGGGAGGGGAGGTTCCAGAATTTCAAATGTGATTGTATGTATTGGTTCGTTGCGAGTTGAATGTTGGTTTAGCAATTCCACAATGTCGCATTGCCTTTGAATTTATATGGACTACAGACTAGGTTGCAAGATCGCGTTTTACCAAAATTTGGGTAACATCGAAGATGTTCAGCGGTTTTATTTGAAGAAGAATTTCATTATGATATCTCTTCAGTAGCATTTGAATTCATAGTTGGTTTGTATATAGACCCATGTCCCTTTAAGTTTCTTCTAGACTGTAGCGCCTCGCCTCAAGGTGGCGTTATGTTTAATTGAAAGATGGGTTTAACGTTTCTTTAGTCTCAAACTTTCGATTTGTATGACCACTTAAATTGGCATGCAGTTGATGATTTTTACTCTCATGCATACCTCACAATTTCTCACTTATCAAAACAATCTTCTATTTAAGCTACCATATTGTTGCTCCAAATTTTGCTATGTTCAACGTTCCCACCAACTCTATCCAGGGATTCCAGGCGGATACAATTTTCATATACTGAAATTGATCATAAACTTCGATCTTGATTCTTGGACCCTTAAACATTTAATATCGTCTCTCCTTACGGCGTCACGTTTAAGATTTTGGGCTTGAAAGGGGGGGGGCGGTGTTTATTTCATCTCTGTATCTCTTAGAAGGAACTTGGAAATGGCTTGGTCTTCGCGTTATGTACATAGGCACTTGTTGTACGCTTTAGGCTTGCGGTCTATATTGATATAGCATCGTTAAAGGAGTCTAGAGCCTTGTATGTTTAGCTTTAAAGATAGGGATTAAATGGCTAAAGTCCGGTCTTTAGGCCTGTTTAAACCGCCCAAATGCCACGCGATCCTATATACCGCTGTTTTGGACACTTTCACCGGATTGTTTTGGAGTCGTGCTGAGATTGTTGTTATAGTTTTGAGCGGAATATTTTGGGGAATCTCTTAATTCTATTAACTGAAGCTACTTCTAATCTAAGGGCTCAAAATGGTCTCTCGTACTGTTTTAGGGATGGAGCTGGTGTAATGCCTAAATTGTTGTTAAATATAATTAAGACTATAGCAGTGAGGGATTACGGTAGTAGCTCTACGACGTTGAGTGACGGTTAAGGAAAGCTTTGATGCGAAGACATGTTCCCAAAACAGTTTGGAATGCAAAGGCAGTTACAGCTTATTGCGTTACCTTTTAGTTGGAGAGTAATATTTAAGGAGAACCCAGATAAGGTCTTTAATGTTTTCACTGTTTTCCAATTTTATACTCCAGTTTAATTCTTCTATGAATCCTTATCACGGTAAGAGGACCCGTGGGAAAACGCCATTTGACCACACAAAGATTTAATTATCTGGGCCTATTTTAAACTCCTCCGTCAAGTGGCGCGTTAAATATTTTAATATTTAATACAATTTATTTGAAATTATATTAAGCAAATTTTCAATTACATTCCACGAAGAGCCGGATAGACCCTGCGCCAATCCTCTTTTAGACGCGGGAGCATTAACGGTGCGGCATATCGCTGACAAACGGGATTAGGGCGGCGATACCACGCTTTTGAGCCTCTTCTTACTCCGTACTTACTCTCCGAGAACTGTCATATTAGAGGCATCTTTCAGACGTCAACCGGAAAAAATATTCAAACCCTAAAGTTCTCCTATACGGTTTTCTCCCCGCTCGTTCTTCTTTAGGATATGATAAAAGCGTAGCGGGCACACGTCAGACCATATACGTTCGCTGAAATCTGTTTGATATGTCTAAAATGGTTTTTCCACCAGGCACCTTGAGTTTAAGGATAGGTCTTGGAGCTGTTAAATAAGGACCTACGCAAATATGGTAAAACTTTGCTGTTTGTGAAAGTTTAAGCCTGGGGAACAGAGTTAAAGTGGAAACGTGTTCCATGGTTTCAAGCACTAAACTTCATTGGCAGAACCGGTGCCCTCGTGTGTCCTGTATAAGATCCAACATACGCCACCAGTCATGGGACCTTTTCGATGTAAGAAGGGGGTAGGTAACCTTTATTATCTGGACATACAAGGGGGTTGATACATTGTCATCCGTCTCTTCTCACTCTCACGATACAAAAAGACTACGGCGCAGGCGCCAAAAAGCGAGATGGAAAGCAAAGTTTTACCCCCCCCCCCGTGTCTTTCCCTCTTAGTAAAGGATTTCAGCCGAGCTAGGCTCCCAACTCGGGAATGTTGAATTTTCTCCTTCGAACCTCTCTTTTGGGTACTCCTTACTTTGTTCATCCAAAGATGAGCTAAGCCTAACACGGTTTCTCCATCGAATTTTTATATACAATACTATATGTAGGGGAAATATGTCTGCTCGCTCTCTATTTCCCTGGTTGCCTCCCCGAAAATCTTGATGTTTATTTGAACGAAACGCTAACCCTAACGTCACGTAGTCTAGTCGATCTCACTCTCTCTTCCAGCTCGTTCCGTTATGTGATAGTGTTTTGACAATTTTTAGATGCTTTACTCGAATATACTTCGTGAGGCTCGTTTTTCTAAGAGGGTGTGATGTTTTTTCAATGTGAGATTCCGGGGATCGAAGTTTTCTTAACGTACCACGTCGAACGTTAACATATTCTCGGGATTTAGAGTTATTTTTAAATTTAAAACCTCGAAAGTTTTCGTTTAACTTATATTCCAGGCGCATTTTTTATTTTAAAGAAAACGAGATTGTCAAGTCCATGTAGTAAAGTAACACCGTTTATTCCTTATAACAATATATTTATTTTATTATGGAATCGAGTTTCATTCAGGTGTTCATCTATAGAAATGTCTCAATATACTCAGTTCATAATACTGTTACTTAATTATACCTGTATTAATTACGTGGGAAACCGGAATCAATTAATTAAACTACAACCCATTTTCCCACGATTAATTGATCTGTAGAACTATAAATTTTTGACTTCCCAATATTAACATAATTGAATTCGAACTACGCTGGAATCAAACCAATATCTTAAACTTAGTATGATTGTACGACGATATCATAATTTCGCTTTCTTTTTTTAGCTTGTTTGGTCGACCAATCAGTGCTTTACTAAAAAATGTCATCGATTCTAATTCTTACATGTTATACAGGGTGTTTCTCTGATAAGTCTGCCATAAATTAAGGGGGATGTTCTTATAGTGCACGATTTTGTGTCGAAAATGTAACTTCTAGGACTGGGCCACCGTTTTCGAGTTTATATTGGATGCAGTATTTTATTTTAATTTAATTAACAAGACAATGATTTCTATCCTAATTTAGGGGTCATCCCTAAAACACTCAAATCATCAAAATCGCCCAAAAACATCCCCCTTAATTTATGTTGCAGACTTATCAGAAACACCCTGTGTATGGCTTGACTCCCTTGTTCTTAAATTTGGTAAAAATGGGCAAGGGAGTACTCAAGAGAGAGAGAAAACATAGTAATTTTGATTCCAATTATTAGTTCACCATGGGGGTTTCTCCATTTCATTCTTTTACGCGGGGAAAGGTCTCCCCCCCCCCGGTGTTACAGGTGGATAATTCATCCCGTCGCCCCATCAGATGGAAGAGACTGATATGGATTGAGACGACTGAGAAATTGAACATTTGCGTGGTCTCAGTAAATTTCCTATTAGTTCGACTCCCACGTGACTCGTGACCCGCGTGTACAGTTCCTTATTTTGATATTATTTTTTTTCTGGAAAAACGTGGACCACCTGTATTATCAAATACCTGATTGGATATTTTTTTGTATTAGTTTCAGAAAAATTCTGTAGTTTCCAGTCGCACGAAAGAATGAGTCGTTCTAAATTCGTTTGTTTTTAATTGACTCCTGCAGGTGTTCAAATCCACCTTATTCCCGATACGTGGGCCGAGGCTTAACGCCCGTTTTTTAACTGACTAATCTGGGCCAAAATGTTGCGTCGTCTGCTTTAGAGTCAAATATATTGAAACCGTTCGACATGTGACAAAGTTTCGTCGGTTTAAAAGATTTTTTTGCGTCGAAAAGGTGTATTTCTTGTTAATTGACTTTTGTTTGAGTCAATGCTTCGTTACACTAAACTCAATCTCGTTAGCAGTGCCATATTTGCCGGCTTTAAAACCTATAGTAGCCTCTACTTTTTTCCTAAATAAAAAACATATACACACCTCGCTCATCGTTTATCATTTGAAAACGAAAAATATGAGGGAAAAATTCTAAAATTCTTAAACACATCCAAAATAATTCATAATCGTGAGTAAAGTTCTATTTCAAAACACCGTAACTTTCGAGTCTGGCCTTACAACACACGCAACGTTTTCCCTCCAAATTGACCATCCCTGAATTATGTTACATCCGGTTAAAATGTATAACGTTTTATTTTGAACACGTGGGCGCGTGAATCAAGTTTGCACGAGTTTTAGTTCTGTTTTATTTTGTAGACATAAGAAATTAATATTCGAACGTAAAACCATATTGTAAAATTAATGGACTCGGTCGTCTTCTACATTTCCTACAGAGGGGTTCGGTTATTTCTTTAAAAAATAGCTTGTATTTCTGTTATTCATATTCTTCATAAATGAAGGAAGTTTCCGATCTCTCTGTCGGTGCTTTACTCGCTCGTGAAAAACTAGAATCTCTCTGTCTTGAATGTTTAAAAAGAAATGCGGAGGAAGATGGAAATTTATTGGCGCGTGATACAGATTCTTATCTCAGGTTTTATTTTATTTTATATTTTTGTATTTTTTTTTTATTTTGGGATAAATTCCATTATACCGGTATCTATACGTTCTAGATTTTAAAGTAGGCGGTTGTTTTTTTAAGGAAAATGATATCTACAGGTTAGTTTTTTTAATCTAGTGATGAGAGGCAGTCCATAATTTAAAATTGGAGAGAATCTACATCCGAATGAATGTTTGTTATGTTCACCTATATCAGATAATGGTTTTCCTTGTTTACAATTCAAAATATACTTTGAATACCTTGGTTTCTCGCCTCACAAAGACAGTAGTGTGATTTCTTTCCGTTTAAATAGTAAACAAATTAGATTGTGTTGATTTAAAACATGTTTGCGCAAATATTTAGTTCGAGTCTATGCATTCCTACAAAATTTATGCTTCGGAAGCCTACATTTGTCAACCCAAATCGAATTCAAATTTTTTAATAGAATATAAATATTAATGTGGAAATGTTATTCAATACTATATATAAAAAAGTTTTTCTGACATTTCAAAACATAAAAATTAGAAGATAGATCAATAATGAAAATTTTGGGATTGAGATATATTATCCCGGTGGGATTTTCTCTTTGAAGCCATCAAAATCTCTATGGAATATAGATAACCCTTCCTATTTTATGAATAGAGCTTCCAGAGAAATTCAGAGCCCAAAATAACTCTGAGTTATTTTATATAAGGTAGCTCTGTACTGAAAAGAAGGTAGAGTTAGTTGACCACTGAGAAGTCGTTTTTCTAAATTCCTGTAACCCCTTATGGGATTACTTTTTATCAAGCGTGGGATTGCTAAAGAATATATTGCGTCATGTTAAGGGTTGAGTTCGCATTGGTGAAAGTTCAAGTGATAGCAACGTACCATTAACATTTCAATATCTGAAGTTCTAAAATAATTTTCACTACTTCGTGACTCTGATATATTTTGTTTACTATTAAAATCACGTCACTTCAAATTTATTTTGTATTTAGGTTTTAGACTTAATTTCTTCTTGGAAAAAGTTTTAATTTCGTCGGCATATTCCGACCTCACTCTTTAATATTAAAAGTAGGAGTGCAAAGTTTGCCAATCTTTAAGTGGCTTGGCATAAATTAAAAGCAGGGAGGCCGTCAGAACTTTGCGCGCCGAAACTGAAGAGCTCAATTCCCTTGCCAAGTTGCTTTTACTCTAAATTAAAAATTGTGGGGTCCGTCAGGTCTCCCAGGCTCGTACCTTCCTCGTAAAGAATGTTTCTCAACGCCAAACCGAGGGCATGGTTGCGATATAGTAAAACTTGGAGACTCGCTGTACATTCGCAGCTTTGAGCCAATTGGGCTAAACTTAAAACTCCGTAAAGCCATCCGCCATATTGAGGGAAAATGCAGAAACTATTCTATAAGCCGAATCCCTCTGTCCTCTCTTCTGTTTATACCTATGGCCCAGTCGCGAAAAGCTAATACATACCCAGCTTGGGCTTGCGATACATTCTTTAAGGTCGAGAGTTGCCCTTCTAATGAGGCCTAATTCCATTCTGCCACGCCACCAAGAGTTCCCCTGTTACCCTACTTTCGAACTTTTCACCTATTGCGATTTTAGCAACCTTTCTCCCCATGGTCTCCGCTTAAGTACGCTTTTTGTTTACTTTGCTCCTCAACGCGTTCTAAAGAAGTAATCAAGTTGAAACGCCTGTAGCTGCAAAGCTATCTCTTACCTTTGGTCTATGAGGGAAAAGAAGAAACCTAAATACTTTGTACGCGCTGACGTTTCATCCTGATTCTGACTGTAGCTAGGGGCCTTTTTTTACTGATCCCCGTAAAATTTATCAAGCTTTATGGTCTTCAAATCATACATTGGAGAGTGGGCGCGCGAAAAAAAATTCTTTATGACGTATTTATTTTGAAGTTTGAATAACTATAATTAAAGTTAGACGGGCTTTAGAACGAGGTTAATGGTCGAGACCTTGTTTACCTAACATTGCCTATTTCAGTTCTGAATTGTGGATATTTGCGGTGCTCACTGCTCAGCCCTGACGTCTGCGAAAATTTGAGCATTCCCATTTTTAAATACGTTCGTTCATTCTTGTTGTCACCAACGCTATGTATGATACCACAAAAGAGCCATCCGTAAGTGGTAGAGAATGACCTTTCTCTATCCGTTTGACCCTTAGGTCAAAGCACACTCTAAAAGTGGATAGATATGGTTGAGAGGGCACTTTAACCTCGTCCATTTTCTTTAGATTCCATAGTTTTTGCCCCTTCCTTTGGCGAGTTGACGTTGGCGTCCACACACAGCCTGTTTTATATTATAGTAGTTAATATCGATTGAATCATAGAAGAGGTTTCCCTTTCTCTCGTCAGCTAAGAGGCAAGGCACAAAGATGCAACTTGCCCTCTCTTCTGCCTTTTCTGTATAGAATACTGCCAAGAGTAGATAAAATCGAGAGTGCTCAGGTCGCTCATCCCAGGCTCCATACTATTGTAATCAAGTTGCGTGTTCCATCATTCCACGCGTTTTGAAGCCCATCTACCCTTTTATAATTATTGCATCCTCGTGGCAAATATCCTTTCGACTCGTACCTTTTGAGTGCATTTCCGGTTATTAAAGTCTGCTACTACGAACGTTCTCGTGACGTCACACCCTCCTATCTATTGCCTTTGTTTTGGCGACCATATTGGAAGTCGTCAGGACATACAATTGACGTCACGCCCCCGCATCTCCTCCCCTCTCGGTACCACTCTATAGTGACCTTTACAGAGGACAACAATCTTGCATAGATCACTTCTTAACTACTCTTGATAACAGCACCAACCCCCGAACACAACACCCCAATAGGCTAACCAAGGCCTAACCTTCTTTTATAAGAACGGGGGGTAGCTGAAAGCCAATTGCCATTAGTAGATCAATATAAAGAAACTTCGGGGGTTTCTCCAGGGACATATAGTCGCTCGCTATGCGGGGGCGAACTGCATGCCGGGATCGAGCCTATAGAGAATACTTGGAAAGGATAGAGACCCTCGGAAGACCACGGACTGCATTATGTCTTGCGTAGTACTGCCGGGGTATAGCCAAGGGGATTACAAATAGTGTGCATTTCACTATAAATAATTCATTCGCGTATAAGAGAAAGGTTAATGGGGTTCTCTTTGCCATCGATTTTAAATATTGGATGAATTTTACTTTTATTCGTTACAAATGTGTTATACTTTTCTTTTGTATATATTCCTGTTCAAACCCGCTCCATTATTTACACTGTTTTCATGATGTGTACCGGATGCATTCAGTATTTTAAAAATAGGCCTCGATGTTTACTTTGAATAAAAAGAGTGTTTGAGAGAAATTTCGTTGTGATAAACCTAATTCATTGGCCTAGTTTAGGTTAACGCGAGTTTTTAGAGTTTGGTACCAATGACAATTCACCATTTTTAAAAATATTAATTATTAATTGAGTTAAAAGGGAAAGAGAAATCATTAACAGTAAAAGATTTCGGCCAACTTAGATGAAATATGCTTTATTTTCTATTTTTAGACACTTGGCGCGAAATCCATTCATTTGTGACTGCAATTTGCGATGGCTTGCCGATTACTTGCACTCCAATCCGATCGAGACAAGTGGGGCACGTTGCGACAGTCCACGCAGGATGCATCGTCGACGGATCAGTCAAATGGCGGAAGGCAAATTTAAATGTAAAGGTAGATTGTATGTTTTAAAACAGAAAACCCCCAAGATTGGTAACGGTTATCAACTTTTTACTTTTGGAGCCTCGCTTTCCCGGTCCTCCATGATACCCAACCCTAAGCTAGATACTAAAAACACCCTATTTCTTAACTACACTCCAACTAACCCTAACTTAGAGTCAACGTCGTTGTCCCTTTGTCGCTTGTACTCCGATAGAATAAGGTTTCTCTCGACCTTCGTTAGTCTTGTGGTTGTTTGTTTTACCATACATGTTCACGAGTTGGGTAAACAAATAATTTAAACGATCATTCAACCCTTCTCGTGAACTTCAAAACCTCGTTTAAATCTGTTAGACCCAAAAACCGAACATGGTTTGGGTTTAACGGGAATGTACCAAATCATTTTCGCTAAACCTAGTTTTATCTACGTGTGTCTATAGGTTCCGAAGAGTACCGAACGAAATACGCTGGCGATTGTCTGGTAGATAGGGACTGCCCAGAGAATTGCGTGTGCGAGGGAACGATTGTCGATTGTTCGAAACGACGATTACGTGAAATACCCAACGATGTTCCTCGTTTCGCTTCGGAACTGTGAGTCGCGCATTAAGTCTTTCAAACACGTTCCTTCTTAATGCCCCAAAAGTCTGCCCTGACTTGGTAGAACCTTATTTTTGCCCCTTCAATGTGGGAAATAATTTTTAGTGATTCTTGGGCCAAACACACTTCTGGGATAGTTTTCTCTTTTATTTATTTTCTTTTCTTTAGCTTTTAAACTCCGCATTTTATAAGTTTGAAAAAGAGCCACAGTTATAAGGGCACCGGTTCATAAGATATGTTCCATAAGTTTGTCACCAACTAGTAAGTCTCTAGTATTACGAAGTATAGGTAGTGTCATACTTATGGAACATATTTTATAATATAAAGTCTGTTACCAAAAGTAGAACTCTAACGAAGCGCAGAAAATAACTGTGAAATTACTTGAAGTAATGGACTTTTGACTTTCGGTGTATTTTGTCAGAGTCTATTTAGACCAAGTTAAGAGACATTCTTCTAAATAATATTAAGTCAAACTGACTTGGAGAGTTTTTGCTATTTACAGACGTCTAAACGATAATCAAATCTCCAGAGTAAGAAGTACGGGAATTTTTAAGAAACTACCCAACTTAAATCGATTGTAAGATGAAACGATTTTCTTTTTAAGTATTTAATTTGGTTACTTCAAACAAATTGCCTTAATCTTAACGGAGGTAATTGGTTTGTTTCTCTCCCCCCCCCCTCCAGAGATTTAAGGAATAACGAAATTACGGAAATTGAAGACGGTGCCTTTAATGGTGCTTCTGGTTTAAATGACTTGTAAGTTTATTTAGGATTTTTTAAATTCATTATATTTGTTCAATTGAATTAATGGTTTCGTTCGTCTACAATTGTTCTGATTTTAATGCCGTTTCCCATTAGCTTCTAGCTTATGCCACCGTGTAGTAATTTTTAATGAGACTAAACTGCACTTGTAAGGCATCCTAATTTAATTTAATCCAGTAAATAGAGAGCCAATGGAAAACGGCATTAGTTTCAAAGGGATTTAAATGTTTTAAAATATTAGAGTGTTTTCAGATTTCGAATGTTACATAATTTATTTAAGAATTGTTTGTTTTTGGATACAGGTTATTAACAGATAACAAAATAGCCAAACTACGCCCTAAAATGTTTGCTGGACTTACAAACGTCAAAACGCTGTAAGTTTACAATTTAACAGACATTTTTTTTTTATCATTTTCTACTATATAAACTGTAAAATATCAACCCAAAAATTCACCAAAGTTGAATAAACGCAATAGAAAATTATTTTAATCAACTAGTACCCCATTAAAAATGAATTGAAATCCCTTTTTCTATTCAAAAAGAATACAAAAAAAAACCCGACCCGCCAAAAATCTAATTAAAATGCAAATTAACGTTTCTTTTGTTGGTGTGTATACCCTAATCTCTCTTTTTGATTCATTTATTGCCTAAACGATTTGAGGCATCGATTTGTTTTCTTTCTTCTATTTTCTCCTCATGCAGAATGCTTCGAACCAATCTCCTTACTTGCATCAACAATGACACGTTTGCCGATTTAGATTCAGTTAGGTTATTGTGAGTAAAAATCTCGATATTTTTTTAAATCCCGATTGGATTTTCCCATAAGCCCTTTCGTCTTTCTCATCTCTCTCTCCGAAAGGTCTCTTTACGACAACAAGATACGATGTATAATGCCAGGTGCCTTTGACAGAATGAGATCCTTATCAACATTGTAAGTTAAGTTTTCGAGCTGAACTGTACCGTATGTGTAGGCCTAACTTTATGTTTAATTCTTTTTTCAATGAAGAAATTTGCTAGCTAACCCTCTTAATTGCAACTGCCATCTACGCTGGTTGTCTGATTGGTTGAAAAAGAAGAGTATCGTTTCTGGTAATCCACGTTGTCAAGCTCCGGAATCGCTTAAGGACATACCAATTCAGGATATAGAAGCAAAGGATTTTATGTGCGATAGTAAGTACGATTAAAGTTTTTATACATTTATTTGGAGGCTAAAGGGACGCGTAAAGTTATAGGGCTAGGCCTATTAGTGCGTGAATTAGGCTTAGATGTTTCATTAATCCAAGAATTATGTTGAGATATATGTTCGAGGGGATATTCACTACCAGATTCAATCTACAACGATTACAGGTTATGCCTAATCATTTTAGCACTGTCATGTGTAAATTCATTGCCATTTTATATTTCGAAATTTTCTACAATTTATAGTATTTATTTTACCCTCTATTTAATCTGAATTTTAAAGGCGGTTTTTGCCACCTACATACGAAACCACCTCCAATTAAATTTCAACTCAAATTTGAAATTACACAAATGTGGGTGTAATTTTAATGATTCCGAATTTCCGTTGGCCGGAAATTAGTTTTCTCTCTTTCTTTGGTTTTGTTAGCTCTTTCGAACATTTAGACATTCAGAGAGCGTAATTTTTATTTTTTAGGAGTAAGGTACTAAGGTAGACCTAACACTCACACAGACAGACGCGAATAAATAGTACAGAAGAATAAAAACTTTTACGCCTTGGGAATATTAAGTCGAAAGCTAGTCACATAATCTGGGTTCTAAATCTGTTCCCTTTTTTTTCGTCTAATGAGACGTCTTTACGCGTTCTGTCAACGCCTCTTAATACGACTTAATCCTAGTTGAAACCCATCCGGTAATTGCTATTCCGACTTAACTCGTAGGATGTTATATAAGAGAAAGAACTCTAGGCCTAGAGGACGATTTAAATTGGCTTTAGAAAGAAGCTTAGTTTATTTTTACTTGTTCTGCGTTTTCTCTCGAGTTTCTGACTCTCTGAGCTAAGCCTTAATGATTCGCCAGATTTCATTTCTTCGTTCGTTTTAGTGCAGAGTGAATGTATATAATAAAACATTGGTTATGGGAAGGGTTCTTTGGTCGATGTCCTTTTTCACAATATCTGTACGACGAAAATAGTTCGGTTTATGAGGCATTCAAGCGTTAGGATAAGTTTTGTTCTTAAGGTTCATGCGAAAAGCTGGTAATTTTAATCTGGTTTCATATACGCCAGTGAAAACCGTAATTTCTATAGTCCAAACAAAACTCCGTTGGTTATAAACGGACTCAAATTAACTAATTCAAACCTTTCAACCTACTAATTAACAAAACCAAAAAAATGTCGAGGTATCTCTCTCATTAATACTTTAGTTGGAGAAAAAGAGATATTAGAGAGAGAGAGAAGAAAATGATAATTATAGTCCATCACGCTATTAGTGAGATGAAACTAATGCCGCCTTTAATTAAGAGTGTTAAGCTCGGGCTCGTGTTTTCTTTTTGACGCTGTTAATCTAATTATCGGGTGGCGGGTAGCCTCGTCTAAACACTAATTAGATTCAAATCGCTGGAGGATGTTTTCAAAGAAAACTGCAGTGCAAAAATATTATATTCACTTAAAGAAGGAAAGAAATTGGAACCTTAATGGGAGATTGAAATACGCCTTAAGTTAGTTTGGTCCTGGATTCATTTGGCGATTTTGTTACGGTCCTTTTCTTTTTTTTTTTTTTTATTTTTGAAAATATAAATACAGCCTCTTGCGTCTAGGGAAAAATAAATTATTGGGTTTCGACAACAGACGGGATCGGATATTGAAACAGGTTGGTGAAGACAAGTATGATTTATTCTTCCAACTAGCTACGGATATTTTTGGCGAGAGTGATCAACTCTAGAGTGGCCATTACAGTAATTCCAGAAGAGAAGCAAACAGCACTGGGGCGGGGAGGTCACTTTCTTGGGTTATTTCCCTCTTGCCAAGAAGCGCCGCTAGAGGCAGTGCGAGTCGGGTAGCATCCTTCCGCGTGTAATGAACTCTGGCTTCGTCTAGCGTTGGTTCTTGGTTGGCGCGAGGGAAATAACTTAAGAGTGCGGCCTACAGAGCGCCTGTTTGTTGGTTTCTTTGTAAGTAATTTATGGAATAGTCTATTGGGATTGTCTTAGTAACAGCCGAGTATAATTTGGGGTCATATTTGTTATGTTTCGGCTATAGTTGGGTTAAAAATTTCGAATGGTTTATAGGCCCAAGGAATCTGTCAAAGGCTGGAGTTTCTTTGTGGAGAGTTAGTCCGCATTTTTGATTTTTTGGGGGTTTATTTTGCAAAGAATTTTGTCAAAGATGTATTGTTGACGAGTTAGGATTAAGTTTCTGTCAAAGGCAAGGTATTTGTACATCTTTAACAATTTAAATACTCCAGGGACCCCCCCCCCAGCCTTCTTTTTATGTCTAAAGTATCCGCAAAATCAATTACCATTCCTGAAAGATAAAACAATGAACCAAGGTGGTTTGTACAACCGATACACGTATGCTTATATACGCTTTTAAATATTATCTACTAAAACAACGAGTGGTCTGAAATTCCTCCCATAGTTTCTCCTATAGAAAATGCTGTAAAGTGATGGAGTATGCCTCCCTACTTCCCCCCCCCCACACACACTCGCACGTGAAAAAAACATACACAAACAAGCATACGCTGTACCTTATAAGTTATACCATCCCGAGTTTACATTGAATCATCTCTGTTTCTTATGGATGTTGGTATTACGTGTCACTCCGTCTTTCTTGACCCTCTATTGAAATCTGAGAATGGGATGAAGGCCAAGGGATGAACCTTAGCTTCATCTTTTGATCTCTTTATTCCGTAGTAGGAAGAAACTGGCTTAAGGGTATATTAATCTTGTATCCTCTTTTTTTCCTTGTACTTTTTTAAGGCCCTTAAGAGTATCAGTAGGGCACGGTTTCCCCTAACAGAGGAGTTGGACATTAAGTTTTTTTCGAAGTTTTTTTTGATTAGAATTACAAACGTTTCATTGTAAACTGAACTATTTTTGTAGTATTCGCATTTGTTATGTAAGGACGTGAACTCTTAACTTATCTGTAGCTGGTTGTATGCTTTAATTAATAATAAGTGCTAACAGATGTTTCGAACCTTTTCATAAGGTAATTAACGTACGCTTGATTAAAAGGAATATATAGAATGGAAGTGATTAAGATATCGTGTAATTAGGTCATTTTCTATTTATTACTTTGCTAATTAGCCGGTACCTAGTTGTTTAGCTCGATACGGTGGCGCTCTTCACGCGAGTTTGACCTGAGATTCAAGTACAACAAAATCTTAGTTTAACATAATTTGCTTCCGAAGTGTTGGTCAGTTGTTTTAGTAATGGGCGACCCCTCGTTGTAAACCTATAATAATTGTCTATCGGCGCGGGACCCCCGTGGTAGCCATGGAAGAAAAATACTCCGTGTAAAAGTACATCTCATTAGTGTTAGTGGGCCCACCCATATAGTTAAGAATGGAAGGTAGCCACCCTGGGCCCCACCCTCTTAATCTACCCCCTGGCGACTTATCTACTTCTAAAAGAGAAAAAGGAGCCGCTTTTTAAGATATCTTTACCTTCTTGAGATAATTTGGTTTTCTTTTTATTATACTCACCAGAAAAACAATTACCGCGTACCACCTCACTTGACATCTCATACGACAGCAACATGTTTCCTAATACTCCTAAGTTTTACTGTCAACACACGTAGATTGCAGTTTTTTTCTTCCCCATTCTTGTTTTAATATCACGTATTCTTTTGTTGTTAAAGAATGTTTCTGTATGAATATTAATAAATGTAGATGAATTTATTCAGTAAGAGTTTCAGTACCATGTCTACAAAATAGGGACCTTATCTTATAGCTTTAACTATTTTTTCTGGTTAAATTTAGTGTGAAAATATTTTTTTTTCAGTGATGGAAATGTCCGATTGCGGATCCGATTCAAATTGCCCATTGGGTTGCACTTGTACCGGTACCGTGGTTCATTGTAGTCGACAAAGACTTAGTGTCGTACCTAAAGATATCGCTGTAGACAGTACAGAATTGTAAGTATAGTTAGTTAAATTGGACCTTTATACGGTCCCATACCGTACGAAAACCGTTTTTAAATTTCTCAAATAGGTATCTAGATGTGAACGATATCTCCACCATCCCTAATGAATTGAATCAGTTGTCGGAACTTCAAAGACTGTAAGATCCCAAAACGCAATTAATAATATTTATTTCATATTCTCATTAAGATTATTAATATTTTCTAATTAAATAGGGATATGAGTAACAATCAAATTGCCATCATTCCTAACGATGTCTTTTCGAATTTAACAAAGTTGTCTACTCTGTAAGTTTAATTATAACGATTATTTATTACCGGTATAAATATAACTAAGCTTAAATCACAAGGACCGAGTCTTAATCCCTGTCCTTCTCTATAGAATTCTAAGTTACAATAAACTTCAGTGTATTCAGGTGGACAGTTTCACCGGTTTGAAAGCCCTTAGAATTTTGTACGTATATTAATCCTTTCCTTATAATCCCGATCATAAATCGCGTCTCTTTTAATTAACCTTTGTGTAATTAAGTGGTACTAATTCCAACTTTCTCTCCACTCCTCTTCTCTTCTCCTCTCCTCTTCCTCATTTCCAATTTCGTTCGCGTTCTCTTTTCTCTAAAAATGTATGGAACGAACAGATCCCTACACGGTAATGATGTGTCGCTAATTCCCGAAGGAGCCTTTCGAGATTTGACCAAAATCACGCACATGTAAGTCTGGCTGCGCCCTCTTTAATATCGCGCGAGTGATAATGATAACCCGTTGTCGAAATGTAGAGATATTGGTGACGAAAATGCAAAAAGGTTACCCATTCAAGTATATATACATATATTGAAGTTATCGTTAAATCACCCTTGATATGAAAATTATGAGTTAATTATTGCAATCCGGCGTTATTTTCTGAGATAAATTTCTATGATAATTTTGGTAATAGACCCACCACGATGTTAGAGAGTTTAAGAAATTTTACCGGAAAACGTGTAGCACCCTAGACGGTTTTCATGCACTTCAAATTCGAAAAGCTGAAATTTCGCAAGATTTTGTTCGTGTTAAGCCTTTTTTTGAAATGAAAAGCTGCGAAGCATGATGATTTTTATAGCGCCCAACTTGAAAGATCTTACGACTATCTCGGTTAAATTCTTAGACTATGTCCTCAAACGCCTGAACTATCAAATCAAATAAAAAAAATCTAACTAAAATCATTGTAATGTTGCCCCAAATGAGAAGTGTTTTGAATATCTCGCGACATCTTACTCGCGAAGCATTATCGCTGGCTGGTCTAAGTGGGTTTATAGCTCGCATTCCGTCGTGTTGCCTTTGACCGGTAAAATTTAATGAATTGCCTTTTTCTTTGACGCGTACGTTTCTCTTTGTGAATCACGCGCAGAGCTTTAGGAGCGAATCCACTGTACTGCGATTGCAGCATGCGATGGCTTTCCGACTGGATTAAAAAGGATTACATCGAACCAGGCATCGCTCGTTGCGCCGAACCCCGTTCTATGAAAGACAAATTGATTTTGACGGCTCCCACCAACCATTTCGTTTGTACTGGTAAGTTTTTTCTGTTTATCTTCAGTGTTACTCTACCATTCGTTTCTCCCTTGTTCGAACGATTTCGATTACGGATTTCTCTTTGGATTTTTCTTAATTAGAAGGAACGCCTATTAATCCCTAATTAACGAACGCGGCTCCTGATTTATAGCAACTGACGGAAATCTAGTTGCCAACTAAGGTCTTAAGGGAACCCCACCCCGTTTCCAATAGCCTTAGAATCCATTTAAACCTTTGGTCGAAATTGGAACTATTTCGTCGAAGTAACGTTAGTACTCATAAGTGCGCCTCGTATTGAACCCGCAAAACCTATAGACTATAGTGTTTCATAGTTTCGCTCTTACCAGACTTAACCGTAAATTAACATAGCCAAAAGCTTACTTCAAAATATAAATATGTTACCATAACCTCATCATACTCGTAAGTACGGGTCACAACGTTACACTTTACTAATACGCAACCTTTATGATTATAAAGTGTACAATTTCGTCGTCTCCTTGTGGCTGCTTGCCAGAAACGGAAACCGTGATAGCCTACTGTAATTTCTATTTCTACCAGTAACCCGGTTAGACCTTAAAGGAGAGAGGTATGGAGTGGCCCATACTTACGGTTATACGATGCTACTTATACCCAAATACTTACGCATTCTGACTTAACAATGCCCTTGATTAATTGAAACGAATCTTAGACGCGACTATCACAAGAATTTTATCCGGCATGATGAGTCCTGTTTGAGAAGTTTAAACCTAATTTATATGTTGTCATTAATTGGAAAATTTAAGAGGCGAAACCACTGAATTGTTTCGCTGAAGTTAGATTTATTTCCTATAGTTTTAAATGGTTTTTAAACATCATAGATCCTCCCAAATAATTCCAACAATTTCCCATCGAACGAAATCAAACATCGCTTATCTTCTCGAGTACTTTTTTTTCTTCTTCCTTCTTTATCTATTGGAAAATCGACTCGTAAAGTCACGTAAAAAGCAATAACAATAAAATTTCTAGTACCAGACAAGCGGTGCCCTATTAAAACATTCATTATTATAAAAGGGGGTGGGCTCACCTTGTCTTGCTTCTCAAACATTATTATTATTATCGATACGAAGAAATCGACCCAATAAATATCGATTTTTTGTTTTTCGTACATGGTTTTTACGGTACCATACAGAAGTTCATAATATGAAGTAAAGTGAACTAAACAATACAATACATCCATTGGGTTAAGTGAGGAATGTATTCGAGCCACCATTGATTGATATTTAGGACATTTGTTGCGTCACGAAGGAAACTAATTGATATTTAAATGAAGTAATGGACTTTTTTCTTTCATTTCTGTTATCTTTCAGGTAAACCTGGTCCAGAAGTTTTATCAAAGTGTGACGCCTGCTTTACCTTTCCTTGCCAAAATGGCGCCGTTTGTAAAACGAGGCCTTTACGGGAGTACGAATGCACTTGCGCTCCGGGGTATCATGGCCGGAAGTGCGAAAACGTCATTGACGCTTGTTTCGGAAATCCGTGCCAGAATGGCGGAACTTGTAAAGTAATGGAGGCTGGACGATTTAGGTGAGACCACGCCCATTATTTTCTATCTAATCAAATCTTTACGCTGCGGAATAATTCCTTAATTTAAGTGACCTCGCGTTTTGAGGAGGTCAGTTACTTCATTTTCATTAGCTTTCTTATACCATGACAAAATTCGAGGTTTTGACCGATAGCGCCTTTTTTAATGGCGACACTTCCGTAACATTATCATAACGGCTTAATAGACGAACTTAAGCAGACGACGGAAATATCACCATTAAAAGTCTTTATCAGTTTATCGAAGGCTTTTTATACGATCCAAGGTTGAAATATACGAATTTTGGCGTATTTGTTGTAGGGTGGGGTCAATCCTAGGAGTAAATCATCAGAACGCCGAACTCTCTCGTCTCCCTTTGCTCCTAGAACCCGAAGTAATGTTCTTTTTCCCTTTCAAAATATCGCTTTCAAATATATACTATTAGAAAGACCCAATATTTTCGGTGCCCATAAACTAAAAATCTCTCTCTTTTCGACTTTCGAGACAAATTAGTTCGTGTCAGAGGTTAAAGCCATTCCGGCTTTCAACGTCGACCTTTTCTTTTTTGATATAAAGTCCATTTTATCGACCCAACCAAAAAATGGTCCGGTTCACCCTATAAATAGCGTATTCCCTCTATGGCCATGTATGCCCTTGTCCGTCAGATTTATTGAAAAATATCGGCCTAGTTGAAAAGTTTTTCATCTTTCATCTGGACGGCCCTTTTGCCTTTAAAAGAGTTTTGTCAGCCGATAATTTCTGTTTGGAAAAATCCCATTCATCGATGTCAATAGATTTATTTTTATTAACTCTTTATGGCGAGGTTTTCAGGCAGTTCACGCGCAAAGGGTTAACGATATAAGCTACGGGCTTTTACCTGTCAATAGGCTTTTTTTATCACTGGTCCTGCTAAATTGTTCGCAACTTCCCTCTCTAGACGCTTAGAAAGGACATTAATTCAGGAAGAGCGATCGCCCATCGTCTACTAAAAGTTAAATGTATTTTCATTCCCCATTCTTTTCTCTTCCGTTTTACTTTTCTTTTATTTTTTCCGGGGTCCATGTTTCTACTTTTCGTCCCAAAAGAGAAAGAGAGAAAGGATGGCTTGTTTTCTTAGGTTCGTCTACAATGAAAAAGAGTTCCGAGAAAGTAGTTATGTTTGTTAGTTCAGGATAGAAGTTCAGAAAAAAATCGGTTTAAGAATTGGTCATGAAATCTAATAACTTTTTCCAGAAAGTAATTTCTGGTTTAAAGATGTTTTCAGCATTTTTCCTTGTAAGTTAAGATTGTACTTGACTGTCCGGTCAAACTGATAAAGGAAAAAAACATTATGGAGCTTTCTATCTTGTTTATTTGTCGTTATATGTTATCCTCGTAAAGAAAGGGGTTATTTTTATAGTAACTTGTACTTTTTCTTGTTTCCCCAACTAAAGCGTTCTTGTTTTTTCTCCTTTCTCCTTGTCTTGTTGGCCCGTTCCTCTCGCTTTGTTTCTTTTTAGCTGTCATTGTCCGGCTGGTTACGAGGGTGACCGTTGCGAAACGAACATTGACGATTGCATCGTCAACAAATGCGAGAACAACGCCACGTGTTTAGACCAGATAGTCGGATACAAGTGCAAGTGTCAAGCCGGATTCGCCGGCACTTATTGCGAAAAGAAAATCAACTTTTGCTCCAAAGAATTCAACCCATGCAAGAATGGCGCGACCTGCGTTGATCATTACACTCATTACGTTTGCGAGTGTCCGTTAGGCTTTTCAGGGGATAATTGTACCAATAATATCGATGATTGCGTAGAAAATATGTGTCAAAATGGCGGTACCTGTATCGATGGCGCTAATAGTTACCGTTGTCAATGTCCTAACGGGTTTGCCGGATCGTTTTGCGAGTTGGCACCTATGGTAGCTATGTTGTATCCGCAGTCGAGTCCTTGTCAACAACACGACTGTAAACACGGTGTATGTTTCCAACCATCCGGGTCGACGGACTATATCTGTAAATGCTCTCCAGGGTTTACCGGTAAACGGTGCGAAAGTTTGTCCAGCGTTAGTTTCAGGGACAAAGCCTTCTTAGAGTTCGAACCCTTGAGGACCAAACCCATGGCGAATATAACGTTTACATTGGCTACTAACGAAATGTCCGGGGTACTCGCGTATGTCGGTGAAAATCGGCATTTGGCCGTCGAGTTATTTCTCGGACGTATACGCGTCAGTTTTGACGTGGGTAATTACCCGCCTTCCAATATGTTTAGCTACGAGTATTTGTCCAACGGCAAGTACCATACGGTTGAATTATTGTTGGTGAAGAATAATTTTACACTCCGGGTGGATTTCGGACCAGCTAGATCGATAATTAATGAAGGCCCAATAGATTTCATGGATGTGGATACTCCATTGTTTATCGGAGGTGTACCACCTCATGTTGGAGGCGTTGCAGTCAAAAGGTGGCATTTAAAGAACATGACAAGTTTCTCCGGTATGTTTTAGAAACTTTCTTTGTATTTATAAAGTGTAAAGACTCATTTTTTGGGGTGGTTTTTGTTTTCGTTCTAGGCTGTATGAAAGCGATGCACGTTAACGACAAACCAATGGACATAATGACGGCAAAACGACAAACGGGTGTGTCTCCCGGATGTACCCTTTTCGACGATCCGAAACCATGTAAAACGAACCATTGCAAAAAGGGGCGTTGCATAAGCACGGATCGTTACAGTTACGAGTGCGAGTGTAAAGGAGGATGGACTGGACCTTTCTGTGATCAAGGTAACGTTGATATAATTTAAATAATAATTATAGTTGCGCAACTGCATAAATTGCACGAATGTTGATTCTGGTGGTTAGTGGTTTGATCTCATATTAGTGGAATAATATATTGGCATGCTGCTTACCTAACGGTTTTGGCAATTACTTAATTCGAATAGGGGCACAATATTTTTTTAAAGACTTAGATTTAAACGTGAAACATTTGTCTGCTAGTTGGTCAGCTAGCGCTTGGTTTACGTCCCATGTTTAAATTGCTTTGCAAACTACCGCACATTGCATGATATAGCTGGTTTGACACCTTGATCGATATTGTATTTGCAAAAACACTAAACGATGTGTTTTTCATGGTTTTTTCATAACACACGCTACTGCGTGAATCATGATCACATTTCCTAAAGGGGTAGACTAGAGATTTTGCATGTAACTTGGTGTATCGTGTATTTACACGTGTTTTACATCTCGATTATCGCGCGTTAGCCCCTACTTGCCAAAAAGAGCAGTACCGGGAATTTTACGAGGAGGATGGCTGCAAATCAGCCAAGAAGATGAAATTGGCCCAGTGTATCGGGTCATGCGGTGATCAGTGTTGCCGTCCTCAACGGACGAAGAAACGCAAAGTCCGCATGGTCTGTGAAAACGGGACTTCTTACACCACGCAACTCGAGGTCATAAGAAAGTGTAAATGCACAAGAAAATGCTAACTTTTATCAGTAATTATAATATAACCCGTACATCGCATAAAAAAAAAAGATAAAAATTATTTAAATATTATGAACGTGGGAAATAACAAATTTTCCTAAAATACAACAAAAAAGAATCAGTATAAAAGAGAAGGGACGAAAAACAAAAGAGTTTTTATTACAAATAACATTGACAAAAACATCAAAAGTGCGCGAATTAACTAGCGGCGAATCAATCCCCGCGTATTTTTTAATTTTTAAAACTACCTCGCTACCACTTGTTGGATTCATCGCCAAATCCTGCGTTTTATGATTTTAATTTATGAAACTAATGTTTTTAGTTTAATGCGTGTTTATACATGCCGAAATTCTCCGTATTTATTTTGCTAACTACTCAGCCATTAGGTCTAATTCCGCTATGATTAGGCTTAGCTACAATTAAATCACCTAAGCCTAATTGACGTAAGATTGATATTATAATTTGCGTAGGCACCTGGAAGTGTTAAGCCTTTGACGTGTCGAGCTAAGCCTAATTATACTGATTTTTAACAACATTTCCTACGATTTGCCATATTTTCAGACAAATGAGATTGATTTTAATTTAGTTACTATTTTAGGAGCTACACTTTTTAAACAATGGCGGCGAGCTTTTATCCATAGTTAGGCCTAAAAAATTAACCTCGGCAAATCATAATTCAGTATTCTCTAACCAGTTAACTATTTTCACACAATTAACATACATGAACATACATAACATTAACATAAACATAAAAATACACATTATTCAAAGCAAATCCGTTTTTATAACGTGATTAATTTCAAAATTTACAATTTAACATTTAAATCAGAAAAAAATCACGCATTTGATACAAAAATAAAAATGATTTAAAAATTAAAATATATTGAAAATTTAAATGAAAAATGTGATTATTAATACTAAAAAAATAAAACTATAAAAAAAAACCGCAAATTTTTTTACAACATTTAAACTAAAAATTATATCCCAAAAACCATTGTATTACAAAGACAAAACATTATAGCGCAAAAGAAACAGAGAGAGAGAAAATGGCGACTACAAAAATGGTGCTCTTATGTGCTCGTAAATGTGATCGTGTGGTGCGCGCTTAAAAAACATTGTTTTTAGAAGAAAAAAAAGCCGGAACACTTTCAACCAATAGCGAGAAGGCTTTTCGAAAAAAAAAAAGAAAAAGAAATTTGTATAAAAATAATTACGTCATTGGCTTATGGCCCATTTTTAATTGGCGTATATTTTGACACGCCAAATATGACGTCACACGCTTTCTGACCAACCAGACAAAGGTTTCTTGTAAATATTTAAAGAAAAAAAAAAAGGTTGTGTATGGTAGTTCCGTTCTATGATGACGTCATTCCGGTGTTATTAGAGTAAATAACTTTTTAATTATTAACGAAAACCAAAAGGATTTAACCTTTAACCCCCTTCACTTTAAACCCCTTTTCGGGGTCGTTTCTATGAATTTAATCGTGTATTATTACCAAGAAGTAATTTTTGAAAAATTAAATTTTACTAAACTCAAAAAACTCCCTAAATTAAATTTAAATTTTAGGTTTTAAATTTTAAATCTCCGTCGCTATTATTATTTTTTCTATATCGGTAAGCTACGTTTCTTCCCTCGCGAATAATTAACTCCCCCTATAATTAAAACTAAATTTAAGAATTTTCCAGCAAAAAACAAAAGAAAAACAACAAAATTATATATAAGATAAAAAATATATAGAAAAATTAAGTGTCTTAACTGTAGGAGAGATGTATAATGTAAACAATAAACGTAATTGTTTCGTAAATTTAAAAAAAAAATACATCCTTTTTAAAGGTAAGGAAATACAGAAAAGCATTATTTAATATTTAATTTTTTTCTCCGAAAGGCAAGCTGGTGTATAGAGGGTGAAACACTTCTACAGGCGCTTGCTGAAATAGCATAGGTATCTTGCCCCTGTAAGTTAGCTTATCCGTACACAGATCAGAAATTAAATAGTTAATTTCTCCGCTCCTATCAATTTAATTAGTGAGAAACTTCAGAGAAAACTGATAGATTGTTAGTTCCGTATCTCAATATAGTATTTATGCATTTTCTAAGAAAGATTAAAGATATACGCTTTCAGTTAAGTGCTCTTAAAAGCACTCCATTATGATTTAACGAAATTAAAATAGATTCAAATTTGCCGTAAGTGCCCCAAGGTACCATGTTTAACTATTTGAATATATTTTAAGAATTTTTTTTTTCGTTTATATTCGTACAAAATTAAACATTGTGTAGGAAGCTAACGAATTTGCTAAAAAGCAAATATAAATGTATGAACTAAATGTATAAATTAAATTCCAATTTAGGAACATTTGGAGAACACGCAATTATATGATGTTGTCACGTGAAGATCAAAAGCGAAGAGTCAATGGTGGGAAGCCTGAATTACTCCAGGTAGGTGAAATTGGGTTCTACTTACGTGAAATACTAATCGTCGTGTGAGTTACCAATGATCTTTCGTTGCTATGAGCTCCCTGTAGCGACCAAACTGGAAGGATTTGAATCTTAGACTTCCCCCAAGTTCCTATATGAGACCTTGGGCTTTTAAAATAATACACTATGGTGGAGTTGAGGTATTTCAGGAATTTCCCCTTTATCGAAAAGTTTAAGAAACGGGGGATGGTGGGTTCTAGGGAGTTTTCCAATCTAAATTCACGCTCTCACTATATTACAAAGCGATTAATTCGAAGTTATCAAACAGGTTCACTTTTCTATACAAAACATTTGTCGATAAAAGAAGACTTTTGATAACCATCCCGCAACTTTATGGCGAACGAGTCCCCGTAAGAATTTGGTAATTTAGGTTTAATCATCATCTTTCAATTCGATTCTTTTTGGCGGGAAAACCGTTTTCCGCTTTCTTTGGCTTGAGAATATTTCTTCTTTATACACGAGAGCTAGGCTAGTATAGACTTATAGGAAAAAAGAGGCGGTAAAGTATATGAAACGGTTTTGGCGGGAAATGGCGCGTGAAATCCGTTGTAGCCTCTTTCCGCTTCATTTGTCTAAACGCTCAGCGCTGTCGAGCGCCTTGACAATGTCCGTCAAGAATTTTTAAAATCGATGAGCGAAATATCCGTTTTCTTACCCGAGCAAACTTCGGAGAGAATGGAGTAAACTAAATAATTTTTTTATCATCCTCTTCTTAAAGAATTATGGACTTTCCCCTTTCACTCGCTTTCTTCATGCTTGACTTATCCTTGCAAAATTCATACTCCTTTCTATTTGGATCAAGTTATGATTATGTAGATTCTAGTCGGAGCCTTAAACGTTTAAATTTTGCGGAAAGAGATGTTTATGACCAATAGAGACTGGTAAAAATAAAACAAGGAGACAGTCACCTAGAGTAATCGTTGCACACGACTGCATCTTTGATTGTGTACTAATTTATTACACGTGATCTTTGAAATCCCTGCCCTTTACGATACTAAAATGATTAGGCCTAATCCTTAATCAGTCTACAGGGACTCGGATAGTGATTAGTCCCTTGTAAAAAGCGAGTTGGTGGTAGAGAAGGGGGTTCTTTCAATTAAAAGACCTATCTACTGTTGAAAGAGCTCTTTGAAAGTTTCAAGAGAAACTTTTCCAAATATTATAGTCCCTTACAAGACGAGGAATCCAGGAAGGTAGTAATGACATCATTATTGGAAGCTGTAGGATTAAGGTAGACTTCGGGAGTCTAGGCAGCGAAGATAATGATTTCATTCTCGCCCTCTCTTCAATGGCCTTTTTAAGTAGAGACCGTGAGAATGGCATGGCAATCAGCGAGGATAGGTTTATCCTAGTCTGATAGTTGGAGCAGAAAACAAATCTAATTAGTTCAGGCATCACTAAGAGCTCTATCTTCCAATGAGGATTTAGGGCTAACACTCCGGGAAGTTTAATTCATTAAGCGAAAAACCTATCGCCATGGAAACAGCGTCATTCTGGTCTAGCTAAAGATGTCTTTTACGACTTTTGATTGTAGTTTGGTCCTTCTTCCTTTCTGGTTTCCGCGATTAACGTATCAGGGAGTGAGCTGGAAGGTTCATTGGATTAAAGACTGTATTCGCGAACCATCAATGAATGAAGCTTAAATTAATAAAATAATGGAACTTCCATTCCCTCTGGGCCGTCTTTGCCGCCTTTAGCTTTATTAAGTGATTACCTCGAATGGAATTTGGCTATAAAGGCAGATGAGACCAGACATAAAGTTAATGAGCTAAGATACTAATTGAACTGGATTAACTCGAAGTTCAGATCTTTCCTGAGGGGTAGAAATGACCCTCCCTTTAAGTTACTAAAAATCTCTCGCAAGGGGCTAGCAACGGTCCCAACTGTGAACAAAATGTTCCTTCATCTGGGGTATTCTAAATCTTGGGTAAATCATCCCAAAGAAAACCACCTGTACTCTGTTAAAAACTTATGGAGCGATGTTCTTGCCGCTTCTGAATTACAAAACTGTCACTTTTTTCGAGTAGTCCCGATAAATAATAAAAAAAAAGTTTTTAGACAAACGTCAAGTTAGTACACTTCTCTTGGTAAGGATTTAGAAGGCGAATTATCTGGAACTTTAGGCTAGAATTATTTAGTTCGGGCTATTTTAGGGCGTGTACGCTATTATCTTAAATGTGGTAGGATCTTTTCTACGAGAGTTGGTGGTGAAATATGTTTGAGGCTTTTACAAAGAAAGGGTTTCTATCAAGGGTCATTTCCTTTTACGCTGACCGCAGCCTCTCAGTTACCTTATTCTTGAGCGTGGGCTGTAAGATCTTCATCCATTTATCTTCCTTCTCCGTGCATTTTTTTTTATTGAGGCAGTAGTAATGTTGAAGAGCAGTTTGCGACAACTAATTTGATCCTTAAGCCTATTTACAATCCTTAGTTAAGGGCTGCTTTTTCAAGTTATAAACTGCTCTTGGACGTTTTCGGTATCGATTAGAGATCGTTGCCTAGGGTATTTCGGCCATCTATTTGAATGAAACTAAACAATTTTTTTTTATATTTTATTTTCGCAATCTAAGGAAATGATGGTTCAAGAACTAACTTTTGTATCAACGCAGTGTTTTTTTAACGTGTAACCCTCCGCCGTTAGACTAGAAGGGCATTAGCAAGTACGTTGGTAACAGGGTTAGAGCCCTAGGCGGAAAGGATGGCAAGTTTGCAACGTGAGATGGTAGAAGTTATATTGCCAAGTCGTTGGTATCAGGAACCGAATTCAATATCTTAATAATTTTATTTACAAATAACATAGTTTACATTATTTTCACCCGAATTTATTACATCATTTCTTGGTCAAAAGCTTTACTAAAAGTCTCTTCAGTTTCAACAGCTACTTCTTGACCCATGATGGCAAATTCGTATTGCTGAGAAGCATCAGTGTTCTTTGGCTCTTGCTGAACAATTTCATCTTCTTTCATCACCGGTTTCGCGTTTCCATTGTCTTCAAACTCGGGTTGTATTTCATCATGAAACTCTTCTTCTCGCGTTACAGTTCCCCCAGCTTCCTGTTCCAGCGGTGATACCTCTTCTCTAACTGTTTTAGCGAGAGTCGCGCCTTTCTGAGCATTTTTCCCAAATTGCTGTTCAAGACTCTTGCGAATGGTGGCCTTTTCGGGCAATTTCAGCGCCCCTGAAACTTTTAGGAACTGGTAGGCCTTTGGAAAAGCGGCTTCCATGGTGGCGCACCAATTTATAACGTCCAAGGACCACCTCCGACCGAATTTCGAAGTGGCATTCAACATCCTAATTTGCTCTTCAATGAACTTTGCCCCAAAGGTTTTCTTAATTTCTCCGTCGATCTTTGGAAGTTTCAACATCCTTTTCTTTAATTTACAAATCCTTTGTTGCGCGCCTCTATCCTTATCCCGCGTGCTTTCGCGGGCTTTAAGAACGCTTATCTTTTTTCGCAAGCAACTTCTGTATTTCTGGCAGTTTATACACCTTGCCCGTCTAGTTTCAGTCAGTTTGGAGCAATTTACAGAATGTATGGCATTATTCATAGTTTCATAGTAACCACCGAGTGTTAGTTTGGACTTCAACAGTTTCACAAAGACTTCTTCATGGTTCCCCACGCATAAATGCCATTGTCCTAACTGTTTTAGGTACAATTTCAAGCATTTCATGGTATTTACTTTGTATCTTAAAGTTTCAAAGACTTTGTGTTTTGGATCCAGTTTTTTACCATAAACTGAGATTGTTGGGACTAAATCTTGTCCCACAGTTACATTCAAAACGAGGGAGCTGTTCTTAATTTTTGAGAAAGCTATTTCTTTATCCGTTTTACTGGTTAGAAACCAACCTGATTCTGTAAATGCTAAATCTAATGATCTTACAATTTTGGTAAAATTTGTCTTTGGAGTATCTGAAGTGTCGCTTTCAACTGCCGCTGCAACAGACTTCGATGGTAATTTTGGTCTCAAAATTGATCGCGAGTGTTCTACCTGCTTAGATATTGGTTTTTTCTCGGGTATTGATTTCATAATAGGTTTGGATTTGTCCTGGAATTTTATTATAGTTTTTCCCGTGTTTTGTTGAACAAATACTAATACTGGTTGTATGTTTTCAGGCTTATCACTAACAATTTCACTGTTATTTAAATTATTATCAACATTCTCCGCCGGGCTCAAACGCCCAGTAGCATTGTTAACATTTTTAAGGTCAGGAATGACTTCAATAGGTTTTCTTAACTTGTATCCCTGGACATCAGAGGCAATAGGGTTGTCATCTTCACCCTTTGGCCCTTTACCTCCTTCAAAATGATTGGAACAAACAAATCTACTACCATTTCTCCAGGCTTTATATTGAGTTGAAGAATCCTGATGGAATTTATCGTCCAATTCAATTTCCCTTCCACATAGCTTCATCCAATCCTCATATTTCTCCTTGTCCTTTACAGGATGTGGAAATTTTATGAAAAAAATGTCTTTCATATAAGGTTTTCCCTGGTAACGGCTATCACTTTTACATTTCCAATAGAAACAACGTTTGCAAACCATTTTTAAACCTTTATTTACTTAATTTCTATGAAATTCCCCATAACACGTGCGAGTTACTAAATAAACAATTGTTAAGCCTAACTCAAAAATGACATTACCCCAACTGTGAAAGCAGACGACGCGTGAATCACCGTCCATTATGCAATAGGCATCCCGTAAAAGTCAGGCACGGAAATAAGATGTGATATAATTGGACACATCAAAATATTGAAAATTCATTTTCAAGAGAATAAGCTTTTTAAACCTTTATTTACTTAATTTCTATGAAATTCCCCATAACACGTGCGAGTTACTAACTAAATAAACAATTGTTAAGCCTAACTCAAAAATGACATTACCCCCAACTGTGAAAGCAGACGACGCGTGAATCACCATTATGCAATAGGCATCCCATAAAAGTCAGGCACGGAAATAAGATGTGAAATAATTGGACACATCAAAATATTGAGAATTCATTTTCAAGAGAATAAGCTTAAAATTATTATTTTTTTATTTCTTTGTCAGCAACGATAAGATAATAATTTCGGGACACGAAATAATTAATAACGGACCAATTTTATTGACATCACCTTTTATTATGATAATTAATTTACATTGGTAGCAAATTATTTACAATTAAACTAAATTTCTGCCAGCCCCGATTTAGAAGTACTTAATAATTAAAACAGGCAATTTGTTTTAGTGTTTGTGTTAATGCGCGCGCATAAGGCTAAAACTAACTCTAGCACAATAATGTTTATTTACAGGATATTTTTATCTTAAAAATCATGTATATCCCTTATTTTGTAAAATGTCAAAAGCGAGACTGGGTACAAAATATTGAGAATTAACTTCTTAAAGCCTCGAGTCTTTCTTTCATAGCTTCCACCTCTTCATCATCGGACTCTTCCAATGCGGAGGTGGAAGCGGCTGCAGCTTCAGCACCGGCTGGTATAACCTCTCCTGATACAGCTGTAGGCGCTTTTCCCAATGCACCTTGAATAAAATAACTCCGCATTAACCCTACCTTATAAAATCTTTAATAAAATGAACTCTTACCGGCTGTTAATTCCCATAAAACTTTATCAACTTCTTCCTGGGCTTCCTCCTCAATGTCTTCGGAGTTATCCAACCCTTCCATCGTATCTTCCATCATTTCTTCAATGATTCCTGCCTATTAAGATCAAAAATCAAGTTTGGAAATTATATTCCGTGACCTAAAGACCTTAGGTAAAACGCAACTTATACCTTCATCATCTCTTTGGATAATTCTTGCATTGTATGGGCAACTTCTGGGACTTTAACAAGGTTTTGCATACTTTTCATAACTTCGGTACTTTTCTGAAGAGAACCAGCTAACTTTAATGTTGCTAGGAAAGAATAATTCCTTGTGTTTATTGGTTACTTTACAATTTAATAAATTATTAACTTACCAACTTGGTGTTTCATGCCCATCATTATTGAGTTAATTTGGGCTTTTGATGTGTAAATTCTACTAACAGCTTTACGGGATTGAACAACTTGTTTGGCTAGGATCAAACACACATCTTTGTCACCTTTTTTAGCCGCTTCTTTAAGTGATTTTGCGACTTTATCCTCTTCCCTTTTGATAGCTATGTAATTTTTAGATAATTTACTATATAATTTTCAAATTTATCGTAATACTAATACCTCTAATTTGTCTGTCAAGTTGAAATTGCTCTTTCCTTAGCTTGGAATTCCATTCCTGTACCTAAATTTAAAAGGCAATCGTAACAACATCAATTTATTCATACTTTTAAATGGGTTGGTCTGTTAAGCCTAACTCGGGTCTCTAGCTTTCTTTTAATTCTTTCTTTCTTACTTGTTCTTTCGGATTTTTCTGTGGTGTTTTCCCAAACAAACCCATAATACTTTTTATATTTATAACAAATACTTATTAGTAATTAATATATTAACTTTTATTTAGATTATTTAAACAGAAACATCCACAGGACCGAATCAAACAAGCTCCATTTTTGGCTTCCCTCAAGCAGGGGTGGAAATAAACCATCTATTTCTTGGACACTCTTGGGTAAGTTCAAGTTGGGTTTTAAATTTAAATTTTAAAATTGTGGCTTCACTAGGCCTAAATATTATTTGTTTTTCGTAAAGCACCGTAATTTAGAACGACGATGTATCGTAGATTTATTATACGGTCATTACACAAAAAAAATCTCTCACTGTCGCAAAGACTCGCAATCCTTTTCAACTTTGATGCTCGAGATGGTGCACTACCTCCTATATAAGAATCAAGGCCCGAGTATGGGAATTTTTTTATCTTCGAAATGAGGCATTTTAATTCGCGGGATTTAGACGCAGCGCGGCGCTCGTTTCCAGACTTTGACGTCACAGTTATCACGTGTAGACGACGCCTTCGGGTTACGGAGAAATAGCTGGGATTGTAGATAACGGAGTAAATTTGAATCTAAACTATGATATACTAAAAATATTGGAACTTAAAGAAGTTAGTAATAATATGGGAATTATATTTAAATCCTACTGGAGAAAACACATGCATATTGAAGCTTTAAAAAATTATAATATCGAAAATATTTCCCTTAATAACCAAGGCTTAGCGTCGGCTTCATAAATAATGTCGGTATCCAAGCAGGGCCGGGCAAAACCACGAGAGCAACCCCTCAAAAAAGAGCGCTTTCCCCGCGAGGTCCGCCGATTCCCGACCAGGGTCCGATACCCACTAACGAAATGCATGTTACATTTCCCCGTCTTTGGAGTTCCAACATTTTCGATTTCTAACTCGTTCTCCTTTTCACAACAATTCTGTGAAATTTAATTTCCACTGTTTTACCATCCCTCTTTACTTTATACGACTGATTCTTACATCCCACCCACTACCATAATCCAGGCATAGTGCAAAGGCTTAATAATCATATGAAAAAAAAAAATAATTGAACAATGTTACAAAAAGATTTGATAAGACAATTTTGAATTTTAATAGATATTGTTTTTATTAAAACTTTAAAATTAAAACTGATGCAATGAGTTTTAATAAAATTATTTTTCAACTTTAATAAAACCTGTTTTTTAAGCTTGCCTATAATTATAAATTAAAAGTATGAAACTGGTATTAATATTAAACATAAAATAGTTCTAATTAACCAATGTTGGCCAAATAGTCAAAGTCATTGTGCTAATGCGAACGGGCGTGATTTGAAATAAGAAATCCTGAAACGAGCTCCACCTCACGGGGAAACCGCACAATTATATACAAGTCCAAATCCCCATCTGACGAGGGAGCATACTCGGGCCTTGATTCTTATATAGGAGGTAGTGCTTGGAGCTATCTCCAACAACCTTGTTGGAGCTCTCCGGCTTTCCCGCCAAGTCATTAGTGACGTCATATATTTGCAACAGTAAGTGTCAACCGTTCGACCTATTAAAGTTCGCGACTATCTGCATGGATAATTCTAGTATGGATACATTCAGATCGCCGTATAGCATGGTAAATCCAATATTTCTTATTTAAACCCTTAAAACCCAAAGAACTTGGAACATATAGCCCCCTAGAATTACACATCCACGCTCGAATTTTTCAATTTCCAAGCCCACTTTTTTTTTAACGATAACTTTATCATTCGTTGGTAACGCCATCTATAATGCTTGAGACGAAATAATTATCTGTCGTCTGCTTTGCTGAAGCTGAATTTTTCTCATTTGCTTTAATTGCTTATGAATTTGGGCGCATAGACGCGGTAATGAAAATGTTTTTAAATATTGTTTTGATATTATTTATTGTGAAAAGTAGGCCTATAATATTAAATATGTTTTGATGCAATTGTAGGCCTATACTTAGCTGTTGTCCTTAAAATAATATCAATTTGGTAAGCTTTTTTCTAACAGCTTCCATTTTCATTTTTTCATTAAAAATACGAATAACTTTGGGAACTAGAAAGTTCAGATAATGTTTTCATCCAATTTCTTGGGAAAAATGTTTTCACGCATCAGACACCTTTTTACGAGGGATTAAATTTTGAGAGCAATTGTTTTAGAAGCAGTACCACCATCATTTTCAAGGTTTTGCATCCGCAGGCTTTTTTTGGTGAGATCAAGAATTTTCACTACGCTCTCCGAAGGATATATTAAACTACCATGATCTCTAACAATTAATCCTCTGGTCGACTTGGTCGTAATGCAGTAGTCGTGAAAGCTCTTTCATTGATTGCATTTGAGGACTTTGTGCAGTTTCCGTACACAAATCCAGCCAAAATAGTGTCTCTCAATAGGTTTGACCCATCAAAATATAAATGTCCTCTGTTAGCTTTGAGAAAATTTGTTGTGACAGTATTATCACGAGCCAAGACATTTGCACAACCAGAACCCTCAACCAGAAAGGCGTTCTTATAAGCTGCTTTAAATTTTAAAATCGTGGGATTGTTGTTTCATCCACCTTTTTGTCTTACTACTCCGAAAAAATATGGTTTTGAGACAGTTTGTACGTTGGAAGGTAATTGTTGTTTTGATTAAAACAATATATTAGTAGATATCAACAGATTTTGATGACCCTAAACTATCGCTTTTTTTTTGCTAGCCCGACTATGTTTCCTATAATTAATGATTAAAAGTTTGAAAACACAGTTGGAGTTTCTCAAAAATTTCTTTAATAAAATATAATTCCATTTCTTAGGCGTGGGTTTGTGGGTACACGCAAAAGTAATGTAGAATAGCGGTTTTTCCCAAGTGACAAAAAACTTTATTTTGGTGACTTTCCGATAGTCAGATATTTGAAAATGATTGCTAACAGGGTTGCCACAGTACCTGGAAAACCTGGAAAAGTCAGGGAATTTAAAATAGGGTTGAAAAGTCAGGGAAATTGATTTAAGTTAGTAAAATTTCTGGGGATAAGTCTATATTGAAAGAGTAATGAAAGTTTTCTCCTCATCCTCTCTTCTTAACACAAGTGAACTCTTGAGCAATCCTTAAAAATGCTGTCTAGAATTGCTTTTATGTAAAAAAACCTCTTAGACTGTTAGATAGTTAAAATGTTTCTTAATGATTTTAAGGTAACAAATACATGGGAAAACTTTATGTAGAGGGTTTATTTAATTAACAGCACTGAAAACGTGCTGCAAAAATTTACGTTTTCGGCCTAAAATGGTCAGGGAAAATCTAAGAAAAATGTCAGGGAAAACCTGGAAAAGTCAGGGAATTTGGTTCTGAAATTGAAAATTCTGTGGCAACCCTGTACAAATCGCGGTATTTTTCCCAGGAGACCAATTTGATTTTCCAATGGCATTGAGCCATTTTACTAACAAACTGGACTGATCACCGGATATCTTTATTTGAGTTGCAGTTAGTAATAAAAATAATGTAAAATTGTGGAACAATTATCGCGCTTTGCTTACTTATGATAGGAGGACTGTTCCCATCTGGAACTCCATTCCTACCGAAGTAGGTGGCCAGCCCACTCTCTATTTAAACTCAAAATACGTAAGTTCCTAAAACTTTAACTCGGATGGAGGGAAAGAAATCCACCAATCCCTATCTCTTTAACCACCTTTTTACTATATTATCAGTGTATAAGTTCAAGTTGGAGCTGTAAGGCTTCACAGCCCTAGCTCGTCAATTGAATGGAGCAAAAAAATAAACATTTTTATTTCTCCGTGTATTTTTACATTCCTCAATTGAACATTTTTTGCCCATTTTATACTCGCACACTTTGAAATTAGCGCAAGAAAGTGTTTTTCTCAATAATAAATCGTTTTTATTATGTTATTAAACGTTTAAAAACTATATTTAAACATGTAGTGTATTAAACTAAAAGCACTTTGAAATCGCGCTATTTCCCGCCAAAAAGTTTGAAAATGTTTCATTTTCGCGCAAAAAATAAAATATAGAAATTCTAGTTATGCGCCACACACATAGATGGCGTTACCGACGAATGATAAAGTATACTTGTTGAAAAAACCGGGCGCGCGAAGCGTAGATTTGATGTGTAATTCTAGGGGGCTTATATGTTCCAAGTTCTTTGTTAAAACCGGATAATTTTATAATGCTTCTGGCTAAGCGCGGTAGTGTGTTGATAAGCCTTGGTCAAACGGAATTCTGGGTATGGAAGAGCACGTGCATGTCATTTTAATGTCAAACTGTGTCTTCCTTCCTTAACCGTTCAAAATAATAATCTAAATCTACTAAAACAAGAGAATTTCCCAATGAAGTGAAAATTTTGATAAGATCGTAGACAGCTGATAAGTAATAGGGATTCTTTATTACTCATCAGCTTTTGTGCTTATTTGGTCTTTAGATTAAAAGTTAAATACAAATATCTCATGGCTGCTATTAAGATAAAATATTTAGGTTAATTCGGAGGCCAAAAAACTGTGTTTTCCAAAAGGCCCCTGCAATTCCCCCCACACTGTCTGGAAAATTCCAAAATATGAATTTATTAGAAGAGAGGCCCCAAGAACGTGTGCTTCAACTTTTTGAAGAACAACACGTGGGTACATTGTGGTTGTACACGTGATTGTACGTGAGCTTTTCACTGAAGCCTTGGTTCTTCAAAACTGCCTCTTATAAATCCAATCCATTGAGATTTCGCAATGTTTTGGTGTTTTTAGTTGCACGTGATAACGGAGAGCTGCTTTTTTTACTTGATTTCTATTTTAACCTTGGGAAAGTGCGACTTATTTTAACCTGTGAGGGCCGTGACGGTGGATTTTTTAGAATATTGTTAACACAAATTATTAAAATTACGGGATGCGATTTAAATATAGTTGTAGGATGTTGAAATTGATGACGTGTCAATTGATTTTTTTCAAAATGTACAGAACATGATAACTAGTACTACACACATTTGAGGGAATCTTTTAATTACTTGCAAATGATCTATGGTCATTTAGGCCAGTTTTTGAGACACTCATACTGTTGATGTAATAAAGGGAATATGTATTAATGACGCCTCCATTTTGGAGTGTTGTAATACGCTAATGCGATAGAAACATTTATACTGTAAGGTTATGTTCCCTTTAATCAATTTAAAGATATTTGTAGCTCTTAAGTTGATATTAAAAAGAGATATTCTAAATTTAGAATAGTTTAAAGATAATAAAACTATCTGATTAGTTTGTTTTCATGTGACTCAAATAATGCCTTGCAAGGACCAGAAATGTATGGATTCGGCTATGTGCTTTCCAAGTTGCTAAGGCGGTATATTGATTTCACCATAAAAATAATCTAAAACAGGAGTCAACCTCCCACTTTCTAAAAAAACTTTTGAAGATGAAAGTTATTGTCAAGCGCCTTAATTTCTCTCTCGTTTTATTTTATGGAATAGATAAACCTTTTTTTTATTATTATTAATAATGACTGATAATTGTCTGGAGATCACAGGTCGCTCAGGCCTAGTTACTGATGCCTAATTATAGAATTTTAACGGATTTTTTGTTTTCTTTGCCTCGTGTGAAACGTGATAAAAATAGGTTCACCAACATTGTGTTTGTTAGGCTTTACGCAATATCTTGAATTGTTGGTTTACTTGTTGATTGCCAATAGTTTAGAATTAAGTGTAAGATAGCGTATATTTTGAAGATGAATTGGAGGTCCTTTGTTAAAGGAATACTTGAATGTACTTTGAACGACCTAAACTTTACACCAAACTCCCTTCATAATAGGGACTTATTAGTACTGCGTCATGCAACGTCACACTAGATTTTACTAGTGCTAAAAACATACCAGTAGGCGGAGCTTAAATAACTTTCATTCTGTAAAAAAAAAATCACGCACACCGTAATGTTGCTGTGGGTTGAGTTAGGCCCGAATTGCCAAGTAGAGCTATCTCAGAAGCCTTAGTGTGACGTCACCCATGCTATTTGTCCATAGAACCAAAGCGGTACCAAACATGGCCGCCCACTGCCAAAGCTAATCCCGTGAAGTTTTGCCTAGGCTCTGACGTCACATCTGAGATAGCTCTATAGTTATCAAAATCCCACGATTTTTGTGGGAGCAATTGATCAGTAATTCATATTACTTCAATATCCTCCACCAGAAGTGCCATAGTAAAGTCAGGGATTTTGCAAATGGTTGTGAAATGTTAGGGAAATTCTTATTTGCTCTTCAGTTTTTCTATGGGAAAATTGATCAGGGAAAGAGACTTTAGATGCTCAGGGAGTTTTGAAATGAAACATCTGCAGCAACCATCTTGAACCATTCTAAGTTTATTTTTTATATATAATCTCACCAATATTTAACTTAAAGATCATTAAAGAATCACTTTGAAGAGCCGAGATTTTCTTTCTCTGTTAGTATATCGTCTTAAACCCTGAACTTTGGTCAGATCCTTAACAATGTTGCCAGGTTTTATCTTGACTTTTTAAGAGGGGTGAAAGGACAAGTGTGTGTATAGTTAAATTCATTTTACCGAAATCAATTCGATTACTTTTATTTTTAATTGCGAAAAGTATTTAAATTGGGGTAATCGACCATAGAAACTTCGTATTAATGCCTCTTAACTACTAGAAATAGTCCATAAACTCGGACAACACACTCGAGCAATAATAATAATTGATCAAATCGGAATATAAATTAAAAACAAATTAAATTCAACCAATTGCATCATTGTTAAATCAGGGATAGATTTAATTTTAGAAGTAGGAATGGAGAACGGTTAGTATTTACTTCGGTCTGACTCATAGCCCAGTATGGAGCCCCTCCCTCTAACACGTAACGAATAGTTTAAATTTTCTTATTGGCTCACTTAAACTACGTTTTGATGACGTTGCTGAAGGGGACGGCGAAAAATACGTTATATCCTTTCTACCTCTGTCGCTATGACCCGCCTCTTCTTTCATACCCCTCCGTCCCGGGGAAGGGGGTCCGAGACTTTGACGCGCGCCCAGATTACTCTGTTCTCCATTCCTACTTCTAAAATTAAATCTATCCCTGGTTAAATCTAACAATGGGAGATAATAGTGACCTGCCCCTCGGGGGACATTTCCAGACAGGAACTTCAATGGAAATTTTCTAACGTATATCCTAAATTATTACATAAAGATAATTGATATTTTTTTTCTTTCTTTCTTCTCCGACACGTCTGGAAAATGAATTTTATTGCCCTCTCTAGGCTATGACAAACAAAAATTGTTTACGCTTTTATTTACACGTACGCTCGGTGTAGCGGGGCTCCCTTGGGAGAAACTGATTGGCTCTCAATGGATTATGATAAAGAGAGTGAAGCCGCGGCGGTTAATGGACTCCAAATCTTTGTCTATCGCTTCCTTCCCACGTTTCCCCGCCAAATAATGAGGGCCCCAATGAAATTTCAGATATTTTATGTTTAATGAAAGTGTTTAATAGTCATTGAAAATATCCTTGAACTATGAAGTAATTGCTAACTTTAGTGTGGAAAGAAATCGCGCCTTAGTTATGGTCAGTGGAGTCTCGTAAAATTATTTAATCGGTGAATTTTGATTTGAAAAACATGATTGTAGAGTTTGACAGAGATTATTAGTTGGCACGTAATTTCCATGAACCAGTGAAAACAAAAGAATTATCGTTAGCATTAAAAATGAAGGTTTAATTGGCCATATGTCTAATCAGCGCCACTAGCGGATGGTCTGAAAACTACTCCCATAGAGTCTAGGTATATTTAAGCGGGTTTGCAGAATTTCCGTCAGATGGCGCGGCGTTCGAGCCACCTGGCGGAAATTCTGCAAACCCTCTTAAATATACCTAGTCTCTATGGGAGTAGTTCTCAGACCATCCGCTAGTGGCGCTGATTAGACATATGGCTAATTCCTAAATAATTAAAATTAAAAGTGCAATTTGAGCACTTGATTGAAGTAATTTTTCTATGTATTATTTATGCCATTTGCTAAATGAGTAAATACAGTTACTTTCTAATAACTTACAATGGAAATACGTGAGCACTTTAAAGGAAAAGGCTACCCATAAACGTCTCCATTTAATTCAACGAGCATATTTTAATGGGACAATGTGTTTATTTACAATATTAAGGAAGATCGTACAGTTAAACCTCTTGAACCTTAGGTGGTCTATTTTTATCTGCAATAGAGACGGGGGAATGGTGAGGTGGTGCGAGTCTTACACTAGAATTTATACCTTATCGTCGCCTGCTACACAGGTAGACGTAACATGTAGGTTCTAGTATATTAACTTAATTGCTATATCCTCTTTAGTATTGTGGATGGATAGTTACATGGCTGAAATATTTTTATTTAATATGTTCTTTTGAATAAAAAGGGAAACATTCTAGGGTTAGCCATTCCTTTAATCATGACCTTTCCTTACATTTGACCTTTCCTTTAAAAATAAAGTAAAAGTACCGTATGACCTTCCTCGGTTTTGACAAGGAAAACGCTTTATTCAAAATTGCTTAAGTTATATTCTTAATAACTCATCTTTCCTATGCTTTTCTTAAGTTGGCAGTCGTACCATTGTAGCTAAATTTTGAAATAAATTAATAATTTGAGAAAAGTCATCGAAACTTTTCTAGAATTACTTGAATTTATTTTTTTTTTTACAAATTGCCAATGTTCGCAATAATGGCAACAATGTGAAACCGTTGTCTTCATTGCGACGCAACATTTAACCCCATTTCACAATTAAATGAAAAACAACTCCCATTCTGTTAAGTTTGACCGTTAATCCTGTAGAAAATCCTTATTTTTTAAAATTGCATCATAGAACCTAAGAAATTAAATCACGTCCCTAAAGGCACTATTACCGTAACGTCTCTTAAATCAATCCTTTTGAGAACGTATAATCCAAGAAATATTTTGGATTTCGTAATAAATATCTAATTACTTGCAAAAGTACATAAATTGGAAGTTTTCAATATTTCTAATTGACAATTAGATGATAATAATATTGATTTGGTAATAAATTCCTATGGTGCCAATGATACTTTTAAGTATGGTAGGAGCTTGTGTTGACGTCACCATGACCCAAACATAAGCGCTATATTAACTAGCTTATACAGGGTGTTTCTGATTTTGAGTCTTCATTTTATATTAATCTACTTTTATTTTAATGTTAAAAAAATTAATTACTGCTAGATAGTTAAATAAAGTTTAAGTCTGGTTCTTCAAATTAAATAATTAATATGTTTAATCTATATAAATTAACTCCAGAAATTTATTTCAGACATTGATAAACAATATCGGTGATAAAATAAATTTCTCAAACTTTTCTAATCATAAGAATCCATCGGCTTCTTTTTGAAGCTCTAGACTCGAGAGACATATTGGGCTTTATTCCAACCAATCAGAGCGCTTGCCGGTCAAAACAAGAGGGAGGGAGAAACGTAGCAGTCTGATAAAGCTGGGTAGTTAAGCGAGGTGCGCCGTGGAACCTTCATAGATCGGTTTGAGTTGGCGTAGTACGGAGTGTCGTATATTTCTGCCCTCGTGTCCCTTTTTTTTAAAATATATACATAAGTTTATATTTGATTAAATATAAGTCGATGAATCGAAGTCGAACCTTAAATAGGCTTAGCGAAAGGAGCACTGTTAGACGCAGAATGTTAGTCCCTATTGTTAGGTAGTCCTTGATTAATTTTGAAATAAATTAGAGTTAAATTAAAATCGGGGAAACTTTTTTTATATAAAAATTATGTAGCGTTTTATATACGGAAAGTTTTTTATATATATATATATTTTATACAACTATATAGTCCTAGTCAGATTAAAAAAAAACTATTTTTATAAATTTTGGTAAAAAAAAGACAACGCTAATACAATGATAGCCGCTTTAATTGTGGTTGTTTCCATATACATTGCAGTTAGGTAAGAATTATTCATTTTTTTTCTTGGCACGTTAAACGTGTTACGGTAATGTTTTTGCCCTTGTAATTGTGAAAATGTGATAGTTAATTGTTAAACTATACAGGGCAGGGTTCGTATGAATTTTGGAAAACATGGAAATTGGAGTCAGTATAATTTAAATGATTTTTAAAATTAATTTTAATTGAAATTGCAATTAAGAAATAAATGTTTTTTGTGATGAATATAAATTTATACATTTTCTCATCGCGTTAGTTATATTTATTATTCCGTTATTTAGGTTTATTTAATTTCTGTATTCTTTAATTTAAAATAATGCGTCTCGAATTTCATCAGAAGGGAATAATTAATATGGGAAGTATTATATACTTCTGATTTTATGAGAAGTACTACTCCAATAAAACGTTGAAATATCAGATAAATCTGTTTTAGAAACTTTGTACGAACCCTGTAATAAAAATAAATGTTTTTAGGCTTAGTGTATGACGACATTTTATCCAAAATTTGCTTCACTTTTAATTAATAAAAAAAAATTGGGAGCTTTAAAGATAAGACATTGAAAATTGAAACGCGTTTTGCGTAGTTGGTTAAGTTCACACGCGCAGTTTTATACCAAGAAATGGAGGAAAACTCTAGCTTAAGAATCCGGTTTCTTCTATTTTATTCCGCGGTGGCTTAGAAAAACCAAGGCCAAGGCTTAGGGAGGTCAATGTTTCCTTGTAGCTAAGCTAGCTACTACACGCGTCATGCACTTGCAAGCACAGCCTACTGAAATATTTATCTTAAGGAGTAATATGTCATTAAAAAAGTTATTGCTTTTTATAGATAATTATATAAGGTAAAAAAAATAGTATTGTCCGCTTTTAAATGTGCCCCAAAACTTTAAAATTGGCTTTGAATTAAGGAAGTTAGGGATTATCAAATATTTTGAGGAATATACATAGTTTTCAGATAAGGAGGATTAATACCATTTACACCAGGAGGCCTTGCTACTTTGCGGATAAAGCGCAGTACCAAGTAGTCAGGCCTCCTAGTGTAAATTGTATCAATCCTCCTAGTCTGAAAACTGTATATTTGATTTGGATTTTTTAGATAATTTGGCAGATATACAGGGAAGGTGCTGGGAAGAAAGTACAGGAGGTTCTTTGAGTGATTTTGAGTCGAAAATGTTCAGTGACATATTTGCTCTGAGGGTCACATTCGTTAGCTTTTTCAATTTTAGAAGGGGTCATCCGTAAAACACTAATTTGTAAACTCTTGCCCTTGGAGCAAAATGTTATAGAACATTTTCAACTCAAAGTAAGTCGTAGGAAAACCCAATCTACTTCGGTCCTAAAACCGTTTTTGAATACCCTGTATAGACCACCTCAAAATATGAAAATTGGCCCAGAGTTAAGAAAAAAAAAGGATTTTTGAAATAATATTTTTTTAATTTTGTCTAATATTATATTTCGGAAATTATAAACTATAGGTCTGGTTAAGGGTTTTAATTTGTTATCAAAATTAATCCCCGTTAAAATTTGTCATGGTATCATTTCTACTGAACTTTAACATAAGTTTATAATAAAGATATGTTCCATAAGTATACTTCGTAATGCTACAAAGTTACTGAGAACTAGCTCGAGAACGACGCGAAAATTGACTACACTCGGTTCTGCAATCCATCTTCCTCTTTAGACTATACTAAGCCTTTGAACAGCGCCTCACCAGGGGTCGCTTTACGAGAATCTATGACGTTTCATCTACGTCACTTTATGACAAGCTCCAGTTTGTAACCAGTGACAAACTTATGGAACATACCTTATGATTTTAGCGATACCCCAAATTAAATATTTAGTAGGGAAATCCTCGGTTTTATATCGTGGTAGTAATTGCGCTTCGAGTGACGTGTTTATTGTCTCATGCTCCATTTTAATTCCGTAACTCGTTACACGCGGAAAGTTGGAAGAATTAAATTTTTTTTTAAAAAAAAGTTTTGCAAACGGGTTTGTCTTGACATCAATTTCCCCTCTCTCTCTTCTTGTTGCGTTTAAAACCTCGTAGGATGTATAGAAGAAGAAACGACGAAGAATTATCCGGCGATGAAATTCCGCCAGAGAACCAATCAGGCTTCAGGTAGGCCTACGAATTTGTTTTACACCTACAGGTATTCGTACAAACCTCGAAAATTTATTAAATAAACCGGAAATTGAAATAATAAATACGGGAATACGGCCTGTACCTGATGATGACAGTCCGACATAATTATGTATTTGTTGACGCTGTTAACGCGTGGACAAAGACAGTGACAGACCCTTTGCCTGGAGCCCAGTTATTTTTTAATTCATGTAAAATACAGTGTTTTTGGATTTATACTATATTTTGTAAAAATCGTGTATTTTTGGACTTATAATTATATAATATATCCTATAAAATCTAGTATTTTTTTAAAATATACTAGCCTATTTTCACCTATAATTTCATGAAAAAAAGACAATTGCGTACTGGTACTTAGTCTCTGCTGACCATGTGTACAGTTTATTTAAACTCCCTAATTTTCCAAGTTCATTTCCTTTAAAAAAAATTTGTGCATAGTGTAATTCAAAAATAATCCTACAGTATCCTATGTAAACTAATTTTCTATCCCATAAAATCCTACAGTCTCCTATGTAACCTAATTCTGTCCCATAAAATCCTACAGTCTCCTATGTAACCTAATTTTGGTCTATAAAATCCTACATACAGAAAATAAATAACCTATATATTTCATTTTATTAACTTTTAAATTTTTGACTGGGCTCCCTGCATTTGTATCTTAGATCAGATCTTTCTAGTCTACATTTTATTTTTAAAATAAACTCTGGATTTCCAGGTCTTGTACGAACCCTGAATTCATAGGCCTACGTGCGCCATTGTAATGTAATATTAGAACTTAAAGCTATGCACTTCTTTTTTGAGAACTTACGAGTTCAAGAAGCGTTTATGCGCGCCTTGGGAAAACAATTTCCCATCACGCCACTTTTAGAAATGCTTTTAATATAAAGAAACGCTTCTGAAGTCTGACTTCAAATATAGCAACCGGGACCTCTTTGCTTTAAACATCAAAATGAACTCAGGCGTTGAAAATAATTCGAATAACAAAAATAGCACGCGCAAAGAAATCCCCCTTAAGTTTTAATTTCTTCAAGATGAAGTGATAGTGGAATTAAAGTTATCTCCTGTTCAATTTTAATTCCACTTTGATAAGAGCACGCGCGCCTTCATCCTTTAGTAGCTACTCAAAGTGAAATTCAAGTTATAACTACAAAAGAATAATAGAAACATTTTTATAACGCCGGAATCCCGGATTTATCTGTTAAAAAAAAAATAACAAACTTGTTATTTCGCACTCACCAGGTAGCCAATAAGAAAACTTCTAAAAGGGTTTTTAAAAAAAATTATTTAGTTTTCTTTTTTTTCTTCTTCTTTTTGAATCCAGTTTTATTTTGAGATATTCACCTAGGCTATTATCAATTTTATTTTTTTATGTTAAAAATTTTAAATATAAATTTTTGTAAACGCAATTGAGAGTTCAATCACATTTATACCTTACGGAAATAGAAATATAAATTGAATTTCCCAGAAACCAAAATCAGCTGCTGGTGATAGATTTTTCTGATTTTTAATTTAATCATTTGAAATGTGGAATATATTAGAAAATCGCGGTAATACCGACTGGATAAATCTGTATAGCAAAGTGCAGACCCATCTAACTGATTAAAATCTTATTTATATTTGAGAAAGTTGCTTGTATGTGTGTTGTTTAAGGACAGTCACAATTTACCCAATTAGACCAAACTGCCTGTTTGATGTCGGAAACACTAGCAATTTCGGAGTCATCAACAACAATCATTAACAATAATGTCCTTATTGTTAATTTTGTATTATTTACACAATTGATAATTTATTATTACCAGAAGTGAGATGAGACTAGAAGTACTGAGCTAACCAAATTCTTGATAACGCACCAACGGTTGGCCCTCTGGTAGCGGTTTCTGAATTTTCCCTCCAAAACGTGAGACGCTCGTGGCGGTAGACGGCCGAACTAGATTCAAGCACAGGCGTCCGTGTTCCGCGGCTTTAGGTTGAGGGGAAGGGGGTAGGAAATGTTTTTGGAACGCGACCAATTTTTTTCATCTGTAGTATAGGCGCGATGGAAGCGGCATAAAATCCTCAAATTTGTTCACTAGTGCCAGGATCTACTACCAATGCTAGAGCCCTTCACTTCTAGTCTCATCTTACTTCTGTTATTACTGGTGAAATCATAGGCCTATTCCTAATTTTACACAAAGTTTCATAGATCTGCAGTTTATTATTTCTTGGCGACAAGTGTTTGTTTGATCTCTTCCAAGCTTGTGAGGCAATATTTTATTCAATTTCGAAATGTTATTTCCTACACCACATGGCGGAAGTTACATGGGCCGTTAATATTTGCGCAAATTAGCATAAACTGAAACGTGTTCATCAATATTAAAAATTTGGTTAAAAATTGTTGCTGCACAATCCATGGGACTTTCAGTTTCGATTAAATGTTTTATCAGCCTTCAAATATTTTACAGTCAATCGGATTTAAGATGGTTTTTAGGTTGGAAGTGACGGGAGGCCCTGTGCCGTTTAATGTTTGTTTGAAGTTAAAACTGTGTTTTTTTCTTTCGGAGCTGGTTAAGCAGGTTAGATTTTTTCAATTTCGTTTGTAGATAAATTTTGATTATCCGGGACTAAACGTTTAGTTTAATTCTTGGAATTTTATTATTTAATAAATTGGATTTAATTTGTGACAATTAGAGTCCCCGCATATGCTTCAGTTTAAACGGAAACCAAAGACCGGAAAATTATGCGGTATAATGTCAGTTCGAATTATCTGTTCACGCTAGAATGAAGTAATTGTTTAATACACTGTCTTTATAACGCCTTAAACCAGAAACAATATTATACTGGGTTCAAAAAAATTATTTGGACGGTTTGGAAAAGGTTTTTCTTTGGGGATTTTCTGTTGTTTTCAAACCTATCTCAAATACGAATGAATGAATGAATGAATTTTCAGATACGGTTTTAATTTTTAAAATTTTAAGCTATTGTTTTCATGTCTAGGTTTAAAAGGAAGTCTACGTATAAATGATATATTTTATAGAATAAATTTAAATTATAATATTGTTTAGGGTAAAATTTGTGGTTTATAGTGATAAGGTATCATTTTAGTTTGATTTTAAACACCTCATCAAAGTAACAATAGTCCCCAAACCATCGAAAATATGGAAATAATACGTTTACTATTATGAAAATTGAAAATTCCTAAATTTTAAAGTAGTTTATTTACGCCAGTTTTCATTGAGATAAAGATAATTATCTATAGCATTTCGTAATCTTGTTTTGATGGTGGTGCGGAATTAAGTAACTTAACCTTAGGATTGAATCAACCTCAATGAGATTTACGGGATAAAACATCTTTCGCACTCAAGGCTTTTAATTAAAATTTTTTTTTTCTAACTTACTATAAAATATTACCGTGATATAATTTAACGGAAAATTATATTTTAATATATGGAAAAATTGAGATCACGGACTACAGCTTTACCGTGGGAGGCCCGTGGGCATTTGAGTTATTGGGGCCCCGGGCCCTTAGAAATTTTGTCAAAGCGTGGGCAAACTCCATGAGTTAGGAATGGCACGAAAATTGTTGATTTTTCAAATACGAAACGGAAGAAGTTTCGCAATATAAATATTTCTAGAAAAAAATCATTTCTTAACTCTAAGCTTAACCCTCGACTTTAACCTTTGTCAACATACCAGAGGCCAAGTGCTTGGATTGCAAAAATACATACTGTATTCCATCAAATTTTGATGCGATATTTCTAGAAAAAAGATTAGATTAAGATACTTATTTTTAGCTGTTTCCCTATACGAGATTAAAAGTACTTCAAAATTATCAAATGCTGAAATAAATTTTGTCTCGTTCCTTATTAGTGGAATATTTAAAATTAAATACAATTAAAGTACACCTAATTAGGGACCTCATTAAAAACCATAAGATGCACCTACCCTTCGTCATCCTGTACACTTTTTTGCGGTTTTTGAATATGGTTACACGAATGAAACAATTATTTTACAAAACAGATGTTGTCATTCATAAAGCCATGGAGATTATAGACGTAGTTATTTGAAAAAAATGTAGATGCACTTTTCGGAAAAAAGGGTACTCTGTCGTACAGGACTACTGTGCTGCTATTGGTTTAGGGGCGTCTGCTAAACCGAACTTCTTTACCTTACCTCTTTCAGCCTGTGAGAATTCAACCAATCCCGTAGGGGTAAGAGATTCGGTTTAGCAGACGCCACTAAGCCGCACAGTAGTCCTCGTTTTTAAGACTAATTAAATGCTAATTATGTTGTAATAAGAGATAATTTAATTTTTAATATCTTTTCAATTTTTTATTTAGAAAAAGTCCGTTCTTTTAAGGTATAATGTTATGTTACCCGAACCTTTCCTTTAACATACTCTATGGTCTCCCTTATACGCGACGCTGTGGTATCTTTCTTAAACACGTTTTACGTTGACATCCGATAATTTTGGGATAATCTATTTCTAATATTCAACACGTACTGTTATAAACGACGATAATTTAAAATCGTGAAACGCCAAAAATATGTTTTTCTCCAGACCTCTCTAACAGAAAGAGACTTATCATTGTTTCCACGTTTAGTTTGTTTATTAAGGAAAGAAATGGGAGTTTAAGTGTGTCTATTAGCATATTCTATTTGCTTTTGAAATATAAATTTTAGTTGAATTAATTCGTTCATTTCAAGGCTTTAAGGTTTGATTATAGGAAATCTCTGAAGGTTGGGCCTCCAAAGGGATAGTGAAATGTTTTCTGGGAAGAAAAACGCTTTTGATCAATTACGAAATACAGCGAAGCTTATAGCATTTTTTTTGGAGGGTCAGCACTTATATAATCTAGTTATAATTTTAGACCAAAAACATCTGTCGCTATCCCTTTAAAAGCTGTCACTTTCTGCCACATCCTTTTAAAAGGATGCCCCTAAATTATCTTCAAAAAATAATCTCCTTGGGGCCACTCTCCTTTGCAAGAATATAATATTAAAAAACAGTTCGGCCTCCGCAGACAGATATCCCTGGTGCATTTGGCCCCCTTGGCGGAGGGGTCCCTTCTTTGGTAGATATTATTATAGAGTTCAATTACCAACCCTGTTTTCTGGGTCCTCCCGATCCGGGCATAAGCAAGGGTCGCGAGAAAACAGACCTATACCCCCGTATTTCAAAAAAACCTATTGCCCGGGTTACAATCTTAACACAAGAAAATTTCGCCTCAAAAAAAAGTACATACAAATCTAGGGCGAAGTGTCAAAAGCAGCTTTATCGTTACTAGCTTAACCTAGTTAGATTTTTTATATCGAGACCTTCAATTTGTAGGTTTTATACCGCTATCGTTTTAATTTGACGTTTGTCGTCCATTGACTACGTGACCGACCCTGGTGCTTTCTTCGATTTCAATTCGTCATTTATTTTCTTCTGCAACCTTAATTTGAAACCCGTACCAGTTTTTAATGTAAAAGTCAGGCGGAACGTTTTTCACGTCTCACTGCTGATTGTTAGAACGAATGAAGATCGATTTTGCCGTCTTTCTTGAGATGGTAAAACGGAAGGAACCGTCTTACAATCATAGCGGGGAAACGATTACATTGCAGGGTTCATACAAACCTGGAAAACAGGGAAAACCTGGAAAAATCAGGGAAATAAATAGTTGACAAAAACCTCAGGGAAAAGTCAGGGAAATTTAGAATTTTTATTAAAATTCAGGGAAATCAGGGAAATTTGCTGCGTCAAACATGGGCCGAGTAATTAAGCAAAATGTTCGTAAACATACCCCCTCCATAGGATTAACATTACACTATACTTTGGAGGCTTGTAACTCTGGTTCTACCAGAGATACGGGGATGCCCTTTGATTATGTAATAGTCCTATTTGCCCCCCCCCCTCCTTCCTTGGTTAACATTTGCTCCATAGGATACTCCATATACGGGAAAAATCTGGAAAACTCAGGGAAGCATATGGGGAAAAACCTGGAAATCTCAGGGAAATTCTTTTTCCAAAAGTTGTATGAACCCTGCATTGTCACACTCTGACTGACTTAAACTATAGTGTTTTATTTGCACTTAACACGGATTCAAGGTCGATGTAAAGTTTAAATCATATATATTTAAATTGATTATAGTTGTATAAGAGCGTAATTGGTTAACTACAACTATGGGTCATTGGCCCATGACTCGGGTATCGGGCATTGTTTCCAAATTCATTGGTTATGGGCCTGTTTGAAGAAAAGGACCATGATGCTATAATGTAGACAAAATGTCCATGAATTTTAATAAAAATTCTAAATTGCGCTTGAGTTTTTGTGGAGCGGATGACCCATGGCCACCATGAACCATTACTTCTATATAACCAGGAGTAGTGTTTCATTGTATTTATCTCAAATTAATATTTAAACACATTACTAAATACTATGGTCCACTATACAGGGTGTTTGTGAAAAGTCCATCAATAATGAAAGGGCGTATTTATTGGGCCATTTTGAGTCGAAAATGTTCTATGACATTTTGCCGTCCGAGCCACGGTTTTCGAGTTATGATTTGAATATTTTAGGGATGACCCCTTCATTAAATTAGCGCTGTCTTTCAATTTCTTAATTAAATTTAAGGGGTCATCCGTAAATTACTCCAATCATAACTTGAAAACAGTGGCTCGGACGGAAAAATGTCATAGAACATTTTCGACTCAAAGTGGCCCAATAAATACGCCCTTTCATTATTGATGGACATTTCACAAACACCCTGTATATGTAACGAAAACAAAAAATAAACAGTTTGAATTGAATTGAGTACTTGAATTATCTACAAGTTGAAAATTGGTCAGGGAAATCTGTTTTTGGCGGTCAGGAAAACCTATAGAAGTCAGGTGATTTGAAATGAAAAAATCTGTGGCAACCTTAAATTACTTAAGTTCCCATTTTCCGTTTCTGTTAAGCAATGAATCAAAACTTATACGATACATTGATCACAAATTTTTTTACAAACCGTTTTCCTCTTCCTTTAGATTTAAAGTATTAAGTATTTATGTCAAAGTCTCTTATTCAAATTCTATTGTTTTTTATTTCAATACGTAATACCTATCCATAATAATTTTGTCTCATTTCGTTTCCATTTTTTTGCTTTGTTTCTGCAGAACGGCTATGACAGAGCTTTTTCAAAATATTCAAAGCCTTTACCGTAAATGGGAAGAAAAAGCCGATCCAAAAGTCTCTTTGTATTTAACGTCGCAGTCCAACGATGAAGAGAGGATAGCGAAAGCGATACCCACAAACGACAACGACATGACAGTTGAAAATAGGAATTTCGAAAACCAACTACGGTCCAGAGAAGATGACGGTCGCGTACGAACGACCATGGATGGTGAAATTGTTGATGGACGAAGGGAAAGGAGGATTGGAAATGGAGGAGGAAGGACGTTTAGTACCCGCTTCACCAGAAGCAGTCGTTTTAGGCTGCCCACTATTTCATTGGTAAGTCCTAATATTTGTTTTGGATTATTTTATAAATGAGCAATATGCATGCTGATAGACAAATGTGAAAATATCAAAAAGTGAATCTGAGGTCTGAGCTAGCAAAAAATTTACGATTCCCAGGGGGGAAACGCGTATAAATACTAGCGCAGTACACTGGCGAACCGAATTAAATTTAACAGATTTGCACTACAAATATATGAACGCCAAAAATGTTCATGCTCCGCGAATGCTTCAAATTTTGTACTATTTTCGTCGTAGTGAGGTACAAGATGACGCGATAAAGTTGAGCGAGACTTCGCTTCGTAAACCATGCACTACAGAAAGATTTCATCCGAAGCAGAACCTCACTTTCTGTTAAATGACCCTTAATTTAATTAAGATCTGAAGGATAATGCTAATTAAATTTGCCTTAAAACACTCCAAACGTAACTTGAAAACGGTGACCCGGACGGCAAAATTTCATAGAACATTTTCGACTTAAAATCGTTTAATGAACACCACCCACAATTTCTTACAAATCTTTCATAAATACCAAAAATTAAAGGTACCATGATTCCTTGGGTAACCTATAAACCTTAACCGCGTACTCCAAGATGTCAAGGAATTCTCTCAATAATTCAGATAGGCCACAGGTCATAGTAATAAACTTCGATGTAACAAAGATGCAACCGAATGAAGCGGGTCTGCGTGGGGGAACATATTTTCTGGGCCTTCTCAGGTGTTTTTACTTATGTGGCACGTGAGTTCGGAACACACTAAACCATAGAGTCAACCAACCGTAACCTAACCTTGCCTCGGAAAAGATGTTTCAGCTCGTGAGCAATTTGTACCTCTAACAAACGCTAGTACGTACGTCTCGTGTGTGCTGCGTGGTTAGGGACATGCTAGGGTGGACGCTATAATTAGTTTATACTCCCTTTAACTTGTATGTATTTATAATTAAGGTAACGTTTTCTGCAAAATAGTCCTGACTTAGCAAAACGTGGCAAGCTATTTTGATGGAAGACAAAAGATGTTTACGAAATATTTCTTGTGAATTATTTGGCTAATTTAGTTTATAGGGCATTTTTAATGAACTTGCGCAACTAAGGCCCTGTATTTCAATAGAATTTAATTATTCAATTCAGTTGAAAGGTCTCGCTGCATGCTGCAGAAGGGAAAGAAATTGCTGACAAAACGTTCGAGATTTTCAATATAATCCCTTATCTTTTAGTAATAAGCAAAATCTATACAGGGTGTTTTTGAAAGGTCCATCACAAATTAAGGAGCGTGTTTATTGGACCAAACTGAGTGAAACGTATCAAAGAACATGGGGTCTACAACATTTAGTTTCGGAGATATGGCCCCCCAAACATTTGCCCCAAAAACGAGAAAATATCCCAAAATGTGGAGTAAGGGTTATTACCATTACCCAACTTGTTTCGAAGTCATAGACAATTTCAATAGCCTTGAATTTGAGAAACACTACTGTAACTTTAGATAGCAGAAGGGTATAAATGGGTAGAAGTACGCGTACGGCGGTAATGTAAAGCTAATACCAAGTGTCATAGTGTTTTAAGATTTCTCAGCACCCAGTAAAATGGTTGCGATTGAAGGTTGTGTTTGTTCATTACGTTAGTGTTTGATGTGTCACAGAGAAAACGCCATGATACGATCCCAATGTAAATGTATTCTTTATTAGTTCTTCATTCTTAATCTGTAACAAATAACTACTACGAGAATTGTTCAAAGTGTTCACCACCCGCGTTAAGGCAAACTTGAACACGCCTTACAAACGATTCCCTAGCACGTTGCAAAATGCCTGGAGTATCGCGAATAGTTTGACAGGCATTAACGATTCGTCGACGAAGTTCGTCCACATCAGGTACTTCACTCTGATAAACTATGTCCTTCAAGTGGCCCCAAAGGAAGAAATGGCTCGGGTTAAGGTCGGGTGATCGAGCAGGTCATTCCACGGGTCCACCTCGACCTATCCACCGAAAAGGGAACGTCGCGTTAAGGTGAGCTCGGACAGCGAGACTGAAATGTGGTGGTGCACCGTCATGCATGAACCACATTCTGCGCACCAAACCTAAGGGCACGTCGTCAAGTAATTCCGGTAAAACGTCTTGTAAGAATTGTAGGTACGCCTCACCGTTTAACCTGGGCTGTAGAAAATACGGTCCAATTAAATTTTCACCTACAATACCGCACCACACGTTTAAACTAAATTGTACTTGGTGAGATTTAACGAACGTTGCGTGAGGGTTTCTTGGGGACCATTGATGCTTATTATGCAGGTTAATAATACCATCTCGCGAAAAGATAGCTTCGTCTGTGACTAACAGACTACGCGGGAAAACAATGGCGTTTATCTGAGGCTGAAACCACTGGCAAAACGCCATGCGTCGTGGGTAGACCGCGGGATTCAAACCTTGAACCTTTTGAAAATGGTAAGGATGAAACTGGTGACTTTTGAGGATTTTCCACACGAGCACGTGACCAAAGCCTAATCGCTTACCCACCTGGCGGGTACTTGCTGCTGGTTCGTCCTCGAAAATAGTAAGGACTTCGTCTTCTACGGCCTCTGGGACTTCTTGCTCTCTAGGTTGAGGTCCAGCCGGTTGGATTCATCCGTCCTGTCGTAAACGTCTGTCCACAGCCTCGAACGTCAGTCGGTTTGGTAAGCGTCTTTGCGGAAATCTTTCCTGATAAAAACGTACAGCTGCAGCAGCATTCCCCTCGGCTCGTCCATACATTAGGTTCATATCCGCATATTCGGCCCAGGTTAAACGGTGAGGCGTACCTACAATTCTTACAAGACGTTTTACCGGAATTACTTGACGACGTGCCCTTAGGTTTAGTACGCAGAATGTGGTTCATGCATGACGGTGCACCACCACATTTCAGTCTCGCTGTCAGGGCTCACCTTAACGCGACGTTCCCTTTTCGGTGGATAGGTCGAGGTGGACCCGTGGAATGACCTGCTCGATCACCCGACCTTAACCCGTGCGAATTCTTCCTTTGGGGCCACTTGAAGGACATAGTTTATCAGAGTGAAGTACCTGATGTGGAAGAGCTTCGTCGACGAATCGTTAATGCCTGTCAAACTATTGGCGATACTCCAGGCATTTTGCAACGTGTTAGGGAATCGTTTGTAAGGCGTGTTCAAGTTTGCCTTAACGCGGGTGGTGAACACTTTGAACAATTCTTGTAGTAGTTATTTGTTACAGATTAAGAATGAAGAACTAATAAAGAATACATTTACATTGGGATCGTATCATGGCGTTTTCTCTGTGACACATCAAACACTAACGTAATGAACAAACACAACCTTCAATCGCAACCATTTTACTGGGTGCTGAGAAATCTTAAAACACTATGACACTTGGTATTAGCTTTACATTACCGCCGTACGCGTACTTCTACCCATTTATACCCTTCTGCTATCTAAAGTTACAGTAGTGTTTCTCAAATTCAAGGCTATTGAAATTGTCTATGACTTCGAAACAAGTTGGGTAATGGTAATAACCCTTACTCCACATTTTGGGATATTTTCTCGTTTTTGGGGCAAATGTTTGGGGGGCCATATCTCCGAAACTAAATGTTGTAGACCCCATGTTCTTTGATACGTTTCACTCAGTTTGGTCCAATAAACACGCTCCTTAATTTGTGATGGACTTTTCAAAAACACCCTGTATAAAAAAGTAGAACTACTTGAGTAGGGTTGTGACGTGTTTGCATATGACGCGTTTGAGATTCGATAGAAAACTGCGATGAAAACCAAGTAGCAAGGTCATACGCAGTCGTTTACCCTAAATTAACAAGAAACTATAGTTACGATTACGAAATGGTATATCTGCGTGTGGTAGAATAACTCTATAAGCAAAATTCACCTCGTAGATGTTTTGATGAAAATCTGAATACAATGTAAATAGAAAATCACTAAGAAAAGCAATTTTCCTTAAACAGGGTGTTTCGATAAGTCTACCATAATTTAAGGGGGGATGTTCTTTGGGCGATTTTGAGTCCGAAATGTTCAATGACATTTATTTTCAAGTTAAGATTTTTACTTAATTAAGGAACTGAAAGACAATGGTTTCTAATTTAATTAAGGGGTCATACCTAAAATACTAAAATCATAACTCGAAAACAGTGGCCTAGACGGCAAAATTTCATGGAACATTTTCGACTCTAAATCGCCCAAAGAACATCCCCTCTTAATTTATGATGCAGACTTATCAGAAATACCCTCTTCTCTTACCGTCATTAAATCGAATATGAGTTACCTACAGTAAAATATCACGCCTTTTGATCAAGAAAATGGTGTGCCTTAAGGCTATGACGTCACTATTTCTTAATTTTAAATCGTGAAATTATTTTCTAAAAAAAATATTTGAAGGAAATATCTTTCATTCGATAAAGGTTCATGGAAATAAATTTCTTAAGTACAACTATTTGTAGCGAAGCATTTGCTTAATTATTTTTCAAATAAATGGTAGTTAGATCACAATTGGGACTTGTGAGCATACTACGACATGCAACCCAAACTCACTCTTGCTTCCATTAATGCTAGAAAAGATACCAAGAAGGGGTTAGAAAAAGCACTGAAATAGCCAAGAATGTCATACGATTTTTGACAACTGTTTTGGAATTTTTTTCCCGACTGTTCCTTTAAATACGTATTTTCCTTGAAATGGTTAACAGACCACTACAATCATGATTGTCATTAACCCTGATAATGAACGAAAACTAAACTCTTTCTCAGGGCTTTTACTTAACGTATAATTCTGATAAAACTTTTGTCTTTGACGTGTTTTACCCTTTGCATTGACAATATAAAATTTTTGATGTGAGATTTAATTAACTAGAAAACTTCCTCTTACAATTATTTAATAGTTGCTTAATGATAATAATTTAGCTGAATTATAGTTTAATAAATATAAACTATTTCAAATATTACTATAATTTAGATTTAAACGTGTATTGCGGTGTTAGAATAAATCACGTACGCCTTTCATTTTGCACGTGACATTATGTAAAAGATAGATTAAGCAATTAATAATTAATTGCGCTTTAATTCAAGGGCCAGCATTTAAATTTAGCTTAAGAAATCGACACCAATTAGCTTCTTAACCTTCCTATGAAGATTTCTAGAAATTCCAAGCAATTTTTGAAGTATACTTGACACGTGTACGAAACAGATAAAATTGCCATCCCAGCCAGAAGTCCCTACTAACTACACAATCGGAGATTTTATAACTGAAGTGGCTGTATCTCGCTGTATCTCATTATCTTAATTTGGCATTTTGGGAAATTTGATTTTCTCATGTGTGTTTTTTTTTTATTATTTTGTTTCATCTTATCTGGCCTATTTTTTTTCTTTTATTTTTGGATCATGGCTCTTTTACCTTCACGTTGCTTTTAAATATAGGCACTGAGAACGGACTGGGCGTTTATTAATGAGTCACTACCCTAAAATCGCCATTTGGTCTTTAAATCGCGCTATTTTTCGAAAAACCAAGGGAAAAAGGTTTTATTTAGTAGTTAATCAAGGGGAGATATCTAGAATAACTGTTTCCGAAAAGAAGTAACGAAAACTTGTCAGTCTAAATAAAAATATCTCTGAGAAAAAAGTCCGAAATAACTGTCACTATTTTGTTGAAAATCGTGAAAATGAGTGATATAATGTTCTTAATTTAATAGTTAAAAATGTGGCGGTTTAAGACATTTTTAATATATTAAAGATGTCATTTTGTTTTACCAGTGGTCCAATTTTGGTTCCTACTTTACCCTATTTTGGTCGGTAAATGTCCCTTGTTCAATTATTTATTTATGAGATTTTGGTGAGAGCCCCGTGACGGGCAACGCCGCGTGCCTTTGCTGAGCACTAGTAACTTTATTCACTTAAATTAAACAAGGCCGATAAGAAATATTATATTACGCGACGGATTTCTCCGGGCTTATCAATTTCTTGAAATCTTTTTTATCCTTGGTATTATTTTGCGTAATGTCGCGGTGAGGTACTATGTAAGATAAATTAGACTTAATCGGTTCTCTCTGTCTGTAATATTATACTTTACCTTGGAAAGTTAGCTATTATAGGACGAGGATATCCTTAGTAAACTAGCGATACAATGATTTATTGTTGTTATCAACGTGTTTTTATTCGCAATTTTACACGGAGGAGTCATCCGAAAAAATGTTTCGCGTATTTTAAGGTTCGTGAAGATTTTAAACAAATTTTATGTAGGTCAAGATTACTAAGTTGTTTTTTCAGTAAGTTTCCACTGAAGGGGCTAGGTAAAATTCCACCCAGCTCTCTATATTAGCTTTAGCATAGTCTGCGCGGTGTTGTCAGGTCAAGTTAGTCAAGTACAGATTCAAACTTGCATTCAGTTTCTTGGCTCATAAATTGCTTGGTAACACGAGGGAACGACTAAAGAAACTACGGATAACCGTGTGGTTTCCATCAAATCACGTGTACATAGTTTTGAACGTATAAAATGTGTTTAGTCAGTTTGAAATCAACTGAAGACCCACCCAAGGGTTTCAATAGAGGGGGTCGCGGTATTGTCACCTTGAAATAGGTTTAAGACCCAAAGGCGTTAGATAGGACTTGAAAGCTACCAGTCCACCAAAAGTCCTTTTGTTTGAAGCCATATTTAACATCTTTATTGTACACACACCCGATGCAAACAAGATGCTCAAACACCACACTCTTTAATATGTTGTACAAAACTTTATAATAGCTATGAATCTTAAGAAATTGACAAGTCATTGCTTATCTATAATCTTCCCAAATATTACAAAGTATCTTTCAATCAGTTACCATATAGCGACCACCAAATTCCAGGTTTTCCTACTATGCCTGAATGTATGTATTTTTGATGAAGTTTTTTTCACGTCTGCTAATTCCACCCACGACAACGTGTCAGTCAGACTGATAAGCCTAATCACCAACTATTTTAATTTCTTCTTTCTCTCCTTGTTTTGTCGATAAACGCTATTTAGATCCACAGTGTCAAGGTCGTCTATTTACTTGATGGGATTTTTTATTCAAATTTGTGGTTTTGATAGCGAGTGATTATCAAAATTAATTATACTGGGGACTAGGTTTTTTTATGATAATTAGATATTGTCGAAATTATATACCCCTCCAAGCGGTTTATGATCTAAAAATTTTAATTTGACCTTGAGGATCCGTTGGCAGTTGTCTAAGAAACCTACTTGTAACGCCAGAAACGTCTATCCGTAATATTTCAATTTCGAGACGTTCATATGTTGGATCTTTTGGCGTTAAACACCTTGCCTATTATCATAAGTTCATAAGATATGTTCCATAAGTTTGTCACTGGTTACTGAGAGCTTGTCATGATGTGAAGTTGTTGAAACGTCATAGATTCTCGTAAAGCGACGCCCTGGTGAGGCGCTATCAAAGGCTAAGTATTTGAAGGTGGATTGGAAAACCGAGTGTATTCAATTGTCGCTCTTTCTCGAACTAGCTCTCACTGTCTAGCATTACGAAGTGACATACTTATGGAAAATATCTTATAAATTTATACTATTGCTCGTTCTGTCTTTAGGAATGAAAAGCTACCTACAACCCAATTTAAAATATGATTTATCCAAATTTTTTATTCGGTTTTTATTTAAATTAAATGATAATTACATTTTAAATGAAAAACATTAAAAATAATAATAACGTCGTTCGAGTCTATTTAATTGGTTTTTAATTTAAATTTTACGATGCTTAGTCTCATTTTAAATGCATTTTTCAAATCCTACTAAGCGAGATAAGGGGTACTTTAATTTAACAATTCAGTACCATTCTACCAAGACACGACATAAATCCCTTTACCCTAAAAGTTACTGTACATTTGTTAATGTCTTACAAAAATATAAACGTTTGATAAATGTTAATACTCTTTGATTGAAAAATAGTAAATTATAACGTGGTAGGTACTTTCCTTTAAACGTTAAAGATTTTTTTTATACTTGGAAATACAAGTATAAAAGTTTGAACACTATTTTTAGAGTATGGGAGGTACGAGTTAATAATAGCCTCCTTAGTTCCCGTTATTTTCTCTCTCTCTCTCTCTCTCTCTCTCTCTCTCGAAGTTAGTCTCAAAAATCTTTCCCGTCTCTTTTGTTTTTAGCCCCAGTGGGACCGGATAGCTCATTTCAAAGTGGCCCCAGTTGTTCCCGAAATGAGTGCCCAACGTCCTTCCATGGGGGACTGTTGCCCACATTGCGTACCTTTAAGCAAAGTAAGTATTCGCAATGTTTTACACAATTTTTTCCAGTTCTTTGCGAGTAATTTCCTCGTACGAACTTGCCGGTATTTTGAAGGGGAAATAGATTAAAATTTCTCCTTCAAATTGCCTCTAGTCTGAATGATGCTTGAGGGTTTTTGTTTAAAAATTATGTAAACCTTTTCAATGGCACGTCCTAAGACTCGTAACAAAGTTTTGTATTCGTTTCTTTTAGGCTTGCTCTGTTTTATTTTTTAAAAAAAATGCCCGGTTAAGGTTCATTTATTTTGTATTTTGTGGAATTTTATTTATCTGTGTTTGTTATTCAATGGTTCCACTCTACGGTCCGCTGATTACCCATTATTTGACGGAAGTCTATTTAATTTTAATGTAAATCGAGGGGCTGTATATTTGAATCAAATAGTTATGTTTAATTAATTTTTAGGTGATTTTAAGTTTTTAAGGAATTTTGAGGAAATTGAAAGGTTTTTGAAATCGGGAAATTGGTTTTTGAAATTTCTTATGAAGTTATATAAAATATATGAGAAATGTCCGACCCCTTAATTAAATGCATCAATGCGTGTCAACAATTTCTAATTAAAATTAAGAAATCAGATTGTATAAATAGTTTTTATTATTTTCATTAAAGTTGGCATTTTCCAATGACCCATCTTCGACATTGGGCATTCACAATGTTTTAAATGTACCTACACAAAACAGGTACTTTTTGTTTTCTTAAATCAATGAATATGTTTATTTAGGTCGCGTTTGCGATTGTTAACTGTTTTCAAAACTTATTTTGTAGGCAAAATGGGATTATTGCTAGGACGTTCTTTCATCTAGCATTTCTAGTGAGGCGTGGAGTATATTATCCGTATCCTGAAGTTTCCAATACAGTTTTAAAATGTGAAAAGGTCCAAGAAGCGATAACAATGGCAGTTGAAGATGATATTAAAAGTAAGTTGTTAATCTGGGGTTTTTTCTTTCTTTCAATATATTTTTTCTTTCAGTGATTGTTGCTTTAGAAGTTTTATAATTTATATTTTGAATTAAAGAAAATGTTTCTTTTGTTTTTAGGTGCAGACTTGTCAGTTGATAATATCGACCCCGAAGTTGTTGAAGCTTTAAAACGAAAACATTACACCAAAGCCTCTAATGGGCTGCATCGAATGAGGTCCTGCATTTCCTCTGCATTGTTGAGGTATGTGAAATTAAGTATATTCGCTTAGATTATTATGTTCTCTATGTTATATTTATTATATAATATATTATAACATAATTTAATACTACGTTCACGAATACATAACCTCTAAATATTTGTTACTACATAACACGCGCAGTTCTTTTGCTATTAGATTACCGTTATTCTGACCATAGATTACCCGCCCAATTTTGATTATAGACTAGCTGGTTGGGTTTTGTACAAACTCCTTGGTCGAATGCTTACTGGCATTCAAGTACACAAAGGTCATATCGAAAACCTAAAGAAAATCAGCAAACGAAAAGTACCCATTATCTATTTACCACTTCATCGAAGTCACTTAGATTACATTCTCGTCACATTCATCCTATACATTAATGACTTGCAAGCCCCAATTATCGCGGCTGGCGATAATCTACTTATTCCATTCTTCGGGTAAATACTAAACAAACCCATTATAACGTCAAAACATTTTTGTCAGTGTCTAATTAGCCCTAATTAAATAATAGTTCGTTAATGCGCGGTTTGGGAGCGTTTTTCATCAAAAGAAAGATGGACCGGAAGGATTTCGTCTACCGAGCTATATTACATTCGGTAATATAATTAAATTTAATTAGTTTATTTTGGGACTTTTTGGGGGTGAATGGCCCTTAATTTTCTTCTTGTTTTAATAGTACACGGTTGAAAGTTTAAAAGCGGGACATAGTTTAGAATTCTTCATAGAAGGGGGTCGTTCGCGTACTGGAAAGGCTTGTATGCCTAAAACTGGATTGCTCTCTGTTGTTGTTGATTCAATTTTAAGTGGTACGTTATCACTTCTCACACTTTGATTTATTACTTATATTTGATTTGTGTTATAATACTGATTTCGTGTTTGGGGATATCAGGTAGTGTTGAAGATGTTTTTATAGTACCCGTTGGAATCAGTTACGAAAAGATTCTGGAGGGAAATTTTGTTATGGAACAACTAGTAAGTTGTTTTTTCGTGTTAGGCCTGTCATACAGTATGGGGTTCACGTATGGTTTTACGTTTTACTACTTTAGGGTAAGCCCAAAGTAATGGAAAATTTCACCACCGCTGTTAGAGCTATTTGGAGCACGCTTCATTCCAATTTTGGAAATGTTAGAGTTGATTTTTGTCAACCTTATTCTCTCAAAGTAAGTGGTTTCTTATCGTGTCTGTGACATTTTTAGAGGTGCGGAACTTATTCGGACAATATTTTTTTCTATAATTGTTATTTAGGAATTTATCCAAAGCGCGAAGCGACGACATTCGTCAGTGTTTCCTCCCAGATTACTTTTCGGAAACGGAACTGTTCCCGAATGTGAAGTTGCCCCTGAAAGAAGAAAATCGAGCAATTCGTCTCTCTACGGTTTAGACGTTGTTCCGGAAGACATCCGGGACATTATTCACGATCTCGCCAATCACGTTGTTCATGGTACGTAACTAATTTCCAACTTTTCTTAAACGTTTCGCGTCTTCTATAACAATTTAATTCTTTAATGATAGACGCTTCAAACTCTACAGCCTTAATGAGCACGAACCTCTTAGCTTTCCTATTACTAACAAAACACCGTAAAGGCGCCACTTTGCAACAATTAAGTCAAAGCATGCTTTGGTTGAAGCAAGAATTGGCCAATCGCAAGCGCGATGTCGGATTTTCGGGCGAAATTGGTGACGTTATCAAACACGCGTGGAGTTTGATCGGGAAAGACTTGATCTCTACGGAAACGATGCAGATGGAATGGTCCTTTATTGATACGGAAGCGAATAAAGCCAAGATTACCTTTTACAAGCCAATTATTCGTTTGCCATATGTTTTAGAGTTGCAATATTACGCCAATTCGGTTATTTCCGCCTTCCTAATGGACAGTGTTGTTGGTAAGTTCATTATTTTTTTATCGTTCATATATTTATTTATTTATTTTTTAACGTAAATATTTATTTATTTATTTTTTAACGTAAATATTTATTTCTAGTAAATGCTGTATTAGCGGAATTAAACCAAGAATTGGAGCCATGGAGAGGTTGTAAAAGCGAAGTTACAGTTTCTTACGACGCTGTCATAAAAAAATCATTGTATCTTTGCAATTTATTGCAAAACGAGTTTGTATTTGCTCCGGTAAATATTTTGCAATTAATTAATCTTCTTAATAGATGGTATTTATATTTACTAATTACGATATTACTTATAGGCGTGTACAGACCTTACTTCAGTGATAACTGACACAATAGATCGCCTTATCACGCAAGAGCTGATATCACAGCCTATGGTAAGTTCAATTTTCAAATGATTTTGTTTTTGTTTTTGTTTTTGTTTTGTAGATAAATGACTCCGAAATATCATGTTGATTTTTTTTTGGGGTTTTTGAAGGGTGGACCACATAATACTCATTCGCGTTCATGGTCCAATCGAATGGAAGGCTTTGCTAGTGACGAGGATGAGGAGGATGGTTTTGGCCTACAAAGAGACATAATGCTAAAGATCAACCTAACGGAGGAAAGCTTAAATCGTATTGAATTCCTAAGATGCGTTTTAAGTCCGTTAATTGAATCCTATTGGGTTGTTGCCAGCTCGTTAGTCAAACTGGTCAATAATGTCAAAGAAGGTAAGAAGTTAACTAAGATCGAGTTCTTTCATTTTTTTTATTTTATTTTCTAACCTACTGACTTTAATCTGAGAATTTATTATTTTGACTTATCTTATTAAAATTCTTTGAACAATCTGAAGTTTTAAACACTCGGTAGTTCGTTGACTCGAACAGATTAAGTTGGAATCGAGGGGTCGGACGTTTGTCAAAATCCCGTACACTTCGTTTGAAATGTGTTTAAAATCTCTCTCGAAAATCTCAAAATCTCACGTCAAAATCTAAAAATCTTAAAATCTCACGTCAAAATCTGAAAATTTTAAAATCTCACGTCAAAATCTATAAATCCCAAAATCCCTACCTTAAAATCTGAAAATCCCGAAATCTTCACCTAAAATCCCGAAATCTCACATTAAAATCTAGAAATCCCGAAATCTTCACCTAAAATCCCGAAATCTCACATTAAAATCTAGAAATCCCGAAATCTTCACCTAAAATCCCGAAATCTCACATGTAAATATCAAAATCAGAAAATCTCCTCGAAATCCGAAAATCTCCTTCAAAATCTGAAAATCTCCTTCAAAATCTGAAAATCTCCTTCAAAATCTGAAAATCTCCTTCAAAATCTGAAAATCTTGTTCCAAAGCCCGAAATCTCCTTCAAAATCTGAAAATCTCCTTCAAAATCTGAAAATCTCCTTCAAAATCTGAAAATCTTGTTCCAAAGCCCGAAATCTCCTTCAAAATCTGAAAATCCTGAACAAAATCCCGAAATCTTCGAAATCTGAAAATCGCGTTCAAAATCTGAAAATCTCCTTTAAAATCCCGAAATCTTAAAATCTTGGACTAGATTTCCAGATTTCTAAAATCTGAGTCAGAATCTCAAAATCTTTGTCAAAATCTTGAAATCTCAAAATCCCATACACTAAAATGCCGAACGTCCGACCCCTCGGTTGGAATTCATCCTTTATAAGAAAAAAATAGGCTCTTATCTTTATTAATTCTCGGAATGATGAGGCTTATGTTATGTTATTTAATAGGAATTTATCAAGGAATTGTCACTTTAGTGATATGATGAGCGTAGGTACAGTTAACCAACCTTGTTTCTACTTTCGACTTAGCTTTACGTTGTTTTTTTTTTTTTTTTTTTTTTTTTTGTTGTTGCTATTCAAAGTTTCGCACGACACTTGTAAATATATCGTATGATTTTGATTTTAACCGATTGCAACTATAGTTTGAATAGGCCTAGTCATTTGTGTGTGGCAAATAATTGCTGATAGTGATAATATTACCTATGGCTGCTTCTATTTAGGCCCAATTTTTGGGCTTAAATAGCCGGGGACACTATTTAGGCCCAAATTTTGGGCTTAAATAGTGTATATGGTTTGGTGAGCTATTTAAGCCCAAATTTTGGGCCTAAATAGCCTATTACTTTATCAGTACTATTTTCGCCCAAAATTTGGGCATAAATAGACTTCGGCTAATTAGGCCCAAATTTTGGGCCTAATTAGTACATCTGAGGTATTGAAGTACAAAGGCCCAAAAATTGGGCTAAAATAGCTTACTAGGAACAATAAACAGCTTAAGCCCAAAATTTGGGCCAAAATAGCCGGTCTCCAAGGTCTTACTATTAAGGCCCAAATTTTGGGCTTAAATAGCCTCTATAATGCAGACAGCTATTTAGGCCCAAAAATGTTAGCCATACAATTTTGGGCGTAAATAGCAACGGCCGCGCGGCGATGACTATTTAGGCCCAAATTTTGTGAAGACAATTTTTGGGCCTAAATAGCAACGGCCGCGCGGCGACGACTATTTAGGCCTAAATTTTGGGCGAAAATAGTATGATGGGTGCAAGCTAGTTATTTAGGCCTAAATTTTGGGCATAAATAGTCTTCGCCGCGCGGCCGTTGCTATTTAGGCCCAAAAATTGGGTAGATAAAATTTTGGGCCTAAATAGCCAACGTTTTTAAGGCTGATATTTAGGCCCAATTTTTTCTCCGATTATACTTTTTGGGCCTAAATAGACGTCGCCGCGCGGCCGTTGCTATTTAGGCCCAAAAATTGGGTAGATATAATTTTGGGCCTTAATTGCCAACGTTCTTAGGGTTGATATTTAGGCCCAATTTTTTCCGCGATTAAACTTTTTGGGCCTAAATAGTCGTCGCCGCGCGGCCGTTGCTATTTTGGCCCAAAATATTAACGCTCGAAAATTAGGTGTCTTATGAGTTGCTTAGGTGATGTCCGTCGTTCAAAAACCTTCAACCCATATGCATAAAAATTATTTAAATTTTGCGAAATCGTAGCTGTCGTCGCGATGTCGGGAACAATTAAACGAGCCGTCGCGATGTCGGGAACAATTAAACGAGTCGTCGCGATGTCGGGAACAATTAAACGAGTCGTCGCGATGTCGGGAACAATTAAACGAGCCGTCGCGATGTCGGGAACAATTAAACGAGCCGTCGCGATGTCGGGAACAATTAAACGAGCCGTCGCGATGTCGGGAACAATTAAACGAGTCGTCGCGATGTCGGGAACAATTAAACGAGCCGTCGCGATGTCGGGAACAATTAAACGAGTTGCCCCGATGATAATTTTTTCATGTGGACAACGTTTTGGTTTGCTTCGTGTATTTTACCTTAATCACCAAGGTAAGTTCCACAGACCACATTATTTTCTCTACATCTAAACTCAGATAAATTTAAGCAAATAAATGATGACCATTTTTTGAGCATGGGCAGATACTCGCCCAATGACGAATTTTATTACGCATTAGTATTTGGACAACTTCTCGTTAAATATTCATGAAATCGTTCAAGGAAACTAAAATATGAAACAAGTCACGAAAACATTTTCGTAATATTTGCGTGTGGGGTGGCTGTGTGTATGTGGGAACTTCAATAAAGTGAACGAACTCATTATGTAGGAAAAATGTGAAGTAATGTCTTTTAAAATGAAGGTTTTATTTATTTATAAGTACCACTTTAACTTGAAAAAGAGTTGTCAGATTGGTAGTGCAAAGATTATTATTGATGGTTTTGGTGGATTTATTTGCAATATTTGAAAGAAAATATTTAAAAACCAACAGTTTGTCTTGAAAAGCCGAATTTAAATAGAATATAACCTCCTTACTTCTAAAGCATTAATATTTTAATGCATTTTACTGCGCTTAGAAACACTGGGTGCTTCTAGTTCCTTCGGTTTAACTTGGCATACAAATTCGCAAAACCATTCTTTTGTATCGCCCTTTTTTGCAGCACTGGGTATCGAAGACAGACATTTCGAATGGTACCATTCGTGACACCTATCACATTGATATAGTGTGTCTCTCCCCCACGGTTTCCGACACACGCAGAATACAATTTTATATTTGCCTTTGAACAATACTTCCTGTCTAAGGGATGTCTCAAAATCGATCATAGTAGGGAATTTTTCAAGCTTTCCATTTTCTAAACAATGGTGCAAGTGATTTCTCATAACGCCACTTGAGGCTCGATATACTTCCAATTCGGGTGGGTCATTTAAACAAGCGTTTAACGCGTTTGCCACTGAATGCGGTCCGCAATCATTTTCTTTTTGGGTCGTAACTTCAACGAATTGCAGTTCGAAACTTTTAACGTTGGTGTTTTTGAATTGCGCGCTCAAACATGATATAATTCTATCGATGCAATGTTTTGTTAAGTGAACCCGATTTTGTGAGTCGTAAACGCTAATTGTTGCTTTAGTTTTTTCGTACGCTCCAGCAAGACATACATAATGGTCTAAGTTTCGCAAATGCAAAATTTGAACGTAAAACCCGGTATCATCCACTGTGTTTGGGATAAATGGTATGTTTCCAAATCTATGAAGAGTTACTAGGCCGGCATTTACGTGTGGAAACTGGGTTTTTAACAATTCTTGGGCGGCATCTATAGTATCAATAGACACATACGCCCCAATCTTTAGAAGTTGTTCCGAATAATATGTGCTCAGTTCGAAAGGTTTCGAAATCCAAGGCTCTCCCGCTTCGCAATATCTGTTAACGACGACATCCGGGTTAATACTAAGCTCATTTAGAGACTTTCTATTTTTCGGATCTTTCGCCGGAGTTTGCCTTTCGTAAATGACTCTATCGGTCTGACGTTTAAATTTTTTCCGTTCCAATCCAACAGTAGTTTTGAAAATTCCTTTTGGTCTACCACGAGGCTTCAATATAAGGGGCAATTTTACAGCAGCTATGTCGTACTTGGATTCCTCTTCAATATTTAATTTTTGCGCAGAATTTATTTTCTCTACTGAGCTTTCATCCGGTTCATTAATCTTGAATTCATCCCTTTTCGTCTCATCATCGTCAGACCCCCACGGAATAGTCCTATCTGTGCCTATCTCGTTTTCTATGTCAACGTCATCGAGTTCACTGAATTTGTCGTCGTCTTCCGAGTGTTCCACATCGTCTTCCGAGTGTTCCACGTCGTCTTCCGAGCGTTCCACGTCGTCTTCCGAGCGTTCCACGTCGTCTTCCGAGCGTTTCACGTCGTCTTCAGAGTGTTCCACGTCGTCTTCAGAGTGTTCATCGTCGTCTTCCGAGCGTTTGTAAACATATTCTGCAGGTTCTTCCTTGTCTCGCTTCTTTGTTCCTTCAGAATTTGCATTTACTGACTGATTTTCTTGAGCTTTACTCCCGTCTTGACTCAGTTTATTAAGTGAGACATTGTCCAACGGCGGGGTGTTGACGGTATGTTTGACTAAGTCTTCTCTAAGTTCTTTGCTGGTGGTAGTTAAGCGACTAGGCAAGTTTGCTTCGTCGTCACTTTCACCTTCGATAATAATTTTAGTTTTTTTCCCGCTTGCCCAAGCCTTCGTTAACCTTATGACATCTCGCTTTTTATCTTCAAAACTCTCTTTACTGTAACAGGCCGCAATATCAGCTAGTCTGGTTACGTACGGCTTTATATTGGCAAATTTTTCATGAGAAGAGCGAGTTCTTGAAGGTTTTTTATCGGACGTTTGAACCACAGAGAAACTTTTGGAACTGGCTCCCGTTGAGAGCCCCTTCATCCATCTCTCTTTCAAAAGCCTCGGTGGAAGCATTTCAATTTCAAAAAGCGGCTTGTTTTCGAATTTTCTGACACTAAATATGTGCAAACAAGGCACTCCTTTGCTTTTGAATGTTGAACAAGAACAACTTTCTCCAGTACAAAGAGCATCTTTGTGCCCTTTGCTTTTGACTAAAAATTGTTCCGTGTTGTCTAATGCTTCGCATAAAGTGTCTGTGCATGTTCCTTCCTTGAGATTTTTGACGATAAGCTTCGTTAAGGCTGGCACGCAACTCGCTTGTATGGCTTCGGCAGCTTCCTTCAATTTTTCGTCCTCTATGTTGAAACGATAAAACGTAGTTTTGGTTTGAGCAGCGAATTTATCATGTTCGTGTAAAAGACGAATATATTGCGTGTGAATCATTAGGTTCTCGTAGAAGTCTTCGAGCGCAGCGTTTTTAGAGCAAATACGTTTGATTTTTTCATTTAACGACTCTAATCTATTGTTAGTATCGTCACCCAAGTTGAAATGCTGCCGTCTGTAACACATGACCCACATTTCTTTGATACGAACCCAGTTGTCACGAACGTATGTGATAAATTGCGGGTATTTAGAGAAATGCTCGTCTTTGGACATTTTTCCGAGAATTTCCTTAAAAATCGGCTCAGAGCTTGCGTATGCCAGTTTTTGGACGTACTCTCTAGCTAATTGATCTGATTCTTTATTGAGGCGAAGGGAATGTATTTTTGCTTTGAACGCCTTCAAAACGTGAAATAGGCAAATCTCTATGATTGCTTTCGGAAAAAGCGATGAAATGACGCTTATCTCTGTCAGGTCTTTATCGACCATGACCGTTTTCACGTTATCCCATTTCGGGTTATGCTTTTGAAAAACTTGGAACATCTTTGTTACAGAGTCTTTAGTTTCCAGTTTAACTAAGCAAAACGCCACGATTTCACTAACGTTGTTTCCATCCACAACCATAATGATGTAAAGCGGCATTTTACAACTGTTTAGGTTGTATGTTGCGTCACAAAGCAAGTGTTCCGGATACAATTCCATTTGCTCTTTCATTCTTCCCGTCTGCCAAAAAACCAAATCCAGCTCATTCGATTCATCATTGATCTGAATTTCGACACTCTAAAAAGATTGAAAGGGCGAATCTTTAAAACCAATCGACAGAAATTTACCACATAAAGTAAAAATAGGATCGACGCTTGACCTTCATTATAATTTCAAATCGTGGGGTAAACGGATAGATTATCTTCGCGTGAAATTTAGAATACTATACGGGTTCACTCGATTCAGTTAATTAAGGGATCATTTGACGTAATCGCAAATATACATAGGTGACTAGGTCCTTGCAAGAATGTTGAAACAATAACCTCACTATTTTTTATTGTAGAAAAATATCGTAATGGATATTTTGAAATCACCCACTAGAAGGAAAAGCTTGGCAATGATTTTCAGCTACTTAAAGCATATCGCCATGAGATATCATGTTCAAAGTGTGGGGTAAATACAGGCGATCTACGCCAAATTTGGGTTTTTGGACTAACTTTAAAACTGGATAATACCGAATCTTAATATTTGGGACTTGAGAACTATTATTGATGAAGCTCCGAAGTTCATCTAGACGAATTAAATTGCGATTAGGCGTAGGCGTCAAGGAAGGTACTGTTATGCTAGGGCCACAGATGAAACGTCATAATTTCCCGTATAGCGACATTTGGTGAGGCGCTGCCAAACGCTTAGTAGAGACTAATTAGGGGGAGATATAATAGCTCTTCCTATAGCAGCTAACTTCAATTAAAGAACCATAGCCATTCCGTTAATTAAGAAATTATTATAATTTTTTTTGAAAAACAGGGTTTTAGGTGCTACGAAACCATAATTTGGATCTGGGATTTATGGCAACATGGCTATTCCTAGTTGATTTATATCATCTGCCTGATCAAACGCATTGCGTAGCGTGGGTTTCATAGGAATTCAACTCGGGCGGACCTTTCATTTCTTAACCGATAATCTAAGTAAACATGATTGGCTGATTCATTTTGATTGGTTTTGAGATACAATAAGTAGAAACAGAAAAACACAACGCAATAATACATTTGAACCCAAACAAATCGATTTTCCTCGAAAATAATGCTTCAGACTCATTAATAATCCCCAAAAAATCCCCCCGCGCTTTCCCACACTTTTTCGTTTATTTTCTTGCATGCCTAACAAATGACTTAAATTTGACTTACCATATTGGGGTCCGATAGTTGAGATTTTTGCAAAGCCACGATAAATCTTTGAGCGCTATTTAGGGTCGGGTTTTTCTTCTCGCGATTTAGTTTAGCTTGCAAATTGTTCAAAGATTTGGGAATGTCGTATTTGCTGGTCTTTTCTTGAATTTTTAAAATCATTTTCTTTTTGTCACCACCGACCTCAACCATCATCTTCACATCCTGCAACACGTTTTCACTGGCTTGCCGCAAGGCTCTGTTGGGTGGGTATTTTGCGTAAAGTTCCGGCAAAATTTCGTGGTTGTGATTTAGATTTAGGTTTTTCACGTACAAGATTTGCAAACGAGAGCTCGCGGAATATGTCACGTGAGCGGGACATTGTTTCCGAAAGGTTGACGTTTCCCTTTGTCCCTTTGATTTAGTTTGGTACGTACCATAATGAATACACGGAATCGTCACTTTTTGGTACACTAATTTCTCCGATAGCTTCTCCTTGACATCTTTCCTCTTGTTGTACGACTCGACGGAAGTGGTGTGAATAGATTTAGACAACAGGGGATGAAAAGTTTTATCACAAAATTCGTTGTGATTTTTTACGCAAGAATTCCAATCAGAAAACTGCTGATTTAATTCTAATGTCATTTTGACTGATTTTATAATGTTTGAAGCAAGATCAAGCGCGACTTATGGGGTACGCGTCAGAAAGAAAGCTGCCTAGCAATTCAAGAACTAAAACATATCCAATCGCCAAATTTATTAACCTTTCTTTAACACAATAGTGTGAAAAGGCCTGAAAGAATCTGAAAGCCTAAAAGTTTTAAACCCCATAAACAAATTTTATCGTGGGAACTATAGAAAAACCGAGGGGTACATCACCTCTTCCTTTATCGACGCACCCATTAGGTTAAATAAATCACGTTTAAACTGTTAAGATAAGCGAGTGATGTGTTTTGAAAGTCTGGGTCCTTATTAAAATGTTAGGAATTAGCGTTAAGATTGTGTTAAATTCTATTAGAATGCGTTAGATTAATTTAGAATGCGTTACATTCTTAATGCGTTACATCCATTTAGAGTGCGTTAAATTCAATTACTTTACATTATCTTCATTTAATTATTTTGCAGACTAACGAACTCAAATTATAAGTGATGTGCCTCTCGAAATTTTTTTTTTTTTTTTTTGAAAATACGGTTTATTACAGGAGGGGAGAAATGTGAGAACTGTAACACATCAACTTGCTTATTCTACAGATATGACCAAGAAACTGCACCCTTCCATAATGTTAAAGGAAAAAATCACATGGATTCACTAAGTGCCTAGGGGGCGGGGACAGCGATAAACAAAATTGGGATTTTATGATGGGCTCGGGGAGTTCGAATTTGGATGTTTTTTCAGTTAATACTCATCAATACTGCCTGCTTATCTTATACCTTGTCTATATCGTGCTAGCAATCTGGCAACTCTTTCTCAAGTTAAAGTGGTACTAATGACTATTTTAAAAGACATTACTTCACGTTTTAAACCAAAGGAACTAGAAGCACCCAGTGTTTCTAAGCGCAGTAAAATGCATTAAAATATTAATACTTTAGAAGTAAGGAGGTTATATTCTATTTAAATTCGGCATTTCAAGACAAACTGTTGGTTTTTAAATATTTTCTTTCAAATATTGCAAATAAATCCACCAAAACCATCAATAATAATCTTTGCACTACCAATCTGACAACTCTTTTTCAAGTTAAAGTGGTACTTATAAATAAATAAAACCTTCATTTTAAAAGACATTACTTCACATTTTTCCTACATAATGAGTTCGTTCACTTTATTGAAGTTCCCACATACACACAGCCACCCCACACGCAAATATTACGAAAATGTTTTCGTGACTTGTTTCATATTTTAGTTTCCTTGAACGATTTCATGAATATTTAACGAGAAGTTGTCCAAATACTAATGCGTAATAAAATTCGTCATTGGGCGAGTATCTGCCCATGCTCAAAAAATGGTCATCATTTATTTGCTTAAATTTATCTGAGTTTAGATGTAGAGAAAATAATGTGGTCTGTGGAACTTACCTTGGTGATTAAGGTAAAATACACGAAGCAAACCAAAACGTTGTCCACATGAAAAAATTATCATCGGGGCAACTCGTTTAATTGTTCCCGACATCGCGACGGCTCGTTTAATTGTTCCCGACATCGCGACGACTCGTTTAATTGTTCCCGACATCGCGACGGCTCGTTTAATTGTTCCCGACATCGCGACGGCTCGTTTAATTGTTCCCGACATCGCGACGGCTCGTTTAATTGTTCCCGACATCGCGACGACTCGTTTAATTGTTCCCGACATCGCGACGACTCGTTTAATTGTTCCCGACATCGCGACGGCTCGTTTAATTGTTCCCGACATCGCGACGACAGCTACGATTTCGCAAAATTTAAATAATTTTTATGCATATGGGTTGAAGGTTTTTGAACGACGGACATCACCTAAGCAACTCATAAGACACCTAATTTTCGAGCGTTAATATTTTGGGCCAAAATAGCAACGGCCGCGCGGCGACGACTATTTAGGCCCAAAAAGTTTAATCGCGGAAAAAATTGGGCCTAAATATCAACCCTAAGAACGTTGGCAATTAAGGCCCAAAATTATATCTACCCAATTTTTGGGCCTAAATAGCAACGGCCGCGCGGCGACGTCTATTTAGGCCCAAAAAGTATAATCGGAGAAAAAATTGGGCCTAAATATCAGCCTTAAAAACGTTGGCTATTTAGGCCCAAAATTTTATCTACCCAATTTTTGGGCCTAAATAGCAACGGCCGCGCGGCGAAGACTATTTATGCCCAAAATTTAGGCCTAAATAACTAGCTTGCACCCATCATACTATTTTCGCCCAAAATTTAGGCCTAAATAGTCGTCGCCGCGCGGCCGTTGCTATTTAGGCCCAAAAATTGTCTTCACAAAATTTGGGCCTAAATAGTCATCGCCGCGCGGCCGTTGCTATTTACGCCCAAAATTGTATGGCTAACATTTTTGGGCCTAAATAGCTGTCTGCATTATAGAGGCTATTTAAGCCCAAAATTTGGGCCTTAATAGTAAGACCTTGGAGACCGGCTATTTTGGCCCAAATTTTGGGCTTAAATAGACCGGGACTATTTAGGCCCAAAATTTGGGCCTATATAGCCACTTCGATTACCTATAGGGAAAAGAAGGGTCAACGTATTATGAAGTGTTTAGTATTAATTAATTGATAATTGTTGGTTTTGGTTTTATACTTAGAAAGCGCATTTTTCAAAGAAATTCATAAAACAGCGGAGGAAAGGCTGCATAATGGACTATTAGTATATGGTAAGTTCTTCCTTTTAATTATTAATTATTGCAGTCTAATTGTTATTTATGGCAAATGTGGATGAGAGGGAAAGTATGACAATGGCCATATAGCCTGTGTTAAAAACGCGGACATCAAAGTTTCGCCAATAACTATTTTAGTTTACTAGTGACTGATGGACTTGCAAACTCGCGACTGAAAGTAGTTCAGACATTTATGCTCCTTGGTTTAACCATAGCCCACTCGATCACGCGAATCACGACGCAAGCTGCTCGCGCTATAGCTAAATTACCACCGAGATTTGTTTTAAACGTATCTAGTTTTATGTGCTCTTCTATTGCTTCGATAACCTTACTAAAATCCATATTATACCTTCAAATACCTTTTAAAACATTACCAGCTACTCTGTACTGACGACAAACACAAATCGAGGAAGTTCTAGCATACGCAATAGCAGACGACTGTAACAGTGTAACCGCGAATTAACACAAGACCTATTTTAAGGGAGTGAACAGTCCCAGTATAGCTACGCCAATAAAACCGTCAACTACGGCGAAACTCTGATGACTCGCGACTTTTGGTTGGCCATTTTCATACTTTTCCTCTCATCCACTTTTGTTTATGGTAAGTACTGGGGAAAATAATTAAAGGGACTACGAAGAAGCGAAGCTATCGGCGGGCGGGTAAAAATTATTTGAAATACGTCACAGGCACCACGTGACAACAACATACAAAGACTCCACATAGAGTGGGACTGGACACCTAGTCCTCGTTTTTTCGCGAGATTACAGCGCCAATTCCCCGAATGTGCTTGTTTGTTTTCGAAATAAAACGAACTAAGCTTCTTTGAACCACGCCTCTCAGCTCGGTCACGTGACTCTGACGTATTTCAAATAATTTTTACCCACCCACCGATGCCTTTCTTTACAGTCCCTTTAAAGGGACTACGAAGAAGCTATCGGCGGGCGGGTAAAAATTATTTGAAAAAACGTCACAGGGCACCACGTGACAACAACATACAAAGACTCCACATAGAGTGGGACTGGACACCTAGTCCTCGTTTTTTCGCGAGATTACAGCGCCAATTCCCCGAATGTGCTTGTTTGTTTTCGAAATAAAACGAACTAAGCTTCTTTGAACCACGCCTCTCAGCTCGGTCACGTGACTCTGACGTATTTCAAATAATTTTTACCCACCCACCGATGCCTTTCTTTACAGTCCCTTTAAAGGGACTACGAAGAAGCTATCGGCGGGCGGGTAAAAATTATTTGAAAAAACGTCACAGGGCACCACGTGACAACAACATACAAAGACTCCACATAGAGTGGGACTGGACACCTAGTCCTCGTTTTTTCGCGAGATTACAGCGCCAATTCCCCGAATGTGCTTGTTTGTTTTCGAAATAAAACGAACTAAGCTTCTTTGAACCACGCCTCTCAGCTCGGTCACGTGACTCTGACGACGTATTTCAAATAATTTTTACCCACCCACCGATGCCCCTCTTAACAGTCCCTTTAAGACATTGTTTCGTTTGTTCATCAGAGGAAAGTTTTGCTGGTGAACCTTTGAAAAACGCGATTAAACTTTTCGACCAATGGAAAGTTCTCGAGAGTCATACGCAAGATTCGGTTCGGTTATTATACTTGAGCCCTTCTCATAACAGCGAAAAAAGTGTGCAAGATGTTTTAGCAAAGGTTCAACAATTCCGTAAATAAGTGACGTCGTCGCCTCCATCGCGTAAACAAACAAACGTTTAAGTTGTTGTATTATTTGATAGAAAGGACCAACAAATAATACGCAAATCATATCTAATTCCGTCCTTCCTTTTTAATTAATTAACGTTCTTGCGCCTTCAAAACACTTATTTAATTAATTTCGCGCGCGCCTGACATTAATTAATTAATTAATTAAGTCTTCCCTCGTTTCAAGTTAAATCGTCGAATGGAAATTAATTAATTAACAGATTCGAAAGAGAGTGCATTATTTTTTTTTTTGGTGCTACATTACCCCCGAAAAAAAAAGTTAATTAATTAATTAATTAATTAACTAATCACCTTTTAAGTTTAATTATCAACAGCGTAAAATATCGTACGTTGCGACTGAGGTTTTCCTTCTCAAAATGAAATATAACGAATATTTTGTAATTTTTTTTTTTTGTTGTCGAATGAGTGACTAGTCTGTTTTATACAAGAGAGAAAAGTGCGATGGGGTTCGATTTGTTTGTTTGTTTGTTTGTCTGTTTGCTACAAGTAGTACAAAATACAAAATACAAAATACAAAGAAATATATATTTTATGGAAATTATTGTGAAAGAAAAAACAAACTTTGAAGAAACGAAAAACGGAAAAAGACACACAAAACTTATTCTTTTTATTTTTGCAAAAGAATTCCACGGAAGTCAGTATATTACTATATAGATGTTCCAGCGTTAATGCTCAAGAAAAAAAAACAAAAAACAAAAAAACATAAACAAATAGTTTGTAAATACAAATACGATTTATGGTGATATAAATTCTTAATGTTTAGTATCATTTTACTGGTTTCTTAAATAAAAAAGAAGTGGGTCAAGCGCCTTATAGCTTAACAGTGAAATGCTATATTAGTAGTTTCTATAGAAACTACACTTGGATTTTAATTGAGGGTTTAAATTTCGGGTAGCCGTCAAACACCCTTAATTAAGAAAATCCCGTCAGGGATTTATATGAGGTGGAAAAATTAGACCCAAGGTTTCGCGACCAAGGGGGTACACTTTTTTCACAGCCTAACTTGACAGCACTAGCAAAGGCTGAAAAGGTATAGTATCTCATTTCTCGTAGTATAAAGTTAAGTTGACCTTTTTTGTATAGGTTTCAAAAAAAAAATATTTTTAAACCACGCGCTAGCTCACGCGCCCGCACGCGCTGCATTTCAATAAGTTTCAATTCAAATCTCGCGCTTATTAAAGGGACTGTAAAGAGGTCGGCGGACCGTTGAATTTCTTTTTTTAAAAAAACTCACCCGACCCATCCTCCCCTCTCTTGTGATTGGTTGTGATCCACCCTGCTTCGGCGTTTCCCCACTTCTGACCCGCGAGAGTCCGAGACCCCCCGCTGCGTTTGCTAGAAGGAAAGACTTTCGTTTTGCTCACCCCCCCCCCCGGGATTGTGACGTCAATAACGACGTTTTCAAAAAATATTTCCAACGGTCCGCCGACCTCTTTAGAGACCCTTTAATTTCAATATTTTGATTCTCTAATTAAGTTCACGAGATTTTTTTTTATAACTTTTTGGGCCTATTTTTTGTCTAAGGTTAAATGATCACAAAGAAATAGTTTGAGAATTTTTATAATTTTCACATGGTTTCAACAAATATTTAGCATAGTGTGTTTTTATACAGTGCATAGTATTATCTGACCATTCCAATTTCCAAATGTAAGTTACGATTTAGTGAAATACTATATAATACTATATAGTCTTAAAAAATTGGACGATTGAGTTTGGTTTAACTATTCCTTTTCTTTTCTTTTCGTTTCCGATTAGAAACTAGAGCTTTCTAGCCATTACAGCTCCTTTCGTTAGGGAAAATTATAAAATTTTGTTTTAGGGATAATATAACGTACAATGTCCTTTTTTAGTTTTGTTATTAGAAAAAAAAATTTACGCTGATATTAAATGATTTTTAAGTTTAGTTTTAAAAATATTGATGTTTGGAGAATCTATTATGAACTAATTTATTCCCAAATAACGTTTCTCCCCAAAAAGGGATAGATTTAATTATACAAAAACGAGTTTTGCTTCGCAGTACTTAAAAAACTGCATTTATACACAATCCGCGACACTTTCAAACCCACAAAGGGCCAGAAACTAGAAATCATTATATGTATTGCAATTTGAAATGAACTTTAATCGTTATGAGAAATTTGCTTTTAATTGGCCATATGTCTAATCAGCGCCACTAGCGGATGGTCTGAAAACTACTCCCATAGAGTCTAGGTATATTTAAGCGGGTTTGCAGAATTTCCGTCAGATGGCGCGGCGTTCGAGCCACCTGGCGGAAATTCTGCAAACCCGCTTAAATATACCTAGACTCTATGGGAGTAGTCTTCAGAACATCCGCTAGTGGCGCTGATTAGACATATGGCCAATTGCGTAGTTCAAACTTTTGTTATGATTAGAAATTTTACAACAAAAACGGGTATAAATGCGGCGTTTCGAGATAAAGGGAGCTTAGATTTTCACGTATGAAATTATATAGAATCTGTTTCCGTAAAAACTTATCCCTGTCAAATAATTAAGGAGAAAAAATACAAAATGAGCTTTTGACATTTTAATTTTTCAGGGTGGAACGGATAAGAATTATTTAGTACAGGCAAGGCAGGGCGGTGCGCGCATAATAATAATAATAATAATAATAACCATTACGATAAAAATTTATTATTTTTATTAAAAAAAATAGTTATTTTCAAAATTCCCGTTAAACTTGTCTCTAACGCTAAGGCCTAAATCAACAACTTCTTATAGGGTTTTACGGTCAACTAACAATATTTCCAAATATATACTCCACGCACGAGGATTCCCGGGTAATCGGAAGGGAAGGCAAGGCGCGGCGACACCTTTGAGCTTTGAAGTCTGGGCGCAAGCGCGGTGGGGTTTCCCAGCCGAGAAGCTCTCGGCTAAACATCAAGGATGCCGCTTTAACAGAGCAGATACTACATACCAACGGGTTGGGAACGACCTTCAGGAGGGGTTTCCCCAAGAATGTAGCATTCCCCAGACAGGCACAATAGAAGCCGCCTATTGGAGAATGCGGGAAAATAGTACCGGAAACTGACGCAATAGAATTTAGGAATGCGGAAAGATTACCACTTCCTTTTTAGCTCCATCCACAATTATCTCGTCATGACTGACTTATAATTTAACGCCCAGACCGAACCTCTTTACTTGGGAAGTTGAAATTTCGCAGGGACGTTATTCTTAACTAGTAGATGATCATTAAGAAATATTTTTGTAATCCGCCGCCATCTTGAAAAATGGAAGCCATCTCTACCCTAGTTGCTATTTACGTTAATCGCGTAGTACTTATTAACTTATTAAGTATATGATTGTAACTAACCTTTAGCCCAATAGACGCGCGACAATTCTGACCAGAGATTTTTAGAAACGCCGCGTTTATACCCGTTTTTGTTGAAAAATGTCTAATAATAACAAATGTTTGAACTACGCAATTAAAACCAAATTTCTCATATCGATTAAACTTAATTCCAAATTGTAATACATATAATAATTTCTAGTTTCTGGCCCTTTGTGGATTTGAAAAAGTGTCGCGGATTGTGTATAAATGCAGTTTTTTAAGGACTGCGAAGCAAAACTCGTTTTTGTATAATTTGGCTTATAGACGGTAAACCGTTGCCCTACATCTATTTTCCATCAGTTGTCGCGAAAAAAAGCCCATGATACGCTGACACCTACGTGACGACGACGTAGGGTAAGGCTCTTGTAATCTCTATGGAGTAATGTCAGTTTTACGTATGCAAACGTCACACCCTTCTATCTCTTAGCTCAGTGTCATCCCCCCCTACCAGGCGCGTACAGTATCCCCTCTTACAAAAGCGCGCCTAGAGGGAGGGATACACCGTGTACTCCCCTCTCTACCGACACTACTCTATAGGAATGCAAAAATCGGCGCTTTCTTGTCGAGGCGAGCATGGAGAGGGGGGGGGAATATAATGTATTTCCCCTAGTTCATTTTGCTCGAGGCGCGAAATGATTTTCTCGTCCGCTTAGAGGTACGAAGTCCGTGGTCATACTGAGGATTAGGAAGCTGTACACGTGGCCTAGGACGTTTGGAAATTAAAACATACAATGTCAAAGTAAGTATTTAATTATTTAACCTTATCCAGTTTTAGTTACTATGTTTAGCAGGATCGGGAAACTTTCGTAAGGTTCGTTAAATACTATAGTTATTAAAGGGACTGTAAAGAAGGCATCGGCGGGTGGGTAAAAATTATTTGAAATACGTCAGAAGCACGTGACCAAGGAGAGGCGTGGTTCAAAGAAGCTTAGTTCGTTTTATTTCGAAAACTACCACTTCATGGAATTGGCGCTGCAATCTCGAGAAAAACAAGGACTAGATGTCCAGTTCCACTCCACGAGGAGTCTTTGTATCTTGGCATCACGTGATGTCTGTGACGTATTTCAAATAATTTTTACCCACCCGCCGATGCCTTCTTTGCAGTCCCTTTAAGTTTAAGCACTAAGCAGGTTCAGGCAAGTATGGAACCTACCATTTTTTTTTTGAGGGGCGTTGGTAGAAAGGCAATATTTTACACATGCACGGCAATTAGTGCGATGAGCATCCTTCGGTAGGAAAGGAGACTAGCGGGAGGGGGGGAGTAAATTTCGCATAATTTCAGTTAGGGGGTGATTTACTGTTCTTTTATGCCCCGTAAAATTAGACTTCGACCTCTGACTCAGCGTGTGCTAGCCTGCAGGGAATTTTTATGGTCGTCGTGCATTTCTTTGTATTAAGACCTATTCCGTCAACGTGGTAACTTGCCACGAATCTAGGTAGTTCAGTTTCGTGATTTTTAATAACGCCTAATTAAAAGTGTATTTATCTTAAATAACTACCGCGTTAAGTGTGCGTGAATGGACAGTGGTTCGACTTTACTGGTAAGACAAACTTAAAATCCGCTTTGTTCATTAACCATTCTACCGGTTTTAAATTTCAAAAAGGCGGGAACTGGGGATTATTTCCCCGGGTAATTTTAATGAAGCTACTAGATCACGGCCTAAATTACACGGAAATTAACTCTGAAAGATAACCCCTCCCCACAAACCACCAACGCTTGTCAATTAACCGTAAGGGGGGAACCGCTTTGATGGCTATTAATTAGCTTGGCACTTCTAAACGGCTCTTCCTCGAGTGTGTGGGAAGCTACGATGGAGATCGAGACGGCTGACAGAAGCCCGAATTATAAAGTTTAAACCCAAAGTATTCTTTCGGTCTTTACTTAATTAATAACGCTGAAATTGGCGCGTTTTGGCGGATTAAAGTCTAAGATTAGCTCGGAGTTAATCCGTTTAATCTGATACTCCAACCGAGATCCATCGTGTCAGTGTCCGATTGACTAGTCAGATAAAATGGTTAACCTAACGGGGTACTACCAACCTAGCCGAGCTTATGTTCCCCAAACAGCCACCCTTTCATTAATCTGATAAAATGCGCGCCTAATACCTTTTAGGTGACCAATCGGGAAGCTCCTTGATCCCAAGTTTGGCATGGTTATTAGATGGGCTGGTTAAGCGCCTACTAAGGGAATGGAATTTTTTTTCAGGTTGTTAATAAGGACATTATGAAAATTTATGTCTGCCACTGGAACAGTGATGCATCAAGGGTTTTTGGTGGTCATCAACATCCAATTCAAAGAAGGATTGGGGGGGGGGGGCGGACCAGTCAAACGATCCGATTCGCCATTTTAGGCTATCAAACCCAAGTGACGTCCTTATGGAACACAAACGTAAAGTGTACGGGATGTGTTAAAATTGAGTTTTGTTGAACTTGAGAGTGAAACCACGTGTGTTAGGTCAACTTGTACAGCCATCATGTCAAGTAACCTTGGTTTAGTGTGTGCTCGGTTGGGTTCTGTAACTTATTACGAGGAGGCGCCACTAGTATCGCAAAATCGAGGTGGATTTTTCGCTATGGCTTCATTACCTCTTGGACCCTGGAGCGTGGCTTTCCTTCTGCATCAAGCAAACTCTCCCAGTCGCCCCTCTTTCTCCTCGATCAAATTCTTCACGTCAGCTATGCAACTTTCCCGCCACCGCCAGGGGGAATAAATCGATTGGTCTATTTCAAAATGGCGCGGTGAGAAGCGAGGACGAAAACGCTGTGGAATTTCGGTGAGTTTTACTCATTGTAAGTTTCTTCTTTTTAGACAACTAGGCCCGTTTTTGTGAACGAGATTCCTACGTTTAATTAAGATCATCCCTTAATTAAGATAATTAACCCTTTGAAACGGATGCAAAAGCGTTCTAAAACGACGCTAAATAATAGATCGCTCGGAGGGGGATAGTCTATTCTGCTACCTTTTCCCTAAGCCTTGGCCCAAAAAACCGGCCTCGCTTTTTTGACCTTTTTTTCTTACCCCCGAAATCAATTTAATTTTCCGATTGAATGTTTCCAATACATTTATCGTCATCCGCGGAAAAAGGCCCAAGAATTTTCCATCAACCTTTCTAAATAAGACGCATTATTTATTTAGAAAACGTTTGTCGCGGAAATTTACATACGAGGTTCGATTTTGGTTGGGAAAGTAGTCACATGTGTTTGGGTCATGCTTCCTTCCCCTCCATAATAATTTAACATTTTGAACCTTGCTTTTTCTTCGAATTATTTCTAAAGAATTTAACCACGCTTTTAAGAAACTATATAAATATTGAAATAGAGGAAAATGTTTTTAATATTAAACATTTTCTCCCCTTTCCCCCATTTCTTTCACTTCCGGAATTCAATAAGGGCACCTCGAGTTTGTTGACTCAAATTTTTTTAGATCACTTAAATTCCGTCCTCTCCACCCAAACCCTGTCGCTTTTCATTTTTTAACGCAATATGTAGTGGTTTTTTAAAGAACCATTTCCCCGGTAGCTTATTGATCTTTGATTCATGGGTTTCAGCGTAATCGAGATTGAAGTGGTTGTTTCGAAATCTCCACTCTCTCTCTCAATACAATTTAAATATTTGAAGATAAAATTTGTATTTATGTAAATTCAATTTGTTAAGAAGCTTTAAGGGGAAGGTAAATTTGCTGAATCAAATATAAAAGAGCTTCCGTGAAGTCTTGGGGAAAGCGGAAAATGAATTTCTTATTTATTGTTGACAAGTTGACAACGAAATTGGGTTGGTAGTGTACCCTTCTATTATTGGTGAACCCTTTCGATGGAATGGTTCCAGTCATTTTGACCTTTTTAAATTAGTTCCTTGGCGTAGGTAGAAATGTTCCTAAAATTAGGCCTAATTTGAACGGGCCTCTTTCACCGAGGCTCTCTTTAAATATTTCAAATTCTTAATGTGTTTAAACAAATATTTAAAGTTAGGCTGAATAAATACGCTTCAAGGAAAGCTAATTTACGACCATAAACGTCGTCTGCTACTAAATTTCTGCAAATGATATAAATCTACGGAGTTCCAAAATAGTTGAAAATAGACCTACCCTGGAAAATACCTCTACCAAAAAAACTGAAAAAAAATAAATTAGCATAGTAGACCTATCCATCAAAAACCCATCCCCGGAGAAATACCTCCGCGACTACAATAGAATATAAGGCGGGAAAATGTAACTCTACGCCTCTGTACCGGCAGCCAAATAATTAATGTTCTACTATCCTTGCAGTAGGCCATTGTCTGGCTAGCTTCCTTGGTCGATTCCATAAATAGGCCAAAATGTAGGCCTAGGTTTCTGAGCTAGTAGAAAAAAAACAACAAGAGCAGCCTAAAGGAATATGTCTTAGGGTGACCTACCCTTTTTTCCCGTTTTTTAGCCTGACAGCAGAGAAAATATACATGTAGAATAGAAGGTACCTCTTATAAATTGAGTAGAAATTTAGTACCTATCTATTTTCATAAATTTAGTCTACTATTATCTGGATGAATAAATAATTAACTAAGATATACCGCGTCTATTACCACATGATATGGAAAACAAACACGCATATTTCTCATCTCGGCCTTTCTATTCCCCACCAATTTTCTATACTGACATCTACGTCTCGTGCGTTGAATCATCCCACTCCGTCCGAGCTTGCGTCGTTGAGCGCGTGATCGAGTGGGCCATGGTTGAATTTAAGGACACGTGAACTCGAGTCTCCAAATATTTTTTTCTTTTAATGTTTGGACAGTTCTATCTTCCCCGTCCACTTTTAAATTGGAGTTGTATTTCGATTTCAAATAATGAATTCTAATCGATAGCCATTGGTTCACCCACGTCTTTAGGAAGCCCTTTAAACACACTGCCCTTCATCTGTCGCGACGATATAGTTCCGACCAGATATAAGAGAACACGTTTTAAATGGAAGCGATTTTTCGTGTTTTTCCCAAAAAGTTTAGTGGGAATCTTTTCTAAACCTGTCCCGGAGGAAAAAAAAAATATTGTTGTAAAAAGATATCCAACATTTTAGTTCAATGGCTATTGGTACTGTTCTTGTCTAAGCTAAAGTGGATAGGTACATTGACTTTGTCATTCTTAAAAGGACCCGTATAAAGAAATATTTTTGGGGCAAGGGCGCATTGAGCTTCTGTTTAGAAGTTTCGTCTAATACCCCCCCCCCTTTAAATGCGCTCTAAAGGTTTGCCTCAGGTTCGTGAAAATGAATCTCCATTTTAAAATTTGTTTTGGATCAGAATATTTACTTAATTTTTTGAAAAATTTCTACGACTTCAAAGACATTTTCCACAATGCAAGAATATCTATTTTGAACCCGAATCTATGTTGTTCTTTGAAATTCATTTAATAAATGTCAACTTTATCTCTGAGATAGTAGAGCAAAATTAAATCGCAATGTAGACGTATCCAATTTCCTTCTGGAATGGTGCTAGCAATATTTCTTCTCTCATCTGGGGGCCCAAGGTATTGTTCACCTGGCGGGAATTTTGGGGACCTCATCTCCCCTTCATCTAGAGAGCGATTCAGAGTTTCAGCGTATTTGACGTCTGGGCACTCATTGTGTGTTTCAAAGGAAGCTTTGAAAGGAAGGCTATTTGTAAAATTAAACAAACGCTTGAATCAAGAAAGATTTCGACTCCTCCTTTTCCAACCCCCTTAACCTATGAACGATTCAACTCGCCCTCCTGTCTCCTGAAGGACTAACCTTTTATTCTTTAAAACTTTAAAAGGAGTTAAATATCCATCTCAGAGACTTAAAGACTTATTTCGACATTTAGTTTGACTTTGACCAATGAGATGGCTGCATTAAGTTGTCAGATTACTCTTAAATTAATTACACTTAAATTACATATATTTATTTCTAATAATTTTTAACATAAAAACAAATATTTACAAACATTTTTAAAATAATTTCTCTCAACCCCTATAAATTGGCTTCCTTATCAAACACCAATGCAAGGCGTGAGAAACATTTCTACAGGGGCCTATTGAAAATACATGGGGTGTTTTACCCCTGTAAGCTGGCTCTCCCTAACTACATCCATAAAACATACCATTTGCAAATTAGAAAAACAGAAACACTTTTTACCAACTAGTCTTAAAGAAAACAATATAAAAAACGTAATCAATTTGTTTAAATCTTCTTTTTCCTATACGCGCCATACATTAGTTTCAATAATATACCAAACAAAATCATCAAAAGAACTGCGCAAAAAAGACTGGATTTTTTTATCCTTTTTTTTTCGTTTCGAGGAAAAGGTTGAACTGTAGAGATGAGAGAGATAAAGAAAAATTCATAGTTTGAGTCACGCTAGATTCTCTGGCGCGTGGATAAATGATAAACTGAAAAAGACTAATTCGCCAGGAGAGTTGGCAGTGTTTAGAACTTGTTCCGCGTTAGGTAATATAGGAAAAGATAGAGGAGTGCCATTATCGTTTAGAATAGATAGCGACTCTTCCTAGTCTTTTACACTACTTATAAAGTAGGCCTTTAACCCCCGAACTTTGTTGAAAAACAAAAGGAAAAGGTCACGCGATCGCTTGAACGAACGAAAGAACGAACGGTAGGATGGGAATTTGAAGAAGGGTTGAATAAAGCATTCGGCTACTAGACACCGCCCACCTACCGTTCTTGCAGAACCTTAGACTCGAAATACAATTAGATCGCGTAGTGTTTTTGTTAGAAAAGGTACACTAAATTAGGAATTTCTGGATTTCGTAAAAATATATAAATTTTTTTTAAATGCAAAGTTCGTCCTCTATTATGTGAGTAAATTTAATTACGGAAGAGTCTATACCTTTGCGTTCTAGTACGGAATTAAATACACGTTGTCGTAACTTAGTGTAAAATTTAACTTGTTTTTCAATACAAGGTTTCTGAAACCTTTTTTAAGTGTGAAATTTCACCCTAAAGACCTTTTCATACTACACAAATTTTGACCAACTATTAATTTTACGAATATTTTTCGTAATTTAATTTTATCAGTTTAACTACACCGTTAGGGTAAAGCGACTACATTTTTGGGTTAAAATAATACCCTATTGACGTATTGAGCTCAATTTGGCTCACGTACATCGAACAAAGCCAACAAACTAAACCTAAAACTGACGAAATACGTGGAGAAGCAAAAAGTTTGAAAATAAGGAAAAATAAAGATATTCGATGTACTAACATCCCTTCCTCTCGGTGTATCCCTCCGTATCTACTTCGTTTCTCTCACCTGTCTCTTTACCGGTTCCTTTCAAAACAGTACCTCTTTTAGCAAGTGATACTTAGAGAAATATCACGTGACGTCTGAATACATACAGGGTGTTTCTCAAAGGTCTATCAGAAAATATAAAGGGTGTTCTTTATGCGATTTTGAGTCGAATTTGTTCTATGAAATTTTATAGTTATGATTGGAGTATTTTACGGATGACCCCTTAAATTTAATTAAGAAACTGATTTAGACAATGATTTCTAATTTAATTAATTTTTCTAAGCGTTTAGTTCATTTTGTTCAATTACATTTAAGGGGTTATTCGTAAATCACTCCAATCATAGCTTGAAAATGGTGGCCCGGACAGCAAAACAGGGTTCGAATTGTTTGAGATATTTGTTGTTTTAACTTTAAAAGTACTATTAATAATATTTATCATTTTTAATGAAACATTTTTTGCCTTTGAATGACAATTTCTACCATGCACGCAAATGCTAAAGATAAAAAACCCAAGTACACAGAAAAACCCAATAAAACCCGGTGGGTTGAGCTTTTTTTTTTTTAAAAAAAACCCGGGCTTTTTTGAACCCTGCAGCAAAATGTCATGGAACATTTTCGACTCAAAATCAACCAAAGAATACAGACCTTTCAGAAACACCCTGTATAATCTGTAGCATCGTGCGTTCTCTCTCTCTCTCTCTCTCTCTCTCTCTCTCTCTCTCTCTCTCTCTCTCTCTCTCTCTCTCTCTCTCTCTCTCTCTCTCTCTCTCTCTTGAGAGAATCCCAAACTCAGTGCTCGTGCAATCAAAATCCATCCTTGCCTACCTTTTACTTAATGGATCTTACCCCAGTCGTTTCTATGACAACCTTAAGCGTACATTTTTCCAAACTCCGTACCGTACCATCACCAGTTATCATTAAAGGAATAGTGAATGATGATTTTTTCTTCAGTACATTATGTTGTATACTAGTGCATGGGAAACGTATCCTTGATCGTTTGGGTTGAACGTGATTAAGTGTGCTCTGATAAACTCCTAAAATAGTCGAGGATGTTTATTGTCAAGAATTTGTCAGTGATAACGTTTGAAAGTCAGGAATTTTTAATTCAAAAATTTCGTACTAACCCTATATACTCTAGGGCTCCAAAAATTGTATCGTAATTCAGTAATCATGAATCCAGAATTCAGCTTGATTTCATTAACTCTTTGTTCTAAGAAAAACATAAAAAATGTTTCCCACATCCAATCCCATCTCTTCAACTATTTTTTTTATTCAGTGGAGTATCTTATGGACTTAACATAAGTAACAACATCTATAAGTCTGCCTTTTAACTAAATTAAGAACATGTTTACCCTATTCAAGAAGTGATATCTAGTTTATTAGGGAGAAGGTATAAGATGCCTAAGTATTCGCGCGCCATAGTCCCAGTCCCCCTTTCAAAATACAAAGGGGGGGGACGTAAAAGGAGGCTGGGCTATTTCGCCTATCCTCAGTGGGAAAATACGTAATTTTAGTCATTCGCGGAGTCGCGCTGACGTGAGTTTTCAAGAATCAATGATATGCTGGTTGTAATTTAGAGGCGGGTATTGACTCCGGACCTACGTTTGGACTGGAGATAAAGCTGGAAATGCGGCGAAATTTACTAGATATCACTTCTTGCCCTATTTCTTTACTAAAAAAAGCAAACAAACAAAACAACCCCTTGATATTTAGGTAGCAAGCTGTGGCTTTAATGTTATGGTTAAACTGAACAATTAAAGAGAAAGTATAGTTTTACCACAGAAATAAGTATTAAACTATCGGAAAAAGCCGCGTACTAATGGTTGAAACGTTACTTTTTATCTTACGTGAACAAAATAAGTATAAAATACCCGCGCTCTTCGGTATCGATTACGTGATTGGTTTAGGCGTTCGGTGATGTCATCCTTATGTAGGTAAGGTAAGGAAAATGTACCTGGAGATCATTACCTAGGATATCCAAACTCGAGGCTTTCGCATCTCGGAGAGTTTTCTCGTTTTAGTATCGAGTATGGCCCACGTTTCTCGAGATACGCGTGGGCGGTTCTCGAACCAGGTGTTGTGTCATTTATTCAACACCTTCCTGCAACGCGGCGGCGGCGACGAGGGGCCAGTCACTCGGCATATTCGGTGTACAAGGTCATACCTTTAACTGTACTAATGGGATTACTTGTAATCTTTAAAAGTCAGAACTACCCTTGACAGTGCTAAGGTGATTACGCGTAATCCGTTATCGCTGTACAGGAAATCTGATAGTGATTAGCCCCTCGTGCAGCGCCTCTCTTATTTCTATGACGGATTATTTGTAACTGTATCGTACTTCATTTTGTGGAAAAGGATTTGGAGAATGCTTAGCCTTAGGAAATATGTCATTGAATATATATTTAAGATAGATGTAGGGATAGGTAGTTTTCATTTATTTTCTGTCTGATTTGTCATAGTTTATTAGTTTGTGTACGTGTTTCTGGTAAGGTTTAGCTTTAGTTTGACCTTGTACGCTTATATAGGTTAATTATAATTTGATATGCAAGGTGTTCTATAGGAAAATTTGAGTCAAATAATCCGTCTATTTTAATTAGTATTGTAGAATTTGTGGAAGAAATACCCAATTTTGAGTCAAATGTTCAGATTATTTTAATTAGTATTGTAGTATTTGTGGAAGAAATACCCAATTTTGATCAATTTGTTAAACTATCTAATATTTATTTTAAATCGAGGGGCCAATCACTCTCAGATTTCCTCTACACCGATTACGAATTACGCGTTATCATTTTAGTACCATCAAGGGTAGAACCTTAAATATTATAGGTAATCCCTGTCGTACACCGCATACGCTGAGTGACTGATCCCTCGATTCAAATGGATTAATTATTAGCCTTGAGCTCAGTTCAAAAACCTTTCATTTGGTATTTGAATAGATACCAATGATGAGTCTACATCATCTAACCGCGTTAGGTTGCTATCTAAAGCGCGTCGCTCACCACAGACATCGAAGCTCGTTCATTAGAGTATAAACCTGAATATTTCTCTTCTGAATTTCAATCGTTCATTATACTATAATATTGCACCGTGCACATTTCTTCGAATTATTGAGTAGAAAATAAAACAAAATTGTTATATTTTAACCATCGCAATTGTTTTGTGTACGACAGTGTTTTGGCATTTTAGAACTCGCCCCATTTTACACCAATTCAAGTGGGAATAGCTAATACAGCTTTCGGGTGAGGTTTGAAGTAAATTAAACGAAAGTATTCATGCAGAAATATTCAATTATTTTACTATTTTTCCACCTGAAATATTTCATTATCCTTAATACACACCACAATTCCTCGCGAAAGTGTTGATATGTCCTGGGTCCAGGAAGCCCTTTCCTTCATTCAATTTTAGTAGAGTTATTTTCTCTATAGAGAGTTTTCAGATGGGATAGTAGCACGTCACACCCTCCCAAGTCTTACCGCTGTTCTGGTAGCCATATTGGGTCCATGGTCTCAGCTTCATTCCTGCTTAAAACCACCAATGTGGCAGCGTAAATTATGGCACGAGACTCGGCTCCTCCTCCAACTGAAAGCTCTCCATACTAAGGATATTTTCTTAATTCCGTTTCTTGTCGCCTTTATTAAAACGGATCAGAACCACTACTGTCTATTTTGTATAAGAGAGAACTTCGCTTTAGTCTATTTCTTTCCAGGGAATCCAGGGTTAATGTTTGAGGGAGTGAGAAATCTGTATAAAAGGGTTTTGAAAGGCCTTCCTAGCTCTTTCTGGAGCCGATGGTGCCTGTGTTTTGGAGCTAGTCGTCTTTGCAAAAGTCCCCGAACCCTTGGGAGTACCCTGAAGGCTTTAGTCTAAAGGGACTGCCATACCCCTTTTTCCCTTCCCAAATTCTGGGCTTTACTCGGATAGCCCCCGTAGATTGATTCTGACAAAAGGATTTGCCTGCGCAGCCTCGCTCCATTGGGATAAACTTTAGCGGGTTACCAATAGGGTTTTCGATTTTGGAGAAATTGTGGTTTATATGCTCTATAAACGAGTACAAGTCTATCGTGCCCTTTTGTCCGCCTTTGTTTACCTTTACGAGACTTTAGTTAAACAGTAAAGTCATAATTGCGGATAATTCTTGCACGTGTATGACCTTCGTGACATTTGGAAAGTATTTTGTTCGGTGATGAAACCCTCCAAGTATTTAACCAAAGACTTCTTGAAATATTATTATTATTATTATTATTATTATTATTATTTTTATTTTAAATCCTGAATTTTTCAAGACCTGGTCGAGTAGAAAATGTAACTTCTATGGCATTTTGCTGTTTAAGTTAAGATTGGAGTATTTTACGGATGAACCCTTAAATTTCATTAAGAAACTGATTTAGACAATGATTTGTAATTTAATTAAGGGGTCATCCCTAAAATACTCAAATTTTAACTCACAAACTGTGGCCCGGACGGCAAATTATCATAGGTGTTACATTTTGGACTCAAAATTGATTTCCCAAAGAACATTTCCCTTAATTTATGGTAGTCTTATCAGAAACACCCTGTATAGTTATCACATCCTCAAGATCTCTCCTTATTTTCTAATTGGCAGAGTTCTGACGCCCCCAAAGTTTGTTTATGCTAATTAGCGCGGATGTTTCGATTGTTACGTATATACCGGAAGTACCTTTGGTTCTGGGTAAATGTGGAATATTTAGTTTGTACACATATATTTGAGCTATAGAAAAATTTCACCTCTCTCGGTTTTGTACAAAAATTAGTTTTCTTAATGCAAATATGAATTGGAGGGGGGGGGGAATTCGAAAGGCTAAAATTAAATCCTCGGGGAAATTATGTAACGTGCTCAAAATCCATTCCTGTATCCATTCAATATCTTAATTAAACAAACATTGAAATTCCCCAGGTTTTTAAAAGTTTATTCGTATTTTTTTCTACCTGGCTTCGTATGAAAGCTACTAGATATTCGAAATGAAAAGAAACCCAAAAATTTCGTAATTTTCCTGAATTGCAAATTTTTCTTTCATTTTCGTTTTCATTTTTAATACTAGGGTAGCTTATTTAAATTATTAAGAAAATTATTCTTTTAATTGAAAGCGAAGGAAGTATATCTAAAAGTGAATTAAGTTCCTGCTTTTAACGAGTGGGAACTTTCTTAAAATTCATTAAGTTTATTTAACTAGAGAATTAAATATGAATAAATTAAGATTTAATTTCGAAATTATTAACAAGTCGCTTAATTTGATAAAAAAAATAAAATTGTATTTTTGGATATAGGACCATTATTTGTGACATCATCGAAATTTAAATTTGAAAAGTTCTAACTCCTCAAAGTTTCTCTATATTCTGACGAAATCCCTTACCCTAGTATTAAAAAAATCTTCTGAGAGAAAATTTTAATCAGGGTTTTTTTTAACAGAGGCTTGAGTGTAATGTAGTTTTAACTTGAAACTTATATTGATTTTCAATGTTTTATATCAGCCAGCAGTTGTACAACGCTGGTTGAAATCCAATCTTAGTTGAAAAAGGTTTCGCCCCGTTCTTTCTTCTTAGTAATATTGGCTTTTTTTTTGGGGACGTTTTAGCCTTCTTAGATATTGATTAAAGCGGGGAGGGGGGAGTTTAGATGTCGACACTGTCCCACTTTGCTAGATATTCTCTTGAAAGAGATATGTAATCAGAATCGATATTTTAGGCTTGGTTCTTGTATTTTCCTATAATGTTTTTGCGACTATATGGAATTTTTCCACGTGTGTATCAAACCAGCTAGCCAAAGTTTTTCCGATAAAAGTTTTGTCAATCTCGTTTTAACATTGTCCGGATTAATTTTAGATACGGGATGAGTCAAAATTGATTTATTTCCCTTTCTATTATACTGAAGACGTTTATCGTCTTATGTTCCGCTTCATATTATAGAAACTGCCAAAAATATTGTACATAGTTAAATTGAATTCCCAGCTCTGGAGTCAATTCTCTTCATCCCAATTCTTATTGTACCTCACTTTGGAGTGTTGTAACCAGTGGCGTAACTATCATTCCCGCAGAAAGCGAATGGCGCACACGGAAAACCTCGGAATTGCAAAATGGTCCAAAAACTTGAGGGAATCCGGAATCGTAAAATTGGTCAAAAAACTCCGGGGATTTCAAAATGGTCCAAAAAGGTTGGGGATTTTAAAAATTTCAACAAAGTCATTAAATTTGATTATAATGGCTAATAATTTAAAACATAGTATATTAAAACCATTCAGCGAGAACACGTTGTCCAGACACAAAAATTTTGATTACATTAACATTTCATAAAAGCCAATAACAACATTTAATTCGTATTCTGAAATAGCTGTAATACCCATTTGAGTATATAATAGTTCTTTTTCTTACCTATCCAACAATACATAATACTTGGTGTAATTAAACAAAAATTAACAATAGATTGCTATACGACGCAACTTTGAAAAACCAGAATATAATGCAATAATTTAATTCATTTTCGAGAACTTTCTCAGGTTTCATTTCTTTTATGACTAATTTTAAAGGCCGTTCCCGGTATAAGCTAGATGGTTTCTGATAATGTTTTATAGGCCTAATAACATATTTAAATTAAATGAAGATCGTATTTGCCAGATTTAAGATATTTAACTTTCGAGGCTAAGTTGAATATATGCAATAATTTAAGTCATTTTCGATATCTTTCTCAGGTTTAATTTCTTTTATGACTAATTTTTAAGGCCGTTCCCGGTATACGCTAGATGGTTTCTGATGGTGTTTTATACGCCTAATAACATATTTAAATTAAATGAAGATCGTATTTGCCAGATTTAAGATATTCAACTTTCGAGGCGAAGTTGTATAAATATAAATTTTACAAGTAAAGTTTTTTTTTTTATAAAAAACCCAATTTGGTTTTCTTTGATATACCGTGTCATCAATCTCTTAAGTCTGTCGTCAACTTTCAAGGCGCTCAAAGAAATGAAAATTCAAATCTCGGCGCGAAAAAAAAAATCTCTAAAAAGTAAATGAAATTGGCCTTCTTAAGTTAAGTTTGTCGAAAATAGACGAAACCTTTTTTTGCCAAGTAAAAAATTTAAAACCTCCAAATCCATTTCGTGTTCTATTTCCTAGATTCGCTTCTACACGGACAAAAAAAATGGAAGGAATAGAAATAAGCTCGCACGTCTGAAACTCCCTTAAAAATAAAGCTTAGGGGGAGGGGGACTATCCCCTTTGTGAAATTCTGCAAAAACACCAATGGGTGAAAAAATAGGGTTGAAACAGCCCAAAGAGAAAAATAACCTAAGAGAACTTTTTTCTTTTTTCTCGCTAAAAAGCTTCTTTACTAGTGTGCACTATAGCTTTATATAATGGAAATAGGATGCGAATTGCGAAAGAAAGAAAGCGTGTTTTTAGGAATATAGAAATGCGCCATAAGACTATGGTTAGCGTAAGTGCGAACGCTATTGTTTTGGACGGCAACCGATCAAGCCGCATGAAAATGCACGTCTGATTTTAAACTACTGCAAATGAAATAAGGCACAAGACCATCGAGAGAGTTTGGAGGCCCCATCAAGACAGGCCTTGCAGGTGGCCCGGGCCCCCTAGAAGGTACGGACCCCTTTAAAACTAACCAGATTACCACCAAGTCTCGACGCTTCTGTTTAAATGTACGAAGATATAACGCGATACATTTTAAATAAAACATACAATAAAATGTCTCCATAGGATACATCAATGAAAAACGGCATTTAAAATGTAACCAGACCTCTCCTATGAAAACTTACCCTTACATACTTATGTCTATACATGTACTTCACCCCTAACTTTGCAAGTAAACAACGAAACAAGGCAGCTCCATAGCCTCTGGGCAAAAATATAGTTTCATAGAAGTCCCCTTGGATTAGATTTACATATTCTGTCGTTCTATATAAAAAGGAAGAATTTGGGGCCCTTAAAATTTCCTGGACACTGTAACCCTAGCTCGCTCTTCTTGGTGAGCACTATACCGTTTTTTTTTCTTCTAAAATAAACAGCATTTTTTTTTATACCGTATTTGCATCTTTGAAAATATTTATAACATAGGCCTAGGAAATATTTTGTATGTTATTATTATTATTATGTTGTTAAGAGTTTCCCTTGTAAGTTACACCTCTGCAAGAATCCCAATGCGTGGTGATCGATAAAAAATGGAGAAATAACTAAGCAGTATCTAGAGAAGAGAAGAGATGAAAAGAAAAAAAATCGCAGTTCCGAAAAATCCACACTTTCTTCGGTCCGAAACGTTCACTTGTATACATAGATCTATCTGTCTATAAATATCGAAAAACAATTGGAGCAAAGCGCGTCCTAGGAATATTGAAGGGGAGTTCTGGCTGGCGGAGGATAGGGATGCCCGCGCTCTTTTCATCTTTGACGCAGTCAGGCGCGAAGGCACTTTTCATATTCTGACAGCAGCAGGCGCACCGACTCACTATATTCCAGCAGTTGTAGATGATATGGTTGAAAACGTATGGAAGTTTTCTTTAAAAAAAAACTATTCAGCAAAGGGACCCGTCCGGAGATTTTTATTAGTTTTCGGGCCGCCATTTTTGAAGATGACGGAATATTGAAACCCAAAAGCATTAAGGCCCGTCTATAGCCAAAAATAAACATTTTACGAATAATGTTTGAAATGGAAATCGAGGAACTTATCTTCCTACGTCTGTAATATAATTGCACATCCCTGGTTGGTTTGGCTAGGGATAGATGTAATTTTCGTAGTAGGAATGGAAAACAAAGTAATGTGGGCGCGCGTCAAACTCCCAGACCCCCTTCCACGGGAAGGGAGGGTATGAAAGAAGAGGCTGGTCATAGCGACAGAGGTAAAAAGCGATTACCTATTTTTCGCCTTCCTCGTCAGCAACGTCATCAAAACATAGTTTAAGTGAGCCATGCAATAAGATAATTTAAACTTTTCGTTACGTGTTGGAGGGAGGGGCTCCTTACTGGGCTATGAGTCGGACTGAAGTAAAAACAACGTTCTCCATTCCTACTTCTAAAATTTAAATCTATCCCTGTTTTGACATACTTTTTTTCTAATGGTCTCTCAACCATTTCGTCTGCTAACGCGTCACCCCCTCTTTCACGCAACCCCATGGCGTCATTCATACCCGAGTTATTATATTGCCACCAAGAGATGGTAGAAGAAAGATGGAGAGAATTGCTTAAGCTTCGCTCCTACGCAGCTTGGACTTCTTCTTTTCATCCCCATACGTATCTGGCGTTGGTATCTGATTCGTTCATTTTAGCATAGATATTGCCCAAATATTTCATCTCTATACGATTCGGTTTTCCCTTCTTCCTCGGAAGCTGCTAGTTCCGATGACTCTTTTTTAGGAGTCAATAAGCATCAGAGATCGTCCGAGTTCCCCTTTAGGAGTACACTTTACAAGCTGTTGAAATATTTGGCCCGTACGTTCGCCTAGTTTGGAATGAATGAAGGCATAAATATGGACATATTGTAGTTGCCGATATTCAACTTAAAGGTCAAAAGCCTTGATGATTTTAGGAAAGCCTTTATTCAAATTGGAAAGGCTCTGATACACCCTTTATTTCGGTCTTTATACTCTCTTTTAAAATTTCTCTTCAATTACTTTTTACGTAAGTTTATAAGATATGTTCCTTCCATAAGTATGACACTTCATATACTTCGTGATGCTAGAGAGACTTACAGCTCGAGCTAGTTCGAGAACGACAAGCGAGAATTGACCACACTCTGTTTTGCAGGACTTCCACCTTCCTATTTAGTCTGTACTAAGCCTTTGACAGCGTCTCACCAGGCGTCGCTTTACGAGAATTTAAGACGTTTCACCTACGTCACTTCATGACAAGCTCCAGTTTGTATCCAGTGACAAACTTATAACACCAAAATTCCTACTTTTAAACGGGGCTTTCAATTGAAATTTAGGGCAAACCAAGGCACCCAACGAGATAGCACCCTCGAATAGATAGCAACCTCTTAGTGAATAGTACCTGCATCTCGAAAGGGAATATTTCCAACCTTCATAACTAACCTTGTCCTCGGGCATGGCATTTTTTTTCTCCTTTTGTTGCCTTATTTGTTTCTACTTCTAGGTAGTATTTCCTTTTGTTTCTACTCAGCCATGCTTGAGAAGTTGCGTTGTAGCCGCAGGTTCTGTTCACCCTTGCTTTGGTTTTCTTTTGTGCGCCTTCCAAGAGAGATTTGGGTTTTTTTATGCTCTTTTTTTGCTTTTGGTTTTGTTTGTTCAATCAGGTCGCTGAGTTTTCCCCATTGGTGCCCGTTTTGATATTAGACTAGACTTTGATCTACAATATAGATAGGGCTGTGGTTTTGAGGTTCTTCCCTGTTTTCAGAAATGATTTTTGTCTCTCAGTCAGGGCAGTGTTTGGAAGGATACATTGGATTGAATGAGTTTTATTTTTTCTTTTGTTCTCAAGAGCTTTTCTTTAGGGCGAATAATTTTTTTTGCTACTTTTCAACAAGAGTTTTTTCAAGTGTATTTGTACTAAGTATTATTTGAACTAGTTTTTCAAGTTTTTTTCGAGAATGTTTGGACCATAAATAATCGAAAATCCTTGCAATTTTTGAAATTCTTATCCTCCAAAAAGTTCACGCAAATACCAGATTCATCTGTTGATAAAACTCCATTAAAAACGGATTCTAAATATTTTAATAACCTGGTACGGTCAAACCTAACCTAAGCTCTTTGTTTACTCGGTACTTTGAAAGTTGCGCCAATCCTCTTTCGTCCCCGCTTTTATAAGCTACGCTCGCAAATAGCGCGTGTTATAAAGTCATAATGGCTGTATTTTGAAACAGGGCGAGGGTTAGACTTAGTTTTATTACTACCGAAAGTTTTAAATTCTTTCGTTTAACGGATCATTTACTCGGCCCAGCTCCATGGCCTTAGTTCCCGCCTAAAGATATTTAAATTTAGGTAGGGAGATGTCCTTTCAAACGAACGGATAGCTTTTTACCCTTTCTTGCTTTTTAGGCCTTGCCATTAGGCCTTGGTCGTATATTTATCCTATTCTGTTACTTCCTAGAATCAGTTGTAGTCGTAAGCTCGTAAATTCGACCAATTTGAATTTTAAGAACTCCTGGCAAGTAAATTAACAAAGACAACGAAAATCTAGAAATTTCAGGGATTATTGAAGGAAATTTTAAGAAATTACTTTACCTTCTTCTTAATATACTTCGGACAATGGCTTAGAAAAATAATAAAATTTTATTTTGTCAGCTAAAAATGACGTAAAGACTAAAGTTCTAAGAGAATTTACTGTCCCTTACATATTCGCAAAGAAGCTATAGGCAAAATGCATGATGCCGACTTTGTTCTTCTGTGACTTTGATCTAGGATTCCAGGATCTATTTTTGTCTGCTTAAGTTTTAAGGCATAGTGGTTTGCATTATGAGATTGGGCCTTCCAACGTAAAACTTATATGTCCCTTACTATTCAGCAATAATAGAACGCAGAAAGTTCGGAAGGGAAACATTTCCAGTGTCGCTTCTATTTTCTTTTTCCAGATATGGTTATGATATGTACTTTTAAATGAAGTCTGGCAAACAGCTATATAACCTTATGACCAATATTTTTCCAGCGTCACACGCACTTAAAATATCTTTATTGTAATCTTATGAAGACTTTAGGGAATAGGATGGCCTTCTAAGAGGAATAAAAAAATGGAATATAATACGTTGATTCCCGACTGTCTGGCGCCAAAGCCTTTTTAACCAGTATACAGAAAATACGCCCGCATCACTCTGGAAGTTATTATATAGCCTATATGCCTTGGAAAGTTTTCTTGGCATAAAAATCCAGAGTTGCGTGAACCTCTCCTCCTCGCTCTAGTTTCCACAGTTTTTAGCTGCTATCGCTGATAGATATCAAAAATACTAGAGGAAGTTACCCGCTGTCCCCTAAGCCTTTGCCTTAACCGAGGCCTTTGAGTTTAGGTCTTTATGATGTCCATGGTTTAGTATAAATCAGATGGCTAGGGCAGGCTGGAGAGAGGAGAGGGATGATGGTCAGGAACATGGTATTCGCGAGGGGCAATTTTCCTCAAAAGAGTTAACAAACATTGTGGCTTCGTTTGCGATATCAGACGTCAGACCGAATAAAAAAACGGAGCATGGAGGAAAAGCAAACACATACGAATTGTCCTTATAGGCCTAATAATCCTAGAAAGTTTTGAAAAAGGGGAGACAAAAGAAGGATGATTTTCTAAGGCTTTACTTAGTATTTATCCGAATGTTGACTTGTTTTTGGAAGTTGAATGAATATTTTTGAAATGAATGCTTGGATTAGTTGACTTGTTTGGGTATATTCATGGATTTGCTCTTATTACCCTGTTTGTTTACTCTAATGATGGCACTTTAATTTATTTGTAAATTTAAGTGTATTTTCTTGGGGTATTAAATTCTTCGTATTTTGGGTTCGTGACCGAAGAAAGGCCTACAGTATGCTCGTATTAATCGAATCTTAATTATACTAATTATTGGCTTAATTATACTATACTCTTTGCACAGTTGATCCCTTTGCAATCTATGTTAAAAAAACCGGAGTTTTTGTTAAAAAACCAAATCCAACTACCGTTTTTCTTTTCTTTTTCCGGATTTCATTTTTTTCTGAATTGGAACCCTGCTTCTAATGATTTAATTTTAAAAGTTTTTATTGACCTTTAACCCCGACCAGGGATAGATTTAATTATACAAAAACGAGTTTTGCTTCGCAGTCCTTAAAAAACTGCATTTATACACAATCCGCGACACTTTCAAACCCACAAGCGGCCAGAAACTAGAAATTATTATATGTATTGCAATTTGAAATAAACTTTAATCGTTATAGGGAAAATTCAAGAACACTAGTTTAAAGAGGACATTTTGATCTATTAGATTTGCGTGTTGCAAGAAGCCATCTTATTTACAACCGGAGATTTGACAAAAGGAATTTCAATATTATGGAAATATCTGGTTTTCTGTTTAATTTTTTGATTTTTTTTAAATGCGTTTTCCGGAAAATGCTTTGCAATTAGGGAAAATTCAAGAACACTAGTTTAAAGAGGACATTTTGGTCTATTAGATTTGCGTGTTGCAAGAAGCCATCTTATTTACAACCGGAGATTTGACAAAAGGAATTTCAATATTATGGAAATATCTGGTTTTCTGTTTAATTTTTTGATTTTTTTAAAATGCGTTTTCCGGAAAATGCTTTGCAATTAGGGAAAATTCAAGAACACTAGTTTAAAGAGGACATTTTGGTCTATTAGATTTGCGTGTTGCAAGAAGCCATCTTATTTACAACCGGAGATTTGACAAAGGGAATTTCAATATTATGGAAATATCTGGTTTTCTGTTTATTTTTTTGGATTTCTTTTAAATGCGTTTTCCGGAAAATGCTTTGGAATTAGGGAAAATTCAAGAACACTAGTTTAAAGAGGACATTTTGGTCTATTAGATTTGCGTGTTGTAAGAAGCCATCTTATTTACAACCGGAGATTTGACAAAAGGAATTTCAATATTATGGAAATATCTGGTTTTCTGTTTAATTTTTTGATTTTTTTTAAATGCGTTTTCCGGTAAATGCTTTGATACTATACCTTTTCAGCCTTTGCTAGTGCTGTAAAGTTAGGCTATGAAAAAAGTGTACCCCCTTGGTCGCGAAACCTTGGGTCTAACTCGCAAAAATTTTTCCACCTCATAATGTTAAGGTCCATAGAGTTTAACATTACGATTTCGGATTGAGTATAAATAGAAAATCCCTGATGGGATTTTCTTAATTATTGAAGTAGGAATGGAGAACGGTTAGTATTTACTTCAGTCCGACTCATAGCCCAGTATAGAGGCCCTCCCTCCAACGCGTAACGAAAAGGTTAAATTATCTTATTGGCTCACTTGAACTACGTTTTGATGAAGTTGCTGACGGGGACGGCGTAAAATAAATGCGTAATTCCTTTTTACCTCTGTCGCTATCCCGTGGAAGGGGGTCCGGGACTTTGACGCGCGCCCAGATTACTCTGTTCTCCATTCCTACTTCTAAAATTAAATCTATCCCTGCCCCTACATATTATTTAAGTAGGCGTTGTTGATGGCAATTGTTATACGCCCACTAAATAACAATAAAAAAAATTGGTGCGAGTCGTATTCACGTAAAAATAATTATCGAGTTTTGTTCCATTCAAGTCTCGTTATCTCTGTAAATTTTGAATGAGTCAGACGTATGGAAATTTCTGAAATTAATTCAACTAAAATTATTCTCTCTCTCTCTCTCCAGTTCATGTATCAAATTACTTTTTGTAGGCGGTTTAAGTCTATATGGCGTATTTAGCATCGACATTGAATCCGATATATACAGTTTTATGTTATATTTCCCATGCAGTTTCAATAATTGAACTAGCTAGCTTTGACATTGCGGGGAAGCCGTGCACCTGCTATTAGTATAGGGAAGTGGAAACCTTGTACGTCGAGCTAAATTCCCCCTAGAATCGACATTGCAGGCCACCGAACTTATAATACAATATCGGTCTTTGGCTAAACTGCATAATGATATTAGTCCTATGGTCGATTTAATATCGGTGCCTGTTTTGTCGAGGCCTTGTTCCCAATGCCGCCTATACCTCTTGTCGTGTATGCCAATGTAGGCCTAGCTAAATTTGCCGCGCTGCTCTGAAGACACGTTCAATATTTTCACATAAGGTAAATATAAGAAATGTCACTTGTTAATAACTTGCTAATTGAAATGCAGCGTGCAATTGTTCTGTTCTACAAGTTGACTTAGTTTTAATGTATTTAATCATAAATTAATAATTAATCCCAGTAAGTTCAAGCGTTTAACATACTAATTTAACAAATATTTACAGCCCCCCTCCATGGTGTAGGGTATAAAATTATCCGTAGAAAGTTTAGTAGTAATGCAATTGTAATTTAATTTTAAATGAATCGATTTAAATTTCACCCTTTACCGGGTGTTAGATTATGAAAGGCCTTTAGTTTTTTATTATTAGTTTAAAGTGGATGTTTTTTAAGGGAAATCCCTACCAATTTCCGATAGTGACTGCGTCAATAAAACAAGTAAAAAATGTTCATTTAATAAATCATATTGGAACAAAAGAAAAGTGTTTCATCACTTGGCTCCGATCAAATTGTCCAGGCAGACTTTATGAAACTGGAAAACGATTCTTCAGTTATTTCTTCATCTTTCTAAATCTCTTGGGTTGAAGCAAACTGGGCAATTAGATTTCCAAGGAAGGTATTCTATTACAAACCTCATACGGTCGTCCCACAACCTTGGACATTTCGATATATTTTCAAAGTACTTTTTCTTAGAAAAGCTAATCGGACTTCATATCGCAATCCTTATATTGCCTTTCTTCCTTTTAAATTCGATCCACGATATTGCGTCGCTCGAGGAACGTGAGACTGATATTTGAGTGCCAACTGTCTTTCTAAAATATTTCTAGTCGAAATTGGCTTATAAATTCAATACTTTTTTTACGTCTGACCATATTGCTTTCACCAGACCGATCAAATGACAGAAAGACCTTAACGTAAAACCAAGGGAGATCAAGCCTGCAGGGAAGTTTGGTGTAACGTTTTAAGCCTTTCTTGATGTTCTTTCTTCTTAAGAACTCATAAGTCGTGGAGGTTTAATTTCACATTGGTTCCCAACAACGTGAAAGCCATTTATGAACTTGGTCTATTACTTTTTCGAGACGTTTATGTTAGACATTTAAATTTTTTTCTCCACTATACAAGTATTTCAACCCTTTTTTATTATTTATACATTTCTATGTTCCATTCGGGATCTGTCCACTGCCTTTTTTATCTATGTGAGCAGTAATTCATACAGCTAATAAGAATTATTGTCTCCACAAATATCCCATGCTGGTTTCTGTACGGACTTTGTGGGCCGGGCTTGAGAGCTTATTATCCGTCACGCCTCTTAATTATGACGTTTTTCTAACTGTGATTTGATTAGTTGGTAGCAATGCAAGATACAACAGACAGAGAGATAGAATATTCGCGAGGTAAAATCCGCCTAGATACTTTGAGAAAATGGCTGCACGATGATTCTTATTTGCTCTATGTATTCTTTGGGGCTGTGATCTGTCCCTGGAAATATTTCTCGTGCTCTTTTAGGCTTCCTACCACGGTCGAAATGTTTCTGGATTATTATGCCAGACTGCTTGCAACTTCTTGTTATCCCCCAGCGCCCATAGCTACTCGTTTTGACTCTGAATTCTATTTATCAAACTTCTATTTTTGTCTCCCCGCGTCTTTCACAAAATCCAGATAGTTCTAGCTTGGTTCTAAGCCTATCGACCACCTTTTTTTATTTGGAGGGTATCGAATTGAAATCCGAATGTCACTCTTGTCTGAAGAATTTTTCGCTTAAATTTTTGTTGAATCGCATTTTTATTTATTTAGGAGTGGGATACGAGTGTAAGAGAGTTTTTCAGGATTCAGGATTTTATTGAAACAAAAATAAAAAAAACCCAAAAAACCCCTGGAATTGTCCTAGAATAGCTGAAGTCAGGGACGTGTCCGATTTTCGCATGTCACAAAAGAATTTTTTTTTCGGTTTTCTTTTGTTTTTTAAATTTTTATGTCCAGTTTCCCTTGATTGAAACGTAGGCTCTTATAGCAAGCGTTTAAAATAAATGTCCTGACCTTTTGACCTTAAATGCTGGTTTCTTCAAAGTGACTATAGTTAGGACAAAGGAATTATGCTTAGCGACGATCAGGGCAATAAATGTACATGTAAGAAATTATTTTTTGACCTTATAACCTTTGCAATTACGTTTTCAATAAGAGAGAAGATGAAAACAATTTAAAAAGGAAAATAGAATTTTCATTATCATTAAATCTTATTTGAAAGAGAATAATTTTTGTAATTGTATTGATGAAACTCCGACCTTTGTAACTTTTCCTTTTGTTTTCCAGGAAGAAAGAAGATGAAAACAAATTTAAATACTTAAAAAGATTATTTTCATTATTCATTTTCAATCTTTCCCTTTTCGCAAAAGTCATAATATAAGAAATGCATTTCCAAATTCTGTTTGAACTGCTGTTTAACACACTATATTATTAATTAAGTTTAAATTGGATTGAATTCAACAACTACTACAACTTATTCCAACGTAATGAATTGGATCAATACTGCTCTCAGATAAGGCTTGGAAACGATGAAATTAAAACCAATTTTTCGAAAGAGTGCAAAGAGGGGCTAGCCACTTAAATTCCCTGTACATCTACCATTAGATATTAAGTGTTCCCATTACGCCAAGTGACTGACCCCTTGGAGTAGGTACTTTTTAGGATACTGAAAATTTAGTAGCCTGAGTAATTTCCAACTAAAATAAGAAATTAAAGCAAATAAAGCGTATATAAGAAAAAGTTAGGTGCAACAAAACTTTTTAGATGTTTGGGAAATTGCGATCCAAGAAAAGGAAGTAGTTAGTTCGGGAAGAACAATCAAGCTCCGGAAATTTGCTCCATATTTTAGTTAAAGGCTTTAGGTTGGACTGTATGTAGCGTCCCTGTCATGACTTTTACGGTTCAATTTCCAAGCATGGACGACTCCTTTGCCGGAGGAAGTAATACGTTTTCTTTCGCTCGAATTGGGTAGTTGACCAAGCGAGCGCCTACCATCCGTGTTGCCTTGTAAAACCGTACCTACCACCCTAAGATCGGTAAACAAAGCTCTAAAACGGATATTAGCCCAATTCTTTATTTTCTTCGATTGTACCCCTACCCTAAAGGATGATTGTAGAAATCTCAGGATCGCTGTTGCGAATCCGTTCCATTCTCCCATTAATGTTCAATTCTTACGGAGGCGTACGTCACCTAACCAAATGTTTAACTTTCTATTTGCAGTATGAAAACACGTGGCGTTGAGACTGAAACTCGGTCATTTATTGAAACTTGAACTATACACAACAGCCATCTACGGAAGGAAGCTGCGAATTATTTTCTGAATTCTGCAAAGAACAAAGAGGATCTAGCTCGCTCGGAAACAACCGTTGCATCTTAACCACTGCCGCTACTAATTCGTTGCTTCGTAAACTTTGGTCTACTGCATCTAAAAGGCAGGACAAAATTTTTCAACTGTGTCTTTGTTGTAAACAATGTTTAAACTAGAAATTCTTATTGGGTAATTTTTATGGAGTTGTACTTGTATTATACAAGTAAGTTGTCTAATATTTCGTTGGTGATAATAGAAGTCGCTGCATTGGTTATTGCGCGGTGTAATAGCCGATATATTTGGGGATAATGGACATATATTTGTCCTAATATATCATCAGGTCAGTAATAGTAATTTAAGGTTTCACTAAAATCTCGCTAGGTGACACAATTCATACTTTCTTTCTGGAATTGTGCACAACCTGCACGAATACCTTTTATTCTCTTCAATGTAATTCTTTGTGTGAACACGACTTTTAAGTTAGGGCTCGGGTTGGTCAATAGGGAGGGTATGGCTGGTTTACGCCATACATTTTTGACTTTTATTTGATCTTTGCTTCCCCTTTGTGCAATCGGAAAAGATTTTTTTTTATGCCGTGGAAAATTCGAATTGACTTTACTGTATATTTACACCCCATTTCGTTTCATCTATCCCCTTGATTCTTTACTCTCCTCTTCCAAAACCTGTATATCTCTTTGTAAATATTGAGAGTAAACGGGGGGGGGTGAAATCGAGTATGAACTCTCGGAGATTCTTGGGAGTTATCCATCCATTTTCCTTGGAAATGTTTGAACAAACGCGCTCCTTGTATCGATGCTTCGCTTACTTACTTTATACCTGCAGCTGATTGAGCTTAGTCACTTTTCTACTTATCTCTCTTGATTTATCAGCTTTGATCCTCTATACCGATATATCCTTGTGTTTTCTATACCTTTTGATGTTGTAATATGTAGAAAGTTTACTTGTGACGTTGCTCAGAGATAGATTTAATTTTAGAAGCATGAATGAAGAACGTTTAGTATTTACTTCAGTCCGACTCATAGCCCAGTATAGAGCCCCTACCTCCAACACGTAACGAAAAGTTCAAATTATATTATTGGCTCACTTATATACTACGTTTTGATGACGTTGCTGACGATCGAGGACGGCGAAAAATACGTAATTCCTTTTTACCTCTGTCGCAATGACCCGGCTCTTCTCTCATACCCCTCCGTCCGGGACTTTGACACGCGCCCAGATTACTCTGTTCTCTATTCCTACTTCTAAAATTAAATCTATCCCTGTGTTGCTTTTAGTAGTAGGTACCAACAAAAGATTTGCGGGATCCGCGGCCATTTTGTAAAATGGCTTCCTGAAATGTATATTATCTTTCATGCGGAATAACGTCCGTATATTTCAACCTAATATTGATAACCTTTGCACCTTCGCAGAGCTTAAACTATGAAGTGAAAGTGGGTCGCCTTAAACTATTTCCGTACCAACCAGTTAACGATTCTTGGTCCTTCCAGCTTCAAATTTAGAATATTAAAAAAAGCCCCTGTAGGCGCTATAATTAAAGAAACTCTAATACTCTTTCGCCATTTCCCTCAAGCTATTTACTCAAAATTACTTTAAAACCAAACTGAAAAAGAAAATCCATCCTAAAAATATAACTTTCTTGGAAGATAACGTTCCGGCTTTAGCGCTACAATAGTGCATTATCTAATTTTTTTTTTCTTCTCTCCAATGAAAAGACAGAAATGTATATACCTTTACCGAACAAAACCCGAAAAGTTCTTTTTTTTTCTGGTCCTTGAATGAAGTCTTTTACTGGAGGCTACTTAGAGAACGAAGTACTAGTAGTAGGCCTAAATGAAGCCCGAAACCTGGATACTTTTATCCTAAGTCTATAGCCGCGTCAAGTTACCTTGAATAAACTTCTACGTAATCGTAGAATCTGGAAGGGAAAAGGATCAATAGTGTAACCTTAGGTTGTCGGGAAAAAGGAATTTTGAAAAGGTTTCCTCTCTTATTCCGAAGCAAAAATCGCCGACTTTAGATCTGTGACAACTTACCCGAGGGGATTTTCGGAGTCAGCGTGTGTTTACTCGCTGCGATTGATTGAGGGGACGCTTTTTGTGCCGATCTGTGGATTTTCCACGCGTCGTTCATACTTAGTACGAATTTATTCCATTCCCCCAATGAATCATGCCCCAATATCTATGAAATAGAGGAGAAAATACTCGTGAATATTTAGTTAAAATATTTCGAGGAAAATAGTTGTGGAATATTTTTAATTAAATATTCACTAAAGTATCTTAGAGACGTAGGACAAAATGGCCGCCTATTTGAAATTAAGGCATTGAAATTACGACATAGGCTCTTTTAATCTGCACATTGAACTTAAGTAAATTAATTAAAAGTAATGACCGAAATGTTCTTGCATTCAAACTCCGTCTGGTCGCCAGTGAAAATAATTGTCTATTAAAGTTTTGTTCGTTCCCCGCTTCGAGTACCTTGTAACATCAGGAACATAAAAAAAGTACATAGGATACCTTTAAAATAAAAAAGGGTCTAACAATCCTCCATTAATTGTAACTCGAACTGTTTAGCGCCAGACCGAAAAAAAAACTTCCGTATCCCAATTGGTTGTGTAAGAATATATATATAAGGGAAAAGTTAACCCTTGGTCCAAAAAAAAAAAAGAAAAAGAAAAAAAGTTGGATACTCGCTGGAAATTCTGTTCTATATATTGTGAGATGTGGTAGGACTGTTGTGGGGAAATCAGCGAGAAGTGAGGTAAGATGGAGTAGAAATGATGATAGCAATCTGCGGCACTGAAACTCTCCCTCGCGCACGTCCCTACCCTTCGGTATGAGAACTAGCTTCTATTTTTAAGACAGAGGGGGTATCCATTAAGATTCCGTACTGTATAACCCTACCTAAACGCTAAGGATGCTGGGAGGACTTCGGTGCCGTAGGTGGGGGTACAGAGACAACGTTATAGGTATGGGGGTTCGACTCCGTAGCTCTCTCCTTAAACGCAAAATTGTACCAAAGATGTATTGCTTAAAGATTAGATTTCAAAACTGCATTCAATTACAAAATAATGGTACACCCTTGCATAGTTAGATTAAAAAAGTGAGACTCTAACCACAAACGTGTTTTGTACCTTAAATAATTCGATTTATGAAAATGGTTTTAAATATTATCTCGTTCCTTTCAAAGGGTTATGTTGTTATATGTAGGAACAACCGTGGACCTAGAATTTTCCATCCCTTCCTCTTTCTTCTACCCTCATCTTGTAGCCATTGACCATTAACGTAATGACCCCCTTACGGAAAAGTACAGAACTTTCACAAGGGGAACGAGAAACAGGAAAAAAGTGGGGGAAAAATAAGGTATGGGAAAAGGAAGAAAGAAAAAGTTAGCGGCAAAGACCTTGTTAAACTCCGGGCCCGTCTTTTTTCCTTAGGGTTTTTTATGTTTTTTTTTTTTTCACTAGTGCACATGCCGCATTTCGAATTAGGTTGCTGCAGATGTTAAGCCTTAAATCCTGCACCAGGCACCCATAATTCCAATGGTTACATCATTCGTGAACTGTCAAGGGGTTCAAATTATCAAGTCTAGCCTCTACGATAACTTCTGATTAATGGATTTCTATGGAATTGATTTCCGGTTTGATCAATTTATGTGAAATACTGATTGATTTAAGGAAGCCTTTTGTATCTGGGAAAATTTGAAATAGAAATATTGGATCTGTGGGAATTTTTTTTTTAAAAAGACCCTATAACGTCTGAAAAATGGACCTAAAAATGCGAGTCCGCAATTAAGAATAGAAATTTCTCATCAAGTCACTAAACGAAAGAGTTTTGCCATATTGTGTCAGTCACGGATGACTTTAGTTGAACAGAAATTTATGTAGAAGTCTGTGAATGGCCCACCTGATAATTCTTAATCTATTAGTCTATAATCCTTATTTGACGTCACTATACTTTTGGATTGACGTCATCATACAGGATATGGCGCAAAATAGAAGTTTTGTAGTGAAATAAAATGACGTTTCCGGCCAAACTTCTGAATGGTAGCTACACAATGGTTCAAACATTCTATCAAAATTTTTTTGTCTTTGTTACCCTAAGGCTAAAGCTGTTATTTCTTGGCGCTAACGATAAACTGAAAATGGTGGGAGCACCGTATATACCCTATTCCCTAATGGAATTCCGAGTTTCTTTTAATGCGCTTTTTCTCTCTTTCTAAATTACTTGAGATTGTATTGTTCCCACCAAAAGGTTTCCGGACTACGCGCGCCAGTTTTAACTTTTTATTTCTACATTCCAGAAAGAAAGATGCATTCTTCCAAATTGATTTTCATTCCCTCATAAAGTTGCTAAAAAGGTCTTAAGTTTTGAAATTAGTTTATGCTCTTTAGTTTTTATTTTCCAGGAACTTAAATTTTTGTTTGCGAATTAAACCTCTAACCTTTAGTGCAATATCGATAAGAGTTCTTTACGTGTCAACCAACAAGGACAAGCCCTTAGGAAACCAGAGAACTCTTTCAGTTGCGGACCGTTAAGCTTCGGTCAGCCTTAGTTCTACTTTTCAAGTATTTCTAGTAAATCCGCCCTTATTCCCATACTAACTATAACCCTAAGTACGAGTGAGATACGAGAATGGATGTCAGCTTAACTTCCCATTAACTTACGCGCGTACGTACAAGGCTACGTTAGGCCTTGGTCTCGATTCTTGTCAACTCCCTAACATCGGAACGGAAACCCTAAAAGTCAGTGTCGCGTATCAGCCCGCGCCGAAATGCTCTCGAAATAAAAACACCACGAGCCCTTCCAAAGCTTATTTACTACCGAAACGTCGTAACACTCGACCCTTAAACCTTGTTAAAGATACCATATTATGGTTGTAAAAACGTCCATTCGTCTGGACTCTGGACAATCCCGAGTCTCCTAGAAATGTTTAGCCTCTGGTTCCGAAATTTTAAGCCTTGTCAATATAGACCATGACATGCCATGTATAGAAAAACTAAGTTTGTAAGGGATGCGTTAACGTAGCTAAGGCTATATTTCAGGCTGTTTTCCCATATTTAGTTTTGGTTCTCTTTTATTTTTCTATCGGATGCGGAGCTCAGAAAATGGCCGGTCTACTTTAAGGCTAAAAACCTTTTTTCCCGTTACTGGTTTGGTCCTAAAAATGTCTGGTCCAGGCGGCGCCTTAAGGATTTAAAAGCAAAGCAGAAATTAAGTCCACTGGAAATGGATTTGACTTCTTGCGCCTGACTTTTAGCTTAGGGTTTCCGATGTCTTTTACGCCCCTTTTCCAAACGGAAGTCCCAGCTCCTTAATGGGATTTAGTTTTATTTCTTAATTTCCGAAAATAGTCCAGTCTCGTAAAGGAAAGAGTTATTATTCCAAAGGCTTCAAGATTTTTTTCTTTCCCTATGAATTATAACATTGTATATCAACCATTCTTTACTGAAATGTTACTTTTTGTCAGTTGTCAAGCTTGGCCATATCAAATTTTATAGTTTTAATTTTTGTTTTTATGTGTAGCGTAACCTAATTAACATTCTTTCGTATGAAATTGCACCCGTGATAAAAGTTTCGCGGAGGTATATGTAATGTAAACGCTCGTAGATTGGATAAGGGTTACTTTTAGGGGTTTAGAACTTTAATATTACTTCGATGTTTCGTTGTGTGGGTTTCTTGAGAGTTTTGTGTATCGTTAGTAAATGTGCATCATAATAATAATAAACTTAAAACAAACTTAATTTATTAAGAGATAAGGAATTACAATTTTAGGAACCTATGCCATGACTGATCCTACTCTAATACTGAATGATAAGGGGCTGGCTATAAGCTTGCACAGCTGTTTGTACTAGGGCTGGACATATTTAACTGAGAATACGAAACAGAATGGACATTGGTTCATTTCGTTTCTTAAATTTAAGGTATTGCGACAGCTCCTTCAATTTTTTCTACTAGCACCCAGGGAGTCAAACGGTCCTATAATCAGGGTTGCCACAGTATCTGAAAATCCTGGAAAACCTGGAAAAGTCAGGGAATTTAAAAATGGGCCCAAAAGTCAGGGAATTTTAAAAATTTCAGCAAAGTCAGGGAATTTGATTTTAGTGGTAAAATTTCTGGATGATAAGTCTTTATTGAAAGAGTAATGAAAGTTTCTCCTCATCCTCTCTTAACACAGAAAACTCAAGAGCAATCATTAAAAATGTCTAGAATTGTTTTTGTAAAGTAAATCCTCTCTAAAAAATCTCTTACACTGTTTTTTATAGTTAAAATGTTTCTTATTAATTTTGGTGCGGAAGATACATTGGAAAACTTAATGTAGAAAGTTAATTCAAATTTAAACACTTAAAAAACGTGCTGTAAAAATTTACACTTTTGGCCTTAAAAGGTCCGGGAAAATCTCAGAAAAGGTCAGGGAAAACCTGGAAAAGTCAGGAAATTTGGTTCTGAAAATTCCGTGGCAACCCTGTATAATTCCTATGAAATCCTATATTTTTGTCTTATTTTTACCTATAATTTTGTGAAATAACCTATCAAATCCAACATTTTTGACAAAAAATAACTTTACAAAATATTAAATTTTTTTAACCGCAACTCAGTATGATTTCACCCATCAATAATTCTGCTCTGATAGGGCCTAGTTTACCACAAAAAACATAGACCTTCAGTAACCTATTAATTTTAGTCCAATATTATTGTATAAAACCAATTTTTTTGTCCTATAAAATTCCATGTAACGAAAACTAACATCCTAAAATTTTCCTATCATTAATTAAAAAAATTTACTTGTCTTCCTGAGCTGCACCTGTAAATCCCGTGAGTGTTACCACCAACGCGTTTGGAGACTTATTTAGACTGATGGTCCTTGGCAAACCTTTCTATACTATAGATATAAAAAAACCTTTTAATTTAGTTAAGTTTTGGATTTCCTTTAGGGTTTTTTTTTAAAGTGCCAAATTCTTCTGACGCCTAGAGGGATGGGCTAGAAGAAAAAGAATAAAAGTTTTTTCCCTCCATCCGCAGCCTCTTCCATGTATCGGCATCGTCTTAAATGGCGCAGTGTGTGGGAGAAAGAAACTCGCTTGCCTTTGGGCGTACGCTTCATTGGTTGAACGTTAGAGGCCAAGGCTTACGAGAGAAGAATAGATTTCCGTCATCGCAGACGATAGAATTCTAGCGAAGAGTTAGGAGAGAGATTCTTTTCTCTTTTTTTATTTCTTTCAACGTCTCAGTTAGGCAGGCCTAAAGGGTGCGAGAGAAAAAAAACTCTTAGTGAAAATTGCAGACACCAAAAACCTCAATGTCTTAGGTCGACATTTTTTCCCTTAGACCCTTATATGACCGGTATACTAGACTGATGCTTAACGCTTTTAAACCTTAACTCTCTTTTCTTTTTTACTTCGGAAGTTTAGCTTATTTTGCAGAAATAGTGAGGGTCTTAAATCACGGGTCATTTTGAACTTTAAGCGAGTTAAGAGTTTAAATATGCCGGACGTTCTTAACTTAAAGGTCCAACTAGCGTTAATCGTCTTTAAAGTATACCTATTATTTTTTTTGTTTAATGCATAGTTGAGGGCTAGATTTGTTAACTTCTTTGTATGTCCGCAAGTTCATAAGATATGTACCATAAGTTACAGAGAGCTTGTCATGAAGTGACGTAGGTGAAACGTCAGAGATTGGGTTTAGTCGGACGTGAGGTGTTATGGTCTACCGCTATTTATAATTTGACACGCCTTTCCATGATACCGTGTATAGTTCAGAATAGAAATCCGCAAATAACGATAATTAAATTCTAACTTGTACATATCCAGCAAACAAGCAAACAAAACCCCGAAACTTGATAACACAACAAGTTCGGTTATAAAATGTCTTTATCAATATATGTATATATATATATATTTTAACAGAATTCGAATCTGAGATTACTTTAAAATTAAATTACGCCGTCCGATTTTCACGAGAGAAGCGCGCCTTTTCTATTCGTATCCATGGTAACTCCTCGTCTCACCCGCGAGTTGTGTACCGTGTTCTAATAATTGAAACGTCGTTCCAAATTAGAGGCTCGATGAAACGTAAAATTCCAACCAAAATCCTTTTCAACTACACTGAGTGTTTATTGTTTTTACCTCTCCGAGTGACGTATGTCACGGAGAGGTTCTAATTTCGACGTGTCTGTCTGTCTGTCTGTCTGTCTGTGTGTGTGTCAGTCTGTTGTTATTGACTTACACCCCAGGGGACCGCGTTCGCAGTTTTCAAATCGGAGCAAACGTTTTCCCAAATTCCGGACCGCATTTACAGTTCCCGGAAATTTGGAAAATTGAATTCCACTTACAATGGCTATTATCCATTGCCTATCTAACACCACTATCCTCAGGCCATTTGTCCATCTTACTGACTTCTATAATCCACCTCCATCTGCTCTTTGTCCATCCCACATGGACACCAGTCTGCACACACTGGCTTCTAATCCCCACCCTCTTGTGGTCTTTGTCCATCCCACATGGACATCAGTCTGTACACACTGGCTTCTAATCACCACCGTCATCTGCTCTTTGTCCATCCCACATGGACACCAGTCGGTACACCTGGCTTCTAACACCACCATCTTCTGGTCTTTGTTTTTGTCCATCCCGCATGGACACCAGTCTGTACACCTGGCTTCTACACCACCATCTTCTGGTCTTTGTTTTTGTCCATCCCACATGCACACCAGTCTGTACACCTGGCTTCTACACCACCATCTTCTGGTCTTTGTTTTTGTCCATCCCACATGGACACCAGTCTGTACACCTGGCTTCTAACACCACCATCTTCTGGTCTTTGTTTTTGTCCATCCCACATGGACACCAGTCTGTACACCTGGCTTCTACTCCATCATCATCGTTAAGGTTAAGACATACGCGGCGATCGGCCAGGGTTACGAGAAACGTCTGGCCTTCCAATGGCGGGGCTTCCACCAAAGGTTCACGCAATTGCGCTGTTCTTATCCATAGCTGCGATTCGACACCCTTATATACTACCTATGTGAGTAAGGCGACGCAACCGGCGTATGCTTCATTTCAAACGCCAATATTAGTCAAGTCTCTCAAGAATGTTTAATTATTCTTTTTCAAAACGATGTAACGCTCAATAAGGCGAACAACTATCGAAGAAAATATTTAATATTAATTATATTTATTTTAATATTTAAGATAATCATGTCTCTAAACTCAAAATTAATACGGAAAGGGTAAAACAGCAGTCTATGTGTTTGTCTATATGTGTCCGTCCGTTGTTTCACTAGTGCACTGCGTTAGAAGTTCGTTTTTGTTTTGATGTGTAAAGAAATCCTTCAGAACCTTAATATTCCCGTTTTCCATAATATAAAATGAATATGTGGAAATATTTTTCGTAATTATGATGCATTTAGTACTTTTGTAGCTTTAAAGCTCTATTTCATTTTGATATTCCAAAGATTTTTTTAATATTATTATTTAAAATGGATGTTTATATATTACTTAAGCTATACTACATCTGTTTATAGCATAATCCTTCCTAAAGTGAATACAAGCGCAACGCTACAATGGTGGTCAAATGAACTGTTATTTGTCAATAGGCCTAGTGAACCAAAAAGTAAACGCTTGGGTTTGGTTTTCGTTTCTGTAATGCAGAGACATTAACGGTTCAGAGTGAGCCGAAAGTTAAATACACTATTAAATAATTAGGCTTAGATTTTATAATCATGGTGGAAATCTGGGCCGCGCTCAGCAGAGCCCAGCGCTGTTAGCAGTGTCCTACATAACGGGATTTTGTTTTTGAATTTTGACGTCACGGTGCTTAGCGCTGAGCTAGCGCGGTCTTCAAAGAAAACAGTCGGCTGTTTGGATAACGTGACGTAAAACGTGTAGTTCTCAGCTTGGCGAAAAAACCATGGATGAATTAATACAAATAGCTCTATGGGACTATAGCTATTTAATTGGCGTGAAACCAGTTGATCACGCGAGAATTTTAAGAGATATGTTAGTTTCTAATTTTAATTATAAAAGTTGTTATCTATCTCTATAAATATGTTATCATACAATTTTTGTTAAGCCTTGGTACCTTGCACGCTTTATTGCGCTAGCGTCATTTATAAAACGCCGATGACCGGAGAAAAGCTATGACGACAGAGCTCATCGGTAAACATTTCCAAAATCCGCTGTCTTTTTTGGTGAGCTCTGCTGAACGCAGCCCAGACCAGTGAAAGGTCTGACCGTAATCGAATAATAGCTTCGTGTTTTCATGCTTTTTATGGTACGCATTTACTTTCAGTGTGTGTAGCCACAAATAAGCTTTGGTGTTATGTAACGTTAACAGTCATGTTGACAAACTAAGAAAATCGTTGAGGTGAAACGAGAGGATAGTGTTTATATGGCAACCCTGTTGTGAATATGGCTTTGAACATAGAGGGCATACAGTTGAGGAGTAGAAAATTGGGCCTTTACAAACACGTAAAGGTAGTATCCCTCCAAAGTTTTATCTCTTCATTTCCCGTTTCTCCCCCATCGGATGATTTTAATGTGTACAAGTATATCATTATTGGATGTAAAATGTCGTCTGATTTACATTATATTTGCTATGCTTTGTATACTGCTTAAATATTTCATAAATTTTAACTTAAGAAACATTTCCATATCTGGGTAAATAAGTTTGTAAGTAGTCGTCTTGACTCGGAGAGGTAATATTTTGGTTTTCCCAACTTGTTGAATTTAATACTAAATCTACTCGCGTGTAAATTCCGCCCTCGTAAATTCTCCATAACTCGAGCGGTTTGCCGCTATTCTGATGGGACCATTCGTGGGGTCGGATATTATACATATTTCTCTCCCCGAGATTTAAAGCTTTGTCAAACGAAATCTCGTCCAATCTTGCAAAGAGTTGCCTTTAGGCTGTGGGAATCCCATTTAATATGATTGAAATCTTATGAAACATACGCGTTTAATGCCCAACACCTCGTTCCCATCTCTCTCAGTCTAGGATGAAATTAAACTTGTTTCAATATTTTCGCCATCTGTAATTATGCTCCTATAGTTTTAATTTATGTACTTAAATATGAACTGACCATTTGGCACCGTTAACATAATTTGTATTATACATTTTTGGGTATATTGTAAGAGTGTATGTTTAAGTCATAGAGTATAATATTAAGAAGAGTAGTAATAGGCCTCTCCTAATGATTATTCCCGTACAATTTCTATCGCTTCAGGGAATATTTGTACTTCCTCTTACTATATAATTCTCTGTTTGGGTTTGTGCGCGTAATTGTGGTGTGTCTCTTTCGATTGATTTAGTTTCCTAGATTTGGGAGCAAAAGGGGTGAGATTTATTTCGTGGAAATTTAGCGACATTCTCTAAGATTAAAATCCCATTTTTGATTTGCTTGGGTAACCCAAAATTATGGCCGTTTCAGTTTAGTGAGAATATATGCCTGTTGTAACTGAACATTAGTTTTGGTTCACGGTAAAATAATTATTTTGGTAAAAGACAGCTAAGTTATTGTGCTTACATAAATCCTTTTCAGACGACATAACGTTTGACTCAACTAGATGGGTCAAAAATTTGTATCGGAAAATTTTGTTCAGTGATCAATTTGGTGGTCCAACGTGTCCAACTTCTGTTCACACGCCCCAAGTAGTTTACTCAACTCAAGTTGACTCATCTAAATGAGTCAAATAGTTGTATAGTCTGAAAAGACCTTTATAGTCAAACAGAAAAGGACAACTCGCCATTCTTTAAACATAATGAAACTCCAACGATCCAATAAGGCGGTCGGTTCTCCAATCTCGTAAACAAACATTCTCGAGCAAAGTTTGCAATTTTGTTATATGCTTTTCCACAATCGCTATATTAAGCAAGATTATCACTTATCACGCAATAAGACACGATCGAAACACCCTTAGCAATAAATCACAACCTCAAATCGAATGACACGACGACCTTACTGGTGTCATAAGTAACATTGCAAGCGTAAGTATGAAAATCGAGTGAATTCAGCTTGAGTACTAGCAAACTGTATTTGTTTCCATCTGCCTTTGGTACTATACCAAGAAGCGGTATCCAGTTTAGTAGGGAGAAGGTATAAGTTGTTTAAGTATTCGCGTGCCATAGTCCCAGTCCCCCTTTCAAAAAGGGGGACGTAAAAGGAGGCCGGGCTATTTCGCCTCTCCTCAGTCGGAAATTACGTAATTTTCGTCATTCACCTCACGCTGACGTGAGCTTTCAAGAACCAATGAGATGCTGGTTGTAATTTAGAGGCGGGGATTAACTCCGGACCTACGTTTGGACAGGAGATAAAGCTGGAAATGTGGCGAATTTTCTCCTTCTCCCTAATAAATTAGGTATCACTTTTTGGTAGTCCCTCATAATTTGGTCGAATTTTGGATAGGCCTTACTTATAATTGACATATTACTCTTAGTGATATGTCGAAAATAAGAAAGCAAAGCATCAGACCTTCATCTCACTTCCTAGGACAAACTGAAGAACTATTCGATCGTGATTTCTTTTTTTGCTCATTTTTTTTGGCAATCTCCAGAAGGAAAAACATCTTAACCCATTGTATTCCGGGGGAACTCCTAACATTTTAGGTTCTGGAATATAGGACGAAGTATATATATAGTGAATCGTGCTTAGCCTTCATTTCACCTCCTCGGGGATAAATAGGCGTCCGATGCGCCCCTGACGGCGTTATTAGTTTTTTCCTCGACGCGTCCAAATATGGAAGGGTCTTGTTGTTATCGTGAGGGCCATGGGATATTGGCTTGTGAAGGGAAGAGTTGGAAATATGAAAAACAAGTGGAGCCAGACAACTTAGAGCCCCTCAAAAATGTGCCCCTGTGGTATTTTGCGGAGAGAAGCTACGGACAACTTTAAAAGCTGCGTGCACAATCGACCAATCCTCTAAAATCAAATTTTGACCATGATAGCAACGAATTGACTTCAGGGATCTTGTTTATTTTAGTTTTACTGCAATGATCGATTAAAGTAACTTCCCAGGTATGGGACGATAGTTCGAGATCTTAGTTTTTTACCACAGCCCTTAAAAACAAGGACCACGTTGGGGAAGTGGTAATATATCCTAGGAGCAGTTTAAAAATTTAACTAAGTGAAAAATTGTTGCATCAACAATCGTCTGAAGAAGTCAAGAGTGTTACGTCATCAGGCCCGCAATGGGATCCAGACTTGAAACGAACAACATCGGAGGAATCAATGAAGTGGAATCTAAAAAGAAGCGTTAGATTAGTCTGGAGAAGGTGACTGTTCTCTGGTGGTCAAATTTGTTGTTTTTACTCAGCTTTATCAACACTATTTGTGAAATTTTGCCAACTCTCCAAGCTATCAAACTGTAATACCTCTAAAACCTTAATTCTTAAGAGTTTAAAAATAAAAAATAGGCCCGTGACCGCTATCGATAAGCCGACGTTGGAAAGGCGAATGGAGGAAAATGTGTGCAAAGGCTTAGCGGGAGATAGCTGTGGAAAGCTAGGCGATGACAAAAGCCGACTCAAATTGAAGTCGTGGAGCGTGCGTGACTTTTTTTTCTTCCTTCTTTCTTTTCTTCATCTTTTCCTTATAGTCCCGCTCTCCTCTCCCACACTCAATACTTCCCTTTTGCGTTAGGGCCCGGCGGCTTCCAAGTTTTTCTTTTGCAGACGTGGATCTACACTTCCGTGCAAAATATTTCTTCACACCTATTGGTTGGTGGTGGTGGAAGGTGTAGAATTCGATGCCTAGTTCACTAGAACCGTGAAAGGAAAACGCTTATAAATCAATTTATAAACTGGAAAAGAGGATATTAAGTGATTTTTCTCTTTATCCGAACACTCTTTTCTCTCACGTTGTTGGTAGTCGGAATTGGACGCGAAATATTGCGTCATGATGGGCTTGTGATTGGTTTCTTTTTTTTGCAAAAGCCAATCTAGTTTGTTTTGCTCTTCTTAGAAAGGAAATTAACAATCAAGAATTACAGATTCATTGTGTAACGGTAATTATAACGTTGATCACGTGTAGTGTCCATCAGCTGTCAGTTGACCCTGATAAAGAAACGAATCGATTCAACATGTCGAAGAAATAGAACTACATTTTCATTATAATTATCCCCAAACTCAAGCTCTGTACTTGTACAGGCGAAAGTGGAGAATCATTTATGGTTGAAATAAGGAAATCCTTTATAATTATAAGCGTAAGAATTACGAGAGGCCAGACGGGTATGACTTATGATAGCTCCTCCTTTACCACCAAAATGGCGGGTAACGAACTTCGTAGAGTGGAAGACCAGTGAAGGAATGCGTCTGATTGGCTAAAGGTGGCCCTGACGTTTGGACAACCTTGGGAGATTTTTTTCATCTCCCTATCTTAAGACTTAACTTCTTTTAATGAAGTTATCTTATACTTATGGAGAGTATGATTAGCTTATGCTTTTAGTGAAATAATATTACAAATTTTTTGGGCGGAATCAATTTCCGATGGGAAAAACTGGGCGGAGATTAAAACGAAATATTAGAGAAGAAGCGAACGGCAATGCCTAGTAATCGAAAAACCAATAACCGCGAAATGGCAAAAGCTTCGAAATAAAAGGGAACTTCTTTTTTAAAAATAAAAAGGTATTTTTGGGGAAACGAGAAAATTCGGAAATTCGGAAATGAAAATACGACGGCGGTCCTTTGCAGAAAATGAAAGAGAAGAGGGCATATACTACTACTATAACTACCTCCAATTCGATTTTCCAATAACGCTGCTGAAAATCCTCCTGCAGTTTTCTAAAAGCTCTCTACTCTCAAATTTTCTTATGGCTTCTAGATTAATAAGCTCCGTTGAAAGTTGAAAAGGAATTTTTAAGTATGTTAGGAACGAGAAGTCGTAGAAGCGTTGGTTTAATTTCTAAGTTCATTATTGGGTTTTAACTTCAACGAACTCGACCTTTTACGTGTAAGGCTAAATATAATTAGGCTTAGTTAGAATTACAAGTAACCCAACCGTATTTTTAATCTCCTAAGGCTTTTGATAATACGCAAACATTATCAGTTTATTAAAATAAACTTATCGTAAAACTTCTGTACTAAATTTAATTTTCCTTATTCAATTTAAACGTCAAGAAAAATATTTTTAATCAATTTTGAAGCACTTCAAATTTTAATTCAAAACTTCAGCTTCTCTTTTCGATCCCCTTCAATTCTAGGAAAGAGTTCTTTTTTCCTCTTTTTTTTTGGCATAAAATCTATCAGTCAACCTTACTGAACCCTCGACAGCGTAAAACTTTAAGAAGTAACCCTTAAAAATATTTAAAACTTCAAATAAGACCGGGCAGAATTCTATAAGTGCATTTTGACGGCTCTTTAAGCATATATCTATATAGAAACTTTTGAAAGAAATAGAATATTTTTCTTTCGTGTATCTCTTTCACGTATTTAAATGGTTGATGTTGCGCGCAACGAGGGAGGGGCTAATGACTCTCAGATTGATGTACAACAGTTACGTGTTACGTGTAAAATATTTAGTATAGTAATATTCTTAAATATGTAACTTTAAATTCCGATGAAAAACTTGCAACTAGCTTAAAATTATCCAATTGAAGATATTGGGTAAGTTACGCTGTATAACATTAACGGTATCGCCCCTAATTTCACCCAATTCCATTAAGCTTTACTTGCTTAAGTAATTTGCGTCCTTCTTGGGTGTCCAATAAATTGGTAAACAAGTTATAGCCCACCACAGTTATCGTACTAAGTAGGTGACGACGTGACATTTTTAGACAGCGTCAAGATTCTGCTTAGGCGGTTGGGTTTTTTTCTTACTGATTTGTTTTTTTCCCCGCCTAATTTTCCTGCCAACAGTTCCTATCTTTTTCCGGCACGCGCTTGATCGTCTGCTATACGTCGCTCGTGTTTGCTCAGAAATGACTAGGGACTACGTGAGAACCGAGAAAATTGCGTTAGTGCAACGAAACTTGACCCCAAACTAACTACTCTCACCTCTCGCCAAGGCTTAGAAGAAGGGCCAAAGTTTATTGGCGCCACCAAAAGTGGATCAGGGGAAAAGATTTAATAAAAAAAAATACTTAGAATCATGAGACATCGGGGTTTTGCCTTAGTTGGCCATTAAGATGGTTGTAGAAATATTGGGATAGACTCTATGGGGACCGTAAAACTTTGCCTCTCATCTACTTTTGGCGAAACTGATGGTATTAATTATGGGTTATTTTTTTTATTCTATACATCATCGGGGAGACTTTGGTGGTTTACTACTTCTCTTAAACTTAGTTATCAAGTGATTGATATTAAATTGGTGTATTTAGGATAGTATTAGTTTATCTTGATATAATTTAATATAATATGGATAGCGGAAAAGATTAATTTAGGTTCTGAAGGCCAAAGTTTGTTAATGTTAACTTTTAATGGGAGATAATCACGCGTATTGGGAGCCGTGATCAAAATTTATTACGTTTACGTTTGGATGATTCTGAATTACTTCCTTGAGTTTTCTTGGAACTACTTCAGTTTCCCCTTCTGGGAATATAGTCACTTAGTACATTTCATTAATAAATCATTCTCAAAGTTGATAGTTTAAATATAATGTTAAATATTGTATTGGAATTATTTGCAATCTAAGGTAGCTTTTCATCGAACTTTGATGTTCAGCGGGAAAAACATTTCTACAGGCGTTGTATTGAAAATACATTGGGAGCTTTGCCCCTGCAAGATGGCTTCTCCAATAAGTTTTAATAGAGTATTAAAATACTAGAATTTCTTTCCAAATGAAATATAATTCTGAACTTGTTATAAAATATAAATAATATAAAAATAAGTTTAACTAATATAAAAATCTTTTCTTGGTAAATGACTTAATTAAGCATTAAAAACCGGTTTTTCTATTCCAAGGTTACTAGAATAGTGTATAAAAATAACTCTTTAACCTATGACATTAACTTAAACTCTCGTCACTTAGAAAGTTAAAAAAAACGCCCTTGAGTTCTTCTATAATTACCGGAGCCTAATTGAGTGTTCTTTCATCAAAGATCTTTCTAATTATAATAATTAAGCTAAGAAAAAGTCATCGTTGTGTTTTAAAAATAATTAAATACATTTTCCTTCAACTTAAGTAGCAGTGAAAAAAAAAATGTTCTAAATACTGAACAACAAAAAATAATTCGATACTTTATTTAAGCTAAAACGAAAGCAGCAGCATCTCATCGAGTTTTTCAACGTTCTGATTAATTAGAACAGAATAATTTTGCCCGAAGACAACTAGGCCAAGAAAAAAATAAAAGAAACTCTTCCACACGTCGAACCAATTATAATTTTTTGGAGGGATAAGCTAGGAGTAACAGACCCTGGAGCGAAAAATACTTGTTAGCATATGTGACATAATATATGAAAAAAAGACTAGCAAACAATGGACTTGTGCACTCTGAGATTTTTATTTGTACTAGCAGCTAAGGCATCTATCGTTGCCGTTAAGAAGCAGTGCACTAAATTATTAGTGAAATCGGTTGAAACCGCGTACGTTTTTCCATACAGGTTTTCAAATTGCTTGCCGCCATTTTTAAGATGGCCACGGATATGAAAATATTTCATAGTGTGCACCAATAAAGAGTTATGTCCCTGCAAATTTGCAACTTTCTAAATAAAGCAACGGGGCTCAGATTGATTACTGTCTTCTTGGTTAAAAGTAGAGAGTACTTGAAACCGTGTTTAGTCCATATCTTACTAGTTTCTGCATGGACAGCATATACCCAATTATTTTTAGGTGGACCCTTTTTATGTTAAAAGGGAATTGTAGTGGCCCTTTTGGGGTTTCTATCTAGTACTACTACTACTATAGTATCTTTCCTACTAACGAGCTTACTTTGAAGGAATAAACCGCGGAATCAATGCTTAGTTTCCAATCTTTTTGATAGCTTAGTGAATCCCCCCCTTATTTTCTATGGTGGGGTTATCAAGCCCTGGATGGTACGCTTGGACCACGGTCCCTTTTTATTTTCCCTGATTGAACTTTTTTCTATGGTTCCCTAAAGCCTCCGGGAAAAGCCCAAATCCATTCGCGTTAAATTGATTAATAAAGCTAAGGTAGGGAGGGAGCGAATGGGGATGCATTCGACTTAGCCTTGAACAATCCCCCATAGGCTTTAAACACCATTTATCGTTTCTCCCCGAATTTTGGGGTGGTCGATCGTGACCTTATATATGACCTTTCGCCCAAATACATGGTTAGTAAGATAATGCTGATGCCGACAGTGTTATTTGGCACTGGAGTCAAGGCTAACTACGTTATAGATTGGTATGAAATTGAACTATAGGTTTAGGGTTTAACTTTAGTGACAATTGCCGTTGAACCCTAAGCCTTGGCATATTGCCATCTATCGAACCTAGTTTTGTTAGCTTCTCTTCTTGCTTGGGATATCTTGGCTCGCAACCTAAACTATATGTAATATCATTCGAGCGTTTTCTAGGCCTTGGCTGATGCGGAATTCTCGAAGGGTGGTGGACCTTAAGTGCTATTGCCTATTTTCCGTTAACTGATCCACGAAATTTATTGGGGGTTTTTTTTCTTCCATTTAGTCCCAAGCCTCTATTGCATTTCTGTCTGTCTCGTTTTGCCTTTAATTAAATTTGAGAACGTATATTTGAAGCATTTTCTTTCGCTTTTTATTTCCGTCCTCTCCAGTTTTCATACTACTTTGATGAAAATGGACAAGAGCTTCCTAAGTTTTCTTAAACTTTAATAATAAGAAGTTTGTCCTGAATTATGTATGCGTTGGAAAAATAAATTTTAATTTTATTACATATGCAGGAAGGGTTATGCTATTTTAAATTCGTTCTTTAGTAGTTTATTTTAAAGTTTATGGTTATTAAAAATAAAACGCTTTAAGTAATGGGTACCCTTTTTAATTTTAATATATCATCTATTTACGTGATGATAATAGAAACCACACGTGAGTTTGCGCGCTATTTTACGTATTATATTGGTTTTGGCGCGCTGTAGCTCGTGAAATACAAACTCTAATAAACCCTTTTGGTTTTTGAATGGATTGTCCAACCACTTTCTATTGATTTTGAATACCTCTAAAATATAAATTGATGCTTAAACATTAAACTGTAATTTAAAGTAATCCTTGAAAAAACCTTTCCCATATATTATCATCATTTAAAGCTCCTAAATGTCCCAAAACTATAAAATTAAAAAGGATATAGGCTCTTTCTTTTAATTTAATTTGTCTGGACAAAATCACTTATAGGGGTGAAGAAAGAGTTGACTCCCGTTTCCAATTTATGCAATTTATTCGAGAGGGTGTATAAATTTTCCCTTAAATTTCCCTCTTCTCTTAAATTCCCTCTTTTTTCCCTTGACCTAAAGCTGCGTAATCGTTCGTAAAAATTGTGTGAGAAGGGGTCCCTTTGATATCCCATTCCTGAGGAATTTCGGAATTTTCTCCATCCAATAGCCAAGCCTTGGCCATTCTATTATCTCAAGTGAAACGCGACGAAAGCGAAGCGTCTATACAAAAGAGGGTAGCGTTTCATCCTGTGTTTTCCATCATTGTCGCCTGAATATTGATACAAATATATAGTTAGGCCTAACTCCTAGACCAATCATGTTGTCTTGTGCACCAAATCCATTAGGTACATGTACCAATACCAACACGAAGCGAGAAATTTGACGGTTCATAAAAATTAATTTTTAGCCCCTTCCGTTTAGTTCAAGAAGATGAACTTAAAGATTCCGATTAGCACACAGTTTTAAATTCACATTCAAAATTATTGGAAGAATAGTTTAAATTCTTTGTAAGGGTAAAATGGCGTCAATTGGGAGCTGTCGTTTTGGATTTCGACCACCGGAACGTGACGGCCTGTCCTGGAACCCTCCTTTTTTGTCTCCAAGCACCAATCTTTTCATTCTAGGCTGGTATCACGCGGCATTCCCCTCGAGCGCTTTTAATATGCGAAAAACGTTATCAGTTCTCATCCTTTACATCCCTACGTATACCTAGATCCATTTTCTAAGATCTTTAGCTTTCTTCAACCGATCCAATAGTTTGCAGCATAGTTCGGAATTTTTTTCTTCGTTTTTTTTTTCATCTCTTCTTATTTGACCTAGAAAGGGGGGGGGGGTTATAATGCAGCGGGTATTGTCATGGGTTAAAAAAAGGGCGCTAAACGGTTTTTTATACTGGACAGTTTAATTAAACGCATTGATTAAAACTAACGATTTATTAACTACCTTGTTTTTATCGTATATCGATCGAAGTATAATGTTAATGACCTGGTAGAGTTCACATTGAAAATTATTTTGGGGTCAAGGAAATTTTGACGGAATTTGTTTTGCGCGAACTGGACGTGTTTCCCAAAAGTCCGAAAAATTCTTTAGCGTAATAAAGAATGCTTTGAAAGTCCCAGTCAAACTATATATTAATGGGGCCATTCTTTTACGAAGGGACTTTCTAAGTTAAGCTTGCATGTAGTACTTATTATTGAATAATCGTAATGTTTGAGACTTTGAGTGGTATTTAATTCAAGGTTTCTATGGATCCACCAAGAAACGTCGAACATTTTCGTCTTTCTAAGTATTAATGATAGACTAGCTTCCCGCATTGTGCATAGTCCGTATGAAATCGACTGGACTTAGTTTTGGAACTTGGTACATCCTCTTTTACTTAGCGTTCCGCCTTTTGACGTCTTGGGTGATGAATTGACGCGCCATCATTGAACCGACCAACTTTTGCGTCTTGGTCTAGAGCTTAACTACTAGTTTCGTAAACTCGTACGCTGAGTATGTATAGATGGCTTCCGCCCATGCATTAGAAAAGTTTTGTACGAGGGACCAGTCACTCGGCCGTAATCGTTGTACACTCTGCTCCTTCAGTGAGCACGTTTAAGAAGGAAGAGTCATAGAGGGAAGGAACTAAAACGGAACAGTCTGATATATCTCTCACGCGCACCTACCTCGGCGCACAGACGAGAAGCCAGACGTCTCGTGATCCGTTAAGAATACTGGCCGTAAACAAACTTCTCTGATTTTCTTTTGCCACCGATTGCGCATGTGCAGAACACTGATACCGAGCCACAGCTCGGTACCGGTTTTGAAAGGGAGGGTGAGCTAACGGAGAATTCGGTCTCTTCGAGCCTCGTACTCATACGTGCTCGCTTGTACCTTTAAAAGTCCCTACACTTTGTGAGTGGTTAGCCCCTCCGTTTTATAGGAGGTCTAGTCAACTTTCTTTTATTCTTAGTCATAGGTTTTTGACGTCTAAGATCGAGGGAAATTGACTTACACCCTGACGTAATACGTGTAATATGTGATTAGTCTACTGGGGTTTACCCAGGCTTCGTCCGTCGTTCTTTACTTATTGCTTTAGGATGGTGCATTATAAGATAAAGGTTATGATCCCTCAATTTTTTTCTTCAATGTTGATCGTAGGTTTTGGCTCAAAAATAATTGAGTTTGACTTTCCAATAACCTACATATTTACCATCATGTATACATTGGAAGATCCCATATTTTTTATAATATATAGACCGGAAGGCATAAAAACTACTTGAAAGGATATATTATCCATGCATGGGCTTGTTTTTTTCAACAGCATCTTTTCTGGATGCTAAAATCTAAAACTGCTAAATAATCACACCTATTTAAATGGGCTGCTTTTTTGTTTAGGCTGTAGCTCAAACTGTCATAGCTTTTAACGTATTTCAATCTGTAATACCTAACAATGAAAATAGGTTAAGGAATTGTATCTTTCCCTAAATTGCATGGGAATAAGCGTTTTTGTATGTTTGAAGGACCAACATTTGATTGAGGTTCGTTCTGTAGTCAAAGTGATAAATTTATCGAAAAGTCTGCAGCTACTACGACTTTTCTCGTGACGTCACACCCTCCTATGACCAAATTGAAAATCGTCATCTCAGGCCATTCATTTTAGACTAGCTCCTGCCCTCGACTCGGTACCATTCTGTACAACGAAATTTTCAATTCCATAATTTATTTTCTTTGCTGACACTTTTCAGTGCAAATGGAATAAGCCTGGCATTTTTAAAGCAAAGTTTTTGGCCATCAAAAACTGTAGGTGATGCGGATTTCCTATCGGTAAACCCCGGTAGGTCGCTCGCAGTAAGCCCCAGAGAGACGCGCGAGATTTTAAAAGGAAGAAAAATGGGACTCTAGTCAAAATTTATACACGCTGGGGGTTGATTATATGGAGAATACATGTTAAAATGGATCATTTTTGGTACGAAAATGTGGCGGGATGGAACCAAAGGTTTGCGTAAGGGTCATAGATGAGAGAGGTTGACGCATTCGTTGCACCGAAATTTCATGCGCAACGCGTGCACATCTCTGGCATAAATATAAAAATTAAGACGCTTATTAAGAGATTGGTGTTCATTCCTGGTGTGTTTTTTTATCTAAATTTTAATTTATCAGTAACTAGTTTTCTTTCAAACTTCAAAATTGCAAGACATTAGCTGATTAAATTTAGGTGGCTTGAATCCCCCTCTAAAGCGGATAAAATTGTCCAGGGCGGATGTGAAAGTGAAACAACCTCCATTTCCATTAACCTTGTGTGGGATGAAAACTGTATGAAGAGGATAAAAAATTTCCATCAATTATAAAAGCAATTTAGCAGAGAGGGACGTAGGAAAGACTTTAAACCGGGGTCGCGCGAATTTCGGAAGTGAATTATCGCCAAATTTTTCGGTACGACGCGGAAAGTTGGAGGCTTCTTTTTTTGTTATTATTTTTGGGTATTTCATAAAATTAATTATCCTATCTTTTTGACATTTTGAACTTAAAAGCGTAAAACCGGACTTCATACGTACGCCTTTAAGATTAATCTTTGCCAATTTTTGAAAGCGAAAAGATAGGATCAAAAGGTTAAAAGTAGCTGGATTAATTCTAAAATTAAAAAGTTGACTCTACTATATATTTTAGAGGTGTCTAATTTTAGTTTTAACTTGTAATGATATTAATGTTTTCAGTAATTCACCGGCAAATTTCCTAGTCACATAACTTCAGAATAACAGAATTAAACGCTGTTTGTATACGAAGGTAGGAAATTATATATCTATTTTCGCTGCGGTTAACATCAAACTATTTAATTAATCAATGACATCAGTTATTTGAATTGGGAACAGCTTTTGTCTGTCAAATTTGTAATTGAAAGTTTCAGAAACAGATGTTCCCTCGTTTTGTTCAAGTACTTTGAAAAGGCGTTGTTTGCGATTGACGTTGGCTTGCCATCCCTTAAAATGTCTTTTGAAGATTAATTTATTTCCTAGAAGTGAATGGGACCTTTCCATTTAGTGTGTTGTATATTTGGTCCTCGCTTTTGGAATACATTTGATATTAGTGACACCTTAACCGTGTCAAAAGGCGTAGTAAGCGTAGAAATTATTCAATTCTAATGATGTTTAATTAGTATTGCAGAATTAAAAAATATATATGTAATTTTAATTCTTTTGGGCCCCCAGATTTAAAGCCCTTTTGGAGAGATCACGTGGTTCCATAGCCCGACTTTTCGCGTCAATACGGAATATGGTAGATAGATCGATAATTCTCTATATTTTTCATTGTTAATTTTTTGAGCCCAAATCGTTGTGAAGTATCCATGGAAAGTGATTATTAGTTTCGAAGCTCATTTCCTTCGCTGATTGAATTTGGGTGTTTTTGTTGGACCCCACAATCCTTCTTTTCCTTTGTTAACTAATTAAAAAGTGGCGCGGCGAATAGAATTCATCTAAAGGTATAAAATATACAAAGGGAGCTGAAAATAATCCCAAGTTTATATCAAATTTTACAAGCCTTGTTATGTTAACTCATCGGCGAAATATTTAATTAAAAACTCGTACATACAACCCAGCGTTCAAACTCCCTCCTTTTAAACATTTTAGGGTAGTAAAACCCTATCTTCTGCGGGCGTAGGCTTGGTCCCGGGTCCTTTTAGCAAAATTAATACTCTTTTAAACACGCAATTCCGTGGAAAAGAGAGAGCCTTGTTTTGCATCCCCACCTTCATCCCTCGCATCTCTTTATCCCTATCCTCTTCCCGTCTTTTGTCTGTTGTTGGAGTTTCTCCTCAATCTTTTCCTATTTCCAATACAAGTTAGGGAAACACACTTTTCTTTCTTCTCAAGCAAATCCGACACGCGGACAGAATGGGTTTGTTGTTCGAGATTCTAAGCTTCTTTGAACTTTTCCTCCATCCTCTTTCTTAGTTGTTTAGGATCGGTTACCAAGCGTTAAAATACATGCTTTTATTTTTACCCTTGTTTTTAGTCTTGGCCCTAATTGGCAAGACGAGCCCCGCGTTTTGTTCTTTAGTTATAAACAAAGAAATATTCAAATTTTCTAATTCATAAATAATAGCAGAAGTGAGATGAGACCAGAAGTACTGAGCTAACCAAATTCTTCACTCGGCGAAAGTGAATATTCTTGATAAAACAAGAACGGTTGGCCCTCTAGTAGCGGTTTCTGAGTTTTCCCTCCAAAACGTGAGACGCTCGCGGCGGTAGACGGCCGAACTAGATTCAAGGAGCCGCGTCCGTGTTCGGCCGCTTTAGGTTGAGGGGAAGGGGGTAGGAAATGTTTTTGGAACTCGACCAATTTTTTCTCAGTAGTATAGGCGCGATGGAAGCGGCATAAAAATCCTCAAATTTGTTCACTAGTGCCAGGATCTACTATCAATGCTAGAGCCCTTCACTTCTAGTCTCATCTCACTTCTGATAATAGTAGAATTATATAGGAGAGAAATGTACCACAAAGCGAGGTAGTTGTAACACGATTCTTCCCAACTTAATGACTAATCATTAAAAGCGATTGATAATTCATATAGCAAGGAAATAAATATCATAGATCTTTATGATTAAAGTTTAAAAGTAGCTGTTAGAGAATTTTGCTTAAAAACACTTTAATTAATCAAGGAGTTTAATCTAAAAAATTCTCCAAACTTTAAGTTTTTTAGATATATTATACCGGTATAAACGCGGGCATGGTTTTTAAAGTATTTTTAAAACATTAAGCTGAAATGTCAACGGAACCAAGTAAATTACTTTGGGATTACGCCTACCCTTCTTTAAAGTTTACCCTCAAACTTTGACAAGGTAAAAAAAATCCTAATTATCTTTTGTCAATTTTCTCGTCTCAGAGATCTTTCTAAAGCAAGCAACGACAAAAAATTAAGCCCATGGGGGCCTTCCGAAGATATTATCGTTTTTCTGCTTCAACCAAAACTTGTTAAGAAAATCTTTATAAACCAAGCACACACCAATTGCCGTTGGCAAAATTTAATGTCAAGCTAACTTTGTGCTAGATTAAAAAAGGCATTAACTTTTTTAAATGTTCACGTTGCCTCAAAGAACCAAATATGCGTGCTAAACCTAGAGGTGCTATAGTTACATGCAAATCCAGTTTCATTATTGCCATACTTGCTTCTTGTAGCAGACGATTTTTTCAACCCCTTTACACTAACTTTAGCATAGACTTCAAAGTCCTGGATAATCAAGTTACCCGTAGACTTTCTTAAATTAGATTTTAATTATAAACAACGTTTTTTGTCGGCATTTGATCAAGAGTAAAACAACTTGGGAGTAAACAACCCTAACGAGAGAGGGACAATATCTCGGCCCTAGCTTGGCATTCAACTCATGAAGGTCCAATTTTGTCTGTCCTCTCAGCTGGCCACGTAAGCCGCCCAAACTTCAAAAGGACTTGCACGTAACGAGGGTTTGCACGAGCTAGTTAATTTACTCTGGATCACAGTAATAAAGAAATGACAGAGGTTAAAGACGTCAAATCTTCGAGTCATAATGGTAAACGTCAGAAGTAAATCCCAGTTACGCTGGCCTCTCATCACGATACTTATTCCAAGTAATTCCCTCTTAGAAATCACTGCAGCTAACTCCCTCGTAAGTTCGCGGCCCGCTTTTTAGTCTTTTGCTTCATTCCGAACAAGACGCAATTTCTAGCCAAAAGACGAATTCGATTTTCTCCCCAATTTTGATTTCGCTCTTTTCCGAGATCAGAGGAAAATTCCCCTTAGTCATTCGCGCCTTTCAAACTCTCGGAATAAATAATCTCTTCCTTCATTAAAATTCTTCTTCTTCTTAAGTTTTCCGCCCAATAATTGACTGCAACCGAAGTTGGTTAACCCGAAGTTAAGGTCTTCAATGAACATAAATTTCCAGCAATCAACGCGAATCAATGAATATATGTTTTATACTTGATTACTTCTTTTTTAAATATTTTCCGAGTAAAACAATAATCTTAAGTGCAAACCTGTCCTGCCAAACCCATTTATATTCAAATTATTTTAGAGTATCCAAAATGTAACGTTTCTTTTTAAAATTTCACGTTTTTTTTAAATGTTATTTGCATACTAGATGGCAAGAATGATTTTTGAAGTTTAAGTAACTACGTAATTTAATGCAACTAGAACTAACGGAAACCGAGGCACTACGTTGATGAAAACCTTATGTAGTTTCTTGAAAAAAACAGAGGCAAGGTTTTAAAACAGATTTTTTTTGGCTACGTCTGCGGTAGGTTCCCTAAATCCACGGAACTAGCTCTATCCTCGCTTGTTTTAGCTGATACCCCATGGAAAATATCCGAACGTCTCCTACGCTTTTTCGTGAATAAACTTTGACCACGAATCAAAGACGAACCCTTTGAGGATGAATTTTACTCTTTAAGTTCAGTACAGTTTAAAATTTATAAGAAGGATTCCTCTGATGTCTTTCGGGGCAAAAGACCAACGGAAAAGCATTGGATTGTATTAATTCAAGCGAAACTTTAAAAGAGAGTCTTAAGGTGTCTTCACATACATTACCATTCATTTGAATGCCAGTATCTGAGGTCGTGTCTCGTTTGTGAAGCTATCTTTAAGCTTACTTTCTATTATACTGAAACGGGCACTGAAAGGTTTCCCTTTTTTTCTCCAAAATACAAGCTTGGCATTTGAAAAGGTTTCAATTCAACTGAAACCCTTTTAAGCTTTCTAAAGAGAGAACGATGTACGCTTGTAGTTCTTTTTTCTTTCTTTATTTGTTGGTTTGTTTTTAGAGTTTTAGCGGGAAATGAGATAAATGGAATCAGTTGATTGGGTCCTTGAATGAAATGGCGTTGATGGGAACATCTCTTGAGGTTTTTCGTGAATAAACTTTGACCACGAATCAAAGACGAACCCTTTGAGGATGAATTTTACTCTTTAAGTTCAGTACAGTTTAAAATTGATAAGAAGGATTCCTCTGATGTCTTTCGGGGCAAAAGACCAACGGAAAAGCATTGGATTGTATTAATTCAAGCGAAACTTTAAAAGAGAGTCTTAAGGTGTCTTCACATACATTACCATTCATTTGAATGCCAGTATCTGAGGTCGTGTCTCGTTTGTGAAGCTATCTTTAAGCTTACTTTCTATTATACTGAAACGGGCACTGAAAGGTTTCCCTTTTTTTCTCCAAAATACAAGCTTGGCATTTGAAAAGGTTTCAATTCAACTGAAACCCTTTTAAGCTTTCTAAAGAGAGAACGATGTACGCTTGTAGTTCTTTTTTCTTTCTTTATTTGTTGGTTTGTTTTTAGAGTTTTAGCGGGAAATGAGATAAATGGAATCAGTTGATTGGGTCCTTGAATGAAATGGCGTTGATGGGAACATCTCTTGAGGTTTTAAGCGGCGGGTTAAATTAAACTTAATTAGGGTTAATGTAATTAAATTTAACCCTTATTAAGTGACAAGATCGTGGTCTCATCATTGAAATGTTTGCATTTTTTTCCTTTTTTTTGGAAAGAGTGCACTGTGACTTTCAAAAATGTGCATGAACTTTGTAATTGTAAAGATCACTGTAACATAAAACAACTTTTGAAACATTTAAGAGTGCAGTGAGCTTAGGGTGGTAATGCATATCCCCGCTCGCATAAGTTTAAACAGTATTGTGAAATTTCAAATATCCCTGAAGCGTGAAATTGCCAAATATTCGATTTTAATATTAGAGCTAATGGTTTTCGTATAAAGTAATCTTTTAATTTTCTTCGCATTACTATCCAAGACAGTGTCTATCTCGTTATATCACCGCGTACATTTGATATTTCCGGTGTTTGGTTTTGGACTGGACTTTAAATGATGGCTTGCCCCAGCTAAGTCGACCGATGCATCACCGGACTAATGGAAAATTCGGTCAACGACTCTGACTATTGCATCTTTAATGTTATCTTAATGCCCTTAGGGCATACGCGAGCTTATTCCGTATATTCATCCCTTAAAACCTTGGTAGTCGCTCAGAAAGGAAGCCCTGGAAAGAAGGGAAGCTAGACTTATTGGCCCTTGATTCGCGGTACATGGTAAGGTTAAGTTGAGACGCATTCTCGCTACAAATTGACGCGTTCTCTGTCCCTGATGATGATAAATGCTATACCAATTGAAACCACTGGAGCGGTTACTAGATAGGTTTATGTCAGAAGTATATTAAGTCGAAGTAATAAATAGTCTCCCTTTTAATATATTCCTAAATTCCTCCATAGTTATAAATATTATAACGGTATTTTATAACTTTCGGTTATGAAAGTAGGTCTCTGTATCGCAAATTCCAAAGCCCCGGTGAATGAATGCATAATGGGAGCTTCAGGTTTAAATCTGAGCTGTTATTATGTGTGTACCGAATTGAGGCATACTTGAGACTATTAGAGATGCCAGGGAGAAAACTCCGGAATTTTGGAATGCTAACTTGTCTAAGTTTATATGAAAGTATAACGTTAAAGTATGCCTCTCTCGGGATCAAACTTACTTAAACCTTCTTCCTTGGGATTGGTTTAGAGTTAATAAAGTTTGGTACGGCGTTACTAGCCTAGGATGGATTTTAATACGAAAGTATATACTTAGTTCTCAAGCTCAATTTTGATTTAGTAATTCAAAATAACCAAACTGTATATTGGTTGCTACACAATTTTTACACGGTTTTATATCGAAGCTGAAAAACTAAGTACTTTCTTTGGCACGGTACTTGTGGTTCCATTCTTCGATAAGGAACTTGGTACTGTATAGTTTTAATAATTTTACCTCTATAAAACTGTTTAAAACAGTATCGCAAGGTCAATAGTGTTAACGATGGTATACGCAATAGTCTATTTATCAAAGAGCGTTCCCCTAAATTTGCTTTAACCCGTACTATAAACACAAACGTTGGGCAGACCTTCATTAGGCTTAATTCATCATTGTCATAATAATTTGGTTATTCCCAAATGAAAATAACTAATGTCTATTTATTCACGCCCTTCTCTGCAAATAGTATAAACAATTTAGATAATTTTACTTACTTCGGTAGTCGCGGACTATATATTCATTGGGCATCCTTACTGTCTCAAACACTATTGAAGACCTGGAGTTTTGGGACAAAACAAACCGCTCAAATACTATATAACCTGGTCAGAATTAACCGTATTACTAATAAATTACGCGTAATACGGATGGTCTAATTTAAAACCTTGGCAGAGTTAATTTTAGGTGTACAATCAAAGATTCAATTCGTTCAAAGCTAGGCTCCTTCTTGTTCCTAAGCCTTATTTAGAAAGCGATAAGCTTCGTATTTGCTGATATCTCTACCTGATACTGCATGGCTGCAGTGTTTATAGAATTCTCTGTAGGTCAATTCTCTTTTGTTCTATTTCTATCTCTTCGCACCTCGTTAACACCTCCTTTTAATTGATTTGTGGTCGCTTATCCAATGTTTGGTGGCGTTAATTGCGTTAAAAGGGTTAGGGTGGGTTTGGCGTCTGTGTACACCAAAGACCGATGATGCGGTGTATTGTAGGTTTGTCAAGGATAAGGGATAGATCCTTGGCGGTTCTGGTTTCCCCGCGTTTAACATTTTTAAGCGATAAGTTTTGCCATCTCTGCGCAGGGGGATGAAAGACCATTGACGTGGTTGAGATAATGTCGGAAGTAGATTCTTCCGAAGGTATCATATGTACTTGAATCAGTTTGAGTAAGAAATAGGATGGTTCGATCCTGACGGTCATTTTGTTTTTCAAGATGGCCGTGTATTTATAATCAGTGCCCACTCCTAAAGAGTAACTTCCCTAGTTCCCTTGAAACATTTTAGTTTCCATGGTAAATTGATTTGGGCTACATGGACGATTTATCCGTGTGTATATAGATTAAAATTTACGCAAATTTTATCTGATCTAGTTAGAAACTCTATCTTAACTGCGTTGTTTACTAGAATTAGGCCCGGTTTAGGCATAAATCAAAACTGTACTATTAAAGGCCTCGTATACACAAGGAGGGATATTGAAGCTCGGGCTGCTTGGCATATTCAATGAGTGTTGACTGTGATGTTGACACGAACATTGAGATTCTGTTTGGTGTAAAGCTTGTAAGCCTATTCGTCACTGAAGTTGTAACTTAGGATATTCTGGATTGTTAGAAACTGGGTTGAATATATCATGTGTAACGTTTAATCGACGGAGCCAAGAACCCAATGTAACGCGAGAAAACGTTGAAATGTGGCTATATTTCGTTAAAAATGTTTTACTTTTGGTGTATGAATTATACCCGATTTTTATTGCGTTTAAACTTAATTTTCTGCGTGATTTTTAGCGCCTCCCTCATCAAATTGCGCCTGCAAAATTTATAACCGTTATAAGTGTCGTTATTTCTCCCGGAACTTAAGTTGCGTCATCATTTTGAGAGAGAGAGAGAAAGCCATCTTAGTTTTTGAAAATATTCTCTTCATCATTTCAAGGGATAGTGTCACTACCGCTTGAAATAGAACTACTGATAAAAAATATTGACTTGTAAACTGTAATATAAATTTAGTCTAGAATTACTACAAGACAACTTCTACATCGTGACCTAATGACACGCCTATTTTTTTAATGTCAATATAAACATTGGAGGTTATGTTTGAGTTGAAACTCTGCCTTGAAATGAGTAGCGGCTAGAAAACCCATTTCCCATTTTCGTACGGCGCTAATGCCCATTTTACTTATAGAGCATGTACTGTTTCCATAACCCTTTAGCTTGACGATATTCCAAGGCGCCAAGTAGTCTGTTCTTCAAGACCATTAAACACCATCAATTTTAGAAGTTTCATCGCCTCCCGCTAAAAGAGAACACAAATTTACAGCGTGTGTGACACGCCCTGGAATACTGTTATTTTTCTTTCGTGATATTAAACTCATCCTTCAATCAAGTGATGCATCATCAACATTTTTCTTATATACGCGACCCTGGAATTTCATACAGGCCAATGTTAGGTATATGTATCTATAAGAAAACGATCAAAAACTTTCTAATTTATATTCCAATGGGAGGAAGAGGGGGTTTCATATAGAGTTGAGTTTTTTATGTTAGGAGGAATGGAAGGTGTGGGTTTTTTTAGCTTCATCCCTAAATTTGTTTCTAGATGATTCTACTACATTTGAAGCTAGATGAGTACTATGGTTTCTTACCGTTTCTCTTAACGTTTCGACTGGCGTAGTAGTCCTAGTGATGCTATAAAAGCATTCCTAACCCATCTTATTCGATACCTCCTTGGCCTCATCTTCGTTGAATTTTTTTACCCTCCTCTATAAGTAAACGAGCAAGAAAAATGCATCGATCTTGTCCTACTGTACCTGTACTTCTTTCGTTTTTCCGTGTACTACCGCACGCTACTGTACACTATACCGCTATACGCGAGTCCGCGAGTATAAATCACAGTTTTATACTCATTTTTTGCTTCTCTTGCGCCTTTGCAAAAGTATCACAAGCCTCTATATTTTTCTAAAAGTCTTATCGTAGACGCTATTCTTCCATAAGGGCGAGTTAGTTATCAATGTTTTCACAGTAGACCCAGCGGCTATGGAAAATTTTAATTGGATGCCCTTATCACTTGGTTTAAAAGGAAAGGGTCACGCTGGAATTTTAAATTATTTTTTTATCGAAAGAGAATATAAAATAATATACGGTAGGGTATATTAAATATAAATATTAGAACCTTATCTATCTAATATACTAAAGAAGATTTATGGACATTTTAAATAACTTACATGGAGGGTAAAAAGGAGTTTCAAATGATCTGAATAGTGATATATATATATATATATACAGGGAATTTCTCTAAATAATTTTAAAATAAGTTTGAGATTTCATAGAAAATTTTAAATTTGCACTTCCGACCAATCTTGTTTGGAAAACGTACTGGTGAAATGTCCTTATAAAATCTTATTTGTCTAAGCTTTGAGGTTACTGCAATAGTTTGGCTGTAAAAACGTTAAGTATCCTTTGCATAGTAGATAAGTCTTGAACTGCTTTTTCTCTTTACGAACGTTTCCATAAGGTAAATATCCGCGGTACTTTTATTTCTGGTGCATTAAACCAGTGAGATACGTTACAATATATTTTTTTCGTATGAGTCTCCCTCAGGTTTTTTTAAATAAATTAACTTTTTTGCTCTTGGCTTATCTTCCCTTATTCTGGTCGAGGTGGCTTTCTCTGTTAATGGAATTTTTTTAAAAAAAAGCTTGGAGTGTTATTCTTAAGATAAATTTAATTATTGAATAATATTTTAGAAAATTATTATTTAATACTATGGTATTTATTATATAGCATTAATTTATATTGTCAAAGTTGATGGCAAAAATCATTTTTATTCTTCTATTTAGGAAATTCAAACTTTTATGAACAGATTTTATGACTAAATATCAGAGACGCTTATGGCGTATTTTAGGACCCAATTTCTGAATTACCACCATTAGTATGAGACTCAAGATCTAAAGGGATCTGTTAGGACCAAATTTAGCGACCCTAAAAACTCCAATAATAATAATAATAAACTAGAGCCGTATTTTCGCTATTTTAGTAGAGGGGTTGGACTTTAACTAAAAATGTTTGACTACGTCATTCTTGTTGACAATACCTTTACCTTAGAATTTGAAATTATAAAAACATGTCTCGGTGCTCACACACCAAATTTTCTTTTGTCCAACCTCTCGATCGTATTCTGTACCATTACGTTCAGGCGTAATATTTAATGACAAAGGGGGTATAATTTAAGTGTCCCCAAACCCCTAAAAGTGTCTTACAAGCTGTTGACGCCAGCCACTTTCTCTACGACCCCAATTTTGGCGGTCCAGTAAGGCCCCATAAGTTTTTGGTGGGACGTTTTTATCCAAGTATCATACCGAGCAATTACATATCGAATCTAATAATTTTAACTGAAGGTGTGACAAACTGGCAACATTTTTATGAGTTTAGCGCGTATTCCCATTGATCAAGCTGCTCGAAGTCTATTGCCATAATATCATCGCGTACTCCAATCTTTTCTTTGCATGTAAAGTGTTAAGAAATAAGCTATCCTTTGATACCCTCTCCCATCTTTAAGATGTTTCTGCATCCTCTTCCATCCCTCAAAATATTTTCCAGTGCTATTTGGTATTTCCTTTTTTTTTTCATTTTTTCACGGATCGTAATGGGGGGATCGTGCGTAAAGATGCGCCATAGCCCGGGCAAAGGTATGTACAGATATTATACGCAAGTGGGGGAAGAGCGATTTTAGCCCCTTTCTAGGGACTCTGAAATTCTCGAATCATCGAATCCCTTTTCCGAGACATTTATCTGCTGCCACGGAGCGTCACGGACGGCGCTGCTGGGCGATATTTGGGAGAGAGAGAGAGAGAGGCGCGCGGAGTAGCTGGCCCCGGAGTGTTAGGTGGAGGACGGGGGTGACCGTATACCGATTGGTCAATAGTGCACGCTCGGAGCAGCGTTCGCGAGCGCCGCATCCCGGACACGTTTGTCAAATTCTTGCTACCCCCTCTTTTCTCCCAGCTTGGCCAACCCTATTAGATTCCCTGGGCTTTTGACGGCCGCCTCGGCTGCTGCTGCTGGGTAAAAGCGAGCCCGAGCCTCCGTTAGCTCGGCATTCTAAATTTCTACCCCACCCCCGTAACTCCGGCTGGTTTTTTCCCCGACTGCTCGGCTCTTCTCCCCCCTTTATCCCTGCCGCCGCCGAGCGGCTTCACTCCGCCACTGTTCACGGCAGAACTCAAACGTCCGCATTCTCGGTAAGCTCCTAAGAAACAAAGAATATTTTTGGCATGACGCCCGGCTTCGAGTACTCGTGTTAAAAATATTAATCGTTCAATGTCCCCCCATTCGCTATAATCCCCGAGTTATTTCTGTACTCCCATCAACCCTCTCTTTTTTTCTTCCTTTTATTTGGAGAATGTGGGCTTCTTAGTCGAAAGGAGAACCATCCTAAATCCTTAGCTTATCCCGACTTTCGTATATAATTAAGCTAATTTGGTGAATTTATAACTTAGGTTTGTTAATTGTTCTTAAAAGCTCAATTAAAAGGGTTTGGAAATTAAGAAGAGTCGAGATTTTTTTATATTGAATATTTTAGAACCGAATTCTGTAAAATTCGTCTAAAATAGCACTTAATTTAGCATCTGATTTAGAAAAAACTTCATATTATCTTAACTGCGTAAGGTTAATTTATTCTAAGGAAAAACAATTAGTTTTGTTCAAAAACTCGGAAGTTCTCTGAAATGAGCGACAGTGAAGTGTTATTACGATAGAAAAACCTACTTCCCATTTATTTCCGAGACACCCCGGGGAGTAATAAAACGGGTACTCGAAGGAGGCATAATTGAGCTGCAATCGTTGTTTCGTTGTTGTCTGCCATGTCTGCACTATGATGAAAAAAATTGGGACCGAAATTGTATTATGGAGTAGTTGTAAATTTGTTATTTTTAAATACCAGTCGCGTCGAGTACGAGATTTTCCCAAAAACATTAAGCCTAAACGTCGGACCAGTAAACGACGTTTATAGTAAGAGTAAAAAAAATGTTGAAAATACACGTTGCTTTTTGTTGTGAACAAATAAAAAATGTAAACTTGTATAGTTCGTATACTTGTAATAGTTTGTTGGTTGGATATTCTAGATATTAAGCCTATTTATTGTGTGTGCCCATTTAGAGTAGATTAGTAGTCTGTAGGTTTTCAATTTGTGGTTCTTGTCTAAATAAAAAAATCCCTCTCGGTGTGTTGCGGGTAACGTTTCTACAGGCGCTGGTACGGTTAACATTAGGATATTTGCCCCTTTAAGTTTGCTTCACCCTGAGCATCGAAGTGCGGCGGGTTAAACATTTCTACAGGCGCTCGTACGATTAACATTAGGATCTTTGCCCCTATAATGTTACTTTTCCTAACATCGGCTGTTGAACTGTTAAAACACTTCGGCTCGTAAACACGCTATGAAAAAAATTCTTTTTTTTTTGCAAATAATGGTTCAAAGACAAACCAAATTTTATAGGAAAGATTCTTGTTAATAAGCACCAGTAAAAACTGAAGAAAGGGTTAAGGACCTGCTCCCTTTAATTTTTAAACCATTTTAGTAGTGTTAAAGGTGCCAATAAACACTGTAAAATTTAAATAGACCATACCCATTTATTGATTATTTATTATGTATAAAAAATTCCTTTTTATATGCTTTTGATATGAAACTTATATTAAACAATTAAATTGTCCATGATTTAATTTACATTGAGCTGAACCAATAAATAATCCGTGTGAGATCAGGGAAATTATCTTGGGAATCTTTAAATAGTGGAGACAAAATCGAGTTTCAAATCCATTATTTTTCTTGAATGTAAAGATATCAGACATTATGGATTCTTGCTCGTGAACCATTTTTGTCTTTCGCGTTGCACAGTAATGTTATGGAGCTATTTCATCTGAACTTGTAAAAAATGTTTGTCGTAATCTACATCTTACTGCAACGACAATTAGATTTCGTATGTAACCTTACACGCCTTATACCAAGATTAATTAGGGTCCATCTATATTCCAGCTAATAGATCACTATGCGCGAACCCTACACTTTTGCCTTTGTAGCCTTAATACCGGGGATCAAGACTGTTACGTTAAATGAGCTCTATTAAGGCCATCCTGTTCATCTTATTAGACACATGACCAATACATTAGCCATCCAGAGAAGCGGATACGAACCGAAGCGAGATCCAGCAAATTAACTTTATGTATAGGACAAACTCGGTTCACCATGTAATAGTTAATAGTGCTGGGTGTTAACAAAACATGCCAGTTTGTTTTCTCGTTGCCTTTCTCTGTATTACTTGTATTACTTGATTCCGCAGTGTTCCCAAACCCCATACATCCATTAAGGCTGGCTAATTATTTTAAATCCTGAAATAAACTTCGTTACTGGTATGGCTAGACAAACCCACAATCAAGGGTCCCAGGAAGATAAGCTTGCCTTGTCTAAAATTATCCTCGTTCTAAACCAATTTATAAGTATGGTATTGGTTAAAAGTGGTCGACTAAAAACTAATAATTAAAAATTGCAACTTGACACTGTTCAGGAAGAACCACGGTCCAAAGTTCCCTGATTTGATACTTTTAGTTTTTATGAACTAATCGATGCAATCTGAACTGATTCAATCCTCTTTTATACGTAACAGTTTTCTTAAAACACCCCATCGTAAGAAAGAAGTGAATTATAAAATTTTTAAAGTGGGGTCAAATGGGGTCACAATAACTGGTTTCCGTTGACCTAGTACCATGCAAAATAAAGTGGACCCTTGAAAAATCGTCAATTTTACTAGCATAAAAATGTTTCATTTTATAATGATTCATGGAATAGATAATTCCACCATGTACCTTAGATTGTAGAGTGTTTTACCCTATCCTCTACCTCTATGGGCCATTATTAAAGTTAAGCGGTAGTAATTTATGTCGTTAAAGTTAATAATGGGTGAATTATGAAAGTGATAACGTATTTTTCTTTCCTGACCAAGGCTTAAGGGGTATAACTCAAAATAAATTAGTTAGCATTAAAACCCACTCTCCGGAGCTGCGTATATCAACTCCAGACATTTTATAAGCTAAGAAAAGTCCCCCTATTGTTCTGGTTCATCTCATATTACTTCTAGATGGATAGCCAATAAACTGAGCTAGTGATTAAGACATTATTCCAAGCATAGTTGCGTAGGACGATGAAAGAAAAAAATTTCCCATCTCTCTGTGTTCTTTTTCTTTCTTGAGAAAGATGGGGTTGAATGGCATAATGTGGCTTTTTTATGGAGAGGCAATATTTTAAAACAATTTTTATTACGCGTAATTTGCATAGAAAGAAGATTATGGCTAGCCCAAGAAGAAAATTCTAATAAATTTCTTTTCCTAATGCTAACGTCCTCCTTTTTTTCCTAATTTAATTCGATGCGTTTGAAAAGCTTTGGGAAATTGTATATAAGGTGTTTCTGATAAGTCTGCCATAAATTAAATTGCGTGTTCATGGCGTCAAACTGTGTGGGAAGTGTCAATGAACATGAGGTCTACAACGTTTGGGTACGGAGATATACATAGGAACCCAAACATTGGCAGCTAAAACAAGGTGTATTTAGCTTTACTTTACCAGCGTATGCACACTTCTACCCATTTCATAGTACACTTCTCCTAGATAAAGGTTGAATACCCAATAAGGTTCTTAGATATACGACTGTTGAAAGCTGGTATGTCTTGCTAATACTTGTTTTAGAGACCAATGCTTAGGAGACCATATCTTCGCAACTAAACGTTGTAGACCCCATGTTCTTAGCCATTTTCTACTCAGTTTGACATGACCATAGAATAGTAGACCAAAAATGCTGCTCAGTCTTTGTAGGAGACGAATTGTCGACAAAATTCCAATCGGCGTTTCATCAAAAATATTTGACTAATACCGATTTCAGGATTATGAGTTGAAGAAAAACTATTAGATAACATTTAAGGTGTTGGTCTTAAAATGGGGAAACACAATTACATCACCATTAGTGCTTACTTAATGCCACTACCGGGTCCTGCTTTGCCTTTCAAACACGAAACGTAACGGAAGTGAAATAATGGATACGAAAACGAAATAAGCGAGTAAACCATTTTTTTGCTTTTGCTTTCGTTACACGTACCATTAAGCAAATGTAGAAGCGTGTTTATGCAAATTAAACGAAATGGAACACATTATCTTGAAGTATAATAGATGGGGTTCTTATAACTGCGTAGATTTGAATAAAGCGCGGACCACACCTTGGCTATCTAGTCAATTTTATGGGAACGGAAATTGAACCTATTATTAGATTAGGTGGAGTTCAATTTATAACGGAACACGACTCTGAATTCTAAAGAAATACAGGGTGGTTTCTGAAAGTCTGTTACAAATTAATGGGTGTTTTCTATTGGTCAGTGTGAGTCAAAAAATATGTACGAAGCTCCAATTACCTAAGTTTTAAACCGCCCCAATTTGAGGTACACGTCACGCGAAATTTCCTTCGCAAATCACGAAATATAATTTTTATAAATTGATGTTTGGATTACGTTTCAACATATGTGTCACTTTTCAATAATTATGAAAATATTCTTCTGTTTCAACGCATGGTTATTGACTGTTATACATTATTGACACACAAATTGTGTGGTCCATGTACTTCTTTGAAGGTAATTCTAGAGGTTAAAAGCTTTAGGACGGTCGGTTAATTCTCAAATAAATAAATAAATAAATAAATAGAATGTACTTTTTTTTTACACCAATACAATGCAGTCGAAGAGACAGCTAGTGTACTTATCCAAACTTTCCCGTAAACGCAAACCCCTTTCAAACAGCAAAGCCTTGTTCTCCCGAATAGCCAACAACAAGCTTTTACAGAAAAACCAAAAATAAGGGACATATCCGGTCTTGAGTGCTAAAATAAAAGAAAGATGAAATGAAAATAAAGAAAAAGTATATATAGGAAGAATCGGATTTTATATATATATATTTTTTCTATACTTGTGTGAAGTAAGAGATCCGCCGGTTCGTCTCAAAAGCATTCTTTCTTTTTCCTCTCTTCTTTGATTTGGGTTTTCTTCAAACAATCTCTTTTTGTTAGGAGGCCTAGTTTCCACTTTGTCTTGGTTTTTCTTTGAAGCTGGTCACGCCATTCTCTTCTTTCTTTCTGCTCTAGTTGGCCCTTGTATGGATACTCTATTTTTTAGGCCTTTTAGATTTAACTTCTTCTCTATTCTCAAGATAGTTAGATCTACCAGGAATTAATTTATTTACACACTTTAATAGAGGAATTTTAAATTTTGACTTAGATGTACAGAATAGGTTTAATGTATATTTAATTCAGAAGTAATATTACGAGGAAGCTTTACTCGGAGTTCAATGTATTATTTTCTTCAGATTGTATATAATTAGACCAAGCTGCTCGCTTTAAGAATATAATTCCCTTTTATTGTTTTTATTTAATTTTTTTTCCACTTTATATTTTGAAAGTCTAATGGCTGAAGTTTTCTCAACACTTCAAAATTTACTTTTAACAGAAGGAGATAATAGAAGAAGGATGACACTCTGTGTCTTCTTAATACATTAGTTATGTAACATGATTCTTCCCAGGCTCACCCTATTTGTTTGTTCTCCTGCTCATCAAACTTCAGATAGGCATCGCGCCATGGGGTGAATTCTATAACTGTTTGATGCTAAATCCTCAGCAATCAACCCATAAACCTCGTCTTGACGTGGGACAAAAATCCACAAGCATGCGCCTTGGCAAATAGTTAAGCGCTAATAGAGTAATGATGAGGGAACTATTTATCGCGGATGTGATTCGGTTTAGTAACCTTGCTCCAAATGTTGTGATGTTGGGATGAATCATGTTAAAATTGACCCGCTTTGTGGTACACTTTTCTCGAAGATAAGTGTTATATAATTCTGCTTTTAATAACTAAACCTTCATAAATCCAACACCTACCAAAAACTCTAAGCCTAAAGTTTGCAAACATTCAGGAGTTGACACTTTTGCATAAATCATTAAAGTTTAAAACCACGATGGAGAAATGGCCATTATAACTCATACGCGGATGTAAACCATGTTTTTTTACCTTGTATCTTTGGAATAGATAATACTAAACATAAATATGAAGTTTCAGCATCCATCTGGGAACCATAAATTCAAAAATCCGTATAGAGAAAAACCGCAGCAGCCGCAAAATTACTAACCATAAATCCGAGACAAGGTCTGCCTTGTTCTAATCAATACATCCGCATCGTATCGTCACAAGTCATAAACCTAACAAAGTCTAAAGGAGTAAAGGAACCATAGGGATAATTCCTTCATTTTGGAATATCCTTCGTCGTAACCTCTGATCCCTAGATAGGCCTATCTTCCGCGGTTTATTTTTTTTTATAAGTAGACAAGGCTTAGCAGAATCGATCCATCTACGGTCTTTTTACGCGTACAATTCTCAGTTGCCGTATAAATATTAAATTGGCTGAAGATAAAAAGGGGTAAGGAAAGATTTCGTATTCCATATACAAGGGTCCATCTTTCTTTTTGGGGGCCCTCTTATATTTGTTCCGGGCTGCTTCCGCGGTAATTTATGACCTTATCAGGAAACAAAAATAATTTCCTAAGGCCTTCCTTTACTTCCCATGGGGCCACAGATATTCGTTACTAAAAGTAAGAGGTATGGTATTTGCAATTGAGAAACATGACCTTTGAACCTTGGCCGTGAAACGCTTGTCCGTAAAAATTTCACGGAGAAGTTAAAGACCTTTAAATTAATCGAAATAAAGTTTAGTATGGAATTTAAAAATATACCAATGCTCTCATAAATAAAACCCAGGAAACTGACGTGAAAATACGTCTTACCGACCTTGTTTAGGGAAAATCAATATTTAACATCAAATAGTGGTCTTTGCTTCCACAACTTGAAGCGATCCTACAGCTAGTAAGATGCATTGGCCAAGCTTTTGTCTGTTGGTTTTCCCTTTCCGTTGTGGGTAACTTTCCCTTTTTCTTGGATTTGGGTCGAGGAATTTCCGAATTTCATCCGAAAGGGTTCCGCCACCGCAAAACGCGATCGAATATCTCATTTTTCGACCGGGTACGTTTTCGCCTACTAGATAAATGAAGGGATCAGTTTAGGACCCTGATGGCTTTTCCTCTCTATACGCCTAGAAAAGTTTCAAGGGTCCTAAACTTCCTGCCAAAAACATACGACCATCCAAGCTGCTATAGCCACCAATTTATTATCTTGGCATACTGCCCATGCAATCAAGAACTTATATAAAAGACCCTTGGTTTCCATGAGCTCAAATATTTTGCACTGAACGCGATGCACGAGGGAACCGGAAATGGTGGGAGATAGAAATAATGAGGTCAGACCAATTCCACATTTCAACGTTCAAAACTCTCTTCTGGGTTCTTGGAGCGCCAGTTTCACATTTTCAACTGGTATTTTCAAACCTGAGCGTTGCTAATGATGTTTAACCATGCGGTACAAGACAAACATGAAATTTAATTCATAAATTTCGTGTATTTTCATGGCCCTTTCCTTAGAAAATGAAACCATTTTTATCCTTGGATTTTAAAACGTTTGTGAAATTTGAGCGTTTATTTGGCGCTGCAACCTTTTTAGTTTTCCTAAAGATTATTATTCTCCGATTCGACTGAAATGTTGAAACTTGAAACCCCGATTCTTGACTGCATGCACTTCAACTATAATTAATATTTCCACTGAATTTGGAAATTTAATTGTTGTGTTATTGTTACGAATGGTTTTGCAAACACGCGTCAGATCGAGTTTGAATGAAATTTTAATATCCCCTCAGTCAAAATTTCACTTACGTTGGCAGTAATCATATACTTATATGTCTAATAGGGAGGATGTGGCTGGAACTTTGTATCTAAAATTTTGACACCTGTCCCCACTGAGTGAAGTTCAAATGAAATTTAGGGTAAAATTATTTCCTTGAAAACTTCAGGGACATTATTTAATAATTATAATTACTTTAGGTTATAAAATATTTTAAATTAAATTAATTTGGAAGAGAAGGTTTTTCTATAAGTTTGCAATTCCAATTATACATTTAAATATAATTATATGGCAATAATAATAATAATTATTTTTGGTTATAGTATGATTGAATTGAATCGATTTGGAAGGGAAGGGTTTCTATAGATTTGTAAATTTAATTAGACGTTTAAACATAATTTAATGTCAATAATAATTATTATTTTAGGTTGTAGTAAAATTTAAATTAATTAAATTCACAAGAGAAGCTTTGTAAATCTAAGTATACTTTTAAACAAAAATTGAATGTCAAAGCAATAATTTCAACTGTTGGTTTAGACTCTTCTGACCTATTTAATTCTTATCCAATTCGAATTAATCTTTAGACCACAATTAATTCTCTCCAAACAATGAACAATCTCTTTCTACTAATATAAATTTAGAAATCCATTTCCTGAAGTAAATCGCATTATTAAACTTTTCTAACATAATCCAAACCGAAACAACACGGAATCTTGAATTTTCAAGCATATTCTAACATCGGTACTCTTAATGGAAAGTTAAATAATTTAGAGTCGATTTTCCTGAAAGATTTGAAGAAATGAAAAGCAAGCAAATGCTGCAATAATTAAATAGACTTCGTGTCGTGGACTTCCGATGCTGTTAAATTCAATTTCAATTGAAAGACATCACCTACATTCTAATTTTCTAAAACGCTGGTTGACCAACAATAATTTCCCCGCATTCCATATCTCTCATTTCCACCTAATGTCCGTAACCCTTCCTATATCTGTATGAAAAAGCCTCGTGTATGGGGTAATGTCCTCTAGGTCTAACTGGGTAATTGATATAATACGACAAACAGCAACCGCCGGTTATACAAAGTGTGGTTAGTTTTGGACAAGGGGAGCTAGGAAGGCGGAAAGTTCGAACCATTGCAGGGGTAACATCACATTTAGGCTTAACCCTTAACAATGCCTGGTGACGTCATAGGCACTATTGATCGGAAAAGCAGTTAGAGGGGAAAGATAGGAAGGCAGTACCATTTCCGAATAGAAATTCGATTTGAAACGAGGCCAAGTGTACGTTCGCTTCTACTGTAGCTCTGTGCAGGAAGAGGGGGGTGGGTATACTGTTCTCTACGCGCGTTATAAACTCTAATCTCTGCTGAATCAGCTCCAGTTTCTGCACTCTGCGCTCCATCCCTTTCCTCTTCCTCTCTGATGCTAGAGACTCGCTCGCTTGCGCTAGTCCAATTGATTCGCGATAACGTTGCTCTGTCCAATATGCGTCGTGGAATGAAGATAAAGGAAAAGCAAATAATTTTAATGAATATTTGTTATTAGGAACTATTTACGAAAGGATTTTGAAATGCCTAAAAATCAATGTTTACTGGTTGGTAAATTCCCATTAGTTCATTTGTAAACAACCTCTTGAGCAGAATGTCATCTTAACCATAGAGGATGTACAGTAGAGGAGTATGCAATTGTTGTATTCAGTTCTTATTCAATTTTATGGAGCTACTTTCGGCTCTCGTTTTCTTGGTGGACACGTGATTATCTTTGTCTGAATACCACTTCCCATCTCCATACGGTAAAGCGGACGATATTTTTCAACCAATGATATCTCTTGTACCGAAAGTAATCATAACCCAATAGGGAAAAAACCGGAAATGAATAGGCCTAGTAAAGATTTGGCAAAATATTCCCTAAAGGCTAAAGTGTCTACTCCTCAACTGTGTATCCTCTATGTCTTATCGTACCTTCTTCTCTATTACTCCTCTGTCATTGGACGCTCTAAGGACCTTTAGTTTATATACGACAATCGATATAGTATAGGTTCGTAAGCGATAAGCTCTAGACTAATGTGATGGGAATACAATAAATTTCAACTTGAAATATCACCACGTACGAAGTTAGGCATTCTATTATCGCTTACCTTTGCTTTCGTCTTCAAAGATATAAGATTTAAGCATCTTATAGAAATAGCACTTGCTATCGTTTGAAGATGGAGCGTCTGGAAATGCAGACCCTTATGATCTATCGAACCCAATTAATCCTTCCTCGCAAGATCTTTAATTTCATTTTGATTTAACGACGTTGAGTTTTAATTGCCTTTGCTAGAGCTCTCGAATTTTGTAAAAATGCAATTGCATCACGCACAATTTCTTAACGTGGCACATCAACTATACTTGATGACAATCCTGTTGACAAATTAGAAAGAAAACGCCATGAAGGGGAGGTAAATACAAAATTAAGGGAAATTGACATCAAATTCGAAAGAAATAGAACTCCTAAAATTTTAGTTGGCGCATGCGTAAGAAGAAATATCAAATTTTCATAAATTTTAATAATTGAATATGCAATTGCACACTCGTCGGAGGCTATTTCTACGCGAATCATTTTAGCAAACGCGAAAATCCACTTCAGAAGTAACCGAATTATCTACGCCCTCTTTCCTTTCGTTTGGAGCTGCAGTCCTCGACGAAGTGAAGAGTGCGAGTTAAGGGGGCAGATGTTCACTTTCTCAGAAAATCTAAATAGGGAACACTAAATAAATATCCCAATTGGGAAACAAGGAAGGCGAGACCCTTCACTTATTCTCACTATGCAATCAAGATAAAACAAAACCAATATCGGATTGTCTACCATTGGGTCGAATCCCATTGGATCGAATGTCTCGTTCGACCGAATCCCATTAGACCGAATACCGCAATTTGGGCGGTTTTCCAATCATGAATTTTCCTTTCAATCCTATTTTTCTATTGATTTTCCTATTAAACTTCTTGTTATTGCAGAAAATACTAAACCAAACGTAACCTAATATAACAGTAATGTTTTGGAAAAGGCATATTTTTGGAGAAGTCAATGAAGCTAAATTTCAATATTTTGGAAAGGCGTAACATTGTTAAATGATTTATAAATTATTACTAACCTAATTTAACCAAACCTAACCTAACATAGAAGTAATGTTTTGGAAAAGGCATATTATTTGAGAAGTCAATGAAGCTAAACATCAATATTTTGGAAAAGGCGTAACATTGTTAAATGAATTATAAAATATTACTAACCTAACCTAACCTAACCTAACCAAACCAAACCAAACCTAACCTAACATAACAGTAATGTTTTGGAAAAGGCATATTATTTGAGAAGTCAATGAAGCTAAATTTCAATATTTTGGAAAAGGCGTAACATTGTTAAATGATTTATAAAATATTACTAACCTAACCTAACCTAACCAAACCTAACCAAACCTAACCTAACCTAACCAAACCTAACCTAACCAAACCTAACCTAACCTAACCTAACCAAACCAAACCAAACCTAACCAAACCTAACCAAACCAAACCAAACCAAACCAAACCAAACCTAACCTAACCAAACCTAACCAAACCTAACCTAACCTAACCAAACCTAACCTAACCAAACCTAACCTAACCTAAACTAACCTAACCAAACCTAACCTGACCAAACCCAACCTAACCTGACCTAACCAAACCTAACCTAAACTATCCTAACCTGACCAAACCCAACCTAACCTGACCTAACCAAACCTAACCAAACCTAACCTAACCTGACCTGACCTAACCTAAACTAACCTAACCTAACCTAACCTAAAAATAAAATTGATTTTCTTATTAAACTTCTTGATACTGCAGCAAATAATATGTGTTCACCAATAACATTCTTCAATAAATTTCAGAAAATAACTTCCATTTTTGGAAATTGTCTAACCCTAACCTAACCATACCTAACGTAATCTAACCTTACCATTAAGAGATCTCCCTCCCAAGTACTGACGGCGCTCGATGCTGCTTAACTTCTTCGATCATCCAAATCACTTTATCCATTGCGCTACTGGAGCCCGGCAACTCAAGGAAAACGCTATGATTTTATATGTGTAAACCCATCCCATTCAGTCGAAAGCTCTTCCATTTAAATATTCCAATTCAGTAGAAAATCGCTCTTTGGGCTATAAATTGTTTTAAATTTGGCTACAATTTTAGAAATTTGAATTCGATCCAACGGGATTCTATCCAATAGGATATTACCCAATATCGCCCTACTAACAGCTCGTAAGATAAGTTTCACAACAATTTTGAAACGAACCTATTATTTCAAAACGTCGAATAATAATAGACTTACTAAAAGTTGTATGAACCCTGTACGACAAGGCTTACCCGTTTAAAAAAACATTATAGCTTCAGGACTTTCACCGTGTACTGCCCCCTCCTGTTTACTTAAAAACATTACGAAGTGGGAAGGGCAATATGAAACCAAAGACGCATCACGAAAGAGAAAATATTGAAGGCATTAGAGATACCCTTCGTGATAGAAGTTCATTTACAATTTAGCTCAGAACCTCCTTAATAGTTGCTAGTCAGGCTAAACGCTTTGACCGCTACTCCGTTAAGTACTATGAGGCTACAAGAACGAGGTCACTCGTTAGTAGAGTGAAAGGTAAGGTACTATGAAGATCTTAATGCTGTTTCACTGCCAGGAGAAATTGGAAGGATAAACTCTCATATTTGGAAAGGATAAGGCTGCCAGGCCTCGTTAGCAGGGAATTTATTAGCTAATTTTCTTGTAAAGACTGGATGGAAGCCTAGTCGTTAAGTGATATGTACTTTTTTGATCGATATCACAACTGCGGGGCGAGTCTGCTAAAGGTGAATGGGATTGCTTAGCGTCTATTATGGATTAAATATATATATACTCTTGTATGTCTGAAGGTAATGGCGGATTTCTGTCATCGAGGCAAACTGGTTAGGAGTACTTGGAGTAGACTGCGGTTAATCCATAAGTTATATTTAGTCGGTCGTTTGACTTGGATGTCTTTGGGGTTGACGAAAGGTCATAAGATGAAAACTTTTAATTTTCTATGTATGGGACACCCCAATGTACAATTGCTTACGTCGATTTTGCTGTTCAACCAGACTGTTTTATATCGCATGCGCACTGAGCTGTTTTCGCGCATTTCAAGCTTAGCGTATAGATTATAAAAAATACTTCAATGTGAAATGATACACCTGAAAATTTATAAAAGATACTCTTAAAAACACCATGTGAATATTTAATCCTAAATGAGCATGCAACCATCGCAATATTCGATAATGATATTGTTTAAGCTTCAACCCATGAATCGAATATAACTTGCTTCAAACAGAAACGTAAACTTGTTCTTTTCAGATATAATTATAGGACAAAACACACAAAGCTCTTGTTATTACAACCAACAAAAGATATGTACCTAAACATAATAAATTTTCCTACCTATATATGATACTTATCATTATAGTAGGTATATATTGTTTATGTATGTGTGTATCTCTAGCATCCCTGAGGCTATTTTTGACCATTCTCAACCCTTTCTCGATTATTGGATTACGTAAACCACGTGTATTGTCTCTACACTGAAGCTTAACATTTAACCACGGTTATATAAGGACACGTGGTAAAAATACCTTGTATTTTCATCTTTGTATAATTTAAGGCCTTAATATGGTAGGAGTAGACAGTTTTTTTAGGCGGGTTGTGTGCTGGGAGCAAACAAAGGATCTCTGATCTAAGCCTTGGGGTTGACCTTATACACTTTCAACGTAACTATGGACCGCGCTAAGCCTCGCGGCTTTGTTTTGACTCTAGAAACTTTAGATAGCTTCAGCACCAATTTTATGCGGGTATAGCGGATGAGAGAAACCTTCAGGATCTAAGAATTTTATATTGCGTGACTTTAAAAAGTAAATAATTTCGGGCAATCTGAAGTTCTTTAAAGATATACAAGATAAACCCGTATTACGAGTATGTCTTATTACCAGTTTTACTGGGTTGGTGTACGTTGTAACATAAGCTACGTAAGCTCCTTTGCGATTGTTCATCTGTTAACAATTGACTAAATATTTAACTTGAATTTTCGACTTTAAAAGGGTTTAAAGTCTACAGGTTACGTAGAAGCGACCACTAGTGTGTTTTAGGAATGACCCCTTAATTAAATGAACATTGTCTATCAGTTTCTTAATTAAATTTAAGGGATCATCCGTAAAATACTCCAATCTTAACTTGAAAACTGTGTCCCTTGGGGCAACATGTTATTGAACATTTTCGACTCAAAATCGCCCAAAGAACATCCCCCTTAATTTATGTATAGACGTTTCAGAAACAGCCTTTATATACTATAAATACTTGATTTAATTGGATCTCTAAAACATCAAAACATAAAAAAATAATAAAAATAAGAGTTCCATAAACAATTCTGCGAGAAGCCCTGGATAAATTTGTTCAAAATCCATGAGTATATAGAAGCAACAAAAATAAGAATGTCAAAAGCTTTTAACATATTTTTTTTTTTCAGTATTAAGAGTAATTTTATTTTTTATATATAATGCATTGGGTATTAAATTTTGTGGAAAGGGTATTATACTTTATACTTACGTCTTTGATACCACAAAGAAAAATATATCTTCTTTAAAAAAATTGACAAAAAATAAAAAAATATTTCCCTTTTACATTTCAGATCAGTCAGTAAATCGAATTCATCGAGAACGTATCAACGTTGCAGTGGAAGCTTCATTTCATCTTCATTGCTTATAAGGTAGAACCCTTTTAACGTTTTTCCTGTTTTGTCCAACTGTCTGGTCTTGTGTATTTTTGTGACAATATAATTGGACGTTCGCTACATTGTCGAATTGTTCGGATTGCTTTAAAAGGGATTGTTCTACAGGGTTGTGACAATGCCTGGAAGTCCGGAAAGGTCGGGGATTTTGCAGGAAAAGTCAGGGTTTATTTTCGAAATGTTATTATTTGAACTAGTACGCCATTTTGGTAAATTTATAGACGTGAAAGTGCTAGGTCATAACCTCTTACTTTTGATAAGTATTCAAACTGCCCAGATAAGATTATTTTACGCCTTTGGAGTTAATTTTCATTGTATTATCTACACTGGAATTAAGCTCTAAATAATTAGTTTAAGAGTTAGGATTAGGGTCTTTTGTCTGAAAATTTTAAAGAGGAAAGTTTTGAGATTAAGTTTAACAACCGCCTGATTTTACAAGCAGCTGTTGCAAAGGTTTCATTATCAGGTTATAGGCTCTTAAAAGGCTTATGTAAGAGCTACATCTGATTATAAGCGTGCTAAGTAACGGTTGGCCAGTAACGGGATTCAACGAGCTTAGAATTTGACTATCCGTTTTAAGTATTTGCCAGCACTCATCCTGATTCCCGTTAAACCTTCTGTACCCTTCTTTGTACTTCACTTTTAATTCAGAATTACTGATGTGCCTGTGATGAGGGTTTGAACAGTGTTATAAATTGGCTAAGTTTCTTCATTTCTTTTGGTATGTACCATATAAAGGATTTCAATTTGGAAGCTTACATATACATCGCGAGTGTGAATTTAAATATCACAAAACATCGAAGAATTAAGTAAGCTTAGGTTGAACTGAACCGAATCTCCCTTTTACCAAAGGTGTGATCGCAATCGTTCTTTCTCGTATGATATGCTGATTTACACATGATTTAGGACCCCATTAAGTTGAAAGACGCGTAATTTCGAAAGGTCCCTTGTCGCGTCTATATAGTATTCAAGCCATTCCGTGTCACGTCTTACACGTGACACCCTTTCAATCTTTGAGATTCTCAGTATGTCACGCGTTTCGAGAGCCTCGAGAGACTAATTACTCTCTTTAATCCTATTAAATAGTTACTACCCAATTTTAGAGCTAATTGCCTATAAAACCTTGAGCTCCCGGATTCCAATTTGCACTCCTATCATAACCCTATAATGCCCTATTAGTATGGGTTTAGACATTGTCCATGCGAGACGAAATGAAAAATTGCTGCGCCATCTTTGTTTGAACGTTTCTCCTCCAATCCGGAACATAATTGAGACGAGGCTCTCTTTCATTATCTTCCTTGGCTGAGACTTATATCACATTACGCTCTTAGAAATCCTCCACCAGGGGAATCCCCTCTTTCCTCTTATAAAAGACCCATACTTATGAAGAGTGTGATATTCTTATGTCCTTATTTATACTCGGCATTGCACTTTGGAATCATGATATCGGGACTTAACCGTCTTAACAACGTGACTGTGTTTTCACTGAATTTAGGACCGAGTTCCATCAAGAATTAAATTCAATCGAGAATACCTAATCAGTAAGACCTTAATATATTGGAAATGGCTTACCCGTTAATCTTAACTTGAGGACGTGAGACTACTTATGTCTATGGTGCGTTAGTTATCACTCCTCGGAGGTGGGAAGTTTGATACTGAAGTGGCATATATAGTAAGCGGGGCATCCGTGGCTGTTTGAAAATCCCAGCATGCTTTTCGAGGTTGGGCGTCATTGAATGCAGCCATGAACCTCTGGGTGGAAATATTTTTACTATCTTAGTCAGTAGTTCTTGTTACTATAACCAGGTGGCACCTAAAGCTTAACCCCCAACTGAAAACCAGGGTACTATGGGTAAATTTTACGGCCATGCATGTGTATAGCGCCCTCTAGTGTTAGCACTGTCGAGTATGATTACTACTCCAGTTTAAACTTCTCTCCGTTCTGAATTTAATCTAGTTAAAAATGCGAGGCTTACGTCACTACGTAAGAAGACGCACTCTTTGAGACGTCGCAATGCATCTCTAAGCTCTGATTGTTGTTACCTTCAAGAGCGGCAGTATGTGAATGATGTGTCTTTATTACATTTTTTTAGAGGCTTTCCCGCGAAATTTTTCAATCAAACTATGAAACTTCTATTTTCGTCTTGCATCTAATCGGCTTAAGTGGGCTTTAACTAGACGCAGCGACTTCCATTTTCTTATCATTTTCTTTTTTGCAAAATTTTAATCCCCAGAAAGTGTCCATCTCGCGTTTATTTGACGAGCGAGAAATTTTAAAACTTAGGTATATTTAGTTTGAAAATAAACTTTTGACCCTCTATATAATATCCCGTTCAAATTTCGGGGATTATTCAAATTAGGTTTAGGAGGTTATTTTCCAAAATATTATACAAAATTTTATCGAAGGCTATATTGCCTCGAGAAACATTCGGTATAAATATACTTTAATCCGCTATTTAAATTTTAAAACATTCTCTAATCCGTTACAATTTTAAATAAACACAATTTTGTATTAAATTTTATAAGCTACTTATATTTGAACTGAAAATGGCGACGGAAAGCGGATTTTGAACTCGGAATTTAGTACAGTTCAAAGCTTTTTAAGGTTTTTTTTATAGAAATCAAGAAATGATCCTGCCAAGGAGTATATAACTCTAATGCTTGCAAAAGTAGCCAGTAAAATTTAATGAGAATATTTCGTTATACTCCGATTTCTCGAGCAAACTTGCGCAAATCAGTGAATATTTACGCCAAAAAATGTGACATATACAGTTCAAAAAAAAAAAATCCCTTGTTGATTTACTCTTGAAGAGTATGAACTATCGCTTTTACAAAATGTGGTTTTACGATTTGGCCTAATATTAGTCTGTATTGATGATCAGATATTTGTAAAATACACTCCTTTTTTGCGACTTTTTATTTCATGATAACTTCGTATAAATTTACTTCTCGTCAAACGCAACAAACATAATTTACAATATATTGTAATAGACGCGGGAATGTGTAGGTGTTTTCCTCAATCCCTAGAGCGAGAGTGTATAACGTTTAGGACAATGGTATCATAACGACCAGTGCCATTTTGGAATCTTCAAGCTATCATAAAATAAAGGTAAATGCTTAGCCTTTACCGTTACCGGTAACCATTTTACCATCAAACGGCGCTAGAAACTGACACTTTGTAGTGGTGAGAAAGGCGCTGTCCTACGTCGTACGTCTTTATTATTAAGACCGACAACGCCCTCTAGGCTTGCCTCTGAATATAAATTAGAAGTATGAAAATATACGACGAAAACGCTATGCATCACTTTTACAACTTTGTGAAAAATTGTTCCGGATATCTTTTCTGAGATGGCTGGAAGCTTTTACCTACTTTGAAAGGGATACTTAAACTATTCCCTTTCAAGAAAAACGCTTCTCATAAATACTCCTTTTCCAAAGATAACGATCTTAGAGATTACATAAATTTAAAATTATTGTTCTCTCCCAAATTAAAAATATTTTGTACTTAAGTATCTCTTTAAGGAAAGGGCAAATTTGTTTTCGTTATGTGTTTGGCCTACCTATACAGCCATTTCTTTTTGATGTTTGTGGCCAAGGAAGGAGCCTGGAAAAGTGGAACAACCATTAAGGGGTTCTCTTCGTGGTGGTATACTGGTATATATAGGGTGTCCCTAATTTTTTTCAATATCGCACCACCACCATCTGCGGGTTTTGAGCAAAAGTAAGTTTGATATGCGGCCATCATATTTTCAATTTTGTGAAGGTTTTGAGGCCGTAGAGACGAAAAAAATGTGCGGTTTTTTTCTAGCGGTTAGGGCTGACTTATTGAGGAAAATGTGTCAAAAATAAGCGACGAGGCAAATATTACTCATTTTAAAAACAACTTATGCTAAAGATATTTAGATTTAAAAACTTACAGCACGCCATAATCGAGCTATGACGTCAGACATTTATGGTACGTTTACGAAGCCTAATCAGATTAGCCAATTACTTAACTGGCTTTTAAAGGATCAGCTTAATAAAACAAATCTTTCTTGAACTTTTCGTCACGTCGTCGATAAAATTAACAAAGTAAATGATGCTAGGTCTACATTTATATTAAGGTAAGGCAGTAAACTTTCCCACTTTGCTTTTTTTGGCCGTAACAATTACGACTACTCAGTTAAAATCGCCCAACGTGTGAAATATACTTCCCCAGGCGTAAAGCAATATAACTTCTGAACTGAGACTCTCCGAATGTGCTCAACTGTAGGCCTAATTAGGCTAAATTAGGCCTTAAATTTACGCTTTGTTTCGTTCCCCTTCCCGAGTTACTTAAGTCACGCGTAAAGGTTTCGCTAATAATCGTAATTAAGAGATTTTTGGGGGAAGAGACAGGCGCACAAATTCCTTCTCTAGGTACAATTCGGGGAAAGAAGAAAAATTTAGCTAATCTTATTTCGCCTGTATTTTTCTTTCTTTTTGCTCACCTTAGCTTCGACTGTAACTACTTACCTCGTGTTTTTCGGAGCGTGAGGTTTCCTAGTTTAAATAGGATTAACGGAAATGGGGGGAGGGGACGGGGAAAAGGAAAGCATCACCTAGGTTGCGTCTTATTCTGTCGTTTCCTTTTGCGTAACTTCTAGTACGAGGAAGTGTTGTCGAAAAGCGGAAATTATCAAATTCAGGATTCTTTCCATCGGAGTAGAGTACGGAAAGATGGGTTTTTGGGTACTGGTATTCCATAATTCTGTGTTCATCAACTTCTGTAGAAAGCGTATACGCATATACTTAGAAGCGGCTAGGACATCCCTTAAAAAGAAAAATCCACAGGATAATTTCTTAACTCTAGCCGCTTGGAAGAATAGTCTGAATAATTTGTAACCGCCGAGAGAAAGAGAGAGAACAGTGGGTTGGGTCTGGAAAGGAAAGTTGTGCCTGGGAAGTTCCCTTCAAGAACACCAGCCAGGACAGAGATCTATATTTGAAATTAAGATAAAAGCACGCTAAGCCTTTGCAGAAGTCTGGTGGATACACGCTGTGCCCCACTAATCACTTCTTTGATGCCCCCACCAGCCTTTCTTCCTTTTTTCTTATAGAAAATGCAAGATTTAAGCCGCTACTTCTTTTGCTAGGGCACCGGGTCCCTCTTTTTTACGCTTGCTTAATTTGAGAACTGTCCCGGATTTCTTTTCTTTGTCTTTTATAAAAGTGTCTAAAGAAGAACAAGAAAAAAAACTGTATATACGGTCGAAATGCACGCTTCTCTAAACTTGTGAAGGGGGAAACTGTGGTATGTTTGTATGAACACGGAGAATGAACAATAGAGAAGAAGTTTAAAACGTTAAAAAATGTTTAACCATTCAAAAAGTCAGCCATTGCATGCATGGGGAAGGTGAAAATATTGTGAAATATTGGGGGGCCTGAAATTCCTTTTCAAATGAAACAAACTTAATTCGTCTATTGTTCGTTCTTCTTGTGGTCTAAACGCTACATTAGCTACCGCCTGCACTTTTTAAAATTAGGTATCGCGCGTATCACTGTCACCTTGAACCATTGGCAAAGGCTTAAAATTTTCCCTTAGCCTTTCCTGCGATGGCATGCCATGATCCCACAGGCTTACGTGAAGTTGTTATTTGTAGCTTCTCTCTGAGGTCCTTGACATTCCACTTATGGAATCTTGTCTACCATTTTTCTAAATCTTTCTTACGAGTACTACATTCTACAGCGGCCTAGCCGAGGCTTAATGCCTTGAAGTGGGTCGCTTATTGTTAGAAGGGAAAGGTATAGTATCGAGTAGAGAAAGCGAGTATATAGTGGAAAAAGAAAATCGCTCGGAGAAAGTTGTCGAGCGACAGTGGACGGTCCGCGGAGTAAATGGAGCGACCTGCTCGGGTAAAACCTTTCTTCCTGGTCCCTGACAAAACATCTTGTCCACTCGCTGGACCGTAAATTGTTTCCTACCTCAGTTGCTTCGCGAGCTGCGAGAAAGGACATGTATGTATAACGGTAGAAAAAGATTGGAAAGAAATAGAAACCGCGTAGCGAGGCGGTAAAGCGGATATTTCTTCTTCAAAGGAATGTCCGAAAGCTCGCGCACCTTGTCTTAAGCACTTTCCTTTTTTTTTCCTGATACTGAACTTACCTTGACTCGAGACATCGTTTCAAATACCATTTCTCTTCCGAATGTGCCTGTAAGAGGCGTTTGTGTTTAATTAATTACTTCTCTCGATTTATATATTGAATACTAAGCACATTCTAAATATATTATGTCTACGCCGCATTGTGTTTACGAGAGTTATTACGTAGCTAATCGTAAATTGCTTATAGTATTATAAAGGAAATTATAAATATGGTGCAGAGATGATACTGAAAGATGGTGGAGGAGCTTGTGTCATGATCAAAAGAACCGTGATTTTAGTGAAATTTTGCGGATGAATCTATGACGTTTCACCTACGTCACTTCATGACAAGCTCTCAGTAACTAGTGACAAACTTATGGAACATATCTTTCGCATTTATGCTCTTAAACAATGGATCGTCACATCTTCCAAAATGGCGGTCATAAATCCTGAAGACATTAAATTTCAAAATACCGCAATTTACCTTTGCTAGTGTCATTACTTTTATGTTGAATATTGGACTCTCATTAGAATTTACGTTACTTATTATAAATGAATATATTACGTGAAACTGCAAATATTATGAATATTTTAAACACCGTCCGAAATGTTAAATATGTTTAAGTACATATTCAAATAGGGTCATCTCTATAAATTGTAAATCATGATCCCTCTATAGCTCTTCAAGCCTTGGTTGAAATATTTCCCAGTTTCTGTTTTATCCCGCAGTCATTCGAAACGCCTGGAAAGGTAAACACTGTTCTAAAGCTCAAAGTCTTGTAGTATATAAGTAATATATTCGGGATTTTCATAACGCGACACCGATTTCCTCCCGATCCCTAAGGTACATAGATGGTTGTTACCTTTTAAAATCCTTTTCTCAGTTTTCTCATTTCTAGTCAAATTTATCCTCGCTATGAAACTCATAAATATCTCATATTGTAGATTGTGCAGGGTTTCTATTACGAATTCATTAGCCCCGGTACGAGGAACTTTTGGTGCGTGGTGCTCCTAAATCCCTTTCATGATTAAAATTCTAATATCGGTCTCGTATAAATCACCAGAGTACTGATTCTCTTTCTCTCTCTCTTTCCACTTTTAAAACCTTATATATGCCTAAAGGGTCATTTTTATAATTCCTTCTGCCTGCTAATAAGCTTCTCTTCTAGAGAAGATGGGAACCGTGTAGTATACGTGTCCCATTTAGTTTTGGGGATTATAACGATACGCTGAGAGGTAGAATTAAGTAAGTGGTAATTTAAAATTTGGGGTAATAACTTAGAACCAACGAAATTTAACTTGACCCTCTCCACATTTTAAGAGTTCAAAATTTCAGGTTGGTAATGAACTATATTTTAAATAACGATTGGTGTGTATTAGAGTTATTTTTCTAATCAGTCTTATATTATCCATAAATAAATGGGAAACTGGATTTTAGAATTAAGCCTAAACCGATTTCATCGTGCCATTAAAATATCCTGTCCATCCAGTACTAATTAAATGCTAATTATTATGTGATATGAGACTTTTTTTTAAATATTTTTCCTTTTCTATTTAGAAAAAGGCCGTTTTTTTAAGGTATAATGTTATGTTACCTGAACGTTTCATTTAAAGTAATAATAGGATTTTTTATATTAACAGTAATTTAATCGCGACTTATTACCTTCTGCCTCTCATGGAATATTAGAAAACCACGGAGGGGTGATTACTTTTGCCGTAATTGGGGGTATAGGTAATTAAATTTTCTCTAACACCCGAACTTTCCCTGGCTTCTCTTTGAGTTCGGATTTTAATCTACACAGTACATCAAACGAAATCCGGAATCAGGAAACAAGCTTATTAGTAGCGGGCAAAGTTTACTTCTCAAATCCTTTCAGTTTTAGCCTTTTCTAATGAAAAGGGAAACTTTCGTACGGGGGAAAAAACGTTGCTCTTGAGAGAAAGTACAAGAAAATACCTTGTTGTATTGTTACACGTTACCTTTTGTTCCCCCTTCCTAAAATAAAAGGTGTTATTTGTTACGTTTCGACGTGCCATTGTTTTCCCGCCTTTTTATCTCTTATCATAGTTACGCGTTGGAACTTACTTGCCCGCCTTTTTTGAAATCACTTTTCTATATACAATATTATCCTGTTGTTTTACGCCCTAGTTGAAAGATAAGGCTTTTGCGCGTAAAATGACTTTTTTCTCTTGCGTTTCCAACATACTTGTTAATCAATAACCTTGTTTTAATAACAAGGATGGTGGGAGAGAAGGGAGGGTGAAATTCATAAAGGTTTTATTATCTTTGTTTGAGTGACATATTTTTAAAGACATTGTAACATAGCCTTATTATAGGGGCAAAATTGCCTATGTATTTTCTACCAGCGCCTGTAGAAGTGTTTCACACGCTGCAAACACGTGTTCTGATTGAAGCCAGCATATAGGGGCAACAAGATTTGAAGTAAAGATACACTATTAGTAAATGCTCGCTTAAAAATAAGTCGGCGAATTTGAAAGCTAAACTAGGGGTGTTAAATGACTGGAAAAATAAAGAAGTTTTTAAAGCTGTCATAAAACCCAGAGTTTTTAAACCGTGCTGAAACCCATGGAATTTCATATTGGTTAGGTGCATCCCATAATAGTTCTAGGAAAGGTTTAATTCGGGGTTTTGATAAAGTTTTTTTAATATAATTAAGGCAAATTACCCCTCGCCAGGAAATTAATTAAACTTGAAATTAACTTTTAGTTCATCGAAAGTTGGTCTTTTTCAACCCAGTTTTCCTAAGTGGGTTTTCAGTAGGTTTAAGGATTGACTTGGAATTTCACCTCGCTCACTACTGGTAATTTTTAAACGTAACATTCCGACTTATATGCACTAATGGATAACCCGAAAATCTTGAGGAATTTTGAAAGATAAGTCTGTATTAACCTTGATATTGAACTCTCAAGTTAGGTAATTTAACTTACCTTCTTACCAAAGGTGAAATAAATCACCCTCTTCAGCACTTCAAGTTTAATGCACCGAAACCTCTAGTAAATTTGCATTTGTATTATAATAGTATGTCATTTTGGGAACCGCTTTTCAATATAAGGAAAGTAACTTCTCAATCTCTTCCCCCTCTTAATTTGAGACTCAGTGATAGTTTATCTTAAGAGACTATTACGTTGCGTAATTGGTTCTCCATTTTGAAGTAAAGGCCGAATAGAATCCATCCAGTTAATTGTTAGCCCCTTTCTAAGTTCACTATTAGCTAATAACCATGTAAATGGGCAAACGAAACTTAAAGTCACACTTAAATGCCCCAACGAACGGTGTTCCAAAACTTTACCCTTTTACCAATCAACCACTGTTGAATTATGATTTTAAATGTGGTAAGATAAGATAAGATATGAAATGGAATAAGAACAATATTGGAAATCAAGAAAATTGTTATACGTTTTTTTGACCCTCGCACGATTTAAGTATCCCTTCAATATAAATAATTAAAATCATAAAATTTGAAGCTGCAACACGTCCCAGAGTTTTCCTAATTAAAGCGGGAGCTAATATTTAATTACCTGTCGAAACTATTAGGTAATTGCGAATTTATGTTCTGCCTATCTATATGCAAATTTTCAATTATGACTCCGAACCAAATTGTAACAATTACTGACCCTTATTTGCGCAAAGGGAGGAAAGGGGCAGTCAAAAATGGCCGATATTTATTTAACTAATAATTTTAAAATGTACCCTTCTGGTCTTTAGACGTTTAAAACCAAAATACAGTATCTTAAAACTGGATTTACGTTAAAACATAAGAGGTATTGGAATTAAACTAGTCTTTGACGCATTGCAGATCCTTCTCGTATATGTTATTGTGATGAGTCTGAATTATCACCGGATTTGGCTTGAAGGCAAATTTTACTATCTTATTATCTTTTGTTTTCTGTATCTAATAGTTGATATAGGTACCTTTACGGATTTCGAGTTTTGAAAGTTTTCAGTCGTCGAGTTTTGGAAAAATATTGCTCTCTTTAGGAACCCCCCTTATCTTGAGCTTCAAGTATATTGCAATTTCAAATGTGAATCTCGAGCGATTTATCAAGTTGTCGTCGATAAGAATCTGTATTTATATATTTCACTGTATCGCCTTTGGCCATATAGATTAGCGGGAATGATGGGAATGGATTGTTACTTATTAGCCTTTAGGGCTAAATAGTACAAAGGATTTAGTATGGACTTATGACCTATAGACTTTGCCATTAATTACTTGCAGTGAAACCAACACACAGGCGAGATTCTGCCCTCTTGCAGAAATGTCAGTAATGAGGTATTGATGTTTCCAGCAGAAGGCGACACCGTTATGGCGTTATCAACCACTCAAATGGCTTCCTAAGTTACTATTTCATCATCATCCTTTCTCGACATATATTTGAAATAACAAATCTAACTTATTTCACTCCATTTCCACATTTTCGAAATTAATTTTACTTTACTATTTGTGTGTGAAAGTCTTTAAGTCTATGACTCAAATCTTAATGCAGCGACATTACTGATGTAACTCTTTTAAACAAGCCTATGAAGCCATCACTTATTTCTCTTCAAAAACGGAAGAAACCGAACGGTGACCACTGGTCCGTAAAAGACACGGTTCTATTGTGCACTGCTCACCCTCTTCTTTCTTTCAAGCTTTCTCTATCACTAAAAACGCATTATTAGGAACCAGAGAAAGTGACTTTATTCAAACTTACAGAGCGGAGCGGAGCAGCGTACCCAAGAACTTTATTCAGAACATCTAAAAAGCACTTTAGGAGTCCTACCTCTTCTCCCTACCCCACCAACTGAATGTGAAAGTACAGGCTCTCTGGATGCGAGAAATTTCCTACTTTGCTATCCCCTCGATCCACTTCCAGAGGGAGAGAGAGTGAATAAATAAGTTTCGGTTTTTTGGAGAAGATGCTCCGATAGTGTGGAGTGAGTGGCCTACTCCAGTTGCGAGTATAAGCCTAACTTTAGTTTAGGTCGATCGTTGGTTTGGGTTTCCATCAAAAGTTACCCAGTTGAGTCGATGAGTATGTTTTTATCCAAAGAGAAAGGTTCTACCGTTCCTTCCCCTATTAGTTTTTCCGCTTTCTTTCCACGTTTTTCCCTTACGACTTCTTTCTTAAACTCTTCTTGAAGAGAAGGTGTATTCTTAAGGTTCGTGAAAGTGAAACTTTACTTAAACAATAAAATTAATTTAACACGCTAAAGACTGGTTACCAACGATTTCGAATATGATTAGGCTTAGCTTTGAAGTGTTAGAAACACTTGAATAACCTTCATGTAATTCCAATTTTATTTAGATCTACACTTAAGAGTATACAATGAGACTTAAATATTGTAATAGCTGTTCATCCTTCCTTTAAAGAAGCCAATATTTAAGGGACCTAATCTAAGGTGGTACCATACTCTCACGAACTCCTTAAATAGCTTTACTTCTCTGGTCGTGCGCCATTTAATTGGATTTTTGTAAGGATGTATTTAGCAGCGAAAACTTCTTCAAGCTTTATATTGGCTACAAATAGAAGTCAAACTCCAACACTAACCTCTAGAATCTCTCAAACTACCTAGCCATCCTCTTCTCTTCAACCTGAACTTCCTCCTTATGGACTTGGAGTATAGAACTTAGCTAGGGCGTTGGAGTGGAAATGATTGGAATATCTCGCGCTTATATCCGTTGCCTTAGTATTTATTTTTCACGCGACGTGCTGCTCTTGGTAATGTTTATTTAAAAGTTTGGTTACTTTTGGGCGACACATCTTGCTCAATTTTGGAGTCAAGATGGTTCAAAACTAATTTTAAATCTTGTTGCACACGTGGGTGTAATATGTTTTCATTTTAAAGTTATAACGAAAACATCTTAAAGTTTACGCCGTGAATTTAAATTCTATCAGAAAGGTATGAATAAAATAATACCAGAAATCTATTACAAGATGTAAAAAACTCTATTCGCCCTCTCTTTGGGCTAGTATTTGAATTTGAAACTCCATCCTCAGGCAAAACCACTAGATTAAACTTATCTATATACAAAACTGTCTAAAAAATCAAGAGAGATTTGAAGAAAAAAAAACGAGAGAAACTCTTTTAAAAATAATGTAACTCAAGTTTACACTTTGTTGTTTAAAACAGGCTATGCCCATCCTTTTCTTTGAAAACATTTAATCTTCGTTTACGAATATCACGTCTGAAGTTCTCTTTTCACGTCTGCAGAATTTCCCCTCTATACCTTCTCTTTCGAAGGCAAACTTGTTTTTTCCTACATCCACCGAGCATGCTTTTTAAAACTTAATATTAAGGCTCCAGGCAGATAAGAAAAGACAACAAAGACTGGTAAGGTGTGGACATAACCATATAGTGAGTAAGTATGACTCTGCCATAGGGACCTATAGTATAGTCGTTGCCCATGCGAGACCACGTTCGTTTCCACTAAAAACTGGACCTGAATAGAGTCTGGCCAAGGGTAGAGATAGAGATCAAAGTGCGCAAATCCGCCACCAGGGAACGCCCCCTCTACCCTTTTTTTTAAATGATGCACGCTCTTAGCAAATAGAATTTCGAAGCATACTTATATGATAGGCCCATGGTTTGGACTTAATCCACGTCGAATGAACGCATTCTTTCTTGTCTGCTAGAAGGAGACCTGCCTAGGTTTTTTTTTCTTCTCTTACTTTTTTCTCTTCTTGTTTCTGGATCTTTTGTTTCAATAATTTAAGACTACCACTTTTATTTACCCCCTTTTTACTACACGGGAAAAGTTGCTAGGTCCTTTTTAAGCCTTGGTACGTGCCTTGGCTAGAGTTGCGGAAGAAGCGAGAGATTTCAAATTAAGATCCCCCGAGTTAAGCCTAATCGCTTCACTTAACTAAGAGGTTTGACGTGTACCTTCTTTCTCTCATTTTTAAAGGTTTAATTCTGGGTTTTGTTAATTTTTTCCTTTGATAATCCGGGCCAATTACCCCGCGTCAGGGAATTAATATAAATAAAAATTAACTTTTAAAGCATAGAAAAGGTTGTCTTTTTAAACCTAGTTTTCTTAAATGGGTTTTCAGTCGGTTTAAGGATTGATTTGGAATTTCATCTCGCTCACTCTATATTTTTAATGAAACGTAAAATCAAGGACATCATAAAATTAAGAAACAAAAGATAATTAGCTGATAACTTATAGTAGGGATAGATTTAATTTTAGAAGTAGGAATGGAGAACAGAGTAATGTGGGCGCGCGTCAAAGTCCCGGACCCCCTTCCATGGGACGGAGGGGTATGAAAGAAGAGGCGGGTCATAATGACAGAGGTATAAAGGAATTACGTATTTTTCGCCGTCCCCGTCAGCAACGTCATCAAAACGTAGTATATGTGAGCCAATGAGATAATTTAAACTTTTCGTTACGTGTTGGAGGGAGGGGCTCTATACTGGGCTATGAGTCGGACCGAAGTAAATACTAACCGTTCTCCATTTCTACTTCTAAAATTATCTATCCCTACTTATAGTTAAGTTTAATGTGCAACATTTTTTCAAGCTAAATTACCCTATTAATTATCATATTCGCAATTTCAATTATCCTGGTAAATAATTACCTATTTCAAACCCAATGCGGGTGCCTAAATCCAGTATGGTTGAGTTCTTTCCTTCCACTTGATTCACTCGACCTTACTTCGCGAGAAGTTACAAATATTAACCTCTTAAACTGTTTCACCTTAAAATATGAGAAATTTTTGACCTATATTTAAACGTACCATAATCATACCTACTTGCTCGGAAATTGTCCCAAATGTAGTAGAAGTTGCCGTCTATTTTTGAACGTAAAGATAGCAAGATAGTTAAGCCTTTTTATCGACATAGGATAGGTGGGGGATTCGGTCTGTCTCTTTACGACATTTTTACTCAAAGCCATAAAAGTTGCGCGACCATACCATACAGGACCTTCCGTGTCTTGCCTTGCCTTCAAGGTGCATGAGGAGCGGGAATCTTTCCAAGCTATATAAATGGTATCGGTAGTTATTAAATTTATACCAGGTATATTTCTTGGTAGAACACGCCTCACTGAGCTCTTTTCGCATTGAGTTTTCCCTCTTCTCAAAGGAATACTGCAAGGGTCCAGATCTACTAATATTTTCAAAAAATTTCCGTTCTTTCGGGAAATATAAATAAGTTTATGTTAAAACCGATTTAACTAAAATTATGCCCAGTAGTACGTTACACGCTACAGCGTATTTGCGTAGTTTTTAGTATAAATCGGCAACTATCTTGGAAAATGGCAATTTGAAAACTTTTTGACTCGATAACCACCGTTATTTTGATCCTGGAATTACGTAGAAAAGTTTTAAGCGGCAATCGTTTTCGAAAATCTCAAATTGGCAGAATGCGACCTGTTAAGTATCTCTTTAAGGCTCTATTCTTTGCATGGAGTATACATGTAAGTGTAGCTAGATTTTGGGGGCGTGTAGGATCGTAATATATTGGACCCAAAAGGTCAAACGCCTTGTACTCCCTGGTACAAAACTAAAGAGAAAGTTACTAGGGCGAAAAAATTTACAAATATAAAATAAGAAAAAGTAACCATTCTTGCTTCTTTTTTTTGTTTTTTTTTAACTCCATTATTTTTTTTTCTGGTTTAGCTTATTTCCTTTTTTTCTTTCCAATAAAACCAGTCCTTAACTTTGCTTCCGCTAAGTTTATTGGTGGTTTTCAAGCACGCGATAGGTGGTGTAGTTACGAGATCATTTCTTTTTTTCTTCTTCTAACATTTGCCTGCGCTACAGAACTTTTACGTGGTAATAGCGCTTGGATTGAAATAAGGCGATAACACACTGTGTTTTGATTCAAATTGACGGAAATTTGAAACGCGTAATTTTACAAAATCTCATTTAGATCTGAAAATCATCCTTCAATCTTTAATTAAGGTAGTCTATCCTTTTTCACACGTTCAAACGTATTAAGCAAGCTTTACCCATAAACCTATCATACTCTTCATAAGTATTAGTCGAAAGGATATGTGCTAAGAGAACTCATCTTTTATTAAAACGTAGAGGGGTGTATCCCAGTAGCGAATGCAATAGGCAAACCCATACTTATAGGGTTAATAGCTTTAACATAATTCGTCTGTAAATTTTGAAAGTTTGCACTTTTGATCAAAATTAAGGATCTAGATGACTACCGTCTGGCACGTACGTCGTCTATCCATTAGACTTAATTACATTCCTCTAATTCTTCCCACCACTTTCTTAAACTTAACCTTAATTGGCATTCAGGGTAAAGCGGCTGCATTTCCTCCAGGAACATCAGCGGAGTGATCCTGAATGGAATATTAATACCATCCTTTTATCCAACAATTACTCAAAAGTGCTTCATTTCGGGCTTGGCGTTTTTTTTTATCGACAAGTGTACTTATTTTCCACTGAGCGTCCTTTAATAGTTACGGCTATAGCTTGCTGTATTTCTTGCGTAGATGTAGGAGCTATGAATGTATTCATTCCTACCAAGAGTAGCACATGACATACGTGTCTAACCCCAATTAGTTCAAAACATAGCGTAACCATCGCTTCAGCTTAAGTTTTCACAAATAATTTTTTTTGGCTTGGAAACAATTTAATGTCATACTTAATTTTGTTGCGATGGTTATATTATTCGTTTGTGATAACGACAATATTAACTTTCATTCTTGGTACGTGCAGTTTGTAGCAACTATAGGCTCAATATTCAAGTTAGGCTTAGCATTCCCCAACTTAATAGGCCAATTAATCAGCTGGTACTTTTTCCAACATAGTACGGAAGGGGGTCATTTTTGTAGACTTAGATTTTAATCCAGAACGCGTATCTCTCCGTACGTAAGCTCCCTGTCATTTTCAAAACAATCACGTAACTTCCATTAAGCCTTTGTTGGCCTTATATACGGCCATTATAATGGCTTGGAGTTTTCCACTTTCCACGAAGTTAAAATGTTAGTTGGCATTTTTTTTTGCCATTTGTGTACTTCTTTCCCCTTAATATGGTACATTACATGTTCTTTTTAACGAACTATGGCTTCTTGTTTTAATGTTAAGATTAGGTTCAGCGACTTGTGTTTGTTCAAGTATCAAATTAAAACCCATTTCATCAGTGGAAACCAAGGCCCTCAGAGACTGTAAACTACCCTTATTTTAACCTTTAACTAAGTATTTTCAACGTAGAGTTTTTCGATTCGAAGTTATTCAGGATATATGTTATTGTTTAGACCGAATTCCTTTACACCGCTATATATTGGAATACCTCTAACCCTCTATATTCTGCAACTTCCAAATTGCCTTATCTTTTATTCGGTCGCAACTGCAGTTATACTTCGTAAACGGAAAAGGATCTTGTCCCTCAGCTCGTTTCTCTCTCTTAATGATTGTCCAGGGAACACAAACCCAGAAATGCGTATATATGTTTCTTTATCCCGGCTTGTGGGGAACTGAGAATGACTCTACCAACGTTCCCCTCTTTGCCATTGTTCCTGTAACAAACGTTACCTGCCTTCCTTGATCGATAGTTTTAATAGCGTTTAAGTCGTAATTAAACCGCGCCACACCGAGTTTGTTTTGTTATTACATTCTGAATTATGCCTCGCCCTGTAAGACCCTAGCTGTTTTGCCTTTGTGACTTGATTGTCCGTTAGCCTTATGTTGTGAGTTTAAATGGTTTTGACTTACGTAAACCTGAATGCCCGCGAACGTGCTTGTAATGAGGCACCCATTCTTCCGTTATTTTTGTTTAAAATGAAATAGAGAGGTTAAGAAGAAACCATAAGTTTAAGTAAGCGGAGAGTAGAAAATTACAAAGGGAATCCTGTTTTATGGCGTTTTTGAAAATGGCAACTTCTTAATCTCACTAATATTAACTGTGAAGTCTACTGCATGGATTTAATCGAGTTTATTGTAAAATTTTCCTTGCAGAGTTTACTAAATCGTATTTTTAATTTGGAATTTGGGTAATTTTGCGTGTGCTATAATCTTAATGACGAGAATTCTGTTAATTTAACAGAAATATTTTTAATGGAATTTAGTGTGTTGACTAATCCAGAGATTACGCTTAAACTTTTGTTTTAAAGAAGTTTGAAGTGTTTACGGTTTTAGCTTCCACATACATCTTTATACATGATTTATTAGAATCAGGCCCTAAATCCTGGGATGTGCCATTACTAAAAAGAATAATGAAAAATTCAATAAAAAAAAACATAAATCATGCATTTTCAACCCTACACACCATTATTGCATACAGGCCTGTCGTACGAAAACTATATTTTAAAAGTCCATTTATTTTACTAAAAACAAGGGATACGTTAAGTATTGTTCTCCTCGGTGAAGACTACGTAATTTTCACTTAAAAGATGAGAACTGTACATGTCTATTCTTGATGTGAACTGGCCTATTTAAACGCCTTCTTTAATGTAACGTCATATTCGCTTTTAGTAACTAGGCCCGAATTTCGTCCTAAAGGATGTAAAAACAGGTCGGCCGTATGAGACTCTTTTACATGATCCGGCTATTACGGACTAGACGATATTTTTCAATAGGAAACCCTACCACGGTTCAAGCCTAATTTCCGTACAAACGCAGTCTCCCGTTTATTACTGGGTCATAGGGCTTTTGTTCTTGGTTGAAACTCAACCGATAAATATACTATGCTTTTTGCCTATCTGCAGCTTCCCCGCTTGGTCGATTCCGGCTTGCGTTAAGCTGGATCCGTACGGATTAAGTTGTGATTGATGTTAGCTTCTGAAAGCTTTTTACGCGCCCTTTCATCCCCCCTTCAGTCCTTGTGAGCCTTCGCGTTCCTTAAGGATCTTTAGCGAAAGTAGAGTAACCGAAGTTATAAAACGCATTAATGTGGCGTAAGTGATCATATCTACGGAACTTGGGTTTCTAATTTCCACCACAGTTGGTGAGTTAGTTTAGGTTACCATAACTTTGAGTTAAAACGCTTCTGGACGTTAGGCTTAGGTCGATTCAGCCCTTGAATATGTTTGTTTTGTCTTCTAAGAGCCTCTGGTAATGTCGTTCCTCGAATACTTTTGCTTTATGCATCTTAAAATGAGACTATCTCAGACGCAGCGTTGTTGGTCTGGTATCTCGATACATATTTTGTATTGATGTATATGGAATGCGTAGAATGATGGGTGGAAAACTGTAAGCTATCTATGGAGATACCACTTTTCTTATACTGAGTTGGAGTACCATTGTGTTTAGAGAGACCTAGTTGTCACAACTTGCAAGCTCTTCTATGAGACGAGTGTTTGATACTGTTTCTTTTTTCCCATGTGATTATATGCAAAATAGATCTATTTCCCTTCGTAGAATACGGCATTGTTATTTAGCTACTTTGGTGATTAGCTTATTCACAACGCCTCTTATGTCGTCCGCTTGTACAAGTGCTTGTGATCGTGCTTGCACAAGTGCTTGTACAAGTGCTTGTAATCGTACTCGAAATAATCCAATTTGTTATTTTTTGAGATTTTTCTGCATAGTTTTAATCCAAAATAGTATTAAACAAATGACCACCTTTAGTCCTATATTTTAATATAAAACCACATTTCTCCCCAAAAAAATTCTATAATTCAGGAAAAAATTCCCTGTTTTTTCCTATCCGGAATTTAAATTTTTGGCTGGGCTCTCTGCAAGGGGTCAAGACTCGGAAGTCACGGAAAATGCTTAATCTCCCATTCCCTTGTTTAATTTTCTCTGGTATCGCGTACCGGACAGAAATTGGACACTAGCGATGCAGTGAACACGTTGAGTTCCTACTTCCTATATACTCTCTTCTTCATTAATATGCAGCCTGTTCCTCGCATCTCCACTCGAAGCTGAACGCGGGCTGCGCTCTCGAACGTCTGTTTGCTCGCATTATACAGGCTAGAACCGTAAACATCATCATACATGATGGAGAGAGCTGGTTGTTTATAGTCCGTTGTTGTCTGCCTATACTCACTCCTCTTGTCGTCGAGTATTTAGGCTTCAAAACTAGCGAACACTTAAGGCAAGTGTACCGTACATCTCGTGCAAACCAAGCATTGTTTATTATAACATTGACAAGGTATATAATGTACTCCACTGAAGTACTCCTATATCCCATTCTGTGAATTATGTATTAATAATGACAGACTAAATTAGCATATTTGTTTATGAAAGAAAGATTTAATTTATGGTTTTAATTTTCATATTTATTAGTTGAGGCTGTAAAGTATAATTTTTCCTAGACTCAGTTCTGTTGATATAAAGATTGTGGTTTTCTATCTGGTTCTAGTGGAACAGAATGGGAGGAGCTACTATATTTTATGAATGACTTAGCTATGACGTAGGTAAAGCTATAAATCAATATAGAACACGCCCCGCACATTATACGGGACTTACGAGATTAGCTCGCCATTTCCGGAGACTTATTCTGTCAATTAAGCTGCATGTACCGATGTTGAATGTCAGCATTTAACAAACGGGCATCGATAGCTATATGCGTCCAGGGAAATTCCACTCGTAAATCCCGTATTCTACGAGTAATTTTAAGAATTCATATTACTTCCTGGTAATTATTACGTCTTCCTTCAAATGTTTAATTTAACTTTAGCTATTATGTTACACGCATTTTCACTTAACTGTAGACATGTGTTTACCCAATGCTAGTCAATTTCAAAGTCAGAGAATCCCTTGGAATTCTCACTGGAATATCTTTATCTTCTTTAGGTTCTCTTTGCAAATTGTAAATTCTTTATATCCGATGGTAGCTTTGGGATTTTATCCCTGACTTTAAAGATGAAATCGAAGAGCGATAAAGTACACTTCTTTCTGCCGGTTGAAATGCGTAGAATCACTCTTTCGTTTTTAGGTTCTTGGGGGAGCCATTGGATGGACACGTAGCACCATGTACCTACTTCTACTACCCGAACCCATAACTGAAGTATATAGCAGATTGTAAATTCTTTAAAAGTTTTCAGATGCTGTGTCTGTTTTGTATATTCCATCTATTACTACCTGAGCAGGGAGGTTCATTTTGATGCTACTTAAATTTCACTTTTAATTTTCCTCTAGCGCAGTGGTAAGAGTGGAATACATCTTATTTAATGCTTAGTTTTTAAACAGTAGTTGGAAATTTAAAGTGAGCTTGAAATACTAAATAATAATCGTGACGCGGTTTTGTGGCGCTGTTGCGCGCGAGTTTCCTATCCCTTATCAAAAGTTAATAAGATCCATGACCCTAGGCTACAAAATCTACCTTTTATCGAGTGGAAAATAATATTTTTTGTCAAAAAATGTAGAAGTAATAACGGAGCGACGCGTATCTTTCGGTCACGTACGCGGTATAATGAGCGCACGTACGCAAGTATAGCTGGCGGAAATTTGAAAAATTCGACACTTGGAAAAAGGTAACCGCGACGCTATGGACACTGTAATTCCAAGGAGGACCAGAAAAGACGTGGGAAACGGGCTCAGTCAGCTTAGGGAATACCATAAGTTTGTCACTGGTTACAAACTGAAGCTTGCCATGAAGAGACGTAGGTCATAAATTCGAGGTAAAGCGACGCCTGGTGAGGCGCTGTCAAAGGCTTAGTATAGCTGAACTGGAAGATGCACTGCAAAACTAATTGAGTGTAGTCAATTCTCGCTTGTCGTTCTCGAACTAACTCTCATTAAGTCCCTACCATTACAAAGTCTAGTATAGGTAGTGTTATACTTATGGAACATATCTCAAAATCTTATGGGATTACGTATCATTTTTCCCACCCCTGCACTCCTACTTTTAAATAGTGCTTTAAAATTTCAAATGATCATAATCATAATTCTCCTTTGTTCGTGTTGTTGTTTTTAATCGACAAAATGGGCAGTTTTCCAATCCCCTATAGGGTTCTTAAGATCCATGAACTTACACCGTGGCGTTGCCTGGATACGGCCATTGGGCACGTTTGGCTCGTTTCCGAAATTCAAATTCAAATTCATGTTTCTTAGTAGGCCAATACTATGTATAAAATTCCGTAATATTCTTTATGGAAGGGCGCTTCCGAAACAAAAAGAAAGATAATCTCGTGACTCGAATATTTATGTATGATATCTTTAAATCACTAAATTGTTTTAGATTAAGCATTAGAGCGCGAGGAAAGGTGTACCATTAGGGTGCTATAGTCAACTTCGATGTAACTATAAGTGGGAAAGGCACGTGGGAAGAACCATAGCCCACTCGATCCGCGCTCACAGACGCTGCGCTGCTATAGCGCGAGCTGCTTGCATCGTGATGCACGTGATCGAGTGGGCTATAGAAGAACTTAGCATTCCATATCGCTTTTTGGCGCCTGCGCTGTAGACTTGGAGGATCACGAGAGTGCGCAGAGACGGAAATGTATGCCAACCTTCAGAAACAGCCGGAATTCAAAAGGAAAGCAAAAAGCCCCCAACGGGCCAACAAACGCGAGACCTCCTATTCCAGCGCTGTTTTCTCTGATATCAAAGCCTAAAATATGTTGAACGGAACTTTTGAAGTCCTTTTCTCCAAATGAAAGTAATTTAAGACGCGAACGCTGTGGGCCTATGCCATGCAGTTTAGTCGAAAATGTAGGTTTAGAATTCAAATTATGCTTTTGAGAATTCGACCACGCGTATTCCTTAAGCGAATAGGCCTAGTTTGATTTACCGCGCTCGAGAGTTTTGGAGGTGGCTAAATGCATTAGCATAATCCAGGTATTCTCAGGACTGTAGTTTTGCTTGTATTACGGATTAGGTAGTCCATATCCAATATATAGTAGAGGGTTTCATTTTCAGGGATAGGCTTTAGAATTTCAATTTCGCGGCTAGGCAAACCTTGCCCACTGGTATAAATTAATTTCTCTCGAAACCGCTAGTGGATTTTGCCCAAAAGCCAGATCTCTATCCTGTCTTCTAATTCTGAATACAGGAAATAATTTATTAGCCAAAGGATTCGCAATAATCAGCTAGATTCTGGTACTGGTATATCTCCAATAATGAGGCTAGCTGCTAGCGCTAGGGGGGGGAGAGTTTCATCCCCTTCAGTTTCTGTAAACTTCCTTGTCATTTGATATCCAAAAGAGGCTTGGTGTTAATTAGCGTTGTCTTTAATTAATCTGAAGATATTGTAGCTTCAACTTCATTTTTAAGTTTGGGACTCTTCGTAATGCTAGAGACTTACTGAGAGGTAGTTCGAGAACGACGCGAGAATTGACTACACTCAAACGTTTTTGTAGTCCATCTTCTTGTTTAGTCTGTATTATAAGCCTTTGAATGCGCCTCACCAGGCGTCGCTTTACGAGAATCTATGACGTTTCACCGACGTCTCTTCATGACAAGCTCTCAGTAACCAGAGACAAACTTATGGAACATTTCATATGAACTTATGGCATAGCTCAGTGTCATCAGCAACGTGGCATACGTGTTACATATTACTCTAAAACTGTACGAGACAAGAACGTGCCTGTACAGGCTACCATATTGGTGATTTGTAGTTTTGAGACTTAACGTTTCGTATCTGGAGATTGCTCCTTTTGGACCATTATTGCTGAATGTATTGATCATTTCGATTCCTTGCCATTTCCAAGGTTTCTCTCGAGAGAGTGTACACGGTCATTTACCGCCCCGAGTCTTAAGGTACCCTCTCTGCCAACCGGTGTTAGATTCGACATCGGCCCATTAGCTTTATTTGATACTTTCAAGGTTGTCCTTCATTATTACTAGTGCAGTATACACCGAAATTGGAAATGCTAGAGTTCTGTATGGCCCCGCCATACCTGGTCTTCTGGATTTTACATCGTAACTCTCCGAACTTGCGTGCTGGTTTGTATTAAGTTGGCCTATTTGCACGCTCGAAAGATGGTGTCATTAATTTTGGAGGATTTTGAGTGGTGAATCGTTGCTATACCCTACGGATATGATGCGAGAAACTTATGACGTATTCATTGTTAGAATGAGTTTGTCCTGAAATTTACAGGTTTAAACTAAAACAGCGTAAGAGGGGTTGACTTATTTTTCAAATGGAACAGTTTTACATAAATTAATCTGCGATTTTATTAAATTTATCTTTTAAAATTTAATATTTGACCATTTTAAACAATTATGAAAGTAATTATTTAGTTTTTAAGTTAATTACGCGGAACAAAACTCTTCTACTCCTGGCGCAAAGCTATCCTTAAACAAACTTTCGAAGATCCCCATTGGCTTAAATTAACAAATTAATTAAAAACATAAGTTAATCAAACTCGCATCTTAGCAAACAAAGTTCAAAGGCGCTCCAGGGTCATGTCGTGGTTGTAAATAAAGGCGTATACTCAAAAATTTAATTAGAGTTTTAGACGATGAAGAATCGTTATCCTGAAAAGCGGGAACGAAGTTAAAAGGGCAAGTCTCATTGAAATCTTAAAAATTTTAAATACGAAATGAAACAAGTTTCCCACTCATTTCGAATATCAGTCGATTTTTGGGTGAACCTGGTTTTTAAATTATTTCAAAAAATTGTATCTTAGTGAAACGTTAAACGATTATAACGAAACTTGTCTTAATATAAAAAGAAAATACCCCCTAACTCATTAAATTGCATTTTAAATTACACCTTTCCTTTAAATTGATCATAATGTACCCTTTCTAATTTATCTCTCTTTCTGCCCATCTTTTTAACACTTAGCCGAGTTTAAATCTCAACTACGAACTCTTAGTTCTCGTCATGAGTTAATTATCAGTCACTAACCAGTCGACGCGAGTGCCTTATACCCTTCTGCATAATTTAGATGCCGTTCCTATAAACGCTATAGTTCTACATTAAGAGCTTGGCTAATAAACTAGACTCCCTCCCTATCCTTAAATTCAATTTTAAGAAAACAAAGGATGCTTTCAACATTTCAAAAGTTACTTTACGAATTCCCTATGCAAAATAATATTGCGCCACTCTTGGCCAATACCGAGAGATTGGACATTTGAAAATTTTGAATTAAAGCGTGATAGAGTAACCATAAGTGTGGGTCTAAAGGATACACGTCACTACATATAAAAAGGGATTCGTATTTCGCCTAGGAATCTCTTAGTATAATTTTCAACTGAGAAAGTGAACTTCTTTAATTTGCAGTCAAAATTTAAGGAAAATAATTGCGCAAATGTCCGATCCCTCACTTCATCCTTTCAAAATTTGAAGTCCCGTAAGCGTAGAGATTTTGAGCTGGAAACAAGCATTTTAAAATATTGATTAGAATCGACTTTTATCTTAGGAGCCGTATCTCCCCCTTCTCATTTTGTTGTTTGATTTTCTACTTAACTACGCGGGCACTATTTGTTAAAGTGGGCGCTCGCTTAACGCGTGGTGTCAACACACGTCGTTTAATGCGGGTTATTCTTAAGTCTTGAACATTATCACCTGTCAGTAATAATAAAAGTTTAAAGTATTGTTAATTTCAGTGCGAGGAGAAATGAAATATCATACTCATTTAATAGTCACCATACGAAAGTGCATGGGCCAAGGCCTAACGAATGAGCCCTAAGTGTGTCGTTATTTAAGCGGAACTGCTCCAAGATAATGCTTTTGAAATTTTAACAAGCAATGGCCTTCAACCCTGTTTTGTTAAAGGCAGGCCGGGCCTCTAAGCCTTTTCCTTGGTCAATTAGGGCAATTTGGCCAATCTTGGAGACCTCCTGTTTCTTTTAAGGCCAAATTAGCGCACCCTTCTCTAGTGGTTAGCTGATGCTACCCGCTCCCTATAACCGAGTAGTTTTGGATCGGGAAAGTTATAGACACTTAAACAAACAAGTTGCAAATAGATAGAAAGTTAGGCTTAATTGGGTTTGTTAGTGTTTCGTAAAGAGCGTAACGTGTCCAATGGGTGGGTAATCTTGTTTGGAAAAGGTGCCAGTGCCACTTTGTTTCGAAATACAATACTTATTCTACGTAATCGCATCGGTGAAGTACCGAAATCAATTTAAAAATTAAGGATGAGGATTTTTATTATTATTCAGTATCCTTCAATTACGATAATTTCATGGCCACGAATTTTATACAAACTGCAAATTGTAGCAGACCTAAGAAAGCTTCGACGGAATAGACAAATATTAGGCTTCTTTAAATATTTACTTTGTTTACCTTAGCGTGGAAAAAATTATTTTGAAACTCTTGTTATGGCTTTTAGTACTATGGTAATGACAGTGGCAGAAAACGTGCTGTCTACTCTATCAAAGGGAGTGTAACACTTTACAAAGATTGCCTAACTTCTTATGGGTTAATTGGTTTGCCAACGGAGAAGGCAATTCTTTCGAAACTGTTATCCTCTCTTTAAGGCCTCTGAAAGATGCCTGATTTTTTTCAATATTTGCCGAGCAAACTATGCCTAAAACCATTTTATAAATTTTAAATTATTTACTCTAAAAAATATAAATTCGGCTACTTCTAACGTTTTAGTATAAGAATACAAGTTGGGAAAACCAAAATATTACCTCTCCGAGCCGAGACGAATTTACTTTCTAATATAAACACAGGTCCACCAGCCAGTGAGAAAAACCGGAAATACGTAGTTCAAATTGGCCATATGTCTAATCAGCGCCACTAGCGGATGGTCTGAGAACTACTCCCATAGAGACTAGGTATATTTAAGAGGGTTTGCAGAATCATAGCCAGGTGGCTCGAACGCCGCGCCATCTGACGGAAATTCTGCAAACCCGCTTAAATATACCTAGACTCTATGGGAGTAGTTTTCCGACCATCCGCTAGTAGCGCTGATTAGACATATGACCAATTGGCGGGATATTGCGAAGGTCATTTGTAAAGGTTTAATCGTTTAACATTTCCCTGTGTATCCTCATAATTCTAATGAGGACCTAATATCTATCACTTAAGTGTGTATTTAACTTTCGGCTCACTCTGAACCGTTAAAACCTCTTGTAAGAGGACGCGAAACAAGGTCAATTCTGGTTTAAATCTAGGGTATCTTATTTCATAGCCCCAATAGCTTCAACACTTATAGAGGGCCGAAGTATTAAAACCCATATTAAGTAATGAAGTTAAAAGTTGTGTTTACACTATATATAAATGTAGTAAAGCTGAATTAAAAAGTAAACACCAAATTTGAAATGTTAATATAAAAGATGTTCTTGGAATATTGAGATGAAACAGAGCTTTATAGCTACGCAACTACTAAAAGAATCGTAATGCCAAAAATTATTTAAAATATTTCCATTTAATATTCTGCAAAAAGGAAATGTTATCGTTTAGTAAGAGATCTTATCATCCTACTCGCTTATTATTAACTTTGATAAGCGTGTAGTGTTTCGATTCGGATGCAATCTTCATTACTCGTTCTATATAAACTCTCACTTTTGTCATTACATAGAAAGAAGTTTGTCTTAAATAATTAATTAAATATAACTGATATTAATTATTTTAATCGTCAGTTTTTTACGTTAATTATAGTTAAGTCGGTTTAACAAACTTAATTCCTAAAATAATTTTAAACATAGCTATCTTTAACGTTATCCCTCTAGGGAACACCTATATCAGAACTTTTGTAAATTTAGGGTATATAAGGCGATTGATTCACATTAAGTGGTAAGAAAATGCGCAATTGCGTGAACCTTTGGTGGCGATCCCACCTTAGGGAGGCTAGACGTTTCTCGTAACCCTAGCCGCTCGCCGCGTACATCTTAAGCTTAACGACGATGATGGAGTGGAAGCCAATGTTACAGATTGGTGTCTATGTGGTATAGACGAAAGACCAGTAGATGGTGGTGTTAGAAGCCAATGTTGCAGATTGGTGTCTATGTGGTATAGACGGAAGACCAGGAGATGGTGGTTGTTAGAAGCCAATAAATACAGAGGGTGTTGAGTGAAAGAATCGGCGGTTAGTCAGCAGATGAAGGCGTAACGACTAGTCAATGATTGGCGTTAAATAAGATAGATAAAGTTTTTCGGAATTTCTGTGTACTGCGAACGCGGTCCGGAAATTGCGAACACGTTTGCTCCGACTTACCAACTGCGAACGCGGTGACAGACACACACACAGACACACACACACACAGACAGACAGACAGACACACACACAGACACGTCCAGTGTAAAACCTCTCCGTGACGTCATCGTCACTCGGAGAGGTAATAAACATAGTAAATATTGAAATATAGGCATATATCTTGATTATTTTTTTAATGTGAATATTTCAATAGAGTGCGGTAGGCCTATACTACATTTATAAATAATCTTACTCTGAATCTATTTTAGACTGAGTTTTTCAGCTCTCTTTTAGATTTATTTTTGAAGAGAGAAAAAAGAACCCGTTTGGGGCTTTTCCTTGACGAATATAAATGGCTACGTAAGCTCTGTAACACGTGACGTGGGTTGGGAATAAGGCCATGGTCTCGAACTATATGATAGTTATCTTTAAAAAAAAAATCCGTTGGATCTTTCCCGAACAATACAGCGAGGAAACGGAAAGGAAGAAAAGGAACTAACGTTAAGCCTTTTCCTCCAGAAATCCTCAACGGTATATATCCATTCTAAAAGAGTATTCCTTCAAGAAAGACTTCCTATTTCAGTACTGAAACGACAGTTCACGATGCCGGCATTTAAGGCTGAGTTCGTATACACTATACTCAGTAAATTCTTATTTACTCGCAATGATACTAAGGGGAGGAGCTTATCATATCACTTTATTAACGTCAACATAACCCAAGCGTTAAGAACTTACTAAAAGACCCGCCCACATCGTGAAGTTTCATCCTAACACGTTGAAGACGCTGTTAAAGGATTCCCAATGTCAGCTGTATAATTTTCTGTTTTTCTCTACTTTAACCCCGGGAAATGATGGGAAATTTATCGAAGCCAAGGCTTAAAGAAAATTATCTGTTTATTTCGGAACAACCTGAACACGCTGTTAGAGTTAAAGGATTCCCAATGTCAGCTGTATAATTTTCTGTTTTTCTCTAGTTTAACCCCGGGAAATTATAGGAAATTTATCGAACTCAAGGCTTAAGGAAAATTCTCCGGTATTTCTGAACAACCTGAAGAATGACAGTGATCTTGTTTGGTAGTTCTTATCGAAATTGGGTTTTTACGACGACCTTGGGGTTTTTTGGAAACGACAAAAAATTATGTCGGGACCTCAATTGCGTAAGCATTGCGGAAAGTGTCGAAACAGAAGCTGTCTTAGCTCAGCATATCGCTTGAATCAAATACAACCTGCGTTTCCTTTCATCCTTCACATTTTTTGTTATTTATATCTGTTATTGCTGGTTCCCGCTTCATCTTACTGCTTTCCCCTTAACTATATTCTCATATAGTTATGATTGACTAAAGATGAAGTTCAGCCAGTGCAGGTGCGCGCAACAAGCGGCAACAGTCATAACTAGTATCAATATGAACGCGACCTTCATTCTGGAAACAGAAGAACTCGGGCGCAGTGTAAGAGTAGCAGGGTTTTTATAAGAAAAGCAGGATTTCAAGAAAGTACTAAGGGAAATCCAGGCTAGCTGGGCTCAACCAATAGTAAAAGAGAACGATATCAAAAGCGGCCTTATTACCCATCATCCATCAGCTGAGTAGAAAGGGATACTCATGCCAATCGCGCAACGTCTTATACGTTATATAACGGATTGATACGAAATATTTTTTTTTTCTTTATACTTCCTTTAAAAATTCCAAAGTTCCGTTTCTGATATATATATATGTATCATAAATTTATAAGATAGGTTCCATAAGTATGACACTTCCTATACTTCGTAATGCTAGAGAGAGCTAGTTCGAGAACGACGCGAGAAACGAATGCACGCGTTTTGCAGTCCAACTTCCATTTTAGTATACTCTAACCTACGTCACTTTTATGACAAGCTCCCAGTAACCAGTGACAGACTTATGGAACATATCTTATGAACTTATGATATATCCATACATCGCATCGGCTAAAATAAATTGATACACCTTATCAAAAAAATTGCTCGAATATCGAATTCAGCTCTGAACTGCCAAGGAACTGTATCGCCAAGTGATAAATCCGTTACGGAGATCGGTACGCTAGGGGCTAGCTTACTGGGCATTGGATTAAATAAAGCGTAAATTCAAACCAGAGCAATTCCGATGGAAAACCCGAGTGAATTTCTTGCTCTACTTATACAACTCTCGCGATACTTATAAATGATCGCGTTATTGAAGGCATGGCGAATTTTACTTGGAAATTATCTATGCGTGGAAAAAATATTTTTCCTGAAAAATCGCTCGCAATCCGGAGATTTTTGGGGAATTGCTTGATTAATGATAAACGGTTTACGATTCGAATTTTTTTCTTCTATATTCCTTCCGAAGCTGTCTTTCTCATATGATGGATAAGCTTTGGGTTGTTTTAATGGTTTTTAAACCTCCTACGTAGCTACGAACGTCTTTTCCTTTTCTTGATACGCATTTTTCCCACGCGCGGGTTAACCAGGATTTTCGTGAAGAATGGATTTAAATTTGAAAACTGACGACATTAATTTCACGTTGCGCTTAAATGGGTTTTAAATTCTAGACAGCTGTTGTTACTCATATAATTACATATTAATCGTTTATGCGTTTATAATTTTATTCCAATGAAAATGAGTTATTTCTAAAATAACTGAGTATGGGAAAACCATCTCACGTTTTGTTCGTTGTCCTTCGAATTCTGTTTTATGTCGCAGGATAAAAAACATTTTCACTAAGTCGTGTAATTTATTTTAGGATGATAGCTTCTTTAATTGTTTAATTAAAATTAAATGTAAACTACATAGTTTGGAATGAATCTAACTGAAATTTAATTATGTAAGAAGGGAATATTTACCATACTTCAGTTTCAGTGTTTGCTTTCTAGTAAAAGTTGTAAAAATTTCAGTAGACGGACCTTTAATTTTGCTGTTAAACTCAAATTAGCGGCTAACCATTGAAAAGGGCGTTAGAAATATACAAGCCTTCGTTATATTTTCAAGAACTAGGCCTATACAGGGACTTTTGTGAAATTTTATACTTTTAAAGTTATGACCACGTCAAGAATATAAAACCTCGATGACAGTTTGACCGATGGCTTTCCAACAATTGCGCTGTAACTTTTCCAACAATGTTATATTACAACGCTTGAAAATTTTCTCTCGCTTGCCTTACTCCGAAATTAAAGCACTCCATTTCCATTTTAAGTAATTATGGCTATATAAGTAAAGGGCGTGGGCCCTGTCGTGATTTCACTAAAGATTTCACGGACGGTGTACGCGGCATTCGAGAGAAAGAATTCGATCGACTTTTATACAATGCGTGCACCAAAACTCTATTTAAAAGTCTTGCCAGGAAATGCCTTTAGTTAAGGTCAAAGGTTAACCCACGTTCGGAGATGACAGTAATGCCCACTTGGGTATCTATCGGGCCTTGCAGAGGAAGAAGAGAGAATCAATTCTCTTAAAACCGTTTCTAGCTTTTTTTCTCTGTCCCATATGAAGAATTCAGCAAATAACATGTGGTATAATTTTGGGAATACTTAAACTCGCGCGCTGGAGGTTAAAACTCGTATCCCCAGAAGCAGGAATACATAGTTATTAGGCATAATTGTATCCCCATATATCCCATATTAATTTCAACGCGGGTTTTGTGGGCCGGGCTTGAACTTACTGTCCGACAATCCTCGTAATTATGATGACTTTCTATGATTTCATTGGTTAGTAACAAAGCAAGTTCAAGCGCGAACAGCAAGAAAGAATTCATCATACAAAAGCCATTTATGTCCCTCTTCTGACCCACCTTGCATAGCGTAAGTGGAAGCTGTATTCTCAGGCCTGTTTGTTGTTGCGATTAAGTACCTCTTCAAAATTAGATCCTAGCACTAATACTGGTATTGCAAATTCATCCTGAAAAACGCCTTGGTACGCCCTAGTTTTCCAAATAACTTGGAACGCTGGTCGAGTCCCCAGAATCGATTGATACAGCATCTTCTACAGCATTTTTAACGAAGGCGAGAACCCTAGGGCAACTTGGGGAAAATTTTAAACTCTGGCGGGGCGTGAGTACTCACTTTATAAGGCTCATGGACCTTCTCGGAGATCCCTAGCTGCTTCGAGGCTTGGAGAAGACCACCCCGAAATAGATTGGCATTTCGAATCCCAAACGAGAAATTGGATTAGTACTCCTTCAGCTAGGATGACTCTGCTTATAGCTCGCGCGCCTTACACTGTAGAACTAAGAGTTGAATTTCTCGTCTGATCTCAGGGTTGCAATTTCTCCCGCGGAATGTAATCTCCTCGTCGCTAGCACCAGTGTAATTCCGAGTTATTCTCATTATGGGAATTAGACCAATATACGAAGTTACACTTTAAATTATTAAAACCGGTGTAGAAGTCTAGTGTACAGTGTAGTCCGGGTCAAAACTCGTGTGACTTGGTTTAGTTGAGTCTGTAATGCAACAGCGGTTCAGCTAAGGTTTTTAAAGGGAAAATAACATTCCATATACAGGCATGGTGCAGGGAACTAATTAAATTAATTAAAAGCCCCTTATCCACCAGCTTAGCTACTAGAACCAGGAATTTGGTTTCCCCACTCTAAATGCTTCTTTGGGTTAGGTCAAGTCTTGAAAAGTCAAAAGGGAAGGGTTTCAAATATCAGGGTAATAAAGTAGAACCGACACTAGGAATTCTCCGTCTCCACGGTTTAACTTGACCATTATATAATAGGACACTCACGACGACGCTTTAGCATCATATGCAAGTACCATGGCGACACCACAATAATTCCCCGTGTCGATTCTATGTTTTATGTCCATATAAGCCATAAAGTCGATCGAAAAGAGAAAAAAATATTAATTCAAGAAGCCATACATCGAAAAGTTGATAAAAGAAAGGAATGATAAAACGTTGCCTTATACGAGTCTATACCCATGCAGTATCCACTCGTCTTAAGTTTTATATCGATTTAGTGCAGTAAAACCTTTTCCTGGAAAGGCATGCATGCCTCGCTTGATGAAGGTTTGCTTCTGCTCTTATCAGTTAAGCTACAGCTCTTACGTTATTTTCCTTTTTCCCTTTTTTTTAAGGGTAGCTAAGGTGCGGGCTTATCCAGGGTATATTCTAGAGTATACTCTCCCGGTATGGTTATATTGTTTGCGTAACGCTAGCTTGGTAATCCATCAGCGGCTAGGGGATGCTCGGCCCTGTACCGGGGATTATACCATGGACCCAACTTTTTCACTCGGGTATTTACGGGAAAAGCCGTTTTATCTCGCCTCGTTTTTCCGTCAGCATTCTTTCAGAAGCGACGAGAGACTTCCTAGATTAGAATATATACTCTTGGAGCTTCGTTGCACGCGTCGCAACGTCCTAACAACTACGGATTGGGGACAGTTGAAATGGGACAGAGCCCATAGTGGTAGAGCACGCCAAAGTGGTTTTGGTTTTTTCGAACACGTTTTTTAGCCAGTAGCAGCGTAGCAAGCCCAACTTCAAATTTAAATTGAAAATAAACTTGACTAGCATATTTTTAAATAGTTTAATTAACACGCATTACCATAATCATTGTCTGATGTTTCTCAGGCGTATTTCTATACCTACCGGCCATTTACCTGCAGGCATAAAGCCGCCAGTTTATATCCTAACGCGTAAAGCGTCCTCCCATCTTGTACGTCTGGCTCCCTTTACGATGGGTCATTACGTACAACGCGGCTATAGTCTTAGTGCGATATTTCTTTTTAATACGCAGTCTACGCCGCATCACGTAAGAAGTCTCGTACCTTGAATTACACAACACCTTGCATAAATCGATAAGTTATTTCACTAACCACAAATACGAGACGTATAAGCATAACCTATACTTAAAATTATGGGAAACGTGGTGCAGGGACCCACAGCTCGGGTAATTTGAGCAAGAGAGTCAGATAGATAGTAAATTTTGTTCCCCTATTTATCCAGTTCCTCTAGATTTCCCTGGTGACTCGCTGAATGCTGTCTGTTTACTTGATATTGCCTTCCATTTGTATCTTGATGGGACTTCAACGTTTAGAACACGTGTTTCTGGTATTTGGCAGTGCATCAATTGACTTAAGGCAAAGTAAGCAGACAACATTCAACTATGCAATCAGGCGAACTTCCGGAACTCCTATATTATATGACGTTTAATATACTAGATCTAAACTATAGTTTATAAACGTAGTCGATAAGGTATCCTCAACAATCCTTGTTTGTGTCCAATAGTATCCATATAAAAATTCCCTCTGATTTGTACGACCATTACGCACAGTGAGTTTCTCTACAATATTATTTCAAAACGGTTAAATTCTTAGGCGGGGTCATAAACACGCGTACTATAGTTAGATGAATCCTCTAAAAATATACCAGCCCTGAAATATAATTTTAGTAGCTACCATAATATTCAAAGTACTTCGTAAGTAGGACCCACGTGGATATAGTGTTTTCAAATTTCCTCAAAGCCTAACGTCCATTGAACACTCCGTTCGGTATGGATTTTATTTAAAGGAGTATATGCGAGTTCACGTGCTCAGGCAGTTTATATATGGGTTGAACGGTAACATAAACGTAACCGTTCTCCTCCCACGCTGAAAGTAATGAATGGACGGAAGGCACGCGAACTCCATTGTATGTGTTTTCAGAAAGTCCCGTATATCGCAGTACCTGTATTGCGTATATGTTCTTTGTTTTTCGTTTACGTAAACGACCGTGTATCGATACGTGACGTGAAAGGGGTTTAAAGAGACAGTGTCACTCAAAGTTATATAAAGTCAAATCAAATTTTAAAAACAGGATTTATATCGGTTGTCATGACGTATATAATTTAGGATCTAGTTTATCAAGGTCAATCGAAATTTCAATGAATGACAGATGTTAATAGAATCTTTCAAAATGGGGAGCGCAGTGTCTTCTGCTTAATCTAGGGTTGAAACGGAACTTCCGGGATGTGGATGCAAAGACTTAAGAAAGGGCTTCAAAGTTCTTTTGTTTTAAAGCCACATCTAACGTCTTTGCATCATCATACCGGTTGTTTTGTCTTAAAAAACCCAAGTGGTCAAACATAAGGCTCAATTTTACCCCCTTCTTTTGAAAATTGTCTATTTCACAGCATTGGTTTTAAACTAAACGCGCCATGCATCTGGTTACGTAAATGAGGTTCTGCCAATTGAATTTCAAAGCACACGCAAGGGGGAGAGAAATAAGTGATATCTTTTCGCTACGTCCACTGTGTTCACGTCCTCTATACAACTACAAAGTCCGTGTTTCAATCGCCCCTTCTTCCGGTGCGATGCAATAATTTCCTTATCGCGAAATTACTTTGTCGCGGAAACGGGTGTATACTGTAAAGGTAGGTGGTCGTTTTTTTTCCCGGGTAAATTAGGGTTAAATTAAATAGTCTGTTAATTACTATTCAGTGATGTTTCCTTGTGTAAATGTGGGCGACTAAATTAATGTAAGTTTTTAAATTTTCATTCTTAAACTGAATGCTAAACCAACTGTCAATTTAAAAATGTACTCGAAGCGTGCAGGTCCTTTAAAGATCCAACTGGAACCTATTTTCCGCTCGACTTAATTTAAAATGAACGGGGAGGTAACTTTAAAACTTAAATTCAGTTAAAGGCACGAGTATCTGTTTGTTTGAGCTCTGCATATTTCTTTAAAAGCTCTTTTGGAATATTTTCTCAAGAAAATGGAGAAAATTAGAGAACTGTAGTTTACTTTTCTCTCAAGTGTTTCCCTCCGATTAAAATTCCGTTGCAAAAGACCCAAAGTTCGCCAATGTTTACGTCTGGTTCAAAGTATATTAACTCAAAGATATAAATTCATACTTCATGAGTTTATAAGATATGTTCCATAAGTATGACACTACCTATACTTCGTAATGGTAGAGACTTTCAGAGGGCTAGTTCGAGAACGACAAGCGAGAATTGACTACACTCGGTTTTGCAGTCCAACTTCCTATTTATTCTGTACTAAACCTTTGACAGCGCCTCATCAGGCGTCCCTTTACGAGAATCTATGACGTTTCACCTACGTCACTTCAAGACAAGTTCTCAGTAACCAGTGACAAACTTATGGAACATATCTTATGAACTTATCATACGTCATAGTCGCTTATTCAGTAGTATGTACTCGGCTAACGCGCGATATTTACTAAAACGGCCCGCGTGTCTGGTCTGTCAATGCTAGACAGTAGACACTCAGGCCGTATAACCATACAACGTAACATCTTCAAAGATATTTAATAACATTGGATTCATCAACTTTTAGTCAGAGTAATATTATCTATAACTTTTCAAGTTTAATGAACTATAGTCTATGGCTTCATTTAAATTAAATGCAGTAATTATATTTTTTCGAGAATGGTCTAATGGTTGAAATAATTTCGGAGTATTCAAATCTTGGAGCGAGTTAAAACTTAAACAACACCTTTGGCCGGGGTTTAACATTAAAATCGGTGAGCGTGAACGAAGGTGAAAGAGCGTTTCGCTATCGAGTTGCTCGATGTACTCTGAGAGCCGAGGCTTAGTATAATACTTTTAATTTTGTTTTTGGTCGGCGTATATTGCTAACTCCTGTTCCTAGGCGATAACGATGTAGTACCGGTAATCTTTTTATTTTTTGAGGAAAGGGATATCCCTGGCTCTTTGAAACGCTTTCAAGCTCCATTTCCTATCAATAAAACGTAACTTTGCAGAGAGTAGAAATTGAGTTCGCTCTAAAACCTTATCGATTTCGGGAAGTTCTATATTAAATTTTTCTTTTATGCCATTCGATAGGACTAAAGGAATGTTATTCGATTGAACGGAAAGTAATATAGGCCCTTGTAATTCCCTGGGCGATAATGTGAAATTTTAGGAACCAATAGGTGATTACTTAAGTCCTGAAAGTTGTTAAGTATAACTGTTTCGCAATTTCTGAAACGGGCAACTTTATATTCGCAAATTGACTGCATGCCAAATAAGCTAGGAATAAGTGTAACGTGTTTAAAGCTAGTCTCGGTTGCTGTTTAGTTTAAAGAAACGCCACAAGATGCTCCCATGGTCGAAAGGTGGGTCAGCTTAGAAAAGGCTAGCTTAAGCTCCGGCCTGGAGGACAGAGCGAGCTTGTTGGGAACGCCACAAGAGCCGATATTTGCTTTGGACTGCGAGTAATTTATATGACTTAGGCTTAGTGGTACGTTCTTAGCTTTATTTTGCAAAGGAAACCGAACACGTATGCTTTTGCGAAGTCGCGGTAAACCCATCTTAAAACACGCTGAATGGTGTCTTTAAACCAATTTTATGAATCCCCTATTGCTTATTATTAGCATCAACCCTTTTGACGCCCATGACATTCTCAGGGCCTGTATTATAACATTTTTGTCTAGGCAAAATTTTATAAATCCCGTAATTGCTTTTAAATACGACTTTGCCGTAAATTATTTTGTCGTTCTGGGAAAATCATTCGAAGTTTCTCTTTTGTTTTTAGAAATTTAATTTTAATCCCTATAAATTGGTGTATTCTCATTTTCATGACAGATGTGTTTCTGATTTGAATATTTTAAATACGGAATTTGCATAAGTCTAAAGAAAACCTGCAGTAAAGAAGTTCTTGTAAAAGGGGACTTTATACGAATACATTTAATTTACTTCCCCCTGCCATTAAACATTGTTCTGATATTAAGAATGGCCTTGAATCCCAATCTTCACTCTCTCGTGCAAGCACCCAGTTTTTTTAAACCCTTGCCACATTTCAGCATTATCTCCAGTCCAAACGTAGGTCCGGAGTTAATCCACGCCTCTAAATTACAACCAGCATCTCATTGGTTCTTGAAAACTCACGTCAGCGCGGCGCGAATGACGAAAATTACGTATTTTCCAACTGAGGAGAGCCGAAATAGCCCGGCCTCCTTTTACGTCCCCCCCCCTGTATTTTGAAAGGGGGACTGGGACTATGGGATCTTATACCTTCTCCATAATAAACTAGATATCACTTCTTGCCCTTGTATGGTTTACAAGATCCATGGTTTTAAGTAGTATAAAAGATAAAGGTCTTAACTTTTTCCGTTTAGAAAAATATTGTTTGAAGATTGGCTTTCTATATATAAGGAGAAGTTCAAAATTTGTTCCTTATATTATTTTTCCCTTCAAAAAATATCGGAAGAATTGGTAGAGAAAGGCCCGAGTGTGAGGGAAGGAAAAGAAAAGAAGAAGTTGAGATATCGCTTGAAATTCGTGAATCCAATAAAACTGACTCGAAAAAAGAGAAAAAGTAAAAAAAAAAAAATTCCGAGAAAAGAAAACTAAGTTTGTCTTTTTTGACTCCCCGATATTTTGGGGACGCAATAGAGTTAAAAAAATTGAAGCGTACGCGTAGTTGCATCAGACATTCAACCACCACCTCGCTTGACACTCGAGTCAAAGGCTGCGATAAGTAGACTTTTCGTACAAAGTTGTATCAAGTGTCCCTAAGTAGAGTGTATTTCGGTGCATCATGGTCCCTAAAGCTAGGCGAATGGAAATGTGATAGTGTACCCTAAAGGTGACGCTCTCAAATTCTCATAGCTCTATTTTCTTTCTTCATTCATTTTGCTATTCTTTAGCGTTATACGTATTTTTCTTCTGTTCGAGTTATTTTTTCGTAAGTTATATTTTGTTGACCAAAAATAGGCTTAGGAAACATTTTTAGTATTTTACTGATACTTCGTTAAACTTGCGCAATATATGTATATCACAATTGAATGTTGCTTTTATAAATTGTTCACGGAAATTTCCAAATTATACCATAGAGGCTAAATAAACTTTAGCTAAGAATAACAACCTTCAGATAAATTGGTTCGGAATTTTCCACAAAAATGCATTTAACGCCCTTTAAAAACCTCCGAAGTCCTTCAGGTATTAACAAATGTTTAAGTACAAAGTAAACGTAATTATCAATTATTTTCATTTGCTTTTACCTGTCCGTTATTTCATAAGTTTATAAAATATGTAGCGTAAGTTCGACACTACCTATACTTAGTAGTGTTTGAGACTTATTGAGAGCTAGTTCGAGAACGACAAGCGAGAATTGACTATACACTCAGTTTTGCAGTCCATCTTCCTATTTAGTCTAAGTACTAAGCCTTAGACAGCGCCTCACCAGGCGTCTCTTTACAAGAATCTATGACCTACGTCACTTCATGCCTAGTTCTCAGTAACCAGTGACAAACTTATGGAACGAATCTTATGAACTTATGGGTTATTTGCGTATCTGCTAGGGTTGGTCATCGGAAAGCTGAATTTTAATAGTACATCGTTAAATCTTTTAACTTAGAGTCCCAGACTGCTATATAAAGCGAAGCTATATTATGAAGGGGGGGAGGTATAATTTAAAAAATAATAATAATAAGCGTTAGTAAAATATTCACTTAGAAAGAGTCTAGATAAGCTGTGTACAAGATATACGGTAGTTCCGAGGACACACTCACACACTCTCTCCCCGCGATGGAATTAATTCGCAAACTATGCCCGGGACCAAAAATCCAATATCTGATGGAAAAATTCCTGTAACGCCAGCCGAGGCCCTAGGAAACTCTGCGCTTTCTCTCTCTCTAGGTTAACATCTACCAATTATTAACGGGCCGGTACCCTTCTCTCGCCCCAAAGGGGCTTGGAGAATTTTGCCGCCTTACTTGGCTTCTAAATGAAATTTGGCGCGAGATAGTTCTCGAGACTCCAATATATATATATATAGACTCGTCGTGTTTGGTGAAGCGAACTTAAATGTCTATCCTATACCACGGAATCGAGTGTTAAGCCAGTGAGACAGAGAGAGACGTTTAACCAAATCGCGTTATAAGCAAAAGATGAATCACTATCGTGATGTTAAAGTATCCAGTCTCGATTTCGTCTTCACCTTCAATTGCCACAAATTTACTCTTAATTTATAACTTTTAAATCACGAACAAATAAGCTATACTTCAGATGAGATATACAGAGTGTTTCTGGAAATTAAGGGGGATGTTCTTTGGGCGGTTTTGAGTTGAATAGGTCCTATGACAATTTGCTGTCCAGGCCACTGTTTTCCAACTATTATTGTCTTTTAGTTTCTTAATTAAATTTAAGGGGACAAGTGCTTGCAAAAGTGCTTGTAATTTGTGCTTGCAAAAGTGCTTGTAATTTGTGCTTGCAAAAGTGCTTGTAATTTGTGCTTGCAAAAGTGCTTGAAATTTGTGCTTGCAAAAGTGCTTGTAATTTGTGCTTGTAATTTGTGCTTGCAAAAGTGCTTGAAATTTGTGCTTGCAAAAGTGCTTGAAATTTGTGCTTGCAAAAGTGCTTGAAATTTGTGCTTGCAAAAGTGCTTGCAAAAGTGCTTGTAATTTGTGCTTGCAAAAGTGCTTGAAATTTGTGCTTGCAAAAGTGCTTGAAATTTGTGCTTGCAAAAGTGCTTGTAATTTGTGCTTGCAAAAGTGCTTGAAATTTGTGCTTGCGCAAGTGCTTGTAATATAGGAAATATCTATGACGCGTCGCTGGTGGTACACGAATGCGCAAATACTTCCATGGAAAGACCTTGGCGAGACAAATTTGATGGTACATCTCGTCTATAGCGCTGGTTGCTCGCAAATGCCAGCCACACCTCTTTCCTCCTGGCACACCAAATTTTAACGAAGTCGGCCTAAAATTGAAATTGTGTCCTCGGTACATAGTCTAGACGGCGAACGCTAATTTATCCTAAGTACCAAATCGAATTCCCGCCTTTAAAATCGACCCCTTTACTTTAGAAGATGACTTCTCCTCCGAGAATAACCTGACTGGAGGCGTCGAGGAAGGGCGCGATGTTGCTAAGGTCCCGGGCCTCTTTAACACGCTAAAACCATTAAAACTTTACCATCACCCCGATAAAACTCAGAAACGCATTATCAGTAAATATCCTTAGTTTATATACAAATTTCCATTTGCCCGCTAGCTCCTCGTTCTATCGTCTCTTTGATATAATTTCGTAAACGAGAGGGATTCCGTTGAGGTTTTCCCGCGTTAGTATTGAATTCCCAATGGCCAGGGAGAGCGCTTGGACTGGCTTCTCTCTTAATGCGTATCGCTATTACCAGTAGGCTTTTTGAACCCACGCACCCCCCTCCCTCCCTTCCTTCTTGCTCGCTTTCTTGGTCATCTTTACTGCTTCCAGGTACGAACTACGCTCACGGGATCCTAGAACTGGCATGTAGGCCCAGTAAAGACATCCTAATTAGGGTCTGTGTTGGATAGATGGCCTCTACACTGTAACTTCTAGTATTTTCTTTAGCTTTATTCGTGTTTTCCGCTCGTTTCCTTTGGATTTCTCAGTCTCACCTTACTCCTACCAGAAGTAGATTAAAATAAGGTTATAAGTACCTGAGAATGTACCTGATTTCATGCCCAGAATATGTAGTGAAATCTACCAGAACAGGTTGACTACCCTTCTTTCTAACTCAACAACCATAACTTAGCTAGTGGCAGTGAAAATTGAGGGTGGAAGGGATACTCAAATAGATTTTAAGTGTATGATAACTTAAGATTTATCTACTTCAGCTCTTACCGAATTTCGAAAATTCCATTTTGGTAATGAAACTCAGGCGCCACATTCATTAATTGGCTTGCTACATCTCGCGTGGATTTTTTGGGGTCCTCGTTACTCGCTCGTTAGTTGTTACTCGAGTGTACAGGAAGTACATACCTGCTTTGACGTTCGAAAGATTTTTACCTTAGCTTTACACTTGCGTGCGATGTGAAGAAAAATAACGTATTTTTAGCACAATTGGACTTCTTAGGAGTTAATCTCAAAGTTGTTTTCTTTTTTCTTCTTGAGATTCATTCTTGTTTGTCCTATTATTTATTTATTTAATTTTTCTTGAAAAGCTGATGGATTGAAATCGTAAAATACGATGCAGGCGATACTTTGAATTTAAAGAGACATCGCTTGCGCGTTAATGTCTACAGCTTGGTCATTTTAGAGTAATAATTAAGGTTTCAAATTGAACGGCCTATTATCTGAATATTTAATGTCCATGGTATGGTATAAGTGCCTTTCTCAAAACCTGGTGTATAGTTAATAAAGGGTAATTTAGTTTAATTACGGATATTAAATTACTTGGGCGAATTAACCCGTGATACCTTAATCACGCTCTTAATTGCTACAGTTTAATCACTCTAACCTTAATTAATTAAGTCTCAGACTTCAAAACAAAACTCCAAATTAAATAAAGAAATTAGTTAAATTTGATAATTTTGATAATGGAGATAAGTTTACGATGTGAGTCCACATCTTAGATATCGAATGACGCGGCTATTTTAATATAAATAAGCTCGATAATTATGTAAATTTGCCTAAAAATATTCCTATAATTTCGGAAGAAATATTATTCTATTAACAAAGTTTTTAATTAGAAGAATAGCTGGCACACGCACTTTTAATGAAAATCAGTAAGTTGGTTCCAGTACGTCCCTCCTCGCGACCCAGAGCGCCGCGAAATAATTAAAAGACGCTCAGTCCAGTTCGGAACGCGTCCAACCTCGTGACCTTTTAAAAGAGCAGATACGACACGACGCGACACAGCGCCAAGCAAGCAAAACTAAGCCTTGTCTCGTGCACGCGGAGTCTTATGACCCGCGGAACTATTTATTCGCCTGGAAAAGCTTTAATTTTCTACTTAGGAAGGGTTTCAAAGCCTTTGGAAGTACGCGGGGACGTAGCGTTAAAACTAACAACTTCCGGCAACCCTAGCCCAAACTTAGGGGTCCCCATTGCCAACCTTCCTTAATAATCGACCATTAATTTTGAGAACCTTAATGATTACGGCCTCCTATAGCAAAAATTCGGAAATTCGGGGGTCCTTTAGGCTTTAATACAGAGTTGCTTAGTAATTCCCTATAGTGATGAGATGAATTTTGACGTATATGAATGGAGTTTCAAGTTTTCAAGAGGGCAAACGGGTTATTATGACATTAACAATTTTGAATTATTTTTGATAGTTATAATTAATTTAAAGTTGGGTGTGCAGCTGACCTCTAGTTTAACCATGGAAAATATTTTTGGATACATAGATATCATCTGACTCTGGGAAATAGAAAATTATAACTAATATAACAAAATAAATGTTGGAATATTGTCTTGGTCGTATACTTAGATCCGCTTTCACTCGACACTAAATCTGAATGAGTGGGAATATCGGCAATACGATATTGGTAATGCAAAGAGATTGGTGAAGCGCTGCACTTGAGTACGCGCTCGTAAGCAACAACATAAATAGTTGATAAAAGAAACTCTTCGGAGCCCATCTGGGTCATTCCCATTTATTATACGATATTTTTTCTGTCAGACTTATTCGTCATTTGGGGTCGCGACCATTTCCTATACGTTAATGGGCATTGAGCATAGGGAGCCCAATACGTTTATGGACTGATAGCGCACCAGAAGTATGTAGACAAACATAATGCTTGATTAGGTCTTCGCCCCCCCTCCCTCCCTAAATGTGACAGCAAACGCCGTCAAATGTATGAGGAATACTATGGAAAGTTACGCTATGATGAAATAATAAATCTGGTTGTATGAAAGATTTATACAAGGTTCCTAGGTTGGATGCGGAAAAATCGGATTCCCACTCTTATACTCTTTTATTAAATCATGAGATGATGAATATATCTTATTCACCATGAAGGTCAGAGTGCATGTGCGAAATGAGCTCGCTTTTATACTAAATTTGTTAGCCATTTCTATTTTGGTCAATACGAAATTTCATCAAAATTTATAGAGATTTAACATTATGAAGCAGTATTTTTAGAGTTACGTTAACACTTGTAGATATTAATATAATATTTTATCATATTATTTAACTGGTTTTAGAAATGATTCGATGTGTCCAGGGATAGATTTAATTTTAGAAGTTGGAATGGAGAACAGAGTAATGTAGGCACGCGTCAAAGTCCCGGACCCCCTTCCACGGGACGGAGGGGGGTATGAAAGAAGAGGCCGGTCATAGCGACATAGGTAAAAAGGAATTACGTATTTTTCGCCGTCCCCATCGGCAACGTCGTCAAAATGAAGTTTAAAACTGAGCCAATACGATAATTTAAACTTTTCGTTATGTGTTGGAGGGAGGGGCTATATACTGGGCTATGAGTCGGACTGAAGTAAATACTAACCGTTCTCCATTCCTACTTCTAAAATTAAATCTATTCCTGATACGTCCAATGCATACAAGTATAGAAAATGTTAATTTTAAAACTACGCAGTTACAATTTGAGACTCCATGGATGGGTATATAAAAATTAAGACTAGAAGAACACAAAACGAAATTTTTAAGTATAGGCAAAGTCCATTGTTCGCGAAACAGCAAGACGTCTGGAAAATCTTGTATGTATGTGTCTCCTTTTGTATTATTTGGAAGTTGGCGTGGAAATAAAGCGTCATAATGCTCCAATAGAATTTCCAATCCCCTAACTTTAAGCTTTTACGACTTAGGCCTCGCGATAGAAAAGAAAACCACAAAATTTCCATTAAAAGGTAGCGAAAGATTCAAAAAAGAAAAGGAAGAAAACTAACGTAGTGTACCTTATATGTACATACGCCTTTAGAAAAGCCTTTAAAAGAGCCAGAACTCTTCATTTCTATTCAGATAGATGGGGCGAGAAACCATAAAAGCAAACGGAGCGAAGCAGAAGCGAATAGCCTTCGACCAATCATAGAGCGGAACGCTAGAGAAGAAGAATACTATACTCTAGAGTTTCTTAACAGTTCCTTGTAACTTTTGGCGTCAAGTCTAGCCTCGGTCGGTTCCCGGACCAGCTTTGGGTATCAGGCTAGCGTCTACCTCTAGCTTTCAGTCTTTGAATCTCTGGTAGAAACTTCTAATAAAGGCTAACAGAGTTTTGCCAAGCTTTCCCTTGTATTTGCATTTAAATAGGCTATTTTCTTTGTTTGGCTCAGTGTATACGCGCTTCGCGAGGATTCAAATAAACTCTGTTCCATTTTTTTATTACGTGGTGTTGAGTGTATAAAAATATGTTGCTAGAACCGTGTAGGCACACTGAATATGAAAACCTTCCCGAAATCTATCCGAGTCTATTTATTCCGATTATGGAGATTTCTTACAACCATTATTATGCATATTTTTGACACCATAGATGAAATATATTTGGTTTTTTCCGAATAAATACGTTTTTAAGCCTGAAAAATGATACTGCAAATGAAATATGACATATTTGGTAAATAGCGTTCTACTCTTTCAAATTTAAATTAAGCCATTTTTGACGTTTTGTCGAATTGACACTTGGTGAAAATTCGTTAAGAAATTTAGTCTACTTCTCCTCATAGATGCTGTCATTATAGAGGTATAAAATTAGATTTCATCGTTAAGTCCCACAACAAATAATATTTACAACATTGCAATAACAGTAACAACGATATAACTTTCATTGCCATATGCCAAATTAATTCAGAATGGCGCAATGCACTTTCTGTCAGCTTTAACAGCAAAAAAAGTAAATAATACCTTAGCTTTAGAAAGGTTCTAGTCAATTTGGGGAAAGGTGGTTTTTCACGTGACAGGATTACATCACCCCAATCGAAATCAACCCTTTGCGGGAAAATAAAAGCCGCGCTTCTAGTTGTAGCTAAGGCCATGCAGGAGGTTGTCAAGGATACCGCTATGATGCAATTAATGTCCGAAATAAGGGTTGAAGTCGCGGGTTTTCCCAACGAACGTATTTTCGTTTTGGAAATTGCCCGTTGTCGGGGGTCACCAGGCTATTACAGTTACGAGTCGCGCTTAGTTATTTGTTTCAGGGACTTTTTTTCTCTTGTCAAATACAACATCTAGGATATAACGTTCTAACTTACTTTCCTATCAATATAAGTGATCCAAACTTAATGCGTTCCCGAGAGAACAACTCGTGGCGGTTGTTTTGGTGTTTGCTGGTAATTTGTATAATAAATACGTCTATGTATATGTAAACGAATATAAAACCGTTGTGCTTATGATATAAAAAACCATTGAAGCATCACTTGGCGTTGAAATTGACCAAGTTCCAAAGTTCAAAAATTAAACACTTAAATCATAACTCGGAAACGGTGTCCCGTACGGCAAACTATCATAGAACATTTTTGACTCAAAATCGCCCAAAGAACATTCCCCTTAATTTATGCCAGACTTATCAGAAACATCCTCTATGTAATGAAATTTAAAGTTAGATAAATAATGTTTAAGTAATAGTAGTAATAATGGAAAATACATGTATGTTAGGAATAGTTCTATTATCTACTCCTTAATCTTACACCAATCCTTAACATTGCACAATCAGACCTATCGCTAAATTAATCTTAGACGTTTGATCAGAAACAATAAATACAGAAGAAAAATAAAAACAAGCCAATAAATCGTAAAGCTTCTATCGAAATGTCTCTATTGGGAAATCTAAGATAAGTCCCAGAAAATATCACTGCAATTTAATGAGCTTTAAAATACGAAGTATATTGACTTTTCTCCGCTACATCGCTTCAATGACATCAATAGTATTCCCCATGGGACTTTATAAAAGGCCGAATCTAAAACTTTTTTTTTGGATTCGGAATAAAGTTAGGAAATACTAGGGGCAGTATTGTTTTCTTTTGCAGAATTTTAGGACTGTATGCTTTCCCGGTTATGTTTGTGTATACTGTTTTAATCTACCGATTTTAAAGGCCCGTTATATACGTGTATATTTTGAGATCCGGGAGCTCAGCTTTCTGGTCCCTTAAGGGACTTCCATAAAATCCGGGGCATGATCGTCTTCAAAGAAAATCTATTTTCTTCAGTCGTTCTTTGTTAGTGTATGTATGTGACTCGACGTAGAGTATGAATAATTCAAGATACTTTTTTTCCTCTTCGTATCTAGAGTTATACTCTCGATTGAAAAATATGTACGCCAAGGCTTAAGTAGATTAACACGAGATTATGAAATGTATCTTCTTTTTTTTGGATTGGTTCTCATCTATTTTTGCAGATAGGGTTTTGGTTAGTACCAGGGATAGATTTAATTTTAGAAGTAGGAATGGAGAACGGTTAGTATTTACTTCAGTCCGACTCATAGCCCAGTATAGAGCCCCTCCCTCCAACACGTGCTCAGACTACTCTGTTCTCCATTCCAACTTCTAAAATTAAATCTATCCCTGTTAGTACTTAGTTCCTCTGGAAAATACTGTATGATGATGGGGGAAAATCATAATTAGAACCACGTGATAGTGAGTTTAAGAAAATTGACCAAACAACGTGTAAGAAAAACCTTTGGCGTTCAATTATTAACTTTTTTTAAATAATTTAGGGTTAATTTACTTCTGAGTTGGGTTGATATCAGCTAGAAAGTGCAAGTATATTCACGGGGAGAGGAAATAAATGTAAATCGCTGTTATCTTGGTCAACTGGGACGAGGGGGTGTGTGCGTGTATAAAAAACGCGTTTTTAGCCGTTATTGATTGAGTTTAGATTTTGGAATTTACTATATAAAAGTTGCACGAGGCGTGTGTGTAAAAAGGGTTGAAGGGACGGAAGGACATTCTTTGTTGTTTTAGTATGATAATTTTTCTTCTTTCGAGGCTAAGGCCTATCTCGCGAAAGTTTGGTTTTCTATTTTTCTTACTCGCTTTTGTGAGAAATTTTGAGACGCCTTTATGCGACTGATAAAGTTGAGATTTTTGACTCTATGCAAATTTTTGATGAGTTGGTTGAATTTTAGAATATTTTAGTGTAGGGGAGATGGTTTAAATTTGAAATTTAATATTTTTAAAGCTTTGATTTAATATTTTATAACTTTATTGACTTAGCTGCGAATTGTTATTCTTTAAAATTCATACCACATTTAGTTTTATGTTATGTTTAGCGAAGTTAGCTATTAAAGGGAAATTTTTGAAACCTCCTAATATTAGAATTGCACGTATTTATAATAATATTAGTCTTTGTTTTTGAATTTTTGTTAAATCTCACTTGTGTCTAATAAATTCTTTTCTTTTTCAATCTTTTGCAGAGTCCTGACGACTGAGTATATTGAGAACTCGTCAACCTTCATATCGCGGCATAAAGGCAACTGAAACTCCAGCGCTGAACAACTTTAAGTGCACGCTCTCGTAACAACCTAACTTCTCATCAAGCCAAAGCGGGTTCTTACAATTCCATCTAAACAACATGGCGGCGTTTGTGGCCAAACAAATGATGGGCAGCAAGCTGAACGCTGTGAAAAGTAACAAACTTTCCTTAAATCTATTACTAACAGAAAACAGAAAGTGAAACTGCTAGACAAAATAACTTAACAATAGTTTAGTATGATCAGGGATAGATTTAATTTTAGAAGTAGGAATGGAGAACAGAGTAATGTGGGCGCGCGTCAAAGTCCCGGATCCCCTTCCACGGGACGAAGAAGAGACAGGTCATAGCGACAGAGGTAAAAAGGAATTACGTATTTTTCGACGTCCCCGTCAGCAAAGTCATAAAAACATAGTTTAAGTCAGATAATAAGATAATTTAAACTTTTCGTTACGTTTTGGAGGGATAGGCTCTGTACTGGGCTATGAGCCGCACTGAAGTAAATACTAACCGTTCTCCATTCCTTCTTCTAAAATTAAATCTATCCCTGGTCTTCTATCAATAATTACTCGTTTCTCACTCGAGTTTTTTTTTAAATTATTTTCTATAAATATCCTTCATTTTTACACGACATAAAATCGTTGTCAGTTGATAATAGCTCTAATATCAAAAAAATTGGCTGTATAGAAATGTCTTTAGTTAAGTGCGAATTCAGAGTCTGTAGATGAAAATAGTTGGCAAGACATCAGGCATCTAACGTAATAAGCTGAAAGTGCAGCTTTCGCTTGTAAGTTGTATTAACGCAAAGGGTTTGGGTTCTTTTTCGTACGATCGTGACTCTGACAGAAGGATACGCGTTCGACCGGGTTTTTTCCGGAAAAGGTATTTGACGTTTTAAGTGAACTTGTCAGACGTCTCTCGCGCCCAAAATACTAGACGGAATTATGAGTTAGTACTAGAGCCCTAAGCAGTAGCGTCGAACGGAAGAGATGTAGGAATAACTATAAAAAGCTTTGAAGGTCTTCTGAGTTGGAAATAATTTCGAATCTCTTTAGGTTTTGGGGTTAAGAGATAGCATTTTTTGGGCGAAATTTGATTTTATTAAAGTAAATATGGAATAAATCAAAGTGAGTCGGTGAGGAGAACGCCATGATGTTTGGTTCACGTTGCCTCTTCGGAGACAGGAAATATTCAGGGTGTTTCTGGAAGATGCGTCAGCAATCAAAGGCAGTTTTCTTTGAACTCCAAAGTTTTGATTGGAGTATTTTACGGATGAACTCGTTAATTAGATTAGCATTGTCTTTCAGTTTCTTAATTAAATCTAAGTGGTCATCCTCATGACTTGAAAACTGTTTCCCGGACGACAAAATGTCATAGAAGTTTCATTTTCGACTCAAAATCGCCTAAAAGAACATTCCCCTTAATTTCTGACAAATCTTTGAGAAACACCCTGTATAATTCGTTGAACTAAGAAGCTATGGTGAAAGCGAAACTTCTCGTCTACGCGGAAGGGTTTCATCCAAAACCCATGACACTGACTTACTTTCTGTTAATTCTTTTTGCCTTTGATTTTATTAATGGTTAAATATTTCTAAAATCCAAATTATCATCTTAAAACCTAAACAAGGAAACATGGTTAAAACGTTACACGAAAATTGGCATTTACGCCAATATCGCTGCGCCAACGAAGGTTATAGTTGTTCTACTCGTTTAAAACGTTCCTGTACCCAATAAATAATTCTCAATCGCCTAAATGGCAATAATACGCGTTGACTTAAACTCAGTTTTCTTACTTTGTCATTTCATTCAATCAAAATAAGTGTTATTTGCTAAAATAAGAAAAGAGGGGAAAAACCAAAGATATAAGTATCTTCCGGAAAATAAAAAGAAAATCACTAAGTTGGGCCTAATCTAGACACTCAGAAAGGAGGGAAAAATGATTGCTCAGGAAGTGAACGTTGAGATGCGGGGGAGGGTTAGCAAAAGCCCCCGAGCAAGACCTTATACTATACTACCATGGATTACACTTTATACTTAAGTAAACTACGAAAAGTCTCCATTTTGGTTTAAGATTAAGGAAGTAGGAATGGAGAACGGTTAGTATTTACTTCAGTCCGACTCATAGCCCAGTATAGAGCCCTCCCTCCAACACGTAACGAAAAGTTTAAATTATCTTATTGGCTCACTTAAATTACGTTATGATGACGTTGCTGACTGGGGACGGCCAAAAATACGTAATTCCTTTTTACCTCTGTCGCTATGACCCGCCTCTTCTTTCATATCCCTCTGTCAAGTGGAAGGGGATCCGGGACTTTGACGCGCGCCCACATTACTCTGTTCTCTATTCCTACTTCTAAAATTACATCTATCTCTGTATTAAGATATCTAAAAAGGTAAAAATCAAGGATAATTAAGTTTATTGCGGTAATTAGATTCACGAAGAATGTAAAGCTAAGGCCGAGACATACTCTATATTATAGACTGTACTTAACTACATTGCGATGTCGGAGACTTACGGTGATGTACTTATAGGTATTTTTACCTTGGCATTGCCTAGGAGGCGCTCATAAAAAAATAAATCGAATTTTTGTTAGCTCCTGCACGCGTTGGATGAGAGAGATTCTTAGCTTTTAAGCCTTTTTTTCTTCTCTCTTCTTCTCTAAGACTATCTTTGGAAGAAGGAAGCGAACGCGATTATACCATAAGGGCAAAAAAGAAAATTACTATACCCTAGTCCCTAGGACCCCGTTTCCGAGCTGGAAACCTATTTACCAGACAGAGTACGGGAAAATTCTATCGTCTCTAGCGATGGAGGGAGATATAGGGAGAAGCATAGGGGTACTAAACTGATTGCGTTTAAGCGTTTTAAGGGAGTTTTTTTCCCCCTTGTTCTTAAGCGTACAAACGAACGAATCAAAGGGAGTTGATAATATATATATATCGAGTGGAGTGTAAAGGTTTTTGAAATTGAATTTGAAAGTTCTGAAAATTTTAAAATCTTTTATTTGGAAATTAAGTTAGCTTCCAATTTCATATTGAAAAATCTATTCTTCAATTTATAATTTCTTTTAGGAAACTGTGGTTAATGTAAAATTAAAACTTGGTACGATAAATTTAAGTCAACTTATCGAAGTTTTATGTTAAACTAAATTGGAATAAAATACCATACAGAAATAAATCCGGGGCTAAATCTTCAGGGTTCAATTATGAAAATTGGAAGACCACTCTACAATATTTCAAATAACATTCAACTAAAATTTCCTTATATATTACGTTAAAGAAAATAACTATTATTCTATGGGTTATAATTCACTTTTCTATTTGAAAGTCAAACAGTTCTCATGAACTAAATTAGAAACTCCATAAACGATACCTACTGAATAATATAAATCAATGTATCTATACAGGGCATTTCTGAAAGATTTTATCTGAAATTAAGGGGGTTTTCTTTGGGAGGTTTTGAGTCGAAAGTATGCTATTACATTTTTTCGTCCGAGCCACCCTTTTCGAGTTGTGATTGACGAATTTTACGGATGACCCCTTAATTACATTAGAAATCCTTGTCTTTCAGTTTCATAATTAAATACTCCAATCTTAACTTGAAAACGGTGGCCTTTACGACAAATTGACTTAGAAGTTACATTTTGGACATAAAGTCGTTCAAAGAACACCCTGTATAGATAAGAAAAAGCAATATGATGTTCGTACGTTCATTAACCGTTATGTTTGATAACCCGGGAAAAATAGAGGAGTACCTATATGTTAAAGAAGGAGCAAAAAAATAAACCATTCCACCCTTTTACGATTTTATACAAAATCAATATTACCTACGACCCCCCGCTTATAAACTATTACGCCAGCTTGTTTTATTTTTGGGGACGAAGAAAATTTTGGAGAACTGACGGGTGGGGTTCGAACTCTTCTATAACTTTTCTCTGTCTTTGTGTTAGAGAGAGAGGGGGATTCAATTGAGTTAAGAAAGTGGGGCACATCGATTTCGGATAGAAGAAGTTCGAGGGAGGTACGTCACTATACGGGTAGAATAACACTAAAAGTGTAGGGGTACGAAAGGGAACCTTAAATCCCTTTATGGGTACGACCGGGGATTCATGAAAAAGGATATCTTCGCAGCTCCCTTTTTCTTTATTAACAAGATGGTGGAAACCTTGGAAATACGTTCCATCCTCTAGGTTTAAGCAGGGAGAAAAGAGGTAAGATGGAGCGAGAGGAAATGATGATGGGCGACAACCTGCGGCAGTGAAAGTCTCCCAGTGTACCTTGAGCAAGTTCATACCCTTCGGTAGGCGACAGTTAAGTGCTGCCGCGTAGCGCCGTATTGTATTTGTATGGGAATTAGCTCTCCTTTTTTAGGCGCAGGGGGACATCTTTGACGTTTCCGTACCGTGCTACCCTACCGAAACTCTGCATGAACATGCTGGGAGGACTTTGTTGCCGTTCCGTAGATGGGAACATGGGTACAGACTGAAACCTTATAGATCTGGTTTTTGCTGCATCCCTCTGTCCTTTAAGATCTGAGCCTCAATTTAGACGCTTAAGATGTCAAAACTAAACGTCGTCCGCTACCAGTCTAACTAAACATAAGTTTCTTCATTATAGCACCTAGTATAATTTTGTAAAGTCAACTGGCTCTAGAACAACGCGAGAGTTTTAAGTGGGATTTATAGTTTACTTTCTATTTAATCTCATCTAAACCTTTGAGAGTGCCTCGCCCATGGGATAATCGATGACGTGTTACCATAGAGGGTATAAAGAAGAGAAGTATAGAGCTTACACTGGGTTCTAAAGTTCTTGCCTCTAAGTTTTTTCCCCTTTCAACTCATATTTATCTGTCTTCTTATTGGTTAAAATTTAGTGAACTGAATATCAGGAGGAAAATTAAACAAATAAATGAAATAGAAAGTGACTACGATATCTGGTAAAATGCTTCGCCAATGGTGTTAGCTTCTACGCCTCTACTTTATACCCTCTTTGGTTTCTACGACAAGCTATCATATCAAACGATTCATTTCATAAAACTCAAAACTCGCGATGATCAAGGGATGGAACTAAACTTCCTGGAGAAAATAGCAACCTTCGTACTTTTCCCTCTTCCGTTTAATTTGAAGAACAAGCTTCAATTTCTCTATTTAAAGAAAAAAATCCATCGCCCTTCATTCTCTTCTACATCTCACGCTTTTGTGCTTTCAAACAATGCAGTCTTTACAGAATTTTTTTTTTCCACCATCTCTTTTTTAAAATTTCCTTTCTTCTTTCTGATTTATTTTTAGCCTTATAATTTTGGCAGCTCTATTTACGGCTGACCGCTTTTAAAGCGAATTCAATTGAAAGCCATAGATGCGTAAATGATGTTTTTCAATCTCCATTATTTTTAAATCTTAATTGTTACTTAGTTGGGGGAGTAATCCAATATCCATTGAGTTGTAAACAATTCCAGGAAATTTATAATACGACAACGAAATTTCATTCCTCAATTTTAGTAAGGTTACGTGGAGCGCAAGAACAATAGAGCAAAGTTTATATTACCTATTTACTTTTTTATTTTTTCTTAGTATATATTTTTAAGAGCGGGCCAATAGAAACAAAGGATTGACTTTCAGTATTACCATGAACTTTGTATCCCTTATAGAGGTTGTAAGATGCATGGTATGACTATTAATTTAGACATAAATAGACAACAATAATCCGTTAAACTTTGTTTACTATTGTCAGGCTTTGTACTAACAATTTGTCTTCGATAGAACGTGCTTTGTAGAAGAAACAGTTCGAGCATTGCGTGTTAAGCCGCCTCAGCTTTGTCTAGTTGTTTTAACTGCCCAAGAACTATAGAGAATACAGCACGATAATTAAGACAAATAAATAAATCCTTCTGGAAACTTAAGATCTAGGTTTTAGGCCTGTAGGGGAAGATTGAAGATATAGAACCGATATAGCAATTTAGCTGAACTATCTTCTTTCCTATTCTAATCGACATTGGTGCTCTACCTCCCCCCCAAACTGACCCTTGCTAGGTAATAGAAGTGGGCGAACGAAAAAAGAGTGATGAGATGTCGTTGTAAGAAGTATACCAGATGTTGATTAACTAAAAGTTAATATAAAATAACTCAGGGAAGGTGGAAATACATACGAATGTTGTTTACTTCATTTCCCGCTTCTTTTAATCCTTAAATGGAATACACCCTTGCTCAACTAAATCAATCGCTTTAGAATATTGAACTTATTTCTGCGTTTAACAGTTTTGCCTTAAATATGCTTGCCAAGTTCTCTGAATGAAAATGTTGAAAGTATACAGTAACAGCTGATAATTTCATAAAGACGGAAGGACACTAAATTAACCTGTTAATGATTGTATATAACGTTGGATTAGTCTACTTCTAGGGAAAAAGAAGAAACTATAGAGGGGCTTTTTCTATATACCCTTTAGTTCACCCCTATAATACCATTACTTATACTTGTCTTTACCTAAATGGAGTTTGTCCTCTCTCTCTCTCTCTCTTTTTCCCTGGCAGGGTCTAGAAGGGGTAGTAACTAGGGCTAAGAATGGACACGATCAGTTATTCTGATATGCGGCTGAGCGGCTATTGAGACGGTGGAGCTAATACGATTTGCCTGAGCTATACTTTTTTATTGTCGGTATAGATTGATCTCTCTTTTTCCCCGCCCACGAAAAACGTTTGTATAAGGCCTACTTGGCATGTTTGAGCTTAGGTCTTGGACAAACTTGAGGACATTGGGTAAAGTTACAGTGCGGCTTTAATGGTAGTTTCTGTTAGTGTCTTGGCGACTGGGTGACTCGAGGCTGTGACCATGGATGTATTAATAACTGGCGTTGCTGTATTAACCCTGGGCAACCTTCCACCGTGGTCGTGCATGGGAGTTCACTTTAAAGAGCCAAAGGGTTAAAGGTTAAGAAATAAAAACAATGATAGGGTCCCCGCTCATTTAATTATCCAGTAACGCTAATTATTTTTATGCTAGACATATCTGGTTTTGTAGTTTCGTGTCTCCTTAAAGAACTTGTTTCTTTAGTTATAGTCTGTATACCTTGTACGCACCACTCTTATCTCAAAAATTTAACCTACCTCATCAAGAGACACGATTTTGTAAGTTATAATTTGCGTTAACTTTTAAGGGTTAAGCCTTAGTCGCATCACTGCACTCTGATAGTTTTGCAAAAAAAGAAAACTATAGCCAAAAAGCGGAAAACCCAGCCATCTTTATGGACTAATGATGGTTCAGATTCTAACCCTCCTTAGTCAATAGAAGTAATCTGAGATTCTGCAGAAGGCAAGCGAGCTTTATGGACTAAAGGTTCATCCCTCGTGCTGGGATGATGTCGTCTCCATACCAATTTAGTTTTCGTGTCTTTCTTACTTTCATGAAACTCGGATAGATGTAAGACTCGTTCTTTTCTTCGGAGCTTCCTTAACGATACGTCTTAAGTTCCGTACCCGGGGTGTGGGAGCTAGTGACCGGGGGTAATGGGATACCGATTTCGGTAATTGGGAGAAGTTCTTTTCATGCTTTCCCCCTTCTTCCCCTTTCCGCTTTCCAAAAAAGGGGCCATTGCCCATTGAAGGCCTGCAAGAGATATCCTGAACGGTGTCCTTTTTTCACCATTTTTCCTCAGCTTCATTTTCCTCCGGATCGTTTTAAAGTAACTGACCGTTATATTTCTTGGTTTATATTTCCGAAGGATGATGACCGTTTCTGGAAATTGGTGTTTTAAACTTTTCGCGAAAATGCCTGGCTATATTTCGGTCAGTTCTTCAAAGAAAATGATAGATGCAAGAAAAGGTTTTTCTTTCTCATTAGACGGAAGTTATCAATGATGTGGTCATTTGAGCGTTCGTAGAAGCGAATACAATTTTGAAACCTAAATTATTGTTCACATTAGGATCATTTTAGAAATGTCGAAGTAAATGCAAATTTTTCCTCTGATTGTTAACTAACAATAAGGTGGGGTGGCGTAGCGGTTAGCGGTTTTCGCCTCGCAGCAAGAGGATCCCGGGTTCGATCCCGGAATGTGGCACCGGGTGAAAATCTGGGAACAAATCCTTCTGCGTAGAGTTTGCAAGTTCTCTTCCCGCTTGGTAAAAGGAGTTTTCCTCCGCGGTCTAACCCGGTTTCTCCTTTCCATCAAAACTTGCAGAGGTTAACGGTAATAGTTAGTATAGGGCGCTGTAGGTTAGCTGTGGCATAGGGGCTAGTCACCACCCCCCTCTATGCATTGTAAAGGGACCCACATGTAAACAAGCCACAGGCTTAGTGTGGAAATCCCTTCATAGTCAAAGCTTGGATTATTTAACCTTTCCAAAATAGTTTAAAGTGGTATGGTCACTAGCTTTTCATAAAATCTAAATGAAGTTTGACTACCTTTTCCAAAAATAACACGGAAAAGAGATTCTTGAACACTTCACCTTAGACTTTAGTTAAAAATCACATGACCGCCTTACATCAATAGAAATCACTAGTGTGAACGTAGTCTTAGTAAACGGTAGAGACTTAACGCTGAAAGACATTACCGGGAAAAATATCTGTTAGGCTATGTCACGTCAGGCTTTACTCCTTTGGTAATTCTTCGATTGGTTAATCTGTATTCCGTCGTCCTTAGTAATAGTTTCCTAGAGCTTTAAACGCGAGACATAATCTTTGCTTTCAGTATCCTAGGATATTCTTATTGGAGAAAGCTACGGATAAATTGTTGTCCCTTGTCAGGGATTATGTTGCTTTATCGGCTTTTGCTTGGTGACATCTGAATCTTATATAACTATAGAAGGAAGCCATATCCAATTTGACTCATTTTCATCTCGCGCTTCCATTTAAGAAGAAACAATTGTACGTAAACTTGTAAACTTCTCCTCTAGACGTTTTATACTTAAAACTAACAACCACGTGATATTAATTTCGCGGCAAATTTGAAGGATCTCATACGTCTAGACATTGTCAAATACGTTTACGGTCAATTTCTTATGAGAATATATAAATTTAACACGAAGTTATTTTCTTTTAAAACCAAATTTTATGTAAATTTAATCAAGATTGATTTCTTTATTTGAGTCCAATAGCTTAATTTTAAGTGAATTTTCTGTCTTATGGAAGTTCTAAAAAAGTTTAATTGATGTGAAGTTGGTCTTGCGTGTGTATTCTTTTTATTTTTCTTAATGGAGGTACTCTTAATATATCAAGGGAGAAATTAAGCCTTGGCAATGCCTGTTTTTATTTTGATTATTCGTTTTTATTCGAGCTTCTTTTCAAAGTCAATCATTTGATTTCCCTAAGGGGGAAGTCCAAACTTTTTATCATCATTAAGTTTGACTTCGGGGCTGGCCTGGTGGGTGTATAGCTTTTTCTAATTTTCTCTTTTAACAAAATTTTCCGCCCGTTTAGTTTTGTTTCTCTTGACTGTAATGCGTTTTTATTTAAATTTATTACGTTTTCTTTTTGGTTTCCCCGTGGACTATAGGTTTCTCTAGGGCCAAAAGTCTCCGAAGAGTCATTTGTATTTCTTAAAGTACTTTAAGAGTAGACTTTCATAGTTTCTTAATGGTCTACGTAAATGCCCATTTAGACTTGAGTATAAACGAATGAATGAATATTTATTTACTTCTCTGTACAAGAGTCCCTTTTGTAACAGGGAGGAACCTATTAAATAGGTCCGCAAGTATATTATCACATATTTAAAATGAAATTAAATGGTATTTACATAAATGTATCTGTAAAACTATTACGACACATGTCTATATACAAAAATTAAAAATTAAAAATTAAAAAAAAAGAAAAGTTCAAAATCCAACCATTGTCCACCGATCGTCGTTCCTTCACTAGTAAGCGTTCCTTATGACCGGATCAAACGTAAATTTGCCCAGGCCTGTAGTAAAATCTTACGTTCAGGGAAAGCCCGCATGCAGGGGCAACGCTTAAAATGTATTTTCAATACGACGCCTGTAGAAATGTTTTACCCGCCGAACGCCAAATTGCAAAGCACTGTTATTTTGCTATTTTATAATTAAAACTTACAGATTGTATTATTAGGCCATTCTAATTATAACATAGGAGTCCAGATGTCTACATTACAATTTATATTAATAGAAAACAAGAATTTGATCCAAATTCCATTCGGAAATTTAATCATTCTTCCAAAGTTCCCATTCAAATGCGTTCTATTTCCTACTTCTTTATCCGGGGCATAAATCAATTATCAATTTAATTTCAAAATAAATCACCCGTACGTTTCGGTAAGCCTTGGCGTGGTTTTTCATTTAGGAATGTCTACCCAAAAATGGCTCGATTAGCTGGTATCCCATTTCCTTTTCCGTAGGGGACCAGCTAGCATGTCCCCGAATTTTATCCGTTTGGTACATTTTTGATCAATAACGACCCACTGCCCCTCTAGCTGGCCCACCCTTTAGACGTGCCCTACTAGCGCTGTGCATTCTGTCTTTCAGCCTCTTTTACAAATCGTTTTCATTCAACATCCCAGATCCCTTAACTTATCGTGGCAGCGAGAATCGCGCCGTTTAAACCATAAACCATTAAAGGCTTTATTGCCAAGCTAAGCTGTCGCCGTGAGGCAAAAGCTATAGTCCGATCTAGGCCAAGTCCCTTTGGATCCGTTCCAAAACTTCCAAGCGCGTCACCAAGAGCCTGCAATTGCATCATCTGAACTCTTACAGTTAAAACTTGTTTTCTACCATAAATTTCTTTCAAGATGACCAGTGGTGGTGCTTGACTATTAGAACGAAAGTGTTTTCCCTCGGCATAAATTTTTAAATTGATTATTGGACCAATAAGACACTATTTCATACGATGAAACGTTTTACATCAATTATCTGACTTCTATAAGTCTAAAATGATGTCATCGATTCGGACAGACCCAAGGCAATTATACTAAAGTAATTGAAAACAAAAATGAAGTGACAAGAGTTAAGAGTTCATATTCTTCGTATATCAAGATTAGCTTTGTTAGCACGTTTAGTTCAGGGAATTTTGTACCCTTGATGGTTCTCGCCAACTTACAGCTTTCAGTTCCTCAAGTACACTTTCTTTTATGGGTGATCTTCAGATCTTCCGCATTCCCAGTAAGAAAATTAGAAAAGCAAGCGAGAATTCTCGTTTCCTTCTCATTCTCCAAAAATACTGCTAGATAGTCTTAAAAAAGGGGTATAAAAATTTCGGGCTTGTTTGAAGTTCTATCTCTCAGACCATTTGAATTTTGACACGTACGTCATAGCGCCTCATTCCATTCCCAATCTTTATGGTCCCCCTTTTGAATTCCAAATTATTGATTATCTATATATGAAGACGAGAGGAGGGAGGACCCCCTTCTAGTTGGGCAGGTGGGCGTTTCCGGGTTTTGGAAATAAGGGTGACTAAGCACCCTCCAACGTAATATTCGATTTTCGAATGTCGATATTGTTTGGAAGAAACTTCCCAAAGTCTTGACTAGGCAGCTTTCTGTCTTAAAGGTCAAATGTCAAGCTATAGGATAGTTGCTTGCAATTTAGAAGAAAGAAGCCAAAGTTGTATGGAGGGAGACGTTTTGGGACTTTTGCATTTTTCAGAAAGAAATGTCAGCCTCGAAAACGCTTCGATTATTTTGGCATGCAGCTTTAGGAATGTTTTTTCTATTTTCCCCATTGGGATTCTAAGATGCCTTTGGTATTTGTGGCGGGACTTTACACGCCATCTCTTGGCTATCGAGAGAGTGATAGCTAAAAAATTAATAACATTAAATACTAATTAATATAATTCACTATTAGTGTAAAGCCTAAAATTTCTATGGAATTTCAAGCATTCCTTCACTTATTTTGTTTTATACAGTATAGTAGTAAATACTTTAAAGGAAACTTTCATAGTCTAGTTTTTTAACTTTCCAAGACAAAATTATTCTTATTCTGGGTGACGATGATAAATTATCTTTCGCGTTTAAGGCTCTTATCAAATTGGGACAGAGGCAACATTGGGACCCATTTCATTCACGAAAAACGCCCGCGTAGTCGTAGTTATAATCACACCCACGCATCTGACGTCATAGTGGCCCCAAAAAACTGGCCGTCCTCCTTTCCATTTCCAATACGTGGAGAAAACTACAAACGATTTCAGGGAGATTTTGTAAAGGGAGTCTCGATACAAGGAATGAAGCGCTACTTGATCACGCAACATCATGCACGTTCGTGCCTTTTTTAAAACTGCTTCCCTTTACCGCTTCAAACTGGTTACGCTTATCAGAAGGAGTTAAACGATTCCCCTATAGAGTCTCCCTGACTATTTCTACGGCAGGTAGTTCTTTTCCCCCATCTTCATTTCCTAAATTTTCTCCATCGATTGCGGTGCCCTTAAAGTTTTATACGCCCGAAAAATATGTGCGTGAGTTTTGGCCCTCCAAAGACTTCTAACTTTTATACGTAACAAGAAACATTACGAATACGTAATATTATATCTACGTGTGTTATAGCCTAACTCTACGGACAAATAAAGTCTCTTATAGATTCTGATGAAATTTTAGATTTAATATTAGTAGAAAATTGGCACCGTGCCAACTCTAAGAACTGGCAGTTTAATAGGAATAGGCCAGATGGAGCCGTAGTTCACTACAAGCGGGAAGCTAGGCAACTTGCACTGACTTTAGCACTGCTTCTTGACTAAAGAGAGAATACCCCAATGGCGGCTTCGCCCCTGTATGTTGGTTTTATCTGTATGTAATTATGTAATGGTCTATCCAGCTCATATATTAACTTGTTCTTCTAATCAAAGCCTAACATTAGCATAAAAGACTTTAATTAGTCAGTGTTGTTTTTCGTGTATCGTATCTTTACAAACAAACGCACATACACACACACAAACCAGATCACCTAAAACTCCGTTTCTAAATTGCGCCTCGCGATTATGTGATCACGCACGTAGATGAAAGGGTAACTTTATGGGGGTATGAACGGGGGAAGTAATAGTAGTAAAGCATTTGGTAATGAGGAAGTTCGTGAAAGTAATAAAGTTGTAGAGCTTGAGTAAGAAACTGGAATTTCCTGATATCCGGTCCGGTGGTTATATGCATTTATAACATTTCTGCTTTGTCCGCAGTATTTTAAGGCAACTCTTTACATGGAGAGAGGACCATGTGGGAAAAACATGGCTGCACGTGATAATTTATCGCATTCCAAATCGTCATTACCACGCGCATTATTAGTGTTTCTGAGTTTGATATGCTTTAAAGTTAATATCCAGAACCCATGTAAGACTCGAGAACTTAGGTTTCTCTGAACACATACTATTTTTTATGGAAAAAACCAGATATCATAGCACAGGTTCTATATGGGTTCATGATAAAAGAGGGCTAGATAACGTCGCCAAGAATTGAACATGATCATAGGCACGCTTAAGGGGGTCGGCAGTTTAACATTTTAGTTTCCCCTGTAGTTTCTTCCGGTCGATATGGCGGCGCAACGGTCGGCGCTCCCCCTTTCGGAACGCGATGTTTGTCGGTGCTGTCCGTCCGGGCTCGTTTTAGGGTAGAATGCCTCATACGGGCGTTCGTCGCGCCCCTAGTGAGGGAAGTTTCCCGCATCGTCCCGCAGTGAAGGCGAAATCGCGGGGAGCATCGGGGGTGGGCATTCCTTTTCCCGTCTACTATCCCCAATTTCTTCCTCTTCTCTTAACCATTTTCTACCACACCGTCACACTTTTCCCCCCCTTTTGTGTGTAAAAATATGCTTTTTTTTCGTTAACGGTTTTTAACTATGATTTCGTTATACCGGGATGTGTCTGTTTGACCCGCGTCGACGCTTATTTTCCGCATTAGTTTTCCGTTTTTTAATTAGTCTATAATAGTCGATCCCCCCTCCCCTGAATTTTTTACAAAATTTAGAACTCACAATGGACCTTTTAGGTGAGTTTTGTATTCTGAATTTTAGCTTAGAGAGTAACCAATTTTTCTCTCAATTTTATTTCCTTTTTTTCCAAAGCATGCCATTTTTATCGGCTCTTTTATTTGACTCTTCTCGAATTTTTTTATACTTCCGAGCTTTCTCTTTATACTTAATAGTACTATTTGTACGGGGTCTTAGTTAATCCTTGGGTATGAATTATATATCGCATTGTATTCTGAACTATCTCTCGCGCAAGTTTCAACTACCAAAATTTTTATCGTAAACCCTGTTTTAATCCAATGACATCCACCTTAAAACCTTCTTAAACCCAAGATTTTTCAATATCGTATTATCCAAAACTATTGATTCTGTGCTATAAAAGCACGAGTCAATGTGTTCTTGTCTTTTCTTCATTCATCTATTTTTGATCTATTTTCTCAGAATGTTTGAAAAAAAAGCTTAAGTGTAGTAACTTCACTATAAACCTTGTAGTCTATCCACCAAAATACTATTTAAATTATATACCGCCACTTTATAAAGCAATATCAGTTCAATCCATGATCCCTAACCCTATTCTGCGAGGGGCTAATCACTAATCGTATCGGTGTACACGTTGTACCTTTGGACTGTACTAAAGAGATTACGAGTAATCGTTAAAAGCCCTATCCTCGACAGTTCTAATATGTTTACTAGTAATCCGGCCGTAATCGGTGTACAGGGAAATAGTGAATAGCCCCTCGTTTACTCGTACATCCAATCATAATTCAAGAAGCGTATATCCCAATTTAAACCTTTGTGCGATAACCTTTTTTGACCCCCTTAAATTGGCTGAACCGAAAGAAAAAGTTCTCCAAATTTACATTTGTTCTACGGCTTACAAAAACAATCAAATTGAACCAATCTAGGGATGGTGATCCCGCGAAATACAAACATCCTTTAAAAAGAAAAAGAAAAAAACCCCACACGGTTCTTGAATTAATGCTATGGATATTCCTTTGTCCAATCGGATTTTCTTGGAACATAGACCAGGATTTTCTTCCCCTGGCCAAAAACCAAGGAGTTCGAAACTAGCTCAATTGCGGGAATGTTTTTAAATTCGTAAAACAGAGGACTTTCTTATTCTTTCAAAAACCTCTCTCCAGTGTTGAACCCCTCGGAGGAGCTCCTGGTTTTTCCATCTCCCTTATTGGTTAGTTGTACTTGTATATAGTGGTCCCTGCTACGTGTACGCGTAAACGAAACTGATGATATCCAATATTGATTATTGCTTCACAAACTTTGAACTTATAAATTTGTATTATACGTTTCGATTTTAAAGTAGACCTTCCTTTGTTCAGTTTTACTTTGAAAACTACAGAAAGCTAGGCGCGTGAATACACAATGTTATATTGCACTGGGATAAAATTAGTCGGAGCAAACTACTATTGAACGGGAGAGAAGTATATAGACGTTCTGTAAGATAAGGGAAAACCAATAACAGAAATAGTGGATCTCTCGCAATCATATGTTTATTTTCTCTGGGAAAGATGTGGCATTTTTTTATGCTTAAAGGTTTTATTTTTAGTACAATGAGAGAGCGGGTAAGACCCGAATTACTTTGTAAAGTATATCCTGTAGTGTTGACTTAGCACTGGAATCGAAAAACCCTAAACATTTCGGGCAATAGCTTGGCTAAACTCTTTTTCGAAAATATTTGTCTTTTCTGATCCGCTCTCTTTTGTGGAACCGCACGAAAGTTATTACCTTAGGCTGGTTGTTTGTTGCCGCCATTTTCCAAGATGACCGCTGATTAGTAAAGTAATTTATGACGTGCATCTTCTACTTAAGAGTAAATTCCGAACAAAGTTTTAGCTCCCTAGGTAAAGCGGTTTGAGCAAGGTGTTGACTTCTAATTTATTAGATACGGAACAACATATTTTTCACGTATTTCACGCGTGCTGACACATTGATTTAGGAAATCAGTATAATTAAACAAAGAATACCGCTGTCTATGACTAATTATCATTTATCATTGAGGAAAGTTTAAGCAATCATCAATTATATTTAGAAGGCTTTTCACGCAAAAATAACGCCACGAAATAAAAAGAGTTAAAAGGGGAAGGGGTGATTTTATACAAAATGACATCATGGCGTGGGAAAAACTGCTAGAGCTTTATTTAAGAAAAATTTAACACAATGTCTGCCAGACGCTTAATCGTGCATTTTTCTCACTACTGATGACCCGTACTTTTTCCCCCCTTTGCCTTTTTCGCTCAATAAACAGAATTAAGTCCGTGACTTAGAATTAATTATGCATACGGTCCGAGTTAGGAAAAAAATGTATAGAAGAAAGGGAAGCGTTGACAAATAATATTTCATAAGGAAACGCAACGTCGCTCTTCATGCACGCGATTTTTAACGATTATTTTTTCTATAGTTGCATTTGCATTTGATATAATCACAACTGTATTTATTTTGGAGGGTTTTTTAGTTAAAATAAAAGTTCAGGTAATATAACAATATACCTTATAAAAACGGCGTCTGCTAAATCGAACCTTTTACCCTTACCTCTCTCAGCCTGTGAGAATTCAACCAATTCCGTAAGGGTAAGGGTCCCATATTCAAGGGGGCAATGTCCTCGTGAAATATTTTAGTCTAATCTTCTTGCTGAAAGAGTAAGCGCATATTTTACTAGAAAATAAGGGTGTGGCAGGGAAATCTACGAGAAAGGGGCAAGCCGCATTCGCGGAGGAGAAAAGAGCTAAAGACTATTTTTGGGGATAAAACTTAATCCTTTTCAATCGAGCGTGGGAATTTTTCTCTTCTTGGGATTTTCTTTCTTCAAGGGGGAAATATTAAAACCGACTATTATTCGACCAGCAGCTATAAACCCAATGATGTAACGCGTATTCGCGGAGGGATAAGCAATATATAAACGCGCTTTTGACGTAAAAGTAGTCCCACATTCTTACAGCGCGATTGAAAACTCACGAATACATTATGACAGCGACACGTTGTTTCTTTCACAATGAGTGGGAATGTTCGATAAAGAGAGCTTGACGTTTTTTCACGTATTTTTATTTCAGTCTGTATTAACGATTAAAGATTATTAATGAGAAATTGTGGGAGATTGAAAATACAATGGAAAAATGATAAATAACAACGTTTATTTATCGTTTAATCCACCAGACTGTTTTTTGTGTTATTTTCCCATTAAAAATATTTAATTAATTTTCTATCGGAATTCGTCTATGGCATCTAATTTCCGACTCTTCACTTAAAACGTCAGTTAACCAATGGACATTTTGAGGCTACAACCTAAATCGTTAGTTTATATAAATATATACAAAACAATGAAAGTGTAGTCGACAAGGAAGACTTCATATTGAAACAGGGGAACCATTTACTAATTTATCAATTTTTGCTGTTTAAAAACGTGGATGGCACGCTTAATAATCTTAGCTAGCATTTTTCGTTGTCCCTTCCCCCAAACTGCGCATTCATCCATTATATTTGAGCTCGTACCTTACGTAAAAATACGAAAGAACAAACTCGGAAAAGGGCCCATAATTCAGTTTTATAGCCCTGAGCGAGCGAGCGAGCCCGTAGCCTGTAATATTTTAGAACCATTCCGCTCACGATCCGGACGCCTCACACGTGCGCCATCTGGTGACGCCGAGGCTTAACGAAACAATTGAAATGATGGGCAACGTTGAACGAAGCCGATGTTTATAGGAATGGCTCTTTTTAACGGTTAATAGGTCTTTTCTAACGAAAAATATTTCTTTTTCTCCTAAGCCTTAAGCTTCGCCTTGTATTTTTTGATAAAGTGCCTCGGTTATCGAAGGGTTTAGGCATCAACGCTTTAGGTTCTGTTAGCTTTTTCAGACTCTTTACTTACCGGACCTGCTGGTAATTCAATAAGTTAAGACGGCTAGCGGGGAGTTTACTTAACGTTACTTCACGCCTCGCTTTAACTGCCTCGTCAATAGCTCGGCTTATAATTTTATTGGATTTTTTCTTTCTTTTCTTTCAATATTATCCCGGCAATTTTGGTCTAAATTGTCTTAAGATCTTTGAAAGGAAAAATTATTCGACGTTTTGTCGCAATGGACGCTCTCGGGAAAAGCCAGCATTTAGGGGTAAACGTCTTAATGCATTTTGCACCGGCGCCTGTAGAAATGTTTTACCCGCGGCACACCAATGTTGTAGGAGCAGCGTACACGTAGGAGACTTTTTTTTAATGTATTTCCTAGGAGCGGCTACAGAAATGTAATATTCTGGTAGAAGCTTTATTATTATTATTATTATTATTATTATTTTAAATATAATTCAGTAGAATTTAGTTTGACTTTGTAAGTCTACTAAAGATAGTGGTTGACCGATTCCCGTCTCTGGATAGTATTAAGTAATCTCAGTGGCCATAATTAAAGTGGGCTTAGAGTCTCATCAGACGTTTATAACTGAGCTGCTTTATAAAACGATCCTCCATCTATCTATAAAGAGTCCTAACTCGGAGATAGAATAGAAAGACTACCCACAGTTTACCTCCTGGCGCGTTTTGTTCGACTCCGTTTAGCTCCCCCTGGCGTTGAAAGATGAGGAGAAGCGTGGATACTGGATAACCAGTGACAAATGACCGCATCAGAAACGTCACGACTATAGCGCGGGACACCCTAGCCCCCCTCCCTGAGCTCAAGGTGGGCATCCCGCTGATGGTCAAAATGAATGGTGAAACAGGAGGATCCCCGACTAAAATAAACGGCCTAGCCAAGGCTTAAAAAATAAAAACTATTGGTTAGTATTATCCGGCAAAGAGGGAGAAGGGATGCCTATAGGTTAAGATGGTATTTTTCACCCTCATCTAAGCCTTTATCTATGGATGTTAGGCCCGAATTCCCTTTCTACGTTATAGATGGGTCAAAAGAGGGACGGCCAACTTGGAGGGGATAATAAAGAATGGTATTAAAACGAATGGCGTTTCAGTGTTATAAACGAAGACGGACTTTGAGATATTGGTATCGAGATGTAGATGGGTTGGCACTTTGGGAATCTCCTGAGGGGTTTTGCCCGTCAATAAATAATTTATATAGGGTTTTAGGGATTTCGAACAAAGGTTTATCTTACTTTCTGTTAATTCTATTTGTATTTGATAGTAGATAAAAACCTTTATATTAATAGTTATAACCAGTAGTTCAAAATCCATTACAGTTAAAAGCTTGGGGTTTAAAAAAAATGGAGTGTGTTAAATTCCCCTATACCCCTCTCAATCCTAATAAGAGTTTCGTGACAATTGAAGAAGATATAGAATGGTGATTAACCATTAAAACGATTGGAAATGTTCCTTCATCCCTCTGTATAGAACGCTCCTTACAGTTAGGCCTTAGTTTTAGGTTTAGCTAGAGATAGGAACTCGAGGGGACCGAAAGAACGTGATAGCCATCATTAAAACTCGTTTTTCGCGAACAAACTAAGTTTTATGGACCAAGATAAGGCAACCCTTTGCCCAAAGTTTTCTGGACCCACACTTTTTTAATATGGAAACGCGTTTTTTTTATCTTATCAGAAAAAAATGGAGGGAGGCCTTTTCCTCAACATCTGAAATTATTTTTCATACATTTAATGTTCCATTTCCCCAACCCTTAGGTTAACTGAAAATGATATATACTTATTGACATTACAGAAACTTTTAAAACTGGGAAAACTTTAACAAAATTTAAACAATTCTTTAAGTTGGAATATTCTAATTAGTTCAAAACTTAAAACGTGTTAATAATTGGTTGAAATTTTTCTATAAAATTTTGGTTAACGTTTTTGGAGTTGTTTACGTGAGATTATTGAAACCATTGACAGCCGTAACGTAAAGGGAGGTCTCTAAATCATTAATTTATTCGATTAAATATGTATGGTATATGATATACATAGTCAATAATATTCTATAAATAGTAATTGAGCGTGCTGAAATTCACCATTTATTGGAGTAGCGGTTTTTCTTAAGTATTGGAGAAAACGATAATTTCCTGTACACGCTATATTCTCATTCCGAAATACTATAATGCAATAGCAGCTACTTATTTCTCCAGAAAGCTTACCATGATGTAAAAATATGAGTTAATAATTTATTTACATCTTTTTATTACCTTTTTGATATGAAAGCTGGGTTTCCTTAAAGGAATGATTCAGGCATAAATGTTTTTAGGTGTAAATAAGAGAGAGGGCGATTGGAAAATTAAAAAAATTACTTTAGACGGTTAGGGAAAACGTGTAAAAAAAGGTCAGGGCATTTTGCAAGGAAAAAAATCTGTGACAACCCTGTGTCACCTGAGCTATAAACCTTAAGTATGTGTGAACCATTGCAGAAAGTGTCAATTTCCGCTTCCAATCCACAAAGTCACGTGTCCACGCCCAAAATTATCGCAACGTGGGGGTTTCCCTTATCGAAGAGCTAAGTAATTAGGGAGGCTACAACTACGGAGAAGGTATCTGTGATACTTAAAAACCGTCGTCGGCAAAAGGGTGCGGTCGCCCAAGTCAATCTTAAATGGAAAGTTATTAAGACTTGGTCCATGGGAAGACTTATGCCTCCATTTTAATATTCGCAATCACTACATCTTCCCATTGATATATCTCCCGTTGTGCTTGAGATATCAATATGCTGTTGTAAGCTAAATTTAGACCAAAATGCCTATTTTAAAGATATCTCCTTGAATCCACAATAATGTAAACGCTCTTCGCTTAATCGTATCCTGAAATCAACTAGAAAATATATTAACTTAAACCTTTTCTTTGTATAATAGTTAATAAAACCATTTTCTTTTCTTTTTCTCCGCACTCGAGAATAGTGAACTTTAATATTTAGAAAGAAAATATTATTTTAAAAAATATGAAAGGCAAAAGACCCTAGGCTCCAAGCGAAACTGAATTATATATATATTCATAAAAAAAATTACAACGCCATTTCAAAGCGGTAGCTTTTCTGCGTGGCTCACGATAAGAATCATTCCCCCCCCCAAAAGAAAGTACCCCAATTTTTATTTCTCTCAATTTTCTCATCCCCTTTTTCTAAATCTAGATGATTAGATTGGATCCCTCTATATCTTTAGCAGAGAGAGAGAGAGAGAGAGAGAGGGAAGAGGAGAAGCCATCTTCCCCATCGTGCAATGCCCATGATTATCCCTTCCTTTTTTTCCGCTAACTTTCACTGCTTTATCCCTTTTTTTTCTCTCTCTCTCTTTCTCCTTCTTTATCTGCTTTTTTAAGGATTGCTCTATTTCCGCAAGGCCGTCTATGGTCAATTTCAGTTATAAAAAGAACCAGTGGGAAAGGCACCGCGACGTTATTTGCAATGTAATCCCTCATAGAGAAAAAAGTAGTTCGAGTAATTTGAACTTAGGATAGATTATAGAAGGATCTCTAAACACCAAGGCTTAAATCTCCTCGCCTGAAATTCTACGGCAGACTTGTTCCGATTTTATTGTTCCGCGGTATATAGCCGTGGTTGGTTGGTTGCTTGCGATGTATGTCCCCTTTTCAAGCCCAGATTTCTAAGATTAAGAATTTTTTGCGCTCTTTTACGATATAGAATGTGAATTTGTAAATTGGTTTCGACTTTCTTTTTTAAGGTTTTATTTCGATGTATAGGCAAAAGAGCTTGGATTATAATATAGTACATCTCAGGTTCCCGTAATCTTAGAGCCTCTTTCTGTAGAACCTTTCCTTAGTAAAACACTGTGTATGGAAAGAGACGAAGGTATTTTATATTAATTAAAAATCAATGCGCGTAGTGAGGACTATTTTGTTGCAGACCTTACTTCGCAAAAGTGAAAATGTAAATACACGAGAAAAATATTTTCGAGAAAATCACCTAATTCTTTAACTTTCTCGCTCAAATGCACTTTATACCGTTTTTCAAAGAAATCTTTGGATGATATCAGTGATACGCAACTTAACACGGTACATTTTATTTATTCTAAAATGAAATACCAAGTAGGATGGAGCCCAACTATGATCAAATATAAAAAATTACCCATTTATATAATACCATCGCTCTCCAATTAAAAATTTTGTATCTAACTGAATTATATGCCTTCATTATACATTCAAAATTATTCTTTTTACAGTATTTTGAAAGGGATTTAATTACAAAGAAAGGTACAGTGTAAAGTAGTAACGTAATTAGAGAGTTGACACCGTGGGGAAAAATCTTCTATTTACCAAGAGCCGGGCTAGGAAATCTTGACGCTTCAAGCAATTGCTCAGTGGAGCGATTCGAGCGTCACAAAATTGAAACGGTACCCGTATAACGTGCTAATTATTTTCAAACTCTCTCGCGTCGTCTGTAACGTATCTCCATAATTTGATCGAAACTCCATTTTTCTCTTAATTATCTTAAACCCTATAGCGAAACGCGGGAACGAGGGAATAAAATGTAGAATTCAAAGGGGATGCGTGGGAAAACTCAAAAGATGTTGTTGGGTGTATGGAGTGACGTAACACCGCGTCTGGGACTGAACCACGGTGTCGAATTTCTAATTGGGCTTCTGAACTCTTTTGTATTGATAGCTTGTAAAAAAAATTGCGCGTATTTTCTTGCAAGTCGATCTAATTTTCTTTCATTCAATGTATTCTATAATTAAATTTTCTCAGATTTCAAACAATTCTCAGAGCCGCTTTCATTTTTTCTGTCTCTCTTCTATTAACTGACGTCGAATGGGACTCCTCTTGGGAGTTTCCGAAATCCGTTCCCACGAGCTGCATGCACGTCCTGCAAATTAACCCAAAATCACTTTCTTAATTAGGTTTGCTTTATTTGCGGCTACCCTCAATCGTAAATGAAGGAAGGATAAATCTTGTCACTTAGTATTACGTATACGTTAGAAACCAATATGGTCTCCGTAATCAATTTCTTTTAGTTTATGAGTATGAAGTTTAACCTCATTGAAATAAATTAATTTGGAGTTTTAAGGAAGGTATATATAGTGCTGGGATTGTGGAAAAATAAATTATTTAATGGTTAACTATTCATTAAGATTAAGTATTATTATTATTAATTGAAAGGTAAAATTTAATTATCTCAAAGCCTCTTTATCTCTTAACATTCTCGCACTCCTTTCATCATTCCCCGAAGTTATATTGTTAACTTTGGTCTATACTGGCAACACTTCCTTTTTTGGTATAGTTCGAAAGCGCCAATTTTTCCCTGGCACAAAGAGTCATTTCCGATCGGAAATGGATTTCAGGAACCCTTCCAGGCATGCATGGTGATGCTCCTTACGCAACACCTTTGCCGCGTATAACGACAGATCCCTTTGGGTTCTCGCGTCGAGAGATAGTCCCGAATACCTTGTCTCGCTATACCCAAAAGCAAAGCCTATTTTCAAAATTTTAAATTCAAGATTAAAGCTCTTTATCAGTTAATTCGAGTCATGAAGGAACTTTCGATTCGAGAGTTTAAAGTAATTCTGTTCATTTTGGACGATTCGTAAGTGCCTTAACTTTCGGAATCGGAATTCCGTATAAATTTTTAAAACATTTTAATGCGTTTCGTTATCACCGGAAGTTACGATTGAGCCCTGTTTAATTTTCAATTTCACGTTGAAAAACACTGCTCTATATCTTGTTTTAAAAATAATTTAGAACTAATTGAATTGTTGACGTAAATTACGTTTAACCAGGCAAGAATAAAAGTTATTGTGGCAAACTAACTCTGAAGTGACATATGTCCAAGTTCCTTCATATGACATCCAAATAATTTGGCATAAGCCGAGTGTCGAGTCGGCTAAACCCTCTTTCCCATATATATATATCGTGTAGTTTCAACAATAACGTCGCAGCGCACGTCCGTAACGGGTACAATGTACCAGCGCGATCTCCGTTTTGGATACTGAAATCTATAAACCGGGCGCAAACTAAACGCTTTATAAAAAAATCATATCAGCTCTCATTTGGTGTAGTTTCGTTGGAACACTACCACAACTAACGATTAACCATGTTTCCGGGTCTGTGTTTTCGTTCCATTCTAATTTAAAGGGACTGTAAAAAAACGCATCGGCGGGTGCGTAAAAATTTATTTGAACTATGTCGTAAGCACAACGTGACTCCATGAAACAAGGACTCCACACGGAGACACTGGACATCTAGTCCTTGTTTTTCGCGATAGTTCAGCGCCTTTTCTCATATTTGAAACTAAGTTTGTTTGAACCACGAGTTTCCTCAGTCACGTGATTATGACGTATTCAAATAATTTTAAACACCCGCCCATGCCAACTTTACAGACCCTTTAAGTATACTTTGACCCAGTCCGGCCGGCTTGTAGGGGTTTAACGTTTGTTAATTGGGCCGGCCGACTGGTTTGTTCGTTGTATCACTCGTGGACCAACTTATACTGATATTGTTTTTGTGTCTTCGCCTTACGGGTGCGGGCGCAGGTGGAGGCGAAGAGACGGCCGAGGACAAGGAAGCTGCCGCCGAAGAGGAGCAGGAGCGTCTCGATGCCCTCCGAGAAATCGAAGAGCGAAGGCAGGAGAAGCACAGGAAGATGGAGGAGGAAAGGGAGAAGATGCGACAAGACATCCGAGATAAAGTAGGCTATATTACGTAATAATTCCCTACCTGGTGCGTACAGGCCAGGTACGGAATGATATTGCAAAGGGGGTAGGCAACCCTTAGTTTCGGGACATACAGGAAGGTTGAAACATCTCAGTCTCTGCATACCCACTCTCATGACAAAAATGGCCTAAAAGACAGTGTCTTAGTTCAATCGAAAGGGTTTCTTACATATGATTAAATATCTTGGGTTGCCATGCTGAGTGCTCATTTTCATAATAAAATTAACTTTAATGAGAAGTACGGGAATTAATTCCTAAGATAGATGGTATATTTTAATATTGAAGAACTTTAGTAATCGATAAGAGCTAAGAATTACCTTTGAAAGCAGTCAGGGGTAAAATTAGATCCGAGGGGCTATTGTAATTGGTTGGAAGGAATTGGACAGTGTAAGAGGTACTTTTCCTTTTGTTGGTCTTGGTCTTTTTTAGCCTTTTTCCGATCGGTTTACCACGCCAAGGTTTTAATTACAAACGAACCCCTTCTTAATTTTCTTCTCCTTTTTGGGGAACATTATCGGCTAAAGAATTGCGCCAAGCCTAATTAAAAGTATCGACTAGCGAGAGAAGGGCCACTTTAGCTTACCACGCACCGTCCCCGCGTTTTCTTTTCTTCTAACGTATACGTCAAAGCTATTAATCATCCCGTGGAAGATGCTGGCCGATCTATCCTTTCTCTTCGGGACTTATTTTTTTAATTATTCTTTTCTTAACGATGACTCGATGTCACCTTCGTTTGCATGTCCGGATTTTCTCGGATCGACTTGATCCCGAAGGGATTTAGTTCAGGGAATTAATTTAGAAGGCCTATTTTACATGGAATAAGTTACCGTAGGTTTAAATTAAACGTTTGATTGAGTGGTGCGAGAGCGTGTGTATACAGGGTGGAAACCTTTACTATGCTTCCCTAGCCATAAGTTCATAAGATATGTTCCATAAGTATGTCACTTGTTACTGAGAGCTTGTCACGAAGTGACGTAGGTAAAACGTCATAGATTCTCGTAAAGTGAGGTACTGTAAAAGGCTTAGAACAGACTAAATAGGAAGATGGACTGTAGTCAATTCTCTCTTGTCGTTCTCGAACTATCTCTCAGTAAGTCTCTAGCATTACGAGTGTCATACTTATGGAACATATCTTATAATTTTATGCCTAACCTAAAATCTTCGGTGAAAGGTCATTTAAGTTAAAAATGATGAATCTCTTTTAGTATGGCATCAAGAAGAGGGAAGAGAAGGAAGCGGAGATGAATATGGCAATGGCGGACGCCGGAGGTGGCCTAAACAGACGCAAAAAGACGCCAGCGGAATTAGCGGCGGAAGCGGAAGCCGAGGAGCAAGATGATTTTACTAGTAAGTAATGAACCCCCCTTTTCGCCATCCTTTCGCGTTTCTAATTTATGTCGCGATATATCTTTAATGAAGAATTAAAGAACAGCATCGAGACGCAAGTGAGCGAGTTGAAGTCCACCATAGAAGGCAAATGCGTCCTCCAGTGAACACGGGGCGCTAGAGACGTCGCCCGCGAATTGCAACGCCCGCCCAAACGTCGCCGAATGAAATAAACGCACGTAGAGAGGTAAAAAACCCCAAAAATCGCGCGCGCCCTCAAAATAAATGGGGTCCGATTTAGTACTTTTTAGTATTAAATGAGAAATCAGTCTTAGGATTTAAATAAAAATCGCCACTAAAAAATGTTTCACTTAGGAAAAAAAACTATTTCAAAGATGCCAACGTCGCCGATTTCTATTGGACGACCGTGTGGTGCGTGCGCGAACTCAATTATTTTTTTCTTCATTGGTCAATTTTTTATTTTGGCGCGTAAATGTGGGTAGAGTTTATAAACTGACGGGTCAAGAGAACACTTTATTTCGCATTAATTTGTTCGCGGGTGGTAAATTTTTTATAGGATACGAACAACCTATAGCCTTATATTCCAGGTTTTTGGCAGCAAATTAAAATTTCAAATTCATTTTCATTGCGGGGTTTTTTAGAATAAATCTTTAAAAGAAATTAAATCACTTAGGATTTAATGTATTTGTATAGATTAAGGTTTGGAGAAAAAAAAAATACTTTTTATTTCGTTGTTTTTTAAATAAAGAGTTTAAAGTTCTTTATTTAAAATACAACCCTTAAGGGTTTTGGGAATTAAACCGTAAATTTAAAATTTGAAACAAAAAAAAGGTCACACTACCGTTCGGGCAACACGGGTTTTTTCCTCAACATAATTTTGCAACAAATTTTAAGATGAAAAAAAAATTTAAAAATGAAATTTAAAATAAAAATAACCCGCACGTGTTTAACGTTAAAGTTTTTTTAAACAACATTAATTTAATTGCGAAAAAAGAAATTACACCTTAATGCGTAAATAGTGTCCAATGTGGAAAATAATTTTGGTTGCTTAATTTTCAACATGGCGTGTTATTCAAATTTGTTTACGTAATAATTTTTTATATTTGTTTTTTTCCAAAACTTTGTTTTGATGAAGTAGCCCGTATTAAAACGCGTGTGTTTAAAAATCAACAAAAAAACAAACTTAACCGGATAATTTGGTGCGTTCTGAAAAAGAAAAAAAAATATTTCAACAACTGGCGTTCGCGTAAGCGTTTGGACGTTGCTAATTGTAATTAAAAGAAAACCCTTAAAACACGAAATTTAATTTTGTCCGTGGGATCAAGGACGACCTATGCCACAAGTTTAATGGAAACCGCAAAATTTATCTTCTTCGGTAGGATAAATAAGTAAATAAAAAGGTAAAAAATGATTTTAATTTATACGAATTTCTTCAACTTTTAGAGTTGTTTAAAATTCGAGAAAGTAATTTTCAAAAATTATTGTCGAAAATAAATAAAAAAAATGTATAATTATAATTTATGTGCCTAAAGAAAAATAATTAGCGAGATATAAAAAAAACTCTAGTTTGCAACAAAATATGAATAGATTTAACATAAACAAAAATAACGTAAACAAAATGGAGCCACGTAAATATCGGGTGTAAAATAAAACAAAGCGGACAATATTCAATACGCGTAAATACAACGCATTGCGCGGTACTTACGACCCGCCTCGAAAATCGAAGAAACTTATTTGTTGTATAGGAAAAAAATCGAAGAGTAAAAATTAAATAATAACTAAGTCAGAACTAAGCGTAAGAAACGAAGATGAAAAATATATATATAAAAAAAAGTTCAACCACTTTCTTACACTTAATCACGTACCAAAGAAGGTTACAATAAACAACGAATCTAATTGTTATCTCGGTGAAATTTTAAATATGAGAAAAAAAAAGTAATTATCATAAATGACCCGTTTTTGTGTAAAAGGTAAAAAAAGTTTAATTTAAATTAGTTTAATATTTCATTTCGTATACGTCAGTTAAATGGAAGTTAACTAAAATGATCGATAACATCGACTTTTAGTATATATATTTGGTCGTAATTATTTAATATCGCGTAGTTAATTAGGTTCTAATTTAGATTAAAACTGGTACCGTTTTAATTTATAGTTAAAAAAACAAACAACATTCGAGCGTAATAGGTATCTAACAACTCGGTTTAGGTTTAGGCATGAATTGACGACTCTCCGTTGATTTTTCAATAATCCCAAGTCCGAGTGTGTGTATAATCAATCCTTCTTCAATGTCCCCAAAACTTTTCACCTCTCTAAAGCTTCACCTTGTATACGTATCCTCTCTATTTAATCCTAATAATCAACTTAATTAAAACAGGGTCGAACGAAAAATAATAATAATAACGAGGTTATATTTCTCAAATAAAATTACCCTAAATATAAGAAGGCTAATCAAGATTCTACGTAATAATTAAGTCGCGAACGAAAATAATGACTAATTGAATCGAGGCGAAATTCAATTAGTCGTTGGTAGGAGAAATTCTATTGGTTATTCGTTTGGTTTTCAAGGTCAAGAATACGCGCGCGAAAAAAAAACATCCCGATTTTTATTTTATACGTTTTTGGAGTTACTAAATGAAAAATAAATATATATATATAAATCCTCCAATCACAGCCGACTTCATTAGCACGTGCTGTTGCGCGCGATGGTGTTGTAAATTTCAGGTAAAAGTAGGAGCAATCTTTGGGTGAATGGCGGTTTATTTTAAATACATAAATCTGGCTATCCTTTATATAATGGGTGATCCCTTTTTGAGAAATGTAACCAAACGAAACTGCCTTGCAACGATGGAAGAAGATTATGAAAAGTTACGAAAATAATCTTATATATACATATATATATCATCACCAAAAACATTTATTGTTTACAAAACAAAATGTATACCCGATGCGCTAAATTAGTTTGATTTACAACAACTTAAATAATTATATCCGAGTCGTTGTAAATCAATTTAAAATTAGCTTTAATTAAACTCCAAGTGTATTTAACCTTAAACATAAATTAGATTAATATAATTAGAAAATTTATTGAAGAAAGAAATTCCCAAAAAAATATCCCTAGGTGTTTGTCTGTGAAAAAAATACGTAACATTGAATGAAAAAAAAACAAAGTAAACAAAGTAAACAACTCATATCTCTTAGTCCTTTGTCGTAATCGTAGTGTGAACGTAGCCCTTCTTAAGTAAAGTATTAAAATAATTAGACATTTTTGAGTGTTTTTCTCAAACAAGTTCTAAATATATTATAAATACCTTTAAGAAAAAAAAACAACACAAATTTCACTTTTTAGCGGAGAAGTCGTCATAGCTGTAATATGGAATATTTTCAAATATTATTAATTAAACCCCCATAACCATAGTTGAAAAGCTAAAATATGATTTTTTGGAAAACAGAAAAGAGAATAACAAAATATACCAAAAAAAAAACAAACAAAACAAAACATATTAAATTTCATCTATATCGACGTTAAATCTATTAGCAGTGCAATAATATTCTATATGTCTATGGCTGAGCGAAAAAAATTATCCACAAAAACTATTTAAATAGTTTGGGAAAATAAAAAAACATGGCAGATTTAAATGGGAATATAAACCAAAAAAAAAAAAATAATTATTTGAGTATTTAGCTATATCTATATATAAAAATAAAAATAATATTGGAAGAGACGGACTGTTAGGTTTTAGAATTGTTTTAAATATAATATATATTTAAGAAAGCTGCGAGAGACAAAAAATAACAAACAGACAAATTCAATTACTAACGGCGAATGGCTTTATTTAGTTAAATAATTAATTCGGAGATTATTTTTATAGAAGCTTAGTATAACCCCTATTATTATTTTAATTGCGCGTATTAATTAATTAAGTTAAGTTAAAAGATTATTTTAAATTTAATTTAAAGGGGAATTCTTCGTACCAAAAAAATATAGAAAGAAGGGAGAGAGATATAAATTTTAATTGAGATAAAAAAACCAGGTGAGTTTTAAAAAGCTCCAGCGGGTTTAAAAAAAAGGATTTAAAAATAAACTGATAATGATACGAAAAATACACATTTAAAAACGATTTAAAGAGCGCTCTTTCAGTACCTTAAATCTTGTGAATATAACCAAATAATAGCGCGTATATAAAGAAAAAAGAAACAGAATAATAAAATTTAAAAAAAAAATGTAGCCTTATCCAAAAAAACAAAATATATAAATTAAATTACCAAATTCAATTAATTTAAATCCCTTTAATTTGAGTGCCGAAACATCATCGTTAATTTGGATTTAATTTTAAAAAATATCAAAGTTATATTAAAAAATTTTAAATATAAAAAAGAACGCCGTAAGTGCAGTTATAAAAATTATATAAATTACTCCAAATTTCAAGTATAATTTCAACCGTAAATAATTAACAAAAAAGTTTTGTACTTGCTAAGGTTCTTTAAATATCTGGTTACTGATAAAAATAAACGCGACCAGCCGACTAGAAACGTCAAAGAAATAAGGCCGAGATATTCTAAATTTTCAAGGGTTTAAAAGGTTGGGTAACACCTGGGTCGAAATACGCGTAGGTTAAGTTAAACCGCCCTGAAGATTGTCTTTCAAAAATCTAGTTTTTTTTAATAAATCAGATATTGGAAGAACTTTAGTAATGTTAAATTTCCTAATTTGGAAACTACAATGCCAGTTTCAGCTAAAATAACGGTTAAAATCAATGGACTTTAAAATGCATTGGTAAATTAGAAAACACTAATGACTTCATCTCATCTCATCTCATTGATAATTAATTAATCTAATTAATTAAAGAAAAAATGCATTCAACATTGAAATCATAGTCATTCTCTCATTAGCTTAGGTTTAATCAGCGATTTTATCGGTGTTATCGTATGGTCGGTCGTATTGGCACCGTAAAAGCATTTAGCCATCACAAAACACTCGCAATGTATATATATATATTATAAAATAATCTAGATTCTTAAGTGTTCTTTCGAGTTAGATATTTATCTTCCATAATTAAAATCCGTGTACATGAAGCTTAATACATTTCATAAATATCTATTTAGCGTTAAATACATTACAAAAAGCGGCTCATACTGAATTATATTGCTCAGAAGATAAAAAAGAAAACCTCCTCAAAATTCCTTTTATTATAAATAATTAATTGTACATACGTAATAGATGAGACTTTGATTATTATAATCGTAAAATATATCCTTCCCAAAACCTTACGCCTGTTAGACAACGAATTTGATATCTCTTTAAAACGTTAGTCGTAAGTAAAACGGGTTAATTTAGCTGAAACTGGAAGAATTAATTTAATTATTATATTAATTTAAAATTAGGGTTTCTTAACTATTCGTTTATAGTTTTCATTTTGGGGATAAAATTTAATACTATAAACTTGAACTAAACTGCGCTGTGATTGGATGAGAGATTGAAATTTCTGTCCAGTTAGAACGAGCGATAAATTACAAAAACGTAAAATGAAATTGACCATTTTTCATTAATTTTCAAATAAATATTGAATTTGAAAGCTCGCTGTAATTTAACGGAATCTATTATGGAATGGGGGTTTTAGAGACTCGTATTGGCCTAAAATATAACGCAACAACCTTTTTTTAGTGTTATTTTCTAACGAAGTATCTTCTATCATCTGTGATGTCACGTTTTTTAGGCCAGGAAAGTTTAGACTAAGAAATAATTGTATATAGATTAAATTAGAAGAAAAACAAAACATACGCAGTTCGGTAAAACATAACCAATATACAAAGAAACAAAGAAATACAAAACAGTGAGCATACTTTAAATGGCGCAAACGTTAAATGAAAAAAATTTAAAAAAAAGGCAAAAATCTTCATCAAAAGAATATTTGTGTAATTATAAAAATTAATAATAATTTAAATTTCTAACAAAATTGGTGACATTTTTGGAAAATTATAGTGAAGAAAAAGGTGATAACTATAATACAAAGTTAACGTAAAAATGGTTTATGACTTTACGTTGTTGCGTTAAATGAAACACCAAAAATATAAAAAGGCGTTGCGTTTGAACTTTAAGTTCGAAAATCTTTTATGGAAAACGTAAACTCCGATTTAATATCCCCCATTCCTGACTTTCGAAAAACTATCCGAGAAAGGGCCAAATTGTGAATATATTAATTACCAATAACCCCTAACGACTATTCTCACGTAACACAGCCAAAATAAATAACAAAAACTTGGGCAAAATCCTAAACTTCATTTTAGTTGAATTTTTTCTCATTTCCTTTAAAATTTCTCTTTTTATTGTACAAATACAAAAAAAAACCAATATTTATCACGATATTTTAGTTAAGTTTTGTTCGATAAAACGATCATTAAAAAATGAAATCTCTCTTCCTGTTAATTAATTTTCTCTTTCTTTTATGAAATGGCATGATGGAATGAAATGTCCAGAAATGTCTAATGTTTCAAGATGTTGTTTTTCCGTTTAGGTCAGGAAATACATACAGCTGATAGGAATGTATGTGTAGCCGTTTTCTGAAGCCAATTAAATCTCAGCTAGAAAGTAGTCAGTGTTACGAGGCGTGACGGAGTTCTCAAGCCCCGCACACAAAACACGCGGATAAATAAACGCGTGTGAATATGGGGCACAATGGTTCCTATAAGCTGTATGTAATCCTGTTTAGGTATATCCATAGCCCACTCGATCACCACTTGACAACGCAAGCTGCTCGCCCTATAAAAGCCCATTCAATCGGCCAAAAAAAAGCGACTTTTGGACTATCGCCGGGGAGTTCGAAGGAACCCAAAATTAACAGTAAGTTCTATGGGAGGAGGTAGGTGTTTTGGCCAGATCCTTTGTCCTATTCATCCAAATAACCTAAACTGTCAATGAGACGTATGTTTTGACGTGTTTTATTATACTAAATCGAATTCAAGCTTCTAGAGTGGATAGTTGTTTTTTTTTTATAAAAATTAATTTCCAATGTCAAAATGATGGCTTCAGTGCTAAGACAAGACAAGGCAAGGCATCGCGCGTATTTGATTAAGAACGTCGGAACGGCATGTCGCTGGTTCAAGGTCATAAATTCGTGTAGGCTGAAGATATGTGAAGTGGCTAGGCGAACTGACTTTGGCAAAAGATGTAAAGTGCGCAGCCTGTCTACATATGATATATGATTGATTTTGCTCGGTTTAGGAGACTTTAGAAGCTTGTGAAACGCCGTTGAACACGTACCTTCTAAGGTAGAAATATCTTTCTTCAGGTAAGGATTCCAAATCGATGATGCAAACTCCAAAACGGGTAGACACACCGAGCGGTATAGTGTTAGTGACGCCCTGGAGTAACCAGTTGTTCTACGAACTAACCCACACAAACGTTTGCCACGGTTAGAGGAAAAGGTGGCATGTGAATCCCAGCGTAGATCGCGGCTGACCCTGACTCCTAGTAGCCCCATTAGGGCAACACGTGTCATTGGAGTGTCGTCGATCTGATAGGAAACGTCATCTTGATATTATCTCCTTGTCAGAACCATGAAAATACATTTCCGGATATTAAGAGAAATGTTGTTGTCAACACCCCATTGAAAAACTCGGTTGATATTTTCCTGCAAATGCAACCGGTCGGATGCCTCGCGTATGTCCTGAGAAATATTGCTGTCATCTGCATATTGATAGATGGAACATCGTTCAGATAAAACGGATGGTAGGTCGGCCACAAACAGGTTGAAAAGCAATGGTGCAAGAACCGAGCCCTGTGGAACTAAACTCTCCTTCATAAATCACGCGTTGAAAGCGGTTGGACAGGAAGTTTCGAAACCAGAAAAGAACAGCTCCTGAAACTCGAATGCGTTTGAGCTTGTACAACAGTCGCTTGTGGCACACCGAGTCAAAAGCCTTCGACCAGTCGAAAGAGACAACACGTACATCTGGAGGACCCCTCTCATCGAGGAAAGACGACCATTGGTGAAATGATTGTAAAAGTTGCTGCATACACGATCGGCCAGTCCTGAATCCAAGCTGTGATGAAGGCAGCGGAGAGTTGTCTTCGAGGAATATGTTTAGTTTCTCGGCTATGATCGATTCAAGGACCTTTCCAACGACGGATGTAAGAGATATAGGGCGGTAGTTTGAGATAACATTCCGTTTTCCAGAACCCTTAAAAACCGGGACTACACTGGCCAATTTCCATCCAGAGAGCAGGGACGATGTTAAAGGGAGTAGTTAAAGAGTTTAGTCAGTGGACCAATAATCACTGTAATAGACGTGGTGTTATACCATCCGGTCCACAGGCGGAACCAGGTTTTAAGCAAGACAAGGAACAAGCAAAATCAGATGAATCAACGCGATCGAAGGTGAATCGAAGTTCAAACTGACGAAGGAGTGGTAAGGTCAACTCCTGACGGAAGCTGTCATAAAGATAGTTTCCGAAAGCAGCGGCGATGGTCCAAGGGCAAGACAGGACTCCATTAGGTACCTCAGAGGACGAAGGTGGTGGTAAAAGAGATCTTGACCTCACAAAGCTCCAAAAGCGTTTAGGATACATTGCCAGGGTATCGTGCAAGGTCTCAATGAACCTGTCATAAGCCTCACGTGTCGTCGTGCGTAGAACATTACTGAACTGCCTATATTTATTCCAGTCTGAATCCTTATTGGTCTTCCGGGCCTTATTATAAAGTGAGTTCTTCATTGATTTCGCCAAAGAGTTCGGAATTTGCTCTTTGATTTCGTAATTTATTGATTGAAGTAGTTTATAGTGTCGTCGAGGGGCTAAACACTCGCGCATTCTGGCCTCAGTGACTTTACGCACTTCCGATCTGAACGCAAAAGAATAATGCTACGTTTTGCCACCAAAATATCCTGGTTTCCCATCCTAACAAACTTGTTTCCCACCGTAATGCTCAGTAGGATATTAGCGTGTAAAACAGAGGTATTTCTAAGCCGATTAAAATTTGTTAATAATAGAATTTTTTTTATCATTTTCAGTACCTGGGCTCAACACTCGGAAGTTACACGTTTATAAAAATATTCTTATTATTTTCATTATTAATCTTTTTAATAAAATCTAATGCATCAATGAAATATATTTCAAAATAAAAACTTGCATTAATATTTATAAAATATTATTTGATAAAATTATTTCCATTTCTAAGCGTATTAATTATAGTTATGGCGTCAAATAATAAAAAGAATAAAATAATATAAATAATAATAAATAAAAATTAAATAGGGGGTCCCACAGGGGGTCACAGCAGGGGGTCCCAGCAGGGGGTAACAGTAGGGGGTCCCAGCAGGGGGTAACAGTAGGGGGTCCCAGCAGGGGGTCCCGGCAGGTGGTAACAGTATGGAAACAGCAGGGGGTAACAGTATGGAAACAGCAGGGGGTAACAATATGGACACAGCAGGGGGACCCAGCAGGGGGTAACAGTATGGAAACAGCAGGGGGTCCCAGCAGGGGGTAACAGTATGAAAACAGCGGGGGGTAACAGTATGGAAACAGCAGGGGGTAACAGTATGGAAACAGCAGGGGGTCCCAGCAGGGGGTAACAGTAGGGGGTCCCAGCAGGGGGTAACAGTATGGAAACAGCAGGGGGTAACAGCAGGGGGTCACAGCAGGTGGTAACAGCAGGGGGTCACAGCAGGTGGTAACAGCAGGGGGTCACAGCAGGTGGTAACAATATGGACACAGCAGGGGGTAGCAGCAGGGGGTAACAGCAGGGGGTCGCAGCAGGGGGTACCAGCAGGGGGTAACAGTATGGAAACATATCCGGTGACGTGGCATGACGTCATATCCGGTGACGTGGCATGACATCATGCCCGATGACGTGGCATGACGTCATATCCGGTGACGTGGCATGACGTCATATCCGGTCACGTGACATGACGTCATATCCGGTAACGTCACCTACGACGTCACCGAGGTAATTGACTTGTGACGTCACGACATGTTAATGGTAAAAGGTAATGATTATCCATTCAGTTAGGTCTAGCGTTCATTCATTCATTTAGGCCTAGCGTTCATTCATATAGGCCTAGCAGTGTTCAGCTATTTGGATTTCGTGCCCGGGGTATAGCGCACCCGAGTCCGCGCATAGGAGCTTTTAGCGCCCCCAGACGGAGGAAATTTACTTCGTTGTAAGTTGCAGGCAAAGGTGAGCCGGCTCATTCGTTCTTGGAAGCCGTCGAAGAAGGTCGCTTGGAAAAACCTCTCCCGCTCAGCTGATGATGATCGTGATCCCGGCTTTTGAGGTCGATGCTTGATAGATCCGCCATTTCCCTGATCGTTTCTGCCGAGGAAGCAAGCTGAATTCGACGCTCTTCAACTTAATTGGCGGCCATTGCTTCGCCTCGTGGTGCTTTAACAGTCCGTAAGCCTAAACTTTACAACAATCCAAACTCATCTAGACCCCCTTAAATTATTTATTTTATTTCAAGTATTTAAATTAATTAGGTTGTGTTAAATGTTAGTGAATTTACTTTATTTATTAAAAATCAAGTACCACAAATAAAATTTTACAACGAGATGTTGGACAAGAGAGAATCCCTTAATAATTAGTTTATGGCCTATAATTTAAAGATATTAAACGGGGTACGTATGGCCTATAATTTAAAGATATTAAACGGGGTACGTAATTAATTTAGAGATATCGAGACAGATTTTCGGAAATAAAGTCCCGCCGAACACGAGGACCGTTGCCTTAAGCCTAATCACATTTAAACTCTAGTTAATTACGGGTCTATCTGTGGGAATAGTTTTAAAATAGATAAATAGCGGGTTTAACTAAAATTAGTTTAGGGGCTATTATTAATTTAGAGCTAAAGCGACAGATTTTCGAAAATCAAGTCCCGCCGAATAAGAGGACCGTTGCCCTAAGCCTAATCACATTTAAACTCTAGTTAATTACGGGGTCTATCTGTGGGAATAGTTTTAAAATAGATAAATAGCGGGTTTAACTAAAACTAGTTTAGGGGTTATTATTAATTTAGAGCTAACACGACAGATTTTCGGAAATAAAGTCCCGCCGAACACGAGGAACGTTGCCCTAAGCCTAATCACATTTAAACTCTAGTTAAATACGGGGTATATCTGTGGAATAGTTTTAAAATAGATAAATAGCGGGTTCAACTAAAATTAATTTAGGGGCTATTATTAATTAATTTAGAGATATCGCGACAGATTTTCGGAAATAAAGTCCCGCCGAACACGAGGACCGTTGCCCTAAGCCTAATTAAGCCTTGTCACATTTAAACTCTAGTTATTTACGGGGCCTATCTGTGGGAATAGTTTTAAAATAGATAAATAGCGGGTTTTCCTAAATTTAGTTTAGGGGCTATTATTAATAAATTTAAAGATAAAGCAAGATTTTCGAAAATCAAGTCCCGCAGATATCATTGCCCTAAGCCCTGTCCAATTTCAACTAGAGTTTTTATCTATGGGTTCTAGTTTTTAGCAGTAGTTTAGTAGTTTAGCAGTTTTTTCTAAAATTAGTTTAGGGGATGTTTTAAATTATTTTCATTATTAAGTTACATAATTTAATTTAAAATAAATTGTTCTATGCAATTTTGGGAAATAATTAGTTAGCCAGAGTATTGATTTAATCACGGTAGTCAAGTTTTTCTCTAGTTTAGGGTGGCAATTAGTTCGTCTCGGTTTATAAATTTGGTAGCCAGTTTTTTTCATTAAGGACACGCTTTTCTTAAATTTAAATCTATGAGATTAATTTGTTAGTAGGCAACAGTTTAAAATGTGTTATTGATATGTTTTAATTTATAGATGTGGATGATTTTCTTGGATTTTTCTGTCGCTGGTCATTCCGAGACGTATCCTTCCAGATGACATCCTTTGTTCCGATTGACGCAACACGAAGCAGTTCTGGACTTGCTATTTATCATTCCTGATGACATGCTTCGTTGGATTTACGTTACATGATGTCTTCTGGACTTGCTCTTTCTCTCAGCGGTGACTTAAAGATATGGAGGAAATCATCGAAGCTAGAAGACACAAAATATATCTTTTTTACTTGAAAATTTTTCATGTAACCACTTAACTTAATTTTTTTGCTTGTGAATTTTATTTGTAACTACTTATTATTTTTTTGCGTTCAAACTTTAACTTACCAACCTCTTTAATATTTTTTTGTTCGAAATTTTTGTAAACACTTTGGTTTTTTCTTTTTCATTGAATAAATTTTGCCTTAAACCTCGTTCTTTCTTTTCTTGAATTTTTAATATACTAAACTTGGTTTCAGTTTTTTTACCTCTGGACTTGGGGCGATATTTTTGACCCCTTTTTTAAGCTTTTTTTACTTAATAAAAAGAAAATAAAAATATATAAAAAATTATTTTTTATACAAAAAAATTAAAATTTTATAAAAAATTAATAAAAAAATCATAAAAATATGCACAAAAAGGTCAAAAAAATGATTATAAGTAAATCGATTGATTTTTTTGAACCGAGTCTAATAACGAAACTTTTCATTGACCACAAGTTACCAGGCCTAACGTCAGGCTTGCGGGCCCAATTTAAATTTAACAAGTCCCTGTTTCACTCGGGAATTATTAAATTTAAACTAAAGCCCGCTGTGGAGCCCCCAAAACCAGGAAACTTCGTCCTTAGCATGGGATTTCCAATGAAAGTCCACTCGCAGACGTCCACTTCTTCCTGCACAAGAAAAATACGAATTAATATTTGTAAAAAATGACACACGAACAACATTTATTACCTTAATACGAAATCCACTCGAGTATCCTCGCATGATGCGGCGCTAAAGGTTCCGGCAGAAGACAAATGACTATTTTTTTGGCATAAATAGCACCCTCGTAATATTAATAGGGAAAGAATACCATAAAAAGCTAAGCCCCACCATAAACCCGCTTAAAATCGTGTTTAATTTTAAAGGACAAAGCGTATAAGCAACCTTCTACCTTAAACCTAAATCATAAATTTATTTAGATCCTACAAAACTCCCTCAACGAGTTGCCAAACGCTTTTCTCCTAAAACATTAATAATTAAAACCATAAACTAGATACCTTAATACCGCAAAGGGAATCTCACCTTTGAAATCCTGATTACGCGTTCATTATTCTTAAAAGGGAGGGCTAGGACCAGTGTTCACCTATTCCATAAGTAAGATTTTATTTATGTCCTGGCGAAAAGAAAAATCCCTAAAAATTAAAGGACACAGCGCTTCCCTTCTAACAATAAATAGAATAATAAATAATAAACTAAATACCCTAATAATTGCCTAAATGTCTCACAGGCTGTCTAAATAGTTTTGGTAATGAGATTCCCTTTCAACGGATAAAATCAAAGAGTAGACCTGAATTAAGAAGGGGATTGTAATGGGTTCATTGACCTGATTAATATTGGGTGCTATTTTGCCAAATAAATAGATATTGGTTCTACAATCCAACATAAATTTCTGCTTTGGAAACAGATGGTAGCTATAAAAAATAAAATTCAAACAATCAAATAATGATTATAATTATTATCAACTTAAATGGAACAAGTATTTTCAGGGCCGGATTAAGCAATTTTGATCCGGGGGTCGAGATAATGTGCGCCACCTTAAGTCGAAAAAAAGGAACAGCAAATGTTGCTAAGGGGGGAATAGTATAACTCAATGTGCCCCCAACAAGCGTTGCACCCGTGGGACAGAACCCCCTCGCCCCCCTCTAATCCGGCCCTGACTAAAACATACTCAAAGGGCATATCCCTATCTCTAGTAGAACCAGAGTTATGAACCTCCAAAGTTGGGTGTAAAGCTATTCCTATGGAGAGGGGTATGTTTATAAATACTTTCCTCAATTACTTCGCCCCTGTTTAACCTATCCTCAAGTTTTTAGTATGGTTTGATGGGGGGGGCAAATAGCACTATAACATACTCAATGGGCATCTTCCCATCTCTACTAGAACCAGAGTTATGAACCTCCAAAGTGGGGTGTAATGCTATTTCTATGGAGAGGGGTATGTTTATAAATACTTTCCTCAATTACTTCCCCCCTGTTTAACCGATCCGCAAGATTTTAGTATGGTTGGATTGGGGGGGAGTAAAAAGGACTATAACATACTCAAAGGGTATCTCCCTATCTCTAGTAGAACCAGAGTTATGAACCTCCAAAGTTGGGTGTAATGCTATTCCTATGGAGAGGGGTATGTTTATTAATACTTTCCTCAATTACTTGGCCCCTGTTTAAAGGATGCGCAAGTTTTTAGTATGGTTGGATGGGGGGAATAGGACTATAACATACTCAAAGGGCATCTTCCCATCTCTAGTAGAACCAGAGTTATGAGACTCCAAAGTTGGGTGCAATGATATTCCTATGGAGGGGGTATGTTTGTGAATATTTTCCTCAATTACTGGGCCCCTGTTTACTTGATCCCCAAGTTTTTAGTATGGTTGAATGGGGAACTCAATGCATCCCCAACAAGCCTTGCGCCCGGGGGCCTGTGCCCCTCAACCCCTCTTAATCCGACCCTGAGTATTTTGAATAACATTAGTTTTACTTTTCAAACAAATCATTTAACGTAACTAGAAAAATAAATCTTGATACAGTTTAGAGTCAATCTTGAAATATCAATTAAATAATCACTTTCAATTACTTTTAAACCGACTAAAAAGATTGAATAGTAAAACCAGAAATAAATGCAATGCGCAATTAATAACATTAATTTCAAATGTTTAGAATAAGTACGACATAAATGTGAATCACGAATACTGTGTGTCATATCACCACAACTCCCCAAAATAAACTTCTGAAATATTTCTAAGAAGCCATTTCGATACGGCTAACTAGTACAGGGTTGCCACAGATTTTTCATTTCGAAATTCCCTGACTTTTCCAGGTTTTCCCTGACCATCTAAAGCCAATTTCCCTGACCAATTTTCAAACTTACACTAACAGAAAAGTGAGAATGCAGCCTTTAAAAACTCCATATTTATCATCAGCTTTGTACTATTTAAATTATTGCTAATTTTATCACAGTTTTTAATTGAAAATTCTACTTAGTAGTTAATAAAACTTTGTTAGGAATTATCAGAAACAGTTAATGTAGGCCAAGAGAACGTTATCATTGAGCTGGTGTGCCCACTTGACCATAACTACACACTTTCAAGTCCGTATGCAAGGGAAATTCCCTGACTTTTACGAAAATTTTCAAATTTCCTGACTTTTTACACCTTTTTTCAAATTCCCTGACTTTTCCAGGTACTGTGGCAACCCTGTAGTAGTAACTACACAAATAGAGCTGTTACGGTGAAAACAAATGGGCCAGACACCCATATTTACACCAATAGATTTGTTAATTGAATACACTTTAGAGAAGTGCAGTACTTAAAAATCTCATTTCGGCGTTAATACACCTGCCATTAAAGGTTTTCTACTTGCTTCAGTTAAGGGCAAAATAAACCCAATAACCAAAGTAACAAAAGTGCATTAGTTATTTAGAACTATGGAGTTCCAAATAACTACCATTATGTTTGGTAACCAATATATAATATCGACTAAGGCTATGTTTTCTTCAAACAGACAATGGTCGTAATTAACAAACATATTTTGCACGTTTAACGATACATTTCCCACCTGTAACGCTAAATTACCATTCAGTTGCGATGAAACTTTGGTATTTAATCTAAATTAACCCTTAATATATAAATAAAATATTTACCTGGAAAGATCTCTGTAGCCATGCACTACTGAAAGAGGCAACAGCTTCAGGCGGCCAGGCCAACTCCCAAAAAGACAAGGTTAATAAGCCTTGGTCGTAGTGTGCCAACGCGGCTCCAGCCAAAACTTCCAAAAGACATAGGATACTAAGCCTTGGTCGTAATTAACAAACGTATTTGGCACGGTAGACCATAAATTTTCCACTTGCAACGCTTAATTTCCGATTGGTAGCAATAAAACTTTGGTAATTAATCCAAATTAACCCTTAAAATATAAATAAAATCAAAATATTTACCAGCAAAGATCGCACAGAAAATCGCAGCAGCCGGTGATCACGAAAAACGCCCCAAAAATAATCCAGAATGAATAGCCTTATTGATTGCAAACATGGACCGCTAGATGGCGCTGCTGAAGTTAGGCAGACTTCAAAATATGGCGGGAGCGTGCGTTTCAATTTTATTGTTTCTATTTTCTAATATAATTAATAATTATATAATTATATATATTATATAATATATATTATATTAATAATTACAATTTACTAATGTCTTCTAAACAGCCCAAAACACTTTTCTCCACTTTTGAAAAGTGGTCCCGGAGTTTATGGATTCCTATATCTGGAAAAATCACCCTATAAACATGTTTGTCTAATAGGTCGAAACCTGAAATCATAATAATTAAACTAATTCCTATGAAAGTTAATTAATTTTACAGGGGACCCAGTTTTACGTTGATCTAGATCAAATAAAAGTTCTGAAATTAAAGTGTAATATAATATTATCCAGTACTACCTTACTCTTCAACACAGTTGTGCATAATGAATAAATACACGGCATAAGTTTATAAGATATGTTCCATAAGTATGTCACTACCTATACTTCGTAATGCTAGAGGCTTAATGAGAGCTTAGAGACGCGAGAATTGACTACACTCGGTTTTGCAGTCCATCCTCCTATTTAGTCTGTACTAAGCCTTTGGCAGCGCCTCACCAGGCGTCGCTTTACGAGAATCTATGACGTTTCACCCACGTCACTTCATGACAAGCTCTCATTAACGAGTGACACACTTATGGAACATATCTTATAAACTTATGTACACGGATTATAAATGTTTTTACAATTTTGCGAACACGGTGACCGTGACCATAGCCGACTTGTATTAATAATACAAGTCGGCTACGCCGTGACAGACACATCCAGTGTAATACCTCTCTGTGACGTCATCGTCACTCGGAGAGATAAAAAACAGAATAGTAACGCTATATCTTGAACCAAAAATATGGTCTACTTCAAAAACTTACAATTGAATAACGTTTATTACCGAATTCTTAAGTCAGTCACAGAAATACAGATACTTTCGGGTTAATTTCCAAATGAAACTCTTAAACAAAAACGGGTTTTTCCCTCAGAAGAACCGTAGAACTGTAAATTTATAAAAACAAAACTTTTCGCAGCCAGAGACAGAAGCTTTAAATATATTTAAAATAAAATTTTCGCAGAAAATCCCTTTGATATCACAAGCTTTGTTTCAAATCTGACTAGAATGGCTACTGTTTTAATAACCCCAATTTTTAATTTGACTTTAATCCTTAAATGACAGTGGAAAAAAATGGATAATTCAATTTCAAGAAACTGGGACCAAATAATATATATATTTCAATAATGCTCGACAAGGAGGAAAATTCAATTTAAATCATATACAACCAAAAATTACAACTGTACATTATTACTTCCCCGTTTGAATTCGAACCTCCTTTATACAATTCATTAATATTAATGCTCTTAAATGCCGATATTAATAAATTTGAATGAAATTTTCCTAAAGACTATGTATCAAAAACTATATATATATATATTTTCGATTCACCTATCTTTTGTCGTAAATTTTACTTACAGGGACTCGTTCTATATATTTAAATTTGAAAAACAGAAATTTTGGCTGCGCGCTACCTTAACTTAATTAAAACTAAAACTCTACAATTAATTTTCATTTAAATTAGAAACAAAATTAAGGTTTCCTGTTTTTTGCAAAATTTCGGCAAAACTGTGTTGGAAACAAATATTATTTTTAAGTAATGTAATGTTACATGCCTAAAAAAAGAGAAAAAAAAACGGATAAAATATACATTAAAGTGTAATAAAATTATCCTAATATAGGATTTGAAAAAAATTTACCAATTCTAAGAAATATATATCAAACGCGTAAATAGCGTTTCAATTTTATACAAATTGTCTAATAATAATTTTTTGTTACAAATACAGTCTTACTTTTTGTATTATGTACGAAAATTTAATAATGGATTGTTATTTTAAAGTGTGGCTATTTTTGAAAGTGTTCTTATAACACGGGCTGGTTGTATTTCTACTTTACCTTTAGACGAGACAGTTTTCTTAACTTAAAAAATATTTAACTATTAAATATTGTTTAACTTCTGCCGTCTTATAATATACAACGATAAAGTTTTCTTCGCAAATAACAACAGTTTCAATTGAAACCCCTATTGACTAACAAAAATAGCCACAGATTGAACATAAATATTAATCATCCTTAACTAAATATAATAACTTTAATTTACTTCCACTTGGGACCTAAAAAGTTAATTTTTTACGCGAAAAACAACCTCGCAAATTAGTAAGGCAATAAATATTTCATAGGTCTAATTAATTAACAAACTACAGTTACGTTTTACGTTTGAGAGGAGAAAATTTGAATTTAGTCGCGTTGATGTATGTATCAAAAAGACGAATCTAAAATATTCTAAAACACATAAATCAAAAAAAATAAAAACGGGGGCTCTGAAAAAAATAAAATTAAACGTATAACGATCGAAGAATCAGCGATATTCAATTTTAACAAAGTATACTGGGTTCTTTTTTAAGAAAAAAAAAAAAAGAGTAAACTGGAAGAGAAAAGTCATGTACAATATTTAAACGTGTATTAGTTATTCGCAACACTAGGGGGGGTTAATTAATTAATTTAATTGGTTTTTTTAAATAAATAGTTTTGTTATTATAACTTTCATACAAACGAGAACTTCATAGTTTTAGAAGTCATATCCTTTTCCGGTCTTTTTTTTTTTTTTTTTAATATACAATGCGTACGTTAGACATTTATATAAACACGGCGCGTTGTTATAATCCCGAAAAATGCTCGCTGTCAACTTTTCATAGGCAAAAAACGGAGCAAATAGGCTTATAATAAAGCATGCAATTGTTTGTGTATTTACCGGTTAATAGTTTATAAAGTTTTTTTTTTAATCGCAATTTGCGACTTGCCATACTATTAGATGACTCCGTTCTCCTTTAGATAGACCTTGAGGCGGTTTCTTCTCAATTGCGGTAGGAAGTGCCACCGGTGCAGCGTCTGGATCTTCTTCTTCGCCATCACCTGTGAAAAATATTTCTTATACTCGTGATAATAAGAGCCCTAACCAGAGAGACGACATAAAAATTGTTCAATTTACAACGCGTGTGTTATACTGTGAAATATACTGGCGCCGCGATCTTCAAGAGGGGACGTAAACTATAACATTACTAACACCAGGGAGCCCACTCTTAAATTTAAATTCCTTATAGGAAAAATAGGAATTTTTTTCCGGAATTATAGGATTTTATAGGAGAAAAAATCACGTGTTTTTATAGGAAAATATAGGACTAAAAATGCAGCTCTAATATAATACAATTTTGGGGCTTAAACTATGTTGAAAAATCCCAAAAAAATAAAAAATAACAAATTGGATTTTACTTTGAAAACTCAGAAGAACTTAATTAAAATATAATATAACATAATATAATATATAAAAAATCCTAAGCGAGCTCCACAATTTCGGTCTCCATTCAAATGTGATCTCGATAAAAAAAAAAGCTAAATTTCGATAAATTTGATGCTAAACTATACGAAAACTTCGACTAAGTCAAAAATATAGGATATTATAGGACCTTTCATGAAATTATAGGATAATAAAGGACAGGTTCAAAAATATAGGAATTTATAGGAATTATAGGACCGGTGGGCTCCCTGTAACACTCCCAAAAAAACCCGCCATTTTTTATACCACATAAGTACGAAAAGTGTTGTAGAATGCAGAGGGATTCATTAAAAGAGAACTAAAACAATTGCAACATGTAACGGTGTGCCACGAAACTTATACCCTGACTCCCAACTGCAGGGGAGGAAGTTCCTCCTCCCTATAACAAAAAACTCTCGAGCCCCGACTCAAAATAGTTGGTTGACATGTTCTAATGTCAAAACTTCATTACGTACCAATTCTGAAGTCAATGTAACCTTCACCTCCAGATAAAACCAGCATGAATTTGGGTTTTTTCTTATCCTTACGCTCCGTCTTGGAGATTTGAGCTGGTATCTGAGAGGAACTCGCTGCCTTATCCTCGCCAATAACAACTGATGATCCTAGTAAACTACCTTCACCTGTTTAGATAAATAAAAAGTCTCATTGCCGATTTTCCATTTTATTTAAAAACAAAAACGCTGAAAAATTAAAGGTTTATCGTAAGAAATACTTACCAGGAACTGAGACAAAGAATTTGACCGCGTCTCTATGACCATGGAAAGACAATTGCGCTTGAGCCATAGAACAATAAGGAATGAAACTTCCAGGAGTGACGGTGTCTTTCCCGTCAGCATAGACTCTCACAACCCCACCAGGTGTTTTACCACCGCTAGTACCCGAGCTAGGAACACTGGGTTTGTTGCCTAAGTACCAAGAGCAAATATTTATCGAGATTCTTTCCTAACTGGTCCAATGAAACGGCTCTCTTACCTTCGGAAAGTGGCACAGATATAATGACTCCATTTCCAGTCCCCATCCACAAGCGATTACACGAAATTAGAAGGGCCGTGATCCTTACGAATGAAAAACCAAGTTTGCCAGTTCCTACACGATAAAGAGTACTCAGAAACGCGCTTAAGTCGAGGATAGGCATTTTCTTACCTAACATTTTACTGACATAAGGTTCAATGTCAACATCTTGTAAATGCTGATGAGTGTGAGCGTGATAAAGCCTTAATGTACTGTCCAATCTAATTGAGACCCAAACCCCATCGCCAGCCCAAGCCATTTGACGAACTTGACTCTCCTTCCTGGGATGAGCGTCAAATGATTTATCAACGGATAGTAGCTTGGGATTGATAACGTGAATTCGATTTCTGTAACCACACCAGACTTTGCCATGAACAACCGACATACAACGAATGGAGTGATGCGGTTTGCCCAAGTCAATGACGTGATAGTTCGTTAAATCCCATTGACCATCTGAAATTGTCCAGAGTCAATACCAGGCTCTCAAAGCCTATGGAAACTTAAGATTTCACCTTGAGCTCTGTGAAAAACCGCGACTGTACCGTCAGCGAGAGCGGCGAAAACTCTACCTTTAACATGACTGAAATAAACATTATAATTTCATATTATCAATTGCGCGCAATTATTAAGTGTTTTCCCGCTTACACTATGTTAAGCACCGAGTCCTTAAGCTTGACCGAATGAATGCATCTTTTCCACTGAGCAGCGGAAGAATGGACATAGATGCTACCACTTTGAGAGCCCAGCCACATTGTGGGCAAAACGCTGGACATTTTCTCAACTTCGTCATAAGCTAACGCGTTATCTTTTGGCAACTCTGAGACACCATCTTTAATTAAATCAGTCGGTTCCTTCATCACAACCCACTTCTGTTGGGCAGAGCTTGGTGAAACAATTTCGGTAGCAGTCGCTTCGCCACTCGCTTCTTTAGAACTGGAAGCCTCCTGGTTTGAAGGTGGAGACGGAGGTCTACTCGTACCTCCCGTGGCGCAACTGACAAATGTAATATTTCCTATTTTCATGCCTCCTTCGTCGCTTTCGTCTTTGGTTTCTTCTTCGTTTGGACCCGCGGAATTTTCCTTAGAAGCGCTTTCAGTTTTTTCAGCTTCGGGTTTATCCGCATCCAGTTCAGTTTGCGATTGAGTCGCGATGTTTTTAAAGTCGTCGTCCACGGGATAGTCCGTTTCTTTAGCACCTTCGCGCGAATAATTAAAAACAATTCTGTAAGAACTAAGCTTGGCAATGGAAGGTAGTTAATTCCGCCACCTACCAGGTACGCTTGCAATGCAGAGTAAATGAGAGGAGCATACGGGAAAAGAGTCCAGTATATCTCCAGGATTATGAGCATCAATAACGGTGACTTTGCTATTTGTATGCGTACTTGTGCATATCCAAACTAGAGATGATAAATGTTGTTCTATTTCTTCATGCTCCTTTCGGTCCCATTCACTTTCCTACAATTTATTCGTTAAACGTTTGTAAACTTTATATCTAAGTAAGAACCAATTAATACCGTACTTTCAATTCTTGATCTAATTTCTCAACTTCCGATAAACTGGCCGGATCTTTAGTAGTAGTTTTTGCCGGAGGCGCGGTATAAAACACACTAGCCCCAACGATCTCCCCTCCATCCAACGTACGTCCACCCGTCATATTGACCCCTGCAGCGCACCAAATCTAATAAAACAAGTAATTTAACACTTAAAAAGTTAATTTTAGTCAACATAACTTTAAGGCTATATATCTGCGTAATTACCGCGCAATCCTTTTATAAAAAAAATGATAAATCCCATTTAATAGCAGCCACGTACGGGAACAAAAAGCGTATTACAATTTGAAGATATTAAAAAAAGTGACTAAATAAAAAATTGGCATTCATTACCTTCATTCCTGGATCTTTTTCTAACAAGGGTCTACAGTAAACGGGAACAGGAACAGGCACTTGAGAGGTGTTACTGGGTTTGGCGACAGTCGCGGAGCTTCCGGGTGGCGCCCCAATAGCCGGAACTTTCGAAGAAGAACTGGCCGCGGAAGTGGGTACCGTATGTCCGCTAGATTTCGTCGGGAGACTCCATCCGTAAGCTTGCATTCGACCATCATCTTTACGAACGTGAGCTCGCACTTGCTTGTACTGCTCTCGGCGCTCTTTGGCCCTTTGTTGTTGCAAACGCTCCGACGCGCTAAGCATGGAAATAGCAAAAGAAAATCTTTACACCTAAGTTGACTTATACCTGACCACGCGCTTCCTCGGCGCGATTAATTAGACTGCCATAAAATATCTAGCGTAAGAATGACGTACACTTCCACTAACGTAATTTACAATAAGCACAAAATAAAATAAACACCCAATAAACTAAATATTTTCTTCGCATCGTAAAACCCCCAAAACAAACAAGATTTGATATCTATCTCTTATTATCGAGAAGTTAGCAACTTTTAAGGATCGACTTACAGGTCACTATCTAAAAAGTCAAAGCCCCTGTGACGATCTCCCAGGCGTTTCTTCCTCATAGTGTCCAAAGCGGGTGTCACGTTAGACGTAGGTGCATTGAACTGCACGTTAATATAATTTGACATAGGTTTCCTCTGAGGTCGTTCGGGAGAACTAAATAAGTTGCTAAAACTGCACGGAGAAGGAGAAAAGTGGAAAAGAAGAGAAACAAAAAAATAAAATAGAAAAAATAATAATAATAATATAATTGGAAATAAACGTAAAATGAAATAATAACTCAATTTTCTTTAACAAGTTCAGATTTAAACATGCTAATGTGTTTCGCGAGTATAAGTTAAAAGTTACGTGCAAGCTAGTAAGTTTTATTCGTCAAATCATTTCTTTTCTAAACTGTCTGATACATAATTGCACGTGACATTTAAATTAAACTAGCCCCGTCATAATGTATTCCCCCTTAAATGTAGGCCATTTTCACAAATAATAATGAATTTATCTTACTTTATTTAAATAAAACTAATTTTTAACAGCAACGGCTAATATCATGCGCGTAACGTAATCTATATACTAATTATTATCATTTACAATCGACTAAACCTAACTGGGTATAAAACATCATCACATCATGCAAAAAAACACAAAAACATAAGAAAGATTAAAATTTGGCAGCGCCGCCTAAATAAACATTTAAGGGATTATAATAAAGCAGGCTCATCCATGATTAAATCCATTTACAAAACATTTCACTAAAATAATTCAACTATTTTGGCGAAAATAATCTTTCAAAATTTAACGTCTAACGTGAACGACTCTCACCAAAAAGGGAACCTATGCTTTTAGCCTTTCACAATTTCTTAATTTTTTTTTTTTTCCCGCAGAAATGAGTTTGTACCAAATTTATCGAAAAGATGTTAATATTTTTTTGCACAATGTGATTACAAAGCAAATTTGGTATAATGAATGTACTATATCGAACTTAGCATCTTACGCTATTCAAAACCAGTGTCTAAAGGGGGCCTGGCAATGTACAAAAACATTTTTTCAGTTTTCTACCCTAAGAAAACGTTGCGCGTCAAAGGTTGCCAGGCCCTTACCCCCTTAAACCATCGATGAAAGAGAAATATGCCTAAATGACCAAGTTAAAACATTAATATACTTACAATTTCCAGATGGAAGACTTATTCTTTTTGCTTTCGATGGTTGTATCATTGCGCGAAGCTCTAATCATTTCAGTCCACCTAACGGCTTCCTGCAATTCCATTAGTCTTTCCTTATATTGATTTCTCTCCATCAAAACTCGAGCCATTTCAACGCGCGTAAACCGTTTGCGTTGAGCCATCGGTACATCCTCCTTGCGCGAAAGAGTCAAACACAAAGTTGAAACGCAAAGTTCCGAGTTAGATAAAAAACCAAGCTCCTCAATCAAAACCATTTACATTCAAACGCAACGCGACAAAAATTCAAAAAACAAACGATACAAACCTCATCGTCAGATTTATTCGCTCTGGCTTTTTCAGCGTCTTCTTTAGTTTTTCGAACTTCCTCTTCGAGTTCAACTACGCGTTGTTTAAGTTTATCTTTCACAGTTTGAACAGATTTAATTTCTTCTCTCATAATTTCAAGCTCGCTGTAGAGGTTATGAAAAAAAAAATAACTTAATAAGCAGCTAGCGATAAAAAGCCGCTTCCTTAATTAAAAAGTCTTATTCCAAAGTTTAATTTGTTAGATGATTCAGATTAAAACAAAAAATCCAAGGCGCCATACGCTTTCATACCTGGTTAATTCATCTACTTTAGCAATTAGGTCATCCTTGACTATGTTCAATGCATTCCTAGGATGGGGATAGGGGGGTTTAGGCAAATTTAAACACATTATATTTTGAATTAATTTTCAAACGGTGGCAAGAAAAAGAGGAGAGAAAAAAAACGTTTCAATGCCCTTGAGCTGTTGCGTAAAAACACTGAAACAGACTCAGTATAAAGCAAAACAAAAAAAATAAAATAATCTGAAACGCACTTTGTGGCCAGAAGTTCGTTGTTCTCCATAATAAGATTTTCCACTTCTTTTCCCATTCCTGTATGGACATTTATTTCGAGTGTAAGACGTTTTCATATGGAATGAGGAATATTTAACACGTATGAAAGAATTTGCTTTCTGACGTAGGCATTTTAGAAAACTGCCCATAAAATTGTGTAAGTCAAATTCTTTCAAAGAAATTACAACAAATACACAAATATATTTTGCTTTCAACAATAATATCAGATAATTGTTAATTAATACCAGAATAAATCCACTACGCGATAAAATTATAAATAAAATAGCCGCTTTTGTCGCTTTTTTTATAATGTAGTAAAGCAACTAAATCGCTAGGCAAATTATTTGTTCGAGTGAAATATATATTTTAAAGTGAAAATAAAAAGCAAAATATATTAGTGAATTTGTTTTGGGGCGCCATACTCAATTGAAACTAAATGATATCATGCAAGCCTGATATATTTTAACTACGTCAGTTGTTTTAGTTACAGACCGACAATCATTATTTTAAATTATTTGTCAAATGATAGGAAGCAGCGATGCTTACCAAAAAAGTTGTCAGTAACTAGATAATTCAGGAAATTCGTCGTAAAGGGGCAGCAACAGAAGGAAATGAGGAAAGGAAAGACACGGATTAGCACAAGAACCCAATAAAAATATTCACACTCCATAGTTAAATAAAAAAATACTATGCCATAGTTAAATATTATTAAAAAAAAGTAACCCAAGCATCAAAACTTTTTAAAAAAATGAACCTTGAATGTTACATTGCCTAAAACCTTCATTTCTTTCACGTAATGATTACAGCCAGGTTTTAAGAAATGTCATTTTTGTTCACTTTTTTTTCTCCAAAATTTAAACACTTTCAAAATGGTTGTGTTTTCCGATCAAATTTTGTATCTAATTTTAACAAACTAAACTCTAACTTTAAAGATATCTTAGCCTCGCAAGCCAAATTTATATTAAAGCAAATTTTGAATCGAAAAAACACCACAAAATTTATTAACCCGGGTAATTAAACCAAACTGAAACTTTAAAAAAAAAAAAAAACTTCAACGTAAAACGTTACGTGCCAACCTTCACGTTTGAAGTTTTGTTAAAGGGAGTATAAACCTGGGATTGTGCAGGTACATGGTACAATTGCGCATTCCTGCTAGAAGTTAGGAGAAATAGCGTTATATGGTTAAAACAAGCGAAATTTTGGGTTAGCGAAGGATTTTTTTTTTTTTTCGATTTGGTTGATACTCCCTTTAATGGCGTGTGAGTATAATCAAAGCACTGATTGTGAGTGACGCAACAAACTAAATTATTTAAATACCAAAATCAATTAAAAAATCAACAAATCAATAGCTTTGATTAGCACAAGCTTATTTTCTATAAAACAATTAGAAGAAGCTAAAAGTTAAAAAAAAAAAAAATATATATATATATTCCCCTAGCATCATAAGTTTATAAGATATGTTCCATAAGTGTGTCACTCGTTAATGAGAGCTTGTCATGAAGTGACGTAGGTGAAACGTCATAGATTCTCGTAAAGCGACGCCTAGTGAGGCGCTGTCAAAGGCTTAGTACAGACTAAAGAGGAGGATGGACTGCAAAACCGAGTGTAGTCAATTCTCACTTGTCGTTCTTGAACTAGCTCTCATTAAGCCTCTAACATTACGAAGTATGGGTAGTGACATACATATGGAACATATCTTATAAACTTATGCTAGCATATAAGCTAAGCGTTAATAGACTAAAAATATTAGTAATAAGCGAAAGGGATTTTTATAAGAACTTGGTTTTTTTTTTTACCAGGATTGTTTAAATAAAGTTTATAAATACAATAGGCTTAGTTTAGTTAGTGAAAAAAATTAAAATAAGTGACATGATTCAGTGAGTGAGAAATGTGAAATACTGTCTTGTATTTTGGCCCTTTTTGGGTAGGGGCGTGGTTTGGAGGTGTAAGTTACTAATTAAACTAATTAATCTAAATCTATTTAGGCGTAAAAATGTAAAAAACAAAACATAAGGTTAAAAGCCAAAAGCCTACCACGTCCGCCTTTAGACTCATTTTCAGGTTCAGAATCACTGTCTAAAATAAAAAAAAAAAAAAATGAAGAGAAAAAAGCGCATTCAAACACATTGTACTAGGCATGCCCTAGAAACTGTGGAGAAAAATGATTCAAATTTCATTAATGTTTAAATTAATTAAAATATTACGAGATACGTTATTTGTTTCGAATCTCTGCGAGTGTAAAAATTGTTTTAACAAAAAGTATAGGTCTTGTAAAAGATTGCTGGAAGAGTTTCATTCAAAATTAAACAGAGCGACAGGGTTTTTTTTTTGTGCTAATGTGTGTGTGTATAGATTAAAGATAGAAATGAAAGAACGTAAAATAAAATCATGCCGTTTAATTTAATAAATTAATATTCTTAGCTTGAATTAAAAATTAGTGGGTTTAAATAAAAAAATATGGTTTTGTACGGTACACCAATTTTACTAACCAGATGAAGCGTACTCTCCGGGATGTACATATCCTCCTGATATGCCGCATTATTAATAAAATTCGATTTCAAGTTAAAGTTAGGCTATAAATTTATTTAAACTGCACCATTCTGATCTGAATATGTGCCTGACGTTTATGGTCCTACATATCGCGTCTTCAAAGAAAAATAAATAAAAATGGACATACCCGTGATATCAGCGCCTTCATCAACCTCTCCAAGAACATCCGAGTCTTGAAAGCTAAGTTCTTGATACAGTGTATTTGGCCTACGTTGTTCACTATGATAATAAGAATTGAAATATTTTAGGAAACAACTAGTTTAGTTTAGTTTAGTCTTTTTTAAAAGTTCAAAACACACTTTTTAACCACAGTAGACCTCTCGGGTCCAAAGCTGCCTTCCGAGAAGTCTTCTACATCCTCTAAAACTGGTGTTGTACCAATTGTTTCTGATAGATCAGAACCAAAACCATCGACCCAACCTCCAGTACCAGTCCCGCGATCTCTTTGGGCTACTCTATCAGTTAGTTGCCCTTTTTCTAACATCAACCCCGATTGATCAGGGTCATTCGGTTCTAGAGTATTTGGAGGATTGATCGGGGAAGTGACAACGTCTTGTTGCAATTCGCTTTTTAGACTAGTGTTAGAATCGGTGCTACGATTAGGCGAAGCTAAGCTGGAAAATTCCATGGGACTAGTCAGGGACTTGACTGGCGTTTCGGGGGCATTTCCCGAATAAACTGACGTGGACCTTAATTGTGGAAAAGCTAAGTTGATTTTGCCTTTGTTAGTCAGGCTATCAAAGCGCTCGCTGCCAAAAAGAATTTTGGAACGTTCCATATAGTCCATGTGGGTTTTAAACAACTACAAAAGTAGGTTATTAATATTTTACTCTTCACTACTGATTAAATTTTTTTGCACTTTCAAAAACACTCGAGCTTACTTCAGTATAGCGTTCGTGAAGTTTGTTATATTCCTTTTTCATTTCAGACTCTTTTTCTTCTAACCTCGAAGCGTGATCACTAGAGTTTTTGGCTTTTAGTTCTAACATTCTTACTATGCTCTCCATGCTTTCAACTTTCCCTTGGAGATCAGTTTTTTCATCTTCAACCGAATATTCCATCTCAAATAATTTCTAATATAAATTATGGAAATATTGTATAATAACCAACCAAAACAAATGAACCCTACAGTAATATTAGTATTACAGGGAGCCCACTCTAAAATTTAAATTCCTTATAGGAAAAATAGGAATTTTTTTCCGGAATTATAGGATTTTATAGGAGAAAAAATCACGTGTTTTTATAGGAAAATATAGGACAAAAAATGCAGCTCTAATATAATACAATTTTGGGCTTAAAATATGTAGAAAAACCCCAAAAAATAAAAAATAACAAATTGGATTTTACTTTGAAAACTCAGAAGAACTTAATTAAAATATAACATAATATAATATATAAAAAATCCTAAGCGAGCTCCGCAATTTCGGTCTCCATTCAAATGTGATCTCGATAAAAAAAAAGCGAAATTTTGATAAATTTGATGCTAAACTATACGAAAACTTCGACTAAGTCAAAAATATAGGATATTATAGGACCTTTCATGAAATTATAGGATAATAAAGGACAGGTTCAAAAATATAGGAATTTATAGGAATTATAGGACCGGTGGGCTCCCTGGTATTATTATTGAAATAAGTTCTGAACCAAAATAATTTCACTACAAGTAGGGACTGCTATATTGATTTTAGTTTCTACTCTTGAAAATTTGCTTACCTGTTCCGAAGCTTTCCTAAGTTGCTTCTCTCGTTCATATTGAGTAACTAATTGTTCATTATCTTCTCGTAATAACTCTAGTTCAACTTCATGCTCTTGATTCTCCATGCAAGCCATATCCAGGCTTTCAAGAACACTAACCACCAGGGGCATAAGTTCTTTGACCACATCTTCGTCATATTTACCAATCATTCGTTCAAATTCTTGATAAATGCTACCCGCTAAATTGCGGACTCTCTCAGTCATCACGTGATTATCATCGGTACTAGTCCCGTATATGGTTTCTGCCATAGGTAAGTCGGAATCCATTTTTTGGAATATTCTACTAAAAAAGCAATACATTTGTGACCGTTAAATCTAACCCTATTTTTTTAAAAAAGATTCACTTCTTTACTAAGCTAACAAATAGCATTATACACTAACTCCACCGCTTACATTATTAAAATGCCAGCTTGCGAAGTTGTGATCACTCAAACATTTCAAGCTATAAGGAAGAAATTGGAGAAAATAACTCAACCATGAAAAGGATTCTTGCTATGGTCTATATACTGTTTATTGCTGAAAATTAAAGAGCTTAGCATTCTTAATTTCAATTCCAGTTTATCTTGATTGTCAATATGGTAAATGGTTGGCAAATAAACTTAATCCAATTGACCTTTTTTTTTAGATACATAATTAACGTAAGTGTTCACGAAGAAAGTTTGCTTAATTGACAACCGTTAAAATGTTTATGAATTATTAATTTTTACAAGCTAAGTAACAATAGGCGTGAATTTAACCCAAATATATAAATGCAATTTTAAGCCTTGTCCTACCAGGGATTTGTTGTGGAAGCCAAATCTCATGATATTTAGTGCTGGTGATGGTGAGATATGTCGAGTCTCTCATCGACCAGCCATTCAACCTGCGTAGTATTTATTGTGCATAAAAAGCATCCTTATACGTAAAGAGGGTTTCATTTTCGTTCATTATATTCGCGCATTTCCTAATTAAATTTCTTGCCTAATTAACTAAAAATAGAGAGCTAAACGAGGTGAAACCTTTTAATTCTGTCGCACTCGCGCATAAATGAATCAACCTTATGACTCATGACGTAAAGTTGCCTATAACTAATCTCCGATCTGATTGGCTTATACGGATAACCCCTAGAACTGCGGGGATTAGGGTCAAACTCCCTGCCAATCAGAGCCAATTTTGGTTTTGTATTGAAAATCGGCAACGCAGAGGGTTAGCCGCTTTTTAGGTTAAAATGAATCGACAAATTTGAATTTCATTCACAATTTATTAAATAAGGTTCATTTTTCATTAAGCATTAGTTAGCACCCTATAATAGCTTATGAATTCAAAGGAGGAAAATCACCCTAACATAAATGCCGCTGATTCAGTTGCTAGGTGGGTATATTTTCTTAAATTTCACATTATTTACTACCTGATATAAACAAACTATTAATATTCTGGCCTAATATTCCCTTAATTTATATTGGTTTCCGTATAGAAAGCGTGCTTTAGCCAAAAGGTTAATACCACTATTTTTTCGCCAACTGACTGAAGGATGTGGAGATAAGAATTGTACAAATGTCACTTGCGCATCTAGTGGCAAGCCCCCTATACTCTCTAAAGATGAGGCTGCCGCGGAAGCCATACGATTATTCGTTTCCCACGCTACACTATGTGAAGGGATTCTATCCGAAGCCGAGAAAGCTTTGGTCGATACCAATAGCCCTACTGAAGGAACGAGTGATTTTTTAAGCTTACAAACCCAACACGACAGTTGCAAACTTGATCATCCTCAAGTACAAACCAAGGATGATAAATTAGATGACCCCATGTCTAAAAGTCAAAGTTTCTCTAATTCTTCGAATGAAGGAATGGATAAAAATAGCTATTTGAATGAAGATTTCCTTAAAAAATTGATAGCTAGGTGTAAAGAAGATGATTCACACTCGTCTCTATCTTCAACTATCTTCAGAGTTTTCTCCAATTTTGATTTATTAAAACTCAGTTTCCACCGAAAAACTGAGAATTTCAGCAGTTCCTTTAACGTACCCAAAGAGAATTTAACAAAAGAAGATATTAGAGCTATGGAAGTTGATCAAGATAAAGATGAAGATTCTAAAGAATTATTGTCACCTATTCAAGAAGCCAAACCCTTAAAACTTGATGAAGTCAGCCTTGATATAGAATCGGTGCAGCGTATATTCACCTCCTTATTCTCGCTACCCAATAGTAAATTTCAAAATGCCCTTATAAACTCCATCATCATGCTCTTTCAACATTTAGAAATAAATTTAAGGTACAACAAAAGCCTTCAAAATGACCCTGACTTAGCAAACGTGTTCCTCGTCATTTTAGAAATACCCATGTTGGACTGCCCCGAATACTTAGAGGCCGCTTTGCCAGCTTATTGCAAAGCTTTCGTTTTGTTACCATTACCGGTACAGGCAAAATTATCTAGGGTTTGGTCTAAGTACCCGAAGGATAAATTGAAACAAAAAGTAGACATACTTCATCACTTAATTACCCTAAGAGTCATAACTGGTAGGTTTACCAGAGAATATTCATTAAATGACGAAGAAATTATAGTTTCCGCCACCAAAGTCATGAAAATCTTGTACGCCGCAACTGTTTATGGTGGTGCTATGGACTCTGATGAAGTTTTAGATGACGCGGTTATCTCTGATGATAGTTTTTCCGAGTATTTTCACGGGGCGGCGGGGATGGAATCTAAAGAACCTAAACAAATCAAGGAAGACAGTTTATTTCAAGAGTTAGGAATATCCATTCTGAAATGTCGCAAACCCGTCATACCTTTTGAAGATTTCTATAATGAGCCTTTGAGTGATCAGATTGAAATGGATAGAGACTTTAGTTTCTACAAGACTGACGCGGGAAAGTTTTCATTCATGAATCACGCCTTCATCTTGACACCAGCGGTCAAAGCTTTAGGTTTATACTATGACAATCGCATAACCATGTACAGTGAAAGGCGAATGTCCGTTCTGCAAAGTTTCGTTCACGGAGATCCACCAAATCCTTATTTGAGGCTTAGAGTCAGGAGGGATCATTTGATCGATGACGCCTTAGTTGGGGTATATAATTCAAATAGACTATACTACATTAGTTTCCATAATTTCAACTTTAGAAAATTAAATTTCTAGTTAGAAGTAGCTGCCATGGAAAACCCCACTAATTTGAAAAAACAATTAGTGGTTGAATTTGAAGATGAACAAGGAATTGATGAAGGAGGAATATCAAAGGAATTTTTTCAGTTGATTGTTGAGGATTTATTCAACCCCGATTTTGGTAGCCGCGCATTGAAATAGGATATAAAAATCATTTACCTATAATAAACTAATAATATTTACAGCCATGTTTGTACTGAACCCTGAGACTCAAAACTATTGGTTCAACCCAACTTCCTTCGAAAGCGACGCTCAGTTCACTTTAGTTGGAATAATTTTAGGTTTAGCCATATACAACAACGTTATTCTCGATGTTCATTTTTCAATGGTTGTGTACAAGAAACTTCTCGGGAAAAAGGGAATGTATTACGACTTAGCCGATTGGAATCCTGTAATGAATATAGTCAGCCTAGTTTACGTTTAGAACTAAAAATCTTAAAAAAAAAAAACCAATTTCAGAGTTTGGCTAGAGGCCTCGAGCAATTACTTAACTATAAGGATGATGATATAGAAGAAATATTTATGCAAACATTTCAAATATCGTACCAAGATATATTTGGAACTGTACTGCATTATGATCTAAAAGAGGGGGCTGATAAAATTGTTGTTAATAAAGAAAATAGACAAGTACGCGCGGTTTAAGAAGTTTCCTATCATAAGATTCCTAACTTCTGCGCTTTACCAGGAATTTGTAGAGCTATACGCCGACTTCCTTCTTAACAAATCAATCGAGCGTCAATTTCGGGCGTTCAGGCGTGGTTTTCAAATGGTAACTGATGATAGTCCATTGAAAGTTTTATTCCGACCCGAAGAGATAGAACTCTTGGTCTGCGGAAGTCAAAACTTTGATTTTGCCGCTTTAGAAGATTCGACTGAATATGATGGAGGTTACTCGGCCGATACCCCCATTATAAAGTTAGTCCACCTTAAAAACCCGATAATAACCCCAAAAAAAAAAAAAAAAAAATTCTTACAACATTACAGATATTTCTGGGAGCTAGTCCATAGCTTTTCGCTGGAACAAAAACGAAAATTACTTCAATTCGCAACAGGAAGTGACAGAGCTCCTGTTGGAGGTTTGGCTAAACTAAAACTTGTAATTGCAAGGAGTGGTCCCGATTCTGATAGGTGAAACTCCAATGCCTTTAGATTATTTAAGAATTTACTAGGTAACATTTGTTCTTCATTACAGGCTTCCAACAGCACACACCTGTTTTAACGTTCTGCTATTGCCCGAATACTCTGGAAAAGATAAACTTCAAGAACGTTTACTAAAAGCCATTAATTACTCTAAAGGATTCGGCATGTTGTGAAAGTTGTAATTACTATTAAGTTAGCGAATCCAATAAAGTAAAAAAAAATGTTAAGTTTAAATTGGAAAAAAAGATGGAATAAAAGTCAACTCTAAGTTTACATAGTGTACATAGAAGTTGTAATAATAAAAATATACTTGAATAATTCGACGCAGTACTGACGTACGGGCCAAAAACAAAACCAAGCCCCTAATAATATAATTAGATCCTTAAGTTTTGGGACGAAAAAAAATATCTTACTAAAGAAGTTGATCACCAAGTGATAAACTGGTTTTCACTTTTCAGTTTAGCTTATCATTCGATCATACATTTGAAAGATGTTTAACATTTAAACATCCCATTTTTTGTTCCGCCATAAAATGTGAAACAATAAAATTTATAATTTCAAAAGTATTGAGTTTTGTTGTGTTCAATTCTTGCATAAGTTCGTAAGACACGTTCCATAGGTTTGTCAGTGGTTACTGAGACCTCGTCATGAAGTGAAGTTGTTGAAACGTCATACATTTTCGTAAAGTGACGCCTGGTAAGGCGATGTCTAAACTATAGTAGAGACTGAATAGGAAGATGGAAGTCCTGCAAAATTAACCGAGCGTAGGCATGCAATTCTCGCTTGTCGTTCTCGAACTGGCTCTCAGTATGTCTGTAGCATTATTCGAGTATACGGGACTTACGAGGTTACCGCCCCCTTTTCGGAGAGTTGTTCAGCCAAGGCTACGGAGCGCGTTCGACGACAGGCAATGTCAGCCACTAACTAAAGGCCGCCGACAGGTTATGGCAGCGCCCACATAAAACCTCTCGTAAATTCCGTATAGTAAGTATCATACTTATAAACGAGTGAATGACTTATTTCTTCGAAACAAAATCTCAAAAAAAAAAAACGAATTTCCAAGATTTATTCAGAGATAACATCATCATTTTTTAAATCTTTTACCATTCTTTTTTATGATCATCTGAATTATTTTCACTAATTTATACGCCATACCCCAAATAACAGAATATATTGATTGGTATGGACGTTTTTAGATACATTAAATGATATGATCTAAATATTTAATAATTTTTTTTTTAAAGGAATTAACAGGCTAAAGAAGTGGAATGATTTTTACACATAAGTAAGTTAATTAATAGCTTTTTATGCAAATTTCATCCGGGGTAGCTGACTGTTAATTAAAGCTTGTGGCTGCCGAGTTTAAATTTTAATTGAGGGGACCCAAAAAAAAAAAAAAAATAATAATCTTAACTAATAAAGTCCTTTGACTAGTTTAAATTTTTAAAATTAATTCATACTTGGCAATTTTTTCAATTCAATTAAAACCAATTGGGAGTCAGGTACTAACCATATTAAGGCAAAATAGTCAAAAGTGATTAAAAAAAAAAAAAAAAATTTGATACCTCATCTCTTCTCTCCGTTATCAGTCTTAAAAATAGCGTTCGTTTTTAATTAAAACGCCATGGTTTTAATTTTTAACAGGATATATACTTTCACTTAACTAAACTAACGGAGCATTAGCTGAAAAAGTAACATTTTTGGCACTATTTTATTAATAATAATTAAAATATTTGTTCTTCACAAAGCAATTAAAACTTTACTTAATAGAACAATAATTTTTACGCTTATTATTTTTTTTGAGTTAAGAAGACTAATTAAAGGAAAAATTTAATTATAGAAGTATATATCCCAAAAAACTGATTCAAAAACCGCACTGCAAACAACGAAAAATGTTGCTAAAACATATTTTTTTTTCTTTTAACTTTTCTAGAATGGTATATCGGTTAATATAGGACCAAGTGGTTCGCCGTTGTGATTTCGTCTTATAGCTTCGCTGAAAAAGCGTGTTACTTCCAGTGTCTATATTTTTTTTGGCGATTTGTTTTGTTGGGTTTAAGGTAATAAAAAAAGAGAGAGAGAGACAGAAAGAAATAGGGTTTTAAATTACAATTCAAGATAACGATCTTAAACATTGTTTAGATATAAAAAATACTTTTCAAGATTTTGTCTTTGCGTTGTTGATTAAGTAAATTAAATTAAAGTGCCAAACTTTATTTTCTCGTGGAATAATTAATTAATTAATGAAACCCAATTATAATATAAAGATCTCCCGTATTTTAACGAACTCCATACTATCATGGCATGTGCTAATACACATTTTTTATATATTTACGCGAATGCATTACGCAGTTTCTAAATTAGACTCATTTAGTATCAGTGGTGTGCGAGTCCCGTTTTTTCGGTTTCGAGCCGAGTCCGAATATCGAAACTAATTTCTTATCGAGCCGAGTCTCAAAAATACTTTCGAGTATCGAGTATTTAGATAGGTCAAATTTTGGTTCTTTCGAGTAATTATCGAGTCTCAAATATTGACTTGTCGAGTAGCAATTTTGTAAATAAATTTCGTGAAAATAACGAAGATGTTCAATTATCTAATATCTAACTAGTTCCAAAAGATTGTTAGTGATCAATTAAACATTGAACAATTGATTTTCAAAATAAATGCTCATGAACTCATCGTCTGCTATAGTTGTAAGCCTCGGACTCGAGTATTTGTCGAGTATTTAAGATGTTAAAAAGCTACTCGAATCTGTCTCGAGTATCTCAATGTGTTGTTATCGAGTATCGAGTCGAGTACTCGGCTCGATACTCGAACTTAACGAGTACTCGCACACCCCTGTTTAGTATATGGAAGTTTATCGAGATACTGTACAAAACAAAAAAATCTATCGCCTTGAGATAACTTTGGCCTTTATTTTATATAATGCTTTCAAAATTGGTGATATTATTTTACGCTAAAATTAAGCGTGACAATCGGGCCCTAGAGACTGTATACGTAATTTTGCTAACAAAATAACAACGTAAAGGTTCTGGCGGCACATGACCTGCAAACAGTTGCGCTTATGCGTGTATTATATTAAGGCAGCCATATATATCTTTCGTATCACGCGTTTTTTTCCAAAACTAAATTAAAATTGACATTCATCTAAAAAAAAATTTCTCTCAAGTCAAAAATTCGTTATTTGCAGTTCATGCTCAGTTAGTTTTAATAATTGCCAGTGTGTTTCTTTCTTTTTTTTATATAAGAAAAAATGCTTTCGGTTCCTATCATGGTGTTTTACATTATTACAAAAGGGCATAAATGGGTGGAGAAATAAGCAAAATTGAAAAAAAAGAAAGCTATTTTATGTAGGAGACATACATAACATGTTATGTATCTATATTCGATTCATGCCAAATGAAAAAGGGGGGTATTTGTTTTTAAGTCTAAAGTGGGGGCCCCTACTACATAGGTACGTTACTGAAGAGGTAGGACACGGATTCTCCATTATGAGTTCTGCGAATAGCTTCGGCAAGAATCATTGAAACGTCGATGCACTGAAAGATAAAAGACATAATATGTCTAACAGGATTTGCTCTGCATCCTACATTATTTTTTATATTAAAGTTTAAATAAAAAATTCGTGGCAAAAATAAAAATCGGCCTTCTTTAAATATTTGCGCGAAAAAATATCTTTTTCAATTATTAAGCATCGAGTGTTAGTCTTCATTTGCAAATAAAACTGAATGCATGCGTCTAAATCAAACTTAAACGTTAAATTTGATGAAGTGCGAAAAGGGGTTATCAAGTTAGCAATGTGATTAGCTTTATCAGCAATGACACCGTCTGGGGTTAACGCTAACTCGTGTCTAGAAAACAAATTTACAGCAGATAGCGGGGTTCAAACTCCAAGCTGATGAGGCCACTTAACAAAGATGTCATTGAGCCATATTCAAATGGAAAATTTATTTTCAAAGTCATAAAGATTGCACTGACAACTTACGTCATTGCGACTGAGCTACCAGTACATTAAAGGAAAAGGTGAAATAACATAACATTATAAGTTAAAAGAAGGCCTTTTTCTAAATATAAAAGGGAAAAATATTAAAAGAAATAAATAAATGATATCTTATTATAAAATAATTAGCTTTTAATTAGTCTTAAAAACGTGGATTACTGCGCCATCCGCCATTAGTTTAGAGGCGTCTGCTAAATCGAACCTCTTTCAGCCTGTGAGAATTCAACCAATCCCGTATGGATAAGTAGTTCGATTTAGCAGACGCCTCTAAATCAATGGCGGCGCAGTAGTCCTCGTTTTTTAAGATTAATTAAATATTAATTATTTTGTAATAAGGAGATCATTTTTTTTTTCATATCTTTCGAAATATATTAAGAATAAGGCCATTCTTTTAAGGTATAATGTTATATTACCCGAACTTTTCCTTTAATATCGTTCAAAGATAGTATAAATAAATTTCGTGTATAGGAAAAGAAACATTAAGCAAGCTCTGAAAAGGTTGAACACTTTCTGTCCAAAAAAACAAGGAGGCTTAATTCATTAAAATTGTAAGCCTTCATCTTTATTATAACAAATGTACGACGCAACGTGGCAAAACTTAAAAACAAAACCAAACAGAGCAAATCCTGCTTCCCTTATCTTTATAAAAAAAAAAAAAAAAGATTTCGCTGGAAAATCGCTACCATTTTAAACCTTTCTTACTTCAATTGACATTGGGTTGTACCTTACAACATGAACAGCGACTAATATAAACGTGTTACAATAAAAACATAGTAAAACATGCGTGATAAACTAATAGAAAAAAATTCCTAGGTTAAATGTAAATGGTTCATGCGCAAAAACCAAAATACGGTGAATTAAAAAAGAAAAAAAAAAAATATTTCAGCAATATAACAAAAACTCAAGCATTGAGCGTGAATAAAGTAGGTGAAGACGTCTCTTAATTTAAAATTAAACCACATGCGTCAAAGAGTTGAACACATTCCCAAAACCCTTTAAAAGTGCTATTCTCTCAGAGTCACCCATAATATTTTTTTTTTCTTCAGAAGGACTTTTGTGTAAATGAAGCACTTAGTTTCCCGTGTTACGCAAAATAAAATCGCGGAATAGTAAGGTATAGCGTGACTATGGCACTAAGCCAAGAACTTGAGCTATAAGAAGACAAAAAGAAGTCTAACCTGTATTCTGGGACAATCCCTCATGTGTTGTTCTTGAGGAATAGTGTTGGTGACTACGACAGCCTCAAAGCAAGCGTTGTTAATTCTTGAAATGGCAGGGCCAGAGAAAATTCCATGAGTAAGAATAGAGTAGACCTTTTGAGCACCGGCTTCCATTAATCTGAAAGTTTGAAAGCTTGTTAGACAAATTGTCTCGCGAAGCTTACCAATATGCCTCGCAAGTCATTTTTATTTATAGTCAACAACAAACAGAAATAAATAAATATTATAGGGATATGGCAAGCAAAAGGGGCGGGGCCTCAGACGGCTCCTCCCATATACATCTACATGGTGGAGGATTTTATTTAGTAGAAGGCTAGTGGGGGAATAGAGATGATTGGGTAAGAGGACGCCTGACGTTTTGTAGGAGGGGTTTATCATTTACCGCTGTGCCCCTATTCAATGGACTTAAATGGTCCATGAATTAACAAATAACCACAACACTTTAAAAAATAATAAAAAAAATTAGCAAATACAAATAACATACTTCTCAGCAGCGTGGCAGATTGTTCCACAAGTATCAGCCATATCATCAACCAAGATGGCTATCCTATCCTTGACATCTCCGACTAAAACCATAGCGGCAACTTCATTAGCCTTCTTCCTTTCTTTATGAATCAAGGCAAACTCTACATTTAATCGATCGGCAATTGACGTCACTCTGTTTTAATGAATGCCCAATCTTTTAATACCGAGTCAAACACCTTCTCAAAGTTAGACTCTTCAGTTAATACCTCTTAGCTCCTCCAGCATCGGGTGACACTATGATACTGTTTCTCCATTCAGGAATGTTTTCTCTGATCCATTTAAGTACAGCTGGCTCAGCGTACAAGTTATCAACGGGAATATCAAAGAAGCCTTGGATTTGGGAGGCATGAAGATCCATAGTAATAATATGGTCCGCACCAGCTACGGATAACATATTGGCTACCAATTTAGCTGAAATGGGGGCTCTACTTTTGTCTTTTTTGTCTTGTCTGGCATATGGGAAACAAGGTATGACGGCTGTAACTCTCGAGGCAGATGCAATTTTGCAAGCGTTGATCATAATAAGCAATTCCATCAGGTTATCGTTAACCTCCCCACACCCACTTTGTACGATATAAACATCTTCCCCTCGAACTGACTCTCCAACTTCAACACTGTTGGTTAAAAAGGTTACGGATATTTAGAGAGAAAGTTACAATCAATTATTATGGTACTTTATTATCCCCTAAATACACAAATGATCCTTGAACACGCACTTTAAAAAAAATATAACAACCAAAAAATACTTACCATGTTTCTTGATTTGAAAACTTCTTAAGGACAACTTTTCCTAGATCAATACCTGAAAAGAACATCGACAAAATTATATCGATGCATTTGGATTCCTTTTGGAAAGCATGGTGGCCACATGGGTAAATTTCGCGAGAGAGTAAGCATGGTGGTTGTGGACACAATGGAGTGGAGTGTGCCACATGCGCATAGTGACATTGTCATTAATTTTTATAGTTTTCGGTTTAGACGGTTGACATTGATTATATATTACGTAATCTTATATGGTTTTAACAATGTACAAAGAACAATCAGCTTAATTAGTCAAATTAGCAACGAAGAGCCGCAATGTCCTCTTGTACAATTTTGCTAAGCCTAATCGCCATGTTAATCACTAAGCCTTGGCTTACCTAATCTATCGACGATTTTTTGCGCCAAATCTTGATGAGAACTTCCACTAAAAACCTTTATATTAGGCATTATATCTTCTTCTTGAGGTATTCTTTGAGAATTTCGTAAAGGTAATCGGGAAAAATCTAAATCGACGTGATTTAATTCTAAAATACCATGCATTAAGAAAAAGATACTCTCGATCCGCGAGGAACCAAAACACGGATGATCGCGGTGCTACTAACTTCCAGAGAAGTTTTTGCAAACCTTAAACTGTCCGACACCTTCAATGGCTAGCAATAATTCATACTACCTAATTTACAGAATAATTATAGCTAACCAAAATTTTGCAGAACTGTATTGTTAGCAAAAATAAATACTAGAATTGCTAACTTTTCATGGTTAGCTAAAATGGGCCCTACTGAGTAGTGCCACTACTTTGCAGATAAATTCTTGTTAAGTTTCTGCACTATGGATTACATTTGAAAATTACGAAATGTTTGATTTCGTTTAGATATAGGCCTAAGTTATTTGCAATTTAATATTCATTTTGCAAATCAAGAGTTCTGCAAATTAGTATTGTTTTTGTTAACCATTTTCGGGCTCGGACAGTTGTAAGTTCTGGGATTTCATAATCTTAGCTTCAAATTAGTACGTGACTGAGGTAAATTTATCAACCAACTGGAAAAGTTAAAATAAACACGTCATTCATTTGATTCGATAAGAGGCCCCTTATTTTTTAAACCAGCCTACTAACGTCACTAAATTCCATTGTGACGTCAGAATCACCATATCCTTGGTGGGGGGGGGGGGTTAATAATTTTCTTATCAACAAATAAAATAACTAGATTAGGCAATAAAAACAAAATTAAATTTTATTAGGCTAATCTTTATTCTTTTTCATCTTTCCCAAGGCTTGAAAAACTCTCTTTTTAATCATTTTTTGCCTATTATTTCTTTTTTCATCTATTTTCTTTAGCTGAACTTTGTGAGCCTTTGAGCGCTCGACCATGTCCTTTTTAATTTTTTGAACTTTGGCCATATTTACAGTTTTAATCATTTTCATCATGTTTGAAACCTAATTAATGAAAAATTAAAAAAATTATACCTTTCTGGACACATTAATAAAATAAATAATTCAAACCTCTTTTTCATGGGGTTCTTGAATAACGGCTACTCTTTGATTCTGAATATTCTCGGCTTTATCAACAATTCCGTATTTCTTTTTTTCCGCAAATGGCAGTTGTTGATGAAGAGATTTGGGAACTTTTAATTCCTTAAAAACTCTTTCTTTGCGTTCAATTGGAGTGTAGAGAGAATCTGTATTTGGAATGACTCGCGTTCCTTTTTCTCTTTTCAACTGCCCCACAGTTTTCATTCCCTGCCATTTTATTTTCTCTTCCGGTGGCAATAAAAGTGACGTCACTGGGGCGCAAAATTGAGGAACTGAGACTGCGTACCAAGATCTTAAGAAGACAATATCTAAAAAAAAAAAAAAATGAATCATAAAACTCATTTAAATGGGTTAATGACTAAAATTGGAAAATGAATGATGATTGTTATTAAAATTAGTATACCACTCATTAAAATTTTGTCTTCAAAAGTGGCTCGAAATGCGCCAGGGGGAGCCTATTTAATTATTAATTATATTATCAAAATAAATATAATAAATTAAGTAACATTAGGTACATACCCTAATTGCTTTTTTAATTTGACCCCTGAGTCCACTAACTGTTCTCAACGATGCACCTTCAAATTTTGTTACTTCTAAAGCGGTATTGAACATGCCCTTAACAAACGCAGTCTTCTTGTATATTTTAAAGGGTTCTCCGGTTAATTTTAATTTCTTCATAATCTGCGTTGATTTGTCCAAATCTAAAACCACTCCAGTAGCTGCGATTCGGAAATCATACTGAAAAAAAGATTTAATAAAAAATATTATTTTGATAAATTTTTTATAACTTGCGCAATTTAAAATACAATACCGTTTTCTCCGATATGTTTTGCAAGGCCAAAATTCCAGCGCCTTGCGGGGTAATTGGACCCCAGAATGAAGCCAAACAATATAAATGCTGAGGCGTATACTTCAGCATTCGATTCCTGCCATTATGATCTTCGATCGAGTAGATTGGCATTGTTTGAAATCTACGCCAACCCAGTGAAAATATCAAAGGATCTCTGGTTTTCAAGATCCTCTTGTACCATCGATGTTTTTTTAATCTAACCTTCATAAACAATCAATGATAGAATTAATTTTATTTATTATCTCTAAATTAAAATTCAAGTTTTATTTACTTGAACGTATCCAAACGTATCCTCCCCATGCAACAAGCTCCCCAAAATAATGGGATATGAAGGGTCAAAATGTCTAACAAATTCGCAAGGAACATTCTCAACTTCAACTCTGACATACATCCCAGCTCGAAATCCTTCCAACTGAACACGTTTTTCATCATCGAGGCTTTCAAATTCAGACCTATTTAACTATAAACATTAAAAGAAGGTTAAGTACTATCTCTTTAATAGATTATGGAGAACTTACCTGCGCTTGTTCACTCATTTCAGCTTTCAAATCATCATAATATGATTTCCCATCTTTTTCATCATACTCGGAATCAAACATTGCTTTTAATTTCCTCTTCTTTTCAAGGATTTTTTCGGATCTCGTTTTCTTGGCACTCGGATCATTATTAGAACTCTCCTCTTTTTCTCCATCAGACTCGGAGCCTTCTTCATCATTGTCTTCAAATTCGTCCATTTTCACTCCTTTTTGTATCGAACCAGATTCCAAGTCTTCAAAATCTCCGTAAACTTCATCTGTACAACGGAAAATTAGAAAATTATCTAAAGGATAAAATATAATCAATTAAACACAAACCATCCGCGTCTTGATCCAAGAGAGCTTTAGCATCATTCCTGGAGTCCCATTTTCCAGTGACAAAACAATCCTTTATCAAATCCCGAGTCTGTAAAACAGTTTATTTCATTTTTGACTTAAATCTTATTAGTTTCAATAATTATAATAATTAATAACATTACCTCTTCATTAGTCCAATCCTTATTAACACCAGGCACTCTTGAACTTTCTTCTCCATTCAAATTTGAATAAGTTAGCTCAGAGTTTCCTCCTGATCTCATTTGATTCGCTCTTTTGAATAATCCACCAAGAATTTCATCATCATCACTATCATCACTGGATTCTTCGGCTTCTTTTTCTTTCTCTCCCCATGCTGAGTAAGAAATTTAATTTAATTACGAGAAACTGAAAGAAAATCAGTTCAATAAATACCTGATTTTGTGGTTCCATAAACCAGAACTGACAAATTAACATTAGTCCTTTGTCTTTGTTCAAAAGATTGCGAAGCTTTTAAAGCAAGGTTTTCTTTCCATTTCAAATGTCCCGATTCTTTTTCATCATCATCATCTGGAGAATCATGATCATCCTCGGAGTTTTCGTCATCAGAAGCTTCTTCTTGATCATCCACGCTGTCATTGTCATCATCTTCACTGTTACGTTCAATTTCATCATCATCAAACTGAACTTTCCGTCTCTCATTGCTAACTAGTTTGCTTTCATCCTCTTCAGTTTTATTTCTAATAAAAACAAAAAGTAAACATGATTCATCATTAAATTCTTTAATAATTTCAATTAAAATAAAAATAATTAACCTTTCAATCTCTTCATTCATTAAAGGTTTGGCCCCACTAAACAGAGTAAAAGCACTCGCTTCCATTTTGGAATCAAGACCCTTTTCACTATGAATTAAAGTTGATATAAGCTCCTTTTCATAATTTCTCGTCTCCTATTAAAATTAAATATTTATTTATCATCAAAATTAATTATGGAGAATAATTAAAAAAAATACTTTAGGTTTGTTATGAGAATGGCTTCCACCCAATTCAATATAAACAGCGTCTTTATCATAAACTATTCCTCCCACACCTGACATGGGAGCGTAAATGAGACGTTCTTTCTCATTTAAGGATCTTTTCTTTTCTTTATCAGGTAACGGACAAGGATCGGAAAGGAAACTCACTTCTTTCATGACAAAATCACTACAACCTGTCAGAAGATTTTAAATAATCAAGTTTCGATTTTATTCTCTTTAAGAACGGAACTAGCCCAAATTAATACCAGGAATATGAATTTTGGTGTTGTTCTTCAAGGGGGCACCTCTCGCGTAACCGTACAAGGAAATAGTTCGATCACAAACTGGATCTTTCCGAATTAAATCAGGATTTGTCAAATCTTCCATACGATCCGCAACAATGTAGGAATGGTTCTGTCTCCTATAATTTGGTTACTTTTTTTTCTACTTATTTGACTTTGACAATGAAAGAAGTTAATATAACACACCATATTTGAGGATGAAATTTCATGACAGAAATGAATCTTCCGAGATTATGAACTTCATTCTTCATATATTCATCATGGACCATGCCTGAGAGATAAAACAACTTGGCCCCTTGATAAATTTCAGTCCAGAATCGATGTTTCATTTGTTTCTTAGTACGTCTGAGGGTTTTAACATTCTTAAAAACATCTAGATGAGTTAAAACACCCATAATCTTTGGGAAGCCGTGAACTTGGCAGATATTAAGAAACTCAAATGTTTCCATCTCAAAACCAAAGCTAGCATCAACTAACAACAAGGCCTATAAGAAAATTCAATATTCAGCGCATCTACGTCACCTTTTGGGTAAGATAAGCCCTAAAACTTACAAGATCGCAAACTTTGGCCAAGTCAATCATACTATTCACATCATTATTACACTCTATGAGAGTTAAACGTCTTTTCTTGCCTATAATTTTTCAACATTTATTATTTTATACAATGTTGTTCACTATAGACTAGCTTACCTGATACTATAGTAACTGGTCCTTGAATGTTATTCAAATTCTGTCGACAAAAGTTTTTTATTAGACATCGGAGTAAAGTTGTCTTCCCAACTTTTGGGGGTCCAACTAGGGCAACAACAAAAGGCGGTGGTTCTAAAGCTGTACGATCAACTTGGGGTATATGTTCTTTCTTAGTTCTTATGTCCATAGTCCTCCGAAACTGCCTTTCAGCTTTCTGGACTGAATTGAATGCAAAAGCTTTTGGGTTGCGTTGTTTCGCTGTCATCTCTTGTTCATGGGGATCTTTTGCCTTCTTTTTCTCAGCTTTACGACCTTTATGAGGCTCATTATGGCGTTTACGCTTAGGTTCTGATTCTCCAAAGTCGTCCATGATTGAAGCTAAATTAAATTAAGGATCGATGAATCAAGAATATACTCAAAAATTATCCATCCAGTGGCATCATGGCATGGCCATACGCCATGTGGAAACCAAGGCTTAAGATAAAGTCTACAAAAACGCGGAACGCCAGGCTTACTTTTGAAATTTTCAGATTATTTATTTACAACATCCAGTAGTACGTTATAAACTGACTTTTATACTTAATAAATATATTAATTATTGAATTACAATAATATAAATTAATTTAAGTGACTCGAGAGCCGAAAGTTTTGGGGGACGCTACTAATTTGCATAAGTTTACAGCAAACCAATTTTTTTGCATAAGGCCGCCATTTTCAAAAGTTAGCTTCCAAAATACTAATTTGCATAAATTCTGAAAAAACGTTTTCATGCATAAAACCAGTATTTTCAATGGTTTGCAGCCAATATACCAATTTGCATAAAATTCCCCATCCACCACTATTTTTAAAAGTTTGCTACAAGAATACTAATTTGCATAAATCTACCGAAAACTCGATGAAACTCAGAAAACTCGATGAAACTCATGGTTTTTACAAGGAAACCTAGCTTCGCTTAGGGCTTCGCTTCGCTTAGCTTAGTGGTTTAGAGTAGTTTAGAGTGGTTTAGAGTAGTTTAGAGTGGCTTAGAGTGGCTAGAGTGGTTTAGAGTGGCTTCGCTTATCTTCGCTTCGCTTCGCTTAGCTTAGAGTGGCTAGAGTGGTTTAGAGTAGTTTAGAGTGGTTTAGAGTGGTTTAGAGTAGTTTAGAGTGGTTTAGAGTGGTTTAGAGTGGTTTAGAGTTGTTTAGAGTAGTTTAGAGTGGCTAGAGTGGTTTAGAGTGGCTAGAGTGGTTTAGAGTGGTTTAGAGTGGTTTAGAGTGGATTCGCTTAGCTTCGCTTCGTTTAGCTTCGTTTAGCTTCGCTTAGCTTCGTTTAGCTTCGTTTAGCTTAGCTTAGCTTCGTTTAGCTTCGTTTAGCTTAGCTTAGCTTCGTTTAGCTTCGTTTAGCTTAGCTTAGCTTCGTTTAGCTTAGCTTAGCTTAGATTAGCTTAGCTTAGATTAGCTTCGTTTAGCTTAGCTTAGCTTCGTTTAGCTTAGCTTAGCTTAGCTTCGTTTAGCTTCGTTTAGCTTAGCTTAGCTTCGTTTAGCTTCGTTTAGCTTAGCTTAGCTTAGCTAAGCTACGTTTAGCTTCGTTTAGCTTCGTTAAGCTTCGTTTAGCTTCGCTTAGCTTCGTTTAGCTTCGTTTAGCTTAGCTTAGCTTGGTTTAGCTTCGTTTAGCTTAGCTTCGTTTAGCTTCGTTTAGCTTCGTTTAGCTTCGTTTAGCTTCGCTTAGCTTCGTTTAGCTTCGTTTAGCTTAGCTTAGCTTCGTTTAGCTTCGTTTAGGTTCGTTTAGCTTCGTTTAGGTTCGTTTAGCTTCGTTTAGCTTAGCTTAGCTTAGCTTAGCTTCGTTTAGCTTCGTTTAGCTTCGCTTAGATTCGTTTAGCTTCGTTTAGCTTAGCTTAGCTTCGTTTAGCTTCGTTTAGCTTCGTTTGCTACAAGAATACTAATTTGCATAAATCTACCGAAAACTCGATGAAACTCAGAAAACTCGATGAAACTCATGGTTTTTACAAGGAAACCTAGCTTCGCTTAGGGCTTCGCTTCGCTTAGCTTAGTGGTTTAGAGTAGTTTAGAGTGGTTTAGAGTAGTTTAGAGTGGCTTAGAGTGGCTAGAGTGGTTTAGAGTGGCTTCGCTTATCTTCGCTTCGCTTCGCTTAGCTTAGAGTGGCTAGAGTGGTTTAGAGTGGTTTAGAGTAGTTTAGAGTGGTTTAGAGTGGTTTAGAGTAGTTTAGAGTGGTTTAGAGTGGTTTAGAGTGGTTTAGAGTTGTTTAGAGTAGTTTAGAGTGGCTAGAGTGGTTTAGAGTGGCTAGAGTGGTTTAGAGTGGTTTAGAGTGGTTTAGAGTGGATTCGCTTAGCTTCGCTTCGTTTAGCTTCGTTTAGCTTCGCTTAGCTTCGTTTAGCTTCGTTTAGCTTAGCTTAGCTTCGTTTAGCTTCGTTTAGCTTCGTTTAGCTTAGCTTAGCTTCGTTTAGCTTCGTTTAGCTTCGTTTAGCTTAGCTTAGCTTCGTTTAGCTTAGCTTAGCTTAGATTAGCTTAGCTTAGATTAGCTTCGTTTAGCTTAGCTTAGCTTCGTTTAGCTTCGTTTAGCTTAGCTTAGCTTCGTTTAGCTTCGTTTAGCTTAGCTTAGCTTAGCTAAGCTACGTTTAGCTTCGTTTAGCTTCGTTAAGCTTCGTTTAGCTTCGCTTAGCTTCGTTTAGCTTCGTTTAGCTTAGCTTAGCTTGGTTTAGCTTCGTTTAGCTTAGCTTAGCTTAGCTTAGCTTCGTTTAGCTTCGTTTAGCTTCGTTTAGCTTCGCTTAGCTTCGTTTAGCTTCGCTTAGCTTCGTTTAGCTTCGTTTAGCTTAGCTTAGCTTCGTTTAGCTTCGTTTAGGTTCGTTTAGCTTCGTTTAGCTTAGCTTAGCTTAGCTTAGCTTCGTTTAGCTTCGTTTAGCTTCGCTTAGATTCGTTTAGCTTCGTTTAGCTTCGTTTAGCTTAGCTTAGCTTCGTTTAGCTTCGTTTAGCTTCGCTTAGCTTCGTTTAGCTTCGTTTAGCTTAGCTTAGCTTCGTTTAGCTTAGCTTAGCTTCGCTTCGTTTAGCTTCGTTTAGCTTCGTTTAGCTTCGCTTAGCTTCGTTTAGCTTCGTTTAGCTTCGTTTAGGTTCGTTTAGCTTCGTTTAGCTTAGCTTAGCTTAGCTTAGCTTCGTTTAGCTTCGCTTAGATTCGTTTAGCTTCGTTTAGCTTCGTTTAGCTTAGCTTAGCTTCGTTTAGCTTCGTTTAGCTTCGTTTAGCTTAGCTTAGCTTAGCTTAGCTTCGTTTAGCTTCGCTTAGCTTCGTTTAGCTTCGTTTAGCTTCGTTTAGCTTCGCTTAGCTTCGTTTAGCTTCGCTTAGCTTCGTTTAGCTTCGATTAGCTTAGCTTAGCTTCGTTTAGGTTCGTTTAGGTTCGTTTAGCTTCGTTTAGCTTAGCTTAGCTTAGCTTAGCTTCGTTTAGCTTCGTTTAGCTTCGCTTAGATTCGTTTAGATCGTTTAGCTTCGTTTAGCTTAGCTTAGCTTCGTTTAGCTTCGTTTAGCTTCGCTTAGCTTCGTTTAGCTTCGTTTAGCTTAGCTTAGCTTCGTTTAGCTTAGCTTAGCTTAGCTTAGCTTCGCTTCGTTTAGCTTCGTTTAGCTTCGTTTAGCTTCGCTTAGCTTCGTTTAGCTTCGTTTAGCTTAGCTTAGCTTCGTTTAGCTTCGTTTAGGTTCGTTTAGCTTCGTTTAGCTTAGCTTAGCTTAGCTTAGCTTCGTTTAGCTTCGCTTAGATTCGTTTAGCTTCGTTTAGCTTAGCTTAGCTTCGTTTAGCTTCGTTTAGCTTAGCTTAGCTTAGCTTAGCTTCGTTTAGCTTCGCTTAGCTTCGTTTAGCTTCGTTTAGCTTCGTTTAGCTTCGCTTAGCTTCGTTTAGCTTCGTTTAGCTTCGTTTGGCTTCGATTAGCTTAGCTTAGCTTAGCTTAGCTTCGTTTAGCTTCGTTTAGCTTAGCTTAGGTTCGTTTAGCTTCGTTTAGCTTAGCTTCGTTTAGCTTCGTTTAGCTTCGCTTAGCTTCGTTTAGCTTCGCTTAGCTTCGTTTAGCTTCGCTTAGCTTCGTTTAGCTTCGTTTAGCTTCGTTTAGCTTCGTTTAGCTTAGCTTAGCTTCGTTTAGCTTCGTTTAGCTTAGCTTAGCTTCGTTTAGCTTCGCTTAGCTTCGTTTAGCTTCGTTTAGCTTCGTTTAGCTTCGTTTAGCTTAGCTTAGCTTAGCTTAGCTTCGTTTAGCTTCGTTTAGCTTAGCTTAGCTTAGCTTAGCTTCGTTTAGCTTAGCATAGCTTAGCTTAGCTTCGTTTAGCTTCGTTTAGCTTAGCTTAGCTTCGTTTAGCTTAGCTTAGCTTCGTTTAGCTTCGTTTAGCTTCGTTTAGCTTAGCTTAGCTTAGCTTAGATTAGCTTCGTTTAGCTTAGCTTAGCTTAGCTTAGCTTAGCTTAGCTTCGTTTAGCTTAGCTTAGCTTCGTTTAGCTTCGTTTAGCTTAGCTTCGTTTAGCTTCGTTTAGCTTAGCTTCGTTTAGCTTCGTTTAGCTTAGCTTAGCTTAGCTTAGCTTAGCTTAGCTACGTTTAGCTTCGTTTAGCTTCGTTTAGCTTCGCTTAGCTTCGTTTAGCTTCGTTTAGCTTCGTTTAGCTTCGTTTAGCTTAGCTTAGCTTAGCTTAGCTTCGTTTGGCTTCGTTTAGCTTCGCTTAGCTTCGTTTAGCTTAGCTTAGCTTCGTTTAGCTTCGTTTAGCTTCGTTTGGCTTAGCTTAGCTTCGTTTAGCTTCGTTTAGCTTCGTTTAGCTTAGCTTAGCTTAGCTTAGCTTAGCTTAGCTTCGTTTAGCTTCGTTTAGCTTAGCTTAGCTTAGCTTAGCTTCGTTTAGCTTAGCATAGCTTAGCTTAGCTTCGTTTAGCTTCGTTTAGCTTAGCTTAGCTTCGTTTAGCTTAGCTTAGCTTCGTTTAGCTTCGTTTAGCTTCGTTTAGCTTAGCTTAGCTTAGCTTAGATTAGCTTCGTTTAGCTTAGCTTAGCTTAGCTTAGCTTAGCTTAGCTTCGTTTAGCTTAGCTTAGCTTCGTTTAGCTTCGTTTAGCTTAGCTTCGTTTAGCTTCGTTTAGCTTAGCTTCGTTTAGCTTCGTTTAGCTTAGCTTAGCTTAGCTTAGCTTAGCTTAGCTACGTTTAGCTTCGTTTAGCTTCGTTTAGCTTCGCTTAGCTTCGTTTAGCTTCGTTTAGCTTAGCTTAGCTTCGTTTAGCTTCGTTTAGCTTAGCTTAGCTTAGCTTAGCTTCGTTTGGCTTCGTTTAGCTTCGCTTAGCTTCGTTTAGCTTAGCTTAGCTTCGTTTAGCTTCGTTTAGCTTCGTTTGGCTTAGCTTAGCTTCGTTTAGCTTCGTTTAGCTTCGCTTAGCTTCGTTTAGCTTCGTTTGGCTTAGCTTAGCTTCGTTTAGCTTCGTTTAGCTTCGTTTAGCTTCGCTTAGCTTCGTTTAGCTTCGTTTAGCTTAGCTTAGCTTAGCTTAGCTTCGTTTAGCTTCGTTTAGCTTAGCTTAGCTTCGTTTAGCTTCGTTTAGCTTCGCTTAGCTTCGTTTAGCTTCGTTTAGCTTCGTTTAGCTTAGCTTAGCTTCGTTTAGCTTCGTTTAGCTTCGTTTAGCTTAGCTTAGCTTAGCTTCGTTTAGCTTCGTTTAGCTTCGTTTAGCCTCGTATAGCTTCGTTTAGCTTAGCTTAGCTTGGCTTAGCTTAGATTAGCTTCGTTTAGCTTAGCTTAGCTTAGCTTAGCTTAGCTTCGTTTAGCTTCGTTTAGCTTCGCTTAGCTTCGTTTAGCTTCGTTTAGCTTCGTTTAGCTTAGCTTAGCTTCGTTTAGCTTCGTTTAGCTTCGCTTAGCTTCGTTTAGCTTCGTTTGGCTTAGCTTAGCTTCGTTTAGCTTCGTTTAGCTTCGTTTAGCTTCGTTTAGCTTCGTTTAGCTTAGCTTAGCTTAGCTTAGCTTCGTTTAGCTTCGTTTAGCTTAGCTTAGCTTCGTTTAGCTTCGTTTAGCTTCGTTTAGCTTCGTTTAGCTTAGCTTAGCTTCGTTTAGCTTCGTTTAGCTTCGTTTAGCTTAGCTTAGCTTAGCTTCGTTTAGCTTCGTTTAGCTTCGTTTAGCCTCGTATAGCTTCGTTTAGCTTAGCTTAGCTTGGCTTAGCTTAGATTAGCTTCGTTTAGCTTAGCTTAGCTTAGCTTAGCTTCGTTTAGCTTCGTTTAGCTTCGTTTAGCTTCGCTTAGCTTCGTTTAGCTTCGTTTAGCTTCGTTTAGCTTAGCTTAGCTTCGTTTAGCTTCGTTTAGCTTCGCTTAGCTTCGTTTAGCTTCGTTTAGCTTAGCTTAGCTTAGCTTAGCTTCGTTTAGCTTCGTTTAGCTTAGCTTAGCTTCGTTTAGCTTCGTTTAGCTTCGCTTAGCTTCGTTTAGCTTCGTTTAGCTTAGCTTAGCATCGTTTAGCTTCGTTTAGCTTAGCTTAGCTTAGCTTCGTTTAGCTTCGTTTAGCTTCGTTTAGCTTCGTTTAGCCTCGTATAGCTTCGTTTAGCTTAGCTTAGCTTGGCGTAGCTTAGATTAGCTTCGTTTAGCTTAGCTTAGCTTAGCTTAGCTTCGTTTAGCTTCGTTTAGATACGTTTAGCTTCGTTTAGCTTTGTTTAGCTTCGTTTAGCTTTGTTTAGCTTCGTTTAGCTTAGTTTAGCTTAGCTTAGCTTAGCTTCGTTTAGCTTAGCTTCGTTTAGCTTCGTTTAGCTTAGCTTAGCTTAGCTTAGCTTCGTTTAGCTTCGTTTAGCTTAGTTTAGCTTCGTTTAGCTTCGTTTAGCCTCGTATAGCTTCGTTTAGCTTAGCTTAGATTGGCTTAGCTTAGATTAGCTTCGTTTAGCTTACCTTAGCTTAGCTTAGCTTCGCTTAGCTTCGTTTAGCTTCGTTTAGCTTCGTTTAGCTTCGTTTAGATACGTTTAGCTTCGTTTAGCTTCGTTTAGCTTCGTTTAGCTTTGTTTAGCTTCGTTTAGCTTAGTTTAGCTTAGCTTAGCTTAGCTTCGTTTAGCTTAGCTTCGTTTAGCTTAGTTTAGCTTAGCTTCGTTTAGCTTCGTTTAGCTTAGCTTAGATTAGCTTAGCTTAGCTTAGCTTAGCTTCGTTTAGCTTCGTTTAGCTTCGCTTAGCTTAGCTTAGCTTAGCTTCGTTTAGCTTAGCTTAGCTTAGCTTAGCTTAGCTTAGCTTCGTTTAGCTTAGCTTAGATTAGCTTAGCTTAGCTTAGCTTCTTTTAGCTTCTTTTAGCTTCGTTTAGCTTAGCTTAGCTTAGCTTCGTTTAGCTTCGTTTAGGTTCGTTTAGCTTCGTTTAGCTTCGTTTAGCTTAGCTTAGCTTCGTTTAGCTTCGTTTAGCTTAGCTTAGCTTCGATTAGCTTCGTTTACCTTCGTTTAGCATCGTTTAGCTTCGTTTCGCTTCGTTTAGCTTCGTTTAGCTTAGCTTAGCTTCGTTTAGCTTCGTTTAGATTCGCTTAGCTTCGTTTAGCTTCTTTTAGCTTCGTTTAGCTTAGCTTAGCTTCGTTTAGCTTCGTTTAGCTTAGCTTAGGTTAGGTTAGGTTAGGTTAGGTTAGCTTTGCATAGCATAGCATAGCATAGCATAGCTTAGCTTAGCTTAGCTTAGCATAGCATAGCATAGCATAGCATAGCATAGCTTAGCTTAGATTAGCTTAGCTTAGCTTAGCTTTGCATAGCATAGCTTAGCATAGCATAGCATAGCTTACCTTAGCTTAGCATAGCATAGCATAGCTTAGCTTAGCATAGCATAGCATAGCTTAGCTTAGCTTAGCTTAGCTTTGCATAGCATAGCATAGCTTAGCTTAGCTTAGCATAGCATAGCATAGCATAGCATAGCATAGCTTAGCTTAGATTAGCTTAGCTTAGCTTAGCTTTGCATAGCATAGCTTAGCTTAGCTTAGCATAGCTTAGCATAGCTTAGCATAGCTTAGCTTAGCTTAGCTTAGCTTAGCATAGCATAGCATAGCATAGCATAGCATAGCTTAGCTTAGCATAGCATAACCTAGCATAGCATAGCATAGCATATCATAGCATAGCTTAGCTTAGCTTAGCATAGCATAACATAGCATAGCATAGCATAGCATAACATAGCATAGCATAGCATATCATAGCATAGCTTACCTTAGCTTAGCATAGCTTAGCATAGCTTAGCATAGCTTAGCATAGCATAGCATAGCATAGCTTAGCATAGCTTAGCTTAGCTTAGCATAGCTTGCATAGCTTAGCTTAGCTTAGCATAGGATAGCTTAGCTTAGCTTAGCTTAGCATAGCATAGCATAGCTTACCTTACCTTAGCTTAGCATAGCTTAGCATAGCTTAGCATAGCATAGCTTAGCATAGCTTAGCTTAGCTTAGCATAGCTTAGCATAGCTTAGCATAGCATAGCTTAGCATAGCTTAGCTTAGCTTAGCATAGCTTGCATAGCTTAGCTTAGCATAGCTTAGCTTAGCTTAGCTTAGCATAGGATAGCTTAGCCTAGCTTAGCTTAGCATAGCTTAGCATAGCTTAGCTTAGCTTAGCATAGCATAGCTTAGCTTAGCATAGCTTAGCTTAGCATAGCATAGCTTAGCTTAGCTTAGCTTAGCTTAGCTTAGCATAGCATAGCTTAACTTAGCATAGCATAGCTTAGCTTAGCTTAGCATAGGATAGCTTAGCTTAGCTTAGCTTAGCATAGCATAGCATAGCATAGCTTACCTTAGCTTAGCATAGCTTAGCTTAGCTTAGCTTAGCATAGCTTAGCATAGCTTAGCATAGCATAGCATAGCTTAGCTTAGCTTAGCATAGCTTAGCATAGCTTAGCAGAGCTTAGCTTAGCTTAGCATAGCTTAGCATAGCTTAGCTTAGCTTAGCATAGCTAAGCATAGCATAGCATAGTATAGCTTAGCTTAGCTTAGCATAGCTTAGCTTAGCATAGCAGAGCATAGCATAGCTTAGCATAGCATATCATAGCTTAGCATAGCATAGCATAGCATAGCTTAGCATAGCTTAGCATAGCATAGCATAGCTTAGCTTTGCATAGCTTCGTTTAGGTTCGTTTAGCTTCGTTTAGCTTAGCTTAGCTTCGTTTAGCTTCGTTTAGGTTCGTTTAGCTTCGTTTAGCTTAGCTTAGCTTCGTTTAGCTTCGCTTAGATTCGTTTAGCTTCGTTTAGCTTCGTTTAGCTTAGCTTAGCTTCGTTTAGCTTCGTTTAGCTTCGCTTAGCTTCGTTTAGCTTCGTTTAGCTTAGCTTAGCTTCGTTTAGCTTAGCTTAGCTTAGCTTAGCTTCGCTTCGTTTAGCTTCGTTTAGCTTCGCTTAGCTTCGTTTAGCTTAGCTTAGCTTCGTTTACCTTCGTTTAGGTTCGTTTAGCTTCGTTTAGCTTAGCTTAGCTTAGCTTAGCTTCGTTTAGCTTCGCTTAGATTCGTTTAGCTTCGTTTAGCTTCGTTTAGCTTAGCTTAGCTTCGTTTAGCTTCGTTTAGCTTAGCTTAGCTTAGCTTAGCTTCGTTTAGCTTCGCTTAGCTTCGTTTAGCTTCGTTTAGCTTCGCTTAGCTTCGTTTAGCTTCGTTTGGCTTCGATTAGCTTAGCTTAGCTTAGCTTAGCTTCGTTTAGCTTCGTTTAGCTTAGCTTAGGTTCGTTTAGCTTCGTTTAGCTTCGTTTAGCTTCGTTTAGCTTCGCTTAGCTTCGTTTAGCTTCGCTTAGCTTCGTTTAGCTTCGTTTAGCTTCGTTTAGCTTCGTTTAGCTTAGCTTAGCTTCGTTTAGCTTCGTTTAGCTTCGTTTAGCTTAGCTTAGCTTCGTTTAGCTTCGCTTAGCTTCGTTTAGCTTCGTTTAGCTTCGTTTAGCTTCGTTTAGCTTAGCTTAGCTTAGCTTAGCTTCGTTTAGCTTCGTTTAGCTTAGCTTAGCTTAGCTTAGCTTCGTTTAGCTTAGCATAGCTTAGCTTAGCTTCGTTTAGCTTCGTTTAGCTTAGCTTAGCTTCGTTTAGCTTAGCTTAGCTTCGTTTAGCTTCGTTTAGCTTCGTTTAGCTTAGCTTAGCTTAGCTTAGATTAGCTTCGTTTAGCTTAGCTTAGCTTAGCTTAGCTTAGCTTAGCTTCGTTTAGCTTAGCTTAGCTTCGTTTAGCTTCGTTTAGCTTAGCTTCGTTTAGCTTCGTTTAGCTTAGCTTCGTTTAGCTTCGTTTAGCTTAGCTTAGCTTAGCTTAGCTTAGCTTAGCTACGTTTAGCTTCGTTTAGCTTCGTTTAGCTTCGCTTAGCTTCGTTTAGCTTCGTTTAGCTTAGCTTAGCTTCGTTTAGCTTCGTTTAGCTTAGCTTAGCTTAGCTTAGCTTAGCTTAGCTTCGTTTGGCTTCGTTTAGCTTCGCTTAGCTTCGTTTAGCTTAGCTTAGCTTCGTTTAGCTTCGTTTAGCTTCGTTTGGCTTAGCTTAGCTTCGTTTAGCTTCGTTTAGCTTCGCTTAGCTTCGTTTAGCTTCGTTTGGCTTAGCTTAGCTTCGTTTAGCTTCGTTTAGCTTCGTTTAGCTTCGCTTAGCTTCGTTTAGCTTCGTTTAGCTTAGCTTAGCTTAGCTTAGCTTCGTTTAGCTTCGTTTAGCTTAGCTTAGCTTCGTTTAGCTTCGTTTAGCTTCGCTTAGCTTCGTTTAGCTTCGTTTAGCTTCGTTTAGCTTAGCTTAGCTTCGTTTAGCTTCGTTTAGCTTAGCTTAGCTTAGCTTCGTTTAGCTTCGTTTAGCTTCGTTTAGCCTCGTATAGCTTCGTTTAGCTTAGCTTAGCTTGGCTTAGCTTAGATTAGCTTCGTTTAGCTTAGCTTAGCTTAGCTTAGCTTAGCTTCGTTTAGCTTCGTTTAGCTTACCTTAGCTTCGCTTAGCTTCGTTTAGCTTCGTTTAGCTTCGTTTAGCTTAGCTTAGCTTCGTTTAGCTTCGTTTAGCTTCGCTTAGCTTCGTTTAGCTTCGTTTGGCTTAGCTTAGCTTCGTTTATCTTCGTTTAGCTTCGTTTAGCTTCGCTTAGCTTCGTTTAGCTTCGTTTAGCTTAGCTTAGCTTAGCTTAGCTTCGTTTAGCTTCGTTTAGCTTAGCTTAGCTTCGTTTAGCTTCGTTTAGCTTCGCTTAGCTTCGTTTAGCTTCGTTTAGCTTCGTTTAGCTTAGCTTAGCTTCGTTTAGCTTCGTTTAGCTTCGTTTAGCTTAGCTTAGCTTAGCTTCGTTTAGCTTCGTTTAGCCTCGTATAGCTTCGTTTAGCTTAGCTTAGCTTGGCTTAGCTTAGATTAGCTTCGTTTAGCTTAGCTTAGCTTAGCTTAGCTTCGTTTAGCTTCGTTTAGCTTCGTTTAGCTTCGCTTAGCTTCGTTTAGCTTCGTTTAGCTTCGTTTAGCTTAGCTTAGCTTCGTTTAGCTTCGTTTAGCTTCGCTTAGCTTCGTTTAGCTTCGTTTAGCTTCGTTTAGCTTCGTTTAGCTTCGTTTAGCTTAGCTTAGCTTCGTTTAGCTTCGTTTAGATTCGCTTAGCTTCGTTTAGCTTCTTTTAGCTTCGTTTAGCTTAGCTTAGCTTCGTTTAGCTTCGTTTAGCTTAGCTTAGCTTAGCTTATCTTAGCTTCGTTTAGCTTCGTTTAGCTTCGTTTATCTTCGCTTAGCTTCGCTTAGCTTCGTTTAGCTTCGCTTAGCTTCGTTTAGCTTCGTTTAGCTTAGCTTAGCTTCGTTTAGCTTCGTTTAGCTTCGTTTAGCTTCGCTTAGCTTCGTTTAGCTTCGTTTAGCTTAGCTTAGCTTAGCTTAGCTTCGTTTAGCTTCGTTTACCTTCGTTTAGCTTCGTTTAGCTTAGTTTAGCTTAGCTTAGCTTCGTTTAGCTTCGCTTAGCTTCGTTTAGCTTCGTTTAGCTTCGTTTAGCTTAGCTTAGCTTCGTTTAGCTTCGTTTAGCTTAGCTTAGATTAGCTTAGCTTAGCTTAGCTTAGCTCCGTTTAGCTTCGTTTAGCTTAGCTTAGCTTAGCTTCGTTTAGCTTAGCTTAGCTTAGCTTAGCTTCGTTTAGCTTCGTTTAGCTTCGTTTAGCTTTGCTTAGCTTCGTTTAGCTTCGTTTAGCTTCGCTTAGCTTCGTTTAGCTTCGCTTAGCTTCGTTTAGCTTCGTTTAGCTTAGCTTCGTTTAGCTTCGTTTAGATACGTTTAGCTTCGTTTAGCTTCGTTTAGCTTCGTTTAGCTTAGTTTAGCTTAGCTTAGCTTAGCTTCGTTTAGCTTAGCTTAGCTTAGCTTCGTTTAGCTTAGCTTCGTTAGGCTTCGGTTAGCTTCGTTTAGCTTAGCTTCGTTTAGCTTCGTTTAGCTTAGCTTAGATTAGCTTAGCTTAGCTTAGCTTAGCTTAGCTTCGAATAGCTTCGTTTAGCTTCGCTTAGCTTAGCTTAGCTTAGCTTCGTTTAGCTTAGCTTAGCTTAGCTTAGCTACGTTTAGCTTCGTTTAGCTTAGCTTAGATTAGCTTAGCTTAGATTAGCTTAGCTTAGCTTCTTTTAGCTTCTTTTAGCTTCGTTTAGCTTAGCTTAGCTTAGCTAAGCTTAGCTTAGCTTCGTTTAGCTTCGTTTAGGTTCGTTTAGCTTCGTTTAGCTTAGCTTAGCTTCGTTTAGCTTCGTTTAGCTTCGTTTATCTTCGCTTAGCTTCGTCTAGCTTCGTTTAGCTTAGCTTAGCTTCGTTTAGCTTCGTTTAGCTTCGCTTAGCTTCGTTTAGCTTCGTTTAGCTTAGTTTAGCTTAGCTTAGCTTCGTTTAGCTTCGTTTACCTTCGTTTAGCTTCGTTTAGCTTAGTTTAGCTTAGCTTAGCTTCGTTTAGCTTCGCTTAGCTTCGTTTAGCTTCGTTTAGCTTCGTTTAGCTTAGCTTAGCTTCGTTTAGCTTCGTTTAGCTTAGCTTAGATTAGCTTAGCTTAGCTTAGATTAGCTTAGCTTAGCTCCGTTTAGCTTCGTTTAGCTTAGCTTAGCTTCGTTTAGCTTTGTTTAGCTTAGCTTAGCTTAGCTTAGCTTCGTTTAGCTTAGTTTAGCTTCGTTTAGCTTCGTTTAGCTTCGTTTAGCTTCGCTTAGCTTCGTTTAGCTTAGCTTAGCTTAGCTTAGCTTCGCTTCGCTTAGCTTAGCTTAGCATAGCTTAGCATAGCTTAGCATAGCTTAGCATAGCTTTGCTTAGCTTAGCTTAGCATAGCTTAGCTTAGCTTAGCATAGCATAGCATAGCATAGCATAGCATAGCATACCTTAGCTTAGCATAGCATAGCATAGCTTAGCTTAGCATAGCATAGCTTAGCTTCGTTTAGCTTCGTTTAGCTTAGCTTAGCTTCGTTTAGCTTTGTTTAGCTTAGCTTAGCTTCGTTTAGCTTTGTTTAGCTTAGCTTAGCTTAGCTTAGCTTCGTTTAGCTTAGTTTAGCTTCGTTTAGCTTCGTTTAGCTTCGTTTAGCTTCGCTTAGCTTCGTTTAGCTTAGCTTAGCTTAGCTTAGCTTCGCTTCGCTTAGCTTAGCTTAGCATAGCTTAGCATAGCTTAGCATAGCTTAGCATAGCTTAGCATAGCTTTGCTTAGCTTAGCTTAGCATAGCTTAGCTTAGCTTAGCTTAGCATAGCATAGCATAGCATAGCATAGCATACCTTAGCTTAGCATAGCATAGCATAGCTTAGCTTAGCATAGCATAGCTTAGCTTAGCATAGCATAACATAGCATAGCATAGCATAGCATATCATAGCATAGCTTACCTTAGCTTAGCATAGCTTAGCATAGCTTAGCATAGCATAGCTTAGCATAGCTTAGCATAGCTTAGCTTAGCTTAGCATAGCTTGCATAGCTTAGCTTAGCATAGCTTAGCTTAGCTTAGCATAGCTTAGCTTAGCATAGCTTAGCTTAGCTTAGCATAGGATAGCTTAGCTTAGCTTAGCTTAGCATAGCATAGCATAGCTTACCTTAGCTTAGCATAGCATAGCATAGCTTAGCTTAGCATAGCATAGCATAGCTTAGCTTAGCTTAGCTTAGCTTTGCATAGCATAGCATAGCATAGCATAGCTTAGCTTAGCATAGCATAGCATAGCATAGCTTAGCTTAGATTAGCTTAGCTTAGCTTAGCTTTGCATAGCATAGCTTAGCTTAGCTTAGCATAGCTTAGCATAGCTTAGCTTAGCTTAGCTTAGCTTAGCATAGCATAGCATAGCATAGCATAGCATAGCTTAGCTTAGCATAGCATAACCTAGCATAGCATAGCATAGCATATCATAGCATAGCTTAGCTTAGCTTAGCATAGCATAACATAGCATAGCATAGCATAGCATAACATAGCATAGCATAGCATATCATAGCATAGCTTACCTTAGCTTAGCATAGCTTAGCATAGCTTAGCATAGCATAGCATTGCATAGCTTAGCATAGCTTAGCTTAGCTTAGCATAGCTTGCATAGCTTAGCTTAGCTTAGCATAGGATAGCTTAGCTTAGCTTAGCTTAGCTTAGCTTAGCATAGCATAGCATAGCTTACCTTACCTTAGCTTAGCATAGCTTAGCATAGCTTAGCATAGCATAGCTTAGCATAGCTTAGCTTAGCTTAGCATAGCTTAGCATAGCTTAGCATAGCATAGCTTAGCATAGCTTAGCTTAGCTTAGCATAGCTTGCATAGCTTAGCTTAGCATAGCTTAGCTTAGCTTAGCTTAGCATAGGATAGCTTAGCCTAGCTTAGCTTAGCATAGCTTAGCATAGCTTAGCTTAGCTTAGCATAGCATAGCTTAGCTTAGCATAGCTTAGCTTAGCATAGCTTAGCTTAGCATAGCTTAGCTTAGCATAGCATAGCTTAGCTTAGCTTAGCATAGCATAGCTTAGCTTAGCTTAGCTTAGCATAGCATAGCTTAACTTAGCATAGCATAGCTTAGCTTAGCTTAGCATAGGATAGCTTAGCTTAGCTTAGCTTAGCATAGCATAGCATAGCATAGCTTACCTTAGCTTAGCATAGCTTAGCTTAGCATAGCTTAGCATAGCTTAGCATAGCTTAGCATAGCATAGCATAGCTTAGCTTAGCTTAGCATAGCTTAGCATAGCTTAGCAGAGCTTAGCTTAGCTTAGCATAGCTTAGCATAGCTTAGCTTAGCTTAGCATAGCTAAGCATAGCATAGTATAGCATAGCTTAGCTTAGCATAGCTTAGCTTAGCATAGCAGAGCATAGCATAGCATAGCATAGCTTAGCTTAGCATAGCTTAGCTTAGCATAGCAGAGCATAGCATAGCATAGCATAGCATATCATAGCTTAGCATAGCATAGCATAGCATAGCTTAGCATAGCTTAGCATAGCATAGCATAGCTTAGCTTTGCATAGCATAGCTTAGCTTTGCATAGCATAGCTTAGCTTAGCTTAGCATAGCTTAGCATAGCTTAGCATAGCTTAGCTTAGCTTAGCATAGCTTAGCATAGCTTAGCATAGCTTAGCTTAGCTTAGCTTAGCTTAGCATAGCATAGCTTAGCTTAGCTTAGCATAGCATAGCTTAGTTTAGCTTAGCTTAGCATAGCATAGCTTAACTTAGCATAGCATAGCTTAGCATAGCTTAGCATAGCATAGCATAGCTTAGCTTAGCTTAGCTTAGCTTTGCATAGCATAGCATAGCATAGCATAGCTTAGCTTAGCTTAGCATAGCATAGCATAGCATAGCTTAGCTTAGCTTAGCTTAGCTTAGCTTTGCATAGCATAGCTTAGCTTAGCTTAGCATAGCTTAGCATAGCTTAGCTTAGCTTAGCTTAGCTTAGCATAGCATAGCATAGCATAGCATAGCATAGCTTAGCTTAGCATAGCATAACCTAGCATAGCATAGCATAGCATATCATAGCATAGCTTAGCTTAGCTTAGCATAGCATAACATAGCATAGCATAGCATAGCATAACATAGCATAGCATAGCATAGCATATCATAGCATAGCTTACCTTAGCTTAGCATAGCTTAGCATAGCTTAGCATAGCATAGCATAGCATAGCTTAGCATAGCTTATTATAGCTTAGCTTAGCTTAGCTTAGCTTAGCATAGCTTGCATAGCTTAGCTTAGCTTAGCATAGGATAGCTTAGCTTAGCTTAGCTTAGCATAGCATAGCATAGCTTACCTTACCTTAGCTTAGCATAGCTTAGCATAGCATAGCTTAGCATAGCTTAGCTTAGCTTAGCATAGCTTAGCATAGCTTAGCATAGCTTAGCATAGCATAGCTTAGCATAGCTTAGCTTAGCTTAGCATAGCTTGCATAGCTTAGCTTAGCATAGCTTAGCTTAGCTTAGCTTAGCATAGGATAGCTTAGCATAGCTTAGCATAGCTTAGCTTAGCTTAGCATAGCATAGCTTAGCTTAGCTTAGCATAGCTTAGCTTAGCATAGCATAGCTTAGCATAGCTTAGCATAGCATAGCTTAGCATAGCTTAGCTTAGCTTAGCATAGCTTGCATAGCTTGCATAGCTTAGCTTAGCATAGCTTAGCTTAGCTTAGCATAGCTTGCATAGCATAGCATAGCATAGCTTAGCATGGCATAGCATAGCTTAGCATAGCTTAGCATAGCTTAGCTTAGCATAGCTTAGCTTAGCATAGCTTAGCTTAGCTTAGCATAGCATACCATAGCTTAGCTTAGCTTAGCTTTGCATAGCATAGCATAGCTTAGCTTAGCATAGCATAGCATAGCTTAGCATAGCTTAGCATAGCTTAGCTTAGCTTCGTTTAGCTTCGCTTAGCTTCGGTTAGCTTCGTTTAGCTTCGTTTAGCTTAGCTTAGCTTCGTTTAGCTTCGTTTAGGTTCGTTTAGCTTCGTTAGCATAGCTTAGCATAGCTTAGCATAGCATAGCATAGCTTAGCTTAGCTTAGCATAGCTTAGCATAGCTTAGCAGAGCTTAGCTTAGCTTAGCATAGCTTAGCATAGCTTAGCTTAGCTTAGCATAGCTAAGCATAGCATAGCATAGTATAGCTTAGCTTAGCTTAGCATAGCTTAGCTTAGCATAGCAGAGCATAGCATAGCATAGCATAGCATATCATAGCTTAGCATAGCATAGCATAGCATAGCTTAGCATAGCTTCGTTTAGCTTCGTTTAGCTTAGCTTCGTTTAGCTTAGCTTAGCTTAGCTTAGCTTCGTTTAGCTTCGTTTAGCTTCGCTTAGATTCGTTTAGCTTCGTTTAGCTTAGCTTAGCTTCGTTTAGCTTCGTTTAGCTTCGTTTAGCTTCGCTTAGCTTCGTTTAGCTTCGTTTAGCTTAGCTTAGCTTCGTTTAGCTTAGCTTAGCTTAGCTTAGCTTCGCTTCGTTTAGCTTCGTTTAGCTTCGCTTAGCTTCGTTTAGCTTCGTTTAGCTTAGCTTAGCTTCGTTTAGCTTCGTTTAGGTTCGTTTAGCTTCGTTTAGCTTAGCTTAGCTTAGCTTAGCTTCGTTTAGCTTCGCTTAGATTCGTTTAGCTTCGTTTAGCTTCGTTTAGCTTAGCTTAGCTTCGTTTAGCTTCGTTTAGCTTAGCTTAGCTTAGCTTAGCTTCGTTTAGCTTCGCTTAGCTTCGTTTAGCTTCGTTTAGCTTCGTTTAGCTTCGTTTAGCTTCGCTTAGCTTCGTTTAGCTTCGTTTGGCTTCGATTAGCTTAGCTTAGCTTCGTTTAGCTTCGTTTAGCTTAGCTTAGGTTCGTTTAGCTTCGTTTAGCTTAGCTTCGTTTAGCTTCGCTTAGCTTCGTTTAGCTTCGCTTAGCTTCGTTTAGCTTCGCTTAGCTTCGTTTAGCTTCGTTTAGCTTCGTTTAGCTTAGCTTAGCTTCGTTTAGCTTCGTTTAGCTTCGTTTAGCTTCGTTTAGCTTAGCTTAGCTTCGTTTAGCTTCGTTTAGCTTCGCTTAGCTTCGTTTAGCTTCGTTTAGCTTAGCTTAGCTTAGCTTAGCTTCGTTTAGCTTCGTTTAGCTTAGCTTAGCTTAGCTTAGCTTCGTTTAGCTTAGCATAGCTTAGCTTAGCTTCGTTTAGCTTCGTTTAGCTTAGCTTAGCTTCGTTTAGCTTAGCTTAGCTTCGTTTAGCTTCGTTTAGCTTAGCTTAGCTTAGCTTAGATTAGCTTCGTTTAGCTTAGCTTAGCTTAGCTTCGTTTAGCTTAGCTTAGCTTCGTTTAGCTTCGTTTAGCTTAGCTTCGTTTAGCTTAGCTTAGCTTAGCTTAGCTACGTTTAGCTTCGTTTAGCTTCGTTTAGCTTCGCTTAGCTTCGTTTAGCTTCGTTTAGCTTAGCTTAGCTTCGTTTAGCTTCGTTTAGCTTAGCTTAGCTTAGCTTAGCTTCGTTTAGCTTCGTTTAGCTTAGCTTCGTTTAGCTTCGTTTAGCTTAGCTTAGCTTAGCTTAGCTACGTTTAGCTTCGTTTAGCTTCGCTTAGCTTCGCTTAGCTTCGCTTAGCTTCGTTTAGCTTCGTTTAGCTTCGCTTAGCTTCGTTTAGCTTCGTTTAGCTTAGCTTAGCTTCGTTTAGATTCGTTTAGCTTCGTTTGGCTTCGATTAGCTTAGCTTAGCTTAGCTTAGCTTCGTTTAGCTTCGTTTAGCTTAGCTTAGGTTCGTTTAGCTTCGTTTAGCTTAGCTTCGTTTAGCTTCGCTTAGCTTCGTTTAGCTTCGCTTAGCTTCGTTTAGCTTCGCTTAGCTTCGTTTAGCTTCGTTTAGCTTCGTTTAGCTTCGTTTAGCTTCGTTTAGCTTAGCTTAGCTTCGTTTAGCTTCGTTTAGCTTAGCTTAGCTTCGTTTAGCTTCGTTTAGCTTCGCTTAGCTTCGTTTAGCTTCGTTTAGCTTCGTTTAGCTTAGCTTAGCTTCGTTTAGCTTCGTTTAGCTTCGTTTAGCTTCGTTTAGCTTAGCTTAGCTTCGTTTAGCTTCGCTTAGCTTCGCTTAGCTTCGTTTAGCTTCGTTTAGCTTCGTTTAGCTTAGCTTAGCTTAGCTTAGCTTCGTTTAGCTTCGTTTAGCTTAGCTTAGCTTAGCTTAGCTTCGTTTAGCTTAGCATAGCTTAGCTTAGCTTCGTTTAGCTTCGTTTAGCTTAGCTTAGCTTCGTTTAGCTTAGCTTAGCTTCGTTTAGCTTCGTTTAGCTTAGCTTAGCTTAGCTTAGATTAGCTTCGTTTAGCTTAGCTTAGCTTAGCTTCGTTTAGCTTAGCTTAGCTTAGCTTAGCTTAGCTTAGCTACGTTTAGCTTCGTTTAGCTTCGTTTAGCTTAGCTTAGCTTAGCTTAGCTTCGTTTAGCTTCGTTTAGCTTCGTTTAGATTCGTTTAGCTTCGTTTAGCTTAGCTTAGCTTCGTTTAGCTTCGTTTAGCTTCGTTTAGCTTCGCTTAGCTTCGTTTAGCTTCGTTTAGCTTAGCTTAGCTTCGTTTAGCTTAGCTTAGCTTAGCTTAGCTTCGCTTCGTTTAGCTTCGTTTAGCTTCGCTTAGCTTCGTTTAGCTTCGTTTAGCTTAGCTTAGCTTCGTTTAGCTTCGTTTAGGTTCGTTTAGCTTCGTTTAGCTTAGCTTAGCTTAGCTTAGCTTCGTTTAGCTTCGCTTAGATTCGTTTAGCTTCGTTTAGCTTCGTTAAGCTTAGCTTAGCTTCGTTTAGCTTCGTTTAGCTTAGCTTAGCTTAGCTTAGCTTCGTTTAGCTTCGCTTAGCTTCGTTTAGCTTCGTTTAGCTTCGTTTAGCTTCGTTTAGCTTCGCTTAGCTTCGTTTAGCTTCGTTTAGCTTCGTTTGGCTTCGATTAGCTTAGCTTAGCTTAGCTTATCTTCGTTTAGCTTCGTTTAGCTTAGCTTAGGTTCGTTTAGCTTCGTTTAGCTTAGCTTCGTTTAGCTTCGCTTAGCTTCGTTTAGCTTCGCTTAGCTTCGTTTAGCTTCGTTTAGCTTCGTTTAGCTTCGTTTAGCTTAGCTTAGCTTCGTTTAGCTTCGTTTAGCTTCGTTTAGCTTCGTTTAGCTTAGCTTAGCTTCGTTTAGCTTCGCTTAGCTTCGTTTAGCTTCGTTTAGCTTCGTTTAGCTTAGCTTAGCTTAGCTTAGCTTCGTTTAGCTTCGTTTAGCTTAGCTTAGCTTAGCTTAGCTTCGTTTAGCTTAGCATAGCTTAGCTTAGCTTCGTTTAGCTTCGTTTAGCTTAGCTTAGCTTCGTTTAGCTTCGTTTAGCTTAGCTTAGCTTAGCTTAGATTAGCTTCGTTTAGCTTAGCTTAGCTTAGCTTCGTTTAGCTTAGCTTAGCTTCGTTTAGCTTCGTTTAGCTTAGCTTCGTTTAGCTTCGTTTAGCTTAGCTTAGCTTAGCTACGTTTAGCTTCGTTTAGCTTCGTTTAGCTTCGTTTAGCTTCGTTTAGCTTAGCTTAGCTTCGTTTAGCTTCGTTTAGCTTAGCTTAGCTTCGCTTAGCTTCGTTTAGCTTCGTTTAGCTTCGTTTAGCTTCGTTTAGCTTCGTTTAGCTTAGCTTAGCTTCGTTTAGCTTCGTTTAGCTTAGCTTAGCTTCGTTTAGCTTCGCTTAGCTTCGTTTAGCTTCGTTTAGCTTCGTTTAGCTTCGTTTAGCTTCGTTTAGCTTAGCTTAGCTTCGTTTAGCTTCGTTTAGCTTCGCTTAGCTTCGTTTAGCTTCGTTTAGCTTCGTTTAGCTTAGCTTAGCTTAGCTTCGTTTAGCTTCGTTTAGCTTAGCTTAGCTTAGCTTAGCTTCGTTTAGCTTAGCATAGCTTAGCTTAGCTTCGTTTAGCTTCGTTTAGCTTAGCTTAGCTTCGTTTAGCTTAGCTTAGCTTCGTTTAGCTTCGTTTAGCTTAGCTTAGCTTAGCTTAGATTAGCTTCGTTTAGCTTAGCTTAGCTTAGCTTCGTTTAGCTTAGCTTAGCTTAGCTTAGCTTAGCTACGTTTAGCTTCGTTTAGCTTCGTTTAGCTTCGCTTAGCTTCGTTTAGCTTCGTTTAGCTTCCCTTAGCTTAGCTTAGCTTCGTTTAGATTCGTTTAGCTTCGTTTGGCTTCGATTAGCTTAGCTTAGCTTAGCTTAGCTTCGTTTAGCTTCGTTTAGCTTAGCTTAGGTTCGTTTAGCTTCGTTTAGCTTAGCTTCGTTTAGCTTCGCTTAGCTTCGTTTAGCTTCGCTTAGCTTCGTTTAGCTTCGTTTAGCTTCGTTTAGCTTCGTTTAGCTTCGTTTAGCTTCGTTTAGCTTAGCTTAGCTTCGTTTAGCTTCGTTTAGCTTCGTTTAGCTTCGTTTAGCTTAGCTTAGCTTCGTTAAGCTTCGTTTAGGTTCGCTTAGCTTCGTTTAGCTTCGTTTAGCTTAGCTTAGCTTAGCTTAGCTTAGCTTAGCTACGTTTAGCTTCGTTTAGCTTCGTTTAGCTTCGTTTAGCTTCGCTTAGCTTCGTTTAGCTTCGTTTAGCTTAGCTTAGCTTCGTTTAGCTTCGTTTAGCTTAGCTTAGCTTAGCTTCGTTTGGCTTCGTTTAGCTTCGCTTAGCTTCGTTTAGCTTAGCTTAGCTTCGTTTAGCTTCGTTTAGCTTCGTTTAGCTTCGTTTGGCTTAGCTTAGCTTCGTTTAGCTTCGTTTAGCTTCGCTTAGCTTCGTTTAGCTTCGTTTAGCTTCGTTTGGCTTAGCTTAGCTTCGTTTAGCTTCGTTTAGCTTCGTTTAGCTTCGCTTAGCTTCGTTTAGCTTCGTTTAGCTTAGCTTAGCTTAGCTTAGCTTCGTTTAGCTTCGTTTAGCTTAGCTTAGCTTCGTTTAGCTTCGCTTAGCTTCGTTTAGCTTCGTTTAGCTTAGCTTAGCTTCGTTTAGCTTCGTTTAGCTTCGTTTAGCTTAGCTTAGCTTAGCTTCGTTTAGCTTCGTTTAGCCTCGTATAGCTTCGTTTAGCTTAGCTTAGCTTGGCTTAGCTTAGATTAGCTTGGCTTAGCTTAGATTAGCTTCGTTTAGCTTAGCTTAGCTTAGCTTAGCTTCGTTTACCTTCGTTTAGCTTCGTTTAGCTTCGCTTAGCTTCGTTTAGCTTCGTTTAGCTTCGTTTAGCTTCGCTTAGCTTCGTTTAGCTTCGTTTAGCTTCGTTTAGCTTAGCTTAGCTTAGCTTAGCTTCGTTTAGCTTCGTTTAGCTTAGCTTAGCTTCGTTTAGCTTCGTTTAGCTTCGTTTAGCTTCGTTTAGCTTCGTTTAGCTTAGCTTAGCATCGTTTAGCTTCGTTTAGCTTAGCTTAGCTTAGCTTCGTTTAGCTTCGTTTAGCTTCGTTTAGCTTCGTTTAGCCTCGTATAGCTTCGTTTAGCTTAGCTTAGCTTGGCGTAGCTTAGATTAGCTTCGTTTAGCTTAGCTTAGCTTAGCTTAGCTTCGTTTAGCTTCGTTTAGATACGTTTAGCTTCGTTTAGCTTCGTTTAGCTTTGTTTAGCTTCGTTTAGCTTAGCTTAGCTTAGCTTCGTTTAGCTTAGCTTCGTTTAGCTTAGCTTCGTTTAGCTTCGTTTAGCTTAGCTTAGCTTAGCTTAGTTTCGTTTAGCTTCGTTTAGCTTAGTTTAGCTTCGTTTAGCTTCGTTTAGCCTCGTATAGCTTCGTTTAGCTTAGCTTAGATTAGCTTCGTTTAGCTTAGCTTAGCTTAGCTTAGCTTCGCTTAGCTTCGTTTAGCTTCGTTTAGCTTCGTTTAGATACGTTTAGCTTCGTTTAGCTTCGTTTAGCTTCGTTTAGCTTTGTTTAGCTTCGTTTAGCTTAGTTTAGCTTAGCTTAGCTTAGCTTCGTTTAGCTTAGCTTCGTTTAGCTTCGTTTAGCTTAGCTTCGTTTAGCTTCGTTTAGCTTAGCTTAGATTAGCTTAGCTTAGCTTAGCTTAGCTTAGCTTAGCTTCGTTTAGCTTCGTTTAGCTTCGCTTAGCTTAGCTTAGCTTAGCTTCGTTTAGCTTAGCTTAGCTTAGCTTAGCTTAGCTTAGCTTCGTTTAGCTTAGCTTAGATTAGCTTAGCTTAGCTTAGCTTAGCTTAGCTTCTTTTAGCTTCTTTTAGCTTCGTTTAGCTTAGCTTAGCTTAGCTTAGCTTAGCTTCGTTTAGCTTCGTTTAGGTTCGTTTAGCTTCGTTTAGCTTCGTTTAGCTTAGCTTAGCTTAGCTTAGCTTAGCTTCTTTTAGCTTCTTTTAGCTTCGTTTAGCTTAGCTTAGCTTAGCTTCGTTTAGCTTCGTTTAGGTTCGTTTAGCTTCGTTTAGCTTCGTTTAGCTTAGCTTAGCTTCGTTTAGCTTCGTTTAGCTTAGCTTAGCTTAGCTTAGCTTCGATTAGCTTCGTTTACCTTCGTTTAGCATCGTTTAGCTTCGTTTCGCTTCGTTTAGCTTCGTTTAGCTTAGCTTAGCTTCGTTTAGCTTCGTTTAGATTCGTTTAGCTTCGTTTAGCTTCGTTTAGCTTCGTTTAGCTTAGCTTAGCTTCGTTTAGCTTCGTTTAGCTTCGTTTAGCTTCGCTTAGCTTCGTTTAGCTTCGTTTAGCTTAGCTTAGCTTAGCTTAGCTTCGTTTAGCTTCGTTTACCTTCGTTTAGCTTCGTTTAGCTTCGTTTAGCTTAGCTTCGTTTAGCTTCGTTTAGATACGTTTAGCTTCGTTTAGCTTTGTTTAGCTTCGTTTAGCTTAGTTTAGCTTAGCTTAGCTTAGCTTCGTTTAGCTTAGCTTCGTTAGGCTTCGGTTAGCTTCGTTTAGCTTAGCTCCGTTTAGCTTCGTTTAGCTTAGCTTAGCTTAGCTTCGTTTAGCTTCGTTTAGCTTAGCTTAGCTTAGCTTAGCTTCGTTTAGCTTCGTTTAGCTTCGTCTAGCTTCGTTTAGCTTAGCTTAGCTTCGTTTAGCTTCGTTTAGCTTCGTTTAGCTTCGTTTAGCTTCGCTTAGCTTCGTTTAGCTTCGTTTAGCTTAGTTTAGCTTAGCTTAGCTTCGTTTAGCTTCGTTTACCTTCGTTTAGCTTCGTTTAGCTTAGTTTAGCTTAGCTTAGCTTCGTTTAGCTTCGCTTAGCTTCGTTTAGCTTCGTTTAGCTTAGCTTAGCTTCGTTTAGCTTCGTTTAGCTTAGCTTAGATTAGCTTAGCTTAGCTTAGCTTAGATTAGCTTAGCTTAGCTCCGTTTAGCTTCGTTTAGCTTAGCTTAGCTTAGCTTAGCTTAGCTTCGTTTAGCTTCGTTTAGCTTAGCTTAGCTTCGTTTAGCTTTGTTTAGCTTAGCTTAGCTTAGCTTAGCTTCGTTTAGCTTAGTTTAGCTTCGTTTAGCTTCGTTTAGCTTCGTTTAGCTTCGTTTAGCTTCGCTTAGCTTCGTTTAGCTTAGCTTAGCTTAGCTTAGCATAGCTTAGCTTAGCTTAGCATAGCTTAGCATAGCTTAGCATAGCTTAGCATAGCTTAGCATAGCTTAGCATAGCTTAGCATAGCTTAGCATAGCTTAGCATAGCTTAGCATAGCTTTGCTTAGCTTAGCTTAGCATAGCTTAGCTTAGCTTAGCATAGCATAGCATAGCATAGCATAGCATACCTTAGCTTAGCATAGCATAGCATAGCTTAGCTTAGCATAGCATAGCTTAGCTTAGCATAGCATAACATAGCATAGCATAGCATAGCATATCATAGCATAGCTTACCTTAGCTTAGCATAGCTTAGCTTAGCATAGCTTAGCATAGCTTAGCATAGCATAGCTTAGCATAGCTTAGCATAGCTTAGCTTAGCTTAGCATAGCTTGCATAGCTTAGCTTAGCATAGCTTAGCTTAGCTTAGCATAGCTTAGCTTAGCATAGCTTAGCTTAGCTTAGCATAGGATAGCTTAGCTTAGCTTAGCTTAGCATAGCATAGCATAGCTTACCTTAGCTTAGCATAGCATAGCATAGCTTAGCTTAGCATAGCATAGCATAGCTTAGCTTAGCTTAGCTTAGCTTTGCATAGCATAGCATAGCATAGCATAGCTTAGCTTAGCATAGCATAGCATAGCATAGCATAGCATAGCTTAGCTTAGATTAGCTTAGCTTAGCTTAACTTTGCATAGCATAGCTTAGCTTAGCTTAGCATAGCTTAGCATAGCTTAGCTTAGCTTAGCTTAGCTTAGCATAGCATAGCATAGCATAGCATAGCTTAGCTTAGCATAGCATAACCTAGCATAGCATAGCATAGCATATCATAGCATAGCTTAGCTTAGCTTAGGTTAGGTTAGGTTAGGTTAGGTTAGCTTTGCATAGCATAGCATAGCATAGCATAGCTTAGCTTAGCTTAGCATAGCATAGCATAGCATAGCATAGCATAGCTTAGCTTAGATTAGCTTAGCTTAGCTTAGCTTTGCATAGCATAGCTTAGCATAGCATAGCATAGCTTACCTTAGCTTAGCATAGCATAGCATAGCTTAGCTTAGCATAGCATAGCATAGCATAGCATAGCATAGCTTAGCTTAGATTAGCTTAGCTTAGCTTAGCTTTGCATAGCATAGCTTAGCATAGCATAGCATAGCTTACCTTAGCTTAGCATAGCATAGCATAGCTTAGCTTAGCATAGCATAGCATAGCTTAGCTTAGCTTAGCTTAGCTTTGCATAGCATAGCATAGCATAGCATAGCTTAGCTTAGCTTAGCTTAGCTTAGCATAGCATAGCATAGCATAGCATAGCATAGCTTAGCTTAGATTAGCTTAGCTTAGCTTAGCTTTGCATAGCATAGCTTAGCTTAGCTTAGCATAGCTTAGCATAGCTTAGCTTAGCTTAGCTTAGCTTAGCATAGCATAGCATAGCATAGCTTAGCTTAGCATAGCATAACCTAGCATAGCATAGCATAGCATATCATAGCATAGCTTAGCTTAGCTTAGCATAGCATAACATAGCATAGCATAGCATAGCATAACATAGCATAGCATAGCATATCATAGCATAGCTTACCTTAGCTTAGCATAGCTTAGCATAGCTTAGCATAGCTTAGCATAGCTTAGCATAGCATAGCATAGCATAGCTTAGCATAGCTTAGCTTAGCTTAGCATAGCTTGCATAGCTTAGCTTAGCTTAGCATAGGATAGCTTAGCTTAGCTTAGCTTAGCATAGCATAGCATAGCTTACCTTACCTTAGCTTAGCATAGCTTAGCATAGCTTAGCATAGCATAGCTTAGCATAGCTTAGCTTAGCTTAGCATAGCTTAGCATAGCTTAGCATAGCATAGCTTAGCATAGCTTAGCTTAGCTTAGCATAGCTTGCATAGCTTAGCTTAGCATAGCTTAGCTTAGCTTAGCTTAGCATAGGATAGCTTAGCCTAGCTTAGCTTAGCATAGCTTAGCATAGCTTAGCTTAGCTTAGCATAGCATAGCTTAGCTTAGCATAGCTTAGCTTAGCATAGCATAGCTTAGCTTAGCTTAGCTTAGCTTAGCATAGCTTAGCTTAGCTTAGCTTAGCTTAGCATAGCTTAGCTTAGCTTAGCTTAGCTTAGCATAGCATAGCTTAACTTAGCATAGCATAGCTTAGCTTAGCTTAGCATAGGATAGCTTAGCTTAGCTTAGCTTAGCATAGCATAGCATAGCATAGCTTACCTTAGCTTAGCATAGCTTAGCTTAGCTTAGCTTAGCATAGCTTAGCATAGCTTAGCATAGCATAGCATAGCTTAGCTTAGCTTAGCATAGCTTAGCATAGCTTAGCAGAGCTTAGCTTAGCTTAGCATAGCTTAGCATAGCTTAGCTTAGCTTAGCATAGCTAAGCATAGCATAGCATAGTATAGCTTAGCTTAGCTTAGCATAGCTTAGCTTAGCATAGCAGAGCATAGCATAGCATAGCATAGCATATCATAGCTTAGCATAGCATAGCATAGCATAGCTTAGCATAGCTTAGCATAGCATAGCATAGCTTAGCTTTGCATAGCTTCGTTTAGGTTCGTTTAGCTTCGTTTAGCTTAGCTTAGCTTAGCTTAGCTTCGTTTAGCTTCGTTTAGCTTCGTTTAGCTTCGTTTAGCTTAGCTTAGCTTCGTTTAGCTTCGTTTAGCTTAGCTTAGCTTAGCTTAGCTCCGTTTAGCTTCGTTTAGCTTCGTTTAGCTTCGTTTAGCTTCGTTTAGCTTTGTTTAGCTTAGCTTAGCTTAGCTTAGCTTCGTTTAGCTTAGTTTAGCTTCGTTTAGCTTCGTTTAGCTTCGTTTAGCTTCGCTTAGCTTCGTTTAGCTTAGCTTAGCTTAGCTTAGCTTCGCTTAGCTTAGCTTAGCATAGCTTAGCATAGCTTAGCATAGCTTAGCATAGCTTAGCATAGCTTAGCATAGCTTTGCTTAGCTTAGCTTAGCATAGCTTAGCTTAGCTTAGCATAGCATAGCATAGCATAGCATAGCATACCTTAGCTTAGCATAGCATAGCATAGCTTAGCTTAGCATAGCATAGCTTAGCTTAGCATAGCATAACATAGCATAGCATAGCATAGCATATCATAGCATAGCTTACCTTAGCTTAGCATAGCTTAGCATAGCTTAGCATAGCTTAGCATAGCATAGCTTAGCATAGCTTAGCATAGCTTAGCTTAGCTTAGCATAGCTTGCATAGCTTAGCTTAGCATAGCTTAGCTTAGCTTAGCATAGCTTAGCTTAGCATAGCTTAGCTTAGCTTAGCATAGGATAGCTTAGCTTAGCTTAGCTTAGCATAGCATAGCATAGCTTACCTTAGCTTAGCATAGCATAGCATAGCTTAGCTTAGCATAGCATAGCATAGCTTAGCTTAGCTTAGCTTAGCTTTGCATAGCATAGCATAGCATAGCATAGCTTAGCTTAGCATAGCATAGCATAGCATAGCTTAGCTTAGATTAGCTTAGCTTAGCTTAACTTTGCATAGCATAGCTTAGCTTAGCTTAGCATAGCTTAGCATAGCTTAGCTTAGCTTAGCTTAGCTTAGCATAGCATAGCATAGCATAGCATAGCATAGCTTAGCTTAGCATAGCATAACCTAGCATAGCATAGCATAGCTTAGCTTAGCATAGCATAACCTAGCATAGCATAGCATAACATAGCATAGCATAGCATAGCATAACATAGCATAGCATAGCATATCATAGCATAGCTTACCTTAGCTTAGCATAGCTTAGCATAGCTTAGCATAGCATAGCATAGCATAGCTTAGCTTAGCTTAGCATAGCTTGCATAGCTTAGCTTAGCTTAGCATAGGATAGCTTAGCTTAGCTTAGCTTAGCATAGCATAGCATAGCTTACCTTACCTTAGCTTAGCATAGCTTAGCATAGCTTAGCATAGCATAGCTTAGCATAGCTTAGCTTAGCTTAGCATAGCTTAGCATAGCTTAGCATAGCTTAGCATAGCTTAGCTTAGCTTAGCATAGCTTAGCATAGCTTGCATAGCTTAGCTTAGCTTAGCTTAGCATAGGATAGCTTAGCCTAGCTTAGCTTAGCATAGCTTAGCATAGCTTAGCTTAGCTTAGCATAGCATAGCTTAGCTTAGCATAGCTTAGCTTAGCATAGCTTAGCTTAGCATAGCTTAGCTTAGCATAGCATAGCTTAGCTTAGCTTAGCATAGCATAGCTTAGCTTAGCTTAGCTTAGCATAGCATAGCTTAACTTAGCATAGCATAGCTTAGCTTAGCTTAGCATAGGATAGCTTAGCTTAGCTTAGCTTAGCATAGCATAGCATAGCATAGCTTACCTTAGCTTAGCATAGCTTAGCTTAGCTTAGCTTAGCATAGCTTAGCATAGCATAGCATAGCTTAGCTTAGCTTAGCATAGCTTAGCATAGCTTAGCAGAGCTTAGCTTAGCTTAGCATAGCTTAGCATAGCTTAGCTTAGCTTAGCATAGCTAAGCATAGCATAGTATAGCATAGCTTAGCTTAGCATAGCTTAGCTTAGCATAGCAGAGCATAGCATAGCATAGCATAGCATATCATAGCTTAGCATAGCATAGCATAGCATAGCTTAGCATAGCATAGCATAGCTTAGCTTTGCATAGCATAGCTTAGCTTTGCATAGCATAGCTTAGCTTAGCTTAGCATAGCTTAGCATAGCTTAGCATAGCTTAGCTTAGCTTAGCATAGCTTAGCATAGCTTAGCATAGCTTAGCTTTGCTTAGCTTAGCTTAGCATAGCATAGCTTAGTTTAGCTTAGCTTAGCATAGCATAGCTTAACTTAGCATAGCATAGCTTAGCATAGCTTAGCATAGCATAGCATAGCTTAGCTTAGCTTAGCTTAGCTTTGCATAGCATAGCATAGCATAGCATAGCTTAGCTTAGCTTAGCATAGCATAGCATAGCATAGCTTAGCTTAGCTTAGCTTAGCTTAGCTTTGCATAGCATAGCTTAGCTTAGCTTAGCATAGCTTAGCATAGCTTAGCTTAGCTTAGCTTAGCTTAGCATAGCATAGCATAGCATAGCATAGCATAGCTTAGCTTAGCATAGCATAACCTAGCATAGCATAGCATAGCATATCATAGCATAGCTTAGCTTAGCTTAGCATAGCATAACATAGCATAGCATAGCATAGCATAACATAGCATAGCATAGCATAGCATATCATAGCATAGCTTACCTTAGCTTAGCATAGCTTAGCATAGCTTAGCATAGCATAGCATAGCATAGCTTAGCATAGCTTAGCATAGCTTAGCTTAGCTTAGCATAGCTTGCATAGCTTAGCTTAGCTTAGCATAGGATAGCTTAGCTTAGCTTAGCTTAGCATAGCATAGCATAGCTTACCTTACCTTAGCTTAGCATAGCTTAGCATAGCTTAGCATAGCATAGCTTAGCATAGCTTAGCTTAGCTTAGCATAGCTTAGCATAGCTTAGCATAGCATAGCTTAGCATAGCTTAGCTTAGCTTAGCATAGCTTGCATAGCTTAGCTTAGCATAGCTTAGCTTAGCTTAGCTTAGCATAGGATAGCTTAGCCTAGCTTAGCTTAGCATAGCTTAGCATAGCTTAGCTTAGCTTAGCATAGCATAGCTTAGCTTAGCTTAGCATAGCTTAGCTTAGCATAGCATAGCTTAGCATAGCTTAGCATAGCATAGCTTAGCATAGCTTAGCTTAGCTTAGCATAGCTTGCATAGCTTAGCTTAGCATAGCTTAGCTTAGCTTAGCTTAGCATAGGATAGCTTAGCCTAGCTTAGCTTAGCATAGCTTAGCATAGCTTAGCTTAGCTTAGCATAGCATAGCTTAGCTTAGCATAGCTTAGCTTAGCATAGCTTAGCTTAGCATAGCATAGCTTAGCTTAGCATAGCATAGCTTAGCTTAAATTAGCATAGCTTAGCATAGCATAGCATAGCTTAGCTTAGCATAGCATAGCTTAGCTTAGCTTAGCATAGCATAGCTTAGCATAGCATAGCTTAGCTTAGCTTAGCTTAGCTTAGCTTAGCTTAGCTTAGCATAGCATAGCATATCATAGCTTAGCATAGCATAGCATAGCATAGCATAGCATAGCATAGCATAGCTTAGCATGGCATAGCATAGCTTAGCATAGCTTAGCATAGCTTAGCATAGCTTAGCTTAGCATAGCTTAGCTTAGCATAGCTTAGCTTAGCTTAGCATAGCATACCATAGCTTAGCTTAGCTTAGCTTTGCATAGCATAGCATAGCTTAGCTTAGCATAGCATAGCATAGCTTAGCATAGCTTAGCTTAGCTTCGTTTAGCTTCGCTTAGCTTCGGTTAGCTTCGTTTAGCTTCGTTTAGCTTAGCTTAGCTTCGTTTAGCTTCGTTTAGCTTCGTTTAGGTTCGTTTAGCTTCGTTTAGCTTCGTTTAGCTTAGCTTAGCTTCGTTTAGCTTCGTTTAGCTTCGTTTAGCTTAGCTAAGCTTAGCTTAGCTTCGTTTAGCTTCGCTTAGCTTCGTTTAGCTTCGCTTAGCTTCGGTTAGCTTCGTTTAGCTTCGTTTAGCTTAGCTTAGCTTCGTTTAGCTTCGTTTAGGTTCGTTTAGCTTCGTTTAGCTTCGTTTAGCTTAGCTTAGCTTAGCTTAGCTTCGTTTAGCTTCGTTTAGCTTCGCTTAGCATAGCTTAGCATAGCTTAGCATAGCTTAGCTTAGCTTAGCTTAGCATAGCATAGCTTAGCTTAGCTTAGCTTAGCTTAGCATAGCATAGCTTAGCTTAGCTTAGCTTAGCATAGCATAGCTTAGCTTAGCTTAGCTTAGCATAGCATAGCTTAGCTTAGCATAGCATAGCTTAGCTTAGCTTAGCATAGCAGAGCATAGCAAAGCATAGCATAGCATAGCATAGCATAGAATAGCATAGCATAGCATAGCATAGCATAGCATAGCATAGCATAGCTTAGCATAGCATAGCATAGCTTAGCATAGCATAGCTTAGCTTAGCATAACTTAGCATAGCTTAGCTTAGCATAGCTTAGCTTAGCATAGCTTAGCTTAGCATAGCTTAGCATAGCTTAGCATAGCTTAGCTTTGCATAGCATAGCTTAGCTTTGCATAGCATAGCTTAGCTTAGCTTAGCATAGCTTAGCATAGCTTAGCTTAGCTTAGCTTAGCATAGCATAGCTTAGCTTAGCTTAGCATAGCATAGCTTAACTTAGCATAGCATAGCTTAGCATAGCATAACATAGCATAGCTTAGCTTAGCATAGCATAGCTTAGCTTAGCTTAGCATAGCTTAGCATAGCTTAGCTTAGCATAGCATAGCATAGCATAGCATAGCTTACCTTAGCTTAGCATAGCATAGCATAGCATAGCTTAGCTTAGCATAGCATAGCATAGCATAGCTTAGCTTAGCTTAGCATAGCATAGCATAGCTTAGCTTAGCTTAGCTTAGCTTAGCATAGCATAGCATAGCATAGCATAGCATAGCATATCATAGCATAGCTTACCTTAGCTTAGCATAGCTTAGCATAGCTTAGCATAGCTTAGCTTAGCTTAGCATAGCTTGCATAGCTTAGCTTAGCATAGCTTAGCTTAGCTTAGCATAGCTTAGCTTAGCTTAGCATAGGATAGCTTAGCATAGCTTAGCATAGCATAGCTTAGCATAGCTTAGCTTAGCTTAGCATAGCTTAGCATAGCTTAGCATAGCATAGCTTAGCATAGCTTGCATAGCTTAGCTTAGCATAGCTTAGCTTAGCTTAGCTTAGCTTAGCTTAGCATAGGATAGCTTAGCCTAGCTTAGCTTAGCATAGCTTAGCATAGCTTAGCTTAGCTTAGCATAGCATAGCTTAGCTTAGCTTAGCATAGCTTAGCTTAGCATAGCATAGCTTAGCATAGCTTAGCATAGCATAGCTTAGCATAGCTTAGCTTAGCTTAGCATAGCTTGCATAGCTTAGCTTAGCATAGCTTAGCTTAGCTTAGCTTAGCTTAGCATAGGATAGCTTAGCCTAGCTTAGCTTAGCATAGCTTAGCATAGCTTAGCTTAGCTTAGCATAGCATAGCTTAGCTTAGCATAGCTTAGCTTAGCATAGCTTAGCTTAGCATAGCATAGCTTAGCTTAGCATAGCATAGCTTAGCTTAGCTTAGCATAGCTTAGCATAGCATAGCATAGCTTAGCTTAGCATAGCATAGCTTAGCTTAGCTTAGCATAGCATAGCTTAGCATAGCATAGCTTAGCTTAGCTTAGCTTAGCTTAGCTTAGCATAGCATAGCATATCATATCATAGCTTAGCATAGCATAGCATAGCATAGCATAGCTTAGCATGGCATAGCATAGCTTAGCATAGCTTAGCATAGCTTAGCATAGCTTAGCTTAGCATAGCTTAGCTTAGCATAGCTTAGCTTAGCTTAGCATAGCATACCATAGCTTAGCTTAGCTTAGCTTTGCATAGCATAGCATAGCTTAGCTTAGCATAGCATAGCATAGCTTAGCATAGCTTAGCATAGCTTAGCTTAGCTTCGTTTAGCTTCGCTTAGCTTCGGTTAGCTTCGTTTAGCTTCGTTTAGCTTAGCTTAGCTTCGTTTAGCTTCGTTTAGCTTCGTTTAGGTTCGTTTAGCTTCGTTTAGCTTCGTTTAGCTTAGCTTAGCTTCGTTTAGCTTCGTTTAGCTTCGTTTAGCTTAGCTAAGCTTAGCTTAGCTTCGTTTAGCTTCGCTTAGCTTCGGTTAGCTTCGTTTAGCTTCGTTTAGCTTAGCTTAGCTTCGTTTAGCTTCGTTTAGGTTCGTTTAGCTTCGTTTAGCTTCGTTTAGCTTAGCTTAGCTTAGCTTAGCTTCGTTTAGCTTCGCTTAGCATAGCTTAGCATAGCTTAGCATAGCTTAGCTTAGCTTAGCTTAGCATAGCATAGCTTAGCTTAGCTTAGCTTAGCTTAGCATAGCATAGCTTAGCTTAGCTTAGCTTAGCATAGCATAGCTTAGCTTAGCTTAGCTTAGCATAGCATAGCTTAGCTTAGCTTAGCTTAGCATAGCATAGCTTAGCTTAGCATAGCATAGCTTAGCTTAGCTTAGCATAGCAGAGCATAGCAAAGCATAGCATAGCATAGCATAGCATAGAATAGCATAGCATAGCATAGCATAGCATAGCATAGCATAGCATAGCTTAGCATAGCATAGCTTAGCATAGCATAGCATAGCTTAGCATAGCATAGCTTAGCTTAGCATAACTTAGCATAGCTTAGCTTAGCATAGCTTAGCTTAGCATAGCTTAGCATAGCTTAGCATAGCTTAGCTTTGCATAGCATAGCTTAGCTTTGCATAGCATAGCTTAGCTTAGCTTAGCATAGCTTAGCATAGCTTAGCTTAGCTTAGCTTAGCATAGCATAGCTTAACTTAGCATAGCATAGCTTAGCATAGCATAACATAGCATAGCTTAGCTTAGCATAGCATAGCTTAGCTTAGCTTAGCATAGCTTAGCATAGCTTAGCTTAGCATAGCATAGCATAGCATAGCATAGCTTACCTTAGCTTAGCATAGCATAGCATAGCATAGCTTAGCTTAGCATAGCATAGCATAGCATAGCTTAGCTTAGCTTAGCATAGCATAGCTTAGCTTAGCTTAGCTTAGCTTAGCTTAGCTTAGCTTAGCTTAGCATAGCATAGCATAGCATAGCATAGCATAGCATATCATAGCATAGCTTACCTTAGCTTAGCATAGCTTAGCTTAGCTTAGCATAGCTTGCATAGCTTGCATAGCTTAGCTTAGCATAGCTTAGCTTAGCTTAGCATAGCTTAGCTTAGCTTAGCATAGGATAGCTTAGCTTAGCTTAGCTAAGCTTAGCTTAGCTTAGCATAGCATAGCTTAGCTTAGCTTAGCATAGCATAGCAGAGCATAGCAAAGCATAGCATAGCATATCATAGCTTAGCATAGCATAGAATAGCATAGCATAGCATAGCATAGCATAGCATAGCTTAGCATAGCATAGCATAGCTTAGCATAGCATAGCTTAGCTTAGCATAGCTTAGCTTAGCTTAGCATAGCATAGCATAGCTTAGCTTTGCATAGCATAGCTTAGCTTAGCTTAGCATAGCTTAGCATAGCTTAGCTTAGCTTAGCTTAGCATAGCATAGCTTAGCTTAGCATAGCATAGCATAGTTTAGCATAGCTTAGCATAGCTTAGCATAGCTTAGCATAGCTTAGCATAGCATAGCATAGCATAGCTTAGCTTAGCTTAGCATAGCTTAGCAGAGCATAGCAAAGCATAGCATAGCATATCATAGCTTAGCATAGCATAGAATAGCATAGCATAGCATAGCATAGCATAGCATAGCATAGCTTAGCATAGCATAGCATAGCTTAGCATAGCATAGCTTAGCTTAGCATAGCTTAGCTTAGCTTAGCATAGCATAGCATAGCTTAGCTTTGCATAGCATAGCTTAGCTTAGCTTAGCATAGCTTAGCATAGCTTGGCTTAGGTTAGCTTAGCATAGCATAGCTTAACTTAGCATAGCATAGTTTAGCATAGCTTAGCATAGCTTAGCATAGCATAGCATAGCATAGCTTAGCTTAGCTTAGCATAGCTTAGCTTTGCATAGCTTAGCTTAGCTTAGCATAGCTTAGCATAGCTTAGCTTAGCTTAGCATAGCATAGCATAGCATAGCTTAGCTTAGCATAGCATAGCATAGCATAGCATAGCTTAGCTTAGCTTAGCTTAGCTTAGCTTAGCTTAGCTTAGCATAGCATAGCTTAGCTTAGCTTAGAATAGCATAGCTTAGCTTAGCTTAGCATAGCTTAGCATAGCATAGCATAGCATAGCATAGCTTAGCATAGCATAGCATAGCTTAGCATAGCATAGCATAGCTTAGCTTAGCATAGCTAAGCATAGCTTAGCTTAGCTTAGCATAGCTTAGCTTAGCATAGCATAGCATAGCATAGCTTAGCTTAGCATAGCATAGCATAGCTTAGCTTAGCATAGCTTAGCTTAGCATAGCATAGCATAGCTTAGCTTAGCTTAGCTTAGCTTTGCATAGCATAGCTTAGCTTAGCTTAGCATAGCTTAGCATAGCTTAGCTTAGCTTAGCTTAGCTTAGCATAGCATAGCTTAGCTTAGCTTAGCATAGCATAGCTTTAGTTAGCATAGCATAGCTTAGCTTAGCTTAGCATAGGATAGCTTAGCTTAGCTTAGCTTAGCATAGCATAGCATAGCATAGCTTACCTTAGCTTAGCATAGCTTAGCATAGCTTAGCATAGCTTAGCATAGCTTAGCATAGCTTAGCATAGCATAGCATAGCTTAGCTTAGCTTAGCATAGCTTAGCATAGCTTAGCAGAGCTTAGCTTAGCTTAGCTTAGCTTAGCATAGCTTAGCATAGCTTAGCAGAGCTTAGCTTAGCATAGCTTAGCATAGCTTAGCTTAGCTTAGCATAGCTAAGCATAGCATAGCATAGCTTAGCTTAGCTTAGCATAGCTTAGCTTAGCATAGCAGAGCATAGCATAGCATAGCATATCATAGCTTAGCATAGCATAGCATAGCATAGCTTAGCATAGCTTAGCATAGCATAGCATAGCTTAGCTTTGCATAGCATAGCTTAGCTTAGCTTAGCATAGCTTAGCATAGCTTAGCTTAGCTTAGCTTAGCTTAGCATAGCATAGCTTAGCTTAGCTTAGCATAGCATAGCTTAGTTTAGCTTAGCTTAGCATAGCATAGCTTAACTTAGCATAGCATAGCTTAGCATAGCTTAGCATAGCATAGCATAGCATAGCTTAGCTTAGCATAGCTTAGCTTAGCATAGCTTAGCTTAGCATAGCATAGCTTAGCTTAGCATAGCATAGCTTAGCTTAGCTTAGCATAGCTTAGCATAGCATAGCATAGCTTAGCTTAGCATAGCATAGCTTAGCTTAGCTTAGCATAGCATAGCTTAGCATAGCATAGCTTAGCTTAGCTTAGCTTAGCTTAGCATAGCATAGCATATCATAGCTTAGCATAGCATAGCATAGCATAGCATAGCATAGCTTAGCATGGCATAGCATAGCTTAGCATAGCTTAGCATAGCTTAGCTTAGCATAGCTTAGCTTAGCTTAGCATAGCATACCATAGCTTAGCTTAGCTTAGCTTTGCATAGCATAGCATAGCTTAGCTTAGCATAGCATAGCATAGCTTAGCATAGCTTAGCATAGCTTAGCTTAGCTTCGTTTAGCTTCGCTTAGCTTCGGTTAGCTTCGTTTAGCTTCGTTTAGCTTAGCTTAGCTTCGTTTAGCTTCGTTTAGCTTCGTTTAGGTTCGTTTAGCTTCGTTTAGCTTCGTTTAGCTTAGCTTAGCTTCGTTTAGCTTCGTTTAGCTTAGCTAAGCTTAGCTTAGCTTCGTTTAGCTTCGCTTAGCTTCGTTTAGCTTCGCTTAGCTTCGGTTAGCTTCGTTTAGCTTCGTTTAGCTTAGCTTAGCTTCGTTTAGCTTCGTTTAGGTTCGTTTAGCTTCGTTTAGCTTCGTTTAGCTTAGCTTAGCTTAGCTTAGCTTCGTTTAGCTTCGTTTAGCTTCGCTTAGCATAGCTTAGCATAGCTTAGCATAGCTTAGCTTAGCATAGCATAGCTTAGCTTAGCTTAGCTTAGCTTAGCATAGCATAGCTTAGCTTAGCTTAGCTTAGCATAGCATAGCTTAGCTTAGCTTAGCTTAGCATAGCATAGCTTAGCTTAGCATAGCATAGCTTAGCTTAGCTTAGCATAGCAGAGCATAGCAAAGCATAGCATAGCATAGCATAGCATAGAATAGCATAGCATAGCATAGCATAGCATAGCATAGCATAGCATAGCTTAGCATAGCATAGCATAGCTTAGCATAGCATAGCTTAGCTTAGCATAACTTAGCATAGCTTAGCTTAGCATAGCTTAGCTTAGCATAGCTTAGCTTAGCATAGCTTAGCATAGCTTAGCATAGCTTAGCTTTGCATAGCATAGCTTAGCTTTGCATAGCATAGCTTAGCTTAGCTTAGCATAGCTTAGCATAGCTTAGCTTAGCTTAGCTTAGCATAGCATAGCTTAGCTTAGCTTAGCATAGCATAGCTTAACTTAGCATAGCATAGCTTAGCATAGCATAACATAGCATAGCTTAGCTTAGCATAGCATAGCTTAGCTTAGCTTAGCATAGCTTAGCATAGCTTAGCTTAGCATAGCATAGCATAGCTTACCTTAGCTTAGCATAGCATAGCATAGCATAGCTTAGCTTAGCATAGCATAGCATAGCATAGCTTAGCTTAGCTTAGCATAGCATAGCATAGCTTAGCTTAGCTTAGCTTAGCTTAGCTTAGCTTAGCATAGCATAGCATAGCATAGCATAGCATAGCATATCATAGCATAGCTTACCTTAGCTTAGCATAGCTTAGCATAGCTTAGCTTAGCTTAGCATAGCTTGCATAGCTTAGCTTAGCATAGCTTAGCTTAGCTTAGCATAGCTTAGCTTAGCTTAGCATAGGATAGCTTAGCATAGCTTAGCATAGCATAGCTTAGCATAGCTTAGCTTAGCTTAGCATAGCTTAGCATAGCTTAGCATAGCATAGCTTAGCATAGCTTGCATAGCTTAGCTTAGCATAGCTTAGCTTAGCTTAGCTTAGCTTAGCTTAGCATAGGATAGCTTAGCCTAGCTTAGCTTAGCATAGCTTAGCATAGCTTAGCTTAGCTTAGCATAGCATAGCTTAGCTTAGCTTAGCATAGCTTAGCTTAGCATAGCATAGCTTAGCATAGCTTAGCATAGCATAGCTTAGCATAGCTTAGCATAGCTTAGCTTAGCTTAGCATAGCTTGCATAGCTTAGCTTAGCATAGCTTAGCTTAGCTTAGCTTAGCTTAGCATAGGATAGCTTAGCCTAGCTTAGCTTAGCATAGCTTAGCATAGCTTACCTTAGCTTAGCATAGCATAGCTTAGCTTAGCATAGCTTAGCTTAGCATAGCTTAGCTTAGCATAGCATAGCTTAGCTTAGCATAGCATAGCTTAGCTTAGCTTAGCATAGCTTAGCATAGCATAGCATAGCTTAGCTTAGCATAGCATAGCTTAGCTTAGCTTAGCATAGCATAGCTTAGCATAGCATAGCTTAGCTTAGCTTAGCTTAGCTTAGCTTAGCTTAGCTTAGCATAGCATAGCATATCATATCATAGCTTAGCATAGCATAGCATAGCATAGCATAGCTTAGCATGGCATAGCATAGCTTAGCATAGCTTAGCATAGCTTAGCTTAGCATAGCTTAGCTTAGCATAGCTTAGCTTAGCTTAGCATAGCATACCATAGCTTAGCTTAGCTTAGCTTTGCATAGCATAGCATAGCTTAGCTTAGCATAGCATAGCATAGCTTAGCATAGCTTAGCATAGCTTAGCTTAGCTTCGTTTAGCTTCGCTTAGCTTCGTTTAGCTTCGTTTAGCTTCGTTTAGCTTAGCTTAGCTTCGTTTAGCTTCGTTTAGCTTCGTTTAGGTTCGTTTAGCTTCGTTTAGCTTCGTTTAGCTTAGCTTAGCTTCGTTTAGCTTCGTTTAGCTTCGTTTAGCTTAGCTAAGCTTAGCTTAGCTTCGTTTAGCTTCGCTTAGCTTCGGTTAGCTTCGTTTAGCTTCGTTTAGCTTAGCTTAGCTTCGTTTAGGTTCGTTTAGCTTCGTTTAGCTTCGTTTAGCTTAGCTTAGCTTAGCTTAGCTTCGTTTAGCTTCGTTTAGCTTCGCTTAGCATAGCTTAGCATAGCTTAGCATAGCTTAGCTTAGCTTAGCTTAGCATAGCATAGCTTAGCTTAGCTTAGCTTAGCTTAGCATAGCATAGCTTAGCTTAGCTTAGCTTAGCATAGCATAGCTTAGCTTAGCTTAGCTTAGCATAGCATAGCTTAGCTTAGCATAGCATAGCTTAGCTTAGCTTAGCATAGCAGAGCATAGCAAAGCATAGCATAGCATAGCATAGCATAGAATAGCATAGCATAGCATAGCATAGCATAGCATAGCATAGCATAGCTTAGCATAGCATAGCTTAGCATAGCATAGCATAGCTTAGCATAGCATAGCTTAGCTTAGCATAACTTAGCATAGCTTAGCTTAGCATAGCTTAGCTTAGCATAGCTTAGCTTAGCATAGCTTAGCATAGCTTAGCATAGCTTAGCTTTGCATAGCATAGCTTAGCTTTGCATAGCATAGCTTAGCTTAGCTTAGCATAGCTTAGCATAGCTTAGCTTAGCTTAGCTTAGCATAGCATAGCTTAACTTAGCATAGCATAGCTTAGCATAGCATAACATAGCTTAGCTTAGCATAGCATAGCATAGCATAGCTTAGCTTAGCTTAGCATAGCATAGCATAGCTTAGCTTAGCTTAGCTTAGCTTAGCATAGCATAGCATAGCATAGCATAGCTTACCTTAGCTTAGCATAGCATAGCATAGCATAGCTTAGCTTAGCATAGCATAGCATAGCATAGCTTAGCTTAGCTTAGCATAGCATAGCATAGCTTAGCTTAGCTTAGCTTAGCTTAGCATAGCATAGCATAGCATAGCATAGCATAGCATATCATAGCATAGCTTACCTTAGCTTAGCATAGCTTAGCATAGCTTAGCTTAGCTTAGCATAGCTTGCATAGCTTAGCTTAGCATAGCTTAGCTTAGCTTAGCATAGCTTAGCTTAGCTTAGCATAGGATAGCTTAGCTTAGCTTAGCTAAGCTTAGCTTAGCTTAGCATAGCATAGCTTAGCTTAGCTTAGCATAGCATAGCAGAGCATAGCAAAGCATAGCATAGCATATCATAGCTTAGCATAGCATAGAATAGCATAGCATAGCATAGCATAGCATAGCATAGCTTAGCATAGCATAGCATAGCTTAGCATAGCATAGCTTAGCTTAGCATAGCTTAGCTTAGCTTAGCATAGCATAGCATAGCTTAGCTTTGCATAGCATAGCTTAGCTTAGCTTAGCATAGCTTAGCATAGCTTAGCTTAGCTTAGCTTAGCATAGCATAGCTTAACTTAGCATAGCATAGCATAGTTTAGCATAGCTTAGCATAGCTTAGCATAGCTTAGCATAGCTTAGCATAGCATAGCATAGCATAGCTTAGCTTAGCTTAGCATAGCTTAGCAGAGCATAGCAAAGCATAGCATAGCATATCATAGCTTAGCATAGCATAGAATAGCATAGCATAGCATAGCATAGCATAGCTTAGCATAGCATAGCATAGCTTAGCATAGCATAGCTTAGCTTAGCATAGCTTAGCTTAGCTTAGCATAGCATAGCATAGCTTAGCTTTGCATAGCATAGCTTAGCTTAGCTTAGCATAGCTTAGCATAGCTTGGCTTAGGTTAGCTTAGCATAGCATAGCTTAACTTAGCATAGCATAGTTTAGCATAGCTTAGCATAGCTTAGCATAGCATAGCATAGCATAGCTTAGCTTAGCTTAGCATAGCTTAGCTTTGCATAGCTTAGCTTAGCTTAGCATAGCTTAGCATAGCTTAGCTTAGCTTAGCATAGCATAGCATAGCATAGCTTAGCTTAGCATAGCATAGCATAGCATAGCATAGCTTAGCTTAGCTTAGCTTAGCTTAGCTTAGCTTAGCTTAGCTTAGCTTAGCTTAGCATAGCATAGCTTAGCTTAGCTTAGAATAGCATAGCTTAGCTTAGCTTAGCATAGCTTAGCATAGCATAGCATAGCATAGCATAGCATAGCTTAGCATAGCATAGCATAGCTTAGCATAGCATAGCATAGCTTAGCTTAGCATAGCTAAGCATAGCTTAGCTTAGCATAGCTTAGCTTAGCATAGCATAGCATAGCATAGCTTAGCTTAGCATAGCTTAGCTTAGCATAGCATAGCATAGCTTAGCTTAGCATAGCTTAGCTTAGCATAGCATAGCATAGCTTAGCTTAGCTTAGCTTAGCTTTGCATAGCATAGCTTAGCTTAGCTTAGCATAGCTTAGCATAGCTTAGCTTAGCTTAGCTTAGCATAGCATAGCTTAGCTTAGCTTAGCATAGCATAGCTTTAGTTAGCATAGCATAGCTTAGCTTAGCTTAGCATAGGATAGCTTAGCTTAGCTTAGCTTAGCATAGCATAGCATAGCATAGCTTACCTTAGCTTAGCATAGCTTAGCATAGCTTAGCATAGCTTAGCATAGCTTAGCATAGCATAGCATAGCTTAGCTTAGCTTAGCATAGCTTAGCATAGCTTAGCAGAGCTTAGCTTAGCTTAGCTTAGCTTAGCATAGCTTAGCATAGCTTAGCAGAGCTTAGCTTAGCTTAGCTTAGCTTAGCATAGCTTAGCATAGCTTAGCTTAGCTTAGCATAGCTAAGCATAGCATAGCATAGCTTAGCTTAGCTTAGCATAGCTTAGCTTAGCATAGCAGAGCATAGCATAGCATAGCATATCATAGCTTAGCATAGCATAGCATAGCATAGCTTAGCATAGCTTAGCATAGCATAGCATAGCTTAGCTTTGCATAGCATAGCTTAGCTTAGCTTAGCATAGCTTAGCATAGCTTAGCATAGCTTAGCTTAGCTTAGCTTAGCTTAGCATAGCATAGCTTAGCTTAGCTTAGCATAGCATAGCTTAGTTTAGCTTAGCTTAGCATATAGCATAGCTTAACTTAGCATAGCATAGCTTAGCATAGCTTAGCATAGCATAGCATAGCATAGCTTAGCTTAGCTTTGCATAGCTTAGCTTAGCTTAGCATAGCTTAGCTTAACATAGCTTAGCTTAGCTTAGCATAGCATAGCATAGCGTAGCTTAGCATAGCATTGCTTAGCTTAGCATAGCTTAGCTTAGCATAGCATAGCTTAGCTTAGCTTAGCTTTGCATAGCATAGCTTAGCTTAGCTTAGCATAGCTCAGCATAGCTTAGCATAGCTTAGCATAGCTTAGCTTAGCTTAGCTTTGCATAGCATAGCATAGCATAGCTTAGCTTAGCTTAGCATAGCTCAGCATAGCTTAGCTTAGCTTAGTTTAGCTTCGTTTAGCTTAGCTTAGCCTCGTTTAGCTTCGTTTAGCTTAGTTTAGCTTCGTTTAGCTTCGTTTAGCTTAGCTTAGCTTCGTTTAGCTTCGTTTAGCTTAGCTTAGCTTCGTTTAGCTTCGTTTAGCTTAGCTTAGCTTAGCTTAGCTTCGTTTAGCTTCGTTTAGCTTAGCTTATCTTAGCTTAGCTTAGCTTCGTTTAGCTTCGTTTAGCTTCGTTTAGCTTAGCTTAGCTTCGGTTAGCTTCGTTTAGCTTAGCTTAGCTTAACTTAGCTTCGTTTAGCTTCGTTTAGCTTCGTTTAGCTTCGTTTAGCTTAGCTTAGCTTAGCTTAGCTTCGTTTAGCTTCTTTTAGCTTCGTTTAGCTTAGCTTAGCTTCGTTTAGCTTCGTTTAGCTTAGCTTAGCTTCGTTTAGCTTCGTTTTGCTTAGCTTAGCTTCGTTTAGCTTCGTTTAGCTTAGCTTAGCTTCGTTTAGCTTAGCTTAGCTTCGTTTAGCTTCGTTTAGCTTCGATTAGCTTAGTTTAGCTTCGTTTAGCTTCGCTTAGCTTCGTTTAGCTTAGCTTAGCTTCGTTTAGCTTCGTTTAGATACCGGAAGATGGCTCTAGTTAACCACCATTAATATAACATATAAACTTTCAGCCAATGAGAAACCGCGCCTATGAAAGGCCAAAAATTCAAACTCTAAATATTATCCTTTTTTTCAGAATACAGTAATGGCAGCTGTATACCTTTGATAGCGTAAGCCTCTACGAGAAGATAAAAGACAGTGTCACTACTCTATTATATTTGTTTAGAGTTCTGAAAAGTCGTAAATTTCATAAATAAAATAATAAAAATTATTAAATGTGACATTTAATTTGTTTTTAAGAAGAAAAAGAGTTACATTACATCCCTAATAAACATTACCAATTTGATAAAAACTGGAGAAGTGATGATAATTGAAAACAAAGATAAATCTACTAAAATATTGTAATATTTTATTGAAATAAGAGAAGAGCCGAGAAGAACACGCGATCATCTTATGAATGAAATGAAATTGATGAAATTAAAAAAGGGAAATTAATTTCTTTTGATGGGTGCGTTACAATAACCACTAAATGACGCTAAATTTAGTACAGTGACGTCATTTGAAGGTCTAAAACTACACAAAAGTGTTCATAAGTAGGGAAGAGGAATGAATCAAACCGTTTTGATTGTGAATTTACACTTCGTAAAAAGTCCAAGCTTTTTAATAAAAATTACCACTTCATACGGCGTATAAGTTACACTAGTCCCACAATACTGAGTTTATAAAACAAATAGTGACTAGTCCTGTATAAAAAACGTTTTACGCAGTTTTTTTTTTGTTATTTTCAACTTTTCATTCAACATAATTATCATCGTCGAGTTATTAATAGGAATACTTTGGTCCAAAATTATTTTCTGACATGGCTATAAAATTAACTAAACTCGTTCTCAGGAGATATAATTAAAATATTGTTCGATATTTTTTGATTCGATTAATTGCAAATTTCATTGGGTTTCTTTTTTTGGTGGGTTGAAATTTATAAAACGTTAAATTATTTTTTGTTAGGCGCTACTATTTCACAGACACAGCACGATGGAATGAAAAACGGTACTTCTTCCGTGCTTTGACCGTCCATTGAAATGGCTAACATGTTCTTCTTGGTGTACTTCTGGGCGCAACGGCTAATGTATCCCAAAGGCAAGCTGACTTGGTTGGAGCAAGGAGTATTAACGCTTCTGCAATTAAAAACCAATTATTAATAAATCCAGTATTACCTTCTTGCAAGGCTGAAATACATTTAAATCACTCAATATATAATTTATATTCGAGAAGGTAAAGCCATCCATACTACCTTTCAGTCATTCAGGCTAGACTCATTTCTCTCTACTTACCGACAAACGCTAACTTTGACCACTTGTTTATAATTAGGGTTTTTATCTTGCAAGTTGATTACGTATTTCCAATTAGAATCGTCACTAAGAGCGGCTTTGGGTGCTACATACTGAGTTCTAGTTCCGCAAGCAACTTCAACGTCTTCATTACTGTCAAATAAAAATTGTTAAAAAGAAAAGAAAATTATAATCAACAGATAATTCGAGGTTAGAGCTTGCAGGCCATAGCGTTGTATCGTCTAACCCAGTTATAATATATTAAATCAAAACACAAAAAAAAAACAATTCTCAAGGCACGTTTTCGACCCGAAAACAATTGACTACACCCGCAGTTCAATTTAATTCGAGACTATTAGAAAGGCCTGTGGCGCTAATTGATCCACAATCGCGAGTTAAGTTGACGTAGTCAAATCAGACTGCGTACGCTTATTAAACATTTATGAAAGGTACACCCAAACTTTCCAAATGGTATGAAATATGTCAGACAACCGGTATAGTTCAAAAATAAAAATTTGTCGAGGTTATACTTTCTCCGAAGTAAAAACGAAATGACCTCGTTTTGATGGCAAAAAAAGTGGCGGGAAGAGATAATTTATCAAAAGAAAAAGCTAGTAAAAGCTACTAAAACTACTCTAAAAAAGATGTTAGGGTAGTTTTAAAGGATACTTTATCGCGATTTACACAATATATTATATAAAACTGTTAAAAAAATCGCCCTTATCTAGATAATTAAGGTCTCGCGACTAGTCTTGGAGACATTTTGACATCCGGCAAATTATGTCATGTCCCTTGCCTTATCCGGTAGGAAGAAAGATGGGTTTAAAAATATCATTTCTGGATACTTGGAATCTTGGCTTTAACGAGTTCAATATACTCGTAATTTCTCTATAAATATTTATTTATTAAAAAAAAGCTCCGGCTTTCGAAGAATTTTAAAATTATAAGAAATTCTTATAAAAAAAAATAAATAAACAAGCTGGTAACGTGTACAATAAAGATTTCGCAGGCTCTACTCAAACTACAATGGTAAAGAACTTATCCTGTAGCTATTTGGGGGTCCTGTTCTAATAAACGAAAGAGTTTTGCTCCGTATGGGCAAATGGGCATCAGCCCCTTCAATTGTACTATTAATACACGACCCATCCATTGTTCCCCAAAATACTTCTTTCTCTGATATATTCGTAATCTTAAAGATACTCCCATTACTCTACGAGGATTCTATAAAAATAAAGATTTTTCATATTTACGCATCCGGAGCTTGACGCTTCTTCCTAAATCGTTGTTGTTGCTGTTGAACTGGGAACCCCGTTGACGCGAAAGGTGTTCTAGGGTAAGTGGCTACTCCGGGTGCGGGAGCCACGTAACCCCATTGGGCCGGTGCGTTTGTGGGACTATGTTGGTAGTCATAGTGAACCGATGTCTGGTAAACTATGTAGCCATCCTGCGGGGATTGAATAGATTTGGGTGGGGCTGGTGGCATGACGTCAAAGTTGGGTTCCTGGTCGCCGTCCCGCTCATCGAAGAACACCGAGGAGAAGTTGAAGCGTCTCGTCTTAGTGCTGGTCACCAACTGGAACATCTGCTCGCTAAAAAGATGGATTAAGAACCGAAAATGTGTGAATATAAATGGAATACAGTTTAGACTGTCTTTGATTTTGCTCTTAATTTCAATAGAAGATTTGGATGGAATAAGGTTGGAAATGTGAAATAATAAGACAGCCTTCTATCTCGCGTTTCGAAGCCTACACGCGCTCAGTTAAAATGGGCCATTCATTTCACATTCGATTCTAGTATCTTCATTGTTTGCCCTTTAGTTACGGGTGAAGGTCACGAGATAACTTATAATTCGAACTTAATCCACCGGCCGTTAATAAAAGCGGGTCATCATGACCTTCAGAATTCAATGATGAAAAGCAAAAATCATTGACCTTGGGTGAACCGGGGATACTTACGAAGGATACGCTTCAACATCGGCGCAAACCGTTCTTCCGGTGTCCGGGCAAAATTGGGGAGGCGGGGCGAACCTTGGCTTACTAGGGGCTTGTGGCTTAGGGTAAGAATAGTCAGTGAAGTAATAGCTGCTACTGGTATACGTTCTCCATACTGGCGCTGGTGCGGAATAAGATAGTCCTAACGTCGGAAGGGCCACGCTGATCAAGGCTAACAGGAACAGTAGATCTTCACGAGCCTGAAACCATAAAATAAACATTGAATTAGTTTACAGTTCAAACGTTTGGTATTTACACTTCGCAACATGACACGTGATTATCTAAAGCATTTTAGGAATCCCGCCATTAAAAATAACTCTATTCACATTAGTTCAGTTTTAACTAAGAATGCACAGTAGAGAAAAATAAAATATTTATAAAAAAATAATTTGTGAACAATGGGTTCAAAGCAAAAACAGGCCAATTTTCTTGCAGAAATAATTTGACGATGAAGAACGTAAAACGCTATGAGGAAACATTTTCTTAAAACAATGGGAATGTTTAAAGGCAAGGGGCTGAATACTAAATACAGAAATTGTACGGACAATTGAAAGCCGGTATATCTCATCTAGAATTTTACAATTTGAAGTGTCCAACGTCATTTGATTAGAGAATGGAGAGGATACTTTCAAAGAAGGTAAAACAGCACGTATTCACGAGACATCTTAAAAGCTATTAAACTTTGTTGAGATAAATAAGAATAATTTGAAGATCATTAGATGTTTCGCGAACTTAATCCATTTTCTCGTGAATATTAATTATTCTTTTATTTGTAAATTATATAATAATTGATATTATAATATAAAAACAATTAAACCTTAATTATAGTCTAGGCAATTTGGTAAATACAAGCCGCAGAATCAAAATCCAGAGGACAAATAGACGAGACACTTGTAATCTTTCAACCCCCGTCTTCAATGATGGTACTTCGACAAATGGGTTTATACACTATACTCTAGTACGAAAGTCACGTTAGAGCTATGGAAAGGTCAATTATGGAATTATATAATCTTTTTTATCCCTCATCTGGTTCTATGTGTTGCTACAATGTTTTCGTGTCCATACTCTCCGGGAAAATGATTGAAATTCTTTGAATCACGGATGGGTAAAAAATTAATTAGCAAAAAGCGGATTTCTAATGAAAGGGATTCGTCGGAATGCCAGTAAGCGAATTAAAAATTAACATAATAGATTTTTTGATGAAATAAAATTGGTTATACTAACTTAATAACTAGCGATTACGAATGAGTCTCTACGCGTAAAAGCACGTAGAGGTTGGCGTTGAGGTCATACCTAAGGCAAGTAATGGTAGTCGTGACCCTGTATATCTGTATTATAACCATTTTTCAAAATTAATTTTAGAGAAATGTAAGCAGTTAGATGAAATATTAACGTAGAGTACATGTATATATGCCAGGACCATAGTTAGGTCAAGTGAGGTAACCGAAAAAGTAATTCCTTGAAATTTTAGTTAGTTTTCAATGAGTTGCGCGAGGGATGATTGGAGAGTGATTCCATGAATTTTGTAGGTAGCGGAATATCAAAATTTTAAAAGAGAATAAATGTAGTACTTCAATAATGAAGCAAAAACGTGGGAACTCCGTTCAAATTAAAACAATCGTGAAAAATTAATATACAGTTTCCACTAAAGAGTTTTTGTCGTTCCCCCAGTGTTGCCAGACCGTTTGTGAGTTAAGACAGGGCCTTAAGTTTATGCTCGAGAGATGGGAGAGGAATTTTCAGTCACCAGTGACAGTAAAATCAAGTGAAGCTGTGTTGTTTAGTTAAAAAAACCATAACTTCTTAAAAAAACCAGCAATTTCTCGCCTATATAGTTTTCTCTTCTAAACAAATGCGAAGATAACATTTAAAAGCATAAAATCTTTCTCAACGGCATAACGAAGCGCGAAAAGTCAAATATTCGTATCCTAAACTTAATCCCCGTGCAACGAACAATGGTACTTACAACTTAGGTACGGTATTTAAGCGAGAAATTTCTATAAAGGTATTTTAACACCTCCTGGATAATTCCTAATTTCTACGTAAACTTGAGCTATCTTGAAGCCTTGAATTTAGCTTCTCTTCTTTTTTTTAAAGGCCGTAGCCGAATAATTCGGTGTAAAAACACTCGTACCGAAGATTTGAAAGGAAGAGCGAGAAAGCAAAAAAAATTGGGGAGACAAGTACCCTCAATTATTTGTTCATTACTCGTTTTGTTATGTTAATTTAGGTCAATAGCGGGGGAAAGACTGTACAAGAGAAAAAAAAAGGTCAAAAATGTGCCGGCTGACGATATGATCACTCTCACGTTTTCATGCTTTTAAGTGAGGTTATTACAACATATCTACACACTTCCTCCGAAATAAAAGTGAAAAAAAAATTACCCAAATTGTAAAAACTTGACGGAATCAGATCGATTCGGAACTTATAGGAAGGAGTTTGATAAGGAGTGCATTAATTTAACTATCTCCTTGAAAAAACTAAACTAAATCGAGTAAACAAGGATCTAGGCCGAGGGGGGAACCACTCAGCCTGAACCAAATGCAACGTTAATGAAAATGGAGGTGTTCCATCTCGCTGAAATAAGGATTCCGTCAACCCAGCTTGTTATTGGTGCAAAACCCCTATCTATAACCAAGAAGTGATATCTAGTTTATAAGGGAGAAGGTAGCACGTTAATGAAAATAGAGGTGTTTCCGATTAAAATAAGGCTTCAGTCAACCCAGCTTGTTATTTGTCCAAAACCCCTATCTATAACCAAGAAGTGATATCTAGTTTATAAGGGAGAAGGTAGCACGTTAATGAAAATAGAGGTGTTTCCGATTAAAATAAGGCTTCAGTCAGCCCAGCTTGTTATTTGTCCAAAACCCCTATCTATAACCAAGAAGTGATATCTAGTTTATAAGGGAGAAGGTATAAGATGCTTAAGTATTTGCGCACCATAGTCCCAGTCCCCCTTTCAAAATACAAGGGGGGATGTAAAAGGAGGTCGGGCTATATTTCGCATCTCCTCAGTCGGAAAATACGTAATTTTCGTCATTCGCGTCGCGCTGACGTGAGTTTTCACGAACCAATGAGATGCGCGGTTGTAATTCAGAGGCGGGGATTAACTCCGGACCTACGTTTGGACTAGAGATTAAGCTGGAAATATGGCGAATTTATACCTTCTCTCTAATAAACTAGATATCACTTCTTGATATAACATATGGCGACGAACCTTCCTTAAGGACTTTAGTATTAAGGCATCGTGAACTGTCATAATTATTGTTATTACAATGTCTATCGCTAATCGATTTTATATAAATTTAAGTAAAGTGTTTTTCCTCTGCATGGAGAGAGGCAGCAGTAATACATACAGCCATAAGTTGATAAGACATGTTCCATAAGTTTGTCACTGCTTACTTTAAGCATATCTTTAACTGAACTTCTTTAAAATCAGTCCATGGATCGTAGGAGTTAAAGTTAAATAAATTTTAAAGTAAATACTTCATTATAATAATAATTAAAGTTGAGATACAGTTTACATATTTTTACGAGAGAAATACCCTTGCGACTAAGTAATTTCAATAAAGGTGTTTTTTGTCGTTGGTAAGCCATGAGGCATAGAAAAAGTGCAGGAATTCAGTTTGGAATCAGCACTAAACTAACTTGATTCGTAGAGGGCCTGACAACACTGCAAAAATTATGATAAATCCGAGAGAGAGAGAGAGAAAGAAGGGGAAAGTTTTTCTATTAACCCTTTAGTGAAACGTATCTATATACTCCAATTTACAGGACAGGGTTTATGTGGAATAATAAAATAGCTATGATATAGTGTAAACCTTGAGAAGCGTGCTATGGCAACCCCGTTCGTATATAACGAAACGAAACGAAACGGAAACCTATTCTTCCTTTTTAGAAAAGAATAAAGAAAAAGAATTTGTATGAAGAAAGAGCGATAAGTCAAAAGGGAAAAACAGGTTTAGCGCTTTTCTGGATTCATTACATTGGCGGCAAGCTCATATTCTTTATTAATTCCATATTAAGGTTACGATAATTCTAGGGTAGCGACACAACCATGACCACGTATAAAAGGCAAAAGAAAAAAAAATAATATGGGATGAGCTTTTAAAGGGATACTATCACCCAAAATTAAATTTGTTCCCAAGCCCATCTTAAAACAAGTCCCGTAATTTTATTACATTTCATTGAACAGCCTCGAAACACCAATAAAAATATCAAAATGGTTGACCAATAATTTCGATTCTTAATCAATATTATTTAATCAAACTACCATGAATAATATTCAATACTTCGTACTCAAAAGTGGGTTGATTTCTGAAGATCATTTAGTACCAAACAATTATGGAATTCACCCCCCAATGGAAGTTTGTTGAGCTGGAGAGCAGACAAAAAGGGTGGTGATCATGTTACATAACTAATCCTTTTTCTATTATCTCATTCTGCTTTTACTAACAAATTGTAAAATATAATTGATAAAAAAAATAGTTCAGACGCTATCCCTTTAGTGAATATCATACTTTATTTCACGGTTACCGGGGCTTGAAATACAAGCTCATCTTTAAAGCAGAAAACCGTTTACGCGGCCGAAACAATTAAGCGAAACCCACGGAGTTTCTTAATATTTCATTAAAGCTACTTTTTACTATTCATTATTTTCTTTTAAATAAAGGGTGGAAACGGAATACCACCACTCTCATTGAAGTGAGGTCACGTGATGATCGATGCTGTTCATATTTAGACTGTGACTTAAGCATTGTTTCAAAATGTATTTGGGTAACAATGTTCCGCGTATTAAACTGAAGATGCGTAGATGAATCTAAGGAAGCACACGCTAATTTTTAATTATACTATTTTAATTAATATAAGACACGTTAATGAAATAAAATTTTTTACCTTGAATCAAAAACCACTCTCATTAAAATTATGATAATATGGTAATTAAAATTGATTGAATTTTGTAAACTCTCGTTACTGCGCAGTTGATTTAAAGTTAATTACTGCGCTACTAAAAATCATAGATAATTAAGTGGTGTTTCCACCAAATAAACAAATTATAATTCATAAGAAAAATCTATCGAAACTTATTAGGTCTAAATATCTTTCAATATTTCAAATTCTCGTATGAATTATTTAAGCTAAGTTGATTTTAAGTAATTTAAATGCAAGGTCATGATGAAAAATATACTAATAATTTGGGAATAATTTTTAAATTATAGCGTTTCAGGAGCTTGGAACAAAAATTTGAGATAAACTCTCATGGTTGAAATTCATGAAACTAAAATTATGGTGTGAATAATTTTCTAAATCCAATAAAATAAACATTTTCTCGAATAAAAATTCAATAAAATGCTGGAGAATGAGAAACACGTATCTTATTTGGAAGGTCAATAAAACTTTGCTTACCGATTTTATTCATAAAATTTAGAGCAAATAAAAGAGTTTATATATAACGGAACTTTTTGGATTAAAACTAATAAATTATAGCACCGCGCGGCCTTGAATTTTAAACCAAAATCGTTTTTAACATCATGTTTTTCTTTTAAAACCCAATTAACCCTTTAATTGAATCTGTACCAAATTACTAAATACTTAAAAAAAATAAGATACCTTTACTAATTAAAATATTAAGGTTCATATATTAATCTCACGAAATACACTTGGTAAGAGAAAAAAATTTAAGAAAATTAAACGTGATTTTGATTTTTCAAAATAACTGCCGAAGGTTTTTGAAAACTAAGCCACGAAGACTTTTCTAGTTTTCGCCTTGGGAAGACTAAAAAGTTTTTTAAGCTAGTTTTTCATGGTACTAACTGTTTAAAAGTCGAAGTACCCCTCCCAGGTTGGGTCTAGATCTTTAAAGGATTAAAACTTTACAACCTCCGATACCGATTTTTACTATCACGAATTTTTTGAACTCTCGCGATAAATACGCCCTTTCTGGATATTCGAAGGTTACCAAAAGCCACCGACACGAATATATCTAATTCTCTCTTGAATATTAAATAATTAAACATCGAGGGAGCTTGAGAAATATTTCCGTTTTGCTATAATTGACTTGATAAAGTTTTGAAATAAAATATTGACTTAAAATATTGATCACTGATAAAGAACAATAAAAGCCGTTTGATTAGATTATATTTTAATATAATTGGGTTTCAATCATTAGTTTATAAGATATGTTCCATAAGTATGACACTTCCTAGAGACTTCCCGAGAGCTAGTTCGTGAATGACGCCAGAATTGACTACACGCTGAAGGTTTTGCAGTCCATCTTCCAATTATTTAGTCTTTGACTGCGACGCACCAGGAGTCGCTTTACGAGAATCCATGACCTACGTCAGTTCATGACAAACGAGTCAGTAACCAGTGACAAACTTATAGAACGTGTCTTATAAACTTATGGTTCAAGTTCCAGTAAGGAAATGAAACTCTACAATAAGAGATTCGTGGGAGTACTAAATATATTCGTGGTACTATAACTATTTAGGGTGTGCGAAATTATGTCCAAAGCTAATAGAGTTTAACAATACGTTTGAACAATGATTTCTGTCACTATTAGGAAATGATACCACCTTGTTTAGGGGAATAAATTAAAGCTTAACCATGTAAAAAAAAAATTCCCCCAATTCCTTGAATAAAATACTGGGTGTGTCGCTATGTATTCTAACGCCTATGGATAATAATAAAATAAAAAATATCTAAATTATAACGTTTGTTAATGCACGTAATAATATCGTTATTTTTCAAAGCGTGTTTTTTTCTCCTTGATATATACTTTAGAGGTGAAATACGATTTAATTCTCAAATTTAATCGGCCGAATTACGCGTCCATTTACCAAAGTAAATCTAATATATTTATTTCAACTTTTATTATGACAAATTTAGATACAAGCCGCATTAAACTGAATAATTCTTCAAATATTTCGAAACTCCTAATAAAATAATAGTTTTGCAGATAAGCTATACATATATGTTAAAATGTTGCAATTAGAGGTTGCACTATGTAAAAATTCCTAACCAAAGAGTATGTAATAACGAGTAGCATTGATGTTCAATGTTAAAAGAAAGTATTTTCTGTCAAAAATGATGTGAGCTAATCTTTTAATTGTAAAACCAAAGTTAGTTATGTAATTTACTCTCTTTTCAACGCAGTAGCTGTTCAGCCGAGATATCTAAATGCAATTGTTAAGTTTTTTTTTTTTTTTTTGACATAGAATGCAGTGTCGCGTCTTAAATTCACTACATAGTCTTTGATTCCGACACAAACTTCAACCCTCTAGAAAAATAAATTTATCTTTCACGTGGATAACAATTTTATTTTTGTTTTCAATATCAATTAAAATTTTTAAATGGTGCTAGCACCCAGTGTTATCTTTACGCGGAACCTACTACGGTTAAAGGCAGACGGACGTCATTACTCTATATTCCTCAAAAGTTAGAGCTTAAATACATTACACATCAATTCCAAATGGAGGGTTTGAATCAGCACTTGACTAATTTTGCAGAAAAAGGGTCTGACAACACTGCTTTGAAGTTACAGCTGAGCGAAAGGAGGAATTTATCAAGTCCCTTTTAAAGAAAACTATAGAAAAAAATGTACTCTATAATGGCGGCCATACGCTACCAACGCTACGTCACGGGATTAGAAAACAATTGAACGTGTAGATTCCTGACTAATCTACACATTTTTTCTGGATGAATGAAAAAGTAAGGCTGCAAAAAAAAAACGTACTTCGAAAAAGGGAAAATACCCTATGTAATTTCTTTGTCTTTTTAGTAAAGGTTAATTTAAAAAGCGTTCGAGTTTTCAACGATACCTAAAATGGCTAGTTTCGACTCATCAAAAAAGCAACTGGGGAAAAAAATTTGAACTTAAGAAAGAATAAAAAAAACTGAAAACCCGTTAATAGTTTTTGTTCGCAAAAATCTATTAAAACTGTCTTGAAAAGAAGTATACGCCTACTTATCTTTACCAACATTTTTCTTCAAACCCCTCCCCAGCAACTATTTCAACTAGTTTTAACTGCCCACATGGTTACCCGAAACATTATCTTAATTAGACTAAATTTTTAACGATTTGTGTCCGTAATTCGTATCATTCCTTAATTCCTTTAGAGAAACCTTCGACTACCTCTGATTCTCTTAGGAACACCACGTGATTTCGCGGTACAAAAACAAATAGTATTTTCTAACGCCTACACTACTTTTGTATTTCGTTTCATAATGTAAGATCCTATTTTTTCGAATAAGCTCATAGCACTACGGATAAATCCGTGACCTCACGGTATCTCGGGGTCAAAGACATTACCGCGCTCGTTTTAAAACATCTATGACCTTTTCCGAGCGAATCTTATTAAACAAAAAACAACTCGAAATTTAAAAATTATCGTTTTAAAAAACCTACTCCCATGTAAATTAGGGTTTTAACTCTCGTATAAGGCCTAGACCTAAATAAAATAACACTAACAAATAACGGAATAATACTGAGATTTAATTGTTAAGGCTGTCTCGCATTAGGTAATGCCAAGGCTTAATGAAACGTCAAAGTTTAGCAACTTCAACAGCGGAAGAAGAATTGAAACTCAAAACTTCGTGATGCAATTAGCACAATTGCAACTTAAAATGGTTAAATACCGCATAATTACGGGTAATATTCAAAATTCAGTAGAAAAATATTCAAAATTGTAAATGGCACTTGCTAAGCCTACTTTGACCTATAACAGAAGGACCACAATAACTCCCTGATTTTTATTGTATCAAAGTCGCTACTCTAGATTTATCAACTTAAGAGATAAATGCGCAAATACGGTGTTTACCCCAATTTCAAAATTTTATGAATTTAAATACTAATATCTTACCATTTGGAAGAAATAATCCTGAAAGGCTACGTCGATTCTTCCACTTTAAAGTCCTTACTACTAATAACAGATATTGTCACAGGAAAGTTGCTCCAATCTTCTTATCACTTAATCGTCTTCAATGTTTGATAAAAAACAGTTTAAAAGTCACAATGACTGACGCACTTTAACCCCTTTAACCCTTCAACAAATGTTTCGAGCACAAGCCAAGGGTGCCGACTCTTCTAAAACGGAAGAAGAACGGAACTCTTAAGAACCGTGGCCCACTTTTCGCGGTTGTACCAACGCAAATCAAGTCCGTTATCCGACCGCCTTAACTTAAATTATACAACAATTGCCCAAAGAAAGTGTCTGACAACACTGCTGCAATGTTGGGGGGCGCTAAGATTTTTCTTTTTTTCTGATTTTACTGATAAAACTGTCTCCTCAGATTCAGCCGCTAGGTTTTATAGGCGGGAGAAATCTAGTTTTCGAAAAAGAAATTTGAAAATCTCGAGCACAAATCCGCGCTAAGCCTACTATAAGCGGCAACAGCGGCGTTATGAAAAGAAATTTCTGCCAAACGTCTTAGCGCGTTGAATGTTGTGGTTCTATCAACCAAGGACAACAGGCTTTACATTATTACAATCGAAAATTTATTTTACAAAATATAAAAGTAAAAAAAAATCTATGCTTTCCCCAATGACTCCCTGAGGCGACTGAACGATACACGCCCCCTCTATGAAATCATTTTGGCACTAAGTTATTATCCTAGAAGGGTTTCACCGATGATAGTTCCGTAACTAACCGCGAAATTTAACCGGAAACTATAATTATAACGTCGATTTAATCGTTCGATTCGGGTAAATTTGAAATTTTTGACAAGTTAGCTGACTACGCCATTAAAATTGAAATCTTATTAGGCCCATCCCATTTGAAACAAAAATTGACTTCGTTTGATTCCGTTTTCTACCATTTGTCAATGACACTCGATACAGCCGCTAAAAATGTCAATGAAGCGATTGCTTTCGGACAACTGAAATAATTTAATTACTGACGTACACCAGTCTCGAGACGCGATAGAAAAGACGCTTTCACTGACTTATAAAACAAAATGGCGCACACCTTTTGTAGACGCGATTATTATAGCAACCGAACTGAGATTATTATTATTAAAACATTTTTTAGAGCGCGAGTCACCCTTTAAACGGCTGATTGGTTTCATCGACTTTTAGCATCTGGTTGTAGTTACGTCTTATGCCAAGGGTTAGGGGGAGGGACGCTTTTCTTAAAACACTTTCATATGGGAAGGAAAACTTTTAAAGTGAGAGGGAGCGAAAGTTAAAGAAGTTTTTTTTTTTATTTTTATTTTTCCTGAGCCATCTTTTTATGAATCGTCGTAAATTTTCGAAGAGGCGGGAGAGGGAAAAAGGTGGTTTAGGTATTTATAAAAAATAGGGTTAGTAGGTTAACCCCTTCCGTTAACACCCTCCCCTATTATTTTTCTATTCCCGGTTTTTTCGGAGTTTACTTACACTCGCTTCCTTCTTGTAAAAGAAGAAGCTTTTCGCGTCATTGAAATCATATTCAATTCCAACATGAATTTTAATTGATGTAACTCCAAAGCTCGTGATCAACCTAACTATACTCGTATGAAACTCAATCATTATTCTTGAGGAAATTGAATTAATTATTGCTTCTTACTCCGCAATATTTCAGCCACGTTTTTAATTGACTTAATTAAGCCAAGAGATTTCTTAGAAAAGCTATTATACGTATTCGAGTTTAATGTTTCAGACTCTGTATAGTGCCGACTAAAGAGACAGGGTGTTGGTTTACCTCAAAAACCCGAGTAATAATGAATGTAAGGCATTACTCATCTTTTACAAACAATGCAATCACCTTAAAACTAGGTCTAACTCTTTTCATGCTTTTTATACTTCGCATTAATTGACTAAAAAATGTATAGATTTTTTAATCAATTTAACCTCCATGTAGTGGTTGTTGTTTTAATTGACCAACATGCACCCAGTCAGCCTACCTATAAAAATAATCATAAGTTCATAAGATATATGCTATAAGTTTGTCACTGTTTATTGAGAGCTTGTCATGAAGTGACCTAGGTGAAACGTCATAGATTCTCGTAAAGCAACGCCTGGTAGGGAAGCTTATAACGACCCAAGAAAAAGTATGAACTCATGAAACCGAAGCCTGTAAATCTAAAAAAAGTGCTTGTAAATCTAAAAAAAGTGCTTGTAAATCTAAAAAAAGTGCTTGTAAATCTAAAAAAAGTGCTTGTAAATCTAAAAAAAAGTGCTTGTAAATCTAAAAAAAAGTGCTTGTAAATCTAAAAAAAAGTGCTTGTAAATTTAAAAAAAAGTGCTTGTAAATCTAAAAAAAAGTGCTTGTAAATCTAAAAAAATGTGCTTGTAAATCTAAAAAAAGTGCTTGTAAATCTAAAAAAAGTGCTTGTAAATCTAAAAAAGTGCTTGTAAATCTAAAAAAAGTGCTTGTAAAGTAAGGTGCCTGGCTAATCATAAGTTATCAGGTCTTTTACGAGTTGACGCCATTGTTAAACACCTTATATTCAATATTTGAGGTGCAATTCGATACCAGTCCCATTATGAAGTATTTAAATGTTTTACTTTTAGAAATTACAATCCTAAACCTATCATTAAATATACAATAAAAACATTATATATAAATCACTATACTTATTTTATTATTCTAAACATTTGAGTTTGCATTACATTAATTCGCAAAACCTTTAAATTCTACGCCTTTTCCTCATTTCTCGAAACTATAGGCGTTTTCTGTTTAGTCATAACTAATATCCAAAAATCCCCTTGGTAATATTGAAGGAAATAATAATTTAGAAAAATATTTAAAATAAGAAAAAAAAAAATGTAATTCGCTAGACGTCAAATTAAGATTTAATCTAAAAACCCAAATTCAAATACTTATAATTTAAATGAATAGGTAAAGACGGGAATAATCTTTGGACATATTTTTACACACGATTAGACATCGTAATAAATTTCAAAATTATTGACCTGTTAGTTCAATATTTCGATTATTAGTGGGTGAAAATCATGTCATTTTTCTGGTTATTACTAATTACTGACCACAAAATGAAATCAGGTCTAAAGTGGGAGTAGAAGTCACTGTTAAAGCGGTTTAAAAAGGCAATAGTGGATTACTAAGTTTAGCATAAGTTCATAAGATATGTTCCATAAGTTTGTCACTGGTTACAAAAAACTGGAGTTTGTCATGAAGTGACGTAGGTCATAGATTCGAGGTAAAGCGTCGCCTAGTGAGGCGCTGTCAAAGGTTTAGTACAGACTAAACAGGAATCGATGGACTGCAAAATTAAGCGAGTGTAGTCAATTCTTGCTTGTCGAGCTCTCAGTAAGTCTCTAGCATTACGAAGTATAAGTATTGTCATACTTATACAACATATCCTATAAACTTATTTTTTAGATGTTAAGATGACGTTTCGTGTTGGTTCATACTCCCTTTCAACTCAACAAAATATACGTGTTTACATATAGAAATTTAAATAGGGCAAAATTCAAACAAGGAATCGTAAATAATCTCTATGAAAAGAAAAAAGCACGCGTAATTATATAAGATATTGAGGCCGAACATAATGTACCAAAGTCTCCAAAGGACTTGGCGACCGAAATACACACACCACACAAACATACAACCTCAGTCTTGTAAAGATTAAGATTCTACAACAATTTATTACCTAAGTCTTAAACCACGAAGTTTTTAGAGTCAGGGAAAGAAAAAGTGTGACTAATACGAGGATTTACGAGACAAAAAAAAAACTTCTTTTTACGTAAACCCCGAGCGTCCGCATAGGGTGCGACCAGATGGTATAGAAGATGATGACGGCACTATTCCAAGGGGATAATCACTATCAGATTTATTGTACACCAATTATCGGTTACGCGTAATCACTTCTATTAAGGGTATTGAATTTAAATATTGCGCGTAATCCCTTCTGTACAGTAAAGTGTGCTGAGTGATATACCCCTCGATTATGTTCTGCACCATGACGTAATTTAAGGGGTGGTCTGTAAAGATGGGTTTTCACGAGTGTACCGAATGTCTCGATATCTTCTACATCTTAACATTCATAGAAAAACTGTGTAAATTCCGCTTAAGCCGAACCCAACAAGTTTAGTTTGTTTTTAAACGATTGGGGGTGAAATTACAAACATTTCTTTTTAAAGAGTCAATGAACTTTAAATTTCCATGGCCCCTTTGACAGCGATAGGTCATTTTCTATATAAAAAAAATCCATATGATGTCATATTGAGTTTTTTGATGATTGATGGCGTTGACTTCTTGTTAAATCCTCCTCAGATCTTACCGTTTTCTCGCTAAATCGCGAGCAATTTTTTATTTAGTGTTTCTTTGTAATATAATCGTTGGGAACGTTTCAATAAAGTTTTTAAGGCAGTGTGCCAAACGCGATCTAATAACGGATCAACGTTAATTTAGCGGAAAACGCACGAGCCAGCCTTCCGAAAAAACCCCAAGGGAGTTCGAAAAACTTCACTCACGCCGACGCTAACGAAAAATAAAATAAAAAAAGAAGTCTTAATATTCTTTATCCCGTTAATTAGACGAGGGAAAGCCGATGAATACCTAATTAGCCGTGTTTCTCTCAGATGGAGCGAGACTGGATCATTTAGATGCCGATAGAGAAATAAAATTTATAGTTGCGCTAGCTCCTTTGAAACAAATAGCAGTGTTAAATTTATATTCCCACAATCCTTCTAATTTAGTTATTAGAAAGTATTAGACAGACGTTTCCAACTAATATACAGATAGATAAAGGGGCTAGTGAAGTTTAATCCATCCTTTCCTAACTTTTAACTGCGCTGCAGAGTTGCCTGCAGTAATTTGTGAGAGCGTCTCTGCCTCTCAGGTTTGGAACTGAATGATCACTGAATCGCAAGCTTTTCTGTCTGTTGTAGAATGGCGGTTGAATTGCATTCACAAATGACTGACAACACTTGTCTGCAAACTATCTATAGCATTAATTACCACGTTTTCTGTTGGAAACTTGAGGAAAGCACATTTTCGGAGTTCAAAGAATTACGAGAATACAGTCACAGACTCATACTTCTTCTATAATCTCCTCCTTATGATAGACAGTGGATAAATTAAACAGAGGCTCAAGAGCAAATATAGCAACATTCACACTACGATTTTTTTTTTCTGAACAAGAAACAGGTTTCCAATTTTGATAAACTACTATAATAGCGCCGTGTGAACACAAATGTTTTACAAGTTTTGATTGTGTAACTCGATACAGTCGTTAGGTAACTTATTACTTAGTCAGATAGGCTTATGGTATTAATCACAAGTTCATAAGTATGTTCCATAAGTTTTCATTGATTACTGAGAGCTTGTTATGAAGTGAGTAGCTGAAACCGTGAAACGTCATAGGTTCTCGTGGAGCGACGCCTGGTGAAGGCGCTGTCAAAGGTTTGGTTCAATAGGACGATGGACGGCAAAACTAACCGAGTGTATAGTCAATTCTCGCTTGTCATTCTCGAACTAGCTCTCAGTAAATCTCTAGCATTATGTAGTATAGGTAGTGTCATACTTATGGAACGTCTCTTATAAACTTATGATTAATTTGTAGGTTTTTGTGGAATTGTACAGAGGAAAGGGAAAAATAAAGCAAATGTTTGACTGATTGAATGATTATTATTTTAGTTACAACGAGGTGATTTTATAAAAGAATAAAAACAGTTCCCTATAGAAGAGTTAGTAGCTTATGGAATCTTGGATTTTTCTGAAAGCTGAGATTAAATTGTTGAGCCTCGAAGCGAATGGACACACGCAGAGACAAGTGGGTTAAAACCCGTTATTTTTCTCACCCAAGATTAAGCCGCTCAGACATTGAAGGAGACTGTGATAAGATAATTTTCTTTTCTCCGTAACAGCCTGATTAATAAAATAATAAAAAGGGAATATATTTAAAAAAAATAATAAAGAGTAAGCCGGAACCAAACTTGAATTAGAATAAACGTCACGTTATTATTATTATATACCCGTATAAAATAAAATAAATCTGGTTATATATTCCATATAATAATGGCTTAAATTGAGATATAAATTAGAGACCAAAGATTAAAGTTGATAAGGGAACAAATTGTTAAATATAAAATTCCATAAACTGGCCCGAGACCTATTAAATTTTGACGATATGATTTAAAAACTATAACCTCCTTAAAGACTTTCCAGTCTCGTAAACGAGCCAGAGTAATTAACGATTATAAATTAATCAGACGAAGAAAAAAATCAAATAGTAATTGATTGGGGAAAGACAGAGAGGGTCGGGGTTATAATGATTAAGGTATGATTAACGATGAATAATCATAAAACTCAATTAGTTTTAATAAGACCCACACACAGACTTCCAATCAAAATCCACTTCTTTTTTTTTTCTCAGCGTATTTCCGCTTGAAGCAAATTCACTCTGGTTACTAAACGACTAAACTAGTTTATAAAAATTTGAAAATAAAATAATTTTGACCCATAACCGGCTTCAATTGTTACGTTTCGTGGCGGTAAATATACTGATAATCAATGTTCAGCCCAAACCGCCTAACCTAGGAATCTGAAATTTGTCGGGGCGTAACAATTTTTCGTATCGGCGGCCATCTTGAAAAATGGCGGACAGAAATGTAACCTTCGCATATCGTCGGTACTTTCAACAGATTTTGTTAAAATTCAGTATAGAAAAATACATTAACTCCAGAAGAAAAGCAAATATCACAGGGGCTGGTCCTTTTGCTACTAGTTATGTATAATTTACTTAATTTCCAAATTGTAGTTCAGTTTCCTACAGCGATCTCTACGAAAAGATTGCTGGTAATGGGTAAACCAACTAAATTGGGGTGGGAAATTTTTCCATTGACGAATTTTGGTGCTAAGCCTAAATATGACTTATATTAATGTTTCACGGAATAATTTCTCTTTCATATTTCTGCGGGGTATATTTGGGCGATCCATTTATATTTTTCTAGGCAAATTAAATTATGCAAATCGACAGGGTGGGTGCAGTGCGTTGACCTTGGTGCAAAAGAAAAAAAAAACGTCGGGTTTTTGGCTGGGCTCTAATATTTGGGACTCAAATCTTTGTCAGTCTTTAAAAACTTGCCTCATAACACAAGAGGGGCAAGCAGCGCAATTTCTGTCTGATACATGTTATCAGGGTCAAACAGGAAAAGGTGTTTTCCGTATCAAGGTACTAGGGCAGGGACCATTTCGTAAATTACGTACTTAGAAACGAACACACAGGGGTGAGGGCACCATTGGGGTATCCTCACTATCGCCAAGAAGAACCGCTAGAGACAATGCGAGTTAGCAAAAGCCTCGCGCGTGTAGTGAAGTCGGGCTCCGTCTGCCGTTGCTTGTTGACGCGAGGGAGAATACCTGGCCCCCGGGAGTTGGTTTGACTGTACGTAATTTCCAAAATGGTCTATTATTCGCTTTGCAACGCCTTTCCGCACATGTGCGATGTGTTTTGAGCTTAACGTTGCTTTCACCACCACGCTGACCTCAACTAGCATCTTGTGAAAAATAACGGAACCACTTGTTTCGGTTCCCTAATAACACTTCAAAACGGGCATTGTCAAGGATACGTTTTTAGATAAAATAAAAATTATAAATCATTTAGATGAGGCAAACGATAATGGAGATTGAGCTGTCCATTAAAAATATTATTTTCTTTTCCCTTTCAAGATTATTTTAATTAGACAATTAGCTCCCACGTAATTAAATATAGAAAATGACACCCGACAATCATAATGATTACGTGACACTTCCTGCCAAGAAGAAAGGGATAATACGCGATTATAGGGAGGTATGTCCAATTGAGTGAATATTTTCATATCATTATAGCACCTCAAATTTTTATAAATTTTTAGCAATGGGAGGGGGTGATTAAAGTTCTCATTTTCGGCGTTGAATTTGTCTGTTTCACTAGCTCAGAGGGTGATTTGGAGGTTAATAGGTGTGGTCGGATAGTTAAGGTAGGCCTTGAGCATTCTTACTTTTCTCCATTACCTAAATAGCCCCACCCTCTTTTTTGGGAGCTTCTGCGAAATATTTCAGTATGCCAATATTAGAAAACTATTTAATACTGAAATTTTTTTCTGTCTTAAAACCCTTTAAGCTTAACTTCGTAAGATGTTTAACTATTTCTTTAAAGGGTAAAGTTGAAATATAATATTAAGAATTTGGCTAATTTGGTATAAGTATACAGGGTGGAACCCGTAGCCGGCGACCAGTTTAGAAGAGATAAGTCTACTTACAGTTACCAGTCCGCGGTTAAGTCCTTTTTGTTTGGAACCAAAGACGATAGATTGAGCTTGAAGGTTACAAGTCCATCAAAGGCTTTCAGTTTAAGACATACCTTTGTTTGGATAAAAAGACATTAGATAGTCCACCAAAGTCCTTTTGTTCGCACACGCGCATCTTTGGATCCAAAGGCGTTAGATAGTGCTTGAAGGTTACCAGTCCACATCAGTTCAATAGTTTGAAGCCATATATAACGTCTTTGGATCTACAACACCAGAGCCTATAGAGTGCTGTCAGTTGTGACGTCAGATCCAAGGTTAAACGTCACGAGTCTGCCTTTAGCAATGGGCGGCCATGACAGTTACCGTTTTTTCCTTATGGGAAAACAGCATGGGTGACGTCACACCGGCGCTTCTGACAGCACTCTATAGAGCTATCCCAGTTGTGACGTCAGTGCTTCGATAAAACCAGAGAGAATTTAGAAGGGGAGTGGAAGGCCCCCCTTTGACTCTATTAAACGTGATGACGCCCAAACAAGATGTCGCGTTGAGCTTTTTGGGGTAGGCGAGTTTCCGGTCACGTGTTCTAAAATTTCTCTGTTACAAACGCACCATACCGGAAATTGACCTACCTAGATAACGTTTAGCAGACGACGTTGCGCTACATTCCAAACCACCCCTTCTAAATTCTCTCTGATAAAACGTCACGGGCTTAGCTATGGCAGGGGCGGCCATGTTTGGTACCTTTTTGGTTCTATGGGGAAATAGTATGAGTTACGTCCTCCACTCCCCTTCTAAATTCTCTCTGATAAAACGTCACGGGCTTAGCTATGGCAGGGGCGGCCATGTTTGGTACCTTTTTGGTTCTATGGGGAAATAGCATGAGTTACGTTACACTAAGGCTTTTGAGATAGCTCTATTGAATTCCATTGGAATGAAGATATTTTGTTAATTGTTTAATTTTAAAATTCAATATTGGCTTACCTTAAAAATAAAAGTTCACAATTTGAATTTAATTAATTAATTTTAAAGAATTTTTAATATTTTGAAAAACAGGATTTTTAGGTGATACACGAATAGTATAAAATGCGGTAAAAAATTGTTGGTTTTTTTTAGCCATTTCATACTTTTTTAAAAATCTAATTGTAATTTGTTTTAAGAAGTATAGGGAAGGGTAGGGGGGGGAGGCGAAGTACTTTTATATAAGTTTTTAACAGATTCACAGCCATTTGTTTTTATGTAATACTATTTTCTTAACTATTAAGTTCTTCTTTTTAAATAAGACCAAAAAAAAAAAAAAGGTTTTCATTCAAAACATTTAGGCTTAGCGTATTAGTTTTCAAATCTAGAGCGCACTCTGCACTTTGCTAATATCTTCCTTCATCCAAAAATTCGCTTTCAAATCTTCGCGCTTTTAAACTCTCTACACGACGTTTATTATTTAAATATCTCTTTTTGTAAATATCTTAAAAAGCCGAAAACTCTCGCAAAAATTGCACATTTCTTCGTGAAGTTAATTATTATACACTGTTGCCTTTCAAAATATGATTTCTTTTTTTTTAATTCTGTGTTTTTTGGTCTTATATTCGGTAAAAATAATATTATTATTCTGTATTTTGAACGTTTTAGTACTTCTTTTTCTATAATAGCCGCGACAGTTAAGTTTCTCTTTATTTGTCTTTTAAGTTTGTAAAAAAAAAAGAAAGTTAAATACTGTGAAAAAAAAAAATTAATTAGAAATATATATTTATATAAAAAAATCGTCACAACGCAAGATTGGCATATTTTTCTGTTTCCACGGACTTTTCGAAAATGCAAAACAGATTATTAGTTTTTTCTGACAAAGAAGTTAACATTTCAGACTTAGGAAACGTAAACCACAGCACCGATAAATCTAAGTTATTTTTAAGTTTTTTTTAAAAATTATGTATTTTTTTTTCTATTTATATAATACGCTAACTAACATTTAATTCTCTAACTACTACTAAAAAATGACTTTGTAACCATTTTTCTCTTTTTGTTAACTAATTTAATACTAGCTGGGTTTTAACTACAATTAACAGAAATAAGTATATCATAAGTAAAATAAATAAGGAGCTAATTATTTATTCACTTATGATATATTATTATTTGGTTTTGTCCTAAGTATGAACATCACATAGATACAACTTGTTTAAAGGGTTCCACAAATCACTCGCACACCCCTTTTCATAGGCCTATCATCCCTGCTTACGGTTCTCGAAACTTCGGACAGAGAAGCGTGCAATAGCGCTATCTTCACCAGGGAGAGAGGGAGATGCCGCGTGAATAGCGCGAGGTGTCTCTCTTTTGGGTGGGGGAAGTAAATTTCCCAGCCAACGGGGCGGGGGTAGTATCGCCCGGGCCACCGCGAGCTCTACTGCGCAAAATCCAAAGTTTTTATCTCATGTAGCGACTATTCGTGATGTCACTTCGCGCATGCTCAATGATCCACCGAATGACCCAAGGTAGAGAGAGAGAGAGAACATAGTATTTCATACCCCCGTTTTCAACCCCTTCCCGCTAGATACGAGTTCTGTTAGCATTAGGCGGCTTCTCCCTCTCTCCCTGTCTTCACTGCATGCAAACCACTGAAAGTATTTTACCATCATCGCTAAGTAACTCGCGGAACCCTTTAATGTTCACATTTAGTCTCAAAAACAATAAAACCAAATAAAACTTAAGTTACCGGGTGTTTTAACTAATGCCTTAACGATTTAACATGGGAATAATTATAGAAACATTTTCTAGCGAGCAAAAAGGTAAAGGGATTTTGAAGTTAATACTTAACACTGGGCTCCTCAACATTTAAAGGGATTCAATAAGCGCGCTTGTTATTTTGGCCTGAACTAAACATCGATCCAATCGGTCAGGTGGTATGGTATAAAACGGGTATGGCGTCCTCACACAAAACTGCCACTAAATCCCTTTTATTTAATTAGGAATAAATCTAAAATTTGGGAGAGATTAATTTAATTAATTTGATAAATTCTTTTTAACAGCAAATGGGGGGGGGCAAAGGGGGAAGGGTTAGGGTTCTGGCGAAATCCTTAATTTTTGCCGCTATTTTCTACTTCCAACTAATCATATCACGAACAATAAAATATTTTTAAACTTCTTTGTTATTATTTTGCTTAAAACTTTTATCAATTTACAAATATACAAACTATAGGGATTTTTTGGGGGGGGGGGGGGTTATTATTAGGATTGAGGGGGGGGAAGGGAGCTAATACTCTCGATAAATGATTATATACTTGCGACTACAATGTTTTTTTTTTTTTTTTTTCACGCTCACTGCCGGCTGGTAAAATTATTTACAAATAAAATAATATATTTTGTCTCTCTTTGCGTATATTTGACCAAAAATTAGCCTATTTTTCCTCGATTTATTATTTTTTTTTGTTTGTCTTTCCTCCATCATAAATAATTTACAATTTTTTTCTCATAAAAACGAAGTTTCAATACTTAGGCTAATTATTATTATTAATAAGCCGTGAAGGTAATAATTACTTAAATAATTATTCTATTTCTTTTTTTGTTTGTTAAAAAAAAAAAGCTGACTTAGGTAACAAAAGCGACGCGTAAATAGGATTGTTGTTTCATAAATAAGGAATATAAAAATTCGAATTATTCTCATTAATCTACAATTAATTTAACGTTATAATTAAGTCATGATCGTTATTTTGAATAATGCGTGCAATTTTTCATTCCAGATTTACCTATTTTTTTAGAAAATATAACTGATGGGAAGGAAGACTAAGAAGTTTTTAGGAAATTTATATAAAATTCTAAATGATCCTGTCACAGCGCGGAACATTTCTAGACATTTGCGGGAAACAGACTTGCACGTAAGAATAGGCTCAAAGTTTCACTATTTTATTTGATAGAGAATATAAAATAATGAATATATTAAATCGAAACCACGCACCCACCTACAATATTAAAGAAGATATAAGCAATATACAATTGGCCTTATTCCTGATCAACGCCACCGAGGCGTAGCGGCGACTTTTGGAACTATAATAATACGGTAGCCAATTACAGGTGGCGGTGGAGTCGATGGACTATTATTTTCTATGTTTTGTTGATCTTTCTGAATCATGTGAATAGCCAAGGCTTAACAAGTGATATGGTTTCAAAAGTATTAAATGTTGATTTTACCTTTCTTATTCTGTCTAATATTATGAAATAAGACTTTCGGAGTAAGTTTTCATTCGATTTTGGTCTATTTGGAGATTATTAGGTTAATAATAATTAGTTAAAACATGTTTTTTGAAGTTGAAGCGGTAATTATCAAAACATAGAAAATAACAGATCTCCATCAGAGTACATCGACTCCAGCGCGACCTGTAATTGGCTACCGTATTATTATAGTTCCAAAAGTCGCCGCTACGCCTCGGTGGCGTTGATCAGGAATAAGGCCAATTACGCGTTAGGCCTCTCAATGCAGCGGATGACCAGTTTAAGTCCCTACACAACATTACGTCACGATCTCCGTAGGGTTTCCGTATCTTCTTTAATATTGTAGTTGGACGCATAGTGATCCAATTTGAAATATTATTTCATAACCTTTTTCGAAAACAACCACAAGTTTTTCTAAACGTATTAAATCTCTAAAGAAATCAATTATTCGCGTTTCGTAATTTAAACAAACTGCAAAGCGCAACCGCGCATGTTCATGGAAAAATAGCGTAAAACTATTACCCACCGTAATGAACCAAAACATCACGATGAAAACTTGGGTAGTCCAAAGTCTCTCGAGGAAAAAAAGCAACTCATTAGGACCAGTATTTCGCAATTCAAAAACCCCAATAATTTTAGTTCCTCGACAAGTCAATGGACTACTATGCCATTTAAAAGTGGGATTTAAATACTTCAATAGATGTTTCTAACAACAGTACCTAGCACAAAAAATACTACTCGCTTCCCAAAAGCTATTTTACCAATTACAAGAAAAACTAGACATTATTTTAGTATAGAAAAGTTAATTGAGATTTTTTTGTCTTCTCTTGTATATATTACGATTTTTAGATGCGATAGAAAAAAATTGGACTGATACCGGTTTTAATTTTTTCTTTTTTGGCATTTTAACAGTCTGCAGTATTATTTTTTTTCAAAAAGCAGTACTGCATGGTACCCAAAGAGTCTTACTCTGTTGTTCCTCAACACATCTTTTAACTTGAGTGCACATGTACGTCAAGTTTGATCCCGGGATTGTTACTGTTAACAACAATTTACACGTTTTTTTTTTTTACGATTTTGAAATAAGTATCTCAGTAACTTGTGTAAACACTAACTATAAGGGTTGCCACAGCTTTCATTTTTTAAATTTCCCTTACTTACCAGGTATAACTTGTTCCTCTGAAGTCGTTTTACCAATATTAATTTCCACTTTATTTTTTTCGATTGAAAAAGACTATTACTATAGACTTATACATCACTTTTCACGCCCTTTACCAGAATACGGCGCATTTCCCGCCCTTTACCAGAATACGGCACATTTCCCGCCGTTTACCAGAATATGGCACATTTCCCGCCCTTTACCAGAATACGGCACATTTCCCGCCCTTTACCAGAATACGGCACATTTCCCGCCAATTTCCAAAATACGGCACATTCCCCGCCCATTTCCAAAAATACCTCACTTTTCCCGCCCATTTCCAAAACTACCTCACTTTTCCAGGCCACTCATTTTAAAAATACCACATATTCCCGCCCACTTTCAAAACCCCGACTTTCCCAGTTACTGTGGCAACCTATCAGAACTACATTTCCATAATGGGTGTTAAGAACCCGCCGACTCACCATTTATGATAGGTTTATATTCGCTTTCAATTTTCAAAGCGTGCTCGTACATTTCTTTAGCGGCTTTCGTTGTTAGTTTTTCAGTAAGGTAGCGCGAGTCCTTTACTTCCCTGCTTGATACAAATGGAAAATATAATAAGGGGTTGACATTAGAAATTTAAAAAAAAAAACCTAGCGACGGGGTTAACATTTAAACTCTAGCGAAGTTGTTTAGAATATTACCTTATTTGTTTTGTAGTTCGAAATTTTAAGAAAATCACAATAGGAAATATCTGGCATCGGTTCAAATGATCAATGGTTGACAGACAAACATCCAGAAGGGCGTGGATGTTCTGTTTAATTTTAAATTTACTAACTTAAGTAAATATTTAATATGAAAGGCCAAATTGCAAATCATCACAACATGGTCAAGTCTACAACAAAGCCACAACGTTAACACTCTCGCTCATGTCATAAGCACTTTTTCAAGTTTCAATCCTACAAAATATTTTTTATTTTGCTTTCAACGTCCTTTAAAGTTATCTTCCCTGTCCAATATCCCAGTAAAATAATATTTTTTGTTTCGCTTTATACTAACTTTAAATTTGAGACATACCTCTATAAACTGATTTTTTATCAGGGGTGTGCGAGTACTCGTTAAGTTCGAGTACTCGGTTCGAGTATCGAGCCAAGTACTCGACTCGATACTCGATAACAACACATTGAGATACTCGAGAAAGATTCGAGTAGCTTTTTAACATCTTAAATACTCGACAAATACTCGAATCCGAGGCTTATAACTATAGCAGACGATGAGTTCATGAGCATTTATTTTGAAAATCACCTGTTCAATGTTTAATTGATCACTAACAATCTTTTTGAACTAGTTCGATATTAGATAATTGAACATCTTCGTTATTTTCAAGAAATTTACAAAATTGCTGCTCGACAAGTCAATATTTGAGACTCGATAATTACTCAAAAGAACAAACAAAATTTGACCTATCTCAATACTCGATACTCGAAAGTATTTTTGAGACTCGGCTCGATACTCGATAAGAAATTAGTTTCGATACTCGGACTCGGCTCGAAACCGAAAAAACGGGACTCGCACACCACTGTTTTTTATCAGTTTGTTTTAAACTGCCTTGAAAACTTAGCTTAGCTCAGTCATAGTAACAAAAATATAACAGTCGAAGCTGGCGTTTCTCAAAGCATCAAATTAATACCCAAGTTCTATCAATGTTAGTAAAGCCTGGTAAAGCAGTGCTCAGCCAAGGGGTCGTTGTAGACGCTGCGAAACCTACACGCGCGCGCCGTGTAATCTATATGTATAACACTAATCTAGAGTTTCAAGCATAATACTTTATGTAATCTCTGAATTGCGCGTAATATAAGGAATTTTCACGAAATTCCAGATTGCTTAATGCCTTTTCAAGCAAACTCAAAGGAGGAGCCACAAACATTAAATAAGGATTATCACTTAAAGAAAAAGAAACAAAAAAAAAAAAAAACAGAGTTTTATGTAATTATAAACGTGACCATTCATACAGACAACATCTTTAAGTAAAAAAAATTGGCGAGTACAGTAAGCTTAGTCGTTTGATCAACTTACTTTCCTGCCAATTTCCTTGACTGCGGCGACAGTAATACACTCAAAATTATTTCCCTTTCTTCTATAATCTATAAACTTGTTTTCTTGCAATCCACGTTCCATCATTTGTTGGGAACCACGCATTATTTCGGGTATGCAGCGTCGAAACATTTGGGGGAATTCTTGTTCGAGTTTGTCAACAACCACTTCCATTAAAGGTCCAACTAAAATGACTGGTCTTACCATAAGTTCTTCGAAAGATCCGCAAGACATTCCTCTATTTGCTATAAACCAAAAAACCCCGGAAATTTAATAATTGGCAATAAAACACCGGCGTATTAATTTACTCACTGTCTAGTCGTTCCACTCGTTGGTACGTTAATGGTAACAATTCTTCTCCCAATGTTCCGGAATCACTACAACTGTTGATTGAAACATCACTGAAAGAAGCCAACTCTTTGCTGTCTCTGGAATTATTTCTCTGATGTTTTTTCCGCCGGAAGAAACTTCGTCGGGCTGAAGTGGCGCCTCGTCTAGCACCATCAACTTCTAATTCCCCGAGACTTCTCTTCATTAAGAGTTCTTCCTCCATCCTAAATGGTGTACCATTCCTCAGTAATGGTTCCATTAACTAACAACTCTTCTAAGTAAAAAAGCGCGCTTCCCCAATCTACCTAACAAACACGTGTGGTTTCTTACTTATATTTGCTAGGTATGTATCCGCATTTGACCTTTTGACCCTCTTGATCAACCAGCCAGGCTCTCCAGAGACCGGGTACACCGTTAAACATGGTATTATCCACAAAGAGTACATCGTCTTTGTGAAAAGCCAGAGAACCATCGTGACTGGGTCGATCAAAGAGCGTTTTTATATAGAATGAATCACCGGGTTGATCTTGGATTTCATTGTACTCTGAAAAAAAGGGTTTGGGGGTTTTTTCTTTCTTTCTTTTTTTTTCGCAAAAAGCTGTTTTGCCAAGCTACAGACTGACACTTACTGTCAACGTTATACTGGGCTAGGACAGTTATCTTATCAGTTGGTTTGGCTAACTCGTAGGCGGCTTCTTCAGCCGTGGCTTGCCTCAAATCTATATCATTGTACTCTAGAATCTGATCACCAGGTCTAAGTCCATTTTGGCCAGCTGCGGGTGAATCTTCTTGCAACGAATGGATGAAAATTCCTACAGCGTTACCTCCTAACAAACTGATGCCCAGATTAGACGTGGTCTTCTTTAAGACGACGAGTCTGGGTTCTTCAGCGTTGCATGAATTCCCATTTTTCCGACAATTGTTTTTCTCCAATCTGTTACGGATTCATTGTCAACATCTCACCAAAAGTGAGGGAAAAATTAAATTTATTTACCCGTGATTAGAAACTTTTTGTTTGGTAAGAGTTGATGTTGCTGAGCTGGATATATCTTCCACTGAAAGTTGCTCAACATCTTCTTTCCTAAGAGGTGCCGGAGGAGGTGGTGCCGAAGAAGGCGAGCTTTTGCCTAAAGGAGAAGAGTGGGAAGTAGGTTTGGGAGACGCGGCGGGTGTTTGTAAAGGGGATTCTTCTTCATCATCGTCGTCTTCATCGTCATCATCATCATCTTCGTCGCTGGATGTACTAGTTTCCATGGCAACTGATTCTTGGTACTCATTCAATTGACAACTGTCAGGGAGACTCAGTGGAGCTTTGCAAAAAATATTACAATTACCAAACATGATTCGCATTAATAATCATCAAAGGCCAAAGCCAAACATACTGTCTGGGCTGTATTGTACAAGCATAGTGATGTTGTCACCGCATTGCCTTAAAACATTTGCAGCGAGCGTGTAAGTAGCGCTGCGCATGTTGATGCCACACACTTCTAAGAGTTGGTCACCAACTTGCAAACCGACTTGCGCCGCTAGGCTATTCTCAGTCACGGATGCCACAAAAATACCGCCGACAACTTTACTGGAGCAAATTTGAATACCCAATGGTTCTGAGCTCTTCTCAATGTAGATATTTCTAATATCTCCTGGATCAGGTCTGCGCGTAAATAATACGGTTTCCTTAAGCGCGGAACTTTATGAAGGTTAAGGTTTGTTACTAAGGGCTTACTTTTTGCCCCTATAATCCGTGGCAATTGGATGAGTACCATCAGCGCTAAGCCACTCGATGGTAAAAGCGGGCATGGGACTGCTACGTTCAGAGACGAAAGACTTTTCGATGGAGCTAGTCGAGACTTTCCCACCTGAGGACTTGGAAGCGACGCTGGGATTGGAAGGTATCCTGATTCTTTGACTGCGCTTGGGAAAAGTGGACAAACCATCGTAAACTGGTGGAGGTGAGTAATGATCTTCCACTCTGAAAGCGGCGTGAACGTGCGGATGCGAAGATGGAACTAATCTTTTGGGAGTTTGTGAAGCAGCCGCAATTGGGTGAAAGTGCGCCATATCGATACTCTGGGTCGGCGAGGGACCCGAGTAGCTATACTGCGAAGGGCATGGTGAAGGGGAGGGCGTGAAACTATAACGACCACTATCTTTCATGCTATGTCTACCATTTGAGCCCAGACGAGAATTGTACGATCTGGTGTCGACCGAGGCTGACTCCGCGGTAGAACCACTAAGCAAAGAGTCTCCGCTTCTGGATGTAAAAATTGAAAGCGTCGGGGGCGAAGCGTAACGAACTGAATTCATCAAGGGAACCGCTACTCCTCGAGAGTGAGAACCACACATGTTTGGGTGATGAATGTGCGAGTGCGTAACTCTTTGTCCACCCGCGACTGGGTAAAACGGCAAGTTGCTGCGAAGATAATTGCCAGGGGAAAGCGAAGACGTCGTAACAGATGTTTGATACGGAATTTCCGAATTGCGACTGATCATAATTCGGTCAGCTTGAGCATCTAGAGCGCTATAAGTCATCTGATCGTAAGTTGGTGAACCGATAGGTTTGCAGTAGCGCGAAGAAAGGGAAGACTCCAAGGAGCTCATACACTCGCTGTCTGACAACACGTAATGAGCCGATTTAGGCCTCTGCCTATTTCTGTTCTTGTAATACTCCAAAACATCTTTGTCTCTATGGGCTGAAACCACCGAATAATCTAAGCAGCTATCAGGACTAGCCGTAGACGAGTAGTGTAAATGAGGTTCGTTAGCTAGCTGATCACTACTGCGATAACCAGGGACAGATTTCTGAGGGCTGACACAATCGGGGGATGTATAGGAAGAGGATCCGGAACTCGAACTGCGTATTCCCGGTGTTGGTGGCATTAACTGAGCACCACCAATAGTGGATCGATCTTTGGAAGAAACATTGTGAGGATGGTTTGAAACAAACATGGGGATTCTTTCTCGACTTCTTGGAGGCATGAGAGAACACTGATCACTGCTGCCACAATTACCATGAGGATCACTCTTCTTCTCATACATACTGGCGTGTTTTGAGAAAGACGCCAACGATTTTCTTTCCTTCCTCTTATGAGGTTGCAAAGACGCCACTGTGCCCACTTCCGCGAACTGAAATTGAGCTCCTCTATATTTAGGCCAAGTACCACTGTTGGGTTCCAAGACCTGCTTCTTCTTGGAACTTTTAGGAGGTTTGGTCAAGGTTCTACTGTGATAGTCAATCACTGACTCAAAGTCAGCGATAGGGTCATAATCATCTCGTTGATGGTGGACGGTGGCTGGAGAAGAAATGTGCGACTTCCTTTCCTTCAGCTGTCTCCTTTCACCACCAAAAATCTTATTATAAGCCCTGTCGAGCAAAGTGGGCTGCGAACTCGGAGAATCCCTCGATAATGGCGCCCTTTCTTGAGATGAGGATGACGACGAAAGCTTGCTGCGGATTGAAGATGGCGAGACGACACTGTATGGAATATTCTTAACTGGCGAATAAAGGCACAAGTCTTCAGTTTGAACACTGCTCGAAATTAAAATTTTGTTTTGAGACTCTGGTCCATTCGTCTTTGAAGAATGTCTCTCTGGTTTCGAATTGTCTGTTGAATAAAAAATTATTACTCGAGCCTAGCTGTTTAACCGAGGTCAACCTGTTACCATTTTCCGCGCTTCCATTCTGCGTTTTGTCATGGTCCACTTTCTCGATCAAATTATTGCCGCTAGAACAAGATGAGCTAGGTGGAGAATTACTAACACTGTGAGACCCATATTTGATAAAGGTTAGCGTTAAAAGTGATGCGCTGCCTGATTCTAGCAAAGATTGAGCATTAGACAATGATTCCAACGATTTTCCATTGATCTAAAAGTGAAAACCCTAAGTTAAAAAAAAAAAAAAAATCCGAGAAGTAAGACAGTGTTAACATACAGAGAGCAATCTATCTCCGATAGAAATTGTTCCATCTTGAGCAGCTGGTGATCCAGGTAACAAAGAGCTAACAAATACCCCGGATTCAATGCCCAATCCAGATGGACGCCCGCTTCCCAACTGCAAGTTAACAGTATTGACTCCGCGACAGGGAATCAACTTTCTGCGTTTCACAACTAAGTTTAATGTACTGCTACTAGCTCGAAATAACTCTATCATGTTCTTTCTATCCATGTTGGTCACGTCAACAGAGTTTATTTTTAAAATGCAATCACTCAGCCTGTCAAATAACATTTGCTTTTAACAAATCTATACAAGCGCAAAGGAAAATCTTCAAAATAAAAACGTAATCGTACTTTAGACGCCCATGCGCTACGCTACCCTTTTGAATATTGCTGACGTAAAATGAATTATCATTAGAAAATAGAGGATCACCTTTACCCCCTGCTATTTCAAAACCAGGATTTTGAATGTCAAATTCTCTCTATAAGAATGGCAATTCATTATATACAACTGGATTTTTCTAATTCTACAAGTTAAGAGTACCAATGTAACGTCTAGAGTTTCCACATCAAATTCTTGTAGATCAGCATCAATAGCCGAATCTCTACTATAATTATTGCCAACTGAATTGAGCTGCTTAATACGAGATTCCTTCTCGAGGTGCGCTTCCATTTTTTCTCTTAATTCTTTGAGCTCTTTGTTAGACTCGTTTCGCTGTCTCTTAATATCATCAGAGTCTCTTAAAGCTTCCGCTAAATCACTAACGGCCCTATCTCTTTCACGACGTAGTTTGTCACAAAGGGTACGTATACTTTCTCTTTCTAATACTATCTTATCTCTTTCACTGAAAGCCCAATCGCGTCTGCGTTTGCAGACTTCAGCTTCTTGGTGAGCTTCTGAAATTGGGTACATAGATATTTTACCTTAACACATCCCAAAGTATCAAATGACACAACCAAACAATGCTTATGACAGTAAGCAATTGTTAAGCGCAATTACACGGATGTAGCGTAGTACTGACGAAACCTTACCAGTAAGCTCAGCTTGTAGCCTATCAAATTGCCTCCTTAAAGATTCAATTTCCCTGTTAGCTTGATCCAAATCATCCATTCTTTGGCATTGATTCTTAGTATGTTTGGAAGGCATGGGTTCCCAACTACCACTGAGTTGTGATAAATTTCTTTCCTTCCTCGTGTCATTCGTCTTTTCCCCCCATTGCCTCTGTTCTCCTTTACCTCCACTAATGCCCCATTCTCTGTTGTCTTCCCGTCCAGTAACAAAATCTCCATACTTTTCCCTCAAATCATTACATTCTTTGATAGCGTGATCTCGGTCTTGAAGCACAGCAGTAACTTCACGACGCAAACTCTCAACTTCTTCAAAAGTGGCTTTCTTGAGACCTTCAGAGGCTTTAAGTTTTTGTTGAGCACTCGTAAGTTCCTCCTGCAACCTTTCAATCTCCTTGTGAACGGTATCTCTCTCAGACATTACAAGATTATACTCTTTGCAAGTAGCGTTACGTTCTTCCGTCAATCTACTAATATCTTTCGTGGCTTTAATTCGAAAAGCCATTGCCTGGGTTATTTCCTTCATGGCCTCATCCCTCTGCTGTTGAACTTTGGAAAGTTGTTCTTTAGCTTCATTTCTTTCCCTCAGAGCATTATCCCATTGACGAATGGCCGCTGTGCATTGTTGCTGCAAACCATTCCTTTCCCTAATAGCAGTCTTCAATTCATGAACCACTTCATCGTATCTCTTTCTCAAACACGTTAGCTCTTCCTGCGTCACTTCTAACTGAGAAACTGTGGCACTGTGCGTTGACATTAAATCTCCATAACGTTTGTGAAGGTTTTCGTACTCCTCTTTTAGCGCTTCATATTTACGGGCGGTGGTAAGGTACATTTGGTGGGTCGCCGCTTCCCCACCACCTCCGCCCATGTTTTCACCCATTTTGTTCTTCCTAATGTTGGCTGTGAAATAGCCATTGTAACCCCCATATCATCAATAAATACATTTTCAACACTTTTCCATATTAGTTAACGCTTTAAGGTTAAATTTTTAAGGTAGGCAAGGAATCCAAGAGGCACATGAGTCACCAATCTCACGACCCATGATTCAACTGAGTTAACTGGCTTTTTAAACTACTTGACAGTTAGACGACTACTTGTCTCTCCTTAGTCTTACTCTTAGCTAACTTCTAACTTAGCTACGTGACTAAGTCCGACACAAACATCAAAATCATTTCTACCAATCAAACACTTTTAAAACAAATTTATAAAACTCAATAATTAAGTTTTAATATATCACGTAGCGGCCCGGATTATCCGTAAAGGGAGGGCGGAAAATGTTTATCAAAAATCATCATTATACATCAAGCCTTGGCTTAATAAGAACTCTAGTCTAACTTCACCATTATCTTATTTTATTAAAAAAAACCAATATTAAACTTTACTTACGTGTTACTGTTGCTTAAAATATGAATAAAAGCGCAACACTTCGAACAAAGGCCTCATTATTACAAAATGCGAAACAAATTAACATTCACAATCAAGAAAGAGAGACACAAATAAAAAACGACCAACTTCACGGAAAACTGCACACTATTTGAAGTAATCTACCGCTAGAGGGAACTAGCGCAAAACGCGATATTTCCCATTCCCAATTCAACCTGACAGCACCATTCAATGTCTACAATATTCTCGTAACCTTATAACAAACAGGAATTAGACTGTCAGGATAAGTTGTCGTGAACTAGAAAACCGAATTGAATTTGTTTTCTACAGTTCCAGCTGGCGGTGATGTGGAATAAGGTACTCCTATGGAAAAATCATTGAACTATGTTCAGGTTAGGTTGACTAATCACGAAACGAAAAACAACGTTTTCAAATCAGCTTAAGAAATAAAAACGTAAAAATTTGATATCAGTGAACCATAAAGCGTAAACTTTACCAAACCAAATTCGCCTCAATTATTTGACAGCGCAGTTGAGCAAAGTCAAAAAAAAAAAAAAAAACAATTGAAACAAATTTCATAGTAAAATATATGCATGAATAAATTTAGGAAATCACGCAAACCATTATAATATTTTTTTATCGATTCTTTAGCATTTACTAAATAAAACAATAAATTACATTAACAAGGTATATCTTTGGTTGTTTTTTTTTCTTCTTCTTCTGTAATTAATAATAGCAGCGGTGTAAAAGCCTCTTTAATTTGTAGGGTTATGCAATATCTTCCATATTTGCGTTAAAAATCTATATAGAATATTATCTTTCTGGCATTATTAAAGTTTTTTTGTGGTTTTCATAATTATTAATTAATTATGTAGATATTGTAAAAAGCTCAGGGAATGTCTGAATTATTTCCGATACAATATCTTTTTCATTTTGGGAGAACTCTTCCTCGCTTAAAATGGAGGAAAAACAGAGTGAAATGCCCTCAATTTGATGTCGATGGTCGTCGTAATCTGTATTAGCAATCAGAGATAATAATAATTCGTGATAGGTCAGACGCCGCTAAAAAAAACCATGTTTAATTCGCAATTAATTAACTTTCCTATAATAAATTAAATTAAAAATTGGTCGGTTATTTTAAATTAAAACAAACCTCAGTTCCAGGGGGTAAATCGGTTAGCTGTCTAACAATGATATCAAGGAGTACTTTAATGTCATTAACGTAAAAATGTTTGGCACAATCAGGGAGAGAGAAAATATCAACCATGAACTTTAAAACTGAATTTGGCATATCGGGTAAATCAGGATGGAGGAGTTGAATTGGATCATCTAAAAATAAATAAATAAATACTTAATTAATTTTTAAAAATAATATTAGTAATTCAAATAATACCTTCACGATTAATTAAAAGCATAAGTTTTTCAGTCAAAGCTGTAGCTTCGGATCTTTCGGATAAAGCGTCCAGAACTATATTATCTAGCTTCCCAAGATGAATATTTAAAGCTAATATAACAGTCAAGGCAATATTTGATATTTCTTCATCAATGGCTTCGTCAAGAATTGATTCAACTCGTCCCAACAAAAATAAAACAAAATTCTTGTTTAGAAAATCTGTAAAAAAAACCTTATTTGAATAAAATTCGTAGTAACTAATACAATAGTTTGAAATATGATTCACATACCATAAATACTTCTCGGTGGTTCCACATCAGGGAAACTCAATATAATGGTCAGCATTTTAGCACACCTTTTAAAACGATCGTGATCTAGATTGGGCGAAAAAAAAAAAAAATGAACGGACTTATTCTGAATTAAAACAAATAATAAAAACCTCTTATTACAAAATAATTAGCATTTAATTAGTCTTAAAAACGAGGACTAATGCGCCGCCATTGCTTTTTAGTGGCGTCTGCTAGCCAGAACCTTTTACTCCCAGGGGATTGGTTGCATTCTCACAGGCTGAGAAATAAGAAAAATTTGCTATAGGATATATGTACAGTGACCCCCCCCCCCAAATGCAAAAATATACTTAATATAGCGCAAAAATAGGGTCAAAACTTCTTTTAAATTTATTGGTCAATTGTCCAGTGAGTGTCCCCCTTTATTTTTAAAAAGTTATGGAACAATTTTATTCAACAAAGTCCAGTTTCCCATGTGCTTATTTCCGGCCCTGGAGAAAACTAAGGGCAGACCGGAAAATAAGAAAACTCTCTTAAACTTAAAGGAGTGTGTCCACCACCACTTTGAGAGGAAATTTTATAGGACTTAGTTCACTAAAGTGGGCAAATATAGTGTCCCATTTCATAGTCAAGTTATTGGATAAAGTTAATGGTCAAAATGTCCAGTAAACCCCTAAGTTTTTAAAACAATTGTGGGATATTTTAAAAATTTTATTGGACAATGTCCAGCGTCCTGCACTTATTTCCAGCCCTGAGTAAGAGGTTTGATTTAGCAGACGCCTCTAAGCCAATGGCTGGGCAATAGACTAATAGAGTAATATCTTTCACATATATGGCAACGTCACAACCCTCTATCTCTTACCTTAGTGATATCCCCCCTTCCGAAGGCAAATAGTATTCTCTAACACAAAGTTGCCTCCAACGAAGGGGATACACAGTTCACTCCCCCTCTATACCGATATTACTCTATTCAACACTAATTGTTTCGCAATAAGTGATAATTTATTATTATTTTTTTTTTAATATTTTTTCTTTCAGGTATAATGTTATTTTCCTTTCAAAAAAACCATTCAAATCCACAATAGAAGTTACAAATGAAGCCTACCACTAACATGTTGCTGAATCTCTGTGGCAAGCTCCATAGGCAAAACAGACATGATCAGTTGTTCCACGACACTTTCATCAAGTTGACAAAGAGATTCAAAAACTTTGAGCAATGAGAATCTAAGAGTTCTTCTGGGTTCCTAAAAAGTTATTTTAGAATAGACATATTATAGATTATAAATTTTAAACTCCCAATAAAGTGATATATATATTTTTTCTTTCTTTAGCCAATACCATTTGATAATAAATAACTAAAGTATTAACAGAGTCATAGCTGTCCCTCTTTATCACTTCGCAACAAATCCTTGGATCTGCATCTCCCTAAAAAAAATGTAGAAAAATTAAATTCCTCAATAAAACAAAACAGTTCAAGCATAAAAAAACAAAAAAATTACCAAAATAGAATTAACTTCAACAAGATAATCATTGATAACCATCTCATCCTCATAAATGGGCCAACTCCTTTGTTGTTGGTCATTCTTACAATGCCACAGACTTTCCAAAATTTCTTCTAGGCGTTTTTTATCCTGACCTTGGTAAATTGTTTTGTAATTTGTCTATATTGAAATTAAAAAGACATTTATGTTATTATATAACCTCTCAATTTTGTACTCTTGGCCCTATTGGATATGAAAACATACCCTGTGGTCTTCTAATTCACACAAAATTTTGTTGCACAAATTGGAAGATTCAGGAACATGTTGCCTGAGTGTCTCAAAAATACTTCCAACAGAAAGAATTGAAAGCTTGTAGTTGAGTTTAGTCCTATTACGAATATGTTCCACCATTTCGGGAACCAATTCCGAAGGGATTGATATATCAGGAGGAGGTTTGGCTTTCGGAACTTTATCTTCAGTTTGAGTTGAGACGTTTGAACTAATTATTATGGGAGCCGCGATACTAATAGCTAAAGAGGACCGGGCTTTAAGTTTCGGAGATGGAGAAACTACAACTTTCCTTCTATTACTTGTAAGATCATTTTCAAAAATAGGTTCTTTGTTTTTAACGGGTGATAATGGGGGAGATGATATGGGTGAAGCTATTGGTGATGATATAGGAGAAGATACTAGTGGTGGTGATCTTGATTTGCATAGAGTATTTGTTGTACTAATAGTTCCATAGACGCTTTCAGTTACGGAGTTTGCGTAGCTAGATTTTTTACTATTGGATCTCTTAATGATGGGCTTAGGAGCGGGCGTTTCTGTAGCTAACTCATCCCGAAATTCAACAAGATTCCTAACATAAAACATTATTAGTTTTTTTTTTTTACGCTTTAACATCAAAGATTAAATGTACTCTAAAATAATACCTAAATAAAGTTCTATGCTTTGGCGAAAACCCATCACCAGTATCAGATTTCACTTGTAATGTCTCAAGAATTTGGTTAATTTCTTTTAATAATTCTGGGGTTGATAACTATAAATAAAACCAACCTCAATTAGAGAGAGCGAGAGACCCATTTTCTAAAGCGTTAACAAATTCCTTCTCCTTACATCTAGGAATCCGACGTAGGTGCGGGGAACATATCCTATATGACCCCTCTTATTAATTGCATACCACCAATGCGGGTCGTTATTTTTGATATCGACAATTAAAAGCTTCTCTCCTTCTCTAATTCCCAATGTATTGGCATGAACTGGTGCTAAATCGTACAGCGCGACGCAACAACGAGCCATATTTGGTTCTAATGGAGGTTTAAAAATTATCATTATAGCTCATCATTATGCCTTCAAGGGAGGAAAAAGGGGTGTTGTTTCTTTGGTCTAAAAATCTCCAAGGGACACAGTCACTTACCTAGGAACAAACATGACTATGCAAAGGCTTAGCAAACATGTTCGTTTTGTACCGTCTTTTCCTTATCCAAAACGAAATAAATGGTTTAAATTAACCAATATAGTAAATAAATTATATAAAACAACAAGATAACAATTACGCAAACATATTTAACTACAAAATGAGGCTTAAATTTTCAACCACCGGCTCTGAAGTTCGTCCATTTCCATAGATATGTTAAAAGGGTAGATACACAATTCAATGGGAGGTCGACGTGGAAGGGGCAACGAGCAGACAGCCGCTATTTTCTGGGGGTAGCCGTATAAAACGCCATCTATCGGGAACTTTCGAAACTAAATTAAAGGATGAGCTTAGAGTAGTGGCACTCTATGTTAACCCCCTATAGGGCATAATAAGTCAAACCCTCGGAGATGCCATTACTCCATTTTATACGAGCTAAGAGCAGAAAAACGTATTTTATAAATTTTACACCTGTAAAATCGTTTAAAAAACACTTGGAACTTGTATTTCTACTTACTTTCGAGGAAATACCACCGTTTTCTGAAGGTAAGAGTCTTTTTTATACATTTATTAGTAATAAAAACATTTAAGGCGAGCTAAGCCTTGGTCATGGCCATAATGTAGATTTGATTTGCACATAGAGAAAAGAGGCTGTACTTTTGTGACTTGGAAAATTTATTTTTTAGGCTTTTCGAACATTTCTATGGCAAAATGAGGTAGGAGACTAATGAAATATTTAGAGGATAATTTTGGAAGCAAGGTATCATTGATGAATTGGTTGTCTTTCACTATCATCAAGATTTCGATGTTATCGGGTGGCACAAATACTGCCCAAAAGCATACGGGTACGTTACACACGAAAAGCTGACCCTGAATCTGATGATAGACGTTCCAGTTCATCCGTTTCTTCGTCAATTTAAAGGTAAAAGTTACCCGAAGCTGCTTTTCCTCTGATAGTTTCTTTATTCTTGAAAATAGTGTAAGGGCATTTGATCTCCACTAAGTACAGCTGGTCCTCAACCAGTATAAGGCAATCGGGGCTTGCCCCAAGGAAGCAAAATTGTGGATTAACAATCAAACCCACAGAGGTGTGACACTGGGTATTGATGTGTTGCCTGAATATTTGAAAAAGCAGCGGGTTCATGCTTCAATCCATGATCAAAGGACAACGCTCCCATTTCTTCTAATGCTTCAGATTGTTGCTCGAGAGTCAAATTACGGAGAGTCAGTTTAGGGATAATTTCATCGGTTACATTAATTTGATCTCCAAATTAGGATGGAATCGCGAACCGTACGGTTTGAGCGCTCTACGTAGTCTCTTTCCAGTGGTGGGAAAGAAATCTGATTTTGTAAAATGTTTTGAACAAATCCGTAAACTGGAGATATCAGTGGACAGAGGTCCTACAGCTGTTGTTATAGAATTAATCCACTTCTTTCTAGTGGCAGTCTCTTTCGGAAAGTTGTGGTAAGAAAGAAAACGTTCTTTACACCTACAGTTTGAACGCAGCAAACATGAGTTGAAGCCATGATTGTTACATAAATAAGTAAATAAAAACGTTTATGTTATGTTTTGTTTTATGCCTTTAAATATAGAGACACGCACTTAACAAAGTTTGTTATGGTGGGCACCATTATCGACTCTTATTTTAAGAATATGTAACAGTTTAATGTCCGGATATTTAAATATCAGTACCTTAAAACGTTGCTAACGTTTTTTTAACATGATAAAATAACGTTTTTCAACGCTGAAAACAACGCTAATCACTAATCTGCCGTGTTTTACAAGACCAAGGCTTAGCTCGCCTTAAATGTTTTTATTACTAATAAATGTATAAAAAAAGACTCTTACCTTCAGAAAACGGTGGTATTTCCTCGAAAGTAAGTAGAAATACAAGTTCCAAGTGTTTTTTAAACGATTTTACAGGTGTAAAATTTATAAAATACGTTTTTCTGCTCTTAGCTCGTATAAAATGGAGTAATGGCATCTCCGAGGGTTTGACTTATTATGCCCTATAGGGGGTTAACATAGAGTGCCACTACTCTAAGCTCATCCTTTAATTTAGTTTCGAAAGTTCCCGATAGATGGCGTTTTATACGGCTACCCCCAGAAAATAGCGGCTGTCTGCTCGTTGCCCCTTCCACGTTTTTTTCGTTAAGCCTAATGGCGTTTTCCTTTGGGCAGATTTTTTACTGCCGGAGGCGCTGGAAAAACCTTTGCGTATTCCAATGGTTTAAGCTCAGTAGTGACGAGACGCTGTGCATGCTCCATTGGTAAAATTTGCCTTGAACTCCCAGCGCCATGCCAGCACTACTGACTTGCCAACACGGCAATAATAATTCGAAACATGGCGCTTATAAAGTCCATTGGAATACGATTTCATGGGCTATCGGTTCATAATTATCGTCTGCTCGAACGTCGGCGTGCTAAGTAGTGATCTTGTAATTATCAGGCATATTCATGTCCCTAGAAAAAAATGTAGATGGCGTTGGTAAAGCCAAGGCCCAGTTGGATGTCCGCAAAGATCCCAAAGGTCGAAAAGCAAAGTGGGTGTGGTAAAGTGCATCAAAAATGATCAAAGAATGGCACTGCGCAAGCTCTAAATTGAGTAGAACTGAACTGAACTACTTTTCGGAAGGGAAATTCGGCTTTCACGCTTTTGTTCCGGCAATTAGGGCGATGGGAATGTGACATTTTTCCAATGGAATATGCATACTACAACATTTATTGTGTCGTCACGATCACGTGATCGTAACACCAATGGATTTACATGGCAAACTTGCATTTATCGGTTCTCAAGGGGCATTTTCCACCCTACCAATGGAATACGCGCTTTGTACTAGGATAAGAACCGACTTCTTCCGAACATAGCTATTTCGTACCAAAGTCGAACGAATAGTGTGTTCCATTGGAACAAGATTAAATTATGTTACTGTCATGGGTATATTCCATTGTCATTTGAAGTTGTCGATAATTTGTTTGATCCTGTAACAGCATTACGCGAAATTCGGTTTTTTTGCCGCCAGCGCCGGCAACACAAAATTGGCCCAAAGGAAAACGGTATTAGCCAGCGAAGTGGATCTAGACCCTTTATAGTTTTACTATATCTATGTCCATTTCAAAACTTCTTGTCTAAGGCATAGCCAACTCGATCACGCGCAACACGACGCAAGCTGCTCGCGCTATAGAAGCCCGTTTAAAGAATTCGATTTACATGTATAAGCGCAGCTTTTAAGATTATTCAAAGGAACCCAAAATTAACATTAAGTTCTATGGGAGGAGGTAGCTTTTTTGGCCAGATCCTTTGTCCTATACATCCGAATGACCTGAAATTTTAAAGAGACGTGAGTTTTGGCGTGTTTTATTATACTTAAGAGGTCTAAGCTTCTAGAGTGGTTAGTTTTTCTTATGAAAATTATTTTCCAAAGTCAAAATGATGGCTTCAGTGCTAAGACTGAATATATCTTCGGATCTACTGGTCCAAATGTCCGGAAATTTTAATGAGAGGTGTGTTACAATCTATTATATTATACTAAAAAGGATTCAAACTTTTAGAATGAAAAATAAAAATCAATTTCTAATGTCAAAATTGTAAATTCAGTATAGAGTAATTTCGGTTGAGAGGGGGAGTGAACTGTGTATCCCCTATGTTAGGGGCAACTTTGTACTAGAGAATACTATAGGGTTGTAAGTCGGAAAATTTTCCGCGGAAAATTTTCCGCTCGGAAAATTTTCCGGAAAATGACCGAGCTATATTTTTCCGGAAAATTTTCCGTATTTTTCCGCTACCGGTTTTTCAATTAAAAGGTTAAAACTTTGAAATTTTTCAATTGCCTTTCTTTTCAAAACACTCATTATTTTGTTTTAGGTGAATTCGGAGAGGTAAAAAATTGTCCAAGGGCACAGAGTCTAGTGACCCCTATTCTCTATAGGAAAAGGTCACTCATTTGCTATCGCTTGCATGCATAGGGTTACTGTTTGCTCTTATGACGGTATAAGGCGTTAGAGAGTCGAGACCTAACCGTTAAGAGACCCAAGTGAAACTAAAATTATCAGGCATAAAGGATAGTGATCGTCTGCGTCATTGTAAGGGAAACGAGGTGTTATGTTGTTAATGTTATTAAGTTTGTTAACCCTGTTTAAAGTCACAAATTATGGGAAAATCAACCACTAATATTTGGTGGTACTTTAATAAATCTACTAAAGATGGCAAAATAACTGGAGAATGTTTTAAATCTTTAAAAGTTAGATAAATTGACTCAAAGCTCACATAATTGCTAGTTTTATATTTTTCCGATTAGCGGAAAATTTTCCGCGAAGAGGAAAATTTTCCGGAAACGTTTCCGGAAAATTTTCCGCGTTTTATTTTAACGGAAAATTTACAACCCTAATTTTTTATCAGTATCCAAGAGAGAGAGAGAGGGATAGGATATAAAAGCGGTACGAGCATAATAGTAGTAGTAGTATTAGCAAGAAGCGATATCTAGTTTACTAAGGATAAACTATATTACATGCTTAAGTATTCGCACACCATAGTCCCAGTCCCCCTTTCAAAATAAAAGGGGGGACGTAAAAGGAGGCTATTTCGCCCCTCCTCAATCGGAAAATACGTAGTTTTCGTCATTCGCGTCGCACTAACGTGAGTTTTCAAGAACCAATGAGATGCTGGTTGTAATTTAGAGGCGGGGATTAACTCAGGACCTACGTTTGGACTGGACATAAAGCTAGAAATGTATACCTTCTCCCTAGTAAACTAGATATCGCTTTTTGGTATTAGTAATTAAATTAGTAACTTGAAAAATATGCTAAATACAAAGGAAAATATTACATTCACAATAGAGAATTACTAGATTTTAAAGTTGTATTCCCGCCTAATCTAGGTCTAGATTATAAATATCTGTGTATTGAGGAAGGTAAGCTCTTTCAGTTCGTAATGGAATCCCAAAAATTAATTTAAAAAATGTATTTCTTTATTTAGTTTGCGAAAAGACTGGCGTAAGTGGTTAATTTTGATCCCTTACATGTTCTTTCAGTAAGCATCTATAGATGGGGACCGCGGTTTGGACGTTACTCTTCATCCCCCCATCCTCCTTGCATCATGAATGGTAAGACCATGGACTCGATTTACATATTCTCAACTTTGCATAAGCTTTCAGTAGTAATACTTCTCAAGTAAGAACAAGACGACCCAAGGGCTCGTAATAGTAGCCACATCGTACCGTAACTTATGTTTATAAAATTTATGTGAATAGCCCCTCGATGCGCTACTTTTAACTGTGCTAAAATGATTACCCGTAATCCTTACTTCAATAAATTTATTTATAATATAATTGTAATAATGCGACGCAAAGAGAAACTTTGAGTGAGTAGCCCCTCGATGCGCTACCCTTAACATTGCCAAAATGATTACTTGTAAGACCATTCTAAAAACAACAATGCTAAAATTATTACACACAAGTAACCCTTAATAGAAGAACAGAAAGTTTTAGTGATTACCCCCTCGATTATTGAGCTACCTTTAACAGTGCTAAAATGATTACGAACTTAAAGCTCGATTAATACACGTACAGAAAGTTTTAGTTTACAACATAGACTTATGCCGACTCATAATTTTCGCATCTTATAAATTTCAAATTATCCTTAAGATCTGAACCTAATTATAATTTTAAAATCATTCGGAGGTATTTCCGTAATGTTTTTCCGTGCAGACTGGTCCTATAATTAGAAGAAGAATCGATAAAAAATCACTTGATTTTCCAATTCACCCTCCCTTTAAGGGATAATTCACTAGAAGTATATTTATTGTAGTAGGGATAGCGAGAGTACGTAATGGATGTGGCTTAATTATGGCCTAGACAATCTGGTACAATCTTGTATAATCTAATACTTTCTAAAAGGCATGTTTTGGACAAGGAGGATGGGGTTGGGTTTTTTATCTTGGAAAATAGTTACAAGTACTGAATTTACAATTTTGACATTGGAAATAAATTTTTATTAAAAAACTCTATCGACTCTAAAAGCTTGAATAATCTAATACTTTCTAAAAGGCATGTTTTGGACAAGGAGGATGGGGTTGGGTTTTTTATCTTGGAAAATAGTTACAAGTACTGAATTTACAATTTTGACATTGGAAATTAATTTTTATTAAAAAACTCTATCGACTCTAAAAGCTTGAATCCTTTTTGAATAACACACGTCTCATTAAAATTTCAGGTCATTTGGATGAATAGGACAATGGATGTGGGCAAAAAACCTACCTCCTCCCATAGAACTTAATGTTAATTTTGGGTTCCTTCGAACTCTCCGCCGATAGTTCAAAAGTCCCACTTTTTGGCCGATTGAATGGGCTTCTATAGCGCGAGGCGAGCAGTTTGCGTTGTCGAGTGCGTGATCGAGTGGGCTATGTCTAAGGATAAAATAGTGGGACAAGTTGCCAGTTGGTCTCAAAGAAGAATAGAAATAAGTAAACAAAAAAGTGGACAATATCATAATCTTATATAATAATATTCAGTGAAATATTTAAAAGGTTTTTCAGCTCTAATTTATCAAATCAGTATACTTAATTTATCAAGGTTTTTACTTTTTTTGGAAATAGAGAAATGCTGTCCAAAAACGTTCTTGCTTATTTCCGCCCCTGACCTTCCTTTAACGCGACAGTTTTCATCGCCGATTCGTTCATTTCTGGAGTAAGCGATCATTCGTGGTTATCTGTTTTAATCTACCTTAAAGTGTTAAAATACGTAAGTTTAATGAAAATTAGAGCTATTATGGATAATTAATAACTACTTTAAATTAATATTTCTGGTCAAACAACGTTATTTATACGTTTTCTTTGAATATACATACCTTGTCGTATGATGTAAGCCTTGGTTCGTATTTTTCAGCATGGCACCACGCAAAGGAAAGCAGAAGGAAGAAGCTCCCGTTGTCGCTTTGGGACCCCAAGGTTTGGAAGGAGAAAATGTTTTTGGTGTAGCTCACATTTACGCCAGTTTCAACGACACCTTCGTTCACGTAACGGATCTGTCTGGAAGGTAAAACCGCTAACACACTTCTCTATAAATCATGCCCATATACACGTATTGCGTATGGTATATAGGGAAACGATAGCCAGAGTAACTGGTGGAATGAAAGTGAAAGCTGACAGAGATGAAGCATCTCCATACGCCGCTATGTGCGCTGCCCAAGACGTTGCTGAAAAATGCAAATTAGTAGGAATTACTTCCCTTCACATTAAGCTTAGAGCCACTGGTGGTACCAGAACTAAAACTCCAGGACCCGGTGCTCAGTCTGCTTTGAGAGCTTTAGCTCGTTCTGGAATGAAAATTGGCAGAATTGGTGAGTTCAATCTCTTAACTTCTAGTTTTAAGTATTATTTGGTATTATAATGTTTAATTGCGTTTGCAGAGGATGTAACACCAATTCCATCAGACAGTACTCGTAGGAAGGGAGGTCGTCGTGGTAGGAGATTGTAAACAAATAAAAACTATATGTTTTTGTGGATTCCATTAATAAAAAAAATCTATGAAAACAACTAGTTTATTGGTGTATGTACATAAACTTAAGCAAAAGCGCTGCTTAACTGTGAAGGCTTAAATACTCCTTTCTCCGTAATAATTCCACCCGTGATTAAACTAGCGGGGGTAATATCAAATGCTGGGTTCCAACATTTAACACCTTCAGGTGTAATTCTAATATCTTTGATATGGGTCATTTCCCTCTCTGACCTTTCCTCTATGGGAATGTCTTTCCCGGACTTAGTTTCTAAATCAATTGTACTTAAAGGAGATGCTATGTAGAATGGCACATTGTGATATTTTGCAACAACGGCAATTTGATAAGTTCCAATCTTATTGGCTGTATCCCCATTAGCAGCTACTCTATCAGCTCCAACCACAACAGCGGTAACTTTCTTTGTTTGCATCAGAGCAGCCACCATGTCATCGCAAATTAAGTGGAATGGTAACTCATCATGTAGTAATTCAAAAGCGGTTAAACGGGAACCTTGATTATAGGGTCTGGTTTCGGTGCAATAAACGTGATTTAGTTTCCCTTTCTTCCGTAAACTTCTTATAACACCTGTGGGATACTTTCAATTAATTTTACATTTTTCAATTATGATATAAAGACATCTTCGTAATTTGTACCCAATGCCGTTCCATATCCAGCTGTAGCTAAACTCCCAGTATTACAATGAGTTAGTACCACATGAGGTCCTTCATTATCTTGGTTCTTGATGATATGACTAGCACCGTAATCTCCAATAGCTTCATTGGTTTTAACATCCTCCTTCATGATAGCTACAGCTTCCTCTATGATTCTAAAATACAATTAATTAGCAGGAAATGAAATAAAATTTAAAAGGGCGGGTAACGTAACATTATGCCTGAAAAACATGACCTTTTTTCTAAATATAAAAGGAAAAATAATAAAAATAAAATAAATGATCTCTTATTACAAAATAATTAGCATTTAATTAGTCCTAAAACCGAGGACTACCGCGCCGCCATTGCTTTAGTGACGTCTGCTAAATCAAACCACTTAGCCCAAAGGTGATTGGTTGAATTCTCACAGACAGAGGTGAGGGCGGTTCGATTTAACAGACCCCACTAAACCAAGTGCGGCGCAGTAGTCCTCGTCGTTTTCAATACAAGTTAAATGCAAATTACTTTGTAATAAGAGATAATTTATATTTTTTTAAAGAATTTTCCTTTAATGTTTAGAAAAAGGCCATTGTTTTAAGATATAACGTAATGTTACCTCAAATTTTCCTTTAAAAAGGTAAACTCACTTTATTTTCAATTCACCAACACTTACGGTTTCCCCAGTAAGAATTTTTACCAAAGACTTAATTCTGTCAGCGGACTGCTTCATGTTGACGGCCGTTGGTCTGGCAGATATTAAATAGTCTAATTTTTCATTTATAAAATTGGTCAATTCCGACAAAGTTTTAAAGTTAGTTTTTATAAGTTCCACAGCAAGGCTAAGTGATCCAACAATGGCTATTGCCGGAGCTCCTCTCACCTTAAAGGTTAATTAACTGCCATCAATTATAATTACTAAAAAAATAATTTAATTACCGGAGCATTTGTAATAGGGACTTGGCAGTACTACGTCATGCAACGTCAGGCTACCTTCCATTAGTGCTAAAAAACATACCAGGAGGAGGGGCTTATGTAGCTTTCATTCTGTTAAAAAAAACATACCATAATGGCGCCGGGGGCGGAGTTAAGCCTGAATTGCCAAGTCCCTATTCAATTATGATGCCTAATACAGTTACCTTCATTTGCCTTATGGCATTCCAACCATCTTCTACTGACAATACATCTTCAAATTGACTTTTCTCTGGCAATAGTAATTGGTTTAGTATTGTTAATCGCCCATTTTCGTATTTAATCGCTTCCAACATGATTTTAAATCTAATTAATTAACTACTAAGTGGTAATCCAAAGGGAAGAAATAAAACCACCAAGTGAGAGAGAGATAACAGCTTATCATATCATAGTAGGATAGTAGTAAAGTATTAGGATATTCTACTATTGGCGGGAAGTTTAAAAAAGAGCGTCACCCATAAAGATGACACACTAGTTGGCATTTGACACGCGCCAAGGCGTGTCGGATAACCAAACCATAAGGAAACGTCTTCTTCTATAGAGTGCTGTCAGAAGCGCCGGTGTGACGTCACCCATGCTGTTTTCCCATAAAGAAAAAACGGTAACTGTCATAGCCGCCCATTGCTAAAGGCAGACTCGTGACGTTTAACCTTGGATCTGACGTCACAACTGACAGCACTCTATAGGCGGGAAACGTGGCTGTTGACGCGCATGTCAGAAAAAAATGTGAAGTCCCCAATGCCACGTGGCTTATGACATGGAAAAAAAAAACAAATTTAAACCTTGTACTTTTTTAAAAACCAGAGGTTTTCGAGCATTTATTCTCAAAGAATTCTAGACCCTTCCTAACAGTTTTTCGCTGAAAATGTTAAATTTATACAAAATTAAAAATAAAAATGTTACTTCATATATATATATACACATGGAAAATTTTTCAAAAACTTAATTTTAACTACATTTTTATAAACAAATTTTCTTTGGCGATAAATGAGTGGCTAAACAGAGCTACAATTGTTCTAAAACGCGGAGATAATTTGGTTAGACTTTCTTTAATAATTTGGTTTACTAGAGACACATTGATTAACTACGTAGCGGAATATCTTTGTAGAAGTAGCGTGTGACATCCATCGCACACTCTAACGGGTCTAGCGGATGAGGGAAGAGGCATTGTGTTATCTGAACAAGCTGAGCAATAAATTTCACCACAATAACGACAGTGGTGCTGTTAAATAAAAATTACAATCATTTCTATCCCGCCGAAGTTGGTAGTAAAAAACCTAGTTGTACCTTTCTTTGAGTAATAGAGAACGGTTTTTCACATTGATTACAATTTTTCACCTCTTTGTCATCTGTCCATACGGCTTCTTTGAGGTTCCGATGACTTTCTCGTAAATCTTCAACCATCAACTGAGATCTTTAATTAATAAATAGAACTAGAAACACTATAAAACCGTTACTTTCATATTGGAAAAAATTATATTTACTCTTTAAGCTGCGAGCCAACTTCCTCCAAAGTCATTTCATGATCGTCACACTTTTTTTGTAAACCCCTATAATCATTCTGTAGCTTCTCATATTTCTCCGTCATGGATTTCATTTCTTCAATTTGAGCCCGAAGATTCGCTAACTTATCTTTTTGATCATCTACGACGGCTTGCAACGAACTCCTCCATTCCTTTTCAATTTTTAAATCAGATTCTAACGCCGCCCTTTTAAAATAAATACGTTAAAACTTAAATGAAGTTGAAAACCACGCGTAAGTACAACACCGAAAAATACCTTCGTCTATCGCGTTCGGCTAACTGAACACTTAACGTCAATGTTTGATCTTCCGCTTGTAATCTTTCATCATCTGAGATTTTTAACCTAAAAGTTAGATAAATAAAATCAGTAAATCCATAAAATAATTAAACTTTGTGGCAAATACTACGCAAAAAATACAACGATAAGCTTTCAATTTTTTTTTGAGCATTTATTCAGCTTTTACAGTGATATAACTTTTTTTTTTTTTTTAATCTTTGGTTAGCTTTTGAATAAATAAATAAATAAATTACATTAATTTACATATTAAAATTAGTGTTTGTTAATTAAAAATCAAATGAAATTCCACAGTATTAATTTCGCTTCGCCTTTTGTAAAAAAAGGAATGTAAAAAATAAATTTCAAAGCTTAGTATATAGTATTACATTCACCACTGACTAGCGTCGAGATTCATTCAATGTTGGTTGTTTAGTTTAGTTTTGTTTGTTTCATTTTGCTATATGTACGATTTTAGATATCACAATAGCCCCACTACTTTTAAATATAATGATATGATCTTAAATGACGACGTGATTTGCGTGATATTTTTTTTTTAACTTAAAAGTAGTACTTGCCACAAAATTATTATTATTATTTTTTTTTAATATATATAGTTCCGATTCTAAAACTATGCCTATTTCGACAGTTTAAAGCCCAAAACCTAGGTTTAATCAATCACAAGTACATGACTTTTTAGGCCAGCTAATTCCCTAAGACAAATCTCACGCTTGCTTAAGAACACAACACCGATGGGGGAAAGGGGGGGAAGGGGGCTTTAGAAGTATTATCGTAAAAGCGTAAGCTCACATCTTGAGCTCATTCAAAATCATAGCTAGGTTTATTTAATCCTACATCTACAAGAGTAGAAGCTCAAAAAGGCAGATTGTATGTAGTAACGAACGATGGAAAAAACGAGCGAGTGTTTACTTCTCGCTAGCTTTTCATTGTAAATGTTAGTTCCGTTATTTTTTTTCGCGTTCCTGCTGTATAAAAGAATTAATTTCCAGAAGAAAACTTTTTCGTTTTAGAAAAATACTGTTTCATTTCTAATACCAGGTATTAATACTTCTCATTGTTGTTTTAGATGGGGTGGTTTCATCAAATTATTAGTAATGAACTTATTTTGATTTCCCAATCGCGATAATTATTTTTGATTTTAGTAAATTATTCTGAGGAATCCAAAAATGTTTTAAGAACACCAGAACACCAGTTTAGGTGATAATCTTAAATGTGCCTGTTTGGATTTATGAAGGGAGTTGGTGAAATGTTGCCCTTTCCTGTTTGTAACCTGCAATCCCTCTTCAAAATCAAGTTTGCGTTTTCATGATTTTAGCCAAACAAGCTAGAGTACTAATTTGATTAGGCCTAGTGAAACCATATCAGTACACCGCTTTGTAAAAGAGCAAAATAATTTGGGCCAATATATTTCTACCAAAAATGTAGGAAGTGTAAATAGAATATATTATTTTAGTATAAGCCACTCTGTAATTAATTAATTAAGGGTTAGAATCCAGTTCGGTATCATCCATAGGAATATCTCGCCCCTCTAATTCGTGTTCCACGTACTTAGCCTCCAGCTGTCGAATTGAATCGGCCATTTGCACAGTTTTCTGATCCAAGCTGCCTAGATGGTCAGTTTTGTGTTTCAAATTTCCCTCGCACTCCTGAAGCTTGTTGTAAAGCTGGAGGTTGATGGCTTTAATGTCCTCCATCTGCCTTCGAAGTGAAATAATCGTATCTTGTTTCTCGTGTATATCTTTTTCCAACAGCTTAAGCGCCATTTCCGCTTCAGCACGAGCATTGACTTGCGCCTGTAATTCGCGTTCTAGTTCCTGAAAGAATGAAAACTTTGTAATTGTAAAGCTTTGTTTGTTAACGAGTTCCGCAAGGTGTTCGCGCGCGCACCTTTCGTTTCTGCAACTCCTCTTGAAATAGCTTTTTGGAATCAGTTGGCAATGAGTCATTTACAACTGGATTGTTTTGGAATGATTCTTTTTCGAGAGATTTATCGCTCTTTGTTGACTATGACAAAATTATTCCAAAATAAGCTTGGAAATATTAAAGGAAATAACATTTTCAAGCAGCGTACTCTGGTATCTTCGTGAGCGTAGTGCGCTTCCGAATGGACTAGTCTCAGCCTCTCGTTTTCTTCCTGTAAAGCTAAGATGGTGTTTTTGGCGATAGCAAGGTCTTCTTTCATCAAGGCATTGTTAGTTTGAAATTGTTCCACTTTTTGTTGAAGATTAGTGACTGTGGCACTGTGCAGAGTACAATTTTATTTTCCAGCCAACGAAAATTAAAATCTTTCTTTGTAAAATAATTAATTACTTCAGATGCCTATTCAGCTCCTCAATATAATTTTTTTGATCTAAAACCGCGGTCATGCTGGCTGATTCAACACTAAAGTAACTTCGGGTTAGTAAATATTTTCTATAAAGTTTGTCCGCAATTTACCCAGGCGCGGGTTCAGTGTGGCTATTATCTCGTAGATATAAACTAAAATCTATGACTCCTTGCTAAATAAGAAAGAAGATATCAAATTTCACGAAGAAAACAACGCGGACGAACAGCGTCTAACCTGGCAGTCTAAATCTTCTCCTTTAACACACAAATTGCAATCAATTACATTCAGTCCCACAAGAAGTCCGCCAACTACAACGGCTTCCTCCGATAGCATTAACGAATCTCTCTCGTAATATTCTCTAAAAAAGTACAACATTTCAGATCCAGCGCAACGCGTTGTATCAGAAATTTATTACCCTAAAATATCTTTTCTTTCAACAAAAAGGCGAAAATAATCCGCTAATCTCTTTTGCATTAACGCGAGTCGAAGCCAAGCTCTAGCTCGACCAAGATGTGTTCTGAAACGATGAATTTAACGTAAGTTTCAGGACTTTGATCCTTTGCTATTTTACGATGACTAACTTGACAGGTAGATCTCTAACGCTCGCGGTAATATCTGCCGCTTCGGGTAAAAATCTTTCAACAATCTCCAGTACATTCCATAACTCTTTTTTTGGTCCCAATAAACCTTTTTTCGCTGTTTATAATTTTTACACAAACATTCCTCGTAAATTGTACAGTACTAATTAAGAGGGCATTGATTTTTATCAAATCCTTACGTTTCAAACCATGTCTCATGACATGCTCGAGAAGTATGAAAAAATGCTGTAATGGTACGTGATCAGAATCCAACTGACGGCCGTATTTCAAAGAGGATTCGATCAGTTCCTTCACAACAAGTTTTGTTACATTAACTAAATTCGATCTTTCTATCGTTGCTGGATCACGCTCTACGAGAAAGTAACCGAGAAAAACTAGTGACAATATGCCCTACAACTTAATTGTTGAATATCATTGACCAAATTAGTCATCAGAGCTGTTTACCAATTTCGGGGGCGGGTGGAATTGGATTGGCTTGATTGGGTTCAAACTGAACATCGGCTAATTCTTTCAAGCACAACCATTCACCATCGACAGATACACGAAAGTTACATAAATAAATGGTATCTTTGGCCATACAGTCGTAGTATGGACTTATTTCTATCGCTTTGTTTCATCAAAAATTAAGGAAATACGCGCCGATAAAGCTAGAAAATACACCTGTCATTTTGAAATTGACACTAATATTGACTTAGCATAATCATAGTTGTGAAATTTTAAACCATATGTTTAACCATTAAATTATTCGGGACATAACTTAAAAACACGTTCATTAATGCAAAATTTTAATAAATTAATTAAAATTATTAAAACAAAGAATACGTTCCAATGTAATTACAACAGGTCAAATCAAACACTGTTAAAAGAAAACCACCGTTTTGAATTAGCCTTAGCCTTAGGGTAAGTGGGTAGGCCTCCGCCTAGAAACGTAAACGTAATTGCGGCAAAGACGCCTTTAAAGGATACGAGGCAACGGCGGTGGTTGATCGCCCGAAACTGATCGCCTTATTCCAAAAGGAACAGTCTGAAACCCAGCGCCTAATCCTCGTAGTCTCATATAAAAACGTTACTGTGGAACGTTTAAACTATTAAAATGTATTTTTCCTAAACTCTTAATCCGTTAAAACTAAAATCTACGATATTTTACTTCCTTCGTGGTCTATCCTAATCCTAAAAGGAAAACAGTCTTCGAGAACGGGCGCGGTGCAGTGAAAACAACACAAAGGGGTCGATTTTTCCTCTCTATCCGAGTTTCTCTCTCCTCAAGGCCGATCAATATCTTGTACTAACCACTCCCCCACTCCTTACGCGCACAAACCCGGTAAGGACTCGGAGGAGTCATATACCACTTAATGATTCTCGGTTTTTCCAAAAGTGCATTAATGGGATTTAAAACGGGAAAGTCAGACTTTCAGGGGTTAAAAAAATACAGTGACATGTTTGGTGCTCTTCTAGAGGAAATTTCAAACCCTTCGCGCGAAATTTTACTTTAAAAGTCATATTTTTATGAACATTTAAAGTTTTGATACGTCATATACCCAGCATGAGTATAGGGTTTTGAATCCTTTAAAAGTGAGTATAAGGTTTTGAATCCTTTAAAAGTGAGTATAAGGTTTTGAATCCTTTAAAAGTGAGTATAAGGTTTTGAATCCTTTAAAAGTGACTATAAGGTTTTGAATCCTTTAAAGTGAGTATAAGGTTTTGAATCCTTTAAAAGTGACTATAAGGTTTTGAATAATTTAAAAGTGACTATAAGATTTGAATCCTTTAAAAGTGAGTATAAGGTTTTGAATCCTTTAAAAGTGAGTATAAGGTTTTGAATCCTTTAAAAGTGAGTATAAGGTTTTGAATCCTTTAAAAGTGAGTATAAGGTTTTGAATCCTTTAAAAGTGAGTATAAGGTTTTGAATCCTTTAAAAGTGAGTATAGGGTTTTGAATCCTTTAAAAGTGAGTATAGGGTTTTGAATCCTTTAAAAGTGAGTATAAGCTTTTGAATCCTTTAAAAGTGAGTATAAGGTTTTGAATCCTTTAAAAGGGAAGTCTGAAAAACAGTAATGCTTTCGTCTCTTGTCAGCACGCACAAAGCAACATTACAAATAGACCTAGCTTTGCCTGTGCTGACAAACGAAGCTGGTATAGAGTATATATCAAATAATAAGAATAAGCTACCGTCGGAGATAGGGAGTTGCCTATCCTATAGCGTAAAATACATTTCCTCACGCGCATCCGTTACCTCTCTCAGCCTGTGAAAATTCAACCAATCCCGTTGGAGTAAGAGGTTCGGTTTAGCAGACGTCACTAAACCAATGGCGGCGCAGTAACCCTCGTTTTTAAGACAAATTAAATGCTAATCATTTTGTAATAAGAGATAATTCATTTTTATTGTAGTTGGCTTTTGGCAATTTCACACGTATTTGAAACTAAGGCCTAGAGGTTCGTGCACTTGAGCTAAAATACTCGCGGATATTTTAAATACTGAAAATCCTCAAGTTTTTTGTCTCTTGTCAGCACGCACAAAGCTTGGTTACATAGAGACGTAGCTTTGCGCGTGCTGACAACCGATGCTGTAACAGCGTATATACAGAATAAGCTGTCGACCGAGATAGGGAGTTGCCTATCCTGTAGAGTGATAACAAATTCCCTCACGCGCATTCTTTATCCATGCTATCACCATCAGGTTGGGTCAAAAACACGTCTAATATTGCTGGGCCAAGAGCATAGGGCACACAAATGAAAATAGTAACAAACACACACTAGGTTAACTAGCCGTTGAATCATATGTATTAGTTTTAGCTGATTTTGAATCCAAATATTGATAGACCAACACCTTACACCCCCCCCCCCCGAACCAATTTTTGCTCAGAATCAGAATCAGATGCACAAGCAAAATCAAAATTAAGCCTTGGTTTCTTACTTGGAATCCGATTTGGTGGTTTCAATTGTCGGTCATGAGATAAAAGCAGTTCCGTTTTTAAATGAATTGCAATTGGCTTATCTACCATTTTGCTACCTTCTCCGTGGTTCCTTTCCACCGATTCCGACATATTAAACACTTTAAAAACTAAAATAAAATACACCAAATTAAAACTCTGGCACCGTTACTCTCTTCAGCCCATCTCTAAAACAGGAGTACACCAAGAGATGGCGCTAAATACGTAAATAATTTTGACCATTTGGCGGAAAATTTGAATTTTAGATGTTCGTGTTACTTTTTTTTTTTATAAATAAAAAACGTAGTTTTTGAAATTAAAATTATTATCATATTTAATCAATGTAAACTATAAATGGCTAAGACATTAGGGTAAATTAAAAGAACATCAATATATAAACTGTAAAATTTAAAAATCTTGTCATAACAGATTGAATTAAATTCTAACAATTTCAGCACTAATATTGTCAATTAATAATGATGAATTATCCTTTTTTGGCTGATTAACTCTTAATTTAGCATATGTACCACCCACCATTCCTTTAGCTAGCCTTTCTGGATTAATGCAACAACAGTTTTCAATGTTTTTAACAAAACAGCGCAAATCAGAGGGGGTGATTAAAATGTGAGGAGTGATTGGGAGTTTTCCATACTTCTCGAACTGTTCCAAATCCAAGCACAAATCAACGTTTGGGGGGTATAAAGGGTAGAAACTTTGTTGACTTAGCAATATGCTTAGTAGGCGATTCAGTTTATTTTGCTGAGAAGCTTGTGACAGTTCTTCTTTTGCTAAGTGAAACAAGACATCCACACCAGTGATTCCCACGATGACACCATTGATATTCAAAATACAAGGATCAGAATGAAACGAAAAACGATCTTTATGTTCCGTCTTCAACCGAGGGTTGTAAGGAGGAGTAGGATAAATGCAATCATGATGAAGGTCTCGATGTGATGATATAATGACAAACTTGGTGTTATTTCCATCTTTTGACAAGAAATCGCCAATAACATTTAGCTGTTTCTCAAACAATTCATCCGCAGTTTCTTCACTAAATGACTTCAGAATGTTTTCAGGTTTTACATCAACAAATGGGCCAATAAGAACGCAAATATGAGGATTATTGGCTTGTATATAAGATATAAGATCAGTTAAAGGTTCATAAGCTGTTGAATCTGAAGTTGTAAAGGGTCCACACGCTACAACTATGTCCAAATGTGGTTCAATTTGTAGAGTAGTTTCTGGCATTGGTGGATATAAGTTAGGGTAGACTTTCTTCAAGAATAACTGTGATCCATTTGTGTTCAATCCAGTTGCGGCTATAATTTGACCAGGGAAGAAGTCATAGGACTGCAGGGAATCAATATTGAGTGGTATAATTTGACCAGATGATGTCCTATAAGATCCTTCCAGAAAAATAGCGGCTGAATTGATTTTGCTTTCTCCATCAGTGAAAACTCTACCAACTACGTGTTTTTCATTGGGATTTGGTAATCGGACATGGTCAAACTCTTCCAGTTCAACCCCTAGAGAACCTTTGGCATCCAAAATCTTATCCTCAAACTCTTCAATGAAGTCATTCAGTATGAAATAACGATCACGTTGCTTTGAGTACATGAAACCAAATGTGTCTTTCAGATTAATTTCTTCGCTGTATGGTGTTACTTTGATGTTCATGGTCTGGTTATTGTTGTTTTTCCACGCATCCCTCTCTATAGCAACTCCCAAATTACACAAAACATCTCCTTTCGAAGTGCGTTGGGTGTATCTTGAGGAAAAACTACAATTTGCAATACCCAAAGGTGACTGTGATCCTGATAATGGCGAAAAGGGGCTTCTATTTAAAGTCAATTTATTTGGTTTCTGGTTCTCTGGCGTTGCTGGAGTAGAACCCACAGACTGAATTCTTTTTGGAGTGCTACCCAAGTATGCATCAAGAAGGTTGGAGGTATCTAATGTATTTGTATTGTAGATTTGCGGAACCATTTTATTCTGCTTGGGCGTTTTCATAAGTGACCGTACGTTAACTTTCTTGTTGTTAAGTTCCTTTTCCAATTCTTCCAGTCCGGCCACAGTAGGAGCCAAGTCATAACCTTTAGTGTGCGCGAAGGCGCACCATTCATTGGCAATGGCTTCAGCATCCTTACTCAAAAACATGCACAAATCCAGAATTTTCACGATTATATCATCTTTAAGGTTATAGCAACCAATCTGCTCCATTTCAGCAACTATTTGCTCATTTTTAACACTCATTTTAATTATTTATTCAAAAACCCTTTATAAAGTACCAACAAATCAGACTTCTCGATCAGTGAAACTTCACACAAAAAATACGGGCCGGCGACTAATTTCCCATTTTCCCGCCAAAATGTACGCGACTAGTGTGACGGTGTCCAAACGTGGCCTACGTTAAATCGTTGCCTATGTTAATCAAGGCCTGTGCGCGGTAGTTTGATTTCGAATGGGGCGACCAATGAGATAGATAGAGTTCCAATTCAAATCGGCTTACCGCGATACACATTTTTTTTATCAAGCAAGTTTATCAAAACATGACAGCGCCACCTGTGAGCCTCTAGCGGAACTAATTACAACTTTTACTCGCTTATTTTCAATCAGAAACATCGTTATGATTTTTATTTCATCTATTTATTAGATTAAAAAGGACTAGAGTTTTTATTATTTAACTTGCTTATTTTATTTAACACGTTTAAAAAACTATTTTGACAGCAGACGGTAACAAATAAGTTCTTCAAGTGATCAATAGGTGGCGCCACCCGTATTTGATAAAGATTCATGCTCGAAAAAAAGTGTATCGCGAATCGTCAATCTCGAGATCCCACGTTGTGACTCTAGGTTTATATATATATTTTATCTCATTGGGGGCGACTTTTAAGAAACACTTCTTATTTTCTCCCTATTTTACCGCGAGATGGCATTCATAGCTGGACCGAAACGCGCGCGAAAATGAAAATTTCTTATCAAGGCAAAGCCAGCTAATAGCGCCTCAGGTGAGAGAATTTGGCAACTTAAATTGTTGACTTTGTGAACAACACACATTCAATAAATAAATAAATCAAAATACCTTTTTTTCAGTCCTTAAATAAAATAAAAATCAGCGCCGCGCACAGGCCTTGATTAACGTAGGCAACGGTTAAATAATTAATGTAGGCAACGGTCCAAACATAGCCCACTTGATCACGCACGCTGGCTGCACGCGCTTTAGAAGCCCGTCCAAACGATTTTTTTACATGTTAGCTCGCGAATACGGCGCGTCACATAGGTTCGGTCTAAACTTTCAAACCCGTCTGGTTTTAACATGGGCGTCTATGGGAGGCGACCAGTTTTTTCAACGTTTTTGACAATATTAGTGCATCTACTGGTTCAAATCTCTTGAATTTTTAATGAGACGTGTATTGAAAGGTTTGATATTATCTTGTAAAATTTAAAGCCTTCAGCTTTAATAGTTTTTTTTTATAAAAAATAAAAACCATCACATAGTAGAGAATTTTGCCCCTTCAATTTCTCTGCTATGTGATGATTTTTATTTTTTATAGAAAAAAACTATTATAGCTGAAGACTTTAAATTTTACAAGATAATATCAAACCTTTCAATACACGTCTCATTAAAAATTCAAGAGATTTGAACCAGTAGATGCACTAATATTGTCAAAAACGTTGAAAAAACTGGTCCCCTCCCATAGACGCCCATGTTAAAACCAGACGGGTTTGAATTTTAGACCGAACCTATGTTATTCTCATTTTTAGGGTCGATTGAGCGGGCTTCTATAGCGCGTGCAGCCAGCGTGATCAAGTGGGCTATGGTCCAAACATCACTCCTCGGCTTATTTCTGTTTCTAGGCTAAGGCTAGGTTTTGTGAAGTGGCGCTCACGTCACTCAACGCCGGCATATAGGCTGCGGCAACGCAAAGTTGTGAATGATGGAAGCCATAAATTTTCAACTTTGGATTTGAATGTTCTGACTTCTCGTTGTATCAATAATATATTTTTATCCACATACGCCAATTAATAAACAAAATGGGTGCAGGTCATAGTCACGATGAGCATTTTGCTCATTTAAATAAGGTAATTTTAATAAATAAATTTATTTGTTAAGCCTTGGTCATTAAGATAACGTGTTACAATTACAATACTGCTGTCGTTTTCCAGACCATTGACATGAGCAAGCTTTCAGAAGATGAAAAATTGAGGTTAATACCCTCAAATACACATTTTACAAATTGCTAGTTATATCTAACAATTAATAACGTTTAACAGATTGGCTCATATGCAGATGCACGCTAAACATAGAGGACATGAATCCATGCATGCATGGATGATATTGATTTTAGTCACTGCTGTTATAGTCGCTCAGGTTATTTTAGTTGAATGGAAGAAAAGGAGGCCCCGGTCCTACCAACGATTCTCGTTGCTTGGAATGTGGTTAATTCCAGTCTGTGTTTGCTTTAAACACGAATGGTATCGGTTCATCATCATTTGGGTTGTGTTTACAGCCCTTACTTCGTTAGTAATGAGCAAAGCTATGAGAAAACCTATCGCTGGTACTACACCTAGGTATAATTGTTCCTTACAGCCAAACTAAACTTTAATTGACAATGTTTTTTCTTAACAGATTGGTGTATAAATGGTTTTATCTCATATACATGATCAGCTATGGCTTAGGAGTTATAGGTTACATAGCTGTAATGTTGACCCTGTTCGGTTTCAACTTAATGTTTAGAGCTAAACCTCAAACGTGGCTTGATTTTGGAATAGTCTGCCTTTTCTATGGCCTATACTACGGTGTATTAGGGAGGGATGTAGCTGAAATTGCTACTGATAGAATGGCTGCGACTATCGGGGTAATGAGACATCCATCTTACGTCTTTAATAACGAGTATTAAGTATGTATATTTTAGTACTATACAACAACGGGAGTGCCAGTACGACAATTGGAGGAAGGTGTATGCGCAGTTTGTGGCAACAGAATTTTAGTCCAAGACAATTCAGAAGCGATTGTTGAAAAAACTTACAAGCTAACCTGTGATCACGTGTAAGGGAGTTTAAAATTGGCTAAAAACATGAGCTTATCACGAATAATTACGTTTATGTCTTCAGCTTCCATGAGTTTTGCATAAGAGGATGGTGCATTGTTGGTAAAAAGCAAACGTGTCCTTATTGTAAAGAAAAAGTTGATCTCAAAAGGATGCTCTGCAATCCGTATCCTTTCATATGTAAATTTCACTGGGGTGCTACTCGCTACAACACCCTGAGCTCTGTTTTACAATTCACGAGTTATTCCTCTTAACACTAAATATAACAGATGGGAAAAACCTCACGTATTCTACGGAAACTTCTTAGACTTTGTCCGTTACTTGGTTGCCTGGCAACCTCTTATATTAACAGCGGTGCAATTTATAAATTATATATTAGGATTGGAATGAAAGAGCCGTAAATAGCTCATGATTTTGTTTGTCATTGTCGAGTTCAGTTATTTTAAAGCCAAGAATTCCAAACTTGTCATTTAGCTCAAAACTATGATCTTCCCTTTGAAAATTCTCATAGCTTTTTTTTATAATCAGATTAATCACGAAATTAGGAATATTAGTAAAAATTACATTAAAAAAATCCAAGCTTTAAAATAATAAAAATTAATGATTTGTATATTTATGTTGTGTATTAAAAAAACTGTTTTTAAATTTAATTTTGTCATTTCTTAACAATTACCAGGAGTTCGGGGGGTTATTAAGAACTCCCGCAATTACATATCATTACGACCTTGAAAATACAAAGTGATTTTTTTTTTACCTCAAAAATATTAGTATGGACATTAATTACATTGTATTGAATTAGTGTTTGGTTTTACTAACAAGAGAGGGGGGGGTGGGGTTTAAACAAAAGACAATGAAAAATGAAGTAGAATTCAACTATCAAAATATTCTAATAGTTTTGAGAGCTATTACCTAGCACTGGCCGCCGCCTCACTGGTTATCAGCCTTGCTTCTAGGAACTTTGAACTTTTTGCTCTTGTTAGGGGTGACAGGCGAGAAAAACTCTTTCAATGGAACCTTCCAGGAGCGCTTTTTACTGGAAGGACTAGCTGTGTATTTCAGTTGAGAGTTATTCGACATATTCCTAGGCCATTGATTAGCTCGAGTTCTTTTATCCGGACTTTCCGCAACTTCAATATCTGTGTTGATTTGCTGGAAAGTATCGAGTTTTAGCAGTTGGAATAAAACCATGAGATATCCACCGTGAAAATACTAAGGGTTTGCGGGTACCCGCCCTGATGCCTATAAAAATACTCCCCCCCCCCCACTCCAATTACCCGTGTCAAGCTGAAACAGGTACAGGTTGTCTGGTTATTAGCGGGTTGAAAAATAATAATTAGAGGTGAAAGGGGGTCCACCCACTTTCCAGGAATTTTTAAGAATGAAGTATTACATTGAAATTTAGTTCCCATAAAGTACGCGTTCTGTTGTAGTTTGTTTCTAAGACAGACTAGAATTACCACCACGCAGCGCGACGCACCTATGTCATCCCATTGCCAGTATTACGTGTTGAAATAAGGCTAAGGGTTAAGAAGTAAACGGAACCAAAAGTTAGAGAAAGCGTCAAAGCGAAAGAAATTGAGAAAGACAGTACATTCAAGGACCTAGCTAGCGCTTGAGGATTGAGATATAACAGTAAAAATAGTGAACTAAATTAAGCGTGAAAAGGAGAACATACATAATGAGTAGAACGTAGAAGAAAAGTAGTTTACTGTTAAGATATGTCATACCATTTTTCGGCTAAGCCTAAACAACCGGCGACAATACAATTTGCATTTAGGTAGCCATCCCGATACCCAAAACCATATTTTAGATTACCCAAACCCCATTCGAAATTGAAAAATCACTATTAGCACACCCCCAGAAAATACCTTTCGTTTTTGCTTAGGCGCAACATCATTCTTGATTTCAAATGCAACACTGGAGAATCTTGGCGATCGTCGTTTGAGTGTTTGTGGACTGTTTGACGCGACTGACGTCTCAGTCTGACTATTTTTAGCAAGGTCAAAGTTTTTACTATTAACAGCTTTTGTCGGATCTTTACGAGAAGACCAAGCTTGAGTCTCAACCGGATAGGCGGTGCGTTGGTGAGGAGCGCAAAGTGTATTACGACGTTGTAGTTCCAATAAACGACTGCTATCCGAATCAGTTTCGCATATACCAGCTTTCAAATTGGATAAATTCTTGCTATGATCATTGAAGTGACCTTCCTCTTCTTCGCATTGAAATCGAATTACTTAATTGGTTAGAAATTGAAATATTTTAAAGACGCAATCGACTACATGCTGTTTAAAATGCTAACTGTTACCGGAAGAGTTGTTTCCAGGGGATAACATGGAAGCGTCCAATTGTTTTCGAGATCTTGTTGATAAGGAAGGGTAATCTGGAAGTTCACTTTTCACATCCACATTAGGAAGGCAGGAAAACCGTCTACGATACTCTTCAACTGAAATAAAAATTCACATTTAAAACAAGATTGTTCATTTTAGCTGAAAAAAAAAAGCTCGCAATACCTTGAGTTGATAAAACCCTGTTGGATTGCTTCACTTCTAGGTCAGACATTTGATTCTTTAGTTTGACAATTTCAAGCTTGAGATGGTTAATCTATAGCAAAGCGTGAAATAATGAAATCTTTTTTTCATAATAGAACACCAATAAAACAACTCACCTCTTCTCCTTGCTTGTCACAAAGCTCTGATTTTTCTTCCAATAATTTTTTACATTTCGCCAAACGTCTTGAGGCTTCATCAAAACTATCTTCGGCAATTTGACATTTTTGCTTTAGTTTGGTAATTTCGGCTGCTGTTTCTCTATCACGTTTATCAAGTTTTTCGTAGGTTAGGTTCATTTCCTCCAAACGTTTCTTCTGGCTATCATCGAGTAGCTTTCCTAACTGCAATATACGTTCCTTGTGGGTTTGGCATTCTTTCTTGATGTTAACGACGCGTTGCGCGAGCTTCCTGTTATCTTCAACAACTTCTTCATTTTTGCTAGAAAGCTTATGAAATCGTTGACTCCATTCCTTGTGTAAACCATCTTTTTCTTCCGCTAGTTTAATCTTCTCTTTGGTTAGGTTATCCACTTCTTCAGTCAGTTTATTTTTCTGCAGTATTAAATTGTTTTGCGTTGACTTCAGACTGTGTATTTTATTTTGTGACGCTTCGTAGCTACGTTGTAGGGCAGAAACTCTTTCTTCTAAATGTTTCATCTTCAAAGCGTGGGCTTCTTTAGTTTCAGGTTGGCGAATTTCTTTTAGTTCAGTTTGCTTTTGTTCACAAGCGAGGTCTTTTAGAAGTTTTTCACATTCCTTTCGACTTTCTTGTAATTGTTTTAAGAGAGAGTCTTTTTCTTTCATAAAGCTTTCAACATGCTCTTCGAGCTGAGCCTCTTTCTTATTTAAACTTTGTTCCCGGGAAAACAATTTTTCTTCTAAAAGAGTAACTTCTAAAGAATGCGTTTCATTGAGCTTCTCTTGAATCTGGCGACTTTCTATTAAATCCTTTACGATATTGTTTTTCGCTTCAGTCACTAAGTTGCATTTTTCAGTCAGTTCCGATATCCTTTGATCCCTATCAGCTTTCAATTCCTCCAAGTTTTTAATTTCACTATCATATTGTTCTTGAAGTTTCGCATACTCCCGGTGACTTTCTTCCAACTTTTTTGCGAGAACCTGTTTTTCCTTAAGTTCCGATTCAATTTTCTCATTTCGAGCTTTAACATCATTTAAACTCTTATTCAAGAAGCTGTTAGTTTCCCGAAGGTTGAAGTTCTCGATGGAAAGTTGATTTTTATCTTTTTCTAGATCATCATAAGCGAGTTTTTGAGACGCATTTTCATCCTGGAGATTGAAAACTTGAACTTTAAGAGCCTCAAAGCTGGACATTTTATCCTTCAGTTCTGTCAATTCACTTTGAGTGGCCAACAGCTGCTCCCTAAATATCTTTTTTTCCGTTTCTATTTCCTTACGTTCTTTGTTTAGAAAATCGATTTTTGTATATAGTTCCTTTTGTTTTTCAACCATATTTTCTTGAAATTCATTCGAAAGGGATTGATACTTTTCTCGTTCTTCTTCCAACTGAGCCATGGTTGAATTGAGCTGTTGAACAACAACATCATTGTCCATTTGACTCTGCTGAAGTCTGAGAGACAGGGAATTAAGCTCCAACTGCTTAGCATCTAGTTTCGCAGTCAATGCCTCAATTCTGTCTTTCAGTTTGGATGTCTCACCTTCATCATTCATGAGAGACTGGTATTTGGTCACCAACTTTTGGTAATCCTTATTAAGCACCTGGTGAATGTATTCTAATGAAGAACAACTGTGACTCGCATTTTCCAACTTAGTTTTCAAGTACACATTCACTTGCTGCAAGTTCTTTTTTTCTTCTTCAAACTTTTCTTTCGAAACTTGAAGTTCTTTGTCAAGAGCCAATATTTCTTCATCTTTTTTGTTCACCAGCAAATGTAGTTCTTCCTTTTCACGATTTTGCTGTTGAATTTCGCCTTCAAGTTTATTCTTTTCCGCTTGCAGCTCATCTTTCATGTTTAATAACGCTGAATAGTTAAGTTTCTCACTGTGAATTAAATGAGTTTTCCTTTCATTTTCTAATCTTAGAACGTCAAGTAAAATTTCTAGTTCTGATCTTTCGCACTTCAAACTCTGAATTTCGGCTGTTAAGTCAGTCTCGCGATTTTTTTCAATATTCGATTCCGAAATCAATGTTGATAACTCTTCATCCTTATTTTTAAGCTCTAGTTCGTACTTGTCGATTTTTTTCTTGTCTTCACTGATCTCCTGTTCAAGCAATCGTACCTTCTCAATATAATCATCTATATCTTTCAAAGATTTACTGAGTTTATCAGACAATGCTTGTTCTTCGCTTTTCAAAATTCGAAGCCTTTCCAGCAATTGTTCTTCAATTTCGTTACTGACTTGTAAATCTTTAGTGAGTTCTGCCATTCGCAACTGTGACGACTCAAGTTCTCTTCCTTTCAGCGATGCTTCAATATCCTTATCCTCGAAGGATTCTTTTGTAACCTCCAACTCCTTTACTAAATATTCATTTTCGTCTTTTAAGGTATTCTTTTCTATGATTAACGAATCCCTTTCTTCCTTCAGTAATTTCAACTTCTTCAAAAGTTCATTCACGCTGTCTTTCTCTTCAGCTTCTTTAATGAAAACCATGTCTTCCTTGTCAAACAACTCGTTCACCAATCTCATGACCCCATTGCGATAGAACTCAATTTCGCTCTGCATCAAGCAAATCTTGGTCTGATCTTCAGCGGATTCCTTGCGCAACTCTTCATTGTTTCTTTCGAGTTGCATATTGCCTTCCTTCAAATCCCCGATTGAACTGGTTAAGAAAACATTCTCGGCCTGAAGAATTGTATTTTTTTCTGTTAAGGAAACAATGTTTTCCACGCAATCATCTAAATTGGCTCTCACTTTGGCAATTTCATTTTCAGATAAAGTTAAGTTGCGGATTTCAATAAGCAACCCACCTCTTTCTTCTACTAGAGACGCAACAGCCTTTTCTTTCTCTCGAAGATCATCTTCCAAGCTTTTAATTAGCTGATTTAAATATTCGACCTCTGTGTTGTACGTGTTCTTGTTAGCTGTTGCTTCATTTTCCAATTGTTTGCTCTTGGTTTCTAACCCGAGAAAATTTGTTTTTAAAGAGTCGTAGCAAGATTGCAATTCACTAAATGCTTGATGATGTTGAACGTCCCTCTTTTCACTTTCATTCAAAGCATTCGCGGTTACTTCCAGATCAGCTTTAGTTTTGGACAGAAGTTCCTCTAAAAAAGTTTTCGTTTTCTTCAGTTCTTCAATATTTATCAGATGAGTATTATTTGTAGACTTCTCCAAATTCAACTGGTTTTTCAGTTCGCACATTTCATCATTCGTGATCTTAATTTGAGACTGCAGAGAATCAATTTCCACGTGGTTTTGCGAAATTGCCGATTCTTTTATCATAAGCGCCAAGTTTGCTACATCAATTTTCGATTTCATCTCTTCCCTTTCACTATTAACTTTCCCAAATTCCTCCTTCAATGAAACAAAGTCCATATGATAAGTCTCAAGCTGGTTTTTTATAACATTCAACTCGGATTCCAACTCTAATTTCTTGGACACCAACTCGTCACATTCAAGAACTAATTGGTTGGCTTTCTCCTCAACATTAACGAATTTGGAAGACAACGTTGATATTTCACAATCTAGAAGTTGCTTGTCTTTCTTCAGAGCGTCATTCTGGCTAATACTCTCTTCTAAGGCACTTTGCACACGCTTCAACTCAGAAACGAGTTGCTCCTTCTGACTTTCAAAATCCATTTTTTCCGTTTCCCTTAAAGTTTTTTGATCTGAGAGTTCGGAACTGAGTTGATTTATTTGCTCTTCCAAATTCTGCATATCACTAGCGGTTGGACCCTTAAATGGAGAGCAAACCATGGAAACAAGTTCGCCGCTTGAATCTAAAATACCACAGTTAGTTCACCAGGATAATTATCTACAACAACAACAATAACCAAGTTACCCATGTTTGAAACAGTCGTATCAGCAAGTTGTTCTTTATAACTCTCGACTGCGTTCCTCAATTCATCAGCTTGTTCTCTCTCGTAAGTTACTTGCAGTTGACTTTGTCGAAGTTCAGACTCCAAAGTTTCTGTTTTTTCTTGTAAATGCTGGATGACTTTATTTAACTCCTCTTGATTTTTAACTTTGCTTTCCACTTTGTCATATTTTTCTTCTAAAATTTTCATTGTATCACGAAGAGATTGATTTTCAGCCACCAAAATTGGGTTATCTTGTTTGAATCTCTCCAACTCCGTGATCTTTTTTTGATTGCTATCAATAAAACTTCTGTTTAAGCAATATTCTAAGTTACAGGTACCTTATCTTACATTTCATTTTCTTTTGAAAGCGCTTCTAGTCTAGTTCTAAGGTCTTCAAGTTCGTTAAAATTACTAGATTGCAGTCGAAACTGTTTTATAATCACTTCATTATCCTGAGCTTTTTTTTCTGAATAGAAAAATTTAATAATGACGCAAACAATTCAAAATTTAAAACTCATTTGTGTTTTAAAGCACAAACATACTAAGAGTTTTAATTTCCTTATGAGCCTCTTCTTTCTCTTTAAGAAGGGAAGAAATTCTTTCCTCATCTTCCGCTCGTTCCTTGCGCAATGCCTTAATAACTTGTTCCTTCTTACGTAAATTCTAAGAGAATTGTTGTCCAAAAACATATTAATCTTAATTGAGTTACACGATTACATCACACTAAAAGTAGCCTACCATAATCAAAGATGATGGTGATTTTGCATTGGTTTTTCTTGGACTTTTAACATTTTGATTTGGAGAAGACAAATATTCAATGGTTCCTTTGGAAGATCCTGAACATGAAATAAATAGTTCAAGAATGAAAATAATTATACAAAAGTTTAAAAAAAAAAAAAAAAAACCGTCAAAAATTACCAGGATTTGTTTCTTTTAAAATATCAACCAACTCTTGAAGCTTTCCTTCTTTTGCCATTTCAAAAGCATCCCTAATTACAGCTTGATCACTGCTGCTTAAACTTCGTACAATTCGACTTATAGAAATAGTGCTTTTTCTAGGACTTTTATTGCCAGTCTCGGATGAAGGAGGGTTGATAAGAGCCTCTCTTTCGTTTAAAGCTTGACGGGGTTTCTGACTTTGCGATTCATTTTGGTAAAAGGCAAAGAGTAAACAAATGAGAAGCTTCAATAATTCTTCTATTTCACCATCTTCGCAACTCGCTAAATTGATGGTTTTAGTTAAATCTTGTAGACTTAAACCTGTAAATTTTTCATTTGTTACATTCAAACTCTGAAATGGTCCGCTTTATCACGTATGATAAAACACACCATTTAAATAATCACAGACACTTTTAAAGTCGGATTGATCTTTCTTTTCTTCAATCGGTGCCTTTGAGCTTAAAATTTTTAATCAAAAGCTAAGTTACGATTGCTTAATCCTCGAGTAACATATTTCTTACAAAGTATTGACAAGTTGAAGGAAAATAGCACCTTCTTTGATATCATTTATATCACTGATACTGAGGTTGGAATTAGAGGCCAGTGACTGTTTTACCTATTCATTAAATCAACAGACATAATCATGACGATTTCAATAGCTACTGTGGTCTCCAAAGTGGAGTCCATAGACTCCAAACACTGTGATCATACTCACAATCTGCAATACAACTCTACGCAAATCATCACTGCAAGCATAGTTGTGCAAAAATCTAGTATGTTCTAGTTTAGTTTTCTTGGAAGGTATTAAGGAATTCATATTATTTTGCTAATTATATCTTCCTAAACACATTTCCCGACCCAGATGGATAATGTAATTTTCAATTTCAAATTTGAAACTTCTTATGATGACCAAGTCTTATGAAGAAAAATAGCGAAACAATCCACATTGTCATGTCATGATATAAAATTGTTATCCCCAATATAATTAAACAAGTTATTTTATATAAATATGAAATTTTACTCACAAAAGAACGGATTATTAAGGCACTAAATTACGTTAAAAATCCACTTCCCATCCTAACGACTATTCAGAATGACACAAAATAACCGCTGCTTTGTTCAAAAATTCAACATACTAAAAATTCATTGGATAAACCCCGTAAACAACAGGTTGCTAGCACTTGGTTGGTCGCTATAAATATACGTAATGTCATTGGTTGCTTATTAGAGTCCGACTCCCTCTTTCTTTACAGGGAGATTTTTCCCGCCAAAATCTAGTTCTCGCTGGCTTTTGCCGCAATTTCCGCAAAGTCTTTTACTTTTGTTTTTGGTGGGTCCGTGCACGTCCCATTTTATTTATTTTATTTATTTATGAACCTTGGGCAGTTCCCCCACCCCAGAGTAGTAGACTGAGTACTGTGAAGCTGACTGGTGACAGTGGGCGTCCGAATATGTACATGAATATTTTAAGATTAAATCGTGTTTAATCAGTTTGCAAGTGTTAAAATAGTGATAAATATCGCTACAACTAAGACCCGTACATAACGTTTTGGATTTTAAATACATCATTAACCAGAAAGGTAAACCAAATAATCAAGCTGTGTTAACTTATTCACACCCCTTTGTATGATTTAGATGGATCCAGATCTACCATGGCGTACCGAATATGCCAAAAGTGGCAGGTCATCGTGCAAAAGCTGTAAAAGCAGCATAGCTAAAGATGAGCTAAGAATGGCGGCAATGGTTCAGTCACCAATGTTTGATGGAAAGGTAAATATCAAAATTGAGCATAAGATGACGCGAATAACATTAATTTCTTATTGTGGAAACAGGTTCCAAATTGGTACCATTTTCGGTGCTTTTTCTCAAAGTTTAAAGTGTCAACTGAGGCTGACATCTCACACTTTGAGGCTTTACGTTGGGAAGATCAAGAGAAAATAAGGAGTAAAATTTCGAATGGGTCTCAAGCAGCGCCTGCAGCTTCAAGCAAAACCCCATCTAAAGGAACAAAGAGAAAAAGCTCCTCCAATGAAATTCAAGACTTCTCTACTGAATATGCCAAAAGTAATCGGTCCTCTTGTAAAGGTTGTGAAGAAACAATCGTAAAAGATCAAGTTCGCATTTCAAAACTTGACAGACAGAGTGAAAAAGCTAGACGATTTGGTCCACATCCTGCGTGGTATCACGTTGATTGCTTTGTACAAGCGAGAGAAACTTTGGAGTTTTTTGAAGATGGCTCTAAAATACCAGGATTTAAGACACTCGGTGTTGAAGATCAAAATGCCATCAAAGAAAAAATAAAGAAAATAGAAGTGACTCCACTAAAGAAGATAAAGAAAGAGGAAGTCCCTAAAGAAGATCTGGGCGAGAAGAAAATTCTTAAGGAACAGTCTCAGTTAATTTATAAACATCGTGACGCGCTTGAAAAAAATCTTAAAAAAAAAGAAATGGTGGAACTTTTAGAATATAACGACCAAAAAATTCCTACAGGAAACAGCAAAATTCTAGATAGACTCTCCGATATCATGACGTTTGGAGCTCTTGAACCTTGCGCAGAATGTGACGGTGGACAATTTGTTTTCTCAAATGATGGTTATCACTGTACTGGAAATGCAAGCGAATGGAGCAAATGTACAAATGTAACAAAACTACCAGGAAGAAAGCCTTTCCAGATTCCAGAGGACCTAAAAGAGGAATATCCATTCTTAAACAGCTACAAATATAAAAAGCGAGACCGTTACTTTCCTGCAAACGCACCTACTCCAAGTACACCAAAAAATTTGCCATCAACATCGGGTATCAAGAGAAAGCCACAACCATTGGACAATGCTAAAATAGTATTAGTTGGTAATCTGCAAAGTTCCAAAGATGCTCTGAAGAAAACCATAGCCCGATTAGGAGGCAATGTTGTCTCTCAAATTGACAAAACTACAGCTTGTATTATAAGTACCAAGGAAGATGTTGAGAAAAATATCAAGAAAATTCGTGAAGCTAAGGAATACAATGTTCACGTTGTATCTGAAGACTTTCTAAGTGCTGTGGAAAATGGAGGTTTAGTTCTTATGATCCAACAATACAGCATAGCCAGTTGGGGTGGAAATCCTGAAGACAGAATTAATTCATACGCTGCTGAAAAAAGACTCAAAAGTGCGGCTGTAGGAAAAAGTGACTCTACATTTTCATCTGGAAAGAGCACTAAAGTTAAACTGACAGTGAAAGGCAGCGTAGCTGTTGAACCAGATTCAAATCTTGAAGCCACCACACACGTGTTAGAAAACAAAGAAGGAGTTTTTAACGCTGTTCTCGGAAAAGTCGACATTACTCAAGGATCTAATTCATTTTACAAGCTTCAACTTCTAGAGTCAGACAAAGGAAACAATTACTGGGTGTTTCGGAGCTGGGGACGTGTTGGAACTACTATTGGTGGAAACAAGACGGAACAGTTTGCCACTAAGTATGAAGCAGTTGCCGAATTCAAAAGGCTTTACGAAGAAAAAACAGGAACTCCGTGGGAGTTACGTCACACTGCCTCAAAGGTTCCTAATAAAATGTATCCACTCGACATTGACTATGGCGCCGAGAATGGAACTCTAGAAAAACTGGTAGTAGGATCTGGATCTAAACTTCCCAACTCCATCCAAGAACTAATTTGCCTTATCTTTGACGTGGAGAAAATGAAGAAGGCCATGTTGGAGTTTGAAATTGATCTAAAGAAAATGCCATTAGGAAAACTTTCGAGGAAACAAATTGAACAGGCGTATTCCGTTTTGACGGAACTCCTGGCTTTACTCGAAAATGAAGATGTCAAAAACAAGAAAGCCCATCTAATAGCTTGCACCAATAGATTCTTTACTCTAATACCTCATGATTTTGGAACTGAAGTGCCCCCTCTTTTGGATAATGTTGAGATAATTAAATCCAAGGTAGAAATGCTAGATTTCCTTCTTGAAGTGGAGATCGGTTACAAGTTAGCCAGTGTTAAAGAGGAAAGTGGAACGACCAAAGATCCAATAGATCAACATTATGAACAATTGAAAACTAAATTTGAAGTATTAGATAAAGAATCCGAAGAATTCAAGACATTAGTAACATATGTAAAGAACACGCACGCTGAGACTCACAGGAGTTATGAACTTGAAGTAGATGAAGTATTTAAAATTGCTCGTCAGGGAGAACGCAAACGCTACCGACCATTCCAAAAACTCCATAATAGAAAGCTACTATGGCATGGTTCCAGAACTACAAACATGGCGGGCATTTTGTCTCAAGGCCTTCGTATTGCTCCACCAGAAGCTCCGGTTACTGGTTACATGTTTGGAAAAGGAGTTTACTTCGCAGATATGGTACTACACGTAACCTTTTCATAAAGAGTTAAATTATAGGTTGTTAACTTGAAATATTTGATTCTTTTAGGTCTCTAAAAGTGCCAATTACTGTTACGCCAGTCGAGACAACAACACCGGGTTGTTGCTCCTCTGCGAAGTAGCTTTAGGAAATATGCATGAGCTGCCTCACGCGAAACATATTGAAAAATTACCTCTCAATACGCATAGTACGAAGGGAATTGGACAAACCTTTCCAGATCCTGAGAAAAGCATTGTCAAAAATGATGTGGAGATCCCATTAGGACCCCCAGTTAAGGCTAAAATTAACTCCAGCTTACTCTACAACGAGTTCATTGTCTATGATGTGGCGCAAATAAATATTCAGTACCTTTTAAAAATGAAGTTCAACTTTAAGTTTTAAATCTTTTAAAGTGAATTCTGTTACTCTAATCTTTGTTTTCCCAAGCGCTATTTCATCATGGTGCTCTAAAGCAATAAAATATAGTTTCACTCTGTTAACAAGTTGAATTTCAGAGTGATTTTTATTGCTTTACAACACCCAACCGAATTCATTGTCATATTAAATTACAAATTTGAAAATTAAAACTATTTTTCATTTGATATCAATAAAGAATTTTTCGATATGAGCATGCGAGTGTTATTTTGTCTTTGATCATTTGACTTTATAGTGTTTTGTATTAAACGAAACGTTTATGTAACATAACATAATACCTTAAAAGAACGACCTTTTTTCTAAATGTAAAAGAAAATAATTCTTATTACAAAATAAGGCATTAAATTAGTCTCAAAAACAAAGACTACAGCGCCGCCATTGGTTTAGTCGCGTCTGCTAGCCCGAACCGCTTACCCTTACGGGATTGGTTGAATTCTCACAGGTTGAGGGATGTAAGCAGGGTCGGAAATAAACACAGTGAACAATTATTTTAAAAACTAAGGGGGTCACGGGACAATTGACCAATAACTTTTTCTTTAGTTTTGATAGCTTGACTTAGAAGTTTCAACACTATTTTTGCACACCCCAGTAGTCAACGTCCTATATATTTTTCAGTCAAAATGGCGGTGACTGGACACACGTCCTATAACAAATTTTCCTTATTTCTGGCCCTGTATGTAAATAAAGTGTAAAATTTGGCAGACGCCACTAAAGCAACGCCGGATAGCCCAGCAGTCCTTGTTTTTAAAACGAATTAAATTATTTTGTAATAAGAGATGTTTTTATATATTTTTCCTTTTATATTTAGAAAAAAAGCTGTTCTTTTAAGGGGTATAATCAGGGATAGATTTAATTTTAGAAGTAGGAATGGAGAAATGTTAGTATTTACTTCAGTCCAACTCATAGCCCAGTATAGAGCGCCTCCCTCCAACACGTAACGAAAAGTGTAAATTATCTTATTGGCTCACTTGGGGTCCTGAACTCTGACTACGCGCGCTCAGATTATTCTGTTCTCCATTCCTACTTCTAAAATTAAATCAATCCCTGGTATAATGTTACGTTACGTTACCTCAACCTTTCCTTTAATAATGTCCACAATTATCAATCAAATATTGGAAATTATAGAAATTAATATTTTATTTTTTTTAATACGAACTAAAAGTAGTTAAATTATTGTCCTGGTACGCCCTCATTAAATCATCATCCATTTGTATCAGTACAAGGAATGCTATAATTTATTATCCTCTTCATTTGGCTTTAGTTTCTCAGTGTTCAGACAGTCACACTATGTTTCATCTTGGTTTTATATTAATTTACATAATAATTTTATTTTTAACAATAAAGCAACACTGTGTTAGAGCGCGTAGCTTTACCTTGAACCGAGCAAATTTCAATTAAATATTTGCTCAATAATCAAAAATATTAATATATATATTTATGTCTCGAGTTTTTTTTAATAATATCCTCTTTAGAAAAAAAGGATAGTGTGTTTAATCTCATTCATTTTGAAATTTCAGATCCCACAATCATTCATACATTATAAAAATTTGATTCTGATGAAATATATTGTTATGTTCGTAACTTTTTTTTTGTTTCTTAGGCCTCACAAAAATGGGGGTCTGTATTTAATAGTCCATTAAAAAATTCATTGTAATAAAAAAAAAAACAGTACTAAGTTTAAGAGGAAATATATTTATGGTATACCAAATTGCACAACTAAATCTTCCTTATGCGTTACTTTCAAATCTTTCAACGCCGCAGTGACCGCTATCAACGTATCTTGCATCTATAAGAGATGAGATAGTTTTCGTAACTTACTCTGTGATGTTTAAAAAAGCTTCACTTACCAATTGTCTATCCGCAGATGTTATGGGGTCTTCCGATAATGTTTTATCAGGTGCAGGAAGATCTTCTAGTAATGTTACTTTCTTTTTTTTACTCTGAATCCATAAGGAACTTCGGTTAGTATTAATCGCGGCTAGCCTCTGTTGAAATAGCTTGGCTCTATCGAGGTACTCGTGTTGCTCAAGTTGAGAATCCATGGCAGATACATCAATGACATTCCTGAAAATGAATTTTAAATTTTTATTGACAAAATTTTAAACTAGGCTTAACTTTTATAGTTACTTACGAAGCAGTTTGGTGTAATATTTTATTAAGTGCCGATTGCTCATCTCCCCGTTGACTATAAGGGGAGGTTACTTCCGATGTGTAATCGTTACCCCTGACAACAACTTTGAATTTAATTGATATTAATTTATGGTCTAAATAAGGGTATTTACTTACCCGTAAGAGGTTCGACTAGTGTTATTTCCCACAGGATCTCTTAATAATGTTGTTCTTTCGCCTGGTTCACCAAGCTAAAATTTACATAAAGACCAAGGCTTAACTATAATAGACAGAGACTGCACCCCCGATGCCCCGTATTTCCATAGGGATTTTATTACAGAAATACCTGGGAATTTGTATCATCTTCGTTACTAAAACAGCAACCCATTTTTTAATAGAAAAAGAAGAAAACTAGGAAATTTAAAGGTTTAATGTTCCAAATATTCAGTCTGTTCATTCTTTATCATCACCATCATGTGATAAATAGTACACAAAACCGACCCTAAATGACAGCGACAGATTAGCATGAAAGCGGACGTAAAGACGGGGAAAATATAACTAGCGAAGGGAAAGAGATCTAGCTAAGCTGGCGTCTAGAGTGGATACAAATTCCGAGTGGAAATAAGTTTATTTTTGATATTGTTTCCTTTTCCTGTATTTACTTTCATAAAATTTCTGTAAATACGTAGTTAAAGGATCATACGGAACAAAAAAATAAAATTATGCGATTAAGTTAGGCACAACTCCCCAAGTTCGAAGGTCACTGGGTGCAACATAAGTACAGACAGGCACACGTGGTTTTGATTTGCAAATGATGGCGTTCTTCGCATTTTGGCACCAAATTCAAATTAAAAGTACCAAGTTGCTATTTAAAAATGTTGGTGGATCGAGTTTAAATGAATTTCATCGATTATATTCGAAAGAAAGTTCTATAAAAAGTATCCTGTCTATCAATTTAGAGTCATTACCTAAACATTGCACAGCGCAGGTTTGATTATAATCTTTAAAATATTGCGTGACATTCAGTCTAATTAAGATACTATAATTTAATTACAGGGATGGGTCAGTGGGTTACGAAAACACAAGGATATTATATTTATTGATATATTCGACGGAACATGTAATGGAAAATTACAAGCCGTTCTACCAACTAACAAGATCAATTTGTATAAGATTATGTTCCCTATAGTATTTATGAGAATTTGGAGCATATTTACGCAATTTTATATTTCAGCGAATCTATAAGCTTTGGGGACGCAATAAGTGTTTCTGGTCAGCTTAAGCCAAGTTCCCACCCAAAACAACTTTTAGAACTTATGGGTGAAAGTATTATTATACATGGAATATGCCCACCAGAGGTAGAGGCATACAGTATATTCATTATTATGAATATTGAAACTAAAAAATATTTGAATCTCGAAGGAATTCCCGTTAAAACTGAAGCAGATCTATCCGATTGATCAACTAAGACTAGAGCCCCATATAAGACCAAAACATAAAATATTCAATTCAATGCTTCGAGTTCGCAGTGTTGCTGCGCAAGAAGTTCATAACTTCTTTTGTGTAAATTTATTGCACCTTACTACTTTCTGGTCTCCTAAGTTTTTTTTTTCTAATTTTGAATATAACTACTCTAGCTTCGTGACTTTACGTGTATACACACTCCTATATTAACGTCAAATGATTGCGAAGGAGCTGGGGAAGTTTTTAGTGTTCAGGTACAATGGGCATTATTTAATTTCGTATGTCCAAAATATACTGAACATTTTCATACACACAGTCAGCCAATAAAAAATTGCGAGATAAATCGGAAAATAAGCATTTCTTTGATAAACCAGTCTTTCTGACTGTTTCTTCTCAACTACATTTAGAATCAGCAGCTGGGTATTTTGTTTAAAACTAAATAAACCAAAAATCAAGCTGATAAAATTTTAATTTAGTGGCATAAAACGAGTTTACTCTTTCGGGCCAACATTCAGAGCTGAAAATACTAAAACGCGCCAGCATTTAAGTGAATTTCACATGATAGAGATTGAAGAAGCTTTTATAAACAAAGTTGAAACATTAACCGAAGTAATATACCTACAAAATCCTTGCCTAAATTAATTATAACTTAATTAATTGCTTTTCTAGTTGTTAGAAAACCTAGTTAAGCACGTAGCGAAAGCTATATTTAAAAAATGTTCCGAGGATTTGCACCAAATTTATAAAGAATGCTCCCAAGTGAATTACGCTGAAAATATTAAATTAGCATTGGAGAAAAATTTTGAAAGGTTGACATACAGCGAGGCTTTGGAAATTCTTAATAAAACGCGACTTAAAAATTCTATAGAAGTAAATTAATGTTAATAAGTTTAAAAAAGCCTTGAACAATTAAGTGAAATTTTAACCAAATAGTGGGGTGACGACTTACTAGCGGAACACGAACAATATCTCGTCAACCATTTCAACAATGTTCCAGTAATTGTTACGCATTATCCGGCTAAAATAAAACCATTTTATATGAAAACCAGTGAACAGAACGGCAGATTAGTTGTAAGGGAAATTTTAATTAATAAATGTTTTTGAAGTAAATTATATATATCTCGCATATAGGCTGAGAACTTTGACGTCTTAGTTCCGTTAGGCGGTGAACTATGTGGAGGCAGTCTTCGTGAAGATAATTACAATATTCTAAAACAACGACTAGAAGAAAACAATATAGACGAATTACTAAATTGGTAAAATATTAAATTGACTTTGTTCTAAAATATTTACCTCTTTCCGATTTGTTTTTAGGTATTTGGACCTTCGCAAATTCGGAGGTGCACCACATGGTGGTTTCGGTTTAGGGTTTGATCGTCTACTACAATATTTATTAGGAATTAAACACATAAGAGACGTTGTACCTTATCCAAGGTGGACGCATCATTGTTTGATGTAGTTAAAAATTTAACATAATCATTTAATTTTGCCTTAATCAATAACCAAAATGTTAATTTGTTAACAATTTGGGTGATTGTTAAAAGGCGTTGAGTTAAAAATTAAAAAAAAAAAAAATAGAAATAAAACCAAAAAAATGTGTTTTGAATGTCTTTATTGATGATAACTATTGAAGATTACACACGAAAATTGAAAATTTGCTCAAGAAAATCAGAAATAGCCATGGGAAAAAATTCTTTTATTCGTTTATCGTATTTTTTTTGCAAAATAGTAAGAGTCAGAGCGAAAAAAAAAAAAATTATTCACCGTTAATAAATTTCAAAAAAAAAAAAAAAAAATGCTTTTATTTTTAATTTTTTTTTATTCATAATGGCGCCTTAACATAAAAGGAAACTGCCCCAAAAAAACCAAAATATACTTTATTTTTTGCTGTACATGGATGTACAGAATATTTACAATGCTTTCTTTTAATATTTATACAATTATGAATTTAAGAAACACAATCAATCTTTTACCCTCAGACTCACTCAATTTTTTTTAACCGGAAAGATTTTGGTTAATATAGCTTTACTATATTTTTCGCGCTATAACCCCCCCCCCCCGCCGCACTTTAGTTACGAAATGACCGATTTCTAGAGGTTAAGGATAAAACATGGAACTATAAAGGGTATTTTTCGTTTACGAAACCTTTCCCTTATGACTGGGTTGCTTTTAACACTGAAAATAATTAATTAGTTTATTTTTTGTGTTATATAACTTGTTTTAACATTTTTTTTTGCTTTTTGTTTTGTTTGTTATACGAAGCAATATCTTCCGGCAGTAATAAAAATTATCCATTGTTTTAATCGCTTATAACTTCTCGGTAACTAAAAAAATAACTATTTTAAAATAACGGAGATTAGGTTACATTATCGAACATAATCCCGATAGTTCTTTGCCTCTCTGTACTGGAGCAAAATTTTCAAATCGCGGATCCGGAGATGGAGGGCGAAATTCCTCAATCTCGGATTCATTTGTTTTATCGCTAGGTTTCGCGTCTTCCCCCTCATTGTTAGATTCCGTAGTACCTGTACTCGTGGTTGGGGTTTCGGGTCGCGTAGTGATTAGGGGGTTAATAATGCTATCCGCTTTAACTTTCATCACAATTTTTCCGGGTCTACCACCCGGTTGTAACGTAACCATCTTAGCTTCTGGTTTAGACTCATTTTTATCATCTTCCTCGTCACTTGGCATTTCCGATTCGCTAATTACGCCTATTATTTCCTCATCAAACGGAGGCGTATCATCTTTAGTCTCGGCGGGAGTTTCTTCAGATTTTTCCTCCGGTTCTTCCTTTAACTTTTCCGCGGTGGACTCATCACCTTCTAGTTTGGCATCTTCAGCTTCTTCCTTCACTTCAGTTTTATCTTCCATTGGCCTTCGTGTAATAAATGAAATTTTTAACCTAATACAATTTGCGTTCATCCAATCTTGCTAAATGGAAAAGTTTCGCAAAATCCCCTAAAATAACCCACTCGAAGGTTCGCCTTTAATCCAAATTGTAGACCAACAAATAATCGCGGCAAAACGTCTCTAAGGAAACTGCTAAATGTATAAAAACCAATTCACTTACCCTTCTTCTTCCATAGGAGCTTCCAGGTCAACTTCCGTCTTGTCCTCCCCCGTTTCAGGTGTTTCTTCATCATTCTGATCCTCTTTTTCACCAACCTTTTCGTCTTCTTCGCAACCCTCCTTTTTCTCAGTTTCCGTTTCCAAAGACGTCTCTAAAGGATTAATAGGAGTTTCTTCAACTGGCGTTTCAGCAACTTCCGCAGCTTGAGCCTTAATAAAATCTTCGTAACAAAGAGGATGATATGTCTAAAATAGGGAAAGAAACAAAAAACACCGCAACAGCGTAAAAACGGATTAAATATAAATAGCTACGGAATAGTGGAATAAGATCGAAATTTAAAACTTATATCATCACTAATCACTTACCTTTCCTTCTCGTCTAATTGCACCTTTCAAATGCCATTCTTCTTCATCTTCAACCCAAAACATTTGGAATGGCTCGCTACACACCACACAATTCTAAATAAAAAAAAAAACCAATATAAAAATCGTATTAAGAGAGCCGTTACAACAAGTTATAGTCAATTCCTACATTTTCGCTTTGATCTTGGGAGGCCGTTACACTAGGAATTTCTTCGGGAGTGGACTCTGCTTGAAATTGTTCCTCACCCGCTTGAAGTTCAAAGAAGCTACGAGCTAGAATAAGAAGACACCCATTCATTATCAGCGATGATAGAAATTAAGAGTTAAAAATGTTTCGGTAGCATACCTCTATCATCAAGATCTTCCGTTTCTTCAAACTGATACCAATCCTCAACATCGTAGAACCATTTCCTAGAAAAGGCTTTTTTAGCACCATCTTTTTCCCGTCTATTAGCGCGAAAATGCCAATCTAAATGTTGGCTGTATTTATCTTGCTGCGATTCTTTAAACCTCATCCCGCAGGAGGCGCACTGCGTACCTCGATATAATAGATCAATAACACCGGGATAACGCCTGCGCGTATACAAACAACGTTAGCTAAAAAGATGATGGGTATTATAAAAGTTGGCTTACATTTTAAGGCTTTCTGACGCGAGTTCAATTGGGGGTATAGCTTCAATATGACGCTCCTCCTTGGGAAGAATTTCATTCGAGTTTCCAACCACAACATCCGCGGCGTTTCCAACAACTGGGTCGGCTGATGAAGTACTAGCTGTTGTATTTGTATCAGTTTTTATCAAACCAGTGGAGATTAGTTTCGCCAGCAAAGAGCTAACATCCAAAGGAGCGGGAATATCTACAGTGGGCGGAGGATGCAAAGTCGTGGGATTTTGAGGCATCAGCATTGAGGAAGTGGCTGGAGGATGAGGTAACAGTGGCACTCGTTTATCCCCTGTATTGCCACCTTGAGGATAGTTGTCCACTCCTTGCATAGCTTGGTTTCGTCCATCGGCAACAAAATGAGAAGAGTCGAAGTTTTGATTAGGCATTACCAATCCTTGGTTTGGCATTTGGTTAAATGCCCCGACGTTGTTGGGTCCCCTGAAGAAATTCTGATTGGGCATTATGAAACCGGGTTGTTGAGGCCTCATGCCAAAGTTGAAGTTTTGAGATCCATCCAGGTTGTTATTCCCCATCAACCTCGGGATACGGTAATTCGCTTGCATTTGATTCATGCTTGGCGGCATCATGTTTGGCATCATATTTGACATAGGTTGAAACGGAGTCATGTTAGTACCCTGAATGTTGGGCCTCATTTGAGATTGTGGTTGGAAATTATTTGACTGGTTAAGTCTGTAATTAAAATATTCATTTAATGGCGCGTCTAGCTAAAATGACACTTATAATCACAATAATATTGAGTACTCCCAGAGAATGGTTGACACTGCTTTAGATAGTCAACACCAAACTTACCGCCAATCCCAGCTCGCAGTACCAGACCCGATAGGAGGTATTTGATTTTGATTATTCCAGACAGGCACGCTGGAATCATTCTTGCCTAACTTGTCGCTACTTTGGAAGTTCCCAAAGTTTGTTCTAACATTGGATACCGCATCCATTAGATTCCTACGATCACCAACAGGTTCCATCGTGTTCTTCCACTCCTGTCTGTCAGGACTGTTCCAACTGTTACCGGCATTATCTCGTCGTGGACTGTCCCACTGTTTGACTGTTCTATTCACTGCCGAACGATCGACGGCTTCCCATCGTGATACTCTCTCAGGGCGTTCAGGACGTTCAGCGCGACTAGGACTTCCCGAGGGTTTAGGGCTTCCAGCGTCTTTTGGAGAAGATCTCACTCTATCTACCTGCACGGGCACTGGTGCGACTCTCATGTCAATATCGCCAAGTTCTTGAGGTTTTATCTCCCCAATCCTAAGAAAATGATTATCCTCAATTTCTATTGAAGGAGTAAAAACACGCTGAAACTTACCCTTGCCTTAGATCTCGGTCCAAGTTATTCGCAGGTTGCTCTTGAGCTTTCCTTCTCTTCGCTTCAGCCTTTTGCCTCTCAGCTTCTTTATTAACTTCCTCTTCTAACACAGCCATACTAATGGGATCGTCGCTTATTTCGACGTTTGGAGAGGGTCCCCCGATTCTTAATTGATGAGGCTTGCCATCAATCTGAACTGTTATGGCATCCCCGCCAAAAACTGCGGCGTAGGGAATGCCATTTATGTAAACTTCACGCGATGGCGCCCCAAATTGAATGGTTTGAGTTTTCCCCTCAATAATAAACTCTTTGGAAGCTCCGGCAAAGCCTAGTTTGAAAAATTCTTTACCATCTACAGAAACACCCTTAGCAGCACCAGTAAAAGTCACTTCGTGAGGTTTATTGTCATCCATAATAACAATGGCTTTACGACCAAAGAATTTTATTTCCCGTTTCTGTCCATCAATTAAAATTGGCTTTGAGGGTGGTAATTCAATAACATCTTTATCGCTATTAGAATGTAAACGATTAAGTTGATATTGTTCACTGAGGTTCTTAAACTTGGCTAAAACGCGACCATAATCTTCCGTCGTAATTACACCGGATCTCATCTGCTCGTTAGCTTCGCGTAAAATGTCATCTTGCTTTTCTAACATGAAAGCTATTTGCAAATCGTCCGGTTGCTGATTGCGGAAAAACTCGTGTCTACTGTCCAATTTGGGCCGGCTACTAAGAAGTGGTCTTCCGAGACGGTCAACACCTCTTCTCCTAGAGTCATCATTATAATTGCTATATTTAGGTATTCTAAAATCTCTGTCGTTAAGCGATTCCGTGGAATTTTCCCTATGTTTTAAAGGACTTTTAATTTCATCGGGATGGTCGGCTTTGTATTGAGCCCAGTTTCTCTGCCTCTCTCTGCTACGTCTCCGGTCTTCATTGTCATTCTCGCGAGATCGGCTTTCGTCCGCTGAAAGACTAGGGAGACGATAATCTTGATCTCCTTTACCAAACAAACTGCAAAATAAAAAAGAATTAGAACACGCGATAAGTCAAAACAAAAGTTGTCTCGGAGAAGCAACATACCTATCAACTTCATCTTCCAGCTTAAGCTTCTTTACTGGTGGTCCTTTCTCTTCAAGAATCTGCACCTCCTGGTTTAGAATCCTATGATCAACGTCTCCAGTTGCAGCAATGACTGGCAACTGCCTCAAATCCACATCTCCCGTTTTATCGAGATCGAGACTTTTGTCAACACTCTTTGTTTGAGCTTTCTTGGACTTTGAAGATTTCTTGGGGGAGGAATTTTTATTAGGACTAGATTTTCCCGTTTTCTTCTCATTCTTTTTGCTTCTTCTTGGTGGCGTACGAGAAGGAGATCTTGATCTACTTCTTGTTTTACTGCGACTCGATCTATGATCTTTTCGCGATTTTTGCCTGTCATTGTCCTCTCGGCTGCTGCTTCTTTTAGAACGAGGTGAAGTGGCCCTTTTCTTCTTTCTTTCGGGACTATCAGTAATTTTTTTGACATAGTTTTTCTCATTTCTTTTCCCTCTAATGACCTTTTTGGGTGGTGAGGTCTTTTTAGGGGCATCGTCCTCGGAAGTCAAATCTATTATCATTGGACTAGAAGTATCTGCAGAAACTTTGCTTTTAGCGGTAGTGGGGTTGTCTTCTTTCTCAACTTTGATGTTTTTAATCTCAACAATCGTTTCTTTGGGAGGATTTTCCTTATTCTCCATCAACGATTTCTTAGGCGAGATTTGAGGGGCCACCACTGGGGGTTGGGTAACAGGGACATTAAGGGTAGGAGGAACGACGATTCTAGAGGAAGTAGTTAAAGATCCCTGAACCGGCGGGGCCCTAATTGGCATAGACGCGGGAAGAATACTCGGAAGAACTGGACGGGTTAGAATCGTTGCCGGATGTATCATGCCAGGAATCATTTTCTTTATACGAGGATCGCGACCAGGCAATACCGAAACCCTATTTAATCTAGGATCGGTGTGTATCGCTGTTGTCTGAAATAAATCACTAAATGTTAACTTCCAAAAGGAATGAAAATCCAAGATTAGAGCATAAAAAAAAACAAAAAACTTTAAAGCAAGCAAGAGGCACGCAGCATATTCTAGTTTTAAACAAAGTGATGAAATGAAACCCACAAGCGCATTAGTATTGAGCAGCTGAAATTGTTGAGTGTTATGTTGTTGAATCTGGACATCTTGGTTTATAGCAGAAGTGAAGGAAGTGCAAGTTATGCTCGAAACAGACACCATACTATCTACTTGCGAAGACCCTGGTACAATATTGTTCACAGGCTAAAGGGACGTGATGGGACACACGTGAGTTTGCATTTATAACACTATGAGATTGCATTGACCAAAGAAGGGGAGTTAGATATGTTCCTATGGGGGGAAATTAACCTTTTTTATAGACGATTCCTTCATTTGCTCCTCTAATTTTAACTTGGCTTGCAGCAACTCTATTTCTACCCTCTGTTGTTGTAATTTAAGCAGCTCTTGCTGTTTTGCTAAAAGTTTTTGGCGGACTTCCGTATGTTCTTCAGGAACAGCCACAGCGATAGACGCTGGAGTTTTAGGAACTTCAGCAACAGTAGTCATAACGGGAGTAGCGGTTGTTGATGGCTGAAAATTAAAGAGAAGACGAAAAACGGATTAAAATATTCAAATATGTAAAAGTCTCTACCCGACAAACAAAAGGTTCACACCTTGCCATCCAAAAACTTAGGGTTGAAATGAATATTCTTCTGGGACGGTTTTGGTGCCAAAATGGGCCAAGCTGGATCAATTCCCTTAACCCTAAGATCAATAGCGTACATCTTCTTGGCAGGGAAGATTTCATTCCACGTCTGGCGTAGTTTGAACATTTGCATTCTTGTCTTCTCATCCACCTTATTACGTTTTTAGGTTACATAGTTACAATCACCGAAAAATCATTTTTTATTAACAACTTTGCGTGGGTATAAAAAAACTCGCTTGTAACAGCTTTTTTCGTTTTCATTGATATGAAAGATGCAATAACAAACTGGGATTGGTGACAATACCGACAAAATTTCACGGGTAAAAACAACCATAGAAACTTTTCTTCCTCGTAAGAGTAAAAAAAAAAAAGGGGTCAACAATGTTTATTTCAAGGGGATAAAAACTAAATCAGTCTAACATTTTACGTCTTATTTTTCAAAGAATGCGCCTGTTACCAGTTTTATTAGATCAACAGAAACTTGGCGCCTTTGATGACAGATTTGCAAACATTTGACGCTACTTAAGGATCTAAACTATAAAATTAAGGTTCTTTCAAATAATAAATAAATAAATGAATGAAAAACAGACTTAGAATAGGTTTTTTTTTTTAAAGCCCAAATTCGAAAATACAAATTGGCTTAAAAAAACATACTTAGGGAATTTTTGAAGTAAGCCTAGATGTTAAAAAAAATATTGATCCACCTGAAATAATAGACTTCTCTCTTTTGGTTTGGCTAACAAATAACAATTCATATTTGCTTTGCAAATTACCAAATAGAATGTGAGTAATATTTTGCCACAGCAAATACACAAAACCTTTTTTATTTATCTTTAATGGTAATTATTATTTTTTTTTCCGTTACACAACAATTTTTGGTTTCTCAAAACGGGGAGAGTGACTACGGAAATAAAACTTAGGAAAAAGCCCAATCTTAACCAACTGTCAAACACTGTTTTAAAGTTACGGCCAATAAATCAATATTTAAGTCAAACTTTCATTTTTGCTTTTAAATCAGTGTTTGATGAATAAAATTTTTCTCACTAAAACTTGGCGCGTTTGAGTGTATTTTACGTGTCTAGTCCTAAAAAACACATTACAGCATGCACTTAACCCATATTTTGTAACCTATTTTCATTGCGCAATGAGACTGTAGAAGTTACGCTTGAACAAGCGCATAATCCACATGGGCCCAAATGTTCTCTAATTTAACTAGGCCTAAATCTCGCGGTGGTATACAAATATAGAACATTAGCTTTAATAAGCTAGTGAGAAAAATTTTAAGACAGTAAAACGATTGTTATCATTTATCTAACTTAAAAATACTCGGAAAATTAAAAAAATAAACTCCATTATGTTACCGCAGTTGTTTTTAAGAGGCTAACCTTTTCAAAAACGGAGCAAAAAACGGACACGATGTTCTGGGTGAAGAGATCCTGATATACTCCGCCAACATTCTTTATAATAGAATCAATGAGGTATAATACGGGCAACTTCGAATCGGGGTTAACCTTTTGAAAACCATATTGTAAAAACGTGAAATTTGAATAATTACGAAACGACGGATGTGTAATAAAGAACCAAACCACTTTATAGTAACAGACCTTCGCCAGATGAGTTTCAATCGCTTGTACAATCTTGGGAGCGCTCTTTATATTGTCCTCGGCAAGCATAGTTAACATGTTGATCAAAGGCTTACTGTTACAGGTCAGATCCATAAGAGAAGACCTATATTCTTCACACACATCCTCTTCCGCCATTGTTAGTGCTCTTTCGCCTTTGGCGCTCGTTAGCTTTCGTTTATAAATTCATAAAATCATCTTAATATTTGTTATTAAAACTTACGACACATTATTTTCGACAATTCGTTACAAGTTTCACGACAATACTCCCTTGCACGGTCCACCACCACCGTTCCACGAGTCGTTAAAATGGCGACTGGAAATCTTTTAATTTAAGTTGCGTCATTAGCGAGCAGGGCTGGACATAAGTTTCACATCCGATAAATTATATTAATTAAGAGCGAAATAAATTTGGCCATTTAAAAGTCGGATTATAACTAATATAAAGATAATAATTGTAATTTAACCCTCTTTTGAAGTTTTGACATATCTTGCGTACAAACAAATTTTGTCTTCCAATTTTTTCCAAATAAATAAGTACTAAGAAATTAAGAATAAGAACCACAGTAACCATTGGAAACTACATTAAAAATATGTTCAGCCCGCTTCATTCAGCTTTTCAAGTTTTTCAACGGAAAAATTATTATGCAAGGAGCTGATAGCCCGAAAAAAATAATTGTTCTCTCAAGGATTCATCGTAGAGATATAGATCGAAAAATACCATACTTCAGAACACAAACATTTAGTCCAGAGTAACAATAGGGACTTGGCAATTCGGGCTTAACTCCGCCCCCAGCGCCATTATGGTATGTTTTTTTAACAGAATGAAAGCTATATAAGCCCCTCCTCCTGGTATGTTTTTTAGCACTACTGGAAGGTAGCCTGACGTTGCATGACGTAGTACTGCCAAGTCCCTATATAGAAAGTAACAGTACACCCTGGTTACTCCCATGGTCCCTGAAGACTGAAGTCCTAAGCTGTGAGGGGGGGAGTAGTCGTCAGGGCACGGATGTGTATTGTAGAAGGAGTAGAGACTAGGCCTCTGGGGCCTAGACATAAGCGTACTAGTGCTCCACGCACAATTTTCGCGCATACCGAGCCAATGTAAACAATCTCTGACGTCACGTGTTTTAAAGAAGGCGTCCGTTTTCTTCTTTCCCGGCTTAATTCTTTGAATATTTTCCATATTATAATTAATATAAATAGAAATAATAGTAAAAATAAAAATTTAAATAGGATTTGCAAACCGTTGAGAAACTCCCGTCACTCGGAAGTCGATACACAAAAGACCGAGGCTTAACCCTCCTGAACGTTCGTAGCTCGCGGCCATCTTTATTGTTTACATTGGCTCGCCTAGGTTTGGAGGGAGGGTCAAAATTCATACCCCCTTTTTATGGACAAATAAGGTCTAGCTTTTTTTAGTAGAGGGGAAGCTACGAGTCTCTACTCCTTCTACAACACAGCTCCGTGGTCAGGGAGAAATACAAATTTATGGGATCCACTAGCGTTGCAAATATTACACAACCACAAACCAATATATCGGTAAAATAACCTCGAACCAATATATAGGTAAAAAGCTCGAACTGATCCCTTCTCTTTAATGTCCTTATCAACTCACTTCCATCTGTTGTGAAATTCGCGCTCGTTCTGCTTTTCGCAGACGACACTAAACTCTCTTATCGCATTAAATCTGGTCTAGACTTTGCCAACCTCCAAGCGGATTTGGACTCTGTTGAAGCCTGGGCCACTAATCATGGCCTTCGCTTCAATGTGGACAAATGTGCTGTACTCCACCTGGGTTCTTCTAACCCGCATCATACCTACCTTCTTTACGGTAAGCCCATACGAGGCACCCTATCCGAATCTGACTTGGGTGTCACCATAGAACCCAACCTAAAATTTACCTCTCAAACTAACAAAATCTGTAAACGTATTCACTCCCTTTCAGGGCTAATTCGTCGTAATTTCAACAATCGGTCTCAAAAATTCATTAAAACTATTTACAATGCCCTAGCATTACCAATTTTTGACTACGCCTCCCCCATATGGACACCGTCGTCCTCTTCCAGCATTTCCTCCTTGCAAAAAGCCCAAAACAAATTCACTAAATTAACCAATAAATTTGAGAAGCTCCCTGCCCATATAAGGTTATCAAAACTCCAAATCGACCCGGTACCTACGCGACATTTAATTAATAATCTCTGCCTATTACATGATTTTTTTAACAATAAGCTCGCGTTGGATATCGATACATTCTTCCAACCGGCACCTATATCTTCTACCAGGGGTCACTCCCTCAAAATCCTAAAACCTAGAGTGTTGACCTCAGTCCGTCAACATCATTTCACAAGCTCGGTCATCTCTGATTGGAACGCACTCCCGGAGTCTATAATCTCTATCACCTTAAGGTCTAAGTTCCGCGCTGCCCTCTCCCAACATTTCCACTTGTAATATAATCCACCTGTCACTCCTCTCCTCTAGTCCTGGAAATTCCTTCATTCATCAATTACCTACAAGCACTTTTGGTTTAAATCTTAACTTTGTTTACTACTCTCATGTCCTAATCAAAAATTCCTATATTATTTAATTACCTATAAGCAATAGGTTCACTCAATTCCTAATATTCGTTTATTATTCCATGTTAAACTTAATAATTAATTACCTATAAGTATTTTGTTAATTTACTTCTAATTCTTTATTTTAATATTCTCACGTTAAAATCATACATTAATTCCCTATAAGCACTGTTCTTTTAAATCTTAATATTTGTTTACTTTTTTTTTTCTTTTTTTTTTTCTCATGTTAAAATCATTAGTTAATTTCCTGTAAGCGCTTTGTTCACTTAATTCTCAATGTTAATGTTTTTTACAATTCTCATGTTAAATTCTCTCATCAATTTACTTATAAGCACTTTGTTCATTTAATTCCGCTATCTGTTTACTAATGTTACAACCATTCCGTCCGTACCCCAAAAGCCTACGGCTTGCCTGTACGTAACTAGTCCAAATAAATAAATAAATAAATGATATGTCAGAGCTACATATCAGTCACCTATAATAATATCATATGGTTTTGGGCCTATCACTAAATTTTCAACACTGTACTGAAACTTTTAAACTTTTCTCTTTTTATTTATGATGAAAATAACCTCATACACCAAATATCACAGAAAAAAAAAATGAAACACATTTCACCTAAATATTAATTTTCATAAAAGCACTGAAACAATTAAGACCTAAACAAATCACGCTGCTCACAATTTTACTAAACATATTCTGGTCCCTCGCAAAACCAGATAAATTTCGGAAAAAACATCAAATCAATTAATTATCCTAAAAACTACGATAAACCAGCTATGAACTTTAAATGTTTGTTTGTCTGTTTGATTATGTTAAATAAAAAATACTGCGTGTTACATTAATTCTGAATAATTCAACCCACCACAATGCGTGTAAAACCTTCTTTGGTGTAAAAATGTGATTATCACAAATCTCAAAATTTGTTACACCAGAACCATTTACCAATAACATTTTTTTTTTTTTTCGAAGTGTATAAAGGTCGAGATTAAAAACTTCCCTTAATTAACTTTTTTTTAACTCGTAATACCAAGCGCCTACAAAACGCCTAGACTTCGTTTTCACCTAGTATCAAATAGTTTTCCCCAAAATGTTTTGAACATTTTCCAATATTTTCATATTAATAATTAATAATTTCGTGAAATTATAATGCTGTATAATTTAGGGATATTTTTTAATCGTGGTTAGGTATTATTTTTGGAGAATTTATTTATATATATATATTCTGAAGTCTTTTCTCTTTTGGTCTCAAGCATTAATAAAGTGATGTTATAATTTATTTTGACTCGATAAGGTAAATTTTGTTAAAATCTGTCATCTGGGACAAAAAATAAAAATATAATGAGCTTTCAAAAAAAAAAAAAAAAAAAAAAAACAATAATAAATAAATTTTTACTGAGCAATTAAAAAATCCATGACTTTATATTAATAAACCTAATCAAGACTTTGGAGTGTGCGAGATTTCTCAGGAAATTTTTGACTTAGCAGATTTGAGTACTCAAAATTATTTGGTTATTTATTTGATTTTTGTGTAAAAAAAAAATTAAGGATGCTTGGCAGTGTTTAAAATAAACAAGAGTATTATCAAAAAATTTTAAACTTACTCATCGATGACTTAAAAAGGTCCTTTAAACATTAAAGGGCTCAACTGGTTCTGAGAGAAAAGTAGATAATTCAAGAAGTGATATCTAGTTTATTAGGGAGAAGGTATAAATTCATTCATCCACATTACTAGCTTTATCTCCAGTCCAAACGTGGGTCCGGAGTTAATCCCCGCCACCTCTAAATTACAACCAGCATGCATCTCATTGGTCCTTGAAAACTCACGGCAGCTCGACGCGAATGACGAAAATTAGTCATATTTTCCGACTGAGGAGAGGCAGCGAAATAGCCCGGCGCCTCCTTTTACGTCCCCCCCTTGTATTTTGAAAGGGGGACTGGGACTATGGCGCGCGAATACAAAGGCATCTTATACCTTCTCCCTAATAAACTAGATATCACTTCTTGATAATTAATTTAATGAACACTCGCACAAACCCAATTTAAAATGTTCCAAACTGAAAAGGTTTGATATTGTAAAAGTTAGTTGTTCTTTCATCTAGTAATCAAATTTTGAATGGAGTAAAATGAGCTTTTTCACAACATCTTATAGTGGGTGATGAATGTTTGTTTGTTAATTTTACAAAACTTTATATCGTTTTATTATTGTTTAAACATTGGGGAAAGAATAGGGACTATTTATAAGCATTCTAATTTTTTCTCGTTTTCCTCCTTACTTGGAAATAATATTTATTTTTGGATCAGCGGGATCATAGAGGTCTCGGGGCGTGTAATCCAAATATTTTGGAATCTAACGCGGGAACGTGGTTTGTACCCGAAGGTCCCCAATCATGTAGCCCGCTTATAAAACTTACTCTATGCGTCAAACGATGCGAAATGGAAAAGCCACCGCTTCCTTCCAGTTGTGTCAAAACAATCAACACTTGCCTAACAACAACAAAAAAAAGGCGTGAATTATAATAAACAATGGCTCATTAGATAGGGACTTACCGGTGAAGAGGTGGAATGCTGTCGACAGTTCTAAGTGTCGCTCGTGTGGAAACTACGTTAGTACTCTCTGTACAATCGCAAATAACTTGAATGCATCTATCTGGAAGTCGGTTTTCAACAACGACAACTAATCCAGCCCACCCCTTAGTCAAATAGTAAGCCGTCATTCCTTCTCGCCCCTTTAACGCGAAAAACAAAATATATTAGTAATTGCGATAAGATTGGGGTGAAATAAATCACTTGGAAAGCTTTGGTTCTTACTTCGTGCCTTTTTCCCTTGGTAACTGTGAGTGTGGTTATGGCGTCGGAAAGTACGTGAATACTAGGAACAACTTTTTCCACTAAGAGTCTTTTCGAGCTATGTATGGCTAAGAGAAACTTGGGGTACTGGTCCATGGAACTGAAAGCTAACAAGCGAAAACTGTCAAGTTCAAAGTCCCTCGAACAGTCAATTGGTGTAGACGTACTGGAGTGCCAGTGATTAAAAGCCAAACAAACAACTATGTACATTCCAGGTTCCAACATAGCGTGGCAGCCGACGAAACCTCTCACTTGGCGTTTGCTATGCTTTACTAGCGAAGCTACTTGTCCCGTGGCTGGGTCAGCGGCTCGAAAAACAACGACACACAGATCCAGAGGAGAACGCAAAGAACGCTCGGCGTTTCTTTGACCTTCTTGGAATAGGCTAAATTCGACTTCAGTAGCATTCAATACAGTCAAGACAGTGACGGCTAAGCTCCCTTTTTCAGCGTAAGGTGGTAGTACGCCTTGCAATCTGATTTCGTTCCATTCTGGTCTCACTTTACAAATATCAATGCAGTCGAAGTATCTTTCACAATGAAACAAATTGTTAGTATGAGAACTTCGCAAAAGTCTCACTCGCTACTAACAATAAGACATCTTGAAAAGACATCCAAAATACGCCTTCGCTGGCACCATGAGGGATTAATCGCTCTCTAAGCTCTCTAGTCCACATTGGAGATTCATCAGACCAATCACCCTTCCAGGAATAACGACCCCAAGGGTTTCTTAGGCGCAATAAGCTACAAAAATACCAGACCATATGTTCTTAGACAAAAGCCTTGGAAATTATCTCACACTCGCATTACCGAAGACCGTTTATATCTTGAACATCCAAAACAGAATAAGCGTGTCTTGATCTTAACCCGACCGCTCTATATTCCTCCTCGTTAACAGTCATATTTCCACCGCCACAAGAAGCTCCCATAAGAAAACCAGCGGCTCGTGAACTAAGTAGTTTAACCCATACTAGATCTTCATCTATTCCTTCCTCATTGGAAAGTGAGGAAGCTGGCGACAAAACCCAAAAATTAACTCCATCCGATTCGCGGAAGATAACGCGAGTACCTTGCAACGGAATGCTTTCGCAAGGAGCCCCAGTCAGGGTAGCTAAACCTTCTATCGCTCGTCCAGAAACTAAAGCTTCGTAACAGCCATGTAACTTGGCTACCGCTTTTTCTATAAGAGGAACCCAAAGCTGGCGCCTCTTTGCCTTTGAAACAAACGCAATTAAGACAGGTAACGAGAGAAGGTTCTTTTCAATCTACCTCCGAGTATAGAAGACGTTTTTTGGAATCGCAAGGCAGTAAATCGTCGACAAGGACCATGGTCCATCGTCCGTCTTTACATAAGCGAACTTGATAAGCTCCTTGAGGACATATATCTCTAGTAACCATAATCCTCTCGACCAGTTCCGGGCGTTCCGCTAAGACCGCTAAGGCACTCAAGAACCAGCAATTTCCCAGTATTCCTTGCGAAATGTCTGAAGGTAAAGGTGTGCGGAATACTGCCCATTTGATTTGAGATTCACCAACGTCGCAGCTAATTTCACTAGGGCGAAGCCATTGCGTGACGTGTTGCTCCCGTTCTTCTTCAGCATTATAATAAAGAGATTTAAGAAGTGGCGGGAAGGAATCGTCTACAAAAAGTTCGCCATTCTACAAGAAAAGCCGATAATACATAAGACCCACAAATACTGTGATCCAGAGAAAAATTTTCCCTTACATCTTTACAAAAATTAACTATATCTTCCCAACGTTGTTTAGCATTGTCTTCTTCTATTCTTCTGAGGTCTTCAATCAGTTCGCTCTCTCCATGAGAATGATTGGCGTCCTTAGATGCTGGTCGCAGAGACAACAAACTACGAGATGTATAACAAATTTCGCAAACAACTTTGCTATAGGGATTATGGAATGTGCACGCCGAGCATTCCCAAGTCGTCAAGGTGTCAGCGGGTTTCTTTTTGAGATCGGGAACAGTTTGACCATTAGCCTGGCCAGGTGGAGGCTGGTCGTCCATGGCGGTATCGGCAACGACAGCGGTGTTATCGGGTAAAACTTCCAATTTGGGAGTGCCACAAGCGGAACAATTGGTTAAGTTCTTAGGATTACGAAGCGTGCATCTTGAACATTGCCAACTTTCGTTGGGTTTGAGCGTCAGATAGCGGTTGGTTGTGGTGCTGTTTAATTTCGAGCCCCCACAAGCTGCGCAAAAACTATCGTTGGCCGTGTTTATAAGAGTACATTTGATGCATGACCATTGCTCAACAACTACCGAATTCTGTCTTTTAACACTGTTTTGATTATAAGTCATATTGTTCACAGTGTTTTCGGGAAGCTCCATTAAACTGCTCTGAACACTCGAAGTCTTCGGACTAATGAGATCGGGTTTTTGACAACTCTGGCAGACATTCGATTTGCTCGAAGCATTTGAACTGGAGCAATGTTGACATATCCACGGTTTGTTTCCGTTTTCATTGTTGAGATCAATGAGAAGAGTATCCGACACCATACTGGAGCGGACTTGTGACCAGTTTTGAGTCTTAGGTTCAGAATTCATTTCGGAAAACGACCGACTTCGTTTTGGAAATAAAATGTTAGTGTTTTTAAGACTAGCTATGACTGTGTTAAGGATCGCGGGTTTCAGTTCTCCCAAGTAATCGAGACTCAAAGAATGTCGGGAGAGAATCCGAGATAAGGCAGACTTGCGAGAAGGCTCCAAACAAACTTCGCACTTTGCGACTCTAGGCTTGTTCTCAAATGTGCAACGTTTGCAAATCCAAGTTGGTGGACGGTTACTATTGACCTCGATAAGCATGACATCTTCGACCGAATGAGAACTGGGAATGCTTGCTAAATCCAAATTTTTGTCTTTCATAAATTCTGAGATAGCGCCTAAAAAGTATGACAAATTGCAATTTCTAGGGTTTCAGCGAGAAATGAAAGTAAGAACTAATAAAATAAACTGAGGCTGCGCGTTACCCATGCAAAATGATACAGCAAGTATTACAATTTACAAATCATAATTAAATGTTCAAAAATTAACATATACATTGGTAAAATAAACAAAAATTAAATCAAGGTAGAATTGTTAGCTCGTACGTAGGATTAACTATTCAAGCTGAAATTGAATCATGCTTGATCATCCTACAAGGTGCTTTTTACCTTCGGATGATTTTCGGCTAAGTTTTAACCTGGATTTCCAAAAGCTAGGTGAACGTTTCTTTGGTGAAAATTGTCCCAAAAGGGTTTTTCTAAGTGCAGTCTCTTTAGAATCATCAACCAACAAATTGGTCAATTCATTCGCTTTCAAACTTTCGCAAATGATACAATGATTTGTCGATGGTATATTTAAAAATTGACACTTTTCACATGTCCATTTTAAATCTAACTTTGGTAAATGCTTTGGTGATAAAAAATGTCCTACAAGAGAGGTTTTTTCCGTTGGAATGATCCCTATAACGGATATGTCTCTAGCTTTGTTTTCTTCCGTAGTTTCCGAGCTGGTGGAAGCTTTAGAATTTTCAATATCAATCAAGATACTGGTTGAAGTGGCAGATTCTGCGTCAAACACGCAACTTGTCTTAAAACTTTGATCTTCTTTTTGACTTCCACAAGTAACACATTCGAGGCAGGTTTCCAAATTTAAGGTGCAGCATCCTTCACATTTCCATTTTAAAGATTTCTTGCGAATGCATTTTGTAAAAGTCTTGTCATTAAACTTCCCTTCACTATTGCCAAATGCTACGGGAAGCTCCTCAATGATTTTATTATCATTGGCAAAGAGTTTGTGAAAATCAATGTTCACTGGTAACTGACTTGACGAGCACGGCCAACTGGTGCAACGCGTCTCGGGAGTTACCTTAACAGACCCACTTTCACATTGCTCGGATAACGATTTGCAAAAAGGAGTTTGATTATGTTGGTTTTTGCGAACCTCTTTCCTATTCAGCGTGTAGAAGAAAATAAGCGGCATTCACATGTAGGCCTATGTTTTAAAATTTCTAACTTACACCTTAATAGTTTTCAATTAAAAATCTAAACACTGTGAAAAGGCGTACGCTTACCCAGTATTTGTTTCCTTCACACTTGATATATTAATTTTTAAAGTTCTCGGGACACTATCATAAATATGACTTGATTCATCATCTAATAGGCAAGTTGAAGGTTGATTTTTTGGTGGTTTTTCTGCTAGAATTGAAGGTTTCCTACGAACACCGCAAGAATAGCAAGTAGAACGTTCAGTGGGATTTATTAAAGCGCAGTCTCTGCAATACCACTGAAGAACTGAAGCATTGGAGCCCATTAGACTAGTGCTCAATAGTTTACATAGCAAACTAGGCTCTCCTCTTTTTATTTGTAAATTCAAAGGTCAACGACTTCCCAGGATTTATCGAGAGATTATTGCCTCTTACACAATTTTTTGATCATAAAGTGCAACGCAGAGGAGCGTGACTGAGCATGAGAGTTGAAAGGATACCAGCAATATCCAAATAATCCAACAAACCTAAGCCTTAGTCAACAGCTGACAAAAGCAGCTGTTGTTGTTGGGTTACAATATCATTTTCTAAAACCAGACTATCCACAACATTGCCATGTATATATCGACTTCTTCTGTTTCACACAAAAACTATAGCGTTAGTCATTTTGCCTTCATATTTACGTATTTGTTAATTGCTTAAATAATTAAGACGGAACAAAAAAACTAAAACCTGGAGTTCGAAACTTCGTACTGAAGGCAGGCAGCATACTAAACCATACTACCACAGGGACTCTCTGTAAAAGGAGAACTGGTGTTAAAAAAAAACAAGAGTAGTGCTTAAAAAATGTACTTTGTCGCAAAGTCTTTAGACCATTTCGATATAACTAACAGGGAAAGACACGGGGGTAAAATTTTACTTTCCATCTCGCTTTTTGACGCCTGCGCTGTAATCTTTTTGTATCATGAGAGTGCGCAGAGACGGTTTATTATCTATGACGGTAATGTACCAACCCCCTTGTATGTCCCTCCCGAAACTGAAGATTGCCTAGTTGCCTACCCACTTTTTTACGCGGAAAAGGTCTATTGACCTTGTCACCCGCGTGTTCCCTTTCCCGAATATCCTCTTTATAGAGGCTCTCTAAACTCCTCTTTATAGAGGCTCTGTCGCCTCTGTGCTAGACATGGATATTAGAACATGTATCACTATGGTGCTGCTGATAGACCCTAGACATAAATCCAAAGGATAAGGTGGGATGAAACAGCCAATCACAGTCCGCGCACCACTCTGGTTACAGTCTTGAAAATGGGTTTAGTTCTAGTGGCTAGGATGTAGTTTAATTTTTAATGTTAATTATAAGGCTAATCATTATATCAATTAAATAACCATGGATATGAAGCAATATTCGGCAGTGGAAAAAAACTAAAAACTGTATTTACAATTGTGCTCAATTAATAATAATGGCACGCGCAAAACTTGCCAAACCAAAGCGGTAAGCCTTTTTTAGTTTTTTGAAAAAGGTTCCTTTTTCCAATAGCTTCATTGGTTAAAAGCGGCCAATCACAGACCGTTGCGTCATGAAATTCCGAGAAAAGGGATATGACGCACGCATTATCAGAAAAACAAATATTTTGTCCACCCAATCACGCGAATAGAGAAAATAGTGGTAAACTCATAGATATTAGAACATGTATCTCTGTCTCTATGGTGCTGGTAACAGTGGTGTTTAAGCAACGTTGGTTTAAATGGTAACCCCCAGTATTTCCCTTCTGCGTGAACAACTGAACATTGAACAAGAGAAAAAACAAAAATGGCCACTGGAAATTTGAACAGATTGTTTGATTAATTTATCTTCATAAAATATTAGTTTACTTATTTTAAAGTTTTTACGACAAAGAAATGAGAAAAACCCAAAATTGTAAGTTACTTTTCATTTTATACCAAGCCGCCAGTCTATGCTTTGAACACACGGCTGACAGCGTACAAACACGGCACAACAATTTAACCTTTTGGCGAAAACAAGGCTTAGCACCAAGGTTTTAGTGATTTTATATTTTATATGGGGTATCATTTATTCCACTTTAAAAAACAACTATTGTACCGGAAGCGTGCAAAGACCAAATTAGAGTTCGCGAGATAAGAGAGTAAAACTTAATCTGTAGTGCCTTGACTTGTAAATAGCCCACTCCCTTCATCAGTAATCATAGGGCACTTTGAAACAGCAATAAAAACTTATCAGCGTAGATATTCTGTTTTTCTTCCAGAAATACTGACTATTGGCATGGATGTTGTACTAGATGGTTATCTCCTCAAATCGCCTCCGAATAAAAGATTTTGTAAATCCGTAAGACTTTTAATGTTCTGAATATGTAAAAGCTTCATTTGGATGTTTTCCTCAAATTTCAAGGTGATTACTAACTTTTTAAAGGTTTTTTCCCAGAAATGGCGCCAAAGATGGTTTGTTCTGAGACATTCTGGTCAGATTCCTGGACAATTTGTTTTGGATTATTATTCTGATTCCACATTAAGAAAGCATAAAGGGACCATAGATTTAGATCAGTGTGAACAAGTTGACGCTGGTTTGCAATTTGAGTCCAGAAAAACGTTAAACAACTTCATGTTTAATATTCACACGCCCAAAAGAATTTATTATTTAGTAGCTGAATCCGAAGCCGCGATGAATAAATGGGTTGATTCAATTTGTTCCGTCTGTGGATTGAAAGCCAGAGTTGATGAAGAAATACCTACGCAAGTTAATGAGATAGCTATACCATTAACAAATGTAACAGTTTCTCAACCGCAACCCTCCGCTTCATTGCCATTACCTCCGACAAATCTCACTACAACCAATTCCGAATCTAGCCCGTATATTCCAATAAGCGAATGCATAACTGGCAAACCAATTTGTAATGGTGTAGAGCCTGGTACCGCCAACCTGGGCAGTGAGTCATCCATACCCTTTCCAAATGACAATTTTAGCTCTTCTTCGTTAATATCAAAAGTTGTACCTCCCTCTCGACATATTGAAAGTTCAAATGAAAATGTTAGTGGCAATGATATTGACGACTTTTACGCCCATCCTAAACCATTGTCAATGAACCATCATCATGTTTCTGGTGGCCGAACTTCTCCAGAGCCAAATATGGAAGACATGTATAGAGTTCCTCCACCAATTACCAGGCCAGTTGAAAGTTTGAGACAAGGGAGTCATTTAGAAGAAGTAAAGCTCTCTAGTACAGTACCAAGAGTCAATTGGGATACTTATCCAGCTCAGAAAACGCCAAATGACTTCATGTACGACGTCCCAGTTAATAGTGGAACCACAATCTGGTCATTTAATACGGAGCCACGAAAAAAATGTCAAACAAATCTTGAAGCTTCTGATTTTATGGCGCCACCTCGCCCGCCTAAACCCGCCAAACTGAGTGATAAGAAAAAAGAAGAGGATAATCTCGGTGCAACAGGGGGCGAAGTGGTTTATGATATACCTCCGAGCGCTCAAGGTGTTTGCTTAAGCAAGCATTTACCAGCCAAAGCTTTCGCTTTTTTGAAAGATGATGACTCGGATGAAACTGGAAAAGTCTCACCATCAACCAAAGTGCCTTTACTTCCATCGCAACAAGATGGGACAAATAATCCTGGTGGTTTAGCTTCAACCATGATGGATGATATGTATGATTTTCCGAGATTTAGAAGCGAGAACAACATTTCCAAACGAGTTCCACTGCCAATTATAATGAGCTCCAGTTTACGTAGACCCAGACAACACGCCTACACAAACGCGCCTCCTGGATTGTTTAATGGCAAAGAAAACGTCATGAATTACGAATTTCGACCTAGTTTAATGGTAAAAGATGGGTTGGGTGGAAGTACAGATTGTACCGATTCCGCTACAGAGTCCAACGGTGTTCCATCGCCATTTTCACCTATTGGTAGTAATGGAAACTACGGAAATTCCGGTGGGTCTTTGGATAACTTGCTCTCGCATAATGACGACTTGCCACCCAAAATAAATCGTAGCTTAAAGCCAAAGAAGAAGTTATCTGATCCAACTGAACCTGGTCCAGCAATATTTAATTTAGCGCCTCCGCCCGCTTTGGTGCCAGGCCATACCAAACGAAGCTTCAGAAAACAGAGGTAATTTCCATTGTTCGAGACAAAAAAGGAGATTGTCTAACACCATTTGGTTCCTTCTTTAATTCAAACAGAGCCGCTCCAAGTCCAACTCCTTCCGGTAACAGTGTTGGTTTATGCTCAACCATGCCATCAATTCCGTATCGTTCGGGGCATCATACTGATCATTCCTCGTCTGATGATGTATCTAGTAGCGGAGGAAGCCGACGGAATTCCGCTAATGATGACCAAGTTCATTTCCAAACTCCGCCAGCTCCTCGTGGTGACAAGAGGGAAGAAATCCACTATCTCGATTTGGATTTAGATTCTGAAGGGGGCGCGCAAAGCGCTTTATCTCCCGAAAGGTCTTCCAATTCTACAGTATATAAAACTGTTGATTTTGTCAAAACAAAAGCCTTCAACGTCATGAGACAAAACGTTGAAGAAACATATCGAAAAAACCAATAATATTAACGATCAAAATATATATACATAGATTTAAAAAAGAAACATATCTTACCCTTTTTTTAAAACTTTAATTGGGGGGGGGGGAGAGAGAGAGAATGTCTTTAAACAAATGAAATGATACACCTGATTAATATTTTTATATATGTAGGGACACGCGTATAGTTTTCTGCGCAAGGTGATAAATTTTAAGTTTTTATGAAAAAATGCCAATTCTTTCACAAATTTATACTAGATTAAACGTAAGGTTATTATTTCTAAAGCTGTAAAGATATATATATTAAATATGTTGTATAAATTGTATTACCTTCAAAAGCCTAGTGATGGCTGCGAGACATAACACCCGAACATCTAACGCTGTAGACGTAGTAATGTTTAGGGTAGGAATAATCACACGTGCTTTTCAAGTTACACATATCATTGTACCTCCTCTGACTGATTCCCGAAGTTTTTAAATGACTTAGGGAGTAGGATTATTATAAAACAAGTGCCTTAAAAATAAATAAAACAGTGTTAAATAATAAATACATAAAAATTTACAATGTATATCTGTAAAGTTACGCGAGCTAGTCTGATTTTTTTTTCATTAGCTTTTTTAAATACATTATTTATCTGCTTTCCGTTTACCAAGCAGTGTGCCATTGACTTGATAAATTATATATATATATATATATATATATATATATATAGCTGCAAAGAAAAAAATGACATTTTTTTTTAGCGAGTTCCTTCTATAGAGATAATTTTTATACCATTGTACACGCTTATTGTGTTATCAGATTTTTTGGGGTTTCCATCGTACCCCCTTTTTTTTGGCACTAAAAATAAACCAAATTCAGCGTGTTTCACTTTGAACATAACACTGATACGTTAAAATTAATTGCGAGAGAGGAAACCTATATCGACTATTGTTTTCAAACCAACACATCATAAATTCATAAGATATGTTCCATAAGCTTGTCACTGGTTACAAACTGGAGCTTGTCATGAAGAGACGTAGGTCATAGATTCGAGGTAAAGCGACGCCTGGTGAGGAGCTGTCAAAGGCTAAATAGGAAGATGGACTGCAAACCCGAGTGTAGTCAATTATCGAAGTAGTTTTCAGTGAGTCTGTGGCATCAGAGAGAATTTAGAAGGGGAGTGGAAGGGGTGGTTTGGAATGTAGCGCAACGTCGTCTGCTAAACGTTATCTAGGCAGGTCGATTTCCGGTATGGTGCGTTTGTAATCTGGGAGCACGGCAGTGCTCCCAGCCAAGTCGAGCACTGACATCCTTTTCTCGAAGCAACTCGTGGCACTTTTAAGCCCACTGTAACTTCGTGATGGGTACAGGTAAAAGTCTGAAATTTTGCTTGCCGCGAGGACTGTCAATCCTAGCTATAGTTTCCAAATTTCAAGTTCCTACCCTGTATACTTTTCGAAATATTGAAGGTGAAATTTACCTAATTTTGTCACTCACTCACTCACTCACCGATCATCAAAATTCTAAGGTACTTCTAGGGTAGATAGAAACTTAAAATTCAGGATTTAGTTTTCATTTATTTTATAAAGCACAGAAAAATTAAAACATCCTGAAATTTTTATAAAATTGTTCTTTAGTTCTTTATTTTAAAACTAGATGGCGCTGCCGTCTTTTCAACAGAAATAGTGTATGTTCTTGATGAAAGAACGTAATGGTCCAAAGTTAACCGAAAGTTAAATATATATTAAAGCTAATAAGAGTAGTAGTTTAAAATAAATGTGTCGTAACTGATGCTACATTCTTATATTAGGATATCGCGTACAATCTTTATTACATATTCTCTGCGGGTCGAAAGGGGTAATTCAGCGTAAATAAGGACAAACGTTAGCGATTATATTGGCAAACGAAGTACCACGAGAGGGTCTTGTTTTAATATAACTACCGAAGTATAACGAGAGGGTCTACAAAAAGAAGTGAGATCCTATGAAAAACATTAACATGTACAAAAATGGGCCAAGCCTCGCCTCGTACCCTTTCCGCCGTAAAACGTTCTGAGATCCCATGTAGAGCCAAGTCTGCCTTTTGTTCTCATTCAATCGCCAATTGAACAATTATGTTATAAATTATGTCCTTTTCCTAATTAATAACCAATATTCTTTGACTCTCATTATTTTACATCTTTGTTCGTATCAAAAATATCGTGACTTGGCAAGCGCAGGTCATCCCCTTCGATTATTTTAAAATCGGCAACGATTTAGTGAATATCCCTTCGATTATTTTAAAATCAGCAACGATTTAGTGAATATCCCCTCGACTTCCTTTTAATATTACTTACCTGCGATTGCCAAGTCACGATATTTTTGATACGAACAAAGATGTAAAATAATGAGAGTCAAAGAATATTGGTTATTAATTAGGAAAAGGACATAATTTATAACATAATTGTTCAATTGGCGATTGAATGAGAACAAAAGGCAGACTTGGCTCTACATGGGATCTCAGAACGTTTTACGGCGGAAAGGGTACGAGGCGAGGCTTGGCCCATTTTTGTACATGTTAATGTTTTTCATAGGATAATAATAATAATAATTAAAGCTTTATTGTAACAGAGAGATTTTAGAACACGTGACCGGAAACTCGCCTACCCCAAAAAGCTCAACGCGACATCTTGTTTGGGCGTCATCACGTTTAATAGAGTCAAAGGGGGGGCCTTCCACTCCCCTTCTAAATTCTCTCTGGTGGCATTACGGAGTATAGGTAGTGTCATACTTGTGGAACATATGTTATAAACTTATGATGACATCTTTGTACAGAATGGTTATAATAAAAGTACAGTCTTTATTTCTTTGAAATTTATTATTTTTTCCATTTATACGCTTAATAATATACATAAACGCGGCAGTTCGCGAAGTGTGAAAATGTGTATCATACACGCTTTGTGAATATTACCGGGCTTAAATTGTAATTAGTGTGTGGTGGTATATTGCTTAATTCACCCGGAATCAAATTAATTAAGGCCAGTAATTTTTGTTTAATATTAATAAAGCTTTCCACTACACACTATATTTCTGAACTCGACGTAATGAAAAAAAAAATGTTTTATCAAACATTTTTGTTGTTTTTAAATATGCAAAAGTTTGATTGTTCAACACACGTTATTGGTCTAAGAATTATTTTATCTTTACTGGGCGGGCTGAGACTATTTCCCCAATAGGCCTATAATAATAATAATAATAATAATAAACATCGTAGACTAATTTTTTTATACAAGGAAATCATTTTAAGTAAGAAATATATTTGTTATGAGGGAAAAAGCACCATTTTTGAAGAAAGAGAGACTGAGAGAGAGAGAGAATAATTGGACTACCGTTACGTATGTACATGCCAAGGCATTAATTAATTAATCTTCCCTTATTTTTGTCTTAATTTATTTTATGAAAATGGGCTTCTTTAAATATAGGCAATTGCGTTGATGTGACGTACGTAACGTTTTGCTTTGTTAAAATTATTTATACTAATTGGCCATATGTCTAATCAGCGCCACTAGCGGATGGTCTGAAAACTACTCCCATAGAGTCTAGGTATATTTAAGCGGGTTTGCAGAATTTCCGTCAGATGGCGCGGCGTTCGAGCCACCTGGCTATGATTCTGCAAACCCGCTTAAATATACCTAGACTCTATGGGAGTAGTTTTCAGACCATCCGCTAGTGGCGCTGATTAGACATATGGCCAATTAAGGTGTAAAAAGGAAGAAATTGAAGACTTGAAATTTAATTAGTTTTGTTAGTTAGTTAGTTGCCAAAGGAAGGTTATTAATTATTATATTAATTACTTGAAATGCTTTTAAAAACAGATTTCGATAAATGGACGTAAATTATAAACCACTTAAAAGTTAAAACACAAACTTGATGCTTTTCCGATCCGATCCGATCTCCAATTCGCTTGTTTACAATAACAGCAAATTACGCATTTCTTAATCCAAATCTGCGCAATTACATAAATTGCGCCCAATTTCACTAGACTCTTAGTAATGAGAGATCAAAAATAATTGGTTAAGACCAGGGAATGGTCTAAAAGTACAAAAATGCCCGAGTATTAATAGCTATAGAGCGTGAATTGTTTCCTGTTGCGTATAAAAAGCTTGTCTGACGGAAAAAAGTGGTTCTTTACCACAAAATTACGGCAGACTTTATAATTAATATATATTGAAAATTATCTGAAAAATATATCAAAAACATAAAAATCTCTACCCTTTTCTTGAACTATTTAAAATAACAAAAAAATATTCATTCTAATCTAATCTAATCAAAGGATGGGGGGGAAATTTTTTTCTTTATGAGGAATTATAAACCATTGAAAGCTCTACGTACTGGAACGGTGAAAATAACTCTAGAATGGGCCAGTAAAAAAAGCGCCAAAGATTTAGTTTAACTCCCTCTAGAAGGACGAAACGTTTCTTTCTACAAATGGCATCACGCGACAGCCATTTCGCGGCTTTCAGCTGAAGATAATTGTTTTTCGAGAGAACCCGAGGATGGCAGATCGCCCGATCTCCCCTCGGATTTTAAATGACTGGGAGCGCATCGCCACTGTTTGCGATCCATAAGATTATCGTCCAAACTATCATCTGGATCGGAGGCCGAAGATTCCGTTTCTTCATTGGGTAATCCAACAGGAGGATTGGGGGTTGGTTGGGCGCAACGATTGGCTAATTCTTCATAGGATCCGCCGTTTACAAAACAAACTAGCACGACTGTCATATTGTCGCAGCCTAAGCCACCCATCTGGCAGTCGGGAGCCAAACAACGACTCATCAATTCCTCACAAATCTTTGAAAGATATGAACAAGATGAACAATGTTAGCTTTTTGTACGAAGAGTTTTTACTACTATAAAGCGTCAACGCGCCCAAAACGTATTGACCTTTGTCGCGTCAACGCGCCCAAAACTTATTGACCTTTGTCGCGTCAACGCGCCCAAAACTTATTGACCTTTGTCGCGTCAACGCGCCCAAAACTTATTGATCTTTGTCGCGTCAACGCGCCCAAAACTTATTGATCTTTGTCGCGTCAACGCGCCCAAAACTTATTGATCTTTGTCGCGTCAACGCGCCCAAAACTTATTGATCTTTGTCGCGTCAACGCGCCCAAAACTTATTGATCTTTGTCGCGTCAACGCGCCCAAAACTTATTGACCTTTGTCACTTCAACGTGCGCAAACTTATTGATCTTTGTCGCGTCATTAGTCGCATAAATTAATTTAGTACTATTCTATTTAGTGAAAGTTACGTGTGTACACCAGCAAAATGAAAAAACAATACTCTTATTTCCTCCACTTTGTCATTGAATTTGCGAAGTACTCTCAAACAAAGCCAAAAACTGAATGATCAAGGAAACAACGTGGAAAAGAAAGTATAGGCAGGAAATACCACCACGGAGAATAGTAAATTTGCGTAGAAAATATTAATAAAACAATACAAGACCTGTTCCGGCTCCATAAGAGCAGCGATGCGCGTCCTGATAAAATCAACAACTTCATCATTAGTCATAACATCCCAAATTCCATCGCAAGCCAAAACAATAAATTCATGGTCAGGCGTTATGTCCTTAACAATAACATCGGGATAGGCTGAAAAAATAGAAATAAAACTTTTAATTGAAAACAAGATTAATTACAAAATACACCTGGACATTGTTACAAAAATAAACCACTTTTCCATACCAGTAACAATTTGCTCTTCTGGCGGCTTCTTCTCATTCTTTTTGAAGACAAAATCACCCAATGCGCGAGATAAAGCTAAATTACCTTTAAATTAAGCCCCCAATCATACCCCATTAATACGAATTAAATACTAGTTTTTAAGGATGTGGGTGGGGTAAGAAAATGAACATCACCATTAACCCTGTTGAACTCTACCCAGCCACCAGCAGCTATAATTCTCCTTGTTTCCGCTTCATTACTAGGTTTGTGATCGTAGGAAAGTTGTTGGACTTGTCCTCTTACAGAGGCTACGGCGCGCGAATCACCCACATTCGCCTAATAATATAAAATAATTATATAATCCAATTTTTGAAACAGTTTGCTCAAAATTCACACCGGTATGCACTGTTTTTAATTATTAGCTAATTAACTTACGCAATATATTTTATTATGTTTCAATAAAATTGTAACAGCGGTTGTTCCGGCTAATTCATCCTTCATATTTTCATCTAAAACAAATCGGTAAATTGATCGTGGTTGATGCCTTTCAAATCTATCATAAATTTTAAAGCTTAATTTGTACCTCTAAGCATATCAGAATCAACTTCCAAAAATCCACTTTTCATGGCTTCAATAATATCGCCTTTCCCTATAGTTAATAATTGAACTAAAATTAACCAGTAGTTAACTACAGGGTCAAGAAACTTATAAATATCACCATAAGTTTATAAGATATGTTCCATAAGTGTGTCACTCGTTAATGAGAGCTTGTCATGAAGTGACGTAGGTGAAGCGTCATAGATTCTCGTAAAGCGACGCCTAGTGAGGCCCTGTCAAAGGCTTAGTACAGACTAAAGGGGAGGATGGACTGCAAAACCGAGTGTAGTCAATTCTCACGTCGTTCTTGAACTAGCTCTCATTAAGCCTCTAACATTACGAAGTATGGGTAGTGACATACTTATGGAACATATCTTATAAACTTATGATATCACATATAGGAACAAAAACAAATATACATAGTTGAATAGATTTTTTTTTTGGGACTTGCCAAAAATTAAGTTAACCACCAATTCTCAATGTGTCTCTATCCAATTCGTGTATTAATAATTAAACAATTGGAGAACCAAAAAAACGAATGTTCATGTATTTGATTAGTTGTTAAGCCGCCATTATGTAGGTAATCGAAAAGGGGACTAATAAGAAACCCCAAGGGCAAAGAAAATACCCATACTCTATCCTCGAGTGTCTATATTATACAAAGTAGTTTATTATAGGCGCTTAAAATGGGTCAAACATCACGTGAAATTAGAAATTCGCAAAAACTAAGTTTATTTCTTATAAGATGAAAATCACGTGGTTATGGAAATTTCTATAGACTTTTAATGAACTATGTACACTTTCAATTTCCATAGAAAACTAGTTTTAATGTCGGGGGGGGGGGGAGACTTGAAGTATCGATGTAAGGCAAAATGTTCTATACAACCAAAGATTATTTCGATATAAAACTTTTGCAGAAAAAAAAGGGTTGTATGCTTTTTTATGATCGTTTGTGTTTTATGACGTATGAACAGATTTGAATTATTACAAAACTTTTACCATCATTATGCAATAACAAGAAGTAATATCTAGTTTACTAGGGAGAAGGTATAAATTCGCCAAATTTCCAGCTTTATATCCAGTCCAAATATAGGTCCGCCTCTGAATTACAACCAGAATCTCATTGGTTCTTGAAAACTCACGTCAGCGCGATGCGAATGACGAAAATTAAAGTCATATTTTCCGACTGAGGAGAGGAGGCGAAATAGCCCGGCCTCCTTTTACGTCCCCCCCTTGTATTTTGAAAGGGGGACTGGGACTATGGCGCGCGAATACTTTGTCATCTTATACCTCCTCCCTAATAAACTAGATAATCACTTCTTGGCAATAAATCATGTTAATATAGAATTTAAGCTCGGCGCAGTTTAGAATTGCAATTGAAATTTTACAAGCTTTGTTATACTTCGAAGGGGGCTAACAGTATTCAGCCAAACCGATACCAATTTTAAGTCAGTGACAACGCCACAGGACCTAACCCTCCCTACCTCTTGTAGGGAGGATTAGGTCCTGTGGCGGTTTATATGAATTTGTGAAGAATTCCTATAGACTTGAGGCAAACCACACAGATGTCAAAGGAGTTTAGATCAAGTCAACATCAATCTTCCCATGATAATAGGAATAAAAATAAATAAAAAAAAAACTTAAAACTTACTATAAGCAGGATGATTGACGATTTTTTTATGGACGTGTGTACCCGCGTATTGTGCCACTTTAGCTCCACCATGACCATCATAAACAGCGAAAAAGGCCGCATCCTTGTCTTCCGCTAACGAAAGTAAGTGAGTATGGGCATCTTCCATATCTTAAACATCGCGAATTAAGGCTAACATCCAGTCAAAATACGACAACTCTAAAATTTCCTTCCGTGATAAAAAAAAGGATACTGATTCTCCATCCTTGCATACAAGACGCTCCAACTTTCACGTAATCATTTCCACAACTCGACGTTTCCTTCGCAGTGACGGGCTCTGATAAAGTCTGTCCCATAATTGCTAAAAATAAATCCAACATATTTAATTTCCGCCTTAAACTTTTTCGCCAAATAATAAAGACACCCGAACTGTATAAACAACCAACCACAACTAAAAATTTAATAATCACTAAAAGCAACCCATAACAGTGACTGCCCTAGTAAATTTAATTCCCCCACCTTACTGACTACCTACATCCCAACGTCTTAAAGAAAAAGTTTGACAGTAGGAAATTATTAATACGACCTTGAGGCTTACCCACCTAGAAATCTTTTAAACTACCTTTAATTTAAAGAGACACTAAAAGTAATCAACAAAAAAAAAGTTACTAAAGAACAAACAAACAGAATGCGTGTAACTGTTAATAACAAAGGGCCACAACCACAACCCTTTCATAAAAATATCCTCAAATCCTTACTAAAGGGGACATAAAGCCCAAGATTTTCTTTAAGCTTATATTGTCCCTTTAAGAATTATTGTTCTCTTATTCTTTAATTGGGGATTAAGGGAAGCTCTCATTCTCTGTCTCTCTTTAACGATTCATTGCATTTTTTTGTGTCACTGAACTTTCTTGGCCTCAGGGAGGTTGGGAAGAACATGAGAAATATTAAAGCTATAGAAAATACTCCAGGGCACTCATTCTTAAAAGATGGTCAAACGATTAAGATTATTATTCCTCTCTCAACCTTGCTTGCCCCTTTAACCATAGCCAAAGCTCTTTAGTACTAGCAGCTACTGGTTATTTCAAATGATAATAACGTGAAGATGGGGGGGGGGGGGGTTTCATGGGCTAGGAGAAGTAGATAGCCCGAAGTAATATATTTTTTGGCTCTATAGAGTAGTGTCGGTAGAGAGGGGAGTAGACGGTGTATCCCTCCCTCTAGGCGCGCTTTTGTAAGAGGGGATACTATTCGCGCCTGGTAGGGGGGATGACACTGAGCTAAGAGATAGAAGGGTATGACGTTTGCATACGTAGAACTGACATTACTCTATTAATGTCAGAGAGGGAATGGGGCAAATTACTTGAAGGCCAAAATTGACCACTTCAAATACTTTTACTTCTGCTTTACCAAGCGTGAAAACTTTAGACAACTGAATAAACCTTGGAAGTCAAAATAAAATTGCGTAATAAACTCATACATTAAATGGTAGTTTTTTTGTTGTAGTACTTTGCGTTTTTATTGTACAAGTACGTGGGACTTTACTCAAGGATCAAAGCTATTGATTATTTTTACAACAAAAATTAATTCTCTATTCCAAGGAATCAATATATAAGCCTTTCCACAGAGAGACGAAATTTCCACTGAGGTTTAAATTTCCGTTAAGGTAAAGCAAAGCTCCCTAAAATACACCAGTGCTATGCTAGTATATAAAATATTTGGCAATATATTTTGCTTTCAAGTACAGGCTTGCATTATTAAAATATAATTTGCAAAGCTTGCACTTGGCCTGTTATCCAATTCTATCCATTTAAAAAGTTTTTTTTTATGGGGGTAAAGTTGGGAAACCTTTTAATGAGTTTTGAGACAGATGTCTAAGTCAATTTTTTGACCAAGGAATATGTTCCACAATATCATACTTGGGACCAAAGAACGGGTTCTCTTAAATCAAGATTTGGGACCAAGGAACACGTTCTCCAAACCACTAATGGTGGTACAAACTTCCCAGCCATATTATGGCTAATAATGTAAGGACACTACTTTTAATGTTTGCCAATATTCAAAGTTGAGCAAGTGCAACAAGTAAACCACACCCTCTTAGGACCATATATCAACATCATAAATTTAGGTAATTTTTCCTAGTAACAGGTGCATATATTTTAAGAGAGAACTAAGAGCAGCTGCAAGTGAATGATTGCACTGTATTTCTAATGTATGCATAAGTAACCTTTTTTTTTCAGTCACCTCTCCTAAATAGCACCTGTTCTGAAAATTTTCCATAAGTAGTGTGTGGCTTAACTAACTGATAAGAAAATTAAATTGAGTTGTTATGGCACATCACATTATCATTCAGTAAATTCAGGAAAGATCAGTTTACACCAGAAAAAGATAAGAACTGTATATCTCTATACTCCCTACCAATGGAAAAAAAAATATAAAAATTGCTTCCACTTTTGTATTTTTATGTAAATAAAACAACTCCAGATGGCTTATAAAATATCTCCTTTTATGAATCTCTGGTTCTAATATATTGTATTAGATCATCACTCCTCATTTGAGTGGTTCCTCAGACCATGTCTATTTTAAAACATTGCATAACAACCCCCCCCCCCCCCCAAAAAAAAGCTATTTAATTTTTTGGGAGCCTTGGGAAAAATGTGTATGACGCATTTCTCTTTTTATCTGGAAACATATCCCCTGCCTAATCTTCCCAGATTTTTATAGCCCGACAACCCAGAAAGTAGGGAAATTCGGAAATGTCAATATTTTCACTTTACACAAGACCGCGCTGCACGCCTGCAGGCTTGCACTATGCAAAGTTTGCATAGTGCAGGCTTTATGCAGGCTGCAAACAGATATAGAATTTAAGAAAGACCAAGGCTTAACTTGACATACTTACCGATATATTTTCCAACGTTTTTGTTATTTTTACCACTGAATCACCATGATAAGTTACAGATTAATCAGTTATTAGTGCCAGTTAATTACCTTGTTAACAATCAGTTGAAATCAAAATACTAATCCTCAAAATATTACGTAAACTTAAATAATCATCAACCGATCATAACACAACCGCGTTATGAAATGGAAAGACTAACGACACGAGTAACAAATTCTGCGCGAGAAGTCACGAAGTGAGAGATGGACCAAAGAAAATGCTTTCTGGACTTACAAGATTGACATACAGGGCTGGAAACCAACCTTCTTAAAATTTATTTATTTATTTTTTTATTTATTTTAAAATTGAAATGTAATGATGCTAAATTAGAAAATTATCAAGTGAGGCTTTTATTTTGGCTAAATGTTAAGTTTCTCTAAACTATCTCGCTTTTCAAAGAAGTAAAATTACTAAATTGGTACTGCTCACAGCAACTAACTACTATAGTGCCATCTAGGAATTGTAGGGAACTCCCCAGCTGTCACCCGGCCTACATAGTTTAAGCTCAAGGACGCGGGCCTGTAAAATGTTATAATTAATATTTTTTTTTAATAAATATTGATGATAAATGAACTTATTTATTTCCTAAAATTCTTTCAATTTACTTACCAAAATGTATAGAACATTCCAACATTTAATTTTGAAGAAACGTCTGTCTGGACCGACTTTATTTGGTCTTGGAAAGCGCATTAGTAAGAAAAAATTAATATTATCCATCCTTATAATTTAATAAATAAAATATTGTTAAATAGAATGTTGCAGTTCATTCACTGTACTCCTATCCAATCCCTTACCGAATGTATCAATCAATCCAAGCTTTTACCGTTACAACAAAACCCATTCAGAAATCTGCTGGCGAACATTAAGCACGAGTCAATGTAATCTAAAAGATGAAAAAAGTGACGAATCAATACCAAAAACAACCAGCACTGTAAGTGACACTGAAACTTTAAAAGATGATAGTGAGAATACGGATCCAAATGGAAGTAAACAAATACCAATTAAAGGTAAATATTTGTAATGAAATGTGTCAATACATTAATTAATTGATAATCATACCCTTCAAAAGTAGTTGTACCCAAAAAAAAGCAACGCGCACCAAGACCAAAGATAGATTTCAGTAGAGAATACACTGAAAGAAATTTTGTAACGCCAGTTCGAGCTATGAATGAATATCTATTAAAAGCAACGTAATATAATTATATTCTATAGTGTGAAAACCAAAAACTTATAAAAAAAGAAAAACTTTTCAGGGATTTGGAATCTGTTCGTAAAATTCAACGTAGAAGTCCTTATGAAGATACGCCCCCGATAACTGTTTATCTAAGACGCGATGTCGAAGCCAAGTATTAATTAAAGAAAAGTAACATTAATTGACAAGAGAAAATAATTCTAAAAATTTAAATTATTTAAGAGCTTTGGAAGTTTGGGGCAGTAAAGAAGCCCTACAGAGAGAGTTAAGAAAAAAATGGGAACAAGATGAAAAATATAAAGATAGTGAGATGCTCTTTCATTTATATATTTTCTTTTTAAATATTTTATAATAAAGTAATTAAATTTTAAAAGCTAATAATAATTTGAAAACTTTTGGTACTAATTTTGGCAAATTATTTGGCCAAAAAAGTAGATATTTTCCACGTGAAGAAAATTCTAAGAGAATATAACAAAGCGCAAAAGAGGGAGCAAGATTTAAGAGTTAGTTGATTAAATTAATTAATTATTAACCTGATTAGGATAATAATAAATTTTACTTAATTTTTTTTTTATATTCTCAGCAACGTGAATTAATTCTAAGGGGTTCTGGACGTGTGGTTATGACAGCAGTTTGCATGTAAAATTAGTATACTTGATTAAAATCATTAAAGTTAACTTTAATTTATGATTTAATTTGCAGCAATGCGGGAAACTTTGCTTTTAAACTTTTAGCTTGGATTTATACAGGGTCACATAGTATGTTTGCCGAAGCGATTCATTCTTTAGCTGACACTTGCAATCAGGTTATTATATCTATTGCGTGCGCGATAACGCGCGTTTACTCACGTTTGAAAAATACTTTCAGCTGATATTAGCATTTGGCATTCACAAATCAATTCAAACAGCCAATGAGGATCATCCGTATGTTTAGGGAAAGTGTGTTTTGTATTTCAGTACCCCTTTATAATTTTATCGTGTCCCTATTTAGGTATGGCTATCACAACATGCGTTACGTCGCGTCACTAATTAGTGGGGTGGGAATTTTTTGTGTTGGATCAGGATTATCCGTTTATCACGGTGTTCAGGGTATTTTGTATCCTGAAATGTCTGAATCACTCTATTGGGTAAATAAATATATGGCTTAGTATTAGAAAAAAAAAAAATGATTTTTAAAGGAAAATTTGAGGTAACATAATATTATTAGGGGTGTGCGAGTACTTGTTAAGTTCGAGTACTCGGTTCGATACTCGATAACAACACATTGAGATACTCAAGACAGATTCGAGTAGCTTTTTAACATCTTAAATACTCGACAAATACTCGAGTCCGAGGCTTATAACTGTAGCAGACGATGAGTTCATGAGCATTTATTTTGAAAATCACCTGTTCAATGTTTAATTGATCACTAACTATTTTTTTGAACTAGTTATATATTAGATAATTGAACATCTTCGTTATTTTCAAGAAATATACAAAATTGCTGCTCGACAAGTCAATATTTGAGACTCGATAATTACTCGAAAGAACCAAAATTTGACCTATCTAAATACTCGATACTCGAAAGTATTTTTGAGACTCGGCTCGATACTTGATAAGAAATTATTTTTGATACTCGGACTCGGCTCGAAACCGAAAAAACGGGACTCGCACACCACTGAATATTATAGTTTAAAAGAACGCCCTTTTTCTGAATATAAAAGGAGAAATATTTAAATTAAAATAAATGATCTCTTATTACAATATGATAATTAGCATTTAATTAGTCTTAAAAACAATCAAGGAGTACTGCGCCATCCGCCATTGCTTTAGTGGCGTCTGCTAGCCCGTGCCTCTTACTCTTACGGGATTGGTTGAATTTTCACAGATAGAGAGAGGTAAGGGTAAGAGCGGTTCGGGCTAGCAGACGCCACCAAAGCAATGGCGGCACATTCGTTCTCGTTTTTAAGACTAATTTAATTAATATTAAGGCCGTTCTTTTAAACTATAATATTATGTTTCTTGAAATTCTAATTTAACGAAGGATTTCATTTCAGGCTTATTTTATCTTGGGTGGATCATTAATCTCAGAAGGTGGAACGTTAATTGTTGCTTTTAACGAAGTTCAAAAGGGCGCAGCCAGGGAAAAAATGACTCTCAAAGAATATAGTAATAATTTATATTGAAAAACATTACAATTACTAAGTTTTTTTTAAATTCATTAACATTTTACTTTACAGTAATTAGAGGACAAGATCCCAGTGTTAATGTGGTATTATTAGAAGATGTAGCCGCTGTTTTGGGCGTATCAATCGCGGCAGCTTGCATGGGCATTACTTCTTATTTGGGCAATCCGATTTACGACGCGCTTGGCTCCTTATTAGTCGGGGGTTTACTAGCCGGAGTCGCGTCCTTTATAATTTATTCAAACAGCGCGGCTTTAGTTGGAAGGTAACGGCAAAATGAAACGCGTTAAAAAAGAAACCCCAAATAATGTTTCTAACCCTTTAGATCAATTCCAATGGAACGATTAGATCGTATAAATAAGGAATTGGAAAGTGACATTATGATTAGAGCTATACACGATGTTAAAGCTACCGATTTAGGGAATTCAGTTGTTCGGTATAAAGCCGAAGTTGATTTTGACGGGCGGGAATTAACAAGAACGTACCTAGATTCCCAGGATCTAGAAGCATTAATGCAGGTAATTAATTACGAATGGCGTCGACATGGATTAACTAACCTAGGGATAGTTCGTTCCCCCAGAAAGATAACGCATGCATGTTCCAAACGCCCCCTAGCAGCAGCTACTATCCCTAACAGGAAGTTATAAGAAAATTGAACCAAATATCACGTGTCCTATGACGTCAAAATTGAAATACACCTAAATTGGGCAAAACGATTTATTTTGGCGAGAGATGGCGCTATATCTACATCCGTTTTGGTCCAATAAATTGGGGGAATGAAGAGGGGAATCAAGGAATAATTCGGAACATGTAGTTGGCGATAGAATTACATGGGAAACCCAGTTAGTGAACAATCCCTAGCGTTAGTTAATCCATGGCGTCGAGAAGGCGCTCTTTAAAAAATTTATGTTTTTTTTGGGTTTTAAGGAAATGCAAAACGTAAAAACTATAGAGGAAGTTGAAGCCTTTGTTTTAAAGCATGGGGAAAATATTGTTGATCTTTTAGGCGCTCAAGTAGATCGGATCGAGAAAACTCTTAAAGTGAGTTATATAACTTAAAAGTTAGTTCTAATTAATAATTATAACAACATTACACGCAGAAACGCCATCCAGAAGTACGACACGTTGACTTGGAAGTCCTTTAGATGTTTTAGTATATATTTTTAAATAACCTATCTGATTGTAAATAAATATGTGCAATACTTGTAAATAAATTTAGCAAAACATAAAGCTTTACTAAGCGCAAAATGTGTCTCATTCTTTTCAATTTTAATTATTTCATTGACATAATTCTTAAGCCCCGCCTAAATTGTTACGCCACATAGGGCGATAAATCCCCAGCCCCGGCTAAATTATTACGCCACATAGGGCGATAAATCCCCAGCCCAGCCTAAATTATTACGCCACATAGGGCGATAAATCCCCAGCCCCGCCTAAATTATTACGCCACATAGGGCGATAAATCCCCAGCCCCGCCTAAATTATTACGCCACATAGGGCGATAAATCCCCAGCCCAGCCTAAATTATTACGCCACATAGGGCGATAAATCCCCAGCCCCGCCTAAATTATTACGCCACATAGGGCGATAAATCCCCAGCCCCGCCTAAATTATTACGCCACATAGGGCGATAAATCCCCAGCCCCGCCTAAATTATTACGCCACATAGGGCGATAAATCCCCATAAAGCAACGGTGTAAACCCGCATATTCCACCTTATCTCGCCCGCGAAATTCAAACCGACCTCAATTTCATGGGCTTCTACTCTCACGCAACATACAACACTTAATTCTTAAATACGTGTCCATCAAAACCAAGTAACTGGTTACGTCTTTTCCTTCCTTTTAACAAGTATGAGCACTCAAGCGTACCTATTCTTTGTAAATAAAAATACTTTCCGATGGCAAACAAATAATATATCTAAGGAGGGGGTGAACAACCCGGGGTCCTCGATAAATGTCCTCAGTGTCCAGAGACCGTACTTTAGAAATCAAACAAACCATACAGATGTTGACAAGTACCTGTTATGACTAAAAGACCACTAAAACCGTTGGTCTCAGTGTTCGGTGGAATATCAGAGCAATCGCGTCTATTCCAGTTTCTCCCGAGAAGATGGCTTTGCGAGCGAGAAACTATTCGGGAAAAACTAGGTTTTTATTGGCAGAAGAAGCCGAAAAGGTAACTAATTACAATATTTATATTTGTCTGTTATCTTGTTTGTTTAGAATTTGACACAAGCAGAGAAAATAAATTTAACTTTACATTCTCTTGACCACGTTTAACTATTTTTGATTTGTAATTTTCTATGGCAGTCATCCCCAAAGTTTTATAAATCAAAGTGATTAACAATAAGAGACATATCTTAATTATTTTATACACGGACAGGACGCGTCCGTTTGCGGTCTTTGCCGAGCATTCGCATTCCGAACATCCGCCCATGGGTTTCAAAGGGTGGCAGGCGCCCATGGAAAATATCGCCAGTTACTATGGGGCACTATCGTTTTTGTAGCCATTTCAGGCTTCACGTATCATAGTATCTTCCTTATTTCCAATTACCTTCGATTCCCGAGGTATACCTCTTGGACTACATCAATGAAATCAGTCCTGTTAATGGGGGTTTTGATTTCATCTTCATTTTAGAATGACCACAACGGAGGAGGTTCACGCGGATTCCTTGGAATTTCCAGCTATAACTGTGTGTAATCTTAACCCCCTGAAGAAAACCTTTTTCGAAGCCAATGATATATCAGCAACGTCCACGACGGCTACGAACGAAGAGTCGTCGTCAGAGTCCGGTTCGGACAGCGGCGAGGACGCGATATGTTACCGGACTTTTGACGATTTTATACGTCGCAGTCGGACTATGGACTTGTCCGATATGTGGATGAACCTAATTGCCACGAAGGATGACTTGAATAAGTACGGACATCAAGCCTCCGACATGATCGCCCAATGCACCTACAACGCCCGCAATTGCATCAATGGCACGTAAGTATTTTAATCATTAACCCGCCCGCCCGAATACAAAATATATACATTCTTCGTCGAAGAAATATATCTCTAAATGCTGAAACTCTAAAGGAACTTTTTACGCTAGTTAAACTTTAAAATTTTATCTTCGGATTAAACTACTTCTGCCCCCTCGAACAAATGTCATTGTACACTAAATCACATAAACCCAAATGTCACCAATATAACCATTCAGCGGAGGTAAAGATTTTGATGGGTTTCAAATGGTTAAAAGCATGTATAATCGTCCTTCGAGAAATCCGGAAAAACTAAAACAGCAAATAAAGATTCGCGTGCTCTCCCACTATAACCTTAGGACCACTTAAGCTAATAAGGTACTATATCGGTGAATTAAATGCATGCAGAGTACTACCATTGAATGGCCTAACACAAGCGTAAATCTTATATAACTCTTACACGAAGATATATACATCAAAATCACAGAGTCTGTCATAGTCTTAGAGTCTGGAAAAAAATAGGTCATGCACGACATACAATTGACTTAGGGTTATCGACATAAAGTAAGCATTTTCAAAGCCTCACGTATTCAGACGAATATGATAAGTTAGTATATAATATTCAAGGACATGAAACTCGGATGAATTTAGAAGTTCAAGCCAATTGTCCTTGTCAATTTCGAAGTTCCCAAAAAAGACGACTTTAAAGGACCAAGTAGGGTTTTGTACCCATTCCCTCTCTTTTCAGATTCACTAGTTTGGTCAATATCAGTCGTTATCCTAGCCCTCGCTTCGGTCTTTGTCATACCATCGTCATTGCCTCCGAAATGCAGCGCTGGGTGACTAAGACAGGATCGCCCTTCGGTAAGTGACCCTGTCGATGACCCTCACCCTGTTTACTCGCGGCAAGCGCGTGGAAAAAACCCAAAGGATGTAGAAGCGCGCTTCTTCATTGTAAAAATTCCGATTATTGACTGCCCGATTTTTCACGCGTCGCTGGGTGCCAATGCCCATTTAATATTGACCACACCCTGTTCCTGGAAAGTTTGTTTAACGGAGGACCTTTGAAAGAAGAGCCAATTTCTTATTTTTCCAAGCACCAAATTCTTTTTGATAAATATCATTGGGGTTAACTAGGTTAATACCTTTTTAGGCAAAATACTTTTTAAGTACGGTTTACATTTCTCATTCAGGTCTTAGACTGACACTCAACATTGAACGTGACGAATATCTCGACTTGGTATCCTCCGAATATGGAGCCCGATTGGTCGTGCACCCACCTGGTACCTTTCCCACAGTTCAACGGGGTGGGGTGGTCTTGCAACCCGGGACCAAAACCTACGTCAGCGTTCGAATGGTTGACAATTATCACTAAGCTTATATTAAACACTGATCATTTCAAGGACAAAAGGAATTTTACAGAGACGAATCAGGCGATTGCCTAAACCTTATCGGGGATGCAGTGAAAAACTGGAGGGTAGCATTATGGCTGACACTTTAAAAGACATGGGACCAGAGTTTCTCAAACAGCATGACGTCTACACTTACGAGGTAAAAATAGTATGAAGAATTCTTCTCCTTTACAAAACTAATGTTAACCTTTGACAGTATTGTCAAACCTTATGCAGAGAAGGTAGATTATTTAAGCAGTGTGGTTGCCTCGAGGAACTGTCCCAAGAAGGCAACAGATCATGTGATCCATGCAACATTACACAAGGTACTATTCAAGTGATTGTGAATTTGTGATTTTGAAGAAGAGTTGTGTGATTGCCTTTAAAATTACCTGATTCAACAGTACAATGCCGCAGTCAGTTCTACAGGAATTTCTCAAAGGCATCTTCAGGAAATAGTTGCCAAGAATTGTGTTTACCAGCTTGCAAGTAAGCCATTTCAGAACCTATACAATTACTAGAAAAGGGCCCGGTGAGGCTTAAAATGTACGGACATGGATGATCAGTATCAGGTTTAATAACTTTGGGTTAATTTATTTCTGGACCTATTGGGATTTCTTAAAGCATTCGGGCAAAGCTACCTTACAGGGTGAAACAATAACGTTAGTTTTCCATAGAACGCCTGTAGAAATGTTTACCCCGCTAAACACCGGTGCTCAAGGAGAAGCAACCTTATAGGCGATCTTGAGATTGTCCACTTTTAAGACCAGTTTGCAATAAAAGCGACTTTCAACAATTTTTTAGGGACATTAGGTACGATTTAACCGTTTCCCAATCGGAATGGCCCAATTTGAATCACCAGAAGCTTGTCATCAAGAAATGGCCTAAGCTGAACAAAAGACTTCGAGAGCAACTGAATATTTCCGAGGAAGATATTGAACGATCTATCAATGGGACAGACAAAAAGGACATACCAATTGACCTAAAATTTCTCCGCGAAAATTTCCTAAGGGTTCACATTTACCTTCAGGAGAAGAACTACTTATCCGTTACTGATGTACCAGCTATCACGGTAAGCAATAAAATACATTAATTAAACACGGGATTAAGAGAAGTCGCATTAGTTACCCCAGCTGTTCGCGGACCTGGGTGGTTGCCTGGGTCTATATATTGGCGTCTCAGCTATTACCATCGTGGAAATACTTGAACAATGCGCAACCGTCCTGGCTTTTTTGTACAACAAGCACGTTAGGGCCAACGGAGACCCTAATCAAGATCCTCCCTCCAACAACAACCACGTAGGCAATCACGTTGAAGTTTCGCAGCGAGTTTCGGGTCAGAAGCGACGAAGTTTGACATTGAGCTGTAATCAAAGATACTACCAAGGTCGTTCCGACCGTAATTTACTGCAGTTTAGGGACGATACCGGGTCCATTTTCTCGCGCAACCCCTTTCTAATAGCGCAAAAGATTAACAACCAAGAGAAGGCGCAAAGAGCTGCCAGGAAAGCTCAACTAGCGATACAGGTAATGTATTTCTCGGAAATTAGGGTATCAAGAAACACACGTATTTATTTCAAAATAACAGGCTACGAGTAAACGCAACCGTATGATGGCAAAATATCCCGAGGAGCTTTCCCTAACAAGCGACATACTTGGAGAATTACCTCGGTACTTTGGAAAACCATCGGTTGTCAATATATATGACGACTGCCGTAGACGAATGTGAGAACTAAATACCAGCCGTTTAGCATGACCCATAAAAATCAATATAAACACTGATATGAAATATAGCCTAATTTCTACACTGCCGTTTAGAATTTTGGATCAACCACATTGGTTGTTAGTTTGCCCTTTACGGGCACCCTCAAGGTTATTCTTAATATCGTAGTTGCAGCGCACATCAGTGCAACATCACTAATGTTCCTCACTATTTCGCACAATTCACTCATTCTACACCGGAGCATACACGTTCTATTTTAGGACTTTTTAATTAGTAGGTGAGAATAATTATGTCCAATTCAGAAAAGAAAACACTATGGAACCAACAGTGTTTTGGGACGAAGAGAAGTACAACACAGTGTACAGTGATGGTGTACATCCATTCAACTCTGAAATGACTGATTTGTATTAAAAGTTGTTATGTTTAAGGTAATTTCTTTAAAATTTTAAGTGTTGTAATTGAACAAAAAAAAATGGAATATTTTAAAATTAGATTAGTATACATTGAAATATATTTGTATGTGCAACCATATTGAAATTATTAAATGAATTTTATCTAATTTTGTGATATTGTAACGACCTTCAACCCCAGAATATAATTATCCACTTAAATTATAACCAATTAAACAATCAAAATATATTCCTTTAAAGTTTCTTAGGGCGTCTTTTCGTTCTACGCAGAAACCTTGGTATTAAACGGTCGTTAAAGGGAAAGTTACCCTTAATATTTTGAGGAATTGGTCGGAAAAACTAGCTAGTTCCCCCGTACTAAACGTTACCGTAGGAAAAGTGAAGGACGGCTGGTGATCTTCCATTAACATAGGATAAAACGATTACTAATTATAGACATATAGATAATACAAAGGACATGCGCAAAAAGGTGGGGATGGTAGAGCAATAAAGTGTCGAGACTGAGTGGTATTCAATTGAATTTTGAATAGATAAAGGAACCTTAAGTGAAAAGCTCCCCGAACAATTAAGGGACAACGGATGCGTTGGGTTGAACGCAACACACCCAAACTACTTAACGAACAAAAGCGAAGAAAATAAACATCTCTAATGGATTTGGAAGATCAACCGGTAAGTTGTAAACAACTTTTTTCATTTAAACTACACACTTCGATAGAAGAGTTAGAAAACTGTTTTTGGAGTTTCTTTAAATATAATAATGTATACCCACGAGTTATATTCCGATTCCGAACAAGTTGAAACGGTAATTTCTAAATTAAAAATGTGTTTTATTATTTTTTTTAAATTGAATATTTTTACTCTAATATGTTCAAATTAATTTTTCGGGCAATAGTTATAATTAGTTTAACCAAAGAGAGTATAAAGAAGAGTAGTAGAAAAGAAAGACATCTAAAATATCTTGAAAAAAGGTTTTAGCTTCTACTTCCCTTTTTTACATTCTATATGTCTGAAAGTCCGCTTACTTTGCCCAAAAATGATGTTCAGGGAGAAACTATAGTAGTTCTGTGGAAGGAAAGTTTATTAATTTTAATATGACGTAGGACGAGACGGCGTGTCTTTCGTGTCGGACATTCGCTTTTCGTACAACTGCCCATGGTCTAAAAAGGATCGCGGGAGCCCGAGGTATTTACCGTAAATTAACATGGGCCTTAATTGTTTGTATCGCCGTGTCCGGTTTCACCTACCATAGTATCTATTTAATAATGGAGTACCTGCAATTTCCAAGGTACTAATTGCATTTATCTCGAATATAGTTACATTTAAATCTAACTACGTGACCATACAGAATTACGACAACGGAAGAAGTACACGCGAACGTTTTGGAGTTTCCGGCTGTGACCGTTTGCAACTTAAATCCGTTGAAGAAATCTTTCTTCAAGTAAGGAGTTTAAGTCAAGTTAGGCTAAATGTTTCAACAGGTCACGTGTTTTTCTCTGGTTTTCAGCGAGTATCTCAACGACAGCGTGGCCTCAACACAAACAGGATCAAACGACGAGTTCGACTCCAAGGACTACGATAGCTCGGAGGAAGACGCGATCTGCTATCGTTCCATTGATGAGTTTCTCCGTCGTAACAGGATGGTAGATTTGTCAGATATGTGGATGAGTTTGATTGCCACGAAGGACAATCTGAAAAAATACGGTCATCAGGCCGAAGACATTATAGCTCAGTGCACTTACAACCTTCGCAACTGCTTTAATCCTATAAGGTGAGCGTTTACAACCTTTAATCTATCTATATTTTAGCGTCTATTATTCGAAGTAGTAAAGCGTGGCTAGTATTCTATAACGAAAAGCATTTTGATATCACGAGGTCTATACTTGCAAATGATTTGGAATATGTTTATCCAATATTAGTTCTATAAACAACCTATCAGAATACACACGAAATGTTTTCAATACTAAAGGCACGGGCGTATTTTTCCAGACTTTCATATGATTTGTGATTAATAGTGTAAAAACTATGGCCATCGATTTTTGACGTTATTAGAATTTAAATCATACGATCTTTATTGACCCGCAATAAAGGCATAAATTAGGTCTTATCTAGGAGTCCATAACGCGTAACTAAGTACTTCATTTAATATAAGACCCGCTAAGAGATTAAATTAAGCAATCAAAACTTGGTAAAATGTCGATTCAATCAAGGTCCATCTAAACTTAGGGCAGAATCACAAAGCATGACAGAATCTATTCAACTCACTCTTTGATAATAGAAAATCAATGCGGCCCTTTAAATAAAAGCCTGAAAGATGTCGAAATTTAAGAAAATCGTTAAAGAAGGTTGTTAGATAATTAGGGACAATGTTCAGGTAAAATAAAGACTCGACGACGCAAAAATTCGTTGCGAAAACAGATCTCCAATAAAAAAAGGGGTTGGAGCCAACTGGCGAAAGCTGTTTTCGTTAAAGGGAAAGTATCACGCGACTTCAAACTAATTCTTCACACACAGATCACAGCCACTCATTGACATAACGGATTTTCCATCACCTCGTTTCGGTTTATGTCACACTATTATAGTTAGTTCCAACCAAAACAATTTTAGATACGTCACCAAGCCCGGGTCACCCTTCGGTAAGACAAAATTACTAAACTCGGGGCACTAATTACAAATATCACGTTCGACAGGGCTAAGATTAACTTTGAATATCGAACGTCAACAATACTTGGACATATTGACAGCCGATTACGGAGCTCGACTGGTTGTACATCAACCGGGCACATTTCCAACTGTCCAGGAAGGCGGGGTTGTCTTGCAACCAGGAACCAAGACATACGTTGGGGCCAGAATGGTTATAAATTTTAGTTCCAACTTAATTTCAAGTAAAACAAAAATTCTTATATAATAGAGGAAAAATCAGAGGCTTCCAAAACCATACAGAGGTTGTGACGAAACAATAGAAAACAGCGAGACTGGGAAGAAATACAAACGTTTTGGTTCTACGTTTCTGAACCAGTTTAAAGTGTACACTTACGAAGTATGCCGAACATACGCGTAACACTAGCCCAAAGAAAAAAAAAAGTGAAGTAATTTTTTTTACAGTATTGCGAAGCGTTATGCAAGGAAAGTCGTCTATTGGAGAAATGTGGGTGTTTGGAAGAACTATCTAGGGAAGGTGATGAAAGTTGCGATCCTTGTAATCAAACTCAAGGTATCAGTTATACTCGTGTTATTTCGTTAAGATAATACAGGATAAATACCTTGCTTCGTGCGTGTATTTTACAGTAACGTGCAGGGGCGAGTTGTATAAAAAATTTGCAAGCGCAACCACCTTAACATCTTGTCAGAAAATGTGTTTGCCAGCCTGCCAGTTAGTTGGAAAATAACACAAAGTTTTTAAATTTCCTATTTCACGAATAATTGTGCAACTTTCGTCCTTTCACGTTTCTTTCTAAGCGACATCCGTTACGATCTCACCGTTTCTCAAGCTGAATGGCCCAATCCAAATCACCAAAAATTCGTGTTGAAACGGCGACCAGTAATGAATGAACGATTCCGAAAAATGCTTAACATAACGGACCAAGACGTGCAAAACAATAATATTACAATCAATTTGCCTTACATGAAGGAGAATTTCCTTCGAGTCATAGTATTCTTGCAAGACAAGAACTACTTGTCCATAACAGACCAGCCAGCTATATCAGTAAGTTTCCAAGTCTAAAACATCAAATTCAATTACATCATATGATACCTCGACTCATTTTGTCAGTTGCCTCAGCTATTCGCCAATCTAGGAGGGGTTCTGGGTCTCTATATCGGAGTCTCTTCTATAACCATAGTAGAAATTTTGGAACAGTTGATCATAATCATTAGCTACGTGTATCACAAGCCCGGTGATACCGCGGACAGTGTTGGGCATTTACTATTCGGAAACACCAAGCGACGCTTCAAAAAGCGAGGAGTGGCGATAAATTTCAACCGGCAACCCAACGTATTCCTTATCAACGAAGAAAGAGCTTCTATCTTTTCCTTTCTGAACCCAAAAGGCCGACGCAATCGTAACAGACAAGTAAGATGGTGTATTAATAAATGACAACCACATGACCCGAATTGATTTTGCAGGAAAGGAACAACCTTACTCTTAGCAGACCAATTTATAACAACCGTCCAGCTGTACTGCAATTACCAGGGTACAATGATGGTGAAGAAACGCAATATTGGGAAAACCCACCATATCCACCGAGTTACGATGGTTATTACAACGTTTGATGTGCCTCAAACAGTTTCAACCCCGTTTTTTGGCTCTTTGTATTTTTGTGTGGTTTGTAGTGAAACAGTCGACACGCAGAATTAGCTAAAGATACGTGAAAAAGTTTGATATAAATACAATTGTTTAATGTACATAAAAACTCTCGCAATGTCTATAATAAAGAGAACAATTTTGTTGTTGTTTCATAGCATACAAATGAAGTTTTCCAGCATCAACACCAACAATTTTTGGGGGATAAATTTGTTTGGTCCGTTTTTGTGTTTGTAAGCACACATTTTACAACATTCTTAAAATAACACGTTAAAACAAAAACGGCTTCCCTCTAAGCCTTCGAGGGTTAATTTCAGTTTCAATTCTTCGTTTATATTGTATTCATTTATATATAATTTGATTAAAATTGGCTTTAAAAATTTGTTTTCGTTATATTTATACTTCGTAACACGATTCGCTTGAAAATGTTGGGAGATTTCAGCGAATCAGAAACCACCGATCGACGCCGATTTGTACGTAACAGCGTGACGCGGGCTAAAAACTCGTTGATTTGTTTTCCAAGTTAATATTAAAATTTATTCGTGTCTTAGGAAAGGGTTGGTTCGAATTTTCCCATTTCAAATCAGTCGACCTTATACTTCACTGTATACAAAAATGGTTTTTAAAACAACTAAAATCCGATTGCACTTTTCCTTTTGAAATTTGCATCTGAAAACCTTGCATTTAAATATATAATAATACTTTGTTATAATTCCTTTATAAAGTTTAACATTGATTATCTGAGAGCGAATAATACCAGTCCAAATTTTTGGTGGTATTACCTAAAACGATCCTAGATATATATTTTGGTTTCTTGTGACGTAGATTAGCGTACTTCTAAAGATTCTAGGGTTTTACGCTGATAAAATTTCGCTCACTTATTATACATTCCGTACGTTTGAAAGTAGTTTAAATCCTACTAGTTTTGCAGTTGTTTTCCTACTATAATTATTTTTGATCCAGTAGAAAAATTACACGAATTGCAAATCACATCGAGCTTGAGTTTCTTTGTAAATATTAAACTTTAACTTTGAGGTGCTAATACGGTCAAGGGCTAGTAAAGGTTCTCAGAGTTCTCATAAGGGTAGTTAGCGCCGTAGCTAACGCGGTAGCCTGATGCATTAAAGCGCACATATCAGGGTTAGTGGCGTTCTTACCAACTGTCAATTGGGCCGCTACGACGGTATTGGAGTAAGCAAGGGCAACCTCTTTCAGTTTTTCGACTAGTGATGTCACTTGAACCAACGAGGACATACGCGTTAGGACTAACTCGCTAACCGCGAAAATTCGGTCCAATAACGTGACGCAAGTTGCCAAGTGTTCAACCACCTTTTCGGACGACTCAGTGGCGCTCTTAACGAACAATTTGGACGCGGTAACGAATTGTCTGGATTCCCCAATAAGGGCTTCCTTGGCAGCAGCGAACTTTTCGTGATCAGTCTGATCGTCGTTCAACCGTTCTGACTCGCGATTCTTCATCCAGTTTTGACTAACGACGTCCAAGTGGAATACCATGCTTTTGATCTCTCGAAGTACATCCGAAAAACGCTCGTGTTGTTCAAGGTCGCCGTTAGTCAAAGAGTTGATGACATTTTCCTCGTCATATTCGTCATCGGCTTCCTCGATCAACCCAGAATCGTTGGACAGTAATCGATTGACGTTAATCCTAGCCACCTTTCGCTCGACGAAACCATTGACGTGAACGTGGCCATTGGTTAAAACTGTCCCATCTCCGTCATCACAGTTGGAAACAATCACCACGTCACCCATGACATCGTCACTATCGTGATTGTTCATATTGTTATTGTTTACCGAATCCCCGTTGGTGTAAGAGTTTCTAGGTGAACCACCGTTGGTTACGGTCCGGGTTACGGACGGCGGGGTTGTTGCTTGCAAACGAGAGTTGAGAACGAAACCGGCTTTTAAGGCTTTCCTAGCTCGATCCTGATGTTTTTTTTAATGGCGAGGGTTCGATGAAAAGAAAGGTGTAAAAAAAGAGGCCACCAGATTTTAAACCAACTACATGCGTGGTGAGAAGACGAAATTAGGAAAATTTGTGGAAAACTAACAAAAGGCGTGACTGCATGTATGAATGTTACAACCAACATAAGATAATAACTTTTGTTCCATATCTTAAGTCAGAACAGCAAATCTATTTCATATAAATATCTTCATGGAACATAAAGTTACGTTCTTACGTTACAATCACTATGACGGCCAAGATGTGGTAAGATTTATCTCGACTATCATATTGAAAATTGTATTCAGTCAATATACGCTAAAAAAGGTCTCACAGACAGAAATTGCAAAAAATACCATTCTAGACTTAAATAAAAATTTCAACAAACCGCGTTGGGTGACGCCGGTGGTAGAGGTGGCTTCTGAGCTTTTCCGTTGATTAAAGGTTTGAGTCTTCTAGGATTTCCGGGACTAGGTGTACCAGGAGCTGGTAAACTAGCCCAAGACACGGACCTCGGCATGTTGGGTGACTCGCCTTCCAAAGAAGTGGGTTCCAAACCGATCCCGATATCGTCGGAACTTCCTTTACCATTTTCGACCATCTTACGCCGCGGGGGTGCCCGTGGTTTGTCTTCCCGAAATCCATTGGTGACCGAATGTCCGTTGGTTAGGATTGGGGAGGTGTCGAATCGGAACGCAACTTCTTCGTACTCCGGGGCTTCAAGAATTCCAACCGGCGCACCGCGCACTAAAACATTGGCGTACTTGGGCCCATCCAACAGAAACTCTGGATTTGAATATCCGTTCTGATCTTGGTAGAAGATTTCATCATCTTCGTTCTCTTCCGGAAAGGCCATCTCACCGTACGACGTCAGGGACGATGTTAATGTCTCGTAACCCGAGGAATCCCCTCCGACACTACCGTGAAAGTCCGAATCGCTAGCGAGACTCAAGGTATCTCCGTTACTAAACCCGTTCGTTTTCATATTTTCCAACCCGTTACCGGGAGGCAAGGAGTGTTGCTGATGCTGTTGTTGATGGTGAGCGATCGTTGTCGTCTGACCATTGCACACAGTGCCACCACGTGAACCCGTCGTCATACTAGTCCAAGAATTGGTACCACTGCTGTACCCACCATCGTGGTTATTCGAACCTCCCATTGATACTGTGACGGAGGTAGGCGCGATTACCGAATTTTGGGTGTCAACAATACCCATGATTCTCTTCATGTCCGCGGCTGCGCGTTCGAAGCGTGCTATCACCTCGTTTTGTTCTTGGGTGCTCGGGCTAGAACTGGGAGGGGGTGGTATAATGTAAGCTGACAAGTCATCGACTCCTTGAGCCGGGTCGTAGTCCGGTAATTGGTTCCCGTATGAGGACATTGGGGGAGGAGGAACAGTCACAGAGGCAATAAATGAGTCGATGTCGTCTATGGGAGGTAAACTGTTTAGGGTTAAGGGCGGTTCCTCTGGGATAGTTTCCTGTTGGGAAGATATGTTTCGCGCTCGTAGTTCCGACAGAGCCAGGCACAAGTCGTCAAGTTGCGCGACAACTCTTCCCGTGTCCGACTGGCAAGAGTCTTGTTCTGAATGAGTATATAATACTAAATATAACCATCCGATAGGGTTTAAAGCGTTTCAGTGAGTGCCAAATCAAAATCAAATAATGAAAATGGAAGAGAAACTTAAAAACCGCAAACAATAATGCGCAACCGATGGTCAAAAGTGCAAGAAATCCAAAAACCAAATCGAGAAATCCGGAAATAGTGCTTTGGAAATAATATAACAATTGTGCAAAGCAAAGGAAAAACCAACATGGATATATCGAACGGTCAGATTCAGATGTCAAAGAGGAAGTGCAATATATTGGGTCGAATTAAGTTGCAAATGTTAAAAAAATGCAAAATCAACGAAAATATTCGTGGAATCGTGGAAATGAGGAACCAAAACCATAAAACGTGCAAATCAAGAACGGAATGGATATGGAAATATGTTGATGGAGACGAAAAAGCTCATACCACTACGCATTACGTGCAATGAGTTAAGAACTAACTGAAACAAACAGTGGCTAAGAAACAAGTATCACTAGTGGGAACAAGAACCATTTTAATGCAGCACGTTTTTTAGAGTTATGAACTGGCTTCAAGAACATATAGTGTACCGCGAAAGTAATACTATATAAAGCGAGGGAAAGGCGAGTTCGTGAAAATCTTTCGCACCATGCAATTTTATAGCGTGACCCTTACTACCTCTTTCGTATTTCCTCATGAATATAAGCCAACTAAAGCGCGCAAGCCGTGCAAAATATAAAACAGCTTCAACAAATATAGCTCACAAAAATTGATCTTACCATTCTTTGGTTCATCAGCAGTGTGTTGAGAGTTTTCACCCAATTTCCGTTTAGGGTCCAAGAAGGAAATAGGTGGATTGTCCAACGGGGTTCCGGTATTGGTCAAAGGCACGTCTGAGTCGGGCGTGATTGGTGGGGGTATCATGGTCAAGTCGATAATGTCTGGATCCAAGTAAAACGTTCCCTCAGCGAAGGGTAACGCCAGTTCGTTGGACGTTTGTAGTTGCTTCAACAATTCCATCACATCTTGCCCCTCGCAATCCACTCCTGGTAATAAATCGGGACTGTGCAACCCGAAGCTAGAGCCAGTTCTGTTACGAGTCCTCAATTGAGGAGAGTCTTTGATACGCGCAGAATGTAACGGACTATCGTTTGGCGTGCTTAAACTGTCCGTGTCCGATTCGGATGGCGACGCGTCCGGATCCGCGTTCTTGGTCTCTTCAACGAGAGCTTCGACACTATCGTCTGGATAATTCTCAATTTGCGTTAACAGTAGAAGCGAATCGGCCGCTCTCAAAGCTGACTGGCCTTCTAGTTTAACTGGGTTGATACACTCTGTTATGGGATGAAGTTTACCATCCACATCCTCGTCTCTCGGAGGGTCTTGATCTTCTTGTAGATAGTCCTCCGCGTCGGCCACTATCTGGTTCATTTCCACCACCCTTTGTATAACATCGCGATTCTTGGCTTCGTATAGTTCATCGTCGTCAGCGTCCGCGTCTTCTAACAATTCCATGGACACGACGCTGTGCATGTCAATAGGCTCTGGTGCTCCGCGCGCGTATTCCTCTTGCGCGCAACTGCTCGACAACGCGTTGGTTGGAGAAGAACTGGGCACATGCGAGAAACTGGACACGAAAGATTGACCTGACACATTGGACACGGGTGATGAGGGAACTAGTCTTTGGGTTTCGTTCATATTGTGATCCACTAGATTCGGTAAAGATAACGTTGACTGGCTGAAAGTTTCACGGGATCCACTTCTGAGCATAAGAGACTGTAATAATCGCAAACAAAAAACGCAATTTACTTTAAAAGACCGCGTGGATTCTAAAAAGGTTAATTTATGTTTGCAAAATGGTATTCGCAAAACTTACGTCGCAAGGCGTGTAAGGCGGAACAGGCAGGGCTAAATCAACAATTCTCGTGGGTGTTTCTTCGCTACCATCGAATTTCGGGGAGTAATTCCAAGGAGCTAAGTGAACTTCATGTTGACCATGATAGTTGGGAGAAACTGAAGATAAAAACGTTAGATATTAACAACCAACACGTAGAAAATTAAGTAGGCATATTTAGATATATGTACCAGAAACAATCCTCCATGGATCAGTGACTTTCCAATGGACGGGCAGATCGCGACCAGCTAGAAGACGATGATAACCTTTCAACAGTAACACGAATTCTTCCGTATCGCGATCTTCTAAGCTAAAAACGAAGCTCTGAAAAGAGAAACAAGTTCGTTTAAACAAAATGGATTAACTACAGTAATGAAGTTGTTAAGTCTTCACGCGTACTGACCTCCCTATCCGGATTCTTTAAGAACAGTTCTACGCAGTAAGACAATTCGTCGTCTTTGGTAACGTGAACTGAAGAAGCTTCTTCAATATGAGCCAGAGTCATGGGTGTCTGAAGGAGTAACAAAATCCAAGGTTAAAAAAATGTTCAAAAATCCTTCAAATATATATGCGGCTACAAAAGAGTTATTACCACTGAACTACGTAGACTATTAATTTGACTGATTCCGTATTTCGGACTGACTAGTAAGGCGGTCTCCACCGAGGAGTCCTTGAGGTTGGTCGAGAAACATTTGGCCCCGTAACTAGGTAATTCGCTAATAATTTTCAAGTAATGGAGCTTGGCCTGTAAAGCGGTTAGCTGTTTTTGACCGGGGGCGCTGAGTGACTGATTTTGTTTCAAGAAATGAGCCAACAGTTTACGCAGTTCCTTGCGTTTCATGGTCTCCAGAAGGGAGTGAGGTACGAAACGGTCCAAACCACATTCCCTCCTGTTAATTAATCGTTTAATTAAATCCTAGTCTCCAGGAAGGAAGACGTACCTTTTAATTTAAAACTTACTCGATAACTTTGACGTTGATCTTGCCTTGCATCCCACTGCTCAAGGCGTGCTGTTGCATATGCAACGCGGCTAGACGAAGCGCGATGTCGTATTTCAATTCAGGCGCAAAACGTTCATGGACTACGTCGTTACAACACTGAAAGAAGTCCAGTGTCGTTAATATTTACGGTAATTAATGCGTCATTACGAGCAGCCGAATTAAAACGGTTTATCATAATCCTGGACCAATTATACTCTATAGGGACTAAGGAGTCTTTATTAATTATAGAGAATTTATTCACCTGAACATAAAGGTACTCAAAGGCTACGGGGTCTTTTTGTAAAAGATCGTAGGCATCTTTAGGCACAAAGACAACTCGAAATAAACATCTTAAATGGTGAGCTCCGGGTCGAGCCGCGATCTACAAACAGGAATCAGAAGGAAACGAAGAATACGATTAAGGTGGAGTCCGGGGACATTAGTTACAATTAACGCTAAGGCGTGGGTTAGTCTTACCTTTGCTAAGGTATCCCTTGGGTCTAATAGGGTTAGCTTGTTTCTCCTAATTGATTTGATGTGTTCTACAACCAGGCTAAAATGTTCCACGCATTTTACGGACAATTTCTCCCGTAAAGAGTCCAGAACGTCCTGGTACACGCGAGGTAGAAAAAGAGGACGGTTTCGTTGTAAATTCAGAGAAATTAGAAATAACGAGGAGGATGGGGAATCCCGTCTACTGTTTTGCCTCAGAATGAATTTAAAGTCCCCACGAGAGAGGCTGGGATACCTCCGGTCGATTTTTGCATAACGCGCCCGCTTACCTGAATAGTGGTGGTACTGTCGTACTTGAAAGACTTGGTTTGTCCATTTTCCAAGAATACTTTGAGGACGTTGGGTAGGAACGGGACGCAAGACTCGAAAGGCGAAGGCTGTTTCGAGTAATACATATTTTAAAAGGGTAAATTGCTACTATAAAATATTCAAAGTCAAATTAAAATAAATCCCCGGGTTTATATGAACCCTTATAATCCGTAGTGTTTGAGCGGTTTGGAGGCGACCACAATAGTCTTCCAATCCGCCCAAAGTGTATACCGGCAGAAACCACACCACAACACGCTAAAATAAACAAATGGAAACTCACAGAATAGAGCGGTGATCCATTGATTACAACGCCCTCGGCGAACCGTACCCGTGAAGGTTTACTCCGTAGCTTAGCCTTTTTAGCTGCACTTAGGAGAGCGGATTTTCTGGCACCCTATTAAGAAAAGCAGTCCACCGAATTCAACAAACAGCCCCCAAACCAAAGCGGAATTGTTCCCTCCGTTAAACAAACTTACATTGAAATTGCGCGGTTGGCACACTGTAAGTTTGACGGCGTGTTTACAAGACCTACGAATTAAAGTCTTCATTAAAAACAGTGTAGGAAATAAAGAAGAAAGAACAACAGCCCTAGGGGGTTTTGTTTAGACATTTGTCAAACGGGAGAGAAGGGTTATATCGTACCTGACTAATTCTATGACGTGCTCCCGGGGCGCTTTCTCTACATTCTCCGAATTGATCTTCAATATTTGATCTCCCGGCATTAATTTACCTTCGCTCGGACCACCTAGGACGAGAGGCACCAGGGCCGATTATAGCAACGTCAATAGGACTTAATGTAAACATACTAAAAGCGTTTCGAGCGAAACTGGACCGAGGCGTTGAAGGAACGGAAAGATAGGTTAATTCTACGTGGCTTCTTAGATGTCAAGGAATGTTTCATCAAATTTAATAGACATCTGATTAATTGTATCATCAAAAATATAGACCAATAATGAACCTATTAAAGACCCCAGAATATATAAATGTCCATCTTAGGTAGGCTCATATTTATTCTGGTCGACATTCTCAAGCCTCAAATGAGTTAATGAAATCTTCAATATCAGATTTTGTATATCAAGGAATCATAGCCCCCGAAAATGTAAAGTCAGACGTTCATGATTAATGTATACCCAAAAGTAAAATGCTAATTAAAGTTTAAAAATTTCTTGAAACTTTTACACTTCAAGATAAGTAAATGGACTTCTGCTAAAAATAATCTCCGAGATAATTAAAAACGGACGATAACAATGCTTTTTTTCTCTCTCTCCCCTTTTCTAGCTCAACGAGGGATCATCGATGGGTAGCAAAAATAACGAGGTAAAACGCGGGGAGAGCTTAATTAGGAGCAAATAATTAATATCGGATTTAGGGTTTTGCCAACTCCAACACGAAAATGGTAAGGTATAAGATGGTAGTTGATGATGGGAAGGAAAAGGGATGAAATCGGGTGGAACTAAGGAAAACTGCAAGAGGTGCATGGAATTCGGGTTTTTTTTTTTTGGTGATTTCTAATGAGATGGTGGGTGGATTTTTCTCTCTTTAATTACGGTGTCTGACACCAGAGGAACGATACATTAATGGAATTACAGCGGAACTTGGAATTGCTAATACCGCCGCGAGCCTTGGATATTTTGGCATAATAACCTTGCTTTGAAGGCGGTAGTAAATTAAACTAAAGTTACAATAGATTAATTCTTTTTACTGAAAGTTCATCTTGATGAGAAAAATTTTTATATATTAATATCTTTGCCATTGTATCTACATAAAGGATCGTATTTGTTAACCTTTCAAACTGTACGCTCATTTTCGAGGATATTTCACCAATATCGAAACGAGAAATCGAGTTCAAAAGTTGGAAGTAAAATAAATTCAATTTAGGCAATACATTCATCTTTAAAACATTAAAAGCAATTCTATACAATATCGCATTAATAAAAAGAATTTAGGAAAAGAAAAAAAAAACGTATAAGCGATTTCGCAATTTAAACTCTGGAAGTGAGGGGTAGAAATGGCGGGAGCATTAAGACATCGCGATTTGGGGCAATCACCCTCCCACTAGCAAGTTCTCCCCCCTCTCGATCAGCGAGAAATGGAAAACGTTAAATTGGCCCGCATTATACTCCGAGACGAATACCCGGGCTATTGATAGGTTCAGCCTTTGGCCACTACTCCTCAATTTCACTTTACTCCGACTTCGACAAAGACACGCCTGTGATACCTTCTAAAATAACTGAAGTAGCTAGAGAGATCAAAGTTTTTCAAAATGAAGCCACTTTTAGATAAAGCTTCGATAATGGTAATCTTCTCACTTGGTTTTCAAAACAAATTCTATGAGAATTGACCGAAATTTACTAAAATTCCCTGACTGAGGCGGGTTTTCCTGATCTCCGCCGTATCCAAGAGGAATACGAAGACATAAATGATGTAATTTTAACAGAATGTCAGATGTCTTTTACACATTACAGTCACTTAAAATCAGGCAAAGATCTTCCTCTACCATAACGTAATTTAACATTTTCACTTGGTCGCCACGGACACCGAATCGGATATGAACGAGAGAATTGAGAAAACTCTTAGGGAAAGCTGAGAAACTCCTGGAATAAATCTTCATCTAAAGGAGTAAGGAGGAGAAGGGGTTTCCCCAGTGGCCCAAAATTGCCAAAATGCAAATGACTTTACATCAAAGAATAGTGAAAATGCGCGAGGAAATAGAGGGGCAGCTAGGAAAAGAGCTACTACTACGTACAGCCTAGTGATTAATCGAAACTTTCCGCTCAACAAAGTGTTGACCGAATAAGCTAAGCACCACCATCCATGTTTTAATAAATGTTTCTACTAGGGTACTACCAACATCGCCCTACTTTTCGACTCTCTCTACCATTTTAGCCAATAAAGAAAGGGGGGACCTTTCATCGCGGCTTTACCGCCGGATTAAACCTGCCAACGAACTAACCGAGTAATGCGGAAAAAAAACCTTTTTCCTTTTTTCCTGGTTTGACTCTCCAGGGACGGATAATGAATGATAAAATTATTTGTTGCCTGGCAACCCTCGCGTGCTTTTGGCGGTCGTATTAACGTCACGTGACAACATGGCTTACGCGGAAAAGAAATGATGAATATCAAAGAGATTGGGTTCTAAAGCTCATTTGGATTGGCTATAGTTGTTTTTATAGAGTGTTTGTTCTTTAAATTTTGAAGGGAAGAGAAAACAGCGTAGGTTTCTCTGTCCGAATAACGTATCAACACGCGAACTAAAAATTGAGTTGCTCAGCAAATAATCACCGTGCCATAAGTAACAAATGTACTAATTATTCACAGTTTTACAGACGTTTCTAATGAAATACATTCCCTCGAGATACATTTCTTCAGTTACGAAACTCTGCTAAAACCGAGTGAAACTAATAAATCAAGAACAAGTTAGAAATCATGTAGCATGATTTTTTACTATTCTCCATCGAGTCCATCCACTAGTTGCGGTACAATAGTGAGAATGTAATTATCTCAGAAAATGGAGGGACTTTCAAAAGGATTAACAATAACTCAGGCCATACGCGTAATTTCGCTTTATGATAACGACACCAGCGAGGGCTTATAAACTAATTAATGAAAGATTTTTAAAAAAGAAAGAAAAATCCTTACCTTCGGTGACAAATCGAACTATGACGGGTTTCTCGCTACCAGCGACGAAACCAAAGCCCATTTGGGGGTCCCGAAGGAGTTCCACGTCCCTCGGTTCTGGCGGGGGTTCGTCCGAGGAATCCTTCGTGCGAGGGTCTTCGTAGGTCGAAGTTTTGTTCACGTGACTGACACAAAAGAAAAACGTAACACGGTAAATTTAGTGCTAAAAGTTATATTCCGTGTTCGATAGAAAAGACACAATTTTTGCCTCTATACTTTTAAAACTTTATTTGTCTAAAATTAAAATATCGAGAATGGATGACTTGTAAACCGTATAGTGTATCCCCGAGGGAGTTGGGGGAATTCTATATGGCGGAACAACGATTCATTATTCGCAAAGTAATCCGAGACAATATTCCAAAACGCAAATAAACGAGTGAGTATGTAAGACTTAAAGGCCCGTTCGCGCGGGTATTGGGTATAGAGATTTTTCTAATCCCCGAGACACGAATCTCTATCCCGAACTTAAAAGCCGTCTGAACTCGACCGTTTTGTCGACCAAGAGGAGGGCATTAAACGAAAAGCCATCATTACGTGGGGAGGCGGATATAAACAAACCTGTAGACGCGTCATTTACAAACACGGGTAATTAGAGCACGCCGCCGTTCCCAAAAGCGAGGGATTGAAAGTTTCGAAACAACGACTGGAGCAGTCAAAGGCTTAGAGACAGCGCCAAGACTTTGGTGACGGTGGTAGAGTTTAAAATAGGTCCCAGAAGCCTACCGATGGTCAATAGATAGCCGAGGGAGATGTATGCCTATAGATATATAAACAATAGAACCGTCCCGAATTTGCCTTTGCCTCACTCGTATACTAATTACAACATAGAAAACACAATGCCTCGAGCGAAGCCGGATAAGTTTGTGGAAAATTATTAATTAGAAACTGCCCTTCCCCCTCAACACGTGTATCTAATTGTCGGGCCCACTCAGTTCCCGGTTTCTGCATTTGAAAGTGGACCAAAAATGTTTGTTCCGGGAACGTAAGCGTTATGATAAAAACAATATACAAAGTTATATTGTATGCCATCTGGGACTTACTTGATGTAATAGGTCTTGCCTTCCTTGTCTCGCGCCATTTCCCAACCGTATGGGAGTCTGGTACCACCAGGGTTCCAAGATTCGACGGGCGGAAGCCATGACGACGTTTTCGTATCGTGGCTAAGCAAAAGAGAAAAAGAATAACTTGTTAGAGAAGAAGATGGATCACTTGACTCTCGCCTTTCCCTCCAAAAATGTTTAAACAGTAAATTTTTGTTGGTTAGGTTTGCAAATGATTACATACGCCTAATTTTACAAATATACATGTGTTCGGCGAGGCGTGAAACTCTTGAGTTGCGTTAATGATATCAAAAGTCCAATGTATCTCTTGGTTGAGTTCATGACCCTTATAAGACTCAATGATATCCACGTTCGGTTCGCAACCAAAACTACATTACCGTTCAGTTTACAACCAACCCAAACTACCTTAACGTTTAGTCCAAAAACCCAAACTACCTTAACGTTTAGTCCAAAAACCCAAACTACCTTAACGTTTAGTCCAAAAACCCAAACTACCTTAACGTTTAGTCCAAAAACCCAAACTACCTTACTGTTCAGTTTTCAACTTGAATTAAACTGAAGACACCAATAATACCAGCAACGAATGTATACCACCCCTTTAAGATCTCAAAAACCTATAAAAATATTGGGCGAGACATCACCAGCGCTCTAATACAAATATATAAGCCCAATCTAAACCGAGACGCACTCTCATATTCCAAAAGGAGTCCCTTCCCTTTCACTCCGATATATCTACGAACAAGGTAAGCCCGAACCTGAATCGAGATTATCGGTAGGACTAGAAAAAACGGTACCGAGGAATAAAGGAAGACGAAAAACGAATGCCGATCAATATCGACGGTAATAAATCAGACGCAAAGCCCGCAGAAGGCTTTGAAGGAGAATTAGAATTTATAAATAATCCCGGTAGGACTGGCAGCGGCAAAGAGAAGTTTGCCCATACACGAACCAACACGCAAAATCTATTTATCTTCCACTTGGAGCAATGAAAGAAGAAAACTAAGAAAGAAAAACAAGATATACATACTATTAAATCGCTATAACTTGTTCCTACAGCCGGCAAGCGACCGATAACGCGTCCCGTTCGAAAGATAGCGCGCGCTCAAGAAGATTATTCCAACATACCCAAAAGCCCGATATAGTAAAGGGAAAGAGTACTTAAAGCGAAAGCAGTTCATCACACGCGTCTATAGTTTGTTGTTGATGGAACGGTTTTTCAGGGTAAAATTTAGGCCTAGAAAACCAAAGAGCGCGTTTTCACTACTGACTTGAACCCTAAAAAGTTCAACTTGTTCAGTAAAAACTTCAGACCAGCGTGTAGTGTCCTGTTAAGATTTAACTAGTCTTTGGTTAAAAGAAGGGCACAAAAAGGCAGGCCGCGAAGAATCTTTACTTCGGTAGATTCAACCTCCCCTTTTCTGCATATAGAACATCCTTCGACTCTCCTTTAAGCCAAAAATGGCATATTGAACGAGTCTCATCCCTCAAAGTGACGAGGGGATTACCCCAAAAAAATGCCCTAACCACGTCTCTGAATGTGTGGGTGGAAACATGGTTGCGCTAGGATGCCCCGTAGTACACTGAAAGGGGTATAAACCCTGAGTTACAAACCTCGAGCTGCTCTGGAATCCATAGCCCGCGCAAATTCATTTCTTTTTTGTGTGTGTGTGTGTGTGTGTGTGTGTGTGTGAAATGTATTTTAGGCCTGGCTATACTTGTGAAACTTATTGAATAATAACGGATATAAGGATTTTGCGTGATGAAAGACGTTGATATTTTCCATAAAATTTGCCTGAAATACCGACTGCATAAATTACCCTTGGGTTTTACGTTTGCGATGGTGGCATGAACTCTCGTAAAAATATTTAAGTCTTATATAAGATACAATATTTGCGGGTAAAGTACAGTCGTTGGAGAGAAAGAAATTGCCCTTTTTTATGTACCTTTTTATGTAATAGTAAATGTCATGGTTGAATGGCTATATTGCTTTTATCTATAATTTATATTATTTTTATATTGTATCTGGTTCTCGTTTCCTTTCGAAGCTTCTGTCTTGCACTTGGGGTCTGTAGACCAAAACTATTCTACTTATGGTGGACGCTTAAGAAAGAATTGAATAAACGTCTCTCAGGAGAAAAATATTTGAGTGAAATAGTAAATTAAATGGCCAATTCACTATTCATAATTCAAAATCACTCTCCAGGAAAATAAAATTACAAACATTTTCACAGTGTATATAAATAGCGCATACCTGCTGATGTCCTCCATTTATTTCGGGGGAAATTTCTGTCTGTACCATTTACTAAATAGGTTCTTATATTTTGGGTCCTTCAGGATCAGGGGTCTCCTTTAGATCAAAGAATTGAAACAAGGATGGAGAGAGGGAGGAGGGGGTCTATGATCGAATGATGCATGAAGGGGTGGGAGGGCATTTCCTAATGACTTCGATCATGCGCAAAAGCTATTGGATAAAAGAATGAGGAAGGGGGAGGGAGCCAAATCGAAGAGAACCGGGGCGATTACGATTTTTTTCTCCCGGTGTGTTTTTTTTTTTTACTTGCTTCCTCTCAATCCATTTTTTTTTCCTTCTATTTCTAATCAATTTGCAAGCGATGACAAATGACACTTTCAATTTCCATTAAGAGCCGCTGGTCTGTACCAAATTATCTTGAATCGCGGGGAATTTCGCCTGATGGAGGAGGAGGACACAGTTTAATACGAAAATTAACTCGACCGTTCATTACTTCTCATTTCGTGTTAACAAGAGTGGAACAATTAGGCCTATTTTACTAAATGGTCCGGGACATCAGGTCTATTGATTAATTCCGTCCTCAATCTACGCACTCAAAGGGTTGAGAAAAGGTTCATTCACGCGACTATCGCTATTGAAAATACCGAATCTCAACAAATAAAAGTGTATAGGAACTATTTAAAGACTCGGAAATAAATAGCTTTATTTAAAACGGTTCTTATTTTGTTTCAAAATGGGTGCCAGGTTCAAACTATTCTCTTCGTTGGAGTTTACTATGCTAAAGAGGAAGTTCCCATGCAGGTAATAACACGGAGGCCATGGCCACCTTCATTTGAATATTTAGGAAATAAAAGCGGGAAGCTGGCCGGAGTTTTCCTAAAATGGCGCCCCGAAAGATCGCTTCCCATTCAGGCGCGTTGCGAAGATTTAAGGCGTTTTGAATGAGGCATCAAATGGCTCCACGCATTACTACCCCGTTTCAGGACGCTATAGAAGTTCGTAGTTAGAACTCTGGCCATTTTGACTTATGGCGCACCTTTTTATCGGAAGGGCAAGGAACCGATCATTTTTCTAAGTTACTTTTCTTAAAAGAGATATAAGGATGAGAGATAAAGGGGAAAAGAATCCTTGAATCTTTACCCTGAACATTCTAAATTTCTAATTAATCCTGTGTGTTGTGTACGAGCCCTGGATCTCTGAAGCTTCACAAAACACACCACAATCCAGGACCGTTGTCTAACAAATGCCTCAAAGAGAGGAATTTCGAGTCTGTTAGTGTCAGTAAAACATAACGCGTTTTCACTCTCGTTTTTTCACAGCTAGGCTTCAAACCAAATTTATATATAAACATTTTTCTTCTATATTCTTAGATTCTTTCTTTATTACGGGAACAAAAATAGAAAAAGAAACTAGGAACAAGGACCGATTTTCGCTTTTTTTCCCGCCAACAAACCCCAAAAAATATTATACATCCATCTATTTTGCCGCCAAAAAAACAGGCGCACGAGGAAAATAACAGAAACAAAAATAAACACGAACAGCAAGCAGCAACCGAGGCTTAGGTAAAGAGAAAATGAACAAGCCACGGATGAAGAAAGGCCGTGTATACTACCAGACGAGTGGAGAAACGAAGGAATAGTTGTAAAGAAAGAAAAGGTAATGGGGCTTGCATCGTAAGAGGAGGTAATGGTACAAATAACACTTGGGAAAAAAGTTTTACAATTCCTGGAATGTGGAATATATGTCAGATGAATGGATAAACATCCAACCATGCAAATATTTTCTTGTTATAAGAACTATCAGAAGGTTTTCAAGTGGTTCAAGAATTTAGGAATATGTGGGTAGAGTGGACAGCTATCGTAAATACTCTATGGAGGTATTTATTTCACAGATTCACTTCGTTAGGTCCTTCCGTCGTCTAAGATTAAAGTTTGTTGTTGAAAACAGAGTTAAATTGGCAGAGATAGAGATAGAGATAAACTTCGTGGTTAAATTACTTCTGCGAAAAATGTTACAATTCTGACAAGCTGAGGTTAAAAAAGATTTCGCTAATCTGTCAGTGAGTAATTTCGGGCTAGAACAAAGCGAGAAGTGCAAATACTGGCAACAAATAGGGCTGAATTCGTTGATTTTTGTGACGGAATGATTGATCGATTGATTGTCAAGTCAGATTAAATTATACTCGGCTATACGCGCATGCCCATAAATTAATACAATACCGGTCGTCGGGTGTCACTTACAGAGACATCGTCGCGATGTCCAGATGCTCACGACTAATAACACGCTAATAACTCTCTACAAATATGAATGGCAAGTTAATTCCGCTCTCTGAGAGAGTTATTCAACATTCAAAGACTTAAAACATGCTGCAAATACCAGTAGCTGATGTCTGATGGAGGGAGTAAAATACCCGGATACATCCAATATGTTTCAAAACGGAAGTTACAAAAATAGCGCGGCAGAAGTACAGCTCTAGACCCCACAAATTGACTCTTAAAATAAAATATGGTAACACCATTGACTGCCGCGCGCACCGTATAACGTTTTCTAAATCTTTAAGTATATACTTAATCTTATAACATCTTCACAGACTAAACAATTTTAACGAAACTAATGTAAACCCAAACAAAAGTGTTCAGATTAGATGTGGAGACAAATGCACCAAGAACTGCATCGATTGACACCAAAACTGAACCACCATTTGGACCAAACCTACGGTATCATTAAGTCAAGAAAATTATTCTCCGATAATTAAGTCGAGACTTGGAAACTAAAACATGTCTCGAGTCTATAAATCCCGTCCCAAATTCAATTAAATCCCAAAGGATATTTTACTAAATCGGCAAACGTTCTTCGAATTTCCAATCGGTAAACGTAACAGACATAACGATTCCGTACCTGATGGTGGCCTTGCGTCTGTAACTATGCCTCCTGGGTAAACTTGGCAAGCAAGAGGTCCTACCGGGGCCCATAACGATACCAACATCAAAAGAGCCGCGCACACTAGAAACTTAAATCCGTATACAGCTGAACTATCACGAAAGATGCTAAAGATTAAAGTTCACTGGATCTAAAGCACGTAAACTGAAAATTTTGGGAAATCCAAATTTCGAAAATGGCACGAAGCTGGATGGAGCGAGGTTCGGACCTGCCGTCGGAACAGTCCGAAATCGTGTCCCGTTAGCTGATGTTTAACGAGGAGCTTTATCAACTCTTTAGGCACACTAGAAATATCCCTATTTTAGATACTGAACATTACATCACGTGTTAAAAAGGACGCAAAAAGGGTGGTGTGCTGGACAAAAAAAACGCGCTTCTGGTTCTTCTATTAAGGCGCTAATTTCGCGAGCTCTTCCTTCCTCGCGCTTGAAATATTTATGAGGAGTCAAAGTGGATTTTTGCACCCCTCCTAAGCTCGTGAAAGCCAGAACGGGCAGGATGGGAAGAAACGCAAGGAGTGACGGAGGAACTTATTCAAGAACATCTTGAAGCCCTTTTCATGGGCTGCGGCGATGCTTTGCTTACAACGGGGCAGCAAACTAAAACTTTACAGTATACAGGCTGTTCGGTTCTCGCCCACATGGGGCTGGCTGCCGGGATATATATACAGGCTGGCATTGGGAGAGAAAGTAAATTTCGGGGCTAGGAGCAATGAAGATCTCATGGAGGGTTAGAAACGAATAGATATGACGTTTCTGTTCCGCAAGAATTTTGTCGTGACCTCAAATTTTAAATGTGATCAAATTATTACCATTTACCATCTCAAATGCAAGATCTTAAAACAGAATCTACCTAATATCTCGATATCTCATATAAACTGAAACTGAGCCATTCGATAAATGATCTGAAACTAGAAATGTCCCGCATAATTTCCCTTAATAAAAATAGGAGGTTAAAATTAAAATAAGAAGAAGTAAGATGGAACGTTATCCGTATAAACAACTTGTCGAAATAACTCAATTAATAAGTCTTAAATACGACTCCCAGTGCCGGAAGAGAAGTTAAGCCTCCTCACTTTTAGAAGAGAAACTAAGAAAACTCTAGAGATTCAAGGATGAAAGTCTCATCCGAGCCTCTCTTTAGCCCCCCCCCCCTCATCTCTCTCTACTCGGGAAACTTTATTTTTGGCAATACAACTCTCGGGGAGGTACACAGCGGAACGGAGAGCTAAATTTGACCTTATTGCCTAAACACGGGGAGTTCATCTACTTTCAATTTGACGCTAGGCTGTCTCTACTTCCTAACCCCTATGGTATACTCTATCTCAAGTGCCGAAAAATTTGTTCCTCTTTCGTTTCTCAATCCTTTCCAGAAATTAAAATATGTAAAAGCGTATAAACACAGAACAGGATTTAAATATTGAAGCCTCTTGTATGTATATTTTTTGGTTTCGAGAGATACAGGGCCTATGTTGAAAAGACGAATTGAATTTTAAAAGGAGCATGGGCCTCACGTGGTAGAACGTTCAGATTGGTTGTTGCCGGAGCTGGAGGAAGATATAGAAGAGGAAAAGTAACAAAGTTTGATTGAAACGAGAAGGAAGAGATAAGGCAGTAATAAATAGGTTGTTGAGGAACGTTACGAATGTTACTTTCCGAGATCATTTATTTTAGGCGATATATAAACGCGGCGTACGCGTCTAGGTGACTTGAACTGACGGTTTTTGAAGGTTGATGTCAGGGGTGGGATGTTTTAATTATGACAGAAAGGTTAAAAGATGATAAGGTTCATCGAGGCTCATAAACCAGTGCATTTGGATAGGGTTTTCAACTACTACACTCGCGGAGAATTCAGTAACGTTAACCATATCCCGGCAACTATACTCCCTGTCCCTGTTGGCATCCTTGTTCCACTGGACTTATAAAATCTCCGGGACAGAAAATAAATGTCGAGTACCAAGCAAAATCATCGGGAACCAAGTCTTGCACCATTGTATTAAATGTACCGTTCCACAATGAAAACGTTAATATCTAGCAGTGTACCAGCAGGTTCAGAATTTCGTATTGTAATCCTTGTACACTATATACTGTCTATATAGCGTATCTCTGTGTACTTCGAGCGTAGCCCAAGGGAAAAATTCCAGCAAATCCTTACCTCCAGAGGATAAGAACTTCAAAGGAGTAGAAACGAAGAGAAAAAAAAGGGTTTAAAACTAGGATGATGTATTGTCTGGTGCTTTGGGAGCTCCCCTCTAAACTCCTTGAGTCGAGATAGAACCCTTTCACTCGTATGTACTTCTATCGGAAACAGCCTTTACATATAGGCCGTATAAATCAGAATAGGGCCGTTACACGAAATAAAACACGGAAGATAGAGGACCCAACTCTATCCTGCATCGCGTCTCATTTTCATTTTACATTGAACTGAAGGCTACCAGAAAGAAATTTGTAAAATATTTCAAGAGATAGATTTTTTTCTTCACGTTGAACTCTCGGTCTGAAACGGAATATACATAAAAAGACGTAGCTTGGAAGAAAGAACTTAAGGAGATTATCAGTAAATCTCTGTGAAGCCCTAGTTCACCTTAGCCCTTTCTCTCAGTTTAAACTTGGGTGGCAGTGCTGTGAGTTAGGGAAGTTAATCAAGTACTGATTCTTTCTCTGCAATCTCTCGACTCATGACCTATGGTAAAAACTATGTGTACATCTTGGTTGGTGATCAGAGGGTTAAGACAACAACATGATGGGTGCAAGGTCAAGAGGATCGCAAAATATACGCGTTTTTTAATAGTCCATTTCGATGTAACTACGAGGGAAAGGCCCGGGGGTATAACTTTGGCTTCGACCATACTTTTTTGGCGTCTGCTCCGTAGTCTTTTTGATTCATGAGAGTGCGCAGAGACGGAAGGCAATGTACGTACTGAAGGCTACCTACCCCTTTTTTACATCGAAAAGGTCGATTACACGATGCACGATACACTGCAATTAATTGCCTCCAAGGTAAGCGGTGAAAAAAAAAGGAACCCTTTCCAAAATCTGCATAGTCGAGGAGTATTTTTGATACGCACCTGCATCAGAATAAAGTACATAGACCGAAGAGGGTGGAAAAAAATATTCCATAACATAATACGAAATCAATATTTTTCTTCTATCGCTGTTAAAAACTAACGCGTCTTGGCACTGCGACTACGATTATTGTGTGACGTAAAGGATTCTGGGTTTGGGGGACAAGGGACATCGTCATCTTATATCTTCCAAGCTCGTGGCCATCTAACGGAGCGGGAAGAATTGCGGGTCACTATCGATATAACCAAAAGACCAATGAAGCGAACTTTTCGACTGTACGGACCATTGTTTTGGGACGAGGGGATGGAGGGGTACGTATATGAATAGCGTAAGCTTGAAAAATTTAAACTGACCTTAAATAATTCAGTTGCTATTATGTGGGTCGGAAACTATTTGCAACAGTTTTAACATCGTTGGGAGAACCGTTTCAGACTCCCTAACAATTTTTCCCCAACCCAACTTTCTTAGGACAAAGTTATCAATGTTATATTAAAATATTTTCACGATTCACAACTCTTAAGGCTGTTTAAAACATTTATCGTAAAGTATGATTCAACGCGTTAAAACAAAACTTCATCGAACTAAAATCTAAATCATCTTACGCTACCCCAACCCTGAAGTTGAGTAGAAACATAAGCTGTATGAGACGGTGGAAGTGGGTGTATAGCGAAGTCACCGAAAAATATAAAGGAAAAGGAAGCTTTATTTCAGTAAGATCAATTTGACAAAGAGTCCGGGAAATGGCCAGAATGAGAAAGAATTCCAATGCCGCGCTGCAGTCTCTCCAATTCCCATTTAAAGACCAGCCAACTCGCGCTCGCTTGCCCCCCTTTACCCTCAAAAGGAGCCCAAAAATTGGATAAAAAAGTATTTTTCTCCGATTGTCAGAAGTAGATAAGGCCAACGTTATCATTAAGTCAATTACGAAAAGAGTATAGCGTTCACATCAGACTTAAATGAAAGAACTTTGGTTTCATCTACCTCTGTGTACGTTTCTCTACCCTTTATTTGGGAACTGGAAAGCCTTAAAGCCAGCATCGGCCAGCTTCTTTGGAGCTAGCTCCTAAGCTCCCACACTCGTATGGTCATTGAAGGGTCAATAATGAAAGCGGCCGACTGAATCGGCTTCCGAACGACCTTAGAGACTGCCCCACGGTCATCTCCTAACGGGGTCTGACTGAGTAGCTTTATGGAAGACAGAAACCCTCTCTTTTTTACCAGGATGAACATCTTTTGTCCCAGGGCATTAGTTATACGAAACAAGATGTCTCCGTTCTGGTATACGCTAGTGGACATTGTCCAACAAAAGCAGGATGTTATTAAATCAGATGCCTTACAATTTAATACTACCCCTTCTGTTATAGGTCGGTGATCTGGCTTACGCTTCTTTTTCTTTTCTAGTTAATTTTTAAAGCTTATTTTCGCAATACAAATGGGAAATCAACCAGCATATCCCAACGTCAATAGATTTCAACAAACAAATATAGTTCGTTATTCTTGGCATTAATAAAGCAATTCTCGAAAAAACTAATTAACTCAACTTGACGCTAAGTCTCGAGACTTTTCTTTAAAATTTATGACAATAATTGGTGGATGCTCTAATCCAACTTTAATGAAGTGAAATTCCCACAACAACACAGATCCCAACACTTCATTTAAAAACAAAAAGACCCATTAATTTTCTAAATTTAGCAACTGTTGTATAAGGCGAAATGGAAAGCGGAACCCATCCCCTCTAAAAGATTTACACGAAGAAGGCCGGAAGTGGGCTAATACCGCTTAGCCGTGACACGTGGCACGTGTTCCGCCCGCGTTACGACCTTTAACCCTGGATTGCGTTTAACCGTTCGCGCGCACCATTTCATTCGTAAAACGCTGGTGCACCCGGCGTACTCCCAAGCCTGAACTTTTCCCTCCCAAAAGCTGCAGATGTCACTGACTTCCGCCCAGCTTCTTCCATAGAGATGGGTGAAGATGAGAAGAGCTCGCGCATGCAAGAATTGTCAAGGGAGACATTTGAAGAAGCAAAAAGAAAAGAAAAAAAGATATGACGACCATTTGGACCAAGTTGCGTATAAGCAGAAAAAAACTGGAGTTTTGCGTCATCGGGTTTTAATAATAATTGGAAACACGTGCCCGCGTTTCAATTTCAATATTTCTTTGGGAAAGAAAAACATTAGAACTCCCGCCAAACCGACGCGAGATTAAGGTCACGAATATAAATGGGACAGATCTGACACGTGACTGAGTTCAATTCCAACGGCCCTATGTTTTCCAAGTTTTTGGTATCGCTGGAAAGGTAAAGACTGAGTATAAGGCTATTCCTGTATCTCTTATAAATGCAGAGTTCTGACTCTTCAAAATGGTGGGGTCAAAAGGATGTCCACAGATTGGGGGGGGGGCGCCTCTTGGTACCACTTCTTGCTTTTCCGGACTCGTGATCCGCGAAAAACTTACAATTACCACAAATTTCGACGCAACAAAAATGCATGAAAACCGCCAACGTAGCCTCGAGTCTCAAAGAAAAATTGCACCCACTACGATCGCAAATGTGGTGTTAAGAGGCGATAACAAACCGCGCTCAACGTCACCGCACACTAGAATAACAGTTTAGTACGAGTTACTCGAAGCATTCTTAAGTGGACTACAGACACTGTCATCGAATATACAAAAAGAAACCGTCGAATCGGATTACGAAAAGGACTTGCAGAAACCAGAATAAGAATAGAAGTAAGGGGACACATTCTGTTGGCAAATCATAGATTAAGCTAAAGTTATCATAATATAACTGTAGTTGAAAGTTAGTATATGCTTATCTCTGTGCATTTATTACGTTTTTGGCAAGGTACCTTTTGAGGATAGAGATAGACATTTTACAATTTCTTTCTTAATCAACTTTTTGGATATGTAGTGTAACGATTCATATAAAGCGAGGGAGATTTATTCTGGGACCCGGACGGGAGTCTAGGACTCTGGATGGGGAGAAAAACTCGCCAAGTCGTCCATTTTTCCGCTGTTTCTTTTCCTTGGGCTGCACTATTATTGCATCCTCACAGCGCGTCGCGATCAGCCACCGAAGGCGGAATTCATAATCTTATCAAGCGAGTAACAACGCGACCCACTCTATCCCAAAAAATTTCTCTTTCCTACAGATAACCCCCCTGGAGCCTATCCAGCCAATGAATCGTAAAAGGAAACAGGATCAAAAGCCAAAATCCATATACACCCCCATACAAGCAAGAACATATCCTCTAGACCTTGATCCAATGGGTGTAACAAGCTAGCTGGGTTAAAGGGGTTGTTGGATGATAGTTGTACTTTGTTGCCCGGGACAACTGTCTTCGTTAAGTGGATGGAAAGACTCCGCCAGAGTCAAATTTATCACGTTCAGACCACATTTACCATTGCTTGATGCTTGGTTCAAATGATATCCCTCATTTTTTGCGAAATTTCTTTAATTCCTGACACTTTCCCTCGCCTTGCAAAACCCCCGTATCCCTCACATACCCATGTTCTATAGGAACCCTGTGTAACTGGTACAACCGAGAACAACTGCAATACTTCTCACCACAACCCAAAAACATCCTAAAGGTAAGAGGGACTTGAAACGATGTCTCACACTGGGCACAAAAATAATAATATCAGAAAAAGCATCCCGAATATAGCTTAGAGGGACCTTGAAGCAGAGTGGGATCACTGGGATGGAGTCGTGCCACCATCTACGGCAACAAAGTCCAACGAGCCTCCTCAGCATTTCGGTAGGGTCGTACCGGTGCAAAGACTTCGAAGATGTTCCCTTTGTCTTAAATAACAAGCTAGTTTTCATACAAATACAATGGCGCTACGCGGCAGCACTTAACAAGCGAAAGGCACACTGGTAGACTCATTGCCGCAGATCGAGCGCCCATCACCATTTCGACTCCATATCACCTCTTTCCCTCCTGGAAGGACGCGCGACCAGAAATTTCGCATAGGACAGAGGATAAGAGAGAAGATTGGAAGGAAGAGTGAGAGAAAGAGGGTGGAAGCTGTATTAACGGAGGGAATCGTGGGAAGCTTTTTATCCAGAGAAGCGGAAAAACGGCTAGCAGATAAGGCGCGCGCGCGGCAGGAGCCACCCGGCAATTTCTCGGGGTGGATTCCTTCTCTTCCCAATCAATTTAGCCTGGCCAGAGCGAGCCGAGGGGTCAAAATAACCAAATTATACACGCCGTCACGCCAAAAGAAACCATACATCCTCCCACTACTGCCTTCTCCGATTTCCAAGCGTGTGGCGGGAGGATGAGAGATCTGTGGACGCTATACGTTACAATTTCCCCGATGGAGAAAAAATGTTTGACGTATATACTACAGAATTTCTGGACACAAATCCTATTACCACCAGATAGTGAATTAGAATTCATGGACATGGATATAGTTAATTCTCATGTATATAGCTTTATAAACGATGTCACCCTCGCTTTAACGATAAAAATAATAATTTTTTACGAAAACATTTTCCAGCAGGAACTTCACGAAGACAGTCTTTTAATTTTTCCCCGTAGACTCTTTTTCGCAATTTGTTCTCGGATATTTGACATTTCCACCTTGTGTCGTTGGTATATGACTTGACTTTCACGTGTCCCAAGTGCCTCGTACGTATACGGTACGACCCGGTGTCATTCCTTACGTAACACGCGTTGAAAAGGGAGTCTTATCGCTACCCCCGGGCCACGCGATGTCCTACCCACCCCGCGGCTCTTCCGGAAAAGCGTTTTCTAAATACTAGGGTATGGTTTGAGATCCCTACGTAGCGTCTAGACGTCCAAGTACACAATACACCCATACAGAGGCATACAAAACACTCCAGCGTCGTTCCTGATAAAACTTGGGAAGGACTTGGTCTCGAAAGCCTACGAGACGAGCGGACATTCTTAGCTTAACAAACGAGCTCGGACCGCCATTCAGAGTCTACGCTTGACTTTTCCTTTTAGTAAAACTCGAGTCTTGACTTTGTCAGTCGGAGTTCCGTAAAACTAACCCGAAGTTATCACGCCCACTTTATGCTCAGGCTCGCGTCAAAATGACGCTATTCGTTAATACGGAATCTTTGAGTTTATCTACTTCGGCAATGGCTATTTCCTTCGGGTTATGAGGAGGGTTTGGAATCTTCCCCGTCTTCCGACGTAGTTCAAGAGCATTTATTTGCACAAGGAGAAGTCGTGGCTTTCCTTAGGAATTATTGTTTTAGTCTTTTTATGGAGCAGAGCTAGGTACGTTACGTTTTATTTGGTTTGCAGCTCTATGGGAGCTGGCCTGGCTTGTTTAAATCGAAGTTGGGGTTAAAGACCAGGCAAATCATTTCCGGAAATTATCCTCTCAATATCCATAGAATTGTGGGATTTTTCCAATTTTCAAATAAGCCTTGGTCCAGTTTTTTGATAATGTAGATACAGTTAAGGCTCGAGCTCAGGCAACAGCTATAAATTAAAATTCTACATTCCGCCAAAAAAGAAAAAAAATCAATAAATTGTATGATTTTTCCTTACTGAACTGTATAAAAACAAATTAAAATAAAAAATTTTCGTTTAAAAAACAAAGATGTGTTTGAGCACTTCATTTCGCCATAGTCTTGACCTAACGCTCGCTACGCACGATCTGATTGGATGAAATAAGCTGGTATAATATCGGGGCAAGTTAAGGAAGCGACCAAATTTAATTGGTTCCTGATCCTCATTTTTTTCCCACTCTTCTTTCAAAAAAAGTGCGAGAGCCCAGAAACTTGCTAAAATTAACCCTAAGGCTCAGCGCGTCCTTCTTGCGAAATGTTTTGGTATTCGAGACGAGTCGCGCGCTCACCTACGTTCGTGATATGTTTCGTTACAAACGATGTAATAAAGAGAAAGGCGAAGGAAAGGAAAAAACAACGCATAAACTGAACCTCTCATTGATTAACGAAGTTACGGCGAACAGATAAAAGGTAGGATGATGATGAAAAAAGAAAAGTAGAAATGTTTTTAGATTTTAATCCGGGCAAGCGAAACTTGAAGCAACAACCAAAGAACGCGGGAAACTCTAAGCCAAAAGAAGTCAATTTTGAGGCATTCCAAGAGTGCGACGTACCGAGAGAATCTCTAAAAGAGCGGAAAATGAAATGAGATGAAAAGAGAGCGCACCCGTTTCTAAGTCTATCCACATTTCGGAACCGAATAAAGTCTGAGTAATTGCTCAACTATAAATACTTCGGATTCATTCGCAGCGCGCTACCTTTCGCAACATTCGGCGACGTTTCTATGAACTACTGGAAAACAGTTTTCTTCCGGTTTTCTGTTTGAGTAGATCTGGGCCCGCCCGGGATCAATCAATCTACCTACCCATCCACATCCAAAAACGTTCAAGTTTTTTTAGTTAGTTGGGTACACTTAGACGGATAAGGTGAAAGAAAACGAATCAAATTATTTCCAAGGAAAACGTTATGGCGACGTGTCTTTCTTCTTCTTTATGTATAACCGCTTTTCAAGAAGCACTAGCCCCTTCTGCAAATGAAGCCCTGGCCGGACCAATCAGATCCGGAAATTAATATATACTCTCAGTTGGGAATTCAAACAAACTATTTCTTTTCTACGAACATGTTTCTTTTTACTTCCTGTTTTTGGTAAAACTGACGCGCTAATTGGGTCAGAAACGTTACCGTTTACATAACGGGATTTTTAGGTTTGTGTCAATACACTTTGAAAAGTCAGTATTTATTCAATGGGCTTTAAGATATTTCAGTGTCAATAAAACTTAAATTTGTATCGAGCTACATAAAGAGTAAAAAAAGCTAACATACATTGAAAGGCTTTTGAATATATTATAGGTCGTTGCTATTTCTGTCGTCCAGTGTTTAGTAACCAATAGTAACGGTTTCAGTACGTTTTACGTCATACTTGACTCAAATTTTAATCGAGGTTTAATTAAAAGCTAAGGTATCAAATAATATTGATAATCGAGATACGGTTCCTCCAACATAGAGAATTGCGTTATAATTAACAACAGGAGTGGATGAGCCGGCACCGTTGGTCCCAGCAGGAGTTTCTACATAACATTCGAAGCAGTAGCTTCAAACTCCGCCGCGTTCAGTAACAGAAAACCCAAAATTATTTTACCCTAAATCATACTCATTCACTATCCCTTTAAAATAACCCTTTATTGGTTAAAATTTGTCAGTAAGGCAAGATACGTCAGCCTTAAGAGTTCCAAAACCAAAAAGGGGTGTTGAATTGTATAGATTTTGAAATACAGGTTGATGGGTGCTGTCTTCGTTTAGAATTCATTTCATGCCGGACCAATTCGATTTTCGTTTCCCTCTCATTGTTGAAGGCGTTACACGACGGCCAATCTAAAAGGCGCCCAAACCAGCGTCCATTGAAAAGATGGGCTTATATTGTAAAGCCGAACATTACATGGATCGGAGAATAGAAGGGGGGGAAGAGATTGAAGCGGTCAGAATCATAGACATTTGAAATATTTACGAACCTCAATACAAATCCTAGATACTTCACGAAGCTTCACGCGCTTGTTAGTTTGGCCGCATTGAAGTTTTATTCAATGGCATATAATATGTTTATGTTATCTATGAAAAGTCAAGGCGAGAGAAGGTTTTGGGAGAAGGAAGCTTTCCCAGTCGCGCCCATTTCAAATTTCGATTTTTATTTTTCTCTTTTATATAAGAAAAGCCACAAAAGGCTTAAAATTATACAGAGGGAGGAAAGGGTTGAATATAAATATAACGAGTGGATAAAATTTCGAAGACATTCGCGACCAGACTATAAGATTTAAAATTAAAGGAATCCGGAAGCCGAAACTTTTAAGTGGAAAGTTGGTTTAATTATAATTATCCAATCTAATAATAAGTACCTTAATTAAGAATTTAATTTAGATCTGGGAATATTTTGTAAGGTATCTGTGATTTTGATCTAATTAAAATATTAATTAAAAATATAAATACCCACCATTTTATAGCTCGATTGTGAATAAGTTAATTAATATTACTTAAGTTATTCGCAGACAGACAGTCACGCTTATTATAATTATATAGCTCTAATTTATATCAACTTGCCATATATAGTAAAACAAATGACAATCAATTTTACATCGCGAGTTCAACCGCTAATTAGCTATTACTAATTATTAATAATTACTAGTTAATTAGCGGCGCATTTTTCGGGGTTGTGTGGTAACCTGAACTGTACAATGAAAACGAAACGATAATAATCTTATAGCGGTGGACCTATAGCAATACATTTACCTTCATTAGCGCAACACTCTTGAAACAGGAGTGTGCGCTGCACTTGCAGGAGCCTCCCAACTTTTGACAGGTAGAGCTCCCGAGTTATCGAGTATAGAATTAAATTCAAATTTGGTTAAAACAAAGGGGCTATAGGGGGCCATATCCGTTACACGCATGGCATTAACCAAAGCAAATAAATCGGAAGATATCAATTTATGTAATTTCAACAAGTTAAACAATGGATGTTATTATCATATAAGTTCATATGATATGTTCCATAAGTTTGTCACTGGTAACTGTGACCTTGTCATAAAGTAACGTAGGTGAAACGTCATACATCCTGATGAGGAGCTGTCAACAGACTAAATAGGAAAATGGACTGCAAAATCAAGTGTAGTCAATTCTCGCGTCGTTCTCGAACTAGCTACCAGTAAGCCTCAAGCAGTACAAAGTATAGGAAGCGTCATATTTATGGAACATATCTTCACAGCCCGTCATTGGACTTGGAAGAGAGAGAATTCCAAAAATGGTGATGTATTTAACTTCAAATTAATCTACTTCATACACGCATACACGCGGGCGCAAAACTTGACGTGAAACACGCGTTATTCGGCCAGGAAAATTTGTCCGTGTGGCGGCACCTAACTAAAGTCTTACGCTGATTAGTCAAATCTAATTAAGCGATCGAGTTTATCGCCTTACAAGGATCTTAATTATTATTAGTCTTTCATTAATGGTTTGGAAATCTCTATTAAAAAGGCTTCCCAGGAAAGGAAGACACAATGCAACCTTCCCTAAAGCCTTTTCATTTCCGCATCGACAAAGAATTAAGGCCCTAGTTTCCTCGAAGTAAAAAAATAAAAAAAAGAAACCGAGGCGAGTTAAGCCTTAATATGAGATGTAAGAGTTTAAGAATAGAAGCAGAAAGGTTTGGGTCAGCTAGCTAAGGGGGCGGGAGGGGGATGGCAAAATAGGGCCATAACACCCAAAATAGGAACGTATTTAAAAAAAGGGGAAAAGCGGGTTTAGGAAATGACTTTGGACCAAAGCCAAAGTTATCCACAAAAACGCTCGACAAAACATGAATCCATAAAGTTAAAGAATTTTTTTTTCCTTCTCGTTACATTATTTCCTTATTCGAAAGGTTTAACGGGCTCAGGAAGAAAAAAAGGAAAAAAGATTGGACTCTATACCTAAATAATGGTTGCCGAACCATTTTGAACCAAGACGTTTTTTATAAGTTTTTTATCTGTGGTTGGTGCAAGAACCGACAAGAATTAGGTATGTATATGATGAGGGTTATTTTTTTTTATTTCCATACCAATTTTCGTTACAGTTAAACGTTTAATTTCTAATGGACCGTAGAATAAAATTGCTTTAGGGTGAAGGGAGGTTTTTGGGAAATTTGTAATAAATAAATTTATTTAATAACTTTTAATTATATGAGGGTATAATTGAAATATCAAAACGTAAATAGATCCGTGTGACAAGTTAAGCCTATTTGTTCAGCATCGTCTGGAAAGAGTTAATACTAAAGAAATTTCAAAGATAAAATTGGGTTGTACAGTGGACTCGTGATTAAACAAAGAAGGGATATCTAATTTACTAGGGAGAAGATATAAATTCGCCACATTTCTAGCTTTATCTCCAGTCCAAACGTAGGTCCGGAGTTAATGCCCGCCTCTAAATTACAAGTATCTCATTGGTTGTTGAAAACTCACGTCAGCGCGACGCGAATGACGAAAATAACGTATTTTTTTCCGGCTGAGGAGAGGCGAAATAGCCCGGCCTCCTTTTACGTCCCCTCTTTTATTTTGAAAGGGGGACTGGGACTATGGCCCGCGAATACTTAGGCATCTTATACCTTCTCCCTAATAAACTAGATATCACTTCTTGATTAAACAAATGTTCGTTACAATAAACATAAAAATCGGGGTTAATTTAGCAATAAACAAACGAAAAGTTCTAAAACCACCAAATTTTAAACAATCTAAACGTTTTCTAATATGAATATTCTATTTTAAACTGTTCTTAACTTATTTATCCAAAACGTGGAAAGGGAGAGAGGGTAGTGAACGTAACTCCTAAGTAAAGATTTTTCAAATGCAATTAAAGGTTTATCACATTATTGAGAACAATGAAGCCGAAAGTATACTATATATACTTCCTTGAGAAAAAGGTTTAAATTTTTTCAAATTTCCTTTTTTTCTTTGCGATTTAGAAGGTAACTCCCTTGTACTTTTCAGGAGGAAATCTGGCGGCCTGAATAGGAAACGTTTGAACTAAAGGCAAAGGGAGGTCCATAATGGTCTTAAACAAAGAGGTAACACCTCCCACCTTCCTCTCCTAAAACGTACACTCTTTTAATCAAAGGCGCTTCTTTTAATGGTTTTCGATATACAAAGAACTTAATTCGCTAGTTCAGGCCAGACTCTGAAAATTGCTAAGGTAACGTGGGGAGAAACTGCACCAATTACCAATTTCTTCCCTGTAGTTAGGGCAAAAATATGGGGACACCGTCGTCCTAGCAACTATCACATGCCATAAGTGCAAATAAAGCCAAAAAAAAAGAAAGTTCGAAGACAGATTCAAGAAAAGAGAAAAAAAAAAACTTTGTTTGGAGTTCCATGCAGAGCGCGCGCTAATTTGCTAAATGGAACCATCCATACATATCTTTTGTTGCAAAACTCTCTTACTTAAGACTTCTTTCTTTAAACTTCAGGTAGGTACCCTTTTATTGAATTATCTCGCTTGAGTAACCTAGTTCGACGCGGATTTTCTTAAAAAAAAATAATAAGAAAGGAAAAGAAAAAAAAAAACGCATGAAACGCCTGTAGAAGTGTTCCCACCGCTGCACTCCCGAGTTCAGAGAGAAACCAACATACAGGAGCTACAAACAACCCTACAATAACTACTCTTCACAGGGTTGCCACGGAATTTTCAGGACCAAATTCCCTGACTTTTCCGGGTTTTCCCTGACCCATTTCTGAGATTTTCCCTGACCTTTTTAGGCCGAAAGTGTGAATGTTTACAGCACGTTTTAAGTGCTTATAAACTCTCTACATTAAGTTTTCCGATGTATTTGTTGCACCAAAATGATTAAGAAACATTTTAACTATAAATAACAGTCTAAGAGATTATTTACTTTACAAAAACAATTCTAGACATTAATGATTGCTCTAGAGTTTTCTGTGTTAAGAGAGGATGAGGAGAAACTTTCACTACTCTTTCAATAAAGACTTATCCCCGGAAATTTTACCCACTAAAATCAAATTCCCTGACTTTGCTGAAATTTTTAAAATTCCCTGACTTTTCGGCCCATTTTTAAATTCCCTGACTTTTCCAGGATTTCCAGGTACTGTGGCAACCCTGCTTCAAAACAAAAGAGCTAACACACTTTAGTTTTTGTAATATCAAAAAATTCCAATTAGATTCACCTAGATAACTAAATTTACGATAATTAAACGAGAAATTCCTTAAATAAGAATAATAATAATAAAAATGGAGGATAAAAAAGTATCCGGGCCTATCAAAATTTTTTAAGATGGTAATTTCGATAAGGCCTGAGCTCGTTCTCTTTATTCCCAAAGAAAAGGTAATATAGTTTTTCATACAACACGATGCGTAAGATTTTTTGTGAGGAAAAAAAAAGAAAATTTACCATCGAGGGGATTATATTTCAAGAAGCGCTATAAGGGAAGGAGATGAAAAAATATGTAATGGACTTAATAATCGAAAATCCATTTATTATATCCGAACGTAAAATATAGGTAGCTCAGTATACAGAAAGGTTTCCTTTTTTCCCTTCCCAGTTCATCAGAAGCTTCGAAGATTTTTGTTACCCTTAAAAAAGTAAGGACTGCAAAAGGTATCGAAGGTTTATTTCCACAAATAGGGTCATTTTATGGTTTCTATTTACTCTATTTCTTCACAGTCTCAAAGATTATTCTTAACCCCAAAAAATGAAATAATTGTAACAATACGAAAAGGTAAGGGTCATTTTACAACTTCATGTGTTAATATATTTTTAGTTTCTTTGCCTAATTGTATACTATACTTCATATGGAACTGAACGAGCGAAGTTAACGCTATTTCTATGATAAATAGAGGCTATAAAAAGAAAAGATTAAGGTCTAGAACCACGTAAGTTCCAACGATACAACCGTGAAAGTTGCGTATTTTTAGAAACGAGGTTAAAGGGCGTTCCGTAATATTGATATTTATATTACACGGTCAAGAAATAGATGACCCATCTCGTTTTGCGCTACGCTATCTTCGAGTGTATTTTTGTTTGTATTTTTGGAATGAAAGATGAGACGCGTAATACTTGGAGACTGTAGAGTGCTCACTTGGCTTGTACACTTATTTTGTCTTTTTTATTTTCCTCTCTGTTATTCTTCCGAAATGAAGTCCATTTATAAAGTAAAGTTCTTTTTGATGGAGGGAAAAGATACAGTTAGCAAAACTGTTTTTAAACTGAATGTTTTTCTTTAACTTTAAGCACACTGCAGTGTACAGTATAAAAACTATCACAACTTTGGTGAAAATTAAAAAGATAAGTTTGACCTTGTGTTGAAGGCGTGGTCTTACTGGAAGGTATCCTTTGTTAGTCCTACATTAAAAAAAAACCTAATTTGCGCCAAAAACCGCGAACTGAGCATTAACCGATTACGTTGGATGGAAATCAGGCTGAAAACCTTTCAATGACGAAACTAATTCTAAACACAATCCTTCATAACAGACAAGGGATGGGGTCTTGCAGGGCTGCCCTGACCACGCTGCCCTAACCTTTTATGCATTCGGTGATAATAGAGTTCTGAAAAATAAGGGCGGACCTACGGTGGGCGCTCCCTGGGGATAATGCATTCTTTTTTTCTGCCAAAGACTGTTCCTTCAGATGCAGACCCTTTCTCATCGATATGAGTAATAATACTCAAATCATTGTATAACTGTTTTCTCAATGTATCTATGCAGATTTTGTAGGAAGAGTTGGACTAATCATTACGTATGACGAATTTTACCTAATCTATCACGATGCTCCTTGGACCTTGTGTTTCTACCAACCAATGAAATTACAGTTCGAAAGACGTCACAATTATGAGGCGTGATGGAGTACTCAAACCCGGACCACAAAACCCGCACAGAACTTAACATGAGAGCACAATGATTAGATGTATGCATTCCTGATATAAACCGTACCTCAATTTAATCCCGCAGACTGTGCACCAAAGGGTTAACTCTCACTTACAGAGCAGACGGACCGAAACTACCAATAGGGAATGTCAGTCACGAACAAAGGCGCGACGATACTAAATGTAAATGCCTCTAGAAACTTCTGAATAAGTAAGCGACTTGTAAGCTCGGACTCCATTCACTAAGATGCGGAAGGACTTCTACTTATATATTCTTGATATCTATGGACTATCCCAGTTTGAAAACTATAGAAGAAAGAAAGAGAAACGCAGACCGCTGGATCATCTATCAAAAAATGACGGCTCATCACCAGCACATTTATCAATTTTCAGCGTGAGCTTACTCGCGCTCAAAAGATGGCGTCTGACTGTGCTTGCTTTCCACATAGCTTTCCACAACACCACACGTACTGCACACCCTACCAGGCTAAAATCCTTAGTAACCAACCCATTCTTTAAAAAAAAAAGTATCTTTCCAAGTTTGAGAAAGCTAGATGAATTCAATGATTTCCCACCCCCAAAAGGATTTTCACTTATGAAAGGGTTAGCTCAAGCCTGAAATTACAACGTTTAGGGCGTTTAGCCGCGACCCCAGGGTGTGGTTCTCCCCAAACTTTCACTCTTTAAACTATACTTTCGGATTAAAGTGGTATTGTGAAACTATAAAATTTATCAAAAACTGTTAGACCGAGCAACGGTTCTCAACGATTCCGTGACAGTGTCCCTTGAAAGAAGAAGGGTTAGAGTTGTAGTTGCGTGTGCCTGGCGCGTGTATGTCCAGGACGATTAAAGTATCGGTGTTTTTGGACTGATATCTGGGTCAAGAATATTACATCGGATTAGCTCTTTCGTTACACCGAGGATAAAGATGCTGGAAGATATTTATGGTCGTCACAGTTCATTTTAAGTTACAGAATAACACACTACGAAAGGCAACTCCAGCTGTAAACACTGCACCAAATCACTTAGCGATACGGTGAACCTAGCTTTCAATACACTGTAAACTCTGGGTGAAATATACCAAGTTAATTCTATAGTTTTATTTTGTACGTGCTAAAAGACTAGTGGGTTAATGGTTCTCGTGATAAATTATATTTGTATTAAAACTATATAGCTATATAAGGGTAGACTAAATATATAATCCCTACGACGACTTTAGATTGGAACTCACAATAACTGACCTGGGGCATTTAATTCCTTTACTAATTTTGTCTAAATCGGTAGGCTTAGGATTGGGCCTTGGTCTAAAAGGTTTACTTTACGAGGAAACTTAAAGAAGTTCAGATGGAAAGGTTTAACGTGTTTTCCTTCCATTTAAAACCCCGAGGGACTCGAAGGTAGGGGAATTGCCTTTTCGACTTTTGATTTTTCAAAGGTTATCTTGAATTTTAAGTCTTTCGACCCTAAGTGCAAACTTTAGTTTGTGTTTAGATCGAACCGTCGTATAGAAGGAAATATCTTTCTTGCAGGGAAATACGTTACCATAAAAGATGCGTATCCATAAAAGATACGTATTTTAGAAAACCCAAAACGTCAGGAAAGGCTGTAGAAATATTCACTGACTCAATTGGAGATTCTACGACAGATTTCACACAATTTTCAGATTCAAATAACCAGTTTTTTCCCCCCCCTGACTCCCGCGATTTCCCTCAACGTTTTAGCCCCGAAAGTTTTCAATGTTAACAGTATAAAAATATCATTTCGTAATCTACACTTTTATTATCAAATTTAATCTAATTTCATCCAACTCTAAACCGTTTAAACTTATTTTTATATTGCATGACGTTTAGAAATCTCCCCTGACCCATGGCACCTCTTCTAGATATACTATGGTTCAATCCAATCATGTTCTTCTTAAATTTATAGCAATTCAAAATCATAAATCAGAAAACTGCCATAAAAAAATAAAATAAAATACAAGATGTAAGATTTAAAAAAAATCTTTTCTCAACAGCTCCATTCTTAAGCAAGGTTTATAACATTACATAAAAAACAATGCACCATATTCGTGTCGAAGTTGGTTGCGAAAAACAGAACACCTAACAAGGTTGCCCCTTATAACCCTAATGGGGAAAACCTGGAGGCTTAACGGAAATTCTGATAAAAAATGAAGATATCTAGGATCCTTTCCCGCCCTGCTCCTTTCCGTGCAGTATCTTACTAGTTTAAGCCTATTGTGTTAGAGAAAACTTAGCGGTGGTAATGCTGGATAGTATGGGCGAGAAACGAGTCAAGCGTATATCCTCTGGCAAGGCATGCCGGGATAGTAGTATAACTACCAGAGGAGAAAGGTTGAAAAGAATAAAAAGAAATCAATAATAAATTTCACCCCTTTTGCTTTCAGTCTCTCTTTATCCGAAAGCTGCTAAGAGTATAGCTTCTCCATCGCATCATCTTTCACTAGACGAGGAAAGACGCGAGCAGTGAAGAGAAACTTTCATCAAGGTGAGTGCCAAATTGCTGTAACTTTGAACTTTATATATATTTCTTTTTTTTTTTTTTGGAAAATACGAACACCTTTCTGCAGATCTTACCCCTGTAAGTCGGCTAGCCAAAAAGTCAAGAATTATCAGCCCCTGGTAGTTGGCTAACCAAAAAGTCCGTCTGTTGATTGTCATTTTGGCATTAAAAACATTTTTCAAATACGCTAAGTTCTCATCTATAACGCAATATTTATGAACAATAAACTGGACTTGGCTTCATACTTATATGGCGGATTTTACGGTAGATTTTAGGCTAATGGAATTGGTTTAGTGCGGTCGTGACGTATTTTAATAGCTTCCTGAAAGACAGGAAGTGGTGAAGATAATTTAAGTACTTTCAAATTCTATATCCTATAGGAAAGTACAACAAATAAACACGAAATTTAAAATTTTTTATCAAGTTCGATAATGTACTGACAAAAAACCTCATCAACTTGGAAAGAAAAGGATTTGGTAGTTTTGGTTCGTCTAAAATAAAAAAAATAAAAATAAATAGGATATGTCCCCGTAAATGTTATTTTTCCGGAGTTAATGACTCATGAAATACACACGTATCTTTTCTTTGTTTTTGTAACTCTTATATAAAAATGATATTTTTGTAAAAAATTGTTTTTATTTTGGTTTTGTTTTCTGAAGATAAAACAAGTTCAAAGTTCATCTTAAAATATACAGGGTGTTTCTGACAAGTCTTTCAGAAATTAAGAGGGATATTCTTTTGGGGGATTTTGAGTCGATAATGTTCTATGAGATCCTGTTTTCGAGTTAAGATTGGTCAAAGTATTTTACGGGTGACCCCTTAAATTTCATTAAGAAACTGAAAGACAATGATTTATAATTTAATTAGGGGTCATCCCTAAAACTCTCAAATCAGTTTCGCTTAGGGCAAAATGTCACAGAACATTTTCGACTCAAAATCGCCCAAAGAACATCCCCCTTAATCTATGGGCGAGCAGACTTATCAGAAACACCAGATTTTTTTCTTTTTCACAAAACACGGGAAAATATTTACTTACAATATTTTCCTCATAAATGCAGGATGAAAATAAGAAGCTAAGAAAGAAGGTAGTGAAGAGTATTTTACTTAATGTTCACTTTTGGGGGTAAAAAAAAAAGAAATAAGCCGGGATGGGGAAACTGAGAAATTAACATAATTCCTACCCAGGGACTATTTACCTCTTCATCGTCATCTCCGCGAAAAGAATGACATTTTTATTGATGACACTAAGAGGAATATATTACCAGCCATGGGAGAAGCGATACTCCAAGGACTCTACTTTAGCATGCCCTTTCTACTATAGCTCGCGGGGAAAACTCAAAACTCTCCACGCGAGCCTGCCTTTAATTAGACGTGAAAACTTCACTCTATAAGAAGAATCAGATTAAACCGAAGTTATCATTTGAAGTCAAATGGCAAATCTTCCCTCGTGTTGTTATAGTAAAACAGAGGCTCTTCCAGAGGCTTTTGACAATCGATATAGTTGATGGAAGAAGCGACGCGTACATATGGATTTTTCGATATAACATTTATTAAAGGGGAGCATGATGCGTTGAGGGGATTACCGCATGCTTTATAGCCCGGGATGCCTTGGATAATGTGGTTTTAGAATGAATATTTTGAAGTAAAAGAGTTTGGGGGTAGTTCTTGAAGAGTTTTGACTGTTTAAAGGTGCGGTGGACGAAACGAAGTGTATGATATATCGACTATATTTTAGTATACTTATTATAAAAGTATACATATTAAAAGGGCAAATATTATCATTGTAGTTAATGGACTGTACCATTCTTCATTAAATCTGTCAAGATCAAGATTTGGAATGCAAATTAAAAACTAAACATTCCTCAAGAAAGAAATGGCATTCTTTAAGTGTCGTAATGATACTTTGTCTCAAGTAATACATACCCATTTGTTAAATAAAAGAAACAGAAACAACGCAAAACAAATTCCTTTTTAAAAAAAAAATCAGCAAAAACTTCTTGTCTGCGCTATTTAGTTCCTCGTTCTTTTAAATGAGCCTTAATTCGTCAAGGCTTAATAAACAGGTCATTGCGCGAGCATTTTTAACTTCTTAAAAAGCCCCATTTCTAAAACAGCGTACGGGGAAAGGGTTGAGAATTATGAAAAATGCGCGAGCTCGCGAGAAACGCATCTGGAAAAGCGCGAAATTTCTTACCCGCCTCTTACAATTCCCGCCATTTTAATGCGTAAAAGGGTTGCTTCAAACAGGCGCGCGCGCGACACACACTCGACTCCAGATTTCTCGAAAAAGGCGGGAAAAAAAGAAAAAGAAAAGAGACTCAGAGCGGCTATAGAGGAGTTGTTTATTATTTAAGATCACTTTAATTACGTCATAAAATAAAGTACTGGGATGAAGTAACGTTTCCCGCGCTGCTTTTGCCCAGCGTGCACGCTCAGCAAATGGAGAAAATTTCCGTGTATACAAGTGATTCATTATTATACGGGAAATAGGGGGAAAAGATTTCTTCAACACAGCCGCTGTTTTGGTGGAATGAAGCAAAATCCCCCTTTTCCGGCTTATAACTGCACCGGGGACTCCATTTAGGGCAATATGGATGTAATGTGGTTTTGCATTTTTGCAAATATCCGTTCAAATATAAAACACGGGACTTTCGAAGCGCATTTACAAAATCGGCGTTCATATATGTAGAAATTTGTGGGAAATTTACGTGCTGTTGATCGTTAAAATTATTACATTCGTTATCTAGCAATTAAATGAATATACGAAATTAATTAGACCAGTTAAAATTTATCCAACGAATTAAATGAAAAAGTGTCTACTAATGAGTTGATACACGTTACCTCTTTACTATGACTTCTGAAAAATAAATACTTATCTTTGGTTTCGCTAAATAAATATACGATTTACTCGTATTTACTATAACCCGCAAATTCCGGGAAGTATCTTTCGAGTGTGACGCAACTGTGGTATACAATATAGCTCAATATCCTACAGCAGTGTTTTTCCATCCATATTATCAAACCTATAACCGCGCTATATATTCTTAACCCTAAACGGAAGAATACTCGGAACCATCAAGAAGAGGAAGTTTTATATTGGCACTTCCATAAGGCGCAAAAAAGAGAAAGGGGTATATGCTAAAAAAATGTCTATTTGTATTATCTGACTGCAAAAGTTTGTTTTTCTCGAGCATGTATGGACGAAGCTGAGGGGTATAGCCTCCTGAGATCATATATATATTTTTCTTTCTATCTCTTCCGGGAGACGAGCGCGAAGGGGTTTTTGCTCATACTCTTTCACCCATTCACTCTTCTCTCAATATAAAACATTCCGCGATGAAATATAGTGTCAGATATTAAAGTCGCGTTCGAATATGGTATCTATCTAATATCAATGCTACGTCCAAGTCCTGATTCACTTACTATATACTAACTGATAATCAACGCCTATAGTTCAAACCGCTTTACATAGAAGGGTGAAATTTTGCAGGGACATTGCTCTTAAGTTGCAGGCACGCGCTAAAAAAGATTTATTTAATCCGCCACCATATTGAAAAATGGCGGCCAGAAATGTGAAAACAAGCTTCTATATGGATTAACGTTCATTGCGTTTCAACAGATTTGTTTTATATTTTGTACACGGGTTCCCTATATCCTATAGACGGGCCTCATTGCTTTTGGGTTTCGATTTGCCGCCATCTTTTAAAATGGCGGCCTGAAAGATTTAACAACATTGACCTCGCATTTCAACCGATTTAGATTTTTCGTCATCTTTGAAAATGGCCAAGGGACAACGGCGGTTGCCTTTGCTACTAGTATGGTATATAAACATGATAAAATACTTTTGGGAACAATATTGGCCAACTTCTATTTAATCTCATACAAGTAACCACAACTCAGAAAACTCGGTTCTTTTTTTCCGTTTCTGGTGGTGTAACAATCCCAAGGCGAAAGGAGGCACGCGGCCGGGGTCACAGCGCAAATTGACAATCGCGAAAAAGTATCACGTGTCACACAGCGAAAGAGAGCGGGCTCGAGGAAGCAAAAACAAAACCAAACACGAGGGACCACCGCAGAAACAGCAGCGAGAAAAAAATACTTTTACCCCGTTAATTGATAATACGGTTAGAAACCTCCATGGACAGTGCCCATTAATTAGACCCCTAGCTGGAAGAGATCCCATATAAGCATTAAAAAAAGAGAGAGACAAATATATATTCCCCTACCTAGTATTCTAGTACGTAAAAATAAGAGTTTCTTTAAAAATTATTGGTGCTAATTTAATAGGTTAATTACCATCATGAAAATAAACAAAAAACCTGAAATTATTTAAGGTAATTTATTGGATTAATTACCACGATGAAATAATAAAAAATCTGATATTATTAATTGGTGGTAATTTACTGGGTTAATTACCTTGATGAAATAATAAAAAACTGAAATTGGTATCTTAGTATGTTAATTACCACGGTAAAATTAAGGTAAGTTATAACTAAATAATTATGAGTAGAAACATAATTTTTAGACTAGGAGGATTCATATGGTTTACACAAGGAGGCTAGGCTACTTGGAGGACAAAGTGTTAGTCCGCATTTTGGTCCTCAAAATAGCCTCAAAACTATGTATATATACAGTCTAATATTTAAAGTAAGATAGTGTGCATTTATTAACTTCAAAATAATGCACTTCTAAAGGAAAACATACAATAAACATAACAAGAGACTGACCTATTCAGCGGAAAAGCCTTGGCTCTTTTAGCCGAAAAGCAGAGAGCCAAACGAGAAGAGCTTCTATTTCCCATGTTGATTGGCTTTCTTATCTTTTCGCAACGCCGTTGTTATCCTAGAGCATCAGGCATCTTATTTGTCACGCTGTAGAAATTTGTTTGAAGAACTAACACCACCACCGGCAGTACCACTCTCAATTTGGTAGCCGCTAATCCGTGAAAACTTTAATCTCGTTTAAGAAGAAAACTTGGCGCAGTTCGAGCGATGGTAGCTCGGGGACCTTTTTAAGTCCGAGCTTGTCGTCCGAGATTTTTGAAACGTACATTTTATGCAAATTTTTTTTTTTCTTTTCTTAATTCCTTCCGAGGAAACTTAGCTTCGTTTTCAAAGTTAAAAGCCGACGAGCCGCCCTACCCGCTATCGCGTCGGAAAGGTTCTTGGCCAACTATATCAACTGCAATTAGTGTTTTTGGTATGAGAGAGATTTTTGCATTTTTCTTAAATTTTTTCAACATAAAATTTCGTAGCAAAAGGAAGCTGGCTGGTTATTTAGCGGGATTTTTTCAGGCCTCTATTAAGATTTAAGACAGTTAAGGCAAAGCACATTGGCGTCAAACTGACGGCCTGGTGGTGCGCAGTTTTTTTATATACACGTTCTTCGCCGAAAAATTTAGTTTGAAAGTTTGTTGGACGGTGGAGGGAAATTATGTTTATTACCAGGAATGCATACAGACACTAGGAATAATTGTGTGTATCCGTTTTTTCAATGTAAATAGGCGGATTTAGTGTAAAGAGCTAGACTTATCCTTACGTATGACGTATTTTCCTCGCGAATAATGTCTCTCGATATCCGGTGTGTACCTTGACCTCGCGTTGGTACCAACCAATAAAATTATACAGTTAGAGAGATTTCCAAATTATGACGCGTGAAGGATCATAGTACTCAAGCCCAGCCCACAAAAGCGGCACAGAAATTAATACGGGCTCACAATAATTTCTAGTGGCTGTTTGTATTCCCTGATATTACTATTTTACTGGACTAGTGGACGATGGCTTTTTAAGTGGACTTTTTAATGAGTTTAAGTTCTTTCCTCTGATGATTTTTGCATGGAATTATAGTTATAAGAGCTTTTACTGACGTACGTCAATAATTAAGTTAACTGTAAATAAGTCACGCAATAACCTGACCTAATTTAGTTTTCAAACATGTACATTTTAACCTTAATAATCCTTAATTACTGCTAGTTTAATATAACTTACTTCTAGTATACTCCATACTTAACCCTCCAATTACCCAAAATTATGACACATCCACATTTAACTACCCTCGTTTCAAACACATTATTAAAACCAGCTCATATCTAATCTTTAATACTCCTTGCTTTCTAAAAGAAAGCAACACACTCAGATAATCTGTAACCAGAAAAATACTGCAAATTCACACATCACCAGTAACCCTACAATTTCAAGCTATCGGGGCAATTGCCGCAATTTTCAGAGTACTTAAAAAGTATCGGATCGTTCAATTGGTCAGTTACTTGTACAGTATAGAAGGGGTGGGGGGGGGTACATCCAAGGATGACGGATGAGCAGCGAATGAAAAAAAGTTCCTAGATACACAAGGGATCTATAAGGACGAAGCAAACACAACTTTCTCGGGCGAATCGGAGAAAAAAAAATAGCTCAGGAAAAAATTACGAAAAGGAAAAAAAACACACACATATATTCCCCAAGGAAAACACGTTTAGGAGTCGAGTAAGGATGGAGAGTCGATTCCTTTCCTTGACTCTAGCGACTTCTCGAGGTTATAAGTGGACAAGATCTCTCTCTCTTTGCTTTCGTTCTCTCGTTCTCTCTCTCTAAGAGTGTGATTCTCTGGTTCTCTATTTCCTTATTCCCAAATCCTCTTTCCTGCAGTCCCAAAAGATAATCTCATTAACTCGGTCATCCGCGCAAACCGCGTTCCGGATTAGATTTAACGCGGCTTGGTTGGATTTGATCGGGTTAGCAGCTAGTACTAGGATCATACTGTATAAGTACAATTAGAAGTGGATTAACTCTTGCCATACACTATCTCTCTCTCTATTCAATCTTTATATACAAAAGCAAGGAGACCGAATACCTAATATTTACCTTGGAGAAGAAGTTGGGATTGATTTATTTTACTATTTTCAATTATAAATTATTAAATTAACCTTGGAAATTTATTTTAAATCAATTGGAGTAGCTCTTTAGACAGGGTAAATATTACAGCAAAAGGTTTGATAATGAAAACTAAGCCCGATACTTCTTCATTAAAAATTCGAGGTACTCTTGACAATTTAACAAAAATAGTATGTTTACATACCTAAATCACAATAAATAAAAATAAATTGTAAGATAAAAACAGCGTAATATGTCCAATTCATCGAGAGAAGAAAGGGTTATTGATAATGGACGGTTTGTTGTGTGCTCCAACTGCTTCAAATCCAGGGAACGTTAGGTACGCATTCTCCTATATATTACTATAAATTTGGAAGCGTATATAACGCGTCAACCATCAAAACGTTAATATCGAACACAATTAGGGGGTTTATGGCAATACGGCTTCAACCGTACAATTATAAGGACGCTTTTCACTATGAATATTAATCGATCTATATTTAGTAGCTTAGAAACGCGATCGGTGTCGACAATTTGCGCACACTTTGGGCAATAATGATGAGCTACTATAATTCTAATTTGAATATTCTAAAGTGATTATATTTAATTAGGATAGCCTCGGGAAAATATATCAATCACGAAAATTACAATGATATACTAAGTATTTTAAAATTTCACCTAAAATTATAATTCTAGGAGAGCGATAGCTCTCTTAGATAAGACCTCATACCGACTTTAATGTATAAGGATGGTTTTTTGATTGGTTATAACTTTTTTTGTATCGTATTAACTGCTTTGAAAAAATTCCACAGAACTACAATTCGGGCCCTCAATATGTGGTTAAAATTTCAAGAAGATCCACCCATTAGTTTATTGTATAAAAAATAAAGTTGCTAAGGGTGGTTTTCATTTCCATAAAATTAATCAGCCCTTTTGGTGAAAAAGTTAAATTTTCCCATAGAAATAACATGGAGTTTTTTTCAAATTTAGCCATTTTGTGGCCACCTTTTTGACATGAAATATTCGTTTGTTACGTTTGGGAACGGTTTGATATCAAAATTTAAACCTTTTTCTAGGACCATTTTTAAGGTTTTTGAGAAAAATTAATTTTAAGTATGTTTAATTTTAAATTTTAAAAACTACCCCAATCTGCGATATTTTAGCATTTATACACTGTTTTATTAGGAAATATCAGCGAGACCAATGTTGGCATTTTTTTAACGTATAGTTGCCTCATAATAATCCGATTGTTTCTTCTTAATGCCTTTTGGTTGGAATGGCCTATCGATAGTGAGATAAGACGGCTTTAATATTGCTGCAGTGACGTTGACGCGGCCGCTACAGCGACGCCATCAAAACACACGGGTCTAAATTGTCGCGGATATAGTCAAATTCAAACTAGCTTAATGGACATTTTAACTTTTCCCTGCTAATTATTCTGGATTACCAATAAAAGATAATTAAACTAGACTCCCAATTAAAGATAAATAAACTAGATTACGAATTTAAATAATTAAAGTAGTTTACCAATTAAACGTTCTTAAAATAAATTATCAATTAGAGTTAATTAAACTAGACTACCAATTAGAGGTTATTAAACTAGATTACGAATTAATGGTTACTAATTAAATTACGAATTAATGGTTACTAATTAAATTACGAATTAAGGGTTACTAATTAAATTACCAATTAAGGGTTACTAATCTAGATTATCAATTAAGGGTAATTAATCTAGATTACCAATTAAGGGTAATTAATCTAGATTACCAATTAAGGGTAATTAATCTAGATTACCAATTAAGGGTAATTAATCTAGATTACCAATTAAGGGTAATTAATCTAGATTACCAATTAAGGGTAATTAATCTAGATTACCAATTAAGGGTAATTAATCTAGATTACCAATTAAGGGTAATTAATCTAGATTACCAATTAAGGGTAATTAATCTAGATTACCAATTAAGGGTAATAAATCTAGATTACCAATTAAGGGTAATAAATCTAGATTACCAATTAAGGGTAATTAATCTAGATTACCAATTAAGGGTAATTAATCTAGATTACCAATTAAGGGTAATTAATCTAGATTACCAATTAAGAGTAATTAATCTAGATTACCAATTAAGGGTAATTAATCTAGATTACCAATTAAGGGTAATTAATCTAGATTACCAATTAAGGGTAATTAATCTAGATTACCAATTAAGAGTAATTAATCTAGATTACCAATTAAGGGTAATTAAACTAGATTACCGACGACTGGTAATTAAACCAGATTACCGACGACTGGTAATTAATTCAGATTACCGACGAATGGTAATTAAACCAGATTACCGACGACTGGTAATTAAGCTAGATTACGGACGACTGGTAATTAAGCTAGATTACCGACGACTGGTAATTAAGCTACATTACCGACGAATGGTAATTAACCTAGATTACCGACGACTGGTAATTAAGCTAGATTACCGACGGCTGGTAATTAAGCTAGATTACCGACGGCTGGTAATTAAGCTAGATTACCGACGGCTGGTAATTAAGCTAGATTACCAACGGCTGGTAATTAAGCTACATTACAGACGAATGGTAATTAAGCTAGATTACCGACGACTGGTAATACCGACGACCGGTAATTAAGCTAGATTACCGACGACCGGTAATTAAGCTAGATTAACGACGTCCGGTAATTAAGCTAGATTACCGACGACCGGTAATTAAGCTAGATTACCGACGACCGGTAATTAAGCTAGATTAACGACGACCGGTAATTAAGCTAGATTACCGACGACCGGTAATTAAGCTAGATTACCGACGACCGGTAATTAAGCTAGATTACCGACGACCGGTAATTAAGCTACATTACAGACGAATGGTAATTAAGCTAGATTACCGACGACTGGTAATACCGACGACCGGTAATTAAGCTAGATTACAGACGACCGGTAATTAAGCTAGATTAACAACGACCGGTAATTAAGCTAGATTACCGACGACCGGTAATTAAGCTAGATTAACGACGACCGGTAATTAAGCTAGATTACCGACGACCGGTAATTAAGCTAGATTACCGACGACCGGTAATTAAGCTAGATTACCGACGACCGGTAATTAAGCTAGATTACCGACGACCGGTAATTAAGCTAGATTACCGACGACCGGTAATTAAGCTAGATTACCGACGACCGGTAATTAAGCTAGATTACCGACGACCGGTAATTAAGCTAGATTACCGACGACCGGTAATTAAGCTAGATTACCGACGACCGGTAATTAAGCTAGATTACCGACGACCGGTAATTAAGCTAGATTACCGACGACCGGTAATTAAGCTAGATTACCGACGACCGGTAATTAAGCTAGATTACCGACGACCGGTAATTAAGCTAGATTACCGACGACCGGTAATTAAGCTAGATTACCGACGACCGGTAATTAAGCTAGATTACCGACGACCGGTAATTAAGCTAGATTACCGACGACCGGTAATTAAGCTAGATTACCGACGATCGGTAATTAAGCTAGATTACCGACGACCGGTAATTAACCTAGATTAACGACGATCGGTAATTAAGCTAGATTACCGACGACCGGTAATTAAGCTAGATTACCGACGACCGGTAATTAAGCTAGATTACCGACGACCGGTAATTAAGCTAGATTACCGACGACCGGTAATTAAGCTAGATTACCGACGACCGGTAATTAAGCTAGATTACCGACGACCGGTAATTAAGCTGAATTACCGACGACCGGTAATTAAGCTAGATTACCGACGACCGGTAATTAAGCTAGATTAACGACGATCGGTAATTAAGCTAGATTACCGACGACCGGTAATTAAGCTAGATTACCGACGACTGGTAATTTAGCCGCATTACCGACGACTGGTAATTTAGCCGCATTACCGACGACTGGTAATTTAGCCGCATTACCGACGACTGGTAATTTAGTCGCATTACCGACGACTAGTAATTTAGCCGTATTACCGACGGCTGGTATTTAAGCTAGATTACCGATGGACGCGCAACGGCCTAGGACTTTTTCTCCCATATTTTCTAAAGAATTTTAATTAATATGAAGACTGAAGTGACAGATATTAATAAAATCTGTCATTGTAGACAAAGACTGGAAAGTGTAAAAGATAAGGTTTGAAAATGAACTGCCTGAAGTAACAGATATTAAAATTTTCACTTTTGAAGACATCATTATAAAACATCAATTATTTTAAAAAATTCTTATCTTACTTTTTTTCACCAAAATTTCATTTTCCCAAAATATTTTTCAGCAATATTTACCAACTATTTTGTCCTCAATAGTAGTTGTCACCAAGAAGGGTTTAAGGGATACTAGCTTGGTACTGCTTTTACTTTCAACTAACATTTGATTCTAGGAGATTCAAATGCTTGGATATCTGAAAAGATTTCTCTTGAAGAGTTTAAATTTTTATATTTTAAAATTGAAAATATTGCGAAGCGGAAAATAATATAGGCCTTTTCTTTGTGATTTAGTTATTAGTGTCGAAAAGATCTGTAGATTGATCGTGATCTTTGAGAGCAACACAGCACGTTAATATTTAATACTTTGAAAGCTTTACAATTTAAGAATATGTTTTGTAAAGTTTTAATACGGTTTATATTTTGTAAGCTCTCAACGATTTTCTCACGTTATAGGGTCAATTTTCTACCTAATTTTAAATTTTTGATAAAAAATAAAATGTAAAGCCGTAGTATTTTTAAATAACGCGCATGTTCCTTTTTAAAATACTTTCCCGAAGTAATTTTGGTGAAAAAAAGTAAGATAAGAATTTTTTAAAATAATTGATGTTTTATAATGATGTCTTCAAAAGTGAAAATTTTAATATCTGTTACTTCAGGCAGTTCATTTTCAAACCTTATCTTTTACACTTTCCAGTCTTTGTCTACAATGACAGATTTTATTAATAACATCGATAGATACTACCCAATTTAACAAATAACAACTGGAATTTAATTAATATCCAATAATAAAATCTTAGGTGGTTTTATAACTATACTCTCTCTTATAACTGTTCAGAAAAAACTTACGATAAACTTTTATCAAATACGTCATTTTATAATGAAATTTCAGCAGTAAAACTTTAAATTATTAAATTCATAAAGTTACGATTAAAATAATTACAATATTGTGTTAGCTAGCAATTAACTCAGTTTTAATTCCCTGTAATATTTTAAAACATCATATCAAGAAAGAAAAACTTTCCAACAAACTTTCAAAAGTCCCCGTCAAATTAACAAAAGCATCGTGAATATCATCAAAACAAGCGATGAAAAACTTTGAGAAAAAGGCTGAACTTCAGATCAACCAAAAAACACCTTTTATATAATCCGAAACGATAAACGCATAACAAATGCACGCGTTTTGACTTAAACAAGGAACCGCGAGGAGCGATTATTAACCTCGCTCTTTTAGGGGAACCCTATCGTACTACGACGGTATAACTATCGCGATTGGGCAGAGAGGAGTATCAAAACTTCTCCGTTCGTTCTCGACTTCCCAAACTGAACTGACCGATCTCAAACATCGCCTCGCTGGCTACGAAGGATTCCTTCATTGATTGCTCTAGTGGGGGGAACATCCTCCTTCCCCCTTAAAGGGCTACTGAAACGCGTATACCAGTGCCAGTAAGTTAGCCCAAGATCTTTGTTTTTCTACACGTTTACGGTACATTCTCCAGGAATCTAACTACCACAACACCTTTAATTATCCTTACTGTTAAATTTCACCACGCTCTATGTTCACTTTGCGCTTAATCATCCTTGATCTGTAAAATACTCCAATCATAACTTGAAAACGGTGTGGCCCGGAAGACAAAATATCATAAAACATTTTCCAACTCGTAATCGAACAATAGAACACTTCCTAATTTCTTAGAGACGTTTCAAAAAACCCCGTTATAATACTTTCGGGGACGTTTAAGTAGCCCTTTAAAAGAGGGAGCGCGCCGCGTCAAATTCTAAAAGGAAGAGGAGAGAAAAGATGGGTGGGGGAGGGGGGAGGATGAGGAGAGAAATGCGCGGGAAGAAGAGCAAGAGCAGAAAAGGATGGAGAAGAGTAAAATAGGAAGAGATAGGGATGCGAGCTTCAGGAAGTTGTAAGGGGGTTTTATACTATATAGGTCCGGAGCTTGAGGGGGTACGACGAGCAGCAAGGGGTGATGGGAAATTGAGGGTTGGCATAGTAGTATAGGGTTTTCTACACACCGTTATGTACCATTTTATATCTTTTTTATACATACATACTCTCCGCGAGATAGTGCATGTGGAAGAAAATTTTTCATAGTAAATATGCTGGTAGATAAGAAAATTTGTTGGTTGTTATAGATGGTTGGGTATACTTTGGCTCGTTTTCTTGTGGGTCCTTATAAAATATTGTGGGGGTTTGATAGTATAAGGATACACGCCGATCTTCGTCGCTCCATTGGGCATGTAACATGATACGATTTAATTATTATCAAAGACCGGAAATGCGTCTTTACCGACGTAATTAAAATTGTAAATACGATCTGAGCGTACTGGTAAAGCATTGTTGTCACAGATTGGTGCATCTGATATTAAGTTTGTGAGACAGAATACGGAAAAGGATTTTCATTAAATATTCATCGATTCTTTTTAATTATGCAATAAGCTTTGTTCGATAACGACACGGTGTAAGGAGATAATTCCCATTCTTGCCAGCAAGTCAGCCCTTGGGGCGTTATGTCGTACCAACTCTTTAAGTCGCGTAGCTCTTGGTCCCCAATGCCTTCCGCCATATTTCATATTACCAAATTGTATATAAGCGTAAGGCAAGAGGACAATACAAGTCTTTCTTTTAATGGTGAACAATGATTTGATCACATCTTTCGCAGAAATACGCCGTAAGTTTTGGGAACCAATCATGTCTTTAAAAAATCAGTAAAAATTGGGTGTTTAAAAAAGGTTTTAACGTACATCCATCAATGCTAAGGTTTCATTTCCTTTTATGATTATGATTAGCTACCTTTCCGTATGGATCCACACGAAAAAGGCGATAAAAAATTGGTAATCTCGCAAAAACCTTCGAAAAAATGTGACATACCATATTTTTGCCAGAGAGTGCAGCAGCAGCAGCGGGGTTGGCAGTGTATAGATTTCCCTTTCTCTACGGGTGGACCCATCTAGAGGGTAAAGGTCATTTATCACGATGTCCAGTGCTTCATGATCTGCGGCGGTCACGCGTCGCGTGCTTTTGACTGCGAAGGGGAATAAGGACAAGCTAATGTCTGATCGGAGGAGAAAAGTTCCATCCTTCCAAAGTCTCCTATAGCTCCTTTTAAACAAGTCCAAGTTCCCGAACGCACTTAAACTTTGATTATTTTCTTCTTTTTCCTTCCCTTCCTTTTCTTTCATTCTTTTCGGAGCTACTAGTAACCATTCTCTTCTTTCCCCATTGTCAAAGAGCGTTTTCTTGAAACGTGAACGGAGAAAATAACACAAGTTTCTTTTTCTATAGGTTGGCTGAGGTCAATTTTCAAATTCCGGTCGCGTCAAGATGTTAACACATTGGTAATAAACTAAGTAAATCCATCAATTTTTTACAGCAATCACGGGAAATAGGAATTTTTCTACGTTGACGAAGAAATATCAAAACGCCTAAAAATGAACCTTAACTATATATAGGAAATGAATACTGCAATAATTTTAACGCGGTTATTTACTAAAATAACCGTTATCACGTGGCATAATTTCATAACAAGATCCGGCTGTCGCTGTTCAAGCACAATTCTTCCTTCTGAGAATTATCAGAAATCCCTTCTTAAGCCATTGCTAAATAAAAATTCTATATAGCGTCGCGCTGTTCGCTACCCATAATCTGCACGCAGATGGCGTATTACTATATAACCCCTTGAAATCCGACGCATCCTTTATGAATCATACAAGACGGGAAGACTTCATAAACCCAACTGACATAAGAGAGCTTGGCTTCTCGGGCTGGCCAATATAGGGGCGCTTAAGCAAACAAAAGGGGAGCCCATGGTTTGTCATTGGTGGGAATGAAGGGTATATGTCGAGGGGCGGTGCGCTAAAATCTCGTGAATTTTTAGGGTGAGAGACTTTACTAATTTACATACGATAGTATACATACCCTCGACTTTAAGTCGGGAAGAAAAAAAAAAACAACGAACACTCACTTCACAAGGCCTGCCAAGGAAGGAAAGCGAGGCTCTAGCTTAAAAACTGCAAATTTTCCCCATGCACTGACGAACGAGATTAAGAGAAAGGGACCAAAAAGTACCGTCTTGAAAAGTATATCAGCAAAGTACATGAATAGTTAACTCGAAGCCCGTAGCTAACCGGGAAATATCTTGCTTGGTATTAATATTAAAATGGCTGAAGCACTTCCAATATTAGCGGGGTAGAATATTCACGTAATTTAAAACTCCGAGCTTTCAGTTCCGAGATAAAATCAAATATTTCATTTAATTCCACGAGATGTAGCCGGTGGAAATGAATACGAAGAGATTTAAATTATTAATTCAATTTCTAGGTTCGTAACGATTTCAGCTCAGTGACTTCTAAGGCGGCGGCATGACGAAGAAATCTGCACCGAGTCATGCGCCTTTCAATTTCTCCCACTAAAATTTGATAGCCTGATCAGAATTTACCCTGGGTCCCTGACTTCTGTTAAAAACTTAAAACTTTACAAGGCGCCCATAGAAACCTACAGAAGCGTCACTCGGAATGCCGCGTTTACGCGATACTCCTATCAGGATATCGTTGAAATTTGCGTATATATAAGCGATCTATTTTGCTATTTGAAAGATAGATATTTAAATCTCAGTAAACAAGCGCATATAAACTTCCCCTCAAATTTGAATGACACAAGATAATATTAAACCAATTCATTTTCACGAAGATGGTCTATAGCGCGTGTCTAGACTGAATATCTTCTTACAAAATAACGTCAAATAAACGCGTTCAATCCTACACTAGTCTAGCTGGATGAAGGGAAATAATCTTTCATAGTGAAATACGCGTTTTCAATGACTATCAGTCTGAAAAACCCCAAAACATTTAAGTGATAGGATTCCCCTAACCCCAAAATAACGCCACCTCCCAGAAGGTCCCCGCATCGTGGAAAACGTATCACACAAAGTTCACTATATAACGACACGTGCCTACTTTCCCGCGTTTATTTATGAACCTTTACACTGTTAGTTCGGTCGGTTAGTATAGAATAAAACCTACTACTATTGGCGGGAATTGGGAAAACCGCGGACTCATAAATTTCCCGCCCAAAACCGGAGAAGGAGAGAATGTAGATATACATTCCATAGCGTGTAGACGGGGACACACGAAGTGCGAGAAGGAAACGGGAGTAGAGATAACCCCGTCGAAAAACCCCTTAAAACCATATGCCAGTAGCAGAACAGAGTCCTTAATACATAGCCTCCTAACCTACCACCCACCCCTCCCCCTTCTCTTCTCTTTCCTGACTCAATACTTATCTACCGTCAGTTTAACTTCCAAGTGAGGGGATGGACTTCCAAAGGGTTCCAAGTTCGGGGGAAATTTTACACTCGGGTCAATCGGGCTTTGCCTTTCCACGAAGAGGGGGAATAACATTCACAATTTGTGAAGAAAAATGATGGGAGTACAGTTGAGGCCGAATCTTTCGCGTGGCATTGTGGAATTTGTGGTGGACTGGTGGTATACTGAATTCGAATGGTAGAAGATTAAGTGGAAGATGAGGGAAGACTAACAGATGTTCATTACAAAGTTTCGAGGTTATCTACTTCTGCTCATCTGCATGGCAAATTTAAAAAAAAAAAACTTAACTTATTTCTTGGGCATCCGTGCATGCAAGAGCTGAACTTGAAAATTAGGGCAAGAATAGGCAAACAGAGCTCCTCCGAAAATGTCTCGCCTTCTAGCAACCAGCAAACTCAAATTGAGCGGGAATGTTGGCCTATACAACAAACCGGACATATAAGGGCGTCCGATGTTACGTTGGTCAGGGCTCCGGACACGAGGTTGTGTTATGGCGCACTGAGCACTTCTACCCTCGCTGCAAATTTCCTCTGTCGCGTTTGTTTTTATTGTACTTTATAGGGTTTTCTGGACGGGGTCCTCGGAGTGGGTATCGAAATGACCAGTGGGAAAATGGCCGAAACGAGATACGAGGTTTGACTACTGGGGGTTGGATAAAAAGAGGGTGTACGTATGTATGCCCTTCCAGGGAGCTACCCAAGCTTCGACCGTGACCTCTCTTTACACGACCCCCGCGATGGTTGTGGCTATCGGAACTATTTCTTCACGCCCATGATCTCCGGCCAGGGAAGATCAGAAGCGGCGCGGCGCTGACCCTTTCTCGAACTATAGGCAGGAAGATCATTTTTCTTTATTGGCCATTAGGATATCCTCTTACGTTTTAAGCGTGAGAGACGATGACCGATATAAACGCGACACACGCTGTCCAAGAGTAGCCACAGAGAAAAATACTATTTTGGCTTTTCATTTTAAGAATGGTTTCCTTCAAGATATCTAAACAAATTAAAGGTATTTCATGGTTTTTCAGTGCAATTTCCATCGCAGTACTTCGATGTCCAGAAGAAGCTTCTTACCGCTCATTTTCGGAAGGATCATGTACACGCACCCAATAACAGAAAACATTAGTAGTCGCATTTAAAAAATAAACCCTCAAAAATGTGGTTTTGAGTTAAAAGTCGATATAGTCCTAAAACGTGCAAGGTCTACACGTAACTCTACCATTACTCCTAAGGCACTGCACGCGGAGCTATAAAATGATTAACCAAAACGGGTAAGCGTACCGTAGCAATAAAAATACGGTACCAAAAGTCAGCTTCCCCAAAGTTATGCGGAAGAAAAAAATCATTCTTCCCACTAAAAAAGTTGAAGTACAGTGTAGTAAGAAAAGTTGCATATTGCAATGGAAATTGCCTTTGTGGCAACTAGGCGATCCACCATAAAATTTGGGTCTTCATACTTCTATTTAAGCGCCTATTCCAATATGGCCCACATATGGACACGTTGTGATGTAACTTGATTAAAATTTACTGCTCTATCCCAAATTGTACGATAGTTTGGGATAACTTCCGTTTCTAGTACTTCAGGACTGCACGCGCTTTGCGAACCGAAACGTTTGTCTTTAATCCACGGAATCTCCTAATAGCCATCGAATAGGGGATCCAAGGCACGAGGCATTTTAGCACTTGGCCCAAAAGCCTCCATACTCAATAACCACCTATCTCTCTAGCACGCCCGTTGCCTCGAATTAGAGGCGAGGATAATGGAGGGATCTTTTAAAACGTTTTTGGTTGGCGATATAGAGAAATGCCTTCATCGATGAAGAGAACTTAGTATTAGTTGCGAAACGGCCGGAGCACCCGCGCGCTATTAGCCAATTGAACCGCGAAGCCTCGGCTTTAAACGTACATATATTTTACCCTAGCTCAGGACCTACACCTAGCTAATTGACTGGCTAATTGGTAAAGCTCCATCCTACCTCGTAACCTCCCACCCACCAACCCAACAGCTCTTAACGCTAAATCAAAAGCAATATAAAGGCAGGTGTTGATGATTAGAGTATAACCAAATTTCCTTCACTTCAAGATTGTCATAAGATATTTTCTCTTTTAGCTTCATCTCAATTCGGTTACTAAGACTGTCTGTCACGTGACGGTCCTCATTAAATACAAAAATCTTTCTGGTAACTCTGTCCTCATTTGTCCTCATTGTATTGTTACTAGTAATCTCTACTGGAAGTTACTTCATCCGTAATCTCAATTCGAAACAAACGCCGCGTATTTCGTGATGGTAACTTCATCAAAAATATTTATTTTATACATGATCGCCTATTAAGCGTGGAATATAGCTCTAAATCCTAAATCAAAACCAATGATGCACTGTGTCACGATTCCGCGTCAATCTAGATTGGCAGCGTACTTAATGTATAAGGAAATGGGATATAATCTACAATCGCGCTGGCAGGTACGAGCGCCAAGTAGCTACTCATTCGCAATGCGGTTAAGGAAGAAGCAATAATTATACGAAAGCAATTAAACAATATGGATTCGAGTGGACGCATCGTTATATTTAACTCCATCATTAAATCTCTGGGATAATAGAGCCTGGGGTCGCACGGATGAGAGAATAAACGAGAGAGAGAAAGCTAGATCTCGTCTCTTATCTTTCATATAATACAGTTAAGCTCTCATTTAATAGCTCTGTGTGAAATTTTGTAACTTTTCATTAGAAAATATTTCGAAACTCGGGATAACATTTAATTTCGCCAAAACGCGAGGCGAAAATATATCCAGTTGTTGTTGTTGTTGAATCGCAGTTAAATTTGTTAAAATTTGTGTTCGGTGTTTCGAAATTCCAATTAAGTTGAATGTTTACGCGAATTTTATCAAATATTTTAATTAACAATATACAGGGTGTTTCTGATAAGTCTGAAATAAATTAAGGGCGATTTTTGAGTCGAAAATAAACGTAATTTAGACCAATCCCGAAAATAAACTTCATAAAGCGTTTGCATTTATACATAACCCGATATAAAAAGTAATTTACAGAAACACCGATTGTTCCCCACTCCCTTAACTTAGATGTAAATAAATAAACAACGAATACGAAATAAGTGAAAACACTCCTGAATAGATTTTTTTTTCTTCGCTACCCTAAAATCCTATTATATTGCAGAAAAAAATGAAAAAACATGAGGAAGAAAAAGTAAAAACACAACAAAGAAATATTATTTGCGGCGTTGCACCTGCGTTTTCGCGGGATTTCCCATCCCACTAGGATTTTGGCGCCAAATCCTGGTGGTTCTCGCGCGCGTCATCTCCCGCCAAAATGTCATACAAAGTGATTGAAGGAATAAACGCGATTTTAAACCGCCTGTCTCTTTCCTTTCCTTTTTTTCTACTCCCAAACTTTCTATCTCTCTCTGTTTGGAGTGTTAAAGGGCTACTATTACCCGTGTTACTCTGTCTCAACTTACTCTATTGAACCTGGCAAATATTAGACAAGGTGGATTGTCACTAGGCCTTTAAAAATAGCAAAAAAAAAACGGCTCTCAAACAAAAATATAAAAATAATATTGGAGTGTTTGAAAAAATAAATAAAATCTTTTTGTATAGTTAGTTTCGTTATACTTCAGACTCTCTCTCTCTTTCTCTCGAGTAAAATATTGCCTTTCAAAATTGTCCAAAATAGACAAGTCGAACGGCTTGTATTCAAAATTGAACCCCGGGTTAGGAGGTTGCGCCTGACTGTTTGTATAACGTTTGGATCTGACCTTTAACAGACGTTGCGTCTGTCATTCTAACCGACGTTAAATGCGAACACGCGATCCTAAATGTCCACCCTAATACTTGTACTTATTCTAAACGCAATCAATTAAATTTCACCTGCGAGCTAAACTTTATATGTCAGTCACAAGTTTCCTTTAATAGTTCAAAGTTCAAACCAAGTCAAAACTTCGTACAACTAGATGATAGTTTTAACTTTCATTTAACTACTCCAGGGTATAAAATTAGTCAAACTTATTGTTCAAATTTAATTGGAAACGACTCGAAATTAATTAAATCTCAATTTCGTAAACCTCTTAAGAGTCGAGTAGAACGAACTCGCTTGAACACTCTTGAAAATGAAACTAATTCTGAAAAACGCCTTTAGATATTTTGCATCCACTTCAGCGAAAAGGTAAAATACTCCAATCTGAGTTTCTACTGAAACTGGGCCTAAGAGTTTGGAGAACCAAGATAATGATTACATCTTTAAAACGGATTTAATAAGACACTTTTGCGAAATTCTTTTCCATGTAACAAGTTAAAAAAGGAAATTAAACTAATCATCACGAATTTCATCAATACGCTTGCATATATAGCGAATTTTCAAAACGTAACTATAAATTCTAAATTGAATATTTACAGTAGAACGACTAACGTACAGATGGAAGCATTCCCCGAATATATAAATACATAAAACGAAATTAGAAAATTTCGATTTTAATGCTTAAAGCTAGTTTAATAATGCATAACATAATTTTAATCTGGTTTCCCTCTTTTCAGGGCGAACCTTGGATTTTTGACAAAATTTAATTGGATTACGATAGAAATAAATTAATTTGAAGCTACGAACGTATTACGTAAGATGTATATATATATAAAAAAATAAAACCGATCCGTCATAATTTTCTAAAGGTATTTTAATCTATCCGTCGGATTTATGGCAAATTTTACTAAACTAAGTTTCTTTTATTTGTTGATAAGAGTTCAGCTAGCGACAGTCGAGAAAAACTCATCGACAAGAAACCTTTCTTTAAAAAATGGAACCAGTGGAGACACGTGCCAAGAAAAGATTCTAAAACTCTTTTGCTTTCTGGGGGGGGAGGGGGTTCATAATTACATTTTGCATTATTAAAGGGCGTTCGGGGGGACTTCATCTTATATAAACTAGAGTGGCAACGTGAAAAAGATTGCTAAGAGAGAAGAGAGAGCTTGGAGAAAACCCCATTAAGCAAGATGGCGCCTTGCCCTGTCAAAAACATTTCCCCGAGGGGGGATGTTCCCCTTATAATCGCTTTATACTTTTTACAAAATAAAAAATAATAATAATACATAGCGAGCGAGCTTTAAGGTGTTATGCGAAAATAAATTTTAAATAAATAAATTTTAAAAGGGGGAAGAAAAATCAATCGAAAAGTCAAGCTCGGTTATGATGGGCTAGATAATATTTGTGTGAAAAGACTTCAAGCACTTTCTAGGCTATTCAATTTACATTTTCTTATTAGGCTTAAGTCACTCCTACTAGTACAATTAATAGTTCAATATCAAAAGGCGTCTACTTATCCGGTTCAAAAGCAGTTAATAAGACAACGGAGACTTAATTGTAGTCGTTACCTGTTCGATTCTGCTTTAGATATTAAACTACTGAACTACAAGACTGTAAGCCTAATTTGTGCGCAGACGTTTTCTTATATAATAGATACAGATACGGTAATAATTATTCCACTTCATCACCTCTTTAAAATTTTCAAGTTAAATTCACGCGATAAAACACCCACTAGTTTCCTTCCATATCAAAATTTGAATACCTTTTAGAACGCGTTATATTTCTCTAACTTGGCTACAATGCATCAGCTATCTGGCGTAATATTCCTTACGCGAGTTGTCAAAAAAAAAAACTTCCTACAAAACGAGGGTATTTCCCTGGCATTTATCTGCTCCGTGTACCATTCGGAATTTTTTGTACCAATTTTTTTCTTTTTATTTCTTACATCTTGAGGAAGCTAGAACTCTTTTTCTGCTATCTAAATTCTAGAGAAGAAATCCTTGCCGGCTGACTCCCAAACGAACATTTCTTCGGCAGTTTCTAGTCTCCGTTGAACCATTTTATTTTTTTTTATTTTTTTCTTTCTTTTCTTGAAAGAATCTCCCTTCTGTTTTTGTTCCACCACCACTGCTTTAGGAGAAACTACGAATTGGGGAGATAGGGGAACGAACGCGCCTCGCATTGCCTTTCTCTGAATGTTTCAAATGGTTATATAGGTTTTCTTTATCGAAGTTATCGACCTACAGCGCCACACGACGGCAAACTTTGCCTCCCCTTAAAATGGTAGGAGGGTGGGCATGTGTAAGAGTAGAGATGTTGAAATTATCGTAATTAAAAAAAAAAATAAATAAAATGGTAATGCGATCAGTGGTAGAGGAATTTGAGGTCAAAGATCATGACCTTGTGTCTACGGGTGAAATTCAATTATGATTGAAATATACTACGTTTTAAAATATGTATGGTTTGAAAGTTAAACAATATTTAAATACTGAAATATTTACTGGAGTCGAAAAAAAGGACGTTCTAAATGACACAAATGACTCGGTATTGATCCCTACATACTGCGGAAGACCCAAGTTAAAATACACGTTTTTTACTTCGTTGTACTCCTACAAAGTCAAATACAGTTTGTAAATAAATTTATAAACTGCATGAATGAATGAATGAATGAATGAATGAATATTTATTTTCTCTCCATTACTATAAATGGATCCCTTTTAGATCAGGGAGGAACAATGGTTCGCGAGAACGGTATCAAAATTAATAAACGTTTCATGTTACAGGTTTAAAAACTAAAAATAAAAATCGCGTACAATGAACAAACAACTGGAAAACCCTCTCAACATCAATAATTAGTCCGTAGTTTTGCGGGAACGGAAATTATACCAAGACAATAGTATATTTTTAGCACAGTCAATAAAAATAAAATCAAATTTCAAGGGTTGAGTAAAACCAAGAAACTGTTCCATACACGGATGTTCGACAGTGAAAGCTTTTACAGGGGCTATGGGAAAATACATGGGTTCGAAGTCCCCTAGATGTTGACTTCACTCAAATAAGATTTTATTTTTCTAAAATTTAGTTATATTTACGCTACGCTCTGAATACCTAAGCCTAACTCATTATAATCTACCAGTGAATTATATTTCGCGTATTAAAAAGTAGTTTTAAAAAATATTGGAGAATAATATTTATTGCTAAGTGTAAGCACGGATGTTCGACAGGAAAACGTTTCGCAGGGGCTATGGGAAAATACATATGCTGAGCAGCCCCTAGATGTTGGCTTACTCTGTATAAAAATCCCAAAGGGTCATGAAACTCTTGACTCCAGCCAGCATGGAAGAGAAATACTTTGATTTCGCGAACATTCCTATCAATTATTGATTTGGAAGGAGAGTAAAAGGAAGTAGGCGCTTTATAATAAAATACCATCGCAGAAAAGCCCTAGAATGGAATTTCTAGGGCTTTTACTATAATAGTGATATAGTCTCCTTGTGTTAAACGTCATTCACGTGCACATTTTTCTCACATTTACCGACCAATCACAAGGAGAAGCCCGTCAGGGTGGTCGCTTTGCTAAGAGAAAAAGAGGAGCAGGGAAAATAAAGAAGTCTTTTGTTAAGGAGAAACGTTACGGAAACGGAACCAGCCAGAGGTTTTGTAAAATAAAAAAAGCGTCAGAAAAGCGGAAATGGAGCCTTACGCCGGAAGTACAATTCAACACCACACCCCAATGCGTTTCATACTTAAGACCAGTGTTTGAAAAAAAAAAGAAATTACCGACAAATTTTCACGACATAAACATGGCAGTTTCAACAACTATTTTTTTAGGTAAAGAGACAGTACGCGTTTAATTTCGACTACAAGAAGGTTTTCATAGTTTTAAATACTTCAAAATGTGAAACTAGCGCCTAAAAAGTTAGTTTCCTTATAAAATTGACGTCATAACTGTGTTTAAAAAATACTATATACGGGATTTACGAGATAGGTATTTCTGTGTTCGCTTCTATAACCCGTCGGCGGCCTTCCATGTCAACGGAGCCACTCCGTAGCCTTGACAAACCAACTATCCGTAAAGGGGGCGGTAACTTCGTAACTTCCGTATACTCAACTCCACCAAAGTCAAGTCCAATTAACATTGAGAAGCAAAAATTAATTGTCAAATAACGATCGAGAATGGAAGGCCTTAGTAACAAATCACGTGAGATATGTTGGCTGTTAAAAGCACGCAGTTCTCTCCTTCAATAATATTTCAAGCTCGAAGCTCTTCAAGCAAAAATCACCGACAGACTTTACAAATTTACGACCATAGTCTTTCTAATTTCAGTGCCTCCGTTAGTCCTTAAGAAATTCGTGGGCGACGAAGGTACGGTAGTGATTATGATAGGCCTAGGATGCCGCTAGCACGGTGGCCCACGAAGATCTCAGGGCCTACAAAGGAAGGTATGCTTTCCCTCAAAAGAATTTAGTGTATGGGGGAAAAGCGCTGGCTGTAATTAGGGTTAGTACCGGAGCACGGTGGTAAATTTGATAAATCAACTCTTCGAAAACCTTCCCTTAAAAATTGTCAACCATACTCTCGGTTTAAAATTAATGTTCCTTGAAAAATGGGGGAGGAGGGAGAACAGAGTTAGTGAGTTAGGACTTGGGAGAATCTCTTTAAGGAGTAAACATGGGAAACCATCTATTTATCAGCCATAGTAGAGCGAATTCTTTTTAAAAAAACCTTCCCTTCCGGGATAGATGTGGGCCCAATTTTGAAGTCTTTTATCTCGGAACGGTGGATCCTAAGAGCTTCTCTCCACCTACATACAGTAACACCTAGGGCGTCGATACCAGAACCTAATCACGCTAAAGGACTAAAACGGACGACTGCAAAAATTCCCATGGGGAGTGAACGTACGTACTTCAGTCAAAAACTCTCGTAAGCCCCCAAAAGAGAAACAAACCATGGAGGCTTGATACAATATACCATGGATTGCTTAGCACAGAAATTAATAAATTTTAAGAAGATGGATTTTTACGGGATGCTCGTTATAAGTTCGTCTTTTTTAACATTTTACTAAACATTACCCAAGCAGCGTTGCCAGAAAATATTCAGATCTCAATTTCTTAACATTTCGACGACGAGGTTTTCCCAGACTACTTCCACAGTTTTCAATTCAAAAGTTACTAATTACAGTAAATATTGTTTTTAAAATCCCCTGACTTTCCAGGATCTTTTTGGCCCATTAAAATTTCCCAGACCTACAACAATCCGAATCATGTACAACGCCGAATTTCCACTCCCGTTACATGGGAGTACCAAACCAAAAAACCGGAAACAAAACTTCAAAATGAAAAAGTGCACGGGGTCTTTTAAAAAAAATCCCATATAGTATAAAGATCCCCAGTCATCCAATCCTCTTTTCCCGATGGACGATGGACACCCCGACGACGTTAAACCACTTTTAGAGAAAGTCAGACCAGAGAGGGAGAGAAAGCAAATCCTTATTAGTTACCATGGCAACCTGATAGGATGTTTTATCCCAAAGCCTTCCTCTCGTGGGTGTCAAGAACACTTGACAGCTCGGTCAATAGGGAAGCAAACACCGGTTTAACCTTGGGCTCAATGACCAGTAATAACTGACCATCGTTGGGAGGGGGGGGGACTTAACGCTTATTGGAAGTGGATACAGGGACCTGTGCGAGACGCAGTTTGAGTGGATTGGGTGAAAGCGTAGCGAAACTACGTTCTCATACAAAAGAAAGTTCTAGTATCGGATTTTGGGGGAAAGTAGGGTCCAGGATGTACACGCCATCTAGATAGTAGCGGAAATCGATGAAATTTTCTGTAAAGATTCTTCGCTATTGGAATTTTTTATTTTTCAAATAGTCGGATAATGGGCGAGTGATTTACTGAACTTGTCAGTTCTTTCGAGGGGATAGCGCTCGGAAACTTCCAATTGTTTTTTATGAAATATTATACAGATGTCGCCGAGTAATTCCGAGTCCACGCAGTAATGGCAGCTCTCTGCCATTGATTATATGCGAAGGTAAGACGGGGTGCCACTACTATATTTTCTAATATCGAACAAATAGTCTTGGAAACGATAACAGCGCCATACTTCGACCGATGCAAGAAAGCAAGGGTTGGAAATATGGAAATAGGTAATCTTAACACAATGCTTTAGTGATCATTACGATACGTATGCAACATATTTGGTGCTAAAATTACCTATAATCTTAAAGAAGTATCCCAACTACGTAATAACGTTTCCAGAGGTCCAAGACTCCAACGAGATTATCAAGAATACATTTTTCGTTTAATAATATAAAACTTAGATAATATTTCTTCCCCCTATTTCACGTGAAACATTACCGCCATCTGCGAATTTTCCCAGGAAACCCCAATCAATCGAAACCTTTCTCACGCTTAGTTAGCCAGACGGCGCCAGCGCGGCTTGCTACGTAAGTGGGTCGCCTACTAGCATCAGAGTCTAGAGAGTTAGTGAGTTGTAAAATCGATAAGACGAGAAACCGCGGCGCGAAGAAAAATTCTTATTTCCCTGGCGAATGGCTCGGTTAAAGGCGAGCTATTGAGGATTGGGGAATGATAGATCACGTTACGATTCGTCAAGCGGAATCGATTGCCCTCGAACAGCGTTTAGCGAATTTTGATGGGACACACGAATCAGCTGAGACAGACGAAAAACGAACCAGCGCGCAACGTTCACGAAAATACATAAATGGAGAAATCACCCGCCACGGGAAAAGAATTATTAGAAAATACGTATTACATTCCGAAGTAGATCAAACTGGGAAGTTATAAATTTAAGAGCTCTTCCCCCCTCCCCCCGGGACTCACATGAACGAGGGGGTAATCACTATCAGAGTCCATACAGTGGCAAAAAAGATTGGGGTAATCACTCAGAGATTCCACGCACACCGATTATGCGATGGGCCTAATCAATGTCAAGGATATAGCTTTTAAAGGGATTGTACAATGTCTTATTAAGCGCGGGCCCTATATCAAGCTTCTCTCCCATCGAATACGGAATATAGCTCTACTGGGCATGCGTGAATAGCGTACCGTTATGAGTGCACTGGGAATGAGCATCAACACTTCCGTTGAATCTATCTGCCGAGTCGTTCCAATTACAATCACGTGGCATTGCCCAATCACTACTCTATGAAAGAGTAACACTCCTACTTAAAAATATAGTTCTTCAATACACCGCATTGCTCATCCCTTTAAAAACTATGTGGAATATATTTGGTACAGTCAAAGGTAGGGTGTATGCATCAAATCACGATGAGTGTCGGACCCCTCTGCCGTAAACAAAGGAAGCTACCTGTAAATAAGCTGCGGGCTTAGTGTGAACATCCGTTCATAGATAGAGCCTAGCTTATTGTTATAATTAATATATCCTAAACGAACAATAATGTGAACAATAACATTATCAGAAAGGCTCCGATAACTTCGGCTTAATTTGCTTCCGTTCAGATCTAATCGATATCAAAAAGGGGAGCAAAAAGGCTGCCAAGGTATAAAAATAAATAAAAGATGCAAAGGCCCACCAAAGACTCGGGTAGATTGTAAATACAGTCAGTAGGCCCCCGCAATGAAAAATGGCCCCAATAAAGTTTAAGAGCACAGAAGCAACTGTTGCCCAGTGCCTAAAATAATAATAAACGTCGTTCGTGACATGAGATTCAAACTGAATATAGAATGCGGCTCAATTTTCAAAACCTAGTATAGTACTTAGAGCTTAATATAGATCGCGTGCTTCAAATATTAAGTTCACTATATTAGCGTGCAGCCGATGGATTCAAAATTTCCTTATTTAACATGTAACAGGTTGATTATTAATGATAATGAAAGGTGTACGATACGTGTGATTTGATAAATTTTCAGTCTCAAATGGAAAATTGCATTGAGATATCATATTTCCTGAATGTTCTTAACAAAAAAAAAATTAATAAAAAAAAAAGCTTAATGAATTCTCTAATGAAATTTCCTTGAAAATCATGTAGATTTGATATAAAAGTTTATAATAGCCTTTTGTATATATTAAATTTGCTAAATTTCCAGCGAACCTATCAAAATCATAACTACACAGAAAACTCAACAAAACCCGGCAAGTTATTTTCCTAAAGTTAAGAAAGACCAAAACAAAAATTTCCTTAACTACCCAAGCGAGCTTCCGTCGGCCCTTTCTAAGTATCGAGCCAACATTAGACGCGTTAAAGGGATACTTAAATGAAATTGTTCAAACAAAATCTTTTTATAAGATAATACAGGGGTAAATCAATAAAATCTCCGAAGATATGACAATAAACTCAATACTTCTCAATCAGCCATTACCATAAATACTTCCTTAGCAACGTGGAACGAATTTATTCCGAGACTATAACCTATAACCTTTCACCCTAATACTCTTCTCAATGTTTTTAGAAGCTAAGCTATTAAACTATTTACTAATTTGAAAAGCCGTATCGTTGGTGGTGAGCCCGATCATCATAGCGTTTGCCCACGGAGCTTCTATTAATAGAAGCTCCGTGGTTTGCCCCACAAATCCCACAATGGGTAAGTAACTTAAATACACCTTTAAAAACGTCATCCCTTCTAATCTACATTTAATTAGCTTTGCCCGTCTCCCGGTATCATCGATAACTATCCATTTTTCAAGAGCGCCGACAAGAAAATCTATTTTTGGCAGTTCAAAAGTTAACAAGATGAGAGCCGGGGATTTTCCCAGAGAGCTATTCCTATTAAAAGACGCGGGAGGGACGTAAATCTAGAGTATATAGCGCAGCAGATCGTGGCGCGCGAGGCTTGCCAGTAAAAGAGGTATTGTTATACAACAGTAATCATCTGAGAAATTCCATTATTAATCCCCTCTTCGTTGGTACAACGTGGCTAGTGAACGCGGAAGGAAAAGGCCATGGGTGTGAGAGGAGGAGGGAGGGAGTAAAGCGGATGAAATAAAGCAAATATTGATAAGAGGAGCCCAATCAGTCTGTACACCTTCCTTCTTGATATCCTTCTAGCTTTCGGGAGTTTTTGCCGTGTCATATTAGGGTGGAGCATGAGCCAACGTACGAGGTTGTTATAACCCCATGTTTCAACGTGGAACAAGGAGAACGGTGGAGTGGAGTTGATATCTGGTCACTTATCATTTCTCACTCATAACAACACGAAGTCTGTAGAGAAAAGGTAACTTGAATGGCACAGTCCAACACGGAGTCTGTATGTATTGAAATGAGAGTCAAAGAGGACAGGTAACTTGAATGGCACAGTCGTTTCTAAATCTCACAGGCACTGTCCCAGTCCCAACGCACAGCGGAACCGCCAGGCGTCACGTGGACGTGATCAGTTAAGATGGAAATTCAAAAGGGTAAATAAGAAAAGACGGTTAGGGGCGTGGTTTTCTGTAGTTTTGGGGGCTAAGGTTAGCATGCAAGAACCATCACAGTAGAGCAAACAAATTTTTTTTTCTCTCGTTTCACTGAAGAGGGGCTGACGAAGAATTTGGTCTCTCCGAGCCTCCTCCTATATGCACTCACTGATAAAATGTTCAACTACATCTTCGAGAGGAAATATAAATTTTGTACTTTGCCCCTATATTAATCTAATAATACGCCCTAATTTGCATAGATAACTCCCCCACATTCTTTCGTAGCTGTCATAAAATAACTCTAAACACCTCCAATTTGTAAAAATACTCCCTGGCTCTTTGGTGGTGGGGGTGTTGAAGAGGAGAGAACGATTCAATTACAGGAACCGGAAACGTAGGAAAACTTCATTAAGGACCTTGCTACCATACCAAGAGTCTCCCCCTCCAGACAGTCCACCCCTTCACCTCCCCCCCCCCCGGTAAGCCAAACCGCATCGCCATTAACTACCTTTGGCTTTATTTTGAGAGGAATGGCAGGAACATCCATAGATATCATGATAAACATGCATAAGTCTAGGCGTGGTAGTCGAAATTGAACGTTGTTATCTCTTTAACTGGGATTTGGTACAATGTAAGTCCATTATGTACCAGGACTGCCAAAGATATTTCATTTGAAAATGATCCCTGACGTTTTAAGATTTTCCTACAAGGTCTAAAGTCACTTTCCCTGACAAAGTTTCGCCCCTTTTATTTGTAGAAAAGTCAAAATGAATTAGTTCACATTATTATTATACTATATGAAATTCCAGAACAAATTTAAAATTCCCTGAACTTTATACCCTCACAACCATTTTCAAGAACCTTTAACTTTCCCAGATTTCTCAGGGTATTCCTGACCCCATGATGGTACACCTATGTCTATGGGAAAATCTCGACCAGAAGAGCGAAAGAGTGGGAAAATAAGAGAAAAACTCCGAGATTTATTACTGAGAAGCCCGAGTTTCTTAGTTTCTTGGCTGCAGTCCTTTTGTCTTACAAGGGAATTGCTTTGTACTACGCTGATTAAATATAGGACCCTGAACGCGTGGCAGAACTCTCGATACCTCGACCGTCTCTAACGTAAAAGGAAGGCTATATAGTCCGTCCAGCCTCACGCAATACGTTCTTCGCTAAACTGTAGCTAATCCATCGTATTGTTTGAGGAAAAAGTTTCCAAGTTTGGTTAGGTTCAGTTCTTAATTGTATGCGCCCTTCCCCCCCCCCTCCATCTCTATCGGTTAAAGGGAGGTTGAGGTTAGAGCAACTACCCTTGTCGGTGCTGATACAAAATCGATGTACAGGGATTCTGGGTGAATAGCCCCTCGCCACGTAGATCGCAAATTCAAAATTATACGAATTTAACTAGTTACACTGTATTTCATCTTCCCTTTGGATGGATATACAAAATGGGCTTTATTTGCTTGGCAAAAACAATAAATAGAGAAATTTCGTAAACAAATAAACTTGTACGATTGAGAATGGTTACAACTTCCGAGTAATGTTTGTTTGTTTTGGGGTTTATCAAATGCCATTTAAGCGACATTGCAGCGCTCTACATTTTATGCAAATTTTAAGAGATTTTCAGCATAATTCGCGCAGTTGTTCAAGACGGATCGCTTTGGAAAACTCGCGGATAAGATGCCCTGATAGCTTAAATTTAAATAAATTCAAATGGAATGGCATTTCCAGAGAGGTTGTTTTTTACTAAACAACACGGAGAGGGATAATAAAACAAAGCATTTGATCTCCTTTTTCTTGATGGGAAGCCTTACTGTAAGTACCGAGTGCGCGAGTTTCCAAATAAAATTTTAATAGGATCTCGTATGTTTCTAAATGGATTAATAATTTTTCTTTATAACTAGGGCTTATTTTTACTTTCAAATATATATATATTATTATATTTAGAGCGTGTTATTTAAGTCTAAAATATATCTAAAATTCTATTCAAATAATTCTAACTTTCGAGGTGAAAAATTTATTATAAGTATAGAACTTAATTTAGTGAAATTAAACTTTTGAAATCCAGTTTCAGCCAGATTTAAAAGCTGAAAAAATTAACCGTTATTCGCATATTTGCCAAGGTTGTCAGAAAATAACCACATTCCAACGTTTAAAAACAGAAACGTCATCGGAGATGCAGGAAACACCAGTTTTTCTAGGGTAATAACGAAGTTTGGTATCAAACCAAAACAGAATAAAAATAGTTTCGAAAGAAGCGAGTTAATATCCCGTCCATTACGCGTAAAACTTTTGTCTAATTTCAATATCTCGCCTGGACTAAAAGGAAAATCGACGGGCAAAAATTCGAACCCCCAAAATTATTAAATTTTCTGGCAATAACTCGAAAAAGCTCTTGGACGAAACATTGGAAGAGGAAAAAAAAAGTTAATTCAAAAGATAAATCAATACGAGGAAGAGAGAAAAGCCTGGAGGGGAGAGGTTCAGAAAGGCGAATGTATAGCTGGGCTGTCCACGCAAGGCTTAGTTCCAGCACCGTTCCTATCGCGCCGGAACTAAAACTTAAGTCCCATTGGGGCGAAAAACTGAAAGGGGAATCCCCAGCGATAAAAGGCACTTGTGGATTGAAAAGAGCTCTCCGGATTTGGCGGTGTACGAGAGAAAGAGTTAGGCCTAGGCACGCTTAGCAATTAATGAGCTTAAAGCGTAAAAACAAGTCTTCAAATGGAAACTGTCGGTAAAAGCGGGCCAAGAGCACGAACAAAAATGTCCTAACTCGAAATTATGATTCAAACCGCGGACCGAATGAAACGATACCTAACAACCAGCAAACACACCGCAAAGCTTGCCACATTTGGACACCATACGCGTTGAACAGCGTCTTCAAAAGTCAATACGCTCCTTCTGCTAATCTCTGTACATAACTAACTCACACTAACCCCAAAACGTAAACGACACAAGGACCAAGTTACAATATTTTTCTTCTGTTGTTTAAACGAAAAGCAGCTTTAAGCTAGATTCCCACTCGACCGAAAACACGACGGAAACCCGGCAGAAAGGGGTTCGACAGAAAAATCTTTACGCCGAGCCCGACGGAATTGCCGTTCGGCCGGGCGTAAGTTGTGTTCTATTTTTTCGGTCGTGCTCGGCGTTACGCCGGTGTCTCAGCCAATGAAATTATCCCACTGACTACGTCATAAATTTCAAGTGCGCACGCATACGCGAGATAGATTTTATAGCCGCCATTTTTTTGTGGTTGACCAAGGCTTAGCTTAAACATGCCACCAAGAAAGAAAAACGAAACTAATGAAAGTAAAAAGAGATTAGATGTTAATAGGAAATAATTTAGTGAGGAGGCTAGAAAATAGCCCTTCTTGTACGATCGAAGCGACAAGGGGACAAAGATACCAATTCAGAGTGCGAAAGAGATGTTGTGGAAACCACTCAAATCTGTCACGTGACCCAAAATTATCTACCGCCGAACTCAAAATTCAGTCGTAGTGTGAACGGTCTACCGCCGAACGCCGGCGTAAGTTAAAATTTCTACCGTCGACTGCGTGATTTCCGCCGTGTTTTTTCGGTCAAGTGGGAATCTAGCTTTAGTAACCATAGGGACGACGCGAGGGGGTGGGTCGAGTCGTGGCGTGGGGAATGGCGGGTGATCGCGTCAGTGCAGCACGTTATTAAAGGCGCTATATCCCTTAACCCCTAGCCTGTCGATGACAGGTGACCGGGGGATTAAACTCAAACCTTCTCTTTATTAGATTCATTAACAAGAGGGTCCCTTCGGCTCTTCCCTTTAGGTTTCTGGGTAGCTTGCCATTTTCATTCTTTAGTCCTTTAGCTATAGAAACAATCGCTTCTCTTTGGCCTAGGGATAATAACGTTTAAAAGGACAAGGTCTCCCGCTTAGCACGGAATCCCATCTCTCTCAGGTTGAAGGGGAAAAAATCGTTACTTTGGTCGATTTGTTTCTTTTTTTTGATGGGTGAATATGGATGGTTATTACTACACCAGACGGGTGGATACCCTCAAATGTTGCCTATGGAGTAAAGGAAACGCCTAAGATATATACGCCCACGTAGGCGTCATGTTCTATTCCAAAATATTATGACGTGTATTATCTTTGGTGTGTTTTTAGAAACAACACTTTCCGGTTATTTTGTATTATCTACTGTACGTGACTTATTACTGGATGATTTAACAGACCAGTTTCTTTGTAGTTTACCAACAAAAATTAGTGTTATGGTTTGATACGTCACAACTAACGATTCCCGAAAAAACCTTCCCTGATAATGGTGACTGTCAGTGACGTTACAGGGCTTGCTCCAAAAAATCTATTTGCAGGACTAATGCAAACTAGACGCACCGTTTTACTATAATGACCTTGACGGAGGTCATGAACTTCAACGACGTAACAGTTTAAGACTAAAAACCAATGGACAAACTTCGCCGATATTTCACGCAACGCAACAAAATATTGCTAACCAAGTCCTAAGATTAAAACATCACCACCACCAATAGAATAAAAAAGGCGCAAGCTTACTTCATATAGTAGAGACGTTGGTCGTTGCGATTGACGTGGGCTGTCCATCCTTTACGAAGGCCTTGCGTGACCTCGGCAAGAAATTTGACCAGGGGATCTTCTTCCATCGTCTACCGTTTTTGATAAGGCGTCACACGAGAACCCGAACAATCTTCCGTCGAAATGAAACCGTATAAAAAATTCCACGCGCAGAGTTCACCCGCGGTTCAAGCGCTTCTATCCATCGCGAATGGCGGGCAGTTGGCAACGGCTTTCGTTCCAAGGTTATTTTTCACTCTCTAGTGGCGCGAGCGCAAAAGGGCAGATGGTTATAAGGAGAAAGGTCACAACCATCCAATTCGATGCCCTGACGTATTATTACGTAAAGAAACCAAAGATTGATTGAGCACTGACATTGATAACACTCGAGAGCACAAAAGACGCTTCTCTTTATCCACTATGGGAAGTTTATAATAAATTCTTAGGGCGGGGTACGTCGTTTACTTTTGAAACTTTCTTCTTTCGTCTTGAAAAATAGCTTCACTTTCAAGATGACACGCTTGCCTACCGGTCAACAATGGAGGGAAGGACACGCTCGTCCTAGATTATTAAGCGAGAGTAGTGGGCTTCCTAAAGTTGGTTGGTGGCCCTGACCTGGTGGTCACGCCTGAAGCCCTTCCTAAAGCTGGATTACAGCTCACTTTCACCTCCTGAGAGAAAAAAATTAAGATTTGTTAACGTTACATTGCCTCTAATTTATAAAAAAAATAACTTATTAGAAACCGTCTGTGGCACGTGACAATGATTTTCCGGCACGTGCAAGGCAATACGCGTTTCCGGTTTAGGTTTAAGAATGTTGCAACCAATATTAATCACCTTTAAGGTGCAATTTATCTAATTTTAAAAGCTTTCTGTCACCTTCATGCACTCAATGATATAACAAAGACGCGAAACACCCTTGTTAAGAGAACTCTAGTCGAGTACGACTCTATTAGAGAAAAGTAACTTGGTCATTGAAGAGGGCCTTTGCCACAAGACATAATCGTAAGCCGTCAGGACATATTTACGAAGCCGCCTGGAAAAAAGGATCCTTTTATAAATCGTTTTCAAAGCCAGTCTCTAATCGAGTCACGAAAAAACTTTTTCTTTCCGCAAAAAAAGAACCATATTATATAGCCGGGTGTCCGTGTAAGTCCATCCAAGAAGTCTGCGATCCATAATAAATAACAGAAGCTAACCCCATAACCCAACTGCTCTGCCTATAGAGTAAAAGAGGCTCTGCAGCAGGGTTCCTAGAAAACTAGAATTCTTAATTGGTACTTTACAGGAGTAAATGAACTCAGAGTAGAACACCTCCCTGCAGATGAGTAGGCATTTGTTTTTAAATCAACAGGAATCTGAACGATAGGAATGTGAGTTGTTTTGATTCGAAGAAAATTGGAGTGAAATTTCAACATTGGTCGAGTTTAGTTTCAAACTTCTACGCGACATTCTGCCTATGCCAACTCCCCGCGGTTTATTACGAGATTTTCCCATTAAAGTATAAGAGCTCTAATCCATTCTCTTGGTATTGGTTTATTTCTTCATCATGATTCAAGACCCACGTCGAGTGGCACTATTGTCAGAGCTGGTGCATCCCACAAACCTTCCTATTTAGTAACCCTGGCTAAGGAAACCGAGAAAAAGATATAGAGAGGAGGTTCGGCTTGACTGCCTAACGCAACAGACGCGTCGTCCCATCTCGTTGGAAGGAAGCTTCTCCAGCGTACAAGGGGCCGACAGAGGAGAACGAATTCTTAAGCCAAAGAAAAGAGAAGCGGGCGGAGGAAGATAACTCCAATTAGGTCTTCCTGCAGCCCAAGAAGAGAATGCCGAAAGACGCAGCGGCACCAGGGCGAGCGCCCTCTTTAAACGAGGTTTGCTTGGTTGGGCAGAGAGAGGGCGGATTCCGGGACAAACACAAATACTATACCTGAAAGAGGAGGGCGGGAAGAGGAAGGGGGGCGATAGCGTCATGTATTTATATACACACACACATACGCAATGTCGTTAGCGTTAAAGCGCCACCAACTACGACATGGATGGCCCAAAAAGCTATTTAGCCCCTGAGGCAGCTAAATAAGGGAAAGAAATGCCAGTCTGTTGGGTATTATATACAAGCATCGGAGCTAACAAAAGATGAGAAATATGGATGGATGAAGTACCCTCACACTTTTTTCCGAAAAGTCTTGAACTTATTCACACTGCTTTTAAATTTATGGAAATATCCGAACGTTAAACGACATCACGCTTCAGAAAGCGATATATGTGACGGATCTTTGTTTGAACTTAAATTCCACAAGGGTTACCACACTAAACTTAATTATCCTCCTTGCTTTTCAATTTTAAAACTCCCAATTTCCACGCACCTAATTTGATATTCATGCACATATAATATTTAAATGGTAGTCTGCATACGCGATCCTTTTGGCGCAGCAGGATCCTGGATTCGACCAACGGGAATACACCAATGTTAACTTGGTTAATTAATAATTAAGCTGGTATGTTCTTAATTTAATACCACATAAAAAATAAAACTTAACCCAAAAAACTTTGTCTTAGAAACAATACGATGCCAGTTATAGAAGCGAGGTAGCCGCAGCAACCATGGTAATACCTCCACACCAGTTATCCCAAACTCACTATACCTGGGTCCAGGGATTACCAAACAACGTAAGAGAATAATCTCTATGAATTGACCCAAGGTTTAAAAGCGCGTCCACTTAAGAGGGATAAGGGAGTTACTGCGCGAGCCCTCAGATAGTGCTTTTCCTTGGCATAGTGGGGAATACAGGACAATTACTCCTTCCGTTTTATGGAGTCGCAACCATTATTTATGTGTCTGGGAGCCAACCGAGTTAACTTTGGACCAGCAGGAGAATTATCGACGTTCCAACTAGTTGAGTTAAGAAGAATGCGACCGGGACTCGAGTTCCTAAATTCTCTCGCTGCGCCACGATGTCTTGGGCTCTTGGCTTCCTCAGCTTCCACCACGAACAGAGAAAATATAAATAGTTCCGGCGGTTTAAAGCTTTGGTCATATAATTTATTTCTTAAAAATTCTTATGATTGCATAGCTGCTGCTGCATGCTATAAGAACGTGGTGGTAAGGGGACTCGACCGAGGACAATAAGAAAATCCTTTTGACTTTCGAAAAGATTTAAACTTAGTTGAGGGGACATAAAAAAGGAGTTTAAAATCTCAGAAGGAATTTCGTTTAAATGTTTTCACCGCGTAAAAATACTCTCAAATACAGCAATTTAAGCAAGGTTCGGAAAAACCCGGGTTTTATTGGGTTTTTTTATATTTAGCAGTTTAGTGAATGGCAGAAATTGTCGATCAAAAGTCACTGCTTAATAAAAACGAAATATTAAAAGGTCTCATAAAAATAATAAATACTGTTAAATATTACTTTGAAGTTGAAATAATAAATATCTTAAACTACATCTTTAAAAAGAAAATATATTAGCATTTAAACTCAACAACATTTTAAAATTTTAGTGGGTTTTTATCGAAGGTAAAACCCAATAAAACTGTACCTGTGGGGTTTTGTAGGCTGGGTTTTCATTAACCCTGGATTTAAGGGTATATCATCAGATGGATCTTCGAAATTTAAATCGTTCCCTTTAAAATATTTCGTAATATTTCAATATATATATAACTAAGGATTATAAGCGATCGCACGAACTCAACAAACACGTTTATGTGGCAAGGGATTTACAATTTCCAATGGAATATAGGGACGTTTTTGGGTCACATTTATATTTAGGCTTCAAAGTTAAAAGTCAACATACTTCCATCCAATTTCGCAACAAAAGACAACAATAATCCAAAGGTTGGTTCCCAAATAAACCAAGGCTTAGAGAAATTCTGGTTTAGGATGTTCTAGAATGTTGTTTTTTCTATTTCTTTCGTTAATTAATTTCCCGCCGCGTGAGGAAACTAGAAATTTACCTCTATATAGCAACTAGGACTTTAATATAATTATGGCGAAAAAAAAAACATTGGGTACGTTTTCCTCTTGTAAAACATATATGCATAAAAATACACCATCCGCAATTCGTGTTTCCATGATAATTACTAAGTCCTTCCTGAAATTAGTAAAATGCTTTAAACGGTTTGAGCTACTAGCTTCAGTCAGGCTATCCTTGGATGTACATTATTTCGAAGTTATCACAATCTTTAGATACTTCTCAGCATTTAACAAAATGATTTAAACTTGATTAAGACTTCCTGATAGCCAGGGATTTTATAGGAGAAAAATGTTTTTATAGCAAAATATAGGAATAAAAATGCTCATACATAATTCTATTTTGTCTTAAACTACGTAGAAAAATCTCCAAAAAAATAATAAAAAAAATTAAAAAAATTGATTTCATTTTGCCAAGAGGAACTTAATTAAAATATAGTATATAAAAATCCTAAGTGAGCTCCGAAGTTTTGTTGTCTATTCAAATGTGATCTCGATAAAAGAGCAAAATGTTTATAAATTTGATGCTAAACTATACGAAAACTTCGACAAGGATATTACAGGACCTTTCATAAAATTATAGGATAATATAGGATTTTATAAGAATTATAAGACCGCTGGGCTCCCTGTGAAGATTTTGTTTTTGATAACTTCTAGATAATTTACTTCCGTCATATGTAAAAAGCTTAGCCTAGCATAACGATGCGGGTAATTATCACGTATGGAAGTCAATTGCGTGGAAACGTATGTCGCAATACACGAGAGAAGAACTTCGCTTGGATGCTAAACTAGAAGAGTTAAAACTACGCAATTGTTTATCGTATAGTCAGTCGTTTAGAGAAAATACTGGTGGGAGACCGAACTATATAATTTAATTCTGTTGGAGTTGCGTTGCGTAAAACTGTTTAGTACCCGTACATTCTCTAACTCATACACCAAGCTTATGGATTATTATTGTTATTATTATGTAAAGTGGGTTTGTGTTTATATTCCGCAAAATTCATCAAATTAGATACGCGTCTCGCGCTACGAAAATTGCTAAGAAATCGATGGTGTCATTGTCAGCTATAGTACGTTAATGGGGCGCCACCATCGTCCTAGCATTCCAACATATTAAATAACCAAATACATATCAATCTCACCGAAATCTCGAAAATGAATATGGGGAAAAGCGACGTTTCAAGATAAAAATAGGGTAAAATATTGACCAAGGTAGGAACCTAAAAGGGGATCACTGGAAAAACAATATGACATCATTGATATACAGTATAAAAATGTCTTAAACTGACACATTTTTAAGTATTAAGTGAAGTTAAGAACATTATAACGTTCCTTTTTCCAATTTTCAACAAAATAACAAGTTATTTCGAACTTTTTTAAATATATTATTATTTAGACTGAGGAGTTTTCGTTACTTATTTACGGAAAGAGTTATTCTAGATATCTTCCCTTGACTAACTTCTAAATAAACGCTTTTTATTGGCTGCAGTTTTTTTGGAAAATAGGGTGATTTAAGGACGAAATACAATTTTAGGGTAGATTAACGACCTTATAGATAAATAGGTACTTTTAGGGACGTTTCATCTATTACGATTTCATTACTAATAAATTAAATAATACAGCAATAGTTTCGTAATGGGAAATTGGTTTTGGTAAATTTATAAATACCATAAATCAAAATTAAATTAGATGCTTTAGTGGATTAGCACGAGTTGAAAATAACCCATCCTAATATTCGGAACATCGACATACTTCAAAATATTTTTGCAATGTATTAATTGATATAACATAATTTAATTTAATATAAACCTATTATTAATAAATAAACGATTTGCCTCAAAATTTAAATAACCAATTAACCAAAATATAAATAAATATCTTTTTTGCAAACCAAACCAAAACAACTATTAACTTATAAAATAACGTTGCTTAAGACCAACTACTTAATTCAATCTTATCTTTCTCCATATCCTTATAATTAAAACTAAATAATCCATTACTACGGTATAATTATTATATGGAAAAAATATATTTCTCAAAATAAATTACGGAGTAAATATAAATAAGTTATACGTGCATGATTAAATTGGGTCGAGAAGCATTTATAAATATTTAAATATTAGGGAGATACGGAACGAATTTGAAATATATATTGAAACGAGATAGAACTTAAGAGAGTTAGTTATATAGTCGCGTATAACGATTTTACCCAAAAATAACTCGGCTTGAAACGAAATTGAAAGTCCTTATCCACCCTCTTAATATTCAGCAAAGTATGAATGTACGCCCTTTGAAAAAACCCACGCATTTTTCAAGTAGTTTTTAGTTTTTTAATATTAAATTAAAAAGGGCTTTCCCTTAATATTAAAGATATATATTTTCCGTCAATGATTTTTTAAAAATTAATTAAAAGAAATCTATAGAAAAAATCTAAAAAAAACGAAATAATTGAATATTTGAAATTTTCGGAGTTTTAAGTGTATCAAAACTTAGAATACGATTTAAATTAATTTTTTGTGTATATCTCTGCATGTAAATCAGTATTTATTAAAAGTTAAGTGGATTAAACTAAAATTAGGGTTATTGGGAGGATATATGGGCCTAGTAATAATAAATTTATACGGAATAAAGTCAGTATCCAATCATAAAACGATTATAACGTAACTTAAATCCCAGGAAAATGTATAAGAAAATATCCTTGACCAATAATAATAAAACAAGAATCTCAAAAGCACGAAATCTATTACCTAAACCACTAACCGGTAAAGTACTTCAAGCGCATTCGTTAATCCACACCAACAACTTCCATTTCAAACAACATTCAACAACCGCGGCGAGACATTCGTCCTTTCCTTGAAAAATCTAAAATTCAACGAACTAAACTTGACCTAAATTTACTCTTAACCACCTTCCAAGTGCAATGCGAAGTCAACGAGGCAGAGGAACTTGAGAAATTTCATCATCTTAGAAGCCAATCACCTCGAAAGTGTCTCCGTTCTAGCATTAACACAATCTTGTCTATTCCTCTGTTAAAGTGGTACTACTCCGAGTGATTATAATACGAATCTCGTTCGAACTTTTCCAACGACAACGTGAATTGTCGACGACGTTTATAAGCGGAATCAAAGATAACCATAATAATAGTATACAGGCATTACTCTTTTTACGCCTCTGGGTGAAAACCCCGACTAATGGCAGGTCTCTTTCGTTTATCGTATAACGCCCTATGGAATGTATACAGACCGTGCCGTGTCTCTATAAGAACAGGCCTTGGGGTCGCGTTATTTTACAAATCATTTGGAAAAAAAAATGTATTTTACAGGAATGTGGCGAGCGAGAGAATAACCCCCTTCTCTCTTCTTTGTCTTTTATTTCTGTCCTCTCTCTGCCGTTTCTGATAGTAAAACTGGTATTCTGGTATTTTAGGAAAAAATTCTTACCGACGTGTAATAATACGAATTTTTATTTTTTTTTTAGATAAAGGATTTATGGGTATCTGTACATTCTGTAGTGAACTGACTTCGGTTGCCTTTACATTAAAAAAATCCTGATTTCGTTAAAAGCAGTGAAACGAAATTTACACCTAGAGCTGGACACTGATTATTAAAGCAAAAACCTTAACCATTTAATGCGAATGCTATTCTATGGGGTATAAAATTCTATTGAATCAATATATGAATTTTAAACTAAAGCGTCATCAGCTTCATTGTTTGTCCTAATGCGCGGTTAATTGCTCGCATCTTTTTAATATTACTGATAGAAACATAGTTACAATAAGAAATATTCATTACTTTCTACGGTTTCTCAAATGAAAAAGAAAAATATATTAATAATGTTTAAAATTTCAGTTAACTTTCACCAAAACTCAGTCATGTAGCTATCGACCGGCGTCGAAAAACATTCGAGAAAATTTAAATAACTCTTAAATGAAATTATGTAGATTATAGTCATCTATCGACTCACCAGGAAAACAGCAATACTTAGAGATATAAACGGGGGCTAGAATTTTTCTTTTAAACTGAAATAGCGCATAAAATTATTAAAATAGTGAATATATCAATTGGAACCATGTTTTTATATACAATATTACAGAAGATACAAGTAAATTAAGTCTCCGTAATGGATTCTTCACGGTAGGCTTTCCCGCGAAACACTGTAAAGTACCCCTCCCTATTGGACGGATTCGTCCAATAGGGGTACTCCCCAGTGCTTCGCGGGAAAGCCTCGCAGTGTCAATTAGGCGCCATTACGGAAACTTAATTGCTTGTAATTTCTTTAATATTGTAGATAGAAACATGGTTCTAGCCTGAAGTATCCCTTTAAAATACGCCTCTTCATCAACTTAAAATTAAAAAAAAAATGTTTTAAAATATACAGTAAGACGAAGCCGGCATCACCTTTACTTTCATTCTATAATTAGATATTAAAACATTCAATTCGTACAGTAAAACATTACACCCCCTTAAAAATGGGTCAAAGAAAGACGAAAAAAAAAATAAAACCCAAGAAGACGAGCGCGACTAGGGCTGAGAAGGTAAACGAAAGTACAACCTTAAAAAGTAATTAGAAAGCCGTCTCAAAAAATTAAAAAAAGAAACCTTCAAAAAATTCATTAAACAGCGCGAGAAAATAAATGGAATGTCTGATTTTTTTTAATTAATTAAAACCTTGTTTACGATAACTTTGAAAGGATTAGAAATATTTTTAAATTGAAAAAAAAAAATCATATTTGTTAATTGAGTTTTATTTTCTGTCGCTCCGAATCATTTTAATATTCGAGAAACGGTATAAGGTGAATGTACTTGGACCCGATTCCAGTATCAGGTTTCAAAAGTCAAAAATCAACCTTCCTAGTTCCATTTCGAAGGTTTTCTACTTTTATAAACTATGGGGAAGGGAAGGAGTTGTTTGAATTTCGAATTTTGTACATATTAGCCAAATCGAAAGGTAGATAAACAATTCAATTTGATAAGGGATGAATATATTCCGTAACATTTCAAAGTGTCACGCTTATATCTTATAAACTTATGGCGTAGAGATACGATAAAAAAAAAATAATGTTTATACATAGAGTTCCTAAAAAGTCTTACCAGAAGTGAGATGAGACTAGAAGTGAAAGACTCTGGCATTGGAAATAGATCCTGCTGGCACTAGTGAACAAATTTGAGGATTTTATGCCGCTTCAATCGCGTCTACAATAGAGAGAAAAAAATTGGTCGAGTTCCAAAAATATTTCCTACCCCCTTCCCCTCAACCTAAAGCGGCGGAACACGGACGCGGGTGCTTGAATCTAGTTCGGCCGTCTACCGCCACGAGCGTCTCACGTTTTGGAGAGAAAATTCAGAAACCGCTACTAGAGGGCCAACTGTTGGTGTGTTATCAAGAATATTCACTTTCGCCAAGTGAAGAATTTGGTTAGCTCAGTACTTCTAGTCTCATCTCACTTCTGGTCTTACCCATAATTTAAGGGGGATGGTGGTTCTTTGAACGAACGTTTTTGAGTCGAAAATGTAATTTCTATCTCCATTTTGCCGTCCGGGCCATTGTTTTAGAGTTATGATTTGAGTGTTTTTGGGATGACCCCTTAATTAAATTAGAAATCATTGTTTTTCAGCTTCTTAATTAAATTTAATGGGGCCATCCTTAAAATACTCCATCCAATCCTAACTTGAAAACAGTGTCCCTTGTGGCAAAATCTCATAGAAGTTACTTTTTCGACTCAAAATCGTTCGCCCAAAGAAAATCCCCCTTAATTTATGGTGCAGACTTATCAGAAACACCCTGTATGCCTGCCTACGTAGTTTGGAGCAATTTGGGACTTAATTTTTCCCAACAAGTTATATAAAAGTTCTGATAACCCTATAAAAAGCAGACAAAGGAAGTGCCATTCATAAGACAACCGTTGAGAGAAGCTTCGGGGCACGGAAAAATCCAATTTGCCAAAAGCGATTAAAACAATAGCGCGGGAAAAGAGAAGCTCTTCATTGTTTTAATAAAAGGAACGAGAGTTACAGGGCGCGCTTCCTAAAAAGAGAGCTCTCTCATGTCCCTCAACTCCAGCACTAGGCCTTTCAAAGAAAGATTCTTTAAATAATCACCGAGCAAGATATATATACATATACACATACACACCGGAAGTGTAAACAGACACGTGTTTGATCCCGGAAATAATATTCCCAAGTAGTTAATACTTTTCTTTCAAAATGAACTTCCATTCCGCCCTTCAATGTTTGTTCATTAAAAACAAGGTGAACAAAAAAAAAGAAGTTGAAGCAATGTTTGTCACTTTGCGAATTCCAAATGCTTGTTATGACGTACGTGTGTCTACGAACGCGATATTTTCCTAATCGGAGATGTTTTTAATGGCAAATAAAGTATTTCAAAAGATTCTTAAAGGGAGTATATTTACCGCATTTTGACACCATGTTTAACAGTGGCGTTCGTTAGGTTAACAAACAAGCCAGAACACAGCATCGTTTTGGGCCAAAATAAATTTATTTTTACTCTCTTTAAAAAAGGATTCCACTATTAAATCTGTTTTTTAAACATTAACTGATCATAATTGACAGAATTTCTAGTCACACATAAAATTCCCGAACCTGCGGCACATGGTCTTATATTTTTGGTAAACTCGTATCTGTTTGGAAACCAACTAACACTAATTGAATACAACCCAGCTGGTACCATAAAATCATTTCAATTGGGCTTGACGTATAGATTAAGCAGAGACCTCAATTACGAATTTTATCAAAATAAAAACTTTAGTTTCTTTTTTCTTTCATCTTAAACGAGGTTCAAATCGAGAACTCGAGATACGCTCTATTTGTTACCACAAGAGGGTATCGGGCCTAACGATGCTAAAGACACCCCTCAAAATCAAAAACGAAACAACTGTATAGGTATACCCGAGAAACAACAACAAATGTTACGTAACTTCACCATTTTACAAATAATTAAGGGGCAAGGCAATTACCCAAGAATTTCTTAAGACTAAGAGGGAAATGAAAACAAAAAGAAAAAGTTAATTTGCACGAAACAAATCGAAATGGTTCCTTTAAAACGAATGACTGCGGGTACAATTAATCTTCGAAGCGACGTTAAGGTAAAGCCCGAATAAATAAATCACTCAAACAAGCCTAAGAAGGGCCAGTAATAAAATTGAATTAGGAATTTGCAATGGTAAACCAAGAAGTGATATCTAGTTTATTAGGGAGAAGGTATAAGATGCCTAAGTATTCGCTTGCCATAGTCCCAGTCCCCCTTTCACAATACAAGGGGGGGGGACGTAAAAGGAGGCCGGGCTATTTCGCCTCTCCTTAGTCGGAAAATATGATTGTAATTTTCGTCATTTGCGTCGCGCTGACGAGAGTTTTCAAGAACCAGTGAGATGCTGGTTGTAATTTAGAGGCGGGGATTAACTCCGGACCCACGTTTGGACTGGATATAAGGCTGGAAATGTGGTGAAATTATACCTTCTCACTAATAAACTAGATATCACTTCTTGGGTAAACTGAAGGGCAAACTAAAGACAATTTTTAGTTCAAAAACCAACTTAATTCTTTTTAGATACTGCCTTTAATGTATAAGGAAGGTTTATTGATTGGATGTAGCTTTGTATTTCATTAACTGTTTTGAAAAATAAGTATTAAGCTAACATAAGATACACTTTCAATTAACTTCAATCACCCAAATTTGCAGTAAACGTCAAATAAATTTTTAATTTCTTTTTTCAATCAATACGTCATCAGCGAAAGCGGAAAAAAACCGCGTATCTAAAAAAATTATTTCGTTAATTTTTCAAACTGACCAATGAACCAATAATTAAACCAAATCAAACACTCTCAATAGAGATGCCGTTATTAAATATAAACTTTCCCGCTTTCAATTTTTCGTCCGCAACCTCTTGGAAGCAGACACTCGTAACGGGGCCACGTGAGGTTGCTTTGCTTATCAAATCGCGCGTTTCCATAACCTCAAGAATATTGGATAAAATAAAATTAAGAACGTTCCATTGCCCATAAACGAAAACATTTCAAATTCTATCAACGTTAAGCCCATAAACGTCTAAAATACACTCCTGGAACTTATTTCCTCCAATTGAATTTATATCATTCTTTAAACCGAGTGAAATTACGAAGGGAACGAGCGAGTTGATTTCTAATTTAGATTTATCGCTTGGCTAAATTTACCCGTTCGGTAAGGTAGGTAGGCAGGCTAACTTCTAAATATATATATGTACGTTCTTTATAATATGTTAAGGATGGGTGCCCCGTTATCGCTCCGTTAGATATCGAATTAAGAACAAGATTCACTGTCGTTCCTTGAATTTTAAGGTCAATATCACTCGAGTCGAAAGCGTTTCAGTGTATCTTCAATTTTGGATACACAGGGTGTTTCTGATAAGTCTGGTATAAATTAAGTGGGATTTGTTCTTTGGGAAATCGATTTTGAGTCCAAAATGTAATTTCTATGATATTTTGTTGTCCGGACACCACTTAATTTTTTCGAGTTAAGATTGGAGTATTTTACGGATGACCCCTTACATTTAATTAAGAAACTGAAAGACAATGATTTCTAATTTAATTGAGGGGTCGTCCCTAAAACACTCAAATCATAAAACGAAAACGGTGGCCCGGACAGCTAAATGTTAGAGAACCTTTTCGACTCAAAATCGTACACCCAAAGAACATTCCCCTTAATTTATGGTGCAGACTTATCATAAACACCCTGTATAATTTATCAATTGGGTGAAACTGATTAGTATAGGCGATGTATTTTAGAGTTTTTAGAGCGATTCGTTTAATGTAACTAATTTATCGATAATTTTAGCTACGCTCAAGTAATTACCATCCATAACACCAAAAAGAATCAATCGGTCCTTATAGTATCCATTTTCGAGTTTAAAAATGAAAGCATTGAGAATTTCTCAAGACTAAGCTGAAGTATAATTTTTGAGGTTCAAACGCAGTAAATAAGCGTTATTCGCGCTTCAACAATTCCCATGACAATTTAGCTGAAAGTATAGTATACCCATTTGATCCTAAAGACCCAACCCAAAGCAAAACTCATCTTGAAAAATTATCATCCAAACCACATTTTATGATCCCCCTTCGGAAATAGAGGTTCCCATTTTCGCGAAGATTAAGTACACTTTCGAATTACTATACCTACTACCAATACCATCGTTGACTTTTTAGAAGAATTGCGTGAAAAAACCAAAAAAAAATTCATGAGAGCGCAACAAAAACAAGGGGCAAAGTATATAAAGTTCTCGATCCAATCCATTGGATGGGGTCCCAAACTCAAATTGTTTTTGTTGACCATATACAATCCTTTTATGAAGTCCAAGCGTAAAAGACAAATCTCCCATAAGGGTTGATATAGGCCCTACAGTATATCACAGTTGTCTTCTGCTTCTATATATATTAAACTCTCTGACCGGTACACAAAACTTGAAGTAAATAAGACAAGAAGCTACGTTAAACTTCTGCTCCATTTAACATTATACATTCTTCAGAGAAGTTGAATCCCCACGATATTCTTAACCAACCTTTCTCACAAAATCATGGTTCCATATTTACATTTCATGCTTAATCATCCTTGATTCTACTACCTTACAAACGAAAAGGGACAACTTTCGCATTGATAACCAGACAGAAAAACGCGAAACACATTGAAAACCAGACAGAAAAACGCGAAACACATTGAAAACCAGACAGAAAAACGCGAAACACATTGAAAACCAGACAGAAAAACGCGAAACACATTGAAAACCAGACAGAAAACTGCAAAGCCGCGTTTGATCACTTCTGGATTAACTGAATTCTGACGACAGAACATATCAAGAGCTTTCTCATAGTATGTCCGGAGATTGTTGGGGCGAAGTTTGTCTAAGAGATTGTTTTTTTTTTTCCTTTTCCTTCTTTCATTCTCTTAGTTTGAGGTCAGTTCATATCACCACGCCGAATACAGCGGAATCCGTTGACAGGTGTACCCAAAGCTAGTTTTCTCATAGTCGCCCCCTTTTTCCATAATTTCGCGAATCATAGTGGACCAAAGGGGGCGAAAGGTTTCTTGGTCCATCCCCATTGTTAATAATAGAAAAGAATGATGGGGAAAATGTGACGTCAGCGATGATCCCGCAGTCGGTACAACCCTCCCTGGACCCTTTCCACCAATCAAGAAGGTAACACCAAACACCCACAGTTTAAAGTAAGATTAAACCATGCAACCTATATAATTTAGCTCGAGTACATAACGGAAAATTACTTCGAATTATTGGCTTCACGGTACAAGATGAGGGGGATCTAAAAGAACAAATCTTCCTTTCACCGTTTTCTATATATCTGTCTTTTGTTTCGAGATGTCCTACATATAGTCATACACCGTTTTCGCCAGAAATAGAAGACGATTGTACGAATAGACCTTTAAGGCGCTTCCTCTAGAAATATATAGTGTTAAAGAAAAGGTCGTAATATCCCTGGCATCGAATTGGTCAAGCCAGCTAGAATCCTAGAACTGACCATTCGATAATAATAAAAAATAGGTATCTCTCTGTCTTTCTCGTACGTTGCTCATTTCTCTTATATATTTGTACATTGTATAACGTTTCTCCTAAAGGTAGATAACAAGAGTGATGATATGGAAGTATTATTAGGAATATCCCTTTTATGTTTCGAGCCGTCTTTTGAATTAGGAAACGGTATTAACGACAGGTGCGGGAAATTGCTAGCCCCTACGTTTTCTCGATTTGATATTGGGGAGTTATACATATATCGAGTTAGAGAGATACGTATTGGGGAATTCGGGTTCAGGCGCCAAGATATTGGAGATAACTTCGGTATCTTGGAGACTAGTATGAATCTAAGATATTCAGTTAACAAGTTAGCAAAATTATTAAACAAACGATACGGGTTTCAACTGTCTGTAGACGGTAACTATATACAGGGTTTGGCGATTTCAGTTCTATATGACATTTTGGCGTCCGGGTCACTGTTTTCAAGTTATGATAACACTGTTCCCTTAAATTTAATTAAGAAACTGCATGATTTTAGACAATGATTTCTAATTTAATTATGGGGTCATTCCTAAAACACTCAAATCATAACTTGAAAACTGTACGATCCGGATCGGATGGCCAAACGACTAATAGAACATTTTCGACTCAAAACAGTTCAAAGAACACCCACCATAATTTCTTACAGACCTTTCAGAAACATAATGTTATTATAATACAAGACAATTTTGGAAATTAATTTTTGAAAGTTTGGAAAAACGAGTTGAATAATTTACGCGATTCAATAAGTTTGTTATCAAAAGAATTATAATTTCGTAATGTATACTCAAACCCAAACATAATAGTAACCGATATAACGCAAAATCCTCAACCTTGACAACTAAAAAGAAATACTTGGATAGTAAAAAAAAAAAAAAAAAGAATTTTGAGACAATGTATCACGAGGAACCGATAAAAGTCTGCCGACTGCCAGACACACACAACACAACACAAGTCTAGGGTCTTACGAGAGAATAGAATGCCTGTTATGTATGGTGGTTGTGAACCCGCGATCTCGCGCATTCAACTTTTTTTCTAAGAAATATCAGAATGGCAACAGCTGTTTGGTAAAAAAAAAAAATAAAAGAAAAAACAAACGAACCAATACTAAGCGAGTTTGTTTAAAGGAAGCAACCGAGAGAGCTACGAAGGGTGGCAAGACACGGATGTTAGGGGGAACGAGAAAACCATAGGTAACTGAACAAAAAAAAAAAAAAAACAAGTTCACCTTGATTACAAACTTCAAGTGGCTATAAAGAATCTTGACAGCATTTTAAAGGGAAGATAATAAGCTTAGTAATTTGCAAGTCCTCTGCGCTGCTTGGAGCAATTATTATACACCCGCTTCAGTGATTCCCCGATTTTAGCCTTCAGAAATTATTTGTGAAAGCAAAGAGGACAATTTTTCCATATTAAAGCGAGCCCGCTCTGCTCGTAATGCTCGAACTTAACACACCTATTACTCAGGAGTAAGCACATTCCTTCCTTTGCTTAACAAATTTCCCTAAGCTCCTGCGCGAGCGATTCCTCCACCCTTCCATTAGCATCTGACCTACGTCTGCCTCGAAAAATCCTTCAAGACCTGGACATCCAAACTTCTACTCAATTAATTCCCCTATACTCCTGCGCGAGCGATTCCGCCCCCATATATACTCAACAAATTTCCATATGCTCCTGCGCGAGCGACTCTTCCCAACGTCTGCTCAACAAATTTCCCCATGCTCCTGCGCGAGCGACTCTCCCCAACGTCTGCTCAACAAATTTCCCCATGCTCCTGCGCGAGCGACTCTCCCCAACGTCTGCTCAACAAATTTCCCCATGCTCCTGCGCGAGCGACTCTTCCCAACGTCTGCTCAACAAATTTCCCCATGCTCCTGCGCGAGCGACTCTTCCCAACGTCTGCTCAACAAATTTCCCCATGCTCCTGCGCGAGCGACTCTTCCCTACGTCTGCTCAACAATTTCCTAGTGCTTCTACTCAGAAGAATTCCTGCACACTACTTCGCGCTCGGCTCAACTACTCAACACTCGCTAGAGCAACTTCTCTTAAAGTTCACCTTCTATTTAAAATTTCTATCCACCTCTCCTAAGGCGTTTTAGGAATGTATTTCACGAGAGGGGCCGCTAGCATCGATAATAGAGTATCGCCACGCTGCACGTCACAACTTAACCCTGATGGTGGCTGGTTAAACTCCGTAAGTTTACGAAGTAGTGGTATAGTGGTTATACAAGCGACGATAATAGACACATTGCCGACCGAACGGCGGAAACCTTTTCTCCTCAGGGCCGCCACCGGTATCAACCACGCATCTTGAGGAGAAAGCCATCAGATATTGGGAAAGAATTAACATAAATATACTTAATCTAAACGTATAGCGGGCTTGATAGATATATATTGGTGTTAATATTAAGATTTCTTTTTATAATTACTAATGATATTACGAGGGCCTTAAGGCCATGCTTTTAAACGTTTCTTCAAAGTTAGGTAATGAATTTTATTGGAATAATGTAATCAACGTCCTAAACTATAATGATGTCTGCGGGTTTTCAATTTGTAGACTGTATAATATACGTTAAACGTTACTTGGGAATATGTAGCCCAAAGACATTATTTTCAGGGTTAGCGTCAAAACTGCCAGAAAATCTTAAACATCTTTACCGGCCATTGTTTTCAAAGAGCATACAAAATAATGAATCTTCAAAATTGGAACCCCACGCATAACATAAAATTATTTAACCACGTTTTCTTAAGAAAATCTGAACCTATTTTTGCCCTGACCTTCATCTAAATATTTCTTAACTAATTTGACCAAAACCCCTGCACTAAAATAAAAGAATATATAACCATTAAAAAAAAAGAAATGGACCATAGTGACAGAGACCACTCTCTGTTTCAGGCTTATGGCAGTACTTAACTGTGAAATGGCACTCTAAAGAAAAACTTTTACAACCAATTGAGTTCCAAGCACTCGCATTCTGAAAGCGCGGACCAGAACTTCAAATAAAATTAAACAATAACGTCTACCATTTTCACTCGTTTTAAACTACCACATAAATCCAAAATAGGCCGGCCCATGCCCCCCAAAAGACATCTAACAAAATGGTCAGTCTCGTGGGCCCAATAACTCAACAAATGACCCATTGTTCCAGAACCAATCCAACCAGGCAAGAAAAAAAGCAAACCCTTCCACAATTCGTACGGACCATTAATAATGGTCAAGCTATACAATTCCACCCAAAAATTATCACAATGAGTCCCATAGGTACAACGATAAAGATCAGTCAAGCTAAGTCCTAGCAGAGGATGGGTTTCTATAACCTATCAGTTAATAACCAACCATCAAGCCACTGTTAGATCGCCACGATCTTCGAGACTTACGAAGATATGGCAATATTTCACGAGAGACCGTAAAAAGCACCTAGTCGCATCGCGGCGGGTATACAGCGACAAACACGGGTTTAAGGGCAGTGCCTGGTCAATATCACAGAGGGGTGGTAAACTGGTAATGGGCGAGGTAGGCTGTAGCACCGAGTAATGACCACTAATGACCGGGTCTCGATCACTCGGCCGTTAAAAAGAAAGGAAGAAAAAGGAAGGAAAACCCTAACCAACATTTTTGGCCCATACAGACAGATACCGTTCGCTCGTGTCATAGCCCTATAATACTATCCATAAGTATGGCTCGAAAGGGTATTTGCTACAATCCATGCACGCATCCTTTCTGAAAGCGTCTCCTCCTGATGGTTTTGATTGAACGGAAACCATAGCCTACAGACTAAGGCAGGAAAATCACAGTAGACCAGGAAAGATGGCGCTGACAGTAGTCCCTTTACTTTAGTGGTGGATGGGCTTACCTTACTTACGAAGACCAAAATAGGGTTTTGTTTTTGTATATATATATATGGACGCGGCCCTTCGGATGAATTTACGAGCATTTTCGTTCAGTTTTATCAGGTTTTATCTGGCGTGGTGCGCCCATATGAGGGAAGAATCAATTTTTAAGAGATACTGATGCCCAAAAGCTCCGAGGTATAATATTTTTGGGTAATATATATATCATGGTATAGGGGTAAAGTACTTTGGATAAATTAATAGCATCGTAAAAATGCGCAAGTGATGCTTCGAGAGGGTTGTATCCGAGTTGTATCGTATGAAAGGATAAGTCTGGAAAGTTTCTATACGGTTTTAGGGTTCTTTTAAGGTGCGAAAGATGATACCTTTAAATGATAAAACACATAGAAACAAATTCCAGTAAATTATCTACTAAACAATAATAATAATAATAATATCAATGAACTTCAGACCCACTTGAGCATCAGAAAATTCAATATAAACAAAAATATTCAAAGTTTCCAAAATTTAAGCTTAAAACAAAACTAAACCACAGATGCAAGAATCTTCAAAACTCAGCAAAATAAGTAAAGAAAAATTTATTTCAACCCTCAAGAAGTGATATCTAGTTTACTAGGGAGAAGATATAAGATGCCTAGCATTCACGTGCCATAGTCCCAGTCCCCCTTTCAAAACACAAGGGGGGGGACGTAAAAGGAGGCCGAGCTATTTCGCCTCTCCTCAGTGGGAAAATTTGTAAATTTCGTCATTCGCGTCGCGCTGATGTGAGTTTTCAAGAACCAATGAGATGCTGGTTGTAATTTAGAGGCGGCGGGGATTAAATCCGGACAGGCTACGTTTGGACTGGAGATAAAGCTAGAAATGTGGTGAATTTATACCTTCTCCCTAATAAACTAGATATCACTTCTTGAACCCTAACAACACTAAAATCATCCATACCTGTGAAAAAAGACCGCGCAAAATTCAACCATTCACGAAATCACGTCATTAAAAATAATAAAAAAAAAAATCCGACTCCAAGATGAGTAATTTATCAAAATTAGAAAGAATGCACAGGTAATATAATATACCTTTTTTTTCACGGATATTAATGACAACACGTGACGAAAATGGAGGAAATCAAGGCCATAACGGCACTACTTGTTGCTTTGAGAGTTAGGCTCACGTGCAGGTAAAAACCATAATAGATTAGGTAGAAAAATTAACAAAGGACTTGGATATAAAAGGCATCAGGGTGTTCATGTATGGGTGCCGCTATAGATCCCCCTTTCCATTTTTGAAAAAGAGAAAAAGATAGAAGGAAGAAAATATGCAAATGAAGCGAGCCGCGACGATACAAACGGCGGCTCATCATTTTTTCCCCTCTCCCCAGGTAGATGTGAAGTCAAGGTCAAACTAAAATTACAATAGACATCCCCCTAATCACGTTGAGAATCGAGAGAATACTTTTTCAGGGTCGTCACAAATTTTTCATTTCAAAATTCCTCGGGACTTTCAAGATTTTTACTGACCATCTGAAGTGATTTGACTTTATTTTTCCTGACCAATATTTCCACTTTGTCCGCCAAGCATCATAGCCTCTTGGTGTAAATTGTATCAATGCTAGTCCGAAAACTATGTACACCTTTTAAGATAACTTTAAAATTCCTTGACATTTCCCTGAGTCCCTGACACACTATTTCAAAATCCCTGATTTTCCCAGGTATTCCACGCCATAAAACACAGAGCTATATAAGAGACTACTTTTTCACTATACGACATGTTACCACTATGTACACCTTTTAAGCTAATTTTAAAATTCCTTGACATTTCCCTGACACCCTTTTTCAAAATCCCTGATTTTCCCAGGTATTCTACGCCATAAAACACAGAGCTATATAAGAGACTAACTACTTTTTCACTATACGACATGTTACCACTATGTACACCTTTTAAGCTAATTTTAAAATTCCTTGACATTTCCCTGACACCCTTTTTCAAAATCCCTGATTTTCCCAGGTATTCTACGCCATAAAACACAGAGCTATATAAGAGACTAACTACTTTTTCACTATACGACATGTTACCACTATGTACACTTTTAAGCTAATTTTAAAATTCCTTGACATTTCCATGACACCTTTATCAAAATCCGTGATTTTCCCAGGTATTCTACACCATAAAACACAGAGCTATACAGGGTGTTTGTGAAAGGTCCATCAATAATGAAAGGGCGTATTTATTGGGCCATTTTGAGTCGAAAATGTTCTATGACATTTTTCCGTTCGGGCCACTGTTTTCAAGTTATGATTGGAGTAATTTACGGATGACCCCTTAAATTTAATTAAGAAATTGAAAGACAGCGCTAATTTAATGAAGGGGTCATCCCTAAAATATTCAAATCATAACTCGAAAACCGTGGCTCGGACGGCAAAATGTCATAGAACATTTTCGACTCAAAATGGCCCAATAAATACGCCCTTTCATTATTGATGGACTTTTCACAAACACCCTGTATAAGAGACTACTTTTTCACTATACGACATGTTAAAACTATGTACACCTTTTAAGATAATTTTAAAATTCCTTGACATTTCCATGATACCTTTTTCAAAATCTCTGATTTTCGCAGGCATTCTACGCCATAAAACACAGAGCTATATAAGAGACTACTTTTCACTATACGACAAGTTACCTCTACTGTACAAGTGCGCTTATAACTTTGGCTCTTCTGGTACGGGTATTAACTTCATACCTGAGGGAGATGAGTTATTGAAACCCAATCTAGGTATATAAAAGAAGTTCTTATTCATTTTTTTTCTGGGCGGCTTATTTTGGTATTCTATAGTGTAGGGCTTCATTACGCATGAATACTTAAAAATACGCTGACGGTTTCCATTTTTCTATCCTTAAGTGTTTTATACCCCCCCCCCGGTCCAGTCTTCTCCCTTTTTAGTTGATGAATCGGAGCTGAGTAGAGTATTTTTTGATAAGTCGCTTTTAACGAGTTTGCCTCGTTTAGATTGATGCAATGGCAAAGTTCTTCTAGGGAACTGAGTGTGGTTACGTGGTTTGTTAGGTTGCTGAGGTAAAGAAGATGCAAATCAATGAGACTGAGAATTTCTAGGGCGACGGTGACGCCAATGTAATGGATTATTTAAAGGGATTTTAAAGAAGACATCGTTGGTGTATAAAGATTTGAAATACGTCGGACACAAGTGACGAGGAGATGCGTCACGTGGTTCGAAGAAACTTGGCTAGTTTTGTTTCTAAAACAATAGGACTTAAGGTAAACACTTAAATCATAACTTTATAACGATGGCCCAGACGGCAAAATGTAACATAACATTTTCAACTCTAAAGAAAATCCCCAGATCACTCAGAAAAAATACCATGTATAGATGGTTTTCACACATGGAGGATTCATAACATTTACACCAGTAAGCCGGGCTAAAGCAGAAAGCAGACGGGTTTTTGTCCTCCAGATAGCCCAGCCTCCTGGTGTAAATGGTATGAATCCTCCATGTGTGAAAACTATCTATAATTCTAGAATTTTCCAAATGAATTTTTACCCAAGTTAAAACGTCACAAAATAATGTTACACATCGAAAAAAGCTTCAATGTTTATACGCGTGAAACAACCGCAAAAATTCAACAACAAAAAATTATAAGCTCCAAAACGCCAGGCCACAAATATATGAAACCTTTACAAGCCGAAAATGCTGTAAAATCAACATATTTATCCCCAAAAGAGGGAAAAAATATATGGAAGCAAAAACTCCCGGTATATTTAAAATCAGCACCAAAAACTATACTGGCTTCGTAGGTGTAACCATACCATAACGAACTGGGAACATAAACAAAAAAAAGTTGCCGGGCGAAAGGTACATACATATCCAAGTAAATCCAGCGAAAGTCCATACATACTCTAGGGAACTTATTTTTTTTTAAAAAAAAACTCCTTTTTGGCAACCATGGTTGGAAACGCATGATCGCCGTACCGTGCAACACCCGCCGAATATAATATGGGACTTTAAAAAAAGAAAATAACTTTTAAAAACTCGCAGCGTTCCCGTATTAATATTTACTTTAAAATGCAAAGGGAAAGCGAAAGATAAAACTATACGTTTTTAAACCATCCGCGCTTTAAATATAAATTTTAAGAATTTAAACTGTACCTTTAAAGAAAGAAATAATACGCTATAAAACGTAACGCGCTTCATAAACATAATGGCAAAATTTCGTCTGCTATTTTTTTATACGCAACACACTTGAGTTGCATAAATTTGCATACCTACCATCCAACAGGTAACAATATGTTAAAAAAGAAAAAAAAAAGAATTCATTTAAATGGTCAAAATTCTTCAAGGACTTATTTCTTAGCGAGTAATTTTCTTGATTCTTTAGAGGGAGAAAAAAAGAGTCATCTTGGATCTTAGTGGATTCGTAAAACCGTTCCTTAAAAATTTAAATATACAGGGTGTTTCTGATCAGTCTCATAGAAATTAAGGGAGATATTCTTCGGGGAAATCGATTTTGAGTTGAAAATGTAACTTCTATCTCCATTTTGCCTTACAGGGCACTGTTTTCGAGTTAAGATTGTACATAGTATTTTAAGAATGACCTCTTAAATTTAATAAAGAAACCGAAAGACATTGATTTCTAATTTAATTAAGGGGCCATCCCTAAAACACTCAAATCATAACTCTAAAACAATGGCCCGAACAGAAAATTATCATAGAAATTACATTTTCGACTCAAAATCATCCATAGAACACCAACCCTCAAATTTATGGACGCAGATTTATCAGAAACACCCTGTATATAAGACCCGAGTTTCAAAGAGCGTGAAAATTAGCACTTTTGTGGTTAGAGAATGAATGACACTTCCCCCACTCATTGTTGTTATGTTTCGTATTTAAATTTCATAGAATTTTTGAGTGGGATTATTATAATACGTATTTTTTAATGATTTTTAGTTTATGGTTTGATATTGAGAATTTTAAATGAAAGGTAATACGCTTGGTTAGGATTTCAATTAGACGTTCGGTGTTAGCTGTTAGCCTACGTAAGTATGATGCAAAATATTTAACGCTTATTGGGCGTAGGTACACTTCACAATATTCTTTGAAGGTTTTTCTGGGAAATCACGTATGGGTGTTACACGGTTCTTGCAAAGAGAGTGCTTTCACAAATTTCACAAACATGCAAAGGTTTTCAGGTAAAAAACTTATAACAGACTAACCGATTTCTTTTTACACCATATAAATAAAATATTACAATCATTTCTACTAAATAAAACGTTTCAAAAAATTGCGAGACCATCAGCCTATAAACCTACTTATTTTTTTTTTCAAGAATTCTATACCATTGCCACGATCAAAAACAATTTAAGAATGAACATTAAAAGTGTATGTGTTTGGACTAAGTCAAATATTTGCGTTGAAATCGAGAGAGAATTTGCAACTATAACGTATATAGAATCGGAATGTATCCGGAGAGATTGAAAACGTTCAGTGTACACAAGGTCAAAATTCGGGTTAGTTGAACCTTGGACTAATTCTAACGCAATTTCCTGGTAATTCATTCAAAATTTAAAATAATATGGCGAAAAAAAAGGGATAGACAAGTGGATGACGAGCGACATAGAAAGGGTTAATCTGAATTCTAACAAAAAGAAACTACAACCCAAATTATCAAATTTTTGATAAATTCTAATTTCAAGGTCTTTTTATGCCGATTGATAACGAATAATTATATTTAGGTGCTTGTTAAGAGGGGCAAATATCATTATAATAGACAGATATTGCAAATCAATTTGTTTAACAGGATATCTCCAAAACTCTGACAGGTTCGTTTGATGGTTACCATAGAGACATTGTTAAATGAATGGAATATCTAATTGAATTTCGAACCACAAAATCCATGATATAATCTAAATTGAAATCATAATTCCGCATAATAACAAGTTCTTCAATTTATGGCAGACTTATCACAAACACAATGTTATACTAAAATGTCTAAGTTACTCTGTATATAATTCATTACAAATTCCATTTATTAATTAAATAGAAAGGTTGCCTTATCAATTTTCGTAGCGATATAGGTAAGGACTGGCAATGATTCTCTCCATGCCTTCATATACATAAATCTATATACGCAATTGAAATTCTGATTCACGAGAGAGAGAAAGAGAGAACGCTTTTTGATTATAATAAAAGCTAATGTTCCCTTTTATCAGAGGGCGATAATTTCCGAGTCAGGTGTTTTTGATTGGTCTTTGCCCATTCCAGGATATATATGATGATTATACGTAACAAGTCGTTCGCCCCTTCCCCTCCCCCCCTCCCATTTTATTGCTAAATGATATAATCGATTTTCATACTTTAGATTGAGGTTTAAATATTCGAGGTACACCAATTATCTAGATATTTAGTTTCCAATAATCTGCAGAATATAATGTATGAAAAGATGAACTGAAGTGAACCAAACCCTTTCTTCGGTGAAATATTACGGTTGTGTGTGTGGGTACGTAACGTTTTCAGGGTTTATTAGATCGTTCGGAAAATTATTATGGGTTCAAGTAAAGGGTAAATAAATAAATAAATAAATAAATCACTCGTGAAATCATATACATAATAAATATATGGGCTGTAGATCTTGTTATATTATATTGTGGTATCTCCATTAAGGATGAATTCCATGAAATTAGTGTGATCATAAATACGGGGGTATCTGCTATAGGGAATCTCGTGAAATTTGAAAGAAATTCACGGAATTTCACGAAATTTGAGGCGAATCTCGTGAAATCTGGGAAGATTATTACTAATTGCGAAATAGACACGAAAATCAACGATATTAAATCACACAACTTATGAAAAATTCACCCAAAAATGCATAGAGCAAATGATATTCTTCTTAATATCACGAAAGTCTAGATTTTGACTCAAATCATTGTATCAAAACACGGATGATTATCTCAAAATTGGTAAACAAATCGAAACCACTTTGTCTCAATTTCAATAAACATAAAACACCGTGTAAGCATACGTAAAGAAACTTCCAAAACAAAATTTTTCAACCCTTGCCAAAACATTTAAAAAAAAAATGCGAAGAAATATCCCCCTGAAAACGAGAAACGCGCAAATATTTATCACCATAAACGTGTGACCCGACTAAGGAAGGGAAGGACAGACAACGCGTGTAAAGAGGGGGGGCCTCTATAGTCGCGGGCTCATCTTTACAAGTTGCGGCCAAAAATAACGGAAGCTTTTGCTTTGAAAATAATCGACCAAATTCTAAACTCGGAGCGAATTAATAGATCAAGATTCCTACCAGTTTAATTAAAAAAAAAATAAAGAAAAAATACCGATATTATTGAGAGATAAAAAAGAAAAAAGGGGGCTGAAAAATATTCTGGTGCAAAACGGGTTTTCCAATACCTGTAAAAAAGGGCCTTTATTGCACGATTGAATTTGTTAAAATCTTCCTTGAATCTTGAACTAAAATATACATATTTTTTCCGTAATTTTAAAACCGGTTTATTCATTGTCATTTAAATTATTTATTTATTTTTAAAGCTAGTAGGTATAATCCAATTACAGGGATTATAAATATATTAAATTTCCTAATTCCCAGGTTAGGTTTTCCTCGATCATTAATTAGTAAATAACAGAAGTAAATTATATACGCCTGTTCTGAAGTAATAATACAACAAAGGGGCGTTATATATTTCCAATTTTTAAAAATAAATAACTTTAACCACGCTGCATGGTTGCCAATAACTGAATGATTTGAATTGAACAGAATTCTACAAGTTTTTCAGTCGGTTGTAGATAGCGATTGAATTGCGCTAGCAACTGACTGACGGACCGAGGGGACACTCACTCAGCGTGATCAGCGTGCAACCTCTCTACCTTGGATAGTACTAAAGAAATTACACGTTCATCTCAAGGATGAGAAAATGCCTATGAGTTCCCATATTTCTTACTTGGTAGAAAAATTATAACAACTTATTTTGCAAAATTTACTATAAAAATAATTTAGAAATAACCTCTCAAATTTTGAAAACACTAGATTGCAGTAAACAAAAATCCCAAGCTTTTAATAATAATAATAAAAAACATGACTCAGTAGCACTCGCGGTAAATATAATTAAACTTATTTTTCGCGTTATCCTAAATAACAATCAAAAACACGTAAATACAATCGTAGACGTATCAACGAGGTATATTTTAAAGCTCAAATTCATGTTAATTTCGCGTAAATTCAATACGTAAATTTCAAAGAAATAAAAAAAGGCGGCTGGCTGCCTTGAGGTGAGACCCTGATGGCCAACGAACCACAAAAAAGGGTCATTCTTCGCCAAAAACTGATTATGACCCCTCAAAATAGCCTCAATGAAAAAAAGAAATAAATTTCCCATTCTTAAAAAGATGAAATTGCTAGAGGGCATAATTTGGAAGCAAAAAAATAAAAAATGCCTTCCAACAAAAATGGAATGGACAATTTTAGAAAAACTCACCAAATAAATTGGCGTGTTTAAGTAATCCAGCACATTTTCAGGTGGGGTTTGGGGTCAAGATGGGCTTATTTCGGAAGCCAATTACACCGTTTGCCGATAATATAATAGAAATCTCGTAGCGAGGGAAATTTTGTTATTTATTTTTCAATATTACAGGTGAAACAGACTCATTTTCGGCTTAAGAGATTTTGTTTGTCGAGGTAGCGCGACTGGTTAGCGAACGCGTTCTGCCAGTTTTTCCTCCACCAGCGGATTGAAAAGCGGGGGAAACGTCTAGGGCTACGACGCCGGCGCACTAAGAACCAAGAATTCGCGAGGAAAACGTCACGACCAAAAAGGGGATCGTTCCTTAAGAGTAAAGATTCTAATACGGGAAACCGTATTGCGTGAATAAACAAAGGGGTCGCGCATAAAGGAACAAATACACTAGTAATTTTTTGGGCAGAAAGTATAGAGGGACCGATTACCGTAATCTCTGAACATGATGAACCTAAATGGGTGGAAATCTTTAAATATTAGACCGTTTACAATGCTAAAATGATTACAGGTAATCAGTAATAGATAGTGCGCACTAAAGGTGCTACAGAAATTTACTTCCCCGTATCCTAATTTTAACTAAGTGCGATTCAGTGTTGCCAGTAATTAGTGAGAGCAGCTCAGGTTTGGAACTAAAATGAACAGAATTACAAGCTTTTTGTAGATAAAGGTTGAATTCCACTCACAAATGACTGGCAGCACTTCCGTACATTATCTACATAGTCATAGTTCCGCGTGGAATCTGAGACCGATTAGCCTCGTTCAAACTGCGACCACGCGACTCTGATCTGACAGCGGATATTAGTTGGCTAGACTTTAGGCCTTGAGCGAAGGTAATTAATCAGGGAAGTATTTGATGCCATGGTGACGGACAGTGGATTTGGGGTAAGTCACCACCAGCAAGAACGAGGTATCCCTTATTACTTTAGACCTTTGGCTAGCAGGTACCCTATCAAAACTGCGCCAAACTCCACATCATTCCAAATTACGCCAGCAATACATAGTTTTCAGACTAGGAGGATTCATAAAATTTACACAAGGATTCCAGACTACTTGAAGGACAATAGTGCAGACTACTTTGTACTCCAAGTAGCCTGTCCTTGTGTAAATGGTATGAATCCTCCTTGTCAGAAAACTGTATATATTTTTCAAAGAATTTGCGCCAAAATTACTCCCACTATAGGGGCGACGAAGCATTCAATATTTAAAGCCAAAAGGACACTCCAAAAACTTTAGAAAATTTAAACGATAAACAAATTTACCCATCAAAGGTGGACAGGCGATTAAATCTGAACAGACTGTCACGGGTAGGACAGTATAAACGTATGGAGAAAGTGGATAGTAATTGGAGGCGACACCTCCCCCTTCAAGAAGGAACTATACAGGTATAGCTACAATATTTAGGTATAGTAAATGGTTCATCCAGTTAGAAAGAGTGCATAGCGAAAATAAGCGAACCCTTCATTATGCCTCTGAGAGTTTTAGAGTCACTACGATTTGTCCTTGAGCGAGCAAGAAACTTAAGGGGGTCATTCAGCCCCGAGGTCACTGTCATCTTAGTTTGGCTTTGAAGGCCGTTATAGGATTAAACCGGTAGATTTAGGTTTAATCCTCTTCTAAATTTGTCCAGAGAAATTTACGTGGCAAGGAGGATGAAGTCTTTTTCTTTCGCTATTAGAGTAGTAGTAGAAGCATAATCCCAAATCCTACGGGGCTAAGACTAAACCAAGGGGTTTTAATCACTTAGCGAAATCAGGTGTATAATTACAGTCGTCTTTCGTAAAATAATGTAGATATTCACCTTAAAACTAAAGGGAATTTCAAGGAATATTTTTGAATATCACAAAATCTTGAGAATTTTCGAAATAAAACCGAAAATTGAACAGATAATGGTCCAGATTTTTGAAGTGATCTGAATTCGAAAAAACTTAACTTAACACCCCAAAATTAATCATTTCACGTTAAGAAGACAAGATCCTTCATTTAAACTACAATGATACCCCAAGATGAAAAAAAGAACCCCATTAAAAGAATCGGGATTTCATTAAGCTTCGATCAAAATCAAATAATCTCAAAGTCTAAAGTATCAAGACTACATATATACCCAAGGAACAACAACAAGATCCCTTTTAGTTACCTTTCCCCATCTGATAAAATTACCATAAAAGCAATTCGGAATAATCGAAGTTAAGCTTCAAAAGAAATAGCCCTCCTAAAAGAACAAAGAAGATTCCGCCCAAAGTAAGAACCCGCCCTAACCCTTTATTATTAATTCAATACTTTCCCCGGGACCAGTCTTACCAAATTAAATACCTTCCCATTAAAAATACAATATTAGCGATACACACAGCCAGCCCTAACGAGTTTCGTATATAACCAATTATTTTAAATACAAAACGCGCTCATTTAATATCCTTTCATCGTTAAATTTCTATTTCAAGTCTGGTCTGACTGTATCTGTTTTCACAGCGTAGAAGCCGAGGGATCGTATATAAAGTTACACCCAACACCAAATATAAAAGATATTTAAATAAATTGAGATTTAATTCATATCCCTTCACTGAAATTCAATCTGGTCTTTCAAAAAGAAAAAGAGGTGGACCTATTGTATAAACTGAGATGAATGTTTTTTATCGCTGAATTTAATTCAGTGAAATATATTTTAAAATAAAGGTGTAAAAAAAATTCACAAGTGACACACACATTTTGATTCTCTTTTAGAGTCACTTCTTTTAAGAAGGTATTCGTCATGATTTTTGAAATTTAGATGGGCCTTTGTTAAAATGGAAAAAGAGGTCGTGCAATTTAGACACGCGGCCACGTGGGACCCCAGAATAACAAGAAGCCTACGTCACTAGAAAATTTCTTCATCAATTTACATTGCAACTACGCACGTTTATGAAAACTACTGTGGGGACCCTTACTTCTTAGGATCTGATTAAGTTCTGAAGATTTTTTCAGCTCTTATCAAATATTAATAATAACCACCCGGGACTCAACTTCCAAAGATGTCAAATTAAATAGTTTTAAATTAAACGTTCGTTGTTGTTGTTGTGTAAAATTTCACTAACTAGGGGGATGAATAGATTTTTTAAAATAATATTTCAAGTTTTCAACATCACTATTAGCATAAGGCTGATGAAATAACACCGTTAGTGTAAAAAAACGTTTTCTATTATTTGTATCACTAACATCGATAAAAACCCATATTTTAGAGAACACAGGTAAAATAAACACCTGAAAACCTATCCCGTCTATTTGAAGGTATGACGTCATAACAACTTATACTACTTTGTAGACTAAAATAATCCCAAATAATAAAGTTCTATCTATAGGCTTACGACAACTGGTAAAAAACAATATAGATAAAATCTAAATAACTTCATGTATATCCCAGAGCTTTTAATATATCAATTTTGCAAAGTTTTTTGCAACATACAACCACACGTTGAGGAGGAATGACTAAAATTTGTAGAAATATGAGACGGCGTTTACCAAAAACTGAGACGTCAAAAGATGAAAATTATTTAAATTGACGTGTCTTGACCACGAGCCAAAATATAGCTACATACCGAGTTGCTATAGGTGTCGAAATAAAACGTATTTTCTTTACAAAATTACACAATTTGATGGATAAATGATAGTTTTTAAGTAATTCTTTAATAGTATAATGTTTCTTTATACATAGTATTCAGACTAGGAGGATTGACACAATTTACACCAGGAGGCCAGGCAACTTTACGGACAAAGTACATCACAAAGTAGCTTGGTCTCCTTGATGGTATCAGTCCTAGTCAGAAAACCATGTAAATAAGTGGGTATTTCATAAAGTGTCTACTCTAACACACCCATAACTGTTGAATTTATCAGAAATATATCGAAAACTATACGAAAATTCTATTTTACCTCCTTACCCCACAAAAGATACAATTATAAATTTCAAGGTCAAATTTCGAAATCAAGTCCAACAATGCTAAAGTTATTAACGATGCCTCTGGACAAAATTCGGACACTAGGTTACTGGTAATCAAATTTAAAATTCAAAAAACAATAAAATACAATAAACTTGAGGATTATTTCCGAGTATATAATAAAAGAAAATTAAAATTTGTTTTCTGGGTAGCAAAATCATGACGCCATCATAAAGAAAAGATAAAATATTTCCTGGTATATGAAAAAAAAAATCTCAATGAAGTCGAATAAGCTATAACTATCGCACCTAGCCTGGAGTATAGTAAAAAAAAAATAACTTCCAAGAAGTGTACTGGGTAATTCATCGTAGTTGGGCCCATTAAAGCCAAACAATGAAAATTTAACTTAACATTCATGAATAGGATAAAATTTATCCTTGAAAAAATATCACCAATCCGGAACAATTTCCGAGTAATCTAACGGGGAGACGTGTAAAGCTTATACGAAGGATTGGATTGCCTTTTTTGTCAACGATAAATCGTAATTAATTTGAGTTTCAAATTCCGTATAACCGAGGGGCAAATCACTAGTCATCATTAGCGTACAAAATAATTTGTTTCTATATCAAATTAAAATCAACAAAAATTTCAAATATTACTTTCGGGTGAATCTCAAGAAATCTTCGTGAACTTTTATATATTTGGATTGCGAAATCAGTAAGGGAAGGGGCCTCTCGTGAAATCAGAGGATATTTCACGGAGTCGTTTGAATCTCACGAAATTTGAGGCGAATCTCGTGAAAATTGGTGGTTATTTAATAAAATAGGGGGGGGGGGTGAACGCGCAAAATCAATGACAGGATTCACTTTAGAAAACATTAGATAATCACCCGAAATGAATAAATTACATAACGCTATATACCAATCAAAACTAAAATTAGACGTACGCAAATAGTGACATGCCCCATAACGTTATGTACAGAATTCTTCCATGTTGAACGGATTAAAACTAACCTTAATACCTTTGAACTATGGTAGCAGCAAATAGAGACATGTACATTGAGAACATCATCCGCATCCTCTATGACGTCTAAATCAATTAAATGGTTAATCATATTGTACGGAAATGATTCCACGTATTTATTACGTCTAAATGCTCGCAAATAATTATAGGTGATAAGCATTAATGACTGTCCGTACGTCATGAGATTATTTGGCATACGGACACAATTCCCAACATTGAATTATAAATTAACAAACACTGCACGTGAACCCAACTACGGTGAGTAAAACTTAAAAAGCTTACAATATTACGCAATAACAAATTAGCTTATTACAGAGCTGGCCTAAGGTCACCACGAGGTCACAGAAAGGGTTTTTAATTAAGCAGAAACTGAAATAATTGAACCTATATTGTAGGACTTCGATTATAACCCAATAAAACAGCGCGACAACTTATTTCCCATAACCTTAATGGGCTTTTTTACTTTCTCTAAGTCTCATTACAGAACACATTCAACCGGCATATACACCCGGCCCTACTAATTTGCCCGGCAGCCCGGATTTCAAATAATTCGGGAAATTTTCGCGACTGCCCCATTCCAAATTGACCCGCGCATGCGACCAATCCGCGCCTGTCTCCTTTCCCAATTAAAGAAATCTAGAAACGTTACCGATAAAGAAGAATTCACGTGAAATTTGTAGCGGGTTTTGTTGCGGCGCAGATTGGCCATATGTTCAAATAGATTCGTAATAAAGGAAGAACTCGATTTAGGAGAAGAGAAATTCGAGAGAGAAAATAGTTTTAGTCGAGGAATAAATCACTATTGCGAATAAATCGGCGTAAAATTTGCCAATAATCAATATATTTAATCAGATGTTTAATGAAAAATAGCCTATTATATTATTTTTGGGTGAATTTCATTCATGAAATCGGTGTGATATATAGGGAGGATATCGCGAAATTATTTTGGGAAATCACGTGAAATTGGAGGAAATTTCACGGAATATAATCTCACGAAACCGCAGGAATCTCGTGAAATATCAGGGGAAAAAATTAACGAAAAAATAAATGGGAGGAATTGCGCGAAATCAATGAAAAACAATCACAATACAGAAATCATTTAAAAATCACCCAAAATTAGGAATATGAATAATGTCATATGTTAAAGTTAAAGATAACGTTGTGCAAGTGACGTACCCCTCGTTAACTATTAACGTTTGAGAGAGAGTAGCCTATATGGGATTAGCTGCTTATAGAATACAGGGGAGTGCATGCAAATTGGTTGGTACAATGCTAGTTGCTGGTAAAGGGGGTGAGTAGATGGGTGCATGCGTCGAGGAGTGAATTTAAGCTCGTATGGTTCTTTGATGGATGGCCAAGAGATTAGAGCTTCAACGAGGATGCTAATAATTGGTACGCTGATAACAATTTCCCCGTTAATTCGACGACATTAAGTGACTGCATGATTAACCTCGTATAACGCAACCCTAGTTTCCACCAAAAACCATTAAAATTTGGTTAAATACAATGTATTGGACAGTTAAGGGCCAATCACTTTCTGGACGATTAATTCAGTATTTCAATAATTATTAAAAGACCAACCCAAAAGTATAAGGAGGATCCGATCCATCAAAATCTTAACCCTTTGGGCTCTACTCTCCATAAATAAAGAGAAATGAGCGGATGTTCTCGTCTTATAATACGGAAATTTAAAATATAATAAATAAACATTAAAATAATCCTTGATGGTAACGTAGTAGTAACTCACGCTTAAATTAATACTCAAGTGACTTCTCGTAACTAACAATACCTCGTGAAGTTTCAAGGAATTCAACTCCTTGAAAAATATAAATAAATAATTCAAAATTACAACCGATTATTCAAGGCAAAAATTAATATTTCTTTTAAATGTTTCCTTAAATTAGAAGGAAATAAAAAAGTTTTAAAAACAAATTAAAAATTTAAATATCCGACTTTTAATTACAAAAATCTTTTCAAATCACGATTATGAACTAATTTCGAAGCTCTGAAAACTCTGATAACTTAATTAATATCCAGACTTATCCCTAACAACCGCGGCTAAAAGAAAGTCCCACGACATTTCCGTGACCTTTGGGTACGTACGTATGTATACATGAAACCCAGGAAATTTCCCCTGACCTTTTAAACTAATTTAAAACTTTCCCAAACGAGTTCAATCTCCAGAGAAAGAGATTTTACCAGCTGGTATTCTTGGTAGAATATTAACAAGCTTTAAAAATCAGTCTTTCACATCCTTAAAATGCTTAAAAAAAAGTCCCATAAAGATAAAATGTTCACCTAAAACCTAGACCAACCAAACCCTTTCAAACCCAACCGGAGAAAACGCGTACGATGAATCAAAGACTTTCTCCTTCTCCGAGATATAATTAGAAGATTCAACCCAACCCCATAAAACGAGAAGTTAGCTGGTCAGTTGACAAGCTTAATTGACAGCGCTGGACAAAGGGAAAGTTCACGTGTTAGAACTATTGTTTTAACTTCGCGGATAACGACTCACGAGACAAGTAAGGCTGACAAGGCAAAGCGGGGGACACATCCTGTAGATGCGGGATCGAAATCTCTTCAGCTTCTTCCCCAAAGTCCCGATTCTAACCCCCCCCCCTCTTACGCACACCGCGAGTCTAAGAACTCGCGAGAAACAATAGGCCATGTGATGGCGTGGCGGTGAAACTAAAAGGGTTATACATCGACGCAACCAAGCGACATGCATGGCTATATTAGACAAATAGTTGTGATAAGCCCAGGGTCCTCAAGGTTAAGTTTAAAATAAAAGAGCCTTGGGGTCTGGAAGTTCAGTAATTCTTGTAGATGGTTAACCATATATTATCTTAACCATGATTAGAAGAGGGAATTCAGGGGAACTAAGGAAATTATATAGTGCAGTCACTGCTCAGCCTTTTAAGTATTGTACTGTAGCGTCTCGCGATTTATAACCAAAAGGTCATGGTTATGGTAAAACGTGCCTGGCTAAAACCAACCGAAACCACCACCATGCAGACAAACGCAATTAACTTACTCTTTTTGATGGTGAAGATCTACTGATGACGTCGTAGGTATTAAACTTTATCCAAAATTAGTTCCATAAAGGCACAACAATCATACAGTCTTGGAGGTACCATCATAAAAATCCAGTTTTGGCGTTGGTTTTTGTTGTTCACGTCATAAAAATCCAGTTTTGGCGTTGGTTTTTGTTGTTCACGTCATAAAAATCCAGTTTTGGCGTTGGTTTTTGTTGTTGACGTCATAAAAATCCAGTTTTGGCGTTGGTTTTTGTTGTTCACGTCATAAAAATCCAGTTTTGGCGTTGGTTTTTGTTGTTCACGTCATAAAAATCCAGTTTTGGCGTTGGTTTTTGTTGTTCACGTCATAAAAATCCAGTTTCGGCGTTGGTTTTTGTTGTTCACGTCATAAAAATCCAGTTTCGGCGTTGGTTTTTGTTGTTCACGTCATAAAAATCCAGTTTCGGCGTTGGTTTTTGTTGATCACGTCATAAAAATCCAGTTTCGGCGTTGATATTGATGTCCACGTCACAAAAATCCAGTTTTGGCATTGATATTGATGTCCACGTCATAAAAATCCAGTTTTGGCGTTGATATTAATGTCCACGTCATAAAAATCCAGTTTTGGCATTGATTGGTTTATCGCGATAATCCAGTTACGTTGTTAAAGTAATTAAAAATTGATGTAAAAAAAATGGAGTTTTGAGCCTTTGCATATTGATAGCATATAAAAACACTTCGATTGCACGTTGATACGAAATGAAATCCTTTTGATCGCGGGAATTAAGTTGGGAAGTTGATATAAATTCCAGATTTAATGTGACATTCCATTGTCAAGGGGGTCATAACAATCCAGTAAAATTAAAACAACTCCTTAATATTACATTGTTGTTCAGTGGCACTTTTCGTCATAATTTAAAACGACAACGAAAATTTCTGCAATTAGTAAAAGAAAGAAAGAAAGAAAGAAAGAATAAATAAATTAAATATGATGCCATCAAAACATAAACGCAAATCTCTCTTAAATTATAACAGAAACTAGACAAATTATTAGCCAGCCACCGTTTCAAACTGACATTTTTAACAACACGCAGCATTACGAGCTAAAACTACCCGCGGTATTATCACAATAGACGCTTATGTAAGCTATAAATAATAATAAAAGACAACTGACAGGTTAGAATTTACAATAACAAGAATTAAAATATCTGAATAAATAATTTCGGGCCAAGGCTAAAATACTTCTACCAATTGTTGGTATGTACAGGTACTATATAATGGCGTGTACATATACGGAATAACATACGATAAACAAAAGAAGGCGGACCAAAATTAGGGAAAGTAAAAATTCGTAACAATCCAAAAACCATCATCATTCTATTGTGGTCAACGCGAAGAGAGAGAAGAAAAAAAGAATAATTACGCCGTAATTCAAATCAAATTAGGTAGACTGATTATTTCCCTACATTATTTTTCTCGCTGTACACTGGACCATTAGGTCAAACTGAAAAAAATAGGCGAACGTGTAGTAAGTGTAAATTTTCAAAAAGTTCACGAAAATAAAAAATGGTCTTATAATTAATGCAATTAAAATACAAAATTATTCACAATAATCTTAACTCACGAGTCAACTACAATGTTTCATAATATCATTGAACCGAAACCCATTCGACCAAATGTTGATTTTAAGCATGTAAATCTAACCTAACTATAACAGTAACATCGACAGCGCTATCACACTACTTCCGCATTTACACCGAAAATACCTTAACCACTTCACACAATTCAACCCATATCACTAGCTCAAACGCTCATTGAGAATTTTGCCAATTTTGATCTTCGCAAAAACGACAAAAGGTAGGCAATACAAAACATAGAAACACGAAATCGGGGTAACCGTCGAGGTACCGGACATTTTTCGAACCCCCGTATATGAAATCTGCGTATATCTGACCACCCTGTCAAAAATATCCTACAGGGCGGCTCAAACAGACAATTGTCCAACCCCTTATATTAACGTCTCCTTGGGTGCGTGGTCCCCTTTTGCTGTATAGTCCGCTTAATGGCAATCATTTCGGTTTATATTCTTATTGGGTGGGCATTGTGGCCTGTACAAATATCATTAGATAGAGAGACAAACAAGGTAAAGGCGGATAAAAGTAAATGTAATCTACCTTGCCGCTCGATGAAATTATTAATAATATATAAAAGGCAATGAATGAACCAATCCTATCTATTCCTCCGCCTATAGGAACGAAAAGTCGCTTGCTCAGTCAGTGGCAGCGCAAAAATCCCATCCGGATACTTTTCCTGGGTGACCCCCCAAAGCTAGTCAAGAATGAGCTGAGAGAAAAATCCCAGTGTTTGTCTAATATTGGATCTTGGAAGCGCCAGCGAGATGAGGATTGGAAGAGGCTGAGCTAGGCCGTAGCATCCCATCTCTCCCCGTTCATCTTTCGTTTCGTTCTTTCCCAAAGGTGTTTGCCTTGCACTTCAAAGGAAATGGAGAAGAGATGGCCTTCTTCACTCGCCCCCTTCCCCCTATCTCTCTCTTCAGCCCCCAATCCTCTTCCACTCTTCTTTAACGGGTAACTTCAACATTATTATAGCGTCTTAGAAAACGAGGATCAAACAAGACGTCGCCTGATGCCGTAGACACATAAGCTTAAACGGGGTTAAGAGGGTAAGATTGTGTGTAGATACGATTCAAGAGGACAAAGTTTTTGTCGGGGATGATAAAAAATAGTGTTGGCCGATATCGCGATTCAACCGATGTTGATACCGACGTTTTACTGGAAACTATACCGGTTTTAATCGATTATTAACCTAATGAAACCGATATTGACCTATTGTCAACCGATTTTCACCCGATTGTCAACGATTTTCACATATTCTTAACCGATTTTCACCCGATTGTCAACCGATTTTCACATATTCTTAACCGATTTTCACCCGATTGTCAACCGATTTTCACATATTCTTAACCGATTTTCACCGATTGTCAACCGATTTTCACATATTCTTAACCGATTTTCACCGATTGTCAACCGATTTTCACATATTCTCAACCGACTTTTACCGATTATGAATCGATATATGGGGCAAAATAACCTCGGCAAAAATCGGTAAAGTTAATATGCCTACCAATAGCAAAAAATATCTTCAGATAGTTTTCCTGGAATCTTTCTAAGCTAGCATTAGGCCTATCGACTTACGATGCCTAAAAGTGATTTCCAATGTACAAAAATACTTTTAGGGGCGGAAAAGCTAGACTCCTTTACAGGAAACAGGGGCGATACAAGGGAACAGTCTAATAAAATTCTAATTCAAATCGTATATATTGAAACAGAACTTGTTGATAAGTTCAAAACGGAAACGCAACCGAGTGCCATAATTTGAAGGAGTTTATTCACGCAAACAAGTACTAGTAGGCGTGTCTCAATCGTAATGAGATCCATCGAAAAGTATATGGCCTTTTACAGAAGGCGAATGGTGGTGGATGACCCGAAATGGGAATAGATAGCTAGCTAGTTACCCATGGGAGAACAAGGTTTGCAATTAAATTGCATTCTCCATGGGGGTGAAAATTAAATGAAGACAAATATCCTGAAAGCCGACAGAAACACCCAGAAACCCAAACTAAATAACTTTGGACAGAAAAGAGTTGGTCGCTTCAGATTTCCGTTAAAGAGAAGGTAACACGTCGCAAACGCATCATGATTTTCCATTGCTTCTTAAAGGAAACGTTCAGGTATCATAACATTTACACCTTTAAAGAACGGCCTTTTTCTAAATCTAAAAGAAAAAAGATTTAAAAAAAAAATACATGATCTCTTATTTTCAAAATAATTTGCATTACATTTAATTAGTCTTAAAAACCAGGACTATTGTTCCGCCATTGGTTTAGTGGCGTCTGCTAGCCAGAACCTCTTACCGTTACGGGATTGGTTGAATTCTCACAGAGGTTCTGGCTAGCAGACGCCACAAAACAAATGCCGGCGCAGTAGTCCTCGTTTTTAAGACTAATTAAAATGCTAACTATATCGTAATAAGAGATCATTTACTTTTTTATTTTAATATTTTACCTTGTATATTTAGAATTAGGCCGTTCTTTTAAGGCATAATGTTATATTACATAAACCTTTCCTTTAAAATAAATCATAACAATTTCACCTTCCCTTCACATTGCAAAGCTAACACCTGAAACAATTCGCCGACCTAACAACTGTCTGGATACAGAATAGGATAAAATTAAAACATGGCCTAATTAAGATTCTGAAGGAAAAAAAAAAAACCAGTGAAAGGTTGGCAGATTCCAGTCAGTTCCGATATCAAAGCGGATTTAAGTTTAAAGGCAAAGTTTTATCCATCCATCCATTGTTCAGTATATCTTTAAAACGAGGGGGGGGGGGGGTTGGTTGGTTGGCTAAGGTTGGGTTGTCGGGATCGAGTAAAAAGAATAATGGTCCCTCGGGTACTAAACCAGGTTGGAAAAAGAGGGAGGCAAGCCCCGGTACACCCGGTAGACGTGCTCGAGAATCCTAAACAGATTTCAGCCGCCCAAGAAAAAATAATAAATAAAAGAAAATTTTCACGCTTGTTTATTTTTCAATTTTCGTTCTTTTTTCGCTGTTTTTGCGGTTTTACTATCGTCGCCGTCTGACCTACAACCGGGGAAACGTCGAGATTTTAATTCGGTATTAAACTGGATCAGACTAAATACGCTTAAGATTGTTTACTAGTCAATAAGGGTGCAGATATCGCTACCTTCCTGTGTCAATATCTAAATTTGAAATTTCTTAGTTACAAAACTTGCTTCCAATTTCTCAGTTTCGTATGCCCTAGCAAATGTTCTTGAACAGGGTTCATAAAACTTTTGGAAAACCGATTTTCCTCAGTTTTCCTGGTTTTTCCCCATATATTTCCCCGAGTTATCCATTCTTTCCCCATCAGGGTTCATACAACTTTTGGAAAACAAATTTCCCTGAGATTTCCAGGTTTTTCCCGTATATGGAGCCAATGTTAACGAAGGGGGGGGGGGCAAATACGACTATTACGTAATCAAAGGACATCCACGTATCTCTAGTAGAACCAGAGTTTTGAGCCTCCAAAGTTTAGTGTAACGCTAATCATATGGAGGGTATGTTTATGAACATTTTGCTTTATGAACCCTGCCCATATATTTCCCCGAGTTATCCATTTTTTCCCCATATATTTCCCTGAGTTATCCATTTTTCCCCCATATATATACTCTTGTTTTCCAGGTTTTTTCCCATATATTTCCCTGAGTTTTTCAGGTTTTTTCCCCACATATTTTACGAAAAATTCTAAATTTCCCCGATTTTTTAGCCACGTTCGTACGAACCCTGTTTGAAAATTTGGCGCAAATAGATAATTGTAATTATAACCCTTTTACATAAAGGAAATAGTTAATCAAATTAAACCAATATGTAATAACGGTGTATGCGTATGTCAGATAAATTATACCAGCAATTAATTTCCATTAGAAAAAAAAACGTAACCAGTTGAATTTCACTTTCAAATCATAATCCAATTAATTCACTTCAGTACTGGAGACTAGATTTTTTCTCTTTTTGAAAATATGGGCCACACACTGAATAAGAGCCCAATTAACATAAAAGGTAAAAATCCTCCCTTTCCGGCGCTGCACGAGATGGGACTCGTACCATACTAAAAACTACATCACGCGAATAAGATTCATTTTTATTCGATTGTATAAGATTTAGTGGAGACTTTTAGTCTACGAAGCGGACTTAACTTATTTAACAGAAAAACCCTGCGGGCAAAGTTGAGAGCAATTTTTTATCCACTATTCAAATTATTTCAAGAATTTAGAAAAAAAGCGGTTTTTAATAGTTTATAAGCTTGTAAACGAATGCCAGTTTTCTAGGCTCGAGCAATACAGACTCAGAGTGACCCAAATATAAAAAGAATGAAATATTATTGAAACATCGAATCGCCTAGGGCCAGTCTATCAATTTGTTTTTGTCAAAAAAAATCGAGAAAAATTAAGGAATTAATTGGAACATGATTACCCCTAACTATTTCCGTGTTCATTACATAAATTGGCGTGTTCGTATCAATAATTTATACTAAGAAGCAATTGTCTCAAAAGATACTAATTAACTAACAATTAAAAATACAACTTCGTGGACAACTTCAAGATGAGCGTTTTGGAAACCATTTTTAAACCACTTATAAGGAGCGACTTTGAATTTTCCCTAACTTTCCTACAAATTTAACAATTTTGTTCCGTCAGTTTTGGGGGTTACGACCCCCTCCCCCATATTGAGCCTAACCTAAACCGAAACCAAAGTCTAGCCAAGCCTTATCCCCATTACGGGGAAAATTTAAATAAATAATATGGTATAAAATCTTTGCAAGCAATATGTTTTTTTATATCATTGCAATCTGTGTTGTCAATCCCACAACAACATATTCAGTTTTAAGATTTTTTATCATTCTTGGAAATTTCAGTATAAACTAGCTCGAAACGTCACAATTTTAAAGCAAAAAGGAGGCGGTTTCAGTCAAGACGGGAGCCGAGGGACTATGGTAGACTTTGTAGAATTTTTTTTTAAAATATAACGCGTCAAGATTCTTGACTTTGATGGATTAAATTCCTCTTTGGCCACGACTGGTAATAAATGGGGCTCTTTTATAAGATGCCATAAGAAAGTACTCCCTCAATTTGCTTTGTAAAAAGGCTAACATTTGTTCCAATTAAGGAGTAAAAAATTAGGACTACAAAAACCCTCTATTAAGTTTTGTCAAAGTTATATACAACCCCCGCCCTCCATTCCCTCTCACAAAACGAGAATTCTGACGTTTGATATACGCCAGTGCTTTCCCGGTTAAAAACAGTCGCTTACTCCTACTAAGGCTTAAGTAAAGTCAACTTTAAAAACAACTTCCTTTCGCGGAACAATGATATTGTTCCATCTAAAGGCCCAGTAATTAGGCTTAACGTATATTGCCCAAACTAATTATGAGTTGATTACGGGAAATGAAGGCTTACCAAAAAAGCAGGAAAACATAACATAGAACGACAAGTTGCACCATCCACGCTTGTTATCAACCTAACTTCCTACAGTACAAGGTGTTAAAATTAAAAACCACCAAGCTGTCAGCTGCTACAGAAGCCTTGGCTGTACATAAGCTAATAATTAATGAACCGCTAAGACGCTGGCGCCACCTCTGACAAACCCTTGTAAACAAAAAACATGGATGCGATAAACTAAATACCCTGGATTGTTTTTTGAGAACTTCCTGCGTCAGAACAATTTATTGTAACGTTTATTCATGATGTATTAATTTTAATTACAATAACAATCATCATAAGATGTTTTCAGGGGGGAAAACAGATATTACTGGCATTTCTATTTTCAAAAACAAAAGTTTCTGATGTGGGGGGGGGGGATGAAATCAAATTCATTATCAAACACAAAGATCAACACACGCAATTAATTTTTGTATTAATTTTTATCGTCTCTTTTTTGAATTGTTAGAGAGTCAATATCTATATCATTTTCATCCTTTTCATTAGCATTATCCTTGTTATCCGGCAAAGCGAAGAAAGCCCAGCTCATTGGTTCAGCTTTTTTTAATCTGACTTCCACCTTATTTGTTGTGTAGAGAACGGAGCTTCCAGGAATATTGGCTATTCCGTACAAATTCAAGGGCAAATCAAATACATTCTTCTCAGGGCCAAAGGTGATTTTCACGTTCAATTTAACACTATTAGCTTCTACAAAGGATTCATCCGGGATGGGAACTTTGGCATAGATATTGAGGTAAACATCGGTAGCAGTTTGAAACCAATCATAACGGCAACATTGCTTCAATTCCTGCGTAGTTTTGACTTTAATCCACGTGTGTTTGCCAACAGTGCAACCTTCTTGCTCCAAGAAACTATTAAAATCTGACGTTTTCCTAATGCAGCAAGTCCAATACTTCATTCCTTCGTGAAAAACGGGGGTTCCGGGATGATGCATACAAGTTTCATTGTTATCCGACTCCTTTTCAAAGGTTTTCCTGCAACCACCATTCTTGCAAGAGGTTCCTATAGCAACTTCACCACTTTCATTACTATCTTGGTTGCTATTAGAGGTGTCATTAATTTTTGCAAGCTCGTTCTTCAGTGAAGGAGCGCAGGTGAATTTAAGAGGTTCTAAAGGCGCGTCACCACATGGCCTTTCCATAAATACTTGGGGTTTTCTCACTGGTGTGGCTTCAACCTCATCAGGAAGATTATCATTTGTGACCTGATAAAGTTTTTAATCACCACCATTATATACCAAAGTTTGAACTATTTTAATTAAAAATTGAGGGTTATATTTCTGTACAGGTACTTACTTTGGGTTTTTCGGGTTCCACGGGTTTAATATTTGAGTGTAAACCTTTCGTGCACCCTTTGATGTTCAAAAACTCGGTAAAATCCGTTGTTTTTTTGGTACAGCATGACCAGCCTTTGTAGGCATCATGGAAAACCGGCGTTCCCGGGTGATGAATGCAAGATTCCGGTTTATTATTGGCGGGATCGTATTTTTGCCCGCATCCCCGATTATAGCACAAAATTTGCGCCATTATTTACAATAATTTTCTTAATAAATTAACAATAAAACTTAACGAAGAAGATCCGACCGAAACAACGCGGTTTCCTAGCACGCGAATTTTCTAGAATGAAGAGAACCGGAAGCGGAAGTAGAAATATGATTGGGTCAAGTTGGATATTGACGTCTAAAACTTAATAAATAAAGGCTGGAATTGGTGCAATAGTTTCCAGTTACAACCGAAAAAATAGGTAATGCTCAAGATGCAATTAAGTTTTTAAGTAGTAATGCGCAATTTTGAGAAATGTCCAATAAAAAATGTCTTATTTCCTGCCCTGGAAGAAAATCCATTACGCAACACCAAATAAAGTTCGTCTGCTACAAACGTCATATTACTTCCCCTCTAAGCACAGGTTAAATTGATATATTGATAAGTGGACCGTTTAACCTAACTAAAATGATTAATAGGTTTACAACCATTCAATCGCGTTTTTTTCACGCAACCTGTAGCATTTTCCAATCAATAACCAAGTCGCATTTAGCTACATTACGTAAAAAAACTGGTCATAGTGTAAGCAACTGTAAGAAAGCTTTGGAAGCCACAAACCAAGACTTGGATAAGGTATGAAATGAATGACAATGCTTCCCTCCGAGTTTTTATCTATAGCTAAAAACTGTGAATGGTCACTTTAAAGGCTATAAAATGGCTTGAAGATCAGGCCCAGAAACAGGGATGGGAAAAAGCTATAAAACTACAGGGCAGAGCTGCTAATCAGGGACTAATTGGACTTCATATTCAAGGAAAGACTGCTGCTTTGATTGAAGTAGGTCAAATGACCTTTAGTGAAGTACAAAACTAACTAATTATTTTCTCAACAGATTGGCTGTGAAACTGATTTTGTAGCAAGAAACACTTATTTCAAGGATTTAGTTAAAAATGTCACTAGAGCATGTTGCAGTCAGTTATCAGATAATTTGACTATCCAAAATGGTCAAGTTATTAAAGTACATTACATTTTAACCTCTTTACTCATACTCAAGTGCATAGTCCTCTCAAACTTCTCATTTAAACATAATTTTAGCAAAACATCACTGCAGACCAACTAGGTTCATTACCATTGAATGATACCAAAGTTCAAGATCAAGTGGCACTTGCCATAGCTCACCTAGGAGAGAACATCATTCTAAAGCGTGGCCTCTTAATTCGTAGCAATGATGACATCAGTTTAATGGGAGCTGTCCATCCTGAAGCCCAAGCTACCAATGATTCCACCACAACTGGTACCCATTTTAGTGCCTCCACCAGTCCCCTAACTGAAAATGAAGCCAAGTGTTAATGTTAACCGATATGTTTTTACTTTACAGGCACATATGCTGCCCTAGTTGCTATTAAAGCTGAATCCCAACTTGACCCTAACACTGGTCATCAATTATGTATGCAAATTATTGGAATGAACCCCCAAGTGATAAATAGGCCCCATGATCCCAAAGAGGTAGAAAGAACAGCGGAGGTAAAGGTTGAAAAAGTTTCAACAGGAGAGGGGGAAGAGGAAGAAGAAGAATACGAAGTCATTCCTGAAAAGAATGAAATCTCTTTAATGCATCAAGAGTTTATTTATAACCCTGAAATCACAGTTAAAACTTTTACTGACGAAAGAAAGGTAGAAGTTATTGATTTTATTCGATTAGAATGTGGGGAAAGCGAAACAATGGCCCAAGTTTAATGTAAGGATTGCTAAGCCTTGCGCGATATTGATATTTACCTGTTATTCCTAATAAATACTTTTTTTCCGAAATAAAATAGTATAAACTTAAATCTTGGTTTCCTTAATCATTTGAACTTATTATTTCAAACATAATTAATATTAGTTGTTGTGATTTCGATGGATAAATAAAAGACAACGTGACATCGACAAAGAAAAGAATTCATCTTTCTCAAGATCGAGCGGGAACAAAATGACGTCGTATATGAAATAACATAAGCGATTGGCCGGTATGTGTTAACAGATTTTATTGGCTGAAGTTGTGTTTCTGTCAGTCTGGGAAATAAGGATATTTTTTAAACTAGTCCTTGGGACCAGTGACCCCCCTATGTCCGAAATAATAAACTGGTCCCAGCCTTTGTTCTCCTATAGATTTGCAATTAATAAACTGGTCCCGAGGACCAGTAACCCTCACTTTTTGAATTAAAAAACTAGTCCAAGCAATTAATAAACTGGTTTTGGACCAGAGGAAGTGTGTGTGCTATTTCCCAGACTGGTCTCTGTTGAACTGTCGTCTGCTATAATGCCCGGGCAGCCCGGTTTGAAAATATTGAAATAGGACTTAACGAAAAATAAATTTAATTACGAATTTAATTAACTAGGCCTACAATTCGATAAAATAGTTGTGAAATATGTTAAAATATTGCTTAAAATGCTTGTTAATCATAAATAGAACCAAAACTATAAGAATAACGCCTTTAGCTAGAAATTTAAGTGATCTAAAATCAAGTACTAAGCTTCACAAAGTTAATACTACTCATTGTCAAATTAACCATCGAAGATATTCTACGAATAACGATCAGATCTTTAGAGAAAGAGCGGCTGAAGATGAAGAACAGCCTCCACCCGAAGAAAAACCCCAGCTTTATCCTGATCACATACCAACAACTGATTTACAAAAAGGTTTGCTAACCATTGGATCAGCTTTTCTAGCCTTGACGGACCCTTTTCGGGATGGTAATACTTACGGATTGTTTCTATAGAGTTTTTCTAAAGATTAAACTCTAAAATTACTATTAGACATGGTAGCTGTTTTAGGTGAAACTACTGGTTCTAAAGCTTTAACGGGAATCTTAGAAAAGATGAGATGCAATGAAGAAGGTCAAGAAATTCTTATGTAAATCCTAAATGGTTTATAATTAATTTTACCCTAAATAATTTATTTAATAGTCTTGTAAATTCAGAGAACGACCTAGAATAAACTCATCTACAGTTAACTTTGATAAACTAAGAGCCTTTCCCCCAAACACTCTTGGAAATGTCTACATTACTTTTATGGACAAAAATGTATATATTTAAATTTTTTCTCACTGTTATCAAAAGCAACTTAAAAGTATTCTTATTCATAGAATATAACAGCGGATAGCCGCAAACCCGTTCATTTTGTTGATGATGAGGAACTAGCCTATGTTTTGCAGCGTTATCGTGAAGTACACGACATAGTTCACGCTTTATTAGATCAACCTACAAATATGCTAGGGGAAGTTACTGTAAAATGGGTTGAAGCGATACAAACTGAATTACCAATGTGTATTGGTGCTGCTATATTTGGTGCTGTTCGACTAAAACCAAAGTATATTAGACCTAGTATATTAATTAGCCTTAAAAATTTAATCCAAAACTTAATTTTTCCTTCATTTTAGGCAAACTATTAAATACACGAATGTTATGTTACCTTGGGCATTGGATTGCGGTAAAAATGCTTCATTTCTGATGAATATTTACTTTGAAAAACGCTGGGAACAAGACATAGATGAACTAAGAGCCGAGATAAATATCCCTCCAATCCCAGAAGCTTGATTGATGTTGACTTGTTGTTATTTATGACTGTAGATGAAATTAAAAAATTGTTATTAGTAAATAAATAAATAAATAAATAAATAAATAATTTCAAATTAATAAAGCATTTAATTTTAAAACTGGTTTTTAATTTGTTTTTTTTTCCCCTATACAAAATGATTTGCATATTATATTATATATTTTTTTTTATAAATTACACTGATATTGTGCCACTCACCAATTTTTCTAGTTTAGTCCCAAAACTCATAAACTTTGTCCGCTAGCTTTGTTTACTGTCATCAAGAAGTTATATCTAGTATCTCAGAGAGAAGGTATAAATTCGCCAGATTTCCAGCTTTATCTCCAGTCCAAACGTATAGTAGGTCCGGAGTCAATGCCCGTCTCTAAATTACAACCAGCATCTCATTGGTTCTTGAAAACTTACGTCAGCACGACGACGCGAGTGACGAAAATTACAGTCGTATTTTCCGACTAAGGAGAGGCGAAATAGCCCGGCGCCTCCTTTTACGTCCCCCCTTGTATTTTGAAAGGGGGACTGGGACTATGGCGCCCGGCGAATACAAAGGCATCTTAAACCTTCTCTCTGAGATACTGATATAACTTCTTGCTGTCATATAAGTCATGGATCTGCTAATTTTAAAGTTAATTTTTCTTACTTCAAAACAAGAATGACTAATTAATTAATTAATTAATTTATAATTCACATTTTTATAGTTTCCAAAAAACACTAAATTTGCCTCTATTTTTATGAATACTGATATGTTAATTCTAATTCTACTTCCATCTAATTATCAACACTAAAAATTTTGGGAATATTACTGTAATACTGTCATTTTGCTTTGTTTATTTTTCAAAGTTATTTCCACACAAACATTAATTAAAATTTTGAAATAATTAGGCACTGTTATTTTTTTTATGTATAGCACGATTCCTTTTAACCCCCAAAAGTTTTACCCAAAAAGCCCAGAAACTTAAATATTAAAAAAAACCCAAAAAACCAGAAAAAATAAAAAAAAACCCAGAAAAAAATAAAAAAAAACCCAAAAAACCAGAAAAAATAAAAAAAAAACCCAAAAAACCAGAAAAACTAAAAAAAATGAGTTTCATTTCATAGACATCTATAATAATTTGTTATCCACAATAAATATTCTATACTATCAAAAATTACGCACCAAACGTTTTTTTCTTTGCATTTCCTTAAAAATTTCTCTTAAGGCGGCGTAGAATTTAAAATAGTTTCATTTTAGACCAAATCCTTTTATATATAAATTGGTTCGATTTGGGTATTTATTTAGTAATTTTAATTTACCTCGCTTACACTTATAATATATGGCTATATCAAGTTAATTATGCCGTAAACTTAAAATTTAATTAATTTTGCGATAATTTTTGCAGCGATTGGAAGACTGATGACTTAATAACAATACTGCGCTGTCGTAATTGGCCAAATACGCGTGATTCAAGCGTGCTTGCAAAGCTGCTGCTGCTGTTTTTATTATTAAAGCCAAATTATTTAAGTTTTTCAGGTTTATATACCTTCCTAAAAGCTAAAATTTCGAGTTCAGTCAGTAGATTCATTTACAATAGACCGTTTCCTACAAAGACCAATACATTTTGAAAAGGGCGCCAACTTACAATTTATGGTACTGTTTTCAAAACGCACATATGCTGGCCTTAAACAACGCGGCTATACCCTGCACCCATTTACCTATATATAGAAGGCCATAATTATGACCATGGATACTTAAGTTTATTACTTACTGAAATAAAGATTAGTACATCTTTTCGGGCCGTAGACAATAAGTTCCGGTTTAAGTCTGCAAAAAAACCCATTCCAAATTTTTTTTAAGTACTTTATACCCCTGCATCATTTTTGGCGACTTTTGGGAATGAATCGGACTATTTTTTCGACGTTTAATGCTAATGCTCCGCAATAATTTGTCAATCCTACAGTTTTTTATTTTTCGTATAAAGAAATACTTATATGTTCTTCGTCACCATTTTGTCCCTCATGAGGACGATCACAGTCAAAAGTTAAGAATCACTATGTACATAGTCACTTTCGTTAAATTGGTCATACACGAATACCATCCCACGAGGCGAACACTAAAACCGTATGAAGAAACCCGTTGCGATTATACCAATTATAATTGCAGTCTCGGAGTGTAGTAACTTCGTGATTGGGTTTGAACCCCGCCTCGTTTAGTATTTTAGGGATGCGTATCAATTTCCAATTACCTTCGGCTAACGACCTTTGCGGTTAGTGGTGCAAGACGGTATGGCGCTTGACCAGCGGCCATTTTCCAGGCATCTTAGCATTCTAGCGCCTCGTAGTTCGAGGCCTTCGGCACAGTCGAACGTAACAGTCTCGTTAATTCGATAATAAAACTGTACGTTGACAATGGTGGCACCAGCGGCTGTACCAGGATAGGTGCAAGCTGGAATGCCTGCATCACGGAACATAGCGCAATCAGAGACGTACCTTTAGGGTTTTGTTCGCGTACAACTTACACGGCGGCGCCGGGCCAGACCAACGGCTATTTTCCTGGCAAACGACGATGGCCGTACCATCCATCATGAAGCCAGTATTGCAGGCAAATTGTAGAACATCCCCACCGCGATACTCTCGCTGAGTTAGACCCTGGATATAACCGTTCTCAGGCGCTTCTGGTATATCGCAAATTACCTCTATCGAAACAATAGACGAAATATGACACTCTGCAGTGAAGGAAAGGGCGAGAAGAAGCGTGTTACCTTCGCATTCTGGAATGTTATCGGACCACTGTCCAGTATCCAAGCAAGTAATCTGCGGTGAACCTCTTAGACCGTATCCTTTGGGACACGAAAACGTAGCGGTGGCTCCAACATTACGCGAATTCGTGTTCATATCCAGGCCTTCGTACTTGGACCCGATTAGTGTCGTCGTATTTCCCACTTGTACACTAGCATTGTTGACTATTGCGACCAAGTCGGGACACTCAGTCACTGTTGGTTGAATTCCAAATAAATTTTTAAGATATTGAATATTACATCACACGCCGACTAGCAATTTTACCTTCACAATGGGGTACTGGGTCTGACCAATTTCCGGAAGGTAAGCAAGACGCGTGTTGGCTTCCGTAGAGAGTTTGGCCATCTCGACAAGTAAAGGCCACTTCGGTAGTCATTCTGGTGTTGGAGTTGCTGATATGAAGACCCGGAACTTCCGCTAACGGTGGGCAATGTATAGCTAAAACAAACAGTTAAGATTAGAAATATTCATGAAAGTAACAGATATAAACGTAGTAGAATAATTAAACTTACCAGCTACAACCAGATCAACCGAATGGCGATGTCCCATAGGACTAACGCAAGTATAGCGACCAGTATCGTCGCGTTGGGCGTGATAAATCGACAACCGATATTCGAGTTGAGGGTCACGATTTGGTTCATTGGTCCAGCCTTTCGAAAACAATTACACTGAAGGAAGTGCCTTGGGTTTACAACGAACGCTAGGAAAATATACCTTCGGGATATTTACGATACGAATGGCTAACTTCCCACGTCGGTGTGCCGTACTTTCGTATCCACAAGCACTCCAAATGTAAAATGGCTCCTGGATAAACAATCAACTTTCCGTCGTTACTTTGGGCAATGGGGGCCACTTGGTTTCGAAATAGTATCGTCGGGGGTTTTTCTACTAAACGAAACGAATCGAGGTTATCATCGAGGACGTTCTTATCAGTGACGTAAAAATAATCACTCCTACGTGCATAATCGTTCTCTTGGGACAGTCCAAAGCACGATGGCTTGACCCCGTCCCAATCTCCGTAACGGCACCGTCGTCGGACACTCCCAATCAGTGTAAATTTGCCGATGTCCTTACAGCGAAACACGAGTTCCGTGTCCGGTGGTAGTTCGGTGGTCTCTTCAACAATACGTCGGTCTCCGTGAAACGCGATGACGTTGGGCTCAGAATTACGGAAAATGCAGGTTTTGTTGCGTCTTTCTTCTGGAGGTGGAGCGGTCTGTACTTCATCTTCTGTTTACAACAAAAATATAGTTTCCGATCAGTTTAGTTTCAGGACAGCGTCAATGACAATGCGATGCCCCTACAGAACCAAATGAGGGATAGGAATACAACAGATATGACACATTCCCATAATGCAACACACTTAAGTACTATAGCTACTTATACGGGTATGTAATGGGTAATACAATGAACCATAGCAGGGAAAATAATAACTTATATTGAATACTGGGTTACAATAACAACTGGCAAGTACTTCCAGATAACTGAGATATAATAAGTCGTTCCCGAAGCTTACCACACTGGTTAGCCCTCCCGACCCAACTTCCGTCTTCGCAAACGATAGACCAAGTTGTTTTTTCGCCTGTAATGCCCGCGATACATCGAAAGCGTATTTCCGCCCCGTTTGGAAAGGTACCCCCACCCAAGAGTTGACCGCCTTCCTCTTCACCCGTCGAAGACGAGCTGGAACTCGTTTCTGGTATACTGGTCGTCGAGGACGTGGTTCCAGTGTCCGTTTCAACCTCTCCTTCCGCCAAATACTTATCCCCTAAAAGGGGTGACTCTACTTCCGCCGGTTCAGGTTCGGAAACGTCGAAATTGTCGGTGGTAGCCGAGTTTTTGACAATGGGTTGATTAGAACCCGCTTTAACCATGGTGGGGTAAAGAATACTATTTTGCAATCTTTCCGGTAAACTGCAGGCTCCCCGAGGTAAGGGACTTCTGGCGGTGTTCTCCGCGGAAGTTGGAAGATTTCCGGATCCGCTGCCCGAAAAGTCAACGACGCTGACGGTACTTCCTTCCGGTTGTTTGAATTTGGTTTCGCTTTCTTGAATAGAGTCTTTCAAGCGCGCGTGTGGACAATTTTTGGGGAAGCGGAGGAACGAAAGGGTTTTGGGAAGAAAAGAAAATAGCGAAAGACAAACAATGAAAACGAGATATTTTAGCATAAAGTGGGGAGTTAGTAAAGAGTATGGCGTTGTAACGGTATCTAAATACACATTGGTCATGTTTTCCCATCAAACTCATCGTCAACAAAGTTTCGGAATTTAAGTGGACTCGCCGCAGTTCACTGACCCTCATTTTAATAAAATGAAATAAATTTAAACTTCTGACATTAAATTCCATAGACATTAGTAGGGTTTCAGAGCCGTTGTTTCTTTAAAAAATAGACATAAAGGAAACATTACAATCACACGTGACGTTTCCCGAGTTTCCTCAAAAGAATTTATTATGCAATAAATTAAAGGTCTTCTCACTAAACTTCTCTCTGCTTTTCGAAAAAACCTTGTATAACACTGCATAACATTAAACGCCATCAATTACACGTCAGATATTCCCATCCGCTTTCGCAAAACCTAATCCCTACAAGTGAAATCCTTCAAAGATGAAATAGTACGACGCAGTCTAAGACGATAAGCCGGAAATATATAACAAAAATATTGGGATGACGTGATTTATATATCCGAACGAGAAAAAATATATCAAAAAAAATTCCAAGTTTTGGAAAAACCGTTTAGAATCCTTATACTACTACCCATAGAACGGGACAGCCCTCTACCAACCCTTATATTACTGTCTTTTTTATTTAGCTCCTGAATATCCTATAGGAAAGAAGGAAAAATCATCTGGATTTGATGGTCGAACACAAGAGAAAAAAAAAAGGAAAGAAAGAGAAGCAACCGAGCTACGAGAATTCCATTCGACGTTTTAAAAGATTTTTCTATACTCGCTTTTTCACCAAGTGTAGGCATATATACTGAGCCGGGATGAAGGGTCAGACTGAGGTCATTCTAAGAAGAACCACTACCCTTTCTCCCAAAAACTCTAACAAGAATTGATTCAATTTCCTCAAAAATGTTCCATGAAAACAGTTTTTTTAGAAGGAACCGTTAAAGAAGTAAAAGGGATTGGAGTTCGATATTCAAGGGATCATTAAAGACTTTTTATTCTAACTGTACAGTAGTCTTAAGCAATAAATTTCATACTTTTTAGAGTTTTTGTGGAAGGAGTTAAGAGAGAGAGAAAAGAGGGAGTAGGGTTGGTAAGTTCTCGTTCGTTCTTTTATCGAATTTATGGGAACGCGTTAAGAATTGGACGTAAATACTGTTCGGCATTCAAGCGAGTCCATTTCTTTCAACGTTGCGCGGTCCCGCATTGCCCTTAAAACCCTTAAGACACGAACGAAGAAAACTTTTAGGGTCCTAACTCTGACATCTCTAACAAGTTCAAACAATTTGACACAATGTTAGCTTGTGGGGGGACTCGAGGTCACTGAACTAGTTTGAACTGACTCGAGTCAAAAGGTTAACTTTCTCGAGGCACGTGAAGTTATTTTAGACTGTTTAGTTACCCACCGCGTAAGAATACCGAAATGCCACTCTTACCACGTCCTGGCACGCTGCCCGATTTGGCAGACGATGGGTGTTGACAAGAGGGTGCCTCAGGTTCGAGTCTTCCCTCTGTGCAACGTATCGGTTCCTCGCTCTTCCTGAACCAATCGCCTTTACAGGCGTAATCGACGGAGGCACCGTGTGAGATAGTCAATCCAGCGCGATAGCCGCCCAAGTAATGTCCTTCAACAATGGCCGGCAGTTGACAGGGACCAGGAACGCAGTCGGGTAGATTATCCACAGCCCATTCGCCGTACCAGCAACGGACGGACTCGGCACCCGTCACCCGGAAACCGGGGACGCACGTCAGAGTCACCAATTCCCCGTGTGATACGTGAGCTCCTGGTTCCAAACTGTCTTGGAAATGATGGTAGATTCCGTGACTGATTGCCGGCACGTGACAGGGCACTGATTGGCCAATAAAGATAAAATAAAAAGAAACAAATTGGGGATGGGGAAAAGAAAGGGTAAAAAAGGGATATGACAAGAATACGGTAAGCGGATGCGCTTCCCGCGCAAGCTTGTTAAAATAATTAGTTGGTTAGTTTATATAAATATGGGACTCATTTGCGTAATTTTGAAGAAAACTTTCAAGATTAATTGGCTAAAAATAAATGCGTTTATTTGGCAGACTGTTTTTGTAACGTACTTGGCTTTTTATAATCTACGGTGTTATAATTTTATATTCTATTCAACTAGAAATATAGACTATATCGTTATATACTTGAATATACTATTTTCGCGTCAATTTTTACCAGGGGAGAAAGCCTTAACCGTGATAGGGAACCTTATGGAGTCTCCTTCGTAACGTCATTGGTTACAGTTAAGAACAAATGACCCCCACTACTGTAGATTTCTTATCGCAATTTGTTTCGAGTTAGAGCTCTTACAACTAGTTTAATTGGCCAAGTTGCCTAAGATCAAAACATTTCTGGATTTTCAATTGTTATCGAAGCATTCGCGCTGTCGCGAAGAGTTATACCGAATTCATTGCTATTGAAATGCTAACTTAAAGAGGGTTTCAATGACGTTACCGAGTTGCCTTCAAGCAGTTCCCTAACGCCGATTTCTAAACATATCAGCTCTTGAAAAGGCTCTCAATCGATATTTTACGGCGAGAAAAGGAAAAAAAAACAACACATCATTATAGTCGATTATTTACGGTCGAAAAAACGTATCGAAAAATAATTCCGACTGAGAAAAGTGAGAAAGAGTTAAAAAGACAACGCGATTGGACAAAAAATTTACGCGTAAAATCGTTAAAACTTCAAAAATAGTAAAAGATTAGACGAAAAAAAAATTAAGAAAAGACGGATCATGTAAAATGTATGTTAGTCGTTAAAAGTTTCTCGATTGGCATTCGAAACATAGAGAAAATATACGTAAAAACACGGATAGACAGAACATACACCACGTAGAGAAGAAAATAGGCATAAATCACGATTCGAAAAAATGTTCACGAAATTATGAGATTATTCGCTTTCGATTTTTAAATAAATCGTGCATTTGACGTGTTTGAAAAATGCGGGGGTTATCCAAAAAGGGCACACAGAGAAACGGACATAATGGCAGCAAATAAATAGAGTTACGAGTATACGGAGGTACGTTCGGGACGGCCCCCAGAAAATTATTAAATTTTAATCAACGAATCGTTGGCAGTTGACGAAATTTGTTCTTAATGTGAAAAGAAAGAGAGAGGGGGCACGACCCGAGCCCCTGTACCAATTAGCGTGCCACGTACGAAGAGAATGTGATAGAGGGGTCATGGTCAAATGGTACGTCAATCATAACGGGAGATGGTTAATTTGGTTAAGTTTGGTGGTGATGCTTTTGGTGTTTTGTTTTTTGGATTTGTTTTTGGCTACGTACGCGTCAGGCATTCGGGTTTGGCGGGTTTCCACTGCCCATGCGCGCACTTCGCGGTTGTCCGGTTGTCGCCGATGGAAAGACGGTATCCCTTGCTGCACGTCACGTTGACGACGGTGCCGTGAGGGATCATGGTCGAGTTTCCTTTGCCCAATTTGATAATTTCAACTTCCATCCAGGGTGCTTCCGGAATGGGCGAACATGGACCTGCAATTACATAGTAAAAAAAAAGACATCGTAAAGTAGACGACGGTGATACGAAATTAATCTTCCTAGCACAAAAAAAAACCAAGAAGAGGATTGGTTATACTCGCCCTTTAAAACGGATAAATCTAAAATTTATCGTACGATTATAGTGATAACAATTTAAAACAGATTTTCCGTATGCTCTCTTTGAAGAAAACCAATGGAATTCACCGATAAAATTCCTATCTGATACCTTGACTCCCTGCTAGTGTTGATGACCCAGATAAAAATCTGGCCTTTTCTTTTATCCCAATGAGCTTCGGAACAAATTAACTAACTTATGCAGAAAATGCTTAAACACCTCTGGCAATTTTAATCGTTGCAACGAAAAAACTATCGGGAAATACCGTTTAAGAAGACATTGAAGAGGGAGAGAGAAAGAGCGAGGAAAGAAGAAATTCAAATAAATTTCATGGCGTAGGGGTACAATTTGAATTCCCCTTGAGCTGAAATCCAATTTTGGAGAAGGAACACGCGAGGCTTTCTCTTTTTTGGGATAATTCTTGGCGCGAAAACGGGGCGGTTTTCAGACGCGATGGCCCACATATTTCGGAGGCCAGGCATTCCAGTGCCAACCCAAAGTCGTGGGAGGGAGAATGTTTATTGGAATTAAGAGAAGTTTTCTGTTACTCAAATTATTTGGGCGTGAAGCATAGCTATCTCCCTTCTCCCATCACCCATCCTTTTAAAATTCGTTTTTCCATCCCTTCAATCTCACTTTCATCCTGAGCTTCTCCCTTAACTGAAAGGGAGGGTGATTGTAAATCTTACGGAACACCCCGAGAATCGATACACGAATCGATTAGAACAATCGGAGATGCATGAATTTATTAAATTTAGCAGCTATGAATATTTCAAGAGTGGTTATCCAAGTTCGCGAAGAAACATTCAACTAAAGAATTTAAATAAATATTCAAGGATGAATTAAATAATTCTGTCTGCTAGAGAGAGAGAGAGAGAGACAGGAGATAAAATATATAAAACAAACAATTACTGGGTGCCTGAGACTGTCTACGTTTAGTGGCAGCCTTGGAAGGAATTGAATTTAAACAAAAGAAGCCACATTTTCTCTGAAAGGTTTTAGTTCATTCTGAGAGTATGTTCTTCTTATTCGATATTCTGCGAAACGCTCAGGTGATTATGTTAAAAATGAGAAAAAACTACATTACATAATGGAATCACGTTTTGTTGTTCGATTTCAAATTTATAGCCTAATGGTTTAGTATTATAAATATAAAAACTTAAAGGACATTTAGCGAATCATGTAATGGACATGTTGAAACGAAACTCTCGCGTGACAATCCAAAAACTCATTGTCTGGACCACTTTCTTCAAAATCGAACATAATTACTCGCTGGCCAATAATGAATGCTTGCCGATCTTGCTGGGTAATTAATCGAGGGAATTTTTGAAACCATTAAGAGCAGAATTCTTGACTTCTTTAGACAACCCCTTTTGCTCTTCTATGTTGACAAGAAGAAACTACAACACTACTTAAGGTACCACACTTCGGAATAAACATCTACGAGCTCGCAGGCGTGGTATTGAAAACATCGAATGAAATAACACTGAACTTTTATAGAAGGATGAGGTCTTCGAGTCTCTCTCGCTCTCTGATCAGGTCATTAATTTTCTATTATTCCGGATATCCGCTTTCCGTTAGGGAAATGGAAGGCTTCAGAGCCTGCGCTTCAGCTAGTAGACAGTTGAACCCTAGCTGCGTACTACAATGTAAATGGGTTTAAGTTGGCTAGATGAAGTATTATAAATCATCGGTACTTTTGGAGCGCATACATTTACAGTTTTATTGGTATCTTTTTTTTTTGGAAATGCCTGGTTTAGTTCCGCATTTTCTTACGTATCTAGAGTATTTTGCTTAAAAGGAACCCACATAGCTATTAGGAATAATTTTGAGGGAATTTTCTCGAATTATGCGCTTGAATGTTGATGGAGGAGCTAGATATTAATCATAACGCATGAATAACTTGGTGTTACGTATAAGTTATATCGTAGTGCGCACTTAACCTAGCGTAGAATGCCACAGCCCATGAAAGATGTTAGAATTGTGACGCGTAAAACTCAAGAGAAATTAACACGGGGTTTGATCTCGATTATTTGTAACGTTTCCTGTTCAGAAAAATGTGGCTCGTTAAGAGACTAGACATGATTTCAAACGGTTCAAGACCACCCATCCCCACATGGAAAGAATAAGCTTAACAGAACACAAGATCAGCAGCAATATATGAAAATTATGAAAGGGTATTTACCTTTATCCCTCCTGAATCGCCGTCTGCCTCGCCTCCTGAGAAGTCCCTTGGCGCCGCCCTTCTTGCTTTTCGGATTAGACTCAATCTCGTCCGAAAGCATCCGCAACATCCTCTGATTCCTTAATTGGCGCCTCTTGCGTCTGGCGTCCCTCTGGAATCGGACACTAGGGTGCGAACCGGGTAGACATCTTGGGGTTTCTTGAGGGCTCCAGTGACCCGCTACGCAGGTGGCTCCGGGTGGTCCCTCTTGGATCGCGTAACCCCGGTGGCACTCGTAGACAATCTGACGGTTGTTTGTCACTTTTCGGACGTAGGGTCGGTAATCGTACATTCCCATGTGACCCACGAGAAGCACTCGGCCGTTATCCAAGTAGCCCGGGAATTTGCAGTATACTAACATGTGACCGGAGTGACGTAAGCACGGTTGTACACAATTTACACGTGGGGAAGAAAGTGGGAAAGGCGAAGGAGGGAAAAAAACACGAAAAGAAATAATAATTTTAGAAATATTGGCTGGGTTTCTAAAGAATTTAAATCTACAATGACCTGAACACATTTAAATAGGACTTATCGACTCAAAGGGATCCGGCGATTACGGTTGAAAATATTTAGGCTAAACAATAAACACGATTATACCTTCAATAATTTTTCACCAATACAATAGTTTTTTCAACTATTATTAAAGGTATAACTATCTTTAGAAACACAGCCTTAAAACTGAAAATACAGCATTCGGGTGCTTTGCGTTGAAATAAAAATATATTCAAAAAAGGTTCAAATTAAAATTGAATCAAATCGAAAATTTAAAAAAAAAATCAAAATCAAAATTAAATATCATATTGGTAACAAGACCAAAATAATCAAAATTAAATATCATATTGGTAACAAGACCAAAATAATCAAAATAATATTTTTTTTTGGAAATAAGCCTATTTTCAGCTTTAAGGAATTTTGTGTATTTTTTTAAACAGTCTGTTTTACTTCAAGTAACCGACTTCGTTCTACACCGAAACAAACCCCAAAAACTTGATATGCAAATTTCCAACGTTAATTAAGTAGAATTTTAAAGGAAAATTAGCAAAAAAATTCTACATTTATCAATGTCTACTGCTATTTGGAAGGAAAATATTAAAAAAAAGGAAAAGAGAAGTTACAGTGCAGAAAAAGGAAGCGGGGCTTTTGAATTCTTAATTATACTAATTACTTCTCCGCGAGTATTAACTCTTTCTCCTTTCCAGTAGCAACGCCACTTAAAATCATGACCACCCTAATTAGCCCCCTCCCCTTTTGCTTGCCAAAAGTTTCAGACTTTTTAATTGCTCGAGCTCGTAGGTACATTCTAAATTTTTTCGCAAAGTACTCTCGGTTCGTTTCACTTTTCTACCCCAGGAATTAGGCTGAACCATTTGCTTAATTACTTTCTAGACTAAGCATAGTTTTAACTTTTTCGTGGCAAAAGCTAATAGATGACATTCGAGATTAACGGGGGAGACTCGCTTAAAACCTTTGTTACAATAACGATTAACTCTTCGAAAGTAAGAATCAAAATTTTAAATTTTTGACAGGAGGTTGCCCTGAAAGAAACGCGTATAGCAATAAAAAAATGTCATCTTTCGAATTTAAGAAAAATTCAAGAAGATTAGATGGAGGGTTTTCTTTTTAAATCAGGGTTTTTACTGAAAATTACTACACTCGGGGTTATTTTCTTTTTCTTTGTTTACATCTCACTTGAGAGTGTTTATTGAGTTAATATTGTTGAAGCGGGGTTAACTCTATACTTTTATTCTTAGCTCTCTTTATGCTCTCTTAACGACAACTACAAAAGTCAAGGTTTCCTAAAACGAATAACTATAAACCCTCCTTGAACAGTTGATTAAGAAAACTGAGCTTGACTGAAATATCTCCTAATCCTTTCTCTACTCGTTCCCATAACCATGTCCAATATTTTTTTTATTATTTCACCCATTAGTTATAAATTCTCCTAAGAAAAATGGATTAAGTTTTTGTTCTACTAATAAATTTCCATTACGACATCAAAATTAAGTACAAAGATTAATTTGCGCTCCACGAGATTGTCTCGCAAAACTTACGCCGTATTTCCGTGGGGAAATACGTGATCATGTGATCAATTGCAATTTGTAGAGAAAATTGGTTATTATAATTACAATATGTGGATTAACGTTCTACTAAAGTTAGAATCTGAAAAGGTTTCGTTGTGGAAAAATGGAGCTCTATCAAATATGGACTAGTACTTATAAATTAATATTTGTTCTTTTTTAATTTAAATTACACGGTTTTTCCCATCATGTGGTTTCCCCAATGGAGTATCATTTAGCTTACTGTTGAATTCCGGACAACTTCCGAGAACACGAGAAATGGCGAAAAAAACACATCGATTATTATTAGGAAAAATAAGAAAGCAATTTTTCTGGGTGGCTTAAAGAATAAAGATAGTCATTTATTCTGGAGAAAGAAACCTTGTCATTTTCTATTTCGGTGGTAAAAGAGGATTTAGCGAGAACAATCTTTTTGGTTCTTTGTGGGAAAGGACATCTATTTTTAATAGTTTTCCGATATTTTTTGGACTTTTTTTTTTCCTTCTTCTGGCGAAAGAGATATAGGCCGATACCACTTTATATTATTTAAAGGGGTTACTCACTCTCTTTACATCTGGGTGTTGGAGCCGTCCATTTTCCATAGTGACATTCGGTGACGTTAACGCCTTCCAGTTCGAAACCGTCCTTGCATTTAAAGAGGGCTCTCATACCGTGCTCCGTTTTGGGCGCGATGACCATACCGTGGCGTGGTCGGTCAGGTAGCTGTTTGCAGCGTTCTGAATTGAAACAAGTTTAAAAAATATTTATATAAATTAATTTGGAAAGAATATCAAGGCAAGTAAAGCAAACGGAAGTAAAAATGGGACAGACGCGACCTGAGAAGCAAAGAACTTCCTTATTGGCGACGCCGCGACGCTGTTTAGGATGTTTAGTTCCAGTATTTTTTTTTAAATAATATGTTTATAATGTTTAGTTCCGATTAAAATGTTTAAAATGTTTAGTTCCTATGAAAATGTTTATAATGTTTAGTTCCTATGAAAATGTTTATAATGTTTAGTTCCTATGAAAATGTTTATAATGTTTAGTTCCGATTAAAATGTTTATAATGTTTAGTTCCGATTAAAATGTTTATAATGTTTAGTTCCGATTAAAATGTTTATAATGTTTAGTTCCGATGAAAATGTTTATAATGTTTAGTTCCGATGAAACTGTTTATAATGTTTAGTTCCTATGAAACTGTTTATAATGTTTAGTTCCGATTAAAATGTTTATAATGTTTAGTTCCGATTAAAATGTTTATAATGTTTAGTTCCGATTAAAATGTTTATAATGTTTAGTTCCGATTAAAATGTTTATAATGTTTAGTTCCGATTAAAATGTTTATAATGTTTAGTTCCGATTAAAATGTTTATAATGTTTAGTTCCGATTAAAATGTTTATAATGTTTAGTTCCGATTAAAATGTTTATAATGTTTAGTTCCGATTAAAATGTTTATAATGTTTAGTTCCGATTAAAATGTTTATAATGTTTAGTTCCGATGAAAATGTTTATAATGTTTAGTTCCGATTAAAATGTTTATAATGTTTAGTTCCGATTAAAATGTTTATAATGTTTAGTTCCGATTAAAATGTTTATAATGTTTAGTTCCGATATTTTGGAACCGAAAAAAATAATTTTCGTATAATAAAATTTTAAAAATTCAAAAAGATTAATTTCGATAAAAACAAGGGTCCGTGTCCCCGCGTAATAATTATTAAACTTGGAAGATTCTATTAAAAGAGAGGAAAGAAAAACAAGTACAAGGTGAATTTCAAATCAGAGAGTTTAGAATCTCATTAATTAAGATTAAAAAGAACCTCCTGGGGAAAATGCCTTGATAAAGTGGTAACACGGCATCTTGCTCCTAACAAGGGATTTATCCGCCCTATACGCTATTGTTCGGTAGAAAAATTTCCTAATTCCATGAAAATTTAAAATTACCCTGGACCCCCTTTGTTAAGAAACTACGAAATAATGAATAGTTATTTTTAAGTACCCAAACCAGATCTGCCAACTTTCCCCCAAGCCATTTATTCATTTTTGAGGTTAATTTTTAGAAGCAAAGAACGGTAACTCCGACAATTGGTGGGTATAGTTTTCTCATAAATTACCGTTGAGTTATATGAAAAAGATTATATTAGGTAACATCAGGGATAGATTTAATTTTAGAAGTAGGAATGGAGAACGGTTAGTAAAATGTAAATCTAAAAAAAAGTGCTTGTAAATCTAAAAAAAAGTGCTTGTAAATCTAAAAAAAAGTGCTTGTAAATCTAAAAAAAAGTGCTTGTAAATCTAAAACAAAGTGCTTGTAAATCTAAAAAAAAGTGCTTGTAAATCTAAAAAAAAGTGCTTGTAAATCTAAAAAAAAGTGCTTGTAAATCTAAAAAAAAGTGCTTGTAAATCTAAAAAAAGTGCTTGTAAATCTAAAAAAAAGTGCTTGTAAATCTAAAAAAAAAGTGCTTGTAAATCTAAAAAAAGTGCTTGTAAATCTAAAAAAAAGTGCTTGTAAATCTAAAAAAAAGTGCTTGTAAATCTAAAAAAAAGTGCTTGTAAATCTAAAAAAAGTGCTTGTAATTTACTACAGTCCGACTCATAGCCCAGTATAGAGCCCCTCCCTCCAACACGTAACGATAAGTTTAAGTTATCTTATTGGCTCACTTAAACTACGTTTCGATGACGTTGCTGACGGGGACGGCGAAAAATACGTAATTCCTTTTTACCACTGTCGCTATGACCCGCCTCTTTTTTCATACCCCTCCGTCCCGTGGAAGGGGGTCCGGGAATTTGACGCGCGCTCAGATTACTATGTTCACCATTCCTACTTCTAAAATTAAATCTATCTCTAGCAATATTTAACTTGAAACTACTCTACTTGAATAGTACTCAAAAACGAAGGATTTAAAAGCTTCGTGTTAAAAAATGTTTTGGGACGAATGTAAACATGACATTTCTAATAATGATGTTTCTAGTCAAACCGTTAAAGATTTAAGAAGTGTTACAGCCTTTTGTTCCTAGCTAATACTCCCTCATTCATTTAGCACTAGGGGATTTGACGGTTGACGAGTTTATTGGTCCAGACAAAATTCACCTCCATTGGTTTTGGTGTGTTATAAATGCAAATTTTTCTCTCAAGTTTTCTCTTCCCAATTTCTAGTGACAGGAAAACCACCCCCCAAAAAAGGGGCGTTTGAATATCATTGGAAACTGAAATTCGGCTAAGCGATACGTAAAATCACAGGTCATTTGGTCAAACATTCGTCTAAAAGAGTTAAACGATTTTTGACTTTGTTGGAAAACGCCAAAAGTTTCACGCTCGTTTAATGGAAAAAATTTTTTTTTGCGACGAGAGTGAATTTTTGATGGATTAGTTTAGAATAAATTATGTAAAACTTTGACCGCTTTTTCCCCTAATGTAATTCGAGTGGTTTAGTATATTAGAATTTAGGGTTTTATACGCTTGAAAAATCTAATATACAAGTTATATTTCAAGGCATAGTAGGGTTATATCGAATAACCTAGTGATTTGATAGCTGAAACCGTAAAAATTTAGTAGTATTGATATTTTTAAAAGCTATTTTTTATTACTCTATTTAAGAAATGTTTCAGATGAAAATTAAATTATCGATTTATACTTTTTTTGTCTCTTTAATAGTAAGTAAACTAGAACTTTGGGGAAGGTGACATACAGGGGCTTAACGCTCAATGCTAAGTCTACGAGCGCCTGTAGAAATGTTTAACCCGCAATACTCCGCTGTTCCGGGTTGATCCGCTATGCATCGAAAAAAATAAACGGAGTTTTTAACTTAGGTTAAAGCCAGCAGCATAGTTTGTAAAACATTACTAAATATGACTGAACCTAGTAAATACCCTTTTAAAAACTGAAATTTTCAAAAGTTATTCCATCCTTCACGCGGAGAAAAACAAATTACTCTCGGTACGTTAACTCCTTAAAGAGTACTAAGAAATTCTACACACATTTTTAGCTACATCAAAATCTTTTTGAAAGAAAAAACTGAATTTTTGACTTCTGAGAACGAAGGGCTCTTGATGGATTGCCTCTCCTCTATCGCGCCCCTCCTACACGCCTAGAGTAAAGGTTTTTCTAGCATAATTTGGATAAAAGAGACAAGGCTTAGAGAACTAGCTTGTTGTAGTTCTAGGGCGTAGAACTTAACAGAGTAGAACCGTGAACATCGTTTCTTTCGAGCGGCGGGGATCTGATTTGACGTGGTAACCGATAACCCCGGACTCTGACCCTAACAGCTCACAAACGGCTCCGGTACGCGAAACTTTGGAGTTGAATATAGAGGCTACTACTTCATTTTTACACGCTTCACCTATCTGGGATTAGGTTATCCGCTTTCTCGGAAGTCAAAGCGTTAAAAATATTCCGGAATTCTTCGGAGCAAGACTCGTGTGCCGGGGATGATTTAAATAATAATATACGAAACTTCCTCTTTACTTTTGCGAGAGAGTGACCCTCTCAAAATGACCTTCTATGCCCTAAACTCAAACTAAATAACTATAGGTATGATGACGAGTACAGATTTTGTGTGGGCAAATTCGTGGAAAATATGTATTTTTCTGGTACATATTTCAAATGAAATCCATAAATAGAAAATACTACTCACCAGGGCCGCATACAGGTACGTGAGTCCAAGTGCCGTTTCTGCAAGTGGCTGGGGTGGCGTTGTAGGCGGGTTCGTAATGAGGTTTGCAGTCAACGGTGATCTCCTGGCCGTGTTCGACCCTGGAGCCAGGAGGGACGATGGTGCCGTTGCTGTGGTCTATTGTTGGCACAACGCAAGATGCTGCAATGAAAACCGTACTCAAGTTTATTTTGAAAATTCTTGATCCTTTTAGTGAAGAAGAAGGAAAATCATCTTGCAATTGGTTTCCAATGTGCTAAAGTTGTTCAACACCCTACAACGCTCTAAAGCTATACAGTGGCTCGCACACTGTATAAATTTATGCAGAGTGCCACATATACTAAAATGATCTAAAAGAGGAAAAAAAAAGGCTGGAACTTACATAGGCACTTTGGCAAAGGATGCGACCACTTTCCGTCCTGTTGACAAGTAGTGGAGACGGACTCTCCTTCGTATTTCATCCCTTCGAAGCAACGGAAAATGATGACGGAACCCAATGAAGTACTGCGACTTTCTAGGTACCCATTGTGCAAGATTCCGGGACTACCGCAATCAATCTCTATAAACAAATAAAATATTGACCAATTTAGAAAAAACAAATTTCACATTGAAAGGGACAATAAGGTGAACTGACCGTCACAAGTTGGTTCGGTTCCTTCCCAGACCTTCAATGCCCCACATTTCCGAGTGACTGGTCCGTTAAGACGATATCCGTATCGACACTCGTATTTTACCACGGCGTTGAAGGTTACGGCCGTGTACAGTGCCCGGCCATTGGTTGGGTCAGTTGGTATGGTGCATTGAACGGCTATTGTTACGTTTATTATAGAATTATATAGCGGTTGTATAATATAGATTTGATAAGCCTAAGGAGATACTTACGTCTACAGGAAGGCAATAGTCCACTCCATTGACCATTAGACTGGCAATATCTGTTGGCTCTACCGACTAGTTCGTAGCCGTCCAAACACAAGTAAGTCACTCTGCTGGTGAAGGTATAAGTTGTACCTTCCCGCCGACCATTTTCCACATCTCCAGGAGGACCGCAACTTCGAGCTAGAAAAGATTGAAATCATCCAGTCAGCCTTTGGGGTTTGTAATTTGGTAAAGCACCAATAAGTCCAGTAATTAACGATCAAAATTAAAATACTGAAAACAGCGTTGCTAAAAAACTGTGAGATTCAAATTCGTAAACTCAGGAATGTTTTTCCAAAACTCAAATTTCATGACTTCATTTCAAATCTTGAAAGTCACTGATCGTGCTGACCCATTTTTAATTCCCCGACTTCCTGGTAAAACTGGTGTTACCTATATTTAGAATACCGCAATTCCATTAAATCAACCCCTCCCTCCCCCAAAATCAGTTCCCTTTTGGCAAAAGCATTTTCTTGGAAATAAAATTTCCATCAAAAAGGTATTACCCAACCAGAGTTAACAGGTTAAATTTCTCCATTGATAGGAAGGGGGAATAAAAACGAACGATTTGGATATCGAGATTGGGGATAGGCGATAACGTTAGAAAAATGGGGTTACAATCACCGGGGTCAAAATGGCATCGGAAAATTTCCGCTCCCACTTAAAAATGATGGAAGTTTGCTCTGTTTAGTAGATTGTGGAAAGCCACAAAACGACCCTTGTAAAGCACGAATGATGAAAAGACATTTAGAAGCTAGCCATCCTCTAGTCTAAGGCTAAGCAAACTTCTTATTACCAGAAAACGGATTGGCCAATCAATTTTAGCTAGAAAGCGCACAGGGGCGGCCATAAGGGGTGATTGTGAGAATATGCTTTTCAAAGCTCTTAAAGATTTTTCCAGCAGCCTTTATAAGGACATAATGGTCAAAAAGTTATCGGTTCTTAATAAGAGCCGGTATATACTGGTAATTTTCCTCGAAGTAGCCATTTCTTTTTAACATTTTGCACTAAGTTTGGCCCCAAGTACCACACCCTTTAATTTATGGCGTACTTATCAGAAACACGCTGTACTATTGATAAGCCACTTTTGCAGAGATGCGTCATGATTAACCGCGCGTCTCATCGGGAGGGATAACTGTTAAAACCTTTCCGTTCAACGTTTTTCTAAAATGATGTGATTAATTTTTAAAGATGGTACTTTTAAGGGGGTATGGCATATCAGGCCTATCATTATTTGAAGTGAGCTTTTAGATTTTTTCTTGTTTAATTAAATTTGAGACGTTGGCGGCGTGGTTTAAAGATAAGCGTAACGCTCGACTATTTAGGATAATGGGGTGCTTAGCGGTTTCTCATATTTGGATAGCCGCGCTTGGTTCTCCTAAGCAGTCAAAAATGAAGCGGGCGGAAAGTGAATTTTAGACATTAAGGAGCGCACGTTCAAAGCCCATTTTCTAAACCTATGTGTGTAAAGCAAGCCAGCAGCCAGCATATTGGGACAGAAAAGTAGTTAGGGTTATCGTATCTATCTATGATTTGTTGCGTCCAATCATAGGTAATTCTATCCACAGGGAAATTTTTAAAAGGTAATTTTCTCGGTTACTGTCAATCAAGGCTATTTCAAAATGCACTTAGTGACTTCGTGATGGGGCTAAAGCTGGTCATCTTTGACGACATATTTATACCATATGACGGTAAGCGTAAGTTCGTAAGATATGATTCATAAGTTTGTCACTGGTTACTGAGAGCTTGTCACGACGTGACGTAGATGAAACGTCATAGATTGTCGCAAAGCGACGCCTGGTGAGGCGCTGTCAAAGGCTTAGAACAGAATAAATAGGAAGATGAACTGCAAAACCGAGTTTAGTCAATTCTCGCTTGTCGGTATCGAACTAGCTCGAGCTGTACAACGCATTACGAAGTATAGGTAGTATCATACTTATGAAGCATACCTTATAAACCTTTGCGTCATTAAGCACCGATCTAGCATTACGAAGTGTAGGAAGTGTCATATACCAACTTATGCGATAAGCTATTTAATTTTAGATCAAACTAATCATTTTCTTAAGCTATATGTCCCAATATTCTTAGTAACGTAAATGAATACTGTCTAAAGTTAGGGTGTATCACAGCATGGAGTATATCACCTATATCTCTTGTTACGCTCGAATTATAATATTCAAAAAATAAAAAATCGTCCATTACTCCACCCAAAGCAACTTCGTAGATTATTCAAAATTCAGAGTCAGGGTTTACACGGCCCGAACAAATTTTTAAATCCACTAAAAAGTTACGACTAGGGTTAGAAAAATCGTGAGCCGTTTGTCAAAAAAAAAAAACTATTTCGGAATCCATTCAAAGACTAAAGCCCAGGAAAATTTCAATTTCTATAAAAGAGCGAGTTTTGAAATAGAAAAGTTGGGAAATATAGCGTATATAAAAAAGATTCCAGCGCGGTAATAATATATAAAGAGAAGCCAAGTGTAAGCCGCAAAAAGAAGCGATAATAAAAGGGAACAAAACGTTATTATAGCGCCAGAATGCTCGAGAATAGAACTGGATTCTTCGTATCGCGCGCCAAACATACGTTCCTACATATAAAAAACAGTCCATTCTTTATGGGCCAACACAGTAAAAAGGAATGAAAGAGGTAGAGTTATAGGTTATTTCCGTTTGTAGCTACTGAAGTAATGCGACGGAAATGGGGAAGGAGAAACAGACAGGAGTTGAGAAAGCTAGGAATAATCAGAATTGTGAATGCTGGGAAACGCGTGGCGTTAACTATTCAGTTGATAATTTTCGAAACACTTAGCAATGTATTGAAAACTTTGAGAAAAATATTTTCAGGTTGTGATTGACATTGATGTCAAGATGACCCAACACGGATTTCATTTGCCACCTCAGTTTGAAGTATATTATGTTGAAAACACATAATAATGCGATAACAATTCTTAGGAAAATGCAAATATTGCATCAAGAAAACCTCAATCAATAAGAATAAGCATTCTCAGTACAAACTAAATATTACGCTACTGCGTTTCTGTACGACACAATCTCTTCGCGCGCCTATAAACCTTGTTATCCTTCCCATTATTGGCGGGGTCTCGCTGGACGTTGGAATCTTTATATATTATTGAATGAAAGGGTGAAAAAGAAAAAGAAGCCCAACTTACGTATGCATTTGAGGTCAGGACCAAACCACTTGGCGGTGTTGTTATGAAAGAGGCATTTGCTCCTAGCGAACCCCTGCGAGTCGTAACCCGGGAAGCAAGTGTACTGGACCATGGCGTCGATGTCGTAATCTTCTTTTTCCAGCAGACCCGAATGCCGAGCGTGATTCACCGTCGGTGGTTTGCCGCATACAGCTTGACATGTTGTAAAGAAAGGGCGCGAAAAAATATTATATATATGTGAGGGTATACACGTTACAAGGCATATATGAACAACGCGACTCTTTAGTACCAAAAATTAAGACTGACTAAAACTTCAAAATCTAATTGCTGACTGGGAAAGAGGTGCTTAAATTTATTAAAAACTAAAATTCTAACGGAAAACCTTTGAGATCCGCGTAACGAGTGGGTAAGACCAAGAGTAATTCAACTACGATTGTAACCGAGTTCGGTCTGTCAATAGTCTCTCCATTTTCAACTAACTCTGCCACGCAGCAAGGTTACTGTTTAAACAAGTTTTCGAGATCACAAGAAGACGGCTTATCGAAAACTTGAAACCGACTTTCATTCTGTCTTTCCAGCAACAAAGTATAACGGTTATGAATGCGAACCAAGTTCAATTTCTCTTTCCGAGGTGTATTTTAATGGAATCCTTATTTAGTTTTCAATTGATACCTTCTTAGCCGTGGTCGAAAATTCAATTTTGTATGAAATTTTCGATACTCTACATAAGTCGTTATAATAGGCCTATCTTATTATCAATCGGATTGAAGTGTACAGCGTGAGCTAAGCGCTATAAGAAAACGGCTTATTTCTTTCCTTCTTTGCATAGCTATCCAAAGCCCCTTCCATCAGATCCCGAGGCTCAAAAACCACTTGACTCTAGTATTCGGCAGCAGAAGTCGTCAACTCCCTAAGGGGCGATACTATATCAAAGACACCGTACAGATATACTAACTAGAACTTTTTTCTTCACAAAAAAAAAAGGTTTAAAAGAAGAAAAGTACCGTTTCAGAAATACTCTTTCACAAAATATATGAACTAGAAGGTACCAATCATTCCAAGCTCAACAAGGAGGTATCGCGAGGTATTGTGGGTTAGATGTTCAAATATAGACACGCTCAGGTTTATTCTTATATACAGTTTCTGATATGTCTGCAATAAATTAAGTGGGATGTTCTGTGGGCGATTTTGAGTCGAAAATATTCTAAAACAATTGGCCGTCCGAGCCACTGTTTTCATTGGAGTATTTTACGGATAACCCCTTAAGTTTAATTAAGAAACTAAAAGACAATGGTAAATTACTTAAGGGGTCATCCCTAAAGTACTTAAATCTTAACTCTTCTTATACTAAAGAAATATGCATGGTTAGAGCAATTGTTTCCTGGACGACCAGGAAAAACTTGTTCAACAATTTCGAGCTAATCAACTTCTGTCACTAAGCTAAGACTAAGACTAAAAAAAAGAACCGCGTGCATAAAAAAGGTAGATACGAGTAGGGTGCGAGGCCGTGTATGGGAAAAGGTATAAAAGACGGTTCCGAATCATTGAGCAAAACAGCAATTTCCTTGGTGCAAGGGATACTACGGGTACAGTTGCTATGGTTTCTTCGACTCCCGCGCGTGACGTAACTGGGTTCTGTCACTTGTGTGACAAGCGAGCTACGGATACGAACGATACTTTGCAATTAAATTGGCGAAACATAGGTATATACCTATACGCCAGAAGGGACATCCCTGCAGCTTTTCAGCTATAGCTAACAAAGTAACAAAACTAAAGAATAGATGGTCTGAACCACCTCCCTGCAGAAGGTGTCTCTGCGTATATCCTAGTGAGTACAATACAGGAAGGGAACACGTATTCCTTTTTCGGAATCAATCTCTAGTATAGTCTAGGACCTGTACAATCTACGTCTTCCGAAGGTAAGGAGAACGAAAACTTTCTTACACCCCCTGGAGATGAAATACATATTTTCTTTATCACAAGTAAACCAGTATTCACAGCATAAAGCTTTTGAAAATGCACTTCAACGCAGACTATGGTGAAACACAATTAATCGCATCGCATACGGAAACAAAATTAAAAGATATCGTATCAATTTATCCTACTATATTACTGACTTCCTTAATTTTTATAAATCTCCTGGATAGTTCCTTATTTTTGTGTAAACGGAAATAGCCGTTGCATTTCGCTTCCTATCGGTCATTTCCTAAATTAAAACGAGCTTTTCCCTAGATGCGGGATAGAATTTAGACGGATTAAGGGACGCCCCGTAGTTGATGGGTCCCATCCGGGGTGTGGTCCCTTCACTATTTCTCTTTCTTTCTATATAGTATATAGGATAGGTATATACAAAGAAACCTTTTCAATCCGCGCTATCGGACGAGTAACAGGTTGTTTGTCTTTCCAACAAAAACAGCGGGAATCTATATACTAAAGCCCCCCGGAACCTTAAGGGACTCTATGACGTGCCAAAAGAGCTTTCAGAGTTCCTGAGAAAATTATATTAAGGTATTAACATTATAATGGCCTAGATAGCGGACACCGGGATTTATAAAAGGACATATTTTCATTAATAGTAAAGCTTGTTTTATTACCTTTCTTTCGACAAACTGGTGGAGCGTCACTCCAGGACGTATCACCTTGGCAGAATCTTTCTCTGGAACCGGACATCCAGAAACCTTCGTCGCATGTGTAGGTCACTTTGGCACCGAAATAATCGCCAGTTACCGTAAAATGACCGTTTTCGATTGGTTTCAATTCTTCGCAATGAAGATCTATAAATAAAAAAATCTATATATAATTCCAAAGTAAATACGCTTTTCAAAAAATGTAAAAATAAATATTTATTCAACGTAATAGTGTCCTACCCACCATTTTATCATCTTTATTCTAGAAACTGCAGACTTTATCTTCGTGGGGGGTGAGAAAAACCTAATTAAATGTATATTTGGTTTGGCGCCCCCAAGAGGACTTAAGAGAACAAATATTTCAGCAACTAATCAAATTTTCCTTTAGCCCTCTTCTTTTTTTTTTACGCTCTTATTTGCAATATTATTTCTTTCTCCGATCCATAAATCCACGGATAAAATTGACGCTAGTCTCGAGTCACATCGTTTAAGCCTTTTCCAGCGTTTATTTCCGAATATCGCTAAAGGTTTGCTAAAATTTTCCCTCGTTTTTCACTGAAAAGGTCCATAGGGAACGAAATAAAAAAATGAAATCACGTTTTCGGATTTTGGTTACAATCTCCTTCCCTAATTTTTAATAGGGACTTCCTTTCTTTTGAAAACAAATGTTTTTATTCAGATTTCTTTTTTCCCTTCAGAGAGGAATAAAACTGAAAACACAAATGATGACGTTTGTCAGTGTGTCGGATACTTGACAAAATTACTAAAATTTCGGCTTATCCTCCAACAAATTATTCCCTAATCCAAATATTTTATATATTAACTCTAATGTCTCTCCCCTCGCGTTTATCATTAACTGGAAACGTGCCTTCGCTTTCCATACAGGCTAGTTTTAGTAACAATGGAAATTTAAAATAGATTTAAAAATAGCGAGTAAGAAAATAAAAACCAATACGGTGGAAGATAACAGAGATAAAATTAGCATCATAAACTTTGATTCGTATCTTCATTACTAGGTTTGATTTCAAGCACGCGACTTTTTAGCACGTGCTAGGCTTAGTGGCTAACGCATTAAATGTGGCAACGTGTAACAATGATTTATACTATATACAGGGTGTTTCTGCCATAAATTAAGGGGGATGTTCTTTGGGCGATTTTGAGTTAAAAATGTTCTATGATGTTTTGACGTCCGGGTCACTGTTTTCGAGTTAAAATTGGATTATTTTACGGATGACCCCTTACTTTTAATTAAGAAACTGAAAGACAATGTTAATGTAATTAAGGGGCCATCCCTAAAACTGGAAAACAGTGGCCCGGAAGGGAAAATGTCATAAAACATTTTCGACTCCAAGTAGTATTGTGGCAACTGTTTAATGTAAAGAGATTTTTATACCTGGTCGGATACAACTCCACCCGCAAAGTCCATCGCAAAGACATCTTTTCCTGGAACTGATGCAGTCAGCGTCGGACTTGCATTTTCGTAGACAAGATCTGCCCTTGGCCGAGGCATCTTCGCGGCTCCTGGGGCAGCTGTCTTCGTCAACTGGGTGCATCGAGTCTTCGGAGGGCGACTCCCCTTCCACTGGCGCGTAAGAGCCCTCTACCAAAGACCCAGAAAGAGAGGAAAGAGTCGGATTATTAGTGACATTCATCCTTCTCCCTTAAGAGCAATACCGTGTTATTTTGAAACGGAAAAGGACTTAATCGCCCTAATTCAGAAGTATTTAGTTCATTCCCCGAAGTTCCTAAAACTCCGATCTCGCCTTATTTAGATCAATTACGTTTCGGACTGAAAATTGACTTGGATAATAAAATCTAGTAGTTTCCGACTTATTTATTTCTAACCCAAAACCCTCTCGTTTCCCGCGTAGACTAATACTAATTGAAATTGACCTACTAAATACTCGATAAATCGGACAGCAATTTCAAGTGAAATTAGGAGAGAGAAGCGCTCGAACAGGACAAAAATACGGGAGAGGGGATAATCGGTTCTACGAAATTAAACTCACATTCATCATAATTGAAGGATGAAATTGACTTGCTTAATTGGCAGTATAATTATATCATTACGTAAGAGTTATACAGTATTTAATAGGGTCGAAATGAAAATGCGAAACTTATATATAGAATCCCTGAAGAATTCCTATTAATTCCAATACAAAACTTTTAAAGTGGTTTTAAAAACTACCCTTTAAGTAAAAAAAACATCCCCAAGGACGAAAAAGTAAACCTAAAAAAAAAAAAAAAAAGGTATAGGACATTCTAAAAATGTCCTTAACGGTTGGCTGTTTGTCATTTTGCTTGGTGGAGCGACCTGCAACCACGGAGCTCGATGTAATGCAAAACTCATTAATGTTTTATCGTCACGCCCGAATGCTTCCTTGAAAATCTACGGAGGACACACAAGCCTCCTTCGATTAGCGCGTATAGAAGGATGACCGGGCTTTTTCCATACCAAAATAGATTCATATATATATATATATATATATATAAACTAAAAAAAAGGTTCCTTTCCCAATTAGCCAAGCCAAGGAACCCGAGACCATCCGCATGAGAAAAGTAAAAGTTGCGTGGGTTGGGTGAGTGAGTGAGGGTTTTACTTGGATCTCTTTTTCAAAAGAACTCACCTTTCTTTTGAAGGGGTTAATGAGTGTCAATGAAAAACATACCTATAAGGAAGTTCAGGCGCAGGGTTCATACGAAACTTACAAAACCAATTTAAGGGTAAGGTAGGTGTATAGATTCTCTTATAAACGTTCTTGGTTTAACACTGATGAAAAGCATAATTTAACCCATTACTAATTCCGTAATTCTATGACAAACTACGAACTAATAACGCGATATACATAATTGATTCCGGAAAACAATACACTATAGACAAGTCTGTAGTTACTACATCGGTGGTGTTTCATATTTCACAATAGAGACCGATAATCAGTCTTGGATTCTATCCCTTTTAACAATTGATGAGCTCGAACGACGAGTCTCGATAGAATTTAGACCTTTGATAATCCAACCCTTTACATAAACTGCAAGAACGGCGGAATTTCCATTCCGATCTATACGCAATAATTTAACGAAACAAGAAACAATACGGTGAAGGAATCTCGGATGAATTTCCCGCATCCCCTTTTCGAAATATTTTTGCAAATGCTGGCAAAAATCGCGCCGGCCTCCTTTTGTTTTATAAGTTCTTTAGTTAGGATGGGTAAGGCTTAGCCGAAACAATGGGTGATAGCCCTCCCGCTAAGTCCCGGCGCTGAGGTGATTAGATTAATTCTTTAGAGGCCAGCTTTTTCCTCGGTGCGCGGCATGCTGGGATAGCTTACTGTGAAGGGAAAAACGCCCTCCTGATTTATCACCACTTTCTCATCAAGAAAGTTCAGTTCGCATATCATTATCGCGAGAAAGTTAAGTTTCGCGCCGACTTTGACAAAGAAGGGTTTCGTAATCTCTTCAATAAAGTTTCACAGAAATTAGCAAATTTCGTGGAATTGAAGTTTTAAAGATTATTTTGATAAAATCTGAGATAAAAACCATCCAAGGGGGGGGGGAATTATCACCAAGCGCCACGTGATTCTCCTGGTCGAGTCGGTGTACACGATGTACCTTTGAAAGTATACTAAATTATTAGGTATGGAATCAAAGAGTGAAATAGCCCTCCGAATGGCCATAAGTAATTCTCTCAAACTAAACTTCCTTAGTATACTGTATACTCTCTTTAAGTATAGCTTTATTCTTCGTAGCCCTAACTCTAAAAATAAGGCTACGTTAACTGAAAGATTAATGATAATTAAGTAAAATATAGTATAAGAGATTTATCATAGGCGAGAGTGGCAGTCCCAATCAATCACACCCTTTATACGCAAACTTTCTTCTTGTTTCAAACTAAAACAAACAAACAAAATATGATATGAAACTGGTTAAGAGTTTTCGTACCAATCCGAACTAAACTCTAAAGAAACAATTCGCCCGAAGCTCGGAGGCAATCAAAATAATTAATGGTCACGAATTCATTAGGACTGTTTGAATTAACGTCCCATTCCATTAATTTTACCTAATCAACTATTATTAAGATTCCTCCGGGATTTATTAATAAAATGGGATCAAATTTGAGCTTTAGTTTCGTTGAGAATGCATTGAAATACGCAGGTGTTGAAGGTGTTTATGTATTCTCTTCTATTTGTTTAACACTTATTTGTTTCTGGAATTATACCGTTTTGGGCCGTTACCCCTTTCAAGTTTTACATCTACATCGCAAAGATTCAAGAGAAATTGTTTCAAACGCCCCAATAATAATAATCTAATATCTTTAGATTTTTAACAGTTCTCTATAATTAAATAATAAATTAATCTATCCATTAATCAGGCTTAAAAAATTGATGAAAAACAGACACGCTGCTAATAGCATCGAAAGTTGTACTACGACGTATTAAAAAAATAAAAAGAAAACCACGAAATTCGGTTAACCCTATAAATATACTATAATCTAATTGTTTTTAAAACGAGTTAGTTCCACAATGGAAAGCCACGTTATTTCAGTACCCCTTTAATATAAATAAATGATTCGTAGTCTGTCGATCGTAGGGTAGGTATAGCAACCAGGTATCGGAAGAAACGAGAGTGTACCTAAGATCGAATAAAGAACGGCTTGCATTTCTATGGATACTAAAAGCTGTTTCAGGTAGAGGCAAGTTTTACTAAAAGAAGAGCAATTTTTCGCTAGACGACTCAGCCGATCTATGTAGAGAAGGGATAAGGGAAGCTCAAGAGGAGGATGCTGAGAAAAGAGTTAGAAGAAGATGGAGAAAACTGAAATCGGAACGGGCACGCGAAAGACGCATCTGAGCCGTGTTGTTTTGCTTGTACATATATATATTTGGCGCAAATCGAAAATAAAAACACGGCAAAACAAAAAAGGGAGAGGCTCGCTTCCTAAAATAGAGTGCACCTATTTTTATGTTTTTTTTTGCATCCATAAGTAACAAATTTTTCATAAATATGACAGAGTACGTTAACTGTAACTGACGATTTGTAAATGTTTTTGGAACTCCCAAAACAATAATACGTCATTGTGAAAGTCACGGATGAACTCACCGAGCTAAAAAACAACAGATGTACAAATATTTTAAATGTGATAAACCCTTACTTTACATTGGAAATATTTGTTAAAATTTATAGCTTCGTAAATTGAAGCTAAAACCTGAAATGATTAGTAATAGTAACAAAATTCAATATCGTGATACTTATGACTATTATTTTACTTCCGATTGTACTTACGGATAACGTTATTTATACCGGTTATCTGCCTACGCGAGTGTATACTCTGGCTAGGGTATAACTAAATTATACACTAGAGACCTCCTGGAGCACTTAGAGAAGCAATTACCATAAAAGGTCTAACTTCAGTGATGTAAAAACAGTAAGTAATTAAAGAGTGGTCTATTACACACTTCTTAACTAATTGAAATTTGTATTAGTTTAACATACAAGGGGTACCGTGTCTGAAGGGATTGTAAAAAAAGAAACAGGTGTTCGGGAGGTGAAACCCTTCTACAGGGGCTATGGGAAAATACAAGAGGATCGAGAGCATAGATGTTGGCTTCCCATGAGATAATCTTCATCGGTAAAACAACAAACCAGCCAATGTTAAAAGACAATAACTACACGGGACAGGTAATACAGTTATATTTTTCAAAATATACCACTACATCCTTCGAGAAAAAAAAATCCCTTCTACCTTTATATATTTCCTTAACTTCAAAACAATCGTCATAAAAAGCTCACTAGAATCTAAGACTCGAGCGAAATTTTGAATCTAGCTCAACTTGAAGGATACAAAGTTGGCCCTAAAGATGAATAGAACAGTACTCGCTTGAATTGAGAGAAAAACAAGTTGGGAAAACCAAAATATTACCTCTCCGAGTCAAGACGACTACTTACAAACTTATTTACCCAGATATAGAAATGTTTCTTAAGTTAAAATTTATGAAATATTAAAGCAGTATACAAAGCATAGCAAATTTACTGTAAATCAGACGACATTTTACATCCAATAATGATATACTTGTACACATTAAAATCATCCGATGGGGGAAAAACGGGAAATGAAGAGATAAAACTTTGGAGGGATATTACCTTTACGTGTTTGTAAAGGCCCAATTTTCTACTCCTCAACTGTATGCCCTCTATGTTCAAAGCCATATTCACAACAGGGTTGGCATGTAAACACTATCCTCTCGTTTCACCTCAACGATTTTCTTAGTTTAACAACATGACTGTTAACGTTACATAACACCAAAGCTTATTTGTGGCTACACACACTGAAAGTAAATGCGTACCATAAAAAGCATGAAAACACGAAGCTATTATCCGATTACGATCAGACCTTTCACTGGTCTGGGCTGCGTTCAGCAGAGCTCACCAAAAAATACAGCGGATTTTGGAAATGTTTACCGGTGAGCTCTGCCGTCATCGCTTTTCTCCGGTCATCGGCGTTTTATAAATGACGCTAGCGCAATAAAGCGTGCAAGGTACCAAGGCTTAACAAAAATTGTAGGATAACATATTTATAGAGATAGATAACAACTTTTATAATTAAAATTAGAAAATAACATGTCTCTTAAAATTCTCGCGTGATCAACTGGTTTCACGCCAATTAAATAGCTATATTCCCATAAAGCTATCCAAAAAGCCGACTATTTTCTTTGAAGACCGCGCTAGCCCAGCGCTAAGCACCGTGACGTCAAAATTCAAAAGCAAAATCCCGTTATGTAGGACACTGCTAGCAGCGCTGGGCTCTGCTGAACGCGGCCCAGATTTCCACCATGATTATAAAATCTAAGCCTAATTATTTAAAAGTGTATTTAACTTTCGTCTCACTCTGAACCGTATTAGAGAGTTTAAGCATCCCCTATACGCGTACGTGTAGCCACCTTCGACAATGCATTGGTCTAATGCACTGTGGAAGGTAGCTACACGTACGCGTTTAGGGGATGCTTAAACTCTCTAATGTCTCTGCATACAGAAACGAAAACCAAACCCAAACGTTTACTTTTTGGTTCACTAGTCCTATTGACAAATAAAAGTTCATTTGACCAACATAGCAGCGTTGTGCTTGTATTCCCTGTGACTTTAGAAAGGATTATGCTATAAACAGATGTAGTATAGCTTAAGTAACATATAAACATCCATTTTAAATAATAATATTAAACAAAATCTTTGGAATATCAAAATGAAACGGAGCTTTAAAGCTACAAAAGTACTAAATGCATCATAATTACGAAAAATATTTCCACATATTCATTTTATATTATGGAAAACGGGAATATTAAGGTTCTGAAGGATTTCTTTACACATCAAAACACAAGGAGTATAAACCTATTAGTGGAAACAGTATTTTTATTCAAATATGAAACAATCCCGCTTATGTTTATCATCTCTGGGCATTGGTAAAAATTCACTCCATTACTCCTAGGTATTCACAGGATTTTAGTTCTTTATAACTGAAATTCATCTGATTATGTTTTAAAAAAATATTTTTCCTTATCATTGTGGTGTTTCGCGACGGTAAAAAATATTTAAATACGCCGCTAATAAAATATATAGTTTCAACTTCTTAATTCTTTAAGAAAAGAAATTTAAAACACCCAAGGAGTATGAACAGAGGTGTGGAAGTTTCAAATATGGCCGTGGATTGAAAACATCTTTCTAATTGTGTACCAACAACGCGAATGTGCCCAAAACACACTTACGATAGTATCGCACTTACCAACCGTTACCTCTCTAACTGAGACAGTGACACAACAAACTGCATTTGTTATTTATCCTAATTCAACTCCTCTACTCCGTCTCTATTAACATCAATACTCGACCTATTTTAATTTTCTAGAGTTTCCATGATTAGTAATACAGTGGGCGAAATTCTTAAATACTCGCTCTATATTAACTATGAAATGTGTACAGTGTATCGACTTTATACGCAATCTTCATTACTCGTCCTATATAAACTTTGACTATATGGCTTTAGTTAGCACAGATTTTACTTAAATAATTTAATAAATATAATTAATACTAAATATTTTCTTCGTTAGTTGTTCGCCTTATTGAGCGTTACATCGCGTTTATAAAGAACAATTAGACATTCTTGAGAGACTTGACTAATATTGGCGTTTGAAATGAAGCATACGCCGGTTGCATTACCTTACTCAAATAGGTAGTATATAAGGGTGTCGAACTACAGGTAATAGCAAGAACAACCGCAATTGCGAAAACCTTTGGTGGCGATCCCACCTTAGGGAGGCTAGACGTTTCTCGTAACCCTAGCTGATCGCCGCGAATGTCTTAAACCCAACGATGACGATGGAGTAGAAGCCAGGTGTACAGACTGGTGTCCAAGTGGAATGGACGAAGACCAGAAGATGGTGGTGATTAGAAGCCAGTATGTACAGACTGGTGTCCGTGTGGGATGGACGAAGACCAAAAGATGGTGGTGATTAGAAGCCAGTATGTACAGACTGGTGTCCATGTGGGATGGACGAAGACCAAAAGATGGTGGTGATTAGAAGCCAGTAAGTACAGATTGGTTTCCATGTGGGATGGACGAAGACCAAAAGATGGTGGTGATTAGAAGCCAGCAAGTACAGATTGGTCTCCATGTGGGATGGACAAAAACCAAAAGATGGTGGTGTGAGAACTCAAGTAGAGGAGCCATTTCCGTGACTGTGAAAGCAGTTCGGAAATGGCGAACACGTTTGCTCCGATTTGGAAACTGCGAACGCGGTCACGTGGGTGTAACAACAGACACACAGACAGACACACACACACACACACACACACACGTCGAAATTAGAACCTCTCCGTGACATACGTCACTCGGAGAGGTAAAAACTATTCTAAGGATTGCCAGTGAAGGTTCTTTTCAAGATTTTTTTTCCACCCTAGAATGGCTGGGTTGAAAAGGAGCGAAAAGAGAGCTAACCCTTAAGGGCCAACAAATGGGCATCTTGCGGTTGTCCATTTGGTTTGACCACCTGTGTGCTTCCCGAGAACATTTTCACGAAAGAGAGGCAGTAGCGTTACGAAGTGATATTTTAAAAGTGGAAAATAATTGTACATAACGTTATGGTACGCGTAATAAGAAGAGTTTTTTTTTTGAGTTCACTTAAGGAACTCCATGAAGGAAATAATTAGTATGGGGATTTCAAAACACGATCGTTTACACTAATTCTTAAAGATCTGTACCCTACTTCACCAGCCCTTTAAACTGGGGGGTCGTTGCCATTTTTGTTTCGATCCTCGTATGGCCCTGGGGGAGCTTAACCCCTTTAAAAATCCATCTTTACAAACGTAAAAGGTACATCTTTAAAAAGCGTTATTAAGTATGTACGAAAACAAGCTTGTTTTGTTATATAGCCCATTTTAAATATCCAACACATACAAAGGCTATTACTTATGCCTAAAATCCGTTTGATTCACTGCAAATTCAAAATGAGACGAACCGAAATGATTATTCTTTCTTTCAGCTCTATGCACGAGCGATCATTTTTTTTTTGTTTTGTTTACGTCGGCGTAGTCTGATGAATTATGAAACTACTATTTTTACCATATAGGTCAAAGAGCCTAAGTATAGTATCTCTTTAGATTTGCGTGTACAAACGGTTACTTCGTTTTGGTACTGATTAGCGGAGAAATGGATTTAATGTTTCTTTTTATTATCTAGTAGGAAGAGACTTAAATTTATTTTATTTAAAATTCAGGTGCAAAATGTTGTAACTGGTTTATAAGAATATTGTGTTATTTTCAAAGGTTAGAAGACCTGGTTTCAATTTGGTATCCTTTTTCGTACGAACATGCTTACTTCAGTTTAATCTTCTAATTTGATACTAACGCAGTTAGAAACTTAAAACTCTTTTGAATAATAAAAATTTAGCTACATCAGAAAGGGTTGAGTTTTAAGATTTACTTCGGGGATAATCTACTTCTGATTGCGGTACTACTTAGGCAAAAACGTCAATGTTCCTGACCGCTTTTGCACGAGTCATTTCGTAAAAAGAAGGAGGGCGTGATGCAGTTTTGATAATGATAATAGAACTAGGGGATAAGAGGCTTAACTACAGAACGTTATACCTCTATACCGCCTACGTTTATTGGGGAATAATTACAAAAGAAAACTGGCCTGGGGAAAAAAACCAAGATAGGCAAAAGGGGTGGCACCCGGATTTAGTTTAATCACAGCATAATGCTATTAGAGCGCTAGAGCAGTGCCAGTTTTTCTACCATGCATGGCAGCGACAAAGAAATTTTCATTCCATCAGATTTAGCGCAGAGCATAAAGAAGAAAAAAGGATGAGAAAATCTCTACTAGCCTCCATCCCTGCTCTAAACTTTTCCATGCTAAAAAAAAGGCATCCTACTTTAAGAAAGGGGTTTAAATTAAACATAAAGGTCAATTTTGATTAATTTAAATGTTAATAATTAATAAGAAAGGAACGAAATTGTTATTTACATAGGTGCACACTAGAGTATGGGTTAAGATAATTATTTCTTTTTATAGTACATCTCTTGCTAAAGATGATAAGAAAAAATAATAAACATGAATTCATAGAAAAAACCTAGATGAATTCCTCTATAGGAGTATAAATATTATATCCTAAGCTGGGAAGCTAGACATTCCAACTTCACTAAGAAGATTTAGGAAGAAGAAGAAGAAGGTCTAACTCGGAAAAAACGGAAGGATGTTGAATATTCCGGAAATGAAAGACTGTATCCTCGCGTTCCCCCACTTCCTCCATCACCCCAAAGAGAACGTTAGAGACGTGAGGGAATTTTTTTACCAAAAAGATCAAAAACCGTATAGTGTTTACTATACATCCCACCCTTAGTAATATCATTGCAAAAAGTAAGACCTTCGTAATATACTTCAGTTGAATGACACGCATGGTGCTCGCATTTTTGACACTGTCTTTCTTTTGATTTTTTCTTTACTTATGCACTATCAGCTAGAATAAACAAGCGGAGACGCTTGACAGTGAGAAAAAGTGTGACGCGGTGCAACTAATTTCAACAGGCACGTAATAGAACCTTCAGGGACAAATGACATGGTAAATGTTTGAAATGGGAGCGAGACCGATGGTGAGAAGAGGGGGAAAAAACCATATTCTAGAACTAGCGGTAAGGTAAAGCGCTCTTCCTGTCTGCTATTTTTTATGATAGAAACTTATACTATGCGAATAAAGTTTACCGGAGTGAGGTTAGAGTTCTGTTTGGATAAGGGGAACATTTTGAACCATGTTTGAGTAATTAGAGACGTCCGGAAGTTGTTATACTATGTACTAAATATCGCGATTCAAGATGGTACTTGAATGTGGACTCACTATTTTTAGAAGAAGGAAGGCATAACTGTTATATTTATAGTGTGCCCTTATACTAGAAATAAAGTTATTGCAAGGATGATGGGGTAGGATGCGATATCTGAGAGAAATGGGCGCGCTAACTGTGGAACAGTTCAGGTTGGGTGGAACGCTAGAAACGGGGGAGGAATACTCGGGAAAATGACGGGCGGTCGACCTGATTCGTCTGAAGTAGAATGGCCACCTTTTTCCCGAGTATAGCTCCCCCATTTCTAGCGTCCCACCCAACACGAGCCATTCCAGAGTTAGCGCCTCTATTTCTCTCAGATTTCCCATCCTCTCCCCATCATTCTTGGTTATTGCTCATATAAGATTGTAGATTATTCGTTTCTCCATACTTGTTTTCCCTCGCGGTTCAATGGAAATGTGTACAAATAAACTCAATGCATGCCATCTCTCTACGGCAGGCAGGCAGTTCCTTTGATTACATCCGAACCCGCTGATAGTAAAACTAGGCGCTGGTATTTATTTAATTAAGATATATATTTGCATTTAGATATTGTAGATTTAATAATAGAAACCCTCCATAGCGCGAGACCGAATTATAATCCCGAAACGGATTAGATTTAGAAACCAAGTTTGTCCTGGACGTACGTTAATTCTCTTAAACGCGTTAATCCCAAGACGGCTAAGAGAATGACACGTATAAACTTCCTCCAAATTACGTTTACGTCAACATCTAACGTACTCCCTTACGCAATTTCGCTGATTATACGGTATAGGATCGTCAAGGAAGGAAGAGGGAAAACTTTGGCCAGACAGGGGATTAAGAAAATAGGAAAACCCCGGGAAGAAAACAGTGCGGATAATACGTGCACGTGTCACTAACCTTCGCTTAGCTCCGTATCGACTTCTTCGGATTCTCCGAGAGAAGCCAGAATTTTCTCGGATACACCACCTGCCAAGGACAAAAAGAGTTAAGGATAAAACCACTATCACGTATCATTAGGCTTAATACCGTAATACCGTATAGGAAATAGGCCTAAAAATACCCTTTACGAAAGATCTATCGCGGAATTTCTCCAACCAAAAGTAGATGAAGAGAAAGGTATAAATTATTTTCTTTTTAAGAAAACATTCGAAGATGATCCGATAGAATAAATAAGCCGCTTATAGTTAATACAAGATGTAACTAATAGCGCCCGTGTTGTCCTAGCAATTCTAGGTAACAATTTAACTCTTGACATTTAGTAGGCGTGAGTTATCTGGCTTCGTAATCCGCTATCATGCACGAGGAAGGCACTTTCACCTTAGATTTAATCACTAAGTATATAATTTCCCAAGGCTACGTTTCTCTCCAACTCTCACCTTCTCCGCTCCTGTCTAATCCTGGTCTACAAAATTGAGAAGCTTTAGAAACCATCCTGAATCATAAACATTTTCGTATGAAATAACACTATAAATACCTAAGAAAACGTTATCTATTTGAAAAGATATTTCGTTGAATATTTCACGGTAAATCAAGTCATCGTCCTTGGGTTGCCAGTACTGGGCTGACTTTACAAGTCGATAAAAAATACGAGTAGCTGTAGGTAGACATCTCTGAAAATTATCGATGAGACAAAAAGCGTAGCAAAAATCTACAAGCCCAAATGTTCAGAGATTCCCGGTTTCAAAATAAAAAAAAAAATGTAAAAAACATTCAAATTGCAGGGAAGGGTATGGCTATAGCCTTTGGGGTCAAAGTTAAGTATCTATATAACAATAGTAAAATTTTCCAGAGGGTATAGGCCTAACCAAGCCATTATCGGTTAATTTAATTTCGTTCTAAAGATATAGCCTAGAGAAGTAAAATTATAAAAGAATTTATATATATAATTAAATTAATCTCGTAAAACAATAGAATTCCATCCATCTTGGTTGGGGCCACCATATTTTGGCTTCACGGGATATGACTTTGACGTCAATTTACGCCCATTCAAAACTATACGACTCTCAACCTTACTCTTCGGTTTTATATTTTGTAAAAGGCATTCTTCTTGATAGGCGAATATAAATTATAAAGCTTAATAATGAATATTTCCAAAGGAATTTAGAAAGCGTATAATATCATCGTTTTGAAATAAAGCCTTTAATGGTTACGGTATTGGGTCTAACTATACCCTTTTGTTCATTTTGTACCAACAGAAGAACGTTACGTTGAAGTAATAAAAGATTTTGGGAGTCTAATAATAGATTTTGAAGGAAAAATTCATCTAACATAACATTATACCTTAAAAGAACGGCCATTCTCTAAATACAAAATTAAAAATATTTAAAAATAGATAAATGACCTCTCATTGCAAAATAATTAGCATTGAATTAGTCTTAAAAACGAGGTCTATTGCGCAACCATTGCTTTAGTGGCGTCTGCTACACCGAACCTCTTACCCCTACGGGACTGGCCGAATTCTTACAGGCTGAGAGAGGTAAGAGGTTCTGCCTAGCAGACTGCAGACGCCACTAAACCTAATTATTTTGTGATAAAAGATATTTTTTTTTAATATTTTCCTTTTATATTTAGAAAAAGGCCCTTCTTTTACTTGAACTTTTCCTTTAAACGCGTTAGAAGTAAGCAACGTAAATATTCAGAAAGTAAAGTATACTTGGGTAACTTTATTAAATGAGCTTCCGGTGACAATAACAGATAGTGGATGGGTGGAGTGTTATAATTATAGAAAACTCTCGGAATTTAGGAATTGCGCTGTTAAGAATAGGAAAATTTCGCCCAAATTGGCCTAAGGAACTCTATGAACTCACGCAATAGAATAGATCCTCCTCCCCCCCCCTTGGTCTTTATATTACAAATTTTTGGGGGTGTTGCCCCCATTGAAGTTAATTTTCTAAAGCTAGCTATAACAACAACAACAACAACTCGTTTAGTTCTAAATTTCGCATGCTCGGTTATTATATGAGAACTTAACAGAAGTATATAAAAACGAAGCTGAAATAGGGCGTGATAACCGATAATTGCAATACAGAGCCCTAACACCATATAGCATAGAAGCTTCGGCTTAATTATCTTCTGATGATATTCTATATAATTCTTGAAATTTGGAAGCGATTTTCTCTCTCGGCTTATTTAACATAATGAAATATATATCTACCGTGCAGGCGTTATATATGGCTTTGATTTAACTTGGGCACAATTCCGGGCCAAAGCTTTATACAGACGGCATCTGCCGCTTACAAATACCACCTACAATGCGTTACGCCCGCTTCTTAATTAAGTCTTGAATTATTGCTCGACGCTCTGTTTTTAAGTGATGACCAAAAGTTATAGCCTTTTTATAACTTGACCTTATAGAGAGAGAGGGAGGGGGGGCAAGATATTAATAAAATTTTAATTCACATTTTCAAATATGGGTGATTAGAAAGCCTTCCAAAATAATAATTATACTGAATTTTAATTAATTAAAGATATAATCACGCTCTATTAATTCCCAGCTTGTATTTAACAGCTGATTTGGCGTTAGATTTAAATACCATTCGCGTCTGAGTTTAGTCAACTGAACACGCTTAACAATTAAATACTTCTCATTGTTACTAAGCGAGTATAACATACCAACGAGGAATGAAACAGTGGAAAGCTAAAATAAGGGTAAACATCAATCCTTAGAATCAAATTGCGGCTAACAAATCAAATATTTAGACCTATTTTTGGTATCTATGAGCGACTGACTCTTCACAGTTAGTTTGAAAATAGCCGCATAGAGGTAAGGAAACCACGTGACAATTTGAATCAAAGCATTGGAAGGCAGATTTTTAGGGGTAATTTTAGACTTGGTCTAATCGAGAAGGGTTTTGCCTTCTTTACATATTACGGGGGAGATTTAGCCTAACCGCCGCTAGGCCTAAATGATGCCCGCTCGTCACCTACACCTGGCGCCGTTTACCAAAGTTTCAGAGGGATGGATGGGAGCGCACACATTCTTGGAGTTATTTAAATAAGTAGAGTTCGTTTCATCAGAAGATGGGACCTAAACGTCACTATAAGCTAGGAGCATAAATTAATTAATTTCTGTTGCTGGGTGATCATTATAACTACTCCTGGTTTGATTTCTCCCAGCTTAAATACTCGTGCCACTCTTTGCCTAGAGACGATATAGTCACGCTCGAAAACTAAGGGCGTAAAAGCAAGCTTTTCCCGCCAAAAGCCCACACCGAATCGTTTACGGCTCTATACCTCGAGTTTCGCCCTTCGCAAAGCATATTTAATTATTACTAATTACCTCCTTATTTACTGAGGATTAAGAGCGGAGACTGCAGCGTCACGTGGAGGCCATATTCAGTTATTTACTCATTTATACGGACGGTTCTTAATGGGCCCCCATTATGATTTTCATTATAAACTATTTTCTCTCATTTTTATTTCATACATTTTATTTTAAGATTTAGGGCGAGTCTTTATAATTTGTTTTAATTAACTTTAAGCACGATCAAAGTGCCATTAAACACTCTAATCATATAACTTGAAAACGGTAACCCTTAGGGTAAAATGTTACACAGTATTTTCGAATCCAATGTACTTCTTGCCATTTGGAGTACCCTTTATTTGAACACGTGGCATAAAATTCCCTCATAATTTCTTTTTCAAACTTAAAACAACACCCGTGCTAGATAAATAAGCAGACTTGCCCGGTCAACAACCGATAGAATTGAAAGCGACGTAAGCTTCTGTTAAAATATATAACAAACCACATAAGACAAACAAAAATGAGAGCCAGGAGGGAAAAGTTTATATTAAACTGAAAAATATACCAGTCTGCTCTAGACCCTACGCTTATTGGAAATTCAAAATTGTTCACACAATATCTCTAAAGTGAATTAATAAGAAGTTATGATAAATTAGAGACTACTCCCTTTAATTTATACAGTTTGATAGCTTCGGATTAAGGAAGAGTGGTTCTTAGTTTCATTCAAAAGTGGTAGTTTCCAAGTGCTACTATTATAGTGGGTTTTAGACGGTATTATTTAGGCCTAGTTCCATTTTAAATTGAAATACCTATTAGAAAAACAATAGGAATCAATTTAACTTCAAAGCGACTGCGAAGTAAGTTTCGAGTAGGCCTAATTGGACGAAGGAGGTACGATATATTACGTATGTACGCCACTTGTTAACTAAAGTATGGCAAAGGCACATATATATATAGGGACCCGGCCTGGCGGGTCGATAAAGATTTGGACTTCCGAAATCTCAACGGGGGTTCTCTCGCAAATTCCCCAAACGGGACTCGTGGACGGAAGGACAGACAGACTACTATCTCGGTCGCGCCAAAACTAATCACGCGAGCCAGTAGAAACACAATATAGCCAGCAGCGCCCAATCAGAGAGTGGAAGAGAATCCGCGGACAAAATGAAACCAAGCCTATCTTACAATTTACTTAACTCTCCGGACCTCTCCTGGCATAGTAACTAACAAATAACGTAACAAATATAAGTATAACCTCTCCGGACTTGGCTATCAATGAATTAAAAAATTACAATATCTAGTATTCATTAATGATATAAACTGAATTATTAAAACGAAAAGCCTAAGTAGGCTTAAATTTGGGAAAAATTTAATTTAGTTTACTGTCGCACTTACTAAAATACATTATTTATGATAGTAAGGAATGCATGGACGTGGGTGTGAAGCAATTGTCTTGGAACTCTAATCAAGGATTACTTCGTTTGAAACGTGCCAAGGTTTCCAATGAAATTTTCAGAGGAAAACGGAGAGGCATTTATAAATTATATCCACTTTTAGCGAGTAAAATTCCAAGAGAAAACTCTGGTATTTTCAATTGTATTTTTGGTATTTCCAAAGCCACCAAACGAACATATACTGCATGAGCATCGGATTTGCCAAAAAGAGAGTATTTTAAAACAAGGTGTCTACAGTTTTATTCCCATTTTTGCTTAAATAAATAAGGTCAGTCTAGATGTATAGAAGAGAGATTAAGGGGGTACAAATTTTACGATGTCTAGGCACCAACTGATGAAGAGATTACAGAGTCATTAGAAGGTTGTTTTTATTACCAGTCGAATGACGGAGGACGAGGGTAAACGAACTTTCACGCTTATAAGATAAACTTCTAACGCTTGATGGGTAAATAAACCGAGTTGAAAACAGGTCTAATTACTCTAGCTTTTCAGTTGATATTTACACTCCAAAAATTAAACACGCATATCAATAATGAATATTTAAACTCGACCAAAATATCGCATGAAGATCAAAATTCAAAATACATTTTAAATTTCGCCTGAGAAAATACTTCACTCCATGTACGTACACCAATGTCTGTTGGGGAAGCTAGCAAATAGGGGCAAACCTCAACATGTATTTCCCATAGAACGCCTGCAGAAATGTTTTTCCTGCCGGGTTTCAATTTTCTCGCCCAAGCTACTTTATAATGTTTTATATATATTATATAAAAACATTATTTCTCAACTTAAATATAATATGAAAGATTGTTTGGTCTCGTAAAATCAAGGATGATTAATGATGGAGAGGAGATAGAGCGTCATCAGGTTTAAAATCAAGAATGATTAAGAATAGCGTGGGAATTATACTACTGGATAATGTAAATTTTATTTAAATTTATCAAAATTTAACCCAAATTTATCGAGTGTTATTTCTTGCCGAAATTAATGGACAGTAAATTTTGGGACAAGGTAGTAAACTTAACATATGCCAAGTTGAGGATCGTGGATTCTATTACAAAGCAGTTAAATAAAACTCCCAACTCAGCAATAACCTTTTCTTGTACGTTATCTTACAGGGAGGCTTAGGGAAATTCAACGAATTCCTAAGACGAGTATATATGCTTATAGAAAAATCGTCGACTTTCTGGAAAATGTCTGGACATCTTCACTCCCTTCCCGCATTTTCCATAAGACGAAAAGATAAGATAAAGCTAGCTTTCTGTCGGCTCTAGCTATACGAACTTCTCATTTTACGGATTCTCTCTTTTAGAGATTCGCTTAGCTCATCGAACACCTTAAGACTTAAAGACCCCATCCTTTTAAAGGGGGCGAGGGATGAATGCACCGAGGGTTAAATCACTAACGAAATACAGATTACAAAATTTGACACTCTATACGATACATTGCAAATCTTAATTACTCTCTAATTAATTAAACGATTGAATAAATTGCCTCCGCCCTTGTTTTATGGGCCAATGTTTGGGAGCTCATATCTCGGTAACTAAATTATGTAGAACCCATGTTCTTTGACACTTGCCACTCGGTTTCACCCAAAGGAATCACCTAACTATAAATTTAGTAAAATTTGGTGCTGTTTTGTGGCCTTGTTTTAAATTTCACTTCTTTTTGAAACTTAACAATTTAATAGTTATGATGAATTTCTTAACGTTTTTTCCATATTCATCAAATATAAGTACATTACGCGTCGAACTTAAATACCCAACTATTTTAATTTCACACTCGAAAGCTCGTCGTAATACAAACACCATCAAAACTTCTATATACATCCAAAATCCAAGGACTCTCTCCATTGGAGTTCCCTAATCAAAAATATTTGTTTCCAATATCTTCAATGATAAATATGAGAACCCGAATCACCCAAAAGATGCGGTACATACGAAAGTAAACAGCTATGCCCCTTAAATCCCTTAAAACCGTTGGCGTCTCGGTGATTTCTTGGCTTGAAACGGCAATGCGCCATTTGGCCATTTCGTCCGCCGCCACCTCGTATCGGCGTCCAATAACTACTCGCTCTATTTGGCGGGAAGGATTAAGAGTAGAGAGAGGGTAGCTAGGGGATGTTTTAATGCGATGGAAGCGATGGGCAGAAGTGTAAGTGTCAAGGCGATTCACTCGCGTGTTTCAAACCGCGCGACATACGCTTTACGCCATAGTGGGAAACCGGTCCATCTGTTCAAGCTGAAACCGCGGATAGGAGCTCTCGGGATCAGAAACGAGGATGGGTTATAAGGATGGAGAGGATGAGAGATAATCCCCAAACAGTCCCCCCATTTCTATGAGAGGGATATTCTTGTTTCAGGCCCGGATATAAAACAAATTACTTCGAAGTTATTACGTTACCTTCAATTTGGTAACGCGTAGCCAGAAACGTGCTTTGTAAAGCGCTTTAACTTTGGGGTAATATAATTCTAAACAAGAATTGTTCGGGCCATGGGATTGTATACAGGGTGTTTTTGAAAAGTCCATCACAAATTAAGGAGCGTGTTTATTGGACCAAACTGAGTGAAACGTATCAAAGAACATGGGGTCTACAACATTTAGTTTCGGAGATATGGCCCCCCAAACATTTGCCCCAAAAACGAGAAAATATCCCAAAATGTGGAGTAAGGGTTATTACCATTACCCAACTTGTTTCGAAGTCATAGACAATTTCAATAGCCTTGAATTTGAGAAACACTACTGTAACTTTAGATAGCAGAAGGGTATAAATGGGTAGAAGTACGCGTACGGCGGTAATGTAAAGCTAATACCAAGTGTCATAGTGTTTTAAGATTTCTCAGCACCCAGTAAAATGGTTGCGATTGAAGGTTGTGTTTTGTTCATTACGTTAGTGTTTGATGTGTCACAGAGAAAACGCCATGATACGATCCCAATGTAAATGTACTTTTTATTGGTTCTTAATTCTTAATCTGTAACAAATAACTACTACAAGAATTGTTCAAAGTGTTCACCACCCGCGTTAAGGCAAACTTGAACACGCCTTACAAACGATTCCCTAACACGTTGCAAAATGCCTGGAGTATCGCCAATAGTTTGACAGGCATTAACGATTCGTCGACGAAGCTCTTCCACATCAGGTACTTCACTCTGATAAACTATGTCCTTCAAGTGGCCCCAAAGGAAGAATTCGCACGGGTTAAGGTCGGGTGATCGAGCAGGTCATTCCACGGGTCCACCTCGACCTATCCACCGAAAAGGGAACGTCGCGTTAAGGTGAGCCCTGACAGCGAGACTGAAATGTGGTGGTGCACCGTCATGCATGAACCACATTCTGCGTACTAAACCTAAGGGCACGTCGTCAAGTAATTCCGGTAAAACGTCTTGTAAGAATTGTAGGTACGCCTCACCGTTTAACCTGGGCCGAATATGCGGATATGAACCTAATGTATGGACGAGCCGAGGGGAATGCTGCTGCAGCTGTACGTTTTTATCAGGAAAGATTTCCGCAAAGACGCTTACCAAACCGACTGACGTTCGAGGCTGTGGACAGACGTTTACGACAGGACGGATGAATCCAACCGGCTGGACCTCAACCTAGAGAGCAAGAAGTCCCAGAGGCCGTAGAAGACGAAGTCCTTACTATTTTCGAGGACGAACCAGCAGCAAGTACCCGCCAGGTGGGTAAGCGATTAGGCTTTGGTCACGTGCTCGTGTGGAAAATCCTCAAAAGTCACCAGTTTCATCCTTACCATTTTCAAAAGGTTCAAGGTTTGAATCCCGCGGTCTACCCACGACGCATGGCGTTTTGCCAGTGGTTTCAGCCTCAGATAAACGCCATTGTTTTCCCGCGTAGTCTGTTAGTCACAGACGAAGCTATCTTTTCGCGAGATGGTATTATTAACCTGCATAATAAGCATCAATGGTCCCCAAGAAAACCTCACGCAACGTTCGTTAAATCTCACCAAGTACAATTTAGTTTAAACGTGTGGTGCGGTATTGTAGGTGAAAATTTAATTGGACCGTATTTTCTACAGCCCAGGTTAAACGGTGAGGCGTACCTACAATTCTTACAAGACGTTTTACCGGAATTACTTGACGACGTGCCCTTAGGTTTGGTGCGCAGAATGTGGTTCATGCATGACGGTGCACCACCACATTTCAGTCTCGCTGTCCGAGCTCACCTTAACGCGACGTTCCCTTTTCGGTGGATAGGTCGAGGTGGACCCGTGGAATGACCTGCTCGATCACCCGACCTTAACCCGAGCCATTTCTTCCTTTGGGGCCACTTGAAGGACATAGTTTATCAGAGTGAAGTACCTGATGTGGACGAGCTTCGTCGACGAATCGTTAATGCCTGTCAAACTATTCGCGATACTCCAGGCATTTTGCAACGTGCTAGGGAATCGTTTGTAAGGCGTGTTCAAGTTTGCCTTAACGCGGGTGGTGAACACTTTGAACAATTCTCGTAGTAGTTATTTGTTACAGATTAAGAATGAAGAACTAATAAAGAATACATTTACATTGGGATCGTATCATGGCGTTTTCTCTGTGACACATCAAACACTAACGTAATGAACAAACACAACCTTCAATCGCAACCATTTTACTGGGTGCTGAGAAATCTTAAAACACTATGACACTTGGTATTAGCTTTACATTACCGCCGTACGCGTACTTCTACCCATTTATACCCTTCTGCTATCTAAAGTTACAGTAGTGTTTCTCAAATTCAAGGCTATTGAAATTGTCTATGACTTCGAAACAAGTTGGGTAATGGTAATAACCCTTACTCCACATTTTGGGATATTTTCTCGTTTTTGGGGCAAATGTTTGGGGGGCCATATCTCCGAAACTAAATGTTGTAGACCCCATGTTCTTTGATACGTTTCACTCAGTTTGGTCCAATAAACACGCTCCTTAATTTGTGATGGACTTTTCAAAAACACCCTGTATAGGAAAATAACGGTGTACAGGATAAAAGGAAGAGAGCCTGAAAATCTCGTTCGGCGTAGGATTACCACAGTCTATGATGGGGTTTTTTTCCTTCCTTTATTGTTCGCAAGCTGCGTGGGAGAATATCAAGGTTTTCATATAAGTATTAAGAGTTACACGGAATCAGCTATCAAAAGCCTCATCTGAATTTTTAAAAACTGACTAGGCCTATCAGGTAGAACTTAATGAATATCTGGGCACTGATTGTTACATTTTTTTTTGTCATGAACATTTTGATAAATTACTCGATCCCCGATTGTTTTAGTCCCAAGTATTTAGTACCGTTGTAAAGGGAAGAAATAGGACAAAATAAAATTAAAGAAAATTCTTATATCTCTTACAGAACCTGAGTTCTGACCTTCCGAAGTTACGAGCGAAGAAGTCCAGGTTATGAACATTTCGCTCGCTTGTTAATAAAAATTGAATGCTCCGTATAGACTCGTTCTCTTCTTTTGGCGCATTCTAAATCCCAAAGATTTACAACCTTACAATTGTAACGAAATAAAGGATGCGTTCCCGCGACACGCGTAATGCAATAAAACGCCTAAAGTAAACCTATTGTAGCGGCAAAGATTTTCCCAAAAGGATTCAAACAATGCCGCAAAATTTATATCATCGTAAAAAGTACCGTAGCCCGAACTATAACTCGAGTCCATCTCGTCCCTAAAACAAAACCAGTTAAATCAAACACGCCATATTTTCTCGGCGCGTTTACAAATGGCTGAAAAAAAAGTCTAACAAACAGTCGTAAAGATTTCCTAGACTTTAGAAAATAAACCCTCGTATAATAAAATATAAGGAATTTTCCTTAAGGAAAAAAAGAATGCGGAGCAAAACTGAAATGTGTTTGATGTGATGAGTAGATTAAAACGAAGTTATTAAACTTAAATGTAATTTAACCGACATGGAGTAATAACAACGGAAGCTGTTCTCCCTTCTTTGAAGCTAACCCTTACTCGAACCTCACAAATTTCTCTGACTGTTTAGTCAACACCTTTCCAGATTTGTACGAACCCTGAAAACAACGGGTAAAAACAGTTCTGTTGTAGTTACTATATTACTGCTCTAAGAAATCAAGGATGCTTTTTGCCCTTTTAGAAGCTGTAGTAGAGATATTTTTCATTTCGTTTCGTTTTCGGGGACTTTTGGTAGCAAAAATTCCACATTCCCGGGTGGTTCCCTAAAAATCAAAAGCATACGCTTTCACTGCGAGGCGCCGCTCGGCTCTAATATTTGTAGATTTTTTTATGTTGAATTTTTTTGTACGAGGATGAGAGTAAAATATGTCGTTGGAATTTCTCAATTTTTCTCGTTTTTTTTTGTCGGCTTACGCGAGGCATTCGGGGTGTTTTAGATGTCAATAAAATGTAGGGTTTTTCTGCAAGTTATTTTGGGATTTCATCTACACTCCTTGAGGAACCGCGAAGTGATTTCATCAGCATAAAACTTTTGTCCCTACCATTTCACCCTTCTCTGAATTTCACGGCCAACTGTTGAACTGATGAACTCGTCATATAATCTAGCACCTATGAGGACCTTTCAGTATTATCCGAAAAAAAGGCATTCAGACTATAATTTAAATGAAATAATCTTCCCTAGAAAGTGCAACAAATTACTTCCTTATATCTTTACAATCACTTCCGGTTGTACCCATCTTATTAAATACACTTTACTTCCCCCTTAATTTTTAAATCTAAAAATTTACTTCCTCTTAAGTCAAGCTTTTTTCAGTTTAAATGTCAAGACATCGACTTATTTTAAACCAAAGTATTTAAGTAAATAAAACCTCCCATAAAATTCGTATAAACCTTTTTACGGATCTCTACGCCAAGGCAGGTTTTAAAACTTTTCGCGTTTTTTTTAAAAAAAAAAGCTTTTTGACAGTGTCATACACCAAGGTTTTCTTCCAGCTAGACACATAAATTTTTTTACAGCATTAATCCTAAAGGCTCTGTACGATATAGGATATAATAAATATAAAGAAAGAAAGACGCGAAGAAGTCACGAGTTAAGAAAATATTTTCATCGACCTGCAAAGGCCTAGCATTCCTTAAGAAAGGGGTTTAAGTGTGGAATACGGGTAGTAGAGTTTTGGCGCGGAATAACCGTAATATTGCGCATAATTTGATAATCATCGGAGTGGCGCCAACCTGAAACAATCTATCACTTCAGTATACTTTCCCACCTTTACAGTAACTTTCGCGCCAAAAGGTATTTTTTTTTATCACAAGTCATCTATCTGAAATCCGTCCGATGAGAGACAGGTAATAAAGTACAAGGTAGGGACGAGGAATTTACGCAACTGGTAAAACCTTCCTATACAGCCTTGTTCTCCATTCATCATCTCCGGAAGAAATGAATGGGAAAGGGGAGGGTGAGATAGTCCAGGGATTTTAAGCCAAGGAAGCCCGCATCAGGCAAGAGATTTAAAGGTGTTAAATCCCGAAAACAAGTAGTCGCGACCATAAATTAGCAATATACCCGGCTGGGTTATTAATATCGAATTTTTTTCTTTCGTTCCATGATACTTTAAAAAGTGGGTCAAGGGTATTTTGGAGCACACGCACCAGCTGGCCTAAATCTGTAATAAAAATGGATATCTCTTTCGCTCTTCAGCTAAGGCCATTGGGTAATTTTCAGTGAGTCAACATTTGTATGCAGTTACAAAGATAATATTAATCGTGCGCGAGAATTAAGGAACATCAGAAATTTGGAAAAATTATGGAGGACATTTATCTTTCAGGTGTTAAATTATAATCTTGACCTAAATGTTCAGGTAGTAGCCAAGTGGAGTGTCAAAAGCATTATAATATCTTCCATAAGGTGTCCGGACCCATTTTACGAAGGACTTTCGACTTACGTTGGTCAAATACATTGTCCAAACTCTAATGGAGGCTGGCAAGCAAGCTTAGAGCTGTAATACACCAGTCTGACCCTCGTAGAGAGAGAGTCCCTTCCATCCCCTTAAATTCTTAAATCCACTTAAAATCCACGCCACCCTTAATCACCTTGTCAGTTCTCTTCGTTCTCAGGGAAGAGGGGAGGGATTTTTCCGCTAATCCCTGATTTCCTTGGCTTACGACGGGACCCAAAACTGTATAGAGTGTTAGCTACAGCGATCAAACAATGCCGACAAAAGGATCTTTGGCCATACAAGATCTACTTCGGCCTTTATATTTGCAGAAAGAAATTATTACGAAGTTATTCAATACTTGTTACTTTTTATTTAAAGGGATACCCTGGGCTAGAATTTTTTCCTTTTAAATGTAAAAAGTGTATAAAATAATGAATATATCAATTGGAACCATGTTCCTATCTACAATATTAACGAAGATACAAGAAATTAAGTTTCCGCAATGGCGTGAAATGGACACTACTCGTTAGGCTTTCCTGTGAAGCACTGGGAAGTACCCCTATTGGAAGCCTAGTACCACCTGCCGGATTCGTCCAATAGGAGTAATCCCAGTGCAAAGAGGGAAAGCCTAACGTCTACGCGCCATTACGGAAACATAATTGGTCGTATCTTCTTTAATATTGTAGTTAAAAACATGGTTCCAATTGATAGATTAATTTTTTATACGATCTATCCATTAAAAGAGAAAAAAATCTTGTCAGAAGTATCCTTTTAAGATGTAGACGCATTTTACTACTTTCTGAACTATTTTTAAATCCCAAGGCACTAAATTTCCCAGGCATTTTACTTCGAATTAATTCACCATAGTATTTAGTTAGTATACAGTTCGTCCCTGGCTGGCGTTGGAAAAGGGATGGACTTTTGCCTTGTTTCGGACACAAGAGTGGAAGGATTGCTTTATAGTATATAGGAACGAAAATCTGGTCAAAAGCTTTTGAAAAATGAGACGGGATAAGCGCTACCCGGGGTCTAATTCCGAGTTGCTAAGAGAAATTAATGCGCTCAAGGTCCCCCTCCCCCTTTTAAATCACCCACTCGTTGCCAAGGGACGAGTGGTTGTGTCTAAATATTAGCAACGTCCTTAATTTAGATTGTATACACTTTACAAGCCTGTTCTATTTATGATATAGTTTCGCATCCTATAAGAGGTTACGCGTTAAGCGGAACGGAAAGCAACGCTTTTTCGGTAATGAATATGAGCTAAATTCTTCTTCAAGGTGTTTCCTACTATGACGCGAGTGCGTCCAAATTTCTCCATTTTAGTTTACGTCGTATTTCTTCGTCAAGAGAATTAATAGAAGCGATACATTATTGGGATATTGGTTGGAGTTCCGTTCCAAACGAGACATTCTTGCTAAGATGAATTAATAACTTCCGGTATAATCACTTAAGATTTAAATTCTTAAAAGCCTATATAAAGGTAGTTAATTAGAATCTGCATACTGAAACATCCAGGAAATACCTCCGAATGATTTTAAAATTCAAATTAGTTTGAGATTTCGTGGATAATTTGGAATACGCACTTCCGACCAATAGCGTGACGTCCTGCCTTTTTGTTAATTAATTTCTCGTGGCACGCTCCATTTCGAATGAAATTTTGCGCGAAACTTCAAAAAAAAATCGTGCGCCATGTGAAAATCATGGCACGAAAATTAGAGTGTGTCACGTAAATTTTGTTAACAAGAAGCTTTACGCGATTGGTCGGAGGTGCAAATTTAAATTATCGATGCATTTTCAAACTAATTTGAATTTTAAATTCACTATGCAGATAGGTCTTAATCGACAAAAATTTCCTCTTAACCCTCCCTTTACGATTTAAATACTTAAAGCTCAAAATGCGCAAAGTTAATCTTGTGCTATGGTGCTACACAGGGAGAGCGAGATGAAAGACGATTTTGAACTAAGTTTCTTATGAAGTGTTTGAGCGGAAAAACAGAAAAATACACGAAGATAAAAATTGGATTGGGTAAAACTGTGGCGCAACGAGTAATTCCCCTCTGAGAGGAAAAAGAGACACTCTTGTAGGCGAAAGCCAGGCTGCAGGGAATAAGGAAGGAAATGGTATTAATAACAAGGATAAATTGGTCAGCGCGTGTCGGTTCCCTTTGAAGATGAGGAATGGGACCCTCTCCCACCCGCAGTCCATGGAAGCCCAAATAGTTTCTTCTTCAGACATATAAACTAAGCCTAAAACCGAGACCCCCGTTACCCAAGTGGTCGCGCTGAGCTGTCCGAAAAAGGCGAGCTTGTCCATTACTCCCGGTCAAACCCAGAATATATCTAATATATATATAAAACTAAAAGATATCCAAGATAGTAAAGTGATGATGACCAATTTATGAAAAGTTACCCCATAAATATGAGGCTCACATCTTCTAATTTTGTGCATCATGGTGAATGACATCAAAATTAAGTAATAATAATTAAGAGAAGACGAGGAATACCGTTCTAAATTTAAAATTTAAGTAAAGGTCAGTGGGGTCAAATCGCCTAAAATCTATCATTAGCACTAGCTCGACTCAAGCATGGAACCGAGAAAAAACTTCTTTCATAGTGGAAAGGCTCCGTGTCTTGGCTTCAACGGACGAAATAAGCCCTTGGCCGAAACTGACCACTTGACCGAGTCTCTCTAGCTACTATTTTCTTGGACGTTGAGACGGAAAATAAAACGGCCAACAAACTCGCCCTTCGTTTGTTTTATTTCTTTCCCGCGGTTCAAAGCGCGCTACTTACAGTATATATACTGAAGTGTATGTGCACTGTCCAGAGTTGACCCCTTTCGCCTCGATGACCTTTACGATGAGAAAAAGCCCGCTTCTACTATATCTTTTCTAAAACTCCGTCGTAGAACTCACCACCTTGGAACAACTAAACAAGGACATACCCGCTAAGTTCGTGTAGTGAATGCATATAGTCGAGTTCTATATTCTGATATTCCTTTTTTATTTGATCCAAGTTGCCACTTTGGCCATCGCACTAGGATTTCGAGGATAACGATATAGACTTTGAAGGTTCGACTTGTCTAACCTAACAGTTTGTGGGTGGATTCTGGCTATATCCCGAAAAGAGAGCTGTCTTTTAGAGTTGAGAAAAGAGAAGAGATATAACTACAAGGCGTGTCTGAAAGGAGATATTTTTGTGGTTTAAAGGAGTGGTAAAATATGTACACTGTCCTTTAAAAACTTGATAACAGCTTACAGAGCAGGAAGAGTAAGTGTATTAGCTGATCAGCGCATCTATAAATGAATTCTAGACCTTGGACGAGAGAGAGAGGTGAGATGATGGAGTAGAAATCTCCGTACCTATAACGAAGCCTACGGCAAGGTAGCCTCCTATCATCCTCGACGTTTTGTCTTAAAAATCATGAGAACTAGCTTCAATTTTTAAATTGCGCTACGCGGCAGCACTTAACAACCCCTACCAAAGATAGGAGCTTGGCGAAAGGTACTCTGGGAGAATTTCAACGTCCCACATGACCCGTCTCATATCCTTCCTCCAAGTCCTGACTAACTGATCTTCATGCCCAACTCTTCAAAAATGTACTTATATATTTAACAAAACCTTCACTCGTAACAAAACCAGTTTAGCTCCAACAACCTATATATATATATATATATATATATATTCCAATTTCCATATTTCATTTTTAATATTATTTACCAATTAATTTCCCGGATGTCAGACTAAAGTCATCGCAACCACGGAGACTAATTTTGTCGTTGAAATATCATAAATTTCTACAGAGTCTAATTAAGTCAAAACTAAATTAAAATGAGCCCATATCCTCCTTTAAACGTCAGTGAAATTTGGACACATTTGCCTGCGAATAAATATATAGCTTGTCTGACTCAAACGTCGTGACAAAATCGCAGCTGGCGCCCCCACTCCAACGACGATCAAGAAATTTAATGAAAAGAGAATACGTGTAAATTAGGATATTCCCAAAACGAAGCTCCTATCCCGCAAAACCACCACCACGACCACCACCTTCAAAGTCCACCATGCGTGGCTTATTAATGTAGACCTCACAGGCAGATGTCGCTATAGTACATGTCTGCCAGACTGTCAAATATTTCCAAAACTCAAATTATAATCAGCGCTATACCTCTGAACTAACAGAGTTTAATATATGCCAGTAGTTTATCTAACACGCGCTAAAATTGTTGTCATTTCTTTTGACACCAGTTTTATCAAACATTTTTCGTTATCCTACCATAAACCAGGCAATGGATGGACCAAAACCTAGACGTTTCTTTTGAATGAATGAATAAATGAATGTTTATTGACCCAGAAAAAATCCCTTTCGAAGCAGGGAGGAACCCTCAAGTATTTCGTAGGTCGAAAAAAGTTAAAAAAAACTCTTAAAAACTAGCAAACTACCGATAAAAATGCATTAAAAAAGTAGAGATGTTCATAGGAAAAGCTAAAAAATAGGGGCAATCCTCAACATGTATTTCCCATAGAACGCCTGTAGAAATGTTTTTCCCGCTGAGCTCTACTTTTAAACGAAAAGCTACCATACAGGGTGAAATGGAAAATCATAATTTAATTTCTGAAATGTGAATAACGAAGTTGAATTTTAAATTACCAGCATTTGAACAAGGTCGTAGCAAAAAGGCGCGACGGTTCATTAAAAAGGCATATTAACATTTGGGCGCGTTGACCGCCAGTCTGTTAATTTTCTATTATCTCTAATTCCCATGCAATTACGCGGAAAACTTGCTCCCAAAACGAAAGGGCGAGTAAATGACAAAATCGCGGTTCCGCTGTCAGAAAAATGGCGCTGCTCACTTTGCTTTTGTCTAGAATAGTTTGCCCCTTTTTTTCTCTAACACCTACCATTTTAATGGTACGTTATAGCTACTTATATACCACCTTTCACGATGTAACCATAATCACCTAACTAAAAGGCAGTGGCGATAGTATGCCGGAAATGGATTAAAACGGTCCATACGTTTACCCCGGGATTATCTGCCACGGAGTTTCTCATCAGGAGGGCGAGCGTGCTACTGCAATATGTTGGGAGTCATTACCAGGAGCTCTCTTTTCTATAAATGTATAAAGAAAAGCAGGAATAGGTGCTACGGTCCGAATAATTGCTAATGCACCCCATATACCGTGTATTCTTTCTGACGTATTTCCTTGCAACCATGAGATCAATGAACTCTAAACTAATGTTAACATATACTTGTCTTCCCTTCTCTGCCCAGTTCACGTATTCATGGACTCTTGCGAAGCAAACGGTATATTGTGTTAAAAAATAAACAATATTTACAACCCATACAAATATGGGAGCAGGTCCAAAGCCGGTTTGAATTAAGGTTGCAAAACCATTCCGTTGTATTTATATCTTACATTATACTTAAATCTCTTCTAATCTCAGCTTGCCCAGGAGTCCCATTACCTTTAAAACAAACATACCTTTAAGTCTAAAGAAATTCTAAGGATTGGAAAGAAACGGAGGGTCAAAAGCGTAAAAATACTGAAGAAAAAAAGAGGTAAAATCCTTTTGGCAGTCAAGCTAAGAGGCTATATGGGCAAGCACCCTTTATAATTGGTCTCCTTCTTATCGAGGTAGCGATTTAAGGCTAAAAGGGTACATCCAAGAAACGAGAAAAGATGTAGGTATATAGAAGAGGAAGAACACCGAATCAGCAGATGTTTCACCTTATCCGCGGCAGAATCCTTTACCTCTTGTCCCTATGGTTCACCAATCCTACCAGGCGGAATTCGCTCTACAGTAGAAGATCCCTTTGGGGTTGGCTTACTCCTCGAAACTAAAATAAACCAAAGTTATCAAAGCTTCGTGAAAATAAACCAGATACGATTTCGAGGTCAAAAACTACGTGTTTCGAAGGGATTGTTGACCCCTGTGACCTCTATGTAAAAAACCCAATAAATTTTGATCATACACAGGGGCGAAATATTTACATCGAAATTTGGTCAACAACGGTACTAATTTGGTAAATACTGGTACTAACCACTTTTAAACAGCTTTGTACGACTCCAAACTCCGTTTAACATTGGATATTTTGAAGAAAACTAAATCGCTCAAAAGGTTATAGTCAATATCGAAGAAAGATTGCCGATATTGATAACTGGGGATTAAGTCACTTCTGACGAATGCCTATCCCCTTTGGCAGTATTCGTTCAGACTGGGTGGATGAAAGCGGTTGAGATCTCTTTTCCCTTTAAAGCAATTGATCGAGCAACAAGGTGGGCCAATCCGATAAGCATTAAATGCTTTCTCGGCGCCCCTTGTAATTGAATCGCGGACGAAACACTCGTCTTCTCTTCTCTAGGACCTATACACTTCTCAAAAGCTATAATGGAAATTTCGACCGAGCTACGAGATGCCTTTAGGTTCATTCTACTTTTTCAAAAATCGGTCTACTTATCAAGGGCGGACGAAAAATAGCGCCAGGTTTCAGTCGAAGTAATCTAAAGGGATACACGGAGAAGATGGGAAAAAGAACTGACAGAAGAACGCGGTAGAAAAAAAGATGTATTCATCCTAAGGCGACACGGAGCGCGGGTCACCATTTCCTTGGTTGGGTGAAAAACTTTGGGTTTAAAAAGACCGCGGGGCTGTGATGACAACGTCAGTACGTCACAACCATACGCATTTCCTCTTTCAAGGATGTAAAATTTTAAGCTATTTTAGTTCAATTAATATTTGGAGTAGGTACATATTTTCCTTGAAAAGATTAAAAAAAATCTAGAATTTTCAAAACATTCCTTCGGTATATGTTCAGTTCAAATATACCAGGTTAACTCGAGGGATTCGCATTCTTTTCAGAGATACAATTAGGAGTGGCCGGGTGGGAGGGCAGGCGGGTATGCAAATTAGGAGGAATAGAGATATGAAAGATTGCGTCTACGGGGACAAAAAGAGATCATTGTGCGGAAGGAAGAAGAAAATACCAGAATAAGAGAGTGGGGAAAGATTTAGCCTAGGTAACTAGCGACAAAGATCAAACGCGACCCGAGGGGAAACGAAGGCCTCACTACGAGCTAAGAAACAAAAATAACCCCAACAAGAAGTCGCATTCAATTTTAATAACACATGGTTCACACAACTTAAGGAAAACCGACTTCCCAGACATTTCCAGGTTTTTCCCCCATATATTTCCAGGTGCAAGGCTACCTAGTAACTGCGGTAGTGGTTTTTGGAGCAACCCCTTCAGGGAAAACTTATACTCAAGCCTGAAAAATTTCCCTGAATTTCACAAAAAAATATAAATTTCCCTGAGCCTTTCATGAATTTTATTTACTAAAAATTATAAATTTACCTGAGTCTTACCCGAATTTTACCAAAAATTATAAATTTCGTTGGGTCTTCCCTGAATTTTTAGCCAACATTTCCCTGAATTTTTAGCCAACATTTCCCTGACACTTCAGGATTTCTAAGTTTGTATACATCCTGTAACAGTTAGTACAGTAGAAAAATATGTGCACATTAATCTAATTCACCTTAGACACAGATGGCATAAATTTAGCACGACCCTTGAAGAGATGTTATTACCAATATATTTCACATCAAAATTAAGCTATTATTTATGTATTTAAAAGATCAAAGGCTAACAAAACGAAAATTGGTCAATTTATAAAAGTTCACTTGGAATTTTTAAAACTTATCAATCCCTCTTACTTTAATATTACTATGGGGAATTCTTGACGATCTAAATGAATCAGAAATAAATTAAACAAGACTGACTAAGTTAAAGACGGAATAAGATGGGGAAAATAAGGCAAATCTTTGTAAGTAGTAGAGGCTCCGGGGCCTCGTTACCATGCTTGAGAAAGGATCCCTCAAAATGGAGATAAATGAACTAAAAGAGACTTATTTTTTTTAGAGGAAAGTCAAGGAAAGGCAGGCCCCTCCTACGCACGCCTCTAAAAACCTTGACGAGAAATAAAAAAAATAACTGAAATGTTGCGATGCATTTGGTTAAAAGAGCAAAAAAAGAGATGAAGAAAAAATGACGGGACATTTTTTATGACTACATTAAGTCCCCGACTCATTGCGAGGGTTGCGCAGAGAGTGTCAAGGGCGTATTTATAGAATTAGAAAGCAACTTTAGAAATAGAGAGAGAGAGAGAAGTGGCTTCTTCTATATTAAAAAAAAAAAATCGACCTACGTTAGCAGGATAAGTTTGAATTTTGGAGCAAATCTACCGTCGATCTAAGTTCAAAAAAGTGAACTCTACAATTTTATACGCTCATGCACTTTAAGCGGCGACAAATTCTTCCTAAAATTGTTACGGTAATCATTACCGTGTTTACTAATTAACAATATTTAATTAGGGGCCCCTAACGCCCGAAAGAGATGATTTTCTGGTTAATGAATTTCCAATAGATTACTCATTACTGATTACATGTATGTAACAATTAAGGGAGCGTTAGTTATATAGATATATATATAGTATAGCGTGAGTTCTCAAGGCTTAATTCGTCTATGGGGACCATCTATATATCTTCATTCCCCATCCGAATAACCCAGCGGTAAATCATTAATGGATAATGGCGGGAAATGGGATGGGAGTTATACGTACAAGTCCAAAGAAGGAATCAATAAGAATATATAAAAGCTTCACCAGAAATCTAATTCTCTCAACTCCCCGCTCGTTTTGGGGCTCGTTAACACTGTCGCCACCAAAGCGACGAAGAAATCATTTGATATTACGCACCACAAAACCCAATCAAAGGTATATATATACCCAATCGCGCATGCGTCAACGAAAGTTTCATCTCCGAAGTTCTGGTTCTATGATATAGGTAGGCCCTTTCCTTCGCCTACCATAGTATTTTATACGCTCTTAATAAAAAGAAAAATATCTTGTATAGAACTTTCCATTAAATATTTCTTCCAGTCTAGCATAAATAAGGGGGGATGTTATTTGGGAAATCAATTTTGAGTCGAAAATATTTTTAGGCCATTTTGCCGTCAAGGCCACGGTTCGGTTTTTTGAGTTAAGATTGTAAGAGTATTTTACGGATGACCCCTTAAATTTAGTTAAGAAACTGATTAAGACAATGATTTCTAATTTAATTAAGGGGTAATCCCTAAAATACTCAAATCATAACTCGGAAACAGTGGCCCGGACGGCAAAAATGTCATAGAACATCCCCCCTAAATATCAGAAACCCCTGTACATATTTCCTAAAGCTCAAATCCAAAAATCTATAAAAAAAAGCCGGTAAGAAACACCACATACTAAGTGTTAATTTTGAGATACACTTCCCCTTTGAAGTAAATAAAACTGATTATATAACACTGAAGATAGAAGGCGATTAAGCTACTCGTGCATACGACGATCGTTACAACATTCCCAAGAGAATTTGTTCTATTTCTATTTATCCCTTACCTCTTCCCACGGTCCCAAGATAACTCTTTTCTATATCACGTGGCAGGCAGTGTGGCATGCACCACATCTAATTACCCCTATCCCAGTCGTATAAATACTACGTTATAAAGTTGGTCTCTAGCGATAAAATAAAAAAGAATTATAAAAAAGCGCTCGCCACCTTTTTTGTTATCATCTATCCAGTAACGGTTGAGTGAAAAAAGATGAGGAGAGGTTGAGAGCTAAGGATGCTCGGAGGAAAGGAGAAGAGAGAAGAAGAAAAAAATCTCTGGGTCTGAAGGGGTTTTCAGTTACCTACTCATTCTAGATTTATGGATATTGCGTCATTGGATCTGGTGTAGTTGAGAGAGTGTTATTATTAGTCATTGCAAATTATCTCCCAACGTTTGACGTAGAGCGAGAGAGGAATGCCTCTACGTGTAAGTGGTTTATTTTAGTCAGATGTTCATTACTTAGAAGTAGAACAGTTTTGAGTTAAACTATTGGGAAACTGTTAAAGGGGCTTGAGAGATCCCAATCCTTTCTATTATACAATTGACTTCTGACTTCATATATCAATAATTCTATTACTTCATGCTCGTATTTACTATAGAAAAATTATCTAACCAATATGAAGATCACGGACTTCCAAGACACATCGCACTCATTTTAAAAATCCCTGGCAATTCATATCCATTTTAAAATTTCCTGACAATTTGCACTCATAATTCTCACTAATTTTAAAATTCCCCAATAATTCACACTCACTTTAAAATTCACAGACTTATCAGGCATTCCAGGTGCTGCGACATGTACCCTGTTTAATCATAATTTATGTAACCTGGGGGGGAATATCTGTCTTCACAATGGCATTCACTTAGTTTTTCCTAATTGGCATGTTTTTATTTTTTTAAGGAGAATCTGGGGCGAGTTCCATAACAGGAAGTATATTAACGCTAAGAAAAATATTGAGTGAACCCAAAAACGTTAGTGCATATCCCTCCTTGTTTCGCGCCTCTTTTCACACCTTTCGAGATGAAGAGACGAACCCGCAGAGTCGCTGGAGCTTGAACGATAAGACTCGAAAAAGAGTCTGCTATGAGAGAGCAAAACCTACAGAGCCGAAAAGATTTCGTATAGCGTAGTGTATACTGTACCAACAGCGTTTTTCAACAATAGAAACCCTTAGGGCGGCCACCCATAGAAACGCGTACGTCGCTTGGAATAAGTAAAAAAAAACTCTTTTCCAGATGAAGATCCCTGTCCTTTAAACAGTTCCAGACTGTTCGTCTCCCCCCCCCTCCCCAAAATCCCCTCGAGTTTTCTATTTTAACGAAATTAAAATTGGCAATTTGATCACGCGCTTCGTGGTACGCGTTAAAAAAAACGCCTGCGAAATGGAGGGAAGATAACCGTGCTAAAGGTGTCGATCACTTGCTTAAAATATTAAAAGGGGATATTAACATAGAAATATTAAAATAGTTAAAAATAAAATTGCGAGAGTCCGACCACTTGCAAGGGGCTCGCGTACCAGATTGTTCCACGCAGTCAAGCATCTTCAAAAATTCAAGAAGCTCGAGAAAGACTTCGGAAAGCAAGAAAAAAAAAATAAATATAATAATAAAACGTCTGAGCTTCTCTTTAGACCTTTTGAAACATTCATAAAATAATTCTAAGATACCATTCCAGAGGGACACAAGTGTCAAGGGATTCTGGGATTGTGACGGGAAGAAAACGAAATGAAATTTTTTGGCTTTCCTATTCCCCCATAGGCATGGATGGGAGTTAACCTTCCGCGTGTGTTCGTTCGATTTTTAATGGAGTTCTTTCATAACCATTGTGTTAAATTTTGATGGCGACTTCATGAATTTAAGTTAACTTATTTTTTCAATGTTAAGTCATAATTCAAGGGAGGCTGAAATTAAACCTAGAATCAGTTACTTATTGCCGGAATTATATAAGTTTCCTAACTTACTTTACAAGATTGTTAAAAAGAACCTTAAAAATAAAGGCAATAAACAAGCGAGGTTGACCATATACTACGTCCCCATACAAGATATTAGGTAGTTCACATAAAACCATTCCCAAATGACCCTTGACCCTTGCGCACAAGAGAAATGCGTGTGGAAGGCAAGAGCTACGACATATACGTGTGTAGGTATATTTATCCAGAAACACGAGGGGTAATTCACTAGTCGGAATAATAAAGTCAAATAAGTGAAATCTGAGGAAATCTCGTGAAATGTAAAGAAAATCTCGTGAAATCAAAGGAAAATCTCGTCAAATCTAAGGAAAATCTCGTGAAATACCATTAAATAAGGTGTGAAATGACGCGAAATAAAATGTGATAATCACCTTCAAGAAATCAAATGGGGACCGCACCCAGGGCCAAAATCTGAATTACTTCGATATAGGCAGTTTTCATTGATAAGTGAGTTACCTCTCAGGAGAAGCCTTTCAGTATAAAAACAAGATCAAAGAGAAGCCCTTACAACTCAGATAGCCTTTTTTTTTCCCCTCTCATTCGGGATTTTATCACCCTACGTTACGTTAGTTTCACTAAATCATTCCACGGTTAGCTCCTTACCAACATACACAGTTCACGTCCAACTCAGGCCTATAACTCCAGCCCTTACTAACGCTATCGTCCAGTATATGGAATATATTTCTATATATATATTTATTCGCACCATAGCGTGGTTCAACCTTGATAAAAGTTAGATTTACCAATTGAATAAAAAAATATTTTCTATACACGAATTTCATCTGTTAAAAGATGCTTCAACTCCCTCGTAACAATGCGCGTGGATTCCATGGTAACCAAATAAAGGAAGAACCCATATAAGACCCGAAAACGTATGATGTAGACCCCACGTCATTTGACACTTTCCACTCGGTTCGACCCAAGAACATACCCTTTAATTATGGCAGACTTATATACCATGAACACCCTGTACATCCGCAAGAATTTTCTAATTACGTTACCATGTTCTTACTGGGAGTTCGGAAATATTTTATCACTTTAAAAATTCATTGGTTATGATGAAGTAGCGGTATTTCTTCCCTTGATTGTTAAAAAAAATAGTATATACGGTTACTATGGCAACTAAAATCAATTTTGAGAAAGTCTCCTAAGAAGAGGATTCGGAAACAATACCTGTTGCGACACCCCCAAAAAACATCTATCTCCCATTTCATTGTTTCCTTGTGGTGAACAAAACAGCCAGACCCTGGATGGTGTGACGCTTAGGGAATCACCACCAAAATATTGAACCAAAAAAGTCCAAAAACGTTTTCCTGTCTGTAAGACCATTTCAGACATAGTAAATCCCCGACAAGCGTAAGTGTTTCTAAAAACTGGAACAAGGTCCGAGGATCAGCGACGTCCATATAAAACAGACCTACTGAGTGGACGAGTGGAAGAGGAGGGAGAGAAAAAATGCTATTTCTAAAAAGCGAAGTTGTTTGGCGAAAAGGAAATTTGCGGCGGAAGTAGCCGCCGGAAATGATAAAGAAGAAAAAAAACGGCGCTTTTTAACAAAACCGATGGGACATGGGATTGCCCATAAAACCTTATCCTCTCCTAAACCTAATGCGACTAACCAAGGCCTTACATTAAGCCTTTCCTCTGCCCACCCCCGCCACCCCCTGTTTTTAATCTGTCGAGTTGACGCGTGATTAATAAAACGTCTCTGTTTACATTGCCACGCTATTGTTTTCACTGCGAAGAGCTCACTCAAAATAAAAAAGAAAACTGCAACCTCTTCCATCCTTTACATTATCATGGTTTTCTAGATGAAATAGTTAAGTCCAATTACAGCGATTAAACAGACTCTAATTAAGTTAAGCGTTAGTCAATTACTAATGGAAAATTAGTACCTGCGCAAAGATCGCTCGCTATTGGCTCTATTAAGTAATAAAATCAGTCAGCGATGGGAAAATCTCGTTCGCAGATTGTTCTGGTAATAAAATGCGCATAATTTCAAGGAGCTGCTATACAGATTTAACTACAAATTCGTACTGAGTATCTTTTGGCACAGATCAGCTCCGAGCAGATCTCGGGTCGAGCCCCACTGGGTAAATGGAAAACGGAAATCCCAGACAACAAACAATCTCATCTAGTAAATCGTCGTTGTACAACACAACTAGGCCTAATGGATTAGGACTTAGAGAAGACCCCATCTTTCCTAGCAAAAGAGAGAAAGAGAGATTATTTTATTCCATTAGAAATGACGCGATGGATTACCAATCTTTCCCATCATCTTTTTGTAAGTGTAGTAAAGCTACCGATATAGTCGTTCCCCTTTTATTTTTCCCCCGTCAGATGAAGGGAAATTTTTGTGTTTCTTTTACGCGGTTCGCTTTATTTTTACAGATAATAAATTGAGCCCCCAAATTGGGAAGAGTAACTGAGTCTGAGGTAACCATTAGCAACCGACGATAAAAGGATCGTGGTAAAATTAACCGCAAAAAAAGGTGAAATATTGTATTTTGATTTACTTTATATTGTATTTTTAGAACATAAAGTGAGAGAGGCAGGGCTATTACTTTTACGAAAGGTTAAAAAGTAGCCCTAAATATTAAATTAGGACGCAATATTGATGTTTGCGCCAAGATATAATGGGGGGAAGGCAAATTAACGGTATATCAATTAGTTAAAACAACATTGTGCAAAATTAAATATTAGAAAATATTGTAAATCAGCACGTTAGAAGCTAGCCATTTTCTATCGCACGAACTGGCTACGTCAATAGCAATTTTTTAATATTGAAAGCAACAAATCATGATTTGCTAGATAAATACTGTCATACCATTCGCTATAATAACTGAAAGATAGTTTTAAGCGGAGCGGAGCCTCCGGGATGAACTAGGCCCATGCATGTCAAATTTTATGTGGGGAAATATCCAGTTTGTTAGGAAAAATATTTTCACCATAGATGGCGCTTATTTTTCCGTTGTGACAGGGGTCTTCCTTAAATTTTCGTTGATATTTTAGGGGTCAGTCATAAAATTTTTATGATAGAGAAAAGTTTCATCCTAAAATTAACGTAAATGTTTTTGGGGCTATTCACTTTTTACTGAATCTTTCGGTTAGATGGTATTGATGACAACAAAATAAATTATTTCAATTAAAATAATTCAGTAAGAGTTATAAAAACGTATGCTTACAATCCGCGACCTTGGCCCAAATACTTAAGCAGTCGACAGGGTCACGGGGTTGAACTTTGTTTATTTTTCGGAAGTATCAGCGCCCCCAAACGGGAAAACACGGCGAACTAAATTAGTTAAAAAAATATTCTCGCTTCGCCACGCGCATGGGCCTAGTTCATCCCGGAGGCTCCGTTTTAAGTTGTGTTTTTCTTATTATACAGGGCTGATCCTCACTCATACGCTCAATTTTAGTTGAATAAGTGACTAATTAATTTAGAAATAGTAAGGAAAAAGTGACTAAATAGGGGCAAATTAAGCTATAAAAAAGGGCCACTTGAAATGAAATGTTTTCAGAGATGACCGATTTAAAAGATATTTTTAAGGTCGGTGTCGTAATTACGCCCAATATATGGGCTTAGATATTTCCAGTCAAAGGAAAAGTCACCTCATAAAAGGTCTGAGGCTAAATTCAATTAAACCATTTTGGAGCACAGCTCAGAATGCAAAGTAATTGATGTCGTTTTAAATCAAAAACAAAACATACATTTGAATTGGATTAATTTTAAATAACAAGTCAAACATTTGCTGAGCGAGTGAAGCGAGCTCCACGATTTTGGGGTTTGATCAATTGTGATCTCGCTACTTTTGCGTTTAAACCGTCATAAGACAAATATATTTATTTAATTTTATAATCAGGGATACTCCAGATTGGGTGAGGAGTCCAATCTGAGAGTTTAATTAATTTTAAAATCAGGGATACTCCAGATTGGGTGAGGAGTCCAATCTGAGAGTTCAATTTTATAATTAGGGATACTCCAGATTGGGTGAGGAGTCCAATCTGAGAGTTCAATTTTATAATTAGGGATACTCCAGATTGGGTGAGGAGTCCAATCTGAGAGTTCAATTTTATAATTAGGGATACTCCAGATTGGGTGAGGAGTCCAATCTGAGAGTTTAATTAATTTTATAATCAGGGATACTCCAGATTGGGTGAGGAGTCCAATCTGAGAGTTTAATTAATATTATAATTAGGGATACTCCAGATTGGGAGAGGAGTCTAATCTGAGAGTTCAATTTTATAATTAGGGATACTCCAGATTGGGTGAGGAGTCCAATCTGAGAGTTCAATTTTATAATTAGGGATACTCCAGATTGGGTGAGGAGTCCAATCTGAGAGTTTAATTAATTTTATAATCAGGGATACTCCAGATTGGGTGAGGAGTCCAATCTGAGAGTTTAATTAATATTATAATTAGGGATACTCCAGATTGGGTGAGGAGTCCAATCTGAGAGTTTAATTAATATTATAATTAGGGATACTCCAGATTGGGTGAGGAGTCCAATCTGAGAGTTTAATTAATATTATAATTAGGGATACTCCAGATTGGGTGAGGAGTCCAATCTGAGAGCTTAATTAATTTTAAAATCAGGGATACTCCAGATTGGGTGAGGAGTCCAATCTGAGAGTTCAATTTTATAATTAGGGATACTCCAGATTGGGTGAGGAGTCCAATCTGAGAGTTCAATTTTATAATTAGGGATACTCCAGATTGGGTGAGGAGTCCAATCTGAGAGTTTAATTAATTTTATAATCAGGGATACTCCAGATTGGGTGAGGAGTCCAATCTGAGAGTTTAATTAATATTATAATTAGGGATACTCCAGATTGGGAGAGGAGTCTAATCTGAGAGTTCAATTTTATAATTAGGGATACTCCAGATTGGGTGAGGAGTCCAATCTGAGAGTTCAATTTTATAATTAGGGATACTCCAGATTGGGTGAGGAGTCCAATCTGAGAGTTTAATTAATTTTATAATCAGGGATACTCCAGATTGGGTGAGGAGTCCAATCTGAGAGTTTAATTAATATTATAATTAGGGATACTCCAGATTGGGTGAGGAGTCCAATCTGAGAGTTTAATTAATATTATAATTAGGGATACTCCAGATTGGGCGAGGAGTCCAATCTGAGAGTTTAATTAATATTATAATTAGGGATACTCCAGATTGGGCGAGGAGTCCAATCTGAGAGTTTAATTAATTTTATAATCAGGGATACTCCAGATTGGGTGAGGAGTCCAATCTGAGAGTTTAATTAATATTATAATTAGGGATACTCCAGAATGGGTGAGGAGTCCAATCTGAGAGTTTAATTAATTTTATAATCTGGGATACTTTAGATTGGGTGAGGAGTCCAATCTGAGAGTTTTTGCGTTTAAACCGTCATAAGACAAATATATTACGTTTAACGTTGTGGTCAAGAAGATAAATAACACCGAAATGATCAAAAATTCAGAGAAAAAGTAACAAATAGTAACTAATTTTTGGAAAAGTGACTTTTAGTAACCGAATTTGAAAAAAGTGACTTAGTATCAGCCCTGTATTATAACACCTATTATCGGAGAAATTAATTAGATAACGTAACCATTGAAATATCGCGAGGGAGAAACTGCGCAACAGTTAATACATGGCATATATTTGAATCGAATTTAAATATTATGTAAAGTATGTAGTTTCTAGGTATATATACAGGATATCGAAAACAACATCCAAAATCGAATTTTAACTCTCTCTCCTTATCCTTATCTCTCAATACCGAAGGAAGAACCAATACCGAATTTGACCGAATTTCCTTTCCTCAACCCCGAGGTTTAAAATGAAGAAAAACTAATAAAAAAAATTGTATAGGAAAACCCAACAGGACTGACTTTTTTCGTAACCCAGTGCCAGTTTTCTGGGATTCCTTTGCTCTTTCGAAGTCAATCGCGTCCACAGAACTAGTTTTTTTTTCTCCCCGGGAGCGAAAGCCGTAGAGCCGTTTTGGAGATCTTTGAAATAAAGTCCTTGTATTGGGTTAGGAAGAAGAAGCCTCTATGTGTCTGTGTGTTTGTGGAAGGAGTAGACTCGCGGCGTTTCGTGTAACTCGATATTGTTTGTTTTGACCGACAATCTGCTCTTTTTTCTTTTCGCGTTAGTCCCATCCTCACTTTTTTTTTCTATATCGGAGCCAATATAGTACTACCCTTTCTTCCGCGGTTCGGTTTCGTGTCTTGTAAGCTAGATTTGACACTAACTGGTGATAATGTCAAAATTCAGAGATGTTTCTAAGGTTTTAAAATTAATTTAAAAAAACCGACCATCAATATCAATAAACCCCGGTTAATCAATTTCAAAAAATACCCCTAGCCGATGACTCAACCGTCATAAAATACCCCTAGCCGATGACTCAACCGTCATAAAATACCCCTAGCCGATGACTCAACCGTCATAAAATACCCCTAGCCGATGACTCAACCGTCATAAAATACCCCTAGCCGATGACTCAACCGTCATAAAATACCCCTAGCCGATGACTCAACCGTCATAAAATACCCCTAGCCGATGACTCAACCGTCATAAAATACCCCTAGCCGATGACTCAACCGTCATAAAATACCCCTAGCCGATGACTCAACGGTCATAAAATACCCCTAGACGATGACTCAACGGTCATAAAATACCCCTAGACGATGACTCAACGGTCATAAAATACCCCTAGACGATGACTCAACGGTCATAAAATACCCCTAGACGATGACTCAACGGTCATAAAATACCGACTCAACGGTCATAAAATACCCCTAGATGATGACTCAACCGTCATAAAATAAAACTAGATGATGACTCAACCGTCATAAAATACCGACTCAACGGTCATAAAATACCCCTAGATGATGACTCAACCGTCATAAAATACCCTAGATGATGACTCAACCGTCATAAAATACCCTAGATGATGACTCAACCGTCATAAAATACCCTAGATGATGACTCAACCGTCATAAAATACCCCTAGATGCTGACTCAATCGTCAAACAATAACCCAATATTATGAATCGATCGTCAAAATCCCCATAGAACACGATTCGATCGTCAAAACACACTTTTAGATTCTGATTCGTCACTCAAATACTAACAAATAATATTTCCAAATCATTTCCCTCAATAATAACTAGGCCTACTTTTCATCTTCTAAAAATTAGCATCACCACTCGATAGTGTAATTGTACCCCTTTTTCATCTAGAGCGCGTTTTGGCCCCACACGAGTAGCGTGATAGGGAGATGCGTGGGAGGTCCACAACGCAATATTCTCCCTCCGGTTCCTGGTGGGTTTAGGCAAATACAGACACCCGGAGTACAACAAGCGAAGTTGCGAGACTATGAGACGCGCGTAGAGATGAATCTCTCTTCTCCTATCTCAGTCCCTGTCTCTCCAAGAAGGAGAAGGAGGAGGAGGAGGATGGAGAAAGAAGAATAAAAAAAAAGAAAAAAGAGTGCAAACAGATTTTGCGAGATTGGTTTATCTTAAAAATGGCAGATATCTCTCACGGAGAGTGACAAAGCAAATAAGATTCGGCGACGGGTTATACTCAATCTTATCTATGCTCTAGCTACTACGTTTTTCTAGTACTTTTTTTAAGCCTTTTCTTCTTTCCTACATCGCTTCCAGGCTGATTTTTTTTTTCCTTTTTTCTTACTTTTCTAACGCAGCCTGAAGGGATTATATTTCCGGGTGTATAAATGGATTAATTTCGAACCGGGGGTGGGGGTTCCGGTTAACCCAATTTATACAATACAGTCGGTGAATGAAATATGAAATTCAATAAAGTGCGACGTACAAAAAGAAAGTTTGTATTTGTATAAGTCCTGATTGGAGTGATCATCAACGTAAACCCGAAACCACTAAGAAGATTCGGCAAGTAATATATTTACTAATCCGCGGTCATCATGCGGACAATTGCCACCGGAAATGTACATTTTACGCGACACTCGGGAACCCGTACGTAACATTTTCTTATGTTCCATAAACTCCGCGTGGTTTGCTAAAAATGCGTCTATGATACCATCACGTTATAAAATGAGAACAAACTTAAAATTTTAATAAACTTTCCCTAAAAATAGGTTAAACGACTCGTTTACTGCCACCAAAATAACTAAATAACCTTCTCGGCAATATCCTATTTCCGCCGAGTTGAGAGAGAGAGAGAGAGAGAGAGAATTTGTAGCGAAAATAGGGCGATATTAAAGAAATTTTTGGAATATGAGCTTACAGAGTGGCTTAGATATTCGAAGTTACACCCTTAGCGCGACTGAACCGAAGACAGAGAATCGAGGTAAACTCTTTAGATGTAAATTCTATACGAGGAGACAATACTCTAATAGCTTAACCACGCTGAAATCTCGATATATTTCCCCGGTAGAGTTTTCACCAATATGTAAGCAATAAATTCGCTGGAGAAATGAGTTTTAAAGGCAACGGGTTTAGAAATCGTATTGGGGAAAGCACGGGGCATCTCAGCGAATTGTCGCAGCTGGGAGCTCAATACTGAGTATATAGACCAGTGACTTACAAAAGATACGGACAGATTTATATATTTACGAAGGACTCCGTATCAAGGCGAAGGGCATATATACATATATACTTTCAAGTCGCCTGAAATATTGACTAATTCCATTGCACAAGTCAGTTTTGGCGATTGCAGGAATTCTAGAAGATAGAGCTCCTAAATGAGCTGCAGTCTAGCGTCTGACCTCGATTTTAAAAATGTGGAAAACTCTTCTAATTTAAAAACATCGTTCAATGGAATATTTTAATGGCCCTTGAATAATTAACTATAAACAAACGTAACTTAAATCTTTCTATTTAAACTTAATATTCTCCAGGATCTTAAAACACCTATGTGCATTTATGGCGGAAGAAATACACTAAAGACTACACAGGGTGTGATAAGATGGGCGATTATAATAATATCTGTCACTTCAGTTCAAATTTTAATTAAGTGTGTTGAGAAAGAACGTATATTATAAACTTTACCAAAAAAGGGATGATCCATTTAGCAAGGTGTCCGTAAAATCATGCTTGAAACCATCCTTTGGCTCTAAAACTCGCGCCCTAGCAATAACGGCAAATTTTCGCGCGAAACAACATCTGTGTAAAATATCCAAAAATTTTAAACAAACGAATTCAGAATCGCTGACGGCTGAAACGTTTTCTCACAGTCACAAATTCACAATAGAACTATGGCTAGCTAGTAACTCAATTGGAAAAGGGGAAGATGAAATTGAACTTTTGTTTTAGCATGGAGAGGCTCAGAAAGGGGTAAAATAAATCAATTGGTGAGCGATTTCAACGATTCTCTTCGCCCCCCTCCCCCCAAACGGCGCAGGCACTAAAATATAGGACGAGGAACAATGAGGTCTTTAATAATATAAATAGAAATAAATTACTCCGAAATTATACGATAACAATTAAGACGATAAAAGAGGCGTAAGATTGAATTACTTTTCCTTTCTATAAAAACTTCCGTTTTATCTATTATGCAGCAAGTGGGAAGGGTATTTTCCGTAAATTCATCAATATCTAATTTCGCTTTTCTAAAAGTCCTTCCAGACCCCAATTATTGCAAACGGGTATAATACAATTAAGGTTTTGTACAGTGGCGTCGCTAGGCCTTTTTGGGGGGGGCTATAGCCCCCCCAAATTCCAAAGTTAGCCCCCCCAAAAAAATCCGTAAACCCTACCAAAAAATTGCTGTTAGCATCCTAAAATTCTGTAGCAATATATAAAAAATTATAATGATAGATTCGTTAAGTTTCATCTCTGCAGAGATGAATTTCAATATCAAACAGTACAATTTTGAAGGAAAGAACAGATGGAGACAAGTAAAATGTTTCATGTTCTTTCGAAGGGAGTCCCAATAGTGTGGACTAAAAGCTAACCAAAACTAAAAATAAACGACTGAAAATCCTTCATAATCGGTTCCGTTTTTATCAATAAAAGACTGTATATCTTTAAAATACGAAAAATTTCACGTTGACACAAAATTACGTAGTTTTAAAGGTCTACACATTATCCAATGAACCCATTATGCAATTTTTTTTATTAAGTTCTTATAATAACTAGTTTGCCCAGATTTAGCCCCCCAAATTTCAAACCCTAGCGACGCTACTGGTTTTGTAAAAGTTGGATTAAAAATTGAAATGAGTATACGCCCCCTTAAACAATTTCGCGTAGAAGGCTTAGGATTACTTTTAATTGATGGTATAAATGAAAAATATAACTAAATTAATTAAGGTCGAGGACTTTGTCTTTTTGGAGAAGAGAAAAGTCATTATTCCGTATGGCGTGGTTTAATATTTATCAATAAATCTTGTAATTTTCAGCGCACGACTAATTGCGAGTCTATATAGGATTTTGATGGGTCAACGTCAACGAACCCGACGTACAGTATATCGTCGTAAAATGCTTAATATAATATACGGTAGTTAGTTCGATCGCCATAGGAGACGGGATCTATATTTATATTTTACAGTATCGTGATTTCGAAAGGTCGTCATACTTGAAAAATCAAATGGAAATGTTAAAAATTTACCCACAGACACGTTTTAAAATATATTAAAACTATGCGGAATGAAACTAGTAAACCATATTGAATCATTCGACATCACGCGTTGAGTAACAAAACGCAAAAATACAGGGTGCTCCTGAAGAAAATTGTCAACAATTATGAGGGTAGTTCTGTGGGTGATTTCCAGAAAAAACCGTTCTAGGATATTTTGCCGTCAAAACAGAGACTGAGATTCATTCGAAGTATAATAAAACAATGTCAGGTGAATGGTCGAAAAATAATGGTGGAGTAGGCCTACTGCTGTCTATGTACTTCTAAGTTAAAGGTAGAGCTAAGGCTAAAAAATGCTTTTTTTCTCGACAGAGCATATAAATAATAAATATTTCAAATTGAAACCACGCATCTATTTTCAATATTAAAGAATTTAGTAGAACTGATACATTTTCTTACAGGGTTAGACGCGTTAGGTCATTCTGTAGAAGCAGATCATGACGTAATGTGGTATTTTGAGGACTGTAAGAGACCTAAAACGTCATCTGCTTCAAGAATAGGAATAAATCATAGTGTCCTGTAAGAAAACTTAACTGTTCGTATGTATCTTCTTTAACATTGTAGATGATTTTAATTTAAAACATTCCTCAATTATTTATGTTCTTCCAAATAAAAAGAAACCTAACTTTTTAGCCTACATGGTCCTTACATTTAACCGAGAATGAGTGAAACCCAACGCAAACAACCCCGAAATTCCCGAAACCAAAGACATATAGGAAAACATCCTGTAATGAAAAAAGCAAAGATCTTATGGAGAAGGCGGCGAAAAGGTTTAAGGCGCTGACTAGAGGGAATGTCAGTCGTAATAAGAGAAACAGTTCATTACTGGAAGAGGTTGAGAACGTATAAGCTATAAGGGGTCCTTTGACCACACTACGGACCACGAGAATCCCGCCTCAATTTTACCCGGGAAACGGTATAGTAACCTCTGGCCCCTTCTCTAATAAACGGTGCATGCCAGCTTCTTCGCGGGAAAAACAAGAGAAAGGATCCGGGGGTGAATGAGAAAAAGCAATGCGTATATGGAACCGGGGGGAGGGTGTGGAGAAACGCACCGGATAAATAATGATCTTCGCTAGCTGTCTAAGATATTGGGCGATGCTGCTCCGATTGCTAAAACTAGGAGGAGAAATACACTGAAAGAACGGGAGATGTATCATATCTATGGATTTACTGTTTGGTGAATCTCGGGGGAATTCTCAGAAAAAATTTCAAGGAATCAGTTTTAATCTCACGGAAATTTCACGAGAATCTAATGAAATTGTGGGGGGGGGGTATAAAGGGACTGCAAAGAAGGCATCGGTGGGTGGGTAAAAATTATTTGAAATGCATTAGAGGCACGTGTCCAAACAGTGGCGTGGTTCAAAGAAACGTAATTTTATTTCGAAAACTGGCACTTCAGGGGATTGAAGAGTTTGCAATCTCTCGAAAATATGGAATAATTGTCCAGTCCCACTTCATACGGCGTCTTTGAATCTCTGTGTCACGAGGTGCCAGTGACGTATTTCAAATAGTTTTTACCCACCCGACGCTGCCTTCTGTGGAGTCCTTCCAATATTACGAAATATAAAATATTACACTTAAAAAAATAAAAGAATCCCCCATAAACTGTTAGTAATTAAGGTTTCTAAATTTGATATACAGCATACACTATTTTACCCAAATATGACCAGCATGTCGAATTTAACGAAGATATCCACATTACATTCAAGCAATTGCTTCTCCATTTCTAATAACTCTATACTCAATTTCTGCTGGCGTTAATGGGCGAAATCGGAGAAACGTCTTTGACCATACAAAAGAGAGATAGGAAATCGAAGGTAGACCACAATATCCGAGGACAACAATCAAAAGACAGAAGAGAGAGAGAGATTCCCATCGTATCATATGATTCTATCACAACCAAGTCCATTATCCCTTCCCATACGCGATTGATGCCTTTGTATCCAGTTCATTTCGGGAAATCGTAAGCGATTAAATAGACAGAATATCGTTTAACGCGCTCCATAGATTTTTTTGTTCCCAAAGAATTCTCTCTAATAGAGTTTCATACACCTTCCTCCAGTCCCATTAAAAACCTTATGGAAATTTAGAAGCCGATTACGTTGACGTTATTAGGAACTCAATTAAAGGAAAAGGTATTTAATGAGTTTTAAAAACGACGACTATTGCGCCGCTATTGGTTTAGTGGCGTCTGCTAAAGCGAACCTCTTACCCCAACGGGATTGGTTGAAATCTCACAGGTAAGGGTAAGGTAAATATAAGAGGTTCGGTTTAGCAGACGCCACTAAATCAATGGCGACACAGTAGTCCTCGTTTTTAAGACTAATTAAATGCTAATTATTTTGTAATGAGATATAATTTATTTTTTTAAATATTTTTCCTTTTATATTTAAAAAAAAAGTTCTTTAATTGTGTAATGTTAAGTTACCTGAACTTTTCCTTATCGTCCCTCCCGCAATGAGACGTATAGATCTCCCCCTGTGTTTAAGATTACTTTGGATTAAAATACTTCTGAGTAAATTAATTCCACATTCTAATTTCAAGAAACCAAGTCATTTATCGAAGCGCGGCTATATAGGGGAAGGCGATTGAGCGTGAACCTATTTAGTTTCAAAAGGTGGTAAAGACGTTTAGAGAATTGGTTTAGAAATACCCGCTTTTGGAGTTCTAAAACGAATTTCAAAATGAGTCACGTTTCGTCTTGAGATTGGAAAAGTTTTGGGAGATTAAATCATTACGTCCATCAAGAGAAATTGTTTGGGAATGGGGTTTGCCAATTAACTTTGCCGCTATTATTTGAGGTTCGGATTTGAGTGGGTTGTTTGTGTGATAATTTAAATAGGGTTCTATTTTAGCAGAGAAATTTGACAGCTTTTAAAAGATGGGTTATTGCTAAGTTTTGAAAAGATTTGGGAAATCAGATAAGTTCGACATATTTATAATTCTTCATTTTAGTAGAGTCTCCGATTTCATCTACATTTTAAACCAAAACCTAGATTAAAATGTAGTGGTTTTAATTATCAAAACTAGTTTTAATATTAATCTGTCCAGTATGCCGTTTCTAAGATATATTTTATCTATTCCAAACATTGCATCGATTATCTGCAATATTCATCGTTCATACAAGACTTCGAAATTTTAAAAAGAAAACTTCTTTCAACACTACCATACAGGTATTCCAATGTTTAGAGCTATATATTTTTTTTTAATTTTGCGAAAGTTTTTTAAAACTTCAAATCATACGTATTGAATGTTAAAATAAACCCTAAATCTTATCCTACTATAATTATAATAATAATATAAATGTAAAAATTTGTAAGCTTGGATCTTTGTTCCGCTTTAAAGGCTTAAGGTATTTTGAAGAAATTTTCCTGGCAGTTAGACCACGACACCACAACTTAATAATATTTTAAAAAATTGTTATCTTACTTAAATTACTCATTATAACATACGTACGAGATCGCGGGTAACAATTAGTAAGTTACCGAAACCTTTCTCCTCCTTAACAAGCCAATATTTCTGAAGTATTTATAAAATACGAGATCCATAACTTCATCATAGAACCTTTTTACGCGACAATTATTTCGGAGCTTATTTCGACACAAAAGGCGGGTAAAAAACTTGATAACGAGATATCTCCGGTAAAAAAAGAGAGAGAAGGAGAGAAGAATCTCCTGAACGGCGTGAGGACAATCAAAAGTCCTTTTTTGTATAGAGGAAACTAGAAGTTAAGGAGAAGAGCAAGAAATCCGTCGAATAAAAAAAATCAAAGATAAAAAACTCGTAGATCCCAAAAAAATGTAGTGTTGGAGGCGAGAAACTTTTCATTTTTTAATTCACACATCTTTCTCTCTCTCTCTCTCCATCCCCTATATACCTTTTCATAGAATAAAAAAAATTTCTAAAGAAGGATTTTTACAGCTTCTATAAGACATTTTTATTCCCAAAAGGTTTTTTCACCAACTTCCTTTTTTCTTTGGTCAAAGAGAGAGACTGCTCTAAAGAATTTGAACTTTTTAAAAAATTCACAAACTTTTTCTTTATCCGCATGCAGAGAGGTCGTAATTCTTTTTAGACTAGTTTAGGGATTTATTTTTGTACATCCCCCCCCCGCCTCCATTTTAATTATTAATCTCACAGTAGACGTTTACCGACTTCGCTAAAGAGAAAATAAATTCTAAATTCCGCATCCTTTTAAATATTAAAAGGAAAGCTTTCGTTTGCGGTAGTAACTCGGTGACATATATTAAAAGCTTTGAATTCCATACTAGCTACTCGCGTGTTTAACTTTAATATGTTTAACCTTTGACCTTACGCTTATTAAAAATGTTTTCAGATCAAAAGTAATAAACAGTAAAGTTATTTTCTCACTCAAAGAGAAAAAATAGGTCATTTTTAGGCCTAGAAACAATTATTTTTTGTGAGAATGATAAAAAAAAAATTTGTTCCTCTTCCGATTGCCTGGATATATGACCATTTAATACGCCAGTAATTAGGGGTATTAATCAAGCGAGATAATTGAATTGTCAGAATCAGATTTAGGAACAAAAAAGTCACCTTCTTTTGTACCTAAATCCATGGAGACGATAATTAATAACTTCTTTCTGACGAATATATTTTCGAAACTTCTACACGAGGAAAACGCTATACCCGATCAAATTATAAAAATCCTCATCGGATAAGCAATTTATCTCCACCCAAAATGAAACCCTCCCTTTAAATAAAAAAAGCTAAAAAACTTTGAATACCGATAACTTTATTAAACTAAAAATAAAACCCCACCAACAAGAAATTTAAAAATACCAGACAAACAGAGAACATTCGAGAAGTCGAAAACGAATGCCTTACCGGTAACAAAATGAAAGAGAACATTGAGTACCATCAAAAGCGCAACGGTAGACCTGAGATTCAAAGTAAAAAACTGAATGTCCGAAGAATAGTGGTCGGTGGCCAGCGGAAGGCGAGTAGTTCTGGCCATTTAGTCAAAGTCTTTGTTAAGTTAAAGAGCGAATGGATGAAAGTAACGGGAAGCGAGAGAGAGTCTCGCGGACCCAACAAGAACGCTTGACCGGACAGTTGAACAGCGCGCCGGCAAATAACCCAACTGGATCCCAAGAACTACGCGAGAGTTTTTAAGAGCGAGAGGCCCGTTATGAGATGCAACAGGAAACAGCGAGAGAGAGAGAGGAATTGGAAGATGCGGAGCAGTATAGGGTAGTACGATGCTCCCAACAGAACTGGAGCGCTTTTCAAACAGAGGACTGCCTTGGACGCGATCGCTAAGGCTTCTGAGATACGACTCTAGCGTCGCTCCAATGACTAGCTTCTCTCTTTCCCATCTCTCATCCCACGCTTCCCTACTCATCATCAGAAGCCCATCAAAACTTACTGTAGGAATGTAAACTATAGTATAGAAGAAAAGTTCTGGTAATATTTCACGACAATGACCGCTACAATGGGGCAGTCAATATTTAAATCACGTGTGTATTGATCTACCTACAGTAAATTATTTGAAATATTAGCATTTTATTTCGATTTAGTGTGAAATCTCGCGAAGTCAGTGTAAACATCTTGTTGCGACTTCCATCCCAACATAAGAGTTTGTGATAATTCCTGATATCACATCGGCGGACTGAAACACCGATCTAAATCCCTAACTTATTTGTGTGTCTTTATTTCAATAACGAAGAATCTCCAAATGCAATCATCAATATTTTCTTTAATTACTGTATTGTCTTATCAAATCATACTTAAATCAAGATATCATTACAATAATTTTCCTTGAAACACGTCCGTTTAACTAAAGTTTCTAAGTCTTTCTTTTACAACCTCTCTCGGCAGAGTCGGTTTGCGATCTATATTGTCCGATGGTAACAAGCGCTCTTTCTCCATCAAGAGTCCAAAGCTATCTATACTCATGCTTTGCTTCTGCTAGTTTTAACACAAAGTTCAAGTTTTTACCCTTATTGTTGTTACCAAGCGAGCGCTCCCCAAAATTCGTCACTCCTAAGTTTTATGACTTAACAGAGCCAGAGGGCCTTTTAACACACTAGTAACAAAAACCATCCGTCGAACCTTTCAAATGCATTACTATAGCCTTTACAATAGTACAGTATTTCTTAGCAATTACAAGCCGTGCTCTACGACAGTTCTTATTTTGGTTTAGAGTACAATGTTATTCTTTAAAGTCTTTACATATAAAACATATCAAACATAAGTATTCACTATAAGTAAACCTTTACTTAACCTTAACTAAGCTAAATTCGGACCATAAAAACCCATAACTTCTGCTTATGGGAAAAAAGGTCCTGGGAAAACCCCAGTGGGGAAAACCATTAATTCAATTATTATTTAAGTATAAATGACCAGGCTTGTTTTGGATCGCCGGATTCAACACTCCCCGCCGAAATACATCTCTGTATTTCCTACAATTAAGCGATCCAACAACTTAGTTTGAATTGACTCAACATGCCTTCATTTGAATTTCTCATGTTTTTCTATTTAAATAACTCAACTTTACTATTTTAATTTACTTATTTCTTAACTTATTTTAAATTTCTTGAAGAGACTACATTTAAATTTACATTTCTTCATTTAAGTTTATCATTTAATTTTAATTGATTTCTGTTACTGAATTTGAAGTAACTCGACTCATTTTGTTTAGCGAAACAGCTTTTATAGGTTATTCTACATCTGTTCAAAGATTGGTTCCCCTTCTTTTACAATGAGAAGAAACCAACCTTCACCCTATGCTGGGGCAAAGCCTCTCGGTAGCGTGGGGACAAACTTCCTCAAATTTTTAGTAGGAGTTTTTAGTTAGGAGAACTAAGTATCCCACGCTCCGATCGCTACCCTTAAGTTACAAAGTTCAACCATAAATATTTTAACATGGATGTGTAAAGAGAAACTTATTGTGTTATTTTAGTCTTTTGACAATATAAGATTGCCCTCTTATTTTTTCTTTTATTTTGCTTTACTTTTAACTTTTAACAGTGCACGTGCAAGTCATTATACCCAGCTGAATCTTTCAACTGTCCTATCCAAGCTAACTAGTTTTATTACTTTGTTTTTCATGGGAACCGATCCCTTTGGTCAAAGATTATTTTTAAAGCAGTTAAAGTTATTTTTCTTACAAAATATCCAAACTTAAAACTATTTATACAGTTTTCAACATAATTAACATATTTTCAAACTACAGTTTATACATCATGCAAATTTTAGTCTTTTAGCAGTTTTTAGGTGGTAGCACTTGTAGTACCAGAGGTATAATTGAAACGTTGCTTCTGTGAGCAGTGTTCTTCCCCTTTGTTTGAGGCGGCGATGCACCTTTTTCTTTTACTCAAGAATGTTATGAGCTGACTACTGCATTACTGCAAGAACTCTTAAATATCTTTCCAAAAATTAATACTTTTTTACAGTGTTTCGTTCATAAGACCAACTAATCATCAACCTTTGTCTCAGAACGTATCAACCTTTTACTTATTTGAAACAAGTTATACTAATGAACCAAATTGTTACTTTTCAATGAAATAACTCTTAATTTGAATCAAATAACCCTTAATTTGAACTCTATTTATAAACCATTGAATTTTCTCCTTCCTCAGGGAGATACAACTCCTCTCCTTTCTCAGGGAGATACAACTCTTCTCCTTTCTCAGGGAGATACAACTCTTCTCCTTTCTCAGGGAGATACAACTCTTCTCCTTTCTCAGGGAGATACAACTCTTCTCCTTTCTCAGGGAGATACAACTCTTCTCCTTTCTCAGGGAGATACAACTTTATATGAACCTTTATGCATATTTCCCAATAAACTACTACAACGAGCCATGTCAGGTGGTCAAGGAAGTGGGAAAAGGAAGCGCCATGAAAAAAGAGGCACCAAAGAGAAAGTAGGAATGCCACCATCCACGTCGTTCATCCCTTCACACCAGGGACACTAACTTATAATATTCCCTTTAAACCACCATTTTAGTAGCACTTAAAGTGCAACGACTTTCATGTTATGGAATCACCTTATAAGTGTTACTTTTTAACCAACACAAATATATCTTTTACACTTTTTACAAATACCAACATTACCTTTTACAAATAGTAATTTACCTTTTACCAAACAACCTACTTAACGGCAATAACGATTGGACAAAGTCAGCCAGGGACTCGCGAAGGGACCACCACAAGGGAATATCCAAACTTCGGTCTGTACACCTGTTAATCACTCGTCGACGCCGTTCGAAATAAATCTTACAGCGCCGCTCGTGTCGTGAATGCACTACTAAGTCTATCGAAATCGCCAACTAATAAGCGTCGCCTTTTTCTTAGGTACGCCCCGATCAGGTCTTAAGAATGCCCATGTGCAACTCTTTTATCTTGGCTAACCCTTTTATCCATTTAGGAAAAGGTTCGTGCTCAATTAAGAGCTTTTTTTTATGTCCTTTCATGGACTTTGTCTATGTCCTTTCATGGACTTTGTTTAACGCCCGTTCTGGGACGTGGGAGGGGATACCCGGCTAGGGTATTTACTTTTTGTCGCTCTTTCTGGAACGATACTAAATTCGCCCATTCTGGGGCATCTAATTTTTTACCGTGGCCACGCCATCATACACTCTCTCTTTCACAACAAGCCAAGACCGACCTATCGGTAATAAACCCTTATACCAAGCTCAACCAGAGCATTTTTTTTAACCAGGCTCAACCAGAGCACTTTTTTAACCAAGCTCAACCAGAGCACTTTTTTAACCAAGCTCAACCAGAGCACTTTTTTAACCAAGCTCAACCAGAGCACTTTTTTTTACCAAGCTCAACCAGAGCACTTTTTTAACCAAGCTCAACCAGAGCACTTTTTTAACCAAGCTCAACCAGAGCACTTTTTTAACCAAGCTCAACCAGAGCACTTTTTTAACCAAGCTCAACCAGAGCACTTTTTTTAACCAAGCTCAACCAGAGCACTTTTTTAACCAAGCTCAACCAGAGCACTTTTTTTATCTTAGCTCAAAAACCCAGAGCACCTTTTTATCTTACGACAACTTAGTGTCAAACCTTTGTTTTCTCTTAATAAGTATTTTTCTACGAACCCAACTTCATTGCGAAGTGCGAATCAATTTTATCAACCTGAAGTTAACGGTTGTTCGTTGCTTCGACTGCATATAGTTGCATCCAACCTTGAGAAGGACCACTCCTTTAGCTTCTGTAGACTCTGATGTCTTTGGGCTGGGACTCCTTCATCCCGCTCCATATCGCTCCCCGCCGCTGGACTTCTTGCGGCACGTTCACGTTCCCTTTCGGTCTGGTATCGGCAAAAAAAGCATCCAACGTGGAGTTGACTTGGGACCACAATTTTCAAAGTTCTCGAACCAAGTCCAATTTTCACAAAATTGTCCAATTAACGTAATTTTTCCCGAGCACGTAATGAGTCCCGGGTACGTAATTAGTCCCGGGTTTCGGCACCATTTTATGTTGCGACTTCCATCCCAACATAAGAGTTTGTGATAATTCCTGATATCACATCGGCGGACTGAAACACCGATCTAAATCCCTAACTTATTTGTGTGTCTTTATTTCAATAACGAAGAATCTCCAAATGCAATCATCAATATTTTCTTTAATTACTGTATTGTCTTATCAAATCATACTTAAATCAAGATATCATTACAATAATTTTCCTTGAAACACGTCCGTTTAACTAAAGTTTCTAAGTCTTTCTTTTACAACCTCTCTCGGCAGAGTCGGTTTGCGATCTATATTGTCCGATGGTAACAAGCGCTCTTTCTCCATCAAGAGTCCAAAGCTATCTATACTCATGCTTTGCTTCTGCTAGTTTTAACACAAAGTTCAAGTTTTTACCCTTATTGTTGTTACCAAGCGAGCGCTCCCCAAAATTCGTCACTCCTAAGTTTTATGACTTAACAGAGCCAGAGGGCCTTTTAACACACTAGTAACAAAAACCATCCGTCGAACCTTTCAAATGCATTACTATAGCCTTTACAATAGTACAGTATTTCTTAGCAATTACAAGCCGTGCTCTACGACAGTTCTTATTTTGGTTTAGAGTACAATGTTATTCTTTAAAGTCTTTACATATAAAACATATCAAACATAAGTATTCACTATAAGTAAACCTTTACTTAACCTTAACTAAGCTAAATTCGGACCATAAAAACCCATAACTTCTGCTTATGGGAAAAAAGGTCCTGGGAAAACCCCAGTGGGGAAAACCATTAATTCAATTATTATTTAAGTATAAATGACCAGGCTTGTTTTGGATCGCCGGATTCAACACATCTTCCATTTAAAGAAATCTCGTGACTTATATAAAAGGAATCTCGTGAAACCGGAGGAAATTTCACGGAATCAAAGGGAACCTAGTGAAATCTGAGGAATTTCACCAGACATTAGGCAATATCTTGAGGGGGCAAGGGCAAAAGAGGCGAAATCACGAGAGAATCACAAGAAATCATGAGAGAAACGCGCGTAATCCGGTGTACCTTCCGATATTTTCATAAAATTATTTGCCCCATGGTAGCGTCAATGTGCGAATCGCTATTAAAAATTGAAAGATGTGCATTGATTAAAGGAAAAACATCTTCCGAACGGTGTCCCGAAGAACTTTAAAATTGTATCTGACAAACGCTGACAGCATTTTCTCCTATTTACGAGTCTAGACTGTACAAAACAAATATGGCAGACTGCCCCAAAGACACGTGCATTAAAATAGACGAGATAAAATCCAATGAAACCACACGACAAAGACAGACATAAAAGCTTCAAACATGGATTTTATAAACTTCCGTCATAACAGACCCTGTTCTCAAAAGATGATTCCTAACCCTTTCCTCACCTATGGGATGGCAGACAGCTTCATCATAATCATCTCTAAATTACACCAAGAGACAGCAGCCACCATGAACGAGCCATCCCTATGACAATCTCACACGTCGACCACCACCACCACCACAAGATAGGGTATATCAGCTTTTGGGCCGATGCACGCGGCTTTGCGCCATGGAGAGTTGAAGCCAAGAGTGGCCAGAGTGGGTTAGGGGGAAGGGGGGGGCGGTATATTGATATTGGAATCTCCTCACCACTATTATGATTATTGATTAATTTTGGTAGCTCCTTTAAGCGTGAAAACTAATGAGATTTCATTCAAGGATATCAAAAGCCACAGATTATTAAAAGCCGGGGAGAAGGGGCTAATACGGGCACACGTGCATGTATAATGCGTGTCAATGATAAGCAAAGCGGTTTGTGTTGTGCCAAAAATTCAGACTATAGACTGCTACAACAAAACGAGGGGTAAATCACTTCGATGTACAACATGATGCTGTTATTTATTGTGTATTTCAAAGTCTGATTTCCAAAATCGAATTATTTAAGACCTAGTTGTATTTAATGGATGAATCTTGAGAAATCAAGTTGTAATACTTGGGGATGGGATTTAAACGAAAATATCGGGAATCACGTGAAATCCGAGGAAATTTCACGGATAATATTTCCATCTCACGAAATTTGAGGCGAATCTCGTGAAATTACGGGGAATATAATAACAAATCGAGGGGAGGAAGGCGTGAAATTAATATGCAAATGTATTAACAAGAAATCATAGTAGATTCATCCAAAATCAATCCGCGTAATTAAAATTTCGGTGTTAAAATCTATAAAAATATTTGAGGGGTGAATCTCGTGAAATCCGTGACATTTTTTACGGAGGAAGAACGCGAAATGTTTAAAGGGATCTCGAGAAATCGCAGGATATTTCACGGATATTTCAATCTCACGAAATTTGAGGCGAATCTCGTGAAAGTTTGGGGAACATCGTAAAAAACACGAGGGGGGAAAGACGCGAAATCAGTTTTAAAAATAAAATCACAGGAAATCTTTAAGAATTCACCCCAAAATCGTCAGTGAACGAATTTCACAACAAAAAATAATTCAAGTGATATCCAAATTGAATTCACGCGAATACACAAAATTTCATATTCGTAGGAAGTGATTATCCCCTCGACACAGAAAGTACCGGGTCGACATAGAACATATTACCATGAGGATGTATATTATTTTTAGTAACAAACAATGAGATTTTTCTTAGGTGACTTTTCGTATAAGATTGTTTGTTTTTTTGCGGTCGCATCGACTGTCTTACAGTGTTATATATTCTATAATGAAAGGTCGCAAAATTTGTATATTTACAAAGCAATCCTTACTTTACAAACAAACTCGCCAGTTAGACAAATCACGAGCCCATAAAACAACTGCTTGGAATTTCTATTTACATACAGTTATAAGATATTTCCCTATCCCCTTTTCAACCAAAACTAAATGATATTCAAATAAACCCCCGAGTTTAGATACACGGACAAAAGGAAGGAAAGAGGGATCTTTAAGGCTTCCAAATAAACCCATTCGCTCTTTAAAATTCAAATTGAAATTGCTTTAAGTCATTAAGAAAAGGCGCAATGACTTCCGCCTTAATGAGTCGGGTCTTAGTAGGAGGTCTCCCATCTCTGGCCCGAGTTGTTTAAGTCTAGTGGGAATACGGGGTTTTCCTTATACAAACGAGAACTCACCATGGCACTAAGGAGTAGACCATTTCAATCGCAAATGGTGCGAGAAAACACTGAGATTGCGTTCGCCTTAGGCAAAGGGTCAGCTTGGTCGACAAGAGGGGCGTGGTTTTAGACGGTTTCAATTGAAGCAGTCCTAACATTTTTGTTCCCCTATAGCCCGGAGTTGAGTTGATAAAAACAAGAAACAAAATCAGAGCAAGGGACGACTAGATGTTACCATGAAGTATATATAGTAATGAAAAAGAGAAGTGTCTCGTACTTTTTGAACTAGGTCCCTAAAGATTCCAAAATACTGACGAATATTATAGGCCATTCTAGATAAGAACCCACACCCTACCGTAATGTTATTTCAATAGGTGTTGAAATTGAAAAACAAGATATTAAAAACGACCTTTCTTGATCACGTAACTTTGCAGATTTTACAGATTTAGGATTACGGGAGCGTTCAGCGCAATCTCTAAGTACGACCAACCCAAAGTAAATTACAGCCCCAGGGAAATTGAACCACTTCCTCGAAAAGTTAGCGAAGACTTCGTATCAATGTTAAGCAATAACTTGGATATCTTGGACAAGGAAGGAAGACAAAAAAAGGGCGCCAAACCCCAAGTTTATAGCGCGTGACAGAAGCACGAGCGGTGTAAATGACGCAGCCATAAAAATGGGGAGTTTGTTATGCCCACAAAAGTGAACTATAGCGGAAATACGTAGTTGCGAGAGAGCAAAGTCCGCACCCTCTCGGGACTAAACGGATGTAAAAAATTGTTTGGAGAAAATGGAGAGATCATTTAATATTTACGTGCCGAGAGCTTGCCTATTTGCAATTTCCCCTTGTTTATAACGACGTGGTCGCCGAGGATAATGGTTTCGTTCACATAAGACCCTGTTTACAAGCTAAACACAAACGTCTAGGGCTGGTATAGCGATATACCAATTAGTCATCGATTGATGTTATTCAAAATATTCTTATAAATATATCAAAAGAAATGATTATTCCTACTAATCAGCTTTCCCCCGAAAAATTTCAACACGTTGCCCGACTTCTCCCAAACAACCAAAAGCGACAATTAAACGAGTAACTTCCTCACTGGAACTAAAAATTAGTAATAAAAACAATTAAAACTTATCTCAACGTAATTTGCGACGAGTCCATTCTTGAAGTTTAATTTCTTGGCTAAATCAAGCAACAATCCGCCAAGGCCAGCTCAGCCAACTCCAAGATTCCATCACGCGTTCGAGAAGACCAAGTCGGAGCTGTAAATAAACAAATGAAAAAAATTGCATTAAAATAAGAAAATTTTACACTCGAGAAATGTTTCATAATAATCCAGATTATAAAAACCATACAGAATCCTAAAATTAATTTTTACACCGTGAGATTTGGTAACTTTGATTTAATCTAGTTCTGTTTAACAGATTATTTAAATGCAAATCATGATGAGTTTTCTCTTTTTCGCGCGCGCTCATTTCTTCCATTTCCTCTTTCAAAAATAAAAACCGCGGTCAAAAGTTTCTCCATTAAAACAGATTACAAATTATACCAAGCAATGAAGAAAAAAATGCGGGAATTTTGATTAAACGAGAAAATAATTTTAAAGGGGGTATTTACTGAAAATAAATAAGATACCTACCAGCGCCAATACGCGTCTAATTGGGTATAATTGCATATATAAAATAAATATGGCGACGTTACTGATCCATCAATGAGATAAAAATATGTTAAATCCCTCAAAAAAAAAAGGGTAGAAACACCAGCGAAGAAAATCTACCCAGTCTATATTCAAATTTCTTTTTTTTTATATAAATTGATATAAACCCCATATTTTTCTTTACAGAAAATCCTTGGAAGATTCCCCCAGGGAAAGCGAGCAGCCATATTCCAATTCCCTGGATACCAAACACCCAATAGTATTGATAGCTTTAGCTCAACTTTCGAAATTCGTGGTGGTGGTGGTGGTGGTGGTGGTGGTTTTACGTATCACATAAAATGCATCAAGGACGATTGAAATTGGGAAAAATACAAGCCCTATGTACCACAAATTCATACATACGGAAACTAGGAATGTTTACCGTTTTCCTTCAGTTTTTTTTTTCAAAGTAAATTAAAGGATGGTCAGACATTTGCAAGTCCGAAATAATTGACCATTCTAGAGAAAGAAGCCCTTGAAACATTTTCATCTCTGATGGAAAAGACAATTTACTTGTTGGTCCATAAGTCTCCTATTTCGTCTATGGAATGATATCCATACCAATAGCAATGGCTCTATGGCCTACGGATTTTCAGTGAAGTTGTATTAAGCATTCCTAGTAAACGAATCTAAATCTTTGTGGTTGTTGCGTGACCTGATGCTCTATTATTACGAGACTCTGAATTCGATTCTCCATTGGAAACGTGACTGTCATATTCAGGGTACGCTAACAAACTCTGAAATACTGTAAGATATCAACCCAAGAATGGGAGTAGGCCTAACCTAACACGGCTCTGTAAACTTTCTCATTTTATCTGGGTCCTAAATAGGATGTGAGAATTTCTAAGACAGTCGCCATTGTAGAAATAAGTTAGTCGCCACAGACATCAGACCGTTCTTATTACCAGTTGACGGAATATGCCTGTCCTATCAATTCTCAGAATCACTTTATTTCGTTTAGTTCTGTTTGGGGAGCATTTTGTTTGCTTGGTTCATAGAGAAGACAGAGATACGGTGGTGGAAATGAGGACAATATTGAACCTCCACCAAAAAAAAAAGTTAATAAAGATGAGCCCTTTTCTGGGGTTTTTTGATATTTTAAGTCTTTTCCGAACCTTCTACTTTATTACAACCTTCATCTTTTTAGTTTCCCCGACCAAAAGCAAAGACAAACTTTTATTTTCTAGTTTCGTACGATTCCAATCTATTTCGAGATGGACAAGTTCGCATTTACCGTAAAATTCGCTGGTAGAGAAACAAGGTTCAAAATGGGTCAACTGGTAAAATCATATTTGGATACAGTAAAAAGGAAACGCAATAAATACGAAATAATTTTGATACAAAAGTATAGGCTCTTTTGGTATCTAATTGTTAAGATTTGTAATATTTTACGGGGTAACCGTGTATTACGTGACACCATCTGGCCAGACAAGTTAGGCAGTTCAGGACAAAGGAACTTGTATGAAATCCTTGTTACCACCTGCTTCGTGTACGATATACGTTTTTTTTCTGACGCGTGGAAAAATATTTGGTTCAACGAATCGAAAGCCGGTAAAAGAGAAACCTTGGATGTTTATAGAAAGAGAAAGACACGGTGAGCTTAAGTCCGCATGGCGTACCGCACGACTGGTCAAGCTCCGTCGCTTACGGTCAGCTTATTTCTTACCGGTTCCTCCGGAATAGGGTCGAACCATTAAACCCAACATTTCTTAATAAAGTGTCTAAGAAAAGTCTTTTCTACGGGAAGGAGAAGAAAAAAATATTGCAATTGACGTTTTCCCGGCATTTCGTGGGAAGTTAGGCTTAGGCTAGGTTGTCCCATACGTATCAAGTCCCCAGTATTAATGATTGAAAAATGTCAGCTGTTAAAGGTCGAAAAAGTGACAGCTCACCAACAACTAACAATACGATAGATTCAGCACTATGACGCTATTGGTGTAGGATGCTAATCAAAAGCGTTTATTATAAAAATATTAATTAAACAAGCCGCGTAATAAGGAAATAAGTGAGAAGACGTTAGCAAGAGGGAAATAGTAATCGATCCAGTAATGAAAGGTAATGATTTCCTGGAGAAAAAAAACCGGTAGCCTAAAGCCCGAAAAGAAGAAGAGCGAACGGACGAGCCTAACTTCCCCTTGTAAATGTTTCTTATTTTCTTTTTGGTGCTGGGCTTTTTTTTTTCTTTTCTCGGACGACTGTTGGGACAAGGAACCCCGACAAGGACCTTTCTATTAGAAGTCTTTTTCTCCTAGCGGTATCCTTGGCGTAACGCCTTCCAGTGGCACCAGTAATGACTTTGACTCGCTCGGGGTAGAAAAGCTAGGATACACCGTTAGCCTTCTAATAGAAAAATATTACTCTGTCGGTTTCTTTCTTTTTTTTATCGCCAACGGTGTTAAAGAGGAAAGGCACGTTCGCACCAAGCACAAACCCGAGGGAAGGATAGAGAGGAGTCTGGGAACATTTCTTCAATGTCTGTCCACTGGGACTAACAGGAATGCGAGAAGATATACCTAACTACGGGCTATGCAAATAAACAACTATTTCGAAAGGAGTTTGTAGTGTACAGTTGGTGCTAAGATGTCATGGATTGTGGTACATTGCAAATATTGGGTGATAGATGGTCTGGAAATTTTAACAACACTCTTTAACATGCAGACTATAGAAATGACGAACCTAGCCTCAAAGATTTTTCTACAACACAATAGTCCTGAATGACAGACGGACACACTGACTGATGATCAACGCCCACTTTATACTACTTTTGCAGGGAATTTACTCACTAAGATTTTTTCTAACCCGCGGCCATCTTGTAAAATGGAGGCCAAGAGAAAAATGTACGAAGAGGATAACTAAATTCACATTAACGAGCAGCCTAACACGGAAAACTCCAGAAACCTTTTTTTAATCAACCAATAAACCCTAAGGCCGATGTTTATGGACGTAACGCGACTCCTTATTGAAGCATTTTTCTATTTAGAAGCTTGTGAAATTGAAAACCATCTTGCAACGCAATTTCCCTTTGCTAGTAAAGGTGTTTGAAAAAGCTAGGACCAACCAAAAGAGAGAAAAAAGAATCAACTGTACCACGCAGCAACCTCTTCTCTCGTAGGACCGACCACGCAGGGACCCTCTCTTCAATATGGTAGGCGCTAGAAACGGGAAGCACGTACCACAAGCTTAAAAGTCCATTGGAAAACGAGTGGAGAATTTTTGATCGAAGACACTCAATTGAATCATCTTGGACTTCCGCTTAAAGGACGCTGGCTGCCTTCGACTTTCGAGCCGAAAATAGAAAGAAAGGGAGAGACTTCTTGACCGGCTCAATGAGTTCAAAATGACACAAAAAAAATGTAGAGGAAAAAAAAGATGGTAGGTTTAAAGTATCATCCTCACGTACAAAATTCCATCGTTTAGAAAAGGAAGGGATATGACATGGCAAAGAAAACTAAACTCGAAAAGTTTACAGAAGAGAGATGTAAGATAAGTCGAGTTTAATAAGTTCTTTTAAAATGACTCGAGCGTCTTTACTTCATCTTGAAGTAGGGAAGTATATACTGGAGTAGAAATCATGCTCTATAGCTGTAACACGAGAGGGCCCTTCCCAATGCACGGTCGTAAATTTTACCAGAAGTCCATAACCCCCTCCTGATTTTACCCATATTACCGCGATTTTATGTTGGGCATAAGCTATAGGTGCCACCTGGTTATAGCAATATTTTACACGTAACCGCGAGCTAGTAAAATATTTCCACACCGACAGGGGGTTAAACTCACTAACAGCCACGGATGAACCCCAATCATACCACTCCAGTATCAAACTTCCCTCCTACAACACTTGATAGCCTTTCAGACATTTGTTACCACGTTCAAAACTAGTTGACAATATTTATAGGTACAGTTTATAATATCTCTAATAAACCGCTTACGAACTCAATGAAATTCCGTGCGGTTCGAGGATCAACTCTAAAGGCAATCTCATTTTCTAGACTACAAAGCGCAAACATTGACTTTTGCTTGGAAAAACTTTCCCTTCTACTCCAGCCATGACATCAAAACTAAAGCCTATTAGAAGTTTCCTTTTTTTAAGAGCGGGTACGAACGTCCCTAGATGGTTAGGGACCGGTTGCCATGGAAATGCTAAATAGCCCGAGAGTGGGAACAAAAGAGTGCAAAGTTCTAAGCGAAGTGCCATTGTCCAGCGACTAATTGAGCGGCCGATCTTTTGTCAAATTGTCGAGTGGGACGAGTTCACCCCAAAAAGAATTACGCTTTGATTTCACCCCACGATATTGCACGCTTCAAGATGGCTTTGTTTCTAGCCTTTAAGGCTTTCAAATATTTACAAATCATCGCATTCAACTAGAGCAATTAAATACGAAGAATCCCGTCGTTCCAAGCAATCTGCCACCATGGAGTAATATTTAAAGAAAAACATTCTCATTACCATAAAACTACTCCACGTAAAACAGCCTTAGTACCTGACAATTAATTATAAATAACGCGCCAAGTAAGAACACCAAGGTAGCAAAATTATTTCTTCATTTACGTACTGCAACAAATTAATAAGACATCCTTAATTATTAATTTTTTTATTATTAGCATATTTTATTAAAAACTAAAATTTGATACATAAAATTTTAATTTCTTAACTTACAGAAGTGTAAAAATTGGCAAAAAAAAAAATAATAAAACTTAATTTGCAAGTTGAAATATAATTACTAATTTATTTTAAAATGGTTCGGTGGGAACTCCTAAGCTTAAACTAATTAATCTAAACTAAACTAACTAACTAAATAATAATAATAAAATGGCATAAAAAATGTTTGACGTCAAAATAAATTAATGCGAAAGAACAAAAATGAATTTAAACTACCCTAAAATAAAAACTAAACATAGGAAAAAAATGGCAATAAAATTAAATAGTTAAACCACCTTTTTAATGTAAAGGTGGGCAAAATTGTACGTTTCAGTTCTTAAATTGCGGGAATGGTTAAGGTTTCTTAATTAAAGGAGGTCATTCTTATCGAGAGACGGATTTTGTCTGACCTCTAACCAAACTTCGTTCAATCGGTTGAAAATTTGTAGTGGTGGATCATACCAGGCGGTAAAATAATGGGTCTTCTCGACCGAATGATCTTTCTTGGCGTACGCCAATAATTTTTGACTTTCTTCGATCCAATCTACTTCAGTTGGTCGACCACCAAAAGTCCTGCGTTTAAAATATTCCATTTAACCCCATCCCAACAACGATTCCACTAACAAAAAAGCTAAACCAAAAGAGTACCGGTGACCTAATAAACTTTCGACACTAGCTAGCCCTATCAAGTATCAAACCTTAAGTAAATCTCACCTAACGACGTATTTCTTAGGAGGTTCAGATTCCAAAAATAGCGCCGGATCAGATGGAAGCGGTGGGCTGCGCAAACCCGTTGGAATCAAGAAAGACATGGTGAAAACGCTTGGACAAGTAGCCCCATCACATGGTTGAATTTTCGTTCGAACTGGTGTCGTCGAGTTAACGAAGGCGGCTAAACCATCGGCGCCAAATTTTAAATTTCTTTTTCTCGAGCATGGTTCGAATACCCATCACCAAAACACCAGCCAACTAACTAACCAACCTTGCTCATTCGTTCCTTGAATGTAATAAAACAACTTCCTGTACATGGCTCTGGACGCCTCGCTTAGGGAAGGTCCTTCAATTCTGGTACTGACCCAGGTAGTAGCTGGGTATTGGCGTTCTTCGTATTCATCGTGTTTGGCAACTACTTCGTAATTTAAACACTCAACACCTCTTCTCATACAACCACCAAAACATCCGGACAGCTATAGAAATTCGTTCAACGATTACTTAAATTTCGATGACAGATAGGCGTTTGTTAAATTAGCATAAAATCATTTCAGAAAATATCCTCTAGTTAAGACGCATTTGAAATTTCTATGACGATTATCCGATATTTTCAAAAATCGATTTACCCAAAAAGTATACTAAAAAAAAAAGAACGCATATTTACCTGAGTTCCTAAAACGATTAGGAGTACTTCCACAGCTTGATATTTCATATTTAGTTTCAAACCGACGCGTTAATTCAGGAACTATATTTTAACACAACTATAGTATCTTCTCAAATTTCGACATACAAATAAATATCGACCCTCGAACGAAGTCCGCGACTTTTCGCGATCAAAGTTCCACGTTTATCTGGCTTTCTTCGACAGAACGCGATGTCTCTTTATATAGGGGATGATAAACAAGCAGCCCAGAAATGCGGGTTTCCTCCGGGATTGGCTTATTTTTTATGTTAATAAGCGAAGCGGTCATCCCAGTTCATCCAAGGAAGGAAGAGAGACAGAACCGGGGGGGAGAGAGATAATAATGACCTAGACACGTTACGTTACCGACTTTCCCCACCTTACATAACGCTATTACAGCATACCTGAGAGATGATAAGCGCGAGTCCCCCCCCCCCTCCGTCTCTTATCCTTGCGATACTTTTTTTAAGTTGGATTAAAATCTCACACCCGGTTTGCTTTGGAAGTATTCTTTGACTTGATGTTTTGAATTATTTGTTTCATTGTTGTTTCGCCCGGGTTAAAATTATAATACTCGCTTAACAGTTTTGAGTTAGGATCGCGTTCGCATTATACATTTTTAAATTTATGGGATATGTTTATGGTGTACGACTGAATAAATATGTTTTGATGAATATAATGAAGCAATGGGTGTGTGAATTTATTAAGTCTGCCAAAACTATTCAAAACAAGATATTCATGAAAGCAGAAGTAATATAAGAAACCTCCCTACTTTTGATGAAATAAATATATGGATTGTCAAGGTTGACTTATATACAGTCATCTTGAGAGCGACAAATAAACAGTAACGATTAACCATTGTGTTGGTCAACGATTAACCACTGTTTTGGTCAACGATTAACCACTGTTTTGGTCAACGATTAACCACTGTTTTGGTCAACGATTAACCACTGTTTTGGTCAACGATTAACCACTGTTTTGGTCAACGATTAACCACTGTTTTGGTCAACGATTAACCACTGTTTTGGTCAACGATTAACCGCTGTTTTGGTCAACGATTAACCACTGTTTTGGTCAACGATTAACCACTGTGTTGCTTTGTTATTAGATAAAGTTAGCTTAAGGTTCATTATTAGTAACTATTAAGCAAGGTTAGAAATAAATCAGATGTCTATGTACTTAGAAAACAATCGGTTTCCTTAATTAATCACCATGAAAAAAACGCTAGTAGTTACAGTTAAAAAACCCATGTATTTCATTTAAAATTGGGTCTGGTTTGAATCAGACTTCATTCTTAGCCCATCAGTCCTTACCCTAGCTTATAACTTGAGGCAGGCCTCCCACATGAAGAACATTAAGTCTTATCTACTCAAAACAAAATCACGCATTCTGATAGCAAAGGTAACGTTGGGTTAAAAAACCATGGCACTTTATCCTCATTTCCTATATAGTCCCGCACCTGTTTAAAAATAGATCCTCTATCTTATTTCCGTAATTGAAGCTTCTCAACTAGCATTAACCGAGCTCGAACGGGCCCGAAATTGAATAATAATAAAGACAGATCGACTACAGAACTGTTTCATATAATTTGTTTCCGTATAATTCTCAAGGGCAAGAAAAAGCCGCTATAACAACGAACCGGTCCGCGATAACCTCTCGCCAATTTATAAAGAGAAACAAAAGATGCCCTTCTTTAAAATAGTACTAATTAAGCTCTACGAGTTTATGTTAATGACCTCTTTAAAGGTTAAGTATCGCGAAATAAAGAACAAATCGAGTTCAGATTTTTCTATCTTTCTGTCCAAGCAAAAGACAAAAGTTTTTAAATCTTGCATGCGTATATTGTGATGTTGCGAAAATCACAAGAAATGTTGTCAAAAAATCCTTCGCAATTTTTAAAGATTAAAGTATCGTGATACTTTCTCTTAATATAAAACTTTTGTTTACAGCAATCTTACAAAGTGTATAATAATTATAAACCTAATGAAAGGCCGCCGAGGGCGCCTAAAATTCAAACAAAATCTAATTAATTTTGTTTTTATCGGCTAGTCTATAATACCAGCATTAAATTATGTTATTAACAATAGGTTTATACAAGTCCTAGTCTAAATATAGCCGGAACCTGACAATAACAAAAAAGAAATCGACAGAGTTCAACGCCTTCTTTCCCGGGCTCCTTGGCTGGTGGTTTTACAAATTCAAAACTACCCATTTTAGAAAAAAAAAAATCTAAATTATTACCTCACGGCTAAGCCTTTTTTTGCCATTGAAATTTGTTTTTTTTTTTTCATTTATAGACTTAACAATGGTTGTTTTTCATGTTATGACTGGGAGGAAATGAGGCTTAGTTTTTTGTTCAAGTTCATCGAACCGCGTTCAGCATATCGTTCCTGTCGGTCAGGGACAAATTAAAAAAAAAGTGACAGACTTAAAAAAAAGGGTGAAATTTTAATGAGTGAAAACCAGTTTCTAATATAAAGTCTTTCCGGTTAAATTGGTTTAATTTGATACGATATCAAGTTTATAAGTAGCTAAATCGATTTGTATTCAATGGGTCAAACACCAGTTTAACCCCCCCCCCCAGTGTTGGTCAAGTTATATAGGTTTAAAAGCTTAAATTCGCGCGATTATTTAAGGTTCAAAGCATGGCGGCAATAATGGTGGACACACACTGGTAATAGGAAAATACAGCTAAATGACTGAGATCAAGGTCACTAAATTTGCAAAAAAAAAAAAAAATCGGACTATAGGGAGCTAACAATAGGCTAGGGGAAGAGATAGTCTGACGTCACGCAGCCTCTCTCTGGTTGGCATTTTTGCACGTAGAATACCGTTTCCAACCGTTAGGGGGATGAAACTCCAGCAAGAGATAGACGGGTGTGACGTTTCAGGGTCAGAACTGTTAGCTCCCTATTGGGCTGGTATTAACGTAGGCTCTTTCCTTTACATCTACATGGTGGTATTGGTTTGGCGTATTTTGTGAAGTAAAACGCTGATCGGGCAAGACAGGTCTGACGAATGCTAGGATTGTTTTGTCTTTGAAGCAGTGAGGTTACCAAGGGTTTACAAACTTCCACCTTTTATAGATCCCAAGCCCTTGGCAGCCTGCTACCTTGATATATTCAGTAACAACCTCCCTCCCACCTTCCTGCACCCCTACAGTAGCCTACTGTTGATCTAAAATGAAGCACGGCCCTCCCTTTTCAAAATGGTTACTTAAGTACTTACGGGTTATCCATGTTGAAGAGATGACTCTCAGTTGTCACGTTGTTGATCCGAAAAAGCCACAAGTTGGTTGAGATGATACAAATTATTTGTACTTTTCAGTAGGTGTTCTATTTCCATCGTCAATTGCATCAACCATCCCTTATTTCATGTTGATTTCGCTTTCTTTTCCAAAATTTGCATCACTGTAAATAAATAATAAATTTTAAACCGAAAAAATTATTTTAATTCAAAAAATATTTCTAATTATCTGAAAATAATTACCTAATTTTGCTAAATTTCTATTCAGAATTAGTTTATCTAACTACTATTTACGCTATTCAACGTTTAATCGCAATTAAAAGCTATTTTAATTGCTTAATGCAATGGTAGATTGGAAAAATTATTTTTATTCCAAAATATTTCTAAATATCCGAAAATAATTGCCTAATTTTGCTCTATTTCTACTTATAATCAGTTAATCTAAGTGATCCAACAAATAATTGCAATTAAAACCGATTTAAATTGATTGAAATTGCTTAATTAGCTAATACGGCTACTCCGCCATCGTCGATTTCGTTAAGCCTAGTTTGAATTTTTAAAATGCGTGAATAGTTGCGCAGAGAGCTCATTTTCGTCAGCCTGCTGTTCCGAGTACTATTTCTACCACCTCCCCCCCCGTTGCTGAACTTTCCCCTTTGAACCTATTTTTTTTTTAATGTCTATTTCACCGCTTTAACTAGATAATTGTGTTACATATAATAATATAGAATAAAATATAAAACATATTGATAGACCTAAGCAAATGAATTATTAATAATTGTTACTGATTGCCAAATTCATTATTTCTCAGCAATTTTTCTTCTAAAAGTAGAGAGAATTAATTCTCTCTGCTAAAAGAAACACTTGAAAAGCACCGATTTTCGTCAAAATTATGCCTAATTTTGCCGCCTCCACAGACTCCACACAAACACTATAGAGCTATTTCAGTGGGGGAAAAATTTCGTCTGCTACGAAAATTGGGCCTGCCTTTGGCGGACCAGGGCGGCCATTTTGTGCAGATTTTCTCTATGGGCAAATAGCATTGGTGACGTAGCGGCGTAGCCATTACCAGTCTGGGAAATAGCACACTTCCTCTGGTCCAAAACCAGTTTATTAATTGCTTGGACTAGTTTTTTAATTCAAAAAGTGGGGGTTACTGGTCCTCGGGACCAGTTTATTAATTGCAAATCTATAGGAGAACAAAGGCTCGGACCACTCCGGAGACCAGTTTATTATTTAGGACACTAGGGGGGTCACTGGTCCCAAGGACTACTTTAAAAAATATCCTTATTTCCCAGACTGGCCATTACCCCCTCTGAAATAGCTCTATATTGCTAAATCTGTTGAAATCAATTCAGTTCAGTCATGGTTCAGTTTCCAGTAATTTAAAAGCTAGGCTTAGGCTTAACAATCAAATTGTGAGGCGAAAGCGTGACAAGGTAAATTTAACGCCAAATTTAAGAGCTATTATGGTTCTAAATTAAATAATAGTAATTTCAGAAGGATAGAAGTGCTTAAAAAAGTCAAATTACAATGTCAAGCGCTGGGGATTGGTGTTTGATCGAAAGTGATCCCGGGGTTTTCACAGAGTTAATAAGAGGGTTTGGTGTGTTAATTGCAATATTCTCAATTAAATCGTTTAAAAGCTAAGTCTGGATATTAATTAGGCGTTAAAGGAGTACAAGTTGAAGAACTTTACAGCCTGGACCCTGAGAGTTTTGAAAAGCTAAAGTAAACTAGCTTAATTATCACGTGACTTTTCTAAGTCTGAGGTTATAAATTTCCAGTCTTTTTCCAGGCCCGTTCATGGACTAATATTTCTATTTAAATGGTTTCCCGGAGACGAGCCTTCAGGTTCAATTGTTGCCGATAGTCGACTTGAAAAGATCTTTTTTGCTAAACAAGTATTATAACACTTTTGGAAGTCAGTTATTTATCGAAGCAATTTGCTTCATTCCTATTCAATGGTTTTTTTTTGTGTTTTTTTCTAATTTCTGAAAGGTTATCAATAATGCCTGCGCTACACAAGCCATTCTAAGTATCTTATTAAATTGTAAACACAGTGATGTAACATTAGGCGATACCTTAGGTTCATTTAAAGAATTCTGTGGCTCATTTGATGCCATGGTGAGCTTAATCAGGGTTCGTACACAACCTGGAAAAGTCAGGGAAATTGAAAATGGGCCTAAAAAGTCAAGGAAATTGAAAATGGGCCTAAAAGGTCAGGGAAATTGAAAATGGGCCTAAAAAGTCAGGGAAATTGAAAATGGGCCTAAAAAGTCAGGGAAATTGAAAATGGGCCTAAAAGGTCAGGGAAATTGAAAATGGGCCTAAAAAGTCAGGGAAAAGTCAGGGAAATTGAAAATGGGCCTAAAAAGTCAGGGAAAAATATATTGGTGGGAAATTGATAGTCTGGATAACAGTATAAGGGTGACCAAAAAAAGTGTTGTCTGAGACTTGAGCAGAACCCCAAATTCGCGGAGCTCGCTTCGCTCGCTTTGGTTATTTATGACTTACTTATGGTTAAATATAAATGAATTAATTGGCTTATCTTTATATCAATGACAACTCGTGCAAAAATGATTCGAGTGAATTTAGATTGGTTTTCATATATTTACGCCTTGTAAGTTATTGCATATGGTCTGGGAAATTTGTGGAATTTAGTCAGGGAAAACCTGGAAAAGTCAGGGAATTTCATTCCAAAAATTTTGTACGAACCCTGTTAATTAAATTCATAAACTAATATCTTAAATACTGAATAGAAATTATTTTAGATGAAAGGACTAGCAATGAGCAATTCTAACGTAATCAAAGAAGTTCATAATAGCTTCTCGAGGCAACAGATGTTTGAATTTGATTGCAAAGGGGCTAATAAAGATGATGATGTGTATCATTTTGTCGGTTATGTCCCTATTGATGGGAGATTATACGAGCTAGATGGACTAAAAGATGGTCCAATTGATTTGGGTGGAATACCATCTGGTGTGGACTGGATAGACGTTGTTAGGCCAATTATTGAGCAGAGAATTCTAAAGTAATGCAATTATTAATGCTGTTCCTAATTACTTAATAGGTTTAATTTAAATAGTGTTGAAATTTCAGATATAATGAAGGGGAAATTCACTTCAATCTCATGGCAATTATTTCTGACCGTAAAATGTTGTATCAGAAACGTTTAGAAGAACTTCATCAAAGACTAGAATCATCACCATCATCGGAATTAAGCAATTCTGAATTGCAAAATGAACTCAGTCAGTTGCATTTTTTGCTAAATGAAGAAGATAGAAAAATGAAACAATATAAGGTACAAAATGTTCAACCATTTTTGCAAACTATCTATATCTATATAAATCAAAGTCCTGACTGACTGACTGATAATCAACGCCCAGCCCAAACCGCTTACTCTAGAAGGCTGAAACTTTGCAGGAACGTTACTCATAAGTAGTAGGCGCGTACTAAGAAAGATTTTTCCAATCCGCCGCAATCTTAAAAAATGGCGCCCAGAAATGAAAAAAATCTTCTCTATGCAACAAAGTCCGCGCGTTTCAACCGATTTCACAAATATTTAGTACACTGGTTTCCTTTAAGCTATAGACGGGCTGAATGGTCTTTCGGGTTCTATTTGTCGCCATCTTTTTAAATGGCGGCCAAAAACTTAAAAACCCTTCTTTATGGAATAATGTCCGCGTGAAAAATAATAAAAAATGCATCCCGACGGGCTGACGGGCAACGCCGAGTGCCTTCGTTCCAGGGTGCTTCAAAAATATTAGTCATCAGTAAAATCTACCCATTCTTTATATCATTTTGATGGAAGTTCTTATTATACGCGAGCGACGCCGCGGGTAACAGCTAGTTATTAATAAATTAAAATTAATCATTTCTTTTATCATTTTAGACTGAAAACATTCGCAGAAAACACAATTATCTTCCATTGATTATGGAATTATTAAAAATATTGGCTGAAGAAAAGAAACTAGTACCGCTAGTTGAAAAAGTAAACTTAATATTTTTAGGTTTTAACTTTAATTAATAATTAAGCTATTGACCCTTAATTAATTTAATTAGGCGAGAGAAAAATTACTTGAAAAGCAGAAAGAGAAAGACATGGAAGTGGATGTCAAAAACTGAGAGGAAAAGATACTTTTTATTATTATTGCTAAAAATAAAAATAAGAAAGTTTCAGAATCATTTCAAGAGATTTTTGGGTGGAAATTAATATTTGAAGAATAAATAAATAATTATGATCCCATTTTGAAAGATATTGTTTTCTTGATTTCTTTTGTCTTTTACGTTCGTAGAAAGCTATAAGGAATTAATTTTGGAAGACCACAATAGGCGCCGCTAGACACATTGAGCATTGCTTAAGTTTTGCATATTGTTATTAACAGAAGTGAGATGAGACTAGAAGTACTGAGCTAACCAAATTCTTCACTTGGCGAAAGTGAATATTCTTGATAAAACACAAACGGTTGGCCCTCTAGTGGCGGTTTCTGAGTTTTCCCTCCAAAACGTGAGACGCTCGCGGTGGTAGATGGCCGAACTAGATTCAAGCACCCTCGTCCGTGTTCCGCCGCTTTAGGTTGAGGGGAACGGGGGTAGGAAATGTTTTTGGAACTCGACCAATTTTTTTCTCTGTAGTGTAGGCGCGATGGAAGCGGCATAAAATCCTCAAATTTGTTCACTAATGCCAGGATCTACTACCAATGCTAGAGCCCTTCACTTCTAGTCTCATCTCACTTCTGTTATTAATGAAGGGAACATTAAAACTACAAAACAGAACATATATTTTTTTTTAATTTAAAACACTAAAAACAAAATATAATTGACTAGAAAATAAAGATCGAAGCTTTTTTGTTCAATAAAAAAAAAATATAATGCATCTAAGAAAAATAACGAAAACGAGTTGAACTAAAAATATATATATAAATCTAAATAAATGGAATAGCTGAGATTTTTATGGTAATGTTATGAATGATATAGCATCAATGGTATTATTAGAGTAAAATAAAAATCACTCGCAACATTAAGGGGACAAAAATTCATTCTTTTACCGGTACTTAAATCTTAATCATCCCATTGGGGTTAGGGACATGATAGGAAGTAATCAAACTATGTCCCTAGATAACCCTAACAGGGAGTAATTTTTGAAGTATTAGTTGCCTTCTACGGGTAGTTCGCATCTCTCTGACATAACGGTTAAGACCTGCTCTAATTTCGCGTGTCTTTCGGCGCTTGCCACAATGGCTCCGCGACTTCCCCATAGGAAACGTAGATGAAATTCAGTATGAAAGACGTCCAATAACTGATCATCAAATTTGGCACCTTCCAAGGCGATTTCGCTGTTTCGTTTGTAAGTCCCGATACTGGCCGCGTTTTTTCTTCCATTATCCAAATGGGATAGAAGAAGTTGCAATCCGTAATCGGCGCAAGTTTGTTCCCATTGCAACCCCAATGTAGGATAATTGTTTAATGGAGAGTGACTTCCGCTAAGCGTGACTTGAGGTGGTGTGTTTGTATTTTGTTGCTGACATTGTACTGGTTCCGACGTTACAACTTGTAAATGTCGTTGTAAAATGGTAGCCAGGGAATAAAGGTACGGGATACAGGTATTGGGAGCCTGAGGGTTTGTACATTCTTGCATAGCTTTTAAGGTTGGTCGAAGTTTGGTCTCAAACATGAGGGCGCTTTCAGTATGAAGTCTTCTAAGGGTTAGCCATGTGGATTTTAGTCTATCAACTTGTGGTAGCGCCAAACCCATCATTAATCCGGTAAATCCGTAAAGATTTCCTAAGGCTGCTTTAGTATCCGCTGCAACTTGGATCCATTTATGAATCATTTGAGCTCTCTCCATTTCGCTGCCGCAAGTGAGAACCAATATGGCCACAAAGTACTTCAAACAATTGGTCCTGGAAGAATTTAAACCTTTAAGACGGACATTCGTTTATTAAATTTCAAAGTAGAATTCATACAAAAACTATGGATCTGTGTATGAACCCTGCATGAACTTTTAAGTCTCGGTTCTATACCTTTCAAGCAAATCTGTGCAAAGTTGCATTCCTTGCGGTAAAACCAATAATTCCAACCCTGACACTACACCTAACCCCAAATCGTAATCTTGGGAACATTTCAAAACCTCCAAATCAGATCTAGTCAGATGATTTGCCAGCATTTTAGGGGGTGCTGACATAATCAGAGATCGGACTTTGAGAAGAGACGTCGCTTCCAATGGTTTATTTTCATTGGGCAACAAGGCGGTGGTGAAAAGATCCAACTGGAATCGGGATACTGGATCCATATCAGGTATGGAATGCAAGAGAGTCGGATCTAGTTCTTCGTCAATTGTTTCTGCCATTTCAGTTACACTCCCTTCGCTTTCTCTGTCTAAAAATGAGAATCTAGTTTCCCCCGATGTTTTCCGAGATCCACTTTTTGAGGATTGAGAGTAAGACACTGCTGTTGGAGTAGTATTCACGGAGTTTGAGTCAAAAACTGGCTCGTGGTAAACGTGGTTTGAGTTTTGAACTGGTATATTAGAGATGTCAATTTGACGATTTACAGATATTCTGCTAGGTTTAGGGGGTGGCAATTCGTCACCATCTGATAAATGTTCAGTTTGAGGTTGGGGTATTGTAGCGTGGTAGCGTACTTGTTCCACACCGGCGTAACCTTGCTTAGCTGGTAAGGCGGGTGGTAAAGGTGATTTATTATTTCTTATAGGAACGTTTTGAGTTTCGGTTGGCGTTTGAGCGGGAGTATCTTGTCCACCTCCACCAACTGAAGTATAACTGGGCAATTCTTTCTTAGCTAATCCGTAACGAGTTGCGTAATAACTCAATGGCATTGTTCGATTAATAGGTTTGGAAATGACAGCCCCTGAGGCTGCTGAGATGGAGTTTTTGTTCCCAACATAATAGGTAACCAGACCAGGTACAGTATCAAAACAATCATCCTCGAATTGGAACTGAATTTTCTCGTAAACGGTGTTAGGTTGTTGTATTACCTTATTGATGACAAAATGTAACGGAGCTCCTTTCCATTTACAAGTTAGAACATAATCTCCAGGACGAGATGTACAGTCACGAATTAGGAAATCGCCATTTTCTACTAAGAGTTCTTCAGCTCTGGTACGCGGTATGGTTCCGTGATACCAAGCTCGGCTACGAAGGTCACTGTTGTCCAAACTTAATTCATATTCTAGAGCTTTTTTAAGTTGATCGGGTTCTAACGAGCTGTCAGGCTCCTAATGAGTACCATGCAAGTTTTTATCAACTTCACAATCAAAAACATTTTTTTTTTACTGAAAATATTCAAGTACCATTTGGTTGTCCTAGTGTTGTATTTTTTCTTTGAAGTGGGTTGATTTTTTTAAAGATAAAATTCCTTTCATTTTTAGACTTTTTTATAAAAATATGCAAAATTTTCCATCTTCCAGACTTAGAGGCGCGACAAAGGGAGGGCCGGGTCCATAGACATTAGAAAAAATATGTGACCTTTTCGGAGGCTTCCATTCCCATCAAAATGCAGTAGAAATATACTATACGGACACACAATTCAAGTCCGAGATACACCCCGCGAAATTTGAGTTCTACAATCTTCAAGGGCCACAGCTAGTCATGGTAGATTATTTTAGTGGAAAAACTACTATGATAGTAATATTAAAAAGAAGTGTTTCCGGAGATTAAATGGCGTCTTCGTCTTACGAGTAATGATTTAAATTAGTCTGTATTTAATTACATTTCTTGGAAAATATGAGTAATCGCGTATTGCATATGACAGGATGGAAATCCTTCGCGTTTTTTGGAGGGTTCGTAGGAATTATAGGCGCTTTCTTATATCCCATCATCGTATACCCTTTAACTCATACAGACGATTATAGTAAGAAATTGTAATTTATCATGTGGGAAATTTCTTCCAAATTAATATCCCATTCACTTTCCAGAAAAAATACAAGAAAAAAACCGCGCCGGAATTAACCAAGAAAGCATACAACCTGGGGGTTAGTAACTTAGTACATCCGTGGATATGTAGAAATACCACTAACGTTAGTATTTCTACATATCCATGGTGCACGTGGGAAGTGCTCCTACTCCTTCGGATTATTCTCTATGAAACCACTTAATGGCGCGAAAAACCGTAGTGATATATGTACATGTATCTTTATAGGTATGAAAGTTTGGAGTGATCCATTTGAAAGACGGAAATAAACTAAATGTTATTATAATTTAAAGAATATTTGTAGTTTCAAAAAACTTTGTAAATACTGTAAAACAAACTGGAGAATCTAAAATAAAATATAAGCTTAAATAGCATTTAAGATTACGCGTGTTTATCTATTTCTGTCGGGGAAATTTCTAGAACCCAGAACAAAGTGTAATGGCATCTCCCTGCCTTTGACTACATAAAGTTGTACGAGTAGTTAATATGGCGTGCCGCGACGCTGCTCTATATAACTCTTTTATACATTTTACGATTTTTCTATCTAGCAATGAGCAATCTAAATAATAAATTTAAACTTAAGAAAAGATGAATCACTAAATTTCTTTTTAACACTTGATGAGAGAGTAGAAAATTTCAGAGGGGAATTTTTGGTGCGAACGCGGGAGTGCATATTGAAAAGTGTGCCTTTCATCTAGACATAATTCGTCTATAACGAAAAGGGGCCACGATCATACAGAATATTCCTGTTTATCAACTCTTGGTGTCGGGTGCAAGTTATACGATACTGTGCCCTCCCTAAGGGCATCAGTTCTCACGAAGTTCGAATACAAAGGATTGTCTTTGAAACAGGAAATGTAAGATTAGGGGGATCGTATATACGCCGCGATAGCCTATCAAAAACCTTGGAAATTGAGATGATATAATCCTTAGTTTTCGTTTCCAAAAACGCAATCGTTCATTTAATAATCACCCAAACCCATTGATAAATTGGAAAAAAAGGCGCCAAATATTTTAAACACGGAGCGAAAAACTACCATTTTCTAAGAATTAAATAAGGAGTGGGAACTTGGGGGTACTGTTTTCAATTCCTTCCTAAAAGATAATAGGAGGGTTTCAACTTGAAGTATTTGGATTGGAAATATCCGTTTATTTAGCTTCACCCCTAAAATAAAAATGGGAAACTAATATTATAAACTCAAAAGTGTTCTTCTTTCGGTAATAAACATGGTTACAAAGTACAAACATTGGCCAATGGCCATGAAAACCGAGCGTGGGTCGAGACAGGCTCCTTTGTCAAGGTCAAAGGCCTTCCTCAATAAAGAACCATGTCTCTTACAAATTCCGAGTCTCCAACGACGCGAATGGTTATCCTTCATAACCTTCCTCCTACCCTCCTGGTACAAATTATTTTCTATTCCGGTGTTCATTCAAGGTCAAATATCTACTAAAGTCGCTTGCTGTAGGTAAAATTGATTCACCTGCAGCGCTTTTGCCTGAATTTCCAAGAACTAAATGACATGGCATGCAAAAAGGGTGTGCCAGCTACTTTGTAAGTTAGGGCTTTTCAAACCGCATGGGGTAGTGGGGGGTCGTCGATACCCCTTTGGGGTTTGGTCGAGAGAAGAAAAGTCTCGGAGATGGACAGATAGGAATCTCCTTTCACTGCTCTCTTAAATAAATAGACGTGGGGTCGTCGATACCCCTTTAGGGTTTGGTCGAGAGAAGATCAGAAGAAAAGATTCTAGGAGATGGACAGAGAGGAACCTCGTTTTACTTCTCTCTTAAATAAATAGACACGTACTTACACTTCAATAAAAGAAATATTTCGAGATCTACTTAAATAACACTAAATATTAATTGTGACGCATATACGTCGATCCTAACAAACAATAAGAACGCGTTAAAACTTATGGAACCATTTAAACCTTAAAAAGTAAAACCCCAAAAAATTCAGATACACCAACTTGTTAACGGAAAAAACCACCAAAATAAAAACAGGCGGGGGGGGCGGGAAACGAGGGGAGAAAGAAAATATTGCACGCGCTCCTAGATTTCGCGTGTTTATTGTATTAAGCACGTGACGAATGATTACAAACCGTTTCCTTCTTTTTGCTGATTGGCCATTTTTTTCCACACGCCTCCCATGTCTATATACGCGGTAATTGCGAAATAAAATTTTGCACACGAAACCGCTCTGAGAGGTCCTCCATATAAAGGCTAAGCGACCACCAAATTGGACAATAACGATCTTCTCCTCTGATTGACAACTATCTCTCTTTGAGTTCTCAAGAACAACACCGCCTTTCAAGCAACCATGCCAGACTCGTGCAAATGCAAAGAAGGTGAGAAAAACTTTTTTTATTTTGGCGCGAAACTAAAGATATTGGGACGTGGCACTTAATGTTAACTTCCCATTCAGTCTAATGTAGTGGAAGGTAGATAGCTGCCGTTTTCACTTTATTTAGTAAAATATTAGCTCATTTTATTTTGTTATTTATAGTTTTTAAAAGTATGACTAAAATAAGTATAAATCTCTATTAATCGAGGGGATAACCACTCCCAAGTCCCCTGTACACCGATTACGGATTAGTAGTAATTAATTTAACATTACCAAAGGCAAGGGTTTTAAAGATTACGTGTAATCCCTTTTGTACAGTCAAAGGTACAGCGTGTACACAGGTGGTTGGCCTCTCTATATTCATTTACGTTTGGAACTAGCCTAAGAAGGGACTTAAAATATAAGATTTTAGCTGCAAGTATGGCGTATTCTAAGCCTGAATGCTGAGAGTGTCCTGCTTTTGTAATTCCTTAGCACGATTGTTTGGGTCGTAACTACGATTTATACACGTACAGTTCTCAGACTAAAAGGATTGAAACCATTTACACCAGAATGCCAGGCTACTTGGCGTACAAAGTGCAGTACCAAGTAGTGTGGCCTCCTAGTGTAAATGGTATAATTCCTTCTATTCTGAAAACTATGTATAGTACTTTTTATTCCACGTACTATTTTCTCTGTGGAAAATGTGTATTGTGCAGAGGAGCACCCAAACTGTAGTTAACTAAACTTACTCGCTTAAATTCTGCGTTTTCTCTTGGTCAATAAATTTTATAGGTAACCCAGGGGAAAATGGGGTTATTCACTTCATCATTAAACCTGTACCTATTATGTTAACAAAATAAAACATTTTGTGGGAATTTATAATAAATTCAATCAATATTTGATAAATGTTTCGTTTATTTTAGCTGGAAAATGCACCTGCCAACCCGAATGCAAGTGCGGTCCTGAGTGCAAGTGCGACTGCTGCAAAACTACAGCCGCTTGCAAATGTAAGAATAACTTATATTACTTTACTTGCTTTTAAACTTAAATTATATTATTTTATGGCCTCCCAAAGTCTAAGAAATATTTGGAACCTCTTGAGGAGGGTTTAAGTCTGACTCGCTCTCGACCTTGGAAAATTTTATCTGACAATATTTCAAATATTTTTATCACCCCAAAAATGTTTACTTTATAACCAAAAAAACATTTCTTGATTACACAGTTTAGTGGCCAAATAGCGAATTTAAACCCAAGTTTTTTGAGATTTAAATAAACATTAAAAAGATAATTATTTGCGCCAAACATAAGGAAGCGACCCGACTACTACTAAAATATTTTAAAAAAACTTTTAAATATATTTTCTAAATATGTAAATAAGATACAGTTCTTTTAGTTTTTCAACCCAATTAAAACGAGTCTGAACTAATAAGGATGATCCTAATATCACGGTTAATTAGAGGTGCATAAACTTAACCTTAATTGGGATTGCCTTTTCCAAATTCAAAATATAATTAGGCCTAAATCGATTTTTAATTGTTAAATCTTCCTAGAGCGAACAAAATTTAGTCACTAATTTTAAATTGGGTGTAGCAACTAACAAGTTTCTAAGCAACTATATAATAAAAGCAGGCTTCATTATACAGGGTGTTTCTAATAAGTCTGTCATACATTAAGGGGGATGTTCTTTGGTCAATTTTGAGTCCAAAGTGTTCTATGAAATTTTGCCGTTTTCGAGTTACGATTTGAGTGTTTTAGGGATGACCCCTAAATTAAATTAGAAATCATTGTCTTTCAGTTTCTTAATCAAATTTAAGGGGTAATCCATAAAATACTCCAAATCATAACTCGAAAACAGTGGCCCGGTCGTCAAAATCGAGGGTCAAAATGTCATAGAAGTTGCATTTTCGACTCAAAGTCCCCTTAATTTATGCCATACTTATAAGAAACACCCTGTATTTGTTTTCGATAATAAAAACCCCGTCGTTTCCTCATAGTAATTTAGATTTCGGAACAATTATAAACATACACTAGAGTTTTATTATCCGAGGAACCCTTCCAGTACTTCAACTTAGCTTCATATATTATGCAAATAACCACGCCAATTCTTTGTTACAAAATCATAAATTTATCACTAACAAGCTACTATAACGCGTATGTCTAATTTCGGGTGGTCCCAGACAACTGGAGGGTCTCTTTGTCAATTTTAATTACTGCTAAGATAAGATATGAAATTTATCGAGGCAGGATGCTAGAGGAAAGAAAGTTTAGTAATATAATATTATCCTTTATCGCGAAGACAGAAAATAAAAGTTATTTACATTAAGTTTGGCGTCGAAAGCAAAAACAAATAGTATAATAAAACCCAACCCCCTCTGTCACTGCAGCTAGCCTCCGACAATAAAATTAAAATTAGATAAGTGGAACAGTTTTGCTCTTATTATGGGATAGCCGAAAGACCCGTGAAGGAGACGCGATGATAACGAATAATTTAAATTTATATTGCTGGCTGTTAGCCCAGTCACGAGCTGAATTTGAAGTTATAACGGTTTATTGCTCTGTCCAGAAGTTTATTACTTGAAGTAAAACCCCCATGCTAGTTAGTCAGTACCTAATCAACAACACTTCGAACCTTAAAGATTGAAATTTCTTGGAAAAATGATGCTAATTTTAAATCTATTTTAAACGTTTAAATCAATGGGTTACTATGGTAGATGATGAAAACAATGTTGTGGTCTCATGTTTTTCTAAGAAGAACTTAACAATATAGATCGATGTCAGAAACGTTATTGTGACGTCACCCATGCTTTTTGCCCCCATAGAACCAAGGCGGTACCAAACATGGCCGCCCAAAGCCAAAGCTAAGCCCATTACTTTTTACCTAAGAACTTACGTCACAACTGACACAGCTCTATTCAGACTTAAAATAGACGTGGTGGTAGAGAGGGTAGTAGCGAGGGGGTAGACACTTGAGAACTCAGGTGTACAATATGTCTTGAACTCAATGTACTGTCAAAGCTGAACTCTGAGTTCCGAAGGCTTTGAACTCAATGCACTGTCAAAGCTGAACTCTTTTGAACTCAGGTGTACACAGAGATCCAAAGTGTCTTCCCCCTCGGGTAGTAGACTGTGTATCCCTCCATTTCGGTAGGGGGAAATGACACTGAGCTAATTGAGATAGAAGGGTATGACGTTTGCTTACGTAGAACTACCATTACTCATTATGCCATATTAAAAATCTTCTACCGTTTCTCTATTTCCATACCTTAAGGGGAAGTTATATTAGTTCCTAATTTGTTTAATAATATTCCTACGTGTATTAATTTTAAATTTTTTCGTTACAGGTGAGACCTGCACTTGCGACCCTTGCACGTGCAAGTAAATTGGCACGGAAGACGCGGATGTTTCGTGATGAAAATTCCAGTTTTCAAGCCACATTCATTCTTCCATGTTACCATTTTTAAATTGAATTCCGTGTTAAACACGACTCGTAGTTTTGTAGTATGAAATATTTTTGCTCAAACAAAAATGGAATTATTATGTAAATTATTATTACAATAAACATTGAAAATTCTTGAGAAAAACGCAAATTTTGAAGTTTATTTTAAACGTTCAATTAATGGGTATCTTCCTATATAAAAGTATAACGTGTTTAGTCGAGCACCGTTTCAGCAGAGCTTATATGTCATAGGAAGTCTTCGCCAAGCTAAGTGTATAGTTTATAGGCGTATAATATCTAGATATTTCCACGTTTAATACATATAGTTTTCAGACTAGAAGGATTGAAACCATTTACAATAGTAGGCGAGGCTACTTTGTCTTGCTTTTTGTCCGTCAAATTGCCTGGCCTCCTGGTGTAAATGGTATCAATCCTCCTCTTCTGAAAAAAGAAAGGTATAGATGCGAGCGAAGGTGTTGCCAATTGTCTCGTAAATAATATACATTAAACTGATATACGACGCTGATGAAAAATTAAGATAGCACCAAAACATTGGACGTTTGTAGAAAACAAGATGGCTCGTAATAGAAGCCACATCATAGCTACTTAATAGAAATTTTGAGTGAATAACCGCTAGATGCGCTATATTATCCTTAATTCACACGTAACCTTAAATAGCTCGAACAGAAAGTTTGAGTGAATAGCCCCTTGACGCGTTACCTCTAATAGTGGAAAGGTCGAGTGGATAGCTCCTCGACGCACAATCTTTAACAGTGCTAAAACTATAAATGTAATCCAAGCGATCGGTGAACCCCGAGCACTTTCCAAGGCTTATAACTATTATTTCAATCTCCCTTTAAAATAACGAATTCGTTCGAATAGGGAGCTAACAGTTCTGACCCTGAAACGTCACACCCTTCTATCTCTTACTGGAGTTTCATCCCCCCTAACGGTTGGAAACAGTATTCTACGCGCAAAAATGCCAACCAGAGAGGGGCTGCGTGACGTCAGATTATCTCTTCCCCCTAGCCAGTTGTTAGCTCCCTATGAACATGTATTCAAGGTGAAATTGGTTTATATTCATGGGCCTACCAGCAGAAAATTCTTAGAATGAAAGGGGAAAAAAATCACGAACTGTGTTTACACAACCTCCCTCTAACTAGTTTCTCTTTTCGAGCGACCACATTCCAACTGTCATTCAAAAGAACGACCACCACCACGGCAATCCCTACTTCCATCGCATGACAAACTAATAGCCCCATCGTAGTTAAACATCATACTATGTTGGCTAAAAAGAAAATTGTGGGAACGAGCAGATGGTGTCCAAGATTACAATATTGCAAAAACAGAATCTCTAATAGTTTTTGGACTCTCTCCGCTGGAAGTCATGAAAAGCGAACTGACCCCGGTATTGATTTCAATGAAACTAATCGGAATGTTGGGTCCTAGCCCGAGTCAAGGGGTCAGGAAGTCTAAATTTGGGTTCAAACAATGGATGTTTGTAATTTTGACGAATTTGTATTTGGTGCATTGTGTGGCTTATTCGATCAACTATGCCTGGAGGATTGGTAAACTAAGTGGCTTCTTTTTCAACTTCAGCGAGATTTTCCGATGTTTGACCGCGGCGGTCAGTGTGGACTACTTTTTAATTAAAAAGAACAATATATGGCAGTGTACTAGGAATATACTTAATTTCCAACACGGCATGTACCACTTAGACATGTCAGGGGTAGAAGCCTCGAAACGTGGTAGGTATCGTTACCTTACTTGCAAAGATTTACGACAGGGGCTAATCACTCTGCACACCGATTATGGGTAGATCTTGTAAAGATTACACGTAATCCCTGTATATCAAACAATAATCCGAGTGACTTGCCCCTCGAGCCATTTCCAAGAGTTTACAAATCTTATTCAGGTAACTTAAGGAGATGCCTAATAATAACCATTCTCGCTTGGATATACTACGTTTACCGTGTTGGTATGAACTATTATTGGATATTCGGTTATTTAGAACTGGAAGAATATGTGGACACATTTCTCTTCGCTATCGATGAACTCAAAACAAATAAAAATCTGGGTCTCTTCGTCGCGGTACTTGAAGTGACGTTGTACTTAAACTTAACGAATGTCGTATTTCTGACGCATATTTACGTCACGGTCGCGACTTACGCCCTACACAGACAATGGTCATTCTTCATCGAAAATATCAGGAAAGTCAACAGTCTTTCTGATCGTTACTTGTGCTACACTCACACGAAATTATTGACATTGACTAAACAGTTAAATGACACTTTCAGTTCACTTTACGCCCTTTGGGTGGTTGATTGGATGGTGGCCATATTTGTTGAAATACCAAGAATTATAAAGGCGGTTTGGGATGGTAAGTTTCCAGCTTTGGCTGAATTCATAACGAATTTCAATATAGCGATACATTTATTGTTGTTATAACAACACTATTTTTTCTAGACTATTCATTTGACGTAATCTACTTCGGTATTCAAGTCACAGTAACTTTCGGCGCCTCACTCATAGTTTCATTTGCAATGTCTGACATAAATTCTGCGCAATCAAAATTAATAGCATTGGTTCACTGCGAAGTAAGTAAGATGTCCTCTACAAGAAGTACAAAAGAACGATCAGAGGCCACATATTTTTGGGTCAAGATAACGTCCAGTTGCAGATTGATGCAAATCATCTTATTTAAGTGTTTTAACGTTACCAAATTGTTCATTTTTACCGTCTATTCTATTATTTTAACTTACATTATCTTCATTGTTGACGAACTATCTAAAAACTCATTTTAGGAACAAAAACCTATCTTAGTCTAGGAGACGGCATCGGTTACAAGTAATCTAATTCTGATTGATGTAACTTAGATTGAACTTTTAATTAAAATTAAATACCCATATCAAAAATTTAAACAACGTATGTCATTTCTCCTTTAAGAGTAATGTCAACTAACCCTTAAAATACAGAAGAAAAATACTCTACAAAATTCCTCAGTTTCAAAATCTAGCGCAAGAAAAAAAAATTAACTGACAGGTAAGGGGGTAAGCCTCTTTCGTTTTTAGAATGGGACCTCTCCCACCCAACATCCTGTGGAAAATTTCTCTATTTCACCATAAACTCCAACACAAAAGAAATAAAGAATGTTTCTCTGGATGGTGCAAGTCGCGAAGCGTCATTCTGGCGAGCCGCGATGTGGCCATTAGAACCCCCAGGGAGTCACCAGTCCCCAATCCCATAATAGAGCGACCCGGTAATGACGCCACCTGTCTTCCCTAGGCGGTCCCTCAAAAGATTTTATCTCTTGGTCCTTGGAACTTTTGGAAGTTTAGAAGAAGTTTTACCCTACCTCGAGCGAGTTCGTAACTATTCTGGTACGCGACTAATACATTATAAATCCCTATTTCCGAACGTGAAGTACGCGAAAGTGTGAAATTGTTATAGAAAAACTTCAAAGAACTCATATTTTTGTGAACTTTTCACTTGGAAGTTGGATATTTTTGTTGAAGATATAATATGTAAGTAGTAAGATTTCTAAACTTTGCTCTATTAGAGCTATCTCAGTTGTGACGTCAGTGCCTAGGTAAAACGTCACGGGCTTAGCTTTGGCAGTGGGCGGCCATGTACGTTTGGTACCGCTTTGGTTCTATGAGCAAATAGCATGGGTGACGTCACAATAAGGCTTCTGAGATAGCATGGTTAATGCATCTCGGTTTTATGATTTAAATATTCTCCTACTTTCAGCATGTATTGAAATAATTTATAATTTTAGCGTATTATTTCAAGATAATATTTCACTTAATATTCCCTTACTTAAAATCTAAATCTTCATTAATAAAATTGGGGATAAGATCATAAGACGGCAAAACGACCCCCACAGTATTATGTTTAACCATTAAATACGGTAGAAGAATCAATTTAACACTCTCATTTAAACAGTCTATTGTAATTTAAATCGCGATTTTACCCTCTATAACGTAGCGTTTGCTAGGCGGAAACAAAGAGTAAAGAGAAAATGTTTGTCTTATAAGTTGCAACTTTTTCTCCCTTCAATCATAGCGAACTATCACATGGTTCCTCAGATCTTTACTTTCATTGTATGCTTAAAATTAAACTCATTTGCAAAAGAAATTAACGTTAACTTACTGAAATAGATCTCATTCAATAGTATTCCGTATAGTGCCTCCCATAGATATGTTAGTTTTACTATATCTATGGTGACTCCTCGCATTTCTAAGAGAAATTAGGCCTTGGCTTATGAGGAGGAATTCGATTTTTTATCACGCATTAACTTACCTCAAATATGTCAGCCTTTCTTTATAATACGTCAGAATAAAATATCTTCAAATCTTCACTCTTAAATTTTCCTTAATTAACATTAACTTAAAACAAAATTTGAGAAACCACGATAGCGAAAATGAAAATGCTTGACTAATAAAAACTCCCGGCTCCCGCCAGAAAATGAATGTCTCAGGTCTGAAAAACCCAATTCAGTTCAGATCAATTTGAACATAGTTTGTATTCTTAATTGGCGCGAAATTCAATAATGAACTGCCGCCTAGATATTTACGTTATTTCATGTATAAATTGGAAAGAAAAACGGCAACAATCAATTATAATTTCTTAATAATTCATAATAATGACCCAACAAACAAAACTCCAGCCAGAATATGGATGTCTGTGTGACATGTCTACAACAGGCTGGGAAATAAGCATAATTTTTAAACTAGTCCTTGGGACCAGTGACCCCCCTAGTGTCCTAAATAATAAACTGGTCTCCGGAGTGGTCCCAGCCTTTATTCTCCTATAGATTTGCAATTAATAAACTGGTCCCGAGGACCAGTAACCCCCACTTTTTGAATTAAAAAACTAGTCCAAGCAATTAATAAACTGGTTTTGGACCAGAAGAAGTGTGCTATTTCCCAGACTGGCTACAAAACCCAATTGAATTCAGTTCAGATCAGTTCGAGCATAGTTTGTATTCTTACCTGGCGCGAAATTCAATCACGAACTGCCGCCTAGATACTTAAATTATTTAATTTATTTCATTTAAAAATTGGAAAGAAAAACGGCAACAATCAATTATGATAATTTCTTAATAATTCATAATAATGACCTAACAAAAAAACTCATGGTACTTAAAATGTATGGCATTTGCTAATAGACAGAGAATAATTAATTATTAGAAAGAAGGACTATGTACAAAGGGTGACGCAAATGAATTTTTGAAGACATAAATTTAGAAAGTGTGCGCGTTGCGACAAACTCCGCATCCTAAAGCGAATTCTTCACCAGTTGGAGGGTGTTTAACGTGAAGCGGGCACTCTTCAGTTTCGAGTTGTTTAGTTTTAGGCCCTTGTACATTAAGAATTTAAATTAATTTGAACATGTAAACTAATTGAAGAAGCAAAAACTGAAATCTTACCCGCTGGGCAATGAGGTAACTCTTGTTTGGGAAGATTAGTGACCCTCTGGAAATCTTCGTGACAAGCGTTACAAAAATGAGTAGTGCCGAAACAAAAGAACACCGCCACGGAACAACAATAACGACACTTATATTCGAGAAAATCGGTTCCATGTTTGGGACACATCTTAAGATTAAAAAAGAAAACAATATTTCCCATTGCTAAATGGACATATAAACTGAAAAAAAAGGGAAATGACATTCACCTGAGCTCTGGACACATCAGAACAAGCTCCGCAAACCAGCTCTGTTGGATCATACTCTTCTCCGGGTCCCGCATCGATATCGCAACGAGCTTCTCCCCCGTAATAAGCCTATTTACAATTATATTAATCATCAAATAACTATTACGATTCTAATTGCGTGAAAAACAATTGTTACCTTCTTGCACTTAAAGCACACGTAATAGGCGTATCGTTCCATAGCAAATCCCGCGGGATCTTTATAGAAACGAGCGCCCGGAGTGGCTACAGCTTCGGATTTAAGTAAACCTTCATACTCTAATCTCATAAGAGCTTTGCGTTTGACATCATCGTACAAAACTCGAATAGAATCTAAAAGATCTTTCAAAACTGGATGTTCCATCGGAGCCTTGACGCGTTCAAACTACATTAGCACTTGGACACTACTAGCCTTTAAATTAATCTAGTAATTACTTTGCATATTGGGCATAAAGAGAAACCGAATGTAATTCTAGGCCCAGACCATCGTTTTTGAAGCACAGTTCGACAACAATGCAAATGGAAGACGTGACCGCAATTAAGCTTTATTAAAAGGATATCTTACGTTTTAAAACAGACTTCTCCGATATTCTTATTTGGAATAAGCTCGAGGATAAGTACTTACCAATATAGCAGGGGCGCAAGCCAAAGCTTCAGTGAAGCATATCATGCACATGTCATCAGCGTCTTGCTTCAAAGTAACGCCACCGCAACCATGCAGGCAAGGCAAGCAAGATGATTCGGTACGAATTCCTCCGCAAGAATGGCCGCAGTTCAACATTTTAGCGCATGCGTTACGAGCGTGTTCCTGTATGGAAAAATATATGGCGCAAGGTTGTTACTGTTAATACATTTTTCGAACTAACGAACGGATTGTCAATTTGTTCTTTTCTTTACCTGACATTCGGGCTCTCCGCAAACGTTTCCAATAGCCAAAAGTCCAGAACTGCCAGTGGCCCCGCAAAACCTACAAACTCCCGACGTTGTGGTTGTTTTACTTCTAGTTCCCTCTCTAAACTCGACCATGGCTTTCAAGGTTTTGGAATCGGCTAAGGCCATGACCCAAAATAACTTGGTACGCCCGCAACCTTCGTGCAGATCAACTCTTATAGCTTCCTCCTCTTCTTTGAATACTTGGCGCTGATGCAATCGAGTTTTACGATGCAAATGCAAAAATCGATCGCAATCGGCGCATAAGTTCCCGCATTCGTTGCAAAGTATAATTGCCAAAGTCTCTCCATCATCGTGGTTGTCGCAGGTTGGCTGAAATATCTTTCCGTCAAATCGAAACCATTAGAATCCAAACCAGTGACTCACCCTCGGTGATGCTTGTTGACCATCAACTGTTCCCACCCATTGACCCGAAGATAGTCGTTCGACGTGATCTTGATCGAGTACGCAAAGAGACGCGAGAGCTAACCAAAGCTACCGATGGAACAACATTGCGCTGTGAAATAACTCCTCGCGAAACTATCAAGTTTATAAAAGAATAGACTTACGGTTGGAGTACGTAGGCATTCGTTTGGAGATCTGAGATTCTCGTCCATCTTAGTTAGGTTCAAAATATTTTCAGCAATAGCGCCTTTTGTGACAGTAGCCCACGCTTCCGAAAGCTTTCCCTATAGTTAAAACGTTCCCGGAACTATAGAAGCCGTAAAACCGGCTAAAGTTGGACAAACTTACAGCAGCCATGTCTTTAAGTAGCTGAATAATAACTTCCGCAAGCTTGCGAACCATACAGCCTCGAAGCCACCAACGCGTTCCAATATAATCTCTTGGATGAATGGAGGTAGCGAGAGTAACTGTGGTAACTCCTTTGCCCAAATTCGGAGCTCCACCTTTAACTTTAGTTTGCACAGTAAGCGCTTTAGCGATGCAAGCGAGGAAGACATCCAAAATGCCCATCTTATGAAGATCAAATATTTGCTCGAGAGAAGTAGTATCGTTGCCGGAAGAAGTAGGACGCGCGCTTTCCGAAGCAACTACGCTAGCCGAGGCTCTCTGGGAAATGCCGGTGTGAATGCTAAAATCAGTTGGTGGTAGAGCGGGAACGACTAAAATTGACGCTAGCATCTGAGGTGTGACGTCAGGGAGAACTCGACGCAATAAAGAAGTGACCTTTTCGGAGAAATATTGATTAGATTGTAGCATAAGTTTATAAGATATGTTCCATAAGTGTGTCACTCGTTAATGAGAGCTTGTCATGAAGTGACGTAGTTGAAACGTCATAGATTCTCGTAAAGCGACGCCTAGTGAGGCGCTGTCAAAGGCTTAGTACAGACTAAAGAGGAGTATGGACTGCAAAACCGAGTGTAGTCAATTCTCGCGTCGTTCTTGAACTAGCTCTCATTAAGCCTCTAACATTACGAAGTATGGGTAGTGACATACTTATGGAACATATCTTATAAACTTATGATTGTAGATATAAGAAAGAAACTTTATCGAAGTTACCTGTCTTTGCACCCTGGCCGATCCAGTATGCAATAAACTAAAGAGGTCTTTCAATAAACCAGCTTGTTGGGCCAAATAGGCCCTCCCGACGCTGGACCCACTCAACGCCAACACCATGGAAAGCATTTCAAAACAGTAAGCGTCCGACGATTTGGGAACCTCAGCCCCACTTTTGCTACAAAGCAACGTCTCCCATTCATCCCTTACGCGGATAGCTTCTTTGCGGATTGCCGCGACTATGTGCGTGCACACCTAATATTTCAACTCGTTAAAATTGATCCCAAACAGAATGGTAAAGGAAGGTTTCGTACTTGTTTCTGAAGATGCGTGAGTTTGCTGCGACTAAACAAAATTCCGACCATGTGTTCTTTCAAATCGTTGCTAGTTTCCATGTCTCCGCTGACAACCGCGGGACTGTTTGACAGTCTTTCACCAACCCCTTCGCTAACGTCTTCCTTCTTACTGGCTAGATTGCTTTCGTTCTCTCCTAGAATTAACTTTCCAAAAACCTGAGAAGTTAACAGCCTGAAAACTTTCAGAGTTTCGGCTTCGCAATTCTTCTGCTGTATTCGACTGGCGCTGGCAATTTTGCCAACAGACAGAGGCTCCGAGCCAGACTGGCCCAAGATTCGAACTTGGCGTAAGCGAAGGGTATTGTCGGGTCCTTTCATTTCCAGTTTCATCGTCGCGTGACGACCGTCGGGAATGAAACAACTCAACCAGCCGGTGAAACGATTTTCAACATCGACGTGTTTAAGCTTTTGCATTTCTTCGGGAGATACCCCGGAACGAAAAATTACGCTGGACACTTTGTTCTAGAAGAAGACTTCTATAAGAAACTAGGCCTAATATAATGGTTCGGCAACTTACTCCTAAATCTCTACAGTTATCGATATGCACATACGCGACCTTAGGCTTTGCTTGCGGGCCACAAGTAATAGTAAGAATTTTAGATTTATTTCGATCATCGTCGCCACTTTCCCAAAAGGTTTCCGTTGAATTATCAGTCAAGCTGCTAACCATGGCTTGCCTACTGGAAGCTTTAATCTCCGCGGTAGCTGTTAAATCTTTAAGAGCTTCTACCGATGACACAATCTTGGAAAGTGACGCTTATTAAAGTGTCGGTTCTAAGCAGACACTAAGTAAGCGGAATATAAATTTCAATACCTTGTCATTGTCGGAGGAAACCCCAAAATCCTCGCCTTCCTCCTCCGATCGCGACAAGATTTTCGAAATGTTTGAAAACACGTGACTTTGGTGTAAAAACGCGTGATCTTCGGGTAGAAATTTTAAACACCAGCATTTCATGGCCATTTGTTGCAAGGCAGAACCAACGGGCATTAGCATCATTAAATCGGATATAGTTTGTAAGAGGGCGTGAAACGTTTGCGGTAAAGGGGTAACTGATTCGCCAGCGATGGTAATCTCCGATAAAGGATGCTCGCAGACTGTCAAGTCTGGATCCTGGAATTGAGACGCAGAGAACTAAGAAAACCATTTAAATGGGGATTGACTATATAAGACTGAAAAAAATCAGGCCATGAAAAATATTGTCAAATTTACAGATTCTTGGTCAGATTTCTTTTCCTTGTTGTCGTCATCCAGGCTGGGATCATTCTCTTCCTCTCGCCTGTCTAAGGAAGATGGGGCTAAAGCCGCTACAAAACACCATAGCAGATCGTGTAACGATATTGGTTGAGTGACGCTTCTGATTAACCAATTCAAGGCCTAGAAGACAGCCACATTCATTAGTCAATTTATCTTTGACTGTCGTACCCGATTTCACTTACCTGCATGCCATATACTCTACAAGCCGCTTTTCTCAAAGCCTGTTTCATGGCCAATTGCAAACGGTCAAGATCGTGATGTTGAAGCATAAAAATCATGACTGGTCTTTGCAAAGGAAAGTCTAGAACTGGTTTGTCCATCGCCATGTTGACTAGCTTGGTTAAAACCGACGATGGTTGGCACAAAAATGAACTGCTCGGCTCCTCACTGCCGCTGCTATTTCTCTTTCTCATCATTATTACGCGCCCCTCCATCAAACCTTCTCCATCTTGCTTATTCCATTCTTTAGATGTCAAACCAACTGAAATTGATCGGTGGAAAGATCTGGTCCCCGAGAAGCTACCACTATCCCTGTTCATGCGAGGTTTGCGTCGTTCTACTTTGCCATTTGGCGGAGGAGAGCTATTAGTGTCTCCATTCAAGGTCATTGAGCGTAAAATTCCGCTTCCAAGCCCCATGCTGGAATCAACGCTAGCAGTCATATTGCTGGCTTCTCCTCCATTTTGAAGGACTCTAATATCTTCTTCCGACAAATATTCTTGACCAATAATGTTGTTGTATTCTTGCTGAACACCCAAGGCGTCTAAGCACTGGAAAGGACCAACTGGAAATGGATTATTCTCCAACATATCTCCTTGTTCCAGTAAACTCGGCATTCCAAAGATACTTCTTCTTAACGCCGTGGACGCGTTGGCTTCCGCGGGATTCGTTGGTTTGTTTGACGGCAACCCGCTTCTCGTTGCGCTGGACAGTTCCAACAAGAACAAGGCGTTGTTCTTCATTACTTGGTGAGCTTCCATGGGAGGTAATGGAGATAGCAAGCGGCTAATTGAAGATCCACCCTTCTTTCGCGACTTCTTGGCTCTTTCCCTTAGCATATTTTGACGTTTTTGTCTCATGTATTTCTCTCTGCAAGCGTCGCAAACCAAATACCAGCTACTTCCTCCTATTCCACCATCCCCGCAATTTCCAGCCCATCCACCGCAATAGTTTCCGCTACTGTTATACCCTTTACCACCAGCTTGGTCACCGCAGCCTGGATGCGCTTGTCGCATATGATAAGTAACAGGATGGGCGAAGAAATGTCCGCATAACTCGCAGACAGTCTCCCTTTCCGGACACGCAGCCACCCCGGACGCTTCACCAAACAAGTGACTTCTCGACGCCACAACTTGCCGGTAATCCTTCCTTTTCTTGAGCCTGCGATCTTTGTCCCGTTCATTTTTGTCTTTATCCAATCTATGGAAAACCCTCGTACCATTGGCTGGACTAGGTAGAATCAATTGCTGAACAATCACTTTGAGACACGCCGCCGAAATTTGTTCCCATAGATAAACGATGTATTGCAGTGATTGGGGTAACTGCTCGTTCTTGTCCTGCGTTAAAGGAGACTTGGCTTCCTCAACCTTTGGTTGCGAATCAGTCTTAACATCCTGTTTAAGAGAAGTTGTACTAGTTTGCGTACTGGTGCAAGTTTGCACTCCATCTTCAGCGTCAACCAACGTCAGGGTGCCTTTGGACACGGAAGGCTTAGCCGGACTAGCACTATCTGACACGCGTTCTTCTCGAATAGATACGCTTTTCTTGGCTTTATTCTGAATGATGTTGGCGTTAAGAGGCGCGCACCATATTTGTTCTATGGTTGAAGGATGCAAGTTCATCAAACCAGGAGTAACTTCTACAGAATGACGCAACCTAGCTCTTTGCTCTCGTGTCATTGACAAAGCGCTTCCGGATTTTTCTCTCATGACAACTGGCTTTTGAGGAATGCGAGCTTGATTCTTTGGCACATTTGGGTTGAATTTTAGAAATGAGGCGCAGGCCATGGCATCGTATACGAGTCCTTCGTGCCATAAAAAGGCCGCGAAGACAGCTCGAAGACATTCCGCGACTGACGGGGACATCGCTTCTTTGACTGGTTCTTTAGGAACTTTTTCTTTGCTAGGTTGACTCGTACTTCTTTCGGGTACTGGTACCGCGCCTGAACTGCCGTGATGGTGATGATGGTGGTGGTGATGGTGAGGCGAATGAGAACGGTCTCTCTTATTTCTTAACTGTCGCGACGCTCTATCTTTTCTAGCCATTTTGGGGGATAATCTTAAGGGTTCTTCTTTCGCGCCTCCAGCACCAATATTGAAATGACCTTTGGCATTATCGGGACTAGTTTGAGTTCCTGTTTGAGTAACTTGTTTCGTTGAGCAAACTGAAGTGACTTCCTACATTTTTATTAATTTTAGTCCGATTGTTTTGTGGCTTGATTAAATTGAACACCAGTTAGTCTACTCACTTTCTTAGGAGTGCCTGGTGTTGCGGGAGTACCTGGCGTCCCAGGCGTGCTAATTGGACTAATAGTGTTTCTTTGGGTTATACAACCAATACAGCCTGTAGCTGAAGTTTGGGATAATTCCCGTAAAATGCTACTGAAGTGTGAACCTACACTGGTATCACTATAATACATACATCAGTTTGTGCCGAGCTATAGCGTGATTTGTTAAGAAAAAACAGTACAATATTGTAGTAAATACCTTTGTAAAGAGTTCCTTCGCATGGAGCTATTGCTGCTGACGCTTCCTTTTGGCGTTGCGGTTGAAGGTACGTGAATTGGACTCCAACCATCAGTAACGCGATGTCTAGGGGAAGGGCTATAGCCTTTAGGAGACGCGCTCAACGCCGAAGAATTAGAAGGAGATTCGTAATGCGTGGCGCAAGTTGGTCCAATACTCATGTGACGAGCTGGTACAGGAACGGGACTAGAACTCGAGCTACCAAGACGAGGACTGCTACCTTCTTGCAAAGATATTGTTCGCACTGCAAATATAAAAGAAATGGTTGATAAAAGCTCCGCGTAGATCCTCGTTGCTGATAATATAATCTACCTCTATTTGTATCACTAGCGGCTGTGGGTTTAGGGCTAATACTTCTAGATTTCCTAGGGGTATGCGGAGTCGAGGGTGGGGTTTGTGGCGGAGTCGCGGCATTGCCATTGAATCGACTCTCTCCGATGGCTTTGACCAATTCCTTGACTGACACGCCGGAGAGTTCGGCGGGAATGTCACGAGACAGGGAACTGCGACAATAGTCCATATTTTTTGTCGAACTCTCTTCGCGAAGCCATTTGTGGAAGGCGGCTACGCGACCACCGCTACTGCTTAAGGAATCTTTTTCCGACTTATCAGTTTCGGTTTTCTCGGATTCTGCGATGGTATTCATGGAAGTAGAAGGTGTAGAAGCTGACGCGGGAAATATAAGCTTAAAAAACCAATCTGGTCTACCGGAATTAACGGGCAAACCACATTCGAACGAAAAATAAGCCTACCTGGAGAGCCAAAAATGAAAGGGCTTGTAGTGCCCGAAGATCCACCTTCTTGGTCTGAAGTCCCACTTCCAAACGTGAACACTTGGTATTGTAACATATTGTGAGGAAACTTTATTTGGCGGGATTAAGCGGGCGATATAAGTTACTTACTCGGTGCGCTTTGACCAGGAGATTGACCAAATACAGTTGGAGCTATAGGAGCAGCTACAGTACCAAAATCGTATCCCTTTTTTACGCTAACATTGGGAGCCGAGAAGGCGGAGTTCGCCCCTCCAGGAACGCTGAACCCAACCCCATTCTCGTGAGTTCCTCGACTATTACAAATAGGAAGGACTGAACTCGCGCTTTGATCATCGTCACTATCACCCGCTTGCATCATTTCGGCCTCGTGTTGTAGGTAAACAACGTCGGAACGAGATTGGGCTAAAGACCAAGCTTCACCATCCGCGTTGAAACAGTAGCGTTGCATGGTCGCTTTGTCTAGCCGAACCCAAGAGCCATCCGCGTTTACGGCCTAACAAATGCCCAACTTAATACCGAAATATAAACCATTGGATAAGTCAAGGATGGACTTACATCCTCCATAACGCCAATGCTATTTCCTAATACAAGCATGCCAACTGGTGGCGATTTCAAACTTGGTCGGCTACGAATGTTATGCCCACTAGCTCCACACATGACTACGTGGTAAGTTCCTGGACCCCTTTTATGATATGGTCTATGATCTTTAACATCGTCTCCCGATGGTTTCTTTTTGATAAAATGACCCACATCTCGGAAAAACTCGGCCAAAACTGACTTTGGTTCCTTAAAAGTTGATCAGCGGTAAGTGTCAACCTTACGAATGCCCTGATGAAATTTTAAATACAAACCTCAACAGGGACTAAAAGAGTTTTCCCCAAATGTTGGTTGTACTGCAGACACCACGCTTCGATATATCCATTATGGCAGAATTTCTTGACAGTTTCCACGCTTAATCTAACCCAAACACCGTCATCGTTGTGTAGTTCGTCAACAAAGGAGATTGTACCGCTGACTGGTACAACACCAATTTGCTCACTCTGTAACGATGGATGACTACGTATACGCAGTCCCGCGCTGTATCGAACTACAAACTTTCTTAGCTGAAAACCCCAGAATTTGTTAGGCGCTATGTACCTTTTCACTTAAGCAAAGACCGCGTTTACCCTTACTTTATTAGGTTGGTGGCTAGCTTTCTGGGACACTGCTTTAGATGGCAAGACTAAGCCTTGAGGAGGTTCTTTCACTTCGACCGAACGAAGTTGCGAGCCTCCCATTTCAAACCCATCAATAGACGCGCGTAAGAGATACCAGCCGACAGAACCGGGAGTCCAGTTAGCGACGTACGTTCCATCATTGTTAGAACGAACGAGCATATTTTCAATAAGACGTTTCTTGGTTGGAGAAACGTATCGAAGTTCTTCGAACGAGTAGTTTTCGTAGGGTTTCATCATAGTAATGGCGTAATAGAACATTTTATCCTTTACGGTAATTTCGTAAGCCGTGTCCAAATTGGGTGGCGGATGACCGCCAAAACACGTCATGGACCCAGTATCAGGTTTGCTAACCTTCATCAACTTTCTATTAGCATCTCCGTCCTTATCGTAAGCGGTCAATGGTACCGCCTTGACTTCAACCTTCAAGAGAGGCGAGTAGACAACCTTCCCGTACTGATCCTTCGTCACCACCGTTATGACCGCGGGCCAGCCACATTTTAATTCGTCCTGGCTGCAGTGAAGCTCGCACTGCTTGGGATCAACGTAAGGTTCGGGTTGTAGCCATCTCGCCAATCTTCCGCCACTAGTACCGGCGGTACAGGCGACGAAGTCTTTCAAAAAAGGTCTCTCATTGGACTGGCTGCTAAAAGGAAGCGTGCCTTCCAGAGCTTGCTGAACGCTGGGTGGATGAGCTAGAGCGAATCCCTTGCATAGAAGTTGCGAATGGGCATTGTAAACCTGCTGAGCTAAATCTTCTATCACCTCTAAATCTTCGTCAACTTCGTTAACTGATTCTTGAAAAGTAAGGGGTCGAGTTTCGAGACTATCTAATAAAGATAAGTGAAGAAACATTTCAACTTACCAGGTGGTAATAAAAGATCCTTTCTCATGAGAGAAGCGGCGCACATGCCGCCCAAATAGGCCAGCTCTCGTTCTAAATGCGCTAAACCCTCCCATCCCAATTGCGGAGAAACATCAGCGATATTCTGATTTTGCTTGATCAAGTTATTCCCCAATTGAGGGCATTCGAAGCCAACTACTTGGCAGCGGAAACCATAAAAGGTTGCCTTTTCGTCTTTGACATAATCAGACGCCGTTTCGAGTGAGAAAACAACTTCGTTACCAGGCAAAATAATCGCGGAATGTGGCCAGTCTATTGGTCCACTGAACTTTCTTAGGACTGGCCAATACGGAGTATAATCGTCGTCGTCTTCCGGGACCACCGGAGCTACCGCAGCCCCGTGACCACTCGGAATGGCCGCTGATGATGATACGGGTACATTGACGGCCTTTGGAAAAGTATAGCCTTTTTGAGAGCCAACAGCTGGGATATATAGTTGTAGCGAATCTTCAGCCTGAGCAGTACCACACTGAGAATCAAACTCCAAGGCCATCCAGCGAACATTAGCTGGAAATATCACTCTATAGTTGGAAACTGTCGCCGGCCGATAAGGATGATCACTTTCGGATAAAGCGTAATGTTGCGAAGTAGTGTTTGACGACGCTATTTCCTCAATTCGATTGTAGGGAAAAGATTTGAGACCTCGTTTATTCAAGGCCGCGACCAGGGGAAGGAGGTCTCGAACCATATTTAATACTTGCACAGCGCTCTTAAGGAAAAATAGTTCAGTTGGCCAAAAACCAGTTTAAGGATTATGAGCTAAAATATATTGGACACGATACCTTTGGATCTGAGGTGGCTAAGGGCCCCATGTGAGCCAGAGCCAAAGGTAGAAGCATAGTGACTAAATGAGATGAGCCAACGGTTCCCAATACTTCTATGTCTATGAAGATCAAAGTTGTACTTCCAAACCCCGACCCCAAATCCGACAAGGTCTCAAACGCTTACCTTCCTCCGCCTGAGCTTCCATAAGTATTTCAGCCGCAGCCCGAACAACGGTTGAGCAAATGGACAACGCATTACGCCTGGCCTGTAGTTCCGCCAGGTCACGGTAGCTTTGTTGGATTTCTGTGTCTTGAGGAGTACTGTAATATAATGTGATAATGTCACGGAACCGCGTCATTATGGCGCATCTTCGATACCATTACCTGTAATAAAGAATTTGGGATATTTGCCCTCGGGTATGATTAGTTCCATTAAAACTGAGGGAACAATCGCTGAAAGTGAATGTCGTGCCATCAGGGCCTTTGACTTGAGCCAAACCCCCATCGCCATTATTAGTACGATCTCCGTGATTACGTAATCTCAAAGCGTATTTGACATTTTCCTTGATGGGAATGTTTCGTTGGAAAGTAATCTCCGCTACTTCTCCGTAGCAATCATCTGGACCAAAACTACCACGGACTATTTCTAAAGTCTTCCATCGTTGAGTATGAGACGGATCATTGTTACTGGTACTTTGCTGAAGGGTCGTCGGTTAAGTATGGCATATGTAAGAGAATGATTCCTCAAACCCAAGTAAGAATAGTAAAAAATAAACTCACGTCATCTAGCAGTTCAAGTTCGTAATGTCTTTCATTTCCTCCACCCCCGAAGATCGTGACTCCCTTGATTAAAATTCCAGGTCGATCAACGCTGAAACATATGGCGTCCGGCGAACCATTTCCAGTATTCCATGTCCTATTTTGGCTGACTCTCGCGAACCTCGAAGGAGTAACGTGTAAAATTTGACCTCCAACACCCTGAATATCAAGCTATCAAGATGATTTAGAATTATTTCAAGATCACGCGCAATATAATACATCAAAAACTTCTACGGCATCACTAACCACGGTTCCTATAGTTTGCGAAGACAGCTCCGCTATAATAGTAGCTAAGAGAGCGCAAGTACTGGCAACCAGTTTAGGAGAGTGAGTTATAGGTTCTTGACGCAACTGAGCGCGTACGGGTCTGACAACCGCAGCGAGTAGGTGATCGAGCACCGCTTTGAAACTATAAGGTCCAGAGTGGCATCCTTCCCTCTGAGAAAAGTTTTATCTTTTGTCAGATGGGCTGATGACTTTCCGGTCGCGCGAAACTTACTTCGGTTCTTTGAGTCATTGTTTCAACCAGAATGGGATATCGATGACTATCAAGAGATTGTCCCATCTCTTGACCACTGGTTGTTCTGGACAAAGGAAGACTATCGTGATTAGGCTCTAAAGGACTGTGTAAAGTCGCTTCCGAAGGAAGGCTACTCTCGCTTTCCATAGATATGGGAAGAATAGACGTCAAGCGAATAGTAGGACTGCACAGCGAAGCTAGAACAGCGGCCAGTAAGTGGTCACCCTCCGCGGCTTCGCAGGCCCATGGCTTAAGAGCAAATGGTTAAAAAATCACCAACTGTTACGAAGTTCTTTAATACTCACAACATCAACCGTTAAAAGCAGGTCGCAAAGGCCTTTCCATTTTAAAGCGGAATTAGGGTAGAAAGCGTGATAACAAGCTAAGAAAGTTTGTTGGCACTCTTCGAGGACGGTCGTCAACATTCGATTCAATATAGGAGACGTGGTATTGACCAACGGCATTCCCGCGCCGCTGCTCCCATTCTGATAGCGCGTAGGGACTGGTGTCAGAGGAATCTGATCAGATAAGATATGCCGTAACAATACACGAGCATCTCCTATGCAATCAGCCAATTTCGGGGACTCTGAGTGGTTCTTACGAGATATTGCTACGGGCAAAAGGAATTCCATCAATGGCGGTTCTCGATCATTCGTTTCGCGTTACGCGAATACGTACGTCCATTAGGATATATTTCGTTGATATATATTCGCAACAAGTGTAAAGATGAAATTGAAATATACATCAATCTTTCCATATCTAAAATGGCTGGAGTAGGTGGAGTAGCACCCGCTTGAGACATCTCGCACAAACTGGCTTTGAAAGTTTGCCAACTCCAACGAAGCAATTTCAGAAGGGAATGAAAGCAGTCCTATTTAGCAATTGACGTTTCAATCAATTCCCCGCGTAAAATACAAAAAACCCCGGGGATTCCCAAACTCTTACTGGGGTGACTTTTCTAGAAAAATCTCGACCAAGGATGCAAATGGGTTCCATTTGGTTAGAGGGTTTCATCGAACTTTGATTATCGGGGGTTATAACCCGATACAGGAGCTGCGGAAGTTGACCAGCATTGACATCAGTTCCATTATTAGATTTGTTTGAAGATTTGAAGAAGAAGACCACTCTGCCATTAAAAATAATTCAGATACTCCGATACCAACATCGCGCTACAATTTTCAAAGGTACTAACTGGTCTTCAGTTGTAACGACAGATTGACCACTGCTTCCACAATCACTGCTGGGTCCGGATATCCTAGACCAAGTAACGTACCAGCGATTTGCTTGAAGGGGAACTGGTTCGTCAAACAATACGGGAAACTTCTGACGAGGACCGCATTCGTAAGGTATCTCTTCAGTTTCCGCTAGTAATTCTCCGTCTGTCTCTTGATCACCTCCTTCGAGACCGATGTCTAACAGCTTTGATATTGGACATAACGCGTTAAAACTTTTTCAAATTCAATCTTTCAACATCTCCTACTTTTATTTTTGCAGTATATTCTCCCCTTCCACCAAATAGGCCAAAACCACCGAGCAGAATGTCAGTGTCTGCCATAAAACGTATGGCTTCGATGGAATGCCCGGAATAGCCCCAACCGCCACCGTGACTTTCAAATCGATTAACAACGGAAAAATCTTCCTTGCTGTAAACTTTGTTAACGTTAGTCTTCTCTTCCTCCTCGTTTTGAACAATTAATCCTTGTTCATTAGCGGTGGTCAACAAGTCTAAGCACCCCAAGAGATGCAGAGCCGCGTGAGAACGAGTTAGACTCGTTCCGACATTACAAGGAACTGATAATTCGGGACTAAGCATATTAGGTAGATTGTAGCTTTGGTTTGAAGATGAATCTGAATTGGTTAATCTTTCCGAAGATATTATGTTGTAGCGATTCACCTCTTGAGTTGATGGGTTAAATCTATAAGGACGGCAATCTTCAGCTTAGGGCTAATCACCATTTGAATGAAAAATGCTTAACAATACCCCCAAACGATGTTATAGACACTATCCAAACAGGTCGCGTATTCGTTCAATTCAGCTTGATCAACCGAATTGAAACTTCGACAAGTTCCATCTACTTTATTAATCATGACGCAACGGAATGTTGTTACTTGATCGATTTGATTGGGAATAATTCCTACAACAACCGGAAGTTAGGACCAATAAAGAACTTGAGAAGGGAAAAGGAGTCGGAAAACTAACCAACGCATTGCCGATTCGCAATCACATTAGCTCGAGTTAGATTGTGCGAATTGATCAAGGACTCGTCAATTTTGATAAAAGTCTGATCACCAGACGCGCCAACCCAAGTGGCCCTTCTACCATTCCTACCTCCTACTTTAGGAACTAAACCAGGAATTGCGTGCCACGTACTATCTTTTCCACGTTCTTTTCGCGAAGTTTCTTCAGAGACAGTCGGCAGAGGGCTACGGCCAAGTTGTCCCCTCTTTCGTTGTTGATATCAACAATAACAATAATGAGAAAAACTTACCTGACAGACGTACCAAAGATGTTTTAATAGCCTACATACTTGGTAGCTTCCGAAAGTGTAAACTTGACCCTGAGTTGTCAAAAGGGCAGTATGACTGCTGCCAGCAGCCACTTGAGTTACGGTTGCTGGTAATTTAACCAAACACGGAGAGCCACGAACTATAAAATCTCCCAACCCCAACTGTCCGTGTTGATTGCTACCGAAAGTGTAAACTTCCCCATTTTCAATAAGTAATACAGTATGATGCATTCCACACGCGATTTGAGTAACGGGTATATCAAATGGTAAGAAGAGTTGACCAGGTGAGAGTGAGGTTAGTTTCGTGGTTTCTTTCTCGTGATCACTGCCTGCAGTATCATCTGTTTGAGTATACGAGATAATTCTGTCTTACTACCATTTATATCGAACGAAAATGCGTCAAGAAAAGAATTGTGCAGAGGGGAACGAAGTTATTAGGCATTGAAAAACCTAACACACAGAAACCTCACCAAATACCTTGATCTAGGAAGTGGGTCAATGTATGACCATAAACGAGTAACAGCAAAATTTGTCTCTATGCTGACTATTTACGTGACTTCCTTTTACACCGCGAAGAATAATGATAAAACGAGGGCTTACCAGCGGAAGCGACTGAATTAGCTTTATCTTGATTATCCTTAGGAATACTTCGTGAAGGACTTTGGCTTTTTAGCGTCACTTTCAGGGACTGAAGCATCTGTTTCCTTCTTTGACGGATCATTCGATATTCTTCCATTCGCCGACGTATCCGATCTTCGAGACGAGCTACACCTCTACCACCATAGTGAATATCGAATACTATGACGTCTGACTGTTTGTTATCAAGAACCCCACCCCCTCCGGCGGCTAATTGGCTCCAATCTGCCAGTTCCACTTCTTGGTCGTTTTCGCGAGAACACATTCTGCAACATCCGCATTCGGCACACCCACTGTCTCCAGCACCACAACCACATGGCCTGGCAAATGAAGACAAAGTACAATGTTGGGTTATTTCATTACTCTTCGAATTGACAAATAAAAGTACAACTTACAAGCCTGGATTCCTATCAGGTCGTCCGCTAGCGATGCAACCCGCGCCATATCCGGTACATTCTCCGCATAAAGTGCAAACCATACACTGATCGTGCTTCCAATTATGTTTTCCAGGAGCGCATATCACATCCGGTTCTTCAACCTCCAATTCTTCATCTTCACCTTCCTCTTCCGGCGCTGTCGCCATGGCAATTGGCAACGTCACCTCCTTCATGGTTGTCGAGTGGCTATATTCCCTGCCACATTGACCTTTATGGTTGATTCCAAAAGTATACACCAAACCCTTATTTGTCAAGACAACGACGTGGGCTTTCCCCAGCGCCACTTGGGTAACAATGACGTCTTTCAGATCCGTCACCAAACCAGAATTGTGATCAGTATGAGCGGTATCTTTCCCAAACAAATAAAGCGCCCCTTCTAACGTTACGAGGGCGGACGTTCCATTGTTGCAGGCGCTGTAAACAATTCTATGACCTTCCATTTTGATCATCTTTTTCGGTTTTACTGGTTTGGGTTGTCGACGACCTTTGGCTATTGATAAACAAACAAACAAACAGGAAGCAATATGTAAATAAATTGAAACCAATTCCAAGGGAAGTAAAATATTGATAATCGAGAGTCTTACTTTGATCTCCATCTTCTCCTCTTCGTGCCAAGCCGACAAAGAAGGCGCTGCCATCTTCGGAAAGTAGGAGAGCGTGTTGACCTTCGTGTCCCACGGAGAAATGAGTTATTTTTGGCGATTTGGTGACCGGCAACTCCGTATATTTACTATTTGCGCGATTGCTTTGCTTGATACCCAAACTCTGACTTTTCCCAGCGAACATAACCTTTAAAGAAACGATGTTTAGAATTAGCCTTATTCCTGATCAGCGCCACCTACCCATAGCGGCGACTTTGAGAACTACTGTAATTGGCAAGCCAATCAGAAGTCGCTAAAATCTGGTGACGTCACTGACGGGCACTCTCGCGGTCTTACCAAAAATGACGTCATCAGATTTTAGCGACATCTGATTGGCTTGCCGTTTACAGTAGTTCTCAAAGTCGCCGCTACGGGTAGGCGGCGCTGATCAGGAATAAGGCTAATTGCTAAAAGCGACACGACCATCTTTCAAACGTTAAAAACGGTGATTGTGCTGAGGGGAACGAAGTTATTAGGTATTGAAAGACCTAACACACAGAAACCTCACCAAATACCTTAATTTAGGAAACGGAACAAGTTCCAGAAATGATAAACAGCAAGAATACTGAATGCTGACCATTTCTTTAAGTTTCCAATTGTGAAAAAAAATAAGATACAATTATTTTAATTACTTTTCCAGTCATGGTCCTGAGTATCGCGAAGTCCTTCCCACATCCGATGCTCATTGGTTCATCTTCGTTCAATGGTAGCGCTGCGAATTAATATTTCAGCATAGAAAAAAAAAATTTATGGGTAATTGAATGAAAGTATCGCGCACTTACTGACTGAATGGAAAGTCAGTTCTTCATCAAAAACTCCTGATCCAAAGACATCCATACATTTTCGCGCTAATTTTAGAGTCAGTTCGTGGATGCATGGCATTGGCGAGATAACAGACTTAAAAGTTCGTATCACAAAACTATCCTGAAGATATGAAACATATGCTTAATTAAATGATTGAAAGAAACTAAATCGGGTACAATAATTTCGACGTACATCTTTTCCCGCAGTTATCAATCCCAAGTATTCTCCATCACTAAAACAAGCGCTAGGACCACAATCTGGGGCTACAAAGTTATATAAAAAAAAATATTTCGGCGCATTGTATTGAAATTTCTGCGCGTAGTATCGAAATTTTTGAGCGTAGTAACGAAATTTCGGCACGTTGTATTGAAATTTCTGCGCGTAGTATCGAAATTTCTGAGCGTAGTAACGAAATTTCGGCACGTTGTATTGAAATTTCGGAGCGTAGTATCGAAATTTCTGAGCGTAGTATCGAAATTTCGGAGCGTAATATCGAATTTTCGGAGCGTAGTATCGAATTTTCGGAGCGTAGTATCGAATTTTCGGAGCGTAGTATGCAAACTTTAGCGCGTATTATTGAAACTAAAGCGCGTATTATTGAAACTAAAGCGCGTATTATTGAAAATAAAGCGCGTATTATTGATATTTCGGCGCTTTATATTGATATTTCGGCGCGTATTATTGATATTTCGGCGCTTTATATTGATATTTCGGCGCGTATTATTGATATTTCGGCGCTTTGTATTGATATTTCGGCGCTTTATATTGATATTTCGGCAAATTTCGGGGCTTTGTATTGAAATTTAGGCGCGTTGTATTGAAATTTCGGCATATTATATTGAAATTTAGGAGCGTTGTATGGAAATTTAGGCGCGTTGTATTGAAATTTCGGCGTATAATATTGAAATTTAGGCATATTATATTGAAATTTAGGCGTATTATATGAAATTTAAGCGTATTACATTGAAATTTAGGCGTATTATATGAAATTTAAGCGTATTACATTGAAATTTAAGCGTATTACATTGAAATTTAGGCGTATTACAATGCAATTTCGGCGTATTACAATGCAATTTCGGCGTATTACAATGCAATTTCGGCGTATTACATTGAAATTTTGGCGGAAACAATTTATAATCTTACCATCTAATTGAACGGGTTCTATTTCCTTCAGAGTATCGGGATCAATTTTTACTAATTCGGTGCTAATTAAAGAATGAGGTTGAAAATAGAGAAATCCCTAAAAAAAATTGACACGCATCCAATTAACAATTAAATCACTGATGACGAATAATATTTTTTTTTTTATTATTAATTTCTGTAGCACTAACTTTGGCATAACCCAACCATCCTTTATCTTCAGTCCTTAATCCACCTCTACACATTACAATTTGACCCTTGGAATGAAGCGAGTGAAAAATTAGATTAGGTAGTTAGGGACCCCTATTACTTACAAACTACTAAACTAAACCTACCTTAACAGTGCCGGCGTAACCACTACCAATTTTGTAAATGGTATTACCCGACAGTATAAATAAGTGTTTCCCATCACAGACAATTGATGAGCTAATGCAAGCGCTAGGTTTGCCTGCGTGTATTGTTTTTAAATTTAACATAAGTAAGCTCAAATATTTTCAGTCAAAAATGTATAAGGGAGATTTACATTTAGGAATCTGAACTTTGAACGTATCACAGAGAGATGATTTGGGGATTCCGTGTGACAACCAATCAGGGCGATGTGTTTTACCTAACAAAACAGCGTGCATACTTCTTTGTAATGACGTCAGAATTCCAGGAGTCTATAATTAAATTTACAAGTAATTGAATTAGTAACGCCTTTCCTTTCCTGGATTTATAAACTATTTAAAAAAATTAGAGGTGTGCGAGTCCTCATTTTTAGGTTTCGAGTCCGAGTCCGAGTCCTGGAAAAGTGGACTCGTCGAGTCCTCGAGTCCAATTTTGCAGGACTCGTCGAGTCCATCGAGTCCAAAAAACATGGTTTCGAGTCCATTTTCGAGTCCAAAAAACATGGTTTCGAGTCCATTTTCGAGTCCAAAAAAACATGGTTTCGAGTCCATTTTCGAGTCCAAAAAACATGGTTTCGAGTCCAAAAAACATGGTTTCGAGTCCATAAAACATGGTTTCGAGTCCATTTTCGAGTCCAAAAAACATGGTTTCGAGTCCATTTTCGAGTCCAAAAAACATGGTTTCGAGTCCATTTTCGAGTCCAAAAAAACATGGTTTCGAGTCCATTTTCGAGTCCAAAAAACATGGTTTCGAGTCCAAAAAACATGGTTTCGAGTCCATAAAACATGGTTTCGAGTCCATTTTCGAGTCCAAAAAACATGGTTTCGAGTCCATTTTCGAGTCCAAAAAACATGGTTTCGAGTCCATTTTCGAGTCCAAAAAAACATGGTTTCGAGTCCATTTTCGAGTCCAAAAAACATGGTTTCGAGTCCAAAAAACATGGTTTCGAGTCCAAAAAACATGGTTTCGAGTCCATAAAACATGGTTTCGAGTCCATTTTCGAGTCCAAAAAACATGGTTTCGAGTCCATTTTCGAGTCCAAAAAACATGGTTTCGAGTCCATAAAACATGGTTTCGAGTCCATTTTCGAGTCCAAAAAACATGGTTTCGAGTCCATTTTCGAGTCCAAAAAACATGGTTTCGAGTCCAAAATTCTTAATCCGAGCCCAAAATTCGTCAAATTTACTCTTAAAACATTCTGTTTTTTTTTTCTAACTGTTTCAAAACTAAACATTAATAGTAATTTTAACTTTTTTAAATATGAAAACATTTTTATCAGTAGCTGATAAAATTGGCTATTAAGTTGGTAAAGAAAAATGGACTCGGACAAGCCCTAAACGGGTAATTTTAGGCCTTGGACCAGGACCCGGGTACCCGTTCGAATCCTAGGAAAACCAGTTTCCAGTACTCGGACTCGGACTCGAAGTCGAGTACCCGTCATTTTCGAGTACCCACACAGCCCTAAAAAAATCTTACAGGAATTTCTTCATTTACAAGTGGAATGGGACTCATAAGCATAGCGGAAGCCGCACTGAGTAACTTTCCAGTATCCCCTCTCGCTATGACTAGACTTAATAAACAAGCGCACGCGTAGGAAGTGAGGGAAGTGGCGCTGGTGCTATATGAATATTCGGAACTAGAAGATGAAGCTGATGTAGCGGCATTGTGTTGACCGCTAGCAATGTCCAAGAGTAGATCAAAAAGAGTATCTAGAAGTTTCTTTTAGTTAGAATAAGCCCCTCTTTTTAAATAAAAAGTCGATCCAGTTTGTAAAATTCACCTATGACGTCAGTGGGTTCATTTTTTAGACCTTCCGGTTGTTGACCCTGTAACATATCTAACAAAGCTTGCAAAGATCTGGTGCATAACGCGGGGTGCTTTTTACGACTTTCTCTGATAAGTTCAAAAACGCTACATAAACCAATACCGACAATCTAGAAAAAACAGAAGTTTCAAAAATTTAGCTGTTTCTCACTTAAACCAATTTAATTTAATTTAATTTTTTATTTTTTTGGAAATTTTAATAATTGAGCTTACCTTGGGAACTTTAACCATTGAATCTCGACTCTTATCTTCTTCATCGTCTGATTCCGAGTCTGAAATTCGACTACTTGATGTGTGTATAAAAAGCTGCGCAGATTCCCTGATCTGCTTGTCAAGAACACACTGACGTACGCATGCAAAAACAGCAAAGAGGGAAGGGTTGCTACGAATTTCCAGAAATGGCATTTGTTGCAGAGCATTCTCCGTGTTTTCACTCTAAAAAAATCAATAGTAACGTTCAAATAGAATCTTGGAACAATAGCTGAACGAATAAGACTAGAAACCTACGTGGACTTTTGCCCTAGCTTTATCTTTGTTTTTCTTCTTCTTTGACTTCTTTTTGTCTAATTTTTTCCTAATGAAGTGCACCCGTAATTAATCACGTGAATAATTGATTAATATCGAATAACGCCCACATACTTGTTACTTTCACTTTGAACACTCGCTCGAAACATTTCGTGAAATTCATCTTGAAGTATCTCTCCACTAATTTTTGACGCGTGACAATGCGGCCCGCATCTCAATACCAATGGGTTGGAACCCATTGATTTATTAATAACTGATAATGATGACATTCTTATTTTTATTATTGATTGACCTTCAAATTATTCATCTTTGTTCCAAGAATTATCCCCCCCTGCGTGAGATTACAATTAACTTAAGCCCCTGCCTACGTTAAGCCTTTGTCTCGATAACTAATTAAATTACGTAAATGGTAATAATTTCACGACACTGAATCAAACGCGAATTAAATGCGTGGGCTAAATTATCATAAGAAGTTATAAAATGTATCTTACGTATCTTAAATTTGGTTTTCCTAATGATTTGTGCAGTGAATCACGGGACAAACGTCACAACAATATACCGGCATACTCCGCCATTTTAAAAATAGTAAAAATCGATCCCAGGATCCCTTTAATCGATTGCAGCGCTTATAGCGGTGAAGAATAGAACACTTGGTTCGAAATATTATTTCGATAGCAATTAACCATTATGATAATGGATATATTATGCAAATGCAATACTAGAATTACTTCTATGAATGATTATAGAATTTCATTTTCCTTTTGAACTTTTTCGAGTTGTAATTCGTGTAACTAAAAAAAACTTAGCCAAAAATAAGTATTTAGCGGAGTAACAATTTCAATAAAAAGGTGGTTAACCAAAGGTTAAGACAATAATTTCAAACTGATTTCTTCTCGAGGCGAGACTGAGGTTGTTTTTCAAATTACTTTATTCAATAAAGAAGTTAAAAAGCGCTCTTTGCTTTGGGACTGTTTCATCTTGCATTGTGACAATGATATAAATTTCCCCTAATCTGCCCTGTCAGTCTTAACCAGATTTAGAGAACCTTGGCGCTATGCCCATATATGGTCATAGAGCTGGAAATAAGTAAATTTTAATTTTCAGATTGAAGTGTTTTCCCACACGAGAGAAGTGATGGGAAGCGTGGATATTCATGATAGATCATGGAAAAGACCAAATGCTTCAAAACTTATTTTGCCAAGAAATGCTAAGCTGATAGGAAATAATTGAAAAAAATAAAATAAAAAAAATTGTGAAACCTTTTTAGTTTTGTTGTGCCAAACGCCTATAGTTAATACATTAAGCTTTTAAATATATCTGGTTTAGTCTTATATAATTTTCAAGAACATTATCCCCCAATTTAGTAGATTGGAAAATAGTTTTCGGCAAACTATAAAGATTGCAAAAATGGTTGTTCTTCCGTCCCTGAAGAATTTGATAATAGAAGAGAACGGGCCTTTTGCCCGAGTACATGGGGGCTGTTTAGCATTAATACGATTACGGGGCAAGCCCCCCAAATCCAATTAATTCCGCTTGAGCTTCGCAGGGGCTTCCGAGAGTTCCAAAAGAGTAGAGACCCGCCGCGAAAAGCTCATCTAGAGGTGGTACGCGCGCCAATGGAGAGAGCGAGAGAGAGGACTGTCATGATTTATCCCCAAAGAAAAGAGTTCAGCTTTCTCGCAACGTTTTAACTAAACGCAGCAACCTATTAACTTAAATTAACGAAAGGCTGATTAGCTCTTAGCCCACCAAGGAACCTATTTTTTCTTTAAAGCTTAAAAACAGGAGTCTGTGCAGAAGGATTGAATTGATCATCTAGTTTACTTAAGACGAATGCCCCACTAGTAATTACCAATAATCTATAAGGGGGTACGTTACTCTACCCTCGTTTCTAATTGATTCTTCATTTCTAGGAACCATACACATAATTTTGAAACCTAATTCTCCGAGTGTTCAGCCCCTTGCTTTTTTCCATTTACCTAATTTCTTGGGCTGTAAGAAAAGTTATGTTTTCAAAAGACATTGTCAGAAGAAGATTAATCAGAAGCTATTAAGTCCTAAAACTTCAAAGGAAGCGCCGTGAACTTTCGGGCTATTGTTTTTGGACATTGAGAGGGGAAACTGAAAACGGGGATATAGTTTAGAATTTAATAAATTGCGAGTTTATATAGCGTCCAAGGTTATATGATAGGGGTTCATCGCGTCGCATTGCGGATCGAAAGAGAATACAGTCCCAGAATCCTGTTGGGTTTTGAGCCGCTTTAGGGCTTGTTGGCTATTCGAGTCACGCGTTTTTGAGACCAATCCAATCGGAGAAGTTTAAGTTTCCCCTTTTAACCCTCCTTTTACTAGGAGCGCGCGGTAAAAGATGTTTCTACTTCCGCTTGATTGAGGATTTAGACTCGGGCCACCCGCCTGCACCACCGAGGATAGAAAGAAGCAATGGCTATTCTCCGTATTACTCCGTTTACCCTTGGGTATTCTTCTCTGAAAACCAAGGGTCTTCCAGGCCGGGGAATGAAAGGGGTCGACCATGGAAAGGGGGTGTGGTGGTGGAAGCGGTGGTTCTCGGGCTCTTCTTGATTACAAACGAGCCTTTATTCTAATCGCGTCACTCGCTTAAAATGTAGTACGTAGAATGATCGCTCGACGACGTGACTACGTTATACCAGAAGATTGGGACCCCCTAGTATCGTTGTCATGGAAACCAATCTCCAGAAGAAATAAAAAGACTTTCTAGAAGGAGACCCGGCAAAACTGAAAAGACACCGTGTTCTAACTAATCTAAAAGAGTATTTATTTCCCAAAGCAGTGCCTCAAAGTAATGCGTTTCAGTTTTAATGAACCCCCACCCCTCTTAAAACGGGAGATTATATATTCAAATTTCTGCTTAAACTGTTGCGCGAATATAATGCTTAAACGCAAAAATCAATACTAATACGCGATTCACTTTTAAGATTCTTTCAAAGAAAAGCGTGTCCGATTAAATAAACTTAAGCGTGAAACGTTTGGAGAAATTGAAACTCCAAAAAGGGGAAGCCGTAACGAATCGAGCGGGAAAATAAAAGAAAGCTTTGGCGCGTTTTACTTTTACTTACAGCGATAGGTTTTAAGACAAAATATAAAGGGGTGTAGGCCCATACTCTCTAAAATATTGGCGCCAAAACGGTAAAAGGCTATAAGGACGTGAACCAAACCACGCCCCCGCAATGTGACCTCACACGACGAAGATCAAAAGACTTGGTACCGACAATCATTAAAAGCCAAGGAAAATCTTGAGAGAGAGAGAGAAAAAAAATACCGGAACAACAAAATTGAGAAATACCTATTAAATCAAAATTAAAAGGATCCGCGCTGTTGGTTTCAAATTCCTATGAAATATTTAGACTTAATGAATACGCGATTAGATCCATTTACTAAGCACCTACACTTCTTTAAAATTCAACTTCATTAACTTCTTAAAGGGGAAGGAGGGTCAACCGCGAGATTCTCACGCGTTCTAACGAAAAAAAAAAAAAAAGAAAACTAAACAAAGCTAAAATTGGTTTTGAAAATAAGAAAGGCATAAATCAGGATAACTCTTTTACAAGATGTTGGGTTTGAAAAAGAGACGCCTATAAATCTTGCACCACCAAAATCTTCTCTTAAATTTCTTTCTTCGAATTGAATTATTTCGTATAAAGCTCTGATAAAGTTCAATGACATGATCAACTTCTTTTTTTTTCTTTTCCTCGCAAGTAGAAAAATGGCCAAATTTTTTTTCATGTAAACCTAATGTATTTTCATTTCGGGCCCGCTATGCCTATGTTTTTGATACCCGGGTGACTGAGAGGTCACTTTTCGAAAGGTGAGGTGAATTATGGGCGATGACCTTCCCCCGCGATTTCCCGCGCCTAAAAGAAAAAGCCCAGTGTTGAGCTTCCCTTGTTTACGGGGGCATTTTTTATCGAAGTTACTAATCTTTCGGCAACGGTATCCGCGTATACTTGTTTTCGTGACCATGCTATATTTCGTTTTTGGTTTGTTTTACGTCGTTCGTTTCCTTATTGAATGAATAATCATTGTTATATAAAGAATAGATCAAAATTCTTTTTTTGGAATTTTGATTTTTAAACCAAGTACAAGGTTCAAACGCGCAGAACTATGGAGGGGCGTCGTACCCATGTTCTGGCGTCTTCGTGACCCTATCCCTCGAACCTTACTAAATAAATAAATTATGCCTTAAGTAACGCAACGGACTTGTTGATTCTCTTCCACAAAATTTAACATTAACAACCCAATTCCCCACCTATCAATCTAAGGGAAGATGTCCCCAATGTCAGGAAAATAACTATAGACTCGAGACAGTACGTCAACATCGCCCCAACGTTGATTTTGACGCGTGTTGATATTAAGTTATTTCACCCAAAGTTCAAATTTGTAACTTAAATTTCGAGCCATGTATGCCAAAAATTAAATGAGCCTCTCTATTCAAGACCTATGAAAAAAAAAACAATTTTCAAAGCGGATATGAATGACTCCTCTCTCGCCACACTCCCATCAACCTGTAAGAAAGATATTAGTCGGTCGGTCACCACTATTTGCTGGTACAGGCCGGTCTTTAAGACTTAGTTACTTGTCAGTACGGGGGAAAAAGCTATTACCTATACGACCCGAAACAAAAATTTTGTACAAAACTGTTGGATAGTTTGTACGTGGTCATTCATTTCTTTGGGTTGCTTTTCTTTTTCGAGTCCGGGGTTGAAGTGGAATAAGGAGTTGTAGTTCTAACGAAAGAAGTAGAAAAAAAAAGTAAATGAAATACTTTTATCGTGCACTAGACACGCAACTACCGCCATTTTTATGGCGCCCCATAAAAATGGCGGGAACGAGCGAGTGGAAAAACCTTGATATGGCGCCAAAAAGTAATTTACTCTTTACGAGGATAGTCTTGTTTCTACGAGGGAAGTTATTTTGGCGGGAAAATATGGATGCGCGATCAGTCTTTCCGATTTTGGAGCCCCAACTACTTTCCACTGTATTCGGGTTTTTTCTAGTAATATCTGCGCGGTTACCCCTTACGCGTGCCACCATCTCTGCCCCTGAAATCTTGAAAAACCTTTACTTTATCTAAGGCAGGAAAAAAAGGATTAAAAAATAATTAAGATTTGTTTTAGCAATTTGAACTTTTTACAACGTTTTTAATTGATATATATAAAAATGACCCACATAACACAAGCCGAAAAAAAAGTTCTGGACTTCATTTGTTGATGATTTATCGTAATTAACAAATTGGTTGATAGATTTTTTTAATTTTGTCTTTTCAATAAAATTTTGGTGTTTTTTGTTTTGATAAATTTATGTTATCGTTATGTATATTTCAGAAAAGCTTGGTAATAAAATTATTTCATTGGGCAATTATATGGGTCTTTTTCCAGATTTTAGAGAAAATCCAGTGAGTGGGTAATTTTAGTTTGGAAGATAAACAACTTGGAACAAAAGATTGAAAAAAAAAATGAGTTGAGAAAAAAAAGTATCAAAATATGAAAAACAAAAAAAAAAATTGTAAGAATTTGTACAGATACAAAAATAAAATTTAGCAGTTAAAAATAATGAAGAATTCATTAATTTATAATAAAATAAAGATCAAAGTTCAGTAAAAAAAATCATTCTCTAAAACCAACCACAAAAATGGTTTTCGGTCAAATTCTCTCCTATTGGATGATATTGGCGACAATATATATAAATTTTTATGAATGTGGTTGTTTATTTATTGACCAACACACACTTAATGGCATGGCTCGAAGCTCACTGACTGAATAAATTATCCTAAAAGCTCATTGGTTCATGAGTAACAGTTTTTTTTAGCCATACCACGATGATTGATTGCACGTTGTTTAATGTGTATTTTAGTAAATTATCGGTATTAAATTAATTTAAAATGATACCAAAATTATAATTGAGTTCATCCAATAGGAGTCTAAAAACTAGTTCAAGACCATTATTTTAAAGTAGAAAATAATAAGTAGAAATAAGATGTAATGCAGAAATAAAATAGTATAGGTACAGCGCCCTGAATAAAAAAAAATTAAGACTATCGGGGTTTGTCGCGTAGAGTGAAAATATTTTAAGTACATTTTACACTTAAAGTGGCACTTTTTTTTTCGCAGCGATTTCGCGATCCTTTTAACCTGACAGAAACAAAATAAATTTTCCTCTTTCGTCAATATTGTCACAATAATAATTAATCAATTAATATCCTTCTTATAAAAATTAGTTCTTACCATTCAATAAACTTGGAATGCCAAAAACAAAAACATTTGTTGTGGGAGTATTTTTCAATTTTTTTTTTCGTAAAACTATTTCATTTTGTTTATAACTTTTTAGTCTAAACTCTTATCTAAAAAAATTACGGTATTTACATATCGTCCAACAGGCTAAAATGCGGTGTGCCCATACTGTCAAAACTCAGTAAATCCGTCGTGGTAGGTTCGATGGAATCCAAGAAATCTAGATTAAACTGGTGAGTGTCCGAACCGAAATCAACACCACTTTCGGAGTTGGCGTTATTATGGTCCGGCGGTTTGTTACCACCGGAATTGTTCTGAGTTTGAGGAGCGGCCCTTTGCGTCGAGGACGTGTACATTTGTTGAGAAGCAGTCATTTGCATGTTCATCAATTGGTTTTGATGCTGCTGATGGTTGACACTTTCGAGGCTTTGACGAATTATGGCGTGTTGCTGTTGCGCCATAACTCCTCGTTGCCTAGGTGGCCGCGTCATACCCATACCACGAACCTGATTCGCGTGTATAGAATGTTGTTGAGACTGCTGATGTAGTTGCTGTTGTACGTGTTGCATCTGAGCCATGTTGGGGTGATGTCCGCCCCTGACCATCATGGGATTACTATTCATAGGCACGCCACCCGGGCCTTGTTGCGGAACGTTATTAAAAGCGTTAGGCTGCGGCGACCGATACGCGGCGTTAAACCTCTGCGCTTGCGCGTTTTGCATACGTATACTCAATTGCTGCTGTTGCATCTGAATCTGATGTTGTTGTTGGTGTTGCTGCTGTTGCAACTGGGCCTGTTGCTGAAACATTTGTCGCCATTCGGCCGGAGGTCGTTGAGAGATGTTCAATCCTTCGGGACCAACGTTTACGTTTGGCGCGCGATTACGGGAGAGAGCGCTAGTGTACACCGGTTTATTCGCCGACGCGGGTGTGCCTTTAGGTTGGCTCTGAGAGGTTTGGACGTTGGGATTGTTCGGGTTGGCACCCACTGGACCACCACCTTGATAATGGTTCATGTCAGATGGGTTTAAACCCTGAGGTCGAGTTTGAGGAGCCATGCCCCGCGGATTAATCGCCTCCGAATACGGAGGCACCATTCGAGTATTTGGAGGGTACCTGATACCACCAGCCTTATTGGGTGCGAAATTTGGTTGAGGCTTATATTCGGGAGGTGGTCGCCCACCCATGAATTGGGCTTGTCGGCGCCCTCTATTGCTAACAACGGGAGTATCTAGCGTGGGCCCCATGGTTTGCGGAGGTCCTTGACTACCATATTGAGCGCCGAAAGATACCGATTGAGACTGGGCCATGGATAGTTGGTACTGGTTGTTAGAAACGGTTTGCGACTGGTGTTGCTGTTGCGCCGCTTGGTAACTGTACAAGTTGTTGTCCCTCGACGGTTGATTGGGACCCTGTGGTCCTTGTGGCTGATTGGTCGGATTGGGACCACCTTGCTGATGAATTTGGGGCTTGACATCTTGTTGGTTGATTTGTAGTTGCTGCGACTGCGAAACCTAAAATAAAAGTCAATAAAAATTAAGTAAAACCAAGAGTGTCAAATCTGAAAGCCACTTAATCCATTGATTTGTGGAGGTTGGGGGGAACTATCCAAAAAAAGTATAAGGTATCCTATTAAATAAACTTAAGGGATGGAAAAGGGGGAGGGTCACTCCCAATGACCAAAGGCATTTTTAAGGGAACGCTTTTCAAATGGACTGTCGGGTCAATATTTCCGACTAAGCCAAAGCAAAATATTTCAACTGGTAACTACCCACCCACGATTCTCTCACTCTCCCCCAGTCATCCGCGGGTCTCTTTGTCAACCGCAGATTTCAGAGAGGATGGGAAATCATCCCGTTAGCAAAGCGCCTACCATATCGAGCGACGCTGACTTTTGAGACTGTCCTGAGCGAGGCAAGGTGGTCGATAATCCAGAGCGTCTTACAGAGCCACCAAAGAGAATACAGAAAAGAAGTAAAAACGCCTCCGTTTCTTTGGAGTGTAAACGGACATACATCTAGTTGTAGATGACTAAACGTAATATGGTTACCACCCAAACATGGATGTAGTATTAGTTGTTGTTGTAAGTGGACAGTCGTGGGCATATTTCTACTCCGTTTCGCTTTCTCTTTGACGCCAGAGATATAAGTTGCAATTTGGCCTCCCAACGCTAGCTTTCTCCTCTCTCTCTGGTGACCCCCGTTGTCCCCCCCTTTTTGCCTATATAGGCGGCCACACCATTGGCTCTGTGCGGAAATAAGAGAAAGGGAAATCTAGCCTCTCTCTCTCCTACCAACCTCCTCCCTCTTTGCCTCGTATATACACAAAAGGGTCGAGGCCTCCCTTCTACAATATACTTTAAAAGAGACCCTTCGCTTCCTGGTCGCGTTCGAGCCCGCGCTACCTCATTCCCATATCGGAGCGGTGCGCGCAACAAAAAAACATAACTGAACAAGACGCATACCAGGACGGAAACTAGACTGGAATTCCCTGACAGGGTTTTTTTTTATTTTTTCTTTTCGAAGTTTTAGGGTTATAAGGTGGTCAAGGCACGAATCAAATTTTAAAGTTCAACCATCCAAAAATGGCGACTCTCGGGGTTTTGAATATAGTGGTACACGAGCCAAGGGACGTGACCAAAAGATCGTTGCCATATATCGTAGTCAGTCTGCTTATATGTTTGACATTTTGAACGGTTGGGATCATGATGAGGGTTTTTGAAGACTTTGTGACAAAGGGATGCGGGATGGGCTCTGTTGCTATGATTTGGTCTAGAAAATTAGGCGAAGGGTGATTAATTGAAATGGAAAGATATGACAACTTAAGTTGGGAGACGCTTAATGGGGAAATACAATGACTATGTTGCTCAAGCCTTGAAGAAGATGGAAGTTCCATGATTATATATATATCCACTTGAGCCTTCAGGAAGATTGGAATTCAATTAATATGTTATTCAAGCCTTGAAAAAGGTGGAAATTCCATGATCATGTTACTCAAGCCTTGAAATATGTGGATATTCCATGAATATGTTACTCAAGTCTTGAAATATGTGGATATTCCATGAATATGTTACTCAAGCCTTGAAATATGTGGATATTCCATGACTATGTTACTCAAGCCTTGAAATATGTGGATATTCCATGACTATGTTACGCAAGCCTTGAGGAAGATACCTGACGATGTTTAAACACGTCTTGAGGGCAACTGTTAGGTTAGAATAGGTTTTTGGGACCGATGTTTATGCTTTCCCTAACCTTAAGAAACATGATTAAAATCCTAATCTAAATCGGATTGCCCGTAGTTCTTACATTCAATCCATTGGCACCTGACGGACCGAAATCCGTCACCTCACTAACTTAAGCCTTCATCATCGATTAGCGATAAAATTAGAGGAAAGACAGAAAGAGGGATGTAGTAGTCAGCTAGTCTGAGTAGGAACAAGACTCGCTTTCGCCACGCTCGCTCGCTTCGTTTGAGAGGCAAGACCATCGTTTGTTTACAGGGGTACGATCCCCTCAATGCGTACCCCCCTTTTCCGCGGAAAGAGCCCCCTATACTCTTTCCACCGTTCTCGGGATTCGGAGAGCCGTAAAACTAGAGCTAAAGCAAGAAGAGAGCGAGAGGCCCATCCATAATCTGAAAGAACATTAAATCCTATACGGACTATCGGGAGCGCTTGGCTTCTATCAGTTCAACCTGGAAGCGACCTCGCTACACTCTCCCGTAGTTCCCTTTTACATCATCGAGGCGCTGAGGGCTGATTGGGGTGCTAGGTGGGGCGACGGGGGCCGAAAGAACGGGGGTCGTAATTATTAATGTTGGAAATGGACGAAGAAGACTTATTTTCACGAGTGCCTGGATAAAACCCGAACTCGATTAACTCAAAGATATCAAATACGCCTCATTTTTACTTAAAGGGAAGCTGACGGCAGTGACGCTAATGATCCTCGAAAATGAAACTGATGGGAGATAGAAAACGATCTTCGACATTTAAGGAAACCGTCGGGTTAATCTACTTCGGATAAAAGAAGCGAATGAAACTGAGGGAAAAGTGGATGGCGGAAGATTGTAGGAGAAATTTGATGTTTCATTTGGACAGTCTATCGGAGAAGGGGGTGGGGACGAGTGATTCCACCACCGGTTTTAAAATCGAGGGAGTTACCCATTCTCCGTTTTATTAAGATTGATTCGTGGAGCCGTTTTGGATAGTCTATTGTTAAAATGGCGCGAAAAGTGGGAGGGGATGTCTTGTTTGATAATGTTTTCTGGCTTGTAAACAAAAGTTCCCAGGTTCATTTAGCGTGCGTGGGTGGCTGTCTCGATTTTCGATAAGAGAGCTAGTCCTTTTCAAGCATCATTTATGGTCCCGGCCATAACCAGTATTCCCGGACTTGTTTACCAAATGTCTACGTATTCGATCAGAAGTGTATTACACGTATCTCTTCATCCGTCCATAATAGCCCAGGAACGAGGGCTTAAAGTTCGTAACTTTGGCTTAATACGCGTCTAGTTCGATAGAGAGGTGTAAAAATAGAACGCGACGAAAGTTATTGACGTTACAGATACACCGAGTCGCCCATCGTAATCGACTGTTTGACTAGCAACTTTAAAACGTCATCATTAGGCAAACAATCATTTCGTCCCTCGGCAAATAAAAATTGTACAGTAGCGCGGGGGGGGGGGCAACCTTGTTCAAATTTTTAAATTTGTATCGTTTAAAAATCAGGATGGGATGTTTGTTAGGTAAATAAAGACGCGGTACGTTAGCGATATTTAAGGATGATGTCAGAGATAGCTACAAAGGGATGTGAAGATGGGGAGGCAGAGAGACTGTTTTGGCCGCGTGAATGCGTCAGCTGTTGACATTGACTGGAACCAAGAACCAATGGAAGACCTAAGAACCATGAGAAGAATCAGGCCATCGTGGCATGCATGATCTCAGATATTTCCACAAATATTCCCGGTTCCCTAAGATGACTATTCTTACGTTCTCACATCTTATATGGGTACATACAAGTCAGTACGAATTGACAGTCTACAAAAGTATAGACGAAGCAAACTTGTACGGAGCTTCATCACACCGGTAAAGGCATTTCTGCTGTAGCTAAGGGTGCACTATTTTAACGCATCGCCCGTGTTTACCAACGCAATATATATTAATAAACTAACCTTTTGGGTAAAAATAAAGATACGTAAATGTCGATTTGCAAGTGCTACAGGATCTAAACGGGCAAAGCTACATTTGCGCGCTATTTAGGCTACAGAACTTGTAATATTTTGGTAACTGGTTTTCTAAATACTTACACTTCCAGATAAAATATTCGAAATCCGAGAAACATCTTCACGCGATCGGGTTTTAAAGTCTTCAGCTAAATCTCCATTACTTCCGACATTTTCAGGGTCCATAAGCCAGGAAAGAACTCTACTAATATCAGCCTCAGCTTTAGTCTCAGCCTGATTTCTAGCCTGAAACCACGACCGGGTTCCACCTATAGGAAAAGCTTTTCCCCAATTTTCGATCCGATTAGCCTTAGCTAGAACTTCAACCCGAGCGTTTTTAAAAATCTAGGAGGAAAAAAAAAATAAAGAAATTTTAACTCATATAATACTCTATTTTAAGTTAACAGGCACCTCTACATAAACACTTCCAATGCAACAACTTGACAACTTGAATAAGACTCCTTTTAACTGCCTTATTAAAGATGCAAGGGGCTAGACACTAGGTTTGACAATGAATCTCAGTGTGCGGTCTGCTTTTATTGAAAGAGGGGCGAGATGTCGTGTGGGATAACACTGCATTCTGACTAACTAGGCCCTGAGAATTTATTGAGGGCCAGTGCACCTGCAATATTGCGCTTTAAAAGTCGATATCCATCTGAGCATAAACGAGTTGCCCGATTAAACCCAAATTATTTCGAAAAATTTCAAAGTATGGCTTTTCTGACCCCGGAGTTTAACTTCACCCTGAGCACCGATGTATGTCGGGTGAAACATTTCTACAGGTGTCCATAGAAAATACATGGAGACCAGGGATAAGTGAGGTAAAATGGAGTGGAAATGACGATGGGCAACCTGCGGCACAGTAACTCTCCCAGAATACCTCGCGCACGCCCCTACCGCGATTGTTCAGTGCTGCCGCGTAACGCCATCCTTTACGATTCCGTACTGTACGACCCTACCTAAACGCTGGGGATGCTGGGACTCGGGAGGGTTTCGGTGTCGTAGGTGGGACAAAGAAAATCCTTTACGATGTAACGATCTTCTTCAACTGGTAGACTTCTGTCGCGAACCAAAGTGGCTTGGGATGATAGTTCCGGTGAATTATAGGTCTAATGAGAATCAATGCTGTAGAGAGGGAAATAAGGCGGCAATAAAGCCTCGGATTTCTCTCTTTTAAAAGGGGTTTCTAATGCATCGAAGGCGCGGGGGATGCGTGCAGGGGCGCTGTTCAAATGACGCAACCCAATCCAGGACACCCCACCAATAGCAAACCCCAGCCCCGCAAATAACGGATTTCTATCTATTACGTCCATCCCCGCGGCCTCGGGCCTCATATCCAAACAAAATGAGCCGTCGAGATGACTAATAGTTAGGGAGTGGAATAGGTTCTCCGGGTTCGAATCCCAATTCATTTTCCTTTCTTTTGACAATTGCCCCACTCACTTCGGACAGGGATGTCTCTCTCCTCCTCTACTACTCCTGTAAGAGACGCCAATCCAAGCACGCCTGGATGGGTGACTGTCCCTTTAGGAATTTCCGGATAGTTTTTCAGTTGCCAGGAGGGTGGTGGCTCGTTGGTCACTTTGATTGCGAAATTTATTTTATCCACCCATGGTTTTTGTGAGGAATATTACGCCATTTATAATGAAATGCGCCATTACGTTATGAGGCATTTATGATTGATATTTGTCTTTACATAACAGATTCTTCGCGTGCTTAAAATTACTTCATGGCTCAAAGAATCTGTCAAAGTATCATTTTCTCAATCAAATTAAAGCCATCATTCTACTAACTAGTTCTTTGCTCAAATTCCCTTTGAAGTAGTATTACCTTGCTCAAATTCCCTTTGAAGTAGTATTACCTTGCTCAAATTCCCTTTGAAGTAGTATTACCTTGCTCAAATTCCCTTTGAAGTAGTATTACCTTGCTCAAATTCCCTTTGAAGTAGTATTACCTTGCTCAAATTCCCTTTGAAGTAGTATTACCTTGCTCAAATTCCCTTTGAAGTAGTATTACCTTGCTCAAATTCCCTTTGAAGTAGTATTACCTTGCTCAAATTCCCTTTGAAGTAGTATTACCTTGCTCAAATTCCCTTTGAAGTAGTATACCCTTGCTCAAATTCCCTTTGAAGTAGTATACCCTTGCTCAAATTCCCTTTGAAGTAGTATACCCTTGCTCAAATTCCCTTTGAAGTAGTATTACCTTGCTCAAATTCCCTTTGAAGTAGTATTACCTTGCTCAAATTCCCTTTGAAGTAGTATTACCTTGCTCAAATTCCCTTTGAAGTAGTATTACCTTGCTCAAATTCCCTTTGAAGTAGTATTACCTTGCTCAAATTCCCTTTGAAGTAGTATACCCTTGCTCAAATTCCCTTTGAAGTAGTATTACCTTGCTCAAATTCCCTTTGAAGTAGTATTACCTTGCTCAAATTCCCTTTGAAGTAGTATTACCTTGCTCAAATTCCATTGGTGTATTATTACCTTACTCAAATTCCTAGACTGCCAACTTCACACAATGTTAAAATGATTGTATAAGTAATGTTTGAGATATCTATTACAACAAATACGTAAAAACAAAACTTCATCAAACACGAAACAGTGGCGTAAACACGCCAGAGTACAAAAGGACGAGAAATTCCCATGGCCTGTTTCCAAATTAAAGCATAATTCAAAACGCTGCAGCGAAAAACAAAATACATAGCCGGAGATGGGGTCGCCAAAAAGTGGCAAGTGGCAAGAGTATTAATCTAGTTTTCTTTGCGTAACCACATTATTGTTCTCCATTCTTGAAGTTGAAACAAACCCGCCGTTTCGCTGAACAAAGAGAAACTGACTGCTTTCATTTATACATTGTTACACCAGAATTCTCCCCCCCCCTTTTTGATATAAATTATAAAATCAAAACAATTTAGCTTGTTTACGACCGCGCAGTCAAAACATTATCTACACTCAAGAACACGAAAATTTTACATCACCGCACATGGTCTGGGCTTTTTAACGCTCTGAAAGAAATGCTAATAATTAACCAAGATCTCAGACATTTAAACGCGCCTCGTCTCAAATTATGTCAAAAGAGAATGCGGCTGGCTGGTTTATAATTCGTACTGTTTGTACGGTTTTAATTTCCTTCCAAGGTGTATCTCGACGAAAGGTATTAAAACACGGAGACTTGTTTAAGAACTACTTCTTTAATGATTGGATAGCGTTAAAAGGTAGCCAGCCATTTGCTATAAATTGTAAAAGAATTCGCGAAGAAAATAAATGTTTTCTTTTCAACTTAAAACAAATGCTTGAAGCGGAACTAACTGTTCACAAAATTGTGTTAGTTAGACTTGGGAACATTAAACGTGTGGTTTCAACAACATCAAACTGCCATTAGTGTAATTAGAAGTACGTTATTTGAAGTATAAAAGCTGGAGGAATGAAGTTGCGTAATTGATTTGGTCATTACTTAAATGTAAAAGACAATCACGTCCTAGCCCCAGACCAATAATTTAACGAACCACGGAACCAGACGGACACTGGTCAAAATAATACAATATTTTACCTTAATATTATTAATTTGGAAATAATTTCTCTTGTATATCATTAAGTACGTTCCCACCCAAACAAAAAACTATCCGCCCAACAATGACATACTCTAGTATAGTTGGTATAACGCGTCCACAAATGACTTTGCCGTAACGACATGGGGTCATAAAAAAGGGGCAACTAAACGTTATAACATATTCATCACGAGTCTTGTCCTATTTTAGTCAAAAATATGGACAGCTAAACAATAAACGAATGATCCAGAGATGTGCCACTTTAAAGGACGAATGAAATAAGGTGGCCAAATTATGACCGTCCGCCGGTAAGTGCTACGGTTCAAACATATCTTCAGGTGCTCCACCTTTCCGAGAGAAGAGAGAGAATAGTGGTACAAGAGCTACGGTCACGTGACGTCAATATTAGTAATCTAAATTGTATGGCCTGAGCTACCGACTTCCAATATGACCGTCAAAACCAAGGTAAGAGATAGGAGGGTGTGACGTCACGAGAAAGATCGTCTTAGCAGACTATAACGAGAGGAGCAGAAGCTTACGTCTGAGCAGGTCACTCGCGGTGTTTCACTTGTCTAACACAACATAAATAACCTAAATAAATAATACAGGTTATACCTAAGGACACAAACTAAGGAGACAACATATTTAAATCAATAATATACATCGAGGAACCAAGCTCCGGAAGTAGTCCTCTAAAACTCAAAAGATGGCTTTTTTATAATACGTTATAAAAAGCTAAATTTCTTCACTCTTCTCTATATATTTCCTGGGCTTGTGCATACCAGGTTATAAAAGATTTAGTTGGCTTTTCAGCCGCCCTTTAGGGAAGTGGAACTTCTCGTTTAGCTCCGGAGCACCGCGGAGAAGAGATCCTGATAGGAACTAAGCCAATGGAATCGCGCAAGCAGACTATAAGGGGTCAAAATAAAAAAGTCGGGCAAAAAAAAAAGAAAAGAGACAAGAAACTGGGAATGATGAATGATTGTTAGAATTGGGTGCGCGCGGGGGCTACTGCAAACAAAAAGAGGTCTATTAGGACTATTAATAGAATATATTAAGGGACGCGAATAATGGTTGCTTGGCAACACTTTGTACCGAAACGTCAACTCGAGTTGGCAGTGTGTAGGAAGAGGCAACGGGTGAAGGGGGTGTCGAGCTATTTCGGTCTCTTTTCTATGATAAAAGGTTAAGCGCGCGTAATTAGTGGTTTTGTTTCGCTGAACGGGACCGCGCCCTACCACCAAATCGATCAGATCAGCTTTATACGCCGCTGTATCGGCCGCTCTGCCTCGAAAACCTATCCGCTATAGCTGACTCGGTTCGCCGATGAAGCCTTGTAAATTTACTCTCCTCATGCACTCTCTCGGAAGGTGGTAGCGTATTACCCCGTCGATTTTTAAATATTAATAAATCGTTAACGAGTACAAAATCGACTCTATTTTCAGGGGATTTCTCGCTGCGGAACTCTGGAGGCGTGACGCGACCAAAGGCCAAGAAGTCTTTTCTTCTAGAGGATAAATGCCAGTGTTGGGTCCAATTTGGGTACTCCAATCCTGTTGTTTTCTAGTGGCCGAGCTCTCTAGCAATATACCACCATCGAGCAATATTTTAGGAGGCCTACTGGCCTAGGCAACCGTTAACACAACTTATTTTCCCACCAATGAAATTACTACTCGATGGAAAATTGCATTACCTTCCAACCCAAAAAAAAAAAAAAATATTTTACAGGCGTTTCTAATAACCTCATATGTTTTTTTTTCTAATTCCAGACAAACGTATCCATTCGGAAAATTACATAAAAACAGCTTTTCAATTAAATAAAAAATACGGCGAATAACTGGGTCGACATACGAGAAATAGACCATTCCATTAATTCCTCCTGAGAAGCAAACATCACAGGAGTTGTGGCCACCATCTTGGGTTATTTTCCTCGAGATAGGTAGCGTGTAGCGAACAGTCTGGGAGATAAGTTCTTGGGACAAGTGACCCCATATACTGTCCAAAATAATAAACTGCCCCCCCCCCTTTAGTTTTCGTATAGATTTACAATTAACCTGGCGTTGCCTCTTGGCGCGAGGGAGAAATTATGAGAATACCCCCAATGGTAGTCTGGCTCCTGTGTGTTGTTTCTCTGTACGTAATTACCGAAATGGTCTATTGTATATTAAAATTTCGTGTCAATGCACCATGTCAAAGAAACGAATAGGAATAACATGGTGGTTTTTCTTTTTTTTTCAAAAAGAGTGAAATTTAAGATACACGCGGTGGAACAATGGAATGTATCTACTAGTATACCCATAGCTTTGACCCTACCGAACGCAAAGGTCATACAAGCCTTGGGCGCTCGCGTCAAATGTTTTTTTATTACATTACATATTTTATACTCCTTTATTTTTGCTATGCCCCGCTGAGCATAGGAGAACAGTCTACCTTTTATCAAGAATTTCTTAAAGCCATTAGAGATATAACGTAGCGAACAAGCGATTTGAAGTTCGTTAGCCCTAACCTCAGTCTACTCGAGTTATTTTTTTTATTATTATATTATATTTGCTTCCAAAGACTTGTAGACTTAAATTAAAAAGCTTCGATCGTGGTCAACCGGAAGTTGGTGATCATACCTGGTCACGTTAGCAAAGTTTAATGGACTTGGGCAGTTTTACGATATGACTATAAAGGGGGTAATCAATATATGTGGTCCGAGAAATGAGTGAAGAAATATTTTATATACATAATGGGAATTTTTATAGGTTACGTGAGTGAAATAGGAATGTTACATACGCGTAAAGACTCGTTTGAATTCGAGGAATTTCACTATTGTTGCGATATTGCTAAAATCATCATTGGAATCTAAATTGTGTTTTAATATAAATATAAATTTAAACTCAAAAGGGGAAATGCGTCGAGGATGTGATTTATAACTAAATTTAATATTGCCAAAAACATGGACCACGCACAATTCGAAGATTTGAAAAACCTTTGTTTTATTGGAGGTCAGAACTATGGCAAGAGGTAGAAACCCATTGCTCAAATATATCCATAGATAACAAACACTCCAGTACTGACAACTATGCCATTTTATACTCATTTTCAAAATCCCTTCCACTTACTGAGTCAACCCCGACGACGGTTAGCACCTCGACTTCAACTTGAAAATCTGAAACTAAACTAAACACGGCCCAACTTAATGAACCATCAGCGGACCCGGGGCTCGGGTCAAGTAACGATATAAAAAAAAATATCGAATATTTTAGACTTGAGAAGGTTCCTGCCCTTGGATCATGGTGATACATCTTGTACAAGGAATAAACAAGAAATTCTACGGTGGCAGACACCCAAATAGTATTTGTGTAAACACTTTTATTGGCGTTTCTAAGAGAGAAGGACAAGGGATGAAATAAAGCTTACCAAGTGCTACCCCCCTCCCCCCTCAGTCAGTCAAGAAATTCCGCGCTGTTTACAGAAATTTCTTCATCCCCGCCCATTTTGACTGCGATATTGGTAGGCGTCCTTCTAAACATTTTAGAACTCGTACCATCGTGTAACCCAATTCCAAACGAATTAGTCCTAAAGTAATTCCAAAACTAACACTATTGCGGAAGGCAAGGAGTCATCCCAAAGAAAATATAGCAAGAGATATATAAAGTTAGCCTTTCCTAAGGCATATTAGAGATTTAGAGAACTACCCTACCCTGCTTTGGTTTACATGTGTCTAATTATCTAATGTCTGTGAGAAAACAGGAACTGTAAAAGTTAAGGTTTAATTAAAACACTTATGTCTAACCGGAAGTAGTAGCTTCTACTTCTCTTACCATAATCTCCTTGGTCATACTTATCGAAGATTTGTTGTAAACCAATTTGCACCCATATAGATTTAAGACTAGGAGGAACGATACCATTTACACCAGGAGGCCAGGCTACTTGGTATTGCACTATATCTGCTCAAGTAGCCTGGCCTACTGGTGTAAATAGGCTAAAACCATGTGTACTTTCAATTTTAACGTAACCCGTCCAGTTAACTACACAATCTTGAACACTACCTAAAATTACACTCTGGATTTCAACAGATCTTCGTTAAAAAAACAACTGCACTTTCTATAAAATGCGCCAAACGCGGGGATCCGCGAGTGTAGCCATTTATCATATATAACCCCTCGAAAATGGACGAAACGTCCAGGGGTAACTTTAAAGATCGCTTTGATTTCTGGATGCGACAACTCCAGAGAGACTGGAAGAAATAAACAAACCCAGACTAGTCTAGAAACGCAATATTTTCTTTGTATATATATTCTACAAGTTATAGTAGAGACCCCAAAAGAAGGTACAGGTTAAGTTGGCGCGAAAAAAGCGATTTTAATCAAGAAGGAAGAACGCAGTTTGATTGTTCCGCCTTACTCTGACGTTTTTCAAAAAGTCCCGAATAAATATTTGCACGGAACGGCTGAACAAGCCCAGAATGACTTACGCGGGTTATTTAGTTGTGTTTTTGTCTTTTAACGATTCATTTTACTTCAAACTCCCTATTGGATTTTGCACTTGGTTTCAAAATTTCGACACCAAATGTCCATTTTATTCTTTTTATATAGTTTTTGTTAAAAAGTGTCAGATCATTTTCACAACGTTTCTAAGAATCCGTGACGTCAGAAGTTCATTAATTAAAGTAAAGAATGTTTCCTAAACTTCACAATGTCTATTTTATAAAGAAAATCGGTGTCGTGTAACGAATCGTAAAATAATTATAGTTCAAAATAAGCAATACATTTTCCCATATACACCCGTATATAGTATATTATAGTTATTTCCTATAAATCATCTCCGTTAAAATATTTTTTTATAATATAAATACAATATTGTATTTTATAAAACTCGCGTTTAATAATGACGAAATCGGATCGACTTCCTTAAAGATGAAACAATGAGTTTATGGCGTTGAATAAAAAAAACAGGGCCACTTTTTCCTGTTTCTAAAAGAAACTTTCCCCCTTCGAGATTGACCCCGCGAGTTCTAATTGACCATTATTTCAATTTTGAGCTTGACCTTTGGCCAAATTATTGCATGCTGCCTGTACAAGAAGATAAAATTTTTGCCGCTAACGAAAATAAAAAAAATAATAATAAAACAAGGCTAAACCGACGAAATAAAATATGTCTTAGATGCTTAGCTTAGCTAACTTCAAGGAAATTGGGTTTTTATTTTCAACGCTGAGAAATATTTCATCTTTTTTATTTCATGGGCATAGAGATGCGTCTTAGATTTTTTGATAAATTTACAGATTAAAAATAATTTAGAGACTAAATTTTCTAGTTTTTTCTTTTAATTACATTCTCAGGGAGAACAAGTTTGTTTTAATTCTAGTTTAACCAGAACAGAGATGAGATGATTTTTAATTCAATTTAAGCTATTCTTAAGTTTAATTAAAGATTTACGCAAAGGGATTTAAACTAATTCATAACGGGATTATAATTTTGATCTGAATTTCCGAGAATACTTTGTAAGTTAAATATTTAAATTCATCCAAACAATTAATTATTTAAATGAATATAAATTCAACGAAAGAAGAACGGAGAAAAGGGGCAGCATATATTTCAAAGATGTATGAGCATAATAATAATTCACAACCCAAGAGAGGTCAGCAAAGTAGATAGTAACAAACCCATCTGAATGAATCTCGGTATAGAAAATGGCAGCGAAAGAAAGAGCATTATCCAGAACCGATGGAGAAAGAAGGCCATGGGATCACGTTTGGATCATACCCCTATAATGATCTCAGTAAGTATTGGTCCAAGGATATTTCATAGGAGCATGTATCCTCAATAAAAGTGGGAGGGGTGTTTCCTGGTGATGTATTTCTCATGGCCGAGTTACAGGAAACGGTAACCATCGCCTACTATAAGATCGCTATCTCTACCTGTAACCTGACCTGATTTGACCAAGGAAGAGAAATCACAGTAGTCTATGCCTCAATTCTACTCCGTTTTGGATGTAAAACGTTTCATTCAAGATGGCGCGGCAGTCTTTTTAATTTTGCAAAGCAAAATACCCCTAGTATAGAGGGCGTTCGGTTGATTCGTTACTTAATTTACCCCGCCATACTGGTGGTTTGAATTTACAGGAAATACTGAAATTCATCAGTATGTCTGCCAAAAACCTCGGTAAGGAGGGTATGACGTACCACTCACTAAAATGAACGCTCTATACAGACTGCCTACGCCTCAAATTGCGGGTGCAGTACTGAGGCGAGAAATACTTCGTCGAACAACAGCATCTATGCCATACTTACGAAGAGTATTACGGGGTTATGATTGGATGCTTATAGACCCAATGGAAACAAAAATTCTCCCATCGACCACCGAAGCAATCTCCCTGGTGAATCTCAAAACTCCTTTTTTCTCGGTTTGACAATATTTATAACCTCTCTTGTATATCGAACCAAATGATAAATGAATTATTCATAAAGACACGTGTTTTTTGGCTCTTTTTTTTAAAGTCCAACATATTTTTCCTCCTCATAAAAAGCAACTGAACAAGAATGTTTTAAAACATAAGAGCCGCCGCCGATAAACATGGAGGCCTTAATAAAGAAGATGTAAAACAGGTCATACTTTGAACTTAACCAATGAATAATTATACCCAGAGATGGGCGCAATATATTTCACGATAATTGTTTTAGCGATTTGAAATCTAATTTATTGAGATGAAACTATTTCTTCATCAAATTTCTAGGTTTCTACTCCATTTGTATAACATTTCTCCTTGCGATCTTAAATTTATTTCGATAAAAAAGCGGTTTTTACTCCATATTCCAATTCTAAAAGGATGGAGAGAGGGAAGGCAAAATACCTTTCAGTTTTGGAGAGCTTGCCGAAAGCCGTAAACGTTCCTCGTAAAGCTGTCATCAAACGGCCATGTTCAAATTTATAAACTCTTTTTTTTTAATACCCATCATCTAGCTAAGTTAGCTGCCATTGGCTTATGACCCTGCAGGGCGCTATGCGGTGGGTTTTAAAAACAGTTTCCGACTCAAAAATCCAGAAATCGTCTGGTTCTCTACGTCCAGGAGGCAGTGAGAACAGAAAAATAGTGGCAAGTATCACTTAACCCTTTTACAATCTAATTTACTAACATCAGCAACCAGTACTTTTATCACTAGCAGAGAGACACAACGACCAAGGACGAAAATATGCACCTTAACAAGTTGACCGTCAAATTCCATGTGACTCAACAGAGGAGGCGAAAATGGCTGAATCTTTCAAGCAATATTCATTCAACTCCTTCAATTTAATCTCTATGCTTAGGCTCTATCCCTTTTTTCCTGACGGCAAGATTCTTAACTTATAATAAAAGTCAGTTTTTATTTCGTTTCGTAGCCATTGGGGGCGCCACCACAGAAACCTTGTTATACAATATAGATTCCGCCATAAAAAATAACTTTTTTATCGTCTTCTTCTTCTTCTGATGCGTATATACGTTTTAATGTCGCCATCATTAAAAAAGCAACACGGAAAATCTTTTAAAAGCATACGCCTTAAAAACTAGCTTCAAATGGTCTCAATTTTATATATAAATATATATAAAAAATGGGTTTATTTTGATAGTGAAAAAGGTTGTCATTTTCTTAATTATTCCAGGGAAGAGTAAGAAATGCGGTTGTGTGTGATTGACCTTTGCGTGGTTCAATTGAGAAATGTTCATCCCTAAATCATAGACTTCCTTATGCTGCGCATAATCCTAGATATTATTCAACCTTTGTGACTTCCGGGTCAGCTCAAATCCCTCTTTTGAACCTGTACTGCTCGTTAACCTTAGACCAACCCTATTCTGACCTCCAGGTCTGCTCATAAACCCTATAAATCCCTCATTTTAGACCTTGGGTTGCTCATAACACTCAAAACAGTTCCTTCATTATTAAACCTTGAGTTGCTCATACACTCTAGAGAGTTCCCCTCATTTGACCTTGGGTTTCCCCTAAACAGCCCTCTAATCTGACCTTCAGGTCTGCTCATGAACCCTAGACAGCCCCCTTCTTTGGACCTTGGGTTGCTCATAAACCCTAGACAGCCCCCCTCTTTTGACCTTGGGTTGCCCATAACCCCTAGACAGCCCCCCTCTTTTGACCTTGGGTTGCCCATAACCCCTAGACAGCCCCCCTCTTTTGACCTTGGGTTGCCCATAACCCCTAGACAGCCCCCCTCTTTTGACCTTGGGTTGCCCATAACCCCTAGACAGCCCCCCTCTTTTGACCTTGGGTTGCCCATAACCCCTAGACAGCCCTCCTCTTTTGACCTTGGGTTGCCCATAACCCCTAGACAGCCCTCCTCTTTTGACCTTGGGTTACCCATAACCCCTAGACAGCCCTCCTCTTTTGACCTTGGGTTACCCATAACCCCTAGACAGCCCTCCTCTTTTGACCTTGGGTTGCCCATAACCCCTAGACAGCCCTCCTCTTTTGACCTTGGGTTGCCCATAACCCCTAGACAGCCCTCCTCTTTTGACCTTGGGTTGCCCATAAACCCTAGACAGTCCCCCTCTTTTGACCTTGGGTTGCCCATAAACCCTAGACAGTCCCCCTCTTTTGACCTTGGGTTGCCCATAAACCCTAGACAGCCCTCCTCTTTTGACCTTGGGTTGCCCATAAACCCTAGAAAGTCCCCCTCTTTGGACCTTGGGTTGCCCATAAACCCTAGAAAGTCCCCCTCTTTGGACCTTGGGTTGCCCATAAACCCTAGAAAGTCCCCCTCTTTGGACCTTGGGTTGCCCATAAACCCTAGAAAGTCCCCCTCTTTGGACCTTGGGTTGCCCATAAACCCTAGAAAGTCCCCCTCTTTGGACCTTGGGTTGCCCATAAACCCTAGAAAGTCCCCCTCTTTGGACCTTGGGTTACCCATAAACCCTAGACAGCCCCCTCTTTGGACCATCGGTTGCCCATAAACCCTAGACATTCCCCTCTTTTGACCTTGAGATGCCCATAAACCCAAGAATACCCCTCTTTTGACCTTGTGTTGCTCATAAACACTAGAATACCCCTCCTTTGACCTTGGGATGCTCATAACCCTACATTTTCTTCCACATTTGTCCATGGTATGTGGCGGGTCATAAGTACTTCATACGCTGTAACACAAACTAGCCCTACAGTCTACGCAATAATTCAGACGACACTAAAAGACATCACGAACCCTCAGAATAAAACGCCTCAATTCTAATTTCTTACGTGATCACGATCAACCGTAGTTTGCAAACTAACCAAAGCAAGGCGGATTAACACGCAACGCGCAATCTCGTAGAGTCGGTGCCGACTTCTTTTTCCATACGAAAAGAGAGTAAAATACAGAAGATCATAAAAACGGGGGAAGTATATTTAAGTTTCTTTCTAGGGATAAAAGTTAAAAAGCATAAAGAGACTTTGAGAGAAGCGAACTAAAAAAGAAAACTCAGTTATTTACGAGGGTTTATATCGCCGCGAGAGGGCTACGCGTTCTTCGTTTGTATTTGTGTATGTGTACGGTATGTTCCGCTGCCAAAACTGCCGCTCTCTACCCACCATAAATAAACTTTCTCGAGTGCGCCACCCTCGAGCGTTTTCCTCGGAAGAAATAAAAGTATAGAAAAATGGAGAATGGAAAAAAAAGGACTCCAAAAATCGAAATGATATAAGAACGATGGCGAAATTGCTTCTGGCAAGAAACGCAGTGAGATTTGACCCGTTCGATACTGACCCAATAATAGGAAGGGTTTCTATTCCCCCAGTATTCGACTTGTATTGATGTTAAATTTTAACAAACGATTTCTCGTTATAATTTTTTTTTGCACCTAGTTTACAATATTTCGACACCGTGTTTAACGGATGTTCGGGGAATTTAACACCCCCAAAAATTTGAATTGCCCAATATTTGTAAAGAGTAGTCGTGATCGTCACCATGCACTAACCCATTTGTAAACATATATTTGTACATTAAATATAAATATAAATATAAAGGACAGTCTGGACAGAGGTAAACTACTTAGGTATTACCTTACTATTTAGCAGCTATACTTGCTCGCCGTATTAAGGATCGAATGAAAATGTTTTTAACTAGCTATAGCGCGCAGTGATTGTTGTTGATGGTGAAAACGTAATAAGTCGGTCGGGTTATTGAGTCTCTATTGTTCCGAGACGGTCGGGGCCGATATTACAGATAGAAAAAAACAAAACAAAAAAGTGGCACCGGAAAAAGGAGGCCACGATGCTCCAAGAATATTAAAAAGTGCAAAGAAACCACAACACCGACCTAAAATATTTATACTCTAATGGCGATATTTTACTCTAAATCTACATCTACGAAAGTCCCGACAGACTGACTGATAATTGACGCCCAGCCCAAACCTATTTGCCTCAAGTAGGTACCTACTGAGAAAGTGTTTTCCAATCGGCGGCCATCTTGGAAAATGGCAGACATATATTTAATGAACAATCATTACAGATTCAAACCGATTTCAATAACATTTATTACAGCGGGATTTTGGATTTTTGCGTTAAAGTAACTAAAACGCTCTACTAAAATTTCGAAAGATGTTGGTGAGCGACAGTCTTAACTCTTCACTTAAAACTACACAAGGTTACAGCCTATCACGACCTCATCATAAATTTAGTCAAATACACGAGAGCAATAGAGTAAGGGGCGGAAGACGTAAATAATGAACACCAAACTTGCTACCTCCCTCTCTATCTCTCCCCCTTCCGATATAGCTTAGAAAATTAGAATAATCCCCATATTATAAACTTCTCTTCATCTACCTTGTCTAAAAGCGCGCAATTTTAAATTAGCTACCATAAATATCCGGACAAGCCCGAAGCAAGGCCACTCTCCCAGCATCCCATAGCTTTACGAAATTCTGTGACATAAGAGGCTCCGGAAATACGTTAAATATACCCTAGAAGTAGATTAACTTAATGTTATAAATTCTCCGAAAGGCGAGAACGGAATTGGGATTAAGCACCACTAAAATGTTCAAGGCAAAACAATGAACATTTAATCGCGTTTAATAACGTCATATTTAATATATTTCGGTGATCTGGTAAAGCTTAGTAAGCTAAGTTACATATTGCGCGTGATGCCCCTTTTCGACCCACCTTCAAAATCCGCGCGCCTGTTGTAATATCGGACGCGCTGGTCCAAACTCGTAATTTAGCTTAATAGCGCGCTTATTAAAACACAACGACGCCAATAGACGAATATATCGTTGGCAAAAGGTTCCATTGGGCGAAAGCAAAGACTAAAGAGACAGACACAGACAGCGAGATAACTTGGGACTAAACTAATCACGAAGGTTTCGTTCATATTTGAGACCCAAAACAAACTCGACGTACGCGACTATGTCCCAACTACAGTGCAAGCAACAACGAAAACATTACAAGGTCCATTTTTTTCAGTGGGGGTTTAAACAATCCTTTGTTTTATTCACCTTTCTTATATCTCCTTTAATATTACCACCAAGGAGAGAGAAAGAGGGGGTGAAGGGTGGTTAGGACGGATACTGATTCGAAGACACTAGCAAGTTGAGAGCGACAACGTAACCTAGCGTAGAAAGCTGTCAGCCATTAAAGCTGTTAATTCTCCTTAACTACCTTAGTCTGGATCAAATTAACTCGATACCGAGTTGCAAAGGCGGATGGAAGATATTTTTGGGCACAGGTTTTAGCGTTACAGTTAGGGACAAGCGGCGGGTTATATAGCTTTGATGGGAGAGCAGCTAGGGTTCAAAGGCGCGGCGGGGGCGGCGCTCCGTTATGGTCGAGGCTTTAATTTAGAGAAGCCATAAACAAAGATTCGGGTGAACCTCTTAGGCAGGGTGGTCCCGGTAAATTGCAACTGCAAATGCTTTTCGACGGCGGTTTCAAGATTGGCAAACCATTTGATGGAAAATAAGAAAAAGAGAGGACCCAATTCAAAATTTCTTTCTTCTTTCATCGTGCACCTTCCGGAATTATTTTACAAGCCTTACTTGCTCCTCGTGCACCTTCCGGAATTATTTTACAGACCTTACTCTCTCTCCTCGTGCACCTTCCGGAATTATTTTACAGACCTTACTCTCTCTCCTCGTGCACCTTCCGGAATTATTTTACAGACCTTACTCTCTCTCCTCGTGCACCTTCCGGAATTATTTTACAGACCTTACTCTCTCTCCTCGTGCACCTTCCGGAATTATTTTACAGACCTTACTCTCTCTCCTCGTGCACCTTCCGGAATTATTTTACAGACCTTACTCTCTCTCTCCTCGTGCACCTTCCGGAATTATTTTACAGACCTTACTCTCTCTCCTCGTGCACCTTCCGGAATTATTTTACAAGCCTTAATTGCTCCTCGTGCACCTTCCGGAATTATTTTACAGACCTTACTCTCTCTCCTCGTGCACCTTCCGGATTATTTTAAAGACCTTACTCTCTCTCCTCGTGCACCTTCCGGATTATTTTAAAGACCTTACTCTCTCTCCTCGTGCACCTTCCGGATTATTTTAAAGACCTTACTCTCTCTCCTCGTGCACCTTCCGGATTATTTTAAAGACCTTACTCTCCTCGTGCACCTTCCGGATTATTTTAAAGACCTTATTCTCTCCTCGTGCACCTTCCGGATTATTTTAAAGACCTTATTCTCTCCTCGTGCACCTTCCGGATTATTTTAAAGACCTTATTCTCTCCTCGTGCACCTTCCGGAATTATTTTACAAATCTTACTGTTCCCTCGGGCAAATTTTGGACAATTTTACAAAATCTTACTCCTCCATCACGGTAACTTTACTTCCACTTATTTGTAAATCTATTTAAACTTCCCTATTAGCAAAATCACTCCATGTATTACGAACATCAACAATTCTGTTGCCATTAACTAACAAGGAACTCAAATATTAGGAGTCCACAAATTTCAGCAATTAAATAACTACAGTTACAAATGAGGTAAATCGTTAAGGCAAGCAAAACGTTCGTACGTAACTAGACCACCCTTGAAAATGTTACGGGACTTAAAAGGGAAAGGGTGGAGGTGGGGCGTTGTGCCAGTAAAGGTCCAAAAGGATGAACTGAAAAGCGAGGAAATGCAAAAGGATTATAATTGGAAACTTAATAAAGAGACTCGCGGCATCGCGGAAGCTGCTTGGATAAGTGTATAAAGATTCCAAAAAGCTATAGGTGGCCCGCGACGCGCCACTGCAAAAGGCACGCAAGACGCAACGCGCCATTTAAGCTTCCCCTGACTACGCCAAATAATAGCTAAGACGCTAAATTAATTCCTATATTGATTTTCGTCTATTTCCTAAAGCTTCCAAACGATATACGGAACCGTATCCTCCAGGCACCAAAGAGAATACCAAACAGGAGTAGATGATCATTCAATTTTAGCTTACAATACACTCTTAACCCAGAACACCACGGTTCCATTACGCGTCGTCTCCACACTGGCAAGCATAGAGAGCTTCGGTTGGGGAGGAGTCAATATACGTGAGATAATTTACACGGCCATACTGAGTTGAATGCAGGAGAAAAAATGTGAAAGCCACCAATATGGCTGCCAGTACCATGTTAACACTTAGGAGGGTGTGACGTTCTACTCACCCAAATGAGCAGAACGTTACAGTGCAAAAGCCTCTGTTAAGGCAACGAAGTCCTCCCAACATCCTCAGCGTTTTGGTAGGGTCGTACGGTAAATAAAAGTCGACAACAATGCCCCCTGTGTCTTAGAAATAGAAGCTAATTCTCAAATGTCGCTAGGCGGCAGTACTTAAAAACCTCCTCCCATAGGTAGTAGCGTGCACAAGATACTATGGGAGACTTTCATTGTCACACTCACACATGGACCACGAACATTTCGATTCCATCTCATCTCTCATTCCAGGAAAAAGTACGAGCTAGGTTCTCAGGTCTTATATAAGTTCTGGTTTTGATTAATACCAGTTCGATAAATGGGAGTCGCTCTTATCGATTCTTTTCGGGGGTTTATTCCCGAAACTAAAACGGAGTGAATATTTCGAGTCCCCCATGCAATTGAAGCAACCATTTGTAGGTGTTACTCCAGTAAGGTATTCTCTTTTATGGTAGGGGAGGGATTGGGGGTGTCACTACTACAGTATATTCTCTCCCTTTTAGTTCGTTTCATGAAGTTTTCCGTGTCCGTGATCAAACAAGGTTTTGATACGAAGCAGCTATGAAGCAAAGGGAGCGTGAGAGGAGCTTTAAAGAGGAGTAGAGTAATGGGTTGGCGCGAAGGATGACTGCACGCGTTGTGTGTGAGCAGTCTGTGTGTGTGTTATGGAACAAAAACTTGATTCTCAACTCTCGTGGACTCCACACAACTCCTCCCGTTTGTAAGCGCCTCGGTAGTATAGCTCTCTCTCTAAGACAGAGCGGTTCCATAAATTATTTTAAAAGCGACTGACAAGAATGATACGTTTCCTCGCTATCAAAAAAAGGTTGCTGAATACTGACATTTAAAAATAAATGGCGGCGGAAAAGGTCCTAGATCGCAATAAGTCGTCGCGTTTAATCAGGCCTGAGCTGAAGTCAAATTTGTAATGTTCTCTAAAATTGCTTTTTTATGTATCAGGAACTCTGCGCAAAGACGATTAAGTATGGAATAGGAATAAAGACGCGTGTTAGAAACGCTGAACTAGAAACTTAATTAGTTCTTGAAGAAACTGATCTACCAGACTGACATTAAAACACGAGGAAAGAAATAAAGCGCGCGTATGTGTCTGTCGCTATCAAGTGGAGCGAAATATTGGCTAAACGGGTTTGGCGCTCTTTTTACATATAAAACAAGGGGCACGCGATATTGCGTTAACTCTTCATCCTAAACTCCCTTCATTCTTCTTAGCACCGCGAGGCGGCGTTCCTGCTGCAGCTAATTCTTTTTAATTTGAGTTGGAAAAGCCTTTTCCTTTCCACTTGGATGCTCTGACACAATAGAAGTTGTCAGCTCTCTCTACGCTCGTTCCAACGAAGGAAAATTACCAACGCGCTACTCCATGGAACCCCCAAATTCTTTCTCCCTCCCCACGGTTAAGTAATATTAAAAAAGGACCACTAATTGGGCTCGCATAGTCGCTTCTTACTTTTCCAATTCTTCCCCCTATTTCCTACAAGTTAAAGCCCGTCGTTCACATAGACAAGTATTTAGTGGAACGTAGTCTCAAGTTACCTTTTTTCCATTCTAAGGAATTACACGGCCAACTGTTACAGTTTGTTTTTTTAAAGGTTGGCCGTATGTTGACTCTCATGGCCGATAAGTATACAAAAGAAGTTTAAGATTTTCGTGGGCGACGGGCTTATAAATCACCAAAAACGTGCATCGAATATCTGACCCTTCGAACAATAAAGCGAACTTCCCATTTTTGGCAGTAGGGAAATAATTATCTAATTTATTTCATGAATATTGAAATGATATATAACCCGGTAAACAAAAATTCGAAGATTAATTTCATTGTTTGTGCAATGAAATAGTTAAAAGAAATTTAAGTCAATTTCAATCCATAAAGTGTTCAAGAACTTAATAGATAATTAATACACCTCATATTCGTGGAAGTAATGGCGTAATTCGGATTCTTACATACGCCTAAACAACTGTTTATTCATGAATCATTAATTTCAACAAGGCAACTCGAGAAGAAGAAAAAAAAAATATGAATAATGATTTCGGAAAAGCTTTTAAAACAGAATGAAAGTCTATTAGCGTCCGCGACATTGTGTTCAAAGGAATTAAAACCGATTTTCAAAAGAGCGGCAAGGCAACTTAGACTTCGAAATTGAATATGAAATCTGGTTCGTTTTGAATAGAGTAAAGAATGCGTATCACGTGACATTTGACACGAGAAAACCCATAAAAATGTGGGTCGTATATCCATACCCCTCCCCTTTGGTGCCCCGGTATCCAGTCGTCATAAAAAAGTTGGTGATTAAAAAACCTTTGACTAAAAAATGGCAGTGTATCTAAATTGCAAAATCGTGATGCTACTCTTTCCGAAAAACGGTGATTATAAGAACGAAGAACGAGGCCGAAAGGTTTCTTCTAGCGTAAAAATACAAATATATCGTTACGTATTGTTAATAAATGGTCCAAAAAATTAAAGTCCATCAAGTAACTCTGGGAAATGAGGGTGAGTGGTGGTGGTGGTAGTGTGGATGGGGAGGAATTATTATGTCCCTTCGAAATACCTCTCTCTCTCTCTCCTCTTTCCTCCGTCGCATCCAGCTCTTTCCCCGAACTGGCGACCAAAGCAATTTGGATGGTCTCGCGCGAATGGCCCGAAAGAGGCGCCGGAGCAGCCAAAAATCGATCTGCCTCCAAGGATGATGGTGGTGGCACTGTGACATCACGACCTAACAGGATCGAGACGCGTTCGCATTCTACGATGCTCCGTATAAAAGTTTCAATTTCGGATATAAATATTTTGATGCAGCGCTATCTTTCTTACCGGGTGGGGTCAAGGTTGATTCTCATGCAGGAGTCAAAACACAATTCCAAATCTCTTCCAGGAGTCAAAAAATATTCCAAGGGTCAAACAATACAAAAAGAATCTCTCAAATAAGTTTTAAAAAAACTACAAATCTCTTACAGGATTCAAGCAATTTATTTTCATTCAAGACGTAGGCGGGTTTGGGTTTACCCAAGGTTAATAAATTCCCTCGAAAAAACCAAGAATCAACAGTCAACTTCAGTCTTCACACAAATATAAAAACAGTAAGAATGACTCTGTCCTTTTTGTGTCATTTTTGGTAAAATTAGTTCACCATCTACGTATGGATCACGAAAGCAAAGGTGGGTTGGGTCGGTGGGTGTCGGCGATGGAATCAATAGACATTTAAGCAACCCCGAACGCGATCAGTTGGCCAAGTTGATCCCCGGCGGCTGTTTCCATAATATAATGGGTGATCCGGCGGCATAATTCACCTCTCGGGTGCGGAGGGCTCTTTTTATACGCCATTTCGGGGTATTCTCCGTATATTTCATAAGAGGAGCAGGGGGTGCAACTGAAAATCGGATTCGACGCCCACGATATATATAAACCCCCCCAAAAAATTAACCGGACGTTGTCAAAAATTAAATTCCTTAGTCTTTCAAGGAACTGTCTTTTGCTGATAAAATTGATAAGCGTATTGATAACTTCGATTTTAATCCACTTCGAACGGAAAAGAAGAAGAGAGAAAAAGCGAATGAAATCGAGCAGCAAGCCAGGCGAAGTATGGGTGCTAGAAGACTAAAATCGTAGATTGCACAACAGCGGGGACAAAACGTATCCCAGTGTAAGTGGGTAAAGGTGGCTGATAAAACTTGAGTATTCACACCATTAAAATATACCAAATGAGCTTGAATATATTTAAAAAATAACAGCTTTCAAAACGTATCCTTTGCGACAAATAATACCGAACACAAGTTAAAAAAACCATCAAAAATAATTTTTTCCAGCTAGGTATATTTACTGCTCTTCGACATACTCAAATTTATCAACTCAGGAAGGTTAGGTATACGGGGGGGGGGGGGGTATCGTTTTCGAACGCCGAGTGTTTATACAGGCGAGAAGATACGAGATTCTGGCAGTTTGGATCTCTTTTACGAGTAAAACTGTCCGATTCGATCTCCTCCCACCTTTTCGAACAAATACCCTTTTCGTTTCTTTTTCCCAATTTTGGATTTGTGACTACTTCAAAAACCTGAAGAGTTTTTCCGCGGGCCTAGTAAGTGCAAACGGGGATTAGATTTTTTTATAGAACTGAAGAAATATGACTTTGCTATACTACTAAACTTGTTTGTTACAGAAGTTCTTGCCAAGAGACTGAGAGAGAGAGAGACTCGTAATCGAGTTAAGTTCGCCAAGAAACCTACTATATATATCATCGTTAACTCAACTAGACTTCGACAATACTCGACGACGACATCCAGTTAATCTAATTGGTTTCGCCGATCTTATTAGAAACCCCTTTAAAAAGAGTTCTTTACTCCAGAAAACCGATCACTAAATAGCTTGGCACTCGCACTTGTAGCAGGCAACCTTTCGGAATTAATCTTTTAACTTCAAAGTGTAACCTTCGACATTTTCCAGCTTAATATACACCTCAACACTCAACCTTTCGCAAACTATACTGATTTACACCTTATCAAGTCAGTCTGATTTACACCTGAAATTTAAACTTGTCGCAAACTCATCCTGATCTGTTCGACCGCTCAACACTCAACCCGTCGCAAACTCCAGCCACATTAACACCTCAACACCAAACCCATCGCAAACTCCAGCCCCATTAACCCCTCAACACCCAACCCGTCGCAAACTCCAGCCCCATTAACCCCTCAACACCCAACCCGTCGCAAACTCCAGCCACATTAACCCCTCAACACCCACCCCAGTAGTGTAAAGCCGCACTTCGTACCTCCGTAGGTGTAGAATGTAGGTGTAGAATGTAGGTGTAGAGTGTAGGTGTAGAATTTCAAGGTCACCCTCTCGCCACGCCCCCTTGGGAAACTCGCGCGCGCCCCCTGGAAAACTCGCGCGCGCCCCCTCGCGGGAAAACTCGCGGGCCCCCGCGCGCCCCCTGGCGGCTGCGCCCCCTCGCGGGAAAACTCGCGCGCGCCCCCTGGCGGCTGCGCCCCCTCGCGGGAAAACTCGCGCGCCCCCTCGCGGGAAAACATTGCGCGGGAATCTGGCAGTCCTGTCTACAACTGTCTCTGTGACGTCATTGGCGGGAAAATCTACAACTGTATCTATGACGTCATTGGCGGGAAAACACCGTGCGCCGCCTATTGGGAAACTCCTCCCTTCTACAACTGTATCTGTGACGTCATTTGAAGAATTGTATTTGTGACGTCATTGATAAGAGACGAGAATGGATAGCTTTAATACATTGCCAAGGTTAATGTCTGTTGGAAGTTGCGCAATCCATTGTAATTTTTAGTTTGACTCAAAATTTCAACCTTTTTTCAAGGAGTTTATTTTGATTATGGTATTGTTTTAATGGTAATTAAAAGGTACACGTAAAAGCGTAATTAACCTCTGAAAATCAAAGTGTTACTGGTGTGTTAGCGTCTATTTGTAAGCCTTGGTTAAATTCTGCCTATAATAATCCAACAATTGTGACGTCATTCGAAGAGTTGTTGTATCGCGTAACGTATATTAAGGGGTGGCGGTAAAGTTTTATCATTGCTAAATGAAAATGTGTCAGGTTCATAACGATACAGTAGAGGTTTGGGTCGGTAATGGCTTACTGGAAAAGGACTGATACGGGTGTAGAGTTATACTTACAAAAGGAACAAAGATTTGACAGCTCAAACGGAATCAAATACCAGTACTTAGTTTCAAAATACAATCACAGAAAAGTAAGCGTGTGTAAATACTCTCCTTTCAAATCATTCGTATTCAAAACAATTCACATCTAATTTTTCTATTAGTATCGTACTAAAGTCAACGTTAGAGGCAGAGACTACCCCGTTTACAGGCCAACACCAAACGCCAGGACTCGTCCTAACGTGTCTAAACCTAACCTACCTCCAAGTTATAACGTTATTACGTAAGGTGGCGAGAAGAAATTCCACCGCAGAATTTGTATTAGTCTTAGACGTTGATATGATGCCCAACTATAACCTCCACGAAATGTTCCTGGAGTATGCCTGAGAAAATAGGCTCTTTCTCGAATCTCGAAAAGATGATAAAACTGTTTACGTTGTACCCGCATTCGAAATGAAAGAAATAGCCCAAATACCCAAGGATAAAACTGACAACGTTTGGAAATGATGGGCGCCCACCTCTTTTACATCGAGCTTTGTTGGAAATGTCAGAAACATATTGACTACGAAGCCTGGTATAGAGAACCAATGACTAATAAGTTAGCTGTCATTTTTGAAGTCTTGTGGAGAGATCCTTGGGAACCTTCTTCTTCAGCAGAAATTCAGCGCCTTATCATGATGAAAGGTTTAGACAATATGACTTTAATTTAAAAGTCAAGTAAGACCAAGATACCACCGTGTGTAGAAAGAAGAAACCATCGATAACTAACCCATTGATTGATATCTTTGTAGGTTTGCGAATTACACGTTGTAAGATACTAATTTTCAGTTTTAAATAACGCTTTTTGTCATCCATTATGGCCTGAAAATGGCCAACTCATTCCATAAAGAAAAGGATACCGATCAAGAAAAGAGCCGTATCTTATTTCGACAGTTCAAAACTGAACTAAAGGAAAAATATCCAGACTCCTCCAGGAAGTGCTACTGATCTCGAAGCTTCCATTTACATGAAAAAAAGAAGTAATTTATCAGGTTAGTTTTAAAGAGTAAGTAAAAAGAAAATCAAATCTACCTTCCATTGTGTATAAAACACTGGTCCCGGAAGCTTTGGAACAGATTTTGGCTGTTATGAAAAAACTGTCTCCATTGAGGAACTCTATTTAGATAATATAGGAGTTAAATGGTGTATATTCGTACAAGTTATTCTTATAATGACGTTATTTAATGTAAAGATTTGTATTTTAAAATAGGGATTTTGCTCATAAACTTGCATTGGTTTTGATAAGTAATCCAAATGTACCTTTTCATACTTTCGACCTATCAAATAACCTAAAAGAAGATAAAGGTAATATATTTACTAACGAAAAAAGAAATATCAAAGACAAATAACAACAATAGCTCTTCATTGTATTTCTTAATGAAATATCTCTTGTCAATTAATTGTAAAGAAAAACAGAAAATAAATGTTACCAATAAACATTGTGGTGAACTTTTTATGAGGATATTATTTCTGCATTTTTCATAATAGCGCTGAACTGCCTATCTGTACGAGGTTGAATTCAGGGTTCGTACAAACCTGGGAAACTGGGAAAACTAAGGCAAATAAATAACTTTCAAAAATTCAGTGTTTTTCTTCTTGGCGGTCTAGTGTAAACATGTTTTACTGTGCTTTGGTGTGTTTTATTGTAGTTTTGTTGTGGTATAGTGTAGTTTTAGAGTGTTTTATTGTACTTTTATTGTGTTTTATTGTAGTTTTATTGTACCTTAGTGTATTTTTTTGTGTTTTACTGTGTTTTATTGTAGTTTTTTTGTATTTTATTGTAGTTTTATTGTACTTTTAGTGTATTTTATTGTGTTTTATTGTACCTTAGTGTATTTTATTATGGTATAGTGTAGTTTTAGAGAGTTTTATTGTACTTTTATTGTACTTTTAGTGTGTTTTACTGTGTTTTGATTTGGTTTTATTGCGTTTTACTGTGTTATGGTGTGTTTTTATTGTAGTTTTAGTGTATTTCAGTGTATTTTGTTGTAATTTAAGTTATTTGTCATAAATTCACAAAGTTTCTGTAAGACTCAATATCATATTGAACATAATAATACGTGGAACAAAGTATTTAGTTTATTATTAGTTTATTTAGTTTATTATTATTATTAGTTTATTATTATTATTAGTTTATTTAGTTTATTATTATTATTTAGTTTATTATTATTATTAGTTTATTTAGTTCATTATTAGTTTATTATTATTAGTTTATTTAGTTTATTATTATTATTTATATATATTATGCATTTATAACATTAAAGTAAAACGAAATAAATTTCCTTACCTACATCCCCAATATAACTCCAAAATTATTATGATATTTTTCGTTTGAATCAACTAACCATTCCACGAACATCTGTCACGACAAAACGGAAACAGTAGGTGTACCATTTTTGAACGCTTTTCTCCCAATACCAGTTCAGTATAAATCTCTTCAACTAGAAAGTGTATTTTATTGTCCTTTTCGTGTATTTTATTATGGTATAGTGTACTTTTAGTGTGTTTTATTGTACTTTTAGTGTATTTTATTGTGTTTTACTGTATTTTCTTGTACTTTATTGTAATTTTAGTGTATTCTATTGTGTTTTACTGTGTTTTACTGTATTTTCTTGTACTTTATTGTAATTTTAGTGTATTCTATTGTGTTTTACTGTGTTTTCTTGTACTTTATTGTACTTTTAGTGTATTTTATTGTGTTTTACTGTGTTTTATTATAGTTTTATTGTACCTTTGTGTAGTTTTATAGTGTTTTATTTTACTTTTAGTGTATTTTATTGTGTTTTACTGTATTTTATTGTAGTTTTATTGTACTCTTAGTGTATTCTATTGTGTTTTACTGTACTTTATTGTATTTTCTTGTACTTTATTGTAATTTTAGTGTATTCTATTGTGTTTTACTGTGTTTTCTTGTACTTTATTGTAATTTTAGTGTATTCTATTGTGTATTTTATTGTGTTTTACTGTGTTTTATTGTAGTTTTATTGTACCTTAGTGTATTTTATTGTACTTTTAGTGTACTTTTAGTGTGTTTTATTGTACTTTTAGTGTATTTTATTGTGTTTTACTGTATTTTCTTGTACTTTATTGTAATTTTAGTGTATTCTATTGTGTTTTACTGTGTTTTACTGTATTTTCTTGTACTTTATTGTAATTTTAGTGTATTCTATTGTGTTTTACTGTGTTTTATTGTAGTTTTAGTGTATTTTATTGTACTTTTAGTGTATTTTATTATGGTATAGTGTACTTTTAGAGTGTTTTATTGTACTTTTAGTGTATTTTATTGTGTTTTACTGTGTTTTACTGTAGTTTTTTTGTACCTTAGTGTAGTTTTAGGTTTTCGTGACACCTTAAGCAATATGGTTTTTTGTTGGGGCATGCAAAAACATTTTCTAATTTAAAATAGTCTTTTACAACGTGATTACCGTGACACCAATCGGGAATATTGTGCGGTAATTGTGAGGGGCGCGTCATAACATAATTGTACTGTAGAAATGAAAGTTTATAATGCGCTTTAACTCGAAAACCTCTTGTGCCGAAAGATAGTTTAAAATGTTTGAATCGAGACACTCACCGGTTGCAGCGAGTGATTCTTCCAGTTCAGTAGCGATATGAGTTGGTAAACAACCCGAATAAAGATCATGCCGAGAAGCGAGTTCATACTCGTATAGTATATTAAAAGTTTCGCGCGACGCTACTTTAGCCAAGGTATACAGAGAAGGTATGTTCGATAAAGACATGACTAACAGTTTTTTTTATAAAGCAAAGGCAAGGTTGGTTGATGTCAAAGATAATTTGAAATAAACGTATGACGTCAAGGTTATCCGTGTTAAAAATATATTTTTATCACGGTATAGGCGCTATATTATTCACCTTGAGGTATAGAGAACCAACCTATTCGTTATACGTATATTTCAAATTATCTTTGACGCCAACTAACCTTGTTTTCGCTTTATAAAAACACCTGTTAGTTATAACGGAGCAAAATATAACACGGTATAGGCGCTATATTATTCACCTTCAGGTATAACGAAGTCTCGGATCCTAGCTAGCTTAATAGTATTTTATGGAACGAAGTCTATAACCAGCAACTGTTGGAAGAATCACTCGCTGCAACCGGTGAGTGTCTCGATTCAAACATTTTAAACTATCTTTCGGCACAAGAGGTTTTCGAGTTAAAGCGCATTATAAACTTTCATTTCTACAGTACAATTATGTTATGACGCGCCCCTCACAATTACCGCCCAATATTCCCGATTGGTGTCACGGTAATCACGTTGTAAAAGACTATTTTAAATTAGAAAATGTTTTTGCATGCCCCAACAAAAAACCATATTGCTTAAGGTGTCACGAAAACCTAAAACTACACTAAGGTACAAAAAAACTACAGTAAAACACAGTAAAACACAATAAAATACACTAAAAGTACAATAAAACACTCTAAAAGTACACTATACCATAATAAAATACACTAAAAGTACAATAAAATACACTAAAACTACAATAAAACACAGTAAAACACAATAGAATACACTAAAATTACAATAAAGTACAAGAAAATACAGTAAAACACAGTAAAACACAATAGAATACACTAAAATTACAATAAAGTACAAGAAAATACAGTAAAACACAATAAAATACACTAAAAGTACAATAAAACACACTAAAAGTACACTAAAAGTACAATAAAATACACTAAGGTACAATAAAACTACAATAAAACACAGTAAAACACAATAAAATACACAATAGAATACACTAAAATTACAATAAAGTACAAGAAAACACAGTAAAACACAATAGAATACACTAAAATTACAATAAAGTACAAGAAAATACAATAAAGTACAGTAAAACACAATAGAATACACTAAGAGTACAATAAAACTACAATAAAATACAGTAAAACACAATAAAATACACTAAAAGTAAAATAAAACACTATAAAACTACACAAAGGTACAATAAAACTATAATAAAACACAGTAAAACACAATAAAATACACTAAAAGTACAATAAAGTACAAGAAAACACAGTAAAACACAATAGAATACACTAAAATTACAATAAAGTACAAGAAAATACAGTAAAACACAGTAAAACACAATAGAATACACTAAAATTACAATAAAGTACAAGAAAATACAGTAAAACACAATAAAATACACTAAAAGTACAATAAAACACACTAAAAGTACACTATACCATAATAAAATACACGAAAAGGACAATAAAATACACTTTCTAGTTGAAGAGATTTATACTGAACTGGTATTGGGAGAAAAGCGTTCAAAAATGGTACACCTACTGTTTCCGTTTTGTCGTGACAGATGTTCGTGGAATGGTTAGTTGATTCAAACGAAAAATATCATAATAATTTTGGAGTTATATTGGGGATGTAGGTAAGGAAATTTATTTCGTTTTACTTTAATGTTATAAATGCATAATATATATAAATAATAATAATAAACTAAATAAACTAATAATAATAAACTAATAATGAACTAAATAAACTAATAATAATAATAAACTAAATAATAATAATAAACTAAATAAACTAATAATAATAATAAACTAATAATAATAATAAACTAAATAAACTAATAATAAACTAAATACTTTGTTCCACGTATTATTATGTTCAATATGATATTGAGTCTTACAGAAACTTTGTGAATTTATGACAAATAACTTAAATTACAACAAAATACACTGAAATACACTAAAACTACAATAAAAACACACCATAACACAGTAAAACGCAATAAAACCAAATCAAAACACAGTAAAACACACTAAAAGTACAATAAAAGTACAATAAAACTCTCTAAAACTACACTATACCATAATAAAATACACTAAGGTACAATAAAACACAATAAAATACACTAAAAGTACAATAAAACTACAATAAAATACAAAAAAACTACAATAAAACACAGTAAAACACAAAAAAATACACTAAGGTACAATAAAACTACAATAAAACACAATAAAAGTACAATAAAACACTCTAAAACTACACTATACCACAACAAAACTACAATAAAACACACCAAAGCACAGTAAAACATGTTTACACTAGACCGCCAAGAAGAAAAACACTGAATTTTTGAAAGTTATTTATTTGCCTTAGTTTTCCCAGTTTCCCAGGTTTGTACGAACCCTGAATTCAACCTCGTACAGATAGGCAGTTCAGCGCTATTATGAAAAATGCAGAAATAATATCCTCATAAAAAGTTCACCACAATGTTTATTGGTAACATTTATTTTCTGTTTTTCTTTACAATTAATTGACAAGAGATATTTCATTAAGAAATACAATGAAGAGCTATTGTTGTTATTTGTCTTTGATATTTCTTTTTTCGTTAGTAAATATATTACCTTTATCTTCTTTTAGGTTATTTGATAGGTCGAAAGTATGAAAAGGTACATTTGGATTACTTATCAAAACCAATGCAAGTTTATGAGCAAAATCCCTATTTTAAAATACAAATCTTTACATTAAATAACGTCATTATAAGAATAACTTGTACGAATATACACCATTTAACTCCTATATTATCTAAATAGAGTTCCTCAATGGAGACAGTTTTTTCATAACAGCCAAAATCTGTTCCAAAGCTTCCGGGACCAGTGTTTTATACACAATGGAAGGTAGATTTGATTTTCTTTTTACTTACTCTTTAAAACTAACCTGATAAATTACTTCTTTTTTTCATGTAAATGGAAGCTTCGAGATCAGTAGCACTTCCTGGAGGAGTCTGGATATTTTTCCTTTAGTTCAGTTTTGAACTGTCGAAATAAGATACGGCTCTTTTCTTGATCGGTATCCTTTTCTTTATGGAATGAGTTGGCCATTTTCAGGCCATAATGGATGACAAAAAGCGTTATTTAAAACTGAAAATTAGTATCTTACAACGTGTAATTCGCAAACCTACAAAGATATCAATCAATGGGTTAGTTATCGATGGTTTCTTCTTTCTACACACGGTGGTATCTTGGTCTTACTTGACTTTTAAATTAAAGTCATATTGTCTAAACCTTTCATCATGATAAGGCGCTGAATTTCTGCTGAAGAAGAAGGTTCCCAAGGATCTCTCCACAAGACTTCAAAAATGACAGCTAACTTATTAGTCATTGGTTCTCTATACCAGGCTTCGTAGTCAATATGTTTCTGACATTTCCAACAAAGCTCGATGTAAAAGAGGTGGGCGCCCATCATTTCCAAACGTTGTCAGTTTTATCCTTGGGTATTTGGGCTATTTCTTTCATTTCGAATGCGGGTACAACGTAAACAGTTTTATCATCTTTTCGAGATTCGAGAAAGAGCCTATTTTCTCAGGCATACTCCAGGAACATTTCGTGGAGGTTATAGTTGGGCATCATATCAACGTCTAAGACTAATACAAATTCTGCGGTGGAATTTCTTCTCGCCACCTTACGTAATAACGTTATAACTTGGAGGTAGGTTAGGTTTAGACACGTTAGGACGAGTCCTGGCGTTTGGTGTTGGCCTGTAAACGGGGTAGTCTCTGCCTCTAACGTTGACTTTAGTACGATACTAATAGAAAAATTAGATGTGAATTGTTTTGAATACGAATGATTTGAAAGGAGAGTATTTACACACGCTTACTTTTCTGTGATTGTATTTTGAAACTAAGTACTGGTATTTGATTCCGTTTGAGCTGTCAAATCTTTGTTCCTTTTGTAAGTATAACTCTACACCCGTATCAGTCCTTTTCCAGTAAGCCATTACCGACCCAAACCTCTACTGTATCGTTATGAACCTGACACATTTTCATTTAGCAATGATAAAACTTTACCGCCACCCCTTAATATACGTTACGCGATACAACAACTCTTCGAATGACGTCACAATTGTTGGATTATTATAGGCAGAATTTAACCAAGGCTTACAAATAGACGCTAACACACCAGTAACACTTTGATTTTCAGAGGTTAATTACGCTTTTACGTGTACCTTTTAATTACCATTAAAACAATACCATAATCAAAATAAACTCCTTGAAAAAAGGTTGAAATTTTGAGTCAAACTAAAAATTACAATGGATTGCGCAACTTCCAACAGACATTAACCTTGGCAATGTATTAAAGCTATCCATTCTCGTCTCTTATCAATGACGTCACAAATACAATTCTTCAAATGACGTCACAGATACAGTTGTAGAAGGGAGGAGTTTCCCAATAGGCGGCGCACGGTGTTTTCCCGCCAATGACGTCATAGATACAGTTGTAGATTTTCCCGCCAATGACGTCACAGAGACAGTTGTAGACAGGACTGCCAGATTCCCGCGCAATGTTTTCCCGCGAGGGGGCGCGCGAGTTTTCCCGCGAGGGGGCGCAGCCGCCAGGGGGCGCGCGCGAGTTTTCCCGCGAGGGGGCGCAGCCGCCAGGGGGCGCGCGGGGGCCCGCGAGTTTTCCCGCGAGGGGGCGCGCGCGAGTTTTCCAGGGGGCGCGCGCGAGTTTCCCAAGGGGGCGTGGCGAGAGGGTGACCTTGAAATTCTACACCTACACTCTACACCTACATTCTACACCTACATTCTACACCTACGGAGGTACGAAGTGCGGCTTTACACTACTCACCCCGTGGCAAACTCCAGCCACATTAACCCCTCAACACCCACCCCGTCGCAAACTCCAGCCACATTAACCCCTCAACACCCACCCCGTGGCAAACTCCAGCCACATTAACCCCTCAACACCCAACACAAGGCAAATTCCAGCCACATTAACCCCTCAACACCCAACCCAAGGCAAATTCCAGCCACATTAAGAACTAAAAATTAAACCTATCACAAATTACAACCAAATTTACACTCCAACACAAACTGATTTGAACCGGCATCCATAATAAGTGCTTTCAATCTTACAATACATTAAGAAACCCAGCTCTCAGCCTCTCTCTCCACTCCAAAAAAATATAGAGAAATTAAATATCCTTCCTTCGATAGATTTTCCCACAGATAATAAAGGAATAAAGATTAACAAGAAAGGGGCGTGGTATTTAGGCACATCTAAAATACCATTCTTCGAACACTGTCAGGTCCATAAAGCCCTCTAAAAACCATTTTTTTACCTCTCCGAGTGACGTATGTCACGGAGAGGTTCTGTAACGATCGTGTGTGTCTGTGTGTCTGTCTGTCTGTCTGTGTGTCTGTTGTTACACCCACGTGACCGCGTTCGCAGTTTCCAAATCGGAGCAAATGTGTTCGCCATTTCCGAACTGCATTCACAGTCACGGAAATGGCTCCTCTACTTGAGTTCTCACACCACCATCTTCTGGTCTTCGTCCATCCCACACGGACACCAGTCTTTACTTACTGGCTTCTAATCACTACCATCTTTTGATCTTCGTCCATCCCACATGGACACCAGTCTGTACATACTGGCTTCTAATCACCACCATCTTTTGATCTTCGTCCATCCCACATGGACACCAGTCTGTACATACTGGCTTCTAATCACCACCATCTTTTGATCTTCGTCCATCCCACATGGACACCAGTCTGTAAATACTGGCTTCTAATCACCACCATCTTCTGGTCTTTGTCTATTCCACATAGACACCAATCTGTCTCATTGGCTTCTACTCCATTATCATCGTTTGGTTTTAGGATATACGCGGCGATCAGCTAGGGTTACGAGAAACGTCTAGCCTCCCTAAGGTGGGATCGCCACCAAAGGTTTTCGCAATTGCGCTTTTTCCTTACTATTATAATGGAAACGAATCGTATATATACCCCAAAATTTGAAGAAAGCGGGCAAGAGGGGTACCCTTCACTTTAAACGTCAATATTAGCAAAGTTTGAGATGATAATAGGTATAACTTTATTTTAAACGATTTAACTATTATTAATGTTAATTATTGAAGATTAAAATAATTAAAAATAATTATATTTATTTAAATATTAAAGATAATCTTGTTTCTCAACTCAAAATTAATACGGAAAGAGTTAAAAAGCAGTCTATGTTTTTGTCTGTGTGTGTCCGTCCATTGTTACACTAGTGCGTCGCGTTAGCAGTTAGCCTTGTGTTGATGTGTTAAGAAATCATACAGAACCTTAATATTCCCTTTTTCCATAATATAAAGTGAATATGTGGAAGTATTTTTCGTAATTATGATGCATTTAGTACTTTTGTAGCTTTAAAGCTCTGTTTCATTTTGATATTCCAAATATTTTTTTTAATATTGTTATTTGAAATGGCTGTTTATATATTACTTAAGCTATACTACATCTGTATATAGAATAATCCTTGGTTGAGTGATTTCATGAAGGAAACTAAGTCCTAGAATCCGGCGGGTATATTAAGTATCATCCGCAATAGGCTTAGTGAAAGAAAGAGTAAATAATTGAGGCCTGAGGTGAAGTAAACTTTGGGCTTTGATTTTCGTGTCTGAAGTGAAGAGACATCAACGGTTCAGAGTGAGCCGAAAGTTAAATACACTATTAAATAATCAGGTTAAGATTTTATAATAGAAGAAAATATCATGGTGGCAACATAGATAATTAACACCAGGATCAGAAGGTCGGGGCAGAGCTTGCCGCGCTTTGTACAAACTGGGTAGGTTCTACTTCCGGAAACCAGCGCATGCGTACAGCGTAGAATCATGGTTAAATAATGCACGTGTGGAAAAACAAATTTCCCCACGTGCATTCTTTAAAGTTTTTATATAAACATTAGGCCTATCGGTTATCATCTTATAGTATCATAGGAGCATATCTTGGCACTATGGCTTTAACTGACTATAAACTACTTACTAGAAACAAAAGAAGGATAACCCTTAAAGGTCAGGTTAATTGATACTTTAGTATTTTCAATAATTATTGAAAAACATCCTAAGCCTCGGTTTAGATTAAGGGGTCACACGGGTGCCACGGGGCGGCGCGAACAACGAGCAGGCAGACCTCGTCTGCGCATAAGCGGAAGTCAACTGCAGAAGTTTGGCGTGCGCCCCCCCCCCGCACAAGCGCGGAAAAGAGAGATACACTAAGGAAGGCATACCTTCCGATCCCTGTGTATATTATCTATGGTGGCAATTAGAACAGTGAAAGGGCTAATGGAAAACGGGTAGTAGCTACAGACTTTTTATTCTCTTTATGGTGCGCATTGACTATTAGTGCGTCTAGCTACAATTTAGCTTTGGTGTTATTTAACGTTAACATTCATGTTGGCAAACTAAGAATATTGTTGAGGTGAGACGAGACGATAGTGTTTACACTGCAAACCAGTTGTGAATGTAGCTATCAGAATATACGGTAAACAGCTGAAGCGTGGACTTCATTTCCTGATCTTTTCCCTATTGACTGATTTCCATGTGTCCAAGATTTATCCTTATTGGATGTAAAATGTCGTCTGCTTTACTGTATTATTCGCTATGCTTGGAATACTGCTTCAGTATTTCGTAAATTTTTACTTCAAAAAAGAGAAATAATTCCATATCTAGGTAAATAAGTTTGTAGTAGTAGACCTCTTGACTCGGAGAGGTAATATTTTGGTTTTCCCAACTTGTTTTTTTAACATATCGTTGCTTAATATCTCCCTGTAAGCTTTATCGAAGACTAGGATAAGTTATTTGTGTGACCATCCAAAACAAGAGGAAGCATTGTAACTTAAAGTCAGCGCTGAAAAATAATAAAAAAAGAGCAAGAAAAATAATGGTCGACGGGGTAGAGGGTGAAGGGGAAAATGTTTGTTCGTGAGAATCGCCCTGGGGTCCTTTTCTTCAAATAATTGCGCTAAAAAGTTTTCCATTAATCCTGTTTCGCTAGCACACACGTATATAGAAAAGCTATATAGTGTATCTTGCATGGGAAGACGACGCGGCCTCAAAAATATCTACCTCTCTCTCTAATCAGAGACGTTCAAACCTTATTGGGACTAGAAGAGGGTGTTTAAGTATTTATTATCGCTCATTGGCTATTTTAGGATCTATTTTCGCAGTCCGGTAGAAGTTTATAAGTAGATGAAATTGTCCAATGCGACTATAAAAAATTAAGGGACATACTTTATAGAGTCTCTGCACTGCTCGATTCGGTTTAAGTTTTTGCAAGGCGTACCCTGAATTTTTCCAGATAATTAAAACATTTTGTCACACGATAATTTGTGAGTAGAGCCAACCACGAGAATACGAACTAAATAATTACAATTATAATCTTACTCTAAAGATTAATAACTAATTTATAACTGGAGTTTCAAGTCCCTTCAATATTAATTGAAGATCTATGATCTACTCTTCAGTAAGAAGAAGAAAAAAAAGCGAAATGATAAAAAATTACCAAAAAATTAAAGAAAGCTCTAGACTGTCTCGCGCTTTCTCAACGATATAACCTAAAGCCATGTTCACACATAAGTGGGAAACTAATTAATTACTTCTAGAACCAACTTGGTTTGTAGGTTAGTTTCTAGTTTTCAGGGATATTTCACCTGGGATGACACTAGACTTAGGAATATTTTCGCTTGCCTTAGCGGAACAACACTAAAGGGAGTCCTAACCAGCGTGGGAAACAAGGTGGTGGGTGGCACAGGGCAAATGACCAGTTTAAAAATTGCCTGGACCCGTTTAAAAATTAAATAGGAGGGGGGTCAGTGGTCCACGGAACCACTAAGAAAATTCAAGGGTAACCAGAGTTCAGACATTAACTCAACTATTTTATTTATCCACTTCTTGAGTTTAGCAGACGACGTGCCCTGGTCAATGGTCATGGACCAGTTTATTTATTACAGGACAGGGGGCTAATAGAAGCTTCGTAAAGAGTAAACCGAGGCTGTTGATTGGTAATGAAGAGGGTTTCAAAACTAATTGGGCAGACCAGTGTACGTGTGAACATAGCTTAAGTAAAAAAAAGGAGAAACCAGTTTTGGATAAGTCGAGGAGGACGGGTATATGGGGAAGCGCCATGCACTTTTATATAAGATATAAGGGGGTTAAGGAAGGCGGTTCCACCACCACGCGCTCGAAACAAAATTAGGATGTAATCTTCACTTTTATACCACTTGTCTATTCTTATATAGCCACGTAATACAAAATGATATTTCTTTCGTTCATACTATATCGTACAACATCGAGGGCCCCGCTTTTATTTTTCAATCGACAAGAGAGAGAGAGAAAAGAGAAAGTTTTTTAACATAAAAGAGCTACAGATTCAAATGCTAAGAGGGCACAGCGTTTTATCCTCATACTACCTACATTCACGATACTTGAAAGAAGAATTTTGAAATAAAAATCTAGAACGAAATTAATCTACGCATTATTATAGCACTGTAAGGTGTATTAAACGTATTTAAAGTTTTGAAAGTAAATTCTGTTTAAGAGTGATTTACGATTTGCAAGTAAAATTTGTTTGCTTAGAGTGATTTTTTACCCAGTGGATTCCACTTGACGAAACTATATTTCATTGAAGGGGAATTAGCAAAACACATGGTCGATTGGTCGTGTTAAATTTAAATCATTATACATTTAAAGTTAATTAAGCTATAAATTTAATCACGGGTTACGTTTCAATGCAAGATAGTAGTAAAAAAGCGAGGATCAGAATATTGTCCTAGTTAATTTGCGTAAACAAGGTAATTAGTCAGGGTTCATACATCTTTTTAAAATTCGATTTCCTTGACATTTCCATGTGCAAGGTCACCTAATAAATGCGAGAGTTATTTTTTCGACTAATAGCTTCAGGAGTGGAGCAAAATTATTCTAGTCTCACTAATTTCCCTGAATTTATAACCCTGTTAATATAGTCACAAATATTTATGGCGGTATCAACTTTTAGTACCTAATCTGGACGCCATTTTCCAATATGGAGGTAGATTAAAAATATCTGCGCGAGCATCTAGTAGTTACAATCAATATTAATACAAAACTAATTTCAGCAAGGCCAAGATGGGGAAAAGGTCCTTGAGATACAGTGATTAATCAATGAATGTCTGAATTTCGCAAAACACGCAATTAGAGAAGAGAAATGTCAATTATATCATTAACGCCATGGACCCCGGTTATTTCAACAGATTACGCGCCCCATCTTCTTGTCCTTCGCACCAATCAAAACTGTCCAACCAACCACCTATAATCTTCCCATTTCCGGAAACCAAAATTAAACAAACCATTAAGAAGATCACTTTAAACGATTGCAATTACGTAAAAACGTCTCTATGGCAAATAACAAGGCAGTTAAGATCAAGCTCTTACTGCGTAATTAAACCTATCCCACTTTGCCAGCCCCCCCCCCCCGTCTTCGAAAAGCGGAAAACAATAAAAACACGCAAATATTTTCATTAGTTTGTCGATCTAGATTCTACATTTTGACGAAAAAGACAATGGAAAGAAAGAAACTAAAGGCAAGCACCCTGGATTAGTTTTAGGGGTTTTTTTTTATTCCATTTTCCTTCATTCTACTTAAGCATCTGATGGGATGTCCTGAGAATTTCGTGGGTGACGTAGCAATGCGTTATTTATTGAAGAATGCCAATAAGCTGTACCAGGTAAACAATAGAGAAGGGACACGTACGCGAAAAGACCACTCATTATATACATGCAGAGAAACTAACCAACACACAAGCGGAAGGCTGACCTCTTAGGTTCTTTCCCTCGTGCCAACCAAGAGGCTAAGTCAGAGGCAACCCGAGTTCACTACTGGCACTGTCCTGCCTCTAGCGGCACTTCTTGACGCGAGGGATGCTGAATAACGCAAGGAGGCATCCCCGTACCTGTGATGTTTTTCTTCTCTATTGTAATTAATTACATAATCTATTGCGGGCGCGTACTAGTATCAACGCTTCACTACAACAATTTTCCGTGTCGCCCATGGAATTCTCCGGACCTTTACAAAAATAGAGCCAGGGCTAAAAGAGGGCAGTGTTTCCTTTGAAAAATGGTTTGAGAAAGCAGGGTGGCTAGGGTCACGTGATGGGGGCAAAACTGGGGGGTGGGTGGGTGGGAAGTCTTAATATATTGCCGGGAAGAAACCAACTCCTAGGGAAAAAAGTCTTTTAATTAAGCTAGGGCTGCTATGGAAGAGGGGGAGATGGAAAAGAACAAGGGGTTCAGCAGCGCCTGAGAGTAGAAACTCCAAATGATCGTCTCAAATTAATCACCCTTTCTTTACGGAATTTTCTCTCTCTTCTTCTCTTAGTAACCATTCGTTACAGAAAGAGTGCATTCAAACCTGGCAGGAATTCTAAACATTTAACAGTAACCAATAATTTAACGGTATACTTCTCAAAGACGAAACTTTTAATTAAATATTCACGGCTTAATTAAATAAACGCATGGGTTGCCGAGACCCACGTTAGTTTCCCAGAGAAGGTTTTTTTCTCGCTGTAAATTTATTCTGCCTCTGTATTAGTCTACACAGGACCCTACGCCAGTTGGGCCATTTAAAAATGAACCCATTTAAAGAAGAAAGTCTCGAGTGAGATAATATTAGGCAATTTTCCTACGTTTTAAATGAATAACCATCAATAATTTCAACCTTTTTTGCATTTTTATTGGAGACCCGGGAAGGGGGATGAGACACTGGTGTGTTTTTTATCAGAAGTAAATCAACTGAAGTAAAATTAAAGTTGTCATATGGGTCGAGTTAATGTGCTTAGTTCATTCTTTTCTGATTAGAAAACGTTTCTATTCCTAATACTTCTAGTTTATGTACTTCTGGAAGAAATGCCTTATAAAGAATACCGTGAAATTTATCCATATTGGATATCATGAAGTAATGGCGGACTCATGGAAAATATCATGGAATAATGGCGGAATCATGGAAAATATCGTGGAATAATGGCGGAATCATGGAAAATATCGTGAAATAATGGCGGAATCATGGAAACTATCGTGAAATAATGGCGGAATCATGGAAACTATCGTGAAATAATGGCGGAATCATGGAAACTATCGTGAAATAATGGCGGAATCATGGAAACTATCGTGAAATAATGGCGGAATCATGGAAACTATCGTGAAATAATGGCGGAATCATGGAAACTATCATGAAATAATGGCGGAATCATGGAAACTATCATGAAATAATGGCGGAATCATGGAAAATATAAAAATAATGTCGGAATCGTGGGAAAAATCATAAAATAATGGCGGAATCGTCGGAAATATAATGAAATAATGGCGGAATCGTCGGAAATATCATGAAATAATGGCGGAATCGTCGGAAATATCATGAAATAATGGCGGAATCATGGAAAATATCATAAAAATAAGAAATTAACAATAACATCAAAAGAAAACGAAAAAAATAATTATAATACGGTGTGAATAATTTTTCCGAGTGATACGCCCCTCGTAAATACCTTAAAAATTATTTAAAACCTCGAGTAACTGGCTTAAATCGACTTTTCTTTAGTAAAACCAACTTATAAAAAACACGTACCAACACAGTTTAAAATTAAAACTAAACCCCGAACGCGGAATTATTCTTAGAAACTGGAGAGCAAACGTTTACTTTGAAAATAGAGAGACAGAGAAAAAAAATGGCGTCGGAATTATAGGAAAGATTAATCTGACTAATGAAAAATCTTCAACGCTGGAGGATCGAGAATTGAGGGTGCAAACGTTTTTGGCGCCAATAAGACCCGACAAGTGAGGGGTCCACGAGACCAAGGGCTTTTTAATATAGAAATATTTGCCAGCTTGATGTAATATTACACTAGCAGGGGCCAAGATACAGCCAGGCGGACGACTGACTAGTATAAGCCCTAGCTAAATACGCGGGTTTCCTTCCGAGTTGGCGATTATGTCGAACAAGCTTTCTAGGAATCCTGATATTGACGCCTCACCAGTTAATTAAACCTAAATGATCGTTAGCTATTGGATATTTTAATTACTTTACGCTTAGACACATAGCGCCGGGTTTATATTATTCCCAAAAAGAAAAATTATTAGAAATTGATTAAGATAAATTTCCTAGAATATGTTAATTATTTAACACTGATAATTAAGTATGGCTCAATTTAGCAACCCGTTTATCTTGTATCGTAATTTCTTCATAATAAGACCTTTCGATAAATTTCAATTTTCATAATAAAATAGAAATTAAAACAAGTTGGGAAAACCAAAATATTACCTCTCCGAGTCAAGAGGTCTACTACTACAAAGTTATTTACCTAGATATGGAATTATTTCTCTTTTTTGAAGTAAAAATTTTCGAAATATTGAAGCAGTATTCCAAGCATAAAGAATATACAGTAAAGCAGACGACATTTTACATCCAATAAGGATAAATCTTGGACCCATGGAAATCAGTTAATGGCAAAAAGAACAGGAAATGAAGTCTACGCTTCAGCTGTTTACCCTATATTCTGATAGCTACATTCACAACTGGTTAGCAGTGTAAACACTATCGTCTCGTCTCACCTAAACAATATTCTTAGTTTGCCAACATGAGTGTTAACGTTAAATAATTAACTTATGATAATACCAAAGCTAAATTGTAGCTAGACGCACTGATAGTCAATGCGCACCATAAAGAGAATAAAAACTCTGTAGCTTAGCCCTACTAATCTAATTGCCAACATGATCTTTTCTTCTATTATAAAATCTTAACCTGATTATTTAAGAGTGTATTTAACTTTCGGCTCACTCTGAACCGTTCATGTCTCTTCATTTCAGACACGAAAATCAAAACCCAAAGTTTACATCACCTCAGGCCTCAATTATTTACTCTATATTTCACTAAGCTTATTGCAAATAGTACTAGATATACCCGCCGGAGTCTAGTTCTTAGCTTTCTTCATAAAATTACTAAACCAAGGATTATTCTATATACAGATGTAGTATAGCTTTAGTAATTTATAAACAGCCATTTCAAATAATAATATTAGTAAAACTCTTTGGAATATTAAAATGAAACAGAGCTTTAAAGCTACAAAAGCACTAAATGCATCATAATTACGAAAAATATTTCATCATATTCACTTTATATTAAGGATAAAGGGAATATTATGGTTCTGTAGGATTTCTTTACACATCAAAACAAAACGAACTTCTAACGCAGCGCACTGCGGCACTAGTGTAATAACGGACGGACACACACAGACAATAACATAGACTGCTTTTTAACTCTTTCCGTATTAATTTTGAATTGAGAAACAAGATTATCTTAAATATTAAAATAAATATAATTAATATTTAATATTTTCTTCGTTAGTTATTCGCCTTATTGAACGTTACATCGTTTTAAAAAAGAACAATTAAACATTCTTGAGAGACCTGACTAATATTGGCGTTTGAAATGAAGCATACGCCCGTTGCGTCGCCTTACTCAAATAGGTAGTATATAAGGGTTTCGAATCGCAGCTATGGATAAGAACATCGCAATTGCGTGAACCTTGGCGGAAGACCCCGTCAATGGAAGGCTAGACGTTTCTCGTAACCCTAGCCGATCGCCGCGTATGTCTTAACCTTAAGGATGATGGTGGTGTTAGAAGCCAGGTGTGCAGACTGGTGTCCATGTGGGATGGACAAAGAATTGAAGATGGTGGTGTTTAGAAGCCAGTAAGTACAGACTGGTGTCCATGTGGGATGGACAAAGAATAGAAGATGGTGGTGTTTAGAAGCCAGTAAGTACAGACTGGTGTCCATGTGGAATGGACAAAGACGAGAAGGTGGTGGTGTTTAGAAGCCAGTAAGTACAGACTGGTGTCCGTCCATGTGGAATGGGCGAAAAACTAGAAGATGGTGGTGTTTAGAAGCCAATAAGTTCAGACTAGTGTCCATGTGGGGTGGACAAATGAACAGAGTTGTTAAACAGGCAATGGAGTAATAGCCTGTAAGTCGAATACAATTTCCGGGACTGTAAATGCGGTCTGGAAATTGAATATACGTTTGCTCCGATTTGCAAACTGCGAACGCGGTCACGTGGGTGTAACAACGGACAGACAGACACACAGACACACAGACAGACACACAGACACACAGACAGACACACAGACACACAGACAGACACACAGACACACAGACACGTCGAAATTAGAACCTCTCCGTGACATACGTCACTCGGAGAGGTAATAAACACTTTTACGCTTTAAATAAGTTGAAATTCAATTCAAATAGTTTGAAACAAGAGTCTTAAGATAGTGTATTTCTTGTCGGGGTTGTCGTCCCGGTTTCGCTAACCCACATTTCTCTATACCTGCATGAAGAGAGACGCGTTTTTTTTTTTCTTTTTCTTTCAGCATCTCAATACCACGTCCCGGCAGCGCGTAAAAGAGCCGAAGACGTTTTTTTCTTACCTTCTTGGACATAGAAATGGGAAGGAAATACCGTTTCAAGATAGCTATACCCGATTAGAAAGTTTCGATACAGGGAAAGCCCTACATCCCAAAGAATGGTTAAAATTCTAACACTCTTTGCATGGCTTAGAGTCTAAGGTGGGTACGTTCCTAAAACATTTAAGAGTAGAAAACTACAGGGACTTTACTGTCAGACAACAAAAAAAGGGGGGGGGGGAATATAGACTATCTTGATGTTAAAAAATGTCTGGAATTTTCGATTCTATCAGGAAATGTGCATGAAAAGAATTTTAAAATCCCATAAAACTATATAAGTTTGATAATCCTGAAAGGTATGATGATGTAGGTGGGATTACCACCGCCCGCGTCTTCCGGTATTGTGGCATGTACAGATAAACATCATGAATTTAATGAATTCATACAAGAATTTCATACATTTAATATTGGTCTTAATTCCAACGCTAACAAAAATACGCCTAACACCCACCCCTTCGATGCACTACTTGTTACCGCCATGACCGGAACCGACCAAAAGAGCATTAATAAAATTACTTTTTAGGCTTAGCTCATCTTCGAAGACGACCCCGTTCCGTTCTTGCCTTCGTGCGAACAAATACAGACTGACTTATAAAGGGGGGAGAGGGGGGGGTAGTGAATCAGCTTGTGTCAAGATCCAAGAAAAGAAGAAGAAACCAACGTCGAAAGAGGAAGGAAGACCCAAATAAGAGAATCCAAACAAATTTTTCCTGGTTGAGCTTTCAGCAAATCAAAGGCGCCGATGGAAAGAAAAGAGAGAGAGAGTCCAATCACGTGACCTCCCTCCCCCTTCCAGTGCTAATGATTAATGAAGCCAGTAATGCCAACCTACCTACCTTCCCCCTCTTGAATTCGGTTCCCCTTTCGACTCCCCCGCATTTTATTCCGATTCTACCTGGCAAATCCCATCATTAAAAGCCCTTTCTGAAACTCGAGTCAATCTCGTCACGGTGGCACAAATAATTTTACTTGGGGAATTGAGCGATTTAAATCTAAAAAGGAAGTTACTTCCGGTCGAGATTTCATCATTATAGCAAGGGCAATGGTAAGTGTATAATACTTAAAGGATCAATACGATATACGACTGCGATTAAATGATATTCAAAACCCTTATAAACATTATCCCACGTAAATTCATTCATCAAAGCGAAGCGCGTTTATCGTAATTTTGGGATAACGATACCAAGTAATCAATGGATTAAGTGTATGTAAGTATTAACACATTAAAACCAATCACCACTGTTCAACAAAATAAAATTAAAAAAAAAATCATGCAAAACTTCTTTTTTACCTGCATTTGTTGACTTCCTTGGTTAATTTGCAACTGTTGCGTTTGCGTCATATGGATTGTGGGTCCGGACGAGGGACGATTTTGACCCGGTGAGGCGGCGAAGTGACCTTGCTGACCTCCTTGAGAAATGGGCGGTGAAGGAGTCATGCCCGCAGTGGCCCCGCCTCTCATGAACTGTCCACCACCCATGTTGCCCACAGAAACGGGGCTTTGGCGATTTGGCATGGACTGGACAGAAGGGCCACCTTGGTTTTGGCTGGAAACTGGATCGGTAAAATGGCTCAGTGGTCGCGTGGCAGCGTACGGCGACTGTTGTTGCTGCTGACCGCTAGGTGGACCCGGTCCGGGAGTGTTGCCAGTTGCGGCTGACCCCGGATGACCAGATTGATTCGGGATTTGTTTTCCCTTAAGATTAGGTTTCTGGTCGATGGGACTGCCTATTGGGCCTGATGTATTGCTGAGAAGTAGAATTAAACATAAAAAATACAGTCACAGTTACAGACAGCGTAAAATTAACATTACTAAAGTAAAGGGCATAAAACCCAAGGTTTACCTTTGCCCCGTATATTGTGTATCCAAATGAGGAGGTTTCTGATCAGGCGTTATCCTTTGCATCTGTTGCGCCTGTCTATTGCGCATTTCCTGAATTTCGGCCGGTGTTGGCCCACTAACCATCGGGTTCTTACAGGACCCTGGTCCTCCGCCCGCGCCCCCATTATTCAAGCCAGGGTACATTCCCGTATTGGCTTCTTGCTTAAAAACAACTCCCCCTGGCCTCAAACCGGCTGAAAAGGCTCCCGTCGGTTGAGGAGGTTGACTTTGCGTCGTTTGTTGCGAACCGGGACTCTGATGTCCAGCGCCCGTAGGTTGTTGACCGAACGGAGCCCCGCCAAATTGTAACCCGGAAGGCGGTCCTTTGGATAAGGGGCTCAACCCGGACGACACTGGGCTCCCGTTTAAGTAATTAGTCCTTAGAGAGGATAAGTGGTCGAAAGGTTCGTTACTAAATGGTGATTGTGGATGATGATGGTGCGGCGAACCTAAACCTAATCCCATTTGTTTTTGTTGCATACTTTGGTGTTGTTCCGCCATTTGTTTTAAAGTTTGCGCGGCGGGACTCGGTTCTAACTTAAAATCCATGACGTTAGGACTAACGGGGTTAAAGTTCATACGAGGACCCGACGGACCACCACCGCCCCCAAACCCGGGCCGGCCCTGATTCTGGTCAAACATTTGTTGCTGCGATTGGCTAAACTGGAAGTTATGCATCTGCTGCTGTTGTTGTTGGTTCATCGAGCTGCTCCCGATTGGTCTCTCCATATCAATCATAACGGAGCCCAAATCACGACCATCATCTCCGTCTTTAATCGTACAAACAGCGTCATCAAAATTAAAGTCTTTCATCAAATCGGCGGAGTTTGTAAAGATGTCGTCGTTGAATAAGTCGTTTAAGATTTCCGTTTGTAGCTCGTCGTTGGAATCATCCGGGAAACCCAGATTGGCTAAAGTTTCGGCGAAACGATCACTATCGGCGGCCGACAAGGTTTCGGGTCCGGAATTCGAGGTAGTTTGATTGGCCGATGGATTATTCCCATTATTACCACCAGGGTTATTGGGACCACCGGTTCCCGCTCCACCACACGTCCCTAAATCCGTTTCGCGTTCGCGTTTGCACTCGAAGTTTGTCCCAACCGATATTGATGTCCCGATATCGTCCTTCCCGCCTAAGTTATTCAAGGGACTATTGGAAGTTTTGACGCTATTAGGCAAGGCTTGAACGGTCACGTTAGTCTGTATCGTTTGCGAGTGTTGCGATTTAGGAGAAGCCGAACTGGTGAACTGTTGCACGATTTGAACGGAGAAACCCGAGATCTGTTGTTGTTGTTGCTGCTGCTGCTGGCTCTGATTGCTGTTCGATTGTTGCTGCTGAAATTTTTGGTCACGCGAACCCGTATTTCCGGCGGCGTTACCACCACCGGGAGCTCCGCTATCGGGTGTATTGCCACTCGTACGAGGTATCTTATTGGCTCTTTCGTTTTCGTCCGGCAAATTATCGGAGTTCAAATTGAGTGGCGAGCCACCGGGTGCCGAACGTTTGTTAAGTTTTTGCTGTAACGAGAAATAACGACTCATTAGAAAAAAAGGTCCAACCGAACACGAGGGAACAAAAAAATATTATGGTTTTGCAACTGCATGAATGAAGAACAAGTTTGATAAAAACAAATTTTACGCTAATCTAAATTTTACTTATTACTAGGGAAGAGGGGGGATATGAAAAATACATTTAAAGGAATACCTAAAGATCAAAAATAAATATAATAAGCCATATATCACGAATAACACCCTTAAATCCGATTGAGTCATTAAAGTACACCTTCATCTCTAACTATATTAACGGTGTCGATCGACTCACGACACTTTCATTAAATTTCAATTAAAAATCACGTCTTATCTTGACATTTAGGGATGGCGATGACGCGTGCCTTCTAATTTGGTTTGAACTAAAACTGATACGAAATGAAGAAATAAAAAAAATTGACAATTTACTACAACTACACTGTTGTACGCGGATTTTGAACGTAATACTTCTCTCGTTATCAGTAAGAGAGATGGAGTAGGAAAAAAAAATATCATTTCGTAATAGATGTTCCGCGATATATAATAGTTCTCCGATTTCATTATAGAGTCTATAACATTTTAAATAACACACTGAAATCAATGTGTAAGAGACATTTTGTCCGACAGGTTTCAAATAAGAGAATACTTTAAAGATGGTTTAAACCATAGCTATAGCGTGAGACTACAAGATTTTAGCAAAAGATATATTTGGGATCCCATACGAAAAAGGAAATAAATATAAATTGAATATTATTTGATTATATTACATTACACGCATAGCAGACAGGGTGATGATGTATTTTTGCAATATCGGGGATAGATATTGAAAATTAATACGAAGATGCTGCCATTTTATGACGTAATTGCAAAGATGATAAAAACGGTCGAGTAAAATAATATCGGTGTCGATGTTCTAATGTATTCATTCCTCAGATAGGTTAGTTAGTTCACTTCAAATTTATCTCGAATTTAAATTCAATTTATTTATGATGAAATAGAGTTGAATATGATTTTGTACCGCCCATGATCTCGTATTTAATGTCCAAAAACCGGTTGGTATACCGCGATCGAGGGGCCAGTCACACGTTGTTCGAAAGATATTAGACGTAAATTACTCTTAAATGCCCTACCATTGATAACGCTAAGATGATAAGTCGAAATCAGTGTACGGAAAACCCGAGAGTGATTAGCTCCTCGGTGGAAATAGACCCCTTGAATAAGTAAAGAAGGGGAGGGGTGTGTAAAATCGAGTCCGGTATTTGACCATTGTGTTGTTATAAAACGGAATAACCGGTATGTGGATCCCAGGACGTTAATTAGATTTCCCTTCTAACAAAAGGACTGGTTACTTTGAAGCAGAAGCCCTATCTAACGTCTTTGGGTGATCCACATACCAATCAATGTTCCGTCTTAACCCTAAGGATATGAAGCAGACCATACTGCGCCCCCCTCTCTCTCTGAAATGGTGTCTATTACAGGGGCGTGGTTAAAAATGAGGAAATACTGAGTTGATTGCAACGTGAGTGTACAATTAAACGCGATACATTACAGCACACACCTACACACACACACAGTTTGCAAAAAAAATTACGTTATCAATACCTCGAAATTAATAGTCTAAAAAGAGGGGCCAGTCACTCGTTGTCGGTTTACACGGCTGTACCTTTGACTGAACTAAAGTCACTACGCGTAAACTTTAAAAGCCCTGCCCTTGACAGTGCTAAAATGATAACACGTAATAAGTAATGGGTGGAGAGGGAATCTGAGAGTGATTAGCCCCTCGGACTAAAACTAAGAAATCATCACCTTTCTCACGGTGAAGAAATTTCACGGAATTAGATGAAACCACACCCTGAACAAAAACAAATACGAATATTCTATAGCGGAAAAGTCGAGCAAATTGTACCCCCATTTTCAAATGACTTCATCATACAGCGGGTGATATTCTCTTTAAAGTATTCTGGGTGTTTCCAATCCAAGAAGCAAAGACTAATTTGCGTAAATCACCATTCCATAATTAGATAATGAACTTGAAAAAATACGGGATTTTCCAAAATCGCCAGCGTTACTTGAGATTCGAAATCTCTCTTTTTGGGGGAAAATACCTTTTAAAACATTTCTAGTCGGATCATCCTATTCCGGTAAAATGAATAAATACCGTGCCGCAAATGTTATATACAGGGTGTTTCTGATAAGTCTATCATAAATTAAGGTGGATGTTCTTTGGGCAATTTTGAGTCGAAAATTTAACTTCTATCTATGATATTTTGAAGTAAGGGCCACTGTTTTTCGAGTTATGATTTGAAATCATTGTCTTAATCAGTTTCGTAATTAAATTTAAGGGGTCATCCGTAAAATACTGCAACCAATCTTAACTCTAAAACAGTGGCCCGGATGGCAAAATGGAGCTAGAAGTTACACTTTCGACTCAAAATCACAAAAAAAAAGAACATTCTACTTAAACTTAATTTATAGCAGACTTATCAAAAACACCCTGTATTTCGGTATAATCCCGTTTTGAAAGAGCGTAGCCAGGCTGCTAAATAATTATGGAAGAACTAACTTCCGCTTAGCGTTAAAGTCTCATTGCGCCACAAAATGACAAACCGTGTATGTCACAGTTTAGATTAATGATAAGGATTATATAATGGGGTTCGTTCGTTCGACGAAAACGTTATGTGCTAAGCTTTCCGCGAAGCTATACGCGCTTTAATAATGTATGGTTGGTTTCCAAGCCCCAAAACGCGGAACCAACCTTGTGGGTTTAATTATCACTTGATGTGTGATAAAATTTAATCTTTCGTTGACAATTGTTGAGAAATCTAATTCTATTACCAGTTTTAGATTATACACCTGTCCACTGGTTAGAGGCAATAAAGGTGTAGGGTATGTAATATACGCGTATTATTTGCTTGACAAAATACGGGGGCACAAAAATTCTTATTAAAATTATATGAATTTCTATTTTCTGTGATTTTTTATTGACATTATAGGCAAAAAGTTGTAAATGTGAACACAATTTTAATTTCAAAATTACCTACGACAAACAGCGGCCGAGTAATTAAGCAAAAGTTTCCAAAACATACCCTTCATAGGAATAGCATTGCACCCAACTTTGAAGGCTCGTAACTCTGGTTCTACTAGAGATACGAGGATGCCCTTTGAGTATGTTATAGTCCTATTTACCCCCCAACCGACCATACTAAAGACTTGGGACTAAGACAAACAGGGGCCGAGTAATTAAGTAAAACGTTCACAGACATACCCCCTCCATAGGAATAGCATTACACCCAACTTTGGAGGCTCGTAACTCTGGTTCTACTAGAGATACGGGGATGCCCTTTGAGTATGTTATAGTCCTATTTGACCCCCATCCAACCATACTAAAAACTTAGGGTTACGAAAAACAGTAATTTTCAGATTCCCAAAAAAATGTTACGATTTTCACCGATGTTTTTAGGCCCAATTTTCATTATTCTAAATATAAGTAAAACAATTTCGGTGTCTGGTCAAACGTGATCTCGCTAATACGGCGTTTAAAACGTCACCAAGCTGGGATTTAGCCACTTTAACCAAATTCCCTGACTTTTCCAGGTTTTCCCTGACCTGTGACAACCCATATTGAACTTAACAACAAATTAAATCATACCATATAGGAACATTACCGAACCAATATCAAATTCCCTGACATTCTTACACCCATTTTCCAAATCCCCGACTTTCAAGTATTCCCAGAACCCCAGGTAAGTATGTTTTCACCCCTGTTGTAAGAACGGTGCGTACATTATCTCATCCCTTTTCGTATATTTGTACTTTTCCACGATACTGTTAGTAAATGCGCGCATTAAGATGCGCAATTACGTTAAAACATTATTCAAGAATCGAGGTAAAAATCGAGGGAGAGCTTCCTTTTAAGAGGAAGAAGAAAAAAACTTATAAAAACGGGGTGAGAAAAAATAAAAAGGAGAAGTTTCAGTGTTGGTAGCAAACATTTCTTAGACTGTGTGTGTGAACTGAAAGAAGCTGGGAGGGCAGATGAGGCATCGCCCCGTTTGATTTATATCGGCCAAATCAAGGAGGAAGGGGCTAGAGTGCAAAGGAGAGAGGGCGACAAGGCGGTGGGGAGGGGAGGGGCAAGAAACAGAAAGTTTGCCCCCTTTCCCATAAGGAACATTGACTTTAAAATCAATAAGGGACAAAAATCGAATTGAATAAACATTTATACTCGTTTTCGGGGTCTTCGCAAACGGCGATCATGAGAGAGGGTGGACGGTATATTGAGGGTAAGGAGTCACGTGACATGACGTCAATATCGGTAGATTCTAAATTACACTACCAATTAAAGCCGATGATTCCCAATATGGTCACCAGAACCGAGTGATAAGAGTTGGTGCGACGACAGTATTCTTAGCAGCTCTCTATAGAGTAATGGCAGTACTACGTATGCAAACGTCATACCCAGTGTCATCCGCCTACTAGGAGCGCACAGTATCCCCTCTTACAAGAAAGCGCCCAGATGGAGGGATACACAGTCTACGCCCCTCTCTACCGCCACTAGTCTATAGTTTCCACTAAAGGGGCTACTGAAAATTCCTCCCCCTTTCTCAGCTTCAGCTTCTGAGCAGTGTTGTCAGGCCGTCTGTGTGAGTCAAGTTGGTCAAATACCGACTGATACTGAACTGGTAGCCGTTCTCTATGTAATCTCTTGACTCACCAACACTCCTGGTAACACTATGGATATGTTTACCAGTTAGCTACCGAGGCTGAAACGGAGGAAATACAATAACCCAAATCTAGTCCCCTGTATATTAAAAGTCCATGTTCGAACCTTATGAGAAGCAAAATGGGGGATCGAGGAAGCTGAGAAGGAAAAAAAGCAATTTTGAAGGCTAGAAATTTATTCCAAAGAAGGGAAAGAATTACTGTAGGACCCGGTTTCTTTTATTTTTTCTTCTATATTTTTTATGTATCATTCATTCGATGGCCAAAGAGTATGAGGGGCCTCTTTACTGTACCAATAGTTCGACATTTCGTGGTAATGACGGTGGGGTTCTCCTTAAGCAAAGAGCGAAAGAAAAAGGGTTGAAGTTTCCTCGCGCGAGGCGGCTCGGGTAAATGAGTTTTTGCCGAGGTTTCGGGATTAAAGATTATCGCCAGATACGAGTTTACTTTGCCCACGAAACTGGGAATCCAGATTACCTGATAATCCCGTGGATTCAACGAAGATTAAGTCTGCTCTCCCAAAGTGTATATAAAAAAATATCACCTGGATCTAGAACAAACTTCTATTTCGTCATTTTTGGTAAATGATGTATTAAAAATAGAAACTATATCCAAATGTTAATAAATTTCTCCCACTCTCTGCACCTATGAAGACGTACAATAACGACGTTAATCATGGGCTATTATTGATTAACTACTTAAGATGAACAGCGTTTATTTTTTTTCTCTTTACCCAACCTGGGGTCCGCGAATCCTACGAACTTTTCTTTTTACTGTCCAGTGACAATAAAGAGGATGGAATCAGCTATATTTACGAGATAGCGTTATAAAGGAGGCCAAACCCAATAATTTCACGCAGATTGACACTATCTAATGTTTGTCTTATTATTTGTCAATGTTGAAAATTTCAAAATATTCGTGGCAAAAGTTACAAAACTACGTCGGTTATCGCCGAGCGACGAAACATTTACAATCGGGTCTATCACGCGAATCACATAAATCAATAGGGAACTTGGCTCTGTTGTTAGCTGCTAATAGATTTAAATCTGGCCAAGGCCTAAAGGAACTTACAATTTTAATGAATCTTGTTCCTTATTATACGAAGGACGATGAAAATTAGTTTTAATGAATTTAACGATTACCGGAGTCTTTTTGGCGTAATTATTTCGAATTTCCGACTGCGCTGCTGGGAAGTTCTCAGTATTTTCTTAATTAAGAGCTTAGTTTCTTTTCCTAAGACGTTACGCTGCAGTTAAAGCAAAAATGCCATAATTCCTAAAGAAATACTTGAAAAGATGAGTGCTTTTGGGTTGGCTTTCACTTTTCTGACACTATAAAGTTCGCCAAGAAATTCCGAGAGAGAGAAACAAGGGATTTGTTTTAATTAGTACGATGAAAATTAGCTTCGTTTAAGGGCTGTCCCTAGAAATCACGTGACGAAGACGTTTTTAGGCGAAATCACAAACATGAGTGGCCTAGCTGTTTATTCTAAGAAAATTAAATAACGGTGTATATGTGTGGCGTGGATTTTGGAAGTCAAGCTATACACTTTGCAAGACACATTTTGGTGGGACATCAGTGGCCGTGTTTGTGGGAATGTGGTGTGTGGATTTTGCGGGAAAAATCGAAAAGCCTGCCTTGAGGTCGAGGTACATTTTGGCGGGAACAGAGACGCAAATATGAGTTGTTTTCCGCGAAAACCGTGAATACAACTTCATCCCGTTTCCAAGAGAGAGAGAGAGAGAGAGAGAGAGAGAGAGCTTGAAGGCGAGTAGATTAGATTTGAAGTCTATAGTGTTCACGAATCTATCTCCATGTAGCAAATGAAACGGAGGAGTAACACGGAGAAGGGGTTTCCACCGACAAACTAGAACCCTTCCAAGGATACAAGATCCAATTTGAGACTTGACTATCTCCCTTCATATAGCCAGCCCTACACTACAAATCCAAGTATATAGCAGCGCCCTAGTCTGAAGCGTGAAACTCGATAAAAGGGTCAGGCTTAACGTCGTCAGGAAGTACTCATAGATATCAGACAAAGATTTGAGAATTGTTTTCGAAGATCATTACTATTCCCTTGATGCCAGAAGAGAAGCAAACACCACAGGGGCGGAGCTGACTCCTAGAGTTATTTATCTCGCGCCAAGAACCACCGCTGAAGGTAGAGCGCCGTCTGGCGTTGCCTCTTGGCGCTAAGGAAATAACCTGTGTGTTGGTTTCGCAATTAATTTATGGAATATTCTATTTCGGATCATCATTGGATACTGGAAACGTTAAAACTATCCAATATATTTAGACAACAGTGGCTCTAATCATGTCACCTGTATGTTAATTGAAATTAAAAGCCATTTTTCGCCTCTTATGTTTAAAATTACCCGATAAATGTAAATAGTATCAATAGATAACGGAGCTGTTATCTTAACGCACTCTCGTCAATCTCCAATCTCGCGCATTAATACAACTAACCTACAGAGATAGAAAATTTGTCAGAAGTGGGTTTCAATATGGAAAACTTTCCATCTTCAATAAACACTTTCTCAACTCTTATTAGTTAGATATACTTTAAGTACGATATGAATAATGATTTTGATCCACGGGTAAAAGGAAGGAACACAGGACATTTATTTCGAATGTCTATGAAAATTTAGCGGGGCGGGTTCGAGTCGGTTGGACTCGGAATCCCTATCATGTTCGATCGGCGAAACGGCGTTCAAGGGGGCCGGCGCATCGATTAAGCTGATTTACGCTAGACCCTGGCCGAATGTACAGTATACTACGTCGTGGTCCGCTCGCTCGATCTCCGTACTATACCTTTTCCACTGATTAAAATCACCGAAGCCCCGAAAATTATTCAACACGTTGGAAGCTAAGCTCCAACCAAGCTTTCCCGCCGAAACGCGTTAAACTACGAGTCGCGCAGCCGGAACTAGGTAATTGGTCGCTTCCTAGTTTGGGACAAAGTGGCAATGTTGCCAATATCGCGCAAGCGCCTGCCTGCCTGCCTTCCTAAGTCTTTTATAACTCGAAAATCCCCAACAAGTACCGCGCCAATGACGCGTCTAATGCAATTCCAAGCTCGAACGTGTATGTAATGAGCATTGATAGTTAAAGCCAACCTAATTTTCCTTTACGTCAAGAAATCAAAATTTTCTGATGTCACTTCGCGCGTTACCATGGCAGCAATAAACACCGGTTTTAGGGGACAATAATAGACGTGGTTATCCTACAGGGGCCACATAAGTATCAGCACGTACCCCTCTAGGTGGTTTTCACCGTGAACTTTGCAAAGATGCAGTTTAAACAATAGGAGTAGCAAAGCATTAATTTTCCTCGTAAGAGATAGTTTACACACAAAAAGCAAACGGTAGCTCGGCCTCCTGGTGTAAATAGTATGAATCCTCCATATCTATATACCCTTCACGATATTTCAACCAATAATAGAGCAGAGAAAGAAGTTAGCACACCGGAAGTTGAGAGAAAAACGTCCACCAAAATGAAAACTCTCCAGATTATCAGTGTTCAACTCCTCTTATTTATACCCTCTTTGGTGGTACAGCGCGAACAAAGAGAACAGAGATTCAACAGCCCTAAAACCGACAATTCACGGTTTTTAACAAGTTTTGGAAGACTAAGGGTCTTCCCAAATTACCCATCAACCTTTCTCTCTATTACTCCGCGATCCCCTCGGATGCCCTAGCATTTTTCACGGCCTATAAAGCCAGTCAACAAGTTGAAAGCGGCTTTAATACACGACCCCTTAATCTGCTTCCTCTTATCCTAAAGCCTACAAAGTGACGTTCGAATTATGTATTACTTTGCGCGTAAAAAAATCGGGAAAAAATTAAAGCAGAGCAAAAGAGGCGGCGGAGGGCAAAAGAGAAGAGACGACGAGAGGGGGGCCTTTTTCTGGTGGGGCCCACTAAAAAGTAGCCTTTCAAATATCAGGGCGTCACGTAGACCCCTGATGAGAAAAGGAAGAAAACCCGAAGAAAACTAAACCAACTTTCTAACAACCCCCAACTTACCCTGGTTCTCAAGGTCAATAAATCCTCATGACTGGAACCAGACTAACCCGAAATTATCAAATATCCATATGCTATACTGGTGGACTGAATATACACCGATTTTCACGTTATCCGAGTCTTATTTATTACTAATTTCTATTAATTTCAAAGCAGTTGCGTTTTATAAAACATGGTAATTCCATAAGTTCGTGAAATACGGTCCATAAGTTTATCACTAGTTACTGAGAGCTTGTCATGAAGTGACGTAGGTGAAACGTCATAGATTCTCGTAAAGAGACGTCTGGTGAGGCGCTGTCAAAGGCTTAGTTCAGACTAAATAGGAAGATTGACTGCAAAACCGAACTGTAGTCAATTATCGCTTGTCGTTCTCGAACTAGCTCCCAGTAAGTCTCTAGCATTACAAAGTATGAGTAGTATCATACTAATGAAACACACCTTGCGTCACGAAGCACCGATTATGATCTCCACACCTACAACGATATCTTCGGTTTAAACTATTTCTGGTACTATACCAACCAAGCTTTAGTGTACGGTGAAAATAATTATTCAGCTCGTTATTATCCCGAAAATAACAGTGTTAACTAATTGCCACCTCCTTCTCCCCCAAGTCGACAAAGTTAGTGAAAAGATTTCTGCATATTCCTTAACATAAAAGTACGCGAAACTGTTTAAGGAGTCCATTTGGTATAATGGCGGAGATTTGTTTTGATTGTATTAAAGTCTATGGGAAAGTTACAAGGGGTGCCATATCTCTAAATGGCCAGCCCGTGTATCGAACTACTTTAATGGGAAAATAGCCTTTCCGCGTAGTTCTATCCCATACTGTTAAGTTAGGTTGTCATGGCCCGAATTATAGATAGATAAAAGAATCCCCAATTGAAATTTCTGACGCGTTTTGTTTTGTCCTAGCCCAAAGAAAAGAATTAATATTCCAAACGAATCTCGTGCAAAACAGAGCGTGGGTGCATTGGCATAAACCTCTCCCTCTCTCTCTTTCTCTTTCTCGTCTGACTGAAAAATCCACTAAGTAGATTTTATTTTTTTAAGCTTAATACGGCATTAGGTATATATAGGGGTTAGTTGGGGTTGACTTATTTATAGGTTCCTTTTTGCTAAAAAAAATATACGTCTGAAGTGTGACGTCGCTATATATATTTTAAAATAGGTTAGATTAGAAGGTCGAGTAACATTTGTTTAAATGAGAAAGAAAATATAACGAAAGGACTAAGTTGTTATATTTTTATTCACAGATATATCGTATTTGTAGAAATGTCCCGATTGTGAAGGTCAATTAACTAAGTCCGTTTGATGTCTACCATAATTAAAGTGGATGTTCTTTGGGCTATTTTGAGTCGAAAATGATCTATGACATTTTGTCAGAAATGTTACTATACACTTTGAGCGGCCATAAATGTTGCTAAATTTAGTAGTTTCCAAACTTGACTTACGAGAATTAATTTCACAAAAAAACAGTATGGCGACCCCCCTACCCAAAACAAGGGGGAAACAAAGCAATATAAGAAGACCATCTGTTGGCGCCTTTATTCGATTTTGGCGCGCAACATGACTTCATGTTCAATTCAAATCTAGCGCGCTTCCGCACCCCCTATAAACGTTCCGGAGAAAGCGCGCGGGGGAGTTGGAATAAGGGGTTGCCAAGGCAACGGGCGCAAATTTCCTGAAAATCATTTTTCTGGAGGTAATATTGGGCACTGAGCTAGCGTTAGCCCATTAAGAGGAATATAGCACGTGCCATGGATAAATTATTAACGGTAGTATAGGAGGGAATGAGCGTGGCTCTTCCCGCGAGCGAGTTTGGCACGCTGTAATCGTCGACCAATGCTAATCCCAAGGAGCTTCTCCTATCGCGAAGCCCTATAAACTACACGCTTCGCATTTCTCACTAATTTACAAAACTTCACGTTTTTAATCATGCCAAAAGCTTCGTTAAACCAAAATTATTGAAATTGTACTTCCCTGTAGCCGCTGCCTACACTTAAGGTGCGTTTTCAAAGGCGCGTGTTGAGGGTATTTTTTAGCGAGAAGCGGACCGAGCGATTTTTTTTTTCTCGCCAAGAAATTTTCTTTTTCTCGCTATCGCTTGCGTTAGCGATACTTTTTTGTCAACCGTTTTCATGTGCGCGATAAACGTGCATAGAGAGAGCGTTAAGCCTAATTTTTCAGTAAATGTTTTGCATTAGTTTTCTAAATAATAAACATTTTAGCCGAAGAAAAACACAACAAAAAAACGTACTATTCATCTCCATTTTCGTCACTACTTGCATCCATTTATTCTCTCTAAATCTGTTTGGCGATAAGCTCCATATAATGTCTCTTTTTCTAACTAAATCTATAAATTTTTCTTTATTTTCATCTAAAACTCTTTTATTTTCAGCTCGAATTAGGCCTAGTTATATATTTTCGTTTATTAAGAATTTTTTTTACCCATTTTTATATATATTTTCGTTTATTAAGAATTTTTTTTACCCATTTTTATATTCACTTTTAAAACTCGGAATAATTAGGCTTAAAACGTAGACTTTTAAGTCTCGCGCTGCACTTGAAACACGCGCCAAAGTTTTCGACGTTCCTATTGGCTATACGAAAAATATGACATAACAAACATTAAGCGAGAAAGAAAAACGCTTAGCGAGAATATCTAATTGAATCTGATCGGAGCGGGTAGCGATTTTTTTACCCGCTCGCGGTTTTTACTCGCACCCGCAAAAAATATCGCTTTAATGAAAACGGTTGCTCGTGGAGCGGGTTCGAGAATTTTTAATTTTTTCTCGCACCCGCTCGATTTTTACCCTCAACACGCGCCTTTGAAAACGCACCTTTAGAAACTTACTAGGAATTTGCCTTTGAAAAGAAGAAAAAAAAAAGATTAGGGAAACACATTTCGTAAATTTTACTGATATCGCAATGACTTTCCCAAACTCTCGGGGTTGTTTAAGCTTCCGTACCCTTATATATGTCCATTATTTAATTTAACTTAATTAGTTGCGTGCATTACAAATCGTTATTAGTTGCCACAAAAATTACGAACTTTTCTAGATATTCCTACCCTTTTTAGGCCAAAAAATGTCAATATTAAAGGGACTGTAAATAAAGAAGGCATAATCGGGTGGGAAAACATTTGAAATACGTCACAGACACCACGTGACTCCAAGATACAATGACTCTACACAAAGCGGGGATTGGACATTCCTTTTCAGACCCAAAACTGCCAATATTAAAGAGAGTGTAAAGAAGGCATCAGCGGGTGAGTAAAAGATTATTTGACATACGTCACAGGCACCACGTGACGCTAAAATACATTGATTCCACACAGAGTGGGGACTGAACATCTAGTCCTGGTTTTTTGCGAGATTGCAGCTCCAATTCACAGTTGTAGTTTTAGAAATAAAACGAACATCAGCGGGTGAGTAAAAATTTATTTGAAATACGTCACAGGCGCCACGTGACGCTAAAACACAGTGACTCCACACAGAGTGGGGACTGGACATCTAGTCCTTGTTTTTCGCAAGATAATTGCAGCTCCATTTCACAGAAGTTGTAGTTTTCGAAATAAAACGAACTAAGCTTCTTTGAACCACGTCTTTTATCAGTCACGTGCCTATGACGTATTTCAAATAATTTTACCCACCAACGATGCCTTCTTTACAGACCCTTTTAAACAGCTTTTTATTAGCTCTCACCCAGAAATATTCATAGCGAGTGAAGTAAGTACTTTTGTTTATATTAATGAATATTTATATTTAGTTCAACTATGTCATGAACAAACAGCGAAATTATTTTTAAATTATAGTTATTTCTAAACTCTTCAATTTAGTTAAAATAAAAACCCAAAATCCAGTAGAAAATGTTAATTTGTCGACTTAATAGCTGGAATTATTGGCTAACGAAGATTAACCGTAAAAGTCTAGACTAAATTGCTTTAACACAAAACCCCAAAATACGTCATCTCTATACATATAGTTGCAAATAATAATATCACTTCCCTAATTCCCTTATCATTAAATTCGAGCTCCTTTAAACGCCATCGCTTAAGATTTAGAGGAATAAATCTATCCAAGCTAAAATCCTTCATTCGAAAACAATTATCACAATACCTCAAGCAATAACTACCCATTACCATTAATGGTGGCGCAAAATTTAATAGAAAAGGCGGGAGAAACTCGAATGACGTCACCATATACCACCACCACCGTCGTCTCCCGTTTGGAGACATAAGTTTAACAGTATTGGTTGGTTGGAGGATGCTATGAGCAAGCGAGTTTAGTTAATTCGATAATGGCCTTGGATTGGGATATTAGTTTTTTCTTTTTTCTTCTTTCACTTCTTCAAGACATCGCGAAAACAATTTTCTCAGATAACTAGTGTCTCGAATTCGCGATGAAATGAAAGTTAAAAACCTTTTTGGGACGTACTCATTTTTTTTTTTTTTTTGGATTTCATTTTAAATGCCATTGATGACGGGGGTTTTAAATTAGTGGTTTTATCAGATTTTGTTGAAAGTTTACATGGGTGCTAAAAGTTGTATAAATGTCTTTTCGGGCGAATATAACATTTTGGTACAACTATTGATGATTTAAATTAACTAATAGATAGTTATACCATTTACACCAGGAGACCGGGCTACCTGGAGGACAAAAACACGTCTGCTTTTGTTCTCCAGGTAGCCTGGCCTTCTGGTGAAAATGGTATGAATCCTCCATGCGTGAAAACTATCTATTGGGTTGTGTAAATTGAAATTAGATGAAATGAATCACAAATTAAAAAGAGTTAGTGAGATCCGATTTCTTTTATCAGTGTTGCATTTTTTGACTCATCTAATAGAGTGGTACTGAGAGGGGAGGAGCTACGTCGACGTGACGTCAATATAGAGAGCTTTCAGAGATGTGATAGTAGTACGTCACACCCTCCCAAATCTTATCGCTGTTCTGGTAGGCATATTGGGGGTGGTCTCAGCTTCATTCCTGCTTTAAACCCACCAATATGGCAGCGTAAATTATGTCACGAGACTCGGCTCCTCCTCCAACTGAAAGCTCTCTATTGGTATGGCCTGAGCTGAAGATTTCCAATATGGTGGCCAAACCGAGGTATTAAGAGATAGGAAAGTGTGACGTCACGAGAAATTTCGTAGTAGCAGACTGTAGAGCTATCTCAGTCGTGACGTCAGTGCCAAGGTAAAACGTCACAGACTTAGCTTTGTCAGTAGGGGGCCATGTTTGGTACCGAGTTGGTTCTTCTATGGGCTTAAAAAGCATGGGTGACGTCACAATAAGACTTCTGAGAGGGAGCTAACAGTCCTGACCCTGAAACGTCATACCCTTCTATCTCTTACTGGAGTTTCATCCCCCCTAACGGTTGGAAACAGTATTCTACGCGCAAAAATGCCAACCAGAGAGGGCTGCGTGACGTCAGACCATCTCTTCCCCCTAGCCAGTTGTTAGCTCCCTATAGTTGAGATTGTTGACTCGTTTAAAGACAACTAGAGGTGTAACAGTTAAGCGGCCCGAGTGATTAGCCCCTCGCGTTTTGATACAAATTATCTTATTTTATAAATGGAATTTTTCAACTCTTTTCCGATTTGAGAAACTTCAAGAAAGCTATTTAAAATTCTCCCCGACCTCTTAGAAAAGGGAGGTAAACAAGTTTTTATTTGTTCTAGATTACGGAGAAGGAATATCGCTCGCGCGTTCACTGTTAACTCGAAACGTTTCCACGAAATGTTTTATTTTTCATATTTTTTTTTTCAACTGTCCTTTATAGAGATAGAGTCATACATCTACAGCTTGAAAAGGGATGCTTATCTAGACGTTAAACGCTCTTATTTAAATACTTAGTAAAAATAAAAAAAAAATAAAATTAAGAAATTGCTAGTTGGTCGTTAAAAAGGGCGTAACTAAATTAAGAAATTTATATGGCTTGTTTAAGATTTAAGGAAATATTTAATTTAAAAAATTCGTTTAATGAGGATGAATGAAAAGGATGATAGATTAGATTACAAAATTAATTATTCAAATTGGTTCAAATTCGAGGGGGTCGTCACTCGGTAATAGCACACACGGTAAATGGATTACACCGAGGGGCCAGTCACTTATTCAATTCAATAGACAATTTCCATGTAACTAATAGGGAAAGACACGGGGGTAAAACTCTGCCTTCCATCTTGCGTTTTGTATCACGAGAGGGCGCAGAGACGGCAATGTATCAAGGTTGCCTACCCCCTTTTTTTTCGTCTAAAAAGGTCTATACAGTAATGGCAGCCCCCTTCCTTTGACTCTATTAACATGTATGGGGAAATAACACGGGGTGCCATTAGTCTATAGGGTTCACGTTGTACGTATCCTTGACAGTGCTAAAATTATTACAGGTTGGTCGACTTATTTCCCAAATAAAAATGTTTCTACACAATCGGTAAAAAACCCGAGTACTCTTAATTGTTTAGGGATTAAAAATTTAAAGTAACATTTTCCCAAATTATGTTAAAATAAAATTAAATTGAACAGGAGTTACTTCACTTAATCTAGAGGTAACGAAATGAAAATCCGCGCAATATTATGAGAGTGATGGCGTTTTGTAACCAAAATTTTAATTTTTTTTTTTTAGGGGAGCTTTGAAAGTATTCGCCCGGCGGGGCCGACAAAAAGACCTTGGGAAGACCGGACGTGTTCTCCGAAAAATCTCTTTCCCAACTTCACTCGAGTACTCATCCGACAGTTTAATCTGGTACCGTTAATAACCATTGATATCAGTGGTCCTACGTTGGAACTACGATAACAAGTTAAAATGTCGCAGACGTCTTTGCCGTTACCGATACAGAAAAAAAGAAAAAGGTTCAAAATTCCGAAACAATAATTATCGCGAACGGATATACGGAGAATCCTGAACAAAACGAAGCAATATTTAAAAGTTTATTCCCTTAACCCGGGGACCATCTAAAGGCGCCACACGCGCGTGTTGCCTTAACTTGTGTGGGGGGGGGGGGGCGTGAATAAGAAATTAATTAATAATACATCCCCTTTACTATTTTTAAGTTACTTAAGAATGCAGTTATTGTTTATTTCCTTTGTTTATTTTGGTAAAATCACTGTGGGAAAAATACGCGCCCGATTTCGCTTATCACTCAAATTTTGGAATGTTCTTTCTTCTTTGATAAGAGTGGTGTGGGTATACACTATACAGGGTGTTTCTGATAGGTCTGGGATAAATTAAGGGGGCTATGTTCTTTGAGCAATTTTGGGTCGAAAATGTAACATCTATGATATTTTGCCGTCCTGGTCACTGTTTTCGAGTTATGATTGGATGCAGTGTTTTAGGGATGACCCCCTTAAATTTAATTAAGAAACTGATTTAGACAATGATTTCTAATTTAATTTAATGGGGCCATCACTTAAACATTCAAATCATAACTCGAAAACGATGGCCCTTATTGCAAAATATAGATTGTATTTTGGGGATGACCAATCAATTAAATTATCATTTTCCTTCAGTATCTTCGTTAAATTTAAGGGGTCATCCCTAAAACACTCAAACCATAACTCGAAAACAGTGACCCGGACGGCAAAATGTCATAGAAATTACATTTTCGACTTAAAATCACCCAAAGAACATAGCATACTTATAAGAAATACTCTGTACATTTATATTTTGGAAAAAATATGGTATGATTTGAAGAAAATTAAATAACAGCATACATAGTTCAGTTCACACTAAATGGAGTTAAGGTTTATATCAGGCCGTTAGTGATTCAACAGAGATTGCAGATTCTAGAAAGGCTAGAAGTTCAATTGGACTCATCATGCAGTACTTGACCAACCAACCTGCATGGCTAAGAGAGCGCCTGACAACACAGCACTAAAATTTAAGCTAAGAGAAGAACGGTGAATTTTCTGTAGCCCTAACAGTGAAAACTATCTACCGAATCTTTGTCATTGCCTCACGTCATTTCAAATTAATCTAAAATACATTTTTTTAACCTCTTAATTTCAACTAAACAAACAGCTTAATAGTCGAATTCCGTGCCAAAATACTATTAAATCGGCGTTTAAAATACGTGCTAAAATATTATTAAATCGGCGTTTAAAATACGTGCTAAAATATTATTCGGCGGTCGAATACATTTATTTACTGAAATAACCATCTTGTATCAAATCTAGGGCTAAAATATAAAGATGGCGTCAAGTTGCGGTCCGAAATAAAAATCTAGCATCGATTAACGGGCTAAAATAAATTATGTGCTAAAATATCAACTTCTAGTACCTTTACGTTTTAAAATTACGGGCTAATATCTAAAAATTAACAGCGAATCAAGGTTGAAGGCGTAAAAAATTTTGAACCTAATTTTAAATAACCAAAATGATTCTTACCATCGTGGTGTCGGTAACAACGGGCTCGGACCCAACTTTAGAAGAAGATTCATGGCGAGGTAGTAGACGGGTTCTCATTACGACCGCGTTAAAATAACCGTGTAGTGCTCGGTAACTGGACACGAAAAAGACTGACTGTAAAGTCCTTAATGCCCAAAAAAATGATGGGGGGCGAGTATCACGGGCTTGGGTTTTTTCTTTCACGGCAAATTATGGTATTGGGACATCCCATTTCGCAAGAAAAAATAGATCTGGACTTTAGGAAGTGCAAATAAACTGTTATCTACTTTAGGGGCGAAAGAGTTCTTCAATTTAGCGAGGTATTTTGGGGGTCGCTCTCGTTTCCAAGAACGCGCCCAGCGTGTGACAAACTTGTTTTTTTTTTTTTTTTTTTTTTCTTTGTTGGAATGGTGGAATCTTCAACACTCAAATTGGACCCCCTTTCTATGCCCTTGGATTATAATTTATAAACGGATGGGCGCAGAAGTTGAAAGATTTTCTTAGTTTGGGCTGACAACACTGTACTGAAGTTAAACCTGAGATAGAGACATACTTTAGCGCAAACTATCCCTCTTCAATAACCCCCCCCTCCCTAAAAATGGCGGCAAATGAGACTATTTAGGCCTGACAACACTGTACTAAAGTTAACCCCCCCCCCAAAAAAAATGGCGACAAATGTTAAGTACTCATTGGCTGAAACTATTTGTGACGTATCTGCAGTATATGTTGCATAAACCCTCTTACAAAGAAAATAAAAAACTACTAAGGTAATAAATAGTGTACAGACAAGTGTTGCCAGTCATTTTTGAGTGCAATTAATTTAACCGTTATCTACAACAGACTGCAAAGGGTTGTAGTTCAGTTCGATTCAGATCGAAACCTGAGATGCTCTGGCAACCCTGAAGAACTGTGGTTAAAGTTCAAAAACGGTGTAGAAAATTTCTCTAGGCCTTTTAGTGGAGCCATTCTTGGTGGAGCATTATCTATCTATATTTTCTAGAGATGGCAGAAATATCTGTAATATTGATCAAGCAAGAAAAACTTTAAATATCTCTCTCCCTCTCTAATATTTGTGATTACCCTATGGCTAGTATTAAGTATTTAGTAAAATGGCACGTTTTAAGCACGCGTTTGATAGGCTACTAATAAGTTGGGCAGAATGTAAGCGCGGAGGGAACCAGTAAGTAGAGGCGTCTTTCAGCTTTCTCCCAGCCCTTCTTCTTATCAGACAAACATGAAGTTATTCATTTCAAAAATGAATATTGTATACCGATTACGTAACTGTCTTACTGGAATTATTACAAACTGTTGAACAGTTAGACAAAGGGGGGGGGAGTTCGAACGGTGTAAGGGTCAGAAGGTCAGTCAGTACTAGCATAATTTTATAAGATATGTTCACCATAAGTTTGTTAATCTCTGGTTACAAACTGGAGCTTGTCACGAAGTGATTGAAGTAGGTCGTAGATTCATGTAAAGCGACGCCTGGTGAGGCGCTGTCAAAGGCTTAATACAGACTAAATAAGTAGATGGAAGCCTTGCAAAATTTACCGAGTGTAGACAATCAATTCTCGCTGGTCGTTCTCGAACTAGATCTAAAAGCAAGTCTCTAACATTACGAAGTATGTCATACTTATGGAACGTATCTTATAAACTTATGGTAGGCCTAGTAGAAATGAAACGTTATTCATGTAAGACACGAATAATTTCCGTTTTACAAGCTTGCTAAGCGCCTGCTCTGCTGCTGAAGTCGGGATCCCCTCTCCCCCAAGTGATGTCCAGATATTCAGATAAACATGGAAAAATTTTGTAGCCTCTCTTCTCTCTTTGCTCTTTTCAGGGATGGGGAATGGAAGGAAGGAATCGGGTTCATCCCTAACCATAAATTAGAATTGCTCCCGGTGTTCTTCGACAAGACTTTTAAAAGTTTTTTCTTTTTTTTTTTTTGATAGAAATGTTCAGATAATGACTAAATAAAATCTAGTATTTACTACTTTACCAGGTTCTCCCGCCTGTTTTTAAACACGTGCGTGCATGGCTTATTTGTGTTTACACTGCCAAAAGGGCCAGGGCCTGACCCTGACCTGCCCCCTTGTGTTATTGCCGTGTTTAGTTTTACAACCCAACCGTTTGGAATCAAATACAGATAAGGGAAAATTTTAAATTTAAATGATATTAGCCTTCAATAGCCTCTTATTTTGTTTTTAAGGAAATTATAGTAAAATTAAGCTTCATTAACAACGTATTTGGTTTCTTTCGACGCCTGTTTTTGGTACTTTTGGTCACGTGACACCGGGAAAGTACAGATAAGAGTGGTTGTAGGCGTGGAGTTACAAGATTGGGAGATATAATTAAATGGTTTGTGCAAAGGCCAAGGTTCATACGAACATTTTTTGAAAAACTGATTTCCCTGATTTTTTCTGAGGGTTCTTAGCAGATATTTCTCTGAAATTCGAAGGGTGCAAGACCACCTCAATATCACTAGAGTGGTTTGGAAATTGGAAGCTAACAACTGGCTAGGGGGAAGAGATAGTCTGACGTCACGCAGCCCCTCTCTGGTTGGTATTCTTGCGCGTAGAATACTGTTAGGGGGGATGAAACTCCAGTAAGAGATAGAAGGGTGTGACGTTTCAGGGTCAGAACTGTTAGCTCCCTATTAGAGCAAACTTTGTGTTGTACTCCCTTTACAGGGTTCGTACAAAATTTTTGGAATGAAATTCCCTGACTTTTCCAGGTTTTCCCTGACTAAATTCCACAAATTTCCCTGACCATTTGCAACAACATACATGACGAACATATATGAAAACCAATCTAAATTCACTTGAAACATTTTTGCACAAGTTTTTGTTACAAAAATTAGCCAATTAATTCGTTTAAATTTAAATTTAAGTGGATCATAAATAACCGGAGCGAGCGAAGCGAACTCCGCGAATTTGAGGCTCTGGTCATACCTCAGACAACACATTTTCTGGTCACCCTTATACTGTTATCCAAACTTTAAATTTCCCTCCAATATATTTTTCCCTGACATTTCCCTGACTTTTTAGGTACATTTTAAATTTCCCTGACTTTTCCCTGACCTTTCAGGCCCATTTTCAATTTCCCTGACTTTTCCAGGTTTTCCAGAATTTCCAGGTCGTGTACGAACCCTGCTTTAAATCACATGTTTCGCTAAAGTGAATTGGATGAAGGCCCTGGGTTTTTGGTTTTGTTTTTGTGGGAAGTAGGTAAAAGTGATCTCTGTTTAAAAACGTATCTCTTTTTTAAATTATTTGTAACTCGCTATGGTCATTCACCCATATCGAGCTCGTGCAGCGGATTCCGCGACAAAGAAAATGAGGTTTTTCTGACTTTTCTCTCTTGTGAGAAACTTCTGTTTACCCTAAAATTCCTTTTACCTTTTGTAAAAGTTTGTAAAAAAAAAAAACAAAACTTTATCTATGTTTCTATGACTTGCGAGAATGAGAATGGAAAACCTCGGCAATTCGCTCAGCTGATAATCTAATCTATAAAACGAGGTAGAAGAGTGTTATTAGAAGTTCCTCGAATTCTACATTTAACTTTTATTTTTCATTTTCAATTAAGTTTTCGAGGATGGGATGGTTTTAAATTTAAAAGGATTATTTCTAGAATTTTTATTGATTCAAAACACTTTAAGAACTATCTTAGATGTATCAGCTGTCATCGCCAGGACGCTGACTATAGTCAAGTATGCGCCCAAAAAATCCATGCCTTGCCAAAACTACACGTGCCTATAGGGCCAAGAGGTCGAAGGTCAAGATGTGACAAGCCCATTTTGAAGACAAAAAAAGGGGGGGGGGGTTTGAATGAGACTCACCGCTAGCAGACTCCGTTGATTGTCAGCGTTGGCTCCGTTATTGGCCGCCGCCGCTTCTTTGGCGGCATTCTTATGGTCACCTTTCTTGGCCTTTTTGGCTTTGGACTCGTGGAACCTTTGTCGTAAGAGCAACGTCTCTTGTTTCTCCCGTTCGTACATGCCGTTGGCCGCGGCCTCGTACCGGGGGTATACGTCATCCTGGTGCCGTCGACAAAGCTCGAATCTCCGGCGCAATCGTTCGATCACCGCTTGTTTCTTCGGCGGGAGGGGGTCACCCACGCCCCCGGGTTGAGCTCCAGTCGGTCCCGTTGGGGCGGCCCCGGTCGGACCGGGCCAGCCTGCCCAACCCCAGGCCGAGCCGCCCCCTTCGCCGTGACCCTCGCCAACGGCCGTGTTAGCGGATAGGGGATCCCGGCGATCGTCGTCGGCACCACCCGCACCGCGAGGGTTTACTGACCAGTCCGAATACTGCACCGTAAAGGGCGATGGACCACTGGGGCAAACTACGTACGAATAGCCGCGGCTACTTCTCCTAAATGTACGGCTCGCGGGGCACACATCCGTTTACGAAAACAGCCGTTTAAACGCCACTGAGACTAGGCTTACGCGGTCACCCGTCCTTCTCAGTCGCGACGAGGCGACTCGATTTTACTCCGAAACAGCTCGAATCCACGACGGGGAAGAGGAGGAGGTTTAATCCCGGCGCCAGTCGGCGTGACGATCGTGCCGACCGAGGCTTAACACCAATGAGGAATAACGTTAAACATCCCGTAAGCACGGCGCAGACGCGACTTTTTCGAGTTAAGAGTGTCGCGAAAACACACAATCACAATAGATACGTTTAAATTTTCCGAGATAAAACTCGTAGTTTCAACATAAACGAATAAATACCAAGCGCAAAAACAATCTTCCGTTTAATCCATTTGATTTCTGTAGTGTAGTGTAGTGGAGAATCGCGAAGACCGTGGTACACAAAAACACTAGTAAGCTCCCGCCGTACGTTCGCGCCGCACCGAAGGGCCAAGCGTTTATCGAAAAATATTTTTGGCAGGGGGTGAAAATTCGTTTGGCCAAAAAGAGACGCGGTGATGTTCGGGGGATACGTAGAATATTTTGGAAAGCCGCTTCAACTCGGGCATCGGACAGGGGGGACGGCAATATATATATTATACCCCGTACCAAAAACAGCGGGTGGATTCAGTTTTGCCTTAATACTATAAAGCTTATAGCGGGGTGGGTTAGGACCATAGGACTCATAGTGGTACTTTCGGGACTCCCCGAAATGTAGTTCGTCCCGCGCGCGTCCAACTCCTAAAAACTCGACCAAAAACAACGGTGGTGTAAAGTGTAGGGAGGGGGCAAGCGAATACCTTTTCCATAGCACGCTCTTGCTTTCAAAAATTCAAATTGCGTTGCTGAGAAGTTATTTGACGGGCTTTCTTTTGTGATAGTGGGCAAGATTTCAAGGTTTTTTCCGAGCTCATTTTTCTATGGTGTCAAATATTTTCAAGATGATTTTCAACCATAAAATATCATATCACCTTAGAGGATGAAGTCCAGAAAACGAAAAAATATTTTCATAAACAATGTTTATCTTTTTCTCTTAGAAAATTTGTACACCAGCCAAAATAATTCACTGACCCAGAAAAATACGACGTAGGTTTATGTATGGTGTAGACAAACACAGAAAACAAAAAAGCTTTCGCTCTTTTAATTTTAATCAAGGGAAAAAATCTTCTTCCTATGCCCCCTTTTTAACTAAAATATGAATTTATAATAATAATATATTTTGTTTTTCAGAGTTTTGTGTAAATGAATGTGCTATAATATAAAACTTTTGCGAAATGTATTAAATGTTTTTAACAAAAGGAATTTAGGTTAATAATATGCTTAACACACAGTTTCTTCTACGTACGGGGTTTTTGGAAACATTCCATTTGTTTGCGTAGAGGATATTTAATTTTTTTTAAATAAATATATTTTGTACATACAAATGTTTATTTTTGATTATCTGATATGTAGACTAATTAAACTCTCAATTATAGTCTATTATGTGACTTAGACTACAATATTGTTTTAAAAGACCTATGCCTATTTTTGATCTAAAGTATTATATTGATAATCGATTCTGCGAAAGTGTTGTCATTATCACACGCTTGTTAACGTTCCTCTACCGCAATCGAGAAAAATGGCGGCCCTCATAGTGAAGTCATGCTTTCGGCTTTCAAATTTTACTAATTTACCGCGTATTAATAGACATTTCAATACATTAGCTATTAACGCTAATTATTTAAGGTGCGCTAGTAGTAACGGAGTAAAATCAGTCAACCAAGCACATACCAGCATGGGTAAGATTTAAATTTATTTTTATTTACCCTCCTGCACCCGCTAATACCTGTATGATGCGTTGTAACTCAAGTTACTCTTGTTAGTTTAGTTAAAATATACAAAAATATGTTTCTTGTTAGTAATTATAACTTAAGTTGTCAATTCTGAGCCAAATTTGCCAAATTTTCTGATAAAATTAAGTCCAAAACAAAAATTTTCCATAAGCCTAAACAAAATTATAACGTGATGTGTAGCAGACGACTTTTAAATTGATCGAATGGGGTAGTAACGCCATCTATTAAAAGTATGGCTAACTACCCATAGACCATTTCTATGGAAAGTTGGATTTTCTTTTATAATATTGGCGTTATCTGTTTGATAATTTGTTTAGGTCCTGTTTTATACGAAAATTTCTTAATACCACCCTCTAAAAACTTAAAAATCCTTGAAAATATTTGAATAACAGATGCTGAAAAATGAGTTAAATAAAATAAACCCCTTATTATATTTCAAAATGTCCTTAAAATATTATTAAAAATAGTTCAGGGATAAAACTATTTCACGCTAATATATTTGTTTCTTAGATTTGTATTATAATTTTCCAAAGGTCAAAACAATTTTCGAAACTTATTTATAGTCGTGAAAATATATATCAACCACAGAAATAAATAAAAAAAATTCACAGGAAAATCTTGGATTTTCAAAATTTGTTTTCGTTGCAAATAAACGCGTTCATCATCAAAGTACTTTAGTTTAAAAGGAAGGGGAAATAATAAGCGTATGTAAAAACGAAGAAAAAAAAACCAGTTTTTAATTGGCATCGTGAGACGTCTTTTCATAACTGGACCAATTTTCTCTAGGTAATTTAGGAATAGGTATTTAAAAGAAAAACACTAAATGGAACCTTATCCATATACAGGGTGTTTGTGAAAAGTCCATCAATAATGAAAGGGCGTATTTATTGGGCCATTTTGAGTCGAAAATGTTCTATGACATTTTGCCGTCCGAGCCACGGTTTTCGAGTTATGATTTGAATATTTTAGGGATGACCCCTTCATTAAATTAGCGCTGTCTTTCAATTTCTTAATTAAATTTAAGGGGTCATCCGTAAATTACTCCAATCATAACTTGAAAACAGTGGCCCGAACGGAAAAATGTCATAGAACATTTTCGACTCAAAATGGCCCAATAAATACGCCCTTTCATTATTGATGGACCTTTCACAAACACCCTGTATAAGTAATTTTAAATAATAATCATACCGCTTATTATTATTATTTTTTTTTAATAAATTAGCGTTAAATAAACTATTGAAATAAAAAACCAGTATTCTTTGATATAACGTGGTAATTATTTGGCATAACAAGAATTGAAATTGTTACGGAATGTGTCCCCTTACCCCTCTCAGTCTGTGAGAATTCAACCAATCCAGTAGGGGTAAGAGGTTCGGTTTAGCAGACGCCGCTAAACCAATGGCGGATGGCGCAGTAGTCCTTGATTGTTTTTAAGACTAATTAACTGCTAATTATTTTGTAATAAGATATCATTTATTTATTTTAATATTTAATTCCTTATATATTTAGAAAAAGTGTGTTCTTTTAAGGTATAATATTATGTTACCTGAAGTTTTCCTTTAAAATATTTAAATTTAGACATCTGCCATCCATCCACTTTGATTAAAGAACAAATTATAAAATTCCAAAGTTAAATAATGAATATAGGAATAGAATGGAGAGATAAATTTATCGGGATTTTCTTATCAAAAAAACTAGCGGACCACCCGGTCTATTTTAAGAAAAAGAATTTTTCATCTTTTTTTTTATTGTAAAGTTGTTAAACGGTGATTTTCATTGGAGCATCGAAATTAGAAAAAAAAATGTATGAAAAGGTTCCACAATAGCGGAAAAACAACTTGACCCCTGGGGGTCAAATCGCTATTAAGATTTTCTTCCATAAAGAAACCTTGTCAGTCTCGTGAAAGGTTCTTTTCAAAACTCTGCCAAATGTTTCATAAGAATCGTAAGAAAAAGAAAAAAAATATATGTATTTCTTCTTTTTCAAAATATATTTTTCGAGTCCCTCCCAACTCATTTACCAATAGGGTCCCGTTGCCTTACCGCCAAAGACTTCAAAGAGGCGTTACTTTATGTGCCTCTTAACTATTAAATAGGCTTTTAGTTGGCTGGAGAATATGGGGTTTTTTGATGAAAAAGTTGAAATAATCAGAAGGGCCAAGTAATTGATTGGAAAAATCCCTATCAAAAATTTGTGTTTTCTTTATCGAGGGTTTCTTCCATTGATTTTTTGAGGGTTTGTATGTAGAATTGGATGAATAGGTTCCCGCGGTTGTTAAGAAGAAAAGATTCAATTTATCTACTGGGTTGCGTAGGAAAATTTTGCTTTCCACGCTGGTTTTAGTCTTTTAGAGGGTTGTTCTAATATTTGCTAACGAAAATAATACATTTTTTTCCGTTAATCTTTATGGTTGTTAACGAAAAAGAATGCATTTTCCTAATTAATGTTTATGGCTGCTATGTAAAATGATCTACTAGTTTTTCAGTGGTACTAAGTGGAATATCTATTATACATATATACAGGGTGTTTCTGATAAGTCTGCATCCATAAATTAAGGGGGATGTTCTTTGGACAATTTCGAATCGAAAATGTAATTTCTATCTCCATTTTGCCGTCCGGATCGTACAGTTTTCCAGTTACGGTTTGAGTGTTTTAGGGATGACCCCTTGATTAAATTACAAATCATTGTCTTTCAGTTTCTTAATAGATAGTTTTCACACATGGAGGATTCATACCATTTACACCAGGAGGCCGGGCTATCTGGCGGACCAAAACCCCGTCTGCTTTTGTGCTCCAGATAGCCCGGCTTCCTGGTGTAAATGGTATGAATCCTCCATGTGTGAAAACTATCTATTAAATTTAAGGGGGTCATCCCTAAAATACTAAAATCATATCTTAAAAACGGTGACAGGGACATAGATATAGTAAAACTATAAAGGGTCAGGACAGGGACGGGATAATGCCATGGAACATTTTCAACTCAAAATCGCCCAAAGAACATAACATCTCCCTTAATTTATGGCAGACTTATCAGAAACACCCTGTATGTATACATGGTTGCTAAGATGAAGGATGATTTTTTTCTTCCCATTCCTGATTTTATCCACCGTTTTTTAACGTTGCTGAGTAAAACCATTTTGCCGGATATGTAGTTAATAATTTATTAGCAAGGCTTGTTGTAAAAGAAAAATTGCACGGATATTTGCATATACTCCCACGATATAAAATACGGCTAATTTCCAACTTAAATTGACAAATATGATCCCATTGAAAAACCAATGTATAATCCCACGTGATACATTTCCTCAACCGTTACATCGAGACACGACGAATGTATCCCCTCGTGAGAGAGAGAGAGAGAGAGAGAGAGAGAGAGAGAGAGAGAGAGAGAGAGAACCAACTATGGTAATCAGTAGAGGGCATCAAAATCTTTTTAAGTCTGATGGTAACACGAATCAAATCAATCACGCGGGGGAAGTAAACTAATTTCATCTTCCTTTTTTTCATCCATTGAACGTGACACTACTTAGACGTTGTTGATTGGTTGCTTGGTATCTAACTACGTGACATTTCGCCGCTTTTTATTTGACTACAGTATGGGCATCCAACCTTTTTAGACGCGCGGTCGCAAGTTGAGTTGTCGTCGTTTCCCTATAGATCAATTACGATCTTTCTGACGTTTTCCAGGAATTTCCAGGCTACTAACGATGTAATCCTATCCGATGGCGCATTACGGCATTTCGCGCGCCAAAATTCCGCGGATAACAACGCTCAATCATTCCCAGCAGTCTCCCACGCAATGTATATTCGACGTCACAACCAAGCGCGCCCCACCACCACCACCATGCACCAACTGGCACCACGCGCTTTTCCATCACGCAACCACGTGATATATTTGCAACCAAAGACTAAATATTATAGCTTACCTATGTATATATATGCCAAACATCACAACGTACTGGCCCTTCGAAGAAATATCCATAATGAATGATGCCACTCGTTCAAATAAGAGACCTGAAATTAAAATAAAATTCCATGAGTTCGAATAAAAGTATTTTGTTATGAAATAAAAGTCCTGACTGACTGACTGACCGACTGATAATCAACGCCCAGCCCAAACAGCTTGCTCAAGAAGGCTGAAAATTTGTAGGAACGTTTCTCTTAAGTAGTAGGCCCGTACTAAGGAAGATTTTTCCAATCCGCCGCCATCTTAATAAATGGCGCCCAGAAATGTAAAAAATCTTCTCTATGCAACAAAGTCCGCGCGCTTCAATCGATTTCACAAATATTTAGTACACTGGTTTCCTCTAACTTATAGACGGGTTGAATAGTCTTTTGATTCTATTTTTTGCCATCTTTTTAAATTGCGGCCAAAAATTTAAAAACCCTTCTTTATGGAATTATGTCCGCGTGAAAAGTAATAAAAAAATGTCCTGACGGGCTGACGGGCAATACAGAGTGCCTTCGCTCCTAGGGTGCTACAAAAATTAGTCATCAACAAAATCTACCCATTCTTTATATCATTTCGACGCCGCGGGTAACAGCAAGTAATCAAGAAAATTCTGAAATGGTATTGCCTGAATTTTCGGAATCATTATGAAAAAGATGAGCTAAACAAAGATTATAATGAGAAACACAATTTAATCAAATTAAAAATATACTTTTTTAGATTCCAGATATATACTGCTCGTTATTCGTTAAGACAAAAAACTAATAACAGAAAAGGGTCAAGTTTCGGAAGATTTTTATTCCAAGATATATTACTTCCGATTGAATTATCTTCATCTTCTCCCATAGGGAATTTTCCCCTTTAATTTGGTTAGTGTTCTTTGAAACGCGACGCATTTTTTATCATTCCGGCAATATCCAAGAGACTCGGTTTATAGTATTGGTTTGCCATGCAGAGGTCTGGAATCGTAAATTGCTTGTAACCCCTTTTGATCCACAATTTTTTCAATAATAAAAAAATCAACACCCGGACCAAACAAGCCGCCTTTACCTATGGAATTTTGGTACCCGTTGCTGTAATATTGCTTATTCCTAACACGAATTGCACCTCTCTAAATCCGCGAACTATATTTGAAAAACACAAGTCTCCTAATCCTTTAACGAAAGTTTTTGCTTTCCTGCATTACCCAAAATCTTAAATGACGTCGTAGATTCTAATTAATAACAAGTTGGGAAAACCAAAATATTACCTCTCCGAGTCAAGAGGTCTACTACTACAAAGTTATTTACCTAGATATGGAATTATTTCTCTTTTTGAAGTAAAAATTTACGAAATATTGAAGCAGTATTCCAAGCATAGCGAATATACAGTAAAGCAGACGACATTTTACTTCCAATAAGGATAAATCTTGGACACATGGAAATCAGTTAATGGCAAAAAGAACAGGAAATGAAGTCTACGCTTCAGCTGTTTACCCTATATTCTGATAGCTACATTCACAACTGGTTAGCAGTGTAAACACTATCGTCTCGTCTCACCTCAACAATATTCTTAGTTTGCCAACATGAGTGTTAACGTTAAATAATACCAAAGATAAATTGTAGCTAGACGCACTGATAGTCAATGCGCACCATAAAGAAAATAAAAGCTCTGTAGCTTAGCCCTACTAATCTAATTGCCACCATCATCTTTTCTTCTATTATAAAATCTTAACCTGATTAATTAAGAGTGTATTTAACTTTCGGCTCACTCTGAACCGTTGATGTCTCTTCATTTCAGACACGAAAATCAAAACCCAAAGTTTACTTCACCTCAGGCCTCAATTATTTACTCTATATTTCACTAAGCTTATTGCAAATAATACTAGATATGCCCGCCGGAGTCTAGATCTTAGCTTTCTTCATGAAATTACTAAACCAAGGATTATTCTATATACAGATGTAGTATAGCTTAAGTAATATATAAACAGCCATTTCAAATAATAATATTAAAAAAATTCTTTGGAATATCAAAATGAAACAGAGCTTTTAAGCTACAAAAGCACTAAATGCATCATAATTACGAAAAATATTTCATCATATTCACTTTATATTAAGGATAAAGGGAATATTATGGTTCTGCAGGATTTCTTTACACATCAAAGCAAAACGAATTTCTAACGCAGCGCACTGCGGCACTAGTGTAATAACGGACGGACACACACACACAGACAATAACATAGACTGCTTTTTAACTCTTTCCGTATTAATTTTGAATTGAGAAACAAGATTATCTTAAATATTAAAATAAATATAATTAATATTTAATATTTTTTTCGTTAGTTATTCGCCTTATTGAACGTTACATCGCTTTAAAAAAGAACAATTAAACATTCTTGAGATACTTGACTAATATTGGCGTTTGAAATGAAGCATACGCCGGTTGCTTCGCCTTACTAAAATAGGTAGTATATAAAGGATTCGAACCGCAGCTGTAGATAAGAACATCGCAATTGCGTGAACCTTGGAGGAAGACCCCTCCATTGGAAGGCTAGACGTTTCTCGTAACCCTAGCCGATCGCCGCGTATGTCTTAACCTTAAGGATGATGGTGGTGTTAGAAGCCAGGTGTACAGACTGGTGTCCATGTGGGATGGACAAAAACAAAGACCAGAAGATGGTGGTGTTAGAAGCCAGGTGTACAGACTGTTGTCCATGTGGGATGGACAAAAACAAAGACCAGAAGATGGTGCTGTTAGAAGCCAGGTGTACAGACTGGTGTCCATGTGGAATGGACAAAGACGAGAAGGTGGTGGTGTTTAGTAGCCAGTAAGTAGAAACTGGTGTCCATGTGGAATGGGCGAAAGACTAGAAGATGGTGCTGTTAGAAGCCAGGTGTACAGACTGGTGTCCATGTGGAATGGACAAAGACGAGTAGGTGGTGGTGTTTAGTAGCCAGTAAGTAGAAACTGGTGTCCATGTGGAATGGGCGAAAGACTAGAAGATGGTGGTGTTTAGAAGCTAGTAAGTTCAGACTGGTGTCCATGAGGGGTGGACAAATGAACAGAGTTGTTAGACAGGCAATGGAGTAATAGCCTGTAAGTGGAATACAATTTCCGGGACTGTAAATGCGGTCTGGAAATTGAATACACGTTTGCTCCGATTTGCAAACTGCGAACGCGGTCACGTGGGTATAACAACGGACAGACGGACAGACAGACAGACAGACAGACAGACAGACAGACAGACACGTCGAAATTAGAACCTCTCCGTGACATACGTCACTCGGAGAGGTAAAAAAGGCTGGCTTTCTGTATAGAAGAATAATTACCCCCCATAACGGTGGAACTAAAAGTAAATTAACACGAAGATTTATTTGTTATACTGGGTGTTTGTGATGAGTCTTTTATAAATTACATGGGATATTCTTTGGTCGATTTTGAGTCGAAAATGTTCTATGATATTTTGCCCTATAGGGTCACAATTTTCGAGTTAAGATTGGAGTGTTTTAGGGATGGCCCCTTAATTAAATTAGAAAACATAGTCTTTAAGTTGCATAATTAGATTTAAGGGGACATCCGTAAAATACTGCATCCAATCTTAACTCGAAAACAGTGGCCCTAACGGCAAAAATGTCATGAAACATTTTGGACTCAGAATCGGCCATAGAACATCCCCTTAATGTATGCCAGGCTTTTTCAGAAACACCCTGTATACTTTGTAAAAACGTATTATCCGAAAGAGCTATACTTATAAGAGCTATACGGGTGTGACGAGAAATCATGGCTTCGGTTTAATTTACTTCTGTTAGAGCTAATGAAAAGTATACGTTCACTTCATTGTTCCCTCTAATGGCCTTAATGGGGACAATCTCAGTGGCTGCGTTTTATCCAAGCCAAAGCCAAAACCCCCATGGTCAGCGCTATACCTGACCATAAGGAGGGTCCTGGACCATAGTGATGGCATTAACGACTTCGTGACCTCTTGACACCATCGTCCATTCTAGAAATATAGCTTTCTCTTTTTATGTCGATATAATATAGGTTTTTAACCCCATCTTCTAATTATTTTTTTTTCTTTTCTTTAATTATCTAGGCCGGACTGAAAGGAGGTTGACCAGCGCGCATCGCGTTCGTCCCTTATCAACTGGCATCTGTCTATTACATCAGCAACCAGCCGAAGAGGAAACTACTAAAGAGGCTAATTATCATTCCATCATTAAAAACACCGAGAAGGAACAAGGTTTGTTTGTCTTAAACCATAAAACTTTAAATTTTATAGTGGGAGTTTTTCGAGGTTGAACATATTTTTATCACGTGTTTAATTATGTGTCGCTTAACATGTGCCTAACAGTCTGGGGTATCTATTTACAACGAGTTAAAATACCACAAGTTCATTATTTGAGGTTAGAGATATTAAAATTTTTGGGAAAAGTAAAGTCGGTAATTTATTGTTATTGTTATTATGATTATTTTTTTCACGTGCACTAGTCTATTTAATTAACTACGTTGAATTGTGGGTACTTTATACCTAGTTTAGATGATTTCAACAATGAATGGGAAATTGTGACAAAACTGGACTACAAAGTATAATAGGCTAATTTTTATAGTCTCATGGCAGTCTAGATTTACTCTGAGCGACAAATTTTGGAAATTGTTTGGCAATTTACAACGTTGAATTATCTATCATACCGTAATTTTACAATGGTAAAATTACGGTATGATAGAAATAGGTAATTAACTTTTTGGTATTTGGTAAGTTACGGATGGTAAATTACCGACTCACATCTTCTCTACCAGAGCTATATATGGCGGTAAATTTCACGCGTTTGGCGTGATGGCGTTCACGGATTTTCTCGTATCGTGTTTTGAAACGGGTTGGCGTTTATAGTTATTAATCAATTTCTTAAACGAAGGCGGCAACACCTTTTGACGCGTGACCTTTGACACCCTTGTAGCCAATCATTAATTAGGTGTTTCCCTCCAAACGAGCCCCTTAATTAATTATTACCCGCCAATTTATATTAAAAAGTAACGAGGCCTCCCGAAAAACATCCGCGTGGGACGATCCGCGCGCCTGAAACTTAAGAGTTTATCATTAACTACTCGATCCAGCTACAGCTATTAGGTCTCCCCCCGTTTATTCACGATGTAAACTTTCCAATACTGTTCAAAAATTCCTGTACCAGTGGTTTAGTTTTTAACCATCATGTATGGCATATAGAAGAAAGACATCATCAAAGACAGATTTCGTATCCAGTTCGAAACGTTTGGTGACGTAACAAGTTTAGGACCACCCAGTTGGATCCATTTTCTTATGGGGCACGTAGGGCGGCGAAATTGGACGGATGTATCGGATCTTATGGTAGGGATGAATCCGGGAGACTCTATTTGGGGGAATTTTTATAAAGTTTAGTGAGAAGGTAAAAATCGCAAAATGAAAAGGGTGTATGGTTGCACCAGGGATAGATTTAATTTTAGAAGTAGGAATGGAGAACGGTTAGTATTTACTTCAGTCCGACTCATAGCCCAGTACAGAGCCCCTCCCTCCAAAACGTAACGAACAGTTTAAATTATCTTATTGGCTCACTTAAACAACGTCTTGATGGCGCTGCTGACGGGGACGGCGAAAAATGCGTAATTCCTTTTTATCTCTGTCGCTATGACCCGCCTCTTCTTTCATACCTCTCCGTCCCGTGGAAGGGGGTCCGGGACCTTGACGCGCGCCCAGATTACTCTGTTCTTCATTCCTACTTCTAAAATTAAACCTATCCCTGGTTACACGCTTCCTTCGGCGCAACGTCTTGGAATAGGTAACGCTCACGTGATCTTTGTTGGAAAAGTCCATCTAATAAGCCTTGTCTTTTACGCCTCTAACCGATTATACTCCCGATATAGTCTCCCCTGGGGAAGGATGCAAACTACGAGAGAGGCCCCACTCTGGTATAATATACTTTTGGCGAGGACATGTAAACATTTCTTATTATTTCTTCTTTGGGGCGCATTTTTGGCAATGAAATCAGAGGCCCAGCCACTTGCATTAAACGCTTCGATCAACAGGTGCTCTCGCTCCATGCATGTTGGTTCGTTCGTTTTTTGGTGAAAAACCAGAAACTTTTAATGGGAGTAAGCCGCGCTTTTGACGTTCAAATTGGCGGTAATGTTCTTCTTTCTCTTTTCTTTCTTTTTTTTTTTTTTGCCTTACATAATGGCAAAGTCACGAACGTAAAGACCAAATGAGAGAAGGGGAATGTTAGGGCAAAAGGCGGATTTGGGATGTTTTGTACAGAAAAAGAACTTACTTTGTTCATATCAGTTTCATCTCCCAAAGACAAAGATCTATTTCTGATGTCGTCCTGACTATTCATTCTGGTTTACTAATAAACCAACTCGTTAGAACACAATGCCAACTGTTTGAGTCCATAAATAGTGTTCTCTAGGGACCAACCAGGGTTGCCACAAAATTTTCGTATTCAAATTATACCTGACTTTTCAAGGTTTTTCTCTGACTGATTAGTGTTGACATTTTTTGGCCAAAAGTTGTCAATATTAACAGCATATTTTTAATAATGTTATGGTTTTTTTAACAGTCAACTCTTCAATTTATGTTTTAAAACATATTTAAGTTTATATAGGTTCTTTATCTTTCCTAAGCTCAAGAAATATTTCCCCCGAAAATCAAATAAAATTCTCTGATTTGATTAAAAAATTTAATTCATTGACCTTTATGGGGCCATTTTAACTTCCCCGCTTTTCAGAAGATTCTCCATGACACGACTCGTGACATTACTCTACCCCTTGACCAATGGTCACCTGGTTATAGATAATAAGAACTGGACCCTTCCCGTGACATTTTTCCATCAGCTTCTAATACTTCTCTAAATTCTTGGGTTAAAAATCTGTCTCGGTATAAAATGCGAACGCGGACGAAATGGGAAGACTTGGAATTCCAAAGAATCCGCAGCCACTTCTCAATTCCTTTTTTTTCAATTTGGCTCCTTTTGCAAAAAGGATGTATTTCGAGGATCAAACATTATTTCAAACCTTTTCTTTATACCAAAGGTTCGGAGAAAGCGAGGGGGGGAAGGATGGCCAAATGATATTATAGCACCAAAAACCTCTCGAACAAAATTGTCTTCTATTCAAGAGAGAAGCGCTCCAAAAAGATATTAAAGAAGATGATGAAAAACCACTTCCGATTCAAACTATAAACTTCAATGTACGGATAGGATAGCCTGACATATAGGATCATCCCCATTTCTTCTTCAAAGGGAGTAAGAACGGAAGTAGATTAACGCGAAGAATTATTTGGGAAAAAATATATTACCCCAGAATCGAGATGGTTTTAATTACTCTGAGGAAGTACATGGTGCTGCTGCTACATGATTAGCTGTAGGTTGAGGGAAATGTCTTGGGATTTTGAAAATGGGGGTGTGAAATGTCGGGAATTATGAAAATGGGGGGGGGGTGAAATTTCGGGTTAATTTTGAAATTGTCACCAACGTTAGGAAATTTTATATTGATTCACTAATTAATATGCTAAACTCAACATTCTGACTTTTTATGGTAAAAATTGGACGAGCATTGTTTGCGTGTGTGTCGAGTTTATCAACTTCTGCTAAGAGTATAATCTAGTATATATGTTCAAAACTGGCTTATTGTATTTTAATTTTGATTGATGTTAATACGTAATGTCTGTTGAAAAGGGGAGTCGCCTAGTCGTGTGATTAAACCGTTGCGTTTTTTGTTTGTTGGATCATGAGCCTTATGAACACTATTCCAAACCTGATATTTTTTACCTCTCCGAGTGACGTATGTCACGGAGAGGTTCTAATTTCGACGTGTCTGTGTGTGTGTGTGTGTGTGTGTGTGGGTGTGTGTGTGTGTGTGTGTGTCTGTCTGTTGTTATACCCACGTGACCGCGTTCGCAGTTTGCAAATCGGAGCAAACGTGTTCTCAATTTCCGGAAATTTCGAAAATTGTATTACACTTACAGGCTATTACTCCATTGCCTGTCTAACATCACCAGCCTCTGGTCTTTGTCCATCCCACATGGACACCAGTCTGTCCACACTGGCTTCTAATCACAATCGTCTGCTGCTCTTTGTCCATCCCACATGGACACCAGACTGTACACACTGGCTTCTAATCCCCACCCTCTTGTGGTCTTTGTCCATCCCACATGGACACCAGTCTGTACAAACTGGCTTCTAATCACCACCGTCATCTGCTCTTTGTCCATCCCACATGGACACCAGTCTGTACACCTGGCTTCTAACACCACCATCTTCTGGTCTTTGTTTTTGTCCATCCCACATGGACACCAGTCTGTACACCTGGCTTCTACTCCATCATCATCGTTAAGGTTAAGACATACGCGGCGATCGGCCAGGGTTACGAGAAACGTCCGGCCTCCCTAAGGTGGGGCTTCCACCAAAGGTTCACGCAATTGCGCTGTTCTTATCCATAGCTGCGATTCGACACCCTTATATACTACCTATTTGAGTAAGGTGACGCAACCGGCGTATGCTTCATTTCAAACGCCAATATTAGTCAAGTCTCTCAAGAATGTTTAATTATTCTTTTTCAAAACGATGTAACGCTCAATAAGGCGAACAACTATCGAAGAAAATATTTAATATTAATTATATTTATTTTAATATTTAAGATAATCATGTCTCTAAACTCAAAATTAATACGGAAAGGGTAAAACAATAGTCTATGTGTTTGTCTATATGTGTCCGTCCGTTGTTACACTAGTGCGCTGCGTTAGAAGTTCGTTTTTGTTTTGATGTGTAAAGAAATCCTTCAGAGCCTTAATATTCCCGTTTTCAATAATATAAAATGAATATGTGGAAATATTTTTCGTAATTATGATGCATTTAGTACTTTTGTAGCTTTAAAGCTCTATTTCATTTTGATATTCCAAAGATTTTTTTTAATATTATTATTTAAAATGGATGTTTATATATTACTTAAGCTATACTACATTTGTTTATAGCATAATCCTTCCTAAAGTGAATACAAGCGCAACGCTACAATGTTGGTCAAATGAACTGTTATTTGTTAATGGGCCTAGTGAACCAAAAAGTAAACGCTTGGGTTTGGTTTTCGTTTCTGTAATGCAGAGACATTAACGGTTCAGAGTGAGCCGAAAGTTAAATACACTATTAAATAATTAGGCTTAGATTATATAATCATGGTGGAAATCTGGGCCGCGTTCAGCAGAGCCCAGCGCTGTTAGCAGTGTCATACATAACGGGATTTTGTTTTTGAATTTTGACGTCACGGTGCTTAGCGCTGAGCTAGCGCGGTCTTCAAAGAAAATAGTCGGCCTTTTGGATAACGTGACGTAAAACGTGTAGTTCTCAGCTTGGCGAAAAAACCATGGATGAATCAATACAAATAGCTCTATGGGACTATAGCTATTTAATTGGCGTGAAACCAGTTGATCACGCGAGAATTTTAAGATATATGTTAGTTTCTAATTTTAATTATAAAAGTTGTTATCTATCTCTATAAATATGTTATCATACAATTTTTGTTAAGCCTTGGTACCTTGCACGCTTTATTGCGCTAGCGTCATTTATAAAACGCCGATGACCGGAGAAAAGCTATGACAACAGAGCTCACCGGTAAACATTTCCAAAATCCGCTGTCTTTTTTGGTGAGCTCTGCTGAACGCAGCCCAGACCAGTGAAAGGTCTGATCGTAATCGGATAATAGCTTCGTGTTTTCATGCTTTTCATGGTACGCATCTACTTTCAGTGTGTGTAGCCACAAATAAGCTTTGGTGTTATGTAACGTTAACAGTCATGTTGACAAACTAAGAAAATCGTTGAGGTGAAACGAGAGGATAGTGTTTATATGGCAACCCTGTTGTGAATATGGCTTTGAACATAGAGGGCATACAGTTGAGGAGTAGAAAATTGGGCCTTTACAAACACGTAAAGGTAGTATCCCTCCAAAGTTTTATCTATTCATTTCCCGTTTCTCCCCCATCGGATGATTTTAATGTGTACAAGTATATCATTATTGGATGTAAAATGTCGTCTGATTTACAGTATATTTGCTATGCTTTGTATACTGCTTTCATATTTCATAAATTTTAACTTAAGAAACATTTCCATATCTGGGTAAATAAGTTTGTAAGTAGTCGTCTTGACTCGGAGAGGTAATATTTTGGTTTTCCCAACTTGTTATACGTATGAAAAATATGTAGTTTTTTCTTTCTCCGAGAAGATAGAAAGGCCATTAAACTTTTCTCGGTAACATAACGTCGTTAATGTCTTTTAATGACTTTTAAATGTTAAGCCATATATTTTCCCATTGCTAATCTTCCTACAAAAGGTGTTTGTAAATATTTTCTTCTTAATACCCGAAGTTGATTAAGTGGAAGTTATCAATTAGCTATGTTTTTCTATTAAAGGAAAAGGTTAGGTAACATTAAACCTTAAAATAACGGCCTTTTTCTAATTACAAAAGGAAAAATTTTAAAATAAATTATCTTTTATTACAAATGAAATAGCATTTAATTAGTCTTGAAAACGAGAACAACTGCGCAGCCATTGGTTTAGTGGCGTCTGCTAAATCGAACCTCTTACCCCTTTCCTTACCCTTACCTCTCTAGGCCTGTGAGAATTCAACCAGACTCCACTAAACTAACTAGTGCTAATAATTTTGTAATAAGAGATAATTAATTTTTTTTATAATTTTTCCTTTAATTATTTATTCATGTTAAAACATCCAAAGTTGGTAAATTGTCCGCATTCCTGTGTATTTTATTAGGAATGAAAATTTACTAATCAATTCTTGATTTTACAAAGGGGAAGCTTGATGTATTACACCTAGGCTATAAAGGGTTTGTTCATATATTTCATTATGTATGTCACTCTAAATTTGGGTTTTACGAGTTCATCTTAAAATAAAAAATTAAATTCCTTAGAACCAATTTAATATTATAACTTGGCCCCGCTATTAGAACGTCTTTAAAAAATGATGCGAGAAAAACATAACGTCTTATTTGTAAAGAAAGAGACAGACTCGCGTCACGATGTGGCGTGATTCTTGGCGCCTTCCCGAGCACGTGCCCATCCTTAAGGGGCGGACAACGTGACCTAAAGTTACGGTCAAAACGCTGGGTCAATAATGCACCCCGTCAAATACCCCAAAAACTTCTAAAGCGTGCCAGAAGAAGTTTGGTATCGCAATCTTTACAACATTAGCCATGTTTGTAATCAAAATAACCAGTTTTCGTTTTTGTTTTTTTCCCATCTGAATTTACATATCTGAAATATAATTAAATTTCAAGCCGGGTTTTATTTCCTTGATTGAGCAACTCCTCGTATATTATTTACTCAATTTCAATAACTAATTCAAGGTGCATTTATTTATAAATAATTTTTTCATAGGGAATAATTTTAATTTTCTCCGAGCCACGACGAGTGAACTCGAATTGCGAAGATTGCAACGCGCAATCGGAGCCTAAGCTTGCTTCTTATTTTTTCTTGATTATTGCGGGTCATTTATTGGATGGAGAGCCTTAATGGCGAAAGGGGCCAAAACTGACCGTTCATCAAGAGCGAGGAATGGGAGGACTGGCTCTCCTGGTAGAGTAAATAAAATCGCTTCTGGTCATTCGCCAAATGGCTCTCTCCCGCATTGACCATTAAAGATGGGCTGAGCCCGGCCTGCCTATAGCTCCAAAGTGAAACGAGAAGTTTTTCTTTCTTTTTTCTTTCCTTACCCTTTCGCGCACCGCTCTTTTATTTTGTTGGAAATCACACGAAGGGTTGATAATGGCGCCTCGATCTTTGGATGTGTGTATGACACGACTTCAGTTTTAGAGTTATTTCAATTGTTGATGAGGATGAAATGAAAGTGATATGGGTGCGTGGAAGCGTTTGATAGGAGGGTTTTAGTTTAGCCGAGAAATACGGTAAAAGGATCGATAGTCCAGTTGCTCCTTTAGCCGCTTGTATGTGACTACTTGTTATGACATTAAATATAAGGGAAAAGAGAGAAGGGTTTCCTTATATAATATAAATCATGGAATGAGAAGTAAACACGGCTTAGCGCTCAAACCTATATACCCCACCGTCCCCCCCCCTTTCCGCGCCTTTTTGTAAATATTCCTCCCCCTCCCCCTCTACCTATACCCTCCTCCATTGTCATCACCACCACCCACCCACCCACATTTTGATATAAACTGACGTCATTTCCGGCCTAACATTAAACTAATGTACTAGTCCATACGTGAACTATAATAACAAAAATCAACTGTCTTTAGAAATTAGACAAATTTATTTTTGAGGCGTGGTCGACTTGGTTTTCTCAAAACTTGCCAGGAAATTAGTGGTGACGTTGGGATATGATATAAGAGCGCGATTCCCGTGCATTTATAAAAGTATTATCGCCTCACAGTTACTACCGCTCCGTAATTATAGTCTTTGAGCCGCTTGGAAAGGAATTAGGCCGGTTCCAAGTATTATAACAAAATTTCTGTACTATAGTAGTGTCAAATTCTTAAATATCCCGCGTTTATTTGTGGTGTTTACGAAGCGTAAAAGAGGTTAAACATAAACATTTATTTTTTGTTATTTTTTAGTAATTTAAAACCAAGAAGCGATATCTAGTTTATTAGGGAGAAGGTGTAAGATGCCTAAGTATTCGCGCGCCATAGTCCCAGTCCCCCTTTCAAAATACAAGGGGGATGTAAAGTGAGGCCGGGCTATTTCGCTGCCTCTCCTCAGTCGGAAAATACGTAATTTTCGTCATTCGCGTCGCGCTGACGTGAGTTTTCAAGAACCAATGAGATGCTGGTTGTAATTTAGAGGCGGGGATTAACTACAGACCTACTATACGTTAGGACTGGAGATAAAGCTAGAAATGTGGCGAATTTATACATTCTCCCTAATAAACTAGATATCGCTTCTTGTTAAAACTAAAAGAAAAAAAGGAATACAAGTCCTAAAGGGATGGTGTTTCTTAAATAAGCGAACGGGTTGGTTTGTTGGGAGTTGTTAGCGCGGCTGGTTTCATTGAAATTGAAGAAGACGGGGCCGTTGTTTTTGACAGGGGCTCGTTTGGCTTTACGCGCGCTTTGTGCCCTCGAAAATAAGAGTTGAAGACGTCTGGCACAGTTGGAGCCTAATCCCGTAGGCGGATTCCTTCTATCTTTTTTGAAGGAGGCTCATCCTCGCGTCAGAGCCGAAACTCTCGGGCCTCCTGGTTTTCGTAGCTCTGCCAAAAAGAGCGAGATCATCTCCGAGTATGGAAATTCCAAGTCACAACATGACAAGCCATCTCCGCCAGCCAATCTTGTTAAATGGCTTATGGCAAATTTAGTTAAATCTATACTAGCGCACGAAAATCGAGTATCTGGCTCTCTCTATTCATATATCTACTTTTCGAGGAATTTTCTTCTTTTTCCCAACCCGAAAAAGTCATTGCAAATTTATTTATTTGTCTCAAAGCTTGTGTACGACCTTTAGTTGCCAGTTTTCGTTTTGTATTATAAACTAGTACATGATAGTTTGATTTGAAAATTCATGGGTGGTGTGGTTATTAGGTAATTTAAATGGAGTAAGATTAGATGATGCGTTGCTATGGAAGCTGAGGGAAGTGATCGGAGAAGCGTTGCTATGGTAACGGAGAATGAAAGTGGAGGAACGTTGCTATGGAAACGGAGAAATAAGAGCGGAGATACTATTGGCGTGTTAACTAAGAATTAGGTTCGGGAACCGTTGCTTTGACAACCAAGAGATAAATTCGGGGAACCGTTGCTATGGCAACCAGGAGATAAATTCAGTGAAACCGTTGCTATGGCCACTGAGGTAAGTTCAGGGAACCTTTACTATGGCAACCAAGAGATAAGTTCAGGGAACCTTTACTATGGCAACCAAGAGATAAGTTCAGGAAACGGTTGCTACGGCCACTAAGAGTTAAGTTCATGGAGCAGTTGCTACGGCCAGTAAGAGTTAAGTTCATGGAGCAGTTGCTATGACCAAGGGATAAGATGCAGGAGCGTTGTTATAAACAGAGAGATGAGTTAAGAACAGCGTTGATATGATAACCAAGGGACGGAATAAGAGGAGCGTTACTATGGCAACCATCTGAGACATTCGGGCTTTCCCTTCTCTTGTAGAAAAAAAAATCCAGTGAATTCTTCAACTTACAACAACCAAGATCGTACTAACCGAACTATTCAATTTTTTATAGGACCATCTGACAAACGGGAGTTCTTAGCTGAGACTCGAATGTTACTGGACATTGTAGCAAAATCTTTATACTCGGAGAAGGAAGTCTTCATTAGAGAATTAATATCAAATGCCAGTGATGCGTTGGAAAAGTTAAGATATTTGAGATTGACAACTGCCAACGCGGCCGCGGATAGCGTCCAGTTGGCCCAGGAAGCTAGGGATGAAGCTAAAGAGACGGAAATTCACATTGCCACGGACAAAATGGACAGGACGTTCATCATTCAAGATACCGGAATTGGCATGACTAAAGACGAAATGATACAAAGTTTGGGTACAATCGCCCGATCAGGATCTAAGGTAATCAAGATTTAAATATTAATTTTGCATAATTAAAAAAAAATAATTATGCATCGGCCGGGAATCGAACCCGGACCTCCCGCGTGGCAGGCGAGAATTCTACCATTGAACCACCGATGCTTGGAAATAATCGCAATCCTATTTTCAAAGAGTTAAAGAGCTATATGGGTCAGAAAAATATTTCCTTAAATAGAAACTTCAAGCGCGCGGGAAAATTCAAATCCAAAGCAAGTTATTCTTGTTTCATAGAATTCAAATGTTTTCATAGTATCTTAACGCCATTCCTTGGGCATAAAATATCAATTGTTTAGTAGTATTGTTGTCTGTATTTTGAAACTATAATGGCAATATTTTTGTGCAAAATAACACAATACTTAATTAGCATAAAAGTATGCATCGGCCGGGAATCGAACCCGGACCTCCCGCGTGGCAGGCGAGAATTCTACCATTGAACCACCGATGCTTGAAGATAATCGCAATCGTATATTTTCAAGGAGTGAAAGAGCTATATGGGTCAGAAAAACTTTTCCTTAAATAGAAACTAGAAGCGCGCGGGAAAATTCAAATCCAAAGCAAGTTATTCTTGTTTCAAAGAATTAAAATGTTTTCGTAGGCTCTTAGCGCCATTCTTTAGGTAGCAAATAATAATAAGTTTAAATACAATCTTGCTTCGTTTTTGTTTTGTAACTATAGTGACAATAGTTATATTATATAAAAAAGACTTGGTTTGCCCAAGCCTTAAAAACAAAACGATAAGGGTTTTTCCAGTTGTCTGAAGCGCGGATATTTTTTTCCCTATTGAATTTTAAAGACAATCCGTATTTTACTACTCTTTAGAATTTAATTCAATCACCTGATTTTACTGCTAATGGATTAGTTTCCTATAAATTAATTGAAATAAAAAATTACTTATCTCAGATTTTTCAAGAACAATTCCATTTTCCAGAAACATTTTATCATGAAATCTTTTCTTTTCAATGGAGAACGTACTTTAATTTTCAAATAATACTCTCATTAATAATGTATTATATGCGGTCTTTTCGAATACAAAAGGGGGCTGTTATCACCTTTCTTATATTTGATAAAGGTGTTCGTTTCTTCTTTAAGCACAATCACAATTATTGAACTGTGTATATCAGTACTTGTGGGGAAAATTTTAGAAGTGTTGGTTTAGTTGCTATTTAGTTGACAACATTATGAAAACTTGATGTGTTTAAAACCTTTTGAAAGGAAAATTCTCGGAAATTAAAATAGAAACAGTTAATTTGATTAAATTTACACGATATCCCTCAAAATAATAAATGCATGATAAAATGTTTCAGGAAAATGGAATTGTTGTTGAAAAATCTGAGATAAGTAATTTTTTATTTCAATTAATTTATAGGAAACTAATCCATTAGCAGTAAAATCAGGTGATTGAATTAAATTCTAAAGAGTAGTAAAATACGGATTGTCTTTAAAATTCAATAGGGAAAAAAATATCCGCGCTTCAGACAACTGGAAAAACCCTTATCGTTTTGTTTTTAAGGCTTGGGCAAACCAAGTCTTTTTTTATATAATATCTGTTCCTTCAGCCTTAATTTGTATTAATCTATTATAAAAATAATAATATGCTTGTCAAACTTCATTAATTCGATGTTCCAGTAAGATGTTCGTGAGCATATTGGCTCACTCCAAGTGCCTCTCATTATTTTATGGGAAAGATAAAATTTTAAATCATTTAGCAGGGGAGTGGTAAATTAATTCACAATTGGTAGGCGGGTTGTAAATTAATTCACCATAGATAGGCGGGTGGTAAATTGTTTCATATAAAAAGGCGGTTGGTGACTCAATTAAGTTTAGTTGACCATTTTGTTTAGATTTAAAAAAAAAGTTATTTCTAAACCACGCGCCAGCACGGGCACATTTCATTGAAAGTTTGTTGTTTAAGAATTTTCCTTTATATATACTAAGATTCTTCATCAAAATAGACAACGAACTTTCCAAGACTCGAACCTGCAATGTTTTGCCTCGAAGCAAACGCGTTATCCATTACGCCACAAGCCCGTACTTCGTAACAAAAAAAATTATCCAAACACTGTATTTATAGGATTATTTCATTTATGTTGAATAAAAGATCTGAAAAATAAACACAGAGCTTGCCAGGACTCGAACCGGCAATCTTCAGCTCTATAGGCAGACGCGTTATCCTATGCGCCACAAACCCGATGCAGGCTAACAAAATGCTATGATAACAGTGTAATATATGTAACGGTTTTACCATGATTTATAAATTAATTAAAATAAAATACTTAAAATTAATTGTTCTTAATCAAACTTCAGAAGTTCAACATTCAATAGTTGCTTGATAATTCAAAAGTGTTCCGAACCTTAACTTCGCAGTAGTTTCTGAGTTATTCGATGGAGTGGACCACCAAAAATCCCATGCTTTTTCTATGGGACGCTAAGCCTAAAATCTGTGAATTATTTCTTTAACATTACGGGAGGGTGTGGGTTCTTATCTAGAAGGGCCTACCGGCCCTCTAGAATTCAAATAGGGACTTGGCACCGTGGGGGTGAAAAGGGGGTTGGCACTGAAAACGTATTATCGAAAAACGACACCTATAGGGATATATTTGAAACACAACCTGTGCGGCCATGCTGGTATACTTTGATCGCTTATAACGTGGGAAATGGCTAAGGAAAAGGATGTTAACAAGGTTTCAAGCAAAAATTATCTTGATTCTTTATCACCTGAGGTTAAGAAAAGGTATTTGGAAAAAATAAGTCATGTTAACGGAGTAGATCCTTACAAATTAAAGAAAAGCGAATGTATTATGCTTATTGACCAAAAATCGAACCAAGGCCTAAGTCACGGTGAAGGAGTAGATAATTTGCCATCAGTTCACTACCCAGATATTTACAATTATTTAATTAGTGGCGTTTCTGCGTATACGCACGACCAATTAAAAAATTACAAAAGTCTTTTGGCCTACGACCAGTTTGTTTGTGGATTTGTAAATAAAGTTTGCGTAAAGGTCATCGATAATTGCAGCAATGTGATTGTGAAAAGCCAGGTAAGTCCTTGATTTTCAATTGTTTCAGTGATTAATAAAGTAGTAATTAATCTGAAAATGTAGGTTTTGCATTCTCAACGACTGCGAGAAACCCCACTTAAAACTTGGTTCATTGCTGGCGTTAACGGGACTATTTTATCTGCTCATTGTACCTGCATGGCGGGTTTGGATGAATGCTGCACACATGTTGCCGCATTATTATTTTATGTGGAATACGCAGTCCGCTACAGAGAGCATGCCTTAAAATAGAAAAACTATCTCCCAAAAAGAAAAAATGGTTTTGTCCTGATTGCTCAAAATCTAAACCCTCTAGACGTAATAAGAAAGCCAAACAACTGTGATATTTTGTATAATTTTTATTCTTAAACTTTCGCCATAAAACGTTATAAACTTGTTTAAAAAAAGCCAAACAATTTTTTTTCCATCTAAATGTGTATAATTAATTATGGTTTATTCTAATGGGATTACAGACGGGCAAAGATTCACAAGAGCACAAGCTACTAAAACTATTTTATCTATGCTAGCTAAATCTTCTTCAGGGGCCCCATGCAAGAGCTCAATCGGAATCTTACTATGCAAAATGGAAAACTTTTGCCGGATGTGCCCGATAACTCTCTCTACATGAATACGAACGTTAGCAATCTTACGGGTGGATTCTACATCTTTTGGATCTAATTGCTTTTTATCTTTGGCAAAAGTGGGTAATTTTACAGATGCGTAGTAAAGGCCCACAGATTCCGCAATATTAAATCCTCTATCTGCGAGAATAACATCACCGGGCGTTAATTTTTCCAAAAAACCACAGCTTTCAGTAAGGTGCTTATCGCTGACTCTTCCACCCCATCCTTTGGATATAAAGCTAACAGTTCCTTGAGGAGTAATCCCAATCAAGAACTTGACGGTATTGTGGTGTTTGTAGTTTGACCAGGTTTCCGCTTGGCCGATAACGCTAGAAGGCTTTTCAGCAAACACCTCAAAGCAGTCTATAATGACTGCTACTTTTGTACTAAAATGCTCTCGAAAAGACATTGGCATAGTTGCTTGCAAAATAGATCTATCTGGCCAAAGAATATACCTAGCTAGTCGTTTGGACATAGCGTCCAGGGTATTATAAAACACTCTACCAGCTGTTCGTTCAGAGACACAGAAACGGTAGGCTAAATCTCGATTAGTCAACCCCAGTCTCAATTTCATTAATGTTAAAATGTACTGCTGGAATTCTGTTAGTTTAGCATTCTTAAAAAGGTATGGTTTAACTTCGTCAAAGATCTCTAATAGATACTCAAACGTTTCTAGGCCAGTAAAATGTTTAACTTTTTCATTATCTCCAACAAAAGAATATTCGGTAAAGTTTCTTATATCCAATTCTTTTTTGATATCTTCCAGCCTTTCCATTTTAATCTGCATTTCTTCTCTGTAGCTAGATAACAAGCTTTCATTCTCTTCTATCTTGCATTTTAAGTTTTCAATTATCGTTCTGGCTTCTTCTACATCAAAAAGCGCTGCCTCCAAATTAACTTGGTCGCACACCCGAGAAAAGGTTTGGCTACTTTCATCAACTAAAACTTTATCCTCTGTTTGCATGGAAAAATCAAAAGAGATGACATATTCTGTCTGAATGCAAACCGAATGATAGTTTTTATTTGTGGTTTGGATTCCAATATCTTGGAAATCTTTAGTTCCGCAGCCACAACTCCTATTTGAAAAGTTAAGTGAAACTCCCGAATCCTCTAAAGAACTGCCATCCACAGGCTGGTCAAAATGTTCTTCAGTCTCAAAGCCAACGTCTGACGTAACAGTTTCCATTATGGAATCATGGGCTTCCTCGGTGAAAGAATGAGTGTTCTGACTGTTCTCCTTAGAGGTTAAGACAGGCATCCCTTTTACTACAATGGTAATTATTTTATAAGTTAGTATCGTGGAATACTAAATTAGTAAAAGCAAAATCATACCGTTTTTAACATTAGAACGATTTACTTTTCTTTTATATCGACTCACACTAGACAAGAGTTTTATTTTGTCCTCTTCGGACACATTCTTAACATTTAAAAATGGGCTTGGTACCCAATCAGGATTGGTGTTGTCATAAAGCTGTGCTGGGATTCCTAAAACAAAGTTTGTTACATACAATGGGACAATTTAGGGCTGGACTATAGTAGCAAGAAAATAATACATCAACTTACCAGAGAAGAAATGATTGGAACATACTCTTAATTCATCTCCTAGCTTACTTTTACCGTTAAGCCTTAGTCTTTTCAGCCACTGGTTATGTCTAATTTCGGATAAATTTCGCGTCTTCGGGCCTTGACCTATAATTACTCTCGGAATTCTATGAAAAGTAATTTTCTCTCCATTTATTTTTAAGCTTCCAGTAACACTTGGGCATCCCGAAATTAAACATCTTTGAACCATTTCAACAATAATACACTGTCATAATACGTCAAAAACATACCGGCATGGCGGACCGAATAAAATAGTTCAAAACTACGCTACGGATGGCGCTATATTTGTAGGTGTGACGTAGTGTGACGTATGCGAGCCAAGTCCCTATTGTTGGGATGCAAAATTAGTAATATAATTATGCATCGGCCGGGAATCGAACCCGGACCTCCCGCGTGGCAGGCGAGAATTCTACCATTGAACCACCGATGCTTGATAACACCGTGTTATCATAGTTTTCGGAAGAGTTTTTAGAACTTTATGGTTTGGTTAAACGCGCCCATAAATAGAAACTGGTTGCACCACGCGGGAAAATCAAGAAAGAAACCCAAGAACTTATAGTAGCAGTTTAAAAGCATCCTAACGTTTTTAGCGAGTTGTAGCCAAAAATACTTATAATATAGTGACAATGGGTTTATGCAAAAAATCTTCCAATGCATAATTATTAAACAAAAGAAATGCATCGGCCGGGAATCGAACCCGGACCTCCCGCGTGGCAGGCGAGAATTCTACCATTGAACCACCGATGCTTGATAGCACCGCGTTATCATAATTTTCCGACGACTTTTAAGAACTTTATGGTTTGGATAAACGCGCCCATAAATAGAAACTGGTTGCACCACGCGGGAAAATCCAAAAAGAAACCCAAGAACTTATAGTAGCAGTTTAGAAGTATCCAAACGTTTTCAGCAGCGCTTTTTAGCGAATTGTAGCCAAAAAATACTTCTAATCTTTGAAACTAGTGACAATGGATTTATGCAAAATATTCAAAAAGCATAATTATTGTACAAAAAATAATGCATCGGCCGGGAATCGAACCCGGACCTCCCGCGTGGCAGGCGAGAATTCTACCATTGAACCACCGATGCTTGATAGCACTGTGTTATAATTTCTTTCCGACGAGTTTTGAGAACTTTATGGTTTGGATAAACTTGTCCATAAATAGAAACTGGTTGAACCACGCGGGAAAATCAAAAAGGAAACCCAAGAAGTTATAGTAGTAGTTTCAAGGTATCCAAACGTCTTTAGCTGCGCGTTTTAGTCAAAAACATACTTTCTCTGACCTTTGACACTAGTGACAATAGATTTATGCAAAATCTTCAAAAACCATAATTATTGTACAAAAATAATGCATCGGCCGGGAATCGAACCCGGACCTCCCGCGTGGCAGGCGAGAATTCTACCATTGAACCACCGATGCGTTGGAAGATAATGTTATCATATTTTTCCCCCACTTATTAAGAACAATATGTTTGAGAAATGTTTCTTTAAATAGAAATTGGTAGAAGGGCGCTGAAAACCAAATCCAAACTTTGTATTAGTTAAACAGTAGACTGCTATAACCAGAAATACGAAACATGAAGTTGTCTGTCCTTCTCAAATGATGACTGTGGATTTATGCAAAATATCACAATGAATAATTAGCATAAAAATATGCATCGGCCGGGAATCGAACCCGGACCTCCCGCGTGGCAGGCGAGAATTCTACCATTGAACCACCGATGCTCGAAGAAATAAAGTTATCAAAACGTTCAGAACGGGTTCTAGATCTTATAATATTTATTTTTCTTTCCAAATATAACTTGTTTACTCACTCACGGAGAAATCAAACAATGTGCCCCGTTGCATGCTGCATCATTTGATGTTAGAAAGTATACATTTTAGAATATAAAAGCGTACTCCCTCATTTATATTGGAGATGTGATAAATTTACCTTTGGGGGGGGGGGGATTATCGTTGGAGGTCACAATTTCACAAAGTATCAGATTAAATTGGGGTCACCATAGCTTGGGGCTGAATAACGGTAACCAAACCTTATGATTGCCACAGATCTTATATCAAAAATTCACTGAATTTTCCAGGTTTTCCCTAACTGTCTAAAATAATTTTCCCATGGCACTATGTGATGGTGGTGGGGTCAGGGTAGATTCTTACTTTCTTACCATTAACTGAGAGAATTCAAAGTATCCAATCTTAAACTAACTTGAAACAAGTGGATCCCAATGAAAGTCTTTCATGAATTTGGGTGTATTTTTTTTTTTCTTCTTCAATGCTGAAGGTGGTAAAAGGGGAATAGATAAAATAATAGCAACCTTCTCTCCATTCAGATTGAATATAAAAAATACCTCACGAAGTATCGTGAGGTATCGCCTAATTCGATTGCTAGCATGGGATCTCTATTCGTGCGTAGCCAATACACGCTCAGCCCTATCTCTCTTCTTAGCTTCCATATTTTTCTCAAAAAAAAAACATAAATAAATCGCTTCCTAGAGATAATAAGCCGCACTACCATGCACCATCTCCCCTTATTTTAACTTTGTTAAAGGTACGCTTAACTTCAAGCTTTATTTAATTTACTAGCACCGTCACGGAGGTTTCAATTTCACTTGTTTCTCGCGATACCATATAGTTAACTATTAAATTGGTCTAGTAAATGAAGAATCGATAAGCGCTGATTACATTTAAAACTGTTAAAATAGCTAAGAGAAGTTATTCCAAATGACGTTTTGATCAAAGAAGATATTAGCAATTAAGTTTCCGTAATGGCGTTTAATGGACACTACACGTTAGGATTGCCCCTATTGGACGCTTAGTACCACCAAAGAGAATATACCAAGAGGAGCAGAAAGTTTATAATAGGGACGGGCTCTGAATTTGGAATAACTAGTTCCGGTTGTTCACGTGACCGTGATGTCTACTTAAAAATTACCTTTTGTACGTCACCGGTCAACCCACCACTAAAATTAAGTAGCCGACATAATTTAACCAATAAAAGGCGTCGCTGCTTAGCTAATCAACAAAAACCGAATCTAGTTACTCCAAAACCGTGGCCGGGCTTTTCAAAAGCCTTGTGAAAGGCTAAAATTTCTGCTCCTCTTGGTATATTCTCTTTGGTACCATCTAACGGATTCATGCAATAAGGGTACTCCCAGTGCTTCGTAGGAAATTTCCATTACGGAAACTTAATTGCTGGTATCTTCTATAATATTGTAAATAGAAACATGGTTCCAATTGATATATTCATTATTTTATATACGCTTTCGATTAAAAAAGATAAAATATCTAGCCAGGAGTATCCCTTTAAATGATCAAATGGACAATTTATAAACCGGGTTGACTTAAGTATCCCTTTAAGCGCAAATAAGTGTTTTCAATCTTGAATTTCTATATAACAAAAGGGGCTGTCTTTATCTATTGTTTTAATCTCCACGCGCAAAATAAATTGATTTTTAGTTTTGCTTTTATTAGCATTAGAAACGTGTTGCTTGTCTATTTCTCATACGTACGATAAGGCTCATGAGAAACACACAATTCTCACATTTGCGCTAGAAATTAATTTTATGACTAATAATTTTAATTATTATCTTCTTTTTCTTAACCGAAAAATGCCGAGAAAGGGAAAGGGGGAGGGGGCTGGAAAAAAACGTGCAATCGTGGTTAGAAATGTTTTACGCGAATATTTTGATTTATTGTTTGAAAAAAGGGTATTATTTTAACCCTTTTTACCTCTCCGAGTGACGTATGTCACGGAGAGGTTCTAATTTCGACGTGTCTGTGTGTCTGTCTGTCCGTTGTTACACCCACGTGACCGCGTTCGCAGTTTGCAAATCGGAGCAAACGTGTATTCAATTTCCAGACCGCATTTACAGTCCCGGAAATTGTATTCCACTTACACGCTATTACTCTATTGCCTGTCTAACAACTCTGTTCATTTGTCCTCCCCACATGGACACCAGTCTCAACTTACTAGCTTCGAAACACCACCATCTTCTAGTCTTTCGCCCATTTCTCATGGACACCAGTCTGTACTTACTGGCTTCTAAACACCACCACCTTCTCGTCTTTGTCCATTCCACATGGACACCAGTCCGTACTTACTGGCTTCTAAACACCACCACTTTCTCGTCTTTGTTTTTGTCCATCCCACATGGACACCAGTCTGTACTTACTGGCTTCTAAACACCATCACCTTCTCGTCTTTGTCCATTCCACATGGACACCAGTCTGTACTTACTGGCTTCTAAACACCATCACCTTCTCGTCTTTGTCCATTCCACATGGACACCAGTCTGTACACCTGGCTTCTAACCCCACCATCTTCTGGTCTTTGTTTTTGTCCATACCACATGGACACCAGTCTGTACACCTGGCTTCTAACACCACCATCATCTGGTCTTTGTTTTTGTCCATCCCACATGGACACCAGTCTGTACACCTGGCTTCTAACACCACCATCATCCTTAAGGTTAAGACATACGCGGCGATCGGCTAGGGTTACGAGAAACGTCTAGCCTTCCAATGGAGGGGTCTTCCTCCAAGGTTCACGCAATTGCGATGTTCTTATCTACAGCTGCGATTCGAATCCTTTATATACTACCTATTTCAGTAAGGCGAAGCAACCGGCGTATGCTTCATTTCAAACGCCAATATTAGTCAAGTCTCTCAAGAATGTTTAATTGTTCTTTATCAAAACGATGTAACGCTCAATAAGGCAAACAACTGACGAAGAAAATATTTAATATTAATTATATTTATTTTAATATTTAAGATAATCTTGTTTCTCAACTCAAAATTAATACGGAAAGAGTTAAAAAGCAGCTTATGTTTTTGTCTGTGTGTGTCCGTCCATTGTTACACTAGTGCGTCGCGTTAGCAGTTAGCCTTGTGTTGATGTGTTAAGAAATCATACAGAACCTTAATATTCCCTTTTTCCATAATATAAAGTGAATATGTGGAAGTATTTTTCGTAATTATGATGCATTTAGTACTTCTGTAGCTTTAAAGCTCTGTTTCATTTTGATATTCCAAAGATTTTTTTAATATTGTTATTTGAAATGGCTGTTTATATATTACTTAAGCTATACTACATCTGTATATAGAATAATCCTTGGTTTAGTGATTTCATGAAGAAAGCTAAGATCTAGACTTCGACGGGTATATTTAGTATTACCCGCAATAGGCTTAGTGAAATAAAGAGTAAATAATTGAGGCCTGAGGTGAAGTAAACTATGGGTTTTGATTTTCGTGTCTGAAATGAAGAGACATCAACGGTTCAGAGTGAGCCGAAAGTTAAAGGAACATTATCACACCCCCTACTTTTAAAATTCCGTTTCGTAGTTCACTTTTCTGAAATAGATGGCGGTTGCATCTATGTGGCCCACTCTGAAGCCGGGTGTACACAGACAAATATTTTCGTGTTTTAAGAGCGTTTTTTTCTCGAAAGAGACAAAAATCTTCAGTGTGCACCCGCATTGATATTAACGGCCGCTTTTCTAGAGAATTGAGAATGGACTCGTCTGGGGGGATTCTAACCATAATTTCTACCATTCCTACTAAGTCTGGTACTTCCTCCTACCTTCCCGCGGGGACCAAAGTTTATAACTTCACGCGGTTCACGGAATATTATTGCGGTTCATTGATTGAATGTTTGCGTTGTAAGTTCGGGTTTTTTTCTTAGTTTTATGTGTAGAAGACAATTTGACGTTCTAGCAGTATTGTATTCGAATTATGCTAATTAATTAGGATAATATGGAAACAAAAAATAGATCAAAAGTATACAAAGTGAATCTGGGCGTAGAAACATTTGAACGTTGGTCTATGGAAAGGAAAAAGTTAGGATATACAAATGAAAAATTTGGATCTTTTTTGTTCAGCAAATGGTAAGCGCGAAAGAAAATTTTGATTTACAAGTCACTTAAATTTAGTAAATAATCTTTCGGTTCAGGGAAGAACTAGAATATTTGAAGATGGAAATAAAGAAAAAGGGTTCTAAAACATATTCTGTTACCAAAGGTATTAAAAATATTCATCAAAATGTTGTATTATTAGAAGTAATAGGTTTCTTATATTATTTTACTTCAGTTATTATTTAGTATTCACTAGTACGTAGTCATATTATTATAAGTTTACCCTAAATGCTCCATAAGTATGGCACTGCCTTTGTAATGTTACATCCCTACCTAGTGGTAGGTTGGGACAGACCGGATATATATGCTCAGTTATTGCAGTTCAGCTTCCTATTTAGTCGGTACTAAGTTTTTGATAGCGTGTCCCCAGGGATCACTAATATATACCAATGGGTTTATCTTCTTGGAATGTTCAATAACGTCTTTGCTAGAGAGCTCCCTTTCTCCCTAACTTTGGGGGAGGGGTATATTTCCAAAATAGAAATCTTTCTCCCTACATTGTTTTTAAATGAGGTGTTTTTATTTATAATACCGTGACTATTATCATATCAAGCTAGAATTTTTTCACTTGCACTGCAGATGTTGAAACACAATACGAAGTTATTCCCGAATTCCAAATTACCACACCTACTAAATGTGTGAAAAATTCCACTTTTAATTTTGAAACGCCAACCTCCAGATTTAATAAACGATTGAAATCATCTACGAACTTGTGAGTTTATAAACATTATTTATCACCTCACTCCAAATTCAAAAATATATATGCCAATTAATGTAGGCGGAGAAATGATGCAAATCAAAATCGTGTTTCTTGTTTATTTTTTGAGAGCGATAGTGAAACTTCACCTATTAGGTAGGGTCCATTAATTAATAACACTATCTGCATAAAAAGGTAATCATTTTCAAAAATTTAGCGAAATTCGAAAAAATACACCTGAGAGGAATGAAAGTACAATGGTAAATTATCATGTATATATACTATTTCACCGTATGAGTAGTCGTAGCCCAAAGTGTCTTTTGTAATGGGTATCCAACCCTAGAGCGCGCTCCATATATTTTTACATTGAAAGCGAGTGAAACTGGCACACCTTTACCCTCGGATAACGTTTTCACTGTCGACCATGGTACAGCTCACTCCGGATTGGACACCCATTACAAAAGATGGAATACGATATAATTACACGGAATAAAATTAACCTGAATAATTATCTAGAGTAATAACTCGTTCATTAGTCCTACTGGTGGAGTAACCTCCAATTTTGGATCACCATTGTTAACTGATGATTGCGCGCATCTAACTGATCAGGTATTAAAACGGTTTTCGATTAGACAAAATTTACGTTTGAGTGAATTGAAACTATTTTTAAAATGGTCGATATATATAGTGCGCGCTAAAGAGGCAAGAGAAATTTCCGCCTCGTTTCTTACCATTAACCGCGCTTCAGGGTTGCCAGGATTTTGTTAGAGCATGTCGAGTTCGGAAGTTCAATTCAGTGATCATTCAGTTCCGAATCGGAACTGAATGATCACTGAATCGAACAAGTTTTTCAGTCTGTTGTAGAAAGCGGTTAAATTGCACTCACGAATGACTGGCAACGCTTGTTCGCACAATATCTATACCTATTCATTTCAGTTTCCTAGAAACCCCAATATTTGTCCAAAAGATGCTGTAAATGCCGAAATGGTTTTGGTTTTTTTGGATAAGATTGAGCAATTGGTAAAACAGGCTTTCGGATTGAAATGCTATTGCGGTTTGCCATTGCGATACACTTCTGTTTTCCGAGGATCTGCGCTAATATTTTATTATAATTGTCCTGCTGTAGCATCAGGACCGAATCACAAAAATGTACGATTGAATTTGACAATTTTTATCGGTATTAGATGATAATGAAAGACTTAAATTATAATAGGGAGTTTGGGAAAGTCAGGATAACTTTCGAGGCATTTATTCTGGAAATATCAAACTAGCGAGTGCTGTTTTATTAGCAGGCAACGAGTTTGCAAAAATTGAGAAATGGGCGCGATTTGCCAAAATTCATCTTATATCTGATGACACATTTTATCGGTATTAATCAATTGAGAACGCATTTATAATATAAGTACAATAATTAACCTTTAAATCGGATAGGTATCAGAGGCACTTCATTCAACCAGCGATACTACAATATTGGCAAAATATGCAAAACGAGCTTTTTATAAAGTTAGCTGGGAAAGAATTGTTAATTGCTGGGGACGGAAGGAATGATTCTCCCGGATTTTCTGCAACATATTGCACTTACACGTTCGCTGATTGTGAAACAAACAAAATTTTAGCAATATCTACAGTAGACGTAAGAGAAGCCGATGGGAAAAGTCCAAATATGGAGTTCATAGGTTTTCAAAGGGCTGCCAAAGAAATAATGGAATTAGCCAAAGATAACAGTATTGTTATTTCTGAAGTTGTCACGGACGCCCATTGTAAAATTAAGGTTGAAATGAGTAAGTAAAGAAATCACAAACGCCAAGAGGAGAATAACTAAAGAATAATTCCATTTGATCATGCGGTGTTTTAGAAAAGCCAGATAGGATATTCAAAAATGCCACGCATTCCTTAGATACATGGCATGCTGGAAAGAATATTAGAGCCAAAATTGCCGATGTATGTGTCACCCCTATTTATTAAAAATTTTGAGAAATTGAACCAATAAGAATTGCTTTATTGTAACTTATGATGATAAGTGAATGCGTTTTTTATGTTTTAAAGGCTGGAAAGTTGAAGGCCACTGAGGAACTAGTGAAGTGGGCGCCTGATATTAGAAACCATTTTTGGTTCTGTGCTAGAAATTGCGAAGGTGACGTGGATAAATTGCAGGCTTCATTTCAAAGTGTATTAAACCACGTCACTGATTATCATGAATGGCTTACGGACTTTGGCGCCGGGTACTCATGCGCACATGAAATACCGTTACCAAATGCAGAAGAGCGAGATAAAAAATGGCTAGAAGTTAATTCGAAGGCGTATAAAGCTCTAGAAGACATTGTGCTGAACAAAAATTTCCAAAAAAATTTAGAATACTACGTAAATTTCAGGTATTATCGTTAGTGGTGATAGTATTTGAGTGACTCGGTTAATTTTAAATTCGTTTGTAACAGACACACGGGATTCGTTGAAGTTTTTCACAATCTTATGCTTGCGTATGTCTCTAAACGGAATTTTTATAGGTGAAAAAGAACCTTCAAATTTCATTCAGAAAACGGATTTTTTGTACTAAGGTTTTGATATTTTAATTTAGTTGGGACAGCTATAAAGCTAGAGTAACGTTAGCCGCTATAGACCACAACCAACACGCCGATCGAAAACAGGCCCGTACGAAAGATGGACAGCTTAGGTATAGGTACTTCTATAGCAAGAAATCAAAAAGCTATAACGTTGGGAAGGTTTTTGAGCCTAAACAATACAATTACATAGACTCTTTGATTGAAAGCATCTTTGTAGAAAAGGAAAATTACGTGGTAAGATAGTTTAAAACCGGTAACAGTTCGCAAATGTCTTAGGTGGAAAGGTTTTATTTTTATAAACCTTTCACCCTGGTCGTTGCAATTCCTTCAGGAGCTCATTCTTGAACATTTTCTATTATTAAAGGGAAATGTATCAGACCCTTCTTTCATGGGAGAAAATGATCCCCGTCACATTTCTAGCAATATAAGTATGATGGAGAAGCCACCTAACGAGGAGTTACTAGCTAAGCACATGTCAAGATTTTAATTTCATATACCTAGCCAGGTTTATGTGGAACTGAGGTCGTTGCACACTAAATTGTTTTAATAAAAATACTCATTTGATATTCAAACCAGAAAAACTTATTTTATTTAACTAACGAAAGCACTCATTTGATTTTACAAATAAAACACTCATTTGATATTACAAACAGAAAAGTTCAATAGTTCATCGGAACTACCCCCCTTCTAAATGGCACATATTGACCATCTGGAGATGGATATGCTGCCCGAATTCGTAGCACGCAGCAAGCTGGGATCACAATGCGATTTCCGGCGCCTAATCGTCCAAATTCCATTAGCGTGTAATTTCGATATGCCTGATACCTAAACAATCAATATGTCTTTTGAACTTATCTTTATGTTCAATTGTAAAGTATATAACCTACCTGAAATTATTATTTTCTGGGCCTAGACCTCGTCGAATGGCCGCTTCATTTCGAAATCGCATGCTCACGTATAAAAGTGGACGGTATAAACACATTAAAAAGAACATAGCTCTTTCAGAATTACAAACACGTTGTCTGCAACAGACATTTTCGTCTTCTGTTGGCATAGGCCGACAATTTCCACAGATACATTTATCTTTTTTGTCTCCTTTGAGAGATCCTGGCGCATAAAACAAAGGTTCTGGTGGATCGCCTCCCGCTGCTAGAACGATCAGGCTTCTTTCACCATTCGATTGTTGCACATCTATTTAGTAATATGATTTTTATAAGAACTTTTGATTGGTTAGTAATCAACTTCGCCGACAATCGTGATTACCATTCGACATTGGCACAAAATGTAAAATTGACAGAGCCTCTGGTATTTGTCTCGCTGTGACCCGAAAATACTCTTCCAACTGTTCACGGGTTGCCTCTGAAGCGGCTTTCTATATTTTAGAAGAAATGTTAAATGTAATAGGGAAAATGAAAGCGATTAGACTTACATTTATTTCATCATTGTGTTGCTGTAAAGCATCGCAAACTTCGTTGTTAGTATTTATTTCATCCGCGTTCAACCTATCTGTAAAGGAACTTTTACCAGGAATGTTGCAAGAAGGGGGCGTTTTGTTATTGGTTCTCTTTTTTTCCACCAAATTAATTTTTTTTCGCGTTGATTTAGCCTTATTTGCAAATAAATCCTCTTCAGAACTTTCATCGCTGGATATTACCTACAAAACATTTGCAAATAAATATTTTCCTTAGTTTTTACCCCTATTTTGCTCTAACGTGGGCAATTAACAGCCAAGATTTTAACTTACATTTCCCCTTTCTTCGTCCTTTTCAAATTCTTCTTTGTTTTTATCCCTATTTGAACACGAGATTTTGCCTGGAGCACATTTGCATTCCCGCGTACATTTCAAGTTATTTGCGCGGCAAGAACATCCTCCTCGCGTAATTTTTTCGCTACCATAATTTAGTGGTCGGGTACAAGCATTGCGACACTTACACGGCTCTGTATTTGTAATGCTTTGCATTTTGTAGAATATTGAACTACTAGGCCTTCAACAAATTTTCGAAGCTTCGCTGTGAGATTTTAAAAAACGTAAAATCTTGATAATAATCAAAAGTAAATATGGGTCGCAAATAACAGAATAGGTAGGTACGTAGGTCTAGTAAAGAGTACCGCTCTAGTTTGATCTGCAGACTCGGAATCCATGGGAAGGGAAATCCCAAGAATTATTGTATAGAAAGGTTAAGCAAACCTCTAACCATTCCTAAATACCTTTGTGAACGTCTAAATTATGTCCACTGTTGAGGTTAAACTATTCAAGGTTGCTTAACGTCTCTATTGCTTCTTCGTGGAAAATTCAAAGCATCACAGGGGAGGGGACGAGTGTTTAGAATTTGTCAAGCCGGTGCTCTGAAGAAAGTGTGGGTCGAATGCTTTCACCCCATTACCTATTTACCTTCAATAAATGATAAACATCTGTAAGGCGTGGTATACCCCTTTCCGAAGTACAAAGAGTTTTTTTTTTTTGGTTCTGTAGTTTCAAGAAAATTTGTTTCACTAGACCTTGCCCATAGATAAGAACGACAGAATAACAAACCAGCATTAATAGACCTACCCATAGACTCGTGGGCCCCCTGTTGCGACTGCTATCCCAACTTAAACTGAAATACCTTAGGGCAAAAAAAAACCTCTATTCCTTCCATCCGAAAACTCCAAATCCTACTGCGAAACTCTTTCTTGGAAGGGAAAAATTTCTAGACGGGTGTGGGAAACGAAAATGTTTCTGAATTCTGCCACTACTCAGAAAGTGCGCCAGAGTACAGAAAGTAAAATTTGGGGATTTCGTCGGCTAAGTCCGAGCCAAAATAGGGTGATAACGATCCTTTAAATACACTCTTAAATATTCAGGGTAAGATTTTATAATAGAAGAAAAGATCATGGTGGTAATTATATTAGTAGGGCTAAGCTACAGAGTTATATTTCCTTTATGGTGCGCATTGATGACTATCAGTGCGTCTAGCTACAATTTAGCTTTGGTGTTATTTAACGTTAACATTCATGTTGGCAAACTAAGAATATTGTTGAGGTGAGACGAGATGATAGTGTTTACACTGCAAACCAGTTGTGAATGTAGCTATCAGAATATAGGGTAAACAGCTGAAGCGTATATAGACTTCATTTCCTGTTCTTTTCCCCATTGACTGATTTCCATGTGTCCAAGATTTATCCTTATTGGATGTAAAATGTCGTCTGCTTTACTGTATATTCGCTATGCTTGGAATACTGCTTCAATATTTCGTAAATTTTTACTTCAAAAAAGTGAAATAATTCCATATCTAGGTAAATAAGTTTGTAGTAGTAGACCTCTTAACTCGGAGAGGTAATATTTTGGTTTTCCCAACTTGTTTATAATTATAATTCTTCGCGTATTGTTACGAAATAATGGTATGCTATAGTCTTGGAGAGTTACGGCGATCTTAGACTCTATCAAGTACAATTCTTGGGAAAACATATTCGAGAAAAGTTCTACTTTGGCGCCGGTGTAGCTTGTTGTTTGACAAAGACATTTACAGTATCATAAATTCATAAGATATATTCCATAAGTTTGTCACTGGAGAGCTTGTCACGAAGTGACGTAGTTGTAACTTCATAGATTCTCGTAAAGCGACGCCTGGTGAGGCGCTGTCAAAGGCTTAGTACAGACTAAATAGGAAGATGGACTGCAAAACCGAGTGTAGTCAATTCTCGCTTGTCGTTCTCGAATTACCTCTCAGCAAGAAGTGATATCTAGTTTAGTAGGGTTTCCGACTAAGGAGAGGCGAAATAGCCCGGCCTCCTTTTACGTCCCCCCTTGTATTTTGAAAGGGGGACTGGGACTATGGCGCGCGAATACAAACTAATAAACTGATATAACTTCTTTGCTCTCAGTATGTCTCTAGCACTACCTAGTATAAGTAGTATCAGACTTATGGAACACATCTTATAAACTTATGCAATATGTTTTAGTTCGTACAACGTCTTATGGTTTCATTTATTTGGTTAAGATAAGGGGCGCTATGGAGTACCGTATATTTGAAATTTTCTCTGGAATCTTTTCGTTTTTCACGTGTTTATAATTGGAAGCGGCTTTCTTTGGTCACTATTGTGAACTTATCTTAAATTGGTACCATATTGGGGCATTTGGGAATCGGTTCGGCCCGCACTAATGGTTGCGCCCGTTTCCGTTTCTTTATTCTCAGATGCGCGATCTTCCAATCTATCGATATTTTAGAAAATTTTACGACTTTCATTTTCCCTCCCATTTTTACATTAGGGTCTTCGTGTTACTTTTACAGAGGCAAATAGAAAGTAAGGCATTGGGGTAGTGTGATGAGACAACACTCTCCTTATTTCCCCACTTTCAGTTAGTTCTATAGACCATTTCAGAACTCGCGCTGCATTTAGCGCGGTGCATGCTTAATTGGAGCGAAGGAAATAACCTAAGAAGAAGGCGAGGCACCCGTGAATGTGTTTTCTTCACTTTTGTTATTAATTGCATTCTCTATTTGCCATGATCTTACAATTAGGTCACTTTTCCACAATTCTATGTATAGCGTATTCTTAACAAAATTTTAATTTACAAATAATTCTTAAGGTTATTTTACCTTAATAAAAATCAATTTCATATCTCTCAAACATTTTCTAATATTGTTTATAAAATATGTTTAGGCATTTTTGGAAGAGCTTGAAAAATCTCAGTCTGCCAGTTCATCAGCTAGCAATATAATTGGTCAGTTTGGTGTGGGTTTCTATTCGACTTTTATGGTCGCCGACAAAGTGGAAGTTTACTCTCGATCAGCAATTGATGGTAGCGAGGGTTATAAATGGTCAAGCGACGGGTAGGATCAAAATATAATCTTGCATATTCATTAACTCATGTAAAACGTGTGTTAAACAGTTCGTAACGTTAATCTTGAAACGTTTTGTTTAAATATATTAATTAAGAGTAGATCCCCAACAAGAAGTGACAAGGGAGAAGGTATAAGATGCCTAAGTATTCGCGTGCCATAGTCCCAGTCCCCCTTTCGAAATACAATTAGGGACGTAAAAGGAGGCCGGGCTATTTCGTCATTCGCGTCGCGCTGAAGTGAGTTTTTAAGAACCAATGAGATGCTGGTTGTACTTTAGAGGCGTGGATTAACTCCGGACCTACGTTTGGACTGGAGATAAAGCTGGAAATGCGGAGAATTTATACCTTCTCCCTAATAAACTAGATATCACTTCATGCCCCCAAGCATTTAATTTCTAAGCTGATCCAGCTAATTTTTAAAGTGGACATTTGTCCATGGTCACCTCCTTATTCCTCAGCCTGGTCTATTATATTAATTAGTATGTTTCACATGTTTTAATGAATATCCGAGACTGTAGCAAATGGTCACTACAAACAAATTTAAAATTAATATCGCAGAAGTGGAACGTATGAAATATGTCAATCCGAAGGCGTACAAATCGGAACTAAAATAGTATTACATTTAAAAACGGATTGCAGAGAGTTTTCGGACGAAGAAACGATAAAAGGTAAGTAAATATTACCGTAACCCTAGATCATGTTTAAAGAAACCCCAGTAATTGTTAATTTCCTCCTTTGAAAAATATCCATTTACTAATTAAGACTATTAATTAATTTAAGTTTCTTTCCCGCCATAATCTCTCTCTCATGCGCGAGCTTTTTAAGGACTGAGAATATAAACCTCCGCCCATTTGTTAAAAACGAAAAATTCCCATAAATAATTTCTTTTCTTGAAGACCGCTGGCCGCATTTATGCGACCTTATTATTAATTACAGTTAGAAACAATTTAAGATAGCGTGGGAGTTCATTTAGTTTAGAAAAAAAAAATCTTTTTTGAGTTCAAATTAAAGCTTTCGAGGGGTAACTAACTATAACCAGGGATAGATTTAATTTTAGAAGTAGGAATGGAAGAACGGTTAGTATTTACTTCAGTCCGACTCATAGCCCAGTATAGAGCCCCTCCCTCCAACACGTAACGAAAAGTTTAAATTATCTTATTGGCCCACTTTAACTACGTTTTGATGATGTTGCTGACGGGGACGGCGAAAAATACGTTAATTCCTTTTTACCTCTGTCGCCTCTTCTTTCATACCCCTCCGTCCCGTGGAAGGGGGTCCGGGACTTTGACGCGCGCCCAGATTACTCTGTTCTCCATTCCTACTTCTAAAATTAAATCCATCCCTGAACTAACTAAATATAGTGAGAAAAATCATAGAAAATCGAAATTTGGGTGTATAAGTGACTAGCCTCTTGGGCTATGTTGTCAGAATTCACTGAAAGTATAATAATTCTTCGGAAAACGTTTACATTCCAGAGGTTATCAAAAAATACAGCAATTTCGTGGGAAGTCCTATTTTTCTCAATGGAACCAAAGTGAATTCCTTGCAGGTAAATATTGCCTTAAAATATTTAACTATTTAAGAGTATATATAAAATTGTATATAGTACCCGGGTCGTTAAAGGAATTTTTGAATGATATAGGGTTAAGGTTCATACAACATTTGCAACACCGATTTCCCAAATTTTCAGTGTTTTTTCCCATGTATTTCCCTGAGTTTTCAAGACTTTTTCCCATATATGTAGTAATAACAACTGGAGGGGTTTTTTATATTTGAAGCAATCCCTTCAGAGCAAACTTACTCAAATCTGAAAAATTTATCTGAATTTTACTAAAAAGCCTAAACTTCCCTGTGTTTTGCCCGAGTTTTTTTGTCAAATATTTAATTCCCCGAGGATTTAGACGGAACATACGGTAAGTTCATTAATTTACGATCGTCCCAATAAACCAGAATAAATTATAAATGCGCAATTTTTATATTATGTCGCGAAGGCGTATCGAAAAATAGTAAAAATCTAATTGAAAGTCTTTTGAAATTTTCTTTTTCTTGTTCTTTCAATTTCGCTCGCAACAGTTTAAAGATCAGCGTGCTATAAATCAGCGCGGAACTATAAAATTAAGTTAAAAGCCGCGTTTCTTCACTATAGGCTATTAAAAATATCGGGCGACGTTCATTTTGAATGCCAAACATAGCGCACCGCGCCGCTTCTCCACAACCCGCTGCAAAATCGCTTTTATGATAAAAATATATATGTATTTTTTTTTTGGAGCTAGCCAGTTTTGACCCTAGATTGGCCTCGCAGTCACGACTTTAGGAACATCATCTCTCTACTCGAAGAGTGTCGCCTCGGGCATTTGAAACTAGAACTAGAGGCGGGGGCAGTCAATGGAGAAAAAAGCATTTTCTATACAAGATCTTTAAATTAAAGGCACGCTAGCAAAATTATATTTTCCTTTTCGTAGGCAGAGTGTAACGTGAAGGTAAAGGTTTTTATATACAGGGTGGAACAGATACAAATCAATTCTTACTGCTAAACCATTTCGATGTAACACGAGGGAAAGACACGGGGTAAAACTTTGCCTTCCATCTCGCTTTTTGACGCCTGCGCTGTAGTCTTTTTGTATCATGAGATTACTCGGAGACGGCAATATATCAACCCCCTTGTATGTCCCAAGTCTGAATGTTAATTGCTTACCACCTTTTATACATCGAAAAGTCTATGTCATAGATCCGACATTTATCGTACCAAATTACCAATTACGTTTCCGCTAACAGTATAGCCACCATTTTACTCAAATTAAGTGTTTCTATGATCTGTTCCACCCAAGTATATTTAGCATCGCTGGGAAAAGAAGTTCTAAGGTTATCACGCTAAGGAACGTTTCTCTAAATCCTCTTCAAAATTAAACGTTTTGCGTCCCAAAATGGTTGTCTTGCTATATTGCCTTTTAAAGCGTACGGTTCTGTTTCGGATGGTTTATGGAATGGAATATTATGTTAAAAGAGAAATAGCGCGCGTTTTACGCTCGGCGAAGAGGATGCCGGGAGAAATAATTTAATAATAGGGTCCGACTTGCCTGCCTGCCTTTTCAAAAACTGACGCCGCCGCCGCCGCCGCTTTTCCATTATTTCTTTGTCATTTTCAAGAGATTTACGCGAAAGACCGTGGATCCATCTATTTAACTCCCTATTTTACAATGTATTTAATTCGACAAAACAATCTCCAAAAAGGTTTAAATAAAATACCTAATGTCTCAGTTGAAGGGGGCTTTTTAACATATTCGGTCGCCATTTTCCAAGATGGTCGTGGATTGGAACTATATTCATCATTGACTAGAGTAGTGTCCTGCTAAAATACACCATTTCGATGCGACTAAGAGGGGGTAGAACTTCGCCTTCCATCTCGCTTTTCTTCACCTGCGCTGTAGTATTTTTGTATCATGAGAGTGCGCGAGGGATCAACCCCCTTGTACGTCCCGATACTGAAGGTTACCTACCCCTTTATTACGTCGAAAAGGTCTATTACACCTTCGTAGGGAAAGCGGTTTGGACTGGACCTTGATCAATCAATCAGCCGACACCTTTATAGATTTCAGAATAAAATTAATCCTCGTACTGACATAAACACGCGAATTGTCTTTCAATTACAGGCCCTATGGTTAATGGAGCCCAAGAGCGTTACTAGGGAACAACACACTGAATTTTACAGATTCGTGGCCAATTCTTACGATGTTCCGCGATTTGTCTTACATTTCAATACGGACGTTCCCCTAAGTATTCGATGCCTATTATACGTTCCCGAGGGTAAACCCGGCCTTTTCGAGATGAGTAGGGAAGCCCCGGATCATCCCACGGGAGTAGCCCTCTACTCTAGAAAGGTTTTAATCAAAAATAAGGCCGAAAATGTGCTTCCGAAATGGCTTCGATTTGTCAAGGGTGAGGGTTCCCTATAAGCGCATTGAGCTTTACGAGTTCTGTTTTAATTTAATCCCAATTAACTTTGCAGGTGTGGTTGACAGTGAAGATATTCCATTGAATTTGAGTAGAGAGTTGTTGCAAGATAGCGCGCTTATAAGGTATAATTTTTCAGTGACTGGGTTTGTCAGTACTATAGCTAATAGCAGAAGGGGATAATAGGAGAAGGATGACACTCTGTATCCTCTTAATGCTTTAGTTGTGTAACGTCATTCTTCAGAGGCTCACCCTTTTGTTTGCTTTCCCGCTCATCAAACTACAAATGGGCATCGCACCGTAAGGTGAATTCTATAGTTGTTTGGCACTAAATCCCCAGCAATCATCCCACAAACCTCGTCTTGACGTGGGACAAAAATGCACAAGCCCGTCTTGCCAAATATTTAAACGCTAATAGAGTAATGATGAGGGAACTATTTATCGTGTATGTGATTCGGTTAAGTAACCTTGCTCTAAGCGATCCGATGTTGGGAAGAGTGACGTTACACTTACCCCACTTTGTGGTACACTTCTCTCGAAGAGAAGTATTATATACGTCTGCTAATAGCAGAAGTATTATATACTTAAAATTTGAAATATTATATATGTTCTTTGGGGGTCTATTACAGAAAAATCAGGACGGTGATTACGAACCGAATGGTCCGACACTTATTTGACCAAATGAGAAAAGACCGCGAGAGTTACGAGATTTTCTACAAGGATTACTCCATATTCTTGAAGGAAGGCATCTTAACGAGCCACGAACAAAATGAAAAGGTCCGATAAATAATTCTTAAAATCGTGATTAAAAATTTAACCTTGACTCGTATCCCGTTTTAGGAAGAAATCGCTAAACTACTTCAATTCGAATCATCTTTAAAACCAGAGGGTGAAAAGGTGACTATGGCAGAGTATTGTAGTCGTATGAAGGAGGGACAAGGTGACATCTACTTCATGGCCGCTCCAAGGTTTTTCAATCAGTCATACCATTCCCTATACACTGAACCTTAGTAAGTTTAATCGTGTCTCGTACCCAAAAACAATAGCCGTCAATTGGCCGAAGCTTCCCCGTATTACGAAGCGGTTAAAGCTAAGAACGTCGAGGTTCTTTTCTGTTACGAACCCTATGACGAACTGGTCATGATTCAACTACAACAGTTTAACAGGAAGAGCCTGACTTCCGTTGAAAAGGAAATGAGGAGAGAGAAGGAGGAGGACCCCTTGTTGGGCGGTGGTAAGTACAGTATTTAAATATTCTGGTCAGGATTATAAAAATATAATTCTTTCTACTACATAGTTGAAGGAAGTCCGAACGCCGTTAATGCTAAAGATCTGGTCGATTTTTTGAAATCGACTCTTAAGGGTAAAGTTTCCAAAGTCAAGGTACGTAATTTCTATACCCAACTAATTAACTTATGGCGACATTTAGACTCTTATTTTTAATTAATTAATTAATTAATTAAGGTAACCAAAAGATTGTCCACTCACCCATGCCTAGTCAGTGTTGAGGAGATGGCCGCTGCTCGTCATTTTGTCAGGACGTCTATGCAGTCCATGCCTGAAGACCAACGTCTCAAACTTTTGGAGCCAACTTTAGAAATCAACCTAGAGTAAATATAGAAGATTTTGTTAATTTTATTTGAAATCCTGATATATTGAACGGTTTAATCGAATTATACGCTTAATTAATTTTATTCAAACAGACATTCAATAATGAAGAAATTAGGCGAACTTGCAAAAAACAACCCGGAATTAGCGGAACTTGTAGCCAATCAGGTAAACAACAAATTATACAAAAATAGACCATTTACGAGCTACAGCCCTGAAAGCGGGTATAGACCAATCGTTTACATTCTTTGAAGGAACTTATTACTCATAAATTAACCTTCTTTTCTAGGCTAATTTAGAACCCTTTTAACACGTAATATTAATATCTGTTAATATTATGTTTTCAGTTATTTGAAAACGCGATGGTTACAGCTGGATTAGTGGATGACCCGCGTAAATTAACTGGCAATCTTAATGTACTGTTAGCCAAACTATTAGAAAAACATTAAATTCATGTTCAATGAAAATGAATAAAGACCTTATTTAAAACTCTGTCAAAGAGTTTTTGTTGTTTTTTATTTTATACGTAAAACCAGTTACATATATGGTGGTACAAAAATAATACATTATTCATGGTGACCTTTGACCTTATTTAATCTTGTTCTTGGTGCATTGTTGTTCCGATTTGGCGCACTCGGAATGGTTCACTTTGTTCAAGGTCTCCAAAGCGGGAAGTCCCCTCAATTTTAAACTGTGTTGAACCAGTTTCTCGTTTTCGGCGTTCAATTGGGGTTCGATGCTATGTACCCATACTGATATACGAGATATCCGTGATTAAAATTAACCGAGTTTAATTAATTAGGCTTAATTACTAATTACTTTGGGGTCCTTCTCCATTTTCGCATCGATATTCGATGGAGTAACTTTCGTAATCGGTTGCGATTACGGTGTAGTTGTAAGAATGATCTGCTAATGGGAAAACTTCAATGGAAAGTTGTCAAAATTGAAGAATAGAGATTTTGCGTAAACGCTTTGTTTAGTATACGGTCAACTTACGGTCTTCGTAGGCAAATACGGTGCCTTTATAGTCGTTGCTACTCAAAATTGCCAGTTCAATTTTATCAGAATCGTGGCAGCGTGGAGCTGTGCTATTCGACCTGCTGAAGACAAAAATATATGTATTATCGACTATATTTTCTTCAGTTTCCTAAGGTCCAAATTGTTCAACGTTTCTGTGGTTTCGCGCGAGGTCACATATTGCTCCTAGCAAAGGTAAAATCAGACCTACCAAGAAATTACGCTATAATTAACGCTGTCTTTGACCAGGTTAAATTTTACACGTTAAACTAAGTTAGATTATAAAACTAATTCTTCAAGTAGATCATTGTAGATCTTTTCCGTTATGGTTCTAGACCCTATTATAAGCTTTCAGCGGCTTGGAAAACCCCCAAAATTAACATAGAAAACGCCAAGCAGGCAGTCTACGACCGAACCCAAGAATATGGACTTTACAAGTTGACCGTGAAATTTTATACTGTCTCAATGATAGAAAACGTTTATACGTCAAATCTTACTTGTACGTGATAGTCTTATTTAAAAATGGCTTCAATTTTCCATTATCATCCTTATCCAAGATGTACTTATAAGTAGTACACCATTCATGGTCTAGTTCGCTTGGGCGATATACGCTGTACCATTTCTTACCAATATACTATAAAATTTATAACGAAAATAATTATTATACTTATATAAATTAAGGTTAAAAATGTAACTTACCTTGTCCAAATTAATGTCAACAAACTCCTCAATTTTGGGACAAATCTTCGTGGGAACGGATTCTTTCACGGTAACCGTGTCTTCACTGGGTGCCGAATAACCGAGTGAAAATAACGTAGCCAACAATAAAATCGAACTTACAACCTTCTTCATTTTATCTTAATTATATTTAAGTCTGAAAATTAATCCAGAATTAATACAAATGAATAATTTAGGACTTAAATAAGAGCCAATATATACAATTTTTTGGTATTAAATTATCCAACTACAACGGAACTAATAGATGTTGAAAACAATTGCCCAAAAACGTCTAGCGCCAGATCATTAAAGGTGTGAGAAAAATCACGGGTGCTTTCCTCAATTTAACCTTTTCATTTACAAGTTTCTGAAGATAAAAGAGCTGCGGATTAACATCTAGGATGCTAGACTAGACATTTTTCGGTCAATTTCATAAAATATATCAAATGAGAAACCGCAAATTAGGGATAATTATTCGCATTCTTTAAAACTAAGCTAAAAATTTATTTCTTGTTTATGAGAAAAGAAGATAGAAGAACACCGTCAACCAATTGGCACCACCGCTTTCCGAGACAATTCTCACAATCTATCGGTTCCGAATAACGTAAATATTAAGGCTCTTTAATTTAGGGGTTTGAAAAATAGAAAATTTTACCTTTGAACGAAGTGTTTCAGTCGGATTCTCGTAAAGAAATGCAACGTGTTTAGGATTGAAGATGAGCTTAAGATACCTTTTTAATCCCGTGTTTGCGATAGGGAGGGTAGATAAAAGGATGGGGAAGAACTCCTTTAAAAACTATAGGCGGTCATTCTTCAAATGTTGTCAATTATGTCAGGATGTTACCCCTTTAGGGAAACCCCTTCATTTCTAACAACTCTAATAATAATAATGATTAGAGAGATTAAGCGTTAATCAAATTTGAGGGAAAACGTTGGACGTCAAGACATTGGCAATATTAAGAAGTTTGACTTCAACTCTCTATTGTTCTAACTCGAAGACTAAACCGAGAAAGGTAGCTTAATCCAATGTACCATGCACGGTTCAACAAACTCACGTCATTATATAATTACTCTTATGACAAAATGAAATTGGAAATTTACCAGACGAGTCGAAGCCGCATTAGAAAATTAGATTCTGGCATTGATTGAAACCGCGGGAATACATACAGGTATCAGGAATCATCGCGTATCCATTTTCACTCAACGTATCTTGGCGGAATTTGTGGGAAGATCTAGACTAATAATTATGTAGGACGAGCTTTACCTGGCAAATAATCTATTTCGCTGCGCCTACCAACCAATGAAATTGCAGCTAAAAAGGTGTCAGGATTAAGAGGCGTGTCGAATTACTCAAGACCGGCCCCCAAAAATAAACATACAAATTAACTTTGGAGATATGGGGGCACGATGATTCCTATTAGTTATATGTATTCCTGTTGAAACCTATACCTCATAATGGCGGCCATGTACTGCCAAAGGTAAAAGTGACGTTCGGGATTGATTAGTGAATTAGTGTCAAAGTGTCACCAAGAACTAAAAACATCTCAGGTTTTTCCATTGGGTATTTAATAAGCTTCCCACTATGATTTAGTGTGAGAGAATCGGAAATAGTGGGAGGGAAAATCTTCGGAGATCACTGTAATACAGCCCAGTTCTTTCTTTAAACGTTCTCACGTCATATATGGGTTCTTGGTGTTACTATTTGAAAGGTGTACAATATGGAAATAATATTCATTTAAATTCCAATGTGTTCTAAAAATTAATAGAAAAAGAAAACCAATTCGGTTTTTCTAAGTAACCCTAAACGGGTTCAGAGCTGATTTTAAGAGTTTCTGTGATAAATGTATAATTAATGTTTTCTATAAATGTTCTCACGTCGTATATGGGTTCTTGATGTTACTATTTGAAAGGTGTACGATATGGAAATAACATTCATTTAAATTCCAATGTGTTCTAAAAATTAAAAGAAAAAGAAAACCAATTCGGTTTTTCTAAGTAACCCTAAACGGGTTCAGATCTGATTTTAAGAGTTTCTGTGATAAATGTATAATTAATGTTGGCAAGGTGCGAATGAAACTTTTTTTGTAAAAAAAAGAAGAAAACTATGGTCTAGAGCTAAACGAGTAGCTTGAGCACATCCTGCCATCAATTTTGTTTTTGGTAATGTTCCGAGACGCCGCCCCGAATACAGAAAATGACTTTTAAAAGGATGGACCAGGACCACGCGCGCGGGTAACCGACCTAGGTCGAATTTACGGCAGATAAATCGAGGGAGAAATACAGGTACAACCGCTCCCTGAGTGTTTTTAGGCCGCTTACCACAGGTAATAATACCATGAAAGCATTATTATTGTACCTGCATGTGTTGTAGTTGTACTCGATTTAAGAAAACGCACAATAAAAATTAACTTCTGAATGTCATAAGGGATTCTGCAGATGGTGGATTATCCGAAAACTATAAGGTATATTGGACGGTTAGGGAGGGTATGAAATGGTCTGGAGGGTCTCGGGATCAATTTAAATTAGTGCTAATTAATTGAGACCGCATCGGCATCTATGAAAATCAATCAACGTAATAATCGCGTAAAATTAACCATGTGACCATATCAACCCCTATTACAAGAATAATTAAATGTAGCAATTAGTAGAGCTCTGTATAGAAAAAATTGTCATTTTCCCCCTCCATTAGTATTTTAGTCGTTAGTTGGAAACCTTTTTTCCAGATCTACCATCTTATTTCATTTAATAAAATTACGGTGGAACCGGCTCTTTTTTGCCACCCCTCCCCAAAGTCTTATTAGCATAATTAGGCATTATTCGTTCAAATCATTACGAGTTTAATGACCGTGTTTAAAATCGTTTGCTACCATTTCATTTTCATTCATTTTTGTCTCCGGAGTTATTGGCATTTCTGCGGGTCATAGGCGGTATGTAGGGGAACATTGGCCACTCCGTTCTTTTGAAGGACGTTTTGAACGATGCCTTTTGTTTCAGAAGACAGTTGCTTAGATCTGGACTGAATCCATATATAAACTGAAGTTATTTAACAAAATATATTACTATATTGTTATTAATCAGAGTTCATACAACCTTTGGAAAACTGATTTCTCTAAGTTTTCCAGGTTTTTCCATATATTTCCCTGACTTTTCCAGGGTTTTTCCCATATAATTCCGTAAGTTTCCAGGTTTTCCCATATATTTGCCTAAATTTTCCAGGGTTTTCCCATAAATTTCCCTGAATTTTCAGGTTTTCCCATATATTTCCCTCACTTTCCTGGTTTTTTCCCATTCATGGAGTAATAACAACGGGGGGAATGGGTTTTTATTATAGTTGAAGCAAACCCTTCAGAGCAAACTTACTCAAACCTCCCAAACTTCCCTGAATTCCCTGAATTTTACTAAAAATTCGAAATTTCCCTGATTTTTTGTCACCTATTTATTTCCCCGAGTTTTCCAGGTCAGATTTCCAGATTTGTATGAACCCTGCTAATTGAACTTGCCAGCTTCTAAGAACTATATATCTCTTCCATTTTCATTGTCATTAAAAATCTAGTTAAAAACTGACAAATTCAATAGTAAAACTTCGTCACTCGCGTCATTTGGCCAATTATAAAGTTAACGTACGAATAGGTGGATTTGGATCATACACCTGGCAAGTGAATTCAATGGCGTACGAGACGTAATCGGTGTCCAAAATGTAATAATTATGTCCAGAGTCAACTAATAACGCAAACTCAAAATTAAACGTCAAAATACGAAACATATTCCAATTAATAAAATATATATACATTCTTCTATATCCAATACAGTTCCTGTAGGGTTATCAGATTTCCTTAGAGTAATATGATATGTGTAATTTTTGCTCGCTTTTCTATATATATATATAAAACTAATATTATTTTCAATTTGATTAAAATAAGTGAAAAACTAAATAAATACGTCGCTTTTACGATGACGTCATTTGTCAATAAAAGTTTATCGGTGTCGTCGAGGGTGTAGTTGTATATGGGACAAGTGTCAGATGTTTCTCGAGCTCGCTCTACGTTATACCAGATACCTTGATACTAAAATTTTACTCGGTTAGCTTTACGTATTTAATATTAAGTATATTAAATCGTCATGAGAATCTACCTTATTTTGATCGAGATAGACTGGATGGATATAAGGGCATTTATCGAGATGGTATTCAAAATCGCCTAATTTTTCCGACTGACTTGAATTAATCGCGAAAAACTTTATAATAATGTATAAGATCACTAAAAAGCTTCTATATTCTGCCATATTTCGTTCTCGACTAACTCTACAATCGCGTATTTGTTGAATTTACACCTGCATTGCTTTGCTGATAAAAATTGTACATGTTCCATTTCATAAATTCAATCTAAAGTCCTAAACTCTTTTTAAAAGTGTATACCCATGTATTTTTGAAATCAACAGAAAATAAAATATCAGTATGAAAATTATACGAGAGTTATAAATTCAATTTACGAGGTTTCATGTTGATCCCAAAACATTTCTTAACTATTTCCTTTGTTTTTGTAGTGTCAATATCCCTTTATACAAAATAGAAACGCCGAAATATCCCTTTAAGAAAATTGCACGATGCACTAAATCACAATTAATTTAATTACAAACGAAAAAAAAAGTTGCATCGGCCGGGAATCGAACCCGGATCACCCGCGTGGGAGGCGAGAATTCTACCATTGAACCACCGATGCCTAGAGACATTGCCTATGATTTTTTTTCTCTGACTTTCGTAACATAACATATATCACTAGCTCAAATATTTGAACGTACGTATAATTTAAACCGGATAACACCCAAATATTTTAGACCTAACGGTATTACATGGTAATTCAATAAGATTGTCAAATGATGCAAAATTAATAGTCATTGCATCGGCCGGGAATCGAACCCGGACCTCCCGCGTGGCAGGCGAGAATTCTACCATTGAACCACCGATGCTTGATATCTCGGATCATCATTATTTTGCCGACATTTTTAAAGCTCTCGTTGGTCAGAATTTCTTTTCCTTATTTAGAATATAGAAACCAATGAGATAGATAGAGTTCCAATTCAAATCGGCTTACCGCGATACACATTTTTTTTATCAAGCAAGTTTATCAAAACATGACAGCGCCACCTGTGAGCCTCTAGCGGAACTAATTACAACTTTTACTCGCTTATTTTCAATCAGAAACATCGTTATAATTTTTATTTCATCTATTTATTAGATTAAAAAGGACTAGAGTTTTTATTATTTAACTTGCTTATTTTATTTAACACGTTTAAAAAACTATTTTGACAGCAGACGGTAATAAAAAGTTCTTCAAGTGATTAATAGGCGGCGCCACCCGTATTTGATAAAGATTCATGCTCGACAAAAAGTGTATCGCGAATCGTCGATCTCGAGATCCCACGTTGTGACTCTAGGTTTATATATATATTCTATCTCATTGATAGAAACTTGAGTTGAGGCGCGCGGGAAAATTCATAGAGAAAAGCAAGATGCTGAGTTGATTTCAAATTCAGAAGATTAATAGGATCTTAGCGCCATTGCGTAGCCAGAAATATCAATTGTTAAATTTAAGTATATAATTAGCTTAAAAAATGCATGATGAATGTAGATCGTTCAAAATCATAATTTTTCGACCATTTTTAAAGATCTAGGCTAGTTGGCCTCATTAAAAAATGTATTAGCATGCCATAGCATAAAGGTATAGCCAGAAATACGATTTTTTCATATTTTAAGGGGAATCAGGAGATTTCCAAATATCCCAATGCATAATTAGCCTAAAATTATGCATCGGCCGGGAATCGAACCCGGACCTCCCGCGTGGCAGGCGAGAATTCTACCATTGAACCACCGATGCTTGATATTTCGCAACAGCATTATTTTTCCAACATTTTTAAAGCTCTTGTTGGTCAGAATTTCTTTTCCTTATTTAGAAACTTGAGTTGAGGCGCGCGGGAAAATTATAGAGAAAAGCAAGATGCTGAGTTGATTTCAAATTCAGATGATTATATAGGATCTTAGCGCCATTGCGTAGCCAGAAATATCAATTGTTAAATTTAAATACATAATTAGCTTAAAAAATGCATGATGCCTGTAGATCGTTCAAAATCATAATTTTTTCGACCAGTTTTAAAGATCATGTTTATAAAGACCTAGGCTAGTTGGCCTCATTAAAAAATGTTTTACCATGCCATAGCATCAAGATATAGCCAGAAATACGATTTTTTCATGTTTTAAGGGGAATCGGGAGATTTCCAGATATCCCAATGCATAATTAGCCTAAAATTATGCATCGGCCGGGAATCGAACCCGGACCTCCCGCGTGGCAGGCGAGAATTCTACCATTGAACCACCGATGCTCTACATAATGCACAACTTAAATTTTGAACTTTTTTTCCGTTTTCAGAATAACATTTGAATCAAAATTAAAAACATTTAATAGTAAGGGTCTAACGTGTAATGTTAAAAATTAATTGATGCAAAAAGAAAAAATTTACACTGCATCGGCCGGGAATCGAACCCGGACCTCCCGCGTGGCAGGCGAGAATTCTACCATTGAACCACCGATGCTTACATAACTCCCACTCATATTGAAGAATGGACTTGGCCATTGTGCAAGCACCGAATATGTCGTCACCCATAGATAACAAAGTAAGACCAACGAAAGTTATAAAAACTCACCAACTTTTCCAGTTACGATTAGATATTGTAGTATCTTCTCAATAATATAATTTATCCATAAAGAGCACAAACACAAATCGCGATCATACACTTGTAATTGCTTTCTAGTTATGCCTTGCCATGGGCTATGGGCCGGCCATGCAATGATGCACCAGCCATGGCCAGCTTGCTTGATGTCAAGTTTGAGTTAGGCTTAGCTCTAACAGAATCTTTAGGGTATTCCACTCCATGAAAATAGCTTGTTTCGGAATCGAAAAACTATTGAAATTACTTCCAACACGTTCTTAAAGCTTTCTTGCCTAAAATTAATTACTATTACTTAAGAATATTAACGTAAATTGAAGATAAAATCATCACAACGTGATTTTGCCGCTCAAATTTATACTCTCCAAGTTTAGACTTGAAATTTGTCTTTCTAGATGCGCAAGCGCATGACGTCAAAAAAGCTCTTTTTGATAGGTGGCGTCAACGCATGGGAGATTTTGAAATGAAAAATATTGGCGGGAAATATTTAAAAAGAAAATAAATACAAGTTTTTGTTTCGTTACGCAACATTTTTATTTGTAATAAAATTTATCCAAATCATTCTTTGTTACGCCTTTTAGTCTCATCATTATATCGAAAAAAGGCGTTTTTAAATCTTACGCATCGTAAATTAGAATGTCACGGGATTATTATAGGCCTACATTGTAAAGAAAGGAATTGATTCATCAGATAGTTTCTAGATAAAAGCTTTTGACGCTCTTCAGATAAAAGACAAAAAACAAACGTATACCTGTTGCAAATTACACATGTGTTACTATAACCTGTACCTCTGAATATGTAGATATAGATGCGTTTTACAACTGTACTACAACACGCTTGCAATTTGCGAAACACTATAACATCGATCTGAAAAGGATGGAAAAAGTACTACTTCATTTTACATCGAATGGATTGGTATTGGTTTTGAATCGCAACGTGGTTCTAAAAATCGATTTATTCAGTTGAACTGTTATCTAAGAACTTACTTTACCTGTTCTTTAAATACCCAAGATAATAAGCCTACCCGAGGCGCTTCGTAACCTAGATTTGTGGGAAATTTAATTAATTGAAAAATTAAATTGAAGGGCCACGAACACGCTGTGACTGTACTAAAGGGATTAATGTAATCGACTGATTAAAGGACCACTCTCATGATTTCGCTTACAATTTTACAGTACACAGTGTTAAATTAATCCTTGAAAATAAGCCCGTAATCAAAACCGTGCGAGATAATGTTTCTTTGAGATTATAAAGGGATAGTTTCATACTGGGGCTTACAAGAGTATCAGCACGGAACATTTGACCCCTTTGCGCATAATCTCGTGATAGAAAAAACGTATCTATAATTTGGAATAGAGATTAAATACGATCGTATGGTACATGCGAGTGTGACTTTACTGGCGTATAACGTCGATATTGTAACAAGTGTGTTGAAACCTTTTTTTTTTTTTTTTTAGCAAGAATGAAGTCTACTTCATTATCGCGGTTGCCTACTTAAATGCTAGAAGAAAACGTTGGCGCCTGTACCCCACAAATCGTGAAAAAGAATAAAAAACAGCGCATTTATCAGATGAAAGTGCAGATTTTACAATGTGCCAAAAAATCTGAAACATTTACATTGTAGGACTAATTACCTCTAGAAATAAAAGAAAGTACTCTTTTGTTTTAGCAAAAGGATATAGGTAACTTGGCTCGGAATATTTAACAATATTATTTTAAACTTACTAGTGGGACGAAATTATTCAATGTTAATATTGAAGTATTTGCAGCCTATAATGTCAAATCTAATCGTGTTTTTAAACTAGAAAATGTATATACTTGAAAAATATTAATATTTCCATCCAAAGTTACTGTTATAAAAATAAAAATAAAAACACCACTTGAGTTTGAAGCAGATAAATAAATGAAACCGTTTCATAAATTTATTTATTGCTTCTTTGGAAAGCAATGGTCTGGCATCTTTTACTTCTATTTATGAACTTCTAGAAACCCCCAAAAAATCCTTAATTATATAATTAGGATAGCAACTAATTAAACTTCACAAAATAGCTTTCAATTTCATTTTTTTTAATTTTATTTTACAATAATATACTACAGTACATTCTTCTACCAGTAAACGTATTTCATGGATTTTTTTTTTTTTTTATTTTCAAAGAATTTGTTTTATCTGTTTCCCTATGTTATGGTTTGGTTTTTCGTTAAATCTTTTTTTTTATTCAGACATTCCAAAAAGTGATAAAGGAACATAAATTCACACGTAACATTGATTGATCATTCACACATAAATCTGAATCGGAGAAAAAACTGTTTTGGTTTTTCTTAATTTCTTTTTCATATAATTTACAACTTTTTTTTTTGTTTTTTCACCACAGAAACTACGATTAAAGACAATCACAACACATTTAATTCTTGGGTGAACTTTTTTTTTATATAATCCTGAATTTCTTTAATATATTTTTTTTTGGGATTTCAAGTCTTATTATTATTATTATTATTTTTTTTTTCACATTTATTTTATGCCCCGCCCATTTTTCCCAATGAAATTAAAAATTTACAATATCGCATGAGTGATTAATATTAACGATTTTGCTTTGTTAATTAATAATCATTTAATATTTGAATTTATTCAAAACACATAACTAAAAACTTCACATTGATTTTTCTGAATCTTTTAACGTAAAAGTTTTAAAACGTGGAATGTAGAGTTAGTTCTGTTTAGATGGAATTTTTATCATGTTTAGGCCAATTATAAAGGTCAAATTCGATGGGAAAATTATTAATAAATAATACCCCCTAAGTTTTCATCATTATTAAGATCAATTATTAAAATTAATTCTTGATCTAATAATAATTAACCCAAAAAACTAATTAATTTCAATTTGAGACCCCATCAAAAACTATTTCTGTTTGTTGGTTTATAAGTCATAAACACCAAGCGAAAGCTTTAAATTTAAACCCAAAACTACATTCAACTCCCCAAAACTTTGAATATTAATTTTTTATTTTATTTTATTAAATTTAAAATCCCAATAAATTTTTTTTTTAATCCCGAGATTCCAATTACAAAAACTGTGCATGGATTAAAATTTCTTCGTAATTTAAATATTGCTAAATATTCCAATAACTGACCCCCACCCATCCAATTTGTTTCTTTGTTCACTAAATGTAAGTAAATCTTTGCCACCACATTACGTTTTTCAGTCAAGTAATTAAATTAAATTAAATTAAATTAATTATAGGCCAAATACATCTTTAATAATTACACCATTTATTTTTGTTTTAAAACACTGAGGAGAAAAAAACCACGTTGTTTTGGGGTTTTTGAAAAAAAGAATAAACAGATTAATCTTTAATTTACAAAAAAAAAAAAAAAAAATCAAAATTGGAAAAAAAAACCATACAAATATATTCTTTTAAATAAAATTATGTCCATTTTTTTCCTTTGTATATCAGTTTAAGTGTACTTTTTAATTTAACGCATAATTACAAGCTAAGCTATTGATCAACAGGCATCGCGTATTTTTATAATGATAATTCTTAGATTAGGCCCCAACAGGACTAGAATGACTTTGTTTCTTATCTGTTAGTTATATTATGATATAAGTGTGATAACGAGTAATAGTAGGCGTTGTTTTTTTTTTAATAGGACAAAGAGGAGATGGGGGAGGTGTAGAAATATTTTGTTGTAGGGTTGAACAATTAATTATTAATTAGAAGACACACAAGTAGGCCTTTGCAAAAGTTTTAGGCTTGATTTGCACGAAGCAAAAAAAACCCCAGAAAACAAATTAATTAATAATTATACATATTAAAAATAAAGATTAAGGTTAATTAATTTAAATATTTATTTATTTAAGTTGAAGGAAAGAAAAATATCGTGCAAAAATATTGATTGGAAACAAAAAAAAACAAGTTATTGGAGGAAATTATTTTAAGGGTTAGAGTCATGATAATGACTTGGTTTCAAACCAAGAAAAAGTAGGTCAAAAAATAGACCAGGAATAACAAATAAAGGAGTGTTGTTGTAACAATCAAGGTTTACAACATAATTATTTTTTTTTTTTTTTGCTGGTCTATTTGGGCCTAACTTGCCAAGTTACTAAGCTCTAAGCTAAAACCTAGAAGAGGTATTTCATTTTATAGCTACCAAAATAGCTATAAGTCATTATTCATGACATATAACCCTGAAAAATGGCTAAAAAAATTATGATTTAATACAATGGCATCTTATATTATCATTTATGTAGTTATTTTCTAGTTAAATCCCGTTAGTTTTAATATTATTTTAAAAAAGGTTTGCCGGTACTTTTACTTTTATACTTTTTTTTTTTAAAATGTTAATATTTTCTGGCCTAAAAAATGTGCTTTTCATGTCAATTTTTTTTTTTTTTGGTTTGGTTTTCTTAATTTCCCTCAAAAATTTAATTTAAACAATACTCTTCCCAGGTTTTGCAAAATAATTGCTAAACTACTATTTTTCTTTTTATTTTACGGAATTTGGTTTAGTATTTGTTTTGTTATAGTTCTTTTTCTGATATAATAATTTTTTGTTTAAATAAAGTTAATGGAATTTTTTTTCGTTTCTCCCAAAAGAGGGTTTAACGTAATTAAAGAAAATTCAACCTCTGGTAGTGAGTATAAGCGCCACGATCAAACCGTATAGACCTAAGACTTCAGCAAAAATGAGAATTAAAATCATACCGACGAACAGCCTGGGTTGCTGCGCTGTTCCTCGAACACCAGCATCACCCACGATACCAATAGCAAAACCGGCTGCCAAACCACTTAGACCTACACTAAGGCCAGCACCCAAATGCAAGAAACCCCTACAAAACAAAAAAATAACATAACACAATGTATATGAATGGGGATGGAACTATACATTAAACTTAAACTCGATCAAAGATGGTTTTATACTCACTGGTATAATAGGTATCCGTCTGTTGGTGATTTGATGCTGTTTGCAATTAGGACAGCTACTACGAGACCGTAAATAGCAATAATACCAGCCATAACAACTGGGATAATGGATTTCATGATAAGTTCTGGTCGCATAACTGACATGGCGGCGATACCGGTACCAGATTTGGCTGTACCATAAGCGGCTCCTAACGCTAAAGGGGTTTTAATTTGAACTTAATTAGCTCAGGTCTTCTTATACATCAAAATGGGTGCATTATATAGAGTGCTAACATAAGGGCTGCTCTAATTATAAAAATAACAAACCAATATCACTGTTATATGTGAAATTGGGGAAATATGATAGTGTTTTCGCGGGTCCTTAATTCCATAGTTAGTAAACAATACAAATACGCGAGAAAAATTACCCATTGGTTCTAATCTTAATCTGAGGTAAAGCCTTACATAGTTGGCCTATATGTTGCTAAGCCTAGTGGGGTGAACCGCTATTTTATATTTTCCCCTAATTCGGAAAATTGCGTACGAATAATCAAATCAACCACGGACGATTTAGGTTACAACCGCGTATAAAATTTATCAAATTGCCCTACAATTTTTCCACAGAAAAACACCCTCGCACTGTTAGGCCTACTTTTCACCTAAAATTTTCAGAGCAAATACATACCACTGAAAACCATCGCCGCGGCCGATCCCATAACGCCGAAAAATGGGCCGTAAATTGGATTAGCTTCTCCGATTTCGCTCGACATTTTGAATTAAGTTAAATGTGATTTAAATTTAAAATTAAGACTATTAATTAGGACTTGAACTTCCTCGCCGGCTGCGTATCGAAGGATCAACCCACAAAAATGGCCGAGTAGAAAACTCAGCTCGCCGAAAATGAACCTAGCGTCATGTGATTTGCTCTTTGCGTCACCGGGAAGCCCTTGATGATACGAATTCATTCATTGGCTAAGCGTGTTATCATAAGCGAATCAAAACTCGTGTTACAAAAACTTTCATATATTTAAAAATAGATGTCTCTGATGCTGAACAAATTTCATTGATTTTTTACGATAATACTATTGGCATTAATTTTATGACGTTGTATAACCCATGTGATTTTTTAACAAGCGTCTGCTAAAATTTCTATTTTTTAATTAAATGTCAACCACGTGGTAAGGTTAAAATTTCAAATTTTGAACGACTTTATATCGAGTTTTTAGTGAAAATGTTTATGTCTAATTACATTTAAGTATTTAAAACTCAAAAATAAACGTTTTTATACAGTTTTCAAACGTTTTATGCAATAATTCAAAATAATTTTGGTAAAATAACCAAATTTACAAAAATAATGACCAAGGCTTAGTAAAGCAACATACACCAAATACAAAAATGAAGTTCGCTTACAAAGTATTACTTAAATTTAATTTCTTTAGAATATATTAATGCAAGCGTACTTGATAAAATAGGGAACGATGAGGCACATGAATACATAATTTTAAGTTTCATAAAAAATTAAAGCAGAGATTATCAAGTACTCTTGCATTTGAATATAGTTATTAAGATTAAATAGTTTAATTTAAATATTAATTCACCCCAGTTTTCCAATCTCCTGGGGTCTGTGTATCGTAAAGGCAATTTGCTTTTCTCTCATGATGGCAATACTGTTTTGAGCCCTGTTGGAAACCGTATCACCTTATTTGACTTGAAAAAGTAATAATATTTCAATTAATCCTGGATTGAAATTGAAAATTTCTCATTTCTTGAATCTTTTAAATATAGCAATAAATCAGAAACATTAAACATTGAAAGTCGTTATAACTTCACAACAATAGCTTTATCCCCTAATGGTTATCTACTCATAGCTATAAATGAAGTTGGAGAGCTTTCCTTATGTTCATTAATAAGCCAAACAGTTTTACATCGAAAACTATACAAAAAACCAATCCATGATGTTAAATTTAGTCCCAATGGAAAGCAAGTAATATCTAGTATTAATTTTGACCTATTTTTAACATTCCCAGTCTTTTTTTTTTAGATATTTCGCTCTCACTAAAGACAATAAAGTATTTGTTTATCGAGCTCCTGGTAGGCATACTAGAGAATATAATCCATTTGGTATGGAAAAGGTACTTTGTGCCAGTTATGATGAAGTAACGTGTTTAGAATGGTCCTCGGATTCTAGGTAAAACCAGTTAAATGATTGAAAACATTTAAATTCGGCAAATATAATATGTTTTTAATACAGAATAGTAGTAGTTGGAGGCAAAGATATGTGCACCAGGCTTTATGCCATTGAAAAAATGAAAAATATTGGGATTTATACATTAAGTGGACATAGTGATCGAATTATTGGATGCTACTTTGAAGATAATTCCTTAGATGTTGGTTTATTTTTAAAGTCGTAATTGGCCTTATTCCTGATCAGCGCCACCGAGGCGTAGCGGCGACTTTTTTAACTATAATAATACGGTAGCCAATCAGAGGTGGCGCTGGAGTCGATGGACTCTGATGGAGGTCTGTTATTTTTTCTGTTTTGATTATTACCCCTTCAACTTCAATAGCCAAGGCTTAACAAGCGATATGGTTTCAAGAGTATTAAAAGTTGATTTTACCTTTCTTATTCGTCTAATATTATGAAATAAGACTTTCGGAGTAAGTTTTCATTCGATTTTGGTCTATTTGGAGATTATTTGGTTCATAATAATTAGTTTAAACATGTTTTTTGAAGTTGAAGTGGTAATAATCAAAACAGAGAAAATAACAGATCTCCATCAGAGTCCATCGACTCCAGCGCCACCTCTGATTGGCTACCGTATTATTATAGTTCCAAAAGTCGCCGCTACGCCTCGGTGGCGCTGATCAGGAATAAGGCCAATTGTATCATATTTAATTAAATAAATGTATAATTTTTCCATTAGCTTTACACTGTAAGTCGTAATGGACATCTTTGTGTCTGGGATGCTAGTTTAGATATGAAGGATCTGGTAAGTGATGGACCAACAAAATGGACAGTTGCCAGTGATGATGACGGAAAGAAATCTTCTACAGAAAATAGTGACAATATGGAAGTTGGTAGGTTTGGTTTGGTTTTGTGATTAAATTTTTTTAATTTCGATATAATTATCTTATCTCTAATTATCAATTAAAGATATTCAAATAGAAGAGAGTGATATTAAACTGAAATACAAGCGTGCAGCTCGGTAATTTTAATTCCTTTTAGCAAATTAATTTAATTAGTTTTGAATTTAACTTAGTAGTTAACGCGATAAAATTATTTTAGACATTTTCTAAAAGATAGTATTAAGGCGTCTGGTCCGGTAGTTCTAACTTCATCCGCCTTCAATAAAAAGAACCATTTACTCGTAACTGGCTTTTCAAATGGATCCTTTTTACTTCATGAAATGCCAGATTGCAACCTGATTCATTCACTAAAGTATAATTTTTCAGGCTAAGCCTTTTATTTGAAAGTTTAATTAATTTTATTACTTGAATAGGATTGAAAATGATGGTATATCTTCATTGGCATTCAATTCCTCAGGGGATTGGATCGCTTTGGGAGCTTCCAAAGAAGGACAGTTGGTAGTCTGGGAATGGCAAAGCGAATCCTTTGTTACGAAACAACAGGGCCATTTTAATAATTTAAATTGCCTGGCTTATTCACCCGATGGGCAGTTTATAGCTACAGGAGGAGTTGATGGAAAACTCAAAGTTTGGGACTCTGGTTCCGGGTTTTGTTTCGTTACGTTTAACGATCATAAAGGAGGAATTACCGGAGTGGTTTTTACTCAAAGTGGGAAGGCACTGATCTCCGCGTCAATTGATGGGACTGTGCGAGCTTTTGATTTGCAGAGGTATGAATTATAGTCTAGAAGGTTTTACAGGAACCCTTGAAAAAAAACAGCGAAACCAAATTTTTAGGTATCGAAATTTCCGAACTTTCACCTCACCGCGACCCACGCAATTTTCGTGTATAGCTGTTGATAACAGTGGGGAAATAGTTTGCGCTGGCTCTCTCGATTCTTTTGAAATTTACGTTTGGTCAGTCAAAACTGGAAGGTTACTAGAAATTCTATCTGGTCACGAGGCTCCGGTTGGAGGCGTTTCATTCTGTCCCAATAAAGCAATATTAGCCAGTGTATCTTGGGACAAAACTTTGCGAATCTGGGATGTTTTTGAAAGCAAAGGCAGCCGCGAAACAATCACCCTTATAGCTGAAGGATTAACCTGCGAATTTCGTCCCGATGGATTTGAAATTGCAGTTGCGACTTTAGATGGTCAAATATTGTTTTTTGATCCTGATAATGCCGTACAAATTGGAAGTATAGAAGGAAGGAATGATTTAGGAAGTGGAAAGTCAGATACGGATTTAGTTTCAGCCAAAAAACTTCTCGGAGCTCAGTTAGTATTCGATTTAACATTCAATTTGATAGATTTTACATGGAAATTACTTTAGAGCTTTTTCAACATTATGTTACACTGCTGATGGAGAATGCATTTTAGCCGCTGGAAAATCGAAAAATGTCTGTATTTATCACGTCAGACAAATGATTTTGTTGAAAAAGTTTGAAATAACTTGTAATCATTCTTTGGATGCCGTTGATGTTAGTTTTGCGTGAATTAAATATTGTACAACATTTAATTGTAATTGAATTGAATTTAATCTTCTAGGATTTCATAAATAGACGTAAAATGACTGATTTTGGAAACATAGCTTTAATTGAAAGTCGCGATCCGGATTACGAAACTAGTGTTGATATAAGTTTACCAGGAGTTCGAATTGGTGACAAATCATCCCGCGCTTTTAAACCGGAAGTTAGAGTCTCCTGCGTTCGTTTTTCACCAACTGGTAAAAGCATAGAAAAAAAAAAAAAATTAAATATAGGGGTTCAAAATAATATTTTTTATTTTTTATTCTTATTTCTGTGTACAGGTCGAGCTTTTTCAGCGTCAACGACAGAAGGCCTGTTAATATATTCCTTAGACAATAATTTAGTCTTTGATCCATTTGATCTTGACATTGAAGTGACACCCGAATCTATAAGGCAAAACGTGAAAGAGGAGAAGTTCTCCGATGCCCTTTTAATGGCCTTTAGATTAAATGAAGAGAAATTAATCACGGAAGTCTTTGAAAATATTCCATTTAATCATGGTAAGTAAGCTTATAAATATTTTATTTTTGTTGCTTTTGGGCGCAGTTTTGAGTTTTGTTCCTGAAAAAATAGTAGGTTTTTAGTTTTCTTAGTCTGAGAGATTGGCTGGTTGGCTCTTTTTGTTTTTGTGAGAATTATTAATAATTACTCGGACTCGGACTCGAAATTGGTTTTCCTAGGACTCGAACGGGTACCCGGGTCCTTGTCCAAGGCCTAAAATTACCCGTTTAGGGCTTGTCGAGTCCATTTTTCTTTACCAACTTAATAGCCAACTTTATCAGCTACTGATAAAAACGTTTTCATATTTAAAAAAGTTAAAATTACTATTAATGTTTAGTTTTGAAACAATTAGAAAGAAAAAAACAGAATGTTTTAAGAGTAAATTTGACGAATTTTGGGCTCGGATTAAGAATTTTGGACTCGAAACCATGTTTTTTAGACTCAAAAATGGACTCGAAACCATGTTTTAAGGACTCGATGGACTTGACGAGTCCTGAAAAATTGGACTCGAGGACTCGACGAGTCCACTTTTCCAGGACTCGGGACTCGGACTCGAAACCTAAAAATGAGGACTCGCACACCTCTGATTATTATTTTCTCGTAGTTCCGGTAATCGCCCAATTCATGCCGCAACTATATGTCGAAAAGGCGTTGAATTTCTTAGGGGCCCAAATTGAAAAAAGCAGATATCTCGAATTTTACGTAACTTGGATACAAAATTTACTTGTCTGTCATGGAATGCAACTTAAAAATCGTTCCTCCTCCATCATGGGGATTTTAAGGACATTACAAAAGAATTTAACCATAAAATACGAAGATTTGGAAAAAATGTAGGTGTCGATAATTATTATTAAAACTGTAGTTAATTGTAATTAAAATTATAGATGCGATCATAATAAATACGCCATTCAATATGTTCTATCAACTGGCGAAATTAAACAAAAACAAGAGGAGGAAGAACGAATTAAACAAGAAGAAACGCCATTAATGGTTGTTGATGACTAAATTTGGAATTAAATATTTTTATAAATAACATTGCGTTGTTTACTTTATTTTTTAAGCATATATGTATTTGGTCGCGTGCTACTTAGCCTACTTTATCGCTACACAAAACAATAATTTCAATAATAAAATCATAGATAAAAAAGATAAACATATTTGGGGTTGCTCAATAATGACTTTAGCACATGGATTCCAAAGCGACTCTATATTCTACCAAGAAGCGATATCTAGTTTATTAGGGAGAAGGTATAATTTCGCCACATTTCTAGCTTTATCTCCAGTCCAAACGTATAGTAGGTCCGGAGTTAATCCCCGCCTCTAAATTACAACCAGCGTCTCATTGGTTCTTGAAAACTCACGTCAGCGCGACGCGAATGACGAAAATTACAATGTATTTTCCGACTGAGGAGAGGCAGCGAAATAGCCCGGCCTCCTTTTACGTCCCCCTCCCCTTGTATTTTGAAAGGGGGACTGGGACTATGGCGCGCGAATACTTAGGCATCTTATACCTTCTCCCTAATAAACTAGATATCGCTTCTTGATTCTACCCACCCCCTTATTTTTCCAAAACCGCCAGGAATTTTACCCAAGAATTTTATTTGCGAAATGCCTTGGAGAGAAAAAACAAAATATGTAAACTTGGATGGTGATCCATTATATTTTATTTTAATATGGTCGTGAAAGATAGGAATGGGTTACAATACGATATTTTTAAATAAGCAGTCGCGATAAGAGTGTTAATATAGACGCCTCCTAGATACTTTTAACACCTGTACTTGTGAGGCTTCATTAGGCATGACCCCCCTGTCAAGGTTAGACCCCCAAATTACTTGCATTACTAAAATTATGTAAGTCTGTCATGAAAACCTAAGCGACACAGGTAATCTTTATGGTAGCGCTATGAGGATGCAAGAGGAGCTTTATTGACGTCAGCTTACTAGTAACCCGTCGGAGTGGAGAAGGGGAGATAAAGATCGCCTAGATATTTTTTCCTGATATGGACTGGTAAAATCCAGTTCAGTTACACAATTGAAAAAACCCATGATTTCAAGAGAGTTGATTGATTGAATTTAAATGTTTTTCGCCTGAATCTAAACGAAATTCGTGGAACGTTGCGTCATAAAGTTAATGTCTAACATTAATGGAATCTAAGCCCTTCCTTTGACTTACATGTCCGACAAAACCCCAAATGACATATTAATCTTGACATTTAAGGGTCAACATAGGGGTCAATAAGATTTGGATCTCCCTAAATTTCCCCGTGCAATTAAGGGTGATCCCCATCCCCATGAAGACTTGTTTCCCCGCAACCAAGAGGAGGGGTTGGGTTTGACTTGTGGAAGAAGAATTAACTAGCAACGTGAAAGAATTAATTCAAAGTTATCAATCTGATTCATAGTTCTCAATGCGCATTTGCCTCTCAGGCGTTGATATTATTTACTTAATTCGGGTATATAACTTCTGGATAATTAACTTTTTCCTGAGAGGGATGGAAGAGCTGTCACTACGGAGATGGTAGAGTGTGTTCGTAAATCTGAGTAATCTTGACTCTCTTGAGGAGCTTCCGTTTCGCCCAATTGGCGCCAAAAACAGATGTCAAAATGAGAGAGAAAAGCCCCAACCAATAAAACATATTTTTCTAACTTTGGAGAAGGGTCTTCCACCCCCTCTAAAATTCTTATATAAGAAGCAAAATCCAAAGGAAACTAGTAAACACTGAGATTTCATCACTGAGTTACTCTAAACCTCTTTCCAAAATGTTTGGCCTGTCGTCTTTACCTATCTCGATAATTAGTGCAATAGTTGGTAAGTGATATTCGAACTATAGTCATTGTAGAGCAAATCTAAAAGACCATTATACGCATTAGTGTTGAGCAACGCGTCAATCTTTAATTGTCCCGCACCACGATCACCCGAGAATGGTCTAAGTTTCATTTTCGAGGATGGTCGAGTTGTCAGGTTTCGATGTCATCCAGGCTTTGTACTGGTTGGGAAAGCTGAGTCTTATTGCGTGGATAATCAATGGAACTTTCCAGCTCCAGAGTGCAGGAATGATTCAGGTAATTATGTTTCAATGTTTTTCTTATTTAGTTTCGAATCTTAGTAAACCTTAAGATTTCAATGATATAGCTATCCTTTATACCATTATACGCACCATTTAGGAACAGACCGTGCCGTTTCTAAGAATATTATTTTAAAGGCCTCCTAGCCCCCATTTCTTCTGTTTCTGTAATGTTTTTCTTGGATTTACTATTGAGTGGAAAAACCTTTTTTCTTTTTTTTTTTTTTTGTAAGAAAGTTAGTTTTTATATATGAGGCCAATATGCTATTTCCGACGTCTTCCATTAGCGCAACCAGAAGGCAGAAATAAATTTAAAAGTAACATTTTTTTTCGGGTTATAAATTAGCCGTGAAATTTTGGTAGCACACATGCTAGTCATATTATTTTTTATATTGTAACTGGGTATTTTCACCGGTTAGCGTGGGTCGAAACGGGTCAAGTTTAATCCCGGGTCATTAACTATGAATCAATTTGCAGATCAAGTTGATTTATCGCTGATAAAACCACCGCAAGTCAATCAAAAAGAAGTTAAGGATGACAGGAATCTCTTCGCCTGGAACGATGATGATAGCAGCATCTACGGATCGGGTCCTCGACGTTTACCACTTATCAATGGTCTTTGGAGTCCCGGTTCCAGTGGGAAAGTCATTTCGCTGGCTTCAAATAATAAACCAGATACAAGCCAGACCAATAGACCCATGGGCTTGGCCATCAGAGCTGGAAACGATTTGTTACAACAGGAATTGTCCATAGCCGAAATACGTCACAAGCAGCAGCAAGATGTCCGCCGACTTCAACCTCAAGCGAGAAACTTAACGTGGAGACAAAGGCAAATTGAACGAGCGTACAACCAACCCAATATCTTATACAGCTCTGGTTCCCGATCGGCTTCTGCGTACAGAGGTAGGTTTCCTGGATTATAGGATATGGTTTCCAAACAATGATTCCCTCCTTCCACCGTATCAGGTACCCCCGAAGTTTCCAACTCTATTCCAATATTGGAGTCTTTGCCCACACCGATACGGCCCACTCCGCCCGTCCCATCCACCCGGCGTCGACTGAATGATCCCGATTTGGTCGAGATGCGGCGTCGCCAAATAGAGCAGACGCTCCGGGAGCGAATGAACTCCATCCACCCACCATCCATGTCCTCCCATAACGCTGACAAAGCTGGCTTAGTCGAAGACGCTCGCAGAAGACAATACGAACTCGTTCAATCTGTCAGGCGGCAACGCGATAGAAACGGTGATAATCGACGGTCCGCTTTGGTCACTGAATCTGTCCATCCCGACGGATTAAATCGACCCGTTTTAACTCAACCCGGGGTACTTTTCGCCATAGGAGAACCTCCGAGAAACGATCGCAGACCACAATTTCGCGCAACAACTAGTACAACGCCGCAACCAGAATCAGAACGGGTTCGTCCCGTAACTACCGTCCGACCCACTCTGCGTCCACCTCCAGTTGTCACCCGAAGCAACGAGAAAGCTGCCGAGACGCAGGCATCACTCTATCAGCAATATTTACAAGCCCAACACTTGAGAAACATCATGGACTACGAGATTGCCTCAATGAATGCGGAATCCAGAAGTAGGGGTAACCGAAGGTCAATGTCAATGACGCAATCTAGACAAGTTGAGCGCCCTTCGGGTGTTCCGATTGACCTGCTGTCGAACGTAGATCTCGAATGGTTGAGAACCTTGTCTCCCGATCTTCAAGAACGGTACTTAAAAGACGTTTTAATGTCCCGAACCAAGGAGACTCGGGAATCTGAATTTGCCGACCAGTTCTTGAAACGCCACTTAGATTCGGAAGGAGTTGAAAGTAAGGGTCAATGAAGAAATTCATAGCATCGTCTTGACTAAGCCTTTAACATTAACCCAATAAAATTTATCCATAAGATCATATCATATAAGTAGAGTGTTTATTGTTAAACGTTATTAAAACAGAGTTGAGCTGTATATTACCTATCCTTTGAACAGCATTTCCAAGACCTTCCGCATCTGGATACGTCACTGTCATTCAAAGTCAAGCCGCACCACCTAACAGTTCTGTTGCCATAGTGGCGAACTGGAAAAATTTTGACACATCCTGTAACAAAATGCAAAATGGACAAAGATTATTTGTTAGAGCTCCTAAAGTCAAAAACGCCCTTGTACATCGCTATGAACGACGCAAGAATCCAGACGCGCCTTTCAACAGTTTCTTTGTGGCGGAATACCAATGCCGAAAGGGTTATAGATTAGCTGACCCTGGGTACACCACTTTATTTTGCCAGAAAATGGAATGGATTGGTGTCGTTCCAAGATGCTTGGCTGGAAGTGGCTAGTTTAAACAGCAAAAAACCAGGGCGTACAAAACTAATTTATTTCATTTTATATCTCATTTTCTAATTATGTAAATACTAATGAAACTCTAAAATATAATGCCTTTACAACACGGTCTCATTTTTATGTGGAGAAATTTTTCTCTTGTTTCAAATTATTGTGTGAAGAATGATTTTCTGCAACTGTAGGATGTACAACATTTTCATGGTTTTTTTTTAAGAATAAATGATAAAATTTACTTCAATACACTTATAATACGTATACTTATTCTAAGGCTGGACTCTACTATAGTTTTGTAGTTCCCAGACCTTTGTAATTTAGCTTATTCAACTTGTTTTATAGCCATTACATCATTGAAAGATCTTGCTTGTGATTGGCCCAATTTTTCACATGACTCGTGTTCCATAAATAATGGTTGATTGAGAGCGGATTCGGTTTATGTCAGAATGAGATGAATTTGAGCTAGAAGATTGCTTTTTATTAAGAAAGATTGAAATCGGCAGTAAGTTAAACGGTTTTTAAAAGCCACTGTCTAAGTTTTATAACATTCGTATAATTTTCAAGATCGTTGTTGAAGTGTTTTTTAACAAACGAGTTAAGCCTTGGCTTTTGCGACTGTAGTGTAGATTGGGTTTCTGAAAAATTACCAAACTAGGACGTGTTATTGAATTACAAATGAAAAAAAATCGTGAATGTTTTTTTAGCAGCTGTTTGCTGAATTTAAATGACTTATTAAAGAATTAGGTATCTCTTAAGTTCGGCTTTATTTGGAAGATTTTACAGTCATCTTCTAAAGACTAAACATACATGATGGAGTCAATTGAAGAAAATGGAGGTGTTATTGTAGACCCAATGGAAGAAGTTCGTAAACTTCAAAGTTTAGTTAAACATCTAGAACTACAAAATCAACAACTTAGGAAGAAACAAATTGTAACGGATAGTGAAAACGTTAATGGAATGACTGCCAAAGGTCAGAACAAAGGCAAACAACATATAAACGGTAGAACAGAAAGTGAAAATGGTCGTGTGTTGGATGATAAAGCCAGTGCTAAAAGTGAAAAACGGGGTAGTGCTTCCCTTGATGATGTTGGATTAATTAACATTGAAGATTTGGAGCTGGATGATGAAGCTTCATGGTAAATATGTTTTAATTCCAAATATTTTATTGTTCTGTTGTTATTAGAATGATCAAAACGGTGTTAAAGTGTTCCATTTCATATTTTGAAATGTATATCTAAAGTTAACTTATTATTAGATGTATTTTATCTGATAGGTTTAATTTTGGATAGTTATTATATTAATATTCGAGGGATTTGACCTTTAAATTCAAGGATTTAATCTAATTTAAAGTGATCTATTAGAATGCACTTAATCCTTGACAAAACTGTAATTATAATAAATCCTTGCAGAAGCCTTGTGTTTTTAACTTTTTATACACTTTATGTATAATTTCAAAAAGCAGTTAAAATTGTGGGTTTATTTTTAAATCTTGAAAATGGAAAGTTTTATCAGAGGCTATGAAGACCATTGTGTTTAGTATGCATCCCACTATACTCTCTTTAAAAGGTATCTCCTTCCCACATTTTAGAAATCTATTCCTTAATATCGAGACACCTGTCAAATTTCTTAGACTCCATTAATTTACTTTACAAATGGAGGCGACCGGTTTGTCAAAAGAAAAAGAAAAGCACACTTAATGTATAATGTAGGTGTGGGACTTTAATAATTTACCCGGTGTGTAATAATTCAGATATCTGTAAATTATAATGCATTTTTAAATAGGTTTGGCTTAATGCCATACAACAAACAATACCGTATATGTGTTGGTATATTTTGAATTAATTAGTTGAATGGGGACACTTAAAATTCGATTTGCGCAGGTGTAAATTTACATAGTTTGTGCCGAATTTTAAAGTAAGGCTCTGCCGCCCTTTACTCGTCGCTCCCTGTAAAGCGAGGCTCTGCCTTTACTCGAAAGCTCCCTGTAAAGCGATGCTCTGCCTTTACTCGAAAGCTCCCTGTAAAGCGAGGCTCTGCCTTTACTCGAAAGCTCCCTGTAAAGCGAGGCTCTGCCTTTACTCGAAAGCTCCCTGTAAAGCGAGGCTCTGCCTTTACTCGAAAGCTCCCTGTAAAGCGAGGCTCTGCCTTTACTCGAAAGCTCCCTGTAAAGCGAGGCTCTGCCTTTACTCGAAAGCTCCCTGTAAAGCGAGGCTCTGCCTTTACTCGAAAGCTCCCTGTAAAGCGAGGCTCTGCCTTTACTCGAAAGCTCCCTGTAAAGCGAGGCTCTGCCTTTACTCGAAAGCTCCCTGTAAAGCGAGGCTCTGCCTTTACTCAAAAGCTCCCTGTAAAGCGAGGCTCTGCCTTTACTCGAAAGCTCGCTATAAAACGAGGCCCCCTAAAAATGTTTTTGTGTAGGCAGAGTCTCACTTTAATTGTTTCACTCAACCGCTGTGAAACGCTGCCTGATTTTATGAGAACTAAAAGGCCAGGTGGCTAGCGGGAAGGGGGTTTGCAAAGACATGTGCAAGCGACTTGTGGAACCAATTATTTTAAGGTGTCAGTTTGAAATTCACATGACACAATGAGCATAAATTATTACAGGCTGTACATGTCGCCCAAAAAATCCCCATCAGATGATCCGGCAATTACAAAATGGCTACGTAAAGACTTAGAAGACCCCCGAAATAAGGAACTTCAGCTTGCAAGACGAGCCTTAGCCTATAAATTGGACGAATTAGCCATTCGTAAGAAATGTGTTTGTTTTTTTTTATGTTTACAACTTTGGATATCACTAGATGTCTTTGCCAAAAATGTCACCTTCTTTGAATTTGATTGACATTACTTGGAAAGGTGTCAAACTATTTTTGTTTAAACCATTTGGTTTTCCGCATTTACGTTGGATTTTAAAATTATATTATATTTTTAACCATGGAATCCACTTAAATATTATTTTTAGAACTTACTTATGTTTTTCAATTATTTTTTGTAATTAGTACATCCTGGCAGTGATACGTTTTCTTCCCCCGATTTTTCAAATCCGCCATTCACCAAAAATAATTCTTTTGGTATATTATTTTATTTTATTTTATTTTGTTTGGTTTATAATATTTGAAAAGCCGACAAGTCTCATGACACCCTTTAATTGGCGCCATAATTATGTACTCGGCGCCTAAATTAACTTAACTCCCCAGCGTCAATATTAATTAGTCAGCGCCTCAGTTAACTCCCCAGCGTCAATATTAATTAGTCAGCGCCTCAGTTAACTCCCCAGCGTCAATATTAATTAGTCAGCGCCTCAGTTAACTCCCCAGCGTCAATATTAATTAGTCAGCGTCTCAGTTAACTCCCCAGCGTCAATATTAATTAGTCAGCGTCTCAGTTAACTCCCCAGCGTCAATATTAATTAGTCAGCGCCTCAGTTAACTTCCCAGCGTCTTTAAGAATTAATCAGCTCCTCAGTTAACTCCCCAGAGTCAATAAGAATTAATCAGCTCCTCAGTTAACTCCCCAGAGTCAATAAGAATTAATCAGCTCCTCAGTTAACTCCCCAGAGTCAATAAGAATTAATCAGCTCCTCAGTTAACTCCCCAGAGTCAATAAGAATTAATCAGCTCCTCAGTTAACTCCCCAGAGTCAATAAGAATTAATCAGCTCCTCAGTTAACTCCCCAGAGTCAATAAGAATTAATCAGCTCCTCAGTTAACTCCCCAGAGTCAATAAGAATTAATCAGCTCCTCAATTAACTTCCCAGCGTCGCCATTAATTACGCAGCGTCTCAATTAACTCCCCAGCGTCGCCATTAATTACGCAGCGTCTCAATTAACTCCCCAGCGTCGCCATTAATTACGCAGCGTCTCAATTAACTCCCCAGCGTCGCCATTAATTACGCAGCGTCTCAATTAACTCCCCAGCGTCGCCATTAATTACGCAGCGTCTCAATTAACTTCCCAGCGTAGCCATTAATTACGCAGCGCCCCAAGTAACTCCCCAGCGTCGCCATTAATTACTCAGCGCCCCAAGTAACTCCCCAGCGTCCCCATTGATTACTTAGAGCCTAAATTAACTTACAACACAAATTTATAATTCAAAAACCTCCATTTCCATGAGACTTGGTTTTCAGATTTTAATATACAACCATAACTTGCATGAAATAAATTTTTTAGGTCGAATTATAGATTCGAGAACATTTACAAGGGGTAAAAAGAAACTGACCACATATAGCGACGCGGACTCTATGCCAGTTATTGAATCTGGCGAATATGAAGATGACCTACCACACAGTAAACCGCAAGTTCATTCTGCTCCACCTAGAGTTCCTCCTATGACTGACATTATTGACGTACAAGAAATGGCGCGAATGCAAGAGGAAAGTAAGTTTATATTTGAGTTTTAAATCGGTAGTCTCTTCGCTATATATCTATCTCTTTCTTAATAATATTATAACTAGTAATAATTTTAAACTAAATTTCTCGTATAACCACTAATAACCTAATTATAGGTTTACGACAGAGCTCGCCTTGTAGCACCCCTCGGAGATTCGCAAGTAAGATCCTTGTTTAGTTACTTATCTCGCTCGTACTAGTTTTATTAAAAAATTGCGCTATAATTTCTATGTTATGTTAAATGTAATTTCATGTTTTCAGTAATAGTTTGGACTCTCCGACCATAATTTTGATTGTTACGTATTTTAATTTGTTTTAGTGAGTCGTAAGTGGTCTAGTTCCTCAAGAAACAGTTCGACATCTGAAGCCGAAGGATTGGATGGACTGCAGCCACTTACGAAAGAAAGTAAGATATTATATCGTGTACCTGTCTATGGCATTGACGTTTAGTAACGTCGCTTTTCTTTCATTATATTCAGATTTGATGAAAGAAAGGCAATTGTCCAGCAATATAGAAAATAGCCGCGTTTATCGTGAATCTTGTAGCAATTCGACGCATTCCAGTCCTCCTGAAAGTCTTCATGGCTCAAATAACTCCCTGGATAAACCAAATGGTATAATATTCTTCGGGAATAAATTCAAAAATAACCGCGACGAAGATTTATACGTTTTAAGTACTTGCAGATTCATTCCATCAAAGCTTACCTAATCTCGCGAAAGGCTACAATGGTGTAGTTGGTCAAAACACGAGAGCGCGACCCTTGAACCAAGTTGCCGCTATAAATGGTACGCAACACCCATTACCACCCAGATCTCTAGCTTTGCCAAGTCGTCTTTCATCTCTTAGTCCAGCGAGAGTAAGTTTAATCTTTTGACAAAGTGGTGAATGATTATTTTGTATAATATTTACATCATGGAGCATTGAATTACTACTAGTCTGGACGTAGCATGGGTCTACCATCCAGATCTGTTGGCAATTTACAACAACAACAGCAGCAGCAGCAGCAGCAGCAACAACAGCAAAATCACTCTTTGCCTCCACGACGAATGGTTACTAAAAGTAGTAGCCCATTAGCTAATGGTCCTCCTCAAGCCACAGTGGCTCCTGTGGCGCCTACGAGAGTAAAATCACCTTCAAGGAGGGTCATGTCACCAACCCGAAGAGTTTTATCACCACCAAGCAAACCTAGACTTCAAGCACCCAGCTCGGGTTCGCAACAAACTCAGCAGCAAATGCCCAGATCATCGCTTCCAGTGCCTCGCTACAGTAAAATACCTTCTCCCAAACCAAGGTAGAAAGGAAATACTTTATTTATTTGTGCCGTTGTATAGTTTTTTGCATTTATTTACTAATATTTTATTTTTACGGAGCGTGTAGGTAGGTAGGTTTAGAAATGGTTTTTGATATTATTTTTCTTATATAATGATTGTCTTTTTTGCAAGCCATAAATCTTTTGTATAACCTTTTGTTTATTGCGTAGGAAATTTTTGTTATCTATAGATTAGAGTTTATTAGCTTTACAAAAGCCCGCATTTTTTTTTCTTTCTTTTGGTTGTTGCCATGTGTTTCAAGACGGGTTGGCAAACTTGTTAGAGATTGCCATTTGCCATTTGCCATTTGCCAGGCCATTTAACGAACGTAATTCTCCCTTAAAAGTAAAAACTAAGGGAAAAATATTAATTAATTAATCATGTATCAAATTTATTTAATTATAATTAATTTATAATTTAGTTTATTTTTTTTAAGCATGGGCGAATACCAGTTTTTGACTGTCGAGACGAATATCGAATAGTGAAAAATTTTCTTATCGAATACCGAGACGAATAGTTGTTGGGGAACCGAATATCGAATAATTAGGCTTAACTTAAAATTGCCCTTATCGAATAGTTATCAAATAGTCAGAAATAGAAGGATTAATTAAAATCAATTTAAATTATATTTAGAATTTAGATGCGCTATAGAGTAGTAGCACTTCAGGCCTATTTTCCCATAGAAACTTATACATTAAAAAGTGTAACTGCCATTACTTTTTTAAAACATTTTTAGGGTTAATATTTTTGTTTTCTCGAATAGTTAATCGAATATTTAACGAATAGTTAATCGAATATTTAACGAATAGTTAGTCGAATATTTAACGAATAGTAGGCCCGAATAGTAAAATTCACTATTCGATATTCGTTCGAATACCCGAAATGGGGCTTATCGAATATCGAGACGGTTATTCGTCTCGATATTCGATCGAGTTATTCGTGTTACTCGAGTATTCGCCCATGCTTAATTTTTTTGCAAATAACTAAATTACTATTAGAGAAACCATTATTTGTGTTTTACATAAGAAAAATTGCAAATAAGTTCTATAGTTGATCGAGTGTGACTGAAATAATTAAATTTATATTATTATTTTTAATTAATAATCAATTGTAAATTAATAATAGGAACTTTTTGTTTAATTATTTTTTTTTTGCGTAAATTACGCACAAATTAATTTGCTCTCTGTTAATATGTTTGATTCTGATTCCACTTTCCCTTCATTCCCATTCCCATTCCCATTGCCACGTGTTTACTGTAAATATTACTTTATTTTTTTTTTTGGGTTTTTTGCTAGTATTTTTATCCAATAGGCTTTTTTTCATGATTTGATTGACGTTTTAAGATTTATCTTTTGTTTTGCACTTTGCACTAAAAAAAGCACCAAAGGTATTTTGTCGTTAAATGTCAAAGGGGAGGCTACGAGTAATACCGGATTAAATGGTTTTGGAATTTGGTTTTTAAATTTTTCCAGATCAGGGATTCCAGTGCCTTCTTCTCGACAACACAACAACAGCAATCCAGGCTCTGATAGCGAGTTATGGAGTGATGGGTGCTATTAAATCATCATTTTTTTAGCCCCTTCCCCCTTATTACAATCATATTTAGCGAGTGGAGTGTTGTTGTATCATAAAGTGATAAGTATGATCAGATATTTATTGGTTTATCGTCTTAATGTGACTGAAGCAAATGGTTTTTGGAACAAAAATTATATGAAAATAATACTGTAATCTTCAGAATCCATGTTATCATAAGTTTATAAGGTATGTTCCATAAGTATGACACTACCTATACTTAGTAATGCTAGAGACTTACCGAGAACTAAACGCAAGAATTGACCACACTCGGTTTTGCAGTACATCTTTTAATTTAGTCTGTACTAAGCCTTTGGCAACGCCTCACCAGGCGTCGCTTTAATAGAATCTATGACCTACGCACGCAGGGTTCATAGAACTTTTGGAAAACAAATTTCCCTGAGATTTCCAAGTTTTTCCCCATATACTTCCCCGAGTTTTCCAGGTTTTTCCTGTATATGGAGTATTCTATGGAGCAAATGTTAACGGAGGGGGGGGGGGGCAAATACGACTATCACATACTAAAAGGACATCCCCGTATCTCTAGTAGAACCAGAGTTATGACTTATGAGCCTCCAAAGTATAGTGTAATGTTAATCCGGAGGAGGATGTGTTATATTGAACATTTTGCTTAATTACTCGGCCCCTGTTTGACGCAAAGTCCCCTGATTTCCCTGAAGTTTACTAAAAATTCGAAATTTCCCTGAATTTTCCAGGAGGTTTTTGTCAACTATTTATTTCCGTCATTTTTTCCACTTTTTCCCTGTTTTCCAGGTTTGTATGAACCCTGCTACGTCACTTCGTGAGAAGCTCTCAGTAACAAACTTATGGAACATATCTTATGAACTTATGATATTATTTTATGATACATTACATACCCGCTATTAAATCGCTAATTTAGGTTTTAACCAAACTCAGGAGGTACAAAATTTTAATTAGTCAATAGGTTAATTAAATTTCCACGCAAAATCCGCGATCGAGAAGTGCCTAGATCACAACACTTTGCGCGAATGTTCATATATCGTTAAAATTTACAGCTAATTTTCGCAGTCTTTAATTGTTTGAGCTTTGATCAAACCAATATCTCTGCTCAATAGAAACTTCTTTAGAAATTGCGGAAAAAATACATGATAAAAGGGAGTGGCAATGTTGAACGCGGTGTTGGTGTTGCGAGAATTGTCAGGGTCAAGGTTGCCAACTCCTTTAAAAGGGGGTGAACACTTGTGATAAAGGTGATTGGCCCAGATATACGAGAAAAACAATATTTCAAATATAAATAAAAATTTTGCAGTCGTCGATGAAAAATTCTCTCTAATAGTTCTTGTTAAATAAATAACTGATCAAAAAGAGATTAATTAAAAAAACGCAAAAATACAATAGCCTTATTACTACAAATAAATAAATGTTTGAAATCTTTTATTCTTCGAAGTTGCTTTAGGAAATTTTAAAAAAAAGATAACAAAAACTGTGATAATGAATGTGTTTTTAAAGAAAAAATAAATTAAAATTTGTATTTTTGGGTTTTTGTGTCCGGGGGAAAGTTTGGAATGGATGATTATGATAATGACGTCACCCATGATGTGTAGAAAATCATTACAACACGAATAACTTATGCACAATTAATATGGTTAATGGTAAAACAGCGAGTTAATTAATATTACAGTTAAATTTAAGTTTACAAATAAATAAGTGAAATAAAATTTGAATTTTGAAAAAAATTATGAGAACAAAAAATTTTGTTTTCCACCCCCCAAGAATTGGTGAAAAATGAATTAGTAATTTGTTGGTATCGCTGTAAATACTAATTAGTATGGCTTTAATTTTAATTAAGTCCTTTCCCTAATGCGTACATGGATGGATAGACTAAATTATTTTTTATTTAATTTTATCATCATTTTAAACGTTTCTTCTGAATATTAGGTTAAATTTTTAAGTTCCTAAATCAGCGTTCCTGGATCGAGATGGCATTTTATTTTTTGATTATTGGTATCTTCGACATTTTGGCAACGATTGAGTCCCCCCCCCTCCCCCCATAGTATAAAATTAACTAAATTATAGTTTGTTTAATGAATTAATGTTATATTACATTTAATATAATATAAAGAAAATAGAAATGATCGTGTAATGTGTGAGGTGTTATCTCTCTTATCAGTGTTTGATATAATGGGAAGATAAGTTAGTTATAGCAAGAAGTGATATCTAGTTTATTAGGTAGAAGGTATAGGGTCTTTGCACGCGACGTCAAGTTACCTTCCCCCTTTCCTCTCCCCTTGCCGGCTGTCCGCTCTGGCCACGTTAGAACGCCATGTTGACATCCCCTGAAAACCGGTTTTCGCCCCCTATTTCTTCTCCCTTTTTACTCTCGCGGAAACACCCTATAAGATGCCTAAGTATTCGCGCGCCATAGTCCCAGTCCCCCTTTAAAAATACAAGGGGGGGGGGGCGTAAAAGGAGGCCGGGTTATTTCGCTGCCTCTCCTCAGTCTGAAAATACGTAATTTTCGTCATTCGCGTCGCGCTGACGTGAGTTTTTAAGAACCAATGAGATGCTGGTTGTAATTTAGAGGCGGCGGGGATTAACTACAGACCTACTATACGTTTGGACTGGAGATAAAGCTAGATTATAAATGTGGCGAGTTTATACCTTCTCCCTAATAAACTAGATATCGCTTCTTGGTTATAGTTTGTTTACGTAATATGGCGGGTAAAGGTCACGTGAAAGCCGAGTTAGTGGCCGAAAAATGTTTACGGTTACTCGAAAACTCTCCTTCTAAATAGTCTGAATTATGGAGTTGCATTTGTCTGATTTAATTAATTTGATACGAAAATAATTGTTTAAATTATATTAACTTAATAACGAAAATTTTTGTATATTATTTACCAAAAATATTGATACCTGATTAATTTATTAACAAAAATAAATAAATTAATAATTAAAAATATTTGGTTGGATAACGGTGCACTTTAAAAACATGATTTTAAAAACGAAAAATTGTATTTTATACAAGCTCGAAATTAAAGCTATGGCTCAATTCTAGCTTGAAATTTCCAAGTTTGTAATTTTAATTTTTTTTTTTTTTTTTTTTGTTATTTTTCAGATGTTTGGGAAAATGGGGGAAAAAAATGGACACCAAGTAATGTTAATTTAATTACTATTTATTTAATTTATTGAAAGAAAATTGTGATACATTCAAAATCTGAAATAGAAAAAAAAACCAGAAAAAAAAGATCATCACTCGCGACTAAATGGAATGTTTATCTAAATAAGCAAACACGCAAAATAATTTTGATTATTTAATTTTTAAAAGTTTACCCTGTTTAATAATTGCTTGGTCGAACGAATGTCTTTTAAAAACCTCAACATAATTAAGAGAAAAATGGAAAACTTTAAAAGAGTAAATTTCTTTTAGTCAAGTTTAAAATTTTATATAGTTAATATTAATTTTTTATTTTAATTGCGATAGAATATTTAATTTATAAACTAACGAATATAGAAAAATACACTAATAATATTCTATTAAATATTTTAAAATTCATAAGCTCTTTGAATAAGTTAATAGGAAATATTAAAAATCACAGATTGAGATCAACTACATTACTACATTACTACATTAGCCCTTAATAGAGTAATTCCAGTTGGATTTACCGATACCGATAAATTAGCAAAGGGTTGAATAATACCGAGATCATCTCCGGTAAAGGCGTCAGTTACTCTATAACCTAGGCTATGTTTTAATCCTAATTGACTAGTTGATAGTTTGATTTTTACTGGTAAACCGTCGGTTCTACGGTTCAGGAAAGCTATTGCGTATGAATATTCATTTCCAGACATTGGACTGATAGGTCTTAGCCAAACCTCCAATTTATTCTTCTGCTAAAAAGATGACGATGAATTTGATGCAAAAATTAAATTTTATTTAGGCAGGGTTCGTACAAAATTTTCGGAATGAAATTCCCTGAATTTTCCAGGTTTTTCCTGACAAAATCCCACAAATTTCCCTGACCATTTGCAATAACGCACATGGCCAACATATATGAAAACCAATCTAAATTCACTCGAATCATTTTTGCATGAGTTATTGTTATAAAAATTAGCCAATTAATTTGGTTAAATTTAAGTTTAAGTAAATCTTAAATAATCGGAGCGAGCGAAGCGAGCTCCGCGAATTTGTGGCTCTGGTCAAATCTCAGACAACACATTTTCTGATCACCCTGATATTGTTGTCCAGACTTCAAATTTCCCTCCAATATATTTTTCCCTGACATTTCCCTGACTTTTTAGGTCCATTTTAAATTTCCCTGACTTTTCCCTGACCTTTTAGGCCCATTTTCAATTTCCCTGACTTTTCCAGGATTTCCAGGTCGTGTACGAACCCTGTTAGGGTAAATTTAAACTTACCCTATAGACCCTTTTGCCCTGAATACCCAAAGGGTCTTGATTTATCTCAATAACTCTACGGTTTATTAATATTTCTTTCATTTCAGGGGCGAGTTTTCTTAAATCATTTGACATAAGTAAAGGAGCGGCAAAAATTGACCACATTCCCATTTGTACTTTGGCTTGATCGTAACTTAACCCAAAATTACCAATGATTATCTGTAATAACGATAATTTAATGATGTGTATTATTTTTTTAAAGGTTCATAGAGACCATATCAGGGTCATTCCAGTGACCAGGTCCAGCGTGAGGGACTAATACTTCTTGGTTGTCACCAAAAAAATCAATTATAGATAAGATACTTCCAAAAGAATCTTGAATATCGTCGTAATTTCTCCATAAATTGCAGTACTTGGAAATTTTTGTGTAATTTGGCTAATATTTTTTATATTGATGTAATTAATTATAAAGTGAAGGGAATAACTTAAAGTTAAGATTTAAGTTATTTTCACCTCCATTCCATATTTAAACTGATAATATGGCCAGCTACAAGAATAAACCATGTTTTTCCCCGCAGATTTCATCATATTTCCCATTTGAACATATCCTTTTATGACAATTTGTATTTTAATTTTTTTTACATTGGCAGTGTTTTTCTTAACGCAATTTACCTTTGTCCATGTCCAATGGATGAGAATGACACCCATCTAATTTTAAATAATCAACATCCCAAGCTGCAAATTGATTAGCATCTTGTTCCATGTGACCTACGATTCCCGGATAACCCATGCAAGTAAGGCGTCCATAATCTTCATAAATGCCTAATTTCAGACCTTTTTTATGCATCTTGTGGATAAAAGATGGATAAAAGACTCTTTGATCTTAGTTCTGTTCTGAATTTCTAACAATAAAAAGGATTTACATAATCTGCGAGGAACTTGATGCCATGAGGAAACCTCTCAGGGTCAGGTACAAGGTTTCCATTTTTGTCTCTTTGATGTAACATCCAACAGTCATCAATGTTAACGTATTCATACCCCACATCTTTAAACCCATCTTCCACTAATCTGTCTGCCATTTCCATAAAAAGGTTTTCACTAACGCAATTTTCCATATCTTGTTTGCAATTAGTGAAACAACGGAACCTCTCCCATGATAACCATCCCATTGGTGGCGTTCTAGCCTTTGTTTGTCATAAAATAAATTACCTCTAAGCTACTTTTAATTGACAGAGCGCCCAAAATAATATAGTAGTAAGCCAAGAAACTCACCAATCCATTCTCAAGACTTTGACAAGGTAGACAACCATGAAAAATCAGGATACACGCTGTAGTTAGGGTTAGGTGTAAACGCCGGCTTTTTAGTTTAACGCGTCCCATTAATTATCTGTAAGGTAATAAAAGATTAAACTTCTTTAATTACGCATTAGTTAACTCATTTATTTAATGTTTAACATCACCTTGTTATTTTTTCCACGTGTACTCTAACGGGAGCGTAAATATAAACACGAAGCCATTACCGCAGCTTTGTTTACATTTCTTTTTTTTTTAAAGTTCCCGGTCCTCCCTACCTCCCCAATAAAATTCGCGGGTAAAAATTAAAAACGCAAAACCAGTTACTTTACTGACTCTAATGATGGCACTGAACGAACCCAAAAGTAGGTGTTCTTGGAATGCCATGTTAACTGAGCTAATTTGCATATTTTTCTCATAGACTTTCAAGAACACCTATTTTTTGGTGCGCAACCAGAGTCAGCATTGTAACCGACTACCGAGAATTATTGTATAAGCTGCACTATAATAACTTTTGTTCATATTAATGAATAAATAAATAATTAAATAATTACGTTAAGCGAGTCAGTATCCCCAACACCTCGGGCTCATCTTTCCAGGTTATTTGATTTGTATCTTGGTCAAGTTCAAACCAGGTTTGAGGTTTCGCCGGCATCATGGTATGATCGCTTATGTCCAGACTTCCTGAACCAGAATGGAAATGGTATTTGAATTTTGAATCGGGCCGCCCAGCAAGTGTAATCGGTGTAATTCTGTTCAGTTTTTTTTGTAATTGATTCAATGTTATAATTGTGCTCAAATCAGCAGTTTCAATGTTCGAACCAAGCATGTGGACTTTTGCCTTTAATTAGTTAAACCCTTTTAAAGCACTTTAAAACGGATAAACACGTTAAGTGCGTACTAAAGCTCAATTTTTTTGTACGTGTTCTAAGCAAAACTCTTTAGAAACATATATATAGTGAAGAAAAACAATTTAAGATTAGATTACTCTGAACTTCTGAAGCATTAAACTCTTTCTATACATTCACTCGTAAATCATTTGAAAACCAAAATGTGGTCAGTTTTCGTGCTATTCGTGGGCGTAATTTTAAAAACCAGTAGTCAATATATTGACCACGGTCCTATCAATGCAGTGGCCATCATCAATAACCCTAAAGATCCTTATGGTCCAGTGAGGGGAACAATCCGTTTCTTCCAAGAAGTAAGAGACCACATAAATTACTCTTGACCTTTTAGACTCCAATTGCTGTTGGCTGTTGCAATATTTATTTAGAATCTATATTTTAGGGAAAGGGTTCACCCGTTTGCATTGACGGAATGATATCAGGTTTACCTCCACATACTCCACATGGATTTCACGTCCACGAAAAGGGCGACATTTCTTTGCCAGATGGTTGTGACGCGTCAGGCGCGCACTTTAACCCATTTAATCAAAACCACGGAGCGCCTAACGCACCCATCAGGTGCAGTAATTTAATTTATTTGTGTTGACCTGATCAGTGCATGGTATCATTACACAACTGGGGCATTTTACTAGGCACGTAGGTGACTTGGGTAATGTATTTGCTGATGCTACTGGAGTGGCTCATATCCATATTAAGGATCACGTAATGACTTTGATTGGCCCCCAACAATTATCTATTCTTGGCAGGACCATTGTGGTAAGTGTGGTAATTATGGCTCCATAAAGGGTATGTAATTTGCGGGGATATTATAGGTTCACAGAGATGTAGATGACCTCGGGCTAGGTGGCAGCCCGTTGAGCCTAACTACCGGCAATTCCGGACCTCGCATTGGCTGTGGTATCATCGAACCTGTAGAATTTTATCCTATGCCAATGTGATTCATACGTTACTTGAGGCTTGGTTGTGGTATCTGAGAAACTATTAATTGGAATAGAAGTTTCTGTCCTTGCGCAGATGTTACGGGCTTTTTCGTTAATTTCCGGCTATCTCTGATTGGTTGGCTTTCGTATTGCCTCTGTGACGTCATAACCGGAAATGGAGGGAGAACGTTTTTGCTCGTAACAACTATCGACACTACCTTCTATTCCAGTACTATTTTCTCTGGTGGTATTATTGAGCCAGGGAAATTCTTTCGAATTTAATTGTGGATCTTGAATAAAACTTAAAAATCAACTTCCTTTTACTCAGTAACCCATTCCTTCCCCCTCCCCAGATTGAATTGTACTTTGCCCCAAAGTACACGTAGAGTTTTTTTGCCCATTTTTATTCAGTTTTCGGTCAGGTCTGAGTCGTAGCGTCACAATACGTAATTCAATACCAAATATCGAGCTATACTCCGTCAGCGTAAACCGTCCGTCACTTTTTCTTTCGGCATCGAGTAATACGGCCTCATTTGCATATATACGAGTGAAATATGCTTGATAGATTCCTCGGAAGCCAATAAGTAGACAGTTCTTCGTTATGACCTTAAATACGCGAGGAAAAATCGTCAAGCCGCACGCTAGAAACTAGTTTGGTGGCTTTTTTCTTCGCGAAAACGTCTGGTCCTAGAATTTAGTTAAATTCTACCTCGACTTCGTTTCTGCTAATATCATTCGAGCTCCACGTGCCACCGCTACCTGGTTTCGAACAGCGGTTCCCTTGTCTGAAATACATATACAATTACGGTTGACGGATTCGTGGTCGGTTAAAATTTAAACTAGATTAATTGAAGTCGGGGGCTTATTATCTTCTTCATAATGTGTCTAGTCGTTTCCGGAGCAGCCTCGGTGGTGGCTTTGTGATCGTTTTGTTCCAACAAGTTCACCCGTTTTCTCTACCCAGTTTCTTTCAACGTAAATGCGATTCATTTGGAGATATATCTGGAACACGACAGGAGATTGGGGCTAGCATCGGCTTTAACCGTTCTTTTTTTGAGAAAGTTCAACTCGCAAAATCCGTGATCAAACGGTAAGACAAATTATTTCTAATTACATCATGTTCAACTTTCGTTGGTTTTGGCTTACATGGAAATTTCTAGAGGGTTGACTGCAGGGTATCGTGTGTTTTGGTAATTATTGGGTAAAGTTCTCTCGCGAATGAAGTGGGTTTAATAGGAATTCCATTATATTGAGCAATGGTTAGGGAAGACGTGTGTCATTGCAGCTAATGACTTTTGTAACTAAAACTGACGCATGTTTCAACGTTTATCGGTTCTTGAATTACAAATTTTTGAGAAAAAAGAACGCTTACATACAAAGCAGTTCCAAACCCCTTGTTTTGGTACATCTTCGTCTATACTTCTTGTCTATACTATGAGGCCAGTACATAGTTACACATTGCAGATATTTCCATGATTTACCATCTATACACATTTTAACGGGAAGCTAAAGTAGGAAGTTCATATACAGCAAATAAAATTTGAATTCCAAATCGTTTCTACAAACTAAATGAAAGAGGCACCCTACCATTATATCGAACTCCCTAACGTTTTTTGAAACTTTCCCATAAATTACGAATTATCCGCTTCACTAGGTTTTCCATCAAAAGGCAGTTTAGGAACCATTTTATTGATAGAGAAAAAGCGAGAAAGTCTTTTTAAGAAAATCAATTTCCTTATTTACAACGAGACCATCTCGATAAGTTTTCCAAGTTAATACCAGCAGAATTATTTTCCCTGACACGCGTTTTCCATTTCTAAAGAGACCCCCAAGTTAATTACTGGCGTGCATTTAATCGTTTCCCTTAGCAGTTACGCAACAGTTTAATATGTATATATTGAGAGAATTAGCAATTCTACGCGATTGAGAATGGAAAAGGGGACCGTGGTCCGGTTCGGTTCGTTGGTTGTTAATCAATTTAATTCTGGTACGAATTTAACGAAATGAGTTATGGAATCGTACCTTTGGCAGCGCTACCGAGTTAAGGTGATTCTAGTCATGCTAGAAAGTACAAAATTTCGACACTCTTTCGTAATTCGAACATAAAATGGGGTTAAGTCACGAAAATTCGTATAAACGGTTAATTTAAAAGATATTTTTCAAAATCTTAGAGCATGTTTGTTTATTTATTAAACGACTTTGAAAGTAACGTTCTCTAAGAATCCGGTTGGTTTGTTTATTTGTTTGTTTTGAATGATAACAATGCGGGATTATGGCGCATTCCTAATCTCATACCTGAAACTCATAACATGAAATAAAACGTGCCGAGTAATTTTTTATGGATTTGAAAGAACCCATAAGTGACCCGAGATCGTTTAAAGAAGTAATTGGGTTGTACTACAGTAATCTCACTATAGACCTTTATGACCTCGGGACGTACAAGGGGGGTTGATACATTGCCATCCGTCTCTGTGCACTCTCACGATAAAAAACACTACAGCGCATGCGCCAAAAAGCGGGATGGAAGGCAGAGTTTTACCCCCGTGTCTTTCCCTCATATTTACATCGAATTGATCTATTTCCGGTTCTTTCTTACGAGCTCACTTAAATATTTAAAGGTTCTTGTAAACATCATTTATATTGAACATACAACAGTTCTTTGGTCCCTGAATATAATTATTACACTCAATCACCCTTGTTAAAACATTTCCAGTGTTAATTTATGCAATATAAAGATAATTAAGTTATTCAGGATTGTGGAAAATCATTCTGGTTTATATTACGAATTAATTTGGGGAGGTTTCGGGAATGAGATGAAAAAAAAAGAACATACAATGGTTTCACGGTTGAGATGATTCTTGACGTCCGATTCATGAATCGGCATTATTTCTCGAAACAAAACTAAGCACCCTCTAACTTGATACTGTGATAAACCTCCCCCTCATTTTGGGTTCACCTACGAAGCGTGCTTCATTGCGTAAAAGGTAATATTACGCGTAATTCTGTTTATTTTTTCAAACAAATATGACATCACAAATTAGAGCTATCTGGAAAAATACACCATTGTCAACCTTCTGGCCTTGATTTTAGCTTGTCCATTTTAAAGATTAGGTTTAATTTTTAGGCCCAATGATATCTATTAGCGAAAGACTACGACATTTCGGTAGTCAAGGCTTTATGCAGTGGTAACTGGTAACTGACTTTAATTTGGTGTAAATGATATTAAATTTTAACTTGTAAACCAGCAACCTGGTGTGGTTCTATTTAGTTTGAGTTTTTGGCAAAATTGTTTTTCCCGTTGTACAATTTTCAAGGGACCCACCACTTATTGATGTCGCTATTGAAATTTAAATGGCAATTATCGTTTGCCATGGCCCGTGTTGGGAATTTTTATCAAAACAAGGCCCGAAAAGGCTTAACGCTTGGGTGAAGTTCATTTTGAAAACGTGCTTTCAAGCTATTGTTGAAGATAAAATGTTAGCGGTTCTTTACCATAGAGATAAGATGGTAATTATTTTCGCCATGACATGGGCCGTGCTCGGTGATTAAACTTAGAGGTCAGGCTACCATAACAATCGCTGAATATATTTTAAACAATTATTTAACTACTTTTAATGATAACAGTGACACTGTTTAGGGTTATTGAAATGCGGTTTGAATTCCCGGTTTATAGTAGCATAAGTTCATAAGATATGTACCATAAGTTTGTCGCTGGTTACTGAGAGCTTGTCATGAAGTGACGTAGGTGAAACGTCATAGATTCTCGTAAAACGAGGTCTGGTGAGGCGCTGTCAAAGGCTCAGTAAGACTAAATAAGAAGATGGACTGCAAAACCGAGTGTAGTCAATTCTCGCTTATGATAATGTACGTATGGTTCAGAAAGATGCAAAATATTTTCAGAAGTTATTCTTCATTGCCGTCGTTATAGTTGACATTTTGAAATAGATAAAGCAGTTTAAAGTTATAAATTTTTCCGTGTATATTGTCAACAAAATCCATACACTTGAAAATGTTATGGAATTCAAAGGAGCAACTTATAGCGCCATAGACATATTTCATTTCAACAAGTTTTCGCTCTTTGAAATAGATGTGCCAAGTGGTTTATTTAATTATTAATGAAGGATTGTGTCAGGTGCGATAAAACGGTCACAGGTGTGTAGTTGTTCTCGTTCTGTTTGTCTAGGCTTCACTCGTCAACTTTTGTTACGTGTTTTATACTAGGTTTCTCGTACACAGCTCTTGTTGCGTCAAAACAGACTGTCATTTTAAAATGATTTCATTTTGGCTTATATCTTTGGTTGTTGCAATGATATTCAACTTTAATGAGTGTCACTTTGTCGCAAGAAATGTCTACTTTCTGACTATGTATTAAAATTAGTAGTTGAGCAAATATTGAGTATGAAATAACGCTCAAAACACTAATTATCTCAAAACTGCTTTTGGTTTAAAAAAATGGCTGACTACAGAAAATTAATAGATACCTCCTGAACATAGCTTCCGCATGTTTTCACCATTTAAAAGTATTTTTATCGGGACAATACTTGGATCCTTTGATGCTATAGTCTTTATCTACCAACAGGATCAGCATTTTTCATATACAACTGGTTTCTTTTTATATTTTATTCAAAGAAAGCTAGAGCCAAGTGCTGTTAATTTCATTAGAAACGCGTGGGAATATATTAACCCAAAAGTGTGCAATGATTTCATCTCAATAAACATGACTAATTCTGGATAATTTCACGCAATTCGCGCAAATTCAAAGCGCACGATTGTTTATATTACTTTGTTCCATCCTCAAAACTAAATTTTATTCCTGGAAACAATTCCAGGATAAAATCGCACCGATATTACACCCGAGGCCCAAGAAATTACTTGGCATTTTGTTAAGCTTTTTACTACAATAGGGTCATTCTTGAATACAACATAGTAGAAATAAAATTAAAAACAGATTTCAAATTATCCCTGCATTGTGCAATGAAGTTTGTTCCCCCAAAGGGAGAGAAAAATAAAGGGAATTAAAAACTAATATCTTCCGATGAAGGAAATTTATAGGAATAAAAAAATTCTTGTCATTCGTTGAACCTCTTAAAGTGTAATTCGTGTTATAACATTACAACCAGTATAACTAAATTATTAGTTGCAAATGGGAATTTTGGAAAACCCCAAGTATATACGGTATCTCCGGTTTAGTATCTACTATAATTTATATATTCCCGTCACGGAAGTTCTTATAGTTCTACGATTCTGTTTTCGGTATTTGAAGGGACCAGAACGCTTCTTGGCCTTTTCTGATTGCAAACAGTTTTCTTGGTGAATTGCTTTGGTGATCATCTTGTCTCCCGTAAGTTAATGATCGTTTCGTTCTTTCATTATATAAATATCCGTATGTCGGGGGTCATCTATTCTTTTCGTTTGTTGAGATGAATTTTAATGGGGCCTAATGATTGGAGACATTAGGTTTGAACTTTTAGGATGTGGTATTCGGAGATCGCAATTTTGAAATTGAGGCATTGAAATAAAGCTCATTTATATTCGTGTTAGTGTTCAAGAAGGTTATTGAATTTTAGATAAAGGTTGTATGCATAGTTTTTAGACCATGAGGATTTATACTATTTACACCAGGAGGACTGGCTACTTTGTCCGAAAAGTAACCTGACCTGGTGTAAATGGATGTCAATGAATTTTAAACTGTATTTAAAATAAATTGCTTTGAATCAACTCGCAATATAAACATGGTTTAATTGACTAATGGAAATGTCACAACTAAAATAATCGTAAATTGGACTAGATGGCGAACCTGAGCTAATTAATTTTAATTATATACTTTAGAAAATTGCACTGTAATGGCTTCGGTTTAATTCGTATTCTTTAATCCCAAGATTTGAATACTAAATGCAGTGGTATCCGTATTTATCAAATAAGTAAATCTATTTGATTTCGGCTGAAAGTGACAATATGCAAATGAACCACTGCCGATTTCAAGAGTGGCATCGGTCTATTAATAATACCAATTTAGTTATTCCGCTAAGAGTACTAGATGGCGAAACTAAGGCAATAATTAATGAATATTTCGGTTCGGGTCTTTGTGGTTGAAAGGTCCTTTTTCTTAGAATATGATGGCTGAGAGTTCAAAGTTAATTTTACACTGAATTTCTCGCAAAACTATGACTGACAGTTTACTTATGCTTGCGAAGGTCAGGGCCAACGAGGTTTTAGCGGGGGCGAGTTTAGCATATAAATGATGTAATAGCTCAGTATGCGCATTAGAGCTTGAAACGAGGAAATATTGAAGAATCAGATAAAAACGTATATTTTTAGTGTATCTGAATATTAAAATATAAATAATGATTTTCTTTATAAACTACGCGCTTTTAATAGAATTTAAATGCCCATGAGAAAAGTACGTTACGTTCCCTCTTAAAACGGTGAATTACCAATAATTATCAATCGAGACGTTTTTTTAGTACACTTTGGACCTTGCCGAAATTAGTTTTAACCATTTGAAGGATAAATATTCAATATAAGTGCATCTTACGCAATCACTGTTGGTACGTGATGTAAAAGCCAAGGAAACCGCTTCGGTGATGTGAGATAATAACTTGAAATTAGAAATTAAAAAGTTTTCTTTATTTAAATACGACACATAAACGTGTTGTGTTTTTCGAATGCAATTAAAATATCTTACGTTTCATTGGCGTCACTTCGTAGAAAAAAAAGCGAGATCCTGATGTCGATCGACCTATTTAAATGAATAAGGACAAATTGATTTTAATGATAAACGTATCGCAGACTGACACAAACTGTCTGACAGCTCGTTCATATTGAATATTTACGTAATAACCCTTTAAAATTATTAAGAATTATATGCCATTTAGGTACACCGTTAATTGCCTCAGACGTTAGCCGGTTTCAAGGGTGAAGTGTTAAAGTTGTGGTTACCTAATTTGTTTATTAAATTAAACGATAAGAAATCAAATTTTAGAAATTTCTTTATGTGATTAAAATACTGCAGCCAGCTTCTCAATGTATCTAGGCGAATTTTTTGGTAAGAGCAAAACTAATCATTATGTATGGCAAATTTTATCTCGCTTCCTATGTATAGAGGTTTGACTATTTAACTGTTGAACCAGCCCAACACCAATTACGGAAATTACGCTGAATCATTAAACAAATTAAAAGATTAACGAATGGATTGGAAAACAATACGGAGAGTTTTATAAAGTTGTACAAAATCCTTGCCAAGGAAAAATAAAAGAACATTAAATTACTTTTTCAACGAAGCAAATCCTTGAGCTCAAATGGAAAAAAACAAGAAAATTAACATTGTTTCTTACGTGTTGAGCGCGCGTGTTGTTTTTATATCGAATACGATTTGTCGTAGCTAGCTGAACAAGTAATAATGTCAAACTTTGAAGGAGAGGGAATGTTTTTGCTTATTTTACGTTATAACATTTAAAAGAAAAGAAATCAAGACAGCTCCCATAGAATAGAGTTGTACTGAGAGGGGAGGAGCTACGGGGACGTGACGTCAATATTGGTATAGTATAAATTGTATGGCCTGAGCTGACGACTTCCAATATGGTCGCCGAACCGATGTAAGAGATAGGAGGGTGTGACGTCACGTGAAAGTTCGTAGTAGCAGACTATATATAATAAAATTAAATATCCTTCATATGACGGGCATACTTTCTGGTAACACGTAACGTAACCATTGATATTTTTCCACTTTGCCATAATTCAACATTACAGTTAGCTCATCTTCTTAAGTCGGGAGCCATAAATCAAAATGCACGAAGGAGGAAACGTGCCTTTTTTTTCTTTCAATTTATAATTTAGTCCTTCCCTTTCTCTCTTTGAAATTATAGAGTAGATTGTTTCAGCAATTTTGTATTTTACAAATGAATAATTTCAGCTACTTTCAATTTGGGTGTTTTTAAGGACGTCAACCGAACTATAAGACAAAATAGATTATCATTATATAATGAAATTGTTTTGATGGTTGCAAAACCCTTTTGTAAATACCATAAGTTTATAAGATCTGTTACATATGTATGATACTACCTATACTTCGTAATGCTAGAGACTTACAGCTCGAGCTAGTTCGAGAACGACGCAAGAATTGACTACACTCTGGTTTGCAATCCATGTCCATCTTCCTATTTAGTTTGCACTAAGCCTTTGGCAGCGCCTCACCAGGCGTCGATTTATGAGAATCTATGACCTACGTAACTTCATGACAAGCTCCAGTTTGTAACTAGTGGCAAACTTACGGTACATATCTTATGAACTTATGTTAATACCTGTGAAAGAAAACAAACCACATTTTTGAAATTCCAATGCAAATTAGTGCTACAGTTACATTAATTGATATGCAGTGAGTGCATTGGAGCGTTTATGGTGCATTGAGTTCAGTGTATGGTCAGATTTCTGTGTTGTAGCCACGTTTACTGTGAGGCTTTCAATGGATAATTTAAAGAATAATAAAAATACCCAGTAAATGTCACATCTTTTGTATTGAAATCTGGTTTGTGAAAGGATAACCCTTGACCATGAGTCATGTTATTCAGTATTCCAAAGAATCAAGTTGTCAGTGTTTTGCGATGAATTGAAAGAAATGATTAAAACCTGTCATTAGGTCTAAAAAACGTGATTCGGAGCCAATTTTCACTTTTATATTTTTTTTTTGAAAAAAGTAAAAATTTAAACGCGTTGGTTGTATACCCACATAAATCATAATTTCTTCTTTCTTAATATTAATGCCTTTCTCGTAACTCTTAAATTGAATGGTATTTTCCCCTTAATTTATGCAAAACCCGTTTTATTCATCATTAAATGAAAAGTATTTTTACATATTTTAAAGGAAGGGTGAAATGGAAAATCAAGTGATATTGTTTTTATTGACTCTTCTACTAGGCCTAATTATAAGACTTATCTGCATAGTGAAACATCCAGGAAATATCTCCGAATGATTTTAAAATTATAATTAGTTTGAGTCGCCAGGGGAATTTTGTTGTTAAAATATGATTGGTCGAACGTGGAAGTTTCAAACTATCTATGAAATATAAAACTAATTTGAAATTTAAAATCACTCGGAGGTATTTCCTGGATGTTTCACTATGCAAATATGTCTTATAATTAGTAGAAGAATCTATAAAAATCACTTAATTTTCCACTTCACTCTCCCTTTAATAGAAACCGTTTAAAATTTTCCTTCTTGGTACTTTGGAAACTCCTACAAGGTTTTATATTAATTTTTTTGGCATATTCATTATTGGCATAGGGTTAATTTAACTTAACGACTGTTTGTATAATTAACAAGATGGTAATTTTACCTCGTAATCAACCCCGGACGACGTAGAAGTATAGAACCAGTTAAGGTCTTTTGTTAATTCTTCTTTAACTTGTTTTTAATTGTACGTATTTATACTATTCTGATTTTGTTATTAAAGTGTATAAGAAACGAGTTGTACCGAAAAACAAATTGTCAAAAAAATATACGTCGACTATAAAATCACTTCGCGTCAATTTTACGTAACTAACGTTCAAATATTTCCTAACTATTTAGAATTAGAATTGGTAATTAGGCAATTAGTAAGCCGACCACGTCTTAAATTTGGAATGCTTAGGGTTGAGGTTGCGGCGTAGGAGCGAATGTTTCAGTTTTATCGATAACTTGAGAGGTATAAATTTGTCCTTGAAAAATATTGAAAATCTACAGACCTTGAAATAATCGAAGGTCTCGTTTTTCGACCCTTAAGTCCGTTCAAAAATATTTTATTTAAAAAAAATTGAAATTCTCGTTTTAATCGGTATCCGCCTATATATCATAAATCGGACACTCCCATCAATATTTGGAAATTTTATAAACCTTTTAGTGTAAAGTTTCGACACAAATTTAAATTTCTGATCCATGAATATTGAACTGTTTCCGTATATTAACCCCTTTGGTTTCGCTTTATTTTGTAAACTCATTGAGACAGGCGCTTTCTATTGTCAATGACAAGAATTTGCACGCTTCATTTACCCGCAATTTTGCACGCTTTTCTACCACGTGATATGTTCTCTGGGATTTCACCGAACTCAATACACAATCGAGTGAGTGATAGCGTTGCACTGACTCGGAACCTGACACAACCGATATTTCAAATCAAGACGTCGCGACACACATCATCCTTGAGCTCATTCAGATTAACGCGAGGTTAAGCTGATTTGGGAAATAACATGGCGTAATTTATATTAGAATAAATGTAAATTACATGAAAGTCAACATCAACAACCCTGGAAAGCGCCATGGGTAGATAAACGACCAAGAAAACTATGTGAAAGACAATTAAAACTTTTCATTGCCGAAATTAACTCGCACTGCCCAATTCAAAATAATAGACAAGAACACAATAGAGCTAGCTCGGGAGCCTTAGTATGACGTCACCGTAGTGGTACCAAATGGCCGCTCAACTGCCAAAGCTAAGCCAGTGACGTTTTACCTTGGCACTGACGTCACAACTGAGATAGCTCTACTGGTTTTCTGTAATATTAATGATGAATACTAGGTTCCGATTTAAAATATTCATATTTGTATACGCTCTTTCCTTAACTTTAACCATATGACCCCCAAAAAAGACAAGTGGACATGAAGTTATTACTCTGCAGCAATGCATCCTCCCACGGAAGCTAATGTTACACTTATACTCGTATCCTTTCTTCGTTCTAAGTTGTACGAAGTTTTGAACAGATTGTATTTATGAAAGGAACTGACCCAATTACTGAACTAAACCGATCGAATTGAACACAAAATATCTCCAACCCCCTCCCGCGATTATTAACAACGCAATAGACATATCTTTAAACCCTTGAAACTCGATTTTAATCAAGCCCAACCCTTTATGTACATACAAAACATAAAAGACACACATAAATATAAGCGACATAAATTTCTTTTACGATCTTTTCAATAGCTTACTTAGGCCTAACGTGATTTTTAAAGAGGCATTAAATAGAAAAAGGCTGTAGTCATTGAAATTACCGCTATTTCTTTTAAACACATAACTGCGCTTAAAGAAGACCAAAGTCTTCTTATGTCAGGCACGCAAATCGCGTTAAACGTAAAATTACCACCTATGGTAACTAGTCGAGCTGAAGTTGCGAATATAGCAAGGTTATGAATTTTTACTTGTATCTTCAAAAGTGTATAGTATGCAGTAACGCGTCTTACTGACTACGTGTTCGTTTAAAAAGTCGCTAAACTAAGCGAATTCAAAGTTTGTTCTCGAATCTCGCGTTAAAAAATACATTTCTTACTCTTCGGAATTGTGAAAAAGAAAAACAATGAAGATTGGAAGATGGCAAAGAATGTCTCGTTAATAATCCAGTTTAAACCGCACCATATCATCCCCACTGGTTCTTGACAGTGGCTTAAACTCGTCTTTGTTTCTATTCTAAAGAGGCATTCGACGCTATTTCAATAAGATTAACTCACAACGCAATAATTTGTAAAACAAAGTAAGATATCATTGATAGTTTCATACTATAAATTTGTTAATTTTTAGGTTAAAAAGTGTATTTTTAATTTAAATAATCTTTAAATAGGCCAATACGTTGAAAATTTTTTAGTTGTTTTATGATTAGTTAGAATTTGAGTTAAATCTATCAGAAGTTGATAAACCTAAAGCCATGAAATTCTTCATAATGAGTGTTTTCTCTATTATATTCTTGAAATTCACCATTATTTCTATAACACAGTAAGATAATACAAACAGGCTAATGTCTATAAATATTTTTATAATATTTGATAGCTTTGAGTTAATATACGTATAGAGTGCTTCTGATAAGTCTGGAATGAATTAAAACACTCAAATAATAACTCAAAAACAGTGGGCCGGACGCCAAAATGTCATAGAACATATTCGACTCAAAATCACCCAAAGAACATCCACCTTTTTATATGTCACTATGGAAATTTAAATAGCTTAATAAGTCACGTTGTCTATAAGGTAACTCGCCTAAAAAATAACTAGACTAGATCTTTTGGACCGTCATATCCTCTTTTTAATTTGACCCTCTTATTCTGAATTTGATTTTTATTATAATTGGTATAAAATTACTCCTCCCTTATTTGTTCGAAAGTCCGAAGTAAACTTTCATTGAAGCTTTAATGAGAAAGAGGTTACTCGTTCAATAACACCGGCAATTGCAATCATTCCTTGTTGCAATTAAAATAGATCACAATAAAATGTTCTAATCAAACAGCAATTTTGCTACTATACCTGGATATCTTACTATAATTGAAATTGAATCTAAATATTTTTAAATGCCATGGCGAGACTTTATCTTGGAAAGTATTTCGCCTATATATGCCTACTTGAACTACGCACCACCAAAAATATATTTTTTATCAGAAAGATATTGCAGTTTTAGCCGCAGAGAGACCGGAAGGGAAGCAAAGTTCTCTCACTTTAAAACTATATCACCCAATCGAAAATTTCTCGAAAGAAAGTGCAGAAAACGCTTCCCTAAATATTTCCCAATAAATTGTAAGGACTACGGTGATGATAATTTAACAGACTTAATAGGAAGATGGACTGCAAAACCTAGTGTAGTCGATTCTCGCGTCGGACTCTCAATAAGTCACGAAGTATAGAAAATGTCATATACTTATGTAACATATCTTATAAACTTGTGATACATCTTATATTGGTGCCACCGTTTACGTATCAATTCTAACAGCCTTACACACTTAAAAAGAACATAGTAGGAAAAATAACTTTCACTTTTTTTCTTGGCCATATATCAAACGTTAAATTTTAAACAATGTTTGTCAAATTCAAAAAGACGAAATTTTTACATCCGCGTTGGACTAACGCGATAAAATGAATATTAACCCTTTCTCATAATTGAATTTGCGCGAATTTACGGTCGTAACTAATCACGTGACCGTATATAACTAACTGCAATGTAGATTAATGTTTAATTAATTTGATTTCGCGTAATTCTTTCCCGCCTCTTTGAACGAACCGTGAAGAACGTATCAAAACTAGGAGTATTTACTTAACACGGCGTCTTGAAAGGGTTTATTTTATACAATTTGCGGTTACTAACTAAAGGTCCTCGTAGGATTAAAATGAACGGAGGACCCAGCGTTGGTGATAAGGAATAATTAAAGCTAGTCTATCGCATAGTGTTGCATCTTTTCAACCTACGGAAATCCGTCAACTCTTATAGTTGTTTTTGTGGTGGAATCTACGGGATCACTGTGTGTGTTTCTAATAGAAATTCGTCCTTGGCTCGTTATGTGTAAGTCTCAGTGATTAATGAATGTAGAAAAATGGCGCTATTTATCATTCCAGTGGTGGACATTCCGACACCCGCTGATGTTTTTAATAGTGGAGGATGTATACCTTATAGATTGGATTTGAATCGTAGTCACACTTAATTGATAAAGAACGGATTAACCCAAACTTTTCAGTTTCACTTATAAACCAAAGCAGACATTGCGTCTCCAATAAGTCTATAAAATCCTCCACACAGCCATATTTTTCTATACAAAATACCGAACAAATCGCTACCGGAATATTAATTTTTTCTTTCAAAAAACCTATTCAAATATCCAACCAGTTGTTCACAAGCCGAGAACGTGATTTTCTAGTTGGCATAATTTTTTTTAAAAAAATTATTGAAAAAAATTATAAAAAGAAAAAAAATATTTTGCGTTTTCTTTATATACTGGTTGATGGCCACAAGCTGCTATATAGACTCTCTCGGTTCTTTCTGCGGTTAAAAAATATATATGGAACATGGTAGAATATAAATCGGCTTATTATTAAATCAACGTGACAAAATTCCGTGTCATCGAGCTGCTTTTCTAGCCTACAAATTGAAAGTGCTTTTTAAAGTTGAAAGAAAGAGTTTTAAAATTCTTGGGTGAGTTATGGATGCTGGTCGTATTATTTTCTCTTGCTTGTAAAAAAATATGCAGATTTTGAAAAGAGGGGGAAAAACTACTTGAAATTTATTAGATAACTCGAGGGAATTTAGGTATAGAGGTAATATTTTTTTTTCTTCGTCAAAGGAATGCCTTACCACGTATTTTTCAGGAATTCATGCTGTTTTTAAATTTTAATTTCAAATAGAGACTAGCTGATGTGAATTAGATGCGAAGATATCTACCCTTTATATACTCGTCACTGTCTCTCATTCTTGGCTTAAAATTAGCGAATGGAACAATAGTTGGCAAAACATTTATATACATAACCATTGAAAAAACCGAGTTGACAATTGTGTGGGAAGGAAAAAAAATAGCTAACCCATAATATCTTATTGAAAAACAATAAGCAAATCTTTCTTAAATTATTAACATTAACCAATCAATCATTCTGAATTTTTGAAATTTTCCATTGTAAATAATATTTTGACATTCGAGAATACAGTCATTTTCCAAGTCTAAATCTCAATAGATGCTCGGATAAAAACCCCTTTACAAACGCTGATTTAGTCTTCTTTACAGTCCAAGAAACTTTAAAAGTAAAGTAACCATCAAAAGTATGACGGTTAAATCGAATTTATATCAGAAACGTAATTCAATTAAGATAAATCTTAGTTAACCTTTAATTAATGTAGTTAGTTCCATTTCAGTGATATTGACGTATGTATTGCGCAAGTCTTTCAAATTCATAGAAATTTTTATTAAAAATAATTTATATATATCCATATCCGAAAGAAACTTTTATTTGAAAGTACGCTTTTGATCGGAAAAAATCTACGCATAGCAACACGTTAGTTTTCTTTATATTCAAGCCTAACCTAACATCATCGTAACTAGGAAAGCTAACAGTATGAAACCTACTACTTATCCACCCACAATCCGGATTCTATGAAACTCCTCATTAGATACGAAGTCAAAATTCAACATCCACGCTTTGCGAAGGAAAAAGCCCTCCTCGACTGTATTTCTTAGTCAAAGTTAAGTAAGTTACGTACTGTATGTTCTTGAACATAGCGGGTTTTTTTTTATAAATTGTTCGTAACTTAGTTTTAGGGGGTAGGGAATTAAATCGGCGAACCTATAGCAATAGGAGAGATCTAGACAGTGTGTTTCATTCGTGGGTTAGAGACGGGAGAGATTAAGCATTAAGTTCATTTGGAGCAGCGAAATTTCGTTTCGTGACTCGCGTATACGTTGCCGTTAACACGATTGTAATCCGTTTACACTTCAAAGTTGGTGGTAGAATTTACCATTGACATTTTGGGAAAATTAATTAGTCTCGTTCGTCTTAGTTACCGGTTATGAACGCGGGTGATTTTGGAGCTAATTTCTGGATCGAAGAACAATCATCTCAAATTATCGTATGTCTTTAATTTAATGTTTCATTTATGGGGTGGATGTGTTGTTGTTAACTTTTTTTCTAGACTGGTTTTAAATTTCACTTTCGCGTTTCAATTACTTTTTGTTTATGACCGATTTGCTGTTGCCATTAAAACGTCAGTCGTGTATAGTTTCTATGGGATTATTACGTATTGGTTTTGCTTACGAAAGATGCTTCAAGAACTTTCTCAGAGTATTTTGTCAGGTGTAAGGAAAAACTGGCTTTAGTTTTGATGTAGTGACTGGTGAAGGTAACAGGTTGAGACTACGGGATTCGTAGAAAACACGCGTAATTATATGGTTTATGGTGTACATGTTGCGCAAGTTGTGCAATTGAAATATGAATAGGTTGTCAAAAGATATTGTTCGAAACTATGGCTTATTTAAAAAAAAAAAATATTAACCGATAACTGATAAGAAATACACGAAAATCGCTTCGGAAAGTAAAAACTATTTCTACAATTTAACCGAACTGTTAGCTATACGTCATTGTCAACCAATAGGAATTCTCACAATGCGCTGAATTGTAAAATATCACTGAAACTAACATCTAAGACAAATAATTTTACTTCGATAGCAGCTTCTTCACATGTCTCTCCTTTCATCTTGATCCAAAAAATTTAGAAAAATGGTCTACAACAATTATGAGTACAGGTTTCCTTATTATTCGCGATAAACTGTTTCCTTTTATGAATTAATTGTGACGATGAAAAACGTGCCTTTAATACACTTTATGCTTTATAATCCTCTCAATTAACAAAATGAAACTCCTTAAAACGAGCCCCAAAAGAAGCGAAACTGTAGGCCTAATTGGAGGAGTTAATTATTTAATTTTATTTCGTCGCTCTTCAACTGTAAAAAATGACCCTCTAAATTCGACCTCCATCGAAGCTATAGTGCAAGTTTTTGTTGTATACAGCGTGTTTCTGCTAAGTACGCCGTAAATTAAAGGGTGTGTGTTCTTATGGTCAAACTAATGGAAAGTGTCCAAGAATATGCATGGAGTCACAAAATTTAGTTAAAGAGATATCTCCGTAACTGATTGTAGTAGACACTACTCTTTCCATTCAGATGGATACTAGGAACACACCCTTCAATTTATGGCTGCAGACTTATCAGAAACACCCTGTACATACGGTATCTCGAGCAATTAAAAAATCACTCCAATTATATCAAGGGCTCGAGGGCTTGAAGTAAACTCTGTTGCCACTCAAACTATATATTTTCTTCATGCAGCGTGTGTGCGTGTGTGTGTCAGAAGCACATGACAGCTACGTGACTTTTTATACAAGGTCTAGGACGTTACAATTAAGGTTTAATGTTACTTTCCGTTTCCTTTAAACTTAATTAAATTAATATATAGGGTACTTGGATTTCAAAGTTGGTTTAGAAGAAGAGATATAAAGTAATAAATTGTACCTTGAGATTTATTAGTATTCGACACCGATTATGGCGCGTGATAGTAAACGAGGTTGTATATCCGTTACGGGTTTTTTGGGAAAAGCACGAAGTATAGTGGTTTAGATTTACTGCAGCTTTGTGCGTACCAAGCTTTTTCTACGAATTCGCTTTCAGGAAGCGTTTTTTATTTTTTTATTTATTTGTCAAGGGTTTGTTGTTAAGGGTGGAGGGTGGGGTTTCCGATAGACTTAGCAATGTAGTGGTTTTTAAAATAATAGCTTTTGGTGTTTAGAAAATAGGGAATATTTATTGATATTGCAACAAAAATTATCCAGAAAAGGAACTTTTTATTTATATTGCACCTGTCGGTCTTTTTTTAAAACTGCATGGTAAATAGTGCTTTGCTCGCATATTATAGTTAATATTAGTTCAATTCCAGCAAGGATTTAACGGGTGTTGGTCTGGGGCTCATTCACTTGGCCATCGGTACGCTTACTGGCTACTGTTTCACTTATTGGAATGGTCAAAACCAGTGATTAAATTTAAAAGCAAGAATAATTAAGAATAGTGCAATAATTAAACTCTTCGGGAATGTAAGGTATAAGAAAATCGTTGCAACTCGTTTGGTGCTATGTTGAAAGTCTCCCACTGATTAAACTGATTAGAAGAATCTAAATTTCCGGCCAATTAGCAATTCAGTTAGTTAAAATCGAAACGCGAAGTTCTGGATCTAAACGATTACGTGGGTGAAAAAAATGTTTGTTTAAAACGTTTCCGTTGTTGATTGGATTGATTTGAGATCTGTGGGAGCCCTATTTACTGATATGACCCTCTGTGAGGTGTTGAGTAGAACCCAGCTGTTGTTGAAGCTTAAAATTTAAAACAAATCAATCTCGCCATATTCAAGGTCCTTGTGTGGGTGGCTTATTTCTTTTCATGGCCCGATTTGTTCCTCTTGGTGATATCTATGTATGTATGTATCGAGATACGCCCTGTAGTAATCACCCATTCAAGAGGCTCTCTATGGTTTTTGGAGACATCGTTGTGTGTGTCTAGAATCCTAGAATTCAGACTGTGTCAATATTGTCACTCTTCTACTTAAAATAAAAAGTGAACGAAAAAACTATTTTTCTCTTGATAAAATTTAATTGTTGATGAATTATATCCCAGTTTATTTCACGTGCTAAGTGATAAAATTCGTAGCAATGGTCTGTGATTGGTCATGCAGTTTTATCGCAAATTTCATATCATAACCGTATAATTCATAAGTATAGGTTTGCCGTAGGAACTTATTGTAATAGCTAATCCTAGATTACGGGTAGAGATAGGATCACAATAAACGATGGTTTCTGTTTACAACAAATCCACCACACATTCTTGCTACTCTTTCACAAAGGTTGGGCGCTCGAATCGTACCAAATATCGTTTCGACCCACACTTATCGAGGGTTTGATAGGCAAGAAGAAAAACCAACTTGTTTCCTTTTCATTAATGAAGTCATCATACGGTTAAAACTGTATACAAATAAAAAGTACACTCCACGCATCCGTGAGAGTCAATCAAACGGGTTATAGTCAGCCCTGATGTCCCTGTTCAATTTAAGCGCGTTAGATGGATCTCAATTCCTGGCAAAACAGACTTCCAGTATAGCTGTTATAATCCGCCATCATCAACCACTTCAAAAAATCTAGTCGAGCGCTATCCTCGTGAAACATAACACCCTCCGGAAAGTTTTTTATACCCATCATCATCCATTTTGATTTCGTGTTCTTCTTTCTTTATTTTTGTTTTAAAGAAACATAAAAAGTCACGTAACGAATCAATTCGCAACAGTTGCGGTTTCTTCTTCTGCTTTAAATTTTAAGTAATTCGCTTTCACTTTTTCACTCACAACGGTTTAGAATTGGTTTTATTGGGGTTGTACGCGTTAACTAGGATTGTTGCGTTAATTTAAGATTGCTGATTAGCGAGGTTTTTGCGGTTTTGTTGGCAATGAAAAATGATTCGTACGGTACTTTTGTTCGACTGCTTTTTCGTTTATTTGTGAATTAACTTAACTCGTTTGTTTAAAAACATCTTTTGAATCTTAAGTAGTACGTACGTTTAGCTACCTTGTAAGATCGGTGAGGTAAGGCATCTTAGCTTTGAGAATGAATAAGTTAAATAGAAGTAGCTCTTTACGAGTAAGACGCAGTCCATGATGTTCAGCATTCTCTATTACTAAAAGGAGCAAAAGAAAGTAGAAACTTAACCGTTTTGCCCTTGAAAAAGACCTAGCAACCATCGAGCTAGTTGGTCCATGGAATTAGTCTGTTTATATCACTATTAGTACCTTTGAAAACATCGATATAGGTTTTTGGTCATTGAAAGATTGAATCAAGTGAAGTAAGTACACGAAAGAAGTTTGATAGTTGAGGGATACCCTAAATGTCGTTAGAACCTATCCAACCTTCGGAAATACTTGTCCACATCAGTTTAATTGTAACAGAGTGGGGTTGAACTCAACGAATTATATCAACAACGTAATACGGATCAAGTTAGCAACGCAGGAAATGCAATCTAGGAAAAAAAAGAGAGCCGTTAAAAGGGTCGTCTAGTCCTAGAAAATATAATTTTTATATTTTTGCTCGCGGAGACAGAATTTTTCAATTGACGCTTCCCGTTATGTACTATTATACCTAACCCCGTGTCAAATAATGTCTACGTTCTAAAAGTAACACCCGTACAGACTGTCAACTAGTAATACATTAACATGAAGTGTAAAAACACCTCAAATCATTTCGAGTATGTTTTTGTCGTGTTGAAATTTTGATCAACTGCCATTTGGTGAACTAGTCAGACTATAGTGTATAAAATGAAGAACTGTCATGTTAAATTTATCTTCTAATTAATTGACTTCTAGGTTAACTGAATTAAACGGGAAGATGGTTTTTCCCCGCCAGAACTATTTTTATCGTGTAAAAATCCCGCCATATTCTTAAACACGCGCCGCTCTGATTTAGGAAATTTAAAGCTATGAATGAATGAAAACTAATGGATTTTTTCACTCTTTTTTACTGATGCTTTATATCAAAAGAACGGTTGACCTCCCTTAGTGCATTATATTCTAGTAATATCGGTCCATCTTTTGTGCAGCGATTATGGTCTCTCTAAATATCTTGTCTTCAGTTGTAGCCGCTGCGGGGATCCCTTAACTCTTTTTTTGAAAGTCAAGTATTCTTTTTCTTTTACGTAATACCATTCCACATTCCGCTAAAGTCCCTTTTCAAAGGGACGATGAAAAAAAGAATATCTAAGAAATTCGTAGCTTCGTAAAAACGTCAGGAATCGAAAGAACATTGGCTTTTAATTTCTCTTTAACCTTAGCGGGGTCTTATCCTCGTTCTTTTCCGGATTTAGTTTCGGTTGGGCAACAGTACTGAAGCGTATACCAAAAAGGATTGAGTTACTTCACTCTATAAGGTTGCGTCAAAAGCCGCTTACCATATATTTAAGTGAGGCAAGGGTTGAAAGAAAAGTGTATAGAACGTTTGTACTAAGTTGACTAACTTGACTCGGGGCTTCGTTGAATGCATGGGTGAACATGAAATTTGACAGCACTGTACTACTGATCCGGTTGTTTTTTTCGATTTTTTTCTCGGACCAGCTGAAAATGTTATAAATATTGTTATAATTCGTAATCTGTCTGATTTGCGTTAGCATTCTATAGTCTTTGAATTTTGAGAGAGATTTTTTCTCATCGTGCACATTCATAGTGTCTTCTTCATTTTAACGAGTAGGGGTATGATTTAGTTCAGATTTTATTTTCTTTCCAGCTAGCTAGTACGCTGGCGTTTGACCTCTGGTATGTTAAATCCCTTGTGAGTTCTGAAATTTTATAGTATTACATAATATTCACGAAAGATTAAAGACTTTTTTCTTCCTATAAAAGTTAAAACCGTATATATATGAAGTTCTTAATAAGGTTGAGTTTATGTTTTTAACACCACGTCATATTTTATTTCTTCTACTGATTGAGACAACTATGTCATTGGGATTAAGACTTAAAACCAGGGCTGTCTTTGACCTTAACTCAGGCTCTACGACGAGATATACGTCGTCCACGGAAGTTTTTGTCAGCTTAATAGAAGTTACGAATGTTTTATATTTCTCAGGTATTGTCTAAAGTGAGCAGTCGCACCGTTTTCGGTGGTCAGTTTTTCCATCAGCCCCGTCACCACCGCAGAAGGCGAGACGTTTCAAGATAGATCTATTAACCAACAGAAGCGGCAGACGCCCGAGCGTCGTCATGGAGATATCCTCCAATGGAGAAGCATCGCGTTCTTGCATCCCCAGATTTGTTGTCGGGGACAATGACATGGACGATGCCGAGGTGATGACCATATTTATTGACCCATCCTTGTACTTCAACTTTAACCCACGTTATCTCTTTGATAGCACGATTCCGAGGCCCTGAATACGGAGGCCGGCGACGTTGACTTGGAGCACGGTGAAGAGTACTCTGAATCGGTCGGTTCTTGGGCCGACGATGACTCGGACAGTGATGTTGATGAAGACAATGAGAGGTCCATTTCAAGGCACATGGGTTTTCTATTCACCCTTCTCTCGCCATCAGTTGACGTCATCACAGTCTGGAGGTTTCCTTACATAGCCTATAAACACGGTGGTAAGAGGATCTCGAAGCTTTTTTTTTAAGAACTGTTACAATCTCTTCTCTCTTTGCAGGCATTATTATGATACCATTCGTAATACTCTACTTTCTGGTGGGTCTACCCGTTTCTCATTTGGAACTGACCCTGGGTCAGTTATTCGGGGGTCACGTCGGTGGAAACAGCGCCCTAGGTTACATGGTACCCTTCCTCAGGGGTAAGTACCTTTTAATTATTAAGTATCCTTAAAATGGTGTAACGATAAGACTTAAAACAAAATCAATTTGGAACAACCAATCATTCTTAAACTAAGTTAATAAATCTTTAAAAATTTGAACAAATTTGGTCTTTATTTTCCTTTCCCTTTAATATAGTTTTGGCCAATAAGGGCTGCTAATTAGTAAGTAAGGGATTGAACAATGTTTATTTTATGTGCGGAGTTTATTCCTTTTAGAGCTTTTTACAGTTTAACCGTTATCGTCCATTGTGTGAATTGTAACAATTAAAATAAATTTTGGCATTGACATAATAATGTAATGTTGTTTTATTTCGCTGTTTTAGGCGTTTGTTATTCTTCAACGGTCGTTTTGGCACTTTTTTGCATTTATCACATGACCATCATATCGTGGTGCCTTTTCTACTTTTTTACGTCAATGCAAGACACTCTACCTTGGGCGCAATGTCCACCTAACACCACGAAAAGTGAGAAAAATCATAATTAAGATTTAATTAGAAGAAATTGTATTTACATTGAATTAACTTTAACCCTCCAGACTGTTTTGTGGCCATGGAAGCGGACTTACCATGTAAGAACGAGTCCGATTGCCAAATATCCTTGAAGGAGTTATTTTACGACAATTACACGTTTAAACAGTTGACATTTCGCTCGTCTAGTGAGCATTATTTCCAGTAAGTTTAATCTCTTTTCCATTTAGGGTGTACAGTGTAGTTTACCAGACTCTTATCTTTTAAGTGAAGTGATGTTGGGTTCAAGCGAAGGAATGTTCCATTTTGGTCCCTTAATTTGGAAACTGTCATTGTGTCTCGTTTGCGCATGGTTCTTCGTCTATATGGACGTTCGAAAAGGAAAAATATCTTTCAGAAAAACGTCCGTTCTGCCCAGTATAGCCATGATGGTCATCATTTGCGCCACCATGGGGAAGTCGACCACAGAAACGGGTTTTCAAGCGGGAGTACGACTCTATTTCACCTACAATTGGGCCAAGCTAAAGGATTTTAGAGTAAGCATATCATAAGTCTTTCTACTCTTTCGAAATATTAGTCAACCGATTTCTAAACGTACAATGTGATCTCTCCCTTTTCCAACTAGATGTGGCTAGACGCGGCAACTCAAGTGGTACTGAGTTCGGGTATCGGTACGGGACTCCTACAAGTCATGGGACGTCGAAGTCACGTCCTAAATAGCCTACGTCAAGACGCCTTTGCTATGGCATTTGTCAATGTTGTTGTATCCTTCGTCACGGGACTCGCGGCTTTCAGTTGTCTCGGTTTCTTGGGGGCCAAACTGGGCTCCCCAGACTTCTCCTTCCTGAAAGAAGAACTAAGCACTGCCTTTGTCGTCTTTTCGGCATGCGTGGTTGAGTTTCCGGCAGCCATAGTCGTGGCAATTCTCTTCTTCTTGATTCTGGTTATCTCCAGCTTGAAAAGACAACGTCTGATAGTGTACGCGGTAGCCACAGCTGCCTTGGAAGCCGTACACAACTCCAAGGCCAAACGCCATAGATCTTTATTCATTACAACCGTATGCATTGTCCTCTTAGGACTAGGAATAATTTTAACCTTCAATGTAAGTAAATCTATTAATTTCTTTATGCAATAATTTAAAAAAATATATTCTTTTAATCAGATTGGCATCCGTTTGTTATTAATTATGGACTTGTTTGTCTTCGGTTGGCCAGTTCTCGTCATTGTTCTAGTCGAATGCTTAGCCGTTATGTTATTATATGGTAAATTTCAAAATATATTGATTTACGTGTACTATGTCAGTAGTTATAGGTCAGAATGGTTTTTACAAACGTCTTTTGTATTTAGATAGGAGAAAGTTTTTCTCCGAAATTGACCAGTTGTTGCAGGTCAGTCTGGGAAATATGTGGACCATTATATGGACTGTGATAACCCCCGCTCTTTCATTGGTACGAAGCTTAAACAATTGTTTGTTCTATTAATTGATAAACCAAACTAATTATCGTAACATCAATAGGTGGTCATTTTATTTGGCATTGTATTGGACAGCAAAGTTTTCTTCCTCAGCTACGACTACACATCAAGAGCGCGTCTGATAGGATGGACGCTTGCAACGCTTATTCTGAGCTTAGGACCTCTCTACGCCATTTATAAATTTATAATGATTAGGAGGAACGATGCGGCGTTGAATAAAGCAGAAACTGAGGTAAGTTTTGTGTTTACGAAATACTTTCACGTGGCCTCATTTGACCTTGATATTTGTTTCGCAGTCTGTCCTTCAGAACCCAAGGCGATCATCTTCTCAGATGTTTAACGAGGAGACTGTCGCTAAACCTCACTGGCACGCGTTGGCCCAAAGGCGAAAGGGTTCCATTACGCCTCTGCCCAAAATACTCGTGGTCAAGATGGACGAAGGTAGCCATAATTTGCAGTCAAACAAATCGCCGATTATACCGTACGGTTTTGTTCTGACTCCTGGGAAAAAGGAGAATAAACCACCAAAGACACCAGCCAGCAAGATATTAGCTCCTCAACTTGGAGATTTGGTAAGTGTGACCTTCATGTCACTTTCTTAATAGATTTTTATTAGGTTATTAAGGTAAAGTATAGACTGACTAGGGAAATGAGTTGAGAGCTGAAGTCATAACTGTACTAGTTGTTCCGTGACGTAAAAAACCACCAAAGCCCAAATTTAAGCCATGAAAACACGTCAAGGGACAAAAAATATGTTAAACTCCTTGTGGTTGAAATTAGGATAATTAATGAGAATAACTTTCACTCGCCTAAAAGTAGAACTTTCAAATTCCAAACCCCCACGGCGGGAAAAAGGGGGACGTGGTAGTTTTTTGCCACTCGATTAACGTTTACGGTAGGGGAATACATCTCATTTACGTTCCCCCGCATAGCTTTAAACAGTACTGAGAAACTGAGAAATTACAAGCGACTTTGATTTTATGCCCCCAGTTTTCACTTCCCCTATGAGGTAGAATTTTTTTGTAAGACACATGTTTCATAGGTCATGTCGTATGTCTACGCGTTGCGTCATTAGACCCCGAGCTCTTCACGACTCGAGACTTTTATTTTACGTTCGATGTTTTAAAATTAATACTTTTAATTTTATTGAAATATTAACAGTTATCACCAAGCGCGACGCCAAATTTCGTGAGCACGATAGCGATGCCGTCACCTCTTCCAAATAATCGTAATGGTACGGGTAGTAACGGGACGCCAACCAGGTCCAAGAGGCCGCAAACGGCACCCATTATGCCAGCAGGGGAAATAGTATTTTCGTACAAAGAAGCTGGTAGAAACAGGCCTAGGCCACATGGTAAGTTTTTGTTAAGAAGTGAAACTAATCATATAGCTATTGTTTAATTTATATTTTTAACTTTTTACGTCTTAGGTTCACATTTATTGTCACCGAATTATTTTAAAGAAGATCATCCAATGCGGCCTAGGGCTAATAGTGATGGCAATGCGGAGAGCCGTAAAATGGTAAGTTTTAGTTTATTTTTAAGGGTTTGCGGTAATTGCTTTATTTCTGAGCTTTGTGCATAGAATATTATTGCGCAGGAACGCTTATTGATTTAGTTTAGCTTCTACTATGCTGTGCTTTCGTGAAATCTTGCCAATACTATGCGTGTAACATCACGTTAGCTTCCAATAAAAGGGGTCAGAACAATCTGCCTTTTGAGCTTAAGATGAACACTGTTGCTTCATTACTTGGCACTATTCTGCGCGGTTTTGGCCTGTTGTCGCATGCTACGAGGTTGAATGTAAAACACTCAAATAGACTTTTCGTCTTATATGCTTTGAATGCGCACAATGCAACTGAACTTATTCGTGATATGATTTACAAAGTGTGTCGCGCGCATTTTCAGAAAAGCGAAGACTCGAGCTTAGTTCCACCACACCAGAGGACAATATCGTCTCTGCGCGAAACCCATAGGCCAACTATAAACATGGTCATCTAACCATCAGTTCCTATAGCTTCACCCGAGTCATCACTACACTCAACTAGCTCTCCATTTTTCAAGTGCATAAGTAGTTAGGAGACGTTTTTATAAAGAAAGAACTATTACATTCACCAAGCCAATTTAGTTAAATCTACTAGTAGTTCCGTGCTCAAACGACATTGTATTACGAGAGTTGAGATGTATTTGCGACGCGACCTCCAAAATGAACGGACGACCTCTTGGTTTGAGCGTGATGCTCCACCTCAAGAAATAAAGCTGTTAGTACAAGCACAAGCGAAAGTCCGTGAAGTCAGAAATCTAACCTGATTATACAATTTATCAATTATTAGGCTAGAAATGACGTCATATTCGTCCCCATTCCCTTTTGTTCCAATGTTAAAATGGGAGCATTTATACCGCGCCAGTTCAACTGGTGACCCTTTCCAAAAATGCCATTTAAACTTTGGTCACGTGATTAGGCGCGTTGACAAATATATTTTTAGCGTTAGAGATAGAAGGAACACACCCATTAACAAAATGGTACAAACGCATTTAATTTTCAAGTGTTCTTAAGGTAAAATTGTAATTTACCAATTTTTGTTAGAACGTTTCACGATTTTAATCATTTTAAAGATCTTTTTAGTTAATAATATTTGGCAAAATCAGGGTAATAGACTTATATCACCAGTTTCACTTTGAGCAAATGAATATTAGCCAAAAAGTATCATCACCAAGGTGTATACGTGTACAACTGTAACGCAGCTCAAAGGTATATAGGGTAAATAACGACTTAGAATCTCAAAATTTAGGCCGCTAGTGCCAACCCACAATCATTTAAATGTTTATATTAGAAATCTCCCATGTCACACATTTCAGTGTATTTTCTTAGAAAACAAGGTAATAATTAAAATAATTTAAGTTTTGTATTTATTTGCGCAAAGAAATAAGAAATTAATCAAAAATGTAGAGATTTCTCTTCGCAATTTGAAATCTTAGTTCCATAAAGCAATATTCCACTAATGTTTTTAAATAAGTCAAATTAATTTTAAAGTCTGTGTTCCTAATTTATTTAAATTTTGTTTAAACCAGGATTAACTTCTAATTAATCTTCGAGACGTCCTTTTAATCATGAACTCGTCAAACACGTGAGTACCATTTTATTTCTTCACTTGAAATTATTGTTTTAAAAAATCAAAGTCAGTTCTTTTAAACATTTCCGAGAGTATCCACTAACCCATACAGTAAGGCTTAACTGTCCCAAAAATCCACGAAGTACAATCAAACCAGTTCTATATCCTAGAAACGTAATATCCGAGATTAAATATTGTTATATGGATATTGGGTAATGCAAATAGAAAAGTAATACGGTTCCACTATTTTCTGCGCCGAGTAAAGGAATTTAGGTTGATATAGAAAAAAAAATAGGACTTGGCTTATAATAATAGCACTTTTATGGATTTCCCCCATAGCCTTATTCTACCCAAATTCTGGTGCATTTCGATTTTAGGAGATTAGGCATCCGAGTTACACCTACGTGTATAGCTATATTCTGTAGAGGATAGGTCCATTGATGTACCAAGATTAGACTTCATACTGCCTCTAATGTGTAAGGGTGGTTTTTGGATTAAATATCCTAATGAACGTCCCCATTCTTACACGTACATGAACTGAGAGAGTGAAAACATAAACAAAACATAAATATTAGAGAGTAAAAACGTGGAATAGAATTTCACACAGTTTTATAGTTTGGGCAAAGACAAGAAACTTGCCGTTGCTATATGTCTAACAAATATGAAGTTGACAACACCTTTAATTCAATGTAAAACTCCATGAATTTCGATTCATTTGCTCAAAGACTTTTTCCCATCATTTTGCGACCCATTTTTAAAATTGTCATTTCTTTGAAATGGACGGAAACCCATTGTTCCTATAGTAGCTCATTCGTTTCATCCTATCCAACAGCATTAACCCATTACGGATTGTCTCTGCGAAGTACTGAAGTTCAATTAGGGTTAGGATGAATAAACGGAAGAATTGGGGCTTTTGCTTTGACCTTCTACCCCCGCGCATTACATCTCTCATTCTTTCTTTACGCGTACATGTACATTGGGCTTTTGTTCAAAAATTCCATTTGCTTCATTTTCTAACTGTGGCGCGGTACACCACGCTAAAGAAGAATCTACAACGGGGAAAGAATGAAGGCTCATTGTTGCGGAGGTCCATCTTGTATTTGTATTCCCCGTCCAATTCCTTTTGTAGTTCACTTCCGTTTTCTCATCTTTCTCTTATTTTCCATTAAGGTCCCTTCCCTCTTATGAGTCTTTTCTCTTGATTTTGTGTAAGGGTCAATTTCGGCCTCTAATCGGTCACAGCTATACCATTAACTTTAGGGACAAGCTTAGGATTATTGACGTACGCCAAGATATATGCGCGTATCTGTAAGGCGAAACTAAATATCCCATGGCGCCATTAGCTCGAAAGTACACTGAACGCTTGATTTTGTTTTAAGGCTTAAGTGGTCAACGTCGTCCTCGGCTTATTTCAGATTGACTTCCATTGGTCACTTGATACCAACGACTAGATAAAAATACTATTGACAAATTTCTGAAAGACTTTAAACAGTCAAATCTTTGGGTTCAAAAATAAATTTTTAGAGCGGATAATACAAAGAAATATATTTACACTGGAAAGGCCTATTTTAGAAAAAAAAACAGCTAAACAATGTATGTAGGTATTGATTTTTTCAGTAAATCGATGCGATGGAAACGGTTACAACAGCTTGGTTTATGAAAGGTCACCCTTGGTATTATCAGAGTTAATTGAAGAGTTAGCAACTAGGCTAAAGCGGAATAACGCTGTTAATCCTTCTCGGTGGATTGGAATTAAGAGATTAAAAGCGTAATAATACTTCCCCTATTCCATTTGGCTCGTTGCTGATCTCCGTGTTAAAACCCAATCATTATAACCTTCTAAAAATCGGGTGCGGGCCAGCACTTTAATTTCGGATTATTATTCTCCTTGGTTTTCCCCCGGGTAGGGAGATCGTTAAAGACCCATTAAAGAAACAACAGTAACCTTTCTAGCGTTGTCCCTTTTTAAAATTAATCGATGGCCGGTGTGGGTGGTTATCTCCAACGCTGTTGATGTAATACTTAATCCCTCTATATTCATTTCGTCCCTTCACCAATTATAAAACTGTGAGGAAAATATTAACATCAGTTTTGTATAACTTTTTAGAATTCCGCATTTGACCTTTTATGTAGGCAAATTTAAAGATAATATATTAATTATCCATATTGTTGTGGATATGCAGTATTTATAAAGATAAAATAACGCGTAGAATGGATAGAAAATACCGAGCTCTATGAATGGATTCAACCAATTAGCATGCCTTAGCTTCTCCAGAACCAGGGGCTCCCTATAACGAAAATATTAGTTAATTAAGTAAAAATTTGACTCTTCCAAAAATATAAACTTAGCGGGTGTAATTTTATAAAGATCAATCGAGTCTAGAGGAGAGGTACTCATTCTCTAATTAACGTTCTTTCGTTAATACCACGTTCTTCCTATTCTCTCTCTCTCCTCTTCCCCGTCTCTCTCTCTGGTGGGCTTGAAGAGCTATCGCATTGTCTCGATTAATTTATTCGAAATTGAACGAACAAAAGCCTTTCGGAGCGGCGAGAAGATTTAAAGGCCGCTTTGGAAACGGTGCGGGAAAATTCCCCCGAGTCTAATTAGAGAATCGCCTTCTTCCACACGTAATTCTCTTCCGTAAAACTTCACTTGTTTTCGATTGTAGTTGATGCGTGCCCAGAACTTGACAGCTCGACTGCCAAGTAGTTCTCGACATTGACATCCTTATGAAACGCCATCCTATCATAATCTATTAAAATGAGGTGTCCTAGATACCATTCTTTTGATGATGATTGTCAAAAAATTGCGCGTGACATCCGTGTGAAGTTCTGAAGAAGTAAAACAATCGGATCGGTAGAAAATATTCTTAAATGAATGCGTATGAAATGCAGTTGAGTGAAATATACAACTACAAGCCGCGGTGATGTGAAAACATCGGGGGATTCTAATTCTAACACTATTTATTGCTCTTCTGCCTTTTTTCATTGAAGCATCCTTAACCAAAATGGTGGTAAAGCATTGTTAGTTTTCATTAAGTCTTTCTAAAGTGCGGTGTTGGTACTGTACAATCACACCATAGCAGAGTACAATCACGAGACGCAAAATGGGAAGAAAACCTTGCACATCAGAGACCTCTGCGTGTTGAGAAAACGTTTGTTAAATTTACCGTTCATTTAAATTAATCCTAATTGTTGCACGCGTAACAATAAAAGAGGAAAATTTCGCTTCTGAAATACTTATTAAATATTCCGTAAATGGTTATTTATCTATGCCGTTATATTTATTCTCTGGTGGGGTTGCAAATGAAAGAGAATTTGGCCTCGATTCCAAGTTGGCTTGATCACCTTCTTAACTTCTTTCTTGAAGAAAAAGAGGATGGCTCGGGCAGTGGAGTGAGTGTGGGTAGAAAAAAGCAATCAAGCGCTACAAATTGTATCGAGGTACGGCCGACTTGATGAATGTCTTCTCCTTCTCAATTAAGGTGGCCAAGTTCTTGGCTGACACCCATGATGAAAATGGGTATAGAGAGAGTCGAACCCGACCGTCTAAAAAAACTAGATTTATGGACCGGCGCAGTTTTTTTCTTTGGTCTCTTCCTTTTTTTAGCTCGGATCTCCTTCGCTCTGCTCGATTAGAGTCGCCCATGCACTAGCTTAGTATGCAAACAATGAAAGGGGGAAGAAAGAAACCGCTATTCCTTTTAATTATTTTTAGGTGGTCTTCCTTGGTAAGGCATTGAATGACAGCCTATTCTTTTAATTATGACCAGAGGCGAGTTCGTTTCGAGGTACAGGTTCCCTTCGAAATGACACGAAATTCCTTATTCGTTCTCGAACGTCGATAGTTATGAAAATAGTTATCAGGCTGTAGTTTTTTCTTTTCTTAATATTTTCCACATCATCTTTCGAATTCTATAGTGGATCATTATGGTAGGTAAATAAGCGAAACAAATTTATTTTTATTTTTCAAAGTTCCCAAAAATATAGAATTAATTACGCACCCATATAAAATCTACCTTAATTACTCTTAGACTTTCCTACTACTAAAAAAATACGGGAAATCTTTTTTTTACTCTTTCCGTTTTGCTTGCCCAGTTTTAGTTTATTTCCCTTCTATCTTACCCAGAAATCAAAAATATACTAACCCAAAGTTATAAAATATTAATTAATTTTAACCGGAGAAACGTCAAGAATTCTGTGATAATTCAGAATCACGTAATACTAGAAACTTACTGAGAGCTAGTTCGAGAATTGACTACACTCGGTTTTGCAGTCCATCTTCCTATTTAGTCTGTACTAAGCCTTTGACAACGCCTCACCAGGCGTCGCTTTAAGAGAATCTATGACCTACGTCACTTCGTAACAAGCTCTCAGTAACCAGTGACAAACTTACAGAATATATCTTATGAACTTATGTTAAGACTAAAGTTCCATTAAAACTATAGTTCCAAATTCCGAGGTAAAGCGGTTCGGGTTTGGGCCTTGATGAATCATTCAGATTAGACTATCTCAAACGTAGCTTCCTTTAACTTTTAGATTACTGCATTTCTGTAAAAAGTAACTAAATTCCCTCGCCTCATCAACTCGGTTATTTCTGAACTTCTGATAAACTGCGCAAAATAAAAGGAAGATTTAACTCGATTTTGTTTACTTTTTGCTTAAACGCTCTAGGTACCGTTAAGATTAATGGTAGGGCTCCTTGCCCCCCCCTTTCCTTTTTCCGGCCCAATAGATTGGGGCGAGGGGGTTGGTTGGGGCTCATACCCCTCCCCCCACGTGTTCACCCGCAGGAAACTTCTGGTTTGATAACGAGTAAAGAAAAAATAAAAGCTAGGGATTTCTATGGTCTATAAATTATATTTATTACCGGGCTTTAATCCTTTAACTCAAACAGCCCCTTAAATACTCCTTCCGAAAAATTTCTTGATAAAGTTTCCTTCTTATAAATTATTAACGACTCCCTTTCAAGATTAGCTTTATTTTTCAAGATTCTCCGCTTGCTGCATGGTTCTATCTAGAAATATAAATTTTTATCTATTCTCAATGTTTACTGGTTTCATTGAAGGGCTACTCTATGTATCGACACTTGTCCATTAAGAAACTAGTCTCCCGAATTATTTGCAAAACCATCTAATTTGTTAGGGATGGAAAGTATATAGAGGTGACACTAGGGACCCTTATTTCCTGTGTATGAACTGATGTGGAAGGTTGTAGCTTTTCGATGTAGAATTGTAGTTTAGTAAGCTCATGACGCAAGGGTCATATCCTACGCGTCATTACTATAATTCTCCAAGGATCTTTCATATTATTCTCAAAAGTGCCAGCTTTTAAGTATCTCTTTAAAAATAAGTAATATTTATTGATAGCTTGATGAAATATTTCGTCGTTTCTCACAATAAATAACATTATATTCCATGGTTATTTTGCTTATACTGAACAGTTTTAACATTGTATTAAACTTCCTTAAGTCGTGCAATAATATCAAAGAAATAAGCGATAAATAATGACTGAAGTTTAATCTGCTTAACTTGAATTTTACATTTTAAAATATATTTTATCGTTTGAACAATGCTAGAAGTCGAAGGGAAGCTTAATTTTTTCACCGCAACGTGAATTTGAAAAAGCTATCTTTAATTAAAAACTAAAATACAAAATGTTTCTATTCCTAAAACTATTTTAAATTTTTAATTAACACTTCTACAGAACAGCGTAGGAAAATCGTTGTTAATTATTCCAATACTGGCGGTCCCTTTAGACGTTTTTCGCCGCCTAATTTTAATTTTAAAACCATTTAATTTATTAGTAATTAAAGAAAGCGTGATACAAGGCGATTAAATTTTAATTAATATTCACGCCTAATAAATTGAGTTAAATCTCTTGATGTCAGCCTCAATTTAAAATAAAAAAAGTCAAATATCGCTTAGGGATTGGAAGCTTTTTTAGTGGCGTTAGATACATCCCATCGGAACGATCTAAAAATAAAACGAAAATTGTTGGTTGAATAAGTCAGCCTGCGGAAAAGGGGTTAAAAAAAATCCATACAATTGTTATAGTTAATTAATCCGACATTATCAAAAGTTCTAACAATTCTACTCTGAAGAACTGATAGACTTCGGTATTCCAAAAAATGTGACACGCATGCAAGTTGCAAAAAGAAAACCCATTAAAACTTCGGATTATTTGATTTTTGATCTAATATAAAATCTAGGAAACCGCCTAACTTAAGCTTCCGTAATAAATTTCGTCATAAAACGAATGCTTCTGAAACTTCAGTACTTCCGTTGAAATTAGTAAGGGAAAAAAAGGAGGGGATTTTATTTGGCTTCCCGAGATAGTTAGATTCCTTTTCACTATACGTTGGAGATTGAAAGAAATATTTTTCTAAATTGATATCAACTTATTTTCTCTTCTTTTTAATCAAAACTCAACGTTATAATTTTTCTCATTTGGAAATAACATTAAAATACAGGGTGTTTCCGATAAGTCTAGGGATAAACCAACGGGGATGTTCTTTGAGCGATTTTCAATCGAAAATGTTCCATGACATTTTGGGGTCCGGGCCACTGTTTTCGAGTTATGATTTGAGTGTTTTAGGGATGAGCCCCTAACTGAATTAGAATTATCTTTCAGTTTTTTAATTAAATTTTAGGGGTCATCCGTAAAATACTCCAATCATAACCCGAAAACGGTGTCTTTTATTTAAAATATTATAAAACATTTTCTACTCAAAATCACCCAAAGAACATCCCCTTAATTTATGCCAGACTTATCAAAAACACCTTCTATATCCTTGCTCATTTAATTAAAAACTAAAACTTTTAGAAATGTTTAAAAGATTTAGGTACTCAACACCGGGAAGTTTTGTTACTAGCACCAAAAGTGGATGAGAGGAAAAGTATGAAAATGGCCAAAAGTCGCGAGTCATCAGAGTTTCGCCGTAGTTGACCGTTTTATTGGCGTAGCTATACTGGGCCTGTTCACTCCCTTAAAATAAGTCTTGTGTTAATTCGCGGTTACGCGGTTACCGTCGTCTGCTCTTGTGTAATCTCGGTAATTTAGCTATAGCGCGAGCAGCTTGCATCGTGATGCGCGTGATCGAGTGGGCTATGGTTAAACCAAGGAGCATAAATGTCTGAACTACTTTCAGTTGCGAGTCCATCAGTCACTAGTAAACTAAATAGTTATTGGCGAAACTTTGATGTCCGCGTTTTTTAACACAGGCTCTATCGCCATTGTCATACTTTCCCTCTCATCCACATTTGCTAGCACGTAGAATCACTTTAAGTTGCTAGACTGCAAAGAATGAACCGTTTCTTGTTAAAATAAATATTCTTCAAAGAGTTTTTAATTTTCTAGTGAACTCGAACCTTGTTTTTCAATATAAACCAACGCAGTTCACAGAAATTAAAGGCGGAAGTCTCGTTGGTTGGGTTTTGTTCGTAGATTGGTGAAACAGAATGTTTTGAAAACGGATCCTTCCCAGAATCCCACAAAAGGGACACTGTAGAGAAAGACAAATTCAGAAAAAGAGGTCAATTTCAAAGTCATTTTTCATCCTCGCAAAGCGCCGAACAAGTCCCTTTAGTGAATTATCTGGAAAAGGCAGTGTTCAGCAAGAAAAACACCATCTCTAATATACAGAACTGGACGAGTCAACTTGGTGGGCGGGAGGAGATAAACGTGGGTGTTCAATGGTTGGTGCATGGGTCTTAAGGCTGGCTGTTCTCTTCTTAAAACAAAAGATGCCCGAGATGTCTGTTGTTCCTTGAGGTCAATTTTGTCGCGTCGTTCGTCATCTATGGCGGTCAAGTGTAAGGGTAGATCAATTACCTCCCATGGCTTTAGTATCTTTGAAAGGACTGGAAATTATACCAACAACTGTAAACTGATTTTTAGAAAAAGTAAGAACTGTTTATGATCTATCAATCCCACAATCCCTCGGGAAATCTTTTAGTCTCTGATGGTTATGGAAGGCAAGAGTTGGAAAACAACGTTCTTCGTCTTTTCTCTCCACATTTTGGAATGCTTCTCGTAGTCCGTGCAATTTCCGAGCTATATAAATATCAGCATAAGTTTATAAGATACGTTCTATAAGTATGAAAATACCTATACTTCGTAATGCTAGAGACTTACTGAGAGCTAGTTCAAGAACGACAACCGAGAATTGACTACGCTCGGTTTGCTGTCCATGCTCCTATTTAGTCTGCACTAAGCCTTTGACAGCGCCTCACCAGCAGTCTGGGAAATAGCACACTTCCTCTTTTCCAAAAACCAGTTTATTAATTGCTTGGACTAGTTTTTAAATTCGAGAAGTGGGGGTTGCTGGTCCCCGGGACTAGTTTATTAAATGCAAACCTATAGGAGAACAAAGGCTGGAACCAGTCCGGAGGCCAGTTTATTATTTCGAACAATAGGGGTCACTGGTCCCAAGGACTAGTTTTAAAAATATTCTTGCTTCCCAGACTGCTCACCAGGCGTCGCTTTACGAGAATCTATGACGTTTCAAGTACGTCACTTCATAAAAAGCTCTCAGTAACCATTGCCAAACTTATGGAACATATCTTATGAACTTATGATATCAGGAATCAGGAAGTTCTTATTTCTTCCGATTCTCTGTTTATTCGCGAAATGCTAACGTTAAGCCTTGTATATTCATGGCTCGCTCTCTGTTGGGATTTTTCCATTTTCCGAGCTGTTACTAAGGGAGTTGCTATGTAGAGATTTTTGTTTTCCGATTTACCGAAATAAAGTCTCTCTATAAATCCGTTTTAGGGTTTTAAAATGGAAAACAGAAGCTTTATAGAGTCTGATAAGGCTTGTTAAGGTGTTTTATTGCCCGTAGCTTATCGCTAACATTTATATTGAAGCCAATCTAGCGAAAATACGATTGAAATTCTACGGTTCTATTTTGGTAAATAAAATTTCAGAGGTTCAATATGGAGGGTTGTATCTGTAAAATTAATTATGATTCTCGACTAACACTTTTGTGTAATTAAATGCGATATCGAATTATTTAATTTAATATTATAGTATTAACTACACTTAATTGGCCTTTATTTGTTTTTTAATGAATAATCAAGTGTTATAATATTCATATTATGCATAAAAATATTTCAAGGTAAGATGGAATATAGGGGCACAATTCCCAATGCTTTTTCTATGAGCGCCAGTAGAAATGTTTTACCCGCTATACACCAATGCTCGCAGTACCATATATATAAATACTGTATCTTCGGTATATGCCGCTAAGTTCAGCCTTTATAATGTCAAAAAAAAAACAGTAAATGTACCGCAAAACAAGCTGAGTGGTGTCCAAAAATCTTTAATAATCACATATTGTTTTTGGTTTACACTTTATTGTCTCTTTCCAATTTCATTAATTCAATAAACGACGTTTTAAGAGTAAAACGACGTCATAAAAGCGGACGTGACGTAATTTCGTCTGTTCCTCTTTCTCCATTATACTATTGGGCTCCTATCTATAACATTCCTAATTTGGGCAACACCGAATAATGAATATTGAAGATCCGCATACACGTATAGATCCGGCATAGGATTGTTAACGTTGCTCCGGCTAAGTTGGGGGCTGATTTTAGTTCGGTTAATCGTAGAATAGACGGTTCAGGGAGTCGCATTTCGAGCTCGAATACGCTCTGCTTAATCGTAATTAACGACAAAAGTTACGTACGCCTAGCTACCAACATCCATTAAGAGGTTACTGCGGGGGATAGTGACGGCTCACGTCTCTTAGAGAGAGCTATAGTTGAGTTTTCTCAATTGGAAAGAACTGGTAATGCCAGTTAACTAAGGTTCCTTCAGCTATAAAAGTCAGATAAAGAAAGATCTTTGAAAAGAAGAAGGCAATTTAATCCTCGTACAATTCTTTTCTTGGAAAGTATTACGCAACTGAAATGTAAAACTAAAAATATTTCACGTAAATTCGGCTTCATTATGGAAAAGTTTAAAAGTAAATACTAAGTGGTGATATAACTCCAGTAAGAAATACGCTCTACTTTGTCTGCCTTTCTCTAAGTAACGCTTCATGAATTAGTTTTTGGAGGAATTAAGAATAGATGATGGTCATGAGATAAACATGGCCTGGGCAGGAACGTGTGGCCATGTTTTCATCTACCCAGCACATAAATCAATTAATTCCAAAAGTCCTTTCTGAAGAGCGACCTAAAAATAATTACTAAAAGTAATGTACAAGTAGTTAGTATATCGACTATAAAGTTCCTGTCGTAATGCTAAAAGGCTTAATGCTTTGAGTTGATTTTAAAGAATTAGAAATTAACAATTACATAATATTCAAGGAAAGTTAAGTTTAAGGGATGTTCGAAAACATGCTCCAGTATATAGAGAACATCGTTTTTCTATTTACTTAACCAAAGTTGTAGAGAGTGAATATTTCTATCTTGAAGCCATTGATTCGGCCTCTTTAAGCTGCGGTGCGACTGGCCGAGTGTGAGTCTGAACACCAGGATAAATGGGAAATAGTCTTGCTTTTTCTTCCTTCACTTATTTCGGGGAAACGTCTTGACTTTTACGGCATAGCGAGAAACTTGGTGAAAATTTATGCCCGACTCTTTCGGAACTACCTCAGCAGCACTTTCATGCCCAACGAAACTATCGTTACCTTTCTTTCTAACTCTTTTACTATTTACCTTGCTTGTTATTTAAAAAAATATCTCTCCGAAAATTATTTTTAACGTCTTAAAACTAAATATGAAATTATGTCGTAAAATGTAATACCTCTTGTACGACTATGATATACTTAAAGATCTACTAAAGAAGCTTATATCATATCCCTATATTGATATCAAATTGACCTAATATCACAAAATAAAAGGGTTTAAAGACCCATAGAATTTTTTTTCCAAATTCTAAAATTGACCTTCCCTATAAGATTGAGCTATTTTGATAGCTCTGTACAAATCTGACGATGCTTTGGTTCTGTACTTGCCAAATTATTGAATAGAAATATTTCACGCCCACGCACGTTTATCAAAATCTTTTCCCTTGGTCCATTTTTTACACTAATGAGCTTATTTTAAAAAAGGACTTCAAACGACGGGAAAATTTCCTCACAGACATATTTGCTTACTTTCATACGTTGAATGTTTGTATAAGCTCATTCGAAACTGAAAAAGAAAATTATATCGTGTTTTTTTCTTCTTTAAAAATATGAACTCTTAAGTTAAATAACAACTTAATTCATTATTTTTGAAAGTTGAAAACTTCGTATCATCGAGGCCAATGTATTTAAATATACACTACAATATTGAAAATCGAAGTATAATAAATCAACTGGACCGATAAGGCTGCGCTCCTTTTCCCGAGCTTATTCAATTGAGTAAATCTGTTTCATTATTTCAACGTACGAAATTTATCTCCCCAATTCTTAAAAGGTTTATTCTAAAACCGACGTGTAAATTCTGCGGTAATTAATAATCTCTTAAGACTTTCCTCCAATTTCAATAGCGCGCTCTCGCTCTCTCTATTAAATCAGTTTTCTCAAGCAACTACCAGCACCTTCGCCGATTCCCTAGCTACTCATTTCACCAATATGATACCGGGGAAAACTTGGAATGTCTCTCAAGAATTTCCTTGTCCGAAAGGGCCGGCTCGAAAATTCGATTAAAATCCTAGAAACCGCAAACGCAATCATATTCTCTTTCTACCTTTAAGTTGGTTGCTCTGGAGGTGTAAGATCCGAATTTCTCTCTAAATCTTTCCGATTTTCGGACAGCTTTTGAAATTCCATATATGACGTATAGAGGTCGAACTCGAGGTTACTAAGAACTTAGATTTGTATGACGAAGGGAACGGAAGGAACTTAACTAGAATTGTAAACGGTTCCGAATGAAATTAAGTAATTTATCACGTGAATATAGTGACCGAATCTTGAAGTTTTTTGAATTACTGAAAATAATAATTTGAACCATAAGTACATTGTGACATTGTAAGGTATGCTCGTCAAGGAGTAAAGTAGATCACAAATTCTCGCAAAGCGACGCCTGATGAGGAGCTATATAAAGAATAAATTGGTTGAGGTCAATCATCGCGTCGTTCTCGAACTATAGAAAGCGTCATACTTATGAAACACACCTTATAAACAAATGCTTTACACTAATCATTTCATTATACCAAGAATAAATTTAAGATGTGACAGCTTAAGAGTAGCCACCTGGCTTCAAGATTTTATAACCTCGTTTGCAACGCAACTGAAGTTTTATTCTTGATGGTGTTGAATTGATTCATAGTATCCGTTATACGCTTTGACGTTGAACACGTAGTGCTGAATTGGCTTGATAGATTGAGTCTGCTTGTACGAGTTAACAATTCTTAAGATATCCGTTGTATAAAGGGATGATATTTGTAGCCTTTATTAGGCCGATTATTGAACTGTCACGCTAACTTCGGAAGGCGTTAGGTGCATTCTGAAGGACCGAGCTAAGTATTTATCCGTATTTCAATAGGCATCTTCTCGACCGGTTTATTTGTTGAAAGATTGTTTGGTTACTCCAAATTGTAAGGAGCTATTGTGATAATTTTGCGGATTACTCGCTAATATAATTAACGTTTAAAACTAATACTGAGCGATTTAATTAGCGGAATATTAACCAAAATTTTGAATTCTATTAACGCTACATGTTTTCTCAACGTGTACCGCACTCCAAAAAATGAGTGTTGAACCATCAACCACGTAATGACATGGCGAGAGGCGATGACCATCAAAGATAACCTTTAACCTCGCCGAAAAAGAGGAAAGAGCCGGAAACAGCATTTTCTTTCCAAAAACCCTCGTAAAAACCGCAGATCCCGAACCATGACCCTTACTGGCAATGCACTCCCTTAAAAGCAGAAAGCATTCTATGTTTCAAATCCCCAATAAACGCGCGCGCCATGCCCTGGTCCTGTTATAAGATCCCGCTAGTGTGCCTAACAATTGATTTTTCTCCCATCCATCCCTTATACGATCATAAAGGAATAAAACTTTACGTCTGCTCCCTGTTACAAGGGAAAGAGGACCAGAGAGCCAAGAAAGCTCAGTAGTGACCGAAATAGGAATCTTGTAGTCTAAACTAGGCCATGAATAATATGAAATAATAATATGTGTGTTACGCTTGGCAACGTCTATGATGTACTTCTGGCAAAAGAGATGATTTCTTTTTCTACTATGTTGCGTGTTCATCTGACGCCCTCTTTCTGTGAAAAAGCTGCTAGCTTAGTGGTTCTTTGTCCCAAATACTAGGGGTTTAAGAGTTAGCGGTCTTATCGAAATACTTTGTTTTCTAGCGAAACTCTGTTTTATCTTTTCATGTACGACTCTTTGTTATACTAAATTCATAAACCTAGAGGCAATAGATCAGGAATACAAGAAGAAACAGATAAATAGTGATGATATCTGTAGATTTATCCATTTTTAATTCCTTTCATGTCAATGGCACCTCCATTATGACTCGCAACATCTGTCCCTGTAGGCTTCCAACATTCACTTCGAGTGATTATCTTTTGATCCCGGTTGTTAGAGGGGGAAAAGGGATGGAATCGAGTAGAGGGAGTAAAGAGAGAAAGAGAGAAAGAGAGAGAGAGAGAGAGGGAGAGAAAGAGGAGAAGCAGAGGTGCAGCCTGCTCTTCGCAGCCTCTCCCAATCCCATCCCCCTCCTCTCGTCCTCTCGCGCTTCTGGAAAGCTCTTCTCTCATCCTAGTTTCTTCTCCTTCCTCTTCCCACACCACGGACCAGCCAGTATTCGGCGTGACTCGGACGGCATCGAGTCGAATGGACGTCCGACCCGCCGCGCGCGCGAGTTTTATAGTTTTTTTCGAGAAACACCGTAAGTTCGTAAACTACCAGTTTTTAGTCCGATCGCCTCCAAAGTCAGCAGTACCGTAATTAGTCTCCTTTTGTTAATTTTGCACAAGTTTGGCTCGCGCGATTTATCTAATTAAGTTTTTAAAACCCTTTTGGCGAGAAAGAAAGGTAGAAAGTGACCAATAGAAGGAGAATAAAACTCCCGTGTTTTTTAATAATAACCCTGACAACAAAGTACAAGTTCTTAGTCGAGAAATTTTAACTAAAAAAAAGAATTGCATTTTTTTATCGCGGTCTTTGGACTCTGAGAACTAAAAAATAAGACCCGTCTCTCGAGTTAGTTGTAAATGAATCTCGAATGATTTTCATTTAATTTCGTTAAAAGTGACGTCACGTGTGCCGGTGTTTTCGTAGAAATTAATAAATTAATCAAGAAAAAAAGGAGCCCTGAATAGTACGAAACGAAACAAAAATACAACCTAACGTAAAATAAAAATATTTAAACTTAACATATATAAAGTTATTAAATCATCTATTAAAAATTATACGCGATTTCTTTTGCGGAATTTCTTTTTACTTCAAAAATGGAGGTTTTTTATAGAGAGATTTAAAAACTTTATAGTCTACCCGTCGACGTTTTTGTATGCGACTGATAAGCGGTTGGTTGATGGATTTCTTCTGTGAGGTAATATTATTTTAATTGCCTATTAATTTGATTGCTCGTTTTAGGGTAATTAGACATAACTGACAGTTTTCGGGACAAAGCTTGTTTAAACCGGATGTAATTACTCAAAATACACAACGACCTTTGTCTAATTTTAAACCCGATGTACTCACCAAGGATATTGATAAAAACACTCTTAATATTGACAGAATTTGCGAGACATAGTGAGCTAGTTATTTAGGCTAGAAACAACCCAGTATACATCAGTTAACGCGGTACTTAAAACTTTAACTAATCATTCGATTTTTTTTAAATAAACTGAGAAAAATTTGCTCCAGGTTGCAATCAGCATAAATTGCAACAAAATTCTGCGTAGTTTAACAAGCTAGAATTTTCATTTCTGAAGGAACTATTTCACTACGGGATAAGCGTGCAAAAGATACGGTTCTACCATAATAACAATTACTTCAATCAATTAGTCGTACCAGACGAAAACCCCCTCATTTTCGTTTCCAGCTTTCCTTAATGGTCAAATGACAAAGCGGCTAAACTAAGCCTTGCTTATCGTATCGCGTAATGACCCAGTCCGGTCCGGGCGTAACCGGGGGTGCTCAAGCTGCCTTCCCGCAGTTTTGGGACCATTCCCTTAATTTTTGCCATGGTATTTTGCGTATATGAACAAGTTGCGTACGTTTCTAATATAGACGCAAAACGTTGCTGGGAAAGCAATTTTTAGATATACGGCGCGGTGCTTATTAAATATAAATGCTTTTCGGTGGTTGTAGCGGAGACTGCAATAATAAAGTTTCAAAGTTAAGATACTAAGAACATTCAGTTTAACTGAGTGAAAATTTAGAAACTTTTAATAGTTTTAAACATTATAAGCAGCCGCTTCCTATTTAGCCTGCGCATATATTATCGTATGCTCAACTCAAAAGATTTACACGTTGACTTTTTCGACCTTCAACGCGTGGATTGTTTGACAACTTGAAAATTCTTTCATCAATAATTTAAAGCAAATTCGAAGAATTACGGTTTACTTTTAATTAGATGGTTCTTCCTTTTCCTTTCAATCCTTTGTTTGTTTATCTTAAACTTCCGGAGGATTTTCTTTTTACCATCGGTTTCAATTCCCTGTTCGTGACTCAGTCCGTTTTTCAGTCTACTATAGGGAATTTCTTTTTCTCCTAAGCCTAGGTCAATTTAAAATTCCAGCGGTTAAAGTCTGCTTTTCCTACTCTTACATTAAATTCTGTTTTGTGTATCTAGAAAATTTATGGCAACATTCTTTTGAATAAAGTAGGGCTTACGCGCGCTGTAGATGCTAATTTTAGACTTTGAAAAATCTACATGTTGAGCAATGCATTTACACCAAGGTTCATTTAGTATATTACACCGTGAATGTCTTTGGTTATCTCACGAATATCGTACTTTTAGGCATAATGTTACATAACCGCCATCATTGCAAACTGTAGAAAATAGAGCTTTCTCAGTTGTGAAGTCAGCTCTATTGGAGAAGCGTCACTGGCCTACCAAGTGCAGAGCCGTGGAGAGATTTTATGGGCTCGGGGCAAAATCAAGAACTAGGGGGCCCCCATACAAATGGGCCGGACCGCCTAGAAGGTACGGGCCCGGGGAAAACTGACACAATTACCCCCTCTCTCGACGGCCCTGACCAAGTGGTATTTGGTACCGCCAAATTAGACTTAACCATTTTTCTCATTATTATTTTCATTACCTCTTTTTATGTAGATGTCATTTGGGTGTCGGTGACCCTTATGGAGCCCACGTACCCGTCTCGAGGAGGCTACACGGTGGGCACGGGAGGATGCGTCGTCGGTTGCGAACCGGGCCGATTCTTCAGTCGGGGCGTAGGCGGCCGATCCATGTCTTTGGCCGGAGGGGCTCTAGGCGGAGTGGGCATCATGGGGATCGGAGAGGTCATCCCGGACGAAGACACTCCTCTTCGCAAGGAAGGACAGTTGACCCTCGAGGAGAAAAAGTTCTTGTTATCTGTCGAGAGGGGAGACTTGGCGTCCGTCCGAAGGTCAGTTCCAAGTTCATTAACTTTTTTACACCTATTGTTTAATTGAACTTAGTTTGGTGTGTTAAAACTTGCGCCGCGGCTTTACCATAGATTAATCCAACGATGGGCTTAAATTTTCCGAATTAATCTACTCATTATTAATTAGCTTTTTACGTAACTTTGTTAACCCCTTCTGGGAATTCCGCACCAACATGGTAGACGTTGTAATTGCATAGTATAAACTGGAAATCCAATAACGCCTGCCTTAATACGTTAGATCATAACCCTTGGTGTATATTATAGGCCGAAATTTTAATTCCCTTACACTCAATTATCCAAAGACCCATCTTAAATTCGGGGAAATATGTTTAAATTAATTATGGCATCCGTCAGCTTTCACTATATGTACGTCTGTTGTTAGACTCATTGATTAAGTGTATTTTGGATCCATTTTGATAAACTGTAATTTTAGACATATTTAAGCTTAATATCAACTGGCTGGGGATATTCTATACAGACGCAATGCGCAAATTTTAAGTCACAAGTCAAGAGTTCACATTTAAATATGAATCAAACTAACACGCAAAGTAATTAAAGCAAATTTGCTTCAAAGTTACCAGTCCTTTTAGTTCGAAGCTATATTTAACGTCTTTGTTGTCGACATACCAGTCCAACAAATGCTCTGTCTTTAGAAAACAAGGTGGTCAAACACCATACTCTATTTTAGCCCTACTTTTAGAAACTGGTCTATTACAAGCAGGGTTGGCAACTACCTATCCAGTCCGGTTTAAACCACCTGGTTTAATCCGGATTAATCCACTTAAAAAAATCCACCTAAAATATCCGGCTTAATTATGATTGGGGAAAAATCAATTTTGTGCCATAAAAATAATTAAAATACAACCAGAAACAAGGCAAAAATATATGAAGCGACAACTAAAGATTATTTATTATAAATGATAAAACTAATAGTTATGTTACCGGTTACTGTCCAGTTACAGCTTACAATATTTTTCCAGTAGTACTCGAACTTAAAGCATAGCGTTGGTTCCAGTGGACAGGTTGACTTTCCTTACGAACTCCAGTTTTGGCTTGGGAAAGCTAGAGGCATTTGTGGGCGGAATTCATACGTGCATGCATAAATCCCGCCCACTAGCCTTTGCTAAACCAAACCCGGAGTTTAGAAGGAAAGTCCCCTTGTAAGGGATCCACTGGAGCCGCGCTAGTGTTAGGCTCGTGCACTCAGGAAAGAAATTGATTTCATGAAAACATTTTATCAGTTAAACTAGCAGACTATTTTATATTGGAGTCGGGGCTAGGGGTCGGGGAGTGCCCCAAAACTAAAATAAGAGCTAAACAGAAGTACTTTGCCTTCAAAAAAACCTAAAATAACTCGTGTTTTTAAAAAATCCGGATAAATCCAATAAAATCCGGTTTAATCCAATAAAAACCACTGGTCTGGATTTTATTCAAATTATCCGGATTTTTGCCAACCCTGATTACAAGGGAGTGAAAAATATGATTATTTCATTTATACGTAGTTCATTTTATTTGAAAAAGCATCTACTATATTTTTTCTAATCTTATCTATCGTCCCATGCTCCGAAATACGAACCCTCAATGTCCAACACAATTTTTAATGCATAAAAGCAATTCTTTATATGACCAACATTATCATTAAGCAAATAGCCCGAATCCGCGAAAACTCTTACATACATTATGGTAAACGATCTAGGCCCCTTTCATCATACCGATTAGTCATTTAATCCCCACCAAAATCTGAAAAAATTATAATTTTCAGTAAGTCATCATAAATTACGTATTCATTCTTTCACATTAAGGTGATTTTATTTTTGTTGTCTCAGACTGGTTTCCAATGAAACTAGGAGAACACGTTAAACGAGAAGTTTAAGGGTTGTAAGTCTGGTTCAATATGTAACGAGTCCCTCAATGCCGGGAGTTGGATAGTTAAAACTTCTAAATATATTCAGTTTTAAAGAAATTTTTCGATTCCCGTATATTTTAGGAATTCTCTAGCGTTTATTAATAATTATACTTGATTAAATGTCAAATATTATACCCCTCAGTCAGCAACAAACAGGCGCTAAGCCTAACACGATATTTCGGATATTCTAATTAACTTTCAAAAATTTATAGCCCCAAAATTTTCTCGACCATTTTCAGTGTCGCGTAAACAGCGTCCGCCTTTATTACGCGCTAGGAATTTAACCGGCCGTTAAAGGCCATTAAATATGACGTCTCTCAATTCGTAATTGCCGTCAGGTTATCCTGAAAGTCACTTCTAAGCTATAGCGACCCATTTAAGGTCCGACCATTTAATTGATTTTAGCTTCACCTCGCCGAGAAATTGGGTAAATTGTTAGGACCTTCTTATCTCAACCGGAGTATGCCTTACCTTCGAAAGTAAAGCTCGGCTTCCTTTAATTCTATTGTGAAAGAGTGAAGATTAGCTTACGTTTAAGTGCATTCTAGACACGAGTATATACCACCTCCAAAATTTACATAAATTATAACCAAAAGCTTTTTTATCAGACTTTTTGGAAGTTCAGTTCTAGTGGAAAATTATTCCATCAGTATGAGGATACCGCTTCAAAAATAGCCATCTTTCAAGTTTTTATAAATTTTTTTTTTAGTCGGTAACTTTGAATTGGGAGGGTTAGAAGTTTGGGATAATTAAAATAGGAGTTTTTATTAGAGAAAAATTCAGAAATAATTGAGGAAAATCTTTTTCCTCAATTAAATTGGCTGATGATGCTAATTATGGCTAGAAACCTATTTCAAAACATTCTAGTGTACGATTATCAATTAGTGACAAATGATTTGCCCTTATTTAGTTACTTTAAGGTATAAAGACGGCACTACCGACCTTTTATTTGCATTTGTAATTTCATTTATTGATACTAGAGCTGAAAGTTTTTATACCACGTTTAAATTGGATTGTGTAGCAACTTCGTTGGTATACCCTTCTTCATTCATTTTACGAGTTGAAGCGACGTTTTTTTATTTTATTTTAATTTGATTTCAAAAAGTCATTTAAATAATTACTTTCAGTATTCAATCCCAATGGAATTAGATATTCTCATAGACATGTATGGGTTATACACGATTTACATACTGAATTGAAATTCGTAAAGAAAATATTATTTATTTTAATTTCATGCAAAATACTGCAATTTTGAGGAGAAATTCAGTTTTTCAATTAATTTCTTGGGCTTAATATTTTTTCTCATTCAAAATGAGTGCAGAAAGAAAGCGTATTAGTTTATTCTAGAGCATGTTATAGCATTTACAGGCAATTCCCCACGGTAGTTCAAACCTCACTTCCTAGTTTTGACCCTGGTTAATATTTTGTTATAATAAGATTTCTTTTTTGGAGCTATTGTAGTGGTTTTTGCGGATAAAGTTATTAAACTGGGTAGAGGTTTTTGTATGTGGTTTTCCATAAATAAAGCCTTGGTCCCTTTTTCCAATAAAAGTGATCGAGTTGGACAGAATTATATCTGATATAATAATTTTATACGGTAGAGCCATTATCCAAAATCTAGTCTTTATACAAGGGCCATAATATTGAATAATGCATATTCCAGACGGGAATAGTATAGCAAATCTTACAATATATTAATGCAATACGTGCAAAACGACATTATGTCGTGTATTTTTGAATAAAGTATAAAAATGACCGATTGGATGACGATACTTGAACAGTATAAAAAATACTGCAGACTAAAAAATCCGGTAGAAAAGACGCCGTAAGAAAAGATATGCAAATTGAAAATTGAAGACGTTGGCCCAAAACTCCGAAACAAGATCCATTCTCGTGCCAACACCTGTTTTAGAATATAAAAGGAGAAATGCATAGGGATGGGGAGCCCGGAAATTATGGAATGATATTTTGATTCTGAAGTATTGTAGTAGTTTTAGTAGTAGGAGAAAGTTTCAAGGGGGCGTAGTCAGACGATTTCGTGACGTCATCAATTCATCATTCTCTATTTAAGAACAAGAAATAGGCGGAGAACCAAAGAGCAAGAGACCGAACACCATCGGAATTTTTCTTTGGCGTATAGTTCTCATACTCTTTACATGTCCAATGCATTGCCCTTATCGAAAAGCAAGGAGAGTTATTTGTATATTGGAGGCGAAACGTTGGAGAGACGTCTTTCTTAGTGTGAAAGTTGAGGGTTTTAGTTACTTTTTTTGGTAATAAAGTAATTCTCTCTCGACTCCTTAACTTACCGCTGTCACATTATAGTGCACGCGTGTTATGAACCTTAATTACGGACATGCGCAACTCTCATGTGGATGAAGGTATACATCCTCCTGTGTTTTCCATCTCCATCCGTTGTGAGTTTGGTCCAGAGCAGCTTCTCCCTTCCCAAATCCATATCCTTATACTCTTCTTTCTCGACGATATGTTTTTTGACGGTTCGCACTGATGATTTATCGAGATTTCATCGAAATCTGGCCCATGATCTCGGCTTTTTAGTATAGGTTTTCTATTCTTTCTTTTTTATCCATAACCTTTTCCAGGAATATATTTTTGTCTTTTTTCTTTGGCGAATTTTTTACTCGGAAATAATTTCGTTGATGGAAAAAAGTTGATTTGACCAACTGCGCATGTTATGGTTTAGTTGACTTAGTTAGAGAAACCTGATTAACAAGGAAACTTTGTCTATTTAGATCGAGTAACTCAGTGGTTAATCGTTGATTTAGTCTTGATTTGATAGAATTTCTGTAATGATTCTGTAATTTAATAATCGTAATATAAAAATCTATCCACGAAGAAAATAAGTAGCGGTTAAGATATTTACTATTTTTTTTTTCATTAATGTCTTTAAATGTTTACAAATACTGACATAGCCTTAAAAATTATGTAAAATACTAGAACCAAAATTTATATTTAGCGCTGAAGTTTTACGCTCAAACGCAAGAGTATGAACTTAAGACAGTTTCCTCCATTTGAACATCTCAAATTTTGAATCCATCTTCTCTTTCTAATCTTGTTAATTTCCGAAGCAATTAAGGAAGGTTTAAGAATCAGAAATTCAGCGATCGTGTGAGATTCAATAATATCCCTAGAAAATCCTGATGCCCCATTTTCCATTTCAAATCTTGATTCTCCAATTTCGTTTAAAACAAATCAGAAATGGGTGAAGGGCCTCCGTGCAAGATCTCTTCTTGTTCAGAGTCTGTCTTGACAGAATGTGCAAAGCGGGTTTTGTAATACAGCTTCATCGAGCTTCCCTATCCCTATCCCTGTCCCTAATTAAAAGCAACGGCTATTCGCGCGATGGTCAAATGCAGGCCCATTAACTCGTTCAAAGCCTTAAAGACTGGCTAGTTCATCTTTCAAAACTGAACGAACCGAAACAGAAACATCGGGGAATGGTAAACTGTATATTGGACATTCTAACGAATTCAGCTTTGTGTCCTGAACAGCCAGAGTTCTATCCGCTGGTTTAGGGATAGCTACGCAAAAATGAGAGTCTTTGTCTTCTCTTCCTACGATTCAACCCTTCTCATCAGATCTTCCCGGGAACAGAATGTATACAACCCTTAATTTGTAAAGCTAGATGTAGGATGGTGATTTCACTCTGAGTCTGAATTGAAAGGATGTTGAAATGGATGGAAAAACTATTTGATATTTGAATTGTTATACGGTTTTTAAAGTGAGGTTGGTGTTTTTGTACTAAATGAGACTTGTATAAATATAGTTTAATTGTGAAATTCCATTGTGTTTAGGATGGAATGTATTGGATAGTTTTAAAGGACTGACTTAATATAATATTTACTGTTAAGTCTAGTATTTAGTTGGAATTGGTTTAACCTTAATTGGAAACTCTGAAAAATATTAAATAAATGTAATGGAAATGTATGAGTCTATAGGCGAAGAAAAATATTATTTCCATATCTTATATGTCTATATTAGTATGAAATGATATCCCCGAGTAAAATCAATGGTAACATAATATTCATCACGGAATTATTTACTCTCAATCCCTGCTATAGCCATCGCAGACCCAATTGTCCCAATAATGGGCAAACGCCAGGCCAGTGATAAGGGAAAATATGTTATTTCGCGCGATATAACCCGGCGAAATATGACCAAGAGAGTCAGAAGAATCATAAAGCGATATAGAGAAATACTAAAGGGGGTCAAAATTCGCTTTTGTGCATTACCTTTGCCTAACAACTAAGCAAAGCGCGAGGCAGTCGTAAACAAATTGATATGGTCCGGTTATTTAGGCGCGAATGTGTTTGCTCCAACTGCGAATTACGTAAGAGTGGGAATTCCGAAGCATTCTATACCTAAGTGACCAAGCATCCGTACACGCCGTTCTAATTCCGGAGCTTCCATTGCTTCGTTGAGAATGAATTATGCCAGTCATTATAGTTCATCCCAATAAGAGAATGCTTCGCTGAAACTGGCGGGATATTACTCCTATGACGTTATCTCTCATCGCTACCTATCTGGAAGAGCCAATTACAGTTCTGTAGACTTAGATTGGCGCGTTATGAAACCCGTCACTGAGATGGAATGACCCTTACGTCCATCTGAACGTTGGGGTGAGAGTTTGGCGAGTACTCGCCTTCTCTAGCGCTACAAAGATAAGTAGACAAACGGTGACTACCTTTACCGGAAGTACCACGCTGGCCCAAGAGTTTTGGTGACCTGACTGTAGGTTTGAATGGGGTTGGAATTCCCACCTTGTTTAAATCCGAATAAGGTCTCTGCTTTCCATAAATCGGAGTTATTCGGGGCTGCCTGGCGCTCGGATGTAGTTTCCGGTCTCCTAGTCAAGCTGCTAAAATGGCTCTCACGGATCATTAAGGGAAGAAGGCTGACCGTGCAGGGACTCATTGATACTGCGGAGAAATCTGAGTAACTCTGAGCCATGGCACTCTCTTAAGCCTTACGGGTAATACCTTTTCCTGTCCCGATTTAATAGGAAGTCCTTGGCTAGTCTGGTCATGACTCTTTCCCTATACTCCGTCTGGGAGGATTTCAGGTCGACCAGTTTTCCATTCCATGGACAATAACTCGCTACCGTATATCCTTGATTTGAAGAAACATTGCCTCGTTATCTTTCACCGGTAATTTTCGAAACGAAAGGTATACCTAACCCGCTTCCTAATACGAAGCGTTTGTGTTGGGGAATGAAGTTAATTTTGGGTAATGTTTTTAACTAATTGGATTTAGAGGAGTTTTCGAAAAGACGAGAGCAGTCTCGAAAGCGTTTCTTCAAATGGGCACGGTTTATGTTTAATTGAGTTAGATTTAAGTAAGGATTTTGCTAGACTATCTTACAATTAACTGTTCTGGGAGATGCGGAGATTTAGTGAGTTTGAATTTAAAAAGAGGTGTAATTACTAAGAGATTTGACTTAAATCATCGTCAGGATTTCGTTGAAAAAGAATGAAACATTTCAGCTGTAGAAAAATTTCAACTAAAGCTACGTGGGCGCGAAGTATTGATTATGGCATACACCAAGATGGGATGAAAAACTTGTGTCTGTAGTTGACACCTCGGATATCATTGCCTCAAAAAATAGTTGTGGACTGACATTACTTCGGCGGGACATATAGTTTGGCGTTTGTTCCTTTTCTGGATTAGCAATAACGCCAAGTTTGCGAAAGTCCACGCGCTGCGTCCGAGTATAAACGAAAGGATGCTAGAATCACTATCTTGTTAGAGAATGGATTTATCTCCTGTATAGATTTCTTTCGTTGGGAAATCCCCCGTGGCTATTCTTCTAGAGATGGGGAATCCCACTGCAACAGACGTATAAGTCTCTCAGGTCGATTCGTGGCTCGATACGAATATTACCCCAAGGGCCAAGGGCACTACTGATTCTACTTTATAGGTCTACGAGAAACAGCCGGATAACTTCAAAATCTTTCAAGAGCGCTTCGAAACTTTGACTCGATGACTCCGCAAATGGGATTTTGGGCCAAAACTTGAAAAAAGAGTTAGCAACGTAACATTGTATCGGTTCGATGATGTAACAAAAACTACTGTCGAAGTTTTAGAAGTAGAAGGTGAAACGGGTCTAAGACAAGTTCGTAAGTCCAATTTGGAGATCACATCCTTATCACGTTTGATAGAATACAGCGTCTCTTGGAGTTTTATATTTTTCATTCTTTAAAGTAATCATTGGTCACACAAAAAATTAAGCCATTAAAACCTTTTCTCGAGGCAACCGTGCGTCTTAGAAACATTTTTTTTCGGTTATACGAAGCGGTAAAAGTTTTTGGTGTTTTCTGGGCCATTTGAGAAATGGTTCTTTCCTTTCAAGACCGTTTTCGGTGACGTCTAAGAATCGAGGAGTTTTTTAAGCCCGAAGAGGAAAAAAGAGCAACGGCTCGGTTGGATATGGGCTCGCTCTCAATCTCATCTCCTTTCTTTTAGCGTTCAGCCATATTGCTGAGGGTTTCTTTTTTTAAAAAAAGTTCCCTTTTCCGAGGAGACTGAGGTTCCTAATGCTTCTCGAGTCGACAATAGTTGGCGTTTTGCACCATTTATTTTCCACCACGCTTTTCGTCTGACAAAATCTTTTAAAGAATGATTAACGAAACTAGGCGTATACCCAAAATGGGTAAAACAGAAAAACCTAAAATTTGAATTACCTTTTGGGTTATATTTCGCGTCAAGTAACGCATTAAAGCATCGGTTTTGGACGATGAAACCAGTGAGGACGTATGAGGAAGAGAGTCGGAGAGACCAAATTCTCCGTCAGCCCCATCAGTGCTTTGGCCCGATAACAGAATGTGGTTCCTCGGCTATGCGCCAAAATAGGTGCGCGTGAGAGCGATATCGGACTGTGCCGTTATCTTCCCCTTCTATCTTTGACTCTCCTTCTCATACGTCCTCACTGATAAAACATTAGAAGTTTCAACATTTTTCTCGCCATATTATCTTGAAAATCAAAAACAGGATTCATTTGCGTATGTTAAACAGAAAACTTAAGGAATGGTTAGGAAGAGGTTCTTTTTATTTATTCCGAAAGCGAATTTCAAGCCTGATCCATTGCAGGCTAAGGCTTTTAGTTTTAGAAGTAAAAGAGAAAGCTTTAGAGCTCTGTTCAACAACTGTCAGTTAACTTGGAGATGTAGATGGTCTTTAAGCCTAAAGAGTAGAGAGGTATACTGGGGAGAGATGGGAATGGTTTTAGTCTTCTAGCCAGGCCGGGCTTTTTTAAAAAGCTTCCGACAGAAGTAAAATAAACAAGATTCGAGGGGGTTCTCTTTCAAATATCCCTAGTATTTCCTTCTTTTTAACGTGTTTCACTCTTTTCAAAATGTTTTTAGTAAATTCAAAGACACAACATCCATGTAAAGTTATTTTTCTAGTCTACCGAGCACCCTCTTCCAAGGAGTTTAATTGAATTTTAAGCGAGAGTTTCCCATCTAATTGAAAACAAGCGAACTACTTTTAAAACTAGTCAGAGTTTTTAATTTTGTCTAGCAACAATTCTGTCTCCGTTATTACTTTTTAGTCGCGTTAATTTACGTAATGTTTTTAAATTTCCAACATGGATAAATGAAAATAATTATATGTGGTTTTGGTGTCAATCGGTGCAGCTTTGACTGGTGTAAATTATAGCTTACCAGGAAGGACTGAAAAATTTTGTTTTCGACTTATGTTTGGAATATTTTACGGATGACCCCTTAAATTTAATTAAGAAACTGAAAGACAATGATTTCTAATTTAATTAAGGGGTCGTCCCAAAATCGCTCAAAGCATTACTCGAAAACAGTGGCCCGGACGGCAAAATGGAGATAGAAGTTCCATTTTCGACTCAAAATCGCCCAAAAGAACATCCCCTTTATTAGGGCAGACTTATCAGAAACACTCTTATAATTCCTTGTTTATGATGAAAAGGTTTCCATACGTTTTTGTCGTGGTTGTTTTAGTTGCTACTATTCCTTTAAATTAGATGGAATGCTAAGACACAGAATCATTTTCCGAGTAGGATCGTAAGACAGCTGGTAAATTTCTAGTCTTGACTAGAAATTGCCTTCACCCCGAATTTTAAGGAATATCTTTCCGTCACTTTTTTATACCCACCCTTTAAACTTTACTTCCTCCATTTGCGAAAGTATCGAAATTGTCTTTTTGACGCCGTCTGCTCATAGCGTCGTTAAACATCACAAACGTACAAGTTAGGACTTTTGTTTCAATGGATGTCGTGGAGGTACGATGTAGGCGCGGACCAGACTTCGGCTTCTTGTTTTATTAGGGATGAAACAGCTGAGCGGAATAACTTTTAATAGCGTCAGTCGCGTCTCCTTACGACCAATTTCGCAAAAAGACCAAAATCCTTCGTCCATCCCTCTCTTAGCTTAATTATCAACACGAAAAAAGGAATAACAAGTTTTATTTATAGCTAAGGGGATCTAGGAAATTTTGTTCTGGGTAGTTTGCATAAATATTTCTTTTTTATATTTCAAATTACATCTAATAAGAGTTTATTATTTTAGTTGTATAAATTTCTTTCCGTATTTTCCGTCTTGGATTTTGACGGATGTAGATTTCGCGTTTAAGAACTGGGTATCTTATTTCTCTTTCGCCTCGCTAGCAAAGAATCGATCCGTATGGCGTTTCTGCACTTTCTATCCAAATTTTCTTTGTGTTATTTATTTCAAAAGTATTTTATGGTTTTAAGTATAGGGATGCTTTGTCATACTCGAGTGAACAATGAACTAATATTGTCGCGGTAATTGAATAAAATTTAAATATACCGAAACGAGGCTGTTTTTGAAGTGGTAACGACTCCTTTTTGCGCGAGATTTAAGCGTGAAAGCGCTATTCAAGTTCTAACCAAAAGAAGTATACTTGATGAAATACGCTTTTTAGTATAGTATATAAATCTACCTTAGTTTTAACCTATCTTTTGTTTATCTTAAGACATTACTTGTCACCGGGTTCATGAATCTTTATTCCGCACGACTATAAATATAATCTGATAAATATGTAAATAGGAAAACAAGCCCCGAAATAGCAATCGTTGGACCTTGAATGAATTTCCTTCAAAATTTCTTCATTCCCTAGAGGATTTCTCCTTTCCTTTCCTCGAAGCGAGAGAGTTGCTTCGTGTAGCTTGTCCGTGGGATTATGTGGAAGGCTTCTCTCCCTTTCTCTCTCTCTTTTCACGTCCCTCCCTCTATTTTCCAGAAGGATTCGAGTTTTCCCAAGATTTATATTTCTGCTTTTCTCGAGAGGGAAGGCTTAATGTGGGACAGAGAAACGCGTTGCACGCAGTGCACTGCCAATGCAGGCAGGCAGGCACTCGCGGAAAAGCCTATAATTTGGTTTTCCTTTCAGCCGGAACATTTTAATTATTACGCCCTTTGGTAAACGAAAATATTTGGTTTCCACCCCGGGGTTCTAGCAGGCGTCATTTAGGAAAACGAAAAATAAAGAACAACCACCGACCCACTTTAACAGTTTTAGCCCGTTATGAAAATATAACGTATGTAAATGAATTAGAGGAGAGCGCTCCTCTTCTAGCTTGTGGTTTAACTGCGCAAACTAATTAGTATATAGGATAATATTGGTGAATTGCGAGTAGTATTCAAAACTTCTTTGATTTATTTAGTTCATTAGTTTCAAACAGTGTCAGTTTCTGTCCTTCATCTTTCGTATTATTTTAAGAAAGTTTACGTTGATTTTAAAAATCCTTACTAGCAATTAAAGATTATTACGAAACCATCCTTCATGCTCAAAATCAGCGTATAAACTTATCGGTCTATAACAAAGTGAGCGAGCTTATTAGTAAATTTTTGTAGCAACTTTATTGTTGATAGTAAAAGTATCATTTCTAAAGACATCACGTACTGTCGTAACAAAAATTACTCTCCTAGCTTAAATAAGAAAGAATTCCCGGGGTTGTTTCTTAGTCTTCATATAGCTGCGCGATAATAACCATTTTTGAGAGAGCGTGAGTCCCTATCTTTTATTGAAGTTTAGGGATTTATCTAACAGCTCAATTCCACCGAGATCTTGAAAGATGCCCAACCTGGGATTTCCCCAGTTAATCAAAGGAATCCTTTATTTGCCATTTCGGTTTTTGCCTTAACTCTCTCGGGGTCTTTCTCTTCTTCTCCCGAACGCGAGAAATCTCCGAAGTTGATCTTTCTCTAGACTCCGTCCGTCTTTGGGCGGACCGAGTCCCAACCCCTTTATTTCGAAGACCAGTTAGAGATGACGGTAAGCGCGAAGGTACACGAAGAGCCTTTATCTTTAAAACCCTTTCGTAAACTGACAACGAGTTAGATCTCGTGGACAACTCAATCTGTCTTTGACTTTTCCATCGGCGTGGCGTGGTTTCTGGTCTCTAGACGGATTTTCGTGGGTTCTTTATATCTAGTCCTTCGTTTCGTTCCGTGCAACGGACCCTTTCGCGCTAAAGGCCCTTGAAATAACTACAATTTTTCTCTCAATTTCATTTTTAATTTTACACGTAATTTTAATTACGGTAAAATTTAAGAAACGGCACCAAAACCCCTGTCCCTGTCCCTGTCCCTGTCCCTGTCCCTGTCCCTGTCCCGGACGCGTCCGCGAAACGAACGCTTACGATGAGAGAGAGAGGGAAACCGGTCGCGTCCGCGAAACGTACGCTTACGATGAGAGAGAGAGATCGCTAGCGTACGCGGTGGCGATACGAAGCTCCGCGTAGAGAGAGAACTGCCTGCCTGGTATATTAGTGAGAGGGGGAAGAGGGAGAGGGGGCATCCCGCTCGGAGAGAGAGGAAAGAAAGGTAGTTTAAATCTCGCGGGCTTTTTTGAGTGAAGGGAAACAAGATGATAATTTTCGTGCACTACTGCACTTTTTTAATTTTACACGGAATTTTATTCCGTTAAAATTTAAGAAACGGCACCATGCGCGTGATACATCAGAGATTATGCTGAATGGTTAGGTTAGGTTAGGTTAGGTTTCGTAAAATAGAGGGGACGGTTTACGGTCATAGTGATTTCTGGTTTAGGGGATCCAGGATTTGGTTTTAGATACATTATTTGATTCGTATGGTTTTGAAAAATTATACTTTAGTGGGGTGCACAATTTAGTTTCATTAATATTATTTGAAATGTGACGTTATTAGAAATTAAGGGGATACACGATTGCGTTTCAGAAATGTTTTTAGTTGTACGATTTATTGGAGATCAACTATACGGGGGGTCACGTGAGCCGTGTAAAATTACTATTAAGGCCCAGCCCTTGGGCCATCTTGTTTCTTCTCTTTCTGAGAGAGTATGAGCCCCGAGATGGAGAAACTATTCTCTTCTCTTCTCATTTTTCCAGCGATGTAACCCGCAACCTTTTTTACTTACTCGCTTCATCCCACGAGAAGTTTCGAAGAGGAGAAAAACCACTTCAAAATATAAACCTTTCTCCAAAGATAAATAAAGAGACATTCGGTTTCAACTATACATTTTGAAGTTTGGATGGGTACTTAAAAGAAAAATTAAAATTTGTCGTATACTTTTTCGTTTCTTGAAGTGCTTCGACTGAGTATTTTAACTTAGGCCTAATAGGTGTAATTGCTTGGAAGAGTGAAAAAAAAAAATAAATGAATAAAAAATAATAAAAAGAAAGGTTTTTATGGTTCAGTAAAAGCAATCTTTGTTTTGGTTCTAATGTACTTGTAATGAAGTTTGACACTACGTCTTCCACATAAACAATATAAATGGAGCTTTATCTTCATTACCAAGTATAAACCCTTCGCTTTCAACTCATGAACGGAGCACTATAAATTTCCACGTATTTTAAACATTTTATCGTAGGCCTTAGTTCACTTTCATTTGCCTAATGCAGCCTCTTTGCATTTTCACGTCTCTACTCCTAACACAAAAACCAATCCAATCTCGTACGAGAAAACTGGTCTTCTCATCTTATGCCTAAATGATGGGATTCCCAATTCGGTGTAGAAACTCTGAAAATGGGAAAAGCGCGAACAAAGTTTATAGGGGAAACACCTTTCGCGTGGAAGTCCGAATCTGGCTTCTTGAAGGAAACTGGGCCAATTGGGAATATCGACGTCGATTCTCTCCAGTTTCCACCCCTTCTTTCTTGCATGCAGCTTTTCGGCTTTCTTTTAAGTGCTAACACTGCGTTCTGTAACTGAAGACTTTCATAGCCTCTTACATTTTGAAACTGACAATTTTTAAACTGGCTCACTTTGATTTTTGAGTCTATTAGACAAACCAAATAACAGAATTCAGCGTATGGGATAGTTATGGTAATTTTCTGATTGTAAATCTCCCCAGATGTGTTTTGGTCTATGTGGACATAAAAACTGAAGTCTGTCGAATTGAATAGACCGATTGCAAATTAGAGGTTAAACATCCGTAAAATAGTAAAACCATAAATCGAAATCAGTGGTCCGAGCGTCAAAATGTCATAGCTCATTTTCGACTCAAAATTTATGGCAGACTTACCAGAAACACCCTGTATAAGATGTAGTTACGGGAGGCGATGGAACAAGTCAGGAACATTTGCTTTTATCGAAGAAGCCAACGATCCAGCTGCAGCGAAAGAGAAATAGTCTTAGAACGCTCTAGGAAGCTGGCCCAGCGCAGTTCTGTCAGAAATGATAGGCTGCGTCCTAAAGTAGCCAAATGAGGAATCCAATTCCTATCTGCCAATTCTTTTTCTCCAACCTTTTAGGGGATACTAATTAATCCCTCCGGTGTTAGCGTCCCCCAATAGCCTGTCAGCTTTCTTATTCCGTAAAATAGGGCCGTAGTCATTGTCTTCCCACTCGTATACTCTTATGTCCCGAAATCATTCTCCAGGAGCTAGAAATGACACCACTGGGATTAAAAGTCTCTGGACCGTGTAAAACTTTCCTATAAGGATTGAAAAGGCTTAGCGATGAATTCGCTTTATTTTTAACGTTCGTTTTATTCGCTTAAATTGGCAAATTGTTAATCTAATAAAATAAACTCCGCCAGTTATTGTCAAGTGTTCGTCGCCAAATTCGTTGGAGTGTAAAGATGGTTACTTAGTTACCAAGTAAACCAGGATTTTCTCTTTGAAACATTTAGTTCTCTTATCAAAAACCCAGTTTGATAATCTTAGTTTAAAAGTTCCTTGAAATGACTTGTTTCTCCGAAAAATACGAATATGAAGGCCTTCAAGTTTTGAATGATGTTTTTCCATAACTAACGCTTTCAATTGGCTTCATTTAAATACAATAAACAGCTTTAATTAAAATTTCGTTCTCAACATACCAAGTTGAAATATATCAAAGTCTCAAAACAACTTTTTTATGCAAAAAATTAAGTATAACAAAATGTTTTACCGCTTCTTTGAGATAGGAAAAAAATCGTAAAATATGAAAAGATAGAAACTCAAATGTACCAGCATAGATAATTGGCCATTTTTAGAGCGCTAGATATATAAGCTTCCAGAAAAACGTAACCTTATATATTTCTTTAAAAAAAAACAGAGTAGGAAAATTTAGGAAGCAATTTCCTTATTTCGCCGTGTAGATAAAAATAATCGAGAAAAACCCGGGAAAAAAATCTGATATAACGTCTTTGGAAAAAAGTACGTCGGTATAACTCATCTCCACGAGTTTTTTTCTCTTCAAAACATTCTCGTTCCGTACTCCAAAGGAACGTGATTTCACGAGGCTGGTAATAACGGAGATACGCCATTCGAAAATGACTTGATAGTGAAGCCAAAAGTATATTTAGACTTACAGCTTCATAGCTTTTAGTCTTGAGTGATACCTGATTGGTGTATATAGGAATATTTGCCTTTTTTCGGACTGGAAATCGAATTAACTCGCAACCTGGAACGGTCCGCCGTTGCAGTTTCTCCTGGGTCCTCTTCTAGGATATTTTTCTTTCGTCATCCATGCCTTCCCAGAATCCCACGGGATGAAATGGTGGTAAGAGACTATAGGAAAGCTACTATCAGGTGTTGAGACCAGAATATCTCTATAGACGATCAATATATCACCTTGAAATGTCAGCACGAACGAAACTATGACCCCTTTTAACTCTAACACGTACTCGAAGATGATAAGAGGGATCGCGCGTAGTTGTTTACGTGCGGCAAATTCAACCTGGTACTGACAATCATCTTGGAAAGTTAGGGCAAGTTGATACTTCGGGAAAAGGTTAAGACAGGTTCGCTGAACGTTAAGCCTTGTGTCAAATCAGAGCGCAACTAAGTCTGGCACGCTTCGGGGATATCCGAGGGAACCCAATCAATGGCTATCTAGACTGTTTGACGGAACAACAAAAAAATAAACATGTGATATAATGTATAGACGTTTTGTAAAATATTGAAACGCAATTTTTTTGTTGTTGAACCATTTAGTTTCATTCTACGCAACAACGTATTCAGACTGCTGCAAAATTAGAGCACGTACTTGTAGCTATCAAAATCGCCTACTATCTTTCTTAAATTTACACGATCTAGTAACCTTTAATTCATTAAACCACGGAACCGAAAATGCAAATTCCACGCATACGCTTATCTCGGGAATCTTCAAATAATAATTTATATCTTCTCTTTTAAGTCAGAAAAAATTCGCTGATACAGACCTTCAAATCAGGGTAAATCCAAGAGAACTTTATGTAAGGAATAGATGAAAATCGCGTTCATCGAAGCAAGTTTGAAATTTTGAGAATTTTTCTAGTCAAATGATTACGCCTTCATCGAATTTCTGTAAAACTATGGGTGCAGACAAGGGGGGCGAGAGAGTACCCGTCTGTCCTCGTCTTAACGAAGACTGATTTTATTGATTTAGAAAAGTTTCCAAGTTTTATCCTTACCCCCCCCCCCCATCTCTCCCTGCTTTTATTGGAAATTTGGATAGTGGTTGCGAGGGAACGAACCTTGGATGTTTTAGCTTAAAGTATATGAAATAAAGGTTAGAAAAAGATACTCGGAATTTTCACGAGACTTCAAGAATAAACGTTATCTTCTGTAAACATGACGACAGTAACAGGTACAACATCTTTTCGCATCCCCTTCCTAGGTCCATAACGTGTATCGACTCTTGTATCTTCGATCCAGCACTTTTTGACCATATCTTTCTTTGTTCAAGACGACAATGTGTGCCAAACGTCGGCAAGATTGCCTTCAGACTTAAAGGGAACTTGTGTACTATTTCAATTAACAGTTTTTCCATTTTCTTTACTTCCACCGCCAAGAGGCAATCTCTTTTTTTATTTTTATCGTATACTCTTCACATTAGCATCCCTTCTTTTTCTTAGGGGTAAAAGGCTTACCATAAGTTTATAAGATATGTTCCATAAGTTTGTCACTGGTTACTGAGAGCTGGTTATGAAGTGACGTAGGTCATAGATTCGAGGTAAAGCGGCGCCTGGTGAGTCGCTGTCAAAGGCTTAGTGCAGATTTAATAGGAATATGGACTACAAAACCGATTGTAGTCAATTCTCGCTTGTCGTTCTCGAACTAGCTCGAGCTGTAAGTCTCTAGCATTACGAAGTATAAGAAGTGTCAAACTTATGGAACTTATCTTATAAACTTATGGATTTACGTTATTGAAAACGCTCCGGCGGAGTCCAAAGGGAAATTTCAAGGAGAGATAGCATCTCAAATGTTTCTTCGCTCCTAATTAGGAATGGAATGAAAACTATCCCACGCCTCTCTAACTTATCCCAACATCAAGCCCTAATGAAAATTAGAATGCACCTGAGGCTACTGCGTAAAGAAAAATATAAAGAGTTCGTTTGAAAATTGATGATTAAAGAGATAAAAGTATCTCAAGTATGTCTGGAGCTTTTTCTTTTTCTGTTTTGGCTTATTTTCAGACTCATTTTCGTTCGGTTCTTGGAGCTATTAATGATTAATATAAGGGTTAGTTAACCTTTGTATCCTTATAATATTTTTAATACAGTGCTGTAAAAACGCGAATGTTAATGTGACCGTTTAGTCTCGATTTTTAATCTCAAAACGCATCTTAATTATGCAAGAAAATCTGTATAGCATAATTTTAAACTTTTGCTCAGATGGTTTTCTTCACTTTGAAAGAATTTAAAGTTTTAAAACAAGTGTTTCTAATTAATTTTAAAATCTCAGGGTGAATATTTGAATAAATGGACGTGGTTTAACCTAATGAGTGTTTAGTCTCTAGAATTATACCAGGATAACGATGTCACAGCCGCGCCGTATACTGCACCTCTATACCATGAATGCAGCAAAAATAAGTTATTCTCTCTAAAACTACCCAAATTAACTTAATTAAATTTCTAGAGTAAGATGTATTTTAATTATGAGTGGCGTTAATTAAATAAACCTAGGCCTACATGTAAATATTTGCGAAATCCACTCACTCAATGAATGATCACTAGAACCCTTTGAAAGGTGATTTCTTAAAATGTGTAGTAAAATTGGTCTTAATAGGTGCTGTTAAACACCACTCAACAAAACCGTCGTGTCATTGATTGCATTTCGTTTGTTTTTCAGAATCCTAGAAGCACATCCGGATCCATGTATGCTAAATGTGAATTGTATGGACCCTTTGGGTCGGTCGGCCCTCCTGATGGCCATCGACAACGAAAATCTGGAGATGATCGAGCTTCTGATCGGCAACCGTGTCGAGACCAAGGACGCCCTTTTGCACGCCATCAACGAGGAGTACGTCGAGGCCGTAGAAGTCCTGTTAGAACACGAAGAAGCCAATCACACACCAGGAGAGTTGCACGTGAGTTAATATAAAAACTTCCTTTCGAGTTGAGTTATTATTTTGCTCACGTATACTCTCAAATGTCCGACCCCTTTGGAAGTATGTTGTTTTCCTTGAAACCACAATCAATTTCCAATGTTTTTCGACGATCTAGCTAGAGGGATATCTATCTTTATTTCTTGTAACAATTGACAATAACATTGACAAAGAGGGGGACGATAAGTAAAGTTTCTTCCGCATCAATTGTTCTTTTCAAAACCCCTTAAAGTCAGCCTGATTTGTCTTCCAAGTCCTGTTGAGTCACTTTACTTCAAATCCCCTGTACAAATTCTTTATATAACTACTTAGCTTTGACTTTGGGGACAATGCGTGTTGACGTTGAAGTCAAGGGGACACTTACTCAAAAACAATGTAATACCGAAGCTTAATTCGAGAGATCCAAATAACTAGAATAACCCAATTCTCTGATAAAAGTCTGCGAACTCAGGTGCGTGTACGCAGGTACAGGGAGTATCTGACCCCTCTCTCTGAGAACCATTCTTCTTTCTTTACACAAGGCAAGGGAGAGAAAAAACACTTTTGTTTTTTTCGGAAGAAACAAAGTTTGGATTGTTTTTCTTAACGTTTTTCTTCTGTTATTCTTCTCTCATGTCCAGTATGTCTTTTCGATCATTTAAGAGAATCCCTGGGTTCTAGACACTACCAATTTTGTCAGGTATTTTCTATCTATAAGACGATTTACCCTCTGTAATGTCAGATTGCTGGGGATATTGTCTGTAAGCCATTACCTTTGTTTTTGCTTTTTTGTAAGATGTTTCAGCCATATATAACATCAGAGAAGTAGTATACTGTTTTTTCTTTTCGAGATACAATAATTACGTAACAAGGGAAGAAACTTAAGGCAGAGAAGGTTCGCTAGATGGTCAGTTGTTTACAAATCTAGGAATTATTTTGAAGAACACATATATTGTAACGGTTCAGAACATTGAAACTGTTCTTAGTGTATATTTTATTATTTTTTCACGAGGTTTCAAACGTTAAACAAGTTTGACATGTTATTTACAAACCCGATATTGCGCAACTTCCACTTTTAAATGAAAAACATGGTTCTCTAATCCCTCAGTTCAAAATTGGATTGGTTCTCCGCTTTTCACCGAGTTTATGTTTTATATGGAAGGTTGATGCTCGAGGTTTAGGGATGTCTAGATGTAGTAATCCAATTTTTTTCTTATATCAAGTTTTTTCGCTGAAAACCCTTGGTTATAAAAATGGGCTGTTGCTCAAGTCAATATGTTCGGAGTACGAACGTGAATTGTTTTAATGTTATCACGAATACTGTTCTAGTGTTTCATTCCGAAGTACATTATTTGAGAAAAAAGGTTATACCAAATAAAAGTTTTGGTGAATATAAATTAATAATTTTATTGACTTAAGTAAATTTACAGTGATAAACTAGTTATTATTGAAAGTGTAACACTACTTACTTTGTAATGCTAGACACTTACTGAGAGCTAGTTCGAGAACGACGCGAGAATTGACTAAACTCGCTTTTGCAGTCCATTTTCATATTTATTCTGTACTAAACCTTTGACAGCGCCTCACCAGAATCTATAACGTTTCACCTACGTCACTTCATGACAAGCTCTCATTAACCAGTGTCAAACTTACCAAAGATATCTTATGAACTTATGTTATTAAAGATAGAAAAGTATTCGTGGCCAAATCCAATACATTCCTTATTGGTTTATTGTAGCTTTTTTCAAGACATTTTAGTGAGCTTGTACTCAGCCCACGCTGTATTTCCTAACTTCACCGCAATTTATATTGTCTCGGACATCAGCGGGTAATCTTTAATCATAAACGAAAAGTACTGTTTTTTCTTGCCTCGGACCCGCAGTTTATTTTTTAGAGCTTTTTCGAAAACATCCTCAGAAATTTCTTTTTATATACTCGACATCAACCGTAAGACGAAACACTGAGAATGCATTTCTGGCGTTAGAGAATAAGGGAAGCTTATCTTCTCCGAACTGGGTGTCTTGAGAAATTTAGTTGAGTCGAGATGGTTTGAAACACCAGAAGGTGTTGACGATAACAGGGCTATATCCATGATTCTGCAAAACAAAATTTCTATTATAAATACTAATTTGAGTAGCTTTCTAAGGACAAAACGTGAAGTACAAGCAAAATCTCTAAAATGGCGTTGTTTGGGAAACTTTGTTATAGATTGTGTTAGAAAAGTCAAATATAATTAGACGTGAGAAGAAAATGACTATCAGCTAAAATCAAATAAAACCAAGTCCATCGCGACTACTTGTTGACACTCTTTTGGCTCTAGTGAGGTATAAACAGCCGGTATAAAAGGGGTATTTGATGCCTTTGTCTTAGTACGGAGAACACCGCTATAGTCACCACTATTAGAACCGATTTCTTTTTTGTTCTATGCTTTGGCCGTTTTTATTTTAGGCCTCTTTGACGCTATCGCGGGTCGTCGCCGATGGAGCGATTTCTAACTCGGGACTATCTCTCCCCCTCTGCACTTTGTCCAATATTCTCACTAGCTCGAGCCATCTTTATCCTGAATAACGGCCAGTCCCGTAAAAACAGGCAGCGGCAATATCTTATTCTTTACGACACCATCGGCGCTATCCTTAGCTAACTCTTGCCACCGCACCGAACGAAAGCCGTCAGAAATGACACGAACAGGGTGTCCTCTAAGCATCCATTTTACTCTTTGCCGCTGTATTTTGTCCCCAAAAGGGGAGGGGCCAGTGTACCTTAGATACTGAATGCTAAAACGCTCTAAGTCCGCAAACCAGGAAGTAGGAAAGAATATTATCTTTTTATTTGGTTAATTGGCCCGTCATATTTATATGATGGATTTGATTTTTTTCTGTACAGAGCGTTACTAACAGACAGACGGATTAAGCTGGATGTAGTATTTTCTACATTGCATAGACCTCTTTAACTTGATTGACTTTGTGAATAATTATTATTTTTTTCATATTCAATCACCGCGAGTGCAAAGTTTCAGCTAAATTATTCTTAGAAATTAACGTTCACATTTGGGATGGATTTCCTAAAACATTTTATATACTTACTACCTTTTACTTCTGGTCCAAACTTTATCCTCAAAGCTCTCATATATTGTGGAATAAATGCTTGTCCGGGCATCATAAATTTTTGGAGGTCTCTGTAGATCTCTACTTTATGATCTTCCTATTTCTATCCATGGACCAATAAAAGCAGGATACGACTCTAGCGTCGCGATACATCCACTGAAAGCAACGCGCAACTAAAGTAGAAGTGATTATTTTTACTTCCGCTATTCAAATGATTTAATTATATAAGCTATAGTAACTTAAAAAACTTAATTAACCCTATGAGTATAGAATACGCGTGGCGTCAGTACTAGAAGTCGATTCGTGCTCAAAGAACTGAACAGAACAGAACCGAAAACTTCTTCGTTTTAACTGGCTCTTTCTCAAAGGTGCCACTTTTTTAGTGAGACGAAATACGTGAAGTGCTTTGAGAGTCATGTCCCTTAGTTTATTGGCCCATGTTCAGTTTATATCCTTTAGTAATCTCGGATTCCCCCCACTGCTCCTATATTTAACGGATAAGCGGGAAGATATTTAGGCCGTTAAATGTCGGCTCCTTATCCAGCCTCCGGGGTTTGAATTTTTTATGATAGAGCTGTTTCCCTCGTGCTCTAAGCTATATCGCGATTTCTCGCTCTTTGAGTTTGATAGTTGGACTGTATAAACGGGATTGAATACATTTGTTTGACCGAATTCTATAAACTAGAGTCCTCTATAGGATTTATTGACGACTGAGACCTTTTGGTGTCACTAAAAGACGACTGAAGTTGTGTTTTATCTCGTTTTCAATTGATCTTCCTCTAGACAAAGGGATGTCACTGTTTGAAATATTCCGTTGGGCAGGTTTTCAACGTATCTGGTTGCTATTTTCGAAGATACTACGTAGCCTAAAAGTAAAAATCCAGCAAAACTAGTTTAGTTTTCCGGAATAAAGCCGTTGTTTATCAGTCAAGTCAAGGATACGCTGATATTGGAGAAATACCCCTGCATGGTAGCTTACATTTGAACATTAGTGTTAAGCGGGATAAACATTTCTACAGGCGTTGCATTGAAAAAGCATTAGTAGAATTGCCCCTATTAGATGGCTTCACCTTAAACATAAAAGGATTCACTGTAACGAAGTAAATAAATCTTCATTTATTCATTCAAGTGCCAAAATGATTATCAATTCGGATATTCCGTTTAAAAATTATTTAAATTTGGATAAATATCTTTAATTTATGACATCGTTGAACGATTTTAGTGGGTTTATATTTCACCGTCGTGGAAAATCTGGCTGAGATTGCTCAACGACTTGCTTGTTACGACGTTGAGTGAAAAATCAAATTCCCGGGAGGGACACAAAAAATTGGAAGCGCTTGAATGATGGATGAGAGATTTTGAAGGAATTTCCGAAACGTCAAACAAATCCAAAAGCTTTCCGTTTATTCTAAAATGTTATATTTTTGATGATAAACATTATCCCCGCTTAAATATTTATTTCTAAAAATATTTTAAAGTCAAAAATCATGGGTGAATTTTGATTCTGCATGAGTTATAGGGCAAATGCGCATCCACTTTGAAATCTCGCGCATGATGAAAACAAAGCTGGGTTACCTTGATCGTAAACTAACAATGCGAGAAAAAAAGAACAGAATTTAGTTCTCTAAAATCGAAAGTACCATTTTGTAACGCCTTGTCACGTGTGCCCTATTTTTTTCATTTCTCCAGCAATATTTTCTATGGGTTGTGTATCTTCAATTATCCTTGCCCCAGATTTTTTGTTAGACTTACACATGAACCATAGAACAAAATTACCTTTCGTTACAATATTGATATTGTAGAAAATTTTCTATCTTTCAAAAATTGCATTTTTCAATGATCAATGACCAAATTTTATATCGATTTTTTTCTTTTCATTCCAAAAAAGATAGAGGTTTTAATAGAACAATTTCTGTTCGAGAAAAAAGAAGCCATGGACATATCTGCCAAAGAATTTTATTGTATTTCTTTTGTTTTAAAGTGCGGCTTTAAATCAATAGTTTAGAGCGAGCATCTCGCTAAACCCTTTTAACAGATCAAATATGCTTCGGACGAAATTTCAACTCCACCCCTAAAATCCCGCTATCAAACAGATAAAAAACTTTTCCTCTCTTGTCATCTTTCAGCAATTTTTTTCAGCATTCTGAAGGTTTAGGAAACCACGCCGTAAATCCCCTTAACTGGAAAGTTTAACCGGAAAAAAAAGAGAGAGAGACAAAAATGGGTTCCCGCCATAGTTGATTTTAAAAGTAGCCCAAACTCGCGTAAAAACGCTTGGGGGGATACCGCGAGATTTGCATGATGGAACGCTATAGCTAGCCAACTAAATAAATAAAATAGCCGACTAGAATTTCATCCCGCCAAAATCGCCCCGAGGTCGAATAACGCTGACTTATTGATCGCCTCTTTGGACGGTGGTTTGTTTAAGGTTTCGAGGGTGGTGGGAGTTGGCTTGGAAAACGCCGCCTTAATATTAAACAGCCCTTGTCAGGATTCGTGGGCCTTTGCGTTAGGGGAATTGTTGATAAAACGCCACGATTAGAAGCTGACTATTCCAAAGTTAGCTTGATTTTCTCCATACATAATAAAGGGGAAGTTCAGGATTACCTCATAGCACTTCGATCATTGATGCACAGGCTTTCAGGGCTATCGGGGTTAGTTTTGCCGGGTTTGATATGTGGTGGATAAATAGAGAGCTTTTTCAACACGGAAGTTGTTTGAGGATATCTAAACCACTTCGCCTAGATTCCCCTTCAATACCTCCCTCCCCATGGGCTTTTCCAATCTGATTTCGAGGGTGGTTTTTAATCGGAGTTTGTTGAATGCGGACACTTGTGTGTGTTAAATTACGTCAATTGAAGGTCCAAGGGTATGGTAAACGGAAGTTGGAGAATTTACTTGTGAAAGTTGGTTTAACAAAATGAAAATAGAGACAACAGAAAGTTAGGCAGTGGGGTCGTTGCAAGACTTCCTTACATCCCTCCAGGCTTCGAATTAAGGAATTTTTCCAAACTGGTACTCGAGAACCAGTTCCCCGTAATCTATGTACTGTATTGGAATTTTTAAAGTAGTTCTTGGGACCAGTGGGGCTCGAAATTTGAATTAAAAAGTGGTTCAACGAATTAATAAACTGCTTTTGGACTTATTTCGAAGCGAGGGGGAAACCACTAAGAAAATTTTGTACACCTGATTTCAGATTTCAAATGACTTCAATTGAACTATCAAAGACTTCATTCGACTTCAAAGACTTCACTAACTGTATTTGATTTCAGATGACTTCAATAAAATTTATAAAGACTTCAAGGGACTTCAATATAATTTATAAAGACTTCAAGTGACTTCAATACAATTTATAAAGACTTCAAGTGACTTCAATACAATTTATGAAGACTTCAAGTGACTTCAATACAATTTATGAAGACTTCAAGTGACTTCAATATAATTTAGAGACTTCAAGTGACTTCATTACATTTTATAGACTTCAAGTGACTTCAATAGAATTTGTAAAGACTTCTAGTGACTTCAACATAATTTAAAGACTTCTAGTGACTTCAACATAATTTAAAGACTTCAAGTGACTTCAATAGAATTTATAGACTAAAGCCGATTTCTATTTTTTTCTCAAGACTTCATTAAATTGTAATAATTAAAAAATATCTATGTACTTCGCTATTAAGTACTAAGGTGCAGAGCAACCGAAAGCAATTATCTATGCAGAATTATATCAAGAATTAATTTACTATAAGAATGCCTAAGTCACTAGATTTTACGCTTCTACTCTTACGCCGGTGTTAGTGGACAAGTAAGCCCCACCCCTTTCATGTCCCTCATTGCTCTGCGCTTTCCTATTGGATCCCGCGGGAATAGGTCATACAGACGCGATTGACGTATTCCGAATAGAGAAAGAAAACGTCTAGCAAAGTAAGCAGAAAATGGAGGCTGCCAGCGGTGCTGAAACGGTTAGGGAATGGTTTTTAATTGCCATTAACAAGTTAGTTAAAGGTTTTGAACCTAACTTAATGGATTTTGAATACTTGTCTCTACGTGAAAATCGTTCGTTCTATAATTGTTTCTAAATCGAATCAAGTGTACTATACTTATGATTTCGTGAGTTCCAAAAACCAAACCAAGGCTTAACGAGAAGGTAAAAGAGATAGATGGTGGAAACATAGAGTAAGATAAAATATTAAGTCCCGCCTTCTTTTCCAGCCTCCCCCCACCCATGAGGGGGGATTGTCGACTATCACGCGCGCACCGGACGCCTTTTTAGGCCTTCTTATAGTAAATTCCTTCTTGATTATATGGCGCAGATACAAGCCCGGATAGTATACTGATCCATTTGATCGTCGCTTATGTCTCAAGAATTCTGCGACGTTTCACGCGGGAAAATATGATCACGTGATCGGCCGCTATTTACGGAAAGAAGTTTTTGTCGTGGCATAGCTAACTCAATCACGCCAGTGAGCGCTTGGGCAGTAGTTTTTGCAAGGGGTCGGTCATTCATGAAATCCCGTACGCTACCCGCGAAATCCAACTTAAAAAATCTCATAAAAAATCCGAAATCAATAAAGAAATAACAAAACAGTAAAGAAATCACAAAATCAGTAGAGAAATCACAAAATCAGTAGAGAAATTACAAAATCAGTAAAGATACCACAAAATCAACAAAGAAATCACAAAATCAGTAACGAAATCGCGAAATCCATTACAAAATTCACGAAATCCAAACTCAAAAGAAATCACAAAATCCAACGAAATCAATTGAAATATCCCAAAATCTGCCGAAATCATGGAAAAAATCCGAGGAAATCACGGGAAAAATTGCAAAATCCGTTGGATTTTATCGAATTTTGAAATCAAACAAAATCCGACGAAATCATACGAAATCCGAAGAAATCAAATTGGATTTCGAAATCCCGTACACTTTTTCCAAAACGTCCGACCCCTCAGGTTTTTGAAACTGATTATCGTCTGATTCATACTCGAATTCATAGTTCAGAGAACTAGAAGACACAATTTTTAAATTGGCTGCTTGTATGCTGTATTTCGAAGGTTCCCAATTTAGTTAAATAGTAGTTTAAATTAAGCCAATTAAACTTCGCCACAAACAAAAATATATCGTTTTTACGAATATTCCTTGAAACGGAATGATTAGCAGCCGACAATAAGTCCAAAAACGAAAAATTTCTGGGGAAGAGTGTCTGGCACAAGAGTCTGGTAGCATTGCACCTCCGAAAACGGCCGAAAATTGAGGGATAGAGACCAGCCCCCCCCCTGTTTGACTGGAAAATTTATAGGACATTGTCCACTGTAGTGTGCAGAAATAGTATCACATCTCCATAGTCAAGCTATCAAAACTTCCAAAATTTTATTGGTCAAACTGTCCAGTGACCCCCTTAGTTTTTAACAAAACTATGGCACATTTTAAAATTCCAGTGTCCTGTACTTATTTCCGGCCCTGATCAAGACTATTGAAGATAAAATTTGAAGAAAAGGAAATTTCCACTTATGAAAGACGGAATTTCAATAGACTTCAAGGGATTTTTCTACCACTTCATTTGACTTCAAGAGATTTCCAACGGACTTCGTATGACTTCTGAGAGACTTCAAGAGATTTCCGAGAGACTTCAAGAGATTTCCGAGAGACTTCAAGAGATTTCCGAGAGACTTCAAGAGATTTCCGAGAGACTTCAAGAGATTTCCGAGAGACTTCAAGAGATTTCCGAGAGACTTCAAGAGATTTCCGAGAGACTTCAAGAGATTTCCGAGAGACTTCAAGAGATTTCCGAGAGACTTCAAGAGATTTCCGAGAGACTTCAAGAGATTTCCGAGAGACTTCAAGAGATTTCCGAGAGACTTCAAGAGATTTCCGAGAGACTTCAAGAGATTTCCGAGAGACTTCAAGAGATTTCCGAGAGACTTCAAGAGATTTCAAAGGGACTTCGTATGACTTCTCTTGACTTCAGAGAGACTTCAAGAGATTTCAAAGGGATTTCGTATGACTTCAAGAGACTTCCGAGAGACTTCGACTGACTTCAAGCGATTTCCAAGGACTTCGCATGACTTCAAGGGATTCTCTAGGGACTTCCTAAGATTTCCGAGATTTCAACTAAACTTTGCGATTTATAGAGACTTCAAAAACAATTTATGGACTTCAATTGTGATTTCAAAAATTTTGTACACCTGATTTCACAAGTGGTTTCCCCCTCGTTTCGAAGCATGCAACTCTAGAAATCTCTCTAGATTCTTTGTTCGACCAATCAGTGCTCTAATTTAATATTACGTTATGTAGTGAATTCAATCAATAGGAAGCGATTATGAGATATACTTACATCTTCTACAAATGACTTAGTTTTTTTTCTTTTCAAACTGCCAAAATTATTTTTGAACTTAATCTATCCGAAATCCATTTTCCAACCCAAAACTTTCATTAAAAGTAAAGCATAAATTTGTATAAAATGTTTTTACCCTACGCCCCTTTGCCCTTAGGTACAAAAATCATTAGAGCTCCCAAAACTTCGACCCTAAAACCTCAATACTTCCAATATATTTTTTTTCTATTAGCTTACACGTAAAAGATAAAAAAGAACCTCTCTAAATATCCCCTCCCTATAACCCAAACGGCGCTCATAGCATAAAAACTCTGTAACTAAGGAATAGGGGGAGTGGGGGAAGTCGATATATGCAAATTAGCCACGGCTAGATTATTACATATCTCAAATCTCTCGGGAACCTTCATTCAGAAAGTCTAGTATCTCCCTATAAAACTGAGGGGCTAATCACTAACACTTGTCAGTATACCTTTGCACCGGTTATAAGTTACCTGTAATAAAATTTGCACTGATAATACCTAGGGCTTTTAAAGATATTAAGTCTAGTGTACAGTCAAAGGTACAGCGTGTTCACTGATAACACTGAGTAATTTGCCCCTCGACAGAAACTGAAAAACCCTGGTTTAGATTTTTACCTCTCCGAGTGACGTATGTCACGGAGAGGTTCTAAATTCGACGTGTCTGTCTGTCTGTCTGTCTGTCTGTCTGTCTGTCTGTCTGTCTGTCTGTCTGTCCGTTGTTATACCCACGTGACCGCGTTCGCAGTTTGCAGATCGGAGCAAACGTGTATTCAATTTCCAGACCGCATTTACAGTCCCGGAAATTGTATTCCACTTACAGGCTATAACTCCATTGTCTGTCTAACAACTGTTCATTTGTCCACCCCACATGGACACCAGTCTGAACTTTCTAGCTTCTAAACACCACCATCTTCTAGTCTTTCGCCCATTCCACATGGACACCAGTCTGTACACCTGGCTTCTAACACCACTATCTTCTATTCTTTGTTTTTGTCCATCCCACATGGACACCAGTCTGTACACCTGGTTTCTAACACAACCATCTTCTGGTCTTTGTTTTTGTCCATCCCACATGGACACCAGTCTGTACACCTGGCTTCTAACACCACCAACATCCTTAAGGTTAAGACATACGCGGCGATCGGCTAGGGTTACGAGAAACGTCTAGCCTTCCAATGGAGGGGTCTTCCTCCAAGGTTCACGCAATTGCGATGTTCTTATCTACAGCCGCGATTCGAATCCCTTATATACTACCTATTTGAGTAAGTCGAAGCAACCGGCGTATGCTTCATTTCAAACGCCAATATTAGTCAAGTCTCTCTAGAATGTTTAATTGTTCTATATCAAAACGATGTAACGTTCAATAAGGCAAACAACTGACGAAGAAAATATTTAATATTAATTATATTTATTTTAATATTTAAGATAATCTTGTTTCTCATCTCAAAATTAATACGGAAAGAGTTAAAAAGCAGCTTATTTTTTTGTCTGTGTGTGTCCGTCCGTTGTTACACTAGTGCGTCGCGTTAGCAGTTAGCCTTGTGTTGATGTGTTAAGAAATCATACAGAACCTTAATATTCCCTTTTTACATAATATAAAGTGAATATGTGGAAGTATTTTTCGTAATTATGATGCATTTAGTAGTTTTGTAGCTTTAAAGCTCTGTTTCATTTTGATATTCCAAAGATTTTTTTTAATATTGTTATTTGAAATGGCTGTTTATATATTACTTAAGCTATACGACATCTGTATATAGAATAATCCTTGGTTTAGTGACTTCATGAAGAAACCTAAGACCTAGACTCCGGCGGGTAAAACAAGTATTATCCGCAATAGGCTTAGTGAAACAAAGTGTAAATTATTGAGGCCTGAAGTGAAGTAAACTTTTGGCTTTGATTTTCGTGTCTGAAATGAAGAGACATTAACGGTTCAGAGTGAGCCGAAAGTTAAATACACTCTTAAATAATCAGGTAAAGATTTTATAATAGAAGAAAAGATCATGGTGGCAATTAGATTAGTAAAAGGGCTAGTGGTAAACGAGTAGCTACAGACTTTTTATTCTCTTTACGGTGCGCTATGACTATTAGTGCGTCTGGGTATAATTTAGCTTTGGTGTTATTTAACGTTAACATTCGTGTTGGCAAACTAAGAATATTGTTGAGGTGAGACGAGACGATTGTGTTTACACTGAAAACCAGTTGTGAATGTAGCTACCAGAATATAGGGTAAACAGCTGAAGCGTAGACTTCATTTCCTGTTCTTTTCCCCATTGACTGATTTCCATGTGTCCAAGATTTATCCTTATTGGATGTAAAATGTCGTCTACTTTACTGTTTGCTATGTTTGGAATACTACTTCAATATTTCGTAAATTTTTACTTCAAAAAAGTGAAATAACTCCATATCTGGGTAAATAAGTTTGTAGTAGTAGACCTCTTGACTCGGAGAGGTAATATTTTGGTTTTCCCAACTTGTTTCATCTGTTTTAGGTGCACCCCTTTAATTGTAGCGTTGACTACTTCAATTGAAGACTTTGAAGTTAGGTAGAATTTCGAGTCTTATATTTTTTCCTTCTCTGTCGTGCGCCATGAATATACGGTCAACTGTTTCAGTCCATATTTTTCAGGGTCAGCAGTGAAATAACTCTACTAGCCGACCAAAAAGTTCAATATTAAAACGATTTATAATTTGAATATTTTTGTATATTTGATCATTCATGAAGATAGATGCATTTTTCGTGAAAATTTCGATGTTTTAATGGTTCAATCGAGGAGCAAGCTATCATGACGGTATCTTGCCGTCTTGTTTTAAATGTAATAACTCTCTGAATATTCAGATTGCATTAGGCTAAAGGTGAACAAAAGCTAGAAAGCCCTTGATACGCCGTAGCGAGCTATACCACCGTATCTGCAAAATTTTTCTGCCTTTCTAACCCTAAAATGGATTTTCTATTAAACCTTTTTTCCTCTCGTTTCTTTCAAGCTTTAACGACACCGTAAAAAAACGCTTTTGGGCATTCTATCCTTTTCTTAAAGATGCTATTTCCACCCCCCTTTTTTTTCAAGGATCCCGAGTCTCTAGAGGCTCTTTTGTTTTAGGCTTTAGATTCTAAAATGGAAGCTAAAATGTACGCTGTACCGTTGAACGTTTAACTTATATTGTAGTATATAATTTCCGGTTGATCGACTTTATCTTTATGGGGAGATTTTAAAAGCTTTATTCAAATTTGATTCTGAATTAGGTAGATTGCGAAAGGTTTTATTCTGATTTTAATTTTAATTATTTTTATGTCGGGAAAGTGGGAAACAGTTTAGTTTTTTTATTATTAATTTAACTATGTTTGATGGATCTTGTAGATACCCTCGCGTTAATCTACATCTGTTATACTGTATAATATAAGAAGGGGATAATAAAGAAGGATGACACTCTGTATCGCTTATGTGATTCGGTCTAGTAACCTTCTGCTTGCTCCAAATGTTCTGATGTTGGGAAGAATCATGTTACAATCACCCCGCTTACACTTCTCTCGAAGAGAAGTATTATAAACTTCTGATAATATTTACTTATTCCTTCTCATATTTTTAAATAAAAGTTTAAAAAGTTTATATACCTAACAGGGCTTAGACAATGTTTACACGTTATATTTCGGATAAACTCTAGCGTTGGAATTAAACCCCTCTCAGTAGAAACTATTCTAGGCACCCTTTTCCGCCTAAATTTTATACTTAAAAACCGGGTTATCTGTGTAAAAAAGATACTGAATTTAAAAAAGAGGATTTTTATATACACTCTGATATCGCCAGCAGAGTTTTATCTAGGGCTCCAATTTCGTTGCAAGAACCACGAAAAGGCGGGGTTTTGTTTATAGAGAGATTGGGTTGTTTGATCACCTTGGCTTAGTGACTGAGAGAGTGTCAAAGCCACCTTAATGGCTTCGCAATTAACTCTTCACATCCAATTAAAAAGTGGGAAGAGAAGGAAGGGAGTTAAGAACCGAAAAAGTATCCACTGAGATACTGGAGTATCCACTGAGAGGGATATATAAAACAATTAACGAATCATTGAAATTTGATACTGTTTTTAAGCTAAGATAAATAGTTGTATAAATTAATAACGCTCGTTAGAGTTTTTGCTTTTAAATTTAATTATGTTTTATAATACATTATATTTCGAAGGTTTTTCCGAGAGACAAATTTTTATTCTGAGTCAGGACTTTCGCAAAAGCAACTAAAATTGTCATATTTGTCATCATACATTTCTTGTTTGCGGACATTTTATGCCATCTTAAAGGAAATATTAAATTTACGAGTTTCAATAAATCACTTCTCACTTTAACATAACATGTTACAACAACTTATGTAAGCTTATAGTCACTGACTTTAAGCTCCCACTTGAATTACACTTTTTTTAAATCTTATGAGAGTTGGCTCATCAGCATTTACATTTCATCACGATCTTGATTAGAATAATCGCTAAACGATTATATTAAGCGAGAATAAGTCTTCTGATATTTTTTTTAGACGAGGTCAGACCCTAATCTTGACCTAGGATGTCCTCTACATGACAAAATACTAGAAGGAAAAAATGTACTAGCAATTTCTTTTAATGTTTTTATTCAAGGAAAGGCTTGAGCCCGCAGCTCGGATGTCGCCATTCAAACCCCATGCAGGCAGCTCGATATAGAGCAGCTCGCTTGCCAGTAGCTCGCCTCATCAGGACGGAGAAAAAAGTGTCCTGGAATGAAGCCAAGATATGAGCTGGGTCTATGTCCCCTATATGGGCTATCCCTGTCCTTCGAGCTGCTATGGGTCTTTACAAAGATCCCTTTTTAATTAAAACGTAAACGGGGAGATGCTTCAGCTACCACTCCCTTTTGTTTGTCTCCTCTCGATCGGAAAACGTGGTCGTCTCGGACGAAAATCATCCTCTAGACTTTAGTTACAGTATATTAAACCAAAGTTATTATTAACATCGCGTTAAATCGGTACCATTTTTGGCGTGTATCGATAATTAATTGTTACTTTATTTAATTTAGTTCTGGGTACATTCTTGGTGCCGATATTTGCTCCACCAAAATCCAAAAACCCCTGCTTTGTCTCCGTGTAACTTAATATACACTGGATTGCAGTTAAAAGCATGATATACCTAATTACGTTGTTATACGTATCCTTTATCCCTGCGTTTAACAGTATTGCACTTAATTCACTGAACTGGATATGCATATTCATTTTTTTAACTTATTTCTTGTTAAATTTTCGAAATCGGCTCAATTGTACTTAAAATAAATTTCATTAATTCATTAAAAACTGGTATTATCAAAAGTTCACAAATAAAAACAAAAAGTATACTTCGTTTACAGTTCCCTGTCTTTAGCTTAGAGAAGCAATCGACCCTCCTCTCAAGCTCTACACGGGCCAACCAATCAGAGAAGAGCTTTTTTAGGTGAAAGGTTTATGGTTGCGATCCAAACGTTAGTTCTTGGTACTAGAACTAGCGTCTGCTATTTTATGATCCGGTTCAGGCATGTTCCTTGTGCTGCGGTCGTAAAGGTAATAAAACGCAGGGGGGATCAACATTATTCTGAGAGGTAAAGGGGTTTCTCATATTACACGGCGCGAGGTAGCTTCAATGAAGCATACTTTTTGTTTGATACATGAACTTTAGGTATTATTTAGACAGATATGTTGTGGGGCAGCGATGAAGAGATCTTAAATATCTTAAATGAGGCATAAGCACATTTCCCGAGTCCTCTTTACTTTTCTGGTCTGCTTATTTTAGTCGTACGGGGTTAAATCAAGGCCATATTATTTTATGAAAACAAACTGCTTGTAAAATTTACGGGTTTATGACTGGAACTGGTGGTTCATTTATCTTTGCACCTACCAGGTGTTATTCTAAAAATCACCCTTCCATAAGCGAGAGTCTGCTGTTAAGAAAGTAACACCAGACAAGTATCGCTACCACAAAGGCGAAAACCTTTAAAATCTGTCTTTACTTTTCGTGAGATTACGTTGTATAAGTCGGGAATTTCGCGGCGTCGAACTTAAATCCCTGAGTGTTGCTACCAAGAGGTTAATTAAAAATTTAAATTCCAGCTAATTGAGAATTGAGAACTGTTTAATAACTCCATCTCCAATTCGAAGCCACTTTTAACGTCTGGGGATTTGAGCTGTGCGGGTAAAAACAATTTTTCTCACATTTTTCGTAATTGGATACAGCTTTCTTCCGAAATGGAGAATTTATAAAAACTCATTAATTATGAAAATTGAAACCGGCGGTGGTAAAAATGGTGTCGCGAGCTTTTTAAACCATTTTCCTATAATTCTTTAGCTTTTATTTCGTTTGTGAAGAAAGGCAGTTTTTTTCTTAAGCCTTTGTCGCGATTCTTTTTAAATTTATAATATCTCATTATTTAGCAAGGTTCTTTGTTGAAACCTCTCGGAGTTTTTATTCTTTGAATTTTATATTTTTATATTTTACATTTAGTTTGGTGGTTAGTCGTTAATTGCGCTTTCATATACTCGTTTTTTCTTGGTCAGAGCTGGGAGGCCATCGACCGGGACACGGCGACATTCACGCCGGACATAACACCCTTGATTTTGGCTGCTCACCGAGACAATTACGAAATCATCAAGATCTTGTTGGACCGGGGAGCGACATTGCCCTCGCCTCACGATGTCCGATGTGTTTGTCCCGATTGCGTCCAGTCCAAAGCCGAAGACAGTTTGCGCCACTCCCGTTCCCGTATCAACGCTTATCGGGCTTTGGCCTCTCCTTCCCTTATGGCCATTTCCAGCAAGGACCCCATCCTAACCGCTTTCGAACTCAGTTGGGAGCTGCGCCGTCTCAGTTTTGTCGAACACGAATTCAAATGCGAATATCTTGTGAGTGAACAAATAATTTTTTTCGTGATTAATTTTGTATTGTTTTAAAACGATGAAAAAGATTTAACCAACCCTTATAACAGGGTTACCATAACGTTTTGATACAAAAAGCCTACAGCGCAGGTGCCAAAGCAAGATGGAAAGTAGACTTTCCATCGAAATGGGCTAAATCAAGAACCAATTTAAGACTTGAGAACGTATGAATAATAATTTTAGGTTACCATAACTTTTGCACTGGATCGTCATCTTCTTGTGTAAGGGTACCAGAAACTGTAGGGCAAAAACCTCAAAGGCTATGTCTATATTCATAGAGGAAAACATTTCAGAAGGGTGTGTTGAAAAAATGTAAATGGGGAAAGGAGCCAAGGGATACCTCATCAACTCAGATTACTTTCAATGTACATGCCCGATTTGGTAATACGCGTGGGTACAAAAATGGGCAACGTAGGCCTATACATTTTCCAACTAAGAAATAAAATAGCGTACCTTTAAAGTGAAGTAAATGGCCTTTAACCGAATATATTTCTTACATCATTTCTCTTTTGCAAAACTCTTTGTAGCGATAATATCTGTACACACTAGCGAAGTAGCTAGCTCTAATGGGCGAAGCAGTACGGACCGGTACCAATTTATTCTTACAGAGCCCCTGAAAGTTTAGCCAAACTTCGTATTCAATGATATAGGGTAGATAGTGAAAATAGTCTGTATAAGCCGCTAAGAGATATGCCCCTAACCTATCCCATTCCCAAGCGTAGTTCCTAGACCGTGTCGACTTTTAGAGAGGGTACGATTTTTATTAGACTTTTAGATGGAGTGTATATATAATATATATACGTATGGACTATATAGCTTTAGCCTTTGCCTGTTTTAGCCTCTTTCAACGACCAAGGCCCGAGTTATTCTATTAGGACTTACGCAACAAAGAGTGAAAGGGAATTCTGTATGGCACTCTATATCTTTTGGCCCCCTTCACTATATAAGAATGATGTTTGTGGAATTTTCTTCTTGGTTTTGGGGAATTTCCTTGGCTATAAAATGTTTGTTGGAGAATGGGATATACATTCACCCTATGCCTCTATTCTCCGCAACCGGAATAATTTAATTTTCCATGGAATTGGGCTGTAACAGGAGCTTCGCAGTTCTTTAGTGTATGACGTAGTACCATCCTTGAAACCTTCAAGTTACTTAAGTTTTTAAGAGAGCTTGGCGATTTTCCGCTTTATTATTGTCCGTTTCACTCGAATTAACGCATGAGGCTCTTTGTCGAAATGGTTAAGGGTTCCTCGAGATATCACTCTTTGTTACTGCCTTTTCCATGTTTTACTATGGAATTAAAACAGAGCTCTTTGTCGAAATGGTTAAGGATTCGGAACTGTTATTAAGAATCGGGATATTCTTTTTCAGGATTTACGTCGGCAATGTCAAAATTTTGCCACGGCTTTACTGGATCACACGCGCAGCTCTTACGAACTCGAGGTACTTTTAAACTACGATCCCACGGGTCCCGCCTTCGAACACGGCGATAGAATGCACCTTAGTAGGTTAAAATTGGCCATCAAGTACAAACAGAAAAAGGTAAAAGGCATTTCAAGTTTTATTTCTGTAGTTTTATGCTAAAAGTACGTGTCTCTTTATCGATTAGTTTTGCGCCCACTCCAATGTCCAGCAATTGTTAGCGTCCATCTGGTACGAGGGTCTTCCGGGTTTCCGACGTAAAAACATATTTCTACAGATGGCGCATATTTTCCGAATCGGTCTTCTCTTTCCCGTCTACTCCTTGTCCTACATCATGGCCCCTCACTCTCATTACGGTCGCATTCTACGTCGCCCATTCATCAAGTTCATTTGTCATTCAGCCTCCTACGTCATCTTCCTGTGTAAGTTCTTTTGATTTTTTTTCTTATATAAACAGAACGGAAAATATTTAATATAAATTGAATGAAAAAATATTTATATATTTCTTCATGAAATATTCAAGGCTTCAAAGTTTTGAGGCTTTGAGATTTTTTTCCGTCTGTTTACAGTCTGATTATTCACAATTTTAATGATAAGTTTAATTTCAATTAATATGTTCGAAGTTTTAATTAAGAATGAGAAAAATATCGTAAATTAGTTTACATTTTGGTCCATACTGTAATTCGCCCCTGTAGGGTATCTTTGCCCTGAGCATTAACGTATTGCGGGTTGAACATTTCTACAGGCGCCCGTAGGAAATACATAGGCAAACAAACCCCTATAAGAGGGCTTCACATCTCATACATATATTTATTAAAGTAAAATTCCTTATTGACTAATAATCAACACCCAGTGCAAACCACTTCACCTAAGAATCTGAAATTTTGCAAGGACGTTACTGTTTAGTACAAGGCTGGTCCTATCTAAGAAATATTTGTAAAATATGTGGCCATTTTGAAAAATGGCGTACATAAATGTAAAAAACGTTTTTTTTTCAAAAGAACATTCGCACTTTTCACGCAATTTCCATAATATTTAGTATATTGATTTGTACTATCTTGTACATGACTAAATAGCTGGTTGGAGGAAGCTCAAAGAAATTATGAAAGAAACAAAGTATATATTTTAATGGCTGAGTTGTTTCTATTAATTATTTATTTTTTTAAGCAACGCCTGCCCCGGGGAAAGTATATCTCATCTCAGACACTAGATCTCGAGGAAATTAAAGTAATAAAGAAATCCACCAGCTTCCCATTGGAGCCATTCGATCCCTTCGGATTTTTTTATTAAAAAATTCTAAAGTTTTTTTTATTTCTATTGAAACCCTAGCGAGGTTTTTGTTCCGAATTCTGTTTTTTTTTCTTTCTTTTTTTTTTACTTTATCATTCGCCTTATCTTTGTCTTCTTTTACTGACCATCCTTTCTGTTTCCGATATATAAAAACTCCCAGCCAATAAGCTTCCAGAATATTTCGTAACAGTAAAAAGTTTTAGAGAAAATCAATGATTTTAATGGAAGTTTTTTCTTGCGCTTTTAGACTATCGGTATTGGAAAATTTGACGTTTAAAGTTTAGCAATATTTTTTTTTTGGTTAGGCTTAGAGTCATAATTAACTGACAGACGAAAGAGATATGCGTGGTAAATTTTATTCATTATTCAGAATATTTTTCAATTTATTCAAGAAGTAAGTAGCGTCTATACTTGTAGTAAAACAGCTTAAATTGTCCTTAAACGAAGAAAAACTATTTAAAAATTCCTTAAAAGAAGTATAATAGTTAAACATGTGCTTGATGGAAATAAAGCGGATAAAATTGTCCTTATAGCAAGTAGTAAAACAGTTAAAATGGTCACTAAAGGAAGCATTAAGAGGTTGATAAAATCATCTGCTATAGGAAAAACACCAAATCAAGTTTATGGTTTTAAACTACCTTTTACTACATGAGATGATTGACTCTCAGTAATGAACTTCTAACGCAATCTTTTCAATTTAAAAATACTCGATTTTTATCCGAAGTTAGTAATTACAAATCACTGTTTGATTCCTTCCTGTTTTTGACAAATTTTTAGGGATTGAAATAGTGAGAGCCCTTTTCAGTTTCTTTTTTTTTTTTCAATTTGGTTTCTATACCTCGTATTGGTTAAATTTCTTTTCTTCATTTTTCTATCGAAAAACCTGTATTGAGATTACATATCTTCATTTTCTTACATACTTGGCAGCTTTTATTGTTGTGTGGAAATCTGAGTTCGTTTGCCCCATTATCGATTATTTAGGAGAATAAATAAAAAATAATAAAATTCGCAGTAAGCCAACCATCTCTTTCGTCTGTCGAATAAGATTTTGAAAAATATAAGGTGTTGTGTAGGGCATTTACCTTTCCATATTCTTCTCAAAATGCCTTCTAGAAATACAAACACCATAACTAAATTTAGATATAATTTAGAAAACATTTGGAAAATGCAAAATCTACAAAGTGGTGTTTGTTTTAGAAACCTATTTGTGTGTTTACATATCATTATAGCATAAATTCGTAAGATATCTTCCATAAGCTTGTCATGAAGTGACGTAATTGAAACGTCATAGATTCTCGTAAAGCAACGCCTTTTAGGGCGCTGTCAAAGGCTTAGTACAGACTAAATAGGAAGATGGACTGCAATTTAACAGATTGTAGTCAATTCTCACGTCGTTCTCGAACTGGCTCTCAGTTGCGTCATACTTATGGACCATGTCTTATAAACTTATGATTATAGTAGTGATATCATTTTGCCTATTTTACTTGAGACGGTGGACTCTAAATATTCGAAAATTCATGTTTAATAATATAAAGAAAGATACCTCAGCACCTTTATATGATTTTTCAAGCGACAACTTCTTTGGTATTTTTTGACCATGGTTTTCTTTATTGTGGTGAGATAGGTACTTTATTGAACTATCCCGATAAAGAAATAAAAATATATTCAGGAATTTTTCTTATCTCCATTTTACAATACCCTAGCTTCATTCATTTCTTTTATTAGTGAAATGCAAATTTCGTATTGAGAACGAATATCTTAACATACGCCAAAGATTTTAGAGGAGTTTTTTTCGCGATTTTAATACGTAAAGTTTACCATTATCACAAAAATTTCCCAATCATCCCCACACAACTTTTTGGGGGAAAAAAGAGTAAAAATATTTCGTTATTGGATTGTGTATGGTTTCCATTCTCTCTAAATATCGATTTATTGGGAAAGTTTCTGAGTTTGGGTTTGTTTAAATGATGGAGTTTACAAAATTAGGTCGTACTAAAACCTTCTTTTTCTAATATTTGTAAAATATTCGTAACCAAATGAATCGGTTTATTAAGATGTAAGTTAAGGAAAGTGTAGATAAAAAATAGTGAATAGGGCAAAATATTCATAATACATTCATTTTTAAAGCATAAATAAATATTTGTTTCTCTATAATATTGGTAAGTTCATAAGATATGTTCCATAAGTTTGTCACTGGTTACTGAGAGCTTTTCATGAAGTGACGTAAGTGAATAGTCCAAGTTTCTCGTAAAGCGACACCTGGTGAGGTGCTGTCAAAGGTTTAGAACAGACTAAATTGGAAGATGGACTGCAAAACCGCGTGTAGTCAATTCTCGCTTGTCGTTCTCAAACTAGCTCTAGCTGTAAGTCTCTAGCATTACGAACTATAGGTAGTGTCATGCTTATGGAACACATCTTATAAACTTATGGTAAAATGGAACCAAGTCAGTCAGTCAGAGAATTCTCAAACTCAAAACAGTATTACTCTTTTTCTCTTTCCATGCACGAGTCCCCATATTTTTAGACTGATTCGGCCCCGGTAGGGAAAGAAAGATGAACTTTTGAAAGACAATTTATCTGTAAAAAAAAAGCAACCCTTCTTGGTTTCATCTTTCTTGAATAGAATCTTCCAGGAAGTAATGGCCTCAAAACTATCTCCCTCGTGAATCAAAGCTCGATAAATTTCCACGATTTTGGCTGGGGGGGGGGGGTACCATGACATTTTTTAGGGGTCATGAAGGGTCATATCAGAACCTTGTCGCTCGATACGGATGGCCGAATGAGATATGATTCGGTCAAATATGTACAGAGAACTTGAAGATATTATATCACTTCCTCTGAACCGTGCTTTAGTTAAGTTAGGTGAAATGGTCTACATATTGAAATTCCAGAATTAGAAAAAGGGGAGGTGTTGATCAGGCTAGCCAATAGTTAAACAAGAGTGTTGATGGCGAATTTCATTAGTTCATCCATAAGTTTATAAGATATGTTCCATAAATTTGACGATGTTTATACTTCGTAGTGCTAGAGAGTTACTGAGAGCTAGTTCGAGAACGACATGATAATTGAAAACACTCGGTTTAGCAGTCCTACTTCCTATTCAGTCTGTACTAGACAGCGGTTCACCTGACGTCGCTTTACGAGAATCTATGACGTTTCATCTACGTCACTTCATGACAAGCTCTCAACAACTTATAGAACATATCATATGAACTTATGATTCATCATAGAAGAGCATCCAGATAAGAGTTATTTGACCTGGGTTTAAGATTATTTCGTATAACTTATATCGTACAGACAGGGTTATGGAAATGTAGTAATGGATGTTGATAGTTTTCTCATGTTCCGCATACCACTGGGATGTTATCTTATCGGTTATTTAAGAGAACGGGGAGCACTGACCTCGAGTCAAACTTGGGAAAACAATTACCAATGCAATATTCGAGCAATCTCGTGCTTTATATTGAAAAGGTCCTTCGATAACAAATTGATTCGTTGTGAATTTTGGAAGGATCTGTGGGTTTGCGGGGTTTGTCGATCCCTTTAGAGATTACTTAACGGTATATCGATCCAGCGTTAGGAATCTAAAGTTAGTTAGGATATTCGGTAATTATTTTCTAATGGTTTCCAATAGCTATGTTATAATTTTCAGGGAATTTGTCATGAAATTGGCAAAATTCCCTAAAGTTTTGATTGATATACGTTTATCTGATACAAGGAGTATTCATTTATTTGTATTTGAAGATAAACATAAACATTGAGAAAGATTGTTTTCGGCATGCATCATTTTCCTAAATATTATTAATAAATCGCCGTTTCAACATCCAGAGCCCTTAGTGATAAAGTACAAGTAATATCGAATTAACCTTGTACCAGTCTTTAATTACATTACACACACCTAATTTCCCTGCGTTTAAACGTTATACTAACAACGCGAAACCAATTATTAGAAGTACATTAACCTCTATAAAAAAGGTTCATGGAAGCCTCCCATAACCTGTGCGGCAGTTTGACATCTAAAAGTTACGGCCAAATTATATGCCTTTAAAAGGTAAATATTTAACAAGCCAAATGTTTATCCTCGTCGTCAAGATTCCCTTTACCTTTATGAAGACGGAAGAAGATTAACTCAAAATTCTTAAATATATTCCATCAAAGTAGTCAACGCCAAAACCGTAATAGCTATTAATGTAAATCGGTTTTATCTACTTCTGTTTATAAGTTATACCGGAGTTGAGTGTCAAGTAGGTTGCGAGCGTGACCTCGAATGCTCCAGGGTTGCGTTGCGGGGCGTCGGTTTTGATAATTTTTCTAAGAGTGCAATGAGGACTCGCTTACTCTATTGGGTGTATAACGGCTGTTCAGTTTCTGCCGCAGTTCTCTTGATTCTGGCGTCCCAGAGGATTGAAACAGTCATCGTCGATTGGTTCGGCACCGAGGAAATGAAGCTCAAGATGAAAAGCGACAACACGACCAAGAGGGCGGCAGCTCCCTCCATCGTCGAGTGGATGATCCTCGCCTGGGTTGCAGGTGAGACTCCTCTTACATTCCATTTACACTCCATATCCATTCTCTCCTTGCTTTTCATTAATTGCGTTAGACCCACTAGAGTGTTCTCTCTCTACCACAATGTATATCCTCAGGGCTGGAATTTGGCGTTGCCTTGAAATTCTTAGAAGAAATCATTTCCAGCTCTGAGAGTATTGTACAAGTCAATTAGACGAAAACATATGGTGGTCTAGTCCTTTCCTCCACCTCTTCCCATTAAAGAGTCTAGTCAAGAAAAACGAGCCCAATAACGCTTCGACCGTTTTCTTTGTAAATGTTTTCCTTTTTAAAACTCGCAGGTTATATATGGGTCGAGATTAAGCAACTCTGGGAAGTCGGCCTAACCGAATATGTCAACGACATGTGGAATATCATCGATTTCATCACCAACTCTCTTTACGTCGCCACAGTCGCCCTTCGTATCGTCGCTTACTTCCAGGTCAGTCTTTTAAGGACCTCAAACTCTTTACCAGTAAAACAGTCACGACTCTATAGACCTATATGTCAACGCCCATAAAGACTGTTTTTAAACCCAATGGTAGTTTCCACTTAGTCGGTTTATCACACTTTTCTTTATCGAATTCAGTCCCAATGGATGGTGTAGGAGGGTTATAGCCCCGGTTGATTTAAACGTGACACGAGGTTATTCAGTACAAATAGGATGTAATTTATCAAAAATAGAGTTTCCTGGTAAACGATATTTTACTAACTCTTAAATTGAAGTGTTTTGGGCCATGAAAAATTTTTGCTGTAGGTTAGGTTAAATACTTTATGAAATTTGTAACAATGCTAATACACTTTTATGTATAATTCCTGTTTGCAAAGCATGGAAACAACGAAAAAGTTTTCTATAGTAAAATAAAGAAAGGGAAATTTCAGATTCAAGGAAGTATTGAGTTACAACTTCTAACCATGAAACTTCTGACAAAGAGGAAGTGTTTAGGCCCATAGTTCTTTTTGGGGTCAAACTGTCCCGCGAGTAAAGGTCGTCGGACGTGTCATTCGATTTCTGTTAATACGATTTAGTCGATTATAGTAGGGTACGAGAAAAACGTTCGGAGATGGTGCCGTGGTATTGTTTAGTTATAAGGAAGAGTAAAGGGTTGAAACGAGGTCGTGAACCCGTGGGTGGTGTCGCGATCTTTCTCGGACGCTTGGCTTGGCTCGGGGCTTCCTTCTCCATCTTCGTCACTCGTTCTCGATCTTTTTTGGCAGGAAATGGGAAGAGATAGGGGTAGCTGAAGGCCCCGAAGCTGCCGCGTTTAAGGATGGCTATATAGTTTGGTGTGTTTCATCTCCGGCACGCGTCATTTCCGAAAGTTTCATCCTCTCCTTTTCTTTCTCTTTTCAGCAGGCACGCTGATCTTGGCGTATTTAATATATACTTTGACTCCTCACGTTTCCTATCTTTTCTCTGTCATATCTTATTGTGTTTTATTATTTTTCTTTTTTGGTAGACCCATAGGCATGATGAGTTTTGATATACTAACGATAACATAACGGGTTATCTTAGTATAACTTTATTAGTCTAACCAAAGTAGATTAAACCGGAGGTTATGAGATGAAAGGCTAATGATGCCACCATTTAAACGTCAAATACTGTTTATTTATTTTTTACATAGATGAATGATTTACTTCTACATTAGAGGTTATTATACTTCACCAAACCATCCTAAAGCGTTTTGTTTGTTTTTTTTATATCTCTCAAGGTACAAAAAGAAATTAGTCAGAAAACCGGAACAGCCAATCTGCCTCGTGAAAACTGGGACGCTTGGGACCCCATACTGATCGCTGAGGGCCTTTTCGCCACCGCAAACATTTTTAGGTACTTACATTTACTCTTTTTTAGCGTAAAACCTAGGGCATTAACCTCTTGAACCTTTTGCGTTTCGTAGTTCATTGAAACTAGTGTACATATTTTCGGTGAATCCTCATCTGGGACCTCTTCAGATCAGCCTGGGGCGGATGGTTATCGACATTGTCAAATTCTTTTTCGTCTACACATTGGTCCTCTTCGCCTTCGCCTGCGGCATGAATCAGCTGCTGTGGTATTACGCCGACTTGGAACGAAATGTGTGTTTTCTCACACATCCTAACGGCACATCGCCGCGAAACGACAGCACTGGTGCTTGCCTCTCATGGAGACGCTTCTCAAAGTAATTATCATTTAAATGTTTCTATAACGTAAGCCATACGTTCGTAAGTTATGTTCCATTTTATTCAGAATAATATAATAGAGTATGCAAATTCGAGACATCATTGTTTACAAAAGCTGAATATTTTACGGTAGACTAGTTTAAACATTAAAAACGTCAAAATTCTTTTTTTTTTATATAAAAACAAAGACCTAGGGTCCAAAGTTTTCTTAAGACTTTTTATTCATTTCTTTAAATTTTTATGGAAATATCTTTTGAAATCCTCGAGCCGCGCGAAACCGATTTTCAATAAACTTTAGTATACACTGTATGAAAGACTTAAAAGCCCAGAGAAACCTTGAAAAAAATATCATCCCCCAAACCTTGGATCATTTTTCATGGTAGAATAGATATATTATAAAAGCTCGGCCAGCCACAGTTTTATTTTATTTTTTTTCTTTTACCAAATTCGATCCACCGCTATAATCTTATTGGTTTTAAAAGTTTTGATAAATAAATCAACTTAACCCCAAAACTTCTCTATATAAACCTAAAAACAAAAGGAGGTAAAACGGTAAATCTTTTCAGTACACCTCTATGTTGTCCTTCTCTAGAGTATCGTAAATATTAAAATATATATATATATATTTATATATATATATATATAAAATGCCGAAAAATAAATAAAAATGTCTTACAGAAACGTCCTATGATTTATATTCGAAACGTTTTGCTTTTTTTCTACCCCTTTTTCTGTTAAATCTAGTTTCTCGTAAAAATCCAATATTTTTAAGCGTCTTTCCTGCTTGTGCAAGAACTTGCGCTTTTGCCAATGTTGTTAGTACCTGAAGGCGTTGAATGTCTTTCTTTCGAGGTCATCCTTTAATTTTCTGAAAATCCAAAGATTTATCAGAAAAAAAAAGAGATGAAACTTTTTTGTACAAAAATTCGCTCTATCCTTATAACTAGATTCCACTCTTGGAAGGGGTAAATGTTACCTTGGAAAAAGTTATTTTTATTTTTTGTTAAAAGGTGAGAGGAGAGCAACATTTTAGACTTGGCCATCGTGTCCAAGCAATATATTTTATTTACACAATTTTCTAACGGCGGTGAAAAATTTACTTTCAAACGGGAAAAAGTTCATTTTAAAATTGTCAAATCGTTGACAGCTTCGAGTTGACGTTATTTTTCCGGTAACAACTTCAGAAAGTTTTTTATGTTTCTATTTGAAGTATTTTTCCACCGTCTCGTCAGGAGAATTTTGAATTTATCTATGTACAGATATAAACGGCTACAACTTTAATTTCCGTTTGCGAGAAATTCGTTTCGAAATGTTTTAAATTCATTAATTTAATTTTTTATACGTATTATTTTTTTAGTCTTTTCGAGTCTTCGCAAACATTGTTTTGGGCCAGCTTCGGACTGATCGACTTGGACAATTTCGAGCTGGCAGGCATTCAAAGTTACACCCGTTTCTGGGGGATGCTTATGTTCGGCTCGTATTGCGTCATCAATGTCGTCGTTCTGCTCAACCTCCTAATAGCCATGATGAACCATTCCTATCAAATGATTTCCGTAAGTACAAACATGTTTTGATTAAATTATTAAAACCATGATGATATATTTACCATATAGGACTGTTGGGTATATTATTTTCGAAAAAAAAAATAACCATTGAAGTGCCATAGCGTGCTCTTTGCTTTTTTCCAATGTTAGAACAAACATTTCCAGACTAATTCTTACACTACAAAGTATGCAAGGATGGTTCCAGTCTAAATATAAGTACAATTAGCGTAAATTAATTCTTACTCTAACTTGTCTGTCAGTTTGACAAATTTTATACGATATCCCGTGGAAAACGGCTACAGTTTAATTCAGAATATTTAATGAGAAAATTTTAAATCCATGTTATTGACGATTAATCCTGATACGCGGCTACCATACTTCTGGAAACTTTAAGAAAATATCGAAGTATTAGCCTCTAAGGCTTTGGCGTACACCTTGCACGGAACAACATTTAAATTTATTAACATAGTTCATTTCGTGCTTGGCTAAGTTTGCGAAACTACTTACTTCTTGGGTAAACTACGTAAAATCATTTATTTTGCTTATAGGATCTATATAGCTATAGGACGTATCCGACGGGCGAAATCCCTTCTAACCCTTAAGAGATGACCTCAATCCTGAGTTATAGGAAATTACCCCCATGATGGAGGGAGGTCCGCGAGCGAACATTTTAAATTTAACATTTTTACGCCTAATAGAATTCCCACGCCCTGAATAATTTACCCCCGTGAAGATTAAGCCTTACCCGGTTAACCGAGTCGTTTAAAATCTCGTTGAATCCTTAATTACTAGAGTGGGCTCGAGATAAAGTCCATCCCTGCCAACCACGCGTCGACTTAACCCTTAACGGAGATGGACGATTCACTAGCTCGTGAACCCATAGTATTGTAGAGGTACGATTGAGAAATTTCCATGGGATTTTCCTAAGCGCACCTTGGAGTCCCAAAAATAAAAATAACAATTAGTATGTCTCCGAAAATGGCTCTTTTAGCTCCCAAAATGTGTAGTTTTGAAGTTTGACAAGCAATTGGTGTACAAAAGTATGCCAAGGAATTGTACAATGGGAGCGCTAGCGTATAAATTTGAAAATATGGTAAGCCCTGTTTTAAAGTTTGAAATTTCGTCCGCTTTAATGACAAGTGATTAAAGAACACGGTTGATCGGTCGTGAGTAAGGTATAATGTAAAAATCTTCAGGGTTTTCTTCATTCTACCTCAATGGTTATCCTAAAATCAGCATCATAGTTGTAGATGCGGGTCCCTCTTCAACATTATTTGTTCATGGTACATGCGGGGTTCCATTGGCAGAGTTTTCTTCCAGCCATCAAGATGGGCTTCCCTGCAGAGTTGAAAGAGTGGTAGCAATCGAAGGGGGTCCCTCGCAGCCATTGGCCTCTACACATCGATTTGGGAGGCGATAATCTCCCGATGCAGCGGCGAGCCCAGAGATTAAACTTTTGGAGATGAATGCCATGTAGGAAAGAGCTAGGGATGGGTGGCTTCAGTTCGATCTCCTTTTTTCCACTCGAGCGCGTTTCTCTCTCTTCCGACATTGATGGATAGATGGGGATTCAATCCTCCTCCTTCGCCTACACTTTTTCTAACTTATATACTATTTTTTTTCTTTTGAAACGGGGGAAGGAAAAGGGTTTCCGGAAATGAGCGCCTCAAAAACGGAAGTTGCTTCTCCTTCTTCAAAGGCTTTACCCTTTCCTTAATATCATTTTTTATTTTTTAAAATCATTTTTTTTACGAACAAGGATTTGAAATGGATATGAAATGACCGCGCGTTATGGATGAGGAATGTAGTAATTTCGTTTCGATTCCATTTTATTGTACTTTGATATTGGGGAAATAATTGAAATTCAGTTGAACAGCGTAGGTGCCTCTCTATGAAGTCAAAAGAGCCTTAGTTGAAGTTAGGGACAATTGACTATACGCGAAGGTTTGACTATAAGAATGTCAAATTTTAGAAACTTTGAAAATTTATGTAAAATAACCTGATTATTTATGTAATTTTCGTTAATGATTTTGATGGGATTTTTATCAATCTAAAGCGGTTATAGAATGAATGGTTTTCTAGCCATTTCCTTCTGGCTTTAAGCAAACTATATTCAGCATGAGTATCGTTCTACCCTTTTGTCCAGGAGCACGCGGACGTGGAATGGAAATTTGCACGCAGTAAATTATGGATGAGCTATTTTGAGGACGGAGGGACGGTGCCGCCGCCATTCAACGTCATTCCAACACCCAAGAGCGGCTACTATCTCTTCCGGTGGCTGGTCAGAAAATTTTGCGGACACTCGAGGCTGGCCAAAAAGGAGCATCTTCGAACCATTCGAGTAAGTCACCATTTATTTCTTACTCAACTCTGAGATGCTACCGAAGCGAAAGCTAACGACACTTAATTGGGAATTGCGTTTATTAAACCTTGATCTTGCCTTTGGCCCTCGGTAGTGTCTCATAGTGCAACAGAAATTGCAATAAATGAAGCAATCAACGAAACTGCCTTTGTTCTATTTATGCCAACATTAGCTTTGGTGCAATGATGTCTTAAAATATCCCTGAATGGCTCTTACACTAATAGCTACAGAATTTATTGAATATTCTCTTGAATGTTTAACTCTATTTTAATAGACCACTTCGACGGTAAAAAGGGGGTTTTCTATACTAGAAGTTTAGTTAATACATCGCTGCTTTGCGCGCTCTCTTGAAACCATAGGCTTACAGCGCAGGCGCCAGAACGCGAGATGGAAGGCCAAGTTTCACCCCTTGCCTTTCCCTCTACGGTTATGAAGAAGATAGCTCATCACATTTTCTCCAAATATTGCACTCTTCACTTCAATAGATAGTTATAAATGTACCGTTCAATAATTGTGGGAAAACGGAGTATATTCGTACTAATGGTTATATGGTTAGGGACTTGGTGTATGAGTAGTTCCTTGTTAAATTAGTTCCCTGAATTATCGATTATCTCTTGTTAAAAGAAGGCTTAAGGTACTCCATCCGCCCGTTCCTACAGCCAAAACTCTCCTCAACCCTATACATTTCTTTGCTATCCACGCCTGCAATCGACTCTTTCATTTTAATTTGTTTAATTTTTAAAGTGCTTCAAAATTTCCCGTGGTTTTTATCTCCTTTATTTGGGCATTTTTACTTTGATCGCTAAAGTTGGAGAACTAGTAAATAGGGTGAAAGGTTAAACCAGGAGAATTAAAATGTCCATTTACTAAGGAATGATATTTATTAGAAATTCTTATCCATACTGTATCTATACCACAAATAAAGAACTGGAGGTAAAAATTACGTCTAAATCGTAAAACGCAATTTATTGGCGCATTCGGATCGAAACAGCTCGATTTTCCCATTAGAGATCGATTAATGGAAAGAAATCGACTCTTTCTACTTATAGCACGTCTTTTCCGCGAACCACGAAAACCTAAAACTGGGCGATTCAATATATTCCGAGGTATATTAAATCTAAGCTTTATCTATCAAAGTCTAAAAGTATTATCTTCTCTTAACAAATTCATAAATATAAGTTATAATAATTCTCCACTTTGACCCTTAAAGGGGCTAACCGGCGCTGTTGGGGTGAAGTCCGCCCTTAGTTCAGGGGAAAACACCCAGCTCTTTGGCCATAAGGAATGGCGCCACCGTCGCGGTGGGCGGGTAAGCAATATGCTAACCAACAGTTTGACCCCCCCCCCCTTCACCCCAACAGCTCCGGCCAGCCCCTTTAATTAATTCAGAATACCTTAAATTCCCTAGTGTAAATAAATAGATCTTTCTTCGAAAGTTTTTGCCAGTTGATAATTTATAGAACTTATCTATAACTACCCCTAGTTGCCAATGTATTGAAGACTTTGTACCAGAGTAATTGCCAAACTTCTAGGAATAATAAAAGCGTTCCTTTTGCAGAAGGGATGAGCCCCTTTTATCCTGGTGGCATCTTTCCATGGGAACTAAGCCCCTTTGTTAGTTTTCCATCATAAATTCTGTGTGCAATGGTGAAGGCGATCTTCCATTGTGTGATAAAGACGTTGCACGAGCCAAGCTCCCTATGCTGCAGGGCTTTTTTTAGGAGGAATACACCCATTTCTTGCCACGAATCGCTTGATCGCTCTTATGGGTTAAATATGTCTTCACTTTTATATCGTCCCTGCTTTATAGAGTATATTCTTTATTATTTTGTTGGGGTTTTTTTTTGCGTAACGTGCCCGAGTATATGCGCTATAAATCTTGGTCATCTTAGTTCGGTAATGGCGTACTTAGTTTATAAGATGTAATTGTTGTTTATGACTACGGATTTTGGAATCTTGAACTAAACAAGGGATACTTCAGACGGTTCCTTCTTTCCTCTATACATAGTTTTCAGACTAGGATGATTGATACCAGGACACCAGGCTACCTGGCAGAGAAAGTGCAATACCAAGTAGCCTGGTCTCTTGCTGTAAATGGTGTCAATTCTCCTAGTCGAAAACTATATGTACGACAGTAAAGAGTGGAAGTGGAAAAACACTTCTATATACTTCTCGAACAAAGTCATTATTATTTATTTATACTAATCGTGTTCTACAAGCTTAAAACTGCTAGAGAGTTAGTAACAGACAAATATCATTGATAAAATTATAATCGATTGATGTAGCATACACTTTAAACATTAATGAGAGGTGGGATAAACGTTTCAACTGGGAATGTAGAAATACATTGCACTTTCATCACCTGAAAGGAGACTTTGCTCTGATAACCTTGAACTTTTCTATACAAATGACAATGAGAAATATCGCAATAATTATGACTAATTTCAAGAACAGAAAGCGTTATTACTCTCTAGTTCCAACTCCCAATTCCATCTGAAATCAGGGTTAGAAAAGGGAAACTTCTAGTTACACTACTTTTGCAAATTCTTTGATCGAAACTTCTTTCCAATCGATGAGTTGTTCTGCACAAATGACTTGCGGAAAAGTAAACACAAATGAAAAAAGGGGGAAATCTATTGCTACCAAAACTGTAGCTTCCTCTATACCCTTTTATATCTAGGTCTGAAAACTTAGTTGGTCGTGGTCTATCTCTCTAAACCCTTAGTACTAGTTCTCTCTATACAGGGTGTTTGTGAAAAGTCCATCAATAATGAAGGAGCGTGTTTATTGGGCTATTTTGAGTCGAAAATGTTCTATGACATTTTGCCGTCCGAGCCACTGTTTTCGAGTTGTGATTTGAATGTTTTAGGGATGATCCCTTAATTAAATTACAGTTCTATTTCAATTTTCTAATTAAATTTAAGGGGTCATACGTAAATTACTCCAATTCCAACTTGAAAACTGTGGCTCGGACGGAAAATAGTCATAGAACATTTTCGACTCAAAATGTTCCAATAAACACGCTCCTTCATTATTGATGGACTTTTCAAAAACACCCTGTATAGAAAAGGGTCCGAGTGTTTTTTTCACGCGTTTGCTCAGAAGACCCCGTTTCGTGTTAGTTACGGGCCGATTCCTCGCAATATCCGAGCGAACCGAAAGGAAAGTATAAATTTCCCCAAATTCTCAGGGCCTAAATACAATAAGGGCGCTCAATATAGTGAATATTGTTCAACGTGTACGACTTAACTTTACCCACAGTTGAGAAGGAGTAAATTCCAGTAGATGGGTGATTAGATTCAACACCCCTAGTAACGTTGTACGTATTGTATTCAATATGATGAACGAATGTTAGCAGTAGCTGTTGGACGGACTCTCGGACCCAAAGCTTTTTTATCCTTTTCCGCTCGTCTTTCTCGTGTTCGTATTGGTAGAAGTTCGAACTGTGTAGTACACTTATGAATTACCAGGGTTTTTTGCGTTGTAGCAGGGTGAAATAGAAGCCACACTGGGAATGTTTCAACCCGTGTCTCCACTGGACAAACTCCTAGCTCTTTAAGCACCATGGCGTCACCATGAAAGATTCCCAGTGTTTCTTTGCATCTGTTTCCATGGCTGCAAGGCAAAAAGTTTGAGCTCATGGAAACCTTATATTGTTATTAATTCATTTGCAGGTCTTAAACGGATCCTTGTTTGAACTAATATACACTACTTTAGCTGATATACTTCTATCACTAGTAGCACCATAGAGTTTTTAAAAGAGAAATGTCCATAGAAGATAGTCCAGTTTCCTAATGCATTTTTAGACGCCATTACCGCCTTTTTTTTTCTCTCGGCACCCCGGCTTTTACAGAGTCCATTCGCTAGCTTATAGTACAACTCTGTTAATGTCTAAAGTGCTAAGGTTTTAACGGAATGGGCGGTGAGTGAGTTGCGAGCCCCAGTCTTCATGATACGTGGATCGCTTTGCAAAATGACTTTCCGGTTATATCAACGTTTCGAAACGCTTGGAAGGCTTACACTTAGATGTTTCGGATTGCCGGATATAGGGCGCTGGATACGAATGGTTTGAGAGTACATTTAACTTAAAGGCATTTTTACAAAAGTAGTCTTTCCATAAAGACAAAATAATTTACGAAAAAGACTCGAATAAGTTAAGGAGAGGAGTTGCTTTTCCTGTACATTTTTTAACTTCTTTAAAAACGAAATTACGCTTAAATTATGGTTATTTTGTTTTTCAGAGGAAAGCGAAGCAAGCGAGTGAGAGAGATCAACGCTACCAGGTATATTTTTTTCCCTTATTTTTAATTCAAAGCCTAAATTTCCGAGTGAGCGAATACTTTATGCGAGAAACTATAGCTACTAGAATAAAGAGTCCTGCCTTTGTAAGTGCATAACATGGATTTTACGGGTTTTTGGTTGTCCTTTCCGGCCAACTCTGATTGGTTTGCGTAATAAACACTGGTCGGGTCATAACTAAAACTCTCTTGGAGAGAACAACTATCAACCGTACCTTCTATTTCACTACCATTTTCTTTGGATTCACAATCAATCAATACTTTGTTGAAGGAAATAGGTTAAATTTTTAAATTATTGCAACCAAGTTAAAGCACGATGTTGCATTGTTAGCTTCCTACTGTATTTCGCCAGTTTTCCCAAATAAATGTAGCTCACTCGGATATATGGTGTATGGCATACGAAATTAAATCACGTTATGCGTTTAACGCTAGACCATCATGCGTAATTTGGTACGTCGCTACATCACGACGGAACAACGCAAGAGCGACGACCAAGGGGTGACCGAAGACGACGTTAACGAAATCAAGCAAGATATTTCATCTTTCCGCTACGAGCTGATCGAAATTCTCAACAGTAGCGGATTCAACACGTCCTCTGCCAGGGGCCAAACTCAAGGAAAAGGTACACCTCTTTTATTTATTCCATCATAATTTAATAAGATATGTTCCATAAGTTAGACACTACCTATAGTTCGTAATGCTAGAGACTTACTGAGAGCTAGTTCGAGAACGACTCAAGAATTGACTACACTCGGTTTTGCAGTACATTTTCCTATTTAGTGACAGCACCTCACCAGGCGTCGCTTTACGAGAATATGTGACGTTTCACCTACGTCACTTCACGACAAGCTCTCAGTAACCAGTGAAAAACTTTATGGAACATATCTTATGAACTTTTGATTCCATCTAATCCTCCTTTAAAAAGCGATTCAAGCATTTTTGGTTCAATGCGAGATTCACTTTGCCCTCGCGCAATACATTTTTTTCTCCTTTTAAGCTACGCTTACTGAATATCGAGTGGTTATTATTTTTGGGAGTATTTGAAACTCGATTCCCTTGGTTTTTTTCCATGTATTTTCTAGTGTTTTTTCGTATTTGAGTTGCTGGACTTTGTTTCAAAAAGATTGGAAAAACTTCAAATTTTTGCTTCGTTTTAATATAGTTTAAAGTAAAGTTGGGCATCATTACAAAGAATTTCTGAAAAAAAGCTCCGAATCAATCTCAGCTTCGGAATTAAATTGAAAGGCGTAATTATATCCGGGAAGGTAGTTTAAAATAAAGTCTATAGGTATGCAAATATTTGAACTAATACGGCTTAAAGACAGTTTCACTCCTTGCAAGATCCAATCTACAATGAACATTGGTAAACATTGAAAATAGGTTTTAGAATTGTGATGGAACATCACTTTTCGTTTCTAAAATTGATCGTTTTAGTTTCTATTTCAAAAATCCCATTTTCTACCGTCATTGAAGAATGGAGATTGTATTTCGCGTGTTCCAAAATCCCCATTATCCCATGAAACAAGTTATATCTTCTAAAAATATATATTTATTTTATGATGTATTGATTTCATCTGAGTTATTCGCTCGCAATGCTAGAAAAGCCCGTCAAATAAATGGGAGTGACTTTCCCCCAGTCTTGTTTCCAAATTTAAACCCGCGTATCATCTATACAGCAATAAAGGAGCTTCTAAAGCTGCTGTTATTGATGAGAGCTAGATGAATTGACTTTATTTCAAAGGCATAAGTTCTCATTTGAAGAAACTTTGATAGTTCTTAAGAAGATCTCACGCGAGAGGTTCGTGGACTTCATCGATATCTATGGACGCCGCTTGTTTCCATTTTTCGAATAGCACCATTGGTTCACATTTCTACTGAGAGTTTTTAGTCATCTACATAATCTTATTTTAGGTATCGGTGGCAAAAAGGGACGCCAGAAAGAGCGCCGGTTGATGAAAGGCTTTAACATTGGTTTGATGGAAGGTTCAGTTCAGACCATATCCGAGATCTCTTCCGAACCATCACGAAGGTCTCCGGTGAGCAAATTGGCTCGTTTGGCTCGCTTGGCCAGCGCAAAGAGGACGCCCAATAAGCGTGGAAAGTGGAGGAATTTAGTCGAAGCGACAAGAAGTGCAAAGGCAATCTTGACGAGGTTAGTGACATCGTGTATCTAGGAAGAGAATGAAAGTATTAAAATTGCCGTTTTTTATTTTAGAAGTAGAAGTGACGATTCGGCGTCCAGTTCGGAGCCGGCTAGCCAACGTTCTTCTAGCGAGTCGACCGTTAGCGTGGACGTCCCTCCCAACTGGTCCCGCGATAATAAGCGAGAGAACTCTAGCAGTACGGAAGCCACTCGGCCCCAAAGAGATAAGCGTTCTTCTTTCGTCCGTCGACTGGGCACTTTAACCTTCAACGCGTCCCGTTTGCGCATGCGTTTCAACGACCACGACAAAGACTCGTCGCTCGAAACGGTGGTCATATCGAAAGGCAAATCGTCTACTTCGTTAAGCAAAACGACGGCAACGAGAACGGTTAGCGCGCCCGTAACTAAAAGTCGCTCTTTGGACCAGGCGGATGATAAAATTTCCTTGTCCAGTGTTCTTAGTTTACCTCGTAACACTCGCGGACTATCCCCCATTCCCAGCGGCGCTAGTTCCCACGTCCCATCCCCGAGAAACTCCTTTAACGGTAGCAACATCCCCGAACAAATGGCCCAAGTAGTAAGTGGCGCGGTGTCTGCCCCCAGTTTGAGGCAAATGCAAATGGACTCGCAACTCTCGCCGCTCGTGGTGCCTTCGAGTAATCTTCGCAGACAGTCTGCGGTCGTACGAGAACTTTCAGAAGGTAGTAGGGAAGATTCTGACGAACGTTCCCTAGACGTTCTTGAAGTTCCGACGATCCTGGATAAAGAGAGTTCCCCAAAAATCATACCATCAATTGAGGTACTTGAATCTCCGGTAACTGAACGGAGAGACTCCGTGACAATAGCGATTGAAGTTCCGGATAACATAATGGATCGCCACCGGAAACGATCAACTGACACTTTGGACATCATGAATTACGGTCGTAGAAGCTCGACTGAACGTCAAGATTCATCGGATCGAATTCGAAAAAGTTCGGTTGATAATCGGGATTCTTCGGAAAGGATTCGGAAAAGCTCAACCGACGCCACGGAACATAGGGACAGAAGTCACAGAAGTTTGGTCGAACCTCGAGATTCTTCGGAACGAATCAGAAAAAGTTCCATCGACTCTCGAGGAGGCGCTTCGGAAAGGGTTCGTAAAAGTTCCGTCGACACCCGGGACTCTTTGGAACGCGTACGTAAAAGTTCGGTGGATCCAAGGGACTCCTCAGTTGAAAAACTACGGAAGAGTTCGATTGACGCGAGAGACCATTCGGAAAGAGTTCGAAAAAGTTCGATTGAACCTCTAGGTTCTCCGACAACGCGAGTTCGGAAAACTTCTGTCGACGCTCGGGACTCATCGGATAAATATGTTCGAAAGAATTCGGAAGATAATCGCTTTACCTCGCCGCCCGTAGTGCAGACTTCGGTTGAGAGTCAAGGCGAACCTTCATTTAGCGAGACTCGCGACGAAGACTTGGAAGACGAAGAAGAAGCCTATCTTGACGCTTCCAGCGGCAGTCGGAGATCGTCGGAATTTCCTTGTCAAGAATCGGAAGAATCTCGGGCATTGTCGCTTGACACTCGTAGATCATCCTTGCCTTACGTCATTCAAATCTCCGACGATCGGGCCAGTTCGGAAGACCTCGCGAACGAATCGCTAACGAACACTTCCCGCGACCCATTGGTCAAATCTTCCAACGGTGCTCCCGGTTTAACTTCCTTCGGCATTGAACCAGCCGACAAGGAGATGACTTACGGCTGGATTTGAAGGGGTCAAGAGGTCACTCGGTGCCTAAATATATTCTCGTTCATTGTTACTCGTCGCGAAAATCACTTTGATTCGCTACAGTGCATGAAGAAAGTTACCAAAATCCAGATACCCTATATATCAAGTAAGGAATTTTTGTAAAGCTACTCCGAGTTCTGGCTAAACAACCCCTCAGAAACATTTATTGAATACTAATATAAACGATTGTTAGGAATATAAAAATTCAAAACTTGAACAAATATCTTTGAGAAAATGAAACAAAATAAATAAATAGAATAATAAACTGTAATAAAAAGTATTCGCGATATAGGCAACTTAATATTTTATAATAACAAAGTCCTGGGGCATCTTATTAAATCAGGATCAAAATCTAGTCATGAAAAAAACTCGAGTTAGGCAACGTTTAGGCCTAGATTTTCTCTGTTAACTGTTATCATAAACATGAAAAAATATTTACTATGAATACATAATGTAACGGGGAAAAATATTTACACTACATAATACGTTGAAAGGGTAAAGCCAAGCTCAGCTTAGCCGACCTGTGGTGGTATGATTTCGGAATACCAGTTCGAGTTTTATAGGATCATATCCACTTCGAAAAAAAAAAGAGTTATATATGTTAAATGAAAATAATATACATATATAAATGGTGCTATAATGAAAATAATATCACCGTTATGTAAGCATAGTAATTAACTATTAAAAACCTGAAAAAATGTTTAATGATAGTGCATTAATTATTTTTAACCATATCGTGTCATCTACATCTACGAGCTTGATCCGGCAAAGCTGATGCTTGAAACCTATTCCTTGAAGATGTTAGCCATACTGTAATCGCTGGACAAAGTTATTAAGTCGGATCGACAACACCATCTGAACAAAATATCAATTGTTATTTACGTAAGTGCACTTTCCTCATAAATACTCCTTAATTACAAACCTTTTCGCGATAGTTTCATCCAATTCGGCTTTTGAATTCGCGGCATTATGAATCAAAAGTGCGCCTTTTATAAAATCACAAATTAATCAACCCTAACTCGCTCTTAATTGAGCTATTTTCGCGCTAATGTAGTTACCTATGTAAGTTCTCGCGATGCTGTAGGCCAAATCTCTGGCTGCCACGACAACCACGTCGGGATTTGAAAGAAGGAAGTTGGAAATCTGTTCGGAAGATCGTTGAACGTTTGCCTTAGATGTCTCTAATCTTGAATTGGTGCACGATTCCAATCGCTTTTTGATATCTTCTTTTAAAGCAATAAGCGTGGCTCCGTTTGATTTACTAATACTGCGAATGACGTCGAGCGAAAGAATATTGGTTGTCCCTTCCCATATTGGAAGAACCTTAGGAAAGAGTTAAAGAGAAAACTCTTACGGGGTTTGAAATCGTTGCAGTTTATTTAGTATACTTAAAAGTAGAAGGACCAACCTGAGCATCTCGAAGCATCAAAGGTAAGCCCGTATCTTCCATATAACCTTGTCCACCGAAGCATTCCAATCCTTCCGAAGCAATTTTCACAGCCTAGATTAATACCGTTTAATTTCAATTAAAAACTTCGTTTAAGAAAAAATACTAACCTGTTTGGCGCTGTATAACTTCAATATTGGAGTGATAATCCGAAAAACTTGTTTCTCACTCTCCGTTGCAATATCGCAGTCTATCTTACCTAATAATTTCGAAACCTGACGTGAAAATTTAAAAAAATAATTAGTTTATGTCACGTGTCGCCTGCACTCTCGTTACCACCTCACTTTCCGTTACTTCTATTTGCTCTTAATAATAATTACCTCAAGAAACAGCAACGTAATTCCTCTAGTTTCTATCTCCATTCTCTCAATAGTTTGCATATGAAGCGGGTAATCAATTACGCGATGACCAAAGGCTACTCGACGACGAGCGTAATCAACAGCCAAATTAATAACCCTAGAATATTAAATAAAATAATTTAATAACTTAAACCAGAGGGGGATAATAGAAGAAGGATGGCACTCTGTATCCACTTCAGTTAAGTAACATGATTCTTCCCAGGCTGACCCTTTTTCTTTGCTCTCTCCTGCTCATCAAACTTCAGATGGGAATCGCACCATGGGTGAATTCTATAACTGTTTGGTACTAAATCCTCAGAAATCAACCATAAAACCTCTTCTTGACGTGGGACAAAAATCCACAAGCGCATGCGCCTTGCCAAATAGTTAAGCACTAATAGTGTAATGATGAGGGAACTATTTATCGCGTATTCGGTTTAGTAACCTTGCTCCAAATGTAAATTTGATGTTGGGAAGAATCATGATACAATTACAACGCTTTGTGGTACACTTCTCTCGAAGAGCAGTATTATATACTTCTGCTTAAACATTTAGAACCATGAAAGAAAAATAGATACCTTCTCATTCCGGAAACGGAAGCGCAAGAATTGTGAAGTCTTGTTAAAGATAACATTGTCGATATTGCAGATATGCCTCTTCCAGTATCTGATAACTATAATAACATGTTTAATATATTTCTTATTTACTTGAATACAAGATGAAACCTTATGAGCGACGGTTCCGTCCAATAGAAGCTCCGCCGTTGGTAATTGTCTAGTTCCTAATTTATCTTTTAATCTCATCATTTGAATTCCATTCAATTCTCCTGAATTAGTTTTCGTTTCCAGGTAGAATAACGTTAGCCCTTTAGTTCCCTATAAATATTAGGCGTTTATTTTTTGGCTAATTAAATAACATAGTTTTAATTACATCAACAGTTTGTCCTTGTTCATTAACAATTCGCGCTAATGTTAGTGACAAATCCGAATCGGATGCCGACGAAAAGAACTTGTAACCATTTAAAGTGTAAGTTCCGTCGCTGTTTTTGGTAGCGACAGTTTCTGTCCCATTAGCTACTTTTATATAATCGAGGGATTACTATATGTATATCTTATCATAAGGCTATTATACCCTTCATAAGTATGGATTAACGAGATATCTGCTACTAGTACGAAGCTTTTAAAGAACGTCTTAAGGTGTCTGTTTGCACGAAAAAGAAACCATAGCCTACTGATACGCAATAATATGCCCACAATCGCCTACAGTGATCTCTATTCTATAGTATATGTCTCTACGACAGATCCATACTTAGGCATTGTAGGGCTATAAACCCTTACATTACCTACGTCAGATCCTCCCCTTTTCTCGGTCATCCATTGTCCAGAAGTCCAAAATTGTTTCGCGTCTCTGGATATTAAATGTTGATACGCATTACCGAATACTTTGTGATCAGTTAAATTTAAAACCTTAACGGAGAGAAATGTTCTTATCAGAAACTTATAATTAGACCAAATATGGGCGTTATATAGATATTAATCAAGGTCATATTACTTCTAAGGTTTTCGTGGCACCATCAGTCATTGCTAAAGGACAACTGTAAAGTCCAGAGGAAGGCGCGTAAAGGTAAAGTTTGACCATTTGATAAAGACGGCTTGATAATATATTAATTATTAATGTATATTATTTCACTACACGACTTTAAATCGTTACCTCCATTCTCCGTATTTCCGTTCATAAGCGATGGAAATGAGACCCTCTTCCGCGCTTATATCCTTCATCTTTTTCCAGGCGTCACAAGTCCAGAGGTGGTCCACTCTACTGCCCCATGCATCTTGTTGAACAAGCTTAGGAGGATTTCGTTCACATTCCAACGATAAATCCAAAATATTGGTTGCAACTTTTTCTCCAAAATTAATTAAGTCGTCTTCAAATGATTTCAGAACCTAATTAAAAACTAATGAAACAAATTCTTAGTATTTAGTCTAGAAAGTTCTACTTACTTCTGACGGAACGTATCTCTCTAAGTAACTCCTTAGAAACGTATCAGAAAGATACTGGTTTGATAACTTGCATTTTTCCTGGACGAAATCTCCAAGATTTGCTTTACGGAATTTTTTAAAAGTCGCACCATCATTAGACTTAAACCTAGTTGTTATAAGTATACGACTTTCGCGGTATAATTTTTTTATACTCTTTAATTTATGACAACATAGCTTAGACATGGTGAACTGAAAAGTATTTCGTGCGTTCTAACAACTGAAAGAAGTACTTTAGGCTGAACGTTGTAATCTTTCAATACAAATGAAATGATAAGAAGTCGATAAACTATTAATGTTAACGTGGAATTTGGGAATGAAAGATTTTAGCCCCCCACTTTGTAAAAAATGTCTAAGGGTAATAACCTTCACCGGTCTTCACTCCCGCGGCAAAATTGTTACATAGTATAGAATAAGAATAAAGGACTACATAATTTTTATTATATCTCTGGTGTGTTGTAAGTTATAAACAATTATTAAAAAATGCAATATGTTTATAACTGGGGTTATAATTGTCTTTGTGTGGGGTATGCTCCCAATTAACCCAAAACCATTTCTCCCAATTCTCACTAAACCCAAAAATATTTTGGTTCCCATTTAAACCAAAGGCGTTTCTCCAATTTCTCACTTAACCCAAAAACCTTCTAAATCTAGCGTTTTTACCTCTCCGAGTGACGTATGTCACGGAGAAGTTCTAATTTCGACGTGTCTGTCTGTGTGTGTGTGTGTGTGTGTGTGTGTGTGTCAGTCTGTTGTTATTGACTTACACTCCAGGGGACGCGTTCGCAATTTTCAAATCGGAGCAAACGTTTTCCCAAATTCCGGACCGGAAATTTGGAAAATTGTATTCCACTTACAATGCCTATTACTCCATTGTCTGTCTAACACCCTTATCATTCGGTCCTTTATCCAGCCCACATGGACACCAGTCTGTACTTACTGGCTAATAAAAACCACCATCATCTGGTCTTTCGTCCATCCCACATGGACACCAGTCTGTACGTACTGGCTACCAAACACCACCATCTTCTGGTCTTTGTCCATCCCACATGGACACCAGTCTGTACATACTGGCTTCTATCTCCATCATCTTCATTAAGGTTAAGACGTACGCGGCGATCGGCTAGGGTTATGAGAAACGTCTAGCGTCCCAATGACGGGGCTTCCACCAAAGGTTCACGCAATTGCGCTGTTCTTAACTATAGCTGCGATTCGAAACCTTTATATACTACCTTTTTGAGTCAAAAATGAACTTTTCTAATTTCAAAGAAAAATATAAGCATCTGCCGCATTATAAGCCAATTCACGTCTTCTTCCCAGTGCCAAGCAGAGGGGACGGGATCGACGTCATTCAGTGATACAAGAGGGCTTCTCATAACACACGCCGCGAGCAAGTTTCAACGAAGTTTACTTTTTGTTTTATATCTATATACCTTTGTTTATACTTCATAAATGTACTATAGAATAAATAAATTGTTCGTCGATTTAATGAATCTCATTTTTTATTCCTTTTCTGTCAATTAAGTTACAGCAGGCATATATAGGATTTTAAAATGCATTAATTAGATTAAAAAGGATTGGGAATATGGGTTAATTATAGGTTCCCGGTAATCACTTTAGCACTGTTAAAAGCAGCGCGTCGAGGGGCTATTCACTAATGAAAATTTTCTTTTATTGGTGATTTTTATTCACGCTTTTAAAAAGGATAGGGATTCATTGGTGATTTAAAATGGATGGGGACTAATGGTTGCGTCTGGATTACGAGTAATCATCGAGGGGCTACTCACTAAAAACTCGTTAACGATTTTGAACGGGATTGGGATTGTGGGTAACTTAGGGGCTACGGGTTGTTATTATTTTACTAGTTATGAACGGATTATTAAGCATTCACACATTTGCCGCTAGGGGCGCTGTGTACGTAGTTACGTATTTACTGACATCTAAAACATGATAAAATTCTGCCAGACATTCGTGTAAACAATAGATAGTTCATAAATTCCCGCTAGGGGCGCTGTGTACCTAGTTACGTATTTACTGACATCTAAAACATGATAAAATTCTGCCAGACATTCGTGTAAGCAATAGATAGTTCGTAAATTCCCGCTAGGGGCGCTGTGTACCTAGTTACGTATTTACTGACATCTAAAACATTATAAAATCTGCCAGACATTCGTGTAAGCAATAGATAGTTCATAAATTGCCGCTAGGGGCGCTGTGTACCTAGTTACGTATTTACTGACATCTAAAACATGATAAAATTCTGCTAGACATTCGTGTAAGCAATAGATAGTTCATAAATTGCCGCTAGGGGCGCTGTATACCTAGTTACGTATTTACTGACATCTAAAACATGATAAAATTCTGCTAGACATTCGTGTAAGCAATAGATAGTTCATAAATTGCCGCTAGGGGCGCTGTATACGTAGTTACGTATTTACTGACATCTAAAACATGAAAATATTTCCCGATAGGGGCGCTGTATACGTAGTTACGTATTTACTGACATCTAATACATGAAGAAATTTGCCGCTAGGGGCGCTGTCTATAATATTATATAGGCCTAACGGTGTTTTCTCTAATTTGAATTAGCGCCCACGTCACACTTCGACGAAATTTACTATAAAACTCAGACGCCACTTGTCCAGGTTTCTTTTCTCTCTGCGCCGGCGACCAATCAACATCGTTCCTAGATCAGCTCCCCGTATTACTGACTTTCGAAGGCAGTATTGGATGGAAAGCCACGTTTTACGCCGATGGTGGGACGTGACTCTAAGCTCTCCGCCATTGAATGTCCATTAGAACGTTGAAATCAACGCGAAAGGTTAAGCCTAGTACGGTATGTGTGAAAGTCTTTCAATAATCCAAAGCCATCCAGCTAGCAATTTATTATTTTATTTAATCCTAGAGTTTAAATTTCTTAGGTAGAATTAATTGTTAGTTAATTATGTTTATTTATTGAAAATTAACTACAATAAGAAGAAAATTCCAGACACGAGGTCAGTTAGACAAGGCTTAATTTAGAACATCTTAAATCAAGTACTTGAGCTCATATTAGGGGAAATTAAATTCCATATCTATTTTAAATAATAAACCTCGACTGTTAGCAAATTAGGTCTCATTTAACAGCGCGAAACTATATTACCTAAAATGAGTAACGTATGGTTTAACGGGGCCAGATTAGGTTGCACTAGGCCAGGCTAAACCTTTTATAAAACTTTTTCCGGGCCTAATCTCTAAGTTTTTACTTTATGCCGTCGTTTTAATTTAAATTAACGAGGGTATTTTAGAATTATTACGCGTAAATAATAGATTTGAGATTCTAAAATTTCATTCGAGGCAGTATTTAATTTTTTTAGATAATGAACTACGGTCTATTTAATAAATTAAATGGTTTAAATTAATTAGGGTTAACTGTTAATAAGTTTTCATTAATTATGGAGATTAAGTCAATTTAATAATTTTAAAATGAGGCACGAACGCGAAGTTAAGGCTAGAGATTTTTAATTTATATTTACGTAGTTTTTTTCTTAAATTATTTTAATCTATGGTATTTCCGTGAGTTATTATTTTGTTGGGACCTTGAGTAGCCGTTTAATTCTGATATGGAAATTTCTTAATATTTAATGCAATTCTTACATTATATTTATGGGAATATTTTACTTGGTTTTTCTCTTAAATTATTATTTTGCTAGGACCTTAAAGTAGCCCTTGAATTCTGATTTGGCTTAATATTTAGTGTGATTTTTAAATTTTGATTTTGGGAATATTATTCAAAGTTTTTCTTCAATAATTTACGGAAACAAATCCATAGATTAAAATTTTTTGTTAGGCCCCTCTAATTCTTATTAATATTTGTTATTAATATATATTCATTTTTAGACGCCATGACGTTCTTGGATATTCTGTTGCTGGTCATTCGGAGAAGTTTCCTAGCTGATGATTTCAACCTTTGTTAGAGACGCTCATTCCAGATGACATCTTCCTTGGATTTGCGATACAAGATGTTTTCAACCTGTGGTGGCCTTGCAATCATTCTCTACAAAGATACGATGATCATCACCGAATCTAGAAAATTCAAATTTTTATTAGAATTATATTTGCAACTACTTAATTTCTTTTTACACGTTCAAACTTCAATTTACGGGACACTTCATATTATTTTTTGTTGAAAATTTTTGTAAACACCTTATTTTTTTACTTTTTGTTCAATAAATTACGCCTTAAACCACTTTTTTTGTTTTCTTAAAAATTATTTGATTAAGAGGGAAGGTTTGAATTTTTTAGCTCTAAACAGATAGCCTATTTTTTGAGGACCCTCTTTTAGGCATATTTTAGCTTATATATCAAAAAATAGAACGATCAAATTGTTTTAGAAAAAATTAGCCTAAAACCAGCTTAAATTGTTTAAAAAAGTAAAAAAAAGCCTAAAAAAGGGTCCAAAAATACTACCCTAAGTCCAGACCCTAAAAAATTCAAGCCATCCCCAATATTGAAACTTTTTTAAGAAAACAAAGAACGTGAGGCAAGGCAAAAAATTTTTATTGAGAAAAAAACAATTGAGGTGTTTACAAAAATTTTCTACAGAAAAATATTTAAAGTGTTCCATAAATTAAAATTTGACCGCGAAAAATTAAATGGGGTAGGCTAGTTACCGATTAAATTTAAGAAAAAAATTGAGTTAATTGGCGGAAAAACTTCAAGTCCAATCTCAGTTTGAAGGCCTCGTGTTTCGCAAATCCAAGAAAGATGTCATCTGGATTGAGGGTCCTTAACATCGGATGACTTATTTCGCAAGTCCAAGAAAGATGTCATCTGGATTGAGGGTCCTTAACATCGGATGACTTGTTTCGCAAATCCAAGAAAGATGGCATCTGTATTGAGGGTCCTTAACATCGGATGAACTTCCAAGTCTACTTGGAAACGTCTCTGAATGACCAGCAACAGCTTATCCAAGAAAATAATTCTCGTCTAAAAATAAAATAAATTAATTACAAATATTACGGCAATGCCTAATTTTAAAATAAGTGCTACTTTAAGCCTAACAAAATAATAATTTACCGACATAATCCCATGTATTTAAATTATTAGCGAAATAATGGCGATATATCGCTAAGAATTTTTTTTCAATAATCTATGTTAAATTTCTTAAGCCTTGTTCAAATGTCTTGACCTCGTGGTCGTGGTTTATTTTATTTTAATTCAAAATTATTATTTAATAGACTGAATTTACGTAAATAATAATAATTAACTGCCCGTTTCATTAAAACTACTTTATATATTAAAACAATAAGCTATTTAAAAAAGGCTTACATTTGCTGCGCATTAACAAGTTTGTTCATTCCAACATGGCCTCGCTGAATCGATTCCAAAAGAACATTCAAGGGCGGAAAAGAGCTCTAGATTCTGGATTTATTCCTTGACGGAAGAAAAATGGCTGATCGTCGGCGAAAGGCCTGATTTCCAAGAGTTGAGCAGGAAACGATCTTGACTCCACGATTCCAATCGAAGAAAGAAATTTCTGCCGGTTACTCAAGAACAAATTTCTCTCCCGCAAGATTTACGTCCTCAAGACGTTAAAAGCAGACGACACTAATTGGAGTAATACTGTTTTTCCGTTGGCCTATTCCACGGAGTAATTTTTTTGGAGCGAGAAGGAAACTTTCCTTAAAATTCCATAAAATCTGGTGTCTCCTACAATAATGCTCCATACCTTCCATTGTCCTTTTCCAGGGAGTAATTTTTATGGAGCGAAAATGAACATTTCCCTAAAATTTGGTGTCTCCCACAATATTGCTCCATACCTTCCATTGTCCTTTTTCCATGGAGTAATTACCTTGGAGCGAAAATTACTCCATGGAAAAGGGCAATGGAAGGCATGGAGCAATATTGTGGGAGACACCAAATTTTAGGGAAACGTTCATTTTCGCTCCATAAAAACTACTCCATGGAAAAGGACAATGGAAGGTATGGAGCATTATTGTAGGAGATGGAATTTTAAGTTAAGTTTCCTTCTCGCTCCAAAAAATTACTCCGTGGAATAGGCCAACGGAAAAACAGTATTACTCCAATTAGTGTCGTCTGCTTTTAACGTCTTGAGGGCGTAAATCTTGCGGGAGAGAACTTTGTTCTTGAGTAACCGGCCGTAATTTCTTTCTTCGATTGGAATCGTGGAGTCAAGATCGTTTCCTGTTCAACTCTTGGAAATCAGACCTTTCGCCGACGATCAGCCATTTTTCTTTTCGCCGTCAAGGAATAAATCCAGAATCTAGAGCTCTTTTCCGCCATTGAATGTTCTTTTGGAATCGATTCAGCGAGGCCATTTTGGAATGAACAAACTTGTTAATGCGCAGCAAATGTAAGCCTTTTTTAAATAGCTTATTGTTTTAATAAATAAAGTAGTTTTAATGAAACGGGCAGTTAATTATTATTATTTACGTAAATTCAGTCTATTAAATAATAATTTTGAATTAAAATAAAATAAACCACGACCACGAGGTCAAGACATTTGAACAAGGCTTAAGAAATTTAACATAGATTATTAAAAAACAATTCTTAGCGATATATCGCCATTATTTCGCTAATAATTTAAATACATGGGATTATGTCGGTAAATTATTATTTTGTTAGGCTTAAAGTAGCACTTATTTTAAAATTAGGCATTGCCGTAATATTTGTAATGAATTTATTTTATTTTTAGACGAGAATTATTTTCTTGGATAAGCTGTTGCTGGTCATTCAGAGACGTTTCCAAGTAGACTTGGAAGTTCATCCGATGTTAAGGACCCTCAATACAGATGCCATCTTTCTTGGATTTGCGAAACACGTCATCCGATGTTAAGGACCCTCAATCCAGATGACATCTTTCTTGGACTTGCGAAATAAGTCATCCGATGTTAAGGACCCTCAATCCAGATGACATCTTTCTTGGATTTGCGAAACACGAGGCCTTCAAACTGAGATTGGACTTGAAGTTTTTCCGCCAATTAACTCAATTTTTTTCTTAAATTTAATCGGTAACTAGCCTACCCCATTTAATTTTTCGCGGTCAAATTTTAATTTATGGAACGCTTTAAATATTTTTTTGTAGAAAATTTTTGTAAACACCTCAATTGTTTTTTTCTCAATAAAATTTTTTTGCCGTGGCTCACGTTCTTAGTTTTCTTAAAAAAGTTTCGATATTGGGGATGGCTTGAATTTTTTAGGGTCTGGACTTAGGGTAGTATTTTTGGACCCTTTTTTAGGCTTTTTTTAACTTTTTTAAACAATTTAAGCTGGTTTTAGGCTAATTTTTTCTAAAACAATTTGATCATTCTATTTTTTGATATATAAGCTAAAATATGCCTAAAAGAGGGTCCTCAAAAAATAGGCTATCTGTTTAGAGCTAAAAAATTCAAACCTTCCCTCTTAATCAAATAATTTTTAAGAAAACAAAAAAAGTGGTTTAAGGCGTAATTTATTGAACAAAAAGTAAAAAAATAAGGTGTTTACAAAAATTTTCAACAAAAAATAATATGAAGTGTCCCGTAAATTGAAGTTTGAACGTGTAAAAAGAAATTAAGTAGTTGCAAATATAATTCTAATAAAAATTTGAATTTTCTAGATTCGGTGATGATCATCGTATCTTTGTAGAGAATGATTGCAAGGCCACCACAGGTTGAAAACATCTTGTATCGCAAATCCAAGGAAGATGTCATCTGGAATGAGCGTCTCTAACAAAGGTTGAAATCATCAGCTAGGAAACTTCTCCGAATGACCAGCAACAGAATATCCAAGAACGTCATGGCGTCTAAAAATGAATATATATTAATAACAAATATTAATAAGAATTAGAGGGGCCTAACAAAAAATTTTAATCTATGGATTTGTTTCCGTAAATTAGTGAAGAAAAACTTTGAATAATATTCCCAAAATCAAAATTTAAAAATCACACTAAATATTAAGCCAAATCAGAATTCAAGGGCTACTTTAAGGTCCTAGCAAAATAATAATTTAAGAGAAAAACCAAGTAAAATATTCCCATAAATATAATGTAAGAATTGCATTAAATATTAAGAAATTTCCATATCAGAATTAAACGGCTACTCAAGGTCCCAACAAAATAATAACTCACGGAAATACCATAGATTAAAATAATTTAAGAAAAAAACTACGTAAATATAAATTAAAAATCTCTAGCCTTAACTTCGCGTTCGTGCCTCACTTTAAAATTATTAATTTGACTTAATCTCCATAATTAATGAAAACTTATTAACAGTTAACCCTAATTAATTTAAACCATTTAATTTATTAAATAGACCGTAGTTCATTATCTAAAAAAATTAAATACTGCCTCGAATGAAATTTTAGAATCTCAAATCTATAATTTACGCGTAATAATTCTAAAATACCCTCGTTAATTTAAATTAAAACGACGGCATAAAGTAAAAACTTAGAGATTAGGCCCGGAAAATTTTTTATAAAAGGTTTAGCCTAGCCTAGTGCAACCTAATCTGGCCCCGTTAAACCATACGTTACTCATTTTAGGTAATATAGTTTCGCGCTGTTAAATGAGACCTAATTTGCTAACAGTCGAGGTTTATTATTTAAAATAGATATGGAATTTAATTTCCCCTAATATGAGCTCAAGTACTTGATTTAAGATGTTCTAAATTAAGCCTTGTCTAACTGACCTCGTGTCTGGAATTTTCTTATTGTGGTTAATTTTCAATAAATAAACATAATTAACTAACAATTAATTCTACCTAAGAAATTTAAACTCTAGGATTAAATAAAATAATAAATTGCTAGCTGGATGGCTTTGGATTATTGAAAGACTTTCACACATACCGTACTAGGCTTAACCTTTCGCGTTGATTTCAACGTTCTAATGGACATTCAATGGCGGAGAGCTTAGAGTCACGTCCCACCATCGGCGTAAAACGTGGCTTTCCATCCAATACTGCCTTCGAAAGTCAGTAATACGAGGAGCTGATCTAGGAACGATGTTGACTGGTCGCCGGCGCAGAGAGAAAAGAAACCTGGACAAGTGGCGTCTGAGTTTTATAGTAAATTTCGTCGAAGTGTGACGTGGGCGCTAATTCAAATTAGAGAAAACACCGTTAGGCCTATATAATATTATAGACAGCGCCCCTAGCGGCAAATTTCTTCATGTATTAGATGTCAGTAAATACGTAACTACGTATACAGCGCCCCTAGCGGGAAATGTTTTCAGGTTTTAGATGTCAGTAAATACGTAACTACGTATACAGCGCCCCTAGCGGCAATTTATGAACTATCTATTGCTTACACGAATGTCTAGCAGAATTTTATCATGTTTTAGATGTCAGTAAATACGTAACTACGTACTCAGCGCCCCTAGCGGCAATTTACGAACTATCTATTGCTTTCACGAATGTGGGGCATAATTTTATCATGTTTTAGATGTCAGTAAATACGTAACTACGTACACAGCGCCCCTAGCGGCAAATGTGTGAATGCTTAATAATCCGTTCATAACTAGTAAAAAAATAACAACCCGTAGCCCCTAAGTTTCCCACAATCACAATCCCGTATAAAATCGCTAACGAGTTTTTAGTGAGTAGCCCCTCGATGATTACTTGTAATCCAGACGCAACCATTAATCCCCATCCGTTTCAAATCACCAAAGTATCCCTATCCTTTTTAAAAGCGTGAATAAAAATCACCAATAAAAGAAAATTTTCATTAGTGAATAGCCCCTCGACGCGCTGCTTTTAACAGTGCTAAAGTGATTACCGGGAACCTATAATTAACCCATATTCCCAATCCTTTTTAATCTAATTAATGCATTTTAAAATCCTATATATGCCTGCTGTAACTTAATTGACAGAAAAGGAATAAAAAATGAGATTCATTAAATCGACGAACAATTTATTTATTCTATAGTACATTTATGTAGTATAAACAAAAGTATATAGATATAAAAACAAAAAGTAAACTTCGTTGAAACTTGCTCGCGGCGTGTGTTATGAGAAGCTCTCTTTTATCTCTGAATGGCGTCGATCCCGTCCCCTCTGCTTGGCACTGGGAAGAAGACGTGAATAGGCTCATAATGCGGCAGATGCTTGTATTTTTCTTTGAAATTAGAATAGTTCATTTTTAACTCATTATCGACATAAACACTAGTATTAATACTTAGAATGTTTTAGTTAGCACAGGAACTACAATAAAACACAAAAACTACAATAGAACGCACAGAAACTACAATAAAACACCATAAAACAGCATAGAACAGCATAAAACACAATAAAACAGCATAGAACAACAAACCACAGTAAAACAGCATAAAAACCCAATAAACAGTATAAAACACAATAAAACATCATAGACACACATTAAACAGCATAATCACACTTTAAACAGCATAGAAACACTATAAAACAGCGAAAACAGACAATAAAACAGCTTAAAACAGCATAAAAACACAATAAAACAGCATAAACACAAATTAAACCACTTAAAACAGAATAAAACAGCATAAACACAAATTAAACCACTTAAAACAGAATAAAACAGCATAAAACACAATAAAACAGCATAAAACACAATAAAACAGCATAAACACACATTAAACAGCATAAAACAGCATAAAAACACAATAAAACAGCATAAAACAGCATAGAACAACATAAACCACAATAAAACAATTAACAAACAAATAGAACAATAAGGTAACAAATTAAAAAATAAACGAGCAAATAAGAGAATAATTGAATCCAAAAATCAGATAGATAAAATTTAATCTACTTTTGAAAAGAGCTTAAGGTTATATCCAGCCCTGGCGATACCTTTTAGTATACCGTCACGTGATTACTGTTACACGCTTATTTCAAAATCAAGTTAAGCCTACTTTTTTACCTCTCCGAGTGACAAGGACTATATCTGAGCATAATTTTCTGTTATTCAACGAAGGCGACGAAGATAAGATACTCTTTTTTTTTTTTTTTTTGTTCCGTTTGAGGGTGACGAGCTAGGGCTTGACAAGCCTTACAGCTCCATAGGGAGGAAATGGGGGGCTAGGAAGAGGAGGGTGCGAAAAGTAATTTTTTGAGGCCTAATTTAAATTTTGTTAGGGACGTTAGGGAGGCGAGGTCTGAGGGTAGGGAATTCCATAGGGGAATGGACCGTCGAAAAAACGAGTGCTTCAGCGGGTTTTTACGCGAGGGAGGCAGGAAGAGCTTGAAAGAATGACCCCGGGTGGCATGGTTTGACGGGGCGCGCGAAAAATATTTTTGACCATTTGTGTGTAGTATACGAAACAGGCTGATAAGGTCAAGATAGGCCCGCCGATTGGACAATGGAACCCAGCCCAAAGAGGAAAGCCTAGATGATCGCGGGAGGTGACGTAGATTACACGGAATTTTTGACGCTCGACCTAGGACACTATTTAGCTGACGGATATCTTGGGCTTGATAAGGGTTCCAAAGTTGGCTACCAAATTCTACAATGGGGAGAATATAACTTGAAAATAGACGTGTCATGAGTGCGTTAGAAATTTTGGGGAAATTTGCTTTAATGGTCGCAAGCAGGCCGTTGGCACGACTACAGGTTTTTGTAATATGGGAATGGAAGGTGAGATTGTGCGAGATGTGTACACCCAAATCGCGACATTCATTAACACGCCGTATGTTTTGACCGCCTAGAAAGTAAGGGGACTGGAGAGCAGTGTCGACTTTAGATCGTTGGATTTGCAGTACCATTGATTTCTGGCCGTTAAAGGCCAGACCATTTACCTTGGACCAATCCTCAAGGCGGCTCAGGTCAGATTGGAGGAGGTTTACATCATCATATGAACGTATGACGCGATATAGCTTAAGGTCATCAGCAAAGAGGCATAAATGGGAGACTAGATTATCGGGAAGGTCATTAATAAATATAAGAAATAGCAGGGGCCCAAGAACGCTCCCCTGGGGGACACCACTAGTAACGGGAAGGGGTTTGCTTAGACAGTTGGACTCATTTTCGGAACTGATCGGATGGTTGGGAGAATCTGTTCTGCTCAACGCATATGCATGGATGGAACATTCAAAGCTTCACCAGCACTATTTTATCAACTCTCTACATTGCACTGTCTCGTTAAAAAAAAAATATTACCTCAGCTATTTGTATTTCTACCAGATAAATCTCGCGAAACTTATGATCGTATGTTTCGAGCCATACAAACAATCGCCGCAATCCGTGGTTTATCTTTCAGCCCTGCAGAATTCATGTGGTGCCATGGTGACAACGCGGATGCAAGAACGAACAATGATTGTGAAGGCACACATAACAAGTGGAACAAAGCGTTGTAGGTCCTTCATCCCAACATCTATGAACTCATACAGTTTATGAAAAGAGAAGAGGTCCATCAAGAAATTGAAATAGAAAACGATGAAGAACTTCAAATATCATTAGACATGTTGATTGATATTTAGTGGCAACTAGTCGCAAAATGTGTCTTTACGCGCTTCTTATTCTCACCAATTTAGAAATTTTATAATGGGACCAGTAAAAAATAATTAATACAAGGGTCACTGGTCCCAAGGACCAGTTTAATAATTCCAACATGAGGGGTCACTGGTCCCGAGGACCGCTAACAAAATCCACCTTATTTCCAACCCTGTTTGGGAGCCGCCCTGTTTCAAAGGCATCAATAAACAGGGCCGGAAATAAGCACAGGACACTGGACATTGTCCAATAAAATTTTTAAATGTCCCATAATTTTTTTAAAAACTAAGGGGGTCACTGGACATTTTGACCAATAAATTTTCCGATGTTTTTATAGCTTGACTATGAAGATGCAACACTATTTTTGCACACTCCGGTGGACAATGTCCCATAAATTTTCCAGTCAAAGGAGGGGTCACTGGACACATGTCCTATAAGAATTTCTTCTTATTTCCGGCCCTGTCAATAAACCTGTAAACCTTGCGTCGTGATGCGCGTGATCGGGTGGGCTATGGTTACTCTTAAGATTAAGACTGTAGTACCGCGTTAATAATAAAGATTTGATTACTATTTAATTATTAAGCCGCAGCGTACTAATTTTAAATTTAACATGAGATCAAGACAGTTTCCAGAACTAATTAATATTGATGAAAATGACTTGCCATATGAAGAAGAGATCCTTCGTAATCCGTATTCCGTCAAACACTGGAAACGCTATGTTGACTTCAAAAAAGATGCCCCAAAAGCGCAAATCAACATGATATACGAAAGAGCGCTTAAGGAACTCCCAGGTAGTTACAAATTATGGTATAATTACCTAAAGTTAAGATGCAAACAGGTGAATGGTCTCTGCATTTCGGACCCTTCTTACGAGGAAGTTAACAATGCCTTTGAGCGATCATTAGTCTTTATGCACAAGATGCCACGAATATGGTTAGACTATACCCAGTTTCTCATGGATCAACTGAAAATTACTCGAACAAGGCAGACATTTGATCGAGCTTTAAGAGCGCTGCCCATCACGCAACATCACAGAATATGGCCTTTGTACTTAAAATTTGTCAGGATGCATAATATCCCTGAAACAGCGGTAAGAGTGTATCGAAGATACCTAAAACTCAGCCCAGAAAATATGGAAGAATATGTAGAATATCTTAAATCCGTCGACCGATTGGATGAAGCTGCTATACAGCTGGCAGCGATAGTCAATAATGAATATTTTTCGTCAAAAGAAGGGAAATCTAAGCATCAATTATGGAACGAGCTCTGCGACCTCATATCCAAAAACCCAGATAAAGTTCACTCCCTCAAAGTTGACAGTATCATAAGAGGAGGTTTGAGACGTTACACGGATCAAGTTGGAAAACTGTGGAACTCCTTAGCTGATTATTACATCAGAAGCGGGTTATTTGAAAGAGCGAGAGATATTTACGAAGAAGCTATTCAAACTGTCACGACTGTTAGGGACTTTACCCAAGTCTTTGACGCGTATTCTCAGTTTGAAGAGAGCCTCATCAATGCCAAGATGGAAGCAACGGGTGAGAATGGTCCGTCTGAAGAGGATGACTTGGATATCGAAGTTAGACTCGCTCGTTTCGAGGACCTTATGGAACGTAGACCTCTGTTGCTGAATAGCGTTCTCTTGAGACAAAACCCCCACAACGTTCACGAATGGATGAAACGAGTCAAACTATACGATGATAAACCTTTGGAAGTTGTCAATACTTACACAGAAGCTGTACAGACAGTAGAACCAAAACTGGCTGTTGGAAAACTAAACATGCTTTGGGTTAATTTTGCTAAGTACTACGAGGAAAGCGGCCAAATTGAAGACGCTAGAACCATTTTCGACAAGGCCACCCAAGTATCATTCACCAAAGTTGATGATCTGGCGACTATTTGGTGTGAATGGGCAGAAATGGAATTGCGTCATGAAAATTACAAAGGAGCTTTGAAATTGATGCAAAAGGCAACAGCAGCCCCTCCTCGAAAGGTAGCGTACCACGATCAGAGCGAGAAGGTCCAGATGAGATTGTATAAGTCATTGAAAGTCTGGTCTTTGTGCGCCGATTTGGAAGAAACCTTTGGTACTTTTAAGTCAGCCAAAGCGGTATATGATCGCATAATTGATTTACGAATCGCCACACCCCAAATTATTATCAACTACGGTTTATTCTTGGAAGAAAACAACTATTTCGAAGAAGCTTTCAAAGCCTACGAGAAGGGTATCGCGTTGTTCAAGTGGCCAAATGTTTACGACATATGGAACGCGTATTTGACCAAATTCTTGAAACGTTACGGAGGCACCAAGTTGGAACGAGCCAGGGATCTTTTTGAACAATGTTTAGAAAATTGTCCCCCTAAATACGCCAAGAATTTGTACCTGTTATACGCGAAGTTAGAAGAAGAACACGGACTCGCGCGTCATACTATGACCATTTACGATCGATGCACCAAAGCAATTCCACCGGAAGAACAGTTTGAAATGTTCAACATATACATCAAAAAGGCGGCGGAACTCTACGGCGTCACCTACACGCGTCAAATCTACGAAAAGGCCATCGATTCTTTGCCAGACAAACAAGCGATTGAATTTTGCGTCAAATTTTCGGAACTAGAGACGAAGCTAGGCGAGATTGACAGAGCCAGGGCCATTTACGCTCATTGCAGTCAGATGTGCGACCCAAGAACTACAGCCGATTTCTGGCAGACTTGGAAGGAATTCGAAGTTCGTCACGGTAACGAAGACACCATGAGAGAAATGTTGCGCATCAGACGAAGCGTTCAAGCTACTTTCAACACTCAAGTTAATATCATGGCCGCCCAGATGCTAAGCGCCGCCGTGTCTGAAGCTGGAATTTCCACCACTAAACCAATCGCTTCCGACGCTACATCAGCCAATAGCATGGCGGAATTGGAAGCTAAGGCTAAAGCGTTAGCGGAAGAGGCTCAAAGAGATCAAGCTCGAATGCCAGGAAGGAAAGACATCGCCTTTGTTCGAGGAGACACTGTGGCGGCTGAAGAAAATTTAGCAGAAATGAGCAAGAGCGCCAATCCGGATGAAATTGTTATTGATGACGCTGATGACGAGTCCGACACTGAAGCTCAAGTTCAAGAAGTTCAAATTGAACAACAAATTGTACCTAGAGAAGTTTTTGGTTCTCTTAGAAAAGAAGATGATGATGATTAGAATAAAATTTTAATTTAATGATTATCTGTCTGTATAAATTTCAAAAATTGAAATAACACTCACGCGCGTCGTAACTAAACTATATTAAACATATGTATATGTACAATTCTCTAACGTTTTCAATCATAAATTACTGTTTCAATTTAGACCTTACTCTCTCTCTAAACCGTTTTTGACGTCTCTGTTGTTTCTCCCGTTGTTTTTCACTCCTGGGTAATGTAAAAGTTATACACTGAAAAATAATAAACTTTATGATTAAATTTAATTGGCAATGTATATTATTATTTTGGTCAAAACTTTACCTGTTCATCTAGAAAATTCATTAACGTTGGCATAGTTAATTTGATTCCATTCAGTTTTAAGCTCGCATGCAATTCCTTCAAAGGTATAGGCTAAAAATTAAAAAAGAAAATTAACAAAGATACGGCTTTAATGGGATCCAGGAATACCTTATAAGTTAAAATCTGCATATGCAATTCCGGATCGCTTTCAATGAAAAGTTTCAACTTTCTCTTGTAGTCCAAATCGTCAATAACTTGACTCTCTTCTATAGTGGACTCTTCTAACATTTCAGTTCCTCCACTTGAACTAATAATGAAAAGGGACTCCATTTTACTGTTACCAACTTATCATTGAATAAAATCTTACCTATTGGACCCCTGAGAACTTGAGATATCGCTACTCGAATCCTCAACAACATTTTTCGTCGGCGATTTACCTTTCTTAGGTGGAGGCATTTGACTCGTTGATGGCGACCCATCCGAATCTGACACATCTAAAAATTTATAAAGACAGTTAAAAAAGATTTCACACTTATTATAATCAATATTTTTTCTTTGTACAAGGATGTGTCGCGTCATAAATGTGCGTTAGAATTGGCACCGCCTTGCTTCTTGGTAATGCCTTGACACCAAATTTCTTCAAAGCGTCTTTGAGTTCCGGTGTTACCATCGTTTTATAATCCGGCATAGGTGTAACCGGTGGTGTTTGTTTGTTTTTCTTCTTTATTGGCTGACTACTTGGAATATGATTACAATTTTTCCTTTTGGAAGGTTCTGGTTGCGTCAAAGATATTTTTCTCTTGGTATTAAGTTTGCTATTTCTCTTATTAGGAGTATCATCCACGTTTTCTGGTAAACTCAGTGTCTTAGGTGACGAAGAAATGATTTCATTTTCTTCGGAAAACGGCGATAAATTATCCACATCGGGTAAATCAGAAAAATTTGATGATTTTTCAGCCTCATTATTATCAGGTTTGCTCCTTTTCTTGTTTTCCGGTGTCAGGACTAAATGACGTTTTATTCTGGTGTTACTTTTATTACATTCAGTTGAGATAATTTTATTATCAGTTGACACTTGTAAAGCATTTCTCCTTAGACGTTCCGCTAGAGGTAATGGAGTTTCCTGCGAAGATAATTCCACACATTCGGGGCTGTTCCTCGGAGATGAATTTTGACTTTCGAATTTTACGCTTTCTATACTGATATTGAAGCATGGTGGTTCGATTTCATCTTCACACTCGCTATCGGACGCAAATATATCCGGAGAAAGACAGCGTTTCCTTTCCTCAATTTGTTTAATATGTTCTTCGGGAAACAGAATTTTTTTACCGTCTCCAGTCGTTAGACTACTTTTTGGGGATTCAGAACTTATTGAATCTATTTTAGACGGTGTTTTGGAATTTGACGGTTTGGTAGGTGACGTCTCTGTGGACTTTTTATTCAACCACACACCGGATGTTGGAGATGCCATTAGGTTTTTACCCTTTGGGGAAAATTTCTTAACGGGAGACTTAGGCGATCTCTTTTTGTCACTCTTATACGCGGTACAATCGGGAAAATCATCTACAGGGCTGTTATCAACAACGGTAAACAATCCATTTCTTACCCTGTCCATGAATGACATATTACTCTCTATTTTCACCGGTTTTGGAGTGGTAACATCATTCGAGACTAAATTTTCGACAATAGTTTTTTCGGCAGACACGGAGTTACAGTCTTTCGGTAAATCATCGGAAGTATTTAAAATTTCTATGGTTTTTTCATGCAAACTTTTAAGAAGAAAACTTCCATCGGGCGAAACAACGCTTAAATAATTCGCGTCTAAGCTTGAATTGTCACGCTCACAGTTGTTATTATAAAGGTTATCATTTGAAGATGAACTATTAATGCTAATTATTGCTGGGGAATTTCGATCAATCTCTTGATTAAGTAAAATTGTATCACCGAAGTGAAATTTATGATCATCTTTATCAACCGGTTTAGGGGAAATCTGGGGGTTTTCTTCTTGATTAGAAACTTTATCAGATTGTTTATGACTTTTATCACTATCACGTAAGTCTACCACAGCAACCGGGTCATCTCGCGAATTTACGTTATTTGCAATATTAATTTCTGGCAAATCTGAGCTTTCACTATTAATAATTAAAACCCGATTAGCATGCTGATTTGACGAGCTAGTAACGTCTTCGCAATTTAAAAAACTGTTGCTATTTTTTTGTACGGGTAATGTGTCACTGTTTGTTGTTTTGGGTAAACTAGCGACACTTTTTTGACAAATCAGTACAGTGCCGCCGTCAGGTTGACCGAAAACGTTATCGCTACCATGATTGCCATCTGATAATTCACCACTTTCTTCGCGATCAGGTAAAAAAACGCTACTATCGCCGTCATCATCTTCGTTTGAAGATTCACTAACCTCCCGCGAATCTTCAGCTTTACCTTCATTATTGTCTTGAGTTATAAACCGAGATAGAGATAAAACAACATCAAGGTTTAAGACATCGTCCCAATTGGTACTTGAACTAGGCTTGAACAATTTTGAACTTTTATCTTTGCTCGAGGAAGTGTTGGGTTCTTTCCAAACGCTATGAATTATGTTATGCAGCGTCTGATCGGCCAATTGATAAACGCTATTTTCATTTTCTTCCGCGAATGAATCTTTTGACGACTTATTCTTGTTCAGAATATCAAGTAGATCATTTTGTTCAAATCTAAGAAAGAAAGAAAGGATTAGGAAAAAAACTCACTGTGTCACATCCGTGTTACGTTACCTAACTGCTAGATTTTTTAAATCTTCTAACATTGAATCATCAAAGTCACATTCTCCCGAATACACAAATTCAAGAAAACGTAAAACAGTTGAATGATTATATTCTTTTAAATCCAAATTGTCATTGGTGGAAAATTCCTATGGAACAAATTACAGCTTTATTATTAAACTTGGGAATTTTTCTCTAAAGAATTTAAATACTTCTAGCAGTTTCGGGCAGCGAACTGAAATAATAATTCGATGAATTGGTATTTGGCCGTCTTTCATCGTTATAGTTGCATCTGAAAAATCTTTTTTGCCAACAATTTTCGAGTAATCTGATGAAATTTTTCGTTGCGCGGTTATTGTCTCACACTAAGATAATGAAGATAACATAAATTTATTACTAAAAATTTAAATTACGCCTATTTATATTTTAATTACCTTTTGAGAAAGAAATCCGCCTAAATTATCATCACAGGGTTGTTGATTTTGACACTGCGTTAATTGAGGTGTACCAATTATAACTCGACTTGATTCATCAAAATCTATCCTTGATTCCTGTAAAAATAATTAATTACTAAAGTTATTAAAGGTTTTTATATAGTAACAGAATTAACGCGCATTTACGCTAGAAGCCAAGCTTTGTCGTCCAGCAATTTGCGATAAATGCAAATGTTTTGGTCTGAAGCTGATAGACATTTTATTCGCGTCTTCTCTCTCGACAAAATCTTCAATGTAGAAATCGTTTCGGGATAAATCTCCCTTCAAACCCGAAATAAGCCAAAGTTTGCATTTTATCGGTGTTCGATGCCAGTTAAAAACTTTAGACGGTGTTAAAGTAAACTGAAAGAATAAATAGAGTTACAAGGGTACACCGAGCTCTAGTCTACAACAAAATAACAAATAAACCTACTTGACCCTCCAGCAATTCTGAAACTTTGTACTGAAGTTGTTTGGAACGTTCTTCATCCGTTTGTAAAGCCAGTTTGTAGATTTTCTCGGGTTTCCTGTAACATATAGTTTTAAATTAATTTATTTTACTTTCATTTACGTTCGTATGGTTACTATTCACTTTTTCCTTCCTTTGGCTTTAGGTATTGGTAACGTGGCTCCAGTAAATAAACTGCTGAACCTCGCTTGATCCGCAGCTGGATTATCACTTTCCGAAGGACTAATTTCAGGAGCTGAATTTTCTGCCACTTGTTCTTCTTGAAGCGAGGCGGATAAAGCCATTGCCATTTGAAGTTCGGCTTCCTCCTGACTATAAGTTTCTTTATTTAAATTTAGTTTAAAAAACGCTATTTAAAGTTAATAAATGTTTTATACTCTTTTGGTAAATTAATCTGGAAAACATTCTTCTTTTTCTTTACCGGTCTAAGTAAAAATAATATAAATAAATACTTAAATTGTAAACGATAAGCTTGCGAACAAATACTTTGGTTTTGGTTTAGGTAAATTAGGTAACCCCAAGGCTTTTCTTTCAGCTTCGTGTCTCGCTGTAAGTTGAGCAGCTGCTAAAAGCTTTTCAGGTTTTAAATTTAATTTCTTTCCACATTGTTTCAGATGAGTTGTTCTACCCTAAAAATCGACTTACGCGTTAATTGTATAATCGCGCCTAACTTGGGAAACTGCTTAGTAATTACTTCGGAAGTAGGGTGGTCAACTCCGCAAAATGGGCAAGGGAAAGACATCATCTCTTCCACAGTAGGAATTTCTTCACCACATCTATTAACGTGTTGAATTCGCCTCTTTTTCGACATGTGTGTAATATCTTCATTGCAACGTGAACAAGTTTCCCGTTGTACTTCTTTCTTGGAAGCACTAGCTTCGTCATATTGAATTCCGCAAATTATACCATTCTCAGGCACATTCTTCTTTGAGAAGCTAAATTTATTCAGGCAACACGTTTTTATATGGTTTTGCAGATCGTTCACGGTTTTGTCACAAATTGGACATATGGATGGCTCTTGCGGACAAGGGTCCACCTCTTTTACATTCAGTTTTGTTAGTGTTTTTTCCTTTGTAAATTCTTCCTCGGGTGACATTGTCTTTTCAACACTTTCAGAGCGATTTCTTTCATTTGCCTGCGATGATACGGGCTTAGATAAATCTACCGATGATTCCGCAGCTGCTCTAATACGCGCGTAATCTTGACATGGTTGCAAATTTTTTGAAACTGAACACTTGTCAATAGTTTTCTGAGACTTATTGTTGGATACGTTTGAAGTTGGTTTAGTCCGCGACTCATTTACAGATGTTTCTTTTATCAAAGTTTGGCATTTGAATATTTCCCTTTCCCCTGATATTGAAATAGGCTTTTCCACAAATTCCACATTTTTCAAGAAATTTTTTCCAACTAATTTATCCTTTTCATCCAAAGGTAAAGCGTTACATTTTATATCAACAGCTTGAGACAATTGTACTTGTACTAAAGTCTCTTTTTTATTAATATTTCTAGATGAAGTTGATTGAGATTTTTTAGAGGAATCAGAATCTAAATTTTTATTTGTTAGCGCTACCGATTTGCTTTGTGATTTTGAACTGTTTTGTGATGAGCGAATTTTTCGAAGTTTCCTTGGCTAAATGAAAAATAACATAACTCGTTCATAAGCCAATTTCACATTTTTTCTTTTATTAAACTAAATAATTACATTACTACCTGAATTTTAAAATCATCTAACGAATCATCTAAATTATCAGCTTCAACCGATTGGGTACTATTGCTTTTACACTGGTTTTGACTTCTTTGCGACATTTTGTAAAAGATAACGGAGATGCTTCTTGATATTACGTTCTACCAGGGTCGGCGTCAGTGTCATAGGTAGCCATATGTTTGCGAATATGTTCAGCTGACGGTGGAGGTGATAAAAGCAAAAGTGCATATTTATTTTGCTCTCCTAAAATTATTTCTTCATTCAAGCGCTGATCTTTGGTTTTCTTAAAAACTAAACTGAAAAAGAGTTAATTTTATTCGAATGGCATTAAAAATTACGGAAAAATAACCAAAGAATGGGTTTATTTACAAAATTGGTACGCCAATTAAAGTAACCACAGAAGCAATGAACCCAAGAGTAAATCGGTTTCTGTATTTCGCGGCTATTGTTCCTCTTAATTGGTTAAAAGGAGGTTTCTTCATGATAAAGGCTTAGGCATAAAATGTTACCTTAAAGATTTATTCTTTTAAACATAATTACTCACTAAATATTAAATAATAACTATGAAACAGACCGTTCCCGTTCACGGAACACAGTGCCAGAGCCAATTTTAAAATAAATTCACGTGGTCATAGGTCAAATACATTTTCTAATGTCTATGGTAAAATAATATATATATTCGTTCAGTGCAACTAAACTTTTGCTTTTGGTTATAAAATTCAATCTTGTTAGTAAAAAAGGTTAATGCGGTTCAAAGAACCGAACGCGCTTGAAAATAAATAATAAATGATTTTTCTGTAGACGCTGGCGGACCATCGAAAGACGGAGAAATAAGTTAAAATTAATTTTGCTTCTAGTTTGAAAGCCTTATTTTCAGATTTAATATTATGCGCTTAATTAAGTTGTGATTGCTAATGGGCCTAAGTTAATCCGCTGTAAACTTAGGCCTGAATCTGCAAAGTTAGGTTTGAATAATAAGCCAAGGCTTAAAACTCTTTTGGCCAAATCTTTAACTTGATAAGTAGAAACAACAACATGTTTGCGATTAGAGCCCCGTTAGATAAAGAAAAACCCTGTCCTTGCTGCAAATTATGGAAAAAGAGCAAGGCAGGTGAACCACATCGACACTATGGCGAAAAAGACCCAAACCGACCCTTCCATTGCGAAGTTTGCAACAAATCATTTCGCCAGGAAGCCCATTTGAAGAAACACCTCAATGTTCACACAAATGAAAAGCCTTTTCCTTGCCACATCTGCTCGAAGAGATTTGCCAGCAGCGATACCTTAAAGAAACACCTACGTATTCATTCTGGAGAAAAGCCATTTCCTTGTGAAATATGTGGGAAAGGGTTTAGACAAAAAGCCCATGTTGAGCGCCATATGAAAAGTCACAACAAGACTCCTTTCTACGCGGTGGAATTGCAGGGAGGAAGTCAGGTTGTACCAGCGAGTCGAATTAAAAATGAACCTAATTTTGGTCGAAAAAACCACAACATCCATCTTCCATCAGGGTCTACCATCACTCATCATACTCAAATTCCTCTACATATACCAATACCCCAAATTCATAGACCTTAAAATGGTCTTTACTACTATTTTAATTCATAATAAAATAATGCAATGTTTATTTCTTTGATGTTTTATGTATTTTTAAGTTCAGAACTCAACTGGGATAGTGTACTTGCGCATTTGTTCATGACTCAAACTTGAATGAATTAAACTTGTGTTGTATATAAATAAAACGCCTTATGATTATGTCTCGTAAAAGATCATTTTTACCCACATATTAAAATTAGAAATTTAAACTATATTACATCATTGCTACGCTAAATATCACGAGTGGATCCCCTAATGTTATTTACATACTTTTGATATCTATGGATTTTCCCATACCCATTGGCAAAGAGAATATAAGGGAGGAGTGGAAGCTCCCCCGCTCCACAAGCGTAAATAGTTATGTCTCGCCTAAATTATACTAGCGGTACGAGGGAGTTTCCGGCTCAGTCGCGCCACCTACGATACCGTTTAATGTCTCAAACGGAAATGCCTCGGTACTGCGCATTGAAGATGCGCGGTAGAAAAGTGTGACAAGATTTTCCCCTCTTTCCACTCCTCCCCTATACTCTCTTTGCCGTTGGTAAGGAATATAACCAGCAGATGGTGCCAGCGCATCACTATGAGACAATATTAACAGAGTGCGGAGGATTAAACTCCTATGCATTCTAGAGGACAGCAGCACCGTACACAAAATGAACCCCTCCTACTGGAAAGCGTACTGGCTTTCCTAACAATTTTATTTCTCCTCTCAGCGGATAGGCGCTGAAGTGTTAATATATTTATAGCGTAGAGTTTACGCGTCTAGAATTGCATTGTCTTTGGCCAGAGAGTTGGCTAAAATTAGGCGTAATTGGGATCATGCTGTTCTTAATAAGTGCAAAAAATACAAATTGAAACAATATTTAAATTAATATTCCATAAAACGGGGAGTCTTATGATTAACTGTTTTCTGATCGAACCGCCGCGAGTGCTAAAAAGGGCCTAGGTTGAATGGTGAATTCTAACTTAGGCCTGCTGTTTCTGTCTATGTTGAGGAGGACTCTAAAGGAGGGATGCCCTAAAAGAAGCCAAGGCCCTTGGCAAAATTAATGTCGTCCCACCACAACAAGGATATATTTCTTAGTGGTATTCTAAGCAAAAGCAATTTGGGTATAGTTCCTAATGGCCAAGTGTCCGAGCACCTACACACTGTGCGTGTCATAGAAAAAGCCTGTCCTTGCTGTAAACTTTGGAAGAAGAAAGGGGACTCCCATAAACATTACACCGAGAAAGACCATAATAGGCCCTTTCACTGCCAAGTTTGTGGTAAAACCTTTCGACAAGAAGCGCACTTGAAAACCCATTGCAGAATTCATAAGGACGAACGACCTTTTGCTTGTGAAACTTGCGGGAAAAACTTTAGAGGACAAACGAGTTATAAACTTCACAGGATGATTCATGATGGGGAAAAGTCATTTATTTGCGAAATATGCAACAAGAGTTTCCGTCAGAAAACTCACTTAAAATCCCATCAACTAATCCATACCAGAGAAAAACCATATGTTTGCTATGTTTGTAGTAAAGGCTTTGGACTGTCAAGCCGTTTGAAAACTCATTTAAGGGTCCATACCAATGAGAAACCTTACGCTTGCCACGTGTGCAATAAGAGATTTGGCTCTTCAGTAAGACAATAATAAGGCTTTGATTTTTAACCCCGAGAAATTAGCTTAGTCTCACTCTCAAGTAAATAGCATTTTTCAAGACAAAATTTTAGTGTTTTACTTACTATTTAGTCCTTCCTCCTAAGATTAAATTAACTTTAAGACTACTAAACTATGTAACTAACAAACAACAACAAAAAAAAACAATTAGCAGACGACAAAATAAATAAGCAGATTGAAAAGGGTGTGATATATAGACATAAGTGCAAGGCAGGACATAAGTTGAAGCCCGTTTTTGTAATTTTAGATTTTAGAATACAAAGATAAATGTAATTTTTTTTTTTTTTTTTTCAGGATACCCTCAAGAAACACCTGCGAATTCATTCTGGAGAAAAACCGTACCCCTGTGAATTCTGTGGCAAGGGCTTCCGCCAAAAAGCTCACTTGGAGCGTCACTTAAAAAGCCACACCAAAGAATCAGTGTATTCTTTTCAACTTACGGGAAACAATCTCCAAGATGCGAACCATCCAACGAGTTCAAAATCCTCTAACTGTAGAGGAAAGAATAACAATAACCAAAATCCTCAAAACGTCATCGCTCAAGTCCCAGTCTCTATTGCCATACCAATATCCCTTACTCCATTGCAAATACCCCAGCTACAAAGACCCTAAAATGGCTCCCAAAAAATATATTCGTCATTCATCTATTTGTTAGTCCCATTTAGTGTAATTGTTATGATCCATTACCATTGTGAAAAAAAAAAAAAAGAAAAAAAATGCCATTTTTGTGTAAATTTTTCTCTTGTTTAAAAAAAAAAAACCATACAAAATCGTCAAGCGTGTGTGTGTGTGTGTGTGTGTGTGCTATCAGCATCAAACTGGAGTCATATTCTATGAGAATCTGCATTTTTACTGATAAAAGCTAGAAATAAAGAGCTTTATAGTCTAAAATATGCAAAAAAAAAAAAAAAAAAAATAAACCTAGGACTTGGAAGAATACTTTTGTATTTAACTGCATTACAACAATGTGATGCCAGACTTCTACATGCATTTTTTATAAGAATTAATAAAATGGCCGACAAAAAGGTTTCTAACGGCGACTGCAGGACGTAAATTGGTCGAAAACTATATCTACTCTATTACCTTTACTCTTTCTTAAGTGTTTTTGAATGCGAATTGTATAGGAAAAAAAAGTAAAAAAGAATGTATGTGGTTTTTTTTTCCCCCACCTTCAATCGGATGCAGGGTCAAAAACGCAGCAAAGTGTCTCTTGTAGGCCCTTAAAACGGGTATTGGTTCCGTGAAATTACCCAACAGTTAACCCGTGAATCTGAAATGAATTAAGATAATCTGAAATCATCATTTATTTTGTGAATGCTAGTGTATGAAAAACGTTTGGTTTTCATCATGATTTCAAAAGACCCATTTTTGTATGACTATTTTTAAATGACCTAATAAAAAATTAGTCCTTTTTGCGTCACTTATAGTTGAAGTAGTATTTTTTACGGGGTTTTCAAGAGGTACCAACAACCAGTTGCGCAAAATATAGTATTTTAGCGACTTGGAAAAGACTCCCAGAAACCGATTTTTTTTTGGGACGTTTTGATCCGTTCTATGACGTCAGAGAGTACAAGGCTTTTTTCGGACGGTCAACTCGACTGGAAAATATCATAAATAAATAAGATCCCGTTATAAGTGGGACGCATTTAAGTAATTTATCCAGTGATTTCGCGGCTATAAGATAAAAAGCGATAAAGTTAGAATCAAGAAGTAAATCATTTGAATGTGGTTTTATTTTTCAAAAGGTATCACATCACAAAAAAAAATGGGTGAAATTTTAAAATCTAATCATATGTTAGTATAGAACAGGTACTCATCCTCTAAACCGAGAAATCGGTATGTCTTTCGCTAAATCTTCTTGCCTTAACGGACCAATGGGAGATCTGTTCAGTAACCAAAAGTGACGTTTACTCGCGCCAGAAGCCCGAAAATAACTATCAGTTCCGTGGAGACGATCCATGAACCCGATAAGCCCAAAGTTATTGAAATACCTTACCAAAATGGCAGTGTGAATGATCAATTTAAATTGATTGATTAAATCTAAGTACTTACTTCAGGTGATGAAAATCATGAGCTTCTGGAGAGGGTAAGAGAGGTAAATGATATCCGGAATGGATAATCACCCCGAAAGGAGACGCAAATGTCAACCAAACAAACTGAGTGGCTACGTGTGATCCCAATAACGCCGGTCCCAAAACTGTCGGAAGAGCATTGGCGAAAAAATGCTCGAGTGGGTGACAATAGACAGCCGATATTGAAATAGGTGCTATGAACTCGTGATGTTGTTTGTGGAAATATTTATAAAAGAGCGAAGTATGCAACAACCTACGATAAAAGCATAAAATATTAATTATTATTATTATCCCTAATATGAATTTATTGCCTTCCCGCTTGAATCTATTTTTCACTAATAATATTCATAAATGTACACCTATGAGAGTAGTAAAACATAATCTCCTCAATGATTATGAAACCAATGATATCCAGGATTGTCTTTCCGAGTGTTGGGGCTATTGGAGAATCATTATAACCAATTTGTTTCTTAAGTAGGTAACACAAATAGATAGCGGGAATGGTAACGAATGTCTGATTGAATAGAACGTTCGCCGTCACTTGAACAATACGCCAAAGAGGAATCTACGGAAAACTGAATCAAATGCTTGATACTCAAACAGACCATATGAAAAACACTTACGGGATAGTTAGTGGGATTCGCCTCTTGTATTTTATATTTTAAAATGAATGCAGGCTTGTTTGTGATATCAACAAAAGTGAAAAATAGCCCAAAACTCCAGTACATAATCATTATTAATATCCAAGAACCTATAAAAAGACCTCATGGATGAACTAAATATCACGCAATTCTAATTGGAGTCGATTAACCCAAAGTTATGAATTTTTATGATATTAAAATTTGTCATATGTAAAGGGGACTTATATCCTCCAGTGTTAATTAATATCAAGATACTACATTGGCAAACGTAAACCGTTCAGTTTCAATCAGTACTTGATTATCTTGCCACACAGAGAGCTTGACAACACTGCTGAGAGAGATAGGGGGGAGGAATTTTCTGTAAGTTCTTTAGTGAAAACTAATCCAAAGCTACAGAAGGAACTTATAACCTCGAGTTAATCGACTTTAAATTGATATTGTTTACGACATACCAAATACGTGTAGAATAAACTGGTCATGGTTGGCTAAAGAAGATACGCGTTCCCATAACGCTTGTAAGGGAGGTTGCAATGAATGGTATCCGGCCATAAACAAGCTACAACAACATGTTCAATAGTTATTCTTTAACAGACAGACACAATTCGAGTTAAAATAAAATTGTAAATCCATTGTTTTACATAATCGAAACTTAACTTTCATAATTAATTTACGTTAAAAATAACATTCATTCAATAAATAGATATGAAAAAAAGAAATCCCCTTAAACTGATTGTGAATGTTTCGCTATTATTAAATTATTTTGAAAAATAAAATTTCTGTTTTCCATTTCATTAATAATTTTGAACTCATCTTTTCTCTGTAATTTACTGTTAAGTAAATGCGGAAGTGTGAACAATTAATTTAAACTTAACTAAAGGGTTCTCAGTAAGAAAACAGCCGCTCTTGTTCTACTTGTGCCTCAAAAACATTTTATTAAAAAAGTAAATCAAAATAGTGAACTTAAGGACTCTTTCACAACAACGTTTTGAATTTCTATGAGAGCTCTCGCTACAAGTTGCACTTATTTTGATCTACACAACTTTACAGTTCGCATTATCTTAAAATTTCTTGTGAAGTGTTTCGTTATGAGAGAATTTCGAAGTGGAAAAATAAATATAAAACCAGATTTAATATGTATATGGAGTGAGAGAGAAAGGGCGCTAATTAAGGATAGAGAACAGATATATTTTATACAGAGAAATATTAACAGAAAAAAAATTATAATATTGAAGGGAAGTTTTGCATCAATGGAGAAATGTAAAAGATGAACGGTAGATTTAACCCAAATGAGAGAAATATTAAAAGTTAATAGCCATAATTAAATTTTACATAGAGAAAAATAAAAGACAACCAAACTCTGCTTAGGGAAAAATAAAAGTTTAAGCCAAAATTTGTTAAAGAAAAATAAGCCTAAAGGATAAAGATTTAACAATGTTAGAAAAATAGGCCTAAAGAATGATTTTACAATGTTACAAAAATAGACCTAAAGAATGATTTTACAATGTTAGAAAAATAGTCCTAAAGGATAAAGATATGTTAGAGAAAAATAGGTCTAAAGGACAACGATATGTTAGAGAAAAATAGGTCTAAAGGACAACGATATGTTAGAGAAAAATAGGTCTAAAGGATAAAGATGTGTTAGAGAAAAATAGATCTAAAGGATAACGATATGTTAGAGAAAAATAGGTCTAAAGGATAAAGATATGTTAGAGAAAAATAGATCTAAAGAATAACGATATTTTAGAGAAAAATAGGTCTAAAGGATAAAGATATGTTAGAGAAAAATAGATCTAAAGAATAACGATATGTTAGAGAAAAATAGATCTAAAGGATAACGATATGTTAGAGAAAAATAGGTCTAAAGGTTGAAGATATGTTAGAGAAAAATAGGTCTAAAGGATGAAGATATGTTAGAGAAAAATAGGTCTAAAGGATGAAGATATGTTAGAGAAAAATAGGTCTAAAGGATGAAGATATGTTAGAGAAAAATAGGTTTAAAGGATGAAGATATCTTAGAGAAAAATAGGTCTAAAAGATAAAGATGTTAGAGAAAAGTAGGTTTAAAGGATAAAGATTTTATAATATTAGAGATAAAGGTTAAAGATTTTACAATACTAGAGATAAATAAAGGTTGAAGATTTTACAAGGTTAGGGAAAAAACCTTAGTTTACTTGCGTTAAGAAGTATGGAAAAGAAAGCCAGATTTTCCATGAGCGACATTTACTCAACTTTCCATATAGATAATAAAGAGGGTAATCCATATCACACATCACTAATCCAACGATACCGTTCACTCAAAATTCATCGATAACATATTCACACATAATTCGCGTAATCAAACCATTATCGAAATCAATCGATTAGCGTACCTAATTATGTCAAATCGGGGTAGAATGACAGATAAAACACCGAGTATCATCACCGCGTAATAAAAACTCCTACCGAGCCCTTTAACTTTCATTTCTGCTGTTATAAAGAATTAATAAATTGATTTATCTCTCTATCAAAAGAGTCGAATGGATTGTGAGAGGCATTCCTCAAGAGATAGTTTCTTATATATACTTCCAAAAACAGAAACGCATTAATCGGAAGCTATCAAGCGTAAAAAAATCTTCTCGGGGAACTAATAACGGTGCCATTTGCTTGGAAAATTAAAAAGGGTGCTTTAAACAATTTTTAACTTCCAGTTTTAATCAATCTCAACCTCAAATTTGAATGATAGTTATTTCAATAAAGATATTCATTAAGAACTTTTAAGTTTAGACTGCGTTCTTTGTGTTAATCTACTCGAAAAAAATATATAAAATATCAGTGCGATTGTATGAAAAGCGAAAAAGCTGGAATTCCTGGAGAAAACAAAACGTTAAAGAGTCAATTCGAGAGAATAGGGCATGAGAGAAAATGAAATCTATAAATAATCATTAACATAAAAAGGTGAAATTTCCCGCTGTCAATCTAGCCTCGCTTTGACGGATTACAATTCCTAAGAACTCTTTGAAAAGATGAATTTGTTTGTTCTCCGGGCTGGGGTTGAGTTCTATGAAAAGGTCAATCCGTTATATACCCAGCAGAACTTAAAGGGATAATGTCAATAAGGAAGAGAAAACTTGGGTTCCAAAATGGAACGTTTAAAAGAAAATATATGTATTTGATCAGTGGGTTATATTTCAAATGCGTCAAAGGGAAGTTAAACGACGTGATTAAATCCACATCGTGCACCAAATTTCGCTTTTATTAGACTATTATAGTCTGTTGAAAAGAAAACTTACAACTGATTTATGTCTATTAGAAATATCCTTTCCTTCCACAGTTCAGTTTTAAAGTTTATTATTCGAAATTCTTGCTGCCTTCAAAGCAAGTCAACAAACGAACTATTCAGCGACCAAAAATGTTATCATGAAAAAAAAATACAAATAATATTTTTCAAAATTTTACTGAAAATATGAAGAACGCTCGATTGAAGTTGGGTCTTAGAAAAGGGAATTCGGTAAATAAAAAACTCAAAATTAAAAATAAAAACAAATTTATTCATAAATCCCAATATATTCCAATTCCGCCAGAAATTTCGAACTAAATTTTCAAAAATATTACTAGCAAAAATATGTAATATTAAATACAATTATTCAAACATACTGCTAGCAAAAACATGTAATATTACATAGAATTATTCAAACATACGGCTAGCAAAAATATGTAATATTACATACAATTATTCAAACATACGGCTAGCAAAAATATGTAATATTACATACAATTATTCAAACATACTGCTAGCAAAAATATGTAATATTACATACAATTAATCGAAGACACTGCTAGCAAAAATATATAATATTTCATAGAAATATACTTGTTGCTGCTGATCAAAATAACAACCCTTCGCTAGACCCCAGATCATTTTTACTGAAAATCTGCAGTCTTTAACTATCCCTTTAAAGTCAACTCATTGGTGAATTCGTGTCAACGGACTTGCTGATTGATGGATTTTTTTTAATTGTTGAAAAGCTTGTCTTTACTTCCAGCAGCGTGGTTCCTAATTTCTTAAAGACGAAGACTATACTTAACACCTATCGGATAAGAAGTTTAGCTAATAGCGTGTCATGAAGATTAGAACTTGTATAAGTATGGATAGTTGAAGACCCCGGTAGTTGGTAAGAGTACTTCATCATCATCAAGGATCCCGTAGAGAAAGGGAACATCTCATTCCCAATGGTTAAATTAAGGAACATCCGCTGATTATTCTAACTATTCATTTTCGTAATCAATTGGAATTCGAGTCTCGAATAAAACGGGTTATATTTAACAATAGTTACGGAAAGAAATTGTGCCTATTAGAAACCTGGCCTTATTGATTTAAACAATAAAAAATTATGCTAAAGAAAAGAGGGAGGAATCAGATATTTTTAGTCAGTAGCTAAGACGTTATTGTAAAAATGTTAACATCCGGGGTTACCTCATTGTAAAGGGTGATAGAAGTCTTTATAATTCAAATGGAATTTAACACCTTTATATAGGAAGTATTCTACGACCACCAATAAAAGGTTGTGTTGCCTACTTTTAACTTGTGGTTTTGGTTATTTTTACTGTTCGCTATCTTCGTAGATGTCGGAGAATTGATAAAAATCTTTAGTGAATACTTATTATATAAAAGCAGTGCGAGTACACAATAGCCACCCTTCTTGGAGGAAGTACGAAACTAGTTATATCGTTAATGGTAGAAATAGTCAACATGATTTCGTCGTTGCCCATGTAAAGGAGTAAGTGACTTGTTGGTGGACATACAACGTAAAATACTGTATTAGTATCTCTACTCCAATAACTTCTGGACTGAGGATTACGGTCAAGTTAGATTTTTCAATCCGTTTCCTACTTCCCCCTTCATGAACCTCTGATAAAAGTAACATTCAGCTTTGCTAGCATTGAATATCAGTCTGTCATTTTATAGATACCAGGATAACATAGAACGACGCATGGAATCTTATTTGTGACGCTTTTATCTTATTCTAATATTGACTTTTCCGTGGATGAAGCGTCGTGAGTTTAATAAAGTAAGCCTCAGTAACCGGACACTTTTCTCAGTACCATCAGTGTAATTGTACATTTCCGTATTCGTAATCCTTGCGTAATCCGTAACGCAAAATAAAAAGAAATTGGTCCATATCTTTGAATTTTTTTAAGGTTACATAAAAAAACACAACGAAAAAGAAACGCTTGAAAATTACTATATTTGGTGACAATCGGAGCAGTTTCAATTCCAGTTCCCCAGTAATACTAATAATCAATAGAGCTAATAATAAATTTAAGGGAAGAGTATTTCAAATTGTCAACCCTATTTTGTCGTTTCTGAAATATTCGCTTTCGCGGATTAAACTGATTCTAGGTCAAGTCTAAAGATAGTTTTCACTGTTGGGAATACGAAAATTCCTCCCCCCTCTCTCTATCTCAGTGCAGTGTTGTCAGGCCCTCTGTCAATCAAGTACTGATTCAAAGTGAACTGCTTGCCTTTCTCTCCGCAATCTCTCGACTCACCAACGGACTAATGGTAGCCTAAGACTGAGGGAACGGCAAAAATCGCTTTACACGCTTACCAATTGACCAAAAAAAGAAAACCACCGCGGGGGTTTCTACAAAATCAACGTTAATTCAGTTAAGCTTCCATTTCTTGAATTGTTAAGATAGTTACATTTATGTTCGGTTTTTAGCGATGGAATCTTTGATCTCTTTAAGAAAGACTTCGTAGTACCAACTAGTACAACATAAAAGTACCTTTTGGTAAAACGTCGTCTTAAGATAGAAAAGAGTTTGCCCACGAGGCGGTGTCTTTTGATTTTAGCCCTAAAATCTTATAAAGACGGAGCTTTTCTGGCCATTCTATTGTTATTTAGTCAATATAAATAAACCAGTTCTACAGTAATATTATATTTATCGCGATAATTCTAAAGAAAACTTTTCAATCAACATCAGTCAAAGTTTTCTCTCGGTCGTTATTAAAATTAAATATTACTTTCTATAACTCGTGTCTGTTAAATCAAACTTCAATTTAGCCTAAGATCTTCCGAGAACTAAAAGTAACGAAGCTTAAATCTGCGTTAGAATATTGAAGTAACCCAAAACTCATTCTTTTAAAATCTTTATCATATATGTTGTACTACACATTTGAAACGTAAAGTTGTCGTTGTCATTTTCGAAATTGCGCTTTTTCAAGTGAATAGAAAACAATGGTAGGTTTAAAAACGCGATCACGAATCTACAGCTGCCCGAGAATAATTCTATTATTTCCAAAATTATGTAAAAATAACTATAACCGTATATATACTAAAAATTGGATTTTGATTTTCATTTTTCACTATATTTTGACAATTGTCAAAATGATGTATAAAATTAAAAAAAAATACACTTAAAAATAGCAAATAATAGTTATAGCATCCGTCTTTCACGGCTCACAATAGAGCCTATGGAGTATAAGTAAATATATAAACCACTTAAAAATTCCGCTCTCTCCAATTTCTTAAGAACCAGAAAAAAATCCAAACTGAATTCAATATTTTGTTGAAGTATAACACCTGAGAAATTCGGGTGCGACGGTATTAAATACAACGCATTTTTTTTTGTTAATATCTATTTAATAGTTAGTAATCGTGTTTGGCAAGCTAAACGGAAAACGACATCGTTACTAACAGACAGACAGACAGAAAAAGCTGGGTCTTTCTTAATATGATATTGTCACCCTCGAAAATCTCAGACGTTATAAACAGTAAAGCAAATATTTTCATCGATTGCGTGACATCCTTATGACAAATATTTCAGGTACCAATATCGACTATTATAGATTCTATTTGTAATATATTGATAATATACCATTTAAAGCTATATAAATAAATATTTTAACACAAAGAAATCGCCTTGGGGTATATCCAGGTGGTCCTTTTTATTTGGATCGTGAGCCTGGACTCTTACATAAGTTACCATTTAGATATATATTTGCACGAATTCAATATTTGATGGTTAAATTTAACGGATTTTAATCGAAATTATATTTTTGCTCATGGTTAAGTACAGTAAATATTATCAATAGAGGTTGGCAAACGTTTAAAGTTAGGGTGAAAAGGAAAATCAAATGATTTTTTATCGATTCTACCATTCTACTGCAGATCTATCTGCATAGGAAATAACTCAAAGTAATTTTAAAATTTAAATTAGTTTGAGATTTGAGATATAATTTGAAAATAGCATCTCCAACAACAAAAATCTCGTGCCACGTTCCACATGGAAAGTAATTTAGAACGAGATTTGATAAAAATCGCGCGCGATGTGACAGACAATTGTGGTGCGAGATATTGAGCGTGCTACGGAAATTTTGTTAACAAGAAGACACGATTAGTCGGAGATGAAATTTTTAAATTATCCATGATATCTCAAACTAATTTGAATTTTAAAATCACTCGTGGGTATATCCTTTGAGTTTCACTATGTGCAAATTGGTCGTAAATCTACTTATATTTAAAAGGAAATGTTTACTATTTATTTATTTATTTATTTACTTATTCTTCTTTCAGATAATAAATTAAATACTGGTTCCGTTATAATTTAATCATCTTGCTTAAAATATTACCAGGGATAGATAGACTTTTTTAAGACGGAATGGGTAACAGGGTTATTCGGGTGCGCGTCCTAGTCCACGACTCCCTTACCCGTGACGGAGGGTTATGAAAGAAGAGGCGGGTCTTATTTTCGTAATGGCGTTGTATGTATATCCGGGTCAAGTAAACGTCGTCTGCCCGTCGTCTGCCCATTCGTCTGCCAAGTTGGAATGGGCTCGGATTGTAATTTTTGAAATAACATTGTTTAAAAATGGAAGTTACACAAGACATAGGGCTTGCAACTGAAAAAAAAACGGGGAAGACCCAAGAAAATTTAAAGTGAGTTAGAATTGAGTAAAAGTCTTCATAGATATTACAGCACGAACAGGTTTTAACCAAACACTAAGCCTTGGTTAACTTCATCAAATTCGTTTACAAAATCATGAGGATAGTAGAAATGATTGGCTTAAGAAAGAATTAGCGAACACTTTTCACCTTTACAGATGTACTCCAAATCCAAAACACCGGCACCAAATTCACTAACTACCTTCTTAATTGCTATTAAAAACAATTCCCGAATAATTACCGCACCCTCGCATTTAGACGGCTCCATTTTGAACCCCTGTGAAGACGCTTATCTGTACAACCATAGCCCACTCGATCCGCGCTCTATAGCTATAGCGCGAGCAGCTTGCGTCGTGACGCGCGTGATCGAGTGGGCTATGGTACAACGCAAGAGGGGTCGTAGTCATGGCGACAGAGGTAAACAGGAATTACGTATTTTTGGCCCTCCCCGTCAGCAACGTCACCAATACGTAGTTTTTGTGAGCCAATAAGATAATTTAATTTTTTGGTTACGTGTTGAAGGAAGGGACTATATACTCGTCTATGAGTCGGACTGAAGTAAAGGCCAAACATTGTTTATTCCGTCTTAAAAAAGTCTATCTATCCCTGATATTACTTTGTACAAAAATGTATATATTTGATTTAGACGTTCTTGAGTGCGTTATTCTAAATAGTTCATGCAGCGTATATGTTATATAGAAAAAAATGTAAATACAAATAAAAATAAAAATAAAATTTTTTAAAGTTTTTAAATAGAATTTACCGAATAGTAACCCTTTTTTTCTTCGGGAAATGACGAGATTCAAAAGAAAACGGTAGGAAACAAAAAACAACCATATGTCCCCATTTCAAAAATGAAATTTAAATGCTAAGACTACCGGAACGCCATGAACTAATTCAAATTTCTTCTAACAAGAGTAGTAATATTTGTGTAAAATTCGGAATATATAGTCTCTATATGTACGTTTCTAAAACGCTTCCAGCCAAACTGATACCGTAATATTTAAATATTCGTAGACTTATTTAAATAATTCACTGCTTTCATAATTAGGGTATGTACTTGCGCGCTCTAGTAAGGTAAAAATATTTTCAAAAACAACCTCTTTCCGATTGTTATGTGCGAGGATAACGATGCGTTTTGATTTTTCGCGCCTAAAATTGCCTTTTCATCTAACTTGACGCCATCTACTTATGCTATGCGCAAAGTACCGTCTGCTCATAGCCTCATGCACGTGGAGAGCTACAAACTCATTACATTAAACTTGCTTAAGTAACCAAATTAGTAGTAAACTAATCGAATGTTTAACTAGTTTGTCATTATCATCATTTAAATTTGTCTCTGCTATTAAAATCGTAAAAAATGTCAACGAAACGAAAATCCGAGCCTACCTCTAGCCAAGTCCCAAAGAAGGCGTCCACATCCACAACCAAGGCTTGGCACCAAGGATTGTTGTCTTCCATGAACGATCCGACATTAAAAGTCAAAGAAGATGAGCAAATAGTCATTATCAAGGATAAATATCCCAAAGCCAAGCATCATTTCTTAGTCCTGCCCAAAGAAGACATTCCTAACATCAAATCCATAAAGAAATCGCACCTTCCATTGTTGAAGCACATGCACCGGGAAGGTTTAAGTATGGCGGACGAACACCAGGATGAATTTAAACTTGGGTATCACGCGGTCCCTAGTATGGCTCAGCTACATTTGCACGTCATCAGTACAGATATGGATTCTCCTTGCTTAAAACATAAGAAACATTGGAACTCATTTACGACCGACTATTTCATTCCTTCCGAAGTGTTAATTAGAGAGTTGGAAGAAACGGGTACCATCAATTGCGCAACACCAGCCAAGGCTAAAGAATTGTTGGACACTCCTCTAGCGTGTCACGTGTGCAAAGAAAGCCAAAAAAATATGCCAACTTTAAAAAATCACATTAAGGAACATTTTTGAGTGTATTATTTGATTGTTTGAGAAACTAATAAAATTGCACCATTTTTGATGATAACGTTTTCTGTAATTTGACCAATTTTCATTTTTATCAACGGGGTTGTGGAAACCCCTTATTACAAAAACAATTTTTTGAATTATTATTTTTTTCATCCAATTACAACAGTTTGTATAGAAGTTCATCATGCAAGGTTCAGTAGTATTCTATACATTTTTATACTGTTAGCAAAGAGAAACATTATTTACAAAATTATAATAATTAATACGCTTATTTTAACGATGAAACTGAATTAATTTTTTTTTTTCGTACCATATTATTAATATAACATTCGGTTTTTAAAAACCTCTTTTATATATAACTTTTATACACATTAATTTTGTTTAAACCCAAATACGTATATATATAGGGCGGTCATTCGTAACGTCATCGGGGGTGGAGCTTACGTGACGTTGCCATGGTCACGACGACATTTGTGTTTCAAACTATGAAGTACCAAGGGCTGCACTTACAATTACAGTCGGACCCATATGAGACTCACTGAATCTGACTATAATTGTCCGATAGAAACCACCCGATTCAAGAAAGCTTCGATTCAAAATGGCGGCGTTACTATGGCAACTGTTTTAGATAAACTCAATCCTCGAGAAAGCTACCAAACTGTCATAACCAATCAATCTTTCGAATAGCGATATTTCGTTTTACTGCATTGTTGTTTTTGGTTTACTAAGGTTTTAAAGGTAATTGGCATCTTTTCAAGTATTTTTTTTAGTAGTGGAAGACAAAAAACGTATTGTTTAAAACAGACTAGAATTCTTTTGATTGGTTTCTAAAAATTGTCAAAACAATTAATAAACGTACGTCTAATATCCGAATTTACATAACACAAACAGTTGAACCTTAAGTAGAGGAATTCCAGCGATCACCCATGCAATTACCCTATGGGGTTGGTTATTTGGCAGGTTGTCAAAACAGTGTTTCTAAATATAAAAGATTTTTCTTTGTGAATCCAATATCTTCTACAGTTTTCGTGTAGTACCCAGCCAAAACAAATATATACATTGTGTGTGTTAATTTACGTTTTACGTACTTCCGGTAAATCGGTTGGAACTAAGTCAAAGTTGGAAACTCTACTCCAAGGTTAACAGTATAGCGAGGTCAGGGATTTATAATCTTGGCTTTTGGTCATATGAGCAAATTGTTAAAAAAAATATATATAACATTATGGCGAAGCCTATAAAAAATTTGAAAGTCCTAATTGTCTCGTTGCCAAATTGGAGAGTTTACAATATTATTTAGTTTAAGGGGGGAAAAAAAGCTATCACCAATTATTAACGAATTAACGTTTCATCACGGGTGTTGAATATGGCACGATGTAAATGTACTAAAACTATTTTTTTCTTCTATTTTTTGCATTTTTTCGTTGCGATCCACTTTTTCATATAGAACGCGAGGTTGATTTATTTTAGTTGATGTTGTTATTATTAATTTTGAAAATAAATAAAATCATGAAAACTTTTTTCTGGAAAATATGGAAGAGGGCGTTACATTATTTAATTGTTGTTTATATTTTTAAGATATTAATTAATAATTTTAATTACTAAACGACTCCGTGGTTGATGACACGTGTTTTCAGCACCAAAATTGTTTTGTATAAAATAATTTCTTCTGCATTTGATGAAAATCACGTGTTCTTTTGATGTATATTTAACATGGAAAGGACCCGTGATACTCAACTTATTCTACTCTACGAATAGATGAATTTCAACAAAATCACGTACATCGTGAGTGTATAGTAATTAAAATAGTTAATTACTGGTTAACAGTATAAACAACAATTATTTTGTATATGTAACGCTCTCTACCACAATTCCTAAATCATGAACTTGTTTTCGTTAATAATTTTTAAGTACACGTAAAACAGAGCACGCGCATAAACACAAAAACAAAAATCCTAATTACAAAAATATTTACAGTAAAAAACAGGAGCTTAAAATAATTATAATTATAGTATAATAATATTAATACAACGTCCCAATATTTTTCAATTATTTTTTCCTTTGATTTGGTGCGATTAAAAAGTTTTCTTTTCTCACTTACTAGGTAAAAATTAATTATTTCTCATTAAACTAGGAAAGGCACCGTTTTTATAAGGTTTTCTGAATACAAAAAAACCAAAAAAAAAATCCGTGCCTTCATATTTGATTTTTAGTAATTCTAAAATCATTATGTTATTAAAGCTGCCGATATTAGGTTACATTTTTCATAAAATAAATTAGATAATTTAAAAACTATTTAGGGTTTAGTAGCATGGCAATATACAGCAGAATACAAACTGATTCTGAGCGATGGTCATTGGTTATTTATTACACGTGTATTCGTTATCTGGATCACGTGAAAAAATTAACCGATGATAATCGCGCTTTCATTGTATCACATTGCAATTGCCGCCATTTTATAAATGGTTTCCAATCTCAATTTCGTTACAAAAATGTTTTTTTTTAGAATCTCTAAAAGTCCAATTATCTAGTCTAGAGCCAACGATGGAGTTTTGTTTAAAAAAATGCTTCAAAATCTATAATTATTTCACACTATGTACATTAAAAAAACCGACAATTTAAAAACGTATTCGATATTTTTCATTAGCGAAGGAACAATTTTTTTCTTTCATGACGGGGATATTTATAAAGTCATCTACAACTGTTCAAAAATCCATTTCCCATTTAAAACGGAAATGTCCTTGTGCAGGTCTTTCTGTAGAAGCCGAAGCTAGTACCGCGTCCCTGAAAATCCAGCGTTTCCGGGAATTCCCCTACATACCACCGGAAGAGACTCCGTTAATTTTTTTGTTCACAGTCTTTTCAGTTTAAACTTAGTAAAACGTAATCAAACTGTAGAATAAATAATTAACTTTGTATTAACGAGCAGAAACGAATCTATTCGGAGCTCTATAGACTTATTTTTGGCAAAAAAGGACCCCACGCTCAATATAGATATTGTGAGCGTTTGTTTTTGGGGGTGATACCCCCTTTTCGTAGTTAGTACGAGGTGGGGACTGTGCCACCACAGATAGGAAGCATTGGGGGATGTTTTGTTTTCGTTACGTCACCAACGCGGATTGGTGTTAGCGTAGTGTAGTGTGCTTCTGACAGGAGGTGGTACTGTGGTAGTGAGGGTCTCGGTGGTAGTATAAGGTTCCTAGGCCTAATTCTATAGACCAGTTTCCCTGACGCTGCTCGGAGGGACAGTTAACTGGAGTCCCATCTCCGACTCGGAAGCCGTGTCGTCGTTTCCTGTGAAACTACCGCTACCATTCACAGCGCGATAAAAATTGCCACCATTGACGTATCCTCCGTTGGGAAACTTGGGATAGTCGTCAGGGTAATCAATATCGCCATCCATGTCGTCATTGGGTAGAGCCAATGGAACTTGAGAGTCGGTGTGCTTGGGACTGTGAGTTTCGATACGGTGTTGTTGAAGTCTGGGTCCCCAGTGCTCCGTAGGCTTACTTAGTCTGACAATTCGCTAATGAATAGAATTAAAACCATTCTCAATTAAAATACTTACTAATAGTAAATATAAGAGTTTAAAATCTTAAATAAACCTAAGCTTAGCACTGACCTGCCAAATGGGACCCTCGCTCTGGTAAATTTTATAAACAGCCACAATGGGAATAGCTGAGACTGAAGACAGAGAGAACATCCACCCAAGAGCCGTGGCCCAAGGGGGGTAAACGTAATCGCCGTATTGCGTGGGTTTTAAGTCGATCCAACTGAAGATCAGGATAAACAAGATGAAAATGGGGACCAAGAACTTCCACAAGATTTTCCAGTACAGGCGATGGAATGGGTAGTGACCCAACATGACTTTGATATCCTCCATAAAACGATCGACGCCTGCCAAAAAGAAATAAATCAGTTCAATGGCAGTTCTTGCGCGTATTAAACCATTAATTTTACCATAAATCCAGGAGATGACGACAACTTCAAATAGACCAATGAAAAGAGCCGAAAAACTTGCGCAGTAATTATCCATCAATTGAAGAACGTACATTCCTCCATTGGAACAAATAGACATTCCTCCGAAAAACATAAAGGTACAGACTCCCAACAGAACAAATGCTTTGCGATGGCGAAGCTTATCGGGCCAGGTATCAACCAAGGTAGTGACGACAGTCTCGATCAACGTGAACTGCGCAAGTTATTAGCAATTAATTAATGAATATTAAGGGAAAGAAATAAATAGTAAAAATACCTGAGTTCCTAATCCAAGGGTCATTAACATGAAGAAAAACAAAATAGCCCATAGTGGAGACACTGGTAGACGGGCTACCGCTTCAGGGTAGGCAACGAAGGCGAGTCCAGCCCCTTCGGAAGCCACCTTTGATACGGGAACACCCAATTCGTGAGCCATGAATCCAATGATACTGAAGATTACGAAACCGGCGAAGAAACTGGTTCCGCAATTACCAACCGATATGAAAATCATGTCCCTGTAAGTAAAATCCGTAAATATCACTCGCTACATCGATAAGTGTTTTATTTTTATAGTCAGGACATACTTGAAACAGTTATTATGGAATCGGTTGTAACTGGCCAAGGTTATCAGGCCACCCCAACAGGGTGACAAAGAAAAGAAAATCTGCATGGCAGCGTCACCCCATACACGAGCTTCGGTCAGTCGCGCCCAGTCAGGGGTTAAGTAGAACATGATACCGTCGTAAGCACCGTCCAACGTGGCACCCCGAATCAACAGGATGACCAGAACAACGTAAGGGAAGAGAGCCGTGAAATAAACCACTTTCCCCATACTTTTGACCCCTTTCAACAGGCAGAAAAAGACAATGATCCAACAGGCCATTAGACACAAAACCAACTGCCATCTAAGGCCACCCAAATCATGGAGGCCGTCGGTTAAATCCAAGACGTAGTTACTAAAATAGAAGAGAGGGGAATGTTAAGTATAGTTATTAGCAACATATCATCTGAGTTTTATGATAAATTAATGACTTACTGGAAATACTCGTCACTGGCCATTTTGGTGTTATCAGTGGTATTTTGCAAATTTAACCAGACATCCTCAGTGACGTCACTCTTGTAGAAGCAGGTACCATTGGCCACCATAATACCGTCATGTGCGGTGCAGTTTTTGGAGTCGAACTTGCGACAAGCTAAAATAAGAACATATCATGTAAAAACCATTTAATTCACATTTTATTTCATTCCTAATATTTAGTCCTAAACCTCTAAAACCCATATTTCATTTTATATCTGGCAAGTATCAAAAATACTGGTGAGTTTTGTTAGGGCCAACGTGATAGATACGTCCCACTTTGAACCCTGACTAAAAGAGTATGTTTACAAAAAAAAATTAGCACACCTAAGGTATAGGCTGGATGTCAAACCAGAGAAGAAGGTTCAACTTCGTAACCCACATCATAACAATGTTACTTAAGAGATGAAATGAATCTTTATTTTTAGAGCGTAGTGGTTCACGCTAACTTAAACAACCCGCAGACATTGTTGTCTCAAATTAAAAACCCAAAGAATTTCAGCCGAAAAAAAAGTAAGGTTCGTTAAAAAAACTAGAAAACATCAAGATTTAAACAATTTAAGGTTAGTGGGACGGGCCCTACATTTTATGCAAGATAAATACATGCATAAAATGGATATAACTATCAACGCTTCTAAGACTTTAACAGTCTAAAATAAAATAAATAAATAATCTAACCACAAAACGGCCAAGAATAGACAAAATAATTTGAAACATCTTAATCCGAAGATATCAAAAACTCTGATTGTCACTCAAACACGATAGATGATAGATAAGCTACTGGAAAATCTACTTCTGGTAGTAGCGTTAAAATTTTAATAGGAAAATCCGTTTATTAATGATGATATTAAAGAAACATATTAAATATAATTTAAGCGGAAAATTTTCATTCATGGTTCATAGAAGATGTTCGGGGGAAAGTCTCCTGAGAAGATAAAAGCGCGTATCTTTAAATAAAAATAAAGAGTGGTTTGGCTTGTCTAGGATAGGTTCGGCGAGCGTGAAAGTCGAGGAAAGCCTTAATAATCGAGGTCAAATACGCTCGAAATATTTATTTGAGATAAAAAAGTAAATGATTTTGTTCTACTTTATCTGTGTTCCGGTATTTACCGGTTTTGATAGCTGCCAACTATGTCTAGCTCTAGACATAGATTTCTTTCTTAATTTTGAGAAAATTAGAGAACAAGTTGTACCGAAGGATAAGGCTTCAACTTACCATTCGTATTCCACCAATTGTCGCATGAACTCCATGGTAAATGCGTCGTGAATGAACTACACAGATAGAAAAGGGCCCAGGCGAGGACCATATTGTAGTACACTCCTACCAGCCCAGACATCAGGAACATGGCGTAACCAATGCCTGTAAATGATACATTAAGGTATCTCCGTTTAAATTTCACTCTTCGCCGATTACATAATGGTGGATGCTGTAGATACAATTTTTAAATAAACGAACCTTGGAACAGTGGTGACGCCTTCCAGATAGTAATGGGTCCTTCGCTAGCATATTGGCCAAACGAAAGTTCAAGAAGAAATAGTGGCATACCCACAAATATTAACATTAAAGTATAAGGTATTAAAAACGCTCCTGTTTAAAGAAAAAGTAACAGATTCTTGTCATTAATTTCCATTTTAAGTTAATCGTAATCAAGCCGCAATTACGTACCTCCGCCATTTCGATAGCACAAGTAGGGAAACCGCCAGATATTTCCCAACCCAACAGCGTAACTCAGACACGACAGTAGGAACTCTACTCCACTTGACCAGTTACCCCTCTCTTTGTTCTCGTCGACATCGACCGTTCTCGTGATGGTCACTTGAGGGAGGTCAATCATCTGAGAAGGATTGGGCATGGCCACTGACCGGTGTAGTCCGGCATTCTTCTCCTATAGAGTTACAAAGAAAAGTAAAGGCTCTTTAGTGAGTATACATTTCCAAAAGTGACTTCCTGAATGTAAGATGAAACGATCAAATAATAACTTGAAAGTGAAGTTGTTTGTAAACATAGTATATAACCCGGTTTCCGTTTGTTTAGTGTTTACTCAAATTGTCTAGGTACCATCATTTATATTTACTTCCTGGTACTCAGTTTGGGAAGAACATTTGCAGTAATATGCCCTGACACGAATATTTGATATTTGATACTTTTATAAAAACATTATCGTAGAAATTAGTCTACCATATTTTGCTTTTACGATTTGCCATCTGAACCTAACGCGATATTTTACCCATTCTCAAATAAATTCAATGGAATAATTCTCCACAGTTAAATGCTATAAAACGATTAATTCTCTGTCCATCACGATCCTTTTATAATGAAAGCATTTAGTACTAAGAGGCTATAATTTTTCTTTCCAGGTGTCTTACGATATAAATGTATTCTTCAAGATTAAAAACTACACGCGAACGATAAAAAAAAATTAAGAAACTTGTAAATCCGCTATTCTTATTACAAAGTTATTAATGAATAGAGTTCTCGGAATGTCTGCTACAAATATAAAAGAAATGATAAACGTTGTATCAATCATAATGTAGTGAGAGAATAGTGAAACATCATTTCTCAAAACCTTAAATATAATTTTTTTTCTTCTGATGTTCAGTCGTAGTAGCTACTACTATTGTGTTTTTGATGAAAACAAATGATTGAAAAGGCCTTGATGTCAAATGACACTAAATGAGTAAGGCACAGGTATTTGACTGATTTATCCGAGGTAATATAACCCCTTCACTACACGACGCTTACAGATACTTTTAATAATTTTCAAACTGTCAAGGTTAGAGATTTTAAAGATTACGTGTAATTCCTTTAGTACAGTCAAAGATAAAGAAGTTAGGTCTAATCTGAACTATTTTACGACATTAATGGCCCCATTTTTAAATGCTTACTTTTTTTATTAATCTGTTTTCCTTCCATGGTATTAAGCGTTTCCACTTGGTCATTCTGGTACTTAATAAGCGGGGGTCTCTCCGAAATTAAGCAAAACCGTTGGGACAGATTTTCCCTCTCAGTGATTAAACTTTAAGACAAATATTTTGGGGGAACCCAGTTCTAATCTTCATTCCTTTCACTGTTTTCAAACTTTCATCTCATACCCCTAAGTTTAGCTCCTTAGAGCCGATGGGAAAACAACACTAAGCTAACTAACTAACTAGCTTACTAACGAAGTGGAATTCTACGCTGTTCCCAGGAGATGTGGCCGCCATAACTTCCTCCTAACTCTCATCCCTTCTGCCCTCGCTTATGACAACAACAATTAACTCTTCATCCCATTCTCAATATAACTTCCGTTTTATTTATTTCTATTGAAATATCTAAAAGTAACTGACTTAAATGTAAATATATTTTCATTTTATTGATACACGTTTTAAATGGCTGGCTCATTTGGTTTCACTTCAAAGGATAGACCGTTTATGAAGCGTTTTTATTTTTAATTGGTAATTGGAGAAGGCGTCGATGGGATTAGGGTCTTTTGTTCAGGAAATGAAAATCGCGCGAGTGAGCTCGCCGACCTTTCAAATTACAAATAGCATTTTTTCGCGCATAAATAAGAGATCAAATGTAATTCGACCGACACTCCTGAGTCGCGAGTTTTGACCTTCGATCGTGACGTAAGTACATGGCGTGGGTTTGGAATCGAATATCGTCAAAAGTTCAAGTTACGAAAATCGGGATTTTATTTCAAACATGATTTGAATTTTATTTTTAAACCGAACCTTGAGTTGAAAACAAACAGAGTATAAAAAAATTCCTATTTAAAGCGTACCCTGACGGCATACATAAAAATTTAGATACCTAATTCTTCAATTTTAGTTTTATATAACACCATAAGGTCATAAGGTACGTTCCATAAGTTTTTCACTGGTTACTGAGAGCTTGTTACGAAGTGACGTGGGTGAAACGTCGTAGATTCTCGTAAAGCGACGCCATGTGAGGCGCTGTCAAAGGCTTAGTACAGACTAAACAGGAATATGGACTGCAAAACCAGTGCTTCTCGCTTGTCGTTCTCGAACTAGCATTACGAAGTATAGGAAGTGTCATACTTATGGAACTTGTCTTATAAATAAAACCAACTATCTATAATTATGTCAAAAGTAGTTAAATATTATAATTAAAATTACAATATAATAGTTAGTAGGGAAAGGGAATTAGCCAATTACATTCTGAATTATTGCGGTAGAAAAATTTAGTTCTATAGCCTCACATCACCTACGCATCAGAACGTCTACAGTAGCTTGAAATAGATTTCGAGGTTTCTCTTAAAAAAGCATAAAGAAGAAGAAGCAGACTAAGTAATTGGATTCTCTATAATTACCTAAAGACTAAGATCAATTTCCCCATTAAGAATGATAATTGCAATTTGCGAACTTAATTTTAGTCTATAATTTTCACGCTCCGAAAGAACAATTTACGTAATAGCGTAATTACATTTTCTAATACTGTCGCGACGGTATACCAAAATAAAAGATTACGACATCAAACGTTACATTGTTAAATTCTTCACTAATTAAGAGCTTATCTAGTGAAATTTAATTTTTTAAAATTAAGATGTCGCTAAAAGAAAATAAGAAAAAAAAGGAGTTGATCCGGATTATCTCGTTAATACTTTAAAGAGGTTATAAAGAAGCGTGAAGGCCAAATAACGGGGATAAAAATGTTACGAGGCATAGTATGAAGCCAAAAGAGATTCGTGCCAAGTAATTCCAGACACTAATGTAAAAGAAATAAGAAAAAACCGCACGAGTCCCTTTTTAAGCTTTTAAGCTTATTTCCTTCGCCAAAAGGACAAAAATCTTCGCTTTCGCTCCTCGCGACTCTTTGGCGACACGAGATTTAAAAGTAGAACAATGTGGAAACTTTATTAGGCCTATTCATTTCTTTTCTTTTTATTTAACTTCCGATTTGGAGGTTTGTATCGGGATACGGTACAGGTGACACGAGGAATTCTTAAGTCCACGTGTGTAACTCGTGAATCTTCAATAAGCTCCTCCCACTAATATAAGAATTCCACGTGTCAGCTCCGCATTTTCAACTAGAGCATTACGGTTTAGTCTATTTCCGAAATGAGTTCAATTCAATTCAGAACAATGCGGCCGTTAATTTCGAATCAATCGTGTTTCATGTACGCTGTTTGTTTGTCACAGCCATCCGGCATGTCCTTAAACAAAATTAATCTACGGCTATACCCACTATCTTTCTATAGGTCAGGCGGTATTTTGGCGCAATCTTGAGACCCACGGCGCCATATTTTTCATCTTATAAAAATATTCTCTCTTGACGTCTTAGAGAAGCTCCTGTTTACAAATTATTATTAGCATCATTCCCGAAAGATGAACTTTCTGAGGGGGGAGGGGAGGTTAGAGAGAGAAAGAGAGAGTATTCCCGTTATCGAGGAAAAATCCCCCTACTGTTTTGATGACGTCATTTCCTCCACGCCCTCATCCGGAAAAAATCGAGGATTTAAAATAGATCCAGCTGGAATCAGCTAAAATTCCTTCCAGTCGAGAAAGCTTTCTTTTAACATTTTTAGCCTAGCATGGTTACTTTGAAATTTAAAGAATGGTTAGCCAACTGCAGGCGTTCAAAACAAATCGATTTTGAGGGACAAAATCAACACGAATGCGTCAAGAAGGAGACAATAATAAATATTTGTTTTGAACACATATGTTAATTACTCCAAGAATTATTTTTATACTAGATAAAACTAGATGAGCAAATAGAGCGATTTCTTATTATGGCTAAGAAATAGTTAAACGTGTAACGTACTAAAAGTTTTAAAACATAAATAATTTTAATTAAAATGTTAAACCTCATTTGCAAATAAAATCAAGAATAACACGTGATTTTTCTCATCACGTGGTTTCCCTTTAATTTCTTAAACTCTCTATTAATCTGGAGCCGCGTAATTTGTCTAGTCTTTAATTTTTATTTTTTTTTTAATAAAATGTCCTAACAATGATATATCATGACACAAAACAAAAAACAATATGAAATAGAGTACACATAAAAAATTTCATCTAAATCAACCAACTATTAAAGCTAGTATAATGTAGAGATGTGATGTGCAGCAGGTAAAACACTTCTACAGGCGCCCATAGAAAATGCATCGCGATCCTTGCTCCTATAATTCGGCTTCACACATGCGTATACTATTATTATAAAATTTTATTTTTCTCCACTCGAATTTTGTTTATTATGTCTATGCCTTTATAATAATTATTCCGATTTATTATTATTTTTAAATTTTGTTTAGAACATTCGATCCTTTTCGAATTTAACCCTTTGGGTTTCAAATTCTGGATCGACGCCACGTGTCTGCCACTATTCTTTTTATTTATGTAAATTATATGATGGTTGAACGGCTTAACATTGAACTTGAGACAAATGGACTTTCACCACTCGGAAAAGTTTAAGTTTCAAAAGCGATTCTAAAACCTTTCTTGTTTTTTTTTTTTTGTAAAGTTGTTTTTTTTAAAATAAGAGTAATATATTTAAATTTATTTCTAAACACCGAAAAACCGTCTGGGCTGTGGAGTAAACTCGGGTGCAAAGATTGAAAGGTATTTAATTTTCTGGCAAACACATGTAAAATTTATATGTATATTTGTGGGGTACTAACTAAGCTATATTGCGTTGTCCGGATGTTTTATGGGAATAGAAACCCGGTAGAGTTTCCTGTCTATGTAGACACTAAAAACACTAAGTAGTCTTTGACCCCCACAAGCATGAAATACTTTCATTATGATGCATTTTTTACAAACTAACCATTTTCACAATGTCAATAAAACTATGATTAATTAGGTGGGTTCATTATAAACTTAAACATTAAGAGGCTAGAATAGGACGTTCTTAAACAGGCTTACTGACCAGGGGATTGCCTATATCCAGGGGGCCCAGATAAAAATTTATTTCCGGAATTATTATAGGGTAAAAATGCTCATATATAATACTATTTTGTCTTTAACTAAGTCTCTAATAATAACAAATTGGATTTGTAATACTTTATTTTCTACTGCCATTTTAAATATAACATTTTCTTTTATTTTCAATAATTATAAAAGGACATAACTTTCGAGTACTCGTTGACAGTATGTACTCGAATGCATCAAACATGTAAGCTATACCCCCTGGATTGGTGGAAACATTCACATATTCACATTCCAAGCAAGTTAGTGCAAGAAAGTGTAGGAGGCGTGAGCCGAAATAGCTTCTCATATCTCACGCGAAAAAAACTCTTTAAAAACGATACGGTTGAAACCCTCTTCCTAGAAAAAATGAAACACTCCTAGCATAATTACCGTTACGTTTCAACCTAACCGCGAACTATTCTACGAACCACGTCGTAACCCTCGTTAATGTTGGCACGACAAACTGTCTCTTTCTTCAAGGATATGGCGCCTAATTGCGTCAAATTCGACAAGTTAACTTTCCAACAAAGCCATAGCCTTTCGTTAGCCTTCGTTACCGGTTTTATTCTTAGGGTTCTAACGGGCAGAGAAACTAAACAAAGTTCTCTTCTTTCTTATACAAAGAGGGTTAAAGATTTGTGACGTCACTTCCCTTACACATCACCCCCGAAATATGCGGGTTTGTTGGGTGGTGAGGATAGATACATCAACAGAGAAGGATATGTGGAAGACAAACACTCGAAAACTCTTCAAAGGAAAAGTATTTGGAGTGTCTGTAAGGCTTGGGAATTTTAAATTATTCAAAAACCTAATTTTTGTATTCATTATAGGACCCTGACTTCAGAGTCTAACATATTTAGTCTGCTCCGACGGTTTTCTTTTATTGTTAAGAATATAATAAGTTTATAAGGTATGTTCCATGTTTGTCACTGGTTACTGAGAGCTTGTCATGACGTAGGTCACAGATTCTTGATAAGCGACGTCTAGTGACGCGCTGTTAAATTGGAAGATGGACTGCAAAACCGAGTGTAGTCAATTCTCGCTTGTCGTTCTAGAACAAGCACTCAATAAGTCTCTAGCAGTACGAAGTACAGTTAGTGTCATACTTATGGAACATATCTTATCCTTAGATGAAGAATTAATAAAAGAATCATTTGATTTTCCACTTCTTCTTCCCTTTAAAGATAATGTTTATCCCATTATGCGTTAGCGATCTAGATATGGTCCTGACCCCCATATATTGGCGTTGAGACAACTTATTCCCAGATATATTTTTTTCCCGGAATCTCGGGTGCAATGGACAGAAATACGTAGGTTTATCTTATTCATAATTTTGGTAGGTGTTTCCATTCACGAATTTTGACAATAGTATATCGCCTCCTACAGCATCCTCGCCATTCATAGTAAAAACAAAATATATATAAAGAAAAACGTAACGATATTTCGAAGAAAATCGTGGGCCTAAAAAGAATTTCTTAAAAAGAAAATAAAAATCAGGCCGACATTAAGTCGGGCCAAGAAAAACCCAAAAGGTGAAACTTAAGTAAAAGTTACGTCAGCTTCTAGTCGACTTTTCTCCTCGTATATATATCTAAGAAAGACTTTTGTCTTTAAAATGCGCGCAAAGGCATAAGCTAACTTTTAAAAGCCCTTATTGGACGTAGTAGAAATGCAAGAGATACCACCGTATGCGCAAAGCTTAACATCTGGTTATAAAAAGCTATGAAAGAAAATGTACAGCAGCGTTCGTTGATTTGGCACTTGTAACACCAGCCAGCGCCGCAAATGTCAAGGAATTTTCAATTTATAAATAGAATATTTTTGGGGGTTGAAAATTAAATTGCTAGTTGTACATCTAGAATTTTATATGTTCGAAAAAATAAAAAAGTATCATAGTGATTTATGGTTTAATATGTAACAGTTCTCTAAAAATGTCAGAAGGACTTATCATGAAATGTGTGCAAAATTCGAAATAACGTTAATGAAGCGTGGCAATTTCAAAGCAACTCTACGTTAGTGTAATTATTATATTAATTTGCGCCAGTTTTAAAAATTGGCAGAAAATTTCGATAAATTGAAGAACTATATAAGAAAATGCTTTAACAATGAGGATATTTACGCTATCCATTTAAAAGTTTAATTCTTATTTAATTGGCATTAGAATTACACAAACAACAAAACAATAAATCGTCTTTTAGTCTGATTAACTATATTAATTCAAGTACAAAATTCCAGTACCAAGGACAACTACCTAACGGGTTAATAGACAAAATCAAAACCAAGTCTTCCCTATGAAGAATGATTGAAAAAAAAAATTCCAATCTACAAGCCAGACAGACGGAGGTCACTAAAGATACCATTTGTAAACCAAGCACGTAATTTAAAGGCGCCAGTTTTGGGCCTTCACTGCTTGACTTAAGTGTACCGAAAATAAGCCAAGTTAAATTATAGTTTTATATACACTAGAATTATAATATTAGTATAACGTTTCCTCGTGAATTTTAAACGTGAAATTCAAGAAACACCCATTGGTCATATTACATTTTAAATTAAACTAAATACGATTATTTTATTTGACAGTTATTTGAAATAAATATTATTCCTTTCTGCACTGATACTGTAAAATGTGACCTCGCCCAATGGCATGAATTTCTGGAATTTTAAAATATAAGGTCGTATTCAAAACAAATTACGAATTTATAATTATGGGCAGTGCTGAATATTTTTGGTGGAATTATTTACATTTGCAGCCTGCCTATCTAGCTTTCACCTTATTTTCAGGTCTAAGCTAATGTTTACATTTTTTAGAACGCCCGAAGCGCCACCTCCCGGGATAAACCGGAATTACACAGAGTTCTCATATATAAAGCTGAAAACCTAGGTTAGGTTTTGCCGAATCTAGGAGAAGGTTAAGTAACTATTAATTAAAATTGTGAAAATTAATATCTGGATCATGATCGCTTCTTTAGAAAAACATGTTTAAATGGTTTTTTTTTATATAATAAAATAAGGTAGTTCGTGGTTTACAGTTTTCAGACTATTTAATACCATTTACACCAGGAGACCAGGCTACTTGTTACTGCACTTTGTCCGCCAAGTAGCCTGGCCTTCTGCAGTGTAAATGGTATCACTTCTCCTAGCCAGAAAACTATGTGTATAAATATATAATATATCGATTCCAGATGAATGTATATAACTTTCCCAATTTCTAAACTGTTTTTATCTACAGTATAATATTACATTTTCTTTTATATTGTAAATGTAAATAGTCGAATTATAAATGAAAATTTACAAATTCAGGCAGAATTTCAACTTAAAAAAACAAAAAAGAAATTGGCAAACTTTCTCATAACAAATATTTTTACAAAAACCCATTGTTTTTCAACTTGTAATAAAATAAAACAAACATCCAAGAGTTTTTGTAAAAATTCTTAATATAATGTGAAAATTTACCAATAACAAACCATAAATAATTAAAATTAAAAATAAAATAAAATTAAAATTACCTTGATAAAAATATACCGTCTAAAATTCGTATCCATTGTTCATAAATAAATATTTCGTCCGAGACAAAATTAAAACTTCGAAGCTCTTCCTCCAGATTTGTAAATAACTTAAACTCGTTTAAATAAAAGTTCTCATGGACACGGCACGTGCAAAGTGATTGTTTGTAAACGAAGATAAAAACGTCTTATTTAAATCAAAGATTCAAATTCACCATCTTCCGAAATAAAAAATGAAATAAATTAAATTAAAATAAGATAAAATAATTTAAATAAAAGCTCGAAATTAAATGAAGAGAGATAATTAATTGAACCGAGCAAAAAACTGAAACAACCGTAAAGACCGAATTCAGACTGAGGAATAAAGAGAAATTCCAACAAGCAGAATCTGCGAGTTGAACTAGAGTGAGATTTTCTGGGGTTTATTTATAAACTAAAGTCTACCACACACAGTACTCTAGCCATCAAAGTAATAAGTCGAGATAGACAGAGACCAGAGTGAGAGAGGTAGACTGTAAAAACTCGTGTAGTTTCAGTCTCGCTACGAGAACTTAGAGACGGCAGGCAGCGGTGAACGAGTAAGGGAGGGGGATAAGTCAGTTTACATTTACACAACCCTCCCCTACAAAGCCAGTTTCCGCGGAACTCGGTTCAGATTCTCTGTTCCGATTTACTTCGGGCTTAAAATGTCTTTTAATCAACAGAAATACAGAACACAGTCCCGCCTTTTTTTACGTAATAACAAAAGGGAAAAGAAAGAAAGATAAAAGCTAAAACGTCAGAGGAAACGACCGGAGAGATTAGCGAAATTAAAAATTAAAAAAAAAATAAAGAAAAAGAATAAAACGAGATGGTTAAAGGGTTTCCGACAAATATTTTATGAATTATGAATACATGGAAATGCAGTGGTTTTTTCTAAAATTTGAATAGCAAGTTCTGAGCTATTATAAACATTAAACGTCGGGAGGTTTTGCGCTATTGTGTATTATAAACATTCAACGTGAAATACAGTGAGGAACAGATTACTTATTTCGCGAGTCGCTGTACTGCCGACGGAAAAAATTGATATGATAAATCTCAGACTTATGACACCGCATTTAAAGTTAGAAATAAGAATGACGCGTGTGATTTCAAGGGTACTTCATCGAAACTGTACTGAAATAAGTGATTTTCTGATCCGTTCCACGCTGTATTATACAGGCAATTTACCTGAGCTGTTACGTAAGCCCCCGTAGCGTTTTTTATACGTCATTTACGCGCGGGTGTGTTAAGTTCTTTCTATTAAAGAAAATGCTAAGAAAAAAATGCCGTCACGATGACAATAAGCCTTAGGAAATTTAATAAGTCATCTGTTCGCTATGATGATGACGTACGAATTTTTCCCGCGTAAATTTTCGTTTCAAACACGTGGGTTTCTTTGGCGCCAAATTTCTCTCCAGTCACAAAGAAAAAAATGTATCCAACACTAATTACACTTATTATTTTTTATTCACTGTTGTGGAAAATTTTTTTAACAGCGCAGAATAAAAAGAATTAATAAATTACGTATCTCGCGTTTCTATAAGTCGTTATTCTAAAGCTAAAGAATTTTAATGTTTTGTTTGAAAAATTTAGAAGGTAATTTACCGAGATATGGAATTTGTAAAGCGGTGCGTAAAAACGGATGTAAAGCATCTTGTATTGCGTGATAGGCTTCCATTGATTTTTCCCAAAAATGAAAATATTTTGGAGAATTGTGCTACTCTCGTGAAATAAATTATCTGATCTCATTATCAGATTCGTGGTACTAAAATTCAATATGAGAGTCACCTCACTACGGTGCAATAATTGCTTAACATAAATATATTTATTTGTTTAAGGCATTTATTGTTTATCAAATTTTGAAAATACGTTTTGGGAATTTGTTTGGGCTAAATTACAAAAAAATAAATGATAACGAAATTGTTTGTTTATATTTAAAACAATTTGTACAAAATCTGTGCGCGAAAAACTGTATGTTGTGACCTTTAACCTCAATTATCTCAAGCAGTAGATCGAACTTCTGAAATTTGTCCTCGTAAGGTACAGACGTTCGATGTGTTATCGAAATATTTCAAGTCATAGCTGGGAATGAGAGTTTTTCTGTGATGCAACTCCATAAGTTTATCTTTGTGTCAAGAAACTCTAAATCACATTAAATATAAACTAAACTCTTTTATTAAGTAATATAACTTTTCAGACGCCTAAAATTTCGACATAATAGCAAATTACATTTCTTCCATGATGTTATTTATCTCTTTCAAGGAGGAGAAAGCAAAAAAACCCAAATAATATTACAAAATTCCGGAACAAAATAGTCGAAAAATGCAATATTTCTTATCAATTGACGATAATATTTTTTTCAAATCATGGTCATGGATATTGTATAGCTTTCTTTAATAACAATTTTTCTCCGGGAAAAATGTTATGAAACAAATAATCTGTCGTACCATGATAAAGGATATCCAAGAAACAACCAAACCCAATTGAAAAAAAAAAAATAAATAAAAAATTAAACACAAAATACAAATATTGTGAAATCGTAAAAAAAATCTTTATCCTTTAAATTTCATCTTAACTATAAAGTAAACAAAAATATAGAATCAATATATTGAACAATTCGGATAAGTTTCTTTTCGCTATCATAACATAAATATTGATTCACTTTCGGTTTTTATGTAATAAGAAATGGATAGTTAAGTATGAAATCAGAGGTAAGACCGCAGCGTAACCTCGTCTGATATAACGTAAATTCTTATCAGCGATTCAAGGCCACTCCACACATTTTCGCGCTAACCTTGCAAGGAACTTTCTTATATCCTGGCAGGGTTCTTTGCAAAATGGTTCGAACTTAAAACGCAATTTTTCACGTTTAATCTTTTACATTACGCGGTTTAACGTTACAGTTTTTGCAGAAATATTAAAAACAAGATGGTCCCGGCCAAATTGATCTTTCGCGTGTTCTAGATATTAGGCATACGTATTTAACTACTTAAGAAAACCATTCAGCTATAGCTTCCCTTTAAAAAAATCTCTCTCGTGACACAATACAGGGAGTTTCTGATAAGTCTGGTGGCATGAATTAAGGAAGATGTTCAAAGGGCGTTGGAGTATTTTACGCAAGGCCCCTTAAATTCAATTAAAAAACTGAAAGACAATTAAAATTTATTTAAGGGATCATCAATGAAACACTTAAGACCCCAAAAACCGGATTTAAACACAAAAAAAAGTTCATTCCGAAACTTGTAACTAAGTATATAGTTAAATTGTTTTCAGATAATGATGAAAAGTAAAACTTAATTGTTTAAACGTGGTTGAAACTAAAGTACCTATAGTTATTACGTATTATAATATATTTCCCATTAATTTGGCTGATATTCCACGTATCCAACCCATTTTATCAAACATTCCTTTGCTATAGAAAATTATTCATCGAGGAGGCGCCGGTTTTGGGATTTTCAGATATACTTTAATTGAGACTGAGAGATTAAACCGGCTGATAACCTAGCGTATAGTAATAAATCTTAAAAATGCAAACGAAGGAAATTAAAACTGAAACTATATAGCGGCCTAGCCTAGTTTTCTTCTTGATTTTTCTATACGTGTCTCTCTTTAAACTTTCCTTCAATCAATTTTAAATGGAAAATATTTGGTTATTTTCTGACGTAAGCTTTGGGTAATATTTCAATAAATTTATAAAATTTTCAAGTGAAACATCGCCCCTTTTATCAACTGATTTTGCGGGGGAAGCGTTTTAAATTCTCGATATTAATGACTTGGTTAGCGGAATTTTGTGATGGTCACCCGTGGGAAAATTGAATGAATGGTTTTAGCGAGAATTTCTATTGAAAGCGCGTGTACTTAGTTCCAGGACAAGGTACTATAGTCCTAAAGGAATATAAATTTTGTTTTAATCACGATCAAAGGATGCTGTTGGTAAAAGGGTCAACAAGTGTCTTCTTGCCTTCTTTAGCGCTGTAAAGAGATGTAAGCTGGCCGTATAGATCAGATATGAAGTACGTCCCTCAGTGTTTGAGAAGCTATTATATTCCAAACAAAAGGTACCATTGTTTCGTCGTTTTCTAGAAATATTCTCAATTTCTCAGAACGAATTTTGCATTTCTATGAAATTTTGACCCGCTGATATACAGGGTGTTTGTGATAAATTAAGGGGGATGTTTGTTCTTTGGGCGATTTTGAGTCGAAAATGTTTAATGACATTTTTCCATCCAAACCACTGTTTTCGAGTTATTGGGATGACTCCTTGATTAAATTAAGAACATGCCCCTTAATTTATGGCAGACTTATCAGAAACACCCTGTATGTTACATCCTAGATTCAACTAAACTTCACGAATGAAAGAAAACTGCATAATTCTGCCCTTCAATACTCAATGGAAAGTAACAATTTTAAAATAAACCGTAACATAAATTTATATTTGTTAGTAAAAAAAATGCCCGTATCATTTATCATGTCGAGTAATTTAATGTTAATCCGTTATTCCTTAAATCATAGTTTAACTTGTGTCAATTTAACATTCCAGTGAATATTCGTGATATAAAGCAACAAAAGCAACTTTTCCGACAAATTTTGGATGTGGCAATCGCGTTGACATCTTTACAAGACAAGAAACCATAAATAAATGGCAAGAAATAAAGTGTAAAACTGGCAAATAGCCGAAAATTGCAAAAGAAAATCTAGCAAACGTAAAAATTGATTGTCAAAAAAATTATCACGCATTTAGGACGCTTTCCAAAAAAGGAGTGACCTTTTTAGACCACGCTCGTTACGTAAGACGATAGTAGAATTCCGCGAATTAAGCCCGGGTCAAACGAGGCAGACGCCACCGGGGCGTTTAGCGAAGAAATAGACATCTTTGAATGTATTGCGAAAAATATCTTGATATATTTGGATTGATTCAGCATTGGAGTGTTAAATTTTGACAAGATTGAGATTTACAACTTTTCTACGACATAGTTTCGCTAAGCTAAGGTGATTGAGATATTGATAAAAGAGTGAATGCAGAAATGGAGTAGCAATACAGAGAAAATTACGAAACAAAAATATTTTGAAGATTGAATAAAACCAATTATTTAAATAAAGTATGTTGGTTAAGACCAGCTAGAGCTCTCCTTTTCCACATTCTCTACGGTTTCAACACTACAGCGGAAGTAATAGATCTGTTCTAATTAGTAGGAAATTTTGATTCATATCAACGCGTCAAGAGCCATTGATAATTTATAATCAACTCATTGTAGAAGTAATTCAGTCTTGGATGCAGATATGGCTTTGAATATTAGCTATGCAAATTAACGCCTATACTGTTTATCTATAAAACTAAAGACGAATTGAAATGATAATAATAAATAACGAGGTGGGGTTTTGTGATATTGAAAATAAATGATTGAAGTGTTTCAATAGGTTTAGAAACCTATACCTATACTGAGCAGCTTCGTAATTTTATCTAAAATAAAAAAAAATAGTGATCTAGGAATTTTGACTTCATTAGAAAGGAATCTGTTAATATATTACTTTGAACTTGATAAAACTATCTTAAGAAATTTATGATGCGTGTATTTCACTCCCATGTGTAACACACAACATGATACAGCAAGTTTTCGAAACGAATCATTTAGAAGAAGAAAAAAAGGGTTCTTTCGAACGTCTAAATGACGCGTGGTTAGACATCCATAACAAAATACCTTTACGGTAATTTAAAATTACTTGTGTTTTTACAAAATGAGTCAAAGAGCCGAAAGCGTGTGTCGTTCGAAATTAGAATGATTATATTATTAGTAAAATAATTTTTTTTCCGGTCTGTCGCATTCGCGTTTATTAAAAAATGGCGCCAAAATATTTTTCCCACCAAATATGATGCTATTCCATTTCTTTCAAACTTATCCGTGACGTAGGTTGCCACGACCTCCTCTCGTTAGCAAACTGCAGGTAGGAGGATGATTCACGATACGCCATCCACTCCACAACCTATTAAATGAATGAAAATTTCCTGCCATTTTACAACACCTGCCGGATGAAGAACACATACTCCTACCATCACTGTTTTGGGTTTTTCTATCGTTAAATTGACACGATGCCTCTACCTTTCCCGGGCCCACAAATATTTACCTCAATTTTTATCTGGTTGTAGTCGTGAATTTTGATAATTGTAACCCAGAACCCATTTAAGGTATGAGAACGTTCAATGAATGAATTGGGTTGTTGTACCGCGATCTCCGTACAGTTTATTCCCTCATGGAAACATAACATTCTCTTGGTTTATGGGTTCTTGCGCAACCTATATGACTTTGTCGTATACCTGAGGTTATATTTTCTTTCCAGTTTCTTTTAATGAACGATTATTTTTATACTTAGTGGTTAAAATTCTACTCTATAGCTTTAAAAGAACATCGGAAGCATGGTAGAAACTAAATTTCTAAGAATTTACATTTAAAATCGAACCAGTTACACCCAAGGGCACGTTCCAATGAAACGCTCGAAGATAAGATTTATTGGTTCGATATCATTCAGGGGAAACACCGGGATTCCTTCATCTATATAACAATCTTAACAGACGTTCCTCAACCCTACCAGAATCTTATATAAGGGCTTTACCAGCAGGGTGTCCCCCCAGAACCATGTGGGAGAGAAAGAACCCGGTGTTTTAGCCTGTTCCGGAGGTGGAAAAGCTCGTGAAAAAGGTTAAGGCGGGTCAAACTAAATTGGCGCTAAAAAATAAAATAAAAAAGACCGACCACGTGACCAAAAAAAAAGCCGGCGCCATGAACTCTACACGGTACATGTACGTAGACTATATATCTATTTAATCCTCGTGCGAGAGTTCCAAGTCCGGAGGGGGGAAAGAAAAAACAGTAGGGGTCGATTAGGGTGGAAGGTAGAGGGGATAGAAATGTTTCTAGCCAATCAGAAGGCGGAACAGGATTTGGAAATTTTCCATTGAGGATTTTGGGTGCTGGTGAGTGTGCGCGAGTGAACATAGGGATCGAGAGGAGAGAAGGAGCAAAGAGTTGTTACGTAATGAATGGAGAATGGGCCAGACGGAGTCGAGACGCGCCGTTGTCATGACGACATAAATTCAGACCTCGTTTTTCTAAAGATGGAGCGTTAAGCTCATTTCAAAGAGTATATACCCTAAGATAACATAGACCAGATACTTCTCTTTCATAAAGAAAACAATTTCTTCAACTCTTTCTTGAGTCATATATCAGAGATAATCGACCATAGACCACTTCGAGGGAAAACTCCGCCTTCCATCCCGCTATTTCGCGCCTGCGCTATAGGCTTGAGGGATTATGAGAGTGCGCAGAGACGTCAAGGGTTCAACCCCCTTGTATGTCCAGATACTGAGGGTTGGCTACCCCCTTTTTTACATCGAAATGGTACATAGCCAATTAAAGGAATTAGTCAAATATGAAAACGTAATATTTTTGATAGACAAGTTTGTCTAGTTCGCATGGAAGCGGTTTATTTTGAATAAATAACTTCACGCTAAACTTCAAGTCTATGTAGGGAAGCTTTGCTAGTCTTTAACTCTCTATACTCCTTCCGCTTCTCTCACTCTTTGTCTCTCTCTCTCTCTCTCTCTCGCTCGCTCGCTCGCTCTTCGGAAATGGAAAAGGGGGATAGGATTGAAGCGAGGAGAAAGGCACGCATTCATTAATCGATTCCACGGACTTACGGCCTTCGCACTCGATTAGAATATCGACCAAAACGGAGCTAAGACTGGGCATTTAAAGATATGTACATCCCATTGGAATGCATTATATAAACGCGTCACTGATGCCATTGGTCAAATTACGTTATTTAGAGACTCCATTGCGGTTGTTAAATGAATAGATTAAAATACATCAACAGAGCAGACGCGCGATAATTAAATAATTTTGTTGTAACTTGTGTAATAACAATTAATCAATTTGTATCAAGAAATAGAGTTAATTTACTTTGTGTTTGCATTAATATTTTGTTTTATATATCCATAACAAATCTAGTGTGACCGTGACCTTACAACTTTCACTGGGGTAACGTAACTAATAACAAAAGATACTTGACACAGACGCGGATATAAATTGTGAAACACGTCATTTTTCTAGACGCTACCCAGACTAAACAATAGCACGAGCGACCCTGGAAAAACCCATATAATGGACCTTTGTCTGTTGATGATTCCGCCAATGCAATTTAATTTAAGCACAATTTCCCTAATAGAATACATCATATAAAATATGGGTGGTTTGGATCAAGAGATTCTTCTGTAGATAACGAACGAAATTTATGGGAAAGGAGTAATAGAGCAGGGCAAAGGTCGGATTCAATTAAATTTTGGGAAAACACCTGCGCTGCGTTCGTAAGAATAAGGCTCTTCGATGTAAAATGGGGGTATACAACCCTCAGTATCGACACATACAAGGGGGTTGACCCATAGCATTCTCCGTGCACTCTCTGGACCCAAAACGCCTAGAGCGCACGCGCCGAAAAGCGAGATGGATGGCAGAGTTTTACCCCCGTGTCTTTCCCTCGTATTTACATCGAAGAGGCGTATTGGCCCTCCTGGTTCTACAGTCAACAACAACAGGAGTCAACAAACAACTGTAAAGTTGACTTTGCCGCGTGTTAGCGTACAGAATTAAGGCATGAAGCCCTCTAGCTATTCTTACAGCATGTTTGACAGTTAATGATGAAATTGCGATCCTATATGAACCCTTTTTCTTCCGAAAGATTTATAGAGCATAAGCCCGCATGATATATAAAGGCCAACCTTGGACCTGCATGGGATAGCACGTACGGTATAAGAGCTGGTACAAGTTCTTCGATTTCACGGGCGTTGGCTTTTCAAATATGACATTAAAGCAACCCTGAAGCCTTCAAGGTCTTCTATTAATATTTAATTTGAAACTTATGTGAAAAAAAAAAATATTACCGGAGATATGGTTTCTTTCCATAACGTCTTAAATTTATCCTAAATGTAAAATTTTGTTTGGAAAAAGAATTGTCGCGTTATTTAATAATAGAACGTCATACAAATTCAGAAAGAAAGCAAAACGATTGGGCAAAACAAAGAAGTCACCGGTGGACACGTTTGGAATACTAAAAAAGGCGAGGTTGATAAAACTTTTCCCTTTTTTTTTCTTTAGCGACGTACCCTACGTTCCTTAAAAAAAAATACAGGCGACACTGAGTCGGGACAATTATAGCCCACATACCATATTTTCTACAAGACATTATTCTATAGTATATAACGATTTAGCCACATATTATTACGTAATTTCTTCCACTTTAGGGATCAAGTTTGGTTTGCGATAAAATGCCGCGTGGTCTCTAAAACGATTACGTCTCACTTTTCGTGAGAAATACGAATTTAAATTAAGTTTCCATTACAAATCATATCGTTTTGATTTAAATCTGTAAAAGACCCGATTGACTGACCATCAATGCCCTGGTCAAACCACCTTACTGTAGTTATTCTTATGTTAATTTTAAGATGGTAGGTCACGTGTCATTCAGGTTATTCCGTTACAAGGGAAGTTTTAAAAATTTCTGGCAGCCATTTTCTAAGATACCCGCCGATTGTAAAACGCTTTCCTAGTGAGTACCCACTATTTGTATCATCACAGCAAAATTGCACCTTCTTAGGCTAAGGAATTAGGGCTCGGCTCTGAAATCAGCAGTCAATCAGATTTAACTTATCTCATTATCTTGTCAATCACTATTACTTTTATTGTTATTATTTTAGTGCAAATCAAGTAAAATAAAATTTAAAATATATTAAGGAGGTTAAAGTATAAATTTAATCAAATTTAAGTATAAATCTAATCTAATTTAAGTATAAATTTAATCTAATTTAAGTATAAAGTTAACCTAATTTAATTATAAATTTAATCTAATTTAAGTATAAATTTAATCTAATTTAAGTATAAATTTAATCTAATTTAATTATGAATTTAATATAATTTCATTATAAATTTAATCTAGTTTAATTATAAATTTAATCTAATTTAAGTATAAATTTAATCTAATTTAAGTATAAAAATTCACACTTCGGTGCTCAGCAGGCAAAACACTTCTACAGGCGCCCATAGAAAATGCATTAGGATATTTACCCCTATAAGTTGGCTTCTCAAGAACATAAACAGGTTTTTTGCTTTGTGTAGAATACTTCAGTTACGGACTTCTGGTGTAAATAAGTGTAAAAGAATGCTACTTTAAAGTTTTGCTATTTACTCGTAGGCATTGTCGAGTGGATAATCACTCTTATTCCGTATATACCGATTAGAGAATAACTTTTATTTAAAACTAATTCACTTGGTACAGTCAAAGGTACCGACTATATTTAGTAACTATCCCCTCGCGCATTCCTTACTGGTTCATAAAAATCGTTTTAAGTCTCATAAACAGTGAAAGAATTTACGTGCGCTATTCAAATATTTTCTTGAACCCGCTTACGAAGAAGTTCATTGTGTGTAAACAAAACGCTGAATTAGCATTTTAGTAGTGTTTACAAACATTAACGGGACATTACACTCTTAGATATTTAAATATTTATTATTAAAACTATACTAGAGTTCTAGCCTCGAATAAGGACGTGATTTATACCAGCATTTTATGGAAAATATTTAGAGAGAGAGAGAGAGAGAGAAAATAAACTAGAACACAAAAGATGTTTAGAATCTAAAGTAATTGAATTTAAGAATTTCATACTATTTTAAAATATTATTTTATTATTTTATTATTTTATAATATTATTTTATTATTTTATTATTTTATAATATTATTTTATTATTTTATAATATTATTTTAATATAAAATATTGCTTTATTGTTTTATAATATATTTTAACGTTTTATAATATTATTTTATTATTTTAAAATATTATTTTACTCCAATTTCAAGTCTTGTAGTATTATTTCTAATTAACAGTGTAATTAGCCTAGTTAATTAAAATATTGATGGTTTGACGTAATATCCCCAGATTAATACCGCAAACTAATTAATCTCACCTTGATTAGAGCGATTTTAACGAGACAAATAGTCTAAATGACTATTTGAACCGTTTTATTAATTCTTTTTTTTTTTAAAAAAACCTTGGTTATCCTTGAAAATACGAGAGATAATTCAAAAACTTGACGATTTAATTTCATGGTTGGAAAAAACTGGTAATAACCAGTAATTAAATTTATGTAAATTGAACTAGTTTCGTAGACTTGGTATGCGAAATAAAAAGAAATTAATTGGAGGATGTAAAGGAAATGCCATTAAAATTAATGTTTTTATCTTCTGTGTTTTATGAAACGCCCAATATTTGATCGAATCGAATTATTCCAAGAAATAGGATTTTAGTAGATGAAATGAAGGGATTTGTTTTAAACAAATAAATGCATATTTCATAAGGCGCAAAGTAAATTTTAATAAAACATGGGAGTCGTATAATTGAATATCGGGTATTATTAAGGATAGCGTTGGAATAAAACCCCTGTGAAATGTAAAGTAATATGAAGGGTTAACTTACTATATTTCAAATACAAATATTGCATCACTGGCAAACGAAGTATCCTGATATAGTGTATAGTCCAATAAAACTTCCTAACTAAAAACTACACCGATATTTAATCTTATCTTCCTTCGTTTACATAATGAATGTATAAATTATGTCATGAAAGCATATATTGATCTCTTTAGAAGAAGCCCTCATCACGCTACACTGAACTAGTCAATATTTAGACTTCAAATAACAATAAATATAATTTTTTTATATTAGAAATACCAGAAGTGAGATGAGACTCGAAGTGAAGGGCTCTAGCATTGGTAGTATATCCTGGCACTAGTGAACAAATTTGAGGATTTTATGCCGCTTCCATCGCGCCTACACTACAGAGAAAACAAGACGGCCCAAGGGCTCGTAATAGTAGCCACATCGAACGAGTGAATAGCCCCTCTATACCCTACCCTAAAGAGTGGATAACCCCTCTCTACCTTACCCTGTGAATAGCGTTTAGTTGTCAATGTAAACAAACGAGCATAAAAAAATTTCTCCGCACCCACGCGGTCTCGAACCCGGAGCCTTCAGTGTGTGAAGCGGGTGAGATAACCACTACACAGCAGATACACATACAAGAGGGCATCGTTTGACTGAATCTTATGCGAATTAAAAACTAACTTTAAAAAATCACTCTCGTATCTTCATTAGACTAGACTTTATTGGGTACTGACCATCTTTAACGATTCATCTTGCAGGCACTATCATTCAATGCCGCTACCAATTGCGCCACGATACACGATGATGCACTCTCTTTGAACTAATTTAGTTGTCAATTTAAACTAACGAGTCTTAAACAATTTCTCCGCAACCACGTGGTCTCGAACCCGGGGCCTTCCGTTTGTTAAGCGGGTGAGATAACCACTACACAGCAGATACATATACATCAAGGCATCGTTTGACTAAATCTTATGTGAATTAAAAACTAACTATAAAAAAATAACTTCTGTGTGTGAGCACTATCTTCATTACACAAGACTTCATTGGATAATGACCATCTTCGACGATTGATCTTTCAGGCACCAGCATTCAATGGCGCTACCAACAGCGCCGTGATACATGCTGCTGAACGCTATTTGAGCTAATTTAGTTGTCAATTTGAACTAGATAGCTTAAAAAACTTCGGCGCACCTACGCGGTATTGAACCCGGGCCTCTCCGGATTTGGGGCGGATGAGACAACCACTTCTCAAGAAAAAAAGGTACTAACCCCATATGGGATACCGACCTCATGAGGTACTGACCCCAATTGGGATACCGACCTCTTGAGGTACTGACCCCAATTGGGATACCGACCTCTTGAGGTACTGACCCCAATTGGGATACCGACCTCTTGAGGTACTGACCCCAATTGGGATACGGACCTCATGAAATACCGACCCCAATTGGGATACCGACCTCTGAACTCTCTTTGAGCTAATTTAATTGTCAATTTAAACAAACGAGCATAAAAGAATTTCTCCGCACCCACGAGGTCTCGAACCCGTGTCCTTCCGAGTGTGAAGCGGATGCGATGACCACTACACAACAAATACATATACAAACACAAATCGTTTGACTAAATCTTATTTGAATTAAAAACAAACTCTAAAAAAGACCTGCAGTATCTGAGCACGAACTTCTTTGGACACGACTTAAACGGGCACTGACCACTTCGGGCACTGATTCACTGTGGCATACTGACCACTTCGGGCACTGATTCACTGTGGCATACTGACCACCTTCGAATATTGATCCTTTTAGCATTGGCATTCAATGGCTCTACCAACTGAGCCATGATACACGACGTTGAACCCTCTTTGAGCTAAATTAGTATTGAATTTAAACTAACGAGTCTAAAACAATTTCTCCGCACCCAAAGGTCTCGAACCCGGGGCCTTCCGTTTGTTAAGTGGGTGAGATAACCACTACACAGCAGATACATATACATGAAGGCATCGTTTGACTAAACCTTATGTGAATTAAAAACTAACTATAAAAAAATAACTTCCGCATCTTCATTAGACTAGACTTTATTGGGTACTGACCATCTTTAACGATTCATCTTGCAGGCACTATCATTCAATGCCGCTACCAACTGCGCCACGATACACGATGATGCACTCTCTTTGAACTAATTTAGTTGTCAATTTAAACTAACGAGTCTAAAACAATTTCTCCGCAACCACGTGGTCTCGAACCCGGGGCCTTCCGTGTGTGACGCCATTGATACATATACAATTACAGATCGTTCGACTAAATCTTATTTGGCCCAACCCTAACAAGCTCAGAAGTATCCGACCTCAAAGATACAAGTTCAGAAGTATCCGACCCCAAAGATACAAGTTCAGAAGTATCCGACCCCAAAGATACAAGTTCAGAAGTATCCGACCCCAAAGATACAAGTTCAGAAGTATCCGACCCCAAAGATACAAGTTCAGAAGTATCCGACCCCAAGGATACAAGTTCAGAAGTATCCGACCCCAAGGATACAAGTTCAGAAGTATCCGACCCCAAGGATACAAGTTCAGAAGTATCCGACCCCAAAGATACAAGTTCAGAAGTATCCGACCCCAAAGATACAAGTTCAGAAGTATCCGACCCCAAAGATACAAGTTCAGAAGTATCCGACCCCAAAGATACAAGTTCATTTAAGAATTAAATTCGCCACTTTAATTTTAAATAATGAAGTCTGGTGGAGTATACGACCCCAAAGATACGATGTGGCTAAAAACCCCAAACATACAAATTCATAAGTATCCGACCCCACAGATAAAAATTCAAAAGTATCCGACCCCACAGATAAAAATTCAAAAGTATCCGACCCCACAGATAAAAATTCAAAAGTATCCGACCCCACAGATAAAAATTCAAAAGTATCCGACCCCACAGATAAAAATTCAAAAGTATCCGTCCCCACAGATAAAAATTCAAAAGTATCCGACCCCACAGATTAAGAGGTACCCCACCCCACATCACCGCGACATTTTAGAGATAAAACTTAAGGATAAAAACTCGTGATTTCTATGAAGTCTCTATGGCTCAGTGGTAGAATGTCTTTCTTCTGCAAGAGCGACCCGGGTTCGACTCCCGGAAGCGATGAGAAAAAAATTTTAATTAAAATTAAATCTCTAACCGAGCCCAGTTACCCCTATGAGTGTGTTGTGGTAATATAGAGTTCCTTTTAAGCTAAAAAATAACGATAACGAAAGCGAAAACTCCGACCACTACTACTACTACTACGGCTCGGGTCAAACTAAGAGACTCATCGTATACTACGATGTGGCTAAAAATTGGTCGAGTTCCAAAAACATTTCCTACCCCCTTCCCCTCAACCTAAAGCCGCGAAACACGGATGCCTGTGCTTGAATCTAGTTCGGCCGTCTACCGCCACGACCGTCTCACGTTTTGGAGGGAAAATTCAGAAACCGCTACTAGAGGGTCAACCGTTTGTGTGTTATCAAGAATATTCACTTTCGCCGAGTGAAGAATTTGGTTACTTTTAGTCTCATCTCACTTCTGGAAATACTACTATGTTTGCAATTATCATTCTAAGTTCATGAGCGAATTGAATTTACTCTTCGAAAAGTCTTTAGTGAAAGACCAGGAAAGTTTCGCGTCCCTGATAGCGATTCCGATTCCGATCCCGAGTAAATATTGCAAGTGCACACAAACATTCAAACACAGAACCGAACCCCTATCCTCCCTTCGAAGAGCTAAGCCTTTCTCCAAACAGTTTCATGGTCATACCACTCGATAAAACCAAAAGGGAAGGGAATATATAGCAAAGACAGACCCTGTACAGGTTTCCGTAACGGTTGTCCCGGATGCTCCAAAGGTAAGTTTGAATCAAAGGGTTGAGTCAGACCGCATTACAGAAGAGAAGATGTAGTGGAAAAATCTACCTTTCTCTTTTGGGGTTATGATACGAAGTGAGAGATAGTTGTAGTTTTAAGTATTTGATAGCTTAATTGGTTTAATATTATTCTGACTCAATTCGGATGGCAGGAAATATGTAAATAATGACTAAATAGAGACAGAATGTGTCGAGGAAGTAAATGTTATGGGTGTTAACAGGAATTAAGGTCCCAAAAAGATTATATTAGTCCGGGGCCGGTAGAAGGATTGACTAGAAGTATGGTTCCAATATTTTCCAAGCCAATGGAAAATTTGTTCATGTTAAAAGTTGCTATGTTTTTATTAAGGGTTTCGATGCAAATTGAGTTCCTATAAGGGTCCTCGATTAGTCAGGTTGGGAGGTAACGGAAGGGGTAATGGGGTCAAGTCACCTCTGGCGGACACGGGTCAGTCTGCAACTATAAGGAAGCATCGTGTTCTCTCAAATGTTTTCATTCAGAATCTTGGCTTACAGGAGTGCGCCACACTCACGACAAAAGATGCTCTTAATTAACTTACTAATTATGTTTAACAACCTAGATGCGGACAAAGGGTTACAACAACACAAACACAAACCCAGGCGTCACGCAAAAACAAACCTCCGCACACACACATCTCACTCTCAATTTTCCACTCCAATACAGAGACACTAATAATACTTCTCGATTGGCGACAAGTATTCTTGGCGCCAAAAAAAGAAATATTTCAGTTTTTTGATCCCAAACGCCGTCACCATAATCATTTTCCCGTCTCGGACAAGGTCGCGAGTCCGAGATCACGTGCAAATGCCAACAATCATTATTACTATTCATACAGCAACTCCAAGTCTGCACGCGAATATTTCTTTGCTTCTACCGTCTACGTTTCATAGTAAACCAACGCCTTTAAAGGGAGGGTGAAAAGGAAAATCAAATGATCTTTGTTTTCGATTCCTTTACTAGTTATAAGACCTATCGGCATAGTTAAACCTCCAGAAAATATCTCCGAATAATTTTAAAATTCAAATTAGGTAGAGATTTCATAGATAATTTAAAATTTGCACCTCCGACCAATCACGTAACGATATGCCTTTTTGTTTACAAAATTCTCGTGGCACGCTCCATGTTGAATGAAATTTAGCGCGAGAGATTCGTGACTAACAATTATGTCACGAGATATATAACGTGACACGGAAATTTGTTTAACAAAAAGGTAGGGCGTTACGTGATTGGTCAGAGGTGAAAATTTCAAATTATCCATAAAATTTCTAACTATTTGGAAAATTTTAACATCATTCGGTGGTATTTCCATAATGTCTTATAAATAGTAGAAGAGTCGATAAAAATCACTTGATTTTCTTTTCCACTCTCCCTTTAAATGGCTTTTCGACGCCCTTGCTTGTAACTAAACCAAGAACAGATCGTGCATCAACACACAAACCCAAGCAACGATTTTTTTCTTTCGTATTAATTCCTTGTGTTGACTCTTTCATAATATTTACTTTACACGTTAGTCTGTGGTCGTTTAAGATTGCTTTTTGTAAAAGGTAAAATTAAACTGGGCGGTTTTGTCTTTATTTTTTCTTTCTGTATAAGATTTGAGTGCAGCGAGTCACGCGACGTTGAAATTAACTATGGATGTGAATAGACTGATGGTTTATTAATGATACAATTATTTTAGATAGCGAATTAAGTGAAATTAAGTTGATTCTTAATTAAATAATGACGTTATTAAATACGGAGTTAAAAATATGATTTATGATGGTTGAACGAGCAATGGTTTTATCTGCGCATATTACTTTACAATTGCGTTTTCTGACAAAAGTGGATGTACATGTATGATGGATTCACAATACAAGTACGTAAAATATATACTAAAACCCCACACCACATTTATATGCAAATTGTAATAATAAAATTTAAGGTTCAAGGTTTTTTTAATTTGCATTTTAACCTATGATTTTATTTAAATTAAAAGAAGGTAGAATGGTATTTCGATTGTTCCTAGAGGAAATTGAACAAACCTTTACTCCTTCGTTAAATTCTGGTTCAAACTACTTTAGTTCTGAACTAATCCCATTCCATCTTATCCTATACATTCCCTAGAAATCTGTTTTGAAAGGACCTAAACTATTCCATTTAAAGATGAACTTAAGCCCAATTAGTAATCCCAGAAGTCGAAGGGGGATTACGTATATAGAGCATTTCATTCTTTCGTTCTAGTCAAAAAAAAAAAAAAGAAAGAGGAAGTACTAAGGGCTACTTCCGGCTCATCCCTTTGAAAGTAAATCAATTCTAGGGGAGGAGGGATTATTCCAAAATAGCTCCTTAATGTCATTATTCCCCTGGCAATGCACTTTATGCAATAAAAAGAGAAAAAATAAAAAGGCGGGACAGGCGGAGCGGTTCAAACGCAAAATCGCGAGCAGCACGAGTCCCGTATCGATCGACTCGCCGAGAATATCGATCTAGCGGTGTCGGCCATTTTTACTATACTGTTTACATCGTGACTTGGGTGACGTCATGAGCACGAGGTTTCCCTGCCTTACGTATTATTGTTGTCATTGGTCGAGGCGCGGCCCACCTAGTCACGTGGGTAGGTAAGCACCCATCGACCTACCGGATTGAGTCAGTGACTTTCCACCTTGGCCCAATACTAAAATGACCGACTATTGTTTTAATGAGCTTAAGACACGCGCTATGACGCCGCTATTAACTCTACCTATGAGTGATAAATGCGTATCTCATCGACGCCAGGGTTCTTAGGGTCATAAAGAATGAACTTGTGAACTTTTTTGGGGACATTTCTACATGTTTCGTATAACGTATATTAACTCGGCTTATCTTTCGTCGATGTCTTTTTGTCGTGGGAGGAAAGTATATATATATATTGAATTAATAGAATGCCACTTACGTTTTTGAACGTCATCGAAATACAGAAGATAGTATTTAAGAGTGATTAACGAGCAGTTTAATTTGGGAAAATCGATTGAGAGAAAGGTTTCCTGAAAATAGAAAACATATTGTTACTTATTTATTTTCAATACAAATATACGATAAAACAATAAAGATTTATAAATTGTTGCTTAAAAATAACCGAATAAATTATTTCATTAAGTATTTTGTTTACCAATACCGTTTCCCGCGTTTAAAAGACATTAATTTAATTAATTAATTTAAGCGCTTTATTTAGATTAGTTAAATCGTTTAAGTATACGTAAATACGATATTATTATATAGTTTAGCGTTAATAACTACAATAATCCGCCTTGAAAAATTACTGGAACCTAATTTTAACTTAAAATCATGTTAAAAGTATATGACAATTATAGTTCTATATTTATCAACTAAGTCATATAAGAATGACGAATATTCATCTAAAACCTTGAATATACAGCTTGAAAACATTATATATTTTAATTAAAAAAATATCGTATAACCTTATGAACGTTATATATACAATAAATCCAGATGTAATTATAACTTATATATAAAATGACAAATCTTAATACAAAAATTATTTATATCAACACTGCATACGTAAAACTTTCACCTCGATTAAACTTGTAGAAATAAAATACACGTAGCGCTAGGTATAGATGCGAAACTACTACGTACGATACACCACGACTAATCTCACATTTCTAAATTAATTATTCCGAATTAAATATAAGACAAAAGCATAGAGATAGAGATAGCAATATCAAAATGACATTACCATTTACCAACCACCATGAATTCGAGAAGTCAACTTACTACTTTATTTTTTTCGCTATACGTACGCACGTTTGACGCATAACAAAAAATTACACCTACAGTTCTACAATCCTACATACACTAGGCCTATAGTTCCAATACGGCAATCCGATGCAAACTCAAAACCAAAAAAAAAAAAAAAATACTAAATATATTTAAATTTTTTGACTCGTCTGGTAGAACCTATATTTAGACTGTCTATAGAAGATGATTTTAACTATTTTTCTTGTTATTTTTAATAAAACGAGAAAATGTTTCGTATAGACTATAGAGAACCGGCAAAACTAGCTTTCGTCACACGAGAAAAGCACGCGCATCTGTTTTTGTCTCGGGTAGACCAACGATTCACCAAGTACCCGGTGTTTGGCGGGGAAAACTCCTACCACGCCTGCACGGGATCTAGCGCGCGCGTGTTTCCACCATTTTGACCAAGTTTCCATGACAACCGTTTCCCGGTGAACCGTATCCTCCATTTCGATGGAAAAATTAGAGCGTACAGTTTCGCCTTTACCAATACGGTTCGAGCACGCGCGTTTGAAATATAGTTAAAACAGTTTTAATACTATTAACAGGCAAACGCGTCGTAGCGTGAAGATAAAATAGAAATGGTTCCTGAAATCCACGCTCTTGATTTCGTATTAAACAGAGATTGTATTAAACATCTACCCAAATTAACTTAAAAACCATCCATACGTTAACTTCCCAAAAATTTTCAAATGTCAATATTATTTTTATTATTTTTATTATAGTTATAATTGAACTGAACTGAACTAAATCTCCAAATCTAATCTATATTTGGACTCCCTTTTCTAGAGAGAAGCTTGCAAAGCTCAGAGATCCTCCTCTGGTTTATTGATCAGATTTAAAGAAACGACAAAAAAAAGAGCTAGGGTAGAAATGGCGGGAAAAACTATAGTCACGTGTTTTTTGGGCCCGGTGTAATTAATAGAACGCACCAGCTGCCACGTTATGCCTCAGAGTTAGAGAAAAGAGGATGCGCAGAGTTTGAAACTAGGGATTCTATCATCCTTGAGCGCTGAGACTCTAAGAGGCTGAGGGAATAATCATTGGAAAGAAAATGGCGTCATATATATGTAGTTCTAACGCTAAACGGCATTGTAAGGGAGAAAATATACAAATCACCATAACTATAGCCCTTGATTATAGAATCAAGTTTAAAATTCATTTTGGAGGAATTTCTAAAGTAATAACGAGTGAAATTACTTTACAGATAACTTATTTCTACACTTTAACAGGACCATTTAAAAATAACTTCGATATAGTCTAAGTCATAGACATATTATAATAATATTGGAATGTACATTATTTTCATATATCTATGTTTATGAAATAAATTATTGAATAATGTTAGGCGCTGAAATCGAGCTGCCCTCTATCGCTCACGTTAAATACGAATTTGAACAGTAATTAAACTTACGCTGTTTAAAATATAAATTAATTTAAAAATATATTTGACCCGAGAAAAGAAATGTAAATTTATTAATTTGTTCAAATAAGATGTCATTTTATAAAAAGTTATTATATTTAAAATATATAGATTTTCTTCTCTAAAATAGCGCCACCTAATGCTCAATATAGATTCATCTTAAAATTAATAAACTTAATTAAAATTCAACCTTAGAAAGGGTATATTTTCGCCTTGGTTACCTGTTATTCCCATGTTAAATTCTATTCCTTCCGAGATTGTATTCTACTATAAGGAAAATGGACTCCACAAAAAAAAATACCAAAACCTGAATTCAATCTTAGAAAGGGTACATTTCCCGTTGGTAACAAATTATTCCCAATTTAGATTCACCTCCTTTCAAGGTTACAAGAGATTCCATTCATCTAATCGCAAAAAAATTAAATATAGTCTACATTATTAGCGGTACAAACCCATCGTTGACATTATCAATATTATCTAATAATCTTCTTTATTGCTTTAAAATAATAGTAATTTTCCTTAAATATTCGAATAAGATTTGGTAATACGGTTTTAGAGGTTAGAAAGGCACTGAGTCAAAATCCATCATTAGGAACGAAAAACAACAAAATTAATGGTGAAAAATAATAAGCGTAACGACCCAGTAGGCATGTAGGTTTAATATAGTTATATTTAAATTGTCAGACCAAATAATTACCAGCTTACAAAAGACGCGATGACGGATCAGTCATTCACGCTTCAACAAATAAGACTAACTTCCACGAGGATGGAGATGAACTTGATTCATTACGTCAAGAAAAGTTCAACAAGAAAATTTTGGCCTACAATGAAAAACTATACCAAAGGAAATAGGGATTTGAAATTCTAATAGAATAATTTAATAATGCATGTCATCAACTTATTCGTAATTAAACGTAGTTCTGTAGTATTTTGATGGTACAATTCTACTGTCATAACACTTCCCTTTTGTTACAATCAACCAAAAAAAGGGTTGTAGGACCGAAGTATTTGAGTCAAAAATGTTCTATGAAATTCTGCCCTTAGGATTGCCAGTTTCAAGCTAGGATTGCGTTGTTTTACGGATGACCCCCTTAAATTTAAGAAAGAAACTGAAAGACAATGCTAATTTCGGCTAATCTAATTAAGGGGTCATCCATAAAACACTCAATTGTAAAACACCCTTGTTTAGAGTGTTCCTTATGGCAAAATCTCATAGAACATTTTCGACTCAAAGTCACCCACTGTACTTCAATCATACCACCCTTTTTGGAACACCCTGTATATTAGTTCTGTTATTAGTACTATAAACCCTATAATGTATAAGTATGGGTCTGACGTATGGGCTTATAGTAGTCGCATTGTCCATACGAGACAAAATTGAAAAGAAAACCACGCCCATGCCATTTTATTTTATAACTTTCTCCAAAAACCCGTAATAGAGTATAGTCATGTCCTACTGCGATTTCCTTTCTTGTATGGCGCAGTTGCATTACGGAAGATATAGATACGACAGTAGGCAATAATGATTTTCTGACAAATCAGCAACCAGAGGCGCTCCTCTACTCTTTCATAAAAGTATACGTGATTGGGACTGCAGCAACGATCCTTTCGACCCTTACTTATGAATTGTTTATGTTATGACACAAGTTAATCATCTTTACTGAGTTGTCAATATAAATACAACCCCCCCCCCCCCCAATTATATTGCGGAGAAATGCAATTAATTTCTTGGAAACGCAATAAAATTATCCGGAATTCCGAGTAATATTAGCTGACTTTATTACATTTGTTCATTATTTACAAGATAAAGCATTTGTTTTTATTAATTTCTAAACATTTCTTTTTTTTTTATTTTATCTGAGGGGGATAGGGGGGTGAGAATGGATAGATATAGATATACTCAGGGGGAGGGGGGATGTTTCATGTATTTAGAGAACGCACAATTTACATGTAGTTCGTTTTATTCATTTATTTTGTATTTTATTATCTTTAAATATTAAATATTTTTTTAAGTGGCTCTCATTTGATGTTTCTTAAATATACGAACGTAATATTGCAGTTTTCTCTAAATGTTTAGGGGGTATTTTTCTTCTTCATATTTTACAATTATTTCTACAACTTCCAAGGGGATAAAGGGGGATTTGTTTTTTTCTTTTTCTATTTTGAAAATTGTATCTTCTTAATTTCTCAAAAATGTTTTAAGATTTTAAGGGGTGAGGGGTCAGAGGTTAAAACACAATTATACACAAGGTGGCGGGGAGTTAAGGAATATCTCTACACAAGCCGAAAAAGTTTGGTTGTTTTTTTTTTCGTTTTCTTCGTAACAATATCATAAATACAAGGTTTCTTTTTCGTATCATTGAACGAAAAACCTATTTTTTTTTTTTTAATTTTTAATTGAGATTTATTGAATTAAATAGTTAAGCTAAACTTAATTTACAGTCCCTGCTATGTTTTTAAACTTAAAAAAACAATTTAATTAATCTCCTAGTATAAGTTTTGCATTTATGTTTTTAAGATCTTAAACGATGTCCATTAATTTAATTTTCTTTCTTAATTAATTAATTAATTACTATTCCATCTTAATTAACTTAATTAATGGCAGAGAGAAGAAAAGAAAAAGGTTTGGACTTTTATGGTTTACTTACTCACGAGGGTTTTGTTTTTTTTCTTTTAATTATTTTTAATATGAGGAAATATTCTGTTTAGCCTACTATTTATGTATTTTTAATCACCAACTTTGTTTTTTTTGGGTTAATTCAGAACATTCTTCTATTAAAAAAATTAATATTTTAATATATATATGTTTTGTTTTAAACCACTCCCGATTTCTGTAAAGTGTAAACTCGCTCAGAAACGAAACACCACATTCGCAGGTTGTTTTTTTTTTTTTATAATTGTTTTTGTTAATTAATAAGTGGAATGATTTCATTGTTTTTTTTTTGTCTTAAATAACATTGCATTTTGTTTCACTAAGTAGTGGAAAAACAAGACTTTTTTTTATCATAGTGGTGAAAATGCAAAATGCAGAAATGTTTTTTTTTTTTGTTGCGGTAACGTCATTTTTTTGTACCATTTTATTCATACTTGCTTTATTTAGTAGAAGTTCTGCAAGATTCGGCAACGCATAAATTTTTAAGTTGTCCATGCATTTATGTATTTATTTATTTATTTTTTTTTTTATTTTCTTTTCAATCAACATCTTCAGCACAATTTTTACCGGGTTTTTTTAACTAGTAGTTAGTAGTAGTTCAATGTGTTGTTAAGTGTTTATGTTGTGTGTGTGTGTGTAAAAACCGCACTTTATATATATATAACATACCCACATGACACGTAACGTAGTCACAGCACTCAATTTCTTTTTTTTTTATACATGCTAACACTTTTTTTTTTTTAAACTTTTATTTTTTTTAGTTTAATCCCAAATCATTTATTTTTCACCTTAATTTTATAAATTAACTCCAGCTAAAACTAAAATGTTGTTAGTTAATAGTTATTTTTGCGTTAATTGTTATTCATATCTGACTAAATATTTTACGTTTTTGTTTTTTGTTTTTTTTTCATCGAACAACTTGTATTTGAAATATTTTGCGTGTATTTTTAGAGTTTGCTCAAAAATGCATGTTCGAGCCCCGAGATAAAATTATATATTTCTAATTAGGACCACCGAGACTAAGTGAGAGAAAAACGGTTTAGGTTTTTATGGTGTCAGGTGTTTATCCAAAAATATCAGTTAGTTTTTGGCTGCGTATACTAAAAGGAGTTACGTAAGTAATGGTTTGGTTTTAAATGTCACCGTTACGTTACGTGAAAAAATTAGTTTGTAAATTTCATATTTAAATTTAGATGGAGAGCTCGAAAAGGGTTTTGAAACGGGACTAAGATCCAGAAAACCCGATAGTAAATAAGACCGTTAACGCATTGAGGTTATTCACATTACATAGTTGGAATTTAGTGACGATATACTGAGCTGATATTTGAAACAATCTTGTGTACCGTCCAATTTTAGAGCTCTTAGTATCATCAAGAAGTGATATCTAGTTTATTAGGGAGAAGGTATAAATTCGCCAGATTTCCAGCTTTATCTCCAGTCCAAACGTATAGTAGGTCCGGAGTAAATCCCCGTCTCTAAATTACAACCAGCATCTCATTGGTTCTTGAAAACTCACGTCAGCGCGACGACGCGAGTGACGAAAACTACAGTCATATTTTCCGACTAAGGAGAGGCGAGAGGCGAAATAGCCCGGCGCCTCCTTTTACGTCCCCCCTTGTATTTTGAAAGGGGGACTGGGACTATGGCGCGCGAATACAAAGGCATCTTAGACCTTCTCCCTAATAAACTAGATATCACTTCTTGGTATCATTTTATTCCATTTTCGAATTCAATCACAATTTTGAAGAATCTACAAAACAATTTTTCACTTCAACTGACGTTTATTAGAGTTCAGATTGCAATTAACATTCACTGTACGATAATCTAAAAAATCAGAAGTTAAAAGTAGCTGGCGTTAAAAAAAAAAAAAAAAAAAAAGAATACTTTAAAACAATTTAGCCTTTTTTCTTTTATGGTTGGTTCACTATACACTTATATAAAAACATCTCACAATTTAAATAATTAATTAATATTAATGAAAAAAAAAGGAGAAGAAACCCCTAAAAAGCAAAAACAGAATTTTTTGTACAGAAATTTAAAATATACATTTATATATATATAAAGCGTTATATATCTGAGCCCCGAAAACAGCTATAATTTCTGTACAAGTTTATTTAATTGCGTATTAATACAAGTTTCATACTTTTTTTTTTCAAATTATTTAAAGATTGAAAGTGTGAACTGAAAATTCAATTTGATAAAATGGATTCTAAAATTATTTTGATGTAAAGTTTAGGTTTGATAATTTAATAGTTTAAAATAAGGTATAAAAAGTTATTAAGGATTGAAAAGAGCAAATTATAAGCTACTGTAAGGTAAATAATTTTGATTGGGTAGCTACACTTTGCTAAAAAAATGAAATTTGATAGATTAGATTTAGGCCTACAATAACACTGCGGCAATTTTTGAAATGGGGTTTTTTTTTTGTTTTTTTTTTCTTTCAATACTAACCTCCGTCATGAGCTCCACTTCTTCATTAAAAATCCCCGAAAAATTCATAACGCATAGGCTAAAAGATCGTTTCGTTAAAAACAACTGAAAAAATTCATTCTATCCAATTCAAAAAATTATATTTTCAGTCCAAGATAATCTTTAAATAATCATTTTTTTAATTTAATTTAAAGACGGATTTTCATTTGTATTAATCCGAATTTAATATTTGGCCTACCAAGGATTAATTTTAATAATAGTATTTCAATGTTCCTTCCCATATTAAAATGCGAGAGAATTATTTAGAGAGGGTTGCGAAGATAAAACGACGTTTTGAAGAATGAATGGCCGGCAACCTTTTAACGATGTTTATTTACAAATAAACAACGTTATATTTATTATAGACTGAGAGTGAGAGTAAGAGTAAGAGAGAGCTAAAACAATTCAAATCATAATCCCTAATTAAAGGCTGGCGGATATATTTCATTCAGATATGTTAAATTTTATTAATTTCTTTAACTATTAATTAGTTTTAGAGAGCGTATTGTATTTTATTCTGTAAATTTATTTTTCTCCAGTTGTGAAGTTTCTTTTTTTCACCAGGACTATATCTAAAAAACCTCTACATTGGATGGAGTATTTAATAGTGCATTTTTTTTAGTCATTTCTTTTATTTTATAGTTTAATTTAGTTTAAGCGGGTCTAATTATCATTAAGTTTGTTATAGGAATTACGAATTAAAAACTATACGCGCGTAAAATACCCTTCCTTCCTTCGCAAAACCAATTCAAAGGACTAGATTAATATTGGCTTTTGTTTTTTTTTCGTATGTCAATTATAGTTGTTAATAAAATTCACGAAAAAAATTATCCTGAATTTGCATTAATTTTTTTTTCTTCTTTTTATACTGTATATTTTGACACTGTAAAATGTCACGGTGGTTTAATTTGCTTCTTGTCAAAATAGAATTTTTGTTGCTGAATTTGCCTTAAACGTATTCCATCTTCATTTGAATTTTGAAGGTTTAATTCTTCAAAAGTTACTTAACAAATACACAGTCTTCCATTTAAATTTCCCCATTAAACATTGGCAAATTTTTTTTTATATTACAGCCTCTTAAGATTAAGATCCTCGCATCTTACTTGATTCATTCGGGGAAATATATTTTGTAGGGTTTTTAAAAAGAAAGCAAAAACAAAATATATACTACGAAGGGGATGGCCAATTATAGGATGCAACAGCTCGAGCTACAACACCCGCTGCTTCGTTCTTTGCTTTTTTGACGTTGGTCTGTAAAAAAATAAAAAACGCGTAATTTTATGATTAATTAATCAAAGTTACGCAATTACGGGATATGACACGTGTTAATAATGTCTTAATTACCTTGAGAATTGGGCTCGGGTAAGTTTTCCCGAGGTACCAAATGCATTACTGTCGTTTTACCTAACGGTAGTTGGAGGGCTGAAAGAATTCGTAAAAGTCAGAATCGCGAAAACCGACGATAGTTTTCGCGTCAAAAGGTTTCTTTCGTGCTCGTGCAAGGATTTTTGGGAAAGTGAACCGACCGACTTAAAATATATTAAAACAGAGCGAAGCATTGATTTCCAAAGATAGTGAATCAAACAAAAGTAAGATAGTTTATAAAACCACAAAACACATGCTGATAGTTTTATCAGTGTATGAACAACTAAAGCATATTAAACACCCCTCAGTGAAGTAATAGCAAAAATGTATATGATACTTCTCTTCGAGAGAAGTGTACCAGAAAGCGTAGTAATTGTAACATGATTCTTTCCAACATCATTTTGCATTTGGAGTGTACAAGGGCACTAAACCGAACCAAATACGCGATAAATATAGTTCCCTCATCATTTCTCATAACTATTTGGCAAGGCGCATGCGCTTGTGGATTTTTGTCCCACGTCAAGACAATCAAGGTTTGTGGGTTGATTGCTGAGGATTTAGTAAAACCAAACAGTTATAAAATTCACCCTAGCACAGTGCGATGCTCATCTGAAGTTTGATGAGAAGGAGAGCGAACAAAAAGGGTTCCCTCGCCTGGGAAGAACCATGTTACACAACTAAAGTATACAGGATACAGAGTGTCATCCTTCTTCTATTATATCCTTCTGTTAATAGGAATATTGCAGATTGCCAAAAAGCGAGTGTTCCATGCATTAACGTGCAATTTCATATACTGTTTCTAAAGGGAAGAAGACCTTTGCGGAGTCTTTAAAACTACAAGAAATAGTAGGAATGTTGCGCAGCACCAAAAGCGAATAATTTTTCAGTTTTAACAAATAAAAGTGTCTTTCATTCAGCATTCTCAGACAAATACTCGTGGATAAACCCAAATGATTTTAGATTAAATACATCTAAAGAGTTTGCTTACCTCCTAATGTGACATTCCCATGTAGAAACCTCCCTTGATATATTAGTCTGAGTATTTCGGCTTTGGAAACTGTTTCGTCCACCCATTCTGCGGAAGGAAAAGAAAAAAAAACCCCGATAAAAATTTCAAACAATGGAACTTACTATACAAAGAAAAAAGGGCAAACAGAACTTTCTCGATTATAGAGGCTAACTTAAAGCGAGGTTACTTTACCTTCTGGCCAATTGTCGTAGACAAACTGGGCAATGTCCGCGGCGGAATCGTTAGGACTAAAAAGAAATTCTTTCGTCTTGCCACTAACCAGTATGAGGCGGAGATTGATCTGTAATAAAATAAAAACCAAGAAATGTAATAACGGTATATATAAAAAAGACGTATAAAACCCGCGGCGGGTATCCCCACACAAAATGACCCCTTAATAGCCAGCTAGATGGCCTTTAGGATTGAACCCTTATATTAAAAACCTTGTCAAGAGAAGGTGAATGATATCACTTTCATCCACGAAACGCGGAAAGCGAGAACCATAAGGCAAGTTTTCACTTTTATCGCGTTCCATAAACTCCCGAGGGGAACACGACTATTGACTCTAATCTTACGTCGATGGTGGATAGGCGATTTTTGGGAGCTCTATTTGTACATCGTGACCTACTCGGGATAACATCGGACTTTTCCTTTTATCCCAATGCGCCGAATACCATTCGATCAAATGTAAATACATTAACCTAACCTTACCTTCATAAGTTTATAACTTACTGAGATCTAGTTTGAGAACGACGCGAGAATTGACTACACGCGGTTTTGCAGTCCATGTTCCTATTTAGTCTGTACTAAGCCATTAACAGCACCTCATCAGGCGTCACTTTACGTGAATCTATGACCTACTTCACTTCATGACAACCTCTCAGTAACCAGTGACAAACTTATGGAACATATCTTATGAACTTATGGTAAGTCTACTCCTTTCGAGGTTGGGATCTACTTGGAAAAGTCAAGCAGAAATTCCTCATTGTACTGCACATCCGGTTTAAGAAACGAACACCCCATTTTCATAGTAATTAACGGTTTTACCGAAGACCAAATAGTTTTTCATTGAAAACTCTAAACCATCCAATAAGCCTAGTAACTCGTATGGAAAAAAACAATGTCAGGAGAAAGGCTGCTAGGAAAAAGACGAATTCGGCTTTCCTTCATATAGCCTATGAAGAAAAAGGGGTGAATAAGGAAGAGATCCAAGCGGAGGGGTTCTTATTGATCGGTAAACAGGCAACCCTCAGAGCCATAAACGCGAGCACAGGCCATCAGCTATAATAAATACGGACGATACTTGTCAGTATAGGAAGGATGCCCGACTAGGCCTTGGAGTCTCCTTGATTGTTCCGAAGAGGAAATATCAAGAAAAGAGCCTCAAGACACGCTGACACCTTATGACGGTAATAAAAGATACTAAACGAAGTAGTGGTATAAGGAGACCAACGCCGAACGGGAGTGAAAAGAGCGGGAACCTCACTCACTAGCTTGTCTGTCTGATCAGGGACGTCGTGCTCAAATAAGGGAAAAGAAATACAGTCATTTCTGAAATCCAGAATGGAGACTTGGCGAACTATATTATGAGTCTGTCATAAATGAAGGAGGATGTTCTTTGGGCGATTTTGAGTCGGAAATGTTCGAGTTATGATTTGAGTGTTTGTCCAGCTATAAACATAAGGTCCATGATGTGAACTCGGGACCCTCGATGGTGCGTGGTGTTAAAAGAGAGACCGGGGGGGAGGGAGAGGTTTAAGGGGTAGATGGGGTGTTTTCCAAAGTGTTAGCTTCGCTGCAGAGTCAAAAATGTGAGTTACGTTACGACTCATGATTTAACAGCGGGGGAAGATTTCGGGTTTTTAGTTTTTTTTTTTACTGCGCAAGGGTTGGGAAGGAATATGGGGGTACTGTTGATAATTTCCTACCTAATTAAGCGCGCCGTAAGGCCAGAGAGGGGGAGGATGTGTTTTAACCCGGGCCACCGTTCGCCTGTTTTCAATTTAATCTGAATAAATTTTATATCGGTACATTGTGTTACTTCATCTTGTAGCTTGTCTGCTCCTGAAAGATGGAAAGTGCCTCTAAAGGGATTAATTTGTGGAAGAGACCGCGCATTAACAGGGTTCTTACGTAATTTCCAAAAACGAATTTCATTAATATTTAAAATAAAGGCTTTTAGGAGCATCGGCTCTGATAGATTGTCAGGTGTTAAATTGTACATTAAAGGAGCCTTTATAATCTACAATAGGGAGGTAACAACTGGCAACGGGGAAGAGATAGTCTGACGTCACGCAGCCCCCTCTGGTTGGCATTTTTGCGCGTAGAATACTGTTTCCAACCGTTAGGGGGATGAAACACCAGTAAGAGATAGAAGGTTGTGACGTTTGAGGGTCAGAACTGTTAGCTCCCTATAGCTGTCATGGCTCGCAACAGAAACCACATGCCAAACAATGACGCAATTTAGAGAGTTAGTTCCAGAACAACGCGAGAATTGACTACACTCGGCTTTGCAGTCCATATTCTTATTTAGTCTGACCTAAGTCTTCGACGGCGCCTTACCAGGCATCGCTTTAAGAGAATCTATGATCTAGCTACATCACTTCATGACAAGCTCCAGTTTGTAACCAGTGTCAAACTTATGGAACATATCTTATAAACTTATGATTTAACTAATAATAAATTACACTGATTTTTGGGAAAACAATTATGAATTTTCAAAAAGAAACCTTTCATATTTCCAGGTCTAAACAAGCTGTTTCCCCATTATCAGTATGAACCCTGATTAAGTTTAGTGGTGGATTAATAAAGCCAACTTCCCAAATTAGCTAGGTTGCCGTTTTAGAACAATAAAAATTATAGTTAATCAGGAAATATGATCTCATCACTAAAAACAAGTTAACGAGAAAACGAAAAACAAAACTTCCGCGTGTGTAAAGAGGAGTTTCGCAATTTAACACTAATTACGGTTGGGAATTTAACTAATTTCTGCATGAAGTACGTGATTTCAATTATAAATAATATTGAAAAACATTCCCATCGCAAAATTAATTATCAGGAAAAAGATTTCGTATAGATAGATCTTTCTTGTACTGGGCACCAAATTACTTCCATTATTACAAAGTAACTAAACCATAAAGCACGAATTAAAATCCATAGAATAAATACCTAAATAGACCAAGATGCTACAGCGGCACTTAACACCGGGGTCAGAAAAAAAAAATAAAAGGAATCAAGATGGAAACCTTTCAAGTAATTTAAAACCGTTGCCAAGAAGCGGTCCTCGCTATATTAATTCTGAGATAGAACCCCGCATTTTGGCAACACCACAAACTACTACGGTTTCTAACGTAGAGTTTAGTGGTTAGTTTACGCTTGGTTAAGCGTTAAGGATTAATTCTCCGTGAAAATAGGGACTGCATTTCCCTAAACATCGTAACAAAAGTCGCAACGAAAAAAAAAGCGGTATAATAAGATAAAAAAATAAATAAATATTAAACACGTGAAAAAAGTTACAAAAGTTATAAAAATATACAAAAAAAATGCAGATAAAACAGTTTGGAAAGATCCGTGCCAAAAAATTAATCGAGAATTTGACGCGTCGGCGCATTGTATTTATAGAGATATATTTTTTGACACAGTTTCGGGGGAAAAATGTACAGAAAAGGGCTGTATTAAAAAGGGTTGTTGAACTTCCCTTCTTTTGTCTCGTAATATTACACTTGCAAATTGGCTAATAGAGAAGTTTCCCAAAAAACTCGACTACCTTTCCCCTTTGCGTAACTCTTTATTCGAAATCAAAACAAAATTATTATTATTGCGAAATTATACAATTTCATCCCGAAAAGTATATATAAAGGAAACTTGGCAAAGGGGCCACCAAATCTAAATTCCAGGATTTTCCTATTGTACTTATATTCAACTATACTTGCTAATTAGTTAGGGTAAAATGTTGTAAAATAATTTTGCGCCACTTCCGTATTAACCCATCGAGTTAAATTTCACTTTGCACATTATTCCGATGACAACATTACGATTTGTCTCTGATATCACGATGTCAGGAAAACCAAACCTTCCCTCTTTAACACTTAATTTAAAAAATGATTTGAAAATAAATATATGTTTACTCGCGCTAAGAAGCAAAAATAAACCAGAATCGATTCAACTACAAGTTGAGATATTGATTCATGCTGTATTCGTTTTAGTTTTGAAGAGTTATTTCTAGGAACGGTATTTCGTCATCACGACTTGCTTGGTAACTAATCAACACTCACGCACTAACATCGACCGAACTTAAATCAAAAGAAAATCGCTGCCTTTAAAACCACATCATTTAAATTCCGAACAAACCCCCTCACCAAAACTAAATGACATAATATTGCGTATACCTTTAGTAGAAATGCCCTTTAATAAGACCAATTATTATATTAACATTACGGAAGGGTATCAAGTCATATCTACAAGGGCCTACCGTCCCTGTAGAATAATAAGAAATTTAACAACGATTTTCATGGCGAAGAGGTGACTTTTCTATCTTCATTATTATCTACGGGAGTTTATAAATAAAGACAACCGTAGATTATAGAAACGGAGTTTTGGTTGGTCTTGGGTATGTGTGTGTGTGTTTGTGGCGTTCATGGTGTCGTGAAATTATTGGTGAATACTGTGGCATCTCCACTGCCAGCTCGAATAAGGAAAGAGGGTCACACTTATACTGTTCAACCAGTAAATCACGACAATCTATCCTGACACCAATGGAAGGATACAGCCCTATAGATGGTGTGCGGACATACAACAAACTGAAAAACTTTTAGTTTAGTTCGATTCAATGATCCTTCAGTTCCCAACCTGCTCTCACAAATTACAGGCAACACTGAAGAGCAGTTATAGTTAAGAAACGGGGGAAGCAAATTTCTCTAGCCCCTTCAGTGCTAATATCTATCTATAATCAAGCTTGCTTTATTTTTATTTTAAGAACATCTTACTATATGAGCTGTATTACAGTCAATTTCAATATAAAATAAACAGTTTTTTTTAGTCTGAAATGTTATCAAAGCTTCTAAATTTTAGCGTTACAAGTTAGTACTTTTGGAGGATTACACACGTAGATAGTAATATTTTGCAATCGAAATTTTTCTTGTTTGAAGTTCAGCCAGTGTCGCGGCGGGTATAATTGGTCTCTTCGTATCACAGTTACGAGCGGGTACTCTTTTAACCGAGCTCTTTTGGGCGAAATGAAGGTAGATTTTACGCATGGAATGAATTCATCGGGCGTGAAGATTTTGGGATCATTATTATTTCGTCGCAGTAAGAGAGAGCGAGAGAGAAGAGGACGCGAAAGAAAGAAAGAAAGAAACCTTGGCCAAGGGAGAATTATTTTAAAAACGCCCATACTCAATTTTCATGATTATGGACCTTTAAGAACCGACAAAAAAGCAAAGCTCTTTATACTCGCTTAGACGCCCGCTTAAATGATATTCAATCCGCTTTATTATTACAAACGCTAAAAGCTTAGAAAGATTAGCGGAAGCTATAAGCTCATCTATAGTTGCTTAGCTATTTGAAAACAATACTTTCTATATAATAATGATTTTCTCTATCTTCTAGATCGAAAGTCTAGATAAGCTATTTTGAAATAATAGATTACAATATCTAAACCACTCTGTTTTATATTTCTTCGCTGATATCAGCTTTGCATGTCATTTTGCAATGATGTTAGATTACTTGTACAAAACGCCGTTTTATGCGGATATATCGTGCATATAAATTATAATTATATATTTCACCAATATGGTATTATCTAGGGGCGTGGCAATTAAATATTTGAAGAATATTAAGTATAATACATAATTAGTTCTTTAATAGTAAAATTAAAGGAAATAATAATCGACTGAGGTTTTGAATTTTAGATTTATATTAAATTTTTCTATTCAAATCTTATTTGAACCGTGTATTCGCACAATTTATTACACTATAAATATATTTATATATTTATTCGCTTTAAGCTTAGTGATTGACCGTTTACGCATAATATTCAGAACCATCGCAATGCAACAGGGATAGCAATAAATTCTATGGAATGGGTTAAAAATTATATTACAATTCAAAAGGCAGATGCTACAATTTTAGTAAACGTATTTACGACTTCCAATAAAAGGAAGAAGGCCCGATACGAAGGTTTCTAACGACTAACGATAGAGTTTGCATATTGGAATTTCCGAAAACTTTTGGAAACAACTTCCTAAAAATTTAACTGGGCGTAAATATTTATTTATCCATGAACGATATATTAAACTTCTCTACGAGGACTTATTGAATAGTAGTCAGTAATTCCATCGACCGTTCTTAAACGAAGGTAACGAGGAAATAAATTTAAAATTAAAAGATACAAGGTCAAAATGTTATATTACTCAGCGAATTTCGGTGTATTGGGCATAATTTCAATTGATTAAATTCGTACAAACAGTACTTAGTTTATGTGTCCACACTTTTAGGCATTGAGAATTTGTGGAAAATAAAAAGCATTAAGGAGACCAATAATAATTAGTGTAACTACGTCAATTGGTTTCCACAGCCGTGAATTAAAGTACATAAGGTCAATATTGAAACCAAACAATACAAATTAAACTTCCAGATGACGTCAATCTGAAACAGCTAAGCTAATAAACAAGTAAGTAAATTAAAGTAGACTGAACAAACATTAGTCAGCGTAATTCGCAACGTGATCTTGAAATCGTTACATTTTTACGACAAATACGCGTGTTTGTGGGAGACTATTAGTAAACTATTTTTGGAAATACTAATTATAACGTTCTTCGTTATTTACCAATGTTTTCAAGGTTTTTCAGAAATAAATCGTGTAACACCATAATTAAAGTTGCATAGTATTCTGCACCATCACAATGCAGAATAATATATTTTGAGAATTAATCCTGGTAGAGTAATCAATTAGTAATTAAAACTACTAACTATGCAAGCATTGTTTTCATTCATTGTTAGTTGCAAGGACAAATAATATCCAAAATTAATTTTAAATCATGATCTTAAACAAAATCCACAATTAACTAAAAGGCAACATCTGAAGGATATTGGAATTCCAGAATATCGAAGACTTGATGGTACAGATATAAAAATATTTAATGATTCGAATCTGGGTCATGTACGTGATGTTGGACAGCGTAAGACTTTCACTGTTTGACGGAATGTCTATTTTCAAGGGATACATTAATTTCTTCCTTGTCTGTTATGAAAAACTGCTGGAAATTAATGGACTCGAGTCTTTCACAATGGTATACAAAATGTCTATTTTCTAAAGATACATAAATTCCTTCCCTATCTGTTACGGAAAAACTCCTGGAACTTTCCATAATAAATGTTTCAGTTTACAAAAATTCTTGATAAAAAAATATATATTTATCGCTTTATGGCATGGAATTCCAGGGTGTGGTACCATTATATTAGTACACAAATATATTTGAAAGCACTATGCGCAGTTGATTTAAATCGATTAAAGAGTTGAACTTTATACAAACACCGGAAACAGGATCGTTTGAGTGGCGCGTTGCGTCACTAGAAATCGTTTATTATATCGGAGCACGGAAATGGCCATCATTCACAGTCTCACCTACAATCTCGCAACACCGATATAAAAGCAATTTCTAAACAAACACGTACCGAACGATAAGATTGCAAAATAGCCCTCCTCCCATTTCCTCCTAATTATCGAAGTCTGTTAAAAAAGGGACGTAAAAAAACCTTGGTAGGCGGACTCCCATGATAAGCGCCTGATAGTCTAGAAGTACACGTACAGTACACAACCGAAGGAAATTTTAATTTTCGGCTCATGTCATTATATGTATCAGGTGGTCTTAGGTCAATCGCGTGTACAGGGGTCATATCATAACTCCATACTCTTCATAAGTATAGGTCCAAAAAGGATGCGCTAAGAACTAAAAGGAGAGAGAGGGATGGAGTAGGATCCTCCATCTACAACGTTGCAGTCTGTAGGCCCATCTACATCAACGAAGTCTTCCCAGCATCCTCAGCGTTTCGGCATCAGGGTCGTAAGGTACGAAAACGTCCATCGCCTACCCACTTTATCTTACCTCTTTCCCCCCCTGCTAATAGGCTAGAACACGCATTCTTTTATAAAAGTATAGAAGAGTGTCCTCTCTCGGCTTATTTCTCGTACAGTAACGTCAAAGTATACATGCCCCGACGGCAGACCAATACCTACTTAGATTATTAAAGGGTTATGGCTGTATTTATTTAAATTCCCTCATAGAGAAAAAAAAAATTAGTCTGAGCAGAAATATTTTATATTTCCAAAACAAAGGTATTCATTAATTGTTGTTTCAGTTTACAAGTTGATAAAAATGATCCAAAATAAAATAATGCGGTGCAAGTTTACGACGGTTGAAATAAATGGGCTTTTTGTTGCCAACCACAGAGAGATAATTATTCTATTTATAAAAAGGTACGCGGCGACGGCAACTACTTTTTATACCTTAAAAGCGAGTCGTGCCTAATTAACACCTTTGAATTATTTATTCTCTTTTCACGGCATTAAATTCTGCACGAGCGTAAATATACTACCTAGTGGCTAGCCAGCCAGCCATGTGTACGCGTTATACGTTTTGTTGTAGGTGAGAGCGTCGTTGCGTGCTGTACAGGTTTTCCCGGGGAAATACCTGAAAAATAACATTATCGTGCGAAATGATTTCGGTTTCACTAACAAGATGGCCATAACGATGGTATAAGGTCATATTTTAGAACTGAATATATGTTTACACGTTTTGTCACAACAAAAAAAAAAAGTGATGGAAGAGTTCAGGATACTTTGACAGTTTGTTGAACTCGGTTTGGTTTAAAATATGACGAATAATTATATCGCACATGGCTTTTTAATTTAAATTTTTTTCAACTTCCCTATACGCCTTAATAGATGTTTATACGAATATAAAACAGCTTTTGCAATTGCATCAACGCAGTATTTCGCCAACAATCAGAAAACACTTGCGCGTCATGACTCATAAACCTAGGACAGTAACCAGAAGTGTCACGTGTGTGATGAAATGACATTTGCTACGAGTTCACATCCTTCATAAAAGCATTGCACTAGGTGTATGGAGCGTCTTCTAGTGGCGGATTTATGGGAAAAGGAAACAATTATAGCCTACTGTGATCTCTATCTCTACTCCATAACCTAAAGGAAAGAAATCGCAGTAGGCCATGGCTCTCTAATTTGCTCTGATTTGGAGGATGAACATTTCAACGAAGATGGCGCCGTAGTCTCTTTAATTTTGTACCACATAATAGACATAAGCGCCTACAGCAGGTCCAAACTTATACATTATAGGTTTATGATGGCGTATAAGACGCAAATCGAACGTTTGCGTTTTTACGATGAAGGGGAGGGTTGTTTTTCAAATAAACGAAATTATGATTGGAAATCTATAACGATATATATATAGATTTGCAGGTGGAGACCTTGGGCGGGGATTCTCTGCGGGCTGCTTTATTCGATTAGTATTAATGACCTTTGACACGATATGGTATTAACCTCGAATACCCTAACAACCTTCCCACACCTGACTCCACAAGACCACAATCCCATGTTATATAATTTAAATAAGTTTCCGATGTAAATTTAATCAAAATTTGTTTATTCAGTGCTATTTTTAAACAGAGTTTGTGCGAGTGTTGAACTTTATAGTCGAAAAGCTCGAGTCATCCACGCTTTTTAATCTTGCACAACGTTATCAAACAAATTATACAACTTTCATATGACAATTACCTGGCTTGAAGCCCATAGCTTAATGGTCATTCTACAGGCATGTACTGTAAATTTTGACAGGAAATGCACAATTGTTTAATGAAAGGACTCTAATTAATTTCCTTAGCTTAAAAAAAAAACAAAAAAAACAATGAAGACTTTCTAAATGAAGTGAAATAAAACTTACACAGATTAATGTTTGTGAAAAGAGACAAGTTTGTTAACTAATTCTTAGCTGTAATCTATAATTATAAACGTACCCTCAAATCTTACAAGAACCATATGGAGTTTATACAGAGTATTTCTGAGAAAGGTCGGCCATAAATTAAGGGGGGATGTTCTTTTGGGCGATTTTGAGTCGAAACAATTTGGTACCCGTGAGCCTCCCTTTACACTCGTGTTTCGCAACACGAAGGAGCAAACCGCTAAAGGAGAAACTAAACGTTATTGGTAAAAGGGGCTTCTTCTTCTCCCTTAACGCGGTATCGGTTACGGCGCATCTTAACGGAGAACAACGTGTATTTTGTGAAGAGCGGATCGAGACTCGGAGACAGAGGGCGAGCTCCAAAATCTAGGCCTAGTAATCGATAAAACCATTTTAAATTGAAGATCCCATCAAGGTTGATTCTCTTGAGAAACCAATTTCAGATGGCTCCGGCACTTTCATGCATAATTCAGTACAAAAATCCAGTTTCCCTTAAAGTCTCAGCGCCCCCCCCGTCCCCTCTATTGGTTCCTGTAACCCACCCCCATTAGGCCCGCAGTGGGCGGCAAGAGTCGAGTAAACAGAAACTATCAATTTCTATGCACTAAAATTAACTAATTCACCCCAAAACAGTACTGGCACCCGCATACTCGTCTCGTAAAGTATTAACTCAGTCAAAGACACGGAGCTGCCAGTACTGTTACAAGCCAATTTGCAACCAACTACATTTACACCAACGGAGTTCAAAATTGTGTATTATTTCCCCCATAAGCTACTCTTGAGAGGTACATGGGTCTTCAAGCATTGTGCAATTACGGTTAATTTTGTACGTCTGTAATTAGTCATTTAGATGGTAATCGTCGATTTAAATTACTGATGAAATCAGAGACGTTCTGCTTATACCTGAATTTACACTCAGTTTCACACAGATCCGCGGTTTACTATACTGATTATTTCCGTCGGCAGCATTGCAAATTTCGAACAAAATAATGCCAACGTCCATGGAGTAGTTTTATCGGAGTAAAAAAGAAAATCAACTTAAACGTGAGTGACATTTCAGATAGGTCTATTCATATATTGCTCCATGGTGGCAGTTTGCTAGCAGATAATGGAATAAGTGTACGGCTGCTTTCTCCAATCCCGGTCTATAGACCATTCGATTAGTTACTTGCGGGAGGCCGCCCTCGTAGAGGATATTTCCCTGGTGCGAAGATGCAACGCCAGACGGAGCATTAGTTCACTATACACGATGGAGGCTATCCAACTCGGGATTACCTCTAGCGGTGCTTCATGACCCAAGGTGACCGGTCTATACACCTTTACGAGGATGTTAACAGGCAAAAACAGCCTTAAAGAGCGACCTTTTCGTCAATTTCGGCTTAATCAACTTCTGATGAGCCTCAAAATGTCATTCTAAATGCTCATTTGCCTTCCCCCAATCTGAAGGAAGGCTGAATCAACATGTTTATATATCGAAGCTTAGATGTATTGAGCAATCTTCCAAAGTTAGGGGAAGTAAACCAGTATACACACACTTCATAAATAATCAATTAACGCCAACTGAATATTAAAATTAACTGGAATCTGATGCAATAAGGGTCCCCCCGAAATTGAACTATCCTTAGAGGGGAGTTTTACGTAACGGGTATAGGTATAGATTGGGTCCTTCATTAACTCAGGAGGGTTCGATTAAAACCCGGATAATATACCAACGAAAGGATCATTATATACTAGCTTAAGACGCATAACGTATATTTTCTAAAAAAAAATGGATTTTGGTGTACGATCATACAATATAACACTGCGTTGCTCAACATATATGAAAACAGGTGTTATGTTTTGTTGAATACAAAGAGAAAATATCCCAAATGAGGGAGTACACGCAAGAGAAAGTGATTTAAAGGGATGCGCAGTACGTTATGTATAGCCGCGTGTTAAGAACTATATTTTGAAGTAGTACTGTTACTATTTCCTGCAGTAGTGATTAGGCAACGTCACGTGACTACATGTAAGCGTGGAACAACTTGGCTGCAAATTTCTACTTAATTTTCATCCAATTTTCGGTAGATTTTTCCTTTAAGTTTAACATACAGATGTTTCGCAATAATATGTTTCCAAAGCAACTGACAGGTTGAATTATGATATATTACTTTTTTGGCGCGAGTTTAATTCGTGAAGTTTACGCTGTAAAGGCTCAACCTTGCAACTAAACATAAACAATAACAAACCTACATGTATTTTATAAGCCTTGTTTCATACCTCAAAAATTAAGACAATATAATGATATTAATTTGAATCCGAAACAAAAACAATTTTAATACCTTATCAACAATTGAAAAGCAAATTAAATCGTATTTAGAATTACAAAACCGTGGGGGTTTTTATAACGATTGAAATCTACAGTAAAATACAAAATCCATTCAATCATAATTTTCTAAAATGGGGGGGACGCTCACGGAGAGAGACTCTCATACGATAAAACTCATTCGAGTGTATAAAAACAATTACGCTAAATTGAAAACGGGACATTGATTTAAATTGGCATTAAACAACTAGAACTCCTAAGTAGTTTCCTATATCGTTTCCTATATATTAAAGGAAACGTCTCAGGAAAAGTTGACGTGTATAGAATGCTTGCTTTTAATTTTTTTAAAGATTTTGATTAAATTGATCACTGAAAATTCATAACTAGTAACGTGGAATTAATGTAAATTATTAATTAAAATTTTGAAAATGAATTAAAATACGGATTTGTCGTTAACTAATCTATATCTATATAAATCAGTCCTGACTGACTGATTGACTGACTGATAATCAATGCCCAGCCCAAACCGCTTGCCCTAGAAGGCTGAAAATTTGCAGGAACGTTACTCATAAACAGTAGGCGCGGCCTAAGAAATATTTTTCCAATCCGCCGCCATCTTAAAAAATGGCGCCCAAAAATGTAAAAATTCTTCTTTATGCAACAAAGTCCGCGCGTTTCAACCGATTTCGCAAATATTTAGTACACTGGTTTCCTTTAACCTATAGACGGGCTGAATGGTCTTTCGGGTTCGATTTGTTGCCATCTTTTTAAATGGCGGCCAGAAATTTAAAAACCCTTCTTTATGGAATAATGTCCGCGTGAAAAGTAATAAAAAATGTCCCGACGGGCTGACGGGCAACGCCGAGTGCCTTCGCTCCTAGGGTGCTAATAATATTAGTCATCAGTAAAATCTACCCATTCTTTATATCATTTTGATGAAAGTTCTTATTACACGCGTGCGACGCCGCGGGTAACAGCTAGTTACTAATAAAATTTCAAGGTTTATAATTAAGTTTTTATCGATAAAAATAAAAAGAAATAAAAAATTACAAAAATAATAATGACTAATTATTTACCAAATTAAAATTAAAGTACGCTTTAGATTCACAATTATTCATTGTTACTTATAATAAATTAAAAGCTCTATACAGGGTGTTTATGATAAGTCTGCCATAAATTAAGGAGGATTTTTTCCGTCCGGCCCACTGTATTTTACGGCTGACCCCTTATACATTTAATTAAGAAACTGAAAGACAATTATTTCTAATTTAATCAAGAAGTCATCCCTAAAACACTCTTAAAATCTTAACTCGAAAACAGTGGCCCGGACGGCAAAATGTCAAAGAAGTTTTTTCGACTCAAAATCGCCTAAAGAACATCCCCCTTAATTTATATCAGACTTATTATTAGAAACACCCTGTATCTCAGAGAACACAAAACCCTAAATTATCTAAAATAAAAATTCCCTTTGTAACTATTCCTTTAAACGCGAATACAATTCAACCCTTTTGGGGTCTCTCGGTCTCTCTACATAAACGGGCCATTAGAAACACGTTCCCTGGTGTTACGTATAAAGAGATATATATACGCTATAGTGAGCGTTTCAATCCAGCGAAATAATACTTAGGAATATATGACGACATTTAATGGGACTATTATTCAATAAGAAGCCAAGACAAAAGGCGAACTTAGTCATCGAGAAGGTCAAGAACCGAAACCACTCCCAAACTTCCCAAGTCAGCGTTCCTACAATTTACAGTATACAGTATATACCGAGTCTTAATTTTCGTTGCTGTGCATGGTGCTTTAAAAGGCCTGAAGGAAAACCAGGAGGTTGCAAGCATAGTTTCTAGGAAAAGGCGACGACGCTAACATGTGGTGCCGTGTGGTGTGGTTTCGTGGCCTCGAACTCGATCCTAACGAAGACAAGAGTGGCCGCAATAACCCAAACCAGACATTGAAAAAGAAAAAAAAAACGGGGTAGGGTGTGAAGTTTTACTTCATATCTAAACTAATTAAAGATATTATTAGACGTAACGAGCGTATCTTTTATAATTATGTTGAATCTAAAAAAGGGGACCTTATCTCATATTCGTATCCTGTCAAATATGTACTCAACGCTTAGGGCATTTAGAAGAGCAAATTCAGTCCTGAACACATACTCCCTATAAAGAGAAAATACTTTGGGAAAATGGAGCTCTTGTTGAAAAAGCGTAGATAAGTACACTTTTTTTGCATAAAATTAAAGATATTTAACCAAGCTTGATAAGCAGTAAAATATCTATTAACTGAATTCAACACTGAAAAAAATATATATTGAAGGATGTTTAAGTTGAAGCGCGAATTTCTTATTCACATTTTCAATAGGGTGTCTTTATAGATAAATATTTCAATATCTGTTACTTCAGTCAAGTGCGTGTTTGGCGACACTGGGGCAACGGGTAAAAGCCATATATCTCGCTGGTTTAGTGAAAACATTGAATACCTATATACTATAACCTTTAAAAGTAGGTCTCTAGGCTTCTTTCTCTCTCAAAAGCAAAACTATAATCCCAAGGGAAATTTGTGTTTAGTTAAACCAGACACGACAAAGCCGTATAAATGCAAAGGTAGAAGAAAACTACGCACACCTTCCAACGTAAGTAGGAAGCTGTAAAGCCTACCGAAACGCATACAAGTCAACACCAATGTATATGGACCACGCAGAATTTTGCGTTTAAATGTGACTTAAGAAGTTCACAATAGTAAAAAAATTATCGAACCAATATCAAATTTTCTGACATTTTCCACCAATTTTCAAAATTCCACGATTTTTCCCCACCAATTTCAAAATTCCACAACTATTTCCAAACCAATTTTCAAAATTCCGCGACTATTTCCAAACCAATTTTCGAAATTCCTCGATTATTTCCAAACCAATTTTCAAAATTACGCGACTATTTCCAAACCAATTTTCGAAATTACGCGACTATTTCCAAACCAATTTTCGAAATTACGCGACTATTTCCAAACCAATTTTCGAAATTCCACGAGTATTTCCAAACCAATTTTCGAAATTCCACGAGTATTTCCAAACCAATTTTCGAAATTCCACGACTATTTCCTCCAATTTTCGAAATTCCACGACTATTTCCTCCAATATTCAAAGATTCCACGACTTTTACCAACCAAATTTCCAAAAACTACTCGACATCCCTAGCAGCATATTTAAGTTTCGTGACATTATCGCGTGCAATGAAAACCAACTCGCATTAAAATAATTTAACAACAGAAACAACATATGTTGTAGCAATTTTGAAAGAAACTACACTCGACTCCAATTCATATTACGATTGCATTTACACCGGCCACTCTGTCGTTTAATATAATAACCAGAAGAAGACTTAATTGTTAATGAATGTGGATTGGGATCCAAGAAGACTCTCGTTAATACGCTTCTCCTCGTAATGGATCTGGCTTGAAATTTCTTGAATGGGCGTATAAAATAGTATAAGGGGGTTCAAACAAGGGGTGCTACATCTTACGCTAAATCGCATGGACCCTTCCGCGGCCTAGACTCGTTTTGAACGATCCAGTTTATGTAAGAAAAAAAAAATAACTTAGCTCCAACCAAGTTTTCTTTGCACGCCTGGTTTTTAGAAAGCCTAATTCGTTTTTTTTAGCTACTAGTAAAACACGTTACATTAGCGTATCAATCCACTTTAAGAAAAGAAAATACTGAAAAGTGATGCTTTTAAACCAGCAAGTCAAGTTATAAAGGTGATACCTTCGTTCAATGATATCATTCGCTTCAATTTATGGGGTGTATATTAATGGCTTTAAATTATTTTCAAATTGTAACGTTTGGAGATTTTGTTAAACTCGATGCAGATATCATGCATCGAGGCAAATAGAGCCGGTTTAAACTGCAGCTGCACAGCAGTGTTAAGGGTGATGAAAAAAGAAAATGTATTTCGGAACAAGTACTTTTCCTTGTAAGGCTAATGTAAGGTTCTGCATCAGCAGTGAAGGTTAAATTATTAATTTATTTTTAGGGTAGGTCACTCAGTACTTTTATATTAACTTAAGGAAAATACAGGGTGTTTCTGAAAGGTATGTCAGAAATTAAGGGGGATGTTCTTTGGGTGGACGATTTAGAGTCGAAAATGTAACTTCTATCTCTATTTTGCCACAAGGGACACTGTTTTTGAGTTATGATTCGAGGGTTTTAGGGATGACCCCCTTTATTAAATTAGAAATCATTGTCTTAATCAGTTTCTTAATTAAATCTAAGGGGACATCCGTAAAATACTCCAAACATAACTTGAAAACGGTGGCCCGAACGGGAAAATGTCACAAAACTTCATTATTTAGTATTTTTTGCATTTCAGTATACAACTATTTCTCAATATCGTAATCAAAGTACTCCCGTAATGAAGTTCCCAAAATACTGTATATCTATAGTTTTGTAACTATACATGAACTTGCTTTATATTTGCATAGAAGTATAAATATTCGTTACCACTATACCTATTCAATCGTATATACGTCAACTACACATCCCGGATCTGAATATCGAACGAGTACATCAACAGTGACATTCAAATAGCCCAAGGTTGATAAGGTTTAAACTATAACTGAACTCGCATGGCACACGCCAGGTACGAGTACGTCTACATGAAATAAAACTATTAAATACACGATTGGTAGACGCGTTGTCAGTCACGTGTACTTTGTATTAACCTGTTTCAATACAATTTCACCTCGAACGAAGGTAGTCGGGATATATTCAACATATAAGCACTATCAAAAGAGATTATAATCAACGTACATGATTTGCATCATCTGGCGAAGGCGTTAGACAGAGGCACGAAGGAATTGTAATTTGTAAATTTTAAATTTCGAAAATCCTAATTTCAGTTATTAAAATCTAGTTAACTAACCTTGATTTTAATTTTTTAAATCAATTTAATATATTTTTAACGTAAAATATTAAATTACATTCATTCACTAATACTATCTGAACTAATAGGCCGATGACGTTAGTGCTGCTAATGATAATAAGCCTTAGGCACCATTGGCGCCACCGAATCCCTATATTTGAAAATCTATATTATCAAGTTTCAATTTTAACCTTCTAACAAGTCGTATTTACATATAACCTTGTTAGGAAATAAATCGAACTAAAAATCTAAATTATGAAACGATCAGTGCATTTCCGGGAATGTGTACCTAACGAAATATATATATTAAAGGGAAGATCACCTTTGGCGAAAAGCGAGGCAAGATTTATGAAGAGTATAGTTGAAGTCACGAATAGTTGAATAGTGGATCAGTAGGTATCTTCCCTACTTTACAATTAATAGAAATGCTGGGTCATTACGGGTATTTTAAAGACGTAAATTGTGACATCACTTCCTCTCAACAGGCTCAACCCACGTCACTTCATGAACGCGAACCATGACGATACGAAGGACATTTTAGGAACGGATTCACCCAATGCATCAACGCGTAACGCTAATAAAAATTTATATATATAATCGCCTATTGATTTGAATTGAATGGATTCTATTTATAAAATATAATTTCGCTACGCAATAATGCATGGTATTCTATTCAAGGGGCTAATCAATATCAGCGATTACGCGTAATACTTTTAGCACTATCAAAGGTAATCAGTCTAAAGTATACATCGATTACACTAAGTGACTAGCCTCTCGGTTAGGATACTCAAAATGATTTCCAATTTTCATATTGGACAAAGAATTAAAATTTATCCTTGTCGCCGGTTCGTTTTCTGTTCAGTACCAAATTTAGAATGGACAAAAAACAAAGCGAAAACCTCTCTCTAATTACACTACATGCAACTTCCAATCCTCTACAACTATACATTTCCGGATATCTACAAATGTACAATGACCAACCAATATATTCAAGTAAAAGGCTGAGGCAGCCAATATATAGTTCAAGTACTTGATCCAATTTTAAACTGGAAAAATAAAATACACCGCACGAAACCTTATCTAATCCTGCTTTCCCAGAGTATTTCAAATCAGGGACTCAGCACACTCAAAACTTCATCATCTATATACCCTGGGTTTCTTTTTTCTTCACATGTATATATAAATGTAGCCGAGGTCCTCGAAAATACACCCCCGATACGATACTACCGAAAAACATACTATGAAATCGCGGAAATCGAGAAATTCTCAATGACCCAGCAAAGCATATAGATTTTTTCAAAGAGAGAAGTTTGGTTGAGTGTAGTTTTCAACTGAGAAACCGAAACACAATAATTTGATTCGTGTCCCTCGCCACGGTACGTATATATAAGAGCTTGGTGTATTTTTTTCAGCGCGTTGTAAAGTCAATTTTCGGATATATCGGGGCCAATAAAGTGGATACCCCATTCAATCTTTTTTCAATTCAATCTGATTCTCTTTTTTTCTCTAGAGCTCAATTCGCTATTCCGCTTCTGGCTATGGGTTTTGTGTTTCAGGGATTATAAGGGCTTACGCAAAATGAAGCGGACAGCGCGTAATGTATACGCATTACAAAACCTTGCTTACTGTAATGTAGCGCCAGAAGTTTGCAAACCTTCAGAAGTGAATGTCCGCTGAGTCATACACGTGATTTGCAAATATATAGTGTATACTTTAAGTACACAATTTGGGAAAATATCACTATACAAATTGTTTTGCGTTTATTTTCAACAATAAGAGATAGTCGGCACGCACTGCCTCTATTGGTGCTTATCGGCACGAGGGAAATAACCCAAGAAGGCAACAAGGGTAATGTTGGCCAGCTCATCTGGAATTAATGAAATAGGCTAATCTTGATCTTTCAAATTAACAAAATTAAATGCTCAATTTGGAAACTTCTTCAGAAACTATAAACGTATTTTAAAAGTTGCAAAATAGTTAAAGGCCGACTTCCAGCGAAAAGGGTTCTAGCGAACTGAAAACCGAGCATCGAGACTCACAATGAAGCGACCGTGCCGATTTTCGAAGCCCCGATTGGTCAAAAGTTGGAAGGGTTCTCGCTAACTGAAGATGAACAATAGAAATCCTTTTATTTCCTCACGAATTTATGCTTTTCCCTGAAGGAAATTCTCTATTGTGTATCTTCAGTTCGCTTGAACCACATTGCACGGCTTTCAGTTAGCTAGAACCCTTCCATCTTTTGCCCCAGCGGGGCTTAGAAAATCGGCACGGTCGCTCCATTGTTAGACTCGATGCTCGGTTTTCAGTTAGCTAGAACTCTTTTCGATGGAAGTCGGCCTTTAAACAAAACTGCCTCCAAAAGAGTTACATTTCAAACCGAGTTGAACTCCTCCATTAATCCACTTCTATTTCACACACAGAAACAAAAGTCGCGGTCTGCATGAGAGACGAGCAAAGACAAACGGGCGTGCACAAACGCGAGGCGTGATTTGAATTGCAAAAATCCCTTATACAAAACAAAAATACATGTATGCCGAAAACAAAAAACAAAAACTCTCCGCTTTATAATTCCCCAAATCGTGAAACAAGCACGTTGCGGTTTGTAAGAAAAACAAACCGTAGAACACACACCAAGTAGAGGTATAGTCTATTTTGAATATTTATGCTCGTTGCTCGGTATATTTTAAGAGAGAATAAGGGTCAGTAGTACTTGCACTTCACATGCCGATATAGGCTTATTTCGCCTAGTTTGTCACGCTCTTTCGTATATATTAGTATTTGCGGTTAGAATAGTGGTTTTAAGCTCATTGAGGTTGTAAAAACAACAACCGAGACTCGTATATATGCCGAAGAATGTTATTTAAAAGACAGTGTGGAATAGATCATAACGCACCAACACTTTATTTTATCTGAAATCGCCGAACAGAAAACGAAATAAATCAGTATACTAAATCGCAGACCTATACGGAGAAACTGAGCTGTTAATTAGAAAATAAGACCACGAAATTAATTCTCTATAAGTTATTAACTATCATAATAACTAATAATACAAAATTAGTAACGATAATTGTCTCGCTTATTTCTAATTTTTCCTGACGTTTCATAGGTCTGTGATTTTGTATACCAATTTCTTCCCTTAGCATTACCGCGATTTCCATTACAAAATAAGTGCAGGGTCCAATCTCTTCCACACTGTACGTTACTTTTTTTCCAAGTTTTTGGTATTCTTATTGGAATTTTTTTATCGACTGTGCATTTGCCAGAAACAGAAAAAAACAAATGTATTTATGCTAAACGAGAACGGGTTTCTCAAAAAGACTCGTACGAGAGAAAAAAAAACTGAAAAAACATGCTGATACGAAAACGAAGGATTTAAGAATGGAATTTTTCTAGAGACCTCAACAAACCAAGAAAGAAAGAAAAAATACCTTAAAAACAAATCATAGGTTTTGAGATAAACACCAAGTCGTAAAATTCTTCTAAAATAATAAACCACTTGCTCTTTTGGGAGCGGAGCGCAAGGAACAGTTGACTCATCTCAAAGACAGTGTTGCCCAAATTGTTATACATAGTTTACACGCAAGGAGGATTCAAACCATTTGCACAAAGAGACCAGGCAACTTAGAGTCTAAAATAGCTGACGATAAGTCGCTTGTTCTCCTTATGATAATGGTAGGAATACTCCATGCCTGTAAACTATGCATTTCACATTCCTGATTTTTCTGGACTTACCCTGGGCTGTTTAAAATCAAATTGACTTGAAATTGAATATCTATAGAATTATAGACCAGGGTTCATACAACTTTTGGAAAACAAATTTCCCTGAGATTTCCCGGTTTTCCCCACATACTTCCCTGAATTTTCCAGAGTTACGAGCCTCCAAAGATTAGTGTAATGCTATTCCTATGGATGGGGTTGTTTGTTTAAGTTTTGCATAATTACTCGGCCCCTGTTTGATGCAAATTTCCCTGATTTCCCTGAATTTTACTAAAAATTCGAAATTTCCCTGAATTTTCCACGAGGTTTTTGTCAACTATTTATTTCCCTGACTATTCCAGGTTTTCCAGGTTTGTATGAACCCTGTAGACGAACACGCCTTGACACTCTCTTTCTTGTAATGTTTTTATTGCACATGTAAATAAATCCTCGACCTCACCAATATTTGAACAAACACCCACCTGGTACTTTGGACACATTAAGCCTACTTAAATTCACCACGCCTTCAGGCAACCTTTTACACTTTTAAGTACCGCAAAAACGCCGAAATTCAGTACCTCCTTTCTTCCTTTTTCAAATAAATAGACCTCAAAGGAAGGAAGGCTTACCGGTTTTACAGCCAGTTAAACAGTCATCAAAGAACTTTTAGACCAATCACTTTGACAGTAAAGTGTGAAGGGGCGCGAAAGTAAAGGCTAAACATCTGACCAATTGGAGACGAAAACCACCGCGGCAAAATAAATAAAAAGGTAAGGACATGAAACTGTGCGGTTTTCCCTCCAGAGTTTGAGTTACTAATCCCATTAGCTTAGGTCCCGGGGGTAGCTTCTATTCCGCCTTATATATTTTTATTTGCCAACACAACCCCAGGGTCTTGTCCAAGCATGTCCGAAATGAAGGGTGAGAAAGAGAAGTAGAGGGGTCAAAATTCCAATAAATACCACATTTCGTTTTTACGAGGTAGCGGGACAATCAACACCGAAGCAGTAAAAACGTCTCCTACGATACTCTCTACTTTATCTAGGATTCATTACAACATGGACTTGAATCGATACGTAATAAATTAGTCTAGCTCTTCCAAAAAAACTCGCATTCGTACGTTGAGAAAATGATAACACAATGATTCAATATAGGGAAACAACATCGTTGGGCTTGAAAAAGGTTCCTCCCTTTTTACATCCTCATGACGGAAGATTTTGTTAAGTGCAATGCTAGTGAAGGAGTAAAGCTGATTGGGCAAGCAGGGGTATGACGTTGGGTAGGAGGGGTTTCCCCCGTACTGCTGTGTCCCTATAGTTGTAACTTGTACGTATTCCAAGCATCTAACCGCTCTTACCCATGATTCGTGGACCTTAGTTTAAGGTATAAATGATCCTAGTTTTTACGACCCATCGATAGCCCTATAAATTTTGAAGAAGGCCGGGCCGCAGAAGTCTCCTATACTTACTTCTCTATACTCGGAAAACGTTTGACAAGCGAGTTGTACGGGAATCAACAATAGATGGTTCACGATACAATAGCTATAGCTCTCTCTCTCTCTTTTCAATAAATATCGTCCTGGTACTCCAAAATAGCCTCAGGGGTTTAAAGCCAAAACTACAGTCCGTTTCAGAACGAATTTACAATAATAAAACGCGATAATTCAGCCTTAAAGTATAATTCAAAACATACCATAAAATCTACTGAACACTTGTACGTGGGACGAACTATGGCCATAGCTCCTTTAAGAAAAAAAATATAAATGCTTTCAAAATTGGGCCTCTTTCATTGGCGACCCCTCGCAGCCTCGAGCAATTTTTTTTCACCACCACATCTCTCGTCCATTTCATACTTTTTGGCCCGTACAATTGTGGGTGATCAGACTTGGTTGGAGAAGATCAAACGAAGATGGAATACGGGTGGGTACAGTATATTGTGAGCTTTATCAAAATGGCGGAGGTTTAATAATACTACAAAGTTTTATTGATCATTTTTACAACAACTACGGGACGTTTGAAACGGTGGAGAATTCTCATTTTGATTTTTTTTCTTTGAAAGCTAGATTTTTTTAAAGAGCGAACTCTTTCACGGTTGGTTATTATCGTGACCTCTCTCTTTACTCCACGCTTTTTCGTAGGTGGAACGACCGACCGATTGTATTATTGACTTATTGTGGGATTATCGGTAAATATATTCGATAAAAATCTAAAATTTAAAAGCTTCCGGTGATCTTGACTAGAATGTTTTTTTTAACATGACACAAAATTATATCCGTTAGAATTTTATCAGAAATTTTATTTTATTATAAAAAAATTTAATATTAAAAGTATGTTTTGAGTTTCAATAAATCTGTTCTCTAAGCTATATATTTCCTGTATATTTCAATCGGATTATAAGAAATCTGGTTTATCGTGGGGGGAATTGAATCGAAATTTTAAAATTGCCCAGTCAGTCTCTTTAAAATATTTTTAATTTTTTATTTTATTTTATTTTTCTAAAGAGTTAAACAAGCTGCTTGTTAACCTTGTCCGCGAAAATAAAAATGAAAAACCTGCTTCCTAGTACGTACTACCATACGGAGTTTCATCATCATCATCATCAATAAATTCAAATCCGGCTCAATAATATTAATATATTTCATAAAAAAAATATTTAAACCAGCTTCCTATTATATTTAAATTATCAAAACTATTTGAAAGAATTATATATATATAGGAGCTTTTTAAGTCTTTTGTAGATATTGGTTGAATTGCAGACGTCACAAATGACTGGCTGGCAACACTTGTCCCCTCACACTTTCTATCTAATCTAAATCATTAAAACTTAATTTCAAAACTGAGAAACGCCGTACATAATTTAACAATTTCTCGCTAAAAAAAAAATAAATAATAAAATTCTAATTAAAATTCTATCAATTTTATACCTAGAAACTCATCCCTATCGTTTATTAAAACTAAAAATAGCTATTTTAATTGTAACAAATATGTAAATAAGCAAATGAACGGTGTTTAGTCTGAAGTAACGCTATAGTAAGTAACACTTCGCATGACCAAACACGAGAGAAAACAATAATTACAGACATTTATATAATTAAGTCTGGCGGAGAAAGAGAAGTCCATTATCGCATTAAATGATACGTAGCTCGTTCGCCCAAATAAGTTGTATCAAAAATGAGTAAATGACTAAGCAGAAAAACGTTGTGTAAAAAATAAAAAAAATAAAATAATCGTGGCGCGAGGGCAAAAGAACAGAAAGGGTTGTTCGTCTATAATATAGGCCAAGGACTAGCTAGCTAGCTGCCACAGCAGCCGAAAAATGGATAAAGCTTGGTTTTCATTTGAAATTTCATTTTTTTCCCCCAGGATTTAAAGCAGTGGTTCCTAAACGTCGCTGTGACGTGAGATTTTTTTAACTCTGAGAAGTTAAAAGAACGTTTACAAGACAAAATTCACCATAAAACGTAGTTATAAATTATGATTGTACATTGGATTATTAATGTGTAATGTACACTATATTAAAGTTCTTTGGAACAGGCACTGCACTACTAAATAATAAAATTCCAAAATTGGCTCTATGCTCGGTCGACCTAGTAAGCCTTGGTTCATGTTCCTTACGACTGGGCAGTAACCAACGTAAAAACCAAAATCGAAAGATTGATGTCGAGTTACACTCTAAGAAATAGAGGTGTAAGTCTACACCTTTTTAACTCTTTTTGATGGTGCTAAATTCAACACCATTTCCAGTGTTGGTTTACAACCCAAAGGGTGTTAAATCACACTCTAAGAAAATGGAGTGTGCTTTAACACCTTTAAAATAAGTTTATATGGGCCGAAATTTGACACCGTTTCAGTTGTTGCATAACACCTTTCAGAGTGTCGCATAACGACTTTAAGAGTGTCGCATAACGACTTTAAGAGTGTCGCATAACACCATTCAGAGTGTCGCATAACACCATTCAGAGTGTCGCATAACACCATTCAGAGTGTCGCATAACACCATTCAGAGTGTCGCATAACACCATTCAGAGTGTCGCATAACACCATTCAGAGTGTCGCATAACACCATTCAGAGTGTCGCATAACACCATTCAGAGTGGCGCATAACACCATTCAGGGTGGCGCATAACACCATTCAGGGTGTCGCATAACACCATTCAGAGTGTCGCATAACACCATTCAGAGTGTCGCATAACACCATTCAGAGTGTCGCATAACACCATTCAGAGTGTCGCATAACACCATTCAGAGTGTCGCATAACACCATTCAGAGTGTCGCATAACACCATTCAGAGTGTCGCATAACACCTTTCAGAGTGTCGCATAACACCATTCAGAGTGGCGCATAACACCATTCAGGGTGTCGCTTAACACCATTCAGAGTGTCGCATAACACCATTCAGAGTGTCCCATAAAACCTTTAAGAGTGTCGCATAACACCTTTTAGACTTTCGCTTAACACCTCTCGGAGTGTTGCATAGCACCTTTAAGAGTGTCCCATAGAACCTTTAAGAGTGTCCCATAAAACCTTTAAGAGTGTCCCATAAAACCTTTAAGAGTGTCGCATAACACCTTTAAGAGTGTCTCTAAACACCTTTCGGGGTGTCGCATAACACCTTTAAGACTTTCGCTTAACACCTCTCGGAGTGTTGCATAGCACCTTTAAGAGTGGGAGTTTTTTAATAGGATAGTAGTAGAAATAATACTATATTGACGGAGAAAATACTATGGATAACTACATTTTGACCACTCATGAGGCATAATTGAAATATCGAATACTCGTATGGTTTTACTGTTTAAGCATTCGCTATTCCGCAGAATTATTAGCATTTAGTGCAATATTCATAGCAAGGTTTCACCTTGAGAGAACTTATTCCCCTGCTGGAAATTTCACACGTGCAGAACTTCACCCCTTTAAGTAAGGGTATTTCTGGGATGAAGTGTGCAACTGCACATAAAATTGGCCATTTGATCAACTTAAAATGCAGTGTAAAACTGCATGAAAAATCCGTAGAGTTTCCCGCAATAAACCTTCTGAAAACAGGCAGAAAGTTTCCGATTTATACAAATGCAATGGAAATTATATTGGTTTTTGAGGCCATAATATTCAGGCAGTAGATTTAGACGTTCTTGTTAAATTTAAAAATCTCTTTTCACTAAGAGTTTTTCAAGTACCAGAAACAAGTTTAACCTAATTTACTCTACAAAATTTACGAAAACAAAACCCTTTTTGAACTCTAATTTTTCTAAAAATAAAACATGTCAGAAAAGCAAGTGCCCCACAAGTTGTTCTGTCAACACTAGACTAGAGGTCTAAAAATGGTTTCTACATGGTTTAAACTTAAACATGATACGAGTAATAGTTTAAATTTGGGTGTATTATGGTTTATTTTTCTACAAAGCAAACGTGCTATAGAGAAAAATCTATCCCGTTTACCAGTCCCTTTAGAGATTCAGCGTTCATGGCGCTACTATTGATATTACTTGAATCCTAATTTTTTTAAGAATAAAAATACTAGCGTTGTGGTTTTAAAACCTAGAACCATCAGAGACCATTTGATTATTTCCATAAGAGAAGCAAACACCGCAGGGCAGGGCTGCCATCGGAGGTGGTTTTCCTCACACCAAGAAGCACCGTTAGGGGCAGTGGGAGTTGGCCAACCTTCTGCGTGTAGTGACCGGGGCTTCGACTGGTGTTGCCTAATGCCAATATTAATGAACTAAGTCTATATTTTTTCAAAACCAAGGAAATAAATATAAAAAAATCATCAAAAGCTAAACTAAATATAGATGGCGCAACAAAGAAGGTTAATTTAATGTTAAGTGTACACGGCGCCCACACTCTTCCTAAAAGACCCAAAGTGCTGGGCTTCGGTTGAGTAAAAAAATTTAAAAAACCCTTATAATAATAAAATTCATTCTGATCTAAAATTGCTTGCTTCTGCTGATATAAATTTGGAATACAAACAAAACTTTCATCAAAGATCCATTAATATCTCAGCAATTTACTGTAAATTGATTATTTACCCCCGATTTAAATATAAGTTTATCCTTTTAAGCATCATTTTGCAATAATATCAAAGGATATGTTATTGATTATGGCTTATTTCACCTTTCTTTTATATTTAGATAAGCTAGCAAATCGTAGAACAAGGTATCCCCTTGGTATCCCGTTATTATCAGACAGATATTAAAATTATACACTCTCACTAAGTGCAGTCTTTTGACGCTATTTCCTACTTTGGGAAAGCCGAACTAGGCGCGGGAGTTCGGTCAAATGGTACATACATCCTAAGGTTGGTTTTATTGTAAATTCTGTTCAATGGTAGGGAAATAACATAACCATCTGAAGAAATATTTTAATTATTGGTAACTATTTAACGTTAAATAACCAGAAACCTGACCTTGTAACTTCGCCAACATTATTAATTCAGGCCTATTTCGAGAATTTTTTTCGGTACCCTTTAATTCGCCGAATGCGTCCACAAGGGGCGCGCTTTAGAACCTATATTTCCCGCGAAATTTGAAACGCAGCAAAACTTGGCGTGAATATCCATATAGTAGACGATGGTCATTCCCTTTTTCAAGGGCTGAGGGATGAGATTAGATAAAAGAACATCAAGAATTATTAGAATATTAGGGCATCGTTGTAACTTCTAAATATAAAATAAGGAATTTAAGAATGAAAAAACCTTTTTATTCGTTTAATTTTTCTAGTAAGTTTTTTATTTTATCTCATTAAGAGTGTCGCCTAACACTAATAGGGGTGTCGCCTAACACTAATAGGGGTGTCGCCTAACACTAATAGGGGTGTCGCCTAACACTAATAGGGGTGTCGCCTAACACTATCAGGAGTGTCGCCTAACACTATCAGGAGTGTCGCCTAACACTTTTAGGAGTGTCGCCTAACACTTTTAGGAGTGTCGCCTAACACTATTAAGAGTGTCGCCTAACACTATTAAGAGTGTCGCCTAACACTATTAAGAGTGTCGCCTAACACTATTAAGAGTGTCGCCTAACACTATTAAGAGTGTTGCCTAACACTATTAAGAGTGTCGCCTAACACTATTAGGAGTGTCGCCTAACACTATTAAGAGTGTTGCCTAACACTATTAAGAGTGTCGCCTAACACTATTAGGAGTGTCGCCTAACACTATTAAGATTGTCGCTTAACACCGTTAAGAGTGTCGCTTAAAACCGTTAAGAGTGTCTTCTAACACCGTTAAGAGTGTTGCCTAACACCGTTAAGAGTGTCGCCTAACACCTGAAGAGTGCAAAACACGTTTAGCAGTGTTTTATAATGGTACAATACCGCCTGATTACCAATTTCTTAGTTATTTTATTTAAAGGAAAAATATGTTCTTTCATGAATATCATCTTTAAATATATGTTTAACAAATAATGTTTTACTCTAATATTCAAACAGTAATGGAAATGAAAGACCTTATTTAGAAAACCAGCCAAATTATAAATTTCCATGTTAATTTCAAAGGGTGTTTTTAAAGTGTTGCTTTACACTGAATTTACTCCTTCAATTGGCCACAAAAACTAGAGGTAATAAAACTCTTTTTTTGGGTGTTTTTACGGTGTAAAAAAAGAGTATTCTAAATTTACACCCTTTTAGCACATTTTTAACACTTCGATTTCTTAGAGTGTAGAAAATCTACTTTTACCGGTCTAGTGAAGACCAAGCTTAAAAGAACTAAAATATATTTCTGCGAGCTTCTTCCTTCGATCAGTTTGGGCTGTGTCCTCCCCCCCCCTTCCCCAGGCGGGTCTATCTCTACCTCCCTCCCTCCCTACTTTTGTCAGAAATCAATAATTTTGGTGTCTCCTCCCGAGGGGGCTTACCCCGCGTATAATGAGTAAAGGAAGTCGACCGAGTTGTATCTGGCGCATCCCGAAACTAGCTTATAGGGTAGACGTAGCTCGGCCGTACCAGTAATGGCAGTAAGCCGCTGGTCGACGTTCACCCAAAAAAGAAGAAGAGGATAAGAAGGATAGATGGATGAGAGAAGGAAACCGGAGGAAACCTAGATGCGAAGAACGGAAATTTGCTACGTTTTTAAACGAAAAGAACGATGAATTTATTCAATTTTTACTAGAGAAAAAAGTCATACATTTTACAGGGTTAACGCAACTATTGGAAAAAGCGATTTCCCTGACATTTCCAGGTTTTTTTCCCCACTACATATTTCAATGATAATTCCAGGTGCAAGGCCACCTATAGTAACAGGAGTGGTTTCTTTGGAGTAATAACTACGAAATTGGTTATTTTTAGTTGGAGAAACTCCTTCAGGGCAAACTTACTCAATCCTCACAAATATCCCTGAATTTTAGTAAAAATGATAAATTTCCCCGAGTTTCCCTGAAATTTTTACTAAAAAATATTAATTTCCCCGAGTTTCCCTGAATTTTTACTAAAAATTACAAATTTCCCCGAGTTTCCCTGAATTTTTACTAAAAATTACAAATTTCCCAGAGTTTCTCTGAATTTTTACTAAAAATTATAAATTTCCCCGAGTTTCCCCTGAATGTTTTAGTCAACAATTTATTTGCCTGAAATTTCCAGTTTCTAAAGGTTTTCCAGGTTTGCACGAACCATGCATGTTTATTTTATAAACCTAACATGTTTTTTACAAAGTTGATTTTCTTAGTACTGTATTTTCTATAGAGAAAATGATTACTACTTCATAGTTAGAAGTTAAACGCGGCTCGGGATTCTGGGAAGAGAGAGATAAACATAAATATTGCACAGTTGGAAGGCTTACAGGCAAGAATTTGCATAATTTAGTAAGGCTCGCGATATCATTGGATTATTTACGAAACACAATAGGAAAGAGAGGCATAAGGGTATTTGAATAATTCTTAGAAATAACACCCACGTACTCTTAGATATATTTTTCCCTGAAAGGGGCTGAGAGAAAATCCCCCCTCCCCCTTCACATAGGGTTAACTTTCGTCAAGTGTTGTCAGCCGCACTACTGTTAATACACTTCTGCTAATACTTTGGGTTCTCCATACCAACATTTTATTCATTTTATGCATTTTGTAAAGACCACGTTTCCACTCTCTCCGGGTTTATACCCTTGACGTAGATTCACTTTGACCCCCTGACCTGGCCATAGAATGATAAAAGGGAGAAACGTGAGCAATGAGAAAACATATTCCTTTTTTGTTATTGTATTGAATGAGATAAGACCTCTAGATGTGAGGAAGAATAGAACTTATTGGATTTAGTATAGCATTTTTTAAATAAATGTAAACCAAGAACGAAAAAGCCAAACAAGTTGCAAGTCCTATTTTTGCCATGCAGTCAAGTGTGTATGCAAGTAACTGATGCAAACTGAACTGGTATTCTTTATATTTGGATATCATGAGTGGATTCTCTTTGGACACCCAAATGCATGGATATCATGAATTTAATTAAGAAACTAATTAAGACAATGATTTCTAATTTAATTAAGAGGTTATCTCCAAAACACTCAAATCATAACTCGAAAACAGTGACCCAAGACGGCAAAATGTCATAGAACACATTCCACTCAAAATCGCCCAAAGAACATCCCCCTTAATTTGTGCCGGACTTATCAGAAACACCCTTTATAGAAAAATAGGTCCAAAGTTATGAGAATTATAGACCAAACAGGCTCACCGATTCACCAAAAAAAGTAACCCAAATTCAGAGAGAGACAACTTTGCATAATCGCGATCCGAGTCATCCAATCTAATTTATTCATAACTGGTTATATCTGACTAATTCGCCGGAGGTTTCATGGGCAATTAAACCAACTAAAGCGACTAGTTTACGATCCATTACGTCCTAATGAAAATACCGCTGAGTTTTACCTCGTTATGCGTAAATAGCCATCCAAATATAAAAACATATCACTATATGAAACTCGAACATGCACTGTCGAGAAGGTAAAATTTAGAACAGCGCAGGGTTCATACAACTTTTGGAAAACAAATTTCCCTAAGATTTCCAGATTTTTTCAGTATATGGAGTATTCCATGGAGCAAATGTTAAAGAAGGAGGGGGGGGGCAAATATGACTATTACATAATCAAAGGACATCCCCGTATCTCTAATAGAACCACAGTTATGAGCCTCCAAAGTATAGTATAATGTTAATCCTATGGAGGGTATGTTCACGAACATTTTGCTTTTAAATTACTCGGCCCCTGTTTGACGCAAATTTCCCTAATTTCCCTGAATTTTACTAAAAATTCTAAATTTCCCTGAGATTTTTGTCAACTATTTATTTTCCCTGATTTTTCCAGGTTTGTATGAACCCTGACGTACTACAAGATACAACTAAAGAAGTAATATATAAAATTTCCCACCAAAAATAAAAAATATTTCATTTTACATAAAACTCTGGAGTCTCTGGCCTTCACCTTTGGAGATCTTTCCCTGTACGATGTAGTTGAGTCTCTAGGGTGCTGATAAAAAGTTTAAGCAGTACATGCATGGCCTTCCCAAAATAGTGAAAAAAAGAAAAAGAAATAAAGAAGATACTTGGTTTTTGGGAGTCACTATACGTGCAAAGAAACTCCTACGCTCGAATAATAATAATAATAATTCCTATAACGTTAAAGGTTACTTAAAAAAAACCAGCACGCATCTTTGCGTAACCCCGCAAAAGTAAGCTTGGATAAATGAGGGAGACGTACTTTGAGAATATTAAAAATAATTTCAATGCAAAATTATATTATATTGTTTTCGTGATTTTTAAGTTATGATCAGGGATATATTTAATTTTAGAAGTAGGAATGGAGAACGGTTAGTTTTTTCCTTCAGTCCGACTCATAGCCCAGTATAGAGCCCCTCCCTTCAACACGTAACGAAAAGTTAAATAAATTATCTTATTGCTTCAACTTAAACTACGTTTTGATGACGTTGCTGACGGGGACGGCGAAAAATACGTAATTCCTTTTTACCTCTGTCGCTATGACCCGCCTTTTCTTTCATACCCCTCCGTCCCGTGGAAGCGCCCAGATTACTCACTCTGTTCTCCATTCCTACTTCTAAAATTAAATCTATCCCTGTTATGATCTTATACGAGAACTGAAGTATATTTCAAATTAATTTAAAATGGCCGCACTTCCCTAATATTTACAAACAGAAACAGGAATTTTACATTATGTCCCAAACGTTAATTCACGTCAAAATCTAATTAACATTAATGGAGTAATTTTTCTTCAAAGCATTTGGTTATCACATCACGTATAACATCAAGGATAAAAGCAAATACTTCTCCCTTCTTATTTCACTATGCCCTTCTTAAAGATGTTAAAGAAAAGACAAAAAAAAAAAATTATACAAAAACTAGAAAATGTTTTTCGTTGAAGTTAAAGGGAATTAAGAGATAGTGGTTTTCCAAGATATCAACTCAAAAACTAAGAAGAAAACTTAATTAAACTAAACAAGCGTGACTTAGAAAATGCTTCGAGGTTCGCCGAAATTTATTTATTTATTTATTTATCTAACTAATCAGCCTCTTCCAGTGAATTCTAACGTAAGTACTTCTTCATTGTCGCGGAGACTAAGTTTGTGTTGTTATAGTTAGAGTCGGTGGCTGGTTTGCAATGCAATCATAATTGATGAGCGTGTACCTCTACATTGATGAATTAGATCAGGTATAGTAATTATTATTAAAAGCTTATAATTGGATTGATTGAACCGCTTTAATACATCGGAGGGATAATTGCAATTTCGTACATAGGTAAAACACGGAAATTAATGTTACACTATAAAAGGTAATAATTAAAAGTTAAAATGAAACTATTTTAACACATGTACAGCTCTTATAGCACGAGTTATAAAAGGTTTAAAATATTATAGCTCTCTTAGAAATTAATAAAAATGGTCAAGTCGTTTAAAAATTAAAATTCTCCACAATGTGCATGCACGACTGACCAATATACACCACCCATCTCAGACATAGAAGCCTTTGACATCAGGATATCAGAACAATTCAACGCATTACACAACAAGGTCACAGGTAATCGCTTCAGGTCAACCATTGTCTACGTTCAAAATTAGCTCACTGCATTCCTATAAGCAATATATCACATACGGAATAAAAATGCACATATCCAACCAATTCCAAATGATAGATAAATAAATAAATAACAGAGGCTGATATTCCGGGGGCATTAACAGTATAATTTGGGGCCACGTGAACACACAATACTTCATATAAAATAATACTGGCTATAGTATACACTTCATGCGGAAAAACGAAACGCCAGCGGGCAAGTGACCCTAAAACGTCCCTGAACAAAAACCATCAATACAGTCAAACCAAAGGTGGCATAGTTCGCGCGTGAAACGTGTGTATAACTATATATTTGACCATACACGCGAAATAATCATTAAAAGCGTTTGTTGAATAACAAGGCAATTTTTACAATGCATTCACCACCCTATAGAACCTCCCTCCCTCCCTCCTCAAAGGAAAAGACCAGGTAACATAACATAATACCTTAAAAGAATGGTCTGTTTCTAAATATAAAAAGAAAAATATTAGAAAGATTATATCTTATTACAAAATAATTAGCATTTAATTAGTCTTAAAAACAATCAAGGACTACCGCCATTGGTTTAGAGGCGTCTGCTAAACCGAACCTCTTACCCCTACGGTATTGGTTGAATTCTTACAGGCTCAGATAGGTAAGAGGTTCGGTGTAGCAGACGTAACTAAACCAATGGTGGCACAGTAGTCCTCGTTTTTAAGACTAATTAAATTCCAATTATTTTGTAATGAGAGACGATTAAATATTTTTCCTTACAAGTATATTTAGAAAAAGGAAGTTATTTTAATGTATACCTTAACTTCTCCTTTAATAACAATATTTGGAATTTATGAAGTGAAGTAGTTACGTTACAAAAACAGTTCTGTATGTGCACGTTTTTATTTATGTGTTATATAATTTTATAATTTATGGGCTTATTAGTCATTCGTATTAGTTAAGACGAATTAAAGTCTGGTATACTATAGAGCGATCAAAAAATAATTCACGACCTTAGAAGCGTCGACTCGCTTCTGCGGAATGTAGGTGCTATGACCCAAAACCCTTACATGGTAAACGTCACACACAACTCACGAGGGACCTGTCACCGTGCATCTTATATATATAAACCCTACAGGGAATTGGAAACCTGGGCGAGAGCTTTGTCGAAACCAAAAACCACAGCACGAGCAAGGAGGGGATAAGATTTCTAATCTAATTTTATCAACAGGGTGTTACAAAAAAAGGGTGATAGGATCGAAGTACAGCGTGTCATACGTGCGATTTTGAGTCTAAAATGTTTTATGACATTTTTGCTATGAGAACCGCACCGTTTACAGGTTATTATTGGAGTCTTTTAGGAATGGAATGACAAATTAAATGTAGGTTAGAAACTGAAAAACAATGGTTATTTAATTAAGAAGTCATCAGTAAAACACCCCAAACCTAAGTTGTAAACGGAGGTCATTATAGTTCAAAACGTCATAGACACACATTTTTGACTCAAAATCGCCCGCTGAACCCACTGTTCACTGAAACACCCTGCGTATTTTTCTGGTATATCAAGGTCACTCCAAAATGCAACGCCCTGTATAAAGGTAATCGCATGGAACGGTGTGAGGCAAATGAAATTACTACTCTACAATTTAAAAGTCAACGCTGTCACCTGAGTAATAGGTATTAGAAGGAATCTGGTAGTGATTAACCCCTCGAAACGTCATTAATACGACGAAAAGGCCAGGGTAAAATGAAGGCGAACGCAAAGCCAAATGCCCAGTATCAAAAAAAAAAGAGGAAAACGGAAAAACAATAAACAGGAGCGGCGGTTGGCAAATGGCTGCCTGCCTACAAAGCTGAGCTAGGCCAAGGCTTAAAGTTTTTGATACATGCCAGACTTCACCAAATTTTCTTTTTTATTTTTTTTATTTTGTTATTTCAGTTTCCGTTGGTTGGTCGCTGTTCGCGGATAGATAAAGCTCCCTTTTATTTTTACTCGTACATTTTTTAAATAATAGCGCAACGCCTATCATTTAATTCCTTTTGGCAATTCCTCACGCCCCCTCAAACCCCCCCCCCCCCACACTTTTCACTAATATAGCGGTTATATCAAATGAAAAAGCTAATGAGGCTTAATTAAATGAATTGAACAAACATTTTTTTTTCTTCACCGGTGACTTTTGAGAATTAATTAATTTCACCGACCGCCTTACGAACCACACACCACCCCCTCTTCATTTAAAAAAACAATGTTTGGCTTTTAGACCACAAAAGTTTTTTCATTTACTCTTGACAAGGTTTATAAATGTGCAACGTAGGTGAAATATGGGTAACGGAAGTTACCCTTAGCTTTGTATTGGAGGCAGGGGCAGATCGTTTTCTTGCTTATAATGACGCAGTACTCAGTGGATTTAATCATGATTCGATTAAATTAATTATGTTTAGATTGATTAAATCGTTTTTTTTTTAAATATCAGGATGTCTACATTTTCTTAGATTGTTTGTATTCTGTTTATTATGTTTAGTATACACCTACTTCGAATCAGTTTAGAATGTACAAATTCTATTACGAATTATAGATTATAATAGAATATATTTAGAATATTTATATTCTACCAGAAGCATATAATAGTTCTCTTCGAGAGAAGTGTACGCACCACAAAGCGGGGTAATTGTAACATGATTCTTCCCAACATCCCTTAACATTTTGAGCTAACATAGGCGATTTATAGTTCCATGTTATGTACTTTATTAGCGCTTGCTTAACTATTTGTCAAGGCGCATGCGCTTGTGGAATTTTGTCCCACGTCAAGAAAATCAAGGTTTGTTGGTTAATTGATTGATGAGGATTTAGTACCAAACAGTTATAGAATTCACCCCAAAAAGGTATGTACATGAGTCTGGGAAGAACTATGTTACAAAACTAAAAAGCTTTAAGAGGAGGAGAAGAGTGTCATGCTTCTCCCATTATCCCCTTCTGATTCTACGTAGAATATATTTAGAATATTTAGATGTAATAAAATCATTTAATTCTTATTAATATTAATTTAATCATTCTAATATGTTTAGAATTACGAAACCTAAATAGAAGTGATCTGCCCCTAGGTAGGCAAGTAATAGAGTTCAAAAATTTATAATGCAAAGCTAAAACTAATTAACAAAGGAAATTTGGAAGAATAGGTTTATTCGGGCAGGTCTACTATAAGAGAAGAGGTAAGTTATACTCATCTTCAATGCGAAACTAAAAACAATCACGTGAAAGTTAATATAAAACATATTTACCTTATCACTGGGTATTTTTGAGCCCATGTTGCTACCTTTCTTCTTATTCGCCACTTTGGAAAAGTTTTTAACCAATCACAGTAACTTGCACGAACTGCGTAGTTTGAACTGGACGAAATTAACGCGAAACGTTTTGTATCCGATTATAGTTTATCTATTTATTCCATGTTCCTGAGGGGTCACACGATTTCTAACCCGAATGTACCCGAATTTGTACCAATCGCGAGAGAGTATCCGAAATTCAACACCCGAGGGGGTGCTCTTTTTATACTATGAAAATTGAACGGAGTCACCCCCCACTCGACGGTGGTGGTTAGCTCCTGGGGTCAAGTAAAGGTCAAATTTTTGGTCAACACATTTTCGAAAAATTCGAAATTCCACTTTTAATCGCGGGTGAAAGGGTTTCTTATGACCTGCAAAAGAAAACGTTTTTTTTTTTGGTATGAATGGAAGATAATTGATACAGTAAAAGTAGATTAAGTTAAAGTTATATTAAATTACCAGGGAGCCCACTCTTAAATATAAATTCCTTATAGGAAAAATAGGAATTTTTTTCCGGAATTATAGGATTTTATAGGAGAAAAAAATCACGTGTTTTTATAGGAAAATATAGGACTAAAAATGCAGCTCTAATATAATACAATTTTGGGCTTAAACTATGTAGAAAAATCCCAAAAAATAAAAAATAACAAATTGGATTTTACTTTGAAAACTCAGAAGAACTTAAATAAAATATAACATAATATAATATATAAAAAATCCTAAGCGAGCTCCACAATTTCGGTGTCTATTCAAATGTGATCTCGATAAAAACAAAAGCTAAATTTTGATAAATTTGATGCTAAACTATACGAAAACTTCGACTAAGTCAAAAATATAGGATATTATAGGACCTTTCATGAAATTATAGGATAATATAGGACAGGTTCAAAAATATAGGAATTTATAGGAATTATAGGACCGGTACGGGCTCCCTGACGCTTTCCAAGGTCAAATATAGGCTATAGCGCGACCCAATAGACCACTTCGATGTCAGTAATAGGGAAAGACACGGGGGATAAAACTTTATCTTCCATCCCGCTTTTTTGCGCCTGCGCTGTAGGATTTTGGGATCGTGAGATTGTAAGGGATCAACCTACATTGTATGTCTCGATACCGAGGGTTGCTTACAACCCTTTTTTACATCGAAAAGGTCTATTCGCTTCCCGTTTTGTCTACACCACAAAACCGAAAGGTATATGGACTTCTGATGGTAATAAGAACCCACAAATGAACTGAGAACCTACGAAAAACCATCTTAGGTTGCCAGGAACTCGTACCTTTCTAACTAATCGTTGCGTGCTTGCCAATATGGCGGTGATGCGAGTGAACTTAGAATAGTGCACGGGGTTAAAAAAAAATATCACAGCACTACAGAAAGTTTCTATTTTTGAACGTTGTCAGGTTTTATAAGGGTTCATTGTCGTTCAAGTTTCAGTTACATTTGAAATTTTTAGTACCAAAACATCAACTGTTTTTATCACTTCTTGTTAATCTACTGCATTTGGAGTTATCTTATCTTAAAGAGGCACCCATTATGTCTGATATGCCATAAATGCTATAGTGTTTGAGCAAGGTTAATGAGCTTATTTATTTAGGGTAAACACGTTGTTAGGCCTATCAGTTTGACAACTGTGATTAAATGTCATTCTACGGGAGTAGAACTAACTCAAGGTTTGGTTTTTTGCAAAATCGTAATTGCCAACAGGAGATGCTTTATTGCTTTTCTTTATTCATTGGCCAATGTTGGAACAGTTTTAAGGTTTACATAAACTGATAAGCAGCGGTACAATAGAAAGAACAATAACCTTCTATAAATAAAACTGTAAAATCATTAGCTAAAGGCCTACTTTCCTTGGCTTTAAAACGCCAATTCATGGCACCATAATAGACCTACGCAATTACGAATTATTTCCCAATTATCAGCAATAAAAAGCATAGCAACATTAAATCGCCTTTTCTAATTGACCTCTTGAACTCCACACGGAAATCTTTTGGAACTTTAAGTTACGTTACTATGTCCATTTGCCTAATCTCAAATCAGGCACAGACTTGTTTCTGTTTTCTTCCCCTCAGCTAATCATTTAGGCCTACTGTACTGATTAACAGTCCCAAATCGAACGGGTTTACAAAAATTGCTTAGTGATTTCACACCAGTTAAAAACTGGGTTTTGCTTCAGGCGATTTGAACGAAAAGGCCTAATTTTTTCATAGTTTCCGCAATGCGCCCACCACTAAAAACAGGCCTAAGCTGGTTACTCGCGTTAAAAAAGCTACGGAAATAACTAAGCCAAGAAAAAGAGAATTGTTACACGCTAAGCCTTGGTTCTATAATTTTACATTTTTTACATTTAGACTTTAAGCCTATGCTTTTCGTTAAAGTATGGGAATTAACGGTTACGTCCAAGTCAAACACAGTAACGAATATGGATTTAATAAAATAACTATACCTATTTGATTTGGAGTAGCACGAAAACAGTGAAATCGTCGATGGCGGATTTTATCTTCGCCGTCAAAATAACAATCCCGAACGCAGCATTCAGTGTTGGCCGAACGATAGACGATTTGTCGTCCTCATTTGGATTCCGGGTTCCACGGCGGGTAAAAAACTCCTCTCTTGGTGTACAACGCGCACTTTGCTCGGGCCTCAGCTGACTGGGCTTCACGCGTTTACCTTGGCTCTTGTATTTGAACACGCTACACAATCGCCAATATGAATTAAACTTAATTTTATGGGTCCCACCATGTTAAAAGACAAACAACGGGCAACCCTTTAACATAACATAGTGTCGTATAAAACACGCAACACGGTACGCAACGGGAGCCTACTAAAGTGGCTGGCTTGAGGAATCCCTCATTGGCTCCGTAAAATTTCTCCGCCCTGACTAATCTTAAAATGGCGTTGTATTATTGATGCATTCTGGGAACGGGGAGACGCGTTTTGGCGGGAAACTGCCTCATTAACGCCACCTATGTTGACACAGGTCAAACAAATTTTTCTAAAAATTTAAAAATGTTTTACAATATTAATATATTCAAAATATGTCATTAATAATAATATTTAGTTTTAAAGTGAAAAAAATGTATTTCAAATAATTTGAATCCACGACAAATTAATAGTTTTCAACGTAATAACTAGAGGCATAGCCCACTTGATCACGCTGGCTGCACGGGCTCTAGAAGCTCCCTCAACCGACCCTAAGAATGAAAATAACATAGGTTCGGTCTAAAATTCAAACCCGCCTGGTTTTAACATGGGGCGTCTATGGAAGGGGACCAGTTTTATCAACCTATTTGGCCCAAATAGTGCATCCACTGGTTCAAATCTCTTGAATTTTTAATGAGACGTGTATTGAGAGCTTTGATATTATCCTGTAAAATTTAAAGTCTTCAGCTATAATAGTTTTTTTTATAAAAAATAAAAATCATCACATAGTAGAGAAATTTAAAGATTTAAATCCTTCAATTTCTCTACAGTGTCATGATTTTTATTTTTTATAAAAAAACTATTTGCCCATAGAACCAAAGCGGTCCAATGTATGCTAATTAATTATAATTAATTCCCAATTAGCAGTAAAAGAATTAAAATTAAATCGAAAATTACTGATAACGTTGAAAAATATGATAACCTGGAAAATTACTGATATTGTGGAAAATTACTGATAACCTGGAAAATTACTGATAACCTGGAAAATTACTGATATTGTGGAAAATTACTGATAACCTGGAAAATTACTGATATTGTGGAAAATTACTGATACAGTGGAAAATTACTGATATTGTGGAAAATTACTGATATTGTGGAAAATTACTGATACCGTGGAAAAATACTGATATTGTGGAAAATTACTGATACCGTGGAAAAATACTGATATTGTGGAAAATTACTGATACCGTGGAAAAATACTGATATTGTGGAAAATTACTAATAACGTTCTTTCCCAGTTAGGTTTAATTTGAAAAAGCGTATCACCGTAATTAGTGGAACGACTAATTATCTGCTAAGGGTACGGTCTTGCTACCACTTCCATTCGTGTCCGTAAAGTTTTTTAGATCAGAATCTTTCAATTTTATTTAAATTAATTGATATTTTAATGTTAAATATACAGGCTGTTTCTGAAATGTCTATCAAAAATTAAGGGGGGCTGTTAATTAATTACGCAATTAAACGCCTCAAACGTCAGACGATATTTTATTTTTCGTCTTCCAAACATACAGGGTGTTTCTGAAATGTTTATCAAAAATTAAGGGGGATGTACTATGGACGATTTTGAGTCGAAAATGTTCTATGACATTTTGCTGTCGTCGCCACCGTTTTCAAGTTGTGTTTTGAGTGTTTTACGGAAGGATTTAAATCTTTAATTTAAACTCACGTTGTAAATATTAAGAGAGCTTCTTGCACATCGCAAATCTAATAGACCAAAATGTCCTCTTTAAACCAATGTTCTCGAATTTTTCCCTAATTGCGAGCAATACACCCGAAAACGCTTCCCAAGAAAATCAAAAAAATTAAATAGAAAACTAGATATCTCTATAATATTGAAATTCCTTTTGCAAAATCTCCGGTTGTAAATAAGAGAGCTTCTTGCACATCGCAAATCTAATAGACCAAAATGTCCTCTTTAAACCAATGTTCTCGAATTTTTCCCTAATTTTAGCGGCCGACGGTCCGGAGAAAAAAATCGCGCATGCGCCTGAAAAAAAAGAGCCTCGGTTAGGTCTCAGAACTCTAACCCGGAATCTGCGAGAATTCTCTCTCTTATTTTGATAGGTTCAAAATTGATAGGTGCGAAATCCAAAATATTTTGATAGGTAAAAAATTGATAGGGGCGAAAACAAAAATATTTTGATAGGTAAAAAGATATATCGAAATAAATGTGCCCAACACTGCCCATGACACTAGGAAGCTATGTATTATCAGAAGGGGATAATAGAAGAAGGATGCCACTCTGTATCCACTTCATACTTACGTTATGTAACGTCATTCTTCCCAGGCTCACCCTTTTTGTTTGCTTTCCCGCTCATCAAACTTCAGATGGGCATCGCACCGTAAGGTGAATTCGATAATTGTTTGGTACTAAATTCCCAGCAATCAACCCACAAACCTCGTCTTAGGGTGGGACAAAATCCACAAGCACGTCTTGCCAAATAGTTCAGCGCTTATAGAGTAATGATGAGGGAACTATTTGTCGCGTATGTGATTCGGTTTAGTAACCTTGCTCCGAATGATCCGATGTTGGGAAGAATGACGTTACACTTACCCCGCTTTGTGGTATACTTCTCTCGAAGAGAAGTATTATATACTTCTGGTAGTGTTACCCCGACCCCGACCCCGACTTGTTTTTTTCGGGGATAACCTGCCCCCGACCCCGATTAAATTATTACCCCGTACGAACACTAACTTCTGGTATTATTAAAAGAAACCAGCGTACTAAGTATTTGTGAAATCGGTTGAAACGCGCGAACATTGACGCATACAGAATATATTTTTACATTTCTGGGCGCCATTTACTTAGATGGCGGCGGATTGGAAAAAAGTTTCTTAGTACGCGCCTACTACTTATGAATAACGTTCCTGAAAATTTTCAGCTTTCTAAGGCGAGCGGTTTGAGCTGGGCGTTGATTATCAGTCAGGCCTTTGATTTATATAGATAAAGATTTTTGAAAACTTTATTTTTTAAATAATACTTATGAAACAATTATAAAGCTTAGTTCCAATTTGAAATATTAATTTAATTAATAACAACGATGGATTATAGTCAATTCGCTTATTTCCGTAATATAAATTGACTAAAATATAAAAGAGTATCACCAGGAATACAAATATTATTGAAAGATATCACTTTGCAATTATTTCAAGAACAAATTAAACCTTGAAATAAGTGTTTGAACTATATTCGTTTTAATCGATACTTTAGTCTTCTTCTTATTGAAGCCCTCGGGATAGAGTTGTCTAGGCGGTACTAAAGTCAACATTAGAATATGTCGATGATAAGCCAAGCTGGCTCGAAAAGCAGAATCGGTTCCGTGTAAACGGTCCAACACACCCAGAGCTCCAAAATTTTGATTGAACCTAATAATTTATTCATAAATTAAATATAAAGAGATCGTAATTTATTCAGTCATTTATTACTTCAAATGGTGAAAATCGTGGGCTTCTGGAGATGGGAAAAATGGCAAGTGAAACCCACTGTGAGAGTTTATAGTAATAAATAACATTCCAGCGAACCATAGCCATATGACCCCAATGTGAGAGCCCATAATTAACGGTCCCATATATCCTGGTAACATATTTGACATCAAATGCTCCGCAGGATGACAATAAATCGCCGTTATTGATATGGGTGAAGTCCATGAGTGGTGCTGTTTGTGGATGTGTTTATACACAAGTGGATGGTGCAATAACCTAATGAAACAATAGATATTAATGAACTAAAATTTAAACATTTTTACTTAATTTCCACGAGCTAAAAGGAACTAACTACCCTAATCCTGGAGCGTTGACCAAACCTAACTTGACCTAAGCGAAAAAAATAAAACCTAATCTAGCCTGGTCTAAGTTTAATCAAATATTTGTTAAAAACACTCGACTTCAATTCCCTTTCAAAAATGTGCCTGATCAGGGATAGATTTAATTTTAGAAGCAGGAATAAAGAACGGCGTATATTGAGCGCGCGTCAAAGTCCACGACCTCCTTCCCCGGACCGGGGGGGGGGTATGAAAGAAGAGGCGGGTCATAGCGACAGAGGTAAAAAAGAATTACGTATTTTTCGCCGTCCCCGTCAGCAACGTCATCAAAACGTAGTTTAAGTGAGCCAATAAGATAATTTAAACTTTTCATTACGTGTTGGAAGGAGGGGCTCTATGCTGGGCTATGAGTCGGACTGAAGTAAATACTAATCGTTCTTCATTCCTACTTCTAAAATTAAATCTATCCCTGGCCCGATAAAGTACGCGGAAAACGAAACAAGCTGTTTAATTCAGAACTTTTACCTCACCTATGACTGTAATAAAAGCCCGTTTCTTGTACAAGAGTGAAGATCATAAACTCGAACAGCAGTCTTTGGAATGTCGGAAACTGTCCACAGCCGCAACCTCGTAGTTTCAATAATCGGAACATAACTGCGCTGAAAGGTATTACCACTAGTTGGTTCAAGATCACTTGTGCGATTACTTTCCATAAACGGCTCGTTTTTATCTGAATTATTTTCATAACTGTATATCAATTCTGGCAAGAACCCATATATGACATGAGAACGTTTAAAGATAGACGGGGTTTTTTAGAACCATATAACGGCACAGTGTAAATAGTACGAGATCATGAAAATAATAGGTCCTCATGCCTTAATTAATTCTTAAGGTTGATGACATACTGGATACTCAGCCTTTTCTTGTATTTTGTACTTCAAAAGAAACTCGGGTTTTCCAGTCACATCGATTAGAGTGAAAAGACCACCCAACAACCAATAAACAATAAATCCCATTAGGTTCAATCCTGTTAAGACAGATTATTTAATTAATTAGTATCAGGAATGCATACAGCTAAAAAGAATCATTGCGCAGCCATATTCTCATTTACGTATGACGTATTTTACCTCGCGAATAACCTGTGTATTACACTTCGTCTTTCAAATTAAATATTTAAGTGAATAATTTGAATTAAAAATCATCTTACCCCAAACCGCCGCATTGAAATCATCTTTTCCGCATAGTTCATACAAATAATCCCATATATTTTGGGCTATTACACCAATATCATCCCAAAAACATTGAAAATTCACGAAATTCATTGCAAAAGCCAAGGAACTATAGTTTCCAAATATTCTCCGGTAACTTCAGTTCCAGAACGAGCTTTAAATTTGAATGAAGCTAATTTTATGACATTTTTCCATAATTTATTTTAAATATTCACTTTTTTTAGCGTTAAAAATATCTGCGCTGTTATTGTGCCAAGAAATTAATCAAAAGTTGTTTCCTACAAATGTCTTTGCCATGTAGTTGAAACCGACTAGTATAATTGAGGAAAATTAGAAGAAATTTTTTTTTCTTAACCTTGACTTACTAATATTAAAATATCGAAAATAATAATAATAATTATAATGAATAAAATTGGATTCATTCGATTTTAATTGCTTTTAGTACAAACTTAGATTAACAGGCGCGTTTTATCTCGAGTCATAATACAAACGATTTAAAATGGAACATTTATAAAATAAAAAAAAAATAAATAAATTACGTAGAGATAATCTATAATTTATGCAAGTTTGGAAGTCACTAAGCTAAGCTGCAGCTATTACAAGAAAAACCTGTTTTATCAAATCGCGTGTTTTGTTTTATTTGAAATTCTTAGTCCCCTATGCAGATAGCTTTAAGAGAAAGGATTAACTGAGATATTTCGAAAGTATGTTTTCAGGTCGCAAGTGAAAGTGTACCTGTATTTTCAAGGGCTTAAATTGAGCATGAAAAATTGAATCAAATTTACTGACGTTAGGATTGATACTGAAAAAACGTTAATAAAAGTCACCAAAACATTTCATACGCGTTGATTTTTAACCGACATCAACTTATTTGAACTCTGCAGTCCGCTCCTTTAAGAAAAACCATCGTAATAGACACTTCCATTAATTTCAGCAGAAAATTCTCAAACACCACAAGAGAGAGGCCGCTTTCTTCCCGCGTGAAGTGAACTGGGCCGCCAGTCCGCCACGCTCTTACCAAGGAAGATGGAGATAGGGAAGTTTCGTGTAACGCTATAACTCCGGTCGCCCAAAAATCCCGTTTTCGGCTTGGATGTGCATGTGCGCACTTTTCTCGCACATCGTGCTGAGGATAGGCGGCACTACCTTGAAGGAGAGAGGAATGGAGTGGAAACCCCCATACCTACAGCGTTGCCTCTGTGCCCTACCTACGGCACTGTAGTCCTCCCAGCATCCTCAGCGGTTTGGTAGGGTCGTACCGTAGGAAATTGTAAAGGACGCTCCCTCTATCTTAAAAATAGAAGCTAGTTCTCGTACATATAAAATGGCGCTACGCGGCAGCACTTGGCAATCGCCTACCGAAGGGTAGGGGCGTGCGCGAGGTACACTGGGAGAGATACGGTGCCGCAGGTCGCCCATCATCATTTCCAAAATTCCAATCCATCTCACCTCCCTTATCCCTGGCACTACTGGTTTCCAACCGAGACAGCGCAGTTCAAACTAACGCCGAATATAAGTCATGTGACCTGCTACATTTCGTGAAGAGAGACTCCTATACTGACCAAACTTCCCTATCTCCATCTTCCTTGCTCTTACTAAGGTGCGCGCGCAAATAAACGGTATCTGTGGAATTTTCATATTAAACAACAGTTGTGTATTTCACAACTATAAACAAACCAAAGTTGTAAAACTAGTACTCTATTTTATTTATTTATCCAATTATACAGTGATACAGCTGTTAAATTATGTATTTAAATATTTATTTTTAATGTACACTTAACAATAATTTAAAACTGAAAGAGTTACATCACTATAGGTATAGCAGCATTTGCGATTTTAACTATGCTAAATAAAAGGGGAAATATGCTCCCACAATTTTAAAAGTTCTAGCAATATTCATAATACTATATATTAATTTAAATAATACCGACAGGGTTTTAAATACTGCGTTTAAAGCTGCTGCTAAGTTATTCGTTACATTTGTTTGTTTTTTTTTTGGTAAATATGCTTATTCAGTTTTCTTAGCGGGAATTGCTTTCTCTTTGATATTATCAGGGTAAAGTTGTTTCAAAGGAACTAAACTTAACAACATAATATGGCGCTGATAAACGCTGCTGGCTCGGAAACCAGAGTCAGTTCCGTGTAGGCGATCCAATACACCCATTACACCAAAATTTTGATTGAATCTAATTACGAACGAATAAAGAAGAGGAATACGTTAAACGGGGACTTTTGGAACTTTAATGAAAGTCCCTACGTCGACCATAGTGACTTTAGGGAAGGTCCCTCACTCCCCCTTTGAGCTTTATGCCCTTATTTGTCAAACAAGGGAGCAGAGAGAAAGAGAGAGAGTTTCAGTGTAGTAACCTACGCCATTCGCGCGTGCGCATTACGTAGAATCGAGGGAGGTAGAGAGATAAAAAATTCCCACCCTCCCTTTTCCCCCCTTCCATTTATATTACTGCTTCTTGTTAAACTTACTGTAAAATTACTCATACCTCGTTTTAAACCACCGAAAAGTATTTGGGGATGACAACAAAGTATACTACCCTCCCGACTTCTCTACAACACGAATTTAAGTTTAAATGGTGGGGACCATCAAATAATAGAAGCTTTTCTCACTATATTGCGAAAACTCTGCTTTTATGAAGCTGCTCCAAATTACTTTGGTTATAAAAAGGGAAACTACCAGAGTTGACTACATAGGGGTAGATGTCAAAACTCAAAAGAGAGAAAGAAAGGCAATTTACTGAAGGGGTGATTGGAAAGGAATGATAAGAAAACCTTAGGGGGTCCGCTGATAAATTTTCATGAGTAAATATTTTCCAGCAAGCGCCAATGATTGCTTATCAGAGCGCGCGGTTTAAGACGTTCTAATGCGAAAATATACAGCGTTAGGCGCATGTGAGTATGTACCGACATTAGTAGGCGCGTTTGAACATGTACCGACATTAAAAACAGTTATTTTTGAGCGTCATTTTAAAACGAACATTTTTTTGAGTCATAAAATTACCTTAGGAGCCACACTTACTTCAAATGGTGATAGTCGTGGGCTTCCGGAGAAGGGAAAAACGGCATGTGAAATCCAGAGTGGGCATTGAGCGTTGAAAATGTGACCCAGGTGAACCACAGCCATGTAGTAGCGGCGTGAGAACCCATAACTAAAGGTCCAATAAATGGTGGTAATAAGTTTGACAGGGTATGTTCTAATGGATGGCAATATATGGCCGTTATAGCGATTGGAGACGTCCATTCGTGGTGTTGTTTATGGATGTGCTTGTAGATTTTTGGATGGTGCAGAAGTCTGAGGAAAGAAATTACCTCATTTCATAGAGTTTAAAGGATCATAAGCACGGAGTTCAGGGGGATATTTCGAGTTTTTTCATTTCATCCCACTTTCCTTCCCCTAGGGTATATTTTATATCACCCTTCGCGTATAAATCTAAATCGTTTCACAATAATTCGTTCTTTATGCTAAGGACGACAACACCACCCTTTGCTGAGCAATTTTAACACCTTTTGATTTGAATGCCTTACCTGTGAGAATAATAGAAACCAATTTCCTCGATCAGTATGAAGACACTTAGTTCCAGGAGGACCCATTGAAAAGTTGGCAATTCCCCGCAATAACTACCTCGCCATTTGAAGAGCTCATAGGCAATGATAGTAAAGGGAATACCCACGCAAATCTGATTGCAGAGAACTTGTCCTATTACTTTCCATAATCGTTTCGGCTCCACCTGAACATAATACCATCAAAATTCAATCTCTCCCAGAGATGAATTGATTTATTACTGCCTTACAGGGTAGTTGGTTGTCTCTTGAATTTTATATTTCAGGAGAAAGGCTGGTTTTCCAGTCAGATCTATGAATGTGTAAATACCTCCAATCCCCCAGTATACAAAAAAGGCTATTATATTGGATGCTGCAAAAATGTTTTTAAAACTAATTCAATATCCATGATTAGCTCCCTGTTTTTGAGATGATTTATTTACAGTAATTTCTTTTTATTTTATTGTATTAATGTTGTTTATCTTATTTTATTGCTATTGCAGGTATAGATTTAATTTTAGAAGTAGTGATGGAGAACGGTTAGTATTTACTTTAGTCCGACTCATAGCCCAGTATAGAGCCCCTCCCTCCAACATGTAACGAAAAGTTTAAATTATCTTATTGGCTTACTTAAACTACGTTTTGATGACGTTGCTGACGGGGACGGCGAAAAACACGTAATTCCTTTTTACCTCTGTCGCTATGGCCCGCCTCTTCTTTCGTACCCCCCCCCCCCGTCCCGGCAGGGGGGTCCGGGACTTTGACACGCGCCCACATTACTCTGTTCTCCATTCCTACTTCTAAAATTAAATCTATCCCTGCTATTTTTTATCCTATTTTATTATAATATTGTTCATCCTATTTTTATTATAATATTGTTCATCCTATTTTTATTATAATATTGTTCATCCTATTTTTATTATAATATTGTTCATCCTATTTTTATTATAATATTGTTCATCCTATTTTTATTATAATATTGTTCATCCTATTTTTATTATAATATTGTTCATCCTATTTTATTATAATATTGTTCATCCTATTTTTATTATAATATTGTTCATCCTATTTTTATTATAATATTGTTCATCCTATTTTATTATAATATTGTTCATCCTATTTTATTATAATATTGTTCCTCCTATTTTTATTATAATATTGTTCCTCCTATTTTTATTATAATATTGTTCATCCTATTTTATTATAATATTGTTCCTCCTATTTTTATTATAATATTGTTCATCCTATTTTTATTATAATATTGTTCATCCTATTTTTATTATAATATTGTTCATCCTATTTTATTATAATATTGTTCATCCTATTTTATTATAATATTGTTCCTCCTATTTTTATTATAATATTGTTCATCCTATTTTTATTATAATATTGTTCATCCTATTTTTATTATAATATTGTTCATCCTATTTTATTATAATATTGTTCATCCTATTTTTATTATAATATTGTTCATCCTATTTTATTATAATATTGTTCATCCTATTTTTATTATAATATTGTTCATCCTATTTTTATTATAATATTGTTCATCCTATTTTATTATAATATTGTTCCTCCTATTTTTATTATAATATTGTTCATCCTATTTTTATTATAATATTGTTTGTCCTATTTTATTTATTATTTCAGTAAACAATATCTTACCCCAAACAGCGACTGTAAAATCATCTTTTCCACAAAGGTTATAAATCATTTCCCATTGGCTTTGCCAAAAATTTCCAGAAGCTCCCCAAAATCTTTGTAAATGCCTATGAGAAAAGTTTAAAGTCATGTTTAGTACCTAGTACTAGCAAACTGAAATAACATATTCTAATCATAAACTATCTATTCCAAAAAAAGTGTATAGTTATACAAAACATCTACACATGAAATTAACCTAAAAATCTTACATAGATGTATATCAAAGCGGATTTAATTTACAATATAGGCCTAGTACACTGTTAATTATAAGTTATAGTCTATACAGATGTTTTAGGAAAATAGTAATTACAAAGTTCGCGGAAGTTTTGGAAATGGCAGGATGAAACAAAGGGGGGGGGGGATTGGTTCAATTAAAACTCAATTTCACATAACCTAATCTGTCTATAACCTATGGAAATGGATCTTATTTGAAACTCATGCCAAAGATAATACTTACCAAGTTAAAGTATTTCGGAATGCAACAAAAACCACCAGGAATGTGCTGAGAATAAATATTGTGCTTTTCAATGAAGAAATTAGCTGAGCTTTTTGTGGAACATTAGGATCTTTAGAGACATTCTTAGTAACTGGTGAATTTTCCAGTAATGAAACTGAAGATGGTCCTGCCACTTGATTATCCTCCATGAGTAATTTTTTTGGTATTTGTCTGATGAACTAGCTAAAATCCAAAAAAATATTGCTGATATATCACAAATAATATACCCTATTTAAAGGTGAATAATAATTATTATCAGGAAGTCAATTATAACAATTTTATTATTAATTTTTCCATAAAAATTTGGTAACAAATAACATGAGGGTTTGCTAGAGGTGAATTTGTGGGTATGTCAAAAACTTTAGACTCTAAAGAATTGGAGGAGGAATCTTTGAAACCCTTTGGGTATTATAAAGTTTGTGTAATTAGCTTTCGCTTCTATCTGAGTTACTTCACCACAGTGGTTTTATGAAGATTTAGGAGAATAAAATTGTGTAGTGGTTGATAATTGTCATCTTACCTTATTTTCTTAGAAGCCAATGAATTATTTTGGTTGAATATTTTCCGTCTTATATACCACAATGTTAATAGTCTTTTAATGTCATAGCTATTGTTTAAAAAATACAATATTATACTAGCAATTTATTGTAATTACTGCCGAATTTGGCAGGGCAAGGGCTATCAAACGTCAGAGCAGACGAAGCGTCAGACGACGTTTTATAAACTTCTAAAAAGCGCGTGATCCAGTGGGCTATGACATAAAATTCAAGTTTTTTTTTGCCGGTCACGGACTCTCGGGCCTGAACTGGCTCACCAGGACGTTGGCATTAAGCCAATCATATTCAAGAGATTTCCCGCCTATTCCGCGTAATATTTTCAAAGTGTCTTGATCAACCTTGGATAGTGATGTCTTTTCTCAATTGAAATTAACATTTAGTTTCAATTAAATATTTAATTAATCTAGAATGTCGCGAAGAAAACCTTTAAAGGGAGATCCGCAGAAGGAATCTCGCGAGGCTTTAGCCCTAAGAATAGGACAGTGGGCTTTTGATGAACTTGGATATTCAGAAGAAGCAACTAGACCTGTTGGTGCCAGTGCTTGTAAGGTATTTCAAAATTTAAGTAAAGGTGTAAATGGGAAATTGTGGGAAAATGTAATAAACAACGTAAAACGAGTCAAAACAGATGGTCCAATTAACGCCAATACTAGTAAAGCTTTAAAGAAACTGTCAGAATTGAATGAACATTCCAAGGCTCTTGATTTAGAGTTAATTCAAGAAATATCTAATGTTAAGGAGTTGCAAAATACAGCAACTACCCTTCAAACTAAGATTGATAAAGATTTAAACCAAATAACCCATCTTCAACGCATGACCGTAATGTTAGAGTCAAAATCCGAAGAAACAAAGTCTAAGGCCCTACATTTTATGCGAGTTAACAATCATCTTCGGGAGAGTTTTGAGTTATTGAAAAAACCTGACGAAATAGTAGATGAATCCTTTTCAATCACAAGCACGTGTCGAAAACTACAGAAACAGAAAATGTCAGCTACAAATTTAATGATGGAGATTGAAAAGAATGTTTATTCTCTTTGCTATGATCATTCTATCGGAAAGCTTAACACCGAAGAAGAATCCTTCAATAAAAGAATTCTCACGGCACAAATAATGGACTTAATGAAAAACACCTCCTTAAAGACCATAATGAAATGCTTAAGCTATCGAGCCCAAGAAGCGACTAATGATGCAACCAAATTAACAAATGCATTTTCCATCAGAGGACAAATGAGTGATCTGGGTTATGAAATGACAGCTTCAATGGGGGATGGGAAAGGCGATTTAATTCATGAAATTGAGAACAAGTGTATGCAACGCCACTTTGATACTTTGCGTTGTAAACACGTAACAATTGATTCTGAATACAGAAGCATTCGTAATCAGATTGAAACCTTACTTTTGAGGAGAAAAAACCTTGAAGAAAAAATGGCCCCCTTAATCTCAGATAGTTCCAAACGTCAAATGATCTCTGATTTATTAAAATCCGAAATAGGCTTAAAAAACGCGGAGACGAAGTTAAGCGCAATTCGCAGAGAAATAAATGTCATTGAAACTTCAGAATTTAACCCAAGTTCGAATGAAAAATTGGAAATTATTGAGGAAACTGAACGATTGATTCGACAAAAGCATATTTCAATATTGTCCGCGTTGTCTACGAATGAGAAAATGAAAGCTGAAATAGTTCTACTCTTCCAAAATCAAAAAGACGCGAGATTAATGTTTACACAAATGAATCTTTGCAATAACTTAACATCTATCGAAATATGGAAGGAGAAAATGGCACTAGGATTTCACATGTTCTGTGAACTGGATATCGAAAATTTATCCTGTCTAAAAATTAAAGATAAAGTTGTCCCTTACACAAAGACAAACCTCTCTTTAATTGAACGAAATCCGTTTTTGTCCCAAATTAAAGACATATTTAACATTTGTCCAGTTCAAAGCTTTGACTACCTTATGAAACGCGCCATTAATGAAAAACAGATGTACGTAATCAATGGAGACATTTGTCTGCAACAAGTGGAACTAATTAACGAAATGAAGAATTTTCAAGCGAAGCAACGACAATTTGTAGAAGACTATCAGAAACGTTTGAAAGACTTCAACCATGAAATGGCTCAATGCGTACCAGTTATTAAAGAATTCTTAAATGAAATACCCCTTATTGAAGAGAGATGTAAAGAGACAACGGAGCAAATTAACACATGGTGGACTCTACCCGCCTTTAATGTTAAATTTTAACAAAATAATTAACGCTTCTTATTCTTAACCATTGTGATTTATCAAATAACATTTTTGTTACATTTACACTTCATGTCCTAACAAACCCGTAGCGGAACCAACTATTTTGTCTTTTTCAATTAACCCCAATGCGAAAGCGGCGACCAAGGCTGCACTTTGTTCGGCAAATTTCTTGTTCTTTTCACTATGAAAAACAAAGATGTTAAATTGTTTATATAATAAAATTAAGTAACCACGCACTTACTAAAATGAACTTGAGTATTTTTGGCCTCCAACTATAACCATAGATGAAAACATTTTCTCTATTGGCCACTAAGGAATATTAATATTTAATTATCTTTGTAATTAACTTAATTAATAATAAAAATTATATCTACAGTCTTATAAAAAGGTTGCTTTTTGTTATTTTGTCGCGTCCAATTTAACAAAATTGTTTTAGGTAATTCTTCCATTGGAAACATTGATCTTTTTACGCAAAAAAATTATACTCGGTCAATTGAAATGCAATTAAAAACGGATTAAAATTATTTTACTTGATATATCTGGCTTTCATAATCCACGTTTCACCGTGTTCAGTTTTCATTTTCTTTAATGAGACTTCCGGTGGTTCATCTTCATTACCATTTCCATCTATACTAGTACTTTCTTTACGTTTCCTATTATTTTGAAAGCTGTGAGCTTTAAGCTTTAAATTCTTTTGGTATTCTTCGTAATAGTCTAACATGCCCCATAGTTCGCTAAAATTGTTAAAAAGTTTAAAAAGAAACAAATAACAAATCAAATTTTAAACTATATCAGAAGTATATAATACTTCTCTTCGAGAGAAGTGTACCACAAAGTGGGGTAAGTGTAACGTCACTCTTCCCAACATCGGAATATTTAGAGCAAGGTTACTAAACCGAATCACATACACGATAAATAGTTCCCTCATCATTACTCTATTAGCGTTTAAATATTTGGCAAGACGCGCTTGTGAATTTTGTCCCACGTCAAGACGAGGTTTGTGGGATGATTGCTGGGGATTTAGTGCCAAACAATTATAGAATTCACCTTACGGTGCGATGCCCATTTGTAGTTTGATGAGCGGGAAAGCAAACTAAAAGGGTGAGCCTGGGAAGAATGACGTTACATAACTAAAGCATTAAGAGGATACAGAGTGTCATCCTTCTTCTATTATCCCCTTCTGACTATATTTATTATTATTTACCATATTTCCTCCATTCTTTGAGAGGCCAAGAGCTTTTTTCCTCGTTCAGACTCTTGTAGTGAACCCAACATTTGTTGAATGCAATATTTTGTATTGTGAAAATGGTTATCATAATCTATAGCCTAGAAAGTAACACTCCTTTCAATAAATTATAATTATAATTTTAATTTAATTATTTAAAGGAATTAAATGTAATACCAATTTTAAATAAGCAACAATTAATTCATCCAATGGTATTTTTCCTTCTGGTCTTAAGATGGAACAATTTTTTTCAATTTGTCTGGCAAGCATCACGGAAGAAGCTCCGCATATCTCTTTAAACTCTTTAATATCATTGTAACAATAAATTTCACCGGAACCACCACTAATTTTATTTAAATAAAAGGGTTTAAAGTTCCAAAGTTTTAATTAATAAATAAATAAAAAATTTAATTAATATTTTTATATTATATACTTTGCTATCACAGGGATTTTTAACATTTGGGCTATTTGTTTAATTTCTTCATTTCTGTTTTTGTGTTGAGGTCTCTCTTCTTTTCTTCTGCCATGAATGGCTATAGCGGAAACACCCGTGCTTTCAATGACCTTGGCTAGTTTCATAGTTTCTTCTAACTAAATAATTATAATTATATAAGAAAAATATAGACTTCAGTATCTATTTAAATTTAACATACACAAGGAAGCAATCGGATTTTGCAAGTTATTGGCATCTTGGTATTTTTAACTAGAGTGGTCAATATCTTTTCTACTTTTTCAGGATTTTTTAGCAAAGCAGCTCCCATGCCACCCTAAAATTTTTATTTAATGTTATTGTTTTTTTTTTAATTTATCTTATTACTTTGATTGAGAATTCTTTAGGACATCCCATATTTATATCTATTCCAGCCACATCATTCTGCCTGTTAAAATGTTAATTTTTTTATTTATTAGTTTATACAAGTGATGAAAATATATACTTACACTTTTAACGCTACTTGTAAGGCACGTTCTGGGTTGCATGTTCCCTATATTATTTTGAATGCTTAGTCAAAGTTTAGAGAGATTGTTGTAAAAATTATAGGGTTTAATACGTTACCATTTGTAAAATTAATTGCTTCTTTTCATTATCACATGTTCGGAAGACTATGTTTTGATCATCATCAACATAGTCAACAGTACCCAAAACATCTAGAGTAATCGTTTCATCATTATATTTTTAAGTGGGGTATTTTTAATACATGTTAATTGAACAAGTAATTTACTATTTTCAATTCTTCGGCATTTTAATAATCGGTAATCAATCAGTTCCTGTTAATTAGTGTTGTCATTTAGTGGCCAAGGCTTAGGAATTTTATGGAAACATTTTACTTTACCTCCGTGTAAACAATATCTGCCGAATAGGATAACGCTAATAGCCTCATAGGTAGTGTTCCAACTCTTACCATAGGAGCCATAATTATTTTATTTTCAAAATTTAAAGAATTACAATTATTTTGGTCCTGAGAATCCATGCCGTATCTTACACGCGTTACGAAAGGTCAAATAAATCACCTGGCAGTTGACCCCTCAAACAGCGCTGTACATAAGATGGATTATATTAAAATATTGAAAATTGTAAGAGAAAAACGAGATTTAGGATTGTTTCATTAAAACTTGAGATTTAGTTTTAAAATTTCAAAAACTAAACCAACTATTTTCGCTACATCGTAGTATAAATTTGTGTAATTGTGTAAACGAAAAATAGATATTTAATATCTCGGTTAAAATTCTTATTTTCAGAGCTTCTGGACCAAACTGCGTTTTGTGCAGACGCCTCTTTTTTCTGTCACACATTTCGCATTCGCGGTTTCATCTGTTCCGTGGTGGTTCATTTTGGTGGTTTTTGTGTCTTTAATGTTACAATTTTTATATTTGTAAGTTGAATGTATTAATTTATCGCGGATAATATGGAAGCGGCTCTTACTGCACGCGAAAGTCCACCAAAATCTCCAAATTTAAGTGAAATTTCGAGTGACACAGTGAGTACGGTTACCGAAGTGAAGCTAAGGCCTAAGTCCGAAGTTGACGTTAGGGCAAGGGCCAGAACTGCCAGCCAAATTCGAAGTTACAAAACCTTGTGCGGTTACCTCAGCAAGTATTCCACCAAAGGCCTTATAAGAACCGCGAAACGAAGATGGTTCGTGTTTTGTGAAAATAACTGTAAATTGTATTATTATCGAAGTTCAACAGCGGCTGACAATCAAATGCCTCTTGGTGAAATTGATATTTCAAAAGCCACATTTTATTTTGAAGCCAATAATAAAGAAAGACCAGGGATCTTCACTATAAGGTAACCAGCTCTTTTGTTAAATGTGGTTAGTCTAGCGAACTTAAACTATTCATGAGACATGTCTATTTAGTTTAAATTTTAACAAACAATTCAAGAACAAAATTAAGCCTTAGACTAGGGACTTGACACAAGCTGTGCATGAAAATTAGTTTGTTTCCACCATTTTCCACTTTAACATTTTATGGCGGGCGGGGATGGAACAGAAATATTTTTCACTCTGCAATAAAAGCTATTGTTTAATTAAGGCAAGAATACAATTAAGTCTTAGCATAGGGACTTGGTACTTTATTAGTGCTTTCTTAAAGAAGTTCAAGATGGCTTCCACGTGAAATTGTTTTCCCTAACTAAAGATGGCTCGCGGTTTAATCAGACAGGCGACCATAAGTAGGCTTAACCGGGTGCTCGTCCCCAAGAACACGGACATTGACCTTAAGCCCCACCCACCAGTCTCACACTGCCCCGTTTTTTAACCAAAAATTCGAAATTAGGACCCCCAATCAATGTGTAAATAAAAGCATAAGCATTTATTCCATGCAAACGTCATTTAGAATCTAGTTTTGGCACCCACGATACTTGACTTTGTTTTATTTTCAACTCTATCTAGTATATTGAATATTTTATTAGTTTATAGTTAAATACCTTATCAATATTAATGATCACTTTTCCCAGTTCCTGTTTGACGGCCGTGAAGCCACATAGAACCCCCTTTCGCGTTGTTAGCACCAGGAGACTGATATTCTTAGTCATTACATGACTCACTAAATTTTGCTATTATTACCGTATTCTAATTAAAATGTTTTTTGGGGGTGACGGTGAAGTGGGCACATAGTTAATTAAACGAAACAATTTGAAAATTATCCTTATTGCGCTTTTACCCATTTGATTATACCATAAGATATGTTCCATAAGTTTGTCACTGGTTACTGAGAGCTTGTCATGAAGTGACGTAGTTGGAACATATCTTATAAACTTATGATTATACTAAGCGAAAATTTAACAGAAGCTATGAAGGGAAGATCACTCGTGTTTCTAATATTTTTTGGTACAGAGTAAACCATTTATTTTCGTAATTTAATAGTGACCGATATGGCACTTAAACCGATTTAACGGTTTGATGTTAATTTATTGATGCATCATTAAAAATCGGTCGATATCAATTTCATTGTGTTAAATATAAATCGGTAAAATATCGGTCGATTATCGGTTTCATTGGGTTAAATAATCGGTTAAAAATCGGTCGATTATCGGTTTCATTGTGTTAAATATAAATCGGTTAAAAATCGGTCGATTATCGGTTTCATTCGGTTAAATAATCGGTTAAAAATTGGTCGATTATCGGTTTCATTGTGTTAAATATAAATCGGTAAAACGTCTATCGATTATCGGTTTCATTGGGTTAAATAATCGGTTAAAAATTGGTCGATTATCGTTTTCATTCGGTTAAATAATCGGTTACCTCGCCTATTATCGGTTTCAGTAAAACTTTGATATCGGCCATCACTATAATTTAACGAAGGACAATTAGCTAAAAACAGGAACAAGCGCGTAAATATTATTTATTATTGTAAGTTATAAATGAAAACGGAAAATTTGACTTCAACTTCCTTTTAAACTAAAAGTAAAAAAATAAATAAATAAAATAAAATAAAATAAGTGTTTGTTGTTATTATTTAGCACACCCGATAAAGACTTCATTTTGGAGGCGAAAGATAGGCAGGCTTCTTTATTTTGGCTTCAAGAGTTGCAGAGGTGGCGTCAACTGTACAGCCGAAATAGAACTCTACAAACCAAGAAGAGCCCACTCTCCGAGAAAGGTTTACAAGGGGTAATATAAAATCGCGCCTTTCCTAATATATCTCGTATTTTTAAACACCCACAATTTATTACTTTTAAGCTCTTCTCCCCCCTCCCCCACCCCCTCCTCCCATTTTCGCAAGTCGCTGCAACCCACGATAATAGGAAACTAGTTAAAAAAATACTAGTATTGCTTCCTTGATGATAATTTTTACTCTCGTCTTGACTTGACATGGATTTTATAAATCCTATAGGGATAAGAAACTGGGCGGTTTAATACATAAACCACGGTATGCGCGAGCAAAGAGATATTAGGATTGTAGTACGTCAAGGTCATTTAATTTTGGTACTAGAGATGTGAGTCGGTAATTTACCGTTATTAACTTACCGATTTTTGACTTAGCCTGATTTCGCAATGGTAATACGGGTATTTTACTGTTAAATTACGAAGAGTCAAAACCTATTTGATTAAAACTGAGTGTGTACTAGGCTGCCAGACACTATAAAAATTACACTGTATTACTTCGTAGTACAGTTATCCTCAATTTCCCATTAGTTCGCGCTGTGTAAAGCAGCTGAACAAGGTATAAACCAAGAAGTGATATCTAGTTTATTAGGGAGAAGGTATAAGACGCCGAAGTATTCGCGCGCGCCATAGTCCCAGTCCCCCTTTCAAAATACAAGGGGGGGGGTGTTGTAAAAGGAGGCCGGGCTATTTCGCGTCTCCTCAGTGGGAAAACACGCAATTTTTCCTATAAAAACACATTTTTTCTCCTATAAAATCCTATAATTCCGGAAAAAAAATCCTATTTTTCCTATAAGGAATTTAAATTTAAGAGTGGGCTCCCTGTGCTGGTTGTAATTAACTCCGGACCTACGTTTTGACTGGAGATAAAGCTAGAAATGTGGCGAATTTAGACCTTCTCCCTAATAAACTAGATATCACTTCTTGTATAAACTTAATTGCTTACAATTCTACGGTTCTAAAAGTTTCGGACTGATTTCACGTCTATTAAGTAATGATAAAAGCAAGGCGTGAAATACATTGTAAATGGACCAACTAGTAAATAAGCCATAGGTTTTGTGTGGACAAAGAAAACAAGAAACAATAAGGATGTTTTTATTTTTCTGGTATATCAAGGTGAAAACGCTGTTTAAAGGTAGGTGCGCGTGACAGAATGTAAATAAAATGTGGTTCCTTAAACTCACCTTGCTCCGGTCAAAAAATTTTACTTCTTTATAATCTGTACTAGTCCGCTTTACTATTACGAAGTCCATGTAACTTCGAGAGTTTTCAAATATAAATATGCCACCCGTAGTTGGAGTGACGCATAATAATCGGGGGTTTTACCTAGTATGGGTACTGTATTGTGTTTTGTGTTAGCGCACTTCGCTATAATAATAATAAGGCTATATACGACACAGGGTCAAAGTAGTTAATTTTATTATGGGGTACCTTTTATAAAAATTATTACCTTATTAAGAAAACCGCAGCTGCCATTCGTTCAACTATTGCGACACCACCGGATCGTTGCCGTTTGAATATTTAAAATGAATGATGATTAAGCATGGAGTGGAAATAGCTCTTAATTAAGTTTTGAAATCAAGGATTATTTATAATAATAATTATTATTATTTTTTATAATATTTATTTATTTATTATTATAAGGGAATTAGATGCTTGGGGTTAAAATATAAGTGTATAAAAACAAAGACACGTTATATGATGGACTACTTTTCTAGTTCCTTATAAATTTACAGATATATCATCAGCAATTTTTCTTTATTCAAAATAAAATATGTCAATATTATTTTTATATATATATAGCTTTAAAAGGTATTTAAAGGTTAATTGTATGTATCACGCTATGGTGCGGCTTATAAAATGCTATGAATGCCAGCAAGGATGCATAAAGGTAATTGGAGTCGTTGTGTCCACATATATGCTCCATCTTAATTCTATTCGGGTTTTATGGGCCGGGTTTTGAGTATTATGCGTTACGCGTCATAATTCGGAGGTCTCATGTTGTTATTTCATTGGTTGGGAGCAACTCTATGAAAATAGTTTAAGATACGTTGAGAAAACGGTTACACAATGGTTCCTTTTAGCATTATACGTTCCTCATTCTATAATATTCTTGGTAAAGGGTGTTTCTAATAAAAATAATGAAGGTAGGTTCTTAATATATTTGACACACGTGTGAAGCCTATACTTTCTAAGACCTAGACCTTGAAATGAACCTATACATAAAGTGAATCAATACGCTGCGCGTGACACACACGTTTTTCCCTTCAACTCGGTATTACGCTCTAGCTACCAAAACGTATCCAACGTGTGAAATTTCTCGCTTGATGCGCTGTGACGCGTAATGTTTTCAAATAAAAACCCATTGTATTACTTATTTCTTTATACTAAGAATAATAACTTTCTACAGATTCCCAACAGCGGACTATTAGGTCATAAGAAACCGGAGCAAAGCGATGTCACCGAAGACTGCATGGACAATTTCTTGTTGGACCCCATTGAAAAACCAAGGGGGGTCATCGGTGAGGAATCCATTGAGGCCGTATCTGCTCAACGCCCCTTAGCTTTGGCTCAACAGAGAATGCTTCAATTCGGTTCTCAAATGATGAATTCCGTTACCAATATCAAGAACTCGAATCGCCTTAGTGGTTGCGACTTCCCCGTGTCTTACAATTCCAAGGACGCCTCTATTACCGGAATCCATTCCGAAAACTCTTTGTCCCCTCCCAAAGAGGGTACTAATTTGTCCAAGTCAAAGTCACCCAGTTTAAATACGCTCAAAAAAAGGGTTCAACAGTCATTTAGGGTGAAAAGAACTGGTACCGAACCAGAGAAATTTAATAATGATTTTCGTAGAAGAAGTCGTAGTATAGAACCTGTTTGTAGTCGTTGTAGAGAGGTAAAGTGGTTATAATTAAGTCGGGAGGTTTTTCAGCTAAGAATTATGGTTTTAATTTTGTTGTAGCTTGATGTTAGAATAGTATCTCTAAAAGATGATTTAACCGCCGTAGAGGATGAACTTAGTACTAGTAAGGAAGCGACTCAAATATTACAGAAACAATTGGAAGTGACATCGGTTGAAAGGGACACATTGTAAGTGTCTTAGGGTGGTCACTGGGGTAGTTGTAACATGATTCTTCCCAACATTAAAACATTTGGAGCAATGTCAAATAACATACGCGATAAATATGTCCCTCATCATTACTCTATTTGCGCTAACTATTTGCCAAGGAAAGCTTGTGGAATTTTTGTCCCACGTCAAGACAATCAAGGTTTGTGGGTTGATTGCCGAAAGATTTAGCACCAAACCGTTATAGAATTCACCCTAGCACGGTGCGCTGCCCATTTGAAGGTTGTTGTGCGGGAGAGCAAACAAAAAGGTTGAGCCTAGGAAGAATCATGTTACATAACTGAAGTATTGAGTGGATACAGAGTGTTATCCTTCTGCATGTACCGAGTCCTAATTGGAACACTCTTTAGAATGAAGGTGTGCCAGCTCGCAGTTCCTAAGGCGCACCTGGACTTGTTGAGAGAAAAGGAAAATACGGTATTAAACTTGCGCTACGAAATTGTGGATCTCAAGGATAAAATTCAGTCCCAAGAGGAAAAGATTGAAAAGCTTGAAAGTGAATTGGAGAGTAACGCGGAAGATTTGACTCTGTACAAAGAAATGATATTAGAAAAGGATAAAGTGGTCATCAACTTGACCAACGAGCTGTTTGACTTAGTAGCCGAAAGGAAACAAGAGATGGATACGCCAAGTACCTCCCCTACGGAACAGAGTCAGCCAAATAGGTCAAATTCCTTCAAGTCTTATCTGAACTCGGATAATTTGTCCTCTACAAACCAACCAGAGGATATTGAGAATCTCAAAGACGCTTTAGAAGCCTATGAATTGCAAAATAAATTTCTCAATAAGGAGATTTTAGACTTGAATCAACTCAGGAGGGATGGTGAAGACAGAGAACGTAGTTTAATGTTGTAAGTAATCCCTTGGGGTTAGAGAAGCGATTGAATTAATTATTTTTGTTTCTAATCAGATCTTGTAGCGAATGGGAAGCCAGGTGTTATCAAATACAAAGTAAATTGCTCTTTTTGCTCAAGGAACTTGAGAAACCCGACTTGGGTGAGTGGTTTGGGCTCTTATTGCAATTGCGAAGCGTCTTTTGAACTTTGATCTTTCAACTTATTAAAAATAAATTCGCAGAAGGTAACAGGTCAATTCATAATGTCGTTTCTCGGCTGTTGGAAGAAGCGATGGAAGAAAGTACGATTTCCCAACCATTATTTACTCCATCTTGGGGAAGGTAAGACAACACCCAAGTCCAATCCCCAAATCAAGTATGTTTAATGAAAAATTATTACCAAACTGAAATCAGGGACAAAGATTACGACGAGTTGGGCTTTAATTGGAAATGGGGTAAAGAAGAAGACTTACTTTCGACTAAGGCCACCAATCTGAAACAACGGTCTGAGGGAATCACTAGTCGTATTAAAGATCCCGAAGTTACCGTTTGGATGAATAAGTGGGATAATTTCGTAGTAAATCTGGGAAATCGCGAGCTTCCAATTGGTTTAGAGCTGAAACAAATGTTGCGAACCGGTGTTCCGAGACAGTTTAGGGGCAGGATATGGAAAGGGTAAGTTTCTATAAGTACACTTTTCTTTTATCACAGAGACATTAATTTCATCACTGTTTTCCTTCGCAGATGCGTTGAAATGCGAACGCGGAGTTTAAGAAAGAGAATGGGTGATAATTATTATGAAAATATCTTATCAGCAAGCTCGGACATATCGAGGTTTGATCCAGCAGTAAAACAAGTAAGTTTTAAATCAATTTCAATTCATTTCGACGTTTTTTTTGTTTCATTGCACATCGTTTCTTCTTCAGATTGAACTGGATCTCTTGCGGACTTTACCAAATAACCGTCATTACGAAACGCTGGATTCATACGGGATCCCGCAACTCAGACGCGTTTTGTTGGCCTACAGTAGACATAATCCCGCCGTTGGTTATTGTCAAGGTTTGAATAGACTGGCTGCTATTGCTTTGCTGTATATGGATGAGGAGGACGCTTTTTGGCTTCTGGTTTCAATTGTCGAGTTCATTATGCCTCAGGATTATTATAGCAAGACGTTGAAAGCTTCCCAAGTTGATCAGGTATGTCTATTTTTCTACTTATTTCGTCAATACGTTTCTGTAGTCGACAGTTTGAAGCTTTTCTCAAAGACACCCAACTTGCATTGAAACCCTTAATAAGATAAAACGACGTTTCTGTAATTTGTGCGTTACTGTGCTTTTTTTACAGCGTGTTCTTAAAGATTTACTTGCGGAGAAACTTCCTAGACTGCACAGTCATTTGGAACAAAATAACGTTGACCTGTCCTTATATACGTTTACTTGGTTTTTAACAATATTCGTTGATAACATTCCGCCCGAAACGTACATGCGTATATGGGACGTTTTTCTCTACGAAGGCAGTAAGGTAAATCATTGTCGTACTATTTATTTTAATTTAAAGTTAATTTAACCTTTAGTAATAGTTAATTTAAGCTTTAGTTATAGTAAATTTTACCTTTATTTAAAGTAAATTTGACCTGTAGTGAAAGTAAATTTGACCTGTAGTGAAAGTAAATTTGACCTGTAGTGAAAGTAAATTTGACCTGTAGTGAAAGTAAATTTGACCTGTAGTTATATTAAATTTGACCTGTAGTTATATTAAATTTGACCTGTAGTGAAAGTAAATTTGACCTGTAGTGAAAGTAAATTTGACCTGTAGTGAAAGTAAATTTGACCTGTAGTGAAAGTAAATTTGACCTGTAGTGAAAGTAAATTTGACCTGTAGTGAAAGTAAATTTGACCTGTAGTTATATTAAATTTGACCTGTAGTTATATTAAATTTGACCTGTAGTTAAAGTAAATTTAACCTTTAGTTAATTGTATTTGTCAGGTTTTGTTCCGTTACGCTTTGGCTTTCTTCAAAATGTGCGAATCTGAACTTTTGGCGCTATCTGATTACATGTGTATTAATAATCACCTACGAAGTCTCTCAGCGAATATGATTGACGTTAAAAGGCTTACTCAGGTAGGAAAGATTTTGGGTTAGGTGGCGGTTTTTTTCCTATATTTTTGCGTTTATAGTGTTTTACATTTTGGGGGTGAGCTTGTCAACGCCACTTGACTAGTTACCATGAAATTGCTAGTGGTGTTTATTGTTTGAAGCGAATGGTAATTCGCGAAAGGACTAGACCTATATTGTCCAACTGAATTTTGTTGAGGGGGATTGGGACCAATAGCGCGAATTTTTGCTCAAATACAGACCTTGAATTGGGACTATATCGTCCAAATGAAAACGTTTTACGGGAAATTGGAACAATTTCGTCCAACTGAAATTTATATCGTGGAATTGGAACTCGGCCTATTTTGTCCAACTGGAAACGTTTATCGGGGATTTGGGACTATGTTTAATTGGGGATTGGAAGTTCTGTTGAGACAATTCAACACGTAATTCCACAAGGAGAATTTGCCTAGGTCGCTTTTGTCCAACTGGAAACGTTTACCGGGGAATTGGGGACTATTTCGTTCAACTTCAATGTTTAATTGGGGATTGGGAGTTGAGACAATTCAACACGTAATTGCACACGGAGAAGTTGTCTTGGTCGCTTTTGTCCGGCTCAGAATTTTCTTCTTTTTTGTTCCACTCAAAGTGTTTCGGCTGAAAGCTATGACGGATATACTTTGTTTTTTGTTGTTGTTTTGTGTTCTACTCCAAACTTACTTTTCTTTTGGTGGTGACGCTTTCGTCCAACTCAGAAACTCGCGCGATAATTCGTATCTCTTTTGTCCCATGCAAACCAAATCCAACGAGCAATAGTTTGGGTTCTTTAGTTGAAGTTCAAACTATTTGGTGGTGATTTTACAAAAATATGGAAACGTATAGTCATTTACGTTCTCGTAAGGCCCCTGTTTTAACATCGAAAACATGTTTCCCATCGACATTTACGGCCCCCTTACTGGGTTACAACTGAAAGAAAAGTCTAAATTAGAAAAAAAGAAACGGAAAGCTTTATTTCAAATATGTTTTCGATTATTACACAAGAATACTTCACAATTTAAAAAAAAAATTACTTGCAAAAAATCAAAGTTAGAATAATAATAATTATTAATAATAATAAAATAAAATTGTAGCTGGTCATATCATATTAAGGATCGCTATTACAGCAATTAGTTCATTATTTTTGTTATTTTTTTCATATAATTAATTAGTTCCTCCACCAAATATTTTTTTATACTTAATTTCAATTTTATACAATAGTAAAATTTTTTGGATAATTTTACGACGATTGTATAATTATAATAACGCGTCGAGTTCACATATGGGACTTTGGAAAAAAATGCGAGACCTAAATACGAAGGTTCCCTAGTTATAAATAGTTCCAAATGAAAAATATTGATAAACGCGATTTACAATTTTAATTTTGGCAATTTCGGAAGATGCAGTTTATATTTCAGATATTTTGGTTTTGTTTAAATTTGGCTTAGATTTGTTTTAAATTTAAATCATCGAATTTATTAATTTTTATTTTTTTTTTTTTTTTATGAAATTGTTTCTCTAAGACATCCGATCAGTCCGATATGGTTGAATTAATTTCATTTCTTATGTTGAGCCGAGCGTTTTATTATTTTTATATTAAGTAAGCTAACGATATTCGGTTTCGTTTTGCCTTCAGTTTGATTCCCCCAAATACTACCGTATATCTCGCACGTTTTAAAACAGAAATTTTATTTAATTTTAATTTCGCATTATCACAAAAGGTAATAACATAAATCCAAGGGAATAGCTAATTTCTTTTGGTATATACTGTAGTATGTACCAAAGTTTGCCAAGTAGAGCTTGCGTAGAAGATCCTCAATTGAGAATCGGACGCGCAAGCTGTACCCTTAGAATTGTATTATTACCTTGTGGTATTATCACGTGAAATTTCTAATCCTCTAAACACACGAAACGAAATTTTATACTGCATTTGATAAGATAGATTTTTAAAATTAGCTTGAATTTCCAGGTATATCGTATTGTTAAAATATGTTTTCGCCACTTAAACTTTGGTAGAGCGTTTTATGCCCAAAGCAAACGATGACATCACGTACCATTAGAAATGGTCACGTTTTATTTTACCAGTAGAACCAGGAGAATGCGAGAGTTATTTTAAAATTATTACCTTATCGTTGCAATATTCCATTTAATAGAAAAACGAAACATTACACGTATTGGTACTTTTTAAACAGTTAGGGTTAACAATCTTTCTAAATTTTAATTTGTTTATAAAATTAACATTTTTTTAATTAGTTTCAAGTTAAAATTGAGTAATTATTAGATTGTTTAGTAAGACGTTAACCCGAGATCATTCGTATCTTTCTTCCCTTCTCTGCCTGACAATTTCAGTCCCGTACCACATGGTCATGAATTTTTGTTGTTGTTGGGTTTTTTTCGACGACGTTTTGAGTTCTAGTTCACCAGTATTTATTTTTATCGTATTGCGAATTACCACAATTTGTGCAATTCTCCCTTAAATTGCTTCTTGCGGTGTTGTTTCGGTTTCTTTTCGTAAGCCTTCTTTGGTTTCTTGTTTTTCAACCAGCTGGTCTTGTCCTTGTGGTGAGCGCTCTTTTTGGTAGCCGATTGGTCGTGGTCCTGGTGTTGTGGTTTGATTTCGTGCTCTGGGTGGAAACTCTTGGTCAAGGGTTTGGCTGGTTTCAAAATATGATGGTGGCCTTTGTCTCCGTGGACGCTTGGGGCGGACGGGGTCACTTTGCGGGGACGGTGTAGGAATCCGTGCTCTTCGGAACTAGGTCCTGCGGAACATAATTAATGAATTAATGTTTAATTAAGAACTTTAATGAAGGAAAGCCAGATTCAATAGATTCATTAGAGAAAACATATGGCTATTTGAGTCCATTGGAACGTTTCTAGATTTCACTCGAATTTCAAGGAATAGCTCTAGGAATTTCAAGGAATAGCTCTGGGAATTTCAAGGAATAGCTCTGGGAATTTCAAGGAATAGCTCTGGGAATTTCAAGGAATAGCTCTAGGAATTTCAAGGAATAGCTCTGGGAATTTCAAGGAATAGCTCTAGGAATTTCAAGGAATAGCTCTGGGAATTTCAAGGAATAGCTCTGGGAATTTCAAGGAATAGCTCTGGGAATTTCAAGGAATAGCTCTGGGAATTTCAAGGAATAGCTCTGGGAATTTCAAGGAATAGCTCTGGGAATTTCAAGGAATAGCTCTGGGAATTTCAAGGAATAGCTCTGGGAATTTCAAGGAATAGCTCTACGAGTTTCTTGCACATTTCACGAGTGATTTACATTCGTTTAATAACTGGCTCAGTAAAGATACTTATTAATGTAAATCACCGAACAAGTGTTAAGTGACAGTTCTTAACGAATTCTTTATCCAAAAATCGATACCTTTATGGTGGCTAGCGACAGCGGGTTGGTCTTGTTGGAGCATTTGATGATGTCCCTTAGCGGGCAGATGGGCCGGTCGGGGGTTGTGCGTGACGTGGTGGCTCTTATGGTTGTTGAAGCTCAAGTCCTGTAGGTGCATATCCTTCTTGTGCCATCTCTCGTGATTGGGACGTCCCTTATATCCCTTGGGCGCTTTTAAGTCTCCTTGCAGATGGGCTTCGTGGGCGGGAACCTCCAGGGCGTGCTTATTGGGAGACTTGATTCCTTTGTGATACTGCCGATTGAAAAAACGTACAAGAGAGAAAAAAGAAAAGGTTAATGTCAGTGAAAGACGTTTAGACTCCATTTTCTCAATTATCTCATTTATTTGCCCCGAGAAAGTCTTCGTAAAAAGTTGTCCCGTATCATAATTAAACTTTCATTGTAAATTGCGCCGTAATCGCAAATGGAAACAATTTTTAAATTAGCAAATTAATGAAAGAATTAAAGGAAATAGAAGATTCAAGGCATTCTTTAAGAATGACGCGAGATTGTGTTATGTACTTCATTAATATAAAATTGGACAAAAGTTTAGGATGATGTTTGTCCTTTGATCTTTCGGACAAATCTTCACGAAAAGAAAAAATTATTTCCTTTGAGCCTGGAGAAGTTTGATAAGAATTTAGTTACAAGCTTTCGCAAATTCCTAGAAATTCCATGCGGCACTGAGTGTTTATTCCATCTTATTTGCCTTGATTTAACGCGTTACCAACTACCTCATCCTGAGACCTCTTACAACGTCTTTTACACCTGTTCTTTCATCTAGAATCTCTTATAGTCTACCTTTTACCACAATGTACAGTAACCTTTGTAATGACCCCATTTCCAATTTGGAATGCGTTCTTTTCGGTTTTCGCCCTGTGGCATGTCCGTCCATCGCCTACGTGTCCCCGCCAGTAACGAGTTGATTAGTTTTATTAACTAAGGAAGAGCCAGAGAGCTACGGAGCTTTTACAGATTGTTCGATAGTCGTACTGTACAGGACTTTCTTCCCGTAACCTGAGCGAACGGCCTTTTTTAAGCGCGATACCGAGTCCAAAATTGGAAGGATTTATATTGGAACGTTCGTTGCGGAGTTTCGGCGCCCTGCGAAATCTGATCGTTGAAGCGTGCCTCGTTCCTTGGCGTGCCCTGCGAGGGTTTCCTGAAATTTCCATTCCCTTTTCACTCCCTCTTTTCGTTGCTTGTGGGCCTGATTAGGTTAAAGATCTCCCGCCAAAAGTCCGAAAAGGGAAAACTCAGCCAAATCAGTTCTCAACATTTTTACTGTGTGTGGGGGCAAGTTACTGCTGAATGAATATCTTGCGAAATACGTTTCACCTCAAGTGATTTTTCGAAATTTACGGATCTTAGGGGGTTTTTTTTACCTGATTTCGTGTGTTTTCACCCCAAGTGATATCAGTTTTCTTAAAACATTTGTTGAAATTGAAACATGAATCAGCTGCAAATTCCTTTTCTACTGTAGTGCGATTTTCTTATACAAATCAATTAAGTTTTTAAATGGATTCACAGGCCTAGGACGTTTTCTTTTTTAATCGAAAAAGAGTATTAAATAATGCATATATCAATTGGAACCATATTCCTCTCTGCAATATTAAAAAAGATTTACATGCAATTAAGTTATGTTAGTGGAGACTACGTGCCATTACGGAAACTTAATTGATTGTATTTTCATTAATATTGTAGATAGAAACATTTTCCAATTGATATATACATTATTTTATACGGTCTTTCGATTATTTAACTGCTGATTTCGCTAGTGATTTACCCCTTGTATTTTCCCATCGAATCTAGATTCAATTCACCTAGACACGCTGTCACGCACGATTGCTTTTCTGATTTCGGAGATATTTCTAACGATTTTTAAAATGTTAGGGCCTTTGGGGTTTTTCCAATTTCCATCGAATGAAATTTCAATTTCGTTTTCTGACTGATGGCTTAACTGCCTCCAGGAACTATTTATGAATTAGATTTAATTCTAAATATATTTAAAACAAAAGTTTACAAATCCCGACAAATTTTATAAAAACAAATGCCACCCAATTAAGAAGAGTCGTTTATACCTAATTAAGCGCCTTTATTTATTTATTCAACCTTTCATTTGCTTCAAACTATAATTTAGTGATTTAATTCTCTCTCACGTAATTTATGTGTTAGGATGTGTTTTGGGGCCAATCTATGTTTGGAAACCCAAATCTCCGTTACTAAAGTTTGTAGACACTTCCTACTCAGTTTGACACAATGAACGCACCATTTAATTTATGTCATACTTATCAGAAACACCCTGTATATTTTTTATTTTGCGCTGAATTGCAATAGTTTAAAAGTAAAACTCCAGCTACCTTTTATAATCAAACAATTTTCAAGTATTATTCTAAATTTCTCGAATCCCTCTCTCTCGTGGAACATGCAAAGGGAAAAAAGTAAAAAGATTTATTTTAAAATTGCCAGGGTACCTTGATGGAGGTAGGCCTATAGAGAAAGGTAGAAAAGAAGTACATCTTAGCCAGAGTCGCCACCCCCACCCCCCGCCTTTTCTTAATCCGATGGAATTTGTTCTTGATGGAGCCCGAGAAGGGGGGAGGGTTTGAATCTTTCCCTCATTTCGTGATACGAATAATGTAATTTCCATAACCCCCTCTTATCGAAATTGATTTTTTTTTCTTTCTCCGGTACTGGGTTTACGAGAAAGGGACTTCGGCGAGAAACAAGCATGTCAGATGCACTTGTTTCACCCCGTTTCTTTTTACCGATTTTTTTTATTCTACCTAAGAATCCTTTCTTGTTTTTTGAGACTTTTTCTATTCCCAGCGACTATTTTTATCAAAACTTAATTAAATGGAAGTTATGAATGAAGTACTGTTCCTTCATCAACACTAATAATGTCTCCAGATCTTTTAAAATTCACTGACTTGTTTCTAATTTTTGAAACCTCATTTTCGTAGTTCCTGACTTATGTCTGATATTTGAACCCATTTTCGTAGTTCCTGACTTATATCTGATATTTGAACCCGTTTTCGAAGTTCCTGACTTATGTCTGATATTTGAACCCATTTTTGAAGTTCCTGACTTATGTCTGATATTTGAACCCATTTTCGAAGTTCCTGACTTATCTCTGACGTTTGAAACCCATTTTCAAAGTCCCTGATTTGTCCCTGACGTTTCAAACCCATTTTCAAAACCCCTGAATTGTTGAGGTACTTTGGCAACATAAACCACCCTAATAAACAGTTGCCGCTTCCAAGACATTGAGTTTATGGAGATTTTAATTGAAATTCAAGGTTTTAGACGTTAACTTCAGATTAATCTACATCTGACTCAATTGGGAATTCTGATAAAAATGCCTCTATACTTTTTCATTTATTTTTTTATGCACTGAAAAGTTTCGAAAATTCTTCATCCACTTTTATCTATTATTTAACGTGATGTAAATTTTTCCAACCTAATTTCGTGGAATATTTAAATCTTTTATGGATAATATTCGAAATTTAGGAACTTTTCTTTGACATTCAATTTGATTTTGAATCGAATTGTATTAAGATACGATAAAGAGGAGGCGAAATTGGGAATAAAAAGGAGGGGAGAGGGAGAGAGAGAGACTCTTTTAACAATTCAATTTGAAATTTAAGCAGTTTTTAAAAATTTGATGTGTAGAGAATATTTTTGAATCGAAAAATTTTGGACTTACGTGCTTATCATCGTGTCCGTATGGTTTGTGATGATCTTTCAGTTTCTTCTCGTGATAGTAAGCCTTGTAACCTTTGTGAACTCTACCCTCGCGATCGTGATGACCTTGACCTCCTTCAAGATCGTGATGATCTTTATGTTTTTCAGCCTGTAAATTGAAAAGATGATCATTAATATGCATATTAATTCATTACTTAAATTACAAACAGTATGATTATACAGTAAGAAGTGGTGTTTTTAGAGGATAAAATCATTTATACAGCGGATCAGTGATAATTTCACCATTTTTCATAATTTTTAACGTTGAAATTTTATTAGATTCCTTTAGATTAATAAAAATTCCGTGAAATTTCCTCAAATTTACTTGCTAATATCGTGTTAAATAAGTTCATACGATTTTAGAACAATGAAGTTTACATAATTTTTCTGCACTAGTGATTCACCCTATCTTATCATGTAAGGATCATCAAGATTTATAGGCAATAAGTTAGTAAAGAAAACTATCCTAGACCAATGGCAATTTCTTCCACGATATAATAAAAGTTCGCTTAAGAAACAGTACGGAAAGAAGGGGGGGGGGGGTTGCATGGGCTTCTAGAATTTTGATTATTTGAAGTAGATAGGCAGCAGCCCTTTCTTCCTCGTGACTTTCTACTTCTCACTCTATTGTTGGCTGAAAGGCAGGGAAGCGATTCTCCTATCGAATTTCTAGAATCTAGATCGTAAAAAAAAGAGTGGGGGGGGGGAAGAAAGCCAACGTAAATTGCGTCCACACAAGTCCGGGACTCCCCCCAAAAAGCAAAAAGCAGTTAGTGCCAACCCAAGAGAGCAATCCCGATCTCTATGTATACAATATACTCCACTTCTCCGAGTTCAACTCGACGAAAACAAACTGGTCAAAACTGTGATTCAAATTCACTTTCGACTTTTTTAACTAGAAGCTTACACCGATAGCCGACTGTATCTGTCACTGAACGCCCCTATTGTATGGTTATATTTGCGTTTTAACATCTTTATTACACCGTAGAGCTTATCTTACCTAATACGAAGTAACTTAAGTAATAATTAGAATTCTAATAGTAATAAATTTGTAAGTTTAGCCATGGGACACTTTGAAATAGCGGAACTAAAAAGAAATGGGGGGGGGGAAGAATCCGAGGTACAACTCACTTACGAACATCGTGTACACGGTTTTAGATCTAAGTTTTATTCTTTGTTCTTCTATGCTTGATTTCACTTAATTTTCTGACACCTTAAACCTTTATTGACACCAACATGGCCCACGTTGCAAAGTTTCATCCTTATGCCATGAAGACAAGAAAGACTTCACCCGATTTAACTTATATTGTGGATTTAGCTAGTTATTTACCCCTCGGAAGGAAATCTTGCTTTTTAAGTAGCCCGTGCGGGCATATATTTGGGACTAGCTTTTCGTCGCCTCGTCGTCTATAAGGCAGCGAGGAATCGCGCAGGACCATTAAAGAAGATGGAGTCCTCCTTTCGGGGCTGGCAATTGGCAATTTCAAACCCACGCGCTCTTCCTTTTTCTATCTTTTCTACTTTCTTGGCACTTTTTCCCTTAACGCTTCCTCCTCCGATGGGAATCTGATCGTATAGGCGCGATCGATGACTCCTGACCAGGCAACTACATACCAAGAAACGTTTCACCTACCCCGGGCCTTCTTACGTGTTGCCATGAACGACCACTTTGTCCGATTCGCGCAATTTCTGCAGAGAGATCTTTGTAGAAAAGTTTCGTTTTGGAAATGGTAGGGATGTATTTTGGCCTATTTTATCCTGTTTGAGAGGCATTGCGATTTACTGGGATGTAATTTGGCCTATTACAGAGGCACTGTGATTAATACTTTGTTCTTTTGTATTATAGTCCAATTAAACCGGAACTGTGATTGAACGGGAGATAATTTAGTCTATTTTAAGGCACTAAGATTAGCTGGGTAGTAATTGGCCTATTACGGGGGCACTAATCCTTAACTGAGAAATAATTTGGTCAATTTTTGAGGCACAAAGCTTGACTATTAAACATTTAGTCTTATCAGAAGTGGTATGATACTAGAAGTATTGAGCTAACCAAATTCTTCACTCGGCATTAGTGAAAAGACTTGATAAAACACAAACGGTTGGCCCTCTAGTGGCGGTTTCTGAAATTTCCCCTCCAAAACGTGAGACGCTCGCGGTGGTAGACGGCCGAACTAGATTCAAGGAGCCGGGTCCGTGTTTCGCCCATAGATATAGTAAAACTATAAAGGGTCTAGATCCACTTCGCTGGCTTAGGCTTAACGAAAAAACGCGGAAGGGGCAACGAGCAGACAGCCGCTATTTTCTGGGGGTAGCCGTATAAAACGCCATCTATCGGTAATTTTCGAAACTAAATTAAAGGATGAGCTTAGAGTAGTGGCACTCTATGTTAACCCCCTATAGGGCATAATAAGTCAAACCCTCGGAGATGCCATTACTCCATTTTATACGAGCTAAGAGCGGAAGAACGTATTTTATAAATTTTACACCTGTAAAATCTTTTAAAAAACACTTGGAACTTGTATTTCTACTTACTTTCGAGGAAATACCACCGTTTTCTAAAGGTAAGAGTCTTTTTTTATACATTTATTAGTAATAAAAACATTTAAGGCGAGCTAAGCCTTGGTCTTGTAAAACAGGGCAGATTAGTGATTAGCGTCGTTTTCAGCGTTGAAAAACGTTATTTTATCATGTTATCCGGACATTAAACTGTTACATATTCTTAAAATAAGAGTCGATAATGGTGCCCACCATAACAAACTTTGTTAAGTGTGTGTCTCTATATTTAAAGGCATAAAACAAAATATAACATAAACGTTTTTATTTACTTATTTATGTAGCAATCATGGCTTCAACTCATGTTTGCTGCGTTCAAACTGTAGGTGTAAAGAACGTTTTCTTTCTTACCACAACTTTCCGAAAGAGACTGCCACTAGAAAGAAGTGGATTGATTCTATAACAACAGCTGATATCTCCAGTTTACGGATTTGTTCAAAACATTTTACAAAATCAGATTTCTTTCCCACCACTGGAAAGAGACTACGTAGTCGGCTCAAACCGTTCGCGATTCCATCCTAATTTGGAGATCAAATTAATGTAACCGATGAAATTATCCCTAAACTGACTCTCCGTAATTTGACTCTCGAGCAACAATCTGAAGCATTAGAAGAAATGGGAGCTTTGTCCTTTGATCATGGATTGAAGCATGAACCCGCTGCTTTTTCAAATTTTCAGGCAACACATCAATACCCAGTGTCACACCTCTGTGGGTTTGATTGTTAATCCACAATTTTGCTTCCTTGGGGCAAGCCCCGATTGCCTTATACTGGTTGAGGACCAGCTGTACTTAGTGGAGATCAAATGCCCTTACGCTATTTTCAAGAATAAAGAAACTATCAGAAGAAAAGCAGCTTCGGGTAACTTTCACCTTTACATTGATGAAGAAACGGATGAACTGGAACTGAGAAAAACTTCAGACGTCTATCATCAGATACAGGGTCAGCTTTTCGTGTGTAACATACCCGTATGCTTTTTGGCAGTATTTGTGCCACCCGATAACATCGAAATCTTGATGATAGTGAAAGACAACCAATTCATCAATGATACCTTGCTTCCAAAATTATCCACTAAATATTTCATTAGTCTCCTACCTCATTTTGCCATAGAAATGTTCGAAAAGCCTAAAAAATAAATTTTCCAAGTCACGAAAGTACAGCCTCTTTCATTCTCTCATTCTATGTGCAAATCTACATTATGGCCATGACCAAGGCTTAGCTCGCCTTAAATGTTTTTATTACTAATAAATGCATAAAAAAAGACTCTTACCTTTAGAAAACGGTGGTATTTCCTCGAAAGTAAGTAGAAATACAAGTTCCAAGTGTTTTTTAAAAGATTTTACAGGTGTAAAATTTATAAACTACGTTTTTCCGCTCTTAGCTCGTATAAAATGGAGTAATGGCATCTCCGAGGGTTTGACTTATTATGCCCTATAGGGGGTTAACATAGAGTGCCACTACTCTAAGCTCATCCTTTAAATTTAGTTTCGAAAGTTACCGATAGATGGCGTTTTATACGGCTACCCCCAGAAAATAGCGGCTGTCTGCTCGTTGCCCCTTCCGCGTCGACCTCCCATTGAATTGTGTATCTACCCTTTTAATATATCTATGGTTTCGCCGCTTTAGGTTGAGGGGAAGGGGGTAAGAAATGTTTTTGGAACTCGACCAATTTTTTTTCTCTCCGCGATGGAAGCGGCATAAAATCCTCAAATTTGTTCACTAGTGCCAGGATCTACTATCAATGCTAGAGCCCTTCACTTCTAGTCTCATACCACTTCTGGTCTTATTAGAGTTTGAATCAATATCTTCTCTAATAAATATGGGCAAATTCAAATCGCAAATGAAAAATAAATATTTTTACAATTTTCATAATAGTGGTTCTTTAATTTAAATTTTCCAAATATAATTATAATAATAGGCCCACTCTACTTTATTGCCCATTAAATTAAATAGCACGCAGTAAGTTGATTAAAAGTTGCATTCCAATATCCGTGCCCTCATTGTTTTTGTTTTTTTTGTCTTTTTCTAGAATCAAAAGATTCAAATTACCTTAGTTTCATTTCTATTTTTCTTTCAAATGCATTCATTTCTTATAAAAACAAAGGTATCAAATTGTCCTCTAATTACGCCACTTAATTCGAGGACGGAGATATCCTTACTTTTACTGAAAGAAAAGCTCTTCCTTAATTGGCTACTACTTTTTTATATCTACGTGTTTTTGCAAACGAAGTTATTGGTGGCTGGGTGGGTGTTTGTTTGTGTGTCTGTGGACGTCGTGTACACAAATAACAAGTTTGGTGAAGAACTAGGCAACTAGGTTAGAAAAGATTAGTTATTAGCTCTGACTTCGTTTGGAAAAGAAACAGTTGGTACAATAAGTTTACTTCGACTTTTGTAGTTATATGACATTTTGACATCCGGGCCACTATTTTCGAGTTATGATTTGAGTGTTTTAGGGATGAGCCCCGAATTAATTAGCATTATCTTTCAGTTTCTTAATTGAATACTCTATAATTATAACTCTAAAACTGTGGCCCAGACGACAAAATGTCATCGAAGTTACATTTTCGACTCAAAGAACATCCCCCTTAATTTAAGCCTGCAGAAACACCCTGTAGAGTTACCCTAACACACGTAGATATATGATACAAAGTAATAACGATAATGTTTCTTGTTTATAAGAGGACTATTTTTTGTTTTAAGCTATATACTTTGACTTCCTTTATTGTGGCGTGGGACGTCGGATTACTCAGAAGAAAAATAATAGGAGATGTAAGAATAGGGCACAAAAGCTTAATCATTTTAATGCTAGATCTAGTGTCATTTCCCCCGGGGGAATTCCCAAATAGCGTATATCCGCGTGCCATATGATATCGATGGTACTACCAGACTAAATTGTTTATTCTTCGGGGGTATTCCCTTGTGTTGGGAATGATGACAAGGGGATAGTCACCGGGAAAAACCACGGTGTACAACCTTCAGATTTCACTGACTTTTAGACAGATTATTGATTACATAATCGATAGAATATTGGGAACCAGTATTCAGTATACTTAAAGTCTGCGTTTGGCTTTATTTCATAAAGAAGTGCTCTTCAATTTATCGCCGCCATTTTGCAAGATGACCGCTGATTAGAAAAATCTTAAACATGACCTTGCACCATTTTACAATTTGATATACGACTGAAGATTTCGAATATTCTCGACTCTGACTGTTAACATAAATATTAAAGACATTGACCCTTTTCAGCCCTATCATTCATTCATTCAATCAACTTCATTGTGACAATTGAAAAAGTCACGCGTGGGGGAATGAGACTTGAAATGTTTCTATTTATTTAACGGCCGACCATGACGTGACGTGCTTTTCTTTCTTGTCTAGGCTTTGTTTTCGATTAAATGCTCAATTTTTGCCAATGCTTTTAGATTGAAGTTGAAGGCCTTTGGTTTCATTTTTATCTACGCACATATCACAACGTATATTGCAGAAAGGCAGGCCTAAACTCGCGCTATAAAATTAAGTATAAAGAAGTGACTGAAACATTTTCAAACTTTAATCAAAAAGTTAAATGGATGTCCCATTTTTGTCTAGTTACATCATTGGCATAGTGATATCATGACCCGGATTATACTTATTTTCTTTGGGGCCCACTCACTATTGTCAAATTTATTGTCAAAATGCACCAGTTGTAAAGGCTTCGCGTATTTAAACTCATTTAAGTAAATGCCCTTAGAGAAAAAGTAGTTTACGCATTCTCAGAGTGAAATTGATCGTATGAAATATATTCATCGAGAAAAACTTTCTAGGAAAATTTATTTTTTCAAAAAGGGAGATTAAAAGTATATATTTTTTTCAAACGTGGGCTTAAAAAAATATCAAGTATAAAAAAGAAAGAAAAACTAAACTTTCTTTTTGTTTTAGAGTGGCTTGTTTTTGTGTCATATCTAATGACAGTTTTTCCGAAATTTGATATATATTTTTTTGTCCTGGGGTGGGATCTGTTGAAGTTTCCCTCCCTCCCTCCCTCCCTTTTAAGTTACTATATATATATTTTTTTTTTTTTGGGTTTTCTACGTAGCTGTCGTTTAAACCTGTAGAACTCTCAATTTTTATAAAAGGAGTCTCTCCTAAATTAATTTTGGGTTGAAAATTTCATTTTTATAAAAGCACCTGACGTATTGTATGGTATCATATATATTTCCACGTATGAAATGGATTTATACGTCAGACCTTTATTAATATTTTAGCAAGATTATATTTTTTTTTCTAAATTTTAGAAGCATAGCTGTAGTTTTAAACTCTATTATTCCCAGAACAAATTTACAAAGTACATTTTTTAATTAGACTGAAAAAAAAACACGAAATCTTTACTAAACATCTCTCCTAAGGGATGAATTTTAAAATTGACAATGTTAAATTATTACTAAACTATTCTGAGCTGAATATAATTTAATATCAAAAGTAGATAGAAATTAAGGAAAGTGTGACATTGAGGATAGCGTGGTCAATGTCCTCCCATCATCCTTAGCGTTTTAGGTAGGGTCGTAAGGCCCCCTATGTCTTAAAAAAAACCTAGTTCTTAGTCGACCAAATAAGCTATCTTGAGTGAAAGAAAAACAGACTGCGTCGAAAAAATCGTACCATCCACCCCAGTGACTTACTTTCTGTTATTTCTGTATAAGCCTTTGCTATAGACTATAGTCATAGTTAATTTAAATTCTCACCAGGGTATTTTCGCTAAACTTTTACTAAAGCTCAATCCCAAGTGAATTTATAAAGGATTATTTACTGCATTTTTTGTCTTCTTAAGGCTTAGTTATAAATCATTAATTTCGTCTTTGAACTTATAAAAACCTATATATTTTCGAAAAGCGAACCAACGAATGTAAAAAGAAAATGTTTTCTTTTCATTATCGTATTCCCTTGGTTCCTGTTGTAAATAATTAATATTTTCAAGTTAAGATCCCTGATCGTAAATATACAGTATTTCTTTGGGTATTTTAATTAATTTCAGATGTACTTCCACCAAAGTCCTAGCAAGATTCGGCTCGTGTTGGTTATAGAAGGTGGAGAATACCAGCTACTTGACTCCGTATAAATAATTATGGGTGATCCTTTTACTAGGTACAAAGTGAGGAGTAGAATGTAGTTGTTATTTAATGATTAAACCTTTAACATATTTAAGTACATTTGTTATGTAATTTATAAATATTCCATAGACAAATAATTTAGTTGGTGTATTGTGTAAACAAGTCTACACTCTATCGTAATTTTTCCAGACGAATTGTAACACCACTTTTGTATGTAGAAAAAGCCACACAATTTTCTATTTAGAAATATTTGACTTATAAATTACAGAATTAATATATAATTCCCCTGACTTTTATTACAATTAATTTAATAATTCCCCTATTTTCTAGGATCTTCAGGTACTTTTGCTATCTTACTATAATTTCGAATTCTGCTTAACTTTAATCCCACGTTTTTTGATAAAAAAATACATGGAAATAAGTAATATTTAAACAACGCTTTTAAATCGTATAGAGCTATTTATAAAAGGTTTAAAACCCTATTATACAGGGTGTTCCAAAAAGGATGGTACAGTGGGTGCATAAAGGGCGATTTTGAGCCTAAAATGTAACGTCTAAAACATTTTGTCCTATGGACCGCACCTAAACAAGTTTATTATAGTGTATTTTATGGATGACCCCTTAATTTAAATAAGAAATTGTAATTTAATTAAGGGGTCATCCCTAAAACTCCGATCTTAGGTTGAAAATGCATAGAAATTACTTTCTCTCACTGTATTTCGGTCCTACCATGTATTTTTTTTTAATCACCCTGTATATTGATGAGATATTTCCGTCCAGGGCCTCTTTAATGTCAATAATGCATCCCGATTCTCGAAGCAAAATCCTTAAATCCTTAAATTTGCCTTAAGTCTTAAAGTCCATCGAAATCGAATTTCTATTTTCGAATAAAGTCTGTTATAAGAAGGTAGACAACCTCTGAAGTGGCTTTCGACGTTCCCCTTCTATTTCGCTCTTAATACATTAGGAATCTCAATCCCTTTGTGTCAGCGTCTTTGATATTCGAAGCCCCCTTTCTAGAACGCGCTACTTAATTGGCGAAACAAATAAAAGGAGTTGTCAATTGTCAAATTTTCACCATGGAATGAATAGTAATTACATTTTCCACTCAAAATCGCCCCAAAGAACATCCCTCTTAATTTATCCCAAAATTATCAAAAACACCCTTTATATTCTAATTTGCATAAAGGAGACAGTCGGGAAGCATCCGAATAATTAGTTTTTACCAATTTAAAATTATAAAAATAGATATTAATTGCCATAAATCACAATAATTAGTACATTTTACTACGCTAATTAAGATAAACTATGTCGAAATCTCCCTATATTTGACTAATTAGTTTTTACCAATTTAAAATTATACAAATAATAGGTAATAGTTCCCATAAATCGCAACAAAAATTTTTTACTACGGTAATTAAAGATTGAAATCTCCTTATATTATATACCTCCACGTCATAACGCGAGCTCCGCTTCTGGATTTGTTTGAATCTCCGTCTCTTCCCTAATACCAACCACTCTAACCCTTTTTAACTTCTCTATTTTTTTCTGGAGAGAATCTAGTTAACCCGACTCGGGATGAAGGAGGAATTGCTCTTGCACAGTTTCTCGACGCGCTTTAAATTCTAGATCCCTCCAGTTTCGGAGATTTCTCTCTTTTATTTTTCCTAAGCCTATTTAGCCCAGAGAAAAGGTGAAAAAGAAAAAAATGGAACGGGGGGGGGCGTATTTTGTTTTTCAGCTTTATTTGAAATTCAGATGCGACACCTCAGCTCGCTGAATCTCCGTGATATTGGTCTGGCTACTTTTAGCGGCGGCTTATACATGTATAAAAACGGAAGTGTTTACTGTTATATATACGGATCCTACATTTTATATAATATTTATATTTATATATATATATATATATAAAATGCTTATGCGTAAGGGATATAAGGTTTTTGGCTTTGTTTTAGGAAACAAGTTGTAACTTGGAGAAGATGTTGTTTCACATTGTTACAATTTCACTACAATTATAAAACATCATTTATTTTTTAAAAAATACTCATCTTCGTATCTTTTTTTTTTTAACCAAAATTTCATTTGTTCAAAATATTTTATCATGAAATTTGGTCCTCCTTTCGACAATAATGCCACCAAATTTCATGATAAAACATTTTGGACAAATGGAATTTTGATGGCAAAAACGATGAGAAGTATTGTTTATAATTGATCTTTTATTATTTTAAGTATAAATGACCTAGCTTGTTGTGGATCGCATTAATTTAAACTTTTTTAAAAGTATAAATGACCCAAGATTTTCTTATTTCACTTATTTCGTGAAACTCAACATCCTAAATTGCGATGTACATTTGGATTATTTAAGTCTGTTATTAGCACTTTACAATTCGAGTCAAATAGGATACATTCCCATATATCCTCATTTTCAAAAATAGACCACTTGCATACTGTCGCTCGCTTTGAGCAACCTTCTTCACTCCCAAAAGTAATTCTTCGCTTGACTAAAAATATTTGGGATATGTATGAAATAAAGGGGGAATATTTTGCCTTGATTTTGCGTAACGCATACTTGGGGTGTATGCAGGGTGGTCGGTTAGTCGCGTTTCCTGAATCTGACGTGGCTAACCCCGTTCCGTTGGTTTTTTTGGGGAAAGAAGAAAAATAAAACCTTTTCATATTAAAATATATAGGAAATGGGCCCTTTGTTTTTTTTACTTGGGGTTAGGGGTGGGAGGGAGGAGGGTAGAAAGACCTCTGGAGAGATGATTGCATTCGGAATCGTAACCCTTTTTTTCTTTTTGGAAAAATTCCTCTTTACGGTTTTACCCAGTTTCGTTGCCTGGTGGTTAGTTTTCTCCAGATGTTTATGACCTTTCCCCCGCTTTGTTGCCTTCTCTAATTTTATTTAATAATATTTCTCCTGACCTCGCGAGGAAGCATGCATACACTTTGTATCTTGGAAAAGTTGGAACGCTCTGTTCCGTTTCAAACGTTTAGTTTCCTTATTTTGATGATGTGGCTGCTTGTTTGTATCAAAGTTTTTTTACTCAGTAATTTATTCAGCGTTTATACTATATGCAGCAAGAAGTGATATCTAGTTTACTAGGGATAAGGTATATATTCTACATCTTTATAGCTTTTATCTCCAGTCCAAACGTATAGGTCTGGAGTTAATCCCCGCCTGTATAAATTACATTACCAGCATCTCATTGGTTTTTGAAAACTTGCGTTAGCGCGACGCGAATGACGAAAATTATGTATTTTCCGACTGAGGAGAGAAGAAATAGCCCGGCCTCCTTTTACGTCCCCCCCGTTGTATTTTGAAAGGGGGACTGGGATTATGGCGCGCGCGAATACTTAGGCATCTTATACCTTCTCCCTAGTAAACTAGATATCACTTCTTGATATGACTATGTAAATTTGTATCTAAAACTTCGTTATAACTTTGTTGTCTGTTAATAACTCTTGAAATCTTACAATCATCTTTTCGTTTCAATTTCAGAGAACCCTATACTGAAAGGCCTGTCAATAATTATATATGTTTTATTTTGGCGATTTCGAGTCGAAAATGTGCTGTTTTGTTTTATGAATGAACCCTTAATATTAATTTTAATTAACATTGTCTTTAATTTTCTTAATTTAATTAAGGGATCAACACTTCAATCTTAACTTGAAAGCGGTGGCTCGAACGGCAAAATGCCAAGTCTCTTTGGGTATATTGGTATTTATGACGGTACTTTAACTTAACCGCAACTTCTTCCTTAACTAAAGCACCCATAAATACATAAAATTAAGTACACTTCCAAGTATATTGGGTCTTATTAATATAAAACCCAAAGGCTAAAACCAAAGCATCCCCAAAGCCTCATTACGAAGATGGATGCGATCTTGAAACCGCTTCACTATATGCAGGCGTGTGGGGTACTACGCCCTTTTCATACTCATAGACATATTGTATGTACAAGAAAGAAAGTCCGTCATTGACATAAGAGGTCCGAGTCAATATAACGCCAAACGCTATTTTAGCCAAAGGCCCCACCTCCATTGGAAGCTATATAAAAATGTTCAGGAAAAGGAGAAAGGGTTCAGAGTGAAGTAGGCAAACGCAAAGCTGTCAAACGCACTTTTAAAACGCTTTTTATAGTGTCAAGGGAGATGTTTCGTGGCTAATTTACTTCTTGTTGGGTCCAAACGAAGTAGCTTTATTTCTTGGTAATAATCGATGGAGTCTGAGTACGCCATTACCAAAAGCTCGGCACGCACACCCCATCCGCAGCACCCACATCTTAAACTAAATATTTGCCCTCTGCCTGACCCCTTTTCCTAGCTAGCCTCGCTATAGCGGGACCTTAAGGCTTAGTGAGTTGTCGGAAGAGTGACTGAGGAAAGAGGACCGGGATGTCGTCCTCAGGGAGATGGCGGAAAAGCGGAGAGAAAAGCTCTCCGCTCAAAAATTCCTATTCGGGAAACGCGGACGTCAGAACTCAATAGTCCAAATGGTAGATTTAAAACCTTTCAGGGAACGAAAGAAGGGCCTAGGTTAAAATATCTTTTAGAAGAGCTAGGAGACATGTATTAAACATGGTATCGGCCGCTGTGTGCAAAAGATCTGAGGAATATAGTCGAGGAAAAGTGCCTGGAGTGGTTGCGATATCTTGCAACATTTGCCTGGTTAGTTTAACATTTATTTTTGGAACGCACTGTAGCCCTTTATTTTAGGGACACACTTAAGAACTGCAATTCATTATTGGGACAAATTTGTCCATGAAAGATGTTTTTTTTTGAACTCATTAAAGTCATTTATTAATTGTCCGTTATCGTTGGGACAGAACTCTTGCGGACTGTTTCAATTTGGCTCGACCACGCACTTTTCCCTTAGACGTTTAGTCTTTGTTTCCCGAATACTGACTGTGTAGATCCCTTGAGCAACGGTGAAGTTTTTGCCCCGAAAAGAAAGAAAAAAGGCAGAGTATAAAGAGTACGTAGAGAGTTAGAAAATGCAAATGCAAAAAAAGGAGTATCGTGGAAGAGGAAAGGGGAATAGAAATGATGGAGAAATATTCTTCAATGATCACCCAAAGTCTTCCTTTCACGGGTTCCTCGGAGTACACTATTTTATCGGCTCTCTTTTTTTCATGGCTCCGATACTTTTTGGATGAGAGAAATGTATTTTTCCTGGATATTTCTTTGTTCTTTCTTAAGGAAAAATTTCTATAAAAAAATCGAGAAATTCTTGGGATGATCCGTTTAAAGGGGATACTTTTGAAATGCCTAAAATTTATTCAGATGGGAATTCAGTGTATCGGAGATTTGACTTCAAAGACAAACGGAGTTTTGTGTCCAAGAAATAAATATCTTGATCCATAATCCATTATACCGTTGGCTTATTTTTGACCGCGTTAAGATAAGCGTATTATAATTTATGCGTATCATAAATTACTGAACGAGTTTCTAATCAGTTTTATAATATTAAAATTCAATCCCCATCCTTTTGATATTTATTTTTATCTTGAGAAATTTAATATAATCTTAATATTCATAGCAATATTCGCTTTATATACCTTGTTGAAAACTTCCAGCTCGGTATCTAGATTCTAGAAGCAGCGTATACGCATGGCATAGAGCATCTTCATTAATCTTTATGTCGTTTCCATCTTGGCCAATATCGTTCCCAACTCCAAACATTGGGAGTCCCTGGGTTCTCCACCAGGTCCTCCTCGGTCTCTTAATCCACGAGAGCCACCAGCGATCCACTATGAGGCGTATATACACCACCTTCATTTTAGGCGCCCCCTACCGGCTAAAGCTTAAAGAGGTACAAGGATAGTACCGCCTATCGCTAATCGTGACTAATTAGGGCTTCATGCAGCCTGTATTAAATAGTCTTATATTAAGGGCGGGGTACTAAGTACTAAGCGAGAGGATATATGCCACGTTTTCGCACCTCGATGCATGCCCTCCTCTCAATTGATCCTGATCGAATAATTCTTTAAAATTTTCACCTTTGAATTCTTCCATATTATACTCTTGCACACGCCGACGGCGTATATGGTCTTAACCCTGACCCCTCTAAAGGGTTGGTGACCCTACTTACTAAGGTCCACGCACTGCTATTAAAACTATTGTCTACAGGAGCGAAAACAAAGTTCCCGTAGCTCACTAGACCTTTCTTAGTGAAGATATGCCACCAGTCTACGTTTTTAAACGAAGTAAAAGAGACCGGTCAAGGAGACAAATAGTTAGAACCCAAAGTGTGTTTCCCAATTACGCAGTTCCTAGGAGATGAGCTACCTGATTCAAATCCAATCATAAATTGTACAAATATTGAGGAATTGGTTTGGTTCTGTTTGTTTTTCTTTGATGATGTACGGAGGAGCAAGCTACAAATCGACCATGCAGAAAGGACCATAAACATTTTACGGCGATAGATGGATTCTGTTTACACCCTTTAAGAAAATGTTCCCAAGATGGAATCTGCAGCTTAAGTCAGCGCCATGAGGAATGAAGAAACTTCATGTTAAAGTCTTGTCAGTAAACCTTTGAATCCGCGACGCCTTTAATGCTCTTTCGTCGTATACCGGCGTGCTATGCGTCGGAAGAGAGTCAAGATATGTATATGGGAGCCGAAGGAGGGAGAAGTGCATGCAGGGTTGGATCTTGGGAAGGGATTATTAATGAGACGTCGTGGAGAGATTGATAAAGCGTCTTTCGGCCCCCTTTAATGTCGGACCAATGCGCCCGAGTCAGCGATATACTCTCTTGGTCTGTAGAGCAAGGGCCCTTATATCCCTTTTGGAGCGAGCTCGCGGTCCCTCGCAGCGTGTCTTTTGAAATAAGGAGAGGGAATAGGGGATTAAACTAAATTAACACCCTTCTCGCTTTTCTTTACTTCCCCGGCCTGTTTTCGATAAATGGAAATTTTCAACACTTGAAAATTACCAGGTTTTGTGTAATTGGCTAAGGGTGTAAAACATCTACATACTCGATACCTTAGGCTTAAAGGAAAAGTTCAGCTAACCTTTAACCTTATATATACCTTTAATGTTAGGTAACCTTTTCATTTAAGTTATCGAGTTTCCATCTAAAACAAGAGTTTTCATTACTCTTGTTTGCGTTGTTGTTTTGTGTATAGATCATCCAAAGATGGTTCAATATTTCGCTTTGCAAATTGGAGCTATCCTATTATTATTATTATCCTGAAATTAATTAATTATGGAGCTATTCATTGATTAGAATCTTTGCTCAAATCTTAAGATTGTTTGGGAGTAAATTGTGAACAGACTATCTTAAGCCATTTAAAATTGATAGATTGCTTTGAACTCTTTACAATACTCCCCATATAGAACTATTGTAATTCAACAAAGAATACGTATAAACGAACTTTCTAAACGTAAATTATACAAGTTCTGCGGAAACTACACGAATTTATTCAAGTCTAACTGTCATTATAACTTCTGATGTGTTTTGTATAGTAGAGTTTTGGTCAACGGTTCAGAACCTATCATTGGTAGTCCATACCGAATTTGCATCGAGCTTAAATTTAACCTCGCCGAATTTGAAAGGCATTAGCGATATTACCGAAGCGTAAATCTAACATTGATTGAATTGCAAACTCCTGTAGGAGTAGACTTTACTTGGCTCATCCATTTCGGTGAGCAATTTAGCTATTGCGTGTAATGCCCTTTAAACGCGAGGGCAATTATTGACGCGTACATTACAGATCGAATCGGGCATTTGGTCTACTGGTTCCCGCCGCGAAGGCTTCCACCTCCTTCAAGCATAGGTTTATAAGATACGTTTCATAAGTCTGGCACATCCGTATTGCTAGAGACTTAAAGCTCGAGCTAGTTCAAGAACGACAATCGAGAATTCACCACACTCGGGTAATTTTGCTGGACTTAGTCTGTACTAAGCCTTTGACAGTGCCTCAGCAGACGTCGCTTTTGACTTAAGTCTCTTCATGACAAGCTCCAGTTTGTAACCAGTGACAAACTTATGGAACATATCTTATGAGGCCCTCGCGTGACGTAAATACGTCTCTCTCTCTTTCCCCTTTAACAAGAGGATTTTCATCTAAGCTGAGAGCCATTTCCTTCCCGCCTTGCGTAAGTTATCCTGAAACCTTTGTTAAATTCTGGTAAATCTGTATTGCGTGAGTCTAGGGCGAAAGGCTCTATGTGATGGAACTATACTGTCACTTGCTCTCTGTATTCGCCAATGCTATTCTAATTAGGAAAGGGAGTTGTGTTTATATTCGGAATTTAGAAATGACCAGACTGCCTTGTCGGAGGAATTTTTATACCTGTTTTGGGCTCCAGGGGTCAAGAGTTGAACCTTAGGATAGTTACTTGGTTGGTTGCTTGGTTAATGAGGAGGTTATAATATTACGTTGACCCCGGGGTTAATTAAATTTAAAAGTAATTATATCCCGTTTGCATTCGAGGAAAATGCTAATTTTCCGAGGTTTCTCTGATACTTTGAATACATTTTTCCTAATTGGCAACACGATCCCGGCCAGTTTGAGAACTAAATGTATAATATAAAGTGTACATCTAGGGCAAATATTAATTGTTTAGTGTTTACGACTGAATGAATGTTTAAATATATAATCACGTTCATAAAATATAATTAGGGTATTTTTTCTTTTAATCAAGCAAGACTGCAATGTATAAAGTGCAGAGCTGCGACAAGTCAGGGAAAACCTGGAAAAGTTAGGGTATTTCAAAATGGACCAAAGAGATCAGGGAAAAGTCAGGGAATTTAGCTAAAGTCGCTAAAATATCTAAGGCTCAAAAATCTAGCTGGTTGACTTTTTAAACGCCGTTTTTGTCGCGATGAAGTTTGATCAGACACCAAAATCGAATTGTTTTGCGTTAACTATTCAACAATGCGATTTAAACGCAATAGTTTAATTATATTTAAAACGGTGAAAATTGGGCCTAAAAAGTCAGGGAATTTGAATCGGAAAATTTCTTGACAACCCTGAATTGATAATTCCAAAATCTCTCGCGCTCTTTACCACTTTACTTTCTGTTAATTCTATTTACTTTTGATTATACAAGGGCAGCCAACTGAACTCGCGCTTTTTCAAAATTAAGAAAAATTTATCACAATTATTCACGGATAACGAGACAAGTGTACATTACACGTACTTAAATGCAAGGCATTGAAGAATGCGTGCAATGGCCATCATGTTACTAAACAAAATGATTAGAAGGGAAGTAGAGATAAAACTGCATCAATCACTCGATCCCCTATTCATTCCGGCTCAAGGGAGAAATAAGAAATAAATTGCGGGAGCCAAAGATACAAATGACTACCGCTTGGCTAAAATTAGAACTAACTCTTTTTTTTTTACCCCTCTCTTATCTTCGGATGAGGGGGAAAAAATTCCAAGGCGATGGGGATTAAATTAATGAAGAACAAATGATAAAGAAGAAGACTAGGATGAGAAGAAGAGAAGAAAAGAGATTGGAAGATGCTGCGAAAAAATAATGATGGGAAAATGCCTAAAAAAACGTTTGATCTCGCCATAGGATTTATTTTCCTAAAGTAGATAAATCAAAGCCCCTTTTTAAGAATGAACATTCGATACCAACAACCAACAAGAAGTCGCGTTTGTCGTCATTTCATGGAGGATGGATGAATTATTGACAGATATTTTCCTTCTGATGGTTTTTATTCACGTGTTGCAACTTAAATCGTTTTCTTTTGCACTTATTTTCATTTTCTCTGACTTTGGGTTTGGAAATTTAAAAAATGTTAGTAAGATATTCATTTTTAGTGTACATCCGGTTGGGTCAAACTGAATGGAAAGTGTCAAAGAACACATTGTTGACCATAAGAACACACCCTTTAATTTATGGCAGAACTTATCAGAAACATCCCAGTATTTACCTACAATTTTCTTATACCTTTCTTCGCAATGGAGAAAGGGACACTATAAGAGAAAAAACATTACAAGGAAAAAGAACATAAATGGACCATTTTCTCACGCTCTGGTGATGATTCTTGCAGTCCGAAAGAACTCAGTCGGACTGGAGCGCGTGGACAGAAGAATGTAGGTTGAATAAGAGCCCGAAGGAGAAGTAGTTTGGGTAGGGAATACGAGATATATAATCCGAAGCTAGAGCTCCAGTTGATCGATGATGGAAAGATAGTGGACCTCTGCCAGGGCATTTGTCACTAGCGAATCAAAGCTTCCGAAATAAGGACCCCCGGAAGAGTATATCCGAATGTACGAAATGGAAAAACTCCCCGGAATCTAAGTGAGAGTGATGCAATACTGTCCAAGTAACGCGGAACTCGGTAGGTTCCAAGCCAAACACTCTCCATTTTAGCAAAATTTAAGATAACCACTAGCTCGCCTGTAAGAATATGAGACTTAAAAATCCTCACAGATCACACTGTGTAATAAATGTTTCTAAATATATTTCAACTTTCGCTTTGACATGGCCTTTTGCGTACTGTTTACAAAATATGAGGTTGGCATACCAACAATGGAATTTACCGAGAACCCATATAAGACCTGAGAAACTTTGGTTTCTGTCAGTTCATATGGGGTAGTGGGTAAGCTTGCCAATATGACGATGATGGATAAGCGAACAGGGAATAGAGCACAGTGGGAAAATACTTGCAATCAGGGCTGGCCAATTCAATCTTTGAATGTTCTTAATTCATTTATGGGTTCTTTCCCATGCGGAATTTCCTTTGATATACGAATTTCGGGTGACATCGCATTTAAATCTAATCTAACGCATAGGTCGGTAAAGGGTTATGTTTTCCGAGTGAGGTCTTTGATATAAATTTCGTTATTATATTAATAACGGGTGGTTTTGTTTGATATAATTAATTTCACTACACGATTGCGTTTTTAGTCTACGTTTCAACCGATAGTTAACGCTATAGAATCGAACCACCGCTTGTGTTCGACGATCAAACCACTCAGCTATCCCGTATTACGTACTGTACATTATTATTTAACTAAGGGCTATCATTTTCTGAATCAAATTGAATCGAAATGGACCTTTTAAAGAAAGTTAGTAACATACGAACTAAAACCTAAGAAGCAAAATTTTTTTATCGCCTTATCGAACTATAGAATGGAAAGGAAATCGACCTGCTCCATGATTTAACGCTTTTTGGAATGGTGTATGACCCGTACAACCCGGGGGTTCAAGCTTTCCAAGGCGTGATGGGATGAAGATTAAAGGAAAACTGGGAGGATATAGAGTGAGAATCATTGTTACCTAAGACCACTACCAAAGGTTAATCTTATATATCCTTAGGACACTTTCTAGTCGCAGTGATATAGACAGGCGAGTATAGACCGCACGATTCTTGCGCTTTCTTCTGGAATTAACCCGATTAAATCTGCTCTTTTCCCCAACGCTGTGTGGAAAAAAGAAAAAAAAAATAAGTTGAGGGGCGACATAAGCAACTAGACGACATGAGGATACTTTTTCATCGCGTCCGTCCTGGTGTCACACCAGGAAGTTCGCCCCATTATTTAAGTTTTGTTAATGTTTCGCGGTTGATGGTCAGTTATCGCTATTTTCGTTTGGAAACGATTAATGAAAGAGTAGGCAGGAGTAATCATTCTAAATCCGTTATGTTGACTGGAAAGACACTTCTCGCTTTAATCTCATTTCTAAGCTGTACGATAAAGAATAACGAAACGTCAATATAACCGCAAACTTATTTTTTACGTGTATTTGATCGTGACGAGACAACCTTGTCTATTTAAGTAACTGAAAGAATGATACAGTTTCTCCTGACATTTCAGTCAAGGCTACATCAAACGATATCCGTCTGTTGTTACTAGTGTCAGGTGATACCAGTACGGTTTTGTTTAGTTTATAGTAGCGGGTATGTTTTTATGTAGCCCTGCTTTATGTAGTTTGCAAGGTAAAAGGCCATTGAGAGTGGTCCAAGAAGCCAGGTTTAAAGATAAGCTTTCAAAAAGCGTGGTTTTTGAAATATGGAGAGCTATTTTTTACCTGTTTTATTTTTTTTTACATCGGACGTTATTTTGACGGTTCTTCGATAACCTTTGTTTCGACTGAACGGTATATCGACTTTAGATGGTCTGGGTCAGTTTAAGCAATACATTTACTATAGGTAAGGTTTTAAAAAAAATGACTGCGTTGTTTTGACCCCACATTATTCAGACCAGAACAGAAATTTGGTTAAAGTTCAGCAGAAAAAGAAAAAGAAAGAAGGTGATCAGTTTGACCTCAACAACTCTGGTAGAAATATTTCGACTTTCTCAAAAGTACAAAAAGAAAAGAAAGGAAGAAAAAAATGAAAAATATTGTTCAGATTATACTTTGGCGTCATGGAAAAGATACTCGAAATCTCGGCGATGGGAAGGGGGGGGGAAGAGGGGGTGGAAATTTGAAATGTAAAACGCTTTGGACAGATAGATATACAAGGTCTTCCAGAAAGGGTGGTATAAATGAAGTACAGTGGGCGATTTTGAGTTTAAAATGTGATTTCTATGAAACTTTACCTAAAAAGTAACCGTTTACAAGTTACAATTGAAGTGTATTACGGATAACCCCCTTAGATTTAAGTTAGAAACAGAAAGTCAATACTAATTTAATTAAGAGGTCGTCCCTAAATCACTTAAATCGTAACTTGTAAACTGTTTGTTACCTTTTAGGCAAAATTTCTTAGAAATGTTTTGCAACTCAACATCACCCATATAATCCACTATGTTCCTTCAAGCATTTTTTCTTAATTAAATTTAAGGGGCTATCCGTAAAATACTAAGTACAACCTTAACTTGAAAACGGCGTCCCTTATGGTAAAATGTCATAGAAATTACATTTTCGACTCAAAATCGACCGAAGAACATCCATCAGCCCTAATTTTTGACAAACCTTTCAGAAACACCCTGTATATTTCAAGGAATACAAAGTGTATAGACCCCAGACTCCATATAGATATTTTTGAAGGCTTCTCGGATTTCTTTGAATTTTGATGGGCGCAGATTTCATTCCCACCTTGCCGCGCCTTTCGCTCCCTCGAGCCAAGGAAGAATTCCATTTGAATGTATAATAAGTTTCAAAGTCGTTACTCGCATGGCAACTCTTCTATTTGCAATGTGTGCCTAAGCCCCGTACATTCTCTTTTTTTTTTTCAACGAAAAGATAAAATAGTCCGATTTACTGTGTCATACCTCTACGCGTATAGATGCAGCGCTAACTAAATTGGATAGTTTTTGATTTTTATACGCCAACTAACCTATAGGTTAATAAGAAAGTTGCGATTAAATAACGTTAATATCTACGTGTGTGTTAGCGCCAATAGATTGATGAAAATTCATATTTAATATTAGTAAGAGCAGGGATAGATTTAATTTTAGAAGCAGGAATGGAGAACGGTTAGTATTTACTTCAGTCCGACTCATAGCCCAGTATAGAGTCCCTCCCTCCAACACGTAACGATAAGTTTAAATTATCTTATTGGCTCAGTTTTAAACTACGTTTTGATGAAGTTGCTGACGGGGACGGCGTAAAATACGTTATTTCTTTTTACCTCTGTTACTATGACCCGCCTCTTCTTTCATACCCCTCCGTCCCTTGGAAGGGGGTCCGGAAATTTGACGCGCGCCCACATTACTAACTCTGTTCTCCATTCCTACTTCTATAATTAAATCTATCTCTGGTAAGAGAATCATTAATTACATCGTTTTGAATAGTCTATCATCACGCACCCTTGAAAATTATACCTAGAATTATTTTCTGTTTTCATAGGAAATGCTCACACACTCTAATATATTAATTGAAATCCAACTCTGTTCTATTTGGATGTTGTTGTTATGTTTTACAAAGCCCGTGGTACATTTGTAATTAGGGGAAGCCATTAATTATGATTCGCGTCAGTAAATACTCGGAATTGAGAGAGAGAAGAGGAAGGCTTATAAGCTAACTGTAGGTTTCGGTTCTCAATTCCCGAAATTAACTATGAATTTCCCAAAACACTCGACCTTCCCTAAGGTGGGTATGCCTCAGGCGATTGCAATTGAAATGTGGGTTTATGTTTACTTCGATCGTTGTGGGCGGAGGTTCAAGTTGCACTATTTAAATACCTGTATTTCTACTCGCGTTTTTAAAAAATAAACTTTTGATTTTTATATCTTTTTCTTTTTAATCGAAACTTTAATCGCTTAAGTTATTTTAATTTTCTTAAGCGTATTAGGAACTGTTTGCGAAATGGAAACTTAAAAGATGTAGTAAAAGTCTTAAGTGCTTTGTAATGTTTTCACTCTGGCGCATTTTTCTTAGACATATGACTAGGAGGATTCATACCATTTACACAAGGAGACCTGGCTTTTGACTCCACCACTTAGTCTGGCCTCCTTGTGTAAATGTTATGAATCCATGGTCTGAAAACTATGTATAAGAAGCATTATTTTGTACTTAATTTTGGAGAAGGGGACTGGTGTTTGGTTTGGTTAGGTTAGGTTTCTCTGAAGATGCACTGAGCAAATTAAAGGCTAGGGTTGTATGATTTGAAATCCCAACTTCGAGGCAAAGGAGTTCTCGAACCTGAAGTTCCAATGAACCCTAGCTGCCATAGCCCCATTTTCATCAATCTTTAAATCAAACTGAGACGCTATAATATTTCAAGACTCGTTATATAAAGCAGCTTTAAGACTTTAAATTATCAAAGCGAAAGAATAATTTTATAAAAGTTGAAGAATAATGGATCCCTGAGCGAAAGTTTAGAGGTCGAAAAGTGAATTTTAAATGAAGATGAGTCGAGGCGACGGGAATTATCGCCTCTTTCGGATCTTCATCTCCTTGAAGTCTCGAGATGAAAATCTCTTCGGTCACTTTGATGAATGGAATGATTAAGACGCTGAGACACTCTTCAGAAAATGAGGACATGCTAAAGAGGATGAGGGATGGATAGGGGAAGACCAAGAGCGGAAGAGATGAAAGTGAATGATATTAATTGATCGCTAATTGGGACTGCGCGGGCCTACATTAAGAGACACCAAGGGAAATTAGAATTAGAGATATATAGGTTAAAAGTATACAAAGTCCAAAATTATATTAATTTTAGTAATGTAATATAATGTTTTAATTATTTTTTAAATTGGAATTACATTCGTTTCCAGTATGTGAAATTAAGGCTAATTATGAATTTAAAAATATGGTAATTAGATGTAATATGTATGTGGCAAAGCTTCTTCTAATTCAATACTCTTAATTCCCCGCAATTTCCTAGACTACTAGAGCTATACAGATAGAATTTATAGTATATGTATTATCTCAGACTCGCTTTCGTATGGAACATAAATGAAAATTAATTAAATTCTATCAGGGAACCCTTTTTTTTAATGTTAATTAGGTTCCTTTCAAGCCTTTAAAGTGAGTGTGAAAACCGAAATTAAGATTAAGGTAGATTATCCTCATTATTCAAACATTTCGTTCCGCCATTTAATTCTTAAATTATCTTTTAGATCATTAAGTTTTTGTCACAATGTGATATTTGTCGACTGAAACTCAAGTACTTTTACTTCAATATTAGTGAGAAAAAAATTATGATGACGTAATCAACTTCTTACTTCCGTTGTATAAAGAAAATTTTCGCTTTCTTTACAATTTTTTTCTCTCGTGTTTTCTGACCCGATTTATGAACAAACTTACGCAATCTTAAGCCAAGGTTTCCAGTCCACACACCAAAGAAAACTTACGTCGTCGTAATAGCGCTTGATTAAGCGAAATCATGTTCATTCTTGCGTATTTTACAAGCCTTTTTTCTTGGCCATCTTTTATGTTTTATCGCCAAGCTTCATCTTCCTTAATTTTTTTCAATTTCGCCATTGAACTCAACAATAAGTCGAGTTTTCCCCCTATCTCCATAATCTTTCCATCGCTTTAAAGGCTGGTTTTCACGGAGCGGTAGTCGAGGCAAAAGGTTGTTTGTTTTTTTTCGCGCCGCTAGGGAAGCGTTGTAATTTTCGACAACCAAAACTTTTCGCAGCCAATCATAGGCCTGGATTGTGTATTGTTATGAATAATGGAACGTCTAGACGCAAGTAGAATAATATACAGGGTGTTTCTGAAAAGTCCATCACAAATTAAGGGGCGTGTTTATGGGACCAAACTGAGCGGAAAGTACCAAAGAACATGGGGTGTACAACATTTTGTTACGGAGATATGGCCTTCCAAACATTCGCCCCTAAAACAAGGAAATATCCAAAAATGAGGAGTAACACTTAAGACCGACTAACCAGCTTGTTTAAAATTACTAGACAATTTCAATAGCCTTTAATCGAACAATTGATTTCTACCTTTACTAATCAGAAGCGTATAAATGAGTAGAAGTATGCCTACGGTGGTAATGTAAAATTAATCCCAAGTGACATGATGTTTCAAGATCTTCCCAGCACCAAGTAAAATGGTTCTGATTGAAGGGACTTTTATTAGCACAGCGTAAACAACGTTATTTTCAGGAATTAGTCCAAATGTCCACGGGCGGCATTACAAAAACGAGGCAGTCTTTCGAATGATACTTGGACATGTTGGAAGTTCCCTGGCTTGTTCCTGTTATCTCAAACCGTAAAAAGCTACGCAAATCTTCATCATCACGGACAACACTCTTGTACGTTAGGTATGACCTTGAGAAAACCTAAAAGGACAAACAGAATGTGGTTCATGCACGATGGTGCACCACCACATTTCAGCATCGCGGTCCGAAAACTTGTCAATAACATTTTCTTTGTGCATTAATCATGGCGTTTTATCTATGACACATGAAATACTTACTGAACGAAACAAATTAAAGTTTGTTCTTTTGTTTGGGACCACCTTTGTGGGCCATTAACGCCGAAACGTGGCTCTGCATTGTAATTGTTCTCTGGGCGAGTTTACTCTGTTGGAAACAAACAACACGCCCCTTAATTGGAGATGGGTTTTTCAAATACATTCGAGATGTCCTTTTAGGTTTTCTCAAGGTCATACCTAACGTACAAGAGTGTTGTCCGTGATGATGAAGATTTACGTAGCTTTTTACGGTTTGAGATAACAGGAACAAGCCAGGGATCTTCCAACATGTCCAAGTATCATTCGAAAGACTGCCTCGTTTTTGTAATGCCGCCCGTGGACATTTGGACTAATTCCTGAAAATAACGTTGTTTACGCTGTGCTAATAAAAGTCCCTTCAATCAGAACCATTTTACTTGGTGCTGGGAAGATCTTGAAACATCATGTCACTTGGGATTAATTTTACATTACCACCGTAGGCATACTTCTACTCATTTATACGCTTCTGATTAGTAAAGGTAGAAATCAATTGTTCGATTAAAGGCTATTGAAATTGTCTAGTAATTTTAAACAAGCTGGTTAGTCGGTCTTAAGTGTTACTCCTCATTTTTGGATATTTCCTTGTTTTAGGGGCGAATGTTTGGAAGGCCATATCTCCGTAACAAAATGTTGTACACCCCATGTTCTTTGGTACTTTCCGCTCAGTTTGGTCCCATAAACACGCCCCTTAATTTGTGATGGACTTTTCAGAAACACCCTGTATATTTTATTCCTACTATGCCATAGAGCAGACGACATTGATTTGTCAGCTGGATATTTCTAGAGTAAACAAAGCTGACAGAAGATTGATCAGACTTCAGTTAGAGTCGCATTAATGTTGGCCAGGAAATAAATTAATTGCTAACTGTTCTACTTCGGCGCACCGATTTCAGTTGCTTGAAAATCCCTTGCCGTTGCGAAAGCGTGAAAGCAACATTTTTGCTACCTAATTCGGTCCCATGAAAACCAAGCTTCAAAGAGCTTTTAGTGATTGGCAATATATTACCTTCCATAATGAATGAGTTAAGATGTTGCCTGTATGTCTTTGATATGACTAGGGCGGAAATTGCTGTCATTTAAAAAAAGAAAGAGGGATTTGTTGGTTAAATTAATATATTAAATAAATGAGTATTTGACATAATGGGCCAATATTGCATGAATTAATTCGCTTATCTCATGAATCGTTAGGAAACACTGACCGATTTTAAATTATGTTTAAAATCTATCATTTATGTCTGAGGTTGGTTCGTTCCCTTGTTCCCCAAACCAATCTTCATTCTAAAAAGTGATTTAACAGGGTTCGTACACGACCTGGAAATCCTGGAAAACCTGGAAAAGTCAGGGAAATTTATGATTCACTTGAAATTAAATTTAAACGAATTAATTGGCTAATTTTTATAACAATAACAACTCGTGCAAAATTGATTGGAGTGAATTTAGATTGGTTTCATATATGTTCTCCGTGTACGTTATTGCAAATGGTCAGGGAAATTTGTGGAATTTAGTCAGGGAATTTCATTCCAAAAATTTTGTACGAACCCTGTTTAAAAAATACCTCTTTGTTGGAGCTTTTATCGCTGTGGTTCTAGAATTAACTTTCTTTGTTTTTTTGAGCCGGGGGGGGGGTTGGGGGGGTAAAATTGTCTTAGAACGACCCTACACTCCTACAGGGCTTCCTCACGTTTGAAAATCGCGGAGCTGAAAGAATTACTAAAATCCTGGAGATAAGGAGAGAAAAGGAATCTGAATTTGAAGGAAAACCCTTCCTATTCCCCGGTCATAACGTCTTTATCTTTTAACGTACGTGTAACTGGGGGGACCTACCTCGTAAGAAGTAGATTAAAACGAAGTAATAATGAATATCATAACCCTGTAATATTTTCAATGGCTTGAAGCTTGGAAGAGGGAAGTTTATACGCACTAGGCTTCTCGATCTATAGTGCTGACACCAGAGGGCTCTTCCCATGCTTAACCGTAAAATTTACTTGTCATAGTACCCCGGTGGTACTGTATTTCTCGTAGGGATCAAACCATCACCTACTGTGACCCTACTCGACCAATTGCAAAATCACATAGTAGGCTATTGGGTTACGGTTTTAGGAGAAACCTTTAAACGAAGATGGCGCTGCGGTCTCTTTCATTTTGTGTCTTCCCGACTACAGATAAATACTTATGAAGAGTATAATAGGTCTATTTTAGGTCAGAGTTTACTTAATATTCAGCATTGTAGATCTTCCTAAATCGGCATTCAATGCATTGATATTTAGTGGTAACTTCATTTATAATCTGATTCAAACCCTACCCTTTAAAAAAAAAGTGTAAAAAATATCGCTTCCCATTAATTTCAATGAAAATCTTCCGGAATTGTTTTAAGACTAGGGGATGGTAATTTTTTTCTTCTTAACTACGGAACGGTATATGATCAGGAACGGAAGGGTTTAGGTAAAGTGGATATTACCAGGGCTTGTCTCTATATAGTTGCATCCTTGAAAAGACTTAAATTACCCTTATTTTCTTTTATAAATGCAGCACTTTCAAGGATCATTTTCAGAAAAGTTGTGGCGGCCTTTTATCAGCAGGATGTGGAGGAACTCTGCAAAGTGCTCTTGGGGGAGATTTTAGGTTATGGGCTGCTGGGACAGAAGGAGTAACTCTATATATATTGAGAAATTGATCCGGATGAGGAGTGTATATTGGGCTTTATGGGTTATACTGTGTAATTCGATAGCTCTACCTACCACCTACTTATACCACCGAACATGCAAATTTTTATAACTCGATATTGGCAAGTTTTTAATGGCTTCTATTACCTTGGGATTTTTTAATATAGGAAAAAAAACTTTTGGAAAGAGGGTCTTTAATTGCGGGTTAGTTTATGTACCCCATAAGGCGTGTCTATTACTTAAGAAATTTTGTTTCCTTGCTTTTGATATTTAAGCCTTTTGGAAAATGCATCGTCAGCCCTTATTAACGCTATTAATTGGTTTAATTAACGTATTATTGCTTTCTTTTATTATTTTGAATTCAAAGACGAAATTTAGCTGCATCAAGAAGTGATATCTAGTTTATTAGGAAGAAGGTATAAGATGCCGGAGTATTCGCGCGCCATAGTCCCAGTCCCCCTTTCAAAATACAAGGGGGGATGTAAAAGGAGACCGGGCTATTTCGCCTCTCCTCAGTCGGAAAATACGTAATTTTCGTCATTCGCGTCGCGCTGAGGTGAGTTTTTAAGAACCAATGAGATGCTGGTTGTAATTTAGAGGCGGGGATTAACTCCGAACCTACGTTTTGACTGGAGATAAAGCTGGAAATGCGGCGAATTTATACCTTCTCCCTAATAAACTAGATATAACTTCTTGCTGCTTCTAAGTATCGTCAATTCTCGGAAATTCGTCAATACTTATCCTACAGAACGTAGTTTCACTTCACCTAATGGCCTTTAAGTGTTTGTTTAGTTCCGGCCAACTCTCTTGAAAGCAAATTAGCAATGTTTGCAAGCCTCTCGAATATAATGCAACAAAGTAAACTTTCGGTTGAAAAGATGACGAATAAATTAAACGTAGGGCGAAATTCATCCCATTCATTTAGTAAAGCTATTTCCAATATTTATAGGAAATTTCAATTAAAAAGTATAAAGTCTGTTCGCTAATCACATACTCGGTAAATGAGCTTGAAAGGATCGAACCGAAACTTATTATACTGGCTGGTTTAGTTATTTGAATGTTTGTTTTTCGGTTTTCATCTTCCCCAACAGAACAGAGAGGAAGTGAGGATATATTTGTAATTTCACTCTAAAACAAAGGAATTTATCTTATGCTTAATATTTCAGTCTGGGCTCATGATGAAGGAACCCCTAATTATAGTCCTAAACCCTATATTGTCTTTGTACAAATAACAAAGCAACACTGTATATCCTCATCATGGCAGCTTTTCTCTTTAAAATTAACCAAGCGATATATTGGAAAATTCCAATAATTATTGATCCGGAAGTTACTTCCAAGTTCCCTCAATTTTCTCAGGGGGGAAAAAAGAAATAAAATCAATTTTTCAATTAAGCGTGTATCATTTAGCGAATCAAAAAGAGTACCTCTCTTTTCCACGCAATTTCGAAGGCACGCACTCAACGAACCGTCAACAAAGGCTTTTCGCCAAGTAACAAAGTTTCCCATTCTTCAAAATTTTACCAAAGCTCCAACATCTTCTAAGCGTTTTCGCTCTTTTCATGGTGATTACCAAAGTGTAAACTCCGCTGCCCCTTTTAATTCCCTTTTCCTGGGACAGGAAGGGGTCGAGTGCCAATTCTTCGTTCGCATTGCACCAGTATGAACAGAAAGCGCTCTTAATTCTAGTGAAGAACTAAGCCTAGGAGTGTTACCCTATCTATACCCACGATAGAGACCAGTCCTAACTCTAGTATCATAAGTCCAAAAGATATGTTCCATAAGTTTGTCTCTGGTTAGTGAGAGCTTGTCATGAAGTGACGTAGGTCATAGATTCGAGGTAAAGCGACGCCTGGTGTGGTGCTGTCAAAGGCTTAGTACAGACTAAATTGGAAGATGGACTGCAAAACCGAGTGGAGTCATTTCTCGCTTGTCGTTCTCGAACTAGCCCTCAGTAAGTCTCTAGCATAGGTAGTTTCATTTATGGAACATATCTTATCAGCTTATGCTAATGCTTTCTCACCTGATTTTGAGAACATTTAGATTAAAAATACGCCCGCTTTTTGATACCTTAATGCGAACGTAGCCATTAAATTTATATACCCTTGAGGGGGAATCTGGGTATTGCAGGAAATACGAAATCCTTTCCGCTTGTCTTTTCAGGGGCTCTTAGTCCGACTAGCTCGTTTTCCTATAATCACTGTTAATAATGAATTAGAACTAAATGATGGCTGTACCCTGCAGTGTAATATGGACTTAAAAAAAGAATCCTAGTACAAAGCGAATCTATTTAAAATATTTAATACGAACTCTAGTCGAATTTGGTGTTTGCATTGCTAGGTGTTTAAAGAAAGAGTGCATTTATCAGAAGAATATTTAATTGGGACTAATATATAGGGTGTTTCTGATTCTGATAAGTCTGGCATAAATTAAGGGGGATGTTCATTGGGTTCACGTTTTTGAGTCGAAAATGTTCTATGACATTTTGCTTTAAGGGCCACTGTTTTCGATTATGATTTGAGTGTTTAAGGGATGACCCCCTTAATTAAATAAGAAATCATTGTCTAAATCAGTTTCCTATTAAATTTAAGGGATTATCCATAAAATACCCTGGACAATCTTAACTCGAGAACATTGGCCCGTACGACAAAATGTCATAGAACGTTTTCCACTCAAAATCGTGAACCCTAAGAACATCCTCCTTAATATTTGCAAGACTTATCAGAACCACTCTGTAAATATTTCAAATTACAGCGTATTCTCTAGCATTTCAATATTCATGAAATATAAAATTAAATTCACATTGGTTCATTCGCTAATTGGGGGGCTCGTACCCTTCTCGTTCGTTCTATATATCAAACGAGCTCTTGTGACGCACGAAGCTTTTTATTTTTTAAATAAAAGTCCGTGACAAACAGCCCCATCCCTATATAAAGATGGGGTTTTTAATTAAATTAATTAAATGTCCCTTGTTCCTCGTTATTCCCTAGTTTTATTGGCCTTGAACCCTTAGCCAAGACAACCAACCAACCCAGCTCTAATTTTCGTTAAATTTTTTCCTTACTTTTTGGCGGTTCTCAAATTGTTATTTGTAACATGTCAGGGAATTAGCTTTGAAGTTTGCCAAGAAAGCAATTCTTAAAAATTAGTTTGACATTTTTTATATATAGGGTTGTGGCTTTCGCCTATAACCAGTGTGGATACTGCATAAAACTACATTTGGTGTTATGCAGTGAAAATATATCTTTCTATGTAGCCAGAGGGACGTCCTTTGAGGATGTTTTAGTCCCAGTTCTCCCCTTTCCATCGATACGAAATACTTGGGGTAACAAGAATCACTGCCGAAGTAATTAAGCAAAATGTTCATGAACATCCTCTCCATATTATTAACTTGGGTTTATTTACACGACACGTTTCAACTCTGGTTCTATAACTTTGAATTAAAAGACAGCCTTAGCATCGAAACAACCTCGACTATATTGAATTGTCAAAGATGCATTCTCAAAATTAGGCATACATCTCGTGCATGGACACACAACTGCCTCGATTTGTGAACACGTGACTTACTTGAAAGAGAGAAAAGCTAGCCAAGCGTGAAACCCTCGCGAAATTATATTGCCTCGCAAATAATTCGGAACAGACTTCGATGTCAGTATAAAACCAACGGAAACCACATCATTGGTTAATACCGCCGGTATTGTTTCGGTTAACGAGGAGACCAACCACCGCTTTCCGACGTTATTTCCCCCTGGCTTAGTACATACTACATCGCACTAACGACGCTCCCATCATCCATTCCAAAGCTAATTAGTGGGAAAACACCAAAGCGATTATAGGCCGCCTAGAACCCCCTGTTCCCCCGAATGAAGAGGGTCATGGATAGAACCTGGAAGAGGTTAACTCGTTCCCTATTTCTCCGCTTAGGCGTAGGTCAGATAGTATTTCCACTTCCCTAGCGACGTTCCTATAGATTTTAGGTTATAGGCAATCACAAACAATAGCTGGGGATCTGGGGCTATAATCTATAGCTAAAGCCTTGGCCTAACAGAGGCCCGCAGTGTACTCGTGCACCAACCAGCGACTGCCTGTCTGCCCTTCGATAAAGATTTCGGGGAGAAGATATAGGGTCAACCGAGCTTGTCCTAAATTAGTCTTCTGATGAACTATTCGTGGACAAAGTAGGAACGAAGCTACATTCGAGGAAATAGAGGTTTCCTTTTAGTACGTTATAGGCATGCTATACTGGGGATAACCAACACTTACTATATATCCGCAGAGTACGATGAAACGTTGTATCCATTTTACTACCAGCTTGTTTCGACGGAAGATATTTTCTACTTAAAACAACTTCTAGTGGTAATGTAGTTTTTATCGGAAGTGGCTAAACTAGGGGTAAGATGTGTCTAACAAATTCGATGTTTGTTGATGGCTAACAGAGCTAGAGATGCGGAGTCAATTAACGTACGATCCCGAAAACAAGCACTAAAAGACGCGAAACTTGTAACATTGGCGCTACTTCGAACAATTTTCCTATTACTACTTGTAAGAATATTTAAAGGGGTGCGAACGGGATGCTAGCCATTCTAGGGTGAGACGGGTGTTGTTAATAAGGGTTTAGCGTCGGGGATTAGCGTCTGCTTCGTTGGCTGCCTTGTTGTTGGGTGCGGAAAGAGAAATCCGATAGGGGTTTTTCCGAAGGCCTGTCATATATCTGGTCTACTATACTCCCTCCTCCCTTTTGGGAGAACCTAACTCTAACGAGAAAGAAACTATCTCTTCTCTTCTCCTCTTCAATTTTCCGACCCTCTCGTCACTGGCAGGCACCTATATCCGCTCCCAACTCTTTTCATAACTTTCGATAAAAAGTGTACTAAACCGAAGCATCTAACAGACTGATCACTTCAGAACCCCTTAAAGGTCGACTTCCATGAAGCGAAAAGAGTTCTAGCGACCTGAAAACCGAGCATCGAGACTAACAATGGGACGGCCGTGCCGATTTTCGAATACCCGCTGGAGCAAAAGTTGGAAGGGTTCTACTAAGCTAACTGAAACCGTGCTATGTATGTGGTTCTAGCGAACTGCAAATGAACAATAGAAACCATTTTAAACTTATTTCCTCCCGAATTTCTGCTTTTGTCTGAAGGAAATTCTCTATTATGTATCTTCAGTTCGGTAGAACCACATTGCACGGCTTTCAGTTAGCTAGAACCTTTTGCAACTTTTACCTCAACGGGGATTCGAAAAAATCGGCATGGTCGCCTCGTTGCTAGTTCGCTAGAACCCTTTTCGCTACATGGAAGTCGGCCTTGAACTAGTCTTGTAGGGAAGTTTTAGCTTACTTCAGATTTATGTACATCTAAAGAATTCCCCGAGTTGGTACGTCCCTGAATGCGTTTTTAACGGTATATCTCTATGAGGTTTCCTGCTCCCGTTTTTGGGCTTGGTTTCACTCCGAAAAGGAAGAGCGTTTATCCAGTCAGGATCTGCTCTACACTGCTAAAATTAATCTTTTTTTCCTGGTTGAGGGCCGGGTGCTACTGGAAATTGTGTATGAATAGTTTGTGCGAAGGGCTGTGAATGAAATTTCGGATTTCCCGCGTATTATTGCGATTTGGAAAGGAAGGAAAAATGATTGCCAAGTTACTTTCTATATCGTTGGGTAGGTACTCTCCTCCTCAAGTTTTGATTCGATTTGTGGGAAAGTTAGAAGGGGCTTCTACATACAAAGGGGGAGCAAGCGGTTTGCAGAGTGAGCGAGTGCATTTTGTCAACTAGTGAGTTTTGTGAGATAAATTGTGAATTTGCAACCAGCGGGGAGATATTGACTCGCAGTTCTTAGTTCATATTTGAAGTCATAAAACATCGTAACGCGGAGGAAACTGTTTCACGTGAATTAAAATAAATGTAACACGTGACAGAATTTCTGGAAATGGATTAGAATACAAGTATAATCTATATACCATCCTTGTAATAATAAATAAAATAGTCTTAGGTAATTTCAACTCAATTAGTTATATTTTTGGATACATTTAAACTCATTGCAAGAAATCTGCAATATGATTCACCTTACACTCTTCGAACTCCAAATTTGAAGAATATGTTGAGTTTATTTCAACAAAAAAAGGAAGTATATACCCCTTTCGACAAGTAAATAAAAAACTTCGGACCAACAAACACTTGAGACAAGTTATATTAAAAAAAAACTTCGCGCTCAAAATCCTCGTGTCATTGTTTCCCGCCAAATAAGCCCCTTTTCTCGCGCGCACGAGAGTAAAGGCGTAAATCCCTATGTATTTTCGCGAGATTTTGTCTCGCTATCAAAAAGCGATTAATTTCAAAAGAAGGGAACAGCTTGGCCTATGGCCCTCTCTCTCTCTCTCTCTCATACTCAACGTTTTTGGACTCGCGTGTCACCAGAACGGAAATGACCAAAATTCAACTAAAGTGGCTGACTGAAAGTGAGGGTGAAAATGAGTTAATTATAATCGATTAGATTAATAGATATACTCAAGTCGACAAACAATGTATAATTAGCGAAAATTAAAATAGGCGTTAATTAGTCTTTAAGAATACCACGTCAATTAAACCTTATCTACTATAGTTTTTATTAAAAAAAATGTTACGTTGATTTTCCTTTTCACGTTTACTTTAAAAGCAAGACAAGACAATGTTCCTTTCAGCAGAGAGCATGGACTATTTCAGTCAACGATAATTGGGTTATAGAATTTACTGGAAGTGTTGATGCACCCCGAAAGGTGTCAACAAACTAGCGTTAGGTTTGGGCCAATATGGTCTTCCCTTAATATAAGGTACCCTTTCTTTAAAAGACCCCGGGACCTGTCAAGGACCAGTCGAGGATAATTCCCTTAAAAATAAGAACCACCGCGCTAATAAAAGTTCTCCCTTGAGAAAGTACCCAGTGACACGTGAATTAGACTGAAAAATCTACTTTGAAAGTCTGGCGTTTTTCCCCCAAAAAACCTTACTACTAACACTCGGGCCCCAACTCCGACTTCTTGAAGATTAACCAACGAACCAACTGTCTTAAGAGATTATGAAGGCGAAAGAATACTTAATTAAAGCCTTCGAAAACATCCCTTGGAAATTTAATAGGAGAAACGAGAAACTTTGGAAATTTTGGGCACTTTAACTCGATTTCATTTTGACTTCGGGCTGTACCGAATTTTCCAAAACATCAGATATATTTTAAACTGAAATTATAAATACTTCAAGAATATTTTGGATTTTCTAAGAATGAAATTCATATCAGAACAAGTTCATAAGATACGTTCCATAAGTTTGTCACTGGTTACAAACTGGAGCTTGTCATGAAGTGACGTAGGTCATATTCTCGTAAAGCGACGTCGCCTGTGGTGAGGCGCCGTCAAAGGCTTAGTACAGACTAAATAGGAAGATGGACTACAGAACCTCGTGTAGTCAATTCTTGCTATCGTTCTCGAACTAACTCTCAGTAAGTCTACACATGGAACATATCTTAAAGTTCCTAAACCAGGAACTCATATGAAACTTAAGAACGTATGAGATCATGACACGGCACTACTATGATTGTTCTTTAGTCTTCGCGAGTTGTTTCCTGAATCTGATTACTTCCGGTTCATCAATATCTTGACGCGTAAAGGAAGTAATTTGACTAAAATCTAGAACTAAATTTAAGTATATGGGATGAAAGACAAATACCATCCCGTTTTAAGCTTTTCGAAGATTTCTGTTTACTTTTCGCGTCTATTGATAAATAGGAAGAGGCTTTCCGAGCTTTGTCGAACTTGGAATTTGTTGACTCGATTGTCAGGAAGCTCTTTCTCAGGATTCTAAGGAAGTTTCGGAAAAGCGAGTGATAGTGAGTCACTCGCGGCAGCGGCGGCGGCTTGTCTTTGTTGTCCCAAAGAATCTTTAGGAAAACAGAATAATTTAAATTCTAAAATTTTATATTAAAAGAGGTATATTCTCGCTTTGTTGAATATTTCTGTTATGCCCTGGCAACATTCAGTAATATCTACGCTTAATTCTGATATATTTTTAATTATACCCTCATATTGTTTTAGTTATAAACAAGGTAAAATTAATTTTGAGATAATTTTACTTTGCGATGATAATAGTTATGTGTAGAGTTTTGCTCAGGGGGCCACTAAATGACCGTCCTAAAGGTCAAAGGTTAAAATATAATATCCCTGTCGCAGTCACGCAAAATGCCCCTTTCCTTTGGGAGAGTATTTACAGATGACGAGTAAAGGCAAGGCCGAAGCAAAGCAAACTAGCTCCCGAGTTATCTTATTCGTTTCCGGGTATAGCGGAATTCCTTCTTAGCTTCAGGATAAATGTTGATAAAGAGGATGGTTTACGGAAGGCCGGAATATAATGAGAATCCTTCGTTGCGGAGCAAAACAAGATGCTCTCGTTATGCCTGCTTTGAGCGCAGTTTATTCATTTGTTTCCAGAGCACCAGAGCGAACCCAGAACCTGGTTTAGGGCTTGAATAGAAGTCGGTGCTTATGCCCTCGAGACGCTCCCGGTAAACAAGGCCACCTTAAATGCGCCCAACAAAAAAAAATAGACCTGGTATAGCTTACCCTGAATTTACCCCGTTTGCCCAATCGTATACAACTCTAAAATGAGTCATTATATGTTCCATGAGTATGACACTATGCTTCGTAATGATAGAGACTTACAGCTCGAGCTAGTTCGAGAACGACAAGCGAGAATTGACTACACTCAGTTTTGCAGTCCATCTTCCTATTTAATCTGTACTAAGCCTTTGACAGCGCCTCATCAGGCGTCGCTTTACCGAAATCTATGACCTACGTCACTTCATGACAAGCTCTCAGTAACCAGTGAGAAACTGGTGGAACATATCTTTTGAACTTATGATTATATAAACTATGGACGACCCCATTCTCGGAACCGATAATTACTTTAACCAAACATCGCATCGTTTCTTGCCCAATTTTAACCTTGGAAAAAGTGTACCCAATACAATAATCATTGTAACATTGAAGACATTCATGGTGAAAGACGTAGCGAAGGACTTCGCATAAGTAGCTCCAGCTCTACCTGGGTATGTATGAGACCCGAGTACATCATTCGTTTCAAGATGATGACCCTAGCTAGCTAGCTAGCTTACCATCTTTATTCAGACTACGTTCGCCCCATAAAGAAGAATTTATTCTCCCATTCTTCCTTTTTCTTGGGACCTACCTAACTTCTGTATCTCCATTCGTCACATTTTTTTTCCTTCCTTAACTCTCTCTTAAAAGATAATATCTTGCCTTCTTACTTTCCACCAGCTTTGCCAGGGTTTCGTAGGCTTTAGCATTGTTGAAAGAAGAATTATCTTCGAAACATTTTAAGAATGGTGGACTTAGTTCGCAGTGAACCCTAAGTTAAGGCCTAATACAACGAAATGTATATCTAAAGAACTAAAAGAATATTATTGTTACTAATGATTCGTGGAGCGAATTTTGAAAAGGGTTGTACCATAAGAAAAATGTTGAACTTTTACGTTATCTAAGAGCGCTCTTTAATTACTAAACATTTGTTTAGTTTTTAACCAAAATAGTCAATAAGTTGTAGGCTAGGTCCAACTTTCTCTCGAATTTCGAGCTAATCCCGAATGTTATCAGGTCAGATGGGGATTAAAAGGACGGTCAGAGTAGTTACCTTTAGAGAAAGGATAAGGTTATAAATGCTTAATTGGTATAAGAATTTGAAAGTTTTATACGAAAGTCTTTGGTTTCCTTTGAATTTCAGAATTAAAACTTCGACTCTGGAAAACTAATCAATATTTCAATTAAGACTCTCTTCAAGTTTGTTGCTGCTACTTTGCAAAAATATATAATTTTGAAACTTAAGTCGTTAATACTGACTTTAATAAATTTTACCTAGAACTCGAAACCAATTATAGGAAAATATAAAACGTCGAATTTTAAAAGTATTAAAATTTAAAACGTCGAATTTTGAAAAGCCCTAAAATTTTATGGGCAAAACCGGAACCCACGATCATACCACCAGAAGTTAATAAATACGAAGTCATGATAGTCCTTAAATTCGACAGGCGGTTTCTTTAACTTCATTGTATGAACTTAAAGGGACGATCTGTTATCAAAGACCTTCAGAGTAAAGGCCTATGGGATTTAAGTCTTAAGGATGTGCGAAATGTAAAGTCTTGGAGGGAGCTCTTTGGTGATCGCTACTTAAGCCTGCCTTTTCCCCCTGATTGATCGGGGAGAGGGGGGGGTCACCTTCACCGCGCTCGCTGCTATCTTATTCGTATAATTTTCTCGTCGTTGCGTAATCTTGAAGCGCTAAGAACGATGACAAGGAGGCTGGAAAGGGTTATGGCGTGTAAAGGTTAGAGTGTCCTTAGTTTCGATCAGCGCCGGAAGCGTCTTTGTCACTGTTAAGACCACTGAGAGTGAGGGGCTACGTTGGTTGGCCATTTGGTTCTTAGTACGTCTACAAACTAAGGAAGGAAGGAAGCTGCAGCAATCTTATGTCCGGACTTAGTAGACCGTTTACCCCTTTCCTTATCCTATACTTGCGCCTATAACTAATATATCGTCAACTGGATTATCTTTGTTTAATTTATTTCTTATTATTGTTTGGGTTTGTCTAAGACTCAAGTCCCAAGTAACGTACGTATTATCTTAGCAAGAATGTTTCATTTCCTTAGTTTTTATGGACCCTTAATTCCCTCTTGTTGAACAAAAATGAAGTCCAAGCACGAAATATTTATATTTATATAGTTCGGTACCAAAAATGTAATTCTTTTCCAACCATTTTCTTAATAAACTCCGCTATACTAAATCTAAAACAATCGGCATATATACAAACGCAATCGAGGAAAGTCCCCACATATAATAGGAAAAAAAAACCTTAGTCTATACAGTTTACAAAACATAACGTAAATCAAAATAGACTATTGGAGAAAAAGGAAGCTCAAGAGGGCTTTTCCCGATCCGAAAAACGACATCACCCTAAATCATAACCGAAACCAATAAATTCCGCTTTTCCGAGTGCGGAACGTTTCCAACCATATAATTCACCGGCAGAAAACGTTAAAGAGAGAGAGAGACATATGTTATGTCATACGAGTTCAGTTAGAATTACTAAGAAACCCTAAAAGTGCCATATTATAAATGTGGTGGCGATATCTGAACCACCGTCCGTATAGTAACGTTTCGTCTTACGTAAATTCACCTTCGCTTGTTGAACCGATATAAAGCTTTTATTCTGATTTTGCTATATATAAATCGCTCAAGCGTTTCTCAACCGCTGACTTAAGCGAAAATATTCTATCGCAAAGCGAAAATGGGCCGTAATATTGAAAGTGGAGATGCTAGTTGCTTTCGCTGCACGAGGAAACTTACTTAGTTGGCCAAATAATAATAATAAATAATAATACTTTTCATAGAATGAAGCCATACCCTGTTCTGTTAGGAGATCAACTCCATTAAAGTCTGAGATCTAATGGGTTAGAGCATAAGACATATTCCATAAGTATGGCACTACCTATACTTTGTAATGCTAGTTCGAGTTTCGAGAACGACAAGCGAGAATTGACTACTCGAGGTTAGTCTATTCTAAGCCTTTGACAGCGCCTTACCAGCCGTCGCTTTTTTAAGAGAATCTACGACCTACGTCACTTCATGACAAGCTCTCAGTAACCAGAGTCAAACTTATGGAATGTGTCTTATGAACTTATGGTTAGAGTTAAATCAACGGAGAAGGAAGTGAATAAGAGAGAGAGAGAGTGAGGGAGAGAGAAGAGGCTGTGTATTTAAGTCCATTATTAATTTTCCCGCCTAAATATTTCGCCTCTAATTAGTCCTTTGGTGGAACAATAGGAGGCCAAGACTTTTAAGTCGTTTCTGGCGGTATACGCGGCGCGTGTATTTAGTGAGAAACTTAATTAGGTCCGGTTTGGTTTTAATTTATTATTGAAATTAAAAAGCTCTTTCGAGCTGGCTATGTAGGTTAAAGTATTTAGTCATTCCCATAAACTATTTATTATTAATGCATGGGGCACGTAACTGCATGCGCGCCTAGATAACCCGTCATTGTTTTAGGAAAATCTTTATTTGTTTTACTGGTTTCTTTTGAAGAAATTAATCGCGTAGACATTAGTTTAAAACGGATTTAATGGTAGTTAGTGTTGCATTTAATATATTTATTTGATAATGAAGATCGCGTTGGCGAATTTGCTAAGGTTTTGGCTGGCTTGTTTGGAAACCCTAAGTTCTAAGGTCTTATTGTATGGTGGAGATGAAGGGCAGATATTTTTGCTTATTGGTGGACCTGAAGGTGCAGATATTATTGCTTATTGTTGGACCTGAAGGAACAAATCTATTGTTTTGGCATGTTAGGAGAATGGTTAAGGTTCTTGTCTATCAGTTTACCCAACATAGTGATTTAACTTGCACATTTATATCTCAAAAGAAGCACGGATCCGCGCTCTGGAGATGAAAGTACTTGTCCCGATCTATCGATCGATCCTGAGAGGACATGGGCGGTGCTATTCACAACTATCTGACAAATTTAATGTCTATTAACAATGTAAAGCAGTTACAGTCGACTTTTAAACTTATAACTTTCGATTAAAGTTAATATACGAGGTTACTGGCACGTGTTTAATTGTTTTCTATGTCATTATCTTTACGTTGTATCGACCACGTCAGCGTAACGAAAGTTAGTCCGCGAGATAACCAACCATAACTATAGCAATGACCTTTAAAAATTATTTAAAAAGAGTTGTTCGTTCCCGAGTTAATGGTTATTTTTTTTTTTGCAATTTGATCCTTTTTGTCTTGGTCTTGCCATTAAGCACTTTGATGTTTTACCCGCTCCGATACACCCACGTCATAAAGAACCGATCCAAAACTACGCGGGAAAAAAATTTAAACTTTTATGAAAAGTTTAATGTAGGAGCGTGTCCCTCCCGGGTACTAGGCAGCAAAATTTTAATGAAAGACCAGATAAAAAGTAATTTTTTATTTTTCACTAACGTACAAGAACTTATTTTTTAATTTGGAAAAAGGGAACGGTGCTGGGTGTTTGTTCCCGCTCGCCTGTGTTGCAAATTATTTTCTTATTCATAGGTATCCCTTTTTCCTCTCGTGTCTCGTGCGCTAACCCGAACGCGTAGAGCTGCAGCGGAACTCACAATGTAGAAAAAAGTAGTCGACCTGACTGTCCAATGAGACCGGACAATAGTCCTTCAGCTCCAAGACAAGGGACAGTGCTCAAAATTGTCATTTGCACTGCTAACTCACTAGCATTTTGATTGTAAGCCGACCCAATAGACCTATTCGACGGGCCATACAAGGGGGTTGATACATTGCCGTCTCTGCACACTCTCATGATACAAAGAGACTACAGCGCAGGCGTCAAAATGCGATATGGAAGGTCAAAGTTTTGCCCCCGTGTCTTTCTCTCTTAGTTACATCGAAACGGTCTATTTCGACTTGTGTTTTGATTTCTCTCAAAGCTGTCCATCGATTCTAATTTGACCGGCCATCTTAGATTCGGTTAATGTTACCAAAATCATTCATTCTACTCAAAGTGAACAGTATTTTTTAGGCCGGGTTTGTGGTAATTGCCATCCATTGTGGCCCTTTGTGGGTCCCTGTACCACATGTTTCTTCCATGTTCGAAATCATAAGTTTCAGGGGGATTATCTGGTGTTTCGAGAACACCCTTTTTAAAGTTACATTGTGAAAGAAAGAAAGAAAACCGCAGATAATTTTTTTTGCCAGGATAATTTTTTCCGGGGGGGGGGGAAGAGACTATATAAGAAGCCGTTTCGCCGAGAGTAATTTAATTTAATTTGGATTATCTTCCGCTGGTGGTTTTATTCTATGTTAATATGATTCGTGCGGGTACTACTAAATTATACGGGGTTGTATTTTATAGGGAAGATGAGATTAATTTTCCGCTATGTTTTTTCTTACCCCAATCCCCTTTTTTGAATAAACTGCGGAATGATATCCAATGTAAACATGCACTATACGTATGAATAAAAGTAGAAAAGTAGTCCCGCATCCTCGAGGGAATACTGCATGCCCAAGAGAAAAGTTTGAAATTTTGGATAATTTAATGTACACAAAATTTAATGCGAAAGCGGTTTGAATATTTACTCGTATTTAAATGTAATGTTGACCCCAGTGAAATAGAGAGCAAAAACCAATGTAGCCTTATTTGGGGGTGAAAACTTCCCATCGACACCTTCAAATCAGAGATACGTATTTTTTGCTACAGATTCAAGGAAATTAATGTAGAGATTAAAGGTGTTCGTGAATTAAAATTATCATTTATTACGTAACAATATGAAATCAAAGCTAAAATAATATGTTCCATGCATTTAACGAACGTAAACTAAATTCTTTCTTTTATTTGAAAGTCCTAAATACAATTTTCGTCGCAAAATGAGTTTATGATATCTATTCCCGAAAGACCATCAACGCGAAGAAAACCCGGAGTCCTGTGTACAGTCTTTATGTCGCGCCCATAACATCCTCTCGGGCGTTCAGTAATATATTTGATTTTGGCCAAAGTCGTTAGCGAAGGCTAAAAGCCTTCTTTAACACCAAGAGTTTGGCTCCATACTGTCCTCTATAATACAATGACCTCCCTAAGGAAAATGTCCCCTTAAATTGCTTAAAGAAACTCTACACTCTGATGAACCCTTCTTCACTCCCTATCTTACAGTCCAACGTATAAAAGTGAATTAAGTCGACGTTGTCTATAGTTTTTACGAGAGCTTCGGTTTAATCCGCTTCTAAATAAACTGTATACTAATTTGGCCCCAGCAAAAATTTTTCCATCACGCATTGAGGTTACATTATCATAACTTTCTGGGATTTTTCTCTTCTGGAGGAACTTTTTAGGGATCCGAAACCTTTTTCTTTAGCCTGGGTATGAAATATGGTTGAGTATGAGTGATGTCCTTTAGTCTCCTAAGTAAGGAGTCAAGTCGTCTCGTAGGCTTTGACTGGCCTTGGTGGGGCCGTTGGGTGGGCGAATCGCGGTGGTGGTAGTAGTGGTGGTGGTGGTGCCACCGGGCGGAGGCATTGTATGCGAAAGCGTCTATTCAGCCCGACTCGGTCACGTCATCCTCGCGTCAATATCGTCCGGGATTTTTGATTTATACGCTCCGTTCTTTTCTACTCGGATAGAAATGCCAATGCGTCGCGAATATTGCCGCGATGCCAGAAATAATATTTTCTTTTTTACTGTCGCCACTATGGTCTATTTCAGCTTATAAGTGCTATATCCGCCATAAACTTAACGGTTATAAACCTAGTTTAACAGGCGCTGAATTTTAACTATGAGATAGATCAGGCTCGGTCTATAGTGTCACTAAATGGAATGTCCGTAGATTTTCTATGAAATGGCTGAAACCTTTTACGGACTGTTTGAAAGATACGAGATTTTATATTTTCAGCGGGGTTTTTTTTTTCTTTCTCTCTTTTTCTAAGTTTACAGGGTATTTTAAAGGTGTTTTTTTATTATGTTTACGATCTGAAGTTAGAGTTGGCAATAGACGTTACGGGTATATGATTTTTGATAAATTTAGGATAGGTTTTAAATTTAGAAAAATCCACGTGTTTTGCCAATGGTTATATAAATGTAATTGCGACATATTTATAGAATAGAAATCTTTCAAATTTATAATTAAAACATAGTTCGAATAAAGTCCAATTACCACTGCTGCACGCATGGCCACTCGAGTGTTCTACAAACAATTCCGCATTAAGAAATTTAAGAAAATAAACCAGAATCAGTCGAAGCGAACCCCAAGAAAGTAGTATAACACAAATAATCTAAGCAAACTAACCTTTCCCGCCAAATTAAAACAAACCGGTCCAGTATACAATAGACAAACACGGAGCGCCTTTTTTTATTATTACTTATTTAAGCTTTCCTCGAAAATTAAATAGTTCTATTCAATACCGGATACCCAGCGAAAGAAGAAATATAAATTAAAAGTAAATTCGAAACCCCATGTGGATGTGTGCCTTCACCTCTCAAGAGAATCTTAAATTGAGTTTGAGATACGTATAGACAAAAATGAGACAGAAAAAGAGGTTAAAAAGAATTACACAAATTCTCTATGGGGTTTTTTCTTTTTTTGTTTTAGCTGTACCTGAATGAAAAATAGCTGTAACTGTACAATGTTTGTCTGTAAAATGATTTGTATCGCGTGGGACTCTGGGAATTAGCATTGTAATTACGCGCCTTCTTATTAGAAATTCAGGAAGAACAATGAGAAATTTTGTCTCTTTCTACAACGGCTTTAATATCAATATTGCTTTTGATATTTAGGTTTATACATGTATAATCAGAAGTATATTAGAGAGAAGTGTACCACAAAGCTTAGTATTTGTAACATGATTCTTCTCAACATCACTTTACATTTAGAGCACGGTTACCAAACTGAATCACATACACGATAATATAGTTCCCTCATCATTACTCTATTAGAGGTTCACTATTTGCCAAGATGCGCTTGTGGATTTTTGTCCCAAGTCAAGACAATCAAAGTTTGTGGGTTGATTGGTTAGGATTTAGTACCAAACCGTTTTAGAGTTCACCCTAGCACGGTGCCATGCCCATCTGAAGTTTGAGAAGCAGGAAAGGAAACAAAAAGGGTGAGCCTGGGAAGAATCATGTTCCATAACTAAAATATTACGAGGATACAGAGTGTCATCCTTCTTCTATTATCCTCTTCTGGTATAATGAAATACCGTACTGACTTCCCAAAGGAAAAGGTAAAAAGCTAGTCCTGAACTTCTGGAACATCTTATAATAAGCCAAAGCATCTTTGTTGATTCAAAAGAGGAATAACATCCACGGTTGGATTAATAATAGAAAGATGAAAACAAGTTTTCATTATCTATTTCCAGGACTTTTCTCTAGCTCTTCCTATGTATTTTCAGTACTTTCCCCGCGTTTGAAACGATGCTGGAGCTGGACTGGGAGTCAGTGCAGTGCACCGAAAATTTCGAGGTAGCTATAGCGCTATCCTATGGCTTTACTGCCCCTCGCGGGTCGATACGAAGCCACTTTACCGTCAGAGCTTGTAGCTTTTAAGCCTTGGACGTTACACTTGCCGGAAATTGGGACGGATGTGTGCCTGCGTGGGCATATTTACGTTTATTAGAAAATAAAAGGGAGAAGGCTAGCCCTCGACTTCAGCCTCAAAAACGGAATTTGTATATATATGTACAGGGTGGGTAGCTACAAAGCGTAATAAGTCCAGGGTTGCCACAGATCAGGGGAAACCTGGGAAGGTCAGGGAAATTAAAAATAGGCCAAAACGGTCAGGGAATTTTGCTGAAGTAGCTAAAACTATATGCCCTTCAACCATCCAGCGAGATCACGTTTGACCTGACACCAAAATCGGAAAGCTCGCTCCACAATGTTTGAAATTAAATTTTCAAAAATGCAGTTCAATTTTCTACTTATATTTAGAATAATGACAGTTGGGCCTAAAAGCTTCAGTGAATATCGTAGAAAAAGGTCAGGGATAACCTGGAAATTTCGTGGTAACCCTGAACTCGGACCGTTGTAATATAGAAGAAAACTTCAATTGCAGCTTACGGAGGAAATGTGATACACACTGTAGCTTCCTTTCCTGGGCGTCATTCTTTAGTTAAGTAATATATAGAAGTAATAAGGGAACACGCAGTTGGCGTCTTTCTCTGCTGGTTGCGTTGCGTTCGCCCACCACCACCACGTGTGTATGCATTATTCCTGCGCCGTTCTTTTGTTTGATCAAATTTGGAACCTTTTTATTTATTGCCGGTGCCCGGTTTGGCCGGACATAGTAATAACTCGAGTTTTACACAAAGTTTTACGACTCAATACATACAGAAAACATCATGGCGGCTCTCTACTAAACATTGCATTGCGTTTTAATGCCCAACTCCTTCCGTTTTTATTGGGTGTTTTATGTACCTTAATAAATTTTTTTATCGAAGCTTTTCTGTGGGTGGGGGTTCAAGTTTTCACGATGACTCTTCAGCATGCTTGTATTTTACTTTATTTAAAAATATCAATCCGTAAAAATAATCTTCCGCTTATATTAAACTGCAGCGGCAAAGTGACCCGTCTTACTTTGTCCTTCAGGACCTTTTGGGCCGCCATTTTAAAAGATGGCGGCATGTTTAACCCTAAACAGTCGTTAAATCCTTAGTGAACAAGAAGCGTATTGGGTTTTCTTCGGCTTGCTAGAAATAATCCCCATATTTTTTTTCGTTTTAAGGATATGTGACTCAAGTCTAACGGTATATAATATAACGGGAAGTCGGCGCGTGTCGGTATTTATCTTTACTTTTTACGGCCATACCCGAAATAGCTTTAGCTTATAGGAAAACAAACTTTGAACCGAATCCTCGCTATATAGCAGCAACAGCGGCAGCGGGATGACTGACTTTTAAACCTCCGTTAAAGTTTCTTAGCCTCGAGGGTTAGGCCTAACTGCCAGAGAAATAGAACGTGCGAGAGCGTCTTTTTTAAGAAGCTATGCCTTTGGATACTACTACTATACCGAGGGATTAGATATACGACAGATGGGGATAGCGCAACCCCTGATGGTTGGGTGTAACTGTAAAGCCGAGTGGATGAGCCGCGTCGATTTTTCCCAGGGTGAGAAAAGACGCTGCATGCATCTATAGACCAACACCAGTTTTATATCAAAAGATAGATTCCCAAGCTTGCTTCGTTTTTTTTTCAAACGTACTTATGTTAGTGCATAAGCTTATCATACCCTCCCTCCAAAGTATTTGTCGAAAGATATTTGCTACAACCTCGCATCCATAAAGGGTTGTAGTGGAGGATTTGCAGGAAATAGAAGCCTGTGCCTAAAAGATCAATCTTCGAAGATGGTCAGTGCCCGAAGTGGTCAGTATCCCATGTTGGGTCAGTGCCCGAAGTGGTCAGTATCCCATGTTGGATCAGTAGCCGAAGTGGTCAGTGCCCGATGACGTCTTATCTAATGAGGTTCGTGCTCAGATACCGCAGGTCTTTTTTTGTTTTTTAAAGTTAGTTTTAATTTCAAATAAGATTCAATCAAACGATGCCCACTTGCATATGTATCTGCCCTTGTGATTCTAATCTCTACTTTCAATTGTAACCTAACACGTTTGTAGATAAAACCTCTAAACAGAAATGGATGGTGCTGCAGTCAATAATTTACAATATCGATACTCTTATGGTAGATGCATACTTATTTATTATAGGGTTATGTTTAGGGTTAGGTTGAATTCTGCTTCTTCATTTCTCCTTCATCGAAAGTTCTCTTTCAAAACTAGAGTTTCTGTTTACCCATCTTCGTATATGAGGTTCTCTCACCCCTATTGGTTGAAAACCAACAGTCAGGCATGCAGTCGCTACTGATCCTCGTATCCATTTGATTAAATCCAGAGGTCGTCTTAGATGAGCCTCATTTCCCCCTCAAAAAGACTTTGTTTTAAAAACTTTAAATCCAGAAAACGGCAAAAGTCCCTCATATCAAATCCTATCGAACCTCAGTCTTGCCTCCTTTAAAACATCCTTAGCAATATTTGTGGTTGAAGGACATGCTACCCCTTTAAGAATAAGTCAAAGGTCACAAGGCCATACGTCAAAATGTTTTCATAGATTTTCTATTAGTTGGGAAGATCATATTCCAATTCTTCAAATTACATTTTATTTTTTTCTGAAACTCGAATAATTACCCTTGTCTCTTTGGAGCCTCTGATACCCAGCATTCCATGCGGTTTCCTTTTTTACACCCACAGCATTTTTTATGTTTATTCCACTCTTATCATTCCTTCATCCGTTCACGCTATCTTTGCTTAAGGTGTTGCTAATATCACCGCATTGAAACTTTTTTTTTTATATATAAAAAATATATTTGTATGCCCGGTATAAGTTCAATGCTGCGTGAATTGAATGAAAAAATGCTGGAACGAATATTCGGCGGGTATAGCCCAGAGCTTACTAATGCGACGATATTCGCCTTTGGGATATAGAAACATTTTTCCAGATTAAAAAGAAAAAAAAATATCCCCAAAAAAATGTAAAAAAAAAAAAAAAAAATCAATCGACATCGGAAGCGAAGACGTGTGATGGTGAAAGATGAATTTCAATAGTTATTAACAGCTCCTATATAGCTCCCGGGGTTTGACTTCTTAGGAGCAGGGTAAGAAAAATATTTTTTCCAATATCGGATATGTTATTGATACCAATTTCTTTTTTCTCTTTTGTATTTTCTCTTCCACTATTATATCTTTTAACTTCTTTTGATTCTGTCAGTTGCTGGTTATAGGGCTGGGCGGTATGTAACTTCTAGCTTTTTTTGTGGTTAGTTATACCCATTTGGTTTTTGCCATTTCACCATCACATTTAGATCCTTTTTTTTTCAATCTCCATGTTTATTTTTCTCGTTTTTATATGGAACATCTTTTAAATTTGGTCTACTGGTTCGGGTAAGGTTTAATCGGAGGTTCCGAAATGAACTAGGCCCATGCATGTCAAATTTTATGTGGGGAAATATCCAGTTTGTTAAGGAAAATATTTTCACCATATATGTGTACGAGATGGCGCTTATATTACCGTTGTGACAGGGGTCTTCCTTAAATTATCGTTTATAATTTAGGGGTCACTCATAAAATTTTTATGATAGAGAAAAGTTTCATCCTAAAATTAACGTAAATGTTTTTGGTGCTATTCACTCTTTATTGAATCTTTCGGTTAGATTGTATCAGGAGCAGATGACAAAGGAGTCTCGGACGCTATCTTCCACAATATAGAGGGCAATGGGACCCGCGTACGTCACAGCTGTAGCGGTATCGTTTGCCATAGAGGCGCTATCAGACATTATAGCAGACGATGCTTTTGGTGGATTATATCTGGCACCAAAGTCTGCTGGGAAATGTTTTTTGTAATAACGGACTAACGGTGGCTACTGAGGTTCGTCTTACCCGATCGCGACATAAATATACACAATATAATTACTTTTTTCAAACAGCTGTAATCGTTGGTATTAAGATAAAAGATAAGACTACATTTTGTGACCTTAAAGGTAGGAATTAATTGACTGCTACAAGAGGTTGGAAACGAAATCACTGTCTCTTACTTTTTGGATTTTAAAAGATCGTGAGTGATTTCTTTTCCCAACCTCTTGTAGCTATCATTTAATTCAAGAAGAAATTTAGAAAAAATGGGCACTGAAACACATTTTAGTTTTTTAATAGTGTACATACGTTACTCGCTGGGCTTTTGATTATCAATTTTAGTCTAAAAAAAGTTTAAAAAGCCGTTGAAATCCATTTTTTAACTCTAATACTCGTTAAGCCTAGGCTAATTATAAGCAGACGATACGTATTTTTAAAGAGAGGGTCCAGACACGATTTCCCAGATCTCCTTTCGAGACTTTGCAGCCACGCTATTGGTGGGAAAATAATGCTCAAATTTTCTACGAGAGGTGGCACTGGCGTAATGATTTTGGTTAATAACAGTGACGTTCGCGGATCCCATTGCCCTCTACATTATGGAAGCTAGCGTCCGAGACTCCTTTGTCATCTGCTCCTGATTGTATTGATGACAACAAAATAAATTATTTCAATTAAAATAATTCAGTAAGAGTAATATAAACGTATACTTGCAATCCGCGACCTTCGCCCAAATACTTAAGCAGTCGACAGGGTCACGGGGTTGAACTTTGTTTATTTTACTGTAATATAAGCGCTCCCAAGCGTAAAACCACGGCGAACTAAATTGGTTAAAAAAATATTCTCGCTTCGCGACACGCATGGGCCTAGTTCATTTCGGAGGCTCAGGTTTAATCACATTTAATTGTTTAAATAGTTTTGCAAGTAAATACAAAATCTCAACAATGGCACGTAACGTTCTAATTTCAACCAATCGCGTTTTCCGAGGAATTACCTAAATTTAAATTAATAGTACCTAGTTCATACAATATTCACGAAGTTTCAAAAAGTTTAATATTTTACAACCGTTTATATTCTCATATTTTCAACAAATAACCATTTATTTTAAGGGGGGGGAGGTTCGCTCCTTGCGAAATTATTCAAGTATAAAATGGACCCAAAACTTATATAAGGGATTATCTAGTCGCAGCTTTTAAAGTATAGAAGGAAAAAAAATAACGTGAAAGAATCTTTGGTCAAATTTTTCATCTTGGTTCTCTGTACTTGAATTTTCGCAAAATTATGTTAGATGAATATTTTTACATAAAATAACGACGGGTTAGTTTTCTCGTAACGTTTCGCCGCGGTAAGAAATAACACTGTACTACCGCGAGATGCATGCAGCAAGAAGTGATATCTAGTTTATTAGGGAGAAGGTATAAATTCGCCACATTTCCAGCTTTATCTCCAGTCCAAACGTAGGTCCGGAGTTAATCCCCGCCGCCTCTCAATTACAACCAGCATTTCATTGGTTCTTGAAAACTCACGTCAGCCCGACGCGAATGACGAAAATTACGTATTTTCCGTCTGAGGAGAGGCGAAATTGCCCGGGGACTCCTTTTACGTCCCCCATTGTATTTTGAAAGGGAGACTGGGACTATGGCGCGCGAATACTTAGTCATCTTATACCTTCTCCCTAATAAACTAGATATTACTTCTTGCATGCAGTAAGTACTTTGCCATAGACAAGGGATTTTTTTTAGCGCCTAGTATAATTTTCATCTTCTTTTCGCGCCTCGTAGCAAAAAGTGTCGGACATATTTCAACGGTGAAAAGGGAAGAAAATAGCCGGGTGAAGATAACCTAATAGTCAGAGACGCTCGGGGCAATCTGCCTCCATATTTCATAGCGTTGGGGTGGGATGGACGCGATTTCGTCCTTTCAGGGCATAATTCATCCTGGGGTTCTTCCCTCTACACCCAAAGTACAAAAACGAATCTCTCCTCTGGTCCATTCCCAACCTCATAGACGTGTTTACTCAATCGAAACTTATCGGTGATTTTGGCCTCATTTCTTTCGTTGAAAAGGGGGGGGGGTGAGATTGGTATGGTACGTTGTTACCGGCCGATATTACACTTCCCCGAGGGGATCCAGGAGATGATGGAAGAAAGAAGTTTGGGATGAGTAAAAATATCAAGACTTCAGACCCAAACTGGACTATTTCCTCGCTTGCTCGCTCGGTCCTTCCTCACTTCTCTTCTTTTCCCGAAGATCTCGCTTCTCAAATTGACTCTGAACCCCCTGATAGAAACTCCTCCTAATGCTCATGGTGCAATATACGATATCCTATAGATAGTTTAGGAATATGATTGATTCTATAGATGGATGACTGTAATATATGACGCGCTTGTTCTGTTAACTTTGCTATGTGTAGAAGTATTGGATCTGGGTTTCAGTTGTCCTTGTAGAACATCATATTAGTATCTTCAGAAGTATATAGTACCTCTCTTCGAGAGAAGTGCACCACAAAGCCTTTCCAACATCAGAACATTTGGAGCAAGGTTACTAAACCGCGTTAAATAGTTTCCTCATCATTACTCTATTAGGGATTAACTATTTGCCAAGGCGCATGCGCTTTTGTAATTTTATCCCACGTCAAGAAGAGGTTTGTGGGAAATTATTGCTAAGGATTTAGTACCAAACAGTTATAGAATTGACCCCAAGGTGCGATTCCCATCTGAAGTTTGATGAGCAGGAAAACAAACAAAAAGGGTTGAGCCTGGGAAGACTAAAGTATTAAGAGCATACAAAGTGTCATCCTTCTTCTATTATACCCTTCTGGAATCTTGTAAATTTTTCAAGGAAACGCCTAGAGATCCTTAAATCCAAAGAACCTACACTTATTTCTCCGTAATTGCTAAGGAAATTGGCCAGAAATGCGAAATTACCGACTCAAAACTCTAAAAAAAAATTTCTTTTTCTTGAAAACAGTTTATTTTCTTTAAAAATTATTCTCAACTTCTTGATTCAAGGTTTTTGACGCCAATTTTCTTTTCATTAACAAGCAACATTGTTTATCTTGAATTGAGGAGAAAAAACACACCCCATCTTGGGAGATGAAGGTCTAAATCTGGGTAGTTGAACTAAAGTCTAAAAAGAGTTTACATTGGATTCCTGACCCATATGTGTGTACGTAAAGAAAGATTCCCGGAGCGGTTTTTTTTCCTAGCCATCTTTTTGATATTTATTTTCTGGTTACGCGCATAAGTCACGAATCTTCCATCCATATTCGAGAGTTAGTTATAATGTAAACGGATCCATATAAAGCCCGGGGAGAGATCTGAGCCTAATTCATTTCAATCAGAGATTGCAGTAAGCTTTGATTTTAGCAGAAATATATAGTATTAAATGAGATTCTTTATGAAAGATTCGACCCAAACTCTTTCCCAGCTCTATATCTATTTCTGATTATATAGCAATACAGTATCCTTAGTGTTGCATTCTCTTGTTTGTACGAACTGTACGCATCACGGTTTCTTTTATATTTGCCTTTTCGTAAGAAGCCGGGGAAGCAGCTCCGTGTACTCGCTGTGTACTCTCTCTCTCTCTCTCTCTAGGAGCAAAGAGAAAATATTCGGTTTGACCCAGCAGCAAAGCTCATCGATTCCAGAATGCTGGCAACGGTACTATGAGAAAAGGGAGGATTCAGGATGAGTACCCCATCCCTCCCTCGGAATGAATCGGGGTGAACTGGTGGTACATATCCTTTCCTTTTCCGGACCTTCTTTAAGGCAAAAATGACGTAACTAAGTGGAAATACTTCAAGTTTAGGATCAGTCGTGTTGTAAAATTATGTTTTAATGTTGAAAAATGGTGTTGGGTATATCTAAGTCGTATATCATGAACTAAAGAAGATTTCGATTTATATTTTATTTAAAACCGCTAACTAATAGCATTTTTGGTTCGTTAGATAATAGGGAGCCTTTTTGAGACTGTTAAGAGCTGACTACCGCTTTAACAATTATTACACAATCCGAAAAAGCGCTCAAGATCCATTAGATCTGTTTGGAGACCGTTTAAGTTTAATTTAGTTAAAAATAAAATGAGCTCTGAATGGGATTATACGCCTGTATATATGTTTACCTTGCCGTACACTTGTGCTTTAAAGAAAAGCGTGCATCGTCCATAATTCACTCGACAAAGAAATGTGCTGTACAGTTTTTTTCCACACAATGAAAATTTATTTTCTTATAGCACAAAATTTATTTATTTAACTATATTAGTAATTTGTTCCTGTTTTTCTTCGCAAAATAATAATTAATTTCCTTTGAAAAATTTTTTTGGCTCTTCTCTGTCGTATATATCTACGAAAAAAAACACCCCAATTTTTCTTAAAACAACTTCTTGGGGCCTCTTATTATAATCATAATCATTACCTCACTTCAACCCCTGACTTGTACTATCAAAACGGGATATTTTCGTTTTAAGGCATTTGAATCCTGAAATAGCATCCAGAAGTTCCCCCATGTCCTCCTCCGGAGCGAGCGCACGAGAGAGAGACTACTAAGATGGATACCCCATAGTTTCCTCCGCATGCACCCTCGATATACTAACTCTCCCTTTCGGTGTATATGGACTCGAGTTATCTTACGTAGAGCTGATACTAATGCCGAAATCTAGGATGAACCCCGAGGATCTCATGTATACTGGTTTCCTTCTAAAAGGGATACATCCACGAAAAGTCCGTCCGGGGGTCCTGAATCAGGGATCGCTTGCCACAAACAGGAGGCGGCTAGTAACTAAATAAATTGTCTACCTCGTTTTCTTCAATTGGAATTTCTACTATACGTCCTCCATTCCGTCTCCCGCTAGGCAAGAGCTAGCTACTAGATCCCTAAAATCTTCCACAGCCTCTTACAATCCCTTCTCCTTAATGGGACTATGGCGTTATACGGAAATTTTTTTTTCTTCTCTCAACCTTCTTTTTCTTGTTTGAGATGAAATTGAGAGAGGTACTATACATAGGGTTCCAGTATAAAGTACTTTTAAAGTGGTTCGTTAACGATACGGTATGCCTTCCTTCTTTCTTTCTTTTTTTTTGGGGGGGGGGGGGGACTTTTATTATTTTTTATCAAACCTTTTGATGATTTTGTACTCGATTCTTTCTCATTTTGGTATTGAAAATACTTCAAGTATCCCCCTATCCGTCCCTGATGGAAATTTTCTATTTTAAGTTCAGTTTTTTTTCTATCTCTCTGTTCCCTGGTTGCCTCGGGGTTCTCCATACAGACCTTTGTGGTATTAGAGGCTATTTTTTATTAGCGTGTAATAACGATCCCCTTGTTCGTGTACTACCGTTTGAATTGCTCTTATTTTAAGTTCATAAGGTATGTTCCATAAGTTTGTCACTGGCTACTGAGATCTTGTCATGAAGTGACGTAGGTGAAACGTCATAGATTCTAGTAAAGCGACGCCTAGACTAAGTAGGAGGATGGACTGCAAAACCGAGTGGTGTCAATTCTCGCGTCGTTCTCTAACTAGATCTCAGTAAGTCTCTATAGTCTTTACGAAGTAAAGGTAGTTTAATACTTATGGAACATATATTATAAACTTATGCTCTTATATGTAAAAGAGGTTTGTTTTCAGGGACCTAGTTAGATATTACTGGGGTTTTTTTCGGGCTTACAATGGAAATAAGCCCATTGTTAGTTTATTTTACAACAATCTTTTTAAAATATTTAAATTTGTATTGGTGGCATTTGGGACGATAGATTCGATAAATATTTGGTTTGTTTTATTAATTACCATTGAAAGCGGCGACGGACATCGGAACTGACCCAATTCCGGGCTTAACTTTAAAGAGGGATAAACAATTAAATGACTATCAACGTGACGCTTCTCATCCCATTTAATATAAATGATGCTTAATCGAAATTTGAATCTAACTTCAATAGTTTGATATTATTAAAGCGTTACTCAAGGACTAATAACTGAAGCGTTACCTTAACATTATCGCCTGAGATAATAATGGGGAGATAATTCCCAAAACGTCTCCCGCCCATTATGTAACTATTGATTTTCATTCCATAGAAAGATCTAGGGCATTCAGTGGCGATTGAATTCCTCTATTCATTGGTTTAATTCTCAAACAAAAACGTAACTTATCAATGACTCAAATTAATGACTGATGCGATTGTGTATGAAAATCTATAGTGTTAATTCTTAAGGCACATTCAGATTAGACTAAAATCTTACGGTCACGTTACTCGATTAATTAGACACGTGTCAAAGACTACGTAAAATATTCGCCGGTTTATAGTTTGAAAATTTACAGTTTCGTCGGGCAGCGTCGAGATGGCACCACCTCGTTAGCTCCTTTCCTTATCCATAGCTCACTCGATCATGCCTTACTGGCCGTTGATCGAGTTAGCTATGTTTTAGCAGACGATACATGAAACGTTTTAGGATTCTTGGCGTGGTATTCGTCATCTTGGATTCGAGTATTTTAGTATTCAAAAGTCTTGGTTGTTCAAAAATCACTAAAAGTCGTCTGCTCTCATGTCTGAACAGGGGCATGATTCATGAACGTACCCACGTGACCGAAACGAAAGTAACATGGTGACCAACAGGAACGTAAGATTTTACTCTATAGTCTGAAAGGGCCTTTATTATAGTAGCGTCAGAAATTTCGGCAACATTGCATGCAAGAAAAAGCAACCCCAATCCACCCTAAACTGGTCAATTCAATTCACACCGCGAGTTTCAATGTCCTATTAGATAATACGACTATTCGTGAGTGAAAAAAATAAAAACCCAAAAATTTGGGGACGTTATCGCTATACCTAAAAACGTTCGCGCTCAGGCATCCGACGGAAGGAAAAAAAGGAGATTGGAACACAATCCTGTCCACGTTTCCTTCCATCAATTCGGACGATGGTGAAAAGAAAGTCTATTAGAGGTTTCGCCTCACTGTAAACCCAATCTCTCTCTATACCTATAGCTCCAAGTCCGAAAAAAGATAGGATAGGGCCATCGGACCCAACAGTTCGAAAATAGCCAGCCAAAAAAAAAAAAAAAACCTCCCGAGATTGTCCAATGGTTTCATCAAAGACCATAACTCGGTGGATAACATAGATATCCAAAATATGGTATTATCTAACCTGTGGGCATTGAAAACTGTCTGGAACTTGTGAACCCAAATGGCGATTCTTTCTGGTATCTATGGGGGATGTACTCGTATCCTATATCTGCGGAAAGATGAAAGAGAGTATGATGGACAACAGGAGCGAAGGAGCTGGAACTAAATGAGATTTGTACAGGGAAGGAAAGTGGGAGTATGAGATTTGTCAGTCTTGGGCGATGTAGTGAATGTGCACTGCGGTATTGAGTTTGGAATCTGTGGATGTATGGGTATACCTATCGGGTTTTCGCTCATTGCCTTTAGTTTTTTCTTCTTCTTTTTTTTTGCAAGTCATGTTGGGGAAAATGGACGTTTCAAATGAAGTTGTTAAGGGTCAACTCATGGCCGGCCCACATCTACCTAATTTTATCATAAACTAATAAGTATTGGTCGAAATGAGATTTACTATAAGAGTTCGTTGCCTTATAAAGGGGTCATCTGGTGAAGGCGTTAATTTTGTGTCGCATGGACTATACCGATAAGTCTCTACGGTAGACACATACTTATTTTATATTTATATTAGCATCATGATTACTTTTAATTTTTTTGGCTCATTGTATACCCGTCTCTACAAGAAATACGAGTTACTTAAATTGATGTACAACGAAACTGGAACGAAACAAATTGTCTGCCCATTTCTCGGACACTGTACTGATAAGCGGAGACAGGCTGCCAAGGCGAATCAGTGGTCAGACTCGGTAGCGCCTTTCCAAAGAAGGATATACGATGGGTTGTGTGTGTCCTAATACAGTTGCAGAAAGTTTCGTTGGTTTTGATTTTAGCTATTGCGCCTCAAAAAAAGGATTGTGTATGTGTGTGTGTGTAGAAAAAAGGGTTAGAAAATGATAAAATTGAGTTAGCATTCTTTGTTGGGAACTTACAGAGGAGAAAAACGATCCATCTGGAGAATGGGAAAAAATTGCTTACACGTCACAACCAATTCTCAACCGTTAGCACTATAGGTCTAGAATACAGTCTCGCGCTTTTTTTTTTACTTGCTACGTACGGACTTCCTTTTCCAGCTTCCGGGTGAAATTTTTCACGAACGTTGATCGGATGGTATGAAAAAAAACGTTACGTAGTGTACAAAATAAGGAAAAAAAGCATCCAACCTTCCTTTCCTTAAGTATTATATTAGGATTTTATACCGTGTAGACTTCCGAGGAATGTCTCGAAGCCAAGAAGGTAAAATACATACAAATCATGGATGGATTTTTTTTAAGGCGAATATAGGATAAGCTTTTGTCGAGTTTTTTTCTTGTAAAGTAATGATGCCTACAACATTTTTAACTTGATATATTGATACTTCAAAATTCCTTTTTTTTACTCCTTTTGGAAAATTCTCGTTTCTTTACGTTTACCATTTGACATTGGGTTATTGAAATCTTAAGTAGGAAAAATTTGGTTTCCCAATTGAACATGCAATTCCTCTTCCACATTTTATCGATGAAGGTATACTAATTTCACGCATTCTTAAACAAAAGTAAAAGCATCGACTTGTTTTTGAAATATTTTGAACATTTTCTCAAATTAATTGAGAAAAGTTTAAACATAATTTCAAGTGCAAGTTTTACTCCCCTTTTTTTGGCCGATTTGGGGCTATGTTATGGCTACAAAAGTACAAATCAACTCTAAGACTGGACTGGTTAATTGGTGCAATTGCTAGCCTATTTTTTCAATACCTTTACACGAACCATTTACCCCGAAACTTATGTTTACACTAATCCTGGCAGTGTGTTGAAGTTCCTGAAACGAATAACGTACGACCTTAAGCCATAGTTTAAATATTGTTTTAAAGTTCCGAAGTTCAAAGTATAAACTCTGGCTGCTGTAAACAACGTATCTTTTCTTCCTCTACACTATGCATGTCCTTCCTCATTTTCAAGAGTAAATTATTCAAGTTTAAGCGTACGCGTATATAGTTGGTGAGAAAAGATCCAGGCAGAAAGCTCTTCTTTCTTTGAGAGACTTTTTGCTATCTTCGCTATCGTTCCCAATTTTTTTTTTTTTTTTCTGGGAACTTGGGACCCGAGGCATCATCAGGAATTTATATATGTATTTCGTTGGAGCCAGATACGTTTATAACAAGAACATTTTTTTCCAGGGGGTTGAGTTGGGGGGTAAAGGTTCTCGCTGTCAGTTCGAGTTAATCAGACCGGCCCTTTCTTCTGTATGAAGGAAAAAAAAGATAAATGTGTATAGGTTTGTCGACTTTAAAGTACACATGGTAGCTTATACTACCATGGAGAAATAACACCCAAATGATAATGTTAAACTATCGAGCAAGAATTCGTTAAAGTTAATGAGAAAGAATATGGATGGCCTAGCTTTAGACTCTGGTACATTGTCATCCTTTCATATATTGTAAGGAAATTTCTTGTGGTAAAACTACAGAATAAAGCTATATCAGTTGAAGGGAAGAAACGTCCATCCATGAACGTTTTCGGGTTATATATGGGTTTTTGTTGTACCAGGGATAGATTTAATTTTAGAAGTAGGAATGGAGAACAGAGTAATCTGGGCGCGAGTAAAAGTCCCGTACCCCCTTCTCCAGGGAACGGAGGGGTATGAAAGAAGAGGCGGGTCATAGCGACAGAGGTAAAAAGGAATTACGTATTTTACGCCGTCCCCGTCAGCAACGTCATCAAAACGTAGTTTAAGTGAGCCAATAAGATAATTTAAACTTTTCGTTACGCGTTGGAGGGAGGGGCTCTATACTGGGCTATGAGTCGGACTGAAGTAAATACTAACCGTTCTTCATTCATACTTCTAAAATTAAATCTATCCCTGGTTGTACCTTAGGTACCGATTTTAGCTTGCATGTGACCCCAACTGTAGATTGGGACGAAAAAGCAGTTACTATATTGGTGGATACAGCGTTGTTTTTTTTATCTTTCATATACGGTTGGGGGAATGGTGGATGAGAATCTTGTTTTTGTTATTATAGAGTGTCTAGGTTTCTGTATTAAGACAGATATGGGTTTGGTCGTAGATGACAAATGATCCCTTTAATTGAAGCCAAAGGCAAGCCAAACCCAACCTAAGCTAAGGCTTAATCGACTTTTACCCTAGTACATAGTTTTTTTTTTTTTTATACATGGCGATCGTTAAGTAACATTGTTGATACTAAATCAATGTATGGTGTAGAAGTAAATACGCGGAGGGGGTTTCCTAACTAGTAATTTTGAAAATAAGGTGCTGTATCAGGGTTAGTACAAAATTTGGAATTTTCGAAACCATCTTTAACTACTTTGCTCTGAAGTCTTCCCTGTGTATGCGTGGCTACGTATGCAATTGACGTGTCCCGCGAAACCAATAAATGTATTTCGGGAAAGAGTGGTCTATTTTATATGCTAGACGCGAGTAGAATGCCACAACCGTTCTTCGTCTTCTTCTTGAACGAGAAGAAAAACCCTTTATTTCGAAGTATGCCGTGTGCAACGACGCCGCTTTTTTTACGAGTTTCTTGGAACGTGAAGATCAAGTTGATTAGGAAACAGTAAACGGTTACTTTTCGGTATTGTTCAAAATTTTTGACAATAAAGAGGGGGTACCACTTTTGCTCAGTGAAAGTTCAGCATGTTCGTTTGGAAATTTTGAATTTTTTTTTTTTTTTTGTAGATTTATTGTTATTTAAAGTGATACTTCGGGCTATAATATTTTCTTTTCTAATCGAAAAAGCGTATAAAATAATGAAATATATCAATTGGAAACATGTTTCTATCTGAAGTATTAAAGAAGATATATGCAAGTAATGGCTCGTAATGGACACTACGCGTTAGGCTTTCCGGTGAAGTACCCCTATTGGACGCCTAGTACCACTTGACGAGTTCGTCCAATAGGCATAGTCCCCAGTGTAGCGTCCATTACGGAAACTTAATTGCACGTATCTTCTTTAATATTATAGATAGAAACATGGTTCCTATTGATATATTCATTATTTTATATGCTCTTTCGATTACAAAGAAAATAATCTAGCTTTATGTACACCTTTATGAAATTTACTGATAACATAGTAACAATTTAGATTGTTTATATTTTATATACAGTTTTGGTACGTCTTTCGTCTTATGAGTAATTACAACGGTAAACGACTTGTGGAACCGAGTTAGTTTTCGAGGCCTTGGAAACTTACATAAATCAACAGAACCAAAAAAAAGAATAGCCTTTTATTTTTACAAAAATACCTAGAAAATCCTCAACACGCCCTTCTGAGTCATGGCAATCAAAAAAATGTATATTAAAAATTCACCAACCCCATTTACTATCTTACCCGAAGAAGGTACGAGACTACGAGTGATCTGATAAACCAAATAACCACTTTCAAGAAAAGTGTTTTTACTTACACAATACATAATCCCAAAACCAGTTTCCTAACCTTAAAAATTAATAAATAATTTTTTAAACCTTACATAGAAACTATAGTCGCCTCTCCTGTAATAGGGTTTATAAACTGAACTCGGAAAATATGTATTATATTTCGTATGAAATATTAGGGAACAATGGCCCACTCTTAACCATATACTTAAACATACCATAAATATCCATTCCATATATTCCCCCCCCCTTAGCATATTGCGGTGTATTTATACAGGGGTCAGTTATTCGGCCAAGCACTGCGCTATGCACTTTTACCTGGAACTATGATGAGTAGATATTTAGGCTCGTATTACCTGGCTATCTACTATCAAGTTATATTGCATTCGTATGTACATAAATTTCGGAGAAAGTGGTCGTCCTTGGACGCGATCGTTGTCTTCGCGTAGATCGCGCCATACAACAGCGGCTCTTTCCATGAAAGGGAACCTTAAATGTCCGACACGATAATGTTTAAAATTACGAATCATGCTCCAAATTTCTCACGGAACTATTTCTTATTTTAATACATAACATGGCTTCCTTCCGTCCATCATCAAATCAGATGTTTGAAACTTTGAACATTTAAGCGTCCCTTTAAACTTGGAAATCTAAGATCGTTAATAAAAACTCCCCTTTACGCGCCGTGGAGTTTTGAATTTCTTGAACCGCCGTAATTCCTTCAACTTTTCCAACACGAAACACTTTTTTTTTCTTCCCCAAAGAAGATGGTTTTCTTTCCATCCTTTTTTATCGCGAAAAACTCCTTAATTTCTTTAAATTTTAAAGACATTATATATATATACTTTCTTCTTCCGCGCCACCTGCCAACCTCGTTATCATGATTCTACGCTTAATTATAATCACTTTTACTGATCTTGGTGCACCTTTCTTCTTTTTTTTTTTTCTTTATAAATGAACCAAAGACACGGAAAGGTTCATTTTTCTAGCACGAATCTTATGAATATTGGTATGTTAATACAGGGTGTTTCTGCATTATAAGTCTGGCAAAATTCTTTGGGCTATTTTGATTCGAAAATGTAATTTCTATGACATTTTGTCCAAAAGGGACACCGTTTTCGAGTTATGATTTGAGTGTTTTAGGGATGACCCCTTAATTAAATAAGATATCATTGTCTAAATCAGTTTCTTAGTTATATTTTAGGGGTCATCCGTAAAATACTTTGACCAATCTTAACTCGAAAACAGTGGCACAAAATGGAGATAGAAGTTCCATTTACGACTCAAAATTGATTTTCCAAAGAACATCCCATTAATTTATTTATGGTAGACTTATCAGTAACACCCTGTACATATTGCAATAAATGTGCTCAAACCGTGTTGAGGTCAAAGGTTGCGGCGTTTAATAGTTAAAACATTTCTGCGCCTTTACCACGCTTACTGTAGGTTATTTCAAACAAGGTCGTGTTTATTCATGATATGGGTAATGCTCTCAAAGTGGTAGGTTTAGATTTCTTACAAGTAAAATACGTTTAGAGACGTTTGCCATTTGCAATATCGTGATACTAATTTGCTATTCATGAACAATAATACCAATTCCAAATTATTTACGTAATCATAATGTTACCTAACAAGGTACAGCCTTGAATGTTTTTAACTTATTATCCTTGTATGTATGGTCTACGAATTTATGTGACAGGGAAGTAAAGTCATTTTTCGATGATTATAATGTTTAGTTAAGACTTACGTCATTCTTAGTTTTAAGCAACAAAATCAAACTATAAGAATGAGGCTAATCACTCGACCGGAATATTGAAGACATATGCTTATGAAAAAAGCTAAATTGAAATTCCGGCTTTGTTAATTTTTACTTTAAAAAATAACAAAACATTAATTAATTTAAACCTCATTAATTATTTTTTCCCCCACTATCGAATTCAATCAACTGATTAAAAAAACAAAAATTTAGTTATCTCCGCTTGTTCAACAATCGTAATATGAATTATTATTTCCTAGGATAAGTACATGTTCAGGGTTTAATGTCTATTATGTTTAGGACTTTACCTTACTTTCGTAATAGATTAAAGTCTGCTTAAGTATTAGGTATCAGTTAAACCACGTGGTTATAAGCCAATTGTGTCAAGTTACAAATTTAAAATTTGTCTTCGATATATTAAAATTCTGACTTGCTTAGTATCAAATCACGTTTCATTTCGAATTAATTTACACTTAAAAATTAGAAGTTTCTTATTACTTTAATGCGAGAAGAGAAGTTGCGAAATGTTTTTACAAGCAAGTGTCCGACTTCCGGTCCCGGAGAGGCAATATAATTACCCCCAAAACGTAATTACCATTAATATTTACTGATAATATAAATTATTGTACCTAAAAACTTATACTATAACTTTCATTCAATATATTAAAAACTGCACCTGACACCGACTTAATCCTCCAATCCCCTTATAAATAAAGGAACCTGTTATCCTTCGCTAGATTAGATTAACAACTACACGTGAGAAAGAAAAAATAAAAAAGAAAGAATATGCATTCGTCATTGGCGGAACAGACACCTTTTGTAAGTTGTCTTAAAAACAGCACCGTAAAAAGTATGGCGACCCCGGCACTTTTATAGCATTCGAGTCACGTCAAAAAAAGAAAACCAATTCCTTCTTCTCCTCCTTCAACCTTCCCTCTCCGTTTTACCCAACTGGAAACTAGTTTTTACGCCTAAGTTACTTCTATACGTCCTATTGCCTGCCTGCCTGCCTGGTGGTGCTACTTTTTCGAAATTCGAAATTTTGAACGAACGCTGCCAGTGAAGTGAACCAGCTAGTCCCCCCTCTAAAAATAAGAAATTGATAGCGAAAATGCTTCGACTTTCTCACGTCTCTAACCTACCCTACCGTAATCTTTAAATACTTCGTTCTGTCCACTGACCAAATGCTCAAAACTATTATAAATATATACAGTCTGTCTGAAGGCGATTTCGAGTACTCGAAAATGCTCCATGACATTTTGTTGTCCGGGTCACCGTTTGGAGTGTTTTACGTAAGACCCCTTAAGTTTAATTAGCATTATCTTTCATTCAGCTTTTTACTTAAATTGAAGGGGTCATCCGTAAAATACTCTGGACAATCTTAACTTGATAACGATGACCCGGATGGAAAAATGTCATAGCACATATTCATGACTCAAAATCGCAAAATGAACAACATCCGTCCCTTAATTTTTGACAGGCTTTTTTGAAACACACTGTATTATTACTGATTGGGAGATGGCTTGACCAGTAAGATTTAGAAGTTACTTTTCATTGTTCCCGCGCTTTTTACAAAAGAAAACCATGAATTTAGGATAAAGAAGCTAGTGATATCGAACTTCCGTGAAGTTTCGAAACACATCGTTGAATTCGTAAGTTAATTTTTTTGGAAGTTGCAAGACGTGTGTCGGCATTACATCAGGAAATACCTGAACCGTTTTACCAATCATGATTCATTCGTAAGGTGTTAGAAACGCAAAGTCGCGTTAACGCGTTTGGAGGCGTGGAGTCTCTTACTAACACCCTGTTTATCCCTTAAATGGATTTTGGATGATGGGACGTGATCCCACAAACATTTATACGTTGAAACTTATATAAATCTTACCTGAGCTATGTAGAGCATCGAAACCATAACAAGACAGAAGATGATGGACTTCATGGTTGTTGTTTCGTTGAATTTCGGGTATTCCCAACAAATGTAACAATTGAAAAACCGATATTATAAATAGACACCGGTTAAGTTGAAGTCCGTATTTTTCTTAATCTTCGAGTTTGAACGTGGAGATAGCGAGAGTTCGAATCTTGGAGTTGTCTTTCCTCAAAAGCACGCGCGCCAAATGTTAAAGGCTTTCTCTATCGGAAGCTTTCGAACAACCAGTTCTGCTTAGTCCCTCTAGTTTTCAAAGCCCATTTTACCCCCCCCCCCTCAATCCTCCTCCGGATACGGCCGCGTTTTTGGGAGGGAAAATTCCGCGCCTTAAACAGAATCGATAGCAGGTTTACTCCTGTTTTAGGAAGAATTCTACTACGCTTCTAGCAGACCGAATTCAAGATGTGGGTAATTTTTTGTTGTTTATACTTCGGCGTCAGTCGCTAAATGGAACAGTATTTAAATTCGAGGGATATGTCATTACTTGCGATATTTTGCCATAAGTTAAAGATTTCAGATGTTGTTTTAGAGTTTCAGTGGGTAATTTCATACTAAAACTCCTATACGCTTCTAGCAGACTGAAATAAAGATTGTGGGTTTTGTTTTTACTTCGGCGTCAGTCGCTAAATGGAACAGTATTCAAATGCGAGGGATATGTCATTACTTGCGAAATTTTCCAATAAGTTAAAGATTTCAGTCGGTTTTTAGAGTTTCAGTGGGTAATTTCATACTAAGTTTCATATAAAATGTTTTTTTTTTTTTTGTATTATGAATATACCATGGGAAGTATCCCACCCCTCGGATATCCGGGTTTTTCTTTTAGTTAAATTATTTATTTATTTATTGAAATTCTGACATTTTTAAAATCGAGGGGAATGTTTTCTTTTTTTTTCCTATAAAACTCGTAGGAGTTATGGGTTTCTTTAATATTTTGGCTCTGTTCCCATCTTAAGTAAAATTATGTAATATTTTTGGGTCGCATCGCTTAAATTATGCGAATGAGTTTCTATACTTGCGTTTAAAATCTCATCATCACAGGATGTGCCTTATGAGTGCATATTTAAATACTAAGCTTTAGCTGTATCCAATCTCCATCAAGTTCTGTAGTAGAATTCTACTATTTGTCTGGAAATTTAGTCGCTCCATAGCTTTGGAAACGATTACTCACTAATTATTCTCGCTCCAATTTGTGCTTTAGAGAGTATTTTTTTTTCTACTATAAAATAAATGCAAATTATATGATATCAAAGGTGAATAATTTAAATTTGCGCTATCTAATTAGACTCGCTTCAAATTAAACGCTTTAATACGCAATTACCTCTAACCAATGTTCAAATTATCTTTGAAACTATAACGTTGCCTTATTAAAATTAACGTGACAATCTCTAATGGCTCAACCAATTAAATTTATACGGTCTTTGAAGGGAAATAATGATTCGCTTCACCGCGCTCCTATTATAAATTTGGCGCCTTCTACTACCGCGGTAGGATTCCTACTACATAGTAGTAATTTTCCTCCTTACATTTTTCTCCATCCTTGAGAAGGAATTTTCTTTGTTAGCCGGTCTCTTGGACTCTTGGTCACGATTCTCTGTTGGAATGCCCACCGCAGACATAACGCTACAATTTTAGGGGGTATTTCTTTCCCTAGAAATACCCTAGAGGCCCATCTAGAGAGCGGAACCCCCACAACCCAAAAGGGGCAGCACATTCGTACAAACACTATTTCCATTCCATACGTAACGTAATCGTTGACTTCCGTTTCCTTGTTCGTATATTTTATTGTAACACTCACTCCAATTGTCAATAGACTATTCCAGTAATTATTTGTAGAGAAAGCCCTCTTTGGTTATTTCCCAGACGTAGCCCGAGTTCACTACACGCGGAGGAAGGCTAACCAACTCACGCTGCCTCTAGCGGTGCTTGTTGTCGCGAAGAAAATAACCCAAATAACCCAAGAAGGTGTCCTCAACCGTCACTTCTCTTCTGGAATTAGTTTAAGAAATGTACGCGGTATCTTTACAACTAACAAGTGTCCGACCCATTGACCTTCCTTTAAAATCACCGTCTGCTTTTAACTTATGCTAGCATGTGCGACCCGCTTTCCCGGTAAACCCCCCACGTCACTTGTCCATATCACTAACTCTTCCCTTATGATATAATTGCGATAAAATTCACTGCAAACTCACCTTGCGTTCGACTTAACAAAAAAATATATATAAACCTCCGGGTCAGATTATATCCCTCTATACTCGCCAGGCGGCATTTTTTATTTATTTTTTGTTGTACGTTCGGAAAAAATACATTACTGGACCATCCGGCATTTGAAATTATATGGATGGAGGCCCTTTTGTGAATTATATTGCCTGCACTTAGTAGGTATGAGCAGTTAGGGCTTCCCGTTTAAATGGTTTTTCAGGTTTATAGGTTTCTATGGTTCGATAGGTATTTTGAAATTGGTCGGCAGATTTCGCGGAGGTTTTTTTTCTTTTTCTATTAGTGACATTCCGGCTCCGGATTGAGTCGACATGGCTCATGTGTTTGCTTGTTTATGGAAAAGTTACTAGCTCTAGCTAGAGTATTTCAAGTAAAAGTTAAGGATGTAAAAAGGAGACGCGGTGATGCAAGGGTTAGGTTTTTAAAATCCAAAAATCGTAAACTCTACTGCGAAAAATGAAAAAACAATTACAGACGCTAAATACTAAGGGTTACAAAAAACAATGCTCGAGAAATAAATAAAACCAAGAACGAATGATAAAACTAAGGCGTTCTATCTATTCCATTTTGATTCCTCCAGTTTGGAACGTCAGATCTTAGAGAAAATCTTCGATATTTGTCTTTCTAAGATCGGGTTTGATGCTTTAGTCGCGTTGAACGAAACATTGAAGACTCCATTCTCATCCCTTTCCTGCTTAAAACTTGGAGGAGAGACGTTTATACTGGAGTTGCGTAGTTTATAGCGTTTACACGAAAGGACCCTTACCATGCATGAGTGTAAAATTTTCCCATCTTACCCATGTTTTAGGGTAATACCATTCCAGTATCAAATTTCCTTCCCTCCTCCAAGCTCAAAACGAATTCAATTTGCTTTCTCCTCCTATTGGTAAAAATGATTTTTTGATACGTAAAAGTATTTCGATATTCGGAAAATTTTATTTTTCAATCTCATTTTCCTCTTTCGACATTTCGAGAATAGAAACATAAATATTTTAAAACTATAAGAACAAAAACTTAAGGTCCTTACTAGGAAACTTTGTTTGATTAAGGCTTCATTTATTATTTCGTACCAATCCGAATTTCTCCTTCAAGGTATGGCTTCTTTTTCAATAAAACCCTTAAAAGTCTAGCGCTAATTAATCAAAAGGTCAGAATTAACACACGCTGGAATAAATTAATCGCATTAATTATCGCCCAAGTAAAAGAAAGAAAGAAAAACAATGAACTTCTCGAAACATTTTTTTATTTGCATTCAAAGTGAACGAGAATGTATACGTATATATATTAGCAGGAATAAATGCAGCTACTGGGAATTATTGCGCAGCCGTTTTCACTCAACGTATCTAGGTGGATTTTTTTGGGGAAGGGCTAGACTAATCCTTATGTATGACGAATTTTACCTCACTAATAACAGAAGTGAGATGAGACTAGAAGTATCGAGGTAACCAAATTCTTCACTCGGCGATAGTGAATATTCTTGATACCACACCAACGGTTGGCCCTCTAGTAGCGGTTTCTGATTTTTCCCTCCAAAACGTAAGACGCTCGTGGCGGTAGACGGCCGAACTAGATTCAAGGAGCCGCGTCCGTGTTCCGTGGCTTTAGGTTGAGGGGAAGGGGGTAGGAAATTTTTTGGAACTCGACCAATTTTTTTCTCTGTAGTGTAGGCGCGATGGAAGCGGCATAAAATCCTCAAATTTATTCACTAGTGCCAGGATCTACTACCAATGCTAGAGCCCTTCACTTCTAGTCTCATCTTACTTCTGCTAATAATCATGTTGCTACCAACCAATGAAATCACAGTTAGAAGGACGTCAGAATTATGACACGTGACATATAGTAAGTTCTCAAGCCCGACCCACAAAACTCGCGTTGAAGTTAACATGCGAGATATATGAGGCACAATGATTCTTATTAGCTGTATTTATTCATGGTACTAGACACGACTAGATCGGATTAAAAAAGTAACCGTACCATTTTCTCGAGCGTTAATAAGTTAATTTAAACGTAGAAGGTCGATCCTGCGTGGCTACATAAAAGTATAGAGTAATGGCATTTTCCCAGCTTTGACTGTATTAAGGTCAATGGACGCGTAACATGGGATGCCACTAGTCTATAGATCGACCAGGTATGTATCGGGCGTGGCTCTGATAATGTACTATGTTATATTCCCCCTAGACCATGCTGAACCTCTCTTTTTCCTGAAGATGCGTAATGCATCTAGTACCTTCTATTTGTAAATAAAATATCGTGTGGTATGTTGCATTAATATAGTGGTATATACTGCATGAAGGATTTATTTTAATATCCTCGCGTGTTTGACACCAGCCAATGAAAGTGTCCTAATTATGGACCAGGTGATCATAGGTCATTTAAACGTGGGAATATCAATGATTTCAGGAATGTTTACATTTTAAAGTAAAATTCAGGGAAGTCATGGAAATTTGTCAAGTTTGTGTAAGGGGGTTTCTTTGACTAAATCAAGTGACTCAAGACTGAGTAATAACTCATGTTACATGGAAACCCTGGAAAACTTTTAAAATTCAAGGTAAACTCAGGGAAATCGGTTTTCCAAATGTTGTATGAACCCTTTGAGACAGACGACCTTAAGGTTATCTTGCAAGTTGCACCTAGGAAATCGGTTTACGAACCTTACCTCTATACTAAAATAAGTTGTCTTGGAGTTTACTTCCGCTGTTATTAAATGGACACTACGTAACAGAGCCAGTAAAACTTCCTCTGTCTTCTATGGAAATGAATTCCCGTCTGAACGTCAACACTGTCCATTGTGTGTCCTAGAAAATTTATACCAAAAGCTTTGAACAAGTACTAGTAGTCGCTTTAGAGGCTTTTATAATCAGCTTAGGGAACCATGGGACCACTATACTGGACGATATTTTCATTACAAAGACTGCTTGTGTATTGTTTCGATTATTCCCACGACGGAATTTTTTTATCTTTTTTTATTTATCCAGTTCCGTTTACATGAAGTTGTCTCTTTCTTTTACACCAATAACAAAGGCCCTGACGCGTCTATCTGTCTGGTTTATATGCTGGCCACTCCCTATAGTTTTATTACTTTGACCATAAGGTATCATGGCTCCATCATCAGGTTGAAAGCGAGGAAATATTATTCGATTATTATCGAATTTACGTTGGTATATGTGTGAAATGTTTATAGTGGAATTGGCTCAAAATTTTAGAATAACAATACTTGAAGTTGAAAGTTTTATCAATGCATTTGCATGCACTGACTAATAAATTTTATTTAAATTTGAATATTCAAAAGGCTCCGGAAACAAATAAAATTGGCTTCAATATAACAACCTATTCTTTAAGAACTAAATCTCGCACCTGTATTATTAAGAAATTCCTATTCAGTCCTATTTATAGCGTATCATTTATTTTACTGTGAAATCTTATTCGGTTCCGGGTTTTCTAACCTTTTACTTAAACTTATAAGACTGAAGTTCTTCCAAAATTAGAGTCTATCCCCCAACCAGTAACAAAAGTATTTAAACGAACGCTGGGTTTTAAACAAAACGGTTTCAATCCAAAGAAACTTAATTTGGAGGAAAGATTTTCTTATTTCTTTTAAGGCTAAGGTTTCCTTTGTTATTTGCTCGCTTCGGATATCCTATACGAGTAGAATTTTATCAAGCGTCCAATTAAAGATTTTCTCTCTCGCTCTCTTTTTCTCTCCGCGGATTTCGGTGAACGAGTAAACGAAGAACAATAACGAGAAGTAGACAAATGACAAGGAGTACTTAGCGGATGGGAGAGGTATTTTTGGTTTCCAAAAAGGTACAATAGTTTTGGGATAATTTGGGATTACGCTTGAGAAAGTAGTTTAAAAGTTTGCTAGAATTTATTCAAGTCCAGTTTAATTTAAATTTAGCTGTGCGCAATTTCTTGAATGAGATTTTTGACTGCAGCACCCATTCCTAGTTCTCCTTGTGAATCTGTCGGGCTCGGGTCGTGGCTAACGATTAAATCATGCCCAAAGAGACTAGTGGCTGGTCGGACGATCTTCTTTCTTACCACTTTTGTTTTTACGTGTAGACCTATAAAGTTTCTGTTCTCGAGACACGGACGGGTCCCTTTACGTCTTCGTGCTTTTTTTTTTCGTACATCCTCCTTTGCACCCTCAAGGTGTGGGCTTCCGTCTGTCCTGGGTTTTAAAAGCTTGCAAATCCTCACAGAGCTTTTAGCTCTTCTTTTTTTCCTATTACATAAGCTCAGGCGTCGGATTTTTATCACGGAATCTTCTTATATATTTTTTATTTTTATTTTATATTACGTGGAAGTCAATAATTCCCCAATTTTTTGTTTCACCAAAAGATAGAGATTGGTGTATTGATTTAATAAATGATAAATTGGATGATACGCTTTGACCTAGTCCAGTAGGTGGGTCCCCTTGCTAAAAGTAATTATTTCTCCATTTTCTAGCTAGTTTAATTGAATAGCAACGCGACATCTGGTTCTCTCTTATATATATATATATATATATCTCTTACGGCATAGTGCTTTGCCTGGCTGCATGGTCTGAAAAGTGTAGGGCGACGTTTTTCTCGCTTGTACAGTGTCTTCTTTCTAATGTCATCGTTCGGTGCCACTCGAATAATCTCTTAAAAGCTTCCGAAAAGGACAAAAGCGTCGACTATAAGCCTCGGTACCCGGCTACTGCTTTAGCCAAGAAATAAATCTATACCCTTGCATGGCCAAGCTAAGAGGGCATACGTAATTTCCGTTATCCTTTCTTAACTCTCCTTTGCACAATCTTAAAGGGTTAGAGACACGCGCTCCCTTATTTGTCGCAGAGCATTCGGGGAGGCTCTTTATTCCTCAATATTTTCTTTTGTAAAAGTCAGTACGAACTACTTCAAATAACTGAAATTATCGTGTCAGGAACATTTAGAGTCGCCGATATGACCAGAGAAATATCAGGACTACACGGAGCACTTTCTACCGACAGGAAATGTCAGCTACTAACAAAGACCCACCTATAAATCTCGTATTTTAAACCCTCATATCAAAATTCCATCAGGTTACATTTCAGTCTGTTATTGACTATTACGTTAATTCCAGTCTAAGAGAAGCAGCGCTAGAGGCAGTGCGAGTTGGCTAGGGTACCACGTGTAGTGAACTCGGGCTCAGTCTGGTGTTGCCTCTTCACGCTAGGGAAATAACCTACAACGGTGGCCTCCCGTCTGTGGTGTTGGTTTCTCTGCAAGTGATTAATGGAATAGTCTATTGCTCCAATCTAAGATTTGACAAATCATTTCCTCCAAATATTTTTACCTCTCCGAGTGACGATGACGTCACGGAGAGGTATTACACCGGCCGTGTCTGTCTGTCTGTCTGTCTGTCAGACCCCACGTGACCGCGTTCGCAGTTTACAAATCGGAGCAAACAAATACCCGATTTCCGGAACACGTTCGCGGTTCACGGAAATTTGGCCATTCATCTACCAACACCAGTCTTTATTAACTGGCTTCTAAGCACCACAATCTGCTAGTCTTTGTCCATCCCACATGGACACTAGCCTGTACTTGCTGGCTCGGAAGCACCACCATCTTCTGTTCTTCGTCAATCCCACATTGACACCAGCCTGTACTTGCTGGCTCGTAAGCACCACCATCTTCTGTTCTTCGTCAATCCCACATTGACACCAGCTTCTATGCACCACCATCTTCAGGTCTTTTTGTCCATTCCGGCTTCTTCTCCATCGTTATCGTTTGGTTTTAAGATATACGCGGCGATCGGCTAGGGTTACGAGAAACGTCTAGCCTCCCAATGGTAGGGCTTCCACCAAAGGTTCACGCGAATGCGTTTTTATCTATTATTATAATGGAAACGAATTGTATATATACCCCAAAATTTGAAGAAAGCGGGCAAGAGGGGTACCCTTCACTTTAACGTCAATATTAGCAAAGTTTCGAAAGATAATAGGAACAACTTTATTTTAAACGATTTAACTATTTTTAAAGTTATTTACTGGCGATTAAAATAATTAATATCATTTATATTTAATTAATTATTTAAGAAAAACTTATTTCTATGTAATGACACAAGTGAGAGTTTATATAGAACGAGTAATGAAGATTGCATCCGAATCAAAACACTACACGCATATCAAAGTTAATATAAAGCGAGTAGGATGATAAGATCTCTTACAAAACGATAACATTTCCTTTTTGCAGAATATTAAATGGAAATATTTTAAATATTTTTCGGCATTACGATTCTTTAAGTAGTTGTGTAGCTATAAAGCTCTGTTTCATCTTAATATTCCAAGAACATCTTTAGATATTAACATTTCAAATTTGGTGTTTACTTTTTAATTCAGCTTTACTACATTTATATATAGTGTAATCGCATTTTTTATATTCGTTAGATAATATGGATGTTAAATCTTCATCTATCCAAAAGTGTTGAAACGATTGGGTCTGTGAAATAAGATACCCTAGATTTAAACTAGAATTGACCTTGTTTCGCCTCCTCTTATAGGAGGTGTTAACGGTTCAGAGTGAGCCGAAAGTTAAATACACCCTTCAGTGATACAATTTAGGTCCTCATTAGAATTATTGAGGATACAAAGGAAATTGTTAAACGCTTAAGCCTTTGCTAAAGAGCTTGGCAATATTTCGCCAATTTGAACTATGTATTTCCGGTTTTTCTCATTGGCTGGTGGACCTGTGTTTAGAAAGTAAATTCGTCTCGGCTCGGAGAGGTTCATTTTGGTTTCCCAACTTGTTAGAGGTTTCTCTAACCCTTTGCAAAGCGATAAAACTCGATCGTGTGCCGCCATTTAACGGGCATGGAAGGATTTTAAGTGTGAGGGACGGGGGGGGGAGTAAAGCCGTAAAATAGATATTAGGTTTTTTATCACCTTCCATCTCGGGGCTTAAGTTATTCTTTGTCTTTCATTTTAAAAAGGGAAGAGGGTCCGTGAAGCCGGGAGATTAAAAGTTATTCGAACCCGTAACTCCTTTTTAGTTGCGCCTAATTCCGTCTTTATTAAAGCGCCTAGTGTCTTGGACCTTTTGAACTTTCTCGTTCGACCAAGTTTTATTACGCGCCTTTCTCCCTAAAACCTCCGGAAATTGTAAGCCCCATTTTCACTCTTTCTTCAAAATGTTTCTTTACAAATTAGAATGGGAAGAAGTTATTAAGGGAGAGCTTATGAACTTCAATTGAAAATAAGATTCATTTCATTGTTAGATGGCTTAGCAATCCAAGTCCTTCCCGATTTTTACCATTTTTTCACACTGAATGTACAAATAAGTTTGAAATTCATTTTGGGGTGTTAGTAGTTCTGGTGACCACTTAATTAATTGAAAGTTAGTTAGTACGTTAAGTATGTAGCTAATGACCAGTTTTTAAATTATGTTTAGGAATTAACCTGGTAAATAAAGGTTCATCCAGGGATAGATAGACTTTTTTAAGACGGAATAAACAATGTTTGGCCTTTACTTCAGTCCGACTCATAGACGAGTATATAGTCCCTTCCTTCAACACGTAACCAAAAAATTAAATTTTCTTATTGGCTCACAAAAACTACGTATTGGTGACGTTGCTGACAAGGAGGGCCAAAAATACGTAATTCCTGTTTACCTCTGTCGCCATGACTACTACCCCTCTTGCGTTGTACCATAGCCCACCCGATCACGGGCGTCACGACGCAAGCTGCTCGCGCTATAGCTATAGCGTTAGAGCGCGGATCGAGTGGGCTATGGTTATACAAATAAGCGTCTTCACAGGGGTTCAAAATGGAGCCGTCTAAATGCGAGGGTCCGGTAATTATTCGGGAATTGTTTTTAATAGCAATTAAGAAGGTAGTTAGTGAATTTGGTGCCGGTGTTTTGGATTTGGAGTACATCTGTAAGGGTGAAAAGTGTTCGCTAATTCTTTCTTAAGCCAATCATTTCTACTATCCTCATGATTTTGTAAACGAATTTGATGAAGTTAACCAAGGCTTAGTGAATGGTCAGGAGTTTTGTGAGCTTAGTGTTTGGTTAAAACCTGTTCGTGCTGTAATATCTATGAAGACTTTTACTCAATTCTAACTCACTTTTAATTTTCTTGGGTCTTCCCCGTTTTTTTCAGTTGCAAGCCCTATGTATTGTGTAACTTCCATTTTTAAACAATGTTATTTCAAAAATTACAATCCGAGCCCATTCCAACTTGGCAGACGAAGGGGCAGACGACGATTATTTGACCCGGATATACATACAACGCCATAACAAAAATAAGACCCGCCTCTTCTTTCATACCCCTCCGTCACGGGTAAGGGGGTCGTGGACTAGGACGCGCACCCGAATAACCCTGTTACCCATTCCGTCTTAAAAAAGTCTATCTATCCCTGGTTCATCGTTAATAATGTGCGTAATTAAAACATAAACCATCGCATGTTCGCTTGAAATACTTGATAAAAACTCCTCGAATAAATATGAAATTGCAATTCCCGGTGCTATCTTTATCACCTGGACCGAGTTTTCTTTTCAATTTAAGTCAATACAAGTCACTTGTATACAAAACTAACTCAGAAATCCTTCCAAAATGTTCCCATTTAGCATATAGCTAGAACCATAAGTGAATCATATTACAGCTCCCTATAAGTACTGGACGTAGGTTATGCTTTTGTAAACAGCGTTTTCTTCCAAGACATCCAAGCCCGCCATCTATAGCTCAGTTTTGCAAGTATAGTTTTCCCATTAACCCGGATCTTGAGTTAGGTTAACCTACGGAAGTTCCGGTTGATGATAATGGCTGTCAGACCGCCGTCAGTGTCGTGATTAGTGTGAAGCTTATTATCGCGTTATAATTTTGATTTAGAATGGCTTATGTAAGGATCAATGTAACTATTTGCAATGGTTGCATGCCCACATTAAAGAGACATCTGAACACGATCTATGTGATATTAAAAGCACTTAACCGTAAAAAACTAAAAAAACGTTTTGTAAAACTGAAAAATATTGACCAGCATCTTTTGCAAACGGAAAACGTTAAAGCATTGAAAAAATTTGTCACACTTAAAAAAGGAAAACAAATTTCTATGTCGACGCACATAACCTTTAATTAGTAATAAATCGGTCCAACTATCCCCGCTAGCCTTTAAATCGATCGGTGGAAGCTTAGCTCAGTGCTGTACTGTACTAGGGATACATTAGAAATATTCTAGCATGATGAAGTCTATTTTGATCATTTGAATTCATATTAATTTCCTTTTCAACACAAGCGTTTAAAAAATACCTATAGACCGCCAATTATTTTTTTAAATCGGAAAAATAAAGTGGACTTCTACTATCATATTCACAACCCAACACTTTTATGGAACAACTTGTTTCCTTCTCTCTCAAACCTTTCCTCATTGGCTATCAGCCTACCACTTACTTCCGTTTGCTTCGCCCGCTTATTAAAAATTACTTTCGCGCCAAAATCATTCCTCTGATTTAGTTCACAAATTCGCCGCTGCGTTTCGCATATACCCTTTTCTCTTCAGTGCTAGGAGACAATGCTGATGCACGGCGATGTTATAACGTCCAGTACTTCTAGGGAGCTGTAATATGATCCACTTCTGCTAGAACCCATAAAGTACCATAGAACGTTAATTCAAAGATAATATTGACGTCCTGATCCCAATTTCTTACGTTTCCTCGCAAAACCGTCATAGTGGCAGTGATCATGGACACTTAAAATTACTATTCATAAGTTCTCAGACCTTATATGGGTTCTTTGATATAGATATGACGAAGAAAATTAACCCTAGTGGCAATATGGGAAAGCTTCTTTTATAAAGCACACCTCAACCATCCATAGTTACTAGATACAAATTGTTTGGTAAATATTCTGTAAGTTATTGGTGCGCGTGGTTTAAGTCTCGCTGTTAAGGTGGCATTAAAGGTAATGATTAATATTTAGAAATCAATCTAACCTTCTTCATTCTTTGATTAGACACGCTTCCTTAGACGTTTTATAGCAAATTACCGAATAATTTGAGCGAAGAACGCTTCTTCCGATATTGACACGAGCCTTAATAATGATCTCTCGCTTGAACATTTTCAAATCCAAACCCGCCTTCTCTTTTAAATCAGAGTAAAAATGGAGGAGGAGGGGGTGGTGGTGAATTCCCTAAATAGGGTTCCCTTTTCACTTTGGGCTCTCGGGGACTTGTTATAGCTTGGATAACTTCATCAAAAGGAGCCCCTCTTTCATTAACCATAAACTGAAAATTGACTCTCCTCCTCAACATCTCTCGCCTTTTCTTCTCAAAGAAGACTCAAACTCCCAAAGTGATTTAATTTCGTAACTGCGGTTTTGATGAATCTTTCACCTTAATTTCTCTATAAATATCGCTTTCCTTTGCCCTCATGGGTTTCGCGGTGTAATGCCTTCCTCAACTGAAACTTCGCTTCAACGATTACCTATTCAATTTAAGGGCTAAAATACCATATCGATTTTTCTTGTTTATTCTGGCGCGTCGTGCGGCCGCTATGTTTTAAAAGGATATGTATATGTATAATTATAAGTAGAAGTAAATTAATCAATTAGTCTCAAACTTTTCTATTAATGAATAGAAAACAACCATACTCTTGTCTTTTGTTTAATATATTTCTGGTCCGTATGTACACCTCGTTAGTTCCGCTTTTATTTTTCACGGGTCACCAGGGAGATCTTTTGAAATGTATACTTGTAGGCATTGGATATACAAACACTGGTAATGCCTCTTAGGATTTTGTTTAGAAATTTAAGGTTTATTGCCCACGGTAAGCTATGAAGTATTCCAAATTACAAATTTTTTTTAATTATTCACTCTGTTTCATGCCAGGATAATTTTTGCCTCATATTTATGTTCATGATTTGCAAGTGAAAGATAATTTCATGATGCTAGTGACGGCACTATCCCCCTTGTGTGTTTCCAATCTGAGGGTAGGTTACCCCCCTTTTACATAGAAGAGTCTTATCCACCCATACTTATACAGGGTATTATTACCTTAGGAATCATGATACTTAACGTTTTAACAGCCCCGACGTTTGCGATGCTTGAATTTCATGACCTTTTTGGTCATAAAAGCTATGCTAAAATTTTAAATTTATTTCAATTTCACTTTTAACTGTTTTAATATCTTTGGTCTAATTTCGCGCTACGTGGACATAGCGCTCAGTATTATGATTTTCATGGTATTTTCTTTGCGTTCTGAACCTGAAGCACTTACCTATATTCTTCCATTACATTTATCAGTATACTGTAGTACCATCCGGCTGCGATGGTCGCTAGCTGCCACATATCCACTTCGTATAATTTCCCTTTTGGACCTTAGGCCTACCTTACGTCAATTCTGCAGAGGTACCAATTGAATTCCAATATAGGAATGAGTTCTTGTAGCGGGACTCAAGGTAAAAATAAGGTTGAGGTTAGGTTAGTACTTAGAATTCTGCGAAAAAGAAAGAACGAGCGAGATTCAATATTGGAAATTGAAAGTGGTACTCATTACAAGCACTTTTTTTATTTACAACCACTTTTTTTGATTTACAAGCACTTTTTTTTGATTTACAAGCACTTTTTTTTAGATTTACAAGCACTTTTTTTTGATTTACAAGCACTTGTTTTTTGATTTACAAGCACTTTTTTTTATTTACAAGCACTTTTTTTTATTTACAAAGCACTTTTTTTTTTATTTACAAGCACTTTTTTTTAGATTTACAAGCACTTTTTTAGATTTACAAGCACTTTTTTTAGATTTACAAGCACTTTTTTTTAGATTTACAAGCACTTTTTTTTAGATTTACAAGCACTTTTTTTTAGATTTACAAGGACTTTTTTTTAGATTTACAAGCACTTTTTTTAGATTTACAAGCACTTTTTTTTAGATTTACAAGCACTTTTTTTTAGATTTACATTGCAAGTGCTATCGAATTTTTGTCTTATTCCACCGTATATTAGTACTTCAAGTTATTACCCTGTTTTGTGAAATACACTCGATGTGAAATTAAAGAAATAGCAGGGTTCGCATAGGTCAGAGAAAACCTAGGAAAATCAGAGAATTTCAAAATGGGCCAAAAAGGTCAGGGAAAAGTCAGGGAATTTTAAGAAAATCAACAAAGTCAAGGAAAAGCCAATGAATTTGGTTAAAGTAGCTAAAATATCATCAGAAGGTAGGTGGCATTTTAAACGCCGTTTTATCGAGATAACGTTTAACCAGACGCCGAAATATAGTACATTGAAAACCTGGAAAAGTCAGGGAATTTGAATATGAAAATTTCGTGGCAAGGAACCCTGAATAGCTTAGATATTCAGCAGCAATATTTTTGCAGGAAATGCTTCGTTAGCTGAAGATTCAAAACTACTAGACCGTAGCCTATAGAACGAACTGCTTTTAGATTTAGAAGAGCAGGATGCTATCCCTTTCAAAAACTAAAACTAACGAAAAAAATCTCTAAACCTAGACAAAACATCGACTATAGACCTTCATTACTCTCTGGCGATAGTCCTAACACTTGTACATGCTTTTTTTCTTTGCACCACTTTGATATAAAAGCCTTTGGGGTATCCATTTTTTTTTTCTTTCTCCAAGTGATGTTTCTGCATTCCCAGCCTCCTATGCCGAGCTTTTAAATATTTCTAAGAAAAGAAAGTTTTTGGGGAGGAAGAGATATAGTTTTTTTGCGAGGTTTGAGCTTTTAAAGCCGTTCTGGGGCGTATGTCTTCCGAGGAACTGGCCGCCCCTCTCCAAGGGTCATTACTTATTCTTGGCATCAAAGGCTATTCCGTTGACCTCTTCGCCCCCCCCCGACACTCTTCCGAAATCTACCAAATTATAGGGTTAACCCTTATATACGTTTTAATAGAACGGAATTAAATCGAAGATACCATGTGCTGATTTTGAAAGTCATTCACTCAATGACTGACTGCACTGTTCGACCCTACCTAAACGCTGAGGATTCTTCGGTGCCGTAGACGATGGAGCATAGGCAATGTTATGGGGAAGGGGATTACCACTCAATTCCTCTCTATTTCAAGGTTTATTTTATATACTAGTATAGCAAGAAGTGATATCTAGTTTACTAGGGAGAAGGTATAAATTCGACACATTTCTAGCTTTATCTGCAGTCCAAACATAGGTCCGGAGTTAATCCCCGCCTCTAAATTACAACCAGCATCTCATTGGTTCTTGAAAACTCACGTCAGCGCGACGCGAATGACGAAAATGACGTATTATCCGACTGAGGAGAGGCGAAATAGCCCGGCCTCCTTTTACGTCCCCCTTTGTATTTTGCAAGGGGGACTGGGATTATTGCGCGCGAATACTTAGGCATCTTAAACTTTCTCCCTAGTAAACTAGATATCCCTTCTTGCTAGTAGCTTACAAAGAAAGGTATTGAATCCACGGCCATGATGAAAAATGTCGGCCAAGTTACTTAAACGTCCTGACATGAAAGTTTGTGGTAGACTTTGTGTTAATATATTTCCCGAGTTAAGGGCACGGACAGACGTGCGGATGTAGTTGTAAAACGTCTGTAGAGCGTTTTCTTTTAAAGAAAAAAATGTATTTTGGGCAAAATATGGAATAATATTAAGTCTCAAGAAAATAAAGGGGCCACTAACAGGGATGGAAGCTTGTAAAGTGCTGACCTTATTTTAGCATAATATTCGAATTTGAGGGTCCATTAGGACTGTACTGTATCGTTGAGCACTCTTCTCTCCCCCCCCCCCGACAATTTAGTTGCAAAATTGTATGAATCTTCTTCTGGTATTGAAACAAAGCTTGCATTTGGTAAATGAAGTGATTTAAAGAGAAATATGAGATTAGTAAAAATTTTAAAAATGAAATGAAAATATTCTGCATGGGGTATAACTGTGCAACGGTGATCGTAGTATCGGTAATGACATAACCCCATAATGCGTAAGTATGGGTGTGCTGTAAGGGTTTATTGAGTCAAAATTAGAGACAGATTCAGATGATTTACCGCAACTTTGGTTATAAAGTTCTTCTCACAGAAAGCTGCGGTTTCAGTTTCTGGCCAATCAACCACCAGGAGTTGCCCTTTTATATAGATATTTGTGATAGTAGCAAATATCCGAGTGCGACCTATGCTTATTTCAAATCTCTGAAATTCTTTCAATGTAAGTTTTTCGCGATAACATGCATAATTAAAATGTTATCAAAAACGAGTTAACCTAATTTTGCTTTGGAGTCCACGTGTCATTTCTATTTGTCCTTGGTATTAGCATGTGAAGGTTGGTGGTATATTGGCTTGTCCCGTGTTCTTCTTTTCAATATAGTTCCATATACAGTCGTGGAAAAGTAGAAAAAAACGTCTATGAGAGTATTGAGGGAAAGTTTTGTCTCTTTTTCGCTTTCGATATCTCTCGAACTTCGATCCAATCTTTGGCACGTTTATCTTGTTTTCATCCCCACCTCCATTTCTCCTCTAGTATACCTCGAGCTTATTTTTCTTTCGTCTCTGGAGTCCGAAACGCAATTTAAAGATAGTAGAAATGTAGACCTAGGGTGGGCTTCTTTACTCTTTCTTCCCCAAAAGCCTATTGTCTCACGGGCCCTGGATTTCAAAGTGTTTTTCTAGGAAGTGTATGGGGTTAAAAGAGAGGAAGTTAAGAAAAAAAGAAAACCGTGGTGGTAAAGACTAAAGAATAGGAATTGAAACATTGTCTAGGCGGAGTTAATGAATAAAATAGCTTCACTTGTTACGCCTATTTTCAGGATTTGGGAAGATGACGTGTAATCCCTATTTTGGGGTGTTGATATTTGAATTAGAGTAATAGATTACTAAAGTATGCTCACTCACTCACTCACTGATAACTGTGTGTGTCGCCAGAATCCCTTGACCAACGGTGCACAAACTATTTTGTAGAGGGTATATGTTAAGTACTGGTCGGCCATCTTGTAAAATGTCGGCTGCAGATACGTTAAAGGGAGCCATCGGAGGGTTTGCATTTCCCTCCCGCGGATTTCCGAGCCCTCTTCTAGCTACGAGGGGAGTGAATAGAAAGTATCCCCCCATGGCCACCTAGAACCATGCTTCTCCCACAGAAAACTGAAACGAAGTTGGACGTGCAGATTCAGCGCCACAAAAGTGCAGCGTCGAAATTTGAAACGAATAGGCAGACTGGCTAGCATACCCTCCGGTGGCTCCCTTTAAACTTCTAGGCTCGATAATTGCCGTAAATACTTTGACTTATTGTTTGTTAGTTTTAATTACACAGTATACCATCTAAGTCCTTTGCTTTTGGAATGTGTCCAATTCTAGTTTTTATCTTTCCATTTAAATATATTAAGGTTTTTAATAATTAAATAATAACAAAAGTAATATAAGAAACCTCCCTTCGGGAGGAAAGTATACAAAGGCGAATTTTTCCTGATACATCCTCGTACCGCGAATGTCCCCGCGCACTTATACGGCCGTAAACAAAGTATAAAAAATAGGGCCGCGCCGCGTAGAGCGTAGGAATACATTCTCTGATCTCGCGATTGCGTCGGCTGCTTAAGTTACGTCGATTTCACAGACTCATTGTAATTTTAAACTTTTGCCGGGAGTGTGGCGCACTCCTGTAAGCCAAGCTACTGGGCGGCAAAGATTGAGGGAATACGACACATGTCGGCGATCCTCCCCTATAGGTGCCGACTGCCCCGTGTCCGCCGGAGGTGACTTGACCCCCACACCCCTTCCGTCACCTCCCAAGTAAACCTCATTTCCTTCCCTGATTAGTCACATACTGAAACCTGACTAATCGCATCCTTGTCGCGGACCCTTAAGGGACCCAATTTACATTGAAACCTCTTAAAAAAAAAAAAAAAAAAAAAATTTAAACTTTTCCAACAAAATAATTCATGCAGCATTTTTAGATTTTGATGATAATCAATCTTAAATAAACAGGCAGTGACTCGATTATAGGATTTTCATAGGTCATTGCATAAAATTTGAATTAAACCCTTACCTTGCCAAGGTATATGACTAACACTATACATAGATAGATTTTAAAATGGTGTTATTATCTATCTCGAAATTTTGTCTTGTATTCATAATTTTCATCTTCTTGGCTTCACAACAAACTAGATTTTCGTTAAGAAATAACCGTATGTGAATATTTATTAGCAAAATCAGGAATCTTCTATTTCTTTACGACAGACAGCTAAGCAGACTACACTAGTTTGAAGCGCTTTTTCCTCTTTCCCTTTCCAACGACCACATCAAAGGACTAGGATCTACCGTACCTTGTCCATGAGCAATAGTGTCTGAATATGGTATTTGGCGGTTCGAGGATGTCTCGCGTGTTTTAACGTTATGCCTATGGCGTCTTGTATACTTCCCTCCCGTAGGGAGGTTTCTTATATTACTTCTGATAATAACTATACATTCTACAGGTGGCTTTGTTTTATCTCACACTAAGTATATAGCTCCAGAATTATTTATGTCGAGTGAAGTAGAGCTTCATTTTTTGACATTAACCTTCACTTATATTTATATTTAGTAAAACCAGAGTAAAACTGCGAAAATAGAAGCACTTTGTTATTGTTATTTGTTTACGTATTTAAGTTTATTTATTTTTATTTTTAATGTTATTTTTCAGATTGCCTTTAACGAACTGAATCCTTTCCCTATGAAGATGATAGCCGCGAAACGAGCTCATCACATGCAACTAGTGCAGGTAAATACAAAAAGCCCCCTTTTTTCTTTATTGATTCCCTAATTTGCATCTATCATAATATAGTAACTCTCACCTTAATTATTTTAATTGCATTTTGTTTAGGGACAATTAGACGAATTGGAAAAGATTCGAAAATCCGCTGTTAATCCTAAAAGGTCTAACACTGTTTACTCAAAAGATGATTTTTATTTTAGTGATGACGATTGAAATATTTACAAGTAAGCCCGTTGAATTTCTAATATCAAACCGAAAAACTGTTGGTTTTACACGCCTGTTTTATTTGCTCTTGAATATGTTGACGAAGAACATATCATTTTATTTCTGTGCATCATTTTGCTGTATGGCTCAGCATGATCAGTTTCTCAAATCAGAGGCCAAAGGTCACTGAAACTAGAGTGCCTTATGTTTGTTGGAATAATTTAAAGAGATACACCAGGCTAATGATTCAAATTGATATATTCATTATTTTATACGCTCTTTCGATTACAAATGAAAAAATTCAAACCTGAAGTATCCCTTTAAACTATCAAAAACATTATTACATTTTCCATTATGCAAATTTTGCTTTAGGATAACTGGTTTTATAATAATAACCGTATAATAATTTCCATAAGTATTGGTCTGTAGGCTATATCTTCTATTGCTTACCCCAGACACCTCCACTGTTCATTTCTCTCGCTTCCGAACATAATGCAATGTCTAAATTCACGATGGGCATACTCAAGTATGTCTGACCAAGGTATCTTTACCTTTTTGTGTTACAGAATACCTGGATCGAGTGATATCTGGTCTGGATTTCAAATTTTATAACTTAACAGATCTTTCAGTAAACGATATATTTTTTATAATTCAGTATATCAGAAAATATACCCACTATACTTATCACCGGTGAATTGCCAATCTTATTATACGAAGTATTTTTGATCTAATCACGAAAACCACTATACGCAGAAAAATTAAGCCTTAAGTGACTTAACATTAATACCCCGGTGTTTTTGTTATATACAGTATATAATTAATCAGGTTTTAAAATTTTCGAGTTTTTTATATTTTGATTTGTTTATTTACTTTGGGTTTTTCTCTTGTTTTTTATAAATTAATGTAGCTTAGTTTTTAAATTATACAGGGTGTTTTTGATAAGTCTGCCATAAATTAAGGAGGATGTTCTTTGGGAGATTTTGAGTCGAAAATGTTCTATGATATTTTGCCCTGTAGGGCCACTGTTTTCAGTTAAGATTGTAGTATTTTACGGATGACCCCTTTAAATTTAATTAAGAAACTGGTTTCTAATTTAATTCAGGGGTCATCCCTAAAACACTCCAATCATAACTCGAAAACAGTGGCCTTTACGGCAAAATGGAGATAGAAGTTACATTTTCGACTCAAAATCGACCAAAGAACATTCCCCTTAATTTATGGCAGTCTTATCAGTAACATCTTGTATAGAAAAGCATAATTAACAGTATCGCTACAGAAAATCACATAAGTATTAGTAATTGAAGTCTATTTTCAATGCAGATTAATCTAGAAATAGGCAGTATAATATAGTCAGTTAATTTTTAATCTCAGTATAATTTATAATTAACAAATACACAAGTAGTAAGTAGTACATTCCATAAAGGGCATTAATTACACTCAAAATCAACTACAAGCTTTACAGTATCTGATAGGCGCATGAATTTACTAAACAAATTATTGTATATAATATTACTTTTGGGGTTTAATTTTAATTAAGAATTTATAAAAAATAAATAAATAAATAAATAGGGGAATTTTACGTAGCCTTATAAATCTAGAAATTTATTTTTAATCGGTTTGAATTTTGTATTTCTATCAAAAATAAATCATTAAATAAATATATACTTATTATTAAATAAATCACCAGCTTTGAAACGCATCAAAGTCAAACCCACGCGAAGCTATACAACATATAAAACCTTTGTAGTGAAAGAAGTAGTTCCTTTATTCTGTAAAGTATTAATGTTCTGTCTGATTTTTAAGAAGCTAGCGGCGTCTGTGGACCTTTCTAATATTTCAACATATTTGAAAAAAATATTATTATTTGGCTAATAAAGAAATATACAAGTCTTTATTGAGCATATAACTATATTTAAATAGGATTATCGGATTAATATGTACATATATAAACTAACTCATAGAGGGTAGTAGGTTATTACTCCTTAAAGAGAGGCTAAAGAGACGAAAATCATTTTTTTTAATCGATTCCTTTACTATATTTATAAAATCGATTTTAATTCATAAAAATTATTTTCCTTGATATTTTACTATGTAGGTAGATTTAAACATTATTAAAATAATCGCGTAAAAATTATTTTATTTTCCTCTTCGGCCTCCCTTTAAAACAAGCTCGCTTTTCACAATCAGTTGTAATTTTAATCTTCCAATTTCGAACTCAAACACTTTCATAATTATACTAATTGATACGATAATTTTTTTATTAAGGTTGGAATACTGATAATTACAAAGTATATATATAAATATGAAAGTATATATTTGATACATGCTAGATTTCCTTATATTATTATCCCTACTTCAAAATTTGTAAGAACGCATAGGTGATCTGAGAACTTATGAATAGTCGCCATAAGTTTCTATGAGCTCATAAACCTCCATTGTGTCGTTATATATATTTCATTTATAAATTTCATCAAGACAACTAAAAATGAAGGTCAGAAATAATGATTACATGAAATTTGAAACAAAACAAAAAATGACTCGCAATGATGTACGGGAAGGGCATTTTTTTCAAGGACTCGTAGATAATATTTACAAGCAAAAATCACTAACGCGAATAAATTTATCGAGGAAGCTATACGTCGTTATGCCAAGCTTCGGACCGGGTCGTTGAAACTTAGCGCCTTATCTATTACGAGTTACGAGTAGGGATACCTAAAGGGGAGTGAAACCGAAGCAAAAGTCTAGAAATTCAACATTTTTTTCCCCAAATTTGCCCCGGGGTCCTGAACGGACTTGAAGAGAACGCAAAAACACAAAAATGGCGAAAGTAACGCTGTTACTATTAACGTTGGTCTACTTTATTTCATCGGCATTCTGTGACAATTTAGTAGTTAATACCGCATCAGGACCCATTGAAGGAATTGAAATTAAAACCGCGTTAGGTCAAAAGGTCCACGCTTATTTGGGTATACCTTACGCGGAACCGCCCCTCGGTAGCGCCAGATTTAAAGCGCCGGTACCTATAAAGCCTTGGACTGAAACATTATCCGCAAAGTCAAGATCCAAGTCGTGTTACCAAGCTGTTGGCCCGCACGGTCGTATTAAAGGTTTCGAGTGGTGGATTGCGGCTGACGATGACGTTTCCGAGGATTGTTTGACCTTGAATATATGGGTCCCTGAACCCGCCCCTAAAGACGCGGCTGTAATGGTATGGATTCACGGTGGAGCTTTCGAAGGTGGTACTTCGACTTCGGATAAGTACGATGGACAGTTATTGGCATCCCAAGGTGACGTCATTGTGGTTTCGGTAAATTATCGATTGAACGCTTTTGGCTTTTTGTATTTGGATCACGAGGATGTACCTGGTAATGCTGGACTTAAAGACCAAGCTTTGGCCTTGAAATGGATTCAGGAAAATATAAAAGCCTTTGGTGGAGATAAACAAAGAGGTAAATTGGAAATTAATTATATATAATTAATAACGGGTTCACAAGTCGCTTGCGCCATTCGTTTCGTACCCTTTCCGATCACCAATCAGCCATTAAGTTTTCGTAAAATCCTCCAAACGCAGAAAAAGAACCGCCAGCCAGGGAATTGTGGAACCTTTTTATTCAAATTCGAACCTATTTAAATCTAATTGAACACAATTTCTAGTGACCATATTCGGTCAGAGTGCTGGTGCTGCGTCAGTCGCTCACCACATGAGCATTCCATCAAGTCAAGGCCTATTCAAGAGAGTAATTGTCCAAAGTGGTAGCAGCAACGCCAACTGGGGCTTTTCAGATAAATTCGCTTCATCTAAACTTGGTGAATCAATCGCACACGCTGTTGGTTGCTCGAAAAACGCCAAAAAACGCGAGGACATAATCGAATGCCTACGTAAAACGGACGTTAAGACCCTAATTAAGAAGTCCATTGATGCCAAACCAACTGGATCATCGTCAATAAAGTTCACACCCGTTGTGGACGGTGATTACATTACTGATAGAGCCGACGTAGCCTTCTCTAGCCAGAAGGTTGATTCTGACATTGATGTCATGATTGGAGCTACCAGTGGTGAGGGTAGCATGTTCCTAGCCATGTTGAAGATAATTGAACCCAAAGAAAACTCCTTCATCAGCAGCAAAACCTTCTCTATCGTCATAAAAACGCTATTGAAAACCGACGACCCCAATGTGGCCAACTTAGTTCAACATTTTTATACTGATTGGGAAAACCCCGAAGATCCAGTGAAGATTAGAGAACAAGCCAATCATTTGGCCACCGATTTGATGTTTCTATGCAGTATTAACGCGCTAAATGATTTGTTAGCCAATAATGGGAATAAAGTCTATAGGTATCAATTTACTCATCATCCTTCCGTGATACCGATTCCATCTTGGTTGGGGTCCTTACATGGCGATGAAATAGACTTTATATTTGGTTGGCCATTGGACAAATCTAAGTCTTACACTGAAGAGGAAGCCCAATTGGCTAAAAGAGTGATAAAATATTGGACCAATTTTGCAAAATACGGGTGAGAATGGTTAACATATTGGGGACCGTCCATAAACTACGTCACACTCTTATGGGGGGGAGGGGGTTTCTAGATTTGTGACGGTCCGTGACAAGGGGGAGGGAGGGGTTCTTCGAGGCGTGACGTCACATTTAGCATTGATTTTGTTATGAAGTCCGTAAGAGGCCGATTGGTTCTCTTATGTTATAGAAGAGGGAAAGACAACATTCCATAGTCCACCGTTACAATAATTTACCAAAATTGTTATTCCATCATCGCTTAAATAGTAGAAAATTTATGCAATTATCAACTATTTACACTTTTATATAGCCAATTTAAATAGCGCATTTAAAATAAACAGCTTAAACTCCCTTATGTCTTTGTTTATTTGCCCCTATTATTTGTGAGAATGAATCAAATTCCCCTGTCGATTGAAATGGTTTCGATTCTTTGGCAAATTTTCTAAATCTCAAGCTCGATTAGACTGTTTTCGGTGACAGTGTCAAAACCTAAAAAGTGTGCCCCTTTAACTAAGCTTTATGGAACTTTTTTTTTAAATTCTAAAGGTCAATCAGAGTGAAAAAGCTTAAAACGGAAGAGAACTTGAATTTTCAGCCGAGCAAAATATTTCTGAGAGGGCGGCATATCACTCAAGAAATTAATCAATTTTAATTTGTAAATTAAGACAAATCATAGTGCGGAGGGGGGGGGGGGTTAAAGAAATGTGACGTGGTTTTTAGGGGAGGGATCTGAGAAAAGCGTGACGAAGCGTGATCTGGGGGGACGGGGGGGTCAGAAAATGCTTTTTTTCGCGTGACGTAGTTTATGGACGGTCCCTTGACGCGTTCTTGGAATCTAACCAAAGATGGTTTCAGAGACCCTAATGGAAAATCAAAAGATGACAATTTGGTATGGCCTAAATACTCAACAGAATCAAGGTCTCATGTGACGCTAGGACTTGAAACGAAAGTTAGCAAAGGACGGGACCTTAGAGTACAACAATGCGCTTTATGGGATAAACTTCTTCCACAAGTCATAGCTTCTGCCCGTAAGTATTATAATTCCTTTTTTTTTTTGTTTAGAAACAGGAAGTACAAGGAATTTCATTTTTTCAGATTCTGCAAAAAGTCAGTGTGGTAAAGTGGCGTAAACTGGTCCTCTAAATAGTTTACTTTATACTAAAGAAAAAACTGAAGGAAAATGAGATTGATATATTAATTGTATTATTTTAAATTTGACAAATTTTAAATGAAATTGATTAAACTTGGCATTAACATGGAACCTTTGGCACAAATTTATTATGGTTAATTTTGGCTCTGATATTTAGTTGGATTCAATGGAGTCAAAATGTTCAAGTCCCTAGGCCTATAACAAACCGGTTTATAGCTTTATTTTTGCCCATTACGTAACAAGGAAAGGTAAGCGTAATTTAAATCAAATCAACCAGTATTTAAATTACAGAAAAGTGGTTTTTCCCCATATGTATGACCGATGTTAACCATTTTTTCCTCCTTGCTTTGACATTGAGAGCGGTAGTTGTTCCTTTTAAACGTCTACAGCAAATACAATCAGTTATTAAATTCGTAACCGTCGCATCTACCGAAGATAGTTGATAGTAGTCTAGGCCGTCGCCTTGAAAATCGACTATTATTGAAGGTTATTTTTCAGTCCCATTATAAAGCGAGATAAAAATTGGAGGTTAGACAGATAAAAAAAATCAGCTCAACAAATATGAACTAGATAGAATATTTTTTCCACAATAAATCACAGTGACAGTTTCCTTGCAGTTAGCCCGGACGTCTCTTTCGAAATGGCGGACAAGTCTATGTTAATTGCAATTATAGTACTTGGTATTGGAATATATTTTTTTACTCAAAATGCCAGTGATACATCTACCAGTAATTCACCGCAACAAGCGAGTGAAGATAATAACCCCTCCCCGAATGACTTGCTAAAAGAGGTAAAAGATAAAGATGGAACTGAGTCACGTGACGAAGCCGGTTCGTGCTCGGACCCAAAAGGCGACGCAAAATCGTGTCAAAGTTCAGCCCAGAAACAAAGTTCAACAAAATACTCCAAAGAACAAAATGAGAAATTAACCGTCAGCACTACAACTGGTCTTATAGAAGGTATCGAATTAACTACCCCATTGGGTCGCAAAGTAAATGCTTTTTTGGGCATACCATTTGCGGAACCGCCATTGGGTGACAAGAGGTTTAAACCACCAGTTCCTATTAGCCCTTGGTCTGAAACTATACAAACATCAACCATATCAAAGCATTGCCATCAATTAGTTAGTCCCCACATGCGAATGAAAGGATTTGATTGGTGGATGCTGAAAGAAGACGTCGAAACGACTGAAGATTGTTTGATTTTGAATATTTGGGCTCCTCAACCCACGCCGAAAGACGCGGCAGTTTTGGTATGGTTGCACGGAGGTGGTTTCGAAGGGGGAGCAACCGGAGTTGAGCTGTACGATGGACAGCTATTGGCTGCCCAAGGGGACGTCATAGTCGTCTCCATCAATTATAGACTTAATGCCTTTGGATTTCTATATTTGGATCCTGAAGAAGCTCCTGGTAATGTCGGACTTATGGATCAAGCTTTGGGACTGAAATGGATTCAGGAAAATATTAAATCTTTCGGTGGAGATCCACGAAAAGGTAATTAACACTACTTTTACTCTATCCTTCATATTTTATTAATTCTATTTGCATTTAGTTACCATCTTTGGAGAATCAGCTGGGGGTGCTTCTGTTACCCATCACATGACCATTCCTTCCAGTCAAGGGTTATTCCAACGAGTAATTGCCGAAAGCGGCACTAGCAACTCAAATTGGGCAACTCTGACCAAAGAATCCGCGACAGAAATAACAGAAGCTATTGCCGAGAAAGCCGGTTGTTTATCACCTGGGAAATCGAAAAAAGACATAATAAACTGCTTAAGACAAGTAGACCCGGCAACCATTGTTCAAATATCTCACGGTATTCAACCCAAATCTTCACTTTTGAAATTTACACCCGTTGCCGATGGAGTTTACATCCCAGAACATCCAGAAACAGCTTTAGAAAATAAAAATTTCGATAGCGAGGTTGATATAATGTTGGGTGCGAATACGGCGGAAGGTCTTACTTTGCTCATTCCATTCGCGAGAGCCTTGGGAACCAATGAAGATTCATACATCAGTAAAGAAGACTTTACAAAAGCTATAAAACACCTATTTAAAAGCGACGACGAAACGTTGATTGCCTTAATTAACCATTATTACACTGATTTTGAAAATCCCGATGATTTAGAAAGAGTTAGGGAAAATGCCATTCATTTTGGTACCGATCTCATGATGCTTTGCGCCATCAATTCTTTTAGTGATGTTACAGCGGATAATGGTAACAGGGTCTTCAGGTACCAGTTCAGTCATCATCCTTCCGAAGTTCCTTTACCGAAATGGACCAAATCCTTGCACGGAGACGAACTATACTTTGTTTTTGGTCGGCCCTTAGACCCGTCAAGATCGTACCCTGAAGAGGAAGTTGAGTTGAGCAAACGGGTTATTGGATACTGGGCCAATTTTGCTAAATACGGGTACGTTTTAATCTTAGTTTTCAAATGAGTTGTCAGAAAACCTAATTTAAATGACAATACTATATGAAGGGATCCAAATGGGGAGTCACTTGGAACTAATGAACCAAAATGGCCGTTGTATTCCAAAAATAAAAGAGCGCATATCACCATTGGGCTGGAGAGTACCGTTGATGACGCCAGTAATCTTAGGTACCATCAGTGCTCTTTATGGGATAAGTTGTTACCTCAGTTCATTTCTGCTTCAAGTAAGTTTTAAAAAAAGCTTGGTATAATAAGTTTGACGCTCGTCCTTTAATAAATAATTTTATTTTAGTCAGCGCTAAAGAAAAATGTAACAAGGTGTAAATAACGTGTTAGCTGCAAGTACAAATAATGTTGAGATGGAAAATTTATTTGAAATTGATTGCCTATTATAATAAAATATGTATTTTACTACCGTTTTATGACGGACCTTTGTTTTATTTATTTATTTATTTATTAATTAATTAACTTTTAATTGCTTTTAATTTTTTGGCGCCTTCTATCTACTCTAATTTTAATAATTCAACGATTAATTTCTACTGAATTGACTTCCTCTTACATTTTCATAAAAAAGCTGTTGCCAAAACTAATGGCAAACAGCCAAATGTACGCGGATTAGGGTAAGAAGATTCGTCCCCTTTTTGCTTATTATATATTCAGTTTTAAGTTTTACTTTTGGTTCTTGTGGTGTATAGTCGTTAGTGAAAATCCGTTGACAAAATAAATCTAGATTCAGTTCTAGCGGAGAAATACTTAAGCGAGAACGTAGTAAAATCAATATGATTCGTGATATTATCATCTTTTTTGCTGTCGTTTATTTAATTGTTATTTTTGGAAACAAGAAAGAAACTACTACACCTAGTCACGCTTCCACGAATCAACATCGACATGAAGTTAGACAAGAAATTGATGAGCGTCGAAAGCAACAATTTGAGGAAGAAGAAAGGTACAGAAAAGCCCAAGTAGAAAAAGCGACGAAAACAAGATACACTGAAACTGATTCGCCAATAGATTCAAAAATGGAAACTTTAACGCGTGACAACCAACATGTTAACATCGTAAAAGACGTAGAAAAAGAATCTTGTGAAAATTCTGCCGATGGTGCATCTGGTTCGTGTCAGAAGAAGACTGAATATGAAGAGGATCTTTCGGTAGATGAAATTGTCGCTTCTAAATATGCTAAGGATATAAATGAACCTTATGAAGATTTAGAAAATATTGTTGCAAGGAAAATTTCAAAGGATGATGATGGAGATTTGGACGTTGAGACTGATATTCACAATGAATTGTAACGTAAAATAAATACTTTTTATAATCAAAATTTTTTGCGGATTATTTCATAAGTTGGACGGGTAATTTGTTTTAATGTTTTCCCAGGTTAACATCTAGAGCCTTGAATAGTCATAAGCGTTTTTCATTACTTTCATAGTGTTTATATGCTTTATATAACCAGAAATAATCCCGGTTTCGTATGACTGGGAGAATTTGTCTGTAGATTATCTCAGTTGTTATCACGACGTTAGGCAACAACGAGATTGAAAACACTTTAACCATTTTTATCAGTTACGAGCGTGCTTTCATCCAGAAAGAAGAGAAAATAAGTTTGCGCTATAATGCAGCTTCTATTTTACATATGTTTAATTATAGTTGCCAATTATTTTACCGCTACAAATGCCGAACTAAAAATTCAGACGTTATCAGGTCCCGTAGAAGGAATTGAAATTGCCACACCCGTTGGTAAAAAGGTTCACGGGTACCTGGGGATTCCGTTCGCTGAGCCCCCAGTTGAGGATCTAAGGTTCAAACCACCGGTTCCAAAGCGACCATGGTCAGATACCCTAAAAGCGAACAAAAAATCTAAAGGTTGTATTCAGGTTGTGTCGGAAAACTTAAGGCAAGGTAGTGAACGCTGGTGGCTGGCCAATGACGAAGATACCTCCGAAGATTGCCTCTTTCTAAATGTATGGGTTCCAACGCCGACACCGAAAGACGCTGCAGTCATGGTATGGATTTATGGGGGTGCTTTCGAAGCAGGGTCATCAGCCTTGGAAAAATACGATGGACAGATTCTATCGGCTATCGGTAACGTTATAGTCGTGTCTATCAATTACCGTTTGAGCGTTTTTGGTTTTCTGTATTTGGACCCGCAAGAAATACCCGGTAACGTTGGACTCATGGATCAAGCGTTGGGTATGAAGTGGGTCCAGGAAAATATTAAGGCTTTCGGAGGAGATCCAAATAAAGGTTAGATATTTTCTTTTCAACAAGATGAAATTGATGACCGTTATATCATTCCTTACTTAACAGTAACGATTTTTGGTGAATCTGCCGGAGGTGCCTCTGCAACCCACCATTTAACGATTCCATCTAGTCAAGGGTTATTTCAAAGAGTCATTGCTCAAAGTGGAACCAGTAACGCCATATGGGCCTACCATGACAAATACACCTCTTTCGCTCTCAGCGAATCCTTCGGCCACTCAACCGGATGCTCAAAAACCGCAAAAGAAGTCCAAGACATTGTAGACTGCTTGAGAAAAATTGACGTGGAAACCCTGGTTACTAAAGCCCTTGAAACGAAAATGGTTTCAGGCCGTCCACTTATATACGGACCCGTTGTGGATGGATCTTATATTCCAGACAACCCGCAGAATATCATTGCCAAAAAGAAAATTGATTCCAAGAAAGACGTATTGCTCGGCGCCAACACCGACGAGGGTAGCGTGTTTCTGGTCACCATGTTCAAGATTCTAGAAGCTAAGGAAGATTCTTACATAACTGAGAAGACATTGTCCAAGGTCATTCAAAACATGATGAAAACTGATGACGAAAATTTGGTAAATTTGGTGCAGCACTTTTATACCGATTGGGAGAAACCCGATGACCAGGTTAAGATACGGGAACAGGCTAACCATTTCGCCGGCGATTTGCTGTTTTTGTGTAAAATCAACGCTATGAATGATTTGTTAGTCGAAAATGGAAATAAGGTATACCGGTATCAGTTCACCCACCACCCGTCAGTTGTAAAGTTACCGTCTTGGATGGGTTGCCTGCACGGGGATGAGTTGGACTTCGTTTTTGGTTGGCCTTTAGATAAGTCTAAATCTTTTACCGACGAAGAAAAGAAATTGTCCACCAGGGTCATGAAATTTTGGAGCAATTTTGCTAAATATGGGTATTTGACTTTTGCCATAGCCTTATAATACTCTCTATAAATATGGATCGATCCATTAAAAACGGATGGAGGGCGTCTCGTGGTGACAAGTTTTGTCTTGCGTGAACGATACCGATACTACGACAGAGCCATACTTATAAAGATAATTAAAGGGTTACGCTTTTTCACGTTCTAAAATTCAAAACAGCTAACTAATCTTTTTACAGAGATCCCAATGGAAAATCGGCTAGTGAAAAACAATGGCCTCAATATTCTAAAGGCAAAAGATCTCATTTAAGTATTGGACTGAAAACCAAAGTGAGACCAGGCCGTGATCTGCGAATTAGACAGTGTGCTTTATGGGAAAAATTAATTCCACAATATATGGCCGCTGCTCGTAAGTATTTCCTAATAAACTCTCTTCGACGTAGGACTGATAAAATGCGTCACATTAATATATTTTTATAGATGCAGCCAAAGGTCAATGCGATAAAAAAATATAAGATATATGATGTATATATAATAATAAAGGATGTTGTGAAAAAAATGGCTTCATTCCAAAACTATTATATATTTTAGGCATTACTAAATTATTTCATTTACTATGAAAGTGAATAGATCATCATTAAAGTATCAACACTTGGCGTTTTTTCCTGAACATTGTACCGTAAAGTAGAGTTAATAAAAAACTGTAATCGAATAATCATTTTAATTCAAACCATTGAGAAACAAGCGTGAGAGAGGAAAACGGCACTTGTTCTTTACTAGTGGTAAATCTCTTGGCAAGCATACAAGCTTCAAATTAAGACTTGAGGTCAATTTTAATTCAAGGTTTTTTCTATTAGTGCAGATGTTTTTATCAGTTATATAAGGTACGTGTCATATATTGTGATATCTCCTATTTCTTCGCGCGATAACACGTTTCGAATTCAGTCTACTCCGAAGTACAAAACCGCGATGTTGCTTTTTTTCTTAAAGTGTTTAACCTTCATTCTCGTGTCCACGGTAAACGGGTCGATCGTCAATACCAAATCTGGTCCTGTTGAAGGTGTTAAATTAACTACACCATTAGGGAAAAATGTCGAAGCTTTCTTTGGTATCCCGTACGCTGAACCACCAACGGGTAATCTTCGTTTTAAACCTCCAGTACCAGTTAAAGCGTGGGACCATACGTTCAAAGCCAAAGAACTAGGAAAATCTTGCGTACAATTTGTGCCACCAGCGCACATTCAGGAAGGAATGGAATGGTGGGTCCCGCCAAGCAACGAAACCTCGGAGGACTGTCTAAACCTCAATATTTGGGTGCCTAATCCTGTTCCAAAAGATGCGGCGGTCATGGTATGGATATACGGAGGTGGATTCGAGGGCGGATCCAGCGCCACTTTCCTTTATGATGGTCAGTTGATGGCGTCTGAGGGTGGCGTCATTTTCGTGTCCATGAACTATCGTCTCGGCCCACTGGGCTTCTTATACTTGGATAATGAAGAGTCACCTGGAAATATGGGGCTTATGGATCAGGCTTTAGCTCTGAAATGGGTACAAAACAACATTGAGGCTTTCGGTGGTGATAAGCGTAAAGGTATGGTAGAATCACCATTTCTTAATTTTGGAAAGTTATTGTTCCATTTTAATCCATCAGTAACCGTCTTTGGAGAAAGCGCGGGAGGAGCTAGCAGTAGTTATCATTTGACCATTCCTTCAAGTCATGGTCTATTCAAACGCGTTATCTCCATGAGTGGAACGAGCAATGCCGTGTGGGGTAGTAATGACAAAAACAAGGCCAGTAGAATTAGTGAGCGGTTAGCGCAATCGAGCAATTGTCAGGCTGCTGAAAGGAAAGATATGGTGAATTGCCTACGAAAATTGTCATCGGAAGATTTAGTAAAAATCGCGTTTGATACGCCTTCCGATGGAATTTTATCACATCTTCCTGTTATTGACGGTGATTACTTAGAGGACCGTTCCGAAAAGTTGATAGAAATTGTGGACAAAAATATCGAAGTTATGCTTGGTACCACGACCGATGATGGTCTTATGTTTCCAATTCTTGAAGAAGTTGTAAAGCCCGTTGAAGACTCGTACATTGATTCTGAACAATTCCTACGGTACATAAAAGCTACATTGGGGTTGAAAGACGAACAAGCGAGCGTTGTCCGACATTTGTACACTGATTGGGAAGATCCAGAGGACAAACGTAAAATGAGAAAGCAATTAATTCATTTTGCCACGGATTTATTTTTTCTTTGCGATACCAATCGATTCAACGATGCCTTGGCTCGACATGGAAATAAAATATTCAGATATCGATTTGGACAACACCCTTCAATTCCGGAATCGCCGAAATGGATGGGTGCCGGACACGGAGATGAAATAGTTTTCGTTTTTGGTTTTCCATTGGTGAAAGGTAAGGGATATACTCAAAAGGAAGCGGAACTATCAAAGACCATGCTTGAATTGTGGACCAACTTTGCTAAATACGGGTAAGCCGATAAAAGAGACTAAACTTTTGCATCAAAGTTAATTTTATTATTCTTTTTCAAAGAGATCCTAATGGTCCAAGTAAAGCAGCGGACAGAAAATGGCCACAGTATTCGATCAAAGGTAGAAAACAAGTCTTACTTGATGACACATTGAAGTTAAAAGTGGGGTCTGGAAAAGACTTACGAATTCAAGAATGTGCCCTGTATGATAAGCTTCTACCGCAATTGCGGATGACAATCAGTAAGCATTGCACTTTCATATTTACAACAAAAACCCATACAAGATCTGAGCTATCCAAAGAAACAAAAGGGCTCCAGTGCTTTGATCTCGGGTGTATTTCTCCCTCACTTCATCCGCTACATTGGCAAGTTCATAACCAAAAGAAACGCCTCATGTAAACCTAAAATGGGTATTCATAACATTCTCAGGTCTAATATGGGCTCTTATAAATTGCTGTAGCAAATTGCTAATTTTCCAATGTTTGTTTTTACCGTTTAGACAAAGAAAAATTCTGCGCTTCTTCTGAATAATACCTCACAAAATGTCTTTTTTATATTTAGTTGTAAAACATCATTATTAATTAAGAGTTAATAATCAAGAATTTTGAATGTTGTGAAATTTGCCCTTCAAAAAAAAAAAAAAAAGCAAGAGAAAAATACTATAAATTTTTATTTCCTGTATAGGCTATATACTTTCAAAGTAATATAATTATCGGGCGTTACCACTATTGTTTGAAACCCGAAAATTAAAGCAAATTTCTATTTCTATTAGCACATCAATAATATACACATAGTTTAAATAATACACTTGTCTCTCAAAACAAAATTAATACGGAAAGGGTGAAACAGCAGTCTATGTGTTTGTCTGTGTGTGTCCGTCCGTTGTTACACTAGTGCACCGTGTTAGCAGTTCGCCTTGTGGTCATGTGGAAAGAAATCCTACAAAACCTTAATATTTGGTTTTCTCATAATGTAAAATTAATATATGGAAATATTTTTCGTAATTTCGATGCCTTTAGTAGTTTTGTAGCTTTAAAGCTCTGTTTCATTTTGATATCCCAAGAATATTTCTTATATTATTATTTGAAATGGATGTTTATATATTACTTAAGCTATACTACATCTGTTTATAGCATAATCCTTTCGTTATTGAACAAGAAGAACGCTACTATGTCGGTCAAATGAACTGTTATTTGTCAATAGGCCTAGTGAACCAGAAAGTAAACGCTAGGGTTTGGTTTTCGTTTCTGTAATGCAGAGACATTAACGGTTCAGAGTGAGCCGAAAGTTAAATAAACTTTTAAATAATCAGGCTTAGATTTTATAATTGAACTAGCTGTTAGCCGCGGCGTCGCTCGCGTGTAATAAGAGCTTCCATCAAAATGATGTAAAGAATGGGTAGATTTTACTGATGACTAATAATTTTGTAGCACCCTAGGAGCGAAGGCACTCGGCGCTGCCCGTCCGCCCGTCGGGACATTTTTTATTACTTTTCATGCGGAAATTATTCTATAAAGAGGGGTTTTTAAGTTTTTGGCCGCCATTTAAAAAGATGGCAACAAATCGAAACCAGTGTAGTAAATATTTGCGAAATCGGTTGAAACGCGAGGACTTTGTTGCATAAGGAAGATTTTTTACATTTCTGGGCGCCATTTTTTAAGATGGCGGCGGATTGGAAAAATATTTCTTAGTACGCGCCTACTACTTGTGAGTAACGTTCCTGCAAATTTTCAGCCTTCTAGGGCAAGCGGTTTGGGCTGGGCGTTGATTATCAGTCAGTCAGTCTGTCAGTCAGTCAGGACTTCGGTTTATATAGATATAGATAAAGCATCATGGTGAAAATCTAGGCCGCGTTCAGCAGAGCTCAGCGCTGTTAGCAGTGTCATACAGAAGGGGATTTTGTTTTTGAGGTATTATTACAAATAGCTCTTGCTGATTCTGATGGGACTATACCTATTTAATTGGCGTGAAACCAGTTGATCACGCGAGAATTTTAAGAGACATGTTAGTCTTTCTAATTTTAATTATAAAAGTTGTTCTTATCTATCTCTATAAATATGTTATCATACAATTTTTTTAAGCCTTAGTACCTTGCACGCTTTATTGCGCTAGCGTCATTTTTAAAACACCGATGACCGGAGAAAAGCGTTCAGCAAAGCTATGACGACAGAGCTCACCGGTTAACGTTTTCCAAAATCCGCTGTCTTTATTGGTGAGCTCTGCTGAAGGCAGCCCAGATCAGTGAAAGGTCTGATCGTAATCGGATTATAGCTTCGTGTTGTCATGCGTTATATGGTGCGCATTTACTTTCAGTGCGTGTAGCCACAAATAAGCTTTGGTGTTATGTAACGTTAACAGTCATGTTGACAAACTAAGAAAATCGTTGAGGTGAAACGAGAGGCTAGTGTTTACACGGCAACCCTGTTGTGAATCTGGCTTTGAACATAGAGGGTATACAGTTGAGGAGTAGAAAATTGGGCCTTTACAAACACATAAAGGTAATATCCCTCCATAGTTTTATCTCTTCATTTCCCGTTTTTCCCCCATCGGATGATTTTAATGTGTACAAGTATATCCTTATTGGATGTAAAATGTCGTCTGATTTACAGAATATTCGCTATGCTTTGTATACCTCTTTAATATTTCATAAAATTAACTTCAGTATTTGTTCATAAAAAAAAAAGAAACATTTCCATATCTGGGTAAATAAGTTTGTAAGTAGGCCTCCTCTTGACTTGGAGAGGTAATATTTTGGTTTTCCCAACTTGTTTTCTATTAGTGCAGATGTTTTTATCAGTTATATAAGGTACGTGTCATATATTTTGATATATCTTATTTCCTCGCGCGATACGTTTCGAATTCAGTCTACTCCGAAGTACAAAGCCGCGATGTTGCTTTTTTTCATAAAGTGTTTAACCTTCATTCTCGTATCCACGGTAAACGGGTCGATCGTCAATACCAAATCTGGTCCTGTTGAAGGTGTTAAATTAACTACACCATTAGGGAAAAATGTCGAAGCTTTCTTTGGTATCCCGTACGCTGAACCACCAACGGGTAATCTTCGTTTCAAACCTCCAGTACCAGTTAAAGCTTGGGACCATACGTTTAAAGCCAAAGAACTAGGAAATTCTTGCGTACAATTTGTGCCACCAGCGCACATTCAGGAAGGAATGGAATGGTGGGTCCCGCCAAGCAACGAAACCTCAGAGGACTGTCTAAACCTCAATATTTGGGTGCCTAATCCCGTTCCAAAAGATGCGGCGGTCATGGTATGGATATACGGAGGTGGATTCGAGGGCGGATCCAGCGCCACTTTCCTTTATGATGGTCAGTTGATGGCGTCTGAGGGTGGCGTCATTTTCGTGTCCATGAACTATCGTCTCGGCCCACTGGGCTTCTTATACTTGGATAATGAAGAGTCACCTGGAAATATGGGGCTTATGGATCAGGCTTTAGCTCTGAAATGGGTACAAAATAACATCGAGGCTTTCGGTGGTAATAAGCGTAAAGGTATGGTTAAATGATCAGTTCTAAATTTTTGTAAGTAATTGTTCCATTTTAATTTATCAGTGACCATCTTTGGAGAAAGTGCGGGAGGAGCGAGCAGTAGTTATCATTTGACCATTCCTTCAAGTCATGGTCTATTCAAACGCGTTATATCCATGAGTGGAACAAGCAATGCCATATGGGGTAGTAATGACAAAAATACGGCAAGTAAAATTAGTGAGCGGTTAGCGCATTCGAGCAACTGTCACGCCGGTGAAACGAAAGATATGGTGGATTGCCTACGAAAATTGTCCTCGGAAGATTTAGTAAAAATAGCACTTGATACACCTTCCGATGGAATTTTATCACATCTTCCTGTTATTGACGGTGATTACTTAGAGGACCGTTCCGAAAAGTTGATAGAAATTGTGGACAAAAATATCGAAGTTATGCTTGGTACCACGACCGAAGATGGTCTTACGTTTCCAATTCTTGAAGAAGTTTTAATGCCCGTTGAAGACTCGTACATTGATTCTGAACAATTCCTACGGTACATAAAAGCTACATTGGGGTTGAAAAACGAACAAGCGAGCGTTGTCCGACATTTGTACACTGATTGGGAAGACCCAGAGGACAAACGTAAAATGAGAAAGCAATTTGTTCATTTTGCCACGGATTTATATTTCCTTTGCGATACCAATCGATTCAACGATGCCTTGGCTCGACATGGAAATAAAATCTTCAGATATCGATTTGGGCACCACCCTTCAATTCCGGAATCGCCTAAGTGGATGGGAGCCGGACACGAAGATGAAATAGTTTTCGTTTTTGGTTTTCCGATGGTGAAAGGTAAGGGATATACTCAAAAGGAAGCGGAACTATCAAAGACCATGCTTGAATTGTGGACCAACTTTGCTAAATACGGGTAAGCCGATAAAAGAGACTAAACTTTTGCATCAAAGTTAATTTTATTATTCTTTTTCAAAGAGATCCTAATGGTCCAAGTAAAGCAGCGGACAGAAAATGGCCACAGTATTCGATCAAAGGTAGAAAACAAGTCTTACTTGATGACACATTGAAGTTAAAAGTGGGGTCTGGAAAAGACTTACGAATTCAAGAATGTGCCTTGTATGATAAGCTTCTACCGCAATTGCGGATGACAATCAGTAAGCATTGCACTTTCATATTTGCATAAAAAACCCATACAAGATCTGAGCATGTTCAAAGAAACCATTAGGCTGCAGTGCCTTGATCTCGGGCTTCTTACTCCTTCGCATCACCGCTGCATTGACAAGTTCATAACCGAAAGAAACGCCTCGTGTAAACCTAAAATGGGTATTCATACATTCTCAGGTCTAATATGGGTTCTTGTTTGATGTAGCAAATTGCTAATTTTCCAATATTTGTTTTTACCGTTTAGACAAAGAAAAATTCTGCGCTTCTCCTGAATAATACCTCACAAAATAAATATTTTTTAATATTTAGTTGTAAAACGTCGTTGTTAATCAAGAATCGAGTATTATGAATGTTAATTGTTAACTTTGCCCTTCAGAAAAAAAAAGGAATAGAAAAATACTATACATTTTCATTTCCTGTATTGACTATATACTTTCAAAGTAATGTAATTATCGGGCGTTACCACTATTGTTTGAAACCCTAAAATTAAAGCAAATTTATATTTCTATTAGCACATCAGTAATATACATATAGTTTAAATAATACACTTTAACCCTAAAATTTTCTCACCTAATAGGTTTTTTATTCATAAATGAATTTTCCCATTGTATTAGGTTTCCAAGTTTCCAGACACTTATTAAAGTTAGCAAAACTTTGATTATAAAATGACGTACTCTATTTGGGCTCTCTACTGCGTTATAGTCGGACTTGTATACGTATTTCGCGGTGACCGATGTGACAGAAATGACGTCATGATTCACACTGAGTCTGGGTCCATGTTGGGTTCCAAAATTCTATCAACAACGGGGAAGTTTGTGAACGTTTTCTTAGGCATTCCTTACGCTGTTCCGCCAGTAGGATGTCATCGTTTTCGGCCACCATTAGACATTGAAAAGTGGTCAGGTGTCCTCAACGCCAAGGTTTATGGTCCGGCTTGCTTACAAGTAGTGCCACGATATGTTTCTCGACCCCCTGAATGGTTAGTTCCTAAGAGAAATGCGACGTCAGAGGATTGTTTGTACTTAAATATCTGGACACCGAATCCCATTCCAACTAAAGCCCCAGTTATGGTGTGGATACATGGTGGCGGTTTTTCCCTTGGCTACGGGTCCTCCTCTAAATACGATGGTCAGATACTGGCCTCGGAAGAAAATGTCATTGTGGTTACTTTAAATTATCGCCTATCTGTTTTTGGGTTTATGTATCTCGGAGCTGAGGAGTTACCCGGAAATGTTGGACTTATGGATCAAGCTTCCGCTCTACGATGGGTCAAAAGAAACGTGGCTAAATTTGGTGGGGATGTGAATAGAATAACCCTATTTGGTGAATCGGCCGGATCAGCTTCTGTTGGATATCAGTTACTGATACCATCGAGTAGGCATCTTTTTAATCGCGTTATCATGCAGAGTGGAACCCCATTTAATGTATGGGCCTTTTCTGAAGAGCCAGCGGCCATGGAAATGACCTTTAAGGTATAAAATTAAACCCTATTAAATTATTTATCAATTAACTAACTATCAATTTAAAAGTTTGCGGCTTCAGTCGGGTGTTCAGCTTACCCAACTTATCCTCACTACCATCCTAAGGATATGGTTTATTGCTTACAACAAGTACCGGCTGAAAAACTAATTATGGCTGCTAAGAATGTCAACCCAAGAGCTGGGGTCACTTTTACGCCCGTTAGAGATGGCAAGTACATACCTAAAGACTTGGACACGACAATAGACGATGTACCAAAGGAAATAGAAGTACTTATCGGGACCAATACCGGTGATGGCGTATACCTTATGTTAGCGGACAAAGTAGTTGCCTTCTCTCAAGACGCTATGGTGTCAAATAGGAAATTTGTGGATTACGTTTACTCCTTGACAGAAGTTCGACGTGACGCGAAGGGAAGGCTGCTAATGGATTTGATTAGATTTTTTTACACTAATTGGGACGATCCAACAGATCCATATTTGTTTCGTGATCAAGCCGTTAATTTTTCTGACGATTTCTTGTTTAATTGCGGTGTTACATTGTTGTCCGATATGCTAAGCGCGAATGACAACAAAGTTTACAGGTATTGGTTCGATGTTCAACCATCGGTCAGGAGAATTCCTAGCTGGATGCGATCTTTTCACGGTGTTGAAATGGATTTTATATTCGGGTTTCCGTTGGATCCAACCAAAGGCTTTACCGAAAATGAAACTGTGTTGTGCAGGAATATGATGGGCCTTTGGGCCAACTTTGCACGTAATGGGTAAGTCAATTTTTCAAATAATGAAAATAGATTACCCGAAAGCATTTAATGATAAAATTTCAGATAGAATTCACTAGATATATCAGTTCTTTAGGTGATAGCTTTGGGTTGATCTTTTAAATTTCAATATGCCTTCATTCCAATTTAATTGAAATGAAGTTTTGCTTCATAGAAGTCCTCAATCTACGTGGCCTGATTATAATCAACGTGAGAAGAAATATTTAATGATTAATTTGAATTCGTTTGAGGTTAAAGCCGGAATTAGAAATCAAGCTTGTACTTTATGGAATTATCTATTTCCAAAGTTAAAAACCCTCGTTTAAAAGGATTTTTTTGAAATATTAATTTTAATATAAATAAAAAATAATCATATACATAGTCTAACATTATTTTTGTAAACACACAAAAATTACCGCAATTTAACCGTCAACATCTCTGAGTCAGGACTGAACTACATTAATAAAATACATGTGCCGCGTTGTTGTTGTAGTGTAGTTGTAACAACTGTTTTACACACACCTACTCGAATCAAAAGTTTGCCGCTTAAAATAAAGGCGAGTACAAATTAAAAATGCTGTGTTCAAGCGTTATTTTCTCGTGCTTTATAATGATAATGTCTGTGGACGCGAAAATCTCAGACGCTCCTTTTGTTAGAACAAGAAATGGTGATATTGAAGGCACTCGTCTTACAATACAGCCTAATCAGACGGTCCAACTATTTCGTGGTATCCCTTACGCCAAGCCACCAGTTGGACCACTTCGCTTCAAGCCTCCAGTTCCGAAGGAATCATGGTCTACTACGTTTAAAGCAATCTTCAAAGCAATTGGCTGCTATCAGTACATTACCCGTCGGTCTGTGGAAATATTTAAGATTGAGGATTTCGCTATGTCCGAGGATTGCCTCACGTTAAACATCTGGGTTCCTGAGCGATTCGATACTAAGAAAGACCTCGCAGTAATGGTCTGCTTACACGGTGGTACATTTTGGTACGGCTCAACTGAGGCCAAAATATTCGACTTTGCCTTCCTGGCCACTGAAGCTAACGTCATCGTTGTCTCCATGAACTTTAGACTGAATGTATTTGGTCTTCTTTACTGGGGAGATGAGGAATACCCGGGTAACTTAAGCCTAATGGACCAAGCCTTGGCTTTGAAATGGATACACGAGAATATTGAATCGTTTGGCGGCAATACTAACAAAATCACCGTTTTTGGAAACAGTGCCGGTGGATCCTGCATAGAGTACCATCTCTTAAATAGCCAGACTCGAAAGTACTTCAACCGAATTTATTTAGCAGGGTCTTCCTCGGCGTCCTCGTTTTGCGAGACTCGAAAAGAGGCTATAGAGCGTGGGTTGAGTTACGCGCGTCTTTTAGGCTGTGATACTGTGAATAAGACACTCCTGGAGAACTGTCTACTTACCATGGAGCCCACACGTCTTATGGAATCAATATCCATTATCCCTCATTCGAATTTAGGTTTGAAGCATTTCTTACCTTTTATTGATGGTAAACTCATTCCCAAGCACCCTTATATCATGCTGAAAGAACAAGCTTCCGATTTAACTCACGATGTCTTGTTGGGTGTCAATTTCAAAGAAGGATCTGCGCGAGCCTTACAGTTTTTGGGGAAATCTAATCCGAACACAAATGATTTTTCCGCATTCGTAACATTACACTCGAAAGAAGAAAACCAGACGACGTTGGAAGCCATTAAAAAAATTTATTTAAACGATTTTCGCTGCGAAGATAAGGGTAGCGTCGTCAGAGATGCCATGATTGATTTCGCTTCCGACTACTTATTTTTTTGCCGCGCTGATATTTTTGTCGAATTCTTGACGAAGTTCGGAAGATCCAAAGGGAAGACATTTTTATTCCAGTTGACTCATAGACCAAAGACAAGTCCCTTGCCCCATTGGGCCGGAACTGGACATAGCTCTGATTTAGGACTTGTGTTTGGACACGTCTTGAACGAGTCACTCCGCCACGATGAAGAGGATAAACACGTGTCTAAAATGATAATGACGTTTTTGGGGAACTTTGCGCGCTATGGGTAAGTACCTACTACTTATCAAGTACTTAACCCTTGATAGTATTGATCGCGTAGCGGTCGGTGGTTTGTTAGATCAAAAGTCACGGTAAGTAGAAAATATAATTTTATTTAATAGACATCCAACACCATTTGGGAGGCCACTTAAGTGGTTCGAGTACGAATCAAGGAACAAGTTATTTCTTAAAATTCAAATGGAGCCCGAAATTGAACACGGTGGTATTCCTTCAAAACATTGCTCATTTTGGAGTCAATATTATCTAGAACAAGAAGCGAGAATAATCAACTTTTCCAATGAAGAACATTATTGATCAAATACCGATGGTTATTTTTTAAAACGTCAGAAATATACTTCAATCAAGGATCCTCGCTTCATACATTGAATTTCCCCGCTCTTCGATGCTATTAGCGACATCGATACAAAATCTTATTAACTATTTTAAATATTAAAAATATTTGATAAATTTATAAAATCTATAATAAATTCTAATTAATATTTAACTATGATATTAGTGGAAAAAACTTGTAATTTTATTAAAACTTTATATTCAAAATATAGATATTTCCTTGTACCGCCCCTAGAGGACGCTAGCAAATTAGCCTTGGTACAAGAGCTCAATGCGTTTGAAACCACGTGCGCTTAAGCATGGTTGGACTTTAACCTCCCAAAAAAATAAATGTTTAATGATGTAGCTGCTTCGACATTTTAACTTTGACCCCCTCCCCCCTTTCAGTCTTTCTTCAAACTAGAACCTAGTGTGACGTCAACCATGCTATTTTCCCATGACTTCCGAACTGAACATTGGTATTGAAAACGTATTTTGGACTCTGACCTATGACGTCAATTTCCGCTTACTGGTTTTGCCACGTTTAGTCGATCTAAGCAGTATTCTAGTAATTTCTTTGACCCTGGTAGACAATGAAAAAATCATTACCGAATTTTATTCTTTCGTCAATGTGGATCGCCGATTTTGTTGTACGAAGGTTCGTATTAATTACTTTAATTTCAGTGGTTAGTGTAATGAGTTTTAATTACTGATGAATAATTAAGAACGTATTGGTAACGTCAGTATAATTAATTATATTTTCTGAGATTGGAAAAAATAGACGTATTTATGATGGACGTTTATTAGCATAGGCTTAAGTTTTAGGAATTATTATTCGATAAATTAGAGCAATTAGGTTATTTTAAATTAAAAGCTAATTTTATGAAGCCCCAGCGGACCTTTCGTAATTAAAGTCTTATTCTTAAACCCTAATGGGCTAAAAAAATTCAACCTGACCCCCAATTGAACCTAAGCGAAACATAAAGGTAACCTTTACCGTAATCTAAACCTAACCTTACGCGAGCTACAACACCATAATGGTGAGTCAGGTTGCCGTCTTATCTTCGCCTAAGGTTTTTAAGCGAGAAAAATGCTAACAACAAAGTGAAATTGAACTGGAAACGGATTAAAAATTAAGCAATCGGATCACGCAAGAACTAGAAACGAAAAACATTCGAATAAACCACAAAAAAGTGGGGCTAACAGCGATAACTCCACCTTTCGAATTACAACAACTCTATTCGTGACTATGACTTATGGTAATTAAGTGGGAAAAAATAAAATATTTTGTGATATCTTTATCAGATATTACTAGCAGAAATTAAGCCCCAAACGACAAGCAACGATAATATATACTCGGAGCCCTTATTATAGACTGTCTTAAACAAACGTCGTTAACTAGATAGGCTGGGAATGTATATAGTCTCAATGTTTCAAATCTCCATTTCGAATCTAAGAATCGAGTAATTAACGTCTTCATATATATTGGGGACCCCAAAAGGAACGCGCTGACAACTAAATAAGTACATTCGATGAAAAATGCATCTTATTTCTTACGGGGACAATCTTACCTCGAAACAAGATGGACAAACTAGTTTGAATATCGTTTTACACCTATAGAAAATCACAACCCATAATTGGTAAAGCCCGTGTATAGGGGTGAGTTTACTAAAAGTCTCGGTTGAAACGCACGGACGTTATTCTGTTAGAAGTTATAGGTTGCCCTTCTGGCCGCCATTTTCCAAGATGGACACGGATATTTCTAGTTGAGAGTACCCTCTATGGTTAAGACAAGAAGTGATATCTAGTTTATTAGGGAGAAGGTATAAATTCGCCACATTTCCAGCTTCATATCCAGTCCAAACGTAGGTCTGGAGTTAATCCCCGCCTCTAAATTACAACCAGCATCTCATTGGTTCTTGAAAACTCACGTCAGCGCGACGCGAATGACGGAAATTAGGCATTTCCGACTGAGGAGAGGCGAAATAGCCCTGTCTCCTTTTACGTCCCCCCTTGTATTTTGAAAGGGGGACTGGGACTATGGCGCGCGCGAATACTTAGGCATCTTATACCTTCTCCCTAGTAAACTAGATATTGCTTCTTGATAGGGGTGAGTTTACTAAAAGTCTCTGTTGAAATGCAAGGACGTTATTCTGTTGGATGGTATAGGTTGCCTTTCTGACCGCCATTTTTCAAGATGGCCTCGGATATTTCTAGTTGAGAGTACCTTTTATGGTCAAGGGTAATGTTTTATAGTAATTTTCATCTTGATGAGTAAAGCTGGGCGTTGTTGATTAGCAGTGAGGACGTTTAGGTATGGATTTCAAAGTGCTCATTATAACATTTTTTGACCATACGCGTGATACAATTATCACTGTTTATTTAACTTCATTTAGGACGTCCCTAAAAATGGTTGGAGAAAAAAATGAGTAATACCATAAAAAAACCTATACGATATGTACGATTATTTCCGCAAACCAATTATACGATACAGTTTTTATTCTTCGAGAGCCCCGAGTGTAAAATAAATTCCGCGCGACCGAATGGTAATGGGGCGCGACTCGAAGTAGATAATCAAAGGGTTTTAAAGACCGCCATTGCAAAAATTAAAGAAATAAAATAAAAATCGCCAAGTATGAAAAAAAAACACTGATATTTTTTTCCGAATTATGGCGGACCGCATTCTACCACGGCGTCGAAGGCTCCTTATAAACTTTTGATTAATGAAATTTCTTACAGACGTCCCGCGCGTGCCCGGGGGTTCCAATCCCGCGTTCCCAAAAAAAAAATCAAAATAAGAGAGGGCCAATACAGACTGAGCTTTTGGTATTCAAAACGAATATAATCGAGAAATCGAAATCTTAATCAATTCTAGCCAAGTTCCGTCGCTAATTTTCAGGGAGTCGGATACTTGAACCGCTCGAACCTCTTACGTTGTATTAGAAACCCAAAGTTAAACTAAGTCTAACTTCGGAAATACTATTTAACGTTAGTGTCCTACTCCTGGCTTTTTCCCACCGAGGGCACATCGTCAACTAGGGGCTTTAGGGTCTGAACTCAACCCGAAAGAGGTTCAGTTTGTAATGTCGCCAAGAAGAATTAAAATGCGCTTAATTATAGGGCGGACCATTATCTGACACTTTAGAATTCAAATCTACCTTTGCAACGAGTCCTTTAGACGTCCTACAATCGTTTAACGAATGACCAAGTGTCTTTTGGTGGGAAAATTGCCTTGGTAGTTTTGCATAATGATATTTAGGACGGTTTATTAGCACTTTCAAAAGTACTGCGTTTCAACAGGATATTTCTTTCGTCGTTAAGCCAATAACGACCTTCCATTTATCGCAATTTATAAAATATCAGGGTTCATTAAGTTGAAAATAAAAAAAAAATATATATATATTTAAACTTCATCCAATACTAAATAGAAGGCGATACCAGTCTTACTCTTAAATTAGTTTTAAACATAGGGGAAATTAAGGTTGTAGCTACGTTTGTAAAAGGGTTTGATTTTTCACTCTCAGGGAGGGACAATCGTTTCGACCCCCTAACCGTGTGCTTATCTGTGCAACTTCTAGTTAATAAACTTCTGGTTTGCACCATATCTTATATATTCTTACGATAGTATTTGTTTGTTTGTTCTTAATTTGATACCGAATTTGACCACACTTCATGGTTGATATCAGCAAGATATCAGGATTTAGTAGTGGTTTGTTTTGACTCTGAATATAGTCTATTTTTTTAAGGTTACGGTTTATGTCCTACACATTTAAAAAAAATATATATATTTTCATTATCATTTACAGATGACGTGGCCTTTCAGCGTTGCACCATTTGCACGGAGCAAAGTTCAAATATCTTGAGTCATCGCGACGATTCGAGAAACCTGCGCAATCTTTGAGCCGAAATTGACGTTTAAGAAAATTAAAAATTTCGGGTTGATTGGACTCATCAAATCGAAACTCCGTCCACCCATTTTGGTATTGACTCTTCGTTAAAACCGCGACAAGAAAATCGAAGGCCCTAATCGGCTTAATTAATCTAAGAAGCTCGATGCGCTAATATTAAAGAAGCAATTTCTGACGTCGACTTTTTTTCTGGCTTAGATGGACGCCGGTTGATAACGCGTGCTTGGACTGCTAAATGTCGGTATCTACTCATCGCCTCGATCCGTGTGTCGGAGTGAGAAAATTTCAAAGACGTCCTCTAAAGGCGTACAACGGCCAGCGTTAAATCTGTTTCAAGAGACTAATTACGAACGATTTTCATACGATATTCGTATTTTAACGGCTCGTCCAATTAAAGTCAACGTTTTCTTACCCTCTGCACCATTGATGCTCTCGACAAACTGGATGCTCGACTCAAAACCAGGAATTCGACGTATCGACGAGGTAAGAACTAGATTTCAAATTGGTTGTTTTTGTGTGTGTATGTTTGAGACCATTATTCAAAAATGTGTTATTGACGTCATATTGCAATGTCACCGCCTGCAGACTCTTACATTTTTATGGTTACTTTAAGTCCGGTTGAAGTGGCAACAAAGAACTTAGTGTCACCTTTCCATGGTATTGATTGACCTTTTGACCTCTATGGTGGGCTATTTTTTTAAGGAGCCTTGAAAGCTTGATTAGCTTTGGTCATGGTTGCTCCTTGGTAATAAATGATCAATGATCCTTTATAAGTAATTTAATTAGTCCACTTAGGATGATTAGCCATTGTGTTTAAACCCCATTATAATAATATTGGTTGGGTTTCCTTGAAGTATAAATAACCTATGATCATGACAATAAGGTCAAATTTCTTATTAATTTATTAGACTGTTAATTGCGTTGCACCACATTAGAGTCAACATTTATCCTCCAAACCATAACAGAAATAAAGACATGGCCCACTGTGATCACCTTCCACGGTTATTTGGGTAGAGATATAGGTGTCACAGTAGGCTACCAGTTCTGTTTCCGTTAAATACTAAATACTATACTTAGTTTTCAGATCAGGAGGCTACTCTCTTTGGTACTGCACTTTGCCGGCCAAGTAGCCTGGCCTCCTAGTTTGAAAACTATGTATACCACGAGGCGCCCCTCTACCCCATTCCTTTACTTATAAACAGTATGCTAGGCTTATGATAAACCCTGATGGGGAACAAAAATTCTTAACGCGTCGGATGAAAAATTATCAGTTAGTTTCAAAGAAGGGAATGGATAAGTTCAAAAGGTCCGAGCGAATCATTTGGAAGAATGTGTGAAAATTATCGAGCCGCGCCAATTTTTACCGGCTATTTGTTTTGTTAAAATCCACAATCTTTCGCGAGAGAGCACTTCGAGGTGTTAAGAGTAATAAATTAAACGCGATTGCCATCTTACCTTTCAAAATTGTTCCCGAAGTCCTTTTAAAAAATATTTTACACCTTAACGAATGGAGCTTTTTTTTTTTTAGTCGAAATAGCTGGGGTAAAAATTTTAAATGGAAGTTTTGAAATTTTATTTTTCGAGATGATTGCTTAACAAAATATCTTCAGTCCCACAGTTTTGATGTATTAGTATATCTGGCCTTAACTTCTTGAACTTAGTGTGTGAAAAAAAATGTCTTCAGAAATGGGTTATGTCAAGTTTTACAACGTCACTCCAGCATATGATGTGTTGTTCTCTGATGTTTTAGCTTTAGCATCGTACGTTATGTGCTATACATAGTTTTCAGACATGGTGGATTCATACCATTTACGCTAGGAGGTCAGGCTATTTGGCGGACAATGTGCGATACAATTTTGTACGCCAAGTAGCCGAAAATCCTGGTGTAAATGGTATGAATCCTCCATTTCTAAAACCATGATAGATGGATTTCCAAAACTGAATTAAAAGTGCAGTAATTTTATTAATGTTGCCCGTGGGTTCTATTGAAATAATGTTTCATCTCTTCGGTAGATCCATTGTTCTTAAGAGTATAATTAACTCTTTAAATATACCCTGTTCATTTTATTGGCACCTCATTACTTTGATAAAACAGCTAGTGTCTTGAAGTTGAAACTTACTTCCTACTTTAAAATGAGTTCTATTATTATCGATTTCGTGATAAAGGAATTTTAAATATCTTCGACCACAATCTCTTTGCAGTTTAAAATTATAAAAATTAAATTGTGGGCAGCTCCTTCGACATTAAAAATGAATCAACTTAAGATTACAATCTTTGAAGTTTCATGATTAGGCTTAGCTCTCTATCCTCAAGAATCTTATTCCTCGTTTATTATAGTGAAGCATATTTATCTATCAGTCCAGAATCAAACAATAATCTTAGAAGGTAACTTTGCTATATACTTAAGCCGTGACAGCATCAACCTTGGGTCTGTCCTCTTAGCGTTATTCCTTGTAAAATTTTTGAAGACAATCGGAAGAAACCCGGGCACTTTTGTCTAGTCATAATTTGAGTTATAAGTCAAAGTTAAATTTGAGTCTGTTAACTTCTTGAATGATTAGTCATGTCTTAAGTGTTAACCACGACGAGTTGATTGTAAAATATATTTCTCACTAAAAGTACACCTGAATTAAGGTCAATAGAATTTGTTAACTCTAAAACAATATTTTAAATAATCTTCCAATAATTAAATTGCAAAGTTAATTTACTAAAATGTTTGCTAATGTCGTGCCTTAAAACCAGCTAAGCTTTAGAACTTGGACACGGTGTTGCCTTTGCGACAGTTCGTAAGTCCCATCACGAGTCCGTATTCACTCTAATTCAACGTTACAATTGCAAGTTTATGTTAGATTATAATCTGCACCGTATAATAAAATTTATATTAACCATTCAGGACCGCAAAATGAGAACATTCATATCATAAATATAAAAAGGCCTTAATTTCCATTCACCAGTGTAAACGAGACTAAAACTTTACCCCGCCAATGGCACGCAACGTAATAATAAATAATAATTATCTCCTCAATAAGAGTGGAAAATTAATTGCACTGAAAATTAGTCGATTTCGAGGACTTTTCTTTGTATTTTTTTTGTTTAAACAAGACACTTGCAATCAAAACAATTTTAACCCGAGGTTATCTCCGCTTGAAATCTATAATTTGGTTCAGTTCAATTTGCGTCATAGATCTAAGAGTAGGCGCTGTATAATTATTAGTTTTCTATTAACTAACTTTAACTGTAACGACGAAGAAAAAAGTCATTTGGACTTTACTTTCAAGAAGCCAATATAATAAAGCCGCATATGAGGGTGGGGAAAAAAAGAGTTCATGACGTGCCCCGCCAATTTGATTAATAACTCGAGTAATACAAAGAATAATTTTTAAGTTTCTTTATTTGATTAAAAGTTGAAATTATGAGTTATGATGTGTCAATAACGCGTCTTGACGCCTTCTTCGTCCTTACGGCTGTTGCTTTATCAATAGTTGAGCACTCGTTTCCGTCAGGGTTTCCTTTTGTTGGGGTGTCTTCTCGCTTTTTAATTTCTTATACAAAAGGACTAGATAATGTTGTTGGACACAAAATTCATCAACCAGTTTCGTATGTGTGTGTTATAGATTGGGTTTTAACTTTTAAACCAGAGCTGTATGAAATTGTAGGTTAGTGGAGATTTATATTATTGAGTTTAATGTTAGAGTAAACCCAGAAACAGTTATAATTTGGGCTTAAATATCAACATAGTGCATTTAATTTTAATCATGGTTTGGCTCCTCATCAAACTTCAAATGGGAATCGCACCGAGCTAGGGTGAATTCTAAAATTGTTTGGTACTAAAGTCTCAGCAATCAACCCACAAACCTCGTCTAGACGTGGGACAAAAATCCTCAAGCGGGCCTTGGCAAATAATTAAGCACTAGATGAAGGAGATATTTATCGCGTTTGTCATTAAGTTTAGTAACCTTGCTCCAAATGTTCTGATGTTGGGAAGAATCATGTTACAAATGGCCCGCTTTTTGGTACAATGCTCTCGAAGAGAAGTATTAGAACTCTTAGTATCAAGTCACAAACGTCTTATGCCTGGGAGAACATTTTGTCTTATAGTCATTACAATCTTGTTTCCTTCATGTGGCACTCGTACGGATAATTACAACTCCTTTTGAATTTGCGTCGAAATGGTGCTATCTGTCTGGGTATTGTCACTCGAATCTACGAAGCCCTTCTATTTCGATCTACCTTGATTATGTAATGGCTTAAAAAAAAGGTGTCAAAAAAGAAATGTTGGAGTGCACTGACACCTCTGAATTTTTGTGGCCTGTCTCTTTTATCAATTAATTACGTGGTTTAGGGGAAATACCATTTTGGAAGTCGTAGCGGCTTCTTGCAAGAAAAAGAAAAAGAAATATAGAATTCCATTTTAATTGACAGTTTTAATATCAGAGATCGCGTGACGCGAGAGTTGCAAATATAAAAATGCACCATATCATTGCTTCTATAATGTGTCATCTTGAGTCTGACTTAAAACCTGGGGTTTTGAAAATACCATTTAATTTCCTCCAGACTATTGCTTTCATTTGCATTTTTTTACGAACTTTATATTGACAAATACAGTTGCGAAACGTAGTTGAACTGTGTGTTAATTGCACGGATAACGTTTGGGTTTTTAGTATGCGATGGAACCAACTAGCTAGGCCTCATTTTAAGGGTTCAGAATATAGACTAACTTTGAGACGTCAGTTCAACGCTGTGAAATACTTGGACAAATGCTTGTCGAAAACAGTCCTGGAAGTTGACGCAATCTTTTGAGTTAGGATGATGTATGTTATAAGTCCCTTAATCCCTGGCGTTGCCATTAAGTTGCATCTTTCTTAAAACCAATATTTCTCTTTAAAATTACATGTTGATACCAGGGGATTCAAATTTTATTCGTTACATTTAAGAGTTATTTCCATTCAAGATTAAACTAGTAATTTCACTCCACAATCGATCATATCAACAAGTACCTTTACCACCCAAATTGAGAAAAATGATATTACGGACATTAACCCACGCAATATAAATTTACAACTGTATATATATAAACCTTTAATTACGATTTCAAAATTGAACAACCTCACCTAGGGACATAGTCCGAGAAATGTCTGTTTCGTTCGCATTAATTGGATATGACAATAACTATGATGGAACGCGTGTTTTTTTTGTCTCGTTGCGATGGTACAGGGAAGGGATACGGGACCTTTAGAAGTTGATTTGGTATTAACGAAACGTTTCCAAAATGTTAAATTTTTCTTATTATTAATGATACATCAAGGAGAAAGGGTTGCCCAACAGCAGCAAACTTTAAAAAAAGGGGGAAGAGCTGATCATCTTTGGTGGAAAATTGTGATAAATTTCATTCTTTTTGAATCCGGACGTTCCCGGTTTTCGTTTGAGGATTCTTGAGGGTCGGTTGCGATTCTTATCAAAGTGGGTGGCTTGGGACTATCTTGTACTTCGAAATACTCTAATTTTAACCCTACTTGGCTGTGTGGCTGTATTTGCTTTTAAATAATTGAAACTTTAACTTGTTTCGATGTTTAAATGAACATTTCTAGCTATTTTTGATTTCAAAGCATGTTACCCGGAACACTGCAGGTTAGTTTTAAACGGCCTTTATTCATATTAGCTGAACCCAAACTGTTTCGCTAGTATTTTCAAAAGTGTCGTGCACATCTTGTTTCGTACCTAACCGGGTATGAAGTGGCATGTCGCTCGGCCACCAAGAACGCGTCCTTCTAAATTCGGAACTTAAAATGCAAGTGGTCGCTCCTTATTATGAACTTCCTAATTAAAAACCTCGCGGTGGCCCAAGAATTTCATCACCCCGTTTTTTGGTTACTGTTTTTTTGAACAGTGCTGGAGGTCGTTTTGGTTCTGAAGATACGTTTCTGATCATATTTTATTTTAATACTTATTTTTCTTATTGCCATGTATGCAATGGAACTCGGTAAGATGGGCATTTAACTATATTGTCTCTTGCCTAGTAATAAATCGAAACATACTAATCTTAATTTGCAGCTAATGTATGTGCATTTTCAAAACCTCACTAGTAAGAATGGTAGTTATTTTAGAAAAACCTACGTAGCCAAGATACTTAAACTAAAGACTACTATACAACCTAGTTGTCTAAGACTACTTTCTTTCATTTGAGCTCTATCATTGTGTGTTTATCCGCCTTAACGTTCGTTATTTTGCCAAGTGCAGGAGTGCGAAACTAGCTTGTTACAACTTAATCTCAAAACGATTTTTTTTTTAAATATTCTCGTTTTAAACAAAACCGCGTGATGGGTTCAGTAAAATTTAATGATAGCTCTTCTTTAAAGATACTTTAAAAGACATTCATTTCCGAAAGAAGAAGAAGAAGAAGAAGTTATTAACTTGCACGAAGACCGCCAGTAAAATTAATTTCAACCCATGGAATGTCGTTTACATATAATTAAAAGTCGCGCACGGACTTCCTAAAAAAGGTACAAGTTAATGAAAACCTGATTTTAGGATGTGGCGAAGATTTGTCCGTTCAAATTAGTCAAGTGGCGCGAAAGGGGTGACAGACTTTGCAATTTAACTGCCTGATCAGAAGTGATGCGCTACAATTACTAATTTAGCTATCTTAACATGACAATTTAGTAAATTCTACATAATTTGTGTAAAAAGTGTACATTTCAAGCGTTGTGCAATGGTATATTTACTCAATATTCTTAGAAAAAATTGTTAAATTCGTAACTGAAGTATGGAAGAGATGGACCGACACTTTTGTCTTACATTCGTAATACTGCCAACTTAAGAAATCGGTATACTAAACCGAAACTGGATACAAACAACAATTCCTTCATTTCTCCAGTAGTTATCAATTATCATCTAAAGTAATTGAAGATAATGTAAATTAACAGTAATTGGACAACGCTAATTGAGTGCCTATGTTTTGAGCCAAATAGATATTAGAACTAGTAACAATTGTCAATTTTGTATTATCTGTAGTTTCAATGGTCTACAGTTCTGTATACGAATTTCTTCCGTCGGCAGTATCGCGATTTTCAGATGTGATCTTTTCCACTCTGTATTTTCACCCCTCCCCCTATATTTTTACCCCTCCCCCCCATCTTCTTTTAAAATAATTCTCAAGAAAGATTAAGATCTTCGGTTTTTTGGGTCCAAAAAATAAATTGTTTGAGGTGACGTTAATTATAATCCCTTCTTTTTTTTCGAGGGTTCCCCGGTAAAATAATGTGTTTCGAAATATTTCCAACATTAACGAAATAAATTAATCGCTAATGGAAATGAAACTACTTCATACCCTTTTGGAATAGTAATTTTTACCCTTCTCTTAAAGAATGCAAGTTTTTCTTTTTCTTTCTTTTCACGTTGATTGTATTTGTAGTATAATCATAGCCGCGTTAATGATTACCTAATGATTAGATAAATGAATCGTCAACTATACTTTTCTGGCGCAAACTTGACAACCAAATGTAGATTTAACAAGTTGCGTAATGTTGGCTTGGGTATAAGTGAGTTTTACATTTATCGTAGGAGTGGTTTTAAAAATGTTAAATGTCTTGAACATTGAATTTTCCGACACTTTACTTGGTCACAATTTTTTTTTTGTTGGACAAAATGGGTGCTTTAATTATCAGATGTGATTAATTGTAGTATAAGCGAATTGGGTCAATAGGTTGCAGTCACTAAGGTGCCAAGACAACTAATTGCGGAAATTTTTAATTATCCGCGGTAAACCTTAGAAAACACCCTGTGGTTTTACCTCCCATGATTAAACTATTTGACGCCTTTCGAATATTTATTTCGAATAATTATCCATTTAGTCTTCAGATTAATGCAAGAAGGCCAAAAATTTTATAAAATATATTTTTAATCTTCTTATTAATTACAGTTTAACATGTACGAAATATAAATTCAACGGTTAATTGGCTCTCTGCTATATATTTAGATAAACCTTATTTCCTCGAAGCTCCTTGGTTTGCCTGGACTATTAATTCGGTCGAGCATTTTCTTCATTTTCATCGTAGTTTAGTTGATGGGATTTAATCAGAAATGAAAAAGTCCTATTTTATCGAATAACTGCTGATCAAAATCGTTTCGTTTGATCAAACCTAAGTTGATCAAAATTAAGATTAACAATCGTTAAACCTAACCTAATAGTGTTAAGACTTCGAACCCCCAAAAACGGAGTTGTGTCGAGATATCGAAAACACAATAAAACCAATCTTAGTCCACGCCATGCTTGAGTTTGGTTGTGTCTATGTAGAGTCTTCTACCTATGAAAACGATCGTGGTGAAAGAACGTGAAATAGGGGATAAGGTGTCACCATAAACACTTTCGCTGAAAGGCGTTCATTCTATAGCAAAATATTTATACGTTTGTATAATTACAACCATGGACACACAACATTATTTGTATATAGTAACGTATAAAAAACTCTGTTTTAATGTTAATTTTTATAACCAGGCACGCGATCTTCATCTAAGTCTCTTTCTTCAAAAAGACTATGACTCGCCTTTAGCTACAAATGCAAATGAACACCACCACTCAATTCATTCTGAGAATGAAATTACTTGAAACAACGATAGATGAATCACAGAATCGGACTCCTCTAATTACAACCCTTAAGATGACACCATGGAATTTTGATCTACAATTCAAAAGGCGCGAATTGGAAACCTTAAACATATATTTATGGTGACAATGACATCGAATCGGAGACCTTTGAGGGTATAGAATGTTATTTCGTCATTCGTATGGCGGCGTTACTTCTTACGTAATATCGTGGACTCTAGTTTTGTTTTAACTCGCTAAGTGGGAGTGTTAGTGATATCCATCATTCGTTGTTAAGCAGGCAACACTTTTCGACTTTTTGCCATCGGCGTAATTAAGTTTTTGGCTTCTACCCCCACCCCATCCCCCCGCCCCACCTTTTCGACTTTTAGTGCGTGTCCGCTGTTTGATTTATTTGTTGTGGCGTTAAGTTTAAAAAAATCCGCAAGGCTAAGAATTATGTTTGTCAATCTTCATTAATGAGTATCATTTTTTTTTTTTTTTGAAGGGAAATTTTTATTTGGCCGTCTAACGTCGCTTTCCATTTTAATTTTTAATGAATCTCACGCTTTGCACCTTTGGGGTTGCGGTGGGTTCCCACAAGGGGCTGGTTAGATGGTTTCGCTTCTTTAACACCGACACGGTCTGTTAAGCGCAGACTCCACCAAGGTGACAGCCGACAGACGAAAATTGAAAAAATAACGGAAATTTTTTCGATTAAGAGAATGAATTAACTTATTTCGTCTGCGAATTTCGATACAAAACATTCGTAGGGTCTGAGCTTTCGTTTGTTACTCAAGTCAAGTGTCCAAAATCGGAGTTGAATTGTCCCGCGGTACAACTTTCGTGGACGATGAGAGAAACTTCCTCAGTTGGCATACGTTTTCAATCTACAGGGATAATATTCTCTAACAAATTGAACAAATTCGTAGGGCTATGCCGCACTCACTTCAAAAGAGTACTGCGTTTCATTTAATTCAGATTTATTGATTGTCCATTTCACCTTTTTTGTGTGAAGGGTTTTAATGGAAACAAGTAGTAGCGTTGCTTAAGAACGATTAGTTAGCTTTGAATTCAAGTGTTGGGAGGCTGTATTCTTGTAATGATATCTGATAGACGTGACATCATAGGACGGTTTAGAATCAATGTCGTTCCTGTGTCGGCACAGGGATACGGTCATCTTTGTAGTGAATTATTGCCGTTTCCGAATCGATTAAGTTCGCTGTCGCAATCGAATGTTTTTATTTAGTTAATAGTAGCGTACGTCATTGATGGGGGAGGAGTTAATTATCTCTTTGAGATGCGTGAAGGTCCCACGGACGGTTGCCATTAAGATAAATGGCATCGAGGCTCGATATAAACAGAAAAAAAAGAACCACATTAAATACATGGCGGACTAGTTTCACTATGATTAAAATCTAACTAACCGGCAAAAGACAGAAGTCGAATTTAAAGCGAAACTCTGCTCCCTCAAATTGTCTCTCATTTAAGTCGTTAACTCTTTCACTGTACTTCAAATGAAAACATCCAAGCCAAAGGTAACGATGGTTGAAATAGTTTCAACTCTATAGTTTATGATCGAATAGGAAAGAATGGTCAATTGGCTTTCTCTTCTAATTGGTCGTCCTTAAATTATTATCGATACTATCGATGGCAGATACTCACTTTAGGACAAATATCGTAATTTAATCATACATTTCAGTTATCAAAAATATTTTTATTTTTGTAAGATGGAATTTACTTTTTTTTCTTCTAGAATCCGACGAATGAACCAGTTAGTCTCGTTAACAATTTTGATAAAGTTTTAATTTGCTTCTCAATTTTTATGGCGTTTGTTGATTTGAATTGACAGCACGTCTGGCCGCTGTACGCACGCGGCGCGATGTGGAGAATTTTAGTTGATCGCTCGATAAAGATAAAGATAATGTAAAAATTGGTTTCAACGCTTGAACGTGTTTCCCATGGGCCATTTGCTTTTAGAATTTTGTCATTGATTTCGTGGAATGCCAGCTGATTACAAAAGGTATCTAATAAACGCAAGTGTGACAACTTTCAATTTCCTCGAGGCCTTACGATAAACACGCGGTGCTTTCCGCGTTGAGTATGTAAGAACTCCAATCTCATCTGATGGATCATGGTTTTAACGAGGCATACTTTTTGAAACTATGATATCTCTGTCGATAGTTATGAGAAGCGAAGATCTGAACGCGCGACGCGTTACTAACTTCGTGGTTCAAGTGTTAAAATTTGAAGGGGCTACTTTTGGCGGCCCTCGGGGGGCCCGTGGTTCGAACGCCAAACAATTCTCTCGATTTCTCGTCTCCTCTTAATAGAAACGGATATGAATCTAATGTTCTAATAACTGGTGTGCCCCGCCAGCTAAAACACGAAGCCAATGGTGAAGAAAGTCCCCGGGCAAAGCGTTAAATAAATTTCAACCCTAGTCAATCATTTTTCGGATCTTGGCGTTTGAAAATTTATCATGTTAGACATAGACGAGCTCTCTCTAATGGGTCGTCTCGTATTCCAATCTTGTACGCCACTCCGTGATATGAAGGGTTTAATTTCGCGGAGCATTGATTCTAGTTTAGGTCAAGCTTCGCAGTGTCATGATATGAAAAATAAATTACCATGAAGAGTTAATTTAGGAAAATATATCTGTGAGAAATTTGCTATGAAATGTACCACAGATTCTTAGCTCTTTGCAACAGCTGGACTTAACCCGTAATAAAACACTGTCCAAGAGGCTTCATGTGTAGGCATAGTTAACATCGATTTGAGGAGTTGAATCAGCTATAAGTACTCACCTAGGTAATCCAATTGTTTAAACCTAACCTGCCATTAACTAACCAGTTCAATATGATATAACGCTTCCAGTATTTTAGTATCTAGCTCAAATAAATTACAGATAATTAGTGCTACAAGACCCTTAGGTCAAAACAGCAAAGTTGATGAGTTAATTCTCTACCCAGACATTTTTCAACGAAAACGATGCTTAAGAGTTTGATTTGAAAAAAGGTTTTAAAGTCTTCGTTCTAATGATCTTTACACGACTAGGCCTAATAACGCACGCGTTCATTCGATTCCCGGGCGGAATATACATCGCCGCAAAATAAATAAGAGAATATATGTATAATAAAACAGGTAGCGCGCCAGGATCGTGACCAGAGCATAAGAAGTGAAACCCCTTTGGGGCCATGAAAAAAGCCAACGAATCTAACATAATATGACGAATTACGGCTTCCCACTGTAAACAATTTACAAGCGCAAACAACATTAAAACTCTGGAATTCAAGAGGGTAATTTAGACAAATTAGGGTAATTCTAGTGCGGTGTAAAAGAGATTTATGCTGGGCTATGGAACGCCACATTTTTTGAAAGTACAGTGTGGTCGAAATAACTTAACACTATTCTTAATTCGAACACGGTTCTTGCACTGGTGAGTTTTGAAGCAATATCAGTTACAAATTTAAAACAAAGCTAGCAATTATTTACCTGTCAAGGTACTTAAATTATGGAAGACTCTGTTAACTATTCGTAATCAATGTTTTAAGTTATTGGAACCATATGCATCTCAAACTTTACCACTTTCTAAAGTAAAATCATTTAAAACTTAGTTGCCTAGAGGAAGGCCCTTACCGAAAAACAAACACGTAATGCAATAAAATATTTTATTCGAGTCTTAATGCGCTTTTAAGTATCGCGAAATGGGGCATTTCTTATATATATATACTTCACAAATTCACACCTTTCCTCTTCACGAGCGCTTTCGAGGCTGCAAATGATAAAATATCGAAGCTCGTGGCTAAATGCATTCCCTTACCTGAGTTTTTGCAAGTCTAACATGAATTTCAACTCTCAATGACTAGAAATCGTTTGAAAGGTGCGAAATTCATTTGATAAAACTAAAGTTCGATATTCCATAGAGATTTAAATAAACTGTCAACATTAAATATACGACAGGCGAGAAAATTAAACCCTCTCTTTCGAATTGCATTTTGACGATCTCTTAAATTGACAACGACTAGTGTCGAATGCTTAAATGAGCGTTTAAAATTATCACCTTTAAGTTTATCGAAGGTTGTTCGAGACATTAAGCGCGTGTTCAATTGGCGACTCGATTCTACATAATGGCGTCGTTTGCCGAGGAATGAAAGAGTTTCTCTGTGTAAAAGATAATGACATTATTGTGGAAGACCATTAGCCTAGGTATCCGATAAATTTAACACTTTCATTTGAAATATATCATTAACAATTCGAATTAACGACTTGTAAAGAGCTACTGGGCATTTGAAATACCCGGGAATTAGTTGTGCCTGGTACGTTCTAAGAGTTGAAATATAACATCGTAATGCCATCATCAAAAGTTAGTTAAGAATTTTCTCCCAAACATAATTTAGTTTATAAAATTTCCAGCGATGGCAGGACCTACACCAAATTAATCTCAACCAGGATAAACAGACCCAGATTTTACTTCCTATAAATTGTGTTAAACACTTGCTGTATACCGAGGTTGAATGAATGAATGAATGATTGATCAAGACCACAAAATGTTTAAAAATCTAGTTAAAAAACGAGTAATAATTTCTGTACTTAAATCCATTTAACCAGACCTTTTTTCTGTTTAACTCTTGTACGAAGCAGTTCATGTACCTCTTGTCCAAAAACCTTCACCTGCCTGCTTCTCATTTTCTTTATAGTTGAAAATTAGTGAACATTTATAATCTTCCCTACAACTTGCACTGTATGAAAGTTCGTTTAAAACCTCTATTAACCCTCCCCTTGATAAAGTGTCGTTTTAAGTGACCGTTTGTGCAAAGAGTGGTAATACCTATGTAACTGGAGATTAATTTGTTCTACTGAATCCCTTTTTGACTGTCTCGAAACACGAGACGAGGTTTGCCTCTGCAAGTTCCATCTTGCTTAAAACGCAACCTTTCTTCTATTCGAACTCGTGAAGAAAGTAATTCTACTCCAATCGTGTCAAGTCCTCCTTGCCTGAAATTAGAGATCATTTATATCCAACTAGCTTCCAGGTACGTTTCTAAATCGATCCCCAGCTTTTTTTCCTTTCCCTTCACCGGTACCTGCGAAGTGTCGTAATAAGTGACCGTATAACATGGTCCCGTAATTGAGCAGACCGAAAAACGTCTTTAAGTAATGACCTCCCTTTAAAGAAAACCGATTTTTTTCTTTTTACTTTTTTCTTTTTCTTCCTTGAACTTCAAGCGACCACAGTTAAAAGGAGTTGAAAAATTCCGTAATAAATGTACATCGTTCATTCTGGCTAGTACGAGTTAGTCAATATTTGTTCAGAAATTCTGGTCTCGGAGTCCCGTTTAGGAAAATCTAATTGGATAGAGTTGACGCGAGCTTTTGCTATAAAATTGCTCGGATATTTTGAAAAGAGGCTTAAATAGAACTATATTAACTTAAAGTACACAAAAATTACAATGTTTTCGTTTGATACTAGGGAGAAACGCGTCTATGAATTGTGTAGCGCGGGATTACTAGGCCTTTATCGTTAGGGACGTTTTAAGCCTGTCGCGCACAAAATAATAGTTTTCTTCAGATAACATTAAACAAAAATTAATTTTACATAAAGAGAAACTCTCAGATACATCTTCGAGAAACTCTCGGTTCCGTGATGGACATGAAGTAAAACCAAAGACCAAATGATGTTGGTTGGCATAGAGGAAGAATCACTTATTAATTTCAGGATAGCTTGCTTTTAGTTTTAGTTTAGGTTATGATGTACGAGAAAGTTTAGCAGTCGCAGGATGGCGCTTTCTATGGAGGGGGGAAGAGACGTGCGTGTTATGACGTTGATTAAAAGGCTAGAACCTTCCCTCCTTCAAGATCCAATTAAAAAGTAATTCAGTCTCGAAAGAGCGTCGCAAAGACTTCCAAACTCTATTATTAAAGTCTCTTAAAAAAACACGTCGGTATATATTTTTGGAGACTGCCGCTCGCTATTCGGTAAACCCCTATCTATCTATGTATACTTTTACCGAATTTTGAAATATTATCTTTGCTTTTTCTAACTTTACATGTAATAAAAACAAGATGAGACGCGTAATTAGTTACTTTTCACCCCATTAGTTTACTTTCAATACATTTAACCGCTTCCATTTTGCAACTACGTATCTGCATGCATATAGACGGACATTTTTAACGCGTTATGAACCGCTACTTAAAATGACTTAATCACTAATTATGAATAATAGTTAGCCTTTCGACGCCTGGCGAAATTTAAATTGCTGAAAAACTCGCTATCGAACTTTCACGCACCAGAATATTTTTAATAAATTATGTGGTTTGAAAAGATGATGATATATACATAGTTCGAGGTGTTTTTTTTTTTTTACATATTTAGTGCTTCGGAAGTTGGGTAGATCCACAGGTTGATTAATATTCATCTCACTGCGTAACCAGCTTGGGGTCAAGCGACGTTAAAATTTTAAAATTTTGCACATCCATGAGCACTGTCGGATTATACTCTGATGTTCTCAAGTCTAATTTTGGTTCAATCTAAGCCTGTATAAAAGGGGGTAGGCAACCCTCGGTATCGGATTTGAAGTGGGTTGACCCATAGTCGTCTCTGCGCAATCTCAGGACCCAATGCGTCTAGAGCGCAGGAGCTGAAAACCGAGATGGAAGGCAAAGTTTTACCCCCTTGTCTTTCCCTCTTAGTCACATCGATGAGGCTTATGGTCCCACGCTGTTATTTCTTTGACTATCCTATCACTTCCCAGAAATTATGCCAATATATTGAGGAGACACGCTTAACTCTTGACTTGTCTTACTTGGCTACATTTTAACAAATGATTGAAAATTTTTAAGCGGGTTTCAATCTCTTAACTTCACACACTAGACGCCGGCCCATGTATCGAAAATTATATTCAGTTTAAGGTAATGGACAGATTAATTTCGGGTTTTGAAAAATTTCAGTGTACGGTACGTGCTAAAAGTCGAACGTTTCTGGGATCCGGTCCACTACAATATTCCTTTTTCCGCCTTGATCATTTTCATATTGGACAGTGCTGGCTTTTTTGACCGCCTTCCCCCTTTCATCTTTGTATAATATATCCTGTATTTAGGGGTGTGGTGATTTTTAATGGAGTTTTAATAATTTGCGGTTCTATCGTGTCTTGAACTATTTGATTCCTTTTAAAAAACTTAATTTTCTTAATACTTTTAAGGGATTATGTAACAGGTTTTTCTTCCCAACAAGATTTATCCTCCTATTGTGGTCATTTAAAACTGGGAGTTACGGTATAGTTTTTTTTAATGGATTGTCAGCTGACTAAATTTTAAAGGAAGTGTTAAGAATATGTTAAATATTTTATTAACATACCTAAAAACGTGAGAGGGTTATTTAAAGATAAAGAGCAAACTAAAATGTTTTCTATTATTTCAAAAAGTAAATGTTTCAATCTATATTATTAAGAAATTTAGGAGTAATAAGTTTCCCAATATGACATACGTCTACGTTTATGTCGTGAGTGGCCATTAGCAGTCTCCACATAGAATTATGTCATCTGTATCACAGAGGGGCTTAACGCCTTAGATCCTGTGAGAAAAATTAATTGCACATATCTTCTTTATGTAGTTGGATACATTTTCACGTATTTTTGCTGATAACATTTCGAAACACATCACATGAAAAATTTCGGGTGAAGAATACATATAACCTTAATGAAACTTGAGCTCCATTTCGTATTTGGATTTGAGATTAAAAATTAAATTCGGCCCTAAGGATTATGTAAATTAGTCGAACTAGACGATTGACCACGAGAATTTAGATCACCTTAAAAATCCCTTTAGAGAAAATTCGTTCTTCTACCTACAATATAGCTTATAATTCCGTAATTCAAGAAAATATTAATATTAAAATAGGTAGACGCAAAGTCTCCGCCGTCATCGTTAACGGTAATTAATGCATAGGTAAATAAAAACACATCGAATTAGGAGCGATTACAATCGCCTCAATACGATTTTTTTATTTTCTCTAAGTGGGTTGATTACTAAAGGACGATTAACATAAGAGGGAGAAAATTTCGTGAGGAATTTTAAACTGGAGGAAAATTTTAATGCAAAGTCCATTTTTTTCTACTAGGCATAGAGATTATCGTACTTTTTTGTATAATTTTAAGCCAATATCCGTGAGAAAGGAATCGAATATACACAACAAACGATCGTAGATAACCAGATTTAAGGTGTTCAGAATGAGCCTATAATTCAAACGCGCGTAGTTGATCTTTAAATAAGATACTTAAAGATAAAACTTTATAATTTAAAGATTTTTTGGGAAAATAAAACTGTTTGTTAGGCGTAAATAAGTTGTTCGTGCCAACATCTGATTTATGATAAACCTATGCTATTTAGTTTTCATGAATCGTAGTAAGCTCCGCGAAAGGTTATTAGAACAGCCAATGCATTTAATTAACAAGGAACATAAAGATTTTTAAATATTATATCTACCTGTGTTATCGTACCACCTTATAATAAACCCGTGGAGATATATATGAAAATAGAGATTTTTATATATTTACATATAAAATCCGAAATTTCATTTACATATAATGGCGGATACTTAAGAAATTGACTTTCAATCCAACTCGTACATTAAGCTGTTCTTTAAATAAAGCCTAACAAATTCTTTAAAAGCTTTCAATTCAATGAGCTCGGGGTTAGTGAGGCTAATATTTTCTTTACCTCCGCCTTACCAAGCCTGTTTTTCGCGTATCCCGTCTCCACAGACACACAGACTTACTCAAGGCCACCCCAACCTCCGTTTCTAAAATCTACGCGTTCTACTGGTAGATATAAAGGACCGCTAGTAAAAGCTTTTTTATACCACCTGCCTTCGTGATCATTGCTATAAGACTCCCAATAAACCTTTTAACGCACATCATCGGAAGGTTCATATACGTTACAACTTCATTATCTCACCCGTCAGTTTCGAAAACTTCAAGTGGTCAAGATTGGATATGCTATAGCTAGATTCGATTTCTCACACCTCACAGAGTAACAGTTTTGAATTGCGTTTCTCGGTTAGTCTACACAGCGTTTGTGTTTTCGAAAGGGGGCGGTTTTGAGCAACAATCAGAATTTGTGACGGACAGCGTTGTATATATAGTCTCCTATCTTTATACTATCTATCCATCCTTTTACCTTTTCTCATGACGCGTTTTGTGTTCTACGTGTTTCGCAACTATTAATGCACCCTGCTGAGAGGGTAATCTAATATTGTTAGCCAAGAAAATCGAATAAAAATCCAATTTTATGAAAACCTCAGCGAATGAAAAATGTATAGCCGCTTTTTTGTGTGGGTATATGCTTTGAAAATATCGATGAAAAATTGCGATTTCGAAGGTAGGGCAAGAATTAAAGGCCAAGACATGAAGAAAACAGTTTTGTAGTTTTTAATTTGTAAACTACAAGGTGTTAGGTGTTGTTGTTGTTTGAAGTTAATGAAACACGTGATCACTCACGAGAGTTAACTTGTTGATGTGTAGCGCAAAACATCACAATAAATTTCTATAACAAATTGAAAAGTTCTAGCACGTAGATATCCAGAATCTTTTACTAGAGAGCTGCTCTAGATTGAATCCATTATTCTTGGAAAGTATTTGTTCAATAATTGTCTTGAATCGCGTGGGGTATTAAGTATTTTGAATAATTACGTTCGACCAGAAAGGGGGACCCTGAGTAATGGGTGCGTGTGAAGTCTTAAAGGTTTTTTTACCTTAGAAGTGTGGGCGAAAAATAACGCAAAGATTTCAAGTCTTTAATTTTTAAGGAGTTGAAAAAGAAAGAAAAGTGAAATTATCCCACGCGAACCAATTTTTGGGATCGTTTCCTGGTTTTTCCGCATTCTTCTTTTCGATCTTCGTCGAATTTTCCGAGGTAACAATGAGCCGCCTACAACATTACCCTGATTCTGACAAATAAACAATTTTTTCATTTACTTAAAATACCGTCGGTTTTTTGAAAGTCTCTCTTAACTGTCTCGACCTTTTATCCACTTAAAATCCTCCAAATAAGGTTTCCGCTAGCACCTCTGAAATTACCTGACACGAAAAGATAGTTGAATTTGGATTTACCCAGCCCTTCTCTTAAGTGTCAAGCAATTTGCGTCTGTTTTACGAGAAAACGCGACAAGATCACGTGCGATAGGAAGCCAATTAAACTGACTTAATCCTTAAATACTTATTTACGGGTTAAGATAATGTTATCAGGTTTGTGTAACGAATTTTAAACCCAACATTGCGTATCCGTGATTTTTACTTTTATCAGCTATAGGTATTTAAATAAACTAGAAGCTGCTTCGGATTTATTTTGTAGTTTTAAGTGATAAGAATTTGTTAAAGATGTTTATGTAAGTGAAGCGTTAAAAAACTAATTAAATTGTCGATCCTTTTTAGAATACGCGTTTGTATAAACAATTAAGGAGAAATACGTTCCTAACAGAAATCGTATTGTTAAACTACTCTTAATCCATGTAACCATGTAGGAAACGTACATTGTAAAATTGTTGATAATCTGATGCCACGTTCATTGAGATTTATACCCACTACTTGTCTGAGTTTCCTTTTGTGCTGATAAAATCGTGGGCCGCTCACGCAACCAAAAAGAGATTCACTTTTCAATTGATCGATTGCGCCTGGAATCGGAATAAAATTCGGCATAACCCCGCGAATTACTTACGAACCCCCAATCTTCCTCAGGGTAGGGGCACTATTAACTCCAAGGAACCACGTCTAGCATTTTATATTTATCTGTGGCCGCGAATTCGAGTGAACCACCAATATCGCGGCTGTCTACTTGATTCGGGGCCACAACGGAACCGTAAAAGCAGAGTCTTGTCACCTGACAAATGATTTCCGTTCCTGGTCGGTAGAAGGAGCTACTGCCAGAAATTTATTACCTTTAAAATGTCTGGAGATACGGACGGAGTGCCCACGCTGGTCCAATTTTATAGTATGGTGTAGTCTGTAGATAGCGTTACAGTTGATAATAGAGAGTATGCGACCTTAGACATGATTTTGCTAGCTAATATTTTTGAATCACGTGGGCATGCGCAAAAGGTGATGGACTTGACATACTCTTGTTTATCATCTCTTGAAGATATTACACTAAAAATAAATCCAAAGAATTCGTTAATAGCTTCTGCTTTAAGGATAAAATCAATTTAGTCTTTTCAAACTTGGGATTGTTTTGGTAGCTGTGTGATAAGACATCGCGACCTACGCCTGAATTCAAATTCGCTGCGACAGACGGAATACGCTTATACTGATTCTTTTCTGTTGACCAATTTGGCCCACGTATCCGACACCTCAAAACACCTTCGCTTCAGTTCAATATCCGATTTAGAAAACATTTTTGAAGATACGTGGGACAAGTACTGCCCATATTTAAGTACGGGTTATATATTTTTAACTCGAGAGGCTGAACCGTTTAAAATTACTTTAAAATGATTTAAAATGGCAGTTAAAGTTGCAAAAAAGTTCTGCAAAATGAATTTCGATTGAAAACCCGTCCTTGCATTAACGATTTAAGTATTAAGTATAGAGCGTGTTACATTAAATTGCGAAAGCTTTTCAAAAAACCATATTTTTCCTCGCGCCTATCATCAATGTTCCGCCCCATTGTAATTATTCGAGGCCTTCTATCGAGATTGTTCCTGTTCTGATTGAAGTAAATTGGTCATCTATATCGGTTATGAGTGGCGTTCCAACAGACAAGTGTAAGAGAAAAATGAACGGTTTCGGTTGCGGTGGGCGTCATTTCTCGAAGGCCATATCTTTCAGGTTCCCGAATAACAATTTTCCATTTTTTTCTGTTTCATTCTGCAAACCGAAGTAATCTAGGCTGATGTTATAGAAGAATTATTATTTAGCCCAATGCAGATATTAAAAATATCGTGGAATTTCTTCTCACATCTCGCAATAGATCTTGGGTAAATCCGTGGTTGGTATAACGATCGCTTACCAATAACTTTGGTTGAATTTACTCCTGTTTTAACTAATTTGATCTCCGGTTGTTGTAACGCTATCCGTCCTAGCATCAAGTGGGAAGAGACGCGTTGGAGAAAGATTGCCTTTTTTCTTGTTACCTTTCTTACTGGCTGTTTTCATCGAGGGCTACGCGTTGAACGGCGCTTCCATTTCGTGTTCCGAATCGATAATTCATCCCCCTTATTAATTTTTTTTTTCTTTCTGACAAAGCCGCCAAAAAGGTCCAACGTCAGACATGACGGCGACAATAATCCTATTTCATTTCTTGGACTCTTCATCTCTACCTAAATTCGAAGTTTATTTATCTGTATAGGTGTATGTTTAGTCATAAGTTCGTAAGATATGTTTGTTTCATAAGTTTGTCTCTGGTTACAGAGAGCTTGTAGGTGAAACGTCATATTTTCTCGAGGCGCTGTCAAAGGCTTAGTAATTACCAAATAGGAAGATGGACTACAAAACCGATTGTAGTCAATTCTCGCGTCGTTCTCGAACTAGCTCTCAGTAAGTCTCTTGCATTACGAAGTATAGGTAGTGTCTTATTTATGGAACATATCTTCTGAACTTATGGTTCAGCAAAATAGGAATAAGTGTGAGTGTTTATCGTTGTCAGTAACATCCCGTGATCATTTTAGAAAATGGCAGCCAATAAACTCCGTATAGCAATTTCGTTTCAATCATAATAAGGCAGACTCTTTTCTTTTTTTTAAAAAAAACCCGAGGCCCTGAGCAATATGATAAAATGCTGTAACTAGGTTCCTAATAGCTTTATGTCTCATGAATATTAGAATCATCAAGATCTAATGTAAATATCGTACCAAAGCCTAGTGGTTTAGGATTTCCATACTCGTTTAAATTTAAGCGCGTCGACGTTTCATATTGCACAGTTGATTTAGACGCTAGCTGGCCAAGGTTGTTATTAGCGGTATATCGTAGCCCGCCTCTGCACTCTATCTTCCCTAAATGTTTCCCTATTCTTCCCTTTTATACTGTAATATCTTCAACGTTCAAAATCTTTTTTGTGGAGTATACACGGAGGGAGTACCTTTAAACCCACAATTATTTTCTCTAGAAATATGTTTCTTATCTCCCATTTTTCTGAGAGAGCCGCTCACTTTGCCAAGGAATATCTCTTCATCCAAGGCCTCTATTACACACTTTTTTTTAAACCAAATTACATATTTTTTATGGTAATAACTAGATGAAATGCTATCTTTATTGCCCAGACTCGAAATTTATGGCGAAGAATCGCTAGCTGCTAAAGGTTCAGAAATATGTTTTCTAAAAATTTCAGGCAAAAATCTGTTTTATCCCAAAAGTTTACATTCTGTCGCGAGACTTTTGACATTTAAATTTCAGAGTGTTCATGTTCAGAGACTACCAGAAAAAAGAAAATGGATACTCTAATCTACTATATTTTGGATTGTCTAATTTTGATGAATTACAGACCAAACCAAAGGTTCATAGATCAGACCATTATTTTTTTTTAAATTAAATATATTTTTAATTTCTTATCTGGTTGATGTAAAGATTTGGAGATTTCAATGAAATGCTAAAATGTTTCTTCCTCTGACTTTTCCCATGCATTTCACTCTTGAATTTTTATCTTATGAATAAAACCGTGTTTGTGAGATTTTGCAAAAATTTGAAATGAAATATGAGACAGTTCTGCTGCTTTTATTTAAACATATACCTGCAGCAGTGTCAATTTTAGGGAGCGGTCTATTTAATGTTTTAGATGAAGACAAATATGTCCGTTTTTAAAAGGATTGAATTTCTGCCAGAGCTATCGCTAGTATACTGATAAGATACCAAACCATTTAGTTTCTTCTTTTCGAATTTTCGATTTAAGAATTAGATTTTTAAAATTTTTACATCGAGATTAAGGTAATAAATTATAAAATGCACCAGTTGAATAGCTAAGTAACTTTAATATACAAGACCTTGAAATTTCAAAGGTGTGCAGTAGCAAGATAAAATTTCAAATCAAATAATTAATACCGTATATTTTGTTCAAAAAAGCAACCTCAAAATAGATTCTACAGTATATTAAATTGACTATTAAACCCTCGATTTTGCAATTTTTAACTATGCTTTTGACTGATATTTTACTGTTTTAAACTATAGTTGCAGACTGACCCACATGATCCTATGGAAACAACAAGACTTCTCTTCATTTCAACACAGTCCCAGAAACATCTCTTCGAGATGACGTCTCTAAAAACTACTTTAAACTTGACCTTAATCCAAGAATCATCTAAACAGGGTAAGACTGAGAGTCAACATCCAACCGAAACGGGTGAGTCTTAAATTAGATATTATTATACTTAATGTTTTATGGTCTTGAAAGGTGAATAGAACTTTTGAACTTCGCACTAGTAAGTGTTGTGATATAATATCAAGGAAATCCAATGTGATTTATTCCTTTAAATATACGTGCGAAGTGTTGGGACAATTGCGACTCTGCATAAAAATAGTTTATTCAAGTTACAGGTATACCTGTTCTTAGGTTACGCGACAAATAACCTAAGAATTTGCACGTAGCTTTTAGAGAAAAATGTCTCGCGCTTGGTGCCTTTCGATGGTGGTCGTTGGAGTTAATGGTGCCATCAATATGCGATTGTCGTTCGTATTCCCAACGACTTGGTATTAAGAAGGCGACCCCTTGACCCCCGCAGGCTTGAGAACATTTTTTATATGTTCTCAAGATGGAACTTTCATAAAATGTGTCGCCGTGAAAATAAGTTACAGTCTAAAGGACGAAAAAGAAATTTTATTTTTTTTTACCTTTTGTGATTGTGTAAGAACTATAGAATCTTACGGACCAAAGAAAAAGGTAGAAAATTTGATTCCGTCTGTTGCCATATATATGAAGTGGCTTAAGAACAATCAAGTCTTACTTGGGGTCAAAGTTCATTGAGAAACTTAAAGATTTTTCTAATTTACACTTTTCTCTACTTAAGACATTTTGTCAATTGATAATGGGGATTTTCGATTGTCAAGGTTTAAGTTCAAACAGTTTGTCTATTTCGTAAACATATGCGCAGTTTTTATACGTACATACCTACCGAGGTTCTGTATCGAAATTTATATTCCAGGATATGGGTTAAAACCATACGTTTTTCAAAATTTATGGGCTTTGATTGGATATCAAAAACATGGTGGAATGTTTTCTTTTGTGAATTCTTCAAATTTTTACATCGGAGAAATTCTTTCCCAGAAAAAATTCGGTAGTGTGGTCCTTTTTAATCAGATCTCGTTAAGAGTTGAGTTACTTTTCCTAAAAATACCAATGATACTGTACATGACTGAACTATCAAGAATCATTCTCGATAAGGGTACGTCGTTAAATCTTATATAAAAATGAACCTTTAGTTGATTAAACAAGAAATCGCGTGCGCCATCCATCTAGAACAGTCACTTTTTATCACAACAAGACATCCCAAAAACAGACGCGCTATGTATTAGTTCGATAAAAGTATCGTGATGGGTTGTGTCTCCATTGTGAGTGGGTCCACAACCAGCCTTGCTAAAGATTATCCCGACTTTGCTCAAGTAGTTAGTTGAAATAGTCTATGCGATGTCCCCACAAAGCACTACACTATAACCTTTACGATATTTTTAATACGCGACACATACGTGACTCAGTAGGCCCCTTGGGTGAATCTTTTTACTCCCTAGGTCTCACATAAATTACGAGTCGACTACATGGCGCTGCGAGAGTATATCCACTATTTTATTTTACCAAATCGGGCACTAATCTTCCACCCCCGTGTTTCTTGAGCCCATGGGCTCGCTTATGTAAAAGGTTTCCTCGATAAGCGAAAATTCCTGAACCCGAAATTGCCCTTCAGATCTAGTACCTTGATAATGTTTTAGCTTTGGCTTGTAAATAGATGATGGCCACGGCTATATTATTTTTTAAGGTATAGCTATGCTTTTAAAAACTTAAGGGGCCACTCTTGAAGTATCTACTACTATGTTTAGTGCATCTACAAGGCGCGATAAGAAAGTTTACTTGTTTTCGGTATTTTTGCTTATGGTGTCACGTCCTTGGCTTGACCTTGTAAAGGCAACCAGTATTGCAAGCTTCGTGAGATGATTGCATTATCGTTGTTATGGTATTTCGCGGTCATGTTGTTAAGTCCGTTGAAATATAAGAGTACGCTAATGTTTAATATCTCAAACACTTAATGTTAAGTATCACGTGGGTCTATCTTTATTTCTTGAAAATTTCTAAATGATTATATCGACATTTTTAAGGGTTTAATGGTAAGGAATTCTAATAGATTTTTGCTGTTCGAAGAACCATCTTTGAGATAGTACATTAAAGAGTTCAAAGCCAGAAGCAAAACCCCTGAAAAAATATATTCACTTAAATACATCACTCCGTGCTATTTGCATAGTTTCCATTATCTCTCGTTCACAAACTTCAATTACTTATCTTTGCAAACGGTAGTAGAATAACGTGACCCCTCCAATTGACCCTGCCAAGCTAAGTCCATTTATTCCATGGAAAAAGGACTTTGTATTACCTGGACTGGAATACCTATAGAACGATATCTATAAAGCGTCTAACCTTGAGTAAGAAAAATCACTATACAAAATAATTCTTAATCCCTGTTCGTATTTAGTAACTATATAGTCCCTTCTAGAAACGACTCCAGAAACGTATAGTTTGGCTTAAAAAGGTTGAAACTAAGTTCCCGTAATTTTGCTTCTTAATAATTACTAAACAGAAGCGGCGGTGGCTATAGTGAATACCGGTAACTTATAGTCCGGGGCCATAAAATAATAATGGGTTGATGTAATTTTCGAAAGCGTCCCTCGTTTTTCACGGGCCAAATTAAACTTATTTTCCCCCAAAGTATTTTTTTTTGCTCCATGAAGCTAAGAAAGCACGATATTCGAATTGTTCGTGAGGTTGTATCCGATACAAAATTAGGGTTAAGTTGTTTAACCTTTTCCGTATTTTCATTCAATTCAACGTCAAAATTGTTGTTCGTGCTGCCTGGCGGAACAATTTCCTTCGTGTACCCTTGTTAGAACAGTTGAAAAAAAAAAGAATCTTTGATTGTGATACACTTCTGTCTATTTCGCGACCTGGCTCTTTTGTATCATGCCGATCACTAATACAGGCCATGCAATTATCGAAGTGAGCTGTAATTAATTTTAAACGTTATTGTACCCTCGCATTATCCAAATTTTAACTACCGGTTTTTTTTTTTTTTTTTTTAGATATAGATCACGAAGTGGTGTGAGTCATTATTTTTCATGATTAAAAACCTTTAGTTTTAGACAATTAAAATGATATGCCTGCAGTAAAACATGTTGAAAACATTCTAATGGAAGACATATTGGGTCATTTAAGCTGGGCATCACGCCATTGTTTTACCTACATCTTATCAACTATATTTTACAACCTATGGGTGTGGGTTTACATTCTATAATAGACAATCTTCAAAAATAGGGGTAGAAATTACATCATATGGTGTTTGCCCGCCTTGTTGTATGTGAACAAGACTTAAGATATGGTTTCAAACGAATGATCTTTGATGGACGGGTAAGGTTGAAGCCTGAATCTAACGTCTTTGGGTTCACCCATATGAAAAACGGACGGTACTGCGAGATCACTTTTGAAAACTGTCTATTAAGTTTATTTTTATTTTTAATTTAAATTGCAATTAATCAGACGGGTAAAATCCCCTGCGAATTAAATAATTCGACAATATTCACGCACGCCCAAAAGATTTAACTAGTAACGGTTTTGTTTTCTTATTAAGTATTCTGATAACATTTGAACTTTTTATTCGAACTTGAATTCATTTATCACTCTGCAAGTCTTACATCTGGGACCTTCACACGTTTTTAAGTTAGTTTAGCTTAATTTTATTTAATCGAGGAATTATAATTCTACTAACACACACGCTCATACGTTATTTCAGAAATTATCGGAGTTGATAATCTTAATTCAAACATCAAACAGTTTTAAGCTAAGGATTTATGGTTTGGCAATTCAATATATGAAAATCCCACGCTGATTTTTTTTTTAAAGACAAATAGAAGTAGCGGATAGATTTCAGTAGTGTCCAGTATGATGTTCACGACGCCAAGTCTAGCTTCTTTGTTCGACAAATCAACGCGAAAAATTTCATCTAAACTACAGTCTAAAGCTATGCAATTTGAGAAATTCAGCGGTATATATTTAATGGCCTGTTCAATTAATTTTAAACGCTTATTAATTATCCAGATATGATTTATGCATCACTTCAATGTCTATACGCTGTTTCAATGTACCGCTTTACTATTTTTGAAACAAGTTTTTCCTTTTGGGGAAAAGTATTAAGCTTTGACTACGAGACTTTCTTTTATTTCTAATGGAGTTCAATAGGTCACGATCGCGTTCACAAACTGAAACCAGTAAATCTAGTTAAAAACTTTTGGCATTCTTAACGCGTTTCAGTTAAAAAGGGTATACCGTTGCAAAAGACAAAAAAATGCCCTTATGCGCATTCCTCTGTCACGTCCACCGCTTTCTCAGGAGAAAACGTGATTCAATCTAAAACGTTTTTACCTTTTCAATGTTTATAACGGAATTGTGTCCGTGATCTTTTATCGAGGGAACTAGCACTTGGTAACAGACGATGGCTGAAGCTTGAAGGAGTGAGGGATTTAGTGGTAACCCCCATACCTATAACGTGGTCTCTGTATCCCCACCTACGGCTACGACATCCTCCCAGCATCGTCAGCAATTAGGTAGGGGGTAAAGGACGCCACCTTAAACTTAAAAATAGAAGCTAGTTCTCGTACCAATACATTGGCGCTAGGTTGCAGCACTTAACAATCGCCTACCGAAGAGTAGGGGTGTGCAAATGTACACCGGAAGAATTTCAGTGCCGCAGATCGCCCATCATCATATTCCACTCCATCTGGCTGAAGTCCTAGCAAGTATTTGCGGAACACTTATTTAGTTTCTCCATCCGTAGAAATTGGTATGGACGGAAGTGGAAAGAAGTCAAATATCCTGAAGTACAAATAATTCAATTTAAACGCGAATATCCCGCACTTTTAGAAAGATAAGTGACCGATCCCTTGACTTCTAAATTATAAATGTGGAACCTTTTCATTTGAAGTGATACGTATAGTTCTTTGTTCGAAAGTCTCTTTACAAATACGTTTTGCTTCTAATCTTTTGTTTAATGAGTGCCTGTGTGAAACTTAATTTATCGTTTAAAGTTTCCGAATTTTTTAGTTCGTAAATTCTGAAAATGACCTATAGTTTTATACACTAGCGTGTTCTACTTGGTTTCGCGATGAATTTTGTAATATCAGGCTGACATTAAAGCGTAATCTGTAATTTATTTTAATTACTCGTGGAATAAAAGCCTTTTTTAAGATTTATACGGGGTTTTTCGACGTTCGAGGTTTTATCCTTAAGATTAACGAAGTTTTAATTTTAAGAAAATAGATTTTACTCGTTCATCGTGATTAAAATGTCCTTCGGATAAGAAATTACGTTGTAAGTGTGAACAAATTTCTCCATAGATGGCGAATAATTTTTAATATTTGTAAGCTTTCTAATTTATGGGCTGACTAATTTTATTGGGGAAATATTTAATTGCTTAATTATTACCTTAAGTTGTCCTTTGACCCTAATACCTTTGAGACATCTTCGTTACTAAATGTTTTATTTCTTGGAAGGGGCCACTAAGTACTTATTTATTAAAAGTAACCAAATTAAATCTTAATTTTTTTGGTGAATTCGTAACATGGCGGCTTCTACAATATAGTTGAACATACTAAATGTCAGTCTTTCTTTTGAGGTCGATGCTTATCACCCAAAAGAATGATAGATTAAGCTCCGCTGAGCTATTCCGAAAATCCTCAATGCGATTATCGAAGGCACAGTTGAGGCCTGTCTTCTTGAATATCCAATATTTTATATCTTAATTTTGTGGATAATTTGCCCATCAGCCGTTGAGATTTTCTACGACAAAGATCAAATAAGAAAATCCCGCTTAGAATTTGATGAAAATCAATTTAGTTTTTTTCTTCCAATGTTATTCTCGTGCTCAGTAGATTAACGCAAAATTGTAAAATGCTTCAGATACATTTTTCATCTAAAAGGACAAATTTGAATCATTATTCAATTTTCAGACATTATGGGATTCATATTGATAAAATTCTTAGTTCATATTTTGAAAAATATCTATTTGGCTTGCATGGCTACATCTTGAAATCGACGCCATTGTGAGGTCCCCGCTCTATTGAGAAAACGCCAATCATGAGCTAGAGTTCTTCTCGTCGTGAATGCTACACCGTTAATGCGTCATCCCCCAGTCAAACAGCAGGCTGTTCCTATTTTATTTTCAGTTCAAGATCTTACAAGACAATATTTTGACGCATTCACGTATTTAACGCTATGAAAACCTTATAATATTGGAATTAAATTAAACGCTGCTATCCTGATGAAAGAATACACATTTTCTACATCTTCTAGTGAAACTACTTTCGCTATTAATAAAAGTTTCTATCTGTGTCGGTTATAATAGCAGGGCTTTTCCGTTTCCATAATTAGAGCTTTTTCAAACCAATTTTCTTCACCCTCCTATATGTGTGTATTCTAATGGTTTTTGTTTCGCAAATTGACTCGATACTTCGCTAATGGTGCTAGTTGAATTGGTGCAGGCGTCGTTTGCAAATTATCGATGTTTTCTTGGAATACGTATACGTGTGTTGTTAGGTTAAAGATCGACAGAGTGTTCTTTTTTAAAAATTGGGTAATTTTTTCCGCTTCTAGAGTAAGAATGCGTTCTCATCTATACATGCACGCGGAGAAACTAATGTTGCATTAAAAAACTGGCTCTCTATTTTATTTCTGTATATATATACAAGCGTACCTGCCAAAGCTGTCAAAAATAATGGCATTTTTCAAGTAATTTCCCCAAGAATATTTCACGCATTTCACATTCTCATTTTTTTTCAAATTTTGAACTTTTCTCTCCAATAATAGTTAAATTCTAATTTTTTTTAAAGATCATTTTACATTATAAAAAATTGTTTTTGTGATGGTACAAAAGTTAAAAAAAAAAGTTCAAACATCTTTGAAAGGTCTATTTAGGAAAATAATTGTTATTGCCAAGTTTATAATGATATTGATATCGTTTTCTTTTCGTTTGCGTTAAATTCCGGTTGCTCTGGTTGTTGATGAAACCAGATTAGCTTTGGGACAACAATACAACCTTGCTTAGGTTAAAATACAAAAACAATCGAGTGAAGGCCAATTCAGACGATACAACTTTTTGACTCATTCAGATGAGTCAACTTGAGTTGAGTTAACAAGTTGGGACGTGTGAACAGAGGTTGGACAAGTTGTATCACCTAATTAAAAATTGATCACTGCTGACTCAACTTTTTAACCCATCTCGTTTAGTCAAATGTTTTATCGTCTGAAAAGGCCTTTAGAATCCCTGTAGGGCGACACTAGCCATTGCCAGTATGGCGGCATTCTGTTGTTCCGAACCACAACGCGCGCGTTCTTAAGTTAAGATAAAAGTCTTGGGTACTCACGACTCTTACCTAAGGCACCCGCCGAGCGCGTTTTTAAAATATATATATTTAAAACACCTTTATTTTTTTATTATTAATCCGGCGAAACATAGCGACTGCCAGCCATAAAGGAATTGTGGGTATTATTATTATTATTCAGAAGCTGTCACGCGGTAGTCGAATTCGTGATTTCTTACGAAGAAGTTCGTAGCGGCGGTTATACTAAAAAATCAGAACTACATATTTAAGTTTAAATATTTTCGTATTGTAATTTACGTATTTGGTTTGTTTAAGTTTTATATATGAAATAAAGGAGCCCCCACCGTTTAAGAATTGAAGGCTCGCTCTCTTTTAGAGATCAGTTTCTAGATTAGAAAAATAGGTTTCTTAAGGCTGCAGCATGATTTTTCTTTCTCGTATTAAACGATTTTGTACGCGACATACCTGTTATTTAAACTTTTAAAGTTGAAAAGAAAAGAAAAGTAATTGGGTGTGTGATTGTTTTAAAAATTCTTATCAATTTCGTTTTTATCTCTTTGAAAGATTTTGTATGGTGTTGAAGTTATCATGATGTATGTTAGTTCGTTTTTGTTGACTGTCCACTTGTCAACTGTTTGTGATTGTCTAATAGTTCAGATTTTATCCTAGTTAATAAATTTCGGATTCGAATTATTTTGATATTGATTTATTGCAAGGGAGTATGTCAGAGATTTAAAGAAATTGACTTGAAAATTTAGCTATATATAATTGTAAGATTTTTCGAGATTGGCGCGATTCAAAACGCGCTGCAATTATTATTGCAAATTAAACCTATTTCTTAGAAGTTCTTGCGAAGTTTCAACTTGCAACTTTTTTATTCAATTTCATAAATTTATAATGTCGTCTGTCAGTTTTTAATTCTACCAATCGGTCTATTTAGCTGAAGATGACATAATATTTTCTCCTGTTTTAGAACTCGTAATTTTAACTCGACATAACTTTTAATTTCACAGTCACTCACACTCCGCTATAAGAAAATACAATACAAATCTAATTTATTCTTTAAATTTTTCCATCAAAATGAGAAGCATTTGGGCCTTGACCATCTCCTTCAGAACAGGGGAAAAAAAGAAATAGCCACTTCTAGGCCACTCGTTATCAAATCGCAATCTTCTAAATCCGAAATTGGAAGATTAAGCAACGAGCCAGGCATGCACTCTGTCGTGTTCGCATAAAAAACATTACCCTAATCTGACCTATTATTGTTATCTAATCTATTATTGACCTACCATGTAGTATATAAACTATAGTCACAATATCCAATCATGTCAGTATCCCGGTATCACTCTATCATGTTAGCTATCTTTTAATGATGTAAATCAACGACCATAATTTATGTAATAAACTATTTTAATCGTATACCAAGTCGGGTTATCGTTACTTGTTGTAAACACAACAAAATGGCGACGGAGGCGAGATACAATTGAACGATAAAGTACCGCGAGTTTCTACACTGCCATCACAGTATCCATACGAAGGCCGATCAGAAGATTGTCAGCTAGCTGCAAGGACGACAGACGGAAAATCATGTCAGTCACCGCTCACTATAGTCCTTTCGATGAGGAAACAGATTCATGGACTCTGTACGCCGAAAGACTTGAACAATACTTCATTGCCAACGAGATAACTGATGACGCTAGGAAGAAAGCTACACTGTTGACCGTAATTGGCCCGGCAACATACGCTACTCTTAGAAACATCGTGGGACCCGACAAGCCGACTGACAAAGGGTATGCCGACCTAGTCGCAGCACTGACAGGATATTTCAATCCCATACCGTCGGAGATAGTCGAGCGCTTCAAGTTCAACACCAGGGATCGCAAGCAAGGCGAAACCATAGCTAAGTACGTGTCAGAACTTAAACGGATGAGCGAATTCTGCAATTACGCAGCATCTCTGGACAATATGCTGAGAGATCGACTTGTCTGTGGATGTAGAGACGATTCCTTGCAGAAAAGGCTACTGGCTGAAGACAACTTAACACTCGCCAAGGCCATGTCAATAGCGCAGGCCATGGAGCAAGCCATGCAGAACGTCCACGCCATGAAAGGACAACCGAATCAAGAGCCATCCGAAAAAGTACAAGCAGTCTCGGTACTCTCGAAGAGAAGACGCCCAGCTAGAAATAGCAAACATCAGACTAAGAGCCAAGCGTGGTCGAAACCTATTCATCAATCACGGCGAGACCAAACTCAGACAGCAACATGCTCACGCTGCGGTAGTCAAGATCATGTTCCTGCCACATGTCCGTTCAAGGAGTCCACATGTCACTCCTGTGACAGGAAAGGCCACATTGCCAGAGCATGTCGAAGCAGACTACAGAAAAAGAACGATCAAAGAACGCACTACGTAGCTGAGAATGATGATGATCAACCGGAGTACGAAGTCTTCGCGCTATCTGCTGCCACAGTACCCATCAAACTCAAAGACGAAGACGTCTACCATATACCAGCACGAGTAGAAGGCGGAGAATTGCCCAAACCTTATAAAATACGCTGTCAAATCAACGATGTCGAGACCACCATGGAGGTCGATACAGGATCCGCCGTCTCACTGATCTCAAGTCACGATGCTGTCGCAATTATCAAGAAAGAAGCCATCAAGAAATGCGACATACGGCTCAAATCCTTCTCCGGACATCAGATTGAAGTACAAGGCGTCACACAAGTGATCGTGAAATACAAAGCTCACACGGAAAAGCTGCCGATCATCATATATAATGGAAGAGGACCCACACTCTGTGGAAGATCATGGGTGTCATCGTCGCTACCAATTCTGCAAGATGCTGTTCTACCTCAAGTTGACGCAGTATCTCATATCGCAAGTTACGACGAAACTCTCTCAGCCATTCTAAGCAAACATAACGCCGTTTTTGACAAGGAGCAGAAAGGATGTCTGAAAAATGTGAAAGTCCATCTCCACCGGAAGTCCGGAATCGAGCCCAGATTCTTTAAAGCCCGAACAGTACCATATGCTTACACCGATAAAATCGACGCGGAGCTACAACGTCTGAAGGAGGCCGGCATAATATCGCCAATACCATATGCCCAGTCAGCAGCTCCCATTGTTCCTGTCATGAAAGCCAACGGAGAAGTCAGAATATGCGGTGATTTCAAGTTGACAGCGAACCAGCAAGTCGAAACCGAAAAGTATCCGCTTCCAAGAGCTGAGGATATTTTCGCTAAACTGGCCGGATGTAAGATATTCACAAGACTCGACATGCGAGAAGCATACAGCCAATTGGAGCTAGACGACGAGTCAAAGGACTTAGTGGTCATAAATACACAGAAAGGATTGTTTCAATACAATTACTTACCATATGGAATCTCGTCCGCATCCGCGGTGTTCCAAAAGCATATGGAGGCTCTGCTGAGGAATCAACCGGGCGTTATACCGTTTCAAGACGACATATTGCTTGGAGGACAAGACAACAAGGACCACCTGAAGAGACTGGATTCGCTGCTTCAAGTCTTCGAAGACGCGAACCTCAAACTTCGTCGCGAGAAATGCCAGTTTGCAAAAAGTTCCATCGACTTCCTGGGGTACCATTTGGACGGAGAAGGACTCCATCCTCAAACAACGAAGTTAAAAGCCATATCTGAAGCTCCGGAGCCGACGAACGTAGAGCAACTGAGAGCGTTCTTGGGCTTACTAAACTACTATGCCAAGTTCATCCCAAACTATTCCACTCAACTTACACCACTATATCGCCTACTGGAAAAAGCCTCTTGCTGGAAATGGGAGACCGAAGAAAGTCAAACCTTTGAGAAAGCCAAGAAGCTACTGACCGAATCGAATCTCTTAGTACATTTCGACCAAACCAAGGAGATACGACTCGCCGCTGACGCATCACCTGTCGGAATAGGGGTCGTCATCTCGCACAACATCGAAGGGGAGGAACGTCCAATCTCGTTTGCCTCACGCACGCTCTCGCCAGCTGAAAAGAACTACTCGCAACTTGAGAAAGAGGCATTGGCGCTGATATATGGAGTCACCAAGTTTCGCGATTACCTACTGGGGCGACGCTTTACTCTACTTACCGACCATCAACCTCTGGTCAGCCTTCTCTCGGAAAACAAACCGATACCACAGATGTCTGCAGCCAGATTACAAAGATGGGCGCTAGTACTATCAGCTTACGACTATCACATCGAATACAAGAAAGGGACATTACATGGAAACGCCGACGCCTTGAGTCGCCTACCCTTACCGGTACAACACACGGAACCACCATTGCCAACGGAATACGTTCTTTTGACGGAGAGAATTGACAGCAGTCCTACAACTACTGCAACTATAAGAAGAGAAACAGAAAACGATCCACTACTGCTAAAAATTCTCGACAACGTAATGAACGGATGGAATCGTCATGACAAAGAAGCTGCGGAGATGAAACCTTACTACACCCGACGTGACGAACTATCGACTATGCAAGGCGTACTCATGATAGGACAGAGGGTAGTCATACCGAAAAATCTCCGAACTCAAATGCTACAGCAACTCCACGAAACGCACGAAGGCATCGTTCGCATGAAATCTCTGGCACGGTCTTTATGTTGGTGGCCAGGGATAGACGAAGATATCAAGGAAGTCAGCGAACAATGCACTACATGTAGATCCCACGCACCAGAACCTCCGAAAAAGTTTTCGCCATGGCCAGATCCTGCGGAACCGTGGAAAAGAGTTCATTGCGACTTCGCTGGTCCCGTGGAAGGCAAACTGTTACTGATCACTGTGGACTCTTACACAAAATGGATCGAAGTGGACATAGTAGCTTCAGCTTCAACGGAAACAGTCATCAGAGCACTAAGAAGTAAAATGGCCCGTTTCGGCATCATGACCACGCTAATAACGGACAATGCCACATGCTTTACCAGTGATCGATTCAAGGAATTCGCATCCAACAACGGAATCACGCACATGACAATCGCACCGTACCATCCGCAATCAAACGGCCAGGCCGAGAGAACCGTTCGAACCATAAAGGGATCGCTAAAGAAACTGTCTGGAGGCAGTAATGACGCTATCGACACACTTGGTGAGGGCCTGAAAACCTTCTCCAAAGGTCCACTAGAGCAGAGACTTGCTCGCATCCTGATGCGCTATAGACGTACACCTCTAAAAGGCGGAAAGTCACCTGCCGAACTCATGCTTGGGAGAAACATCGTCACATGCTTAGATCTTTGTCACCCACGCAACCAACGTGAAAACATAGAGAGACACGTCACAAATCCATCCGAATTCCAAGTCGCAGATCCTGTGTTTATACGAAACTACCATCGTGGTCCAAAATGGATTCCCGGCGTAATTGACAGACGAATAGGCAAAATGATGTACCAAGTGACCAGTGGCCATCTAACTCTTCGCAAACATCAGAATCAACTTAGAAAGCGGCACGCCACACCAGGAGACAGATCAAGGACATCAAAACCTCCGACACCTACGTGCCTTGAAGACGACTGGTTCCCCATATCATCGCAGATAACAAGTAACGCACCTGGTCCAGAAACCTCGCTCTCATCCAAGGACGCAAGCCGGCCGACATCGCCAATCACAGAAGCTCCGAAAGACGCACCTCGACGATCAACGCGACAACGCAAACTCGTTGAAAAATTAGGAACATAAAAAAAAAAAAGGAGAAAGTGATGTCGTGTTCGCATAAAAAACATTACCCTAATCTGACCTATTATTGTTATCTAATCTATTATTGACCTACCATGTAGTATATAAACTATAGTCACAATATCCAATCATGTCAGTATCCCGGTATCACTCTATCATGTTAGCTATCTTTTAATGATGTAAATCAACGACCATAATTTATGTAATAAACTATTTTAATCGTATACCAAGTCGGGTTATCGTTACTTGTTGTAAACACAACACACTCACTTCCACTTTGCATCGAAGGCGATACCAACGCGGAGTGATACGTGATGTACAAATTTAGAGGCACGCTGCAAACTGTTTCTGTTAAATTAAATAGAAAATCGAGATTGACAGATATATCTAGTTTAATACATTAATAATAGCGAAAAAAAACCTATTAATGCTCGTTTAGAGATGCAATTAAGAGATATTCCGTAGGAGCTCTTATGATTTTTAATAAGGTAAACCTATAGATATAATATTAGTTTATTTTTATTTTGTATTTCCCACAATTCGATGCATGGGTCTTTAACAGTAGCCAAGCTATAACGCTTCTAGATGATAAGTCCTTGGGTACTTCTCATGGCAGGTATCACTTTAGCGAGTCGTGAAAGTACCAGCCTGTAAATTAAATAAATTAGATAATTTTTTTCCTATACCATATGACAATGGCGCGTAACAAAAGGTACCTATATAGAAAAGGTCAGAATCGTAACTTACAATTATTTTCCATGTTTTTTTAGTTTGCATGAACCAGGATCCTAGAAAATAATTTTTTATTTCATATTTTATTTATAATCTCAAATATTTTGTCCAGTTTAATACGATAATCCTTTAAAATCCTTTCAAAATTGAGGATTTACGCGGCGGTAGTATATAAATTCGAAGATTTTGAATGCCTTTGTACGCGTTTGTCGTACGCCAAAGTGTTTTCGTTATGAGTTAGGAGATATAACTTCAAAAATTAATCATTATTATTTTAAAATATATCAGTTTTATCCGATCAGGAACTTTACCGCTTATCAAATCTTTTGGCAATTTTCTGCACCAAGCTTTTTTAAGTTTTTGACTTTTAAGCGCGTTTTCTATAAGCTGTCACAAAATGGTTTTTAACATAATCGTTTGCTTTAAAAACGTAGAGGAGTTTTTTTTTCGAAACGCCTTTTGACCTTTGCTAAGAAGTTAAGTTCGCTTATGGAAACTTGAAGGCGGATTCATGTATGAAAGCTTGATTCTTTTTTTATTCTTTTTTTTTGGGTGATGATATGTAAATTGAATTATGTTTCATTTTTCTTGTAAATAGATGTTTCCTTATGCGAAATGGGTTTTCATTTTTATTTCTGGCTGAATTTCAAGGTTTTGAATATTTAATTTGATATAGAAAAAATAGCATCTGTTACAACTTGGAATGAGGTTTCAAATATGGTATTAGGTCTACAACACGTGTTAAATCCAAGTCCAACGGTGAAACGTTTCCTTTTCCTGGGGACATTACGTCATAAGTCCCTTTAAACTGAAGAAAAAACTAGATTTATCGAAGGCCTTTTCAACTTCGTTAAATACAAGATTAAAATCTCTATAAAATTATTATAAACCCATATTCGATTTAGATCATAAAATTTACCTTCAAAAAATGCTTTTCTTATTTTAACCGTCAATCAGTTCGTGGCGTAATACTCGAACATGGTCAACTTTAGAAATTGTGAAAATAAATTGAATTGCTTCAAAATTCAAGAATTAAGATATTAAAATTTTCATCTAAGTCCTGACTGACTGATAAGCCCAGTCCAAACCGTTTAACCAAACGTTACTATTATGTAGTAGACAAGCACTAAGGCAGGCAACGCCGGGTGTCTTCGCAGGTTGTGTTTAATAATCTTACATCCATTTAAATTCCTTAATTTTACTAATAAAATTAAGAAAAAAAAACCACCTCGGTACGAACCTTGGGAGTAATTTACACATCAAATTCAAATAAAAAAATCTCGTAAATTTTAAAACGTTAAATAAAATTTAATAACAGTTTTCACGCCATAAAACATCATTAAAAATACTTGACGGTTGAATTAGACTTTTCACGGTTTATACAGAAATAAATTACGTATACCCCCACACGTCTTAATTAAAAAATTTTGAACAGCATGAAATACTGTCGAAAATTACACAGAGGTTTGAGACATATACGGAATATTTTAAAAAACTAAACTTATTCGTATATTTATCAAGCACCCTTAAATCTAAAGTTATATCCTAATACGCAATATCACTTGGCAGTACAAATATTTAGCGATTAATCTCTGTAGGACTTAGGTATTTTCGTCAAGTAAAATTGTCCACCAATTTTAGTCTGATATGCGGCAAGAGGTAGGGGAACAAATGATTTTTCAAACTAGAATGAAATAGCGTAACGCATTGTTAATTTAAAATAGGGTTGTTATGTATTAAAACCGCGGAACCCAACCGCATACGTGTTGATCAAAACCGCTAGATTTATAACATTTTTGTTTAAAAATTTTTTTATTTTCGAAAGATATGAGCAAGAAAAAAAAAATAAAAATGTTAAATTTTAAGTTTGGAAAAGCTGATAATTGATGAAGGTGGAACGCGTTGGGTCGAAGATATTTTAGTTAGCTTCGAGACACGAGACTTTATTTCAAGTACCTTAGAAGTGAATTTCTTTAGAAAATGCCCTAAGGGAATCTTCCTATTCTTTTGAAGATATATTCCAAGCAGACTGAACAGCGCCCAGAACACCCACCACCACCAGGAATGAAACAAAATTAAAAAAAATGAAAAAATCAATTTAAAGTGACTGAACAAGAACTGCAAATTGGCATTGGTTTCACGTAGGGACCCGTGTTATGTATGTGTCCATAACTTTATTCTGACGATGTTCTACAGATCTATAGGTGTGTTAAATCATTTTACATAAAAACTATGATTTAATGATACCTCTCGGTCCGTAGGGACAAATTCTATTTTTAAACTGGCTTGACTTATCATTATTTTCAAGGAATTTAATTATGCGTATACTGGGCTTTATCTAACACCCTGTACACTATCGGTATATTCTAGGGGGTTAGATCGGATACCTTTAAATTAATAGTCTTCACGAAGAATTAATTTTCAAAGTTTGGATCGAGGGAGAATACCATGTAATAATTCATGACAGACCGCGGAAAAAAATGGGTTGAATAGTGGGCAATTTCACCTCAACGAGTTCTTACCATAATTCTATGTTATTCTCCATAAGTATGAGTCTGCAGTAGGAGGCTCTTTTCGGCATTTTCCATGCGAGGAAAGAATTTAAAAGAGTTTACATTGGTGGAACGAGGTGAGATGGAGTAGTAACCTCCATACCTATAACAATGCCTCTCTACCCTCATCTACACCAACGAAGTCCTTCCAGCATCCTCGGCATTTTGGTTGTGTCGTATGGTACGAAAACGTAGACAATGCCCCCTGTGTCTTAAAAACAGAAGCGAATTCATGAGATCTAGCGTTGATTTTTAAATGGTTCAACGCGGCAGCACTTAACGCGCATTCTGGGAGAGTTTCATTGCCACGTTCGGCTCGATCACTAGCATTCCTACTCAATCTCCCTTCTCTACTCAAAGGTTTTTTGCACCATCTGTGTTTTAAAGTATCTCCCACAACCGCATCAGAATAGGGATGCGATATTCTGCGATTTTCCTTCCTCAGTTGAGTAGGGTTACAGGTAGAGAAAAAGATCACACTTGAAGATGATTTCGGTTTGCAACAAATCGCCACCAGGGGACGCAGAGGGCACGTGCTCATTCCTCGTGTCTTTTCGACCCAAACTTATAAGAGTATCATATGGGGTTATGGCTTTATCAAGAATAAAACTTAGGCAAATGCCCCTACCCCGTCCCTATTTCCTTCTAAAAATCAAATTTAAAATTTAATTCTTTAAAATACAACAAAAAGAAAAAGGGTTGAGAAACTAAACTTTTTTGGTTATATATATTTATCATTATAATTGATATTTTCATATCGTGGGATACACTATATACGTGACCTATGTAAAATTAGGAAATGAGAATTAAACGCTTTTTGTTAAGGAACGTGAAATTTGTTTTTTTTATTAAAGAAATGAAAAAGTTCTTTAAATACCTTTAAGGGTTTCTCAACTTTTTAATTCCGAATCTTATCAAAGAAATATATATATATATATATATATATATACATATATATATATACTTTTTTCGAGTTAATTACGTACTCGTTAAATTTGTAATTAAAACCGTAATCTGAAATGAAAGAAGCTAAAGGGTCTCCCTATTTTGGCCCACCCATGCAGTTACGCGCGCCTTAAAATCTCCCACTTGATATCTCTACCCCCCTTTTATATGACTACTATTTCTATAGGCACATTAATTAATATCAGTGATGAAAAATGAACTTTCCAATTTAATTCGCACGGAGGTCTGCCGTACGTCTTAAACGGGCAAAATATAGGCTCTGTGTTTACAGGGTGGTACACCCGGGGTGGTTGCCTATTTTGCACGGAATGGGGTTGGAATTACTACGTAGAAGTACATTTCGTGATGCGAAGTAGTTTGATGTTAATTCAATTCAGCGACTTTATTCAAATAACACGTGCAACTTTGATTCGATAAGTTAATTATTTGGCAGAACTTTATATAATGAACTTTTGGTTTTACGCAAAGACAACCTGAAGGCGTGGGATTTAAACTGGACCTCCAATGAAGGTCTCACACATGATGATTCTATTTAATATTCAATGTAGCATTTAAATAAGTTCAATATTAATTGCATTCATTTTCAAAATTCTTCTAAATCGGCATATCTAGTCAAAGCACATTTTATTAAATTACTTTTAATTTGTTAGATTCTACAGGTTAAGTTTAATCAAGGAAATTTATCACACTATTTATATCGTATATAAAGAACTCTTGTAAGAACTGAGAAAGTATGAGCAGCCATTTTAGGATTCTATGAGGTCATACTTTGGTACTGAGACGATGGTTCAATCAATATAGCGGATAATTGAAGGAACCGGGATCTTGAAGGAGGAACGGTTAATTCTGGAGTAGCATATAGCCATGGGCTATTCATAGCTGTTTAAAAATACCAGCGAAGGCAAATTAATAGATCTTGTTGCTATAGCCAGGTGGCACCTAAAGCTTATGCTCAACCAAAAGTAGAGAGAGAAATATAAACAATGGGTACATGGGTAAGTTTTACGTCCTTGCATATGGGAAGGGACACTCTTGCTAGAGCTATAGAGTTTCAACTCCAGAATCAAACTTTCTTCCTCCAAGCTGGAATAGTCGGGTAAAAAACTAAAAATAGTAAGATCATGGCACTGCAGCTGAGTTCTATCTATGAACATTCTCAGCTCTTGTTATGGTTCTTGCTTAAATCTAAATATCAGTACACGAAGTTGGAATTAATATGAATGCGACTCATATGAATATAAATCAGATTTAGCGCTTTGGCGGTGCTTTGTCACGTACATCTATCAAATCATGATTTCTATAATGTATGGAAGGTTTTCAGAAACAAATATTTGCCAATAAACGAAATTAAATTGAAATCACGTCTTAATAAGGTCGTGGTGTTTGGGAGAAACCCTTTTTGGAGAACTCTCGGCCGCCGCCGCAATTATACCCCTTGGCGGACGTCTTTTTATTTCGATATTGCAAAAATATAATATAATTAACTTGGGCTAAATCATAATTATAAACTTTTCTAAAATAAAAGAGATTTTAAAAATGTTCCAATAATTTTCGGAACAAAAGGCACGACTTTGGTTCGGCTATAATGATACGGTTATAAGCGCGTGATATTTGATAAAAAGACCTCTTAGTTCCTCTTAAAGGGTTAATAACGTGATATTCAAGGTATAAGAACATTTCAATACATTCTCAAACTTTTACGGAATGATTGAACATCGTGTCACTAACCCTTTGATGGAAAGAAAATATTAAAATTATATTTCTGAAAAGTTAGGCATGTCGAGAAAAATACCTTGAAAATGGCAAGCTTTGGAATATATTATTGTAAACCTAACTGGTGGAGGAAAACGAAGAATAATGTGGCACCTTGTCACAATAGACGCGAATGTTTTAAGGGACTACGGCGTTTAAATACTTTCTAGTCACGAAGTACCGGGTCACGACTCCCTTCTTTACTCGGGTTTCCAGCGTAATTCCTTCCTCCAAATAGCTAGGTTATTAAATTTTAAAATGCGTTCCTTTTTTTCATAATTTATGCCTTTTATTCCGAAAATTAATATCTGCTCTTTAATTTACGCTAAACAATTAATAAACAGTGCTCTTTAGGACAATGAGTTGTGGAATACTTTATTATTTACGAAAAAGATATATATTTTCATTTACCTAAACAATCCTTCTACCAAGAAGTGATATCTAGTTTATTAGGGAGAAGGTATAAGATAACTAAGTATTCGTGTGCCATAGTCCCAGTCTCCCTTTCAAAATACAAGGGGGGGGGGGGCGTAAAAGGAGGTCGGGCTATTTCGCCTCTCCTCAGTAGGAAAATACGTAATTTTCGTCATTCGCGACGCGCTGACGTGAGTTTTCAAAAACTAATGAGATGCTGGCTGTAATTTAGAGGCGTAGATTAACTCCGGACCTATGTTTGGTATAGAGATAGTGCTCGAAATGTGGCCAATTTGTACCTTCTCCCTCACTTCATGCTTCTACGAAATGCTTTTCGGTCTCGTCGGTTCTCATTGAACTGGGTTTTGGTTGTTGCGCGATCTGACGACTCAAGTGTCATATTTTATGTGCGGACTCCTGAGTCTTTCAAACATTTGAAATCCCCATCAGGATACTTTCTTAATAAGCATTTATAAAACCCAATTTGCTAATTTATATCCCGAGTCATACATCAACAACAACAACCAATTAAATTCCCATTTCTCTTAGTCCGGGTCAAAACCGAATAAAATTACGAAGTTGGACACACCGAGAGGAGCCATTCGTAGATCGTTTAATGACATGGGCGCATTAGGTCAAAGTTGGCATAATAAAAATAGATCCGTTATTAGTGATATAATCTCGTCTTCGACTTAATTTGGAAATTAGAAAACGTTATTTTAGAGGAGTTCCCGTATTTCTTATTAGTTTTTCGCGTGCTACTCACACGTATGTTTATAAGTAGACCACCTGGAATTTCGAGGATATGTGTAAATACTACGTGATGATTGATTTGGAAATGATTTTTTTTTACCCCAACTCGAGAAAACTTTTAATCTAAACAATAATTTACTCATCTATCAACGCCAAAGAAGCGCAATCTCATAATTTCGGGCGCAGTTTAAAAACGCGTCTTGTCTGGGCGATATCTACAATAAATTACAAGGCCTCAAATCCGTATATAATTTTCGAGATCTACGTTATTTTGTTCAAAGGCGTGTTATCTTTATAGTCCTCATTAAGATGGGCCTTGATTTCTTCCTTCTCTACCCTACCATAAGTTCATAAGATATGTTCCATAAGTTTGTCACGGGTTATTGAGAGCTTGTTATGAAGTGACGTAGTTGAAACTTAAAAGATTTTCGTAAAGCGACGCCTGATGAGGTGATATCAAAGACTTAATACAGACTAAACTTCAAAACCAAGTGAGTCAATTCTCGCTTGTCGTTCTCGAACTAGCTCTCAGTAAGTCTCTAGCATACTTATGGAACGTATCTTATAAACTTATGGTCCTGAAATTTCACTGTGAAAGATGAACAAGCTCTTAAAAATATGGAAATACTTCTTGAATCTATCACGTTATCAAAGGTAAATAAAAAGGAGGTTTCGCGAATTGGCCCCTTTTTCACTCTTACTTATAAAGTATAATGCAATTATAAAAGAGCTTCATATGTTACATAATGCATTTTGTCCTGATTATTAAGACTTCTAAAATTTTTATGGTTTACGAGGTGGCCTCTGGCTCGATTAAATTAACGGATAAATGAGAGATTTCTATGATATTAACACGAATTTTTATAATAGAAGAATTAACTTTGTTTTGTTGAAGATTATTGCCCTATAAATTATTTTAAAATTTAATGAACGAACCTAATCAATTACTTAATTTAATCTAGAAACTTCAATAGTCTTCAATCTAAGAACGTTATTGAGCCATTATCCAGCATGTACTATTAAATCCGAAGAAATGCGCGTGCGCTAGAGAAGTAAAGCTAATTACATGTGTGATTATTTTCTTGTTTTAGAGGCAAATGTTTGGGTGTTCTTATCTGTGTAACCAAAAGTTGTAGACCCCAGCATGTTCTATGAACCTTTGCACTAAGTTCGACCCAAAGAACAAACCCTTTAACCTATTTCAGACTTAGCATAAACACCCTATATATTGAAAATATAAACATTTAAATTACCTACTTGATTTAAATTAACTTTGTAAACAAAAGTTTTATACTTTAATCAAAATATTTACGGCGTCCATTTGCAAGTAACTAATCTAACCACCAATTTCGATTTTAATAGATTAAAAAAAATGCTAGTGCTCAAGTTCAACTTCTTACCAAACTAGTTGGAGCATCGTAGGTCAAGAGTTCTAGACTAGAAATACAGTGATAAAATATTCACCTGAATCATTTGAATAATAGCGTTATTCTGTGAAGATATTTGCTCTGTAAACGAATTCATTAATCCCGCGTACCAAATAATAAGAGCTCGATCAATAACTTTAAACAATTCTATAACTTATTCTTAATCGATAAATACACAGTATTCAAACACGTTTCTTTATTTAAGATGAATTATTACTATCGATATACGACAGTAGTTTCATGAAAACGAAATGGGTTATAATATCGTGAAACTAAAAGTTCGTGTTTTAGGGTTAGTACGAAAGATAATAACTAGATGGTGCACGCCGATGGCATTCATAAGGTATCAATAAATAGATCCTTCATATTAAGCGCTTTGTTATCTCAATTACTTTTTTGCAAAAATGTATATATTTGGTAATTACTAGTTCATCCATTCATTTCGGGACTGGGAAAGAAACGTTGCTTTGATTTTAACCACCAGATTAAACTCAATGGGGAATTGGTAAAAAATTCGTGACGTCACTTGCAGGTGTTTTTTTAGTTTATGTTTAAAACGTATAGACGGAGATTAATTTCAAAATTCGACGATGGATTCATGGGTGAGAGGAGATATTACCTTGATTCGATCGGACCGAGAAAACCCCAAAAAACCTCAAGACCAGAGGCGATTATCATGCATTCCAATAAATGGGGAGATAAATTGGACTGATCCTTTTCTGATTCTAAACAAATTTAATAACTGAACCCGCAAGAAACTAAAGCAGTATCGAATAAACTGGTATAGACTTGAAAAATCCAGTGAAATCCTGTTGAGTGGTAAAATATTTTTTATTTTTTTTTTCATTCCCCGTTATCTCATTACGAAGATAATTATGTTACATGGTTTGAGGAGCGTTTTGTTTTTGTAAGTTAAAATTTTCTAGCTAAGGGTATGAAAATTCCCCGTACAAGTGTGAATACGTCTCATTGGCGTGACTTTGTAACTTGTCACACGCCTGTTAACTTTAAAATTAAGTTAATATTTAAAAAAAATTAATTTACTAAATTTTAACGTCTCTCTTAATTTATTCTCCGTCACATATTCGTGTTTACCGATAAAATACGGAACCGATTTAGCCCCGTATTTTTCTTCTCATCGATAAATTAATAATTCTAAAATCCAGATCGAGGACCATCTTAATTTATAAGGCCAGAATCGGGGATGTAACGGAAAAATCTTCATCCTCTTTCAACACCCAAAATTTTTAAAAATTGTGGTTTTGGGTTTTATTCGAAAAAGCTTCTAAAGTAATGAATATTTCAAATTGAAACATGTATCCATCTACTATATTGTTTTCGTACAGATGACGTCATATTCTATGGATACAGTATTGCAAAATCGAGCTTCCTGACGTCATTTGCTTCAGAGAGGCCTAACGCGTAGGCTCCTGTAACAATAAATACCCTATCTTCTTTAATGTTATAGATAAATATATAATCCCAATTTGAATTATTATAATAGATGCTCCTAAGAAGAAAAAATTGTTTCTGACTCTTCCAGTCCCTAGAAAATAGAGTCCTTAGGAAGATCTTGATTCTCAATATTCTCTTAAGGTCCTTGTGGCACGTTCGAGGACCAATTAGTTACGCAGAAAAAGTGGACTCCATCTCGTGACGATTTTTGCTCGTTTCCGTGACTACGCCAGTCTCTAGAGCGTGACTTCCTTGAGATCCGCGAAGGTCTTCCTCGCAAGTTGACCACACGATGTGGCGGTGTTACATCTACTACCCCCACTTCTATCAGCGCTGTTTTCGGAGATGTATTTAATGTGATAGCCGTGCAGTTGGGTGCTTACGAAGGTTGATCTTTTAAGCCTTGTCTCGTGTGCTTGTAGTGGTGGCCCCTTTTCAATACGTCACGGAAACGTCTCAATAATGATCGGGGGAGTGTTTGTTGAACGTGTTAATATCGGTTGCGGGGAAGAGTGTGATTTTGCTTTCAATCTGTTTTTTACCCTTTATGAACGTCTTGAAATTTGATACGCCAGGAGTTTGGACAGCTGCGTTTGATCTCCCATTTTTTTTCTGTCTTACGTTGATAGGTATGGGTGGTAGCCTAATTGCGAGTGTTTAATGTGCTGACTATACTTAAGGTGTTAACATATTTCTCACACAAACTGCATTGTGTTATGGTCCTGAATCTTTTTCATTGCGAATAAACATAACCAGTGTACCTTGCGCACTCTCCTACCCTTCGATAGGCGATTGTTAAGTGCTGCCGCGTAGCGCCATTGGATTTGTTTGAGAACTAGCTTCTTTTATTGAGACACCGAGGGCATCCTCGACGTTTTCCAACAGTAAGACCCTACCAAAACGCTGAACATGCTGGGAGGACTTCGTTTCCATCCCTCTCTCCTTCAAGATAATATGTCTTATTGGCTATAATAAACAGTACCATATAAGTCAAATTTATAGTTTGCGCAATTACAATTTTGATCGAGCAATTAAAGTAGGTCTCTATAAAGAGGAAAACAAACCAGCACAAAACTAATTAATTTTCAAAACACATTTAACAATACAATCTGTTTGATAATTACAAAATTGGGCGTATCAATTATTAGTCATAGAATAATCTAAACAATCACCGTGTGTCTCTATAAATGATTGACTTGAATTAATCCATCAATAACGTTAGAATAAAACATGATTATTAAAAATCATGGTTACGGAATTAAAAATTATGAAAAGTATTCCAGACAGTTTACGCAATTTTCAAACACCTTCAATGTCTAAATTCATAATTTTTCCGGGAAATAAAGGAGTTCTGGGCCTGGGTATCTGACCTATATAACACGTGGATCACCTTCCGCGCGAAGGTTATAATTGAAAAATCCTAAATATGAATTTTTGCCCGATTGACATTTAGAAAGGAACCTATGTTTTCACGAAGGCATTGTGTACTATGAAGGAAACTTGTCTGTACAACCTAGAATGCTGTTGATAAAGGTGTCGGACAATTCTCTGAAACTCGTACGAAAATATAGTTAATTATCGACTCAAAATTGGAAACTATCCTAGCACTGAGCTAAGCTGATCCTGATTCAATATATAACTATGCCCCGCCCCGGAACGCTCCCTAGTTTAGTTTGCATTTGAATTGACCCTGTGGCGTTTTTCTACTATCCATCAATGTTTTTTTTATTTTTATAAATTTCCTGAAAGTTCGATTTTTGGAAATCCCGTTCAATTACACACCCCCTTGTCTTTAGAGTTTAAAGTTAAAATAAAAAGAATCTACACAGAGAATTTAATTTGTGTTTTAAGATCATAAATCTTTGAAACAATTACGTTAATACCGCGGTTTCGTTCGCCTTCTTTTTGAGAATTCGGTATAGGGATTATAGAGATTGTGATTAATATGTATTTTTCGTGATGAAGGGATTGTTCGAATTGATTCGGCGATTGGACGCGTGATAATCGCTCATGTATTGATGGTTTTATAATCTTACTCGCTCTTTTATAATTATGTTTAACTGGGATAATTTCTAGGCTAAGATTTGGACTTAATCGGCGCTGTCTTCTGATACTTCAATCAATGATTATTATGTATTTTAGCGGCATACGTGGGAAAGAGAACTTCTTGAAACTCACCTCATGCTCTTGTTGTATTACGTACGTCGACCATATAAGCCTTCAAATATTCCCTTTCAATGGACCCTTTCGATGCGTTAATCTTAGTATCGGGAAATACAATGCTCGCTCACCTCTGACCTTCAAATACAACAAAATTAGATCTTCTGAAGAACGGCTAAAGCCAAGTGTTCAAGTTACTTCGATTCTTCAAACGGGATGAAAGGCAAAGTTATACCCTCTTAGTTACGTGGAAGTGGTCTATTGACCTTCGATAATGGTGTAGGTTGATTGTCTGATAATAGCAATACAAAATCGGTATACTAAACTGCAGACCTTTGAACTTTCTTTATAATTATAAGCGACATCCATTTGGTCGTGTACATTTTCAAACAAGTGTTAGTGTGTTGTTCCCTTTGAAACTGTATTTCAAGAGCTCAAGCTTTATTTTTTTTAAAAAGGAAACCCCTTTCGAAAATTGAAATAGCAATAGTTATCTAAAAATTTAATTGGAATGGCAATAAATCTAACGCATATCCGCAATCCGTAGAAGACATTTTTAAAATTACTAAAGCGAGCTACGTAATGAACCAGAAATCCCCAATATAAATTAAAATGCCTGGGAAAAAAATTCGACACTTTCCACCAAAATTTATCTCTATTCTAAGTGGGAACAACACGAAGTAATAAATTAAATCCAACGAAACAATTGTTCTGGCTAACTGTTATAAACCTTCTGATAATGATTAGGGCGTTTTAGAGATACTTGACGCGCCAAAATTAATTTCTGTGGGCTAAAAGAAATAATTTACATTTTTAAAACTCGTACCTTACGGACAATTCTAGATTCTAATTAAGAACTTTAAAAACCTTTTTTTCCTTCATCTACATTGGAAATATATTAACCCGAGGGTCTCAATGTCAATTTGACGTTCGTGGTTTTAAAAAACAATAGCGGATTTGGTACCTTGAAGTATAAACGAATATCCATTTGATAACTTCGCATTAATTACTTTTTTCTAAACGCCTATATGGAAGAAAATGAAAGGGTTATTAAATGAAAAAATTACCAAAAAAAGTAGCAATTATAGATAATCACGATCGACGCAATTGTTATCGAGGGTAAAAATTCTTCTCGTGTACGTATCCAACGTACTTCACCTGTCACTAGATCTAAAGGGTGGGACGGTTTGAAATTCGTGGAGGTTTATGTCAAGCAATACGGGATCTTTGCATAGACACTGAGAGATATTTTTCTTCTAGGTATAAATTTTGAAATAAGGGTCAACTGGGGTTCTATTGTTTTCTTGGCGTAGCGCTAACACGTTTAGGTTAACGAATAGTTTTTAATCGAAATCTATTTTCCGGTTTAATAATTGGCGTCTCGAGTTCACGAGCAACTGTTAATTTCTTTTAATATTACACCAATGTTGCCAATTACGAAGAGTTTTTTCTTCGTTATTTTTCAACAGAAGCCAAAGGGGCGCATTTTTTAAAAAACAAAAACTCTACACACGAAAAATTTCGCGTTATGACCGTGAACACTTCGTGATCTCATTTATTCGTCTCGGTCCCCCGTTTTAATTTAGGAGGATCTTAGAGTTTAGTTCTTAAAGGTTTTGTTTTAAGTTAAGGTAGTGTTAACGTGGTTTGTTATGGGTTGTATGTTTTGAGAGTAAACTTGACGCAGCTGTCATTTTGTGAAATATACATGATATAAACAAATATGTTTGAATCTTTTCCTTTATGGAAATGCAAAGCATTCCTGATCTTTCATGTCTAGTTTGTGTGAAACTGGAACTTACTATGTGCCGTCCATATTGTTTAGTTATTACCTTTCTTCGTTAGAGACCAAGCTATCGGTACATTGTTTTCTTCTTCCCCCAATAGCTTCTATTCTGTCATCCATGACTCCATGTTAAGTTATTAACGGATCAGGGATCTTGGGGTTTTGTTCTTACTGAAATTGAACCATCGTTCTGGGATTAACGAATCGCATTGAAAACTATAGGGAGTGCGAACGGGTTTCTTGGCAACCCCTTTTAAGAAAGGTTGGCCCCTGATGTTACGCCAAAGAGTATCTCTTTTCCAGGTTCTTCTAGATGTATGTTTCCCCCCTTAAGTTTGACGTACGCGCCATTGGATTGTCGGCGATTAAGCAAGCTCGATAAGAAGCCGTTTCACGGCGGACCCATTAGGGAGCACGACCAGCTAAGCCGCCTCGGCTCGTGACCTTTCCGCGATGACCCCAACTTCTGGTAGTCACGCTTCTAAACGCCGTTCGGGGTTATCAGCTTCCACTAAGCCTTTTCCCGCACCCCAAGGATATCTAGATACGTGTTAACATATTCCGATTCTTCGTCGAAACGTCTGGTTGCGTACGCATTAGGTCTTAGCATTTAAAACGTTCAAATTAAGCAGCGCAATTAAACCGTATGATGGATGGTCTAGTCGTTTTTGGTCAGATCACGAGACTGTAGCTTCAAATGTCACTCTTCGTGTAAACTGCTTGGAGAAGTTTAATTTCTTAACAGGAAAGTTCGTCCTAATCTTTTAAAATCTATACTTTTAAAAATTCAAATTCCGTTAAAAGCGTTTCCGTTAGTCGTGCGTGCACTTTTACCCTTAATGCGTACAAGACTTTAGACATTCCCGTAATATCGAAACAAAAATGAAAGAAATCGAGCTCACGAACTCACGCGCGAAATGGCGGTTATGATTTGTTTTGAGTGACGTCAGAATAGATGCGCTAACGCATCACGAAGCGTCACTCGTGATCATTTGCTCGCCCGTGATAGATAAGACGGGAAATGCAGTTCAACATTTTTAAAATGGTTTATTTTTATTTGAACGTTTTGAATATATAGTTCCCGGAACATTTGCGCATTGTTCGAGTTGCACTAAAGCGAAGTTTTTGTTATACTCAGACTCTACTAGTAGTAAGTCATTGCTTGGGTGGCCCATGAACTAGATATTGTATTCCTTTTTGTAAACCGTTCCACTTATCGCCTTTTACTCTTGAACGTAAGCATTGTTGTTGTTTTCAAGTGTAGTATACAGTCGTATCTAGGATATTGTTTGAACAGTTTGAACTACACCAGAGCACGCCTAACGAAAAAGAAAGTTAAAAGTTTAATTTGGAGTAACTAATAGGTGTTATTACGTGTTATGGACTAATGCGAATCGTATTATCTTTAAAAATTAGTTACGACGCACCCAATAAATCCATAAGTCTCTACTTGGTAATGCTAGAGACTTACTGAGAGCTAGTTCAAGAACGACGCGAGAAATGACTACACTCAGCTTGGCAGTTCATTTTACTATTTAGTCTGTACTAACCCTTTGACCAGGCGTCGCTTTACGAGAATCTGTGACGTTCCACATACGTCACTTCATGACAAGCTCTCAGTAACCAGTGACAAACTTAAAGAACACATCTTTTGAACTTATGATAAAACTTATTTCAACTGCGCTTATGTCCTACGGCTAAACTAATACAGAAACCCAAAATTTAAGAAGACGAGATATACTTCAATTTGCGCCAAGTGCACGATATAAACCGATTAGATCTTGTGCCAATTTGACTGATTTTACGGTGAGAAAGCAGATGTATCACACTAGCCTAAATAAACTTGGGAATTAGGGAGATTCCAACGTGATTCCAATTTTCGAGTTTGTGTAATTAGTTTTTGTCTAGTTACCCAACAAGTAGTGTTCCATCTGATTAAATCTTTCCATATATTCTAGACTTTTTTAACGAGAACCTTTGAGACGTGAACTGTACATGTACATTCGCTAAATCCGATAAAGATCACACTTCGGGAAAGTTGTGTTAATTTATTAACATTCTTAGAATTTCCGCACTCAATACTGAATATATGACTTTTGAGAAGGTAAACAGGTAGATAATGCCAACATTAGACCCCCTAATTCACTGCGAAAGTTCGATTTCGGAGAGAAATTTATGTTTGCAATGTTTTCAAGTGGAATAAGTAATATCAAGGATAGATTTAATTTTAGAAGTAGGAATGGAGAACGGTTAGTATTTACTTCAGTCCGACTCATAGCCCAGTATAGAGCCCCTCCATCCAACACGTAACGAAAAGTCTAAATTATTTCATTGGCTGACTTAAAGTACGTTTTGATGACGTAGTTCACGAGGACGGCGAAAAATACGTAGTTCCTTTTTACCTCTGTCGCTATGACCCGCCTCTGCCCTCTTCTTTCAGAGGAAGGGGTCCGGGACTTTGACGCGCGCCCAGATTACTCTGTTCTCCATTCCTACTTCTAAAATTAAATCTATCCCTGGTAATATCAATATATATTTTAATGTAATTGAGTTCGCCTGTAGATTTGAGTAGGATTTATAATATGGACAAACTAGGTCTAAATAGGCAATTTTAGCACATGCTTACAATGAACCTTTAATATATTGACCTTTAGGTCACAGAGGTCACGCTACAATCTTTGTGGATAATCTCCTTAGACCTTTCCATACAATGTGCGAATCTCTACCCATAGATGGCTTCAAATCAATAAACTCAACAATTCAATATTCTTAAGCTTTAAAATGAAAATCTCCATAAACAAACATGTTCCTTATAAATCGTGGTTGGGGTCAATTTTGTAAAGGCCATACTCACGCCGATAAGTACCCGCACTTCGCGTTAACGAATGTAGTTAACCTTTGGCCTTGCCACTTCGGATTATACATCGATTGGTAAAAATTTTAAGCACGTTTTCCAATTACTAGCCTTATTGCTTAACTGAACAGCTAGTATACTTGAAAAAGTTTATTTTTCTTAAAGTTTATTTGAATTTTTTTAGGTAAAATTTATGCTAACGCTAATTAAGTAAATAAATAGGTTAAGATGTTATCGTTAGAGGAAAAATTTATTTTTCTTTAGTTTAGGGAGTGTTTATTTTTCAGTCTATAAAATTATAAGATGGGTTTTTTGTGTTTGTATTTATCAGGAAAATGTTTAGACTTCTTTTTCTTTAAAAAAAAAACATCTCAAGATGAAATATTATATACCGGATTTTGATATTAATTTAAATCATAGTTTTTTCATTGAATTACTTTTGAAATTTACTTAGTCTGGTTCTTCAAGCGAATATCTGGGAGCACGGCAGTGCTCCCCGCCAAGTCGAGCACTGACATCCTTTTCTCGAAACAACTCACGGCACTTTTAAGACCACTGTAACTTCGTGATGGGTATAGGTAAAAGTCTGAAATTTTGCGGGCCGCGAGGACTGTCAACCTTAGCAATAGTTTCCAAATTTCAAGTTCCTACCCTTTATACTTTTCGAAATATCGAAGGTGAAATCTACCTTATTTTGTCACTCACTCACCGATCATCAAAATTCTAAGGTACTTCTAGGGTAGATAGAAACTTAAAATTCAGGATTTATTTTTCATTTATTTTATAAAGCACAGAAAAATTAAAACATCCCGAAATTTTTATAAAATTGTTCTTTAGTTCTTTATTTTAAAACTAGATGGCGCAGTCGTCTTTTCAACAGAAATAGTGTGTGTTCTTGTTGAAAGGACGTAAAGGTCGTAACTGATGCTACATTCTTATATTAGGATATAGCGTACTATCTTTTTTGTATATTCTCTAGGGGTCGAAAGGGTTCGAAAGGGGTAATTCAGCGTAAATATGGACAAGCGTTAGCAATTATATTGGCAAACAAAGTACAACGATAGGGTCTTGTTTTAATATAACTACCGAAGTATAACGAGACGGTCTACAAAAAGAAGTGAGATCCTATGAAAAACATTAACATGTACAAAAATGGGCCAAGCCTCGCTTCGTGTCCTTTCCTCCGTAAAACGTTCTGAGAATTTTTCATAGGATTCATTATACTTCACGTCACTACGATTTAGTCGTAATGATCTTCAAGATATATTTAGGTTTGATAAGTAATTTTTTTAATTAGTTAAGCAATTAAATTTGCGATATAAGGCTTGTTAGGCCTTAAAGAAAAATTGTATATTAGATTTTTTGATTCGAAAGAGATATTTTTTAATTGGAATTAAGTAATATTAACGATAGTTTAATTTTAGTTCAGTTTTATTTCAACAGACTTCGCGTTAGGCCTTTCTGTGAAGCAGATAACGTTTTTACAATCCTCTTACGTCACTCGCTTTACAGGGAAGCATTGATTTTATATTTTTCAATGGTAAATATAGTATAAAATAGAATTATATACTAAAATTCCTCGACGTTAAAAACTAAAATATATCGATGGCACCATTTTTTGAAGTTGTACGTCAGTTTTTATATGAATTTTAACCCCAATTTTTCCTGGAGATTTAGTACGGGTTATATTACCTTTAACAAGTCTTTTTATAGTTCCGAGTTGAAAGGTCAGTTAACTAATGGTCTACTTTAAGGGGAAATTTCTTAAAACAGAGACAGTGCGTCTAAGAATCCTTAAGTATAGTTTAAGATCTACGCTCGTTCAAGGGCTTCTTTACGATGAAATTCTTTTTAAATTTAATACATCCGTCACCTGCTTTCAAAATTTATTTCATAAATAAGATGGAAATGGTTATCTTAACTTTATGATTTAAGCTTTTATAAAAAATATTAAATTCAATACGGGAAAATATTAAACAAAACAAAAACTATTTAGACTTAAGTATACCATTTGGCAGTAGTCGATGTAATTTATTTGTTCATTTCTTTGCGTAAATAACGAAAATATCCGGCTTTGTAGACAAAAACCCCATTGATCTATCTTGTTTGTGGTGCTCAGAGATCTAGAGTGTTGTTTATGAAATTGTATGGTTTTGAATATGAACCATAATACATGCTGGATTAATTTTACTTTTATGGTATATTTGATGTCAACGGAGTAGGTTTGTAATTTATTACCGTACATAATTGCTGTCTAATAGTAAAGGGCGTGTATATTATGCTATGCTATAGTATAGCACCAGAGGCAAGATACAGTCATAGGGAAATTACCCAATGGTGTTATAATTTACCTCTAATAGACTATAAATTGGTTTTAATATGTTTTCATTGTTTATATGAAACGACCTTGTGTTTATTTAACTTCTTATATCACTTATTGTTTTGGATTATGGTAATTTAATGTAGGTAAACCATAAACCAGCGTATAATCTATGTAATTTCGAAAAACGTAACGCTAAGATTTATATCATCTCTCGAATATTGTCATTTAGCAGTTTAACGTTTCCGGTGCTATATTCAATTACTTTTCTCGAACACTTAAGCATCACTGGGAAATTTAATATTTAAGCCGCTTTTTAATAACTATCTTGACACCCTATTTGAACAACACCCAAAATGGAATTAGACAATATCTCGATCAAAATATAACCCGGTTGCTAAATTTTTGTTATTTAGTACAATAACGCTTTCACGAATGCGAGATAGGCAAGATAGTAAATGGCCGCGAAGTAATGGACCACGTGCTTTGATTGCCAACTAACGTTAAGGACCTTAAACGCCAGTAGAATTAATATTTCCCGCATTAAACAGGGACAAAAGTGTATTTAAATATTCTATAAAATATGTGACAGAACTATTCCGTAAATACCCCCTTCTTAGAGATTTGGTGTAAATAACTAAAGATTGTAAGGAAATTTTGCACTTTTCAGGCGTATGTGTCGTTGAGAAATTAGTTTTTCATTCAACTCCTTCGGTTAATTACTCGTTGTTGGGAGGGCCTTGGCCTAACCCGCAAAACCCTCCTTTTTGGTTTTATGGGTGGGTCAAAAAATGTATTTAAAGATTGATTTAAAAAGTACATAATTCGCTTTTGAAAAGACATTTCTTCATTAAGGTCCGTACGCGTGTTTCGACCAACAATTTTTAATGGTACTTGCTTAATAATTCTTTGATATCATCGCCCCAATTTGATATTTTTATGAGCACACGCAACAGCCGAATATATTTCAGTGTGTAACTATTGTACACCTCGTGCAAGTTATTAATGGTTTTAATATAAATTAGTTTTGTTTATCTGTTCTTGAGGCCGCACTGGGTGGGATTTTTGTGGTGGTCGGATGTGGCTTGGGGAAAGTGTTCTGAATTAAATTGAATTAAGTTACGTCATAAGCTTATCATACTTTAGTTAAGAATGGATAGAAAGGATACTTCATTTTCATGGTACCTTCCTTCTAAAATTGTACTGGGGCGTCTCCTAGCGGCTGCTTTACCGAAAACAGAAACCCAGTGGTCATCTATTTAGAATTATAGAGAATTTATCTTACGTTTCACCTACGCCAGTTCATAACAAGCTCTCAGTAATTAGTGACAAACGTATGGAACATATCTTTTGAACTTATGATTATATTGTTATGGTTATGTTAAGAAAACTTGGACTAAGAAATCCCAAATTGCCCAAAGCACGTATAGTATAGTCCGAAATGTTAATAAAAGATAAGATTTTAATGATAAAATGTTTTGATATCAACGCATTATTCCATACAGAGCGCGGTTTTAGGGGACGCGACTAAAAGCCAATGTCCCACACGTAGTTTCCGTAGTTCTGTTTCCGGGCCTTTTATATAGTCAGGGATAGATAGACTTTTTTAAGACGGAATGGGTAACAGGGTTATTCGGGTGCGCGTCCTAGTCCACGACCCCCTTGCCCGTGACGGAGGGGTATGAAAGAAGAGGCGGGTCTTATTTTTGTTATGGCGTTGTATGTATATCCGGGTCAAATAAACGTCGTCTGCCCCTTCGTCTGCCAAGTTGGAATGGGCTCGGATTGTAATTTTTGAAATAACATTGTTTAAAAATAGAAGCTACACAAGACATAGGGCTTGCAACTGAAAAAAAAAAACGGGGAAGACCCAAGAAAATTAAAAGTGAGTTAGAATTGAGTAAAAGTCTTCATAGATATTACAGCACGAACAGGTTTTAACCAAACACTAAGCTCACAAAACTCCTGACCATTCACTAAGCCTTGGTTAACTTCATCAAATTCGTTTACAAAATCATGAGGATAGTAGAAATGATTGGCTTATGAAAGAATTAGCGAACACTTTTCACCTTTACAGATGTACTCCAAATCCAAAACACCGGCACCAAATTCACTAACTACCTTCTTAATTGCTATTAAAAACAATTCCCGAATAATTACTGGACCCTCGCATTTAGACGGCTCCATTTTGAACCCCTGTGAAGACGCTTATCTGTACAACCATAGCCCACTCGATCCGCGCTCTATAGCTATAGCGCGAGCAGCTTGCGTCGTGACGCGCGTGATCGAGTGGGCTATGGTACTACGCAAGAGGGGTCGTAGTCATGGCGACAGAGGTAAACAGGAATTACGTATTTTTGGCCCTCCCCGTCAGCAACGTCACCAATACGTAGTTTTTGTGAGCCAATAAGATAATTTAATTTTTTGGTTACGTGTTGAGGGAAGGGACTACATACTCGTCTATTAGCGTTTTCCTTTGGGTCCTCGCGGAGCGCTCCCATGGAGGAATAAAACTAGGAGATCCTAGTCTTCAAAAACAGTCTTTAACGAAGCTGGAAACTACTAATACCATTGTTATTGCTCCTTGGGAGCGCTCCGCGAGGACACAAAGGAAAACGCTATATGAGTCGGACTGAAGTAAAGGCCAAACGTTGTTTATTCCGTCTTAAAAAAGTCTATCTATCCCTGATATAGTTTTGTCATTTTTTGCGTGAGTTCAGTTTAGTTTACTTGGTTGTTGCTGCTATAGTTTACCAGGTTAGGGATTAATAAAAATCGTGACGCGTTTTCCAAGGGCTCTTTAGGCTCTACGTGTGCCTCCAACGATATCGGTTCGCTTTTGTTTTATGTTTGTCGCTGGCCTTTACGGAACTCGAAGCAATTTCCGTTTTCCGCTGGTCTCCATCCGCGAACTATATCGGCCCCGTTTAAACCAATACCTCGTGTAATTAAATGTCCTCGACTAACGTGCTAGCCCGTATTTCTGATGTATCACAAACATATATAAGCCTAAAGTTATCAATTCTTCTCATTTTCTTGTCAGTTGTGTGGGTCCAATTTTCTGTGAATTGGATGTCGTTGACGTACAAAATGTTATTGGACAATTAGAATGGATTTACAGAAAGGCTTCATTAAGTTAAATTATCTTCTTTAATGTGCAAATTGGCACATAATCACAATATTTTTTATATGCTAATTTCAATACGAAAGAAAACAATTTTAGATCCTATACCTTACTTAGAATCGAGCTTAGAATTAATTAGGCAAATGTAAAGAAAATGCACGTATTTACAAATGTATCAACAAAAAATTAACTTTAAATAAATTTTTTGTTGATACATTTGTAAATACGTTCGATCTAACCATACTTCCCTTTTAAATATACAGGTTTCAACGGAATTTAGTGATAAATGCTTATCTTTTTCCGAATAATTTATTAAATATTAACTGATTGTGATCAATCTGGGTTTTTATTAATATTATAGCCCTATTATATTAAAATTCAAAATCCATTAGAAATAGCAACCAAATTTCTCGACAATTAATATGATAGAAATAAGACAATTAATTTCTTTAAATTGGAAATTGACGATAATCGTGACTTTCTAGTTTTTGTTACCGTCCTTGGTTATTTCATTGAGGTGCTCAGACTTAATTCGTTTTCTAGAACGTGATTATTTCTGAAAAAAAATTAAATCTTCAATTTAAGATGTCTAGAGATAACAAAAGGGGATTTTTTTCTTAAAGATATTTGACTTTTTTATACCATGTATCATAAGTTCATAAGATATGTTCCATAAGTTTTTCACTAGTTACTGAGACCTTGCCATGAAGTGACGTAGGTGAAACTTCATAGATTCTTGTAAAGTGACGCCTGGGATGATGGACTGCAAAACCGCGTGTACTCAATTCTCGCTTGTCGTTCTCGAACTAGCTCTCAGTACGTCTCTAGCATTACGAAGTGTAGGTAGGGTCATACTTATGGAATATCTCTTATAAACTTATGCATATATGTATGGCAAAGTTTCAGGATAGAGTATTTTTTATATTGATCGATGTATAGGTTTTGTTTCCATTAAATTGGAAAAATATGTTGGTTTCTTTTTATATTTTCTGAAGGAATTTAATCTTCATCGTTAGTTATTAATTTTTTTCCGTCCATTCCCGAAACGAAACTTGACGTAATTTGATTGGAAGGACGTCTATGACTATAATTAGTGTAATTAAGACATTTTTTTTCAAGTTTACGGGCTGTGGTTTACAGATAAAATATTGGCTACTGCTTTAAGTTTGAAAATAGTACGAGATTGTCATACGCAACGGATTAATTTATATGTGTAATTGCTAATTAATATATACCGAAAATTAACAATTTTGTCACGGTATTTAAAGGGATAGGGAATCAATCATTAAATTTTGGATAGAAACTTGTTTTTGAAAAGAAAGTTTTGAGAAACATATGTATTAATATTTGTAACTTAAAACCTCTTTGGTGTCATCTTAAAGTAAACAACACTTCTTGTTTGAACTACAGATATTTTCCACTAAAAAGCGACACCGTTATGACATCATCATCGAGTCAAATGGCTTATTTATTTATCATCTGAAATATATTCTATTTTCCAATAACAAAAATAACTTATTAAGAGCAATTTTCACAATTTCAAGTGTTTGAACTTCGTCGAGACTAAACTGCACTGTCCCTTTATAAGGCTCCCCTTTTTTTGATTGCCAATTAATAGCCCAATATTTTCAATTTAATCGGATAACAAAGTATTTCAAAACCAAAAGATTTTTAAAGATATTATAAAGCCTGAAGCTAAATTAGGGAAACTCTTGGTGGCTGTATCTCCCGAGGACCCAGCATGCAATGGGAGATCGCACACTTCGTAAACATTTGGCGAAATGCTAAGTAAATTGGTGGGGCGCCCAAAAAGTGGCGCACGCTTTTGACATTTTAGGCGTTCCCCGCGACCATGATCTTTACGTTGTACCTATAATTGTAGCTATAAAACGAAATCTACGTGCCTCGAAGAGTTCTCCCAAATCTTTAATTCGGTAGCTTATTTCGAGGAGCAAATACTTTAATTCTCTCGCAAAAATTATGAATAATTTATAATCGGACAAAATATAAATGGGTGTGAGCGTTATTTTGGACAACACACGATGCCTGGGAAAATCCCCTTCAGTAAACGCCCGAGTATTCGCTTTTGTATGACAAAATTTGAACCTTAACATTTTAAGATTTTACCTGGAATTTCACGATTTTGCTTTTAAGCATTTATGGGATTAAAATTTCGATAAAATCGACAGATATTTTCAGTTTTAAATTATTCTAAATAACATCTTCTAATGTGACTTGAACTAGGTTTCGACCAACTAAGAAAAAGTTTAATTCACAGACTATACACCAGGTCAATGTCAAAGATGATTGTGCTACAATATTAAAGAACTACTAGCAAAGGCACCCGACGTTGCCTATCAGCCCGTTAGAAATGTTTTGTTACTTTTTTTATTATATTTAGAAGATGAAGGGGTGTATTTTAAATCCAAATTTAGAGCCCAATTTTAAAATACTATTAGCTTAATTGGATAATTAAATAGTTAATTACTTTGAAAGAAATACGAGCTCGTTTAAAACAATTTAATAAGGTATGTACTGTACATGTGACCCTATGTAGTAAAAAAAATTGCGAACTAGAAACAAAAGCACGATTAATCAACGAGTATTTCGTGGTCCCCTAAAAACTTCCTTCTGCAATCAAGTTTTGAGGCTCATACTTGATATTAGAGGCTCCGTGGTTAATGGCTGCCCACTAATAGTTCATTATGGTCATCTATCAATCGTCGGCCCAAATCACGATCCAAAATTACGTTAGGCTAAATTTTCAATCCATCAAGCTCGAGCTTCCAAACGAATCAACATCATGTTGCAATGAATAAGTTAACTTGGTCATGGAGGGGTAGAAAGGAGAGGAATTGTACCCGCTTTTTTAAATTGACAACCGTACATCTTAAGTCGGACCCACAATAGGAGATAGGATAGGAACGAACTGCCCTCTTGTGAGAATCTTGATAATTATAAAAAAGCGTCCGTTGTCTGTAGTTGGCGGAATCAATAGGAGACTAGTACCTTTCGTGTTGGAGAGAGGGCGCAAAATAGTTACTCAATATTCAAACATTAACCCACTTGACAATAGTGAATCAATGTAACCCCCTTTTCACCAACTGTGGTCTAGGCTCGTGGTTCCCCCACAATGCGACTTATTGCCTACTCATCCCTGGCTTTGCCATGATCAACCTTTAAGGTTTACTTCGTTAAAATTAGCGTTTCATTTTAATCTTTTCATGATACAACTGGAAGTAATTCATTAAATAGGTATACAGGAAAGGGAAAAAAATGCAATAATTAAATGGGAGGGGAGAGGAGGTGATTTTTATTGGGTGAAATATTTCAGCGTTAAATGTCGATAAGTTTTTTATCCCCCGCCTTACCGGGATCACATCACGATTTTTCTCGCGCCCTTTTTCTTATTTTTAATGGATATATTTCTTAAGAATCATTTCGTTATATCATAAAAGGAATATAGCAAGCCGTACGCCCTACTAATCATATTTCGTTTAATCATACTCTATCTATTTAAAAAATATATATTTATTTGAAAATAATACAATCTGAAAAATCGGGTTATATAAAAGAAAAATTTCGTGTTTGTCTCTCCACTAACGATTTTTCAATTAAAATTTAATGTTTAGTTAATTGTTCTCGTAATTGGGTTCGGCCTCTTTTTTATAACGAGTTAAGTAAATATACTTGATGATTCTCCGGTTATTTATTACCCTCTCATATTAAGGGTAATTTTCTTTCGCTCCATTATCTGTTACTGTTAGCATGTGCAAATAAAAATAATTGGAAGTGAGGAACTGGAGTGGATTGAAGCCTTTCGTAGACTTATTTTCTTTATTTTCAATTTATTTTTTGTGTTTATGTGTTTGAGTTAATTGTTTTTGGGTAATTAGGAAGGGTTGGGTCCAGGATTTTATTTTAAAATTAAGACTATGATATACGAGTATAGTTTAACACGCTTAGATTTCACAAGCCAAGGCTTAAAGAATTTTAGATCAGAAAAACGTAACTTGTTTACAACTAACCATAAATCTCTTTTTTTTTATGGAACGGGTATGTCTTAATCGTCCACGAAAGTGTCCACACACAAATTGAGGCGGATGACCTCTTATGTTTTGTAGTATACCAATAGGTTTGCGTGGTCTTCCTTAATGTATTAATCAGGTATTTTGATGTTTGTCGGTTCACCTCAAAGTGGCAAGTCAGGCGAAAGAATTCGCGCCGAGTTAAGGGGGAAGATTTCGAGCGGCGCCACCAAGAAACACGAATGGGGTTAAGAAGGGTGACAGTTGGAGGAAAACGAAGATAAGATGCCAGAGGCTGCGGTTAAAATAACAACACCAGCCTCATTGATGATCATGCAACTATGGATGGCCCAATATATTTTATTTTTATTCGAAATATATAGCTTTATCTTGACCTCAAAAGTATATGCCTAAAAGGTCAAAGGATACTAAACAATATTGACCTCTTACAGGAACTAACTCGTGCAAGTTTGCAAAGGGAATATTTTCATTGTAGCTAGGGAGTGTGGTCTAGTTCACACTTTATCCAATCACTTTTGCATCACAAAACATTTTTAGCCACATCATATGATGGATATCTACGATGGGGGGCTCTTAGTTTGACCAGCCCTGTAGTAGTAGTAATAGTAGTGCCACAGTCCTGCCTTTGGCAGTATCAAATTTTTAATTTCATGGTGATGAGTCGAATATACAAATTTTAAAGAAATATTTTTCTTTGTGACCTTCAAACTCTAAATTTAGTGTAGAAATTGCATAAACTTTGATTATCTTTTACCTTTAAAAGATATAGCTTCGGATTTCAGTAAAACATAAAGTTCAGTAAATTAGTATACATTCCATATTTAACTGCCATCACGATGCTCTTCCTAAATTCCTTGTCATAAACCTTAAAACTTTTGTGCTGAAACTGAAAAATTGTCCGGACATACACCATTAATACTAAGGAATATTGAGAACGCAAAATCATCTTCGAAAAGGTCAGGATCGACCAACTGACAGCGGGGTATGACTTTGATGGCAACCCGACCGACAAAATTTACGATTAGAAAAAGGTGATTCTCTTAGCTGGAGCTCACTGCGAGGGTTCCTCCTCGTGTACGATGCCAATGAAATATTGAGTAGAATGTAGAGGGATACATGAACCCAAAGGGCGGGTTAGAAGTCCCTGTGGAATGACAAGCTTGTATGGTCTGTGCAAAGTTGAGAAGTTAGTGTTACAGACACCAAATCGATTACTTTGAAGTTACTCAACTGTTGAGCTTTTACTCAATGTAATTTTACATTGATACGAGTTCAAACTTGAAACTGAAGTTTCAGAAATTTTTGGCAGAAAAACTTAATAATTCATGTTCACTTTCATCACCGATGATACCTTGAGTTCCATTTAAAACTTGTGTGGTCCAACGTTTTGGATTTGACGGTATTTTTTTTGTGAAGTTTAGATATATTCACTTGTTTGTTGTATATTTTTAAAGTATTTTTAAATATTATAGAAAACTGGTTTGTTATCGGTACGGATGGAATTTTAATATTCCAGACAAATATGTTTTTTCTTTACTAATTGCCTTAGGATATAGGTCTAAATTGTGACAAAAATATTCGCTCCTCGATATAAGAAAAAGTCTCATTTCATTGTGCTTTGTTTTACACCAAAAGAAAAGAGAGAAAAAGATACAAACAGTATCCGGCTTTTCATAACATTGCCGTAATACAGATAAAACAAACTTGGGAGGCCTAATATGATGACAATTTTTTTCTTTTTAACGTTCGATAAGAATCGAATTTAAATATGAAATTTGCATATTTTTAATTTAAATAGGACTATCAGATTGTATGGACCACAAAATTATTATAACCTTGATTGGAAGGGAACGGTTAATAGTTGTTGTTTTAGGAAAAATGAGAATTTCAGGTCTCGAGTTACGATATTAATTGAAAATATTAGTGTGATTAAATTAAAGGAAGCAAATAAAAACATTGAACACGTTCCAAATCTAAGTAGACATCTGGCTTAAGTGTGAGAAATTGAGTTTTAATTAAAGTAACTTTGTATTTTATATCTAACCTTGGAAGAAGCGCGCAAAAAGTTGATAATATTTTTAATATTAAATTTAAACCATTTCTCATTTCTAATCAACAGCCAGTTTTAATTTAGTTCAGATTAGTTCATTTCCACTGTGGGGGGGGGGGTATATTGATTAAATTACTAAGGATCAATTCGTGACATTTCAAGGCAAGCATTTTCAATCATGGATTGTCCATGGAATGCTGAGAAATTAACTAATTTGATTTCGTCATCAATATTCGTCAAAATAATTAACTGCTTTCGAGTTGTTAATTGCCTGACTATCATATGCCCATTGTATACTCATGTCCAATAGCACATAATAAGGACTACTTTCTTTCTTACGAGATTAAACATTTCGTATTAGCACGCCTCAGCTTTCCTAATTCAATCAAGCGTCTCTGTTCCAAACTAAAATACGATTTTAAATTGATAAACTCTGAAGTTTCAGCATATTACTGATAGAGGGCGCCACCGTTAGTTCTCCCTATTATTGACCCACATAAAATCGAAATTTCTATAGAGAAGTTTCCTCTAGAAAGTAATAAGAACGTTATCAAATTAAGAGGTCCATGGAAGTAGCCAGGTTTTTATTTATCACCTAATTTGAATCGATATTATATCCATTTGGGGTTAAAACCAGCTCTGCTAATAACAACGTAAAAATGCAATCATTATTTACGCCAATTCGCTTAATATTAATAACGTAACACTAAATGAGAGTTTCACGTTTCTGATCAACATAAGGGTCATTTTAAGTGTGTGTGAGGGTTTTGTATATACACTACCCTCCGCACTCCATCCTCTTCCGGTTCCGGAATATTCATTTCCTCTTCTGGAAAAACGTGAAGGGTCGCATGGCGCACAAACGCGTGCCGATATCACGCAAATCCCCAACGACTTCGATTCCATGGCCATGTTCATACTTGGCCTATATTTAATAAATATCACCTAAATTTATTGAAAGATATATTGTTATAATATACTACAATCGCGATAATTCAGAAGTTTCGATTTTAATTTCGAGTTGCTAGCTCGACTTGATATATTTCGATAATTGGTTTTAAAAGAATGACCTTTTTAAATATTTGTGATGTGAAGAAGTCCGGTTTCAAAAAAATCAAATGGTCACTCCAAAGTATGTATATTTCAAAATTCAATTGAAAATGCGACGTAATTGTTTCAAAAACTACATAATCAAATGTTTTTGTCCGAAGTGGTATAACGTTTTGTAGGTTCTTTCGAAAATAGACTGCGGTCACTGATTTGTAAATTAAATTTGAGTTACATGGCGTAATTTACTGGTGTTCATAGAAATTACGAGCTCAACGACCTCGCACCATGAAACATTTTGAGTGTTGATGTGTTCCAGAAACCCCGGACGTAGATCCTTTTATTTGAGACTAAAACCGCCAATACTATGTTATTATTTAAGGAATTGTTGAAAAGCGGGGGTCAAGAAAATGATCCGTATATTGTACGCGTATATATATATTATTCATTATTGTAATTTACCTTTTCGCTTTCAATAATATTAGCCTATATGGACGCCACCAACGCGTATCGTACGGAACTGTACGCTTCTTAACAAAGACGAGAATTATTCCTCGTCCCAATTCTTTTTGGGATTTAGGTATTAGAATCTTACAGTGAAAAAAGAATTTACTCAAAAGTAAAATAGCCGCTCGGTGTTGATTTATTCGCTAACGCCTACGCTTCGCTTACACACAAAAAAGGAGACTCTCTCGAAATAAAAGCGGATTCGTAACAAAAGGAAACTTAAGCTATCTTATCTTTACTTGTCTAATAAATCGTTATAATCTGTTACGAAAATTGGGTGCCTCCAAAAAACCTTTCATACAATAGTTTTATTTTTGTTTGCGTATAATAAGTATTCATTCGATTTAACTATCATAGTATCAGTCCTATTTTTGTGGTGGAGTGAGTGCGGAATGAGAGGTGTAGGCCTTGTAATTGATAAATATTTTGCACTGTTCTTTGTGTGCGAGAAATGTTCGTCGATGTTTTGAGTCGCAGCTAGCTAAATTATCATATTCTCCAAAGACTTTGAAGTTTCCATCCCTGCTTATGAACAGTACCAACGTCTGTTGATTAGGTTTTAGCGAAATTCTTCGTGTAGAAATTTCAGTTCACCAATAACAAAGTCGGAAGTTTTAACTCAATACTATTAGGAAACTCGACGGTAACTTAGGATTAACCTATACCTGTTCGTATAAATGAAGTTTTAAAACGTTTCAAGCGAGCCATTTAAGATTTCATCCATTGATAACTCGTATCTTATCATCTTTCGGACCTGTTATGGTTTTGATCTCCTTATTCCCTATTTCAGATACGGTTAACAAGAAAAATTGTAGCCTTCCAAAACAATGGGTTTACCTTTTTTTCATTTTGCTATAATTTTTGTTTACCATGAAAACCAATTTAATATCGGTATTAAGCGAGCTAAACGGTTCAATTTTTATAACAACACCCCTTCGTAAAACCCCACTCACCTTGTGTATCGGAATGCCCGCATTGTGCGCGGTGCGCTGCTCTATCGAGAGCACAATACGTAATTAGCTATTGTTTTCCATTTTTTTATCCCCGGTTTAACTATGTACCTACCCCTCGCTTTCTCTTGATTGAGACGGAGATGAAATGTCTTAGGAGTCTGGGATTGATTTCTAAGAATACTGATTTTGTATTAAACTCACTTTGTTTGTAATTTTTGACAGCTCCCATAACAAATCGTACCACATTCTTTCCCAAAATTAGGTTCACGCGTACCTAAGATAATGGTTTCATTAAGCCTTGTTCGATAAATGCGTAAGTTTCTACGACAGATGCGTAATGATGCAAAACACATTTTTGAAATTTCAACGAAACGCAATTGGTTATAAACTTGCCAGTGAATTAACCTACGTAATTTTATTTAATTAAAACATTCTCTAGTGGACATCTTTCTCGTAAAGTAAGCCTTGAAACTGAAACAACCTCGTTACCGATTTTAACCCAGTTAAATTCGAATAATTCGATTAGTGATCCATCTTGTATCTAATTTATTCTGATAATGGGGCGTGTCTGTTAAGTCAATGTATCACTACCGTTCCAGCAACGTTTCAATGTAGGGTTAACTATTTTAAATCAGTTTGAGATAAGACCAGCCACCATCCCTGGTTTAATAAATCGAATAGGTAATTTTTCCATGTTTCCTCTCGCTGATAACTCAGTTGGTCGAACGTCGATTCGCCACTTGTTTGCGTGCTGTAACCTCTTAGGATAAAATCTTATTAATGAGAATCGAGTTCAATCGACACCCTTAAAAGTTTTTCTTATACGAGACTAGATGGTAATATAGACTGCTTTTAACATGTGCCTAAATCGATTTCAAACCCCCCAGATGATTAAAAGATATTAATGATTCCTTTCGACAGATGCCACGTGACTTTTGTTACTCGCACGTGAAATTTCCTCTGAGTCAAGATGCTATTAACGCTTAAATATCGAAACCCCAATAGGGATTTGCAATTTATATTTAAATAAATGTACATGGTTACTTAATCAAGCGAATTGATGTGTGCAGAGATTGGGTATGTCTTCTGTATTTTCCTGTTTAGCCCATAGCGGTTGTACTACGCCGCATTTGTTTAAGTAATGATTCTGTCCCGTTATATACGGTTAAGAAAACAGAATGAATGAAGTTGATCAAGAAACCAACTAAAATAAAATCGGAGATGAAATCAGCATTTCACTTGTAGCATTCGGTGATGTGCAACATTTGGATACTTTACTCGCTTGTTCACTTCAAAGATGATTTTTCACACATACCGACCGAACACTTATTACTGTTAAGAACTCGCAAAGTTGTTAGCACCGTCGCATTTTTCTAGAAGGCGTGTTTTTTTCTCGACTTCAACATTTATACCCTCATTTGCGTGTCAGTGATTAAGTCGAGGCGTTGTCCCGGTACGAACGTCTGTTTTTAATTAAATTATCAGTAAGGGGGCAGGTCTGCGCTTCTTGTCTCAAAATGCTCATCCCTATGGCCTATGCGAGGGAAGACTAGGAAATTGAAATTCCACGCCATCTAAAGGGTCGAGTGTACCCTTCGAGTTGAGTGACTCGAGAACATTGGCATGTTTCGTATTTAGAAAAAATATTCCATTCGAAGTACTGGCATTGATTTTACGCGCACTGGCACGGCTTAAAGCTAATTCTGGAATCATCGCCTTCACACTTTCGAACGTTATTATGCGGGCTTTAAATTTCTGTTAGTAAAAGCATAGCCCACTTGATCACGCACGCTGGCTGCACGCGCTCTAGAAGCCCGTCCAAACGATTTTTTTACATGTTAACTCGCGAATGCGGCGCGTCACATAGGTTCGGTCTAAACTTTCAAACCTGTCTGGTTTTAACATGGGCTTCTATGGGAGGGGACCAGTTTTTTCAACGTTTTTGGCCCAAATAGTGTATCCACTGGTTCAAATCTCTTGAATTTTTAACGAGACGTGTATTGAAAGGTTTGATATTATCCTGTAAAATTTATAAAAAATAAAAACTATTATAGCTGAAGACTTTAAATTTTACAGGATAATATCAAACCTTTCAATACACGTCTCATTAAAAATTCAAGAGATTTGAACCAGTGGATGCACTATTTGGGCCAAATAGGTTGATAAAACTGGTCCCCTTCCATAGACGCCCATGTTAAAACCAGACGGGTTTCAATTTTAGACCGAACCTATGTTATTTTCATTCTTAGGGTCGATTGAGGGGGCTTCTAGAGCCCGTGCAGCCAGCGTGATCAAGTGGGCTATGGTAAAAGTATCCGCATCATCATTGGCCTGTCAATAAGTCGGAACATAAGTTTATAAGATATGTTTAATAAGCATGACACTATGTATACATACTTCTTAATGCTAGAGACTTACTGAGAATTAGTTCGAGAATTGACTACACTCGGTTGCGCAGTCCATCTTCCTATTTAGTCGGTACTAAGTCTTTGACAGCGTCTCACCAGGCGTCGCTTCATAAGAATCTGACTTTTCTCCCACGTCAATCTCTTAGTAACCAGTGAAAAACTTATGGAAGATATGTTTTGAACTTATGGTAAGAAAGATATTTCTTCGTAGAAACTTCAGAGAAAAACTTATTGCGTGTTGTGGTCTAGTTTGGTAATTGAATACGATTGAATGTTATATGAAACGCGTCGCGAATTTCTCCTCTCAATCACTAACTCGTGACACTAAACTTAAAAAGCATCCATCATCTAGGCAACACTTCAATTGAATCGCAGTCATCTTCCCCCTTTAACGCCTAGTTCCCCCATTTTGTTCAAAAATCACTTCTAGAGTTGAAAGTGTCGTTATATTCTTAACAACCGAAAGAAAACTAGTCACGATTCGTTGATGCCAAGTGAATGGTCGCGCAACTTATCGTTAGCCCCCTCAAAATATCCTTTTATCTGACCGTATCTTATAACGGACGTCATATCGTTGTACATTTCGAGGTCTCGTTTTTTTTCTTTTCTAAATCAATTACCGCCGGAAAAATGGTGTTGCTGAATTATCAATCACGATTGTGTCCCTAAATGGAACAACGAATGGCGCGGATGTTGAGAAACTTCGCTTCAATTCTTAAATGGTTAACGGGTTATATCAGCAGAGGTCGTCACCTGATATTATTTGAAGGGGTTCCGAAATGCGTTCACTTTCAGACTTTAGTTAGCGAATCAACCAAACTGGGAACGCTGAGGGTTTTTCGATATGGAAATGAAATTCAAGCTGTAGTTTGTCTGGCGCATGATGTAAAACATCCATATTTTTAAATCGGCATCGATACCAAACCCTCGTTGCAGAAATGTAATATCCTTTCGTGGAACATTTTAAATAATCGAAATTTGAAGCCCAATTTAATCATTTCACAATCCTTTAAAAAAATTTAAAAGGGAGGTTGGATTTTCAAAGTCTTTGTCTAAACTTCTAAAGTTGAATTTCATATCTGAGACGGAGACGATGCGGTTCCATTATTTGGCCGCGGGCCATCATGATCTTCGATGATTGTTTTCAGAGTGTCGAAATACACTTGAGAATGGTAGAGAGAGGGGGGAATGAGGGTTGAACAACGAGAATTTTAAATTGCTTTAGTTAATAACCGCGATAACTTTGGAATGGTGTGAAAACGGCCCCCTTTCTTTCGGGGTAAACAGTCATTCCGTTTCCGGGAAGGCAAAGATCTGCTATGAATTCGTGTGATTTTTCATAATGATTTAAAGAGTTTCTTCCAACCTATGGGTGTTGAAATGATAATAGCCTAGTCTAAAATGACTGTTATTAAAATTCGATCCTTGGTTCTAGCGTGAAATTGCCAACAACAAGCGCACTCGTAGTTGCTGGGAAAAACAAGCAGTGCTTACCAAGTAACCGTGTAATTTCGTAGTATCCGCTTTCTAGGTGTTTTGTCGTGGTTTTGACATTAACTTCTTTGGGTTTTGATTTACATGTCGTTTTATTATACACGTTTAAATAGATTACGGGGACACTTGAAGCTGTAACGTACAAAAGCCTTCGGTTATTGAAAGTAGTTGTTAAACTTAAACTTAAGGGGTTTGTGTAATAATGATTTGTCGATGGAGCCTGGGAAAGTGGTTAAAGATTTTCTTGTTTCTTTAAGGTGAACATAGTGTTTTAGTTCATCTCAATTTAGTTGGACACCCGGTACCTTTCTGGAATTAATATTCAAGGTGACATTTAATGATAGGCTCCGTTTTACGTCGAAACAATAAGGAAATATTTAAATTTATGAAGATTTTTCACTAAATTTAAGTTAACTATATCAGTTTTTTACAAATTCTTTCAAGTTTGTAGGTGTCAAAAAGCAAGGAAATCCCCCCAGCCTACCTACTGTAAAAGACCATCCAAAGTTACATCCTAATTCGGCCCAAACCCCAGGACATTGATTTTTCTTTAGTAGTCCCGAACAAGACCGCCTAAGTGATAAATACCACTTCGAAAACACAAAAATAACACGCGTCTTTAAGAAAATTACACCATCAATCGTTATTTCTTCATTGCCTCATTCGAACATGTACAATAGCGACAAAAAACTGGTACGATTTGATATTGGACGAATTAACCGTGCAGATTTGAGAGTAGATGCTTCTAAAGGATATGTAAATGTTTTTGTGGCTTTGTGTGTTACAACTCCTCCAGTTACTTCCTCGAATCTTTCAGGGATTCTTATTGGATATGGTTCGTTTACCCCTGACCCCGAATCGACCTTCTCTCTTCTCTAGAACTCAATGCGAGCAATAAATCGCTCGCCGAAGCCCATTCACGTTAGTTTTTAAGCATTAAATTTCTCGCGCAAAAAAGCCCATACTTCCATTTAAGGAATTCATTCCGTGATAACCCCAACTTTTTTAAATTTCGAACGATTTATACGCTAACGTAAACGGATCCGTCTGCATTTCTTATTGCACCATTTGTACCTGTCCAAAAATTAGGAAAGAAAACGTACCAGTGTTTGATATTTATCTCATTTTACATTTAATCAGGAATTTAAAAAAGAAGAAATGAAAATTTTAAAGGAAAATGTTAGGTAAAATAACATTACACCTAAGAAACGACCTTTTTCTAAATATGAAAGGAAAAATAAAAAATAAATGATCTGTTATTACAAAATAATTAGCGTTTAATTAGTCTTAAAAACGAGGACTACTGTGCTGTCATTGGTTTATTGGCGTCTGCTGGTCAGAACCTCTTGCCCCTACGGAAAGGGTTGAATTCCTCAGCCTGTGAGAGGAGAGGACAAGTCCTATTCTTCGCCCAGTTAGACCCTCAACGCGTCATGAAAATCTTTGAAGTATCTTACTGACTCTCTTAAATTTCATTTTCGACGTGATTTTAACATTATCATTTGCTCGTAAGATGGCAATCTTGTAAATACATCTTTCTCTTGAAACTAATGTTCGCAAACTTTGCCTTGGAAATAAATAAATAAATAAACAAACAATAATATTTAGGGTGTATCAATGAGCAAGGATATAAATTAAACGTCTACTTCTTCAAAGGGGTCAAATTTAATTTCTTATAGGCGCAGCCGAGTTTTTTTTTTCGTCTGGTGATTTATAATTCTACCTTGGAACTTAAATTGTTTTAGGAGATGCCTGTTTGATATACAATTTCACACTCTGGTCTGCGGTTTGATTAGTTTTAAACCATGTGTCCGTCACGCTGCTGAGAGAAATTAAATTTTAAACGAAGAGTTTTGGGGTTGGGACGAAAACAAGATGGGTCAAAGTCAGATGGTAGTGATGTAAAGACAGTGTCACTGGTTAAGGATTAACCAACAGTTAGGCTTAACAATGTTAGAGGTTCAAGCAAATTTTACAAATGATGGTATTTACGATATTGCTCCATATGAAGCTCGTATCTTTCATTTCGCACGATGTCCCAGTTTTTACTTGATTGCTGTGCATTCAGAACTGGATGTATTGATAAAAACTTAGATTAGAGAAATCAATTTAAACTCTACCAGACTCTTAAAAGTATCATCGTCGAATCTTCATTTGTAATTAGAAATTCACGCAATTTTAGTTCAATATCAACTTGTCTCCGAAGGAGATAGTTTCTCGAGTAACTTCTCATAATGCAACTAAAACCATCTTGAAGAAAACTAACTTTCCGCCTTTTGATACGAACCAAAAATGCCGAACGTTCAACTATAAATAACTGGTAACCCTGGTGGAATCCCGAGATACGTCTTGAGGATGATAATGGTAGGCCTACACGAGACTGGAACTAGTCGGCATAAATTTAAGCTTTGTGTGGTCGTCGTCCCAAAAGTATTTTTTCCTAAAGCGGCAGGAGATTTACGCGGCTTTCTCTCCGACACTTCATCTTACGGCATTGGAAATCATTCGTCAAGTCGTCGACCAGAATAAAAAAATAAAAGAAATAAAAGGTTTTAGCAGAAGATAAGAAACCGAGAAACTTGAACGGAACAAAAGACGAAGATGACTCTAATATACGTGCGGGAGTTTGTGGTTTTCTTTCCTTCGTGACCTTAAAGAGTACACCAATCTGTATGCCACTGATGAGCTTCATTCAAGGTGAAGAAGGCATAATTCGCCAGAAGGAAATGGAGACTCGGATTAAAAAGTACCACCACCGTTTCTATGTGTTCTTAGCACGTTAATAAATATGGGGTCAAATCCGTATGGTAATGCGCCTACTGTTACAAAGTGGGTTATTTACTACAGAAATGATTCCTTTTCAACTGCCCAAGACAACCAAATAGACCAAAAATACTCCACCAAACGTAATGTACGTATTCGTACCTAGCAAAGCGGAAAAAACTGTTATAAGAAATTCATGTTAATTTTTTTGAGGCAAAAATAAATTGGGATAATTTTAATTTTTTTGCTGTACATGGTTCAAAAATTTTAAATTAATTCTATCAAGCCGTTCTGTCAAATATCGAATAACACTGACGTGGTAGGCGTTCTTGTTATAATTAAAATAGTCAAAGCTATCAAGGAATAAACAAATTTTATGTTGTTCAAAAAGTTGAGTTTTTAGGTGCGTGTTGAAGGACGTTTATGACTTGTTTTACGTTAATTTATAGTTGTTTAGCAACGCAAACTATAATCGGGCATACCCTGTCAACTTGTCAACATATTTATATGAACAATTTACACGCGTTTTAACTCTTCTTTAGTTTAAACCCTCAAAGTATGAGTTGCTTACGATTTTAAAGGAATCGCAAATATGATATCATCGCTTGAAAGTAACACTTTGAATCAACGACGACAAATTGTTAATCTATTTATTCAAATCACATAATTAATTACCAAAAAATATACTCTATAATTACGGTACAACATGCTAGATACTTGAATTAATCAACGAAAAGCGTACGCGTGTATATATTTAAAATTCTATCAGTACGCGCTATTAAGGAATTAATCATAATTAAATTGTAATAATTTTAAAAAACCGCTTTACGCTCCTTACCAGTTCAAGGCTGGGGTTAGATCCAGAAAATTATATTTTTTCTTGTTATCTAGAAACTATTTTGGAACCAAAAGTTTTATAAGTGTGTGACTTAACTATCAATTTGACTTACTAAACTAGTTTTAGTCATAGATATTTTAAATCTATCCAATATCATTGAAATATTTCGTGGTGTAAATTAATTAATTTCTACAAAGTTTCGTTATAAATATTAATTATATCTACGTTTTAGAACGAGCTAGAGAAAAGGGTAAAAGCAATTTACAGAATATCATAAAAATTATTAAAGTAAAAATATGATTTGAAGCCAGAATATATGGGAACGGTATACCCGGCAACTAGGAAAAAAATTAGAACATAAAATATTCTCCCAACCGTACTTTTGATTTAGTTTCCATCTCAAGGCTGAGTGGAAAATTACGATCTTTTTCTTGCCAACAATATTCGTCGCGATCTCCTGATGTGTTTTATAATGTTTAGTACCACTTCGCTTGATTGAGGCCCTCGTTGGCCCTTATATTGCCCCAGCGTCGTTCTAAACGAATGCTAATTAAGAAGAATTTCGGTGTTTTTTTCCCCCAACATAACACTTAACTCCACAATCGAAATTAATACAATTGTAGAAAAATGTAGTTCTTGAAATTCCGTGGAATTAATTTTTATCGAAGTCTTGCACCGTGGGTCGACAATAAACAAGGAAAAATTATCTTAGAACTATTGCAAACTCTTTTAATATTTCGTGTTAAAATTGTAAACCCGTACAATCACGCTTAAGTTAATCAGTCATCTTACTATATGTATATGACTGTAATCTGAATTTATTTTTGAATAAATTAATCATTTAAAATAATAATGTAAATTTTAATATTAAACTATCAGAATGATTTTTTTTTTAATTTTATCTACGCTGTTAGTGCAAAATTACTGGATGCATATCCCATGAAAAGTAATCGGAAGTCGTTAAACAGACTACGAGCTTCGTCCTTCGTAACGTGAATGAAGTTTTGCGCAGTATTAATCCATTTGACCAACTTGTTTTTTAATAGACACTCCTATATCCCTTCCAATTTTTACCTTCGCTTTCTTTCTTATGGGATGTTTAATTGATATTTTCGCCCGGGGTTCTTGTCTAGAAAATTCTTGAACGATTATCTCCCGATAGCGAATTTTTCGTTTCTTTTAATATTAGATTTATGCTCTTTTTACATTTTAATCGTCTGGAAATTTCACGGATCATAATGAAGAGTAATTTCTTTACGAGTTAAGAGTTTCAGAGTTACGACTTGGAAATATGAAGGATTTTGATACCTTACACCGATAAACCTTTTTCTATGATGGAATTTTAGACTCCAAAAATGATAATACAATACACACCAGTTCTTTGTGGGCCTCTTTAGTTGTTTGATTAAAGTCTTTGTCGCCCATGGTGACAACGGATTTTACGAATGATGGAACAGTACTGGAATATGTTTTACTTTTCATTTATAATATTGCCCAGAGCCATAGCAACATCTGCAATCTTATGAATACCCAGCCATCTCAGGTTATTACAGCACCAAAGGCAAATCTTTGAACATTCTGAGGTCTTTAATATTTTTTTTTCCAGAGCTTTTTTGAGCCATTGTTTTGAACTGTAATACTATCTGAATTTTGAGCCCTCTATCCAAAATAACATACGCCGATATCATGTTTAGGTTTTGGAGCTGAGCTTAGATTCACCTTGATCCTGTTTTCTTTTATCTTCGTGTGAAGTTCATATTTGGTAAATTTGTGGATGATCAAACGCCCTCATGATATTTTCATGGCTTGATCGCGACACGATAATTTGCCTGAAATTATTATCGTAAAATTTGATCGATGTTGAGGTTAGCAATATGTTGAACCTTAGTAGGTATCTAATTGAAATTGGTATCAAGTCCCATTAACACGTGTGTATTTTCTCATTCTTTAGGCCTAGACTGCGAGAAATAATTCAGTGATTCGTGTGAATGTAGCTTTAGAATCACGTGAGTGATTGTATCGTAAATGACAGATTTTAATCGCTACACCACGACGCAGCGACAATGCCCTACTTCGACAAATTTTATTTTTTCGCTTATAGTTAATTTTCCTCCTTTGATTATAGGCTTCTCGATTTAATTGAAAGCGAGAAATTTGAAAGACGTCCAACAAACTCGGGTTTAGTTTCGAGAACCCTTAATTAAATTAAAATTTATAAGGCCGATTTTTGTTCCGTTAAATCATAGACTATATTTATTCGAACATAGTTTTCGTTTCAATCGCTATAGCTCGATACCCGAGGGGGATTATTCGTAACCATATTTGTGCCCTTGAATCATTTTTTTTCTTCCCAAGTTTGAGAATCGACACGCAAAAAGAAAATTGAAAAGATCGATACGTATCAATACTGGATTGAATTCTAGTTATATCTATATTTTGAACATCCAAAAAGAAAAATATATTTTTCTTTGAGTTGTCAGGGTTATCTTGGAAAAAAATGTTGACAGATGCGTGAAAGAGACAGAAATGACTTAACTGGTTTTTAATTAGATAGAACACACGTAGAGTTCTATCCTAATTACAATAATAAATTATAGATAATTAGCGAGGTTTTTGTTTTCTGCGGTCAATATACTGAATTGTTCTACATTTAATATATAAATGGCTGCATGCGCTATTATAGCTTTGTTAACGTAAAAACCAACCTATTTTAATCCTTCTGTACTACCCGCTGAGGAAAATAGAATAGACAGAAATTTCATATGAAATGATCAAGACGACGGAAGAAATCGGTATACAGACCTATGTAACTGATTGTAACATTAGAAAATAACTCAAGACCACTTTGATTTCAATTGTAATTATCACCTAATAAGTTTACGCATAGTTTAATAGGTCTGCAGTTTGTTATACTATTTTTTCCGTCAGAAATACTGCGATTTCTATGTTAAGTTTCATCTCGTCCATACTGTATATTTAATATCTTCCATTATTAATTAGTTGTCAATTCGAAACACATCGTATAAAATTGTCAAGGTTGAAAAGTTGATGTCACGGAAAGGAGAACCGTTACAAAACGAATCCAGCAGCAGATGATTGTCGATATACTATATATTTTTTCTCAAGACATCCATACCTCGGGGCAAGACTTTCATTTGACAATTCTCTTTCGCAAATGGATATATATCTATAATTAAAATAATCTTGGTCTCGAGTAATTTTTGAGGGTCGTTGCTGAGCGGAAGAGCTTAATTGGCGTCCTCGACTGCTACTTTAATCGCTGTTAGCAGTTTATCACTATTGTTAAAATAAAGACGAAATCACGTTTTTTTACGTGTGTAAACGTACCCTTATATTATAATTGGACAGTTTAAATAACTAGATTTTCGGAAAGTGATCGAATGAGAATTGTTGCGGGGTCAATTAAGTGTTTTTGTATATTCTATTACGTGAAACTGTTTTGACCTTGGTGAATAGTTTATATTGTTGGCTATTTTATAAGTGGTTGTCGAAGATGCGGTTCTAATGCATCATTTTAATTATTGAAAAATACTGTAACACTCTCAATAATAATGTGTCGAGATTGCAGTAACTTTAAGAACACATTCTTTACAAGACGCTGGTAAAGTGTTTCTCAAAAGGGATATATTCTGGCGTTGGATTTTTCCGGAAATAGGAACCATTGCCTACTGTGATCAATATCTGTGGCAGTAACCCGACATTACCAAGGAAGGCAATAACAGAATAGGAGATGCCTCAATTCTGTTCTGCAGAAAAATTAAAATGAAGGTATCACTGGCGTTACTTCAAATGCTGATACTACAAGCTCAAACTGCAGACTCATGCTTATGGAGGCTTTGAAGAGTCTAATAGAAGTATGATTTTACTCGGTTGAAAAGATCGTAAGGATATGAAAGACCTGGAAGATTTCGTAAGAGTATCTATGAGTTGAAGATGAACTTTCAAGTCGTTGGTACAACGAAGCTGAAGGATCGTCACCTATCGTTTTCTTTCTTACTATTCGTGTGGGGTGATTTTACGAATTTGAATCATTTTATTAATGGCAATAACCCTTCTTCTTATCTGTACTTATGGCTTTAGGCATACGACCTTTTAGTTGTACTTATTTTCCTGATGACATATACCAGTCTCAAATGGTACTCTCGTACACTCTACTATCTATCAAAACGTATAAAATGCTTATGGCTAAAATAGTAAACTGTCTATAAAATCGACGGTACCATTAAATCTTCCTACAGTTTCGGATATAACGAACGTGTCACGTTCCAGATATAAAAAACACGTCGAGTGGCACCATAAATATCATCTTTGAGAGCCCCCTCTTTTTGGTCCTTTTCAAATAGAGAAGAGCGATCAAATACCGGGGCTGAGAATCGCGTTATTTTTAGTTTGTCGCCCAGCAACTAACTCTTTGCCAAATTCTTTCTTTCTTAATTACCCGAATGATATCTATAGAGGCGAATTCAACTGATAAAAGAAAAAGGAAATTTAAAGACTAGCTACCGTCGGTCGGTATGTCTTGACAAGTCACGTGCCTACCTGTCTCTCTTGTCTTTAAAACTTTTTAGTTTCGTCGTTTTCCTTTTACGTTTTTGCGACCGATAAAGGAGCTACCGAGTCCCAAGTATCTCCGTTTGGAGTCGCTGTTTGCTCTTCTAACTTAAGAGATTTTGTTTTTAAAATATTTTCTAACAGTTGCCACATTGGTTCGTGACATTATGTCCAAGCAACTGATTTCCTGGTAACACTGTATGGAATTACACGACTCAAATTCTATTTACTTCATTTCGAGATATTTTGCCACTGATATTTATTTAAATATTTATTATTCGATTGTACAAGAGTAAAGGGGATTTTTTTCTTGAGACTGTTTAGCGTATTTGCATAGAATAAGCATTAGCGAAGTTATTTCTAAACGAAAATATTTAACCCAGCTCAATTGTTAACGACCACCTCGGCGTGAAATACCAGAGCGTACATTTTTGGTTTTTTTCTGCTTTGAAATATTTTAGTCGTCGTATTAATTGCTTTTGCTTATATAAACATGGTTCTTCAAAGTATATATTTTCGCTATGAACGACCCTCAAGGACATATAAAGAAGCTAGAAAGTCATGTCCCGGTTTTATTGATCCATGGTTTCTATATCAAAGAATCCATACGTTTATAAGATATGTTCCATATGTATGAAACTTCCTATAGTTCGTAATGCTAATCGAGAACGACGCGAGAATGGACTATACTCGGTTTTGCAGTCTTATCTTCCTATTTAGTCTGTAGTAAGCCTTGTGACGAATTTTATACCACTCAATACCCACTTTTGAACCTGTATATATTTAACCTTAAGAAATGCTTTCAAAGCATTGTATTATTTATTTTTATAAACTTCCTTTGGCTGGTTACACCCCCCTGGTTAACCCCATCTTTTATCACGGACCCCTGTGGTCAACAAAAAGTGCGCGAAGTCGTACGCGATGCGAACACCTGCAAAGTTGGATGACCCGCGATCCAACGGGTCAAAGGTCGCACTCGGAATATTCGGGTTTGATAAAAGAAACCAACCAACCAACCACGGTCCGGCTTTCTGACGAAAGCGCAAAAACTTCTACCCAATCGCTGTCGAGCTTTTCACGGAAAAGGACAAGGCCCCGGCTATAAAAGCCGGGCACAAACAATAGACAACAGGAGTTTAGATCTAGACTATCTCTAACTCGCTAGCTTTCTCTAAAGCTCAGAGCTCGGACTCTTAAACAACCGAATAACCGATGGCCGTCCAAAAAGTACCGAACAGCCTAACGAGGTATCCTGGATGAAACGCTGAGTCATTGCCGCTAAACACCAAAGCTCCGGCCGAACACATGTTGAGGACCGTACGGAACCAAGTACCGAACCGTCCGGCACCAATGGTGCCCCAGCATCGGCGAGATCTCTCCACGCGTTCGAACAACAAAAGAACAAGGACAACCAACACGCGTAAATAACCGTGAGTGACAAAAACTTTGAAATCTTCAGGGGTTAACCAGCCTAAACTTAATATGAACAATTTTGAACCATTAAGATTTTAAGTTATTATGTTAAACCTCATACGAGGCAATCATTACAATTTCCTGTTTTTATTATTTAAATAAACACGTTGTTTCCAAGTTTAATTCCCCGAGTCATGTTCCCTTATTTTTAATTTACCAATGCTGACATTTAATAATCAAAATTATAAAAACCCTAGACAGCCGAACCTTAATAAATATTCTAAATTAAATTAAATAATAAATAACAAAAATGTCGCATTTTGGGAGTCCGTCCGGGATTTTAATGACTCGCAGTTTTAAACCTTGGAATGTGTTTCTAGTAATTAATTTAAGCTAGTAAGTTAGTTAAATCTAAAATCGAAACCCCCCTATTTGCAGTAACCAATGTTCGTTGTGGCTATTTCTAAGTCACTCACTAGGGCTATTATTAGGGCCCTAATGCGTTAAATACTTGACTTTGAGATGTTAGCTTTGCGCCCGCGGTTAATTGTTCACTTAATCTGATTACGTATTTCTTAGGGTAGAATACGGGCAATATTAGCCAGTGTAATTTGTTTAATCGTAGGACCTGTAGCTCAAAATTTCTATTTGTTAGGTCAAAATTTAACGTTCAAAAGTCGTACCCGTTGAGGTATTTGTTTTTTTTATTTTTGTGGGATAATTTTTAAAATTTTAGTTTAATTTATTTTGTTTTTGGGGAACCTTATTGGTATTGTTGGTAATTTCAATTCATGAATTTTACGCCAAAACACGCTAAGTGTTTGCCCCACTATAGTCGCCAACTTAGTTGTGATAATTGCTATAGAGCCCTTAAACAATTTGAGAGAGACGAGCGCGCGTCCCGTAGAACGTCAAATAGCTCCTTACCCCTTTCCTCAGTAAAGAAAATAAGTATAGCCCGCCGTAAATCTATGGCAGCCAATTCAAATTCCGCCGGTATGTCCCAGGCGAGTACCGGTACCGGGACGCTTCCCGTACCGCCCGCTAGTAGCGCCAATGTGCCGTCCAGCCCCGCGAATAATTTATCGCTGACCCAAACCACGTTGACACAAACCTCTTCCGCTTCGGTATCGTCCGGTTCGACCGTTTATAGTCCCGGCAGTGGAGCGCCGACACCGTCCATAATACCCATAGTTTCGGCGTCCGTAGGAACGAATTTAGGCCCGATTCAGTCTAATTCCGGTTCCAATGACCCCATGCTCGCAATGCAGTTACAAATGAATGCGTTAATGCAACAGGTCGCAGCTCTTACCAGCCAACTCGCGGCTCAAACAAATAATCCAAATCCGAGTAATCAAGTGCCAGTAGGATCTATGCATATAAATGCCCCAAGCGCTATTGTTTCCCAGCCTAGCAGTCAGCCAATCGTTCCTTCGCAAACAAATTCTCTTAATGTGGGGAATTCCACTTCTAGTAGTGTTAGCACCCCTACCTTAATTAGCGCTGGAAACCCAGCCCTCGCGACTAATAGTACGGGAAACGCTGGTGTGGTTAGTATTGCAAATAACCTAGGAAACCCACCCGCTAATACTCCTGCTATCATTAACGCTGGAAACCCAATTGTTTCCAACCCTGTAATTAGCGCAATAAATACAAGTGTTAGTAGCCCCGCGAGTAACTCCGGAAACACACCCCTTCCATCGCCACAGGGTAGTTCTCTTAATCCCAATTTAAATGCCCCCTTATTAGGTACTGGGATCCCCACTGTTAGTACCCCAGGAGTAGGTATAAACCCGCCAAGTATTGGTAGTTTAAATCCTTCTGTTTCTGGTTCTTCGCCAACTGGTTTAGTAAATAATTCAAATTCAAATCCCTCTCCGCCTCACTCAGGGCTACCAACTTCATGGTTACCTTCTGTAACGATGCCAAGTTTCTCTGGTGCCACTAATAGCACTTCCGTTAAGGAATTCCTGACAAAAGCGCGCCAAATTCTTGCTGGTCGCGACTGTCCTGAGGATATTTTCATTAAACGTTGGGTGCCTAGCATGTTAACTGGATTGGCATGGGAGTGGTTCGAAACTAAGCCCCCATTCGATAATTTTGGTGAATTTTCATCCGCAATTACGGCTGAATTCCAGCTAGATATAGACGATGAGCATATTTTAGAACAAATAAATAATCGCCATCAAAAAGAGCGGGAAAATTCATCCAATTATGTTGAAGCTATGTTAGCTCTTATGCGTAAGCTTACAGAGCCCCTATCAATCCGCGATCAATTAAGGTTAATTAGGCGAAATTTGCGTACGGATATTAGAACACCCTTAGCTACTAAAAGGTACACTCGTGTAAGAGAGTTATTGTCCGACGCCGTCCTAACAGAGCATGCCATTTTTGACCCCCGCGGAGAATCTAGTAAGACCAAGCCTTCAAACTCAAATTTTTCGGCCCCCTCTCAGAAAGCGCCGCTAACGTGCATGAATTGTGGTGGTCACGGGCACTATCAAAAATTTTGTCCCAGGCGAGCTGAGAATAAAACTCAGGTACAGCAGCCAAGTAAGCCGTTGAATGCCAACGCAAAACCCTTTGTCCCGCAGTGTCACAGGTGCGGAGAACTTGGTCATATCAAACCCCGCTGTCCCCTTCGTAACCGCCAGGGAAACGGAACAACCGGAGGGAAAAGTTCGGTCGTTCCCCCCGGAAATTAAATTTAGACCCACTCTTAGGAAATATTTCGGGCGAGAATTGTGATCTCCCGAAATTAGCTTGGATTCAGATTCGTATTAATGGTAAAGAATGCAAGGCCCTGGTAGATCCTGGATCTTCTTTCACCTTAGTTGACGAAAGTTTTAAAAATAAATTAACCTTAACTCGTAATCGCCGAAATAGGCATAAATTAGGAATAAAATTAGCAAATAAAACACGCTTAACTTCAACTGGTTCTTCCATAGCCGAGTTTTCTTTACCTAATAAAACTGAATCCAATACTGTTTATTTTGTACCAAATTTAGTCTGTCAGTGTATTTTAGGAATGGACATGCTTCAGAAGTGTGGCCTTATAGCTAATTACAAAGAAATGCGTTATGCTTGGTCTAGTGACCCCACGAAATCCTATGATTTCTATACCGAGGAAACTGTAGCAAACGAGCAGGTATCAAGCTACCCTTCACTATGTCATATGACTGACGTCGAAATCGACGAGGCTGAATTAAAAGCCGCTCTTTCTGTAGCTCATGTGTCAGAATACCAAAGCTCTTTGTTATCCAAAGTTGTTTATGAACATAGAAACTTGTTTGCTACAGAACCTGGTCGTACAAATACTATAACGCATCATATAGACACAGGTGACGCAACCCCTATAGGCCGCGCCCCCTACCGCTATTCTCCATTCAAAAAGGAGAAAATTGACGAAATAGTTTACGAAATGCTTGGTCAAGACTTAATAGAACCTAGTAACGGCCCGTGGAGCTTTCCCTGTATACTCGTCTCGAAGAAGGATGGTGGATCTCGTCTTTGTGTTGACTATCGCCTTTTAAATGAAGTCACAATTAGAGATTCCTACCCCCTCCCTCGCATTGACGACATACTTGATTCAGTACGCTCCCCTAAGTTCATCTCAACCTTAGATTTGAAAGCCGGTTACTGGCAGGTCCCTCTTGACCCCGCAAGCCGTGATAAAGCCGCGTTTATTACACACAGAGGTCTATTCCGTCCAAAAGTCCTAATGTTCGGGCTTACCAATGCCCCCGCGACGTTTCAGCGGATGATTGACCGTTTGTTTGCCCCTTTAGCTTTAGAAGGTGTTAGCGCCTATTTAGATGACTTACTGATTATATCAGAAACTTTTGAGGAACACTTGGCTACATTGTCCAAAGTTTTTAAAACCCTAGCTGACGCAGGGCTAACCATTAAGGCTAGCAAGACCAAATTTTGCGTCAATAAAACCCAATTATTAGGGCATGTAATTAGTACAGAGGGAATTTCAGTTGATCCCGAGAAAACCCGCGCGATTAGTGCTTTAGCGCCCCCTAAAAATATTAAAGAGCTACGCTCCTTCCTGGGGATGGCGAGCTACTACCGGCGTTTTGTGAAAGGATTTTCCACCCTGGCTTCCCCCCTAACTGGGTTACTTCATAAGGATGTTCCCTTTATTTGGTCCGAGGACCATCTTTCCGCTTTTAATGCGCTTAAAACCAAATTAACATCAGCCCCCATTCTCGTCGCGCCCGACTTTAAAGAACCCTTTATTGTCCAAACGGACGCGTCCGATTCAGGAATTGGCGCCGTTTTACTACAAAAACATAATGGCAAACTACTTGTTGTACGTTACGCTAGTCGTACCCTTAGTGACGCTGAGAAAAATTATTGTACCACTGAACGGGAAGCCTTGGCTGCAGTGTGGGCGGTGGGTCAGTTTCGCCCTTATGTTGAAGGCGTTCACTTTGACCTCTATACCGACCATTCAGCTCTTGTGTGGCTTTTGAAAACACCCGACCCTACCGGCAAATACGCGAGATGGTATGCAAAGCTTCAGGCTTTTAATTACACCGTGCACCATATTCCCGGCGATAAAAATGTGATAGCGGACGCGTTGTCACGTTTACCAGCGGCAATGGAGGAAGAGTCGTCACCGACCCCGAATTCAGAAACCGATGGCGTAATCGCCGTTGCGTTGGCAGCACCCCCTGAGCTTATAGCCGTTTCGCCGGAAGTTTTCATAGAAGAACAAGCTAAGGACGATCGCCTTAGCCCTTTTATGAAATTCCTATCCGATAGCATTCCTTTGCCCCCCGGTGAAAATAATGATTCTCAGTTAGCTAAACAATGCAAATTAATTAATGGGATTTTACATCGACTACCCCGTTCCGCTGCACCTATTGATGACAATTATAAAATTTGGGTCCCAAAGTCCCTTTACCATACAGTACTACAATTAACCCATGACGTTAGGTCAGCTGGCCATTTAGGAAATTTTAAAACTCTTCGACGCATGAAGGAGAGGTATATTTGGGATGGTATGACCAAAGCTGTGAGGGACTATGTTTATTCTTGCGAAGCTTGCCAAAGGCACAAAGTCCCCCAGCAATCCCCTGCAGGCCTGATGCGTTCAGCCAAAATAACTGATCCATGGAGCGTCATTGGAATTGACTTAAAAGGACCCTATACTCCCAGTAAGCGCGGCATAACCCAACTCCTTGTCGTGACGGATATGATGACCAAATGGGTCGAAATCTTTCCCTTACGCCGAGCTACGACCAAAGCTATAGTTACTGTATTAGTAGACCAGGTCTTTACCCGTTTCGGTTTACCCTTGACAGTCGTTAGTGATAACGGTAAACAATTTGTCTCGAAAATCTTACGAGATAGTTTCCGAGTGTTAGGTATCAATAATAGGTACACTTCCTTCTACTCGCCCCAGTCTAACCAGACAGAGAGAATTAACCGTACGTTGTCAACAATGATTGCGACGTACGTAGAGGAAAACCACCAGAATTGGGATATTGGTATCCAACAATATGCCATGGCCCTGCGCACCGCAACACAGGAATCCACAGGATTCACACCTGCATTTTTAAACTTTGGCCGCGAATTGCGTACTGTTGCTGACATAGGTACCCCCTTATCCCCTGACGACGTAATCAATGATGCTAACTTACATTCCCACGCTATAGCTATTAAAGAAACCACAGAAAACGCGATAACCCAAGCCCAAGAAAATCTGGCGGCCGCGCAACTGCGTCAAGCCGCGTATTATAATAAGCACCATCGCGATGTTGAGTTTTCCATAGGCCAATTAGTATATAAGCGTACCCACTTTTTGTCGTCCGCCGGCGCTCGTTTCACCTCAAAACTAGCTCCCCGTTGGGATGGCCCCTTTCTTATTGCTGAGAAACTTTCACCACTAACTTACAGATTGAAATGTGTTAAGGGTGGGAGAGTTCTCAAAGGCACGTTTCACATTCATGAATTGAAACAACACATTGAACGTGTTGCCACCCCTTGTCCTAAGAATCAGCCTTTTGCGCGTGATGCCGAGTCTGACCTTAGGGAGGTCATAGAACCTTCCCCTGTCGTGCGTATTGCCGACCAAGAAAATACCCAGGTCTTAGAACCTTTGCCGGTTGCGCGTATTGCCACCCAAGAAATTGACCAGGTCATAGAACCTTTGACAGTCGAGCGTATTGCCGACATTGATAAGTCTTGTAGCGCGTTAGACGATGATAGTGAACTCTCTGCCGATTTAAGCGACAATGAACACCCCTCTAATTATCGTAGCCTCAGGCCTCGCAATCCAGTTACTGGACGAGCAATCTGTTCGTAAATTAATTGCTTCTAGGAATTTATTCCTATTGTTTTAACTAGTACTAGTATAGATTTTTTTTTTAAAAAAAAATTTAATTGCCCCTTATTAAATTTACCATATGATGTTCTGCCCTGTTTTAATTTGTTTTATTTGTAATCTAATTTAGGTAGGATAGTTTTTTTAATTATTATTACAGTTTCATTTGTTGATGTTTTCATTATGGCCATTGTACATAGTTACGTATACGATTTTTTTTTGTTATTATTCAATTGGAAACTGTTAATGTCCCACGAAGTTTGTTTCACGTGGACGTTCAAAATTAAGTGGGGGAGAGTTGTGACGAATTTTATACCACTCAATACCCACTTTTGAACCTGTATATATTTAACCTTAAGAAATGCTTTCAAAGCATTGTATTATTTATTTTTATAAACTTCCTTTGGCTGGTTACACCCCCCTGGTTAACCCCATCTTTTATCACGGACCCCTGTGGTCAACAAAAAGTGCGCGAAGTCGTACGCGATGCGAACACCTGCAAAGTTGGATGACCCGCGATCCAACGGGTCAAAGGTCGCACTCGGAATATTCGGGTTTGATAAAAGAAACCAACCAACCAACCACGGTCCGGCTTTCTGACGAAAGCGCAAAAACTTCTACCCAATCGCTGTCGAGCTTTTCACGGAAAAGGACAAGGCCCCGGCTATAAAAGCCGGGCACAAACAATAGACAACAGGAGTTTAGATCTAGACTATCTCTAACTCGCTAGCTTTCTCTAAAGCTCAGAGCTCGGACTCTTAAACAACCGAATAACCGATGGCCGTCCAAAAAGTACCGAACAGCCTAACGAGGTATCCTGGATGAAACGCTGAGTCATTGCCGCTAAACACCAAAGCTCCGGCCGAACACATGTTGAGGACCGTACGGAACCAAGTACCGAACCGTCCGGCACCAATGGTGCCCCAGCATCGGCGAGATCTCTCCACGCGTTCGAACAACAAAAGAACAAGGACAACCAACACGCGTAAATAACCGTGAGTGACAAAAACTTTGAAATCTTCAGGGGTTAACCAGCCTAAACTTAATATGAACAATTTTGAACCATTAAGATTTTAAGTTATTATGTTAAACCTCATACGAGGCAATCATTACAATTTCCTGTTTTTATTATTTAAATAAACACGTTGTTTCCAAGTTTAATTCCCCGAGTCATGTTCCCTTATTTTTAATTTACCAATGCTGACATTTAATAATCAAAATTATAAAAACCCTAGACAGCCGAACCTTAATAAATATTCTAAATTAAATTAAATAATAAATAACAAAAATGTCGCAGCCTTCGACAGCGCCTCACCAGGATTCGCTTTACGAGAATCCATGACGTTTCACCTACGTCGCTTCATGACAATCTCTCAGTAACCAGTGACCAGTAACTTATGGTTTCATTTATTTCAAAAATTAATTTGTTACGTAACCTAAAAATTTTCGATTAGTTGTTTTTAATAACCCTGGCTCATTAAATCATGTTTTCGCAATGGTATGTGTTCCACATAGAAATGTGTCGTTCAAAGTCTGCAATTAATTATATTTATATCTTATAATAAATCAAATTACTAGTTGATCTTCGCTGTTGTTAAAATTAAAATAATTATAGTTCTAGACACCCCAAAAGAAAATAACAATTAATACAATGAAGTTAATAATCCTTCTTCGTGAGATTTTAATTATAGTTTACACCTTTTCGTTATTTGGCGTCTATGAAAATAAATATAAATAAAGTTCTATGGATTTAAAAAAAAATAAAGAAAATAGAAAGTATTTCCCTTCATTAATAACGAAATGGGGCCACAAAATAATTATCTCAAACAAACATTTGTTGTTTAATTTATTTACACACCTTCAATTCATTGGCTCTGAAATTTGACAGGAGGGTGGTTAGAATCATGATTTTCAATCTACTTCAGAGAAATTGATTGCAAAATTACTCATGAAATATTTTTATATTTTTCTGTATTTTCTTGCCAAGAACTATATCTATCTTTTTAAAATAATACTTATCAATTTATATCTCTTGATAGTGGTGCCTAGATGAAATAGATCTATGATAATTTACATGTTTTTCATAGTGGATCAGATTTAAGTACAGCCTCCTAATGCAAGGGTGTTCTCACTCTATCAAACCCAAGTTAATGTAAGATTTTCAAACCATGAAAAATACTTTAAAGAGTATTAATGATTTTGTTTTTGCGATTGCACCAATAATTTATCATAATGCATTTTTCTTCTTCGGTATTTATTGTTATTGTTAATTTTCTTTAACCTCGGTATGCTGTTTTCAGACCAGGTTTTGTTGTTATTTGAAATGTTCGTGAGAAACCTTTCCTCCGATTGTTTCTGATTAAGTGCTAGCTAGCTCTGACAACAAGTTGTATCGCTCCAAGAAATTGCGTAAACATGATTTATTGTTTAAAACCGAATTAGATTCTATTTAATTCGCAACTTCGAAATATGAGATTAATACATTTAATTCGATTGTAGTAATGAGAAGATTTTGATCACATATGCTCAAACTATTAAAATACTGTACAACCCTATCGTTTAATGTAAATTTTTAAAAACTACATGCATAATCAACGATGGTTAAGCATTAAGTAGAATTAGTACTTACATAAGCAAGGATGATTGACAATATAATGGGATATGAACTCTTTCGAAGTATGTGTTATATTAAACGCAAAAACTCTAAAATTACAGAAATTAAAATGGTACTTTAATCTGTTATTTAATATAATGTCGAAATAACATTTTAAATGACTTACCAACTTGTTTTCATCTTTTGCTTAAGTCTTCGAAAACTTGTAAATTTCTTCAGAGGCACCCCTGGAACAGGAATTTGGGTTGCTTTCCAATTTTAATCGACTTAATTATTCAAATCAGCTCTTAGGCTTCTTAACGTATCATGCCCTTTATCAACTGTCCCCCTGGCACCACTTTACCCCTGTTCATAAAACTAATAAGTAGTTACTTAGGAAAGCGCATGGGAGGAATTTTTGGCTTTTAAAGTTAATCACCACTGTCAAGAGGCTATTTATTTTTTAATACGACTTAGTACAAACGGTCCGTCCTTTTATATTGATGTATTGGATACGTGCTTAACCTATCCTATCGTTCTATATCTCTGAAGGTTTTATGACATAAACTTTATAAAATATATGGCCCAGCAATTAAATATATTCAAAGTGTCATTTAAATTTAAGTACTTGTATATAGCGATGGATATTTTTCTTACGTATTAGATCTTTCAAGGGATGTTATCATCCTAAAAAGATAGAACTTTTCAAGGTGGGGATGATGAATTAGACGCCGCTTAAAATAGACTATAGCGAAGATTGCTCAAATATAATTTTGGCCTAAGAGGAAATATACATATGGAGAGAGGGAGAGTATTGGTTTAGGCGCCTTCTAACCGTACGTCTTGAGGAATGGGGGTGGTATCATGCAAAAAGGGAGTCTAAACTACATTGCGCTGCATGCAGCGACTCTGACGCGTAGTTCGTCTCCCGTTTGATGAGAGAGACTGTATGAGAAAGAGAGAGAAAGAGAGAGAGAGAGAGAGAGAGAGAGAGAGAGAGAGAGAGAGAGAGAGAGAGAGAGAGAGAGAGAGAGAGAGAGAGAGAGAGACAGAGAAGTCTGCGCAGTGTTTATTACTTCCCCTCTTTATTTTCCAAATGTCTACGTATTTAACAAAGCGCGTTTCTGTCTCTTGCCCTCTCCATAGAATAAGTTTCTCTATGGTAATATCCCTTTGAATAATGACGGTGTTATTATATGGCGACAATTAGAGAGGCGAAGGTATTTCAAAACATTATTAGTCGAGTAATAAGTCTAGTACAAACAACACGTTTTTGGACACCCGTAATATATTATAATGATAAAATATTGTTTTGAAATAATACGCGATATAATATAATATCAACCTCGGGGTATACATAAATGCTTAATTTTATTGTGGTACAGTACAATGCGGTGTTCCAAAGGTGGATAGTATTCTTTTTTTTCTTGTAAAATTGTTCTTTCGCGTATGATGTCTTGTTTCTAATTATATAGCCCTTTTGTCTGAGTTCCGAGTTAGCGACAACGTCACGCGAAAATCTAATCGATAACGTTAGGGGCAATAACGCGCAGCACCTTCAAGGTATATCTTTATTAAAAAACATAACCCTGCACCCAAGTATTTAGTTTCACGTCCCAAAGTAGTTATTTGTCATTATGATAATATTGCATTTGGCGCGGTTTTGACTTTGTTTGTTGGTGAGATTGAAGGGATACTTTTGATTTATCCGATTAAACGTGTGTTTTAATCAAGTTCTACGATATTTAACAACAAATATTCGTATAATCTTTAATTAAAATATACTTAATTTTGCATATAAGGTTAGGAAGTAAAGCTTGATCTTGTCAGGCTTGTTTTAAGCTTAAAAGGCCATGAGATTGGGCGCACTTTGAGGTTTTTTTTTCTTCTTTCTTTTTCATAAAGGTTGCATGAAGTTTCGGAAGATCTTTTGTGAAAAGGGGGCTTGGTAGTCGCCCTTATTTTGATTTTTAACTTTTTGACTATGAGTAATTATCCCGTCCAATTCGCCAAGCTTCTTAATAGCGTGCTGAGCACAATAGCCCGCGAATGTACAGCGCTTTTTAATTCTTTGATCACGAAAGTCATTTATTACTTTCAATTAGAATAATGAGGCGCGATTGAAAACGAGAAAGGCTTCGAGTTAATTAAAATTAGACACCGCAATCCGGCTGTCAAGAAAAAAAAAGTTTCTTTTTAATTTCGAACCTCGATGAAATTGTTTGTAGGGTTAAAGAGACGTTTCTTAAGCCAATCTTGTTATTTATTAAATTAGGATATATGCTTCGGAGTACGTATTATGAACCATAATTTAATTTGTATCGCGTTCCAGGGTTCGAAAAGCGAAAGGGAATTTTGTTTTTAATTAAGAAACGAATTTGGCGAATTATCAATCTCTGTTATAGGGTGCCCCTTATGTTCGCTCTCTCATTTATCTTTCATGGAAAAAAGAAATCATACAGTAAACTTTGACTTTTTGGGTTTTGATATAATTTTTTTCAATTTAATTTGTTGGTTCATATCCTTTTCTTTAACCTTAAGAATTAATTGGCTTTAAACTTTTACCCCAGAATTCGTAGGTTATTACTGAACTCTACATTTCTCTAAATCTCGGGGAATTTTTAATTAAACCGTATCGGAACAATACGAAACTCTCTTCACAGGCTGTGTTATATTTTTAATATTGCCAAATCAAAGTTCAAACACCCTAATCTTACCGGGAACATCTTAAATGACTGACCCCTCAGTCTATCGAGAAAATTCGTTACAATTACGCATTTCTCATGATCAATTAGGATATTTCGTATAGTTTCAACTCTAATTGGCTTACAGTTCGATCATTTGGGGAGCAATCAAGCGGAACTAAATCTAATTAACGGTCAATTCAAAATGGTGTATGGATGTATTTAAAAGATGATCGAATGGCTCGAAAAGTTCTTTCATTACAGCTTCACTTTCTCCATCCATACTCCGGCGTCGCCGCGTGTTCATTTTCATATTAAACTGCAGATATCAGCGATGAAAATCTACCATTTGAAACATTCCCGAACCAAATTACATTTTCGAGACATTATCTTACTAATATTCCTGTAATCCCGAACCTATTTTTTTCTAATGACTTAAATATTTCATTAACGCTATATACGAAGTAATAGATTTTTTTAACTATCGGTTGGGCTATAGTCCTACATGTTAATGGAATTAACTTTCATGCATTCGATAACAAAGTAAGATAGCTCCCCGTATCTACTCTTGATTAAGAGTAATGATGGTGGTCTTATAAAATGATTGAACACCGCGAGGTTGTTCGTATATTTCAAATAATCGCCAGGATTTAGGAATTTGATGTAATATGTAAATGATATTAGCTTTGGGCTAACTCCGGCATCGAACAGCCGATCCTTTACTTCTGTTAGATGATATCTGGACTTAAAAATGGATCTGAGCCCGCATGCTTTCATCAATTAAATATTGGTACATTTATGGACGAAAATGTGATAATGTTCAAAATTGGCCAAGTGGCAATAAACGATTTATATTTATCCGTAAATGAATAAATGTATCCAACCAATAGACTTAAAGTTAAATTTCGTCGTCGAAATTGGTCTTCAGATCGAAAAAATCTCCTAAAATTGTTCTTAACATAGCAATTTATTCCTAAAAATATGCCTTGCACCTATAAACGTACCAAAATAGGTTTATAAGTTGTTAGAGAAAATTATTCTCTATAATTCAAAACACCGTTTCTTTTAATATGAGGTTTAATATTACTTTTTCAGTATCTATTTTGTGAACTGGTATATACCCTAGCAGTAGTTTTTAAAATATTTGTAAAAGGTTGGCAACCTCTTACTTTTCAACAAGTTTGTCTTGGGAACGGATGTTGAAGAAGTGAAAAATGGTGTGTATTTTTTAACAGGGTTGCATCCCTTAAATTTAAAGTAACCACTTAGCACGCCTATGGACACTTTGATATATTTTTTTCTTATTTTTGGGTATTCCAAAAACGTCGCCCTATTAGGGCTCCAAAAAAAGTAATGATAGGTATAATAAACACTATGCTGCATCGACGTATTAATTAGGTAAGCTGCATGAAATAAATATTTTTCCAACGTTTTCATCGCCTTTAAATGGGACCCCTACCTGAGAATTTGATCTCTTCATACAATTTTTTTTCCAATCATAAATATGTATGAAAAATATGGTAAAAAATGTATTTTATCATACTCAAATGTTTTCAGGACGATCTTTACTCGGTTATTTTTTTTTAAACTCGCCACGAGTCAAATTAATCTTTAGCATTTCGAGAGACGTCATGAAAGAGTGTTTAGTTATTCAGTTTCATTAAGAATGTTTCTGTGAATGAGTTATTATGGGAAAATTGAGCCGTCTGATGGATTTTTGACTACAGAGGTTTGAATATTTATGAGATCATAATGGAGGTAAATTTTATGTTTTTAAATCCGGATGGAATTATTTTTTTTCGTAGTTATATATTTTTTGTTGGACATAAATTAGTATCGCTTAGCCCACTCTTGAAATTAATTTTGGAATAATTTGCACTGCGTGGTTCATGTCGAAGTGAATTATATTAATTTTCAGCCATGCAAGAAAATTTTGATTTTAAATTAACTGTATTGAATTAGTGTCAGGGAAAAATGGTCCATAAAGTCAGGGAATTTGATATTTAATCTTAACACAGAAGTAGAAATTTGGAAAGCTGTTTTTTAAATATAGGTAGGCCTAATATTAAATTTTTTAGGCTGGTTTTTTTGGTCAATACGAATTATGGTGCAAGTCGTATAATATTTTTTGGGTGGATATTTTTGGCAAAATACATAACGTTATTTAGTCTTCTGTCCCTGTCTAGAATACAGCCCGAATTCTTAGAGGTATTTAAGGTTAATTTGTATTGGTTACTTCTCGTAACATAATTTCGTAACCTTATTTCATTTTCCCTGTGGATAATTGGCTTTCTACATTTGCGAGCCAAGCCATATTATAAGGACATTACGCGATTTTGTGTTGTACAATGCCAAGGGGCTGGAAACGTCGATGTTTTGTTTACAGAAGTTCTAGAATTCATCCAGTGATATTAACGTGGATTAATTTTCGAAACTTCAAGTAGTATGTGCAAAAATGGCTATTACAAATGATCAATTTGACCAAAATGTTTGGCTAGTGGCCATTCCCTAAAAAAGCGGGAATACATTAAGTCCGGAAACAGCACGGCGTGTGTTGAAAAGAGGCGCGAATACAACTACAAAAAAATGTCTTCGGTGACAGATTCTAATGGCAATATGATTAATAGTTTCGATTCAAGAACCGTGATATAAACTGGGCTAAATACTAACAATTTTATATTTTTCGTGTTGGATTAGACCGTAAATAAGTATCGGTTATCCGCTAAGCCCTATTGTTATAAGGAGGGTTTAATTAAGGGTTATATACGAAATCATCTTGCGGCGGCATTAAAATCGTGCGTTCGAGCTGCCTAATGTTCCCTTTTTTCGTTAAAAACCTCCCATTTCACGAGTTCAGCCATTATACTAATTTCAACCGCGAAATAAACCTCCTGCGGTTCGCAAGTAGATATTATAATAATGTATACCCGAAATGAATGTTTGCCGTACCGCCATTAAGAGCCTTTAATAAAATGGAACATTTTAATATCAGTGGAGTTAAAAACTAAGGATTCTAACACTTGGAATTTACATACTTAATCTTCTAAAGTTGAAATAGGTAGGTGCATGGTAGGTGTGTTACGGAATGTATAAGGTGTCTCAGTAGTACCAGAAGGGGAAAATTGGAAGAAGGATGATACTCTGTATCCTCTTAATACTTTAGGTATGGAACATGATTCTTCCAAGGCTTACCCTTTTTGTTTGCTCTCCTGCTTATCAAACTTCAGATGGGTATCGCACCTGCTAGGGTGAATTCTGTAACTGTTTAAAATCTGTAGCAGATCAATTGTCTTAAAGCCGTACTAAAAAGAACAACTCGGACGTAAACAAATTATAATCTTTATTCCCAAAACTATTTTCCCTTATACTGTTCAAGTTTTCTCTCCAAGATATCCACCATAGAACTAACTCTCCCTCTCATATTTTCAATATTACCCCTTTTTCTATAGTTACCCCCAAAAGCGTTTACTTTTAATGGTGGAATCCCTTCCCTCCACTAGCCTGCATACAGAATATGTATAAATTCCAGTACCTTTCGATCGGCTAGTTAACAAAGGACAGGGGACACAATGCTTCTAGAGGGAGAGAAAGTCGACACGTGTACAACTACTTTAAAAATGTAGCAAAATAACAAAATTTCAAAATTCCTTATTCCACACTACATCAAAATCCTCAACAATCAACCCACATACCTAGTCTTGACATGGGCAAAAATCCGCAAGCGCATGCGCCTTGGCAAATAGTTAAGCACTGGTAGAGTAATGATGAGGGAAATATTTATCGCGTATGCGATTCGGTATATAGTAACCTTGCTCCAAATGTAAAATGATGTTAGGAAGAATCATATTACAATTACTCCGCTTTGTGGTAAACTTCTCTCGAAGACGACTTCTAGTAGTACTTAGATGATTTGCCAAAGGACAGAGAGTCAGGCTGTACTGGCAGTTAGAGTACATTTCTTATGATATCGGTACTTGAAACGTGATTTTTACTTAGCCTCTGTACGTTCATTTTGTTAGATACTTATCTAGTTGGCTAGACAAATCAGTCGGCAGGTTTTAATGAACGGATTAAGAGTTCAAGGATTATCAATTATCTATTAACAATTTTTGACAGTTCTATAAGTACTTATTTGAATTTCATTTCTCGTTTTGTTTGAAAAAGCTTTCCGACTTTAGTTTATTTTTAAATAACAAACAAATTAAAACGAGACCTGAAACATATTCGTTGACTGAATAGAATTATCAATCCTCGAAAAAAATGTTGACGACTTAATTATAACTTCCATTTTTACTCCAACTCAAAGGTGTGGGATTTTTATAAAAGACAAATGGATTTTCTATGCAAAATTGGGAGACTAGTTTGATATATTGCTAGTGCTTTGGGTTCAATTTTGGTGTGGTTCTATCAATCAACTATGCCTATGAAAATTTAATTGCGAAAATGCGAATATTTCATTTTTAGACTAGTTTTTTTTTCAGTTCAAGGTGGGATTTGTTATAGTATACCTTGTCATTCATAGATATTCATTCAGAAAAATGCATTAGATGAAATAATCCCGTTGATATTTTTCAAAATATTTGTTTTACAAATTATCTATTAACATGCAAAATTCGCGTAATGCTGAAAGCTGTACCAGATGTATATAGATGTACTGTTGTTAGTCTAAAATGCTTCTTATTTTCTATTTCTCCTTCAATTTGTATTCCCTTTGAAGCAGCAAATTTAAAGAAGATGGCGCAACAGTCGTTTCATTTTTCTCGCCAATACTGTAAGTCCTATGGCAGACTCGAACTTAAGCACAATAGGGTTATAATTCAGGGTGTAAATTACAAAGTTTGAAACTCCTTAGGGCAAAATCTTAGTGAAAGTTGAGCGTTTTAAAAATTCAATTAACGAGATTTTATATTCTTGACAAAGAATGAGATGAATCTTTCTCGTATTTATCGGTCACCATCACAGTTTTTCTTAACTAGGTGAGTAGCTAAAGGGTTTACTTCTATTTAATCATGTATCGCAGTTCAGTATACGAGAAAAGTGGGGAAATAATAACTCCGGGGAATACAGATTTTCCATAGATACAGCAGTTTGAAAAACTTAACAGATTTTGCAAAAAAGTTGAAAGTGAAAGAAAGTTAATTCCTTTACGCGTAATCGTAAGACCAAGTGAACTGGCTTCTTTTTTTTTCTTTAATGACCCACTTGTTAAATTTTTAATTTTTCCTTCGAGTTTAAACCTCGATTAGAGAGTCCGATGATTTTTTTGTATTGGTTGAAAACTCGTTACAAAACTAACGGAGGCAGACATGCAAGTGATTATGTCTAAGCTGGCTTGCTCGTGTGTTTGTTGAGAACGAAAACAGATCATTTTTCATTTATTTAGAATAATAAATAAAGTATCTTACTAATTTTATTATTTTTGTATAATTTTTTTTTTGCTTATGAAGGAAAGTATACGACGACAATTTGTATTTAATTCTAGCAAGTCTTGTTCGAAAAATATAGAGACCTCTGTATTAACAACCCTGTTTGAGGATAAAGCAAGAAGAATGGATGGGTATCTGCTACCAAGATATATAAAAATATCATCTTGGAGTTTTACTTAACTTCATAAGTTTTTTTTTGGTTTTAATGTGTTGCCCCCTTAAGAATGTAATCTACTTTAGTGTTACCAGAACTATGTGTTAGAGAAAACATGAACTAAAAACTTGTTATCCAATTAAACAATGATTAAACAAAAGTAAAATCCGAAATAGGGGGAATCTTCTCAAGCCTAAGCTTCTAGTCCTTTTTCTGCGTTCTCTCTGCTCATGACAACAGTTTTGTGGAACCTTTATGAAATTTTGTTTTAATCACTGGCATATTTTGAGAGACAAAATATTTCAGTTGAAAGTTAATCTTTATTAGATTCACGTACGTTCGTATCCGAACATAACCACAAAAGAAAATTTCCTCTATATGCTTATGGAGCTATAGATTCGTCATTAGATACGAATATATTTTTTTATATTATTATATTATACTCGAATCATTAGGGTCCTTAATCGTTCTTGTACATACGTTTTGCTTAGTATAAATGACTTTTTGATTAACTGGGCTGTTTGATATTGTCCAATAGTATGTTTCAATCCCGCCTTTCAATATTTGTATTGCCTTCCTCTTCGAGTAAACCTTGGATTTCAGGTAGCTGTCATTGAAACCTCCGATGGATGCATGCGTGGCACATGCGTAAATGTATGAGAAGCATTTTCCATTTGCTTTTTAAATAATAATTACACTTGAAGGAACAACTGGGGTGGTCATTTACTGAAAATGATGAACTGAAAAAAAAAATTCAATCTCGCTTGTTCTGGTGTAGTTGGTAATGGCTCGAGGGAAAGACTTATACTCTTGTGTTTTAAATAGGTCTAGCTCTTCAGGAACATAAATCATTCATTCAAATAATATATTTCGAGGATGGCTTGTTATCATGATAAAATTGATTCTTATTTTTTGATCTAAAATTAGTACAAAGTTGGCCACAGGGCACTGAAGTAAAGAGATACATTTCATTAGGCTGAAAGTCGACAGAATGCTTTCTGTTCAGTGTTTTTTAAGAATCATGCGGTACATCATGCATGAACACTGTTCTTCCTCTTTCGCGACCCATACTGATCGTTAATTGAATCAGGACAATACTCTGTCCGAAAACTCCCTTCATCACTGCAAGAATTCGTTCGTTTTGCTATGAATGTAGAGTTCCAAAGATTCTAAGCCTTGCATATTTCGCGAAAGACGCTCTAGTGGATCTAATAATGTTAACGAATAAAAGCTTGGTATTAGTGTCACAACAAAAGGAATTTCGCTACAAAGAATGTCAAAGCAAATTTCAGTAAAATGCCTAGAATTTTTGCTTCATTATTTAGTAATGAAGTGTGGAGTTCCAGTAGACGGTATGACCATACTCGTCGTCCGAAAATGGTAAAGGCTTTAAGTTTTTTGATGGATGAAAATCCATTGGTATGTTTCGTAATTTCTTTGGACGCGTCTGTCCGGCCATTTGATTGATGAGACCGCAATCGGATAGAAACAACTTTATTTATTCCCTCCTGACAAGTCTATTGCCTTTATTCGATTATCAGCCGACGCGAGTCTGTTGGGGCTTCTCTCAGTTTTTCCCATTATGCTCCCCCTCCCCGTTGTGCTTCATTTACCAGTAAGGTTAATTGAATTCGCCAACTACACGGACCCATGAGCCAGACCTAGGTATACAAAATCACCCACGAAATTCCCCGAGCATGGGAACGCGGATGGACTCCGTATGCCTACCGTATAGCTTGCTTCTTGTTAAGAAATCCCTTGAACGAAATGGAAATGTTATGAGCTGTCTTACAGGCATGCAAAACTAGTTTATTACAAAAGAGAATATGCCATGTTGAAGCTTGTTCAATATGCCTTGTCCTTTTAACCCTTCAAGGATTATAATTTAAAGAATTTTTGTTGCTGTCATTTCAATAAGGGTTGGAAACGCGTTATCGTTTTTCTGCATCGACGTTTTATTGTGATAAATTTCGACCAATTTAATTCTCGAAAAAAACATGTTTTAATCCTAAAAGTTGAATTTTGAAATGATTTTATCTAGGGCAATATTTACTTTTTTTTAAAAAAAGAAACTGAGATAAATCTTAGGTTATGAGTCTGATTACGTGTAGTTTTACGCTAAAAGCGAGCTATAAGCTTGATTGTCAATGGTAAATTCCTTTACTATAGTACGTAGTTTGTTACTAATACCATTTCAAGGTGAAATTGGTTACAAATAAGATCTAAAGCTGCATGATGTTAAGCGCTTTAACAGTATCTTGGGTTACATTCCCCAATAACAAATTCCAGTTTTAAAATTTTTGGGACGCTGTTAATTGAGAGTTTAGTTAGTTAATTAATCAATCTTAAATTCTTTTAAGATCTTAATTATATATTAAAATAGACATTCGAAAATACGATGAAATAGGGTCACGCGAGATGAAAAAAACTATGAGTACTCATAGATGTAAAAAATTGTTGAATGAGAAAATATACATTTTCCTAATAAGCGGCGCTTCAGGGCGAAATTTAAGAAACCCAAATATCAAAGTTACCTTTAAAACCTAGAATTTTCTAATTAATGAAGTGAGGATTCTTCCTCCGCTCCTGCACGTTGTTACAAAATTAAAAAAAAAAAAATAAAATAGTCTTTCGGGAACTGAAATAATTGTTACCGATAGCCATACCACCGTGATTGGCTAATAGATTTCCGAAAGATGTAATTCCCAATCGATTGGGTTGCCATAAGTTTATAAGATATGTTTCATAAGCATGACGTTATCTTTACTTCGTAATGCTAAAGACCTACTGTGAACGACAAGTGAGAATCGACTACTCTCGTTTTTACAGTCCCATCTTCCTATTTACTCTGTACTAAGTCTTTGACAGCGTCTCACCAGGCGTCTCTCTACGAGAATATATGACGTTTCACCTACGTCACTTCATGACAAGCTCTCAGTAACCAGTGACAAACTTATGGAACATATCTTTTGAACTTTTGAATTGAGTATATGATAGAAATCTCATCAAGATTCTTTCCATCTTCAGAAAAATTTGGGCTCTAGTGTCGTGACCCCCGGGTTCTTGGTTACAAAGGAATTTCCTTCTAGGTGTTTTTATTCTTTCGTAAATCATAAACGATAGAGATGAGAATTAAGACGATCATATATTTTATATCTATGGTATTTAATCCATTAAATTTTCATAGTAAAAAAATACAATTTTCTTTAATACATATATACTCACAATACGAATTTTCTCAGAAAAATTCTATAATTTTACAATTAATCTCGAGTAGGGGAGGAGGTTCGCAATTTGTGGAGTGGTTTCTTTTTCCCAGACAGGAAGTTGATTGGTTTGGGGAATAAATGGCGTTTTAAACCCTTTGAGGGATTTTTCATTAAACTAGAATTAACCTTAAGAATAAATGCCTTAATTACAATTGAGAGAGAAAATGTCCCCCGGGACAATAATCCAGCGTCAGAGGGAACCTTATAAATTAAAAATTATTAGGTCAATAATTTTATTTACGTAATCGAAGGCTTCGAGACATATAAATTAACATTTTTAATTCTAGATCGTTTTGCGTAGTTAAACGCAAAACTCGTTTTTGACAAGTATGAATTTAGGCAGTTCAGATGACATCTCGTTTTAAGAAATTAAAGAAAAATTTATTAATGGATTGACATCATTCTGAATTATTGTAATGGGACGTTGATGGAGTTTGTTTGATGTGGAGTTGTTATCCATATAATCGAGTTTACAACAATGTTAAGTTGCTAGCGCATTTTTTAGTGATTGGGTGTTCATTTTATCGTTAAAGTATGTTTGATATTTTTAACCGTGTGTTGGAAAAGAGTTTTATTTACGATGTATTTATAGCTATGGAACGATACCCAAAAAATATAAACTCGTTCTACCAAGGTACTGTTTTGACCTCAAGGGGTCAATTGAGTTGTTTCAAGCTGCATTTTTAACCAATTTCGCATTAAAACGTATTCCTAAAACATCTGCGTGCTGGGAACCGGGAAATACCGGGATATGGGGAACTGGACGTTTATCATTGTAAATGTTTTTCTCTAATTAAAATTGACTTCTCAACCCCGCTTGCAATAAAACGAGAAATAACAAATTAAATGTAAAAATTATGGAAGGGAAAAAAATTAAAAACGAGAAATGTGACTGGATTGACGCGTTGAAACTCGTTAAGATGAGACAATTTCTACCAGGTTAATTGTATAAAAACCGAAACGTTAATATTCATTATTGGAATATTTACCTAAGCCCGCACTCATTATGCCGACTCTATTTTGTAACGAGCTATTTAATTCGAGAAGTAGATAAAGCTGAAATACAAGATTCGCATTATTAAAACCCTGGGCCATATGAAATGACGGCTCTTTTACCTCACGCTGTCAATTTGCATACGATTAGTTGAGCCTATGTTATCCAAATTCATGGTTTAAAAACGGAATACTGTAAGTTCATAAGATTGTCACTGGTTACTGAAAACGTGTCATGAAGTGACGTAGGTCATAGATTCTCGTAAAGTGACGCCTGCTGAGGTACTGTCAAAGGCTTAGTACAGACTAAATAGGAACATGGACTGCAAAACCCCGTGTAGTCGTTCTCGAACTAGCTCTCAGTAAGTCTCCAGCATTACAAAGTATAGGTATTTGTCGTACTTATGGAACGTATCTTATAAACTTATAGGAATGCATATAGTGACAGCTTCCACTTAATCTATCTTTTACGAAGAGCAGTTTTTTCAGCCTCGAATATCTTGAAAAATAAGGCCCGAGGATGATTTGAGGATTTTCTATTTGTTCAAGCGCGGTACCGCACATCTGCCTAAGAGATTGGCAAATGCCATCATCAGTTAATGCGGAATGAATTCTCGATGACAAGTCGGCGCTCTGCAATTAAGAACTTCTCCTGCCCCCCAGGTTCCCCAACAAAGGTATCGCCTCCCCCTATTTTCTCCCTCTCAATATTGGATGTCGTCTCATTATAAACCGCACGTAATGTGAGGAGATTTTCTTTAATCAACGCTTATTTTCTAGCCATCCAACTTCATTGAGATTCTTAACGCGTTCGTCCGCGATGCGACCGACTCGAAATGTGTCCTGTACGATCTCTTCTAATTTTCTTTTTCTCTCTCTCTCGTGCAGGTCTGTACACTTCTGGCTGGCGACGTTTTCGTTAATTGACCTCCCCTCCCTGTACTCCTCCTATTTTTAGTTTCTTTTTTACACAAAGAGAACGTGAAGTGTTCTGGCACGCGAAAGACATGCCGTATTTAAGGGCTATTGCAGCCAGGTTTCATCCTCAGGACGCGGTGCACGAAGAGTTAAGTTTCTACAGGAGTGAAATTATATTCTTGAGAAGATACTTCGACTTAGAACATTTTCTTTTTAATCAAAAGAGCGTATCTCAATTGGTAAATTTTAAGTCTAGCACCAAACTCAGATAAGGCTTAGTTGGGATGAACCGGAAATAGTTGGTGCACGGCACTGCAGTCCAGCTAGCTTTGAACGTTATCGGGTCCAGCACCTGTCTTCCAATGTTGAACTTTTATGAAGATCAGAGAGATGTTTAAAAAGAACGTCATGATAAGACTATATGACTATTGAGTATAAGTTGGTTATTTTTTTGGAAATAATTTAGAAAATCTTCTTTCCAAAGTGAATTCACCTTACACAGTCCCTTTAAGAAGTGAAAGGGGGTGAACGAAGGAGGGGGAATATAGTTAAGAAGATTTGAAACCTTGATTTCGCAGGAAGCGCGACATTAAAGTCATTTTCAAGGCAAATATCGTGTGGATAAGTTGCAGACCCCCGAATTAGAATATTACCCGAGCCAATAATAACAGGGTTTCGCTTCAAAGTGGAATAATCGTCGACCATCTATGCATGGGAAAAAACACGAAACACGTATAAACGGTTCGATTTCCATTTGAACGATTAAATTGGAACCATCATGGAATCATTATCCGACACGGTCGTTTAAGGTGTCAATTTCTAAGGTGTGGAATTCCGAATTTTTCGAACGTTCTACGCATACTCATTGAACGAAATTACAGACTGTGATATACGTAATATCCATGATATACTAGCTCTTCAGGCGTTACAGTGTTACATTGACAGAAAAAAAGGGTGTTATGGTTGAGTATTCAACGCTTAACATCGTTTAATTACACGGTTTGTTTTACGAACATGAATATATTTAAATTTGGGGAAGATTACTAAAATTTCAAGATGTTTAAATGCTTTGGGAAATTCTTCGATGATGACTGGGGAGATATTTTTATTTCATCGGACACTTAATGGGAGCTTCTTTTTTACATAGTTATATTCAATGTTTATTGAAAAGAAATGCTCAATAAGCGGCGATTTTTGGTTATATAAAGTGTTTTATTTTACGTAGTCAGCTTACATTTCTAGATTAAAACTGAATGAAAAAAACATATTGGGGAGATGATTATTATTGCCTAGTTAATTAAGTTCAAAAAAATCATATTTTTTAAATTAGCTACAGTACGACCATGATAAATAATTACTAAACTCTAATCTAATTAAAAAATTAAAATTCTTCAGCAAAGACATACTGATATCTGCAGAAACGTGTATTAATTATTACGATCAAATATTATGAGAACTAAAAAACCTTGATTAACAACACATTTTCAATGCGAACATCCATAATTTCTCGTTCGTTTCGAAGTTATAATTGACAAACATCACGTACACTACAGCAATCAACATCTACATGTCTGCCAAACTATATAAATTTAACCTTCTAATCTATGGAATAATTCAAATGTACAGCGTCAACCAAATTCGATAAGCATATATGAGGACAAAATATTTTCAGAATTAAAAAAAATTTTGTTAATGAAGTCATACAAGGTCATTATTATGAAAAACTAAATTCCTTCTTTATTAGTCCATAAAATTTCTCTTGGAATTATTTTATAAAATGAAAAGTCAAAGTTATTGAACCGACAAGTTGGTTACCAGCTTAAAAACTATAAGTAGTGTGTTAGTGAGGGATTTCCGTCACAAAATTCAAATGAAACTATTAAGTCTGTTCTTATTTTCAAGAAAGAAAATAGGGATGTCCAATAAGAGTAATGATCCCACCTTATAACCATAGTTCATAAATATTTCATAGAATTTTGTCTGCTTCAAGTAAAAGTGAAACAAAATTTTAAAGAGGCAATATCATTATTGACTAGAATCAAATTTTTATTCAATATTTTTCACCCTCTCTTCAATTTATACAACACACAAGATTTTATTAATCTCTGATTTTTGATAATGAGTCGCGGTTAACCCCTTCTCTACAATAGCACTCCCAACTCTTTAAGAATTCAAGTCAATCCTTTGTTTTAATATTAAGGGAGTAACAAAATGGCGCGTGAAAAATTCGTGGGTGAAAGTTGCTTGTCCCCTGTAATCATAGTGCGGCGTTTAAACACCCATTTATTGGAACCAAGCGATTATTGCGTTCTGTAAAAGATGAAAGTTCTAGGTTTTTTTGGGTTGGAAAATGCTACATTAAAGAGATCAATTTATACTTGATTTAAGGCTTGGAGAACCAAAAAAGAATGCGGGAAAAAATACTTTCTTGGAAAATTTCTTTTACCTTTTGATGCACCGTGAAATAGCTCTTTATATATAAAATGTAAAAAGATAAGGGATATGGATAAGAACGTGGTCTTTGTGTAATTTGTTTCTAAAAACTAGAGAGGATGTGGCCTGATTGGAATTTGGATTGTAAATGGCGTTGAATATCAATTATTTAACGTTGTACATTATCGAGATAACGCGTTTCAGGAATGCATACAGCTAATTGGAAGCAGTGTGTATTTGTTTCTTCAACGTATCTAGACGGAAATTGTTTGAAGAGCTACACTAATCATAATGTATGACAAATTCTGAATTATCTGCTTCGTTGCGCCTTGGAACTAAAGTTACTACCTACCAATGAAATCACAGTTATAAAGGCGTACGTCAGAACTGTGAGTACTCAAGCCTGGCCCACAAAATGCGCATAGAAATTAAAACGGGAGATATTTGGTCAAGATGATTCCGATTAGCTGTATGAATGCCTGCGAATTTTTGAATAGTTTGTCATCTTTATTTAAATTGAATGTTGATCTGCGGTGTTGAAGAATTAATAAAGTATAGCTACCGTCGAGAGATTAGAAATTTAAAAGTGTTGACTTATCTGCTTACAAAGGAAGTCTACTCTGATAAAATATTAAGTTAGTCAGATTAATGAAGCTTAGACGCGGATGACGCTAAATTTATAATCCTCTTAGAAACACCCACTTTGAAAACTAACAACTTAATAAATACACGATAAGGAGCGGATATGTAACTATTTAAGGAATAGAAGAAATAATTTTCTGAGAATGTCATTCTGGGAAATTCCCCATCGACTGCATAGTCTGAAAAATCCTCGGATTATATTAGGAAACACCAGGAATTTATTCATTTAAAGCAAGAAGTTTACTTTTTCTTTAGTCCCATGCAATGAAGAGTTCAACCTCTAAAAATGTAGCTTAAAGTTCAAAATATCTTGTTAGGACTGTTAAATTCAAGTGTTACTAAGCGGAATATACCCTTCGACCTGCTCACACCGTTGGAAGGGGTCGCTGTTTATAGCGTGTCCAACGACTACTGATATTTATTGCTGCCCCTTTCGAATAAATTAACTCCTTGACACACAAAAATTAATAAATGCAATTTAAAGGAAAGATTAATTATTATTTCTAAATCAAATTTTCTTAAGAGTTTAATGCTAAAACATCCCACGTTTTCTCAGAACCCAATTTATTTGCTATCATGAAGCGTGACGTCAGGCAATGGTCCAAACATGATTGCATAGGGTGTACTACGTTATACTAATTAAAACCCGCCCGTCTTTTACTCATTCTTACTAATCAAGGTTTTTATTATAACTCTCGATAAATTGTATTTCATCCCAAGAGGAAATATAAATAATATTCAGGCCTTGAATAAAATTATTTTTTTATTAATTAATGAAACGAAGGCAATTTTTACCTTAAAACTAAAGAATTTTATATTATATTATATCTTTTCATTCATAATTGGGAGAAAAATATAATATTTCCCATTTTTTATATTTTTTTGTGTGATTGTGTTGAATGATTATGAAAAAATATTCAGCAAAAACTTTCAGTTCTTTTAGGGTTAGATGTAGGTTTTGAGTGAACATTATTATTGAACTTATGGTTGTAACTGTAGTGCTTCTGAAAGTCTTAGACCTCATAAGAAACTGTATACATGACCAGGGATATGATTTAATTTTAGAAGTAGGAATGGAGAACGGTTAGTATTTACTTCAGTCCCTCCCTCCAACGCGTAACGAAAAGTTTAAATCATCTTATTGGCTCACTTAAACTACGTTTTGATGACGTTGCTGACGGGGACGGCGAAAAATACAAAATTCCTTTTTACCTCTGTCGCTATGACCCGCCTCTTCTTTCATACCCCTCCGTCCCGTGGAAGGGGGTCCGGGGCTTTGACGCGCGCCCAGATTACTCTGTTCTCCATTCCTACTTCTAAAATTAAATCTATCCCTGACATGACCCAGGAATTAATTTGTGTTCACTTTGATCAGCTTCAAGCACGAACTAATCACCACAAAACGTTCTTTTCGATGAGAAATTGTTTGGGATCTCTGCCCATCTTGTTTCGATCCACAATCATACTCATTTTTTCTGGTGTTGAAGTGTACGAAATCCTTTCTTTCATTGCCGGCCGAGGTTTAATGGCTGGGGTTGTTGAATACCGGTTCGGGTTATTATAGAGATGGTACGCTTGAGTGAATTACGGTGAATTCTTCACTACCACCACTTTTACTGACTGGACCTTTGATATATTTTTTTTAGTTTTGTCGGGGCTCGGATCTAGGTCAAGAATTAGTCGCTCTATCGCGTTTCAATTGCCGCAATTGTATTTTGGACTCGCTTTTGGACGTTATTACCCCGTTTTTACCTCTCCGAGTGACGTATGTCACGGAGAGGTTCTAATTTCGACGTGTCTGTCTGTCTGCGTGTGTGTCTGTCTGTGTGTGTGTCTGTGTGTCTGTCTGTTGTTATTGACTTACACCCCAGGGGACCGCGTTCGCAGTTTTCAAATCGGAGCAAACGTTTTCCCAAATTCCGGACCGCATTTACAGTTTCCCGGAAATTTGGAAAATTGTATTCCACTTACCATAGCTATTATCCATTACCTGTCTAACACCACCATCCTCTGGGCATTTGTCCATCTCATATGAACACCAGTCTTTACCCACTGGCTTCTATAATCCACCATCATTGGGGCTCTTTTTCAATGCCACATGGACACCAGTCTGTACACACTGGCTTCTACTCACCACCATTTTCTGGTCTTTGTCCATCCCACTTGGAAACCAGTCTGTACGCACTGGCTTCTACACACCACCATCTTCTGGTCTTTGTCCATCCCACATGGACACCAGTCTGTAAACACTGGTTTCTAATCCCCACCATCTTCTGGTCTTTGTCCATCCCACTTGGACACCAGTCTATACGCACTGGCTTCTACACACCACCATCTTCTGGTCTTTGTCCATCCCACATGGACACCAGTCTGCACACCTGGCTTCTACTCCATCATCATCCTTCAGGTTAAGAAATACGCGGCGATCGGCCAGGGTTACGAGAAACGTCCGGCCTCCCTAAGGTGGGGCTTCCACCAAAGGTTCACGCAATTGCGCTGTTCTTATCCGTAGCTGCGATTCGAAACCCTTATATACTACCTATTTGAGTAAGGCGAAGCAACCGGCGTATGCTTCATTTCAAACGCCAATATTAGTCAAGTCTCTCAAGAATGTTTAATTGTTCTTTTTTAAAACGATGTAACGTTCAATAAGGCGAATAACTTACGAAGAAAATATTAAATATTAATTATATTTATTTTAATATTTAAGATAATCTTGTTTCTCAATTCAAAATTAATACGGAAAGAGTTAAAAAGCAGTCTATGTTTTAGTCTGTGTGTGTCCGTCCGTTGTTACACTAGTGCCGCAGTGCGCTGCGTTAGAAGTTCGTTTTGTTTTTATGTGTAAAGAAATCCTACAGAACCATAATATTCCCTTTATCCTTAATATAAAGTGAATATGTGGAAATATTTTTCGTAATTATGAAGCATTTAGTACTTTTGTAGCTTTAAAGCTCTGTTTCATTTTGATATTCCAAAGATTTGTTTTAATATTATTATTTGAAATGGCTGTTTATATATTACTTAAGCTATACTACATCTGTATATAGAATAGTCCTTGGATTAGTAATTTCACGAAGAAAGCTTATATCTAGGCTCCGGTGGGTATTTCTAGTATTACTCGCAATAGGCTTAGTGAAATATAGAGTAAATAATTGAGGCCTGAGGTGAAGTAAACTTTGGGTTTTGATTTTCGTGTCTGAAATGAAGAGACATGAACGGTTCAGAGTGAGCCGAAAGTTAAATACACTCTTAAATAATCAGGTTAAGATTTTATAATAGAATAAAAGATCATGGTGGCAATTAGATTAGTAGGGCTAAGCTACAGAGTTTTTATTCTCTTTATGGTGCGCATTGACGTCTAGCTACAATTTAGCTTTGGAATTATTTAACGTTAACACTCATGTTGGCAAACTAAGAATATTGTTACTTCAAAAAAGAGAAATAATTCCAAATCTAGGTAAATAACTGTAGTAGTAGACCTCTTGACTCGAAGAGCTAATATTTTGGTTTTCCCAACTTGTTTCTTTCTTTTTTTCAAAGAAAGGTCAAGAAAAAATAGAGAGCGGTTGTCCTTGTAAGACTCGTGATGAGTGGCTCTTGTCTTCGGTTCAATTGTTGATGCTTCGTACAATGAGATAATATTTGACTTATTTGCGGAGATACCGAGATAGTTGTTCTTAATGCATGACTTGCCATGAACAGGTGAGAATTACTAATGTATTAGCGTAAAAATCTGAAAGATGCTTTCGGTTCAGGGACATAAATCCTTCCTTCGCTGCTTGCCTGATTTATAACTGAACAAACTGTATCCCTTCTAGTGTCCATTCATTAAATTTTAACATCATTTAAGTCAATAGAACTAACGAACTTGCCCCCTCCTATAAATACTGTAAAGCTGTTAAACTAACTAATGGTAGTTATGTTTTGCTAGAAGATTATGTTAAATGTTTTCACATAAACTTGAGGAATTTTAAAAAAGAATTGATGAAACGTGCGAAAATTGCATTGAAATTGGTATAATAGGCAACAAACCTATGTAATTTATGCACAATTATAAATAAGCAAGGCGTCCTTTTACACTATTACTAGTTAAGCTAATCCTAATATTATTGCAAGGACGAATGTTAATATTCATAAGGATGTCTGTTCGATGCGTGAGCAAAATCAAACTAAATTGAAGGTAAGATTTCAGTTTTGATAAAGTAATTGCCTTGAATTTAATTTGTTTTTGTTACAGTTTAAACGCAGTAATATCTTTGCTCTCGAACCAAAATTCCATAAAATTCTCTCGTAGAACAAGTTTTTTATTCGTTTAAAATTGGTCATTCGCACTTGGTTTAAAAACTTAGTTATTAATATAACTTTTAATTGTATAGTATAGTATAGTAAAGGTATGGTAAGTTTGTTAGGTCGTGGCACTGAGATAATAGATTGAGTCATTTCCCAAAAATGAAATTGATGTAACTAGCTTATTGTTAGTTTTGAAAACTCTTCATTATAAGCGAGATAATTAGTTTCTCCATTTATCGAAATGAAAACATGGATAAGTTTTAACAATCGGAATTGAAAATCGAGAATGTACGGCACGAAATGCCATACTGAAGAGAGAAACATTTCCGATTTCCAACAATAGAAGAACAATGGCAATAGGTTACGGTTTACAATAGTACCTCGAGTGATCGTTAGGTCCCGAAATTCGAAAGTTACGGAACCATTTTACTGTCTAATGGCGCACGCACTGTTAGTAACAACGAATCAATTTATCATAACCGGATTGGTCGCTGCTAGTGTCTAAATTCCCATAGCTTTGCTGCTAAAACACGAAAAGAAATCATTCAATATATTACCACCACTTTAGGCCTTCTTGGAGGGCATCATTTATTAGGCGATCTTAGTTCTTGCTTGTCTGCTAGAGGCATGAAAGAAGAAAATCAAGTACTTCATTCGGATACCCGAGAGCGAATGCAATTCTCTCTAAAGTATTGAATATGTTTGTACATTCGTATTGCGAGTCTGTAGGTCTTTCATCAACTCGCTTAGTACCTTTTGTAGTTCAATATTTAAGAAATAATCAAGTGAATTCGCTGAGTTATCCGTATCCCACCCGTTCTCCACGCTCGATTGGCTAAAGGTCACCGACGGGAGTTACGTTGTACACCTCTTTTCTCTTTCTTTCTGCCTTTCATAACGAAGTGACCCCGACTCTTAAGCGTTGTAGCTTCTGTGTGGAAAATCTTTAAAACGGCCTTACGATCACGAATTTTTAAGTAATGCCGTGCTGCTGCTAGATGAAAGAATAATGATTGCTCCCGAGCGAAACGACTACCAGTCTTCCACAGCCTTCTTCTTCTATAATACGTATGCGTGGTTTATATTTTCGGTATTGCTATTACATTTTTTCGATGCATCGAATTTCCAAACCTATAATTTTTTTGTTACACGCAAGGTCTTGTAGATGATGCCTGGTGCATGGTGACCTATAGGTATAATAAAGCTACTATCCGATTCAACGTGTCAGAATTATTACACGTATGTTACTGCAAGTTTGAAAATCTTAGATTTGGCATTGAGACGGATGATAATGGAATTGAAGAACTTCTTATTAATTGTAATGTTACTAATGTATCACATACTTGTCCTTCACCGCTAAAACCAGCATAGGCCTACTCCTTGAGAAAATCTGTTTTTTTGATAGCCCAATGAAGACCTCGAAGTTCAAGGCAACTAAATATTAAATTGCCTCGTGGTCTCTTGATATAGTATCTAATCTAAAAATGCAATTACAATAGATAATTTCGGTGAAATTAAGATGGAAAGCGCTGCATTCCATCTCGCTGAAGGGTTTTTGTGCCATGATTTCTTGCAGAAACTGTATGCAATGAACATTTACCGAGGGTTGGCTACAACCCTGCTTATCTGACAGTTACCATAGTGAATGTGAATATTTCAATTTAACTTGTGGTTTTTCTTTCGATGTAATCTTAAAAAATAATACTATGTAAATGAGACACAGTTGTAAGAAGTCAAACGATTGAAAGTACAACTGAAGTGGCCAGGTTATTGAATTTTATCTTTGAAAGGTTTCAAGCTGTGTTTCGTGACTTTCGAATTTAGTTTAAGATCACACTTATACTCGGATTACTATATGTATTTGAATAAACACTAAGCGAGCCCTGAAGTGTTAGTTTTGTACTAAATATGTCTTCCGGCTTATTGACAGGTTTGGTTTTTTTTCTGTTGTTCGTCAAGACAAAATCGCAAAAGTTAACTCTCTTTTAGAGACAAAATTGAGGAGAAGTTAAGACACACGATTGACAAGTGGAACTGGACCGCTGCCATAAAAATCGAGGAACAATTATTCATTTTGAATTTAAAGTATTTCCTTCCGACGTAATAATATTCATAGTCACTTAAATATTTAAACCACGACTCTAAAACAAACTTTAAATCTATCGTAAACCATACTTATACTGTCAACTGTAGAATCACGAATTTGGCTTTTTATTCAGCTGTTGTGCATTAAAGTATAACTTTTTAACATTTTTTTCACGGGTATTCGATCTCAATTTGACATCACTGGCCTTTAATCTTAACTATTCGAGCCAGGCATGATACCCCTAAAATTTAAAATACGAAATAATCCCACTTAATGACCGGTATTATCCAAACTCTTGAATTCCGTGATTCGAGCAAATTAGGTCTCCTTATCAAACAGGGTCGACCATTTTTCCCAATACCCCCATGACCTTTACGAGACTATCGCAATGCCCGAGGCCTTTTACCCAACCTTAACTTTAGACTCGTAAACTATTGTTTACCGACCCATTAAGCCTATTATCATCGTAATTATTTGCAGTAGTCGTTTAAACAAGTTAAAGATAAGAGATCAGGTTTACCTTAACTCAGAAGCGCATTATTCGAGGGAGATATTTAAAAGTCGCGTTGACCAATCTCTGTTCCTTGTGAGATACACTGAGAAAGAAGGAATGCCTTTAATGATGCGCTTCTAATATTCGAGTGGTTTAACTAGAGGAAAGACCGGTGTAAATTCTTTTCTCCTTTACGAATGCTACCGAAGGGTCAAACCTAAAGGTCATCCGACCTTGAAGTAAATTTATATCATAATGGTTTCCAAGTGAGAAAGAAAAAGTATTTCGGTAAGCCCAAAACGAAGGGGGGGGGGCTAGTCTTGTAACTAAAAAAATATCCGGGGGATAACTGGCTCTCTCTTTGCTATATCACGAGGTCACGCATTTAGTTGCACGAAATCGGTCGACTAGTCTTCACGTGCGGAACGGCGGGTGCAACTTTGGAGCCATGAAGTTGAGAATGTAGAAAAAGGATATGTTGTGGCAAAGCTCGCCTTAAGAGATGCGAACCGCCACGATCCCGACTTAGCTATGAATTTCTCATTACGCTATCTTTTTTAAAGTCTCGCCTAGATTAGGTGTAGTAAAACTACTGGATTTGTTCTTCACGACCTGAGATTTTAACTAACTATCGCAATTAGAAACTCCACGATCACTTTGTCTGTTAATATCTTGCCCAATATTTGAGACTTTCTTTTCCAATCAATATCTAGCTTGGCTTTTGCAACGGCGTTCTATGCAAATACCTTGACCAAACGCAATTGCATTCTCTGTAAATACTGCAATTGATTTTAAACCATATGATGGTTGGTTATATTGCCTGACAATCATCTTGTTTTAGTATTAAATGTTTTTTTTCTATTTATTTCTAAAGAATAACCAGTATCGACTGTGGTCCGGGCGGCATATTATAAAATTTAGAGAGATTTATGATCGACATCGTGATCTACTCGATTATGCACGCGATATTAAAGTATCGTTAGTATCGGTGTCGTTTCTTATAGTGGCAATGAAGGTCAATATTGGAAGCGGTAGCTACTTCACTAATAGATGGGTATTAGGTCCAAGGTTGCAATTTGAATTCGCTGTTCAGGTTTTAACTATGGTAATTATATAATTACTTTTCGATCAAGTTATTTCACGGTGAATGTATAGCAACATGTTAGTCAGGTGCTGAGACTTGATTCATGTTATTACAACGATATTACCTTAATTTATTTTAAACCATGACAGAAGCAAAAATAAAAACATGGTTCTCAATATGTGCAAAGAGTCTTCAGGGAACCATGTAACTTCGAAGTCACTCTCTGTTTCAACTGCTTTTATGACTTTTTTTTTGTTTTTGTGGTTACTGGGACAGATATACGGTAAACTACAATTAAAACTGTTGAACTTAAATTATATGAATTTAAATACAAAACTAAGATAGACAAAAATCTTGAGTAATCTGTAGTAATGAATTAAGCCAGATAGTGTAAAGAAATTTAGAATATAACATCTCCATTGGGTATACAAGTACTAGGTACTCTAACCCATAGGTCAACGACATGGTGTAAAAATTGCCGCCTTTAGGGGCTTCAGACGCGTATATTGGTGAAATTTTGATTTAGAAAATTCGTACTCGTGTGTAGAGCTTGCAGTTGAAATTTTTCCGTAGTTTTCCTTTCATTATTTTTCGAGCTATATTTCGCTTTTATGTTAAATGACAAGGTAGAATTTCCTCGTACTGGACGTAACAGCCCCCCCCCCCAAAAATATGAGAATTCAGCCTTACGTCAAAACTTAGTACACAGCAGCGTTATACGCGTACAGAGTTCCGTCCTCGGATAAATATAATAAAGGTCTGGCGCTCATTGATCGAGTCTTGATTTCTTGACGGCTCCTCGGAGCAGCTCGGAGCTATCGACCGACTTAAGAGTCGCTTTAATAACGGGGAGGATTGACTGCTAAGGTGAAAATTAAGAAGAGAACCGATTGAAGGGGACCACCGGGAAATAAAGCCTCACTCGGGTTTCGACGGCCAATTTGACACTCGCGCCATATCATTCGCGCCCCTCGCATACTTTCATTTCAAAATATCAAGTCAATGTCTCCAATAGTAAATAGACAACTTATTTTGTTACGCTTGTCTTTCCATGGATTCGGTTTACTAGGAGGAAAAGGCTACGCAGTAGCTTTTACTGTTCAAAGTCACCTCATCTTCGCCGTTCTTTCTCTAGAAAGAGCAAGTAGGGATGAAATGGGGGTTTCAAGACCATTCTAGTGTAAGTGACACGATGTGAAAATGGCTCCTTTCGAATTAGATAAAGCCTGCAGTTACAATCTTGATATACCTCAGTTTCCGGTACGACCACCTGATATACCTAACGTGAAATAGTACGCAAATAGACAGTCAAAGGTGCCTTTTTTTAACCCATCAAAGCACCAGTTACCTAGATACTGACTCCATAGTTTTATCTTAAATAAATGTACGGTATTTCATATTTAGGCAGCCACTGTAATCGATTGTATCCAAAATAGAAAAACGTTCACTAGGTACAGCCTTTAAGGTGTTAACCTTTCAAACTATTTACGGTTCCGCAGCGTACGTGGCTCATTGAGATTTCTGGACTGTTACCAAAAACTCGCACCCTAAAAAATTCCAACCAATAATCCCGGTGGAATTACAAAAATGTCTCGAGTGTAGTTAAAATCATGTCTGCTCATTATAAACGACAAACTCTTGTTTATTATTTATAATTACAAGCAAAGTTCTATCGTTCTCTTGTCTGTAATTAACCTAAGGACCCTAATGTGTAACTAGAAATTTCTTCAACTTTTAAGTACGGGCCAAACGGTACTATCTATTAAAATGTCGTTTCTCGCAATGCGGAAAAATTACTCCCCAACTGAAAAATCGTCATTAGAATAAATATATTTTTTATTGTAATTTAGCTTTCCACCGCGAGTTTCGGTCTTGAAGTCGGAGTTCCCTCTAGGTGGGGATCGTTTTGCAGTTAATTATAAACATTAAAAATCACGAGCCACAAACTGGATGCAAATTCTAGTATTCTGTTCGTCAACATTTAATTACAATTGGCGAAGGCCATTCGAACGAATCCTCGATGCCTTTTGTTTTTCCCTCAAGCTGCCCAGAGGCTTTGAATTGTTCAAAACAGAAAACTGGATCGGCCTTTTCATTAAGATTGTCCACGGTTCCGAAATAATTTCAAAAACTTATAACTCGGCACGTGTAATTAAATTATAATGATCATCTTAATATTTTAGGTTTTATAAAATTTAAATAACATCCGTATCGTAAAGGAAATAAGTTTAGTTGGCCGCTAATAGTTTGGACAAATTGGACTAAATGATCTGTTGTTTACTGGGATTGGGTTTAAGCTCTAATGGACCCGAAAAATATTAAGTGTCGCCACGCGAGTTTAATTAATTTTGGCTATCTACAGGATAATTAGCCCGAAATGCTTATCCGTCGTGAGCAAACTAATTGAATCGGGCACCCGTCCTTGAAGATTTAATGATAACAAAAAATCTGTTTTGATTTGAAAAGCGGATATTCCTGACAAGCCCCACATTTTCGTTTAATTCCGCAACATAAACACTTGATCTCTGTTTCATATCATGTTATATCGTCTGCTAAATTCACTGAAGTTTTATATGTAATCGCGAACTTCTTCATTTGCCTTTTGCGATATTATTGCTGAAGGGCATTTGGAAATTGAAGGGTGAATTATTTTGGCTTCCCTTCGAATCTCTCTAAATACAACACCCACTTAATTTTGAAGAAGCTTCTTTCATTGACATTGATAACTGGGGTTTAAAATTCGTTAAGAATGTCGTAAGGGAATCCAATAACTGAACTTGATGCCAGAGGCCAATGTTGGCATTCATTTCGTTTCGTAGTACCATCTTACTCTACCACCTCGCGGTGTCGATAAACTACCAAGTTCATCTTACAATTAATCGTTATTAAACGATAAAGTTATCTGTGTTTTTGTTGGATCAAAACTATTGAGAAAGTTAAGGCTTTTTCAGACAATAAAACGTTGACTCACTCTGACCAGAAATTGGACACCATATTAAAAATTTATCTCTGACCAATTTTTTTGACCCATATAGTTGAATCAAAAGTTGTTTCGCCTTTAGTTCAAACTGTTTCTTAGATAATTGTAATTTGTATAGAAATTTTAATCATTGGCCAATTTTTAATTGTTGACTTACCAGAACTTATTGGAGGACACCGTAGACGTTTCCTTAATTACAACTCTAAATAACCTAAGGTAACTGATAGCAATGTCAGTCGTTACGGCATAAATTTAGACGCAATTTGTCACTCTTAAGCCAGACTTTAGGAAATTTCCAAATATGTGTAGATGTAGGTGGACTACTGTCAGATTGGAAGAAATCATTAATACCCATCATACCAACTTAAAGATTCCAATAACCGGTTGTCTCGGGTACTAATTATAAAAAAGATTAGAGTTTATAGTATTTCCAAAGGTTTTAAAATGTAATCGTATTCGGTCGAGCCTCAGGGCGATTGAATACAAACCATTGTCGTTTACGAGTACAGGTAGATGCGTAAAACCATCAGTTTCACCCACGCCCCATCCATTTTGGAATTATCTGCTCCTCTTGGCCACAAATGCGAAAGAAAAGGTACAAAAAAAATGAAGAGAACCTCCAAAGGAGGCGCGCAGTATTTCAAACATTTCAAATTATTTTCATTTACCCAGATAAATGTTGAAGTTAATCCGCCGGCGGATTTTTCATTCGCGGCCCACTCGAAATCCGTCAAACTTCCACTCCGCATTTGCAAGATTTTTTTAGTTGGGGGACGTGTTCGGTTGGCAAAGGCTTACCATAGCACTCTTGGCTACCTATCGCTTCATAATTTGCTTGTGTACGAGAGTAGAAGTGTAATGAACCACAAATTACCAACCCTGGAAGCTCTTTAAGCATTTTCTGATCAGGGATTCTTCATCGAACTGGGACTGGAACGAAGTGAGGCGTTTGAAACGAATGTTTATGGATATGTAAATCAACTCGCTCTGAGCTAACGAACTAATTCCAGACCTTTTGTGTTGTGGTGATAACGTCCATGTTATAATTTATTTAATTTTGCCGATTCTTTTCCCAGGCATGACATAGGGTCCCTGTTTTAAAGTCTCATTCGGTATTGGGAGTACCGATATAGTAATTTTTAACAAGATTGAAAACCATTTACAGCTGGCCATCTTTTAGGAAAGCTCCCATCGGCAAATCAAACGCGATAGAGATGATGGCGTGAAACTGGCAATTATGAATGGGGAGATATAAAAACGTGGGTGTCTTTCATATCCTATCGATTATTAAAATCTATAAATTTGTAGTAACTTTGTGGCCTTTTTCTACAACGTTTTGAAATTTTATCCTTTAAAGAATTTAAATTATAGCCGATATCCTAATTTGTATTTTCTATATAGCGTACCGGCCGAATAAATTAGAATTTGGGAATTTTATTTAATTAAAGGTTGCGTGAAATATTTGAAATTAAAATTATGATTTTTTTTTTGAATTTGCTAAAATGGTAATACGGTATACCAGTAATACATAGGTTTCATCTAACTGGAATATTTAACTTTCTGCTTGAACTAAAGGGGAGGAGATATAGAAACTTTCACCCCTGACGTCACACCTAATATATTTCAACTTAGAAGCCAAGTGAAATTGACGTAGCTATCGACCTATCCGCGCTTAATCCAAATGAAAACATGTGTTTTTAGCGTTGTGAAAACGAGTAAACCTAGAGTGAAAAGCCTATGAAACGCGAGGAAATAGGAGCTCAGTATGTCCCTCGTTACCTTGGAAACTAGATAAGCTACATCAAAATTGAAAACTTTGTATATGAATCAATTTAACTGAAATTTAATTTCCCAACTTCATTCAAATAGCCGTGAAAGAGCTTGGATATCGTTACAAAAATTATCTTTTAATTCTCACAGGCCCCGACCGAGATTCAAAACATTTTTGAATGAAAGACGAAGGTTAAAACTTACTTAAAATTAAATATTTCGTCAAAAAGAATGCTATACATTTCTCTATATAAACGTATGCAATCTCGTGATACCCGAGATGTGGAATTGGGTGATTCCGTGCACGAGCTTATAGAAACAAACCCCCGACCAAAAATTGAAACGGATATATAATTTTTTATTTCGAAACTTGTTTCCTTTTTTCTTCGTTGCGAGTAACACCTACCTAATTAAAGATCTCATTCCCAAGAGAGGGAAACGTTTAAGATTAACCGTCGAGCGCCAAAATTGCCAGCCTTTAAAGGAACACTATCAATTAATTAGTATTACACTATATAGATTTAAGTTAGTTAGAACTACGATCAAAATACGTTCATTTCTTTCATTTTTCCAAAATATCTACAATTATTATTGTTTTTATATTTATATCTCTAGTGCTTAAAACTTCTTAGACCGCGATATAGAGGTACATGCACCATCTACGCTAACGTCCTGTTAACTAAACTACAGAAGTGTGTTACTAACAGATGCTTAAACACCGTTGTTTGTGGGGGAAGAGAAAAATATTTTGATTTTCAAGTTTGGTTTAAAAATGTTAGATGAGAGTAGCCCTTCAATCCTTCAGCTGAAGGGGTCTCTCTTAATATGAGGAAAATATTTCGCTCATTTTTCTCGAGTGTTTCTTTTTTGTCATATCTAGGCTGAAATCGTCCCACAATCATGTCGCCGTACCTAATAAATAAAGTTTTATTACACCTTTTATCAGAGACAACGTCAACGAATTTAGAAATTTTAAGGGCTCTATATTATTTCTCAATAATTAATAAAATATTCGGAGCTGGTTTCTTTTTTCACTGGAGCTATCCTTTTCGAGGGGCTAATCACTCTTAGATTCGTTGTACACCCCTTCTCTTTCAATGCGTAAGGGTATAGAAATTTTAAGAGTACGTTTGCACAGAGATAAAGCAGTAACAGTCCCCTCGATTTTTCTATACATAAGGAGGGGTATAATCGTAAATAACATTTGATTGCGTGTCTCTGTCTTTTGAAAGTATTCGAATGTTAGCTGCTACATTGTACTTACTGCGAAGATGTTTTAACGCAATTTTTTCCTGCCTTTAGAATTTGTATCAGTCCTAACCACACTATCTTCTCCATTACATGAAATATATTTAGTTACGTTGAATTAGTTCTCAATTTTACTGCTGGGTTGCTCCATTTCTGAGTTGTTATAAGCCTTTCGTAATGGCTTGAGGGAACATCTCATATCTACTTGGCCACCGAATTGGAATTAATAAATATATACCTTGTTATCTAAGGAAACTGTCCAGTAAGGCCGCAGTTCGATGTATTGGTTCAAACTAGATTGATATAATTGGGGGTATAATTTTCATTCCTTTCTTACGTGTCACTGAGCTTTTGTTATATCTGATTAAGCTATCGTCTTTACATTGTGTTCCGTAACAAAAACTGGTAATCCGCTTATAAAGAAAGGATTGATATAAGAGGGCCTCTCGAATTAACCTTCTTCGAAATTTAATGAGTATATTGAATTATATCTGATTTAAGAATGCGGTATGCATGGGGAATCTAGGTATAAATGAATAGAATTTGTACGATATAGTAATCTATCATTTTGACCCGAATGTCTTTCAATTTATGTGAGTTCTTCTTTGATCGACATCACGCGACTTGAATGCTTTATTCAAATATATTACATTTAATTAAAGGGTGGGTGAACATGTTGGATTCCTCTACTAATTATAAGAACTTTCGCCGTAAACTATTTTATTAGATGGAAGGTTAGCTTCGTTATAGTCTGAGATTTGATTTTGAAATCAAGAAATTGGTTTTATTTATTTTTATTCAAACATAGTCTATGAATGTTTAACTGTGTTTATAAACCTTTAATTAGTAGGGAAAAAATTTATTAAAACTTACTCGATTTTCCTCTTCACTTCCCGTTTAATGGAACTACTTTCTGAATTATTTCGTAGACACTTTGATCTAGACATAATTATTTTGTTTTTCAATTTTTGACCGCTAAAATTCATTTCAACGACGATATCTGAAGCTATTAAGTTAAAAGCAGCAAAAAATTTAAATAATTAAATCTAAAGGTTGGTATTCGTTGTTAATTTCAACCTCGGCCATTCGTATAGACACTTTGATAGACATAATCATTTTGTTTTTCAATTTTTTACTGCTAATATTAATTTCAAATTCATAATACAATCCGCGGTTATCTGAAACCATTAAGTTAATGGCTGCAAATGATTAAAACTGAACTCGAAAACATATTAATTATTCAGGAGTATACCGAGAATCTTAAATACACTTGGCACCTTTTATGAGAACCTTAGACCCGAGAACTCTAAACAAATTATCAATTATTTCCACTGGCATTGATTGAATCTCATCCAAAAATGTAAATTGAGAAATCAATTAACCCTGAGATGCCAAATGTTCTGTACCTTAAGATTGGCATTAGTCCGTAACTTCTGCCACCCGATGTATTTCTAACTTCGAGGGATTTTTATTTTTGTCTGGTAGGCGAAGTTTTGCGCGCCCAGATTCAGGTTTTCGACCCAGAATAGTAATTAAGCTTATATTTAATGGTTTGATATTCAGATATCATTCTTAAAGGTATAATTTCTTAAATTAAAATTACGGAATATTAATATTTCCAAATGATATCGGAGAACGATAATATATTTAAACATAGAGTAGGGTAACCATCGCTCTGACGTGATTTGAGTATTCGATTCACTGCTCTGGTCTCGTGCCAATTTTTTTTTTCTTTCCAGACGATCTCGATTTGAAGGAATTCAAATAAATCCGTGATGTTATCGATTCCATATTCAGAACAATTGGACCATTTTTAGTTAAATTTGATGCATTGTAATGATAGTATAACGAAATTTTATAGGACATGTTCCATAAGTATTACTACAACCTATACTTCGTAATGCTACAAACTTACTGAAAGCTAGTTTGAGAACGACAAGCAAGAATTGACTACACTCGGTTTTACAATCCATCTTTTTATTTACCCAATACAAAGCCTTTACTACTTGCTTTACGAGAATGCATGACGTTTCACCTACGTCATGACAAGCTCTCAGTAACTAATGACAAACTTATGGAACGTATCTTATGAATTTATGATTGTAAGCATATCGTAATACAAATATCTTTCTTCGCAAAACTTGGTTCAAAGCAATTTTGTGAATTGATTAAAAATTCAGGTCTATATTTAATCAATATACTACATTCCCTTGATTGCGCAATGTCATTATGTTTTGATAAAACGTATTATTGTTCGATGGAATAAAGGAGTACTTCACAAGAGAAGATATATAAAACTCAAAAGGCACAAAAAAACATTGAAAGGTAAATTGCAGTCTGTTAATAATGAGCATATGCGGGATGCCTTCCCTTTTCGAGTTTATCAAAACATTTATGGACAGCTGAAAAGACCCGGGCCGTGCAGATGGAAACGGGGTCAACCCGTGATTTCATTCGGCCTACAACCGTTTAGCATCGGACACAAGCGCAAAAAAAACGAATCTAACTTTATTGCGAAATGGACACGGCGGCGGCGTCAGCTAAAGCAATCGGGTTCACGCGCCAAACTCGTGAGTGACGTAACAAACACCCGAACGTTATTGTGTACTATCCGCCACGATGAAGGAGATTACCCCAGTCTCGATCATAAACATAAAAATACCTAATCACTTGTCCATGAGTACGCCTGACGAATTAGCCTTCGTAATACTGGCCAGCAACGTTGGAGTTAAACCTAGAATGAAGATTACGGGCTCAAAAGCCGCGCGTGCTGTAATCCGCTACAAAAAAAACCCATAAGGAGAGTGAAAGTTCGATTGTCCGCGTTTTGGCATTTGCACGCGTTGTAGATAAGGTTAAGAGATACATATTGCCCGGGGACCACGTAAAGGAAAAGAGAATGTTAATAATTTCGGCATAGACAATTCAATCTACCATCGTATCACAACACGGGGAATTTTGCTTCGTCTCTATGAAACATCCCTGTGAAACAGTCACTCGAACAATAGTAATTGTACTAGTGAAAATCTTTTACACCATGCGCGAGTTACCTTAAATTCCGTCCCCCGTTCTTGGCTAAATGTCAATTTTGGCCCTTTTCCGCGTGAGGAAATCTCGTAAGCACGATTTGAAAATTACGATTCTACCTTTGGTTAGATATAATAATCATAATGGTGGTGGTTATAGTCAGTCCTAGATTGTGTCAAGTTTATAACGTGTCCGATTTGAAAGCGCGTTATAAAGTGGTTTCACGAACGGATTGGCTTTGTCTCGCGTGATCCCACTTTCGCCGTTATGCCAGCTCTTTTGTTAGGCGTTTTAATCTATTCTTCTTAATGACCGCTAGATTTGACGCAACAACTATTGGACTTATGATAGAAGGGGTGTTGATTATTATCAATTGGCGGAAGGTCGTGCTTGAACATGAAAGATTGTAACAATGAATTTCATTTCAAATACGCCGAGTATGATCATAATTACGAGTAAGACAGCTTGACACTTAAAAATCGTTTCAATAATGAGTGAACGAAAATGTTTCGCAATATTTTTAACTCCCTTAAACTATTGGTGTGTATTTCAAACACGGCCCGCAGAATATTGACAGACAAACCTTTAATGATTGGTTTTTGACATAATTGGATGCGTTTAAAAATTGAAACCATTATTGATGTTAATTTTGACCCAAGTCTAAGATCTTAATGAGTTCCATATTTAAGTCACGTTTTGTTTATGGGAAGGTGTAAATAGAACCACCAGATTTTGTAAGCAAAACTTGACGTATTTACCCTTTATCGATAAAAAGTGGACGCTATTTATCAAAATGAAAATTGGCAGGTTGAAATTATTTTATTTGGACCGCTAGCTAAACCGTTTGGAAAATGATACGGCAACATTTTGTTCTTTACTTTTTTTTTAAAAAAAAGGGGTTACATAGTTCGTGGGAAAATAAGACTTAACTCGATCGACGATGTCCTCTTTTTTCCCCCATTTGCGTATGTACATACCATAATTCGTTTTATTTAGTTCCTCCTTTAATTGCAAGCAAAATTATTAATTAAATCGCAACGTATTGAATTGTGGTTAAATTGATTTCAAATAAATAGAAGATTGATTACGTAAAGGGGTAAAAAATTAATTATATTTATCTTTAATTTATTGAAGTCTTACGAGAAGTTGATGAGTCTTTATTTATTCATATTATTTTGTTAGATAGTGAAATTATGGTTTAGGGTTTTGTTCATTTTGTTCTTAATCGTGTTAGGGAAGAAAGAAAAAAGACGAGAAAAATCGCCGATGGTCATATTTGAAGGGGAATTTCGGAATTGGAGTTTATGCAAATCAACCTTAATCGTTATATTGGGAGAATAGAGAGAGAGAGAGAGAGAGAGAGAGAGAGAGAGAGAGAGAGAGAGAGAGAGAGAGAGAGAGAGAGAGAGAGAGAAAACTTATTACCCGGTGTAATCGCTACTCTTAACGACCGATTACCGAAATCGACGCTCAGTTAACGCGACTTACTCTGATTTGCTAGGCATTTTGAAATTCGAATCGCGTAGTCAATGCAACCTTTCTATTCCCCCATTCGCTGCTAGTTAGAAAAGGCCGCTCGAATTTAAAGACCGGAAAGGCTATGCGAAAAGAAACCGGAAACAAAAGAGTATTTTTCTCTTATTCGGACGCACGCGCTAGCCACAGTTTTTGTCGCCAATCGCGTGACACACGCGATAAACGCGACACTAGCCGCTAGGGGCTATCTTTACAAATTTTGCCGCTCTTATATACTAGTTTATTACTTGTATAATCGTTTTTTTTACAGTCATATCATTGCTAAAATAAACAAAATATTCAAGCTTCTACATGATATGAATTTTTACCTGGAGGGTAAATTTTTTCACTACTCTAAATTAGCTACATATGTGGCTTTCCTTGCCCGTTTTTGGAACCTTTTAGAGAAGCCTCGAAGGAAATTATTCCAGTACGTTTCACCATGGTATAGAAAAATACTTATTTTCTAACCGCAAATAGTTCATATCCTGTGCGCGCATAGTTTAGTTACTTTAGTATATACCTTTATGGTAATCTTGTTCTCATTAATGAACAATGTTAAGATTAGTTTTTTTTTCTTAGTTTACTTGCTGTTCAAATTTCTAAGAAAGTTCCAGGGTATATTTGATTTTTCATTTTTTTTCCCCAAAAGAACATTTAAATAATGAATTTTTCAAATACATGTCGTGGATATTTAATCAGTTGTTGCAAATTCTTTGCAGCAATCTTTTTAGTACAAGACGCTGCTTTAAGCTACAACTTATCAGTAAATAGCCCAAGGCAGTTGAAATTAATGAAACCGTTCTAAGGTTAAAGTTCGTTCTGAGTGAAAACAATGAACTGGATAAAAAACATTCAGAAATTCCTCAGATATAATATTGCGTGTCTATAGGCATTCTACTTTCTTCCCCAGGGGTTCTTTTCGTTTCTCGAATTCCAAGTTATCAAATGGAAGAATTTTTATGATATATCGATGTGCGTCAACCAGGGGTATAGTGCTGTTGGAATTAACTAAAGAAATGTACTCTTGCTTGGTCAGGGACTGTCAAGAAAGCTTCGAATGTTTGTGACGTAATGATTCTATAACTTTGGATACTTGATTGACAAGAAACTAGAATAGGGAAATTGACGTAACAAACCGTTGAGCCTTGTTATCAACCTCATTATTATTGATTTCAACCAACTGATTCATTTTAAGAAGATCAGACCATTTCCATGGTTGGAAAGCCGTTAGTATCGAGACATAGAAGGCCCTTGATACATCGTCTTATTCTAAGGATTTCACTATCAGGGACGTCGAGAGGGTGGGCACCAGTTCGTGTTTACGGCTGTCTTGAAGAGATCCCGCGATTTGCTCAATTTTCCCGGGGCCCACAAACTTTCTCGACGGTCATGTTCACTATAAAGATGTTCTTATCTTAATCGAAGGATTCTGCTGGTTCTACCTTTCGAATTCGGCGACTATTAATACCTAAACTTGAAGTAATCTATTCTTTTCATTGCATTCTTGCAAATTCCTGAAGTTAATTCAATCTGAATCTATATTCTGTAATTTCAATACACAGACGACGTATATTGTTATATCTGCTACAGCTGCATGGTGTCTATCGCGGATCCCTAGCAGCATTTGCGTGCTTAACAGCTCGTAACCGTTGTTCGATAATAAAAGTCAAGCGGGTTAGGTTGGCTAGTGAGTAAGGTAGGCCTCGTGATTGAATTCTATCGAATGCATTACGCATTTGCTACCTGTATTCCGTTCCACTTGGTTGATTTCGCTCTCTCCTCTCCTCCTTTTCTTATAGAGGTGGAAGCATTTATAGGTTGGGAAGACAAAATTCAGCCACGGGGTGTCTCGATAAATGCCAAAATCTCAAAGATATATTCCGACACTATATACTCCGTAAGTCGCCGATAGCTACTATTAAGGCTTATACCTCACCTCAGGGAATTGGATGTTAATCCAACTTGGGCAGAGAGTTCGCGGTTTATAGAAATGCCAAGGAAAGATTCCGGAGAAATAAGTCAGGGGAATGTGTACATTGTATCAAATTGAAAATATCTTTACCTACAAAATACGTGAACATATTTTGATTGTTACGTACAAGTGCAGACACACTCGCGATAATGACTTGTCCTTCCATCTTATACGTAATTTTATCAAGGAAATGATTATATTTTGTTCAGAGAGGGTCAAAGGTTAAGAATCATTATACTTTTAAAAGACATTAATTTTTCAAAACGACAACGTTAAAATTATAAAATTAATTACATATTGCAACGTTTATTAAAGCGGTACCTTATTATAATTATGGTTTAAAAACACAAGCAGCGGACATGTGTTAGAAGAAAGACGCTATTAACTCTAGATACGGAGTTTTTATCCTGTTCGTAAAGTACCGATATTAAGTATAAACACTTGTAACGATGGGATCATTAAATAAACCCAGACTAAGTAAATTAACGGTTATGACTCCGTGCATGGACGTTTCGTTTCTTCCTTTTATAATAAACTGTCTTTCAATCTTTGTAACTTGTCTTAAGGACTACGAATTGTAGTACGCTAGTTAATTATTTTAGCGTCAACCAGGTTAATATCTACCAGTTTTCATTTATTTTCTTTATTAGCTTCCTGTATTTAAATGACGGTATTGTTTAATTTGATTCTTCTTTTTTATATTTAAATAACAAATACAATAAATAATATAACAGAAAGAAGAGAAAGAAAAAATATCTGTGGTTACAGCCTTTCTCGTTAGATGCGAATGTTAATAAGAACGGAATGTTGCTTAATTAGAAAATAATTATATATATATATGATGATATGGTGAACGAAGGTACAGGCTTCGACTCGATATGCTCGTTCGAAATATTAAACTTAAATAGAGTGACGTCAAAGATGTACTTTACATAATTTTAAAATTAACTTTTTGACTTATGGGTATCTATGAAGAAAATTAGAATTCGCCCAGACGGCAGAATCATTCTTAAAGCTATACAGGGTGTTTGTGAAAGGTCCATCAATAATGAAAGGGCGTATTTATTGGGTCATTTTGAGTCGAAAATGTTCTATGACATTTTTCCGTCCGGGCCACTGTTTTCAAGTTATGATTGGAGTAATTTACGGATGACCCCCTTAAATTTAATTAAGAAATTGAAAGACAGCGCTAATTTAATGAAGGGGTCATCCCTAAAATATTCAAATCATAACTCGAAAACCGTGGGTCGGACGGCAAAATGTCATAGAACATTTTCGACTCAAAATGGCCCAATAAATACGCCCTTTCATTATTGATGGACTTTTCGAAAACACCCTGTATATAGAAAGATATGTCATGACATTTCACCACAATTAACGCAGAACCGAGCGTAGAACGAAATGAAATTCAATTTATGTGAGGTACAGGAAGAACGTTTTCATTTGTGTTCCCTTTAATTCAGTTTCTCGGTTTTTCGTACAATTTCAAACTTTTTTTGCAGTTTTTTTTCAAGCACTAAACAGGTGTTAACTCTGTCATTTAGTTTAAAAAAGAAGTTCCGGACTTTTTAGAACGTAGGCCTATACGTTTCAAAGAAAAAAGCTTCACGCTATACTGGCGTTAAGGTTTTTTTTGAGTGAAGTGTTTTGGACTGGAAAGGTGAAAAAATAATAGGTCAAATTAGTGCCTACTTCTAAGGAAAATTATTAATCGATTCAAGTTACAAATTATCGTTTTTTAAGCCATTCGCAAGATAAGGAATTAACAATTTTGGTTTTTTTGTGGTAATTAAATTTTAATTGATAAATTTATTTACTCTAAAAATACGTTTTATTAGCTGGAAAATTTAATGAGATTTAATCCTTTAAACGTTTTTCTTTGCAGAAAGTGATCATTGCCTTTGATCTGTTTTCGAACACATTTATTTGGGTAAGCGAATGTATCACTCTTTATAGCTTAATTAATTTGCAAATGAAATGAGTACCACTAAACGGCATGTCGGAAGTTACAGTACATCCAAGCATGCGCAGTACCCCTCGGTTATGGCTGTGTTTGTTTGTTACGGCTATATTTTTAGATATATTGTTAGATTCCATTTTTGTCAAGAAATACATTTCATTTTATAAATTCCCAGTATTACTAATTATTCCCAAATGGTTACCTGCTCTCGGGTAGGTCCGAGAATCCTTCCTTACGCTTTTTCCCTACGGCGGTATCCTCAGTACTTGGCTTCTCAAAGAACCCCATTTTATTACAGTCATTCATTCTCCCCTATCTCTCCTTTGTATCTACGAAAAATGTCCAAGCGAAAGTTTTTGGGTAGGGGTTAAACTGTACATATATCGGGTTAAGAATCTATAATTTTATTTTGTCGGTTCAGGCCATTTGAACTATATTTTCGAATGGCTCTGTTATCTTTTTGTATTTTTGTATTATCTCTATATTTGGAAAGTTGGACTATTCGCGTCTTCGCGGTGCCACTTAAAATGGTACCTGGTACCGCACTGATTAATTGCTCTCTCTCGGGACACATTTGGTGCCGAGAAATCTACTCTCTCTCTCTCTCTTCGACCTTTGAACCTTTACCGGAGTTCGGAGAACTAAATAATTAGACCAAATCCTTATACATGATTGGCTAAAGAGAAAGTGCCCGCGAAAAAGAAGAATTGAGGAACTGAACTTGGAGGTCGAGGAGAATTACTTTTTGACAAGGACTCGACTGAGAAGGAGAGCAAGGCTTTGCTGCTCCTAGAGAACGACAAAGGAAAAAGTCTTGAGACTTAGCCGTTTTGGATGAAAGAGTGACCAGTCCTGAAACATAGAAGTTTCGAAGAAAGAGTGACCAGTCCTGAAACATAGAAGTTTTGAAGAAAGACCACAAACCAGTCCGTCTCGCTCCAGCTAATGCGGGTGCGGGTTAAGTAATTAGCGCCATCCGCAAATCGTGCGCGTTCGCTTCGTGCGTGTTTGAAAGAGAGAGAGAGCCAACGAATTTTGGGTATCGTAAAACAATTTTAATTCGAACCTTAAAGTGTTAATATTATTTTGGGGGCTATAGTGTGCATGCGAATATTATTCCGGGGTTTATAGTGTGCATGTTAATATTATTTTGGGGGTTAATGTAAATAGAATACGGGGATTTAAATTAACTGTTTATTGTTTGTTAGCCAGGGCCTTCTGCCTTGGTTAGGTATTTGAATGCTATTAAATTTGCTTTCGTTTGGACATTTAAACCAGTTCTAGTTATTACTCCTATATTCATACCCTAGACTTGAGTTGAACCCACAGTTAGATTACGAGAAGCCTAGTATTTTATGTTTTCCGCTAGTTCAGGGAAACCAGGAAAAAGCGGTTACATGTTTTAGCTTTGACAATGCATTTCCGTGTGTTATGGGTGTTTCTGAATGTTGTCTTGTATATTTGCTGGTTGCAGCATGTAGTTCTCCTTCTTATTGGTAGATGAGTAAGAAAACTGAACCTTGTTTTTGAAGAGCTCTTTCTGACACAGATACATCCTTTAAGTACGTTTTCTGTAGGTGAAAGAAACGAAAGTTTTAAGTTATTGAGGTGAAAGGGGCTGTCATAATCCATTGGGGCAATATTTTGAAATCGTATCTCATCTCCGTTAATGGCAAAAATTCTTAAAACAAATACTCTTATTGCCTGAAAAGGTTGCCAGTCGGCGGTCTAATGTCTGCGTGGGCAGTGTTTGACACGTACAGGTACTTAAGCTTTTAAACAGACTCTTTTCAATTCCTCGAAGAAAAAACTACTTGTACTTCAATTTCCTTTTACTTGATGTGAATCATCTTTCTAAAATCTTTGATGAGCCCGCTTTCAATAGTTCTCCAGTTTTGATCCTTCTTGTAAACAAGGATTCAGTAGGAATTTGATAGCTGGAGATGAGACTTGTTTATGATGAACTTGGCACGTATTTTATGACAGGCAGATTCACCCAGATCCATGAATTTTTTGTTATTCTAAATCTTTCATTGATGGGGTTAAAACTGACAAGATGGAATTTTCGTGATGTTTTATGAAGGAAAACAAATACTTTCTTCATTGCTCCCATCTCTTTGGAGATGACTTTGTAGTTTGAGGAGGATGGTTGCTAACATAAGCCCTTGTCTAAAATACCCTTAAACATTTTAAGAAGCCGTTGGGGTCACGTGTAACTGTTCCTGGTATTTTATGTTTTACGTTACAAGAAAAATTAACTAAAACACACAGGGTATGAGTTAGGAAGGCGTTTTAGGGTTCAAGGAAGTTCCGCTACGATTTACTTCAAACCTAAAGCGAGGCAATTCTCATAGCTTAATTTTAATCGTTCCTTCTTATCACATTCAAATGAAAAACACGAAACGATTAGTTCAAATTGCCCCCAAGCCGAGGACATTAGATTGAGCTATTTTTCAAGGTCTTAACCGTGGAAGTTCAATCCGAGTGATGGAACCCTAGAAGTAAAAAACAAAAAAAAACATAAAACGTATATCAGACGATGTAGAAATGACGCAATCTTATCTGTTAGGATGCGACGCGACATGTATTTTTTTTGAAGGGAAAGATGGGTTACGTTGAATGATATTTTTGAAGGTTAAGGTAATTATCTTCTTAGATTCGGTAAAATGCCAAGAAAATCGATGTAGACCCCCTTTTTTGGTCAAAAGTTAAATGCAAATTTTGCCTAGCACCCCAGAAAGTACGGTGACCGCAAAACGACCCTGCGTTAAACCACGCTTGAAGACGGAGACGTGACATAAGTGCTTAAGAGAACTCGTCCAAGGCTAATCGTTGTAGGTTCAGCGAATGATATAAATGAAACAAGTGGGATACGCGCGAATTATGGTTCCTCGCTCAATAGATCGCTTGAGAATCGCGTGATCTCTCTGTGCCAGATATTAAAGTAAGAAACCAAGGAATCCTTAACCCGCCAGGGCCGAAAATAGATATATATATATTCCCAATTAAACCGTTAGATTCGTGCACAAGCGACTATAGCCTGAGGTAGTGACGGTGGAAGAATCTAGAAAAGTGGTTTAAAGCTAACGAAATATAGGAAAAGGTATTATAAATCTTATTTTTCCTTTTCAAAAGGTTTTCTCCCAATTTTTGTCAGAAGAAAACGAATTAAGATCGTATGTACGGTTTTTATCTAAAAATATATTACTGGTTTCAACCGCAGAACTTTGGTCTACGTGATAATTTCAAATGGATATGTTCACTATCTCTCGTTCACCCCTTTTTCTGATAGAAATTTGAAGTATTTTAATGGTTTTTACACGGTTACCCAAAGAAGCCGCTTTCAATCTTCACGCCACTTTCAGGGAGCTGTTAACCAAAAAATATATTTCTTCGACTCCACTCCTTCTGATGTCTTTATTCTTTTGTTTCTTAACTTTGGATTAGATATAATTTTTACCGACAATTTTTATCGCTACGGTGATTGAAGTTTCTCGCTGTTTGTGACACGATAAAATATTGGTGAAGTGCCATTTACGGCGCAAACAATTTTTTTCGTTAAATTTATTTGTTGAAATCTTGATTATATTTGATGTAGGAAGTTCAAGTTTAAGTAACTCGATCCAGTCGGTTCACTTTATCATTCTGTATGGAACCCTAGTAGTTGGTTTCTTTAACTACCTGAAAAATTTCCAAATTATGTAGACAGTTATTTAACCTTCGAATAATTAGGCCTACATCCAATTAAAAATTAAGAGAGTCTAGGTCACGAAATACCAGGAAACATTGTCCCACGCGTAGATAAAATATTAAATTAAGCACCCTTCGCAAAATCAATCACTCACTCTATAAATAATAAACCACTAAACAACTTTAAAGTTTTTGAAGTCTAAAAACAAGCAAAAGTAGTTTTACTCAAATAACTGGAATTTGTTGAGATAGTTGTTTGAGTTTAATGAAACCGTATAATCTTTTCTGAAGGACACAGCGAATACTTCAGATGATTAAACGTAAAAAAGGTACTTTGAATAAATTATAAGCATTCCGGAGTGAGTTATACCGACTGCTCTACTAAAAAGTTATCGAATCACTGAAGGATTTCAAAGTAAATACCAAAGAAAAAAATCAGTTCTGTTTCCTTTTTTCGCATCATTTCCCTAGTTAAATGGGAGTACATTTCAGCGTGACATAACACTATTTTTCTCTTAGTGTGAAAATTAAAGCTTTTTTTTAATATTTTTATAAACTTTCACTCTCAATTTGTGGGTCTTTACCGCGCTTGGATGAACTTTCATCTTGATTATTTATTTTGAAGGAATTGGCAAGGTTCCGTTTTATAATAACGAGAAGGAAAAAAGACTTCTCGAATCGCTTTCAATGTTCTGGTTACGATTGAATAATTTTCGGTTGTAACTCCTCAATCTTTTTCGTGTGATACTTATGACCTAGAATCTGTTTTTCAATATTGACTAGATTTTATTGAGTCTTCAGAGGCACAGAAACTCGTTATTTCTTTTTTTCTTAATAGAAAATTAAGTGTTTTGAAATTGTTATACGCGCGGTAATTGCGTTGGTACGTCCCAGCTTCGAGTCACTCGTATGGTAATGTATAATATTGTAGGCGTCAATACGAGGTGGGAATGAATTTTTTTAGAAATTATTTGATCAGCGAAGCGGGCTTATCATGAATTTACTCCAAATTTAAAATAATAAAATACCTGAAACGTGAATATTGACTATACCAACATAACGCTATTATGTTCTTAATAAGTAGAGGATTGTAGTATTGGTATTATCCATGCCACCACGTTTCTGTATAAAATCGAAATAGAGTATAGCCCACTGTGATTTTTCCATCGTTGGTCGGGTAGGATTGAAAGTAGAGATGGAAAACACAGTATAAGCAATGATTTCTGTTTCTGGTAAATGTCCCACCAAAAGACACCTCTTCACGTTATTTTAAAGGATGTGTGCTTCTAGCAACTAACCTGCACCTTCCAACACAAACCTAAGGAGAGTATTAGATGGTTACGCTACCAACTACCCCAAAATCCGACACTGAAGTACCATTAAGCAAACGTACAATGCCAAGGCAATGTATAGTTCCACTTTATGGGATTTTAAAAACATTGGAATCCAGTTGAGAGAACAATGCTAATGAGGTGGGATATGACAATGCGAGTTAACTCGATCTTACGAATTGTCACGCCCAATATTTACATTTGTGACGTATTATTATGTGATTTATAAATAACTGTTGGTGGCCTATTTTTTGCATATGTCCCGTGCTAGGACTTGATTCAATCATACCACGTAGGAAAAGGAACCTGTTCATTTAATATCTAGTTTCTTCAGTGTGGTCCTTCATCCTACACGAAGTACGCAAGTGAAGTATCTCCACATTAGAGAAAATTGTACACTACTCATGGAATTTTAGCTTATTAGCGTGATTTATAGATTCTCGAAGACCTTCGGTAATTTAAATTTCTTCAAACCATTTCAATTAGATTTAAGAATTAAGCTATACATAGCACAGTAACACACCTGGGAGGTCTTCGGATCGCGTATTTGCTTTTCGAACGATGCCTTAATTGAATCCCCATTAGATACGTGATGTAAAATCTTATGTTAGAAGAAGTTGGTGACCATTTATGAAATTTTCTCTAATAACGGATAATTTGAGAGCTATTTCTAGTATCAGTACCAGTAGCTACCTACTTTTTATGAAAATGAAGTGGTTGGTATAATTCCTTAGAAAGCCGCGTAAAACATTTAAGAGTAAAAAATATTCTGACTTAATCAAAGATCTAAACCATTTGTTTGACATTGAAGGCTGCTGTTATATTCTTTAATAATTTTTAAATACTGTTAATTATAGAGAGGCATTGCTTTATGAGCAAGGCAATTGCTACTCTTAGTATCATTAGTATATAAACTAATGTATTAGATTACGTGTTCTTTGACAGGAAAACATTAAATTTAATATTTTTAAGTTAGTTCGTCACACTTTTAATGGAAATTAAGTAATATTTAATGGAATCATAACCACATATTAGTGTGTTAAATATCTTTCAAAATGCTAGGGGACGGACATGTAATTAAACAAGCCAATTTTACGTATAATAAAACGCATTAAGATCGTAAAATCTTTTGATATCTTGGAATATGACGTATCTATCTAAATTTAGTCTGGTGTCTTTAAGCTATTTACGAAACTTGTCTCAAACACTGGAATTTAATTGAAGTATTTTCATTAAGTGTTATACATTTGACCCCCAAACCATCAGCTAGATACATTTGTGATAAATGAACGTAAATTTTGAAGAAAATATCTTACGGATAATTAAGGATACTGATTCTCAAGTGAGAAACGTAGAAACGCAATTAAGGTGACAGTCTAGAGGGCATAGGTCTTAATTAGTTCATAGTACATTCATTTCTTGTCAACTTCAGTGTAATGAAATATTATGCGTATTTCCAAACAGCCTAATGAATCTCTTACAACAATTAGCATATTATATGCGTATTTAATAACAGGCTGAAGTGCATGCAAGTCCTGAATACTTGAGGCCAATGTCTGTCCAATTTTTAATTAATTTGTGGACTTTCACTGCAGGGTAATTAGCGCCTGAAGAAATGCCTATTTCGCTTGAGCGATTTATTTCTTCATAAAATGTATTTCTCATCAACAATCGTGGCTCAAATAGCGCAGAATTAACTTTTTACTTCATTTAATTATCTTCTACTTCAGGTATTAAGACGGGACATTAAACGAAATAAGAAAAACATATATGAAAATAATATTTAAGCCGCTATATATAAGACTGATAGTTCTTTACTGTTTCAAAAGCCCAAGGTCGTCTCCAAACGAAATTCGAATCTTAATTTTTTATTTTTTTTACTTTTCTGTTAACCGCGTTCGTTCGCAAAAGTCCCTGAAAATGTTCGTGAAAAACTTAAATAGTGGTTTCTCTTATAATAGCGCTTGACCCAATGACCCGTTGAAGATACGTGCTTCAGACAATGGAGCTAAGATAAAGAAAAAAATTGGTTAAGAGAGTGGATAGAAACTGAATTTTAATGTTATACAACACATCGTTTCAGAAACTCTACTATCATTAAGCAAATAGCTCCAACGGCCTTTGAAGGAACGTGGTCTTTTAAATTTAAGAAATATGTAAACGTCCCATTTCAAGATAGCGTCAATTTTCAAGCCACTTGCTGTGGTGTTTCACTTTAAGACCTTGACTTTGTGTGATATGATGAAATTTCACAAAGTGTTTAAATGACCACTGAAAGCGAACCACTATAATTTCTTGAAGAGGCTGCTTCTTGAGGTGTGTTTACGGGTTACGTGTAATAATTTTGGATAGACTACTAATGGTAGGGCTTTTAACTAATAAGTCTAAGTCCATAAAAACAGTGAAAGGTACAGTGTTTACACCATGGAGGATTCATACCATTTACACCAGAATGGCAAATTCCCTGGAGGACTAAAGCAGACTGGTTTTTATCCTCCAGGTAGCCCAGCCTCCTGGTGTAAATGGTATGAATCCTCTATGCGTGTAAACTATCAATTACTTTTGAATACTAGTCCTTGGTGTGAATGAAAATATTATCCAAACTGAACCATTCTCTCGTAATTTTTATTTCGCATCTGGTCAGTCGATTGTATACCCCAGCTAAGAGCTGCATTTTCTATTAAAGCTATTAAATTTTGTAGATCAAATCTGATTTTCTTAACCGAGTTACTAAATACCATCAAAATATTTCTCAGACCTGTAATTTAAAAATTTTCAGGCTAAAAATACGTTATCAATCTCCAGTTTTCTACACAATTTTCAAGACACGTGCATCCCACGTAATTACTAGGTAGGCCTTGGGTATTCGGCTAGTATTAATTTTTTAAACAGAATATATATTGACGGCGATAGTTTAGAGTAATTTAAATATTAAAACTTATCCACAAGCAATTTCTCTTCGAATTGACATATTTAATTAATTGAAAAAGCTTTTAATTTACAGAAGTAAATTGATTTTAGTGGTTTAATTAAAGAAAAAGAGTTGATTATTGGCCCTTTATTGAGTGGTTGAAATATTTTTTGAAATATTTAATTTTTAGTGGCAAAGAGCCAAATCTGATCGTTTTTCTGTTGGCTATTAATGTTAAATATGGGATTTTTATTTACGGGTGTTATATTATCTCAACTCAGATTATAGGACGAGAATCTGTTTTGATTGTTTACAACAATATAGTCTTCAATCTAAGAGCGTTATTGAACTTTTATCAAGCAGAAGTGTACTATTAAATGAGTAGAAGTGAGAGTATGCCGGTAAAGTAAAGCTAATTACTTTGCATGCTTGACAATGACCTTGTTTTAGGGGCCAATCAATGTTTGGAAGCCTATATTTCCGTAATTAAATGATGTAGACCCCCATGTTCTTTGACACTTTGCGATTTTATCTTTTACTATTTATTTCAATGCAAAATACCATGACTGTTAACGTTATGAAGATGATTTTTTTAGAGTGACGTACTCTTGCACACGTAGACATTAACGTTACTTAATTGTGATATTTCTTGTAATCGCTTCTCACGCGTCCCGATAGACCTAGTTCTCAGTCATTTGCGAGAACGCGTGGTCGGACTATGATAAAACAACTTTTATATTGGCGCCGTTTTAGACATTCTCATTTCTAGCTTTAATATTATTTTGACATTTTGATTTTTATCATTCATGAATAAACTCACAATATTAATGAATAATCATCCTATAAGTACTTACTGACTGATCAGCAACACTTACTCTTAAGTAGTAGGTGCTCACTAAGATACTTTTTCCAATCCGAAGCCACCTTGGAAAATAGCGTACATCATAAAAATATGTAAATACTTGACGAAAGCCTAATTAGGCCTATCATAAAATCAACTGTTCCATTTGCATTGATTTTAGAACATAAATGAGCTTCTGACTTAACTTATCCCATCTACCCTATGGTAACTCCTAACCGATTATACCACAGAAAGGTAAATTATTAAATAAAAAATAAAAAATAAAAACTGAAAGAAAAATTTAGACTCTCTTCGTTCATGCGTATCGTGATAGCTACTTAAAATGGACGCGAAAGTTATAGTCAAGGACGTTTCATCTGGGAGTACGAATAGAAGGAGAGGACGACACGTTGAGAAACTGGCGTGTTATAGAGTTCCCCGGCTGTAACGCGCAGGCGTGCTCCGCGCTGCCTCGTGTTGCGTCTGCTACCAAGTTCTTACACTCAGACCTAGTCTGACTCGCTCCTTCAAAAACCGACACAGTATTCGAAGAACGAATTCAGAATGTTGTGTAGGACATATAATACCTTTATCCATTGTTGAACCCCGATAGTTTCCACTAGTTCCTATAGTTTTTTAGCTCAAAGTTCTTTGTGTCTAACAGATGAGTGCGGGACTAGGTACAGTTTCAACTTCTAACCCCTTCGAAGACTATGACGTCAGCGGGCGCACGGTTCGCGGCCTAGTGGCGTAGTACAGATTATACTAGTACGCCTCACATTTTCCCCTTCGCTCTCTAGGACTTGAAATTGTAACCACCATTATCCTGATTTCCACTCCTTCTATTTGTGCTTCCATGTTTCAACGAGGTGCATAAATGAACATTCCAAACTTAAGTTCTCAGAAGGTAGAGCACGTGAGATTGTACTACCACTTGATGGGGACTGTTTTTTTTCATCATATTCTTTTGCCCCCAACAAACGTTTAAGGTATCTTAATACACCCCTATAAAATCATTCGATTATCCATCCGAAGGTCGTCGCTGTCCTCTAAGTTGGCAATTTAATTTTTAATATTAAAACCAGCGTGCCACGCAACGGTACCCGGGATACGCGTTTGAATCGTGAAATACCGGTGGTTAAAAAAGCGGAAGGTTATCATAAACCGTCGGGATTAGATAGATGCTTTATTATAATTGTTTCTTCGTTGAGCCCTCGGGTGTCCATTGTCCGGTTGAAGATATTTTTCTCGGCTCTCACGCGCTGGAGAATGAGATATTAGGGTTTGACTGTAGACTTTAATTGTTATTAATTTCAACGTGAAGACACGGACTATTGTTAAATGACTTTTTTTTTTACCTTCGCTGCCTGCATGCTTCTACCAATATTCCTCATTTGCGAAAGACGCTAGGGGCATTTTTTTATTATTATTAAATTTGGTTGCACGAGCTTGGAATTCAATTTCATTGAACAAGAGTCTACGGTCAAAAGAAAAATACCTATCTTTCCCTTCAGTTAAGTTACGGTTATCTTTATTGCTAAATATAATGGGGCTGTCTGCGACGTTTTCTTGCATGCCTTATTTTGCATGATTTGATTAAAATAATATATTTATCAAAGTATTAATTAATTAATTAATATTTTCTTGACAACGTGACAGAGCTCATTTAATTGCTGATGGACGGACTTGGATCTAATACCCGTACCACACCAGCCAATATCCAACGCACCAAAAACATTACATAATTTAATAAAGATCTAAATGTACCATTTAGCATCTTAGAGGATAGAATTAAAGACAGACATTGAAACTCAATGCGATAAACCTCGAGTAACCGCAGCCCCAAGATATTTTTCACAGACGAAATGTAGGATACATAAGCTTGTTAAAGACGTTTCTCCCGAGACGAACTTTTTTCAAGGTTTCTCAGCTGCTGAATTCCATTATCCGTGTACGAATACCGGACATAACAGTAACTGAGAAGAAACTTAATTCTATTAAACCGATTTCTTTTATCGTGTAAAGAAAAAGTTCCAAAACTTTTATAAGAAAGAGTAAGATAACTGACTCTCGTTTTTATTGTTCATGAGCGCTTCCACACGCGTTTCTGAGTCATAAATTTCATTGTGCTTGAACATTTTTAAAAAAGAAAGCATTCCGAACAAGATTTATTGGATATCTAGGAAACAAAACAAAGAATATAAGATTAAGTCTCTTTTTGGCAAAACCAAAATCAATCAAACCTTGGTCCTTTTTCTGCTGTGGCATATCAGCCTTGATGATTTTGACCTCTGGAAAATATAACAAAAGCGTATCGTAATGTACACTATAGTCATGCTTTAATTTTCCTTTGACACTTGCTGGCCTTATAAATCAACCTCTTTTCAAAACTTTTATACAAAAATACCCAGTATTCTGATTCAAAGATATTATTATACAAAAATTATTTCAAACCCTCTCGAGTTATTATAGCAATTCCTAGAACCATTTTTAAAGCATATGGTAACTTCGGCTTATAGGATATGTACTGTATTTAGCTCGGAACAAATGGTAAAAACCCTACGGTTTATAAGGGTATCTCCATTCCATCTGACTGCATGGCTTTGATGGAAGATTTCTTGTCTATTTGGTGATGTCTTTTTATTGTATCACTTCCTGCAATCAAAGGAACGAATTTAATACCAATATATAAACGTCTGACATCTTATATTTGGTTTATCTGTTTGGTTCTTAATCTCGTTTCTATTATCCCCTTTGCGAAAGTTTCGACATTGACATTTACGGATTACTGGTAAACCCATTTATTATTTAACTCATTTCAAATGTACGTTTTTCTCAATTATAGGTTTAGTGCATGGTTGATTTTTTTGTATTTGCGCTGAAATTTATTTTTAATTACTTTTTCCGGTGCTGGTCGCTATTTTTGCGTAAGTATACAATTGAGCTAAAATAACGCGCCACTCTCTCCCAAAGCCAACCTTGGAAGGGGTTAGATTAAAACAGAAAAAACTGGTTTCCTATGAAAATATTAACTTTTCTAAGACTGTATTCTATTACATAATCTTCCATTATCAACAGAACTATTAAAATTCCACCCAAAATCATCACCCCTGTAATATTGTGCCATGCCTAATAGATCCATCTAGGATAATTGATGCTGCATTAATTTATATCTCTTTCTTAATGCGTATTTAAAGGCAAATAATTATACTAACTATACCGTAATCTCCATTCAAAACCAATTATTTTACTAACAGCCCCTGGAAGAATCGCTTAAAATCTCAATTTAGTAGAGACGAAATGGCCGTTACATGATCAGTAAGGTATTTTGAAGCACTTTTACGTAAATGGAATAAAATAGTTAGGCATAAATAATTTACAAATCAAGGACGAATATGACGTCATCTAGAATTACATCCTTATAAATATTACTAGGCTTAGAAGCAACATTAAATGACTGCGGTTATCACAATATTTAATGGGAGATGTTGTCGTAGAAGAGCTTACTCGCGACCAAGCAAGCGGTCATCCAGACGTTTGCGTACCCTCCCCGCAAGTCAATCTACCTTTTAGTTCCTGTAAAATCCGCCAGTATGGCGCTGGCTTCGTCGCGTGCAAGCTGGTTGTGCGCAAACGTTTCTATGGATCCCTCTAAAATAAGATCAAACTTAATTTTTTCATCATGTTGACCTTGAAGATCGTATAGCGATGGGGAGAACCACTTATGGCAAACCTTAACGGTCTTTTTAAATGAACACAATCGACGCTTTGTTTTAATGAAAACGCATTAACATTGCAGGGATAACACCAAGCTAGTGTGGTGTGTCTTAATTCGAATATTATGCCGGAACAATTGCGGCTAGATTATCTCGGTTACATTGTTTGACATTTATAAAGTATTATGGTGGTGTTAGAGAAAGAAGTTGGATATTGAAGTATTTTTTTATATTACGGTTAATTTTTCAACTATATCTATAAATCGCGATACTAGTATTGTATTAACCAGATTTCCCACCGTAGTAAGATGATGTTAATGATATCAGTAATTAGCATAATATCGACATCCGGTCTCAACCTTTTTACGCAGGAAGCGATAAATTTGGTGGTGGTGCGATAGCCTCGAGCAAATATATGGGCTATGTACTTGGAATTTGAATTAGTGTTTATTAAAGGATAACATTGGTGATGCGGTAATGGAAGGACACTCGTAATGGATGAAGATGGAGTGAGATCTCTTATTAATTGTATAAAAGAGACGGAAATTGGGTGTTTTTTCTTATTAAGTTAAGAACATTTTTTTGTTTGGCTATACGCGATTCATAATGTAGATAATTAATTTGATGAAGTTATTCGTATTTTAAAGTGTGAATAAACACGGGGCCATGAGAATATCAGGTCAAAATTTATAAGTTAGGTTAGTTATCCATCAAAAATCAAAACAATTCGTTATTTGGCTATTGTAGTTGTCTGAGTTATGGTTAAATTCAAATTGTTCCGAAGCACGCATCGCCAAGCAACTTTACGATTAGTTATTGTGAATTGAGTTCTTGAAGCATTTAAAGGGATAGTAGCGTATAAATAGATTATCAAATTTTGCATCGATATTTACGTTTTAAGAAATATCTACCGCGGTTTCAATGATCTTTGGCGACATCTTAAAAAAATGGACGCGTCTCTAAACGAAACAAATACCCATCCACGAGCTACAGATCTTTTCCCTAAGAAGGCCACACTGTTGTTACATCATCCCCTAGTCAAACGTTGACCTTTTTACAAATATTCTTAATTTTATAATTACTTATTTGGCTCAATAATCAGAATTTCTAGTGTTTCAAAACTATCAAAGGGACCAATTTGAATTATGTGCGATTAGCTATCTTGAATTTCTTAACACATAAGGTATCCATCCATATGAAATGGCGTGCGAGCGAGTCTTGTTGCCCTCGCTATCACCCTTGTAAAAAAACTAAACTTTTCGCATTGTTAAAGTTCCCCATGACCTGAGTGGTTGTAAATCGTAAATCTTTTCAATCCACAGTAAATGAATTCATCCAAAAACGGCTTCGTATTAGCCTCTGAAAGGAAACTTGTAAACATGTCGAAATCCGAATTACGAAGTAAAACCGAGCGTGCAACACCCGCGATTTAACCCTGGAGTTTGGTGGAATATAACTTAACCCCTTACATCGACGTTACAAATACCGGTATTCTCGATACGTGAAAAGGTATATTGTAGCGCCGCGAATTGAACTAGCTACCTACATTATCCATTCATTACGTTTTTTCAATACCACATACAGTGAATTCTTCAAAAGATCCGCCATATTTTGATCGAAAGAATAACCACTCTCGGCGGGTGATAGGTACATTGCTCTCGCTACAATCCTCCAGATACAAAGGGACCCCATTGCTAGATCGAATCTTTATTATCAAAAAGAGATAGAATGGGCCGCTTCCGCGCTAGTCTATTTACCGCTTCATCATTTCGCCAGAAAAAAATCCATTTATTACCATTTGCCACGATGTACTACGCAATATCTTCAAATACTGGACAGTATCGATGAATGTTACGTCCCTGAGAGTCTTTTTCAGGTCAATCTTAACCCTGGCGCTCTCGATAGCGCCTCAAAAGGAAACGTATTGATGTTTTTAGTGCAATCACAAAATAGAATGCCGTTCTTAATAAGTGATCTATTATTACGTTGTTCTTTCATAGAAGAACTTCGTTTAGAAAGATGCTAGACGACATTCCTTGATGGTTGTTGTTTCGCAGTGCCATTCTTTAATTGTTCAAAATAAAAAATAAAATGAAATGGAATGGGATAAAAATACTAACCTAATTGAATATAATACAGAATATATCAGCGCAAGTTTTACGTATTTGTTTCGGGCTATGGTTTCTGAAGATTTGTTCTAAGGTTCATTAATTCATCTCTGATAGTGAAAAAATTGGAAGTAAAACTTTGCAATGACAGAGGTCGTCAGACCAGTGAGCACAGATAAGAAGGTGAGTCAAAGGGACCAATCACAACACAGCCCGATATCTCTCTCACGCGCACCTACCTCGGCGCACGGCCAAGAAGCCAGACGTCGTGTTATCCGTTAATAATAATGGCCGTAAACAAACTCTGATTTTTTTCCTCTCTGTTGCACCTATTGAGCATGTGCGGAACTCTGATACTCAGTCACAGTTTTGAAAGGAGGGCTGACGGAGAATTTGGTCTCCTCAGGCACAGACACGGATAGTGAAAGTGAGAATTTTTTTCGCAGAACAACAACGAAGATGGTCAACTTTCAATAGAACAGTGCTTCCTCTTTGAAGAGATTGCAGTTAAACGCGATTAAAATGAAGCAACTTCTTAATACCCTGATATTTCTTTTGATACAAAATAATGATAATAAAAAGGGGTAACTGGGTGTTGAATTGAAAGCGAAATAAATTTTTGAATTGGCATACTTTCGTTCGGAATATGTACGAGAGATTGTTCGTTTCATCCAAACCTTTTAATCGCGCTTTCTTCTTTTGAAAAAAGCTTGCCAATTAATCCTTTAGGGAATGCGCCAGAACAGACGGTACAATAGGCTTAAAGCGCTATACTCCTTTGTAAAGGAGGTTCAGTCTATTCTATTTAATACCAGCTTTTAAATCTCACGATAATTTATATAGGAATTAAAAATACCAGTCTAAAAGCATTTTAGTTACAGTAATCACCAGTGATAAATAGATTCTCTTTCCGAAACAAAATATTTCTCGGAATTTACATCTACATGTTTAGGAGATTGCACCCCGAAGGAAATGTTCCATTAACGCGTTTGATTTGCTAAAATAAACTAAATGACATGTTGAAACCTTCGAAATTAAGCTTTATAGTATAACACCTTAACTCCCCGCAGCTTTTAATCCTTGGACAATACCCTGAAGTTGTTGTTTTTTATTTTTCTTTTTGCTTCATTGAGTTGGGGCCTTTTACGTTGATTAAACGTTTACGCATTTCGTAAATAGGATCGCTGCTGGAGGTCTAATTTAATTATATATATGACGAGCAAGTATTTACACAGACGCAAAGAATGAGCAATGTCCTTCATTTTAATATAGAAAATCAAATACTTGCTTTCCCTTGAAAAACACGTCTCACTGAAATGTTTCGCTTTAGATAATTTAAATTATTTCAGTTTAATTTATACACCATTTGGGGTTATGTAATGTAAAAGGCGAGAGTCACCAAATTACGAATTCAAACTCAATTTATCTTGGTCAAATTAGTTAAAGCAAATTCCTTGTTAGGAATAATTTGTTGGGTTTAAGCTACCCATTCATCAACTTTAACATACCGATCCTTGCGTAGCTTCCATACCGCGATTCGGAGATAATTGCTGGCTAGCCTCGCTCGTCCTTTATTTAATTGCGCCGTAATTTATTATTTCTTAACTAGATCGGTCCATAACGATCTGGAGCGTATACTGCAGCCAGAATCATGTCTTCATTAAGTATCATCGTGTGGCCAAAAAATTATTTGCGACGGAACCATTTTTCCAATTATTGAAACGAGGCCTTCTTTTTTTCTTTTTTGACTTTTAAAACTTTCGCGAACATGTAATAGAAAGATAATTAGCGATTTAGATCAGTCAATGTTTTCATTTCGAGTTCTCTCTCTCTCTCTCGTTTAGAAGGCCCAGTTAATTTGCATTTTTAAGTCATTAATTATACTTTTGCAATAACTCGGTCGTTTTTCTCAGTCAACCTTCTTCCAATAAAAAATTTAAAGGTATAGTTAAAGGGGAGGATTACATGAAAGTTTTCACTGAAAATACTACCTCCACACTTTAAATACACTGGTTAAGATTTAGATAGTGTATTTTTACTTGGATAAAATCGTGTCACCTTTTCTTAATTTTTTTTAAAGCCAAAAATCGCCGTTTAGGAGGAACGTAGTCCCACGTTAATATTATGCAAAAAATAGTTTAATACACTTTTCATAAGGCTTGGAGGTCAATCAGCCAATCAATCTGTAGCTAATATTCAAATTAACTCGAAAATGGCGGCAACATACACTGCTAATTCGTTTTGTCCATATTGAAATCCTTGAGGCTTTTTTTGGTTTCCAATTTGTGGAGAGAAACGAGTTTTAGTAGTTACATAAATTAATATGTTTTTTCGTTTTGGGTAGACCATCTCTTTTACGTTGCCATTTGTTGCTTCTCATCAAAGTATTCTGTAGGTAAAAGCGACTAGTTGGTCACTTAAAGAAGGAATATTTATAATATTATATTTAATTAAACTTCTATATTGACAAGTTTAAACCTCGTCACAAGTCAAGGTATAGGGAAACTTCACGACATCAATTATAGACACAGGGTGTCCCTGAATGAATGCTGCGGGTTGTGCTGCCAATTTCGTACACTTACACTTAATTTTATAGAAAAAAACTTGCTCCTTTTGTCTACGCGTAATTAATATTTAATGTATTTTGAGTTAAAACTATACCAGATATTAAGGTGAAGTCTCGTTATAGGCCTGGTTGCTTCCTTGAGACCCATATTTCAACCAATCACGTTCTTAATTCGATTGTAAGGATAGAACATAAGGTTTGCTGATAATGGCCGTTATTGGCTAGCTGCTATCAAGGAGTTTAAAATATTTAAAACTGGATTTGAAATACTTGCAATAACTTTATCAGAAATTAAGGGTTTGACTTCAATCTAATACCGCCTCAAATTACTTTCAATACATTAAATGAAAACAGATATCTAACAAAGGGTTATAACAAAGAATCGAAAACCCTTGAAAATTGCTTTCGATTTAAAAAAGACTTTCTGAACTTTGGTCAACGTATGACCATCAGTAAAAATTAAAATGCATTGCAGTAACGATAATATATGTTTAACGACTATAGAGTACTTGTATCGTCCCCATCAAAAGATCACGCGTTAATTTTCCCAAACGTGAATGAATGAGCTAAAGAAAGGAGCCAAAACATATCATTAAGATTGGTTTAGCTTTCGTTTTCGATTTCGTAACGTCGTCACCCAAAGTAACCCAAACCTTCAATCCCAAGCCGTGTTGATAGCGATTAACTCTGATTCGATCGAGAGCCATAGTTTTTTCCTCTCAACCAATTTTCTTAGAGGGGAAAAAATCTCCGATTTTGGTCGCTGATAAGAACGATCTTCGTGAGGTGCCGATGATTTGGATCCCCTGGGAGCAATAGCCTTCTATCTATTCTGTGCTCGTTTGAAAACTAATCAAAAATATCGCTTATACCAAGACATACGCATTACCAAGATATTCTCAGTTTGGACACGTTTAAATGAGAATTTTCTTTTGTGTTTCACAATTAAGTACCAATAACTTTCGTAATCGGTTGAAAATAAGTTCAAGGTTTATGTTTAAAAAAGAACCTGACTGAGATGATTTCGAAAATTTTTCACTGGTCAAATATCGATGTAATTTGGATAAGTATCTTAAGACGCAGCTTGGGGCTGAGTCCTTTTTCAAAATTAACTCACGCACCGCCTAGTGACGATTGGAAGCGACATCACTTTAGATTGGTAACGCGGTACGCGACATTTTCATCAGTTAGCGTCACGATACGCTTCATCATCCACTAGTATTATATCGAAGCTTCTGATTTTTGCCTCGAACCTAAATCACGTGAAAAAATGACTAATTCATCTCGCGCGCGACGATGTGTGTGTCATAGACGCCATTTTAAAATTTATTCCAATTCACTTTTATGCCCATGGGCTCTGAAAAGGAATAACTTCGTGTATCTTTTATCAAAGAAAGAATTTTTTCCATCGATTGGTTGCTCGCTGCCTCTCAACTCGACCCATTTTCCTTGTCGTCAATCGATGGAGCTCGCTCGAGTATTAGTAGTAAGGAATACGCAAGCGCACCTCGGTGTACAATCGTCTAAAAGAACTCTGGTGATGATGAAACACTTGGCCCACGGTGTCTTGTTGTCATCCGTTAAGAGATAATTACTTCTTCATGTTTTTGCAGTAAAAAAAGCACATTTTAGAATTCTATTTCGTTCTATTTCGTCCAACATAACGAAAATTAATCGTGCACCCAGAACTTTCAGTATAGAATAAAATCGTGATCCCACTTTCAACTGAAGTAATTCTACACTGTCTCCTTTATATTTTCTGATGGTGTTACTTTATTGCTCCAAAAAACTTAGTTTCACGGCATAGAAGAAATTGCGACATGAAAAATAGTTACTTTTAGAATTACTTCTATGACCCAGCAGCGGAAATACAATCTCAAAATATATTTATTTACCTCCAAAAAACGAATGAAATTTCTCTCCAGTGATTGGGAGTACCACAATTTCCATCTAAAAATAAACCCAAATCTTTGCAAAAACTGTAAATTTATACTAAAAAAACAATAACAGACACGTGATATCGAAATTACTCGAAATAAGTTGAGCGTTGATAGAATTTGAGATCAAATTTCGAACAAAACCACACACACACACATAAATTGGAAAAAAAATAATCAATTTTGTTCATATATTCCATGGATATGGGAAAAGTTCAATCTCGAAGCACCACGCAGATGGTTTTTGCAAAATGTCGCCTCTTTTTTTCTTTTTATTTCTCCCCAAAACAGAAAAATACTTGGAAATTACCTTGGATGGCACGTAACACTCCTTTTCCTCCTACTTTAATTTGGAACCAATTTTTTTCTCTCATTTTCTTTTATCATCTCATTTATTCAATGCACTCTCTCTGTACTTTCACTTCTTCCTTTATCTATAACCAAAAAACCTGAAACCGAAGAAAAAACATGACAGGAGAACGCAATATAAAGCGCGTTGTAGGAATAAGTAAGAAGGCAAGGCGGGTTGTTTCTACGATACTTGCGCATGCAGGGAAAATCGAAGTCAATTTACGAGGACGGTCTCCAATGGAATGGCCGAGCTGCGCAACGTATATGTAGTACAGACATCGTTGATGGGGTGTTTGGGGACCGAGATGCATTCGCGTTTCGCCACCGTCTCTGGCGACGAAAGATCCAATCTCGAACTTAAATCGTCCATTTATCTTCTTAGGTATCTAGCATAATGGCAGCTCGGATGCTTTATAAATGGGCTTAAAGTAAAGGTTTTTAATGCAACTTATAAAACGGCTGGCATATATATTGTAACCACGCTTGCGAGATTACTAAACTCGCCCCACGTGGCCATAAAAGCCTTGGCTAATACTAAGAATAACTACTCAGTTCCTTAGGTTCAATCATACTTTATTAACTAACTAAATCATAAATAAATGCCGACTTGCATTATACAATTAAAGAACTAAACATAATTACTATTAATGGATGATGAAGTCCAATACCAGGGCAAGACGCCCTATGCTCGAGCATACTACTACATCCTAGTAGTGGGGAATGACTGACTTAATGTCATAAGCAGACGATGCTTATATAGTACGGGGAAAGGTCAGAGGTAACGCTGTGTGTTAATCCTCTATGTAACCGTACACCCCTGGAGTAGAAACCAGGAGTTCCCTTGATTATTACGGGAGGTTACATCCCCCCAGACGACAAAGATTGGACTTCATCGGCAAAATTCAAATACATAAATTTTCTAAGTTAAACATAACATAATAATAAGAATAATTAACTTTAAACAATGTAACAGATAATTAAAAGACTCCAGTTAACTATCATACTAGGTTAATCATTTAAAAGTTATAAGAAAATTGATGAAAGCAGGAACTATGGCATCGGATGGCTCGTCCTAGCTTTCGTCCTCCCAGGTTAGATACGTCTTACGCTTCCTGGGTGAGGCTAGTCAGATCTTGAGCTGCCGTATCAGACGATGTAATTGAGGAAGTCTCCGCAGGGGGTATTAGTGAGCGCTCCTACCGTCCGTTGAAGAACTTGACTCAAAATCGTCCTCTGTAGGCGTTGATACTGACTGTAGTGTCTTCTCCTTAGGGAGTGTCCCATAGAGATAAGCCAAGTAATTAAACTTGCTTCTGGAGAAGGTTGAGTATGAGTTGAACATCGTGATCGTAGTGAATTGTTGTAAAGGAAGGCTCCTCAGAAGTGCTTATACCGGTAGACCCCAATCCGCAAAGTCACTAACCTAACTTTACTTCTAACAATTAATTACTACTAACTACGATCACACTAAGGCTTAGCATAGCCAAAGCAAAATTCAAATAGACTAGGACCCGTCGGTCCTGGCAAGCTCGCCATTTATGTAACCACGCTTGCGAGATTACTAAACTCGCCCCACGTGGCCATAAAAGCCTTGGCTAATACTAAGAATAACTACTCAGTTCCTTAGGTTCAATCATACTTTATTAACTAACTAAATCATAAATTAATGCCGACTTGCATTATACAATTAAAGAACTAAACATAATTACTATTAATGGATGATGAAGTCCAATACCAGGGCAAGACGCCCTATGCTCGAGCATACTACTACATCCTAGTAGTGGGGAATGACTGACTTAATGTTATAAGCAGACGATGCTTATATAGTACGGGGAAAGGTCAGAGGTAACGCTGTGTGTTAATCCTCTATGTAACCGTACACCCCTGGAGTAGAAACCCAGGAGGTCCCTTGATTATTACGGGAGGTTACAATATTCTCGCTTATCCCTCGAGGTGCGGCTTCTTATCTACGATGCGATCGGGCCCGCGGAATACTTCCCTCTTGGCCTTTCTCTCCTAATAAAAAAAAAAATCTACGATGCGATGCGATGCGATGCTCAGCTGTGTAAATCTGTTTTTATAACAATTTAAATGAAGATAATTAGAAATGTATCGTTTAAGATTTACCTATTACGTACTGGGGCTAACTAAGTCTAACCGTGCGCTGAAGTCTTTCGAATTCATGATAGTGGCGTCACGTCAGAGTCATTGAACAGTTTCCTTGGTCGAAGGGAGAGTTAGCGTCATCATCTTCTTAACTTTCCGACTTTCATAATTTCTCCCACCCCTTCTCTTTGGGTTATGGTATAAACTGGCTATTATAAAACTCGTTTTCTCTTGGCTGGTGTCCCTTCCCACCTCGTTCCCCGTCTTTAAAAGCTGAAATGTTTTTTATGAAACATAGGCGCGTAGTATATTATAGGATGCTCTATCTGGTCACTCAACCACGATGTTCCAAACGGATCAATTCCCCAAAAACGTTTCTCTCTTCGTATACCAACTTTCATTTAGCTATCACTTTCGGTTTTTCGGGTCTTACGAATTATACGCGCGTTTAGTGCCACTTCCACGGAGGCCCTATCCTAAAACACGAGCTGATATACCTCACGAAATCCCGATTTGACCTCTTTACCGAGGACTAATATATACGCTTCTGTTATTTCATTGCAAAGAGGTACATTTAATACTATATCAATATATTAATATGTTCTGGCAACTGATTATTACCTAAAAATTGTGTAGATAATTCTCTAACGTTTATACGCGCAAAATTCTACTGAAAGTTTAAAAGCAGACGATATATTTTGAGAGGTTTTATAGCGTGGTTTGATTTAGCTTAGATCGCATTGCAGGAAGTTACGTATTTAAAAAAGCAAAGTATGAATAACAGTCATGAATTCCCAAGCGATCCTCTTCCAGGTGGCGCTCTTCTTTGCGATGTAAGTCTTAACTTTAGTAAATGTTACGTTAACTATTCATTCCTTCTTTGTAAGGTAAAATGTATAAATTTCTTATTATTTAAATAAAAAATCGAATTTACTTTGAAACAAAACGTTTATTACTTTATCTTAAATCGAGATTTGTTTTAACATCCGGTTTTTTTTTAAAGTTTCAACAAAATTAAGTATATGGCACAGCCTAGTAAATAAAAAATGAGAAAAACTATGAGAGAAAAATGGCGCGTTTACAAGTTTGTTGAAATTTCATTTTTTTTTCATAATACGAAAGAACGTTGAAAAATGCATGCTTGACGGAGACGAGAAAAATATTTAATATTTATATATTTTTATATATGTATATTTTTATCATTGTTATTACTCATTCATCGGGGAATTAAAATTTTTACGTATTAAGTAGATGGCTGGAATATTGCACAATAGATCTTTTATTAGAAAGTTTTATTAATTTATTTTTCTTTTCGTAAAATTTACGGATAATGAGCCCTTTGTTCGAAGGATCGTTCCGGCTGTCTTTTGTCCAAAGATATAATTACTTAAAAATGTTTTCGGGCATTGAATTAGAATTAAGGGGGAGGGGTAACGGGGGGGGGGCTAACTTGTTGCGTAGAAAGGGCAGGAAAAATCTCATTGTGCGCCACAATAGCCAACCACGTTATTAGGCAATGATATAAAAAGAGACAAATATAGTTAACACGTGAAATTGCTATAAAAGGGGAAGAAAAACGGCGATGCACGCGCACTTTATATCTACAATATTTTTTAGGCATTTTAATTTTTTTTAATGATTTTTGGACTAGCACGCTTAGCGTTAAAGACAACAAAAATTCGGACTTAACACAAATATCATCTTTTTTTTTTCTTTGCAAATATTTTTTATACAATTATACGAAGTTTTAGGTTATATTTTATACAATTAGCGTTAAATTGACAAAATTTGCGTATTTTTGCTTTTTTTTTTTATAAATTCTGAAAATAGTTTCTAAAATCAGAAAAATGTAAATTTTTACTCTTGAAATATTGATTGGCCCGTTGACGTACGGCCACGTTAAATAAATAGCGTATAGGTCGTAATATGTAAGGGCTATACGGATAAGTAGGCTCAAATAATAATTGCAAGTGTAAAAATGTATAATTTTCTGCTAAAACATAAAAAATTAATTTAAAAATTACACAAAATTAAACGGATCTTATATTAAATAAATTCCTTCTTATTTACAATTCAAAAAAAAAATCTCATTAGGTACTTTTGGGGAATATAAATTGTAAAAAAAAACAACAAAATTTATATATAAATTTTAAAATTAATTTTTTTTTCTTTATAATCTAAAGCTGCTTTTTACAGAATTTATATTTTAAAAACTATTTGTATTATTATTATTATTATTATTATTTTTATTTGTAAATTTATCGAAGGAATGTTTGAAAGTACGGGGCAGAAATATTATACGCAAAAAAATATAAACTTTTCATTTGTGGACAATAATTATTATTAATTTTTAATTTTTCAGAAAAATCGACATAGATTAATACGTATGATATTCACAAAAATATGTTTTCTCGACAAAGAGGACATTTATATATTTCATTATTAATTTGTTTATTTTTGGAATTTTCGACCGTTTTTGTGTTTATGTGAAGTTGTTCGATATTTTTAGATTTTTTTTATTTGAAATAGATATTCTGTTGTTGAAAGAACATTAGTGTGCTTGTAAAATATATGAATAAGTATATTTATTTTATAATTTTAGTAAAAATTGGGTTATAGGGGAGGGTTGGGGAAGGTAGGTCATTTTTAGTTTTGGGGGCAAATGTTTGATTCATAGAGAAAAAACCGTGACGGAGTTCATATGTTCATCTTAATAATTAGCGAAAATGACATCCCATATCAGTCTCGGGTTTGAGTTTTCGATTAATAATTTGTATTTGTTGGATAATATTTGACGCCATGTTTGTAATGTTTTTGTTTAGTTTCAACTTAAAATCTGAGCTAGCGCCATTATCGAATTTCTTTTTTAAGACAAAGAGTTCAATTAGGAGTGTAATTTCCTCAAAATATTTTAAAAAAATGTTTATTTAAGCGAAGTGTCGTGTGATAAATCTAGTGTTCTTCGCTTTCTTTAAAGTTAATTTTTGATGGGGTGATTGCGTTTTGTCATATTAAATAAATACCCCAAACTATACGGTCGTGTGCCTTTTCATGTGCAACGACAAGTGGTCTGACCTGGAAAAGGCTCTTTCGCACAAACGACATTGAAAAGGCCTGTCACCGGTATGTTTACGAAAATGACGCGTTAGTTCGTCGGAACGCGCGAATTTCCAACCACAACCTTTCCACGCGCACTGATACGGTTTTTCGCCCGTATGCGTTCTTAGATGGGCCTTCAAGTGCGAACTCTTGGTGTAAGTTTTGCTACATCCGGGATGGGTGCAAGAATGTACCGTAACCTTTTTACGTCCAAAACTCCGTCTTCCCCTTTTAGGTTTGCCTGGTCCCGTAACCATCGTCGAAGGGGGAGGAGGAAGGTTACTTATCGTAGAGTTAGGTTGTTGTTGAGGGGCCACCACCGTTTGTTGCTGACATTGTATCGTTTGTAACGCGTTGCTGGCACCTTCATTCATGTTTTGATTGGACCCTAATTGCGTAGTTGGTAACTGAACCGTTAGGTAGGACGGCCTGGGCGGGGCTGTCCCCGCTAAGAGTTCCGCTAAATGTGGAGAGGATGGTGGTGTCATCATTCTTAAGGGATTTTGATGTTGCTGTTGTATTTGTTGCTTCTGTTGGGATTGAGTTGTAGTTCCTTGTAGACCCCGGTTTTGAACGGCCGCGATATCGTGCGGTAAAGCGCTAACGTAAGGAGTTTGAAGTTCGAGTGAGGTGATGCCCTTCAATTGTTGTTGACCCGCTCTCTCTGGTGACGCGGGGGGTGACATCTGGCTGCTGGGCACCACCATGGTGGGAGGGGTGTATGCGCTTGTCCACGAGTGACCAGAGCTTGTTGGGTATGGTGGTAACATCGCGCTTGTTGTCGCGTTCGTCGTTTGGTTAGATTGCGACACCAACGCGTTGATGACGGCGTTGCTGTTGTCTACCATCTTCGGGCTATCACTTATTCTCGCCATAACCATTTCGTCGCTTTGTTGGGGCTCGTCTTGAAACTCTGATTTGACCAAAGGGGGATTACAACTACCGTATATTGTAGAAGGATCGTCTCCGTACAAGCTGGTGCTTTCGTGCATGGCAAATTCTAAGTCGAGTCCCAATTCGTACAGCCTGCTTATGCACGGCATTGTGGTACTGATCGGGGTTGAGGCAGGAACTGTGGATGTTGAAGTATGTGGCATTGGGGGATTGACCGCGCTGAGTTGAGTCGTTGCCGGAGACACTGTCCGTTGAGTCGATTGTAAGGAGTCATGGCTGTTACTGCTCCAGGAGTTGGCCGACGATACTAAGGTCTTCCCTCCTCCACTTTGATCGTTGTGGGTTATGTTCTCTCCCAACAGCACACTTTCTATATCTTGCCACATCTGTGCAACAGAAAAAAAAGAAACATAAGTCAACTTGCCATTAAACAAAGCGGTTGAACGAACTAATATAGAAAGATTATAATTTAAGAATCATCTCACGTAACCCCAAAATAGCTAGTCTCCAAAAATTTGTGTTTCGCGACAAGAGTTGTTTGCGTGCATATTTTCCCAAATCCATAGATCCTTGTCGTGAGTTAAGACTACTGCCCAATGTAATATATTATAGACTGGAAGAAATACTTTTTTCAACGTCTATCTTGTTCCTGATTATACATAGGAGCGGGAATACTAAATCCCGGCTTTGTCTGACTGCTACTCCGCTGGGTAATTGAAACAAACGTGATTTCATTTCGTTCTCTTCGAACGTTAGTCTTTCCTAGCCGAAATATTTAGACAATTTGGGTTAAGAAAACACAATCAATTTCGCGCTGTTTAAACAGTTTCGGAAGACTTCCAAAGAAGCTCCGTGTGTAGGTATACCGCCGAGTTAAATGGTATTTTCACTTTTTCTTCTTCCTCGTCCGTGCTATATATTCACGCGCTTAAGAACGTAGCTTCGACGGAGACGAGTCGTGATCAATCCGCGACGTTTTTGGCATTCCATTTACGTCGAGTTCTCGAAATGTTTTAGGAAGATTCCCAAAGCTGCGGCGGCGGCGATTGTTTGTCCGTCACTGACAAGATGGAAGGCGGCGGCCATTTGTTAGCTGTCTCTTGCCTATCAAGCCTTTCAATCAAACCGCCGCGCAAATTTCATTCCTTTTTTCTCGCGAGACCTTTTTCTCGAACCCAACACGTTCCGTTTAAGCTATACTCGTCACGTTTAGATTTTAGTGATGTAAACGGTTTTCTTAAAAAGGTGCTTTCGGGAAATGCGAAATGGGGAACCAATACTTAATCAGCTAAGAAAATCTTATTGAATTGGCATCGGCATCTCTTAACAATTTGATTTCTTCCCAAGTCCTAGATTTAAGTAGCTTGGATTAAATGGAATATTGCAAATAGACGTCGGTAAACGTTCGTCCCAAATATTCAAGCGGGCTTTAATGGATTTAGTCTTAACTTGGATTGTTATCTAAATATATACAGTTGATTGTAGCTCTAACTTAACTTGTGGAAACCAGTTTGCACCTTAAATGCAATTATAGTTGGCAACTATGTGTTTTTTACTTTACCCATCACTTTAAAGTCCTTGAAAAGATACGAAATTTTGTCATTCATTGTTCTCTGTCATACCAATGATACATTCGTAGATAAAACTTATTATATTGACTAATTTTACTTATAAAGTAAATAAGTAAACGTAAGCCAAAAAAAACCTTTTGCAAGACCTGTTTTTAAATTAAAATTTTTACTAATTGAGTATACCCTTATTTAGGGGCCAGTTCGGGACCTTCTAAACAACACCCACGGGAACCCCGTATTCGTAATGATGCCAGTCGAGGTTTATTATGACATTAAATTAACGTTAGTAGTAATTTAAACATTACGCTGTTTGCAGTGGCCGTAAAATTAAGGTCAACGCGTGTATTGTTTTTATCCATGAAACTAGTTATTTGGTGTTTCATCAACAAACCAAAAGTTATCTCTAAGAAAAGGTTCCCTAGCGCGTAATTTACGTTGCTCGCGTGGGTCTGCAATGAACCTTAAACGTTTATAACTTAAACTTTGGCAAAATGATTCTTTCGGGCCTAAAGGTTATCTGTCAGCGTTCAACATCTGACCATTTTTCCAAGGGGGAAGTTTTTTAAAATAAGAAAAATGAAATAACCGCGAGTCGTTTTCGATACATTTTGAGAAATAGTCTTCTATATGTATCGAATTTGATATTAGTCTAAATCGGTTTCGCCAAATCGCTATCCATCATTGTAAACGGCGACAGTACGAAATGTATCAGGCCACCTACAGCGAAAAAAATTACACGAATTCTTCCTTCTTTTTTTTTCATATCTCGAGATTTTAGTATTTCTGTATCTAGCCGCACTTTCAGGTTTAGCGCTGCGTTCCCATGAGCCCTACTTGGACGGAGACGGTTTGGGTCGATAAATACGAAGCCAATGTCAAAAGGTACATTGGTGAAACTCGCACGAGCTTACGTAAGAAATATGGGTAAAACGGGCATAGTTTTGACTAAATAAAACAGAAGTTATAAATTCCTTCTTTCACCTATATAATATCGTGGTGCATAAAGGTGCAAAACATTTACAGGGGCTATGGGAATTAACGTTAGGTCTCTGCGCCTGTAAATATGTTTACCCCGCTGCACGCCAGAGTAGCGCCAGAAGGAGCGAGGTTACCTTTTTTCAGCTCAGATCTATTCTAACTTTACCTTCCCTCCTTTTATTGATTTTTCAAATATATCTGTACCCGTTTAGGGGAAACCGTCATCACTAGGAAGTCGTAGATCAAGAACGGTGGTGAACTTGTGGTGAAAACTTTGCCTATTTTACTTTTCTGACGTCGATACTAGTAAGGGGCAAGTAGAGCATGATTGATTATAGAGGAAACGAATACAATATGAGCTTTCAAGATGTCAGAATCCTACACACTCGTGTGTAAACTCACTCGCTAGTTTTGGAATATATGGATAGTGACGGCCGATTATCGCTAAAACACAGGGAGTGGTTCGTCCCTATTGCATTTAATCAAACTTTTCAACGTTTTCACGCATCAATTTTTGTTCGCCCGTAAAATTCTATTAAATTTCTGCCTCCTTTTTTAAATGTTCGATACAATTTAGGAATGTAACTTCTCGATGAGTGGGTTATATTGATTGACGTTAAACCTGAATTTTTTTATTTTCAATTTGGGTTTGGTGTTCGTGTAAATTGAAAAAAAAAAATGTTTTTAATGATTCGATATATCCAATAAACTAGTTGTTAAATGTTAAAGGTCACGTGAGTAGGGGGGTTGCAATGATAATGCGAGATATTCCAGTTTCTTTGAAATAATTGAAACCTATAATTTGAAAAACCCTCGTTCGATTTGTGTTGCTGGTAATTCATTTCTTGGCAGTGTTGAGTACTGTTTTTATTATTTTATAAAAACAACTATTCCAATTATAATAGCAATATGGGAAAAACATATTTTAATCAAATACCAAACGAGATTGTTTGTAAACTTATTATTAAGATTTCTGACTCAGCATGGGTTTCAGTATATAAACGCTAATTTGTGGTTATGTATGCGTTAAACCAATATAATTTCGTGTCTATTCTTTGTACCTTTCATTGCGAGACGCGAAAAAGTTGAAAATATTTGGCATTTGTGTTCAGTAAAAACTAGAAATATAAGTGGTATCTAGCAAAAACCCCCAATTGTTCAGCCTTTTATTTGTATGTCCTGAAACTGGAGTACGAAGACATGGAAATATTTTCAAGTAACGCGTGTATAACGGTATAGAATATATGAGATTCCTTTAGTAAAACTATCTATATCTCTGTATATCTTTGCACAAAACGTATTTTGTATGTAAAGCGCGTGGTATGGGGTGACTTCGGTACATAAAATTGTTGGGGTAATTGGAAATTGGGACAATGGAAGAGAAGGGCTGGAGGCAATATTGCCCAACATCTCCGTAAACATGCGCGGTTCTCGCTTTCCTCCGTAGCATAGATATGTCGTAACTATGGCAACTAAGGGGGCGAAGGGGTTTCTCCATTGGGCGAATTCAGGGTGGAGCTTCTACCGTGACTTCCATAAGATAAAATCGTTGTGGAGAAACTCAATTTGGAATCACGTGGGCAACTCCCGTTAGTTTTAACGATCGATTCCATAAACTAGGTCACGTGTCTAAGGTACACCAATAGGAAAAGAGTTCGCGGGAGTAGTCTTAGCGCGGCTATGTCGTTTTCGAATGGATAATCCTTCGAATGTAGCACGATGGTGAACCGTTTGGTAACCGCCCCCCTTGGACGACTCCGAAATGTTATTTCTAGCCTAAGGCTCAACTCGAGCTAGGCTACAATGTAGGACACACACAACTTTCGGATAGGTATAAAACGAATTAAAATGAATAAGCCATAGAAAAAAAATTAAGCTTATACGGTGAACAGAACGCGTTTGCTTTTTTCAATGACCCAATAAATTACCTTTCTAATCAGCTAGCGAGCCGTCGTCATTCGTTTTTTCGCTCCTTCTAGCCCTTCCTCGATTTTTTATAAAGATTTATTATTTATAAAAATGTTGCTGTATTTTAACTCTTTTTTTTTAATTTCTCTAACCAATCATTGTGATGTAAATTCAATTTCTTTTTCAAGGAAATTATCCAAGAAAAATTGTAATTGCGAAAAATTAAAACTTTCACGTAAACCCCAAAGTATACAGTATAATACGCTAGCCCTCAATTTTAGGAGAGAAAAAAGGATAAATTTACTGTGAATACGTGATACTGTGTCCGTATTTTAAGAAAGATATTTCTTGTGGTTTGGGAATTTTTTAACTGTAGGGCTAACTTTAATACTCAATGACATGTTAAACTAGATTTATACTTAAATATACATATACATAGTTTTGTCCTCATCTTTATTATCTTTAATCTAATGCCTGCCAAGCTAAAAAATGGTTCGATATCATATAGTCTATCAATGGATATATTTTCAGATCTCAAATATGTATATTCAACTAAACCTTTGCGAAACTATCAAAACAACGAGGTAGATAATATTTTATCTCAACCCTCAAGGAGAAAACAAACATAAACCAAGCAGTCATAGATCCTTGTTTGTACAAAAGACATCGTATCATATTAGATATTGATTTTTTGTAACATAGTTGATGATCCCAAAGTACACTAAATTTTTATTGCAAACAAAAAAACGGAGGAGCACCATCTCGATCGTACATTGCACGCGATCAAAAATGGCTGAAGTTGGCGTTATACAAAACTATATACTAGAAAGCGTAAACCTTCGTTGTTGGCCATCTCTTCAGACGGTACCTCTATTACCAAAGGTTCATAGATAAAACAAAAAGTATACTTCATTGAAGCTTGCTCGCGCCGTGTTATATGAAAATCCCCTTTACGTCTCAGCATAGTGTCTACCCCCTTTGCTTCCGTAGCACACGGAATACTCGTGAATAGGCTCCTCGAAAAACCTTTTCAACGTAAAAAATAGGGTAGGCAACCCTCAGTATCGGAACGTACAAAGAGGTTGATATATTGCCGTCTCTGCGCACTCTCATAATACAAAAAAGACTTCAGCGCAGGCGCCAAAAAGCAGCATGGAGGGTAGAGTTTCTATTGAAGTTTGCATCTTCACCATGGAGTACTATTTACAATAAACCTTTGACCACAAAAATCTTTCTGATATGTTGGCTCGTGTTGAGGTTGAGAGGTGAGTCTTTTGCTTCTATTTTTCATGGCGTCTACAGTCAAAGGTTTGGAACTGTGAAAGAAGTATACTTTTTGTTTCTATCTATGAACTTTTGCTATTACTCCTAAAATATGAGGCCAACGTTAATTTATGTATCACACATACACGTGATCTATATTGTACGTCTACACACTCTAAGATCTCTAAAATGTCGCGTGGCCTATTACGTATACGAAACCTTGAAAGAAAATCGCCAGTGAAAAATTTTAAAAAACGGAGGTGAAGAAAAAAATCAAGGTCGATATATGAGACACAAATCGTCGAAAATTTATCGATTCGTGTCTACCTTACTTTGTAGCGCAGACAGTACTAATGCCTAATTAATTTCCCTCGCCGTGGTATGTCATAGAAATAGCCTTTTACCTACGCTATCAGGATTAGTTGGAAGCCGGTAAAATTCCAGCATGCCGGTTGTTGAAAAGAGTAGATTTTAATCCTGACTAATATGATTTGTTGAATTTATTCTGGGCAAGGAGATCAAGGTAATGTAATGCACCATCAGACTATGTCTATAGTTTGATTTAGTCGAAAACTCTATCGCGAGGCAACGATTCTATTTCTTTTGTATTAAGTATAAATGCTTGAATTGTTTTGGTATTAAATTTAAAAAGCAAGTTAAGATTCTTATGATTAAGTACATACAAATCTTTCGTATATGTTGATGGAAAATTTAAATAAATTTCCCTTTAAACCGTTTTTTAAATAAGCAAAGTATTCTAAAAGTCGCCAATCACGACACTTCCCACTTACCCGTAAAACTGTCATTTAAGCTTTGGGTTTTATAAGCCTTCCTCCACGTAAAATATAAATATAATTCTTTCTAAAACCCACGAAGCCCGAGGCCTAATTCTATATCGAATCACCCAAATATCATGGCGAGCTTTAGGAATGTTCAGGTAAAAAAAAAAGAAAACCTCGTAAATATCTTGTTAAGGAATAAATTAGTTTTATTTAGCTTTTGTGGTAGTCGTATCGTTGTTTCACCGGGAATTGATTAGAAACAGATACCACATACAATTCAGAGACCTAGCTAGCTGCAGAAACCATTATCGTTCGAGGTTTATCCTCGCTCTACTTCCGTATACCATAAAGGGGAGGAAATAAAGGTTTATAGTCTATAATGTTCACTGCAAATCAGAAATACAATAAGATTTTTCCCTTGTGGATTATAAAGAAGGAAAAAAAATTCACCAAAAATTCGCATTATTCTTATCTAAGATACGGGGAGACTTTTAAGAACCTTTTTTTCATTTCTTCCCACTTTTTATGTCTTGGCTATCAGACACCGGGGATCAACATAAATTTTGACGGCTTTGAAACAAATGTGTTCGAGATTTGAGACGCGAAAGCCAGGGGATTTCTTAAAGGGGAAGTAGCATGGGCATCTTATTTAAATCTTAAACCTATTTGTTTCGTATCGTAATTTCCACGATACTGGCTCTTTAAAAGCGCAGGAAATGAAAGTTTAGCAGTCAAATACATGCATAACCTCCATTTAAACTGATACGCAGCGGTATTATAAAGCTAGAGATAGTATTACGCGTACGCCACCTTGCATTGGAACAAAATGATCTGTAATGTTTTTTGTTATGAGGTTTTTACTCGCGCGCCCTTTCGCGATACGGATGACTGATAGAACTATTGTTATTTTGACGGCGTGAATTCGTTATTTTGTAATTTATTCTTGTAAGTTCTCGTAAAGATTTTAAGGAGAAAAAAATCTATTTACTTAAATTACATTTTTCGGGAAAGGGATTGAGAGATACCAGGGTTATTATTTATGCACGCTGTATTTCAATGGAGGAGAATGATTTAGGGCTAAGCGAGTAACCCTTATTTACAACGATTCCATCAAAAAATACCTGGACCTAAGATCATGCAATAAAATAAGTGTATTTTGTTTTTCTAATATCGCTTTTGATGTTGGAGTTAACAACCTCTTATGTTTTCTAAGCGTGTCTTTAAAGCTGAAAATTTTAATACCTGATACTTCAGCCAAATAATTTTGTCCATTTATCTTTTACTTTTTCAAGTCTTTTCTACAAAAACAGTTTCTTATTAAAAAAGTATTAGGAAAAGTAAATTTGTAACTTTGTGGTATGAAATTCTATGGGTCCGTTTTTATGGTACAAGTCATCCAATAATTTTAATATCCCAACATCATTTGCCTCACAATGTTTGCTAACGCCAAAGACGTCAGCGAGCTAAGTACTTTTTAAATATTGTAGATAGAAACACAGTTCCAGTTTGAAAACTTCATTACTTATATGAAAAAAGAAGAAAAAGATTACTTTAACTTTGAAGTAAACTTGTTTATGAGAAAAATAATTGTCATAGACCCTTTTTGCTTTGCCCAAAATCTATACGACTCGGTATTATCTAATTTTGAAACCAGCTTGCGTTTCCACTATTAAAAGCATTATCTCTCTTCATTTAACATGGTACCTTCCGTAGTGGTAGATAATAATTTAATCTGTTACCATGATTAGACGATGCCGCTCTTGAACTGGTATTTTCATTTGAATTCGTGCTCCAAAGGCGCTAAAACTCGCTCCTACTCAGCTTTATTAATTAATTCCTTTAAATCGTTCTCAATGGAGATACGTACGAGAAAAAAACCCATTCTCGAAAGATAATGAATACTTCCCTTTGAAAAAAATCGTTTATTGCGAAGAATTTTAACTTTGGTGTGTTCATCTTTTTAATACCATCTGCCTTGTAGGGATATTTCGAAAACGATCTTCTCATCTTAAAGGGGAAGGTAAGCACGCGCTGGAAATGGTCTTTACCAGTCATAAAAAATAAAACCGAGGAGAAGGTCGGCTTCGAACAAAGACAGCAACTATTAATTTACAGGTACAGTTGCCAATGCTCCAGGCTAAATAGTCTAATGATTACGAACGGACCCCATTGGTCTCTCCGAATCTTCTAAGGGACGGTGAAATATTGCCTAATTTCTCCTAATCCTAAACCGCAACTCTGTTTGACCAAAGCTTGATTTCAGAACAGTGCAAATTTGTTTATGTTTGGGTTAATTCTCATAGAGATATCGAAGTGTCTGAGCACTTTATTTTTTGAAAAGCACTCAACTCCCTCACTAACTGATCGACTGACTTACTTGGTCAGTTCAACTGTCACCCGCGAAGTTAAAGTGTTTACACGTGCTTTGAAGTATCCTAAATTATATGGCGAATTTTGGTCACCAAATCACTAAGGATGTTTTGTTACATTTACAGTTCACCTTATCTTTAGGAATTAGTACTTTAAAAAGTGTTTAAAACAAAAGTTGCGGAATAACTTCACACCACTTATAAGTCTAGGGGGTTTTGCTGAGTTCTAATGTTTCTTTATAAAAATGTAAACTTTTTATTACACGGTCTATAATTTATATAATAAAGAATAGACCGTATAATAGGATGTATATTAAAAATCCTTCTATAACATCTTTGGGGGACTTATATCATTATTTTCTACGCCTTTTTTGAATAGGAAATTTAGCACGTGATCCTTTTGTTAAATTACTAATTATTTTGCGAAATCACAGCCTACGGATCTGATATTAGGTTTTATTAAAGGCGCAGGTTGCGAGTAATTAAGTGAATTAAATTTTTTAGTAATTATTGGTCACGGTTACTATAAGATTATACAATAATTTGTCGGCGTATAATCGACGTTTTACCTGTTTTTTATTTTTGTGCTGTAGGCACGAGTGGGTTAGGATTTTAACCCCTAAATTTAATGCATGTCGCATTTTGATGAAATGCGATATAAATAATATCTGTTCTAGAATTTGAATTTAAAGTATATTATACATTTCTGTCCATCGTCAAAATTAAAAAGTTAAATATTTCTCGTCCCAAAAATTTGTTTTAGGCGAATGTCTAATTTTTTGAAGTTTTTTTATTTAAAAAAAATTGCGTTTAAACATAAAAAATAAGTATTTTTGGTCTCATGGTTCTAAAACGTCTTTGAAATTGATGTTCAGCGATCAAAGTCCCATTGCGAAGATCACTGTGGCAATTTTAACATGCACATTAAGAGTTTATTCATGAAATATAACCGTTCAAATCAACCGTGATATTAATCTAATATCTACACAACTACAAGAATCGGGTATGTAACTATTCCTTAATTTATTTTTCTTCCGGCGAGATTACCACTTGTGTGGTATTTATTTATCAATTTGGGGTAAAAAGGCACACGTAATCGTCGGTACAATCTGACATTTCCCGTGCTACTAAATACTTTGTCACTGAGGCGTAACACGGTTCTCGTGATCAAATAAAATGAACTGATACTAAAGTAATTTAAACCTGCAAAAGGAATAAAATGTAGAATTAAATAACCCTCTGGGGTTCAAGAACCAATAAGACTTTTATACCCCTCTCTTAGAAATTGTTATATAGTTATCCAAAATTGAAAAACACTATACTCGTACGTATGTATGTATGGGATTGAATCGAACAAACGAATAACTGCTAGGGGGCCCCATGCACTTATTCAACTAAAATATATGCCAGCTCGTGCCTAGCATTGGCAACACTTTCATTGTTTAAAAGTGGCAATACAGTTTATATTCGATAAGAACTTGTACCGCAATGCCATCGAAATAGTCTAAGCTTTACCGCACTTCGAGCTCGCAGATAAGGATTGGAAATCTATTGAGTTTTAACACGAGAGAAGTTTTTTTGCTTTAAAGTCGTGACATTTGAGAGCTTTTAGACACGAATACCCTTCAAAAAACGCGAGTAAGCTTCGAACCTAGCTAAATCTTTGGATTTTTCTTTATGCCCGTTTCCGTCAATCTGTCTCAAACTCAAATAAGCCCTATGCACGTACCTTACTATACTGTAGTAATAACTAATAAGCCCAGGTTTGTACGCGCAGATTTTTTTATTCAAACTTGGAGGGTCCCTCAACTTGTCTCGAATTTTGAAGTTAATCTTTTGGAAATATGGCAAGTGATTTGGTGCTGGTTTTTTCTCTCTTTACATGCATACCCTTTTCGAAACGCAATGTAAAACAAAAATATTCCGTGGATGCTTGCTACAAATCTTGTCATTGCATTTTTCCAATGATATTTTATTTTTTGGGGGGAAAATATTTTTTGTTTCTTAAGGTCTATGACCAATAACCCTACTAGGCCATAAAACACGTCACTTCAATTCAATTCATTTATTTATTTTGACTCAGACGTAGAAACTTCCGTATCGAAGTTATACGTTACATTGTATACTTCACCATGTTTGCAATTACAAATATATTCAGAAAAAAAAGGCTCGCGTAAAACTAGAAATTCAGGTATGTAAACGTAACCTTAACCAAAAAACCTGCGTTCCAATAAACATGGCTGATTGCTAATTATAATTATATAGCCGGTTATTAAGAGTTACCCATCTAGATTGCGCGCTTATATAAAATTATATTAGAAAAATAAAACAAAATTATAAGAAAATGGGGGAAAGTAAAATACCTCCCAGAAATTATTTATTATATACCCCGGTGCAGTCGGTCCTTGTGTAATTCGACACGGAACATTCGAACTGTATATCTTATTAGCCGAGGTGTCTAACATTATACCCTCAAATATATAAAAATCTTCTAGTAATATATTTTAAATTAAACTCGAAATTGTCTTACACCTGATGTAATGTTCCGTTGGCGTACGCAATTTGGTCTCCTACAAAGACGCCTTATTCCTTTTGCCTCTCATGTCCGCGGGGTTATTTTTTTTAGTATTTTCCAATGCTCGGTGTAATTATCAACTACAATCATATTCCTCTATTATATTTAATATAACTTAAGCATATTAACTCAAAGTTAATACATTCAGACTTAACAATGATTTTTCTCGGTTTCATGTAACCCAAAAGGCATATAGTTCTAATCATAAGCTACGCGAAATGCTGGAGAATATCGCACAACTTACTTCTGTTGTAAACTATATCTTGGTGCGAATTAACAGGCGATAAACGTTTATTACATCTGGCTTATACCCTATTGTTACGGCATCCCTGTAGCAGCTTTTGGGTAATTGCGCTGCCGCGGGTGAAGTTTAAGTGTGTCATTTAATGGAAATTAAGTTTTCGCGATCTCGACTAAGATTTTTACAATCTAAGCGTTACGCTATATGAGGGTCGCGACTATGATCGCACAATGCAGGGTCTTTGTACCATGTGTTTTTTGCTATACCAAAGGAACGTGGTTCCGTGACCGTCTTCATATATCATTATCACAATTAATAACCTTTCTTTAATATTGCCTTATAAGTCCTTTCGCTGGTTTGATCGCTTTGGTTTAATTAAAACAATATTTAAGATCTGCTAATTAACTTTGGAACAATTGTGCAATGAATAACGCGATGAAACAACAATTTCCTTTACACCATAACCTTCGAATGCGCAAGTACTGGTCTCCCGTTGGCATTCATTATCCAAGCGAGACAATTTACACTGCAGAATGGTGCAGTATCTTCGTTTAAACGTTCACATACTGTGATGACTTTCTTGGGTCGAATTTGGTTACGGGAAAATATAGAGATAGGAGCTCATAGTTTGTGTTTCCAGGAGATGTTCTTCCACAAGAAACACACCATCTTTAAACTCTTTAGTTTTAATGCTCATAGCACACTTCCAAATGCCCCATACTTATGTAGAGAATTATTTCTTTATGCTAAAACCTGAAAGTGTTCTTATTAAGAAGCCTTTAATTATTTGCAAATCATCCGCATTCCAATGTTCCTCTACGCAAAATAATTCTTACGTGAAGGTGACAAAATTATTTCGAGGATTTTTTTCTTTTAGATTTAAATGACGCTCAACGGTTCAAAAACTAAGCATTTAAGAAGTTGTACGGGGAAAATATTTAAAAACCTGTAGGGTACAACTACGGCAAGGATTTATAATCCATCACGATCTCCAAGGTTGACTAAAACGCCAGAACTTTGTTTTCACCTTTGCTAAAATTTATCTCGGCGCACGCTATTATACTTATTAAATTACTCGAGCATTAATTTATTCACCACCAATGTTTAAGAGGTCTATACTTCTACGGTACAGTGCCGTGTAGTAATACGAGCCGTTTCTTTCTACGAAGCCATATTACGTTACAATGTTTCCACCATTTGATATTCATTCATCACCTGGATGCTTCAGTAATCAAATTAATAACGTTTTTTCATAGATACAAACATTTAATCCATTAAAAATTGCGTGAAAACATTTCAAATTTGAAATAGCTAATAATTTTTAATTATATCCAACTGAATTGCGAGCGATATTAGCAGCTTAAAATAGACGAAACCAATCAAGAAAACCTGTTTTCTAGAAAATGGAATTTTAATCACTTAAAATACTTTAAGTATATAAAAATCTATAAATTTCAAATGAATGGAAGGTTAAAAATACCCTAGAACCTATTAGACTTGTTTCTCTCATTTGAATGTCTGGCAATCGCCTCTTGGATCATCAATATCCTAATATTTGGACAAGTAAATCGAAGTCGCGTTTTTAATTTTAATTCCATACCATTTTAAACCGCGAAAATATAAAGTTCTGAGGACCACCGTAGAATATTCCACAACCAATACATTTAACACCTTACTACATATAAGTCTAACGCTTTTAGTTTTACTTTTTTTTTCTTCTTCAAATTCCGCCGGCATTACCACGATTTTTTTTAAGTCTTGCCTTCCTTCAATTCCTTTAAATTAAATCAACCCCGCTCTCGCTTATCCGAAGTCAATTCGTCATAATTTTCGCTAACCTAATATTTCATTGGACCGACCCAACCGAGTTACATGCGGAGCTTCGACGAGAAATGCTCGCGCCACTGCGAAAAACTGGCTAAACACGAATCAACACCCACTGATTAAAAGCAACTTAACGTCATTTCCTGATAAAAATGTGCGAGGATTAAAAGGGAAATGCTTTAATTATTAATTGGGATAAAATTAATTTGCTATTCCTAAATTTTAACAAGATCACGCGGGACAGCTCTTTCCCTATATTATTTTGAAGGAGAATATTTTTTATTGCAAACTGTTTTCACATTCACCGTATATTAAAATTTACCTTAAGGGTAATAACATTTTCGAACGACCGGTAAGATTTATCTTCGAAAGTAAAATGTAAAAACATTGTAACTAATTTTCAATAAGATTGCTTTTAATTGAAAACATACTGGTTAGATATCATGTTTGTGCATGGCAAATGGTTGCGATTCTTTGCTGCAAACATCTAAATGTAAACTGTTTCTTATAACAGTGCGCCAATATTTCCAATTTACATTTTCAGTTGACAAATTTTAGGGACAACCAAGACTATTATTATCACATTTGGATCTGTCCGGGCCTTCTATGATTGATTATGCATACATTAACTACAAAAAGAGTCCTTAAGGCACTGCTAAACTTATTTGTTAGTGTAACTAGCGCCACATTGCGCAAATATCTGTTAAACATGGTGCCTTTTGACCTTAAACTACATTAAATTGCTGATTCGCGTAAGACATGGAAAAGCCATGTTTTCTTTGGTATAGTACCATGTTGAGAGAAGCTGCGCGTTTCAGTCCAAGTACTTACGATATTTTGTACTTGTATTATCCGTTAACTACTGCACCCACTCCTCCCTATTCCTTACCCCAACCCGTGCAATTTTCTACGCCGACGAATTTGTTTGAGAAAAGGGTCCTTGATTAGATTCGACGAAGGCTACCGCGAGAAGGTTTCGAAGCCAGAGTGTGTAAGAAGTTAAGTTTTGCACGGGAACCGGGAATGGGAAGAGAGAGAAAGTTAGGAATCAGCCTGGAGCCTTTAACGTCTCTACACGAGCTAAGAAAAAGAACGAACTGATTTTTAAAAGCGAAATTATAAGTTTAGAAATTTAAACAAACCCTAAATCATACGATGGGCCAAATTAATCTCGGTGTGCAGTTAATATCGCGTGACTGAACGATGCCTTTAGTCTAGAGATTCATTCCTACGGATAATTTTCATTATGTAGAACTCCGCGTAGCCTTGACTACATTACGCATATATTGTGAATGACGTAAGTTCAACTTATGGGGTAAATTTATTCATTTGTTTTTGTTTATCGAAAGGACAAGCGTAGAAAATAGAAATTGGATACGAGAAAATAAGTTTCCCCTACAGAGCCCACGCGTTAGGCCTTTCTGTGAAGGACATCGTGACGTAATGTTGTGCGCAGATCATAATTGGTTATCCCAGACCAAAAACGTCCTTGCTTATATATTTTACAAGTATCGAAATTCTCAAGCAGAAACTCGTAATGTGAACTAATAATTCTAGCGCCTTAGTTGAGCTTTTAATCCATTTATTGCGCGTTGAAATTCGTATCGTATCGTACAACTCGAAATCAATCAATACGCTCTTATATAAACACATCTTGAAGGAATTCATGCAAAAGATAACCTCTAGTCATAATTTTCATAAGATAAATGCGATGTGTCATAATAAACATTGAATCTAGTTATAATTCAAACATATAATATAACGTTGTTCCTCTAGCCATCGGAGTAATTTCAAAAATTATAAAATATGACTATATATCCATATAAGACCTCCCAAAAAAAATGTGCAATAAAGTACCTGAAGCTTTTAAACAATTTTTATAGCTAATACCATCCCCTCGTTTTGTATAAATGCTTCATAAATCATATTTCCTTTTCTCCGCTTTAACTTTCTCATAATGTGAAACATAGCTATTACAAGGCTTAAAACCTGTCACGGATATCTTCCTCGTAGGGCGATTTTTGAAATCTAAAACCAATAAAAAATATAAAATCTAAGAAAGAATTTCTCCCAAGAGAAACACATATGATAAACGATGTACAGGTTTTTTTGGTGGAGAATTAGATGTGTAAAATATTATGTAAACTGCGTTTATAGTCGAGAAATAATTTGTAAGTTAGTCTGATACTTCAAAGGATGGGTCGTCTGCTAGTCTTAGAAGTTTTAGGGAAAAGTTGAGCTTGAACTACAGTTTTCTCTTTCTGGAAAATACGCCATTGAGAAACTCTCCTTTTGCGAGAAACAAACGCTTTTATAAACACCACGAGCACTCTTGATTAATATTGTTTCGACCCATACTTGTGGAGAGTATGATTGGCTTATGATGGAACTTTAAAATATATTAAGCAAGTGGTTGTTATTCCATGACTAAAGTTTCAAAAATACAGATTTTTTTCTTGTTGTAACCCAATTTCTATTTTTTTTTCTAGTTTTCACTAAATTTCACTTCAGATATATTCAACTGCCCTTTACTTATAGTATAATGTTTGCCACGCTTCCCCGCTGCGTCTGTAGTTGTTTCATTTTACCTTCATGCCAATCAACTCATAATTTGTTGACGAACTTCGCTCTGTTCGAGTCTCAACTTCAATCTCAAGATCGAAAGATGAAGATAAAGACTCGGTAAAATATTTTGAATGGCGATCTCGAAAATTAAGAAACATATCAAAAACCACACGTGTATTTTCCAGTGTTTAGGAATATGACCTTGAAATTACAACCCCTTCAATCAAGAAATTAAAATCTATAGTGTTAAATTTAATCGTGAATTGATTTAAGTTTAATGCACTTAACGTATCGCAATGTTGGAGGATTTTTGAGTTAACTACACGTACAGTATATGCCAAACAAGTTTTAATGAAGAACTTGCGCATGAACAATTGATATGTTAATTGCTAACATGCTCCAATCTCATGCCCTAAGTACAAATATTTTAATTTTTAATTATGATAGCCTGACATCTGAAGGGAGTACTTGTACACGTAATTAAAAATTTTTTGAGCTTCATTCGTCACGGTTATGATTTTATAATTAATTTAATTGCAACTAACAACGTTCTATAAGCCGTTTACGCTTTACTAAATTAAATTTAAATTTAACAGTCAAATGAAAACCGATTTAATCTTAGCTTTGAATTACATAATATGTACTTTCTACGCGTTCAGAGAAAGCGAGTTTTTAGGCAAGGCTTAGAAAATTTCTGGAATTTACCTAATGTAATTTATGGCAGTTTACATCGTAAATCTAACGGGTAAGATTTATTTTTTATACATCTAAGGATATTCAAGACATAGCTCTATATGTATTACGCATACCAATCAACTCTTATATTGTCTCTATATTAAAATTATGGCTTGCCGTTTTTCAGTCAATATCCAATTACCAATCCACGGTCATATTTCTCCTACATGGAACCAAATTACCCTGATCATATAAATTTGAATCGAGTTTTTACACCCCAAGTTTGGCAATTAACAGAAGTAGATAAATCTTAAGTTGTAGAAGGTATGTTTGAAAATAGATTACGCAATTCAATTGTTGCAATGAGAAAATGATTGCATATATCACGTGTTAGAGTCACGCGAACGCAGTCGTGACTTTCGTGACTCTGAATGAGAGAGTTTTAACATTTAAAAACGTTACAGTTCAACAAAAACCTTAACTCTCTGTCGACTGCTTCATTTTTTTCTTTACTAATATGATGCAAAACTTTACTGACGACGTTTCAGACTCCTCCACTATTATGTAAACACCTTTTTTCTAAAGAGTTTTAGTTAAACAATATTTTATAACTACGGTTTAATCAACTTCACAGATTATAGGATTACAAGTTTATAGTTAATCGGTATTCTTAACGCCATGAAAATTGCGAATTAAATTTCACTTCACTCAAATTGATGCGGGCGGATTTATTCGAGGTTTCTATCTTGACACCCTCTGGCAATAGTTTCCCTATAGATATATATTCCCTTTTCTTTTATCAGTCACTTTTAGTTCATTTTGAACGATACCTCGTACGCACCAAGCGCTTTATTTTCAAAAGTATGACCCAGATTCTGAACTGAAGGCAAAAACTGAAACTTATGGCATACAGGGGACCCTGTTATCCCGAAGTAAATCACAAATTTAAAGAGAGAAAAAAAACAAAACTTCTTTTTACTTTGTAAAATCTTTGTGATATCATCGCTATGGGATTTTAATGTTAATGCATTGTGAAAAATGCAAGGTATACATACATGCGTATAGGTATCTTAGAAAATTATATAATCGTCTGCGTGCGAGCGAAAAAAAGGTCAAACCAAAAGGTCATCATCATATAAAAATTATATGTAAAAAAATATCCATTTCTTTTAAAGCTGTTGATATCGCGTTAGATTAAAAACTTCTTTAATGGAGCCCAGGGATATTATACATCGTATATTATTTTTATGGGAAAAATGTCTTAAGGGGTTATTTTTAACTGGGAAAATTAAGTTTTTAAGAAATTTTCGATTCCCGAATTAAATAGAATATAAATTTTCTACCAATATATAAATTAGACCACGTAGACGACCTTTGTACCTTAACGTCTGTTACGATGAAACCAGTGAGAGGAAGGCTTAATTACATACATTAAAAGACGCGAACAACTTGTATTTAAGCCTTCGCCATATTAGTTTTACAGTGGACAAGAATCTAGTTAGGGTCTTGATCGATATAAAATTTTTGAATACGTCTTCAAGGGTTTAATTTCAGTTTTAAAAATGAAAGATTTGATTAGGTTTGACTTCTTATAACGATATTTTCTTGGGATTATAACGATAAATTTTAAACTGGCCTCTTCTGCAAAATTAAGAGGCACCTTTAATATATATCATAGATTTAGCTAAAAGGGATATTCGTGGTAATCTTATAAACCGACATTTGGTATGAAGTTAGTATATAAATAACAGATAGGTTCAAGAGAGATGTAGAAACGAAACAACTAATTTTCTAATCTTGGCAGAATGATGATACCATTAATTGTTAGCATTTTAAAATATACCAGATGCAATTAAAAGAGAAATTATTTCCACTAACACGCGTATTACAAACTAGTATAAAAGTTATATTGCCATATGGCTGATTGGCCTAGCTATATTTGTTTTCATATTTTAACTATAATTTCTCAATGTATCTAATTACAACACAATTCTTAATTATCCTTGCTATGACGTCTTATTTCCACTGTATGCTTAACTATTCTTGATTCTACGCATTACGAAATACACATGTAATATGTCAAGTGCTCGAACACTTCCCATACCAAATTATATTTTACTAGATAAATGCAGCGTTATTATCAGAAAGACGGATTTATCTGTTATTTTTTTTTCTTCTTATTATAATCAGTTTTGTATCCTTGCGAACAAATTAACCTAAACCACGCACCAATAGAAGAAGAAGAAAAAAAAATTATATCAAATAACCTAAGGCATTATTAAAATTAAAATTCCATGGTAAATACGCCCACTGATAAAATACATACAAGAAAGATCTACACCAATTGACCTCGGAGTTCCTCAAATTTTTTGCAAGTTCGAAATTATTAATTCTAGCAAAATAATAGAGAACAGATAAAAAAAAGGTAATCTCGATTAGAAGTTGAAGCGATAATACAATTTTTTCCGTGTTCTCGAAGTAAGTCTTAACAAGGAGATTTCGTTGTTCCAAGTAGGAAGGTAGAAAAATAAAATTCCGTATTAAAAAAAAACTTTGAATTTTACCTCCAACGTTCGATTAGAAAAATTGACAGTCAAATGATATAGTTCACTTTTAAATCTTGAGTTCGCGGTTTTCGGGAATGACTGAAGTATGGAACCGTATTATTACTGAAGTAACCGCTATAGAATATTTTATAATCCCTCTATTTTCACTTGGGGGGTGGGTGGCGAATTGTTTTTTACCCCCTTTACTCAACGCCTATTTCAAATTCTTAGAGCCAAGTTCTACCAGAAGTGAGATGAGACTAGAAGTACTGAGCTAACCAAATTCTTCACTCGGCGAAAGTGAATATTATTGATAACACACCAACGGTTGGCCCTCTAGTAGCGGTTTCTGAATTTTCCCTCCAAAACGTGAGACGCTCGTGGCGGTAGACGACCGAACTAGATTCAAGCACAAGCGTACGTATTCCGTGGCTTTAGGTTCAGGGGAAGGGGGTAGGAAATGTTTTTGGAACTCGACCAATTTTTTTCTCTGTAGTGTAGGCGCGATGCAAGCGGCATAAAATCCTCAAATTTGTTCACTAGTGCCAGGATCTACTACCAATGCTAGAGCCCTTCACTTCTATTCTCATCTTACTTCTGGTTCTACGTACCTACCTACGCTTAAATCGTAAAGTTGCGTGAATACGTTTTCTAGACAACCCTTACCTTCCAGGCACGGACAAAGTTGCCATGTGTTTTCTGTGTGTTGGTTGGGGAATCTAACGGTTATAATTAGTTAACGTTGTATCACTTTTTTCAGAGCTGTAATTGATGGGAATGATTTATAGAATTGAAATATGGTGGGTATATTTCCAATGTCATATAACGGGGTCTATAACATATTCGAATAACAACTTCCATTGATTAATTATTGCGAAGACCAATCAAATACTGAAAGATATTCTGTATAAATCAAATTTTAGATGTTTAATTCAGCACAACTGGCATTGAATTTTTGAACGCAACCCATAAGTTCATAAGATATGTATGTTCCATAAGTTTGTCAATGCTTTCTGAGAGCTTGTTATGAAGGGACGTGAGTGAAACTTCATAGATTCTCGTAAATAGACGCCTGGTGAGGCGCTGTCAAAGGCTTAGTACAGAGTAAGGATTAAGATGGGACTGCAAACCCAGTGCAGTCAATTCTCGCGTCGTTCTCGAACTAACTCTCAATAAGTCTCTAGCAATACGAAGTGTAGGTAGTGTCATTCTTATGGAACATATCTTATAAACCTATGAATCTAGCCATACTAGAAAGCTAAGAACGACCCTATGCAGAAGTATGATCTCACTGAAACCTATAATGGCTATTCATCCACGACACAAACTTAATCGGGGTTGATTTTATCCTAGTTCAATTTACATAATTGCTGCAATTATAACTTTGAATCTCATTTCTAGAAGGTTTTTTTAGCGAAACGGTCCTAAAACAGTATAGTATTATGGGCCATTTCTCGACACGATAAATACCAGCACGTAAATATACCTCCAGTCTTGAACGTTTAGTAATTCCACGGATGATACCGGGTGTAATTAAGTTGTCCTCTCGTTCAAAATGTCAAGGGGAAGGCATAGACAATGAGACGTCGTATCCATATTTTTACGACTGTTTCTTTTAATTGAAACTTAAGATCTATTAGTCTCGGAGAGTAGCGTGCCCCAAGCTAAACACAATATCAAAGACGACGCCGGCTTTAGTAATCTGTCCTCTGGCCCCCATTGACAGCGACATAGACCAATTCATTTTAACGTTTCTCGCAAATTTAGACTGAGTTTCCACCATTGTATAATTGAAATACTCGCTAAAGTCTCGAACAGTTTAGCTTACACCGAAAATCGATGATATCCATTTGTAACTGAGTATTTACGATGGAAGATCATAAGGACAACGATATGCGAATTAAAACTTAATAGAAATGGGGTGGGGAGACTAGTTCATTGAGTTTCCAATGTTTCATTCGCTGAATTTAATCGAGTAATTTAATTACATTAATTAAAAATGCTAGGCCAGACCCATTTCGGTCATTATGATAGCCCTCGATATGTAAAAATTATTTCTACCATGAATAACAACGATCAATCCGAATTTAAGAATGAATATTATTGAATAAATATTAATACAGGCTGTGATGATTTTTTTAATTAAAGATCTCCTTCACATCTTTCAAACATTTTTTCATTCAGTTAAAATCAATTAATGATTAAGGAGAGTTTTTGTTAATTTTAAATATCTGGGGACTGTTCATAAAGGTGCTTAATTTTTGATAGTGAAACAGATGATTTTTGTGTTCCATTTATTAAATCTGTTAAGCGTAATTTATATATTAAGACGTAACGTGTGTAAATACACTAAATCAATTTAAAACATATCCACAAAAACAAACATAAATCTCAAAATCATTAAACAATCACCAAAACAGAAGGTTAGGTGCCTTTTTTTCTGAATAAATAAATTAATTGCAATAACGAAACACTCTTAAATACAAATATATATATATTTTAACTCAACTTACGGATTTGGAAGGAGCAAAAACGTTTCTGTTCATCCTTGAAAAATACACTTTATTTATTTAATTCTAAATCCCGCAGTGATGTTGAGGTATTAGTTTTCTTACAAATAGATAAAGGTACGAGCGAGCGAGTCTCCGAATGTTTACGAGGGTATACGTTACAATCCTTAGCACTAATATCGCCTTTTTATTTTTTCACTGCAGTACACATCTATTCTTTACAGACTTTAATATATAAAAAAACCTGTTCTTAGATCGTTGTAAAGTTCTCTGAAATCGGCCAAGTGCGCGGTGCGGATCGAGTGTCTACATAATACGGTTTAAAAAATCCTTCTCAAAAATTATATAAAAAGAATTGTAATATACTCGCTATGCCGCTCTATGTACGGACTGGTTTAAAAATCAAATGATATTCTCGTTTTCAAAATTCAAAATTTTGAAAAATTCCATTCTTTGAGTCGAGGCGCTAGAAATGTATTGCTAAGGAAACGTATTATTATTACAAGCAAATTTCACGGCTCATTGCTTTACCAAACCAATCAGAAAGTGATCATGTAAGAATTTGGTATGTAGACTTAGAAACCCAGTATTAGGAGGAATGTTTTTTAAATTATTTTACACGCGTAAAAATACCGCAGCTTTTAAGGTGGTTAAATTATAAATGTATTAAAACAAAGTTCGATTATAAGAGGGGCTAACCCTTGAAAACTTTAACATACATCGCAACTGATACAATGTAAAAGTTATAAGCATACGACATTTATTATGAGTCCAACTAAATCATAACGGATTCCATATCTTTAACCATACATTGTAATAATAGAGTATTTTAGCGACGGAAACGTTTAGTTCAAGAGTAAGCCTCATTAGAATCAAGTAGAGCGTAGAAATTTTGAGGGGAAATCTATACGCATTACAATATTTATATAACGGCTTTCGCTCGCCATATTTTTAAAAAGCAGAAAAGAAAGAAAAACGAACTCATTCTTATAAAAACCTTTCTTACATTTTTCTCTTAATTTTTTATTTCTACAAAATTCTCCTTATTCCTGGTTTAATTTTAAGCCCACTTTCGTACTCGAAGACGGACGAGAAGCCGAGAAAAAAAGGCAACTTCCTTGAATTGTTTAAGAAAATATGGTTTCGATTTCTCGATTGGAAGTTTCGTTTTTCTTTTTTACCATTCGGGGTTTATATTTTCACTAGACCTAATTCCGGGTTCTGGCCCACATTGTCCAGTCTTGAGCCAGGCCCTGTGGCCATTTTCACGGGAAATTGCTATTAATAATCATTGAAATATAAAATTTGTATTTTTGGAATAAGTTCTATTTTTTTCTTGTAATTGTTATTTTTTTTTGTTATTTTATTGGGTTTCCATGTAAAATTCTTTTTCCATGGAATAGTGTTGTTATAAATCTGCTATGAAATTTAAATATATATAATAGACCATTTCGATGTAACTAAGAGGGAAAGACACGGGGGCTAAAACTCCGCCTTTCATCTCGGTTTTTGGCGCTTGCGCTGTAGTCTTTTTGTATCATGAGAGTGCATGCGCAGGGACGGATGACAATGTATCAAACCCCCCCCCCCCCGTTGTATGTACCGATACTGAGGGTTGCCTACCCCCTTTTTTACATCGAAAAGGTCTATTTACGTTCAAGATATGGATATCGTCCATGCTAGCAGACTATATTTTCATAAAATGTCTTCTAAATTCGAAAAACAAAAACATTTTTAATCCTAAAAGTAGAGAAACTAGTAAAGACTCGTATTGTCCTAAACGTGCGTGAAATACTTTTCCAAAAATTTTTTAATAACACACGAAATATATAGTATTAAACCCAACAATATAAATGGTCTAAAATGTTTAAAACAAAATATCAAACGACGATAAGAACAAAAACCTGATATTATGACCTTTTCTAAAATAAAATTCTAAGAAACATCAAAAACAAAACTTCACTATATGCAACCACTATCCAATCAAAAGAAAAAAAAGTGTTTCTTTTTTTAATCACAATAAGTGCTTTTCGGCATCAGAATTTTCTTTCGCGAGTATAGAAACGAAAAAGCGTTTCTGCAATTATTTTTAAATTACAGTTATGCAATAGAGATAGAGGACATCGAAACGGACGAGTATGGGCGAAAAAATGTAATAATAATAATGCCACGACGGTGTCGCTCGCTTCTCTATAAGCTACAACCGCTATTAAACACAACAGTAAGCTATATAAGATCGCCATACAATCGTTTTACCAGGGATTATGGTTTTTTATGGGCACAAAATATGTTAAAGCCAAAATGTCGTCGAAGAACCTGCTCGGAATATCACATTAAGGCCATATCCTTTGTGCAATACCAGATATAAATTAGTCGTAGTAAATCAAGAATATGCCCCTTTTATTGAGATATCTATTAGAAAAATGGTCAAGATAATACGTTTAACATTTTCTTTAGACTAGATACCATGAAATTGACTCGGGTCATAGTTCACTCACTACTAAGCCACATTTCTTATTATATTTTGCCTGAGTTTTACACTTCAACGCTCTATACTAAAGTGAAAACAAAAATACTTCGCTTAGTACGACCCAAGTGAACACAACACGTTTTACGGTAATAGTTAGTATAGGGCGCTGTCGGTTAGCTGTGGCATAGGGGCTAGCCACCACCCCTCTATGCATTGCAAAGGCGTTAGATAAGTGGCAATAAGTCGCAAGATGACTTGGTCCAATTAGCTAGCTGAACGTATTTACTTCAACCCTACATTCTTCAGACATAACACAAAAGTTTTCCCATATTTTCTTTCGCCCGTTTAGAAATCACAACGCCGTGCTCGGGTCCAAAGCCGGAAATGGTTTTTAATGGCATAACTCTACGCGATTTCCTGTCCAGCGCGTGGTTGAAGCGCGCCAATACGCACGACGATACCTAAAACTCTACTCACCTCCCACCCGCTTTCAGTACACCTTGGTCCCTCTACCTATAATTTTATATTTCTAAAAGTGTAAGGTTGGAGGGTGCTCTCGAGCGTTGGGTCACCACCAGACGGCGCGGTATTAGATTAGTCAGAACGGCTTCCTTTTCGATATGGCCCTCAATCCGGTCGTGTCGCTCATAAACTTAACGGTTACCTTGGAAAAACAATACGCTAAAAGACTTTAAAAGATTATTTTACGCATCGTTTGATTTCCTTTCATTTGACGCTAGCCAGAATATAAACGATTCCCCTTGCAAAATTAAGGGAACACGCTTTAGGCAGGCATTATTACTTAACATCACAGATTAGCGAATTAAATTATGTCGGACAGGGTCTAGTTAAATGATAGTTAAGGTTTATAAATACGTTATGGGACGTAGGAAGGACATCTGAACATAAAGCTTTATAACTTTTCGGAAGTTACAGTTCGTAGCCTTTGCTCCTAATTTAATAAAATTAATTTTCATAACCTTTTTAGGAAAACTAGACATGGTTGTGATAATTTTATTTCAGGGAAATGAATTGAGAGTTGTATGGTCTCAATCGCTTCATTAAAGATATGTTTAGTATAACACGCGTTTAAGTACGCGATATTTTTAGTTGTTAATTAGCGATACAAATATTGTTCTAAAAAGATTGTAAACATCTTAATTATGTATACAAAGAAACAATACGAGAATTTTCACACCTTAAAATATAACGCCCCTATATAATTATCTTAATTTTAAGGTAGCACCATATACCGCCAATGGCCCTAAAAGTAATGAGCCGAACTGAACTGAAATTACAAGAACAAAATAATAACCGCGAAACCCAAGAATAGAGTATACTTTGGTATTGCACATTTACACTATATAGAAGAGCCTCGCATTATATAAGCCTTTCTCAATATTAAAGGTGATATATTCTGAATACGAATTTCGGTTTCTTTTTATTTGAAGGTAGTATCTTTTCTTTTCTACCTAAAGGCGCTAGAATTCTCATAGTTCACAAACCGGATCGTTTCTTGTAAGTGTAAAGGAAAGTAATTACCGCGAGACATTTCTATCGTTAACGCTGTTCTAGGTATTTCATGCAGTGTGCAAAAAGTATATAATCCTGCAAATAGAATTAAGCCTCGCGCCACAGACCGAAATGCTAGTTAGATAGTTACTTTGCGCCGAAGGGCTCATATATATGTCGTTTGTATGTTAATGTAGAACCCGTAGAGTTGATTACAGTAAGATATAAGTTGGGTGATGCGATGCAACGAAAATGTTTCACTATTAAATAGTTAGCAAAGTTCTTATATAATAAAGCTTATAATATTAGCTTGTGCATGAACCAACTATGATAATTGTGTATGCGAGAAATGTACCGTTATATGTGAAGAATATTAAAATTTCTATTACATTTTTTTCTAATTCGAAAAGCATGGTCAAATGGATCGATGGTCGCACAGATTTTGGCTTGAAGAAACGTATTTAGTCAATAACAAATATTAGTTTCGTAAAATTTAAAAACTGTTAATTTAAATGTTATTAATGAAAGATTAATATTTCAGTTCAATTCCTTAAATTAGTTTTAAAACGTAACAACGACTGGTGCTGAAGCTAAATTTTTTTCTCGCTGGAAGGAAGAAATTTTGAGTCTCTCGTTGCGTTAAATTTATTCAAATATCTCTATTAAAGTATTTTATGTTGCGCTGAGGGTGATTTCCGTATGACCGTAAATGACAAGGGTGGGACGATAGGCGTATTAAGCACCATCCCCCAAAAACGAACGATTATATGCAAATGACAAGGATCAAATACCCAAAAGACTAATTTTCAAAATTTATTCGAAGGTCGTTCCTCATACCGCGGAAATTAGAATGTTACCGAGCACTATTTAAAATTAAATTATATGTTTGTTACACCGGTCCAATGAAAGGTCTATTATAATGAGTTTCGTAAATTTGCGTTCTTGAAGGAAGCTAATGTTAAAATACTAGAGCAATTCTGTAAGGAAATTACTATGAATTTGGCAAAAAATTAACCGAACACAATTTTCTAGCTATAAATCAATCGAATATCTAGTTAATGGTTTTTAGAAAGAAAATCTAGATAGCGAACTTTGCTTCGAAGATTTTTCAAAAGAGAAAATATATTACCGAAAAATATTTTACGTATTTTGCCCAAAGGCAATCAAACAGAATTTTAAATTATTTTTTTCTTCTTAGTAACTATATCCTTAAATCTTTTAAATATTATGTGATTATTTTAGTGTACTTTCATTAATTTCTATTAGCTACCGCGCATATTTTAAGCGTTGGTTCTACGCGGTTGGCGATTGCGGCAAGCTCCGTAGCGAGAGATCATGAAACCATGGTTCAGAAATTGAGGATTGCTCGAGAGAAAACATTTATAATAACTTATTTCCCTTAGTAAAATACCTCAATTGTAAAAATAATCATTTTAATTAAGACTTAACATAGAAATTCAAGTACCCAACAAAAGTTCAAATATTTGTTTTGCATCAATACACTGATTAAACATTCTTTCGGTAATATCAATCGCGGCAATAGAGCGTTACCTTTTAAATCACACTGTATGTGTTGCGTACGCTCTAGTTAAGGAAACAATTTAGTGGACAATTAAGGGTTTTTCGTGTCTGTTTCAATTACCAAGGTATAATGACGACTTTGTAAACTATCATTGAAGAACAGTTAGTTCCGTAATCATAATTATTTCCCACAAATACGTTTGAGCATACGTCGTGTGTTTCGAACCATTTTGAAAAATATTGAACTGGTTATATGTTTGAAATACTCTATATAAACATTACCCAAAAGAATAATTAAAATTGAAAAAACAAATTGGTGAATTACCTAGACCTGATAATGCAAGTTTAAATAAACACTTCCTCATTGCTCTATATTGCGAAATTGGCATAAAGCCTAATAACATCCGAGAAAATTTACGAAATGTAGTGCACATTCTCAAATTGAACAAAATGTACGATATAAAGAAGTAGAATTTTGAAACTTACGTCGTGAAAATCGGCCATTTCGGTCATCATCCCGGCTCGGCCTGATGCTGCGCGGTATGATCCGAAGCTCGGTGTCGAACTCGACGGATATGTCGAGTCTTCCACAGTCAGCATCCAAAACGGGCTAACGGTACTCGCGCCCTAACGTGATTACCACTTCACGACAAGAACTAATAATTTAAATCTTCGTATTCAAGGCGTAGAAACACCTTGGAGATGAATATATCGAATTGAACAACCAATTTACACCACCGTTCGATAAATCCAAAAATAAATAAAAATTTATTATAATTTTTCCAGTTGACCGCTTCGACAGATTGATCGCGGTCGAATCCAGTATCGTAAAATTTCAAACAATAAGAAAACTTTTATAAAGTTCGCGCACATAAAGTTGATTGAAGGAATATTGTACCCCAAAATACGAGGGTAATACGCGTAGTGCTCGACTAACGGTACATAACTATACCGTCAGGTAGAGTGCGTTAATGTAACGGAATCCCTTAGTTCTTACGGTTGTAATATCACTACCATCACCGTGCGCGGCTGGCTTAATTTTTTCGTTCGAGAGCCAGAGGGCCTTGTTAAGTGTATATATATATTGTTTGACTTGTATCTCCACAAGCCAAGCGTTATGTTCGAGGACCTCTAACTTTGCTCTCCTCTCGAAGCACTCTGTCGTTTATACCAGGTCCCGCTAGCCGTTGCTCACCTGGTTTACCTGAACGTGAAAAAGGTATTCAGGACGCCCTCTTCCGAAAGAACGGGAAAGTATGGTGCCATTTTTTTTCTGGTAAAATACTTGTCCGGTTTTTACCTTCGCGCGGGCTGCCGAAAATCCAGTTATCCTAGTTTTGATCCCCCTTAATCTCTCCCCTCCGACTAACGGTATCCAATAATGGTACTTCTCGATGAGGAAAAATATATTTTACTCCGAATACCGTTATACTTTTAAGGGAGAATTAAGACTAAGCCTCCTCCGTCTTGGCCGCCACGGCGCTGCTTCTCAAGGAGTTCTGGGTCTTTGAAGAACGCTTCTGGTTTAAAAAGGGGTCCTTCGGGGCTCGATTGGAACATTGACAACCATCAAGGGGGATTCAGCGGGGGAAAGACGCGATCGCGATTGTGACGTCACTGGGTTTAAGACCGAAAAAGGGCGGATACTTCACTGTCTACGTAACAGGAGGGAAGTTTTATATCATGTGAACGGGAATTTCCTTATTTTATTTTCGATGCTGGTTTGCGGTGAGACCCAAAGGAACTGATGAAGAATTTGCGGTCGAATCGTTGAAAGCGTTGGATTTATGACTTGCTCCGTCGAATGCGAGACATTCTTTAACCAAAGAATTCACAGTCCCTCAGTTTTTCAATGGGTGGGGACCTATAGATTCTAATTTGTTTGGTTTTTACATTTTTTAAAACGTCATAACGCTTTACGGAGAAAGTGACTTTTTCCTTCTAATTTCCCTTTCTCATGGTCCTTTGATATTTAAGAATTTTTTAATGTATGAAAAATACTTGCTCGATTTCTTATATAATTACTATTCCTTTTTTGATTGAGTTTCCGTTTGGGTTATTTTTTTTTTCTCAAATTAGATTTATATATATGGTTTTATTTCTGTGGAATTAGTGCGGGGGATTCGGTTATGATCTCATTTGATATTGGGTTATTTTGCTGGTTTTAGCTTTTCATCACCTAAGTTAACATTTATCAACTACCATATTGAATGATGTCTGTAAGAGTAGACTAATGGTTAGCTGTAATTCATTTCAAAAACTTCAATAGCGTGAAATTCTCAACCTATTCTGAAAGGAAGTTCAGAACTTCTAAACGTATTCATTATACCGGTATATTAAAATGAAATTACATTACTCGCTTAATGAAACTTTTCGCGTCATTTTACGTATGCAAATATACGTTTATTTCGGCTGAAGGCTAAATATGGGAATGTTTTAAGCAATGTATATAGGGTTTTCGTGCAAAATTCAGATTGGCGGAGAACTAGACGCTTTCGTGGATATGTGAGCGAAATAATTTATCGTCGAGGCACCGTGTAGTTCTATCGATTACCTCGCGAGCTTCACTTCCTTCCTCTCATAGGCGGAATAGCAACAACGGGCACGTGCAATGGCGCAATACCACGAGGCCTTCCCTGGTTCTCTTAATCGCGAATTCGCGACGGAACCTAGAGTCGCGTGCTATTGGACAAACACAACTCGAGGGGCTTCTCCTACAAGATTCGAGTTTTTTTCCCCGCAATGCTCGATAATTCTCCTTTCCTCTCCCTCCTTGTCGGTCGTTGGAGGACCCTCTGCTCTGTCGAACGCCGCTGCGTGGCGGAAAAGCCCAAAACGTATACGAGAAGATTTCTTGGAACACGATGCGCCATTGATGACCTTTTCGCTGTCGCTTTGATTCTGAGAATTAGTTTATCGCGTTACAACCAACTAGGTCTACGTTTTTCTTGAGTTCAGCGGAATTATGCTTCATTCATATATACTCATGCATTAATAAATATAATTTTATCTTATAAATGAATGAAGGGCAGCGGACGAGCATTATGATACTAAGATGTTGGGTGGAGTTTGTCTTGGCATAATCTATGTCTATAGTAGTAGGAGTTCTGTCTGTCTGATAAGTAACGATCAGTGCAAATCGATTTATCTATTAAATTTGCCTGGACCTTTCCATAAACGTGGGTAACTCACTAAGAAAGATATTTTTCAGTTCGCGGCAATAAGAAATAATGTTTCTATCTTCTAGACTGGCTTTATGGTTTTATTTCAGTTTGAATATCCACCATCTTTTAGAATGACAACCAGTAAAATTATCGGAACAGTACATTTACATTGCCGGTACAATTTGATAGCATACATGGTGAAAAAAAAAACATACATTTACGTAAATATTTATCTAATGTTGGAAAACATTACAGGACATCCTTTTGTTACTAATTTATTTATTACATTGCATATTGATTATACAAGTATTTTTTTTTTTGTTACGGTAGTTGAAAACAAGTATGTCATCACAATTACTTTGCAAAACCGTTTTTCAATATCAACTATTTTTAACAAACAAATATCCGACCCTTGTTTGGAAGCTTGAATACCGGATATGTTAACAGTGTATCATTACTTATACAATTCGAACAAGGTATATTATTATTATTATCATTATTATTTGACAAAAAAAAAATTACAATAGAGTTGTAAAAGCATAGCTTGACCTTAGCTTATTATGGGAAAAACGACGCCGTGACCCCAATCGTGGTTCAGGGGTCTCTCGCACTTTTGTCGTTCACACTATCATATACTCTATTATATTGTCTAGATGGGTAAATTTGAAACTGGGAACAAATCGCTCGGAAGTGCTGGCCCGAGCTCGGCTGTCGGGGTGGACAGTAGCGAACCATTCGAGCGCAATGCCTGTTCCTCCTTGGCACAATGAATATGAGGGAGGTATACCTTCCAACCGAAGTACATGAATATACCTTTGAAATTACCATCTATGCCCTGTATGGGATATTTTAACAACTTTGGGACGTTTTGTGTGGAATCAAAGAGGATGTAAGTGACCGTTTTTGGAGCTACTTCCGGCACTTGGTTTCTTGGTAGAGTACTTGGTTGACTTTGTGTAAATATCACTCTCCGCCTCAGTAGAGGATATACAGTAAAGCAGACGACATTTTTCAACCAATAATGATATGTCTTGCACAGAAGATAAAATTTGGCGAGAAATTCCCTTAGGTATTGGTAAAGGCTAAAGTGTCTACTCCTCCACTGTATATCATCTATGGTAGAATTGTGCTAACATTCTCCTTTTTAAAAAAATACGTATGTTGTGACTACAACAAATAATTTTTGCGCATGCCCGAAAGATGGTAATTTCGAAAATATTATCATATATTTCTGTTATGATATAAGAGTGTTTTGGTGGTTAGTTTTATATATTATGAGATTCTGCGCATTGAGTTAAGAGCGTAACTATTGTAGCGGGACATCGGCCGCAACAACACGCTTCGGCGATCGCGAGTTCTTCTCCCCTTTATTGTTTAGTGTTTTTGCTTGTTAATTTAATTTGTCCCATTACGAAATTTCATTGTGTAACCGATAGCTATGCTTTGGTGGTTAAGCGTTAAGCGTTTTGAATTAAGCCTAGCAATTGTAAAAGGTAGTGTTGATGGTTTTAACAATTTGAACCTGTCTTTCAAGTAAGATGCACTATGATTAAAATTTATTTCCGGAAGTAAGTTACGTTACAATAAACCCTACTTTGATATTTTCACTCTCAGCTTCTTCGTTATTTTTATCGTTTACTAAAGCATCTCTATTTTTCAATTCCATTAAATTCTTAATGGACAAAATGTAACCCAACCTTTATTATGTTTGAAATCCACGCGTAGATATGGCGAAGTTGTAGCCCAAACTAGCTACGTTTATCAGAAAAAAGGTATATTTATTTTTATAAGTGTCATTGATCATTTAGTACTTAGCAAAGCTAGTACCACTGAAAATATATTTCGCTACAGACATACTGGAGCTGAAGCTTGTTTCGAAACACAGAAAAGCTGTCCAGTTAAAAGATTAATTTTAGCCCCGTAGGGCAATCATTGTACGCCCATTGAAACACCCTCGAATTACATTTGCGAGCCCCGACTGGGCCCGACCGATGAAATAAATGGTCTTCAAATCCAAACATACTGGGCTGGCAATTCTCCCCTAATTTTAAACCGTAACGAATTTTCTCGGCATTTATAAACCAGCGGGCTTTGACGCCATCTAGCATATGCAACCCCCTCCCCAATTTATATTAAAAGAGAGAAGATAATAATGAAAACCGTCATTTATAGAAGGAAGAAGGGGTATTTTAGTCGCTATATTTTCAACCTTTGAAGTCAATATCTTGAAAGCGAGAACGGTCTACCAATATGCCACATCTACGGACGTTTCTACGCGTGTACTTTATACTGGGTTGCAAGCTGTGACCGGTATGGTTTGGAAATTCAGTACTCACGGAGAAAGGTCGAAAAATGTACAGTTTATTTTGGGGGTAGATATCTGGGGCTTGCAAGTGTGAATGATGAAGTTGCTTTTGTTTTGTCCAACTCTGATGAAAAACTATTGGTAAACGAGAAGATTACCCATTCTTTCAAGGACTGTACATTGTTAAACTATGTTAAGGACATGCATTTAGAACGCCGCTTAAGAACACTATTAGCGCATATTAAGGAATTTTATCTATTTTTACATTTTCAAAAGTTAGTTTAAAAAGCTTCGATGAATTAAAAACTTCTTTTAAAAAGTTTCGCATTAACACTTGCACGGCAACGCACCCTGGTATGGGAGTCGTGAGCAACTTTTAAGGGCACGAGTTCCCAACAACATAACCCAATCTGTAGGAGGCACCTAGCGGTGGCGGCTGTTAAACGACTCGAAACTTCTTTTAATGATAAAGTAGTGTACTGAATATGCCGGGAAGCAGCGCTCGGTGGGGGGTTGGCTTCTCGGCACGACGCATCCCGGCTCGTACCTTGTTGTACTTTTACCTAAATGCGTTCAGGTAGAGGAGAGGGAGCCTTAATGGGGAAATAGATTGAAGCCGGGGTTCCTGGCTATCTGAGAGGGGTTCGGAAGAAGAGAAAGCACACCTACATATCGTGGCCCAGACCATCCGCTAATTGCAATTATGCTGATGACCCGTGGCAAGCAAACGCGCATGGCATAGTAAATAGAACAGGGAACGTTCCTAAAGAAGAGAGAAAAGGACTCGGACATGTCCAGGTGGTATTACCGCTCGGGTTTGTTTATTGGAATGCCTTATAATCCATCTTATTAACTCTGACAGAAGACGGTTTGACCAAGATAGTTTCGACGTATCTTGTCCATGTACTTAGGACCATCTATCATTGAAATTTCGTATGATGTACGACTAAAAGATTACCTCGAATTCGCAGTTAGACCAACCCCCTCTTAAAATGGATGTTGTGGATTGGAACTACTAACAGTTTTGTGAAGACAAATTGCAGCTCCATGATAAAACCTTGCCCTAAGTTCTAAACAGTACAGTTTCAGGGCAGATACAAATTAACAATGGGCTAGGGTTGTATTTGGTAAAGAAATTGTCTTGATTTTGTGGTTGCATGGGACATATTAACATATCATTATGAAGAAGTATGGTGTCATCTCTAGCTTGAGAGTAAACTTGTAGGTCAAATCCAACAGTTCCTTCAATATGGCTTACTTCAATCCCTATCTAACGGTGTTGTTTAAACTATTTAGGTGTGATCCATGTCCGAATTTCTTAATGAAGGATCCCTAACTTTTGATCCTAGCTGACTTATTCCCCCCCCCTCTACACAACTTCGTTTATATCTTGGCTGACTCCAGGAGGCTGGTCATAGCTTCCTGAGCTTAAATCAATACCTTACTCCTCTCTCTTTTATCTCGCTCCCCTACCTATATATATATTTTTTACAATTTCAGCCCACCCATACCTGAGTTTTTCCCATTCCCCATGCACTCGTGTAGACCAGTACTCTAGTAGACAAAGGAAAGATAGTCAGAACCTAATATGTAGTATATTGTCTGTGGCGTCATCAGGGCTTGTATTACAGAAAAAAAATAATGACAAAGAAAGAAAAAAACCTAAGCGTTCTTTGCTGTATTTTCGTTCCTTGGATTTAACCAAGGGATGTTTTACCTTTGTCAAGAACTCACTTAAGAGATGAGAAATATTTTCAGCGTTTCTTGTATTATCCGATGCTTTCCCAGGCTCTCCCATGCATAGTCGCATTGTGAAATTACAATTCATATATTCTCAGGTCTAATATAAGTTCTTGCATTGATTAATATAGAGAATATTTGAAAAAAGACCACAATGTCGGTAGATTTGAATGATCCATCACAAGTTTAATTTTTGACTACCATCACTGGTTTCATGGAACCTATATTTTTAGTTTCGTCCAAGACAGTACTGCCCCTCCTTACCATACGTTTGACGTTGTGTTGTTTCTCTACGTCTATGATGTATCTCTTCAATATTATTTTCTCTTCCTTGCATGGCTCGTTGCCCAATTCCTACAATCGCCTTTTCATTTTTTTATACGAGCTCACCCTACAAATTTTGATGACGAAATATAATTTCCTAATTAATTTTTTCTCTCTCTAACGTTCATTCGGCTTTTGTTATTTGCGTCGCGTGGCTTTCGATAATTTGTACGTCGATTAATAATTCAACGTATGACTGAAACGATATTTAGCCGGTGAAACGAAATTGTTATTGCGCATTACTGGATTCCGAGGTAGTAAGTCCATCGTAATTTAACTTGTATTGCACGCAAATTAAAATGATTTCAATTGGACATGAGTCGTCCTTTGAAAGTGGCGTCAGTTCTAGCCTAAATGTCTGCGTTCCTGTGGTGAAAAGGAACGCAAAACCTTGTCTGACTGTCTGTTGGTAACGCTTCATCTGTTAATTGTATGAGTTCCCGTAGATGGCGTTTATTACTATCGCAGTCCAAATGAGTATTCACGCATGCACAAGGTTTATAAATATAGATTTTACTTTTGAAGGTACTAATAAGTGTTATAAAAAGAAATAGAAACAAAGACTAATTATTAACTCTTTTTCATAGAGACTAAACATAAAGGTGTAGAAATGAGATGAAATCCAATATATAAGCGAGGCTTATTAACGTATAATTGTTGGAATTAAAATTTAAAATTATGAATGAATATCAACATTTTAATCAGAAGTCAATACCTTTTTTATAAATACTCAAATTATTTTGAAATGTAGCCAATTTCCAATCAAGATAATCAGCATTTTTGGGGAATCCCAAAGTTTGCATGGCTCTTTTAACGAAGCTTCGTTAATTATAAAATCATTCGCGATCGAGGTCATGCTCAAAAATAATTAGGAAGGTACCGAAATTGTTATGATATACTGGATTTCGCTAATGGTATTGATTTTTTTTGCGAGGGAAATCCGGGAAAACCTTTTTTATATTAGAAATGAAACAAAATTAACCAGACTCGTTAAGATATGTTAATTCTTACACTAGTAATCCATCGGCCAGTAACTATTTCCAAACACCAAGAAATATATCCCAATAATTTTGCCTATTTTTGCAAAAGTGCAAACAGTGTTATATGTATGCATACTTTTGTTAGCTCGTCACAATTGTGCCATGTTGACATCGAGTTTCTCCTCATCTGTTAGTATCATTGAAGTACAGTAAACATTCCCCGTGTCACCTCTATAATTTAATGATAGAAGATATTACCACTCTTTTCTAATTACTCCATGTCTCTTTCAATTTTATAAAGCTTTGAATTCGGATATTGATGGTTCTCGATAACCAGGTTTTCGAAATCTAAAAATAGTCTTCCTGTAACGCCTCTGGAGGGTATTTTTGCATTATTTTTCGGTTTCGTCATTAGCGTGGTACAGGGATTAGAAATTGGCGGGAGGAGAAAAGGATTTAAGCCTTAGCGCGTGAGCCGCCTCACTGGAATAGTGATTGTTTCTATAAACGATGGTTACGTTATTAATTACAAGCCGTGACTAATTGATTTCTTTGCCGAACCCCGACACCTCCGAGTGAATAGTAATGTTTGATCAATTTGCATAATGAATTTTTCTATCCACCCCCCCTCTTCGTAGCTATATCTAGTTTTATAACTAGGGTCATACAGTGTTACGTATCGCTTGATCAACAAGATGTCGCAGACGTAAAAAATATTCTTTTTTTTTGCGTATTTGTGTTCCACACTTCAATGAAGTAAAGTGTCTTGCATTCACAAACCCCACTTCGCTGTAGGTACACGTTACTTGTCCCCTTAAAATATTTAGATAAACACGTCAGATTATAAACCGGATCACTAATTAATCTTTTGTAATAATAATAATCTATAATCTGAAAAATATTATAACCCATATATTTCCTTTTTTTCCAGAACTGTTGAAGTAAGACAGACAAAGCGTCGTAACCTAACTATCCGGACTTCTGATCGAACCGAAACATACTGTATAACAGAGCGCCTCTGGACTTGCTAAAAGGCAACGCGTCTTTGTATAAATCGGTGAAGGTATCGTTACATTTTTTTATTTTTTATCATTTTTAAGTCTCGTACTGTAATAAATGATGGAGCAGCCGACACGATCCCAGTTTCTGATTAAACGACTCGCGTTTGTAAACTCTCTCGCGTCGTGGGTTCCATAAAGTTCTTTACCAGTACCAAACCTCCAGGGTTCAAAAATTGCATTTTTTTTTCCAACTCGGTGTGGAAGTTTTAGGGGGATAATGCCATACATATTAAACAGCCAAGCATCCTCTACTTATTGTTCCCGAAAAACCCTGTTATTTAATAATTTTTTTTTCAAAAGGAGTGATTATTAACGATCTAATTAATTAGGACGACTTACTCTAATCTCGACCACAAATATAATTGATCGGTTTTTTTGTACTTTCAAGTTGTTGCCTTTTCGAAAAAATAACGTTTCAATTAAGCGTGATGAGCTAATTTCGTGTATTTTTAATTAAAATTAAGATAGAAGTCACTTTTTAATGATAAGCCACGTATTTTTCTTGGGAAACTTTGCGTTATGGATATGTAATATCTAGAGATGGGCCGATACCAGTTTTAACCGATACCGATATCATTCGATACTTGGGAAACCGATACGTACCGATACCGATATTTTAGCCGATCCTTCGAATAAACCGATATTAAACCGATACCGATATATTAACCGATATCAATAAGAAAATAGATGCTATAATATAGGTTGTAGAGATGGGTCGATACTGATCCCATATCGGTATCGGTACCGATATTTGACTTTAAACGATATATCGGTATTGTTTGACAATGAACCGATATTTTTCCTTAAAAAATATCGAGTAGAAATATCGGTTCATTTTTAACCGATACCGATATATCGGTTAAAGTCAAATATCGGTACCGATACCGATATGGGATCGGTATCGGCCCATCTCTAGTAATATCCAAAGAAATTCTATAACAATATCCTACAGTTAGTGTCAGGAAAGGTTGTCGTGATTCACAGATTGAACAATATAAGTTCTTCATAGACCATTTCGATGTTAGCTAAGAGGGAAAGACACGGGGGTAAAATTTTGGCTTCCATCTCGCTTTTCGACGCCTGCGTTGTAGTCTTTTGTATCATGAGAGTGCGTAGAGACGGCATTGTATGTCCCGATACTGAGGGTTGCCTACGCCATTTTTTACATCAAAAGGGTCTATTCAAGCTGGCAGTGAATACGGTACCGAATCAGCCAAGATATATCTGTCACTTTGGCTGCATTCCACAATTAAATTCACGAAATATTTTAATTTCGGAAAATTTATGAAACGTGAAGTTAACTATAAACGACAACAATCACGTCATTGGCCGGAAACAGCTCGTTGTAGATTCCCCGTAAATTTTCCGCCAAGGATTTACCCTCGAATAAATACTATAAAGATCCAGTAATAAAAATTCCCCGTGCACTTACACGCTTCAACGTGTCTTTTATACGAATGTCTCCTTTTGTCCCAATGTAGATGGAGCGCGATGCCGGTTCCGTCGCCAATCCCGCGCACGCTCATTAAAGCATCCTTCATCGTGCCGCAACATCTTCCCTTCATAAACACAACAAACCACTAGAAATAGGCCTATCTAGTCCTTCGTTAAATCCTTTCACGGGGATGGACAATGTTTGCGTTTTCAAGTACCCGCGTGCGACAACCTAAGCTTGAAGCCTGGCTATTACTAAAAGTTCACCAAATGACGTGCGACACGAAGGCTCCTTTATAAAATATCATCTATGGGTTTCTGCTCAGACTGTTGTCTTTCATCAAATGGACTTCCGCTATTACCAAATTAAATTTGAAAGGTTGAGTTTATGAATATACTTTGCTTGAGTTGTCGCGGAAACTGCCAGTCTTTTTCTCTTAACTAGCCACGCGACCGAGTATGGTTGCGCGTGAAGCGTGACGCGCCTAACGCACGCGTGCCAGGAACGTGGCTTTGAGCTTATATCAGCTTCACACTTGACCGTCAACCCGTGAAACGTCGTGACGCGTAGGCGTAGATAAGCGTGGCGCGTGGGGAATTCGGGGAAGCGAATGAAACCCTCTAGGTGTAGGATAAAAAGTTTCCTAAGAGGGGCAGGTACGTGCCGGTGGGTGAAGATGAGCTAAAGAGATGTTCGGCGGTCACGGCTGGTATCTTCGAACTCTTTTTCCCCTCCCCTTATATCCTTCGAGTATATGCTAGTACTCTTTCTTGATGGAAAGGTCAAGTTCGTTACGATCGACAGCGTGTGCTGTCTTCTTACAGCTTTTAATTCCCTTCTATTCAACCTTCTCTATCTCTGCGTGTTTTTAGTCGTTGCGATATCTTGGTGAGTGTCACTTCGTGAAGAACATCTTTCCAATAACAAATCAGGCACGCAACGTCATCGTTGAGAATGTCATTTATGTGTTTTGGAACAGGAGTATTTAGTTAGTGTTCACTATATGACATAGTCCATGCATGATATGTAAAAAGTATCACTAGAATTCTTGCGTAGGTCAAATGAAGTTTATTTTTAACAACTATACGCCTTCGTTGTCCAAATTCTTTTAGCTGACCGTGACTCTTCGCCTTTGTTCTTTAGTTGACCTCGCCCTACTTGAACCATTTCAAGTCAATCAGAGTGAAACGTCCGAATAAAAAAAAACCCCGATGTACTACATTTCGTCTCCATAATCACACACTCTCGGACTAAACATTTTTGAAGAAATAAACGCGTAATTCTATTGAAAATACTCGGTGGTGTATAAAAAACCATAAAGCTCCCAGATCTAAATCATTCATTTGATGGCGAAACGAATAAGATTATATATATTTTTATTCCACGTTGATACCTAGCCTCAAGGGGTCCGTTCATTGTGATTTAGGTCTAATTATTTAGCTGTACATAAAATACGCTTGTTTAGCTTGTTGATATTGTGTTACAACTAGGTCAGAAGGAGATTTTTATATTTCTCGAAAATTAGGTATTTTTTCTTTTATGGAATGTTCTTGAATTTCTTTAGGTCGAAAAATATTTATCAGTTTTGGCAAAGCTCTCGAAAACTACGTTAATTATTGTTTAAAGTGATTTGTATTTCCTTTTAAACATTCCACTTCAAATACGCTTACATTATGAATGATTAAAATTGAAAAACTAGAGCAAACAGCTTAATGCTGGCAAAATAAAATGAAAATATGTTCAAGGCCTATATTAACGCTAAGTCTATCTTTAGACACTTATCGAAAACGGATCAATTGTTTAAAAGTTTTTCCTAATCACTTTTTTCGCAACAAAACGAACGAAAAAACAAGGAGTTTGCCAATGATATATTTAAGAGTATAACTTCAAACTTAGAACAATCTATCAATCAAAATAGGAAAAACATGGAAAAATTAAGGTTAAATGGCATTAAAGGCTGTATAAAAATTCGAAATCGAGAAAAACAGCACTTAAAAAACCGCGATCGAGTATCAAAACAAATCAATGTCAGATTTTTGTATAGAAAATTTCCCACGAAAAAATACTTGGAAAGATCAGTCCATGCACCTAACCCCTTTTAGTAGGTTCCCCTTTGATACCTTCTCCATAAACGTAACCCAAAATCGGAAATCCAAGTTGCTAGATGAAATGGTTTAGGCGTTGGGAATGATGGAATTCAGTAAGCTCCGACTAACGCGTCAATTTGCTTACGTGATAACTTCAACAGCTCTTGATTGGCTGACTTTAGTAAAAATAAAGGGAGGGGCTAATATACAGGGCACCTGTTCTACGTTTCTTCATCTGAGGACTGAAATCCGTTTTCTCATTTGAGAAATATGATCGTGAGACTTTTAACGCTCAACCATTTCATCTACAAACGGTGCCGATATCGAAAAATATGCTTTACAGGGTTTCATAATCCGCGATTGATTGACGCGTGCGCCCTCTCTCGGTTCGATTTCCAAGCCGACACTACGCGGAAATGGTAAAGGCGCGCTTCAATTAAAGCCTCTTTATAAAATTCGATCCCTTGACGCCTTTTTGACAGCTACGTGTAGTTACGATCGTAGTGAAAAACATCGACGACCTGATAAGAAATAGTAATTTATACTTGAAGCGCGGCCAGGGGTCAAAGGGGCCTAGGCAAGCTAAAAATTGCTCCTATTGGCATGTGTAATAGATTTCTAACTGCTTGAAAAATGAAAAACAGTTTATTCCCGTTTTTGTTTGACGTAAGATCGTACATAACTCAATGGATGAAAGCGAGTTCTTCTAGTATGATTTTAAACACTCATTTTTTTCCATCGTCTCTATAGGCCCTGAAACAAACACAATAGCTTACTTACTGGTAAGAAAAAATCATTAAAAAAATGGCGGCAAAGGATGGAACAAATCCGAATTGCCTTATTCCAATAGAATGAGTTCTGTTCAGTTCAAAATACTGAAGAAAGAAATATTTTAGTTTCGTCAGGTATGTTCATGGAATTTAGATTTGTTCAAATTTTTTTTTTCTTTCCTTTTGAGTACCTTTGTATTGCGGGTTAATCATGCCCCTGTAAAATGATCTGCCTCAAAAATGTTACTGAGTCTGTTTCAATTTAGAAGAAAGGATATACATGTATATTTCTATGCATATTGATAATGTTTTGCATAAAATACTGCGAATTTATATTAGGGGCAAGTTCTCAATCAATTTTCAACTTTCCCTTCTATAACCAATATTTACCTTTTTCCGTTATAAAAAAAATGAATATTGACAACAAATTATATTTATTAACTATTTAAATAATAATAATAAAAAATGTTTATTTCTATCGATACGCAAGAGATAATTTAATATCATAGTACTAGAGCAAATTGGCTGTATCAAGAACATAGTTGACGAAGGCCATGGAGAACGCCTCTCGGCTTCGATAATTCTTTCAGTTTTAATAAGATCCGTTAACAACTTCACGGGAGATTTTAATTTAAACGCCTACAATGCTAAGCCTATTTCGACTTATTCCATCCAGCCAGATTCTTTTATAGCGTAGAAAGACCGTTGATTGTATTCTGCACGTTTCAAAATATTCATTAAAAAGTTTCGTTTTGAATTTTGAAATTTCGCGCTTTGTCAATTGATAAATTAATGTCAAGTGATTAGTTAATGTGGTCGGACGTGAGGAAGAGAACACGGTTTTAAATATAAGGATAGGGGGGTTTAATATTCTGTACCACGCCTCGTCGCTGTCTGATTGACAGGTCCGATTAAAAAACTGCCGGAAAAACCCAGGCCTCTTTCGCGCGAGCCGCTCTCGACTTTTTTTTCCCAGAATGCCCAAAAATATATACTTCCATATACATTTAGAGGGAGTAACCACTGGCGATGTCACTTGAGCATATTTTTGACTCCAAATGGCTATTGTGGTCCCGTAATGGCGCTCGTAACTCCTAACACAAGGTTGAATTCGAGGTATCCTTACCACACCACATCAGGAAGTTAAATAGAACGACGTGAAGTGTAACTGTTCTGTTAGTGACCGAGTGTGACCTGACTTTCAACATTACTTAGTAAATATTACTATTAAAACATTCTTACTGTTGTGGTTAGCTCCTTGTCTCGTCATATAATCAAAGGTGTTAGAATTTCTTAAATCGCCCAAAGGTGAATCTAGTAAAATATTTTGATCGCAGAATCAAGGCAGCCTATAGTTATGTAGGAGAAAGACCTTCAGTACTAACCCAGGGTTTTTGCGCTACACATATACTCCCACTGTCGATGGAATTTCCTTCTCAGTGTTTTTCCCTCTTTACGTATTGTTAGCTAATTTAAAAGGGTGCACAATATGGTAATAGATGAGTTTATTCGTGGTAGGTAGGTGTGGTGGTATCGACGCTTATGTCATGAATTGGAATTCCTGAGCTATATTTTCTTGATAGGTTTCAATTTAAGGAACCCAAGGTCTTATCGTGGACGAGGTAATCATGTGTTTTTGACGATTTATGGGCTTTTATAATGGATATTTTGACCTTTGATTATCGTATGCAAATTTTTGGATTGGATTCAAAAATAATTACTTTGCTCAGTAATCCACTTTTTACAACCCGATTACTGCCAGGTTAACCATTCACAAAGTACACTCATAACCTTATAGTGCATAAATATGGGTTTACCGCAGAGCTTCTATCTATGAAGTTTCACCCACGTCACCTCATGACAAGCTCTCAGTAACCAGTGACAAACTTATGGAACATATCTTATGAATTTATGTTTCAACACGTACTTATATAGAATATAATGGACTTACGATTTCGTATAATTTTCAAAACTAATCCAAGCGCAAAATCAATTATTGATGTTTAATTTTCCTCATCAATGATAGTTTTTCTTTGTAATTTAAATTTTTATAATCGTGAAAATTTAGGTACATTTTCCGGGAAACGTCCATTACAAAAATAAGATTAAAAAAAATGTATTTTCTTTTATTGAAAGGAAGTCGTTTATTAAAGACAGTCATCCCCGCAAATATACGTAATCAATGTCCTGCTTAACTTCCGGTAGCCTTGTTATTTCCTGTGAGGCAATTCTTCGAGTATAAATCATTTAAGCCACCGCGCTATCTCTAATTAAGTTCAAAATCGTTACTTCATACGTTATTGTCTTTAAACTCTTTTCGTACCCACTACTAACCCACTTTTAGCCGTCCCGTTAAATTATATCTCATTAAATACTTATTTAAATAAAATTTAAAAACTTATTTCGTTGTTTACGGAGACAGGTTATAAACCAACTTTCAAGGGAACTTTAGTAAAATATTCCATTTTTTGATACAGTTGATACGTTAAGAATATAGAATTTAAATATTTCTTAAGCCTTTTTTGAAAAACTGACCCTGTAAAATTTTGACAAGATACTTTGACACGTGACCTTTCGAGATTGTGGGTGTTTCTCGCAACTATAATTTGCTTAACAATGCAAAATATATTTTGAAATTTTGATATACATTCTTTGTAGGTCTTAGCTTGCACCAAAACTCCCATGATAAATTTTGGCAAACCATGTTGATTATAATTATATGAAAACAATTATATCGCGAACGGCGCCCCATAGATTAGAGACTCTAATTATTTATTCTTATAAATACTTCCAAGAGCATGAATGACGTAGAAATAAAACCTATAATTACATCTTAAGCATTTTATAATGTAAACTAATTTATATTTAGCAGGTTTTGATCTACAAAATATGTTCACCAAGAACCAAAAGCGGATCCAATTTTGTCAGAGAGGAGACAGTATCGTTATAAAGACCTTGATTGCGTTGTTAATACCATACTGGCCACTACACGAGGTTTATATTTGTCTCTGCTAATATAAGTTCATAAGAGATATGTTCCATGAGTTTGTCACTGGTTACTGAGATCTTGTCATGAAGTGACGTGGGTGAAACGTCATAGATACTCGTAAAGCGACGCGCGGTGAGGCGCTGTCAATGGCTAAGTACAAACTAAATAAGAAGCAAAAGCGAGTGTTGTCAATTCTTGTGTCGTTGGTATAGGTAGTGTCATACTTACGGAACATATCTTATAAACTTATGCTTATATTAATATTTGAAGCTACAATTAGGTAAATTACAATGTATCTTTATTTTTCTGGGACAATTATATATATCTTTACAAAATCATAAATGTTTAAATGTTCAATTAAATTAATTTAAACTGAAAAAAAAAGCTGAAATTCTTTTGAAAAATGGTATATAAACATAACGCAGAAAGAGAAAGAAAGCACAAATTAATAGTTTCAACGTTTAAAACTGTCAGTTATGTTGAAAAAGCTCTTTGTGTTCATTTATTCTTTTATATTATTATATTTTTGTTTGAAAAACTTTTAAATTGAAATCGGGAAATTCCCAGATTCAAGGTCTTATTACGAGAGCTTCGTATTTATATTAAATCCGGAGTTTAATACTGTAACAAAATATAAAAGCTCAAGCTTAAAAATTAAATCCAAATTTTTAATTTAATTTTTTTCTTTCTTCTTGAAAGGATACGGGTTAAATGATATGCCTAAGGTATGAATATTAATTATGTCTTATTACGAGCTTTGGGGTAAGTCCTCAATTATTAGCGATCTTAATTTTTCTTCCCCCTTCATTCTGATATTTAGATAGAGGCGATTTATAATGAGAAAAACCAATACTTTGTAATTATAAATTTTGCCCAATTAATAATTACATTCAATTTTTAATGTCTTCATTATTTCGGAGGTAAAATTCCTTATGATTTTTTTTAAATCGATTATAAACAGCATTCCACACAACCTTCTGCATAAATGTTTACACTTACAGAGTCTGAGAGCGTTATGAGACAAACAAAGGTGAGTTTTAGGTTTGTTTGTGAGGCGATTTATCTAAAAATATCAGTTTTGTTTGCATTACTGTGCCACTCAAGTCTTTAAAACTCTTTGCTTTTATTATTATAGTTTGAGGGACTGAGAGGTACGCGCCATCTAGGCTAAATTCCTGCAACTTATAGACCTAAGTTGTTTTTATATTATTAAAAACATTTTATTTACTGGCCTAGAATAAAAATGTTTTAAATTGTATGTTATTTTTCATTAATTAGGTTAACTCATTTAATAACTGATAGCCATTCTTCAAAAATCACGAATAAATATTATTAAATTATGAAAAAAAACTAGTTAATTCAATGGGCTCAAAATTACGTTTCCTTCAATTCATTCTAATTACATGTAACATAATTCCTTTCATTTAAAATTTTTTCCCTCATTGCTTTTATCATTGAAAAAATCTCAAGCTTGTGTCGGAGTAATTAGTGGGGCATCCGTCCGTTTTAAAAGGGGATAGTGGCGCGCACTCAAGGGGGCAATTTAAAATTGAGAAATACCAATCACCCCTATGCTCTATGAATTAAAAAAAATCAAGTTGCCCGCTTCGATCTCTCTTTTAATCGAGCTACATTTCTTTAGCTTAAATTTTTGTCGCTTGTTGTTTTTTTTTCTTTTAGCTATCGGAAAGTGGGACAAGTATCGAAGATGAATGAAATCAGTAATACCAGAAGTCCATTAAATTAGCCTAGGAAGTAACCAATAGCGGGGTTTGGGACTCCCCTCTCTTGTGTAGAAAACTGAAGAAGGGCGACACATACGCCACCTCGCGTTTTTTTTCTCAGAATTAAAAGTTAATTAGATTTAGTTTTGGCAAATTAGCCAATTGGATTTTCAATTAATCTCTTTCGCCGATTTGAAGTTAAAAAATTACTTCCCAATTAGCAGTAAAATAATTAAATATAATAACTATTTTCAATTAGTAAAAAAACTGTAATAACGTGAAAAAACTGTAATAACGTGAAAAAACAGTAATAACGTGAAAAAAACAGTAATAACGTGAAAAAACAGTAATAACGTGAAAAAAACAGTAATAACGTGAAAAAAACAGTAATAACGTGAAAAAAAACAGTAATAACGTGAAAAAAAACAGTAATAACGTGAAAAAATTGTAATAACGCGGAAAAACTGTAATAACGTGACAAAATTGTAATAACGTGGAAAAACTGTAATAACGTGACAAAATTGTAATAACGTGGAAAAACTGTAACCAGAGCTGTGCTAATTAGCTGGCAACTAATTACATTATAATTAGCAATTAGATAAATGTTTATGAACTAATTAATTAGACAATTAGCAATTAGATAAATATTTATGAACTAATTAACTAGCCAATTAGCAATTAGACATAGAAACTGAAATTAGTAATCTTTTTCAAACTAATTATTTACCAATTTCTTATTAATTACTTGTCTAATTAAGGTGAAAAAAGAAACCGTAAGTAGCAAATAACACCATAAAGGTGCCCATGGATTTCCTGTTCTGCCTTTGGTAATGCAAGGTTTAACGCAGAGCTGTGCTAATTTATTAGTTAGCTAATTAAAATTCTAACTAATTAGCATTTTTTACTAATTTAAAATTATAATTGAATTTTAACTAATTTACTGCTAATTGGGATGTAATTATAATTAATTAGTATACATCGGAAAGGTAATAATCTAATTAAAAATTAATTAGATTTAGTTTTGGCAAATTAGCCAATTGGATTTTCAATTAATCTCTTTCGCCGATTTGAAGTTAAAAAATTACTTCCCAATTAGCAGTAAAGTAATTAAAATTCAATTACCATTTTCAATTAGTAAAAAACTGTAATAACGTGGAAAAACTGTAATAACCAGAGATGTGCTAATTAGCTGGCAACTAATTACATTATAATTAGCAATTAGATAAATGTTTATGGACTAATTAATTAGGAAATTAGCAATCAGATTAATATTTATGAATTAGTTAATTAGCCAATTAGCAATTAGATTAGTAAAAAGATTCAAGCATTTAGAGTCGATTGAATTTTTTTTCAATAAAAGTTAATTTTCAATGTCAAAATTGTAAACTCAGTATTCAATCCACAATATCTTTGGATCTAATGGTCCAAATGTTATGAAACTAATGAGAGGTGTGTTACAATATATTGTATCAGAAGTATATAATACTTCTCTACGAGAATTTCAAATTCTACTTAGTTGTCAAGGAGGGCCAAGAAGAAAAAAAGCTTCCTCGCAGCGGTACTCTGCTTGTTCGATGACATTCTGAGTTACCTTGGTTATGCGCAACACGTGACCACGCAAATCCAATTTAAAAAATAGCGGGTTTTTCATGCTAGCTTAGGACTTTGAAGCAACGCCGCCTATATTACGTGTTGACTGCACTTGTAGTGATATTTTTTTAATTTTATCGGGCGTTAACTCGACCCTCCCACAATCTTTAATCCATCTTAAACACTTATCTACTAGAGCTTTTAGTGTAGGGAAAGAGTAAAAAGCCGTCACCGTCATCAAAACGTACTTTAAGTGAGCCTATAAGGTAATTTAAACTTTTAATTACGTGTTGGAGGGAGGGGCTCTATACTAGGCTATGAGTCGGACTGAAGTAAATGCTAACCGTTCTCCATTCCTGCTTCTAAAATTAAATCTATCCCTGGTATAGTAATTAAATTAGTAACTTGAAAAATATGCTAAACATAAAGGAAAATATTACATTCACAATAGAGAATTACTAGATTTGAGAGTTGTATTCCCGCCTAATCCAGGTGTAGATTATTAATATATGTGTATTGAGGAAGGTAAGCTCTTTCAGTTCGTAAAAGGGTCCCAAAAATTAATTTAAAAAATGCATTTCTTTATTTAGTTTGTGAAAAGACGGGCGTTAAGTGTTTAATTTTGATCCTTTACATGTTCTTTCAGTAACCATCTAAAGAGATGGGGACCGCGGTTTGGACGTTTCTCTTCATCCCCCCCATCCTAAAAGGTAAGACCATGGACTCGATTTACATATTCTCAACTCTGCATAAGCTTTCAGTAGTAATACTTCTCAAGTAAGAAAAAGCACGTTAAAGTATTTTTAGCCACATCGTATGACGTACATCTACGGTGAGGCTCTTAGTTCGACCTGCCCTGTTGTTGTTGTCCCCGTCGTCGTCCCCGTCGTGCCAGTATACCCACCTTTGGCTGTATAAGAGTTTTCGTTAGTCGTTGAAGGGAAAGTGAAAGGGAGAGAATTGTGGTGAGGTGATATTTTTCGTTCGTCTACTTATGAAGGGAATTATGATAGTTAGGTTAAGCTATATATACTCTCCCTTTAAAATTCGTCTCACCCGTCGTCGCCGTCCACAATACGATTTCACACTTATAATACCGCTCCCCTATTTCAACATTGAAAAAAATGGAGGGGAATTTATAATCTAGGCAAGGAAAATATATGCTGATGTTATTTTTGGAATGGTCTTAAGGCACTGGTATATTACAATTATTGAGTGTTTTACCGAATTCTTTCTCTTTCAAACGCTTCTGGCCATAAGTTCATGTTAGAAATTTTTAAGATTCGATAAGTATGCGTAGGCATAAGTTGTATATTAAAAGTTTCTTTACGTGTATTAATTGAACGTTAAGTACGTAATCATTTTAGCACTGTTAAAGGTAACTCGATCATCGAAGTGATAATCACTAAAACTTTCTGTTATTCTATTAAGGGTTACTTGTGTGTAATCATTTTAGCATGGTTAAAGCTAAAACCTCGTTTTTATAATGGCCTTACGGGTAATCATTTTAGCAATGTTAAGGGTAGCGCATGGAGGGGCTACTCACTCAAGTTTTCTCTTGGCGTCGCACTATTACAATTATAACATAAATAAATTTATTGAAGTAAGGATTACTGGCAATCATTTTAGCACAGATAAAAGTAGTAATAGTTAGTAGCTATTCACGTAAATTTTATGTATACGCCTGTTAAGTACGGTACGATGTGGCTACTATTATGAGCCCAGCCCTTGGCCCATCTTGTTTAACTTTTATTTATTAGAAATTTTGTTTAATCAAATCTTTCGTGTTCAAGCATTATTATTTGCCGGTTCAAGCAAATTAATGAATATTTCTGTTTAGTTCTATCATGGAAGAACTAATTTCTTTATCTATATATAAATCAAAGTTCTGACTGACAAACTGACTGATAATCAACGCCCAGTCCAAACTGCTTGCCCTAGAAGGCTGAAAATTTGCAGGAACGTTACTCATAAGTAGTAGGCGCGTACTAAGAAAGATTTTTCCAATCCGCCGCCATTTTAATAAATGGCGCCCCGAAATGTAAAAAATCTTCTATATGCAACAAAGTCCGCGCGTTTCAACCGATTTCGCAAATATTTAGTACACTGGTTTCCTTTAACCTATAGACGGGCTGAATGGTCTTTTGGGTTCAATTTGTTGCCATCTTTTTCAATGGCGGCCAGAAATTTAAAAACCCTTCTTTATGGAATAATGTCCGCGTGAAAAGTAGTAAAAATGTCCCGACGGGCTGACTGGCAACGCCGAGTGCCTTCGCTCCTAGGGTGCTACAAAAATATTAGTCATCAGTAAAATCTACCTATTCTTTATATAATTTTGATGGAAGTTCTTATTACACGCGAGCGACGCCTTGGGTAACAGCTAGTTTATTATAATTACAGATGTTCGGTATTGATTCAAACGTTCCTGGCAATTCCGACGTTACTCTATTCCTTGCCGCCATATTGGTATTTCTTTCTAAGCTATAAAAGTTTATGTTTTGAGGCATACCAAGTACAATATATGAGGGGTCCGACTATAGCAAAAAAAAGCGTACGGAATTTCGGGATTTCTTCTTGATTTCGCCTAAGATTTCGGAATTTCCTCTTTGATTTCGTAATTTATTGATTACTTCAAAGATTTCGCGAGAAGCGTACGGGATTTCGTGTAAATGTCGGACCACTCGACAATGTATATTTTAATAGTGAGATTGAAGTAGTTTATAGTGTCACCGAGGCGCTAAACACTCGCGCATTCTGGCCTCAGTGTAGAAAAGCGCTACTTGGGAGAGCTAATATATTTAAATCCCTCCACCGGACTGAAACAATGGTTGGGTAGTTATTTTTGTTTATTAATTGGTCTTAGTTCCGAGGTAGTTATTCAGCAAACTCTGGGTTATCAAAACAAATAATTTAATACGAAGTTGTAACAAGACGACCCAAGGGTTGGGCTCATAAGAGTAGCCACATCGTACCATACTTCGATGCGCATCTTTTAATAGTGGTAAACAGTGGTACCCGTAAAGAAAATCGGAGTGAATAGCCCATCGATACTCTAACAAAAAATTAGAACCCTTAATCCTTATTTCAATAAATTTACTTACGTTATAAGTGAATATCCGGGACCACAAGCTAGTACTTTCTTTTAAAACTCTTGTCGATTTGTGGAGAAATAGACGTGTTTTCGGAACGTTCCCCTTTCGCTAGCTCGAGATAGAAGCTCTCCAGGATTACAGATTAACAAGTTTTTTTTTTAGTTTTTACAAAACGATCATTTATTCTGTCAGGTTACACAAAAACGTTAAGCACTAAATACAAATTAAACATCGGATACAAAGAATACTTTCAGTGTGTTGTGGAGGGGTAATAAATAAACATAATAATAATAATAATATAAACGAGGTGGAGATTCTTTGGTACAGTTAAATTAAGAAGGTCAAGAGGGCAAAGGCACTGGAAGTTTAAAAAGTGGCGTCAAGCCATGATTACGGAGGAAATTTTGAGGGTCAGACGACCGTGATTGCAATGCACTAATTCGGCCAATAATAATTTTATGATGTTTACGGGTTAAGTTATTCACGAGGGAGTCAAAATCATTAGGCTCAAACCCGAGGCGCGGGATTTGACTATACAATTCATAAAAAATTCGTCGTAAGATAAGGAAAGCCAGGTTGCACACGTCATGACCTCGACCGCGAGCCAAAAGCCAGGTGTCGGCAATGTCATGCTGGTGAGCCCGAGCAAACGAGATCCAGCGGAGGATATGTAAACTCACCGATTCAAAAACAGGGCAAGTAAGATAAATGTGGCCAAGTGTACCTAGCGCAGGACAAAAAGGGCAAAATGGAGTGACGTAGTCATTGTGAAGATGGACGAGACGCGTGGGGCAGGGAAGACTACCATGCAGGAGCCTCCATTGAAGACCGTTTTCCATCCGTGTGGAGAAAAGGGAGAAACGGGACGGGCGCCAAAGATCTGCATGCCTGCGAAGAAGTAAATCCTCAAGCAAGCATGAAGGGGTGACTGGTGTTGGTGGAATGACATTAAAGTGCACTAGAAATCGATAAATAGATCTAGTCACCGAAAAATCCGTCAGATCTACACTGCAGTTTCCAAAGAAGAGATTGGCATGGAGGGAGTACGACGGTGTTGCGGATCCCCCGAAAATATGTCCGTGAATAACTCCGTAATTGTCAAAAATGGTGGGGAAGGTGGAGATTACTGAAGTTTTGATCAGGTCAAAAGTTTTGAGCTGAAAACGCGAAGGGCGGTCTACTACAATGGCAGACTCTAAGGTGTGCCAGCGTAGAGTACGGTGATTAATAAGGTCACCAATGGTTCGTATACCAGCAGTTTTAAGACGGGAGTGAAGTGAACCAAAAAGCGGCTCACCATCCTTCTCCTGGACAAAGCGGTTATCGAAAATATTGATGGAAAATACTGTCACGCGGTCGCATAAGTCTAGCGACAATTGAATTGGGGAAGAAAACCACGCTTTCAGACACGAACCATGGAATGGAACCGAAGAAAACGAGAGGTGTGGGTTTTCAAAATATGTCTTAAGATCGCGGAGATCAGGGAAATGGCTCCGAAGAACCGCGAAGGCGGTGTTGCAGTAAGGTGCCAAGACAGGATCCCCACGAAGGAGGTCAGCCGCTTGGACAAGACGAAAAGCGCGATTACAGATTAACAAAGCTTGTTTTACAATTACGAAGGTGCATTTTTGTAACTATTAAGGGTTGGTCGCTTTAGAAATTGAAAGCTCAAGGTTTTTACTTCTGTTATTTTTGTATTCAAGGTTGGGTGGGTTTTTATCTTTTTACTATTTTTCACTTTCACTTACGCTTAGTCTATCTATACATGATTAATAATATATATGCAATTTTAATTTAAACAGTTAACTTATTCCATAAAAACGCGCAAATTACTTTCCTAATTTTTCAACACTCAGTGACTTTACGCACTTCCTATCTGGACGCAAAGGCATAATGCTACGTTTTGCCACCAAATACCCTGGTTCTCCATCCTAACAACCTCGTTTTCCACCGTAGGATATTACCGTGGAAAAACAGGGGAAATTCTAAGCCGATTAAAATTTGTTAATAATGGAAATTTTCTTATTATTTTCAGTACCAGCTGGACTCAACACTCGGAAGTTACACGTTTATAAAAATATTCTTATTATTTTCATTATTAATCTTTTTAATAAAATCTAATGTATCAATGAAATAAATTTCAAAATAAAAACCTGCATTAATATTTATAAAATATTATTTGATAAAATTATTTCTATTTATAAGCTTATTAATTATAGTTATGGCGTCAAATAATAAAAAGAATAAAAGACTTTAACCAAAGTTATAAATGATTACAACATTTTTGAAAAGTATTTTAATTACAAATTGTTATAAAATCCGAATGTATCAAATGGAATAGATTTCGAAATAAAATATTGAATTAATATTTATAAGTCTGCCTGATAAATTTATTATTACTTGTAAGCTTACTAATTATATTTAGTGACTAAGGTATAGAAACTTGCTTCATACCTCTGAATTAGAGTATGATTAAAGTGCTTGCTCAACATAGTAGAGCCGTCAGTCGAGTATGATGACTTGAGAACAATGACACACTCTTAATGAACAGTCAGAATAATTGGCTTCATCCAATGAATATTTTGAGTACAGAATCAAAGTTATAATGAATGATTTTATTCGAAGTGCATTGGACTGAAGCGTGACATAGCAGCCACTCAAAACTAATGCTTACTTTGGCTAGTGCTGGTTACATAAAAGTGTATGTGTGATAGTGAACGGATTGATCAAACGGGGTCACGTGACTTATGACGTCAGATCACGTGACCTATGACGTCAAATCACGTGACCAATGACGTCGGATCACGTGACCTATGACGTCAAATCACACGACCTATGATGTCAAATCACGTGACCTATGACGTCATATCACGTGACCTATGACGTCAAATCACGTGGCCTATGACGTCAGATCACGTGACCTATGACGTCAGATCACATGACCTATGACGTCAGATCACGCGACCTATGACGTCAAATCACGCGACCTATGACGTCAAATCACGCGACCTATGACGTCAAATCACGCGACCTATGACGTCAAATCACGTGACAAATGACGTCAAATCACGTGGCCTATGACGTCAGATCACGTGACCTATGACGTCAGATCACGTGGCTAATGACGTCACCAAAGTAATTGACGTGTGACGTCACGACAGATGTTAATGGTAATAGGTAATGATTGTCCATTCAGTTAGGCCTCGCGTTCATTCATTTAGGCCTTGCGTTCATTCATTTAGGCCTAGCGTTCATTCATATAGGCCTAGCAGTGTTCAGCTATTTGGATTTCGTGCCCGAGATAGTGCGCACCCGAGTCCGCGCATAGGAGATTTTAGCGCCCCCCGACGTTGGAAATTTACTTAGTTGGAAGTTACGCATCAGCCGGTTCATTCGTTGCCTGGAAGCGGTCGAGGAAAGTCGCTTGGAAAAACCTTTCTCACTCAGTTGATCATTACGGGTCAGCCGGCTCATTCGTTGCCTGGAAGCTGTCAGGAAAGTCGCTTGGGAAAACCTTTCTCGCTTAGCTGGTCGTGATCCCGGCTTTTGAGGTCGATTTTTGATCGTTCCGTCATTTCGCTGATAGTTTTTGCCGAGGACTCAAGCTGAATTCAAAGCTCAACGGCGGCCATTGCTTCGCCTCGTGGTACTTTAACAGTCGGTAAGCCTAACCTTTCCAATAATCCAAACTCATCTAGCTCCCCTTAAATTATTTCTTTTATTTCAAATATTTAAATTAATTAGGCAGTGTTAAATGTTAGTGAATTTTATTTATTTATTAAAAATCAAGTAAAATAAATAATATTTTACAACGAGATGTTGGACAAGAGAGAATCCCTTAATAATTAGTTTAGGGGCTATTATTATAATCTATTAAACGGGGTACGTAATTAATTTAGAGATAACGCGTTAGATTTTCGGAAATCAGGTCCCCCCCCCCAAGAGAAAATTTTAAAACACGAGGACCGTAAGCCTAAATTGAGCCGTGTCTTATTAAACTCTAGTTATTTTACGGATACTGTCTGTGGGAATAGTTTTAAAATAAATGGAAGGTTTTCCTAAAATTAGTATAGGGGCTATTATTAATTAATTTAGAGCTAAAGCGACAGATTTTCGAAAATCAAGTCCCGCAGAGATAGTTTTAAGACACGTGGACGTTTGCCCTAAGCCTAAGTTCAGCCTTGTCCAATTTCAACTCAAGTTTTTGTTTATGGGTTCTATCTGTGGGAATAGGTTTAAATAAATGGCAGGTTTCCTAAAATTGGCGAAGAAGATATTTTAAATCATTATTCTATTAAAAGGGGCAAGCAATTTAGTTTATATAAATGTCAGCTTTTCTTTAAATTAATTTAGGGGATATTTTAAATCAATTTCATTATTAAGCTGCGTAATTTAAAATAAATAAATAGAAGGTTTTTCTGAAATTAGTTTAGGGGATGTTTTAAATTATTTTCATTATCAAGTTACATAATTTAATTTTAAATAAAGGGCTGGTTTTCTTAAAATTATTTTCTATTCAATTTTGAGAAATAATTAGCTAGCGAGAGTATTTAATTCAGGGTGGAAATCACGGTAGTCAAGTCTTTCTTTAATTTAGGGTGGAAATTAGTTGGTGTAGTTCGTCTCGGTTTGTCAATTTGGTAGCCAGTTTTTTAATAAAGGACATCCTTTTCTTAAATCATTTAAATCTACGAGATTACTATGTTAGTAGGCAATAGTTTAATATGTGTTATATGTTTTCATTTATAGATGTGGATGATTTTCTTGGATTTTTCTGTCGCTGGTCATTCCGAGACGTATCCTTCCAGATGACATACTTTGTTCCGATTGAGGCAAGACAAAGCTGTTCTGGACTTGCTATGTATCATTCCTGATGACATGCTTCGTTGGATTCACGTTACATGATGTCTTCTGGACTTGCTCTTTCTCTCAGCGCTGACTTAAAAGATATGGAGGAAATCATCGAAGCTAGAAGACACAAAATACATCATTTTTACTTGCAATTTTTTCATGTAACCACTTAACTTATTTTTTTTGCTTGCAAATTTTATCTGTAGCTACTTATTATTTATTTTTGCGTTCAAGCTTTAACTTACAAAGCCCTTTAATAATTTTTTTGTTCGAAATTTTTGTAAACACTTAGGTTTTTTTGTTTTTCATTGAATAAATTTTGCCTTAAACCTCGTTCTTTCTTTTCTTGAATTTTTAATATACTAGACTTGGTTTCGATTTTTTAGCCTCTGGACTTAGGGGGATATTTTTAGGCCCTTTTTAAGCTTTTTAATAAATAAAAAAGGCAAAAACATTACAAAAAAATTTTTTTTTATATAAAAAAAATATTTTTTTTTATAAAATATATAAAAAAATTAATAAAAATACAAAAAAAGCACGCAAAAAAGGTCAAAAAAATGATTATAAGTCCAGCGCTTGTTTTTTTCGTTCCATCCCTAGTATCGAAACTTTAAGCTATACTTACTGAACCACCCCCCACGTAAGCCTTGCGGGCCCAATTTAAATTTAACAAGTCCCCTGTTTAACTCGGGAATTATTAAATTTAAACTAGGGCCCGCTGTGGAGCCCCCAAAACCAGGAAACTTCGTCCTTAGCATGGGATTTCCAATGAAAGTCCACTCGATGATAGAAGTCCTCCACTCGATGATAGAAGTCCTCCACTCGATGATAGAAGTCCTCCACTCGAAGATAGAAGTCCTCCACTCGATGATAGAAGTCCTCCACTCGATGATAGAAGTCCTCCACTCGATGATAGAAGTCCTCCACTCGCTGATAGAAGTCCTCCACTCGAGAGAATGTTCCTGCGCAAGAGAAATTCTTATTATTATTTAGAGAAAATAGCACATGCATAACTTCAAATTAAATACCTTAATATGAAAATCCACTTCAATATTCTTGCATGATGTAACGTAAAATGTTCGGGCAGAAAACAAATTATTATTATTTGACAAATTGCACACGCGTAACATTAAACTAAATACCTTAGTATGGGGAAGTAAAATAATACCATAAAAACCTAAGCCTTGATTTAATAATAATAATAATCTAAGCTTTGTCTTTGATTGATAATGATAATAATAAAGGCTTTGTTTATTGGAAACCCGCTTAAAATCGTGTTTACTTTTAAAGGACAAAGCGTATAAGCAACCTTCTACCTTAAACATAAATCAGAAATTTATTTAGATCCTACAAAACTCCCTCAAAGAGTTGCCAAACGCTTTTCCCCTAAAAATATTTATAATTAAAATCATAAACTAGATGCCTTAATACCGCAAAGGGAATCTCACCCTTAAAATCCTGATTACGTTCATTATTCTTAAAAGGGAGGGCTAGGACCAGTTTTCACCTATTCCATATTTCAGCATTTTATTTATGTCCTGGCGAAACAAAATCCCTACATAGAAAAGGACACAAGCGCTTTCCTTCTAAGAATAAATATAATAATAAATAATAAACTAAATACCCCAATAATTGCCCATGCTGTTTGACAGGCTGTCAAAATAGTCTTTTTTGCTAATGAGATTCCCTTTAAACGGATAAAATCAAAGTGTAGACCTGAATTGAGAATGGAACTGTCCTGTTAATATTGCTAAAGTTACTATTAATAAGATTTAGTTACTTCACTGAGAGCCTAAAATGTCTAAATTGTTTTCCTAGTGAGATTCAGTTTCAACGGATAAAATCAAAGTGTAGACCTGAATTGTAATGGGTTCATTGACCTGATTAATATAGGGTGCATTTTGTCAATAATAATAATTCATTCTAGAATCCAACATAAATTTCTCCTTTGGAAACAGATGATAGCTAAAAAATAAAATCATATTGCAGGGAGCCCAGCGGTCCTATAAGTATTATAAAATGCTATATATTTGAACCTGTCCCATATTATCTTATAATTTCATGAAAGGTCCTATTATATCCTATACTCTTGACTTGGTCTTACAACCTATACTCTTGACTTGGTCTTATATCCTATACTCTTGACTTGGTCTTATATCCTATACTCTTGACTTGGTCTTATATCCTATACTCTTGACTTGGTCTTATATCCTATACTCTTGACTTGGTCTTATATCCTATACTCTTGACTTGGTCTTATATCCTATACTCTTGACTTGGTCTTATATCCTATACTCTTGACTTGGTCTTATATCCTATACTCTTGACTTGGTCTTATATCCTATACTCTTGACTTGGTCTTATATCCTATACTCTTGACTTGGTCTTATATCCTATACTCTTGACTTGGTCTTATATTATCCTATACTCTTGACTTGGTCTTATATTATCCTATACTCTTGACTTGGTCTTATATCCTACACTCTTGACTTGGTCTTATATCCTACACTCTTGACTTGGTCTTACATCCTACACTCTTGACTTGGTCTTACATCCTACACTCTTGACTTGGTCTTACATCCTACACTCTTGACTTGGTCTTACATCCTACACTCTTGACTTGGTCTTACATCCTACACTCTTGACTTGGTCTTACATCCTACACTCTTGACTTGGTCTTACATCCTACACTCTTGACTTGGTCTTACATCCTACACTCTTGACTTGGTCTTACATCCTACACTCTTGACTTGGTCTTACATCCTACACTCTTGACTTGGTCTTACATCCTACACTCTTGACTTGGTCTTACATCCTACACTCTTGACTTGGTCTTACATCCTACACTCTTGGCTTGGTCTTACATCCTACACTCTTGGCTTGGTCTTACATCCTACACTCTTGGCTTGGTCTTACATCCTACACTCTTGGCTTGGTCTTACATCCTACACTCTTGACATATATAAAATCCTATATTTCACATAAAACACCCTTTTTCTACTATAAAATCCTATATTTCATATTTTACCATAAGGAATAAAAAAATTTGGCTTAGATCCCTAGTGTTGCCTTGGGCCCCAGCCCCCCCCCCTGGGAAAAATAATGATCGGCGCCCCTGAACTAGGCAACTCGTGCCAATCTGATATGCTTTGGTTCAATTGGTTCACTTGAAGGGTCAATTAGCAATAAATTAAGTTAATTGAAACTATTCAGATTGATCTTTCAAAAATGTTTCTTACTGTGACATTTTCTGCCGGAGTTAAAAAATTTCCGCCCAGCTAAGTGGCTTAAAATAACACAGCAATATCTTATAATAACTTTTCAATAAATGAATTATGCAAACTGAAAAGGAAGGGTCAGTTTACAATAAAATTCCGCAATTTAAAAATTGCATTCTTAATCTATCAACAACTTATGATAAATTAAGATTTGTACATGGGTTTACGCATTTGAGCCGCACACTATTAATCTGAAAGGTGAATCTGAACGTTTTCCCTTAAAAATCGCGGAACAGAAAATTTACCCCAGCTCAGAGAAACTAACCTTGCATTTGCCAAAACGGAGGACAAGATTAAAGCGATCTTAATTAAAGATAAAGTTTAAAGTTCATAAACATCCAATACAGCCTAGATAATTTCACTACGTTTACACACTTAGGCTGTAATTTGTACGGCTTGATTAATAAACTTGTAACCCTTATACTCTTGATTTTGGCAAAATTTAGTTTGAAAGTTGAAAACTTGAAACATAGTACGCACTAACAAATAAGGCTAGGCCTTGGTCACACTAAGCCTAACCTCGTTGACGCAATTTACGGACCCAGGGTTTAGCTTGATTTTCGCAGATTTTCATTGCCAATTTTAAATTAAAATTAATAAACAAACATTTTCACTTAAAATACGATTAAAAATTATGATAAAAACCTTAATAAATTACCAAATCCGGGTTATTTTAGCCAGCGTTACGGACAGTCGTGAAATCTTCAACCGTCCTTAAGGTGACGTGTCATAATTCTGACGACACACTCGATCACGCGCTCAACTCGAGCAGATTGCGTGCGTGAGCACAAAATGAGTGCGCTATGGCTGTGTCTATTCGCCCATGCAGCGTTGTGTGGCTATGCCAACATAGAGCAGTATTCTATGAGTCACAAATATATCGAAGGCAATATAATGAAACTTCTGTTTTTAGTCCATTAAAAGTACTCCACGGAAATGTTGCTTGTCACCATGGAGTAGCATTTAAGGAGACAAAAATACGTATAAAGCAATATTACAGGAACTTTCGTTGTCACTACAATAAAACTTCCGGCGATTAGGAATAAGTTGCATTGAAACGTTAATGATTTTTAGGGGAAAACCTTTGCCATTTTCATTTGCAGTATTTCCGTGGAGTAATTTTAATGGAGTGAAAACGAAAGCTTCAAAGAAGTGCCACCATTGAGCGATATCATATGAGTCATAAATACATTAAAGGCGATGTAAGTTTTATAGTTGCTTTAATATTGGAATTTAAAACGGCAAACATTTTCCCCCCAAAACCGTTGACGTTTCAATTGGCATTTTCCATGAAAATCTAGCCCTAGTTTAGGAGGGAATACAACATAATAACGCACAGGTCCTCGTGGAAGGATGGTCTTTTTTATACCATTTCTGATTTGGTAGATTATTATAGAGTAATGGCAGTACTACGTATGCAAACGTCATACCCTTCTATCTCTTAGCTCAGTGTCATCCCCCTACTGGGCGCGTACAGTATTCCCTCTTACAAGAGCGCGACCAGAGGGAGGGTACACAGTCTACACCCCTCTCTACCGTCACTAGTCTATTTATGTTATTTTTGGAAGTGCTCTAGAGCTTCTGTAATTTTAATCTTTGATTAAAGTCTCTTAAATGACGATACTCCCAACTTCAGAAGTTTTGGACTGTTCTGGATCGACCATTATCTTTAAATCTCAACTTAAAAGAATGTATTTGAACTTTTACACCTGCATTTAAGGGCGATCAGTCGATATGTTTCATAAGGAATTCATAGAGTTAATGGGAATCATTGTGCCCTCTGTGTCCCTTTTTAGTTTGTACGCGCGCTTTGTGGGCTGGTCACGAGTACTATCCGTCAGGTCCCATTATTTAGACTTCTTTTTTACTTAAAAAAAATGTATAAATTTACGTACTTAATCAAAATTTTTTGAGCGTATTTCGAGTTTCATTTCATATCAAAAACTATTCAATTGAAGTTACAAATTTTGTGAAAATATCTTACACCCTTGAAGACCATGAGATGTCTATGGAATAAATTTGAAAAATTACTGAAATCATTTGGGAAGCTATAGGGAATCTCTTGTAAAATCACATTGGATATGATTTCGAAATATCACCTCTTCGTCGCAACTCGGCAAAAAATACGGAGTAAAGCAATAAACAATCGTTTGAAGGGTTAATTTTATTTCAAAACTAGAGCAATAATAGCCACTATAACGTCCTTGCGTAATCATTTCATAAATCGTATCATTTTGCCCTTTGCGGTGATATCCGAAGAAAAAAGCACTTCATAAATGATGACCTCGAATCATTCTTCGTTGATTTTCTACGACGAACTTGGTTAAACGGTGCTCGCTATCAGTTTAAAAGTTTTTCTCCTCGAGTTAATGGATATTTAAGTGGTTGCTATAATTCTGTTGGTTTAAAGTCTCTTACCTATTTCGTCATCATAAGGAGACTTTTTCTGGAAACCGGTTCAACAATATCAAGTTGTAACATTTGAAAACAGATAAAGTTTCGTAACGTAGGAGTAAAATTTAAATTCGTATTAAAGGCGTAGTATAGCTGTATAACACGGCAAGAATTTGAAGAAAAAAAAATTGTATAAATCCTTCTTTGAAAGGGGGGAATCATGTGGAGAAGTCAACTTTGAGGTTTTTGGCATTTGATGATTTGATCATTGGGAAAATTGAAGAATCTTTAGTTAAAATAGACATTTTGATCATAAACGTCTAAGCAGGGCTAGATTTAATTTTAGAAGTAGGAATGGAGAACGGTTAGTATTTACTTCAGTCCGAGTCATAGCCCAGTATAGAGCCCCTCCCCCCAACAAGTAGCGAAAAGGACTCACTTAAACTACTTTTTGATGACGTTGCTGACGGGGACGGCGAAAACTACGTAATTCCTATGACTCGCCTCTTCTTTCATACCCCTCCGTCTCGTGCAAGGGGGTCCGGGACTTTGATGTGCGCCCACATTACTCTGTTCTCCATTCTTACTTCTAAAATTAAATTTATCCCTGGTCTAAGATATCGCGAAATGTTACAATACCTTTGAGATGGGGAGGCGAAAGGGGGTTTTATCTACGATGTTCTCTTTCTCTTTTTACACGATCCACAAAAAATGTCGCGCGTAGATAATTTCGTTTTAATTGTTTTGACACCGTATATGAAAAGATAAAAAATTTCAAGTTTAGTCTTGGCATTCGTTAAGGAACTCTGTCGCTGATGAGTTCTGGTTTCATTAAATTATCCTTTGTGTATGAAGAAATTTCAAAACGAGCATAAATTATCCTGTTGAACCTCTACTTTGACTTTATTACGCTGTATTATTATTATGATTACGACGAATTAAAATCGGGGTTGTATATGTATCAATTAAATTTATAGCGTATATAGCTCATTAGGAGACATAATAAACAAAAACTTGTTTTTATGTATTTAAAATGCTTTGATATCTAAAAACATATATAAGTATGCAATAACCTATTTGTATTTTGTTAATTATAAGTCCATAAAATGTAAAGTTTTTTTGAAGAATAAATAATAAATATCTTCAAGAATAATTGGTTATTTGGAGCTAGTACTGGTATATATTTTGATCTGTAATTAAGTTATATCATGAGGTGGAAGGTCACTAAAAGATCTTGCAGGGCACTGTTTCTATTAAATCTGATAGTTCCAAATCCAGTTTCGATTAAAAATATTTTGATAGGGTTATTTTACGTCATATATGAAAGTCATACAATTACACTCCAATTACGTAGTGATTGCTTCATCATTCCAAGATATAAAAAAGGCCTAAAGTTATTAGACACGCTTATCTCGATCGTAAATCTGTCATCAAGAAATAATCCTCATGGGAATTAACTATATACACGAAGTTAACCAACGCTTCACCACCCAATAATTTAGTTCTTTTTAATTACAGCCTAACTCAAAACATAAATCTCGTATCGACAGTACGTATATATAATTAAGGACCAAATAGATCTATTTAAAGTAATATAAGGGGGGAAGGGGGCAATTGACGAAGGTCGACATTTTCGAGTCATTCCAGACAATTTTACCCATCCCAAAAAATAGTTGTCTACCGTTCGTTAAAAGGTAGAAAATTCATTCGACCTATCAACACTCGGGTTTTTATTTTTAATCTTTCCGGAGCTCAGTCAAATTGATCTCAATTAAATAATTTTTAATGGATTTAGTTTCAATTTCCATTCTTTTCACGTAGACGCCCCTGCAACAGTCGACGTGCCAAAGCGTCTTGGGAGGCCTTTACTTAAGGCTGGTTTTCATCGACCAAAGTTTCACGGAACCGTAAAAACATTCCGCATGTTTGGAGAAATTCTTCAAAAAATAACCGGTGTGCGAGACCAAGGCTTACCTTTTCATGTTGAAAATACGATTAGGCCTATAGCAACTAATGGATTTTGATTTAACTTTATGGTTTTTGTAAAAACGTTCAGTTTCATCATATAAATAACGGTTAAAGCCAAACTTAATTAACAAATTATTCCGGACTGCACGTTTTTAGAAATTCAACCTGACAACACCTTCACTTACGAAAATGGCGTCGAAAAGACCTCTGGCGAGCTGACCAAAATATCACGTCACGCATTCGTCGCATCCTATTGGACACTGCTTTCAATTCCGCGAAAAAAAAATTGTGGGAAAATTAAGACAAATTCCGTGCTTGTCGCCTAGAAATCGCGAAAATTTAGAAAAAACTGCATGGCCCACGTGGATTTTCCTGCGTTTGGGCCAGTGAAAACCAGCCATTACCAACTTTGTTTGATGCGATAGCTTCGTCACCATTATCAAGAACACATAAGATCTGAGAACATTCAAAGATGGAAATGAGCTGCAGTGCTTTGATCTCAAGTTTCCTTCCCCCGCCCCCAAGTCTTAGTTTCCAGTGCATCGTCATGATATTGTGAAACTATAACTCGTAGAAACGTAAGATGGTTATTCATACGATCTCGAGTTTTAAACGCGTTCTTGCCCTTATGTATTTAATATTCCATATAAAGGGATGGTTAGCGTGTCAAAAATAGAGTCAATATATGACTCTATTAACAGAGATTATCTAATAGTTTGATTTTAGTAGTACTTACTTGTCGTCGAACCTCCATCTAATTGTTTGAAGCTTCGGGGTTTTCCATTTTGCGGCGTTTATAATGATCATATTATATTGCTCGCATTTGAAGGACGTCCAATTAAAAGATATTCTAGTGTTTAACGTTAAAATTATTTATTCGAAACGAAATGATGTCCTTAATTGGATGGAATTGAAGGCAACAACATCTAAAATGCTATGGAGGCACAATTAAAAATCGATAAATGATATTAGATTAACAAAATTTCGTAGGACTAGATACATTAGGGCAGTTTAATAAATTCGTTAATAAAAACGTCCTGACTGATTGATTGATTGATTGATTTATGACAAATGTAAAGTCCAAACGCCTTTACCAAAGAAACTTGAAACAAGTTTTATTTTAAAATCTATTGTTTTTTCTTCCGTCTATCTTTGTGACTGGATACTATGTTAAATTTATATTAAAGTAGCTGTAAAATGACTATAAAAAAACCCACATAATTTATTCCAAAGACTGCCTCATTACCAAGACTATTTGTTGATAATTAGGTGGTCCTAAACCGCGTGGAGAACTCCAAATCGAATGTCCACGCGATGCATTACGGGTATCCGCCAGTCTTTTTCGGCTCTGATTACGAAAGCCAGTTCCGTGCCCAACGATCTTAAGTGGCGCGATTGAATTTTTAAGTAGTTAGATTTCTTTACATTTCTCATGCATATAAGGAATTAAGGGCCCCGCGGGTAGCCCTTTTATTTCAACGAGGACATAACAGAATGAAGGAGAGCGATGACAAAATATGGCGAAAAATCCAGAACTTTTTCTATTAAGCCTGCGGGAATTAAGTCTGACCGAGGAAACAAAAGCTTTTCATTGTGTTGTTTTTTTTTCGCTGCCAATTTCCCAGAATATATTAACAAATTTAATCAAATTAAATTGTTAGATTATACCGTGTTTATTCGAATTTAGCAATTTTTTGTGTCTCGCAATCTCTCCCGAAGCTATACGTATCCGGATATTAGTCATTAATCTATTTCATTTCATATAACAGTGCCCGTTTGTAATTGTCTTAATGATAATAATGAGCTTTGGGATGTTTATAAAAACAGTGTACTTTAGCTCAATACTAAAATAATCGTATATCTATTTGAGAAATTGGATTGTTTGATATTTATTTATGTACACTCACAATTTCGTTACCGAATTTGACCGAACTAAACTACCGGAACGTTCTAGAAGTGATTTGGTTGAATTCCTCAAAGGTGGATCCACGAAGTTCTTGCAATTAAGCCTGTAAATATCGTAATAATCTAATTAAGTAAGGGTAGAAAGTATATTTGCTATATAAGAAGATATTCAAGCCAAGACTAACACTATGACGCACTTATCATGATACCAAAGGTAAATAGAATAAACAGAAAGTTAGCAAGTAAGGAGCCTACAAAGCCAACGAAAATGAAATTTAGTGTCCCAGAAGAAAACTCGCAACCAAATGTATTCTAAAACCCCAAATAACCCAAAAGCTGAAATATTATCATTATAAAGGAAAGATCTATAGACTTCGAGTAGTAAACATCATACTGGGCACTACAGAAGGCCAGCACCTCACTTTCAGTTCTTAGTATTTGCCTTTGTTAGGTGTTTCTAATTTATGTCTTCAATATAGGGAGTGTAGACTCTATGCTACCTTTCTAGATTCTAGTGCAAAGTATAGAGCCACTATCTTCATTTCTCAAGCTGTAGTTTTGGAAGTATGTTGATGGCGCAGAACTGGGTGTGGCATCTAGCGGCAAAAGCTCAAACTTAAAAACCAAGTAGTATAACGATAGGTAAATGTTAAAGATAGAAGCTCTTGTTAAATATTTTTACAAATCACATTAGTACATCCTGCTAAGACCAATAAAATACCTAATTTTTATTATTTACGGTAAAATATTTTTATGATTCACGCAGAGATAACAAACACATAATTAGAATCCTTCCTAAGTTGTAACGAGCCAACTGGAGACCCTAATGTTAAAGCCCCATAGAGTAGAAAGTTTGAGTGGGGTCATCTCCAACGCTGCTCCCGTGGATGGCACGCCCCTGACCAGAAGTCCATAACCCCTACCTTTAATAGTGAATAAAGGCATGGTATTGATAACGTTATTGACTTACAAGGGATTAGTTCAATTTTCAGTTAGCTAAGCGCCTAAAATAAAAATTTGAGTTGTACCAAAAACATTTACATCTTTTGTCAATTATCAGTTGTCAGTAGAGAAAAAAAAATTCTTCTTCTTTGTTCCAAGTTTTGTGGGAGACACTTTAAAACAAAGATGTCGCCGCAGTTTCTTTAAAATTGTCTCGAATGGACAATCGCGTTATACTATTAGCCCATGTACCAAACTTACGAGTTATAGGGTTATTTTTCAGTCGTCAAAAGCTCATTTTTATTCATTAGAGGAAACCAGAAAGGCGACGAAAAAAATTAGTCTGACAATGCACTGGTTGAGTCTATTAACTTTGCCCTTTCATTCCTTGGATGTCCGCTATCGTCCATGTCCAGTGCTTCCCCCTACAGTCGACTAATCGGCTTTTCCGCAACGCTTCTTTTTTCCTCACCGACAGTCCGTCCTTTTCTAGGAAGAAATCGCGTGATGGGAGCCTTCGTTCATTCATTATGAATAGAATCCCGAAAGTGAAGGTAGAAGGGAACATCCTGGTAGATACAAAACGGCCTGATCATGGCTCGTGCACCTTTCCATACAAGTATTCTCTTAATAGATATCAGAAATATATCTAGCTTTGGCTTCGTGCCCCGGGAGAAACCTCACGTAGTTTTATCATTAGTTCATAAGATACTTTCCACTGGTATCAAGTTTGTCACTGGTTACAAACTGGAGCTTGCCATGAAGTGACGTAGGTCATAGATTCTCGTAAAGTGATGCCTGGTGAGGCACTGTCAAAGGCTAGGGCAGACTCAATTGGAAGATGGACTGAAAAACCGATTGTGTAGTCAATTCTTGCTTGCCGTTCTCGAACTAGCTCTCACTAAGTTTCTAGCATTACGAAGTAACAGGAAGTATCATACTTATGGAGCATATCTTTGAAACTTGGATTTCTGATATCTACTAGATTTCCGCTATGTGCCATTGTGGGCACTCGGGAACCCCCGTTGAATAGGCGCGTGCGGCGTGATGTTTAATAATTGATGAGGCGCGGGAGAACGCGGCGCGCCAACGATCACGATTTTGTATAGCTGGTAAAACACGAAGACACGCCGTTATGTCCGTATATCTTCTGTATGTACAATATGGGAATAAATAGGCGAAGTATATTATATTAGAGAGAAAATAAATCCCTTTATTGACCCCTTTCTTTTCAGTCTTTCAGTGTAGGGTTAGCGTACAACCGTGCATGGTAATGTACTTTTAAATAGAGAGCTTTTTGATTTATTCTAGGCCTATAATAGATGAATCCGCTTAGCAAGAAGTAATTTTATTTTCCTCCGTAATTTATTTGAGGACTCATTTGCCAACCTATATGCAATAATGATGGAATACAGAATTTGATCTTAACCCATATTTTTACTTCATTTCTATGTCATGTTGCTGTGCGGGTGACTGTTTCTGAGTTATGATTTCAATGTTTTAGGGATGACCCCTTAATTAAATTGGAAATCATTGTCTTTCGGTTTCTCATGTTAATTTTAAGGGGTTATCCCTAAATCTTAACTCGAAAACAGTGTCCCGAATGGCAAAATGCCATAGAAATTACATTTTCGACTCAAAATCGCCCAAAGAACATTATGACAGACTTATTTGATATACAATGTACAGTAAAAGGAAGATGAAGGAAATTCCAGAAGTTTTTAAGTGTACAGGATTCAGCTAAGTACCTTTGAATCACAGCAAAATTCGAGATGATATCCAGAAAATAGACCTTTTTGTCTAAAAATAACTATTTGTACCATTTTGGTACCTGATTTACCTTGAGAGATATTTCAAAGGGAAGATGTAGTGAAGGGTTTTCGGTCTTTTTGGTTTTCAATGTACGTTCCCTGGCTTTCAATAATTACTAATATACGGTATAAAATATAAGAGGTTATCTTCAAGAATGTGGGTTCAAAATTGGTGGGTTGGCGATGATCAATTCAAGGTTCTCCATAAGCTAACGTGCACCAGATACGGTAATTTATTACAAGAATACGAAGTGATTTTCATATTTCTAATTAGAAAGTACGCCAACCTAGTCAAATTATCGAGCATAAATCATAACGTTCCTTAGTTCTCTAGCATGGCTTACAACGAAAAACACAAACTTACTCTCAAAAGGCATATCAATGAGGGAGAAAAACGATTATAAGTAATTATTGAATTACGTGCTCTAACGAAAAATGAGTTGTTAAAAATTAGCCTTATACTGTCGGCTTGCAGATACAATTTAGGAGCGGCGCAATGATTGGTATTTGTTCTGAGAGATTTTAATCCGAGTATTAATGACTAATACCCGTTTCGAACCATGTTCGATAATGATAGTAAATTCGTGAAATAATCTTTAAAATTTTAATAAAATTCGAGTTAAATTTTGCCTTAAAAATGAATACTTTTTCTATAGCTTAATCATATTTTTATGGTGTCCTCCTTCAAAAATCAAGGTTATGGTTAGTAAAGTATTTCTAAAATTATTTGAATGATGTAACGATAGGTAAAGTTTCTCTTTTCTGTGTTAATTAACTTTACTTATTATTATTGTGGTTAAGTATTTAAACTATGCGGTTTAAAATGTTGTTAGTATATTATTTCAATCGTCAACAAACCATATAAGGACCCGAAACGTATGATAACTCCAACCTTTTGCACTTGGTCGTTTTATAAGCTTGTCTGGATGAGAAATTAGGGAATAGTGGGTGGTTGAAACAAACCAGAGATCACGTCGTAACAGCCCAATTCCATCTTTGAAGGTTCTCAAGTCTTACATGTGTTCTCGCTATTACTTTGAAATAATTGGGTTTTCCATCACGCTCACCGAGTGTCCTAAATCGAAAAATCGAGAAATATTTTCGCGAGGTCAACTTTGGGGGTTAATTTCTAGACGTGGGTATTGTTTTGACGCCTTTCTGTCATCGAAATGACCTTTCACCCTCTTTCCTCACTAGAATTCGAATAATAATTTCACGCCGTCTACGTGTTGCGCTTTTCGGGTATCACACCTTTTACCACAGTCAGCCCAAAGCCTTCACACTAATTTTCTTCAGCTGTAAGTTATAGCTACGGGATGGGCGTAGAGCGAAAGGAAATAAGCATTTCCGCAGTATCACTTTCATCTCTGCTCAAACTCATTCAGGCGAAAAATTAGCCGCCAAAACTAACCGCATCCCACGAATACAGACACCTGAGAAGATTCAGTGATGATCCTTTGGTGAGTACAACCACGAGTAACATACTAACTCTAAGTTTGTCCCATTTTCCTTAACGCTGATGTTCTTAAGAAAGTTTTGTTCTAGTGATCAAATTCACGAACTACAAAACCACATCCTCAAACAAGCATGTTGGTTGGTAGCGATAGTGTTACACTAGAAACCCAACGTATTTATGTATTTCGCTAAGTGTCAAACTTATGGTTGTGATGTTTCCTTAGGTACGACCTACATTTATAATTGTTTTTGTCTTTTTTGTGCGTAACCGAATTTTTGTGTTCAAAATAATTAATTTAAACGATGCCAAAATGTATGCGAAAATAGTGAAATAATGTTCTATATCTGAATATGGATATCCATGTATTAATTTAAGTGGTTTCAATAAATTGGTTCATTTCTATAACATGTATAAAATATATTTTTAATACAAAACTGGTTTTATTTTTTTCGAAGAAAGATTTCTGGTTCAAGTTTTCTCGGCTAGATGACGCCTAGGTGTCTAGAGAAATCTTCGTAAGAATTTTTCTTAACCGCTGAATCTAAAGTTATATATAACCAACCTTCTTAGTCTAGAATATTTTGGTGTTTGATCAATAATTCTTTTGTCACACGTTAAAACCTTTGAAACCTTTGAAACTAGACAAGGGGTTCTGTAGATTACCGTACAGAAATACAGTTGAAAAATTACATAGCATTTAATTCTGAACCAAAATTTAATATCACACGAAGTATCGGGCATTCAATAAAGTACAGATGTGACACCCTTTGTTTCATTCTTGATACCATATGGATTCACCATTACACAAAAACATACAAATGAATGTAAAATTTTCTCTTCACTTTACACAAAGCCCATTGGGAGCTGAGCTACTAGATAAGTCAAACACAGGGGTTAAGGGATGAGTCCATCGAAACATTACGAGTATTTGAGTCACTGTGCAATACAAGTCTCTCGTACCTGCCAGGTGGTCCTGAACCCCATAGAGCACCCTACATATCGTACCTTTTTTACACGTTCTCTAAATGAACAGCTGGGATTCGTGGCATTCTTTTAAAAACATTGCGGGGAAGAGATAGAAGTCGTCGGTTCTAATGAATATTTGTCGATGGCCCTTTCATTTCCCCTACCATTGAACAAGCTCTCTTTGGCACCCATGGTTGCGCGCGTCCAATTAGGTTTATTGGCGCCTTTCACCTGCCTCGGGACGAGTTACCCTTAATGCGTTCATTGTGTTTAACATATTAACCAGGAAACGGGAGAAATTCGTTCCATACATGACGTCATATCATCAAATTATTGACCGGAACAGCTGAGTTTTGAACGGAATAGAGGCATACCAGGGAATAAAAAAAGCTTTATACATCGCTGTCACTTTCATTAATTTATTAAAAGATGCATACGCCATATGCGAGACTAGTTATCACTAGATGACTCTATAAAATGAATATAGTGTTGTACGAATTGTTTATTGTAGATTAGCATTACCCTGTATGATAGCTTCACCATGAACATTGGTGATTGGCAGAGTAAACACTTCTACAGGGGCCATAGGAAATACATGGGGATGAATCCGCCTAGATGTTGGCTTCTCACCAGATTAGTGGTAAATATTTTCATTTAAACTAGAATCTATTTTATACCTAAAGAAGCGGTTTTCAACTATTTATAATTTTGGTAGAAGTGACCAAAAATTTTATTTCTCAGTGTTCAACAAGCATAATTAATATTCTGTTAAAATAGCAGAACTTTTACTAAACATTTGAGAAAATATTTAAAAGTCTGAGAGACATTATTTACGAGAGGCTCAGAACACAATTCCGGAGTTAATTATAGACCACCGTAGTCGAAGAGTTATTAACAAAATGACAATATTATTTAATAAAATTATTGGTGGACCCACATTGACTGAAACAAATACGTAACATTTGAGTATACAGTTGGTTTCTGATAAGTCTGCGTGTTCTTTGGATATTTTGCAGGGTTCACGGGTAGTTGAGCGGTTTTCAAAAGAGCGTTTTGGAATAAAGCGGTTCCCAAAACAGCGGTTTGCAAAACCGCGTACAAGCAAAACCGCGGTTGCTGTTTTCGCGTTTCTCAATACAGCGCTATTTCCCAAAACAGCGGTTGCTGTTTCCGCCCAAACTGTGATTCATAGGGAGGGAAATCTCTATTATATTAAGTATATAGGACAAAGATCAATATTATGCAAAAAGGAATATTGTTATATCGGAAGTAAATATAAAATATAATTTTTTGGAAAAGGCACACTATTTTGGGAAGTTAATGAAGATAAACAACAATATTTTGGAAAAGGCGTACTTTCGTACGCTCAAGATATAAACGCTGTAATCAAAATGCGCTGAAACGAGAAATGGCTATAATGGCAAACGCGTTTATGAAAAAGCCGTTTTGGACAATGCTGTTTTGATAACACGCCCAATCGATAGCATACCATTTTGCAGACCCCATATTCTTCGACATATAGTTTGACCCTTAGAACACACCCTTTATTTTTTAGACAGGTCTTGCAAGTTCATTGGGTGCTAAGGGAAGATAGTTTGAGCTCCTCTACTGTATTCACGGTTTATAACCTAACAATATTTTACTATCATTAAGAAAAAAATTGAGATGGCCCCGTAAAAATCCATTAATCTATAATAATCTAATTGTAATTAACGTTAAAATACGTCTAATTAAAGTGGTGATTAATGAAGAAATTAATTCCTAAAGATAACAATGTCTCGCAGGAGGGTAAAATTTTATAAATACTCGAGGGGGGCACGTACCTCAAGTACAAATTTTATTCGTGTCATTTCAAGGTGCTAGAAACAAGGTAAATTCGCCCAGAGATGGTTGAGGATTCGGGGTGATCAAGGGAGAAGTTGGACCACCCATCCAGAGCTTTGTCACCTCGTTCAAAAACGTAATCATGTATTATAACGATTCACAGGTGGTGCACGTAGCTTACACTATAACGGTCCTGGAATATAATATGAACTCAAAGATATCGTACGGCTATACATTCATTTAGACTATATAGAAACCCTCTAATTAAGCTCGTTTTTCAAAAGTGTCCGACTAATTAATGGTGTTTAAGAAAACGGCGTTCGGTAAGACATAAAAGAAAATGAGGACAGCCTCTTTTGTGTTATTTTCAGCTCGACATTCTTTTTTTTATCCGAAAGCCAAAATTTATGACTTTAAATATGGACTAGGGTTTATAAACACAAGCCGAATATTTTCCTTCAAATTTTTTTTCTGTTAAAATTATTTTGGGTGCTCAAATAAACTTCACATACGTTAAAGTCAATATGAAATATATCTACCTAAAGAAGAAATTATTAAATTTTCTGAGAACCATAATTTGAAGTATTTCACCACTTTGAGTCCGCTTACACTCCACGAGATTTAAGGGGTTGTACAGTTTTAATTAGATTACCATAAATCTTTAAATGAAGCTTTGATCTAAAGAAAAGGAGTTTTAAAACTGACAAAATTTAAATTATGCATTTCTCAAAACATGAATACATTTCAAGGACATTTTAAAGAGTGTTTCTGCATGGTAAGTCTAACATAAAATGTAAACATGTACCCATTTCATAGTACAGTTCCGCGCGATATGTCTTACTCCACACATGTGACTATGTTTTAGGGCCAATCAAGTGTTTGGGAACCCATCTCTGTAACAAAATAGACGTACTTCTTGATCTTTGACACTTTCTACACAGTTTAACCCAGAGTTAACGCTTTAATTTATGGCAGACTTATCAAAAACAACCCTTAAATTATATTGGAGAATATAATCTAAGATTAAATGATCATTTTATACTCTACTATCATTTCAATAATTCTCATTTATCATGCACTATAGTCTTACAATGGACACTAAACGAAAAAGTCTCGCAATTGTCATGATTGACAGTTAATTTCTATTAACACGAAATGATAAAAGATGAAGAAAAAGTCTCCGCGACTTGCTGCATGGAATTTTCAATTCACTTTGCAGATGGGGAATGCTATTTTTCCTTGAACTTCGTTAATAGGGTTACGTTACTTGTAATATTTTTAAATCGCGTGAGCCCATTGACGAAGTTCAGTGAATTTTAACATCGAGATGACGATCTCGATGGAATGATTTGTAGCAAGGTAGAAACCCTGTCACAATGTATAAATGGCTTCGGTTTTTTTTAATCGCGCGGCTTTCGTCTGTACCTACCGTTAGACAATCATTCATACGGGGAACTCGCGCGTCATTGATTCTTTAATTTAAAATTTTAAAACTTTGATAAAAACGACTGAACCACTTTTTTTTTATTTTTCGGTGTCTAACCAAGACTAAGCTCCGAATGTCGTCGACGTTAATTCGATTACGAGGAATTGAATGGCGGTACTTCGTCTCTGTCACCTAAGCATCCGCTCAATCCAGTTTTAGTCGCATCAATTAAAGTTTATATTTGGAAAGTAATAAAATAGTACCAATGTGTGCTTCTTTTCATCCGTATATGTTGGGCAGACATGATACTGTTTGAAGTCTGATGTAACTTCACTAAATTGAATAGCAAACATTTAACTGATAGTCTAAGCTAAGTGGGAGATGTGAGCGGTAATTTAGTGTCAGTAATTTAACGGTAATTTACCAGATACCACCGAAAATTACCGTAATTTTACAATGGTAAAATTTCCAAATTTTTTCTCTTAGAGTCCAAACTCTCGACTCTATCTGTAAATGTCATGCAAGTGCACGGATCTCTGTAAGGTTGTTTAAATGAAAGCCTTGCGCTTTTTGGGCAGAACCACTTGGTCTCGCTCGATTGAATAAACTAAGTAAAACCGATAAATAAAGAACTCTGGAATTTTATCTCTTAAAGTAGAATCTCAGTGGGAGTTTACATATCGTGTTTAAGATAAATGCAAAGCCGTTTCGGCAAAAACCAATATTACCCATCGACGAGTTTAGCTATACCAGGAAAGTTCAGCAATAATCTAACGAACAACGTGTCGAAAATCATTCAGTTCGATAGTTAAGAATGAATTATGGCAAAAGGGTTGGAAAACTAATGCAATTTACTCGTAGAAAGGCGTGGTAATAAAATATATTCAATCAAATCGTGCGTGTACCCTTTCTTGGTCTGACTTTAAAACAATCTTTATGAATTGTTGTCGTAGAACGATATATACGGAGATGCATGATTAATTTTCAATATGATCTAAAGCCCGAGTATTGTTATTGGTTTTTCGTTGCCTGCGGTACCGGTTACACTTATCACCACACTTTGTTTTCCCACGGTTGAATCGTTTGAATCACTGTTATGTGGTTAACCTTGAACCAACCATTTTAGGGGCTTAACAACTTGTCAATGAGAAATCGACCATTTCTTTTATCGAAACCTACGCATTTAAAAATAATACAACCTGACTGAAATGGAAATTTAATTAAGTTATAAAATGACTTGGGATTAAATGAAAGACGCCGCTAAGCGGAAAAATCCATACATAAGCATTCTTTATAGATTATGAATTGGTTGTATAACATATTTTGACAGCCACTGTAAAAACGCTGCTAACGAATATCTGTTATTTTTAAATTAACTTCTTAAATTGGAATTGGACACAATGAATAATTTCATAACCCTATAATACTCCTTTAAGCATGGATTGAATTGAACAATGATGCCGTTTCTTAATTTGATCGCGTTGGTGATTGCAATTAGTGTCCCGAGACTAAATGGTTAAGAGTTTTTGATGACGTGAGCTGGATTAAGCCATACATTCGTTTATAAACCAGTTTTGGCGCGGATATAAAGGATTTGATTGAATTAAGGTGATAAAGTCTCGCAAAATTAAAACAGGTTTATTTCAAGCCATCGAATGACAAGATTTGTTAGACCACGTACGTTCCTCGACGCGAGCAAAAATGTTTGTTTATTATTAAGATTCCGTATTTATTTTTACATGCTCTTCTCGGAGTTAATCTTGATTAGATATTTTATTTCGCCATAAATCAAGATGCTTTTAGTATTTTTGTGCTAGGTAAGAGTTTTTTCAGGAATGGGCAATTTTAATCAGCGATAATTTTAGAGATTTGTAAATAAGAAAAACTGAAAAGGTTCGAAAAATAGAAACCCGAGTAAAATGCTACAATTTACACCATTTCATTCATTTGCGTGCAAAGGCAAGATATAATAATTAAAACCATGGATAAACTACAAGAATTGGGTACAAAGATGGGCCAATATTTCGTAGTTGAGATGGTAATAAATAAATCAGCAAGAGGAAAAGCAGGCTATTGATTTAAGCCATAACTGATGCTAGTCAAGAGATGGACTGGACTCGCAGACCATTTGGATAATAAGAAAAACACTCGGCGGCTAAAGTTAATCAACGAGTTGGAGATGAGCGATAATTCGAAAATGTAATCACAGTTTGTGGCTTTAAATCCTTGAAAGAATCCCCCGGTTATCACTCAAAGTCGGGGGAGGATCAGTCACTCTCCTCGAGCACTAAGATCGAATAGGAACAAGTTGGATACGTTACTTTAAGGTTTCGATTCAAATCCAAGGACAATATATTTTTCCCTTACCATTAGAAATAAGGTTCAGTCAGTATTTAACTAGCAATGGTCTACAATAACTAGGTACTCGAAGCAATGAAAAATTACAGATTTCAATCGCAACTACAAGGACGTATTTTATGAAACCTACGCAATCACAATAGCGGATGAAACTAGAAGAGCCACAAATCTGGAACCTTTTTAACCATTCGGTAACGCGGGAGAAAGCTATTTTTACATGAAACGGCGATACGTCAATTGTGACTGTTCCTTTCGGAGGCGCGAATTTGACGGGCACTTTGGCACCTCCATTTACACCTGGACTGATGAGAAACTGCGGGGGTTAAAGCCGCTAGCCGCGTTTTTGGCCAGCGTTACAGCTCTTGGAGCTAGAAAAAGAGATTTTCTTATTTCTGACCCCATACCGATTCCGATTTCGCCTTCCAAGAAAATAAACCGCGACGGCGAATTATCGTCGGCTTAAAGCAGATCGCGCGTTTATGCCAGTGATTGAGAGTGCCACTATATTGGGGGCTTCCCGGTACCGAAGAGGCGTTTTATTAACTCCAAGGGGTCAAATATTACGGCCGCTTAACTTTTCTACTACCACCACGATAAACGTGTATGCCCCGGGTCAGCCACAGTTGTATGTTACAGATGCGCTCCTGAATCTCCGGTTGCCTAACAGGTTTTCTAACTTACTATAACAACTACTTCCATGCACGTGCTTTACTCTCTCAAGTATTTAGAACAAGTTGGCACTTCTTATAAGAAGCCACTTTCGTTTAAAGTTCATCTGACCAGGCAACGTTTTGAAAATCATATTTGTGTTTAGACACGTGCATGGTCAGATTCGATTTTAAAATATTTACCATTTCACAAGTGAACGCCTGATCACTTGGGCATAAATAGGCCTTAGCTACATCATCCATAGTTTAATGTAATAGTATCTTTGTAATAGCAATGTCTAACAAACATCACTTGGGGCGAAACTCGCGTAAACCACTTAGAACCATCCTTAATATGTCACATTTTCATCTCAAATCCTAAATTCCCTGCAAAGATTTCACGATATTTATACCTGGCGAGTTACTGGAAAATATCAATAGGATTTTAACAAAACCCTAGATTAAGCCTATAGATATAAAAAGTATTTTCGGGGGAGTGAAGATAAAGGCCCTACCAGCAGCTGACCGAGTTCAAATCCCAGTTAAACCTGTCAAATTTGACCGATGAAAACGTTGATATTTATCAGACTTTTTTTTATATAAAAATTCTTGTTGAAATTGAACATTGAGATGCAAATTACTTTCTATTCGAGGAAGTTTCTTGAATCACGGAAATAAGAATGATTTCTTGATCTATTTTCTAGTCCCCATTATTTTTATTGTCCTGAATAACATGGTTCTTGATGAAATGTATCGATGCATTATGCATTGATCTTTCTGCGTGTTAAAAGCCAAGGTCCATATTTAGGACATCACCGCGTTGGTCATAGGCTTAAGAAAACCATGTAAATGACACTGTTGTTAGTACGGTTCCACTAGTGATTCTCCATATAGTCAGTGAAAAATTGAAGGTCTACGTCTGAAAGAAGAGTTCAACCCTTGATGTAACGAAACGTATAAGACAAAGTTCCCTGAGTAAATTCGTGTGAATGGAATTATACATTTTAGTTTCACTGTATTTTGGTACTTAAATAAAGGCCTAGATGCTATTCCTTTAGTAGAATTTCTTGCACTTAATAATTATAGTTTTAAAAGTTTAATTGCCAAGTATAACGAAAATGTTCATTGACACCTATCTCATTCGAAACGCCAAAGCATGGCAAATAATAAGTAAATGCTATCATCACGCGAATCCTGCTTGTAATTTCGGCTAGCCCTAACCCCCTAAAGCAACAAATACATCTTAAAACACATAAGAGAAATAAATTCCAATTATAAGTTCAACTGAATATGTAATTACACTTAACTTAAGTATCCCTCGCAGCCGTATAAGCTATTTTTGTTTCTAACGAAGATTTTCGGAGCTCGAGGCCCATCAATATTCGCGAAAGACGAATTAGGAGCACCCTCGCCAAAGCGTTACCTACTCGTAGATCAAAATTTAAACGTTGCGCGACACCTGTATTGAAACTATTACGACTATAGACACATTGGCGAGAAATGCAAGAGCCATAAGCAATCATTTTATGTTGGTTAGGCTATGCGCGAAGGTCCTTTCGGTATTCTGACCATATCCCTCGAGGTGCTTTACGTGGGACAACAAAAATACAAAGACTAGTTAAAAAATCATCGAGACTAAGCGAGGGCCCCTCTTACAGTGTTTTTCATTGTATAGTTCACCATAACCATATATTCCTATTTGAAATGAACTATATACTACTAAGGCAAGGTTAATTCCCAGACACGGGGTTGCAATTTTATGCCCTTATGTGCACGGTTTTCAAAACAATATTTTCAGTTACACAGCTCGCTAATTGTCCCGATGAAACGTTTAAATATCCTTTGACATAGTTGTGAAAATGTTCGCGGTTTATTACTGTTTGGGGAGAATTGCAGATGACTCCCTACGCTGTAATTATTTCTAAATAATCACTTCAGATATTATACCGGCATAATATATAAATTTGGATCGTCGCGCTACAAGACTAAATTTGTCAGAATTGTGGACTTGGCTGTACGCAAAATAACCGAAAATTATTATTTTTTTTAATTTCACGGGCGCTCTTCTTCGTGAAAATTTATATTCGAGGATCAAGGAAGTGTATCGAATAACCAAAAAATAATTAGCTCCGTCTTACGGAACGCCATCGCAATTAACAATTCTAAGGTTTGTTGGGGGATGATTTTTAAATTCAAGTCGCGAACATGAAGCTATGTTTACCAAAATATATTGGTTGTTTATAAATATTTTACTCGGGGCAGTACAACCTTTGGTTTTGTATCATGGGATACCCTCGTGATTTCTTATCGTATATCTTATTTTAAGTTTGACAAGTTCTAATAACAAGAGACATCTGAACTACATGCAGTTGCGTTTAAAGTTCAACCTGTATAGTTCATATTGACATTTCTTGCATATTTCCAGCTTGCAACGCAGCACCGCTAGAGGCGTTGCGAGTTGGCTTACCCCTCACTTGTAGTAAACTCTGGCTCTGTCTGGCGTTGCCTGTTGGTGCTAGCGAAATAACCTAAGATATGCCTCCCCTCCTGTTTGTTGCTTTCTCTGTAAGTCATTTATGGAGTGGTCCATTACCTTCTTTCAAACATTTTGTTTCGCAGATTTTATAAGAATGTTGTTCAGGCGTGCGTAAAATCGCTTTGCAAAACTACGAAATTAAATTAAGGCGGACTCAAATGATCGTTTCTCATTTAGTTTTGAAAGGATACGCGATAGTTCTTTAACCAAGGAACAACCATTGACCTTACTGCACTTAATGATAAACCCGTTCATTCCACGCACATGAATGTTCCATATTATATGGATCGGTTTTTAGGGGTGTTATCATTCAGTTTATTTTAAGGTAAGCTTAAAGGAACAGTGACACAGAATATGATTAAATCGAAAATATTTTACCGTTAAGGTTTGAATAACGCTGATTCCGAAGATGTGACTTGTAATTTTGGTCCATGCAAAACTTCTGCACCGAATGACACGAGGTTTCTAAAGGTTTTAATTTTTTTTCTTGCACTTAATTGAGGTGCTACTATACCTTTAAGGTATTTTCTTTCTTGGCGTAGTTCACGTTCTTCTTCCGGCCACCCCCGCAAAATAAAGTTTCGTTTCGCCGGAAACGTTGCCGGCGTTCTTGACCCCGTGCTTCAACCCACGAGCCATTCGCGAGCGTCTTTCGAAAAACCTGTAAAGAAGTCCATTCCTTTCCCTCCCAACCAAACTTCTTCTTCTCAAATGTTCTTAAAACTTTTTAAAAGAAAAATACATTTAAGAGAAGCGTTAAACCCTTAAGGCTGAGCTAGTGATCATATTTAATTTTTAAAAATGAAAACAAAACTACGTATAATAATTCTAAGTTAAATTTACCATCGCGTTGATGTTTATGGTTTTTATGCCTAGTACATCATTGTACAAGTGACACATGCGCAGATGTTTATCCACCATATTCTCATAAAGATGATCAAGGGGCTAAGTACTCAGATTACCTGTATACCGATAACGGGATACAAGTAATCATTCAAGTACTATTAAGGGTTGAGTTTGTTTCCATTATGATATACAGGGCAAAAGGGTGAGTATATTTTGCTAAGATCACAGCACTAATTGCCATACAATTCATTATTAAAAACTGTAGGCATAGTTCTTGATTACACTTCGTAAAAATTTGACGTTATTACTTGCTAACCTATTAAATAAAAGGCGAACTTTTTTTTCTTTCAAGTAATAGTTACCTTCCTCCCCCTTTAAGCATTTGGTTATATTTGAAATTAGGAAAATATTTGGTTTCTATACTCTGACTCGTACAAGTCTTTTATGAATGAAAGGAAGTGGTTGAAAAGGTTATTTTTCTTTTTGAGATTTCTAGCACAAAAGGCGAATTTTACGCTAATTCGGCTCTTATTTCGTTTTTCTTGCGTAGGCATTAAGAAAATTATAAAAATTGTTTCGAACCTAGATAAGTTTATTTTTCTAAAGGATTTTGTAACCATATTTGGTTGTAGTTACATAAAAAGAGCTTCATTGAAGAGATCGATTCAAATTTAGTGAAATTAATATAAGAAGATTTTAATTCGAACTAACTAACTACGCTTTTGTTGTTCAACTTCTACACAATTCTTTTGCCTCCAAAAAAAATTGTGTATCACCCCTCAGGGACCGTATGAAATTCAACCTAAGACTATCATTATCGATGTTATGTTTTCACTACTATTACTCTCATTTTGACAGTGATAACTGTTTGACCTACGATACATTTTCTTTCGAAGATGCGATTGCAACTTTAATAGTAGGCATGTCTGAACATTTTAAACGCCAATCTTATTGTTTTTATTTTTTACACCGCAAACACTTAAGGTATAAACCTAGAACCGAATTCCGCTGTGAGCTTCCGAAACTTACCTGTAATTGGCTAGTTTCTTTAACTGAGGTCAAACAGTCTAGCCGAATACATCGAAAACAATAATTATCAAACAATCTTTACATTTAATTTGAAGAAAAGAATTGAAAACCGTTGAGTTTATACATACGTCAATAAATACGAAGTATAAAAACAACGAAGGAAATAGTATACTGACACCGTAAACAATATCAAGGAATACGGATAAGGTCACCATGACGGTGAAATGAAGAAACCGGGATTAGTGTATGAAAATGAAACCACATTCTATCTTTGACCGCAGCTCACACGTGAAGTGTAAGTTTTCTCGCGCATGTGATAAGCTATAAATTTCAATAAAAAGGTGAGCTATTCACTTAACTATGGGCAGGCACGAAGATCCTTAACGCGTTATCCAAATGACCCATTGTCTCTCGCTAAATTCATACCCAGCAATCATATTCGTTTTATTTTAAACGTTTTAAATGTATTAAGTCTCACCTTTGACCTTTCCATTCCTCATATCATCGTTATCCTACAGCGATACATCACAACAGAAAGAGGGTTAGGATTAAAGAAACAGCGGCGTTTTCGTTAACGCATTGTAAGCGCGATCATGTTGGCCATGGAGACTCTTAAGAATCGCGTATATCCTTATGGTAATTATTCCATGACTCAAATACATCATTTGGAAAAATACGAGAACCCACGCCGTACAAAAATATCTTTACCGACTATTAATTTCTAGGTGCGAAGATGAAAAAGACATAGTTTGGAGGCGGTTTTAACATTTCTTTATCCTTACCTTAAGCCTATTTATTCGTTATCTCTCCCGATAGGTTTTAGGGTTTATCCACTCGTTTTGGCCAAGGCCTATAACATTGCTTTTAGACTTGACAGAAACGTTCTCAAAAAACTTAACTCTTTTACTAAAGTTGAGGTTATTTAGTGGCCTTTTCAAAATATGGGTGGATCTCGAAAGGCGTTATGGTATTATCACTTCTCTATACTAAAATATCTAGAGCCTTTCTAAAGTTCATTTACGGGTTATATGGTTTTGGCTTTGTACGATTCTATATGTTCTACAGCAAACGGAAAAGGGTTGTAAAAGAGGCTGTTTCTAACACTAAAAGGTGTTACTAAATGTGACTTGTAATAAATAACTCACGAATTATGAGGAATTACCGCGCTTTCGTTTTGAGGTTTGTAAATCTGTAAGAATGATTACGTTTTGGGTGAGTCTAAGACCATTTTGTACAAATCTTTGTTGGAAACGAGCAATATTCAAAAAATGATGTATTAACCCCAAAAGGTTCATAGGTCGAGCAATGCAATCACATGAATTGATTAATTAAAATCATAACTTGAAACTATAGTTTTCAATAAACAACAAGACAAACCAAGAATTAACTCAAGCTACAAAGAATATGGGAACATATTTTGTAGCAAATTTTTCTCCTAATTTCTATTCTAGCTCTGGAATTTTAATATTTATTTTTTATTAGTCAAAATGATAAATTTATTTAAAAATAAATTAGATTAAAGACACACATGGTAAGGTGACCATACAATTTGAGCAAGATGAAATGTGCGAAGATGGCATTAGAGCCTTAGTCCCTGCTTATTATCCTTAGTAATATGAATGAATTCTTGATTATAACGAAGAAAAAAATGCGAAAAATGAAAATACCATCATCCTACATACGTTGAACCCCCGTTAAAAGTTCAAGTCACCATTAGTAAAGTTTGATCAAGACGAGAATTCACGTGGGCATATCCTTAACACGGGGCTAAAAAGGTATCACGACCCTTCCAATTAACAGGATGAGCTTTCAGGGTGTTTTCTCGATGCCTGATGAACCGTGATAATTAATCAAGGCCTTAACTCTACCCATAGGGAGAAGGAGACGAGAAAGAAAAAAAATTAACTAAATAAAAAATGAGATAGCATACCCCTCCGGATCGTGATATGATTAATTAGGTGGTAAATCTCTCGCGACGCCATCCTTTTAAATGTACTCGAGCGCGCGAGAAAACTTTTATTAAACGATGTCCTCCCCCTTATTAGTCAACTTCACCTCGATGGAATATTCCAGGTATGCGAATATTTAGCCGAAAAAAACCCACGGACATCAGGGTGCTTTCCAAAGGGCCTACCTTTTCTACCAAATATGATCTGCCTACATCCGTGAACTCAATTTGATAAAGTGTTACATTTTGCAGGTTCAAGGTGTGTCGGCACACAGTTTGAGCTCGTATTAATTAACTTAAGGAATGTTGCTTATGGTTCGGCTACATAAAAGTAATTTGGAGATGAGTTTTCAGTTTCTAGAGATTAAGATTAGAGTTTTTAATAGGGTTGTATTGTTTTCGTTTCCCTTGGACTATAAAGGAACCAGTCTTAACGAAAAGAATATGGTTTAAAAATACGTAATAGAATATGTAGGATCAACATTCAGAGAACATTTGATTAGGCGCTACACCTAGCTGGGGACCCGAGAACCTTCAATGACAGAATTCAACTTTAGTGCCGTGAACGCTGGTTTCAAAATATATTCCAGGTTTTCTCATGCATTGCCGCCATATTGACCAGCATGTAACAACTTACTGAAAGGGGGGGGGGGTGCTCTGTGAAAACTAAGGTGGCTAATGAAACGTTCTCAGTTCTTGTATGGCTTTCCTGAGGAAGATTAAATTTCCATGAAATTGGAGTTCACGTTTCTTTAACTGCAACAGAATCAAATGGTCGAGTCAACATGGACTAAGCGAGGAGATTAGAACAGTTCTAATTTAAAACAGCTTAAAAAGTTTAAATTGTTTGTTCAACATTTGGATAGATGGCGCACAGGGTCTCAACGTCGTCCAAATGAGCGTTTTTTTTTGAAACCGAATTATCCTCGTAGCTTTAAACGTTTTGACATTGCCATCTACATAGCCCTCTAGCTAAAAGCGTTTTTCTAAAACTCTCCCAAACTCATTCGAGGTGGGGAGATTTCGTCTTTAAACAGACGTTTAAGACTCGGTCAGTTTTAGGATTGCTTAATAATAAGGAGGGAAGCTTGCCTATAAACCTTCCGACATGCAGTATCAAAACGATGAGCTGATCTCCTCTAACTTGTCATTAAAAATTCTCCGGCTATGTTAGTTGACAGGCATCTCACCGTTACCAACCGAAGCGAGGATTAAGGTTAGGAGAAAAAAAAAGTTAAAAACACAAGGTATATATACCTGGCGGGACGGGAGATGAAAATTACGCTCCCTGTCCCTTATTTTTGACGCCGCCATTAAAAATCACCTACTGCCCTGTGGCGAAAAAATAAATCAAATTAATAGACAAGTTCGCATTGGGGAAAAGGAAAAAAATTGAAGGCCAGATGCCTGCCGTATTTAGGGTGCATGTCCTGGTATTTCACTGAATGTGAAGGCAATAAAACAGAACTTAAAAACTTCGTTGATATTCCATTTCTCATCATTTATAATTATACTAGACTAGTAAAAGGTAAGTACTAACTATAATTGGTTGTATACGAAATTCATAAAGCTTTAAGAATTCTGGGTGTTATTTTTTTTTTGGTACAATATTGTAAAAAGCTAAGAGAGAGTCAAAAATGGATACCTATGTACAATTCATACTTCTTGCTACTTTCATTTCAATTCAATTAAAGGCACCTGCAATTTCGGAGTAAAATTCTTAGTAATTCTCATTGTAGTTCCTCGAAGTCAATTGCACGTGAGCTTTACCATACTCCTGATGTAGAAGTTACCCCCCCCCCCTCGTTTTCCAACTAAGAAAACACAATGAATCTTGCTTATAAATATTTGGTAATGTTGACATTAAAGTAAAGCTTATGGTTATTTAAGCCAAAACAACAACGAATAAATAATTGATAAGCAGCGCAACACCTGCGTCTCCCTTCCCCCAACACTGGCGAAAACCTGGAACCTCACGGATGTAGAATTTTTGTTACGAAGGAGAAAGTCAGTTTAGACAGGTAATAATAGAAAAGGGAGATTTTAACCCGAGCGAAAGACGTACCATGGATGAATTAAAACGGGGTATATCGTTTAGACCTTTTCATACAGTGGAATTGAAAATATCCCAGTGGGGAATATTTGAACTTCGCTTACCAGTGAACATGTATAAGAAGGAGAATCGAAGAGACCAAATAGACCTTTTTCGACGTAGGCAACCCTCAGTATCGGGACATACAATGGGGTGCGCGTGAGAGAGAGATCGGGCTGTGCCGTTATAGTTACTTTCCCCCTGCCTCTTTGACTCTCCTTGCACGTGCTTACTGACTAAACCGCTGAAATTTTTGGTGTTGTTTAATGTAACTCCCATGGTTATTTTACTCCAAGATGCAGGTTTCTATACAACGAAGCTTAAATAAAAATCTTTAATAACAGTTATTCACGACATTGAGCTTATAAGGGGTGTGGTCGGTGCCCGCCATATTTATTTTTTATGGTGTCAAAGTTCACGGGCCTTGGTTCGATGCAAATGAGTTTTTCCCTTTCCATTTTATATATAAAGTCATTCCAAATACACCACTAAATACCATACGTTATTGATAGAGAGGAGGTGGGGGAATAAGGAGGGGAATTTTTATTCAATGGATCTTTCCTGGGAAAAATGCACACTGCCGCCTGCGGGTTTAAAGGGAGTTACGTTAAGGTATACTTACTGGGAATCGAGAGCGAATAGGGGCCCTGTTCTTTTGTATGTAAGAAAGATTGTGGGAGACGGGGGTCAAAGGAAAGGGTGGTGCTAATGGGAGATTAAAGGCACTCATTTCACGTTCCAATATAAAAGGAATTTGACGATTTAATAACTAAATAAAATGAAAATACAAAATAATTATATTAAGATATTAAACTCCCGAGTAATATTCAATCTCTAAAGTTTCGACACAAAAATATGTCGCCTTGCATTTCCATTATAATCTCAGTATCCAAAGATCCAAAAACATCTTCAGTCCTATAAGAATTATTGTACCATGATATTGAACTTAATTATAAATTAAATTCAATCACTATACCCGTGTATAAATCGACTGATGATACTCTCGGCTAATTCCGGGTTTTCATTTCGCATCTTTACGAAGTTTGGCCAAATCGTAAACATTCCAATATAGTTCCTCAAAGTGCTATTTATTCGATATTTGTGATTTTTCCTGTTTGTTATGATATTTTGAGTAATGCACATTTAACAATAAAATATTTCTTTTCAAACTCACTTGATAACTGTTTCAAAGAACACGCCTAAATCGAGATTGTCGTAGAATTTCCATAACATTTCATATAGTACAGTATCGTCGTAAGGGCTTATTGGTTTGTCCCAGAACTGAAATTAAATCAATTGGTTATTAATTAAAGTTAAAAGCTCTGAAATTTCAATTACTCCAGTTCTTACTTCCTGACGAATAGAAAGAAATTTCTTTGATTTCTCCTCATCAACAACCATAACCGGAATCTGAAGACATGACTGTATCCAGACAATCAAGACTCCATTGGGTACCAAGACCCTTTTGACTTCAGCCAAGAACCGATCCAAATCAAACCAATGTAGGGCTTGGCACACACTCACTAACTGTACACTGTTGTCTTCCAAAGGAAATACCTCGGCTGGACTTTTCCTATAGTTAAAGTTTTATCATTAACTAAACGAACCGGTCTACTAGCATATATTATTTAATTACAGGAAGTTAACGTTAGGTGGTTTAAGCGGGTCATTTCTCGCTTCATCCAATTGAGTGGCACTAAGATCAATTCCTAAAACCTTTTCAAAATACGGTGCAATAAGTCGAGTACTATTACCAGTCCCACATCCTACATCTAGAGCTGTCGAAAAACGTAGACATGCATGATCCACGGTAATACAAATTAAACAATATTCGAAATTATACCGTTCGTTAAAGGCGAAATGCACTGTTGGAATAAAGTTAAAGTGAACAAAATTCATTTAGATATGACAATGGTTAAATGAAAAAAAATAAAAATAATGGTTACTTTATCTTTTAAAAATTCGATGGCCTCAGAGATAGCGATCTCAGGTAAAGAAGTGATGTACTTCGCGTAAGCAGCTGATTGTAATTTATCAGAGAAATATTCCGCCATGGGCAAGTAGTCAACTGTAAAATTTTAAAGTAATATTCATGTTATATACACGAATATACTGCAAAGTAACTACTTTCGTTATACTTAAATATTTACTCACCTGAATTACAATTTGTATGACTAGCCTATATAAAGCCTATGGTAAAATGAAAATTAAATGCAAATATAACAAAAACGTCTCATATATATAGCAAGGACAATTTTACTTTCACTTAACAAGATAATATCTACGTGTGTGTTAACGTAGACCTCAAAAAAAATATCGCTTCATAATATTAAATCTCATGGAGATTTTGATAAAATTCCATACCAGTTTGAATACAAAATCGCAGCAACACCGCACATGGAGAGCCTTCGAAACAACACTTTAAAGCAACGTTTGGTTTAGTGTTCCTCTTGGCGATATAGCCAGAATGACCCACACAACCTATCATATAGGCTTGTTAAATGATAATGAGATCGACGAACCAGACTAATCAATAAAAAAATATTATCTATTGATAACAGTTTAATTAGCTAGTTTAGGCGATATTATATGCAGGACCATACATGATGCACGCCACGTTTGATTTGTAAGCATAAGTTCGTAACAAAGTTGACAGAGATAATAAACTATCGGAGAAAAGCGCCGAAACGCGATGACGCTGAAACAACTCTAATGACTATTCCGGTTTCATCTTCGAGGTAATAAATTGAGTGGAAGTTTGTTGGTATATCGGAAAAATGAGAAACTATAATGAACTCGCTTCGACCTTTCCTCTAACGTTTCCGTTGGCAAGGGGTGAAGAGGCGAACGATAGAAAGCTATAAGGTTGCGGCTCGGGCCATCAACTAGCTCTTGGCCGGACGTGAATGAGCGTTATAAATGAATCGGCGATCGACAGGCCCACACACGGAGCCAAGTCCTCCAAACCTATTGCGCTTTAATATACCCAATACCCGCGTGTAACACTACAATGTGGAATGGATCGCTTCAACATTTTGTCTGAAAATCCCATGTTTCATAGGTCTGACGCGTTAGATTCCTTAGATCTTCCGTAGGTTGTACCACGATTTCCAGGCAAAATAAATGATGGGTTGATCTCTTCCACACTTTACCGTCACTACGCGTTATTAAATCCACCTCTCACTGAATGAATAGACACCGTAGTAACAAACAGGCTCATATTTTGTATCAAAGTGCCAATTCAAACTCATAAATTTATATTTTTCAGTGATTTTTTTTTAGGTTTAAACTAATACAGAGGTCCGTACAATTTCAATTATTGGGCAGACACGAATTTAATTCTATCTGTAGGTCAGTAACATGTCACGAACAGATATTATGAGCATATTTCGGAATTATAATATTGTTACGCCAAAGGTCATAATATAAACTCAATTGTTTGGTAAACATTTCACGTACTTGGCGTGAGTGTTCCCTACAAAGTGTTTCGTGGGTTTTTTAAATGTAAAAGAAATTCGTAGATGTTGACGCGCTCGTTTACTCGTGGCTGTTGATAAACACTTAAAGAAAGTAATACACCCTATCGCTACCCTTTGACATCAAAGCCAAACGCCTACTGATATTTTTCTCTCAATGAAGTACAAGAGAAAAATTATTGAAAATGCCTATACCCATCAACTGAACGATCATTGAAGTAACTTCGCCGCCCAAAAATGGTATTTCAGGATTTCAAAGGGGTATACAAGAAGGTCATAATGCTAATTTACATTTTAACTACGAATTGTTTTTCAGTCCGTCTCCTTATGTAGTCTATACTAATCTAGAGCGCCTCATTAAGCCTGGCTTACGTAAACAGTGTCAAACTTATGGAACATATAAACTTATGAAACATTTATCAATTTTAAGTTGAAAAACCTAGACACCATTAACTCTCAGAAATATTGATATCGCAACCGAAACTAATCGTTACAATTCTTAGGAACCTTGGGTCGTGTTTAACTCTAACAGGAAAAAGTATCTTGCCTCGCGAAAAAAAAAGCGTGCGATATGCTAATATCCTAATCGGTTTTGAAAGAAAGCAAGAAAAAAAATACAAGAACAAATCATATAATATGACCTGCTATAACGTAACTAATTTTATTTTTTAAAACGATTTGTCTTATCCAATAGGGAGGATGAATAAATACATTAAGGCGATGTTCTCTCTACTGTCAACTCGATGTTTAAAAATTTTCAAAAACCTTTTAAAAAGGGAAGACGCAAACTTTTAATTTCATGTTTGATTTTGTCGTTAAGGATTTACCATACTAATCAATGGAGGGCCTTGTCCCTTTTCATCGGGTAAAGACTAACCAATTCCGTAAATTATCGTACAACCATCCCTTTAAACTAAACGATCAATACCGCCTTAGACAAAGTCTACGAGTAGGAATTTTTCCTAGAATAATATTCACGTTTTAAGAATGATAAATTTAACGTTCACCCATAGGTCAAATATGATTTGATCTTTACTGATTTTCGTTATAATTTTACGCTATTCGCCGCCCTATTTGATTTCAGTATTTTTGGGGGTTTCAAAATTTAATTATAGTTTCTGTATTATTGTTTAACAAGGGTTTGTACATTGTTAAGTAAAATAGGTTGTATCGATAAGGATTATTATTAAATAAAACCTCCATAACCATAATTTGAAGGAAAATATGCATATTTTAAATGTAACTTACTGTGGGTTCAATTCAGGAAAGGTTCCACGCAAAAACGAAGGACGCTAGCCAAGGTGTTATAAAAACGTTAAGGCTAAATGGTTTCACTTTTCCCGTTGTTGACACAAATGTCGGCACTAGATGTAGCTGCAACGAATGGACAGGAAACGCCAATGGTCACGCTTCTATTTCTCACTCTCTTACGGTCTGGCAGGGACTGTTTGGAAACTCGGAACCAATGTTTTGGGTTACACGCGGGAACGTGGCGTGGGAACCTAGACGCGGGAGACAATAGATTTAAACATTGTTAGGCACCCGCGAACTCTACTATATTTAATCGAAAAAGCCAAGTGAAATACGAAAATCGTGGCCTACTAAATTCTGACTTTGTTAAAAAATATGATTTTTTTACGATGTTTCCTTTTAAAAAGTAGACTTTGGATGTCTAATAATATGAAATGTCTACTGGCATTCGTTTATATCCAGGAAAAAAGATTTTATCTTGCAAATCCAATTGATTTTTGTAGAGTATCTATAGACCGAGTAGAGTAAAAAAAGACCTATTTTTAGGAAAAGAAATGATGAGTGTATAATGTTTCCCTTATTGGCTACAGGTGCTTCTCAATTTCAGTTCCGAACCTGGTTCTATGGACTAAATCCATGGGGACGTAAACCGATTGCTTAAAATAATTCTAATCGACGATGGCGGCATCACGATCATGATGCATTCCATTCCTTTTCCCAAAAATAAAAACTGGACTTGGTCGCCAGTTTTGAACTATTGACGATACTCTGACTACAGATACTCTACTTTAGAGAAGCCAAAAGAGCAAATAGATAAACTCAGAGCATGTATCCCATCACGATGCCCTAGTAAATTTAAAGTAGTCACTTTACTCTGAACTCTGGCTCTAAATCTCTAACTCTGGTTGGGCCTTGTGGTTTACGCGAGAAAAAGAAAAGCAAGTTATACTTTTGAATCTTTACCGTGCAACGTTCAAAGGGAATCTGGCATAATTTTTGATTTCTTGCACAAAACGTTTGTGTTCGATGTCTGGGTTCCCGGGCATCCGGGATTTCTGTCTCCCAGGCTTATTTTTCTCGGCACCAATTAGACTGCCAATTACTGCAAAAACTCAAGGCTCCGGATGGGCAAGATTTATATCTCACAACCCTTTGAAAAATATTTTTTACTTTTATCGCATATTTTAAAATCTAAAAGGTTAATGAAACTTTATTTGATATTTTAAAGTGAGATTTTGCTCGTTACAAGTAAAAAAATGTTAAAAATTTAAGTTAAATATAAAAATATTAATTCAAATTATAACAATTACTTATCGAGCATGGTAACGAACTACGGTCTGATTCACACTTGTAAATAGCTAAGCTCAGAAACTATATTGTCTGTATAATTTGTACATCATCATCATCAAGGGGAAAAATTTTAATAACCCCTTATGTCTGGAACGTAAAAATGAAATCGTAAAGTTTCAAAGTCCAATTTTGTTTAAGCAATTTAGCGACCACCCCATCGCGTGAATGACTGATGAAGTAGAGAAATCGTTCAACAATCTTCCAAGGCAAATGGCGAGCAACAGGGCTATGCATATATGTTTGGCGCTATACCAAGTGTCTTCGGGGAATAGGGTAATCATTAGGCTAAACCCGGCCGGCGCACGCGTCCGATCCAGAAAGCGAGAACTATTATTTAAAGCCCTAATGAAGCTGACCGGAGCATTTTTTTTCCCGACTTCATTACTCGCGCTTGGAGAAGATCTCGTGATCGAATCCAGTGGTACATATAGCTCGTTTCATCATCCATCAGGATTACGGCAAAGCCGTGGTATTCTATGGCGGTTTTCCCCGCGATATCTGGCCTTCCAAGGCCTATCTTTGGTGGCGTCACTATGGTTCCTGAGAGACAAATAAACGGGCGCCATTAGCTTGATGAGTTTGTGAATTATGCAGTGCTTTATCTCGTTGAATATGTACACGCTCGCCTCTCCAGTCGACGCTCGCGTTTAGTCTGACCAATATATATTTTGGGATTTACCAAAATGATGGAGTATGTAGGTAATGGGGAGAAAGTTACGAAAGGTTCGTGTTATTGTGTTTTCTCGTGTTTGCTACCCTAATAGAATGAAGACAAACACGCTATATGCATAAATACACCAGATGCGTATAACGTAGGACTAAATAAGCACCTACATTTTATTGCATTCCACATTGTATAGTTGTATGTTAGGGCAGTAGTATAAATTTAGTATCAAAGAATATTGCAGATACACAAGTTGTATGTTCCAAAAAGGTTGATAGAACCGAAGTACAATGAGTTCTTTGGGCGATATTGAGTCAAAAATGTTATGACTGTTATATTTTACGTATTATCCCTTAACTAAATTAACATTGTCTTTCAATTTCTTACTTTAATTTAAGGGGTCATTTGTAAAACACTCTAATCATAACTACAAAATGATGGCCTACCTAAGAGCAAAATGTAATTGAACATTTTTGACTCAAAATCACCCAAGAACACAATGTACTTCGGTTCTACCACCCTTTATGCAACATCCTGTGCACGATAACTCCCTCTAAATCAGTTCTACATGAATCTACGCATTTATTAGATAGTAACACTTGTAACAACTGGATAATTTGTTTTGGGCAAAGGTTAAAATCTTACCGAAATAAATAAAGAAAAACACACAAGCAACTACCCAGTAAATGTCAGAAACATCGCGTTTTTCCACTAGTTACATAAAATACTTTAGGTTGTTTTGAAGTAGCGTTACATAAACCCGCCTTCGCAATAATTCCGAAATCCGGTATATGATACAACGTCCAGTATGTATTTTTTTCGTGACATTAAAATTACGGATAATTTTCCAAATGTAATTTAAAGTAAAAGGGAGTTTTAAATGTTACATATAAGAGTAAGGCCCCGTTTGGAATCATATTTCAATGGGGAAATTTTTAAACGCTTTGCAACTTTGCTCCCGCGCAGATTAATCTTATTTGCGAATTCTCCCGCGCTGTAAACAGCTAGAATATGAAAGAAACAAAATGAATAAAGAGGTATAATGAGAAAGCGGTGCTTGGGAATTAATTGTGTAATGTCTAAAGCGCTTTGAGCTTTACATACATCAAGATCAAGAGCGCGCCATTAATTGCGGGGCTTCCCGCCAACTAGCCCATCATAGAGCAACCTTAGTGTAAGTAACTATAAGACGGTTACGTTCATATTCAAGCATCTATTAGCAGAGATATGCCCGGCGTGAGTTTTGTTCTCTATAACAATTCCTATCGTTACTTCTTCCCATCTTCTCCGATGCAGAATATATTAGAAAGGATAAGGACTATTGCGCGGGAAATTACTTTTATATGTAGAGTTGCCACGTGCCACCAGGGGGAGACTGTTTCGCTGCCACAAAGAACCCTTAATGTTAGCCACTCCGGCAAGAAGGCGCTTTCAAACATCCTCACGATGGGTCGTGACCTTTTAAGATATATTTTCTTTTTCTTCTAAAGAAGAAGCTAGCGCTTTCAAAGAACTAGAACTGGAATGAGGTGGGAGAGAGATGCGCGTTACAACCGTTCATAGATTGTGCTACAAGGGAAGAAACTGAACATTGAACACAATCAAATGTTCACTTGAATTAACTCCTGTTAATCCAATAGAGGCTCATCAAGAATCGAAGATGATGTCGGTTCTGGGACTGCAGCCCGTAGAAAATACATTGTACCAGAACCGGCATTTTGTTTCTACTATCGTTCGCGTTTCCAATTGAAATATACCCAAAATTTCCCTCTAAAGATTTAAAAAGAAAAATGGGTGCAGGATCGAGAACGGGTGTAAAAATTGAATGTATAACACTGGTTTTTCAGGTGGAAAAAATCGTGAGGGAAAGTTGTATAGGGATAACCTACCGTGCCTATATTTTTATCCCCAAAAACCCGGCTTTAATATACACCCCCGACGTTTTTTTAACGCTATATTTATTTCTTTGATAGTACGCCAGTTTAGACGCCTGTAATTTACAGAGAAAGCCGCTATTATACGGGTTTACCTTTTATGCTTTGTAGATTAAATTATTTCCAAAGATGCTTACTACGAAACGAAAAAGCAGGATTTGAAATATCCATGGAAACGTGACCTTGAACGCTTCTCCACGAATCATCGCTCGGGTTTTACCATATAACCCTCCTTTTTTCACGTTACTTCTTGTCTTCTTTTCATCATAGTTATACCATTCTCAGTCCTTTTTTAGATTCTACGTTGATCCTGTCTCTTGAAGAAGAAAGAAAGAAAAAAAAACCGTTTTTCTAATGTAAATTAAATTTGAAATTGTATAACCATAGATATGAACTCTGTGTTACGTTAAAGGTGCTCGCTTAAGATAATCTTCTTTAAAATCTGGCGTGTTTCACTTTGATCTATTCAATGTTAGCAACGATTAAGTTGTTGGGTATATATATAAACCGCAGCCTAGATTTTGAAGATAATGCAATATTATTTTGGTAAAGGTTAATTCACTATGCGCTGGAAAAGAACGGAATTACCGAAATGAATAAGAAATTTAAAGTAATTCATTCTTAAATGATGTGGCTTATGGCCTGGACGCGCCACCGTATCTTGTTCTAAAACAAGTTGCGTACGCTGCTTTCGGTTTTCTGAAAAGTCTAGTCCCATGAAACGCCAAATTTATAAAGCTTACCATTTATTCTATTTGAAAAACAGTCATTTAAGATTTACATATTCTTGATACTGCATGTTCTTTGAGGTGATTGTTTTTAAACTAAAAACAACGTCTATTTAAAAATAACAAGTAATCAGAGAGATTGAAGCGAGAGGCGTAGAAGATTGTGTATCATAAATATATAAGAGCATTCTTGTGGTGAATTTCCTATTGGCTGTATTACGTCGTCTGCTTCAAAAGCGAAATTATTGCGGAATTAGAATGATATTGAAAGATTAGTTATGATATGATATTTTTAGCCACATCGTTTGATGTACATCTAACGATGGGGGTATTAGTTTGGCTTGGTCTCAAGAAGAAGTATCTTTCGTCTTTTTAAAGGGAGAGTGAAAACAGGGATTGGTGAAGAGAGAGAATTATGATTTGTCTATAACAGTGCACTGGGAATGTACTCTGCACATATTAATGAACGCCCTTAGAGTGAAAGGGGATAAATTGTGTTAAGGTGATATTTTTCCTTCATTGGTGATTTTAAAGGAAAAGGATTATCATAAGTTTATCACGCCTCATTTAACTCGCGTATTTTATTTAACGCGTTTAAAAAACTATCTTGACAGCTTGTTACGCAGATTATATCAGCAGACGGTAATAAAAAAGTTCTTCAAGTGATTAATAGGTGTCGCCACCCGTATTTGATAAAGATTCATGCTCGACAAAAAGTGTATCGCGAAACGTCGATCTCGAGATCCCACGTTGTGACTCTAGGTTATTCTTTTTCAATGGGAAGCTAACCCTAAAAAGGGTGGTTTTTCGTTTAATATTACAATGGTAACTGGAACATAAGGATTCCTTGTGTCGCCTCTATACATTTTGGGACTATTATTTTTTTCAATTATATTACTGCTATTTGCGGTGAAAAATCGTAATTTATTTTATCGCCTCCGTACAGTTACTCCTATTACGATATTTTGTATCGTTTTTTCACCGCAAATAGAAGTAAAATTACTGAAAAAATATTAGTTCCAAAAAGTATAGAGGCGACACAAGGAATCCTTATATTCCAGATTCCATTGTAATATTAAACTAAAAGTCACCCTTTTTAGGGTTAGCTTTGAAAAAGCATTACATTTTTCCGGTTTTTTAAGGGAAGCGTTTCTGAAAAACAGGTCGAATTTTAATCTCAAAAAAGTAGTTCAGGTAAATAATTACAGTTAATAGACGTTTTATATCATTTACAGCCAATGCGTAAGTTATTTTAGTTATTAATATAGCCTTTCCCAGGTCCGTAAATAAGCACAGGACACTGGACATTGCCCAATAAAATGATAGCTTGACTGCAGATCCGACACTATTTTTGCACACTCCAGTTGACAATGTCCTATAAATTTCCCAATCAAACGTGAATCACTGGAGTCATGTCCTATAAGAATTATTTTTTTTTAACTCCGGCCCTGACTATGGCGCTGGAATTGGACACAACCCCTCCTCTTCAATTAATCTCACGTCAAAAACTTGAAAGTGCCGCCAATTACTATAGCCCACTCGATCAAGCTGCACGAGCTATAGAGTATAGAAGAAAGGAGCTTGAAGGTGGGCTCTTTTTTCGTCAATCACAGCACAAACCCAATGAAAACCATCATAAAAATCTATTAAAATGTGAAACATGGTAGTTTAACTACTTTAATGACAGAACTGAACGCACTAAATGGTGCTTGATCTTGAAATTTAATGAAAATCAACCTAATTTGCATATTTTTAACATGGCGATTCAAGATCAGGTCTTTTTTGGTGTATAACCCGAGTCACCATTGTAAATAAAACAGAGCAACGATTACAGTATACTTTCTCCATGGGTCAAAATACACCAATATGTGTCGTCTGCTTTTAACGCCACGCGTGTCACCGTAAGGAAGGAAAAACCCACGAAGAAAGAGGGAACATGTTGGTTTAACTACTTTAATGACAGAACTGAACGCACTAAAAGGTGCTTCATCTTGAAATCTAATGAAAATCAACCTAATTTGTATATTTTTAACATGGAAATTCAAGATCAGGTCTTTTTGGTGTATAACCGGAGTCACCATTGTAAATAAAACAGAACAACAATTACAGTATACTTCCTCCATGGTTCAAATGACACCAATATGTGTCGTCTGCTTTTAACGCCTAAGGAAGGAAATACCCGTGAAGGAGGTAACGCCCTAGCCAAAATACCCTGGAATTGGTAAATTATTAAGGTTTTTATTATAATTTATAATCGTATTATAAGTAGAAAGGTACGCTAATTAATTAACATTAAAATCAGGCGTTGAAAGTCTTTGAAAAACGTTGCTATCATATTAAGTTGCCAGTCAGACCATTACTTAGGTATCACCAAGGCCTAAGTTAAGGGGGGCGCGTGGACGTGATTATGAGGTTTTTGATTTTGCCTTGAAGTTTAAATTGATAGTTTGCTATTAAATTGGGTAAGCCTTTGATGAGTTTTATTGGCAATTTGTAGAGGTAATGAAACTATCTCGCTAATTTTGAAACTATTTCGATTTCGAGCATTTGAAATGGTTTCAAATGTTTGCTTTAATCTTTACGGCATAGTTGCGGTTAGGGCCAATTTCTTCTTGGGTTAAATCCTGTTTGTTGGACATTTTAATAATTGAATAATTTTGGACCTTAGAGACGGCAAATGCTCTTCTTTTTTGTCAGTTTATATCTGAGACTTATTTATTTTTAATTTTTCAACATCACTTGGTTGCCGCTTGTCTCTTCAAACTTTATTATTGCGACTAACAGACAGTCCTGGGCATTGATACTTGAATTATTTTGTTACATTGAATAGGTAGTTTCCCATTGAAGAGGGATAACTTTAGCATTATTGTTTTCTCTTTGGTTAACGCCGTAAATATTTCAACTTTGAGACTATTTTTGCAAAATTTCTCCCAGTATTTCAGATTGCTAATCATGTCATTAATATACATGAACTCCTGCCACCCTTTCAATGGGAAACACTATTATCGAGTGTTATTTAGAACGTTAGACCAGACCCTTTTTAGTTAGCTACTATAATTTCTTTCTCCACAATGGGACGATACTCTTATGATTGGGTTTTGATGGACTAAAATTTAGAAATATTTCCTGGTTTTGGACCAGCCATTGTTGCTTGGTACAGCGTTGATTCTTAATTTCAAATCAATTTAGATTTCAGCACCCATATGAATTGAACAGATTTATATTTCGTTATTATCTGATACCAAATGAGCAATTTGCGTTGATGCTGGAAGGAATTTTTTTGTTTAGTTTGGATTGTTAGCTTCCCAAAAAGCGAGGATAGCTTTTTGATCACAGATTGGGTGAATGCTGTAAATATTTTAGCTTTGCAACAATTATTTGGCAAAATAATAATATTAATTAGATCATTAACCCCTAAAATTCTTGGTCCATTTAAGATGATAATAATTTTAATTTGTATTAATTGTTTGAATTGAACAGATTTTATTTTAGCTATCATCCGTTTCCAAAGGAGCAATTTATGTTGGATTCTAGAATAAATAACTTATTTGGCAAATAGCATGCAATATGAATCAAGTCAATGTTCAGGTCTACACTTTGATTTTATCCGTTGAAAGGGAATCTCACTAGGAAAACTATTTAGACAGCGTGTGAAGCGTTTTAGGCACTTAATGCGTAGCAATAATTAAATCTTATTATTATAAATATATTACCCCTATGTAATTATCAGGGTACTTAGTTTATTATTCTATTTATTTTTAGAAGGGAAGCGCTTGCTTGTTCTTTTTAGGGATTTGTTTTGCGCCAGGACATAAATAAAATGATTATGGAATAGGTGAAAACTGGTCCTAGCCCTCCCTTTTAAGAATAATGAACGTAATTAGAATTTTAAGGTGAGATTCCCTTTGGGGTATTTAGGTATCTAGTTTATGGTTTTAATTATAAATATTTTTACGGAAAAGCGTTTGGCAACTCGTTGAGGGAGTTTGTAGGATCTAAATAAATTTCTGATTTATGTTTAAGGTAGAAGGTTGCTTATGCGCTTTGTCCTTTAAAAATAAACACGATTTTAAGTGGATTTAAGGCAAGGCAAGGCTTAGTTTTTTAGGTATTATTTTACTTTCCCATACTAAGGTATTTAGTTTAATGTTACGCATGTGCCTTTTATGCCAATAATGGTAATTTGTCTTATGCCTGAACATTTTATGTTACATCATGCAAGAATACTCAAGTGGATTTTCATATTAAGGTAATTAATTTAAAGTTTTGCATGTGCAATTTATTCTAAATAATAAGAATTTCTCTTGCGCAGGAACTTTCTCTCGAGTGGAGGACTGCAATCATCGAGTGGAGGACTTCAATCATCGAGTGGACTTTCATTGGAAATCCCATGCTAAGGACGAAATATCCTGGTTTTGGGGGCTCCACAGCGGGCTTTAGTTTAAATTTAATAATTCCCGAGTAGAACAGGAATTTGTTAAATTTAAATTAGGCTCGCAAGGCTTACGTGGGGGGTGGTTGAGTAAGTATAGCTTAAAGTTTCGATACTAAGGAAGGAACAAAAAAAACAATCGATTTACTTATAATCATTTTTTTTGACCTTTTTCTGCATATTTTTATCATTTTTTTAGTTAATTTTTAATAAATATTCAATTTTTTTTTAATAATTATTTATAATGATTTGGTCTTTTTTATTAAGGAAAAAGCTTAAAAAGGGTCCTAAAAAACCCCCCCTAAGTCCAGAGTCTAAAAAATTGAAACCAAGTCTAGTATCGAAAGAAATTAAGTAAAACAAAGAACGAGGTTTAAGGCAAAATTTATTCAATAAGAAACAAAAAATTCCGAACAAAAAATATTAAAGAGTTTTGTAAGTTAAAGTTTGAACGCAAAAAAAATAAAAAATATTAAAGAGTTTTGTAAGTTAAAGTTTGAACGCAAAAAAATTATAGTGACAAATAAAATTTGCAAGCAAAAAAATTAAGTTAGGTGGTTACATGAAAAAATTGCAAGTAAAAAAGATGTATTTTGTGTCTTCTAGCTTCGATGATTTCCTCCATATCTTTAAGTCATCGCTGAGAGAAAGTGCAAGTCCAGAAGACATCATGTAACGTGAATCCAACGAAGTATGTCATCAGGAATGATACATAGCGAGTCCAAAACAGCTTCATGTTGCGTGAATAGGAACAAAGGATGCCATCTGGAAGGATATGTCTCGGAATGACCAGCGAAAGAAAAATCCAAGAAAACCATCCACATCTATAAATTAAAACATCAATAACACATATTAAACTGTTGCCTACTAACAGAGTAATCTCGTAGATTTAAATAATTTAAGAAAAGCGAGTCCTTAATTAAAAAAACCGGGTACTTTATTTATAGACCGAGACGAACTACACCAGCTAATTGCCACCCTAAACTAAAGAAAGAGTTGACTACCGTGAATTCCACCCCGAATTAAATAAATACTCTCGCTAGCTAATTCCCAAAATTGTATAGAAAATAGGTTTAAGAAAATCGGCCCTTTATTTAAAATTAAATTATGTAACTTAATAATGGAAATAATTTAAAACATCCCCTAAACTAATTTCAGAAAACTTGCCATTTATTTTAAATTACGCAGCTTAATAATGAAATTAATTTAAAATATCCCCGAAATTAATTTTAAGAAAAGCTGACATTTATATAAACTAAATTGCTTGCCCCTTTTAATAGAATAATAATTTAAAATATCTTCTTTTAGGAAACCTGCTTTTTATTTAAAACTATTCCCACAGATAGAATCCATAAACAAAAACTTGAGTTGAAATTGGACAAGGCTGAACTTAGGCTTAGGGCAAACGTCCACGTGTCTTAAAACTATCTCTGCGGGACTTGATTTTCGAAAATCTGTCGCTTTTACTCTAAATTAATTAATAATAGCCCCTATACTAATTTTAGGAAAACCTTCCGTTTATTTTAAAACTATTCCCACAGACAGTATCCGTAAAATAACTATCTAGTTTAATAAGACACGGCTCAATTTATGCTTACGGTCCTCGTGTTTTAAAATTTTCTCTTGGGGGGGGGACCTGATTTCCGAAAATCTAACGCGTTATCTCTAAATTAATTACGTACCCACCAGCTGAGGGAGAAAGGTTTTCTCAAGCGACTTTCCTGACGGCTTCCAGGCAACCAATGAACCGGCTGACCCGTAATGATCAACTGAGCAAGAAAGGTTTTTCCAAGCGACTTTCCTCGAACGCTTCCAGGCAACGAATGAACCGGCTGATGCGTAACTTCCAACTAAGTAAATTTCCAACGTCGGGGGGCGCTAAAATCTCCTATGCGCGGACTCGGCTGCGCACTATCCCGGGCACGAAATCCAAATAGCTGAACACTGCTAGGCCTATATGAATGAACGCTAGCCCTATGTGAATGAACGCTAGACCTAAATGAATGAACGCGAGACCTAACTGAATGGACAATCATTACCTATTACCATTAACATCTGTCGTGACGTCACACGTAAATTACCTCGGTGACGTCATTAGTCATGTGATCTGACGTCATAGGTCACGTGATTTGACGTCATAGGTCACGTGATCTGACGTCATAGGTCACGTGATTTGACGTCATTGGTCACGTGATTTGACGCCATAGATCGCGTGATCTGACGTCATAGGTCACGTGGTATGACGTCGTAGGTCGCGTGATCTGACGTCATAGGTCACGTGGTATGACGTCGTAGGTCACGTGATCTGACGTCATGGGTCACGTGATTTGACGTCATAGGTCACGTGATCTGACGTCTTAGGCCACGTGATTTGACGTCATAGGCCACGTGATTTGACGTCATAGGCCACGTGATTTGACGTCATAGGTCGCGTGATTTGACGTCATAGGCCGCGTGATTTGACGTCATAGGTCGCGTGATTTGACGTCATAGGTCGCTTGATTTGACGTCATAGGTCACGTGATTTGACGTCATAGGTCACGTGATTTGACGTCATAGGTCTTGTGATTTGACGCCATAGATCACGTGGTATGACGTCGTAGGTCGCGTGATCTGACGTCATAGGTCACGTGGTATGACGTCGTAGGTCACGTGATCTGACGTCATAGGTCGCGTGATCTGCCGTCATAGGTAACGTGATCTGACGTCATAGGTCGCGTGATCTGCCGTCATAGGTAACGTGATCTGACGTATATTTCGCGTGATCAGACGTCATAGGTCACGTGACCGTTTTTGACCGTTCACTATCATTCATACACTTTTATGTATCCAACACTAGCTAAAGTAAATACTATAAGCATTAGTTTGTGCTATGTCACGCTTCAGTCCAATGCACTTGGAATAAAATCATTCATTTAAACTTTGATTCTGTATTCATAATTTACATTCGATAGTCATTTATTCTGACTGTTTATTAAGAGTGTGTCATGTAAACATATTCGATTCATCGCTCTATTATGTTGAGAAAGCACTTTAATCATACTCTAATTGAGAGGTTATGAATCAAGTTTCTATGCCTTAGCACTAACTATAATAAGAAAGCTTACAACTAAAAATAAATAAGCTTACAACTAAAAATAAGTAAATATACTTATAAATATTAATGCAATATTTTATTTCGAAATATATAACATTTTATACACTCGGATTTATTAAAAATTAATGATTAAAATATTTTTTGAAATGTGTAATCATTCATTATGACTTTGATACTGTATGCAAAATTTCATTGGTTAAAGTCATTTATTCTGTTTATTAAGAGTGTGTCATGTCAACACATATTCGACTCACTTGTACCGTTATGGACTTTTCATATAGTGGATCTTGTACTTCAAGTAGAGTAGCAAAGGCACCCGGTGGGACTATAATAGTAAGTTTAAGCATCGCATTTAATTGTACTAGTAAGATTAAGCATTGTAAAATTCTTTTAATGGGCATGTACCGGTATTTCGTTTTAGCACTGTTAAAGAATGCGCATCGTGGGGTACTCACTCACGTTTTCCGTTCGTGTCACACTATTATAATTATATCAGAAGTAAAAAAATTGAAGTTATAATTTTAAAACAGTTAAAGGTAGCGCATCGAGGGACTCTTGACTCAAATTTTCTGTACGCCTGTTAAGTACGGTACGATGTAGCTACTATTACGAGCCCAGCCCTTGGGTCGTCTTGTTATGATGAGTCTTATGATGAACTACTTCATTTAGATTATTAAATATATTGGCAACACTAGAGAACACCTCGCAATCATTGCCTAGCCAGAACCATAACCGTATCACTAAAACTATTTAATATAGATTTTGAATAAAGAATGATTTGTTGGCCGTTGGGTCTAAACATAGGTCTTTTCCACGTGTAATTTAATGCAACATATTCGTGTTTAACAATTAGGAGGATGCGAGTCTGACGCGCGATACATTAGACAAACCAAAGATGACACCTGCCAAAAATTTTCTTAAAAGGGTTCTAATGGGTGTCTAATAATAGCTATCAACGCGTATTCTTATTGTCCAACGGGTAATCTAAACTCCAGTCGGTAATCAGTAAACCGAGTAAACCACCCACCGTGGCTCGTTCTGGGAGGTCTACGTCACTTTGGGTATACGGAAGAATATTGTTTGAAATCGGTTCTATAGAGGTATCACCCACAGACCATGGACCACCTATTAAAATTATATTTCTTTTGATTCCACTTGCCCCGCAAACAGCTTTGTCTTTTGTGAAGCTATCAATCCCCGAGATATATAGATTCGGGGCATGCGATGTATGTAGAGGGGCACCCAGCCCAGCCTTTAGATATATAATTCCCCGAAATAAAGAATTGAAGAAAAATTCGGAGGATGGATTTGTCTCTCATTATTTTTACTAGTTTTTTCTAGAGCGATTTTTTTTCTTCTATAGTCTAGTCTGAGTAAAAGCTATAATTCTTTCTATTGATATTTAAAGTTCATTAAAACAAAGTTATAAACACATTTAAATTAGAAAAATCACCTTGTTTCGTAACTGGTCGAACTATTTACAAGGTCTTTCTGATAAGTCTGGCATAACTAAGGGGATGTTCATTGGGTTCAAGTTTTTGAATCGAAAATGTTCTATGAAATTTTCCCCGTCCGGGTCACTGTTTTCAAGTTAAGATTGGAGTGTTTTAGGGATGACCTTTTAATTAAATCAGAATGGTCTTTCAGTTTCTTTATTAAATTTAAGGGGTTATCCGTCAAATACTCCAACCTTTTCCATAATCGCTGTTGCATGTCAGTGACCTGCAATATGCCAATAAAAATAAAAATAAAAACTTTTATTATTATTATTATTACATTTATCAAAATATTTTGAACTCAAAGCTAATATATTTCTGGTAATCCGGTAACGGTAAAGCAATTTAATTCAATTATTCGGCTTAGGTACAGACTCAATGTATATAACCTTAAACCGGAATAGATTTACGACTTTAGTAATAGATTTTTTGCGTATCAGATTTATTGCATGGCGCAGTTCGTATGTAGACCTTGTTTCTGAAAATTAATCGAGTGTGTTATCTATTGTACCAATGTATCTACAAGGTAGCGCAAATTACAAAATAAAAAAATCACTTTATAAATCTTGTGAAAACTTAGCTTGTTAAATCGACGCAGTCGTGTCTCGAAGTAATTTCAAACTGAAAAGATTGTAGGGCAATTATTATACGCTTCGACTTTCTTAAATGTTTTATTGGAGCTTATATTGATTGTATTTGGGTTGAGGGCCGGATTTGAAATCAATATGTTTATGTTACATTCTAATATTTATTCTCCAAAAGCATAAATAAATAGATAAATAAATTACTGTCTGTTTGTTGTGACGACAATAAACAATGTCAAGGCTGTAAACAAAGATAACTGATATTACCAGAAAGGGGATAATAGAAGAAGGATGACACTGTACCCTCATTTATGTAACATGATTCTTCACAGGCTGACCCTTTTTGTTTGCTCTTCTGCTCATCAAACTTCAGATGGGCATCGCAATAAGGGGTGAATTCTATAACTGCTTGGCACAAAATTCCCAGCAATCAACCCACAAACCTTGATTGAAATCAACAAGCGCATGCGCAATGGCATATAGTGTAATGATGACGGAACTATTTATTGCTCCAAATGTAAAATGATGTTGGGAAGAATCATGTTACAATTACTCACCTTTGTGGTACATTTTATTCGAAGAGAAGTATCATATACTTCTGATATCACCAAAGATAATTTCTAAAAAGTTCCTCTACCTTGAGAGTGTCCTTCACCTTCAAAAGTGCTGACGTATTGCACACTACGATTTATATTCAAATATCTTAAAATTTTACCATTAATTTTGAGAGTAAGATTTAAAAAATACAATCATTTTTCACTCTCACTTCGAAATTCCCGTATACATTAATTTACAAAGAATATTAGACCTACACTTTCGTATGAATAAGTCTAGGGGTATTTTTCCGTAGACATTTCCTTAAGGTGATGAATATTTGCAAATGTATTTCTTTCATCTTTAACCTTTGCCAAGATGTTGAACGTACTCCAAGCGGTTGGTAATATCGCGAAAGCCCAGATACAAAATGCTAACATTTATCAAATATAGTAAGTACTAGAGGGTGCTTTCCGAAATTATATTATTTTTTCTTTTTATTTTAAAACCCTGAAGAAAATTTGTCAGGTCAAAGGTAACAACGCTTCTATTATCGGTTATGGTATACGAGGAAGGATTCGTGGATTTTTTTTGCCACTGGAAGCAGTCATTTCTCGGTCTACCTCGTATAGTATCATTCTGCATGGTGAGCAGCGCCGATTGCTTTAGTCCTAATTATTTGTTCACGGTAGGGGTCCCCCTTTGCATTTGTCTTCCGAAATCTTTGACAGCGATTTCTATCGGTAGACGCTAGAAAGTTCATTCTCCCTGTTGTTTCAGTCGCGAGTAAAATTGAACAAGAAATCGCGATGAAAAGCCAGAATTCACCGGGAAATGCGTATGTACCACACTAAATTTATTAATACCTGACCCAAGGAGCAGAAGCCAAAAAAAATTCTTGTTCTGGTGTGAATCACATAAAGCTATTAAAGAAAAAATATCATCAAGTCCATGAATCAATGTGATACTTAATTAGGTCGGAGGGCGATTTCTTCTCTCTTAACCCCTAATCATGTCAATACCAAACGGTCCTGGGTTACTTGAGCAAGATTAAAATATCCGGAATCAGGATGTTTTGGTTCCTATTTATTTGGCCATAATTTTCTAGGCATATTGAAACCCAAAAACCATAAAATCCTGCATTTGTAGGACATGGTGAATCAGTGTAGTTGTGCAAACAAACACAAAACTTATTTCGTTAGTATGGTCGCCATTTTCTAAGATGTCCGCTATCTTTTTTAGTATCCACTGGAGTAATTTTCTTGCAGAACTAGTTTCAGCTTTCTATAGGTATAGGTCTATGGATTTGGGTTGGGCGTTGATGATTAGTCAAGACTTCAGGACTTACTTTTACTTTTATTTACAGAGATACAAGTTTTATAGGCAAACGCACATACATAAATTACGAAACAAGTAGAACACTTTTACTCTTCGAAAGCTAAGTACATACCTAACGTAATAAGCAATTGGAAATTTTTCTTCCAAGGGGGGCGGAGGAAACGTTCGTAGTTTTGACAGAAATTCTCCTCTATAAGTTAAAAGAATTAGATTAATACGACTCCGGAGTAGAAGGTTAAAGCAAACGAATCTAATCTAATTCCATTTATGAGTCGCCGCATGCAGCGCCGGCCCGCGATATGACAAATGCCATTTTCCTTCTCCGAAGACCGAAGGCTCCCCCAGAATTTGCTATAAGTAGTTATTCAACTACTTTTGAGTCAATGAAACCAAGTAAGGGAATAAGAAAAACACGTATGTACAGGAAACGATACCCCTTCAGTAACACAACATAAACGAACTGGTTATGGTACAGCAGGAGCAGATGTCATCTGCTCCTGGGTACAGTAACAAACCTTTCAGGCTTAAAATGTGTTTCATCGTCTGTAGACCAACAATATCTATTTACCACAACTCTGTAAAATATTAAAACCACGAAATACAATCAGGGATTTATTTGTTTAATAGAAGCAAGGATGAACAACATATTCTTTCCCTGTAGTATTTTTCAAGGCCACCGAGATCATCAGTAGTGTCATCAAAAAGTTGATTTAAGAGAGACAATAAGATACTTTAATTATTTTGTTATGCAAATGACGGTTGGATCCATTTATTGGATTATGAGTTGTACTGAGGAGAAAGTTATCTAATATTCTCTTAACTGCTCTTTTAAATGCGAAAATTCCTTTCACCCATAATATAAAAACTTTTATAGTTTAATTCAAGGTTAATGATTTAATTGTAAAAGTGAAAGTATTCATTTTTATGCAATCAACTTTGTTACCTTTTGGAAGAAAAAAAATAATAAACGCCCCCTTGAAACATTTCTTTGAAATAATTTTTGTAAGGTAAACGTTGTATAGTCTCGAGTTCACGAGCCTCGTTACGCAGCCGACACGTGGGCTTTTATTTATGAAGAATACACAGTCGAAAGAGGTAAAAAAAAAAGAATAAGATTCTTGGAAACATAAAAATATGTTTCGGGAGTTTATAACTGCCGAGATTTTTTTAAGGAATTTAAACAAATATATCATTATATCTTACGCAATCGAGTTTGACTTAATTGTTTTGCAAGGGTTTTTACCCAGACGTGGTGGCATATTTAAAAGCTGAGAACTCATTTATAATTATGAAGATGTACGTTAAACAAGAATCATGCAATCTTTAAAGGAAAGATTCAAGCCAAAAAGTTTAATAATTTAGAAAACTGTTAACTTTTAATTGAAAAATCCAGGGTGCAGGCCATACTCCAGGAAGATCCATTGAACCCACTTACCTATCAGGGATGGAATCTTCCAAGGGTAATTTATTTGATTTTAATTTAAAGATAATAGTTAGCTATGAAAATTTGAGAATTATTAGTTATCTTTTTCTAGTATTTTAACAGAAATGAATGATTTAAGCCGAAAGAAAATTTTTATCGGGACCCTTCCCATTAAAAAGAAAAGCTTAGCTTATGTCGTTGGTGCGAATTTTAACTTGCAAAGCTGTATTTGTAATATTATCCACGAAAAAACTGCACTTTACAAGACACAGGCTGTAAATAAACCCTCTATTAACAATAATCCACAAGCAAATTTTGTCCCTAATCCTTAAATATCCCAAAAACCTGAAAATCGATTACGTAAAATGCGAAATACCGTTGGGAAAATTGTTGATCGCTTTATACATCCCTATAGCACGACCAGAAATTTTGACCCCTGGGATTCCGCTGAGTCAGGTTATGTAGCCGCATATAGTAATTCTCGGGATGTAGGTAAAAGGCTGGATCTCCAGCCGTGTAAATGGAGTATTAATCTTAGGAGACAGGTGCAATGGAGTCTCCTCCGATGGCTGGCCCGTTTTTTTTTACTTACCTTCATCGTGGCCAAGTTGTTAGATGGCCGAGAAACGCATCTCCAACACGCAACCAATCTAACCATAAAGAAAAAAATCTAGGAGAGAGAAAGATATTTATTTTAGAACGTTTTTTTCATGTATGTTATAGGTCCAAATATTTGGATGTATGTCTGTATGTTTGTTAGGCTTGTTATGAAATTGGCAAGATTTTGCACTTGTTTCCTTTATTACAACAAAATCTTAGGGTGCACTATGGTAGTAACGGTACTATTTAGTATGATTTAATATTTGTTCTTACGTTATTGGTTCAGAATAGATCTTTATCCTAGTTTATACACAATTTGTTCATACATAAAACGAGGCTTTCTTTGCCTCGCGTCAATTCATCCGTGCAACGTCACTCTATAAAACATAACAAATTGCCAGAATTGCTTCCATTAACCTTACCAGAATTGTGGCACGCGAATTGCAAAGTCCTTATTCAGAAAGTTCACGGCTCTACATTTCGAAAGCTACTTTTCGTTTCTTGTTGAAATTTCATATGGTAGCTCTATTGCTTTAACCAGTGAGGCGAACTCTCGTGATAAATTTCGTATAGAAGCTTCCATTTTTTTACTTTTTCCCGGCTTTTTTAAAGGTTTCTTCGAATATTTATGACTTCGGTAAGGCTCCCTAATGGATACTAAAACACTGTTAAACAACCCTCGATTGTAATTTAGAATACTCCTTTATTGAAAACGCTACCCGAACGTTTATCACCGCGAGCACTGCTGCCTCCACGGTCAGACTCCTTTTTAATTACAACTCTCAGTTATTTTTCTCATTCCTCTCTTAACATTTCTACCTCTTCTAAGTCAGGAGAATATAAATTCTGAATTGAACTTTTCAGTCAAAAATGTGGTAACTTCAAAAGTCGACGTTTTCGACTTCTCCTGAGCTGTAACACCCGGTCAATTCTACCCTTTCATACCCGCGAATTGAATTAATGAGTTATATACAGTATAGTTTCTGAAATAGTTGCGTTTACCTGGTCTCGGTGTAGTTTTCATTGGAGAACTTAGCTTTTATGTAAAACGCAACAAATGGAAAAAAGAAAGAAAACTTGCGACAGTTTTGCCCTGAAATTGTAAATGCTCAAGGCGGCATGGGTTCACCATTTCAAGTAAAATCGTTTGACGGGTATATAAGAACTTAATTAGAAATGAAAATTTGTGGTGTCAAAGGTTAAGGTTTTTGCTATGTGGAATTATTGAGCATTTGCAAAAGAAAAATTCCGGTAATTATTCCCAAAATGAAACCTATTTGCCGCTGTCATTTAAGGATTGCGTTCCTCGAAATGGGATGATATTTAGACAGTATGTGCTCTATGAGCTCTTTAAATCGTAAATTATGTTGAAGGTTTAAAACAAGTTCTTCAAAACCCAACGCACCCTCTGAAGTACGGTCTAAATGTAAATGCGCAACTCGCGTACACTTACAGGCGTCGATGCGGTTCTCCCTAACAACAAGGTGAGACACGGTTATGGGTAACCGTTGCCCACAGCTCCAGGCATCGCGCGATGTTACTCCAGGATAATCTCTAATCACTGAAAAACTCTTTTTAACTTAATGCCATTAGTCAATGGACTTTTGAAAAGTTAATGAGCTGGACACGATTAATCACTGTATAGGGAGGGAGTGAGGCCATCGAAGGATGGTTAGTTGATTCAAGAAAGGTTGCGCCTGACAAAAATAGATTGTTAATAGAATGAGAGTAGGATAGAGGTAAGGAAGGGGGAAAAGAAGCGATTTATTTAGTTTATGACGTCCTGTTGTGACAACTCGGCCACGGACCATATTTCACCAACGACGTCTCCATCTCTCTAATAGTTTTTTTTCTCTTCTTACCTAATCCTCCTCCTCCTCATACCAACTTTCTAAGCTCGCCGATGTCTTAATGGAAATTGTTTTTTAACGCGATGTACTTCTAGAAAGACGAAGCTATGGGTATTTTTCACAAAAGTAAATCCACGCTTCGTAAGAAAAAGAACTATTTTGGAAGGTGAACGTCCCTGGACTAATTACTTTGTCGTTCGCCGAATTCAAATAGCTCTCTCTCTTTTTCTACAGCTAGAAACTAAGAAAAGGTAAGAAGAAAAAAAACTCTAGAGAGGACCTTTTCTTTTACATAAAATATTTTGGGCGTTTATTATGGAGTCAGTTTAAGCATAATAAAGTTGAGATAAATTCTCTTAGTTCACGTTTCTGCGATTTTTTTTAGAAGTGACACAAGACGAACTCTGGCTGACTATGAATTGTTTGTGTCATGATATAAGAATACGAATGATTATAAAAATAGAGTTTAGTTTAGTAATTAAATAAATGAAGATGCAATGCCGGAATATTTGAACATAAAAATAGTCCTATTAATAACGTAAGGACTAATGCAATTCATCTTAATGTTGCTCTCCACATTGTAATTGTGGTATAGTGAAGGAACTGAACTACTTGCAGACAAAGATAATGGACTTAGGGCCATAAAAACTTAACAACATACAAATATTACCATCTATAATGAAGCTTCTGCTACCCTTATAAATATATATTTCTAATTAAACTGATAGAAATATCATTCGTCTTATAATTAAAAGGCTTGAATGTTATTGAACTGTAAGGAGTTTTTCTTATTCTTAAATGATAGACATTTAAAATACGGAAGGAAAATAGCAAAATGTACAACTCATTGATAAAACCCTTTTCACTTAAGTTCGAATTACATTCCTTAGATGACTATTTTAAGGTTTTTCCAAGTGTTAATTCACGGCGTACATTCCAAATTTGGACAGATTGTAACCTCATTTTTATCTCATTGTATTAAAAATAAAAAAATAAGAAGGAAAAGGTATTAATTTTTTATAATGCATCGCAGCTCTTCGGTTGACAACAATATCTCCTTTAAAAATTAAGTGAATTGAAAAGTTCAGTGAATTTATATAAATATATATTTTTCTAAGCTCTTTTATAAATTTCGAGAACACCCACTATAAAATGACTTTTCGAAATTAATCCTTTTTTTCCTGGTAAAACGCTTCTCTTATAATTCATTTTGTATTCTATAAGATAATTCTTAAAAATAAATAGAGGTTGAAACGTAATATCAATTAGTTGGAAGAGTAAACTACAATGATACACTATAGAATGTTTCATTTTAATTCGAAATAACGTATAAAATAATGAATATTTAAATTAAAACTGCTTGTTCATCTACACTACCAAGGAAGGTACGAACATTTAACTTTAAATAGACTATCCCTTATTTGGCAAACAGAGAAAAAACCCCATCTGCTGCTATCTAAAACTAAAGTTCGGTGTATAAGATGAACCTAAACAGTTTCACCACCACTTTGAACAGTTTTAATATATATTCCATTACTGAAAAGAGTTAAAGAATTGGGACATTCAGTTTCGGCTTCTCACGTTTCCCCAATTTGAAATGTGTCTCATCTTGGAAAGGGGAGATGCTGGGAATACAATCTTTCTCCGGTCATCAACAACGAATCGCCCCCGGGGTTTTATCACTCTCAAAACAGGTATACTGGGGTAAATTAAAAATGCTGACTGTATCTCTAACACTTGATTTCGGTTATCTAACATTACTCTAGTGTCTCCGTAAGAAGAGAAATTACGAAATAGATTCTCAGCTCGGACGTGCACGGTTTAAGGTGTTGTTTATCAAGTATCACGTCTGGCATTTGAGTTTCGGTTGTTTCTAAAAGACTTGCCAGACGAGCAATTTGTTTCTCGTGCTGGCATACAGGCTTAAATTAATTTGAGCAGAAGTTTTAGATTCATTTGGGGGGAGATAATAGTAAAGTAACAGTAGCTATTTCGAAAAGAACTAAAATTTTGAATTTTTCATTATGAAGGACATTCAGTTTCTTGTTAAAATAGTTCGAAAACAGTAGGTGGTTAGATTTAGAGCAATCTGAACGAAATTGGTCTATATTCATCTTGTCAAAGATGCTCCTTTTTTCAATTTGAGGGGTTTTTAAATCTATTTCAGACCGGAAATTAAACATTCCAATGTAACAGGGGTGCGCTTCTAACAACATGATGCTAAATGAAACATTTTTCAAAAGTTCTCGCTTTTAAGTGAGTGGGTAGACAAATAGTAAGTGAAATGTTGAAAAATTTAAGTATATGGTCCTATCTTGAAACACTTTCTCAAAACGTATTGGAAAGACAAATATTTCAGTACCAAATAAGTTACTGAAGTGAACAAGCAAGTTTGAACTATTGCTGATCGATTGCACCCATTATCAAATTGCTACGATGCTTTCTTTTCCAGCAAAATGGGCTTATAAAAGGTCGATTACAGTACTAACTTCGAACACTATGTCCAAAAATGGAAGAACACCCCCTTCCTAAATTTGGCACTCAGTCCCAAACTGGAAAAACACCCCCTTCCTAAATTGGGCACTCAGTCCCAAACTGGAAAAACACCCCCTTCCCAAATTGGGCACTCAGTCCCAAACTGGAAAAACACCCCCTTCCTAAATTGGGCACTCAGTCCCAAACTGGAAGAACACCCCCTTCCTAAATTGGGCACTCAGTCCCAAACTGGAAGAACACCCCCTTCCTAATTTGGAACACCCATAGTTGAAAGAAATTCAAGGGTAGAAGTTAAAACGGGCAAGTTATAAACAAAAACACATCAAGGGCCTAGAACGTTGAAATTAAGGTATACACTGTAATCGGGTCACATGTAAAGTAATTTTAGGCAAACTAAGGAAATGTTGCATTTTCATTGTAACTTTAGACATCTTACAAAGAAAGCTACAATGTAAACTGCAGCTAGTCGTGTTCAGAAAAAAGATCTTACATTAACTAGTTTACTTTTGATAATAGTAAACAACACAACACGGATAAACGAAATTCGGACGGCAGAAACAAGGATCATTACCAAAACATAATAATTTATTTCTTGAAAATAGCGTGTTAGAACTTTTACACGTTTGATTAGACACACAATAGAGACCTCTCATTCCTTGGAGGACAAAGCCTACGGTATATCTCGTTTACGAGCTGGGGGATGTTTTTTGGAATTTTTAAACGATTCGCATGGCTTACGTTCGCGCGCGATATAATACGTAGCACGCGTCGCGAGCCGGAATTCATAAAATAACGAGCGCGAGACATTTTCCAATAGCGCGTGGCAACAACAAAGAACATGAGTTAGCGGAAACACAGAGCGGATAATAACGAATAGTTTCAATGGTAAGGTTTTACGCTTACGGTTTTCGCAAGGTAGATGTATTCCATCAATATATATACAAACACGTCTATCGGAATCTCGAATCTTCACTGTCAGAAAAATAATGGCACGGGCTACTGATTGAACGAGGTTGTGTTCATATTTGACCTCGAAAGGCGTTTTTATTCCTTTTGTCACGTTCGGATTTATGTCTTTTACCGAAGACATTTCCTGAAAAATATCAATTAAAAACGTTTGGTTGAAAAATGGAACCAATTTTGACACCGTATCAGAAATATGACCTGAGAAATTTTGAATAGCTATCTTAATTTTTCACTACCTCATACTTTTGCATCGGGTCGTTAAGCTTGACAATATGGTGGTGAGTTAAAATTAAAGTAAGTGGGAAAATATTGTTATTCTGTTTTTGAACAGAGTCAGATATTAAAATAGTATCTTAGTATCAGTATATTAATCAATTTAGTTGCAAAACAAAAACCCAAAAAAGTTCTAAAATAATGGAGCCTATATATTTGATTTCGTATTTAACCAAAGAACAATGACCACAAGAACTTAACTAAAAATGCTTGGGTAGTCCTTGAACAAAAACATCACCTGCACTTTCCTGGGTACTTTGCCACTACACTAATTTCTAAAATCTCAGCAAATTTCGTCGCCAACTCAAAACCGGCTATAAACTGTCATTAAACTTAATTAATCGATCGTTTTTCGTCCAAATGAAGCATATTTTTTTAAAAGAAAAGAAGATAAAAAACTTGAATCACTGATATGTCCCAAGTGGGCGTTCGATGTCATAAAAGTGGGCGTCCCACCATCAGTTTATGGCTATCTAATTAGAAAGTTCACCATGGTACCGTTAAAATAAAAAAAAACCGCAAAAAATAATACCAGTAATTTGAAGTAATACCATCTAATTACTTAGAAAAAATGGTTTTTCATGTTAAACGAATGATTTCTACTGTTTGCAACAAACTTATACGAAATAACTCGACACAGAACGAAAATTAGTTGACGCAATCAACATCTACCCTTCATATTAGGTATTTTTGAGGGAAGATACTAGCTTTAAAGGTACTTAAACTTTTTGTCGTGCAACAGATTGCGTGAACAAACCGAAAATTTTTTTCGGTACTTCTTGCCTTATCAAGAAATTTAAAATTCTGGTTTTGGTTATCACCTGCCTTCCTCTATAAATTATAATGAATTGTTTGAATTTTTAGACTAGCACGCGGAGACATTCAGCGATAGATATCAAGTTTTTCTATCTGGCGATACCGCGACCCACGCGATTTGCTCGATTCGAAGGAATAGCGACGAAATTGATAGAAATTTCGTATTTAGAACTAGTACACCGTAGCCAGAGTGTCTGGCGAGGATTCAACATCATTTTTTAAAAGATACACCCACTGATACAAACGGGACCCAAGAAGAAGTCGCGGAATTGAACTTGTAAATAAGTAAACATTTTGTGGGTGGCTCTGAACTCAACGACAAGTTCAGAGTTGCGTGGATGCGAGTTTTTCTGGCAAAAGGGTTAAACTTACACCTTTTTCTAAAAATAATAAAAAATCTTGGTTTCAAACAGGATTAGATAGTTTTGTTTACAAGGTTTCTCTAATTAGGATGCTAATTACTTTTTCTTCACGTGGAAAATAATATAACTCGCACCTGAAGAACAGTTCTTCCTTAAAGGGTGTTACTATCATTATATCATCAATTCAAATTGTTGCATTTCGAATAGTTTTGTCCCACTGTTTAATATCGTTCATCATAGAAACTCAATGCCTTAACTATAGGTCTATAGACAATATGAAATTTGTACACTTACCAATAATTTAAAATGTCGATCCAACGCGGAGATAGTATTGTGATTTAAATGTTCCAAATTAACGACCTTCACTAATAAATTTAAACAATTCGACGATAAAGTTCAATAAGTCTTTTGAACCGAATTCCGTCAGTCGCGTATAGAAAATTACTGAGCAATTGTGTACTGGCCAATACGCGAAATAGTCCGTTTAATGAGTGATTAATTAACGATTGAGTTCATATTTCTCTGTAACGTAATTTTAGGCTTCTGAATGACAAGTAATAAACTTTGGTTCAACGCCAACGATATTCGAACGAACTTATTAACATTTTTTCTTCACTATAATAGAAACTTTAACGATCAACGGTTCGAAATATAACGTGAACGGTTCAATTAATTATAGAAGACTCCAATGATATTTTGTTAAATTAGATTGCGTAATCAGTTGGTTTCTCGACAAAATATGAAAGTGATTTATTTTAAACGAGTGTCGATTAAGAAATGAATTTAATTTCTTTGCTCAATAGTTACCCTGAGTAACTATGGCAACTACTTTGACCAGCTGATTAATTTTCTTGGTATTTATTCTACTTCAGATTACTTAAACGAAGTTGATTAAAAGCTGTGGAGTCATTTATCACTTAAGTAACTGATTACCAAATAGAATATTTAACAAAACAAAATTGCCTTCTTTTGAAACTGCTAACCCTAACCTTACAGCAGCTGTCGAAAATATTTACAGGAATGTATATATAAATCATTAAAATGTCCCGCGTATTTAAATTAATAAAATTAATTAGAAAAATCATCACACTATCTCCGCGTGCCTTTTCATGTGCAAGGACAAATGATCCGACCTGGAGAAGGCTCTTTCGCAAAGGCGGCATTGAAACGGTCTGTCCCCGGTGTGTTTGCGAAAGTGTCGCGTCAATTCGTCTGACCTCGCGAATTTCCATCCGCAACCTTTCCACGTACACTGATATGGTTTTTCGCCCGTATGAGTTCGCAAGTGAGCTTTCAAGTGAGAGCTCTTGGAATAAGTCTTGGCGCACCCTGGATACGAGCAGGTGTGAATTGTCACTTTTTTGGGTCCCCTGGACCGTCTTCCTCGTCTGGGTTTAACGGGGGGAACCGGTACACTATGCGGTGCGGGTAAAGACGTTGAAACAGAAGGTCCGTGGTTAACCAGAGGCCCTGGTCCAACGTGTCCGCTTAAGCCGTAGTTAGCTCGATTTAACATAAATTCGATATGAGGTGAGGCGGGTGGTGTCACTAGCCTATTGTTGTTCGGGTAAGTGACGTTGTGATACGATTGGTTGATGAATGAGTTTTTATTTAATCCTAAGTGAGAGGGTTCGTCTAACGGCATCGGGTTTAGGTATGGCTTTTGCGAATAGCTCGGACCCGCTTCGTGGGTCGAAGGTAAGCCCAAGTGGAACCTGCTGTCCGGCGTCGTGGGAGGTGAGACGTGGTGATTACCCATGACTGATACGCCACCGAATGCTCCCATGTGATTCGTTCCTAGATGAAAATCAATGGTTAAATGTCATGAAATTACGTAATTTAGATTATAACACGCTCCCGATTGGAATCACCCAGGGAGAATATTAAAAATTAGACTTTTATATTATATTCGTAGGCGTACAAAGATAGAAAAAACAGGGATTATGTAGGCAAGAAAGATAAGGTTTCCGTCACTCGTTGTTATCTATTCTTGTGTATACAAACATTCTTTCAAAACACTACTTTCTATGAATATGAGTCAAAAATAGTCATACCTTAAAGTTGTAAACATTCATTCATGAAATGCAAGCAAATGCTCAATTTGATTTCAAATATTATGATTCTTACCAGTTTGCCAAGAACGGTGAACGTACTCGTTGGGAGGCATAATGGTACGATTTAATTCGGGTCTGTGTTGAGTATGATGATTGTCGAATGTCTCTTCTCCAGTCGAGGAACATCGTCTTAAGTATCCGTCATCGATTTCTTGCTTGATGACTGGGGCACCTGGACCACTGGGTCCTCCGCCGTATCCGAACTTCATTCCTCTGCACTCGTCGTAAGCGTACTGGTTCTCGAATGAAATTCCTAGTTCGTTTTCCATCCTGTATTCTTCTGGAGGTCGAAAAGAGTTCTGAAATGTAATTAAAGAAAAGTTGATCAGAGATAGTATACCTGTTTCTTCGCTTAAGCAATTATCTAAAATATTACTTCAAAACACGATTATTTTTATTTAAAAGCACTCCAAACCCTTAACGTTTATTATAAGATAACTAAAAGCCTTTCAGTTCTATTAAATTTTGTCACTCAACGGCACTGAACGTGTCAGTTCATACATAAGTCCCAAAAATAAGCCATAATTATTTAAGAAATAACTTACTTGATGCGTTGTCTCGTGCGAGACAGTCGTTGAGCCACTGTTGGACTCCATGGTATTGCACTGTGGTGGCCTTCGAGCTTGGCTCAAATTGGGCTGCATAATTTGAGTTTGGGATTGAGGAGGAGGAGGAAGGGGTGGAGGTATTGTTTGAGCGGTTGGACCATCGATGGGTCTGCTGTGAAGGACGACGTTGGGTTGCGAGACATTTGGTGGTGGTTGATGACTGTCCGGAGAGGGACCACTCGCGTGGTGAAAATGTCTTTCTCCATTGCCATACGAGCCGTACGAAGCCGAAGGGTGACAGTAACAACTGACCGACGAAGCTGGGGACGATATGTCGCCCAGCAGGACGCTTTCTATATCTTGCCACATCTGTAGTATTTCAAAGATGAAGAACATTACAACCTACGTAATGCGATGCCTGCAATTTAACAAAATAACGCCCGAACTGTAAATCGTGGGAAATTAAAGGAAAGGGTTGCGTGAGGTTAGACTGACGCCCAGAGCAGATACATTGTGACTTTAGTGTGTTTCAAATTTATCATAAAGAACATTAAATAGGGTAATACTTCAATCAAGCAGGTTAACTTTACGGAAAGGCCTAATTTCCCTATGTAAAACGATTGTAGGCTAATACGTTGTTTTCCCTTCTTTAAACCGGTGCGCAGCGGGTTAAAGCTTTTTACAGGCTGAAAATCGTAATGCTAATTCCCATAGCCCCTGTACATATGTTTCACCCCTCAAGAAGTAGTGCACTACATTGAAAACAAGACAACTGTCTCTTTTAGGCAGTGAAAATAAGTTAAACGGCACTGGTTTCATTTTGAACTACCTTTTAGGCAAATAATTGGAAATATTCCAAATTTCTAATGTTCTTTAAGATAAAAACGTCGTTACACTCTTTTAATTTACGAGACTCCAATTAGCGTCAGGGTCAAAGGTTACACTGTCAAGCTGTTAATGTTTGTGAGTTCTACGGGGTACTATTTAACTAAAGAAATTGTAAATTTGTAACAGAGATAGAAATTTTAAGCGTTATTTTTGTTAATTGAAAGAGAAAATGAGTAATTGAAGCGACTTACATCGTGAAACTCGGTCATATCCGAAGTGAGAGACGGAGGACGAAATAACATCAAACATGATGAATCTGCTGACATTACCAAAGCTCCTCCGGACATTTATGAGCCTCTCTATAGCAATCACGAGTGGGACAATCAGGTTCTTGAATAATCCGTCTGAAACATGTGAAAACACGAAATTAAGCACTTGAAAAACATTTTAGAACACCACTTGATATTTTATAATGCCCCTTTATGGGAATCTAACAGAGAATAATAATATTTTGAGCTGAAACTCAATAACGACTTGAAAGGGTTATGAATCTATCTGGACTGTACACCAAAATACGATAAAACAGAGGAGTATATAAACTAGTTTGTATTTCTAGGTTTATCAACGGATTAATTAAGAAAACCTTTCACTACCCTTTAACACTACAGTTCTTATATACATTATTATTTTCTACAGTTCATTAATTTTGTATGTTCTAACAACAAACCCAAAGCTAACCATTCCTGAATTAATTTAACGCCTAACCAATAATTAAAGGGAGAGCTGCGTACCGAGAGGACGGCAAGATTTAGGGGCTTCGACGGCATACGACGGCGTGAGCGTCCGGAGGCTCCCGATCAGAAGGAAAATGATGCGGGAAAGAGAGAGAGAAGAAACGATAGAAAGATTTCGGGAGTAGAGAAGGAAGAGAATAATGAGAAGAAGATACAACGAGAGCGAGAGAGTGGGAGAGCGACGGCCACGGAGATACACTCGACAGGTAGAAGGCGGCCGCACGCGTACGAATTTCAACCCTGCTGGTGTTGTACCGTAAAAACCGACCAAAGATCCCTGTTCTAGGCCGCGTGCGCTGTAGGGATTCCGTCGATAAAAGATATCGTATCAGGGAAGAAAGTTCGAGCGCCGTGAGTTAAGAAAATGGTATAGCCGTAACTCGTTCCGGGTATCCCGCCGAGTCGCCTCGTTTCCAATCGGTCCCGTAACCATTCATTGGCCGCGGTTACCGGCGACCGTAAATAGGTTATGTCGATCGTACGGAACTACGTGGAACAAAAAGCGCCAATAGTGTCGCGGAAGCTGACGGTTCGAGAAACCGTCCCAGGTATAAGAGAAAAGAAAATCTACCTTTAGCCGCTCATCTTTGGTCGACATCCCCGCGAGTCTACGTTCGCACCTACTTTTCTTCTACGACGCGGGGGTGTCATTCTACTCGGAATACTTTGGCCCTCCCCCTTCCCTGGGTTACCGTTGCCGCCATGCTTGGCGAGGAGACGTCAGCTCCGAAGTCAGGCGCTTCTTTTTCTGCCCCCTTTTTTTTGTCTGAAGGATAATTATGCAAAAAGGTAGCGTTGCGTCGGCATGGGGGTCGCGGAAAACCACCGCCATCACACGGGGGTACCCTCAGCCCATCCGAAAGAGATATATCTAAGATGGCATATCCGCGTGGCGTCCAAAAAGCGGGGGGAAAGCGTGGGGAAGATTTTAAAGGGAGGGTGCTCCGATAATCTTTATTATATCGCGTTACTTGGGTGCTTGCTACATTAAAGTGATAGTTTCAGTGATTAAAATTTCATACTAAGATAAATATAAATTACATATCCTTCAATAAAATAACCCTATTACTACCACTTTAATTTTTTCTCGTGATACCCAGTTTTTTCGGGTCATTCCCGATTTTTCAGAAAACATCTTCAACTTGGTTCTTTTTTTAAAGGGGGTGGGTTTAATTTGTATTGGACTGGTTTCTCTTGGTGGCTTCGTCGAATGATGGAATGGAAACTCCCGTGTCTAATTACATAGATTTAAAAGGAGAGGACTTTAAGGTAAGGGGTGGGTGCTGGGGGAAGGGTATAGTTACGCTTATCGAAAAAATTATATTTTCTTCTACATAGGCGCGTGTCTGTTTTTCGGGTTTGTTTATGGGGCCATGCGGAGAAATATGGATTTCTCCGAAAATTGGCAGTAATAGTTGATATAAAGTCATTTGTAGTTCGGTTGGAGATAATAGAGAGTTTAAGAAATTGATCTAGAAACCTGTACGATAATATCTAGTGCTCCTGGCATAAGGTCTCTTTAGTTCGACTTGACTTGTACAACTTCTTTGCAATTTAAACTTAACAAAATGAAAGTGGCCAATTTCCATTCAGTTGCTTAAGCTCTCTAATCAAGATAGGACAAAGAAAGAGGCAGCTGGGCTCTGATATTACCAATAAACACTAGTAAAATAAAAAATGTTTCTCCTCGATAATTTGGAAATTTTCAAAATAGGCACTGGAATTATTTATTTAATACTAATATTTTTCGATATTTATGAACATATATTTTGTGAAATGATAACTTAAATCTCCAGTTTAATATAATTCTGTTAAACTAAAATAGTTAATTAAACAACAACAAATATGGAAATACAAAGGAAAAAAATATATCTCAACTCACATTTAACAGTTCGATCTTTTCTGCCCCTGGTTGGTGGCTCCCGAGCCATGACTTTAATCTCTCGAATCCCTGCACTCCGTTCCGTATAGTTGCGCCTTTATTTCAGAGCGTGCCGAGCCATTTTAAAATTCACCGCATCCCTTTTAAGCTTTGAGAAAAAATAGATAGAAAAAATCCATTAAAACGTTTTCCTTTAATTTAATATCTGGGAATTAATTCGGGGGATGAAAACTCTTACGGGATTCTCCTCCTCCCATCTTAGATCTCTTCTCTCCTTCCATCCTCCCCGAATCCCGCACGCATCCCTCCCCCTTTTAATCAACATCCCCCGCGCGCGCGCATCTCCGACCGCTCCTCCGCCTCCGATGGCGAACCACCATCCTCCCATAACCATCTCCGAGAGCTTTTGAATGAAATAGAATAGCATCAATGGGAGGAGGATGGACATCGCTTTAGAATTTATAAAAAAAAAAATTATTTTTTTTATTTTTCCTATTCCGAGATGGAAAAGGAGTATGCATACTCTCGCGTGGGCAGGTAGCTGATGTTTAAAAAAAATAAAACAAGATGGCAAATACTATATATGATCGTTTACCTGAAAACCATGATATTATAACCTATAGAGAGCTTTCAGTTGACTGAATAGTACGCCACAACCTGCTAAGTCTTACCAAGGTTCCGGCAGCCATATTGGTGGGTATCAGCTTTCCTTTCGCATTCAACCCACCAGTATGTCCGTGAAAATTATCTCACGAATTTTAGCTTCTCCCCCAACAGAAAGCTCTTTAGTGAATAAGTATGGGTCTCCCTCAATGCTTTTCGTACCGTCACTGCTCATGCGCGGAAAATTAACGATCGTGCATCTCCCATGGTCAGTAATCTTCTCTTACAAACATGAATATTACCGCGGTGTTTCTTATTTAATTCACTTGGTATAAATAGAGATGACAGTAGGCTATGATTGTTCATTTCGGAAAATCGTCCACCAGGAGACATACACTGCTAAAGGATGCTCCGGCCTCAACCCTTTTTATAAAGTGTAGGAAATTCTTTCGACATACTTACAGTAACTATGATAGGTATATGATGATATAAAAATTACAGGCCAAATGGACGCGGAAATATTTCCATCTGAGCATAATCTTAATTACGTTCTGATAATAATTTTCACCAACAATTTCAAAATGAGATTGCAACACGATAACGCGTTTAAAATAAAATATACCACGAAACCAATTCCGAGAATTATCCATTAAATTAAGACAATTAGTTTTCTTAAGTCACGGCGAAACTAAAAATCTATGAAAGGGGAAAATGGGTTGAAAACCAATTTTGAACTTAAGAAGAGAGCGGATCTCTATGATTGCATTTTATTCCTGCTGGCTTGCCTCTATCCGCCACGTACTTTTGATATTAATATCGAGGATTCCTTTTTATTTGACACGTGCGTCTATAGGAGGGGATACATTTTTTCTTATAATGAAGGAATTTGATGCATCGTTTTGATTGCTAGAAAATTACTTAAAAATTGGGCTCTCGAATCTTCTTTTTTTTTCAAAGAAAACAACCACCAAAGGATGATATATGTATCCCACTTTTGAATAAAGGAGGTTTGTTAAACAACTTTGTGTAGGTTCCAGTAATAATTGGATTTCTTTAGACTAGCTGAACCTGCTCGTCCGAGAGGCTACTCATTTCAGACGTTTTTTTTCTATACAGTTAAGTTAATTGGAAAGCATTAATTCGAATTGCATAAGTTAGGGTTCGTTTTCTAGCCTATAAAATTATCAGAACAGTTCTGTGACTTTGACAGAATTTCGAAAGAAAAGCCCAAGATTTAATACAGCAATTCTGTGACTTTGCTAATTTTTTAAAGAAAGGCGTAAGAATTCTCAGAACAGTTCAGTGACTTGCCAAAATTTCGGAAGAAACTCGTAAGAATACGAAGAACAATTCTCTAACTTAACCAAGTTTTCGAAAGATTTCTCAGAATAATTCTGTGACTTTGCTAGAATTTCGTAAGAAACGTGTGTGAATTCTCAGAATAATTCTGTGACTTTGCTAGAATTTCGTAAAAAACGTGTATGAATTCTCAGAACAGTTCTTTGACTTTGCGAAAATTTCGAAGAAATGCGTAACAATTCTAAGAATAATTCTGTGGCTTTGCCAACTTTCCGAAAGAAACGATTGAGAATTCTCAGAAAATTTCATGACTTTGGTATAATTTCGATGGGCCTGCAAAACAGTTATCAGAACCATGAGGTTACCAAAAATAAAAATCCAAGTTGACATCATTTAATGCGTGTCTTTGTTTACCAAGATTAGTAGATACCCCCTCGAATTTTCCAGGGTTGTTTCTCTTGTAAGGTGACTAATATTTTCAGCGTGCACTATATATCTTGGGCTACCCTCGTTATACCTAACCTAAGCGTGGGTGGATGATAATTGAACAGTATTTCAAAAGTGAGATTAAGTGACAATTTGCTGCATGGCGACGGAAGGGTTAGGATTTCAAATAGGGTGTTTCTACAATAAGAGCTTTCTTTTTAAAATGTAATTTTTCTTCTCTTTTTTTCAGTTTAACCTCGTGGAGGTTACAAGGTGCTTAATTGGATCTTTTTCTTCTAGTTTAGACACTTTCAAAAAGGGTGTTTACTGTTATTCGTTTCGCGAGTTCAGTTACAGAGTATAATCGAATTGAAGTGGGATGTGTTGAACGCAAACTTTGTAATATTTGCCGACATTAGAAATTGTCGAAGCTTAATTATTGGAAATTTTAATAAAAATAGCTTATAAACCGGTTTAAAATTACAAATTTTAATCTCTGACTCGTTAGGTGACCTTTGGTGGTATAGGTCACGGTGGTACTCTCTTTTGTTTAACAAAATTTGTAATATTTGCTGACATTAAAAATTATGGAAGCGTAATTATTGGAAATTTCAATAAAATAGCTCATAAACCGGTTATAAAGTGCATGTTTTAACCTTTGAGGGTTTTTAGGTGACCTTTCGTGGTGTAGGTCACAGTATAGGACTCACTTTAATAATTCTTAATAAACGTTATAGGCACGACAACATAAATCAAATTAGGATCCCTTTCCATGGAATAATTTTTCAATATTTTCCAGCGAACAAAAAAAAGAGCTCTAATTGGTTCTCGCAGCGGATAATGATCCGTAGACGGAACTCATCACGACAACGCTAAATCAATATTAGCAGTAGAGGGTAAGAGGGAGTTGAAGTCTACCTATTTGCAGTATGGATTCTTCGGGGATGTATGGAGGCCTGCTGAGTAATTTGTCCGATTTCATTTGCCTGAAAGGGGAAAAAAATGTTCGAAACAAGAAAAAAAAATTTTACCGACCAGAACTTGATTAAGAAGAAGTTAATAAATTGATTTGCTATTATGTTATATTTCTGCACGATAGATGTAAGATTGAATATCCTAGCACCATTAAATCCATAAACAAACTGTGCAATATTTTCGCATGTTTTACTGAAAATTCACGCGTATTGAAAATTCAAAAGCTTATTTTCATCCTGTCCTGTGAACGAAAGTTGTCCATGTTCTACAATTGGACAACTCATTTGACCAAAAAAAGGACTTCTAGAAATAATGATCACGTGTCATGAAACTTCTCCATTGACACTTTGACACCTAATTCGACTTTATGAGAAGAACTGCGAACTGTGAAGAGCATCTGTGACGAACGCATTTCATCGACACCTCATTGCTGGAATGCATAATCAAACTATGAAAACGACTGCAGGTTGACCCTATTTACGCCGGAGTCAAAACCAAAAGCTTCAGTGCCACGCAGGTTAAATACACGCCGACCTTGTTGAACCACTAGCATGATGAACCTTCATCATTATGTATGATAACGTCTTTAGCTAATTATCTTCTGCATAAACTCATCGTGGTATAATTGTGTCACGGAAAAAATATTAGACCAACACGATTCTGCCAGGGTTTTTTTTCTTTCGCCGTTGAAAGGTTCTGGTATCGTAATGGCTTCCTAGAGATCACCGAAGTGAACTTGGTAATTGTGCCCTAATGAAGAGTCATTAACTTGAATATCAGTTCGAATTAAACCCCCTCATGGCCAGAGAGCGGACTTCGTGACGTACATCGGCCAATCTCATGGAGTATCGCGAAAGTTGATTATACAGAGTGTTTTTGATAAGTCTGCCATAAGTTAAAGGGTGCGTTCTATGAGTCAGACTGCGTGAAAAGTGTCAAAGAACATGGGGTCTAAAACATTTAGTTTCTGAAGTACGGGAACATTGTTTTAGGGGCCAATGTTTGGGAGCTCGTACCTCCGAAACTAAATGTTTTCGACCCCATGTTTTTGGACACTTTTCAGTCTGACCCAAACAATTAATTTGTGGCAGACTTATCAGAAACACCCTGTATTTCATAGTTGATGGAATTTCCGATCATGCACCAGAAACTCTTATCAGAAGATGAGGTAATCTCAAGTTAATTTACTGCCGAGTAGATAATTTTGCAAGAATTGGGGTAGCGCACTGATGACGCTAAAAAAACTGTATCGTCTTGGCCTATTTGTCAGTCAAACCTCGCTAGATAACCCATGGGAGAAATTTGTCTAATTAAACGGTACAACTTGTTCCATCCAGGTTAATCAAATTATGTAGCACCGTATTAGCTTTTTACTGAAGTAAAGATTAATAGCTTTATATTTCCCCCTATTACAATTTTCCATTATAAAAACTAAATAACCACATTATTATAATTAATTTTTTTTCTTCTTCAGCACGCTATATGTAACTTTTCCGGTATTACGTACCGGTCCATTGTACCCTCATTTATCGGTATTCAATTTCTTAAAAATTAAAAAGAGAAATTAATTCGACCCGAAAATAATATACCATAAATTATAACCTTTCCAAGAAAATATTTAAGACAAATTGCCAATTTTAATTTAACAACGAAAAATGTAGATCGTTTTTTGTTCAATATAACGATTCTGACCTCACGTTATCCTCGGATATAAAAAGTTCCTAATACGTTGAAGACAATGCAATTTTATACCTACCCCTTTTTCCACGAATAATACCTTTAAGATTAGTGCTAAGAATGAGATCGAATAACCGGTTCCCTTCTAGCTATTGTAATTAACGAGTTGGGAAACTTTTAATAAAAGACCGCTAGAAGCCGCGCGTCATGTACGTTTCCCTACTACAAATTTGACTGATCTTTTAATTCGCCGCTTTATAAAAGAAATTGTAACTTGACCGTTCAAGAAGGCCGTCCAAAAAATCTCAAATTATATATATTATGAAATTATAAATTTTAATAAATTTAACCAAAACTGAATTTATTAACTCATCTGAAATAGAAATGACTCTCTTTCAAGCCAACTATTTTTGATTTAACACAAATATACTCTATTAATTTCTCGAGATATCATAAATAGTAAACAAAATATTTACAATTATCTTTAATTAATTAAGGTTTGTTTTTAATGAAAGCAATCCAAAAAGGCGTAACTAAGGTTTTTTATTGAATTTACGCAATCAGATTGACCCCTTCAATGGAAGATTGAAACTTTATTCCAAGTTAACTGTTAATTTTTGTATAACGAAGGTTTACAAATTCAACTTTACAGAAAATATCGTAAAGGAACAGGACTGCTCTCGATTCGGTCAAGGGGAGGGATACTTCCATAAATTCAAATATATAATGAGATTCGCAGATATGATCACGGAGTTACCATCAAAAAGGTGCGTGGTTTGTGAGGATAGTGAAGTTACATTTAATTGAAATAAAATATTTAAAGTAAAAAACGGTGACTAAATAACTTCATTGGTAAACTTTGAACTTTGTAAGCACCTAGTATCATAGCCTAGCAAAACTATAGGTCAAGGGACTCTGAAATACATTGATCAGTTGAAATATTTAATGGATATATTGCGATATTTATGTAAATTAAGGGTGATTAAATTTGACTTCAAAGATTTAAAATATTAATAACTTAATTTAAATTCTCTTCCAATTTTATTGAACCATTTTTTAATCTAAAATTGAAATCCCTATTCCATGTAAATTATGGAGTTCATGCATGGTATAACGATGAAACTAACCAAAATTTTGGAAGGACCGCGGGGCTTCCTTCATAATCAATTACTTTATTTCGCGTTAAATCTAATAGGGAAAGAATTTCCTAATTCTTTTTTTTCTTTCATGTGGTATCAGCAGCGCCCACACCCAAATAACCAGATGAGGCCGCGTCCAAGCCCCGCTTTTAATTCTTCTTCTTCTTCTCTTAAAGCTCGTATTGTCAGAAGGAGAGCGAGTCTACAAGTACAAGACGAATTGTTTCAGTTTAATGGCAGCTTTACCGAAGTTAGATAGAAAGGGGGAACGTTTTGTTTGAGATTGATTGACATCTATTCTTGAATGCTTAATTTACCTATCAATTGTTTCGGACATTGATAAGCAGTCTTGTATGTATTATATACGGAAGAACGTTATGTCCCGTTTTTTTTAATACGTGTATAACAGGGTTGGTTTATCTATAGTTGATCTTAATTACTAAAGTGTGGCTTGATTTAAAATTGGTTTAGACTGGAAACCAGAATTATTTAATTTGTTTTAGCCACGGATATAATAGCTTTCAAATAGAGGTTGAAATGTTTCTGGAGAAATGGGTGTTATGATGATTAACTAAATATGACGGGTTTGTGTGTGATTTGATATTCTATAAATGAAATTTTTAACACTAAATTATTTAATATATATTTAAAATGCACGTATTAAACCAGCCGTGTAATTTTCTTTTCATCAAAATGATCTAGATGTACGCCCATAATAAATACATTTTTTTGACGAAATAGTACGTTTCTTACGGAAGGGAACCGCGTCTATAAACTAATTTTAATCGAGTATACGGGTGGGGTATAATTTATCTTTGATGTATTTTGTTTTTATTCTTATTGTAATTGTAGTATTGAACAAAGGGATTAAAATTAGCATTCTAATTTATTATCTATTTTAAATAAAGTATATATACAAATGATTTGTTTTCTATTAACTTATATTCTCCATTTAAGGTGTAAACAAATAATAGAAAGGTAACAATTTAATTAAAATTAAAATTTAAATATTTATTACTCGGGCTAAATTACGTCTATTATGTAAAAAAATAAGAAGTTAAACAAGAATTAAAAAATCGCGCGACAAATAGTAAGTCATGCATCATTTTTGAAAGTTAGAAAACCACCCTAAAACATGCCAAGATGAACCTACTCCTTAGTTAAAACAAAATTAAAGAAAGATTTAATTATTTACCACGAGAAAATAAAAAGTAAAAAAGAGGACAACTGTAATAAACATTCGTAAAGGTAACTTCCACGAAAAGTAATGGCGAATCCCAAATTATACTTCTTTAATTACACGCTTATTGCTTAGCTCATATTAGCTGTTGGAGGCGACCGTCCTTGAACACTAAGGAACGTACCCAAACACCTCGACTTAAACCTTTTCGTAACTTATACGGCAACACCTATGAAGCTAAAACACTGGAGGTGAAATTGATCCACTTTCTATGACTAAAAAAAGTCACACCTATAACTTTAACTAGAGTATGTAGTGCTACTATAACAGACCCAGGCTTTGGAAATTCAAAATTTAAGTAATTGATTTGTGTTCGATTTTCTTCATTTTGTTTAAATGATATTCTATGGTTATGTAGCTTGGATTGTAGATTAAGTTTCCGATAAATTAATTATTTCGACTCCACTAGTTATTCCTCCTTGTTGACGAGGAGGCGAAAGTGTTAATAAGGACGGATAAGTTACCGAAAAGAAATAATGGCAGAGGGTAAAAACCCACTTTAAAAATAAATATTCCTACGTTTTTGTTGGAAAAAAGTAACTAAAGTTGAAAATTTATGCCAACGCAATATTTCACTAAACGAGCCGCTTTGTCTCATAAGACAGTATTCATAAACAATACTAAACAACTATGAATTTTCATAAATTAACTCATGAATTACAAAAAGGCAAGTGCTCAAAGTATAACTTATCATAAATTTCAGGTAAATCATATTTCTAGAATTCAAGTTTTATTAACTTCGATGAATAACATGAAAGAATGTTCATTGCAATAACAAAGCAGCTCTATTTTGTGATAAGTTAAGTTTCAATTTTCTGGAAACAATTTAATCAATTCTTAATATAACCTAATATGCAAAAAGAGACAAAGCAAAACGCGTAGGTGAGCCTCTTGTTTACAGTCCTTTTAACCTACGAAATTTTTTGAGAATAATTTTTCGAGTCAAATTATATTAATGTCCCATCTTTTAATAACTACCTTTCTTGCTTAATAGAGTCTATAGTGATAAATAGCTTCTCATTTCTTAAAGCGTTAACGTTAATATAGGGCCCGAAAAATGATGATGAAAAAAGTCGTGAGGTAAATTAAAGCAACACGGAAGTGGGTCCCCCTTTTCTTATAATTTTAATAAGGGAAGAAACGTGTTCGCCAAAAGACGATACCACCCAATATCAAAAACGCTTTTTGGGGGGTCGGAATTCAGCTTTAGGTGCCTTTCTTCTACTTATTCTTCGAGCTTCTTTTCTTGTGCGGATAACGGACCAATAAGGTTTTTAATTGGTGTATACCATATAAGGGGATAATTCTCGTGAAGGAAGGGTAGCTCGATGACGAATGACGTTATAAAATGGTGAAGTTGAATCAGAGGACTATACCGTACGTGGTTCCTTCATTTGTAACTTAGCAGACAAACGAAACGATGCATTGGATCGCGTGTTGTGTACCCACTGCATCTGCTTGCCAATTTCGATTTTACTTTTAAGGACACTTCTTCAGAACAGTTCTAATAGAGTCATGGCCTACTGGAGTTTCGTTCATTGGCCAAATCGGGCTAGAGTAGAGAAAGAGGGTTAGAGATCACAGTAGGCAATGTTTCCTATTTCAGGCAATTACATGCACCATCAGGAGTCACACCTTTACTTGAAATACACAAAGTATCCTTTCGAAACATACTTAAGACGAAAATCAATGGCTTATTATAAGTGCCAAAGCCAAAAGGTGGGATTAAACTTAGTATTTCTAATCTAATAAATACTGAAGCTTTATCTTCCATCCTACACATGGTCATCAAAAACGATGATGTAGGTCATTTGATTATAGGGTAGTATCCAAATTACCTCAATTAAAACGCGAACATGAATCAATTATATTCGTTAGAGACGAGAAAAATATAAAATAATGCGTATGATTAAAGGAAAACGCCTCGGAAACACTTTCAACAACTGCCCACCAAAAATCATCCTCCTACATAACAACACATCATAATACCAAAAACATATCGTATCGTATTTTCAGCACAAAGAGATATTTTGTTAAAAACTTCAAAGAGTCATTATTGGTAAGACTTTCTTGGAAAAATGAAGAAAAAAAATGAACCGTAATATATTAGAAAGCTCGGTCTTTGCGGTCACCCCTCCCTAATATTAAGGGGTGTATTTTTAGGTAGATACAGTCTTTTGTTCCTTAATGTTTTTGTTTACTTATGTACCCCGCATCATTGTTCCGCAGACTAGTTAACGGGCGTCGATTTTGTCCAAGACGCGAGGGTTGTTTTCTATCGTTATTTTTTTTTTCTTGCAAGATGTCAAATTTGGGGCACACCGTCTTCTATGGCCCATTACTCGCAATAGTGCGAGAGATCAAGGAAAAACAAGTTCAAGAAGCTATAACCGATATTCCTTTGAATTTTAAAGAAAACTTACAATAACAAATAAAACATATCGAGAAATCTTTTGAATTTTTTTAACAGAACGCATTCTGAATTGATATTATTAACAAAGCACGATTAAATTTTTAAATACAAATATCCTATTGTTAATTAATTCTATTCAACTGAGAAGACTCAGAAGGATATACCCATAAACCCAAAGTTCAAGGTAATGAAATTTGTAATAGAGCAAAATTCATCTTGCAGTAATGACCCTTTAATTCGTCGTTGGGGCATAGTGGGAACCTTGGAGGATTGGGGGGGGGGTGACCCTCGATATTCTACCTGCACAAATTTTCAGGGGAGTAGGCCATATCGAGACCCCGCTAGTGTTACTTCATGATTCATCTTTTACAACCCACGGAAACAGTTTGAAAAATCGCAAAATTCGAATTTTTTGGGTGTTTTCGCTTATTTCGGACGCTTATTATAGTGATGGGGAAGACGACGAAGGCACACGCCGCACTAGTAAGGCCTTAAGATGCCGGGGGAAGGGAGAAGGACAGACTTAAGAAAACGCGTCCACGACGTTGAGTCATGAAATTGAAAAAAACACAAAAGGAAGATGGATAATTCGTCTCCTCTGTTCATCCTTGGAAGAGAATCATCTTCTGCGAAAGAGAACGTTTCGAAACGCATAAATTTTATTCTCAAAATGTATGGGCGAGATGTTTTTCACGGTAACACTAGCCGAGGTGACAAATCGGCGAAACCTTTAAGATTACAGATGGTGGAACTGCATGCGCATAAGCATATATCTAAATGAGGCCTAAGGTAGATGCCAAGGTAGTATTTAGAGGCACGTAGAGATAGTCGACTGAGTTTCTGTATGGCAAAGTATGTCCAACAGAATACAGGGTGTATCTGATAAGACTGCCATAAATAAAGGGGGATGTTCTTTGGTAAATCAATTTTGAGTCGAAAATGTAATACCTATCTCCATTTTGCCGTTCGGGTCACTGTTTCCAAGGTAAGATTGGGGTATTTTACGGATGACCCCTTAAATTTAACTAAGAAACTGATCGACATTGCTGCAACACTCAAATTATAAAACAATAACCCGGATGGCAAAACGTCATAGAACATTTTCGGCTCAAGAAAATCCCCCTTAATTTATAGCAGACTTATCAGAAACACCCTGTATAATCACGAGAAAAACGTTTGTCTTTTTTCTTTATCTTATTTGAGATTTGGCAGAAAATTAAATTCACGCTATTGGTCTTACGCCCAACTTGTTTATATGGTACTTGAGATTGATTTGGTGTTGGTGGAGGTAGAGCTCCGTCCGTGTTTGATTGTAATAAACACTCTACGTTAAACCCATTAAAGCAGACAGCGTGATTCTCGGATTACGTAGGTTGACTTCTCTCTATATTATATATAAATCTCTCGAATCTTCTTTCATAATTGTGGAGTAGGACGAATTTTCGATACTCTTTCGTATGTTTTTTCGTTCATTTTGCGGCCAAGAGCTTGTTGCACTTAAGCCGAGTCCTCTTTAGGAAGGGTGGACTTGTATTTGAACGCGTACGCTTAACGTTACAGCTGATAAAACTTGCGATGCATTTATTTAAGCCTTTTTTGGAATAACCGTATAGATTTGCAATACAATAGGTATATTCCGTCATAGGTAAACGCAATACCATTCCAATAGATGCTATATGTTTAAAGGAATGGTTCAGGCAACATAACTTTATAACTTAAAATAAATGGCCTCGTAAAAATATGAAAGGAAAAAAAATAAAAAATAAATAAATGATCTCTTAATACAAAATAATTAGCATTTAACTTGTCTTAAAAACGAGGACTACTGACTCTCCATTCGTTTAGAGGCGTCTGCTAGCCATAACCGTCAAAGGATTGGTTCAACTAGTCCCGTCGGGGTTATAGGCCCTGGCTAGCAGACGAAACTAAACAAATGGCGACGCAGTAGTCCTCTTTTTTAAAACTAATGCAATTATTTTGTTTTTTTAATTATTTTCCCTTTCATATTTAGTAAAAGATCGTTCTTTTAAGGTATAATGTGTAGAACCGGGATATTTTCCTTCAAGTGAGAAAATTTTAATTTATCAATTCTATAAGAATTTATCCTCGACGGTTGTATACGTAACCAAACCCAGTTCAAGACCCATACCCATTCGAATGACAATATCTATAAATTCAAAGAACAGTCTGCCATCAGAATATCAAACAAATTCAAGCAAGAGAGAGAGAGAGAGAGAGAGAGAGAGAGAGAGAGAGAGAGAGAGAGAGAGAGAGAGCGAGAGAGAGAGAGAGCGAGAGAGCGAGAGAGCGAGAGAGAGAGAGAGAGAGAGAGAGAGAGAGAGAGAGAGAGGAAAAACTGTGTACTTTACAGGGAAAACCGTAACGCCCAAGGTTGCCTTAAAATTTATGACCGCAATTAATAACTGGGCTAGCGCAAATAATTCGAATAAAACGTTTATAAAATCCGACAATTGAAAAGAGATGGCTATAGTGAAACTCGACGGATATGGATATACAACGTCTCGATACAAAAGACATTGCTAGAAATATAACTTATGACAAATAGTCGGAAAAGAAGGAATTAAACTCGATATTTACTCTGGCCGTTTACACCCTTAAATGCACGCGCTCTCTCTCTTACGAGATTCCTGATACATAAATCATGTTAAAAAAATTTATATTTTTACCCTTCCCGCTATAGATGCTCGCGCGAGTTGTAATTTCTTACGATCCCAAAAAAAAAATGTTAAAAATTGTTAAGGGGTGAGGGAGATATATATTTTTAAGGTGCTTTAATTCAACACAGGAAACGTCACTCAGAAGTATTCTTTGCCCCCTTCTTTATACAGGCAAGAGCGGTTCTTACCTAAGATGCTTTCCCCTATAGGGTTAAAAGACGCGTTACTTACACGCTAGTTGAAAAACATTATTCGCTCTTTCTTTAAATTATTTCTTAAGAAACTAAAAAATTGAAATTGAATAATATATGCCTACATTTAAAGCGCGTGGACTATAGCTTTTGGGTTTAGTTTGTCTTGGGTGATGCCCGGGGTTTAAAAGAAAAATCTTTCTGTATGTACCCTTTCTTGGTTTGTTAAATTAATTTAGTGTTTAATGTCGTTAAAAGGTTAACTTTTAATGCCACTAGAGAATTATTCTTTCAGATAAATTGTATTCATAATTTAAAAATGTTTCATTGAAGTTTTTTTATAGATGTTTTGTAACGATAAACGGTATCATATTTTAGAGTATAATTTTAAGGTGCTGTAGGCTTTGATACCGACGTCAAAATATTTAACTTGCCTTATTAGTGTAGGCAAAATCAAAAGCGCGGGTTCTCAATTTATAACGATTTGTTGATAGGACTGAAAATTACCAAATAGGTTTTCGATCACTCCCAGCTTGTATTCTTTGACGTTCCATTTTGGCAGGCAGCGTTAACTCGGAGGAGCGATTACGAAATGATTAGGATGTGTTAGAATCACACTTATTAGAGTAAGCCTTAGCAAATTTTCAAATGGCTGGACAGGGGAAAAAAAAACAACTAGCCAACGTTACTTGTTTAATTCTTCGGAGAGATACGAAAGGCGTCCGAGCGTTGATCAGTTAACGCCAGCTCTCTTATGATTGATCACCGTACAGCGGGGCTTTATAAGAAGGGACGTTTTGTCAAAGCGACGTCTCCCAAAATATTTGCGCAGGAGCGCGAGCGGATAATTAAGTTCCTTAAACGCGAGTTGAGGGATCATCTAAACTTTTATTTTAAAAGGAACTAGCTTCGAGGGGAGTGGAGACTGATGTCCTCCTACCATTCGCCTCTGAAAAGCTGATGAGTTTCCATCAGAAGAAATTTTAATTTGTTGAAACGTCTTCAATTAACGTTTCGAGCGGGGCTTCCAACTTAAACTGGACTGGTTTCACGCATAAATTTTAAGATGACCTATCCTTTGCCGTTGCGTTTTATAATCAAATCCTGTAAATTAGCGTTTAGGATGTACAAAAACCATCTTACGGCCTTACTAAAGCCGCGTTTACACAAGGAGACACTTTGAAACCGTTTTGGAAAGGCCGAAATGTAACGTTTTGCTGCTGAAAGTCCAGACCATTCTTAAGAGAAAGCAATAATTACTTTTGAAAATGGATTAGGTCTTTCCAAAACGGTGTCTCGTGTAAATGCGGCTTAAGAATCTCTATAGCAACCACCAAAATCTGATACTTGAATTTCCTTCTATATATAAATCCCACATAACCAGGGGCACAACAAATTAAATTAAAGAGCAGTCACATAAAATACAACCGGCAAACACGAACATAAAGGAATTTTGGTGAAAAATACCCATATAAGATCAGTACAGGTAGATTACGCGGAAGAAAATAATATTAGGAGTTGCGTACGTGGCCTCCCGATGTTTAAGAGACATTTCAGGCATGCAACTCGACGATATTTACTCGCGCTATAGGATCTAGTCTCGAAAAGATGCTCGATAGTGGATAATTCCCCTTGTATTACAACATACACCGTCGGAGGCTTTCTACCTTCTTGAATCAACGAGAGGGTAACCACTAAACAAATTGAAACTCAGTTGACTTTAAGATAAAACGAGAAACTGTCTAAACAGCTTCAAACGATATTTTGCCTAAGTCACGCACACTTGGGCAATATCCGAATTTTAAAAAGAACAATAAACTGGACTTAAAGTTGATACCTCCTCGTCTAAGTTTTTTTACGACGGATAGTAAAGACATTACGACGCCTACTTTATCGGCGAAGGAGCGCGGATATCAGATTGAAAATGGACCGTTCGACAAGACGTTCCAATGATATATTGTCCGAATCACCGGACACACCCGATTTTCCGACCCTCTCATCCCCACATTTCCTTCCTACTTTCCTAAGATCGTCCCAGACTGACCGCTATCGGTTTATATAACTATCTAGGTCCTTTACTAAGTTCATGGATAAAATTTTGGGAGACTAAAACAGGCCAAGCATGCAAGCGGGGAGATCTCAAGACATTATGATCGAAGCTCATGAAGATGTTTCAATATTCTTTTGGGGCTAAAACGTCCTAACTGGACATACTATAAGTATAACAAATGTTTCTAATAAAAAAGGTATGTTTTAAGTCAGTTCAGTAGTTACTGGGCAAGATATCTTGTTTGTTTATAGGACCTAATGCGCCAAACCGTCAGCGCCTATTGTATGACTTCACACAAATGCTAACACGTTTCTTGCAATAAACAATCTCTCTTTTGCTCATTAAAGTTATTCCGATTAAGTTAGATCGAAGAGTTTTAGGGGTTTCTAATCCACACGTTCACTTTCCGGGGTAGGAGTGGTCCCTTATTTTATGCAAATATGGGCTCTCTTAATCTCTAGGCACTCCTTTACCTCTTCCAGATGGAGCTGTTTCACTCTCGTTAATTTAAGAAACTAATCACGAAGTGAAAAAGAGGGAGAGAGAAGAAAAGAGAGACTTCCAAGCTGAAACATTTATTATCGGCCAAGAATTAATGATGATAGAGGTTCGTCGAGATTAAAAGATATTTGTAATTGCCGGACCTCAAATTATCATCCATAATATTAAGAGTTATCGACCGATTAAAAAAATACGGAAAAGGGAATAATTTTCTTTTAATAAGTATGGGGTTCCCGTTGTTATCACACCGATAACGTAACTGGTTAATGATGAAACTATGATTTAAATTGTCGAGAGATTGAGAGAAATCCTTCATTGCAACGAACACGAAATGATACTTTAAATTCCACAAGTTTCTCGAAGAGCTCTCTTAATTCAATAATGGGTAATTTAAAAGTGGTTTATTTTTATACGGTTCTTTTTACCCTCAATTTTTTTTAATACTCTGGCTATAGTTAGCCATTTCACGAAAGATTATTTTTAAATTTTTTCGTTATTCAATAAAACCATGTGGTCCCACCACTCAAATCTCGACGCGACAAAAGCGACGTTAATCCAAGCACAAAAAGCGTTAATTCACTCACCGTATAAGTTGCGTTTCTGACTCCGATTGTGATTGGTTATGAGTAGAATTTGGCATTCATTCTGCAGGCGCTACAAATCGTAGGATATTTCGCACGATGTCAGATTATTTCATGAATGGGAAATTTCCGACGTAAATGGTGTGGGAGTTGTCCGTTTTAGACTGTTTCCTTACGAAGCCCGTCTCAGCGCACTTAAAAAGTGCATGTCCATCTGTCTGAATATATACTCGATTTGACATCATGGGAACTTGTCTCTATTTCTTTCAACTCCAACATTCCGTCAACTTAGATATATTTTTCTTACGAAGAAGTTTCTTTTTCCGTTTCCCTTGGTATTCCATTCATAAAAATCCATCTCCGTAAGACACACCTGTATTTTTTTAAACAGAATAAAAAAGGTAAGTTTTTATTTCACGGTTTTCCTCTATTGTAATTTTTTGATGGGATTACGATATAAGTAGATTTTATAACTGGTCAATTTTTTTTTCAGACAGTTTCTTTTGCATAACCTCTAAAAGGAATACGTAAATGATCAAAATATTTTCCAAACAAGGAATACCAAGAGTGATATATTTCGTAATAAAATGGGATTGGATTGGAACTTCTTCCGATCATCGTTTAAGAATATCTTTAAGCTTTATATATAAAAAATCTGAATTCGAGATGATCCCAGAAGGACCAACCGCTGCGGCCCCGGGATGCCTTAATTTAAACGCTAAAGGTTTTAAAGAATTTTTTTTCTTACCGATCTACTGCATGATGCAGAACCTTTTAAATTTTTATTTCTGTATATTGAAGTAAAAAACTGTACGTAGGTCTTACGTGTAACGTGTCATTTTGCATTAAACGCCACAATCGTGTGCTTTTAGATATTAGAATTTGTTCGTGTATCCCATTAGTCCTTTTACGTGTTCGAGTGCTTTTTTTTAGAAGTGTTTTGATGGGGATTCAGATGTAAATCTAATCGATGAGGGATTATTCTTTGAAATCGAGTTATATATAGGTATTTGAAGGATGAACTTATAGGTTTAGTTCAAATTCTGGAAGATAGATTACACCAGGTCATAGAGGTCAAGCACGTGTCAAACACGTGTAAAAGTAATACTCTGTTTAGGGAACGTTATTTAGACATATCTGTAAAGAACTTCAATGTCCTGTCTAGCACACGAGTAAAAACAGAATAACGTTTGTGAGGTGAACTAGAGTAAAACGTTGAACACGTGAGAGTCAGAGAGTTCTTCCAAATGAAGTCATCAACCTTTTACCAATTTCTTAAATTCGAACGATAGTTAGGGTCGTCGAGAGAAGGGGCGAATTCGGTCAGTTTACCGGGGCCAGGGCCATCTGTAGGGCTGTCTTGATGGGGGCCCGCAAACACTTTCGAAGGCCCTGACGACAGTTTCTTCCATTTCTGAATTACATTACATATAACCAAACAATTCATTAAAGAAGGAAAGTGCATTGCCTTTAAAATTTTCTTAAATTGACCCTTTCACTGATCCCTTCTAAATATTTTAGTTTAAGTACCTAGTTCAAAGAAAAGCTATATAGCAGTGGGATATAAAATCATTTTTTCCCAGAGTATTAAAAAAGCTTCTCTCAGCGTGTGATACGGTTAATGTAAGAACGCTGGAGAAGTTATTGGATGTTGATGCGGGGAAGGTTCGAAGGTAAACGCGGTATTTCGGGTATTTTTGCCGCTCTCTGGCTTGTCATAAGGCATTTTTCTGTCATCTTCATCGGCTTGTTAGAGGTGGCCTAATGCTTTTTCTTCGTAGGCAGATAAATCCCGCTGCGGTGTCAGTCGAAAGACGAGATTTCCCCGTTCCCCCCTATTGGGCTTCTGTAATTCCTTTTGGGAAATTCCGACACGTTTCGGCGTTGATCAATTCTACTTAACTTTACGCAACCAGCGTACGTCGTTTCGTTTTCCAGCGAAAACACCGCGTGAAACGATTCCCAGATTCTCCCCTTATACCACGAAGAAAAGACGCGAGAAGAGCCCAAAAAGTTACTGTCTTTTTCCTACCAATCAAGAACCCATATAAGACCCGAGAATGTCGAGTCTCTTACCTCTACTATCCCCGGTTACCTCAGACGTCAGCTCCAGCGCAAAATGATGAGTTCATGGACACCCGCGATGGCTTTTCATACGTTCTCATTTCTAATATGGGTTCTTGTACCAATGTATTACTTTTTATCTGATTTCCTCACATTTTTTTCCTTCACCCTGGATAATTAGGGACGGCAACTATTAGCTGAGGAAAAAATTCTTTCCCGATTATCAGTCTCATGGGTGAAGAAAATACGTTGTGTCCGCCTCGCGCGACAGCTACTTCCCGGCATTCGGCGTTTGACCTTATCAGGGGACGCGTCAACGCGATCATCGATAGTGCCAATTTAAAGCACCCTGTTCGCTCGAATGAATTCCTCGCCGTTCTGTTTATTTCCCCCATCCCCTCTAGCCATTTTACCGCGCGCCTATCTCAATTTTTGACTGATTTCTTAAATTTAACATATCTTGAGCCTCTAATCCTCACGTAGAATTGTTTCTTCTTTCTTTCTTTCTTTCTTGGAGAGCAAAATCGAAAAACAGTAATGAAACGTTCCAAACATCTCTCTGAATAAAGCTTGCTGAGCTCTCCAATTGCATTGCAATGGAGAAACACGTTGGGGTACGTTGTACACAGATAAACGTGGATTTAGTATAGGCAACCGTCTGACAACCACTATTTCAGAATAAGTCTCTTAAATTTGTTAATAATTAGGTTCGCAATACTGGCCACGTTTATGCAAATTCAAATTTGATTTGTATGCAGAAAAAAGTTGAAACGACTCTTTCGACTCGTTGAAACAAAGTTCAGGAACATATTGGCCACACGGGCGCACCCTCCTGTCTACAAGATTTTTCTTATTTTCCACAGGTATTATCTCCTAAAGCCAGTTTTTTATTCCATCCAAGGCCGGCAGTCTATTGGGATAAATTTATTTTTCGCGCGCACTTTTCAAATTTTGCTTTTTTAGATCGAGTTTGAAAGTTGCTACTTTTTCTTTTCTTATCCATCGTTCGCGTTTCCTAATTGCTCGGAACCTCGACCCTCCCAACCAGCGCCGATTTCAGATCGCGTTCGCTAGATAAGCTTGATATTTAAAGTTGGAAGCCGCTTTTTATCCAGCTAACACCGTGGCCCGGCCGAGTTTTTCCGACTTTTACCACTGAAACGAGAGTTGCGGAAGAGCCGCAGTCCACAGTACCTTGGAAGAAGCATCATGGAATGGAAACAAGAAATCTTTCATAGCTATGACTGAAAACTTAAAGGGATACTTCGGGGCTTCAATAGGGGTAGTCCCCAGTGCTTCGAGAAGAAGCCATAACGCAAAGTGTCCATTTCTTGTATCTTCTTTATATTGTAGATAGAAACATGGATCCAATTGATACAGTCATTACTTCACATGTTCTAGGTTCTAGCCCGGTGTATCCATTTAAAAGGAGTTTCTAAACAGAACGAAAGGTTACTTTGGAACTTGTGAAGTAGAATCTTGATTCTAATCCAGGATAAATCTTCCAAGTTAGCAGGGTTAGCCACAAGGACCAACACCTATTCCAGTTAATACTCACTGGTAACTCGCTACTATAACGAAACCGGCAGCAACCTTATTATAGTTGCGCACCCAAAAGATCTTAATCATCCTATTTTCTATCTACAAACATGTTACTTTATACCCGTTAACGAGAAAGGGCTTTTTGAATTTATATTTTCGTAATTTATCATTTTAAATTTCATTTATGATTTATGGTTTTTTATAACTATTAATTGGTGTATTGTGGTAAGGAAATTGGTTCAAGTAAAAAGTTTATCTTGTCATATTTTTTAGGATTAGGGTCACCTCTTTACAAAAAATTTGGATTAAATTTTGGACATGAAACTTTCACTATGTTTTCTGAGTCTTCAGTAATGGATAGTAATTTTTAGCCTAGTACGTTTGGGTTTAACTGTATTGATGCACTTATTGGACAAAATTTAAGTTAAAATTAATATCCTTTCGCCTTTTGTTTGGGCATAATTTGAAAATTGGAACATACAAAATTACTTTTTTAATTAGTATTTTCTAAATCATTGTCTCTATGAGAGTTCACTCCCAAGATTAAAGTACACGATTATATCGGATTAATATCCAATTAAATATAAACCCCCGAAGCAAATAGGCTTGTCCCTCACCTAACACAATTAACCGTTGTTAAATGTCATAAGAGTTACAAATTTCTTAAAGTTGTTACAATGTTCTTTATATTCACCCCGGCTTTTCATCAAAAAACGACCTCAAAAATGATTACTCGTTTCAAAATAATATTTTTATGTTAAAGGCTATTGGGTGTTTTAATCCGATCAATAGTCGATAACAGGGTATCGAAGATTGTAATTGAATGGGCGAAGTTGTTCCCCCAAATTTGTAAGCCCCTTTTTCTTCATCTAAAAAAATATAATTGGCGTGGCATTAAAAATTTCTTTTTCTCTCGTTTCCTTTTGAAGCTTTGGGCTTTTTGGCGGTCCTCGAGAAAGCGAGGAGAGCTGAACTGGTCACGATTCACCATTTTTGTTTCCCTCCTGACCGCCCAGAACACGCGTACGGCACGCGTTACCAGTCACGAACCCGCGCGTACCAAACTCCACGAACCAAGAGGTATAAAAAAAACGTAAAAGGACCAGTTCCTACATTACCCTGGCGTTAAGTTTAAAGTAATTCTGTTAGTTAAACGAGTTACAAAGGTGAAGTTCGAACGAGACACACGGAGTCTCTTTCACTTGATAAAATATCTTTTGTTTGTTTCTTTTATTAACGGTCCGCAAACTTCAAAAGAGTTTAAGTCCATTATAAGCATGCCTGAATTTGAAAGACAGTTTATAAAATAATTACTGTTTACGATGATATAAATAGTTCTAATTTCATAAGTAAAATACGTGTTCTGCGGAACAGTTTTCTTCCCAAAAGCATAGCATCCATCGTATGAAAAATCAAATTTTAATTTGAATATACCAAAAATCGAAAGTGGTGAATTCACAGAAACTGAACATTTAAAAAACCTTGAACTTCTTGCAATTCAATTCTCAAATTTCTTGGCTGTTACAAAAGTTTCAGATGGTTTCGTCTGAACTTAGAAACTACTCCCTGTATCATCCAGAGTCACGGATCACGTATACTGCAGCTTCTCAGTATACAAATATGACCTCATCCGTATTATTTCACCACGTAACGTATTGCCAAAATCTTAATTAGCTTAATTGTGATTATCTTTTCCAATAAATCCCCGGAGTATCGTGCTACGATAAGGATGATGAAAAAAGTAAATTACACTAAGCAAATGAAACGGGCAAAAACGATTATATCGCCTGGAGATGGCCCTCGAAATGGGGTGGACTAATTCCGCCCCAATCTCAATCATTAATTACCAGACACAAGCCATCATTATGTGATTAGAAGCGATAGTCTGACGGAATTTCTGATGTTACCAAGAGAGCTCTATAACCAAGTACTGGGCGTATATGCTTCGAGCCGCGGCGAAATTATCAAACGTCTCATACGCATTTTAAAAGCCACGCAGGCGGCGAGAAGATGGCCCAAAGGGATTTTCGCACCAATCTAATCTTTTATTAAAGCATGATCAAAATTACAAGATAATGTCCTTGGGACACAGACGAGAAATTGTAACCGTATTAAAAGGCAAGCACGTAACGTGACAAATTTCAAACTAGCGCGGTTTACCAAATACCAAATCGCTCTTTCTGTATTATTTGAGATTTGAAAGATTGTACTGCGCGGAGAAATTCAAACGAATATTTTATACATGTTTCTAAGATAATTATACTCTAAATTAAGCCTTTAAAAGTCTGAACATGGTTTTCCCAGAGTTATTAGTATTACTTTTTAATCTGATTAACTGGATCAAGGCGTGGCGTGGAATTGAAAAACACATAGCCAAGGGTTGTCGTAAATTTAATGACAGCTAACGAGAATGAATTTATTGTCGAAATTATTAATTTGAGCATTGAAAATTTTACAACATAATCTTTATAATGTTGTGACTTTTTATCTCGTGTGACTTAACATTGCGTTTCATACGAGTTAGCGCAAAATTATAACGTAATGCAATATAAATTCATTTTAAGCAAATAGTACATGAATCATTAAAATATTCAGCTATCTTTCTTCTATACCTTGGCCAATAACAGATTATATTCATCAGGTATTCCTATGATTATCACAAACGAAGCAAAAACCATTTTCGAACACTAAGATTAAACTTTCGTATAACATTGGAGAAATTTCAAGGTATATTAACCTTTGACATTTTCCGCTTCTTTTTACGGGAGAAAAATTTCGTCTTATCAAAAAAAGTAACTTTTTGTCTTTGGTGAAAACCCCACGAGGTTGAAGCAAATTTTCTTTTTCTTTCTTTCTTTTTCTAGGTAGTTCGAGATAAAAGTTTTGGCGCTGTACCTCATAAAGCAACGGTAAAGATTTCGAAGCCAGTTTATTATGACAGTTCTTAAAGAGAATGGCAGTCGAACACACCCTGAACGCGGGCCTCGCTACACTGCAGAGTAATTTAAAGTTTTGATATTAAACTTTCGAACGCGTTTGTATATATTTAGCACATCAAGGCGCCAAATCTCTTTTAGCTGCACGTGAAATATCCCGAATCTATTCATTTCCCTTTAGAAATTTAGCTCAAAATTTAAGAAAGGTTATTGCGTGCTCTGAAGTATATTCTCTGTATCGTGGGTCTTTGAAATTAGTGGGTAAATTGAATTAATTCACTAAAAGGTAATAAAATAATGGGATATTATTCATTTTTCGCACGTATATAATCATCGCCTCGTTGAGAAATGTATTACGGATTTGGAAAGACTTGTCAGGAATGTATCTGAACGCCGACTATTTAGTAAAAACTATTAAACTGACAAGAGAAACGTTTAGCCTTTTAGTTTTTGATATTTAGTATTTTCGAAAAAGAACAGTGTATGACTTTGTTGGCCGCACGGTGAGGTACTGACCGATATCTCCCAGTTAATAAACGGGGTTCGTGAGGACTGCTGTATCCTGCTTAAGAGAAATATAATTGGATTCGTTCATACTTGGCTTTCAAATAAAACCATAAGTTCATAAGATATGTTCCATTATTTTGTCACTGGTTACTGAGAGCTTGTCATGAAGCGACGTAATAGGTGAAACGTCATAGATTCTGGTGAGGCGCTGTCAAAGTCTTAGTACAGACTAAATAGGAAGATGGACTGTCAAACCGAGTGTAGTCAATTCTTGCGTCGTTCTCGAACTATTATAGCTCTCAGTAAGTCTCTAGCATTACGAAGTATAATTAGTGTCATACATATGGAACATGTCTTATATAAAGCACTGAAGAAACATTATGATACATTATAAGTCGGTACTATAATCATCATGGTTGGGAAAACTTCCAAATTGTCGCCATACTCGTCCTCATGTGCGAACGCAAACTAAATGGCGCATTTCAAGGATTTAAACTTTAGATCGCCAAACTAAATATTGTTATTAATAGTCTGTCCGAGTTTCTTCGCGGCTGCATCCTTTAAGTTGAAGCGCGGCTGCAACAGAATCATGCACGAAACGCATCTGACCTTTAGGTGACCTTGGATGCGGGAATCTTTTATTCTAGAGTTCCGTCCCCTAATCAAATTAGACTTTTTTTTCTGTTAAGGCCGCGGCCGATCCGAATTTAACTGGGGGTTGTCAAGCCAGAGCAGGCCGAAGCGTGCGCCCAACAACCGCCCACTAAAAGGGAAGAGATAAAGAGAAGATTAAATTCGAAATCGAGAAACCGTGTTCTTCCATTTTATGGAGGCGCCTGATGCCATCCCTCTTACGATACGTAGAAATAGGAAAAAGTCATTTTATACCAGCACCACCACCACCTATATCTTTCTCGCCTCATCGTCGCGGTTAAGTAGGAACTCAACTACAGATACCAAAAGTGATCAATTTTGTCGTTCTATCAAGTGAAGACTTCCATGATAAGTTCCCGCAAATATTTTCATTGCCACCATTCACCGTTGCGGGCGAATCTTGGTCAGGGAATTCGAGTAATTCTTTCATATCGCAATAATTTCTCTCAACAAGCAACCAATATCGTATAATTATTTTCATTTCTTTTATTATTTTACCGAATGGAGCCTCTTAGTTGCTGGCGTCATTCGAGGCACGTCCATCGTGGATATTGAAAAACATTCGGCGTAACAGTTCCGAAATGTTTTCCTTTTTAATTTTTCGCGTTGAAATGTAGGCGGGCTTTTTGCCTTCAAATTTCCAAGCAGTTTTCCAAAGGATTCGTAACCCTCCCTTCCTCCCCCTGACCAATTTCCTTTCCTTTTGAACTCTTTCGAAGACATCGCTTTGTACATTTTAATATCGAAGAACAAAAGACTCTGTTGGCAACGCGCGGCCAGCCTCCGGCCCTTTCTTTTACATTAATAATAATTGAAAAGAGACGCCGTTTAGCAATCATGCAGATTATCAGTTTCAAAGCTTTTTTTTCTCTATTATATAGAGCATATAATGAAACGCTCGTAATGTAACCTCGATTTCATTTTGAAATTACAACGAGCACTTAAAGTCTTTTACTTTAGATTTTGTTCAATTCGGTATTTAGGTTGCGTCGGCTTTGATTAGCAGGTTGAACCGTGATTAGCACCAATTTCAATAATCCCATTTCAATTGATTTGATTTTGGAATATTAATTTACCAAGTAGCTGATTGACTTTTGAGAAATTTTCTTCTAGTAGGATCAGGAATAGATTTAATTTTAGAAGTAGGAATGGAGAACAGTTAGTATTTACTTCAGTCCGACTCATAGCCAAGTATAGAGTCCCTCTCTCCAACACGTAAAGGAAAGTTTAAATTATCTTATTGGCTGACTTAAACTACGTTTTGATGACGTTGCTGACGAGAACGGCGAAAAATAGGTAATTCCTTTTTACCTCTGTCGCTATGACCCGCCTCTTCTTTCATACCCCTCCGTCCCGTGGAAGGGGGTCCGGGACTTTGATGCGCGCCCAGATTACTCTCCTCCTCATTCCTACTTTTAAAATTAAATCTATCCCTGGTAGGATATAATGTGCATATAAATTGTTAAATTTCCGCATATATCAAGCGTATTTCGACGTTGACCAAACCGTCCCTACAAGAATTCCAAGGGCATTGACTAAAGTAACGAAAAAAGGGCTTAACTTGAAAAGTTAACCCTTGTACAGGAAATTTTTTTATCATTCAAAACGTTCTGTTACGTGAATTAGACTGTAATTAAAGATTTATTTTTGGGTGTATTTTTACATCAATGTTAAGAGTAGCTATGAGGTAAAAGTGCAGACATAAAATACGGAGAAGACAAGGCGCCTTCCGCCGCGTTGATGGATGAGGATGAACCATGTTCGACATCAATTTGCAGCCCTTAATTGTTCGCTCATCCCAACTTCTTTCATCTCTCTTAATTCTCTTTTAAAAGGACACAAGCTACAGTAGAGCATCATTTTCTTTTATCCCATATAAAAGGGGATTTACCCGGGACTCTAAAAAATACCAACTGAGTCTTTCGTGCACTGTTAAAGATATATTTACAATTTTACTTCAAATATGTCTGTCGGTGCAATTACTGGCTAAATTTACTTTACTAGATCTTATGGTGGGCTTCACAAGGGAAACATTGTTTTGAAAGTAGTGGGAGGCTGAAACGGATCAATGGAGGTAAAGAGAAGAGAAAAAGATCTCAACAGCGGATATTCTCAAGAGTAATTAAATCCGAAACTGAACCACGCAACAAAAGATTTAACTGCGCGAGTATAATTCAAAGATGCCTCTAGGGGACGAATTGTAAGGTATAAGTCGGCTCTCAATACGTGACGTAAACTATATTACATTAGCCACAAAATAGTGTTAATTTAACCCCCCACCATTATATATTATGAGCCCTTTAAAAAAAATGTTAGTCGGTCTATTATATAAGCTTTGCCAAAATTGCTGGACGTTTGCTGAATTTAAACTAGGCCCGGCCGGGGTTTTTAGAAAAGTTGATTATACTTTGTTTGAAAAAACGCTCGCTTGGTAAGACTAGCTACAGATGAACACACATCATGCACCTCATAGCGTCTTAATTTTTTCACTCTTTCTTCTGCTTAAAGGGAAGAGGAGTGGCCCTAAAGAAGGTAAAATATACTCAAAAACTTAAGTAAATCATAGCAAAAACCTTGGCTGATTCTTAACCGATTTTGAAAATTCTCGCGTATTCCAATATGCGACTCTCTCCAACCCAAGTTTCAACCAATCTAGAAAAAAAATTATCCCCAAAACATCTTAGAAACAATGACTGAAGTTTAAAGCATCTTATCTTGTCCATCTGCAACTAGTCTAACGCTTTACAGATTACAGAATAATAAAACTAAGGCACTTTTCCGCGTAACTAACAAATTACGGCAATTTTAAAGCCGCGTATAGAAAAAAAAGAAAAGAAAATTTTCTTAACTTTTCGGAGATTGACCAGATTATATAACCCAGGACTTATTCGTTGAATAAACATTTTAATTGCTTTTCATGAAAAGTAATCACTGGGTGTTGGGGTCGACTAATCTGCAGGTCCTCTGAATGTCTGAAATGCAGTCCACGGTAGGAAACCTACTATTTGTAGTATGTAGGTCGGTTCACATTTTCAATATAAGCAAGCAATTCTAAAATTCATTGCCTAACATACAGTCCAACAAATTTAGAGTTTCAGCTCTGAAATCGATTGACTAAAACGCAGTACTCTGAAATGCAGTCCTCAAAAATTATAATTTCAACTCTGAAATCTTTTGACTAAAACGCAGTACTCTGAAATGCAGTCCACGAAAATTATAATTTCAACTCTGAAATCTTTTGACTAAAATGCAGTACTCTGAAAAGCAGTCCACGAAAATAATAAATTTCAACTCTGAAATCTTTTGACTAAAATGCAGTGCTCTGAAATGCAGTCCTAAAAATCCTAATTTCAACTCTGAAATCTTTTGACTAAAACGCAGTACTCTGAAATGCAGTCCAACAAAAATTATAATTTCAACTCTGAAATCTTTTGACTAAAACGCAGTACTCTGAAATGCAGTCCACGAAAATTATAATTTCACCTCTGAAATCTTTTGACAAAAATGCAGTACTCTGAAATGCAGTACAACAAAATTTATAATTTCAACTCTGAAATCGATTGACTAAAACGCAGTTCTCTGAAATGCAGTCCTCAAAAATTATAATTTCAACTCTGAAATCGGTTGACTAAAATGCAGTACTCTGAAATGCAGTCCTAAAAAATTATTAATTTCATCTCTGAAATCTTTTGATTAAAACGCAGTACTCTGAAATGCAGTCCAACAAAAATTATAATTTCAACTCTGAAATATTTTGACTAAAACGCAGTGCTCTGAAATGCAGTCCTAAAAAATTATTAATTTCATCTCTGAAATCTTTTGATTAAAACGCAGTACTCTGATATGCAGTCCACGAAAATAATAAATTTCAACTCTGAAATCTTTTGACTAAAATGCAGTACTCTGAAAAGCAGTCCACGAAAATAATAAATTTCAACTCTGAAATCGGTTGACTAAAATGCAGTACTCTGAAATGCAGTCCAACAAAAATTATAATTTCAACTCTGAAATCTTTTGACTAAAATGCAGTACTCTGAAAAGCAGTCCAACAAAAATTATAATTTCAACTCTGAAATCTTTCGACTAAAACGCAGTTCTCTGAAATGCAGTCCTCAAAAATTATAATTTCAACTCTGAAATCGGTTGACTAAAATGCAGTACTCTGAAATGCAGTCCTAAAAAATTATTAATTTCATCTCTGAAATCTTTTGATTAAAACGCAGTACTCTGAAATGCAGTCCAACAAAAATTATAATTTCAACTCTGAAATCTTTTGACTAAAACGCAGTGCTCTGAAATGCAGTCCTAAAAAATTATTAATTTCATCTCTGAAATCTTTTGATTAAAACGCAGTACTCTGAAATGCAGTCCACGAAAATAATAAATTTCAACTCTGAAATCTTTTGACTAAAATGCAGTACTCTGAAAAGCAGTCCACGAAAATAATAAATTTCAACTCTGAAATCTTTTGACTAAAATGCAGTGCTCTGAAATGCAGTCCTAAAAAATCCTAATTTCAACTCTGAAATCTTTTGACTAAAACGCAGTACTCTGAAATGCAGTCCTAAAAAATTATAATTTCAACTCTGAAATCTTTTGACTAAAATGCAGTGCTCTGAAATGCAGTCCTAGAAAAATATAATTTCAACTCTGAAATCGGTTGACTAAAATGCAGTACTCTGAAATGCAGTCCTAAAAAATTATTAATTTCATCTCTGAAATCTTTTGATTAAAACGCAGTACTCTGAAATGCAGTCCAACAAAAATTATAATTTCAACTCTGAAATCTTTTGACTAAAACGCAGTGCTCTGAAATGCAGTCCTAAAAAATTATTAATTTCATCTCTGAAATCTTTTGATTAAAACGCAGTACTCTGAAATGCAGTCCACGAAAAAAATAAATTTCAACTCTGAAATCTTTTGACTAAAATGCAGTACTCTGAAAAGCAGTCCACGAAAATAATAAATTTCAACTCTGAAATCGGTTGACTAAAATGCAGTACTCTGAAATGCAGTCCAACAAAAATTATAATTTCAACTCTGAAATCTTTTGACTAAAATGCAGTACTCTGAAAAGCAGTCCAACAAAAATTATAATTTCAACTCTGAAATCTTTCGACTAAAACGCAGTTCTCTGAAATGCAGTCCTCAAAAATTATAATTTCAACTCTGAAATCGGTTGACTAAAATGCAGTACTCTGAAATGCAGTCCTAAAAAATTATTAATTTCATCTCTGAAATCTTTTGATTAAAACGCAGTACTCTGAAATGCAGTCCACGAAAATAATAAATTTCAACTCTGAAATCTTTTGACTAAAATGCAGTACTCTGAAAAGCAGTCCACGAAAATAATAAATTTCAACTCTGAAATCTTTTGACTAAAATGCAGTCCTAAAAAATCCTAATTTCAACTCTGAAATCTTTTGACTAAAACGCAGTACTCTGAAATGCAGTCCTAAAAAAATATAATTTCAACTCTGAAATCTTTTGACTAAAACGCAGTACTCTGAAATGCAGTCCAACAAAAATTATAATTTCAACTCTGAAATCTTTTGACTAAAATGCAGTGCTCTGAAATGCAGTCCTAGAAAATTATAATTTCAACTCTGAAATCGGTTGACTAAAATGCAGTACTCTGAAATGCAGTCCTAAAAAATTATTAATTTCATCTCTGAAATCTTTTGATTAAAACGCAGTACTCTGAAATGCAGTCCAACAAAAATTATAATTTCAACTCTGAAATCTTTTGACTAAAACGCAGTGCTCTGAAATGCAGTCCTAAAAAATTATTAATTTCATCTCTGAAATCTTTTGATTAAAACGCAGTACTCTGAAATGCAGTCCACGAAAATAATAAATTTCAACTCTGAAATCTTTTGACTAAAATGCAGTACTCTGAAAAGCAGTCCACGAAAATAATAAATTTCAACTCTGAAATCTTTTGACTAAAATGCAGTGCTCTGAAATGCAGTCCTAAAAAATCCTAATTTCAACTCTGAAATCTTTTGACTAAAACGCAGTACTCTGAAATGCAGTCCTAAAAAATTATAATTTCAACTCTGAAATCTTTTGACTAAAACGCAGTACTCTGAAATGCAGTCCAACAAAAATTATAATTTCAACTCTGAAATCTTTTGACTAAAATGCAGTGCTCTGAAATGCAGTCCTAGAAAAATATAATTTCAACTCTGAAATCGGTTGACTAAAATGCAGTACTCTGAAATGCAGTCCTAAAAAATTATTAATTTCATCTCTGAAATCTTTTGATTAAAACGCAGTACTCTGAAATGCAGTCCACGAAAAAAATAAATTTCAACTCTGAAATCTTTTGACTAAAATGCAGTACTCTGAAAAGCAGTCCACGAAAATAATAAATTTCAACTCTGAAATCGGTTGACTAAAATGCAGTACTCTGAAATGCAGTCCAACAAAAATTATAATTTCAACTCTGAAATCTTTTGACTAAAATGCAGTACTCTGAAAAGCAGTCCAACAAAAATTATAATTTCAACTCTGAAATCTTTCGACTAAAACGCAGTTCTCTGAAATGCAGTCCTCAAAAATTATAATTTCAACTCTGAAATCGGTTGACTAAAATGCAGTACTCTGAAATGCAGTCCTAAAAAATTATTAATTTCATCTCTGAAATCTTTTGATTAAAACGCAGTACTCTGAAATGCAGTCCACGAAAATAATAAATTTCAACTCTGAAATCTTTTGACTAAAATGCAGTACTCTGAAAAGCAGTCCACGAAAATAATAAATTTCAACTCTGAAATCTTTTGACTAAAATGCAGTCCTAAAAAATCCTAATTTCAACTCTGAAATCTTTTGACTAAAACGCAGTACTCTGAAATGCAGTCCTAAAAAAATATAATTTCAACTCTGAAATCTTTTGACTAAAACGCAGTACTCTGAAATGCAGTCCAACAAAAATTATAATTTCAACTCTGAAATCTTTTGACTAAAATGCAGTGCTCTGAAATGCAGTCCTAGAAAATTATAATTTCAACTCTGAAATCGGTTGACTAAAATGCAGTACTCTGAAATGCAGTCCTAAAAAATTATTAATTTCATCTCTGAAATCTTTTGATTAAAACGCAGTACTCTGAAATGCAGTCCAACAAAAATTATAATTTCAACTCTGAAATCTTTTGACTAAAACGCAGTGCTCTGAAATGCAGTCCTAAAAAATTATTAATTTCATCTCTGAAATCTTTTGATTAAAACGCAGTACTCTGAAATGCAGTCCACGAAAATAATAAATTTCAACTCTGAAATCTTTTGACTAAAATGCAGTACTCTGAAAAGCAGTCCACGAAAATAATAAATTTCAACTCTGAAATCGGTTGACTAAAATGCAGTACTCTGAAATGCAGTCCAACAAAAATTATAATTTCAACTCTGAAATCTTTTGACTAAAATGCAGTACTCTGAAAAGCAGTCCAACAAAAATTATAATTTCAACTCTGAAATCTTTCGACTAAAACGCAGTTCTCTGAAATGCAGTCCTCAAAAATTATAATTTCAACTCTGAAATCGGTTGACTAAAATGCAGTACTCTGAAATGCAGTCCTAAAAAATTATTAATTTCATCTCTGAAATCTTTTGATTAAAACGCAGTACTCTGAAATGCAGTCCACGAAAATAATAAATTTCAACTCTGAAATCTTTTGACTAAAATGCAGTACTCTGAAAAGCAGTCCACGAAAATAATAAATTTCAACTCTGAAATCTTTTGACTAAAATGCAGTCCTAAAAAATCCTAATTTCAACTCTGAAATCTTTTGACTAAAACGCAGTACTCTGAAATGCAGTCCTAAAAAAATATAATTTCAACTCTGAAATCTTTTGACTAAAACGCAGTACTCTGAAATGCAGTCCAACAAAAATTATAATTTCAACTCTGAAATCTTTTGACTAAAATGCAGTGCTCTGAAATGCAGTCCTAGAAAATTATAATTTCAACTCTGAAATCGGTTGACTAAAATGCAGTACTCTGAAATGCAGTCCTAAAAAATTATTAATTTCATCTCTGAAATCTTTTGATTAAAACGCAGTACTCTGAAATGCAGTCCAACAAAAATTATAATTTCAACTCTGAAATCTTTTGACTAAAACGCAGTGCTCTGAAATGCAGTCCTAAAAAATTATTAATTTCGTCTCTGAAATCTTTTGATTAAAACGCAGTACTCTGAAATGCAGTCCAACAAAAATTATAATTTCAACTCTGAAATCTTTTGACTAAAACGCAGTGCTCTGAAATGCAGTCCTAAAAAATAATAAATTTCAACTCTGAAATCGGTTGACTAAAATGCAGTACTCTGAAATGCAGTCCTAAAAAATTATAATTTCTACTCTGAAATCTTTTGACTGAAAAGCAGTCCACGAAAATAATAAATTTTAACTCTGAAATCGGTTGACTAAAACGCAGTTCTCTGAAATGTAGTCCTCGAAAATTATTAATTTCAACTCTGAAATCGATTGACTAAAACGCAGTTCTCTGAAATGTAGTCCTCGAAAATTATTAATTTCAACTCTGAAATCTTTTGACTAAAATGCAGTTCTCTGAATTGCAGTCCACGAAAATAATAATTTTAACTATGAAATCTTTTGACTAAAATGCAGTACTCTGAAATGCAGTGTTTGAAAATAATAATATCTAGTGTGAAAAAGGTTGACTAAAATGCAGTACTCTATAATGCAGTCCTCCAAGATGTTAGAATAAGCTTTCCTTCCTCACACATAGATACAGTACGTTTTGTTTAATCAGGGATAGATTTAATTTTAGAAGTAATAATGGAGAACGGTTAATATTTACTTCAGTCCGACCAAAAGCGGATTATGCTTCACACATAAAGTACGTAAGTCCCACTTTTCCATAGCTTTGACCATGGATTTCATGATATTCCCGAAGTAAAAACTAAGCAGACGAACAAAAAAGCTTTTAGCCAATCATGAGCCCCCTAACCATAGATAACCTCTTTAATGCCAGACCAATCGGCGACGGCTATTACTATTTTCTTGCATGGGAGGGACCTCGACTCGACCTCGCCGTCGACATAACTGGGAGGCCCGGAAGGCGAATTTGCGGTACCGTTCCGTAATCGTTATAAAATATTCAACGTTTTAAAGCTCAAGTTTCGAAATTTTTGAGACATTTACTTAGTCTTCAACTAAATATGATAAGATTTTCTTTAAATTTCAACAGAAAAATACGGAAAAATAGCTCTGCGAATAAAATTAGACACGAAAACTACACTAAGCCTTGGCTAGATATCAGCGGCTGAGGCCGAGCGGCGCATCTCGAGCTGCCGGCGGCCGGGCTTGCCGTAACGGCGAGAACAGAAAAATACCTCGTTAAAAAACAGATGCACGGCGTCTTAAATAGGCCAAGCAAAAGCTACCCAGATTGATAGGATCTTCGTGCCTTACTCCCAAATAATCTTTCGTATTGTGAATAGTTTTAACTAAAGAATATTTCAGACACTCTACTCAATATTTATACTAGTTCCCTAATTTCAACAGAAAAATAGCTCTGCGAATAATAATAATAGACTCTAAAACTACACTAGGCCTTGTCTAGGAAACAAGGGTATCCCGATTCCCGAGCCGCCGGCGGCTGAGCTCGCCGTAACCGCGAGAACAGAAAACATTCTTCGTAAAAAACAGATGCACGGCGTCTTAAATAGTCCAAGCAAAAGCTACCCAGACTGATAAGATTTTCGTGCTTTACTCCCAAATACTTTTTGGTATTGTGAACAGTTTTATCTAAAGAATATTCTAGATACCCTACTTAGTCTTTATAGTAGTTCTCGAATTTAGGTACGTGGTAAATCGGTTCTTTAGGCGGAAGGATCCGATGGATCCGAAGGAGCCGCTTTACTGAACTATTTCCCTCTGCGTAAGGGGAGGTTCTTTCCTAGGAGCTTAGAGAATATCGTGTAGCTCCCCAAGGCACATGTTACGTACTTCATGTGTAAAGCCTAATCGGCTTCTGGTCCGACTCATAGCCCAGTATAGAGCCTCCTTCCTTCAACACTTAACGAAAAGTTTAAATTATCTTATTGGCTCACTTAAACTACGTTCTGATGACGTTGCTGACAGGGACGGTGAAAAATACCTAATTCCTTTTTACCTCTTTACATAAACCCGCCTCTTCTTTCATACCCCTCTGTCCCGAGGAAGGGGGTCCGGAACTTTGACGCGCGCCCACATTTCTCAGTTCACCATTCCTACTTCTAAAATTGAATCTATCCCTGGTTAAATTAGAAATAGCTTACTACTCCTATAGATCACTCGTTATATAAAATGGATTATTTATAGGCCTGATTAAAAAGTAGAATTTAATGATATGTTTTTAGGTTTCGAAACATTTGTGAAAAAGGTTTACAATATGAACTCCTATACAGAGTAACCAGGAACATATAGCCATTTTAAATGACTCATTTGTAAAAGAAGTTTCAGTTATAAAATTGTACAAGAATATTTTTTAACTTCTTTTAACCTTTTTAGTTCTTTAATTTTTAATTTTTCAAATTTTTTTCTTAACATTATTTTTAAACATTTTTTTAAATTTTCTTTTTAACAACATATTTTTCGCACACTTCTGCACAGCTTTTTTAAGTTTTTAGTATTTATATTTTAAGCGTTGTAATAACTGCCAAAAATGTCGGAATTGTTGAAAATGATGATAATAATTATTAAGGCCATTTAAGATAGATGAAACAACTACCGCATTTGCATGAAGAAAAATGATGCAGAAGGTCAAGTGCAACTTCAAGTTGAGGTCGGTTATCCATCCGTCTGTTGAGGACGGGATAACAGATTTAACTTTCTGCATCATTTTTTCCTCGTACATATTTAAAAAAATGTTCTTTTTCGATAAAGGATTGGAACTATTATATTAAATATGCTTCGCTAATAAACTTTAATAATGATTATTGTTATATTCAAAAACTGAAGTCTTGAAAAAAAGACAAATAAAAATATAATAAAATTAAAAAAGCCCCGCAGAAGTGTTCGAAAGCTATTCTGTTATAAACATTTTAAAAATAAATAATAATAATCTGAAAAATTTTGAAATAGTTAAATAAAAGTAAAAAGTATAAAAAAATGATACAAAACAAATTTTGTAAATAATTTTCAAAAATGTTTCGAAGACTAAGAACCATCACTAAATCCTATTGTTTTATCAGACATTGAAAAACAACATTTTATATAACCAGTGATCTACGTGTTGGAGGGAGGGGGCTCTATACTGGGCTATGAGTCGGAATGAAGTAAATATTAACCGTTCTCTATTCCTACTTCTAAAATTACATCTATCCCTGATTAAACAAAACGTACTGTATCTATATGTGTGAGGGAGGAAAGCTCATTCTAACATCTCTTGTATTCATTTATTTCAGTTAACTAGTTAGTAAAATGAACATCTGAAGGAATACCCTATCCATTCTGAGTTACAATATTCGAGGACTGCATTATAGCGTACTGCATTTTAGTCAACCGATTTCACACTTGAAATTATTATTTTCGTGGACTGCTTTTCAGAGTACTGCATTTTAGTCAAAAGATTTCAGAGTTGAAATAAGGATTTTCTAGGACTGCATTTCAGAGCACTGCATTTTAGTCAAAAGATTTCAGAGTTGAAATTTATTATTTTCGTGGACTGCTTTTCAGAGTACTGCATTTTAGTCAAAAGATTTCAGAGTTGAAATTATAATTTTTGTTGGACTGCATTTCAGAGTACTGCATTTTAGTCAACCGATTTCAGAGTTGAAATTATAATTTTTGAGGACTGCATTTCAGAGAACTGCGTTTTAGTCAATCGATTTCAGAGTTGAAATTATAATTTTTGTTGGACTGCATTTCAGAGTACTGCGTTTTAGTCGAAAGATTTCAGAGTTGAAATTATAATTTTTGTTGGACTGCATTTCAGAGTACTGCGTTTTAGACAAAAGATTTCAGAGTTGAAATTAGGATTTTTTAGGACTGCATTTCAGAGCACTGCATTTTAGTCAAAAGATTTCAGAGTTGAAATTTATTATTTTCGTGGACTGCTTTTCAGAGTACTGCATTTTTGTCAAAAGATTTCAGAGTTGAAATTATAATTTTCGTGGACTGCATTTCAGAGTACTGCGTTTTAGTCAAAAGATTTCAGAGTTGAAATTATAATTTTTGTTGGACTGCATTTCAGAGTACTGCGTTTTAGTCAAAAGATTTCAGAGTTGAAATTAGGATTTTTTAGGACTGCATTTCAGAGCACTGCATTTTAGTCAGAAGATTTCAGAGTTGAAATTTATTATTTTCGTGGACTGCTTTTCAGAGTACTGCATTTTAGTCAAAAGATTTCAGAGTTGAAATAAGGATTTTCTAGGACTGCATTTCAGAGCACTGCATTTTAGTCAAAAGATTTCAGAGTTGAAATTTATTATTTTCGTGGACTGCTTTTCAGAGTACTGCATTTTAGTCAAAAGATTTCAGAGTTGAAATTATAATTTTTGAGGACTGCATTTCAGAGAACTGCGTTTTAGTCAATCGATTTCAGAGTTGAAATTATAATTTTTGTTGGACTGCATTTCAGAGTACTGCGTTTTAGTCGAAAGATTTCAGAGTTGAAATTATAATTTTTGTTGGACTGCATTTCAGAGTACTGCGTTTTAGTCAATCGATTTCAGAGTTGAAATTATAATTTTTGTTGGACTGCATTTCAGAGTACTGCGTTTTAGACAAAAGATTTCAGAGTTGAAATTATAATTTTTGTTGGACTGCATTTCAGAGTACTGCGTTTTAGTCAATCGATTTCAGAGTTGAAATTATAATTTTTGTTGGACTGCATTTCAGAGCACTGCATTTTAGTCAAAAGATTTCAGAGTTGAAATTTATTATTTTCGTGGACTGCTTTTCAGAGTACTGCGTTTTAGTCAAAAGATTTCAGAGTTGAAATTATAATTTTTGTTGGACTGCATTTCAGAGTACTGCGTTTTAGTCAAAAGATTTCAGAGTTGAAATTAGGATTTTTGTTGGACTGCATTTCAGAGTACTGCGTTTTAGTCAAAATATTTCAGAGTTGAAATTAGGATTTTTTAGGACTGCATTTCAGAGCACTGCATTTTAGTCAAAAGATTTCAGAGTTGAAATTTATTATTTTCGTGGACTGCTTTTCAGAGTACTGCATTTTAGTCAAAAGATTTCAGAGTTGAAATTTATTATTTTCGTGGACTGCTTTTCAGAGTACTGCATTTTAGTCAAAAGATTTCAGAGTTGAAATTATAATTTTTGTTGGACTGCATTTCAGAGTACTGCATTTTAGTCAACCGATTTCAGAGTTGAAATTATAATTTTTGAGGACTGCATTTCAGAGAACTGCGTTTTAGTCAATCGATTTCAGAGTTGAAATTATAATTTTTGTTGGACTGCATTTCAGAGTACTGCGTTTTAGTCGAAAGATTTCAGAGTTGAAATTATAATTTTTGTTGGACTGCATTTCAGAGTACTGCGTTTTAGACAAAAGATTTCAGAGTTGAAATTAGGATTTTTTAGGACTGCATTTCAGAGCACTGCATTTTAGTCAAAAGATTTCAGAGTTGAAATTTATTATTTTCGTGGACTGCTTTTCAGAGTACTGCATTTTTGTCAAAAGATTTCAGAGTTGAAATTATAATTTTCGTGGACTGCATTTCAGAGTACTGCGTTTTAGTCAAAAGATTTCAGAGTTGAAATTATAATTTTTGTTGGACTGCATTTCAGAGTACTGCGTTTTAGTCAAAAGATTTCAGAGTTGAAATTAGGATTTTTTAGGACTGCATTTCAGAGCACTGCATTTTAGTCAGAAGATTTCAGAGTTGAAATTTATTATTTTCGTGGACTGCTTTTCAGAGTACTGCATTTTAGTCAAAAGATTTCAGAGTTGAAATAAGGATTTTCTAGGACTGCATTTCAGAGCACTGCATTTTAGTCAAAAGATTTCAGAGTTGAAATTTATTATTTTCGTGGACTGCTTTTCAGAGTACTGCATTTTAGTCAAAAGATTTCAGAGTTGAAATTATAATTTTTGAGGACTGCATTTCAGAGAACTGCGTTTTAGTCAATCGATTTCAGAGTTGAAATTATAATTTTTGTTGGACTGCATTTCAGAGTACTGCGTTTTAGTCGAAAGATTTCAGAGTTGAAATTATAATTTTTGTTGGACTGCATTTCAGAGTACTGCGTTTTAGTCAATCGATTTCAGAGTTGAAATTATAATTTTTGTTGGACTGCATTTCAGAGTACTGCGTTTTAGACAAAAGATTTCAGAGTTGAAATTATAATTTTTGTTGGACTGCATTTCAGAGTACTGCGTTTTAGTCAATCGATTTCAGAGTTGAAATTATAATTTTTGTTGGACTGCATTTCAGAGCACTGCATTTTAGTCAAAAGATTTCAGAGTTGAAATTTATTATTTTCGTGGACTGCTTTTCAGAGTACTGCGTTTTAGTCAAAAGATTTCAGAGTTGAAATTATAATTTTTGTTGGACTGCATTTCAGAGTACTGCGTTTTAGTCAAAAGATTTCAGAGTTGAAATTAGGATTTTTGTTGGACTGCATTTCAGAGTACTGCGTTTTAGTCAAAATATTTCAGAGTTGAAATTAGGATTTTTTAGGACTGCATTTCAGAGCACTGCATTTTAGTCAAAAGATTTCAGAGTTGAAATTTATTATTTTCGTGGACTGCTTTTCAGAGTACTGCATTTTAGTCAAAAGATTTCAGAGTTGAAATTTATTATTTTCGTGGACTGCTTTTCAGAGTACTGCATTTTAGTCAAAAGATTTCAGAGTTGAAATTATAATTTTTGTTGGACTGCATTTCAGAGTACTGCATTTTAGTCAACCGATTTCAGAGTTGAAATTATAATTTTTGAGGACTGCATTTCAGAGAACTGCGTTTTAGTCAATCGATTTCAGAGTTGAAATTATAATTTTTGTTGGACTGCATTTCAGAGTACTGCGTTTTAGTCGAAAGATTTCAGAGTTGAAATTATAATTTTTGTTGGACTGCATTTCAGAGTACTGCGTTTTAGACAAAAGATTTCAGAGTTGAAATTAGGATTTTTTAGGACTGCATTTCAGAGCACTGCATTTTAGTCAAAAGATTTCAGAGTTGAAATTTATTATTTTCGTGGACTGCTTTTCAGAGTACTGCATTTTTGTCAAAAGATTTCAGAGTTGAAATTATAATTTTCGTGGACTGCATTTCAGAGTACTGCGTTTTAGTCAAAAGATTTCAGAGTTGAAATTATAATTTTTGTTGGACTGCATTTCAGAGTACTGCGTTTTAGTCAAAAGATTTCAGAGTTGAAATTAGGATTTTTTAGGACTGCATTTCAGAGCACTGCATTTTAGTCAGAAGATTTCAGAGTTGAAATTTATTATTTTCGTGGACTGCTTTTCAGAGTACTGCATTTTAGTCAAAAGATTTCAGAGTTGAAATAAGGATTTTCTAGGACTGCATTTCAGAGCACTGCATTTTAGTCAAAAGATTTCAGAGTTGAAATTTATTATTTTCGTGGACTGCTTTTCAGAGTACTGCATTTTAGTCAAAAGATTTCAGAGTTGAAATTATAATTTTTGAGGACTGCATTTCAGAGAACTGCGTTTTAGTCAATCGATTTCAGAGTTGAAATTATAATTTTTGTTGGACTGCATTTCAGAGTACTGCGTTTTAGTCGAAAGATTTCAGAGTTGAAATTATAATTTTTGTTGGACTGCATTTCAGAGTACTGCGTTTTAGTCAATCGATTTCAGAGTTGAAATTATAATTTTTGTTGGACTGCATTTCAGAGTACTGCGTTTTAGACAAAAGATTTCAGAGTTGAAATTATAATTTTTGTTGGACTGCATTTCAGAGTACTGCGTTTTAGTCAATCGATTTCAGAGTTGAAATTATAATTTTTGTTGGACTGCATTTCAGAGCACTGCATTTTAGTCAAAAGATTTCAGAGTTGAAATTTATTATTTTCGTGGACTGCTTTTCAGAGTACTGCGTTTTAGTCAAAAGATTTCAGAGTTGAAATTATAATTTTTGTTGGACTGCATTTCAGAGTACTGCGTTTTAGTCAAAAGATTTCAGAGTTGAAATTAGGATTTTTGTTGGACTGCATTTCAGAGTACTGCGTTTTAGTCAAAATATTTCAGAGTTGAAATTAGGATTTTTTAGGACTGCATTTCAGAGCACTGCATTTTAGTCAAAAGATTTCAGAGTTGAAATTTATTATTTTCGTGGACTGCTTTTCAGAGTACTGCATTTTAGTCAAAAGATTTCAGAGTTGAAATTTATTATTTTCGTGGACTGCTTTTCAGAGTACTGCATTTTAGTCAAAAGATTTCAGAGTTGAAATTTATTATTTTCGTGGACTGCTTTTCAGAGTACTGCATTTTAGTCAAAAGATTTCAGAGTTGAAATTTATTATTTTCGTGGACTGCTTTTCAGAGTACTGCATTTTAGTCAAAAGATTTCAGAGTTGAAATTTATTATTTTCGTGGACTGCTTTTCAGAGTACTGCATTTTAGTCAAAAGATTTCAGAGTTGAAATTTATTATTTTCGTGGACTGCTTTTCAGAGTACTGCATTTTAGTCAAAAGATTTCAGAGTTGAAATAAGGATTTTCTAGGACTGCATTTCAGAGCACTGCATTTTAGTCAAAAGATTTCAGAGTTGAAATTTATTATTTTCGTGGACTGCTTTTCAGAGTACTGCATTTTAGTCAAAAGATTTCAGAGTTGAAATTATAATTTTTGAGGACTGCATTTCAGAGAACTGCGTTTCAGTCAATCGATTTCAGAGTTGAAATTATAATTTTTGTTGGACTGCATTTCAGAGTACTGCGTTTTAGTCGAAAGATTTCAGAGTTGAAATTATAATTTTTGTTGGACTGCATTTCAGAGTACTGCGTTTTAGTCAATCGATTTCAGAGTTGAAATTATAATTTTTGTTGGACTGCATTTCAGAGTACTGCGTTTTAGACAAAAGATTTCAGAGTTGAAATTAGGATTTTTTAGGACTGCATTTCAGAGCACTGTATTTTAGTCAAAAGATTTCAGAGTTGAAATTTATTATTTTCGTGGACTGCTTTTCAGAGTACTGCATTTTTGTCAAAAGATTTCAGAGTTGAAATTATAATTTTCGTGGACTGCATTTCAGAGTACTGCGTTTTAGTCAAAAGATTTCAGAGTTGAAATTATAATTTTTGTTGGACTGCATTTCAGAGTACTGCGTTTTAGTCAAAATATTTCAGAGTTGAAATTAGGATTTTTTAGGACTGCATTTCAGAGCACTGCATTTTAGTCAGAAGATTTCAGAGTTGAAATTTATTATTTTCGTGGACTGCTTTTCAGAGTACTGCATTTTAGTCAAAAGATTTCAGAGTTGCAATTAGTATTTTTGAGGACTGCATTTCAGAGCACTGTATTTTAGTCAAAAGATTTCAGAGTTGAAATTTATTATTTTCGTGGACTGCTTTTCAGAGTACTGCATTTTAGTCAAAAGATTTCAGAGTTGAAATAAGGATTTTCTAGGACTGCATTTCAGAGCACTGCATTTTAGTCAAAAGATTTCAGAGTTGAAATTTATTATTTTCGTGGACTGCTTTTCAGAGTACTGCATTTTAGTCAAAAGATTTCAGAGTTGAAATTGTAATTTTTGTTGGACTGCATTTCAGAGTACTGCATTTTAGTCAACCGATTTCAGAGTTGAAATTATAATTTTTGAGGACTGCATTTCAGAGAACTGCGTTTTAGTCAAAAGATTTCAGAGTTGAAATTAGGATTTTTTAGGACTGCATTTCAGAGCACTGCATTTTAGTCAAAAGATTTCAGAGTTGAAATTTATTATTTTCGTGGACTGCTTTTCAGAGTACTGCATTTTAGTCAAAAGATTTCAGAGTTGAAATTATAATTTTCGTGGACTGCATTTCAGAGTACTGCGTTTTAGTCAAAAGATTTCAGAGTTGAAATTATAATTTTTGAGGACTGCATTTCAGAGTACTGCGTTTTAGTCAATCGATTTCAGAGCTGAAACTCTAAATTTGTTGGACTGTATGTTAGGTAATGAATTTTAGAATTGCTTGCTTATATTGAAAATGTGAACCGACCTACATACTACAAATAGTAGGTTTCCTACCGTGGACTGCATTTCAGACATTCAGAGGACCTGCAGATTAGTCGACCCCCTGGGTGTTTTACGTCAGGAGTTGCAACGAGGGAGGGGAGAAAAACTAGTAATGGATGTAAAACGTCGACTTTCTTCTGTCATTTAACAAGTTATTTAAAAAAATTCAAAAATCTTATCGATAATTGTGATCCAATCACTAAGGATATATAATAAAGATTATGGCCCAGATTTAAAAAAATTTAATTTAACAGCTGCATGCGGTAAAAAAAGCGATACAATAATGAAAAAAAAAACAGAAACCTTGTTTTTGATTTATTAACCAATGATTGATCGCTAATTGCCAGTTCGAGGGAGCACGTACGGCAGGTTTTTTTTTTTTGCTCCTATAGTTTAGGTTTATTAATTGATCCAAATTTGTATCAAGATTTTCCGCTCTTTAAATAATATACTTGGCATAATCGAGGGATAGTCTAATGTTTTCAGAGGTTTACAGAATTTATGATAGATGGCGTCACCTATTTTAATAAATTAATAATTTTGGTGTCTACTAACTGATAATTAAGGAAACGATCTAATTTTAAATTATATTAGGTTGCATTAAATTTTGTTTTTCGAACCAATTAGATTGGTCCGAATAACCTGAACCAGTGAACTCGGGCTCCGTCTAGCGTCACCTCTTGACGCGAGGGAAACCAACCCCTATGAGTTGGTTTCCTTGCAAGTAATTAATACAATAGTCTATTTTTAATATATGTAGTTAATTACCAAGATAAATATATTAGATTAATTTCTATTTAAATCATACTTTAGTCCATATGGATAGTAACAGATAATCAATTCTGTTCAGACGCCACATAAACTAATATGAACCAGTTCCGAACTGCTGATACTGGTTTGCGATATCCCAGCCATGCTTACGATACAAAGGTCTCTCTTTACAAAACCATTGAACGCGTGAAACCAGGAAAGTCAAACAAAAAATTTAGGACGTTTATTTTTTTTTTTGTGTGTGTGTGATATAATATAGTGGAAGAGGCTGAGCCGACTGTATGGGTCCTTGATATGAACCTTTGTATAAAGAATAACGCGGCCATCTCAAACGTCCGGTAATTAAATTCGGGGTCCACGCGTTTACCACTCTCTTAAGCAAGTACGTGCGAATTGCAGTTAAAGACGGAAAAATTGTTGGCGCTTCTTTGGACCCACCACGTCGAATGCTTTTAACTTATTTTCTTCTTTTTGTACCTTTTTAATATTCGGTGCGATATGCCTTTTATAAGTATAAAAGACAAAATTAAGCCCGTGCAGAATACTGTAGTTTTAGGCTAACTTATTTCGAAATTTTAGACTCAAAAATAAATATAATAATCATTAATAAACATCCTTCAGATTTTTAATTGAGTCCATAAACCAATCAAGAAACAGCTGGAGGAGGTTTATTTAAAACTAATTTTTAATCCGTACCGTTATGTATTAAAATTAAAAATTAAATTGCAGCAACCACGCCCATATCAGGGTAAAATACCTCGTTGAAATTAAGCGATATTCTTAAAATCAGCACCAAAACTAAAATAAATCATGAGATAAAAATACGCTTTTAGCCCAATTTTGGGGCCACTGTGTCTGATATCCTTGATATTGAGCTGTAATATCCATACCCCCTATCTCTGTCTAAACTGAACCCCAGTCAATTTTAAATGTCTTAATTTAAAGAATGAAAGGGAAGCTTTTATTTCCAGATTTATCTTAAACCCTATCATTTCAAACTACCCACAGGTTCTCTTAAAAGCAATACGATGTTTAAGGGAAAGGACAACCAAATTTTCTGTCGTGAAACTTCAGTTGTTTTCTTGTGTACAAAAAAAAACCTGTATTTTGAAAACAAAGTGGGATACAATTTCAAACTATTATCTATATTTTTGCTAGACAATCCACAACTACGGACATATTTATTAGTTTTCGGGGCACCATTTTAAAAAATGGCGGTAAATCGAAGCCTAAAAGCCATAAGGCCTGAATAGAGGATAAAGGGAACCAGTGTAATAAATATTAAAGAAATATGTTGAAATGCACGGATGTTACTAAATAAAAAGGTTTTTTTTTACATTTCTGGCCGCCATTTTTCAAGATGCCGGCAGATTAAATAAATATTCTTTAAAACGTGTCTACTACTTCAGAGTAACGTCCATACAAAATTTCAGTCCTCTAGGTAAAGCGGTTTGGACTAGGCGTTGATTATCAGTCTGTCAGTCAGAACTGCGACTTACACATATGTAGATGCAACCGTCAGCAACTGTTTGTAGAAGTCGAATTTTCTCAGAAAAGCAACTATACCTTTAAAATTTAGTGAGGCGGTAGACGACAAGGGCAGATCACTTTCGCGACCACCACGTTGTCTTCCGAATGGCCGACCAGTAGCGGCGGCAAAAACATTACATACCTTATCAATTTTTCGCCAATTTATCGGAAAACGCCTCTCATCAAAAAACTATCTTCCGTTACAGCGCGAGTCTGCTTCTAAACTTTCTTCGTATATATCTTTTACAATTTTTTTCGCCCCCTTTACTCGTTAATTTATCAAAATAACGAGTCAATATATCAAAAATCGGGACGCGAAACAGAGGACAACCCGCTTGAGTAAATAGTAATTAGTACCCCGGGGGCAGCCAGTAACGCGAATTAAACGATGAGGAACGCCTTTTAGATTTTTTTTTGCGGCATCGACGACAATATACAACTTGTACAAAAGCGACGTGTTTCTCTAATCGTCATCTTCACCTAAAATGGACGCGATTGAGGCAAAACTTGTTATAGTTTATGCACCTCGTAAATGATAAAATTATGGACGATATCAATTTGATTCCCAATTCCTTGAAATATTATTATTTATCGGAAGCATAAAATCTTGTGTCCTTTAATCTTACAGCTAAAAGCTTTTGAGCCTTACGCGGAATTGCTTTGGATATGATACTATATGGTGAGGCACTTCTATCTTAACCCTTTAATATTTCAGTCACCAAAGCCAAACCGTCGCTAGCTTTTTGTCAACATAGAAAAAAATCGAACTCAGGTATTAATATTTCTTTATTCTTCTCTAGGATGGCTACTGACTTCATATCCCAATCTATAGAAGCTTTTCGATTAAATAGCATGGAAGATTTGAGACTTTATCTCTCAGTGTTCCACAGCATAAGTTCATGAGATATGTTTCATAAGTTTGTCACTTGTTACAAACTGGAGCTCGGTCATAGATTCTCGCAAAACGACGCCTGGTTTTGGCGCTGTCAAGGCTTAGTACAGACTAAATAGGAAGATGGACTGCAAAATTAACCGAGTGTAGTCAATTCTCGCTTATCGTTCTCGAACTAGCTCTCACCTCTCAGTAAGTCTCTAGCATTACGAAGTATAGGTTGTGTCACAGTAATAGAAAAACCCTGGATCTTCAAAAATTTCATCAGTATATCGATAAAATACAATCACACTAAAACCATTGAATTCTGTTAAAAATCAATGTCCCTAAATCAGTTTCTACCGAAACTTCATTTCCAGAATAAGTTATTGGGTTTCTATAAATGATTGTCCAGTGGCCTTTTTTCCCTCTATTCAATTCGATTCCAAGCAAATTGATTTTCGACCATAAATATGGAACACTCACTCTGATAAATAACCTAACTTTCGAATGGACACCTTTAAGAGATTTGTGTTGCCCGAGAAATAAAATTGATTATTTTTGATTTCAACTTAAAGGAAAAAAAAAAACATATATATAGCGGGAGACCCGGTACACCAAGATACGTGTATATCGAAGACCTTGAGAGGTGGGCCAAAAACTCGATAAGAAATACTCGAATATTTTAGGGTGTTTGATGGTTCTTATTTTTTATTTCGAGTTCAGTTTCCGGTGTAACTTTTTTTCATTCGTAATGCCTTCTAACTAGAGTGCAAAATAATGACCGAGGCTTAAAGTTCATATTCAAGCTTTCGATATTAACACGATACGTGGTATGTTATTTGAGAACTTGATCATGGAACTTCATTTTAAACATTTCACGTTAACTTTATCTTCTCTCTTTTAACACTTATGCCAAGCCACGTGACCTCGTCACGATTCGCCCGAAGCACCATCTCGTGGGCGAAACGCCTACACGTATCTATCATCCCTGGTGGTAAAGTATACTACTAAATAATCGCTTTTTGTGGTGGCTCTTCAAATGACATTTTTTTTTCTGGTCCATTGTTAAATATTGCGTTCCTAAGAAATTTTTGGTCGCTCAGATTTTTTTTCTTTCTTTCATAACCATTTATTATACAAATTTCTGCTATTTTTTACAACTATAGAGTTTGAAAAATTCCAAAAGAAATAGCTAAGTAATTGCTAGGTTTTGGAATTTTAAGTCAAGCTAAGTCCAATCGTTTGTAAATTGCTTAAATTACTAATTTAACACTGCTGAGCGAAGGCTTTCAAATATATTAAAATAAATAAGTGCACCTCGTTTTAAACATGAAAAAAAATGAAAAGCAAAAACGTTAATTGCAGGTTGATGACAAATTAAATCTGAACGAATGTGTCAAATATATAATTAGTAAATATGTTTTTCGGCCTTGAAGCAATTAATTACCAGTTAAAAAAAATACGTAAATAATTTTTAAAATTTTAAGTCAAGTTTCAGTCTACTTTATTCTTCAAAACGTGCCAAACGTCAGATCAAACTTTTCTTGTAATTTTTTTAATAACTTTTATTTCGAAGATGTAATGCTTTCATGGTATTTTTTACTACGTGTAAAACAATTATTACACAGTACACAGTAAGTATAGAAATTGAGTTCAAGTGCAATCAATGAACCGTATTTCCTCCGGCAAAATATCTACTATATCAATTAAAAGAGCAACAATTTATCTACAGCCCTACAAAATCTATTTTTACTTATTATAATAAGTACATAACAAATTTAAACTTTGTAGATTCATGTAAAATTTGGGTCAAAAGTAAAATTTTGCTTTAGCACATAGAGATTCAAAAGAAAGGAAGAGGAAAATGTTTCTCAATATTTTTTGAAGTTAATAAATTAGCATTGCTTTTCTCTTTACCAACTATCCTACCTTCGTCAATGTTAGAGGGATCTACAACGGTATTAACACGAAGTCTTCAAAATTAGACTGTAGTTGGAATCGGCTAAATTTATTACCAGGGACCTTTTATCTAGATGGTCATAGTGCCAGCTTTTTATAGTGACGTTCGTTCCTTGGTGAGAATTAAGAGAATTATTTTCTTTCTCTTCGCTTGGAAGATATAGTTAGACAACGCCCGCTATTTTTACTAAATTAAGAAGTTTAAAGTAAATAACTTTTTCGATATGAATAAGAATATATCGAGTGGCTAGTAGTAGCCTTTCAGCGTGTGATGCATACAATCGTAGTTTACGCTGTAGTCTGGGCCAGATGTCGCTCCTGGCAGAAGCTGCACACTTACCACCTAGAAATTTCTCACTAATATTCTTCAGACGTTTATATGGGAGAAGATAGGAGCATTCTGAAACCTCTAGATAAACTGACCATGGTAGAATGCTACTCGATCTCTAAATCCAAAGTTTGCGTTTGGGTTTGTGCCTTAATGTATGAAAAATTATTTCGTTAACTTTAAGTTAATCTTCTTCTGGAATCCACGGTAATTAAAAAGAAACGCGTGACCTAATTAACGGGAAAATTTATTTACTCCTCGGGGTCGCGAAGGTTAAACGAAGTTTCGAGCTGGCGAGCGCTCATCCGCTAAAAAGGGCTGCGCTCGGTATTGCACTCAACCTTTTGTTGTTATCCCTGCCATAAAAACGAGGTTATACAGATCCGTTTCTTTGAAATTTTAAATAACCCGAGATAGGTTTGTACTTTTGGATTTTTGCGAAAGAAATAATAAGTTTCAAAAAATGGAGGGGGGACACACTCAAAGGGGGTAATGAAAAATTATCATAAAAGTCACTCGAAAGAGTACAATTTGGTGTAGAAACGAAATTCCTGACATCTCAAAGCTGTCAAAACGAAAAATGTAACGACGAAATACATATTTTGGATGTCCTCTATTAAATGAATGCGCGCAATACTTAATTTTGATACGTTGTATCTGAAACGAAAGGATCGGAGTAGGATTGCTTCGTTTTTATTTGAAAGAACGAGTAATATAACTAGTAATCTCAATTGAGAGCACGTATGGGTGTACATCATTCAGCCCATCAGGACGTAATGTCGTACGAGGACTGTAATTGGTTACCATGGACCTAAAACGTCATACTCATCGCAGAGAAGTCTGCCGAAGACAAACTTAATTGTTCTTATCTTCTTAATGGTATCAGTTTGAAATATTTATTATCTAAACGCTATTTACCAATGGAGTATGGATATTTGTTAATCAGCAAGTGCATACTATAAACACTCTTCTCACCTTTGAGGAAAACAATCATGTTTATCGCGATTCAGTAAGTTTCGTTTAACTTTGTTCATGACAATAAAAGTGAAACTCAAAGTGATTCATCCCAATTGTTTTCAAGGAGTTAAAGCTACAGTAAGTTAGTAAAAAAAATTATGGTGTAAAGCTTCCAGACATGTTCTGACGCGTGGGTAGTCAAGAGTCGAGGATGGTTTCATGAAGACGCATACCTTCGCTTCGTCTTATAACTATTTCTCAAGAAAAAAATAAAATAGAAAAAAAAAATCAGGTTGCCTCCGGGCGCAGATTTCTTATTACTTTCCAAACATTTTTTCCCTTTAGTAACATCGAGAAAGTGAAAAGAAAAAATCTTTGCAAAGAAGTCCAATACACCATGCGCGCGTGCCTCCGACACAAAACTCCCACATCCGGTCCCATCAGCCACCCTCCGGGGTCAAAGGTTAACACGTAGTATACCGGCGCTATTACGACCGCGTCGCGCGAGCACCCACCGCGGAACCAGATAGGCCTATCTACCAGTTTCAACCGAGAGCCATGGGCAATCATGCACCAAGCATTCCCGCATATTCCTATAGCTAGCGTGTAATCTTTCGAAGATTGGATTGCCGATGGTAATTAAAATTCCATCGCTATGGAAAGGAAAAAAATTTAAACTCGCAAACGGAAAAGGCGCGCAACTGTGGCACTCGAAAAGAAATTTGCCTTTTGTATTCCTTTGAAAAATGGAAAAGGTACTTTTTTCCAGGTGTTGCTACGTAAGGTATAGAGAAACCATTAGTATCTTGCATCCAGTTTGTTAATGTTTTAAAGTCATTTATTCGTTATTGACAAGCGGAATCTGTTTGTTGGTAAATCTAGTATAGATCTCTACAAAACGGCTATCGAAACTCAACTACATTTAAACTTAAATGGAAAGAAAACTAAAAACATCACGTAGGACGACGAAACCAATTTCCAAGAAAACCGTTAGTTTCGCGTCCCCCCCCCCGCTTGATCAAATTAAGTGTAATTTAAAATAATTTTCAGAGACAGTTTTTTGAGTGAAAAATGCAAAAATTTAATTTGCCTTTTCCTTTTCGACTTAAAACTATTAAAGGATTGGTATAATTTTTGGCTCCCAATATTACGCGAATGGGAGATGATAGTTGTCACCCAAGGTTGAAGGTAAATGGAAAAAAGGTATATTAAACCAAGGTTAATAGTTTTAAAACTAGTTAGGTACCAGACCCATTACACTTGCAATTTTTAAGTAAAATCAGTCTTAAAAAGTGATATTTATCTAGTGGTAATTAACGGTAAATAGTTATAACATGGCAATGAAATGTCATAATGAGAATAACGATACGGATATTATACACTATAAATATTATCACTTATTATCTATTAATTGTATCACTTTTACCTTCATACATTTATATAATTATAGACCATTATATTATTGTCATGGGTGAAGAGAACTTTACAGGGTGAAGGAGTGCGTCAGGAAGGTACCGCTAGAGGCAGTGCGAGTTGGCTAGCGTGTTGCGAACTCGGCCTCCATCTAGCGTTGCACAATTTTCGAAAAAAAAAATTAGGATCTTTTGGAACTCAGCGTGCAATAAGGCTTTGTTTGGGTATTTCATAACTTCGGTGTTAATCTTCCTTAGATTATAAGAGCAATTTATTTTTGTAATTCCAATTTCAGGGCCTTTGGGCATACTTAGATAAGAAATGAAAAATGCGCCGCGACAAACCTTTTTGGCCATTCACAAGTATATCGGATTTTTTTATATATATATTATCCACGTCAAAGATATCAAACGTTTTCTAAAATCGAGAGAGACTTTTGGCGCCGTATTAAAAATGACATACAGAAGCACGTTCTCATCTTTTAATCCTTTTTGGATCGATTAAATAGGGTTTTTAAAAGCCTAAATTATAGAGGCTGCAACGCTAATGCTGTGAGATGTTTTAAGAACATGATTCGCGTCGCTTTTATTATTTGGGTGACATTTATAAATCCAATCTAAAACACTGCGTAGCCTGTGTAAATAAGACTGCAGAAGTCACTCATTCGGTTTTATCTCTGGAATCATTTCCCGGATTAAAAATCGTACCCTTGACAGTGATAAACCATAATCAGGGAACTAGAGTGTACAAAATCAGTAAGAATCCGTTGCACACAGTTAACCATATTGGTTTTTTGAACCACGTTATCGAAAGCTTAAACTTTTCAATATCGATAAACCTGACCCTCAAAATTATCAAACGTTTTCCTGACCTTTAAAGGCTTTTATTTGGGTTTTTACGCACCGTTTTATGAACTAAATAAATCAAATTCCAAATTTGGATAGGCGTTTGATAAAAATAGCATTATTTCTCACCTGACGCTCAAAAATTATGAAAGGTTTCCCAGACCTTGAAAGTGATTGTGAAGGTTTTTATCCGGGTTTTTACACATTTTTTTTAACTAAATAAATCAGAATCCAAATTTCGTTTGATAAAAATAGCGTTATTTTTCCAGTCCATTTAAATTTTAAACCCTGCTGTCTTTCCATATCAAGTTAAAGCAGAGAAAAACATACAGAACGAAACTGTCAACTTAGTTACACAACCTTTCTTCCTTAATACATAAAACGTTATATAATACCAATCTTCTTAAATAATTTTGAACGGCTAATCCCCATGTGGGTTTATTTTTCTATACAGAGAGCTCTACTACTCGATTCTTTTAAGACACCATAACTTAGACTTGGTAGAACGTTTTAAATTAAGCGATCAACATTGAATTCAAACGGAGGTTGCTCGTATCTCGTCATAAAAAAAAATAACCTAGCGAGAAAAAAACCCCAGAAAAGCTTAGTTCCGCACGAGCGATTCTGGTATGAAAAGTAAAGAGATAACCCTTATTATAAAAAGAGCGTCAGGGTTTTTAAAAGAAATGTTATGTTTATATCTGTACCGCGCAGTTTGGAGGCCCCATGCATGCACGTTTAAAAACGACCCGATAGCCTAAGAAAAAGACGAAAAGCTATCATCTTTATATCTCAAAAGTACGACCTTTCTATATTTGATGACTTTTCTGGTGGTTTATGGTACCTTGGGATCGGTTTTTTAAGTGCATTTGCTCCTGGATGATCCGGGAAAAAAAAAACTTTTCGATCACCAGGCTATCAAACTTTGGCCTTACCTTAAACTATATGAGTTATTGGATATATAGACGTTGATAAGTAAAATGCTTTTTACCACCTAGGTTACGGCTAAGACACGAATTTATATATTTATTAAAAGCGGGAATGAATAACCGTTCACCTTTACTACAGTTCATTATCCAGTGAAGCGACCTACACCTCAAGACGTAACAATGTTTAAAATATCATAGAGCGTGTCTTTTAAATGCGTGATTTGATGACGAAAAATAGCTATATCCTGTTTATCTCATTGGTTACAATAAGTCCCGCCTTCATTGCCATGTGGGCTACAACACCCCTATAAGGTCTTTATTCATTCCTGCTTTTAAAACTAAACCAATTCCTGGTTGCATAAAAAGTGTAAAAATATCTTACATCTTTTCTCATAATTATTATACATTTTAATAATTTTACTCGAAAGCAATTTGGCAAAGAATGTAATTAGATTCATTCTCGACGAATTGGACTCTCTTGAGTTAGTGATTAGACTTTCTCATATCTTTCTCTTTGCAGTGAAATTAAATACATCGGGGTAGCAAAGAATTTTTCAAATTGTTTTATATAAGAATTCCAAACTTGACTTTGACTTAAAATTGATATTAATAGGTGTAGAGTTTCATAGTTCAAAAATAATAATACCACCTGGTAGAAATAATAGATTGGTTTCGAAATTATAATAAGAAATATGGATCTCGAAGATTGGAAAGTTAGAAAGTCTTATACGAAATTGCCTAGGGCTATTAAACGAATCTTAGATTATTTCTCCGTGGTGCAGAGAGATGTGGAAAATATTGAAGTTATCTCCTGTGTAGTAGTTCAAAACTTTTATGAAATTATATATTTCGATGCTTTTTTTAAAAGCATTCTCATGTTAAGTTAGATGCGTTAAATCTTTTCAAAATTCTACAGAAATGTATATGGTTTAAATGCTTAAATTAATATCTGAATACTTTTCCCACAGAACCTTTTTTCCCTTGTAAGATAAAAAGTTTTTATGGTTCTATTATGGCTATTTGTTATTTATGGTTTACTTATATTGAATACTTATGTTTGGTATTGGTATTTCTCATGAGTCATGCTAAAAGAGGTTGCCATTATTTGTGCAACCCTAAAAGAACTTTTAGAATAACAAAGCACTATCAAGTGATATGTGAACTGCCATATAGCACGGCTTGCATTTGCAAAGATATGCTGTACTACTGAAAAGGCATTAGTAATACTTATTGGGTGTAAAATATGCCCCATAGCCCTGTCATAAAACGTAGGAGTGGCGACTTGGGGAACGCTTGGTAACCCATTGTAGGGGTAAAAATTAACTATGTGCTATATATAAGCTAAAGTGCTGACGCTAAAGGCATGGGAAAATGAGCACTCACTCGCACAGATCGCTAGTTATCATCGGACAAGAACGAAAACAGACCCAGCAGGGAGAGGTTGTTAAAAAGAAAGACATTGGAACTTTAAATTTAAAAGGATATTTTTTGATGGAAATCTAACTGAAGTGATACAACGCGATAATTATTGATGAATACAAAGTTTGGTTCAAGAACGGTATTTCTGTTCTCTAGTGTCAATAGTGTCATATCGTAAAATATATGATAAACTCTTCATGTTGTGAAAGAAAATTGCAATATGATGAAATCATAAATACATCATTTTCGTCCTTATCGTCTTGTTTCTGAAGATCCTCTGATGGTCCCAAAACCCTCAAAGAGCCTCCGATATGACTGATGACGACATCAAAGTCATTTGCCTGTCCTTATAGGTCGTTTACAGGTAATTAATGACGTTCACATTTTTGCAGAAAAATTTAGATTCGAAATTATATCATTGAAGTCTTCTTCAAAACTAAACTAATATCACAAGAGGGGTTCCTACATTTGGGGGCTTCGATGGGGGGTCGTATAATTAGGCTGTCTGCCGAATTCGGGCAGTGTACCAAAAACGATCGAAGCTCGAGGTTTAAACCGAGTAATGAGCCGCCGCGATCCGTGATAAACGGTTCCTGACAGTAGCCGAAACAGAAATGCATGATACTTGGGAGTTTCGATATTGAAATAATTGACTCAATTGCATGGTATCCCAAGAAAATACAAAATTCTCGCGCAACCGTTAAGTAGACTTGTTGTTTTTTTAAGTTTTCCATTTCAAAGAACAGCGTTCGTTTATTTCTGGCACAACGCGTCTCTCATTCTTGACCCTTAGGGCTCTTCGAAATGACCCCTAGACCAGCTTAAGCGCGGGAACTGTATTTAGACGGCATTGAAAAGCCATAAATTTTTACTTTTAGCGTACCTATAATCTATAACATCTGTTAGGTTCATGTTGTCACCCATTAAGACGCGTTCGACCCAGTTTTAACCAAACGCGAACCTGCGTCCGTCCGATAAGCAACGTATCCAGACTCTTCTTTAAGTATTCAAAATGACAGCTTTTTAAACGCCTTTTAACGATAATTCGTAATTGTAGTTTGTCATATTTTTCAAGATTAAATTAATAATTCATAAGGATAGCTTAAAATAATTATACGCTATTACAGTTATGGTATAAACACTTTATTTATGGTTTATCTTGACTACCAAGTTGGAGAAGAATGTATAGAAATCGAAAATTAATATGATTTATTCATTAAATAACAACTTTAATGAATTAAAAATAATATTATTTTTTTTCAAAATTAATATTGAATCAGATTTCTTTTAATTAATTTAATGGGTGCTTAATACGATAAAGATAAAATCTAGGTGCGCCACTTTAAAATTTATCAATATTAATTTCGCCAAATTAAAGTTGGGACTCTCTTAGGTTTCCAATCATTTACTATAGACTAAGTGAAAAACTTAAATCTAATAGAACCTAGGTAAAGTAAATTAAATTTTTATGCCATTAAAAGAAACCCACGCTTTTGGTTGACTACAAGAACCATACGGACCTATAATAGGCCAGTATTTAATAAGATTTTCTGTAGAAAAAATATATCTTTAAGGTTTTAAGGGCTGAGCAAAGTCAAGGCCAGCAAGAAAAATCGAGAATTCATTTTGAGGACTTCAAACAAAATATATCGGCGTACGAGACATGTACGCTGTTGGAAATATAGCGATTTTTTTTTTTTTTTTTTTATTTTCATTTTATTTTCAGACCCAAGAGGTAATTATAGTTCTATCAACATCCAATTCGGCAATGTTATTTTTCTACCACTTCTCGATGCCTCGAAGTTTCAAGAAAAAAAAATCTATCAGGGAGGGGGCTCATTGATATGCGAGGTGCGATGGCCATTTCACCTTCGAATAGGGGGAAAAAACTGAAATCTGGCCGTACGTAGAGGCGCCATTTGAGTTTAAATCCAGGGGGCGCTGCGATAAGTCTTAAGCGGCCATCTTCGCCATCTAATTTATGGCTAACTTATGAACTTTCAATAATCAGCACGATTAAATATTTTTTCCGCTAGCCCGATCGGAGATGAACGGAATGTTTAAAGGGATACATGTATAAACTCTCATTTTGATGAAATTTGTCGTATAATATTTTATCTTAGTTTCTAATAGCGAGATTTGCGCAAATTTACGTGGTTGTTACAGTCAAAGAAATTAATTGGTATATTGGTACGTTGGCTGTAAGAAATAGCGAGAGAATGGCAAGCGATAAGTCTAGGTGGAGCCAGATAGGTGCCTGAAACTCTTAGCCTCTCTGCATGTAGGTAACTCTGGCGCCATCTAAAATTACATTTTGGAATTTCCATTAAATTACGTCTTATGGCCGCCGCTCTGATAATTGAGTGTAATCCTTTGAATGTAGCATACGAAATTGTTTACTCGTTACGTTCATGTAGTATTTCATACTCTTCATATTGTTATACGCCTATCCCTTTAATGTTTCACTTGTCGAAGAGATCGCTAACGTGTTGTATGTTGAATCCAAAATTCCAGATAGCTCGCCAATAATGCGCGAACGGTTCGCTGGCAATGAACTCATTGATAAGAAACACTTTTTGAGTGAGAAAAAAATCGCATCCTTCATGTTTAAGATGATGTTATTTTTTCCTTGGTGATGAATTTTGCCAATTTAAACTGGACTGTGGGGTGCCCGTATGATTTGCGAGTTAACATCAAAATTTGAAACAGTTCAAGGTATAAATTCGAAACTTTCCTCCCCATTAAAATAGTTTTATATCTCCGCGATATCACGTGCATTATAAATATATTCGCTAGACTTGAAGTTAATTCTGTTCCGAACGTAAAGACTCAATGCCAGCACAAGCAAATAAAGATATATGAAAACGAGTAAATGTTGTGCGCGAAAGCCTTCCGGTGTGCCCTGTATGATATTTACTACTTCACTCGTGTCTCCAATACTACTTGCTTAAACATTTAACGTTAGAACATTACTGATATAGAGAAATCTAAATCTTTTAATTCATTCGAGGTCGACACAGATGACACAAAACCATACCAATTAAACTATCTAAATCTACATGTAACTAAAAGACGTTCAAACAAAGTTAACTTGTGTTTTTAAGTAGACCTTTCTCATCGAAACCCATGCAGAATTAATGTATGTAGAGTAAAGATTAAAAAATGAAACTATAGACTTCCTTGATATCAACATTCCACAGACCTAGCCTTTAAGAGAGCCCGATTTCCTCGTTCTTAATTAATAAACTATAATATCAAAGAATCATAAATCAAACCATCGAAGTTTGACCCAAAGGTCACGGTCTATCATTATGAAATATAATATACTTATGATACGCAATACCTGCGAAAGAAAATATAGCAGCTATATAGATGACTATCTGGTCTCATTTTCTTTCGGAACCCGGGGCATATAAAAATAAAAGTTAATTCCGCAGCCGTGACAATCCTATTCACGGTGTTGCTGGTGGCTATTATTAAAATGATCAACCCTCAGTAGATTATAAAAGAAATTGATAGTGAAGAATGTGATCGTTTCGAAAATATGCCAATTTTTCACATGAAAAATCGGAAAATTTGATGCTAAACTAAGCAAATGTTGCTTTAACCACAGAAATTGCAATTGGGATTCCACTCTCTGTGGTACAGCACTTTTAACATGATATAGAGTTATTTACACTAAGCTTCAAAACATTCGAATTACTAATTCAGAGCTATGTATTTCTGTTCTAACCACACCATGAGGGCCTCAGGGCTCTAAACATTTATCCCAAGTCCACTTATCTTTAATTCAGATTTCGCGATTGGATATAAGGGGGATGAAAATGATAAGAAGGTCCATTGTTATTCGAAATCACGTTCGATTTAACACTACGTGCATTGTTAATCGATAGCTCTTACACCTCCTTCAGAGTATAGTTTCAATTTGTCGAGGAATGTTGAGTGACCATGGAAGAAACTGGTTCTCCATACGTCGCAAGGGGTGCGCGCTTGCTAAACGCAATTTGACCGCATTGTTTCCAGTTTCATTATAATCGCTATTACACCCGTCTACTGCATACACGTTGTAACTCGAAAAAAGCGACTTTAGTTCAAAACTTGTTACATATTTAAAAATCAAAATGTAAACAAGTTGAAATACATAAATTGTTGACCAAGAAATTATAGATATGACATAGGGAGTTTTGAGATGATACTTTTGGAAAGAGGATTAGCTTATACTTATTTAAAAATCAAGATCTAAGCAAGTTGAAATATATAAATTGTTGACCACGAAATTATAGATATTACACAGGGAGTTTTGAGATCATACTTTTGGAAAGAGGAGGAGCTTGTACCATAAACGTTTTTTGAATTCAACATGGTCAAAATGTTGCGAACAGTAGAGTTATGTCCATGATGGGCCCAAGCTCCATTTCCCCTAAAATTGAAATATTTGTGACGTAGGTAAGGGCTGAATAATACAGTTTACTTTTCTTCGTTAGAACTTCTTGGGACAAACCTAATTGTTCACAACTTTCCTCTCCATTTCCTAATATTAGTTTCCTTGAAATAATTCTTCAATAACTTCAGTGAGTGTACTACATGATTTCAAATTAAATTGAGATAAACCCTTTGCGCAGTTAAGTGTTGATATTGGGGACCATGGAAGAAAATGAATTAATCAATCATTAGAGGTATGTTTTTGAAAAGCAGCCGCAACTCATTGCGGCGTTGAGGTCGCTAATTGAACTTATCTGAAAATGGCATCGTTTATAAAAGCGCGAATTATTTTGCCATTAAATCTGGTTTTTTTAAAGGGGAAAGAAATTTTTAATACCTTGAGGGAATACGCGGAACAATAGAAAAAGTAAGAGAAAACTCTAAGACAGTTTTAATAAATGGCTGCTTATATTGGGAAATTCCGAAATTTGTTTATTTTTCTAGATCACGTTTAGAGATATATTATGGTGAAATTGAGGGGGTGAGAGCTATAATGTAACAATAGGTTAGTAACTTAAAGTTCTGCGCGTGTAGTACGTAATTTCTGGTGAAGCTTCAAGTTTTCTGAAGTGGTTTTAACAAAATCTAGATCAAAAATCAACTTGGATTCATTTCAAATAAGCAGTATTAAGTTACGAAATTACGTTAATAACTTGAACAATTTTTTGACTTAATATTGTACTTAAATATGTAAATTAGAGTCCAGTCAAGTCCTTGAATGAGGCGCGTGTTCCAAAACTACAGTCCGTTCGCGTAAAGATAGTACTCTAATGGTCCTAACTATAGATCATGCCACCCAAAAAGAACATAGCTGTAGGCCAATTGATAGTATAAAGCTCCTTAATGTCTTAATACTCTTTCGTTGTCAGACTCTCAATGGACGGTCGGAAAAGATAGGTATAAAAAATAAGTATTCAACATCAGTCAAATGTTCTTTTAAACATTTTTCCCCCAACGTTCGTAGTTACTCTAGATGCGAAGAAAGACTTTGATTGTGTGCTTTGCAATTGTCCTTTTTCGATTATGGGGCACGTACATGGCTATTAAGTCATAACAACGAACCCCTCGAGCGTCGATTTAGCCAGGAGACCCACCACGATCTAACGGAAGGTAGGCGGTGACATACAATACCCCATTTCTACTATGTATTTTATATTAAGGACTAATTTCCATGAGGGAATCCCTCGGATCTCCAAGGAGCGTCTGCCCAACTCCATTTAAAGAATTCGTTCATAAATTGCAAAGAGTACTATAAGAAATATCATAAGCCTAAGTATAAGTATAAAGTATGCGTTCAAAGAATATTTGCTGCTAAAGGGTAGTGGTATCTCGTGGTGTTCTGCTAGTGGCGAATTTGCCGAAAAGAGAAACCATCACCTACTGTAATCTATGTCTCTACCCTAACGGCCTAACCTTACCCGACCAAAGAATTGACTCAAAGTAGGCCTTGGCTCTCATATCTTGCCGATCGGAGGAGAAACTTTCAAAAGTAGATGGCGGACCAGCCTCTTGGATTCTATATGTGCCTACGGCAGAGCCATACTTACGCGTTATAGTGGGTCTTTACAGACCTATAATATCAATTTCGGGCGTTCGGATTTAACGTAAGTCAATCTACCAGTATTAACTTTTGCGTTTAATAAGTTTTGGCATGATGTAGTCTGGCCAGCGGGTGTATGGTATTTTCGTATTCAGTAATGAATCAAAGCAGGGTAAAGAAATACACAAATTTTCTTACCGTAATTATAGCGAAGATGGTCACTTTTAGCCGGGCTAGTTTGGAGAACTAGGCGGTTTCAAAGATGAAATATGACACTGTTAATGAAAAATATATTTGAGGTAAATTTTTTTTATCGAATATTCAGTATGAAAATCGCCATAAGTCAAAGAACCAAGGTACACTTAATGCTGGCATAATCACAAAATCTACTCGACATTATGAAAAGTAGCTCATACTTCGGTCCAAATACCGAGGGGTAAAACACTCTTCCAGGTGTATACGCTAGAATAATCACTGCTCAGTAGCACTATTACACTTAGTGTAATAGAAAAACTGATTCCAAGCATATTTTAATAACAGAGCACTAATTTGTCTATAGGTTGCAATACTGTTGACGAAAGACACTATCATACTTTCCAAATACACCATTTCAACGTTTACACCGGAGTCCTTGAGTGGCAAGCCCCTCGACCTATGGTAATAGCTGCTTCGCCTTGTTTCTATTCTGATTTCTAAATTATCTTCGAGTATGCGGACGATGGACCCATTTTTAAGCAGCGCAAGTTTAAGCAAAATATGTTTATAATTGTCGACAAACGCCTTATTGAGCCCCTATCATAATTTAAATCAGTAAATGATCAAACAAGGGCGAAAAATTGCCGAAAATTAATTAGTCATCTCACACTACACATCTATAAATAAACATGAAGAAAACAGAGTTCAAGTTTCCTTATGAAGTATCCCTATATTACGCCTTAACCACCATGTACTTCGGTAGACCCACGACACAGAAATGTCCACGAAAACCTAAAGGAAATTACACCGCAGTGGTTTCATTCCAGATAAATCTACTTCTGCCTAGAGGCTCGCTATTAGAAAAGAGACAGACGCGGCGTACGTACGCTAGACTCTCGATAGTAATCATTTGTTTTGACCCCAGTGTCACAAAACAAAAACCAACCCATCGGAATTTTGCTCTAAGCGATGCGTGAAATCTATTCGCGGTTCAGACAGGGAAACGAAAGACGCGTGTTAGGGTCTTTCCACGTCATATTACCTATGTGCGCTTATAGTTATAATAACAGTTCATCGCGGCATTGACTGCCAAGGCATACGGTCATACGCGCGTTAAGACCATTAGCGTCCTCGCGGATAATAATTTCGGAGCCAGGGGCTACAAACCAATCGTATTAATGCGAATAGGTTTTCAGGGGATGAACGGACCCGATACTTAAATGATATACCTTACTCTTAATGACATTTTCCAGTTCCGCTCGAGGAAAGGGTCAAAGGTTATTTTTGGATGAGAAAAGTTTTAAGAATGGATCAACAAGGTGCAATGTACAGTACCAGACAGTCCATAGCGTGTTTTGATTTATGAAAATAATAAGTTCAGACGTAACCGTGCAGTGGAACAGCGTCTGTCCATGCCAATGGTATCTTTGTTAAGAAACAAAGATTGTTCTAATTACTAATCATGCTTTGCAAGCGAATCGTTGTCACAACGTTACCTACAGACTTGGTATTAGTAATTCCGACGGTTTTGATATAGGCCTATATTTGGTTACTTGAAAATGCGATTAACGTTAAGTACTATCACTTCATTGAGCAAGGAAATAAAAACGTTTTAAAATATATGGTACACCTAACGATTCTCAAGGTTATAAAGTTTAAAAACCGCGTTTACGACTTTGACTTAAATTTATTTTAAAGTTATTTAAGCCCATGTTGTATACTACTACCATCTTGTTTAACTAACGTTAATTCCCGTTTTTTTTTGTATGCCAGTTGCCATATATTGTTTTACGACAACGTCGATTTTATGCGGATCCCCTTAATTCCTCGGAGCCGATGCCGACGACAAATAAGATTCCCGCCGAATTGAGTCTGATAGACATCTTACAAGACGAGAAAGACAAAATAAATTCGTTCCACGCACCCCAACTCTTGTCTCGATGGTACAAGGGCCTCACCAGGTAACCTTACTTCGAATAAAGTGGTGTTAAAACATTCAATAAAATGTTTTAAACTCCTAAGAAACAAGATGGTACTATGACCAGATTAATGGTAATGTTTACTTAAAATTTCACGATCGCTGCTCATATCCGTAAAGTAAGGTAGAAATGCTTGAACATGTTCTCCCTGACGTTGCAGCACTCATAGCATGTGTAACAGGACTTAAGATGAGTATCAATCCAGAAATCAATGAGATATCATTAATAAAACAATGAAACCATTGAGGACAACCGCAGTTATTTCACAAAATCGTTTTTGCTTACGAACCTAATCAGTAGAATTCAGATATTTTGAGGATTTTTTCTCTTAAATGTTTTTATATCGCAGACACTTAATTGATGGCAGTTTTGCTCGCCGAAGCATTTACCAGCGCTGACATTAATGTACTTTGGCTGGTAACGAAGCCAAGGACGCGCAGGTTAACTGTCAAGCGCGCGCCATGAGATTAACGGCCGCTTTTAAACGCCATAAGGTTCTAATAACTTACAAGGGTTACAACCGTAGCAATTCCATCGACTCGACAAGGATCTAGTAAAATGTTACTTTATAGCTAATGATTTTAAAAAGAACACGAATAACAAATGCGTAAATTTACATTAAATTAAGATGTAAAGTTTGCAAGATGTTTTGGACATCCGCAATTGAAGGTACATTGAGGTATAAATACGCAATTGCACTAGCTCTTATCCAGGTATGAAAGTAACTGGCCTCGAGACGCGCAAAGCTGATGTAAACGGCTATCAATACATCGGTGTGTATGTCGGAAAAAAGGGAAGAAGTCAGTTGACCCTAGGAACCTTTCCAGTTTGATGGGAGGGCCCTAGCATCCCGCTACGATGGACCTAATCTCATTCTAAGATCTATCACACGCGTGTAACTACAAGCAGACTCGAGCTTTCCATGGTTCAACGTCAGCTACCGGCATATTTCGTCTCTATCCTTCATTTCACGTTGCTCGTACTGACTTCCATACAAAATTTTCAACATTTTGATGCCGCGAACTGGTACCAATCGGATTCTCAACGGGTGGTATCTTCGCAATTAAATACAACCATCGAAATGAGCGAGTAGCCTTCTTGTTACTTTGAAGGAATTAACTACGGACTGTCTATTTTCGTATTTTACGTTTTGTTAAAATCAACGCTATGACCAAGACTTGCGTTTTAGCGTTCCGTAGGGTCTCTTATAATCGTTCCTCCAAGCTAGTACCACATTGCATACACTCCTTTCCTTATATCACCGCACGGTTTCTGCCCGATTTATGTCAATATTTGAAATGATGGCTAGTCAGGTTTCTCATCAACAAGGATACATTAGACCTTGCTCGTCAAAAAGCTGGACAGCTCATAAGAATCTAGGTGTGTTGCGGCTTAAATTACGCCAGGATTTGAAGGTATAATCCTGTTTTAATATTGCAAATGAGTTTCACGAGGTAACTAAAGGAATATGGGTTCCAGGAACCATGAAGTCAATTCTCTTAGCTATCAATATGGATGTAAAATGAGTGATGGAGGTCATTGTATTTTTCGTTCGCTTTTGAGCACCAATGTGGCACGCCGATATTAGCCAAAGGCAGCGGATAGGACTCGATAAGTTTGGGGATTGAATTCGCTTTATCCTAGCAAGCACTGTGGTCTTTCCGGACCTCAAGGTTGGTTTATAGCGATAATTTTGATAATTTCTAGTTTTATACGTGATTTGGTTCTTATCCTACGATTCGGCTGGAATAAGTGCTTTCTTATAAATCTTATTTTTCTTTTAATATAAAGGTCTTCCTTAAAGCCGAAACCTATTATTCCGTCGTGTGGCTGATACGTCGGCCAGCTAGCAAAGCGCTCGATTCAATAGATGGGCACCATAACCTTTCCAACAAATGTACGTATCCTGTTTCCCCCCCAAACGAAATTTTGCGCTTCGTATTCCTCGGAATCTTTTCTGTCGAGATTTAATACCGAGAGATATTGGTGGGTTTATGCTAGTTCGTCAAAACACTGGGGTAAGCGCATTTAAACCTACATTGGGTTATGAAATTAGACCTCGGGACGCCTTGTTTGGGATCAGAGCGAAACTCTGGTGTGGGTGCAGTCGCTACGGTTCAGAAAAAGGGCCGACGTGGGAAATTAATAATGTTTCAAGAGAAGTTCGGTGCGGTATGGGTCAAGTTAGCTGACCCTTCTGCTTCATCTTTTTTCCGTGTATACTTTCTTGATAGCTCGCGCCAACTCCAAAGGAAAGTATGTACGCGAGACGGTCTCATGGCCACCTCCTCGTTTCGCCGCTAGCCACGGAGTTAAGCACGGCCAAAAGTGTGCAGGGATCGTCCGGCACCCCCTCGAAAATTACGAATTTTAATCAACTATCCACCGAGGAGAGTATAGAGGAAAAAGATTTTCGTTAGGCGGATCGAAACCGGAATATGGTACTTTTTCCTCCGAAATAAAATTAACTAAGGAGGTTTAATTTGGGCCGTTTTGTTTTGTTGCTATACCGAAATGCCTATGCTAAACAATGAACAGAACGTGAATTACCTACAAGTTTAATTAAAAATAGACAGGGGGCCCCTAGGCACTAGGCGTTTGGGGCCCACCGCGAGTTAAGACTGACCATCGGGGACCCTAGCCTACAGTCCATATAGTGGATAATCTGACATTGAAAATAGATGTAAGTACACGGACTGCTTGAGAAGTTCTCATCATCAGTTTTTTGTCAGACCCTACTCCTTTAGTTACTTATTCCAGGGTATAGAAGTTGTAAACGAAAATGTCTTGATGTTGTTAAAGAAGCGCCTGAAACACTTAGGGGCCTTACCAGCGGATGATCTAGTTACGATGGGATATACATACATCGCGGAAGGTTGGAGGCACCGTATACACTTTTCGCCAGCCCCAGAATATAAGTTCTCGCTATTAACGATGAAGCGAAATTTAACCCTTGACTGATGCTGCCATAATTTTTGATTCACAATTTATCAGGTGTGTGTATGTGTGTGGAAACCTTCCCATTTTGATTTCGAAAAATTAAACCCCCAGCCGCTTTATAGATTATGGGGGTATTTTTTTTGTTCGTGGCATGAAGGAAGAACATGGTGTAATTTAATGTATAATAAATGATTGTGTAATTATGTATTCTTCATTAGTTCATTTTGGTTAGGTTAAAAAGGTCGAAACTAATTTGAGGAATATTAATTAGCACACCTTAATCTTAGTTTTCGAAATGATTTTTTGGTCTATCTAACCTGTTTTTAAAAACACTTGTAATATAAATGAAAAATTCCAATCTAGTTCTTTCATTTTACATTAAGAATTTTTAGAACTTTTTCTATTAAAACATGATCTAATTTGTGAAAGCGTGAACCAACATCCCAAGAGTGTGTGTCCGTTACCCGTTTTTTTAACACTTTAAGTGCAAAGTGATACTTGAACGATCGGGGTTTTTTTTAAAAGATGTTTTGAAAATTTTTTTAAAAAACCTTTAAACTGAGGATGAGTGAAGTTCACTTTTTCTTTAAGCATTCCTTTAAATTTGTAGCCAAGACCCCCACATTTACTTCTCAAGGGGGGCCTCTTAGAAGACCGCCCCAAAAATTGACACCTATAAAAAGCGGCATGTTGGTCTCCTATAATTTTCCCACCTTAAATGACCACTGGTGCGATTTAAAAATTTTCTTCAGCTCGAGCACGTGCTAGTCTATTATAGTGGCGCATTTAGAAGCGCAATTATTACTCATAGACTCGGTTCCTTCTACAGAATACCAGAGTGAAGAGGAGAAAAGAAATAAAAAATTAAAATGAAAGTGCGTGGGTGGTTTACGTTTCCTGGTGCAACTTAATATTGAGTCAGTCGCCAGTTGATATAACTTTTAAAGGCACGGCCGCGTGTAATACCGGCTTTATAAGATACTAAAATGCAAAACTGAAAGTTCTTCAGTTACGGGTATGGATACATATTTGTGAACTGAGAGAACTCGGTTAAAATTATTATAGAAATAAAATGGCTCATTGAATTTATTTTTTTAGCTCAATGTTTGAATATTTTTTCAATAATCATTGGTTATACTTATGGAACATATCTTATGATAGAAGTTATAGCCCGATACTGTCCCTAAAAATAAACATTGATAAATATCAAACCTTCTATGCAAATTAACCGAAAGGTAATTCAAGATATTAAGGACCTTTCTCCTTAGGAGTCTATATGAATTTAGTTACATGAGATTCAAATTAGAAAAAATGTGTATTCTTCATGTTACTTTGGCGCACCAGATATAAAAAAGGAGGGGTCGGGGTGCTGCGCGTATTGAGCAGAATCTTGATTTTCCATTCTTGTAGGCGCCAGCTCTTGTCAAGTTTGTCTGAAGTAGTTTATTCTCGAATATATGGACGCGCGCTCATTTTCAGTTCACTAAACTTTCGAAGGAAACATTTTTGGCTTCGTCCTCTTCTCATTGCTTGGATAATACATTTGAGTCTGCTCACTTCAACACTTTTGCCACGAAGAATTCTAACAGAATCCTTTATCATTGAAATAAGAAGTGAAAACTTAATCCTGCTTGCTTGAAAAGGAGTTGTTTCTTAACTTAAAGGTGTAAGAAATATTCTGTCCTGATTCAACTTGTTTTTATCATTCACTCTCTTAAAGCACTTTGGCGTGTGTCTTTCGGATGGAGGGAAAGGACCCAAATTTTCCAGATTTAATTAAGGCGATAAAAATGTCTCTTCTTATCTTGGCGCATGCACGGCTCTGCAGGGTATACCTGTTCTATTGGGAGTTAAATGTACATTTGCCAACCATTTTCTGGAATCGAAACCGATGGTTGTTTCGGCCGTGAAGAGATAAAGCCGAGTAAAATCACTTTTTATTTCGTTTGGACATGTTTAAGCTTTCGGAATCAGTCTGAATATCCGGGTAGATTGGCGAATAACGCGAACTTTAATCCCAGCTAGATTATTTGTCAAAAGACAACGAGTGCCACAGAAATGCTTCTTGACAGTGTCTCTCGAATTGATGGAAGGAAATTAGTTTGTGTCACGGGATAAAGGTTAACATCTATAAAATTATTGTGTGGTTTAAAGTTAATTATATATAAGATCATAAGTTTATAAGTTTATAAGATATCTTCAATAAGTATGACACTTCCTATGCTTAGCAATACTAGAGACTTAACTGAGAGCTAGTTCGAGAACGACGCGAGAATTCGCTAAACTCGGTTTTGCAGTCCATCTTCCTATTTTATGTGAAATTTAAAATGTGTGTATTACGTTTCACTGCTTTTTACTTTAATCAGTGAATGAGAATCACTAGTTTACATCTCACATGTACTGCATCGAAACTCTACCACTTTTTATCGAGCTAATAAAATCTTCAAGGTTAATTTTTATTATTTCCAAGCTCTTTTCCCCATCAAAGGTATTTACTCTATCAAGAACGCGTTTAAAACTTGAGAACGTACTCGTAACTATCTTCTGTTTCGATGAACAGTAGATTTTTTTCAATTGGTCATTATAAACGTTTCAATATGTCGTGTAACGTATATGAACCATGGACGCAAACAGTAAGATCAAGGTACAACAGCGCAAGAGTATCACCGAACGTTCCCAGGTCATATATGGGTTCTTGGCTATATAGATAATACAGAAATTTGGAGATATCTTTTACTTAAACGACCAGTTTTAGTAGAAAACGGCAAGAATGAACTCTTTTGGCATCAGGACGAGTACATCGTAGCTTTTTTAGAGTCGAAAGTAGTGAATGAACGTAGGGAATGAATGAAAAAAAAGGATTACTACTTATAGTATGAAGCTCTCTCGCCAAGCCGGTTTATTGGGCGAATAATGTTTCGGGAGTGGTGTCGAATAACTCGAAGTCACGAGCAGAGCGTTCGTTACAATGGCGCTTCCTGCATCGCCGTTCAAAATAACCAAAGAAAAAAAAGAAAAGCACATGAGGATGATCCTCTACTTGAATTATACAGTATTATAAGAGCGATGAAAAGATAGGGGATGAATTAGTTTGAAAAGGATAGGGAATATGGTATAGCCTAAATTGTTTCTGAATTACGAAGATTTTTTATGTCTAAGCGAGTGAAATTTTCGGGGAAATGAGTTAATGGAGTTTTTTGCTTAAAGAGTCAACAAAATAATGAATTATTGTCGCTTTTCAGGTATATGGAACCGGTTTAAAATATTTTACAAAAATGCGACCAAAACTCGCAAGGAAAACGCCATCATTCTAGCTTTCGGGTTAATACCACTTCGATACTTGAAATGCAAATTCAACAATAAATATTTTCTCATCTATTAAAATATTAATTTTTAAATTAGTAGTTGGAAAGTATAGACAAGAAAACAATAAAATGTATACTGACATTTAAAGTTTTCAACTGCATATTGATGATTTAATCTCGTTACCTAATTTCAAATTCAAAAATATATTAATTAGGAATTCTTAAAAGATTGCAAAACATAATTTCAATTAATACTGCAATCATATCAACTTCTTTAAACAGATTAGATAGATTACCATTCCTAATTTTTAAAACGTTTCGATTCTAACTAGGCCACAGTCATGACAGTATCGGAAATTTCTTGTTAAAAGTAGCCGAACCCTTGGCCTTAATTGTACCGCGTAAGAACCTTCAATATATGGTAGTTCACCTCACCTATTGTACCATGTTCAACTTGACTTAAAACAACCCTGATTAAAATTCAAGAATTCTAGTTTTCCCCAATTTCCTGTTTCGGAAGTCTTTCAAGACGACGCGTATATACCTCGTTTATGACGAGTTTGCGTGCGTACGTTCCAGCCGATTATTTTTCAAAGCATATATATTTAGGTAAGGTCTTCGAAGAAAGCGTCCTCTGATTGGTAGAAACCAACATCGTCTTTGTCGTTAATTCACCAATGAAAATCAGTTATTTTAATAGCAGATTTTTATTTTTAATTTTCACAGTATATTTCCATAGCCTGCATCATATAAGGTCCCTCAGGGCTAATGAATATAATGAGGCGTGCTATTCCAGCAGCATTTCATAATTTATGCAGAGAAGATCAAAATATGAGGGCTGTTTCTATTAATTTAAATTGTTCCAGTCGCAACCTCCATGCTATTGGATAATTAATTATATTTAAACTATACGAAAAACACAATATAAATTATAATTGAGGTAAAGGATAGGCATCAACAAAATAATTTATTTTTTTGAGCTGAGGTGCAATTAGATTCTGTGTAGTTTCGTGGTGAAACAGTTAAGAATTTCGAATTCATAAGTTTTGAGTAGAAATTCTCAGTAAGTAAAAGTATTACCCTTTTGGAAAGGTTGTTTTTTTCATTTAACTCTTTCTTGTAAATCACAACGAATCAATATGCACGAGAAAAAATTAAAATAATTGTTTGGAAACATTTCTACAGTGATTCAAAGAAAGGTCGAGAAATGCATGTATTTTCGAACTTCTTCTAAACATCGTCATCATTAAAAACTACTAATTGTTATTAACCGATTATCTGTTATCACTTAGTGTTTTGTTTTGTTCTGTCTTGCCTTTGGTAACCAGCGAAATAAACTAGCTTTCGTCATATCGGTTCAATAGTTCTGTATTTTCAAATCTGTAATTAACACTATTCTTTTGTGAGGCTTTTCCTTGAAGCGGGCGAACTTTGAACCTCAAAAAAGGGTGTGGATTTCATACTTTAATGAATGAGATGCTAAGGGTACCTACTACTTTCCGGTTTGGATGTTTTCGTGTTTTGTCTAGCCAACGATTAGTTTTTGGCTGAAAACCAAGTTTTTCTCTAAGGCTTTGTTTTTTTAACAAAATGCAAACTTGTTTAAAACCAGTTGCTTGTGTTCATACACACCATGGGTAATGGGTAATTTGCCGTATAATAAAAATATTAATTATTAAGTTGATTTTGTTTTCATTATGTTAATGTTTTATGCGAAAATTGGATGGTTTATGCAAATTTTAAAATTAACTGGGTAATTAAGAATGAATGTTAACAGGAGAAAATGAAGGTTAAAATAATCATAGTACTTATCTTTTTTTTTTGCTAAATACTATTCTTAAAAATAATAGTATCTGTTCTTATCATACACAAGCTTAACTTAATTGCTTGTATTTTGTTTAATATTGTAGATAAAATTATTGCAATTGATATATTCATTATTTTATACGCTCTTTTGAATAAAAAAGGAAAAAAATCTTGCCCGAAGTATCCCTTTAAACGTTTCAGAAGTGCTGCTAATATCAACTATGCAATTTGATTGAATACGGCATCGAATTGTGACTGTGCATAAAAACAAACATACCAACAAACACACAAGTTTTTGAAATATATTTAAAATTTACCGAAAATAGAGGAATTACGCATATGGTTAAGGGAGGAGAATTTATAATATTATGATAAACGAAGGTGGTGAAAAATGCCTTCATTGGTGGTCTGTGTCTATGAAGAATCAGTCACCACTCGTTGTCATATATTTTTAGTGTATTTATTTAAAATCGTAGGCATTTTCTGTCATTTCTCGAGATTTCGGAACCATATATTCCTCTCAAAACACGAGCTCGCACCATCAAATATTAGAAATGCACCCAAAATATTTTCTTTCAAGTTTTCTTTTTTCGGAACGCGTAGGAATTTACTTCAAACTGTTTGACAACTTGTAAAAACACTCGAAAAATATTCTGACGAAGAAATTGGCTAACATTTTCTTCATTGTTACTTGAGAGTAATAAAAAAATAGTATTTTTTTTTTAAATGCGCTTCCCAGCGGGTGTTAAATGTATTTTAAAGATCACAGCGTTAAAAATTCGAGTTAAGGTCAGTCCCGATACCGAAATTTCCCATCAGGAAAATCGAAAGCCCAAATTTTTGATATTAAAGAAATTGAATGTAAAAATTGGACTAAATAGAAAATAGATTTCGGAAGGTGTAAGCTTTGAAAAATGAGAATTTTTTGTCATTGTCAAAAATTGTTATTAAATGGAACAGGAATACAAAAATTTCTTTAACTTGGAATCTTTAACCGGCCATTTTCTTGGTTTTTCTGCTTGAACTAAAGGGGAGGAGTTGTAGAACCCGTCACCCTTGACGTCACGCATAAAGTAGCTTGAACTTTGAAACCACGTGACGTTGACGTACCTAGAGACCTGTATGCACCGAATTCGAATGTAAACAAGGTTTCTTCGCTTGTTCTGAACGAGTAGACCTTACATGGGTCCAAGGTTTCTTTGCTTGTTCTGAACGAGTAGACCTTACATGGGTCCAAGGTTTCTTTGCTTGTTCTGAACGAATAGACCTTACATGGGTCCAAGGTTTCTTTGCTTGTTATGAACGAGTAGACCTTACATGGGTCCAAGGTTTCTTATACCTTATATGTGAATAGCCAATGAAACGTGAGGAAGGAGGAGCAAGCGGTTTAATAAAGTTCAAAGCCCTTCCTGTTACCTTCAATCAGATATTAGTGTAGCGTCTATAGCCTCTTAAATATTCCAAGTAGAAGAAATCTATGTATTCTTGAGTGGAAAGGTGTTTATTCAGTTTAAGTTTACGCCTTCCCAAGTTTAACATCAACAACTGCACTACTAATACAGTTACGTTTCTTTTGTTGTGGGTGATTTTTCAAAGCATTTAATTCACGTGGCGTATTCCGGGTTGTGGTTGCCATCATTACTCAAAGAGGGCGTAATCGATGGTGCCCACAAAAAAAATTGTTTTAAAGCTTTAGCGACATTCGAGACCTTTTACGCATTACAGAGAGACCCCTACGGATAAATCAAAATCCACCCTCACTTTTTGGACTATTAGGGGACCCCGGGACCCCTTAAATTGGTCAAATTAGTTCCAGATAGCCCGCACCATGGAAATGATTGGGGATTTCTCTAAACGACGAGTATTAGGAAGTCGCGCCTCTATCGCGATGCCTAGATTAAAGACGCCGATGCTTTTAGATTTACATCATTTTGTCATTTATTTTTCAATGTTTGTAAATTATAGAGGTACAGAAGCAACTTCGAGGAACGTCGGAAAACACCCAACTGAAACAGACGTGATATCCGTTATTGTTAAAACAATTTTAATATTAACACATATGCATCAATTGTTAAGGAGAGGTATACACTACATTATTTTTAGTTTTTACTTAAATTTGTTTCAAGTTACTTATTTAGCAGCTTTAAGCTCTTTAGTTTTGTCCGGTCTAAATATTGACCAAACCTTTAAATTCATTTAGACATTAATTCCCTATTCCTAAGATATTGGATTGGTCAGAGGGGTCAACAAACCATCAAACACGTACATCATTCTCATTAAGTTACATGTCTTGATTTCGTCAAATGGGATGTTGATGGAAAGCTTCGCCCCATAAACCATTTGGTTTTCGATCTCCAGGTCATGTGATCAGCAAATATTGCACCATTTATTTATCATTTAAAGGGTAAAATTCCATAAACTAATAAAGTAAATTTATTTACACCAGTGCACTTAGAACTGGGCGTATTATCTCGCAAAGCATCTAACAACAAAACTTAATTCAATACGTCATAAACTATCCGTGACCCGTGTTGGATAATCACGAGACCTGAGTTTTGTTTCATCGGTGTAAGTACCTCGGAACACACTTCAAAATATTCCATCGAAATAACTCTCATTTTCATCTGGAGGAAAATTTATCATGTTGAGAGTCAAAAAGTTAAGGGTCTAATATCAGCGGGATACAGTCACTTCAACCCCCTTTAAGAAGTTGCTGGTCAGTCGGTAAAAACGCACGGCGGCGAAACAACTAATATATACGAGTTTAAGGCCATCCCCTTGCCCCATCACACCAATCTCAATATATCTCGTTATCATTCTCATTCTGTTTCCACAAATTCTGACTAGCGTAGACTACATCATTAGAATCGTATTTTACACCTATAGCGAAATGAAAACGTGTCTGGAGATATGGCGAGAGTTAGAAAAGAAAATCATCTCTCAGGTAGTGATGATCTTTTCGTTCTTTCATGAACAAATACATAAATAAAAGTATCCATGACGGTGAAATTTAGTAATACCTCAGAGCATAAGTTTATATGACATGATCCATAAGTTTCACACTTCTTAAAATTAATAATGCTAGTTCGAGAACGACGCCAAAATTGACTACACGCGATTTTTCAGTCTATATTCCTATTTAGTCTGCATTGCTAAGCCTTTGACAGCCCCTTACCAGACGTTGCTTTACGAGAATCTATGACCTACGTCACTTCATGACATGATCTCAGTAACCAGTGACAAATTCATGGAACATAGCTTATCAATGAATATAAAGGTGAAAACAATGAAATTCATGTTCAGTAGTTTAGAGGTAGGAGATCATAAACCTAATGGGCACTCTCTATTTTTTCATATATACTCTTGGTTGCTCTGTTAAACCCTGCTAGCATCATAGTTTATCGGTACAAGGGATATCCCGCTGAGTACAGGTTTTCTATCAAGTTTCTCGCGTGCATGTTGTAGTGCGAAAAAAGATATTCCTCGCAAACATTAAAGCTCACGCTAAGAAAATTCTTGTTTATAGCGGTATGCAGAAAACAGACCCGTTTCATTTTTTTTTATTTTTCTTTTACGAAATAAGAAATAATTGTGTAACAGATTGAGGTTAGTGGCTTTACGGAGCCAAGGGTGACCTAAAATGGAGAAGAAATATTTCTTGCCTCTTACAATAGGTCTTCGCTCGTATACTTCATTGGGGAATTCCGCGAGAGATATCTTATATACCTTTTTGTTTGAGAAAGAAATACCAATTTAGACGCGGATGCTCTGGTACGCAGTTTTTAGTCATATCTTAAGTCAACACGCGAGCTAATTACGACTGAGTTAAATAACCCGAAAGAAAATTTCCCTGCAGATTTTCTCATTTAGACCTACTTTAAATTATTCGGAATGGATGATAGGGTTAAGGCGGATGGCTTTACCTGGGCTCTTAGTTCAAACACTCCTTAATTAATTTACCTATTAAAGTATTAGGTGTTTTAATAATATTGTAGATAAGTTAAGGATCAGTATAAATATAAATGCGTCAACCGTATTTCTTGCAACGGTAAAGAGAACGAAGTAATACGGTTGGTAAAGGCATTATCGGCGTTGTTTTAACGATATTTTTCACGCGCTCTGTAGGCTTCTTTTGTTGTCATCACTCACCCTGTCATTGGAACCTTCAGGGGTCAACCGCGTACATATCGAACACGAATGGTGGTAAGAGAAAGGTCAGACTGAAGGTCAATCGAACAAACAGCTAGTGCTAGGAATCCACTTGAATACAAGCAAAAACTATAACCTCTCCGAGTCCAATTTAAAAACTAACTTCGCGCCTGCTGAAGCGAGCTTAAGATTACCAACAGTGCACACACGGTACTCTGCATGGTACGAAAAAAATAAAAACACAAGCGAAATAAGGGATGATGGTATTGCAATACGTGTGTGACCGAAACAGTTGGTATACCAGTCTGGTTAATTTTGTTGAAGACGCGACGTTTTGTTTAACCGTGTCTATTCCCACAGTTTTCAAACGTGGACGCGAGGAATGGGTACAAAATAAATGGTTAGAGATCCATCAGAACCAAACGCTATATCCCGAATCCTCACCTTTACAAGCAATACTCGCTATTCCGTTTTTTTTTCTTTTCCCCAAAGTACACCCTCAATAACATGGAGGGTTTTTTAAATGGGACAACTACGACCTTTGACCCATGTTAAATCTGAGATTGCGATCTGTTCTCCGGGCCACGGAGAAAGGTATAGGAATTGTATAAAAAAATATTCAACGGATCCTTTCGTGAGGCCCGAAATCACCAGCTAGCAGTGGCGAATACTTTTTCAAATGCGAGACAAATTTGCCAGAGCACTTTTATTGTACTCGATACCATATCAACCTTGAACGGAATATCAGAGCGCAGTGGCAAAATAGATTTCGATCATCATTCTCTTAGCTCAAACCACTCTGGAGTGATTCTGGGACTTTCAAATTAATGATATCGATGATTCGAAGTATATTCTTTACACTTATTAATCAGATTCTGCTATTTTTCGCTGTGCCCGAAGCTAAATATTAACAGCGTTGTTGTAACTAGACTAGTAAGCAAGGAAAACAAGTTGCATTTTGGTCACTAACAGTAAATCATAACCCCAATCACGTTTTGTAGGATTAATTTTGTTATGGCATTACAATGAAATAATTCATTTGCAATCACTATCAATGGGCTGGTGAATTGCTAATGGCTTACATTACCTATTTTCATCTCATAAAGTTCCTGAAATTCAAGTCATTTCGGGTCATATACCATAAACACGAGCTCGTGGTAACCGTTCAATGTTATAAAATATAGGTTTAATAATAATAAATAACCCGTTATTTCGATCTTATCATAGAGAGTGGACCCAGAATGTCTAAAACCCATTCATCGTCTAATAATCCTTTCAGCTGGTAAAGCTCTTGGTTAGTAATCTTGGAAAAAGGCCCCATCCTCTAGTTTATGGTCATATTGCTATAAATATTTTGGTAGTACACTTTCTACTCCCCTTATAATAGACAGAGCTTTTGAGAAGGTTGCCTCACCATTTTCAAGCCCCAACTCCCTCCTCTCCGCACTCCAGGATATTCTTTTTGTCAACGTTCTGGCCAGGTCAGATACAGGCAAACTCAATCAAGATATAGACAATGGAAGTCTACCTGTGGTCTTTTGAAGGGAAAAAATCAAATCTCCAGGGACCAATACAGCTCTCCACGTATTAGTACATTAAGGAAAATTCTGATGAAAGGTTTCGTTCGCACGGATTAAGGACCTTCCTGAAAAATATAAAATAGTATATTTAATATTAATTTGATAAAATATCTATCATAACAAACACGAAATTAGAAGTCCTAATGTTCTTAAAATAGCCTGATTGGAAAAGGACTTTCATTTAACGTCTATATAAGTCAAATTTCCGCGTCCAAGAGTCTAAGGATCTCAACAATAAGTCACATACTATCAATTGTCCATTTGGGGATTTGTGGAGGTGCGAATGGGACATCGAAGGTTCCATTGTCTCAAAAAAATGAAAGCTCGCCTTGTGTTTTCTCTACATTGTTCAGCGGCTAGCATTGGGGCCAGCGTCTCTCTCACCCCCGCAAACCCCCTTTTCCCCTTAAAGCAGGATGACAAACGACTGGATTCTTCGTTAATGACCTCTCATCAAGCGCTCTTCTCCGGCGGACCCCACCCAAAACATCCGTGATTGATTTTTCGGCTCACCTCCGCGCCACGCAGCGCCTCCTTTGGGGACCATTTACAAATTAACCGCCTTGTTTTACGAGACACGAGGAAGCTTGCTCAACTTCCCCCACCACGTACCCGATTCGATTCCTCAACCTTCCTTGTCCCCTTTCTTCATTTTATGACGTACGAAAGTCAAATATATCACGTTGAAACTGGAAAATGTATCAAACTCAATCTTGTGAACTTCATGAGCTGGCCGGCACTCGTGGTTTCAAGGAAGTTAGCAAGGCCTGGTAGATGTAATAGTTTGATAACTTAGGGTCCGAGGAAATCAATAACCGACTTTGTCTTACTGTTACACGACTGACCTACGTGCACTTTCTTAAAATGTCACCGCATCGCGATATTCAGGATGTTCTATATCCGTGATATAGGAATCATACATGAACGTTATGTGTAACAACAACACAACGCACCAATCATATTTCACCTCAAATATGAAATTTACTCGCCTATTGTACGAAAAGAAATAAAATGCTAAAATATTAAATGAAAGAAAAGTCGACTTGATATTTTTCATCCCTCTCTCAAACAGAAAAAAGCATATATTCGAACAATAGTTCATTGATGGATCTGACTGAATAGTTTAATACATTATCCAAGCGTATTGAAAATCCGTCATAGTTCTTCTAGTTATCTCCCACTTGTATCTCTTTGATTCAACGCGCTTTCCGTCTCCATAGATGGGAGACAGAGGAATAACCAAAGACGATCCTAAACAATAGTAGGACATCGATCTTTCACTAAAACTAGTTGGTCTTTTAGAAGCAAAGAGACCAGATTTTTGATAGATCCTAGTACTGTCTTAGGTTGTCTATGGCTGGCCAACCTTTCACGGATGTTCTCACCCCTCCGAATTTGACCCACTGTTACTGTCCCGATAGTTAGCGAGCAGAAAGGCATAGATCCGCGTACGGTTTCGGTCTCTTTAGCTTTCTCCTGTTCGAAGCAACGGCGGTGGATAAGCGGCGAACGCCTACGACAATCGTCCAATTCCACGTATCTCTTCGTGTATTCATATCAGAGGCGGCTCTCCATCACTCTTACATAACCCTGCCATCAAACTATCTTCGTTTCTATATCTCCGAGCAATGAAAAGATTTTTACTTTTCAAAAAGGCACGGTTAAGGAAAGTAGTGCAATACGTAGCAGGCTGGCTGGACAAACTTTGTAATTTTTATCATTTGTACCACGACATAAATGTAATTCGAAAAGAATATTGCTATCTTCTTAATTTTAACTGCTAATGATCAAATATTTGAAAGGACGGTCTGATATGAAAAAGTTTAAGAATATAACGTACCAAAGGTTTAATAGGACGTGAGCATCTTGTTTATAAAAAGAAGAAATGGGGAGGATTTTTGACTGGCCTTTTCGCTGTTGACATAGGATATACTGAGGGGAGATTTGTCAGAAGTGACATACCAAGATTTTCATCTATCGCCGATATGGGGAGGCAAGAAATTTAATCAACGTTCTGATTCATTTTTTTTCTTCTTCTTATTTCATTTCTGATTTTCTTTTTTTATTTCGCTTTTCAATCTGGCTAGATGAAATAAAATATAAAGATGAAGAAAAAGAAATTGGTATAGAAGGAAAAGGAAACCATCGTTCATCATCTTTCGGCGCTCTATCGTCATTTTGACATCACGGCTCGTGTCTTTTTGACTGCCAAAGAATAGCAACTAAACCTTAGGATGAAATCTTAAAAACTCCTTCGGAAAAAGTAATTAACGTTTCTACTAACGCGAATAAATTGATAAGGACAGATACTATAAAATTTTAATAGTAAATACGCTAGGTTGCAATGTCAGCCCAAGAACTGTGCTATAATACGCAGCCGAATAAATGCTTGAATTCAGGCATAATTCTCGTATTAAGAAATATACAAATTACATGGTTTTAGCACTCAGATCAACAGATACGAAACAGATCTCACTTCTGACTCGATATTTCTCTAGTTCCCTTTACGGCTTCCAGAGGTCGGGACCTGAATGCTCACGGTTTATCACGGCATTCATTTCACCCCCTTTTATGTGGAACGATTTAACGCGCCACTGGTCAGTATTGTGGTATTGTACCTCCGAAAACCATTGTATGAAAGAAACTAGTTTCAAATGAACCCAACGGTTATAGGTCTGGCCAGTACGTGTCCGTTTAACAACGGAAATTTAAACTCTTCATTTTTATTGTTAAACTACGCGAAGGTTATCCAATAGTGTCCGCGACATAGATGTTTTTCGTAAATGGTGATATATTGGCACGGTTATTGTAATGCGAGATAATCCCATAGATTTCCACGAAGGACGTGGTCGTGCAACATGGGAAAAAGAAATAGAGTTGAGATTTATCCACATATTTGTAAATCTAATATGGTTACCAATTGTTTCTATTCCGAATAACAAACAGTCTTGGAAATAGGAAATTTTTTAAACCCCCTAGCGTCCAAAATAATATACTGGTCCATAGTACTAGTCCCACTTTAGTGTTCCTAGCCCTACTTTTTGAAATTAAAAACTGGTACAAACAATTAATAAACAGTTTTTGGATCAGAGGACTAACATATTGCAAGAAGTACAAAGCCCCAACATTCCAAAAATCTCCAATCAATTTTGAATCATTTCACACACAAGCAAAGCAATCAATGATCATACGGTGTACACAATGTTCCTAAAGAAACCTATCCATAAAATCATAACACTGGGGCGATGGGTACGCAGCGCCCCTTCATATTTGATACTTATTTCCTAACTTGGCACGCTCTGTGATGTATGGCTTATACCTGCCATCCTGCTATGGATGAGTGTGCCCGCAAATGGTCGCCAAGGGAGGGTAGAATTGCGTATAGTACAAAAAGTGACAAGTTTCGCCATATATGAAGAAAATGAAAAAATTAACAAGGTTTTCAAGCGGTTTCAAACCCCTATATTCTTCAACTCAAACAATATCTAACCTATTATCAATAAAACTTACTTAAACCTAGTCCGCAACGAAATCCTGGATCCAGTACCGTTTTCCACCTAGTCAGGTACCAGAATATATTTATCTTTATTTGAGGTAATGATTTTCCTTCCGCAATTTAGGGTCACGTCACTATACCCTAAAACCATGGACTTTAACAATGGTTTAAACAAAGCACAAAGGCTTCCACAGGAGGCCGAGAAATGGGAAGCGAAATTCCCGTCCAAGAGACGAGCATAGGATAGCGGGATGCCATTGGGACGTAGGTGCGCGTGCCCAGGCACGGAAACTGGTAATTAATGAGCCCGTGATGAATGGGACGACGTCCGTGGCGTTGCGAATTAAAAGAAACCTTTTTCCTATTGGGAGACATTCGCCAAGTCTGTGTCAGCCCTTCATGCAGAGGCTACACTAAAATGTATTCCATTCGCTCATGAAGTTTGAGTTAACTGTTTATACGAACGCAATTAAAAGATGCCCTTAATAAATTTTGGTTTGTTTCGGTAACAATACCATCTCAAGTCATTATTCATTGATCGATGAAATAAACACATGATTGGCGAGATTGAAATCCCACCGTAAACCGGTCCCTCGATATTGTTATTACTTTTTAAACAAGGCAGACTATGATGGGGTGTTTTTACTATAAAAAAAATCACACGCTATTCTAGAGCGTTCGAGGATAGAGAAAAAATATTCTGAAGGGGTCAAACCTCGGGGTCACCTCGTTTTCGACAAGAAACGTAATTTGAAATCGCATTGAACCGTCGGAGGAATATGGTTGCGCAAAAAGGTTCGAGAAAAAGGAACTAAAAAATGAATTAACTAACTCCCACCGCTTCTCTTCTTTCCTCGTGTCATTTCTAACCTAGAACATAACAGACAGCAATTTTTGAAGCCCTCTACGATGTATTATGTAATTGGAATTCACTCAATATTGAATTGAAATCATAGATGAACCTTTAATAGAAAATTTCAAGCCATTTCGCACCTTATACATCCGTTTGTGAAGACTCTTACTCTGCAACATCTGAATTTCGATGATGCTCTAATACCTCACAGACCCAAGACATGTATTTACCCAAATAAATTCAACAAAACTTATTTAATTGTCTTAGTAGCAATTGTGTGTACTCTGTAGTCTCGTTTCCAAATGGTTAACCCTTTTCACGAGAAATTCTGCAATTGATTTCGAAATACAAAACTCGTGTTTTGTGCATGTCGCAACATAAAAGGGGTAGTATAGTAGGCAGCCTTGGTGCGAAAGAGTGACACCTTTTCGTCTATTGAAGAGGCAAAAATATTAAGTGTTTACGGCAGTTCCACAATACGATTCTCGTCATTGAAGATTCGCTTGATAATAGAAAGAAATCCGTTCACGCGAAACATCCTAGCTAGCGCTTGGTGCAAAGATGGAGGTGCGTGACGTTGTGCGGGAGCGCTCGAGCGACCAACGATCGAGTCACGCGACCGCAACGCGTCCGCTGTCAACGGTCTGCACGCGCCAATACGTCCACGCGACCCTTTGGTAACCTCCCCCTCAAACACCCACCACGAGCCATACACCATTTTCTACCGCTCTTCGACAACCATAAGTAGAAACCCATGACTAGAAGTGTTAAGAAATATACGCATGATGTTCTTTGAACGAATTTAATGTTTCAAATAATGTTGAGACTTCATCACTAGGTCTGGAACAGAAATATTTCCTAGTGAAAGATGCATCGGTCAAATAATCCTGATAAGACTGGTCCCCTTCCATAGACGCCCATGTTAAAACCAGACGGGTTTGAATTTTAGACCGAACCTATGTTATTTTCATTCTTAGGGTCGATTGAGGGGGCTTCTAGAGCGTGATCAAGTGGGCTATGCTTTAGCTGAAGTGTTTTTTCATCCTTGGCACCATGCAACAGCAATAAGGAAGTATCAAGATAGACACGCGAGGTTAACCAACGGTCAAGAGGGTCTGCGTCCGAAAAACACTTAAGAGACACGGACTGTTAAAGCTACTCAGGCTTAAGCTAAGAATGAAGAGTCCACCCCCCCCTTTCGTGGACTATATCGTTTTCTAGATGATCCTTATCGGTCGGAAGTCTTGTGCACGTAACCGCAGTACCGGTTGATCCCCGACGAAGAATTAAGAGAATCGTCGTTTCAAGTGGAAAGTAATGAAAAAAATTTGGTGTAGTCCTACGCGGGCTTAATAGGATGAGGGTCTCGTTATATGCTAATTAGATGAAACTCTTTTATATCTTGCGTAACAATACCTTTGTGTAAAAATTGTAAGGATTGTAACGATGATAGCTAGTGATTTTCATTAACCCAGAGCTTCATTTCTTTCAGCGAATGTATACTGTTATTTTAATTTAACCGCCTATGGCGTAAGGGTTCAGTGCGCTGCTTAATTTGCTTTGATAATTATTGAATTGAGGGACATGAAATATATTTTTTTTTCAAAAAGGCAAAATTCATCATAATATTGACAAATGAGGTTAACCGTTTGTTTTTGTAAATTCTGAGGAGCAAATACACAAAAAATTATTTCTGAAAAGAGCCATGGCAGTAAGTAAGTAAGACAAGTATTGGTATGAGAAAGAAATTGATAATGGAAATTCTAACTAAAATTGCATGCAAAACGTGGCCTCCACAGGAGGTACTATATTGGTTTGTCAATATTGAGTAGTGAACGAGTGCTATTTCCGTCATTTTTTGGTAAGAAAACAGAAAAATAAGATTGAGAAGTTAATTATCGCATCCAACCTATACGTTCCCGTTCTCTTCGGTTAAGGTGAAAGTTCAACTATTTCGTCTTATTGTAATTCGTATAGGTATATAGTAAAGTAGGAAAAAGGTTTTGGCCGTAACAATTACCGAAAAGTGAGGGGGAGGCGATCACGAAACGAAAAATATTCTCCTTTTCTTGACAGGCATCCAATTTTCCAATCTCGCTTCTCCGAATTCGTAACCTTTTTCTACCATTTATACACAGAAAAAAGGCATTTTCGTTGCTCAAAATAATTCAGAGAGGTCGTACTTCGCCCACACGTTAAAAAACAACCAAGAGAAAAATTACTGGTAGACCATTTTTCCTCAAACTAATTTTTACTCTCTAGTATATACTAACCAATTTACGGATAGCTGAAAAAACTTATAAATTCTTATCAAATAGGGCAATGAATGCGTGGAAGCGATTATATCTGTCAGGTTACGGACTTTTTAAAAGTTGTGGGAGTCTGAAATAATAATTTTAAAATTTGAGTTCATAACGCACGGGATAATATTAAATGGATTTACGCCGCGAGCATTATCTAAAGTTAAAAATTGGCTTTATGTTTAATCCGATACTGATATAGGCCTAGTCTTGGTAAGCGGGACAAAAGGATTATGACGCAATTTTGATACAATTCAGAACAAACGATTACAATGGCCAATCATGGAAAATACTCATGTCAAAAACTGTTGATTTTTAAGTCCGAACAGTTAACCTAAATTGCGAGTCATAAATTCATAATTGTGACAACGTAATCGTTAATGCCGGGAGCAAAGTTTGTGTAAAAATGGTTTAAAGACTAGGTATATGTGTACCTTGAATTGCAATTTTATATCCCATTGCGCTATTGCACTGTCGCTGCTGATATTTTTACAAGTAAAAAGTTGTCTTTCACTCATCTCTAAACCTACCTCGCCTCAATCAATACGATATCAGCATAATCTCAGTCCCAGTTCTTGTATTAGCTTAAGTTAAAGATGAAAACTAGATCATTTGCGAAGAAACTTAATTACACCGGATGCTCGGTCAAGACATGAATGAAATGTACTAATGATCAATAAGACCATCGTCATCCCTAAACATGCAAGAAATGAAACTAAATCCTCAATTCAATTAAAAATGCTTAGCCGAGCATCCTAGTACACGACCTTCTTTCTCATCTTTTGCCAGTAATTTATACAACAAAGCTTGTATTGAGAAATAGAAGCCACAACAAATATTTAATTACCGGGACTGAGAAAAAAGAAAAAAAAAACGCTAGTGTTAAAATGGAAAAACCCCCTTACGTTGAGGTTTTTTTTTCTTTCCTTTTAATGACGGGATTCTATTCGATTAGGTTAACCCACATTGAGAAACGCCACTAACGTAAGCTACGGAGTGAGAATGCAAACAACCAAACGAAACACACTACGTTATTCGTCGTGGAACGTCCTCGATTCCACAAAAGAACTCTTGATTCGTGGAAAGAAATCAATCTAGGCCAAGTAACACCATCAAACAACAAGACGTAAAAGACATGGATAGCCTTTTCACCCTATCTCTCTATCTTGGAAATCTCAGTTTGTCATTACATTAGTAGTTTAGCCGACCATGCAAGAAATGAAGAAGAAAAAACAACGTAAACTATTTCTGTGAAACATTGTTCACGCAAAAACTAGCATGTTAAAATGTAATGACTAATATGAAGAGGTGGGTCAAATGGGGTCGCAGCAATTCACTGTTTTCCGATAACATATCCCAATAATCATCTTGTTGCGATGTTAGTTTCGAATTGAATTCGATCTTTAGAAAGGAAGGAAGTATCAACACCAGAGTTACTACGTGAGACGCTTGAAAACTATTTTCAACACACTTGATTGAAACACATACATCAGTTCCAAAAATATATTTTCCTGAAACGAAGAAAGTTTGGCTATCGACCAATTGAATGAAAGGACGCAGATGAATTAATTTTTTTCTTGTTGGAAAAAGACCCAACGTGTAGTATCGCTGACAATTTTTTTTCGCGCTAGAATCTATTCAAACACCTTCTGAAAGGGTTAAACGAAGCTTGGCGAAGATTTACAAGGAATTGCGTCAAAAAAATTTAGGGTTTCAAACGGCCATTCAATGGATTTCGAAACTCCACGAATCATACGGCTGATGTTTAGTTGTCGTTTCGTTTATGTCGCAACGGTGTGAGAACCTTTTTGTTGACGGATTTGGTTGAAGAGAATTTAATAAACAGACGTAATTACACGTTTCTATTACGATATATATTTTGCTGACTTCCTGATTTTATTTCTGGATTCAATGTATTTTGTAGCAACAATGAATTGACTGATGCAATTTGGAATATTTGAGAAATTACGACATTGCGAACTAAATACCTGAGATAAATTTAATTTATTGAAATTGGGTTTAAAGGTAGTAGGAAGCATCAAGTGCGTATGCGACTGTACGTAACTAACACCAAACTTAACTATCATCTATTAAACATGGTGAGAGAAAAGTGTAGTTAAAACATCCAAGCTTCCCAGAGCTCCTTCCTTTATAAATTCATACTCGTAAGTATTATCTGTTTTAACTTGATTGCTTAAAGCATATTTTTGGACTTGCAAAGACCGACCAAATGTTTTCTACGATTTAGATGCATTTGGTCACCATTTAAGCAGATTACACTCCAAGTATTTTACAATTTATGCAGTGATTTGAATATTTCTTTTCGAAAGGTTCAGTGATCTCCCATTCTAGTTCCGCCTTGAAATAATAAGAAATTGTTTAAAAAAATGGGAATTGCGTCCTTATTTCCAAGAGAGTGGCCACTTATACAAGCACGAGATTAAATTCGACTCTTCCATATTTATAGCCTTGGAAAATATGGCTCTTTTTCAAGTTCCAACAAGATCTATGGGCAATAAGCTTCGCGTTGCATAGGATTTTGCCAAGAATCATCCCATAATCCCCAAAAACGTCGGACTGTTTACGATTCGCGGAATTTCAAAGGTCAAGCGGGCTCTCTTTCTTTATAGTTTTAATGTTTTAGACTCGCCTCGATTCTAAGTTTGTTTTACGGAAAGGCAACACAGTTTGAACTCTGTACTAATGGATAACGTTACTTATTACCAGGATTTTCTTTAATTATTAGATAAAATGGGTGCAAACAGTCCATCCTCGCTGTCAGATTGTACACTGAGACAATTGGTTGCCGAAGCAATATACGCAATGTATTCGTTTTTGTTTACAGACAGAGAAACAGTTCGGACATACGATAACCCAACTTGTTTTCCATTTATCGAAATGTCCATATATATACCAACCGCTTTTGATGTCTATCGGTGAAATGGAAAACATTTTTGATGGCAAGTTCTGGCGTTGTTGCGCGGATCTGTCGGGGAACCCGCATCGAAATAGATCCATCTTATATGTTAAGATGGCTTCCCCTCAACGATAAGGCAGGCAGGCGTTCGCATACACGTACGCGTGCATGGTAAACCAAGCCGTTTACACCACCTGCCGGTGTATATAAAAATAAATCTAGACTCGACGACCTCTTCGGGTTCGCGCACGCCTATCCCGACCAGTATATCCTCGAGGTCAGTGGTGTGACCACCTTAAAGTAGAAAAAGACTCCATCACATTATCAGATCTTCCAAATTTGGAATAACTAAGAAGGAAGATTTCGTTTTTCATTATCAGATACCTTTACATTCCGCGCGTTTGTTACAACAACTCCTTTGAATATTTTACCCCAAGATGCCAGGCTCGTGTCACGGGTCATCACCGTAGTGGAAAACGACTTTACGGATCAAGATGGTCTGAACGATTCCCCGCGGGCTAAAACGATGCAACTATCGCGTCCCTCCCCCGCTCTATCCTTATACCTAAGATGTTATTATCTCTTCTTCGAGACGCGTGTACCGATTCCTTATCAAATGTTTTTTAAAACTTCGTCTCGTGACTTCTAATGTAAAGAAATAATTTATATACCTCGGCTACGAAAGCTAAAGGTCCTTCGAGTTGCATGATCTGTACAACCTATTTACGGATCTAAGTTTCACAGCACAAAAATACTCGTACAAGCTAACGAGATTACTGGTCTGGTATATCGCTTGTGGACGAAATTTGAAGGACTTACAATTTTTACTGGGACATAGACCATTCCATTAAATAATTGAAAAATCAACACACAGGTAGGAGGCCGCCATATTAGGTTATTTCTATCGCGCCAAGAGACAACGGCAGACGGAGCCAGAGTTCACTACACGCGGAAGGAATCTAGCCGGCTCGCGCTGCCTCTATCGGAGCTTTTTGGCACAAGGAAAATAAATCAAGAAGGCGGCCTCACCCCTGTGGGTTTGCTGCTTCTCTTTTGGAACTAATAGAATGTTCTATATTTGCGTTCAAGAGTGATTTGTTCATTGTAATGGTGAGGGTGTATCTTCGCCATGATTTCTCTCTATTTGCTCATGTTGCATCTTTATTTTCACTTACCGACCCGCAATTACACAGGCTTTACTAAACAGCTCTGCGCAGAAACTTTATATTAACATCCTATAGCGGCATTCAAAACCCTAATCACGAAATAATTTTTTAAATAGGGTTCTTTAGTTCTTTCATTAAGCGAGGAATCTTTCCCCTTTTCGGTAATTACCAGTACGGTGACGCTAACAAATTAATCTCTAGCGAAACGTGCCTAATTATAAACCCAGGCTACATACATTGGGGATGCTACGTGAAAAGCGTCGTTTTAACTATTAACGTAAATTACGGCAAAATTTAACAAAAAAGAACTAAAATCCAAAGAGAGAGGCCATTATGCATCCGTCAAGTTTCATCTTTTTCTCAATGTATAGAAATTAGAAAAGAAACCAAACTTCTTAAGAAAGAGAAGCTGGCGATCATGTAATGTTTTTATGAAATATTTAAAGTGCAGTGACACTCGCGTCGTGAAAAGTATTGGGAAAACTGTACTAGAATTCGTCGATTTATCGTAAAGGTTAAAAGAAAATAAGAAATATGAGCCTTGAAAGTGTATTTTCCAAAATCTCACTTCAAGTTCAATTATAACCGAAATTAAAATATTTGTTTGTCAATTCTCTCCCATAGATGTCTTTACACTTCACAATAATATAATAGTAACAATTGTTTGTCTATAATATTCAAGACAAGCGTCGTATACATTGGAGTGCGGGTGCTCTTTGGGTGTAGCTGCGTTTTGCGGAGTAATAGGGGACCCAATCTTTGGTTGGAAAAAATTACACACAGGAAATGGGATACTTTGGTAAAAGGGCGGGAGATGCGCGCGCTTTCTTTTTGCCAAAAATATTATTTTACTTATTTTTTTTTACCATAATTTTTAGCTATAATAGTATTATGGTGTAGTACTGGTTGACAGTAACCGTGGAGAACAGGTTTAACTTGCGTTGCGTCGGGTTAAGTAAGTTCCCGATCGGTCGGACAATAGTTAAATACTCTATTCATTCAAAAAAGAACTTGCGGATTTGCAAGGTTAGTTGAGGAGATTTATATTTTGGAGTTGAGTATCCAACCTCACTTTTCAATTGGACAATATCATTTCAAGCTGTGTCATAACATTTTTAAACGCGTCTGTGTTCAGCTATATGGGGCCTTTACCATTTAAAGCAATCTTCTTTTCTTTTCTCTGAAACTTCTTTTTTTGAAATAAGATAATTTTCCATTTTTTCTCTTATTTTTTATATGATGGAGGATGAAAAATACGAAATGAATGACAGTAGGAAACAATGGAAGAGCGTGGGATGTACTCCATAAAAAGCCATTTTTCTCCGAGACTTAAGCAAAGCATTGTTTAGAATCCTAGTTCATGGACGGTTTTTCATTACTTTGAACTTATAAATGAAAACCAGACGCTCTTCTAATTTATAGTTTCGTAAATCGTCTATTCGTGTTTTAAACTTTATAATGATGCGTCTAGCGTTACTCCATACTCATTACTACATCTCTGCCCGAGAACCGAGTATGAATTTTATACCAAAAGCCATTAAAAATTATTCAATCGTCACAAATTTCAATAAATGTACTTCGGGACACAATGGAAGGATGCCAATGTCATTTGAAACTTTTTACCTAATTCTCCGAATTTTAATCTCATTTGAAAGTCAACGGTAGATGCGTTTTAGAGGTCGCAATTTCAGATAAATTATTTTGGCTCATGGCGAAGAAATGACGAAAAGCGTCGTTAGTACGAGCATCGGGGCTTCACGGCATTGAGGGTCAGTGAGCCATTGCCCCATCGAGTCTCCCCCCCCCCGGTTTCCGGCCAAGCGGAAGCCTGGCTACGACGATGCCATCACTTGACTCGCAAACTCTTCGCTTTTGCCCCCGCGCGCACGCGTTTGGCGACGCTGATTGCTCTGACATTTCCGGCGACTTCAACGTCGATGCAAGGAGCCAACGAACGAAAAATGTCCATCCAACTTTGAATGTTTAGTCACCGAAAACTATTCAAAATGACAGTCTTGTCCAAAAAGGAAATTAAAGAGCCGCGGTATTTTAGATCGAGATAGCATAACCTTAAACCTATTACGTGGATTAAGCCAGCCGAATATTATTCAATTTGAAATGCAGGTGCATAAAATACCAACTTCGGTAATTTTAAGTTCAACTCCGGTCAGTGAGGGGAAAATGTCTATAGTCTTGACTGATATCGTACTCCAAACCGTGTGAGACTTGATCAAGTGGTATTAAATGATCTTAAGATTGTTTATACTCATCCTAATTGTAATTACATCAACGTAGTTTAAAATAATTAATGAAACTGGTCCATTAGACCATATTTAGGTTAAAGGTACTTAACCTTGATGACACTTGCCTTGAAATCTAACCTAGAAAATACAGTGATTATGGCGAACGTTCTAGATATTTTTCTTGTTAAGTCATCTTTAACCCTCTCTCGTGTTGTGTATTAAGTACTTCCGCGTGTATACAGTTTTTTGTTAACTTTTAAATTAGAAGAAGCTCCTTATCAAGCTCCTACTTCTTTTTATATTTTATCAGTTAGAGGTTTTTCATTATTATTTAAAGCAACCCCACCCGTGTTTACTTTTCCACTCTATCGAGCGAAGAAGCCCCGCGAGGTATTAATTATAGTAGGCATCACGCCGTCGCGTGGTAGGATAGTAACTACAAGTTTTTATATAGACACACTTGGCTAGTTTAAAACGCTCAAGTAGGGAACCCCGTCCTTCCGACGCGCAAAGTCGATGACGTATAACGCTAAGAAACCCGTCCAATCGGAAAGACAATAGAAATAATACAGCCGATCCTCTGATATCCGCTATAGGCTAAGGAGTTCGCGACGCTTACATACAGAGTGTTCATAATGTACCCTTTAATTAATTATAACAAATTTTACCGTCTTACGCCATATTGAGGCGTTGAAACAGATTTTCGTTGGCAGTAAAATATTACGCACAATCTAATAGACCATTTCGATGTAACTTTTTCGCGACTGCGCTGTAGGCATTTTGCATCATGAGAGTGCGCAGAGACGGATGGCAATGTACCAGCCCCCTTGTACGTCCAGACACTGAGGGTTGCCTACCACTTTATTTACGCCGAAAAGGTCTATACCAATGTATCTTAACAAGTTGAAACAAATTCTGCAGTCTGGTTTTGAGTCCTAGGCCTTATTGACATGGTATTTTCAGTATTTCCAACCAGTAAATTGTTTAATGTGAAATTCCAAACGCTTCGTAAACACCCTGTAGACCATGGATACCGCTAGGGGTTTTTCAATGATGGATGCTAGATCTTACGTCTGTTTTCATTATATATTTCTTTTCCTTTTGTGTCTTATCTCATCCTCACCCCCGCCGTTCCCCAATGTCTTTCCCCGCGTGTCCATCCAACTATTCTTACTAAGATACTGTAGGTACATTTAAATCTATCTACCAAAGGCCATCCTCGAGCTGCACGCCACGCGAAAAAATCTCGCGGCACGTGGCCCACACATTACATACATCGCTTCGAAGGCCTAGAAACTCTGCACGCGACATCGAGCAACCGGAACTGATGATAATACGCTACCAAAACCATTTTTCAATCTACCTCTATTGCGTTGTTGAAGTTGAGGGTTAAAAATTTACAATGCCAAGACTCGATAACTCACTCAACATTAGAGTTGTAACGCAACCCACGAAAAACGACCTCCAAAAAGGGTATATTTTTTTACTGATTATTATACGAAAAAGAATTCAACTGTGACAACTTGATAATATTTAGATGAAAAATTTCAAAGCATCCTCTGTTTCAGCATGGACTATGTAGCTTCAATGGGAAAGGAAACATGAATGGGAACTGTTGCGTACTCATGTAAGCTAATGATTTTTGAGGTGCTTTCCTGCACGTCATTTAGACTTTAGGACATTTTAAAATGATATTAGCGTCTCGCGATTTTTGACAATTTCTCCATGATGTAGATTTTTGCAAATTGTGGTCATAATTTTATGATATCACTGGGACGTCTTTCAACTAATAAAGACAGTATACAACATCTTAATCGGCAAAGAAACACCAAGAATTGATTTAAGTAACTAGCTGTTTTCAGCAAATATCATCCTCGGTTGTAAATCTCCTTTTCGGCGTTGGCATTAAGTTAAACCCCGAGTATAGTAGTAACGTTTCACCTATCGCTGTCTCGGTGATAGGCAGTGTGTTATATTACTTCCTTTATGAATGAAAAGTCCCTGATACGAGGGGGAGGACTATCACCAAATTTATTGTAAGCTCGTTGCGCGGAACGCCTTATTGGCTAATAAATTTCCGACTATTCTATAGTTCTTGATAAAGGGGAGATGGTTAGCCCCATTCAGTTCTGTGTCCAATGGGACGCTGCCGAGAATCTCGACATACGCTATCAATTTCGTTGTCTTGGCACTCGAGCGATCAAGAACTGTGCCCTCGTTGATAAAACAGAGATAAATTGTCGGATTATACTTTGCTCTTTATTTCAAACCAATTTATAATAAGACTAAATTTTGGGTCTTTGTTTATATGGTTTTAAATTGGAGGGGAGGTGGGTGAAAATTTAGATAATGGAAATTGTCCCTTTAAATTTAAAGAGGGCGATGTGTTTTACGGATCAAAGGTTAACGGGTTTTTTTTTCATGCAACGAGGAAGACTGCTTTATAGTTAAAGTATTTTTTTCAATTGTTTGTTAGTATTTTTACAGTTGGCGATGAGGTACTGTCTTAATTAGAAAAGGTATTGACATACCAGTGGAACTGCAAAACGTCTTATCGAAGATATGGTGAAACTATGAACGCGACTGCTTTTACGCCACTGGACTTGTTCAGTGGAAATCTAATAATCAAGATACCATTAAGGAAATATTGTTTCGAAGATTCAAGAGTATATGGCTCTTACAACAAGTCTCTGGTTTTTCCAGTCTTTCGATCGTTAAGGAAAGAAACATCGCACACGCGCGCGCTCGTCCAATATTCATTCTTAACTTCTCGAACTGCCAAAGTTAACTTGATAGTGCCATTAAGCGTTAGCCTTAAACATTACGGAATAACTGACGTTGTAAGTTCGTGAGACCCCTGTCGGTTCTCGAGCGCTCGGGGTATGATACGCTCGTGTCCCGGGGTCAGGTCGCACGCGCACCCAAAGCGTTTTTTCGTGACCTATTACGAAACGAGTTTCTTTTGCCAAGAAGATGAAGAAAAAAAAAGGAATGAAAATAAAAATCTACGGATATAACGTTTGAATTATGCATAAAGGGGGAATTTACCTTCACAATCTTTTTCATTCGAATTAGGGGGATTGGAGGTTGAGCGAAGATCACGATTTTTGAACTCTAACAGATATTATACCAAGTTCCCCCCTCCCCTTTTCAAGTGCCTTTCACGAATTTTGTCTGAAAATGTGATAAATCAATATAGATAATGTTTGACAGTTATGGAAATGTGGCGAATATTGAAAGAGGCGCGCAATTATAACCGCTTGCAATTTTGACTGTTGGCAGAATTATTTTGGTATCTCACATCTTTCCAGGAAACGACAATTTTATATAGCGCTTTTTTATATGCATATTTACATCACTAATAGGCTAATTAGCTTGACCATCTTTTCGAGTTTTTCTCAAGTCATTGCTAACGCGGAACTTCAGCAAGCTATTTGAATAACTAAACCAAACAATTCGGGTAATTCCTCTTCAGTTTTACCCATAATCACATTTAAAATGGATGAGGCAATTTTTAATCACTGAAAAAGTAAATGTAGTTACACAATACGAGGTAATTAATTTCATCTCCGTTTGAATTGTAAAAAAAAAATCACCTAAACAGCGTGAAACTTCTAACAGACCGATGTCAAACTAAATATACGACATAATATAAAACTACCGCTATAAAGTTGGCTACAGAACTTGCAAATAAGCAAATAGGAAAAAATTTTGAGATATTAATAATTCTTAAAACTTATCAATTCGGGTTTTTTTTCTTCTAAGTAGCGCATATCCCCTTTAGGTTCATATATTTTTGAGGTCACAACCCGTATGATTCACGATCCAAGGGGTCTTCTTCGACGCCCAATTTGACGGGGCGAACTCAAGCGCAGACCCATCTCAATATTTTCTATATTCCACCTTTGGAAGATAAAAAAAAACATATAGCTAGAGGAACATAACAACTGACAAGTGTTTTGAATGTTAGTTGTACCATATTGGGCGTCAACTAGACTTTGCAAAACGAACGGACCCCTACTCTCTCTCTGGTCTTAACGACGAGAAGCATGAAGACATGGAAAAATACGAGACAATTAAATGTCTTACGAAGTCTGTCGGTTCGTGAAAGTTAGCAGATTTGTTAAGAAAATGCTTATAATTATACCTTTAAAAATATTAAAATATTTATGTACCGTTTTTGTTGAACAAACCCCTTCAAACGGTTTTTCATAATAATAAAGGAGTTCATAGAGTAAAAGAAAACAACCTGTTCAACGTTGTACATTACTAATGTTTACCTTCAACTCAAACACACTTCTTCCGCTTCGTTTATGCCCTTAATTCGAGATTTTATTAAATTGATAAACAGATTACTCCAAATAACCAACCTCGCTACACCTTGTTTCTAAGACCCATTTTTGAACCAAACCAGATAAAAACTTGAAGAAAAAAATGTATATATGTGTTTGGTAAGTTATGAAAAACGGTGAAATACTTCAAATTTATGTTTCGCAAAGCCTCGCGAGATAGAAGAACTTGGAAAAGGCGCGAAGGAACACTAGATGTCACGAGCTGACAAATTAATACTCGTTGGGAAGACTAGACTACCCACGTCATTTTCAACTCTTTCTTTAAATTCTCTTCTTCCAATTTTAAGAGAGATGAACGCGTCTTTCTCTCTCTCCCTCGAGAAAAAAAGAAAAGGGTTGAGGAAAATAAGAAAATTGTTTGAGTTTCAGAATGGATTACAAGGTAAAAGACCTCCGCTCTCATTTCTCGTTTCTATATGAAGTTACGATCGTTCTGAGGGGTAGAACACTTGTGAACTATAGCGTCATTAATTACATCACCAGCAATTCGAATAGTATTTTAGAGACATTTCGACTCAACTATAGCCCAGCCCAAGGACTATGGCTCGTGCTTGGAGAAGAGGTGAAATGGAGGATGTTCGTGGGTCAAATATGAAAGTATCCCAGAGTACCTAGAGTAACCCCTACCTATTGCAGGAGACTTAAGTGCTGCCGCCAAGCGCCATTTAAAGATTTCATGAATTAGCTTCTACTTTTAAGACACAGAGGCCACCATCGAAATTTTCGTACCATACGACCCTATACCAAAACTTAGAGGATGATGGGAGTGACTCTGTTGCCCTAGATGGGGGGCTACGTTATAGGTAAAGAGATTACCACTCCATCTCACCATCTTTCCTCCAAGGCTCATTCATGTACCCACTAGACAGTTTTAAGAAGATTTTCTCGAAAGAACAATAATGCTGTCCGTTTTCAGCTTCATTTCCTGTGGGTGGATAGCTCGAAAATATTTTTTTTTCTTTTTAGAACTGAGCGTTCTAAAACTATCTTCTAATGGCCAGACGGTATAAATAGTCAAAAATAATTCTAGCTCTGTGTCGCGAGATATCTTAGCTATCCTATATAGTTAGGGAAATACAAAGAATATGGCTTATGCAAAAACGTCTCCTCAATGACACTCAAAAAATGACTGTCATATATGAGACTTGATTTTTTCGTCTATGAGAACGATGACAAGAGTCACAAGACTAAAATTAACGAATTCAAGAAGATAAGTTTTAAAATTACTTCTAAACTGACGATCTTGAGTTTTTTCTTTCTAACCTAGTCTTTCCTTCGTCTTTGCAATAAATTCACGAGTCAAAGAGTTCAGCTCGAAACAAAAATGTTATCAAATATTGAGATAGGGCTCAAGCATCTTGTTTTTCTTTTTTTCATTTCAAGAAAACTCTATTATCTTAGGCGTGTTTGTTATATTCCGTTGGCAACCCCATCCTTCCGCGCGCGTGTAGGAGATTCCAAGTTTTATAATATAGTACGTGTTTTCTTAAAAGTTATTTGATACCAAACGCGTGCAAGGAGTCCCTGTTGGGTGGAAACTTATAATTCGTCTGTCAGATAGTATTTATAACCTCCGCAAATGCAGGACTCCATCTCGCATAACCCGGAATGCGTTCAGTTTCAGGAAGAATATTTAATTGTGTTTTATTGTAAGAGTAATATTTTGCTCTTCAATATTTTGAGTTCCGCACTATATATCGTAATGTGTTTTCATGTTATAAATTAGTTTACTCATTGGATAATCGAAAAGGTGGCGTTCCCAATATATTCTTTCAAGTGTAGGCGGTCGAAGTTAAAGAAAAATATATAATTATAGCGCGTAATTTCAAATGGAATCGAAAAAAGGTCGAATACCTTCAATTAATTTTTAATCATCGCTTCTCTCTGACACGCGATATACGCCTTTTTCGAGACATATGCGCGATGTATTTTCGTGTAGGATGTATGTTATGTGTTTTAGGTGCATATTCGCTAAAGATTTTTTTCCTTGATTGGTTAAATATAGGTTCGTGTACTCTTTTTCCTGGGTACGATATGTTTCTTGGGAACCCAAAGACACCTTTAAGGTAGGTTAACTTTATTTTAAGATATAGTATAGGTCAAAATAGGGCAGAATTATACCAGAAGTAAGATGAGACTAGAAGTGAAGGGCTCTAGCATTGGTAGTAGATCCTGGCACTAGTGAAAAAATTTGAGGATTTTATGCCGCTTCCATCGCGCCTACACTGCAGAGAAAAGAATTGGTCGAGTTCCAAAAACCTTTCCTACCCCCTTCCCCTCAACCTAAAGCCGCGGAACAGGGAAGCGGGTGCTTGAATCTAGTTTGGCCGTCTACCGCCACGAGCGTCTCACGTTTTGGAGGGAAAATTCAGAAACCGCTACTAGAGGGCCAACCGTTGGTGTGTTATCAAGAATATTCACTTTCGCCGAGTGAAGAATTTGGTTAGCTCAGTACTTCTAGTCTAATCTCACTTCTGTTTATACGTAATCGTATAATGGTTCTTGTTTTCATTGCTAGTCCTTAAAAACAACGCGTTTTAAGTCAACCATACATTCGTACGAATAACCGTAACTCCTAACTAACAACAAATCATCTTTGAAACTTTAGTTACAAATTCAAGGTTAATAAACCAACAGGTCTATGAGGCGCAAAAAAGGCACACTATATAACGACAATAAAACTAGTACAGCAAACAAACTATTATATTCTTACAAAATATACCTCTCATTCTATCTTTATGGACATTACGGATTGAGGATTTTGTAAATGGAATGGAGGTACGAGGGTCGGCCGTCAATGGGAAATGGAAAAATCCACGCTTATTAAAGCAATTTGCGACGGACTTTGGGAGAGAGAGAGCGGCGCTTTTTTCTCTCCTATTTCGAGTTTGCCCCGATAAGAGATGTCAAGGCCATAATGGGAGACCCAACGAAGGGGGCCAAGCACCGGATCCTTTTGTACAACGAGGAACCCAACGGTGAAACCTGTACATGTCCTCTCTGTGCTTTATGGGGACGGTTTCTGATATAAAAAAGTATAGGGGTGCCGCAACAGGGGAGATTTGTCTTGGCTAGCATGCGGAAAGGAGAGCGCATGGGCGCGATTCCTGTTTCCGGTTGAGGTTTAAACCGTCCTACATGGCAGCGCAAAACATTGACTGTAACTAAAGCCATTCCTATATTTCGTTTGTTGTATCGCCATATCTTTGGGGTGATAATACTGATTGTTTTTCCATTGGAGTTTTTATTGAGTTATTGTATTGAACTTCCATTAAATTCTTATCTAGAGTCACTAGTAAGTTCGCCGCCATAGGACGGATCTTGCTTTTATTCATGTATATCTCTAGTGGTCAAACTCTTACACCATTTTTAATTGTTCTGGGTGGAAGGGTCGAGGTTTGATGGCTGGCGACACCATTCAAGTAAAACACTCCAAAATAAACATAATGGTCTTGCCAACTTATATGAAAACAATTTTTGTTTTTGGTCAAGGTGCGTTGAATGCAATCCTGTACGTAACAATGTTCTTCTCACAGGTTCTTTTTACTTCTAGAGACTTTTTAAGCAAGGGATAGGGGTTTTAATTATCGACTGATCATTAAGGGATGATGGGATAAAAGAGATAAAGGTAGATAGTACACAAGTATTCAGTTAAAAGCCCGCTAAATTAGCATGGTCAAAAGATATCCGCAATTCATCGTTGATTCGGCAGATCGCGAGACCTACCGCGCTGCAGTTATTCCTATACACTCGCATTACGCACGCTTCGATATTCCATTCACGGGAATGTCTACAGCCTTGCCTTTACGCTATGTAAACGTATACGATCGAAGAAAACGAACCTCGAGATGGAACTGGTGCCAAGCTTTCTGCAAGAACGCGCTCACGGTCTCTTTCTCATTCATAATTTAGCTAATCCACCAGCGGATATATTTGATCGAAACTCTTGTCCTGAGATTTACAGTGTACTCCTTTGAAATCGGCACTTATCACTCAAATTAACAATTAGGTTTGAAGAATGATTATTGATTCAGGTACCAGGTTAACAGTCCTAGGATTTACTTGTAAGTTTAACGGATCTTGGGCTTTTGAAACGTATAACTTTCATTGTACAGGAGCTTAATTCCCACATTTAGTTTAATTTTTAAGATTTTAATTTCATAAAGTGCTAAATATTGGAATTCTATCCTTAATATGATTATATGATAATTTAACATATACACTGAAGCGTGGTATGAGCTGCGGGCAGCACTTGCCACCGTCAAAAGCAATGCAAGTTAAATGTTATTAAATGCCACTAATCATATTTTGCAAATTAAAGTGTTACTAATACACAATAAAGGTTATCTGTTATCTGTAGTCGCTAGATAAGTCTTAAGTGCAAAGCTAGTTATTGGTACAGCCTCACCATCTTGTTTCAACGTGCCCCCTCTGAGAAATTCCTTCAATTCCGTGCGTTTCCGCCAAGTCACTGCATCAACGGCTCCGCGAAAAACACATAATACTCTATAGCTTAAACAAATACAATCTTAAATAGCCCATTCCCCTTCTTCGCTCCCCCAAACCCCGGATAAATGGTTAGTAAGCGCGACAAGAAGACCGCCACGAAAATCTTAAATATTAAAGTGGTTTAAGATTAACCTTGCGAAAAACGCGTTATTCTTCGATTAGTATTTTCGCACTTTTAATTTCACTCATACTATTTATTGGGAAATTCCGAGAGGGTCAACGAGTTTTTGTTACGAAGAAATGAAAACTAATTTAACATTTCGGAATTATGATTCCATTTTCCTAATACAATTTGAATTGCAAATGAGATTTAAATTCCACGGATCATAAAATGCGCCATGGGCAGAAACTAACACATTTAGGATGTAATGTTTCGATACTTTACATGGCTCTATCATACTTAAGTTATATTTTACTTTGCAATTTCATAGAACAGTACAATAAGGTGAAAGTAAACTTACAGATAGATTGCTCTCAAACGAAAAGAACTTTCCCGCTTTCCAATAAGTTGATATTTGTAACACCACCTATAAATAAATAAATAAAAAGGAAATAAATATTTTGCAACAAATATTTTTTATCGACTGATGGGGTTAAATTAAATTCGTAATTATTTATTTTTTTTAAAGATTTGGGGTTAAATCTTGGACTGAAATAATTAAATATTAAATACTACAGTATAATAAAGCCGAATCTCGTTAACCTTCGCATTAAAAACCAATTAATTCAACCCACGCTCGCAAAACTAACAAAAACAATTTTCCATGGAAGTAATATTAATTAAACTTTATCGAATATTATTCGTATAATATTCATAATTGCATAATAACTCGTTCAGGTCGAATTTAAGCAGAAATTATACGTTAATAGTGGGATAGTAATAGGAAATGTATACTACTGCCTTTAATTGTGCCACGTCACTACAATTTATTCCACCGTCGCACTAGAGCTAGCTGTACCAAAAAACTAATAATTATAATTAACCTTTTCGATATTTATTAATATACCGTCACGCTTAATGTTTAATAATAATTGAAAAGAGGAGACCCACGCATTTTTTTCCTCAGATCTAATTACGCCTCGAAGATTGCCGATTCAACCGCTATTTTTTTCTGAGAATTACCAAAGATATCAAAACGATCTCGAACATCTGCGACAAAAAAACGCACTACTAAATATCTCTTAAATTGCAATATTTCTTAATTATAAAATGCCCCCGAGGCTGCAACATTGAAGAATATAAAATCTCAGATATCAAATAATGTATTTTGGCCATATCTATTACAACAACTGAATAAATAACATGTTGAAAAGGGGAAAAAAAAGGTATGCGCTAAATACTTTTGGCAGGAAAAGATAATTAAGAATATTTGGGGGTTGCCATGGACACTTTCTCGGAATCGAATGAAAAATTGTTGTACCTTCCCATTCCACCACACACAAATCGCGCCATTACTGGTTCAGGGGTAAATCACCCAATATTAAAACAGAAACAGTGGATTGTTTGTAGCGTTGCAAGAACGATTTTGAAAAAGAACAAGTTTCGGGTACAGTCTGGTTCCTTTAATTTATTCATAAAGTAACTCGAAACTATATTCATATTCTCGGTTTGTCTTTATTATATAAATATAAATTTAAAAAGGTATTTTTTAATGATAACTTTACTTTGATTTATTGTTTTTGTTATACGGGATTTTTATATTTGAAATATTTTTAAAGGTTAATTTGATTCAGATTGCGTGACCTTTACAAATATTATTTGATATCAGATAAAAACTACCCCGTTAGATCATTTAAACTATTATTTGGGTGCGTAGACTAATGGAGAAACAAAAGTCATTCACAAAGTGGTGAAATTTCGAATGAAGTCTTAATTACTTTTTTCCCCAAGACGTCATAATTACTCCCTGGAAATTGGAGACGCGCAGTCTGTAGTCATCACTTTTAATTTATTCCTTAGGTTTTTTATGTGTCACATACACATTAACATCAGTTCATTCGTTAATTCAATTTAAATTAATTCAGAATATGTACTTCCAACTATCAATTACAGTATGGTTTTGTTCTACTTTAAAAAATATATATTCAATTTCCACGAAAGAAAATTGTTTGTTTATAAAAACAAAACTAATTTGTATTCTGATCTGACATGAGTTGATCTTTGACATCGCAACATCTCACAAATCAAATTCGGCCTTGTTCAAGACGCAAGCCTTTAAAAGGTCTATAATTAAAGATAATTATTGTTGAAAAACATTAGATATTTATTTAGAAATACTGGGCGGATTTGATAAGTCTGCCATATATTAAATGGCGTGTTCTTTTGGTAGGTCAGGCTGAGTGAACATGAGATCTAAAAAATTTAGTAGATTTAGACCTAAAACATTTAGTTTTAGAGGTACGGGCCCCCAAACATTGGCCGATAAAACAAGGAAATTGGAAATAAATGTTGGAGAAAGACATATTAGAGTACCCATCTTGTCTAGACAATTTTAATACCTTCCAATTTTAGAACGATAATATGATTTTATCTGGCAGAAGTGTACGTTTAAAGGTAGAAGTGTGGCTGAGCTGGTAATGTTAAGTAATCAGAGTGATAATTATATTTTAAAGGTAATCGTTTTACAAACTCTCATTAATAATAATACAACTATGAATCAATTTTTTTTAAAAACATCTTTTGTAATTCTCTTGCAGAATTAAAAAAAATTCTTTGTTTCCCAATTTATTCCATCACATATTTTCAATCATTTTTCAAAAGTACTAATAAAAATATAAAACGTTTCGAAAATTCGTAGAAGCGTTTGTCGAGTCCGTTGACACAACACAACACGCGAAAAAGGCCTAACGTGGATTGTCGAAGGTTTGAGGAGGTTGGTGGTGGTATTTTGTCGGAGGATCTATGGTCTTTTAAACATCGGTAAGTCACCGAGCATCGCCGAAAACGAATCATTCCGTCGCTCGTCCGACCATGTTTCCCGTATTGAAAAGCCAACCGTCGCCACTATCCCTACTATACCTACAATATTAACGTAATATACACGAGGTCTTTTTCCAAACACCTCAATCTAAATAACAACACTGCTTTCCCAGGGTAGTACATACGGGAAATCGAGTATCAATAGGGACCAAATTGACTTGAAAAATTTGAAGAATTGCATTTTAAGAACTGACGCTTGAAGATAATATTTATGTAATTAAACTACATTGCTATTAAGGTTTTAGAGGTAAAAATAATAAGGCCTAAGTGACATTGATATTAAGGTTTAAGATGTAAAAATAATTAAGAGACATTGGGATTAAGGATTAAGGTGTAAAACCAATTAAATGTGGGAAAATTAAGACATTCCTTTGAAAGCTAAATAACCACCCAAATCAATATCCTAGCTGGCCCACTTTGATAAAACTGTTTCATTAATAAATCTATTAGCACAAATCAGAAACATACTTTTCTATATCTTAATCTTCAATCTAAACCACATTTCTTCAAGATGTAAAAAGAAATAGCGGTATTTTTATTTAAAAAAGGAAAAAAAAGAAATGAGAGAAAAATATAGTTAAACAAAACCCTCTTGGCGAGGACCTTTTATTTCGTTATTCTGTTAAAACGGTTCAAAGGGGTGATTACCTGTTCCGGTATTGTACGCGTCGTATAGAGAGAAAAGTGTATTTTAGTGAACTTGTGTGAAGCCAAGGGTATTTCCGCTATAACGCGGGGGTGATTTCTATAAGGACTCTTCTCCTATAACGATTGCATGGGACGCCTCAACGAGTTGCATGCCGCGATCTATGGAAAAAAGCATTTTTATTTGTTGGCAGGTGCCGCGATATTTGCACTTGACTTCCGTAGTCCATTCTATTAGAGAGACCTTCTCTTACAATATAAAATATTAACAGTTTTTTATTTATACCTATATATAAGTATAAATTTAGTATAAAACCAGTTTTCACGTGATAAGCCTAATTTGAGGGTTCTGTATTACAGTATTACGATACAAGGCACAAAACTTTAAATTATATGAATGTATTCTTCAATATAATCCACTATTGTCGAATATGGAGTTTAGAATAAAAGGTTCATTGTTATATTAAGGGTATAAGAATTGAGTTGTAATGTGAACACTTTAACTATATTGCATAACACTTTTTCTTAAAATCTATGGATTTCTTTAAATGAGAATATGAATTATTCGTTCTTGCAAAGAACAAGAGTTATTTCTAATAATGAAACGATACTTAATAGTTTCCCAAAACTGAACAATGAGCATAGTTATACGACCCCGGCAATATCGTAACTCTAAATGCCATAGTGAATAATATCGTTTACAGTTAAGATCATGTTAATTTAACAACCCAACAAATACTATATTTGTAAAGTTAAAATTGGATAGAAACTGAATTAGTATTGGTCAATTGGAAAGTATAAGACAAAACTTCAATATATCGTATAATTGTATTGTATACATCAAAACAAAATATAACGCAAACACTATTAAGTACTTTGAACCCTTTAAAAAATACCTATTCATTTATAAATCAGTAAAAAAAACTACTGACTAGCAAAAATCAACAACTTGGAAATCGTAATAATAGGATCGTGGTCTTCGGTTGACCAACCAATTACGAAGGGCGCGCTTATATAAATTTCAAGAAATCATTGAGCGCGAAGAAAACAATTCACTCGGCAGTGGTTTATTATATTTTTATATCATCTCCCATTGAGATTTAAAATTCAATTGGTAGCGGGCGCGCGCCAGGCATGCGATGGAATCTGGTTCGCCGCCTCGGAAGTCCTCGTGGTTCCGCGCCGCCGCACCTCCTCCGACTCGAGCGTGTTTGCTTGCGCCCAGCTAAGAAATTGTTTTCTTACCTGTCATTCTTAAGAATCTTTATTCTTACCCTAACTCCGCGGTTTACCATCACTCGGTATTTTTTTTAACTATTTCGCATTATTGATTTTAGGCTCTCTTACTTGGAGAATTAGGTAAACCCCTACACGCAGGCGCCAGGTATTCGCGTAATTTAGGAAGGCACGTACCCATAAGGACCTGAGGGACTCTTGTGAAACTGAACTCTGTGTTCTATAAGTCTGCTTATCCGTTAGAGCCTCACAACAGCAAGAGCAAGCCACAGACGTAAATTTTGCTTACTCTAACCCTAGAACTAAGTTATTTCAACCTGAAGACGAAGCCTAGAACTGAGTTATTACAACCTGAATATACTTTGCTAACTATGAGACGAAGCCATTTTTCGTCAACTTATATTTATATCATTCATTCAACAGTTTGAAATAAAACTTCATGATTCAAAAGCACCAAAATTTCTGATCCTCTTTTACAGGAGCTATAGCAATTGATATCTAGGTTAAACCTAGCACAGATCGACCATTATAAAATTTAAAGGGATTGAAGGAGTCATTTTTGGGGAGGGTCCTTTTAAGATGAACGATTAAACGTGTAAACCTTTAGTTAAAACAAATCATTACGAGTCTTAACAAATGGTTTAAAATAATTCACTCTTTCAACTGAAAGTGGTACTGAGCAACGTACAGTACAATTTGAAATAGTAACGCTAAGAGATAAGAATCCGCGCATTTAAGTCTTTAATCGTTCCGAAAGAAATAAAGAAATTATATTTTCTTACAAAATATCCGTCACTAGTCCCTCTTAAATACTTACAAGCGGATAATAGGCACGCTTGATTACAGGGGGGGGGCTATTATTTTGCTTGGTAGAAAATTATAGCAAATTTATACTTATAATTTAATAAAATAATAACTGACATTAAAAGACAAAACCTGTAGTTTATTTTCGACACCGTTTGGTTTTTTCTTGGTTATCTCTAATCTCCATCTCTTAAAAGTTTGAGAAGGATCGTAGACGAGAGTAAAGGTAGCGCCACAAAGCGAGGATACGTTGAATTAAATTATTATTTCTCATGGTATATGTTGCGTAAGAGTGAGCCGAAGGAGAGTCCAACCTCCCAGGTCCTCCCACGACGAGATTCGCACGTGACTTGGGTTGCCTTCCATTCAATACCTGGCCGATTTGACTTCCCCCTATCCCCTAAGAACTCCTCGCCAATAGGGCTTTACCCGAGTCCCAAGAGGTGCACAGGTGAAACCGTCGGCGCACAATCCAACTAGACCTTCGTAGATGCGAACTTCGCGCGGACACGCTCACGTCGGGGCTAAGTGTCTATAGTCGCCGTCTTCTGTACTTGTTATTTTATAGTTCGTAACCCCGATAAGACTGGGTTACTTGATCTATCGGACTTAAGTTACGTCATAACGTGCTAAAAAGTTTCGGGTGAAACGTTACACTCGGGACTCGTTGAAGTTTAACTTTGTAGTGCAGGTTAAAACACTTTAAGTGGGCTCCTTCAACTTTTTATCTGATCTTTTGGAAAACTTGAGAGGTCGGGCATGACCTCTGCTATGACTGAATTTTCAGACGTAAGTACCACTATACCTAGGATTTTTGTGAATGAATTTTTTTGTTGTTGAAATTTTGGCAATTCTAAACTTGTTACTGTACCTTGCTCGTTACAACTATAGAAATATGTTAAATATTGTATATTTTGTGGTATTGAAAATATGTCGGATCTCGAAACTGCTATAGAAAATCTTTATCAGAATTAGATTGTGTTGCATTTCTGACACATAGGCCTACTCGAATGTTTGTTTAGTATTTAAGAATGTTTACAAACTAGTACAAGGAGTATACAGAGTAATAACTCTTAGAACATAACTTATATTTGTCATAAAAAGGCCTAACTGAATGTAAGGTTTAACATAGGATTGCCCCGAGAAGGTCAGGATTTGTACTATAATGCCTAATATTACTATAAGTTAATGGTACTTTAGTCATAGTTAAACACAACATTTCGACTTATTTACAAATGAAAGGGCACAAATGATTTTAGGCGATCAGGGACTTTAAAAGTCAGGAAATTTTAAAATTAGAAATTTGTGGCAATCCTGTAACTGACAGACAAACGTGAAAACAATATTTCATACTTTGGGTGAGATGTTAAGATCATTGTCTAAGCTATCATGAAAACTTTGAATTTAAATTCAAAATACGTTCATAGGATGTAACCTACTCTACTCTAATTTAAGTGGTATTTCAAGGAACGGAAAGAAAAACATAATGAAAATTATGTTGATATAAAAAGAAAAAATGTCATCAAAACCTGTTAAAACCACCTTCATTTCATAAACTTTTCTGTCTAAACAAGAATATAGAGCGTTTTAATGAGAATTGCTGCACTATTTTCATTTATATAATTTCGTTGAGCAAAGTATAGTATTTGAGGATGGGTTCTATAGTCGGCTGCTCTTACAAAAACAGCTTAAAAGAAGAGAATTAAGTAAATAATGGTCTGAATCATTTTATGGTGCTTGATATCCTAATGTTGACTTAATCCCGGCGCATACCGGCGGAATGAAATTCAGTTGTGTTTAGGGTGCGGCGTCACGTCGCTATACGCCGCAACCTGCCGCTTAGGAATTTTAAGTAGAAGCCCAGTGAGGGAATTTCATAAGAGCGGGTGCCCATCCTTTAAACGGGGGAAGCCCTGAACCCACCAGTGTTTATATTAAACGTGTAAATCTATTAACAGGTGGTATAACTAAACATTCTTTTTATATTCCGCGTGTTCTAACACACAGTGTTAATTAGGTAATCAAGTAATTAAATAAATGTTGGTTCTGTTTCGTTATAGATGTGGCAAGATATCGAAAGCGTGCTATTGAGTGACCCGGGTCCTCCCCCGGAAGGACCAATTCAACATCCCCACCTTTCCTCTCCGCACCACCAAATGTCGACGTCATCGTCGCCCCATCACCAACACAGTTATCACCCGGTTTCACCGTCCCATCAGAGCAGCCACCCCATCAACCCAGTCAATGGGGGGTGGCACGTAACCGTGGGGTCCAAATCGCACCAACAGCCGCACCCAAACTCGGTGCCCTCTCCCGTTTTAAATGGCTCTACGCAACACCCTCATATCGCCGGAATCCCCAGCGTTCACGCCGGTGGCCGACTGCAGCCGAAGACTGAAAATTTCGACCCTGCTCCCGTCTCGACGGCAACTCCGATCGAAGCTAGCGCGAGCACTCATCAATACGGCGGCGATTTTTATATTCCTCCTCCGCCGCATTCCAACGACCCTTACTACTCGAACAATTACGGAGGGTACGGAAACTGCGATCCTCAAATGAGCCCGTATGGTCAACCTTACGGACAATTAAACCAATGGCCCTCTTACGTCACAAACTGTCAAATGTCACCCCCGGCCTCCCCGGAAACCACCCACCAACTCCCTCCCGGTGTCACGATCACTGTGACCAATACGGAGATGTACTCGGGTCATCAGCACTACGGACACCTTCACGGACAACACCACGTGATCGGTCAAACGGCGGTATCGGCCGTACCACACGCGCAACATTTAAGAATGGTGACCCCACCATCTTCCCCGCATTTAGCGGAACTTTTAGCTAATCACGGTAACGCTGTACCGGGGCCTTACGCGTCAGGCGCGTGTGGGATACGTAATGGCGTAGTCACGACTACCAGGCCGGCCCCTACTCCGGGCACCAAACCCAGAAGGGGTAGAAGAAGTACGGGGAGGAAAAAGGTCACGATTCACACTTGCTCTTATCCCGGCTGCGCCAAGACATATTCCAAGAGTTCCCACTTGAAAGCGCATTTGCGAACGCATACTGGGGAAAAGCCGTACCAATGCACGTGGAAGGGCTGCGGATGGAGATTCGCACGCTCAGACGAACTAACGCGACATTTTCGCAAACATACCGGAGACCGACCATTTCATTGTCGATTGTGCGAACGGGCCTTTTCTAGGTCGGATCACCTAGCTTTGCACATGAAAAGGCACGCTACTGTTTAGCGACCTGACGTCGGGTGACGCGGAGAGACAAATTTTTCGTTTAGTTTCTGTACAAATTAGACTTATTCCATAGTATCTAGAGTTGTTTTTTTTTTCAATATCGTGTAAATACCAACATAAGTCGCGCGCGCAAGCATATAACAGGGTTTATTCGGAGACGTAAAAGTTAATTCGCCAATTACGTATTCGAAAACCAGGATGTTTATCGCATTTAAGGCTGAACCACCGCGAAGAAGGGGAAGAAAGTATATATGGAAACCACAGATTTATAAAAGATGCGAATTTCATGATGACGATATATATAGAGAACCAGACTGCGGTTAAGCCAACCCGAGATGCGAAGAAAATCTCTCGTAAGAAGAAAAAGCTGGATCTAACTCGGCGTTCTCTGACCAGCCGATACCGGGTAAGTTTAATGATATGGCCTTGTAATTTTGTCAGACCGCGGGCTCTTTCTCTCCTCAAGCCATAGATATTATTCAAATATACCTACACTTTCGTGTCTAAATCAAGAGGTTGGCTACTTGCTTGAATATAAACTAAACCCACGAAAATAGCAAAGTTATAAAGCGAAGTATCCATTTACAAATATCGGCCCATATACATTTGTTTCTTTGAGAGCTAAGGCTTTCTCGGTTTTTGGTCGATTTCAATAGGCAGGTTAATATTGTACGAGCTTTCGAGCAGTATCCCATATCGATGGAATGTGATTCATGTAAATTTTTGTAAATACGAAAATGGATGGGTTTTTTCGCGACGATAAATTGCCCTCGAGGGGCGGGATAAACGTACGTGTTCAATGGCGATAGTTTCATGTTTTTTACAAACAGATGTTTCGCAGCGATTTTGTTTTTTGCAGGGTGGTCGCCTTGCTTTGAAACGCGCATTTTTATACTACTCACAATATATGATACTATTCATTTTTGATATACAAGAAGCGTGTTTATGGGGTAAACATATAAAGACATTATTTTGATTTCTTCCGAGAGAGGTTTTCATCCTGTCACAGCAAATGCATATAAACCAGCTTAAGGCTGTTGATGTTTTAAAACTCGTATCATCATCCGGATACAGTTTCTGTTTCTCCTTTTAATAACTTCATTATTTTAGACAAACATTAATTAAAACTATCGCCATCGGGTTCAAGATAAGAATTTCTCTAAGCACAAATTCGAGCTTAATTTAACCTCTCTTTATGTATAAACCCTCGCAAAGTATATTGGTATATCTTTCTTAAATCAGTCTAAAATACCTTTACATTGGATTTTCCATTTTTCCCACCTACACAATACCCTCCCCTTATATATATGAAAAGTGAAAAGAAAAGAAACTGCATGCACTTTACGAAATCTTCGATATTAGTTTGCGGTTTAATTTTTTATTTTTTTCATTAAAACTCTTCGGGCGTTTTTCCTATAATTGATATTTGGGAAATCAGGTTGACCGTTTAAAAGCTGGCTGAAAATAATAGGGTTTCTATTGTAATCATGCTCTTTTAAACAAAAAAAAAACTTGAACGTTTTGCCCGAACAAAGCCGATGGTAATTGCACCACCCTGCATGACAACGGGAGTTTAGTAACAAATTACATTTTGACGTTATCAGGGCCGGATCAATTATTCCACAATTTTTGAGCTACATTTTTCATACGTTTCACTCTCATTCATGTTTAAAGGGATGGTGAAAATCTCATCTCACTCGAATCTCACTCGTACAGGTTATGGAACACCAATTCTGCCACGCAATAAAGACTTTTATAACCAAACTGATAAGATCAGATTCGTCATAACACGCGAAAGGGTTATCCTTTATACAGTTGGTATACTCTACCGTTGTCACGTAATATTGTGGGATGCCTATATTTTCAAGATGGCAATATCAAGTTTATCTTTTTTCACTAGTGGCCGCATCCAGACACCAAAAACCACAAAAAACATGATTGGTATATAAAAAGGATTTGGATTTTTATGTTTCGAGTGGTTTTAGTTTTAAAGAGACAATGAACTTGCGTTTATTTTAACCTACAGCTGTTAACTTCTAATGCTATTATAGATTAATCTCTCGTGGAATATCAAAACTTGGGTGTTTTATCATTTTCATAGTGTTTTTTCAAGTATTGTTGTCAGTGTTATAATTTAATTATTTCATAATCCCTTTAATCTAACGTATTAAAAAAAGAAATAAATATCTTGGAAGATGAAGAAAAAAGGCTAAAAACGTAAAAGAACAGGTTTTAAACGCATTTTGATAGGGAGAAATCGGCTCGGGGCCAAACGTTGTCGGTGTAATGGTTTCTGATGGATATTGGGCCGAAGCGCAAGCAGCGAGCGCCACTGCCGCGGGCACCGTTGCATGGAGGCGGACTTAATTCGACCACATCTGACCCTCATGGCCAAACCAGAGATAGAGATTATACGCTCCGTTCCGAAGCAAAAAGAAAAAAATTCATATGTAGGTTTATCATAGTCAGACTAAACCGAAGTTACTAAAATTCATATATTAATATTTGTTCTAAAAGTACCAGGCCCGTATTCTTTAATCATCTTTATATTGCGAACTCTCATAGATTATCAAAACCAAGGATTGTTACCTAAACCCATTGCAAATTTAAAAAGAAGCTTGCCTTAAAGTAGATCACTCTTAATTGCTGACATTTAAAATTTTTTGTAATGATTATCCTATACTTAAAATTAAACTCGACAAGCACAATACAAACCGAATCATGGTTTCCAAAGATAATTTCAAAATACTTATCCTAATTCTTCAAAAGTTGTTACAAAAGACCAATTATTGAATATGGTAACCTTGTACCAAGTTCTAATGGCTTCTGTTGACTCTACTTTTTAGTGGAACCAAGAATAACACGACAAGTATGATACAAACCGTATCATGGTTTCAAAAGATAACTTTACAATAGTTAATTCTTCGAAAGTGACCACAAAAGAACAATTATTGAATATGATAAGCTTGTACATGCAGTACGACGTTCTCATGGCTTCTGTTGACTCTACTTTTAGTTCTACTCGGTTGAGGCCTCATTTTCGATAAAGAAAGAAAGCCCCCGCGTTAAAAGAGCGCGCGGGGTAGGTTTTTATATAAAATCAAGCTGGAGTCAAGAAAATCGCTTTGACGGATAACTCTGGCGGTCTAGAACGCTTGACCCGGGAATATCTAAAGCGCTCATGGCTCTTTTAAAATACATTTTTCTTTTATCCCTTCTCGTGCGAGGTAATTCGATAGAGAACCACCGAAATTCGCGGCGAAAGACGTCTGATATTAGTTATATAGGCCTAAACGCGAAGATCCGCTAGTATATGTAAAAGATAAAATTGGATTTAAATTGTTATCGTCTGACAAAATGCTTTCGGAGGGATCATGCTACATGATATGACCATGAGATTCTTTCGTAATTTGATCGTTTTCAAATACCTCCCTTTTTAGTTACACAGTAGGTTAGATGAGCCAACTATAAACGCTCACAGTCGAAAATAAGCAAATCGGACCTTGGTCCAGTAAACCTCACTAGTAGTTCAAGAAGTTATCAGATATGAAATTGGACAGTTTTTAAACGGAAAACTATGTATAAAATATCATGAGGCGCTTTAAGCTTTCAACACTAATTTGAAAGTTTTCATTAATACCACGTGAACTAAAATTAAAAAAGCGTTGATTGTTCTCCAAGGCAAACTTAAAAAATTTAGATATTTGATGAGTTAAATCATGGGTTCTAATGTTAAAAAAGATCTAATTCATACGGATAAAACCAAGGTCCGATACCCAAATTCCATTCAAAATTTCAGACGTATTCAGCAAGCCCAAACTCTATCATTAACGAGTGACCTTAAAAATACACATTAAAAGCATCCGAAATTAAGTGAAAGGAAATTTTGATCTAATTTATCAAACAAATAATGCTGCAGAAAATACAATATACGGAGTCCCTACCAAGCGAATCTAATTTCCAACTTCCTTCGTTTTACATTATACACATAAACCGCCACTTCGGAACCTAGGATGCGGTGGCAAACAAGTGCAGGCAGGTAGGGGCTTTGTGAAATACGCGTTTATATACAAAACGATATAGCAGCAAAGTATATAGTTCTCTTGCGTAACATTGAATGAGGCGATTCCATTGTACTCGTTGTTTACTTAGCGTATAACACTAGCGGCGGTTCTCTGGTCATTCCAATTATATTATGGCTTTAGAACCGTCCGGCCGACCGGCCTTGTCCCATTTTGTAAACCATATACGTTAGTGAAAGTATCGCGTTTCGAAACTATATCGTTAACGAAGGAGGTAATCATTACATAAGCTATAGGTACACTTTTACACTTGATATCGTCACCTAAGGTGAAAACTTGGCATTAACTGAGCTTTTGAATGGTTTACGAACTGTTTCAATACCTTTGACCTTTGCAAAAGCATTTAAAAGAGGTCAAAGTTTAAAGCAAAAATGTCAAAGCCTAGAGCGTTACCATATTATATTTTCCCATTGAAGGTTGAACCCTGGCGACCTACAGCCAAACTTTAACGACAATACCCTAGAAAACTGAACTTCCGGTAATTGCAATTTAGTTTAATTACTTCAACCGTAATCACACGCGGTTCTTCATGATATCATTTGTTAATTAGTTAATTATAGTTCAAAATCCCCAAAAGGTCTACGGTCTCTTTAATACAACTGTTGATTTTTTCAAAATTTTAACAATTAACAGCACTTAGTTTTGTGAAAAGGTTTCAGAATGGGAGTCAAGAATGAAATAGTTTTATGCGAAAATATATTGTACGAAATTAACAATTCTATTCAATAACTCCACGTTTCTTAAGATACCTCCGGCTAATTACCAGCCTCCTGCACGTACATACAAGGTTTAGTTTTTCCACATTGTCGTGGCTCGGTATGCGTATTATGCCGTAATCCTTTGACCCTATAACATATGTACCCGAGGTTTTCATTCCGTCACGAAGTTATTAATTATAAATTGAACCATTTAAAAGTAATCCCCCGGGTTATATTGAAAGATATCCCTGAAACTCGTTTTACCAGCCAAAATAAAATAACAAAAAAAACCCTATTGTTGAACGAGACTAAATTGCTCGTGCCGCTTTTCATTGGAATGTTACCAATGCCTTTTTTTCTACTTTCACCCCTTTTGTTATACGTTCAATTTTCGGAAACAAGGAGCAGGGAGGGGGCACTTTAGAGGACGTTTTGTATTAAAAGTTTCATTGCACGTCATGTACTAACTGAAATATGTCGACAAGGCTAGTGCCTTTATGAAGGATTAAACGTTAGTTTTAACATAGTTATACCATAAGTTCATAAGATATGTTCCATGAGTTTGTCACTGGTTATGAGACGTATGGTGTTCGTAAATAGTCATGGATTCTCGTGAAGCGACGCCTGGTGAGACGCTGTCAAAGGCTTAGTACAGATTAAATAAGAAGATGGATTGCAAAAGCGCTTGCAGTCAATTCTCGCGTCGTTCTCGAACTAGCTCTCAGTTAGTGTAAGAATTACAAAGTATAGGTAGCGTCTTACTTATGGAACATATCTTATCAACTTATGGTTAAACCATCTTGCGAAGCAGTTAGTGTTTTTGTTAAAATGTCCATTAAAGTACGTGGGAAAAATAGGTCAGGTGCATGGTACAAATCATCCAATAAAATTCTATACCTCAGATTTCTCTGGTTCACGGTGTAGACTTAAGCGCAGTATCTTTTCTAATTAAGTATTGTAGATGGATACTTGCTTCCAATTTGATATATTCGTTGTTTTATATGCTCTTTTAAAAAGAAAGAACAAACTCTAGTTTGGCTTTTTAAGTTTAAATCCAATAAGAAGAAAAAAGTTCATATTAAACTTAAATTCTTATGAATAATATTTTATGGTTTTTTTTTCACATTCTGTTATATTTAATCTTCCTTTTACTGCACTTTCAATTAAATGAAATATATTTCTTTCTATTTTCAGGTTGTGAAGATAACTGCACTCGCTGCTGAACAAAACATGTCCATAGCTTTTTATCAATTAAATCTGAAGAATATTATTTATTTAAAGACAATTTTAATGAAAGACATCGTTAAATTAATATAGAAATTTAAATATAGAATCTCAATTTTTACGTATCACACACACACGCAAAACAACCCCAATATGAATAATGTATATTTGTAATTAACGTCAGTGTATACTAGTTAGTGTACTCGTTGTTTAACCGTGAATTGGATGTTTTAGAATGTGTATAACGATTCTCTAATAAAAGTATTTTTGTTGCGTAAATTAAAAAATGACATTTCATATTATCACGAACTAAGGCGACACCTATGGGAACTTTAAAAGACTATTCTTGGAATTAAATTATTTAGACACACCAAGGTCTTCAAATCCATTCATCTTGATTGTTTTTCCTATACTCGCTTTCAATGTTAGTTAAGACTACAAGGAAAGAAGTATATGGGTCGTATCAGCTTTGATAGTAGTCCTAAGTGACATTGTATGGTTATAACCTTAAACTAAAAGTCAATTTCGGGCAAGGAGAAAAAATTTATGAACTAAATAAATTTTAATTAATGATACCTGAACCCATTATTAAGACAAATAAAGACATTTATATGTTAAGTATAAGCAAAGCAATGCAGCTGGTACTTCTTTTAAACGTTATAATTATAGTTTAAATTTCTTAAAATTACTAGTAAATGTTTTGTTTTTCAGTATTAGAGCTTCTGTTATTATAGGCTATTTAGCCTAGTGATATTTCTACTGATTTACATCTAACAAGGCAACACCTAGTCTATTATAATAACACCCCAAGTGTTTACTCGCTGTCTTAATATTTTTTAAATTATAAAATATTTCTTCATGAAGTATGGGGTATATTAAACATATTAAACACACTAGCAATTAATTTTGCAAGGAAGCCCTGCTTTATATGATAAATTATGCCTAATTTATTACGTATGAAGTTGCATTATTTATAATTAGTAATGGCTATTATTATAAACAGTTAAAATGCCATCTAATAAATTTATTTTGATTATATTTTTAAAACACTCAACTAGAGTTATAACAGCATACCTGGAACAGTCAGGGATATTTTAACAGGGTTTTCAAAGCTGTCACCAAATTCAAGGAATTTCACTTTTCTTTTGTTAATTTTTCTACGGTAGTATTATGAGTTAATATATTTAAAAATATTTTTATTAAAGACAACATTCTAACATTTCTACAAAAAATGAAATCAATAAAAATCGATAAAATTGGTCAAGGAACACCTAAAAATTTCTGGGAATTTTAAACCCTAAAATGTGTGGCATTAGGGAAAAACCCTTAGGTTTTTAAGTCAATATGCTGAGTATTTCTACTGACTTTAAACGCGAAAGATAATGAGAAATTACAGAACCATTTAAATGGAGATTAACTTTCATATTGGCTATAGCAAATTCGTTACGGCCGTCCTCAATCTTCGTATCAGTTAATAGCATCAGCTAAGGTTCAGCTGGTTGCGTTTTTAAATCAACCCTCCGTATATATGTTTAATTTATGAATCTCGTTTCTTAGAGAAGAATCCTCGAATGAACAAGATATACTAAAGCAATTAAACGATCGCGCTTTAATGTAAAATAAGCGCAACTATGTAATAAGTTCCTGTATAACAAGAGCAGGCCTCGACCGACGTTCTGCCGCGGCCTCTCCACGGCCGTCAAAAGAAATACGCTGTACATTAATTCAACTCCGGGTGGGTAGAGATCATTCAACATACTAGAAAATGATTTATTCATAATGAAACTTCTGCATTGCTGGCTCTCTAATTTTATGGAGTAACTGCATCATTACCTATTCCATTGTTTCATTTAGCGCCCTATGCAAGCTCAACTGAATAAATTATGCAGGGTTAGTTCTTGACTTAAATGTGAAAATATTTACGAATTTTCATTTGGTTTCGTTCGACTAAAAATATTTCTTATAAGGCTTCTTAAAAATATAATTATTTAGCCATTGTGAATTTTAGATTTTAATTTCATGGCAAGCATGATGTAAATATTGTCATAAGTTTATAAGGTATGTTCCATAAGTGCGACACTAGCTATAATTCGTAATTCTACAGACTTACAGCTCTAACTAGTTCGAGAATGACAACACTAGGTTTTGCAGTCCATCTTCCAATTTAGTCTGTACTAAGCCTTGACAGTGCCTCACCAGGCGTCGCTTTACGAGAATCTGTGACATACGCCACTTCATGACAAGCACCAGTTTGTAACCAGAGACAAACTTATGGAACATGTCTTATCAACTTATGTTTCAGAGTCTTTTGGCCCAAAATTATCTTCGAAAATCCAGGATATTTTGTAACAAGATGCTTAAAGACTATATTTGAATATTAATATAGTTTAAAAATTGCATGATTTAGGTCTTATTTGTTCGAATAAACACAAATAAAAATAGGTTACGCGATTCTAAAAGTGCCACTCCCTTCGAAGGATATATAGGCCTATAACGACACTGAATATGGGTCGATTTCTTCCTTCGATTTTTACATTATTTGGCTTAATAGTTTTCTGATACTTTTATTTATAAAATGCGTTATTTCGGAAACCAATTTGTAATGTTTATGTGTGTGTGTTATTCCATTTGTAATTTTGTATTTTAAGAAAAGTTGTGGCGTGGTCATACAAAGCGATAAAAATGTTCTTAAAAATCTCTCGATTTAGGCAGCGCTTCTCCCGCATCAATCATCTTAAAGGGGGAAAATGTGTGTGTTTTTTTAGAGGTCGCGTGGAGACAAATAAAAGCCTGTCTATTGATCCGAAATTCGATATAAAAAACAACCTGAGGATATAAATATATCATAAGTTCATGAGATAAGTTTGTCATTGGTTACTGAGAGCTTGCCATGAAGTGACGTAGGTGAAACGTCATATTCTCGTAAAGAGACGCCTGGGGAGGCACTGTCAAGACTTAGTACAGACTAATTAGGAAGATGGACTGCAAAACTACCCGAGTGTAGTGTAGGCAATTCTCGCTTGTCATTCTCTAACTAGCTCTCAGTAAGTCTCTAGCATTACGAAGTATAGAAAGTGTCATACTTAAGGAACATAGCATATAAACTTATGGTATATATTAAACATGAATTTACCAAGTTAAAAGGATTAGGTTTAGCAGAAACCCTTTCTGGAAGGTGCAAAATTCAAGTATGTTTTGAAGATTTTTGGGTCAGCTGTAGTGGTATATATATATAAAAAAACGTTTCCTGTCCAGAACGACACCTGTCGGCCGATTTAAAATAATATAAGAAATAAATTTTAAGGGAGCTAATGATGTATCAAATACTGTTAGCAGGCTGTCAGAGCCAGAGTGAGGGACAATTCATTCAGCATAACACTGCACCATCACTGAGCAAAATTTATTTCATGACATCTTTGAAAGTCCTATTCTTGACAGTGCTAAAATGATTACCCGAAACTCTAAGTCACATGATGGTCTATTAGACCAAAGGTTAGGACACATTCTCTCAGGGTAACAATATTAAAATCAAAAAGTACTAAATTTACTATTCGCAACAGCAGAACTTATAGGGTGGTATATCAATCTTAGTTCGACGGTACCACTTGTTCACCACACAATCTAACCTTTAGTTCAGAAAAACCAGCGATGCGTTACTTCAAACATTGGATTAGTGGAGAGGAGAGTGTGGCGTATATCAAACCCCGCATAAAAAGGAAGAGTGGAGGAAGGTCTATCTATATAAAAGGGACGTCCAAATATATTGGCGATCTATCGAGTATCCCCGTCATCATTTTCATTTTATATCCCTCAAAAACGACACCTTGGAAGCACTGCCAATTCTAGCAGTTTGTTTGAAAAGCTTCTATCCTTATTTAATTCTTCCCCCATGATGGCTCCTCTCAGTTTGATATAGTAAACGGTTCCTAAACCCAAAACCGATCGAGATAATGCGAAAATAGTTTTATGTAAACTCTTTCTGATGTCGAATGACAAGCGTTCTTCTCTCTTTCGTTCTCATTCCCCCCTTGAGCTTTTTTAAAGTTGGGCAAACAACCAGTGTTTTTTTAAATAGAAGTTTATTTCTTCGAATCCTGCCGCGCTGTTTTGACATATATTTAAGTGTAAAGACCGAAGAATTGTGGAAGTTTAAATAAACAACAACGATTTATTAACCACTAATCGATATAAAGCTGGAAGTTTCTAATAATGTCAATACCAATTGTCACGCCAAAGCTGCGGGATAAATGGCGCCCTAAAGTGCCAGGTTTCTCCTGTAAAATATGGTCTATCGCCATGGATCCACGCGAATAGAAAACGTGGCTAAACTCAACCAAATTACAATTTCAATCTAACTCAATGTTTCTAAGATATTTTTTTTTAAAATAAAAATTCTTGTACGAATAAGTGTTAACTAGATATTTCCCAATAAACGGGTTAAACGAGGAACTACTCCTCCTTATAGTGACCTAATTATTTAAAGCTCTCACTTTGATTTATAAGGTTTAATTGTTTAATTCTCAAATGCTTCTCATAAAATTAAATGAATGATTATACGTGTACTAAGACAATTTGAACCAATTTAAAAAAAATGATAATGATAATAACAGAAAGGTGAGCAGCCTTGGACCGTAATCGAGAAATGTGGAATTTGGTATATTCACTTTTAAATGATACTATTAAACTAATTTTATTGTTAATTCTATACCGAATAGATTCTACCAGATTCAGACCAAAACTATGGAACTTGCAATACACGAGATCGTAAAAGTGAAAATGATGAAGTACGATAGATAATCCCAGATTTCTGGCGGCGATTTCAATTACAACCCACGTTCGAATTTCTTCAAATTTCCTTCTTAAATATATATATATTTTTCCCCTGGCGCTTTATTTCTTTGCGTAATTAATTTAAGAGCTATCGTACAACATTATTAATAATGCTTTCATATACTATAATGCTTAATAGCGATTCCTAAATCCTTCAGTTAGTTACTCCACTCGTTTACTATATGCCAAAACAGAGTTACTTGATTCGGATATTAATCACTTAAGTCTTTAATCAATTCCCTCCCATTCTTAGATTCCATTCAATTTTTAAACTAAATAGATTCTCTATAGTTTTTCTCGTAAAAGAAATATGCCGCTATAGAATAATAATTAAGAATAAGCCTTAATTATTGCTTGAAAATTGGATACGTAAGAAAAGTGAGGTTTAAACGTACGATATATTAAACCGAAGTAAACATTCAGTTTCTCCGTTCATTACCCGCAAATTCTCATAAGCAATTAAGAGCTTTTTCATATTTTTATTTTAATGAACGTCTTACTAAATTTCAACGTTTTCATAACTTGATTTCATTTGAGATGTTGAGTAAGAGGTTACCAACGGTGAATAGACTTTAGTGGAGGCCATCTTCGAGAAGAGGCTCTTAACTGGGATGAAAGGGGGCATGCGCCATTAAAGGGGGTCAGAAGGATAATTGTGAACCGCGTAACATTGCCGAGTTTAAAAGAGATATTTTGCCCGTTGAGTTATAGTCCTTATAGTCTTACATGATGGATTCCTAGTAAGCCTCCTACTTCATATTTCTTATATAGGGTTTGAATAGAGCCTATGTTTTCCGTCATATAGAAACGTAACGTTAAGACATGGCAATCAAGGCTCAACAAAGAACGGCAGGTCGTCGCCATACTGTTTTTATTATCCCTGCAGATTAAAAGAGAAGTTTCGTTTCGCTTGATGTTAACTCGCCCCCATTGGTTTCTCAATTTTTAATAGCGAACATGGGGGAACCTCACTCTTTAACCCCATGCAGCAACCACTGTGGTTCAAACAGACGGCGCGTTCCCAAATCTGACAGACAAACCACGCCGAATTTCAAGGGCTTTGTAACATTTGTTACGTGAATTCTATGCGCCTGAATATCTTTTACCTTTCATACACCTTTGGCTTTAGAATTATTATTCCATTAACGATGTTGTGGTAACGTTAAGATTTGTGTGAAAGTTTATAACTGTACCATTTACTGAAGTAGACAGCAAAAAGAAAACCCCCAAAAACTCACTGCATATTGGCCACGTTGACATTGAAATGATCGAGATTTGTGCTGTAAGTGCTCCATTGTTGTCCATTTTCATCAAATTTAATTATTAGCCCCTGCAAACGATTAAAACAATATCTTAGTAAAGAACACTTAATGCAATAGCCCCGAAACCAAATAAAAACGTAAAATTGTAAGATAATTCTAAAATATTAAGCCTATATTTTGGTAAGAAACCAATTCTAGGTAATATCGGTTGCATGGCCTCAAAAATACAGATTGAACGCAATTACAGCGAAGACATTTCGGGGGAGGACCAGGTGAGCGTTCGAAGTTTTTCACGTAGCGCTATGGGGATAGCTTGGCGCATTACGGCACCTAAGACGAGACTAATTTTCTTCTCTAAAAGAAGTTATTTTTACGAGCTCTTCCACGGTCCAATTTTGACCCGGCCAAGATCACTGACGGAATACTCAAATACCTTAAGCGCCTTTCGCGTAATTGTACCGAAATTACGATAATCTGCAACTTCTCAATGTATTTGGTTCTCCCCTCTAGGCTACGGTACCGGACAGGATTTTCATATTGGTCTGTGACGGTTTATAAGTCTATAGAGCTATCTCAGTTGTGACGTCAGTGCCTAGGTAAAACGTCAGGGGCTTAGCTTTGGCAGTCGGCGGCCATGTTTGGTACCGCTTTGGTTCTATGGGCAAATAACATGGGTGACGTCACACTAGGGCTTCTGAAATAGCTCTATTACTACGAACATAAGTTTATAAGATATGTACCGTAAGTTTGTCACTTGTTACTGAGAGCTTGTCATGAAGTGAAGTAATTGAAACGTCATAGATTATCGTGAAGCGACCCCTGATGAGGCGCTGTCAAAGGCTTAGTACAGACTAAATAGGAAGATGGACTACAAAACCTAGTATAGTCAATTCTCGTTTGTCGTTCTCGAACTAGCTCTCACTAAGTCTCTTGCATCACGAAGTATACGAAGTGCTTAACTTATGGAAAATATCTTATAAAATGAATGTTACGAATAAGCACCGTTATAACCAGAAAAGGTATAATAAGATTGACTTTTTACCAACGTCCAATAAAATACAAAATGCGAGGACATTTTTTATCAAAATTTCGTTAGTAGATTTTTTCTCTCGAAGAAGTCAACGTAGCTAAATTTGGCGAAAACGCTCAAATTATTTTGGCAAATGCCTGTCTTCTGCATAAATACAAATTTTACCAGAAAAGACTTGATCGTTTAGTGAAGGTTTATGATATTTTGAAACTTTCATATATAGTAGAAGACACCATCCAACGTTTTCCTAAGATAAGACCATCATAATTTGGTCGAAAAAAAGAGAGGCGCGTCGGTGTAACCAGGGCCGCGAAATTTACACATGAATGACTGGTGTCTCTTACGCAGTTTTTACCAGGCCAAAGCGTCTAAAGTTACCTAAGATCATTTTCTAGCAGATATAATCTTCTTGGAGATTATTATTTTTTTTCTTTACCCCCGAGATCGCCGAGGCAATTTAAGGGTCCTTTAATAAGCCGCCCGATAATCGATATAGTAACTGTAATTAGAATTCCTCTCAGCGTACATCTACCACCGTCCCTCCCCCCCCCCGTCAATAGACGTAAAACATCTCGTAAAACTCGAGAAAATTATAGACGAAATGTAATTAATTCGACAAGTTTTTTTTACTATATTTGGCTAAGAAAATTGCTAGGGGTGAAAAAAAAATTTCAAGGTATTTATATTACCTACTTTTGAAGATTTTTGCCTTTTTATGGCGTAAATATTGGGATACATTTTATGTTAAGTATTTACATCGGAAATTAATTCTTCAAATCACGACGTTAAACCCCAAATTCGTTCACCGTTCTTATGGCATAGACGGAATAAACCAGAAGTCCATTAAATTAGCATAGGAAGTAACCAATAGCGGGGTTTGGGACTCCCCTCTCTTGTGTAGCAATACTGAAGGGCGACACATACGCCACCTCGCGTTTTTTCTTCTAAGATTTCCGGTTTAGGTGCGACTCTTACGCCAAAATCGGCCCTATTGGAAGAGAAACAGCTATTGGCTAATAATAAACACTGGATCTCTAAAGGGAGCCATGCCTAGCATAGCATCGGGGGAAGGGATGGGGGCAGTGAATTTGGGACCAGTCAAGGCCATTCTTTACAGAGCTGTGATAATTAGCTGGCAACTAATTAAATTATAATTAGCAATTAGATAAATATTTATGAACTAATTAATTAGCCAATTAGCAATTAGATAAATATTTATGAACTAATTAATTAGCCAATTAGCAATTAGATAAATATTTATGAACTAATTAATCAGTCAATTAGCAATTAGATAAATATTTATGAACTAATTAATTAACCAAATAGCAACTAGATTAATATTTATGAATTAATTAATTAGCCAATTAGCAATTAGACATAGAAAATAATTAAATTCAATTACAAATTAGTAATTTTTTCAAACTAATTAATTACAATTATAAATTTCTTATTAATTACTTGTCTAATTAAGGTGAAAAAAGAAACCGTAAGTAGCAAATAACACCATAAAAGTACCCATGGATAACGTGGAAAAACTCTGATATCGTGGAAAAACTCTGATATCGTGGAAAAACTCTGATATCGTGGAAAAACTCTGATATCGTGGAAAAACTCTGATATCGTGGAAAAACTCTGATATCGTGGAAAAACTCTGATATCGTGGAAAAACTCTGATATCGTGGAAAAACTCTGATATCGTGGAAAAACTCTGATATCGTGGAAAAACTCTGATATCGTGGAAAAACTCTGATAACGTGGAAAAACTCTGATAACGTGGAAAAACTCTGATAACGTGGAAAAACTCTGATAACGTGGAAAAACTCTGATAACGTGGAAAAACTCTGATAACGTGGAAAAACTCTGATAACGTGGAAAAACTCTGATAACGTGGAAAAACTCTGATAACGTGGAAAAACTCTGATAACGTGGAAAAACTCTGATAACGTGGAAAAACTCTGATAACGTGGAAAAACTCTGATAACGTGGAAAAACTCTGATATCGTGGAAAAACTCTGATATCGTGGAAAAACTCTGATATCGTGGAAAAACTCTGATATCGTGGAAAAACTCTGATATCGTGGAAAAACTCTGATAACGTGGAAAAACTCTGATAACGTGGAAAACTCTGATAACGTGGAAACTGGCACCTGAGCCGTGCTAATTAGCTGGCAACTAATTAAATTATAATAAGCAATTAGATAAATATTTATGAACTAATTAATTGAACAATTAGCAATTATATAAATATTTATGAACTAATTAATTGAACAATTAGCAATTATATAAATATTTATGAACTAATTAATTGAACAATTAGCAATTATATAAATATTTATGAACTAATTAATTGAAAAATTAGCAATTATATAAATATTTATGAACTAATTAATTGAACAATTAGCAATTAGATTAATATTTAGGAACTAATTAATGAGCCAGTTAGCAATTAGATATAGAAACTAATCAAATTCAATTAGAAATTAGTAATTCTTTTTCCATCTAATTAATTACAATTACAATTTTTTTATTAATTACTTGTCTAATTAAGGTGAAAAAGACAGCGTAAGTATCAAATAACCAGAGCTGCGCTAATTAATTAGTTAGCTACTTAATATTCTAATTAATTGGCATTTTTTACTAATTGAAAATGGTAATTTAACTTTAATTCTTTTACTGCTAATTGGGAAGTAATTATATTTATTTTGGTATTCGTAGGGAGGGTAATTATCTAATTAAAAACTAATTAGATTTAGTTTTGGCTAATTAGCCAATTGATTTTCAATTAATCTGTTTCGCCGATTTGAAATAAAAACAAATAAAATTCAATTACCATTTTCATTTAGTAAAAAATGCCAATTAATTAGAATTTTAATTAGCTAACTAATTATATGGCCCAGCTCTGGTAATAATGTGAAAAAACTCTGATAACGTGGAAAAACTCTGATATCGTGGAAAAACTCTGATATCGTGGAAAAACTCTGATATCGTGGAAAAACTCTGATATCGTGGAAAAACTCTGATATCGTGGAAAAACTCTGATATCATGGAAAAACTCTGATAACGTGGAAAAACTCTGATAACGTGGAAAAACTCTGATATCGTGGAAAAACTCTGATAACGTGGAAAAACTCTGATATCGTGGAAAAACTCTGATATCGTGGAAAAACTCTGATAACGTGGAAAAACTCTGATAACGTGGAAAAACTCTGATATCGTGGAAAAACTCTGATAACGTGGAAAAACTCTGATAACGTGGAAAAACTCTGATAACGTGGAAAAACTCTGATAACGTGGAAAAACTCTGATATCGTGGAAAAACTCTGATAACGTGGAAAAACTCTGATAACGGAAAAACTCTGATAACGTGGAAAAACTCTGATAACGTGGAAAAACTCTGATAACGTGGAAAAACTCTGATAACGTGGAAAAACTCTGATAACGTGGAAAAACTCTGATAACGTGGAAAAACTCTGATAACGTGGAAAAACTCTGATAACGTGGTAAAACTCTGATAACGTGGAAAAACTCTGATAACGTGGTAAAACTCTGATAACGTGGTAAAACTCTGATAACGTGGAAAAACTCTGATATCGTGGAAAAACTCTGATATCGTGGAAAAACTCTGATATCGTGGAAAAACTCTGATATCGTGGAAAAACTCTGATATCGTGGAAAAACTCTGATATCGTGGAAAAACTCTGATATCGTGGAAAAACTCTGATATCGTGGAAAAACTCTGATATCGTGGAAAAACTCTGATAACGTGGAAAAACTCTGATAACGTGGAAAAACTCTGATAACGTGGAAAAACTCTGATAACGTGGAAAAACTCTGATAACGTGGAAAAACTCTGATATCGTGGAAAAACTCTGATATCGTGGAAAAACTCTGATAACGTGGAAAAACTCTGATATCGTGGAAAAACTCTGATATCGTGGAAAAACTCTGATAACGTGGAAAAACTCTGATAACGTGGAAAAACTCTGATATCGTGGAAAAACTCTGATAACGTGGAAAAACTCTGATAACGTGGAAAAACTCTGATAACGTGGAAAAACTCTGATAACGTGGAAAAACTCTGATAACGTGGAAAAACTCTGATAACGTGGAAAAACTCTGATAACGTGGAAAAACTCTGATAACGTGGAAAAACTCTGATAACGTGGAAAAACTCTGATAACGTGGAAAAACTCTGATATCGTGGAAAAACTCTGATAACGTGGAAAAACTCTGATAACGTGGAAAAACTCTGATAACGTGGAAAAACTCTGATAACGTGGAAAAACTCTGATAACGTGGAAAAACTCTGATAACGTGGAAAAACTCTGATAACGTGGAAAAACTCTGATAACGTGGAAAAACTCTGATAACGTGGAAAAACTCTGATAACGTGGAAAAACTCTGATAACGTGGTAAAACTCTGATAACGTGGAAAAACTCTGATAACGTGGAAAAACTCTGATAACGTGGAAAAACTCTGATAACGTGGTAAAACTCTGATAACGTGGAAAAACTCTGATAACGTGGAAAAACTCTGATATCGTGGAAAAACTCTGATATCGTGGAAAAACTCTGATATCGTGGAAAAACTCTGATATCGTGGAAAAACTCTGATATCGTGGAAAAACTCTGATATCGTGGAAAAACTCTGATATCGTGGAAAAACTCTGATATCGTGGAAAAACTCTGATATCGTGGAAAAACTCTGATAACGTGGAAAAACTCTGATAACGTGGAAAAACTCTGATAACGTGGAAAAACTCTGATAACGTGGAAAAACTCTGATAACGTGGAAAAACCCTATTAAGTTGAGCTGTGCTAATTAGCTGGCAACTAATTACATTATAATTAGCAAGTAGATAAATGCTTATGAACTAATTAAATAGGCAATTAGCAATTATATAAATGCTTATGAACTATTTAATTTGGCAATTAGCAATTAGATAAATGTTTATGAACTAATTAATTAGGCAATTAGCAATTAGATAAATGTTTATGAACTAATTAATTAGGCAATTAGCAATTAGATAAATGTTTATGAACTAATTAATTAGGCAATTAGCAATTAGATAAATGTTTATGAACTAATTAATTTGGCAATTAGCAATTAGATAAATGTTTATGAACTAATTAGGCAATTAGCAATTAGATTAATATTTATGAATTAGTTAATTAGCCAATTAGCAATTAGATTAATATTTATGAATTAGTTAATTAGCCAATTAGCAATTAGATTAATATTTATGATTAGTTAATTAGCCAATTTGCAATTAGATTAATATTTACGATTAGTTAATTAGCCAATTAGCAATTAGATTAATATTTAAGAATTCGTTAATTAGCCAATTAGACATTGAAAATAATTAAATTCAATTAGAAATTAGTAATTTTTTTAAAACTAATTATCTACAAATTTCTTGGATTCCCTGTTCCGCCTTTGGTAATGCAGAGCTGTGCTAATTAGTTATCTAATTAAAATTCTAATTAATTAGCATTTTTTACTAATTTGATATGGTAATTGAATTTCAATTACTTTACTGCTAATTGGGAAGTAATTATAATTAATTTGTATACATCGGAAAGGTAATTATCTAATTAAACAAAAAGAGAGGAGCTCGACATTTCTAACAGTGTTACGAAAGGGGGAAAAAACTAAATCCCCATCCATGGAATTAAAAGGAGTTCTTACCCCAGCAGAGACGTACGCTATACCAGCTATTGTAATTGTTTACTTCCTAGGCTAATTTAATGGACTTCTGGAATAAACTGATAAACTTGGTGGTGTGCCAACTGGTATGATACGTGACCCCTAATTCGAGCATGCGCAATTAATGATTCACTTTCACCCCCTTTTCGTATCTAACCCGTAAGATTGTCTATTTCAAACTCGTCTAATCAAAGAGGGTATAAAGAGAGAGAGAGTAGAAGGCTTGGCTGGAGTGTTCTCGTTTTGAAAGTTTTCCTCTAAGCTTCCGGTATGCGCGCGCATATTTCTCTGCTCTCTTATTGGGTGAAATACGGTGAACCGGATATTACGAGAAAATATAACAAATAAATAAAAAAGAAAAGTGATTAACTCTCAAAATGCCGTGCAAAGTTCCCAGCTTCAACTCCTCTCTTAAAACCCTCTTTGGTCCAACTAGTAGAAGCAAAATAGGCAAAAAACCTTTTTTAAAGAATTAGCAAACCGAGCCCTTCTGCTGCTCAAGAATCGCTGCAGGTGCAAGGAAGCTTATGGTCTATTGCATGAAGTCCACTCGAAATTTCAAGGGTGAATTTTCCGGATGCCACTCCAGTATACTACTTCTCCAAGATTAGAGATGCTCGGTCTATACTTATTATCAGTCTTTATTACTTGTAATTAGTATGGATAACCACACACGATGTTGAAATTTAAAACTAATAAAGTTGGTCCAAACTTAATTTGACCAAAGGTTAGGTTATCTGACTGCGCAATAAAACGTTTGCTAAATATTCGTCTCTTTCGAGGTTTCTTGAATGTAAAAATCGGATCCTGATCTAAATGTCAAAGAGAGACATTCAATCTTTATTATGTCTCTACTCATTCGTAAAGGATACGCTTTTATACATTTGAAGAATTACAGTCCGACAACCGATAATAAAGTGTAAGGCGATTTAGGAGGAAGACTGGCATTCCCAAGTATTCGTTGTCTGCCAGTCATAGGCCTACATGCCTAAGGCATCGTGATACTGCCAAGAACTTACACGTCATTTATATACGCATTAACACTCCTATACCTTTCCCTACATAAACGATGGGGCACGCACCGGTGGGTGATTTTCAATAATTACCTATCAGTATTTTACTATTTGTAGTTTAATTCCTTATCGATTTAATTATTCATTAATTTGAAAGAATCAAAACTACCGTAATTGTAATTATAACCATAAGCAAATATAAGTACCTAAATTCTCAAAACAATGAAAAGTGTTAACACTCACAAGAAAAATCCATGCTGCCACATTCGCCATTTTGAAGAAGCAAAATGATTTACGTAGAGTAATAATTATTTCAACTGGAGTACTAATTGTTGATCCATTAGGATAGGAGTAGGTATACTTTTAATGTTAGGAGTAGAAATTTACTCATCTCCGTAAAAAGAATACGCAGACTATTATTTTCGAAGAAGTTAAGTTTATGTTTCTATATATAACGTAAGTCAATTAGGTCATGTAAACCCTGGCGACATTGTAAAAGTACTTCTTGTGAGTAACATTTTTTCAAATTTTGGTACTACATCCTCATCGTCACCCACAGGATTCTCAAGGCTCATTTGTGATTTTTAAAATAAGAAAAGACAACAATGTTAAGGTAAACGTCACGGAAGTGGACTTTATTTCATGATCCCCAAGAATTTTTCCCCGGACGCGAAAAACGATTATAATTCTAAGATTTTGGCATTTTTGAGTCCAATTTACACATAGCCACTCAAACACGCAAAAATGAAAGCACCCTGAATTTTTTGAGCATGAACAAATTAAAATTAAAATGATTTTTTTGTCGCTAGAGACACGTTAAAACCAGTAAATGAGAGAGAGAGAGAGAGAGATAGAGAAAAAGAAGGAAATTTGAATTAATTTGTGTTTTACCGATTCTAGATGTTGGTTTGTTTATACACATAAAAATTCGTTAGCTTAAAGAAGGTGGAGAATGTTGACATTTTATACCAAAGACGTCTTATATATTAGGTCGATAAAAGGGTATAGGAGCTCAATATAAACAATAGTCTGTACACAGCGATAAATATTTTTCTTCCCATAGGAATTAGCTGCCAGAAACAGCACAAGTTGCTCCTAAAAACAGAGAAAACAACGCGTTAATTATTAAACCGTATCAATACAAACTCAAAATATAGCTAAATCTCAAGTTATAAGAAATTTCACCGATTCGCAGCTGACACCCATTACATTGTATAAAAGTTCCTAGGTTGAGGCGATCACAAGTCAGATTCAGTGAAGACATTCAGGGCAAACGTGGCGTGAACTTCGCCAGTACTATCTACAGCCCTCGCGCCGTACTGTCCAGCGTCTGGACTAGCGGCGCTAGGGATCGTCAGGACGAACTTCTTGCCATCTTTGCTGAACGTGTGTCGCGGACTGGCTTCGTCGATTCGTTTTCCGTCTTTCAACCAATGAACTATAAGAGGAACAAAGACCCGTCAGTTTTAATTCTATGTACAAATACATTGAAGTTACAATAAAACTATACCTGTAAGGGCGTCTCTTTCGGTTTCTACGGTAAACTTGGCTGGCTGTCCATCAAGTACCGACATGGACTTAGGGAAGGTAACCATTCCCGGGCCCTTGACTGGTTCTCCTGGTACTGTTAATCATTAACCATAAATTTTGTATTAATGAGCATTTATTGAAATTATATTCGAAGTTAAATCTTACCAAGTACTATTAATGTGCAGCTACTGAAGGCCTCGCCAACGTCATTAAAGGCTTCGCAAGTGTAAATTCCACTGTCCTCGGGGAAGATCTCTGGAATTATGAGTTGGTAACTGTCCCCTTCATTCTTGTATTGGAAGTCGTCGCTGGGCTTGATTTCTTTGTCGTTGTGCAGCCAGACAACGTCGAACTTGGAAGCTCCTGTGTAGTAGAGATATTTCATTTAATTTTGCTTAAATTTATAAAATGAATTGGTTTAATTACCTTTAATCGTGCATTGGAGTGTAATGGCTTCTCCGTCCTTCACCATGGCACCTGTTAAATGCGAAACTATTCTTGGCGGCTTCATGCCTGTTTTGGAAGCGGCAGCGGCCGTCTCCATGGGTATGATGGTTAGCTTGCATTTAGTGGTATCGACACCCAAGGAATTGGTAGCCTTGCAACTATAGTTGCCCTCATCTTCGGGATAAACTTCACCGATGGACAAAGAAGCAACTCCATTCTTGTATTTCAAACTCATGATGTCAGAGGAGTGCAACACCTCCCCATTCTTGGACCATTCAATTTGTGGTTCAGGATCTCCAGTTACGGAAACTTTGAGTTCTAATGCCTCTCCATCCTTTATGGTTAAATCTTTTAACTTCGCAGTGAAAGTTGGTGGCGTCATTTGCGAATCATCCTCTGGCACTGAGCGTAAAAATTTAAGGTTAATGTATATCCCTTTGCTTATACATTTTTAAATTATTTCTTACAGTAAAGCTCTTTTGTAGCGCTCCTGGACCTGATGGGACTCGTGGAGTCTCCCTTCTTTCCGTAAGGTTTCTGCAGCCTCTTCGTTCCCGTGCTCGCGCTCAAGGTAGCCCCTGAAGACGAAGTGGACAATTTTGACGCAGCCCCGGTTAGCGTGCTCGATGTATAGTCGCTCTTTCTCGTGGAAGACGAGGAATAATCGCTACTCTTCTTGGTAGTAGACGAATAATCGGTCTTCCTCGAGCTGCTGTACGAGTCGCTCGCCGTCTTGGAAGAGTAGGAATGAGACGACGATGAGTAGGATTTATCGGACAGTTTCTTGGTGCTCGACGTGTAATCGGACGCGCGGGCGCTGGAATAGGACGACGCGGAGTAATCGCGCTTGAACGAGTCGAAGGGCGCGGAGGTGTACGTTTTGGTCGGCGTGTAAGGTGTCGGAGTCATAACTATAGGAGATGGTGTAGGTACGGGTCCCCGACGATCTGCAAATAATTTGTCAACAATTAATAACGACAAAACTTTATCACCCATGCGTAATTCCTACGAAAAAGGTTACAATTACCTTCAATTATAACTGCACAGGTGGACGAAGCTTCACCCAATTTATTCGAGGCTTTGCACGTGTAAGTACCAGCATCACTCATATTGACAGAGACGATCTCGCAAGTAATAACGCCGTCAGAGTGACCCAAATTGTAATCAAACTTGCTCAACTCTTTGCCATCCTTGAACCATTTGATCTAAGGTATTTTTCAAAAAGAGAGAGTTACAAACCTAGCAACCCAAAAAACAAAATTCAAATTTTTACCTCTGGCGTTGGCTTTCCAGTAAGACAAGCCAATAATTTAACACCTTGTTTCGTTTGAATAACACGTGGTCGGAGGTGGAAGGTGAAAAATGGCGCGGAATCTGCCGGCTCTTCGTACATGGTGTAGTTGAGAGGCTTATGACGTTTTCTGACTGGTTCGTCCAGTCTGATTTGTGGAATTGCAACTGGCATGGCTTGTACGTTAAGGAACACTGGCTCTTCGCGATAACCATAAGTGTTCTCGGCGCGAATGATATACTCGCCTCTGTCCTCACACTTGCAACGGTTGAGAATAAATGTATAATCGTCGTCTTGATAACGCTTCATGTACTTGACGCTCTGTCTCAATTCCCCGCGATCGCGATACCTGAATAGAACAGCGTTTTAGACACGCATCGGTACGCTCAATGCCTATAAACCACCAACTTACCAAGTAACAACAGCTGGAGCAGAGGCCACAATGCGGCAGTAGAATTTGGCAGCTTGACCCTCGTACGCGAAGGTGCTTTGTGGTCTAATGACAAATCTTGGTGCAGCTTGGCGACGATCTGGAGGTGGAGAAGTACAATGATTAAATGTTCTACTTTAAAAGTTATATATTGAACATACCAAAATAGAAATCGTGAATTTTGTATTTCTCCGTTTGGAGTTTTCGCAAGGAACTGTAGTTGGCAATGTGACCAATAGGTAATAGACACGAATCCCAAGTGTCGCCCTAAAATTCCAATGTTAATACAACTTCTGAATTTTGATAAAATAAAACTTACGTATTTGGCACGCATTCTGTCGCGGACGTTGATGTAACGCCTGGATGGAATTGGTTTGTTCGAGGCTTCGCTAATGTCACCCTTAAGCCATGGATGTTCCAAGCATTCATGAGCGGTCATACGTTTCCTTTAAAGATTTGGTTATTGAATTCCATGATATTTTAAAACCTCTTGGAAATAAAAAAAAACACGCTTACTCTTTGATGCGGGTCAACAACTTCTTGATGAAGTCCTTGCCAGCGTCAGAAACGTTGGCGAAAGCCTCCTCGTCAAAGTCCCAGTCGCATGCCTTGACATTCTTTAGCGTTTCAATATCATTGTCACCAGCAAATGGAGACAAACCGCTCAACAAAACGTAAGCTAAAACACCAACTGCCCACATGTCTGTGTAAAATCCTACTGGTTCCCTTTCGACTATTTCGGGAGCGGCGAACTCAGCCGTGCCAGTCGATATCTTGACCACTTCATTAGGATCAAGTTTAGTAGCCAAGCCAAAGTCAATAACCTTGATGTTATTGCCCTTTTTGGTCTGACACATAATGTTTTCGGGCTGAAATGGAGAAAACCTTCCTGTATTATACTAAAATTGGATAGGCTAACGTGATAATAATTTTATTCCTCACGCGATAAATCGTTGCATATTAATAAGTCTGATAATTATCAAGTTGGTAAGCACAAAACTATACTTTACCTTGAGATCAAGATGAATTATATTCTTTTCGTGCATGTGTTTAACACCTTCGCATATCTGCCTCATGTAATTGATAACTTCAGCTTCGGACATCTTATAGTCTTCAGCAGTTATTCTTTCGAACAACTCGCCGCCCGACATGCTGATAAGAGAAAAAAGAAAGCAAGTTACGAATACGTTCTGGTAGTTTTGCCGCAACTAAATTACTTACAACTCGTAAATGAGAACCATTTCGTCGTCATCCTCGAAAGCGTCGTGCAACTTGATCAATTTATTATGGTGAAGTTGGTTCATAATGTCAATTTCCTTCTTAATCACAGACTTTTCAAGAGGATGGGAAACTGGGATAAACTTAGCAGCGAATATGTTGCCCGTTTTCTTTTCGCGACACCTATGCACTACACCAAAAGCACCCCTAATACGAAGAAAATTATTTTCATTAAATGAATACGTCATTTCTTCGTTGACTGCAATACTTACGTTCCAATTTCTTCCAAAATATCATAGAAATCGTAAACGCTGCTCGACTTAATGTCAACTGGCTGTGGTAAGTATTTGTCACAGATATCGAAAACTAAACAGAAAGTGATAATGCATTATTTTCTAGAAAAATCTTAAATCATTGGTAGTAACTTACCGAATTGGTCGTAATTGTTGACCTTGCCTTCGGGTTTACCACGGATCTTCCTTCCAAAAGCGTCAACTACACCAAGAACAAAGTACAAATTAATCCTCTTTTCTTCGCACTGCTTGAAAAAAAAAGTTACTTCAATAATCGTACCCATAAAGTTCCTCTTCTTTGTCATTTCTTTTCGTGAAGGTTTAGTTTGTACTACGCTTGTTGGTTCGCTAGGCTCGCTTCTTCCGTAAATATTTTCGGCATGAACCCTGAACTCGTAGTCTTTGCTCGGGTTTAGACCTGTTACCATGTGTGTTAGGAATCTGTAGAGTAAAATGGTGAGACACGAGCGCTTTTATACTTCTTTATAATATAAAATTTACCTCGTGTTTCCACATCGAACCCACGTAGACATTGGAAGTTCCCGCTTCTCAATCATATAGTTCGTGATGTGACTACCACCATCCCATAACGGTGGTTTCCAGGATAAGGTAACGGAATCGTCGCCAATATTTTCCACAATGGGGAACCTTGGCGGGTCAGGTTTGTCGCTGATTTGAATCTTTATGATGGCCGAGTCAACTCCGAGCTCATTCTCAGCAACCAGCCTGTAGGGTCCACTGTCTACCTTGGAGACGTCGCGAATGGTCAATATGGCGTGTCGTTCACCAACTTGTACGTCAAAGTGTCCTCCACTCTCAATCTCTTCGCCTTCTCTTGACCAAATTAATTTCGGTTTGGGATATCCAGTGAATGGAATCTTTACAACAACGTTTTCTCCTTTCTCGAAGCAAGCCGAGTCTCTAAACCTTGGAGGAACGTTGATATGTGGTGCGGCTGTATAGAAATATAGGCATTATTGAAAATAATTCACCCTCGTCTAAAGCTTAATATATCATTACTCTTTATCAACAACTGAGCCCTGGATGTCCTTGAGCCACCCTTATTGGACGCTCTGCACACGTATTCATCAGCATCCTCGCCGTATGTTTCCGAAATTGACAAAGTGTAGGTATCTCCATCTCGGAGCATAGTGTATTTGCCTCCGTCGAAAAGTTCTCGCATTCCCTTATACCAAACGATGGCTGGTTTGGGGAATCCAGTAATCGTGCAAACGAACTGGGCACTCTTGTTCTCAACGGCGACGACATTCTTCAACGGAACAACGAACTCCGGTGGTATGGACGCTGAAACATTAACCGAATATTGAAAAAATTGCACTTTAAAATTATACAATAATTGTACATTTACCGTTTGGATCTAAGATCTTTACAGATGACGAATTCTGAGAAGGTGGACTCAAGCCAGCTTCGTTAGCGGCAAACACTCTGAACTCGTACTGCCTGTCTTCGATCAAGTTCGAAATGTTAATTTGCGGTGTAATGCAAATATGAGTGTTAACGCGTTGCCAAGCTTGAGCTGCCGACTCCCTTTTCTCGATCCAGTAACCCTGGATGCGACTTCCACCATCACTGGCGGGCTTTTCCCATTGTAGATTGACGAAATCGCCACCAACTTCGGTAACCGCTGGCACTCCGGGTGCAGATGGTGGATCTGTCAAACGTAAACCATGAGATTTAATAATTAATTCGTAATTAATAGCTACTAAAATGACGTGTTATGCGCACCGAATGGTAATTTGGCAATGATAGGGTTTAATCCCTCCAAGGGCAAACTTTGTCCGTTTTCATTGACAGCCATAACCCTGAATAGGTATTCTCCATTTTCGGTCAAGCCTTGAACGTTGAACGTCGTGTCTCTGCAGTAACTGCAGGCGCTGACCCATTGGCTGTGACTGGTTTCTCGCCTTTCGAGAATATAATGTGTGATTCTACTACCACCATCATGAAGCGGTGGGTTCCACGAAACCAAAGCAGTATGCTTGGTAATATCCGAGACTTCCAAAGGACCTTCAGGTGGTCCAGGCAAGCCAGTTACCGACAGAGTGAATGAAGCGTCGGCGCTTCCGCTGCTGTTTGTGACGACGATTTTATATTTGCCCTGGTCAGTCTTCAAGACCTCCCTCAAGAAGATGATCGCGTACTCGTCGAAAACGGTGCACTTCATGCGCTCGCTCTCGCTAACCTCCAAACCTTCTTTGAAGAGAGCCACTTCGAATGGAGAGGTTCCAGAAAAGTGAATCTTGATCTTGCCATTATCGTGCTCTGGGAAGGAAACTTCGTTGGGGCACCTGTCAATTCTTGGTGCAGCTGAAATTTTTACGATGAAAGTGAGATAAAATGTTTGCATATAATTTTATAAAAGCATACCGCCGACGGAAAGCTTTCCAGTGCATCTGTCAGATCCAAGCGCGTTACTAACTTCGCAGCAGTACTCTCCTTCATCAGTGTCCCAAACGTCATTGATAATGAGTTGGTAAACGCCATCATTAGCCACTGCCCTTAAGCGACCACCAGGGTGAACTTCTCTACCGTTCTTCAACCTGCGGTATATTAGAGACCTTGTTAGTACAACTCAGAAAATCTAAAACACCTACATATCTTACCATCTCGCTTCTGGCAATGGTTTTCCAATAGCCTCGCACTCAAGAGTGCAAACCTTGTGTAAACTGGTATTTTTGTTGAATAGTTTTCGAACGAATTCAGGCTTCACACCATCCGGTATTTCAGTCACCTTGACTGGTGTAGTGGTCATACAAGGTTCACTCTGCCCAGCGGCATTAATGGCAGACACTCTGAATTCGTATTCTTTGTTTTCGGTCAAGCTGATAGCGGTGTAATCGCAATCGATGACCTGGTAGTCGTTGCATTTCACCCATAGTGGACTGCCTTTCTCACGGCGTTCGACAAGGTAGCCGATGATTTTGCTACCACCATCGGAACGTGGTTTCTCCCATTTGATATCAACATAGCTCTTACCAACCTTGACAACGTGAACGTTTTGTGGTGGTGTAGGAACATCTATTAAAACAATTAATATTTAGTAAGCCAAATTTTTTTCAAAAAAAATAAATAAATAAACTATTACTGAATTTTGGTTTCAGCTTGAACAAAGCCGTTGGGTTACTTGGATTACTCCATCCAGCTGCGTTTTTGGCCTTAACTCGGAACTCGTATTCTTTGTTTTGTTGCAATTGGGTTACTGCGATAATCATAAAATGTTATGTATTATTAAGTTCATCATATTGAAACCGTTTGAATAATTTACCAGTGAATGCGGTTTCTTTCAACAAGAAATCATTAGCCACCTTCCATTTGCCATCACTGGGTTCACGATACTCCAATTGGTATCCTTGAATCTTTGATCCGCCGTCTTTTAATGGACGCTCCCAGGTCAAGCTGACGCTGTTGGTGTCCCAGTCGACAATATTTGGTTTGTCCGGTGCGTCTGGAACGTCTGGAATACAAAATGTTAGATTACATCCCGTATCATGATGATATTAAACCAGAGCCTTACTGAATGGGAACTTGGCAATGATTGGTTTGTCGGTGTCCAATGGCTCACCAATTCCGTACTGGTTTTCGGCCATAACACGGAAGTGGTACCTCTTGCCAGGTTCTAGTCCAATGACGTCATAATGACATCCTCGAACAAATCCAGCAAGTTTGGTCCAGATCTTTGTTGTTGGGTCTTGTTTTTCAACCACGTAGTTCGTAATTGGACTTCCACCATCGTCCGCTGGTGGCTTCCAGCTTAGAGAGCAAGTCTCGGGAGTGATATCACTAACGTCTAGTGGTCCCTGAGGTGGACCAGGTTTATCGACGACAATGACCTTGCAAGATACGGAATCGCTACCATGGGGATTTTTCAACGTTAAGGTGTATTTTCCTGAATCACCACGCTTTGCGGATTTATTTCTATAGACAGTAAAAGCTACGTTGACTTCCGAGAAGATTCTTTTGTCTTTTGGTGGCTCTTTTCCGTTCTGTATAGTAAATACGTTATAAGAAACAGAACTATTTTTTTTTGTAGTTTCTGCTTACAATGGTCCAAGTTGCGCTTGGTATCGGACTTCCATTGAATGGAACCCTGATTGTGAATTCTTCACCGGCTGGGACAGTGATATCCTTGAGAGTAAAGCTTGGGTCGATCTTTGGAGCAGCTATATTATATAATGTAAACGATAAGCACCTTCAAACTAAGGGAGATTTATGCTTTGGAAACTCACAAGGAGGATGACGGGCGTAAATTCCATCAGAAGTCTCGCTGAAAGGTCCATTTCCAGCAGCATTAACAGCGCATACGCGGAATTCGTACTGCTCGTTCTCTTTCAAACCACCAACTCTGTAAGTTAGATCGGGGATGGTTGCTTGAGAAGCCCTGATCCATTTGCTGTCTCCAGGTTTTCTCTTTTCCAAAATATAACCGATGACTGGACTTCCACCGTCGTTTCTTGGTTTAGTCCAGGATAACGTGATAGAGTCTTCGGATGTCTCCACGGCTTTGGGAATTCCAGGAGCACTTGGTGTGTCTATAAATATTTTTAAATTATAGACAAACTCATAATATAATCTACATTTTTCTTACCAAATGGAAGTTTTGCGGATATTGGCTCTTCAGTTTGTACTGGGTCACTAGTTCCATATTGATTCTCAGCCATCACCCTGAAGTCGTAAGACCTGCCAATGGTCAAGTTGCGAACGCGGCATGCGGTTCCAGTAACAAAACTGCTAACACGTGACCATGTCTGGCTACCCGCCTCACGCTTTTCAACCAAGTAATTGGAGATGTCAGCGCCACCATTATCCTTGGGTGCCAACCATTTTAATGTAAGCGAGTCACCCTCTACATCCTCTCCACGCAGATTCTCTGGAGCTCCTGGCCTATCCAAGACTGTAACTTTGCAGTAACCGGTATCGAAGCCCGATTTGTTCTTCAAGAAAATCTTGTAAGTAGCGGTATCGGCGCGTTTGGAGTCAGTAACGGCCAAAACGGCTTGATTATCACCAAGCTTCGTGAAGAACCTACTATCATCATCACTAAGATCAATATCATTCTTGGACCAAATAGCTGTTGGTTTCGGGAAGGCAGTAAAGGACACTGAAATGCTAAATTCTTGTCCAGCTTTTACAGTAATGTCCTTTAAGTCACCCAAGTTGATTCTCGGTTTGTCGGGTTGGTCTTCAACCAGAACCATTGGGCATGGCTTGCTAGGATCACTCTCACCAATTTCATTGACGGCAATAACCCTAAACTCGTACTCCTGACCTTCAGTCAAGTTGGGCACGGTGAATTTAGTATCATTATGCGGGAAAGAGTTAACAATATCCCAATCTTTAGCGCCCTTTGGCTTCTTCTCAATAAGATAACCAAGAATTTTGCTTCCGCCATCGCTTAGTGGTTTGCTCCAAGAAAGAGTAACAGAATTCTTGGTGATCTTATCCACGCGAGGCATGTCGGGTGCTTTTGGAACAACTGTTGTAAACAGAATAGTTCATTAATATCATCATACTATTTGCGAGCAAATTTCAAAATAGTTACATTTCTTTTCCTTGGCTGTGACTGGTGCACAGGGCCTGCTTGGTTTTCCAGGACCACCTTCGTTAACTGCGAGAACACGGAATTCATATGTTTGACCCTCGGTTAAGTTAGGTACCGTGAATTCTGTTCCAGGATGTGGTACAGTATTGACCTTCTGCCAATCTGGAGAACCTTTGTCTCTCCTCTCAATGATGTATCCTGGAGAAAGCATTTGTCATTATAATAAACGTAATAGTTGCATATATTCTTCACTCTGTAATATGTACCCTTAACAGGTCTGCCGCCATCGGAAGTGGGTGGCTGCCATTTGAGAGCAACGAAGCTCGGACCATAGTCCTCAACCTTGGGCTGAGACGGTGCGTCCGGAGTTTCTATAGATAAAATTATTAACTTATGATTTCAAGCCTGCCCCAAAAAACCGCGTATCTTACCGAATGGGTTCTTGGCCGTAACTGGTTTTCCTTCCAAAGGCTCACTTATTCCGTACATGTTTTCAGCTCGTACGCGGAACTTGTACTGCTTGCCTTCTTCTAGACCCTTAACTGTAAATAGGGTGCTTGGGCAATATCCACCAGCAGGTAACCATCTATCGGTACCAATCTCGCATTTCTCAACGAGATAACCTGTAATGTCAGCCCCACCATCGTCTTCCGGTTTGTTCCATTTAAGAACGATGGTCGCACTGGTAACTTCTGGATATTCCAAAGGCCCCCTGGGTGGTTTTGGTTTGTCATAAACCAAGACAGTGATGTCGGCTGAATCCTCTCCATAAGGATTCTTAGCAGTGATGGTGTATTTTCCAGTATCCGATCGCGCGGCAACCGGAATGACCAAGTTAGCCATATCGTCATTAGTATCTACGTTAATTCTATTGGTGAGAGGCAAGGGTTTGTCGTTGATCTGCCAAGAGATAGATGGTGCGGGTGCTCCAGTCATAGGAATATTAATAGCCAAGGTATCTCCGGCCCTAACGCGAATGCTTCGGCCATGCAAGCCATCCAAGTGCAATCTTGGTTTCTCCTTCATAGGCTTGGCAGCAATCGGTTTAGATGCCTGGCTGGGCTCTCCGGGACCGGCGGCGTTGCGAGCGGAGACCCTGTACTCGTATTGATGATCAGCGGTAACTGTATCATCGTTATAATCCAGACCTTTAACTGGGTGTTTGTTGAGTCGAACCCATCTATTAGACTTCACATCACGTCTCTCGATATCGTAGCCCACGATAGGTGAACCACCATCCGAGCTGGGAGGAGACCATCTAATCTTGATAAAGTCTCGGTCGTGATCAACAGCTTCAGGCTGACCAGGTTTACCAGGAATCTCTGTAAAAGAAATGGCACTATTGTAATATTTGAGAAAGAAAATGTTTATGTTATTTTTACGTACTATATGGCGCCTTGGCAGTTACTGGCTTATCGGTGGTAAGTGGATCAGATTGACCTTGGGCGTTCTCCGCCCTAACACGGAACTCATATGCAGTTCCTTCAATAAGTTTAGGTACAGTGCAGCTGGTTTCTCGCGGAGAAATATTCGTTACAGCTGGAACCCATACACCACCGTGAGTCTTATCACGTTTCTCAACAACGTAGCCACTGTGATATAAATTTTTATTAATGCTACCATTAAATTATTAGATAATATATTTCAACGTACGTAAGGTCGCTACCACCAGAATCCTTTGGTGGTTTCCAGGAGAGCTTAACGTTATCTTTATCGACAGAGTCGACGTTAAGTGGTCCCTCAGGGGGTGCAGGTTTGTCTGTGATAGTGAAATTAAAATTGTTATCGTGCAGATTAACTCGCTATGGAATTTTTAATTTACCTAAGATGATAACTTCCAAAGTTCCCGTATCTTTTCCGCTATCATTTTCAATTGTCAAGGTGTATGATCCACTATCATCCCGTTTTACACCAACGATATTGACGATGGTGTAATCATCAAAAGATGAAATAGTGATCCTGGTATCAGACTTCAAATCTTTTCCGTTCAGAGTCCATTTTACCGATGGTGGTGGCGCACCAATGAACTTAATTTCGGTATTCAGAGTTTGTTCTCTCTTAACTCTGAGTTCCTTCATCTTTGTGATAATCTTCGGGGCCACTGTAAAACAATAATGTTGCGTTACTATATTTAGAAGATTTATGTAGTAAATTACTTACAGAATCTGGGCTTAGCAGTCATAAAGTCGGAAGGTGGGCTAGGTTCGCTCTCACCACCCTTGTTGATGGCGATAACTCTAAATTCGTAGTCATTGCCTTCAATAAGATTAGGGGCAGTTCCCTTAGTAGCAGTTGCTGGAACTTCGGCCGCCTTTGTCCAAATGGGAGAGCCGCGCTCCCTCTTTTGGATAATGTAGCTGGTTATTGGGCTGCCACCAGTGTCTTTAGGCGCTTCCCATTCCAAATCAGCACGATCCTTGTCCCAGTCAACCACTTTGGGTTTACTTGGAGCACTTGCGGACTCTTTAAAAATATAAAAAATTATGTTATAAAAGAGCTTTTTTTACAATTAAATACCTTCGTACCAAATGGATTCTTTGCAATGATAGTGTCAGTTCCTTCCAAAGGATCCGAATTACCCATCTCATTGACAGCAATAACTCGGAATTGGTAAGACTTCTTGAAAACCAATTTGGTTACTTTGTAAGTCAGAACTGCGGAGGTACCAGCCTCGACCCAAGTTCCACGAGAAGTGTCCATTTTTTCGATGATATAATGCTTAATCGGGCATCCACCGTCATCCTTAGGAAGTTTCCAAGTTACGACGGCAGATTCCCTAGTTACGTCCGAAATAACCAGAGGTCCTTCCGGAGGCGCTGGGCGATCTAACAAACAAGCGCGTCATTGTTACATTAAATAATATTGAGAAGTACAAACAAAAATAAATTTACCCATAACGACAACATTTGCAGAAGCTGCTGCCTTTCCAGAGTCGTTCTCAAGCTCCAGAACATATTTTCCAGAATCTGCCCTAACTGAAATAGCAATGTCCAAAATAGTTTGAACAGCAGTGTTGGTTATTTCAATATGCTTGTCAGAGGTGACAGTCTTGTCTTTGATGATCCACTTTATCTTAGGTGCTGGTTCACCCTTGAAAGGTACCGAGTAATTGATGGGTCTACCTGCCTTAATTCTAATATCATGAAGGGCCAGTCGATCCAATGATGGAGCCACTAAAAATTAACGCCAAACATTATATATAAAAGGTAATAAACAGGATAACGAGTAAAACATACAGAATTTAGGTTTGACGGTGAAGGCCTTCGAAGGGTCGCTAGGTTCACTGGGCCCGCCCTTGTTAACAGCGACAACCCTGAATTCATATTCTTCACCATCTTTCAAGTCAGGAACAGTGGCTTTTGTGGCGTCTCCAGGCACACGGACAGCCTCTTCCCAAACACTACTTCCTTTAGGTTTCTTTTCAATAATGTAAGTGTTAACCGGAGCACCACCATCTTTCCTTGGCGGTTTCCATTCTAGAACAACGTGGTCCTTGTCGTAATCCACTACCTCCGGCGTTCCCGGCTTGTCTGGTTGGTCTGCAAGATAAAAGAGTTCAATTATGTTGTCATTATTCAATTATATTTCAGCAATACCGAATGGATTTTTGGCTATGATGGATTCTTTTCCGGTGCACCATGGAGAATCGCCTTCTCGGTTAACAGCCTTTACACGGAAGTAATATTCATGATGTTCAATAAGTCTATCTGCGTGCAAAGTTGTGTTCAAAGTATCATTGACGGTAGTCCATCTTCCGGTATCAACATCCTTCTTTTCAACTGTGTAGTGAGTAATATCACTTCCTCCGTCATCTTTGGGTGCCCTCCAAGAAACGGTGCAGCCGTCCTTGGTTATATCTGTGATACGCAAGCCCTCTGGTGGTGAGGGAACGTCCAAAACGGTGACAGTAACCTTAGCAGTATCTGTTCCATTGGTATTATTAGCGGTGAGGGATAGAGTGCCACTGTCTGGTCTAGTAGCGTTCTTCAGTGTAATTTTTGTTCTATAGTCAGTAGGTGCTGTGGTCCACCTAAGGCCGACATCGATGGGACTATCGTTCAAAGTCCATTTCTTTGTTGCCGGTGGCTCACCACTAACAGGAACATCCAATTCAAAACCTTTTCCAGCTTTGATGCGAATGTCATGCATTGCATTGCGGTCAATTCTTGGAGCCACTGATATATAATCAACAAAATTGTATAGAAACCAAAATAAAAAACAAATTCCATGTCTTACTGTTCTTGGGTCTAGCGCGATGAGGAGGCGTGGCGTCACTAGGAACACCTGGACCTCCCTTGTTAACGGCGCGGACACGGAATTCGTATTCATTTCCTTCAACCAAGTCTGGCACTTTAGCCGTTGTTTCATCTCCAGGAACCTCCGCGCACTGAGTCCAGTCAGGATTATTTTTGTCCTTCTTTTCAATGATGTATCCAGTGATTGGTGAGCCACCATCACTTTCTGGTTTCTTCCACTTCAGTTTAACAAAGTCCTTATCGTAATCAGCAATCTCAGGAGTTCCAGGCTTTCCAGGCTCGTCTAAATCAAGGCGTTGCATTTATTACGCGTTGCCTTCTATATTGGAACTTAACAATACTTACCGAAAGGATTTTTCGCAATAATAGCTCTATCCGCTTCAAGTGGTTCAGATTCTCCTTGTCTGTTGGCTGCTTTAACTCTGAATTTGTATTGTTTGCCTGGTGTAAGTCCTTTGACCTTCATATTGGTCTCTGGTCCGATGGTTTCGCCAACTGGGGTCCAAACACCAGTAGCCGGGTCCAATTTCTCAACCACGTAATGGTCGAGTGGTACACCACCATCATCGACCGGTGGGTTCCATTTAAGATTGCAACCCTCGGCGTGAATGTCTTCAACTTTCAAAGGTCCTCCAGGAGGTGATGGTTTGTCTACAAAAGAAATTACCATATTTAAAAATGGCTTTATAAATTATAATTTTTGTTCACAACTTACCAATAACAATAACTTCAACAGTAGCTTCGTCCTTGCCATGATCATTCTCTGCAGTAATGGTGTACATCCCACTGTCGGATCGCTTAGCATTACGAGCATTCAATTTTGTATTATAGTCCACGTTGACAATTTTAACATGCTCGCTAGAAATTATCTTCTTTCCCTTGACGGCCCAAGAAATTGTTGGCGGTGGTTCACCAATAACATTAACATCAAAGTTGAATGATTGATTGGCCTTAATCTTGATCTTTTGTAGATTGGTTCGGTCAATTTTGGGCGCCACTAAAGTTTTTGAAAAATTAGTATTATGCAGATATTAAAAACATATGAACCTACATTTCCTTGGCTTAGTGACAACTGGAAGTGAAGCGTCGCTAGGTTCACCGAGTCCGGCCTTGTTAACAGCGCGTACCCTGAATTCGTAGGGTTGATTAGCGGTTAGGTTCGGTACCCTGGCTTTAGTCTGGTCAGCAGGAACTTCAACAGCCTTTTCCCAGTCTCCGTATTTATCTTTCTTTTCAATTACATAACCAGTAATGGGAGCACCGCCGTCACTTTCAGGAGGTGTCCATTTGAGATCAACGTGGTCTTTATCCCAATCAGTAGCCTCTGGCTTACCGGGCTTACCAGGTTCGTCTGTTAAAAAATTTATGGTTCACATCGGTGTCTATTTAAAAAAAATCATTGTTTTACCAAATGGATTTTTAGCAGTAATAGCCTTTTCAGTTTCCAATGGTCCAGATTCTCCCTCCTTGTTTACGGCCCTAACGCGGAATTTGTAGTCCTTTCCAGGCGTAAGTCCAGTGACTTCCATGGCTGGTTCTTTACCAGACGTTTTACCAACAGGTACCCATACACCGGATTCAGGATCCATCTTTTCTACTTCGTAGTGGTCGATGGGCATGCCACCGTCGTCCTTAGGTCGCTTCCATTTCAACTTGCAACCTTCTTTGTGAACGTCCGAAACTTCCAATGGTCCTTCCGGATTGGTCGGTTTGTCGAGAACCGTTACTTGAACAGTGACACTATCCTTTCCAGAACTGTTACTGGCTGAGATTGTGTATTTTCCTGTATCTGAGCGAGTAACGCGGCGCACAGTTAACTTCGAGTTATAATCTACATTCTCAACCGCAACTCGGTCGTTGGACTTAAGAGTTTCGTCGTTGACGGACCAAATAACGGTCGGCGGGGGTTCACCGATCACGTTAACGTCAAACTTGACAATTTGTCCAGCTTTAACCGTAATGTCATGAAGTGCCTTACGGTCAATGAAAGGTGCCACTGTGACATTAAAAATAAAAGTAAAAAAATTAATTTAATAAGAAAATAAGCATTTATTTGAACAAAAACTCACGGAATCTCGGTTTGGCCACAACGGGAACAGAAGCTTGACTAGGTTCTCCCGGTCCAGCTTTGTTGCAGGCAGTAACTCGGAACTCGTACTCTTTTCCTTCTGTCAGGAAAGGAGCCGTTCCTTTGCATTCACTTCCAGGGACTTCGGTGGCCTTTTCCCAAACTGAACTTCCCTTTTCTTTCTTTTCAATAATGTAATGAGTAATTGGTGAACCACCATCCGATGAAGGAGGGGTCCATTTTAAATCAACGTGATCACGATTCCAGTCGGTTGGCTCTGGTTTGCCAGGTGCAGTAGGAGCAGCTAGATTGAATATAACCACGTCATTCACCATTGTCCATAAATAATTAACAATAGCAAATTTCTACTTACAGAATGGATCCTTGGCAACTGTGGCACCTAATGTTTCTAAAGGTTCGGATTCACCTTCTTTGTTGACCGCCTTAACACGGAATTCGTAAGCCTTGCCGGGAGTCAATCCAGTGACTTCCATCTCTGGGCCTCTCGTTTTACCGATAGGTACCCAGGCTCCAGTATCTGGGTCTTTCTTCTCTACTATGTAACCATCAAGTGGTTCGCCTCCATCATCCTTGGGTTTGTTCCATTTTAATTTGCAACCATTCTTGTTGACATCGGACACTTCTAACGGTCCCTCGGGTTTGGAAGGTTTCGCTATTTGGATTAAAAAAAAAACATATTATTACACCCAGACTAGCAAGAGCGAGAAGATTTCACTTACAAATTACTGTGACCTCCACATCAGCAGTATCCTCTCCATGCGCATTGGTGGCGGTTATTTTGTAAGTGCCACTGTCCTTTCTTTCGGCTTTGTCACATGTGAGTTTGGAGTTGTAAGGGACGTTCTTAATAGTCAATGTTGCTCTTTCTGCAACGGCCCTGTCTTTCAAATGCCATGAAACGCTTGGAGGCGGTTCGCCAATAATTTTGACGTCAAACTCGAAAGCTTGTCCGACTTTGATGGTTACGGCTCTTAATGTCCTGCGGTCAATCTTAGGCGCGACTATTTATATGAAGAAAATACATTCGATTAAATATATAGATATTTATACATTTTTCTACAAATATTGTGAACTTACGTCTCCTAGGCTTGCAGACCACTGCTTTCGAGGCGTCACTGGGTTCTCCAGGACCGGCCGCGTTAACAGCTTTCACTCTAAACTCGTAGCTTTCGCCCTGTTCCAAATCAGGGACGCGGGCTTCAGTAGCGTCCTTTCCATCAACTTGTAGAGCCTTCACCCAACGCTGGCTACCCTTTTCTTTCTTTTCGATGATGTAGCCTGTGATTGGAGATCCACCGTCCTTGAAAGGTGGTGTCCATTTGAGATCAACGTGATTTTTGTCCCAATCCTTAACCTCTGGGGTGCCAGGTGCACCTGGTTCATCTGTTTTAAAATAAAAGATATTAATAACAGAAACATAAAAAGCATATCTCATCTTACCATAAGGATTCTTAGCGACAATTGGTTTCTCGGCTTCCAAAGGTTCAGATTCACCCTCAGGGTTGACAGCTTTGACGCGGAACTTGTACTTCTTTCCAGGTTCCAGATTTTTGACATCGATTTCAGGCTTATCTGAGCGTCCACATGGAACCCATTTTCCCGTCTCTTGGTCTTGTTTCTCGACTTGGTAATATTCAATGGGCTGACCACCGTCATCTTTCGGTGGGTTCCATTTCAACTTGCACCCTTCTGCATGAATATTGGATACTTCCAAAGGTCCCTCAGGCGACGTGGGCTTGTCTGAATTTTAAAAATGAATTACATTAAAAATCTAGAAAATGCAACATTAAACTATTCTTACCTAAAACAACAATATCAACTGTGGCCTCGTCACTTCCCGAATTATTTTCTGCCTTTAACGTGTACTTTCCAGAATCTTTCCTCTCAACTTTGTGAATAACCAATTTGATCTTGTACGACTCTGTTTCGATGCTGTAATGCCCACCATCCTTGATTACAGTGCCATTAACATCCCATGTCTTCTTTGGTGGAGGTTCACCAATAACTTTGACGTCAAACTTCACCGACTGTCCGGCATGAATGGTAATATCTTTCAAGGTACTACGGTCAATCTTTGGTGCAACTGTTAAACATTAATCGAATATAAATTTCTCTTTCAATAAGAATAAAAAATTAAATAGTAACGCACGGTTCCTGGCCTTGGCAACGATGACGTCACTGGAGTCACTGGGAGTGCCGGGTCCGGCCTTATTGACGGCTCTAACACGGAACTGGTATTCCATTCCTTCGATAAGGTCAGGAATGCGAGCTTCGCACTTATCGCCAATAATTTCAATGCCCTTTTGCCATTTGGTGCTGTACTTATCCTTCTTTTCAATGATGTAACTCGTAATTGGAGCACCGCCATCTGATGATGGCGCTGCCCACGTGAGATCAACGTGATGTTTGTCCCAATCTTTGGCGCTAGGTTTGCCGGGTTTACCAGGTTCATCTATTGAGTGTGAAATAGCCGGTTTAATTAAGCACGCTCGGTTAAGGAAAAATGTAATCTGTATTTACCAAATGGATTCTTGGCAAGTACTGGGAGTTCAGTTTCAAGTGCTTCAGACTCTCCCTCGGGATTGACTGCCTTGACTCTGAATTTATATTCTTTTCCTGGAATTAGTCCAGTAATCTCGGCTTCAGGATCCTTTGTGGTCAAGACTGGCACCCAGCGACCAGTATCAGTGTCCATCTTTTCAACGAGATATTGTTGGATGGGTTCACCACCGTCATCTTCCGGTTTGTCCCATTTGAGCTTGCAGCCTTCAGCGTGAACGTCACTAACGGCCAGTGGACCTTTAGGTTTGCTTGGTTTGCTAATAATGGTAATCTGAACCGAAGCTTCGTCAGTGCCAGAATCGTTCTTAGCGACAATGGTGTATTTTCCAGTATCTTTCCTTTTAGCCTTGGTAAGAATAAACTGCGAGTGATAGTCAACGTTATTTATGGTAATTTTATCACTAATTTGCAGCTCTTTCTCGTTGAACTGCCATGTGACTTTAGGTGCTGGTTCACCCTTAATGTCAATGTCAAATTTACAGCCTTGACCGGTGCGGATAACGACATCCTTGAGATTAGTGCGGTCAATTAATGGCGCCACTAAAGTAGAAACAATAAAATTAGTTTGAAAAAATGTTAAGAATGTTTGCAATCGTACAATGACGTGGTTTAGCGACGACGGGTCGGGAAGTATCACTGAATTCTCCAGGACCGGCTTTGTTAATAGCAGCAACCCTGAACTCATATTCTTCACCTTCCTCTACATCATTAACGGTAGCAGTGGTCTTGTCGCCAGGAACCTCCTTAACCTTTTGCCATTTGTGCAACCCTTTCTTTCTCTTTTCAATAACATATCCAGTGATTGGTGATCCACCATCAGTAGTGGGTGGTGTCCACTTAAGATCAATATGATCCTTATCCCAGTCAGTTGGCTCGGGACGTCCAGGTTTGCCAGGTTCATCTTTGTGAATTAGAAACCATTGTTAATTATTATTTTTCTACCCAGGATAGTTATATTGCGAAAAATATTTTCTTACCAAATGGATTCTTTGCCAAAGTAGACTTCTCAGTCTCAAGTTCATCAGAGTCGCCTTCCTTGTTGCAAGCACGTACCCGGAACTTGTACTTTTTGTTTGGAACGAGGTTTGTAACCTCGAATTCGGGCTTGTGAGAACGACCAGCCGGTACCCAAACACCAGTATCTTCATCCATTTTTTCAATTTCGTAACACTCGATAGGACTTCCTCCATCGTCTTCCGGAGGTTTCCATTTGAGTGAGCAACCTTCTTTGTGAACGCCAGCCACTTCCAAAGGTCCTTCAGGCTTAGATGGTTTACCCAAAACGAGGACCTCCACGGTTGCTTCGTCCGAACCAGACTTATTAGTGGCGGTGATTTTGTAAGTGCCACTTTCCTTCCTGGTAGCACGCAAAATGTATAATTTCGAGTTGTAATCGATGTTATCAACACGGAATTCATCCCCATTGACGATATCCTTCCCCGCATATTGCCAAACTACGTCTGGCGGAGGTTCACCAATAATGTTAACGTCGAACGTTATGGCTTGTCCTACTTTAACGGTGATGTTCTTGAGGTTGGCACGATCAATTCGTGGTTTGACTATAGTTAAAAAGTTAGTTTAAATATTTTTCGTGCACAAGTTATACGACAATGTACTCACGATTCTTGTGTTTTGACAAATGAGGTGGCGTAGCTTCGCTTGGAGCACCAGGTCCAGCCTTATTTACTGCACGTACACGGAATTCGTATTTATCACCTTCGTTTAGTCCCGTTACCTTTCCTTCGGGTTTGGGTCCGTGAATTTCCGCGGCAGGTTGCCAGTCCTTGCTGTATTTATCTTTCTTTTCAATAACGTATCCAGTAATTGGAGCTCCACCATCCTTCGATGGAGGGTCCCATTTCAATAGAACGAAGTCGTGATCATAATCAGCTACCTTAGGTATGCCAGGAGCGCCAGGTTGCTCTGAAAATTTTAATGAAATGATCAATATTCATAAGTTATTCGGACCGTTTTCTACCTCTAACGTACCATATGGATTCTTAGCCAAAGTAGACCTATCAGTCTCCAAAGGCTCAGAGTCACCCTCTTCGTTTTGGGCTTTTACTCGGAAATTGTACTTCTTGCCTGGTTCCAATCCACTGATTTCCATTTGGGTTGCGTCCTTGGGTACCTTACCAACTGGAACCCATTTTCCAGTAGCGGCATCCTGTTTCTCAACAACGTAGCCTTGAAGGGGAAGTCCACCGTCATCTTTTGGCTTGTTCCAGTTAAGTTTGCAACCATTGGCGTGAACGTCAGAAACCTCCAATGGGCCTTCTGGTGATGATGGTTTGTCGAGAACTGTAATTTCGACTGTAGCTTCATCGATTCCGGAAGTGTTTTCCGCTTTTACAGTGTACACGCCAGTTTGCTTTCGTTTCATATTCCTGATTTTAATATTGGACCTATACTCTTGATTTTCAATAATGGTATCGTTCTTGCTTTCCAAGACGGTCTCCTTGAAAATCCATGACACTGTTGGCGGTGGTTCACCAATAACTTCAACATCAAACTTAGCCATTTGGCCAGCTCGGATTGTGATTGGTTGCAAGTTATCTCGGTTGATTTTAGGTTTCACTGTAAGTATAGGTATTGTAGGTTAAGTAAACTATTAACCAATTGTCTACTGAGACCTGATGGACTTACAGTAACGTTCTTTAGCGATATGTGGTTTCGTAGGCTCGCTGGGCGGTGAAGGGCCAGCCCTGTTAACGGCCTTAACGCGGAACTGATATTGTTGTCCCTTAACTAAATCTGGAACTGTAACCTCAGGGTTAGAACTGTTGGTTTCAAGGCATTTCTCCCATTCGCCACCAAATCGGTCCTTCTTTTCAATAATGTAACCAGTAATGGGTGCTCCACCATCCTTCTTCGGAGGTGCCCATTTTAAGTCTACACGCTTCTCATCCCAATCGACAATTTCAGGCGTACCAGGTGCATCTGGTTCGTCTTAAGTTGGAAGAAAGTCCTTAAGTTAAACTTTTCTTCAAACAAACAAAAAAAAGAGAGAAAAATACAAACCATAGGGATTCTTTGCCAAAATGGGTTTGTCTGTGACCAAGGGTTCAGATTCACCTTCAGCATTTACGGCCTTGACTCTAAACTGGTATTCTTTTCCTGGAGTTAAACCAGTGACCTGGAAATCTTCTTTGTCCGGATCAGCTCGTCCAATCGGAACCCAGTTGCCAGTGACTGGGTCAAGTTTCTCAACTTGGTAGTGAGAAATGGGCTTTCCTCCATCATCTTCCGGTTTCTTCCAAGCCAATTTACAGCCCTTGGCGTTAACGTCTGTCACTTTGAGAGGTCCTCCGGGTCTCGAAGGAGCACCCAAAACAACGATATCGATCTCTGCTTCGTCCCGACCGTGTTCATTCTCCGCAACGATCTTGTACACGCCAGAATCCTTACGCTTAGCATCATTAATGTTAAGCTTTGTGTTATAGTCGACATTGATAACTTCGACATTATCTTTCGTTTCAACGACCTAGTTGAATTTATCCATAAATGCGCTTTCAAAATCAACTACAGAAAATTTTACATTCACGTACCTTTTCTTTCAACGTCCATGTAATTTTTGGCGGAGGTTCACCTCTTACGTTAACATCAAGCTTTACGACTTTTCCAACCTTGATCATAATAGAATCCAAGTTGGTACGGTCGATGAAAGGCTTCACTGTAAAAATATAATGGTTTTACACAATCCTATTACTTTTAGAAAAAGTGATCTACTTACATTTTCGGTGTTTGACAAGGTGAGGTTTAGTAGGTTCGCTGGGTTCACTGTTACCCGCCCTGTTTACAGCTATGATACGGAACTGATACTCTTGTCGCTCCTTCAAGTCCGTGACTTTTCCCTCACATTTTTCTCCCGTAACTTCTGCGGCGCGTTCCCAGTTGATGCCAAACTTTTCTTTCTTTTCGATAATATATCTGGTAATTGGTGCTCCTCCGTCGCTCTTGGGCTTTTCCCATTTGAGATCGACGCTAAAGTTGTCCCAGTCCACGAGTTCGGGTGTTCCGGGTTTGCTTGGTTCGTCTGTAATACCATTTTTCATTTTAATAACATTATTTAGCAAAAACGTTAAGCCTGATTCATTGCCAGGTATGCGCAAAGATTATTTTACCATAAGGATTTTTGGCAATAATGGATTGCAGAGTTTCTAGAGGTTCGGACTCTCCTTCGTCGTTGACTGCAGCCACTCTGAAAAGGTACTCCTTTCCAGGTGTCAGACCAGTGACTTCGAACTCGGGTTTGTCCGATTTACCGCAACGAGTCCAGCGACCGGTCTCCTTGTCGAGCTTCTCAATTTCGTAGCCTTGAATGGGTACTCCACCGTCATCCTTGGGCTTTGTCCATTTGAGTTTGCAACCCTCCTTGTGAACGTCGCTGACCTCTAGCGGGGCTTCGGGCTTCGAGGGCTTGCCCAAGACGGTCAAGTCCACGGTAACAGTGTCTTTACCATTGCGATTAGTAGCCGTAATAGTGTAAAGTCCTGTATGCTTCCTCAAAGCTTTGGTAATCGTGAAATCGGAATGATATTCCCTATTCTCAATCTTCCTATGATCATCGTCCGTCACCTTCAACTCGCCAATAGACCAAACTACATCCGGCGGAGGTTCGCCTCTAATATCAACCTCAAATTTGTGAGTACGTCCAGCTTTGATTATCACAGTCTTCAAATTGGTACGATCAATGTACGGTTTCACTGTAATCAAAAGGCGAAAAAAGTTAACATTTAATTCAACTTAGAAACAAATACCTAAAACGTACAGTTTCGGTGTTTGACAACGTGGTTGGCTGTTGGCTCACTAGGCTCACTGACGCCACCAATGTTAACAGCCTTAACCCTGAACTGGCAGACCATGTTCTCTTTCAAGCCAGTGACGGTGCCTTCGCACGCGTCACCCTCGGTCTTTGTCACTTCAGTCCATTCGATACTAAATTTGTCTTTCATCTCAATGATATAATGTTGAATAGGTCTGCCTCCATCAGATTCGGGTTTAGCCCATTTAAGGTCAACCTTGGTGTTGTCGTAATCAGCAATTTCCGGCTTTCCGGGTTTGCCAGGCTCGTCTGTTTAATAAAATTATATTAATTCATAAACCATGGTCAAAAGAAAATGAAACTATACCGTAAGGGTTTTTAGCTAAGATTGGCTTCTCGAGTTCCAGAGGCTCAGATTCTCCTTCCTTATTGATAGCCTTAACCCTGAACTTGTACTTCTTTTTGGGTGTAAGGCCCTCGATTTTGGCGCAAGTCTCCCTAGGTCCAACCTCGCCGCATGGAACCCATCGTCCGGTGTCCATGTCCATCTTTTCGAGTTGGTATCCTTTGAGATCCTGACCACCAGTGTCTTTGGGTGGATTCCATCTGATCTTGGCGTGTTCGGCGTAAACCTCTTCCACTTCCAAAGGACCCATTGGTCTCGTAGGTTTATCTATAATTCGGTCAACATTAACATCACAGGAAGACGTTTGACATATAATATATTAAATATTAACCCAAGATAATGATGTCAGCTTCGTCCTTGCATTCTCCAGAAGTGTTTGTCAACACCAATGCCATCTTTCCGCTGTCAGCTCTCTCAGTGTTCTTGATCGTTATTATGGTAGTTTTGGTGGTACTTTCAATGGTTATCCTACTGCTCGCTTTAATTTCATTTCCGTTAAGAGTCCATTTAACATCTGGCGGAGGTTCGCCGCCGAAGGTAATATCGAACTTAATCACTTGGTTCTTTTTAATGCACATGGATTTGAGTCCATCACCAATTATGTACGGTTTTACAAATCGAGCTTTGACAATAATAGGTTTAGTTGCGTCACTCGGTTCACCGGGACCGGCTTTGTTGACGGCTCGGACGCGGAACTCGTACTGAACACCTTCTTTCAATGGCTTCACTCTACCTTTAAGAGCGTCAGCCGGTAATTCCTAGATTAAACGAGAAGACTGATTGAAAAAATAATTGCTAGGATATTTAAATATGAGATTGACATACCAAGGCTTTCACCCATTCAGATGAGAATTTATCCTTATACTCAATAATGTAGCCTTCAATCGGTGCACCTCCATCGTTTTCTGGTGCAGTCCATTTAAGGTCAACGCGATCTTTGTCCCAGTCGGTGACTTCAACATTACCAGGCTTAGACGGCTCATCTGTTCGACAAATATTCAATCAATTATATATTCGTGGATATTTTGAATTCAAAATTTCAAAGGTACCATAAGGATCTTTGGCGAAAGTGTTCTTTGGTGCTACCAAAGGTTCGGAAACACCCTTTTGATTAACGGCTCGTACGCGAAATTTGTACTCTTTCTTGTGCACCATATCGATACAGTCAAATCTGGTCTCCTCAACTTGGGCTACTTCGACCCATCCACCCCTAACACCGAGATCTTGCCTTTCGACCAAGTAATGCTTGAGTGGCAATCCACCATTGTCCTTCGGTGGTTTCCATGCCAGTTTACAGCGATCCCTGAAAACATCTGTGACCTCAAGAGGACCCTCGGGAGGCGATGGTACATCTGAAGATATATGTTACTCATAAATTCCAGTTTTTCTCAGTAAAATTTCTTAGCGGTGTCTTACCAATCACGTTGGCATTCAAGTTGCATTTGCCTTCTCCTTGGGCATTGCTCAGTGCGATCTCATAGGTTCCTGAGCTAGCCCGAAGGGCTTTCTTGAACGTAAGAATGACCTTATCGGGCTTAACAGCGATGTCGCATTCTTTTGGACCGATTGGTTGACCACCCTTGGACAGTTTTCCAACGACATCAGACTGTTTTGTACCACGAACTATTTATTTCAAAGAAAAACTAGGAATTAGGTAGAGTATCGGATCCTGGTAGTATATTTGCATTTTAGATCAAATACACTGAATATAAGAATGACTATATAACGTACCAATGTAAGGAACTTCGATGATAAAAGGTTTTCCCGAATCTCCAACAAAGTCGAATTTGTCCAGTTTAATTTCAGGAGCTTTTTCGGCTTCGTTAACTTGGAATCTGCAAGAACAGGTGATGTCTTTGCTTTCTATGTGATATTCGCCACTGTCTTCCATCTCGGCTGAGTTGAAAGTCAGTTGATGCAAACCGTTATCGAAACTCTTGACGTGAACCCTAGCGTCAATTTTGACAGGCTGTCCATCCTTAAACCAAAGAATGGGAGCTTTCGTATCTAAAAGCTCAACCTCCAGCACGACCTTCTCTCTTTCAAGGCACGTGGTATCCTTCAGCTTTTTGACAAATTTGTTGGCGGCTAATAAAAAAAAGAGTTTAATCACATGTCTACATTGTTTAGGCAAATTAAGAAAAAATATACTCACGCTCAACGATAAGTTCTCCGGTACTTGTTTCAGCGTTAGTTTTAACCGTATACTGACCCTCGTCAGTAACTTTGGCATTCTTGATAATCAAGCGACGCTTTCGGCCCTCTGCGACAATTTCCGTCCTGTAACAAATGAATAACATTTTGAGTAACTTCCTGAAACATGGAAAATAGGACGTACCTTTTGTCACCCTTGATTTCTTTCTCTCCTTTGAACCATACAACCTTGGCTTCCCATTCGTCAACCTCACATTCAAAGGTGGCTGTTTCTTTTTCTAAAATCTTCATACTCTTCAATGGTTTGTTGAAAGTGAATTTTTGTTCTGAATGAAATTAAATGAAATTAGTTCTTCGAAAAATTTCAATGGTAAAGCTTGGTTGAATTTACCCGTAATTGTCAATTTTGTGCTTGTCTTTTCCTCTGGACTAATCTTGCAGGTGTAGTCATCGGAGTCATCGGCCGTACAATCTAAGATCTTCAAAATCTTACGGCCAAGAGGATCGGCCTCAATGATGAACCTATCACTGGACTAAAATAAACATACCAATTTATTTTTCAAAAATTTTAATGAGTCCATGCATGAAAGCCACTATATAATTCTTCTGGATTCATGAACTTACCTCAATTTGCTTGCTTCCCTTGTACCATTTAACAGGCGCTTTGTAATGGTTAACTTGGCACTCCAGCACCGCTTCTTTCCCAAGATATTGAGCGCTATTTTTCGGAAGTTTCTTGGTGAATTTGTAAACTGGATCAGGATCTAATTTGCATGGAAATAATACAATTAACTTAAATGCTTGTTTTGTTATTTATTTTATCATACATACCATCGACTTCTAACGGTGCCATGGATTGCGTATCCAAACATTGAACAATATATCTGGCTGTGTCATCAGCTACTGGGTTCATGATCTCTAGAACGTGCAAATCACCGGTGCTGCTCATGTGATATTTCTTGCCCAAGAAAAGTTCTTGCTTATTTTTAAACCATTTGGCTTTGATTCCGGTCTTTGAGAAAACAGCTTCGAAACGAACTTTCTTGTCCTTTCCTTCCTTGGCTTTTTGAGGTACCAATGGTTTGACAAACATATCTGGTTTCTATTTAGAAATCGGGCAAACAACTTTAGAATTTTTTTCCTTACGAAAACCATAAATTAATTCGAATAAGATGGTTTTAGTTAAAAAGCGAATTTAGTACAAATTATCATCAAAAAGTTGGCCAAAAAATAAAATCTTTTCGTATAAAAATGAAAAATAAATTAAACCAGATTAATCAATGTTAAATAAGGGTTATTAAGGATATCGGTCAATATTTGGAGTTACAAAAGTCGTGGCTTATTTAAAATTACGTGGAAGGTTCCATAGTGAACCTTTTTGTGACAAAAACACACAGCACATTACTTCATCAAACATTAAGCCGAAACAAAGCTCTTTCTTATTTTTGGTTTCTTTTTTTTAGGTTTTTCAATTAGAGCGAAAATCGAACCACATTTTCGGGGATGGCGTCTTTATGTATTTTAAGCGTGTTCCAAACCGAGAGTGCCTGCCAGACATATATCATGTAAAATGTAATGATATCAAAGCTTAACACGCCGCATTGGAAAACTGCGTGGAGGTCGAAAATGAAACGAGACTGAATGGAATGGATAGGACTGTGGTAGCGTGATAGAGCCGATTGATCAGGAAACAGAGCGTTGCGGCCAGCGGTTCAAACAGTGGCATATTTCTAAGCGAGTCGTTTGCTATATAAAAATAACGCGTGCGCTGCATTGATAATCTCTGTTTTTAACTTTCAAAGGATAGCGTATAGCGCAGAACAGAAATGATCAGAAACAGATTTCTCTGCCATAAGAAAAGCCTTATCGAGTCTCTCAATGAAGTCGAACAATACAATAACTACTTCATTGAGAGACAACTAAACGGGTTGGCAGCGCAAAAAAATTGAAGCCATGGGCGTTCAAAACTTTCGGAAGAAAAGGGAAGCGAATATAGACTGATAGAATAGCTGCGCGGAGCCAGGGAGGATTTTGCTTTTTTGTAAAGAATGTATAGTTCGCGTCCTCCAACCTCATTTTCCCGGCTGACTCTCTGAAGGGTAGGCCAATCTGGGATTAGCTCAGCTAAGGACTGACGGCGACTTCCGGAACCGGAACCTCGACGCTCTCCGTTCTACAACACAACACATTATAGGGACAAATGCTCAGACGGACAATACGTGACATTTTATGAATAGGCCTAACCCCTTTACAAAAATTTACAAAATATTTAAAAATATTTAAAAAGTAAAAAAAAATTGTAACAAAAATATTTAGACTGCTGTCGATTTACAAAAATTATGAATAAAAATATGTGCTCAAAATAAAAAAATAACGTTTAACATAGAAAGATACAACGAATAGAACGGGGGGACAGGAAACATTAAGGGAATGTTGTTCACAGTTAGAAGACCATATAACGACTTTCATAAGCGTACAGGGTCTTCCAAATTTAATGAGACCAAAAAAAAAAGATAAATAAAGTTGGAGTTCTCCCCTTAACTTTCATCTAGACATGATAAAACCTAAAGAATGGTAAGACGAAATTGTTTAAATAGAATTATAGATATAACTGATCATTTGATGATTTCTCGATCAGGAGGAATAAATACATATTCAATTGCTACTCTAAAATATCAAATATTGAACACCCTGTAAGCTATATTGAATTCTGTAGGACTAAAATCAACAGTCTGAATACGAATGGTAGAGGATCAATTGATTATTATCTCTAGTTTCTCTACTGGAGTTTTTTCATGTCAAACTTAACAACATTTAGCGAACTACTTTAGAGTATGTTGCTTTTCGTGTAAACTCCTCGTCCATTCGTAAACCGTCGTATCCCTGAACCGATAAAGCTCCGTGTACAATACGACTAAGCACGAGGATGGTGTGAACACATATAGGGTTAAGACATAGACTGTGACGACGTTTCGGGACAGACAACTCTATTTGGTCGAACCTCGTCTCTGGGGACCTTCTGAAGAACGGGCCAATCGGGAATAACTTCAGCCAATGACAATCGACGAATACCAAGAAAAGAGATCTCATCGTCGTCCTGAACACTCATTAATCGTTTTGGCTCTTCCTGAATTTACCCGTTATAAACGTTTACAAATTTCACAATGTTTTCTTTTTCGTTTCGATCGGTCACAAACAAGAAATATCTCAAAACATTATAACATTGCGTGTTTTGTATTGCTGAACTGATGAGTAAATTGCGTTTGCGCATTTTCAATTTTAGTCGCAAAGGGGATTGGGGCAAGGATGAAGGTATGGATACAAATAAAGGTGGGCATAATGACTTCACAAGAAACCGATAAAAAATCCAACAGCTTCAAAAATTAGGTAACAACCTAACTTAATCCTTCGACCAATTACTTGCCCTAAATGTTGGCGTCATGTGAAGTTCAATTCTTCCAACTTAATTCCTATCCACCCCTTTTATCCACTGGGGGAGTGTTATGTGTAATTTTAGGCTGCCTGATAACGGCCATGATTTTAGAATTTTTAGTTAAAAACTAAATCCCTTAACGCGGTAACTCGAACACAAACACGTAGGACAATCTCAAATCGTGGTCAATTTGAGACTTGTTACTGAGACACGAGACACATTTCTCCAGTGTGAGAAATCACTGTCACACAAAATGAAAATAGTAAAATAAAACCAGAAAATATTTCTATCAAATTACACAGAGTTACGTGATTTTTAATTTTCGAAGTGAGTTTTGGTGTTTAATTTTAAACTCGCAATTAAATCCTTTTTGTATTAGAAGATGTAGCCAACATAACGTTAATCAAAATTGGAATGAAAACGGGGAGTTTCGTGTCTATTAGAGTCAATTTGTGTAGTATTACCGTCCAATAAGTGTATTACGAGAAATAACGGTCTTTCTCTTTAGTAATTTTAGGGTTAAATAAATGAAACGTCCATCCAACAGGACAAAAACTTTACCTTGCCCCCTTTCAGGGAAGGTTTGCGATCCTCTTCCGTTTTCTTCAGATTGATGTCTAAGTTTTCCTCCTTCTTCTTCCACTTAGCGTATTGTCTATTCGGAAAAAATTCAATTACACGCTCGTTATATATTAATACAGTTTCCATTAGCCTAAATATTAATGTTAATTGTTTAAGGTAAATTAAATACTAATACGTACTTGTGCTTAAGCATAGTTCGGAAATCCATTTCACCCTCACCTGTTACATAGAAATTTTACTCACTCTAATAATACCTAAATATTACATTTCTGTTAACTTACCACTGACGAAAATAGTAACAGTAACGCTATCTTCTCCGTGCTTGTTTTGCGCCGTAACCTTGTATTTGCCCTCATCGGCCGATTTGGCCTTTTTGAAGCACAAAGATACTTCGTTGGTATCGCCGTCGGTAACGATATTATAACGACCACCATCGTAAATCTCAGTACCACCTTTGAAGAAGCGAACTTCCGGTACAGGGTTACCCTCAATACCAACTGTAATGTAACCGGTAGCGCCCTCGGTAGCACTGATATTTTCTTGGTAGTCCACAATGGCTGGTGGTCCTTCGGTATCTTCCGGAATGGGACGCAACGGCGTCGAAGGTTTGCTAGCCTTTTCTATCTCAGATACGCTGGAACGTCGAATGTCAACGCTGGACTTTCGCCTTCTACCGACCTCAACCATTTCACCAGGTCGAAGCAATTTCTTGGCACCGGTGGCATCGTCGATGGCCATGCCTTTCTGTTAATGCAAATAAACCTTCAAACTTGTAACAAATTCACTATAACATTAAGTCACAACCGGCGAAAAAGTAAAAGCATTGTTGTAACAAACATTACAATTGAATTAATACGAACCTCATCAGCAACAATAATTGATGGTCTCCTTGACAAATTGGGAGTTCCAGCGTCCAGAAGAGAACCCCTCCGAGATCCAACCGAATCTACAGAGTCCTTTCGAGCACCGGGTTCCGGTGTTGGCTCTTTGACGATTGGAACAGCTGGGACGGCAGGCGCGCCCTTTTTCTTGGGTTCCTCTACCTGAATCTTCGGGACTTCTTGTTTTTTGGCTGCTGGTGCATCTTTAGGGGCTTCGGTTGGTTTAGCCTCTTCCTTCTTTGCCGTCTTCTCTTCGGCTTCCTTCTTCTTTTTGGCCTCTTGTTCCGGTGTAGGTTTTAACATGTCCTTCATGGACTTCATATCGTTCGTCTTACCAACTAAAAAGGCGATCAAGATTACGTGTAAACTTAATATCATAGTCAATGCCATTCAATTGAAATAGATGGAAAGCGGTAAACGTATAATGAAAGTGTTTACCATTTACTGTGAGCTTGGCAGATGTCTCTTCTTCGCCATACTCATTGATAACGCGACAAGTATAGGTTCCCATGTGCGTCGAAGTGACTGAAGAAATGGTAAGCTTAGCGAAGCGACCATCGAAAAAGGTCTGGATTTCTTTAGTTTCCTTGATCTCCCGTTTCGCTCTAAATTTAGGATTTAATAGTTTTAAAATTTCTTCTTAATATCCAATATTCTCATTAAAACTAGTTTTCTTTCTATCGTGTACTTACTTCATCCACATAATTGTCGTCTTTGTTGTGGATTCAATTTCACAAATGAATTCGCAAGTGCTTCCTTGGTCAACGGTCTTTGCCGTGAGTTTCGATTTGATTTGCGGTTTCGAGCCAGCGGGTTTTCTGAGGAGGGAAAAAACAATAACTTTGTATAGTTGCATTTACACCCTTTTGAAATTCTACTCAAACATCACACAAAATGATCAAAACTTACGCTGGTTCTTTCGGTTTTTCGGCTTCCTTTGGTTTTTCCGGTTCCTTAGCTTTAGCCTTTTCTGGTTCCTTAGCCTTGGGTTCTTCCTTTGGTTTTTCTGGTTCTTTCTTCTTTTCCGGTTCCTTCTTTTCTGGCTCTTTCTTCTTTTCCGGCTCCTTCTTTTCTGGCTCTTTTTTCTTTTCCGGTTCCTTCTTCTTTTCTGGCTCCTTTTTCTCTGGTTCTTCTTCTACCTCGACTTGAATGGGAGTAGACGTAACCTCCCCCTTCTCGTTCTTGGCGATGAGCTTGTAGGAACCCTTGTCAACACCAGCGGGCTTTTCGATTTCGAGAGCCACAGCGTACTCGCCCTTGGAGACCTCGCGCACGTGAACAACGTGACGAGAATCCTGCTTGACAACATTCGTTTCTTTGTACCATAAGCATTCGGGCTTGGCATTTGACTGAACGTAGCATTCGATGACGATCTTCTCGTGCCTTTCGCGTCTGACAATTCTTGGTCTTTCTTTGATTACAGGAGCCACTGTCAAAAATTATGGATCAGTAAATATAATTTCTTATCAACAGAGGCTTTGAGTCAAGTCCTAAATTTCTTACATTCAATGTTCAATGTCAAATTGGCGTTGCTTTCGCCTGCAGAATTCTTCACATTGCATTTGTAAATTCCGGCGTCAGTTAATTCAGGGTCCTTGAGTTCTAGTCTAATTATGTAGACATCTTTTTCTTCCTTAACGGTCTGCTTAATCCTGGTGGTCTCTTTAACGACCGTGTTTTCCCTGTACCAAACGATGGTTGGCTTGGGCTTGGCCCTAACCTTGCACTCCATAATGATCCTTTTACCACCGTCTTCGGGAATAATTTTTGGCTTCTCCACAAACGTGGGAGCATTGCCTTCAGGCGCCTTCTCGCCTAAGAACGTAAATTGTTTTAACGGACCCTTTCTCCTAAGTAAAAAATGTAAATGCAATTATACCTTCAATGTTCAAGTTGAGATTGGCGTTAATTTCGCCTTCCTCATTCTTAATGTTGCATTTATATGTTCCACCATCCTCTTTGGACGCGTCTCTGATTTCCAAAGTGATGGTGTACTCTTCTTCACTGGTTTCGGTAACCTTGATTTTGATTCGTGTGGTTTCCTTGACGATTGTCGTTCCTCGGTACCACGTCACGGTAGGCTTGGTGTCGGATTTGACCTTGCACTCCATGACGATCAGCGCCCCGCCTTCCTTTGGAATGATCTTTGGCTTTGTAATAAAAGACGGAGGATCTCCACCCCCTTGAGAATCGCCTCCTTGAAAGTTCAGTGCAATATTCGCGTTGCTCTCTCCCAAAGCATTCACGGCGTTGCATCTGTAATTGCCACCGTCTTCGGTGGTTGGGTCCTGGGATAGTGTACGAAAAGGTCTTGTTAAACTTGTTCAAAATTATGTTCGTTAATAATTTTAAACATACCCTAATTTCCAAAGCGAGTAGATATGTTTCCTTGGCAGTTTCCTTTTTCATGGCCTTCAATCTGTCTCCGTCTTTAAGTTGCTTGGTACCATGAAACCAAGTAATTTCTGGAAAGGGATGCGCCTCCAAGATACACTCCAGAACAAGAGCGTCTTCCTCTTGCCTGATTGTGGGCTTCTTGGGAAACCTTGGAGCTTTTCCTTCGGGAACTCTGTGGTAACGGAAGTATATATTTAATACTATTACCACTGAAACGTTTTTGACTGAAATTGTTTTAGTTCTTACTTTGGTTTTCCCGTATTCCCTAGGAATGTGTAAAATAATCAAATTAGTACAATTGTCCACGTGGTTTCGTTTAAGAGATCAATTACCTTCAAAATTAAGACTAATGTTGGCGAAAGCTTCTCCATTCGCGTTCTTCGCCACGGCTTTGTATTCTCCGCCATCAGCGGCTCCAACTTTCTCTATCTCTAGCGATACAATATGATTGTGCTTGTCAGATGTGAGGTTGTACTTGAAACGACCTCCATTTTTGACTAAAGTTCCCTTGTGGAACCTGACGTTTCGAGTAAAATGAAATTAACAATCAATTGTACGTAATAAACGGTGACCACAATGGGCATTACCATTCGATGGTGGGTTTCGGATCAGCCACAAGGCGGCATTCGAAAATGATTTTGTTGCAATCGTCCGATTGTCGAATGATCGGTTTCTCTGTAAATATCGGTTTTGCTCCGTCGGCCGATACATCAGTGTCGTCACCTATAACAAAATCAAGCCATTAGCCTGCATTCATTTGATACCACATTAGACGCATTTCAAAGAGGACTTGGAATATTCCGGAACACTTTAATAGGCAATCGGAAACTCAAAATAATAATCCGTTCAAGGTTCACGACTGTACAAAGACCAGGTTGAAAAATGATTTACTTCTTAATGAAGAATTAACACATATCATAATTCAAGTAGGTGTATTTCATGATCGAGTTCGTACATTATTAAGCAATATTTATTTTAATTTTTATTATTTCTTCAAGTTCAATTAGATTCGTACTCTTTCTTAGTTTATCTTTAAACCAAACTTACTGTCGAAATTTAAACTAATGGTAGCGTTGCTTTCCCCTAATTCGTTTTTGGCCGTTACTTTATATTTTCCCGCGTCTTCGGCAGACACATCTTTGATTTCCAACACCGAATGATAGGAATTCCCATCTTTATCCGCCGTTACCTAAACATAAAAAACAAGTTACTTTAGTAAAAGTTTGTCGCTTCGACTTGTACAAGTTGGAAAATCTTTCGTGTCTGAAATAAACTTTGTTTATATCAAGGAGATAAAAAATTGGTTTCGGGTCTTTCAAGTGCAAAGATGATGTAGAATACGTGTTTAAATCTTTAAAATGGTTTACGTTATAAGCCAGCTAAATGGTATATTCCGTAAAACACCCAGGCTAATGGAAGATATGCCTCAATATCCATTTTTAGCTTCACCCCTCTTTTTTCTATTTTTACATGAATTTCGCCTTCTTGTGTAAGAGTTCCAGTAAATAATCATTCGCCATGGATGATAGTACTTCAAGTTGAACTGACCTTAAACCTGCCTTTTGCTTCTACTAAGGTATTGTCGTGGAACCAGCAGATAACCGGAGTAGGATCAGCCAATATCCGACATTCGAATAGAAGCCTTCTTCCGTCATCTTCCTGTCGGATTGACGGTTTCTTCGCGAATGTCGGTGCTATACCATCGATTTGCCTGCAAAAGAAGATCAACTTTATCAGTATCGCATTTAAAACTATGGATTAAACAATAAACAACTGCTAAGTTAAAACGTAACATGTAAACAACAAAGTTTCCATGAGAATTTCAAAATTGTATGTAAATCCCGAAAAATATTCAAGAATATCGCGGCAACAATCTCAGAAAAGTATCGAAAAATACATTTATTTATTATTATTTTAGACACATTTTCAATTGTGTAATAAATTAATTAATTATCATAATTATTCAAATCACTTTTTAAGTTTGAAGGAAATAAAGTGTTATCTATACTAAATTATTGTAATTTAGGAGTCCTTGATTAAATTTTATTGTTAATGTATTATTTAGTCGCGGTTGCACGATTTCATCCTTTGGCTTTAACCTCTTTCGTAAAATTGCTTTAAATATTTTCAATTACTCTATTCGGTTTGGTCACGAATGTTTCCTTTTTATAACTAGGAACTGAATTTAAAGAATTTCTAGTTTATTTGGCTAAAAGTTTATTTTCGAAATTTACGATGTCTGCCCTCTTGTCTACCAGATGTGGCAAGGCAGCGCCAGGCTTCCAATTTAAATATCTAAAGTGCTCCACGGCCATCTGCTAGCCTCGTAAATATACTTCGATAATTTTACTCTGAATTACCATTTTATTTTATTATTTTTTCTTTCATGATTGTATATATTTTCGAACTGTAATAGGGCTAGGTCAGTAATTAAAATAACCGATGCACCTGCCTATGAACATGTTTAATTGATTTTTCCACGATAAGTGCGTAAATTAATATGATATTTGTTCTCACGTCATCGAAAAAAATGCTGGAGAAATCTTTTAAATTTTGTTTAAAGTCATAAATTCGTTAAAAAATTGTGAAAAAAAATCTGTATGGTACTATTACACTAACATCATAAGTTTATAAGATATATTCCATAAGTATAACACTTTCTATGCTTCGTAATGCTAAAGACTTAACTAAGAGCTAGTTCGAGAACGACAAGGGAGAATTGACTGCACGCGGTTTGGAAGTCCATCTTCCTATCTGTGCTAAGCCTTTGACAGCGCTTCACCAGGCGTCACTTTACGAGAATCTATGACCTACGTCACTTCATGACAAACTCCAGTTTATAACCAGTAACAAACTTATGGAACATATCTTATGAACTAATATGATGTCATATATATTTTTGAAACCCTCGTCCAAGAAGCTTGCTTAAAGGTGATTTATATCTATAATTTAATTTAGATTAGTTCGACTTTGTTTAAATAATTGGTTATTTTTAGAGAGTAAAGGAACCGCTTATAGTTAACTTGATGAGAGAATAGCCATAAAAAATATATTTAACGACTTGTTTTTAAAATAACTTTTTGTTTGCTTTTTTAATCAAAACGGATCAGTAAAAGTATTTGGCAGTGCGACCAGGCTTTGTATTGTTTTAACAAAGCATTTTAAAACTAGGGTTTTGTTTAGATTCTTTCTACGTCGATATAAACGCTAATTCGAGAGAGACGACGCGTAGATCACGCGCACCGCATCATCGTTGTTTTCTTAAGCAACAGCCGTCTTTCATCGAGGATCAGCTTCTGCTTCTACACCAAGGAAAGATTGTACTTTAATCACAGTCAAATCATTTTATGGCCATCTTTTCTATATACTAAAGCAGAATTTAGGTTAACAACAGATGCTGAACGACGTTGAAAACTCATCATTCCACCCTGATTTCACTTGCCAAAAATGAACCTATAAAGATTTAACCTTTGTGTATGCTTATAAAGATGCACCCAAGATGACGAAAAGCCATTTTTTTAAATATTAGTTAATTAATGCAGACATGATTATTTCACTGGGGAATTTAAAAAAATTGTTCGATTTCAAAACTGAATGATTGAAGTGAAGTTCAAGAATTGCAGCGAAAAAAAACGTGGCATCCACATCCGTCACCAGTATATGCGGCGAGTGAGGTTTTTAGGGATCTTTAGTCACTAAACAGCAACCACCCACTACTCTGCCAAGCATACTGTCATCACTAGTTCAATTTCTCATCTCACCGAACCGACCTTGCCCAAAAATTTTAAACAAAGTCACTCCTATGAATCTCTACGATTTTACGAATCCAAGTTGTCGTTGAGCTACATATCCTTTTTTTCTTGTACATTTGCAATTGAGAACGCTGGAACAAATTTCCTTCATAGCTCTACCATAACCCTACAATGCACAAGTATGACCTACTGGATGCACTTATGGTATGCGAAACCAATGTACATAAGATGGTTGAGTCATATTCTTTTTAAAGTTGCTCCTTAAAATCGAAACAGAATAGGGACATGGTCTATGAGTTCCTTCATTGACTCAGATGTGTAAAGATCATAGTAGGCCATGGTTTCTGTTTGTGGCAAATAAGCCGCAAGGAGACGCCATCTACCCTACCTTTTACAAGGGATGGTTGCTCGTACAAAATATGCTTTCGACCAGTACTTTTGAAAAGTATCAAGTACTTACGGTTTGATCAATACAAGATAAGGTACCTAAATCCTGCATTAAAATATACCTTGATATCTGTAACCTGTCTAAACTTGATTCTGAGTCAAAAAGGTTCGGATTTCGAAGAATTTTCATCCTAGTGCCCTATAAACATTGGTGGTTAAATTTCCAAGAACAAGGGAGAAAAAATTTATTTTGTCTCGGTATGTCTAACTTTTCAAACAGTCGGTGTCACGGACTAGTATTTTGGGGTATTGGTACGGACTCTCGGTCTCGGCTAATTAGCGTGCGCCACCGACATTTATATTTAAATTCTACCCGTTTCCGAATTTTTTAGTTTTTGGCAACCACAGATGGGGGAGAAAGAAATGAAAAAAATCTTCCCAAAGGCATTTTTGGCGGCCTTTTCTTCGAGATATTGTAGGTTGCGGCGCTTAAAGTTGAAGGCATTGGCGTTGTAAAAAGAAGGAAGAACTTTGGCTATTTATAATCCGTCGTCGTAGCGCGTACGCGACTGAAGAAGTTTCTAAGTAGAGGGAGAGACATCATTCCAGCTACTTCTGAAGTTTCCAGTCAAAGTGTCACAGGAATTAAAATAAAATGGAAGCAACTAGGGCGTATAGAAACAGTAACCTTCGAAGGAATTACACCGTGTCTCCTTCGTTTTAACGCTCATATAATCAAGTTACAGGTAGTTTCTACTTTTAATTCGCCGCGAAAGGACTAAACCCCAATCTGAACAAACCCTACTACCTTTAAATTACCAAATTTATATTAAATATTTAGAGTACTTGGGAAGCTACTCAATTTACAATTAACCTTTGGTAACTCGTACTTGGTTTTGAATCGCTTTACCTAAGCAAAGGAAACGGTTAATAACGAAATTCCTTACGAAATTGACAGTCCAGGACCGAGCTTAGTTCCAGCTTTAAGAATTGTTGGCAGACACGCGTTCCTTAAAGGTATCAGATGACCGATTATAACCATGGATATAACCGCGAAACATTGAAAATGTCTTCTGAATTTGGCTCATTTCCAGAAACCACAATATGGATTGAAATTTGAAAGCTCAACTCCGCCCTTAGACCCCCAAAGAGAGCATCGCCCCTATCTAAAACATTTGAAAAATCGAGTTTAAGGTCTGCGCCAACGCTAAAAGTTCCTAAACCCAAAGATGAAAAATTATTTAGTTAAATGGTGCTAAGTTTATTGCGCCTGCACTGCAACATTTGAAAGACAGACCGGTGGAAATAGAAATGCTTTTCTTAAGAAATGGCCTCGGCATTGAGCCCATGATGGTAAACTCTGTGGGTTTTCTGGAAATCAAGTGAATCATTTCGATAGTAGTTTGTGGACCTTGGAGAAATTAAATTTGGGCATTCGAAATTTTACTACACTTTCTTCGGTGGGTCCTTGATATTGACAAAATCTCTCTGAGTTTTTGTTGTAATTTAATCTTAAGCCACAGGATAAGAAAATAGCCTTGCTCTAATAAGTATTGCGCACTGTCTAAGAATGCCCATTAAGGATTATTTTTAAAGGTTCCCATAAATAGAGATGTATACAGTTGGAATTGGTTTTCTTATTGTAGACGTACATTAAGTGGTTACTACAATGTCTGACATGACGTAACTCGTCTTAACCGGTTTCAGAGCTTCAAGAGGGTGGAAGACACAATCTAGATGAACTGTCAGCTCTTTCAACGATAGAGATTGACACCAGAAACGGTTGGTGTCTCATGTTGGAGGCTGCCTGTAAGAACGGCGCGCCAACCAGAAAATCTTTCCTGGCTTCATGAACCGTCTTCTGTAGCTTAAGCATCACCTTTTTAAGTATCTCGGTTGAAAAGACGAAGAAAATATCGTCAGCCAGCCTCCTCTTGAGCGTCTTCTCTAACTCTACCAAAAGAGCTCGTATAACTCTCGGTTAAAATGGCTACGTTTCAAAAAATACTTTTTTTCACTTTTCTCTCTCTTTCAGCAAACATAAAACATTCGAAACTTTTAGACGGACAAAAGTTATTTTCGCTCTTAACTGGTGATAGGTGGGGCTAGGAACGCGGCCCCGCTATCATTTTTAGACCAAAAATGTTTAAAAATAGACCTTTGGCTCCAAGATCAGCCACTGTTTGCTGAGTCAATCTTAATCCACTAGACCAACAGGCGATTCAATGACTCATTATTTGGCTGACAATAGTGGGATGGCTTTACGCCCGTGATAGAGTCGAGAACAGAGCCCGTGACATTGATTGGGTTACCCCAATGTGTATCCTATTGGGGACCTATTTCATGGGACTTGCAGGAAGTTCGGGGTTTCATTCGATCAGGGTTGTGATGTTACCAAGAGATTGAGTATTAAATAACCGTACTGTATATTTAATAGACAATAATTTAGCCAACTTAATTTTAACGTTCCCATGGATGAGCATATTTTCTGGGCGAAATCTAACGTTGACAATTACCCATGAAAAATAACACCTTGACAATAAAGGTTTTGCGAACTTTTCAATATACGCTCTCGCTTAGTGAGTAGCATTGCATGCCTTGTCAATGTGTATTTTTGACCTTCTCCCAGGGTCAAGACCTAATACCTCAATCCACCCAAATGGACCACTTATCAAAAAAATATAGTTTATTTGAAAAATATGCGCAAACACTATATATATATAGATACAGCAAGCAATTATGACCTTTAACCTGGCAGTTAAACTTTGCGAACCCCAACCAACTGAGAAAAACTTGCATATTCAACTTAATTAGTAAATGCTGAGTCGCCCCCAAGAATCACTTAAACAAATTTATCCTTTTCTAGTAACAATTTTCTGACATTGAAATCAAACGCACTACACAATACGTAATAACACAACAGTAAGAAATTGCTAATAAAATGGAGGTATTTTCTAATTACCGTTTAGCCATGCTTGGCTATCGTTAATCCCCGTCAATGCGTAAGGAATCTCTCAAAAAATTTAATCCAATGATGAAACAACGTATCTTGCTAACACCATCTTCTAAATCCCAATGAAGGGGTTACAAATCACTTATTCACTGATAATCGAACTTCCTCGCGATTGGAAGACAGATCGAAATCCTTCTTGATTATTTTTCTCTCTCACTCCAAACAATTTCAAAGTATCCCTTTTTTCGCAAATGACGGTCGGGATAGGGACAGCCACGGACAGCGACTCTTGTATCCGGAGTTAAGCTCGCGCTCGACGTCCTGGGAGTGCTGGTAATACCGAACCTAACCGCTTAATAGACTTAGTTGGAGCCGAGAGATGGCTGAAAAAAGTCCCTGGAACGGAAGCCAAATATGGGGCAACTTCCGTCCCCCCACCTTCTAGCTTCTCTTAAAAAAACTAAAGATTTTTTTATACTTCGCCTCTAATCTCAACCACCCCCTCAAGTTTACGGAGCAAGACAGATTTAAAGAATCTTCAAGAAGATGGGTTACGGCTTCTCCCACCGCTAGGTGGTTTTCAGGGGAAGCCAAAACTACAGTTTAGATTCGGAACAGCTGCTACTAGGTGTACAAGAGGATTAAACGAGAATTAATTATATTTCTCTGAGAAAATTGAATTCTAAGGTATAATTGCCACGTTCTGACAACCGACTCTTATGAACTAAGAAAATAATCCACAGCTTTAGTTCAACTGTTGGAATTAGCTTCAACTTCAATATTCATGGTAGATTGAATATATTCATTTTCTAAGCGTTAAAATTTACGGAGGGGATTATATTTTTAATTAGAAAATTTAACTTCAGTGAAATTTTAAACGTTAATCGTGAAAGGCATCATTGTTGTTTGGTAGGTGAAGAAGTAATTATTGTCAGCGCATGATGAACGATGGTGTTAATTCAAGGATTCTTGTGTCATATGTCAAGCTTATACTCTCCTATATTTATACATTATTTATACATTAAATTAAGACATTTAGTAGGAACTTTGCCGAAGTTTTAGTTTGCAAATGTCACAATGACAACTTAAGTTTTCAGCGAAACGAAACATTGTAAAATTAAGATCGACGATTTCGCATTAATCTTCTCCCACGATTTTTCACGGGGCAGAGACGGAAGCGGAAATGTTTATAAATTAGGCAAACAGTGATTTTAGTGCTCATCACTTTCTCTACCCCATCTCTTTGAAAGTGTCACCCCATCCTTACCCCTTTTCAAACTGAAACTCAAGGTTCTCTGTCAATTCAACTGACAATACACATGATGCTATATTTAACCAGTTTAATTAAGCTAATTATAACCTCGTAATTAACAATGATAAGTGGTATTATCCCCTAAAACCCCCAGTTTCTCTAGAACGTATCTTTAATTCAATTGTAATTTACTTTATTCGTAAAGTGGGTCACAGGGAGAATTCTATTTGTAAAAACACACTCATCGTTGGCGAACAAGTGGTTCAACGGAGAGGTAAACCGGAGGTAAACTTTACAATGGAGATGGAAGGCACCCATTCCTCCAACAATAGTGTCAGTATGTGATTTTTCGAGGCGAACACACCATGGCGTCATTGTTCTTTCATACAGTGATCGCGATAGCTTCGGAGAAAGACCCGGCGCAGAGGGGGTTTAATTATAGCTACGAGCACGACCTACTAAATGCAAAAATCTAGCCAAGGACTCTCTGTTTGTTTTAGACATAGCTTGGAGGAAATAACTGAAGATTCTTTACCTCGCTACACTTTTCATACATTGTTTTGCAGCTTGGTCAATAATGAAAAGAAATTCCACTATCACTTTTATTTAGTAAAAGTTCTAATTAGTAAAAAATGTTTTCTATTGTATCTTGCTAGAGTAAAAAGGCCTTAATATAATTTACTCCAAGGTCATAGCGTACGGATGAAGCTCTCCTAACTCTCTTCTATCTAGGGGCGCCGAGAGCACCTGTTCCTCTCCTACCAAGGATCAAAATAGAAATGAGATTCACCGTGAAGAAAATCCTTTTTTCTTACCTAGCTCTTAATAAGAAAAAAATCTAAAACTTTCTCCCGCTCGAATTAAAAGCAACTATAATCGCCGCCATTTGTCTCGCAAAATAGAAACAACGTCCTTGATTCGCAAAAACTTACGTAAAAAAGAAAATTCAAGGGTTTAAAGGGTTAATAAAATCAAATATAGACTTTATCTCTTTAATATAAAATGGCAATAAAAAGGTCATTCAGGCAATATACGATTATCTCTTTCAGACTCAAAATAAACCAAAATTATTTTTCGAGTATTTTTAAAATATCCAATTTCAGACATTTATAACAGCTACTGACTGTAGTAATGAGTAATATCATACGTTTATAAGATATGTTAAATAAGTATGACACTTCCTATATTTCGTAGTGATAGAGACTTACTGAGAGAACGACGCGAGAATTGACTAAACTCGGTTTTGCAGTCCATCATCCTATTTAGTCAGTACTAAGCCACACCAGGCGTTACTTTGGGAAAATCTATGACGTTTCACCTACGTCACTTCAAGACAAGCTCTCAGTAAACAGTGAGAGATTTATGGAACATTACTTATGAGCTCATGGTAATATTTTTGTAATGGAAGAAAAATTAGCACGTGGTTATCACCTCGACTGTCACGCCGAATTTATTTCCTCCATATCAAATTGACGTGATTTCCAAAAATAAATCTAATTTTTAATCATTTTTTAAAGCGCTCAGAATGTCGCTTAATAAAGCTACTCTTGATAAGCATTTTTAATCGTTCATAGAAGACGATAAAATCGTTTTGGACCAAATTCTTTTCTTGGGAGAAGACACCCTCACAAGAGAAGACTCTGTTCTTACTACATTGACGAGCGAATGGTAATTTTAAATTAGCGCGAAGTAGAACCAGAAAAGGCTCACTTGTCCTATAACAACAGCAGAAACGTCTGTGCTAATATTTTCAATGATGTTTGCTGTACGTTTTCAATTATACTTAACGGTTCTTCGCTTGGATGAAACCCCGTAGACCCTGAATAAACTTTGCCCTGAAAATACTGTAATTGAAGCGTTTCTAAAAGCAAATAAGCCTTGGGGAAAGCTAGGCCACTTCGTATTATGGTAACATTGTTACTCGCCAGTTTATTAAACCCGATTTTATCAAGCCCGATTATTTCCTTTCCGCTGCCCCCGATGATATCTTTAGTGACATTCTGACAACGTTTCACCGCCTTCCTAACTCTATTTATAACCGGCGTCAAAAAACTGAACAGAACTCTTTTAGAAACCCGTTTAGAAAAAAAAAGGAAGAGAGAAAGAAATCTTTTGGTTTAATTCCATATCTTTCGCTCCTATGAATTTGCTTAGAGGAAATTCCAAACCGGGTTTATCCTCATCTAATAAAGAGTTATCTCAGTGTTTTTAGTCTCTTAGTGGTTGCACGAGATCCCCATGAGAGTTAACGTTATTAAACATTCATATTCTAATCTCAAAGTTTCAACTCAATCCCAATTTTGTCAATTTTCCTTTTATATTTTAATAAATATCGGCGCTTTAAATCTTAATGTGATAATTTGATTTCATCTTTCGTAAGGGGGTTCATCCATTGCGAGGATTCATCACAGCTGCCAGCTGGTTGATAGAGATCCAGGATATTTCTAATTTTAAACTTACTCTAATTAACGTGTAATCTTTACTAATTGCTTGCTTGCGGTGTCTTAGAAGGTTTCGGTGCAGGCAGGTTATTGTTGGAGGTTTTCAACATTTTTAAATTTTAAGCCATTATCTTCCTTTTTTGAAAAAATAAACATTAATTGAAAAACAAAGTCGTTATTTAAATTAAAGTGGATGTAAGGCCACAAAATTAAATATTAATCTCTATTAAATACGTTTATGAATTTTTATTTACACTTAAAGTATTATTTTTCCCAAAACATTTATTTTATACTTCAAATATTTTGTATCTAAGGGATTTTTGGTATTGTACAAAGCCTCAATTACCAAAACCAAGGAGTAATTTATTTCTAGAGTTGTCCATCCATTTTTCTCACGCAACATGTAATAATGTAGGAAAAAACTTATCAATACGGCAATCTGAAGTTTCATACTTTTCGCTATTATTTTACTTATGGCAGTAGTAAGATCTCTTTACTTCTCATTTATTAAAGTCGTAAGAAAGTGACTGGAGAACTATTAAATTCAATAGAGCCTTGTTAGAGCCTTCCAATTATATTTCCATTTGTACCCTACGTAGCTCCATCGCATGGGAAAACTTTAACACGGGGGACGTTGAAATTCTCTAATAATAACAGCGAAAACCCTTTTCATCCGCATTAGCCAAGAAACAAAACCGACAGTCCTCAGTTTAATTTTAGTAACGAATTTTCGCCCGCGAAAGCGTTTTTTCTTCAAGATCTCGACTGTATATATAAGCGAGGGTTCGAATCTTCAGTTATAGCAGCTAGGACAAGACAAGAAACTTTCTTTCATCCACTTAGGACAAACCGACCGAGCTCAGACAGGTGCGATTCATTCGCCGTCACGCGAAATATGTGTCATTGTAACTCTGAGATATTTGGGTGACTTTCTATTATCGTCATGCACTCTTCGTTTCCATAACCAGATTTAGATCTTAGATGTGATTTCATATGATTGTATTCTTATCTTCAAACGACAAATTTAACCCGGCTATTTCTACCAATATTAATTTTAGTAAATCGGTGTTTCAAAATAGGAGAGAAGCATTCCGTAATTCCAGGAGTGGAGTTACAATAGTGGCCGTGAGATAGGCAAAAATATCAAAAGTTGGCTATTTGACTTTAAATCCAAAATAGAAGATTATGATCTTAACCATTTAATATCGTGATAATTTTGTCTATCTCTCTCTAAAGTAGGAACAAGAAGCGATACCTAGTTTACTAGGGAGAAGTGTAAGATGCTCAAGTATTCGCGCGCCATAGTCCCAGTCCCCCTTTCAAAATACAAGGCGGGGACGTAAAAGGAGTCCAGGCTATTTCGCCTCTCCTAAGTCGGAAAATACGTAATTTTCGTCATTCGCGTCGCGCTGACGTGAGTTTTCAAGAACCATTGAAATGCTAGTTGTAATTTAGAGGCGTGGATTAACTCCGGACCTACGTTTGGACTGGAGATAAAGCTAGAAATGTGGCGTATTTATATCTTCTCCCTAAAAAACTAGATATCGCTTCTTGGGAGGATCTAAGGAGTTTTTGCCCTTTCTGACTTTTAATGGATCGTTAGTGTTGACTTGTAAAATTTAGTTTCTAATACGTCACGATTAAATTTAAACCCAGATCTACTAGATACGCTGAAAAATCGAATTCTAATTTTAAACTCATTTGAATGCGCGGTTAAGCGATTTATTATGAGGCAGAGAATTTTTAGGGCGCCCATTTCTCAAAATTTTTAACAGAAAACGTCTAGGTAAATCTGCTGATACAGCAGCGCGAAGAAATCCGCATGAGTTGAAACTCGGAATGTATATTGGAAGGGGTTTAGCGCCTTTGAAACTTCTCTCTCAAGCTTTCACTTTGGCTAAGTTTGTAATCAAGAAGAAAACTAGTAGAGAATCCGGATTTAAATTGGAACCACTCTTCGCGCCAACATTTTCAAGAATTAGACTTAACACTAAAGCCCTCGTATAGTACAAGTTGTATTACTAGAAACGTTTTCGCGTTTAAAGGGGTTGTGAATCACAATTAAGTGAATAATTTTTGCCTACGCACTTATTTACATATTCCAGATGCGAAAGTTAGTACTTAAATCAGTGGCTCTTCTTCACACTCCCTTGAATATTTCGCTCATCATCTATGGTAACCGTTGCCAAATGACTTAAATGAAATTCAACCTGGCGGTAACGCTTCAAAGTAACATAGAAAGATTTACCTTCTCTTAAGCTCATGAATACAATTTTTAAAATCGTACTCAAATTTTGAGTATAAAAATACTCCCACTGAAAACGTGTCCACAAGGTAGCCAAGCAAGTACCACATCATACGTTCACAGTCAACAAAAACAATAATGTGTTCAAACAAACTGGTCATTAGGCCTAACGTTTCATGCAATAGAAAGAAAATAAAACTTACAAGTCGTGAGGCTCGTCGGCCGCTGCATATCAAAAGAAAAAAAAGAACAATAATTAGAATATTGAAAAAAGAAATAATTGCTTTCGAAAACCCTGTTCCTAAAATATCTAAAAATCTGACTGGAAGGCCTAAGAATTCACAAATATTGTAAAAAGTTTCTCATTTCAAAAACATTGGCAAATATATTGTGTGTCATGCAGTGTATATGCATTGAAAATATGTATCAGTGTGATTATTGAGGTTGTTGTTTTCTTCCCCCTTTTAAAATGATATGTTTACAAGTAAACACATACTTCCGGCAGCTCTTGTTCGCGAAATTCGGTAGTAATAGGGTTCGTTGGGAAAAACGCAACGCGCGTGGTTTGTTTAACTTAGTTCCTACCCAGTCCAAAAACAACATTTTTTGGCACGGGCCAAGCTGACTCACTAACAGTCGGAGATAGGTCATTCCCGGAGAGTCATTTGCCCCGATTATCCCCGTCGTATAGGATTTATATAAACGAGCATCTACTTCTTGATGTAAAATTCGAATTACGTTGGTACTGGTTTAGTATATTCTACCAGATATTCAATTAACACATCCATAAGTTTATAAGATATGTTCCATAAGGAATGCTAGAGACTTACTGAGAGCTAGTTCGAGAACGAAACGGGGTATTGACTACACTCGGTTTTGCAGTAAATCTTCCTACTTACTCTGTACCAAGCCTTTAACAGCGCCTCACCAGGCGTCGCTTTACGAGAATCTATGACCTACGTCACTTCATGACAAGCCATCAGTAACCAGTGACAAACTTACGGAACATATCTTATGAACTTATGATACATCTAATATCTATGGATTATACTAGGCAAGCGTTTATTATAAAAGGAATGGTTCTACAAGCAGCGTCAAGCGATTGAAATAAACTGTCTGTTGATAGCTCATCCGTCATACCGTACCCGTTAATTCTCGGTGACTTTAAACAGGTGGTACTAGACACGGCGAATTAGGGTACCATGACTTAACTCGACATAAAACGCGCACCGCGGATGATTTAATTTTAGGCGCTAGAAGAAGGCTTTGACAAGGTGCGATGGCTTCATAGTGCATTTTAGATTTTCTATTTCGAAATGGTATTTTTAGATCGTTGCCCGTAATTGAAAGTGTTTGTTTATTATAGTAAAAGCACGACACTTAAGCAAAGTACCATCACCAGGTAGAACTGAAACTATAATATCTACACTTGAACAAGAAACTAAAAGAAGTAATTCCGAGAGAGTGGATTAAAGAACAACTAGAAGGCCAGGCTACATGGAGGACAAAAAGCAGACGAGTTTCTGTCCTCCAGGTAGCCCGGTGTAAATGTTACGAATCCTCCATGCGTGCAAAATAAGAGTGTGAGAAACACTGTGTGTCCGAAATCTCGGATTCAACTTAATCATAGTTAAAGGCGCTTATACTTACGACTGAAATTGAGATTAATGGAAGCGGAGACCTCCCCTTGAATGTTGTTGGCGAGAACCTTGTACAAACCAGCGTCAGTCTCGAAGACATCGTCCAATTCCAAGGAGACGTTGTACTTATTGGGCGCAATCTCGGTGACAATGATCTTCGTCCTTTTGTCCTCCTCTACCTTTTCCTCACCACGATACCAAGTGATGTTTGGCTTCGGGTTGGAGATCATTTGACACTCGAAAATGAGTCGATTGCCATCGTCCAGCTGCCGTAGCTGCGGCTTCTTTGTAAAAGTGGGGGCGACTTCGTCAGTCACCCCCATCTTGCTCGCTTAAGACTAGACGAAGTTCACAACCTGCAATTGCAAAAGAATATTTAAGACTCAAGTGTCATAACATTTAAAGCGATAGGATTAGACCACTAAGGATTATCGACCCAATTAAATCTTTAATTAAACTACAGAAGGGGTGATTTTAACAAAAGTACGCGAAAGACACGAACTGAACGACGAAGCTGAAATTAATATCCTCGTGCTTCGATATTGACAATTGTATCCAATATAAATATAAACAGTTAAATATGAAAGTTAATACCGATCAGAAAGCCATATTTGATATTAATGAACGTTTACAAAATATGTAAACAAAGTCAAATAATGGTACAAGTTTCCGCTTCAGCACGTTTCATTAACTTATCTGTACTGGGTGTCTTTTCTCAAGAGGGAGACACATAAGATGTTTTTACTGAGCATATAGTACTTAACACCAACATGAATACAAGCTATAGTTTCAGAATCACGGGTCAAAGGATTTTTAAGAATGAAGTCACAAATTTACACAACGCAAATTAATTAATTTTTACTCACAGATCTTATCCTTGCTGCTAAAATACAGATAACGCGCGCGTAACACGAGTTTTTTAAACTGAAAAGCAGAGCCTAACTGGCCTGGATCACCGTGCACGTTGAGAAAGGTTTCTACTATACGATAACGGTACGTTCTATTTTAGATGACGGAATTTGTTGGTTCGTCGTTTTCTTCCGAGATTTAGGGGCCTACACTAGAAGTTCTTGTCGGAAGAGACTTTGGATTTTATTCAAAAAGTCGTAAGTGAAAAATGGTAATAAGCCTAGGTAGAAGTGAATTAATTCTAAGTTATTAATAAGCTATTCGTATTGGTGCGGTAATCTAACTATCAGACCTTATTGACCATAAACAAGAGCTCTAGAAAATTTTTTAAACTTCAACGTAAAATGAAGAACAAATTAAACCCGGCCCAAATCTAGATAAAAACATTGCATGTCCCTTGGGGATTTTGAGTCCAAGATCATCCAGGCCACTAAATGAACCAATCCTTCAGTTTAACTAACTTCGCCATAACGCCGTGCAGAGCAATGGAATATTTTTCTTTGTCGTGCTAGAAGACAGTCGAATTTTCATTCGAAAGAATGTTTTTAGTTGCTTGGGTTCCCGGACCAATTTGGCAATTGAAATCACCCGATGGAGTTTATGTGGGTGGCTCTATTAATAGGATTATCACTTTTAGAACAAAATCAGTCCTCGCGGGTTTAAAACGAGATGTTACATGAACCAACATCCCAAAATGGGACACCCCCTCACTAATTAGAGATAAAAATTTGTATTTTGAAGAAAAATACATTCAATTTCAAATACATTCATAGTTCAAATATCTTTTTTATAGCGCAGATCTTTGATAGTTCATCAACTTGTGATGGAGTTTTCTCATTTATAAATTAATGACACGCTCCAGCCCTGCATTGTCATAGAGGAATTAGACGACTGAAGACTTTAAGAAATTATTCCTCGATTCCTAAACTTCTCAGACACCGGTTAACGACTCGTTTCTATGCCTTACGATATCCAAGAAGGCCCCTACCGAATTCTGATTTTAGTGCACGCCAAAAGAGGTACAACATGAAAATATTTATGCTAAACATGAATATTAACCCAACTATTTTAATAACTCGTCAGTCTTTAGGCCTAAGGAGGTTTTTAAAAATGGAGTAAAGACACAAAAGCAACGGAATTGTTGATTATATAACCTTTCGGTAATTAATTGTACTTTCTAAAGCATGGCTTCCCATTTGCTTCTTCCCTCTTGCACGCTCTATGCAGTTAGTAACCGTTGCTCTATGAGGTGGAGTTTTAATGGGCCGTCAAAATAGCTTTAGAACCCATGACTTGTGCATCACCAACAGCCACTCTTTTCTTAATTTGTTACAAGATTTCCTGGAGAGCTTCTTTTACTCGATCACGTCATCGTCGCTTTAAACTACGGCGATATCTTCGAATAAACTTGTGCCCAAAATAGATGCTAGGATGCTAGGGATAGGCGTAAGTCTAGACGTGACGCGCCAAGCGGGAAAACACGCACTCTACCCCGATAGAGAAATCCCAATGGATTAAATCCTACAAGAAAAGCGCTGGTCATAAGCCAACTTCAGTGGGGATTTTCTCGGCAGTCGAAATTAAGTACTGGTACACTACTCAATTATATAACGTACACTAAAGGACGATATCCCCGAGATATGTCCATTCATTAGATAGAGAGCCACGATCAAAAGAGTAGCCAAAAGACAATGCTCTGTTAATGGGATTTTGAGGGTCTTGAGATAAAAACATCAAGCTTCAAATGTAACAGTTTTCCATGAACGTAATGGTGTAATTTTCAATCTTATAAACCAATGGAAAACTTGAAAAGCGTACTTGAACATAATTCTTTATGTACAAGGTTATAAGCAATTTTTCTATTAAGAAAAGCAAGGAAACTCTTTGAAACTCATTACTCTAAGTAAAAATATCAAACTTTTAACAACAATCAGCAAATTTCTACTCAACTCTTTAAAAACAAAGAAGATTTTTATTTTGAGATTTTTCGTCCCAAAAAATCCTTCAGAGTACGTTTCTAGATAAGATCCAAGATTGCGAGGGGTATTTACAATGTTCTTATACTTGAAGTAAACTAAACTGAAACTATCTAAATAATGGCCAAACCCCCTGTTCTTCCAGCAATAAAAAGAGATAAAGCTACTTGACGCGCTGCAAATATTAAGATTCTTTTAGAGAATTACTTACATAACATCCTGTTAATCTACTCTTGATTATATTTCCCGCCTCTATCATGGCCTTTCTTCTTTCCTTTTAAATGTATTTATATAACATCTCGACAAAGAGATGGAAGAAGTCGGAGGCTGAACAGAGTTTTCCTTTCTACTTTTTTGAAGGTAAAATGTTTGGCACATCCGCACATCGGGATAACCCACTTGGATCGAAACTATATTCGATTCTATTTTGTTCAGGTGTGGTTTGGTGGATGGTAGGAAATTCCAAGGTGAAAAAATGTGTAGTTTCCGACAAAAGAATGTGTTTGTTTTTGCCCTCTAAATGCTAAGAAAACTGAACCAGTTTTTCAAAGGCCATGCGATCAACTTAATGCCAATTACTCATGTTATGTAAGCATGGAGTCCATTCCTTTATCATATATTCTTGCGTTTAAGAATTAAGAAAATTCATAACAAGGAATTTATGGATGGTAACACTATAGGAATGTCCGTTTTGTCATATAGATCCAGCTCGTAATGATGGAATGCATTGTGGGTGGGTTATAAATTCGAGTATTCACGTCATAATCTAAAAGATCCTGATTGGATGACACATTAAAGGCGAAAGAGGGGAAACACAAAGTGGACTATAGGCTGTACTCGTTTGCATTTCTTCATATGAAACGTTTGTGCCACAATGGTCATCGGTAACTGCTTGATCGTGATACGTTTTGGTTTTATTGGAAAGTTAAGAAATTGAGTTCCTGGCGAAATTCAATTTTGTGCCAATGTATGGTAATTCTTATAGGTAAAGATTACAAATTCTTGGCAAAATATTAGACCGTTTTCAACAAGATCGTAAACTATTTAAACTAAGACCTTCAAATCCGCCCGTAAAAACTTTGGCTTACTTTTCAAAACTGGGTGTCAATAAAATTTACTAAATCTCAAAATAAGGAGTGACGAAAGAGGCTAAATAAACCATATCCATCTCTAGAAGGGCTGAAGCACCCACACCAAGAGTGAAATTTCCGAAACGTTACATATTTAAACTCGTAAACTTCCAACCTTGAAGGAAAAATCGCTGACCAAGTGCCGTAAATTTTTAAAAGGAGAAGCCCGGTTGATTGCCAATGTCACTATAACCCAGTGTTTACTCTCTTTGACAGTCAGTCCCTACTGTTATGCTATCATTAATAACATCAAAGACAAATAGAAATATCAGAAAGTGAGGCACTGCGATAGATGAAAGCCTTCCGTTCTGTTTTCGAATACTCTATTGCTTCTTTGGTCGACCTATCAGCTCTTTACTTTCCTCACTCTGACGCAAATAGTATGGCTTTTGAGTCTCTCGAGTCGTTAGAATATTTTTGGTTCTTGGAGGTTATCCTAGATTTTGTTCTTAAGACCTTGTAACTGAAATTCGGTTTGTCTGTTTACTTGAGCAAATATTCATTTTCTCCTAAACTCAGTAGAAAAAATTCGTTTACTGAGAGACAACGTGGATCACGCATCGCCTGTACTCTTCTCACTATCGCACTTTCTGTTAGTTCCATTCGCCTTTGATAATATTGAAGGAGCGCTGGCAACTGTACTTTGACAAAGAAAACTATTCTGATTGATAATAGATGCAAAAAATAATACAATTTGGACAAATTTCAATTTCAACAGATCATGAAGCAATAAGCTAAGATTTAAGTTTCAAATTATAATTTGGCTTTAAATCTCAAACCTAAATTTCAGTGAAGGAAAAAGAAAATTGGTCTCTTTCCCTTAGACTTTTAATATTTGCAAGTAATTTTTTAAAAGACGGTTGCAGAGGTGGTGGAGGGTTGGCTTCGAATTTCACGCCTTGTCGCTCGTGTTTCTATCTTTGTCGAGTTCCTCATCTAAGAATGGATAGGTCTCGACATGAGTTTCATTTGTTACCGTTTAAACATTATAAACAGTCTAACTATTTTCATGCAGAGCGGAACTTCAATTAATAAACGAAAATTGCGAAAGAATAGATTTAGTTATGAAGGATTGTAACGCAATAATGATTAAGGCATCAAGCTATTTCAATCTGTGAATATAGTCTTTTCTATGTGCATGGTTTGCAAAGGCATTACATAATTCCCCAATCCTCTTCTTGGTTCATAAATCTCCTACATTTTGGATTAGTGTCAGAAAAACTACGTTACAATTCGGTACAGAATCAAAGAATTTTAAATTGTCGTATTATTCTAGGCCTGAAAACCCGTACTACCCGAAAAACCGAGTAGCAGTCGCAGCAACTGAGTCTCTTGTCTTGCCAAAAACACAAAACTCATTTATCTAAAAAGTCTGTCAAAAACTAGTTTCATTCGCTGAAATCACTTCCTCGGGGATTACTAATTGACAATGATTCAACAAAGCAATAATTAACAGCGTTGATCCATCCCCTTTTACAAAAAAAGCCAGAATTTTTGAAAAGATGTCGCGTTGTTTCGAGAAAATTTGAAACAAAACGCGCCGGCTGTTGAGCCTATGGTGAAGGGAAAGTTGCGTAGACTGAGCTCTAATGTAGCATCCATCAGCTGGAGCTAGATGCAGAGCAAACTCTTCCATTCAGTTCCCTGGTAGCCATTTGAGTGGCTAGTCAAGTATCACCTGGACCGCGGGGCTTGCGCGGGGTGCAGGGTGTCTGGGGGTAAGTTCGTCTTACCTTGTGCCCCTTGGACGCAGAACGGCAAAAAAGCGGAGACGCTATTTGGAACCAACGGAAAGCTAGCGAACAAAAAATTAGAGCCTATGCACCATCGTGTAAGTCGCCGGTAGAGGGCTTTCCGAACGCGAGACGATCCACGGGCCCTAAAAATAAACCCTGGAGTCGGCGTAAGACCAAGGAAGAATGCCAGTAATTCCTCTAGAGTCTGGAAATTCTATCCTGGAGTTTGGCCCGGGCCATATATGTCGAGGACGCGCCCCTCGCGGAAGAGGAAAAGATGATCTCTCTCCGGAGCAACCCGGCTGGGATGAGCTGCAGAGATAAGAAGATGGAGAGCAGGCTGCTGCTGGATGACTTCGAAGCCCAAACTACTCAGCTATCGTGCTAGTTGGCGTGGGTGCTGCTATTGCTAAACCTAACATACACAAAACCTTAACTACTTTCTCACCCCTGCACTCCACCATGGCAAATGTTGCTCTATTCTTGGAGAAACTAACCGGGCGGGTTTATGGTTAAATACTCATTACTCATAAAGCTGAGTAGCAAAAATTGGTCTTATTTAGGTGGTACTTGATATTAAATTCTCATCTGGAGCATACGTCCAGTGAGCGGCGAGTAAGGCCTAGCAAGGACATAGGCCTGCGATTTCAAGGGACGGTATTAACATAAATTGAGAAACGCATTGCGATATTAAATCAAGATACCACTAATTCCTTCAATGTTACTGGTTCTTCTTCCTTTAACTTTAGACACGGTGTATCGTGCCCAATACCAAGAAGGGGCTAGCGACACTAGGGTGTAGTAATTTAATCCTTAAGGTCGTGTCTTATATAACAACTTGGCTTTAGAATACAGACACGCCTATATGATCTCCTAGAGCCGTAAACTTTGTTTTAAAATAAATTTTGTCGTGAAAAATTTACGGTTGACAAATATTACCGCGTAAAATTCGGAAATATCCCCAAAACTGTCGTTGCTCGTGCGGTTCTTATTGGCAAGGGACCACCATAGATATCGTAAATATATATAAATTGAGTTATACAATAATTAGGACAGCAAATTAATCAAACGAGTAACTGTCGAATCGGTGATAACTTTGACACGTGAATCAAGTCCATAAAATTATGAAATTTATATAGTTTTCTCGTGTCTATGGTGACCCCACCCCTTTGCTGAAGGGGTGTTAATCTATTGGCCTACCAGCGATATCTCGAATCTAGGTTAAGTAGTGACTTATGGGATAGATCTTAAGCGGGGAGTAGTTAAAAGGAAAAACTTACTCAATTCGAAAGATGGCTTCCTGGCTTCCTTTTCCTCGGAAACCTAACGGAACGACCGCGTCTTTGGGGATCTCGGAGCTCGTTTGAACTGCTCCGAGTTGGCCAAGAATAATTTCGGTGTTCAGCAACACGCCGGGTGAAAAGAAATAACAAACTTCCCTTTTGCTTAAAGAGGACAGACGTCACAGATATATCGCGCAAAAAACTCCAAACACCCGCCTTTCTACCGTTTATAAGTATTTAAAAACTCAACTCGGCCGGGCCAAGTTATTATTGCTTCGAAGACACACTCGCGGAAGCTAATATCATTTGATTCTCCGGGATTAAGTCATACTGGCGGAAGGGTTCTTAACCCTCTGCATCTTAACTCTTGGTTGGGGTTTAAGATGCACTTTTTGCTGACGAAATCTTAATTGCCATCTTGAAGGCGATAGCGGAAAGCATTAAGGCAGATATTGCATTGGTTTTGTGATTGTAAAGGTGCTAAAACTCGAATAGACATGCACACATTATTTGTAGATTCCATAAGTACTTTAGCACTGTATAAAGTCTTAAAAAAATAACTTTTGCAGACTTGTGATTTGTTCCAATATAAATCTCTCCAAAATTCGTAATACTTAACACATGGAAGAGTTTAAAAGAACCGCGGGACTTTCCTAAAATTTTAAAAATAACGATGCACTTACGTCATCTATGAAAAATGTTACCTACTATCTAAATATTATTATTTTCACCACGAGATGTCACTACTGACTTTACAGCTATAATGTGTCAATAATTTTATTATATGTTATATAAAATTTAATTGTAAATAATATTAGTTAATAAATAATTTAATTATAGTAATGGGGCTCATTAATTGTAATTTCAATAAATAAGTATATCCATAATTACGCAAGAAGATTTTGCTAGATGGCGCGAGAAAAGCGATATCCACCAGACATAAAGATTTAAGAAAAAACGAGGGGTCAGCTACTCAGCTTAATCTATGTACAAGAGGGCGAAGGGTTAATGAATCTCAGATTAATTTCACTGTGCACCAATTACTGATAACTACTAGTCATTTAATCACGGTATGTTAGGCCTTTTAAAGATTAATTGGAATCCCTTTAGTATAGTCAAATTACCGTGTGTACACCGATTTTACTGAGTGACTGTCCCCTCGACTGTACTTGTGACTGTGTTAAAGATAATTACACAAATATCTATATCTATATAAATCAAAGTCCTGACTGACTGACTGACTGACTGACTGACTGACAGACTGACTGATAATCAACGCCCAGCCCAAACCGCTTGCCCTAGAAGGCTGAAAATTTGCAGGAACGTTACTCATAAGTAGTAGGCGCGTACTAAGAAAGATTTTTCCAATCCGCCGCCATCTTAAAAAATGGCGCCCAGAAATGTAAAAAATATTCTCTATGCAATTAAGTACGCGCGTTTCAACCGATTTCACAAATATTTAGTACACTGGTTTTCTTTAACCTTAAGACGGGCAGAATGGTCTTTCGGGTTCGATTTTTCGCCATCTTTTAAAATGGCGCCCAGAAATGTAAGAAAATATTCTCTATGCAATAAAGTCCGCGCGTTTCAACCGATTTCACAAATATTTAGTACAATGGTTTCCTTTAACCTATAGACGGGCTGAATGGTATTTTAGGTTCGATTTGTTGCCATCTTTATAAATGGCGGCCAAAAACTTAAAAACCCTTCTTTATGGAATAATGTCCGCGTGAAAAGTAATAAAAAACATCCCGACGGGCTGACGGACTGTGCCGAGTGCCTTCGCTCCTAGGGTGCTACAAAAATATTAGTCATCAGTAAAATCTACACATTCTTTATATCATTTTAGATGGAAGTTCTTATTACACGCGAGCGACGCCGCGGGTAACGGCTAGTTTATAATACATACCCTTGTCAGTGCAAAAATGGTTACAAAACGTCCATAATCTATCTGATAGTAATTAACCCCTTAGAGTAAAACATGAAACTATGGAGATCGCGCAACACAAGACTGAACCCTAGGGGAAAATATTTCCCACCCCTTTTCCTATTTAACAGTGACGTCAAATTATATGATTAATTTTATTTTGCAAATTACTTAAATAAAGCTGTCATAATTACTAATTTTATAAAATGTACTTAAAAATAATAATAAAATGTTTTCCTCGGAAATTTGACTTATATTTAAAAATATCTTAAAATTAGTTAGGGGAATTAAAGGCAGATGCAGAAGAAATAAAGGGGGGGGTAGAAAATGAGACCGTTTGCTGAATTTGGGACAAGTTAACGAACCTTCATCATGGGAGCCTTCTCTTCCCCCTCCCCCCCGACTCCACTGTTTCATTTTAACCGTCACGTGACGTCGACTTGAAATTTTAATCATTTCAATGAAGCTCTATTAATTATTACTTTTATAAAATATGCTTATAAATAATAATAAAAATATTTCTCTGCACAATTTGAAGTGTAATTAAAAATTATTGCATAAAATTAGTTGAAAATTAGGGTATAGAGTGTAAAGGCAGATGCAGACCAAATGAAAGGTTAGGAGCGGGGGTGAGAAAAGGGGGCAATTCTCTTACTTAGATCGTTCGGTGAATTTGGGAACATTGCCAAGTTAACGAATTGAGACAGTCAATTTATGAGTCATCGACTAAAGCCGACCGCTTCTTTTTGTCTGATTCCAAAATTAAGTGGCGATGAATATTGCGCGATTTTAATCGTAATTAATTTAAATATTTTTACCATATTTAATATTCTGAGTTTTTATTTCGCTTACAATTAAATGAAGGCAATGGAAATTTTTACGGGAATAACTCTGACTTGCCACGTGTTCCCACATGCAATTAGCAACATGGATGATCCGGACTTTTATCCACGGAAGGGACAGCAGCGTGCCTTTGACTGTATTGGCGTTTGGTCTCCAATGGAAACTAGCCTTAACATGAAATCCTGATCTTTATAAAACTTCGGTAATGACTGATTACGTTGGAAATTCATCTGTACTTCGCCGTCACCCAAACATGGAACATCTTGGAGAAATAACTGTAAGACTGCGTTTATAACTTTTAGGGGTGGTATTAATTGGGGATATTTCAGCCACGTGACCACGGTACAAGGAATTTTGTACGTACATTATATGCACGTATATTTTTGTCTACTACGTACAATGATAATACTACAGGCTCTTGTGGCAGACCCATACTTTATGGCTGGTATTATAAGGATTTGGTATACATTGGCATATATTATTGGTATATTGTTAATTAAATAACATAAATTAAGTTTAAAATACCACACAGGTGGAGGGATGTTTCTGATAAGTCTGTCATGAATTAAGGGGATGTGACCCGGACGGCAAAAAGTCATAGAACATTTTCGACTCAAAATTTCCCAGAGAACGCCTCCCTTCATTTCTTGCAGACCTTTCAGAAACGGCCTGTAGGTTTACGTTATCCAGGGTATCCTACAGTATTCTTAATTATTTTTTTCTTTTAAACTCTCTATTTCCACTCATTCCTTAATAACCCTTGGTTATACACGAGCTAGTGCTCGGTAGACTCCAGCTTTAGGGCATTCAAAGTCATACTTTACATAGATTAGTCCCACAATATTTTGATAATAATAAAACCCTCGCAGCTAGAACAAATGCCTCCGAAACCCTTAAACGTATAAAAGAGATATATATTAAATAAAGCCCTTGGTAGAGTTGTAGGATTCCTTAGGAAAACCTTAATGTGGCGAATGTTATTTTTTCGGTACTTCTTTTTTTTAAAAAAAGCTTGAGGATAAGATGTGAAAGAGGTTCATTGCGGCTTCTGCGGCTTTGATTATCCCCCTTGAAAAGAGAATTCCGGAAATTCTTGGGACTTGGTCCCTTTTTCGTATACTTCTTCGGCAGAATAGTTTGCGCGGGTATACACGAAAAGTTCTTTGGGATTTTTCAAGCGTAAGAAAGACGGGGGCCCGCTATTATTCCTCCAATTGCAGTGCGCATCTAGGCTGGAGCTCGATTCCTCGCCCCTAAGATTTATACCAGTAATTAAGCGAAGCTTCTTGCGGCCGAGATCATCCCATTCCCCCCCCCCTTTAACCTTCTCTTTAAACGACCGGCCCAATTTGCTCCTTTGTCTCTTTACAGCTCTGTAGTTTTCCTTTTTCCTCTCTCCCCTCTCTCTCTCTCTCTCTCACTCTCACTCCCCCTCTCTTTTCTTATCCATTGAGGTCGCTATAAGTTCATCTCCCCTTTTAAAGCTTATATTCGTATGTAGGCAGAAGGTCGCCAAGGGTAAAGCATAACATAACGAAATGGATTTATTTCCGTGTCTATATAGACCATTTTCAAAAGTCTTGTTTTCTTAAGGTAAAACATATAAGGAATGTTTATCCAAAGACGCTAGATATGGCTTCAAACCAAAGGATTTTAGTGGAGAGGTAACCTATAATCTTTGGATCAACAACCGGATGTTCCGCCTTAACTCTGTAATAGGTTTAAGTCTATAGGCTCGTCTGTTTTGATTCGGTTTAGGGATCCTCGTATATCCGACTAAAGGTTCTCTAACTTAACTGTCTTTAGAAAAAGTATATAATATACGGTACAAAGGAAAATGTTTTATACATATAAAAAAACTCAATTGTCGGAATTTCGTTTTAAATCGAGGGGTTCCGTAATTGGGTTGGATATCTGAGTTTGCCTGGAAAATGAGGCAACCTGAAACCATAAGCCAATCACATTCTCTATAAGTATATGTCGAAAGGATATTTGATACGCTTTGAAAGGGTATAGGGGGCATCTCGTGGCGGTAAATGTCTCATAGAGAGTCGTCTCCTGGTGGCGAAACCATCACCTACTGTGAACTCTATCGTTTCCTTAACCTCACTCGACAAAGGAAATAAATCACGGTGAGCCACGGCTTTGATTTCATAAACGCCTACGGCAGACCCATACTTAAGAGTTATAGCGTTATGCTGAAACTGATCTTGGGAGTGTCTTTCAGGCTGCTAGTTTAGGTAGTACCTTGGAACTTTATGTAAGGCTCACACGCGGCAAGCTTAAGCCTAAGGATTTCCATCTCCTCGGGGGATTTTGCAATTTAGTTTACCAATTTAATATACCCTGCTTTTCAGGTTCTCTTTTTTTATAGAAACTGCTTTTTATTATTTTTATCGTCGCGATGTTTTCAGATTTTGATCCAAATCGAATCATAAAATTGAGAAATATTTTGCCTTTGGAAATTCATGGAACTAAATTAGAAATATACCTGATGTGTAAAGATATGAATTTATCATAATAATCCAGGAATCTTGTTTACTGTCTGTTAGGCCTAATTCAACTTGGAATAGTTTTAAGTCACGTGTCAATAAGGTGAATGCGAGGTTATAGATGACGTAACCTTTTATGCAAGTTGGTCCTCATTGCGTTTATGTCCTTAATCCTTAGTAAGATCCGCTTTGGTTTTGACTCCCGAAAAGAATGGGTGTGGAAGCAGTGCCTCAAGGAGGCATTCGCGGTATTTTTCGAATCGATGGTAATCAGAGGCTACGTAGCGCTTTAGTCCATTCTTTAGTTCAGAGCCAATAGAAAATGGCGTACGACATGCTAGGCCTGTTTCTTTCTCCTAGCTTTAAACTATATTGAATCTAATTCAGTGAATGGATGGTTTTTGAGCCCAGCAAAGCCAACGATCGGATTATGCGGCATTCGAGGGTCGTTAGCGTTCCTTTCGCACCCTATCTTTACCCTTAAAGTTCATACGCCAGCCTCAAATATTTTCTTATATTATCAAGTTAATATCCTCAATAAAACCGAAGATCTAAATTAAATTTCGAAATGACAATCAAAAGATTAGATATTTTAAATTCGAAACATGGAAACATTACATTAGTAACGAAGATACGCGCAATTAAAATTTCTTACACACCCTAACCCTTATACATCTTTGTAATGTTGTATGGGAACTGTAACTGACCATAAGCCTCTTCGATGTAAGACCATAGCAATTTTACCGTACGCATTCATGTGCACTTTTTAACTCTGTTCCTCTTTTTCTCGAGTAAAAAGAGTTCCAAACAAAAGAAAGTAAACGACTGAGGAGAGCTTTGCGGTGGAAGCTAACTTCGCCCCTTAAAAATTGCTACGAGATAATCGACGGTTAACTCGAGAAAGAATTCTCTGTTGGGACATTGCTGGGAGAAGGTTAAAAAGAATGTTGGCCTAACTTCCATTCACTCTCTCGAACCATTTTGTTAGAGAATATCAAAATATCGATTTTACTTTCTTAGTTTTTCTTTTTTGGGAGAAGATTATAGTTGGGTTTTCCTTAGAAGAAGCAAAGAGAATGTAGCAAGAGGAGTAGAAGCTAACGCTTGAGAATTTGTCTCTTGCCTTTCAGTTTCTACTTCCAGTTTTGTTGTAAATGTTGCTGTTTTTTCAAAAGGATATTCATTTTGTTAGCACTGGCTTGATGTTGAGGATAACCCAAAAATCTAAAAGTGACATGTAGTTCTCTAAAAATTTCGTAATGCCTTGCCGAATGGTAGTTTTCTATTCCTTTCGTGATATTCTCTCTGTAGGAAGTGAGTTAGAAGAATAGGACCATGTAATGCATTTTTGACTCTAGGGAAATTGAGGTCTACCAGCACCGTGAGAAGAAAATGAGTTTTATTCAGTTGGCTTTCTGGTCAGCACTCCTTACAAGGCCTCTTAGGCTTTTCATTTAGTTACCTTCACGAAGTACCCTGATCGCATTAGTTTGGCTGGACATGATTCCATTGTAGCACATCTCTCTGAACACCCATTTTGATGTAAACCGTGATTTGGACGAATTAGACTTAGAAACCGAGACATTTTCGTTGCTGAAACATTGTGCGATTAGGTTTATTCAAGAAGCGATATCTAGTTTATTAGGGAGAAGGTATAAATTTGTCACATTTCCAGCTTTATCTCCAGTCCAATCGTAGGTCCGGAGTTAATCCCCGCCTCTAAATTACAACCAGCATCTCATTGGTTCTTGGAGACTCACGTCAGCGCGACGCGAATGACGAAAGTTACGTATTTTCCGACTGAGGGGAGGCGAAATAGCCCGGGACTATGGCGCGCGAATACTTAGGCATCTTATACCATCTCCCAAATAAACTAGATATCACTTCTTGGTTTATTAATATCAGACGTATTTATCTAATATTTATTGTAATTGGGCCTATTATGGTTAACGACGTTAGATATACTTGGGCTGTATCAGGAAATAATAGAAGCGACACCTGGAATTTGCTCCTCAAATCTCTATGATGAAACTTCCTAATTTGGGAGGGTACATTGGTTGAGCCATGTGTCCTCAATAAAACAATAAATACAAACCCATGCCACAACCATAAACACCGTAATACTTCCCTGTGTCTCTTCTATGTTTTCCTGGTTGAATGTGTTTCCGATGAACTGATTACAACTAATTTTTAAAATGTAAGAGAAAAATGTGTTATTCATTGAGATCACTGAACTCTGTTAGCTTTTACAGTCGGGTTGGATTCCTTTTAACATCGGAAGAGAAAAAACACATCCGATTTGTCGAGTAATATAAAAACAACCTTTTTCCAAGGTGCACCCATTTCAAATATTATTGTTTGTATAACCTTATCTATAGATAGATACCCGCATATAACTTCGATAAATTAAACCAATTACCAACCATATTAAGTGCTAGGAAGTAGTGTACGAAGAAAAGCTCTTATTTTTCCTGGATTTCCTACAATAATCAAAGCATTGTTTAGAATTAAGGACGACTTTCTTTTATCAGTAAGTGTAGTTAACACCTTGGAAATAAGTTTTTTTTTGCTATTCTTGTTTTAACCGCATTGGATAAAAAAGGAAAAGGGAGCAAAAAAAAAATCAGGAAAAAAAGTCTCTTTATTTTCTACTAAATTGTTATCGGGGACTAATCTGCTTTCCATTAAAGTGTACTTTTTTTCCTTTCTATTTCTCTATGTTCCTTTTTTTCTTTAAATCCTGGACCCTCGTGACAGTGGTCCCTTAAATATTGATTCCTTTTCTTTCCTAGATTTTTCTTTCGTTTCAACTAATAGTCGCGTGTAGGTCATCGATTTTTACTTTGTTCTTGCCCTTCTTTTAAATTATGCTAGTATTTTTCATTTGGAATTGAACTAGCTAGCCATTGTACCACCGAAAGTTCAAAATTGTTGTTTTGGGATGGTCGATTTCATTATAAATTGGGCATACTTTATTTCGTTTATCTATACTCTGAAATGAATCGAAAACTAATTACAAGTACATTTTAGGGCTTATTATCAAAAGTCTATATATTATAGCAAAAAGTATCGGTTTCTCACCATTTTAAGTTGTTGCCACCTAACTAATGTAGCAGACGATGCAAGTCGAGCTCTCGGCCAATCACACAGTTTTAAGTACATCATTTTTAAAACTAGCTTAACCAACCTTTTATATAGAAATGAGAAGTCGTGATTATGAAGTTTGAAACATCTTATTTATTAGACAATTATTTTTCGCTCTGACTTTCAACACAATTTTGCGAACTATGTTACGCTTTCACCATCAGTACGCGCAAAATACGAGAAACAGCAGGTACAGTGAATAGGCCTAGGCGTAGTTCTCTCTCTCTCTCTCTCTCTCTCTCTCTCTCTCTCTCTCTCTCTCTCTCTCTCTCTCTCTCTCTCTCTCTCTCTCTCTTAAAGGGGGTAGGAAAATAGGGGATACGGGTATGACCTGGCACTCTGTCGCCTGCTTGATCGAGACATTTAGTTTTAATGTATATACTTTTGTTATTATACGATATTCACTTTACATGGAAACAAAACCAACCGTTTTAGTGTTGGAAATGTAATGTTCAATCTACAGTCTACACAAACATTCTCTTTCCAATAAACCCGCTGTTACGACAGGCTATTCATTGGGGGAAACCCTTCCGCCTTCTTTATTCTTTTAGTCCGTGTTTGGGAAAATTTGGTGACCGGTGCCTCTGCTCCCCATTATCCTTAGTCTCCTTTGTTTAATATCTAGCCTGAATTCCATTCAAATTCGCTCTCTTTATTCGCTTTTAATTATTTATGGGACGTTTTACGGGTTTGAAATAAGAAATAAGCCTTTGTTTTGGGAATGCCTTAGACTCTCTAGCATCATTGATTTTATTCTCTATGCGTTCAAGTTCAATTATGGGGAAGGATTATTTTTATTTTTGTCTGTTGGATTTAAATTTTAATGTGCAAAAGTTCGAAGGCTTTCGATTATTTAACTTAATTTTATATAAAGACCCGGAAAACAGGGAAACAGATTAAACTAAAACACACTTAATATGATAAGGCTTCTTTTTAAAAGAGTATGTGAAGATTTAAGGACTTTCATTGGCTGTACACAATCCTATTGTTAATTTTATTTTGTGTTAAAATCATGAATGTTAAATAATGTGATAGGAAATCAGAGTGCTTTAACGATTCCAAACCGGATTCTAGAGAATCAAGTTTAATCTAAGTTTGGCAACAATGAAGGGGGGAAGTAAATTAGATTGTGACTGGACACTTTACAATTACTTTTTCGCTACAGAAATACAAATGCAACTTCTTAACGGTTGAGAAAATGAGATAAGAAACATTTTCGGTCAAATTGAAATGGAATTTTAGCCTACTGTTAGGCCTATATTTTTTCTCTTTGTTTAGTATGAAATATTCAAAAAACCATTGTTGTTGTTTTTTTGGGTTTTTTCATTCAACTCTCGCATCATATCCGAATTTCGTAAAGGGGTTTCAAGAAAATTTAAAATTCCTTTTTATTTCTTTTATTTTTTGATATAAAAAATACTTTGAGAGAAATACAATTTATATAAAGCAATAGCAGAAAGCGCAAGCCTGGCTGTATTTAGAGTTAGGCTCTCTCCTACCAGATGGAAGTGGAAGATTTGCTTTGGTCGATATAACCCACCGCCGCCACCAGTTTTTCGTAATAAAACTCGGAAGGAGGAGGCGAATTGCAACTGTACATAGTTGGTTTTTGGAAGAGAAATCTTTTGAACTGGAATAATTTGTTACATCATGGTTTTCCAAATGCAGCTTGCCCCAGTTTCTAATTTTCTGAAGCTTGTATTTTCGCTTGATGCTTTTTTATATCGTTAGAGACAACTTGTATTAATGTCTACAGAGCGTATTAAATTGTTTTCGAACAAAAATCCTTATAGGGAGTGAAATTCCAATTGGGATGACAGTGGAGGTTTGTGCTTTAACGTAACTAGCACCACATTCCCTTAACATCACGTAAACAATGTTTCGAAATGTGGGTTGGTAATTAGGCAATTCTCCCAGGTTTTGGTTTTTATACTCTCTTTAATATACTGACTTAAATTTTGGTGGTGTATGCTGATAAGCCTTTAGAAATAGAAGATATTTTAGTGTAAATTCAATTTAGGCTACTTTAAATTAGCTTTGACCCTATTGCCCATGTGGTCCCAAAAATATGGCTTGAAGATATCTTAATTGAAACTTTAGCATCCTGAAGCATTCTTTCTCATGAAATTATCATACGCGTAAGTAAGATATCTGGTTTCATTTCGTCCTTCCATTTGACACGTAGCGAAGAAGTTCAAAGAGGATTTTCCCCAATCTATATTTGGTATATATTGAAATTGCAATAATTTACTTATTCGTATATGCGAAGAAAATCCAATATATGGCGATATTTCCACACCCGTGCAGGATCGGGACCCAATCTACCCACCCAATTTGCAACCAGTAGTAAGAGGAGAAATATTCGATTGCGAAAATTATTGGAGGGGTTTCGAAGCCCGGGCTCTTTTCTTCAGGTTTCTATATCCAGGGTAAGGGCTCGATGGCCACCTTGATGAATGATAGGACCTTTATAAGGAGGCATGCAAATAACGAGGGTCTCCGATGGAAGCGCCCCGCAGAAAGTATTTACGAACGAGCTGGAAAAAAAGTATAGGTGGTTTCCAACCTTTTTCTCCTTCAGTGTATATATTTTTTGAGTTGAGAGCGGTGGCGTGGTGCCGTGGCGGACTGCGAGCGCTGGCAGCGCGTGGCAGGACGTCGTGAGACGCGAGCAGCTGCGCCCCTAATTGGCTATTGATTGACGCCGGGCCGCGTCCATCGGGAAATATAAGGGGGTGTTCAGTCGACGTTCGTCCAAGAAGCCTGGAGAAAACCAGGCTGGAAAGAAGGAATCCCTTTTCATTCTCCAAGCTAGCTTGCTTTCACGATTTCAGGTACACCGTTGCACCAACCATTCGGGGACTCCGTTCGTTCTCTCTGGTGTTGTAGTGTAGTCAGTACCATTTGTTTATGGATGTCTGACACATTTCAACTGCAATGTTTTAGCATTCAATGTGAAAACCAACCGTTAGAGGTCATTGGAAAAAGAAGCATTTCTTCCAGAGTTTGAAGAATGGACTGTAAACTGACCCTCTCTACTTTGAAAATAACTAGAGGTGCAGTTGGAGCAAAGTAGTGGAAAGTCTTTATATTGGACCGTCCAACCTGTCCTCCACCCGTTCTCTTTACCTCCTTTCTATGGCTCCTCCTCTTGTGGCTTACGAACGCGGCGCTCTCTACCGACGGCGGTCTCTTTCCGTAGCGTACGCATCTCGCTGGGACTGAACCCCTCTCTGGCCGCTTTTCCTGAACGTTTCTCTTCTCTTTCTTCTTCTTCTTCTTCTCCGCCGCCGCCGGACCAAATGTCGGTGTTTTAACCTTGCCATCTCGCTCGACTCTCGAGTCTCTCTGCTCGGATCTCTTCCTAATGTCACTCGTTGCCTAGACTCGACTCGAGTAGAAGCGCAACGCGTAGACGCGAGAATTTTGCTCGTGTGTATCGTCAGTTACTCGCTCTTTTAGGGACTCCCGAAATATTATCGGTTCCCGTGAGTCCGAGTATAGTCTTAACGGAGACCTTCTCCTCTAGTGGACTGAGATTTTCCCCGTCAATTCTGGAAAAACCTTTCAGACTGTTACGGACAACCGAGTTCCGGTTTTAAAGACTATCGGTGGCCGATATTTTTCGGGCAAACTTCGATTGATCGCTTCTCTCGATCGACATCGGCTCAAAAAAACTGTTCTTCGTCTTCTAACGCTTTTATTCTTCGGAAAGAAAAGCCATCCTAACGTGGATATATCCACCTATAGGTAAAAGGACTTGGAACGTGAGTGTTTTTAACGAATAGTTTTGTCGTTGGTGCATCAATGGGAATGGGTTCTAGGGACTGCATTTTATTTTTTGCCTGCTCTGGATCCTGATCTTTCCTCGAATCGTTTGTGGATGATTAGGCCTTACTTTTCGCCCCAATACATTCTAGGAATGAAACTTAATGGAAGGGTTGTGAAGGGGGTTCTTACGTATCATTTACTTGATTGTATTGGTGATATCTTACTTTACGATAAGTATAATGTTGTTAATGCGTGATTGCAGTTTGTAGGTTTAGTTTAATTTTGAGATTAGGGCTAAAGAGAATTTACCCAACAATTAAGAATGTATAAACTTTGAAATCTACGAACACTCAAAATAAACAGAATTTTATTAAGTGGTTTCGAATTCGGGCTTGCTTTTAATCATCAAAAATTTAATTCGGTTTAGATTGGATTGACTGTATGCTAATCGAAACCTAATAATTAGGTATTGGTACCATAAATCCGAGAAATATACTGTCAGAACATTACGAATTAGATATTTGTCATATAATACGGGGAAGTAGGATTTTAGGATTAACCCAATACACGAGAACAGCGTGTTTGTCAAAGCAAAATACAGCCATACCCATTATTAGAGACTGCTCAAATTTACGTGCCAAAGCTGGGACAACTGCATACGATATAGCTTTGCTTAGAGACTGTGGGATTATTCAATCATTTCTGGATTGCAGCCTATCTCATTTGGTATTCCAAATTAAATGCCAGTTTCTCTTTATACGTCGTTAATATCTTTACCTCATTTTACCATATTTTATGAATTTAAACTTCGCAGAGGTTGGTTCTGCCTTTAGATTATTAGCGTTTGTTTAATATTTACATTTATTTATGATGAAATTCACCACTTTTAATAATATAATTAGCTTAAGCGGCTTTCAATTTTCAACTTTGAATTATAAACGAGCTAATTACCAACCATCGTTTTTATCGTTGTATCTTTTGAAACACGAATCAATAGAAATGTTAACCGCTTAATGTCACTTAGATGTGTCGTAATATATTTAATATTTAAGTCTTTAATACAACTAATGATGCAATAGTGTTATCATTCACGTACGACTACATTTTTTTTAATAAATGACAACGGAATTAGGGCAATTATAAATTTCAATTGCTCTGTACCCGTTTATGTGATGAACTCATTTTTGTGTCAGTATTAAATGTCGCCGATACATTGAGCGTGAAAAATTCATTGGAAGCTATAGTGGTTTAGATCCGAAGAGCGGAATTATGTGGGCGTCTTTAATGCCTCTGTTATATTAATTAGCGACGCGTACTGTTACACACCCACGACAATTACAAAGTATTTTTTCTACATTTTCTATTGCCATTACATTAAAAATCAAAGAACTTTATCGATCGACTGAAATAATCGCGAGAAGCCCTTGAAATGTGTGCCCGTCACGAAAGGTATATTGTCTAGATCAATAGACTAGGTAAATATGCAACGAAACGGAAGTAGCATTAATTATAATATAAATAAAGAGTATTTCCTTAATTCGGATTGATTATTGAAAATGATATCGTGAACGAATATGTATTTGGTGATACCAGAGAGAATTTAAATCTTGATTTACATAAATTATTTTAAAATCCTCGGTTTTTTTTATTATATTTACGAATTTGGGTTCCATTAACAATGGTCTTGTTCATATATGATTTTAAAATAAGTTTCATGAAAACTTTCATAATTAACCATTTTTGTCAGAAAACAACGCCGCTCTCTTCGTGGGTCTGCAGTGTTATTATAACGATTTTCTAATACAAAGCTTAAACTTGAAACTGTAAATTAAAATGCAAATTCCGAAATATGGGCGTACCTTTAACCAATGACTAAGTAAATATTTCTCTCCTTTATCATAATAATAATAATATAGAATATATATTATGGAGTATACTGTTGCCAAGTGCAAGTCCAGACTCGAAGCTTCAAATGTAACAGGACCCTAGCTTGAGGGTCGAATCCGTATCAACTTTGTTAAAACTTTTCCTTTACCTGGGTAGGTTTAAGAAGGGTAATTTATATTAGTGTTTGCTTTAAACGTCATTTCGTCATAAAATTTTACGTTTCGTCACTTCGAAGTTTTTATTACGTAAATGTTTCGGAGTACGCTTGGAATTGCGTTTCGTGGGGTTGGATACAATAAATTGTGTCCGATAATTTTAACACAACCCGGAAAGAAATACCGGAAACTTGAAAATTTATACTGAAATATTGGAGATTGAATAGTGATTTGTTTAAAAAAAATATATCAAAAATTAATAGTTGACTAAACGTACTTCAGTTTTGGTTTCTGGCACATGCCAATATTATAGGTGTCGGCCATTTTGATAGAAGAGTGCTAGGTGATTGCGTTATCTCCTTTTCTAAGTTATAATCGAATAAGACACTTTAAGAGTGTAGTTATAGGTGCATGTTAATATTTAGTCAGGATTCGTTCTCATTGACGACTTTCGTGTCATTATCATGACTTGTTAATCAATTGTGTTTAATTAGCATGCAAATAAAGAACGGTTCCATAGGGATTCATGCATATAACTACAATTATGGTGGTGATATAAAAGAACCGAGTATAATGGATTTGAAAATCCCGGGATCATGGCACCAAAATCCATTTATTTTTGACATTAGTTTTTAGACAATACTATCTCAATTAGAACTAATTATATTTTATAAAGAAAGTTTTTCTGATAGTTAAGGTTAAATTAATGGTTAGCACCTTCAGTTCTCAAAAATAGCAACTGTCCTCTCCCTTACACTTTCCAAGCAATAAGGCACTATTTTTAGGTCGGCATTTGTTTTAACGGTCGTTTTCTTACACGTAGTAGCTTGCCTTTTAATTAATTTTCACCATTAGTTTCCGGTAATTATTGTTCAAGGTATTTTTGCAGTATATTTAAAGGCAGTCCCAACTCTCCACCCTCTCTGTGTAATGTATATTATCACCCGGTTGGGTTGACCTATTACGGAAACTTAAGAATCTCATTTGTTTTTGTTTTTCAATACCCTCGGGAGAGTTGAGGTCGTAGCGATCACCGGATTCAGTGTTTGAGAATTAGTTATTTTAGTTAAAACGATAAAGAGCAATAGTTACATTCAATTAGGCGTAATTGAATCATAATTAAAAGTTGAAGAAAATGATCCAAAAACGTGTATTACTTTATTTACAAGTATTTTCTTAAGTTGAAACTTCAAAAGAACTTAAACATAATTTGGAAGTAATATTTATAAAGCTCCTCAGATTTTTTTTCTCGGCTAACTTGAAAACCTTTAGGTCTAGAATGCTAAACGTTTTTTACACTTTTTCCGTAAATATATCGTTCTAGAAACGTGAATTTTCTTTAAGTTGAAATTTAACAATAACTTTTTCAAGCTAAATCTAATTGAAATCAAAGCTGCCGCCCTCAATAAGTTCAAAAGAGTTTACGTCTAGACATTTTCATACACGTTTTTAGGTCAATTTTTAACATTTATGTGTACTGAAAATACTTCATTTGAAGTATAACTCATTTTTAAGTAGTAGGCCTATCATCATCGCAACGTTTATAAGTAAATTAAGTTTATGAATAAGTTTTTATTAAACAGGTGCATGATTTTAATCCCCATAAAAGGTCACCACCAATCACTGAATTTTTCTTTTGGCGTGATTGTTGATGCCAACTTTTGAACTTCAAGTAGATTTTCTATTTGATTAAGCAAGATCGAGGTGGAGAGAAATGCGCGGTATAAAAAAGGGTGCGGATAAAAGTTACGAAACGCGATTACTCTATGCTAATCTAGAATTTTTGGAGCCAGGAGGGACGGAGATAGAGGCGCCAAAAACCAAAAGAGGAGAAAAAGAAGAAGAAAATTGCGAAGTTAAGGGAGTTAGGGTTAAGTGGAAAAGTTCCTTCCATTATAATACCATTCGACAAAGAAAAACGAATACATTTAAAGGCGTACAAAAGGCGTAAAAGCTGCGTTCATCTCCGCTTTCACTGTATTGCCTTCATTGCCTTTGATATATCACTCCTTGATTTCGTTATTCATTAACGTAAAAATCTGCTTAAGCTTGCTTATTGCCAAAACCAAGTATATGAACAACTAACTAGCGGTAGTCAATATTGGGTTGCAATTTCATCTCTCAAACAATGTATCTCTTACTTACAACTCTGGTCTCAAAACACTAGTTCTGATAGCGCTACTTAACTTGGTATAAAGAATTCTGTTTGAGGTTACAGCGACTAGAATATAGTCGTAATTTACAATAAGAATTATTTAAATAAAAGGACAAAGACTAAAAATATCCATGTAATGCAATTTATAAATGTTATATAATTCAAGCTCTTATAGTTGGTGTCCTTTAAATCCTTATAAATAGTATATAATCAGAGTATTTTTGGCATCAACAAATTTTCTCGTCCAAATTTTAAAAGAAATTTGTGAGGCTATCTTAGTTAAAATCGCCTTTATTACAAAACTAGGTTAAGCATCGTAGGTTTTAGGGGCCAATGTAAGGGAGCCCATATCTCCGTAGCTAAGTGTTGTAGGCCCCATGTTCTTTGACACTATTCACTCAGTTTGACCCTAAGAACACTTCCTTTAATTTAAGGAAGGCTTATCAGAAACATCCTATAATTTTAGCACTACAATTGTCATACTATAGCCACAAAATAGTTCATCGAAAGACAAACATACGTCCTTTTTACAACGGAACCTAATATTTTTCGGATTTTCTAATCAAAGTCCTTTGGACTTTTGGTTTCTCCATAATTCCGATAAGGGGTTCCGTTCAAGGCGCTCGTACAAGGTCGATAAAGCGATGAGGACACAGCGTCTACTATCGAATTACCAGATCCTTTATCGGCCATAAATAAAATTACATTGATTTGGTTTTCTAATTATAATGCTTCGTGTATATACCTTTATATATACTCTTCCCTTTTATGGGAAAGTTTTAGCCGCGGTTACGCTTTGCGGAAAACCAGTGTTACTAGATTATCCTAGAAAATGTGCACTATCTATAACTATATTCTATACCACATAACCGTATTAATTAATTAATTAGGTTCGAACATTTTCCCCCATAGGGACACCTCATTGTAGTGATAAGATTATCGGCAATTTGAGATTGAAAGTGCTTTGAGACGCTATACTGAATAATAGGGTGACTTCACCTGATAAGAATAAATACTATATTTTACTTTAATACTAACAATATAGTATACCAAGCATTATTTCACATAATTAAGTTGTTCGCGAAAAAAGCTGCAATTATAATATATTTCTCTCGCGCCTATCGGCTGGCTTCTCCGTGCACGCGCGTGTACAGCGGGATAAACATTTCTACAGGCGCTCATAAGAAATATATGGGCTGATAAACCCCTGTAAGCGCGCTTATCCGTAATTACACGTAAATAAGTATTTTGTTGCTGATTACTTAAACCCCAGATTAATCAAAGTTAAGTGCGATAAATTAAGTTCGAATATTTATTTTGTACCTCTTGATTTAATCATTTAAGTTGGGCGTCCATTAGTAGGTTGTTTATACGAAGTCGTGCTGATCTAGGCGTTTATATAGGCGAGATATTAAATTGTTAATGATAGTTGAATGATCGTTCCGGTTGTAACGATGGTCTTTTCGTTTATATCTGCGCACGCAAACTAAAAGTGCCAAAAGGTTTCCATCTGCAAAGGAAATCTCCACGCGTGTTTGTTAATAGTAAGGGTGTCGCTCAAATCAAAGAACTAAAATTAAAAATGGTTATTTTTCGATCGTGGGATTTTTAATATAATAAAACTTTCTTTATTTGTTATACCATAAGTTTATAAGATATATCGCATAAGTATGACACTACCTATACTTTTTAATGCTAGAGACTTCCTGAAAGCGTGTTCGAGAACGACAAGCGAGAATTGACTACACTCGGTTAATTTTTGCAGTGCATCTTCCCATTTAGTGACAAGCTGTCAGTAATCAGTGACAAACTTATGGAAAGTATCTTATAAACTTATGGTTTTAGTCGAAACTTTAAAGTATATTAACCAGGCCTAATTAGACGAGCTTGTGTTGACTTTTAATCCTTATAACGTCTCTTTTGGTGGCAGCCGTTCCCCTGAAACTTCAAGATTAAACTTCAGCTATTTAATTAGTTATCCGGGGGATTTTTTGACGACGGTTTCCAGTTTCTTACTAACTTTTTAAACTCTCTCTCTCTCTCTCTCTCTCTCTCTCTCTCTCTCTCTCTCTCTCTCTCTCTCTCTCTCTCTCTCTCTCTCTCTCTCACTCTTTTTAAAGTTTAAACTATAATCCGAAGCTGGTCGCGCTCTAGTTTCCTGGTGCCAAAAACGAAGGGAGTAGACATGTAGGCATATATAGCCTTTGAGAGTAAAAAAAATTTTGAAAAGAAGTAAAAAGCGGTTTGCAATTTCCTAGAAAGGATTGAAACCTAAAACTGGCAAAGGGATTTTGACTTCCCCCTATTGTCCAGGGAGAGAAGGAGTTCTCGCTTAATCCAAGCGGTTTTCCGCTTCGAAATTCTTCCTCGTTTTCCGTCATATCCCTTGGGTTTTAGACCCCTGCCCTTCCCACAATCGTTCAAGAGTTAATGTAGAATATTTTCGAAGTAACGATATTTTCAAAATGAAACCTACGATTAATATTTATTTCGAATCTTTCTCGAGCTACGTTGCACTTCCATGATATTTTATACTAACATACGCTCGTCAATAATCCTCCTTGGTTTTTTTAGTTGTTTCTCGGGACTAAATGTAGTATATGTAATGGCAGGGAGTATAACAACAATATGGGTTATCTCGTTCATTCTATCCTACCTTTCCATGCACTGTTTTAGCGTCAATTGGAGGCAAATTCTAGGCTATGCATGCATGAAACTTCTTTAAATATTCACCGCACCAGGCGTATTTCCCCAAAAACCTCCTCCTTAGAAAATTTCCCGGTTTAGCCTTCGTGCTCTCACGCTATTCGATTTTCTCAAGTTTCTATTTTTTTTCTTTGCTCTCATTGCTTTATTCATTTCAAGCGTTTAGGTCTGTACTGGTAGATTATGAATTTGTTCTTCTTTAGACCATGTATGTTTTAGATTTGTTAGTATTAAGTTTCAAAATTGTTTCAGTCTAGTAACCGCATGTTTTTGATAATAGGGTTAGTTTTTGATTTCACCTCAAATAAGACTTCACTTCTAGTAACTTCCTGACAACCTTCAACTGGCATAGAATGGAATGATTAGTAACTTCGTGAATAGCATAGTTTTCAATAGCAACAAATTGACCATTTGCAAGCCCTAACCATTGATTATTTTTAGACTTTTTTTTGTGTTATTTCACGTTTTCAGTTGTAGAAGTTCCTAGATTTTAATATAATTTTTACTTTTCAAATTGGTAAGATAAAACAGCCCAATTATGGGAGTATATTACTCGGTGTATTTGAGCTAAGCTTAAATTGTCAATTTTGCTTCCAACACGTGTTTCGCACTGCCTTAACATTGCTATTCCTTTCGCCATATAAAGCCCTCTCACCTTTGTACGTAAGACTATTTCATGATGTAAACAGAACCTTTGAACTTGCCATGTAACGAAAGTACTCATCCACTTACGTAGTCCTATTTCTCTATTTCGGTGACGTTTCGATTTTATTTTTGACCATATTGGACTATGGTGTTGTTTTTTATTCTTTCTGAATCTTTTTATCGCTTACGATAAGACAGTAGTAGTGATGTTGGATTGAGCTTAGAAAAAAACCGATGCCAAGTCAGTATAGGTGTCTGTAATGTCTTTATTTATAGTTTCACACGGCGCACTACAACAGAGCTATCTTGTATGGGATAAAGACATAGATCTCTCGTAAAATACTTTTGTAGCTCCCCCTTATTTTGGACTTTTGTCACGACGTGAGATTTGACTTCGTTATTCGTTCTGAAAAAAAATAAAAATTCTTGTGTTTTTGATTTTACAATCTCAAAGGAAAAGCTTCAGCGCTGAGTTGACAAATAAATTTTTGTTTTCAATATGCATGGTCATCTATAATTTTGAAAACCAAGAACTTTGTGTTTATTGAGGATTAAACTAAATAAAATTATATTATAACCGCATATTAAGTAAGTATAGGTGTGCCTTAGGTGCTTACGGAACCGAAATTTAACAGACTGTAGCGCCATCTTCATTTAAACTTTCTATTACTCGTTCAAAATCCAAACGGGAACTTAAAAGTGTCATGTTCTTCGTGATTTCCTCCTTTTTTCAAGTCATTTTCAAGTCAGGTTGAGGTAGAGATGCCAGTAAGGGATATTTTCAGAGTTAGGTAAATGCCCCAACAGGAGACGCCCCTCTATTCGTGAACGTAGCAAATATTTCGACACATACTTATGAAGAGTATTATAGGGTTATGATTATATGATGGCTTACTCCTCCACCTATATTGAATCAAAGCCAAATATAGCTCAGGAAGAAGATAAATTATGGAACACAAGAAAAACGTTTCTCAAAATACATTATTCATTTATGGTGTTACTGACTTAAGAGATTTAAACATTATTTGAATACGCATTTATTTTTTTTAAAGCAGCACTTAGAATAAATTAAATATACGAAGCGTTTAAAAATCTTTCATAGAATTTTCACTGACTATTTTTTCGTGTGTTTACTTTATTGAAAGAGAGAGAAAAAAAAAGAAAATCTATAAAGCAAATCCTCGAAACATCATACTGTTAATCGACTTTTCGTGTTCCCTTTAAAATTGAGTGTTTTTCGTTTTAAGTTTCTCCGCCCATCTTTAAAAAGTAAAGATAAAACCTTAAGAGAGAACGCGAAGGGACTTATTTTCAGGGTGTTTGAACCCGTTGTTTTCTTGTTCAAATCAATAGGAAAATACTCTCTTCACTGAGATTTCTTTCCTTTGCCTAAAAATGTCTGTCTCCTTAGAGTAAATAACTTAAAGAGTTGTGAATTATACTTCCTATAAGAGTTTCAATTTCATCCGGGGGGGGAGAAAACCGCAGAAAATTAGCAATCGTGAGTATATATATAATGGGTTTCTTAGAAAACTTCCTGGGTTATTTACTCTTATTTCCTTTCCTAATGCCAACGGGAGGGGGGGGGCGTCTCCAGCGTTTTATCTCTTCATATGAAAGGAACCCAAAGTTGAAGAGTGAAATGTCTCCGTGTCCTATCCGCAAAAAGGCGCCAGCCAGAGGTTGCGAATCTGACCAACTTCCTCTTAACATTTTGTTTCTGGAGCATCCAGAGAGCTTTCAAAATATTACGTTACAACCGAGGCATAAGAAATAAGTTCCGTATACTCTCCCCTAACCGTAGCTACTCATACGCAACTATGGGTCCTAGCACCGTTAATTTCGAGTACCGCGGACCCACGGTTGATTTATCTGAAGATAAGCTGCAACAATTTTGTTTGAATTGTGCTCGTGTATACCGCGGGAGAAGATTCTGACACGAAATTAAACGTTGACATCCTAAGCCTTGGTCACTCTCGCCTGACGCGAGTATAACGCTACACCCCGACTCCTCCTTGAAATAAAACTCTGTGCCAACTCATAGTCCGTCCACTTCGGAAAAGTGGAATAGAAACAAATCTTGAAAGGTTAAATTTATGCTTAGCTTTAGAAGGGTTCATCAGCGTTTTGCCGTATTCCCCTAGACATGATGGACACAGTAAGGGAGCTTTACTGTGTATATACTTAGGGAGAAATGGGGTCGAAAAACTCCCCCATATTTGGCTTAGGCAATATGCCAAAATAAAAAAGCTAGGCATGCACGCTAACGTTCGGAGTTTTGCTGTGGGATTGAGCTAAAGGTTACGAACTTTGCCTGGCAAATATATCCGAACATTTTGAAGAGATGCTGTGAAAAAGGGGGAAATGGGAGACCCTTTAGGACGTGTGCTAGCTGGAGCGCTCGTAAAGACGTTGATGAGAGTGCAGCCACTTTTTTGTATGCTAGGAAAAGACCTACCCCAATCTTATTGTCTTCCTTTTTTTCTTCTGTCCAAACATTGTTGCAAAGACAAGTGGAGAAGAGAGGGCTTACTTAAAAATTTACGGCATATGGACCCACTTTCTCGTTAAATTTTCGTAGCTTCTCTAGGTTTGCAGTGGAAGATTTAACTCGGAATTATTGAAGAGGTTATTTTAAATGAAACAAGACTGGGAAAATGTGATTGTTTTGACAATATTCATAAATTGAGTTTGAATTTTTGTTCTGAGATGAAAACGTTTGATTAGATTCCTGATAAAATTTCGAATTGAGCTGTTAAAATTAATTAGTAAAAGAGTAATTATTATTCGTTTCTTGCTTTAATTGAGATATTAGTGTAACAAAACTATATTTAATATTTTTGTATTTGCGCCTGGTGGGTGGCTTTTCCTTGGATACGAATGTACTGAGTGATAAACATTTCTACAGGGGCTATGGCAAATACACTTGCAGATTGAACCCTGTATGTCACCTTTTCCTAAAAACACCTAAATGTACCCTGAACCTATTTTTATGTATTCTAAAAGTTTTATAATTTAGTTATGTAGTTTGTGTAAGGTAAGAAAATCTAATGTCAGACTAAAATCGGAGTCCCATATAAAGGCACAAGGTAATTTCAGAAATCTGGTGCAGAAAAATATAGAGAAAGAGGGACTCGTCAATAACGAAGCCAATTTTTAACCTTTCCCTTTTCTAACTATACAGTAACTATCCTTCGTCCCCGTATGCGGGTGGTATAGGTAGATATCATGTGGGGAGTGTATACGATGCACCTCCAGCTGGCATAATTTCGTAGTTTTAATCTTGACACGCTCAAAGACCCGCCGGCGAATTAATTCATCCTGTCGCTCTGCCGCCCTGCCACCAATTCGATAAATTTAAGCGACTGGGAAATTTCATTCTCTCTCGCTCTCTCTAGCTTTGTCTGTACGCACCTTGCAGACATTCTCCAACTTAGGGTTAAAGGTCGGTTCACATGTACGTGAAAGGAGCTATGGTATTTATTAACGAGATGATTCATTTGGTTCAATTCAGTTCTATTAGTGATGAACCCCATTCGGATAGAGGTAAGATATTCGCGTGTCGATCAAGCTCAGAATTGATTCATAATCGGTTTCACCGTATTTTATGTTTTTATTTATGTTTATTCCCCCTTCAAATGTGATAAGGAATGAAACTATGGCGGAGGGATACGTAATTCAAAGCCTGTCTTGCTACTATATATGAAATTAATAGTTAGTTATACTCGGCTGAAGCTGTTTCGTCTCGATGTTTTGTTTGTCTTTATATCCATTACTTTGTTTGATTGCATGCAGTATATTCAAACCAATGAGTCCATCTTAAGGTATAGATTTCTAGGAAAATAAGTGATGCTGTTGTGTGAATGGACCTTTAATAGTCTAGATGGTTTCTAGGGGCGCTGTACGCTGGCGGGAGTCGCTATTTATTAGCCGAGTACCTTTCATTCTGACGGGCGAAAAATAATGAGATTACCGGGATAGAGAATTCTCCTGATTGGCCGCTTGCCTATCTCTTCCCTTATATTATATCTAGCTAAAACTGTCTTTTAGTATTAAGGCTGAAATATTAATTTCTTTACCGAGTGGCTCATTTAATTTGCCCCGATTTGGTTTGATTGTCGTCTCGCGGATATAATAAAAGCTGCTTGGAAATTGTGATTCCCTTTTGTTCACGATTGGTCGCCAGGGCCGCCAAAGTTAGGAATTAGTTTAGTTTGCAATTTCGCCGAGTGATATATACTTTACGCGCAAAGTTTCCCCAATAGTGTTTGTTTTAGCTTAAGCCCAATTTCCACTTTATTACTAATTAATAAGATTCGAGATAAAGAGGAAAGTTACTTTCTAATTTTTGAACTCGCGTATGTATGGTTCAGTGAGTAAACGTTTCGTTTCAATCAAAGAGTTCTGATTGTAGAGAAACTGCTTTTACAATTAGGGCCATACGAGAAATCAATTTGAGTGAGAAAGAGGATTGAAACTTGAGTCATTCAAAAACAAACCGAAACCATTAACCAAAACTTCGCGACTTTTAAGTTTTAGTTTCGAAGTGCTGTAACCTCTTTTGCACGAGTTCGGCTGCTATATCGTTCTAAACTTAACCACGCTTTTGGTGGTGTCTATGTAGTAAATACTGACATTAAGAGTTGCGTTGTGGTAATTAGTCCTTTCAAAAGGGGTGTGGCTTATGACTCATAATTATGAGGCTGATTACGTAATAAAAATGACATTGTAAAATTATCTACTGTCAAAGTTTTCCACTTGGAAACAATTTAAGTCGACGAATGGGGTTAAATTGGGAAAGAACCTAAACTTGGTCGGTTGTCTCGACCCAAAATATCTTGAACCAAATGATTAGGGATTTAGAGTTATGCTATACTGATCCTAATTCCAATCATTTGGTTTGGAATCGTTCCAAATTAACGCTAGAGCATAGGGTCCAGCTCGATAAACTATCCCCTTAGTAACCCCGAGTTCGCTTCTAAAGACGTTAAACATCGTGGAGGTCAGCTAAATAGTTTAGTCGGCGGCTAGACTAAAGTTGGCCCGTTTTGAATAAGTGATATGTTGGAAATTAATTTCTCGACTTAAGTCGAGGAATTGCCGGGCACGCATAGAGGAGAAAGCTTTTAGAACATCTAAGGCTTTGGTCCATGGTCACCTATAATTCATACCTTCCGTATTTGCCGAGCAAGCAGTGTCGCTGTATTATATACCAAGTGGGCTGTAAGTTATACTCTGTGACGTGAAGGGAGCGTGAAGAAATGATGAAGTAGCCTTCATTCCTCCGGTTTAGGTCTTAAGAGGACAGTTATCTTTTGCCAAATACTATAAACCAGGCAACCAGCAAACGTATGTCTTGTTCCAGACGCCGATTTTCTTTCTATTTAAGCGTTGAATTTTTTAGTTGTTTTCAATATCTATACCCTTACATTTTCAATAGTGAGATTTATTCTTGGAAGTCTCTTTCATTTTGAATTTAAATTATTAAAAATGCACCAGCTTTTCGAAGGACTGAATGCTTCAATGCTAAATTCCGAATATTAAGGTTTACATTTTTTTACTTAACTTATGCTAGATATATTTTAATCTTCTTATAACTAGAGTGGTGCTTTTTATAAATTATATAAACCATACTTGCGAATTTTACTAAAATCCATTTTCAAAGAAAATTATGGTTTTAAGAAAAAGTTTTTTTTTCTGATCCAATAAATGAAAAATTTCGGATTACTTCCTTAATTTCATTATTTCATTAGGTTTTTTTGGGGCTGAAATTGATGAATTTGGTAAAAGCCTAATCCTATAACGAGTTTTCCATCAAGCAAATAAATTAATACTTCCGCGTTATTTCTGAAGAATTATCTTTTAGGATTAGTAAGTTTTTGGACGTGGCGTCATTCTACATCCATTCAAGAATGTATCCTTTTAGTTAAAGTTTGGAAAAAGTCTTGGCGTCTCTCTTTTATCACATCCAATGTTTTTTCCATGTAGTTAAATCATATAATACTAATTACGAAACATGTTAACTTCAAATATTCCAACCCGCCCTCAAATTATTGTTTTCCACTCTCAAATTGTTGTTTTTCTCTCTCAAATTATTGTTTTCCACTCTCAAATTGTTGTTTTTCTCTCTCAAATTATTCTTTTACACTCTCAAAGTGTTGTTTTTCTCTCTCAAGTTATTGTTTTCCACTCTCAAATTGTTGTTTACCACTCTCAATTTGTTGTTTACCACTCTCAAATCGTTGTTTACCACTCTCAAATCATTGTTTACCACTCTCAAATCGTTGTTTTCCACTCTCAAATCGTTGTTTTCCACTCTCAAATTGTTGTTTTTCTATCTCAAATTGTTGTTTTCCACTCTCAAATTATTGTTTTCCACACTCAAATTGTTGTTTACCACTCTCAAATTGTTATTTTTCACTCTCAAATTGTTATTTTCCACTCTCAAATTGTTGTTTTCCACTCTCAAATTGTTATTTTCCTTCAAATTGTTGTTGTTTCCACCTCAAATTGTTGTTTTCCACTCTCAAATTGCTGTTTTCCTCTCTCAAATAGTTATTTCCCCCTCTCAAATTGTTGTTTTCCACTCTCAAATTGTTGTTTTCATATCTCAAATTGTTGTTTTCCACTCTCAAATTGTTGCTTTCCTCTCTCAAATTGTTGTTTTACACCCTTATTTTAGATTTAAATTTTATTTCCATAGTAATGGAATATAAACATTAGAGCCTCTTTGGAAAATCTTAAAATAGTTTTAAATTTCTAACAGACGTAAGTCTTTCAAAATCATCAAAACCTTGTTCAAATAAATCAGGAAGTCTTATAATTGCTTCTAAGAAAATATAGGTTATCCAATACATATATAGAGAGAAAGAAGACCTGGATAATTTATTTTGTCTGAACTTCTGAGAACAAATCCTTCTTTTCTTCTCTCAAATGAAGCCTTTGTGCGCGCATTGTCAGGAAAAACGTAAAATTTTAAATACGATGTTTTCTTTAAGAAATAGGTTTCCTGCTTTTATAGATCCTTTGATTTCTTTCTTGGAATTATTCTTCTCAAAGCTATGTTAAATTTGACATTGGAACTGCATACAGAATACTATAAAAGGTTCCGAGTTCCTTTGATGTCTCGAGGGAATTCTTGAGTCGAATTCCGTTCATCCGAGAGCTCAAAAAAGAAGTCCGAGCTCTTCATAGCTCTTTATTCCGAAAGGGAAAGATCGAACTCTTTCTTTTAGGTGTATATTTTGTCTTCTTTTTCTACGGAATGACTTTGTTTGACTCAATAAAGGGATTTATTTTAGGCCTTAGTCTGTAGAAAGAACTTTCTTGTATCTGGGGACTTCTGGACTTAGACATCCAGGCCCTCTTGCTTAATTGGAATAATTGGATTAGAGATAAAAGTTGCGCCAACTTGAATATAAATGTAGGTGGTGCGTGAAAATGGAACTTTCGCGTAAATTTGCTTTAGTACTAGCTGTTTTCTTTATCTCGATTTTTTTTTTATTTTTCATTTAGCCAAACCATCGAAGAGCCACGAACTTTTGAGATACGCGATTGTCATTATAACTAAATGAAAAGAATTATTATTTCACGATCAAATCAGAGCCCATATAAAATCTGCAAACTAATTTCATACATTTAGCGCAAGTGGAGGAAAAAGGCACTTATATCTTTGAACCTTCTCAGATCTTTTATGGGTTATCTTGAATAGACTTGGCAAAAATAGAGAAACCTTCCAGACAAAGTTATGGCTGAAAATTATTTTAAAACAAATTTGGAGTGATTCATTCGTTTCAGTTTTGTTTGGAAGTTTTACGAGTTAATGTCTTGAATCCTTTAAGCCTAATTTAACTTCGGGTCAATAAATCTTTGTGCAGTTGAAAATGTTTGCCTATAAAGCCGCTCTTCATAAACTCTTAATAATATACGCCCCTTCCTTCCTTCTTCGTTCTAAAACTTTTGAACGTCGAGCAAAGCGGATTTAATCACCTTATTGGCATCCTTCCTGTTCTTGCTATCAGCTTATGCCCCTTAGTTACGTATTACTTTTGTTTAAGGACTTGGATGGGCTATTTTATAATTCCTGGACTTAAATTCCGGGCACCGTCAGTCCGGATTCCGGCCCGTGTTCCTGTACAGATAGTGTCCTCTCTTAGAATATGAGAGTTCTTGTAAAGGACACTTCATCTCGAAGGGACGAGAAGTCTTTTAAACTACCTGGGGGGCAAAATGATAACTGTTCCGTTTGTTGTTGTTTACGTCATTGAACTAGACCCCGGTGGTACGATACGTTGCGTTGAAACCCACGTCACTTCTTCCACCCGCACCACCGTCAGTCATCGTCGTGATTTATAATCCCGTCCTTATTTGATAAGGTCCATGAATATGCCCAAGGTATAACCCGGTAAATAGGGGTCACATTCGTTGAAGGAGTAGTGGTGCATAGAAAGAGGAATTTTTAACGAGAGGCCTTTATAGGAACGGAAAGGAATCCGGGCTGAACTCTAGACTTAATCGCGGACCTAACGGGAGGTGGTTCTTTCCTCCTCATCCCCTCAGTCTCCCTTTTCGTGATTAGGTAAGACCGACGTATAAGGATCTCTTTAGAATGCTAAGCCCCTTCGTTCCCTCTTTCTCATTGGGAGCTCACTATGGCTCGACGTCTATTTAAAGCCCGGGCCATTTATCAAGGAAAAGGGAAGAGCACCACGAGCGAACCAGACCGGGGCGGCCGGCCGGCCACCGACTTAGGTGGATTCCTTTTCCCAGGGATATTCTCTTACCCTGGCGAAACTCGGCTATCCGTGAAAATGACCAGAGTGATAGGCTTCAAACCCCCCTCATCTCTACCCCATCTACTCTCTCACTCTCTCGCCTAATAAATTTGATGGTGAGAGAGTTTAAGGGTGCCGAGGTAGATAAGCGTGTGATGATAATGTTTTTATTTAAAATCATAAATTTCATATTGTTTATATTTGGAAAATATTATTTGCGAATCAGATTACTTCCAATAGTTCATCCTTTCTCCGAGTTGATGTTTTTTTTCTGGAGATAATTGAACTCACTAACGCGCGTTGAACTGTTCTTCACATTGCACTTCACTTTCATTTTAAAATAGCACTCACTCGGTGGCGAGTATTCCAAGTACCACGAGCCAATATCCCTTCCAAAATTTCACTCCGTAGCCTTTTCCACCCACCATATTATTATACATAGCGCGAATGACGCTCTACGTCGTGTTTAACGAATTCGTTTTCCAAAATGAAGAACGAGGTATCCTCCACCTTCTCAACCCCTTTGGTCCCCCCCGCCTCTTTTCCTTCTTCACGTCACTCTCTTAGATGCTCAAAACTATACCTAGCCTAGCTCCTTTACGGGGGATTTCGTTCTCGCATTACGAGCCAACCCCTCCAAACTCTTCTTGGTTTTCCGCATTCGTGAGCTTGCCTTTTCTAGAAGAATTTTTTAAGATTTTTAGAAGATGGAAGCTTGGATAAATTAAATGAGTAGTTTCGTGATTAATGGAATCCGCAGAGCGAATTCTAATTTAACTTTTCATGATACGAACGTAGCTTTCAAAGTCACTACGGACAATAGCATCTACTTCGAATCTAAAGTTCCTAGTCTTCGAATTGCACCAGTTGTAAGAAGAGAGAATGATATTGAGAAGATAACAACTTCTGATTTATTTGCACTAAGGTGGAAGGTGTAGTGGCCTCGGTTAAAATTTGGTCTAGATTGGGTTGTGTGGTCAGGTGTAATGATACGAGGTGATACCTTCGGATTAATTAGATAGTGCTTGTATCGAGGTGTTTTGGATTGTCTGGGTTTTATCTTAACCCTATAACGCATAAGTATGTGTTTACCATAGGTGCTTTTATTTGTATACTACGATCAATTTTATTGTGATGTACATTTATTAACTTTTAAAACTCTGAACTGTAGACCTTTGTTATTAAGCGCTGCTTCATGAAGTTAAATTAAATTAAAAAATAGCAGTCTCAAAATAATAATAATAATAATAATGCCGAGTAATAGCAGCGCTCCTATATTTAACACCTTTGTGTCACGTAGACTTGTTTTGCCAACCTTAAAAACATGAGTCATATACGTGTCTAAAACACTACGACTATTGTTTTTATTACCTTCAGATATATCGTTAAAAATACAATCTTTTATAATGAAACCTGAAAACTTTCGTATACCCTGCACAGAATCTTAAGTAGAAGTACATCGTTTAAAGTTGATAAAAGGTTATGAAAAGCTCCACATTTCTCACAGGCCTTCATCATTAGGGAAATAGGGAACAGTATCGCAACATAATAATGTATGTTATGGTTATATTGCAGTACAATTCTAACTTTGAATGAAAGTTACGAACTTCGATGTGACTTAAGCGATCTGTATTCTTTCCTAACTTGTAAGAAACGTATATGGAGGGGAAGGAAAAATAAAATTACTTCATTTAGCAAATTAACGGGGAAAATTGTATTTAAATTTCCCCTAAAGCTTTTAGTTTAAGCGGCTCTGGCTGGACTAATCTCTTTATGCGTGGCACGCTGGTGAGGAAAAAGCTTTCGACCTAAATAGGAAGCGTGCGAGAAAGGCCCCACAGTTAAGCTAACGATAGGGGCACGTTTTAACTAACGACGGCACGCTCGCGTGTTTGCCAAACCCCGAGTTGCTCAAGACTGGAGCGCACGTCCTTCTCAAGCGAGAGGAGAGCCTCCAACTTTGGACAAATTAACCGTAGGACAATTTGTTCCCTTCAATAAGACACGTACGATTGTACATAGAAGTTGTTGTTGCTTCCCTGTTCTCGCCTCTCCAAGAACCATCTATACTAGTTACTTATTCCAAGCTGCACTCCGGCCTGACAGCACTCTAAGCCTATTTATTCCAACGGCATCCGTCAACCGTCTCTTATTGGGCGCCACCTATCGACCCGCTTTTCCGGTTGTTTGCCATGGGGTGAAACCGTATCCAAGAGGATATTTCGGAGGTTCCCCGGGCAACTTTTATACCACGTGTCAGTCTTATGTCCAGGGCGCTTTTTGATGAGCACGAAATATTAGCCTGACCATTCGGTGAAACCTATCTGGTACGTACGGTGGAGCTTTAAGTGTCCAACCTCCTATATTGTCTAATATAAAATAGCTAGTCCAAATTTCTCTTTGTGGTAAAAATAGTTTGTGATTGACGTTAGTTCTATCCTCCCTTCCAAGTAAAAATTTGGGTTGTTGTTAAGGCAATAACTGATATGTTAGTCTTCCAGTTACATAATTCGCGTGAAATGTTTCACGTTATTGTGAAACTGATCTTTATAATCCATCAGATTAATTTGCAATGTTTAATCCTCGTATTGGCTGAGCGTGAGCTTAATTTAATGCGGTTTTATGGTCGAAACTGAAGACGTCCTTCGGATTTCGCATCCTATATGAACTCCCATTGAGTTCCCGATGAATTTATCGCATTAGTAATATCAATATTGCGCCTATTGGTATGAAATATGTTATTCCCTTCTACGAAACAGTCTGAAATATGACTAAACTTGGCTCAGCCTACGATAATGTTAGTTACATAATTAGTAGCATAATCTGTGCAAGTAAGACAGTTCTCTTGCTATTTAAGAATATTCAAATATCATAATCGTACTCCGTTTTTAAATTTATGTAAATAAATGTTTGTGTATTTACAGTACACTTTATTCTAGCTTCATGAACAGCTTTATCAAAGTATAAAGCTAAGTTCGATTACTTCAGGCTAAACAAACTGTAAATGGAATAGGCGAAATGGTTCTATCAATGTATTTGCAGGCTAGTTCAGATGAATCAGAAATTGATAGGAGAAACTAACTGGTCTAAGAGTTGTTTACTTCCAAGAATTTCCGTTTTATAAGCCGTCATTGGCTATAAGAGACGCAAATGATCACAAGGATAAAGTCGGAAGCTCTAGGCTCTTTTGAACTTAAACGATACGCGTAATGTTACAAACTCACTCACACACACACGCCATTTTCCTCCATCTATTTCTGGCCAAATGCTGTAAGGTATAACTTTACGTACGTTCGATGTAGAAATCGAGTCTCGAAGGCTGAGCGATCAATAATGAGTTGAGGTATATCTTCTTCTACTTGTTCGTTGTGGACGTGATGTCCCCGGGCTCTTCGTGTTCTCTTTCCTATAAGATATCCTTCTCTTTTAACCCTTAAAGCTAATGCGGTACCGCGACGTCAGATCGGGTTTTTTTTTCTTTATTTCTTACACTACCGCATACGTGGCTTTATTATTTCGTCGCGGAAAAGTAATGTGGTCTTTGAGTGGTCGCAATCTCAACAAACACCAAAATACACTTTTGAAGTCGTGTTCCACCTACGACTTAATCTGTTATTACATATATGACGAAGAATTTCCGAGGGAAGTATTTGAACTCAGATATAATATGAATTAATCGATCTAATGGTGCATGCATTAGAAAACGTTATACGTAAGACCGAAAGGCTTTGGAGTTACCGCGACCACCTTGCCTCGTTGTTGATTTTTTCCTTCAGGGACAAGCTTGTCATTTCGAGTTATCTGTCCTTCAAATTGGAGCAAGTCCATCTCTGCAAAAACCAGGCTTTTCCAGGCAAGCCACGACCTGGCCTCTATTAAAACCTAGAAATTCCTCTCAACTGTCCAACGTATTTCGAATCACGAAACTTCAATAGTCTTTGACGTTTAACGCCAAGATTTTTCCTGAAAAGAAAATGTCTCTTGTTTTACCTTAGACGTGGGTTGCCGTGTGAAGATGTTTTTTTTTTGTTCGTTGATACTTTGCAAGTTATAATTATCTCCCGAGTTGAAGTCTTCGTAAATGTGCATCTAAAGTGCTTCAGAATGTCAATGCCTGGAAGGTGTTTTCTTCTAAGTTTTCTGAACTATCCGACCATTTCAATAATCCTTTAGAAATTATTTATGAAAAGAGAAGTGCGCGTAGAGCTAGCCAGGAGAGATTCTCCATTATGAGATTTTTGCCCTTAGAGGTTTTGTAAGTAGTTCTTTGTCGCGAGACAAAATTGTTACGAAAGAAAATTTTTTGTTTAATATTTCAGAGGCTGGTATAAATAAGTAGTTTTTCAAGAACAAACTTTGCATAAACTAATAGCTTTATGGTTGGAGAGATTTTAAAAGTTTACCCTCATCTCATTTCGAAGAGTAAACTAAGTTTTTTTTTTGGTAAATGCTTTACTCAAACGCCTTTTTCGATTTGTTGCCGCGAGACATAACGCCACATCATTAATATTTGAGCAATGGGCACGCGAAAAGTGTATTGATATTTAAAAAACGAAAGGCAAGTACTACCATTTACCTTTACAGAAAATCTGATTCTTTGTATACAGAATGACACGAAAGAGTGTGTAAACATCACTTGAACTTTTAATTCACCGAAAATATGTTAGCTAACAAATAACGTGTATTTTTTACTATTATGTTTCTAACACTCTGAACTGAACAGACTCTGTTATTTAATATCCTTTTCAATCAAGATGATACAAGAGAAAATTCAGTGTTTGTACATATAAAGTCCAATCATAAGTTCATAAGATGTGTTCCATAAGTTTGTCACTGGTTAACGAGAGCTTGTCATGAAGTGACATAGAAGAAACGTCATAGAATCTCGTAAAGCGACACCTGGTGAGGCGCTGTCAAAGGCTTAGTACAGATTGAATAGGAAGATGGACTGCGAAACCAACCGAGTGTGGTCAATTCTCGCTTGTCGTTCTCGAACTATCTCTCACTAAGCCTCTAGCATTACGAAGTATAGGTATTGTCATACTTATGGAACATATCTTATGAACTTATGGTTCAATATGAATATATTTAGTTGTCAAGGTAGCTTCTTCAATAGACAAAACGTTGCTATGAAATATTTAATAGAAGGACAGTTCTATTCGTTGACGTTTTTACGCGCAATATAAACTTGAGGAAATGGAAAGGGACCAACAACAAAAAATGTTCTTATTTTATTTCATATTTTTTTTTTTATGTTCGCTCCTTACTTCTGGCGTTTTGGTACAATGTAGAAGAATGCCAAATTTCTTTAGCGTCCGTACAAGAATGAATTCATTTTAATTTCTCCATGAACAAAGGCTTTCATAGGGTCGTGTTGTATCTCCGTACCATTATTTTTATATTACCTGGATTCAACATTCTTATTACGATTCAATTGATTCTTTATTTAAGGAACATTTCTTTTGGAAGCATGGCAGCGGGCATCGAAAACGATTTTCTTCGTTTCTATCTTTTTCTTCCAAAAATTTGAAATAGCGGTTCGTAATATATCGAGACATTTTTGAATAAAAATTTCTCTCCATTTTTTTTTTCTGGGGCATCAACGTTCGCTTGCCTTTAGCAAAGTTCTTTTTCGTTTAGGGTTTTCATTTTTTTTATATATCGAAATTGTTATATTTCGTGGCTCTATATTGACTGTCTCTTCTATCTTGGAATTTTTGTACGTTATCTTTATTTCAACGTGAAGTTTTTCTATGGGGTTTAACGTCTTTTGGAATTTATTTCGTATAGTGAAGAATATATATATTTTTGTATAAAATGTTGCGATATTTTATTTATTTTAAGATGCATTTGTACTATTGATATACAAGTACGTTCCATGTATAACGAAAATGACAAAAAAAAACATTTTATATTGTGTTGAAATTGAAAGAGCTAACGGTAGTGTAAACGATGAAGGATTATTGTTGTTAATAGAAATATAAATTCACAATGGAATGAAGAATCTAAAGTGGAAGCGTAAATCGTAAATAAAAATATTGCGTATTTACATAAGAAAAATATATTTCAATACAATCATAAGTTCCTAAGATATGTTCTATAAGTTTGATTCTTGTAAAGCCACGCCTGTTGACTCAACAGTGGTCAGGTGCTGTCAAAGGCTTAGTACAAACTAAATAGGAAGATCGACTGCAAAATTAACCGAGTGTAGTCAATTCATGCTTGTCGTTCTCGAACTAGCTCTCAGTAAGTCTCTAGCATTACGAAGTATAGGTAGTGTCATACCTATGGAACATCTTATAAACTTATGATACAATATATAATAAGTTAGATAACAGAAATAACCTCGTACCCTATGAAAAATACTCATCGACCGCTATAAAATTGGAACCTAGATCATCTATAGAGCAGTTACAAACTTATTTCAAAACAGATTTTAAGTGTAACTGAACGTTGTCTCGAATTATTCTGAAACTCCCAAAAAATGCTCGCATTTCATTCATTATACCAAAAATCGTTACATTAAACTTCAACAACCGTCCTCGATTATTCGCATTATCTTTTCAGTTTAATTTACACCGATTTTTACAATTCTCTCAATAAGCAAGCGTATCAAGCAGACAGTATCTCGGTGATCTCTGATCCCTTTCCATTCTTTTAAATATATTCTTGCGTTTTTAATCAAGTGGCTCGTTTTAACGGAATACGTTTATTCCAATTTCCCTCGGAAAAGTTTTAAACGAGTTGAAGCCACTGTAGGTTTTGTTATTTCTCCGAAGGGCTTTTATTATTTGAATTTGAAATGAAATGACCTGGTCCTGCAGCCCTTCTTGCTCGTTAAATATCCGCTTTGAATCAAAGGGCGAGAAGGAAGAACGGAATACGCCATGCAGCGTTGGAAAATCAACCAACTCTTTCTTTCTCTCGCAGCCCGCAAAATGGCCCCATCCAATCCAAACTTTCCCCACTATACTTTGGAATTGTACGGAGCACGTTTCGTCCACTGGCGCATCCCCCTTTTTCTCGTTTTTCCTTCCTTTCTGGGCACTTCAGGCTTCATTTCCTCTTCTTATTTGTTTCGATCGTCGAGAATTTTGGCGCGACTGTAGTACTGTACTCCGCCTCTCATTTTGTTGTCCGTGTAATGGCAAGAATGCTATAGTTTCTATATACCCCCCGAGTTAGGATAAGGCTTAGCGAGAAATAGAGAGAATCTTGAAGATCTTTTCCTCTTACCTCCAATTGCTAGTTGGATCCTCCTCCCCAATCTCATCGAGATCTACCGTGCCCAGGATCTGTTGGGTGCGGAAGGTGAAGCCCGAGCGGAAAATCTTGGTTTCCTTTTTTTTTCAGGCCACGACGACGACTTTTTCAGCTATTCTTCTTCCGTATCGGACACAAAATGTGTGAAAAATTCAAATGCATCTCTTGAACCCCCTCGACGTTTTTCTTCTTCAGCTCGCTTTCCCTTCTAACTTTGTTTAGTTCTGTCTCTTCTCCGCTTTCGAGTAAACCCTTACAATATTTCCAACAACTTTAGTTTCAAACACTGTTTAAATCTATACGTACAGTGTCCAGGCTTCAACTACGAGTATTGTTAAGTTATCCTTCTAATAGATGAACAATTAAAATTAATCAGGGTACTTGTACAAAGGTTTTTCGCAAGCGAAAGTGTAAAACATGTATATAGTTGATACACCATCTTGTTTTGATCCACCCCTGAGTATCCCTACATAATACGCGAGCTATGTGTAAGAGTGAGCTCCAGTGCTCTTGCGTTTTTTTTCTCTCTATATTTTTTATTTTTCACACCCAAGTAAGAGGAAAAAAAGCGTCGATTTTCCGCTTCTCTAAGCTTTGATATGCAAATTTCGGCCTCTGTTCCCTCAACTCTCCCTCTTCCGCCATCACTGTTTCTTCTTTATACCTTAGTTTTCTTTCCATCCGTTCCTAGACAAGTAAATATCGCATAGGCACTTCGCATCCTTTTGGAGAAGGATCTCCAGTGCAAATACTTTTAATTTAATGTAATTACTCGTAGAGTAATAAGTGTTTTAATTAATATCATTGTTCCTCGTGGTGGAAACGGAAAAACCAAGGAGTTCCTCAGACTCAGAGTCTAAATAACTACACTATAATGTAGTGTGTCCTCGTGAAATATGATTTTCCTAGAAGCGGGGTCTCTTCAGTCGTGCGATGCACTTTTCCCGCGAAGTTCTTTTCGTAAACTAACCGGGAAAGCTAGGTCCTAATGTCTCTCTCTCTTTTCTCTTATTTTGATCTTCGCGACATTCCCTTTGACACTGTCCATACTCTATCCAGGACCACTATATTCCAATGGCGATGCCAAGACGAATCTACACCCTCTCAAAATCAACACTAAATCCGTATGGGTACCAGGCTTAGAACTCCAAAACTCGTATAGATGATTCCTGATGTCCAATTCGTAAATGCAAGGAAATGATAAACCGAACTTTCTATAATAAATTTGCTTGTCGCTAGAGATTGGTAAAGATGGGTAATTATTCTATGAGAGAAATTTGAGACGAAGGTCTACTCGTGACGACGTCAATTAAGAAAACTTGATTTGCATAGTTGAACGCTTTATTAAAATTTAGTTGGGAGTGAAATGCTGTACACCATATATATATTGATCTTAATAATATGAAGATAGGAAATTAATTATATTCTGCACGCGGTTCGATTTCACAGGCTTAAATCCATTAATTTTGACTCTTTCAACCCCCTTCCCCCTTCCTCTGTTCTATTTGGGTTTGAGATGCGAGACATGTACACCGTCATCCCGCGCACCGCGCCGGGCGACATTTGGTCTAATAATTTAGTTTGGTCTATAAACGAGGCGATTGCTTAGCTTAAAATATCGATTGATCACTTTCCTTCATCCCATATCTATTTGCATAAATTATTTTGCGATATGATCGAAGAAACGGGTGTCGGACGCTTCTCCTATTACGGATAAAGCAATTCTTGCATTAGTTTAGTTGCAGTCGTAATGCTGGGATAGACTAAATACAATTCTGCAGTAGCAAAGGTTGGGTAAACCCCAAAAACAATTATGCAGTCGCAAAGGTTATGTAGACGAAATACAGTTCTGATGTAGCAAATGTTGTGTAGACTAAGTACAGGTCTGATGTAGCAATGGTTGGGTACATTAAATACAATTATGCATATGCAGTCTGTGCCAAAGGTTGGGTAGACCCGAAACTAGGTTGGATAGACTAAGTAAAATTCTGATGTAGTAAAGGTTGAGTAGACTAAATAGTATTCTGAAGAAGCAATGGTTGGGTATCTGGGAGCACGGCAGTGCTCCCAGCCAAGTCGAGCACTGACATCCTTTTCTCGAAGCAACTCGTGGCACTTTTAAGCCCACTGTAACTTCGTGATGGGTACAGGTAAAAGCCTGAAATTTTGCTTGCCGCGAGGACTGTCAATCGTAGCTATAGTTTCCAAATTTCAAGTTCCTACCCTATATACTTTTCGAAATATCGCAGGTGAAATTTACCTTATTTTGTCACTCACTCACTCACTCACCGATCATCAAAATTCTAAGGTACTTCTAGAGGAGATAGAAACTTAAAATTCAGGATTTAGTTTTCATTTATTTTATAAAGCACAGAAAAATTAAAACATCCCGAAATTTTCATAAAATTGTTCTTTAGTTCTTTATTTTAAAACTAGATGGCGCTGCCGTCTGTTCAACAGAAATAGTGTGTGTTCTTGATGAAAGGACGTAATGGTCCAAAGTTAACCGAAAGTTAAATATATATTAAAGCTAATAGGAGTAGTAGTTTAAAAGAAATGTGCCGTAACTGATGCTACTTTCTTTTATTAGGATATCGCGTACAATCTTTATTGCATATTCTCTGCGGGTCGAAAAGGGTAATTCAACGTAAATATGGACAAACGTTTCCAATAAAATGGCAAACGAAGTACCACGAGAGGGTCTTGTTTTAATATAACTACCGAAGTATAACGAGAGGGTCTACAAAAAGAAGTGAGATCCTATGAAAAACATTAACATGTACAAAAATGGGCCAAGCCTCACTTCGTGCCCTCTCCGCCGTAAAACGTTCTGAGATCCCATGTAGAGCCAAGTCTGCCTTTTGTTCTCATTCAATCGCCAATTGAACAATTATGTTATAAATTAAGTCCTTTTCCTAATTAATAACCAATATTCTTTGACTCTATCATTATTATACATCTTTGTTCGTATCAAAAATATCGTGACTTGGCAAGCGCAGGTGTACATAAGGTTATGCATAACTCGCCTTATAAACTTGTAAATAGGCTTATGCATAACTCACCATATAATTTGTACGTAGGGTTGTGCATGACTCATCTTATAAACTTGTACATATCCCCTCGACCATAAACGATTTAGTGAATATCCCCTCGATTATTTTAAAATCGGCAACGATTTAGTGAATATCCCCTCGACTTCCTTTTAATATTACTTATCTGCGATTGCCAAGTCACGATATTTTTGATACGAACAAAGATGTATAATAATGATAGAGTCAAAGAATATTGGTTATTAATTAGGAAAAGGACTTAATTTATAACATAATTGTTCAATTGGCGATTGAATGAGAACAAAAGGCAGACTTGGCTCTACATGGGATCTCAGAACGTTTTACGGCGGAGAGGGCACGAAGTGAGGCTTGGCCCATTTTTGTACATGTTAATGTTTTTCATAGGATACTATATACAAGTATGCAGTTGCGAAGGTTGGGTAGACTAGAAACAATTCTGAAGTCGCAAAGTAGGGTAGATTAAATACAATTCTGCAATCGAGAAGTGTAGACAAAATACAATGGAATGCTATCACAATCTAAATTTCAATAAAACACTCGTTACCCTTACCTATTTAACATTTTAACGACTTTCTTGATTAGGGTGATAAAATTCATTCTCTCACCCTAAAAATTCTTCCTTTTTTTTCCTCGAATTTTAAATGAAGCAACCGCGGAATTTTTCTTCTTGATTCCCGCCAAGCTTTTCTCCCTTTAATTCCCTCAAAAGAAACACAAGAGATAAAGAAAAAGAAGGAAAAATTCGAATATATAGTGTAGCACGGGGTTTACTGGGGCGCGCGTAGCTCTTTTGCCACCACCATCAGCCCCTTGGCGACCCAAAGAAGTATTTCCCCATTGTGGAGACATTAAACCGATGTTGAGCTTCCTTTCCTCTCTTGGCCAAGCAAAAGGAATGCTTTTTCTCTCTTGAATAGAAGGTCCTCTAATTAGTTTGACTCGACACAAAAGCGTCTTGACTATATACCTAATCGACGATCCAAGCGGCCCCTAGCGGTGGCGCTTGGAAAAAATAACTATGGTAGCTGCCACAAATATTTAATTACTGTACTTAATTCCTTAGATCTCTTTCGAGTAAACAACATTCAACGATAAAACTAACATAAAATAATTGATGTGTTTACTGTAACTCAGCTCAAGAAGTTCTTAAAAAATGTAATAATAATGAAACTTCATTGGTTTATTTATCCAAGGGGGCGAGATGGACGCTTGAAGGTCCCTATTTTCCTTTTTTAATAACTTTTAGTCAAAAGGGCCGCTTGAGGCTTTTGTCAGTGTCATTAGAAAAGGAAAAACTAGGTATCTCTGCGAAAGATTAGCTCATGATTTACCCACTTTTGTCCTAACTGTGAGTGACTCACTATGTAAAGATTAAAACTTTAATTTTTTACTAAATTTTTTTCCCTTGTCTGGTTTGGGAAAAGGTGTTTGGTTGTTCAAGAATTTATTTGATGTAGTAAGTTTTTTTTTTGGCCTTTTGTGTCTTTATTCCCGAGGGGTTTGGTGGCGAACTGACGAGATATGATTGTAGGTCCAAAGATTTGTCTTGTTTCATTGGTTTTGATCTTAGTAAAGTGCCACTGGAAATTTAAGAATTCTTCTTATGAATTCAGTTCCATAATTCAATGTAATAAATTTAGTCTCCATTCATCTAATACATCGTATTTTATACTCGTATCGTTTTTGATATATTTAAATTGCTTTATGGCAATGGAAAACCATTTATCTAGGGTATATAAAATCATAAAAAAAATATTAGAAGTTCGACTATTTTATCAAAGTTATCTTTGATTTTCTTGTATAATTTTTTTGGTCAAATATTTAATACAGTGCTAGGTTCTTCCGCCTCTATTTGCAAACGTTATCTCAGTACAGTTTTTCTACAATGCCTAGTCTTTTACAAAACTCATCATAAATCATCTTGCCCAGAGGTTCATATTTTTTCGATATAATTTTTTTCATGTAAAAGATAAAACAGGCAAAATATTACTTATCTTATAAACCCCGTGGTAATTTTGAATTTAAAAATTTACTTCACTATAGGGCCTAGTCTGTGAATTATTATTAAGTTAACTTAGTTTGTCTCATAGTCTGTATTCTAGCATAGAGAAATATGTCTTTTTCTTCTCAAATGTTTTTTCTTATGTTGAATATCTTGAAATAATGCCTTAAAATGTACATTATCTTGGTAAAGGATATCCCTATATATATACGTTTGAAGAACGAAGGGCTTTAGCATGGAATATTTGAAATTAATCTTATAGAAGATATAGGCTTTACAGATAGCTTAGTAATAAACAGATATGCGTGGATTTAATAATAACTCTAGCCTCAAAATTACAACATTTTCGTTCGTCAAAACAACAGACGTTTTAATTTTTTTTTATTATGAAAGAACTATTGCTTTCTCTAAATTCATAGATATCTCGCAACAAAAGCGATCTATATACGGAAAAGAGAGAAGAAGAGGGTGGAGAAGGGATTGTTTCGATTGAGCAGAGTACATAAAGATAAATTAGGTGGCACGCACCGACTGTTTTATTGTTCGTATAGAAATTGAGCCAGCGCGCCTTGGCCGGACCATGCATCGCGAGAGCCTGTATCACTTCCTTCGTCCTCTTTCTTCACTATACTCTATAAGTTAAAACAGTAGTAAATTAATGCGAAATTATCCATTATCATTAAAAGATAATTTTCGGCTTCCTCGAAAATAATAATGATCCAAGGGTTTCACGGCGAACTTATTGCGAGAGAGTTCAAATTTAATAAATTGATATTCGTAAACTACTTGACTCATTGTAACTATTTCTATGGAATGTTTTATTGAAAGGTACTATGCTATAGAATGCGGAACTCAACAAAAATTATTAATATTCAATCTCAGTTTATCTCTAAAAGTATCTATAAATTCGTTACATATTTCCGTCTGAGTTTATAAAGATTTCATAGACAAACAACTCTTTTAACTGTTTAAAGTTTCAAACAAAGGTATTAGATAGTATACAGTCAAAATATTTACTACGTAAGGATATTTTAGCAAAGGCAAATAAAGTAACGGAAAGTAAAGGAAACCTTTAGTCAATGATGAAATCTCAAGCATCTCAAAAAGGATTGATAATTTAATATTTCAAATTATAAACATCCCAAAAGTCAAACCACTGTTGTTGTGTAAACAATAACTATCGCAATATTTACTTCGTAAGAACGTTTTAGCGAAGTAACAGGAAGTGAAGAAGTAAAGCGGAGATGACACCTGATTCACGTTGACTTTGATCCAACGAAATAAATACTTACTGCCTGCCTCCGCGGTATACTAAAGGGTAAGACTCGATTATTTCTATTTAACTTACTTTTATAGTGAAAGAGAGCTGAAGGGATGGAAGGAAGAATATAGTAAGGTTTTAGATTCTTATATACTTAGGGAAAGCTTTTAGACTGCGCGTCATTTGTTCCTTTTGTTTAATGTTCCAAATTGTTTGCGCGCCTGAAACAAAGGGTTCATAGGATGGGCGTTCCATCCAGCTAGACTATACGATACGATTCCCCTTGGGTCCAGTTAGAGACTATCCCATGGACCCCAGAGTTCGCCTTCAACAACGACGTCCAACGGCTTTTCTTTCTTTAAATCGTCTTCGACTAATAAATTCACGACTCCCTTCGATGCTCCGATGTTACGGGCGAGCTAGCGCAAATGCACACCATCGTTTAGGTAAGAGTCAACTGTTAGCGTCCCCGCCTCTATCGTGTATCGAACAAAAGTCAATCTTGAAATATGAAAAATGGAAGATCAAACGAAGATTTATCGACTGAAGTGTGATTCAAATCTTCCGAATATCAACCAATATCAAAATCACGTACATACGTCATGCACTTCGCTGTTTTCTAACCTTTATCACTTTGATTTAGTCGCGTATCCCTGGTTGCTTGTTACCGAAAATCCCTGGTGCGCGGCTCGATATTGTAGGATCTTCTTTTAAGACCGCGATTAAAAGTGTTTTTCTTTTTCGACAGCTAGTCTGCTACGATACACTCGCGTATGTATACACGTACATACGTTCGGTGTTTCGATTACGAGAGGATACTTATAATAGCTTCATACACGAAAACGATTACGCCTCCAGGTCGTTTATTTGATGGTTTATCGATTACTAAAATAATTCTTAATACCCTACTACGAGTACGAAATTGACCTTATTGCGATTGCTTTGAACAACAAGTAGAAATTGTGCCTTTTTATAAAACAATGCGTGATCTCACCCTTTATACTGAAGTTCTTCAAGTTTATAATGATATACTTTGACTATTCAAGAACGTGCATGGAGAATGTTGAATCCTAAACTTCCAGGAGGTAATACCTTTGCAACGAGTCAATACGTGCTTAACACTAAGGCAACGATGCATGAGGGAACCGGGAACAGATCATTTCCATGTAACTAGGAGGGAAAGGCACGACGGGGCTAAAACTTGGTCTTCCATCTCGCTTTTTGAGGCCTGCGCTGTAGTCTTTTTGTATCATGAGAGTGCGCAGAGACCGCAATGTATCAACCCCCCTTATATGTCCCGATACTGAGGGTTGTCTACCCCTTTTTTAACATCGAAAAACTCTATTGTAATGAAAAACCTTAAGGTACTCCGTAACTTCACGAGTTATTGACAGGATACAAATAGACCACTGCTCAAAAACTATTATTGAATTTGTTGTGGGAAAAAGAATACTCATAATGTTGGACGTTTGCAATTTCTAGTAAGCAAAACATTATTTTTTTATATAGAAAAAAAGTGCCTACGCCTTGGAAACTTTTATCGAGCTTTTTTTCGCGAGCTAAACAGTCGAATCACGATATAAATTACATTTACGGCATTTGCGCATTTTGCCTCCCGTTCGTTATACCTTTTCAGTATTTAATACATTATCGAGCATATCGCAACGTAGCTTCGAAATGAATTAAGTATAATTTACGTAGAAGCTCCACTTTCTTCCACCGCAACTGTTATTGGGCGTGTCTTCTCTTCTATAACAAATAATTTAAGCGCAACCTCGAACGTTAGCCGTATCCATACGGTTGACACGCTAGCTTTGTTCTATTACCAAAGCTCCAAAGTTCCGCTAATGTTCTAGAAGGCGATCTAGTGATATTGTTGTTGAAATAACAATTGGTTTTTTACTTTTTTCTCGTTAAAAAGTGAAAGTTCTCATGTATGATGAAACCTGGAATTTGTCTGTGACGTTACTCTAAAAGTAGACACGATGAAATGTTTTCCAATCCGTCACCATATTTGAAAATGGGTCATTAAATGCATATTAAACCTTCCTTATGGAATAACTGATATTTAGTATACTGTTCCATAACATTATTTTTTAAATTGAATATGCAGTCATCTTTAAAAATGGCGGTTGGAAATGTAAACCAAATGTCATAACAGACGACTCCGTTTGTTTTGCTACTAGATCTAGTTCTAGTTTACTTTTTTGGCTTTTCTTCAAACTATCATTCCGAAATTACTCGACTAAGTAAGAATTGTATATAATTAAGGAGCACTTGTTCTCCTACTATGACTTTAAAAACGCATTAAGTTTGCTTGACCCTAAGGCAATTTGCGATTGGTATACGGCCACTCCACGAGCCGTTAAAATCCCTGTGGCGAGTGTAGCAGCTTTTCCAAAAGTTTCTGGGGCATCCGAGGTTATATTTAATCTGCCTACTTAGGCAAAAGCGGCTCGCCCTGGCAAATAGCAGTTTCGCAAACTCCCTTCGACTTGGAGATCTCTCTCTCTCTCTCGGTACGAGTAAATAAATAACTCGTTTTCTCCGAAGTTTGCGCTTTAAAATTGCATTAAGGATTCTGTTACTCGAAAACCTGGAGCCTTAGTAAGCGTATACTCGTCAGAATAATCTTTCACTCTTATTTTATATTCGACTCGAGTTTCAAAGATCCGAAACGCGTAACTCCGAAAGTATCAAATTTACGTTATCTTTCGCCAATCTCAACATGGAAAGACTATAAGGTTAAATCTTCGAGTTGATATACTTCCGCTTAGAGAGCTGAAAAGCATCCAACGTCTACGGGGGCGGTTATCATCTTTGTAAGTCTTGTATAATTGGCAGAGCTAATTATGTCTTGGCTTAGATTTAGCCGAAGACCATTAGCCGTGTTATACGACTGTAGGAATTCGTGAGTCGTCTACATAACGCGCTCTTTCAATATCTTCTCCTATACCTCTGGGGAGTGGGGATACGAATGTACTTTCTTGATTAGGAGTTACCCATTAACGTATACGTATATAATTTAAGAGATTCGCGTGTCCTGGATACCAGTTTATGGAATGTTAGTGTTACGTCACTGACGTCAGAGATCGGGATTAGACGCATCCATAGGTTAAGAAAAAAATCAACACTTTTGTATATTTTATATAGTGAAATATAATTTCGTTTTGAAATTAATTTCTTAATATCACAAGTTATATTTTAGCAGATGGATTATTGGAAGACCCTGCACCAGAATTCTGCTAGTTTCATGAATTCTTCCCAGGGCCGTCGAGAGAGTTTTTGGGCCCCAATCAAAACAACCCTACAGGTGGCCCGGGCCCTGGAAAAAAATTTACCGAATTGCCCCTCTCTCTCAACGACCCCGATTCTTTCTACAGTCTGTCAAAATTCTATTTACTTTATACGATCATGAAATTATGGCTTCATAGAATGACCCGAATTTGGTAATAATGAATGCGTGTAGATTTCACCTAAAAAAACTAAGCCTGAATTATTACACGCAATAACATTGAGTCTAAACACTATAATCCATAAACGTTCCCAAATATAAAATTACATTATACATTAGCTAGACTGTAAGCTCATACATAAACAAGCCCCAAGGAATCTAACTAAAATAAGAGGGAATAAAATTCGGACGCACGCAAGAATCTTTATACCCCCAGATTCTAGAAGCCCCCCTATATCTTAATACCTTCGAAAATGCAGTGGCAGTAAATAAAAGCATTAACTCTCAGATCCCGCGACATTTACTTAAAAGAAGGAAACTGGGAGAAAAAGGCAGCAAAAAATCGGCTTGGGTTTTTTTTTACTCCTCTTCACATCGTGTCTTTATGGGTCTTAAATAGGAGAGCGCCTGCAAAATCCTCGCAATAAATTTGCAGCGGCATTAGAAGGGAAAAACTGGCAAGGGTGGTGGTACTGAGATAAGTAAAGGGGTCGGAATCTTCTCACTTTTTGGGTGCTCCATTCTCATTTTAATTTGGGTTTTCTTTAGGAGTTTTCATGTAGTATACTCTATGTTCAGTTCCAGTAATGCTTTTGTATTGTGGTTTGAAGTAAGCCTACAGACCCAAACTTTAGAAAGTTTATTTTGAAAATGCTTGTCCAATCTCTCGGATAAATAGGGTGCTTGGAATAGGAGGGTTTTTGCTGGGAGAAAGAGAAATAGGTCGGTGTTATTGCAACGGGAATCCCCCTCTTAGTAATAGATTCATTTCTTCATTGATTGAAAAACTTCTACGCTTTTAGAGGAAATTTTTCCGCATACACTGCAAGGAAAAAGAGAACTTCGCAGTCAGTACGAGAATGAGTAAAATTGTAGTAACTTAAATTTCATTCAAACTTCAATTCAGAGTAAGTAAATAAAACGATTTCAATTAACTTTGACTTTCAAATGAGTACTGTTACATCGAAGAAAAGTAAAGCAGTTTCATCGCGTACAAATATTTCTCTATTCGTAATTGTATAATTCTTTTGGAACAATGCCGTCATTCACAGCGAATTTGTTAAGTTAACATTCTTTAGGGTTGGCTGTGATCTAAATGTACCTATTACGTGACAGTAATTCTTCTGTAGGTTATGGACAAGAGGTCAAAATTCGATTTGTACATGGAAAAATCTGCAAAGAAAAAGACCAGTGCTGTTAAAGGAAAAAAAAAACTATTTCGACACGCATAAATTGTCCTTCTAAAAAAGGTTTGTGACTCAGTTAGGAAACTCACTTTATCTGTTGTAAGAAGAAGATAATCAAATACACTTCCAGAAACTTAATTCACCTAGAGTTTAATTTCGGAAAACAAAATTTCCGCAAGATACGATGATTTTATTCTGAAGTGGGTTTTTTTCCACAGCGGGGAGGGGCAAGAAATAAAATGTCGGATTGAAAGGGGGGGGAGAGGATATCTGGGTTTTTCTTGCGCTTCAGCGGAAAGAAAGAATAAAATACAATTCTAGCTGCGGTGCTTGCCTCTATGCACTCCTCCAAGTCATCTAGCTAGGCCTTCCTTCTCCAAATTTCTCTACTTTTCCTTCTTTTTTCTTTCTTGAGAAAAAAAAAGTCAATCTAAAGCCATGAAAATAAGGCCATCCATCTGAAGAGGGAAAACGGTTTGCCCACCACGCTTTTGGAATTTTCTTAAAAGATAAAAAAAAAATAAAGAAGAAAAACTGGGCGAGAACATGGCTCGTTTTTCGAGGGCTATTTAAATTGTCGTGGATTCTTGTTCCTTCTGCCCCAGACTAGTGTTTTGCGGGCTTTGGTTTGTTCCTAACGTTGTTTCAAAAATTCAAAACGGAGCCTTGTTTGAGTCGTTATTAAAAATCGCCTGCACAGAGTTCAATTATGAAATAACATAAAATTAGTTTGCTTTTCGACTTAATTTGCTTTCAAAGCGTAATTGCGCGCTATAACTAAATTAATTTGAGCAATTATATTTTGATCAAACCAGCATTAGTGTGGATATACCTTCAAAGATAGCTTATTAATTACTATCTTCACAAATACACCACACACAAACAAGGCCACACACAAACTTCGATTCTAAAATCTGTCTGTTATCAGACAGCAGTAGAAAGGGATAAGAATTGAACACCTTTTTTTTTGGACTGACAACCGGAAATCGAACTCCCACAAAGCGGGAAAAGGAAGTGTTGGGAAACTTGGTTATCGCTTATCACGAGACAAGCCCACGTGACAAGAAGGAATGAAATTAATCTTCGACCCTTTTTCTCCCACTGTGCTAGGCTAGGCTGTGTAGAATACTTGTTTACTTCACAATACGTCTCCTTTTCTACACGTATATAAAAATATTGAATAAATCACGTGACTTAAATCCGAACGCAACCCCGGGAAGTTTATCCAAGCGTGAGAATTTTTTTTTCTCTCTCTCTCTCTCTCTCTCTCTCTCTCTCTCTCTCTCTCTCTCTCTCTCTCTCTCCTAACTCTTGCTTTGAGCAGTCCAAACTCTCATACGATTTTTCTTTGAATTGTGGCGCTTAAAGAATGTCCGAGTCGTAACTAGAAGTACCCTACAAAAACATGTATAGATCTCTCTATGAGCTAGAACTACTCTGATACTGGGCTCGTGTCTCCGAGCCACGTTGGACGCTTGGTTTTAGAGTCTTAACAAAAGTAGATTAACGCAAAATCGTCAAAATAAAAGTCATTCTCTTCCATTAAAAAGCTTGCGTCCTTAGACATAGTTGAACATCTTGATCTATTTTTTTAATACGTGTCGTGATAGCGAATGAAAAAAGTTAAATATGTATAAAACCATTTTAGAGAATTTGGTAACGACTTACCTCGAGTTAATGCATTTAAGTTTTAGCTCAAAATCGATTGACTCTAAAGACCTACTCGAGAGAGAGCGGGAGAAAAGGACGCTGAACTCTTGTAGACGAGTTTTCTGGTCTAGCTCTTCTTTCAACCGAAAGGAAGTCTTAGTTTTTTTCAGTTGAAGAAATACTCTTGGCGGATGGCCAATATCTAGTCAACTAAATTTGCCTTATTAACGATAGCTGACTTTTGATTTAGTTTCTAGATGGTTCTTTAGTCCGGAAATATTTCAATGACTTGCTTCGCATTTACTTATTTGAAGCACGAACAGTATTTGGAACCGAGTTAATTGTCACTGGTCATGAAGTGACGTAGGTGAAACGTCAGAGATTATCGTAAAGCGACACCTAGTGAGGCGCTGTCAAAGGCTTAGTACAGACTAAACAGGTCGATGGCCTGTGTAGTCAATTCTCGCTTGTCGTTCTTGAACTAGCCCTCAGTAAGTCTCTATCATTACGAAGTGTAGCTTATTTCATACTTATGGAACATATCTTTTAAACTTATGGTAAAAGTAGTTCTACATGCGGTACGTGAAGAAAAAGTACCTGTTTTACTTACTTGTAGAATTTGAAAACCCAATTGTAAGAAATACATTTATTTTAAACCAAAATCACTTTCGCACACTTTAAACTTGCAAAGTTTTAAAGTGCTTAATTTCGTAAATTTAATAGGAAAACTATGAAAATAAGTTTCTTCTGACTTCTAAAAGAGAATTTTAAAACTGTAGGCCTTTCAAATGCTAAGCCAATTTGTCCAATGCTAAACAAGAAAACATATACGGTTCCGCATTTATGATTTTGTTATTATACTCGGTAATGTAGCTACGTGCTAAGTTTGTCCAGACGTGCGAAGAATTTAATTTTCCTTTCTGGTTATATCTTACGTCTTGGTTTTGCGTTTATTTGTTTTTAAAGTGAATCTTTCCAATCACAAGGCGAGGAGTTTGGAGTCTCTTACCTGTCGGCCGAAGCCATAACATATCCGCTAATAAAAACACCTTGGTTTCACTATGCCCTCCACGTCGCGTGGTTACACTTTTATGACAGTAGCGGTGCGTTCAACGCAAAAGTACTATATCCTTCGTTTTTCCGCTCTCAAAAATTTTAAAAGCTAGCGCATTGACATAGCGAATTGCACTCTGAAAGAGATGGCAAAAAGACAAAGGAACATCTATATCAAGAATAGGGTGTTTTGATGAAACGTTAGAGGTGGTGAAGTTTACCTTTTACCGGGATAAGGTGAGGTTGAACTGTAAATAGTATCTTAAAGAACGGCGGGTAGTTTCCACGAAAATACCTAGTGTTATCCTTCACATTTCCAAGACTTTATTATGGTATAGTTTGAGAGCTTTGTTTTCCCATCTTCCGCGGGCAATTCAACGTCCCTTCTCCCACCGCTATGATTCTTAGAGACGCCGTTTGGGATGAGCCGTTTGTTTTACTACGTACGTCTAGGTCCTACACGTTTCCCGATGGGTTCCAGCAGCCCCTACTCTAAGTATTAGCGAGCGAGGAGCGACTCTGGTGTCGAGGGCTGCTCGTCCGATAGACATTTTAGATAAACAGAACGAGAGTCGGTTGAAACGGAGGGAGGAAGAGCCCATGGGCTTTTGGGACGAGAGGAGAAGAAGTATGGCGAAAAGGACAGAGTCCCTCTCTCTCTCTCTCTCGCTCTAAGACAATGAAGTCACTCCCTTGTTTTCCTCGCGGGGCCCTGTAAACTTAATTTAGGCTGCGGAAACTCGTAAAAGCTACTCGTTAAGAGATGGGTTTCGTGTATGTGCCCACTCTCTCAGAGAAAAGGATGGCTTTGGAGACGTAAGAATATCGCAACTCAATGCTCTGGAAAATTTTAAATTGTTAAATTTGATTTTAGTAAAAAAAGAAATAAAAGGCGCAATTTTTAGATATACATCTTGGAAAACTTGGATCCATTTTGGTTTGAGAACAATATTTGACTGCATGTATACTATATGTTCTATATAATTCTAACAAAATTATTGTTCTTCCCTACTGTTTGTATTACTAAATCTATTCATTTGATGTATATTGACGAAACTGTGATCAGTGAGTGAGTAAATTTCACAAATATTTATATTAGTCTATGGATAAACTGACTTTCAACGTAAAGACAAATGTTTTTCTCTGTAAATTTCACAATTTTTCAAGTTACGATCATTTTATTCTCAATTTTGTTTGATATCTCTTTCCGGCTGGTAGGGTATAGAGCAGCACCGCGCTTGTTCATTGTATATATTGGGTGGGGGGGGGGTGTCAAAATGGAACCCTTCTCCAGTGATGGCTCACTCTAACGTTCCTATAATTATTATACTAGCGAATTTTAAAGGGATTTTGTAGCTTCGGGGTGTTGGAAATAATATTATTCGAAAACAGGGACGAAAGGAGTGGTGGTTAGATCCATGCTATGTTGATTTCCACTTTTAATTTTTCCAACCTCGTCTTTCGCATCCCACTTTTGGCGTAATTCTAGTTTATAGGAACCGAGATCTTGTTATTCCGTCAAATCGAGGGAGGAATGAGGCCGACCTTAGAATTAATTACGTTTCGTGTCAGGAAAAGTCTTTCTCGTCAATCTTGTCATGTCATGTTGACCTGAAAAATTGATCATCGTGAAACTCGATATGTTAGGCGATTAAATTAGTCTAAAAATACACGATTATTTTCATTATTTATGCAAATATGCTACATATACAAGGAACAATTTTTACGAAGCCAGACTTATTTACCAAGACCCAATTATCCTTTGGAATAAAGAACACCAAACATTGACTTTCAGGAGTTAATGAAGTCAAAACTGAATAAAACATAAGTCCATCATGCCACTCAAAATGTGTAAGAAGGTTTCTTGGCGACGTATTTCTCATAAAGAGTGGTATTCTGGTTTTGGAACATTCGTCTGAACCAGAAACAATCGTTATTCAACTAGACCGAGGAAGTAAAATTTCAGTTGCCTTTGGGTCTATTCGGTTCCGGTTTGGGAAACAATCTTTAAATGAAGATGGCACAGCAGTCTATTTAATTTTGTCTTGTATTGATAATGACAAGACCTTCGGCAGACCATACTTATCTACGATAGATTTATGAAACCTTCTGTTTATATTCAAACCGTCTTTTTCCTAGCAGACCTCAAAGCCTAGTTCACACGCAGCCTTTTTGTACCTTTTTTTCAGTAATGATAATAATAGTAGATTTTTCCTCGATTTTCTTGTGAAAGGTCTCTACGATCAACAGCAAAATGTTCCATTTCGTCCTCTCTTCAACGGTTGAAAACGGTTTCAAAGTGTCTCGTGTAAACGCGGCTTTTAGTATATTTCATTTTCCCACCAATAATAAACAGAGGAGGTATCGTTTTTCATCAGACAATATGAAGTTAATCCGAAACGAAAAGTTTTGTTTCCCTTAACGTACACGATATAAGAAAATCCGAAGATTAGTCTGATATTTTTCTTTTATCTTATTTTGGCGTGCTGCATGGGATGGGGAGGACTGAGACGTAAATTACGACGAGGCCGGAGGATATCTCCCGATTTGTTCTTGGCTTATCCACGCGTTCTCCTTCGGAGTCGATAACTTTTTTATTATTTTTCCTCCAACCAACCCCTGGCCGCTAGCTATTCTTTCTTTCTTTCATTCTCTCTTCATCCCATTCAATGGATTAAATTTTTCCTTGGTTCTTTTCTGAGGTTTTTATTTCGCTTTTGGCTCGCGAGCTCGCGCGGGGCCCGGGCTACAGCCAGCTTATGAAAAGGCTTAAGAGTTAAGCCGGCCGCCACCGCCGCGATGGAAAAAGTGTGCCAAAAACAAACTTCCCCTTCCTTTTTCCTCCACTTCCCAGTCCCTCTTCCAAAATTCTCTCTTTTGTAATCCGCGGAGTCGATCGAGGCGCGCTCCGCTATTTATGGAATTTCCGTGCCAACATTTTCAGATTTTAGTTTTTCCATCCCTTAACTAAAGCTAGTTTTGGGAAGCGTTGTTATTCGGTTAATGTTGTGATCTTACCAGAGGGTATAGTTGAATGATTCGAATGGTATGATAGAAAAAGGATACAAACGTTAAACGGGCTCTGTAGTTATGATGTCATATGGTAGGTGTACATGGGTGAATTACGTATCCTTACCAACTCAGTTTCTGTTTATTCCATAAAGGTCTTTGCTAAGGGTTAGATTTTAGGTAGAGACGTCGTGCGTGGGTGTGGAAAAGAGAAGGGTCTTGTCTCTCCTTGTTTTCTCACACTCCTTCCCTCGTTTGCTCTTTCTCTTTTTGGAGCTATGAAGCGGCGTGTACGCGATGATTAACGATACAGAATCTAAGTTGATGGAATATTTTATCCTTCTTAAAGGCGGCGCCTTTATGTTTAGTCGAGTCTTGATCGACGAATCCCCTCCTAATGTCGCTTAAATATTTACGCTTTTAGCAGCATCGCGCTGAAAAGGGGATGAAGAACTCCGTGATTAAATGTCTATCAGTATCCGCAAACCCTTGCCTATAGATTTATTTACCCCTTTTTTTTCATGGCATAGTTTAAAATACGTCAAGTTAACCCTTTTAGCGAAGCGAAACTTTTGATTTTTATTTTACACACCAAACTTTCGTAATAGGTTTCGTACTACAGGTACTCAATTGCTCATTAGGATAGAGGAGTTCGTACTTACATCATTAAGAAACTGTTTGTTAAGCCAATATAAAAATTGTAAACTAAAAGTGTGATATTTTGGTAGCATACTTGAAAGATTAACATACACGTTTTCGTGTCTCTGACGTTGTTTTTAACATTATGATGACTCTTTTAAACAAAAATATATCATTACCTCGCCTGATTCTGACCTAAACCCGTTCAATTTTGGGTCACATTCAAATAGTTTCACCCCTATACAGTCGCGGTAATCGAAAAACACATTGAAGCTTGGCAGGAAAAATATAGTCTTCTAAAAACAATCAGCAGTTTTCATTTCGTGGAAGTGTACGAAATAGCCTGTTCATTTTCTCCGCCTCATTCACCGCGGAAGCTCGACAAAAAAGGGCCTCGATCTTAAATTCAGTCCCGCTGATTACGGCCGAGAGCTGTGGAAGGCAGCGTAATTACTCAATAGACCATTATAGGGCCCTAGTTTTTCTTTCCCCACGCAGCTTTCTCATTCTCTTAGCCGGACCCTGATGCATTTTTCCGCCCTCCTAACTCTTCTCCTAGACGCTGATAACCACGGCCATTTCTTGTTCAAGACTCTCTTGAAGGAAAACCCCTTTTTTATTCAGGATTGGAAGAGACTCGCCAGGGTAAAGGTTTATAAGAAAGTAATAGTTTGTCTGTCTGGTTTTTGGCCTTTAGGTACATACGGAAATTCATCTTCTCAGAAAAATTAGAGGAAGGGAAATAACTCTTAAGTTTAGAAGCGGAAGTAGCCTTAAAGTTTTGGTATATACTCTGGGATAGCAAGGGTTAATGGGTCTTTGTAAAACCTGTGACGTAACGTCTTGTTTCGGAAGTTTCTCCATTGTACCCGACGACGAGATGGTCTAACGTTTTTTTTTCTCATTGTACTTTGGTTGAAGGACGACTCCCGGGTCTCTCTATTGAAGAGAGTCAATGACCAAAAGAAATTATCCGCGCTAGGCTAAGCACGCTGCTACCATGAAAGTTTCGGCTCTCCTAAGAAAATTGATTATGAATACTGTACCTTAACGTTTGCTCATCAGTTAAATCTGCAGGAATACATAGATTTCTTCCAAGGGAATCTTTAACAGCCCATTTTCTCAGCCTATCTGCTTGAATTAAGAATGAGAAAGAGTAAAATCCGTCACCCTGGCGTCACACATAATGTATTTGAGCTTGTGACCTATGAGCACAGCAACAGATTTATCCAAAGCGTATCAATTCGAATAACAAGATGCGAGGAAGGTTGAACTAGCGGGTTTAACCAAATTCCTAGCCCTTCCCCTTACCTTCAATCAGATGTTAGTATATGAGATCTGTATTCCTTCAATGATTTCAAGTAGATTACTCGTAAAATTGGCAACTGATATCGAAAATGACGTAATAGTAATGTTTCTTTAGCGCAATCACCACACATTTGCCTCATTTAGGTATTTATTTTGTCAAAGGTATACAATATTCATTTGAGGATAGTATATATTCATTTCTCGGCTATACATGACTATGGAGAAAATGAAACGATTTTATCCTTCTACCGTATTTTTCGATAGCGAAATTAAGGGGATAAAAATAATTGAAAATATTACGTATATATATAAAAAAAATCCGCTTTCCTTAATCATCTTCCGGAAACTCTGTTATTCTACCACTTTCTTAGAAGGAAATAATCCCTAATATGGGTCCTTTTTATCCCACCATTGTGTAAGAAGGAGATTACGCGCTTAAATGTTGTTGCACGGGGTCCTAAAGAGCTTCAATTTCTCCGAAATTATTTTACACTCCGGACACGTTCTTTTCGAGAGAGTCGATTAGGCCAAGCTCGTCTCATTTTAATTTCCGATTTTTCCAAGAATTCATAAAAATCTAATAAATTTTGGTAGCTTAGACATTTTGGTGATCGGAATTGGTTTTATCTTTTTTTATTTAAACGTGAGGGGGTGTTGTTGAGTGGTGTGAAATCTTTATGTGCATGTTTCTCTAAGTATTGAGATTCCATATTTTAATAGTTCGTAAAGTCAATTAACAACTTCACCTATTTATTACAGCATTAGTTCAGTTAATGAACAATTTTACATACATTCACATTTCCTATTCAATATCCATCATTTTATTCTGCAGTTCCACTTTTGAGTTCCAAACCTTTGAATTTATAGGAAATTCCGAGAAACCCTTTTAGTGAATGATAACGCCTATACTTCTTTGGAATCTAACGATTCTAAATAGCTTGGATTCTTCTAAAAGTAGTTCGAAAAAGCTTTCGTACACATTTATTGGCCTATTTCTAAAACAGACCGTATACAAAGGCCTAAAACTACTGATCAATCAGCTATGATTGCATCATAGAATCCGGAACGTGTCTTACCAGGTGCGGAATCATTAGGACGAATTCTTCCTTCCGGGAACTGGTTTTTAATCCCTAATTGGTCTTGATTCGTTTATAACGGTGGAAGAGGGGGGGTTAAACACGGAACGGAGAAGCTATTGGGTATTCTCCCCGCGTTCACCTGTCGCGCGCCTGTCTCATTACGATTAGAGGGTAAAAGCGTTCGTCTACCGGGTTTTAATTCTTAGTAATCATGGAGATGGATCTAGAGTCCTGGACGGATCCACTTTACATTGCATCCCCGTCTAGCCAGCCTATCAGAAGTAGATACAACAAAAGCTATTAAATACAGATTAACCTTTTGGGTTTATAGTTTTTCACTCCGTTCCCTTCGACACGAGAGAAGAGGGCAAACTTTGTAGGAAAAAATTCTGCTCGGTCCGTTGAAATTAAATAGCTATAAGAAAAATTCAATGGATGCGCATGAGCCACCGTATCATACGTCGCAGCAGTTGAAACTCCAAGGAAAATCTATCGATAACTTCTCTGTTTCGAACTTCGGTTTGTATAATATTTCTCATCCAAACATATTCTCGGATTCTGAATAGCTCTTGAAAGCTTTCTCTGACTTTCGATGTATTTGAAATAGACTATTGATTCGACTGCATTCGCCAATTGCCTTTCATTTCAAACTAGGCTTAGTTTATTAGTAAGCTAATTATTTGCAGTTATTGTTTTGTTTGGAGTAGACCTATACTTGAAGTCAAGGATTTGCAGTGACTGGATTGGTATTTCGTAACTAAAAATTATCCGCATAAACACGATACTACAGGTAGATGATTTAGATATAACTTTGAACAAAATAGTTAACTTGTTAATGAGAAATTTTATTTTATCGTCATGTGTTTACTGTCTTTTTAAGATAAGTAATGTTGCCCTAATCTCTTCCAACAACAAAAATAACGACTGCCACAATACCTGAAAATCTGTCAATTAGTACACCTTGTTAGAGCTCTCGCTTGTCAGACAAGGTTCGCCAATTTCTCTTGCGCTTACCTTTTCTATAGCGACAGTAAGCCGCGCTGTATTGACAAAACCACCTACAAGTTAATTCCTACGCAGCACATGGACTCGATACGAACGTGCATTCACGATAAATCGTCTATATGACCAACGTTAGTCTGGTATATGGCAGAAAAGGTTAGGAGAACGTTAGACCGCTGCGTCATCGAATTGTTGCTACTGGATATACATTGCCTCTTTCGTAACTATCCATGAGTTTATTATATTGATTTTGGAACATTGAATATGGTATACTTGGTTAAGCAATTTCACTCCAAATTCTAAGGCCCAGCATTACAAACGTTAAGGGAGTTGTTGATGGTCAGCGAATTATTTCCCCAGATGCTTTCCGCTTAAGTATTTAAAAAGTGCATTATACTTATACAATAGTTCCTATTAGGTGCAGATTTGTATCTCTAATCGTAATGAATGGATGACAGGCCAGATGAGTTACTTAGGTTTAAAACTGCATGTTTTTAAACTGGAATCAGATTTAACAGAGGCGATTTACTTCGGGTAATGTACTTCTCCAAACATTTCTATCTGGAGGATTGATTACATTCTTGGTTGAATGAACGTCGTCTATTCGTCTCGTTGTCTGCACTCTTATTCTTCCTCTACATTATATACGATTGAAGTCTGAGACAAGGATAGCAATAAGAAGAATGTTTTTCCGTAGTAGTTGGAACACTCCAATTTCTGGTCTAATTCGATATATCTACCTGGTTCTTCTCATCTGGATGCTGGTCTTGTATTTTGATCGTAGGATGAAACATTTCGCGGAATACCAATTACGTATTTGAAAATTACTCGAGTACCATTTTAATTTCCCGTGGAGGAATTGGAAGATAAGTAGGTTAATTGAAGTCGAGGGGTCGGATAAGTGATACCCTCGAGACGTTCTCGGTGAGTTTCCTTTTACGTCAATTTAATTTTCATCCTCGTTGTATGGATGCTATGAAAGGACGAACCAGATATGGCTTTTCTAAGTTATGTCTCTGGCTCTCTCGAGTATTTTTTCGTGGTATATACATTTCCCTCGTCACCACTTTGCGAGGGTTGTTCCAATCTTTAAAGCTGTTCCTCTAAAATTTCTAAACTTTATTCAGTTCCATCCCCTTGTAAGAAGTATACATGGGTAGTTTATTAACAGTCGTACGTTGATGTTGTAAGATTGACTGGGTTGTACGTGTTGTATTGTATGTTTGCGAGATGAACATTTTAAAAAAATTACATCATTTCCGAAAGTATCCTGGCATACTTCTTAGAGGTGTTCAAGTGGATCCTTTAGATAAGCAACTATTTCAAATAAACTAATCATTTCCACCATAAGTTTACACTTATGTTTCCACGAAAAAATATTAATATTAAAATTCCTGAGTGAGTAGACCAAATTTGAGCAGCCAATTTTTGCTAAAAAGTTTGTGAGTATGGTACCCGATAGGTTAAAGCTACGAATGCGTTCTTGGTAAAACCTTAACAGCATGGTCGTTGCCCATCTTGTCTGGTTTCATCCTCTTGTAGAGAAACTTCTTTTAAAGTTTAGTAGCGGCATTTTCACCAAAGTATATGGGCTTGGCTCCTCTTTTGAACGTATTAGGAATTCCGCTGAGGAGTATTCATAAACCATTCGGCTCGAATCTAAAATAAGCGAAGCGAAAAGCTTTTTCGACGTCGAGTTTTTCTTCAGCGCGTACTTTCCCCTCAATAAAGTTATCGATACTCTCGCGGGTGTTGTTCAAGCTGGTTGAGGCAGAAAAGGAACCGAGAGTTCTTCTTTGCCACGCGCCTGATGCGAGGCCAGTCAAAACTTCTCCGAACCATTTTTTTGCCACCGCGAAAAGTTTCCGGGCAGCACTTTTTTCTTTGATCTGGTGCGGTTCGACCAAAGAATAAGAGGTGCGAAACTGCTCGGATTTCTATAGAAGGTACTTCAACTCTTTGGAGTCTGGACTACAGTCTGCGATATATGCCAAAATTCTTTTTGATTTTGAAGTACTTGAGTAACGACGCCTATCTATTGCGTATAGATTATTCCGAGAAACCATACCACATTATTTTTCCAAGATAATCAATAAATCTCCACGTACCTCAATCTGAATTTAGTATGGTTTAGCTATTTGACTCCTGTTCTAACTAAGTTCCAAGATATAGAATTTTCATCTAAAACCAGTTCTTTTTGAACTTGATTCCATTAAGCTATTGGCTCCAGATAGCTAAACTACCCTGTGTAAGTACGCGGCATCCAAAATTTTTCAATCAACATGTCAATGGCTATGGGTTTACAGTGAATGCGTTTGATCATACTAGCTCATATGTTCAATTAACGAGATTATTTTGGGCCAGAATGTAGAATAAAATACGGACTATTGTATTGTATTTGGCTTAAGTTACGGGCTACCGCCTACGCAAGGTGTTGGAATACATTATTTTTAAGTAATTCGTGTATGGGGAATGTTTTATTCTTTGTCAAACAATATTTCAACCTCTCTCAATAAGCGAATCTAACCCGGAGCGTCAACATTTGGCGTGTTTTCCATGATCGAAATATTTCATAGGCTTTGGGACTTCCTCCGGTCTATGGAGGGCGATATTGTATATGACATTACATGGTGAAAACCGTTTCCCAAAACATTCCTCCCGATTTGTAAATCCTATGTGGTGAATTTATAAAGGGAGCCGGAGAGGGAGCCCTAAAGAGGGCTTTTGACCTCCATGCATAGAAAATTCCAAATATTTTCCTGTCGCTGGTATATCATAGATATCAACACTATTGCCGGAATACCATTCAGAAGTGAAGAGGTACCAGTAACAATATCATTATTTCATCTTATTGTGAGGATGATAAAAGAGACGTTCTTATTACTTTAATATGTTTTTGATATATTCTATATTTTTTTACTTTTACATCATAATCAATTCTGAATACATTTTATAAATAATTCTTATATCTATTGAAAAGGGATACCCAAATTCCACTTTATTCTGGCCATGTGTAAACTCCTGGTAACCCGCGGTCGTCCTCATGCTTGGAAAAATCAACCCCAACGTTATTTAACTCCTTTCATTAAATTAATTTCAATAGGAATTTAATTTATTTCCCTCAAATTGCATTAGCTATTTCAGACTGGAGAACAAATCACTGAAACACCACTTAACTCTTTCAGTTTGCTATGTTTACAATATACCGTAATCTTATCTTTATAAGAGGAAACAAGAGTTAGGTTTTGGCATCTCCTAGAATTAGTTCCACCAAGGTCCATGCGTGCGCCGTTTCCTCTGCTGCTGGCGTGGATTGGGAAAATCCCAGTCAAAAGAGAAGGGGGACTTCCGATTGAATATTGGGAATCGATAATCACGTGATCGAGCGTGGAAAGAAGCTCGGCGTGTCGCGTGCCAAAGAGGCCTCTGGCAACAAACTCTGGTCCCGCGTTTCTCTTGCCTCTTCTCTCATTGACGCGAACCCCAGTCTGACCAGATATCTTTTCCCTTTCTCCATATCCATACCGTGATATATACACCATATCTCGTATCTTATACAATTTTGCTTACGACCGATGAAAACAAGAAAACGACATTAAACCAGTTGTCTTCTTCGTGTGATATCAGAAATTCTCCCATCTAATTACAATAATATATTAGAAATGGACGGGAGTATGACGCACGGCTCTAAGCCATAAGTCTGGGCGACACATGTCGACGGGAATGTCCGATCGGTGTTGACCACCCCATGAACGCAGGTGGTGACTTACCGCAAATCCACCATCCGTCAACGCGTCATTAAACCTCAACAACTTTTCCTGATTAAACACACATCACGACCTTGATTTTTCTAGTTCAAGGTTCGTGGCTCGAGTCGTCTACTCTGAGCGTGCAACGCGTAACTGAAAAAGCAAATTAAACTAAATGTTTATTTAAGAAAACTGTTTGCTCTAAAAGCCCGTATTTTTACTTCCGCATTTTAGAAATCCTTTTTCATACTTGATATTTGAACACCAGGTCTATTTATTTTATAAAAGAGAATGGGTTAACTAGAAAATGTTGTTTGTATGTCATTGGATTTGTTTTTAGCGAGCGACAACGTAAAATTTGTTGAAAAGTCCCTTGGTTTATAAAACATTAAACTTTTTGAGAAACATGACAACAAAGTGTGCTTTTACATAATAAATCATAACATTTAAATAGGTATTAGGTTTAATAATAAATAGGGCGAAGCCAACATCTAGGGTATTTTCCCCTATGTATTTCCTATGGCGCCTGTAGAAATGTTTACTTTGCTGCACACTCGCGTTCAAGGTGAAGCCAATGTCCAGGCTAATATCATCCTACAACGCTTTTCACCTTTAAGTGTCTTACAATGCATAATGTTAAACAATTTTTGCACAGTTCAGTTTCAAAATGATTAACCAAGTTTTCTCTTATTGCAGAATATCTCGTGGATTCCACTAAAGGTTCAGGAAAGATTCAGTTCCATACAACGCTCTGGTAAGTCATTCTCATTAAGTTAAACCTGACACTAGTTAATTACAAAAACCAGTCTTATCATATTTTAAGACATTTACTGTCTCTAAAAGTTGATCCACTCGGCATTGTCTATCCATTACACAAACATTTGTGAACATTGATTATTTATATGAGAAAAAAAAATGTTGTTGATACAATAAGAAATAACATACAACTTCAGTGGATCTTTCTTGAATACTGATAAAGATAAAATGACATGGATAATGGATAGATAATGCTGAAATCTACACTAAAGGGAATTAAACTAACACTCAATCTTAACTGAATGTACGTGTACATAAACTAGCTGATGTTGAAGCTTGGAAATTATATTCCAATCCTTATATTCTAAGGAGATATTACCAATTATTACAAATCATTTTATAATGGCAGTATTCTCGCCAAGATGCCCATCACTTTATTAATTTAATTTAATTTTAGTTATTCTCCGCGTCTAATTTATATCGATTGCTTCAAGCTGATAATTATCCCTTTCACCATAAATATTATCTAAATTGCATTATTACGAGAAGTAGGAATCTAAAGGCTTTTGGCATAAAGTAAACACAAGATAAATCACTACTGAAAACATCTAGAAATCATCTGATGTTATGAAAACCAGAACGAAAAGGCTATTTCGTAGTCAGAAAGTTCTATGTGGGAGATATTTTTGAGTTGACAATGATATTTCTCCCCAAGGGCTACTGTTTACAAGTTTATTGAAAGACAGTGCTAATTTAATTAAGGAGTCATTAGTGATACATTAAATTTAACTTGTAAACGATGGTTCACGGCAAAATGTCATAGAAAATTTTCAACTCAAATACTCCACTGAACTTCGGTCCTACCATTCTTTTTTCAACACCCTATATAGAAATATGTGTTCAAAATAAAAATTGCAATAATGTTACAATTTAGTAACTTACTATGATGAAGAAAAATAGGCGAGTATTTGAATAGGGTGATGGTAAAACATACTAAGGTCTCGTGATATGCAAATATTTTACTAGTACAAAATATTAAAACACGTTCATCTGTAGATTTTAGAGCAGGAGAGGAGATTTTAACGTAGATGCGTAGGTAGCATGCAGCTTCTCTATTTTTTGGGATCGCACGTCATCCCTAGCACCGCACCGCGTTTTCATCTCGAGGAACGTGGAATAATTCATTTTCTCCTCTCAAGAGGATTCCCTTGATACGTTGACGCGCCGAGGGGATTTCATATTTGGATGATAGGGTAGCTCAGGGCTCCCTTCCCACTTTGCATTTTCATTTATTTAGCTTCTGGTTTATTTATTTTTCAATATCGGATTAAAAGAAGATTTTTCAAAAAGCTTTTTTTTTGGGTCGAGACGTGATAAATTTATCATGAGACTTTCGCATTTCCAAGCTAGCCAGTTTATCATTCGCAATTTTTGAAAACTAATCGCGTTGAATGTGGGTTTTCTTGCTGTTGTCTCATCCGATTATGTCTCGGTTCTAAATCATAAAAGCTATTGATTAATTGTGAGATCCCTTTCCCTCAATGCCTGGTCACTCTCCTGAATCTCGCGTGTTGACCCACGATGATGAAGCTAGTCTAGATGCCAACTAAAATTATTTCTAATCCACGACCATTTTCAAATATGGCAGAGATAAATTTCTAATACGCTCTGAAGCCAAAAATATTTTGACTATTTATTATCTTTGTTTACACCAAGTTGTTTGCTTATATATACTTCATAAATACTTCTTCGTCGTCATTTTTCTTTATAAATATGTTTCATAATTTTTTATGGCTACATTCTGGTCGCTTTTTAGTATCCTAAAAGGTTCGCAGAATTATATATACCTAACGAATCAAAAATAGCTTTCTTTCATATCATTTATGAAATATTTAGTACAACTATCAAAAGCAAAGCACTTGAATCTTTCTATAGTATGATAGATATAAAGGCCTAACTACACTCGCAATCGTGTATGTTTTATACAGTAATTGAGAGGCAGTCGACATTTGTAACCCGTTCAGTTAAACATTAGTGAATGTTCTTTAACCATTACGCTCTAAACTATAATGGTGTTTCAAGGCCGTTTATAAGAGAAGTAGAATTCAAAACACTCCATTTCCAACCAGGAACGTATCTCTCACTCCAGTTGGTAATGGTAAGAATAAGAGTTCCTTTTGCTCCAGACTGACTGCTTTCGTATATATCTTGTATATAGTTCAGAGTAGTTCCTGACTTTCTTTCAATTCCGGGCAGTCTATTTTGGCTTTGATTCTTCTTCTCGAGCCTCCTCCTTCGTCTGGGAGAAACGCGCCCCGTTTTCAATCATTCGTAAAGAAAAACTGAAATATGACACGCCGTTCAATCACGTGACCAAAGGGACCTTTTGTAGATGTCGCCCTTGTTCCCGATGGAGCTCGCGCCCCCTGGCTTTTCTTACGGACTCTAAAATAGAGGGGGAGAGAGGCGGTATATTCGACGAGATAAGAAACGGGACGGAAAATTGCCGGTAAGAGAGGGCGCTATCGCTTTCGTCAAAAGTATACCTGATTCGAAGTTCTCGAAATTCTGCTGGTGACAACGAAATATGTTTTGAAAATGCAACCATAAATATACTTCGTAACGTTAGAGACTTACTGAGAGCTAGTTCCAGAATGACTACACTCGGTTTTGCAGTCCATCTTCCTGTTTAGTTTGTACTAAGCCTTTGACAGCGCTCCACCAGGCGAGAATCGATTCATTCGTTTCACCTACGCCACTTCATGGCAATCTCTCTTTAACCAGTGACAAACTTATAGAACATATCTTATGAACTTGTGCTAGTTCTAACACTAGTCATTGCATAAGTCTGAGAGCTAAGGGGTGAGAAAACAAGCAAGCTATCTAACCAACAAAATTTAAGGCGGATCATCACCAGGCGTTGCTTTGCGAGAATCTATGACCTACGTCCCTTCATCACAAGCTTTCTGTAACCAGTCAAAAGCTTATGGAACGTATCTTATAAACTTGTGATGCTAAGTTTAAGGATAACTTCGGTTTCTTACACATTTGGTTTGGTTGGAAAAAGAGCTGTTCTGATTCCCCGTTCTCCATCTATAGCTGCTTGCCTCCACCCTATGGCGTATTGATAGAAGTCAAGCCGTTGGAGGATTCCTCTCCCTCTATTGATGGATGGGCCAGGGTGACAGTTTAAAACTGTATTCGACCCTTTCTCGCCCATCCTATTAGAATGGTCGGGGTACTATTCCACGTCTGAAATACTACTTATACTATTCCATTATATTGCGTAAAGATACAAAAATAGTTTTCTTCAAGAAAAGTTTTTATAATAATGGAATCGTTTTTGGAAGAAAAGACTTCATAACGATACAATAGTGCTTGAGGTTTTTTTGGTTTTGGCGAATGGTATTATCAGCCTTAAATTAAAAACGTTTTTTTTTCTGAATTTCAAGTGGATTTATGGAAACTTGGAGTTTCCTACTATAGTCTGGGGTTGAATACTCGTCAATTTGAAAAACGGGAACCAACACTTACGCAAATTTAGTAATCTTATCATCAAGTATAAATATCAAAAATTCCCAAAACTTTGTTCGGATGCAGATCATCAGGAGCCTAAATTTCAATTCTTATTTTGCTAAGATACTTGTAAATGTGAGAAAAGCTCAGATCCCTTTATTGTCCTCAACATGACTAAAGCGTCACAAAACTCACCCTTAAAATGTCAATTGTCACCCCCATGTTACGAGATTTTGATCAACACACAATGGTCATGGGTTAACCTTATCTTGACCATTCTGTTGTATCTTCAACACTAGTCCAACAAGCACTATGCATTCGGAGTCCTAGATAATCGTTCCACAAGCTACTTTCCAAAAACTTTACCCTCGATTTTGTGTGACCTGATAGGCCAAAATGTTTCTTTTTTTAAAATTGTTTTTTTTTTTCATAAATCTTCCACTCACCCTGAAAGTGCGAACTTTGACGCACCCTGGATGATATAATAATTAATGCGAGATTCGCAAGTTTTTCAAAATTTTTCTTGCAGCTCTTTGTACCAAAGTAGAATGAAATGAACACGAAATTATGAAATACCTATTACTAAAGACCGTATATATTTTCCGTCAAAATTTAAAAGCCAATCTAATAGTTTAAGAACAAACTTTACAAAATAATTTAAGCTGGAATGCTCATCTTGTGTCTGCCAAAATAAGCCTATGAAATCTTTCGGTTAGTTTATCTTTAGCCTAAGGGATATTTTTCAACTAAGTGGGTTGTTTGGGAGATGGTTGGGTTTTGTTGGCAATGGATCGTGCTTGGTGCGTACCCTCTTTATCAGATACGGCGTGTGACGATGTTTGATTAGTTTCAGCCTATGCCTAATTAGTTTCGTTAACGAGCGACCTCTTACGGGCCGAAATTGCGGTATGTAAAAAGAAAGTTTCGTCGGGTCTGAATCTACAGAGAGCCCCACCCTTTTGGGAATTTTTCTTTAACTGATGGAATTTTCGCCAAGGGTTAATGAAGAAGTTATACACATAGGTGTCCCCCTAAACCAAACGAATCACTGCTGTTACGATTCCATCACTGCTCTTTCTAAATTAAATCGCGATTTAAAGGTGAACCTTTTTCTCGCGTCTTTAAAAAAAGCATTATCTGCCTTAATTGCTTCCATCTTCGTTAATATTGCACATAGAAGCGTAATAACAATTTGAAATATTAATTAGCTAATTTGCTAAATCGAATAAAATAGAAACCAAAGCCTTTTCCTTAAGGCCTACCTCTAAGAGAACTAACTATGCTGACAATCTGATAGAAACAAGTCCTTAGCGATCGCTCATTAGTTAAATTAATAAAGATGTTTTTGAATTGAGCTAACTATTTGTTCATCACTCAACATATTAAGAAGGATCCAGCTTAAGATATTTATCTCTTTGTCACACTGTTGTATTTATCTTGGTTACTTTAGTACGTTCATTTATACTGCGTGAAAAGTACAGATACTGCACCATAACCCTTCTTTTCCCCAAACAAACGTCTGAAACTACCAAGAAAAAAAGAAGAATACGCGAGGACAATTTATAAATTTAGCACTCAGAACAGTTGCTCCCAGAAACAAGTAAATTTGTTAAATTAGCCCGGGAAACGTTTAATATTAAAAAATCCGTTTTATTAAAATCTGTAACTAAAAATAAGCCCGTAATATATATTTTCAGTTTCACTTCCGCGTTGCTTTATTAAAACTGGAACGAAAAAAAAAGAATCCCCAATCTGTGTCGTCCAAATTAAACCAGAAATTTTTTTTCTGGAGCAAAATCCTTGTTCGTTTTCATTATTTCAGAATTAAGAGATTTATAGGCATAGAATTTCTTTTCTCCTTAAGCGGATCTTTCCGTGTATTTTCTTCATTTTTCGCTTATAGTAGAGGGATAGATATGTAGTGTAGATCAATGTCTGTCTAAGGGTTCTAAAGCTAGGATGAGTTTGGGAGAAGGATCGGAAGAGACTGAGTTCATTGTTGCGGATAGGGTTGATTCGTTGGGCGGAAGGGATAATCAGAAATCGGCGTCGATATTGCTTAAGCGCCATCTCTCGGTAAACAGTGCTGGGATTTCGTTCGGTCTAAGGGAGTGCGGTCCGGCGACCAGGGTCTAAGACTTAGCGGATGGGTGAATGATCCAAGAGCGACTTGGTTTGGATAGGAGTGGGGATGCTGGGTGCGGACGAGAGCGAAAAGGGATTCTGGAATGTCTTACCTAACGCGCCATTCAAGCTTATCGCGTTCTCATATACTCCTTCTCTTTATCTTTTCCATTCTTGGAGTAAGCAACTGGAAGGGTTGCTTCATATTCACGTATTTGAATCAAGGTTTACCACTATTTAAATGAGCGTGCAAATCGGAATACCCATTAAGCCTTTTTACACCTCTGTCATAGAGCTTTTCGGTTATGTTATAGATATAGAAAAAATCTTTTGAGTATGTCATAACCCTACTTTTTCCTTTTCCAATTATATTAAATACTTAATGTTAAATCAATTAAGACCCGAGAAATAAGCTAATTACCAAATAATATCGTTTTCTCTCGGCCAAACCAAGCAGGAACCTCCTGCGGTTTGGGATTGAGTTTTAAACCATTCTTAAGATAATTTCCTCTAAGGTGTCCCTTTCTTCCGTAGCATGTTTTCCCTAATCCTTTTTATATTGGAATCGTTGTCCATCCTCTCATCCCTACACGAAGATTTATTTTTCTAGCTGTTATCTCGAGACTCGCGAATGGATCGAAATTATATTGAATATAGTTTCCAGTTTTCTATACATGGCCTTAGGTATTTAACTAATGCAGTTAAATCGATTCTAATGAGAGGCAGCCACAGTGGCGTCGCTAGGCCTTTTCGGGGGGGGGGGCTATAGCCCCCCCCCCCCCAAAATAATCCGTAAACCCTACCAAAAAATTGCTGTTAGCAACCTAATATTCTGTAGCAATATATAAAAAAAAATATAATGATAGATTCGTTAACTTTCATCTCTGCAGAGATGAATTTCAATAACAAGCAATACAATTTTGAAGAAAAGAACAGATGGAGACAAGTAAAATGTTTCATATTCTTTGGAAGGGAGTCCCAATAGTGTGGACTAAAATCTAACCAAAACTAAAAATAAACTTAAGACGAGTGAAATTCCTTCATAATCGGTTCCGTAGTTTTTATCAATAAAAGGTTGTATCTTTAAAATACGAATAATTTCACGTTGACACAAATTTTCGGATAGAAAGGTCTACACATTTTCCAATGAACCCATTATGCAATTTTTTTTATTAATTTCTTATAATAACCAGTTTGCCCAGATTTAGCCCCCCCAAATTTCAAACCCTAGCGACGCTACTGGGCAGCCATCTTTTAGCCTTATCTATATGTAAAGACTTGGAAACTTCAGGTGAAACAATTTTCTTAAAAGTCAAATTTGACAAGGCAAGAAATTCAATTTTAATCAAATACTGTTCGGAGATAGCAAATACAAAACTTAACTGGGGAAAATATATTAAAAATGTGATTTAAATCTTAAATATAACTCGAGTCGAACTCTACAGACGAATGACAGACACAATAGAGGGTTGGAAAATGCCCGAAAATTGCAAACTTTAATTTGACAAGTTCGGTCGCGTTCATAGTTGAAATAACTTTAATATGCAGCTGATGTATTGATTGTAGCCGGTCGCATTGCTTCGCATCATGGCCAAATAATACGGGGTCTCGCGTGAGTGACAATCGCTAAAGGCAATACCATTCCTCCACCACATAGTTTCAAACTATATAATACATATCCTTTACAAATTTACATCAGGCGCGGAATATAGTGAACATCATAATGAATGTATTGAAGTTTTCTAAGTGTAATGATTGCAGCTTCAGTGTTCCGTACTTGACAATGTTTGGGAGTAATTTGCTCTATGTTTGCCTCTAGGCCTTTCTGTGATACTAGTTCTAAAACCTCTTCCACTTCGCGGAGTTGCCTTACGGGCGAGTTCATGTGATAAAACGTAATAGGTCGTATATCACCTTAATATTTTAGATTTATGCATATGGGTTTCAATTTGAAAAAAAAAATATTTTGCACGCTTTTGTGAAGTAAAAAGCAAAAATGTAGCTTATGCCAGGAATACATAGTTTTCTTCAACCTCGAATCTTTAAACAGCTAACATCTGATTGAGGTTAAATCACTTCGTTAAATCACCAGCTAAACCTTCCTCGCATCTCAATGTTTTTTCAATTCGACATCATAATGTTTTTGAAAACTCTGTTAAGTCCCACATGGGTCGCATATCACGTGATTCCTAAGCTCAGATGAATTATGTCTGACGTCAGGGTGACGTTTTCTACACCTCTTAATTGCAGCAGAAAGTCCCAGTAAATTGTCTCTTAAATATTCCTAGTCGAAGAATTAATCTATGTATTTTTACTTGCACCTTCCTTTTTAATATTGGAGTGCAATATTCGTGGAATAACAGACTAAATTCTTGATAAAAGGGTAGATGTATAGGGGTTGCATCTCGAATTTTTGATATTTCGTCATTTCTGAGCGTAATTTAATGGATTTGGAGTTTTTTTCGCCGCAGCTGCGTCTTTTCGCAGCGCGTGGTACTTGGGTGCCTTGGAAGGCCAAATTCAATTTATGGGAGATAGTGGGGCAGGCTCTCTCATCCCAGAAGAACCCTCGCGCCCTCTAAGCCGAGTCTTTTCCAATTTACCTTCGAGCTTACATTTAAAGGTGAACGGCTCATAAAACCCCAATATTCGTCTGTCCGATACAGATACACCGGAAGATGACCTTATTAAATGATTTTAATTAATCTATTGATTACATTTCACAACTTTTATTCAATTCCAATTTCGCGTGTATTGGAATTTTGTTTAGCAATGTTTATTTTGTAGTTTCGCCAATGTTTGTTTGGCGACGTCTTTATCTTTTTGAAAAGCGTCTTAACGTGTTCCAGGTTTCCTTTCCTTTTACTCGTTCATTTCAAATTTTATATTTTTCGACATGTAATCGCAACTTTCTATTTAGTTGAGCAAATAGACACTAGGGAGTGTACGTCGAGCATTGAAATACCCTGGGACTCGCGTCAAACGTACTTTTGTTGCGTTACAAAATAATTACTCGAATTGCGTGTCTGTTCAATAGGTTTCACTGCCTTTTCATATTAAACTGAAGGTCATGCAAACATTCCCGAGAATCGTAAAGCTCTGATGCCACGTGATTTGATCTAAGACTAATATTATCACAACCTTTGACACAACGTTTTGACATGATAAACACAACAAAATGGGTGAAAAACAAAACCTTCAGATGGTCGGTTTTAACGTTGCCTACATGCATTTCCTCCTATCTTAGCCCCTAACCTTAGACCCCAGATGCGCGTTCTGCGTTAATGTGGCTATCTGCTTCAAAATACTCAAAACGAAAATGACAAGTACTTGATATTCCAAACGCGTTATATCCCCGCGCACGGTTCTCGCGATTCCACATCGCCTCGCGGCGTGATCATGTGAGCCATTTCCGAGGGCGATTTAGCGCGAGAAACGTGGGGGCGACGAACGAGCTGCAACCACTTAATACCTAAACAGATCGTAGGCAATTTGGCGGGAAAGGAAGAACGACGGGAATTTTTTGAGGGAATATTTTTCATATAAATCGCTTCCCTGAATATGCTTTTTATATTAATACCGATAGAGATTGGGGCCGGGTGTCATGATGGCTGGACGAAATGGCCCCCTTGTTGCTCATGCAGATAAAATAAATAGACTTGTAAAATTTATATCTACGTGTGTGCATGGTGATATAACTAAAATGTAGATTGTGAGAACGAAGTTATCTGTTGGTTACTTGGTTTGTGGCGCGTTATAAGTTTGCATGGTCTAGAAACACGACAAACAAGGTTCGTTGAGCAACTGGGTAAAAATAGATCTCCTACCAGCGCGTATTTGGAAAGGACAAGTTGATACGATTATGGCATCTTTCCCAGTTTAGGGTGATAATCTCTAATAATAAACGTCAGCCATTCTCTCATTTATGTTCTCCGCCACTTTGAGGGAAAGAAGGTGACCCATTCTAAAGAAGCAACCCCCTGTCTTATAGTTACACTAGCATAAAGATTTGAAGTAGCTTATTGAGTTTGATTGCCTTTGCTTAAAATACAAACATTTCTCTAAGGTGTTCCCAGTTGCATTGTTAGTGTTTTTGTTTCAGACATAGAAGTTTATATTTTTTTCTTTCGAAACATAATTTTTCATCAAAAGGCTAAAAGTTTAAAATGAATCTGGTTGAAGGAAAAAAGAAAAACAGCTAAAATCTTTATCAGAAAAAGTCTTTTGAAATTGCGTTCGTCTTTGTTAGTATCGCCCAAAAAGTCTTTAGATGAAGAAGGGTGGTTTGACGCGACGCCTCCGTGACTGTTGCTTAAGAATTGATCAAGAAGGCTCTAAAGATCTCGACAACGTAATTATTTACCGAGACCTTAGAGAAACCCTGGCTTTTTCCCTTGGAGCGAAACGGAGAGCACGACGCTTTTTTACACTGAAACGAGGAAAATGTGTTGAGGAAAGAATGGATATGGTTCTTGGAACGAATGGTTAGGGAGTCAGACTCAGAATGTGGCTTTTATTAATACCAAATCTTAAAGAAATCCAAATGCAGCGCTCTAAACATATTTTCTACGAACCCTGCCTTTACTTAAGGGGGGGGGGGAAAGCTTGCTCAGCGTCTGACTCTGATATCCTCGATTACATTGAGATCGTGACCATAGGCCATTTCCTTTTGGCAACGTTATGGTTGGGACGACGAAGAACTAAGTACGAGAAAAAGTTGCCTTTACCTATACCTTTTACTTTCTTCCCTGCCCAAAGAAACACTTTGAAAAGGAAATGACGTTGGCTCCTGGGCTCTTACACTCTTATTCGTGAAATGTACCTCCTAGTGTTGAAAGATTTCTGTCTTCCCTTTTAGGCTACGTGTTGAAATATTTCTGCCTGGTTTAACCTTCCGCCGTTTTCTATGCCCCCCCCCCCCACACACATTAAGTCCAAATTTTTATATCGATATAACCTGCATGGTATGCTTCTAGCTTCTGATAAGAGTTGATTACTTTGTGCAATTAATTTCTTATTGGCTTTATTTTATTTTTTTTATTGCTTTGATTTAAATTTTTGGTAATTTTTATTATTACTTTAAATGGATGAAAAAAAAGGTATTTTTGAGCCTAGAGAGAAAGTATACTTTTAGGGGCAAACGTCCCCATGCTTTTTCAATGCGCGCCTGTAGAAATGTTTTACCCGCTGCACATCAAAGTTCAGGGAAAAGCTGCCATTCAGGGAATGAAATTTTTAAGTATGAATTTAACATACGACGCTGAAGCTAGTTTTGCGAGAAGTATTAAATGCTAACTAAGAAAGCTATTCCTAATCCGACCTTCTTTTGGAAAGTGTTGCCAGATAAGTTACTAAAACGATCTGGTAACTCAAATATTTTTACTATACTATTTATTAACCAAATATTCGTATTGCAATATAAGGCTTTAATAGAGTTATCATCCCTTAGAGATTTGATCATTTTTATCAGCAGCGAAGCACGGTGGTTCTGAGCAATCTTTTGATCAATTGTTCTTGGGAGTAATTTGAGTCGAATTCGTATTTCTCTTTCTCGTAGAACAATACACTTAAATAATAAAAAGCGCTTCGTTTTATAATATCGCGTGATCAAAGTCACACCGGACACGATATTTGTTCACGCAAACATCCATTATTTATCAGTTTTCTAAAGAGGCAGTCTTTCGTCTTTCTAGATTCGGAATGGTCCCTTTATACCTCCGGAGCGTAATCGATAGTAGGAATAACGTTTCTTCGCGGCGCCCCGACTGTTTAATTTATCGCTTTCCAGAGCTGCTTTCAGGAGAGTGCGAGGGATGGGAAAGTTTCCATACGAGATTACTACCAAATTTTTACTCTTTGCGAAGAGCAGCTCAAATCTCTACGCTAGAGAGTGTCCTTCCTCTCTAGCACGGTGGATGAAAACGCTCCTAGATGGGCGTAAAGCGGTTGGCGAACCTTACTTTAAAATCGACCCCGAGACCGACGTTTTTCCTTATGAGCAGTACGCCTATCAGGACTCGTTGTTTAGCAAAGGCTTAGGGCTTTGCTCCTACGTTTTTCTCGCTCACCGTCGCCAATTCACATAAATCCAAGCCACTTTTATCGCTCCTGTTTCTCTCGCTTTTCTTTTTTCAAAGCGTTCTTTTGTCCATTATACGCGGCGCGAATTACCTCTGTCCGACGACCAACGACCGTTCATTGTCGAAATATTACCGCGCTTACGTTTAGGATGACGTGTAAAACGAAAGGACACGATACCACCATACTACTTTAATTATTATTATTGTTAAATTCAATTTATGAAGGGCAACTAATTGATGGTTTATACGCATTTGCCAAAACTGTGTACACTTTAATCTTTTAAAGTGTGACACTTTTTATTTAATTATGTTTATTTAAGTTGTTAATTCATTATTCTTTAAGTGGATGTCTAGGGTACTAAGCATTAAGTGCCAACATTGAAAACATAATATATATATATCGTTCTTAGTTCAAAAGTAAACACTTGGTCTTGACTCAGATTTTGGTTTCCTTGATTAGTACATAAAAAGGCTGTATACGGTACCGTATTTAATTAGTTCGATGATGCGCTCTTCGATTTCGTCCTTGGTTCGTACGCGCGACATTCTCGCACGTTTCATAAGCGGTCGGTCATATCGTGAGGTCCGATAGACGAGAGAGTAATTCCCGCCACACCTTCTACCTGCAGGCTCCTTCAGGACTACTAAGACGAGCGTAACTCTTTTCTTTAAAGTCGAACGACTACGTGACGATTGTCACGTAGCCTATGGTGTCGTAAATATTGACAAGGGAGGATGCACTGGGTGTGGAGGCGAAATTTAATTCTTATAGTGTTACTCAAAAGTGTTACAACTCCCCCACACCAAGGATCGAACGACCGCGTGCGACGACGAACGGAAACACCAACGATGGAGACAAGGAAACCAAAGGCGCGCACAAAAAAAATTGAAAAACAACGGGTAAGCAATCAAGCAATGACAATCAAAAAAAAAAAACCAAAAGATATAAAGCAATTAAATCAAAAAGCAAACATAAGGAACAATGAAATCAATCAAAAACAACTCATATTGAACAATTAAATCAATCGAAAACAACTCATATTGAACAATTAAATCAATCAAAAACAGACCAGATATAGCAATTAAATCAAAAGAAATCATATTAATGGTCACGCGATACGAGAAGGGTATATAACCCTATTTGTAAGCCTATTCCTGGGCCGCAGCCGCGGATGATATGAAAGTTGGTCACTTTCTACAGAATCAGCAATGCTCGGGGCACTAGGAGTAGGGGAAGTCAAATCGCGGCCAAAACTGGGCACAGGGGCCGAAGGCGCGGCGCCTTGGGGGGCACGATGAATAAACGGTTTTAACTGGGTGATATGATAGGTTCCCTTTAAGGTACGTTTATGACCAACATTGGTTAAGCGATAAGTTAGAGGCGACAATTTTTCGCCAATCATAAATGGGCCATCCCACTTGGGAGCAAGTTTTGCATTAAATCTTTCACCAGCTGACGACTGGAAATGAGTCTTGCGCAAGACAGAATCACCAACCTCAAATTCAAAATCACGACGTCGGGGGTTAAAGTAACTAGCCTGCCTGTCCTGTTCTAGTAACATATTGGCCTTCGCCTCATCAATTGCGGATGTTACACGATCCTGTAATGTTGTAGCGTATGCCTGAATATTGTCGGTCGAGGGGTTTTTCTCAGGAGAAACAGCAGGAGTTATATCAAAGGGTGCTCTGAGTTCACGGCCAAAGTTGAGGAACGCAGGGGTATAACCTGTCGTGTCCTGGGGGGCTGTGCGAATGGCCATAGCGAGCTGGGGTAACCCTAAGTCCCATTCACGATGATTGTTTGTGACGTACGTTGAAATCATCGTGCCAATGGTGCGATTCGAGCGTTCAACAGGGTTGCCGCGAGGACTATAAAATGAGGTGAATTTATGGTGAACACCAAGAGTGACGTAGACGGCTTTCATAATTTTGCTGCAAAATTGACTACCGTTGTCACTAATTATTGAGGTGGGTACACCAAACCTGGTGAAGACTTCGTCTACCAATTTAGTGGTAATTGCCTTGGTTGTTGCGCGACGCAAAGGGAAGAGCTCCACCCATTTGGTCATGCAATCGAGAACAACAAGAAGCTGGGTATTGCCACGCTTGCTTGCAGGAAACGGTCCTTTAAGGTCTATGGACACTACTTGCCACGGGTCAGAAGGAGAAGCTGACTTCATAAATCCGGCAGGTGCACGCTGCGGATTTTTATGAGTCTGACACGGGACGCAAGAACGGACATATTGCGCAACGGAACGGGTCATACCTTCCCAAAAATAACGCGACTGGATGCGGCGCAATGTTTTAAAAATCCCTAAATGCCCAGAAATGGGAATGTCGTGGTTTAACTGAAGGACAGTTGCAATTAAGGCCGTAGGAAGCCAGATACGATAGGAATGATCCTTCTCTTGACCTCGTAAGATATCCCTATATAAGATGTTGTCAATAATCGCACATTTCGATGCTACTGACTTTACCAAGTCTGTTAACTGGGGGTCAGGTGGAAGGGTTTGATTTTCAAGATAGTTTCTGATAGCGGTTAGTTTCGTGTCGGCGGTTTGAGCCTGGATGATGATATCCTCATCAAAACTCACACCCAAATCCAAACTTGTCGACGCCAAGGTGGGATTTTCCGTGGTTTCAGAGTTCGAATCGACCAGCGACTCGTGTTCGTCAACCCTCGGAATACGAGATAACGCGTCCGCTACCTCGTTGTTCCTACCTGGAACGTGCTTTATGGATGAAACGTAAGGCTGGATAATCAAACTCCATCGTGCTAGTTTTCCGGTTGGATCACGAGCGGCTTTAAGCCACTGAAGGGCGCTATGGTCAGTAAACACTTCCACCTGACCACCTTCGATATAGGGACGAAATTTTTGTATTGCCCATTTAACAGCTAAACACTCACGTTCCGTGACGGAGTAGTTACGTTCGGCTGGGTTTAGAGAAGAGCTGGCGTATTGAATGACCACCTCTTTTCGGCCTTCCTTCTGGCACAGTACTGCCCCTAGCCCAGTTTTCGATGCATCGCAATATACAATGAAGGGCTTAGAATAATTCGGGGGCACGAGAATAGGGGCAGATGTTAAAGATTGTTTAAGGGTAATAAATGCAGATTGCTGTAGTTGCGTCCAGTTCCATTCGGTGTCTTTATGTAATAACGCATGCAAAGGATCTGCAATTTTCGCAAATCCTTCAATAAAACGACGATAATAAGAAGCCATTCCCAGGAATGTTCTCAATTCCTTGACATTCCTAGGAACGGGATACTCGCTAACGGCTGTAGTCTTCGCGGGATCTACCATAACGCCCTTTTCGGATACTAGGTGACCCAATAAGGAAGCTTCTTTTTGACAAAATTTGGTTTTACTCGCCTTTACGGTGAGGCCAGCGTTACTGAGGGTCGCAAAGACTTTATGTAAGGTAGCCATATGTTCTTTGAAAGTTGACGATATAACTATCAGATCGTCGAGATAAGCACTAACTCCTTCATGACGTAATGGTGCGAAGAGACGATCAATCATACGTTGAAATGTTGAAGGGGCGGTGGTGAGGCCAAACATAAGCACCTTCGGTCTGAATAACCCACGATGAGTTACAAATGCGGCCTTATCCCTACTCCTGATATCCATTGGCACTTGCCAGTAACCTGCCTTCAGGTCAAGCGTTGTAATAAACCTCGGCGTTCGAAGAGAGTCCAATATGTCCTCAATACGAGGTAAAGGATATGAATCTTTTCGCGTGACGTTATTTAGTTTGCGATAATCGATGCACAAGCGGTCTGTACCGTCTTTCTTTTTAACCAAGATACATGGAGAAGCCCATGGCGAATTACAAGGTTCAATTAAGTCTTTAGCTAACATGTCATCGATTATTAGGTCGGCGATTTTGATTTTGAATTTGGGTTGTGAGATTAGCGATTTGTTCTTGTAATTGCCGAATAATTTCTGTCTGATCAATAGGGTCAGCCATATTTCTCACGTTTTGTTGCTGTTCGCGAACGAGGTTTCTATGGCGGGCCCTAGCTTCCCTCGCACTTATAGAAATGGCGGAATGGAGGTGTACACATTCCTCGCAAGCAAAAAATCTTCCCAAGGACGGGCGACAAGACTGGGAATGAACTAGGGAATAACTAGTCATGCGCGCATAATCCACAAATCGTTGTGTCGCGTAAGGGCTATTGAAATGCTATAAGACCAGCTTTACTCCGTAGTAAGGTCGTAAAAGAAATGAAGTGGAAGTGACCAACTAGCAAAGGGTAACGAGATATAGAGCGTCTAAAACGCTTACAATTAAACGTAAAAATAAAAGGACATTGAACAAATGAATAGAGCGTCTAACACGCTTAACATTATCCGGGGTTCGTTAATTATGTTGTAATTATGTTGTATAGAATCCCGGACGGACTCCCAAAATGTGACACTTTTTATTTAATTATGTTTATTTAAGTTGTTAATTCATTATTCTTTAAGTGGATGTCTAGGGTACTAAGCATTAAGTGCCAACATTGAAAACATAATATATATATATCGTTCTTAGTTCAAAAGTAAACACTTGGTCTTGACTCAGATTTTGGTTTCCTTGATTAGTACATAAAAAGGCTGTATACGGTACCGTATTTAATTAGTTCGATGATGCGCTCTTCGATTTCGTCCTTGGTTCGTACGCGCGACATTCTCGCACGTTTCATAAGCGGTCGGTCATATCGTGAGGTCCGATAGACGAGAGAGTAATTCCCGCCACACCTTCTACCTGCAGGCTCCTTCAGGACTACTAAGACGAGCGTAACTCTTTTCTTTAAAGTCGAACGACTACGTGACGATTGTCACGTAGCCTATGGTGTCGTAAATATTGACAAGGGAGGATGCACTGGGTGTGGAGGCGAAATTTAATTCTTATAGTGTTACTCAAAAGTGTTACAAAAGTTAGCTAATATATCAGGTGGTGGCATTTTCCATCAGGATATCTGACTTGTTGATGCGTTTTAGAGGATCCATAACTCAGCACGCAGTCTAGTTATGATTAGATTATCACAGGCAACGCGTAATATTCAAATTAGAGATGGTGTAATACGTTCAATTCAATACAGGGTGTTTCTGATAAGTTTGTCATAAATTAAGGAGAGTGTTCTTTGGGTGAAACTGAGTGGAAAGTGTCAATGAACATGTGGCGTAATTAGCTTTACTTTGTCAACTTACTCTTTGAGACTTTCCTTCCAGTTTTAACCAAAGAACCCAACCTTTAATTTATGGTAGACGTATCGGAAACACCTTGTATGTACCAAATAGTGCTCGATTCTTGAGAATATTATATTCAATTACAAGGAGTTGTGAGTGTACGTTCGCTTTGGCATCTGGTTCGAGTAAGGCAGTAAAATATGGCTGAGAGAAACCACGGTCTTTTACTAATAGGATTGGAAAATGCTCCTTCTACCCGAGCTCACCTCGCTCAGAAATACAGCACACCACACTACACTGTCTAACTCTCTTTGCCGGATAAGACTAGATGGGTAAGAGGGATGAAGGAATATAGGTGCTTTGAAGTTCTATCCGTTGGAGCGGGTGTAACTGCGGCTATCTTTGAGGTAGAGTCCTCGGATCGTGGCGGTGGTGGCGACGGGAGTATACCGATAGCTTCCGCTTTAGTAAATCACCCGCAGGTAGAAAAGGAGAGAGAGCTGGAAATAGCGGACCCTTATCTTTCAAACCCATGTTGACTGTGTAGTATTATTACAGCTATTATGCATTGGGCCGAGAACGTCATTTCGGGAAGGCGAAATATGTGGAAGTTGCAATCCAACAGTGAAGCGTATGAGATGGTTGCGCTATTTCATATTTTAAATCAATCAGGTTCTTAATTATTTTAAAATTCTGCGTACGAATGTCCTCACCCATATCATCTAAATTCAATTTTGGAAGGTATTTCCAATGTCCTTCTATAGAACCGTCTATAAAATTAGGGAGAAAGACGTGAAATTTTGGCAATTGAAGCCGAGAACCAAGCGACGCTCAAGCTGGTGGTGAATACAATTTTAATACGCTCTGCAGCTTCCGCGTTCAAATATAGCTTTTCGGTATCTCTGATGAAGGGAAACTCTTTGAAAACGATTATTTTATTTGAATTTATTATGTATCCTCGATAACGAAAATAACTGGTTCTTTTTAAATTAGTTTTATAATTTGAATTTTAAGGGAAATGAAATTTTAATTCCGCAAAACGGCAATCGAGGAGTATTGTGGATGAGGGGCGATCAAACTGTTATCTTTTGTGTGGTTATGTATGGAAAAGATTTTGGAATTCGTTTTATTTTTCTGCCCAGAAAGATACAAATATATTGGAGTTTAAATTAAAGAGACTAAACTTTTGAAGTATAGAATAGCAATAAGAAAGACTCACCTTTATCTTTCTGATGCAAAATACAGTATAATTTGCAACTTTTGAAATAAGAAATTTCAAAGTTGGATAACATTTAAGGGCAAAATATTTTGGTTTAAAAAACAAAGATTCGTCTAGTATTTCATATTATTATATCATTAACGAATGTTACTTTACCTTTCCTTCAAGTTCGGTTCTTAGCCAGTAAAACCCTTTTACAGGTACCAATTTTTAAGGTAAATTTACTTAACCAATAGGATACTTCCCCAAAAGTTCAAAATATTAGATTTTACAGTAAATAATTACATGTTGTCGAACTTTGTGTAAAATCGCTTTCAATGATATTTATTTTTTTCGAAAAAGACCTCTATTATGTTGTCTATAAGATGAATCTAGGTTAGAAAAATATTTGAAAACTTCCAAACATGTTAGTTTAGAAGTGAACTTTGGCAAAAGTGTTGTACGAATTGCGTGCCCGGAATCTCTTCGATTTTGTTCCACAATCTGTAGCTTCTTCCATCTCGTTTCGAAGCTTCGGTTCGACCCTCGTTGAAGAGTTATCGGTCCAGCCACCCGAGGGAGTCATCCAAGCCGGTGGTGGTGGTACCATTCCACGCGGGACTGAGAGCGCGCGGGCGGGTTAGAATCCAGAGATGGCATGTCGGGATGAGAAAGGGGTAAGCTTGGCGAAACGGTCAAATCGGGCGAAAAAAAGCTTTTTTTCTATGGATGTTCGTTTCTTTTTACGGATCGTTCCTGCGTCGTTGCGATACGGACAGAAACGTTAGCTGCAAACGTTAAAGGCTTTCCGATATGTAGTCGCCTTGTAAGCTCTAGCTGCCTAGCTTCCAGATTATTATTAGTTCTTTTTTATTTTTTAGTTTCCGGTTTTTGTTTTTTTTTTTTTGTCACTTGAAACAAGATGTTTTCAGACCTAATAGTCAAGATACACATTTTAATTTAGACATTTTCATGTTTCCTTAATCATTGACCAGGTATAGATATAATTTTAGAAGTAGGAATGGAGAACGGTTAGTATTTACTTCAGTCCGACTCATAGCCCAGTATAGAGCCCCTCCCTCCAACAAGTAACGAAAAGTTTAAATTATCTTATTGGCTCACTTAAACTACGTTTTCATGACGTTGCTGACGGGGACGGCGAAAAATACCTAATTCCTTTTTACCTCTGTCGCTATGACCCGCCTCTTCTTGCATACCCCTCCATCCCGTGGAAGGGGGTCCGGGACTTTGACGCGCCCATATTACTCTGTTCTCCATTCCTACTTCTAAAATTAAATCTATCTCTGCTTTGACCTAAGCATCAAACCACACCGCTTAAATTAAAAAAAATATCGTTAATTTTACACTGATTTAAAAATCTATACGGGCCCAAAAGAAACATCCAAGTGTTTATGACGTCCATTGATAGATAGTGTTCATTTATTATCTGAGAATATTTAATATAAATTTTTGTTAAGTAAAGAAAAAACCATATTAGGTAATCGATCTAGTTGAACAGGAACGATATTACAGTAGTTCGTTCAGAACTGGGAATGAAACTAAAATACGAAGCCTTCCTAATAGCCTGCGATGTCCGAATGGAGGGGGGGGGAAGGCCGCAAAAATGACCATTTGGTCAAAGAAGGAACGTGATCCTAATGACAAGGAGCTTTTCTTTTCTTTTTGATCGTCAGACACCTTCGGACAATTCCCGACCATCTTCTTTCCCCCACTCTTTTTCTTTTTCCAATTGCCAAATAATTAAACTTTTTTTCTTTCTTCGGTGATTTTGGCGAGCTGCAGCGGAATTAGGACGCGTGTTGAATTCGTATTTGCTGTTTCAATTGAACGCTCGAAATGTTTTCAACCATTTTTTCTTTTTTTAAAAAGCTGTTAGTATTTTAAAACTTTCAGTACGTTGTTTAGAAAACGTTTAACACTCTTATCTAGATTTTTACGAAAGAGTAAGTAGGCCTAAAAATACGTTTGCCCTTAGAAATTTTCGTTTCTATAAAGTATAGGTCAAGAAATATCAAAAACAATATGGAAATTTTACTTCCAAAACAGACAGTAAAGAATATCAAAATGGAAATTAAAATAAATCTGTGTCAAAAATCATTAGACCGTTTTACGTAAAATCTCAAAGCGCTAAACATTGTCAGAGAAAACAATGAGAGCTATAAACATTTTCTTTTTTCAAGTAAGTCTGTCCTGAATCTCTTGATTTTCCTTCAAATACTTCATAGTTCAAATTAGAAGTAAATAATTCCGAAGCTTTTCATATTTTCTCGATAGCCTGTCATATAACGCGTATTTTAAGGGTTATGGGTAGAGATGGGGATAGTGATCATAGGGGATAGCTTCTGTTTCTGGTTATTACGACATAAAGAGACACATATCTATGGAGAGTATATGCTTCTGCTGTTACAAGAGTTGACAATCATGATTTGCAAGGCTTTAGTATGAGCGTTACTAACAGATAGACAGGAGCACAGTCTTTCTTCTTATAATTCCACTGCTTTCATAAACAAAACTTTTTATTAAGGGAGTAGCGCAGTTGTTCGAAGAAACTGATAACTTTAGCAAAGTTTACTTCAGTCCACGATGCTTTCGAAACTAACTTTTATCATTTCAAATATTTCTCATTTTTGTCGCCATTAACTTTGTTTTACTTAATCAAACTTGGCTTTAATACCGATTAAATCTATTCGGTCAAATCTTGGCGGGAACGTTTCTAGACCAAAAATCTAACTAGAGTAAGTTGAAAGTGAGTTATTTCGGATAGGAAAAGATATCAGGCGAGATTTTTTTCCCTCGCCAAAGAGAACCCATAAGCACGTTCGTTGGGTAGACAAAGCAGTTCGCTTCTAAATTTACTCGATGTGGTCACCACGCAACGGTCTCTGGTGAGCAGCTATCTTCCTTTAGAGACTGGCTATATTGGAGAGGCGCTCGAAATATTGACGAGGCGTTGCCCTTGGTTACCACCCGCCGTTTCTCGCGAGGGCCCTCCCGTGGTAAAAGGCAAAGCCAACTTCGTCGTATTTCAAATAGCGCTTCCTTTTTAGCCACATCGTAGTATACGATAGACTCTTAGTTTGACCCGAGCCGTAGTAGTAGTTGTCGCTTTCGTTATCGTTAGATTTTAGGAACTCGATAGTACCTCAACCCACCCATAGGGGTAACTGAGCTCGGTTAGAAGTTTATTTTAATTAAAAGTTTTCTTGGTCGCAGCCGGGGTTCGAACCCGGGTCGCTCGCGCAGCATTAACACACTCTATCATTGTAGCATGAAGACTTGCCAGAAGTAGCAGGTTTCTTCGTTTAATTTATCTCTAAAAGGTCGGGAATAAGGGAGGGCCCTATTTATTTTTGGGGTCGGATACTTCTGGATTTGTGTCTTTTGGTCATTATATTTCTTTTCTTTTTGTTTATGTGCTAATTAAAAAGATAACGATTAAGGCCCAGCCCTTGGGACTTCTTGTTTATTGTTAGTTTTTAATTCAAATAAGATTTAGTCAAACGATGCCCACTTGGGTATGTATCAGCTATGAAATGATTCTCGCATCCGCTTCACACGCGGAAGGCCCCGGGTTCGAAACCAAATGGGTGCGGAAAGATTTTTATGCTCGTTAATTTAAATTCACAACTAATTTAGCTCAAAGAGGATTCAATATCGTGTATCATGGCTCAGTTGGTAGAGCCATTGAATGCCAGTGCTCAAAAGATCTATCTTCGAAGATGGTCAGTATCCCACAGTGGATCAGTACCCGAAGTGGTCAGTATCCCGCAGTGGATCAGTACTCGAAGTGGTCAGTATGCCGCAGTGGATCAGTACTCGAAGTGGTCAGTATCCCACAGTGGATCAGTGCCCGTTGATGTCGTTTCTAATGGAGTTCGTGCTCAGATACCGAAGTTATTTTTATTAGTTAGTTTTCAAATCAAATAAGATTTGGTCAAACGATGAACACTTGTACATGTTTTTGCTATGTAGTGGTCATATTATCCGCTTCACACGTGGAAGGCTCCGGGTTCGAGACAACGTGGGTGCGGGAAGTTTTTTAATGCTCGTTAGTTTAAATTCACAACTAAATTAGCTCAAAGAGGATTCAATATCGTGTATCATGGCGCAGTTAGTAGAGCTATTGAATGCCAGTGCTCAAAAGATCAATCTTCGAAGATAGTCAGTATCCCACAGTGGATCAGTACCCGAAGTGGTCAGTACCCGGTGAAGTCGTGTCTAATGAAGTTCGTGCTCAGATACCGAAGTTATTTTTATTAGTTAGTTTTCAATTCAAATAAGATTTGGTCAAACGATGAACACTTGTACATATATCTGCTGTGTAGTGGTTATGTTACCCGCTTCACACGCGGAAGGCCCCTGGTTCGAGACAACGTGGGTGCGGAACCTTTTTTATGCTCGTAAGTTTAAATTCACAACTAAATTAGCTCAAAGAGGATAGTGGTTATCTCATCCGTTTCACACAGTAATCATTTTAAAACATATAAAGGTCGAGGGCTATTCACTCAAATTTTCTGTACGCCGGTTAAGTACGGTACGATGTGGCTACGAGCCCAGCCCTTGGGTCGTCTTGTTTTTGTTATAATAATCACGCCCGCGATACCACAGCGATGGTTACTCCCTCTAATAAAGTAGTTTGTTAAAGTTTTCCTTTCTCATCGACGTAATTTGGTCTAATTTCTCTTTGAGCAACCTTTTATGGTACATCCTACATTAGTTCCGGTAGAGAGTTTAATAAAAGGTCGGAAAACATGATGCACCCTACTCTATCAAAAATAAAGTAGATCTGAAACAATAACTCTTTTATTTGAATATTTCAAGACCATACTAGCTAGAAAAATGCATATTTATAAATAAATATATTTCTCTACAATATTTATAACATAAAATAGAGAACATTCTGTGAAATAACTTTGAGACACCGGCGCATAAAATGAAACTTTTTTTTTAAGAATTTTTACATTTTTAGTTTTGTTTTTTTTTCTTCTTCACATTTTTGTGGCTAGCCCCATTCCAAGGTAATCGGCGATTTTATGAAAATACTTTCACGACGTTGTTTCATCCCAAATTCCCTCTAGAAAAGAAAACTAGACGCGTTTGTTTTGTTTCGGAAAACGTAAAGAATTTTCTTTTTTTTTTGTAGGGAAATTTTTAAAGAAGATGGGTGTGTAAAGTTGGTGTACTTAAGTTGAGGAGTTGTGGCAAAAGAAAATATTGTTAATGAAGAGAATGTAAAACCAAGGAAGATCAAGCGAGGGAAGTTTAGTAAGGAAAGAACTATCTCTTCACGAATCGTAGCATGTCACGTGTCTAATTTTTGGCTTTAGTTTTAACTGCGCATGATCGGATCACAATAAGTCTTTTCCCCGTGTAATTGCCGTCAGTCACCAGACGGAATTGTCGTCTGACTCAGTACGATGCGTTGGAATATTGTGCACTAGCACATATTCGCCGTTGATGGGAGATTTTGGGAGACTTTTAATAGAACGTTACACCTAACTTTCCTGGCTTGATCTTCCAGGTTATTTCTTCCAAGAAAGAGGAGTAGAAAGCTTGCGTGGTGAGGGAAGACTCCTTTGGAGAAGAAAAATGTGTTTAGCCATAAAAATGAAACATTTTCCTTAGGCTAGGGCGGAAGAAATCCTTCGGGTCGTTCTATTATTTATTTTTTTAAGATATTTTTTATATATATATATATATTTTGGAGGCGCTTCTCCCGTAGCCTACAAAAGAAGACTCGCTTTTTATCGCCGCAATATTTCTCGCTGATTTTTATATAAGAATTTATGGGCAATCTTTCCAAAAAAAAAAAAGGTAACAGGCCTTCTCTCGCGTACCCTTTCTCATTTTTCAAGGAGCTTTTTATTTTACGATCTCTTTTCTCCAGGCCAATTCTGGGATAATTTTATTTTATAATCAAACCACCAAAACGCTCTCCACTTATTGAAGAAAACTTTACTACGTTTTTTGGCCTACGGAAAGGGTGATCCCCGATTAGATATTCAAATGTAATGGCAGCATGGTTTTAACAATTTGCTTTATGTATGTATTGACAGTAAAACTTATGGTTCAAAGGGTTAAGCCTATAGTTCAATTTTCAATTTCCCCCGCCCCCTTTATCTTTAATCTGGCAGCCAATCAGGAGCTTGCGCTCTTAGAATAACGTATTTTAAGCAAATTAATATGCCAGTTTAATTTGTTCCATCATTTGGAGATAGGATCAACATGGGGTCTAATTATCCTATCAAGAATTTTCTTATTATACCAAAAATATTTCACTTCTTTTTGTCCATACAGCAACATACTTCTATATTTAACCCTTAAATTGACCATACACTGGTCTGCGATATAAATGCCATCAATTTAACTAAATACGCCAGAATATCACTTATTTTTCGAGAATTTTCCTATCCATCTATATTTGAATAATTACGCTAGGAATTTCCTAAATTTATTTTGCAATTATAATTATGTATAAAATATCTAGTAGTGGCATTAATGGTTTATAATGCGCTCGTTATAAATGGACGTGCCGTTAAATGTCCTTTCACACTATCTATCACAGTAACACTAAGCCGGTAATTATTGCCTGGCCCCCATACCCAATATCAAAACCCTATAATTTATAAGTAAAGGTTTGCCCCAGAATCTTGTCCACGCGCCGCAAAATATAGAGACTGCAGCGCCATCTTAGTTTGAAAGTGTCTCCTCCAAATATAACAAAACGGAGTATGGGTTTAGAGATAGAGATCACAATAGGTGATGGGTTTTGTTCAGGAAAAATCCGCCATCAGGAGTCGCCCCTGTACCAGAAATATACGGCCGCCACGGAACGCTTTCCTTTCGACCCATACTTATGGACAGTATGATAGACTTATTACAATATTTAAGTTCTCTGGGGATCATTACTGGAAAAACGTTGAGTCATACTCGTTTACAATATTGTTAAGGACTTAAAGCTACATGTATCCACATCCGAATTAATTAATAAGTTCGGACCCCAAACGGCTAATGGCGTTTCGGGACGGAATTTAGGTTTTTCCAACACTTTTTTCAAACCCTTGATGAAAAATACACGTTGGCCCTTAATGATCGGGTACTGCTTAAATGGTCAATGCTCGTCTTCTCAAGGGTAAATAACACGATATAGGTCAAGTGATATTTCACTTTTGCTAGGAATTTGGAGTTCCAAAGTTTACTTACCCTTTAAAAGATTTAAAGAAGGATAGGGGCTAAGTGTATCCGCGATTCGTTTGGTTATTCGGTCAGAATGATTAGCGTTTAGCCGTTAGTTGTAACTCTGGAGCAGCGCACTCTCGCGGTGGCCGGACGAATCGTGCTCGTGCAACCCTGTTTAATTAATGCGGATTTTCGGTTGGCGCAATTTGTTAAATGGACGTTTATGGAAGAGAGCTCTTTCCGAATAGGAAATCCAACAAATTTCCAAGCCTAATACTCAGCTTATTCCTAAGTTCCTTGTTTCCCTTTCACGTCCGGTACGAGATGTATTCGTATAAATGCGCTTGCCTTTTAAAAAAAGACTGATTTACTAATTAACGTGAATTTAGATTGAATCGCCCATTAATTGAATGTCTTTTTATAACGAAATAAAACTTCTGTAAGTTGCTTTAAATAGTGTAGTAAATTGCCTAATTTGAGATATACTAAGTTATGAAAACGACTTACTTTGGGAATGTTTGAAAGTTTCGACATCTTTAGAAAATGTCCCAATTCGTTGGTTCCAACACCTAGCCATAAAGCTTGCTAGGACGCCCTCCCTATTCTAGACCATTAATGTTGTAAGAAACCCATAGTTATTTGGAGTTTTTTCTTTGTTTACAAAATAACATCATACAGATATTTTATACCAGTGGTCCCAAGGAAACAATATCTGGTTTCCAATTGCTCATAACGCTAGGACCTCGGTGGGTAGAATCTACAGTTTTTCTTAAATTTTTCATGAAATTGAAGTATAGTTTCTTGATCTCATTGTAACTTTATTGGTATAAATTGTTTTAGCTTCGTAATAAAGGTTCAGAAACACTTTATCGTATCCCCTAGTGAATAGAGGATGAGCTTGGACGCATTTGTGAGTACACTTAGGAACGCAGGCGAGTTCGCCATTACGTCCGAAGGGAGCAATTTCTCGACGTGGCTGAGAAGCCATTTCTATATTAGTTCTTGGTTGGAATAAGGTCATTTAGCGGCTTAGAAATCCCTTTAAGCATTGGAATAACCTGGAAACGTTTTGCGGCCTTCTTGCTACATAAATATCGGACCCTTATCGTTGACCATTCGCCAAATCCGACTGCGGAGGTGGCGATTAAGGGAATCAGTGGGAGTGCGGCAGCCCACCCGAGTAACGTAACGGAAGTAATTTCGCCTCTCATCTTCCGATGGAAAAAGATAAACAAAAACCTTGCGGTTAGGCTTAGCCTAGCTCTATTTTCGTGGAAGATCCTTTAACAACAAATTTTTTGTTTTATCCTAAGAGTAATTAGAGCTTTGGCTTATGCGATTACACATTCTTAAGACGAAACATGCCCCAAAATTTTGCTTTAATTATAAGCGTGAATTTATTCGTTCACGTCATGAATTTTCAACCGTCACTTAATAAGCCTTTGTTCGTTTATTAATTCCATAAATGAAGAAATCCTTAATGATTTAATAGACATTGTCTTTCTAGACAAAGACTTGAAAAAGTAAAAGATAAGTGTAGAAAATTAATTCGCCTGAAGTACAGATATTCAAATTTTCAATTTTATTAACATGATTATAAGGCATCAATTATTTTAAAAAAAATCTTATCTTAGTTTTTTTCACCAAAATTCCATTTGCCGAAAGAAAGTAAAAGTGAAAGATAAGCTAACTAGTTGTAAGTGGTTGATAAGAGTTAGTTTCCAATTCCATAGGGTAAGATGAGTAATGAGTATTCATTCTGAGCAATTGTTTACAAGAGGAAGGTTTGAAAATAATAGGGATAAAGTTTGGTTTTAGTTACTGTTTGATACGAACAATACCATGGAGTAGGTTTACACGTATCGCACGAAGAAACCAATGTATATGGCTGATAATGTGTTGGCTCACGCACAAATTCAATAATATCGTTGAACCTAGAACCGAAACCTATATTTTTCTCTGATTTTTCTCCAATTTTCTTGCACAAACTTCCTTTTCACTTTCCGTCCGTCAAAATGTACTTAGCTCTACAAACGAACGTCCAAGTCTTAGGTTTCCTTACCCACTAAATTATTAAGAGGAAAAGTCTGGAGTGGGATTGAAAATCTTAGTATATAATTCCGTGACTGTAATTGTAGTCAATTCTTGTCCGTCAGTCAGTGTCTCGTAATAATCCGGCTTGCTGTACCATAGACTAATCTCGATTGTTTTATCTTCGCGTAGTTGGTGGGTGGGGTATTAATCAAGCCGGACGAAACCGGTCGTTAGGGCCGGACCCGCAATAATTGGATAGCCGTGGCCAAAACTTGGATTCCACTAAGGCCTTTAGACAATGACACTAAGCCTTGTCTCCATGATTCGGGCCTTAGTGGACCACGACTTTTGGAACATGGATATCAAAAATGTACATAAATCACTGCGTTCTGTATTGAAAAAGGACACAAACATACACAAACTGAAATAGTGAGCTTGCTTCACTTTTCAACAACATATTTTTTATTTTTCTGAGCCTAAATAAGGCAGATCTTAATGGTATTACTGATGTTTTTACTTGTATTTCATATACCCATGGGTTATAGAAAGAAAAAGGGGTAATCTGGTATAAAAAGATTCTTCATTCTGGCAGTGTCCATAGCTAACTCTTCCACGTATTCTTGCCTTTTCTTGGTAGTTTTTTTACCCCTTTCCTTTGGTTGGTTTTTGTTTCTTTTTGGCTCTTTTTCCTACGCGAGTCGCTTACACACGAGATTCGGGTCTGCCGCACGCCCCTTTTCGTTGTGGCTATTAACCAGAGTCTAACGCTTTATATTTGCCCCGTTTCTCCGCTATATTTACTTTGCCTCTAATAATCTACTTAGGACTTTCCTTGGATGCAGCCTAGAAGAAAGTTTCCCTATATGGTTGGTTGTTAGTGGTTTTCTATCGCGACATCTGGTTTGTTATCCGCGCAAGTCATCATTCGGTATTTGTCATAAACTAACGAACATTAAGTTAAGAGAGGGATGACGTCATACGCGTATCCCTTACTTCGTTTGCCTCGTAGAAAAGATCTGCCTTATGAAGATTTGCGTACCACAAGTGTCATAGATGTCAGTTAAAGACCCTGTTGTAATACTGTTAGCACACACGATTTCAGGCGGAAAAAAATGCTATCTTCAAATTGACAACTTCATATTTAGTCATCATAAGCCGCACGCATTTTCCCAGAGCTGTAAGTCTCTGAGACTATGCAGGAAAAGGAAGCTAGCATCTGAAGGAAGAAGGAAGTGTGGTGGGGGTAAGGGCGGAGGGAAGTGTGCATAGGAAGAGAAGATCGATAGATTAAGGATGCGAGAAAGACATTGGGATTCTTCCGTTTAAGCCGCCAATGTATTTTTGGGTCGCTTCTTTTCTCGATGAATACTGAGCGTTTTTTATCCCTTCGGCCCTTTTTCTAGTTCTATCCTCTTTGGGTGCTTCTTCTTCCTGCGCCGCCAAAGCTCTCTTCCTTTATATTCTTTCTTTTCCTAACGCTTTTAGTTCCTATCGTGGAGAAAATAACTAAGAATGTGCATTTGGCTCAATCAGGGAGGAGTCCAGAAGGAGACGTATTGTGGGGTTAAATAGTATTCTACACCTCGAGTCTATAAGACACCCACAGAAAAAGGGGGTTAAATTGGTTTCTCCTTGTCACGTGGGTTACTGTTTGTATATTGAGTTTACAATTTCGCGCCCTCTCTCTGACACAAAATGTACTATTTTCAAAGAAGTCTCGTACTGAGTTTTGCATCATCCCACTTTATCCCATTATGGGAGTTAAATATAATGTTTTTCATTCTAAAATGCGCCTTACATATTCTTCTAATTTTCTATTCGTCCCTGGCTCAACTCTAAACTTACGCAATTTTCAATATTGAAATTGGCCGAGGGTTGCTTCTACTAACCGGTACAAGGTATAGGAATAAGATCTGTAGATCATCCAAGCAGCGGAGGAAATACTTATCCTCGTCGCTCCGAGCCTCAATTGCGAAGCGCAAAAACATTCGCAGATAACGAAATTGCTACCAGCTTGAAAAACAACTCCAACCCGAGAACGAGTTTATTACCTGGAAGTAAATGTTGTTGTTTTCTTTTATCGTTAGAGGCAACTCCTTACGATACTTTCTCAAAGTTGGTACGATACCGGGGGGCTGCGCCTAATTTTCTAAAGCTTTTGATGTATTCCAAAAAGGAACTTTGTTGCTCTTTCTCTTTGAGATCCGGAGTGCCTTCCGCGTTCTATGCCCGGGCTTCACTATATATACCCTCGCCAAGAAATGAGAACGGCAGTTTTTTAACTCAATAGTAAATATTTTTTTTCTTCTCTTTTTGCGCCTGGCGATCATTCCTTTGAGAATCCAAACTCCACAGGAATAGCTTCCCCTCGCTTTAGTTTCGTTCCTTATTATTTCCATAGTTATTTTTGCTAGAACTCTGGGGAATTTAAGAAGAGCAAAAATATATTACAGGAAGACCCCATGGCCCCCGCATCAATAGTAGATGAGATGTTTGGAAACATTTCTATAGTTCTAAAGTGCGTAAACTTAAAGATCGAGATGGATGGAGCTTTTAGCATGGTTTTCACTTGGCGTCCGCCATCTTTTTATTTATTTCGATCCTAATCGAGTCAGTTACTAATAAAAATCCCTGAAAATGCCGAAGTTCAATGCTGAAAGGTTTATTGAAGAGGTTGGGAACAATACAAATCTGTATGATATTAGAAACAAAGATTGCAAAAAAAGAAAGACCGCAATTAGTGCAGTGTTCAGTTTATCTGTTAAGCCTTGGTTCCATTATTTGCGGGAACTACCGCTAAGTGAAAACGCTATAACGCTGGGCGACAACGTTAAAAACAAATCTGACGTTTGACGTAGAGCTCGGCATTTTCGATCAATTATCCACTTTATTTTATCTTTATCCATACCCGAAAATTATCCACAGAACTTACATGTTAAATCGTATTATAATCCACAAATTTGTTTATAAATAATCGGTTATCCACCAATTTGTGGATAATTGATCGAAAATGCCGAGCTCTAGTTTGACGTCCAGATTCAAAGCAGTTTTTTTCGGTCAAGTGAAAACCATGCTTTACACGTTACGAGGGTCGTTTTTGGTTAAACCATCTGATCTATGAAGCATTACCATATTCGTGAACAATCTTTGGCGAGAGAGCCCCGGTCTAGTAGCAGCTTTAAAGCCGAACCAGGTCGTATTTATATTTATGGGGGGCTTTGTTCTCAGCACTTTTTATCAGATGTTCCTTTAGTTTTACTTTCTTTTCTTCGGGATATTCTTTTTTTTTGTATTCCCGTAAAGACCTTTTCTTTCTTTTTTTTCGGTTTGGTTTGTTTTTCTTAACTCGATTAGCATAATGTATACGGCGTTACTTTAAGTGTATACATTGTATAAGTGAAAAAGAATTAACACTATTTTCTTTGTTTAACATGAATATTTTAATTCATTCTTTAAACAATTTATAATCCTCTTGGAAATTCGTCAATAAATTCAGTGGCAAGATGACATGAACCTAATCTGCTTTTGAAACTTCAAATTTCAAAACTGCTTTAGAGAATGGTTTGCATATTGATCTGACCCAGCTTTTATTAATCCTTGTTTCTTATACTTTATCCATTTTTCATCCCATCACAATCAATTTTATTCCAAGCCAATCAATTTTCATATTATGAGAAACAATAACAGCGAGTAAAAGTCTCGGCAATCCCATCAGTTTACTTGTGATAGATAAATGCCAAGTAATCGCTTAATCGACAATCGCAGACAGTTTTTCTTTGTTATCAGACGAACGATGTCTCCGGGCCACATATTCTCTCTTTCTTTATTTCCTTCCATTCTCTAATTTTCTGTTTCCGGGCACACGAATCTCAAGGCAACGCTGAGCACGCCCTCGCTGTCTAGACAAGCACGATTTTCCAATTATCGTTTTCTTTAGATCAGCTTTGCCATTTTTTTCTTCATCCGTTTCCACCGCAAAGTACTCTAATCTTTAAAACAATTAAAAAGAAAGTTTATTATAATCTTAACTTACGTCAGACCAGAAGTTAATAATCATTCATTGCCTGTAAAGAAAGTGTTCCAGCTTGTCCTGCTAAGTTTTCACACAATTTCTGCTGCAATTAGTGCCCAATAGTTAGAAGTTTCACTCTAGGGGCTGAAACTTTCCCACCAGTCATAGGATGGCGCTTCATCACGTGTCCGAAAGCTAGTTTCTATCACTACTTACACGAGGACCTCCAGTTTGATACTATAACTGCCACAAGAAATATCTACTTCTGCTGATAGGCTATTTGAATAAATTCTCTTGGTCTAATTCATTAGCGATAAGAGGCTGGCAGCGAGGCTGGCGTTAAGGGCGACTCTTAATTAAATATGCTTTAATGGAAAATAATTAATGAAGGGAACGAAGAGTTTTCTTTATTGAATTTAAATTATTCATGATACGCCTTAAATTTTGCTGGCTAGATAGCTTGCTTGTCTTCTAACCCCCTAGCTCTCAGACTTATGCAATGACTAGTGTTAGAACTAGCATAAGTTCATAAGATATGTTCTATAAGTTTGTCACTGGTTTTTGAGAGCTTGTCATGAAGTGACGTATATAGGTCATAGATTATATCGTAAAGCAACGCCTCGTGAGACGCTCTCAAACGTTTAGTACCGACCAAATAGAAAGATGGACTGCAAAACCGTCAGCGTGTAGTCAATTCTCACTTGTCGTTCTCGAACTCGCTCTCAGCAAGTCCCTAGAATTACGAAGTATAGAAAGTGTCATACTTATGTAACATATCTTATAAACTTATGGAACTAGTTATCGCTTCAAGCTTAGCTCTTGAGTATTTAATTTATTTTTGAAGAAACCTTCGTGTTTATTTTTCTTTTTTTAATCTATTATCCTTACGGTGATAAAATAATATGATTATATCGCTAAGGCGCTTTAATTTAAAGGCATATGCTTTGTTTAATAAATTTTCAATTAAGCCCTGTTTTTGGTTTGAAAATTTCTATTATTCACTAGATTCTTCATTTGAATATTACTACGCAGGCAATTTTGTACGTATTTATAAATTTTAAATTATCTGGAATTTTGAATCTACTTTTGAGCGGCTATCATATATTGATAACCTTTCGAATTCAAAGCTTGATAGAGAGTGAAACGGACGCTAGTTTGTATTCTACTACACAGAAAGGTTTGTATGTGTTTATAGAAATTTTAAATTATTTTTCATTTTAAAAGGATATCTACGTCTTTGGCCTAAATCATATATTGATAACCTGTCGTTTTCAAAGCTTGATAAAGAGCAAAAATGACGGTAGAATTTAATTTAAAATGTATCTACAACGTAGTAGTAATTTAAGGCAACGCGTACTGACCACAAAAAAAGAATCAGAAAAAGTTGTGTAATATTGCTCTAAATCTTGAAGGTCTTTCTAGATCTACAATGTCCGTAAATGTATCGGAATATTTCTTTCGAAGGGTAATTTGCGGAAATGGTTGTATCGCGCTTGCGGCGCGTAATGGGTGGGGCTCTTCTACCCCCTTAACCCCGTCTCCTATTCCACCACTAGCACCACCACAATCGCGGCGTAATTTGCCAGGCTTCATTTATCAAGACCACAAAGTTTTAGAACCCGAAATTGTTTTATTTTTAGAGGCGGCAGATAGGTCACGAGTGCCGCCCTTCGGAATTCACGCCTCGTACAAGAGAACGCAATATTTTTTTCGACATAAAGTCCATAGCAAAATACGGAATTCACGTTTTACCAAATTACTAATTCTCAGTAGAGGAATACCAAACATTTGTTTTAAATTAATGGCAACGTTCAAAATGAACGAGTTACACTTTCAGATTAATAATTATGTTACGCATCGCGTTATTTAAGACATCGACATGTGAAATTATTTGATGTTCATACCGGTATTTGCACTCACTTTCTGATTATTTCATTAATAATTTGACTTATATATATCTGAGCCGAATAACTTAGCATCTAATTTCCAGAGCGTAGCTTTTCTAATGCAGCAAACTTTCACGCCCCTTTTGTTGCCATTCTTTCCACGAATTCGTTATTGCATCTAAACTTTTTTGCGCCTTCATTGTTAAGCTAGTTTGGGCGAAAGAGACATAAATTTTCTCCGAGAGGATAGATTTCCTAAATTGCCAGAGAAAGGGTGAATCGGGGTCGAGATTTGCCTTTGCTTTTGCAACTAGATTTGGGCCAAGCTATATACTTTAGTATATAACCGCCAGCGGAAGAGTAAGTGTATTTGGTGGCCTCTTTGTGTCCCGAGGGATCACTTCGCATCCAAGATGATTTCCAGGTGTGATTAATTGCGGGCGACGCCCCTTGTTTGGCCCACGACGTCTTTCTCTCCGTAAGAGTTATACGTCCCCCTTGCCTTAACACGGAGCATTTTCTATCTACCGCTTCCAAATGTGTAACGAATGGGTTATACCTAAAAGATTGCTCTGGAGTTACGAAATACAACAATCGTACGTGAAAATCTTGAAGAAATAGGTCATATTTAAACACGGTATAGAGTTAAACGTTGGCTAAATATTTCAAGAGACTGTTTATGGTGTTTGAGTGAAGGGATTTTGCTAGCTTCCAGTCGCGTTACCTTTAATCGAGCGAACTGTCAGGGGGATTTGGTCTCTGACAAAGGGGTGTTCTTAAGGATATAACAACGAGGCTCTCTTCTTTTCTTCGCGATTCCCTCCATTTTTACTTTTGCACGCCAGATGGCGTTCAAAAGTTATATTTTTATAAACGGAAGACTTAAAGCCCGTCGAGCACGCTCGGGTGTCAATTGAAATATACGGGCCCACGAGAGGGAAACGATGAAAAATTCCCCAGTGGAATACCGGCGGTGGTTTGCTGACGTCATGGTGTAACCAAGAATCTGATACGCATGCGCGAGCTTTATAAAAAAATACCCCTAGAATATGAAGCTGATTAACTACGCTCGTGGTATGGTGGTTAGAGCCGTTGCCTTTTGCGCGGCAGAACCATGGGTCGCAGTTCGAATCCACACGAGGAAATATTTTTTTTTAAGTTTTATTTTAATTAAGGATATTTTGAGACGAAATTCATCTTAAAATAACGAGGAAAAAGTTTTAAAGTTTTAAGAAAAGTAAATTTATTATTAATATAGGCCTAAGCGCGCTATCTCAGGGAAGGCAGTCAAGGTGTATTTGGTCACCACGCATATTGGCTTGGATAACCAGGCTCGTGGTATGGTGGTTAGAGCAGTTGCCTTTTGCGCGGCAGAACCATGGGTCGCAGTTCGATTCCACACGACGAAATATTTTTTTTTTAAGTTTTATTTTAATTAAGGATGTTTTGAGACGAAATTCGTCTTAAATTAACGACGAAAAAGTTTTAAGTTTTAACAAAAGTAAATTTATTATTAATACAGGCCTAAGCGCGCTATCTCAGGGAAGGTAGTCAAGGTGTATTTGGGCACCACGCATAGATGTCGCTTTTCAAAACCTCAAATCTCAAAAATCCCCGCGAATTTTTAAAACCAGCCAAACTTTGAGATTGAGGAATTTTAAAAATATAAATAAAATATTGCCACATTTTAAAAATTGGAATAAAATGGAGTCATATTTTAAAAATTGGAATAAAATGGAGTCATATTTTAAAAATAGGAATAAAATAGAGTCATATTTTAAAAATAGGAATAAAATAGAGTCATATTTAAAAAAAAGGAATAAAATAGAGTCATATTTAAAAAAAAGGAATAAAATAGAGTCATATTTAAAAAAAGGAATAAAATAGAGTCATATTAAAAAAAAGGAATAAAATAGAGTCATATTTAAAAAATAGGAATAAAATAGAGTCATATTTTAAAAATAGGAATAAAATAGAGTCATATTTTAAAAATAGGAATAAAATAGAGTCATATTTTAAAAAAAGGAATAAAATAGAGTCATATTTTAAAAATAGGAATAAAATAGAGTCATATTTTAAAAAAAGGAATAAAATAGAGCCCCATTTTAAAAATAGGAATAAAATTGTTCACATTTTAAAAATAGGAATATTATTGTTTTAATGTGGCACTATATTAACACTAGTTTTAAAATGTTTTAAAATAATCTGAATCAGTTTTGTTTGACTTACGTAATAAAAATTAATGTTCTGTTTTATCATTCCTGTTTTTAAAATGAGATAAAAAAAAACTTAGGCATTCGGCGAATTAAAAGGTACCGAAAAAATTCTCGGGGGAGCGCGCTCAGGCTGGGCGCGTGGTATAGGTGGTATATCGGTTAGAAATATTGAGTTTTGCTCGGCAGAACCATGGGTCGCAAGTTCGATTCCACACGAGAAAATAATTTTTTTTTCACGTTTTATTTTAATTAGAGATGTTTCGGGACGAAATTCATCTTAAGATAATAAGGAAAAAGTTTGAAAATTATAACTTAAGTAAATTATTTGAATGATTGCGCTGTTAAAGAATTCGCAACGAGGGCATACTCACTCACTTCTATTATTGTGTTGCACTATTAGAATAATAATAGAAGTAAATAAATTAACGTTAGAATTACGGGTAATCGTTTTAGCATAGTTACGGCTATTCACGTAAATTTTCTATACGCCTTTTAAGTTCGGTACGCTGTGGCTAATATTATGAGTCCATCCCTGGGCCATTTTTGGATAGTAATAATACTAATTCGACAGTTGCCGTGCAAAAGTATTCTGTGCCCAGCCGGGCACATCTTGTTCTCTCTTAATCTTTGGCAGGCTGCGCTCGAGCTCAATCTCCCCCGGGGATCCATTACATTCGTTCTAATTGTTTGGAACAAAAACATTGGTCTTGACAGTGCTCGAGATTGGGAGCGTTTTGTTCTTAGCTTTTCAAGCCCCAATTCTCGATCTCCTACGGTATAATCCGTAAAGGTGACTTTTCATTAGTCATTTCGAGACGCTTCTCGCATCGTGAATTTTGTTTGCCGAAAAAAGACAATGTTTTCTTAACAGATAATAGCTTCTTCAGACTTGGTAATATTACAAGAACCACAAAAGAAATGCTGAAGTAATCTAGCTGGAAAGCATCTCGAAAGTAAAAAAGCGTTAAAAATTCAAGGAAACCAGTCGATGTGCGAAACGTCGTTCAATCCCTTGGATATTTAACAATTGCGTTCATTTTATCGGAAAATGCTAATAATAAATGCATCGCTATTTGAGGGATTTTAATATTTTTCCATTGAAATTTTCTCACCCTGCAGTATTCGCGTCGAAGAATTTTCCAGTCTACGCACCGGTTTTTTATTTCATTTCATTTGTTCGTTTTCTTATTTAATTGAAACGTTTCGACTGAGAGAATAGAAAAGCAATTTTCCGGGAAGGAGGTTTTTCGATTATTTTTGTAAGGAAACACGTTTCATTCTGGGGGGCAAGCACCGTATCGTATAATGGAACAAATTAATAACTGTTACTATACACCCCACCCATAAACTCCTTTTCCTTAATGAGGAACGTTCATTTGAGAACATTTCGCTTTTGCACTGTAGTATGTACAAGATTTTTAATTGCAGCTTCACTTCGCGAACCTTGTTTTGTAATATAATTCTTTGTAACGCGAAACATTGAAGTTAAGCTCGCAATTTAGTAGGTATTCGTGTTCCCCTGGGAACTTTTACAATCTACCATCCATTGCGGTGCCTTTCGGGAAGAAATATTATAAGAAGAGTAGATAGATGTAGTCCCATTATTCTTTGCCATAAAAATATATATTTGGATAAATAACTTCATTTTGTATGAGTTGAGAAATTAGTTAAGAAAATAAAACATATCTAGATTTGGAAAAAATAATGAACGATTATAGCGTTCACGTGGATTTTGTGATTTCTCGAAAATCTTTCTTGAATTAAAAGGAATATAATCCCGCACCACCTCGAAAGTGAAAGAGGAGGGTCACATCCATACTATTCAAGCCGTAAATCGCGACATTTCCTGCCACAAATTGAAGGTTGCGACGGACGGAAAGCATTTTAGTATAGCTTTTATGTAACTTGCAATGCGCTACACGGGGCATTGACCTACCATTTTTAATTCTCAGCTCAAAATCCTCTAGACTGTTTTTATTGATTAGAAAAGGAATCCATGCACGTGGTCACTCTTGAATTTCTTCTTTTTCTTTTCGTTTCTCCCCTAATATTTTGGGCGGATCCGAAGTTGAGGGCAAAAGGGCTCGAAATCCACCACGGTCAGGGCCGGTGGGAGCAAAAATCGATTGTAATCGTAATGGGATCACGTTGCACCCAAGCCAGCTCCGCTTTGGTAAAGCAACGGCGAGAGTGCCGCCGCTGCTGGTATGAAGAAGAAGAAGAAGAAGTCGAGAGCACCAATGCCGAGCTCAGCATCTTTTTTGGAGAACTCAATTTCCTGGCCGGGCGGCCAATCTTAAAAGGGACCTTAAATAAATCGTAGAACGGGAAAAGGGTTTTTCATTACTCCGCCCCCCCCCCTTCGATAGCTACCCTTTTTCGCTATTGTCATGTGCATTGGTAAGATTCGTTGCTAAGACTACTTACCTGCTAAGTGAAAAGAAACAGGTACGGTTTGTGCTTCGGATAGGTTTAAATCCCAGGGTTACAAATATTACCAGAAAAGTAATTTTTGGAGATAGACTTTTTTACTTTACAATTTAAATTACATTTCCTATTATGTCCGCTAGCCTGAAATTTTGAAAACTCGGAATATTTTTTAAATTAATCATTATAATTTGGCATATTTCAACCCTCTAACAAAAACTTTCCTGATAATGGTTACCTAGAGTTTGTTTAAATATTTTTTTCCTAGTCTCTTGATGATACTCTATTATTACAAAAACTAAAAAAAAAGAAACTTTTTTGTCCTTAAGTGATCAATCATTGTGTCCGTTGTATGTCATCAAGCTTAGTTATTATTTAAGATCATTTTTAAACAAAAGTAGTTTACCAAGAAGTTTTTAGTTTCAACACAGCTACTGATTTCAAATTACATCAACATAGGCAAACACGCGAGTTTTATTTGCTTTAACGTATACTGTAAAACGTCAAACTTTAAAGTATTTAATTTCCTATTTTAATGGTAGAGAATGAAGACTTTCTCGATGGTTGATGGGATATCGGTTTTTAGAGCTATTTGAGCTTCCTGATCGAGCGTTGGCCATAAACGGGTACTTAGTGGGTTCGAAACTCTTCCCAAACAACAGCAGCTGGACAAACCCTAAAATGTTCTTGCTAGTTTTTAGTACACGTCGAACACCGATATTTTGAGGAGTAGGTTTAGCGAGGCTCTGATGGGAAACGTGAAATAGATCTTCCTATAGCTGGACTACGTTTCCGTGGACAAAACTAAACCGGGATGTAGAGTCTCACGCATATCGTTCGCCAACAACTCAAGTCTACATTATTTGCCATGACTCTCGCAACTCCTTCTGTTGCTTACCTTCAAGGTGGGCAGTTTGGTGGACCGCTGTCTAGCCGACGCCATCTGGTTTCGATCACGCGAATCTCTTACGATACCTAAGGATAGCTCTCTCGCTCGTTTTCGCAATAAAACTCTTATCGTTTAATCGAACCAACGCGTTAGCCTTTGATTTCATAGCGGGGTTGGCGGAAGAAGGTGAACTTTCTACCGTCCCAAATGATTATGGTCCTCTGTAGGTTTTGAGTTAGAGAATAGTTTGAAATACTTCAATGTTATCAAAAATTTTGATGAGATTTTAGCCAACTGTAGATATTTTATGGCTTTTCCGAAATGGTAATGATAATGACTGTTTTGATTTTCTCCAAAATAAAGACCGGGAGATGTTTAAACAGCAGGAAGCCTATATTGTCAAAGTCAATTGTTCTAACAATCAAGTGCAGTAATTAATCTATAAAAATAGAAGTTCAGAAAGGCCGCGCTAATTTTACTGGACGTTTTTGTTAAGTAAGGGTTCTTAGATTCAGAGGAAATTTTGTAATGTAAGTAATGTAAGGAACTTTCATTTCAGAATAACGTTCAATCGTTTTAAATAATTTAACTGACATTCTGTATACTGGTTTATTATAACCTATAAAAGGGTTTATGGACACCATATTTCATAATATCCGCCGAAAAACTAAAATAGGGTAAACTCCGTAAATTATAACAGTTACCCATACAACGCCATTCTACTTTGACACAATTTTAATTAATACATATCCGATTATCCCATTATTCTAATGAACTTTTCCATGAAACTTGCTTTAACAGCGTTAATTTAAAGCGGAAGCGTTTTTTTAAATGCGTGGGTTGAGTCGTAGGATACTCGTGACACTTTGGAACCTCCTCTTAAACCTTGGCTTGTTATACACTGTCCGGTATAAGCAAGACGCGTGGACGGTGAACGAGGTTTTAGTCACCCGATTCATCACCCTTCTTAAAACGTAATTGGCCTGCCAAAGACAGAGTTAACTGGTTATAGCTAGCTTACGCTTTCTATAAAGATGTACTGGCTGGGGGTGAATTTCGTAGGGGGCTCGCTGGACGCGGATGTACATGTTGCCTACGAGAAACGGAGAGCCACTAGCTATAGGGATCCTCTCATTCGTTCGTGGTCGAGTGCTTTTGTCAAGCTTCCATTTTTCCGCTCTAAATGTCCCGTGAGTAGAAAAGGCCCGGGGTAAAGCGCGCATCCTTAGAGGAAGTAACTCGAGAATTCATATTCTTCAACATTGCCGAACCCCATAACTTTCCATACACAATCTGTGGGGTATAAAACCTCCGTATTTACTTCCCTTCATGGATTGTACGTTTCGAACTCTGGACTGTCCGGATCTTCCGTCTCAGTGTATGATTTATTCGCGAAATTTTTCTCTGCACTGGTTTTGCCATCAGACTATTTGCATCGCCTCGTTTGTTTGGACGATTGTATGTCGATACTGACACTGTTACTCTCCCATGCTGAATTAAATTTAGTTTCTCAAAGTCGTAGCCCTAATTTTGATTTGATTTTTCAACTGAAAACGTCAAGATTTTAACTGTTATTTGCAGTTGAAAATCGTTACGGTGGATGACACGACTGAATTTTGTTGTAATTGTCACACACCGTGAAAATTAAAAATAAAAACCCCGAACTAGAGAAGTTAAATAAATTTTAATTTATTTAACCCTTCTAGTTCGAAGACTGGAAAAACAATACTAAATTTATTATTGTTAAAATTTACTAACTACCGTGTCAAATCTTTTGAAAGGGAAATTCTAATCAAAGCCAACATTCAGGGGTGGAAGATCTAATGTATTTCCTATGGGCCCCTGTAGAAGTGTTTGCCTGCCAAACACCCAAGCAATATTTCATGAAAACATTAAATAAATCACAATTTTGAAAAAATTACATTAAAATTAATATTAATTTAATTAATAACAGATTAATGGATAACTTTACTTCCATTTGCGTATTTTTGCTTAATAAACAATTAAAAATTATCAAATGTCATTCTCTAATTGTAGCTTTTTATATTGCAATTTCAATTTCTTTTTTTAATTTTGTTTTTCTGTTTATCAGATTAGTCGACCCAAAATGTTGTGAACTGTAAAGACTAGAGCTGCAAGCCGGCGTTGTATTGTACCAAAGCGAAAAGGAAATTCTTCTGGTCTCTCGTTGGAATGCGGTGGTGGTAAGTCAAGAATTTATCGATTTCTTTTTTTTTCTCTTTCCATTTTTTTCCTCTCCGTTTTCGCGAAACACGCTGCTGTACAAGGATGTCACGCCACCTATTTTTTTCTTCGTGTATTTTGTTACATATGTGTTAACAATTTCATTCGAATTCTTTTCCCTCGCGTTCTTCAAACATTTTCCGCCTTTGGTTTCCTAGCTAGATAGATCCGTGATAAAAGAAATATTTATATATTTGGAATAAAGCATCTCGGTTGAAATATATTGATTTTCTGCCGCTTTCCGTTAGATGGCGATAAAATGTTGAAGCAAAGGGGGGTATCTGTACTGATTGGTCGATATTAAGAGACGCGAAGGCGCCGAAGGGTCTAGCAGGGTTGGCTAGAGGGAGTTACGTTTGTGTTATTGTAGTTTGGGAACATTGCGTGTTGTTAGATACTGATAATGAGTGAATTTCATATAATTATTGATTTACTGTTCAACATTGGGCCTACTGTATTTATGAAAATTGGGCTGTATCAACAAAAGTTTATCGTGTTCTTAAATGTAGTAGGAAGCTTGGCGTCACTTTTTTCCAGTGTTTAACCAATGGGCGTGGGATATGGCGCTAGTTACGTCACCCTCAAAAGTTTAAATCCTTTCAACTCCTTTTAATGACTGCTAAAACATATTTTCTCTGATTATGGAGAGGTTCTTGCAAATAATGAATCCGTGCTCATCTTTTTTTTTACACTTGACCATAATCAGCAAAAAATTGACTTGAGAGTGATCTCGTGACCGAAAGCAGACTAAATAAAGTTTTTTTTATTGTAAATACAAGTGACAAAAACAGTACCGCTATACTTAAGTTCTAGTCAAATAGCTCTTTCTCGTTTGGAAACTTGTATACGCTTCAAATGCTAAAAAGGGTTATTCATGTCCTCATTCGATATTTTATTTAGTCGATATTTCTTACTCGCAAGATAAGTTAGAAGGCGACACCTTCGCTTCTTGGGGGGAAACAAATATTCCTGGTGTACTGTGGCTCCTACTGGATGTACTATTTAAAATAGCAACCTTTGTTCGCTTTAATTTCACACCGGTGGACCTAATTAAATCGTTATTCCGCTGGTAATGACGAAATTAAGTTAGGCTCGTTAAAGAGCTTTCTATTCTTAGTTCGCCGCCCCCATATACCAGTCACCCCCCCCCAACTATACCAGAAATCTATCCAATACGCACATGAATATTTAACATTGTTTTGAGCTATACTAGGTTAAATTTTATTCATAGTATAAATAATATAAAAGTAATTTATGCATTGCCTAAATTTTTAGTAAATATTTCGATATATTAGAAAATTCCAATATTTAAGGGGCTTTACTAAATAATTCTTTAATCAATATTAAGACAATAACAATTATTATCATTCATTGCCTAATTATTTTCAAAATCTATTATCATACACAAGAATTTTCATTATTAATTTTAGTATTTCTTTTTTTCGATATTAGAAATTTTCAATATTAAAGGGTAATTGCATAAATTCATCAGCAAACTCATTTGGTGGCAAATTTTCTCCGGTGGTCTTTTAGGATGACAATAACCGCGATAAATTTACCTCCACCAAATTAATAGCTTTCAATCCCCCTTTCGCGTAAGGCCTTGGTGTTTCCATAATTTGATTGGATGTTTTACCGATCCCGTACGTTGGAAAATGATGAAAATTATCCGCGTTCGACACCACTTAATTTTTCCAAGTAATTTTAGTTCCTGTCCCCTTTTCCCGCGTTAAAGGGATTGTAAAAAGTTGATTACTCGAAACTCAAAAGGCTAGTTTACTATTGATTTGAAAGATAATTATTTCCATTCATACTCCCTTTTAATTTGAATTTATAAATATTCGCGTGCAAGTGTAAACTCAAGGTTTTTCTCGGGTGCCTAATTCTAAAATGAACGATATGGTCTCTGAAACGTAAGCCGGTTATTAGAAGGGTGTTTCCTCTTCTCGAGTTTATTCTTGGTTAAAGCTAGGATACGCATTAAGACTTCGTTTAGCGAAATATTGTAATTATTGCGCCCAAAACTTATGGAATAAGGGTGTAAGTTGAACTTGGTTGCAATTACTGTCTGTCCGCATACCTTCATTATGGAGTATAACGATCTCGTTTCGTTTTTTGAAAGGATTAATTTAGGCTTAACTTTAAATTATAGTTCTACTTTGAAAGCTGTCTCGACCAGTTTTATGCTTCTATTCATTTTAGATTGAGCCAAGAATTCACTAATTTCAAAATGAAGGAATGAATAACTGTTTAATTAAGTTCGATTCAAAACTCAACGAAATTTTTAAAATATCTTTATGTCCCTAAGTTTTGATAACGTATATAATGTTTATCGAGATCCCATCCAGTTTACTATAACGCATCTAATGTGATCTGTAATTCATTCATGCCCATTTTAATTAAATAAGAAAACCCAAATGAACTCAAGTTCTTGATAACGCCAAATAATCTTATTTATAGAACAGTTCAAAATGTATTTTCTCGTTAGAGTAATATTTGCTAATCAAAATGGTAATATTTCAGGTCCGTATACTTCATTAAAATATATTTTACGATAAACATAAGTAACAAAACGATAATATGTACGACGCTCAAAGAAATAACGAAGGTGCGTTTACGAGTAAAACACGCTTTCCTTCAAACAAATTTGATATTTTTCAAAACTTCCTGGTACTTGAGAAATATATAATTCCATACTTATTGATAATATGTTTCTTATGCCATTAATAAAGTTTCAAATAGCGAAAGATACTCATTAAAATTTATACACAGTATTTTTATTTTGAATACGTATAAATATTTTATTTGACAAATTAAAGTAAATAAAATTAATTTATTCTTAAAGGGGTATGCGTATACCTTTCAAGAATATTTTAATATTAAGTTAATAACCAATGGCTAGCCGCCAAACCAATTTCCCAACTCATGGAACATCATAAAGCCCGCAATAAACTCCGTAAAGCGTTCTAGTGCTTCACCTCCATAAAACATTCTCCGAGCAGCTAGGGCTGAATTAAAAAATTAGACCCCATAAAAGTGAATTTATCTCGGAAACCTTTAGACCCCTTTATATATATATAAAAAAGGGAGTTTATAGCCATCTAGGCCTTCACAATTCAAGTTCAGTGTAGGAGGGGATAGAAGAATGGCAAAATCTAGGGCATCAGATACCGTGTCATGAGGAAAAGGGGCATACTGGCTTGTCAGTTTGATAAGGTTGGCTCTAAGCCTTGGTCTATATGTACCACTGGATGTTAGTGCTGAGTAATTTCCTAAGGCAAGAAGCATTCTATGGGAACCTCTTTATGGGACGACTCTGGTCCCTGGTTGAAGGCGACTATCAGAAACGTGCCGCCTATGGGGAAGTTTTTAAGGGAAGAGTACATGTAGTACAGGCTGGGCGATGTAAAAAGACAGAGCGATTCCGCCCAATCGATTCGTAGTCGATAACCAACACGATTCTCCACCGCGTTTCGTAGGGATAGAATCGGAGAAAGGCTGAAGGGAACAAGAGGGTTCAAGCCAAGTTTTCGTTTAACTTTATTTGGCTGCCGAGAAAGGTGATAAAATAATCACCTCGTGGTCTCACTGACTTATCACTCTGTTCTTACCCTTGACTCTGTTGCTTCTAGGTCAAAGACCTAGACGATTGGAAAGGTTTTAGCACCTCTTGTTCTGAAGATGTACAAAAATTTGCTTGGCTCGTACAGGCCCATAATATCACAGCCAAAGCACTGCTTGGGAGACGGACATATTTTAGATCTCTTTCAACCTCTTCCATGCTGGCTTTATCATTGAGCCTTGACCCAACACTATTTTGCACTTGATTATAAAATAAGCTTAGAACCACCACCACAACAACAACTGCAAACTTTTACATCTCTCAAAGCTAATACTTTTACGAAGATGGTCGCGTTGGTAACTGAATCTAAAACGAAAACGTTCGTCGAAAAGAGAGTAAGAGAAAAGCTTTGGCATAAAAATACAAGACGGGAAAGGATAATTCGTATAAATGGGATCTGATTATTCTTCACGCGGTACAAATTCAGGGGGAACTCCCTGGTACGGTGGAACAGGCGTAAGAAAAGGGGCTGTCGCCCACCCTGACGAATAATGAGCGCGGGGAGAGGGGCGAAAGGGAGTGAGATTGATTCCCATTCGGGCGAAGAAACTAAAGAGGAAGACGACAGTTGGTCTACGTTCGGTTGGCCGGGTTTCTACCCCTTAATCTTTCTTCTAGTCCTATCAAAAGTAGATTGACCCAAAGTTTTTACGAGTACGATTGTTGAAAATGTATCTTCAATCATCTCCAAATGCTGTTCCATAACTTGGGGTTAAATTATTTCGGTATAGCAGCTCTTAACGTCTTCTCTGTCTTTCAATCTCTCTCCTCTCTATTTGCTTTACAAATATCTCCCTTATTTACTACGGGACGTATTTTTGATCCGATATAGTCAGTCCTGAACGCACACGCCGAGACAACCTTTAACATTAACCGAAACGGTGGGCGGATTGGCGCTCCGTCCCAGTGGTTTCACCATAGATCTCTCCCCCTAACGTAACTTTTATGATGAGGTCTTACATTGCCTGAAATCTCTCCCACGCAACTCGCGTTGTCAACGATCGAAGATAAATTTAAATTACCAACTTAATCAGGAAAATAAACCGTTTTGGTTTGAACCCACAGATGCGAATGAGGTATTACATAAAATGGGAAATAGAGCTTAAAGACTTGTCCGCTATTATATAATCGGATTTAACGCATTCGGATTTATTTTTTCTGCTACGACTACAAATGTCAATGAAAAACAAAAGCAATTTTTATTTTCTTTATCGACATTTTTGAGACGCTATAGCCATTTCAAGGAAAGTTTTCAATTTGACGCTAAATCGGTATGATCATTTGACCCCGTATGTTCTTTTTTCCTCCTTGACATCTATTATGACAAAACAATTGTTACGGTACTCTTTATGCACGCGATGTTCCTCCAGAAAACCCCTCCCTCGCTGCCAAAACATTGAGTAGCTCTAGAACTCACCAGGGAATATGGAAATACTCGGTGGGGAAAAAAAAGAGAAAAGTCGTTTTTGGGTCCACATGTTTACATATATGACGGGAAGCACGATTATGCTGTAGCAGCACGCAACATGGACATAGTCTCCCTTAGGTTGCAAGACTTACTGTCAATGGTTTCTAATTGTAACAAAGAAAATGTCAAATTAAAAATAAGAATTAAAACATCGATTAACGGTTCCCCGAATGAGAAGAGGCGTACTTCCGTGCAGGATGATCTCATTACCATTTCTTTTCCATTAGTATCTGTAATCTACAGTACTGTCTACTGCAACTTAATTTCTTGACACGTGCATTAAATGAAAGGGCGTGAAATAATACAGTACCTTAAGTGTTTTCAGTTTCGCCATCGTATTACTGAAAACAACTACAGCTTACCCAAACAACTTTTCTAACTCTAATCTTATCCGGTCGATATTCGCTCCTCTATAGTGACCATGATTTACAGTATACAATAGAAGAGATCTTGCTCTCGGCTCTAGTATTGGGGTGTAGCTCCTACTGACTCTGGTGTAAGTAAGGCTATTTTTCGAATAAGTCCGCGCATTCGGTCAATGGCGGGTATGGTCGGCGAGGTAATCAAGGTTTAACTGATGTAAAAGGAAGGTTAGCGCGTACCAGTTCCCAAAAGCCCACTGATGGTAAAAACATTGTGACAGGGCCGTCGAGAGAGGGGGCAATTCAGTCAGTTTTCCCGGGGCCCTACCTTCTAGGGGGCCCGCGATTTCGTCATTTTCCCCTGGGCCCGCAAACTCTCTGGACGTCCCTGGTAGTGTCATTGTAGAACAAATTACTATAGCTGTACTTGCTACTTCAAATCACGTGGTTAACCCCCTCCGTTCTTAACCAAATTTGAAACAATTCTTCAAGTTCTGTAATTGAGTCTAGACACGGTGTAGAAATGAACTGTCACTATAACCTCCTCTTTCACTTAGAGCAGTCTTCGTGAATACCCGATCCCATGCCCCTTTCACAACCCGTTCAGTTATCCGCGATTAGAAAGAGCCGCCACCTCTCGGTTACCGATGGCGTTACGTCGAACGGTTCTTGGCTTTCGACCCTATAAGAGCATAAAGAAGGTTCAGTATTATAGGGGGCGCTTACTAATGGAGAATCAATGATGTCTCGGGGCTTCGGTGAAATATCGCCTTCTATTCTTTCGCTCCCATGAATCACAATTTTGAGAGCTGGCACCCCCTTTTCCCCCTTTCGTTATTAAAGGGTCAGATATTAAGGCTCATTTCGGAGGCGCGTCTATTATAGGTTTTTCGCGCCCTCTACCACCTTTCTCGCTCCTCCCACCGAAAACGAACACCATCCTGCAGTGCTTTCTCACATACATCCCTGCATGTTCTTTTGGCTTCTCTTCTTCGACAATATTGCTTTTGTACCCCAAACGGAGCTTATTAGGTTCCAGTTCCCTCCTCCATTTCCGTTACACACCCCTCTCATCCCCCTAAAACGTCGATTGATCATATACCATCTCCTTCGTACACTTTTGGTTTGTTTAGCTTTGTATACAGTCTTTTGATAGTACCATCTATGAATTTAACCAAGTTTCTCATCAATGTTGATCCCATGCTTAAAAAACTAAGCTTTCTTCATATTCGTTTAACTTATCCGGATTTACCACTTTGAACCTTTTTCGTAAAAGATTCGTGCAATATTTCACAATTCATCTTTATCGGGCGAACCCATCTCAGGCTGATGAGAACAAGGACTAATTAATATTGAAACGTTAATGTAACTCAAACACCGAGCTTCAAATGTAAATTGAAGTTAAGAATAACGGATAACTCTTTTTATGCCTTGAAATCTGACATATTGTAAACGTAGTTTCGCAGAAACTACAAACCCCATTCAAATGAAACTTTAAACATTATTAAAATTAATTAAGTTCCATGCCGTGATGAAGCCATATACTTTTTAAAAGATGTAAGAGAAACTTACATTTAACTCAAGCACGTAAACAACATTTTAAATCTCTTTAAATTTTTAAGTTCTTTTTCCCCTGAAAGTTTTGTTATTCATTAGCATGTTATTGTATAGGTCAAAGATTATGCTGGCATAAATAATAACTTATACCAATAAGTACGACATGCTTTATATTTACTAGTGACGTTTACAATTGACTTGTTTCGCGACCTAATCTCGACCAAAATAAGGAGGCAGCAACCCTTTTTTTATTTTTCGTAGTTGGGCGCTTCGATGCGTTGAGCCAGCATGACTGTAATACTAGGTGGCTCGTAAACGTCTCAGGCAGACTTAATACGCTCGGACAGTCAAAATCATCAGTCTCTCCGGCATCAGGCTTAGATCCAAATTACGACTGCTGTCGCCAATTGCCACCTCCTTTACTTTCCGAACCAAACTTGTCTTAGTTTTTTAGGCCCGAAACTTGACCGTCCTTTATCCCTTGATGAACGATGCCAAGATTTTCCTTTCTTACGTACGAAAGTCTTTGAGACTGTGAATGCAAAGACACACTCGTCAGGATATCTACAATCAGTAGAGGAATAGGGAGGGCGTAGATTAAATACTAGTTAGTTCTAGGTATGTATGCAACATTAACCGAAATTTGCAATTAAGGTAATTTTTTGGACCTTTATTTTAGTATTTAAAAACAAGGATATAGTTAAGAAAAATCTGGGGATTAGACTCCTGGAGAATGTAATTAAGCTAAAACATACGTTTGTAAAATCAGTGGTTCGCCATATCACAGGCTAACTTGTTATTTTAACCACAAGCAAAATGCGTTCATAAACTTAGTAAATAGCGAACGCACTGATCTGGAATTTTCTTTGATCTTCGCTTCTTTAAAGGTCTTGGGCAAGAGTTTTTACTTGGCTTTATTCGTGCATTGTACGAAAAGCTAAACTTAACGTAAAGGCCGTAAACTTCAAGTGTATATATTTTCTAAAACTAGCTCGATTCAACAATATCACATAATAAAAATCTATAGATTCTTTACCGATACTAAGGAAACTTGGTGTAAATTTCAACCTTTATGAAAACTCCCTTTTGTGTATCCCTATCCTTTTGTTACGAGGGCGCGAAGCCTTTTCTCGACGAGCGAGAGTACCGAGTTCCGCAGGAAAGTATGGGTCGTAAAGATGTATAGCGCGTGCAGGAGGATAACGGGATGAGGATAAAAAGGAAAAGGTCCTTCTGGAAACCCGCTGAGTCCAATGGATCCTTTAGTAAACTCTTTACCGCGACTCGATACCCGCGCCCCCTTGATATCAAAATCCAGCGTTAAATTGCTTACGCTTAAAATACCTGTTGTGTTATTATAAACCCGAAGTTGATTAGACCGATGTATTCATCATCGTATATCCATTAGAGCATGTTGTACGTTATGATTCTCTCGCGCGCTACAATTCATTCGCGATCAATAAGGGAGCCTTACGCATTTGGAGTCTACAGTATATGCTTCTGTTCCTGGTTTTCAAGATACGAGTGTTAGTATGGTCGAAGGAACACGGAATGCATTGGCCTGCATGCCGGAGTTTTATGAGTAGCGAATATATATATAGTCAGAATAACCAGTATCGACTCGTAATCCAAATAAGACGTTACACGTATCAGCGGTAGCTAAGGTGGAAGGTCAAATTAGTCGTATGAGGGAAAGCTACTAAACTCCAAAGATTAGCGCGGAAAATTTCTAAGCCTCTTTATACTTTCTATGAGAAAATAAATGTTCTCGTTGAATGGTTAAAGGACTCCAACTCCACAATTATTAACCTCTTCCGTGTCAGTCTGTTTTTAAAAATGTTACATTTAATTTTGAGTAGCTCAGCTTAAAAATTTACCTAAAATTCTCTTAATTAGATGATTCGCCTTTAATTATACTAAAATTAGCGTTAACTGTTTCACCCCCACACTTCTCTTACTCAGGGTTAAGATTGAGCTTCGTTAACCTTTGGGTTTAATTACCCCTTTTATTTATATCTGGCTCTGTCGGTGGCGACACCCTTCATCCGCAACCCAACCAATTTGGGAAAACTAGCGTATAGCGGAACGGGCTTTATATTACAAATTCCTGAGGAGACTTTCGTCACCTAGCTAACATAAGCGGGCTTTAACGTATATATAACGTTATGCCTTAGTAATAGCCGGTTTGCGAGTATAAAGAGAGGGAGAGAGAGGGCCCGGCTCGCGTATAATAATGGGGTCCTTAATTCTGCCCAAATATCTATCTGCATGAAGGAGCGAGGAAGGCCTTGCACCTCGCGTTATTAGCACTTCGACCAATTTGAATGGCTAATTCGCGATAGTGCTAAAGGCAAACGTTTAAGATGATGCAAAGTTGTATCACGTTGATGGATTGGTGATGACCTTGTCTTTAACTTTATAAGATGAGAAAATGATGAATCTAATAATAGAAATTAAGCTCCAATAACGATAGCATCACACTGCACATGTTTGTTTCATTGCCATTGTCACGTGGTTATATCTCAAATGTGTCCAATGGTCAAGGACTAGACTATCTTGAATCTAACACGAGATATCAAATTTGCTGAAATTACTCATTTAGGTGTACGACATTTGATTCAAAACTTTATTAAGATGCTTTTATAAGGCTAATTTCGTGCAAAAATAATCAAAACCATACCTGCATGCCATTTATAACTCTTCATTAGGATTTGACGAATCCATCATTTTCGTGTACGTTTCGGGTTTGCCACAGACAAACAAACCAACGAACACAAGAACATTCAACCTATAACCTAACTTATATTTAACAATTACACTCCACATAAGGAGATAAAAAATGCTTTATCGGTTTGTATGTTTTAATATTTCAATAGTATTTAGTTTTGTGCGGTAAAGGGAATCCCAACCTCAAGTTTCTAAACAAAATTTTCGTTTCATATAAAAAAAACTAATATCTGTCAGAGAAATGTAAAAAAAAACTCTTTTTTCTTCATTTTCTTTTATATATGCAAGAAGAAGTTTAAGGATAAACTCAATTTAGGTGGGAAACGATCGTCGTTTTTTTCTCTCTTGGTATTAGAAACAAAATCCCATGACGTAACGTAACTGTGGCGTCTTCAAATCTAAATAGAAGTTTATTGCGGCATGAATACATGCTCCCTTTTCCTACCAGCACGCGAGATTAACTATCGATTTGCGTATATACGGAACTGGCTCTTGAAAATTTTCCTAATGAGAAATCGCCCACTTTTCTTCTCGCCCTCCACACCCAAGCTTATACAGTGCCCTTTTTAGTTTCGTATTACGCTTACAAAACTGGAAACATAACATAATCACTCGCTTTGTATTGCTGTTGTTAGTGTTAGTCCGTCTCTATTTACATCAGAATAAAATCTTTATTTGTACTACATTAATCGTTAAGAATGATTTTAAATTATATTTTCTACATTTCGTGGTGCCGTACTTTTTGTCTAGGGGCGCCCTCTGTTGGTGGGTTTGCGATAAGAGAAACCATCGCCAACAGAAGGAATTTAATCATAAAAACCGTATTGATTAAGGCACTCTCACCAACTTGTTAATTTTTTTCTTTTTAATGCCAAATGAAAGTTGCCAGCAGTCCCCTTTGCCTCGTTCATTTCCTGACGGGGTTTGTTTAGCGAATAACGAATCGGGTTATTCAAGGCAAACGTAGTTCCCCTTTCTCTCAATATCTTTCTGCAAAGAATTTCTTTTATTGTTTAGAAATGGTAGAAGGCGCGGAGGACTTTTGGTATAGTGGCGAGGACACAGTGACAGGGGGTCGGCTTGAGACTTGGCCCACTTCTTTTCTCTTCCTTTCTACTTTCTTGGCGACTGATACGAGACAATTCGCGTGAGCCTATAACTTTCCTAGCCCTGTTTTAGATCAATATTTATTGGTACACCGATGTCAACGTTCAAAAAAACCCGAGTATATTGTGAAAAAAAATGTGGATGTAGGCTATTTCGAAATTCCCAAAAATGACGTAGGATTACCAATAGACGTACTACGTTTCAACTTTGTCTTAAAAGATGTTAAAATTAGGAAGAATCGGAGAGATTTTGTAATGATTGTCGTCCTAAATTTCAACGCGTCATAACTTTAGCTTTAATCTACTTCTGCCAAGATTTTATACAGTTTGCACGATTCTTAAGTTATCGAAATTTAATTTAGAATGTTTGCTGAGGCTTTCTTAGTTTGCTTTATTGAGAAATATATAGTTTCTCTCGGTTTATTTTGATTTTCTTGGGTTTTTTTTTAATATAAGAGAAATTCGTGAGATTTGAAGGAAAAACGTATGTACGTATTGAATAAAAATCTAATTATTTTCCAAAGTTACCACAAATATGAGATACTTCCGAAAGAGCCCCGCGAGCGTTGCCCTTTAACTTTATACATAAAGAGTTTTAGAGTAAAAAATGTGTAACTTAACAGAGCACGAGACTATGGAGGAAATTGTAAGACAATTATTTTAATTTAGTTGTGCATTGTTGAGCTGTAGTTTTGACAATACAATCAGTGTCGTTATACTTTGTTTCCTAACAAGTAAGTGGTTACTCAGAGATTCCCTGGAATCCCAGTGAAGGTATTGGCCTATTAAGTTTGTTTGGAAGTTCGGTCATTACCTAGACAATAAGTAACGTGATAACACATAAGTATGTCACTTTCCGTTGCCGTAGTGCTTTTCTCAACGAAGGTTTGTTCTCATGTTGCAGATAGGTATTTGGCAAGGAAATTGGATGGGCAAGTTCCGGATAACGCTAAAACCAAACCATATTAGTCTCGCCAGCGGTCACTTCTAGAAACGTTTCGACAAATTACTTGGTTTAGTCTCATACTTATTGTAACGGTACTTATGGCTAGACGAATACAAGTCTTACGTTATCAATGTACTTCTATCTTTGTTTGACGGGGCTCTGCCAAGTAGCTGGCGTCTTCGGCTATTATCCATGCTAGTCGCGATTGAAAACCTTAGTCCATGGCTGCATGGCACAATGGTCTCGTGAACGTGCGCTTGATGATAGGCGAGGATTTTTCTTTGGCGTGCCGATCACGTAGCCGTCCAACTCGATAGCTTCTTAGGACGAGAAAGATTGCCCGGGAGCCAACACCTTTTAGCGATAGCTTCAATCCGCGGCCTATCATTGCCAGAATTGAGCCACCCAACAAGTGGTCCCCTATAGAGAACCTCTTACACCTTGATTCAATTACCTTCTTTCCCCCGTAAACCTTGCATGACCCATTCTTTAAACCGACGCGTCTGACTCATTTTCTTTTTCTCCATTAGTGGTGTTATGTTTACAGTTTCCCAAACTTAAAATTTTTGTAAGCTGGATTCTGAAAAGAGCTTAAATTTTGTCTGTAATATTGTTTAAATTTTACACACATCCACATCATTCCATAACCCTATGGTACATAAGTATATGTCATACTCTGCATGTGTGATTATTTGCTTGTTTCCAATGTTGGGTGCCCATATCTCTGCAACGAAATGTTCTTTGACACTTTTCACTCAGTTTGACCCTAAGAACACACCCTTCAAATTATGACAGACTTATCAGGAACACCCTGTGTATTAACTCCATTAATGCATAAATTTCCGTAAAGAAATACTCCATGGTTCAACCTTTTACAATGTAAAAGGGAAACTTTCCGAAACCAGGTACATTGCTTTTAGCTGTCGACCGTCAACATTGATTGTATAAGATGGTTTGGTACAAGTTTTTTCATTGTGTTTATGGGGGGGGGCGAACTCGGTCGGGTCTTAGAAGTAGTTTGGGGATGGCTAGGCTCATCCTCTTGTATACGAGCGCGAAGCTTGCCTGTCAGAGCCACGACCCACCTACAGAAAGAGAAGAAATAAAAGAAATGGGAGAAATAGTACCGGAAAGTGAAAAAATAGTCCGTTACGCGTCCAGCAAATCCAGATTGATAATATTGCCTTACTCTATCTCTATGCCTCGATCCGTTTCTTCACTGTCGTTTTTCAGGCAAAGCTTTAGATCCACCTTATCTGGGAGAATGGAAGATTGAAGCTAGAGCTCTACATATATGGCCCGTATTGCCTTTTGTCGGATTGATTCTTACAACGTTTTCAATCGTCAACTAATCTCGATTTGGAAATATTATGAATTATCCACAGAATATTTAGTTTGCGGATGTTTATTTTCATAAGGTCTAAGTTCAGAGCCACACAAATATTGTAATATTCAAGCGGTTCTCGTTATTATTATTGTTAATTTTAAATTATTATATATATAGATGTTTATAGGTAATTATTGTGGGAATCAACACCCTGTTTCATAGATCTACAGTATATTATAGTTACTTTTCCGTCAATACTATGGTCATTTTAAGATAAATAAGTTTGGTCTAATATCTTAAACAATTTATGAGTTAATTATGGCTAAACAATAAATAAATATTGAATAATTGAAATCTAAAATAAATTTAACATTTTGATGTATAGAGGGAAATACATTTCTACAGGCGCTCATAGGATATATATGGGGTATCTTACCCCTAAATGTTGGCTTTGCCTGGAATAATGTATATAGATTTCAATAATTCAATAAATTCCTTTCATTCGCATTCGTAAAGATACAGACTGATACTAACCAGATGAGAGCTCTTAGAAACAAGAATGTCTCAATTCAAAATAATGGAAAAATTACTGAGACCGATTTCACTCATCAATTGCTCGTGTACCCATGAGTATCGTATCCCGCATTTTTTCTTTGAATCCGATGCTCTGATATTCCCAGGACGACGCCAAGAAAAAAAAATTCCTTTTTAACTGATTTTGATCAGCTCTTACTCTTAGAGTAGACCTTTCTCAGAGTTTTTTTAGATAGGCTTTTGCTTTCCTTAAAGGAATAGTCATACCTAAAACCCACCAAACCTTTGACGACACTACCGTTTACAACAGGACCTACTTGCTAAAATTACAATTTCACAACTGACGTTGTGTTTTTTTAATGGAACTCTAACATCAGCTAGGTTATTAGGTTTTGAGTTTTTCCTATACCTTTAAAGTGTTCTTTCTTTGTCGAAGCTTTCTTTCTCCTCGACCTTTCCCTCCGTCCCTCATCGACTCAGTATGAAGAAAAAGATTAGATATCTAAGCCTAACGGCGATATCTTTCTAAGCTCCATCTCGAGGAAATATAGGGAGCGTTAGCTCATGGACCAATCAGGGATCAATAATACTTTAGACATACCCACATTCATCGTATCAGTAACAGTGAAACCGTGGCTACATTCGGTAAAACTGAAACGTTTCAGAGCTAAGCTATGATATTAAGTATTGTTTCTACGTCAGGTTTTTGACACCAGCATGCGTTTAAAAACAAAAGTTTTCAACGGGTTAACACTTAATAAACATAGTCCGTAAGAGGTTATTATTATGTGGGTCCCTCTACACTAACCATTGGAATTATACTCGGCAGAGTTTATTTTCTAGCGTTTTGATAAGGTCTATGCTAGATCCTCGCTCCCCCTATATTTCACTTTTCTTCCTATTTCGTTTCAGTCTTAGGGTATAGTGTTGTCCGTAGATTGCATTGTTGGCGTATTGTTTAACCGGAAAGGATTATGGTGTACTCTGAAATGTTTTAGGCCTAGATTTATCTTCAAACAATGAATGCTTTTTTTAGGAACGAGGCTCAGTTTCGATTAATTTTTTTTATATCTGTTTGGGATTGTTATCTCGAAGCGACGAAAAAAAAACCCCTGAAACCTTTAATTCCTTTTCACGATTTGATATTGAGCCCTTTTCCAGAAATTAGGGCTCAAAGTGTACGGTATTTCTGGTAGTAACATTTGCTTTCAGATACGGGCTTACCGTCCTAATGATTGGTTAGATTTTTCCAAGAAGACACAGATAAGGATAAGTCAGGGTGCCCAAGATTCGAAACACGAATTCTGGATTTGGAAACTTAATATTGATTAAGTTATCGATTTGCGATATGATAACGTACCTTTTTCGTAGAATTAGAAAATGATTATACGTACGTAGGTTGATTCTTTAATACAGCTCTTACAACTCTAACTCTTAAACATTATATCTTCACTAAATCTCAAAATAAACATCCGAGTAACGCCCACTTGAAAGTGAGTAACAAAAACATCGCAGTTCTATTCTGAAAAGCCGTCTTCCCACGTTTTAGTTTCATTCCACGAAACCCAAAAGCTACTAGGTTCTCGTATTACTCCTTGACTTTATACATTTTACTTGGAATTTTCAAAGTATTTTTTATCTCCCTTTGAGAGGAATCTGTGGATAGATAAATGGTATTGTATCTGCAATGATCATTATTTCTTTCATACTCTTTACTATTTTTCTGTTGGCTTCTGAATAAGGGGCTTGTATTGGGAGAGTGTTTCGCGTGGGAGTGCAATGTTATTCCGCGAGTTTTATTTAGCTAAGAGGTAATCGGTATTGCGAGCGCACTGTCTGAGTCTCTTGCAGTCAACTATTTTAAGTTTTGCTACAAACCCAATTTTGTTTTAGGCACTCAAAGAAAATCGGTTTCTTGATATAGTATAGCGATTGTTCGTTGCAATCATTTCATTCAGAGGCGTATCCGGGTTGAGCCTCGATTCTTTTTTAGTTTTTTAAGGTTGAGGTCTCGGAGGGTAGAGGGTTATATAGAAAAAGGCAAAGGTCAATCCCTCCAATTTCTCCCTTCACATGCTCATCATCTCCGCTTAAACCATTCACCAAGGGCGTGGTCAAGACAGTCTTCCCGCCAAAATGGATGCTGAATGAGAGGGCAAAGGCTTGGAGATTGCAGGCCGGGGGAACTGGGGTGTATATTACTTGTCAAGCTCGCGTAGATCATGTCCAGGGCTGGGTTCCTTCCGAAGATGCTAAACTCTAAGGGGTTCATCACTAGCCAGAAACAACCACGAAATTTCGTCTTAAAACTGTGGATTAGCTTGTAATAGTGTCTACCCCCTCGTTACACACCTTCGTCTTTCGGTTATAATAAGCTCGGAGCTACGGTTCTCCCGCCAAAAAGGCTCACTCCTTAATTTCGTGATTAAAACTTCTTTTAGTCTCTCATTTGGGAGGGTCTCTCCTTCTGCTTCGAGACTCAGGGTGACCGGAGCTCATTTTTTAACGCTAAAATACTGAATATTTTATTGTTTTATGGAAGGTTTCACCTTCACGCGCACCTAGCGATCACTAGAAGTTTCTTTTAAATTTTTTTTCTCTCTCCCGAACCACAGAGTTATTAGCTATTTAAAAGGCGGAAAACTTTCCAGATTTATCAGGAAAATGTTTTTCCTACGGATTTAGTTGAATTTGATCATTTCTTTCTTGAATACTGTAGAACCGTGTGGGGTATGTTTAACGTATAGCTCTACCATTGGGTGTTTTTAATAATTATTCGTTATTCATGATAAACGCGAAAATAATCATTAAATTATCATCTCATAGAGTACGGTCTTGTAACGACATTTCTGAAAGTTGCTGATGACCAATTTGATAATTTAGTTGCACAAGCTCATTTTATGGTTTGGTTCTTGGCTGTTTTTGTCAATCAACTAAGATATTGGATTACTTTTATAGACTCATTTAATGACTAAAGGCGGATGTGAATCTTAACTTATTAATTCCAGAAACATTGCCATATGTATATAATTTTTTTTCATTTCCAACATTAACACAAGATCCATTAAGAACTTTGAGAACCGAGTAATTATTAATTGCCAGATAGACATAGAAAGTCAGGTTAAGATGGGGTTTCTTAATATAATTAGCTTACCTACTAGACAAATTAGTTATTTATTATATTTATAATGAAAAACTAAACACGAAACAGCTTCAGACTTTTAAAATTAATAGATTCTGTTTATAATTAATAACTAAGTCTCCTCTTCCAACTAAACTCAACGAAGAAGAAGGTTTCATAATTAAAATTTAACGTTTCTGAAATGCAAAATGGAAAAATTTCGCTTTTCCCAGACCTTTTTCTATTAGCCTGTACGCAATAGGCTATTTATTGAATGAAAATAGTTGTCTTTGCGGACGTTACTTTTGTTTGTGTTTTTAGGGGAAACTCCTCTAAAACATTATAACTAAAAAAAATATTGCTTTAGCTAAAATAAGCTTTGAATTTTTAATATTTGTCAAGAACGTGACTAGACTCTAAGCGAAGTGCCAACCCAGATTGGAAGCAGTAGTATTTTTATTCATTCAGAAATTGTACAGCGATAAACGCTTCTACTCTGAAGGAATTGATACCTTTGTCTTTGGTACATTTTCATATTGAAAAATGGTATAGATTTGTATCATAAAAACCGCGAAATGAGTCTGAAATTCTAGGAAAAGGCGGGAAAATTTTGGAGGCATATGACTAGCTTGACACGAAAGACTGCCACCACCCCTTGTATAAGAAGTAAAAGTTTGTATCGATTTATGTCTGGCGTTTTTTTTGGCGCTGAATTTTCAACGATTTACACAGGCTGCGTGCAAAAATATTCTTTTTGTACAGAATTCTTTTGTTTTTCCAGGCGGTTTAAGATTAGATTTTGCTATTAAGAGTGTGGGAATTTGTGGAACCGCAATTATAAATTTCAATTCTAATTTAAAATGTAATCAAACGTTCATTTTTAGTGCTTAACAACGTGTTAAGGTTCTTAATTTTATTCTTGAAACTAAATGCAGTTTTGTTTAAATTTATTACGTAATTGATTAGCTTTGAAATTTGAAACTGTTTTCACAACCGTAACCCCTTAATGCATAAGTATGGGTCGGTCGTAAAGGCCTATGCACAGACTAATTCGCAACCTGAGACTAAACGTTTCTATTCCAGAATAGGGACAAGGTTTACTATGATTCCTTTCCTTGATCGTGTCCTGTTAAGGACAGAGATAGATATCACAGTAGGCGATGATTCTCTTTACGGCAAATCCGTCACCAGGAGGCACTTATCAACTTCCTTTATTGAGGACGTGTGCTTGTAGAAAAATATCCTTTCTTATCCCATACTTATTGATAAAATCATAAACTAATATTTATTGACATAAACAGAATTCACTTTAAGTAAAGAGAATTATGATAAAAAAAACTCATTGGACGAATGATACTTTTGAGGCATCAACATCAAGAAAATATCAATTTCTTGTTTTATAGAACCACGGATAGATTTAATTTCAGAAGTAGGAATGGAGAACAGAGTAATCTGGGCGCGCGTCAAAGTCCCGGACTCCCTTCTATGAGAGGGGGTATGAAAGAAAAGGCGGCTCATAGCGACAGAGGTAAAAGGAATTTCGTATTTTTCGCCGTCCCCGTCAGCAACGTCATCAAAATGTAGTTTAAGTGAGCCAATAAGATAATTTAAACTTTTCGTTACGCGTTGGAGGGAGGGGCTCTTTACTGGGCTATGAATCGGACTGAAGTAAATACTAACCGTTCTCCATTCCTACTTCTAAAATTAAATCTATCCCTGATAGAACGGTTTGATATTCGGATATGTAGGTCCCTTTACAATATATTCGAGTATTACCGTTATATTACTCAAAGGGCAACGAAAATAATTTAAAGTCGATTTTTACTTTTCTGAAATCAACAACCGTCACGGAAAATGTCAATTAGAGTTGAAAGTGGATAAACTTATGGATTTATTATAAATAACTCTTCCGTGCGGGTAATTTCGTTCACTCCGGAGAATGAAGAACCTCGTTATAGAGGATTAATAACGCGAAAAAGATTTATATGCCTGAAGGTTTTTGTTCGTTTTAAATTAGTATATTCAATGAGGTTTGTAATGCTCTTTCCAGGTGAACTGGTCATTAAATATATTTTCGTTACTGCTTAAATCTATCTTTTAAATTATGATTATTCTTTTGGAAAATGATTTCGTATGTAAATGATAGTGCTAAATCACCGTGCGTAAGATATAACATCTTGAATCGAGGTTAATTATATCTTAACAATATGATAGAGGGCTTTTTTCAGAACGATAAAAAGTAACAACATCGTTATGCATATAAATTAAAAGATAAATTAGATATTTTGTGTGAGGTATAAAGTGGACTATCTACTAAAGGTCAATATATTTTTAGTTGTTTTTATCTTTTAGCAATGAATTGAGGATGTAGAATTTTCATCTATAACTACAAAATTATTGAGAACAAAAAATTAATTTCTTCTTTTTGTATATTGTTCCTATTTTTGTCTATTGTTTTTCACATTCTATCATTTACTTAAATTATTTTGCAATAGTTACAATGCAGTCAAGCTACAAGTTATTCTCTTAAATATTTCTAATTAGTAGTATTTTCATCTTGAAAATATTACGTGTTGTGTGTTTTGATCTACAGAAAAATTGAGTCAGGGTTAAAGTTAACTTCTTTATATTGGTTTCTTCTAAAGTAAGAATGTTACTTCAAATTTTCAAGTCGAAACTGAATGTGATTAAACAAAATTTGAATAAACAGTCAAATTTTGGAAGGCTTCGCGTAAACTCGAAAAGACTTTACTTCAAATAAGAATATTTAAGGAGTTTAAATTATTCTGAGAAAATCTTAAAATGGCCATGATTTAGATTTCTATTTATGGATTAAGCTTGAAAGGGTTAAGTGCATTTTGAGTCGATCGTGAATAGCAAACATTTCCCAAAATAGAGATTTTTCTAAAACCTGTTTTCTGCTTAACTCGGTTTAAGAGAAATGCAGCGCGTGGGTTTTCCTACGAATATCGAAAGCTCCGGTTTCATTCATTTCCATGGCGTGGGAATTGTAAGTAAACAAGTTTGAATATTCATTCATTTTAAAACTCTAAAACTTAGTAAAGTAAGTTCAGTATTTTGGTGTAAACATCCTTTTAGAAATATATATACAGATTGGTCGAATATTACTTCAAGAGTAATAGTATCAGAAATTCATGATATAACCCTCCTTCCGAGGGTTATATCATGTATTTCTGATAGTATATGTAATTCAGTAACGTACCTAACTTGACACAAACATTATAGTAGTCTAGCTTCCCCATTCATATTTTCCCCAAGAAAATGATCTACATGATGTTTCTAAAAAATCTGTAAGAAATTAGGGCGTTAATTATGTTCTTCTTGGCCGAATGAAACTCAATGCCAGGAAGCAATTGCTACTGATATATTAATTTATAAAACTTTTGGGAGACTAAAATCAGTTTGTCATTTGAAATTAAAGATTGAGAGAAGGTAACACTTTATGTTTTAAATATAGAAAATTCAGTAAAAAGAGCGGGTGCTTTTGTCACGTTAAAAATTCACGAGATACCTTCTTCGTTAATGAGCAACGTTTTAAAGAAAGAAATGATCGAGGCATTCGTTGCGAAAAACGATTAAATCAAACGCGCGAGGAAACTCTTTTTCTCAATCAATTGCCGAAATCAAAAACGACTTAATGTTCACACAAAAATTTCTTAATAGCCATTTAAAAGATTCATGGCGGTCACAGCCGGTTCTAATTTCCACAATCTATTCCTTTACCTTTATTTAAAATCGCCTATCTCATGGCGTGCCAGTGATAATGCTACATCATACCAGAAGGGGATAATATATGAAGGATGACACTTAATGCTTTAGTTATGTACCATGATTCATCCCAGCCTCACCCTTTTTGTTCGCTCTCCTGCTCATCAAACTTCAGATGGGCATCGCACCGTGCTAGGGTGAATTCTAGAATTGTTTGGTACTAAATTCTCAGCAATCAACCCACAAACCTTGATTGTCTTGGCATGGGACAAAAATCCACAAGCGCATGCGCCTTGGCAAATAGTTAATTAAGCGCTAATAGAGTAATGATCAGGGAATTATTTATCACGTGTGTGATTCGGTTTAGTAACCTTGGTCCAAATGTTGGGAAAAATCATGTTACAATTACCCCTCTTTGTGGTGCGTACACTTCTCTCGAAGAGAAGTATTATATACTTCTGATCATACTAATATACTTCTATTATGACCACTTCGTTTCGAAAAATTTAAGAACCATAATAATATTTAGAATTTTATGTAAATGCCATTAGATTTTAAAACTAAAGACATTCCAATCTAATGTCAATTCACTTAAAAATTTGATAATTTGAGATGAAAAACTGCAACAAAAAAACTAACTTCTCGTCTTAATTATTTGGAATAAATGTTTATGAATTATAAGCAATTTTAAAAAAATATCTGCAGAGAGAACTTAAATAGAAGATTCAAAAATAAAAATTGAATCATTCCATTTTGAGAGTCCTTAGAGAGTAGATAACTTCGCTTTATTTTAATGGCTTGCGAATAAATGAAGATTTTTACTTGAAAAAGTACTCGGCCATAAAACAAAGATGTTCCATTAAAACCAGGTATCTACGACCTTGGAAGAATTAAGCTAAGATGTTTTATTACCAACTGAATTTGAAAGTGGCATTAACATCGTAATGGGTTTGAAAAGGCAAGGCCCCCACTATCTAATTGATTAGTCAAAGTACCGACTGTTATTTTTAAAACTTTTAATCTTTCTCCTAAACAAATTTAGGAAATAAAATTTTTTGACCGGTGCTTATTTGTTGTAACTCGCACCATTTACGAGGTTAATGCTTCGGCACTCCTTTAGGCAACAATAATCAAGGCCTAAACGAACACGCAAAAATTTCAGGGAACTATTTGTCAAAGGAATTCATTGAAACTTAATCAAACATCTTTATGAATAGATTGATTGAAATTTATGGCGAAAACCAGTCACTGGAGGATTGTGCCAAAATCATGCAGAGAAAGAATTAGAGTACAGAAACTATAATTAAATGGGGAAACCATAGGCCAACCTTTCAAGAAGTATAGGCGAGTTTTGGGGAAGTTGTGGTTTGTTTGTGTGATAATTTTTATTCGATTTGCTGTTTACACGTTTAAAATAGAACAAAAGTATCAGGTACATTGAGTATAATTGGTCTATTTTGAAATATTCAAAAGCGGAACTCCCTTAAGTGGTTTGGTTTTTTTACCCCAAAAAATGTTTTTTTCAAAATAACAAGCAAATTTGAATGATAGTTTGACGCTACATTCTTTCTATTTATTTCAAATAGGATATAAAATAATCCAAATTGAACGTATGTAATGATCTACAAAATGAAAGAAGATAAAATTTTATCGTTTGCCTTTCCTAACTTACAATACCGGCTAAGAAAATGTGATATTTGTTTTGCCAGGGATAGATTTAATTTTAGAAGTAGGAATGGAGAACAGAGTAATGTGAGCGCGTGTCTAAGACCCGGACCCCCTTCCCCGGGATGGAGGGGTATGCAAGAAGAGGCGGGTCATAGCGACAGAGGTAGAAAGGAATTACGTATTTTTCGCCGTCCCCGTCAGCAACGTCATCAAGTGAGCCAGTAAGATAATTTAAACTTTTCGTTACGTGTTGGAGGGAGGGGCTCTTTACTGGGCTATGAGTCGGACTGAAGTAAATACTAACCGTTCTCCATTCCTACTTCTAAAACTAAATCTATCCCTGGTTTTACATAGTGATAATTTATTTGAAAGACAAATTTGCTTATATCTTATCTTGAGATTTCTGTACAAAACAACGATCATCTAGAACTATTAGCGCGTATGGCTAATGAAGCGTCAACTGTATACGCAACGAAATAAGCGAATGGCACTCAACGACGGTGGTCTTATAATCCCGGACGTAAAGCCCGGATTTATTTGATTTAAGACGACAAGGTATAGGTCGGTAAGGAGCGGGATTCTCGTTACCAGACGCCATGGCCTTAAAAAGATGAAAAACTAATAAAAAAATCCTTTAGTCTGATGACAAAATATTATCCTCTTCCATCTTGGTAAGCTATTATTAAAAGATTTACGTAAAAAAGAAATAGAAATAAGCCTAGATAATTAAAACTAAGGATTAAAATTCCCAGCTTGACGCCCCAGACTTTTAGTTGCATCCCCTCAACTGGGAAGATATGGTTAGTAATATTTTGATGGAGGTTTGAATAGCCTTTTTATTTGTCCAACTTCTTTATCTACGTTCAAAATGAAATCTATGTGAAGTTATTTTCTCGATATATCACTCTAATTACAACTTGTAATGAGTTTTACTACTAATTAGGTTTAAATACTAAAGATACTACAAGAGGTATTTCATGGGAGCCGCCATAACCTATCGATGCCCCTTTCTTAGTGGCTGACATATCCTATCGCTACATGAGACTATACGTAGCCTTGACACAACAAGTAAACAAGTAAACTAGTAAGCTAGTGGTTCAGTAGCCCTGACACAACAAGTAAATGGGAATGGGGAACTTAACTATAGTTGTTCTTGTATAGTCAAATGATATTGTAGCGAGCCTTGGACCTTGGGTCAACAAAACATTAATTTATTTCTTGGGATCCGTAATTGCGAACTAAATCAACTTGTTTAAATCTCAGCGGACGTTCTTTTTACCCCCGTCTTTAAAGTTAGGCTTTAAAATCCCTTCGTGGCCTAGTGAATTATAGAGCGTAAGAAAAGAGGCGATTTTTCAAGGAGGTCTTCTTAAAGCCGGCCAAGTTTTTTTTCTTCTTCATTTTCGTTTCATTCTCTCTATCTCAAGTTTTGATCCTCGGAGCTAATCCTTTCCAAGTCCGAAGCCTCCTTAATCCGTCTCACCGCCACTTTTAGAAGAAAGATTCGCTTTTCGGCCTCTCATTTTTAATGGTCTTCCCTGGTCTCGCCTTCTGCCCATAGATATTAAAAGTTAACTTCACACGAGCGCAACGTTGAACTATGCGTCTACGAAATATCACTCTTAAGTTCTGGTACGTATCAATGGCAAATAGGAATAACAGAAAGTAAGGCGCATGAGTCGATGAATGTGTTTCCGTAGTGCCGAATATGATGTTTATTCCAGTCTCGCTTTCCCTCTATAGCTTCATTGGTCTACCAATCAGCGCTCAACTTTAGTTTTCGTTTGACGCATTGGTGTCATTAAAATGTTATTGGAGCTTATCATAGACTTCGTAACTATCTTTACCTTCTTATAACACTGATATTATTACGCGAGGTAGAGGGTATTGGTTCTTGGACTCCTCTAGTACACCGTAGAGGGCAGTAAATACCTTTTTTCATTAGCTGAGAAACGTGCATCACATTTCGTCTGCTCACTTCTGCTCATGCCTTATTTTTTGCTATTTCTTTATTTGCTATTGTACATATCTATCAGCTCCGTAGCGGTGGCCAGCCGCAATATGTCAAGGCTTTTGTCAATTTTTACAACCATTCGCTATGGGGGATTTCATTCAGCCTCTTACGTTACACTCTTCGCGTCACGGTACCTTCAGACTAGACAAGTATTAAATTTGAAGAGCTTTTTTTCATTATACGGAATATTTCTCAACGAGGATTAGAGGATTAAAGGATTAACCTTTCTAGTAGAAGTGCCGTTTTATAAAAGCGGAAAAGAAAAGAAAAATACTAGGAATATTTCTTGCGACGTATAAATTGTGATTAATTTCTCATTGTCTCCATGACTACATCAAGTATCTGAGTTTATTTTACCATTTACACATTTTTTCTAGCGTGTTAACTAACTACATTGTCTTTGATATCGAACTATAACTGATATTCTTTCCTCCATATAGGTACAATGATCAAATATAAAATATTAATTTCGATTTACTAAATCAATTATTTGGTCAGATCTAAAAAATTTAAATCAAAATTGATTGTATTGTTCTTTTGAGAAGCCAAATCGTAGCAAAAAAATGGTCTCGCTTCACAGTGTTTTCGCAGTTTCTGTTCAGTTGGAAACTTTCGTCTGCAGGTGGTGCAAGAGAAAAAGTTCATCGTTTCTGTCAAATGTTTATTAACAACGTGAACTCTCAAGGAGTCTGAGCATTTAAAGGTTTTTCTACAAAGATGGCATTTAAACCCGCGGTCATTCGAATGCACCTGCAATTTGTGCCTTTTCAAATATTGCATCTGCTTAAAAGATTTTGAGCATTTATCGCAGTGGTACTGTGGAGAAGCCGTATGAGTAGCTTTATGTCGCTTCAACCCTCTCGAAGTCTGGAAAGAGCCTTGACAAATATCACAAATATGTTTCTTAGCATTATCGTCTAAATCTGAGTTGTTTTTATCCACCACAATTTCTTCCTGGACAAAATTTTCGCTGACAACCGCGAATACCGTGTTTGAATATCCTAAAGACGCGCTAAAGTCGTCGCTAATCGAACTTTCCAAACTTGAAGTGCTTTCGTCTGATTCTCGACCTGCTCTATGGATCGTTAGAATATGTCGCTTCAAATGACTTTCCTTTTTGAAGGACATTCCGCAAAGAGCACACTTAATAGCCCTAGTTTCGAAGTGTGCCAGCTCGTGTTTCTTCAAATCCACGAATCTTTTGAAGCTGTTCTCGCATAAATCGCATCTATATGGTCTATCGCTTACGTGCACCAACCTGTGTTTCTGTAAAGAATCTTTGGACGGGAAGTATTGTTCGCATTCCAAACACTGGAAAGAACAGTTCTCGTTATGTATTTTTGCGTGCCGATTCAAATCGGTACTTCGTCCGAATGAGCGATCGCATTTATCGCAACTAAAACTGCAGGGTACTACTTCAACTATATTTAAATCGTCGAAATCGGTAGGTGAGAAGCTGGTTTCCAGCGCGATTTCACCCTGACTCGCGTCATCGCCAGTGCTGGATGTCAATTGGTTAGCAGAATTTAATAAGAGTTTAATACTGGGATCGATTGGAATTAATTCCAAACTAATGTCCTTCTCAACCGTATTTTTCGAAAGGTTACACGTTTTCATGTGACTTTCCAAAAAACTTGCCGAGCGAAAAGAGGCATCGCATTGTACGCAATGAAACTGTCGCTCCAAGGAATGCCACGCAAGATGCTTAAGCATTTCCGCATTACTTTCAAATGGTTTATCGCAATAGTCGCATATTTCAAATGGTAATTTACGATCATGGCTCTTGATATGTAGTTTTAAGGAAGTTTCGGCGCTAAAATAAACGCCGCAAATTTCGCAAGTGTATTTTTGCTCGTGGCAACGGCTATGGTGATTCAAGTCTACTTCGCGTTTGAAAGAATCGCCACACGTGTCGCAAATAAAAACTTTAGAGCGGTATTTCTCCATCCACGCATTTCTGTAATGAGAGTTTATGTGACGAGATAAATCTCCTTTTCGTCTGAATGCTTTAGAACATTGATCACAATTGAAAAGCGGGATCGTATTAAACGGCGTTGAATTGGAATTACAAAAATCAAGATCATCGAAGTCAAGTTTAAAATCGCTTTCAAAATTCTTCGCTCCAACTTCGTTGGGGTCAAAATTATATTCTAAACTGTCAAAGTCAATTTGAGAACTCGAGCATCCAGAGTTCTGAGAATTGTCTGATTGTTCGTATTCCACGGCAGATTCAAATTCAAAGAGGTCACTGCTAAATTCTAAATCGTCGAAATTTATTTCGGAATCGCGTGAGTTTGCGCTTTCCGATTTGCAGTTCGAATTTGTTGATTCTACGTTTCCTGATTTCAAACTTTCCGATGCTCCAATTTCGTGGATATCATTCAATCCCGTACTTGTATTCGAATTTACCAATTCGCCATGATGTAAATCATTTGCTCCATCATTATTTTCATCGAACCCTGAAGACTCGTAACTTTGAACTTGGTTGATGGGCGTATTTTTCCAAAGGTTGTCGCTTGAATTTGACTCTACATCCATCAAATTCTCGTTCAATTCCGGTTGCGCGTATTCAGTTTGCAACGTTTCTGTTTCAGAATATGATTCAATGTTGATACCCTCTACTATGGCTCGTAAAATATCGTTTTCCTTTGATGGAGTTATTTCCTCTGTGTTTGTTTCGAAGGTTGTTGGCGTGAATGTAAAATAACTCTCCGGACTTTGAAACTGTGGGTAGTCCATTATCCCGGCAATATTGCTAAAACGTAATAAAATTTTACAAGGAGTGTTTCAATGTTACAAATAAATATGTATCAGCTGTTAACACCTCTAAAAAACTATTTGTCGTTTATTATCTAAATTCCAAAGTGAGTTGTTTAAATTAACTAATATTTCAGATAAGTTAAAATAAAATACGTATTCCAACTACCTACCTTAACGTATTTGCGTATTTGAAAATTAACACTTGTCATAAAAAAGTATAGAGGTAAATTTTCCGGTACCTGTATAATTGAAGGAAATGAAGTGGAATGTTTTAAGTTGCTGTATGACTTCTGCAACCGAGGGTTTGGGTTTTTTTTTCAAATTTCGCAATTCAAAAAGGCTATCAAAAAAGTAGCAATCAAGAAGACCCCCATCATTTACGTAGTTAAGAATACCAAATACAATATTAAAGCGTTCAAAACAACTTATATTGAACTGTACACTAAACATTTCCAAAGTTTTGGAAAATTTACAAGTTAACAAACATCTCTTGTCTATCTTATACTTAAGAGTGTTAAAACACTAAACTGGGCCTTTTAGTTAAAATCCTCGTCAGAAGTGAGAAACTTGTGTCGTTTTTCATTGACATTTACCATGGAGTAATTTAATTGGAAATAGAATCAATTTTTCCTTTAAAGTGTATTACGCTGCAGATAGGTCTCCTTATTTATTACTCCATGGTGGCAAAGTGCTATAGCAGCCAAAATAAATTAAATGCATCAAATTCATAACATTTACTCGCTTCTAACATCTTTCATTAAACTACCTTCGTGATTGTGAACAAACTGAATACTTACCTGTCATTTACAAATATTTGTTCAATCCGGTTACGCTTTAACTATTATAATTAACAATTATAACTGTATGGAAAAATGTCTTCTCGGCGAATTTAGTCAACGAACTATGCCTTAACCGTCAGTCATAACTTTATGAACGAGAAAAGTGCTTGGAAAATATACGGTACAGTTGGAGTTCTCTATAGGGTTAGGCTAAATAACAGCTGCTAGTTGTTATGATAAAATGATATAGGGCACTCCTGTACAGGTAGAAATTTTTACGTTCATTCTACACTGTTATAACGAAATATTCAGCTATGCACTTATTCAAATTTTTTTTTTAATTCTGACACAATTATTATTAAATACAGGATTGAAGACTTGGTTTTGCTACGTCGTTGGTGTTACGCATTACTTTGTACGGAATTTAGGACCCTATGAGTATTAGCGCAAGTTTGTCGCTGGTTACTGAGAGCTTGTCATGACGTGACGTAGGTGAAACGTCATATATTCTCGTAAAGTTGGCTTATTTTTAGGGTCACATTAGGAGTACATTTTATTTATAACTTAAATCCATCCTCTGATGGAAGAAAAATTAATTACGCTTAAGCTTCTGGATTAGTAATTTGCTAACGTAGTATTATATTGTAAATACGGAGATATTTGCTGGTTACCAAGTTCGCCCTTTTTGGGTCTAAATGAAAACGTAGAAAATGGGAGGTAAAACAAACCGTTAAGGTTGGGAAGCCTGTCTGACAGCGTACTGTCGTATCTAACATAAGGATAGTTATTTCTGAGATAAGATATATTGGCAGTAAATGGTAGAGAGACTAAATGATGGTAGGTGGTTCCGTAAAAAGACAAATGGTTTGTTTGTACGTGGACGCTTTTTCGTGACTCTTTGGTCACTTTGTCCGTTTGCCGTAGATAGAACATCGCGACTCCGCACTCGTTTGCGAATGAAAACTCCGTGATTTACGGTTTAGTCGCCGTCCGAGTCCTGGACATATCACGGGTCTTTTACGTTTCGTAATTTACGATCTTCAAAAAGTTTTCATCGTCACCTTTATTCTAGAAAGGACAGTGTGTCTAAAAAGGACGGGTTTATGAGCTTGCAATTAAATATAATTTTTTACTGGTACTTTATATCTCATATACTAAGCGTAATGCCTGAGTATGGGTCTGCCTTGGAAAAATGGGTCTAAGAAAAATACGCCGTCTCAAGACACACTCAACTCTTTTTAACGAACACGTGACGTACTTTAGAAAAATAGTTATGCTGTTGTGTTTTCTATCCCATCTTTTACCTAAGGTTAAAGTTACACATTGGTCTTACGTTGCAATAACCATCATTGTTTATTTCCAAGCTAAGAAATTAATATCCCTGGTTAAACCTTAAAAAACTTTAAAATACCCATTATTTTCCTCATTAAAGCAGCTCAGTCCATAAAAGCCCCATTTATAACCTAAACATTCGCTTAATACAAGAATGTCCGCCCCTTCTGTCCTTTCCTGTGGAAAATAAGAACATCTAAAGGAATCTTTTTCTTCATGGCAAGTCGCGACAAAACGACACCGCCGCATCCGCAAGAAAAAAAGGGTCGAAAGATATAACTAGGGGGTCTTTATTTTTTCTCTCGGAACCATGCATAGACCGTTATCCGGACCCAAATTGAGACTTTTCATCCTCACTATACTCAGGAAAATGATTGTGTACATGTAACACGCATCGAGGCACGCGTAAAAGCCAACAAAAATGCGTGGGTGGAGAGACTGTATCGGAGTTAAGAGTCGTTAAAGCATCTTCCTTGGTTAAAGCCATAGTCCCAAAGTGCCGAAGTGAGGGAATAGGGTCCGTATGTCCCGGGAATTCACCGCCGTTCCTTTGAAGACTACCTCGTGCCGCCAGTCTTTTATAAATTAATAAAACAGAGAGGTCCTATGCACCTAATATGCAGTATTGTAATTAATTTCAAGTACAAAGATGGCGGCGGTGGCATGGTTAGCTTTTTACAGGCTGAGCCTTCCTAACGAGTCAACACAACCACGAGGGTTCGTAGTTTTCTGAATAGTCAATTTTATTCAAATTATGTATCATATGCGGGATTTTTAAGTGCATTCCCGATGGGCGGAATCATACGATCGTCTCGAACCTTTCATTGCATGATCGTTTGTAACCTTCATAGAACCAAGAACTCATATAAGAACTGAGAACGCGTGGATTGAATGGAGCTGTAAACTTTATGGCGCTAACACGAGAGGACCTTTCACATTTTTGAACGTAAAACGTACCCATTGTACTTCCGTTTTTGGTTGGGCATAAGCTTTAGATGCCACCAGGTAATGTCCAACCTCGAAAAGCAACCACGCACTGTCCCTAGTTTTACCACTCCAGTATATAACCTCCATCTTCCAAGGTTAGGCCTAGTTATTCAGTGATGCTCTGAGGGAAACACCTGAGGTCTGGCATATTTTGGTTCTTGACAAGAAATAGAAGGTAACCTAAAAATAGCATACATTGGTTAGCTGGTAGGTTCAGGAAACTTTCGGACTAAGCCAGGTAATCTAACAACCCTGTCGCAAACGTTAAGATGCTTTTAAAGCCTGGCCAGCTTTTAAATGGAGAGCTCTCCACCGTTTTGGCTTGGTATTCGCGTTGGAGTCTTCCGGTGGCCGTATAACCCCTTTCGACCGCCCACTCTTTCACTTTGGCTTCAAGAACGATATTCCCATATCCTCCGAAGTACATTATCCGTTCCAAGCCGACGGGAGATCTCTCGCTCTCCTTCCGAGAACTATATTAATGTATTAGAGGATGGGCTGACTTTGGAGAAGTGTTAAGCAAATATTTATACGAAGCCAAGGCTTAGATATTAAAGGTTTTGAACGTAGGGATGGACAGACTGAGCTCGCTCTGATGCACCCAATTCCCTATTTTGTATTCATCTCCTGTGAATTTTAGACTATTTTATCGAGGGATACATAACCAGAGAGGATATGAAGATTTCACCCTAGACACGAATGATACTGCAGAGTGGTTGGTTGCTATGAAACAGATGTAGAGCCTTATGGGTTTTAGAAAGTCCATTATTGAAATTACTCTACAGTATTTCTTTTTTATTATTGGACTATCATCTCGCCTTAGTCTGTATACGCCGTCCGGAACTTATTTCTTAATTCGTTATTAAAATTTGTTCCATTAAATTTTAATTAAGCATCGTATGAAATGTTGCGAAAAGGCCGAAGTTTACTTGTAAATTTTCGGCAAATTTTTCTTCTAAAATCAAATCTTAATTTCTAGTTTATAGCTTTTATACTGTATAAAGTGACCAGAAGGTTGAAATTTTATTTAACAAAGTGCGAACAGAGACGCTTCTGGCGTCCATACGATCGGATATTGTTGTGTCTAAGCTGGGCGGATGGACTTTATCCATCTATAAGCGAGGGTATTGTAACGGAGATTGGCCAAGTTCCACCCTCCTAATCGAGAGGAGATCGACGACTTGGACCCAACGTCGACAAAAACGTGATAAGAATAAGACTTTGGACATTGCTATACGAACCACGATGAAGTGCTATGGCCCATTTCGATAACACCCTTGCCAGAACTCCACGCGTCTATCGGGAAGTCGGATCGCCCGCGTTAAAGGGTTAGAGCCAATGACCTGCGAGGAGATGCTGGAGATCTTTCAAAGTCTTTTCGTTTTGGACTTCTTCCCATTTTCACTAAGACTTTTTTTAATTATATTTTCGATAAGAATTTGAGAAAAGAAAATTTTATAGTTGCATTATTTGATGGAAATGAAGTTGATGAGTGAACAATGAAACTAAGAATTTTATCCAAAAATATCAATGGAATAACTTATAAGAATAGAAAGTACTATCTTCGGCTTTTCCCGTGCGTGCTAGTGTTAAACTGAACTTATCACCGAAGCCAAACAAACGGGGAACATGGGCGTTAAATTGAATTATTATACGCCACACCGTTGACTACTCACTCTAACAAGTGTACGAAGACAAGCTAGAGGAGAGTGTGTGTCTGATCTCGTTGCAATACGCGGATGATAAGAACCTAAAACCTTCTGGACAAGTTAACCCCTGACTCAACTCTAATATTTTCTTCATGACTGTCTACGTTAACACTCATACCCATGCCATATACTCTCCTACTTTTGTTCTCGCAACTCATCTTGTCTCGAGAGCCATCCTCCCGGAGTAAACCCGTCGCGACTTACAAGGAGAATGGAGTAGTTTACATGGGAGGTGTACGATACTGTCTATGCGGTACTCTTACGGTTTTGGCCAAGTTCTGAAGGTATACATACTGACTTTAAGATTGGAGGATGGTATAGTCACGGGGACTAGCTAGCTTTCTAGTTTGTACTCTTGCAAACACATTTTCCATGCCTCGCTCGCTAATCTCTTTAGGTGACGTTAGAATCTCCTCCTCAAAAAATGTTACTCTTCGCAATGCGTTAAAATATGAATAAATCAAGGAGGGGGGATCCGCGTCCCTCGTTCTCCTGTAGGGAAGCTCAAGATGCAGTAACAAGTTTCGTGGAGGATGCTTGAAACTACCCGAGGGATACTCGTGTTTTTAATATTATCGAAAAGGGAAGAGGCTGATATGGGAAGCGCGGGAGCGAGATGTCCAGATGAAGGAAGAAAGAGAAAAACGTCATCTTTTAGAGCAACTCTTATGGCTCACGTTTACTCTCTTCGTCGAGAAGTGATGCCAACGAAAGCCGAGTTGGAATCTTTTTCCGCTCGACTTGTCTAGCTCCCGAACTATCTTATACGGCCCGCGAACGTCAACTGTACCTTAATGGATAGAATAGTCTTTGGCCATTTTTAACAGGATGGTCTCGCTGACAGGAAACGCAACTTCAGTTCAGTCAGTATTTTGTTCCGAAACCCATAACGTGAAACGTTGAAATCCTTATACTTAGCATTAATACATTGAAACATATACCCTCGAGGTTATTGTACCATTAGATTATTTAATAATTGAAACAAATAAGCAATCAGATGTCGCATTTTTTTAGCAACACTGTATTTGTAAAAATATAACAGAAGCTCTACCATGCTTCTAGAAAGCAGACAACTTTACCATCCTTCTAGAAAGCAGACTGCTTTTTGACTTGAGTTATCCACGCCACTTTTCCTCGTCCCTCCATCATCGGATGGGTCGCGAGAGGATGGGAAACTAGTACCAATAATGGCTCCAAACCTTGTACGTATGTAGTAGGTGGTTGAAAGAAGCTGACTACGGGGAGAGAGGGGTAGTAGATAGTTTGGTCGATGTTACTTCTAAAACATGAATGGGTAATGGTGTTCCCCGTGATCCCTAAATTATTCAATCGCTCCTCTCCGTTAGGAGGCGGAAGTTATCTCGCTACATTTTGCCAAGAGAACTACGCGTTCTAGGCTTAGCGATTTCCGGTTCCCAACGGACGCTAGAATCAAAAGTTAGACGACTTCTTTCTCATAACCTAAAAGGAAGAAAAACTTGAATAAAAACCTAGAATCTATACTTTAATACAATTTTCGTAACAAAACCAATTTCAATTAGGATGAATAAAATACGTATACGGGGAAACAAATTATATTAAAGTGGATTACAAGATTATTCTGTCCCAAGTCTCCGTGGATTCAGTCACTGAAGTTTATTTCTTGTTGTAAATTTGCACCTGTCGTTTTTTTCTCTTCATTCTTGGCTGACGATACGTGAAACTTTCACTTCGCTTTCTCGTATTCTAAATCATAATGTCCACTAATATTTTACTTATGGTTATGCGCTTCTGATATGCCCGGAGTAGAAAAGAGTGAAGGAAGTTTCCATCGGTGAGGTCATTTATACTTTTTTTACGATAAGAGATGACCTTTTAAAAAAAGGCGAAATGGAAATTTTTTTTGGGAAACTATCCGTGGAGATTAAACGATATTTTTTTATGGAATGTAGAAGTTCCTTTTCAATATTCGCCAGAATTCTAATTAGGTGTCAAAGTAGAAAAGAGGGAATTTGCAAGAAGCTGACGGTATTAAACAAACGCTCTGGGAAATCAACGTTAGTCTTTCGAGCTTACGGCCTTTTTTTCATCAGAAGTTCTGAGTGTTTGAATTATTTCGGGATGTGTTAACAATTTTTCCTTCTTTCCTCGAGACATTTGTTAAGGATTTGAACGTTATCGTGACAGTTCAGGCGTGTTATTTTGACGCGTTAAGATGACTCGAGTCGACTCTCCAATTTATTTATTCCATATATACTTTCTGCCCTAACTTTCTCAGTTCGTGATTTAAAAATTAAAATCGTAACAATCTTCGAGTCAACTTCCGTTACGTTCTCCTTGAATGCGAGAGAGGCGACTCTGAATTGGTGATTTCATAGAATTTGAAACTTAACTGGTATGGCACAGAATAGCCCAAGGGTTTAAGTTCACATATGGGGAACAGAAATTGAAGATTATTTTAAAATCCATTATCAAAACTAAAAAACTTTCCAATACACATTTACGTGGGATTTAATCTTAGAATGGTAGAAGTTAACATTTTTATGGGTCTATGTTGTTGATACCGACACGTTCCTAAGTAATAACACGATATTCCTTTCTTTGCCTATATGTTTCTTATTCAATATCATTTTGGTTTTCAACTAAATTGACTGATCCACAACCAATATCGGTTTATCAAAAGGTAAATAAATATACAGTATTTTCTGCTATACAGTATAGTAGGTTTATATTTCATCTGCAGTAAATATCTATTGTTCTATTTACACAAAACGAACGCCAGATATTTACACTTCAACATTTTCCATTGTTTGTTTAAACTAAACCTCGAGGATCATTGCTTTATTAAAGTATTGTTTCTATGGAAACGATGGTTTATTATTTTTGTTTTCAAGTTTAATCCTATAGTAATCCTTTGGGAAAATAAGCTTCGACTCGCCGTAAGATAGATACGTTACTTATGCTAATAAAACCTCGAATCCAAAGAGGCCTATTTAAAAACAAGGGAACCAGCTCCATGCATGCACCGCGTCGTGCTTTTAAGCTTAAGTAAGGCAAAGTCCCGAAATAATCGCGGCTTTTCGCCTAATTTTAGAGGAGGGCCTACGTGAGGAGCTTTCAGGATGCGTTTCTCACGAGCAATTAATCTGGCTCGCGTACTCGGCCGAGGGGCGCGTTGACAAATAATCGCTCTGGGAATGAAACAAAGAAAAAAAAATTGCCCCGAAAAAGGAAGGGGAGAAGAAGTTGGCTTCGAAATATTTCACTCGCGTATCACAGCTTCTAGTTTAGAGAAAATAATGGGAAGCGTCACGACGTAGAGCTCCATAGCACCGCTGGATCTTAACGGGGGTAAGTTTCAATTAGACATTACCATGAGTGACGTATAGTGATTCGATTATATACTGTTGACTTATTGCAAATTGAGCCTTAACACCCATACAGCGTTTGATCTCTGAATGTTTCCATTCCTCGAAACAGCCAATGGTTGCTTCTTCCAAGAAGCTTCTAACGCGGCGAGACTAACCCTTTTGGACCATTTACATAAGGGCTCCCTTGAACCCCCTCCAGTGTCGCGCCAACCCGCATTATTTACGAATTTTGAGCGCCTGTTTCCAGGCTTTCTATTACTTAGAAGTATATTCAACGAGACGAGAGAAGTTGGTTAGTTTCGGGGACCCAGAACCCCGCGAAACAATGAGAAATTGTCCCTTCACGATAGTTACTTTGTGTCTCTTCAGCCGCGAACTATACCCACTATCGTTGTTTGAATGTCAAATAGGCCATAGACAACCTTACCTATAATATAGATAGACAAAGATATGTATTTTGAATTCGATAACTTTTTCTATATGCCCAGCAAACGAGTTTGTAGGATATTCGCATATAGTCTTAGAAAACGTTTCATGTTTACTTGTTTCGCACGATCGTTGCTACTTGGCGTCAAAAATATGGTTCCATATTTTTTATTTCTCGAGTAAATGCAGCCTTTAAAACGTGTTTTTCTCTGAGATTTTTCTTTATATTTCTTTCGACAAGTACCTTCGCAAAGTGGGTAAAAGGAAAATATATGTTCCGAACCAAATAGCTTCCGCATTGACGCGTTTTATGGTCTTAAAAAACATCCTTTTAGGATAGAAAAGAGTCGCGTTTACAGTATAGCTTCGTGGACTTGATAGAATAGCGCTTTCGAAGCGACGTAGATCATAATGTATGCTTATATGTGCCCTCTAAATGTCTCTATTAAAACCCATGAACGTAATTACCCATAAATCATTTCGTCGACCCTCTTGGTTGGTTGTTTTCTTCAATCGCAAAAATATACAATAGTGTTTCTGTATATATTACGAACGCATTCTAGCCCTTGACCAGCTAAGGTTATGAGAAAGATGAAGGCTGAAAGAACCTCCTGTAGATAAGCATAGCTGTAGTAGACCCGTTTGACGAATGAACTCTGGCTGTTTTTCCCGCCACATCTTCCCCTCTCGGCTTGATTATGAAGCATGATACCTCTCTTTCTAACCCGGTAGATTGTAGAAAATAAGCTAGAGTGCTCTGTGGGAATCTTTCTTTCACGCGGTGCACATCCCGGTCGGGGTTAGAGCTGCAGTGCTGCTTTCATTATCCATGCATCTTCATTAGGTCGCCCCTCGCGTCCTACCCATCCTTCGCTAATAGACTCACCTCTTCTTCGGCGGCCCCCAACTATACCCAAAGAGAATACCTTTTAAAGGATAGCTTCTTCTGAAGAGCGTTTTCGTCTTTGTCTTTGGACTTTGCTCCATTATTTTCAGACCCCGCGGAACTTGCGGTTTCAGGAAGTATTCGCCTCATAAGAACACCTTCTTTCAAGAGATGACGCCGAAGAAACGAACATATGTAGACCGAATCCATTATTTAACATAGTAGACCACCATGATGTTAATGTCTCTTTTATTCAAGTAGATATAAAATTGTCCTAATATGCCTTATCTTCTCATCCTCTTGGCTTTTAATTGGTTTGGCCCATCTTGTTATGAAGGGTCCACCGCAGACTGGCGTATTTTAAACATTTCATGGAAGCCCGCGACTAGGGATTTGGGAAATAGAGTCGAGAAGCCGCGAGTTATTTTAATAAGTATTCTTTCATGGGCACTATCCGGTCCGGGACTTTTCTTCTTCACCTTAATACTTCCTGAATTTAATTATTCCCTTTGGGGTATAGTCGTTTGAGGAACTTCTGGAGATTGTCGTCCGAATTCTGCAGCCTTACAAAGGAGTTTACAGTCAGGCCATTTTCAAAGGTAACCGCGTCTCCTATTCAAAGTCTTTCCCAAATCCTTTTGTTTCTTCCCAGAAAGAGAGAGGAAGGATTAAGATAACGGTTTTAAAAGGAGGTTCAACCTTGTTTCGGATGAGCTTTGCTTCCTTGCATCAGAGGTTTTTCCGAAAAATAACAAAATTTTGAATGACTACCTAAAAATGAGAAACTTAAATTAGAATAAAATTGGATTATGTTTGTATTATATTTTATTTCCAGAGAATCATAATATTTAACATCTACATTATTAAAGAAGACAAGAGCAATTAACTTTCAGAATAACACGAGTTAGGCTTCAGAGTGAAGCGGATAACGTTGGGGTATAAAATTCTATTGGACGACATATACCCCGACCTTTTAGACTTTTTTCCGCATTTTGTTTCATACTAACGCTTTGATAGAATCTTCTTTGAGTAAACAGAGTGTTTAAATCAGAAATATTCATTATTTGTGGACGATATTCAGCTATCGGAGGCATAATGCTTAATAAACCTTGGAGTTAATTGAGTCACTATAGCGTCCGATCAATAACTCTAACAAATACTCTGACTTACTTTGGGCGGTTTGTATAGTTAAATCAATCGACATTGCGCGTTGCGTAACGTATCATCAATCAAAGGTTAGAATGAAATCCTCGTAACGGGCTCCAATATTAAAATCAAAGATTTAATATAAAGACGCCTTGCCATTATTTCACGAACCTTTTTGCTGACTAAAAGGTCCATTGTGGGTGGGTCCCGGATTGTCGTGTGCCAGTCGTCTTTTCCCACCGTTGATCGAATTGAACCCTCTCGCTACCATCCCCCTTCTAATGGAGCTTTTACACCTGCCACCGTTGTTTGGCGTGCCTGTGAAGGAAGCAACGCGATCCCAAGGAATATAAATACCCATAGACCTTTTCAATGAAACGCGGAAAGGGAATCGTGTTTGCCTTTTGTCGTTTAAAAAGAGACTGTATTTCGGAAGTACAACGTGATTTCCATCGAAATGACCGGTCGTTCTCGTTACGTACACCACTTTGCACTGTAGTCAAAGTCAACCATGGTCTGGTGTACCTCGTCGCTTAGTGACTGTTGTTCCACGTTGGGGATATTTGTTAAAGAGTTAGTCTGGTATTCTCCTCCCTTTAACCCCTAGTTATAGAGTGCCCTTTGATTAATGCGAGCCAGGGACGTTAGGGTTAAAATTCGTGATGGATCAAGGCAAGCGACCCGCGCCTTTTAGGCCAAGAGAAGAGAGGGAATGCTTGAGAGGGGGTAGTAAACGACTAATGGACTATTAAACTGGTTATTTAAATGTTAATTCGAAACTCACAATCTAGTATAATAATCGCGCGACTCGTTGCAGCTAGCCTCGCTTTGCAACCTTCGGTCTCCAAGTTTTCGGACACATTACGTATTCAGGGCCATCTTAATTTTCGTAACAACCAAAACCACGATACGCGGAAAGTTTTGCTTCTTACGTGCCTCCCAGTGTCTCCTAATTTAGCCTTAGGCTCGCGACTCTACCTATATCTCAGAACCTTGTATAAATGTTTCAAAAATGTAGCGTGCCAGAACGTGCATTGGTCTACTGATTTTCTAGACACTTTTTAGGCTTTGAGACCATCTAAGATGTAATTTAAATTCAGCAACGCTACTATATGTAACTTTAAGTGCATTTTGAAAACTGGTTTTTGCCTAGAAAACTCGTAACGTTGTGGAGTGACGCAGTATCCAACTTTTAAATGACCATATTTTAATCTATGAGTGAATGAAGTGGTACTAAGTACTATTTAAACACTTCATTCTGTTTCTGGAAAGGACTTTTATTAAACAAATTTTTTTTGCAAACATCTAAGTTAACGATATCTCATCTAGTTGACATGTTCAACCTTTTTAGGTTCGAGTAACTTATCCGAACCGATGGTCAACTCTCCTATCTCTGGGGTTAATTTCATGGGAGTTTCCTATATATCCGGCTTAAAACCCCTAACTGGAGAGATTTACAGCTGCTCATCTCGTACGGTCAAAAATAAGAGCCGCACGGGTTAATAATAGGAGTTGAGCGTTGCCAACGAAAAACCAAAAATTGGCCGCGTTCCCTTATCGGGTTTTGTTAAGCGCTTTATTTCTCTAATAGCTCCGTCCTAGGAAGACCTATAAGCTTACCAACGGCACCCTGGCAAACCCGTTGCCCCTCTCTACCCGTCTAATTGCCCAGAAATTGCTGTTCTCCTTTATTAAAAGGAAACTCTAGCCTTATTTTGATAAGTTTCTGGCCCGCAGCGGGGGAAAAAACATATTCTTTTTTTTTCTCGTAAAATTCCGAAGCCAAAATTTTTCTCTGATTATATCGTAAATTTTTTTATTGCTCTTCTCAACTTTTTCTTTTTGCTTTTCCTTGAATTATTAAAAGGGATAACAGTTTATGGGTTTCAGTATCGCCTATATTCATGTTGAAGCTTATGTTATTACAAAAATCAAATTATTTCCTGTATTAGTTTATTCCATTGGTAGACCCTAAAGGATTATAAGTATCTATTATTGACTTTCTGAGTAGAAACCCATCCAAGTTACCAAAGAATCATAAGATATGTTCCATAAGTATGACACTACTAGAGAATCACTGAGAGCTAGTTAGAGAGCTACGCGTGAATTAACAACAAGCGGTTTTGCAGTCCATCTTCCTATTTAGTCTGTACTAAGCCTTTGACAGCGCCTCACCAGGCGTGGCTTTACGAGACCTACTTCACTTCATGACAAGCTCACAGTAGCCAGTGATAATCCTATTGGACTAATCTTATGAACTTATGTTTTTCAGAATAAATTTTAGTGTCATGACAATAACAAAGTTTTAGACGAAATTTCGAGATGAATTGGGTAGTTTCATGTGCAGAGTATCTCTAAAATCAGCTTGTGTCTTCGCAAAACTGTTTATCATATCAGTGACAGACAACGTTCTTCAGTTCAGCGTTTGTTGCTTGCTTTATCAACTTGTTTCATTGGAAATAGGAAGTTTCCGGATAAGCTAGAAGATGTTTTAGTTTCCTTAAGCCAAGTGGGTGGGTGCTTTCTTGAATATTTCAAGAGCGAAGGTCCTTATTTCTTGATTTAGTGCTCTTGATCTTTCAGCTAACCTTTAATTCCTCGCTAAGGAAATTATCGGTGTATTTTCCTAAAAAGAAGAAATATCCCCGTATCAGCCCCTCGAGCTAAAGCAGCTGATTTTTTTTACTCGCAAAATTTATTTCGAAATCACCGTGTTAAGCTTCTTATCGGTACAGCTATTTATAAGCTAAGCTACCCACAATTTTACCCTAAATTAAAGGAAGATGTTTGGTAAAATTATTTAAGATAGTTCCACGAGGTCTGCTTTCTTAAATTTGTAGTTTAAGGTAAAACACGTTTTGTTTTTTCTTCAGGTGAATGAAATAAAAATCTGGTTAGATTTTCAGTGTTTTAGTTATACTTGAGTTGTTTTAGTTGTTGTACCAACATGTTTTGGTACCAAAAATAGACGGAAATTCAATATATCTGAATAAATACTAGGATATTCTGCTCGCCTTTTAACTATCTTCCACTGAATTATCATTCAGAATAATTTAGCTTTATTTGTTAATTAACTTTCCTATGTTTAATCAGGACTTGGATTTTGACAGCACTCTATTGTAATCTTACCCTGCATTTGCGATATTTTGAAATAAGTACAACTTCTTTCGAATTTAGCCTATTGCAAAATTGCAGTAGGATTTCTACTTTGTTGAGCGATTATTAAATTATATATTTTCTGAAAGTTATGTATTGAAACCCTTAAAAGAATTTCTATACAGAGAATTTCTTTTTCCTTCTATTTTTAGTCGAATGAATAATGTAAAATAGTCCGTGCATATTTAATCCTTCGCTCCATCTTAATTCTATTTCCCCATATTTTTTCTTTCTCTTCTTCCCTCTATTTTTGAAGAGTGCTTGAGGCTGCACTCCACTTTGTTTTTTACTCCAAGTCAGGAAAAAATAATAAAATTCCAGAGTGTTCTTTCGATAGGATTATAGGAACACTACATTCTCGTTACGGCTGCTATAAACTGAAAACAACGCTTTCGCGACAAAATATTTTAGACATTGTCTCTTGGGGATTCTTTCAATATACCGACGGATGTTGTGGCTTTTATGTTGATGTTGTTGTAGACTATGAGAGATATTTGTTTTATTAGTAAATAATACATACAATATACGAATAAAAAGCACACAAGGGTTTCGGTGCAAGGGTTATGACTCTTACTCTTACTTCTTGCACTGTTGTAATAATTCAGACGGTATCGTGAAGTTGTGATGTGACTAAATAGAAACTTGAGGGAAAGTTTTTACTTTAAAGGGTCTTAAGATGTTGGTAATGGTGCAGTCAGCCCACACCTTCTATGAGCCCAGGACGCGTGTAGAGCTGTCTTGAGGGGACCCCTATTTGGTCCATTTTCCCTGGGCCTACAAACTCTCTCGACGCCCCTGAACAATGCGAATGCCTTCTTTACTGAAATGTGAAACAAGGATTAGTATCATTCCATCTTGTTGCGTAGTAATACTTTCATATCTGCGTGTAAGCTAGCTTCCTGGGCTTATGGAAGGGAATCTTTTCTTTTCTCTACCTTCTCATCCCGGTGCTAGGAGGCGCTTGTTGGTCGACTTCACCTGTTTTCCGGAGCGATTTTCTAAGGTTCTATTCCCTATGCGGGCACCGAGGCTTTTTAGCCGCGTGCTTTTTCCCTTTTCTTCAGGAAGCTGTTATTGGGTTTCTATGGCAACGTCGTGACGAACACTCCAGCTGATTGGTGGACGATCAGCGACACGCGCATCGCGCCAATTCCCATAGGGAAAAGAAAAGCCCGAAGCTCTGAAAACGAGGGGTTAAACACTTGAAAAATAGATTGAATTTTCAATTATTAAGTAAAATTCTACGAATAATTACAGTTCGATAATGGCAAGAACATATATCCCGGAGTATTTCAATCAAATTTAAGAAAAGCGTATCAAGAAACTGAATTAAATTAAACTAAGTTGCCTGTAGACACGGAATTTAATTTTGAAGTACTATACCCCTCTGGCGAGTCATTCAGCCCTGCACCATCCTTTTCCTTTGTCTCCAGTTTTTTTAAGGGATTTTCTTTTAGAACTATTAGCTATAAAACTTTCCCACTCGTAAACATAGCCTGTAGCTATTGTTTTCCAGCCATAAGCCCAAGCACTTTTTTGATTAGGGAAATAGGTAAGTAGCATGCACCGGGTCAAAGCCTTTCCCTGGTTTTTCTCCACGTATTGTGTCGGGCAATCGAGGCTCTTCTTTTTTAGCCAAGGAGAACGCGGGACGTCATTCCATCCGCTCTAATTAACTTGTGGGCATGAATTTTTAAAGCGGCGTTTAACCTCATTAACTTTCTCATCCTGTATCAAGGCTGATGCTAGATATAATCTTTGTTTTCGATGCCTTTTTCCCAGGGAAAAAGAAATTTTCGGGAATGGTTAAACTTTTACTGCCGTGCTGAGTTTCGTGTTGGTAGAGGTTAATTAAGTGAATGGCTTCTGATATATTTAAGTAAGATTCTAAGATAAATTTGGGAGTTCGAGTATTTTGTTCATAATAGTCAGTAACATGGTCTAGCTACGAGTCAAATACGAAACTTGGTTAGGATAAAGTTAAACTAGATTAAATATTAAAAAAAGAAGTTAAATTTGAATCCTCATATCCGGAACCTACACAACTCCGTCTCTTTCAATGATCGTCCCTTCCCCATCCTATCAATCACTTTTTCGTTAAAAAAAATAGGGGGGGGGGAATACTCACCTTTCTCGCAAACAAGCTCGGAACTTCTAGCATCACTTTACTGTTTTACCCCATCTAGGTAATTTCCTTCTCTTAACATATTCACAACGCCATAAAACCTTTATAGCCGATCCCTGTTCCGTAACGTGCTGCCAAGTATAGGAGAAATAGGAAAACGATGGCAAGAGGAGGTGGGTGTGTAGGGGAGCGAATATTAAGGCGTAGAGGGCGGGAAAGAGGGGGGGGGGAAGAGGAAAAGTAAAGAAGAAGGGAAAAGGGTAGGTAGTAGCGGAGTCTCATTGGGAGATAGCGACAGTTCCGCTTTCTGGCACTACGTTGCAGCCTTGCGGGATAGCCGGAGAGAGAAAGAGATTCAAAGTGCTTGCAAACGGGAAGGTTTGCTTCTCCTAGTTGCAGCCTCGTGCCCGCGTTGCTTGAGGGGAAGGCAGCGTTCTAGGGGCTCGAACTAGCTTTCGGGGAGCTCTAACGCACGAAATTCATACACGCGGACCTCCACACGTAAGAGTTTTCTGGATCGTGGAGCTTGAAGAAAACGCGCGGGCCGTGCACGCTGTAGAGTTGGTCGGTCAGCTAAGCTCGGCACGCGTTTTACCATTTTCCTTCGAGTTTCGGTCTTAAATTCCTACAGATCATTTCCCCGATGAACATTTTTCTTCAAAAAAAGGATTATGTAACGCTATAAGAAGAGACGCCATTTGGATATCGTGTTTATTGTGCCAAAAATATTTTAACAAGTGTTTCAGTTGTGTTGTTTTGTTTTCTTTGGTTTGATCATTACGCGTTTGGTGGGTCGACGGGTCCTTGTACAGCCAACGTATTTTCGCCAAAAAGGGGGGAGATATTCGCGTTTAACGTTGGAGTAATGAAGCGGTGCTCTGATCGTATCTTGGGTCATCTTTTCGATTTCAGGTAGCTATTAGAGCGCTCCAATTTCTCTCATTTTTTGTATGTCGAGAGCCATGATGCTTGGAAACACCTTTATCTTGGTGATTCTGGGATTGTGGCCTAATTTATTACAACACTGCTTAGCCGATGGTAAGTCGCATCTTTTTCAATATTTTTCATCTTATTTCGAGCCTGAGCTGACGGATGAATTTCGCTACCTGGAAACAATACTTTTCTAGAAATTAAATAAAACTATAAGTTGTTGAGATTTTGAACGTAAACAAGTTTCCAAGTGAAATTTTGAGATTTACGATGTTTTGAAACAAAGGTAGAGGAAATTCCTCCGTAAGTACTGCAAATATTTCAAGGCGATTTTCAATTTCCTCATGTCAAATTATCAATTTGTATAAACTGGTATATAATCCTTAATCAATATATACAATTTTAATTGGAATTCTTACACTATTGGAATGACTCATTTTGAATTTCAATTAAATGTACGAATTAAATACTTTATAATTGAATATATACCGTGATTAAATTGTCGTCGCAATTCCTAAATCGACTCTACATATCGAAACATCATTTTAGTCAACAAATTTCGAGGTTAAGCCCACATAAACAATTACCTCCAGATGCAACACGTAAAAAAATTTCGAAATGATTATTTGACGATGACAAAATCAGAGTTCATTTCCTTTAGTGAAACCCATACTTAATCGTGAAGTGCTTTTTTTACTGTATCACTAAATATATAAATAATGCCAGAAGTACATAATACTTCTCTTCGAGAGAAGTGTACCACAAAGCAGGGTAATTGTAACTTAATTCCTCATCAGAACATTTAGAGCAAGGTTACAAAACCGTATCACATACACCATAAATAGTTTCCTCATCATTACTCTATTAGTTGTTCACTATTTGCCAAGACGCGCTGGTGGATTTTTGTCCCACGTGATTGTCTTGACGTGGGACCAAAATCTCCACAAGCCCGTCTTGGCAAAGGTTTGTGGGTTGATTTCTGAGGATTTAGTACCAAACACTTATAAAATTCACACTAGCACTATGCGATGCTCATCTGAAATTTCATGAGAGCAAAAAAAAAATAAAAAAAGGGTTGCATGAGCATGAGAAGAATCATGTTACATAACTAAAGTATTAAAAGGATACAGAGTATTATCCTTCTTCTATTATCCTATTTTGATTATATGTACTTCGCTCCATAATAATATACTCTTGCTAATAGCTAAGCATCCATTTCCATAGAATACTTTGATTCCCAAATTGTCCCACAAACATTATATCCACCGCCTAAAATAGGATATCCTAAACTGCTCCTTTTCACGAACGAATGCTTCGATGAGGGAAAATAACAAACCCAACTCACGTAGCCTACCTTAAACCTTACAATTCCAAAATGATTGTTAAACGTTCCTTTTGATCCCGTAAGGTGAAACAAACTATATATTAATAAATTAAGTACTAAAAAGCACTCGAAAGCATTGATATAATCTGAAACTGGAATCGTATCGTAATTTCTAAAATCCCCTTTCGTAAGGGCAAAGGCCTTCGGTAAAGTTTGGAGCGAGCATTTCGAACTTTGATACAATATAATCGCATAGACGTAATCTACACTATATACCTAGTGAAGCTTTCAAAGAGGATTTTAAATAGCCATAGACTTTAGGATTATAGAGAAATTAAAACGAGCCTTATTCAAGTTTATAATCATGAATATAAACTCACGATGAATATTGTTATTGGCACATTGACATTCTTTTGTTTTTTTAATTTATTACCTTTAGAAAGTTAAAATATACTCGAAATATACCTACTAAAAAGGGGGAATTAGAACTAGTCAAACATTCCATTATTTTTAAACAATTTTCAAAGTTGTCGATAGGCCAAAAAGATTCAAAGTTATTTCCACCATTTTTATTCTGTATTGAAAGTGAGAAAACTGTGAAAAACAATTGTACGATTTTGCTAAGCCTGGAATTTCGAAAGTTTTTGGTAATATAGGCCTACCCTTTTGCGATACGTTCTTTGACACAAACTTTGTCCAATTAGATCATCGGTAGTGTTTTGCAAGCAAACTGATAAATATAGAGTAATAATAGTGGATCTTTTAAACCTAATATCGACAAATTTTAAAATGGTTAAAAATCAACAGAAATATTGCACACAGTTTTTGAACCAACTTTTTATTTTTAAAGCAAAAATAAAAAAAAAACAACAAACATGATTGAACCCTTCATGCTCCAATTAAAGGATTATAGCAACCTAAACCAAACATTGACTATATTTTACTTTCGAACAAAAATTCTTACATAAATCAGTTATTATATTATCTAAGTATTCATGGACGAATTGATTCAAAATTTTGGATTAATTCTTGCTATAAAATCATTTACGAGACTATACCACGATCGTTTAATAAAGCTTTCAATTTGTTGGGCTATATCGCTTTTGGCGTTAAAATGGTATTTAACTTCGTCGCAAACCCTTTCAATTTCGAAACTATTAAGACAATAGTCGAATACCGGAGTCGGCTGATCAAAATCCTTAATTTTCTTGATTCCCCACTTGTGTTTACTTAAGATTGTCTAATCCCGAACTATAGGATCGTAAGAGAAAATATTGAAATGCATACGCAACAATCGCCCAAATATGTGCAGATGTACGATGTTTATACCCAAACATTGATGGACAGAGAGAACTGATTAGAATTAGATCCGAGTTCAGCCATAAGAATTTTTGCTCATGCATCACAACTAGACCAAGAACAAGCGGAGGTGTTCTCAAACTTTGTTTTAGAAGTTAAAAATCTCTCCCCCCCCCCCCTTTAGGCGAATGAGGGGTTAGCGACCTCGGGGGATTCTTTTAAATTTCATTACGTCGTATATTTTCTTTAAAAAACGCCGGGCTTTGTGAAAAGTTAAACCAATTTTAAGGGCTAGAAAAATAATCAAGTAGAGAACGTGCTCTAATAGGCTAAAAGGCTTCCGTGAATGGAAGCGAGAGATAATTTTATTTTCCCCTATTGCTGGCGCGATACGTGTTGGATATAAATGTGACGTCATCGTCGAGTATCGAGGGGATAGTCCGTGAGCATTGGAAACAAATGCAGTGCAAATACAGGGTGTTTCAGATAAATCTGTCATAAATTAAAGGGTGTGTTCTTAGGGTCAAACTGAGTTTAAAGTATCAATGAACATGGGGTCTTCGGGTCTACAAGTAACGGAGATAAGGGGAAAACTTATCAGAAACACCCTGTGTGTGTTTATTTCCCAATATGATCGATATTACCATATCTCTCGCTCCCTGACTAGTAGTTAGATAATTAAATAATATCGGGAGAAATTGCTATGATTAAATTACGTGTCCTCGTTGATTTCAAAGCAAATTAACCCAATTTGCCGTCGTTCACACCGTCCGCGAGCTAAATTTAGTATCTACAAACTCGATACCTTTTTGGTTCAAACTGCGGTAGGCTAATCTTAGGTGTAAATAAAATTCAAATTTATTCATTTTCCATACTAAAATGTGAATAGCACATTTTGTCATACGACTCTGATCAATTTTTCAAGAGATTCAAGTTATAAAACTGTTAAACACGAGTTGGGGTAAACAATTTCATCTTATTTTGATTCATTGAAGATTGTTTATAACTTAAAAAATAGAAAGTTATTATAATATTTCCATAAAGATTAATTAATATATGAATATTTTTTATTTTAAACCCTTATCTTTACCGTCAACGGATAAAATATAAACAAAAAGTTCCTTGGATATATACGTCTTTCTTTACCACAAACAGATATTATTACATTTTTCATTGAAATTAGCTCCAGGGTTTAAATTTCTTGAAAAACTTTGGACAAGCCTAAAATATACCAAACGTTTTTGTATTCATCAGCCCTTATTCTCACTTCCCTCAAAATATTACGTTCGTATAATATTACTTCCGAATCCATCCATCTAAACTCGGAAACACAGAGCATGCGAACTGAAATGGAACCCTCTGCTACATACAAATTGGCCTAGAGTAAAAAAAGGGGGTGAAATATCGAGAGGCCAACCACTTGCTGTAATTGGTGTACAACCTAACTGTAATGATTACGTATTCATTCTGTAATCCTTCGAAATGATCTGTAATCACGCGTAATCATTGTGTAATCACTTGACTTCACCTGTACTCATGTGTAATCACTTGGCTTTACCTGTACTCATGTGTAATCACTTGACTTCACCTGTACTCATGTGTAATCACCTGACTTCACCTGTACTCATGTGTAATCACTTGGCTTTACCTGTACTCATGTGTAATCACTTGGCTTTACCTGTGCTCATGTGTAATCTCGATGTCTCTTCGTGTCTATAGTTTTGCATGACACAATCATTATTGTCACTCTGCTCATCGTAATTATACCGTACTTGTCGTAATCATTCCGTATACTAAGCGTAATCATTTGTACTCATGGTAAACTCATTATTGCACTCAATGATTACCTAATCAGTGTACAAGAAAATTCTTACTGGTCAACCCCTCGTGAAATATCGGTAAAAAAAAGGCAGTTCGTTGAATCGAATAAAAATGTTTAGGAATTTCTTTCTAGGATTTTTTTTTCTGTCGCTTTATTTTGGGTTAGTGGCTTCCGACGTATTATTTCACCAGAGTACGAAACAAAAGTCAGTCGGGACAGCAGGGACAAGGATACGAGAAGAAAAAAAAGGGAATTTTCCCCCGGGATAATCCCCAAACCCAAACTTCTGCAGCCTCTGTTTTTACTCCGCAAAATTCTGCCCAAATGGAAATAAGTCGGAAAGGAACACGGGAAAACATGGACGTTACGTTTCTAGCTGGACGAGATAAGAAATTCCCTTTCAGTACTTCGAAAACTAACAAATGGTTGTAAGGAGCAAATTGTAAAAGCCACTTGGCAAAGAACTGATTTTATGCATTTGATATTATTTTCAGAATTATTATTTATCTATCCTTATAAGATCAAATTAGTATTAGATTTTAGTGGATGTTTAGATTGCGATCTCAAATGAACCTACTCCTCTACGTATTCTTCTCGCCAACCCCCCTTCCGTTTTCTTTAATTTGATAGCCAATCAGCAGCTTTTAGATTAACACGTGAGCAAAATCCTTCCTTAATTGGTCCGCTTTAGGCGCTCCATAATTTAGAGATAGCATCCATGACAAGTAGGGCATTCGCATTCCTAAGTGCTACTATCTATAAATTCGTAGTTTACCATTTCTTTTCCACTGTTTTATAACAATATATTGTAGCTTTCCTGTCTTTAAAGAGATAAACGTCCCTTGCGTTGAACAATATATATTTAAAGCTTTGGGGCACGGGTTTTGAATTTTCGAAATCCCTTTTACATCAACGATTCATACCAACAGATTTTTTTTTCTTTTTGGAGGTAGAGAGTTTCTTTGGTTTAAAAATGTCAATTACAAGATATACGTGCATATTCTACCTTTCGTTTAACCTTTGGTAAATAGAATTTCAAATGTTGAAAAAAAATCCACTTTTACTTTTTGTTGCGGAATTTGATTATTTGCCCTCGGGTTGTCTTACCTGGAATGTGGATGGAGGCTTTCGTGGATTTTGTTTTTTGACTCACTATAAATGTTTTATGACGATTATTTTGGGGTTACATTAATTTTAAATGTTACATTTCGTATACTTCAGCCCGTGGTATTGTCTTATTAGTGTCTGTGTTTATTTTACTCATCACTGAAGACAAGATAAACATATATTTATGTTTGAGTTAGGCTCTGTTACTACTTGTTTAATTATAAAATTTGCTATTTGATCTATGTAAAAATTAATTAATTAATTAGACAACCTAAACTTTGAGATTGATCCAATGGCAACTTTATAAAACTTTCAAACAATTACATTCTGACATTCGTTTTTAGAATTTTAGACAAGGGTTATAAATGGAAAGTTTAAAATCTCTCTTGTTATTGCATTTCAAGGGATTGAAAAAATCGAATCACAAAAATAAAATTGGAATATCGAATTTCTAAAGTGAAATCTGTCTTAAAAATCGAAAAAAGTAACTTAAGGAAACACTGAACACCGCAAAGTTAATAGACAAAAGGGCTATCTCTTCCGTTGATTCTCTCTTACGAAGCTACTGCTAAACCAATGAAAAGACTACAGTCCAAATGACAATGTCACCCAACTCTGATGTATCTTACCCCTTTCAATCTGTTTTTGCATATGAACTGACGTGATCACGGACTTCTTATTTCTAAGTGGATGGGGCCAAAGAAACTATAAACCTATATGCGCCCTGGGCGTTTCGCGCTTCGTTTACTTTAAATTACAAATACCTAAGCCTAATTTGAATATTAAAATTGAAAAGTACGAGTGATTTTTTCACGCGCAGTACTTGAAAGATCGCATGTACAACTACGTCGCTAGATGTTTTCGTTCGACCAATTTCTTAAACCGTCTAAAATATCACCTATTTTCATTCAATGTAAAGAATGCTTTCGTGTGATTTTGACTCGAGGGAATTTTGTAAAACTTGCCGGGTTTCCCGTTCCCCATCTATACGAAAGAGCCATGATAGAATGAAGGCCTGAGAGTCTTGGGTTATTACGTTAAACCGTATCGCGTCTACCTTCTATACTTCTCTTTTCTTCGTCTGCTTTTTCGTTCTTCTCTTTCTTTTCATCCGTTTGTACCTCTCTCTCTCTCTCTTCCGCTACATCCTCGCGTTGCACTTGGTGAGGGCACATTCTGGCTTAGCAGTTCTTATTCCCTCACGTCAAAAAGCAAAGGAAATCTGATTTAACGCCGCCTGTAACTCCGTAACTGGAATCTCATTCGTTTGTCGTTAAGCTTATAAACTTCTTCCTTCTTTCATAATCATAACCATCTCTCATTTTCTCTCACTCACTATATATTCTGTCGTTCTTCCTAACTTTGTTCCGAGCCATTTAAATTTATTTTGTGGTGGATAGTTGGATGCAGAAATCCCATAAAAAGATTATTGGAAGTACTTAAAAATTCGAAACGTTACAGATCCTTTATTTTTTTTATTTTTTGTTGGTATCCCTGGTGACTGTTTCAAATCGAAGCTCTTATAGCGGAGTGCATATTAGTCAGGTACGACCGCGTTTTTCGTCGGCTAGCTCCGAAGTCTCGTATCTACGGTATATTCAATGATGTAGAAGGGTGAATCTATTTATGACATCCGAGTGCAGCATGCACCGTCTTATTTGTTCATCCTATCCTCGGGGCCCCTCATCCCGTCTAAGTCGCTCACGTATTTTGTCTCACCTGCAGCTTTCATGCCCATTTTTTTTCTCCTCTAGCTCCAACTCCCTAGCGAATACCGACGGAGAAACGCTCTATCCACGAGAGAAGAGTATGCGGGTTGGGAGAGGATGGGAACGGGAAACGATCATAAAAAGAGAGAGGCTAAGAGTAAAGGCCTTAAAGGGAGGCTGGTGGAAGAGGAAGGCGCATTTTCCCACTGTTTCTCGCGCGTGTGCAACAAGAAAAGGGAGTCCCGGCAAAAACAGGCAACAAACACGGTTCTCTACTCAGCCATGCATGACGAGCACCCCCTCTTTCCAACCTCTTTGACTCCTTTTTCAGAGTATGAGCTTTTTTTCCTTCTTTGTCTTTATGGCCAAGTTCGCATCTAATACTCTTCCGTCTCTTTTGATATTTATATGCACGGCGAATCAATTTCATATACTAGATACGATGTAAGGTAATTTTATTGGATTCTTCACACCAACGAACTCCCAGATCCAATGAAATCTTTCGCTGTAGTTGGAGCTACTTTAACAATGCAAGCTCGATTCGGAAACTATAATCTTGATTAGTATAACCTTTAGGACGTAGTGAACTTTTAAGACTAATTCTTATTGGACTAATTAGTTCTTTGAAGTTGAATCCGAGTTGTTTGATTTGTTCAAGTTGTTGCTTAAATCTTAAGATCAAAGTATATCCTGTTAGCCCATCTTCAAAGTGCACGGTATTGAGTTGGTTTTAAATATACCTTTCTGTTTCTAGTTTTCTATACCATAATGCATTGCGGTACACGCACTCCACGGCTGTTAGGCAAAAAAAAAATAACATTCAACGATGATTATTTATGGAAAGACAAATTTTGTTTATCAACTATATTTAAATTTTAAAACTGATGAACCAAACCTACGAAATGTACAAGGCTCCTTTATAATTAATTTGCTGGACGTTAAATGTTTTACGAGAATGCGAGTTAACGGCGTTGTAAAATATGGGTGCCACGAGAATGGGAAAGAATCTCTCTTCCGTTCACTCTGAAGGTGCAATAAGTCTGATTCTAGTCTCCGTTGGTACTTAATGAAATTACTTATACTCCTCGAAAGCTGAGAATACATTTCGATGTGTTGCTGAATTTGGGTGAAATGAACTATATCAGTAGGGTCGAAAGTACCTTGAGCCCGTTTTCTAAAAGCCATAACGGAGCGAGCTAGTTTTGGCGAGAATATGCAACGTACGTACTCTGGAAATAACGAGGGTGTATGGAGACGCTTAATCGAGTCACCAAAGAGAGAGAGTCAGCTAGTATAGTGTCGGTAAGCTTGGAGTAAGTAAGATAGGATGTTTTATTCCCCCAATTCGTCTTTGTGTTTTGAACGCGGAGACACATTTGTCGTTGGCAGGCAAAATATTCTTGTCGAACATTCGTTTCTTCTTTCTCACAAGCAACTACTCCACCACAGAGTAGAATAAGCGGGACAAGGATTTAAGGTTGAAAGAAAAAAAATAATGGAAGGTGATCCTAGTGAGTTAGCAAGGACCAATTTATAACTGTGTGTGTGCGTTGCGTAACCAGTGAGCTTGCGCCAACCAAGTTAGGGGATGAGTTGTGCGAACTACGCTTTATTTCTATTTGGGAAGAGCTCTCACCGGAATTGGAACTCTTTCGCCAAGCCTTCTTTTCTAGAGAAAAGGATCTTCTTCTTCTATTTTTTTTTTCTTCTTTGCTACAGTGCTTCTTATTTTTTTCATCGTACCTCTATTGATTGAGTGAGTGCTACAATTTAGCCGGTTGTGGTCGACTCGAATTATTTTTCACATCACGTGATGATTTCCCACTATTATTTTAATAGTGTTAGTTGTATTTAGTTTCAATTCATTCACTAAAAGGGTACGTGCTTTCTTATAGTTTTATTGGTACTAACAGGGTTAAAGGCGGTGCGCAACATTTGCCTCTTACTGAAATTTATATACTATCTTGTTTGTCCAAATACTGTCCGGGGTTTGCAATCTTCTTTCATATACAGTATACCTTTTACTGGATGTTTTAGTTCATGGAGGAAATTCTTAGAGTTAAACTATGGTACCCTCCCTGGGCACCCGATAGTTTTTAAGCGTTCCCAAACCTTTTAACTTCTGATTATGCAGCGAGCCAAGCCTTTAATACAAGCACTTTCTACCTTAAACCCTCTTAAGCCTCGCCATCAGAATAAGTAACATAATGTGTATAAGTGTCACTACACAACAAAAGTGTCTTGAGCGAACATTACCTTTTTGTTTGTGGCTAATACCACAAGTTCGTAAGATATGTTCCATAAGTTTGTCACTGGTTACTGAGAGCTTGTCATGAAGTGACGTAGGTCATAGATTCTCGTAAAGTGACACCTGGTGAGGCGTTGTCAAAGGCTTAGTACAGACAAAATAGGAAGATAGACTGCAAAACTAGCCGAGTGCACGAAGCAAATCTCGCTTGTCGTTCTCGAACTAGCTCTCAGTAAGTCTCTAGCATTACGAAGTATAGGTAGTGTCATACTAATGGAACATATCTAATAAAATTATGCTAATACCAATACTGATAGACGGAATTTTTGAACTGGCGGCACTGTCATGTCCAGTGAAGATTTTTGCTAGAAAACCCATTACCTGTTCTAGTTTTATTGGCTATGGTAAGTTAGTTCATATAGCCAACCCCAAGGATATGTACTTAACAAGTTCGTGGTGAAGGTAAAATTCCACACTGAAAATGGTCTTACTTAAACTTTGGACAGCATTTCTGCTATTACCTAAGATGAAATCGAAGTAAAAGGAATAGCCCGAGAGTCTCTCGGAAACAATGAACAAAGTCTTACGAAAAAAAAAACCCTTGCTTTTTCTTTAAAGACGGAATTTCCTCTTTTTAACACCGAAAAGTCAAGAAAAAATAAAGAACTTCCAGCGGGGTTTAAAGAAAAAAAGAAGGAACTTTAAAGGGGGAGGAGGAGGAAGGGATTTCATTCATTTGGGACTTTTATTTTGAGTACTCGAACGTGCTAGGGAAATTAAAATCCTTTCAGTTTTCATTTGGTCAAATGCACCAGCCTGGAATCTAATCGAGCATTCGTTTTACTGTAAGAAAAAAAAGAAGAAACAGAAAGAAAAAGACTTGTCTGAATGATGATGATTTATTATTCCTTTAAGTAGAGTTGCTCAAGATCTAGTTTTTCAGTTATTCTTTCGAATAATATTACTTTTATTGGATGTTTAATAGCTTTGAATAAGTTTTACTTAGTCAATGCATTTTCACCTTGGCTTTTCATAGGATGCCTATGACTAAAATCAATAATATTTATGTAATGCGGGCATTTAATAAGCTGACGAAGTAAGCTACGTATTTCGCACAATCAATTGCATTTATTGTTTATCGTTTTGAAAATAGATTATTGGGCATTTTTTTCCAACGAAATTTGTTTGTTTATGTTTATAAACTTTACTTTTTGCAATGTGGCAATTCTATTTCGATATAGACATTGTACGGGTTGACCTTTCACCTCAAATATCTGAAGCCACGATTTTGAATTGAGATTGAGTTAAATGTGTAAATTTCACTTCGCCATAATAATTAATGACTTTAATTAAGAAACATATTTATCGAACTCAGCATTAGAGACATCACATTTAACCCTATCCCTCACAATCGCTTGTCTGTAAATCTAAAATTACAAACATCAAAATGAGTTTTTAGTATTTCGTTACTCCTTTTCAAATATTTAAAACTCCACCATTAGTAAAATTGTTATTAGTACTATACATTTTATCTTTTTCCTTAGATAAATTTACGCTATACAAATACTCAACTAAATTGTTCAAATTTGTCCTAAAGTATTTATTCTAATTAAATTTTATAAAGAAATCTTTTCGCTAATTTTCGAGGAATGAAATCAAATTGGCCCTTAAAAGGCGGTTATTTTTCTCTAATAGTAATTTCGACTGAAGAATTTCTCGCCTCACGTGTTTCCCCCTTCCCAAATTTTTCCTTAATATTATAGAAAAATCTTTCATCCCAGATGGCTGGGAAAAATATTTCTACGAGATTCCTTTTCTATATTGAATTAGTTCATTTCTCCTTTGAATGTTTAACCATTACACTTCAAAATTCAAATTGCAAACTTCCTGAATTTCGTACTTAAAATGGCTTTGAGTGATAATATAATAATTTCATAGTTATTTTAATAATTTTTCAGCATTTTAAAATGTAGATACGTGTCTATTTATATTCCAGTTACTTTTAAGGGGAAAGAAAAATTTTCGTTTTATTTTAAAGTTTCTCTCGTAGATAAAACGCTTTCTAACTGAACAGTATATGTTGTATTTCAAGTTGAAAATTTTATTATTCGTTTGAATTATTCTCAGGGGCGTAACCCTACGATAAAGGCTAAGCTAGTCTTTGACTTTTAACCTTTAAGAATTACAGTTCTATCTTGCAAATTCAATTTATTTGTTCCCAGGAGAAGCGGTTAACAAATCTCGGAGTTCTCTTGGTGAAATCAGAAGTTACTGACTTTTATCGTGAGAAGTATAAGAGTTAAAGAATCAGTTTGATTTGAGCTTGACCTAATAAGGCGTCGTATACTGCGTGAGTTAGGGGATTAGAAAAGATAAAAGAACAGAGCTTTTAATAGAGCGTCCTATTTTTAACATTGTGCTCATTGTGTGTCTCATAAAGGTCGTGGTGATGAGAGATGATAATGTCAATGTGACCCTAAAACCACTGTTAGCCTAACTGAAAGTTCCTTGAGCAGGTACTAATCTAACTGTGAGGTTCCTCAAGAGCTTCTTTAGTGTCAGTTTTGACTAAAAGAGATGGGTACGAATAGAGAGACTTATAAGTCTTATACTTTTCAGGATGGAAGGCATTAACTTCTGGTAAAATGGATATAAGTTCTCGTATTGGCGAAAACTAGTTTCAATCTTTGATAGCTTTGATATGGATATTATTCGGACGAATTTCTTGTCTATAGAAAAGGGAATAGGATACTAAGAAATTAAATATTCCTTTTATTCCATCGCATCAAAGAAAACTTTAGTGTATATTTCATTATAGAAAAATAAATTACAATAGTTCTTTAGCTCCCGCATATAACAAATCTTTAGATCTTTGTTTTTATTCTTAATTATTCTTCCTTTTAAATTACGACGCCCTTTTTACAATACATTTTTAATCATCCCCGAATTTTACGCTTTATTACATTTGTATTATATTTAAAAGGTAGGCCGTTAAAAGCCTTTTGTTAGCCAAGTGGATGGACCAAAGATCTAGGATTACGAAACTAAGACTGTAATTACAAATCCTATTTTGCAACGATGACGCTGTCATAAACAAAACAAAGTCTTTTATATTCAAATTTGCACTATATGCATATTGTCTGAATATGAAAAATTTTAACACAAAACTTAACTACATAAAAATTAAAAATATCAGACGAAAACTAAATTGCGACCTACAGAGCGAAACAAACTCATTTCGTTTATTAATTTTCATTTCCGGTACAAAGCTATTCTTTTTTTTTTTTCCTTCATTATCTTTGGTAAAAACAAAAAAGAAACCCTAGGTCTAGGTCTAACAGTAATTACGCGAAGGCAAGCGAACTTTTTGCACACTTTCAACGCGATCGAGAGGAATGGGTCTGTTGGGACTCTCTCATTAAGCAAGGCGCGTTATGTTGTTCAGTCCCACGACGAAAGACCCATGCCTGAATTCTCTCGCAATCGATGATAAAAACTCGCAAACTCTTACGAACAGAGTCTCAATATATTTGATTTTTATCCACATTTGTGATTATTTATAGAAGCCATTTTGCGTAGAGTCAGATATTTGTTTATGTCAACGTTTGGTAATTGGGTTTGTTTGTGTAGATTGCATACACGAGAAAAACATGTTTGGTAAGAATTGAGCACTTGCTTTTTTGAATAGGAAGTTTCATACTTATGACTTTTAGTTTCATTTACTTAATGACAGTACAATTTGACATGGTAGCTTTTAATGTTTATAAATATCCCAAATCGTTTTAAGCTAAGATTTTCGATCGAAAGGACATACGTATCTTCTTTCTGGCGCATCTCTCCCATTTCAACAACTTCTTTAAAGACAAGAAAATAAAATAACTGGGAATACACCGAAGGGAAAGAATGAAAGTTACTTAAGAGAACGTAGCGCTGTTCGATTTCGTATAGCTTCAGTTATAAAAGTAACAAAACCATTATAAAATTCGGCTGCAGTACTAAGGCATGTAGACCGCGCGGTAGTTGCTTCGAGGCTTGTCGTTCAGGGTTCTAATCGATAACAAACACGGAACGTTGGAAAACAAACCGTGGTGGCGAGTTAGAAAATGTTTCGAGCAAAGTCTCCCACCAATAGAGCTAACTAAGCCTCGGTTCCCGTAGTCTTCTCACCATAAAACTTTCGAGGTTGTAAAAGGTTCGCGGACCTGACGAATCAATTGAAGATAAAACCTACCCCAACCACCGCTCTGTTGTCGCTGCTGTCGCCTTCCTCGCGAAAGACTCGGTACACAAGAGGGTTAGAGAGACGATGGGTGATGCGACCTTCCCTGGAAGAGTAAATGGGGCTGGAAACAGGGACCAAAGTCAATGATAGTTTGAGAGTCAGGGTTCTGGAACGGACCCGTTAATAGCGTGATGGAAGACTAACTTTAAATAATAGTGTTCCACCGGCAACTACCAATTTTGATTGAGTTGCGTCTAGAGAAACACTGTTGTATTTAATACCTCAGGAATATGTAAGTTGTTTTCTTTAGCAAGTAGATATCGGCTTTGGAGATTATCTTAAGGTAACTTCCCAGTTAGTTTCGTAAACTCATATCTTTGATGTTTCCGCAATAATAATTACAGAGTTGAAGATTTTAATATAGTTTGGAACTTGAGCGACTTAAAGGTGCTCTTTCATTTTCGTGAATCGATGCAAGTGACCTTTAATCTTTAAGTAAACATGCCGTCCAAGACCACTTGGCGCTAAAACTACCATTAGACCTAAAACTCAGAAAAACAGTTAAATGGAAGAAAAAAATATTAATATTGAGAAAGGTCCTGCAAGTATGGTGTGGCACTACAATGGTACACGAGCCTTTCGTGTTTTCAATTTCTTAGATGAGTTTTTACACTATAGTGTTCTTGGTCTGTGGGGAAAAATATAGCTTAGCCCCCCCTTCTTTTTGGTAGGACAGTGGGATCCACCCGGTGTAATATTAGGGCACCTTCTCTTTTATTTGGCCACGAAGGTTATAAAGAAAAGGCTTTCGGCCAAGGAAGGTCGGAGCCATTAGGACTAATGATCTAGCTCGCCCGATAGAGCCAGGCCAGCCTTTGCCCGCCTTGCCAAAAGGTAGTGCTCCCCAATGCACCCAGGGACTATTAGAAAGTCGCTGGCTCCGTGACGGGCTCTACACCCACCCACCGATTCCATTATTTTGCCCTTTGTTCCGCGCGACGTGTACCAGCCTCCGCCTAGGAGACTAGGACTAGGAGTTCCCTCGTCCCTGGTGAGCCGCGAGATCCATATCGTTCTCTCAGTTAGCCGATGCCAACGAAAAAGGGAACGTTACAAACCGTTATTGAACAACGAACAAATGGCTAATTTTAGTCTAATGTTTGATTTGGATCATTGATTCCTTGTTATGTCTACGACAAGATTTTGATAGTTGACCTCGTTCTACAGGGAGTGAGAGTGAGAATCTACTGATCTTCAAGCCTGACTGCTAGAGTAAGACGCGTAAAGAGGGGGGCCAAAAAGCCAATGTTAAGACGGCCTGTAACATTCTAGAGATTTATTTTTTATTTTTGTGATATGGTTGTCTCGCTTCGATGGAAAACTAATATCCTGTGATGTGAAAATTAGTTTTCGAAACACAAATTTTATAAAGAAAATTGGGGCTGTTTGAAGAGGCAGAGCAAACAGTCGAGGAAGTTACAAGTATAAAATGAAGTCTTCTTAATGTTAGTCTTTGAAGTTCTTGTTAGAGTCTAAACATCAAACATTTGACTCACGATGGATTAATCGTTTTTCCTGAATTTTAAACTAGAAATGCTTAGAGATTTGGCAGAATTTCAATTCATTAAACGTAAACAGAGCGATTGACACGCATAAACATACCAAAGAAAAGCGGCGATGTTTTGAAATAGATTGTTATGCCCACATTGTTTTAGATTTTTAATTGTTTTTCGCTCGATTTACAGGGGAAGTTACGTTGCGTGTTGGGCAATTTAGTTTTGCCAGACATTTTGGTTGATTTTTTTTCTTTTCTCATTTTAAGCCATTAACGTAATCAGCCACCTGTTTCGATTTAAGTCTAGTCTCACCCTAGTCAAAATTTGGCCCTGTCGCCAGTTCAATATTTTCTTCGTCCACGACGTGCGCTGAGACAGGTTTGGGCTACTGCGTCGTGAAATCTAATAAATGCCATTATTTAGAAGTAAAAAAAGGAGCGGATAACCTCGTGTGTATCTAATTATATACAACATATATATAGTATGATGCGAAAACAAGTAATATCCCCCATTAAATTCAGTGAACCCGTCTGTTAATCTCACCCTTCGGGAACTGTATAGCTTTTACGAACCAAAATATTTATTTCAAGTCTAGTACTATATATTGCTACAGTGGAAAACAGATTGAACTTTCCTGACCTCGATATTTTTGTTGCTCGGGCTCACGGCCGGCGTTTCGCCTTTAGTCCGCGGAGGATTTTGGCCATAAGATTTCATCCACGATCTGCTACATATTTCATAGCTCCCCCGCCCGCTGCCCTAGCTCCAGCCCCACCCGGCGGTTTTCATATAGAGTGTTTGGTCTCTGCCCACCCGTTGGTTCTAGCTTTGCTCTTTAGAGGTCCTTTTTTCTTCGCCCTCTCTCTTCGCTTGGCGTGGCCCCTTCTGGGTCAGCGAACGCGTTGTAAAATTGGGGCCCGGACGTTTCGAATGGCCCCGCGAATTCGGATAGCCCATCTCCTTAGAGGCAACAATTACAGGGAGGTTACGCACGCCCAAAATCCATCCGGAGACAAACTTTACATTGTTGTTCGAATGGTTTTTACCACGCACTCTTCTCGTAATGTATTGTTTAGAAACCTTCCGCGTCTCTACAGTAATTACGTCTGTACGCGAATTTTAATATTCTATGAAAACTACATTTATAATTCTTCCAAGTTGCTATCTCCCTGTCTCATGCTTTTCGATTCTCTCGTCTTTCACGTATCGGCAGTCTGCTGGGCTGGTGAGGGTCAAAGGCGATCTCATATCCGTTTTGTAAGACGTTAAAGGACCCCCGACTGGGCAGAGAGCCGCCTACGCCCAACCTCCGTTCGGGCATGCCACCCTCCTTGGCTACCACCCAAGGAGAAGGAAGGAATTGGAATTTATTGCGTATGATAGCGAATATGGGATTGGGTGAACCGGACGGGTTTTCTTTCCATTTTGGCATCTGTGTATACAAGGGGTTTTCGATTATATCGGAGACGTTTTACATTTTGATACGAGCAACCTTTTGCTCGCGAAGCCTCTTAGACCATATATTTGTTTTGGTGCGAAATATTGAATGATACTGATCATTTGATGTGAATTTCTATTACGAAAATGTGCCAAAAATGTGTCAACATAAATATTAAGTTATAACAGAGTTAGAGCAGTAACTTCCTTTTTAAATCTACCTCTCTATTAAGCCTAAATCAAAGAATAAGAAATAATGTTTAACTCGTAAGTTCATACGATATGTTCCATAAGTTTTTCACTGGTTACTGAGAGCTTGTCACGAAGTGTTGTATAGGTGAAACGTTATAGATTCTAATGAAGGACGCCTGGTGAGGCGATGTCAAAATCTTAGTACAGACTAAATAGGAAGATGGACTGCTAAACCGGGTGTAGTCAATTCTCAAGTCGTTCTCGAACGACCTCACAGTAAGTCTCTAGCATTACGAAGTATAGGTAGTTTCATACTTATGGAACATAACTTATAAACTTATATTAACATTTAACTAATTAAATAATTCCTGCTTTCAAAATTAATCTTTATATTATTCAAGTATGTTTACAACGTATTCTTATTTATTGATTAAATACACTTAAATAATTGATTAAATTCTTAAATTTTATATACGTCAAAAATAAATATTGGATATTAAGTCATCCTTGAATTAATGCAACGCGACGAAAGAGTTCTACTAGTCAATTTATCACAGTTGACGCTTTGTCAATTAAAAATTTATAAGAATTAACGCTTATATCGTTTTTATTGCCGTACAAACACCGTAAATATTTAACGAACCGGCTGACAGATTTAAGTAGCGTGACCATATTTCACGCTACCTTTGAATAAATTTAGCATTATTCTTATAACGCTGCAAACCAGTGTTGCAAATTAGGTCTAGGTTGGCTAGTTCGTATCGATACTTTGTGTATTTAATCAAAACAAAATATAAGATAAATATTTCCTTAAATACAAAATATGTAAAAAAGATTAATAATTCGTTATGTAACTTAATATATTCAAGATTTTACTAGAAAATAAAACTTTTCACGCTATAAACATAACGATATTTAAACGATAGTTGAATCTCCTTTTAAATCCCGCTTTTCGCTCAACTTCGTTCATCAGGTTTAGAGGTTTAAAGTTTCGACGTAACTTCATTCCATCGATCTTCTTTTTTATCTATCTCTAAATCTGGCGGGCCTTGGCTCGCTTTATACTTCTAATCCCGCGTGGAAAAGTGGAAATCCTCAGTGGATGATGTTGAATGAGAACTGCGAGCAGTATAGCGAGCCTGGAGTCCTTCTCAAAGAGAATATATAAAAGGAGAACGGATAAAAGTTTAACGACTTGTGTGTGAGATTTAGGTTAACTTTAACTTTTACGGATTAACGAGAACGAGATTAAAAATGTACGTTCGTTCGTGGTCGTAGAGTCGGTGAATGATTCAAATGACCTGATAGACGTACGTACTACTCCATTTTCAATGTTCTCCTTGGATTAACTGTAACGCTTCCCCAACGCAATCTGGGTCCCACGAGTCGATGGGTTTTCCATCCACCGCTACTCGGCTCTGAGTTTCCGAGGATTCTCTGGCTCTCGGGAAGTCTATAATGTAAAGGAGGATTAAGGGTATAAAGGGGTGACTGCTGGGGTGCGACCCCTTCATCTCCCAAGCGCCCTCTAATCCAGAGACTCTTCGTAAAGCGCTTAAGCCAAGGGCATCGGACCATCCTCTCTTTCTCTCTCTTTATATATATATACTTGCGTTATGTTCCGAGGAAGTAAAGGCATCCTTATAGGCAGGAAGAGCCAAATACACTGACATGGCGGAATCCTAATACTACAACCTAAGGAAGATACCAGAAACAAATCGAAAGTGAAGTCGGAATTTATGTTAAATCAGACGACGCGTTTCGTTAGAACTCACTGTTTACGTACTATTTATGCGTAGGCAAATATAAATGCTGCTAAATGCAATGGATTTGAAAAATTAAATATGGTAAAAGGAAGAAACAATAAAAAGCGGAAGTAAATCATTACAAATTTCTTTTCAGAACAAAGTTTTGTCTGTAAACTCTTTAAATATTGCTTTAGACCAATGAGACTTCTGTTGTTAGTATGATTTTCCTTTGTTAAGTTGCATAATGAATTCAAATTAACTTAAGGGGTTAACTCTATTAATTCCTTTTCAGACTTTAAATTTTAAATTTAATTGCCTGCAACCTTTGTTGAGCGTAAAATTGAAACCCGAACTGAGGATTAATTTTGATTTTACTAATTGCGTAAATTTATTGGAGGCCGGATCTGATTTCGAATATACTTTATAATACAATTGAATAAAACATGCAGACAATACGGATTTTCCATAAATCTCTCAATTTATATTAGCAAATAACGTCTTTATGTGTTTGATATTTAAGCTTCTTAGATCAGGTTTCATAATCCTTTTATTAAATTCTAATTAAACTTTGACTAAATACACAAAGACGTACGGTAATATTCCTGAACACTACAGTGTGTATGTAATGCGTATTTCTCGTAATTCTAACACCTCGGAAATTATATACGCGCGTTTCATTTGGGCACGCCTACATTTTCTTCCCGATATATATATTTGAAATTCATATCCCGCTTTTCCACGAGTCTATCTTTTACGAAGCGTATAGTATTACTCGCACTTTTACGCCCAGCAGATAAAGTTGTTCTTGGAGTAAACGGTTCATAACGCAACCTATAATTATTCGTTTTCCCTCGAAACCAAAACGAAAAACGAAAGGAGCGTGAAACCAAAGAGCTATATTCGGGTCAGAGTCACGTCTGTATAAATGACCCAATTCTTGACCATGCACCGTTAAGGCCGTGGCCACGATCTTTACTCTATACCGATAGAGACCCACCCTTTTCGCCCCATTACGTAGGCCGACAATTATTTCCGCTTCGTGGTAGGCGTAAACTGCACCGATAATTTGGGGGACCAGCCCTTAACCCTTCTATCCTCATTCCCTCCTTTTTTTAAATATTCTTCTAAGAAAGTTCACTTTCGAAAATATACACCGCACCTTTACTTGGCGAATCAAATGTACCTGTAAAACTGTAATTAGACTCGGAGGTAAGTCGGTTCATCCAAGAATATATAACCGACGAGTAGAAAATACCTCTAACAGTCCTTTAATAGCAAGAGCATTTAGATATACCTTATCGTGAACGAAAACAACCCAGGCCCAGTATTCTTTTTGATACCTCTTGTTGCAATTCGCTCTGATTTAATACGTTGGCTTAAGCTTTGGATAAAACCATGGGATGTATATTCGTGTAATTGTTGACTTAACTCGTCAATTTTCAAATATTCTTGCTTGAGCATGTTAGTAAAGGCTCTTTTTAGGTACATATCAGGGTTTAGAAACAAGGCGTACGGTACCTTTATACTTATGACGAAGCGGGTAGTATTGGGAGAGAGAAAAAGTTCCGCGTTTAAATATTGATTTAGCCTTTTAGGCTTGGTAGGAAGGTACGGTCAACGTTACGACTACGCGTTAAATAGCCAGTTCCTCGCTCGTTGCCGGAAACTCCGGGGAAGGCCCTCGTCACGTGACCGGAAGGGAGTTCCTCCCCGTTAACCCTACGTCCACCGCTAGCGTCGTTGGATAGTGTCACGCGAGTCCACCAACATCGCGTGCTTTCTTTTTCTTCCATTCTCTCTCTCTCTTTCTCTTTCTCGTGGCGTTGGAGGATTTCTTTTTCGACATTTTTTTCCATTAGCCGGTCTTAGAAATATTCTCTTTTCACACGTCTCAAATTGAGCTAGTTATTGGACGTGTTGCCCCGTTTAAATTTAATGCAACCCAAATTTTTTAAATGGGCAGAAACTAAATTGGATTTATGCAATTGAAAATAAATACCAAATGAATTTTTTTTTACTTGGCGCCTTTAAGCTAGCTTCTCCCGAAACTTTAATGTAAGACGTGTGAAACATTTCTACAGGGGCCGTACGATATCCATAGGATGTTTTACCCCTGTTTTCCGGCTTATCCTTTCTACAAACGAAAACTCCTCCTTGGTCTCAATGACGTAACCCAAACTTTGACAACAAAAACAATACTTCCGGGTGGACTGAATGACCTTGATGTTGATTTCCTCTCGCCTTAATTTCGCTGTTTATTGTTCTGCCATCGTTGTAAATATCATTATGCGTCTTGAATTATTCAGTTGTTTACATTAAATACACTCACGCCATTAATGGCCCCTTCCTGAACATTATAATAGGGATCTTTGTAAAGAAAGCTAATAAAAAAATATTTAAGCATATATCCCGTCTATTAAAAAAGTTAATTTGCATAATTAATGTCAGCGATGGAAAATATAACTACTGTCTACTTGTCGACAATTTTGAGAAGCGGATGTCACTCTCAAACAAGATAAAATTTGCTTCCAATCTTTTCAGCCTCCTCAGTGTTAGCGGGAAATATTTTCTCTATCCTTTTTTGTCATTCTGACTTAGATAAAATTTTATTAGCTTTTACCTTTATCGTATGGAGACGTTTCGGTTTCAGTAGACTGGAACGATATTGTCTATTTATTGTCTTAGGAGGCTGGCGATATTTTACTGGTATGTCTTGTTCCGCAGCCCGTAAATATAAACGCGTCTTGATACGAGAGAGCTCCATTAGGCGGAAAGCTATTACCGTAATCTTCGTGACAACGACGGCCTAAAGCTACTATTCCTTGGACCTCGTTTTTAGTGGATGACCTAGCTACCTTGGAATAATTAACTTTAGGAGTTACTGAAAGGTAAGAAGTTATTTGTGAAAAAATATGTTTTCTTCTACCAGTAGAAGAGTCAACTTATTGCTTCTGAACCACTCTTTCAGTTATTCAGCGCATATAGCTTCTAGTGACACGACCCAACTTGTTATCTTAACTCGAGTTAAAGGGACTCCAATGAAGATTGGGGCTGGTTGGGTAAAAATTATTGGACAAACGTCAAAGGCACGTGACCGAGGGGAAGCGAGTTTTAAAAAAACCTCGTTTGTTTTAATTCGAAAACCACCGCTTTGGAGATTAGGCCCTGCAATTTCTCGAAAAAGCAGGACTATGGGTCCAGTCAGAGTCTTAACGGAGTCCTTGTATCTTGGCGTCACGTAATGCCTGTGACTTATTTTAAATAATTTTTATCCACCCGTCGCTGCCTTATTTGGAGACCCTTTAAGGGAAAAAGTAGTGTCGTTTTCTGATTGATGTAGGGTTCGACGTTTAAAATCAGTATAACATTCTAGGTTACTTCCTCGAAGATGCTCCTATCTTAAAGACATCGCCTGTCGCTCTTCCTGGCCTATATGAATCTTAAAAACAAAAGGATACTATTAACGAAAGAAAGGGGAATTCACGACACATCACTCGTTGTGTCTTTTTTAAGCTTAAGTGGCAGATTTGTTGGACAGTTGAGCCTTTCCAGACATCTCTCGCGCTCACCTACCTTTATACTTGAACTCGCGGTGTATCTGACCCTGGCGCATCATTCTGGATAATAAATGTACCCCAAGAATATGAACCGCCTTAATTATGCCGAGCCAAAACTAGTAAATTTTAAGGCTGTTTACGAACAAACGGATTACACTCTTAGGAGATGGCAATGTGTGTCTTGTGAGTTATAGTTGGGTATACATTGATGAAGTACTTTACGAAATTACACGTACGAAGAGTGATATTCCATATTTGCCGGTGTAACAATATATGTTAAATCCTTTACAGTAAATGGATACCTTTGATCAAGATAAATTGTTTATATTGAAATACTATTTTGTATGGGATGAACCATTTTGAGAGAGGGAAGCATAGAGATAAAACTGTACTCTTTCTTTTGGTACCTGCGCTGTAAGAGGTTTTTCTTGCAGTGGAGCGCAGAAACGGCGATGTTTCGAACCCCATATAAATTTTGGCCTTCGTTTGACTCGACTAGCCGATTAAAATTAGCAGTGAATAGAGATCATAAAAAAACACTCGTGTGGCAGGAAATTTTTAGCCTTTAAAATATCTTCACCAAAAACGAGCAGTGTTACCATCTCGCGAAACTATGAGGGGCTCCGGCCACCCAGTATATTAGCCGAGAAAAGGTTTATGTACCGATGGTATGTGTGTAAGTGATTCTGATTCGATTTTTTCTCGAAGTATCTGAATCTAGAACATACAGTATGCGACGCGTATATTTTTTTTCTAGAAATGGCTTTTCTTCTTTTATAACCATATAGAGCAGGGATAGAATCCGTGCAGCTAAAACGGGGGTCCAATATATTGACATTTGCCGGCGGCGGTGGCCAAGAGTAACGTGATTATCTTTATGGAATTGAACCTCCGTTTTTCGTCAGCGAAATAGCTTTATCGGGTTTTCCCATAAGTCCCTCATTCCTTCCAACTTCTACAGTATAACTCCACGCTGCTCTTCTCGTTTCAGGGGTAAGGGTAAAAATCCCAAACCCTTTTAAATTTATAGCCAAGGCCCCCTCTCTTTTTCCCTAAGCCGATCTAGCTATCCAGTAGATAGATACCGAGAATTTTGTTACTTCTTAGCTGGTGAACGAGCAGCGTTTATCACCCGAAGTATTTCAGCTGAAGTTAAGCCCATCGTGCTGCCAAGGAGGGCACTGACTGGTTTTCTGAAAACTAAAGTGAGGGACTTCGTAATGTATTACACTACACTTTATGGACTTTGGTAGCAGTTACGGTCATCTTTTTTTGCGTGGGTGAAACTCGCATCGCATCCCATAGTATCCGATTTGTAGGAAAATTTTCTTGACGGCACTCGATGGATTGCGTGGCTCGGATAAGTGCCAGTTGATATTTTATTTAACGCCAGGAATGCATAAAACTAATAGGAATAATTGTGCTCTCATATCTTCCATGTTAATTTCTAAGCGGGTCTTTGAGGGCCTCATAATTCTGACATCTTTCTATATGTCACTCGATTGGTTGGTAGCAATGTGAGGTCCTACTCGCATCGAGGTACATTATTCGTGTGGTAAAATTCATCATACATAATTATTAGTCTAGCTCGTAACGCAAAATCTGCCTAAATAGGTTGAGAAATTGATGCATAATCTTTCCAGTTAGCTGTATGCATTCCTGGTATCGCCTAAAACGATTTTCCGTATATTTACTCCCTCCCCCTTTCCAATGCATCTCTGAGTCATTTGATCTACTTTATTTAGAAACTATATGCGTTCAAGATAAGTACTCCTGCATTAAAAGCATTTTAGTTATCAATTGAGTTGGTACTCGCAAAAAAATATATTTCCAATATTGGGATCAGAAATGTAAAAAACTTGTCTTTCAGTGCAACTTCCTTATGTTTCAACCCATTTTATTGACATTAATAATACTGGTGGTTCTCTGTATCATGCAGACGGTCTATATTATGGTTGTTCGCTTTGAATTCGACGCCATGTTGGGAAAATGTGACTCGAAAACGTAAACATGACACGACGTCATTTTAATCATTTTAGAAGTAGTTTTAAACACACAACGCTAGGAACTTGAGCTCTTAGTAATTAATTTTTTTTTGGGGGCATGAGGAAAAAATAGTCAGGCTGATCTCCTAAAAGAAATTGCTAGATATTGGAACAATCAACTCCTGGAAAAATTTGAGTAGTCTTTTTCCCGAAAACCTCGAAGAATTTCAAGTAAGGAAGCTGGCGTGGGATATTTGAGGAGTGTAGGCTATACGACCAATATCGAAAACGTACTAGGGTATGGTAGTCGGAAATAAGCTTCCGAGAGCTGCTCGTTTTTATCTTCGGTAAACGAAAGAGAAAGGTCGAGTGGATTGTACTTTTTCCCCAGATTGGATGCCAATCGCATCTTCAGCCAGGAAAGATCAAAAGCCCAGAAACCGACTCTTCTTATTCTTTATATCGCTATACATGTAGGGGTGGGTGCATTTCTGTAAGAGTGTCACGGAGGGGGGAGGGGATGGTCGCTTTTTATGGGATGCTATGGTGCACAATTCCAGCGATCCGCCCTCTGACTCTCATCCAATCGAGATTCAACCCCAGTCACCCTATTTGGCTCCGATTATTTTTGGTCACTAGAAAATCATGTTCTCAGGGTTTGTTGAGATCATACAACTCCGCAAGTTGGATAAATGGCGCATTAGATCGTATTTTTCAAAACCAGCATCACGATTGAAACCTTTTGTCATTCTTGCTATCGTGTTTATGCTACTTGATAGAAAAGGAGTAGAAATTTAAACCAGTTATCCTGTCAGGATGTTTGGTTAATTTTTCTATCCACCATTTTCCAAAATGGCTACAGAATGAATCCAAAACCTGCTCGCCTACAGGAACTAGTGAACTAGCATACTGAACGTTATTTTGGCCGCCATTTTCCAAGATTGTATATATTTTTCTCAGTAAGTACTTAAGACCGTCCCTGAAATGAATTGAACTATATATACAACAGATCCTGTGATCTTTTTCTGGGGTTTTTACGTTGTCTTCACCATCTTGCTTCTCATCTTTCGGAAGAGATGAAAAGCCAGAATAGTTCGTAGGAGCGCTGACGTATTTACTGAAGAACGAAATGATTCTGTGATTAACGTGAGAGCTTATTGAGTGGGAGGGATTGCACCAATAAAATATAAAAAGGAGTAAAGATGATATCCGTCGATTTTTTTTTACTTACCTTTTTTATATCCGGGTTCTTTTGAACGCTTTTCTTATATAACGAGAAACATTACGCTCTCTATCGATATCAATGTTTTTTGTAAGAGGAATATCTTATAATCCTTTTCGAAATAGAGTTATTTGAAACCAACGAACTTTCTCCTGTTCTTTCTTATATATAGATTGGTTTTTTTGGGGTACAAAAAATTAGAGGATCTCTGCCTTACCAAGTTCAATCTTTGAAACAAAACGTTATCATCTGTAATTGTAAAAACATTGGAAATTCACCCATATCAAAATAATTTGTAATAAATTAAATCATTGTCTATGCGAAACAAAGTTGAAGAGACTGCAATGACATCTTCATTTGAAATAATCTTCTCGAAAACATGTTAATATCTTCCTCGAGTCTTGTTACAGATAAAGATAGACATCGCAGTATATGATGGTATCTGTTTCTGTTAAATCTACCACCAAGAGACGCTTCTCTACCCTTTGATAAAGAATGCGCATTCGCACCATATAACCTTTCAACCCACACTTACGGAGAGTATGATAGGTTTGTGATTAAATGAAATACCCCTATTTGAGGTGCACCGAGGCATCGTGGTTTTATCAATATTAATGGTATTGTTTATCAGAAACTTTTTCGATTCCAAAACATTCTCGTTAAAAAGTAATGGAGATCGGTTTAGCAAAGTAAATATTCCCTTATTTCGCCTTTTCGTGGAACTTCGAAATAAAGTTTCCGAATTTTGTTTTTACTCTTTTATGAGAATCCTAATCGGTGGAGTAAAGTTACTCGCGATGGATTTGTATGTTGGGGAAAGCAAATCAAGTCAGAGAGATGCTTGGCTTCGACAAACATTTCGGTAAATAGGAGTTTTTTGGGCCCGAGTGTTTTTTTTTTGTCAAGCTAAGAAAATCCGACGGGATTTCGAATGCTTTAAATCTTAAGTGCACAGCCTTTCCTTGGTTTGCGATTAAAGTTTCATAGCCTCGGTACTGTGACCTTATGTATACTTTATAAACGGATATAAAAACTTAAAACCCTGGTATGCTTCGGCCAACAGCTAGGGTAAAAATCTGTGTTGGGACAATACGCAAAATATGAAACGCAAAAATACAAAATCCCAAATTTTCGAGATCCCCTCGTAAGAAAAAGTAACATTCGGGAAGACTCAAATCCATTAATCCTGATATGACCACTAACTAAACACTTTAATTGTTTTAAATGCTAAAAAATGTATCCCGTTTAATATGTAGAGAATCAACTTTTGATGAACTTGGGGCGATTTACTAGCAACACTTATAGTTTCAGTTAAAATTATTTTTATTTCCAAAATAGCCTGTGGACTGTTAATGTTAATTATTTTTAAGGACTACTACCATTTTTTAGATATCTCTGCATCAAGTTCCGAAACTTCCCTTATCACTTCCTCTCGTTATATAAATGGAAAAGAAAGGAAAGAGAAACTATATCCAAGGCAAAGAGCGAGAAATTATTAGGTCGAAAAAAAAAAGGTCGCGAGTTGGGCGACGACTGGTCTCCGAAGAACAATGCCGCCAAAGAAACGTAACCGTATTTTTCCAACTGTAATCTCGCTTCACTAGCGAAAGAGAAATCCAGAGGAAAAGGCCTATTGGGAAACGAAAAGAAGCCAGCGGCTAGTAAAACAAGGACCATATAAACCCGGCACCGAAATTCGTTCTGTAGTGCTGGTAATGTTTACATCTATAACGGGACTGGATACCAAGGTACCCGTACCAGAAATCGTATACTTCAATTGTCCTTACGGAAGCTGTAGGTCTTTTTGGTTCTACTAAATGTAGGAAGTCCTTGGTAGAATACGGTGTACCATATACTAGGAAATAGTCGACCGTCTCCTTCATGTTTATGGGGAAACAAGGCTGTGATTTCCGCCTGATGGAACACCACCTTCATTCATCACGCGACCGCGTCGGGGAAATGATATTAAGCCAAGGCCTGGCTCTCTTTTCTTTCTATTCTCTTTCTATTTCGCTGCCTGTCTTCTGGCGTCGCCCGCCTACCTGCCAGTAACGTCTGGCTCGGCTCTGGATTCGGGCCGCAGCCTTAACGGTTTTTGGGGGATGCTCGCCGCTAAAATCTTGACTCACCATGGGATTTAGTATACTTCATTGGCTGCCTGCGAGAAACGAGGATAACTGAGAGAAAAATGCGATAAGTTAAGGGATAAAATGGTCGTGACGGACTGAAAGGTCGTTGTAAAAGAAAATACTTATCTTTTAAAAAAATTTTATCAGAGTTTTCAATAAGCTTTTGGTTTTTTAGGTTTTTATGGTAGCTGGTGACGTAAAAGTTTAAAGTTAAACTTAATGAATTCTTAGCGCGAGAATGTTTGTGGGTTATGGAGTAGTTTTAGCATAGCCTTTTGTACACATCATCATGGCCTAAGCGTCGTGATCTTACAAGAGTACCTGCCCACATTGGAAAGTGTCATCCTTAGGCAGTGGAGACGTATTTCTTAATGTTAATACTCGCAACACTAAGGCCATATCGCTTAACCTCACTTATCAAAACTTACATTGATTAATGCCACTTCAGTGCTAACCCTGAATCCGCAACCGGTAAAATTACAACAACTTTGATGGCGAAGTGTCCAAACTTTATACGTGAAATAACTATGAACCGATCGTTTTCACGCTCGTCAGTTTGAACGTTTTTTTCTTTCACTATATGTCTCCCTTACCCTTTGGGTCCAAAATTTCAAAATGTATAGCTACTGTCTGTCCTCCTCTGAGGACAACTTTCACGGGACGCGTGTTGGTATGAGCTGTCTTTGACGGGTGGTGTAATATCACGTTTAGGACGGGATGTCTAATAGAGAAATTGATCGTTTGTCATATTTAAAGCTCCCAGGAACAGCGAGCAAAATGTCTCCCGTCCGGTGTATCGGTGAAATAAAGAGTTTCCAATAAGAGTTCTTTCCCTTCGGTAATGATTGATGACAGAAACGAGGGACACACACACACCCCTGACCATCCACGCTTAACCCGATCTATCTCGGACCAAAACGCGACACCGTCTATCGGATTTTGTTATTATTTTTTAATGGTTTCCTCCGTTATTACATACTATCAGAGTCATCATTTAGTTCCCCGAAGGATTTCTGGAAATGATGAAAGGGCTTTGACAAGAGAAAACTATGAAAGTTCATTCTACTTCAGGTGTTTTCCATTACATTAGTTTTATAGCCATTCAGACAAATATATCATTTTCAAATACATGAAAAAGACGGATGGTCATTATCGTATATTCCCTAAACAGTGTTCTCAAAACAAATTTTATTTCCAACAACACTTAATACTCGAGTGATTTCAACATAAACGGGAAATTAAAAATGATAAAGGACCTTCGTAATTATTAATTAGTCATTTAAAATTACATTGTGTCTAATAATTTTCGAAATAATATACATTTATGCAAGAAAAAGTCCTAACTGACTGATAATCAACTCCCCGCCCAAACTATTTAAGGTTGGAGCTGAAATTTTTGCGGGAACATTACGGTCAAGTAGTAGATAATCACTATTGTTTTTGGAAACGTCGGCCATCTTAAAAAAAAGAGGCTAGAATATGTAAAACCTTCATTGCGGAAAAACTTTTGCACTTTTCCAACTTTTTTCTACAGTTTCACTATATCACAGAGACGAACTTAATTTTTTTCTTTTGGTTTAAATGTGCTACAATCTTACCAAATATCAATCGAAACAGCACCGAATACAGTTATAGTTGAAAACAAAATATATCATATGCGGTGTTCTAATTTACGTTGAAATTCGAGGCGGTGATACATGGGTTTATCAAACCTCTCATTATGTCAATAAGACCGCATTTATTAATTAAAACTAGAAAGCCTAGGTCGATGAAATTCTAAAGCGTTGCGCAACATTCCTATTACCCATTTTCACCTAATACAACGGGGAGAGCGAAGATAACACCCCTTTCAAATTCAAATGTGGGAGTGACGTTAATTTGAATTAATGTATACACCAGTTCGGTCACACAATCTCAATTATCAGCGTGTAATAAAAACTCCGTAGACGTATAAAAACGGCTGTAGTATTTTATTATTAAAACGAGAGTGTTGGTTATAGGGTATACTCGACACATTTTCGTGTAGAAAACACGGGCTTTCGTTATCTGCCTGACGCATTTTCGGTTTTCGAACCACGTTCTTATTGCAAAACGTGCTTATTTCACTCGAACGTAATTATATCGAGACACAATATAAGCATAACGGGGATTGCTGTTGTTGTTAAACATTTATAAAGATGTCACCATTACGAACGGATTCAAAACAAAATAATTGAGAGTGTGGCCTTGCGTACTATGTATTTTTGGATCGTTATACGAGTTAAACAGGGACATGTTAAAAACATTAATTACTAGCTGTTTTAAAGAGATGAATCAGGAAAGAGTTTCCCGTCTATGTAGACATTAAACAATAAATAGTCTTTGGATTCAACCGTATAAAATACTCGCATGACGTTGTTTATAAGAAAGTAATTTTTTACAAATTTCAAATTCAATGAAATGATTCTTAGTAAGGGATCATCCATAAAGTTAAAATTCTGATGGTCTAGAATAGGACGATCTTTACAGGGCTTCTCAGACCCAACTTTGAGTAACTCAACCAAACCACTACTAATGAAGCTTCATCTAGTGTTACTGATATCAATCATGCAGTTTGGACAAGTAACGAATTGTGACTGTGCCTAAGGGCAAAGAAACAGACAAACAAACCACTCTCTCAAATATATATAAGATAACGATGGTAAACAATGAATTAATAAAATTAAAAATATGGGATTTAGTTTTTGCATTTAAATGTTAAGATATACTTCAGGTTCTTTTGAACCAAGGTTGCTCTATGAATATACCATTTATACCTCTTTCCTTTGCTAGGAACCTTCGACAGGCATAGGTCGATTTCACGTTCAGTGTAAAGTTGAATGAGAGAGAAAATAGAGAGCAGGAAACGGGGTAATAAGAAAATCCATAGGAAGCTGGCGTAGCTAACACGCTTTGACAGAATAGTGTTGGTGGTAGGAAACGGTGGTGGAGGTTTCTCTTAACGTAAAGGTTGCACCAACGTCTATTTAGAACGCCTTTAAGCCAAGTCTCGAAAACCAAAGCAGGCCAGAGGTTATTTTGGACGCGTAAAGAGCCCTTGGTTCTGACTAGCGTGGTTTCGATTGCCGATGCCCCACGCCAAGGGATGGGTGAGGGAAGTCACGATACTAATGACTCGGCGGGATGATTCTGTCAGTCCGCGAAATGAAGATGGAAGTAAAATGGGGGTATAGTTCCTCTCGCTTCGCGCCACAGGATTGAGAATTCGTCCAAGTTCCTGATGCGCATTAAACTGAAGTTAATAAATACTTTACCGTTAAACGTGTGTGGAACTTTGCTGGTTCAAGAATATATTGATGTCGGGTTGCTCTACTTCTGACCATCGCCTTTTGAAAAAGATTGCATCGGAAATTCGAATAAAAAAAGGAGCTAGAAGGTTTGGAAAGAGGCATTCATTGGGTTTCTCTATTCGACTCCGCGAACTCGTCAATACGTTTCAAAATTAAGTCGGGACTGTGCTTTCGGGGTTTTCTACAAAGGCCTAGCTGCCTCTTGTGTGTTTGTACCACGAATGTATTAAATTTGACCATGAGAATTACGTGACTGTCATAGTTTTTGAGGCCTTATAGTGTTTGAGCTTCATCTGCAATAAAGATCAGAGCTACTGGCATTTATACAAAGTTTAAATAGTACATTATCACTTTAGGTACATTAGCTTGTAAGAAGTGTGGAAACGTACAGCTACGTTGAGAATGTTGTCCCTTCAAAAAGGCGTTATCCTTGCTGACCATTTCTGACATCTCTTCACCCACTCTTTGTCCTATTTCCATCAGGCTAACGGCTCTCTTTTTCTGACTTCTCGTTCGAGGCATAGTCGGGTTAGCCCTTCTCGGACACAATAGGGTCATCATGGGTCGAGTTTACCGAGGAAGATAGCTTGAGAATTCGACCTCGGCCCAACACATCGATGTTTATTGCTTTTGCTTTATCTCTATAGAAATAAACCTCGTTCCTTGGGATCGAAATAACCTAGCTCTTCCTGACAGAACTCCATGGTATTTTTTCAGAAAATATCTGTTCCTCATGGTATAGTTTAGCCATGATAAAAATGTTCACTGATTCAATCTGTGACTGATTTCATTAAAAATATCTTTTGTTCGTTATCTTCATTTGGAAGCCAGGTTACATAACATGATTTGATCATTATATTTTCGAAATCGTTCAGCTTAGATTGTTTTTCTGATTGGAAATTTCCCGACCAATTACGTATGCTAGTATCTTCGATTTTGTTATGAAGAAATGGCAAATCGCATTGACACGAATTATGTTTTTATTAAATGTCAAGATTGAACTTGGCTGTAAAGAGTTGTCAAGAAAATTATATTTTAAAGCTTTAAAGTGAATGAATCCATGTTTAGTAAAGTTTATATGGATAATTCTGCAGACAGGGGTACGAGGACTGTGTTTTGTAATTCTTTTACATATATTTTTTGTGCCAAGAGAGATCATGGATCGCGTTGTTGAATCTCTTCTGCGAGCCCTTTTCGACTATGATACTGTTCGATAGGATAGGGAGCTTATCAGGGTAATTCCTTCCAATCCCCCGCCTAACGTAGGGATGGGGTATTCACCGGATGAGGTCATGCAAGCGCTAAAAGGCTAACGCCCTTTACATGTATCGCAACCCCATGTTAGGCGTACTTAATACAAAAAGCGATGCATTGTTCATTTAACCGCCATATTGCCTTAAACCTGCAGGAATGGTGAATATCTTCGTCATATTTGAAAATTTCGGGTGACGAACGAAATTTATTTTTTTATGGAACTAACAGCATTCGAAAATTCTGAAATATAATAGCCGGCTGCAAAACAATTAATGAGATATTAGGCTTGTGGGGCCGCGTCTTGGTCATCACTGACTTAAACATTGTAGTAAATATGGATAGTCAATATGTAACACGGAATATCATGGACTGAGAGAGTTTCCATGATGACAGTAGCTCAGTTTTGAACGATAGATACCGTATAAAGGACAGGCTTTACCGGTTGTTATCAGGAGATTCTCTCCAGTTTAAATGATAATGCTCTACATGAAATTGTGGCATTTTCCCCGACTGCAATTTTCTGATTATAATCAAGTGGAGTTGATATTTAATGATAAAGTACTGATAACACTGCAACTGTATCATATACTGCCCGTTAACAGTTTCCTCAAGTAAAACGGTGCCTTTTCGTTAAAGGCGAAAGTATTCTACGAAGCCATCGTCATAAGCTAAAACTATCGTACAAGAAGGTTGGCTTTGGTTAGGGAAAAAGGGGGGCAAACCCTTTTAAATCTTTTCTGCTCGAACGAACTATCGATTAAAGACGCGAGGTTGCGGTTTTCCTTGCCACGATCGAGACAATAAGCATCCTTCTCTTGCTCTTGCGCTTCCCCATCATCCCCTCCATCTTCCGCACTATCTATCTCTCTCCTCTTCCAGGACGGAAGTCGGTTAATGGGAGAAATTAGGCCCTGAAGGGGGGGGGGAACCCGCAGTGAGAGAATCGAACCCTTACCTAGCTCTCCACCCGGGTATGTGTATCTTTTTTTTCTTGGCGCATCCTATATGGAGTCCCAAAAGGTTCGAAAACTGGTTTAGCTTTATTGGTTTAAGAGAACGACCGTATATCGGTTACCGAAGCTAACACGATGCGGTTTGAGGATTCTACCCCTGATTTCCCGAGTTTTGGGCCAAAATAAGTGAAAAAGAAACCTCTTAATCCTTTTCTTATGGAACGAGAAACGATTGCGAGCTTCGGTTTGCTTATTTTTTATTGGACTTGGGTATTAAGACGATGTGGATACTCTTACCGTTTCTGTGTACCAAGGTTTCTAGTCCGTATCCAATTAAGATATTCTTTTTTTTTCAAACCCAATTGGTAATCTGTATTTGCTGATACCAGTGTTATGAAAGTTAGACGTTATTCGGATGGTTAGAAAATAGGTTAAACTATAAGTTCATAAGATATGTTCCATAAGTTTGTCACTGGTCACTGAGAGCTTGTCATGAAGTGATTTAGGTGAAACGTCAAGCGACGCCTAGTGAGGCGCTGTCAAAGGCTTGGTACAGACTAAATAAGAATATGAACTGCAAAACCAAGTGCAATCGGTTCTCGCGTCGTTCTCGAACTAGCTCTCAGTAAGTCTCTAGCATTACGAACTCATAAACTTATGGTTAAACTGCTATTTTAGTTACCAAAACAATTTTTACATTTTCATCAGCTTCACATTGTGTTATAGAAAAGGGGGTTTATCATTATTAAAGTCACACTATTTCCAATATACTTATTAAAGAGATACAATTCATTGTTTGGTGTTATGTACGTTACTGTCACGCGCGTGATGCAATTCTCTTTCGCAATTCACACCACCACCCATAAAGAAAACTTTTATTTTCTTTTATTATTGGACTGTCGAAAAGCTTTTAACTCGTCTATCGATTATCCTTTTTATTCGAGCCGCTGTATATTCGTACAAACAGCGTGCGAGGCGTTTTCTTCGATAACACTCGAATGGGAAAAAGGTGTTTATTTTTAATTTCATTTTGTCGTGACAAAATAAATGGCATCCGAAGCTGACCCGCTGATTCTACGTGGTTTGATTGATGCGTTACGAACCTAAACGTGGTGTACCTCTCTGCCCTTAGTTGTCCCGTGTTGCTCAACTAATCTACCTTTCACCCGTAAAAAGGTGGACGCCCTGAAATGTTGAAACAGAAATACAAACATTGTCAGCCAGGGTTTTCGTGGAAATAATCATATTTATTCTGGAAGCTCGTCAACCCGTGCAGGAGCTCGATATATTTGATGAGGTTTTTCTATTGTCACCTTTCGCTAAAACTGTTTTCCTCTTCATTTTCAATGTTTTCCATAGCGAACGCGTTTATCGACTTGGAAAGGTTTCCGCCCCTTTTCTTACACTACGATCCAAATTCTACCAAAGGCAAACAAAGAAAACCACCAACCAACCTCTTTTCTAACAGAAGCGATTGTAAGAAAACATAAATTTCCGATCATTTTATTATTGATTATAGTTCCTTGACTCGATCTAGTTTTTTTTCATTGTATCGAAACACCTTCGGTGTGTACGATGTTAGAATATTAATTAACTCGATCGTTATCTCCTCAGATAAAGGTTGTTAGCAGCGCCCTAACTAACTTGATACGACGTAAACATCGGAGAAGAGAGAGAGAGAGAGAGAGAGAGAGAGAGAGAGAGAGAGAGAGAGAGAGAGAGAGAAATCCTGATAATCCTTATTCGGTTAGATTAAACATCGACCGTACTCAACATGAATCCTTAATGTTCTCTTATTTACACTAATACTAATCAAAGCGGCAAACCCAAATTGAAAATTCACTCTTATCAATAGTTTAACTTAAATGGGGAGTTTGTTTCTTTGTTGTTTTTGTGACGTCGTTTATTGCTTCACATTCTAAACAAAGAGTCTATATTTTACCGCAATAAAACGAATTAAAGGTCAATAACAAACTTAAAGTCTTAGAGATTCGTGCGGTTATCACTTGAGTTGCAGATTTAACTTTAAGCCGCGCAGATTTCAAATTTCATTTGTTTTACTTTCATAATTGATTAAAAAATTGTTTTACTTTCATAATTGATTAATAAATTGTTTTACTTTCATAATTGATTAAAAAATTGTTTTACTTTCATAATTGATTAAAAAATTGTTTTACTTTCATAAATGATTAAACTAATTTTGTAATATTAAAGGGGTGAATTCGAGTCGTATAGTTTGACTTTGGGGATCAAGGGAGAGGGTTAAAACATGAAAAACTGTGTGTGACGATAACCTTATATTCGTGCAATATGGCTATACCTAAATATGGAAGCAGACTTAATTTAATTTGTAGATCAAAGGATCGTAAGTTAAATCTTAATTAGGAATGATGGCGCGTATAGCTCTAATTTCAATACTCCAATCTCCATAGAAGTTACATTATTCACGATATTTCATCGGGGTTCCCTTTGAATTGACAAGTTTGACGCGTATGCCTCCTACGCGAATCGCTTATTTCAGTCCACTCCATTTAACAGTGTTCGAAGACAGAAATTTATATTCATAAAGTGCACGTAGGAAAAGTTGCCCCGTAATTCGCGAGACATTAGGCCTCGCTCAAAAGACTAGGGTCATTTGTGAAAGTATATGAATGGACAATAACCGATGCTAGAAGTATATTAACCCTGAAATAATCTATATATCCGTGAAAGTAAAAGACTCGTCATCAACGCTCAGCCCAAACCACTCTATCTAGGAAGATGAAGCGCAGTTTTGCTCCTTGGGACATTAAGTGGGTATCTAGTTCGCTGCTATCCTGTAAAATGCTTTCCAAAAATGTAAAATAATATCGTCCGTACGTTTCAACCGCTGTCGTTTGTTAATTGATTGCCTTCATGATTTTTGGTTTGATTTCTGCCAACTTTAAAAAAGCGGTCAGTTTGGAAACTTGACCGTCCGTACATTTTGACCTTTACCGAGTCTACTTTGACCCATTTCCTAGTCTAATAATATAATTTAGAAGGGGTATTCTTAAACGCCTCAGTACTGACCAGTTTCTATCGCCTTGGATACTTGCAATGAAAAGAGAACCACCCTGTGTTAGAGTGGTTAGTTTTTCTGCATCACTATCAGACCTATTTTTACAGTTTGATACTTTCTGGTTGATGGACTTCTGATGGTACGATAGGCGAAGCCGAGCGAATAGAATCCGGATAGAGAGAGATGACTTGATAATTCGTTTCTCTAATTTGCCAAAGCACCGCTAGCCCCTAGTTATACCTTATCTAGCCGAGACGCGTATTACGGGCGGCTTTCCGAATTGCAGTTTCGTATCGGATAGGCAGGGCACCGCCCCCTTGGCCCCGGCAGCGTAACTCTGTCCAACGCCCTCACCCCTTTCGCGTTTGAATCGCTGGAGATTAACTTTATCTGTTTCAATAAGGCCCGGCTTCCTAAATGCGAAATAATCGAGGTGGAAGATTCATGAAGCCGCTTTCTATATATCGTTTACACGTACCTAACTATACAGGGAATTAAACTAGAGTCATGGTATCAGAAATAGGACTTACGAAGGTTTGTTTATGGTGAAATCTCATTCTTGAACAGTTGCATACCAACATCGTTAAAAATGTATCGAACTTTGTCCCTTGTCGTATCTTAGACATTTCCGAAAGTTGTTCAATCAAGAATGCACCCTGTACAACTTGAATAAAACTAGAATTATTTCTATCTATCTTATCTGGTGTTTCAAAATTGATCAATTTCGGAAAATATTCCCGTTCAGAAACAGAAAATTCATAATTACACTATAAGTGAAATTCCACATAATGTGTTTGGTAATAACTCAGCTAATATTGCCTCTGTAAATAAGTGAAAAATTCATACTATTTACTCTGCGATAATGTTAACTTTTCAATATTGCCATTAAATAATATACACATATCTCATGGTTATACACGCATAAAAAAGGAAATGAACTCTCGAAAATCGAGTTGAAAACTGCAGATAGTGGAATAAACTATAGTTATACGTAGACAACTGAAATAATTCGCATCAAATCGATGAGAATGTATATAGCTGACTGCGTAACTTCGTAAACCACTATTTAGGAATATTTTTAAAACTGGGAGACATCATCCACCCCTTGGTTAAAAATAGAATATTCAATTTTTAGAACTTGTACTTAAGACGAATTCTGTTGCCGCCGAATTTTCTCAAACTCAAAGAGAATACGTCAAGTATTTGACGAGTAAGTTTAAGGGGTGGCCCTAATTAACTTTTGGGCCGTAGCATTATCTAGATGAGCAATGATTACCGTTCCCAATTTAGCTTTAACTTGAACTTAATTAATTTAAATGAATCGGGTCGGGGGGAATTAATGAATGATTATTTCACTAGATGTAAAAGAGTGAATAAGATATATCAAAATTTGGTACACGAGTGTAGGGGTGGAGCTCTTAGTTGGGTTATGACTTTAAGTGGTTTTTAAGTAAAGGTTAAATGTTATTCTTTCCACCTACCTTTTTTAAAATAAATAAATTCCCACATCAATATTTAAGGAAAAGATTCTTTGGGGATCATGACATATTTTGAAAATAAAATTTTCTATGGCTCCTGTTGCGTAGAGGTTATACTTACTTCCAAAGGTCACAATCGTTTGTACGGTGTGTTAATCCATCCCTCACTGAACTTATCTAGATTTTGCGTGACTTCGCCATAAAAGCTTCGTTTTTTCGGAGTTTGCTTTCCAATTCCCTAAACTCACTAAACTGATCGTAGTGTTTGACTTTTTAGTTACATTTCTCTTCACACAATGTATTGTCTAGGTCCCGAGGGGTGTTTCAATGTCTGAAATGACATATAATATTGTCTAACGTCATCTATTGTTAGCTGTAACCAAAACGCGTGAGACACTCTGTGGCCTCACGTGAAAACTACTAATCTTCAGTTTTTGGTTATAAAATAAATTTTAAAATTCCGAAAATAATTCACGCTATAGTCCTATGGCATTACAATTTCCTATTTTGCGACAGTCTATTGAACTTATATCATAAAGCTAGGTGTTGGTAGGGATGATAAATATACAAATAACATCCATCTTTTAGCTCTAAAAGGTTTTCGATCATATCATAACTTTTGACACAAATTCAATTTGCACGAAAAGTATAAAGCCTATACTTCCGAATATTAACACAATATTTTGAACCTACGGAAATCATTGCTCGCGGAATAATACAATGTACAAACAAGAAACAACACACTATATGATAGAGGCTAAGACGAGCGCTAGTACCAAAACAAATATAACAACAATAATACGCAACAAAGACGAATATTTCCGTTTCCAACTGTTATTTCAATACAAAACTTTCCACCACGTTACAGTAGTTTTGTGTTTTGGAGTATTAACCCTAACTTCTTGAGTACTAGTACGTGAACTAGAAGAATGGGGCTGTCAATATGTGTAGATAAATATCCTCCTTTTTGGGTTGTCTTCTCTTATCCGGATCATAGACAAACTAATCAGAACTGTAGGATACTTACGAAAGAAAAACCTTTATGGTACTGTCTTGAAAACTCCGTTGGTGTACCAGTCTTCGTCCTGGTAATTGCTAAATTGTTTATGTACAGCAGCTCTAAGCCTCCCTGTTTTCCATACAAGCAAGCGTATTTTGAAGCGCTTCACAGCGGCAAAGTTTTGCTTTTAAGCTTTTGTACAGTACACTGGGCCCGTTTTCGTCATCCGTTATGCCGTAGAAGGGAGCTTCCCCCTTGGCCTTAAGTTTATTTAGCGGATTCGTTACTTTCCGGAAATTATACGCCGGAAGTATAAGATGGGTGTTATGAGAAACTGTACTGCCATAGAGTACGCCGCCCAACATTTTGTTTTGTATATCACACTTTTCTTATTGCTGAGCTAGTGATAATGATAAATTTTAAGCGTTTACTGAATACGTAAATGTTTATTTTTACATGATACGTTTGGTAGAGTCAACCATTTTTAAACTTTTCGAGCGAAAATAACTTGTCCAACTATTGAATTATTTCTATTTTAATCGAAATAGTGTATAAAATAATGAATATATCAATTGGAACCATGTTTCAATCTGCAATAATAAAGAAGATTTCGTAGTGGCGCGTAATGGACACTGCACCTTAGGCTTTTCTACGAAGCACTGGGAAGTACCCCTATTGGACGTATCCGTCAGGTGGTACTAGGCCTCGAATAGGGGTACTCCCAGTGCTTCGCGGGAAAAACTAACTTGCAGTGTCCATTATTATTGTAGATAGAAACATGCGGCTCTTTAAATTAAAAAAGAATAATTCTAGCTCGAGGGTATCCCTTTAAAATAAGGTCATTGGTTACTTTTTCAAAATTGTCGATAATCATTCGCTTGTCAATGTCTTGGGAAGAAGCTGTCTGCTAAGAAATAGTGAACGACGTTGGGAAAGGAAATAAACGTCTAAAGTAAGGGAACAGGGTTTTATTAATCGACTGTATAACGGCCTATCTACAAAGGAAAGACTTTAAAGGGCCGCGATGTTGCTATTAGCGCCCGTCTTATTAGCCTTTAGTTGTTTCTAGAATAAGAGTTCTTTTTTTTTCTTCTTGGTTCTACTACGACTATAACCTACTTAAGCGCTCGTTCTCTTAAAGATTCTGTGGAATGCCTTCTCTTTTATAAGTGTTAAGTATCTAGCTCGGTGGTTACTTAACCAAGCGATTATTTTCAAGAATTCGCTAAGGAAAGTGTTGGGAATGAGGATCTTCACGCAATAAAACTATAAATAAGAGGTGCTTTAAAAGATCCAGGAATAAACAAACAAACATACACCGGGATAGTCATAAATTGGACAACACTTTTTGGGCAAGCAAAGTCGCGCATAGGACTTCAGCAAAACAGTACGTCGCTGCTGATAACGGAAAAAGTTAATTGCAGCGGGAAAAATGGGTCGTTTGGGTTGGTTAATGCAACGGGAATTATGTTGTAAAAACATCAATTGTTAATTTATACTTTAATATCGTCTGTGAAGTTTCCCCATTGCCAAATTTATGTCCATTTGAACTGAGTAATAGATCTAAAAAAAATAAATTTCTTTTATTCTGATATACGACGTTTACTATGGAGTATAGTCGTAGAGTTTTATATTTTAAATCGAAATTTTCTCCATCTGATTTGAATTGTTTCTAAATATTGCAAATTTCGCTTTTTCTCTAATTTAGATCCCCCTCGAATCGAAAACGCTCCACACGACTTGGTTGTTCTTAACTCGGGAGTTGCGAGTTTCGTTTGCACGGCGGTGGGAAATCCCAAGCCTCAACTGGAATGGCGCAAAAACGGCAAGAGAGTGACTACTCAACGCTACACTGTCCAGGATATGCCCAACGGATCCGTCCTCAGGATCGAACCGGTGCGAGCAGGAAGGGACAACGCCACTTACGAATGCGTCGCCGAAAATGGAGTCGGGGAACCTGTACGAGCGTTAGCCAGACTAACAGTGTTATTGGGTAAGAAGAAAACATTCACTATGTCCACGAACTTCTTAGAAGTTCATAATCGGAACCGTTCCGAACCATATATTCTCAAATTTGACCTATTTTGGTCTAATTGTGTTACACTAATTTGAATTCAGGCATACGTAACTGTTAATTTATGTCAATAACGACTTTAAACTACGCGTATTCGTCCCCTTTACAATTTACAATGACAGGACTCTTCCTTAATTTCCAAGTTTTATTAACCGTGACAGACCAATTACTGGGAATAGAGAGCAAAGTCACTCGGGAAAGTGGTTAAGGTTGTGTCGAATCTAGCCAATGGAAACTCGATCGCCGGCGTGTACGCGCGTCGACGGGCGGAGAATTGATAGTAATTAGATGCGCCGAAGCGTTCGACAAGACCTAATTCGGGCCTAGTCACGAAAGCCTTTGAATAATTGTAAGAAAACTAAAAACGAAGACGTTTTACCAGCCCGGGACTCCATTACGACGGTCGTACTATAAGTAGCATAATCTTAGTAAGTTTCACAACTGGTTAAGAAAAGAACGTTGCATTATGTCCTTAAAGCAATATGGTAAATCTAAAAATATCTTGGTCCTTCTATTAGCTGTATGTGTTTCAGCACTTATCAATTTTCATACTTCAGGTTACTATGTTATTGAATTACAGTCTAGGATGAACCTGACATAAGTTAATCGTTCGTGTGTTCAGATTGTTTTAGCTTTATTCGTCCTCTTTCTTACGAACGGGGGCGCTTCTTCTTTTTCTTTCGTCTCATTACATCTACGCCACTATCCGTCACGTGCCTAATATCCTCCTTAGCCCTTGCTCTTCCTAAACGTGCGCGTGATTTCACGGACCATCGCTCTCGTGGTACGCCGTTTGGGGCCATACAGCCCGTGCCATATTTTTTCTGCCTCTTTAAAATCCTTTTCCTTCTCTTTAGGCATATATAGTCGTTGGAATTTTTTCTCTCTGTATTATAGGCTAATTGGTTTCAGTGCTGATAAGAGGTTTATTGAGATATTCCGTGGTTGGAAATTTTCAAAAAGAAACAGTACTGATTTATCCTTAACGCGATAAACTCTGTCATGACTTTTATCGTTTATATTTACAAAATGGGCCTTTAATAACATAGCCACTTGAAGAAAATGTCATTTTCCTCTATCATCCTGTCTAGGTATTACAAACTGTTGACCATATCGACAGAATAATGTAAGTAGTGTAGCTTCGAAACTCTGTTCCTTTGACACCGCGTGAACGGAATGACAAAGCGGAATGGACCGAAAACAAGGCGAAGGAAAAAAAAACGTCGGAGGAGGCGAACATACACAAGGTTAACTTTGACCCTAATTAACTTCCGAGAGAAGAGCTTCCCGTCTATTATTCCATAAAAAGGGAAGACCTCAAAAAAGTGTCAGGTTATAAAGAGTATGGCAAAGGAAAGAAACGCGTTTCCCCTCACTCTCTCTCTCTCTGCAGAGTTCTTCCTTAGGAGCTTCCGTTGCAGGGTTGAGGAAGGGGTATCGGAACTCTTTTGTCTTTTGAGAGGCGCGAGGAACGTGATAGGAACAACATCAGCCATAGGACTTGAACCGAGCGCGCTTCTCGTCTGATGCCGGGAAAACGAGCAAAAGACAATTACCCCGTTTGTTATAAACGAGCTTCGTAATTAGGGTATTATAAGTATCCTATTTGTGTGTTTACAGTTTGTCACATTGTTTGCCGCTGTGTAGAAGCCACTATCCTTTAATCGAATATCGCCGCGTAGACACGGGTCAATTCGTGTAAGGCATATAATATTCCAATGCCGCAGTCATTGAACTTGCAAAGAAAAAAAAAGAAATTCATTTTATAATCCATTTTCTCGCATCTCGTTTCGTTCTCTTTTCAAATATTGACGTATGAACTCTAAACCTTAGAAATCTAGAGAGGGTTGAAGATGGCAAAGGCCTCTTTTCAAATCAAGCTCGCTCGGGCGCTCGGCCAATGGCGAGGAATCTTTTTAAACAGATTTTCTACTAATCTTTTCTAAGAAGACATTCAAAGCTAAAGTGAAATCTAGCGGTGGCATATCCATGGCTAAGCGAGCGAGCCAATGCGGGAGCTCCAAAATGTCGGTTCCGTTTTAAGTTTATGGATTTAGAAATTCCATTTATCAGCGTTTATCGCATTCCGATTCTATGTAAAGGAACCCTTTCTCTATTTCTCTCCCTACGTTGAGACATGGACTTTAAGGCTTAAGGGACGGGAAACCAGCATCATATATTAGTGACGCATCTTCCTTAATTTCAATGACAACACTCTTTTCAGTCCAGTGGAAAGATAAAAGGTCCGTTGGAGGGCACCAATCGACGTCCTTAGGTGCAGGGGCACGGTCACGCGGTGGGGGCTCTGCGGGGGTTTTCAAAAACAGACCACTACCTCGAGTTTACGCTCTCTTTCCTCCAGGAAACGATATCTTCGAAACACGGAAGGGGAGGAGGTATCGTAGTTATGACTCTCGGTCGCTCCCCACTGCATGGAGGAATTTAGAAATGAGAATGGAAGAGGCTGGACATCGTCCGCAGACATCGCGCATCGGAACGATTCATTACAGGCTGTTGGAACCCCAGCCTCGTCTGGTTTTTCTTAGATCTTACAGTCATGTCTGCGATTTCGATATAGAAGCTGCGCACTTGCTCTTGTTGTAATTTATGTTTATGACTTTGTTATATCACATCCCTCAAAGCTAATGACGTTGGAGGAAATTTCAGGAGCTCAACCATCTTATAATCGATAACATTTTGGCTTTCAATACTCGTTCCATGAACGAAATGAATAAATTTCTATTTCTTATTTCCTCGTCTCTTGAAGGTTATCGTCTTGAATTGGAAGAATAAATATTTGAATCGTATCACCTCCGATATGCCAGGGACGTGCATGCCAGCCACGGTCGCGGTGACTTGGAGAGAGAAAATTTAAAACCAACTTATCTCGCTTGGCAACTATTTACTTTAGAGTTTCCTCATGCACTGGGACTCTAGAAATAGCCAATGTGATAACGGGGATGCAATTCCAACTGCAATTTCCTCAGTCTGTAATATTGATTTCACGCGATTTTACAGAAGGTTAGACAAGAAATGGAAATATTTAAAGACGGGAGTTTTGCGCGCGAGACGAAAGATCTGATGATTGCCTTTAAAAATAGATGGGCTTTTCAATATTTACGCTACGAACTGCTTCGGTTAGGTACACCATGTTTGAAAATGGGATTGCATTGGTGTAGCTTGACGGACACACGAGGGAGGGATGAAACCGGTTGTCTTTCATGAAGAATCGTGACTGGACACGACAGACCGTCATTACCGTTAGCCGATACCCATTATATTCCCTCTTTCTTTTTTTTTGGAAATTCGAGGTTTCTCGTGATGTTTAAAAAAAACCTTGTTCCAGCTCTATAGGAGGCGGAACCCTATTCCGTCTTTGTCTTCTTAAAATTCGAGACGGTGCCAAATGTACAGATGACTTTTTGACGGCGATTCGACCCTCGTATTAAACCTATTTTAAGAATTGTCCAAGTCTTTAGAGTCTCAATATGTTCCGCTTGCTATTATCTTTGACTTATGCGTGACAAAATATAAAATGTGAGAAATTTAGTTTTGACGAAACTCGTGCGATTCAAATTTGAGTGTAAGGACTCTGTACTTATGCTTATTGCACAGATACAACAGCGTATGTAAAATTAATGCGTGGATTTTATTATAAAAAACGAACAAAAGTTAAGTAATTCTGTATATTATATTTGATTTTTTCAAGAAATGTATTTCATACCCTGATTGACAGCTTTTCCCTGAACTTTGGTGTATTGCGTGATAAACATTTCTACAGGCGCCTATTGAAAAAGCATGGGGCCGTTTGCCCCTAAAAGTAGGCTTCCCCATTATACTTGAAAAACACTTTTTTTAATTCTTCAGAACATTAAAAAATAAAAATCGAAAATTTAAATCAAAGCATTTAATATTTCAGACTAATATTACAAGAAATAATTCGAAAATTTAAATCAAAGCAATCAAAAATATAAACACAAATTCAATGAGAAATGTTCATTGGGGAAGTTAGCGATAAAAAGGCGTGGTTTAACACCGTGACATGAAGATAGTAAATCATTATCGACAAGGATTCCTTAACTCGAAAAAAAACGACCTAGTAAAATATTTCTTTCCACCCCTAAAAAAATGAAATTAGCATAAATTTACATGAGAATCGCGGCGGAAGGAACAAGGTTATTCCTCTTTAAAATCCCTTGAAGAAGAAGTAGGTTTAAAAAAGTTATAAAAAAACTGATAGAAAATTACGGAATTCAATTCAAGCATTTCAACACTTTCAGTTAATATACAGTGTTAGAGGAATGGTCACATTCGAACTATACTTTTCTATGTGAAGATTTTTACTGAAGCTGATTTGTACCTCTAGCAAATCTGTTTATCTATTATATTCATGAGTAAAAGGATTTTCTCTGGTAAAATTTCATGGTAAAAATGGATGTCTCCTTGTATCTTTTGTTTGAATTTTTTTCCCCTCTCTCTCTCTTTCTCTCAAACCTTACTCCAGCTCGCGCTAGCCACCCCACGTGATTCGTATTGATTTTTATTTCGCGCCATTTTCAATCTGCCATCATTTGACACGTTTTTGAGTATATTATTATGAATTATAATGAAAGTAACTACCTAACACTGTTTGGAGTAAATTACCAAGTATATATAATTCAATCTGTGAGTTCTTGGGTCTTACCACGTCTCCGATATTCACCCAGTCAAACAGGGGGTTGTGTGCCTTATTTATTTCTCATTTTTGAAATATTTTCGGTTTTTAAATAAGAAAACTGACAGTTTGGACTTAATTTTAACATTTTAACTTCTTAAGTATTTAACACTATCAAAACCTTGTGATGGTATTCGAAATTCAATCTACTATCCCTATCGTAGTCTGTTTAGATTGCAACGTTCACCTTAAATTTCTTATGCTATTTATCTACTTCGGCGTAGTTTACTTCTTTATTTATCGAGATTTATTAGAGCCTTCTCTTTTCTTTGGAGGTATTTTTAAATCTATGGTTCGTCCATTCTTGGTCGCACTCTATTGACAAACAAGACATATTAATGGACTAATATTTCAAAAGAGAATAAAGAACACCGAGCGCATGTTCATCTTTTACCGCGAGACGTCTCTTCTTTCTTCTCGGGTTTAGGGGAATAGACGTTTGACATTTCTTATTCGCCGTATAGCATTCCTCCTCCATTTTTTTTGTCCCCGTGCTTGGTAGTAAGCCAAACTGGGAATCAGATTACCTTTGCTTAAATATGTTACTCAGAGGGGGCGCAGCGATCGAAACTGGATTCTAATTTCCGATTAATTTGTCTTTGGGCTCGAAGACGAATACGAGACGGTACTTTCCAAGTCGAGAAGCGTCTAGCGGTCGTTTTTTATGGGTTGAACCACGAAAGAAAGTTGGGCCTTTTTTGATAGGTTGAAATTAGAGTGGCGCCACGAATACCTTCAGATAGGTTTACGTGATGGAAGATTTTAGAATTGTCTGACGTACCTCGGGGACTCGTAGTACTATGGCATCTTTCTGTTGGAGAGTATTGATAAGTGTAGCTTGTCCAACTTGTCAGTTAATCATCCTAAATTATCCGGTGCATCATTAATTCGACGGACGATAATTGTCAAGCACGGGGCAACAGTCTCCTTCAAATGAGTAAATCGAAGACTTTAACTTATTTCATTCTTGATCGCCTGAGAGATTAAGAATCATTACTTAAAATTTAACCCCCTTTCATACGCCTTTACCTTTTATATACGTCTGGGTTCTGGCGAGTTTGTGTTTCCTTACCTTGATTTGTTAAAGAAATCACGAATGGGGGGTTCTTCTAATTACTCGTCGCCTGCAAGCTCTGTATTGGAACCTACGCTCCGAAGCGTATAAATCAATTAACTAGGCCAAATAAGCAACCTATCTCGAAGTTCCCAGTGGATTTTCCAAAACAGAGAGTTAACGCACGTCTTAATGCGCTTTTTTCCTCAACCTATTGCCTAGAAAAAGGAAACGTGCAATTTGCGGTTGTGGTGGTCCCATCAGAGGTGCGTTGTAAGATGGTGTATACGCGAGTCATCATAATTCAACACGCAAATTAAGATAAAGCATAGGGTATTTTATCTTTAATAATTTCCCTAATTAAAAATTGTCAAATGCTAATTATGATTTTTAATTAAAACCATATGTAAATACGAGGAGATACTAAAATATTCAATTATTTTAGTTTTTGGGTACAATATGAATACCCGCGTAGTCAACAATACTAAATAATCTAGAATTAACCATTGGAGATAAATATGTCACGAATTATTTGTTTCATAAATTTGTCTGAAATCCTAAAATGTACCGAAGACGAGTTTAGGTATTAAAAGTTTGTGAAATATGCATGTCAATGGTTAAGGCTTAGAAATTCAAAACATTAAACCGGCAGGAAACAAATAATTTACATTGGACGTACGGTGAAATAGGATTGAATTAAGTTTAGCATATTTCAAAGCTATTCCTAAACTTTAACTGAAACTGCCCAGTTGTTTCGTATATACCAAAGGAAAGCTCAATTTGAAATAGGCCGCCCGACCTAACTTGTTAGAAGGAATTTTCGTAGGGACCTTTTAAAACGTTTTCTTTTGTTTCTGAAATTCGGATTGCGAAGGTGGACGTAGCGCCCTACTTACGATATAGACCCGGGAGCGTCTTTCCAATCCAAAGAGTCAACTATAGGAATTTCACCGAGTGGGCACTTTGCTTAATTGACGAGGACCCCCTACCGACTCTCCATAGATTCCCAGGCCGCTTTCTCTATCTCATCTAAGAGAATTAAAGACTGGACTGAAATTGAGCGAGGACTAAACTACGTGTAGAACAATCGTCACGCCTTTATGGAAGACTAGCGTAGCCCTGGGTGTACCTCGAGTCCGAGCGTTACTTACGCGCTTCTCGCCTTCGGGCTTTAAATTTTAAGACTATCTGTTTGTCTTTTAGCTTGTTTCAAGGTCTAGCTCGCATTTGGCTTCCGAACTTTAGTTTCTCCAAAGCTTTGTATCCGGAATCGTCGCCTTACAAATTGTCTACAGCGTAGTCAGCGTATAGCCGACGTTCCCGCGGAGGGATTTTTATGGAAAACCGATAGGTTTTATCGAGGAAGCTTTTGTCGTAAGGCCCTGGGGCCCCCACGTAACCTCCCGGCCTCGATTTACGAGGAATATTGTCCAAGCAGTCAGTAGCTCGCCAAGCTAGCGCTATCTCTCAAATTCTCTCTCTATTCCAGACTTCTTTCTTGCGGGTTTATTTTAGAATCAGGAAACTTTTAGGGCTATTTTCTCTCGCCTCCTTCTCTGGCGCGCCCCGTATCGGATCAATAGTCGGATATTACTCGCGAGGAGGCTGTACCATAGATATCGAAAGTACAAATAACATTTTTTGATCATGTTTTTCCTCATACTGGATATGCAGAAAACTGTCGACTGAATAAGTGAAGGAATTTATTAAGAAAATGACAAAAATAAGAATTGAAGTGGTATTCGTTTAATTTCATTTAAACTAAGAATGGAGAGATGGAATAGGTTCAAGCTTCGGGCAACTGTTCTTCATGAGCAGTTGTCTTTGTGGATGCCAGGTGGATATATAACCAACTCTAACGTAACTTGCCGTGGCTAACAGACACACAATCCCAGATTTTAAACGTACCTCATGCAGGTTTATTTGGGATGTCTTAGAGATCAGGAAAATGGTGACATTTAGGCTTCCTAGGACATTCGAAATTGATCATTCTCGGTTTATCATATGTTCTTGGCATATCATATGTACCTTTGACAACTGTTGAATGTACAAAGCACCTTCCGTGATTGATGGACTGCATGCTGTTTGTTATTCTCGAAAACTCTAGATTGATACCTGAATATATAATTATTTCTTATTTCTATTGTATTTTCTCATCGACACCGAAGGCTGGCTCGCGCGTTTTTCCCGTTCTTCTTTCGGTTCTCTCTCTCTATAGTATAGCCTTCATCCTCCGATGTCGATAAAGAGAAGGGGTGAAAAGGGTTTAGCCTCCAACAAAAAAGAGTTCGCGTCGATGAAAAGCGTTAATTACAACGCCCTTCGTACCCAGAAATAAACCGAAAGCTCGTTACCCTCAGGCTTATATAAGGAGGCCAGGAGAAAAGATATAGTCAAGATTATAGTAACCATGTTTCAGTGACCTCTGCAGTGGCGGGATTACTTCAATATTATAGTGGGTTTGTTGTGTATAGTGCATGATGGAAAATGCGAAGAAAAAATAATTCAACCGCTATAAGCACAGATGTTTGAAAGGATCCATTATTAATAAGAGAATATTTAGACCAAGGCTTATTTTACGTAATTGAATTAATGCTTTGAATGTTAATTTTCCAACTATAGAAATTGTTTATCCATAATTCCAAGTCCTCTTTAACTAGATTAAACAAATGGGCTTAAGAGGTAAGAAACTTTGTTCTTATTAAGCATATTTCACTCCCAAAACACTATATTTGACGCAAATTCTAAAAGTCCGGCGGCAGGCTTAGGTCCCAAGCCATCAAAATAGGAAAATCTTGCCTAACTTGTAAATTACAGACCCCCATTTCTAGTTTCCTAAAATTTCGACAGTTGGAGGAGATGCACTGCCGTCTTTTCCAGCTATAGAATGGTTCTGGGTTGGCTTTGGTATGTCTCGGGTCGTATAACATTCGGCTTGTCTTAATTTTCTGGCTTGCTGCTTCGCGTTCATTCAGCCGCGAAACGTTTTAATCGCCTTCCTGACCACCTTACGAACTCGAAGAACGTCGGGAACGTTATGACTAAGAGCAGTAGAAGCCTATTTCTTCCCAAGGAGTCTCAAGTTTATATCTTACTAGTGGCAAAGGCACCCTGAGTATCCCGTCAGTCCATTTTATTCTGTTTCTTGCCGCCATTTTAAAATATGGCGGTAAATTGAACACCAAAAACCATAAAGTCCGTTCATAGGATATAGGGAAACAGTATACTAAATATTAATGAAATCGGTTGAAATATACGAACGTTATTTCATTTTGAAGGCTTTTTACATTTCTGGTCGGAATTTTTAAAGATGGCGGTGGATTGGAATAATCTTTGTTAGTGCGTCCCTACTACTTAAGGGTAACGTCCCTGCAAAATTTCGACCTACAAGGGCTGCACGTTGGTTATCAGTTAGTCGGAAATTTGACTTATATAGATGTTGATTACGTTCCAAACTTATTAAACGCGTAAAAGAAAATTTTAGTTCGTTGAATTCAAAAAATTATTCTTTCCTTCAAGGAGTAAACTTACCTAAAAAGTCTTACCTAGGACTCATTGGGAGTGTGATTTACAACTCTTAATAGATTGGCCTAGAGAAAGTCTTTATGGAGTATAAACGATATACGATGGGCTTATTTGGTAGAAATACCAGCATTCCTTGCCGTTGACAAGGACTGCTGTTCCGTATGATTTAACCTACTCGGTCTATTTCTCCTTAGGCTTAACTTTCTTAATTTTTTTCTCTCTTTCTCTCTTTCTTTGGTAGAATCAGAAGCACCGGATGGATTCCCTCGGTTCAGTTTGCAACCATCAATTCAAGGTGTGGAGAAAGGTCGCAGCGCTCTTTTACCTTGCAAAGCGGACGGTGACCCTTCGCCCAACATTCATTGGCTCAAAGATATGATCCCCGTCGATATGACCAATCATAGATATTCCTTGGTACAGGGCTGTAAGTATAGCATTCTTACATAAAGTAGGTTGTTCTCTCGAACTTCCCAAAATACTCGCGGACTTTATCAATAAACAGAGATTGCTCCCTTATAGCCTTAGAGAATATAAAATAGACCAAAATATGTTTGATAAATTTTTATGGCCCCGTTTTTCCTTTAAAAATAAAAGAGTAAAAATTTTTGGCGACTTGGCCTCGCTTTGATAAAGACCTAGGGATTGAGGGCCCGATGCGATTTCCAGCATTTTCTATATTTGAGAAAACCAACGTCGTAAAGAGATAGAATATTGAGGATTCATTTTCTCTTTCTTATTTTAAACCGGCAAACTATTTATAATTTACGAGGTTTATTGCTTTCATGTATTTGGGTGGCCATATGAACATAGATAATTTTAATAATGAAAATTTGTTTTTCAATTGCAAAATATTTATTGGAATATTGTTTTTCTTCTGTACATGAAGGAAGCCAGAAGCTTAGAAGCGACACATGGTCTGGAATTCTTATGATTTCACGATAATACATAGAGATGTGCTAAGAGATTGTACCTTACCCTTTCTTGTGTCACTATACTCCGGTTTACTAGAGTTAATTTCATTTCGAAGTTCATAGGGAAGATAAAGATTCCCCATGTCGCTTCTATGCTTTCTCTGATGAAGCTCGTAATGAAGATAGAAACTGGAAGGTTTGAGATGACTTGTTCATCTCGTTTCTAGCAGAAATAGACGGCGGGGGGAGGAGAGGCTGGAGTAGAAAAGATGTAGAATGGCTGACTGGATTTTCCCATTAAATCGGAGCCAGGTTCAGAGTTTCTTCGCTAGGCGAGCTTTCGTATCTCGCTTTAGAAGAATGACGATTTATCTTTCTTCTATTTATTCAAAATGAGTTTTTGAAAAGTCATTTTTAGGGAAACTAGTTTCTGGGGAGTTAAAGAATGAAAAAGACCGAATGCGGGTCTTATACGTTTTTCTTTATTTTTTCAATCCCGCCTTGCTTTTTATTCCGTTTTTAACGGACGGAATATTTTTCGCCGGAAACGTTTTTCTATCGTCTGGAACTATTATGGGAAAAACTATCTCGATTAAAATTGTCAGCCCGCGGACACTATTGAATTGTCCGTAACAAAATTTTACACCTACGTAATTTACAATCGATTCTTTTAACGTATTTTCAGCTTCTCTACAAATTTTGGAGGCCGAGGAAGAAGATCAAGGAACGTACGAATGCGTAGCGGAGAACAGAAAAGGATCAGTCGTGTCACCAATGGCTAACCTTTACGTTCGAGGTAATATAATTATGAAATTATTGGGGGTTTTTTTATTGAACAGTATGGAAATATTCTGCTGGCTTGCCTTAGTTATTGGTTATAAGGTGGCAGTGTATTTTGTGCGAAGGAAATGAGGTTTACTTGGGAGGTGACAGATGAGGTAGTGGGGTCAACTCACCTCCGACGGACACGGGACAGTTGGTGCCTTAGGGTAGGCTAGTAATACCGACGTATGTCGTACTCACTCAAGCTTCGTCGCCCAAAGGTTTGGCTTACAGGAGTGCGGCACACTCCCGACATGCTCTAAAGCATAAACGTATCATTTTCTCCATAAGTATGGGACGTCCGAAAGGGATTATAGCATCGGCAATTAGAGAGACTACAGCACCATCTTGGTTTAAATATTTCTTCTCCATACAGCAAACGAATAAAGGCACGGCCTACTGTGATTTACCTTCCTTGGTCAAGTATGGTTAAGGATAGAGATAGAGATAACACTAAGCGATGGTTTTCCTGTCCTGCAAATCCGCCACCAGCAGATGCATGGTCCCAAGGATGAGTGCTCGTAGCAAATATCCTTTGAACCCACACTTATTTATAGTATTATAGAATTTTGTCTGAACTATAGCAAAAATTGGTCGAATTAGAAATTATTCTCTATCAAAAAAACCGTAAATTTTTAAAGAAAACTCGAAAAAGCGTTGCAAAAAAATCTCGATCTATCTCTGCTATAAATCTTCATAAGGTAACTAGCCTTCGTTTGACGGTACTCAGAAAAACAGATAGGGGGTAGGTAATATTTTCCTACGTCTACCTGCTCTGAAAATGGAAGCAGGTGTTTGAATCAGACGAGTAGTCTTATTTGGTTTGGTGGGAACGAAATGGTTGGTTGGTTGACGCTACTCTTTACAATCTCGCGCTAGGGCGACTTTTTCCAGCCCTTATTTTGTCCGTCTCCACATTTGGAGCGCTCTGACAGATTGACAGAGAATATATGGGGAAAACCCGCTCTTCTATTTATTCTGTCAGAAAACGTCTTTGCGAATGGAGTAGGCGGAAAAAAAGGGACTCTGGCTTCTCCCGTTTTTCCGCCGAACGTTTTGCTCATGCCTTGATTCTTTTCTTACCTTTCTTACGTCTATCTTCCTCCGCATTTGGTTCTAGTTTCACTAAAAAGATTAGGTTACAAAAAATGTTTGGAAAGACAGTACCGCATCAACTCTGGTGGTTTGTTAATAAAATATGTTAGGCAATTTAAGGTTATTCATGTCTACATAGATACAAACGCTAATCTTCGATTAGTTACGATTAATCCTACTAATATTATAAATGTGAAAGTTTGTGAGTTTCGATGTTGGGATGTTTTTACTTAATTCATCTTAAACGGTAGTTCCTGTTGTACGTCTCTGCCTATTAAAATCAGTGTTTCTTTGATTGCCGTTCTGTTGGATTTTATTTGTTATTCTGTTAAAAATTAACAAAAAAAATAACACTAATTCCTCGCGAACGAAAGCTTTGGTAACAGCTAGTAAAATAATAACTCTTGGTTCATTGCAGTTCGCCGCGTTCCGCCTTACTTTTCCATCCCACCGGAACCGCTGTACGAAGTTACACCTGGTAGTAACTTAAACATAACCTGCGTGGCAGTTGGTTCTCCGATGCCATATGTGAAATGGAAAAAAGGTTCGGTTGAACTTCTCAACGAAGAAAAAGCCCCCATTGGCAAGAATATATTGACCCTCGAGAATGTGCGTGAGTCCGCCAACTACACCTGCGTCGCGTCTTCCAAACTGGGAAGCATAGACGCTACCACTCAAATACTCGTTCAAGGTTAGTGATGGTTACCTAATGGTGTCTCAAATTCAGCCTGACACCTTTTACTTTCTAGCCTTTCCTCGAGCTCCATCCGGAGTTCAAATATCGGACGTCACGTCGACTTCGTGTCGTTTATCTTGGTCCTACGATGTGGGCGCTGAGAACATTATTTACTACGTCATTCAGTATAAGCCAAAACACGGAAACCACGAGTACAAAGAGATTAGCGGTATTACCACCATGTTTTACACGGTCCGGGATTTAACCCCTTACACGGAGTACGAGTTCTTTATCATCGCTGCCAACGCCATTGGACGTGGAATCCCAAGCGCCCCCGCTATTACAACTACGGGAGATACGGGTTAGTGTTGCCATTTTTCTAATGACGTCTAAAAGTTACTTTGTTATGTAGAATAACCCATTATTTAAGGCATACACGCCATTAAGTTACAATGTTTTTGCTTAAATCTAAAAATTCAATAACGAAGAGCAGAAACAACGTAGCGAAATAAATGGGATGATGAGAAGGGCTATTTAACGAGCGTACATTAAAATGCTTCGTACTGACGCTTATAAATATTATTTTATGTTTTCCCCTACCCTCCATATGTTAGAAGTAATAAATTATTTTAGAAAAATCCCCCGCTATTTTTAACGTTCTTTAAGAAGTGTAAAGGAGAAACTTCCGCCTTCTTTGGCTTATTTCCCCTCTTTTTTTATTCGAGCTCCGCTAGCTCTATAGTAGTAGTTATCCCATTCTCTTTCTCAAAAGCAAAAAAAAAGAAAAAACATCTTTAAAATCCTGCAGAGTAGAATTCTGAAACCTTCTTTCTCTTTTTTCTCTCTTTCATCCCTCGCCATTAGACGAACTTCCCGGAGCCAACAGTAAGTCCGCAGATGCGTAAAAAAATTCAAATCTTTCTACGCTTTATCATCATTCTGTGCTTTAAATTTACCATTTTGTTTGCCTCGAAGAAAAGGGAGTAAAAATATCGTACATAACGAGAATAATGCCCTTAGTAATTATGCCGCTCTTTCTCTCTCTTTCTCTCCGTAACTCTCTCTTAGAATTATATTCTTCATCCATGAAATTTAGTGACTAGCTGCTTGTTCCGTAAACACGGGGTTCACAGAAACTGTTTATACTTTTTATATTTTCATTGTAAAGGTGAAACGAAACGATTAACATAAATTATGAAAACAGAAAACTCGATAGTGATAGTTGTTGCGTGTTTAATGAGATACGGATGGTATGTTATATGATGATTAAGGTACTAATTAATGAAGGAAAAACATAATTTTACTATCGTTGGAAATGAAAACCTAATTTGCAATGCAGAGAACGTTCTTAAAAATAACTGTTGTGTTTGAAAGTATAAACAACTGAAGTACCCTAAATATTCTAATATTTTGACTTGAAAATTAACTTGAGATGTTCATAAGAACAGACCTAAATTTATAATACACAGCGTAAGTATGGGTTTAAATGATATTTTCTACGATGGCTCGCCGGAAACAGAACCACTGCCCGCTGTGGTTTCTTATTTGTCAAAAGAAGGAAGATTCACAGAAAGCGACGCGTCTATTCTCTTTCGGTTTGGAATAGAAACCTTTAATCAAAAGCCGATATAACCCCAACCATATACTTATGAGACTATTATTGGGTTATGATATACAGAGCTATTTCTTTCCTTCGAGAGCAAACACAAATCTGTTGGCCCTTATGTTGCGTGTTTGCTTGTTTGTTATAATCTTTGCTGTAGTTTATCCCTTTCTACTATCTATTATTTTTTGGGCATTCCTCTAAAAAAATTTATATTTTTAATGATGTTTGATTTAAAACCCACATTTCGTAAAGGTTGATTTGAACTCCCTCTTTGGTTCGTTGTCGTGTAAAAATGTTTCTCTTTTCAAACTTTTCGGCTCTGCAGAACCCGGTAGCGCTCCTCGAAATTTACAAGCTAGACCATTGAGCTCCAATACCATTGTTATACAGTGGGATCCGCCTAAGGAACCAAACGGACAAGTGACGGTGAGTGACAACAATTAAAGTACAAGGACCCGGGAAGTCATTCTTCATTTTACAAATTTTGTTTTCTATCGATTATTTTAAAGGGCTACAAGGTTTATTACACAAAACAACCTTCCTTGCCGACACACTCCTGGCAAGCGCAGCAAGTTGACAATGGGAAACTGACTACCATAAGTGGCTTAAATTCTCACACAATTTACACAATCCGTGTCCAGGCCTTCACTGCCAGGGGTCCCGGTCCGTTGTCCGCCCCCATTCAAGTCAAAACTCAAGAGGGCGGTAAGAATTTAAAAACATATCGGTGGTTACAAACTAACCGTTTCTAACCACCACCAGTTCCAAGTCAACCAGTAGATCTTCGAGCTTTCGCCAAATCATCTACAACGGTCCAAGTATCCTGGCACAAACCCGCGCATACTGGAGAAGAGATTCTAGGTTACGACTTGTATTGGAATGACACGTTTACCCAACAAGAGTACCATCGTTCCATCCCGGACGTTGAAACGTACACTTTGGGAGAACTGTACCCAGACACTCTGTATTTCATTTGGGTGTCGGCAAAGTCTAGAGACGGGGATGGGGCCGCCACTCCACCATATCCAGTGCGAACGGAACCGTATGGTAAATAACGCCACAACAATCAATTTAATTCGCTCTTTAGGGCCTAATAAGATTTTTTTACATAATTAGTCCCCGGGGAGCCATTGAATGTCAAAGTGATTGCTCTGAACAGCACGACGATAAACGTTGGGTGGAAACCCCCAGCGAATCGGGATAGAAACGGACTGATTCGAGGGTATCAGATATACGTTCAAGAAATGAACAAGGACGGTGATTTGGTCAATGAGCCCCTAAGGTTTGACGTGGCTGACGAGGATGCCGAGGAACATAACGTGACTGGTTTGCAACCAGACACGGAATATCAAGTTCAAGTGGTAGCCGTCACGCGAAAGGCAGAAGGAAGTCGAAGTTGGTCCAGGAATGTTCGAACAGCTGGTGGTGGTAAGTCTAGTTCAAGTCATATCTTCGTACTTAAACAATTAGAACATCATTTAATGTTTTAAATATTCATTTAGTGCCAACAAGACCAGAAATATCGGTTCAAATATCCCAAGATGAACCAAATTTGGTTGTCCAAGTACGGTGGTCAAGACCCACACACGTTTACGGTTCCTTGCTAAGTTATAGGATACGGTACGGAAGAGTGGATGGAGGACATTCAGAAATGCTGGAAGTCAATCCACCTGATGATCATATAACCTTGGAAGACTTAGGTTTGTCCATTCAAAGTAACTTTCGATATTTATGAGTTAAATTCTCTGACGTACTATTTCAGATAGGGGAGCTCGTTATGAAATTCGTCTTGCTGGAAAGAACGGAATCGGTTGGGGTCAAGAAGCTGTGACATTTTTGGACACCCCAGAAGGAAGTATGTGAACCATAATTACTTTGCTCATGACGGAATATGGATTAATCTAATTGGTTTAATATAATTAGTCCCAACAGCACCACCTCAAAATGTCACTCACAGACTCCAAAGTCCCAACACTGTCGCGGTTAGCTGGGACCCCCCACTTCCCCAATATCGCAATGGCCACGTAACACATTTCGGTTACCAATTCCACAAATCATCGGATAGTTTCCCCCAGGAACGTAACACAAGCATATCGAGGATGGTATTTAGTGCCTTAGACGAAAGTACAGAGTACAATTTTCGCACACGAGCGTTTACGTCAAAAGGTGGCGGACCATGGAGCAGTCCGACAACTATATTAACGCCCGGTGACGTGGCGCCAGCCCCGTCTAACGTTCAAGCCATGGCAACGTCGGATCAATCCGTCGAAGTCTGGTGGGATGGAGTACCATATTTCGTGCATATTCTCGGGTATCAGGTTCTGTACTCGCAAACACCCGTGGAAGATCTCGATCTATGGATGAGTAAAAGGGTACCATTGACGTCGTCAGCCGAAATAATTGGATTGGATAGTAATACCATGTATGCTTTGAGAGTCGCGGCGTACACTAGACAAGGATTGGGGCGATTGTCGGAACTTATAACTGTTCGAGTGACGCCGAATGACGTTCCAACGCAACTTCGAGCTCATGGAGTGACAACTCATGGTTTAATTTTGACATGGAGGCCACCCACTAAGTTGGATCCCATAAAATATAAGGTGAAAATACTGTTTCCGTAAGTTAAAGACGTGAATTAATTTATATCGCATCTTGTCTGTTAATTACTATTAGATAACATATGGAGCGCACAAAGAATTTTACGACAGTCAAGGCCGACTTCAGATACTAACCATTCCTCCACAAACCGAATATGTTGATCCATCCATAACGGAATACACCATCAAACAGCTCATGCCTTTCACTAGCTACCAAGTAAACGTCACTGCTATTCCCCAAGAAGAAACTTATAGACCACCGGCTAAGATTATTGTCACCACCGCCATGGCCGCGCCAAAGCCTATGGTGAAACCAGACAGCGATGGCACCGATAGAGATATCATTAACGTTATTCTCCCGCAAGCGTCGGAAGAGTACGGTCCAATTAGTCATTACTTCCTGGTGGTCGTTCCTGATAAATTTGCGAACAAAGAACCGGACCATTATACTCTTGAAGAGGTAAGTTTAATAGATTAGTTAGGAAATGTTATTAAATATGAAATTTGGAATTGTAGCTTACTCGAACGCAAGAGGATGAAGCTGGTCCGTACATTGCTGCCAAATTTCTACGACGATCCATGGGAAGTAATTTTCCACTGGGTGATGGCAAGAAATACTTGGGTTTCCTTAACAGAAAAGTAGTTCGACATATGAAGTACATGATATTTGTCCGCGCTGTCGTAGACACACCGCAAAAAGTGAGTTTGATGACATATTTTTAATTCAGAATATAATATTAATTTTATTTCAACAGAGTTTATATACGAGCAGCCCATTCTCAAGTAGCCTTAGTTTGGAATTTCCTACTATAAGCGGGAAAACCATATATCCACCCGGAAGTAGACCTAAACCGGACATGATTAACGTCTCTTTAATAAATCGCAATCCACAGGACGCCAAAGTTTTGTGGATTGTTGGAGTGATCATATTCATTCTACTTATGGTTCTTTGCCTCATAGTATTAGTCCTTGTTAAAAAGTATGTCGAATTTTAAAATGTAACATTTCATATTATGTCAAATGCAATATTTCTTTATGATTTATATAAAAAAAAATTATTTTATTTGTATTTTATGTTTTGATTTGCGTTATAATTTTGTGTTTAATAACCGTAACATATTTTGGTTCTTTTATAAATTATTATTTATATTTATTATATTATTTTCCATTTTATGATTTCGAGAATGATGGTTTTTTTCGAAATAATAACCCGAGTGGAGTTGGTGTAATTATACTTACAAATAATCTTTGAGGATATTAACAAATGTGACTGTATTTATTCAATTTATTTCGATTTCGTTAAGACGAAGGCAGCAAGCAAAGACTCCAGCTGGTGATACGACAATGAAATTACTGGTAAACGCTACTGACAGAGAGCTGGCAATCCATCCATCAGATCCGGTCGAAATGAGAAGACTCAACTATCAAACTCCTGCCATGATGAGTCATCCTCCAATTCCAGTTTCAGAATTAGCCAATCACATTGAAAGACTCAAAGCCAACGACAATTTACAGTTTTCTCAAGAATACGAGGTAGGCCTAATACTGAATAATAAACTAAATTTTTTTATTAGTTTACCAGAGTAATTCAAAAACATCTGTCATTTTTGGAACAGTCTATCGAACCGGGTCAACAATTTACTTGGGAAAATTCCAATTTGGAAGCAAATAAACCCAAGAACAGATACGCTAATGTAATAGCCTACGACCACAGCAGAGTAGTTTTGCAACAACTAGACGCCATAGCTGGTTCCGATTACATAAACGCCAATTATTGCGATGGATACAGAAAACAAAATGCTTATATCGCCACACAAGGACCATTGCCAGAAACATTCGGGGATTTTTGGAGGATGGTTTGGGAGCAAAGAAGCGCGACTGTTCTCATGATGACTAAACTGGAAGAAAGAACAAGAATAAAGGTATGTTTATTTTTTAATGTTTGTTTCATAGTTGATGTTTCGTGTACTAATGCTTATGTTATCCGCAGTGCGATCAATACTGGCCGAATCGAGGAACAGAAACCTACGGAATAATGCACGTTACGCTAATGGACACCCAGGAGTTGGCGACATATTGTATTCGTACCTTTCACATACAAAGGGTGAGAAAGAAATAATCACATAGAGTTTGTGCTACGATTGCTAACTTGCTAATGATTTTTTCTTATAATTTTCAGAATGGATTCAATGAAAAACGAGAAGTTAAACAATTTCAATTTACGGCGTGGCCAGATCACGGTGTCCCTGATCACCCGACTCCATTTTTGGTGTTCTTGAGAAGAGTCCGTACCATGAATCCATTGGATGCTGGGCCAATGATTGTTCACTGCAGGTGCTAAGTCTACATTTTTGTTTTTGAAGTTTATTAATTAGCTAATGTAAAATTATTATCTTGAAGCGCGGGCGTCGGACGAACGGGCTGTTTTGTCGTCATCGATTCTATGATGGAACGATTAAAGCACGAAAGTACGGTGGATATATACGGGCACGTGACGTGTTTGCGTGCTCAGAGGAACTACATGGTGCAGACGGAAGACCAGTATATTTTCATTCACGACGCTGTTCTGGAAGCCGTCATAGCTGGGAATACCGAGGTCCCGGCCAGAAATCTCTACGCACACATTCAGTCTCTCATGCAATTGGTTCCCTCCGAAAATTGCCCCGGCATGGAAGTAGAATTCAAAGTACTATTATTTTGCTCCGGAGTTTTTGCATACAAAGTACCGGTAAAAATAAATTCAGTGTCGTTTTTAGCTTAATTTTTACGACGCCGCTATCAACGTTAAACCCTAAATACGTCAATTAAAAATAATTAAAACCACTTTCCCCCCACCCATGACGCGTATAATTCCGTATTGTCAAGTAGGTTATAAGAATGGATGAGGATCAAACACGTTTTATTTAAGCAATCACGAATCCATCCTGGTTTTTGAAACTATTAATTAATTCCCGTGAATGTACGTTTTTCCTTTGATACATCGCAGACGTTTTTGCTATTTTCAGAAATTGGTTGCCATGAAAATGCAACCCAACAAGTTTATCAGTGCCAATTTACCTGTCAACAAATTTAAAAATAGACTTATGAATATATTACCATGTATGTCAGTTATTATTAACTTCAAAAGCCAGAGAATCGTACTATATCTAGATTAATTATTTTCTTTAGACGAGTCTACGAGAGTTTGTTTACAGCCCATTAGAGGTGTGGACGGTTCAGATTACATAAATGCCAGCTTCATAGATGTAAATTTGATCTTTTCGTTTCGTGCAAAAGAATCCTGAACTTGATCGCATTTTGTATCACATTTTATTTAGGGTTATAGGTATCGTAACGCGTACATCGCGACTCAAGGCCCCTTGCCAGAAACCACGGACGACTTTTGGAGAATGTTGTGGGAACACAATTGCAATATCGTAGTCATGTTAACGAAATTAAAAGAATTAGGAAGAGAAAAATGCCATCAATATTGGCCCAATGAGAGATCGCAGCGATATCTCTATTACGTTGTTGATCCAATCACGGAATACAACATGCCTCAATATATTCTAAGAGAATTCAAAGTTACAGACGCCAGAGTAAGTCCCAATGATATTTTAGTCCTTGAAAAATTTGCCTCAATGATCTGTCATAATTTAGGATGGACAATCAAGAACCATTCGACAATTTCACTTTGTGGATTGGCCGGAACAAGGAGTACCTAAAGTTGGTGAAGGATTCATAGAGTTTATAGGTCAAGTACACAAAACTAAAGAGCAGTTCGGCCAAGAAGGACCAATTTCAGTTCACTGCAGGTAGGACATGTTTTACTTTAAATAATGGTGGTTGAGATAAATTGTTGCTGACATACTTGTATATACGTCGATAGTGGGGGAGTTGGTAGGACAGGAGTGTTTATAACCCTTAGTATTGTGTTGGAACGAATGCAATACGAAGGTGTCGTAGATATGTTTCAAACTGTACGGACACTCAGAATGCAACGTCCAGGAATGGTACAAAATGAGGTAATTAGTTCCATGAATTACTGGAACAATTTAATCCTGACAAGGAACATTATTATTTTAGGACCAATACCAGTTTTGCTACAAGGCTGCGTTGGAATACCTAGGTTCATTTGATCACTATGCAAACTGATAACCCGTATAAGGCACAAGAAAAAAAATGGTGAAATATGTTACTGTACTTTGAGTAGCGGTGTTTGTGGTTTGATTTAAATTAAAACAGAGAGAGAGAAAACTACGTTTAAAACATCGTACACATTCACTTCTACGTCATTATCAGTTATCAACCGAAACTCGATCGAGTAACAAATGAAATGAAAAAAAAAAAAGAAACCCACTGTTAAGGTGGAAACTACTTTCTTTGAGTAGAATAGCTCCTTCCACTAATGAAAAAATCTACGTTTCGACAATGATTTACCTCAAATTTTAATCATGACTTGATAAATGAATGAAATAAAAACGGGGTTAACATTAATAAAAAAAATTAAGAGAGAAATTAAAGCAACGTGCCTCTGGACACTGCCTTTTCAATTTATACAGTGGCAGAAACGGTAATCGACCAGCACCAGTGTCGAAAAATCCGCACGTGGTTTTGTTTTTTGGGATTTTTATTACTTACCAATACCTTGCGTCATGTGATACGTGTGAAACCAACATCAATCTTCAAAAAAAAAAAAATATTAATAAAAACGTAAGAGAAACAAAACGATTTCAACGTTGCAATTAAAGACCAAGATGTAATTAAAATTCTTCGCGGTATCTAGCGTAAATTGAAAGGATTCGAAACCTATCGCGATAATACGTTAAGCCATTAAGTACAATTTTGGCTGAAAAAAACTATGTACTGGCGCCGTACGTGTAGTTTAAAAGCCAAAATAAGGGATGTTCTTAAATTAAGAATTCATCCGATGCCTAAACTGAAAGTGTTTTCGGTTATTACGACACTCGTTTCTGGATTTTAATTGTTTTATAGTGAGAAAAAAAATAATATTACAAAAACAAAAACAAACTAGGTTGTTTTTTCCATAATATATAAGACAAAATCGCATTGATCAGTTTAAAATTATTTGTTTTTTATACTGTACCAAAAAATAATTAATACTGTATTAGGATAAATGCGGGCCAAGATTTAGCCCTCATTCAGGAAAAAAAAAATAATATACGTAACAAAATATTTAGTTATTTATTGAATGACAATCCTTGATACGTTTTTCGATGTCGTAGGTATTTAGTACTTTTACCTCTTTCGACTAAGCCTTATTAAAATTAAGATAAAATACAAGATATATGAGGAGTTCACGCAGAGACAAGGGAAAGATTATCAAGAAGAGTTATCTGAAATATCCGTAACTACGATTCACGTTATGAAATGAATGATAACGACGCTTCAGCGTCGGAGCTGGTCATTCCATAACTAAAGTAATACACACATTGCTCATAAACGATAAGAAACCTATCTCTACAAAACGATGGCGAATCAGCCTCCTTTATTTTATTTCGATTATTCCGTCAAAAATTTTAAGGATTTAATCGTTACTATTACGCGAATTTACGTATTTAAATTATTGAATCTTTTTAGTTACACAAGTACTGGAAAATCTTAAGAACAGTTTTTCATCGAGATAAGTAACTTAAATTGCAATGAAAAATTAATGAAGTTTGCTTTAAATTGTTTATTACGGACTTTACAATACCAAGGGGCCATTCACTCGGCGTACACTTTTTATCAAACGATGTAGGCGCAACAGAAAGCGCGTGGCACTATTGTGGAATGCCCAGTATTATGGTGTACTTGGAATCTGAGAGTGATTAGCCCCTTGGAGGAAACAGAATATCGAAAAGATTTAATTTTAGAGGCACAAAAATAATTCCCCGTAAAATACTTAATCAATCAGCTTTTGAAATTAATATAATGACTAATTACGAACGTCATTATGATATTTACGAGTTAAGGAATTATAAACCGCGGACTGTTATGTTGCTCATAAACGTTTTCAGTCTTCAGTTTGTACTTCCTTACAAGTCACAAACATTTGCGAAAGATATAAACAACAAAATTTTCGCGTATTACGTCAATATATTGTTTTCAACGCTGATATTTACTCAGTTTCATATTAAAACGATTTAATTAGGTGCTGTGTAAACTAATTAACTATCTGTTTTTATTTACGAGTTCGTTTAACCGCTAGAAAGGCAATTAAACATCATTATTGGTAAATAATTATAGGTGATGGACAAAAAAAAACAATAAAAATAATAATAAATAAGGAAAGAATAATAACATGTGAAAATGCATATCATATTTTTGGCTAACTAAAATTATTTTAAAATTATTTAAGAGGTGCCTGTGCTTATGAATTGTAAAAAAAAATAATAATAATAATTAAGGGTAGGATTATTAATGATATAAGGCCGAACATTCAAGGCTTAAAATTTAGGTATTTGAAAGAAAACAAAATGGACTCTTCTGTAATAGGAACAAATCCATCCTATACGAATAAAAGAACGGGCTAGGGATAAATTTAAAATCTGTTGGTGTAATAATTGTCAAGTTTTTGTCAAAATTATATTAATACTAGCATTATTCTTAAATTATCAACAAACAAAAAAAATCGTATTAAAAAAGGCACACGAATTGAACCTATCAACGTCTTAAAAGATTTACTGTACCAGTTATCAAAAGAAGGAATCTATTTAAATATTTTCTAGCATTTATGTCAAAATTCTACAATTTTCGTCTCTTTAATTTTAATTTTTTAAAAATAAAACAAAATGATAATAAAAAAAACAAAGCGAAGAGTTTAATACGCACTTGACAACTTGTTTTAGAAATATTTAAAAAGACGCCTTCTTGAAGTGACCATATTTTATTCTTAAAAGAAACTTTCCAGCTCAATTCGTTATTTTCTCTTTATTTGAAAATAATGAAAAGGTATTTCGGCTATCTAGTCAAAATACTCCCTTAAATTTTAAAATGGTACATTTTCCCCATCGTTACTGACGATAGTAATGAGTAAACAACCTTTTTGGTCAACAAATGAATATTATTGGTCAAATAGCGTATAGAAGTTCCTAAACAAAAGTAGTACCGTAATATTTTAATTTTTAACGTCAATTGATGACAATTACAAAACAAAAAAAAAAAAGCCAAACATTGCTCAGGACAATATTTATTTGTATCGCTTGAATAATGTTATTGTCTATAAAGAAAACAAAACCCAAAACAAAAATACTAAACCAAAACCGAAACAATTTGAAAACCATTGGTGTTAACTCCATTCTAGCCTCCATTTGCCTGCAAAATCTTGTCGATTTAAAATTACTATTAATTATTTTTTAAATACAAAATAATACACAAAATTACGTTTTGGTTAAATATAATTTAATTTATTGGTAAAATCAGAGATCCCTATAATTAGAAATACCATACATATAAACAGTACAGTACTTGTATCATTCTTTTGTACATTTTTCCTAATAATGCAAAGCCTTTTTATATGGAAATTTCTTTTTAAAAAAATGTTGTCTCTTGCTATAAAAAAAAATAAAACACCGAGAGCGTGAAGGAAAATTATTATAATTATTATTTACAGGTTGTGGTATGTTCGAATTGTTCTCCCATTTTAACACTCCATGGCCATAAACTTCCAGGCAGCTTATTTCCTCTCCCAACCTTCTTCCCCGTTTTGCACGTCGTCTGCTACAAATTCTACTTATTAATTCCGCCGGTAAAAACGTGACGGTAAGTAATTAACTTATTTTCATTTAGATAAAGTAACGAGGGAATAATTAAATGGTTTTTATTTAGATACAAATTTAACCATTTATAATGTTAACGTATATTTAGTTCTTAGCGTAGGCCTAACATATGGTTGTAATAGAAAATTCGAGTGTTTAGAAAGAAGCCGAGGCTTACAAAATCGGTGCTGACATTGGCATTACACGTGGTTGGTAAGGACTGTCCCAGTCTCAGCTACCTCCAAGTAAGGACAGGGTTTAAAATTTCGCGTTAAAAGAAAAGAAAAATTATTTAAGCAAAGTATTACATAATTCTTTACTTTTAGTTTGGTTTCTACGCCTTATTTTGTGTCCAGCATATATAATCTTAAATTCCTTAGCATACCACTGTCAGTTAGAGTTAGCTACAAGGGAATTTATTTTGAAGTTTGCAGGTCATTTGGTTGAGTTTTAAACCAGAGAAATGTCTTCCTCACCTCAAAGTGAGCTCTCAGCATTCATTGCGAAGGCCGAGGCTGCTGTAAGTGTTTTTAATATGAGTTTATAATCATTCTAGTTACTAGTTAACTGTAACATATGTTAATTGTGGTAGTGTTAAAACAGACTAGAAATTTTACATAGAATGACACTAGTTTATTGTGTTTCAGGAAGCTGAAATATTATCCCTTAGTAAGGAATTAGAAATACTGAAAAAGATGAAGAATGGTGAAATTGTGGCAAATATTGATGATAAAGTTCCTGAAGAACTTGAAAAGTTAAAAACTGAAAATTCAAAGCTGAAGTACCAACTTGAAATTTTGAAAAAGGTAAGAGTCAGTTTTGATAAATTAATCTAGTTTACTTCTAGAATTTTTATCACATTATTATTTGAATTTTTTTTTTTGTTAAATTTGATCCTGTGTTTTAAACCTCAAAAGTCTTACGAGAGTGAACTTACATCTGAGCATTAATAAATAATCATTATAAATTTTCAAATAAACAAAATCCAATAACGGAAAGTTAAAAAATATTGCACTTAAATTGACTTATATTTGCTTAAATTAATCCACATGTTTAACTCATTGTATATTTACAACTTGGAAGATCCAGTTAAAATAAATTATTAAATATATTCCATGAAATTTTATTTTGCACTTCAATGCATATTTTTAAGACTAGGAGTATTGATACCATTTACACCAGGAGACCGAGCTACTTTGCAGTCAAAGTTCTGTATCAATAGCCTCGCCTCCTGGTGCAAATGGTATCAATCCTCCTAGTCTTAAAACTATGTACAGGGTTCGTACACGACCTGGAAAAGTCAGGGAAATTGAAAATGGGCCTAAAAGGTCAGGGAAAAGTCAGGGAAATTGAAAATGGGCCTTTAAAAGGTCAGGGAAAAGTCAGGGAAATTGAAAATGTGCCTAAAATGTCAGGGAAATGTCAGGGAAAAATATAATGGTGGGAAATTGATAGTCTGGATAACAGTATAAGGGTGACCAAAAAAAGTGTTGTCTGAGACTTGAGCAGAACCGCAAATTCGCGGAGCTCGCTTCGCTCGCTCCGGTTATTTATGATTTACTTATGGTTGAATTTAAACAAATTAATTGGCTTATCTTTATAACAATGACAACTCGTGCAAAACTGATTCGAGTGAATTTCGATTGGTTTTCATATATTTACGCCTTGTAAGTTAATGCATATGGTCTGGGAAACTTGTGGAATTTAGTCAGGGAAAACCTGGAAAAGTCAGGGAATTTCATTCCAAAAATTTTGTACGAACCCTGATGTATATATCTTGTTATTTCTCTGATTTTAAATTGACTCAAATTAAAATGTCACTTATTTTTCCTTCATTATTCTAAATGAATACCCAATAACTCTTAAGATTTTCGTCAAGAATTTAACCTATCCTGCATGTGTACTTAGTCTTATTTTGTTTCCAGAGTGTGCAAGATGAAGAAGGTAGAAGTGGTAATTGCATGGAGAACATCCGCCTGAGACTGAAAGCCCTGTTTACTGCCGCTATTCAAGCTGCTTTTCCAAATATTCCCAATCCACCAACATCTTTAGACCCGAGTACTCAAGATAAGTTTGGAGATTACCAATGTAACGCTGCCTTGCCCATCACCCAAGTAAGTATTGTTAAATTAATTGTAATTAAAGGTTCACGATTCGTTAAATCATTTTTTTTCAGATCCTCAAAGGACTTGGTACAAAAGTCTCTCCGCATGAAGTTGCGAAGCAAATTATTTCAAAGCTGCCTGAGACTGAAATAATAGAAAAAACGGAAATAGCGGGGCCAGGTTTTATCAATATCTTCTTGCAAAAACCTTACGTTGGAGCTCAAGTTGCTGAAATTATAACTAAGGGGGTTCGACCTCCCCCTGCCTTGGGTGGACGCAAAAGAGTACTCGTTGATTTTAGCTCCCCTAATGTTGCTAAAGAAATGCATGTGGGCCATTTACGGTGAGATGAATAATTATAATCTTCAATCTCAATCTTGTTTTGCTAAAATCATAAGAAAATAATATATAGCTCCCTATAAGTATGAAACGTAGTACATTTTCATACTACAGCATTTGCTCCCAAATTTGGCGCGCTTACGCTTTTACGCCCCGTGGGAGAAGTTTCGGTACTACGGGTAAAAGGGGGGCGAAACCGCCGCCGCCACCTAAGGTGTCCGCGAAAGGCACGATGGGCCAGGGAAATATCACCGCGCCCGTAGAGACTCTAGATGCTCCATACCTCGTACTAGTATAGGCGCTAGCCTCGTTCGTCAAAATCTCGCGCCATCTATTAATTTATTATGATAATTTTGACACGTACTTAATCAGTTATAATTATCATAATAATAACGTCTAGACCTTTAACCATTTAATTACAACATAAAATTTAAAAAATTTCTAAACAAATATTTTATCTTTTTAACGCTAAAAACTCTTAATAGTGGCATTAGAAACTTTTTACAAATTTCAATGGAAGAAAATGCTGTTTACATGGCTTAAATGGAGAGTTTCATACTTATAGGGAGCTATATATTATTTTCTTATGCTAAAATCTAATGTTTTTTTTTAGTTCCACTATTATTGGAGACGGAATTTGCAGGCTTCTAGAATTCATTGGTCACGATGTATTGAGAATAAATCACGTTGGTGATTGGGGGACGCAGTTTGGAATGTTGATTGCCCATTTAAGAGACAAGTTTCCTGATTATATGAATGTGTCACCTCCTATTGGAGATTTACAGGCATTTTACAAAGTATGATTTATTGATTGTATACTTTATTTAAATCTTAATGATGTACAGTTAATATTAATTATTTATTCTGCAGGAATCAAAGGTACGTTTTGATGAAGATGCTGACTTCAAACAGAGAGCGTATTCGTGTGTTGTGGAGTTGCAGAGTTTTAAACCTGAGATAATTAAAGCTTGGAATCTAATTTGCGACGTATCTAGGAAGGGTAATTACTTATTTTATTTAAAATGTTGTATATTACATAGAGATGCGCCCGAGGGGTCGGACGTTCTGCATTTTAGTGTACGGGATTTTGAGATTTCAAGATTTTAGAAATCTGGAAATCTAGTCCAAGATTTTAAGATTTCGGGATTTTAAAGGAGATTTTTAGATTTTGAACGCGATTTTCAGATTTTGAAGAAGATTTGGGATTTTGAAGGAGATTTTCAGATTTTGAAGGAGATTTCGGATTTTGAAGGAGATTTCGGGATTTTGAAGGAGATTTTCAGATTTCGAGGAGATTTTCGGATTTCGAGGAGATTTTCGGATTTCGAGGAGATTTTCTGATTTTGATATTTTAGGATGAGATTTCGGGATTTTACGTTAAGATTTTGGGATTTCTAGATTTTAATATGAGATTTCGGGATTTTCAGATTTTAAAATAGGGATTTCGGAATTTTCAGATTTTAAGGTAGGGATTTTGGGATTTCTAGATTTTGACGTGAGATTTTAAAATTTTCAGATTTTGACGTGAGATTTTAAAATTTTCAAATTTTGACGTGAGATTTTAAGATTTTTAGATTTTGACGTGAGATTTCGGGATTTCGAGATTTTCGAGGGAGATTTTAAACAGATTTCAAACGAAGTGTACGGGATTTTGACAAACGTCCGACCCCTCGGATGCGCCTATAGAATTTCCTCAGTCATCTTCAGGAATAATAATTAATTATATTATTAATTACCGTTTCAGAATTCTCAAAAATTTACCAGAGGTTTGATGTCAGAATTACAGAACGGGGGGAATCATTCTATCAGAATCGAATGCAAGCGGTGGTCGAAGATTTGGAGAAAAAAGGTAATTAAATTCCGGGTGCAAAGGGAATTTAAAATATAAAGAAGATTATATAAATTTTTAACAGGGCTTCTAATTGAAGAAGACGGGAGAAAGATCATGTTCGCTGATGGCATTGCCATACCTTTAACTGTAGTTAAATCAGACGGTGGTTTCACCTATGATACATCAGATATGGCGGCGATAAAGCATAGACTAGAGGAAGAAAAAGCCGACTGGCTCATTTACGTTGTTGATGCTGGACAGGCAAATATGAAATGAAATATGAAGAAGCTTACGTGGACAGCAAAAACAATTTAATTTAACGATTATTCTTAACAGGCTCTACACTTTCAAACTATATTTGCTTGCGCGCATAAAGCGGGGATATATGACCCTGCAAGACATCGTGTCGAACATGTTGGGTTTGGTGTGGTTTTGGGAGAAGACAAGTAAGTAATGGTTTAAAAAAAGGACCCAAGTTGAAAAGGAAAAGTATTAAAAAACGATAAATTTTGATAGTTTTATAATTTAAATACTATAAAACTTGAAAATTGGCCTTATTCCTGATCAACGCCACCGAGGCGTAGCGGCGACTTTTGGAACTATAATAATACGGTAGCCAATTACAGGTGGCGCTGGAGTTGATGTACTCTGATGGAGATCTGTTATTTTCTATGTTTTGATTATTACCGCTTCAACTTCATAAATCATGTTTTAACTAATTATTATTAACCTAATAATCTCCAAATAGACCAAAATCGAATGAAAACTTACTCCGAAAGTCTTATTTCATAATATTAGACAGAATAAGAAAGGTAAAATCAACTTTTAATACTTTTGAAACCATATCGCTTGTTAAGCCTTGGCTATTCACATGATTCAAAATAGAGAAAATAACAGATCTCCATCAGAGTCCATCGACTCCAGCGCCACCTGTAATTGGCTACCGTATTATTATAGTTCCAAAAGTCTCCGCTACGCCTCGGTGGCGTTGATCGGGAATAAGGCCAATTTAGCCTGATAAGTTAGCTTTATTTTTGTAAAATCGCAAATATGTGTTTAAAAACTAAATATCGCCATCTGGTGGAAACATCTGTAACTAGCAACTTTCATAGTTTAATTCGTTTTTTAATTTTTTTATTCGCGTTTAATTTGACAGAAAGAAATTTAAAACTCGTTCAGGCGATACTGTAAGGCTTCTCGATTTGTTAGATGAAGGTTTGAACAGAGCTCGACAAAAACTGGAAGAAAAAGAACGAGACAAAGTAAGTGGTTACAGTTCTCTCGCCACTAACAACTATTTACTTAGTTTCATTAATTATAAGATTTACGCAACAAATTTAATTAGGTTTTAAGTCCAGAAGAACTGAAAGCCGCGCAAGAATCAGTGGCTTATGGTTGCATAAAATACGCTGATCTGTCACACAATAGAAATCATGATTATGTCTTCTCCTTTGATAGGGTAAATTTAATTAATGTTAAAGGGTCTGCAAAGAAGGCATCGGCGGGTGGGTAAAAATTATTTGAAATACGTCACAGACATCACGTGATGCCAAGATACAAGGCTCCTCATAGAGTAGAACTGGACATCTAGTCCTTGTTTTTCGCGAGATTGCAGCGCCAATTCCATGAAGTGGTAGTTTTCGAAATAAAACGAACCAAGTTTCTTTGAACCACGCCCCTCCTTGGTCACGTGCCTCTGACGTATTTCAAATAATTTTTACCCACCCGCCGATGCCTTCTTTACAGTCCCTTTAAGCATCATAAACCTAAGTATGGGTAGAAAGAGCGCACATTCTTTATAAAAGAGTTTTTGTCTTGTTCCAGATGCTTGATGATAGAGGGAACACTGCTGTATATTTACTATACGCCCTAACTAGAATTAGGTAAGTGTCTTTAATGAGAGATTTACTGTGACTTAGCAGATTCACCAGATAAGTTACACTTACACACTATGGTTAATTTTTTTTTTTAGGTCAATTGCCAGAAACGCGAATGTCGATCACTCCGCTTTATTAGAGGAAGCCAAAAAGGGTTCCGTTAGCATTAGTCTCGATCATCCTAAAGAATGGGCTTTAGCCAAATTCATTGTGAAATTCCCCGAAATTATCACTTCAGTGGCCGATGACTTATACCTACACACTTTGTGCGAATATTTGTACGAATTATCAACATACTTCTCCGATTTCTACAACAGTTGTTATTGTATTGAAAAGGACCAACAAACTGGTAAGAGTAGTTCTTGGAGCTTGCGCTTGCCTGTTGCAATTTGTTAATGATATACCCGCCTATGATATTTTGCGAGAGATTCTATTGTCGCGATAGATTCATTAAAGTTAGATAATTAATTAGTTAGTTTTGTTTATTCTAGGTTCAATATTGAGAATTCACAAAGGTAGACTTCTATTGTGCGAAGCTACAGCGGCACTGATGATGGCCGGATTTGGAATATTAGGTATTAGACCTGTTGAAAAAATGTAATGTAATATTAATTTGGTGAAAAATAAACTTATGACTCATTTAATTTTATTTATGTCAAACCAAGTTTAAATCATTAAATTATATTCAGACATGGATTTTGGCCTCAATACACTTATTATTGCGCGAAATTAAAAATCTTTAGCTTCAATAGGCCTATATTAAAAATAAAAATTATAGTTTGAGGAAATTCAATAATTCAGCTTTTAAAGGTGATTTATTTTCCAATGGTTCAAATCTCTTGAATTTTTAAACAATTGTATGTTTAAATTAAATTATATGTCTTGAGGATACAGTCCCTTGCTAAAAACGGATGACAACCTTGAACGCACCAAAAAGTAGGTATTCTTCAAATCCTATGTTAAACCACCCTAATTTGCATATTTTTAACATGGAAATTCAAAAAAACCTGTCTCTCGGTGCGTACCCGCTTAATCAACATTATAACCAAACCGGTGGAACTTGGAAACCTGGCAAACCCTCACTAATGTGTCGGCTGCTTAAGCCACAGTGTCTGTTCCCTACGTTTCTGTTCTTCTCTATAGTGAATAATATGTTAAATTTTTGTAATTGTGAGAAAAAAACTTGAAAAGTAAGTTTTTGAATACTTTTAGCTTTAAAGTGTGAAATTACTGACGAAATGGTTTAATTATCTAACAAAAATAAAACCAAAGATAATTTTATTTAAGGTGGGTACAATTAAATATTTGATTCGGGTAAGATTGGTGAGTGGCGCCATCTATGCGCCTGTTATGCTTGGAGAGAAATTTAACGCCATTTTTATTTTAAGTATCACCACGCACGAGGAGAGGTGGAAAATGGATCAAGGCTGGTTACGCTTAGGAAAACAACATGGATTTGGTAAATTATTAAGGCTTTTATTACAATTTTTAAGTAAAAAGGCCGGTTAATTAAGTTTACAGTAAATCATTGGGTTGAAACTGAAAAACTGTGCTAAGGCGGGGATCTGAACTGTGTAGTGAAAGCATGGTTAGGCTTAGGTAAGCCGAGGGTTAGGAAATGTATGGTGCAAGGAGGCAACTTGGCTATGGATGATTTTTTTTGGTAATTTCAAGTTTTGAAAGCGTTTAAGGACATTTAGAATTTTCTGTTTTAATTTGGCTTCTTATAGTATATGGAACGGTGAAATTTTAATGGTTTTGAGTTTGGAGAGATTAGTAAATTGGGACAACTTATGTAGATTTAGAAATCTATCGAGTAATATTTAGAATGTTAGACCAGTCGCTATTTGGGAAGCCAACAAATTATTTTTGAATTAATTCTTAATTTGGGGCACCATATTCAGGCGAGCCTTTAAAAGAGCCTCCCTTTAACTGTTTCTTTGGAATAGATTTGATTATTTATTTTAAATCGTATTAGATTCGACAGATTTATCCGTTTCTAAATGAGCAATTCACGGTCGATTCTGTGAGAAATTATTTTGTTAGTCTGGTTAGCTAGCTTCGCAATCTGGCATGGCTTTTGTGAATGCTGTATATATTTTAGCTTTGCATCTATTATTGGCAAAATGGTACACATTAATAATTAGGTCTTTAACCCATATGTAATTTCATACTTAATTCAGTACCACATTTCAAATAAGAATCTCAGTACAAAAAGTATTTACGCAACACATGGAACATTTTAGGCAGTTCGTGCGTAGAAATGATTCAAGATTATTAATAATTCAAGTAGTATTGATCAAGCTTTTAACCCCCTTTTGCAATTCCATATTAAATTTAGGATTACATTTTAAGGGAATCTCATTAGGAAAACTATTTAAGTATCGCGTTTAAATTGGGCATTGCCGTAGAAATAATTCAAGTATCGGTAGTTTAAATTTTTTTAAATATTTTCTCTAGCATTTCTGCATCCCTTTATTTAATTTAGAGGAGAAAGCGCTTGGCGGGCCCGTTGAGGGTTTTATGCTAGGATCTTAATAAATATATTTAATTATTTTGTAGGTAAAAGGCTGCGCATATGCCTTCTCCTTTAAAATTAATTATAGAGAGGATCTTAAGCTATTTAAGACAAGGCTTAGATTTTTATTTCTACAAGTATGAGATTCCCTTCCCAGTATTTAGGTATCGAAGCCGTGTTTACACGAGAAACTTTGAAAGGACAAAACGTAACACTTTGCTGTTAATACCAGATATCTTTTATAAGAAAATCCAATCACTATTTTTGAAAATGGGTTAGACCTTTTCAGAACGGTTTCAAAGTGTCTCATGTAAACGCGACTTTAGTTTATGGTTTTTAAATATTTAATTTTAGAAGAGAAAGCTCCTTGACGGCCCTTTGAGGGTTTTATGCTAGGATATTAATAAATTAATAATTATGATGTAGGTAAAAGGCTGGTCATACGCCTTCTCTTTTAAAAATAATGAATTTAGTCAGGATTTAAGACAAGGCTTAGGTTATTTTATAGGTTGCTCATACGCATTCTCCTTTAAAGTTTATCAGGATTTTAATCAAGTTTATCACAAGGGTTAGGACATAACATTCCCATCCCCGTGTTAGGTGTTTAGTTTACAGTGATGCATGTACCATTTTTGCCAAATAGGAATTTCTTTTCAGCAGAAACATCTCGCATACTTCAAGTGGATTTTCATTAGAAATCCCATACTTAGGACGAAGTTTCCTGGTTTTGGGCGTTCTACAGCGGGCCTCTGTTTAAATTTTACGTTTCCCGAATTGACCCAGGGACTTGTAAAATTTAAATTGGGCTCGCAAGGCTTACTTTGGGGGTGGTAGCTAAGTTTTAATAAAAAAGTTTCGTTACTATGGAAGGTACAAAAACATAAGAAAAACACTTGGGATAGTTTTTTTGAACATTTTTTATGCTTTTTATTATAAAATTTTTGTATTTTTATTAAAATTTGCTTATTTTTTATAATTTTTAATAAAATAAATTTAGTATTATATTTTTGATGTTTTTATTATTTGTAAATAAAAGGGTCAAAAAAATAGGCTGTTTAAAAATAATATTTTTAGAAAAAAAATGAACCTTCCCCCTTATTGAAAAAATGCAAAGAAAACAGAGAAAGTGGTTTAAGGAGAAATTTATTTGTTGCAAAAGAAAAAAAAGCTAAGTGTTTACAAAAATTTTCAACAAGAAAAATATTGAAAGGGTTTGGTAAATTAAAATTTGAGCGTAAAAATAAATTAAGTAGTTGCAAATAAAATTAGAACTAAAAGTTAAATTAAGTAGTTACAAATCTTCCCGTTTAAAAAAGTTAAATATTTTGCGTTTAATATCTTCTTTCTTCCATGTTCGGTAATCTTCTAAGTAGCTTTGGAAGTCATCTTAGAGAGTGATAGCATGTCCAAATCAGCTTGAAATCCGAGAGAGATGTCATCTGGAATGATGGTCTGCGAAGGAATTCCCAAGTCTATGCAAAGCATCAACTATGTGACATCTCCGAATGACCAGCAACAGAAAAATCCGATAAAGTCAATCGCATCTATAAACGAAAATATATTAATAACAAATATTAGGACAATGCCTAATTAAAAAGTCCATACTAAAACAAGGGGCGGATCCTTATTTCAGTAACGTGCTACCATAAATTAAAAACTTAGGCACCAGCTAAATGCGCATTGTAAATTTGTTAAGCCTTGTCCAAATTAAAGTTAATCTCGTGGCCGTGTCTTATTGTTAAATTACTATTAAATTAACTTAATTCGCAAAAATAATACAGTAACAATTAACTCTCCCTCTTTTATTTTTGAAATCTATTTCATAAAAATCAAAAGATTAAAATCTTTCCATAACTAAGCCTCATTGTAAATCGATAGACTTTTCAGGTTCACCCAAAAACATAGCGTGGCTACTGTATTATTTTAGATTGCCTAAAATAGCGTTATACTACCATTAATGAAACCTTAGCGAAGCTAAATGCGCATTGTAAATTTATTAAGCCTTGTCCAAATTGAGTTAACCTCGTGGTCGTGTCTTATCGGAAAATTACTATTAAATTAACTTAATTCTCAAAAATAATAACAGTAACAATTAACTCACCCTCTTTCATTTATGCAATTTATTTCATTAAAATTAAAAGATTAAAATCTTTCCATAACTAAGCCTCATTGTAAATCGATACTTTTCAGGTTCACCCAAAAATAAAGCGTGGCTACTGTATTATTTTAGATTACCTAAAATAGTGATATACTACCATTAATAAAACCTTAGCGAAGCTAATGCGCATTGTAAATTTATTAAGCCTTGTCCAAATTAAAGTTAACCTCGTGGTCGTGTCTTATTGTAAAATTACTATTATTATTGCAACAAATAACTATAATTTAGTAATAATTAACTCTCCCTCTTTCACTTAAGCAATTTAATTCTTTAAAATAATAAACCGTGGTGAAGATGGCTTTGGATTATTCAAAGATTAACACTTACGGTATTAGGCATACAGAATTGGGTTGATTCCAACGTGGCAGCGCTTCGTTGATTCCAAAAGAACATTCAATGGTGGCAAGAGCTCGAGAGTCCGTGTTGATTCCTTGAAGACGCTCAGAGAAATGGCGGAGCGTCAACGAAAGGCGTGATTCTTTGTATCAAATGACTTCAAAATCCAAGAACACGTGCTTTTTGAAGAGCCGGGTGAGAAACGATCTGCACTCCACGATGCCGATAAGAGAAAGAACCGTGAGCTGGCTATTCGTTAGCTTCTAGCTTCCAACGTCGAGGGGGCGCTGTGTGCGCACAAAGATGCGTCATTAATTTGGCTCGAAATTTCAAATACTGATAGGCCTAATTTCATTTCATTTCATTTTATATACATGTTAATGCATACCTAAGGCCTATATAATTATTAAAGCAATGAATTAAATGGTTTTCAAACTTGCCGCGCGGCGGTCACGTGACTCTGACGTCATGCCGCGTGACTATGACGTCACGGTCACGTGACTGACGTCATGCCGCGTGACCAGCGCGTGACTATGACGTCACGGTCACGTGATGCACGTGACTCTGACGTCATACCACGAGACCGCCGCGTGCTTATGACGTCATGTCACGTGATCACCGCGTGACTATGACGTCACGGTCACGTGACTCTGATGTCATGCCACGTGACTACCGCGTGACTATGATGTCATTCCACGTGACTCTGACGTCATGCCACTTGACCACTGCGTGACTATGACGTCGTGCCATGTGACCATGACGTCATAGTTACGTGCCTCTGACGTCATAGTCACGTGACCGTGACGTCATAGTCACGTGACCGTGACATCATAGGTCACGTGACCGCGTGCAAAGTTTGAAATCCAGAGGTTCATATCCCTGAAGTTCACAATATACTTTATTGAACCCAATCAAAAGGTATATAAATGGGAACCACGTTAGACTTAGATGAATTAAATAGCAATTTAATGGTTCATGTCAGTAAATCGGTAACTTATGAAGTATTACGTATATGGCCGATTCTAGAATACATTTATAAAATTAATGTTAGTGTTGCGTTATTATGTTTTTGCTCTATTAAGTTGAGAAAGCAAGTTAAATAATTGCAATATAGTGGGTCTAATTCAGAGCGTATCATCTATAAACCCCTGATACCAAGCTTCTATACTACAGCAACTGACGATAATTAGTAAGCTTATAAATAAAAATGATGTTATCACCCAGAATTGTAAGTATTAATGCAAATTTTTATTTTGAAATATATTACATTTTATACATTCGGTTTTATAAAATAATAAAATCATTTATATGTTACGTTAAGATCCTGCAAATAAACAATAATTCTTTTACTAACAAATTTTAGCGACTTCAAATACAATGTTTTTCCATCTTGCATGTAAAATGGAGATTAGGATGAATACCCTACCATCAGGCTGATGGTTCTCTTGGCATTTTCTTTTCCTGAAAGGGAGTAGAAAGCAAACATGGTTTTATAAGAAGGTGAATTTAATTCATGGTATCTGTTAAAACATTATCAGCATTTCTCATTAAAGAATTACATTCAATAATAAACGAGACAAATAGCTCATCAAAACATAATAAGAATAGTTCTTTGAATTTCCATTAAGTCATACCATACTCTTGATACTTACGGGTGGATATAATTTCCTGGTTTGGGTTGCGTTGACTCTGCAAGAAGCAACGTCTTTGAAAACCCTAAGAGGTAACGGTTTATTCACCTTAATTCTCGAATTCGGAGAAATTCCCTGGATGTTTCACCAAGTTTCAATGCACTTGTAAATCTTACAATTACTAGAAGAATCGGCAAATATAATTTAATTATCCACTTCACCTTCCCTTTAAGAAATTGCGTGCAATGACTTCGATGACGAAATAAAACTTTAGTTAATTGCGGTGTTCTTTGGTTTATTATACGGTTTTTAAAGTCGCTTCCTTTCAGCGATGATTATGTACTTTACTAAAAAGTATATAACCTTAACCACCTTGGAAAGAAAACAAGCTTTCCATAAGTGAAAATGCGCAACTCCACTTTGCTCGTCGCTGTTTGGTTCGCTTTCATGGTGACTGTTCTTCTAGTTTCGGGTCAAAGCCCAAGTAAGAACAAATTTCTTTTTGACATCTTATATTCTTATAGAGAAAATACCGCACTTAATTTTTACATTAAGAAAGAAAAGACTTAATTGGGTTTTCTGTATGTCTAGACTTTTAGTAACGCAGTGATAGCGTTTAGTTTGTAAAACATAATTAGTAATAACATTTAACAAGCTTACCCTTTCCGGTATCTTTTCGCTCAATCACTGCCCCATGCAGTGGATCACTCTTCAGCTACGGTTTAAATATTTTAACAAATGCTTATGCTATGTTTCATAAGCATGACACTAACTATAGCCTTATTGAAAGCTATAGTTCGAGAACGATGCGAAAATTGCCTACATAGCATTTAGCACGGACTTACATAGCAAATGGACCTAGCGTTGCCCGTCGGGACATTTTTAAACCCGCCATTTTAAAAGATGGCGGAAAATTGACCCCCAAAGGCCATAAAGCAAGTCTGTAGGACATAGCGAACCAATATCCTAAATATTAGGGAAATCGGTTGAAACGCGCAGACGTTATCCTATAAAGAAGATTTTTTTACATTTATAGTCGCCATTTTAAACGATGGCGGCAAATTGATCCCCAAAAGCCATAAAACCCGTCTAGAGGATATATAGGGAACCAGTTTACTAAATATTAAAGAAATCTATTGAAATGCACGGACGTTATTCCATAAAGAAGGTGTAGGTAACATTTATGGTCGCCATTTCCCAAGATGGCGCAGGATTGGAAAACTCTTTCTTAGTGCGCGCCTACTACTTAAGACTAACGTCCCTGCAAAATTTGAGCCTTCTAGGCAAAGCGGTTTGGGCTGGGCCTTGATTATCATTCAGTCAATCAGAACTTTGGCTTATATCAGAAGTCCATAACCCCCTTAGTATGATGGACTCCTGCTTATATAGATATAAATAGATAGCTTCATTCGTAACATAATATTATCAGAAGCGGATAAGAGGAGGTTTAATTATAGGCTTCTGATATTATGTTCCGTTATAGCGACTACCAGAGCACCTGGACCAGATTTCCATGGGGTGAGCGTTACTTTTAATTATTAGTTGGTTAAAAGTAGGGCATTATATAAATGAGCTTTTAACAAGATATAATATAATGTACAACATCATTAGAGCCATATAAACTATAGTATAGAAAAAGGTAAATATTTACCCTTTCTAAGGTGGGTTCAGCTATAGCTAGAAACAAGGGTCCAGGGAACGCGGCGCGGGTTGTGTTTTCAATTTCTAGAAAATTTAAATCACGCGACAGAAGCTCGTGTTTACCTTCTGCTTGTCGATTTTTATGCTAATTAGGTTGTTTTTCAAATTGAGATCTGAAACCTCCTCAAGTTTTTTGCAGTATGATGGTATTATATTCCGATTTTTGCAGTGTTACGATTCTTTTGACAACTGTACCGTCAGACTGCAATCGGCATCGGTAAGTTCGCCAACTTATCATGATTCTTAAAATTGAAGACCACTACTTATTACCATAAGTTCATAAAATATGTTCCATAAGTTTGTCACTGGTTACTGAGAGCTTGTCGTTTAGTGACGTAGGTCATAGATTCTCGTAAAGCGACGCCTGGTGAGGCGCTATCAAAGACTTGGTACAGACTAAATAGGAAGATGGGCTGCAAAACTAACCGAGTGTAGTCAATTCTCGCGTCGTTCCTGAACTAAGTCTCTAGCATTACGAAGTATATGAAGTGTCATACTTATGGAACATATCTTATAAAGTTATGTTATTATGCATGGTCCAATTAACGTCCTTTAAATATTTGCGTTATTTATATTTAAGTACATGCAAAGACCTGTCAAAATGAGAAGCATGACGAATAACTGCATATGGGGACTGTTCTTGGTAAGAATCAAGTTGTAGCTCTATAACTTCTGTATGTTTAATTACGCGTCATATTTAGTGCGTCAAAGGCATTCTGAGGTCAAACACTTGGAGTCAACCCAACTTTGGCTAAGGGTAAAAACTTTCAAAAACCACAACAATGAATCGAAACAATGAAAATACTTCAAATTCATTCAATTTAGTTTAATTATTATCCAAATAGTTCAGCATCAGTTTTCAATGTATTTCAAATATCAAACTTCAAATAAATTTAACGATTTTTATGTTATTCTGAAATTTTGTAGCTCATCAAAATAAAATATCATATTACCAAGCTTTAATTAATTATTGATTATTTATGTTTTAGCTTATCTATACATTTTCCAGATATTTTCCTTAATTAGGTCACTTCCTATATTTTGTAATAATGAAGCCTTAATTAGAGGCAGCTATACTTACGAGTTTTCAGTCCATTTTAATGAGTCTGCGCAAAACTTCGTAAAAAGTGAAACTTCTCGCGTGTTACAGAAGCTTATAGCTTCCGCAACTTGTGTATAATATACCAGAAGCTCCCCTCCTTTTCTATTGTTCTATAGAAAGTTAGCAACTACATATTTTGTAATATAACCTCCAAACGTTTATTGTCATTTTTAAATATGTCCCAATACACTCAATTAGGTCAGTTTTAATGCCTTTTCAGACGACACAACTTTTAACTTTTTGACTAATTTATTAGATGAGTCAGATTGAGTTCAGTAAACTAGTTTGGATGCGTGAACAGCAAAGAACAAGTTGAATCAAGTTCCAAATTATAAATTGATCACTGACCAATTTTTGCTGACCATCTTTAGTTGAGTCAAAAGTTGTATTGTCTGAAAAGGCCTTTAGTCTTGCGAAAAGTTTAAAATACATTTTTGAAACAAATAAATAACAATAAAAGATTAAACTGCGCTTGAAATATCCCCCCCCCCTTTGTATCTGAATTCCGCATGCTTTCGTTAGATAAACACTTGATGAAGTTGATCATAAGTTCATAAGATATGTTCCATAAGTTTGTCATTGGTTACTGAGAGCTTGTCATGAAATGACGTAGCTGAAACGTCATAGATTCTCGTAAAGCGACTCCTGGTGAGGTGCTGTCAAAGGCTTAGTAATGCAAACTAAATAGGAAGATGGACTGCAAAATCGTGTGTAGTCAATTCTCGCGTCGCTTTCAAACTAGCTACCAGTAGCTGAAACGTCATAGATTCTCGCAAAGTGACGCCTGGTGAGGTGCTGTCAAAGGCTTTGTACAGACTAAATAGGAAGATGGACTGCAAAACCAAGTGTAGTCAATTCTCGCGTCGCTTTCAAACTAGCTACCAGTAAGTCTCTAGCACCACGAAGTATAGCCTAGGTAGTGTCATACTTATGGAACATATCTTATAAACTTATGATCAGATCTTATGATCTTATCGTTGAGTCTATTGTTGTTTACGCCGGCCGGTTGCCATTGTATGAAAAACTATAAACAACAAATTAGAAAGAGAGTGATTTTGCGCGCCATTCTCTCTCTCTCTCTGGTTAATTTTCCTCATTCTGGTCAGGCAATAGTTTCGCCTCATCCATCCCCTTAGCATTTTTTGATATAAGAGATATTCGGGCCGATAGTTTTAAAGGAAAGAGGGGGGTACCCTAATAACACCCTTTGCGAGCCTCCCCGTCCTTATCCTGGAAGAGAAACGCTTTAAAAACTACTAGCACCATCATCATTCTTTTACTAAAGGTTTACCTTGATCGCGAGCTTGATTTTTTTTCGGACGCTGTGATTTCGCGTTTTTTTAAGTTTTCACATCGGCATTTTTGTTTTGTAATTCCTTAAGCCTTTGTGGCTTTTAACTAATGAACAATTGATGATGTGAATCCAGCTATAAAACACATTCCAATGGATTAACTTTTAATATCATAATCACAAAGATTTTTGGGGAAACAGGGTAAATTCTGGTAGGTGATTTTTCAAATTTTGATTACGGGTTATTTAATTAAAATAAACACTAATTTAATGTTAAATACTGAATTATAAGAAAACATTTCAATTAATATGTATATTTATGATAAGAACTATAACTTAAAACGGGCAACTTTGCTAGATTCTGCTCAATATAAACGAGGTCTAGAACCATCTATGATTTATATAGTCTGTCCATAGATATAAGAACTCTGTTCGAATCTCGTGAACTAACCTTTAAAATATTTCTTACTTGATGTTAGTTGATTGTTGTGATATAATTTAGCTCAAATGGCATACTAATTTTGTTGAAATCTTCTCGGAAAAAGGACTTTATTATAGTTATAATTGAAACTGTACTAATTGTCTATTTGGTCTTTGCTTAACGAGTTTCCTTTTACTGGTATTATACTCAGTCGAAAAAAACAGTTGTTATTCTATTTACTTTATAGAATATAGTAGAAATGACAGTAATTCCTATATTTAGGTTAAACAGCATTCGTAAACATATAGCTGTATTTTTAAAAATAATTTGCGGTTGTTTGTGTGTCATATATGTTATTAAAAGTTGACGGTACACGCCTCAACGTACATTAATCAAAATTATGTCTCCAATGCGACAATATACAATTTTTGAAAACACAAACTCCCACTTTGAACACTTTGAAAGTAATAGTAAACCATGACTCAAACGAAACACATTTTCCGCATTTATATACAGTATATATATATCAGAAGGTTATGATATCCTATGTTTACATATATTTATAACGAAACCATTTCAAATCGATGCGGACGTGGGAGTGACGAAGTAATATTGATTTTTCGCATACTCTGCTACGAGAAGGCGACATTTAACTTGTAAATAGTTTTAGTAGCTTTCTAAAAATCTATCAAAAACGAACATACAGGGTGTTTGTGAAAAGTCCATCAATAATGAAAGGGCGTATTTATTGGGCCATTTTGAGTCGAAAATGTTCTATGACATTTAGCCGTCCGAGCCACGGTTTTCGAGTTATGATTTGAATATTTTAGGGATGACCCCTTCATTAAATTAGCGCTGTCTTTCAATTTCTAAATTAAATTTAAGGGGTCATCCGTAAATTACTCCAATCATAACTTGAAAACAGTGGCCCGGACGGAAAAATGTCATAGAACATTTTCGACTCAAAATGGCCCAATAAATACGCCCTTTCATTATTGATGGACCTTTCACAAACACCCTGTATACTGTAGATAAATGAAACCATCATCTAGTTACTTAAATCCGTAATAGTTTTATAAACCGACCTCATTAAGGTTTTTATTTTTTTTTTTTTCTCTCTCTCTCTCTTAATCAGTCGGCCATCAATGAGACACCAATACAACGATTAGTGGTAATAAGTCAAACCAATTATTAACGGTGATAAGTTCAGTACGTGTTTTAAGAAGAAAGTTTTAACTGGTTCTAATCAGAGTGGGTTAGGTAAGGTATTTCAAGCCAATAGTTTCATCACTTCACCTCTCCCCTAAATACAGTCTTTCTACTACCTAAAGCTCTCCGCCATTTTGAGGGAAAGGGGAGTATTCATTCTTAAGAACCATCCCTGAACAATCTTGGGTAGCCTTCAGTTGCCTTAACATCCACTCTAAGTATTTGCAATTGGGATGCTAGTCTTATTTATGGCTTCGTTCTTGTTCAGCGTACAGAGAGTCATAGGTAAGTGTTATAGACCCAATCACAAAGGTGGTACAGTAGCTTTTGCTTGATATAGGGTTAAAACAGAACACCGGTATGTGCACCCAAAGGCTTAGCGTTACCAGTCGTTATTGTGTGAAGTCATATCTAACATTTTTGGATCGACATATCTCATTTTTCGTCCCAAGTCAACAAGGTGGTCAACACCAGGGTCTACTGTTGAAGGGACGTTCTATTAATCCACAGACCTAGTGTTCTCTCCCTTTAACCTACTGGGTCTCCCTGAACCCTGGTCCCCCATTAACTGAGGATCCAGATAGAAGAGTTTATCCTTAGTTTAATTTGGAAACAGGACGGGGAAAACATTTTAGAACCTAGTGGCCCTCCTCTGATAGCTAATCCACTCTGTTCATTTTATCATACGTAAAAAGTGGAACGATGTTAACTTAATGATCTTGCTTGCAACAGATAGAGGCGACCCGAGGGGGCAAACGCCACTGAATGTAAAAAGAAATACAGGTTTTTTCTTCAAACAACTTGTTAGACTTGCGAAATATCGGGAGGAGAGCTTGTTTTAAAGTTTTATACAGGCCCCTTGTTCACTGGTTTGTTTCATAGTCACGCGTGAGACTTAGTTTACACCAAACTTGCCATTGAAAAGCCGGTTTTTTAGCCTAACGTTTGCGGCAAACCAAGACACTCAAAGGCTATATAAGCTTCATTTTGAAAGTTTTGTTTTTCTTTTTTCAAAAGCTAAAATGGTTTATTTGATCATTTTCTTGGAATAAAAAAGACCAGTTTTAAGTTTTAGAGTATTTATGTGTGAGTAGGCCGGGGTACAAAGGCTGAACGACGTGTAGTGGTGATGAAATTTTTAAATTGCTTTATTTTTCTTTAAATCTTTTAACAATTTTTTTCCATAAATATTATGGAATATTGTGTTTCTGTTTGAAAAGGCGTAATAATTTTTGGAACTAAAGCTGATTTATTTATTAATTTTTAAACAATATTTCACAATATATTTTAAATTTATTTAAGCAATAGTTCACAAAATGTTTTAAGCAATCTTTCCTTGCATTTAATAATTTTCAAGCCCTTTTATTATTGCATTTATTAATTTTCAAGTAAATTTTCAATGCATTAGTTAATTTTCAAGCAATATTCCAGTGCATTAATTAATTTTCATGCTATTTTTCAGTGCAATAATTAATTTTCATCAATATTTCAGTGGATTAATTAATTTTCAAGCAATTTTTCATAGCATTAATTAATTTTCATGCAATTTTTCAGTGCAATAATTAATTTTCAAGCAATTGCTCAGTGCATTAATTAATTTCAAGTCTATTTATAATGTTTAATCAATTTTTCATTAATAGAAGTGGAGGACTGTTGATAGAAACCTAAAATACTCTCTAAACACATAATAGTGGATACATTGGCAGTATCGTTACCCTACCAATTCTCCCGACCCTTTTAAATACTACTAAATAGTTTCTAAATGCCACGCCCTTAAAAAGTAACACCATGAAAAAGGCGCCTCAAAATAAAAAATATCTATTATAAATGTTTTTATTCCCATCCGGTATTAATGGATAAAAAAATGTTAATTTTAGCATAGTTTCTTTGAAAGAGTTTCAAGCATAGAATAATTAAACCGTAATTCATTAATTATAAAGGTAATTAATTTCTTTATGATATTGTAAAAGGTTCTCATTTTGGTTACAAGGCGCGTAATTCGTTAAAGAGTTTTAATTAAATTTACTGATAGCAGTTTTATTAATTAAATTATGAAATTGGGCAAACTAAACTTAACTTTAAAAGCGTACGTCTGACTTTATTGAATAAAATTTTAGGAGTGGTGTATAGCGAAATGAAGTAAATAGGCCTACACCAAATTTTTATTTAGAGTCATGATTAGCTTAAATTCGCCACTTCCTTTTTAAACATAGTTGTCAAAATAAAAGGCCTGATATATGATAACTAAATTAAGTTAAAGAGGCTCATCGCTTTTCGCTCCGGATATTTCTTTCTGCCCATATCCCTCTTATACATATTGCTCTCAATTTCAAAGTGTCTAATTTAAAATCAATCGCCTTCGAACTCTGACCCTTGGATTTCAAATGTCATGACACAAAATTGATGCTTCTCACTCAGAATGGGGGCCGCAGTATAGTCTGCTTATGGTTAAGAACGTACATCCGGTATGTGAATCCAAAGACATTAGATAGGGCTTCAATGTTACCAGTCCACAAAAGTCATTGTTTGAATCTAACCAGGGATAGATTTAATTTTAGAAGTAGGAATTTTAGAAGAGTAATCTGGGCGCTCGGGATGGAGGGGTATGAAAGAAGAGGCAGGTCATAGCGACAGAGGTAAAAAGGAATTACGTATTTTTCGCCGTCCCCATCAGCGACGTCATCAAAACGTAGTTTAAGTGAGCCAATAAGATAATTTAAACTTTTCGTTACGTGTTAGAGGGAGGGGCGCTATACTGGGCCATGAGTCGGACTGAAGTAAATACTAACCGTTCTCCATTCCTACTTCTCAAAATTAAATCTATCCCTGATCTAACGTCTTTGTTGTACGCATACCGAATGTTTTTATTTGTTCCTGGGACAGTGTAAGCTTGGGACAATGTCCCATACCCCCAACTCTATTTAACCCCTAAATATTAAAAAGGGTCTGTTGTTGGGTTGGATGTTAACCCAATGAGCGTTGTCTTTTAGATATGTCATAATTTTGACGACTCATTTTGAAAGGTAAACTAACATTCCGTAAAACAAAAGGTAGGCCTACATTTAAAAAGAGGAATCCGCTGTTTAAAAAAACCTGTTAAACGTTTTTTATTGATGTTTTGTTTGTCTACGGACCGAGTAAGGAAAGAGATCCCGATCGAAACAACCCAAATATTTTCTTGGTTTACAAAAAAAGCTTTTGATTATTTTTTACTTCGAACTGATCGTCATTTTGAGTTTCTTCTAGACTCGGATTTTATTGACTCCATAAGTTTTACCGGCATTCTGCTTTAAAACGTGATCTGGTGATGTTTCGCGAATCGTAACGCGCATGATTTAAGTCTAAGTTATTGGATTCAAATTCTGGATATTGAAAACAATGAGAAAACGAAATCTGAAAACGTCATTAACGAACACTACCTAGTAAGTTAGCTTATCATGTACGGATTTATAAATAAAAGTAAATATTGTAACTTTAAATTCAACAGAAATTATTTTCCATTCTGTTCTTAATTAGCCTTTCTTAAGCTATTTTATAACGCATGCAATATTTCCACTCCATGCTTAATCATCTTTTACATTTCGCGGCATATACATAAACCGTAGGGCTACGGATAAGCTGTTGCAGGATTCAAATTCGAACCCTGGCCACTCCAATTGTAAAATTGTTATGTAAATTTCTATTATTTAAATTAGTAATATTTTGCGAACTAATGGCTGTCAGAGTGTTACTAATCAGTAAGCTAAGCGTTTAATTGTCAAAAGCACAGTTGTGACTAAAAGAATTAAAAAAATCCAGTAAACTTCAAAATTACGAAACCCTTTTAGTTTTTGGAAGATATGTCTAGTGGTATGAAAACATGGTGAAATTATGCATGCGTCAACTTTATAAATACACAATCTCGCATATCAAACTGGATACGTAATGGCCTTCCAAGGTTTTTCAGGTGGGTGGAGTACAGTCTGAGACATATTTGTACACGACGTAATTGCATGAAAAGTAGCGTAGGAATTTAACGAGCGTACTTTATACCTTCTGAACGGGAAATATGTAAATTATTTTAACATACTGCTTGTATATGTGTTTTGATAGCTCTTTAGAGAGTTTTATTGAAATATGGTTTACAAGGGAAAAGTCGCCGTCTCGTAGCAGAGTTTGCCAAAAATCAATAGTACTTTGTCACTCTAACGTTCATATCGATTTGAAGCGGCTTCCTTTGAAGTAAATGTATACAGGATGTTTTTGACAAGTCCGCTATAAATTATTGGGTGTGTTCTTTGAGTTAAACTGAGTTCAAAGTTTCAAAGAACATGGGGCCAACAACGGAGATATAGACTGCCAAACATTGCATGCCCCATAAAACGAGGAAATAGCTGTAACACCTAGCTTTACTAACATGCACACTTCTACCCATTTAATAGTGCACTTCTGCTATAGATAAAGGTTCAAAAACGAATATTAGATTGAAGACTGATATGTCTTACTTCACATGTGTGATAATTTCTTTGCTTTAGGGGAAAAATCAATGTTTGGTAGCTCATAATTCCGTAACTAAATGTTGTAGACCCCCATCATGACCTTTGACATGACAATTTCCATTCAGTTTGAGCCAAAGACAAAATCCTTTATTTTGCCCGAGTCTTATCGGAAACACCCTGTATACAGGGTGTTTGTGAAAGGTCCATCAATAATGAAAGGGCGTATTTATTGGGCCATTTTGAGTCGAAAATGTTCTATGACATTTTTCCGTCCGGGCCACTGTTTTCAAGTTATGATTGGAGTAATTTACGGATGACCCCTTAAATTTAATTTAGAAATTGAAAGACAGCGCTAATTTAATGAAGGGGTCATCCCTAAAATATTCAAATCATAACTCGAAAACCGTGGCTCGGACGGCTAAATGTCATAGAACATTTTCGACTCAAAATGGCCCAATAAATACGCCCTTTCATTATTGATGGACTTTTCACAAACACCCTGTATATGATGAAACGGAAACGTTTTATTAAATTTATGATTACCTTAACAGAAACTCATTAACCGACGCAAAGCATCTACCGCCCACTGTCAAGCATCGCGGATCGCGTGCAGGGGGTTTCAGACTGTCTCATTTGAAAATTTATTTGCATCCCAATAAGTGTAATTGTCGTGGGCGTTTAAATAGAACACTTATATCACGCACTCAAGCAAAAGTTGCTGTCTATGGGAATTTGGGGATATTAATATTATTTTTTTTTCGCGATTTGATCACGCACATTTTAAAAACGTGCATGTTCGCTGTTCCATGTCGTTTTCCGATTTCCGACCCTATTCTGTGCCTGAATTTCGGTTGCTTTAAAACGATGCATCTATTCAACTAAAAATAAAGAAATCCAGACAAAAGTATTCAAAACTATGCTATACATTTTTAGAAAAATGATCGTATTTTACGTAATTTTGGAAGCTGCTGGTTTCCTGCGGTTATTACTGGGTTTAGCGGAAATAATTCGTTGAATTGTTAAGTTTACGTTTCTAGATGATGGTGTGTTATTTATGTTAAATCCTAATATTTTATAGTCCTTGAGCGTCTTGAAAAACCAATATTCGATGCTTGCACAAAACTATGGGTGATTTTGGTTCCTTTCTAATTGTTTAACGATTAGAATAGCTAGACGAACGGTCCCCTATGATTTTATATTTATGTCATTAAATAATTTTGAAAATAAGTTGAATTAAAGATAATTTTTTAACGCTACCCGCATAGCGTCGGATATAATTTAATCTCACCTGGCATTTCATGTATACATAAATAATGTAATAATAAAATTTGATATTTTATAAATGAATATATTCAATTTCCCCTTGAATATCCGTAGACGTAAACTCCTCGTAAGTTTTTTTTGTAAATCTTAGTTTTATATTAAACCAGACGCGAGAATTGACTATACACTCGGTAGTTTTGCAGTCCATCTTCCTAATTAGTCTGTACTAAGCCTTTGACAGCGCCTCACCAGGCGTCGCTTTACAAGAATCTATGACGTTTCACCTACGTCACTTCATGACAAGTTCTCAGTAACCATTGACAAACTTATGGAACATATCTTATGAATTTATGCTACTATTTACGAGGTAACGTCCCAGCAAAATTTCAGTTTTAATTTGTAAATCGGTTTGGGCTGGATTATTCAACATTATTGAATAAATTTTACTTGATTCATTGTGTATACCTGCCTAAAAAATGGTAATGACTGCAGCTTAATGCGACGTGAATGGCAGGCAATGCGCATTCCTAGTCCGGTAATTGGTGGTTTTCCCCAAAAATATTTCACAAAAAATCGTGTTGAATTTATATATTTTCTTCTTGAACCGGTACGGTTCTTGGGGATTCGCGTCGGATTTTGTTTTCTGGGTATTTTGAGAAGTTTTTCTCTCTCTCTCTCTCTCTCGTGCATCCATCACGTAATTAACTGCGTGCGTAACGAGCGCGAGAAACTTCACGATAAAATTTAATAATATCCGATTCCCATTGTAAAATGTAAGTTCGGAGGCGCTTTACCCGCTTCTTGACGTGTACAGGTGCAGCGTCGATTTCGTTTGTGGCATAGTGGGCGCACCTGCTTCTCGTCCAAGAGATATGGTACCTTACGCGCTTTGCTTAGTTCTAAGTCGTCCTCGTGATCGCTTGGGTTCACCCTTCACGATAGGGGTGCTGGTTTAAAAACCTTTAAGATGATACTCTAAAGGGTTTCACATAAATGACATTAATTATAAAGCTAGATATAGAGCATATATTTGTATATTTTAAGGTTTAAATTTAAAATAATAATTTATTTTTTAAAATTCAGGATACGTCGAAGGGGTCATAAATGCGAGTATATCACCAATCATTTAAAAAATGGCAACATTCGGGAGTGCTCAAAGAAAACAACAGAAGAAGCTTCTGCCACTCAGTATCTTAGGGTTTTTCCTCTATTCTGGTAATTAATAATATTGATTTTCAAAGTATTTATCATATGACTTTATCGAATAACTTTATTTTTCTCAGCTATCGGTGGTTTAGTTCCATTTCTCAATCTTCACGCGAAGGATCTCGGTCTTGATAATCAAGAAATATTTCTGTCCAATTGCGTATCTGCAATTTTCTCCTTAGTTTTCGTTCCTCTGATTGGTCTGTTAGCGGAAAAATGCGCGAGATACAAAACGTGCGCGGTAATTTGCATAGTAGTTGCGGCGTTGTCGTACACCACCCTCTTAGTTGTTCCCAAGTATGTTATTAATTAATACATTCGCGATTCTTTATTGCGGATGAATAATTAATTTCTACCATAGATCAATGAGGTCACCCCGTGTGCCTCAAATGGACTTTGACTGCCGTGATGCCTTGAGGATGGAAAGATGTCCCAATTGGAATACGTGTAGTGACGCGACGGCTTCTTCCTCCAACATCACTGCCTTCCAGCTTTCTTCCTGTCGGTACATCTGCCACGGACATCAAGGTAAACGCCCTCCACCGGATGCGGCCTATCCATTACACATCTGCTTCCGAAGCGAGGAAGGGAACTTCTGCCACGTTTACGATCCTTTATCCGGCGCCCCATCAAGGATCATAATGGTAAAACTTTGAAATTAATCCATGGCAAGAATGTTTTAAAAATTTGGTTTTTAATTTTCAGGATGGTCCAGACGATATTGAAAGCAACAGCAGTACCACCTTCACCTTTCACTCCAAATTCCGCAACTGGTACGCCGACGATATGCAAGATCTACCAGTCCAAGACTTTCTCTCATACCGTAAAAATGAATTAAAATCTCCATCATACGACGATGTCTTCGTGGACAGAGACCCCATTATCTCAGTTGACGCTGAAGAGGAAACCACTAATCCCGAGAACAACGTTGCAGCTTGCAAATTTCGTCCCGTATACCCTCTTTTGGTTCATGGAAAATCGTACGACGATGTATTCTGCCGACCGCTTCCATCCGGATGTTCAGTTCGTTGTCAAGTTGAATTAAAAGGCTATAAATCCCCAGTTTTGTGCTACGATGTGTCGGGTGACCCTTTACTGACATTCTTGTATTACACGAGCGCTCGCGCTATCGGTGACGCGTGTCTCTTGGCAACAATCGCTCTTTTTGAAGTTGCAATTATCGCGTCGGTCCGTGATTACGACGGGTTGTACGGTCGAAGTCGGTGGTCTTCAGCCTTAGGTTTGTTGATTTTCCCTCCAATATCCGGAGTACTTATCGACTACTACAGCTCAGTTGATAACAAATCAGACTATTCGGCACCATTCTTCTTGTTTGACGGCCTGACCCTCGTGGCTAGTGCTCTATTAATCGCCTTACCATTGGAGGTAGCCGCGGCCGGGGTCAAGGGCAAATATGTCGTGAATTCACCCCAAAGACGTCAGATGCGTGAATCCGGAAACAAACACAACCGGAAAGACAATGACATCTGCGGTGCTGAAATGATTATCTTCTTATTCCTCTTGATCGTCCTTGGTTGTCTTTGGAGCGTCATGGATACGTTCCTGCCTCCACATTACGTATCGGCCGCTGTGGGTTCGAACCATTTCCAAATCGGAATTGGCTGGACCTTATCATTCCTTGGAACAATACCATTTTTGATTGTGTCGAAGGAACTGGTACGGAATATTGGGCGTGGACATTTACTCGTTTTCGGTTTTCTGTTCTACGCGATACGATTCGCCGGTATTTCTTTCGTAAGCGATCCTTATTGGACCTTCCCTTTCGAAGCGATGAAGGCAATGACACTCAGTGTTGTGTGGATCGCCTGTGTTTCGTACGGACACGCTTTGGTGAATTTTTCAAACTCGTATAGAGCGTCCGTCGTCTCTGTCGTTTACTCATCCGGTGGAGATCGGTTTAGATTAAGGATACACTATATTCTGTTGCTCACTCATTTTGGATTAGGTAAGAATAGGCCTGCAACAATTAAGAGTGATAATCAAAGTAATTAATATAATGACGTTTCAGGACGCCTTCTTGGATCGATAATTGGATATTTCCTGATTGAATCTTACGGACTGGAATGGACCTTCAGAGGATTTGCCATATTTTCAGTTTCTTTGGCTTTTCTTTATCTTCTGGCTTACCACACTTGTATGAAATCTTGTAGAATGGAAATTAAGAAGAAACGAAGAAGAGGAGGTGTTGTGCCGCGTAAGACAATGAATGATATTAGCTAATTAATTAATTGGTTAATTTGGACTTACTTTTATTGGGTTTTAGCGACGGTGGCCATGAACGGAATTTGGTGTCCCTTGGTGGAGGAACCGACGCAGCAACAAAGAGCTCAAAGGCCTAATGGAGAAGCTCGGTCTGACGAGCAAAGGCTACTTCGTCAACAAGGGGAACATAATCAGGATAACGAACAGCCACAGGAGCAACCAATTTTAATGATAGATGATTAAGTGAACAGCCGATTAATATTATATTTTTCCACTAACTTAACGAAGGAATTTTCCATTGAACTTCAATTATATACATTCAACTCCAAATGTACATGGAATGCCTCCCTTGATGCACTTTTGTATATTTCATTAAATATTTTAATCGAATATGTTGTATATTCCACTTTTGTCACAATAGATGTTTTGGGGCATTGTTTTCTCTCAATCTTTTAAGACTAATTTCAGATTTCGGTACCAAGTAAAATTTTAAGCGAGTTTTCTCGAGATCTAGTTCGGGTTTCTGGGAGAGACCGTTTATAGAAAGCTCCATTAACTTACCTATATATTAGCGAATCTTTGTGTTCTTTTTTACTTGGTTAGCTTATCCGCGTATAGATTAAAGAACGACTATTTTCTTTTGAGCATTTATGAAGCTGTATTTAGTGAAAAGTGGTTCTGAGTGATTATACAATTATAATATAATTGGTTTGAATACAACTTCTTTATTCTTAAAGACATTATTTTTGTGAGCTGTGGGCACCCGTTTCTTGATGCTCCTTTTCGCGGGGGCGGGGACCGTGTTTTTTACTAACTTCTCTCTGGTTTTTTTAATCTTTAAGGCTCGATAAGATTGAAGTTGGGGCTTGAATTTTACAACAATATATTTTAAAGCAATATTTTTTCTATTCGAAAGCAATGTATTGAAATAGTTGAAAGGCACTGTTAAAGGGTGAAAGTTCACGTCAAAGGTTACTAGGGTCACCGTTAGGACGCAACGTTTCAGACTTTTGACGTGTAAAATAAAAACCCAAAGTTTTGAATACAGAAAACGCTTTATTTAAGTGCAAATGTATTTATGTAAACGTAATACCATAAGAAAAAATATATAACTCCCTATAAGTATGAAACGTAGTACATTTTCATACTACAGCATTTGCTTCCAAATTTGGCGCGCTTACGCTTTTACGCCCCGTGAGAGAAGTTTTGGTACTACGAGTAAAAGGGGGGGGGGGTGAAACCGCCAAAAATTCTTAATAGATGGCATTAGAAACATTATACAAATTTCAAAGGAAGAAAATGCTGTTTACATGGCTTTAATGGAGAGTTTCATACTTATAGGAAGCTATATATTATTTTCTTATGGTACTACACATATACAAGAAACATCTGTGAAAGAGCCTCTACTTTTATGAAATTCGAGTTTAGCCTATCCAGTCATATTTAAACACGGTATAAAGACAAAAGCAGCTTTTGGCGTCGCAAAATATATGATCACGAGGATTTTCCGCCATTTATTGGCGATGTAAATTTTTCTTTCTAAAATGTTTATCGTCTCCTTCATGAAGCTCAGAGGTCCTGCCGGGAGTGTGGCGCACTCCTGTAAGCCAAGCTACTGGGCGGCAAAGTTTGAGGGAATACGACACATGTCGGCGATCCTTCCCTATAGGTGCCGACTGCCCCGTGTCCGCCGGAGGTGACTTGACCCCCACACCCCTTCCGTCACCTCCCAAGTAAACCTCATTTCCTTCCCTGATTAGTCACATACTGAAACCTGACTAATCGCATCCTTGTCGCGGACCCTTCAGGGACCCAATTTACATTGAAACCTCTTAACTAAAAAAAAAAAAAAATAAAAAAAAAAGCTCAGAGGTCCTAACTAGAGTTTCGGAATTATGAATCAAGCTTTAATTAGCTCCAATATCGACGAAGACTAAAGGTAAGCCAATTTTAATTGTTTCTTTACTAATTATACAGAAATGAAAATCTTACCTGCTTTCCTGTATACCATTTATTTTTTTTTTTGGAAAAATTTCAAATCATAATTTGTTGTTGATTAAACTTAATTCCAAATTTAAAGGAATTGTGAAATAAATATCCATTTTTAAAGGGGTGCAGAGCAAAAATCCTATTTATAATAGTTTTTAAGTTAGCAGTGGGGAAAGATCACGAAAAACCCCATGTTAATCACCATAGGAAATTTACCAAAAGCATGTGAATTTTTCTTTAACGTTACAAAACGGTATCAAGTCATATCCACAAGGGCCTAGATAGTTTCTATATTTAAACTGAAATTTTAGTTCTAAACAAAAAACGTTTTACACTCATTTAAATATACACAAAAACACATATAATGTACGAGAACGTTATAAATGATTACACTTACAGATTCAAAGGAAATTAATGAGATTTTGATCATTTGTAATTAAATATTTGGTCGTGCAATGAGTTAAATAAAAGGGAAATTTTGGAATTATACACTGTTCTCAGTATATATTTCAGGCTCCGATGTTGTTTTGAGGCAAGATAGTTTTACATTTACATTTTTACCACATAACAGCTGCTTTTTTGAACGCTGTAAAAGAGTATACGGTTTCATCTCACTCGCGAATAGCATGTACATGGAACAACGAAAAACATGGCCTTCAGTTGGTGTTAAACTCTCACTGAAAACTAAGATATATTTAAACCAAGGAGAATGTATAAGATAGGAGATTGCAGGCAGTCAGGCAAAATGCACGTAGTCCCCCTTTCCTAAAACGGTACTGTTCCCCTGTTACCATGGTTACCGCTCACGACAAGAGAGCGTACATTCTCGCGCATGCGTTCAAGCCTCCTTTCTCTAGCCTCATGAGCTTGTTTATAATTTTGAATATTCGTCTCTAGCTTATACATCCTCCTTGCTTTAACAACCTCTGACTTCTGCACCAAAAAAAAAAACCACCCAAATCATGTCCATATCAAAATGTGATTTCGTCTTAATCGAAAAACCAGTTCGGCATTAAAACGAAAAAGCTTCCAGTTTTAATTGTCAAATAATTATCATAATAATTAATTCTTTAAAGAAGAGTGCGTTTTGTTACAATAGTGAATGATTTAGTTAAAGAATAATTTTTCAGTACTTAAACCGTTGGTTCTTGACTTGGTTCAACTCTAAAAATTGGCGGATTTTCAATGTTAATAGGCGATAATAATTATTAAGTACTATCAAGAAGTTATATCTAGTATCTCAGAGAGAAGGTATAAATTCGCCAGATTTCCAGCTTTATCTCCAGCAAGAAGTTATATCTAGTATCTCTGAGATACTGATATAACTTCTTAGTACTATCCACTAAGGGTGCGGGCATAGACACGGCGGGGGGGGGGGTGAAATACCCTTCAACCCTGCTTTTTCCCCCTGCTCCACTTTAACAAGTTGAGCATTAAAAGGAACTTTATAATATCACCATAAATTGGTAATAGTTTATGATATCACTTATTTTGATATGAACCATAGTAGAACGCTATTGGTCTTCCTCAAATAGCTAAGCCGCTCTCTAGTGTTTGAGTCCCATGGTTCACCCCAATATTAACAATGAAGATCCGTCAATGTTTAGGGTTGAACCAAGTTAACCAATGGTTATAATATATTATGGTTAAATTATTTTAGGTTGCCTTCAACTTAACCTCTTCTTAAAAGACCTCACTTTTCGGTGCTTAGGCCACCCATTTTTCTCGCATGGTAAGAATCAATAGTTAGGGCCCAGGGTTTTTTTATTTTTCTCTACTAAAAGGCTCGATAAAATAGAAGTTGGGGTTTACGTATTACGCTTTTAAAATTAGAACATTGGAGAATTTGAATATTATTCACCTGTTTTGAATCGATGAACCGACGGGTCAAAGTTGCAATTTTAGAAACTGGCAAAATCTCATTTAACTCGAAACTGTGTTTCTGAAACTTACATCCTTTGGAAATGTCTCATATATATCAGAACTACAATCTGTTAACGTTCTGTTAATTTTAATAAATAACTGTGTTCAGTCTAAGAATTCGGGTTCATAGGTATCTCTTAAAGAGACGACCTAAAATTGGCCACTCCTAGAAAGAAACACTAAACTAAATAAAGACAGTAGTTGGGGCTCGATTTGCGTGGTCTAAAGATATCAACATAAGTTTATAATGCCTCATAAACTTATGATATCAACTATCATGGGCTAAGGATAAGATATATAATTCATAATACATTCGTAATTTTAATACAATACTAGAGGTAATACTTATGTCTAAAATAAATAAAGTAGGCCTATAACGTAATAAAAAAACCTTTATTAAATTGCGGTGATATTTCGGGTAGGAAACCTCACTTCCGCTAATACTGGTTAGAAGCCTAGAACATGTACTCTACTTCCTGCGTGCTTATACCATGGAAAACGCGCGCGCCAGAGAGGGAGAGAGAGGATGAAATCGAATTTCCGGCGTGGCAGCGTTGGTAGAGTCCAAATTCTCGCTCTCTTTACCTGAACGAAACGCGCAAGCGCGAGGAGAAACTATCGTACAAAATATGAAAAACGTTTACGCATCATGAGAGACCGGAGCGGGTTTCTCCGCGACCGCTTTACATTCCTGCTCTTTGGCTTCGAAGGACGGTATAAACAGGAATAGTGGCACAACAATAATTAAAGGATATTGACAAAAAACAATTAAGGAATAGTGACACAAAAATAATTGAAAAATAGTGACACAAAAATAATTAAAGAATAGTGACAAAAATAATTAAAGAATAGTGACACAAAAGTCATTAAGAAATAATGACACAAAAATAATTAAAGAATAGTGACACAAAAGTCATTAAAAAATAATGACGCAAAAATAATTAAAGAATAGTGACACAAAAGTCATTAAGAAATAATGACACAAAAATAATTAAAGAATAGTGACACAAAAGTAATTAAAGGATATTGACACAAAAATAATTAAAGAATAGTGACACAAAAGTCATTAAAAAATAATGACACAAAAATAATTAAAGAATAGTATTTGGCGACTTTGGTAATACAAATCAAAGGGATTAAAGTTGAAAAGGTTTATTTGCAATATTTTGAGGGTACCTAAGGATACAACGCGTTTAATTAGCGGTAATTATCTATTCTTGGAGTTAATAAGGCTTTTTTAATCATGATTAGTAGTTAGAAATCGGTTATTTAAATTTATTTGCTCGGGATGAGTGAAAAAACAAAAAGTTCTTATTAGGCGGAATGATTTAAAACTCTCGCGGAGATTGGGAGCGCTTACTAAAAAATATTGATCGTAAATTGACGATGCGGTGTCGGCATCTGGTGAGAATTTTTAAAACTTTTAAACGTTTAATATATGATCCCTTAAAATTAACGCGCGAAACTGAAAGACAATGTTAATTTAATGAAGGTACCATCCATAAAACACCCCAATCATAACTGCAAACGGTGGTCCGGACAACAAAATGTCATAGAACATTTCAGACTCAAACTCGCCCATAGAACATACCAATGAGATAGAATATATATATAAACCTAGAGTCACAACGTGGGATCTCGAGATCGACGATTCGCGATACACTTTTTGTCGAGCATGAATCTTTATCAAATACGGGTGGCGCCACCTATTAATCACTTGAAGAACTATTTTATTACCGTCTGCTGTCAAAATAGTTTTTTAAACGTGTTAAATAAAATAAGCAAGTTAAATAATAAAAAAACTCTAGTCCTTTTTAATCTAATAAATAGATGAAATAAAAATCATAACGATGTTTCTGATTGAAAATAAGCGAGTAAAAGTTGTAATTAGTTCCGCTAGAGGCTCACAGGTGGCGCTGTCATGTTTTGATAAACTTGCTTGATAAAAACAATGTGTATCGCGGTAAGCCGATTTGAATTGGAACTCTATCTATCTCATTGGAACATACCCCTTAAAGCAAACTGGTGTTCAGAAGGAAAGTCAACTTGTAGGGGAACCACGTGACGCGCACTTTGCTTAAATTTGTGCCATTCCTTTCAGAAACACCCTGTATATTTTTTTCAACACCTCGTGATATGATATCACGTTTCGTTTCGAGCTATTGGAAAAATATACTATACCTATACTCGAAGAATCAACCATCTGTCGATGTTGCTGAAAGCGTAAAACAAAAACGCTGTATTTTTAGAGTCGGATTTGCCATCGATTCGATATGATGTGCTATGAATCGAATTCTCGGGCTCTTCGCAGTCAATCGGGGCCCATTCCTCCCCACAATATATGGGAGTACTCCCAACCTATGTTAGCGGTGATCGGTGCGGCAAGGCACCCCTCTAAACAATGCAATGATACCATGGATATGTATAAATACTACGCAGTATTTATCAATTTTCTTTCTGAAAGTAAAGGTAAGAGATACTATGACTAATTTGTACATTACCAATAAGGACAAAAACTAAAAATTATATGCTCATATCAAAATTTACTTACGTGTCGATTGTAAGAACTTTTTATTTTGCAGTCTAGTGGTTTTTGACTGTAACTTAACTGAACTGAAGGTTTAAAATTTTTAACTAAAATATTCAGTTTGGAACGGGGGGGAGAGAAACCACTAGAGTACAATATAAACTAAAGTCGTGAAATAAACCATAGTTTATAAGAAGTAATTAAGTTCCATCAGAAGTGGTATGAGACTAGAAGTGAAGGGCTCTAGCATTGATAGTAGATCCTGGCACTAGTGAACAAATTTGAGGATTTTATGCCGCTTCCATCGCGGAGAGAAAAAAATTGGTCGAGTTCCAAAAACATTTCTTACCCCCTTCCCCTCAACCTAAAGCGGCGAAACACGGACCCGGCTCTTGAATCTAGTTCGGCCGTCTACCACCGCGAGCGTCTCACGTTTTGGAGGGGAAATTTCAGAAACCGCCACTAGAGGGCCAACCGTTTGTGTTTTATCAAGTCTTTTCACTAATGCCGAGTGAAGAATTTGGTTAGCTCAATACTTCTAGTATCATACCACTTCTGGTTCCATTAATGTTTGTTCTTCACGTTATAATCGGTACTGTTAAAGGGCTAGTGTATTCCGAGTATGGATAATAAAACTGAAAATTTGACTTAAGACTTCCTTACTTGACGGTCTTCTGGTGGAAAAGATCTGTAGACCACGGCACGCTCTCCACCGGGCCTTAGATTTATAACAGACAATTTCATTAATTCCAAAAGAGAAGCAAAACGTACAGGGACGGAACCGCCTTCTTGGGTTATTTCCCTGGCGCTAAGAAGCACCGCTAGAGGCAGTGCGAATTGGCTAGCCTCCTGGGAAATTGGCTCCAGGGAAATGGGCGGCTTGCGTGTTGGTTTGTCCACAAGTATTTAATGGAATAGTCTATAACAATCCGGAGTTAATCGATGGAAGTATCTTGAAGCAAATTCCTATAGTCCAAGGCTTCAAAAAAGCCCTTACGTGTAACCAGAAGAAAATAGGGGAAGTGGGTAGCCGTAGCCTTGAGCCATACAAGTCGTCCAGTGATTCTCACTTACAATGGTCGATTCCCCTACCACCCTTAAAATTTGAATCTGGCCAATCGGCGCGAAGCATAAAATAGTACCAGATTTCATTGCGAACGCCACCATGTAGCGAACTGTGGAACTAACCTGTGTAGTCTGCTTATATTTCTGCTGTGCTTCAGTTTGAGTTAGGGTTACGTCAGGCAACGGGTTAATGCGGATATTGGTTTAATTAAGGACGAAAATTCGGTTATTTAATAAAATGAATGTCGTTAAGAGTACGCAGTGTGATTTAACTACTAACGATAAGAAAACTCAGGCTGTGTTGAAAGGAAAAGCAAGATCTACCCAAACCAATCCCAATGTTAAAAATCAAACTACAACAACTTGGATACAACTTTATTACTTTGAACTCTTCCCTATCACAGTTTAAAACTTCGGACAAGTTAATTTTATCCCTGGAACTTAGAAATACCATCGTTTTTAAAAATAAAGACATATTTTAAAATAAGTTATGAATTTAGTACTTACCACTCGATTCCAGCCTCTGCCATTCTGCCTGAGTGCCTCACTGCCTCTAGCAGACGCCTCTAGTCAGTTGGAAGGCGTAGGACCGTACTGTCCACAGAATCACGTCACTCATGTGTTAATGCGCGTAAAAATCCTATCTCTCTTCACCCCCACGGGGAGGGAAATGGCGCGAAAAATCCGTAAACGGGACGCCTCGTGAAGTTGCCCAAGCTACCCACTTCCCCTATTTTCTTCTGGTGTAACGTATGTATATAAAACCTACTCCTAAGTGAACATATCACTTTGAAAATTTTCAGACTTCAGAAATACTTTTAAAAAGTTTACACTTAATTATGCACTAGGAAATAAATATTGATTGATACAGTTTGATCTTTATCTATTCATAATTAAATATTTTTGGTTGCGAAAATGAGAAAAACATAAATGAACTTTTTAAGAGCCACAAAGCAAATATAACATTTACAAAGAGCTCATATGTATTTCAGGCACGTATCTTCTAGTTGACAAAAACGTGTACATTTACTTCAGTATCGTGACACCTGGGAAAATAGAACGAACCAAATAGCAAGCAGAGTAGAAATTCACTTCTATCGTGGCACATCTAGATGTACAACACTGAGAATGGAAAGCGCTGAAACATTTTTTGATTAGAAAAGGCAGAAGAAAATAGGGGAAGTGGGTAGCCGTAGCCTTGAGCCATACAAGTCGTCCAGTGATTCTCACTTACAATGGTCGATTCCCCTACCACCCTTAAAATTTGAATCTGGCCAATCGGCGCGAAGCATAAAATAGTACCAGATTTCATTGCGAACGCCACCATGTAGCGAACTGTGGAACTAACCTGTGTAGTCTGCTTATATTTCTGCTGTGCTTCAGTTTGAGTTAGGGTTACGTCAGGCAACGGGTTAATGCGGATATTGGTTTAATTAAGGACGAAAATTCGGTTATTTAATAAAATGAATGTCGTTAAGAGTACGCAGTGTGATTTAACTACTAACGATAAGAAAACTCAGGCTGTGTTGAAAGGAAAAGCAAGATCTACCCAAACCAATCCCAATGTTAAAAATCAAACTACAACAACTTGGATACAACTTTATTACTTTGAACTCTTCCCTATCACAGTTTAAAACTTCGGACAAGTTAATTTTATCCCTGGAACTTAGAAATACCATCGTTTTTAAAAATAAAGACATATTTTAAAATAAGTTATGAATTTAGTACTTACCACTCGATTCCAGCCTCTGCCATTCTGCCTGAGTGCCTCACTGCCTCTAGCAGACGCCTCTAGTCAGTTGGAAGGCGTAGGACCGTACTGTCCACAGAATCACGTCACTCATGTGTTAATGCGCGTAAAAATCCTATCTCTCTTCACCCCCACGGGGAGGGAAATGGCGCGAAAAATCCGTAAACGGGACGCCTCGTGAAGTTGCCCAAGCTACCCACTTCCCCTATTTTCTTCTGGAAAAGGTAAGCTATCATTTTCAAAAGTACTGACTTCAAAAGAACATTTCATTAGTTCCATCAGAGAAGCAAACACCACCTCGCGCCAAGAAGCATCACTAGAGGCAGCGCTAATCCGCTAGTATCCTCCAAAGTATAGTGAACTCTGGCTACGTCTGGCGTTGCCCATTGGCGCGACGGTGTATTGGTTTCTCTGCATGAAATTAATGGAATGGTCTTATCTCCATATAAAAATGTAATTACGTACCTGTAATTAAAACAAGTTGAAACTATATCGGTAAGAAGGCGATAAATTTAATTATTAAAACATTGTGAAACTCGAATAAATTATTCAATCTAAAAATTATCTCAGTATGATTATAAAATACTGTATAAATAGGGTACGTACGTACATGAAAACATGCAGCACACCAAACAAAAGTGTTGGCTACTATTTGTTATTATCCAATTATTTCCACAAAACACGTTATCATGACTTTTAATTGCTTAAAAAAATAGTGTGTTGCAGATAATGTTTTGTTACAATATAAATATAGTGCTAGTTATGTACATAATTTTACAATAGTATAACCATGGTTGACTTTGTTCAACCCTAAATATGGGCGAATTTCGATTGTTAATATGACATTCAAATATAATACAGAGTGGCTTTGTTATTTGAGGAGGACAAATAGCGTCTATAATCATGAATCTATATCGTTTGCGAAATCGGAAACCAGCAGTGACTGCTTCTTGTTTAAGCTTGGGGAAAGAAAATCACCACATGACTGATGTTGTCCTTGAGTTCTACTCAAATCTTTCCCAGATATTAGAGATCTATTGCCGATATAGCTTTCTAATCAATCTCTGTGTAAAATTTGGGTGGAACCGTATGACACCCTCAGTCACGTTTGAATTTATTTCTTTTTTGAGGTTTTTTAATTAATTTTTAGGGTTCTTTGCACATCGTTAAAATATTAAATAGTCGTTAATATGCTATTTCCAGCACAAAATAAAACTTCTCGACTGAAGGGGGTTTGAATTATTTGTTACATAATTAAGGGGCAGTGGCTCTTCTAGTTGTTTCTTTTTGTTACGTGGGTAACGGGTTTCAAAAATGGGCCTTTACGTTATATAATTTGTGTACATCCCCTATATTCTTATATAAGTGTTAAGATTGCCTTTAGAAATAGTATAATTATATGTATAATTTCTATCCCTACCATAATACCTGTGCTAAAATAATCATTTTAGCACTGTTAAAGGTAACTCATTGAGGGGATAATTACTAAAACTAAACTGTTCTTATATTAAGGGTTGCTTTTGTGTATTCATTTTAGCATTGTTAAAGGTAACGCTTATTTTAGAATGGTCTTACGGGTAATTATTTTAGCACTGTTAAGGGTAGAGCACCGAGAGACTACTCACTCAAATTTTCTGTTTGTGTCACACTATTATAATTATACTATAAATTTATTGAAATAAGGATTGCTATGTTAAAGGCTTTCCAACGAGGGGCTACTCACTCGTGTTACAATTATGACAGAAGTTATTCATTTTAGAACAATTATAGACAGCGTATGGAAGGGCTTTTCACTCAAAATTTTCTGTATGTCTTTTAAGGGTTAGACATATGTTAGGGTAATCATTTAAGGGCTGTTAAAAGTTTCGCATCGAGGGGCAGCTCACTCACGTTTTCCATTTGTGTCGCAATATTATAATTATAACAGAAGTAAATATATTGAAGTTAGGATTCCGGGTAATCATTTTATCACAGATAAAGGTAGCGCATCGAGGGGCTATTCACACAAATTTTCTGGACGCCTGTTAAGTAAGGTACGATGTGGCTACTATTGTGATTTTGATGTTTGCCTTACGATTATTTAAATTATAAGTTTATATTTTACATTATTAGAATATTTTAATTAGCGGTTTTAGAGATGTGAAATTACCGTAATTTTTAAAAATGGTAATTTACCGGGTAAATTACCGACTAAAATTTTGTAATTACAAAAATTACCGTAATTTATGGTATTTTATGTTTTAATAGGCTTATTACCGTCGTAAATTTTGTAATTTACCGGTAAATTACCATTCTAAAATTACGGTAAGATATAAATCGGTAATTTACGCGGTATTTAGTAAATTACCGGTAATTTACGGACGGTAAATTATCGACTCACATCTCTAAGCGGTTTCTTTGGTTGCCGTTCAGTTCATTTTGCTTTGCTATTTCGATTCCGCTTTTGTTGTACGCTTTGCGATAATTAATTAAAAATAAACGAAGTCGCGGGTAACAGCTAGTATTAAATATAATAAAGTGCCAGCTCATTTTAACCGGCTACGTAATTTTATACATTACCTCTAGTAATGCAAGTTGAAATATTTTCGTTCTCAGCCTAAAAATAATTAACATAAAGAAGCTAGAGCATACGTTATTTGGATGTTTAAGATAACTTAAAGCGAGTGAATGGGTCCAACATAATTTCCAAGAAACACTTCGATTTTCTGCCAACCGCTTTCTTTCTGGAATCAGAACGACGACGAGTACCTTTAAAATATCCATTATATATTTCTGCTACGAGTGCCACTTTCGCTACTGCCAGTCCTACAAAGTATAGCTTTGCTGCCTCAAAAATGATTTGCATGCCAAGTGGTTTCCAAGTGTCAGTTTGCGCTGGTTGCTCAAATATTTCTTTTCTATAAAACTTTCCTTTGCGTAGTGTAGGGACGGATTGACCAGTTTCAAATAACCGAAGAGCCCTGAAAACCAAATTGTTTGCTTTTAGCTGAAGAGAATAGTATTTAAAACCGTTTTAGCTTTGCACGATAGCTTGAAAGCTTGTGCATAGTCACATTCTGGCTGGATGTTTGTTAATACTTGAGATAGAAGGCATATTAAAGTTTATCGAAGTTTGAATTGCCAGCTTAATGTTTATACTATTATACAGGGTGTTTCTGGAAAGTCTGGCACAAATTAACAGGCATGTTCCTTGGGTCAAAAGGAGTCCGAAAGGTCCTATGACGTTTTGGGGTAAAGCGCTCCGTTGCGACGTTATGGGCTCTCAAAAGTAGGCCGAAAAACAAGGAGATTTTGCAGAATTATAGCACTAGTATTGTGGTTTTGACCCAATTGTTTTCGATTGTTGAGCATAAGGTAATGATCGAAATAAGTTCAAACCTAGTGGAAGACCGTGAACGTGTTAAACGGCCAAAAGCGTTAATCCCTTTGTTTTTATTAATGATTGTAATTAAAGGTAAGGAAAGTAGCTCAGATATCGGTTACTTGTTTGTTCAGATGTAGTGGGAACTGACCAGTCTTTTATTCTTTATTTCAATTAGACACTTTACTTTTACAATAATTCGAATGAACCCCTTAACCTTTACAATAATTCGAATGAACCCCTTAAGTTTTACAATAATTCGAATGAACCCCTTAAGTTTTACAATAATTCGAATGAATCCCTTAAATTTTACAATAATTCGAATGAATCCCTTAAATTTTACAATAAATCGAATCTAACCCATTAATTTTACAATAATTCGAATCTAACCCATTAATTTTACAATAATTCGAATCTAACCCATTAATTTTACAATAATTCGAATTGAACCCATTACATTTACAATAATTCGAGTTGAACCCATTACATTTACAATAATTCGAGTTGAACCCATTACATTTACAATAATTCGAATTGAACCCATTACATTTACAATAATTCGAATTGAACCCATTACATTTACAATATTTCGAGTTGAACCCATTACATTTACAATAATTCGAATTGAACCCATTACATATTCAATAATTCGAATTGAACCCATTACATATTCAATAATTCGAATTGAACCCATTACATATTCAATAATTCGAATTGAACCCATTACATTTACAATAATTCGAATATCCCCCTGCTGTGTTGGTCTAAACATTAGGGTAGTTTTCAACGTCAGAAGTTGTAGGTTTTTAACAGACGGCTTAAATGTGTGTACCTTAACGTGCTTCATGGCGTACGCGAAAGTTTGCTTAAACGTTGATGGTGCCCATTTTGAACAATTTTTGTAGAACAATGTAATTGGGTTTCATTCGAATTATTGTAAAAGTAATGGGGTTCGATTCGAATTATTGTAAAAGTAATGGGGTTCGATTCGAATTATTGTAAAAGAAATGGGGTTCGATTCGAATTATTGTAAAAGTAATGGGGTTCGATTCGAATTATTGTAAAAGTAATGGGGTTCGATTCGAATTATTGTAAAAGTAATGGGGTTCGATTCGAATTATTGTAAAAGTAATGGGGTTCGATTCGAATTATTGTAAAAGTGATGGGGTTCGATTCGAATTATTGTAAAAGTAATGGGGTTCGATTCGAATTATTGTAAAAGTAATGGGGTTCATTAGAATTATTGTAAATGTAATGGGTTCATTAGAATTATTGTAAATGTAATGGGTTCAATTCGAATTATTGTAAATGTAATGGGTTCAATTCGAATTATTGTAAATGTAATGGGTTCAATTCGAATTATTGTAAATGTAATAAGTTCGATTCGAATTATTGTAAAATTAATGGGTTCGATTCAAATTATTGTAAAATTAATGGGTTCGATTCGATTTATTGTAAAATTTAAGGGGTTCATTCGAATTAATATTGTAAAAGTAATGGGGTTCATTCGAATTAATATTGTAAAAGTAATGGGGTTCATTCGAATTAATATTGTAAAAGTAATGGGGTTCATTCGAATTATTGTAAAGGTTATGTGTCTAATTGAAATAAAGAATAAAAGACTGGTCAGTTACCAGTACATCTGAACAAACAAGTAACCGATATCTGAGCTAATTTCCTTACCTTTAATTACAATCATTAATAAAAACTAAGAGATTAACGCTTTTGGCCGTTTAACACGTTCACGGTCTTCCACTAGGTTTGAACTTATTTCGAACATTGCCTTATGCTCAATAATCGAAAACAATTGGGTCAAAACCACAATACTAGTGCTATAATTCTGCAAAATCTCCTTGTTTTTCGGCCTACTTTTGAGAGCCCATAACGTCGCAACGGAGCGCTTTACCCCAAAACGTCATAGGACCTTTCGGACTCCTTTTGACTCAAGGAACATGCCTGTTAATTTGTGCCAGACTTTCCAGAAACACCCTGTATAACTTTGACACTGGGTGGTGCGGGGAAAGTTATGTGACACTAACGTCACAGCAACAATTTCCGATAAACGTTTTGGCGGCTTTTAACCGAAGTTGTTTGTGATTTATAATTCTAACAATAAACACAAATTATTGTGACACATAGTTTAATAACTATAATTCTATGGTATTTTGTCGTCTATATTTCTACTTCATCTCACCTCTCTCCTCCAAGCTATTTACTTAAATAACCGTGTGTCGAGGTAAACCATGGGTTAAACAAATGGTTTTGCTGAAAATTTTGTTCAATTGTAGAACTTATTTGAACAAATAAACTTGGTGGTTGGGGCTATTGAAATTGCTAGTGTTGTATCGGGAAAGGTTACACCACTCATACATTCGCTTAACGTGATTAGTTGCGTATTAATGTAAGATGTAATCCAACCTCTTTATTTAAAATAGCAAATATAGCATAGTATTAATAATTTTTAAGGGAAACGTTCAGGGTACCTAACATTATACCTTATACGAAAGATCTAGTTTAGAAGATATCAAAACCAGTGATAAAAAGATTAAACTTAATTGCGATTAATATCCAATGAATTGTCTAAAAATTTAAGAGCACAACCGGGCCATTTCTGTGTCACGTGAAAAACTCGCACACATGTTGTGATGGCTCCAGACCGGGATTACTTAAAGCATAGCGTGGCTCCAGACTCCAGTGGATCCCCTACAAGGGACTCTCCTCCTGAACTCCGGGTTTGACTTGGCAAAGGCTAGTGGGCGGGATTTATACATGCACGTATATATCCCGCCCACAAATGCCTCTAGCCTTCGCCAAGCCAAAACTGGAGTTCGTAAGGAAAGTCAACTTGTAGGGGATCCACTGGAGCCGCGCTACGCTTTAAACGATTACCATATCATTTTGTCAATTTTACTGGGTTCTGAACTAAATGCTATAAAACTGTTATAAACATCTATCTGAAAATATTTGATTATATTTTGCTGAGTTTTCAATCGTGTGTAATCATCAATTTGACAAGCTGCTTTACCTCGTTTTGCAAACAGGGATCGACTATTGACAGGGTCAGTCTGATACTATATGCTCAACAGTCGATTTCCGATCATACTCAAACGATACAATTAAGCAGCAATTAGGTATTTCCGCGAGTGCGGAGAGATATCTGCAGTTTCATATTTGGATTTATAGGAATGTCGGATTACCAGACCTTTAATACCATCTTTTAATGGTTAATCTCTAATGACAGCCGTATAAGTTCTTGGGCAATTAATGGTATATTATAAAAAAGGTTTTTACAAACGGAAACAAACCTGATATATACTACATCGTTGCTTTTGGGTCGCCACTCACTGTTCTTGTCACGGCTTCTAAGGGACAGATATTATTTATTCTAACCGTTTCTTATAACACCACCATTTATTAAAGCGTTAACATTACGTCATTACAATTAATATATCACATGTCATGACAGCATCAACTATTAAAGCGGTAATATTACGTCATGACAATTAATTTCACATGTCACAGATAAAAACTGTCGATTCTTTTCAGGGGCGTCAACTTCATTATCTTAACACATTTTCTTTACTTTTTATTTCGGCTGACATTTTTTGAAGCTAAAAATAAATAATTTTTACCATAGTAACGAAGTTATGGTAAAAATATCTCATGCTCGCTTTTTAGCCACATCGTAGTATACGATGAGGCTCTTAGTTTGACCCGAGCCGTAGTAGTAGTAGTAGTGGCCGGGGTTGTCGCTTTCGTTATCGTCAGATTTTAGCTTAAAAGGAACTCTATAGTACCTCAACCCACCAATAGGGATAACTGAGGTCGGTTAGATATTTTATATTAATTAAAAAATTTTCAGGTCACAGTAGTAAGACACTCTACCACTGAGCCATAGAGACTTGGTAGAAAATCTGAGATTTTATGGTTTAGTTTTTATCTCTAAAGTGTCGGGGGTGAGGTACCTCTTAATCTGTGTGGTCGAATACATTTCAATTTTTATCTGTGGGGTCGGAACGTCGGATACTTCTGAATTTGTATGTTTGGGGTTTTTACCTCTCCGAGTGACGTATGTCACGGAGAGGTTCTGTAACGATCGTGTGTGTCTGTTTGTGTGTGTGTTTGTGTGTGTGTTTGTGTGTGTGTTTGTGTGTGTGTCTGTTGTTACACCCACGTGACCGCGTTCGCAGTTTCCAAATCGGAGCAAACGTGTTCGCCATTTCCGAACTGCTTTCACAGTCACGGAAATGGCTCCTCTACGTGAGTTTTCACACCACCATCTTCTGGTCTTTGTCCATCCCACACGGACACCAGTCTGTACTTACTGGCTTCTAATCACCACCATCTCTTTGTCTTCGTCCATCCCACATGGATACCAGTCTGTATATACTGGCTTCTAATCACCACCATCTTCTGGTCTTCGTCCATTCCACTTGGACACCAGTCCGTACATACTGGCTTCTAATCACCACCATCTTCTGGTCTTGGTCCATCCCACTTGGACACCAGTCTGTACATACTGGGTTCTAAACACCACCATCTACTGGTCTTCCGTCTATTCCACGTAGACACCAATCTGTCTCATTGGCTTCTAACTCCATCGTCATCGTTTGGTTAAGACATTCGCGGCGATCAGCTAGGGTTACGAGAAACGTCTAGCCTCCCTAGGGTGGGTTGTCCACCAAAGGTTTTCGCAATTGCGGTTGTTCTTGCTTTTAGCTGTAGTTCGACACCTTTATATACTACCTATTTGGGTAAGGCGAAGCAACCGGCGTATGCCTCATTTCAAACGCCAATATTAGTCAAATCTCTCAAGAATGTTTAATTGTTCTTTATCAAAACGATGTAACGCTCAATAAGGCAAACAACTGACGAAGAAAATATTTAATATTAATTATATTTATTTTAATATTTAAGATAATCTTGTTTCTCAACTCAAAATTAATACGGAAAGAGTTAAAAAGCAGTCTTTGTTTTTGTCTGTGTGTGTCCGTCCATTGTTACACTAGTGCGTCGCGTTAGCAGTTAGCCTTGTGTTGATGTGTTAAGAAATCATACAGAACCTTAATATTCTCTTTTTCCATAATATAAAGTGAATATGTGGAAGCATTTTTCGTAATTATGATGCATTTAGTACTTTTGTAGCTTTAAAGCTCTGTTTCATTTTGATATTCCAAAGATTTTTTTTAATATTGTTATTTGAAATGGCTGTTTATATATTGCTTAAGCTATACTACATCTGTATATAGAATAATCCTTGGTTTAGTGGTTTCGTGAAGAAAACTAAGACCTAGACTCCGGCGGGTATAACAAGTATTATGCGCAATAGGCTTAGTGAAACAAAGAGTAAATAATTGAGGCCTGGGGTGAATAAAACTTTTGGCTTTGATTTTCGTGTCTGTAATGAAGAGACATCAACGGTTCAGAGTGAGCCGAAAGTTAAATACACTCTTGAATAATCAGGTTAAGATTTTATAATGGAAGAAAAGATCATGTTGGCAATTAGATTAGTAAAGGGGCTAATGGTAAACGGGTAGTAGCTACAGACAGACTTATTATTCTATTTATGGTGCGCATTGACTATTAGTGCGTCTAGCTACAATTTAGCTTTGGTGTTATTTAACGTTAACATTCAAGTTGGCAAACTAAGAATATTGTTGAGGTGAGACGAGACGATAGAGTTTACACTGCAAACCAGTTGTGAATGTAGATATCAGAATATAGGGTAATCAGCTGAAGCGTAGACTTCATTTCCTGTTCTTTTCCCCATTGACTGATTTCCATGTGTCCAAGATTTATCCTTATTGGATGTAAAATGTCGTCTGCTTTACTGTACATTCGCTATGTTTGGAATACTGCTTCAATATTTCGTAAATTTTTACTTCTAGGTAAATAAGTTTGTAGTAGTACACCTCTTGACTCGGAGAGGTAATATTTTGGTTTTCCCAACTTGTTATATCTATTTTTATATTTATTTTCTTTTTATTTATGTGCTAATTAAATAGATAACGATTTTCCCCGTTTCCTACCTCATGTGTTTCGTTCTCGTTCGGTAGCTATCGCCATCTATGTTATGTTTGACTGGAACGTTTTGGCGGTTAATTCAAATATGGTTTTAGATAGAGCTAACAAAGTGTTAAATGAGCGTTATGCGTTTGATCATTTTAGCATTGCTAAAGGTAATTCGAGGGGATAATCACTATAACTAAACTTTCTCTTTCAAACGTTATAAGATGCGATAAGTGTGCATCGGCATGTTGTAAACTCATCGAGGGGATTATCACTAAAACTATCTGTTCTTCGATTCGCCGGAATATTAGAATTACAGCATAAGTAAGTTTATACGGTTATAATTTTATCACTGTTTATAGTAGGGCATCGAGGGGCTATTAACTCTGATTTTATGCACGGTAAATCATTTAAGCATTGTAAAAGATAGCGCTATTCACTCATTAGGGTAAGTTATAGAGGGGTTATCAACTCATTAGGGTAGGGTATAGAGGGGCTATCAACTCATTAGGGTAGGGTATAGAGGGGCTATTCACTCGTACGATGTGGCTACTATTTCGAGCCTTCAGCCGTCTTGTTTAGCCCCTATTGTTTCACTTTTTTATTATCTTACATATCCCGCACGAGTGTCCTTTCTGCTGGGGCAGCTTTTAAGAAAGGCTAAAAAGTTTCCCGTAGACCGACGTCACAGATAAATCTTTTCACGTGAGATGGTGCCACTCTCTGCATCTGCTATCAGACCAAGAGTTTAGACTGGCGAGAAGCTCGAGACGTGTATACCTCGCGCGTATAGGATTCCCGCGCTTTTTTCCTCACGTCATAGTGATGTCATAAAACGGGCAAACAAGCTCGACAAGACAAAATTGTTGATATATCGAAACGGAGTTTTCGTGATTTTCAATGGATTTTAAAAATAGAAACTTTGGTTCAATTATATTAAAAACTTGATATTTTGAAAGTAGAGACTTGAAAGTGTAACATAATACCGCTTTCGTGGTAAAATATGGTATGAAATTGTAAATTCGCATACCCTTTAAGGTACACTACGTTTCATTTTTTCCATATCTTATAAACTAGACCTTTCGATGAAGGTATAATGTAAGGTATCCTTAACGTTTCCTTTAAGAAAATTTATACATACAAGATATTGAACTGCTCTTTCAAGCGAAAATTCGAGTCAGGTTTGAAAAGAATTCCAAGTGGTATGTCGTTTGAAGGCTCTCCAAGACGAACGTAAAACTGCTTTTTGTCAGCGAAGAGCTTCTTTTTTGTTTTGTCAAGTAACCACAAAATACGTGATCGGTATCCCGAAAGGATCATTCGTTCGTCGAAGAAATGCTTCATAAATTTTTGAAAATCATCAGGATTGTCGTAGAATGTTCTTTCCAAGAAAGTCATTTCCATATTTTTTAAAAAATTGCAATATCCGTACCTCTAAAAATGTCAAAGATTTAATCTTTAAATAATTTATAACATAGGCATTTTGTTTTCGTATGGAAACGACTTTTGCTAAGCAGATCTTTAAAACTACACTATATCGGCAAGCGACGCTATCAAACCTACAAAACCTCAGAAACTTTTAACGGAAACGTTTTGATAAGTTTGGTTAAAGATTTTTAATGTTAAATATCACAACTATTTCAGGCAACCATGATGAACATAAAATAGCAAATGTTTAACGGGGAAGACATTAATTGCAAGAAAAAAACGGCGATAAAAAAGCCACGGGTTGAATGTAGAGACGGGCCCCTGATTTAATCGGGCTTTTTCGACCCGACCCAAAATTAATTTGGGTCGGGTCAGGTAGAGTTTTCATGTCCTAAAATTAAAATCGGGCCGGATCGGGTCGGGTTCACTTTCTATTCGGTCGGGCCCGGGTCGGGTATTTATTAACTTCAAAATAATAGGGCTTTTTATAGACCAAAGGTCCAACCCGACAATTTAAGGTTGGAAAAAATACAACTCAAGTCTCACAAGTTTCGGGCGAGACAGTGGGAGGAGGGCACAACGCGCTAGATGCTAAGCACAATACGGGAATACTCCGTTCCATAAAAGGGGGGTAGGAAAACAGTAACAGTTGACAAAGACTAAGTATATTTTCTTTAGTGGAAAGCAACGTCTTACTATTTTGTGCTTTTTATAAAATGTACAGCTTGGCAACCCTGTTATTGCACGGCGTTTCGGTTATCGGTTTCGCGGCTAGGGTCCCGCTACTTTTATGATTCTTTCTCTCGTCTCGGTTGATTCGGCAAGCTTCGTTTTGAATCTTTTTGTATTGGAAATTGAAATAATTGAACGAAATGCGTTCAGTGCACAAACGACATACAATGGTTTTGTATAGCTATTAGCTCGAACGTGTAATTTGCAGCACAGGGTCAACGCTTGGACCACGTCTCTTGGAGGATAAGTATTCCTAGTATGTAACTATGTATTCTAGTGAAGATCATTATTCCTAGTATGTAACTATGTATTCTAGTGAAGATCATTATTCCTAGTATGTAACTATGTATTCTAGTGTAGATCATTATTCCTAGTATGTAACTATGTATTCTAGTGTAGATCATTATTCCTAGTATGTAACTATGTATTCTAGTGTAGATCATTATTCCTAGTATGTAACTATGTATTCTAGTGTAGATCATTATTCCTAGTATGTAACTATGTATTCTAGTGTAGATCATTATTCCTAGTATGTAACTATGTATTCTAGTGTAGATCATTATTCCTAGTATGTAACTATGTATTCTAGTGTAGATCATTATTCCTAGTATGTAACTATGTATTCTAGTGTAGATCATTATTCCTAGTATGTAACTATGTATTCTAATATAGTGAACTTTAACCCTGTTGTCGATAACGACCTATAAATAGAACCCCCTGCGATAATAAGCGGGAAGAGTACTACGACGCGTGAGCCGGTAAGGCTGACTAGATATTAACTTATCATGTAATCTATGGAACCTAAATAAACTTAGATTTTAGTAAATGTGTCGACTTCATAACCCAACAACGTCGAACTAATCTGAATGGCTCGACTCTATCCAGCCTTACTTTGAATGAATTTTTTATGAGTCAGAGGTTTTTGGTCCGATTCCGATCCGAGCCCGTTCGGGACTTTCGGGTCGGGACGGGTTTTTAGCCACATCAGAAGTAAATAGATTATAAACAAGAAGTTAATATCTCCCCAGCATGGGCGCGTTATGAAAGTTGAGGTTCACGCTCCTATTCCGCGGCAGCGCACAAATGGCGTAGCACCTAGCGAACCACTTGACATGTACCTAACGTATCTAGTGTCGCGCCGCTCAGACAAAGTAGTGCGGGTTGTTGAAGGTTTAATCGACGCGCATGCGTTCTAAAGGTAATTTCAATCAGCTGTCTGCTGTGAGACTGTAACAGTATAGCCTAGGCCTAGTACAAAATCTGTGAAGACTACACGTGATTGCCTATGAATGTGATAAAATAGTAATATGAAAAATGGATAAGGAATATGATTATGACGAATTCGTAAAACAAAAAGATGAACGTAAAACAATACTACAATGTTGGGAGAGCCAAGGACGTTTGAAAACTTTTGTTTGCAACATGATGGAAGAGTATGCGGTATTATTCGTAGGTTTCAGATAAAAATTGCACTGGGTCGATACCGAAGGCGAAACTAAAATCGTTTTTTACGCGGCATTATGAAACTAATTACAGTTTTAGACTTTAGTATTTTAATATAATTTACCATAATTCAGCAATTACCCGCACTACTACGGCGCCATTTTCCATCACGTAAGCGCGGCTACCAATGATATTGCCCTAAATTTACTCCCATGATGCTCAGTAATTTGTACTGCTTTCCAATATCTCTTGTCGCTTCTATTACGTCATGCGAACATCCTATTGGTTACAAGCAAGCCACGTGATACTCGATACTCATTTTACATAGCATGCAGGCGGGAAGGTATGATTGACTTAAAGCTATTAACTTTTTGATATCTATTTACTTTTGGCCACATCGTATGATGTACATCTACGATGAGGCTCTTAGTTTGACCTGCCCGGTTGTTGTAGTAGTAGTAGTAGGGGTGTCACAGTAGCGCCTTTGGCAGTATAAATGTAAGTTTCAAACACTTGAGAACGTCATCGCCTGGGGATTAAATTGGCCATTAAGGCTCGATTAACGTCTACTGTATCCGCAGTAACTATCTTTTTAACACCGACCGGGGAGCAATCTAACAAAATTTACTTCATTAAAATTTAATTTTTTTCGTAATTTAAAATCTTACTCAGAGCGAGATGCCGATAAGATTCAGGTACCACAGTCTGTCGAGAGTTATTCCGAGACTAATGTAATAGGTGAGGTGATATCACCAACCCCTGTCGTGCGTGATGCCGACTTCAAACCCGATAGTGCGTTAGCGTAGTTAGTAATGAGGAGCAATCATATTAGTGATATTAACCACAATGAACAATTGCCCCCTAATGTACGTTGCCTTCGGCCACGTGACCCGATTACCGGTAGGGTTAAATGTTAAAAAAAAATTTTTTGTTTTGAAAGAATATCTTTCTCTGGGAGAGGGTCTCTCACGGACCTTTAGTGGTCGATATCTGACCATCGTGTCATGATACTTTAATTGCGCAATGTAAATATATGTTAGGCTTAAATTTTCTTAAACCACTAGTTTTTGTAAATATATAATATGTTAAATAGAAAATATGTTAAATCACTAGTGTTTTTTTTTTTGTAATTATTAGTTAAATTGAATTGCTCTTGCATGCTTAGTTTTAGTGTTATCCTAGAATTATTGTTTTAAAATTTTCATTACGATTCACCACTAAAGTAAATTTTTTTTTCATGGTGATCTCGTATGATTAAATTTTTGTTTGTTTGTTTATTTTTAACCACAAACGTAATTGTCTCTTTTTGTGGTCATTATGTATCTTACCTTATAATCCCCTTAACGTAATGATTTTATTTTTATTTGTTATTTGTTCTGATTTGAATTAGTTATAACGTGTTTTCCAATGAGCCAGAGGCCTAGCTAACCTTTGTGTTTTATTGTATAACTCTTGTTAACGTAGTTCGAATGTCGATATGAAATCGTATCACTTTACATTTTTTTTTGCATCAGTTTTTTTTCCAAAGTGTTGTTAATTGTTTCAAGTTTCACTCAGATGTTGTTTACCAATAGTGTTGTTGAGCGGGGACGCTCAAACTTAAGTCGGGAGGAGTGTAACGAGCAAAATTTAGGATAAGCCTAAAGCCTACTTTTACACCGAAATATCCTTATGGCTGGTTTTCCCCCACTTCCCCCCCTATTTGTAAAAATCTACCTGGCTGGTTGAAACCCTCGCGCCCGAGCAAGATAGTTAAAAAACCCAAGGATGAACTCGTTGAGTGGCCCTTTGGGGCACACGTGACCCCAAAGGATGAGAAGCTCAACATATGACGAGAGGAGAGAATTTTTTAAAAAGAGAGTAGAAGACAGAGTTGGATCTGGAACTGAAGGAGAAGGTGGTCAAGGACTGACCCACCCCGCGTAAATCTAAAATAAAAATGTGCGGTCGTATATACTTCTCCGCGTCCACAAATAAATTTAAATGTGCGGCCTAATAAGAATTCTCCACGAAACTAACGGAATCAACTTAAATATCTTCAAGACCATCAACATAATCATCTTTAATAAAATGCTAGCACGCGTATCGTGAAACCGTGAGTCTCAAAACTTTAAATACGATAAGGGTTAACCAGCCAGAAACTTAAATGTTATTCTTGTTTTTAAATTCATTACTCTAAAATCTATTTCAATAAACAACACTAATTTATCTGTTAATTAGGGTCGAACCTGGTCTCAATAGTTTTTATCTTAATTTAATCAATAGCTTTAAGCACAATGCGAACGTACTATAACTTTACCCATTTAATTTAATATTTACCCTAGACAACTTAATTAATAATCTTTAGTTTTAATTTTAGTATAAAGTAGTAAAGTAAAGAAAATATGTTCCATTTTGACATATTTTCTTTACTTTATACTAAAATTTAGATTAAATACTTTTATCTAAAGATTATTAATTAAGTTGTCTAGGGTAAATAATATATTAATTGGTAAAGTTAGTATGTTCGCATTGTGCTTAAAAAGCTATTGATTAAATTGAAATTAAAAACTAATGAGACCAGGTTCGACCCTTGTTAATAGATAAATTAGTGTTGTTTATTTAAAATGGATTTTAGAGAGATGAGTTTAAAATAATAATAACATAATAGTTTCTGGCTGGTTAACCCTTATAAAAATTTAACTTTGTGACTCACGGTTTACGCGACACGCGTGCTAGCATTGTTCTTTGAAGATTATAAGGTTGATCGTCTTGAAGATGTTTAGATTGATTGTATTGGAAGATGTAGTCCTCAATTCCGTTGGTTACGTGGAGACTTATTTTCATGTCGCACATTTTAAATTATTTATCGACGCGAAGAAGTATATCCGCCCGCACATTTATAATTTAGCTTTACGCGGGTGCAAAATGGAACATATTTTCTTTACTTTACTACTTTATACTAAAATTAAAACTAAAGATTATTAATTAAGTTGTCTAGGGTAAATATTAAATTAAATGGGTAAAGTTATAGTACGTTCGCATTGTGCTTAAAGCTATTGATTAAATTAAGATAAAAACTATTGAGACCAGGTTCGACCCTAATTAACAGATAAATTAGTGTTGTTTATTGAAATAGATTTTAGAGTAATGAATTTAAAAACAAGAATAACATTTAAGTTTCTGGCTGGTTAACCCTTATCGTATTTAAAGTTTTGAGACTCACGGTTTCACGATACGCGTGCTAGCATTTTATTAAAGATGATTATGTTGATGGTCTTGAAGATATTTAAGTTGATTCCGTTAGTTTCGTGGAGAATTCTTATTAGGCCGCACATTTAAATTTATTTGTGGACGCGGAGAAGTATATACGACCGCACATTTTTATTTTAGATTTACGCGGGGTGGGTCAGTCCTTGACCACCTTCTCCTTCAGTTCCAGATCCAACTCTGTCTTCTACTCTCTTTTTAAAAAATTCTCTCCTCTCGTCATATGTTGAGCTTCTCATCCTTTGGGGTCACGTGTGCCCCAAAGGGCCACTCAACGAGTTCATCCTTGGGTTTTTTAACTATCTTGCTCGGGCGCGAGGGTTTCAACCAGCCAGGTAGATTTTTACAAATAGGGGGGGAAGTGGGGGAAAACCAGCCATAAGGATATTTCGGTGTAAAAGTAGGCTTTAGGCTTATCCTAAATTTTGCTCGTTACACTCCTCCCGACTTAAGTTTGAGCGTCCCCGCTCAACAACACTATTGGTAAACAACATCTGAGTGAAACTTGAAACAATTAACAACACTTTGGAAAAAAAACTGATGCAAAAAAAAATGTAAAGTGATACGATTTCATATCGACATTCGAACTACGTTAACAAGAGTTATACAATAAAACACAAAGGTTAGCTAGGCCTCTGGCTCATTGGAAAACACGTTATAACTAATTCAAATCAGAACAAATAACAAATAAAAATAAAATCATTACGTTAAGGGGATTATAAGGTAAGATACATAATGACCACAAAAAGAGACAATTACGTTTGTGGTTAAAAATAAACAAACAAACAAAAATTTAATCATACGAGATCACCATGAAAAAAAAATTTACTTTAGTGGTGAATCGTAATGAAAATTTTAAAACAATAATTCTAGGATAACACTAAAACTAAGCATGCAAGAGCAATTCAATTTAACTAATAATTACAAAAAAAAAAACACTAGTGATTTAACATATTTTCTATTTAACATATTATATATTTACAAAAACTAGTGGTTTAAGAAAATTTAAGCCTAACATATATTTACATTGCGCAATTAAAGTATCATGACACGATGGTCAGATATCGACCACTAAAGGTCCGTGAGAGACCCTCTCCCAGAGAAAGATATTCTTTCAAAACAAAAAATTTTTTTTTAACATTTAACCCTACCGGTAATCGGGTCACGTGGCCGAAGGCAACGTACATTAGGGGGCAATTGTTCATTGTGGTTAATATCACTAATATGATTGCTCCTCATTACTAACTACGCTAACGCACTATCGGGTTTGAAGTCGGCATCACGCACGACAGGGGTTGGTGATATCACCTCACCTATTACATTAGTCTCGGAATAACTCTCGACAGACTGTGGTACCTGAATCTTATCGGCATCTCGCTCTGAGTAAGATTTTAAATTACGAAAAAAATTAAATTTTAATGAAGTAAATTTTGTTAGATTGCTCCCCGGTCGGTGTTAAAAAGATAGTTACTGCGGATACAGTAGACGTTAATCGAGCCTTAATGGCCAATTTAATCCCCAGGCGATGACGTTCTCAAGTGTTTGAAACTTACATTTAAGTCGAAAACTATCATAACAGAAGAGCCTGGGTCAACTAAAGTGTCACATACTCTAACACCGAAACAAAGAGCAATCCAAGCTAATTGGGGAAGATCAAAGTCTTCTCCCAATACGTAGTTAACTACGGGACCTATTGGTTGTGTCCGGTAGGGGCGCCCGTGTTTCGCCCTCCCGGTTGTACGTTTCCGTGCTCCCTGTTTTTCTTCCATTCAGGGCATTTTGGTTTAGCGTGCCCCTCTTTACCACACTTATAACAGGTAGGAACAAAGGGGGCTGCTTCTGCATTAAGGGTAGAAGCTGGTTGGTTCTGTGAGGGAACCGTACTTTGAACTGGGACTTTACAATGAAACTGGTAATGTCCAGTTTGACCACAGTTCATGCAAATTACGTCAGCCCTCTTTGAGCTTGTAGAATTTTTAACCTGGGATGAACTGGGACGTTGTTCCTGAGATGCGTGAGATACCTTTACCGCATCGCTAATTAATTCCCTAACACGGTTATATGAGTTCGTGGACAAGAGTTTTTTGGTTTCTGGTTCTAAACCTCGGCGCACTAAGCGCACCTGTTCCTTATCGGAAGGGGCTTCAGACAATTTTCTAATTAGGGCTAAAATTGCTTCACCATAAACTGCTGGATTTTCGCCAGATCTTTGATAACGTCTGTCAATTTGATCATAAATATGGTCATCGTCAGTTTCTTGCTGAAATTCAGCTATAACAGCGTTAGAAAAATCGGCGAAATTACTAAACGCACCCTGACTTTCAAACCATTCAAACGCAGACCCCGTGAGCATATTAGGAATCCACCTTTTAATAAAAATATCCTCGGGGCAATCCCTACTAACGAAAATTTGGCGGGCTTTTGTTAGGAAATCTTTAACACCTAACCCTGTAGTGGACCCTGAAAAATTTGGTAACTGGACTGCGGGAACCCAAGAATTTGGAAGCCCCGTTTGATTATGTGATGGGGTTGTACTACCCAATGAAGCAATCGGTGGTATTAAATGGGCTGCACTAACAATGGAGCCAGGGGGAGTTGGGTTTAAATTCAGTTGCGGATTAAAACCAAAATTTTGATTTCCCGCCAAAACACTACTTGCACTACTTGGTAACAAAGGAATAAGTGGATTTGCAACATTAGGATTAATTGGCGCTAATACTGATTGTGAAAGTGGATTAACATTAACCGAGGGAGCTGTACTAATTGTAGAGACTACGGGAGTTGCTATTCCTTGAGTGGGCGGTAAGATAGCGATTGCAGGTGTACTTGAGACAGGTGTGTTTGAGGTCATAACAGGTGGTGTGGGCAAATTATTTTGAGCTTGTAATATCAACTGATTAGATTGATGCATCGCAACCACTTGATTAGTTAATAAAGCTACATGTTGCATTAAAGCTTGCATTTGGGCTTGAATTGCTAGCATTGGGTCATTAACCGAAGTTGTGTTCGAGGAATTCGCCATAGGTGGCGTGACCTGATTACTTGACAAGGGGTTATTGACCATAGATACCATAGTAGTGGGAGCGGTTAAGGTCGCACTCGTATTTATCAAACTACTTTGGCTTGAACTAAAGGGCAAGCTACAAGTATTCACCATTGTCGATATGGGCAAAGGGGTGTTTACTCCCAAAGTTAACAAAGAGGTACTGCATGTAGTACCACCTGAAGTGGGGGGAGTTTGCGAACCTGCTTGAAGGCTAGCACTGGTAGAGCTAGGTAAGACAGGGTTAGCTTGGGATAAGGGGTTGATAACACTAGTCGAAGGGGTTAAATTATTTGACGCCATTGTAAGGCGTGAAGTTTTGGGGATTTTAGATTTCAGCTTAAAGCTTCTCTTAACAACAGGGACAAGATAATTTTTCCTGTGACGACGCTTTACTCTTTCTTCCCTCTCAAAATTTTTCCACGATCTATAACACGTGTTACAACTCGTTTCCCTACTATACTGGGGTTGGCAAATATCGTGTTCTGGACGAAAAGGCATAGGCCTTACAAAGGGGATTAAAAATAAAATTCGCAGAATGGAATTTCCCTCAAAAATAAAATTTGTCACGCAAATAAAAGATTTTTAAAGAAAGGAAAAAAAAACTTTTTACGTGAAAAATATGTGACAAACAAAAAGCTAAACTTTGACCCTCAAAATTTATACTCTTGAAACCAGGACCTCTGGGCATGAAAAACAAAAGAACTCATCGATTAAGCTAGAAAAATCACCGCCGTACCCTTACCCAAAGGAAATACGTAACCACATAAATTCAAGGTGTTACAGTAGCTAATCGAGAGAGAAATTTAAATTTCTAACTTAAACTAATTTCATATTAGAATTTTGGTTACAATGGTAACCTTGAGATTTCAGTTTCATGGAAATTTTCCACAATGAACAATAAAAAAGTTTAAACGATCATAGTTGATCAAAAATGGGCCATAATTAAAATTAACACTAATTTTATCTCTGGGAGAGTCTTTTTTGTGATCCCGGACGGACCCCCAAAATGGAACATATTTTCTTTACTTTACTACTTTATACTAAAATTAAAACTAAAGATTATTAATTAAGTTGTCTAGGGTAAATATTAAATTAAATGGGTAAAGTTATAGTACGTTCGCATTGTGCTTAAAGCTATTGATTAAATTAAGATAAAAACTATTGAGACCAGGTTCGACCCTAATTAACAGATAAATTAGTGTTGTTTATTGAAATAGATTTTAGAGTAATGAATTTAAAAACAAGAATAACATTTAAGTTTCTGGCTGGTTAACCCTTATCGTATTTAAAGTTTTGAGACTCACGGTTTCACGATACGCGTGCTAGCATTTTATTAAAGATGATTATGTTGATGGTCTTGAAGATATTTAAGTTGATTCCGTTAGTTTCGTGGAGAATTCTTATTAGGCCGCACATTTAAATTTATTTGTGGACGCGGAGAAGTATATACGACCGCACATTTTTATTTTAGATTTACGCGGGGTGGGTCAGTCCTTGACCACCTTCTCCTTCAGTTCCAGATCCAACTCTGTCTTCTACTCTCTTTTTAAAAAATTCTCTCCTCTCGTCATATGTTGAGCTTCTCATCCTTTGGGGTCACGTGTGCCCCAAAGGGCCACTCAACGAGTTCATCCTTGGGTTTTTTAACTATCTTGCTCGGGCGCGAGGGTTTCAACCAGCCAGGTAGATTTTTACAAATAGGGGGGGAAGTGGGGGAAAACCAGCCATAAGGATATTTCGGTGTAAAAGTAGGCTTTAGGCTTATCCTAAATTTTGCTCGTTACACATGCAGGCGGGAAGGTATGATTGACTTAAAGCTATTAACTTTTTGATATCTATTTACTTTTGGCCACATCGTATGATGTACATCTACGATGAGGCTCTTAGTTTGACCTGCCCGGTTGTTGTAGTAGTAGTAGTAGGGGTGTCACAGTAGCGCCTTTGGCAGTATAAAATTTTTCGATCGTCATTGAAGGGAAAGTGAAAGGTGGAGAATTGTGAAGTTGATATTTTTCGTTCGTCTACTTAAAAGGAAGGGAATTATGATAGTTTGGTTAAGCCATATACTCTCCCATAAAAAATCCTCTCACCCGTCGACAATAAGAGTTTGACAGCTCCCCTCTTTCAACATTCAAAGAAATGGAGGGAGATTTTGAAAGCAAAAGCAAGTATTTACTGACGTTCTTTTTAGAATGGTCTTAAGGCACCGGGATATTACAATTATTTGGTGTTTTACCGAATTCTTTCTCTTTCAAACGCTTCTGGCCATAAGTTCATGTTAGAAATTTATAAGATGCGAAAATTATGCGTCGGCATAAGTCTATGTCATAAACTAAAACTTTCTGTACCAGAAGTAAATGAACCGAAGTTACCGGAGAGGGCAAAATTTGTATAATGCGTTTTCCATAACGTGGGGGTAGTAAAAATCAAGGTAGCTGTACCTCTACCTGAATCGTCTCGAAATTTAACGCTGGCACCAAAGACCATAGTTACAGCTTAGTTACAAATTCGCGCAATATCGTTAGTATGAATAAATAGTCGTTGTTTCAGAAATAGGCGTCTGCTTCTATCTTAGGAGCCTAGGCCCTAGGCTTACGTTCGATAATGGATGAAAACATATGGGATGATCTTTTGAAATACCTTTCAAATGTTAATCGACCATTTGTGACTTCAAGTCGGGAAAGATTTATTGAAATTCTAAAGTCAGACATTGGACAAAAGTATGTTAAAAGTATTCTTATCCTACTCGAAAAGTTTTTCAAAGAGTGTGAACCTCTCCCCAAAAGAATCTTCCGAGGGAAAAAGTCGCCATTTTTAAAAACTCTAATTCCCGGAAAATCCGGTTACTCGAACATTGGCCGCTTGGTGGCGTTTTCAAAATTGTTGTGACTCGAAAGAGCAGAGGAGCGAGACTATCGTCGGGGTTGAAATATGGGGGTTTGTGAGGAACTTGTGCTTAATGAATAAACAATAGGACTCCGGTAACTTCGGTTCATTTACTTCTGTCTGTACGTGTATTAATTGAGCGTTAAGTACGTAATCATTTTAGCACTGTTAAAGGTAACTCGACCATCGAGGGGGTAATCACTGTTAAAGGTAACTCGACCATCGAGGGGGTAATCACTGTTAAAGGTAACTCGACCATCGAGGGGGTAATCACTGTTAAAGGTAACTCGACCATCGAGGGGGTAATCACTGTTAAAGGTAACTCTACCATCGAGGGGGTAATCACTGTTAAAGGTAACTCTACCATCGAGGGGGTAATCACTGTTAAAGGTATCTTGTCCTAATTTACGTACGTTACGATCATACGATGTGGCTAATATTTTTGTCCTGACAAACTTGTTTAAATTCCATAAAAAATTTGGGTAGGTTTGGGTCGTTCTCGTTTTCAAATTTAATAAGTTCGGGCCGAGCCGGGTTTGATTTTAGTTATTTTTTTCTGGTCGGGTTGGGCTCATTTTCAAATTTAATAGGGTCGTGTCGGGTTGAATTCAATTTCAAATTCCGGGTTTTTATTTTAATTTTTTTTCGGGTCGGGTTAAGTTTATAATTTTAAAGTTTGGACTCGGGCTGGGTCGGGTCGGGTCGAAAAGAAAGTCGACCCGACTCCTCTAGTTGAATGTTTACGCCCAATTTATTGGCAATATACACCAATGAGCATTTTTTACAATCAAAAACATTTTTTTTTTAAACTTTTTATGACTCCTCCTTTATATGTATGTATTTTTCCCATTAAAGTATTACCATTAAACTATATAACTGGGTCACGCAAACAGCATTTGTGTGAAATTTACCTTGGCATTCCTTTTTCGTCCGTAATGACAAGCACTTCCCAAACCATCGGCCCTCCACAGCAGAAGTTTGGAATTCGGGTACAATTCCAGGTCCTTAATTCCTTGGATCAAATACTTATTTGAGGGCAAGAAGTTGGTTTTAACACCACAGCCGAAAAGTGTCGATAAAAAGAAGCAAGACAACCAAATGTATAGGATCGTGGTACGAGCCGTTATCCTGAAGTTTGTAGTAACGAATACAGGACCATCTAAATTGGAATAGAGAATATCCTAATTAAAGATTGAAATGCTATTGGGGGGGGGGCACCCTTACCCAGTTTTCATCTTATTATTCCGAACTTTTAGAGCGAATCTTACATTTTAGTCGTTCTTTCCACTTCTATCAGAAGCCGATTAGGCTTCACAAATGAAGTACGTAACATATGCCTGAGCGAACTACACGATATATTCTAAGCTCCTAGGAAAGAACCATTGAGATATACAGGGTGTTTCTGGAAAGTCTGGCACAAATTAACAGGCATGTTCCTTGGGTCAAAAGGAGTCCGAAAGGTCCTATGACGTTTTGGGGTAAAGCGCTCCGTTGCGACGTTATGGGCTCTCAAAAGTAGACCGAAAAACAAGGAGATTTTGCAGAATTATAGCACTAGTATTGTGGTTTTACCCCAATTGTTTTCGATTATTGAGCATAAGGCAATGGTCGAAATAAGTTCAAACCTTGTGGAAGACCGTGAACATGTTAAACGGCCAAAAGCGTTAATCCCTTTGTTTTTATTAATGATTGTAATTAAAGGTAAGGAAAGTAGCTCAGATATCGGTTACTTGTTTGTTCAGATGTACTGGTAACTGACCAGTCTTTTATTCTTTATTTGAATTGGACACATTACTTTTACAATAATTCGAATGAACCCCATTACTTTTACAATAATTCGAATGAACCCCATTACTTTTACAATATTAATTCGAATGAAATCCTGAAGTTTTACAATAATTCGAAAGAACCCCTTAAATTTTACAATAAATCGAATCGAACCCATTAATTTTACAATAATTCGAATCAAACCCATTACATTTACAATAATCCTAATTGAACCCATTACATTTACAATAATTCGAATTGAACCCATTACATTTACAATAATTCGAATTGAACCCATTACATTTACAATAATTCGAATTGAACCCATTACATTTACAATAATTCGAATTGAACCCATTACATTTACAATAATTCGAATTTCCCCCCTGCTGTTTTGGTCTAAACATTAGGGTAGTTTTCAACGTCAGAAATTGTATGTTTTTTACAGACGGCTTAATTGTGTGTACCTTAACGTGCTTCATGGCGTACGCGCGCAAGTTTGCTTAAACGTTGATGGTGCCCATTTTGAACAATTTTTGTAGAACAATGTAATTGGGTTTCATTGGAATTATTGTAAAAGTAATGGGGTTCGATTCGAATTATTGTAAAAGTAATGGGGTTCGATTCGAATTATTGTAAAAGTAATGGGGTTCGATTCGAATTATTGTAAAAGTAATGGGGTTCGATTCGAATTATTGTAAAAGTAATGGGGTTCGATTCGAATTATTGTAAAAGTAATGGGGTTCGATTCGAATTATTGTAAAAGTAATGGGGTTCGATTCGAATTATTGTAAAAGTAATGGGGTTCGATTCAAATTATTGTAAAAGTAATGGGGTTCGATTCGAATTATTGTAAAAGTAATGGGGTTCGATTCGAATTATTGTAAAAGTAATGGGGTTCGATTCGAATTATTGTAAAAGTAATGGGGTTCGATTCGAATTATTGTAAATGTAATGGGTTCGATTCGAATTATTGTAAATGTAATGGGTTCGATTCGAATTATTGTAAATGTAATGGGTTCGATTCGAATTATTGTAAATGTAATGGGTTCGATTCGAATTATTGTAAATGTAATGGGTTCGATTCGAATTATTGTAAATGTAATGGGTTCAATTCGAATTATTGTAAATGTAATGGGTTCAATTCGAATTATTGTAAAATTAATGGGTTCGATTCAAATTATTGTAAAATTAATGGGTTCGATCCAAATTATTGTAAAATTAATGGGTTCGATTCAAATTATTGTAAAATTAATGGGTTCGATTCGAATTATTGTAAAAGTAATGGGGTTCGATTCGAATTATTGTGAAAGTAATGGGGTTCGATTCGAATTATTGTAAAAGTAATGGGGTTCGATTCGAATTATTGTAAAAGTAATGAGGTTCGATTCGAATTATTGTAAATGTAATGGGTTCGATTCGAATTATTGTAAATGTTATGGGTTCGATTCGAATTATTGTAAAATTAATGGGTTCGATTCAAATTATTGTAAAATTAATGGGTTCGATTCAAATTATTGTAAACTTAATGGGTTCGATTCGAATTATTGTAAAAGTCATGGGGTTCGATTCGAATTATTGTGAAAGTAATGGGGTTCGATTCGAATTATTGTTAAAGTAATGAGGTTCGATTCGAATTATTGTAAATGTAATGGGTTCGATTCGAATTATTGTAAAAGTAATGGGGTTCGATTCGAATTATTGTAAAAGTAATGAGGTTCGATTCGAATTATTGTAAATGTAATGGGTTCGATTCGAATTATTGTAAATGTAATGGGTTCGATTCGAATTATTGTAAATGTAATGGGTTCAATTCGAATTATTGTAAATGTAATGGGTTCAATTCGAATTATTGTAAATGTAATGGGTTCAATTCGAATTATTGTAAATGTAATGGGTTCAATTCGAATTATTGTAAATGTAATGGGTTCGATTCAAATTATTGTAAAATTAATGGGTTCGATTCAAATTATTGTAAAATTAATGGGTTCGATTCAAATTATTGTAAAATTAATGGGTTCGATTCCAATTATTGTAAAATTAATGGGTTCGATTCCAATTATTGTAAAATTAATGGGGTTCATTCGAATTATTGTAAAAGTAATGTGTCCAATTCAAATAAAGAATAAAAGACTGGTCAGTTACCAGTACATCTGAACAAACAAGTAACCGATATCTGAGCTACTTTCCTTACCTTTAATTACAATCATTAATAAAAACAAAGGGATTAACGATTTGGCCGTTTAACACGTTCATTGTCTTCCACTAGGTTTGAACTTATTTCAATCATTGCCTTATGCTCAATAATCGAAAACAATTGGGTCAAAACCACAATTCTAGTGCTATAATTCTGCAAAATCTTGTTTTTCGGCTTACTTTTGAGAGCCCATAACGTCGCAACGGAGCGCTTTACCCCAAAACGTCATAGGACCTTTCGGTCTCCTTTTGACCCAAGGAACATGCCTGTTAATTTGTGCCAGACTTTCCAGAAACACCCTGTATGTTCTGAACTCAATGGAAAGAACCTCCCCACACGAGGAGGAAAATAATTCGGTAACGCGGTTCCTTTCACCGTCTCTACCTTAAGAACCGATTTACCAAGTACATAAATTCGAGAAGTACTATAAAGACTGATTAGGGTGTGTAAAATATTCTTTAGGTAAAACTACTCATAATATCATAAGTTAATAATGCCTCTAAGTACACAAATACGGGTTAAAACTGGGCATCTTCTGCAGGCTTCTGTGACGTCAGAACTCGTATAGCGCTAAGATCCGAAGAGAGAAAATTTTGAAATTTCTGTCGCGGTGCAGCCACCAAGCGGTCGAGACGAAAAAAATCATCCAGTGGAATAAAGGAGATTTTTACGTTTCGTATAGGCAGGCACTGGGGGGGAACGAATTTTACTTGAGCAACCCCAAATCCCTCTCTCTCTCGTGAGATAGAGGCGGTTTCAGTCCTGAAACATTCTAAAAGGGATAAAAGAAACGCTAGGCTAGGCGGTACAATTTTGTATTGAAGTTGAGGTGATAAATGATACGGAGAGAGTATAGGGTTTCATTAAAGGGAGCCAGACAAACACTATTGCCATAGAAGTGGAAGCGATCTGTGAGCTTAGACATTTCAGATGAAAGGTCTTAGGCAAAATTGAATTGGAGCGCAGCTCTGAATTCAAAGTAATTGCTATCATTTCAATTACCCCCCCCCCCCAAATTATTTAAATTCAATCATGCAAAAATTGAAGGTAAAAATTTCCTGAGCGAGCGAAGCGAGGTCCGCGTTTTTTGATCTGACCAGGGAGGAGGAATGTTGTACAACATTCCTTCTCCCTGATCTGACCAAACGAGATCTCGCTAATTCTGTGTTATAGGATTATATAGGATTTATACGATTTTAAAAGTTTCAATATAGCATAGCCCACTCGATCACGAGCAGCGCAGCCTTACCCGATCTATATACACGTATAATAGGTTCGCGGATTAATCAGGGTTGAAAGTATTTGATGTTTGATACTGCTGAGACGGATTGTGGATTGGAGACAAGGCCCCAACTGCCTGAAACGGGGTAGTCGGCACATAGGGGGACGACAAGATACTTATTCCTTGTAACTTTGTCGATACAGACGCTTCGATAACCGGAATGAGCTACACTTCCGACTTCACACAGTATATCGGACAAAATCAGACTTTTTAAATTTAAGGTTTTTAAACAGAATATTAAAATGGTCCTAATTGCCATGTTTCATGAACGCTGGATCTCTAAAGGGACCGGAAAACGCCCGCCTTCCACTGTACAAACCGAGTCCTCTCTAGCATAGCGTCGGGGGAATTGATGGGGGTTGTGAATTTGGGAACACTCAAGGCCATTCGGTCTTTTGTGATTCTGAATAAACCTATTGAAAAGAAATTTAAACGACCTTGGCCGTACCCGTTTTTTTTATTTATTTTTTTACAAAGCAAACGTGCTATAGAGAAAAATCTATTCCGTTTACCAGTCCCTTTAGAGATCCAGCGTTCATGCATGTTTTAAGCTGCGTATAGCATGATTAAATAAAAGGCACGCTGTGTGCAGTGTTGTAGGGGGTAATTTACTACCTCTGATGGCTAGATCTAGGAGGATATAGGGGTGAGGGAGTCTTCGACTGCCCGTTTTCCCATTGTAACGCGCTTACAGATTATCAGCCGTGGTTTCCCCCCTTTTTCACTCGTTCTGGGAGATTCTTAGCCGCGCAACTAGTTCCGCGCACATCGTCATCGGGCTTCGTCAGTTCGTTTGTTTTAATTTTTGGTAAAGGCTGCGTCGCGCTGCAATTTTTTAGTGCTTTAACGGAACATATATCGTTATTTTATTTTTTATTAATAGTAAATCATGGTTCCTAGATAAAACTGAATCAAAGGTAACGGTTTTTACCTCTCCGAGTGACGTATGTCACGGAGAGGTTCTGTAACGATCGTGTGTGTGTCTGTGTGTGTGTCTGTTGTTACACCCACGTGACCGCGTTCGCAGTTTCCAAATCGGAGCACACGTGTTCGCCATTTCCGAACTGCTTTCACAGTCACGGAAATGGCTCCTCTACTTGAGTTCTCACACCACCATCTTCTGGTCTTTGTCCATCCCACTTGGACACCAGTCTGTACATACTGGCTTCTAAACACCACCATCTACTGGTCTTCCGTCTATTCCACATAGACACCAATCTGTCTCATTGGCTTCTAACTCCATCGTCATCGTTTGGTTTAAGACATTCGCGGCGATCAGCTAGGGTTACGAGAAACGTCTAGCCTCCCTAGGGTGGGTTGTCCACCAAAGGTTTTCGCAATTGCGGTTGTTCTTGCTTTTAACTGTAGTTCGACACCCTTATATACTACCTATTTGAGTAAGGCGAAGCAAAGAGGGTAGAAAGAGGGGGAGTTGAAGCTAGCGGCTTTGGGAAGGCATTTTGAGTGTTCTCGCTTTTCTTTTTTATTTATTTGTTATATTTTCCTTCTAATATCTGGTTCACCATATTTCAAACAATAAGAGGGCAGAGAAAGATGCGCGCGCACACCGGAAGCTTAGAGGTAAACTATGAAAGCGAGAACACTCCAGCCAAGCCTTCTACTCCCCCTCTTTCTACCCTCTTTGCTTGCACGCTTTATTGCGCTAGCGACATTTTTAAAACACCGATTACCGGAGAAAAGCGTTCAGCAAAGCTATGACGACAGAGCTCACCGGTTAACGTTTTCCAAAATCCGCTGTCTTTTTTGGTGAGCTCTGCTGAAGGCAGTAAGATCAGTGAAAGGTCTGATCGTAATCGGATTATAGCTTCGTGTTTTCATGCGTTATATGGTGCGCATTTACTTTCAGTGCGTGTAGCCACAAATATCTTTGGTGTTATGTAACGTTAACAGTCATATTGACAAACTAAGAAAATCGTTTAGGTGAAACTAGAGGATAGTGTTTACACGGCAACCCTGTTGTGAATCTGGCTTTGGACATAGAGGGTATACAGTTGAGGAGTAGAAAATTGGGCCTTTACAAACACTTAAAGGTAATATCCCTCCAAATTTTTATCTCTTCATTTCCCGTTTTTCTCCCATCGGATGATTTTAATGTGTACAAGTATATCCTTATTGGATGTAAAATGTCGTCTGATTTACAGTATATTCGCTATGCTTTGTATACCTCTTTAATATTTCATAAAATTAACTTCAGTATTTGTTCATAAAAAAAAAGAAACATTTCCATATCTGGGTAAATAAGTTTGTAAGTAGGCCTCCTCTTGACTCGGAGAGGTAAAAGTTTGGTTTTCCCAACTTGTTTACTCTATCCCTATAACAGAAGTGAGATGAGACCAGAAGTACTGAGCTAACCAAATTCTTCACTCGGCGAAGGAGAATATTCTTGATAACACAAGAGCGGTTGGCCCTCTAGTAGCGGTTTCTGAATTTTCCCTCCAAAACGTGAGACGCTCGCGGTGGTAGACGGCCGAACTAGATTCAAGGAGCCGCGTCCGTGTTCGGCCGCTTTAGGTTGAGGGGAAGGGGGTAGGAAATTATTTTGGAACTCGACCAATTTTTTTCTCTGTAGTGTAGGCGCGTGGGAAGCGGCATAAAATCCTCAAATTTGTTCACTAGTGCCAGGATCTATTACTAATGCTAGAGCCCTTCACTTCTAGTGTCATCTCGCTTCTGCCTATACCAAAAACTCTAGTAGATAAAGTGTTTACAGGAGTCCATCACACTTGGAGTACAAAAATCAAGCTTTCCCCCATACCCTCTTCAGGGCTCAATTGAGTCAAAGACCGCGACGCTAGCGCCACCACACAAATTCTCGTCTCTGAGAGAGCCGTGCGATAGTGGCGGTTCCAAGAGAGAAAAAGTTGGGAAAACCAAAATATTACCTCTCCGAGTCAAGAGAAGGCCTACTTACAAACTTATTTACCCAGATATGGAAATGTTTCTTTTTTTTAAGAACAAATACTGTAGTTAATTTTATGAAACATTAAAGAGCTATACAAAGCATAGCGAATATACTGTAAATCAGACGACATTTTACATCCAATAAGGATATACTTGTACAGTACACATTAAAATCATCCGATGGGGGAAAAACGGAAAATGAAGAGATAAAACTTTGGAGGGGATATTACTTTTACGTGTTTGTAAAGGCCCAAATTTCCTACTCCTCAACTGCATACCCTCTATGTTCAAAGCCAGATTCACAACAGGGTTGCAGTGTAAACATGACACTTCTAACAGCGCTGAGCTCTGCTGAACGCGGCCTAGATTTTCACCATGATGCTCTATTCAATTATAAAATCTAAGCCTGACTATTAAAAGTCTATTTAACTTTCGGCTCACTCTGAACCGTTATTAATGTATCTGCATTACAGAAACGAAAACCAAACCCAAGCGTTTACTTTTTAGTTCACTAGGCCTATTGACAATTGTTCATTAGACCGACATAGTAGAGTTGTTCTTGTTATCAATAACGAAAGGATTATGCTATAAACAGATGTAGTATAGCTTAAGTAATATATAAACATCCATTTCAAATAATAATATAAAAAATATTCTTGGGATATCAAAATGAAACAGAGGTTTAAAGCTACAAAAGTACTAAATGCATCGTATGACGAAAAAGATTTCCACATATTCACTTTATATTATGGAAAAAGTGAATATTAAGGTTCTGTAGGATGTCTTAACACATCAAAACAAAGCGAACTGCTAACGCGGCGCACTAGTGTGACAACGGACAGACACACAAGGATAAAAAATAGACCGCTTTTTAACTCTTTCCGTATTAATTTTGAATTGAGAAACAAGATTATCTTAAATATTAAAATAAATATAACTAATATTTAATATTTTCTTCGCTAGTTGTTCGCCTTATTGAGCGTTACATCGTTTTAAAAAAGAATAATTAAACAACCTTGAGAGACTTGACTATTATTGACGTTTGAAATGAAGCATCCTCCTGTTGCTTTGCCTTACTCAAATAGGTAGTATATAAAGGATTCGACTCGCAGCTGTAGATAAGAACATCGCAATTGCGTGAACCTTGGAGGAAGATCCCACCATTGGAAGGCTAGACGTTTCTCGTAACCCTAGCCGATCGCCGCGTATGTCTTAACCTTAAGGATGACGATGGAGTAGAAGCCAGGTGTACAGCCATGTGGGATGGACAAAAACAAAGACCAGAAGATGGTGGTGTTAGAAGCCAGGTGTACTGACTGGTGTCCATGTGGAATGGACAAAGAATAGAAGATGGTGGTGTTTAGAAGCCAGTAAGTACAGACTGGTGTCCTTGTGGGGTGGACAAATGAACAGAGGTGTCCTTGTGGGGTGGACAAATGAACAGAGGTGTCCTTGTGGGGTGGACAAATGAACAGAGGTGTCCTTGTGGGGTGGACAAATGAACAGAGTTGTTAGACAGGCAATAGAGTAATAGCCATTGCAAGTGGAATATAATTTTCCAAATTTCCGGGAACTGTCAATGCGGTCCGGAAATTGAAAACACCTTTGCTCCGATTTGCAAACTGCGAACGCGGTCCCCTGGGGGGTAAGTCAATAACAACAGACAGACAGACAGACACACACACACACACACACACACACACACACACCCAGACACGTCGAAATTAGAGCCTCTCCGTGACATACGTCACTCGGAGAGGTAAAAAGTGTCTCTAAAGGGGTGTTTCTTTTTGGGTTTTGAATTTCCCGAACATAACTTACATAAGGGAGCCTATAAGAACAGAGGGAGTGTCTGAGAGGTTGTAAAAAATAACAACGGAAATTCCCCAGAACGCAACGCGGCGCAGAGGCTAGCGTGGATATTAGGGTAACGGACCCGTAGTTTTTTTTTTTAAATACGAAAAAACCTTTTTTTATCGTTTAAGTTAAGAGCAAAACATTTTATGAAGAATATTATATAACTTAGTTAATTTAGTCTTCTGAATATGAGCAATACATTAAAAAATAGAGAGGTAACAATAGCCGAAAACTGATAAAAAAATCCAAAATTTAAGATTTTACGTACGTGAAAAAAACAGCAATTGTGGAACTCTCCCGCCAAGCCTTATTCAACTCCCCCCCCCTATACCATTTTTTTGTGGCAGGGACTAGTGGCAAGAGGAAACGATAGAGAAGGGAACGTTTCCATTGGACAATACTACCCAACGTCACCCCGTTCGTGAAAAAACTACCCTCTCAGAAATATTTTTGGCGCCAAGCCCGGCTTGAAAGGGGGGGGGGAATATTTCCCCAAAACTAGTCGGAAAACGGGGGGGGGGGTTGGAACAAAATTTCCACACAGAAGACGGCCAGGGAATAAACCGTTACATCTCAGTACTTCGAGGGGGGTTGTGGACTTCTGGTGTTTAAGATGGATTAAAGCCTGTGGGAGGGTCGAATTAACGCCCGATAAAATTGAAAAATATCTCTACATGTGCAGTGAACACTTAATACAAAGGCCTAAGCTAGCACCAAAAACCCGCTATTTTTTGAATTGTATTTGCGTGGTCACGTGATGCGCGTAACCAATGTAACTGGGTGCGCGTGCACGTATCTCCCATCGGAGAGGCCGAACATATTATAGGACTGGTTCAAAAATATACGAATTTATAGGAATTATAGGACCGGTGGGCTCCCTGTATTATTCTCTAGTAACAACTTTAAAAATTTCATATGGCAAAAACTAAGTGCCTTGAGCAGTAAAGAGCCTACTTTTAAACTTACATTTTAATGATAACAAGCCCAAAACTTCGGGATACTTCATAAGCATCAAGAGAATGAAGGGGTGAGTCCAATGAACGGAGTTTTCAAGCCTGATAAGAATGGTTAGCACACACAATTGCAATAGCCAAACAAAAGATGTAATAGAAGTCAACAGGTAAATCTATAAACAAAAGAAAAATACATTATACCATACACATTATACCATGAATCTATATGACTATGAATATACAGCTGCGTTACTCTGTCTAACCTCTCGATAAGGTTTGGGCGGGCCTTATCGAAAGGAGACATCAGTCTAGTCTGCTAGTGTTAGGAACGGGAGAAGGGAGGGGGAGTCCGGGGGGGTGTAAATTCGAAACGTCACTTCCTCTTGTCTTGTGATTGGCTATTAGAGCTATGCAAAACGCGTCAAAGCTAGGAGGGTAACACCCAAACCAAATCGACATGATACAAGGGGCATCTGATAGAGCTGTATATTCATAGTTATATAGATTCATGATTATACATTACTGAGCCCCACCCCTAAAAGTATGACATTAAAAAGGAGATGATTAATCTTTCGAATGTCACTAGGATTGAAATGCACTGTATAGTGTAGGGCAAGTTAGCAGCAGAGACGCGTGAAATTTTAATTTTTGCGTTTTTATTTTGGTAACCTAAATTAACCTTTGTTATTAGTCGTAAATGTTTCTATATACTTCTAATACTTCAGTCTCTTGGACGTTTCCGGGCGCCATTTTAATAACATAATGCCAAACTCCCTTATTGGCTGATGCTACGTTTTAACCAAACTCCGTTATTGGCTGATGCTACATTTTGACCAAACTCCGTTATTTGCCGATGCTGCTGCTATAGCGTAAAGGACTAAACATTTCAACTTCGAGCTACTATTCAGGCAAGGAAGATGGAGATAGGGAAGTTTCGTGTAACGCTATAACTCCGGTCGCCCAAAAATCCCGTTTTCGGCGTGGATGTGCATGTGCGCCGCACTTTTCTCGCGCATCGTGCTGAGGATAGGCCGTCTGGCGATCACGTAGGGAAATGACATCTTGCGCTTCGATCCTGCGCAGTTCAAACTAACGCCGAATATAAGTCATGTGACCTGCTACATTTCGTGAAGAGAGATTCCTATACTGACCAAACTTCCCTATCTCCATCTTCCTTGATTGAGGTTTGCTCTTCTCAAATCACTACGAAATGATTTTCATGACTGCAACATAAAAACGAACCTCTAGGGTAAATGCTCCATATATATCAGAACTAACATCCGTCATATAAGGATGAGCTGTTAACGTTGTTAAATCTTCGTACATAAAAGGAAGCGATGTATGGTTCAAAGTGCTGTCTCCGTATCGTGTAATTTGAGTGAACCCCTAAAAAAAACTTAATTATTGATTTCACCTTCCGTGAAAGGAAATTGTGAAGCATTATCAATATGGAATGAGTGGATTTATATTTATTTTCGTTTGAACTTTAAACTTATCTTACAAAGGAAAAGAGATTATCCCGGAAATCAGCAAACCTACAAAGAAACGCAGATATAATTATAAAAGTTATTTCTTACTACTAAGCTATAATCTCTTAATATTCGTGCAAGGAAATCAAAACTTTGAAGCAGTAGAATTGACTAGGCCTAGAAAACAATAAACAGAACTTAATACAGGGAAGAAATTATTTTTTTAACCTTTCTACCTCCACGGAGAATCGAATCGCGGACCCTTTCACATGCCAGCCCAGTACTATGCAGCCTCGCCTAAAATCGCTTGTTAAGAAACGGTCTCGAATAAAGCGCTATACTCGGAGAGAGAGAGAGAGAGGTTTGTCACAGGCACGCCCCCCCTCTCTCTCTCTCTCTCTCTCTCTCTCTCTCTCTCTCTCTCTCTCTATGCTAGGAAAAATTGACAGGAAAATGAAAATTAACACTCTTGTAACTGAAACAGAACAATTAGCTGCACCTAAACCTCCGTCTACTACTGAACCTCAAAGCATTTGGGGTGTTCATGAAACTTTAATTAAAAGTTCGAAAGTTAATTTAGATCACTCTTAGGGCTCGTTTTCATAGGCGCGAGTTGCGTGAAAATTTCGAGCAAAAGCGGAAACGTTCGAAAAAAGTACGTTACCCCGCGTATTCAAGCTCGCGAAGCGTGAGCGTTTTCGAATTTTCTAGCTTCTATGAAAACGAACCTTTACTCTGAAGGTGAATATGACCCATCATTGAAACAATATTTGAGCCTTCCAATAATAGAAAGAAGAAAATGCCCAATTAAGTTTTGGTCTAAGTATAAACTAATATTCCCAGAGCGGTAGCTTTAAATTATTTAGTAATTCCGGGTACTTCCGTACCAGCTGAACGTTTATTTTCAATTTCAAGAGCTGGAAATGTTATTTCCGAAAAGTTTAAGCGGCAAGCATTTGAAAAATCTAACTTTTTGAGCTCATTTAGTCGAAAGGAATGAGAATCGTCTCAGTAAGCTTAAAGGAATTAAGCCTTATATATCATCATTCACTTGTTTAGTTAATTTATCTAATTAAGCTTTATGGAATATGGGGGCCATTTTGGTATACCCTAGGCGTAACCAGTATTCATATTTTATTTTTAAGTTTTTGCTCATATTAGTTCCTATCTATGTATAAAAGTGAGACACAATCCTAACTACGAAAAACCAGTGATAATTTTAGTCAATTAGCTAAAAAATTTACTTTGTTAACTTAAAAACAACTATAACGTTCCTAGGCCTATCTATATTTAAAAGTGAGACTCAATCCTAAGTACAAAAACCAAGTGATAATTTTCGTGAATTAACAAAAAAATTGAACTATGTAGTTAACTTTAATAGTAACTTAATAATTCATATTTATGTTTAAAAGTCAGATGCAACGCGAAGTACAAAAAAAGTGATACTTTTCGTGAATTAACTAAAAAATATACATTGTTAACTTTAATAGTTACATTAATATTAACTTAAAAGTTCAAGAGTTCCTATCTATGCATAAAAGTGAGACTCAATCCAAAGTACAAAAACAAGGTGATAATTGTTCGTGAATTAACTAATAAAATAAACTTATCCTAACAGTATTCATGTAAAAGGTTTAGGGTAAAAGGACTATAACTTTTGTGTAAAAACAGTGTTTTCAAAAAATTTTGAAATAAAATTTTACAGTTTTCATTATGTTTTGTTTGTTATTCATTATAAGGGATTTACTAACTTAATTGAATTCTTCAATGGATGGACTCTATAGTTTCTCGAAATACCCAATATAACTCTTATCTTAAAAATTGCATTTAATAAACTTAAATTAAATGTTATAATATTGTAGAAATGCTAGTCCGAGAAATAAACACTAGTTGCAAAACTAATCTTAATTTAATACGTAAAGTCAAATATAGGTGGCGCTTTTTAAGGTACTCGATACTTTTGGTATCGAGTATTTTTTTCTCCGATACCGATACCCGGTATCGATTACAATGTTCAATACTCGATAACAGTATCGATTACAATGTTCCATACTCGATACCAGTATCGATACTCCCAGCGCTATATACCGAGTTAAGGGATAAGGGTCACTTCTATTCAGATACCAAGTTCAGTAATTTAGCGTTTCAGGTAGATCAGTACTGTTCTGTATTAGTCATACCCACCATGAACTCAATGAAAACAACTAGCATTAACACACAAAAATTATCGACAATAACTCGCCCAAATATACCATTCCCCAGGATTCGTTTAATTGTTTTTAGGTTATTAGCAAGTCTATACTCACATCGAATGTGCTTTCAGGTGGTCAAAAAGCATACTTTCATTCATTTTTGCTTGCCTTTAAAAAATGAAAATATGTAAAATTAAACCAATTTCACTGTCTTTTTGTATTCCACAAAAAGTAGGGTAAAGCGGTTACGGGGCAATTCTTTAACTTTTAAAGCGAGTTACCGCAAGTGATAACTATCGTCTAAAGGGTTGGTGTCAACCTCGTGTGTTTTATGAGAGGACGCTGAGGACGATAGAGTAATGTCAGTTCTACGTATGCAAACGTCATACCCTTCTATCTCTTAGCTGTGTCACCCCCCCCCCTAACAGGCGCGTACAGTATCCTCTCTTACAAAAGCGCGCCTAGAGGGAGGGATACACAGTCTACTCCCCTCTCTACCGACACTACTCTATATCTAAATAGGCTATTATTAATAGGCGTCAAGTTGGAAAAACCAAAATATTACCTCTTCAGGTCAAGAGGAGGACTACTACTACAAACTTATTAACCTAGATATAGAATTATTATCCAATAAAGCTATGTCTTGGATAAATGGAAATCAGTCAATGGGAAAAAAAACAGGAAATGAAGTGTATAACTTTAGGAGAGATATAACCTTTATGTGTTTGAAAAGGTCCAATTGTCTACGCCTCAACTGTTCTCATATACAGGGTGTTTCTGGAAAGTCTGGCACAAATTAACAGGCATGTTCCTTGGGTCAAAAGGAGTCCGAAAGGTCCTATGACGTTTTGGGGTAAAGCGCTCCGTTGCGACGTTATGGGCTCTCAAAAGTAGGCCGAAAAACAAGGAGATTTTGCAGAATTATAGCACTAGTATTGTGGTTTTGACCCAATTGTTTTTGATTATTGAGGATAAGGCAATGATCGAAATAAGTTCAAACCTAGTGGAAGACCGTGAACGTGTTAAACGGCCAAAAGCGTTAATCCCTTTGTTTTTATTAATGATTGCAAAAGTGGATGAGAGGAAAAGTATGAAAATGGCCAAAAGTCGCGAGTCATCAGAGTTTCGCCGTTGTTGACCGTTTTATTGGCGTAGCTATACTGGGCCTGTTCACTCCCTTAAAATAGGTCTTGTGTTAATTCACGGTTAATACGGTACTGTCGTCTGTAATTGTGTATGCTAGAACTTCCTCGATTTGTGTTTGTAGTCAGAACAGAGTAGCTGGTAATGTTTTAAAAGGTATTTGAAGGTATAATGTGGATTTAAGTAAGGTTATCGAAGCAATAGAAGAGCACATAAAACTAGATACGTTTAAAACAAATCTCGGTAATTTAGCTATAGCGCGAGCAGCTTGCGCCGTGATGCGCGTGATCGAGTGGACTATCTTTAAACCAAGGAGCATAAATGTCTGAACTACTTTCAGTCGCGAGTTTGCAAGTCCATCAGTCACTAGTAAACTAAATAGTTATTGGCGGAACTTTGATGTCCGCGTTTTTTAACCCAGGCTCTATGGCCATTGTCATACTTTCCCTCTCATCCACATTTGATGATTGTAATTAAAGGTAAGGAAAGTAGCTCAGATATCGGTTACTTGTTTGATCAGATGTACTGGTAACTGACCAGTCTTTTTTTTTCATTTAGACACATTACTTTTACAATAATTCGAATGAACCCCTTAAATTTTACAATAATTCGAATGAACCCCTTAAATTTTACAATAAATCGAATCGAACCCAATAATTTTACAATAATTTGAATCGAATCCATTAATTTTACAATAAATCGAATCGATTCCATTAACTTTACAATAATTTGAATCGAACCCATTACTTTTACAATAATTCGAATGAAACCCAATTACATTGTTCTACAAAAATTGTTCAAAATGGGCACCATCAACGTTTAAGCAAACTTGCGGGCGTCGTTTGAAAGATTCACGAACACTTTCGAAGATTCCTGGAGTGTTACGGATGCTATCACATCCATCAATTATCCTTTGTCGTAAGTCTTCGACATCGTATAACAAGCCCTTGAGATGGCCCCAAAGAAAAAAATCGCATGGGTTGAGATCGGGAGATCTTGCTGGCCACGCAACAGTTCCGCCTCGACCTATCCACCTCCGTTAAAAACCAATTATGCTGTGTTGGTCTAAACATTAGGGTAGTTTTCAACGTCAGAAAATGTAGGTTTTTAACAGATGGCTTAAATGTGTGTACCTTAACGTGCTTCATGGCGTACGTGCACATTTGGAAGCTTATCTGGAATTAATCATGGTCTACTTCACGAATGCAAAGTACTCAGATATCCATCTTATGTATGGACTGGCTCGGGGAAATGCGGTGGAAGCTCGGCGCTTGTACCAGGAGCACTTTACTCAACGACAAGTTCCCAATTGACAAACATTTACGGCAGTCGACAGACGCTTAAGAGAAACCGGGAAACTTCAACCGTCGGTACCTGAACCACGTGCGGCGATTGTTCCCGAGGATGTAGAGGACACCGTTTTGACAATTTTCGAAGATGACCAACAACCAGTACCAGGAACGTCGGGCGGCAATTGTGCGTTAACCATGTAATCGTCTGGAAAAACCTTCGAGAATATCAGTTCCACCCATACCATTTGCAAAAGGTACAAGCTTTAAACGAAGCTGATTATCCGAGACGGGTCGATTTCTGCCAGTGGTTTGTGGCACGGGTAAATGACTAAGACTTTCCGCGTACTTTGCTAATTTCCAACAAGGCCAATTTCTCGCGTGACGGGATACTTAATTTGCATAACTATCACGAGTGGAAGCAACAAAACCCGCACGCGACCACTGTCATGAAACATCAAGTTCAGTTTAGTTTGAACGTCTGGTGCGGAATTGTTGGAGATCATTTAATTGGACCTTACTTTTTGCAACCGAGGCTAAATGGGGAGGCGTACGTGACCTTTCTGCGAGACAATTTACCGGAGCATTTAGAGGACGTACCGTTACGACTGCGACAAATAATGTGGTTCATGCACGATGTCGCACCGCCCCATTTTAGTCTTCAAGTTAGAGCATATCTTGATGTCGCGTTTCCCCGGAGGTGGATAGGTCGAGGCGGAACTGTTGCGTGGCCAGCAAGTCTCCCGATCTCAACCCATGCGATTTTTTTCTTTGCGGCCATCTCAAGGACAAGTGAAGTTCGCGATGTCGAAAACTTACGACAAAGGACAATTGATGGATGTGATAGCATCCGTAACACGCCTGAAATCTTCGAACGTGTTCGTGAATCTTTCAAACGACGCGTGCAAGTTTGCTTAAACGTTGATGGTGCCCATTTTGAACAATTTTTGTAGAACAATGTAATTGGGTTTCATTCGAATTATTGTAAAATTAATGGGTTCGATTCAAATTATTGTAAAATTAATGGGTTCGATTCGATTTATTGTAAAATTAATGGGTTCGATTCAAATTATTGTAAAATTAATGGGTTCGATTCGATTTATTGTAAAATTTAAGGGGTTCATTCGAATTGTTGTAAAACTTAAGGGCTTCATTCGAATTGTTGTAAAACTTAAGGGCTTCATTCGAATTGTTGTAAAACTTAAGGGGTTCATTCGAATTGTTGTAAAACTTAAGGGGTTCATTCGAATTATTGTAGAACTTAAGGGGTTAATTCGAATTATTGTAGAACTTAAGGGGTTAATTCGAATTATTGTAAAAGTAATGTGTCTAATTGAAAAAAAGAATAAAAGACTGGTCAGTTACCAGTACGTCTTAACAAACAAGTAACCGATATCTGAGCTACTTTTCTTACCTTTAATTACAATCATTAATAAAAACAAAGGGATTAACGCTTTTGGCCGTTTAACACGTTCACGGTCTTCCACTAGGTTTGAACTTATTTCGATCATTGCCTTATCCTCAATAATCAAAAACAATTGGGTCAAAACCACAATACTAGTGCTATAATTCTGCAAAATCTCCTTGTTTTTCGGCCTACTTTTGACAGCCCATAACGTCGCAACTAAGCGCTTTACCCCAAAACGTCATAGGACCTTTCGGACTCCTTTTGATCCAAGGAACATGCCTGTTAATTTGTGCCAGACTTTCCAGAAACACCCTGTATAGTAGTATAAACACTATTGTCTCGTTTCACCTCAACGATATTCTCAATTTGCCAACACGCGTGTTAATGTTAAATATCACCAAAGCTGACTTGTGGTTAGACGCAATGAAAGTCAATGCGCACCATAACACGAATGAAAACTCCGAAGCTACTACGCGATTACGATTAGCTCTTTCACTGATCTAATTTTCACCATGGTGCTTTCTTCTATTATAAAATCTAGACCTTATTATTTAAACGTATACCTAACTTTCGGCTCACTCTGAACCGTTAATGTCTCTTCATTACAGACACGAAAATCAAAACCCATAGTTTACTCCATCTAGGGTCTCAATTATTTACTCTTTGGTTCACTAAGCCTATAGAGAGAGGGCGTTTGTCAGGGAGGGAAAGAACGACGTCATTTTATACCTCTACTTAGGGGAGCGTTTGTAGGCGCGATACTGAAATTCCCCCGTTAGGGGGATGGAATCTAGGTAAGAGATATAAGTCTATGACGTGGCAAGAATGGGTTTGCCCTCTCCCTATTACGGATAATACTTGATTACCCGACGGAGTCTATGCCTTAGCTTTCTTCTTGTAATTACTAGAAGCAAAGATTATTCTAGAGGGCCGTATAGAAATCCTTATACTTTTGGTTGGGATTTCTAGGGTATTCTTTATGCTCTTGGGAGAGACTTAATTATTTAAAAAACGTACCGACTGAAAAATACGTTTAATTTGTTTTGTTTAATTATTTTAAAATTTAATTTGTTTTGTTTAATTATTTTAAAATTTAATTTGTTTTGTTTAATTATTATAAAATTTTTCTAAGTATTTTCTCCATTTGGGAGAGGGTTGAGAAATACTCGAGAGCGACTATCCTTTTTCGTTGACTCGTGAAAGCATTCTGATTTATTTTTTTAAAAAGCATTTTACAATCTCGATCCTGGGACCGTACAAAAGGGTTGTTTTTTTTACAGCTAGAGAGCGTGGCCCAGGGGTTTACCAAGTGACCACCCATTTTTTTCCATGACGTCAAAGATGTTTATCTCACACGTGCATCACTGGTAAATCCCTGGACCCCAACTCTCTTGCTTCACAAAGGTATTTTTAGGTTTTACAAAAAATAGGATTAGATACAGTATAAAAAAAAGAGTTTGGTAGTTTATTTATACAGGTGTTTTTTTTTAAGATTTTAAGAGTTTGATAGTTAAGAAATAAAAAAAAATAAAAAAATACAAAGAAATATTTGAATATTTCACAGGCCGGTAGGCCCTTCTAGATAAGAACCCACACCCTCCAAATGTTAATGAAAAAATTCACAGATTTTAGGCTTAGCGTCCCATAGAAAAAGCATGGGTTTTTTTGGTGGTCCACTACATCGAATTATATAAAAAAGACTTGGTTTGCCCAAGCCTTAAAAACAAAACGATAAGAGTTTTTCCAGTTGACTGAAGCACGGATATTATTTTTTTCAATTGAATTTTAAAGACAATCCGTATTTTACTACTCTTTAGAATTTAATTCAATCACCTGATTTTACTGCTAATGGATTAGTTTCCTATAAATTAATTAAAATAAAAAATTACTTATCTCAGATTTTTCAAGAACAATTCCATTTTCCTGAAACATTTAATCTGAGCCTAATCTTGGGACCCTCATAATAAATAAGTCTCCCTTTTCGAAGCACTTCTAAGAAGTTAAATTAATTAATCGTACTAATTTAAAGTGAAATAATTTTTATCACTAATATTAAATTTTATCATAAGTACCATAACAGGGGTAATTATGGTACTTCTGGTATTATATTACCGTATTTCAAGTTAATTTTATTAAAATAATAAATTTAATAATAGAGATTAAAACCAATGACCTACCGAAGTTAGAGACTGGTTACGTTTAATATCGACAACCAGAAGCTAGTAGTGAACAACCTGTACCGCTGTATCTAAGAATTCTATCCATAAAATGTAACAGAATTATTGTGCTGTCGCTATAATCCGCTATCATTTTCTACTACTATTAAGTTTTGGTTATAAATTAACCCTAGTTGAATAAGTATTTTGGAAACTGATTTGCCACACCTCAAGAGTTGTTTATTTCTCGATAATTAACATTTGAGGCTTTAACTTTGACTAATTAATAACAGGTTATGGTTCATCCATCTTTAAGCATAAATTAACATAATTAAATATCCGCGACATGATTAATACTATTACGCGACATTGATAACTTTACGCGGAACAACCCCCAAAATATTCTACAGCATGCAAAACTAAAACGATGCCAGTTTTTTGTATTTTGTATTTTGTATTTATAACTAAGCTACCTAAATTAAACTACTAATGTTCTCTTAAAGTTTGTCGGCCGACTTTATGTCGTTTCTAGCGATAGTTCGCGATAGTTCGAAAAGAGTACTCATCACTGGTTTCTTCAAGTTGATGTTGAGGTGGTGAGTGCGGTTTGCGCCAGGATAATTGCGTCCTATCAGTTGACGGTGCCAGGCAAAGGGTCGACGTTCATTGTCGCTTATAGCCGGGAAAGGTTCCAAGTTTAGCCGGTCAGGGGCCAGAAGGAGTCCAGAAGTTATGCGGCCAGCGCTATGGTTCCAGGGTTTCCATCAGGGGCTCTGCATGGGCAAGCAGTGGTGTCCGGCAGGAGCGAGTTTTTGAGTGACTTGATTACAAGTCCGAATCAGCAAGAATAATGTTTTTTTCTACTCTCCGCTTCTGGCTTTTTAAGCCGTCTTCTTGAAGGGCGTTGGACTCGGGGTCTTATGGGGCCTCCGGATGGTCCCATCCAATCGTAATCCAGCTCCCGAAAGTATCGCGTGGTGACGTAGGTCAACACCTTCACTACGCCTCGTTGCTAAGAGAATCGTACCTCTCTTCTAGGTTTTTACAGGTCACGACCCGCACTCGTGAACTTGACTATATTCAAAAGAGTTTTAAACTCTTTCTTTCTATGCACGTGTGTCAACACCTTCACTAAGCCTGGTTGCTAAGAGAATCGTACCTCTCTTCTAGGTTTTTACAGGTCACGACCCGCACTCGTGAACTTGACTATATTCAAAAGGGTTTTAAACTCTTGCTTTCTATGCACGTGTTAAACTCTTTCTTTCTATGCCCGTGTTTGTTAAACTCTTTCTTTCCATGCAGGTGTCCAAAGGATACCGTGCCTAATTTTATCTTTTACTGGCATCGCGCGCTACTGGCACCGTATTGTATTTATAGAGGGCATGCACTAACAAATAACCCCTACAAGATTAACATGCTTTGAGAAGGTTCACGACTTCAAGGTGTGGCAATTTTTTGGGTATAAAAGAATATTGATAAAATTGAAAGGGAAAGGCTACGCTAGCCCAATTACTATTTCTTTGGTCGTATTTACAAATACAGAGTGTGGAGTGATAAACTGAACCATTATTTAAAATCATTATTGATTGACTTAAAATTAATTGTGGCAATTATTTATTTTGCTACATTACCGAGATTCCAAGTCGACTTCTGGTAAGCTAGAGGCACCCTTAGAAACGTCTCCCATTGGCTGAAAAAGTTGGGACAAAAAAGGCCGCACGGCGTCGCATATACCTAACTTGTATAGGATGCGGATGAACATGCTGGTTACATTAGTCCAACGGGCGTGTTTTACTTATCAGGGGTAATTATGGTACTTATGGCGTGAAGTATTACCGCTCCACTTCCAGTAGAATTTTGCGTAATCCTCGAGCTAGGGGTAAATTCACCATGTGAATAGAGCAGCTGTATTTTACTGTGTGAAGGCGGTTATCGGCGTCGCACATGGTAGAACGGGCGATAAAAGAATAGTCTGGAAGGACCTTAGGTATTCCTACTCTCCTAGATAAGAGCAGGGATCCTTAATACAAGAGACTCTTCCAAGTTAGAAAATATTTTAGGTTCATCGTATGATGTCTATCTACGATTTGGATATTAGTTTGACCCACGATGTCGAAAGAAGAAAATAACCAGTAATAGTAGTACTTGGCCTATATTTGAAATGTGGTAAGGGTTAACTGAAGAAATAGGGGTTAGAGTTTTGACTATAATAGACTGTAACGATGCGAAAAGCATTGGAAAATTCAAGAAGCTATACCCCGGGGGTATCCACAATTTTAGGGGATCTTTATTTATACCTCTCCGAGGATACATTTTTACTTCCCACTATTCTTTCGTCCGCTACTCATCTACCTAGTTTTCATCTATTACATGTAGCAATCAGTAACAATAGACTTCTAACGCCACCTAGTCTTCCGTCTATTCCACAAAGACAAACTTGCGCACATTGGACTTCAACTCCACCAAATACTGGTCTTCGACCAGAGTTCTATTTGTAAATTTTGGAATTTCAGACATAAAACAAGACGGCCCAAGGGCTCGTAATAGTAGCCAAATCGTACGAGTGAATAGCCCCTCTATACCCTACCCTAATGAGTGGATGACCCCTCTATACCTTACCCTAATGAGTGAATAGCGCTATCTTTTTCAATGCTTAAATGATGTACCGTGCATAAAATCAGAGTTAATAGCCCCTCTATTCCCTACTCTAAACAGTGATAAAATTATAACCGTATAAATTTACTTATGCTGTAATTCTAATATTCCGGCGAATCGAAGAACAGATAGTTTTAGTGATAATCCCCTCGATGAGTTTACAACATAGACTTATGCCGATTCACACTTATCGCATATTATAAATTTCTAACAAGGACTTATGCCCAGAAACTTTTGAAAGAGAAAGTTTAGTCATAGTGATTACGCATTTTAGTGATTATCCCCTCGAATTACCTTTAGCAATGCTAAAATGATCAAACGCATAACGCTCATTTAACACTATGTTAGCTCTATCTAAACCCACATTTGAATTAACCGCCAAAACGTTCCAGTCAAACATAACATAGATGACGATAGCTACCGAACGAGAACGAAACACATGAGGAGCGCGGTAGGAAACGGGGAAAATCGTTATCTATTTAATTAGCACATAAATAAAGAGAAAATAAATATAAAAACCCCAAACATACAAATTCATAAGTATCCGACCCCACAGATAAAAATTCAAAAGTATCCGACCCCACAGATTAAGAGGTACCCCACACCACATCACCCCGACATTTAAGAGATAAAAATAAATTATAACAAGACGGCCCAAGGGCTCGTAATAGTAGCCATATCGTACTAGTGAATAGCCCCTCTACACCCTACCCTAATGAGTGGATAACCCCTCTATACCTTACCCTAATGAGTGAATAACGCTATCTTTTTCAATGCTTAAATGATGTACCGTGCATAAAATCAGAGTAAATAGCCCCTCGATTCCCTACTCTAAACAGTGATAAAATTATAACCGTATAAATTTACTTATGCTGTAATTCTAATATTCCGGAGAATAATAATAATAATAATTCAATTCAATTCAAAGACTTTTTATTGACTCTGCATTACAACATGCTTGGAGCACTTTTTACAATAATACAGAGTATGGTTATATTAAAAATACACTATGTTTTTATACAAACATGAGAGATTTAAACACACAAATATGTGATACAACGTGACAAAAAAAAATTAAAAATAAACGAATAACTAATTAAAAATAATTGTAATCTTTATGTATAAGATCGAATAAAATCGATAACCTGGTAGGGTAGAGTTAAAATGTCAATATTTAAATATAACACTTGTTCATTCTCGATTCAGGAAATAGTGTTTTAGCCTATGTTTCAGTTTTGTTTTCCTTTTATCAAATATGTCTATGACGTTACAGAATATGTTATAAGTTTTTTGCACTCTATCAATTGTATTTAACGTAGACTTTACCTTAGCTTTAAAAGTTTCCTTAGATCTCCTTGTATTAATTTGAAAGTTGAGGTTCTCCAAGAGTTCATTACTGTCTATATTGTTATGAATGATTCCGTGTAAAAAAATAATTTCATTTAATTTTAGCCGTTCATTCATTGTATTTATTTTTAACCTGTGTTTCAGTATGAACTCGTAATTATAGGGGACATATCGAGCGAAGTGTGTGTGGTATAATTGGACAAATTTTCTTTGAATTCTTTCTATCTTTTGTTGACCATAGGTTGCTGCGCCGCCCCATATTACCATCCCATATTCCAGCTTCGCCCGGACAACGGATTGATATAGATGGATAAAGACTTTTGGACTCTTGAGGTTACGGGCTATACGGAGTATCCCATAGAGTCTGCGGAGACAGTTTGAGACGGTCAAATCTATATGTTTAATCAGGTGCATTTTGGCGTCCCAGGTCATACCGAGATCCGTAATTTGGTCAATAATAATAATAATAATAATAATAATGTTTATTTTTCAGTACAAAAATAAATTCCACTGAAGGCAACCAGATTAAGGACAAGTCCCATTATCGCACTGGTTGCCAAGAATCGAAGAACAGATAGTTTTAGTGATAATCCCCTCGATGAGTTTACAACATAGACTTATGCCGATTCACACTTATCGCATATTATAAATTTCTAACAAGGACTTATGCCCAGAAACTTTTGAAAGAGAAAGTTTAGTTATAGTGATTACGCATTTTAGTGATTATCCCCTCGAATTACCTTTAGCAATGCTAAAATGATCAAACGCATAACGCTCATTTAACACTATGTTAGCTCTATCTAAACCCACATTTGAATTAACCGCCAAAACGTTCCAGTCAAACATAACATAGATGACGATAGCTACCGAACGAGAACGAAACACATGAGGAGCGCGGTAGGAAACGGGGAAAATCGTTATCTATTTAATTAGCACATAAATAAAAAGAAAATAAATATAAAAACCCCAAACATACAAATTCATAAGTATCCGACCCCACAGATAAAAATTCAAAAGTATCCGACCCCACAGATTAAGAGGTACCCCACCCCACATCACCCCGACATTTTAGAGTGCTGCGCCAGCGACCCGGGATCGATTCCCGGATCTGATCTGAAAAAAGTTTAATTAAAATTAAATCTCTAACCGAGCCCAGTTACCCCTATGGGTGGGTTGTGGTAATATAAAGTTCATTTTAAGCTAAAATCTGACGATAACGAAAGCGAAAACTCCGGCCACAAGTACTACTACTACGGCTCGGGTCAAACTAAGAGCCTATCGTATACTACGATATGGCTAAAAAACTCGGGGTTTCTATCAAGTCTCTATGGTTCAGTGGTAGAATGTCTGTCTACTCAAGGATGATGGTAGAGGATACGAAATGAGAGGCGCGCTTGTACCAGAGCCGTGATGCGAGTCTCCCACAACGGGAGAATGGGGTGGGCTGAAAAAGTGGGGATCGCAGCCTGGTAAAATTTGAGGGAAAATTTCGAAAACTTCGCGAGAGAGAATTGCTAGATGGCGCCATTTAGAGCCAAAACTCGAAAGTCGCCAGTCTCTCTCGGAGTCTTAGGTGGTTAGGCCTTAGCGTTCGTTGAATATTAAGTCTTTAAAATTACACGAGGAAAGTACATTTTTAAACTACAATTATTTTGAAAATTAAACGAAATGAAAAATGGGAATTATTATACTTCTAAAATGACCCATGGACAAGGAATCAAATACTACCCCGTATAAATTAGGAATAAATACGACAGAAATCTACCGTGAAAACGGTGGGACACGTTGCTGAACTACACGGAAATATTTTGAAAATTTATTTTCTCTAGCCGCGGAGAGAGGGAGCCATAAAGTGTTTGACAATGGGCCGAGTGATATCTTTTACCAGGATGGCACCCCCATTTTCTACTCCTCTTACCTCCCGACTGTGGGAGTCACTTGTTACGGGTGGGGAACGAGAAAAGCCACTCATTTCGTATCCTCTCCCATCATCCTTGGTCTACTGCGCCAGCGACCCGGGTTCGATTCCCGGGTCTGACCTGAAAAAATTTTAATTAAAATTATATCTCTAACCGAGCCCAGTTACCCCTATGGCTGGGTTGTGCTAATATAAAGTTCCTTTTAAGCTAAAATCTGACGATAACGAAAGCGACAACCCCGGCCACTACTACTACTACTACTACGGCTCGGGTCAAACTAAGAGCCTATCGTATTTTAAACGTTTTAATTTTTTTTTTTTTTTGTACTAGTCGGAAACCATTGAGAGTATCCCTTTAACATAGGCTTGTACATCTTGCTTCCTTTCGGCAACCGCCCATCGTTGAGAGGGAGGTGCAAGGCCCTGACGGTGGATTAAGTGCTGAAGTTTCCTTTTTTATTCTGAACTCGACGAAAATAAATTATTTAGTACAGTTCCTATTACCAAGTTCCTTTTTGCCTTTTGGCTCTTCGTCGAGAATATCTGGAATTTTCAGGGCTTCAAAATGAGCAGCCGTGCGTTGTTAATAATTACTTGCGTTTTATTCTTCACTAAAATGGTAAGAAGATTTTTAAGGTGCCTTAGCAAACGAGCGGAAATGGTTATACAGAAGCTGAAACTGATCTTTCGAGTCCTGCTTAAATGTTTCTAATACCTAGAATAGTGATTTTTCAACCGAATCGAATAGTAAATCCGAATCAAGTACTCGTTCAAACGAATATTACTCGTTATCCAAAAATCTTTTTCAAGTACTCGTTTCTTCAAATTCGAGTACTCGAAAATTCGATTACTCGGTTTTACCAGACGAATGTTCGTTTCAAAACGATTAATCGTTTTCAAAATACAGGTACCTAGCAGTACTTTTTTTAAAAAACGAATGCTCGAAAATTCCATTACTCGGTTTTATCAGACGAATATACAAATTCAAAGGTATCCGACCCCACAGATAAAGAGGTACCACCCCCCACCCCTGACACTTTAGAAAAAAAACTAAAAGATGAAAACTCGGACCACCTATCGAGTGCTGCGCCAGTGACCCGGGATCGGTAATATCCTATTGGATAGAATCCCGTTGGATCGAATTCAAATTTCTAAAATTGTAGCCAAATTTAAAACAATTTATAGCCCAAAGAGCGATTTTCAACTGAATGGGAATATTTAAATGGAAGAGCTTTCGACTGAATGGGATGGGTTTACACATATAAAATCATAGCGTTTTCCTTGAGTTGCCGGGCTCCAGCTTGGATGAAGAATAGTTACACTTGGATATATCACTCGTAGTATAACGTGTGCTTCTGGCCGCGGTCGCGGATGCGCATTAGAGGGGTTCGAAATTTGGTAACGCGACAAGCTGTTTTTACCGGAAATGATTATTTTTTGGTTTCCGTTTGTTACGTCTTCTGCTCTGATTCCGTTTGAATTTGAAAAATAAACGGCGGTTAGGGTTAAGATCGTTTTCAGTGGCTTTTGTTTATGCGGTGATTTATGATTATGGAAGTTTTAAAGATGAACTATTATTCTTCTAATTATTATAGTAGGTGACTTTATACTTTAAATATAATTACCTTCTATAATAAAAGAAACCAGTAAAGTCAGAAGTAAATGAACCGAAGTTACTTAAGACTCTAAAAACTGTCCAACACATTTGACATAACGCGGGGCTTTAAAAAAGCAGAACCTTTCATCCCCCCCTCGTCCTTCGCAGAATTATTGCAGAGGATTCTGGGAACAAAGACTATAAGTGACTGTACCATTTAAGCCCGACTATATAGTCTTTGTTCCGGTATTTCAGTTGTTTTGAAAAAGTCGTCTGCTTGATCAAATTGATCTTGACGTCCAAGGCTTAGGCTTAGTACCTGTTGATTACTTGCCGTTTCGGAACTGTATACTGTGCAAATGTCTTTCCCTATTGGGTTTAAAGGTAATCCGGCATTGTGCTTAGATGAATTTCCCTCGGAATCGTCATTATTAGAATTAGATTTCACCATTTTTTTAGTCAAAGATAAATCTCTTAAGAAACATTGCGTGGCAACGGTGGCTGTGTTTACACTATGCAAAGGCTTATCTTGAACTTTGATTTTTTGGCGAGATTCGACTCTATTTGTTTCTATATGACACATTACCGATTTATTTTTTTGTTGAACTTTCGCTTCTAAGTAAAAATTGCACTGGGTTCTAACATTTTTGAACGACAAAACCATATCTTCTTTCAATTCTTCATCGATAAAGAATAAATCTTCTCCGAAGGAATCCGCCATTTTAAAATATACAAATTTCCGACAACCGACTTCCGTTTCCACACAGCGACCGTTTGGTGGCGTTTTTAGAATAACGGCGCTTGAGAATGGGGTGCAGGAATGGGGGTTAAATAAGGGGGATTATAAGTAACTTGTGTTTAACGAAGAAGCAATGGGACTCCAGTAACTTCGGTTCATTTACTTCTGGTAAAGTTGATGTTTAAATAGCCCTAGGCCTTGGCTAAACTAAACACGTGTTTCTTGTTTGTTACGGGAGTTTCAAGATTTTCACACTACGCGGCGCGAAGGACGCGTAAGCCATTTGTGGTCATAAAATTTGTCGACTGATATATCCAAGTGTAACTATTCTTCATCCAAGGCTCCAGTAGCGCAATGGATAAAGTGATTTGGATGATCGAAGAAGTTAAGCAGCATCGAGCGCCGTCAGTACTTGTGAGGGAGATCTCTTAATGGTAAGGTTAGATTACGTTAGGTATGGTTAGGTTAGGGTTAGACAATTTCCAAAAATGGAAGTTATTTTCTGAAATTTATTGAAGAATGTTATTGGTGAACACATATTATTTGCTGCAGTATCAAGAAGTTTAATAAGAAAATCAATTTTATTTTTAGGTTAGGTTAGGTTAGGTTAGGTTTGGTCAGGTTAGGTTAGGTTAGGTTTGGTTATGTTAGGTTTGGTTAGGTTAGGTTAGGTTAGGTTAGGTTAGGTTTGGTTAGGTTAGGTTAGGTTAGGTTAGGTTTGGTTTGGTTTGGTTAGGTTTATTTTGGTTAGGTTTGGTTAGGTTAGGTTAGGTTAGGTTAGGTTAGGTTAGGTTAGGTTAGGTTAGGTTAGGTTAGGTTAGTAATATTTTATAAATCATTTAACAATGTTACGCCTTTTCCAAAATATTGAAATTTAGCTTCATTGACTTCTCAAATAATATGCCTTTTCCAAAACATTACTGTTATGTTAGGTTAGGTTTGGTTTGGTTTGGTTTGGTTAGGTTAGGTTAGGTTTGGTTTGGTTTGGTTTGGTTTGGTTTGGTTAGGTTAGGTTAGTAATATTTTATAATTCATTTAACAATGTTACGCCTTTTCCAAAATATTGATGTTTAGCTTCATTGACTTCTCAAATAATATGCCTTTTCCAAAACATTACTTCTATGTTAGGTTAGGTTTGGTTAAATTAGGTTAGTAATAATTTATAAATCATTTAACAATGTTACGCCTTTTCCAAAATATTGAAATTTAGCTTCATTGACTTCTCCAAAAATATGCCTTTTCCAAAACATTACTGTTATATTAGGTTACGTTTGGTTTAGTATTTTCTGCATTAACAAGAAGTTTAATAGGAAAATCAATAGAAAAATAGGATTGAAAGGAAAATTCATGATTGGAAAACCGCCCAAATTGCGGTATTCGGTCTAATGGGATTCGGTCGAACGAGACATTCGATCCAATGGGATTCGACCCAATGGTAGACAATCCCGGGATCGATTCTCGGGTGCAATTTGAAATTTTTTAATTAAAATAAAAACTCTAACCAAGCTCAGTTACCCCTTTGGGTGGGTTGAGGTACTATCGAGTTCCTTTTAAGCTAAAATCTGACGATAACGAATCGAAAACTCCGGCCACTACTACTACTATTACGGCCTCATCGTATACTACGATGTGGCTAGAAAAGAAAATATTCTTATCTAGATCAGTTTTCGTAAAAGTTTGCTAACCTAAAATAAACCCTGTAAGATTATAAAATTTGTGAATAATACACCACTTTGATATTACCTAGGGCGCCACAGCGGGCTACTGCGAACTAGTACTTATTAAGATGGGCAGGGAAAAAAACCGCGAGGGGTTGCGCTTTTGCTAGTAGGGGTAACAAAGAGCAGTTTCTAGTATTTCCCCTTGCGGCGCTTCGAGCGCGGGGCATCGGGCATGCGCGCAACAGAATTTCGAAGTGGTGTATTTACTCGGATTCTAATTCATTATTCGTAAAAGTTCGCTAACATAAAATAAACCCTGTAAGATTATAAAATTTGTGAATAATTTACTCGGATTCTAATTCATTATTCATATACATAGTAGTCTTAAAAATTATAATTTTTGCAGTATTCAGGAGAAACAAGAATTGATGAAAACTTACTACCGCAGGAATGTATAGACGCGTACGGAAAAGATGCTCAAGTCGTCTCCTCTAATGTAAGGGACAACAATATTGAAAGTTTCAAAACAAAGTCACGAACTTTCTATGAATAATAATAATGGACCCCCGGAAATGTCTTCATAATTAATACACTTAAGATTTATTCTACATTTAATAAAGGTTGAGTTCTTACATATTACGTCGGGAGAGGGTGAGAGTGTTCACTTAACTCGTTCCCCCCGGGGGGGGTGGAATAAAGTACAATGGGAACAAGGCATAATAACGAACTGGAATAAAATATAGCTGGAAAAGTGTGTAACGCCGTATTTAAAAACTGGAACAAGATCAGGGCTCCCAGCGCTTAGTGCACAAAAAATAATTGGTATTATCAGGAGTTCATAATAGCCCGAAGTACGAAACTGGTTAAAAAGCCCGTAACAACAAAGTTTCGCCGTAAAGCTCAGCGGATTCATACACCGCTTAACTCCCAAAGAAATAGTTACCCCATTTTTTAGCGCCCACGCGCATCAACTTCCACACTTCCGGTTTAGCACTATTTTTATCTTGCTTCTTCAACTACTATTAGAATAGCGTCGAATTACTTCCTTTGGCAGTACAAAACTCGTGGCACTTTGGATTTTCAGCATGAAGGTTTGGTTGTAGAAGAAATGGTCAATTTTACCTTAATAACTATTGAGTAGTGTAAAAATATGTTCAAATTTCGTACGCTTACATTAAAAAAATTTAAACTTAAAGGTTTAAAGGAAATAATTACATTATTATCTAAGTATATTTTGACAAAGGCCAGTTCATGTATTTATACTAATTAACACAATATTCAACAGATAGTAGACGGCCCGGAACCTTATGTTTCAATACAATGTAAGCTCAATGGCATGATGCTGGCACTAATAAAGACAAAGAATATCGAAATTATACCAAATGCAAAATGAACTTTGTCCTAAATGTTGTATAATTAATAAAATAAACTTAACTATGTAATATAGTACTAATTCGCAAAATTTAATTAACAAATTTCCGCAATGCTGTTTTGTATTTATCAGTGTTAAATCTTTTCAACGACCGGAACCATGGAAAGGGTACGGACCGTGGTTCCGCCACCATCTCTAGAGACTGGGACAGATTCGTAGAGGGGTAGGGGCGAGAACACGCTCAAAACATCTGGCGATCCGCGGTCGACAAGAAGAAGAAAAGCCTACGGGTGTACCGCGCTAAACCTCACCCCGCACCTGAAGAGTTCTACGATGGCTCTCACGCCAGTGGCCTACTCTTCCAAGGGGTTCGTCAGGCCGATTTCTCGCCGTCCTGCCGTCTGTGTGGACACGCGACCGAAGACGTCTCCTACGTCCTCCTGGTATATCCCGACACATTGAGTGGCCCCGACGCCCACTTATGGCGTAGTAACCACTATGGGGACCCTTTGGGGGATGTCCTTGGCCTAACCGGCTCACCTTGGGACCCCCAAGTGGTGCGTGAAATCTTCTCTCTTTGGTGGCAGAAGAAACAAGCCTGGAGCTAATCTCACCGATGAACATACTATTTTCCGAGCCGGACATCCCGCGTCATCCTCCGCTTAATTTGGATCTCTTAGAGCTTTTTGGTCTCGCTATGTGTGTTGTTCCCTTTTTTACCTCTCCGAGTGACGTATGTCACGGAGAGGTTCCAAAATCGACAGGCATGTCTCTGTGTGTGTCAGTCTGTTGTTACACCCCAGGGTACCGCGTTCGCAGTTTCCGAATCGAAGCAAATGTGTTCACTATTTCTGGACCGCATTTACAGTTCCCAGAAAATTCAAAACTTCAGTCTATCCACAATTCTTTCACGTGACTAGTCAGTTGTCCATTCCACATGAACACCAATCTGTACTTATTGGCTTCTAACACCACCATCTGCTGGTCTTTGTTTTTGTCTAACCCACATAGACACCAGCGTGTACTTACTGGCTTCTACTCCATTATCATCGTTAGGGTTAAGGCATACGCGGCGATCAGCCATGGTTACGAGAAAGGGAAGCATTCACATGAGCAGTTCCCGTATGAGCGGATTTCATAATAGCGGTCCTCATAGCAGAAGTTCCCTAAATACCGGGTCCCGAAATGGCAGTTTACCCGTTACAGCAATTACCGATACAGCTGTTCTCGTAAACGCGGCCGGCGAACCGTTTCAGCAGTTCTCTAAAGAGCGGAAAAACGATAGTTGTTTATTACGAGAATCATAGCCCAATTCCGCACACTTTTTATGGCCCATTTCCGCACACTTTTTACATTGAAATTTTATTCCACATTTTTTTACCATAGCCCATTTCCGCTCAATTTTTAAAGCCTATTTCCGCCAAGTTTTTAAATTTAATTTTTAGTCTCACTTTATTTTTTAGAATTCTTTTAAATGTGATATCTTATCACTAAGTGTTGGCAGAGCCGGGAGTGTGGCGCACTCCTGTAAGCCAAGCTTCTGGGCGGCAAAGTTTGAGGAAATACGACACATGTCGGCGATCCTACCCTATAGGTGCCGACTGTCCCGTGTCCGCCGGAGGTGACTTGCCCCAATTCCACCTTCCGTCACCTCCCAAGTAAACCTCAATCCTTCCCTGCTTCTACACATACGACCTAGCGGCCCCCGTCAGTGCTGGGCGATGTAGGGTCTCTCGCTCAATTCTTCCTGGTGCTAAAGGCCTAACGGCTAAGCACTAGTGTGAGTAGGTGGTAAAAAAAAAAAAAAAAAGTGTTGGCAGTTTCATTTTAATGGATTTCGAAATAGTTCTCAATAATAGGGGAGGTGATTCCCTTGTTTTAGAAAATTGCAAGTATAGAAAAGTACGCGAAATCAAGAAAACAGGCCATATAGTTTGGCGATGTTATATCAAAACGTGTTACGCCACCATTAAAACGGATGCGACTAAAACCATAATAGTGTCTCAAAACGAAGTTGACCACAACCACGAAAGCTTAACTAAGCATGATTTGCAACGACAAGAAATACGAAATAAATGTAAACGGGCGACCACCGTTTATTATGGTGTAAGCTGGCCCAGCTGGGTTATATGAACTCAAAAGAACTAGGTCAGATATGGATAATATGGTTAGGTTAAAGTAGATTATTTCAACTAAATAGTAATATAGGTCAAGTTAGGTTTTGTTTCGTTTGGTTAGACTTATGTTAGTAATATTTTGGAAATAGTGTAACAATGTTACGCCTTTTCCCAAAAATTACTGTTTACAATTATCGACTTCCGAAATAAAATAACCTTTCTCGAATACCTTTTCCAAAAAATTACTGTTTACAATTATCTACTTCTGAAATAAAATAACCTTTCTCGAATTATTTTTCTATCCTGGTATGAGAATTGTAAACTGATACAGCTTGAAGAATAGTACAATATTTGATTTACTCACATTTAACCCAAACCGTTTCTCCCAATTCCCATATCTCCCAATCCCATTTGACCCAACACTATGTGTTTTCCCCCAATTTCTTTTCTCCCAATTCAGTATAAAACATATGTTAATAAGTTCAAAGAGAATTTTTTTGTTTTATTAACAATGATAAGTTTTACATATTCAGTTTAGTTTGAATTTCCACTTTATGATTTCTAGATATTCAAATGGAGTTTTTCTCCCCGCATCCAGTTCCCTTTTTAGTTGTTTTATTTTTTCCTCCTGAATCTTGTATTTTCACCCAATTTAAAACACCCAATTCCTATTTACCCAAACATCATTCAACCCAATTCCCAGTTCTCCTATTCCAATTAACCCAATATTGCATACACAAAAAGACTCAAATAGAGTAGAATTTGATGGTTTTATTTATTTATTTTTTCATTTCATAAGGGATACACTTACTTGAAGTGTATAACCACTCCAAAGAGGAAGAGACGTCCTCCTAACCAAACCAAACGTAACTTAACATAATATAACAGTAATGCTTTGGAAAAGGCATATTATTTGAGAAGTCTATAAAGCTAAACGTTATATTTTGGAAAAGGCGTAACATTGTTAAATGATTTATAAAATATTACTAACCTAACCTATCATAACAGTAATGTTTTGGAAAAGGCATATTATTTGAGAAGTCAATGAAGCTATACATCAATATTTTAGAAAAGGCGTACCATAGTTAAATGATCTATAAAGATTACCAACCTAACCAACCCAAACCTAACATAACTTAACAGTAATGTTTTGGAAAAGGCATATTATTTGAGAAGTCAATGAAGTTAAACATTAATATTTTGTAAAAGGCGTACCATAGTTAAATGATTTATAAAACACGAACTTTCTCGTGGATCTAGCAGAAAAATATAATACATTTAGAATAACACTTCACATTAATTGGTAGGAAAATTATTTAACCTTACCTAACCTAACCTAACCAAACCTAACCTAACCAAACCTAACCATACCTAACCAAACCTAACCAAACCTAACCAAACCTAACCTAACCTAACCTAACCTAACCTATTCGCATTAAAAATAATCAAAGTCGTTTTGAAAGCAACCCTTTGCAGCATAAAATATTAGACGAAACCATTCGATTGGGAGAAATGAGAATTAAATAGTTTGGGATAAAAATTCCGATTGGGAAATATAAGATTGGGAGAACTGGGAATCGGAAAGTTTGGGATAAAAATGTATTTTGGGAAACACAGAATTGGGAGAAATGGGACCATACCCAATATTTAAGTGTACTTTTAAAAAAAATTCATAAACACGATGCGTTAGCCCCTTTAAGGAAAAACAACGGTATATTCCTAAAATATAACTATAGCACATATAGGCCTAGTTGTGCATAAATAATAGCCCCTTTTAAGATAACCGCTTGGGTTATTTTTAAAGTTCAACTTAAAAAACATCGTTCGAAAAATAATGTCGTGAAAATACTTAATCAACATTAAACTTCATTTCAAAGAGATACATTAATTAGTAATTGAAACTGACCTTTAGAAAACTGATTTCAATACGTAGAATAAGATAACACTAGAACTTCAGCACTTTCGAGACTCGTGCGGATCTTTTACCGACTTCTACTAGATATCAGGCCCAAGCAGACTCATTCTCGTAGCCTTTTCGTTCAATAAAGGGGAGGAGCTATCTAAAGCCACACCCCTCTGACCTATCACTATAGGGAGAGGGCAAACCCATTCTTGCTACGTCATAGGCTTATATCTCTTACCTCGATTCCATCCCCCTAACGGGGGAATTTCAGTATCGCGCCTACAAACGCTCCCCTAGGTAGAGGTATAAAAACGCCCTCTCCCTATTATTGGGTGTGTCTAATCCATTTCGAAATCATATTCATCCTGTATATACGAATTAAGTTAATACTAGCAATACTGGAATTATATACATACCACGATAAAATTATACGGAGAGAGAAAAGGGGTGAAAATCCCTCTACTTAACGTCAGGCCCAAGCTCATTTCCCCCTTTCTAGTCAATAAAGAGGAGGAGTTATCTTAAGCCACATCCCACTGGTCTCTATTTATTTTTTTGTGTGTTTTGACAGAATTCCAATCGATAAACTAAGGGAAATCATGGACAATATATTGCACACATGGGACGAGAAAACAATGCTAAAATTCCTCATTCCAAGTAATACATTGAAAATGATTCAACACTTAATTGACTTATGTAACATTTAACTGTTACAAGCCTTTAATATATTTTCTTAAAATATATCGTCTTACTAAAATGTTGCGCATGAACAATGGACCTTTTTAAGACAAGCGCTTTTAATATTTTTAAAGATTAGTTCACCTTTAACTTCCAAAGACTTAATTAACATTAAACTTAAGCGCTTCATATCAAAGAGGTTCATTAATTTAATTATTCAAACAGTCTGACACTATCGCTAGTGGTATGGTTTGTCAGGATATCAGCAGTGTTAGGTTACGGTAGTGAAACAAGGTTCTAGCGAATAAATGCATCCATACAGATTTACGATAAAACTATATAGTTAAAAATAACTGTGAGAAAATCCCTACTAGATGTCAGGCCCAAGCAGGCTCATTCCCGTAACGTTTTCATTCGATAATGGGGAGGAGCGATCTCAAGCCTCATCCCTCTGACCTATCACTATTATTGGGTGTGTCTAATTCAATTTCAAAACATATTCAGGCTGTATACAATAAAGTCAAATTTTATGTACAAGACTAGAATTATATACATGCAACGAAAAAGTCAGGCCCAAGCGTGCTCATTCCCCCAGGTTTTTCATTCAATAAAGGGAGGGGTTATCTTAAACCACATCCCTCTTTCGTCTTTTCCTAGCTATTATTGGGTACGCGCAACAGGGTTAAATCGATTTCCAGCAGAATTCAGTCTTCAAATGCGAATCAAGCAAAATTGTATGTACAGTACTAGAATTATATATACCCCACGATAAAACTATAGTTTGAGAGAAAAGGGGGTGAAAATCCCAGTCAGGTCTAAGCTTTGAAAACCAGCCTCATTCCTTCCCCCCACTAACTTACTAGTCAATAAAGGGGAGGAGCTATCTTAAGCCACATCCCACTCGCCTTTCTCTACTATCGGGCGTGTGCAACATTGCTTTCCCAAACAAATTTAGGCAGTATACGAACTGTGAGAAACAGCATGCATATATGCTACATTTAATACTATATAGTAGGCAAAGGGGTGAAACTCCCCCTACAAAACGTCAAATCCAAGCAGGCTCATTCCGCCCCCCGCCCACCCACAAACGTTTTATTCAATAAAGGGGAGGAGCTATCTTTAGCCACATCCCCTGACCTCTCCCTATTATTGGGCGTGTTTTTACAGTATTCTAATCAATAAACTAGTCCTGAATCATGGACAATATATTTCTCATATGGGACGACAAATAATACTAAAATTCCTCACTCCAAGTAATACATTGAAAATGATTCAACACTTAATTGACTTATGTTACGTAACATTTAACTGTTACATACCTATTACGAAGGAATTTTCTTAAAATATACCGTCTTATTAACGAGATGCGCACGAACAATGCACCTTTTTAATCAACATTAAACTTAAGCTCTTCATATCAAAAAGGTCCATTAATTTAATTATTCAAACAGTCTGACACTATCGCCAGTGGTATGGTTTGTCAGGATATCAGCAGTGTTAGGTTCCAGTAGTGAAACAAGGTTCTAGCGAATAAATGCATGCACACAGAGAAAAAAACTCGCATAACACCACGTGAACTATTCAAGGCATTGACGTCTCTCTTCACACTCCATCCAAAATTGCCTCTTGATTGATTGGTATTATCATATCGGAATACCAAATAAGGAAAATATGAATTTTATAAAAGAAATTTAACACCGGTGTATTGCGGGCTGGAGTTCTACAGGTGCCTGTAGGAAATACATTATTAGTTTTGCCCCTGGAGGTTCGGCACTACAAATTTCTCCCGCTTTAAGAAAAAAAGAATTCGGAAATCCACCGTTAAGAATGAAAGTCCGTATTTTGAAGCGGAATTAAGAGAAGGGGTAGCAACACCGTGAGAATTTGACACACTTAATTGGCTCTAATTAAATTTAATTAAAATCTAGATTTTTGAGGGGAAACGTCTCTTCTCTCTCCCCTCCTGAGCGATGCATGTTTGTCAACTTAGGCATACTGATTCTAAATAAAATAGCCTAGTTTAATTGCATAATTTTTTGAAACGCCCGCTATGAAGGTCCGTCAAGGTTCATCGATTATTGATTGAAAAAGTCTCCTATTTTCTCATGCACTGCCATCTGTCGAGCATTTCTCGTAACACAAGGGGCGTAGGGTCACAAAGAAGTTTAGATTTAACTTAATAATTAGTTTAATGATGGGTAGTATAGCTATGATATGATATTAAAGGACTTTCATGATGAGAATTACAGCAATTAAAGTTTAGAAAAACAAGACATTTTGAGGATGTCTAATGGTTTAATTTATTTTAATGGCGTTGAATACGTATTCTAGAGATTGGATACATGGACGAAACAATACTGAAGGACGAATGGCAGCGGGAGAAACTTGAAAAATACTTGTTAATTCGCCTTCTAGCGGCAGATAGTAGCAAACCGGAGAGTGGGGGGCATATGGGGGAATCAGTGTTCTGAAAAACCGGGGTAAGGACATTAGGCACGTGACAAAAAAGTCAGTAATCATTGTTCAACGGATTCAGGCTGGTTCCAAATTTCAAAAACTGAAATGGGAAAAATTTAACTCCTTTCATATAAACCTTATCAGCGTATCGCGAATCGCTGTTGCAAAGCTTGCAAACACAAATTTTTTTCCTGCCCATTTTCTTTAAGCCTTGGACAAAATTTAGAATAAAATCAATGCCGATTTTAAAGAGAAGAAGTTGTATTAATTAAAAATACATTGAATAGCCTTTTAATTGTTATGATTAAACATATAGAGTATAATAAGAACATACCTTTAATTTCATGCAATTTAAAAATTTGTGATTGCAAAGTTACGGCAAAATTTCAAAAATCTTTTTTTTTTATTTTTTTTGAAGTAGTTAACGTCTTATTTTGTCTAGATGGCGCTAGCTTTCTCCGGGATTTGACTCACTATTTTTCATAACCCCCCTCCGTTTTGGGGCTGAAAAAGGGGAAGTAAGCTTAACATTGGTTGTTTTGTGGCTTAGTATGGGGCTCTATGGGCTGCCATCCGTCCTTCAGTATTGTTTCGTCCATGTTGGATAGGACCTTTTTAACCCAATATTTAAATTAATTTGCTCTTGACTTGTGAAAAAAAAGCTGACTAAAGTGCATAGTCTTTTGAAAAGCGCGCCTTGAAGATTGATCAGAGTTAGGGATTATTGATTGACTAAAACATTTCATTTGTCGCAGCAGTCGCGCCTCCTGTCGACAATTTCTCAAATTACGCGATTGCCTAAATATTTTAATCAAATATTCTTGCCCTTCCTATTCACTGATAAAAGTTTGGATCTACCCAAAAATTCTTAGCCTATAAGGAGAAGGCAACGGGGGAAAATGTCCCCTACTAAACATCAGGCCCAAGCCTTATAGTCAATAAAGGGGAGGAGCTATTTATTTATTAATTTATTGAAGTATTTTAAGCCACATCCCTCTAGTCCCTCCCTATTATTGAGCGTGTAACACAGTGTTACTATTGATTTTCATAGCAAGTTCAGGCCGCATAGACAAATCGAGAAATATTATATGCTCACATGCAAGAATAATATACGTGCTACGATAAAACTATATAGTTTAAAAACAACTGTGAAAACCCCTACTAGATGTCAGGCCCAAGCAGGCTCATTCCCGAAACGTTTTCATTCGATAAAGGGGGAGGAGCGATCTCAAGCCACATCCATCTGACCTATCACTATTATTGCCACGGTTGTCTAATACAATTCCAAAACATATTCAGGCTGTATGCACGAATAAAGTCATATTTTATGTACAAGACTAGAATTATATACATGCAACGATAACGTCAGGCCCAAGCGTGCTCATTCCCCCAGCTTTTTCGTCCAATAAAGGGGAGGGGTTATCTTAAGCCACATCCCTCTTTCGTCTTTCCCTAGCTATTATTGGGTACGCGCAACAGGGTTAAATCGATTTCCAAAGCAAAATTCAGTCTTCAAATGCGAATCAAGCAAAATTGTATGTACAGTACTAGAATTATATGTATGCCACAATAAAACTATAGTTAGAGAGAAAAGGGGTGAAAATTCCCCTACTTAACGTCAGGCTAAAGCTTAGAAAACCAGGCTCATCCCCCCCACTAACTTTCTAGTCAACAAAGGGGAGGAGCTATCTTAAGCCACATCCCACTCGCCTTTCTCTATTATCGGGAGTGTGCAATAATGTTTTCCCAAACAAATTTAGGCAGTATATACGAACTGTGAGAAACAGCATGCATATATGCTACATTTAAAACTATATAGTAGGCCAAGGGGTGAAACTCCCCGAACAAAACGTCAAATCCAAGCAGGCTCATCTCCCCCACCCACAAACGTTCTATTCAATATAGGGGAGGAGCTACATCCCTGGGGCCTCTCCCTATTATTGGGCGTGTTTTTACAGTATTCTAATCAATAAATTAGACCTGAATCATGGACAAAACATTTATCATATGGGACGAGAAAACAATGCTAAAATTCCTCATTCCAAGTAATATTCTGAGAGAGCGGTAGCTCTCTTAGATATGACTTCATACTGCTCTTAATGTATAAGGAGGGTTTTTTGTTTGGATGTAGATTTTTTTGTATTACATTAACTGTTTTGAAAAAATTCCACAGAACTACAATTCTGGCCCACAATATGTGGTTAAAATTTCAAAGAGATCCATTAATTAGTTAATTTTATAAAAAATAAAGTTGCTAAGGGTGGTTTTCATTTCCATAAAATTTTTCACACCTTTTTATGAAAAACAGGAATTTTTCCCTTTGAAATAACATGGGAAATTTTAGGAAAAAAACATTCCGGTTAATCCGATTTTAGAAAAACTATACGTTTGTTAGACTTGAAAACGGTTTTATATGGAAGGTACAACACTTAACGTGGCGCTAAGCAATTTTCATTGACTATAATTAAGTCTAAGTATGTTTAAATTTAAATTTTCAAAACCATTACAATCTGCGATATTTAAGCAGTGTAAAGAGTCTGTTTATGATGTTAGCACTTTTAAAGCTATTTGGTTCATATTTCGTGGTGGTTGAAAAACAAGGGGACCTAGCTTTGTGTGAGCTATCAAGTTAAGTTGGAAAAGGTCCCCCACACTAATAAATTATGTAACCAACTGCCTTTGGTACTTGTGGGAACTTGTAGGTACTTGTGGGTGCTTGTAGGTACTTTTGGATGCTTGTAGGTACTTTTAGATGATTGTAGGTACTTGTGGGTGCTTGTAGGTACTTGTGGGTGCTTGTAGGTACTTGTGGGTGCTTGTAGGTACTTGTGGGTGCTTGTAAGTACTTGTGGGTGCTTGTAGGTACTTGTGGGTGCTTGTAGGTACTTGTGGGTGCTTGTGGGTACTTGTGGGTGCTTGTGGGTGCTTATGGGTACTTGTGGGTGCTTATGGGTACTTGTGGGTGCTTGTGGGTACTTGTGGGTGCTTGTGGGCACTTGTGGGTGCTTGTGGGTACTTGTGGGTGCTTGTAGGAACTTATGGATGCTTGAAGGTACTTGTGGGTGATTGAAGGTGCTTGTAGGTACTTGTGGGTGCTTGTAGGTACTAGTGGGTGCTTGTAGGTACTTGTGGGTGCTTGTAGGTACTTGTAGGTGCTTGTAGGTACTTGTAGGTGCTTGTAGGTACTTGTAGGTGCTTGTAGGTACTTGTGGGTGCTTGTAGGTACTAGTGGGTGCTTGTAGGTACTTGTAAGGTGCTTGTAGGTACTTGTGGGTGCTTGTAGGTATTAGTGGGTGCTTGTAGGTACTTGTAGGTGCTTGTAGGTACTTGTGGGTGCTTGTAGGTACTTGTGGGTGCTTCTAGGTACTTGTGGGTGCTTCTAGGTACTTGTGGGTGCTTGTGGGGACTTGTGGGTACTTGTGGGTGCTTGTGGGTACTTGTGGGTGCTTGTGGGCACTTGTGGGTGCTTGTGGGTACTTGTGGGTGCTTGTGGGCACTTGTGGATGCTTGTGGGCACTTGTGGGTGCTTGTGGGCACTTGTGGGTGCTTGTGGGCACTTGTGGGTGCTTGTGGGCACTTGTGGGTGCTTGTGGGCACTTGTGGGTGCTTGTGGGTACTTGTGGGTGCTTGTAGGTACTTGTGGGTGCTTGTAGGTACTTGTGGGTGCTTGTAGGTACTTGTGGGTGCTTGTAGGTACTTGTGGGTACTTGCGGGTGCTTGTGGGTACTTGTGGGTGCTTGTGGGCACTTGTGGGTGCTTGTGGGTACTTGTGGGTGCTTGTAGGAACTTATGGATGCTTGAAGGTACTTGTGGGTGATTGTAGGTGCTTGTAGGTACTTGTGGGTGCTTGTAGGTACTAGTGGGTGCTTGTAGGTACTTGTGGGTGCTTGTAGGTACTTGTGGGTGCTTGTAGGTACTAGTGGGTGCTTATAGGTACTAGTGGGTGCTTGTAGGTACTTGTGGGTGCTTGTAGGTACTTGTGGGTGCTTGTAGGTACTAGTGGGTGCTTGTAGGTACTTCTAGGTGCTTGTAGGTACTTTTGGGTGCTTGTAGGTATTAGTGGGTGCTTGTAGGTACTTGTAGGTGCTTGTAGGTACTTGTGGGTGCTTGTAGGTACTTGTGGGTGCTTGTAGGTACTTATGGGTGCTTCTAGGTACTTGTGGGTGCTTCTAGGTACTTGTGGGTGCTTGTAGGTACTTGTGGGTGCTTCTAGGTACTTGTGGGTGCTTGAAGGTACTTGTGGGTGCTTGTAGGTACTTGTGGGTGCTTGTAGGTACTAGTGGGTGCTTGTAGGTACTTGTAGGTGCTTGTAGGTACTTGTGGGTGCTTGTAGGTACTTGTGGGTGCTTGTAGGTACTTATGGGTGCTTCTAGGTACTTGTGGGTGCTTCTAGGTACTTGTGGGTGCTTGTAGGTACTTGTGGGTGCTTCTAGGTACTTGTGGGTGCTTGAAGGTACTTGTGGGTGCTTGTAGGTACTTGTGGGTGCTTGTAGGTACTAGTGGGTGCTTGTAGGTACTTGTAAGGTGCTTGTAGGTACTTGTGGGTGCTTGTAGGTATTAGTGGGTGCTTGTAGGTACTTGTAGGTGCTTGTAGGTACTTGTGGGTGCTTGTAGGTACTTGTGGGTGCTTCTAGGTACTTGTGGGTGCTTGTGGGTGCTTGTGGGTACTTGTGGGTGCTTGTGGGCACTTGTGGGTGCTTGTGGGTACTTGTGGGTGCTTGTGGGCACTTGTGGATGCTTGTGGGCACTTGTGGGTGCTTGTGGGTACTTGTGGGTGCTTGTGGGCACTTGTGGGTGCTTGTGGGCACTTGTGGGTGCTTGTGGGCACTTGTGGGTGCTTGTGGGCACTTGTGGGTGCTTGTAGGTACTTGTGGGTGCTTGTAGGTACTTGTGGGTGCTTGTAGGTACTTGTGGGTGCTTGTAGGTACTTGTGGGTGCTTGTAGGTACTTGTGGGTGCTTGTGGGTACTTGTGGGTGCTTGTGGGTGCTTGTGGGTGCTTGTGGGTGCTTATGGGTACTTGTGGGTGCTTATGGGTACTTGTGGGTGCTTGTGGGTACTTGTGGGTGCTTGTGGGCACTTGTGGGTGCTTGTGGGTACTTGTGGGTGCTTGTAGGAACTTATGGATGCTTGAAGGTACTTGTGGGTGATTGTAGGTGCTTGTAGGTACTTGTGGGTGCTTGTAGGTACTAGTGGGTGCTTGTAGGTACTTGTGGGTGCTTGTAGGTACTAGTGGGTGCTTATAGGTACTAGTGGGTGCTTGTAGGTACTTGTAGGTGCTTGTAGGTACTTGTGGGTGCTTGTAGGTACTAGTGGGTGCTTGTAGGTACTTGTGGGTGCTTGTAGGTACTAGTGGGTGCTTGTAGGTACTTGTAGGTGCTTGTAGGTACTTGTGGGTGCTTGTAGGTACTTGTGGGTGCTTGTAGGTACTTGTGGGTGCTTGTAGGTACTTGTGGGTGCTTCTAGGTACTTGTGGGTGCTTCTAGGTACTTGTGGGTGCTTCTAGGTACTTGTGGGTGCTTCTAGGTACTTGTGGGTGCTTCTAGGTACTTGTGGGTGCTTCTAGGTACTTGTGGGTGCTTGTGGGGACTTGTGGGTACTTGTGGGTGCTTGTGGGTACTTGTGGGTGCTTGTGGGCACTTGTGGGTGCTTGTGGGTACTTGTGGGTGCTTGTGGGTACTTGTAGGTATTTGCCCCGGGTGCTTGTAGGTACTTGTGGGTACTTGTGGGTGCTTGTGGGTACTTGCCCCGGGTGCTTGTAGGTTCTTGCTCCGGGTGCTTGTAGGTACTTGCTCCGGGTGTTTTTAGGTACTTTTGCTACATAAAAGTTTGAAATTGACAATCTCGGATCGTCTTTGTGAAGTTTTAAGGATATCCGAATTTCATATTGGCCTTATGACAATTTTGAGCTAAATGTTAAACGGACATAAATCAGCATTTTTAAAAATTTTGTAAAATTGTCAATTTGGTCCTATTTCTGGGTTAAAAAAAATGTATTATGTTAGTTACAATAAGAATACAAACTTTTATTGATTTACGTTTTTTTAAGTATCATTATAAATAAATGTCTGATTGAGCTAAATTTATGGTCCCCTTTATATATGTTTCTGCTTAGTGCAGATTTTGAAAATGTAAAACAGTTTCTTAACATTCTTAATTAAAATGAAGACTGAAGGAACAGATATTAATAAAAAATGTCTTGATTAGAATCAAGACCTAAAAAGTATCGATAAGACTGAGGTTATCACTTGTCTGAAGGAACAGATATTAATTTTTCTTTTTAATTGAAACTTAAATGCATGCTTAAGAAAAAACAACGTTCCATTACCGTTTTCCGTTGAAATAAATTATTTTACTGGTAATCAATTTCAAAAATTTACTTATCTCGGCTTTTCGACCACAATTCCATTCCCCGAAAACATTTTATCATTATATTAATTACTTTTGGGAGATAACGTGTCAAAATAACCTATAAAACAATAAAAAACTGTAATAGCGGTCTGTTTAGCCATGACAAGAACCTTTTAAAAGTTTCAAGCACTATATAACCCTTTCGAGACTAACAGGACCTGAGCAAACTATAGCTTAACCTGCTACTAGTACGACCAGGGAGAATTGATGTAAACTGGAGTTGAAATTTCATCATGTGCGACCTCGGCCTTGAAATTCTCCCATAGTCCCAGTGTGTGTAGAACATAATTTTTTCGCTGTTATCTGCCAAAATCAATCTTTCTTGGTAGTGCCGCCTCGACCTCACTTGAATTTTTCATGATATATTAAGGTTTGAACGAACAAAATTCTAGATTACCATTTTCACTACCATGTCCCTCTGCTAACTTGAAGCAAACTTTCCTCTCTTTTTGCTGCTCATTACCGGTGCCATTCCCTTGACTTTCTGTTCGTTATAACTACTATCATGAGTTTATTTAATTCAAACCAAAATATAAAAAAAATCGGATTTTTTTCCTTTTGTGCTACTTAGAATTTACAAATGTATATAACGTTGTGCCGTGACATATCAAACAGTCTCTAACCATTGTTAGAAACTAGAGAGAGAAATTGGGCAGTAACACTGATCATGCCCTGAACTATGAGAAAGAACAATACGACGGTTGACTAAAGTACACTTGATATTACATCATTTTGCAAAACCGCGAGTAAAAATCTTACTGTCCCTATTGAATTTGGCGCCATTGGTTTTAGAATAATTAAAATGTTCCACTGCGAAGCGTGCCGGTCACGAATGAAGATGTAACGTCTTTAGGAACCTTTTAAAATGCAAAACCATACACGTACTCTCCCAAAAGTAATTAATGTAATGATAAAATGTTTTCGGGGAATGGAATTGTGGTCGAAAAGCCGAGATAAGTAAATTTTTGATATTGATTACCAGTAAAATAATTTATTTCAACGGAAAACGGTAATGGAACGTTGTTTTTTCTTAAGCATGCATTTAAGTTTCAATTAAAAAGAAAAATTAATATCTGTTCCTTCAGACAAGTGATAACCTCAGTCTTATCGATACTTTTTAGGTCTTGATTCTAATCAAGACATTTTTTATTAATATTTAAAATGATTCAACACTTCCAATTAACTGTTATTAAGGTAAATGGCGATATTTTCTTAATATATAACTAGTGCATATATTGTACATGAATAATAGCCCCCTTTAAAATAACCGCTTGGAAAATTTTTAAAGATTAAGTTCCAAAAAAATACATTGAAACATCGTTCAAAAAGTAATGTCGTGAAAATACTTAATCAACATTAAACTTCATTGCAAAGAGATATATTAATTAGTAATTCAAACTGACCTTTAGAAAACTGATTTCAATACGTAGAATAAGATAACACTAGAACTTCAGCGCTTTCGAGACTCGTGCGGATCTTTACCGACTTCTGAAGAATCAGATGTCAGAAACAGATTGAAAATTGGAACCCGGACTCACGAACAACGGAACACTCAATTTGGAGCCGACGACCCGAAATCGGAACGGAATAATTCCTTTGATGTTCCGAAATTAAAACCGAACAGAGAGCCCGGGTTCCCGAAAAGTCCGATTCGCGACAGTTTAATCCATCTATGCACCGCGCGAGAAATCGTAGAAGTCCTGGAAATTTTAGCGACGTACTTCGAAGAGTGGTATGAACGCAACTGAAAAATAATCATGGCTACCCTTCTTTTATACTATAGTAAGAAACCCCCCCCCCTTTCCCCTTCCATCCCCAGAAATACTTCTAAGAAATTTCCGCTTTATGATTTAGCTCACGCATCCATCCTTGTTTCTTCGCGTTTATAAAGTGCTATAGTCAATGTTTGATATTCGTGACGCATTTATTTATATTCACGCGCCAAGAAAATATATGGAACTAAGATAAGTAAAATAATTAACGTAAGTATGCCATTGATGATGAAGTCTAAGATTCTATCCAACGCGAGGACTCCTAGCCGAAAATATCCTTTGTTTAGAGTATACCAATCGAACAGGGTACAAAGCGATGTAGAGTTATCAGTTCTAACGAATAAATTAATGGGTACAGAGCAATACGGGTATAGAAGCACGTGAGCTATTGAAGGAATTAACGTCTTCCTTTGGGTCTTTCTTGGCATTTGTATAATAATGATGACACACATGAAAAGAGGCAATTGTTAGATGGAGTGTAAATGAGTGAGGAAGGGAAAGGAAAGTCGATGTGGCAAGAGGAGGGTAAGTAGAACGGCACTGTAGTCTCTCCCTCTCACGCGCACCTATCTCGGCGCATAGCGTAGGAGAAGTACGTCACGTGATCCTTTAGGAGGGAAATTCAAACGGGTAAATAAAAAGTGTCGGTTAGAGGCTCTGGAGGCTCACACTGGAGTCTGGAGATCAACGTGGCTAGCTGGAGCTAAAGGGTATACTTTTCCCTCTGCTGCGCATGTGCTGACCTGACACTGTACCGGTTTTGAAAAGGGGTTGACGAAGATTTTGGTCTCACCGTCACAGAACCTAGGGAATTTGGGCTTCAGTCGGGCTCCATCTAGAGTTGCCTCTTCGCATGATATAACTAAAACGGATGTTCATAGGGTCTCTGCATGGTTTATATGATAAATCTTCATCTAAAGGTGTCGCTGTACTCTGTCAAACGTTTTTGACAGATTTTCCTTAGTTTCGATGAATAACCGAGAATTGTACTCTTCCTTGATTTACTCTTGCTAGAATTCGAAATGTACTTAATGGCGTACTTATAGATAAGGTTTAATTTATCTAAATCACAGCAATAACCAATCTAACTCACATGAAAATGTGTTTAGGCGTTATTTGATATTGGGATCAATATGTCCATTGTTTATCAGAGTATACAGTTTCCGGATAGTGTTACACGTTAAGAGAGAAAAAAATTCCAAAACTGCCCGAGAGGTACGACAAATAGTGAGAAATTAATGCTGAATCAGTCTTGATACACCTTCAGTTGAAGGCACTGGAAAAGCTGAAGTTTTTAGCTTGGTGTACCAATGTACCAATAGATCGAAGTATTTTACTCCTCGCAAATTCACCCAGAGAACAAAGGCTCGTTTTCGGCTCAAATATTAACTGCTTAGCTATTCTTTAGGCACCTTTGCTTAATCGCTAATGCATTAAGTTTATTTATTTAAATATAAGCTTTCAGAAACACAAACAGAAAGCACTCAGAGCTTCTGTTGCCTAGCAACTCTGGATTATATTAAACAAAACTCTAATTTTAAAGGGAGCATGAAGGGAAGGGATGAAAAAGTTAAAGATAAGATAAAAATTATTTGAAATACGTCACAGGCACCACGTGACACCAAGATGCAAAGACTCCGTATGGAGTGAAACTGGACAACTTGTCCTTGTTTTCAAAAAGTTTGCAGTGCCAAATTCGAAATTACACAAACTAAGTTTCTTTGCACCACGCATCTCCTCAGTCACGTGCATCTGACGTATTTCAAATAATTATTACCAATCCGCCGCTGCCTTCTTTGGAAATCCTTTAAAATAACTCAACAGGCTCAAAAACATCTTTATTAACACAAAAATGTTGATTTTCAACTAGTTTAAAGTTAAACCTAGGATATGTATAAATACTGCCTAGTATTTATACATAAACTTCTAAACCGTTGCCTACCAGTTTCTACAAACCCATTTTTAAACCGTCCTTCGATCTAACATCATTATTATTCCGATCCCCAACTCGTTATCTCCTGGTATTTGTCATCCGAATTTTCCAAAACCAGTCAAAAACTACGGTTCGGAACAGTAGGTCTGTATAATAGGGAAACTTTCAGTCCGCGGTCAGCATTCCACCTTCAAATGTCTACTTCGCAACGATTCCATCTACATACGAAATCCCGCAATCCTATAGACCACTCCAATAATTACATGCAGAAAAACCAACACACTGGAGGGGTGGTCCACATCTTTGGTTATTTCTATGGGCGCCAATAGGCAACGTCAGACGGACCCCTAGTTCACTACACGCGGAGGGAGGCTAGTCGACTCTCACTGCCCCTAGCGGTGCTTCTTGACGCGAGGGAAGTAACTTATGATGGCGGCCTCACCACCTGTGGTTTGTTTCTACGGCAATTAATGGAATGGTCTAGTTCATCAATCCTATGAAGCTATCCACTTCCACGGAAGAGATTATACAGGGTGTTGGGGTATGTCCCTAAGTAGGACAAGGGAATTTTCCTCGAGACGGGTGGGGAAAGGAAGGGGTCTATTGGGCAAGGGACTTGACAGGTTCGACAAAGATGACACTCCGAGACGCTGGATTACAGGAGTGCGCCATTTCGCTCGTCAGCGATAAGCCAATTCAGATGTCACCACTTACACATCCTGATCAATTTCAAAATTTAAAAACCAATATCTATAATAAGTCTATCAATAAAATCTGAATTTAAACTATATTGTATTTGTTTATTTATTTAATACCATCAATTATTTTCGTTTTGCTCTGAAGTACGGAAAGTAAAGGTAAGATGGAGACAACGCTTCAACAATACTGTAATTGACTATTTCGCCACAAGGGTGCCGTTAAAGGTAAGTTCTAAATATTTTATTCAGATGGCGACGTCAACTCTATATTATTCATTCTCCCTAAAAAAATATCTCTCGAGAGGGTCTCCGCTCGTGCATACCTTTATCTGTAGTAATATCTATGCGAAGATAAGATGGAATGCCAATTCCCTATATCATATAGGAAAGAAAAGGGGGGTAGAGGTGAAAAATATTTAATATAATTCCATAAATTATAGAGGCCATTGTAATTTTGAAATGGGGAGGAAGGTAGACTACTTTAAATAGATCGCTCGAATTATTTTCTTAACTTTTTTTTTTTCATTCTTGTCTTTGAAGCCAAGATAAAACAATTTTATCCTTCATTGTTAAAATGATAACGTATTCATAAGAAGTAAAATTAATTTTTTTTTATATTCGTCAGACTTCCAACTTCCTTGAAACCTTTATGCGGTTATTTTTGAAAAATTGTCCAGAACAAAGCGGTATTTTTTTAGTATCTTTTTGTTATCATTTTGTTTATTTTTCTTTCTTATTGTTAAGAACTTTTGTTTTTTTCATAATTTACCGTGATACTGTATTTTTACGCGCAGGCCGAGAATTAATATACGGCAGAGACGTGTTTTAGGCCTGATCCCTTGATTAAATTAGAATTTATTGTCTTTGAATTTGTTTCTTAATAAAATTTAAGGGGCCACCCGTAAAATACTGCATCCAATATTAACTCGAAAACAGTGGCCCATGGACGGCAAAATGGAGATAGAAGTTACATTTTCGACTCAAAATCGCACCCAAAGAACATCCACTCTTAATTTATCAGAAACACCCTGTATAATCGAAGGCTTTCATTCAACCTTGCGTGTTGGGTTGGATGCGATTTCAGTCGACGTTTTCGATAACAATGAGCCCACACTGAGGTGTATCAGGTTTGACGCCCGAAACCAAAGGGTAATTCGGCATATTCCCAAAACGCCCATCTTTAATTACAAAGCGCTAAATCAATTAATATTTGTGTGTGTTTCTTTTCAGATGAATTAACTCAAAAGCTACTTAATTACCAATGAGATTTAGACTTTATGGTGTCATAGACGTATGCTTAGACGAAAAGAGACTTATGGTCATAGACGTATGCTTAGACGAAAAGAGACTTATGGTCATACACGTATGCTTAGACGAAAAGAGACTTATGGTCATACACGTATGCTTAGACGAAAAAAGACTTATGGTCATACACGTATGCTTAGACGAAAAGAGACTTATGGTCATAGACGTATGCTTAGACGAAAAGAGACTTATGGTCATACACGTATGCTTAGCCGAAAAGAGACTTATGGTCATACACGTATGCTTAGACGAAAAGAGACTTATGGTCATAGACGTATGCTTAAACGAAAAGAGACTTATGGTCATAGACGTATGCTTAGACGAAAAGAGACTTATGGTCATAGACTTATGTTCAGAAACAAAGTTTTTTGTGTACAGTAATATCCATTTGTTTCGTGTACTACAGTCTTCCTTTTCACTCTCCCTTTAAAAATATTGACCGAACAAAACACTTCTTATAAAATAATACGAAAAATCAAGACCCCCTCCCCCCAAATTGTAGATAGATATGCATCATTCGATGTAGAATACAAAATGTTCGGACACGTTTATCGTTAGTTACAATTACACAACAGCTCTGCTAAACTAAACATTTTGAACTCGGTCGAATCCATTTTCAAGGCGTACCTATTTGTTTATAAAAGACGCAAAAAAAAAACGTGGACAGACAGCCATTGAGGGGTAATGATAATGGCTTAATTCCTCAAAGAATGTGAGAAAAATTTGAATGAAGTAACGCGGTGGAATTTCGTTTTGGTTCATAGTTTCCACATGGCTTCCGGATGAGGATGAAAGAAGTCGTCAACGCGGGGATGGTCTCATTTTAGCTGTCAAGGTCGCTCATCCCCTATTCAGTTTACATTTCTTTATAAACTTATGACAAAAGTCATCTTCTACTCCTCTTTCCTCAATTTATTTTGAATTTTTTTCACTGGGAAACACAGAGAACTATTTTCAAGCTTAGAACCCCAAGAGAAAATACTATTCGTAATGTCAAAGGCAAATTGAAGTAATATAAAGTGAGGAAGTATAAGGAGAGTAAACACGTTGTCTTTGGGTCAAATATAGGCTTATAATTATTTACTGCCCTTCTCCGGTGGTGCACGAGGAGTAAACTCGCGTATGATTACTGGCGGGAGCACGATGGCAAACCGAATCACAATTAGTACGTACGTTTGCACCACGAAATGTGTCATTATCACTAATCATCTTATGGGGATTTTTTGAAATGTTAAATAATATGATTTCTTGTTGGTTTAATGTAATAAAAGTGTTTGTTCATTGCTTCATTTGCTTCAAATTCGTTAAAATTAAAACCAAATAATTAAGAAACATTTCTGGCGCGAAACTTGAAATATCTTATGTCATTCTATGGATTTGTTGAAATGTTAAGTAATAACCGATTTCATGCGGGTTTTATGTAATAAAAGTGTTCTGGCATTGTTTCTTTAGCTCCAAATTTGTTAAAATTAAAACCAAATTAAGAGAAGTTTCTGACGCGAAACTTGAAACAGTTGAAAGATCTATTGCCAATATCGCTAGCCATTTCAGTACACGTTTCGATCAACTTCTTATACCCTCAATTATCAAGTATTTTGTTGCAATTAAGCACGATTCTAAAGTTCCAATATGCTTACTTTTAATTATTATTTTGTTTTTAATGAACAAATATATTCGAAGATCGAGATTTCGTTTCTATAGCAACCAAACAATAACACATTAAATACTGAAACGAAAAATGTGTTTTTGAAAATAGTTTCGATGTTTCTGGGAGCGTTATTTACATTAGAGCGTTAAAACATTCTTTAAGCCAAAATATATTCAAGAATTAACAAAACTGTTTCGAGCGAATAGTTCCAATCACGCAAGACGTCGTTCGTTAAACATACGATTCGAATTATGGTGATAAAAACAATATACATGTACATACGAATTTCGCAGCTACGTTCACACTTACACGCAAACCGGTTCAGAACTGGTTTGTCTAACTATTTTTTTTTTAATAAAACCTCTTCATTAACACTTTGAAACGATTAAAACAGCCTAGCTTCAACCCGACTTCCCCTTAAATGCGAACATGGCTTAGATGAAGGACTCGTGTTCACATACTCGCTTTCGCAAAACATTTAAAGGGATAGTGTTTAGACCGATTAAAATGTTTTTCTTCGAACGTTACGATTGGGCTCCTTTCAAAATTATAGGAATGAATTTCACATAGCCTACTTCATAGGTGTCCCATGGAAGTTCCTTCTTCCTTATTGACATCCCATACAGACAATTTTTAAAAATTCTTCCAAGGCTTATCAATTATGCAGATTTGGATGAAAGTCCGTTGTGTGATTGGCCTCTCGGGGACAATCACGGGGTGATCCGCCTCTCGGGGACAATCACGGGGTGATCCGCCTCTCGGGGACAATCTCAGAGTGATTCCCCCCTCGGGGACAATCTCAGAGTGATTCCCCCCTCGGGGACAATCTCAGTGTGATTCCCCCCTCGGGGACAATCTCGGAGTGATTCCCCCCCTCGGGGACAATCTCAGAGTGATTCCCCCCTCGGGGACAATCTCAGTGTGATTCCCCCCCTCGGGGACAATCTCGGAGTGATTCCCCCCCTCGGGGACAATCTCGGAGTGATTCCCCCCCCTCGGGGACAATCTCGGAGTGATTCCCCCCTCGGGGACAATCACGGAGTGATTGGTGTCTCTTGGACAATCACGGGGTGATCCGCCTCTCGGGGACAATCAAGGAGTGATCCGCCTCTCGGGGACAATCAAGGAGTGATCCGCCTCTCGGGATCACGGGGTGATCCGCCTCTCGGGGACAATCACGGGGTGATCCGCCTCTCGGGGACAATCAAGGAGTGATCCGCCTCTCGGGATCACGGGGTGATCCGCCTCTCGGGGACAATCACGGGGTGATCCGCCTCTCGGGGACAATCACGGGGTGATCCGCCTCTCGGGGACAATCACGGGGTGATCCGCCTCTCGGGGACAATCACGGGGTGATCCGTCTCTCGGGGACAATCACGGGGTGATCCGCCTCTCGGGATCACGGGGTGATCCGCCTCTCGGGGACAATCACGGGGTGATCCGCCTCTCGGGGACAATCAAGGAGTGATCCGCCTCTCGGGGACAATCACAGAGTGATCAGCCTCTCGGGGACAATCTCAGAGTGATCAGCCTCTCGGGAACAATCACAGAGTGATCAGCCTCTCGGGGACAATCTCAGAGTGATCAGCCTCTCGGGGACAATCACAGAGTGATTAACCTCTCGGAAACTATCAAAGAGTGATTAACCTCTCGGAAACTATCAAAGAGTGATTAACCTCTCGGAAACTATCAAAGAGTGATTAGCCTCTCGGTGACAATTACAGAGTGATTAGCCTCTCGAGGCAATGCAAACCGAGGTTGAACCCCAACAAAGTCATCCTACAAATTATTTATCTTTTCGATGTAAAACTAATAATTCAAAATCAATCATTTCGTCGTATTAATAATAAAAATCAATGAAACTGTAAGTGTACCAATAAATGCTGTATATCGAACACAACAAACTCGCGATTAAGTCACAATTCTCCCCCCTCCCGCGAATTCACAGCCACGCGAGTCACAAAATTACATAAACAGTCAAAAGTCAAACGCTGAAAAGTCACAAAACTTAAATCTAAACGATCGAAAGAAAAAGTAACGTTTAAAATAAATTAAACATTATCTTAACTTTCTCTCTTAGTTAGTATTATCACTTAAAGGTTAAGGGTTGTTAAGAGAAGTGGTTAATTTAGCGTAAGCCTCGTTTGTGCTGTATGTGGGCTCTACTCGGTGCCGCACCCCCAGGTTGTGCAAGCGGTCACCAGCGCCCATGTTAGTAGCAAAGATATAGCGTGACATTAACCCCAGACCGGAAGTCATCCCACGTTAGAGGAGCCGCCGGAAAGGGGGTCCCCTCAAGAACCAGAGTGCCTTTTTGGTAAAAAAAAACCCACAATCATGGTCAACTGGCTTATTTCCTTCTATCGAAAACTAAATTTGGACTGGTCAAACAGGGAACTTGGTCTGCAAGTCCAACTGTTCCAATTCCTGACGTTAGGCCTGCTATTGCGTGATATTTCTACCAATAAAGAGTACTATGTATTCTTGAGAGGGCACAAAACGACACAACATACAAGTAGAACATTTAAATTCTTGCTCAGTTCCCGATTGCTATTAAGTTTCAACCAATCGGGGGTCGAGGTTCCGAATTGAAATGTCTACTGCCTCACGTTAGGTCTTGAAATGTCTACTGCCTCACGTTAGGAGGTCTTGAAATGTCTACTGCCTCACGTTAGGAGGTCTTGAAATGTCTACTGCCTCACGTTAGGAGGTCTTGAAATGTCTACTGCCTCACGTTAGGAGGTCTTTTTTGATGCTGAAGTTCGCATGATGATGGCTGTTGTGGGAGTTGAAAGGTTAATACATATGGTCAAAAGTACATAGGAAAAAAACCACAAAGGGTTAGGGTCCAATAACCGGCATTTTAGCCTCCCTTTGATAGCGATTGATAAGTTTTTGGAGCGCGAATCGTTTTGAAATCATCAGATTTTTAATTGATGAGGTATTAGTTTCAGTAAAATCAGGTCTGAGCCCCCAACTGGTGTATTTACCTATGCACTTTTGAGATGGTTAAACACTTAGTCCCGACTGGTTCAAGTCTGGTCGACGTAATAATTAATCACAATCGCCAGACGAGGACCCCTCGAGACCATTGTAAGTCTAACTAACTAAGTACTAAAGACTGGGGAATGAACACAATTTAAAAGTAATGAACCACTGGTTCATATTTTTGCGCTGAAAGAAATAAAGAAGTAGAAGATAGGAAGGAATCGAGGATGCGTCTAATTATCCTCGATAACGCGATCAAGGTCACCGCCTATGTTGACCTCGATAACACGATCAACGTCACCGCCTATGTTGACCTCGATAACACGATCAAGGTCACCGCCTATGTTGACCTCGATAACACCTTATTCTCATGGCTTAAATTCAAACTTAATTGTTTTCAAATACTAAAACTCACTGCGAAAACAAAGTCCAATACGTGGTGACATCAGCGTCTCCTGTTCTTGTCCAACGTGGACATTCAAAGTACGGATTGAGAACGTCTCGATGTGGCAGTCTCGTCCCGTTATGGTTTGTCGCTGTCCCAGTGGGTCAAGGTCTCTTGGAAGTTCGTGGCAATGTTGGCGGTGAGATGTGCGCCAAAGTTCAGTTATTCGAGGTTTTTAGAGGCAGAATTGGTCCAAATCAGAGTCACAGGTGGAGGGGGTGCTATCGTGTCTTCTTGTTCGAGGTGTAGTACCTTATAAATCCAGATCTGATGGTATTCTGGTGAATTCTTCTGCTACACTCCCGCTCTATTTTGCAACTGGTTCACTGGGCTTTTGGCCTACAGCCCAGCTGCCCAGGTTCCGCACTGTCGTGGTTACGCCTCTTTGTGCTCTTAAAGAGTCTTTGGTAAGGGTAACGCACTTTAAAAGGTGATATGAATAACTTCTGCCCTTGAACTATGTACAAGGCAACTGTAAACATCGAATATTTCTTGGGTAGAATAGATTTTGCTTCCCCAGAACTATCTAGAAAATAGAAAAGAATGACTAAAGGGAGAATTACATGATTCTATTATCATGTATTAAAATTTTGGAGAAAAAAACCCGAATTTCTTTGCTAAAATATTCAATGGAAGACCTGATACCGGTAAGGTATTAAAACGTAGTCCCCCCCCCCCGGCTATCTCCAAGCTTGGGAAGGAAGGACGTATAGCTTTCAAAATGGCAACCATCATCCTATCTTAAATATACGAAAAACTAACAAATGGCTTCCTCTCTAATAATATCGTTTAGATAACTTGGATAGATGTTATGCAGATTCCTAAATAAAACCTTTCCTTAAACTTGATCGAAATAACTAATCGAAAATAAATAAATACGCCTTAATACAAAGCTATAACCGCTACTATGTTAGGAAGCAAAACTACATCTTCACAAGTATCTAAATAAATAGCCGCCCAATATATAGCATAGTTCTTAATCTACTTTCCAAACCTATTACATTATTGTTAATTAAATCAATTTCAATTATCTAACGAGAGGAGATTCAGGATAACAAAGAATAATCAACTTACCATGGATCAACTTTCTTTGTTGGTCCACAGGTGATGGCGTTGCCGGGAAGCGGGAACTTGGGACGAGAGACCAGCGAAACCGCGTTTTTGTGACGTCACACGACAGAGATAACGGCTTTTTCAAATCTGTTCAGTGACTCGATGGTGCTCGAGGCCAGCCACGAGCGTTCGCATCGTGGTTGGAGGGGTTTAGGGCACCATCATCGAACATATTGAGGGTTAGGGCACCATCAATCTAACAGAGTGGATGAAAACCGAGTAGAAGCACGTGGAAATGATAAATTAACGCGCCAAAAGCATTTCGCTAAACTTTTACTAGAAAAAATGGATATAACGCTTAATTAATTTTTGTAATTAAAAGTTAAAGATAAATAGTAAAGAAACATGGTATTTCTTTCACAATATGCCTGATGTTTAAAAATAAATAAATCATTTTGTTGGCAAAGTTAAAATAAAATAGAATTGTCATAACAAAATAGATTGAAATTGCATCGATATCTTAGAACATACACCTGTGATTAATTGAGTAAAACATTATGTAACTTATTAAGTATTTGTAACCGTAGGCCTAAGTCCTACACGATTTTTAAAATTTTAAAATCTGTAATACATTTTTTATTAATTAAATTTTAGCTTAACCTAATGAAGGAAATAACTTTTGTGATTTTAAAAACGAGTTAGGAGTTAAAACATGTCCAGTTTAGTGATATTTTGGAAAAGGAGGAAATGTGATCATTTGATAAAACTTTATAATAACAAATTATGTAGTAGTTATATTATAATTATATTCTTTGCATTTTTAATTGTTTTCAATATGGTTCAATATGCCTTACAGTAAACAGGAAGTGTAATTTTTTAGGACCCTAGCAACCAAACAACAACATTGAAAGTTGAGTGGTACAAGAAGGTTTTTCGTGTCCCAAACTCGAGCCCAAAGGCAGTTAACGTTTATTTTATTTATAATAGAGAAAATACGCATTGCTTAGTGACAAACAATAATTCCGCAATGCGACAAAATCCTTATGACGCACAAGGTTTTTTAAACATACACTTTGACTCAAGAAAATGGAGAAATCCTTGATGAGTTTGGCAATTGTAATGTAGAATTCGTGTTCGTATATTGTATTCTAAAAACATTTCTGATTGAATCAACAAGTCAGTGAAATCAACAGCATTAAAATAATCCCAAATATTAACAATAACATTGAATATCCATTAAAGTGTGAAGAAAATATTTTCCTCTAACAATTAGTGGGAAGATGAAGTCCGCAATTAGTACCCAAATAGGCTACACCATTTAGAGAAAACATCTAAACCACGGATTGGTATTAATTATAGTAGTTTGTATCATTTCCAATTGAAAACATAGTGCCTCTGTTAGATTTTAAAAATTTGGGCACCAATATCTTGGTGAATAAGGCAAATCACCATAAGAAAACACCCTCTCCACTGGCAAGACTAAAAAATTTGGAAATGCCCCCTTATTATGCGGCCCATCTTTTGTAGATTTCATGATTAACCTAGGGACATCCTGTCCTATTGCGCACGCCAATGGCCCTTCTCAGAGACCGCCAAGGTCAGAATGCTTCCTTTTTCTCGCCATGGTGGGTTCCCCAACGTTTTGACATATGGGCCGTCGAGAGATGGGACAATTCGCTCAGTATTCCTGGGACCCGTACCTTCTTGCGAACCCAGGCCGCCTGTAGGGTTGTCTTGATGGGGGCCCACCATTTTCCCTGTGGCCCGCAAACTCTCTCGATGGCCCTGCCCCTATAAAGTCAAAATTCGCTTCATGTAAAGTCATGGTCCTCAAAAGCACATAGGGGCGCACAACAGTTTCTCGCTTTAAAAGCATTAATTTACACCACGGGTTACATCAATAGCACACCTTAGTAATGTATTTTAATTGTTTAGTTAAAATATAGGCCAATATGCCTTACAGTAACCAGGTAGTGTTGCGGCCCTAGCAACCAAGCAAAACATTGAAAGCTGCAGTCCCTAACAAATATTGGAAAATTTAATACAACGTCTTTGAGTGGTGCTAGGAGGTTTTCAGTGACCCACAAGCAATTAACAATTTTTGTTTATTGCTTATTTCTTAAAGACAAAGGCGAGAACTGTGAAATCATTATAATCACGCACAAGGTTCTTAAACATACGTTTTGACTTAAGAGTTTGGCCATTGTAATGTCGAATTCGCGTTCCTATATTTATGGCTGAATCAATAGCATTAACATTGAATTGTCATTAAAATGTGAAAGAATATTTTCATCGAAGTAAAGAAGTGTGATCTTTCAAATTAGGGTATTCTATCGTCCGCAATTAGTACCTATTTACCTTTAGCCTGTGTAAAGTAACACAGAGGCTAAATTAATTAGTATTTTTCGCACATTAGGAACCATCTAAAACTAGGCTATTCACACCCATCCTTAATTGGTATCACTTCCAACTGAAAATGTAGTTTCCAGTTGACCCTAGCAACCAAACCACAACGCTTAAACTGAAACAAAAAGTATTATTTGGAAGTTCCTTCAGTGCGCCATAATGGACCTGAAGACATAGACCCTATCCTACTTGCGCATATGCCTATGATCCATCCTAAACACCGCCCGAGTGAAAAGGCACCCCTTCTCTGCATGGCCATGGTAGTGGACCCCAATGGTTCGCCATAAGGGACCCCTATGTCAAAATTTACTCCTTGATTGGTAAGGGCCCTCAATTGTGTTACATTACACCAATACTTCTGAGTAATATATTTCTGATTTTTATTTTTTCGTTTTGTGTTAAAATATTCTCCAATATGCCTAGAGGAAAAGTTGGGGCCCTAGCAACCAACCAAGCTAAAACATTGGTAAGCTTGCATTCCCCGACAAATATTTACTTTATTGGAAATTTGAATACGAAGTCTTCGAGTGGTTCTAGCTGGGAGGAGGAATGAAAAGGAGTTGATACATGCTGTGGGTTTTCAGTTTCCAGTCCATGGGGCGAGGGGGGAAATGTGATAGGACCTAGATCAATGTAGAGAATGAGAATATTGGCAGACACCACACGTGGCAGCGCGCCCTCGCCTTAAAGCTGGGGATTCTTCTTGTACATGACACGCGAACGAAGATGAAAGGCGTCAGATTCTCAACGCGTGTCGACCTCTCTTTCTCTTTCGTCCTCCAAGGTTCTTGGAGGTTTTCTGTGTACCAAACGCGAGCGCAAAAGCAATCACGAAATTTTACCAGAAGCTTAGAAACCCCATCGAAGCTCACGTCAGAAGACAGACACAGTTCAGTGTTTGCGATTAATTTTTCTAGGGCTACGATAGCGGCGCGTTATGCGGAATTTTCCATTCCTGTCCACTAGCTAACAGGTGTGTCGTCATTTATTGATAGCTAGGAGGATGTGGTAAAACATCATCCACGCACAAAATAGATAGGGGCAGAGGCTAGTTACTTTTTATGATATATAATTATGGTGACGTCAATACTCTTTCGAAAAAGTTCTCCCTCCTCCTAATCTCATCACATCTCGACCTTTTAAGGGGCCAAACTATTCATCCCTATGTGCACTAAAAAGGGAGCTTTCGGAAAATTTTCATCTCCAGTGGTCACAGTAAAACGCATTACTCATAGTAACTCCCTATATAATAAGTCCCTGGATATACTTCTAATAAAGCGACGACGTATTTGTTAAAGACAAATACGACTGGTAAGAATTCATAAAAACTTATAAAGAAAGCGTTCTAATCACGCACAACGTTCTTAAACATGCATTTTGACTTAAGCGACGAAAAATATTTCGAAAACGCTTTTGCTTGAATCAATATAGCGCTGTTTCGGACCATTAACATTCAGTGGACATTAAAATGTGTCGAAATAGTTTCGTATTGCCAAACGGCATAACCCTATATTCATAAGTATGGGTCTACCTTTAAGGGTTCGCCCCGCCAAACTACAACAAAATAGAGACTTAGCCTACTGTGATTTCCTTCTTTCATTGAGTCTTTACGACTGCAGATCACATGTGATGATATTTGTGTCCGGAAAAAATCCACCAACAGTAGGCGCCCCTATGCAAGAAATTCAATACCGGGAAACGCCCCTCTGTTGCTTTATAAAGGATGCTTGCTCGTTGTAAATATCCATTCAACCCTTTTATATAGAGAGTATTACAGCCTTATGTTAAAAATCAATTGGCTACCTAAGCTAACAGTTGGTTTTCGTTCTGTTTTAATGGGTTACGGGAACGTCCGGCCAGTTTTAGGGGTGTGCAACGAATTTTTCATACAAAGATGACTGTATCTTCAAGGATGGATTTAGAACATCCATCTCTTCATTGTTTTAGTAAAACTAATGAGTATTCTTGAAACAATTATACATTAATGATAACAATGCATTTCATAATAATGCCCAACACATTTAAAGGAGCTGTTTGACCCCTCTAATTTTTTACCCACCCGCTATGCTAAGCTCTATGAGGAAAATCGTCGCTTGTCCCACGGTCCGAACAACCCCTCAAACGTTTTTGTACACAATCCACAAAAACACTTTTTTTTTCTACATCTGCTGGAATTTTGCACATCCCACTATCAAAATTAATAGTTCGCGAATCGAAAATAAGTTTTAACAGAAGTCCATAACCCTTTTGTGATGGACTCCTGGTATATGAACTCCCTAAGCCAACACATCCCATGCCATGGATAAATGATTCGTCACTCTACTACAGGATGTGCAACTCCCTGTTCTAAAAAGTAGTATTTTCGATACTAACGCTACCTGGCTACCAATGCTGGAAAGAATTGCGTGAAAAATAAAAAATATACTGCCATAAGTAAAAAAAACAAGTCTCATCGTCGATTGTGTTGTCTGTTCAAAGGAACTCAATTATTATTTTCTTATGTCCAGTGCTTTTCTATTTTTCAAAGACATATTTAATGGATTTTGGTACAAATGGCGAGTTGCCTGGTTACCAGGCACTCCGCAAGATGAGTTAGAGTTACAGAAAATTTGTTGTAGTGAATGTTACAGGAATAAACGACTAATTATTAGAAGTACTTTTTATTTTTCATTCAAGGCTTTCCAGGACTATTAACCAGTCGGCGCTAGTATCGAAAATTATAGTTTTTAGTATAGGGAGTTGCACATCCTACAGTGAGAAGCCTTAATCCATGCGCTTCACACCTAATCGTTCTTATTCACGCAGTATTTACGTATATTTCAACTCAATCTAAGATTTAAATAATGCGTTTTCTTAGTCGGAGCTAAAGGGTTGAGAGTAGTTCTAATGTAAATCTTATGTTTGTAATGGATTGCTTACAAAACGCACGGCATTAGCTTCTATTTTAACCTAAATTTGGTTTGAATTTCTATACTGAAAGCTATTTGTACATAGAATCACCATTAACGTAAAAACTTGCAAATAAAACTGCAATAGAAAATATATCCATTACGTGACCGACAATATGAATATGATACGTTTCTGGCAGTGATTTTAAGAAAGGGTTGAAACCTCACCCACCTAAACGTCAGACCCCTCTTTAGCCAATCAGGTTCATTCCCCACTGTCCACTCTGTAATTTTGGCGCTATTTTACTGGAAAAGGGGAGGGGGATCAGTTTCAAGCCACATACCATGCACAGACCTCTCCCAGAAAGGAATTTGCCTAATTTTCACAGAGAATGTTTTGTACTACCTGACAATGTTGTGTCACGTGGGAGACACTAGTATTTCAGTTTAAATCAGTACTAGACTAACTTGCCCATGGGCAGTCTTAATAGCATTTAATAAATATATATATTGATTTCAGACAAGGAGGATCCATACCATTTACACAAGGAGGTCTGGCTTTTGACTCCACTAGGGAGTCTGGCCCTTCTTGTGTAACACCTGAAGCCTGGCCTCCTTATGTAAATGGTATGAATCCTTCTAGTATGAAAACTACGCAAATATAATGGGGCCCCTCCATATGGCCCCTAGGCAAGTGCCCATCTGGCCCTATGGTTTATATGGCACTGACACATAGTCTGCCAACACTGCACTAAAGCAAAAGCTATCTATAAATAAATAAAACGAAGTCACAAAATATTTTTTTCCTGTCCTTTTGTTGAAGACGAAGTCCATGATAATGGCCATAAAAAGTGAAAAAAATTGTTATAGGAATAGCATAGCCCTATAACGCATAAGTATGGGTGTGCGTTGATTTCTTTTTTAGTATCGCTATTGTCCAAGCGAAACAACATAAATAAATTAAAGGCCGACTTCCAACGAAAAGGGTTCTAGCGAACTGAAAACCGAGCATCGAGATTAACAATGGAGCGACCGTGCGATTTTCGAATCCCCGCTGAGGCAAAAGTTGGAAGGGTTCTAGCTAACTGAAAGCCGTGCAATGTGGTTCTAGCGAACTGAAGATGAACAATAGAAATCCTTTTAAATTTATTTCCTCTCGAATTTTTGCTTTCCCCTGAAGGCAATTCTCTATTGTGTATCTTCAGTTCGCTAGAACCACATTGCACGGTTTTCAGTTAGCTAGAACGCTTCCAACTTTTGCCCCAGCGGGGATTCGAAAATCAGCACGGTCGCTCCATTGTTAGTCTCGATGCTCGGTTTTCAGTTCGCCATCTTCGATTATAAGTTTCTCCTCCAATCTACAACAGAATTGTGTGATTTCCTACCTTGGTCAAGTGAGTTACACGTAGAGATCACGTGTGATGATACCAGTTTCAGGCATCGAGGAGACGCCCTATGCGAGAACTACACGGCCAGGAGGTCCCCTTTATCGTTTTATAAAGAATACTTCTAGTAAATATCTTTTACATCCATACTTACCGAGCATATGATAGTCTTATGACAAAATCAATCGTTAAACTAAGAAAACAGTTCGTTTTGGTTCTGTTTTAATAGGTTACTAGAAAGCTCGACCAGTTCTAGGGGTGTGCAACGATTGAAATGTCATCAAAGAAGACAAGCTTGAACGTCACGAAATATGCAATATGCTTAGTAAAACTAAGGAATTATTGAAACCAAAATAGCATTATGATAAAAATGAATTTCAAACTAATGCAAAATATCATTTTAGCGTTATAAAATAGCATTCTGAAAAATGTCACTTTTGCAAATCGACTTTATTTGCACATCAACCCGGTCTAAAATAATAGTCGAGAATAAGTATTAAGTGTGAACTAGCTTCGCCAACACATATTTCCACCTAACACTTAATTGTTCTTATTCACGCATATAGTTTACGTTACATATTTTTCAACTCAAACTAACATTTAAATAATGCGTTTTCTTAGTCGGACCTAAAGGGTTTAGAGTAGTTCTAATGTAAATCTTATATTTCTAATGGATTTCTTACAAAACGAAGGCTTTCAGCTAAATTTCTATACTGAAACCTATTTCGTATTCTTAAACATAGAATCACCATTAACATAAAAAACATGCAAATAAACCTACAATATAAGATACTGTATATCCATTACGTTTCGCAATCCTACGTGACCCATAGACCAAAAATATAATGTTTCTCGTATTGTTTTTAAGGGGTAAGTCAGACCCCTCTTTAGCCAATCAGATTCATTCCTCAATGTCCACTCTGTAATTTCGGCGCTACTTTACTGGAAAAGGGGTGGGGGTTACAGTCTCAAGCCATATCCCATGAACTGACCTCTCCCAGAAAGGAATTCACCTCATTTTCACGAAGAATGTTTTGCCATTCCTATACAGTGCAACCTGACAATTTTTGCCACGTGGTATAGATTAGCACTTCAGTTTGAATCGCTACCTGACATAATTTCATTCGGTCAGGGTCTTTCAACTTTGCACTGAAGTGAATCTATAAATAAATGAGATCGAACTCAGAAATCAGTTGCTTTCCTGTCCTCTTGTGGAATACGAAGTCCACGATAATGATTGGACTATTAATATAAAAAGATCTAATAACAGAACGACAAAATTCAATGACGTGAATCACGTGATAGAACAGTTCTTTTCAGCACATCACAAATCTATTTTCCTGTCCTCTTGTTGAATACGAAGTCTATGCATATGATTTGACCATTAATGAAGTGCTGATAAAGTAGTACAACAAATTTTGATGACGTGAATCACGTGATAGAACAGTTCTTATCTGCATATTATAAATCTATTTTCCTGTCCTCTTGTTGAATACGCAGTCCATGCATATACTTTGACCATTAATAAAGTGCGGATAAAAGAGCACAACAACTTTTTATGACGTGAATCACCTGATTGAACAGTTCTTATCTGCATATTATAAATCTATTTTCCTGTCTCCTTATTGAATACGTAGTCCATGCATATGATTTGATTGACCATTAATAAAGTGCGGTTATAATAGGAGAACAAATTTCGATGACGTGTATCACCTCACGTGATAGAACAGTTCTTATTAGCAGATGATGAATGTATTTTGGTTTGAAAGGCGTCCAAGTTTCTACTTTTGGCCTTTACGATTATTCTATTGTTTGCCCTGGCTGCTTTTCATGTAGTTACTAAAAAAAAATAATATAAGAGTTGTAACTCTTTCGTGCCGAGTCAAGCCCAGCTCCACACCCAACCACTTAATCTTGCGGTTAACAACACCACACCCTCTACAAAAACCAATATAAAAATCGAATAAGCGATAGTATTTCAAAATCGATATCTCCGATTGTTATCGAGAGCATATTGCGCAATTTGTATAATTCTGACAACACTAGCTGCAGGGTTCGAGGCAATCAGGTTTAAACATTATGGAAAAAAAAAATAGACTCTTTAAAATAGCGTCTGGTGTTTGACCACCTTTTGTTTCTTTGGACGAAACAATGATTGGTATGTGGACAACCAAAGACGTTAAATACGGCTGCAAACGAAAGAAACTTTGGTGCAGGCAAGACGTGATATCTAGTTTATTAGGGAGAAGGTATAAATTCAGCCAATTTCCAGCTTCATCTCCAGACCAAACGTAGGTCCTGAGTTAATCCCCGCCTCTAAATTATAACCAGCATCTCATTGGTTCTTGAAAACTCACGTCAGCGCGACGCGAATGACGAAAATTGCGTATTTTCCGACTGAGGAGAGGCGAAATAGCCCGGCCTCCTTTTAGGTCCCCCCTTGTATTTTGAAAGGGGGACTGGGACTATGGCGCGCGTATACTTAGGCATTTTATACCTTCTCCCTAATAAACTAGATATCACTTCTTGGTGCAGGGACAGGTAACTTTGGTGCCCTATTTATAGTCTTTGGATCCACATACCGTATGCACGGAGTTAATTACCCTGTATCTAGCAGACGATATTGCTTCCCCCTTCCCTTGAAAATGGTCTAATGCCATTTGTACTTCGAGGGTATAAAAGTTTTCTTCGGGTACAATGATGTCGTTACTAATATACTCCCCAATTCCGGTTATAAAATGAAAATCAAACTTTGGGTAGATCATAATGCTGTACACTTCCTGTAATGTAATGCCTACTTCCGGTCTCGCAATATTCACTTTCATTCCAATAAATAAATGCATTCCCCTTCGAAATATGGCGTTTATTCGACAAATATTCTTTGAAAAATAAGTTTTTTATAATCAAATTAAATCACCTTTATTTATGTATAATTAAAAATAGTCAACTTAAATTAAAGAGGTCATTTAATTAAATACCCTAAATCGTTTCTAAAAATATGTTTCTCTATATTAGACCTTTAATAAAGCTCGAAACAATGGAAAGGGCGTGAAAAAATCAATTCTTAGCCCGATACATATTTTAAGGGAAAGTATCAAGACTTCAATAAGAAAAAAAGGCAAGATCATTTTAAGTTTTAGTTTCTAAATTCTGATCTCCGCAGTTTCCTTTTGTTCGTTTCTCTATCATCAGAGTTTATTGTCTTATATACCACAGGCTTTCAAAATTTACACCCCTGTTTTGAAAAGAACAATATAATATAAGAGATTAAAGTTTCCTATATAAGAGCCGGTTTTATCTCTGGACTCACTGTTCTTAAATTATATACTCGTACCAGAAGGGGATAATAGAAGAAGTATGACACTCTGTATCCTAGACAATAGTAAAGTAACATTATTGGTCCCAGGCTCATGCTCAACCTTTTAGTTTACTCTCAGGCTCATCACACTTCATATGGGCATCGCACCATGCTAAGGTGAATTCTATAACAGTTTGGTATCAAATCCTTAGCAATCAACCCACAAACCTTGATTGTCTTGACGTGGGACAAAAATTCACAAGCGCATTCGCCTTGGCAAATAGTTAAACGCTTATAGAGTTATGATGAGGGGACTATTTACGGTGTATGTGATTCGGTTTAGTAACCTTGCTCCAAATGTAAAATGATGTTGGGAAGAATGTTAAAATAGAGCATAAGTTTATAAGATATGTTCCATAAGTATGTCACTGCCCATACTTCGTAATGTTAGAGGCTTAATGAGAGCTAGTTCAAGAACGACGTGAGAATTGACTACACTCGGTTTTGCAGTCCATACTCCTCTTTAGTCTGTACTACTAGGCGTCGCTTTACGAGAATTTACCCGCTTTGTGGTGGTACACTTCTCTCGAAGAGAAGTATTATATCCTTCTGCTCGTACCTAGACTTTTGTTACCGAGAAAAAAGAAAAAAAAAGAAATTTAAGCATATATACGACAATGATAAAAAAGTCGCTGATTAACGTTACGAGTTCAAGGAATTATATTTATTTGGCTCGCCTACTTTTAAAAGTTTTTAAAAAGCAACCCACAAGAGTCGCTTGCTCGAGAGTCAAGTTTTTTTTTCTATTTTCCTTTTTTTCAATTGTTTCGCATCAGTTCATCCTGTGGGTAAGATTCCGTGAATTTCGAAAATTCTATTTTGGAAAAATGTGTTTTTACTTTTTAATATTCTTTCCTTTTAAATGAACGTACTCTTTTTCTTTTTGGAAGAGAAATTATTCGTTAATTAAAATTTCTTAGGGTAGGGTATTCAGGATTGGTGGTAGCCAGTGACCTTTACAATTTCATTTTTGGGTTGAATAGCATTCCCAATATAGTTAGTGACCTTTCCAAATTTGCGTTGAGTAACATTAACAAAGGTCGTTATGGCTTGCAACCTATAATTAATAAGGTAATAATAACACGCCTCATTGGCTTTGTTTGTCAATAACCTTCTAATCGCGGAAGTTAAAAGCGTAATTAGAGAAAACCAACCTTATCTAACCAAACCTAACCGAAGAAAGTAGAAAGAAATGGAGTATAGAAGCTAATAGATACTATCAAGAAGTGATATCTAGTTTATTAGGGAAAAGGTGTAAGATGCCTAAGTATTCACGCGTCATAGTCCCAGTCCCCCTTTCAAAATACAAGGGGGGGGGGGCGTAAAAGGAGGCCGGGCTATTTCGCCTCTCCTCAGTCGGAAAATACGTAATGTTCGTCATTAGCGTCTCGCTGACGTTGAGTTTTTAAGAACCAATGAGATGCTGGTTGTAATTTAGAGGCGGGGATTAACTGCGGGCCTACGTTTGGACTGGAGATAAAGCTGGAAAAGTGGCGAATTTATACCTTCTCCCTAATAAACTAGATATCATTTCTTGATACTATTCCCCAATAAACCAAAGCATTAATCTAATAGATATAATGTATTGATATCGTAGTACTATTTCTGATATCTATGATTATATCATCCCTTACCCTCCCTTTAAGGGAAGTTCTCTATTGTTATTACTTTTTAAAATTATTTCCTGTATTATACTCGTGGACACTCGGAATAGATACAAACTACTTTCTTTTCAATATGGAATAACAGTAGGTAACGATCCGCTGTAAGTTCATCAGTACATCATTTCTGAATTAGTAGTATACAAATGTTCCTTTCATGCCAGTGACACCCTGTTGACGCCTGACACCCTGTTGACGCCTGACACCCCGTTGACGCCTGACACCCTCTTGGCGCCTGACACCCAAATTGGCGCCGGACACCAAGATGGCGTCCTCACGCCAGATTTTTCGGTAGGGAAAAACTAGGGGAAAGCTTGAACCCATGTTGACTTTGTGAATGGCGTGGAAATTTTCAATTTCGGCGGGGAAAACCAGGGGAAAGCTTGACACCATGTTGACTTTGTGAATGGCGTGGAAATTTTCAGGGATAATTCCATGACGTGGCTGGGGAAATTAAGAAAATCAGGCGTCATATTAACTTTCGGCGTTGTGACCGAAATATACATGATAGGACGTGTGATAGGATGGTATAAAAGACGGGGTAGGTTTAAAGATAAGGTACAACTCTCCAGGCCTTTCTCCAAGACGACGTATATTGACAACTTTGCGACTTTCCAGGACATTTGAAAAATGTATGTACAATTCATTTTTACTTCAATTCTTAATATTATAGTTAAACCCTTTACCCTCTTAACTTATTGAATGTATCTCTTCAGGGATAACACCCACATGTTCGAGCTTTCCCACACCAAATCATGCAGCATTACACCGGACTGTAAGGTTAGACTCGGAATGACCGACGAGTCAACTGGGATCTCGCTGAGTGAAGTTGAATACCTTCAACTTTACAATATGCGCGATGTCGTCAACGATTTCTTCGAGAGGGATGATGCCGAACCCAGCACCCACTTCTTCGATGGATCGGAGGAGAGACGCATTCAACTCGTTACCTATCAGGAGAGGAAAATGCTGAACATCAGACAGATGGTACGGGGTAAGGGGGCGGACTACGCAAACCTCTACCCGACCAAGACAGGATTCGCCATAGGCCCATATTTATGGGAAAAGTTGCTAGGAGTACACGTCCAAATAATAACGTTCATCGCCGAGGCAAAAAGGGTGGATGCACTCATCAGGGAAACGGTCACCCAACAGCTGACCGACCTCATCGCTGGCAGCTGTAATGGATGTCTTATCGACCACCCCTCGCAACTGGAACATGACTGTATCATGGAGGAATGGAGGGACCGAGTAGACATGCATTATTGTAACGCCGTGTCCAAATTAAATTTAGAGTTAATTGTTAACTCCTTTAACAATAAAACATTTTTAAGCCCTACATTCTGTAGGCAGATGCTTACAAGAAATGTTTTAAATGCTAAACAAAATTTATAAAATATGAATAAAAATTGATTGAATTGACTTAATGTGTTTCTAATTGTTGGTAGGCCTATCTTAATCCTTATAACACCCATAAAATATTATATTTTTTTTTTATGAAAAGAAAATAAAAAAGAACATAAAATCACTCTTATCATAATACTCCATCTGAAATGATAGGGGAATTAAACTCAGCGTAAAATCTCTCTTATCATAATACTCTATCTATAAGGGTAATGGAATCCCCTATCATCCTTGATGGAATTAAACTCAAAAACTTTATCCCGACCAATTAACAGATAATAGAAGTAAACATGATTTGAAATTATAAAAGATCGATTTTATTACTCCTTCACATATAAACTGAACGAATATTTGAACTTAATTGTATGACAGCAAATAAAAAATATGACAATGATATTTCCCCTACAAATTCCCCCGAGGATATGAACAAATGTTTGAACTTTTTAAAAGTATGGATTGACTGTAAATAATAAAGATGGAAAATACATTTCCTAAACACAAAAATTTCAAAGCATATACCAAGGATAAAACCCATTTCCAAATCAGGCGGGTAAATTTCCTGATCGAGCAAGTTCAAATAAAGAAGTAAATCAATTTCAGAAATATGGCGGGTCGACTTTCGAACCACACTCGCTTATGCGTTTAATTCATTTCTAATGTCAACATGATTAGACTATAAAAAGATCCCTCAAAGATTAGATAGTACTTTATTCTGTTCCTGACTCCAGACCTAGACGCTCCTAAGCTACTATCCAGATAAAAGTATTTTGCAGAGGGTGAGATTTTACTTTCTTTTACAAGTCTTGTGAGATAGTTTAAGTTTAAATTAAATTAAATTGTAAGAATGTTCGAGTGTAACGTTTGCAAGAGTCAGTTTTCAAAGAATAAGGCCCTCATGAGACATAATCGTGAAAAACATGAGGGAATTAAATATTCCTGCGATGACTGCTCTGCAGTTTACACGAGGCGTGCAAACTTAGTACTGCACCAGGCTAAGTTTCACGGTGTTAAAAGACGTAAAATAGAAAACCCCACGGATGTTGCCGGTCCTTCGACCGCCCCTGTTCGAGACCCCCGCCCCGTTTCGGTCGACGACTCTAGAGCGTCGGCGAGTTTTTCACAGCCCACTCTAGCTGACTTGACCAAGCGGGAGACCAAAGCGCTACAAGCTCTCATGGAGCGATACGATGTAACATTGAAGAAACCCCAGCCGAAGGAACCTGCAACCACCACGCCGGACAACCCTCCGCCGTCGGTACTCTCATGCCACATCTGCGATAAGCGGTTCAACGGCCACGACGAGTTGAACGCCCATATGCCGGAACACTATCAATATCCCGACTCCCTGGACGATCTAACAAACCAAGAGAACCAGGATCTCCACGACTTTATGGATACGGTGGAAGTAGACAATCCACAACCCATCACCGCCCCACTTGACGCACCTATACCTGATCAACTGGAGGAGTTGGACGTATTACATAATGCGATCTTCTGCGCTAGATTTACACCGGCAGCGGTGGAAACCGATGTAGACCTTTATGTTAACAGACATAGGGCGGCTATAGAAAAGTATCTTAAAGATAAATTAGCTCAGGAAAAAGGGATAAAATGGTATTTAACTGTTCGGGTACGTTACACGCGGGAATTGGGGAATTCCGAACAGGATGTGGAATGTTTAATTTATCATAGGACTCGAAATCTCTCCATTCTAACCCCTGACGTTATTCCCGGACAAATAGATTTAGGAGTTTTAACTTTAAAACGTTTAATTGAGGAGTACGAGGCGCAAGGTAGTGGTTGGGTACTTGATAGAATTATGTTCCTTCAAATTAATATTATAGCATATATTCCATTACGCGGGGGAACGTATTTCGAAACCCCTAAATACCTTGCCTCTAAATTAGCACTTCTTAATATAAAAAACTCGGATAATAAGTGTTTCCTCTGGTCGATTTTAGCCCATTTACATCCCGTTAACTATACTAATCACCCTTATCGTGTTGAAAAGTATCTACAATTCCAAAACGAATTAGACCTGACAGGGCTTAAATTCCCCGTAGAGGTAAATGCAAGGGTGCTGGAAAAGTTTGAGCAGTTAAATGATTTATCTGTTAATATCTTTGGCTATGAAAATGAGGTTTTCCCACTCTATATTAGTTCGAACAGGGTCGAAGAAGGCCGACAAATAGATTTGCTGCTACTAAACCAGGGGGAAAAGAAGCATTTCTGTTTAATACGTAGTTTGAGCCGCCTTATGTCTTCGTTAACCAAACATAGGACTAAGGCATTCTACTGCCGTTATTGTCTCCATCGTTTCTCTGGTGATAACGCCGAACGGAACCACAAAGAACATGTCAAAGAGTGCAGGATACATGGACCGCAAAAAATCGAAATGCCAGTAAAAGAACCAATCCTGGAGTTTAAAAACATCGCCTGGCAACAAAAAGTAAGTTCCATTTATTATTATTTTCACCTAAGAAACGGATTAAACACGTGTTAGAGCATATGATGTAAAATCCACTGCGTGATATCAATGTTTGCTATTTCTATTCCTCTAGGTTAAATTCGTTATCTATGCTGATTTCGAGTCGATCTTAAGCAAAATACACCGATGCGATCCTGACGTTAACCTCTCCTCTACCACAAAAACTTCGCAGCACATTGCCTGCGGGTTCAGTTACGTCATCGTGGGACAGGATGGCTCAGTTTCAAAACCTGTGACGTACCGAGGGATGGATGCTGCGGAAAGGTTTTTGCAGAACCTTCTTCTTGAGGATTCTATCATCCAGGAGAAAATTAAAGCCATCGTACCCATGAACCTATCTAACTCCGAGATGGCGGAATTTTCTTCCGCTCAATTATGTTATCTTTGCGGTAAGGCATTCACCCCTGATGACTGCAAAGTTCGAGACCACGACCACGTGGACGGAGCCTACAGGGGAGCGGCTCATAGTTCCTGTAACTTGAAGTTGAAGACGCTGAAATTCGTTCCGGTGTTCATGCACAATCTCTCCCGCTACGACGCTCACTTGATAATGGACAAAATCGGGCTTTTTAAGAGAGAGCAAATTAGGTGTATCCCGACTAATTCCGAAACCTACATTTCATTTTCCTTGGGCAATCTACGGTTTCTAGACTCCATCAGGTTTATGCCGGCCTCGCTCGAGTCCCTCGTCTCCAACTTGGCCAAGGGAGGTGCGGACAAGTTTAAATGCCTAAACTCTGTCTTCAAACCGGACGAAGTGGAGCATTTACTGAGGAAGCAAGTTTACCCGTACGATTATTTCGACTCCAAGGAGAAGTTCAACGAGACTGAATTACCACCCAAGGAGGCCTTTTTCAACTCTCTGACCGATGAAAAGGTTAGTGATGAGGATTATTCTCAGGCTCAAACAGTTTGGGAAAAATTCCGAGTCGCTAACCTCGGCGAGTACCATGATCTATACGTAAAGACAGACGTTTTGCTCTTGGCGGACGTATTTGAAAACTTCCGAGCCATGTGCCTAGAATACTATAAATTAGACTGCGCTCATGCCTTTACCGGTCCCGGTTTTGCTTGGCAGAGTGCCTTACGTATGACGGGGGTTAAACTTGAACTTTTAACAGACCCTGATATGCACCTTTTTATCGAGAAGGGAATTAGGGGAGGAGTTTCTCTGATAACCCACAGGTTGGCCGAGGCAAATAACAAACATCTTCCTGAGACCTACGACGCTTCGAAACCTAGTTCCTACATCACCTACCTCGACTGTAACAATCTTTATGGAACAGTAATGTGCCACCATCTACCTATGAGGGGTTTTCGATGGTTGCAACCATGTCAGGATTTCACGAGAGAAGTTATTCTTAATCACCCTGACGATGACCCTCAGGGTTTCATTCTAGAAGTAGATCTTGAATATCCAGAAAGTTTACACGAAGAACATAATTGTCTCCCCCTCGCCCCTGAAAGGCGTGTTATTACCGCCGGCGAACTATCTCCATATTCAATAGACCAATTGAACAAACTAAAACTTAAGATTAAAGACAGTCATCCCAAATTAGTTCCCACGCTTTATAACAGAGAAAAATACGTGCTCCATTACCGGAATCTCAAGTTCTACCTCGCTAAGGGTATGAAATTAGTGAAAGTTCACCGTATCCTCACGTTTGAACAAGGGGCTTGGTTAAAACCCTTTATCGAGTTTAACACAGAGAAGAGGAAGATGGCTGCAAACACGTTTGAGAAGGACTTTTTCAAACTTTGCAACAACTCCGTGTTTGGAAAAACAATGGAAAACCTGAGGAACCGAATAAACTTTGATCTTGTTCAGACCCGGGAGAGGGCTATCAAGAAGGCGAATTCTCCGACGTTCGAAAGGTTCACCATCTTCAAGAATGACCTAGTTGGAATTCACCGACTCAAGAAATCCCTGACTTTAGACCGACCCATTTACACAGGCTTCACCATTTTAGACTTGTCGAAACTGGTTATGTATGATTTTCATTATAACACAGTCCGTGCTAAATATGGCGAAGCCGCCAAACTTCTTTTCACGGATACCGATTCCTTGACGTACCATATCTTCACCGACGACCTTCCTCGGGACTTTGCCGAGAACAAGGAGATGTACGACTTCTCCGACTACCCCAGGGACCATCCACTCTTTAGTGAGGAGAACAAGAAGGTTCTGGGGAAGTTTAAAGATGAACTCAATGGAGTACAAATCCAGGAGTTCTGTGGACTCCGTCCGAAGATGTACTCCATCCTGTCGTCGAAGGGGGAGAAGAAAACAGCGAAGGGGGTTTGTCGTCGTGTGGTAAAGAAGAAGATACGTCACGCCGACTACAAGGAATCCCTACTTCAACGCAATCTCACCGTTGAAGAAATGAAGAGGATTGTAAGTCAGAAGCATGAACTGTTCTCGGTAACTCAGAGAAAGCTTGCCCTGAACCCGTGCGATGATAAGCGATACATCATCGACGGTGTATCCACTTACTCGTTAGGGCACTTTAAAATTAGGGACCTATAAAAGCGAGTTTTCCTCCGTGGCCCGGTTTCTCTCTTGAATTATTTTTGAATTGTGAAACTTAAATATCTTAAGAAATAACTTAGAATTGTATAACTTAAATAACTTTCGTGTAAATATGTAAATGTAAATATGTATAAACTTTTTTTTTTCTTTTAATAAATTTTTGAATGTTGTTGAAAATAAATATATTATGTTAAAGTATTCTTATTCAAATTTTTCCTACTCTTTTAATTTTTCATGTACGAGGAGATGGGGCCCGACCTCCCCGCGAGACGGCGCGCGCGAGTGAATTAATCCGCGCGGGAAAATATTTAAATCCCGCGCGCGTGCGCGACGCGTGGTTATCTGTAAAAAAAAAAAAAATTGAAGACTCTGTATTTGTTTTAAAAAAATTTTATTGAAAATCTCTTATACATAAATTCCGATATCATTTTATCATTCGTATCTTTATCAGTTTTAAACTTTGAACAAATATCAAACAATTTAATACCTCTACATCTGAACAAAGAAAAATAAATACAATATCCACCACAAGTATTGGAGAAATCTCCTTGAAACTGCTTTGAATTAAAAGTTACAGTAAGACTATTACGTTCCACGAAATCATTAAATTCAAACATGTCGGGAGGGTTTCCGAAACTGTCGAAAAACTCTGTATTTTGCCGACTTGAAAAATATATACATGTCCAATGCATGCCTTCAGTCTTTGACGAGCCAGTATTTACAATATAGAGTGAAGGGAAAAATTTTACTTTCCGGGGAAGCTGGTCGGCGGCAAAAACACCTCGAAACAGATCTTTGGTGAATTTATCCTTTTGCATAATTTTAGTTATTTGCAGTGTGTCCATTTCTTTTCAATTGTAATCGTAAATAACTGTTCTATTTTTATCAATCTCGATTAAATTCTGAAACTCAGAGTAATATAGAACTGTGATAGTCTTGGGCAAGTCCTTGGCGAATTTTAATTCCAATCGCAAGTTACCATTCCTTATCAATTGAAATTGAGAAGTTGAACTACTGAGGTCGGCGCTTAAATCAAAAGCAAATATGCAATTCCCATTGGGGAATTCCTCCCGTGAAATGTAATTTCCCTCGTCCAATAACCATTGAGAGGTTTGAGTAAAGAGATTAGTATAAGATCTCATATATTGACCACCAGAAAAGTTCGGGGTAAGAGGTTTATGAGGGACGCTAGCTCCGTCAAGGTACAAGGCAATATGATTTAAATCAAAATGTTGAAAATTAAACGGGGACTTTTTGTATTCACCCAAATAAGCATTCTGATCTACAAGAGCGAAAAGAACTCTTTTAGGTAGTTGACCCATGAATAAATTATCTCTAACGCATATTTTGGTACCACTGTTAATTGAAAAAGAGTTACATTCCGTGCGAATAATTGGATATTTCATAGTTGCCAGTTCCAGACATTTGGCATGCGCTATAAGTACTTCCGAGGGTAATTTTACTTTGCGAACATAAAGAGATGCCAACTCGTAAACTACTTTCCATTTAACCGCCCCTTCCGCGTGTATGCAAAATTCGTTTGGACTTTTAACAAACTTGAATTTAAGATCCGTCATATTTGGAATATATCTAGGTTGTTGACAAAGATCCAAGTGTACAGTTCCTACCATATCGATTGTTCCATTTCTAGCAAAGGCTGCTCTTGTTTTAAATCCACCGTTCTCATCCAACGCGTCAAATTTTCCAGCTGTGTCTTTGTAAAACATGGAACTAGTAAGAAAACTAGTTTTGGCCGGTCCTCCGAATGTCACCGCCGTTTGAAACATGGCCTTGTACGGATAGTTTTGCGGTGAAGGTGTAACCGATCTCTCTTGCGCCGAAAGGTGTACTTCGCTGAAAAGACTATGCAGGAAATTATTTACCGGTCCCACTTTATCAGCAGCGGCCGGAATTGTAGTCCCATCAGCCGGGTTAACAATCCTGACTTGGAGATGTAGTAAAGTCTTGGACAAGTCCAAATACGCGTCGGAACTACCAGCTACGGTAAACGTGATTGTCGAATTTTCGTTAATGTTCGATATTGGGCTGTATTCGACCCATTCTCCACTCAGAATACTGGTATTGGTAAGGGGTACGTCGAAAAGTTCGACTTCGCTACTGATTGACCCATGCGAACCGGGATGGACATGTGTCATTATATTTTTTAGGTAAAAATATCTGGATGTTTAAAGGGTGTTGCTTTCCTCTTCCTTGTCACGACTGAACTGACGAGTGATTTAGACCTACGCCTCCTTTTATTACCATTCCCCGTCATTTTTCGGATTTCTTCCGCCGCACTAAGGGCGACGTCTTTAGCCGCGGCTTTTCCATGAGATTTTACAGATGCTTTTACAGGAATCCCGCTAGCTACGTCAGTCACGACCTTCGCACCTGTGTTCAAAAACTTTTTACCGAGGTATGTGGCGCCCCTTTTGAGTAGAGGCATAGCCCTGCGAAAGGCCGATGAAATCAGGTTTCCCAGTCCGTAGCCGTGTTGCACCGGCAGTCCCCTGTATACTGCCAAAGAATTACCAATTTGGGAATGAAAGTGTTTATAATAATCAAATTTCCCACCATGTCCGATCTGGTTTAAAAAGTGTTGATCGTAGTCCGATTGGTTAAAGGACATATTTGATTTGACGATGTTCTTCATCTAACACTTCAAGTGTGAATGATATTCGAGTCCGTTTACCTTTTAATTTATAACGGTGACCACATCCTACGTGGTCTAAAATGTAGCGTAACGTGAACTCTCCCTCTAGCGAACTCTATAGGAGTACCGAGCTCACTCATTATGTTAACTTCAATTGACTGGAAAGTATTGCAGGCGACGGGGAGGTAGTGTGGTCTAGGAAAATCTTTGTCTACCGTTTCTCCGTCATTACCCTGCACGCTAACGATTCTGAGTAGAGGTATGTAGACATCCCCCACGGGTCTACTCTCGACCACGTCGCTATAAACAAAGAGTGAATGAACTCCTGCGTCGAGGTCAAAGGGGTACTTAGCTATGGTAGACTGAGAAAAAGTCGTGGATTCTGTGGAATCTCTCGAAAATCCGAGAATAACAGCTAACTCCCCCGGTATAGTTAACAAATAATCCTCTTTGAGAGAAATTTGTACTCTTCGTATGCGTTTTATGTAACTAAAGGAATACTTGAGCTGGGCGGGAATTGAAGGTTCACGCGAAATAACGCCTGACACGTCATCCTCGACGTAGTTAAGTTGCTCGATAAGGTCCTGGATATTACCATAATATCCAGCGGGTAACTCTATAATTGTAGAATATACTACTTTACCATTACTCACGAGTATAAGAGAGCATGTCTTACTCAAATTATCCCAAGTGTGCGGGTAGCTAATTTCCGCTAAGCCTACTTCGTAAAATCCTTCCAATTTTACGGGTTCAGGGAGGTATGTCCTGAATTTACTTCTCGTATTGTTGGGAAAATACCTCATCGACGAGTCGGAAGGTAAAGTGATGTAAAAGCTCATACTATATCTATTTCCCGAACCCAACTGTCAAAAGACGGAGAGTATCCTTTCCAACGTACTAGCCTCTCTAACGTCCCGTCGGGTCTGCGACGTTTCCTCAAGATCTTTTCTATTTTAAACACGCTAGAATTTAGGTCTTTACCCACTTTCTGTAATTGTTCCTTGTAAAAAATACCGGTAATTGGTTCCGAATTCAAATCCTGGATCTTATACACCGGTGGACTGCGGGGTAATCTCTCCACCACTTTGAAAAGTTCTTCCGACCACGTGGGCAAGTAACCCTTCTCGAAAATATTCTTATGTTTACTTATCCGAACTACGTCACCAATATCGAAAGGATACTTTAATGGTGGAGAGAAGTCTATATCGCCGTAAAGGTTTTCCCATACCCGTCTGGATGTTTCGGGCGTGACCTCAACAGGTTTACACTTTATGGATCGATGATAATTGTTATTATAAGCTTGAACCATGTCTTTAAGAGCGTCAATGTACTTATAGGTATTGTTTTCCGTAAAATACCGGTACATGCGACTTTTTAGAGTTCTGTTGAACCTTTCAACTATCGTAGCTTTCTGTTCGGAATCCGGGGCAAAGAACTCAATCCCCCTTCTTTTCAACTCTCTCTGAACATCCCTGCATATGAACTCATTTCCGTGGTCACTTTGCACTCGCTTTGGCGATCGACCAGAATCTAGAATAGCCTTAAAAGCCCTAAGGATGGTTGGTCCTTTCTTGTCCTTGGTTGCTACCACAAAGGCGTATTTACTGAAAACGTCAATGCAGCATAGAAGGTATCTGAACCCTTTATTGTGACGAGTTAGGCTTTTCAAATCAGCTAAGTCAATCTGCCACTGTTCATCAATCCCATAAACTATTGTCCTATTTCTCTTAAAGTTTTTTCTAGCATTCCTGTGTAATGTATACGTATCTTGGGTTTTTAAAAATGTCTCTACGTCTTTTACCGTAACCTTTAACCCATCTTCTTTAGCCGCTCGGTATAGCCCGAGAACACTCCCGTAGGAACCCGGGTCAGAAACCTTGGAATAAATCTCTTTTAGTCTATCCATTAAGGGTGCGGTTTGTTACACTACTATAATGCCAGAAGAGAAAGTCGCTAACTTCTATAATTAGGAATATAGCAATTACTAAAACTACAGTTAAAATTTTAGGTGATTTAAAAAATGTGTCTACTAGACTGGCTAACGCCACAAAAGTACCCACCTGGTTATCACAACCTTCCATGTCGGGTTACTTAAAATGAATGAAACGTGGAATGTAAATGAAACGTATTTTATTAAAAAAACAAATGCTACAAGCTTATCCAATTTCTGAAACCTTCACCAGTCTGGGATGGGAAATAATAATCCTCCTTCACCTTCCCCACCTCTTCTTTCTCCACTTTCTCTTTCTCCGCTTCACTTTTTTCAGGTGGGGGTAGGTCTGTTTTTCTAATTTTAATTAATGTTCGCGGTACATTAGCCTCATATAAAAGTTTGTAAAACTGTGAGGCGCCAATGACGAGCGACCGTTTTTTAGAACTCGCCGCAGTGTAAGCCAATAAATCAATTATATTGGAACCGACGATTTTACGATTCTCATATATTAATTCCCCGGCGTGTGTCCATCTTATTTTTGATATATGGTCCATCCATTTATACAAGTTCAAACAATCGACTGCGCTATAGGAGGGAACCGAAGAGACGATTTCAGAACTCCAATTCTGGTTTTTCGCTGGTTTCACTTTCTTCTTTTTCGCCGTTTTACTAATTTCCCTCGAAAGTACGTGGTTATATCTTAATAATTTGTCAGTATCGTTTAATTTAGCATCGTTAATGATAGATTTCAACTTATCATCCTTCTCTAACTCCATCGAAGTGTCGACTTTGAAACCGCTATTTGAATTTAACCTATTATACGTGTCTTCAGAAATTAATAACATTTTTCGCGCCATTTTATTTTATTGCGCGACTTATAGCCGTACCTGCCACTGAGCTGATGATAGATAGTAAGGGTCCAAGGAGTAAAGGGATGAAGCCCCCTTTTTGAATTAGTATTTTCTTCTTTTTTGAATTAGGGATTTTCGACGTAACTCGTCTTATGGCGTGTCGATGTTTCTTCAACCGCCGCTTCTCGTTTTCTGAAAGAGGGACATTACCCTGTAGGATATTTATACAACACTCGGCAATAGATTTTATAGCTTCTTTATTAGCATATTTTATTGCGGCATTTCTCTGACACCCATTACATTTTGATATATAATTTAAAAAATTTAAATGTTCGCGTACTCTCTCCGATGGAGCCATGTGCCTAGCCTCGCGGCTTTCACCAGGGTGCAGTTGTTGTCGTTCCGGTGGTACGTGCAGGCTTTGGGGGTTTCGCAGTCCTCGATGGTGGTCAGTTTCGGGCACCCGTACTCCTCGGCGTTGGTAACGTCCACTCCCAAGACCCTGGATAGAACCAAAGCTTTCTCCGCCCCCTTCGTAACGAAGAATGATGCTTTCTGGCGAATGTACTCGCCTACTTCCTGCAGCGTTTCGTAGGGATAATCTCCCTCCTCGAAACCTAGGTCGCAAATGTTGCGAGACAGCCAGCGAACCTGTCTTTTATCCTTAATAGATAGTTCCGAGAATGGGCATGGTGATTGGAAAATCCAGACGTCGTAGGCTGCCGTCTCCTTCAAGTACATTGAAAGCTCCTTAACGATCCATTCCCCCTTGACCCTGAAAAAGTTCGCTTCCAGGATGGCCGTCATTTCGGTATGAATACCGCTGCTTGTTGCCCTGGAATTATACCTGTTCTTAATCTATGATTATCCGGGGTGTTGGCCTTAAGGTCTACAAAGAGATAACCGTAGGGTTCAGATGTCGCCTGTCTAAACGCGTCCACTACGTATTTGCTATTACCCGGTGAAATTTGTCTCGAAATATTAACAATGGCGGATTGATCACGCGGTGTTTTAAATATGACCAAGTAATGGGCGTTAAGGTTCAGGGTTCGTATTTCCTTTCCAGGGTAATATAGATTCTGCATTAAAATTAGAACAGAAGTGTTTCTATGGTGGGAGCCTCTAATGAAAAGATTTGTCACATCCTTATTATTCGCTATTTCACATAATAGATCGTCTAGTATAACGAAATTCCTCACACTAGCATCTAAGGTGCTAACATCCAATAATCCCTCGTGGAATTCCAAATTCGGGGTATGGGATAGTATGGTACTAAAAAGATTCGACTGATATTCCGTGTAACACCAAATTATTCTTTCTGGGGTAGGTGAAATACATATATCTCTATGCTTAATTAACTCTCCTACAAAAACACTCTTCCCACATCCCGTGACCCCGGCTACGAGTCCGGTAAATGGGTGTTTCATACTTAAATCCATATCGATAAATGAGGAAAAAATGAACCGAACACTGATAATATATCCTAGGGGGAAACTGGCAAGGCTTAACTGAGATGTTTAAAAAGATAATTAGTACTTACAATTTCACTGATTCCATTTCTGTATGATGGGCTGTGTATATCCTGTACAATTCAACGTCTTGGAGAAAGGCCTGGAGAGTTGTACCTTATCTTTAAACCTACCCCGTCTTTTATACCATCCTATCACACGTCCTATCATGTATATTTCGGTCACAACGCCGAAAGTTAATATGACGCCTGATTTTCTTAATTTCCCCAGCCACGTCATGGAATTATCCCTGAAAATTTCCACGCCATTCACAAAGTCAACATGGTGTCAAGCTTTCCCCTGGTTTTCCCCGCCGAAATTGAAAATTTCCACGCCATTCACAAAGTCAACATGGGTTCAAGCTTTCCCCTAGTTTTTCCCTACCGAAAAATCTGGCGTGAGGACGCCATCTTGGTGTCCGGCGCCAATTTGGGTGTCAGGCGCCAAGAGGGTGTCAGGCGTCAACGGGGTGTCAGGCGTCAACAGGGTGTCAGCCGTCAACAGGGTGTCACTGGCATGAAAGGAACATTTGTATACTACTTGAATTGTCTAATGAATAACCTCGTCACGTTTTCTAAAGACAGCAGGTTTTTATTTTTGCAACTGAAATTAATTCCCGATCCTGATCTAATATTACATATATAAAAAAAATCTAAGTTCGATTCGTAGTTGTCTGTGGATGGAAAGCTACATTACAAACTTCTGTATCTAAAATGTTTCGTATTGTATGAATATTTTCATTTTAAACATGAATATCAGCCTAAAAAAGAGGGGTTACTCAAGGTGTTGCTACATTTTTTAAGTGCAAGATAGAATTCATCTAATTACTAATTTATATTCATCAGATTAATAATAATTGGTTTTCCATAATTTTAAATTAAATTTCAAGGTTTTAATTGAATTTAATTATTGTTGCTTTAATTTTGTGAAAAATTGACCACTGACGAGTATTAACCAAGGATATGTATAAATTCAACTCAGTATTTATTCATTTCTATGATTTAAGTCTCTTAATTGGCTCTAATTGAGAGAATAATTATTAATGTACGTGTAGGGTGTTTGGTTAAATTGGATTTCGTAAGCGTCAGACGCAATGTAATTTAGTACAGGCAAAGGCAGGCGTAAGGGTTATTGAATCGAGCTACATTCGTGGATAATTTGAATATATTCCTATAATACAGATTCTTATTTCATCCCTTAAAAATGGTACTATTATGGGACAATCAGAAAAAGATACCTAGCCTAGGAGAGCATCTCATGAAATATTTATAGATTTTCGAGGGGCGAACCACAACTTTCGTAGTTCATGAGTTATAACCATGAATTTGTATAAATACTACGCATTGTTTATACATATCCATGGTATAACCCTCCAATGAAATGAACATAATTGTGTTTTCTACATATTCACGCTATTGTTAGTCTATTATTAATTTAAATTTGATTTATTTGCTATTTTATTTAAATGGGAAACTTTCCTTCTTAGGGTATTTTATAAAATATACCGCATCACCCCTTTGTGAACTGCCCCTCGTAGGAACAGGAAATTGTCGTCAAACCCGGCCAATAAATGGCTACTGTGACGTAAGAATAATATATATTTTCTACACGTTGTCAAACTTGGGGAGTATGGACTATACCGGTTTTTTCCATTTCCCTCCTTTTCGATCCCCAATTTCCTTTAAATCTCCCCGAAAATTTGTAGGCCCTCCCGGGTTTTGGGGGAAAAGATGTGAGTTAAAAAATTCCATCATTATCCCGAGTCCATGTGCTCTAGGTATCTGGTAGCCCTGCTATAGCATTTTCCAGCCGCGTTGCGCGTTTTGTGTGTGGCGCGCCGTAGTACTACGCGGCTCTCCCGCCAGAGTTCACCTTAGCTCAGCGCGGAAGTGTACTGGTGTAGCTCCGCGTTCGTGTGTTTCGATTTTTCGACTAGCATTTACTCTCGAATGCTCTTTTATTTGGTTTATATGGATTACTTTTTGATGCAATAACTCGCCGTTCAGTGCATTTAACTCGAATTAAGGTAATTGCAATTAAATTATTACTTTGTTTTTGTAGAAATGGCGCCAAACGCCAAATGTCTTATAGTTAAAGGCCCAAAATTTTCGTGTTTTGTGTTTTGGTAAGGGTTGTTAGGCCGAGTAGATGTCGCTATGGTTTCCACGTTTATCGATTTTGCTAAGGTAATCAATACTCCGTTGTGTTGGAATTTTTGGCGCTATAATTGAAATTTTTGAGTGAATTTAACGCTTTCTGCTGGCTTTGTTGTTAGAGGCGGACATTTTGCGTTACGTCACGAACGCATAATCCTCCTGACGTCATGGGGCATCGTCCTATGTAGTAATAGCAGCTTCCTGCCTTGATTCTATTAAACTCTAACATGGGGTGCCACTGCTTTATGGATAGTACCTTTCATGTTTCCGGTGTTTGTCTCGCGTGAGGGGTTTTAAGCGCCAGGGTTTTTGATAGTAAAATTTTCATAAAGGCAGTATCAACCTGAAAAGGCGCGAAAGTTTTACATACAATGTCACTAGAATGGAAATTGCAATTGAAACACGTTGAACCATTTTATTTAATGATATTTGGGTCTGTTTTAAAGGGAATATTACCTCTTAGGATGTTAGAACGTTCATTAGCTAAGACTCCTAAGCTAAAATATGAAAATAGGCTTAGAGACAAACAGTAACGAAAATTAACAAGAACCTTTTACGTGCATTTGGCCAAGAAACCCTTATTATAAGCTAAAAATTCATTGCCCGTTGTTTAAAAGGTCTCTAATATAAATAAAACAAACGTATTGTACAAATATCCAGTGCTTCTTCTAGTTTTCTATAAGGTTTTCGCATATTTTGTAAAATTATCGGACACTACGTTTATTTCGACACTGTTGACAAATAGATGACCTTTTATAATATGGGGTTATACTCCCTTTAAATTAATAGCATTTCGGAAATAGGCGATACTCTAGAGGAAGGGTGGATAATAAATATTATTTCCTTATCTCAATCAAAATTAACTATAATTAATACAGGAATGCTGGAATTAAATATACCTGTATATTCAAATTGAAAAAAAAATATAGATATATTTATATTTAAATATGCCCCACCCTTTTTGTGCCTCTGGAAAAATTTCAACATTAAGGTCTGGTAACTAAAATTGGTTCTAATTAACTTGCCAGACCTTATTTTGGGGACAAGTACCAAGAATCGAACATGCAAACTATTTACAGGTCACCACAACACTATTAAAGCTATATATTGGTAACACCAAATTGGTGTCACCACAAGAAATAAATTACCCAAAAAAATATTTACGCGTTTACTAAACATCAATTTATAATTCTTAATTTCGTATGACCCTTAATAAGGCTATACTAACGTAACCCGAGGGGCTGATCACTCTGAGTAATTGTTGTTAAGTTGTTAACTCATTTCGGCATGATGGGCGTAATATCGGCGTAGTCATGACGTACTTACGTGTGACCTTCGTACTCCATATAGTCATTGGTCTCTTTTGAGTAATTTTCGAAATCGTGGAGTAATCTTGGTGTAATCCTCAAAATCATGGAGTAATTCTCTAAATCGATGAGTAATCTTGGTGTAATTCTCTAAATCGTTGAGTAATCTTGGTGAATTCTCTAAATCGTTGAGTAAGCTTGGTGTAATTCTCTAAATAGTTGAGTAATCTTGGTGTAATTCTCTAAATAGTTGAGGAATCTTGGTGTAATTCTCTAAATCATGCAGTAAACTAGGTGTAATTCTCTAAATCGTTGAGTAATCTTGGTGTAATTCTCTAAATCATCGAGTAATCTGAGTGTAATCTGCTAAATTACGCCTTATTATTTCTGTAATGGGCGTAATTCTGGTGTAATCCCCGAAATTGTCTCTTAATACAGCTGTAATCTCGACGTACTCGATGGGTCTCTTAATTGATGTACAACCCTAACCTTAGTAACTCAATATTTGTTAATCTCGTAATCTTGGTGTAATCAGGGTAATTATGTCTTGATCCCAGATTAATTAACGGATACTTACAAATCAAAGTGATCAGCCCCTCGCCATCATATCCGTAACCTAGTATTTACCAAGTCCAATCTTGATTGTTATTATAAACTCACGATGGACCGTGCATTTAATTAGAGCCAGAACTGAAGAGAGGACCGCCAAATATATATTAATAATTCATGAGGAGCGGACTCTATTACAAATTTTGTCAAATAAAATTCGTGGAACTTGTTTTTATTAAGTTACCCTGCGAATATGATAAACTATTCGATACGAAAAAAAAATACCTTTAAGATCTCGTAAATATAAATGATCAGTCGTTAGAGATCGCTTCCTGATTGGGACCATTTTTTTTTACCAAATAAATGCTAATAAGTCAGGTTTTCTAAAATATTCCTAAATACATCGTACACGTGTAACCGTACCGTATCACGATATGTCATTATAATTTTAATGATTATTAGCATTAGAAAACGTTGCCCCTGACCCATTTTAATATCGAGTTAAATGATCTCTTATTTCAACTTAAAACTGTTAAGAGCAAGTATAAACGTAGCTTGATTTATAATATCATGTTAACTATATCGTTTAAAACCAAAAAACTAATTAGACCCATAGAGAGAGAGAGAGAAATTTTACCGTGTTTAATTACATTCTTTAGAATATGACAAGAATTTTAATGTTTATTTGGCTAATGGAGTTCTTTTTTTCTGTGTGTCTTTTGTAGGGTAATAACTTTATGGATAAAACATTTGGATAAATACATGATACATGTAAGTTTTGATGTTCTTTTTTATCTAATGAAAAATAGATCGTTTATGTTAATTAATATGAGTGTGTTGATTAGAGGAATAGTTAGTTAAATCCCATGTAAGCCAGTTACCGGCGTTTCCCGGGTGTTTTAAGGGACTAAACACTAAAAACTCTTTGGCCCACCCCTATATACAGGGTGTTTATGATAAGTATACCATAAATTAAGGGGGATGTTCTTTGTTCGATTTTGAGTCGATGGGTCATCCATAAAATACTTCAATCTTAACTTGAAAACAATGGTTCTTGGGGCAAAATATCATACAGGGTTGCCACGGGTCAGGGAAAACCTGGAAAAGTCAGGGAATTTAAAAATGAGCCAAAAAGGTCAGGGAATTTGATTTTAGTGGGTAAAATTTCTGAAGAGTAATGAAAGTTTCTCCTCATCCTCTCTTAACACAGAAAACTCTAGAGCAATCCTTAAAAATGCCTAGAATTGTTTTGGTAAAGTAAATGCCTTTAAAAATCTCTTTGTTTTTTATTCATTTTGGTGCAACAAATACATTGAAATACTTAATGTAGAGAGTTTATTTAATTATAAGCACTTAAAACGTGCTGTAAACATTTACACTTTCGGCCTAAAAAGGTCAGGAAAAACCTGGAAAAGTAAGGGAATTTGGTTCTGAAAATTCCGTGGCAACACTGTCATAAAACGCACTAAAAATCGCCCTTTAATTTATGGCAGACTTATCATAAACACCCTGTACATAAGACCATAACACGCGCATTTTTCTGGCCCTTTAGAACTGAAAAATAACCTATTTCGTTTCTGTAAGACATTTAAATTTTTGGCTGAGCTCCCTAAACCACTTATCATGTTGTTATTGACAATGTTGTTCTAAACATATTTCTTTTGCGGTCGGAATTCGAACACTTACACTTCACTTTAAAAATTTACCAAATCGTCTCTCTACATCTGATGTAAAACTAGTTTTAAAATAATGCGGTTACGCTGGAATTTTTGGGTATTTTATTTCTAAATTAAAAATTCGTGATAAGTATAAGTGACCTTGGGCTTTCAAGGTCTTTGTTTTTTAAAGAACTCGCTATGACCCAAGACCTTTAACGGATAAGAGATACTTACGGAATTTGATACGTAATACTTTGGGAATGAAATTCTTAGTTACCTACAAAATATTCATGAAGAAGATTCGTTGTGTTACTGACGGGGGAAAAAAACAACTGTTTTGCATAATTTATTCGCGAATGTTTATTATCGTTGAATAATACATAACACTGGGTTGGGAGAGGAAGTCTAACCGTTCAGTTTGAATCAATAATTGACTTACTATCTTGGTTAGTAAAGTGCCTGACAACACTGCACTGTAGTATTTTCTAGGCACCAGTGAAGAAAAAAATATGTACAGGGTGTTTCTGATAAGTTTGGCATAAATTAAGGGTTATGTTCTTTGGGCGATTTTGAGTCGAAAGTTTTCTATCTCCATTTTGCTGTCCGGGCCACTGTTTTCGACTTATGATTTGAGTGTTTTAGGGATTAAATTAAATTAGAAATCATTGTCTTTCCGTTTCTTAATTAAGTTTAAAGTGTTAGTGACATAATTTTTGTCATCCTCAAACTTAAAATGCGAAAAAAATCCTTGAAAAATCTAGTTTATTATGATATGTTTACTTTTTTATTTGGTTTCGTAGCAATTTATTAAATTGCAATCAAAGTTTTGTGTTTGGAAAAGGCCTAGTCGAGATTTTCTTTCGTTTGATGACGTAGTAAGGAGAAATTTTCACTCCTGTTAGTGTCGCCGCGCCGCGTTAAGCCTAATTTATTCAGATTCTCGCGCGCGCCGCATTAGTAGACTCGGGAGTCTCGCGCTTGGCTTTTCCGCGAGATGCCGTGAGTGACGTATCAAGGAGAAAAACCCGCCAAAAATCTTCTCCGCAAATTTGCCTTTGTCCCCCAAATTTCAAGTTTTCAAAGTGTTTTTTCTGTGTTTTGCCTCATATTTAAATATTTATTAGGCATATTTTTGGAATCAGAAGAGTTTAAACTCTCAAAAAAGTAAGGTTTTCTTTAGATTTGAGATAATTTTTAAATCACGTCGCTATTCCTTTAAGGGGTCATACGTAAAATACTCCATCCAATCATAACTTGAAAACAGTGGCCTGAACGGCAAAATGTCATAGAAGTTACATTTTCGACTCAGAAAAGTCCAAAACCACCCGCCTTAATTTATGTCTGTCTTATCAGAAACAGCCTGTATGCATAATATTTATTGTGTTTTCATTGGTTTGCTTGAAAAACTTTGAAAAATATTTGGGCTAATATTTTCCAATAATTATTTTTTTTTAAAAAATTACCAAAATCTAATTTTTATCTCTATCAAAGCAGTTACACAAGGTAGCCTAAAGAAAAGGTTATTGATCATTCTGTTTACGTCTTTGTAGAGCCGGCTACCCTATACAGGGTGTTTCTGAAAAGTCCATCACAAATTAAGGGGCGTGTTTATGGGACCAAACTGAGCGGAAAGTACCAAAGAACATGGGGTGTACAACATTTTGTTACGGAGATATGGCCTTCCAAACATTCGCCCCTAAAACAAGGAAATATCCAAAAATGAGGAGTAACACTTAAGACCGACTAACCAGCTTGTTTAAAATTACTAGACAATTTCAATAGCCTTTAATCGAACAATTGATTTCTACCTTTACTAATCAGAAGTGTATAAATGAGTAGAAGTATGCCTACGGTGGTAATGTAAAATTAATCCCAAGTGACATGATGTTTCAAGATCTTCCCAGCACCAAGTAAAATGGTTCTGATTGAAGGGACTTTTATTAGCACAGCGTAAACAACGTTATTTTCAGGAATTAGTCCAAATGTCCACGGGCGGCATTACAAAAACGAGGCAGTCTTTCGAATGATACTTGGACATGTTGGAAGATCCCTGGCTTGTTCCTGTTATCTCAAACCGTAAAAAGCTACGCAAATCTTCATCATCACGGACAACACTCTTGTACGTTAGGTATGACCTTGAGAAAACCTAAAAGGACATCTCGAATGTATTTGAAAAACCCATCTCCAATTAAGGGGCGTGTTGTTTGTTTCCAACAGAGTAAACTCGCCCAGAGAACAATTACAATGCAGAGCCACGTTTCGGCGTTAATGGCCCACAAAGGTGGTCCCAAAAACAAGAACAAACTTTAATTTGTTTCGTTCAGTAAGTGTTTCATGTGTCATAGATAAAACGCCATGATTAATGCACGAAGAAAATGAATTTATTGACAAGTTTTAACATTTAATTGCAACTAGTTACAAAAATTGTTCAAAGTGTTCACCGCCCGCGTTAAGGCACACATTAGCACGTCTTACAAATGATTCCCTTACACGTTGAAAAATGCCTGGAGTTTCGCGAATTGTTTGACAGCCGTGAATTATTCGTCGACGTAGCTCTTCAACATCGGGCACTTCAGTCTGATAAACTAAGTCTTTCAGGTGGCCCCAAAGAAAGAAATCACAAGGGTTCAGATCGGGTGATCGAGCAGGCCACTCCACAGGTCCACCTCGACCTAACCACCGCAAAGGGAAGGTCGCGTTAAGATAATTTCGGACCGCGATGCTGAAATGTGGTGGTGCACCATCGTGCATGAACCACATTCTGTTTACCAAACCTAAGGGTACGTCTTCGAGTAGTTCCGGTAAATCGTCCCGTAAGAACTGCAAGTAAGCCACACCGTTTAACCTGGGCTCTAGGAAATATGGCCCAATTAAATTGTCACCCACAATACCACACCACACGTTTAAACTGAATTGTACTTGGTGACTTCTAACGCAAGTTGCGTGGGGGTTTAGCTGGGACCATTGATGTTTATTATGTAAGTTAATAATACCATCCCGTGAAAAGTTAGCTTCGTCAGTAACCAACAAATCCCGTGGGAAATCGATATCGTTTACTTTAGCCAGAAACCACTGACAAAACGCCGTGCGTCGTGGGTAGTCCGCTGGATTCAAACCTTGAACTTTTTGAACATGGAAAGGATGAAACCGGTGGCTTCTGAGGATTTTCCACACGAGCGTGTGGTTTACGCCTAATCGGCGACCAACTTGGCGGGTACTTGATTCAGGCTCGTCCTCGAAAATTGTGAGAACTTCGTCTTCTACGGCCTCTGGGATGGCTCTCGCTCTAGGTTGAGGTCCAGCCGGTTGGATTCGTCCATCTTGCCTCAAACGTCTGTCCACAGCCTCGAACGTCAGTCGATTTGGTAGTCGCCTCTGCGGAAATCTTTCCTGATACAAGCGTACAGCTGCAGCGGCATTCCCCTCGGCTAGTCCATACATTAGGTGCATATCCGCATATTCGGCATTTGTGAAGAAAGGCATTGTAACAGACTTCGTTGAATTATGAGTTTAATAAAACAAACACATGTACGTGAAACCTCTTTTATTCCTTTCTTAAAAAACATAGTGCTCTGTTTTAGTGCTCTGTTTTTTAAGAATAGGCGAAGTTCTCACTATTTTCGAGGACGATCCAAAAACAAGCAGCCGCCAATTGGTTTGCTGATTAAGAAAAAACCACACGCAACTTGCGTTAGAATTCACAAAGTACAATTCAGCTTAAACGTGTGGTGTAGTATTGTGGGTGACAATTTAATTGGGCCATATTTCCTAGAGCCCAGGTTAAACGGTGTGGCTTACTTGTAGTTCTTACGGGACGATTTACCAGAACTACTCGAAGACGTACCCTTAGGTTTAATAAACAGAATGTGGTTCATGCACGATGGTGCACCACCACATTTCAGCATCGCGGTCCGAAAACTTATCAATAACATTTTCTTTGTGCATTAATCATGGCGTTTTATCTATGACACATGAAACACTTACTGAACGAAACAAATTAAAGTTTGTTCTTTTGTTTGGGACCACCTTTGTGGGCCATTAACGCCGAAACGTGGCTCTGCATTGTAATTGTTCTCTGGGCGAGTTTACTCTGTTGGAAACAAACAACACGCCCCTTAATTGGAGATGGGTTTTTCAAATACATTCGAGATGTCCTTTTAGGTTTTCTCAAGGTCATACCTAACGTACAAGAGTGTTGTCCGTGATGATGAAGATTTGCGTAGCTTTTTACGGTTTGAGATAACAGGAACAAGCCAGGGATCTTCCAACATGTCCAAGTATCATTCGAAAGACTGCCTCGTTTTTGTAATGCCGCCCGTGGACATTTGGACTAATTCCTGAAAATAACGTTGTTTACGCTGTGCTAATAAAAGTCCCTTCAATCAGAACCATTTTACTTGGTGCTGGGAAGATCTTGAAACATCATGTCACTTGGGATTAATTTTACATTACCACCGTAGGCATACTTCTACTCATTTATACGCTTCTGATTAGTAAAGGTAGAAATCAATTGTTCGATTAAAGGCTATTGAAATTGTCTAGTAATTTTAAACAAGCTGGTTAGTCGGTCTTAAGTGTTACTCCTCATTTTTGGATATTTCCTTGTTTTAGGGGCGAATGTTTGGAAGGCCATATCTCCGTAACAAAATGTTGTACACCCCATGTTCTTTGGTACTTTCCGCTCAGTTTGGTCCCATAAACACGCCCCTTAATTTGTGATGGACTTTTCAGAAACACCCTGTATAAAACAGTAGATAATATAGCTTGCGTGCGGACTTAATGTATATAATTAAAGGGTTACTTAAAGGATTCAAAAACATGCACTACAATTTATCTGCCAGAGTTCAAGAAAGTGGTATTTCAAGAAGGACCGTAGTATAATGGGTTATATGGGCGATTTTCTGTTGAAAATGTAATTTCGATGACATTTTTTCTTATAAGGACCATCGTAATCAAGTTATGATTTGAGTGTTTTGGGGATGACCCCTTAATTACATTTAATTAGCATTGTCTTTCAGTTTCTTAATAAAATATTTAACTTACAAACGTTGACCCTTAGTGCAAAAAGTCAGAGAACATTTACGACCCAAAATCGCTCTTAGAGAGCTTTCGTTTGGGGGAAGAGCTAAGATACGTGAGATAATTTACACCGCCGTATTGTTGGGTTCATTGCATAAGGAGAGCTGAAATCCCCCAATATGGCTGCCTAAACAGTGGTAGGACTTAAGAGGGTATGACGTACTACGCAGCCAACTGAAATCTATCTATACAACTCACTAAACTTTGGTCCTAACACCCTATGCTAATATAAACATGGTTCCAATTTGAAAACAACTTTTGACTCAACTAGATGGGTCAAAAATTGGTCAGTGATAAGTTTTTAATTTGGTGGTGATTCAACTTGTCCAACTTTTGATCACACGTCCCAACTAGTTTACTCAGCTCAGGGATAGGTTTAATTTTAGAAGTGGGAATGGAGAACGTTAGGTATTTACTTCAGTCCGACTTATAGCCCAGTATAGAGCCCCTCCCTCCAACACGTAACGAAAAGTTTAAATTTTCTTATTGGCTGCTCACTTAAACTACGTTTTGATGACGTTGCTGACGGGGACGGCGAAAAAATACGTAATTCCTTTTTACCTCTGTCGCTATGACCCGCCTCTTCTTTCGTTCCCCTCCGACCCGGGGAAGGGGTCCGGGACTTTGACGCGCCCCCAAATTAAACTGTTCTCCATTCCTACTTCTAAAATTACATCTATCCCTGTCAACTCAAGTTGACTCATCTAAATGAGTCAAAAAGTTGTGTCGCGTGAAAAGGACTTAGAAATTTCCCTTTGAGTATACCTTTGAAAGAAACTGTTACAGAGCTCAATTGTTTTTAGAATTTTTTCACCGCGACTCCTCAATTAAGCGCCCAAAGCGGAGGCAATGTCTTTTGCGCTCGACAAACTGGTTTCTATTGGCCCCTTAGGCTTGGGCTTTGGTAGGGTCTCATCGTGAAAATTCCACCAAGTATCATTATTATAAAGGTTCAAATCCGTTCCTGCTGGTCCTTCGTTCAATTGACCTTATTCCCTATCGCCGGAAATCGGGCTGGTTTGGTTGGTGTACAACTGAAGGGATGTTTTAAAATGCGACATCGTAGTACTAATCTCTCTCTCTTTCTCTCGTACTAAGCCTAACTTCCTGCGTTAGATAATATGATAAATTTCTTTTATGGGTGAAATTAATTATTACAGTACGTTAGTCGTTGGGTGTTATATAAAATTAATATTTCAAACACCTAAGGGCGATTAAATCTTGCTTAATCTTTGTTAAATAATTGGTGTATATAGTTTTAAACGCGTTTATAGATTAAATTGTGTCCTTTCACCGTGGGAACTTTATATTACTACCTCTACACAATAAAATCTGGAAATTATACAGGTGGCACGTGAAATAATTGTTCAGGTAGTTATTTATGTTCGAGGATCTTAATTCATATCACTTTATTGACCCCATCGTTGCGAAGTTAGTTTCATCTTTATACAATGGAGACTTGGAGATTGCGCAGACAATGATTCCTTGTGTCACCTGTATAATTTCCTGGTAAAATACAGACCCGCTTTATAAGGAAAGGTTACAAGATTGAAGAAATGCGCGAAGTTTCACGGATTTTCGTTACGTCGCTAAGCTTGAAATTCCAAAAGTTAGCATTTGCCCATGGATATGTATAAATATTACGGATTGCCAAAAAGCTGCCCACTAAATATGCGATGCAATTGCGGATGCGAGGTGGCTCTCTTAAGTTCAGTGGGAAGTAACTGGGGAAAAGGAACTATAGCTCAACAGAAAATCCTGATTGGCGAGTTTTAAATTTCACACATGCGCAGATAGAAGAAGAAAATACAAATTTCCCTCTGGTGAACGGGCGCCTAAGCTAAATGGCTAGTGGAAGATAAGAAATGGGAATCCATATACGTGTGTATTTATACATATCCATGATTTTCCTTTATGCAAATTAAATATGCTGTTGCGAGGGTTTAAAACTCCTCTAATTTGGTAACTAAACCTCTACTAATTTCACCAACCGACTGTTGTTACGCTTGCAAATCATAAAACATTTCTGTAAAAAACTGAATCTAACGAAATAACGGAAAATTTGGCACAAATACATTTTTTTCCCCTCATAAGAAAACCGAGTCTGGTGCCATGCCAAACGTCGTGATATGATAATAATTTCAAGGTACCAGACAGACGCGGTGCCCATTAAAATTATTTCTCAAAATTTTTATTTAAGAGACTGTTAAAAATTAGAACTAGATTTATCTCGAAAAACCCGTTAAGAAATTCGTACCGAAAAAAAAAATTAAAAATACCGGTAGTTTTATTGCAACAATAAATACTTGGTCAATTTTCATTCAGAACAATAATATATTAGAAGAAAAATATCCCATAGTGCACCCTGACACAGCAAGGTGATACGGGTAAGATAACCCTGAGTATATTATACCGGGTTAGGTTGTTGTTACCTTGGGAAGGTCATAGAGACCTAGTGACTGGGATATGTATGGCCTATGACAGCGCTAATTTGATGTTATCATTTACAATCTGTACGCGTTCATTGGTCCGTGATGGAACAATAGAGTCATTTCTGTAAATCCATTGTGTTATTCTTTTGCTTTTTAAGAAGCTAGACCACCGATTTACTGGATTTACGGTTTCAATGAAGTGACTTTAACTTTTTGTGTTTTTATTTCCTCGACTGGTTTTCTTGCGAATTGAAAAAACGTAAATATTGTTATTTCAACATTCTAAATTACTAACTTAGAATATGAGTGAAACTATAAGTAATATAATAACGATAAGTGGGGATCGGAATTATGTTGTAAATTTTAGAAATGGTAACTTACCTATTGAAATTTGGGGGAAAAACATTTATGGTAATCTATTTTATTTTTGAAGTCTATTAAACCGCGTTGATATAAATCGGAAATTTACGGCTGTATTTGGAAAATTACCAAAGTAATTACGGACGGTAATTACCAACACATCTCTATTTGTTGGCACAAATTACGGACGGTAATTACCAACACATCTCTATTTGTTGGCACAAATTACGGACGGTAATTACCAACACATCTCTATTTGTTGGCACAAATTACGGACGGTAGTTACCAACACATCTCTATTTGTTGGCACAAATTACGGACGGTAATTACCAACACATCTCTATTTGTTGGCACAAATTACGGACGGTAATTACCAACACATCTCTATTTGTTGGCACAAATTACGGACGGTAATTACCAACACATCTCTATTTGTTGGCACAAATTACGGACGGTAATTACCAACACATCTCTATTCGTTCTCATGTTATAGATAATTTAGGGTTTTGTAACTGTAAAGCAACATAATTGCCACTGCTTCATCAGGGGTCTCCTCTACGAAAGCTATTTTAGATTTAAAATAACAATTGAATTTAGCTATATTGCGGTAAATCATTGCATTAACGTATTTCATTGAGGGTCATACTTATATTGTTACGTTACTTATGATGAAACAAAAGTATTACCATTGAAACTGGTTTTGGTTTATCCTAAATAATATTCATATTTTCCATTGTAATTTTAGAAATAATTAAGGCTAATTTTGTTTGTAAATAACAACATTTAATTTTGAGATATACACGGATGGTGTCAGACATGGCAAGGTATACAGGTACACTTATTATTGTGAGAAGAAAAAAATCTTGTTTATTTTTTATTCTTTCTTTCCCCCTTTTCGTAATATAACGAGATTCACAACTTTCTTAATGGACACGTTTTGAGACCGGATATCGCTACGTGTTTGACTACTTTCCTTGGTTTTTTGCCGAATAAAATGCATGCCGTCTACCAAAAGCTATAAAAAAGTAAATAAACTTGGATTAGGTCATTTGCAGAAAATCCAATTTTTGTTTGGGAAATAAAGATTCTTAAGTTGCTGCGATTTTTGAGAAGGTTTTTTTTGTACGATTCTAGAAATTCCCTTGAGAATGTGGTCGTTCTACTTCTAGCCTATTCAGTGATATTACAAACCTTAGCTTATTTTAAACGTAGATCGAAATATTAGCTAATTGGCAAAAGATAGTGGCGTTTCTATATCCCCCAAATCTTATGTTCACGTGCATTTTATCGTGTGTCAAAACTCTGGTTTATAAGAGATGCAAGGAGAGTATACAGGGTGTTTCTGAAAGGTATTTAAGAAATGGATGGAGGTGTTCTTTGGGCGATTTTGAGTCGGAAATGTTCGATAACGTTTTGCCGTCCGGGCCACTGTTTTCAAGTTATGAACATTGAAGTGTTTTACAAATGATCTCTTTTTAATTAGTATTGTATTTCAGTTTCTTAATTAAACACAGACGTTTCAGAAAGTAGAAACACCCTGTATATAATAGAGCTTTACTTTTTCCCTTAATAACGATTCTAAACACGTGTAATTAAGCTAACTAGCAATAAGATTGGTATCTATCCAGTCCAACGCTGATTGTCATCTATCCAGTCCAACGCTGATTGTCATCTCTAAGTTTTGGGACGTCTGAAGTTTGGTTTTATAACACATCTTTGAGTATCACTTCTTTCCTTTCCAACGATGCTACGTATATACTTGGTTTTACAATTATCACAGCTCGTGCAATTAAGCTAATTACCAAACGGATAGCGATCTTTCTTTCGCAATTCCATATTAACACTTGTAAGGAGTCATAAAAATCTTTTTGAGATTGTGGTAGCCCTGCAATGATGCCTTTACGCGTAAACATAACAGGGTTCATACAAACCAGGAAAACCTAGAAAAATCAGGGAAATAAATAGTTGACAAAAACCTCAGGAAAAACTCAGGGAAATTTCGAATCTTTAGTAAAATTCAGGGAAATCAGGGAAATTTGCGTCAAACAGGGGCCGAGTAATTAAGCAAAATGTTCATAAACATACCCTCCATAGGATTAACATTACACTAAACTTTGGAGGCTCATAACTCTGGTTCTACTAGAGAAACGAGGATGCCCTTTGATTATGTAATAGTCCTATTTGCCCCCCCTCCTTCGTTAACATTGGCTCCATATACGGGAAAAACCTGGAAAACTCAGGGAAATATAGGGGGGAAACCTGGAAATCTCAGGGAAATTTGTTTTCCAAAAGTTTTATGAACCCTGCATAATGATTATAAGTAAAAATATCATTACTTATGGAACACATCTTATAAACTTATGGTTCCAAACCAGCTGTAGGAGATGCTGTCACAAATATCTGGCAACCATGAAGCGCGGTTAAAGTTAAGAAACGGGGGGAGTAAATTTCTCTAGATCTATTAGTGTTTACTATTTTCATTCTACGCGGATGAGCGAGTATTAAACATTTATTTTAAGATCATCTCATCTAAATTATAATTCAATAGCATTTTTATTTTTATGTTGTCGGGATCCTCGTTCAATCTATTTCAAATTAAATGTTGTTTCGCAAACAATAGGTTTTTGAGTGCACGGTTCAACTAATTCCGGAGTGGAATCAGTTTTATCATTGCTAGGCCTATATTGTCAATGAGAATATTTTCTGTTCCCAAAACCAACAGGCAACCTCAATTCGTTATATTTTCATTATACTTCCCTTGATTTTATTGGGCCAATTAGACCCTACATTATTAAGGGGTCGACAGGTGAACTATATGGGATTCTTACAACTACCTCGTTGTGGCTCTCTTCCCTTGTTAAATTGTTTGAAAGGTTTATTGCCCCTTTACGTATAGCTCCGTGAAACACAATAGAAAATCGCTGGCCCTTTTCAAACGTGCTCGCTCGTTGTATAGTCCCATAATTTTTTTCTTTTTTTTTTTTTACAAAACTAAGTTCTCCGTGTAGGGATTGTTGCAGGAGGAATCGTGGAATGTGGGTTAGGCTCCCAAAATAAACTTCCTCAAGCTCAGGATGGTCTATCTCTCTCTCTCTCTCTCTCTCTCTCTCTCTCTCTCTCTCTCTCTCTTAATTGTAGTAAGAGCGCAGTGTCTTAAAAAGAAATAGTAGAACTCTTGTTTACTAAAGATTTAAGGCTCTACCAAGAAGTGATATCTAGTTTATTAGGGAGTAAGTAAAAATTTACACCGTTTCTAGCTTTATCTCCAGTCCATACGTAGGTCCGGAGTTAATCCGCGTCTCTAAATTACAACCAGCATCTCATTGGTTCTTGAAAACTCGCGTCAGCGCGACGCGAATGACGAAAATTACGTATTTTCCGACTGAGGAGAGGCAGCGAAATAGCCCGGCCTCCTTTTACGTCCCCCCTTGTATTTTGAAAGGGGGACTGGGACTATGGCGCGTGAATACTTAGGCATCTTATATCTTCTTCCTAATAAACTAGATATCACTTCTTGGCTCTACGTACTCTTTCCATAGACCTTTATTTACTATAGAATTTAAAAAGATTTTAGGCGCCACTTAAAAGTGTATTTTTGCATAATAAATATTTTAAATATTATATTATATTAGTTTTATTTTATTTTTTTATTTTGCTCTTGGCTTTGATTTGTTCTTGGAATGAACGCTAGAGTAATTATAATTTAGTAATTAAAGGCCGAATTGGGTGTGTCTCCATTTTTATATCTTTTATTTTTGTTAAGGACATCCGAGTGTTTATTCTAAAAATATATTTAAATTATTACTTGAATTAAGTTATTAAAATATGAAGGTTAATATGGTCATCCCCCTCTCCCAAAAATACGAGTTTGTGGAGATTGGGTAATGTTTTGTGAATTTTGAAATTTAACGGTATTTTAATGGAAATTTTCACTGATCACATTTGAGTCAGGGATTTTGATTATGGGTGTGACTTATCCGGGAATTGTGATAAAAGTTGGGGATTTTAAAATTGTGATAAAATTCACGGAATTTTAAAATTTACATAAAATTCAGTAAATTTCCAAAACAGTCTGGGAAGTTTAAAATTGGTTCGAAAATATTTTATAGTATTTAAGTGGTAAGTTCATGGTACTAGTTAGTACTTTTTAACTTTTTTTTTACAAATTAAAGTGTAAAAATTTGGTTAGGGAAAATTACTTTAGAGGGTCAGGGAACGTCCTGGAAAATTTAGGGAATTTTTAAATTAAATGTCTTTGGCAACCCCTGTAGCAATTGACGTTTTAAAATATTTCATTCGAGGCTTTAGGCGCTTTACTATCAGTAACTTATAAACTCCTGGCACAGTACCATGCTCCCTAACTACAAAAACCAACCACATCTTTACCCGCGCTGCTGCAAAACGCGCGGGTTCTCCTCGAGTGCATGTGTGGGTTGAGTCATGAAATAATCCCTCATTTAAGAAAGAAAAAATTAAAGATGTTTAACTACCATGCACAATCCCCTCTTAATTTTTTTCGGTGCGAGATCATTTTCTGTGTATACCTTTACCTTGTTTACCCTTTTACCAGCGTACAGCGGTTACCTTCTAACAGATCGTTTCTTTCTGCATGCGTTGAACTCTTTGTGGAAGCCGCAAATTGTTTGGAATCTTAAGGATTCACCGGGCAGAATTTTAATCCCAAGGGCGTGGTTTATACAATTAGGCCTAACTTTTTTTCACGTGGGTGGTATGTATATCCACGCGCTCTGCACACGCGGGAAATTAATTGAACCAAGCATGCACGAGGTTTATATAGTTTTATCAGAAGGGGATAATGGAAGAAGTGTGACACTCTGTATCCTCTTAATAGTTTAGTTACATGTAACATGATTCTTCCCAGGCGAGGGAGCCCTTTTTGATCGCTCTCCCGCTCATCAAACTTCTGATGGGCATCGCACCGTGCTAGGTTGAATTCTATAATTGTTTGGTTTTACTAAATCCTCGGCAATCAACCCACAAACCTTGATTGTCTTAATGTGGGACAAAAACGCGCAAGCGCATACGCCTTGGCAAATAGTTAAGCGCTAATAGAGGAAGTAATGATGAGGGAACTATTTATCGCATATGTGATTAGGTTTCTTTACCTTGCTCTAAATGTTGGGAAGGGAATGATGTTGGGAATAATCTTGTTACAATTACCCCGCTTTGTGGTACACTTCTCTCGAAAAGAACTATTATATACTTCTGGTTCTATATATATATATATATATACCTATTATGAAAGTATATAATATAGGTAGGTATTCATTTGAAAGAACGTGAGCGTGTACGTGACTCGCCTCTTTTTAGCATTGTTTATATTTTCAATTCGAGGATGCGTGGACTAGTTTATTTCTCTTATTTATGGCTAGTTGTTTGCATTATGAAACACTACGCCATTTTTAACCTTAGTTGTGTTCGCTTATTTATGACAGGTGTTTATTATAGCACTAGAGTAAACAAGCAAACCAGGATTTCATTGAATATACCTTAAATAATATGCACAAATAAAATCAATAAATAGTTTTCAGGCAAGGAGACTTGATGCCATTTACACCAGGAGGCCAGGCTACTTGGTAGTACACTTTTCCCGCCAAGTAGCCAAGCCTCCTGGTGTAAATGGTATCAATCCTTCTAGTCTGAAAACTATATATACAAAAAGTAAATATATGAGCTGAATTCGAACATTGGTACCTAGGTTATAAAATTATGTGTATTCGTATATGTTAAATTTTCGTTCCATGGTTGATCTAAACTTCGTTTTTTTTATCCATGAAGTAGCAGTCCTTTTATAAAAGAAAACAACGAAAATTATGTGTAATTTGCTAACGTCTTTATACCCTTAGTAAGCCCGCCCGCCAGTTCGATAGGTTTGTTACGAGTCTAATTGGGTCGTACGTATGTCACGTGACTATAGATCAGTTCAGGAGTCGATTTATAAGTACACGTAAATACATTAAGAATCAAATTACAATTACAAACTTGTTTTAAAAAATGAATTTCGTAATTGTCGGTTTTTTGGTTTTTAATGTTTCATTATTGTAATATAAATCGATTTATTATACATTTTATTTCCAACATTTCCTGAACCGAAATGACTTTCTAGTCTCTCCTTGGGAAAAGTTACACGTTTTCAAAACCTAGTTCACGACCTTTTAATCTAAGGTCCAAAGTTTGGAATTTCCCTTGTTAGGAGAGTATCTATGAGAGAGATTCCTTGTTTTCTTCAGTTTCAACAAACTTGGGGTCGACCGGATTCATTTTCAAATCTGTCCACCAAATTTTGGCAAATTATCGTTGGTGCATGCGCATTACTTAAGGCCCCCGCTATGACGAGCCAGCTTTGTTTTATCTTAGTCACGCGGAAAATAATGGTTTTTTTCTTCTTTTCTTTAACATATTTTTTGATTTAAAACCTCGTGGATATGAGGCCGCTCCTTTCACTCACTCCTCGTGGTGGAGAGATCTCCAAGCGTTTGTTTCGGAATATATAACCATGAATAGGCGGCCTTGTCTTCCTTTTCTTTTTATTCAGTGGGTTTTTGTTTTTTGTGGGTTTTTTTCTTAATAGAGGGATCCAACATTATAGAATCAAATTAGATTTAAAGCTGTGTGCAGTTCTCAAATCTTTGGATCAAAATCTTGAGCAGACAAGCTTCAATTATCTCAGATATATTTTGATTTATTTGTCAGATCATACATAACCCAAAGCTATTCATTCAGTTATTGGAGGGGTGTTTAATTGGTAGGGTACGTCTGAGGTTACAGTGGGTAGTGATAATTCAACTTTAACTGTTGGGTATATGCTATCCCAAAGACGCTTCACCTTTGAGTTGTTGGGTATATCCAACAGACACTTCAACTCGAGTTGTTGGGTATGTCCAACAGACACTTCAACTCGAGTTGTTGGGTATATCCAAAAGATACTTTAACTCGAGTTGTTGGGTATATCCAAAAGATACTTCAACTCGAGTTGTTGGGTGTATCCAAAAGATACTTCAACTCGAGTTGTTGGGTCTCTTCAACAGACACTTCAACTTTGAGTTGTTGGGTATATCCAACAGACACTTCAACTCGAGTTGTTGGGTATGTCCAACAGACACTTCAACTTCAGTTGATGGGTATAACCCAAAGACGCTTCAACTTCAGTTGTTGGGTATGTCCAACAGACACTTCAACTTGAGTTGATGGGTATATATATCCCACTTCAACTTCAGTTGATGGGTATAACCCACTTCAACTTCAATTGTTGGGTATAACCCAGAGACACTTCAGTTGTTGGGTACAAGCAGCTGTTATTTTGAAATCGCCTCAAATGCACGCTAGTAAATGTTAGACCCCTTTTTGCGGCCCATCCTAAGAATTCCAGATGAGGCTCTGGCGAATTCGTTGCTCACGATCTTCACTTCCACGTTCGCCATGCTCCATTCCGTTCCGTACCTCGAAGGCAGGGTGGCGGAAATGAGACATCGCATGGGGTCACCACGTGACTAGGTTCTTCCCGCGTTTCTCGTGTTCACCCGCCAGCTGATCCTAAAGTCATACGGAGGAGGACTGCAGCGCTTGTGTTTTGGTTTTTTAGCCGCGTCTGGTTTATTTATGGTGACTGCCAAGTTATTATATATCCTGCAGTTTACCATCCAAGTAGGGGTATCCCCTAGTAAGCCTCTTAAATCTCTGGGAAAGGATGTAGTACCCTGGGTCTGGTATCTTCCAGGAATGTCTCATATGAAGCGTGCATGGTCAAGTGACGGAAATTGTTGATTTTTGAGATATATTTATAGGCTCTTAGTAGATAGAAAATGACAGTTAGACCGCTGAGATGGTACTGTTGGTACAGTTGGTACTGTTGGTACAGTTAGACCGCTGAGATGGTACTGTTGGTACAGTTGGCGCCTGACACCAAGATGGCGTCCTCACGACAGATTTTTCGGCGGGGAAAACCAGGGGAAAGCTTGACACCATGTTGACTTTGTGAATGGCGTGGAAATTTTCAGGGATAATTCCATGACGTGGCTGGGGAAATTAAAAAATCAGGCGTCATAGAATACACTGTGTTCGACCTAAAATATATTATTGAAATACCCTATGTTAGGCTTAACATTTTTAACGAAGTAGGCGGGGAATATGAACGGAAAAAAGAGTGTACGGTTTTCGGATACGACGGTGTACGTGATTCCTCAAGAGGACAGGGTGAACCATGAATTTCGTAACCTGCAATGGTTTAGAATGCAATTAAAGTGTAAATACGAATCCATATTATCCCCGATATTGGAGTTGAAAATTGAACTTTTCGTTAACCCTTGTCTTACACGCGACTCGAGGCTTTCTACGTCACGTTAACTTTCGACAACGTGGTGGGAGGGGGAAATTATATATGTTAGGCTTAGAGATTAAGTGTCATATCGTCTTTCGTCAACGTGTTTGAGGATGCCATGGTAAATACCCGGGTTCAGAGCATCGCGGTAAATTCCCGTTACGTCGTTGATTGAGAAAATACACCCATCATATCTTGGGTGATCGTCTCGCGATAAGATCCTTTAAAAGACGCGGTAGTTTAAAAGATAAGCCATTTTACGACTCTTCAAGCTTTTCACCCCAGCTAACGATATCCACGTGTCATCACTTAGAAATGGACTCAGTTCAACTGTAAGTATGCTCTTAACAATATAGTTAACCCTTGCATGTCCATTTGCATCCAGACTTATAATTAGAGTATTCGGTTCATTTTTACTCCATCAGAGACGAATCAAAAGCGTTCTCCGAAACTGACAATACGCCGGACACGCCTTCCTGTCCTATCTGCTGTAGTGAGGATGGTAGAATGAATTCACCCATTACTTTAGAAGCCGCCGTTAGACGAAACAACTTAAGACGAATTGAAAAATTTGGTGCTATCGGATGGGATAAAGATTACGGAAAATCCGAAATGACTACAGATCCCGAGACGAGGGATTTACTAATAAACCCCTCACCGAATGAAGTCTATAATGTAGACGATGGTGAAGGTTATATATGGCAATACGTTAATGGCCCTAATATAAATTTTGGTTTGAAACACTTAGCGATGTACAGATTACTAACTTCTACAGTACAATTACCCGCAGGGTCATTAATTGACATGTATGCTAGACAGTTTCCATGTATCATAAATAAGAAGACCCATCAATTCAAATTGGAAGAATTTGCGGGAGATACTATCCTCGAATTTCCCGTACACCTCACACCACACAAAATGTACGGAATGCCAAACCCAGATATTTGCCATTTAGGGAGTTGTCACCCCCGCAATGAGGGGGAATGTAAATTTCGCACCTTTTATTACGGTGGATACGAATTTCATTGCCTATACCAGTACTTAAGAGTTCTGAACTTAGCTCTTCATATGTGTATGTTTATGGTATACAAAACTAACAAAACCGTAAGGAAAAATTATAGTGATGAAAACGACCTAGCTACGCATTATATATTCAAGGCCCTGCAGATTTGCAGGTTAGCCAAGTGTCTGTGTGATAACACTCACAGTTTAATGTTTCACGAAGTTCATTATCACATGAGATCCAATGACGCGAATAATTATTTCGCGAATAAGTATTTCGCAGACTTTCTTTAATTAATAAAACTTTTGTAAGTTCTACATTTTGTGGGCTAAGGATAGTGTTAAATAATAAAATATATTTGTAGAATCTCGAATAAAAAGAAAATGTTTGATTGATATGGGTTTCTAATTATTTTACGTAGGTTTAATATAATTTATATTTTAAGCCCTGTTCACGTCTGACACCAAGATGGCGTCCTCACTTAGTCTCTTCTATCATAATACTCTATCTAAAAGGGTAATGGAATTAAACTCAAAAACTTTATCTCGATAACATACCAGTGAACTGATAATGGAAGCAAACATGATTTTGAAATTAATTTACTTCTGTACTTATCAATTTGAACTTAAAAGTATGGACTGAGAGCAAATGAAAAAAAATATGAAATGAAATGAAATGAAATAATTATTTATTGTCTATATAAAAAACTACAAAGAGACATTAATATAATAAAATCCGCTTATTTATTTAATTTTTTTTTTTTGTACATTTTTTTTTAATTAAAAACCGGAATGCTCTCGCACTCTTTTTGTAGGAGCCATGTAGCCAACCTCGCGGCTTTCACCAGGGTGCAGTTGTTTTCATCCCTGTGGAAGGTACATACTCTGGGGGTCTCGCAGTCCTCGATGGTGGTCAGTTTCGGACACCCGTACTCCTCGGCGTTGGTAACGTCCACTCCCAAGACCCCGGATAAAACCGAAGCTTTCTCCATCCCCTTCGTTACGAAGGATGATGCCCGCAGACGAATATAATCGCCAACCTCTGTTAACGTCTCGTAGGGATAATCCCCCTCCTCGAAGTTAAGATCGCAAATGTTGTGAGACAACCAGCGGACCTCTCTTTTATCCTTCATGGATAGTTCCGAGAATGGACATGGTGACTGAAAAATCCAGACTTCGTAGGCGCCCGTTTCCCCTATGAACATCGTCAGCTCCTTAACGATCCATTTTCCTTTAACCCTGAAGAAATTCGCCTCCAGGACCGCCGTTGTCGCTGTTGTCCTGGAATAATACCGGTTCTTAATCTATGATTATCCGGGGTGTTGGCCTTAAGGTCTACAAAGAGGGGGATAACCGCGTGGCTCTTTCATCGCCCGCCTAATAACTATTATTACCTGGTGAAATTTACTTTCCGATATTTACAATCGTCGACTGGACACGAGGTGTTTTAAACATAACTAGGTAATACGCGTATCTCCCTTTTCCAGGATAATATAGATTCTGCATTAAAATTAGAACGGAAGTGTTTCTATGGTGGGAACCTCTAATGAGAAGATTTGTCACATCCTTGTTATTCGCTATTTCACATAAAAGATCGTCTAATATAACGAATTTCCCCGCACTAACATCTAAGGTGCTAACATCCAATAATCCCTCATGAAATTCTACACACTAAAAACCATATCCATAAATTACTAATAAATTAATAAGTGAATTCTCTAAATATAAGTTTAAAGGGATGGGTATACATTGTTAAGAGTATACTTACAATTTAACTGAGTCCATTTCTTTGGGATAAGACGTGGATATCGTTAGCTGGGGTGAAAAGCTTGAAGAGTCGTAAATGACTTTTTCCTTTGACCTACCACGTCTTATATACCATCCGTCTCCATACTCTTATCTTAGGTTTCAATTATAATTGAATAAATGCGCGTGGGGGGAGGGATTGATTTATTCACAATGTTTGTTGTGTTTTCGAAATAAAATTTACATCTTGCGAAAAACGTTTTCAATCAATTTAACCACACTATTTTTTTTTTACCAGACATGATTAGAAGAAGAAAAACATTTCCATTCTTTTATCCGATGTTTAAACATGCGCGCGGGAAGAGAGTTTGATATCTTCGCAATATCTGTTTGTTGCGTTTCGGAAATAAGATTAACATATTCCGATATTTGTGTGACGTTTAGGGGAAACATTTACTTACGCATCGAAGCAAATAGTAAAAGTGTTTTTCTTTTACATCAATACGAAATATCTGTCCTTCGAAACTAATTTGACCATTCCGCGTTGACGGAAAATATCATCTCTTATCGGTTGAAAGTACAATTGGATATTTCATCGGTTTGAGAGAAAATATGATGATAAGATTTAAAATAGGCTTACCAATAATTAAAAATGAGCTTAAAATATTAATTAATATATCACTTAGAAACGTATATATATATATCTGTTCAATTATTTCTTATTTCACTTCAAAGATTTCTTAATTTCGTTCTAACATTTCTTATTTTAGTTGAAACATCTCCTATTTCCGTTGAAACATCCCCGATTTCCCTTCAAACATTCACGGTTTCCGTTCAAACATTCACGGTTTCCGCTCAAAGTTTCACTATTTCCGTTCAAAGTTTCACTATTTCCGTTCAAAGTTTCACTATTTATGTTCAAAAATTCACTATTTCCGTTCAAAGTTTAACTATTTCTTGTCAAAGTTTCACTACTTATGTTCACTCTAGAGAAATTCGTAATCCTACTGCAAAAGTTTATATGGAAAACGAATTTTCAAGGTGAAAGATACGTAGTGTAAAACGGTGGATTTCAAAGTTCAGACTAAATAACAGAAAATCAATGAACCACCATCTCCTCATTAACATTAATTTATGTTTTGATATTATTGCAGTTTGGTTTCTAATATGTTTATAGGTATTTACGTAATAGAAAACGTTTTCAAATGACTGAATTGCGATTAAGTTTTGTTCACAAGAAACTAATTTAAAGTTTCGGCAAACACTAAAAATTGGTTAAAGTTTCGCTAAATGTTTAGTAAACGTTTCGTTGTTCAACTTAAATATATCCGATATTGTTAATATATGACTATTATAAAACAGATAATGAAGTTGAATGACGAAAAAGTGATCGAAAGTGTTGTTAATCTACTAAAATCCGGATGAAACTGATGTGAAATGAAAGCTTTCGATTGAAAGCGAACTAATACATCTAAGAAAGTGGATCAAAGTTTTGTTAAACTACTAAAATGTGGTTCAAATCACATTCAAAGGAACTAAGAAGCAGTTGAACGTTCAAGAAATGACAAAAGTACATGGAAAGTATCATGAAATGTCTATAATTCAATTAAAAACACTAAAAATTGGTTAAAGTTTCACTAAATGTTTCGTAAACGTTTCGTTATTCGACTTATATTGTTAATATATGACTATTATAATGGAAAGTGCGAAAATGCGATTTTAAGTTATGACTGAAACACAATTGAGAATGAAGTTAAATGACTATAAAGTGGGCGGAAATGTTGTTAAATTACTAAAGTGTGGATAAACCTGATGTAAAATGAAAACAAATCGATTGAAAGTAATCTAAATCGACTAAGAAAATGGATCAAAGTTCTTGAAAACTTTATCAAATGGTCAAATTTAAATTAAAAGTGACGTGAAATGATTAGCAATGCAAATAAAAGTTAGGTTTTACTGTTAAAATACACTTGAAAGCGATGTTGAATAACTTAAGTGTAATTGGTATTACTGTTAAGAGACTAAAAATTAAATTCCATTTACGATATTGTTAAGTTTACCTTCGTTTCTAGAAAGTGTGTCGCGGAGATCTTATATTTTTCGGATAAAAGCAATAAATCCGCAAGTCGAACATTTTGTTAATAAATGTCTAAAACACAATTGAGATCGAAGTTCAATGACTAAAATCAAAACGTGGACGAAAGTGTTGTTAAATTAATAAGATACGGATCAACCTGTTATAAAATTAAAAAAAAAATTCGATTGAAAGTAATCTTAAATGACTAAGGAAATGGATCAAAGTGTGGTTAAACTACTAAAATGCTGTTGAAGACGTTTACAAATGACTAAATTTCAATTAAAGACGACGTCGAATGACTAGCAATGCAAGTAAAGTTAGGTTTTTCGGTTAATTAACGTTTATTTAAATTCCATTACGATAATGTTAAGCTTTTCTTGAGTTTTAGGAGATCTTGGATTTTAGGTTAAAAGTAATAAATTTGCAAGTCGAAAATTTCCAAAATCCGGGAAAATAACCGCTTCGAATTGCAAGGTGAAATAACTATCGCTAATCAAAAAGCAATCAGTGAACGATAAAACCAATTTTATTCTAATTATGAACTAACGAATTTGTGTGATTTAGTGAGAAATATCAATATATCAAAGAAAAAATTACAAATTATTTGAAACCAATGGAAATACTCGGACTCGCTAAATTGAATCATCATCAGCCCTGGATGGATACGTTAAGGCTTCGATCCTCAGGACCGAGGACGGGCCGCGTAATGAAACACGCGCCGGGAAATAATACGCGCGTGGCGGCCCGCCTCGATCCTGAGGATCGAAGCCTTAACGTATCCATCCAGGGCTGATGATGATTCAATTTAGCGAGTCCGAGTATTTCCATTGGTTTCAAATAATTTGTAATTTTTTCTTTGATATATTGATATTTCTCACTAAATCACACAAATTCGTTAGTTCATAATTAGAATAAAATTGGTTTTATCGTTCACTGATTGCTTTTTGATTAGCGATAGTTATTTCACCTTGCAATTCGAAGCGGTTATTTTCCCGGATTTTGGAAATTTTCGACTTGCAAATTTATTACTTTTAACCTAAAATCCAAGATCTCCTAAAACTCAAGAAAAGCTTAACATTATCGTAATGGAATTTAAATAAACGTTAATTAACCGAAAAACCTAACTTTACTTGCATTGCTAGTCATTCGACGTCGTCTTTAATTGAAATTTAGTCATTTGTAAACGTCTTCAACAGCATTTTAGTAGTTTAACCACACTTTGATCCATTTCCTTAGTCATTTAAGATTACTTTCAATCGAATTTTTTTTTTAATTTTATAACAGGTTGATCCGTATCTTATTAATTTAACAACACTTTCGTCCACGTTTTGATTTTAGTCATTGAACTTCGATCTCAATTGTGTTTTAGACATTTATTAACAAAATGTTCGACTTGCGGATTTATTGCTTTTATCCGAAAAATATAAGATCTCCGCGACACACTTTCTAGAAACGAAGGTAAACTTAACAATATCGTAAATGGAATTTAATTTTTAGTCTCTTAACAGTAATACCAATTACACTTAAGTTATTCAACATCGCTTTCAAGTGTATTTTAACAGTAAAACCTAACTTTTATTTGCATTGCTAATCATTTCACGTCACTTTTAATTTAAATTTGACCATTTGATAAAGTTTTCAAGAACTTTGATCCATTTTCTTAGTCGATTTAGATTACTTTCAATCGATTTGTTTTCATTTTACATCAGGTTTATCCACACTTTAGTAATTTAACAACATTTCCGCCCACTTTATAGTCATTTAACTTCATTCTCAATTGTGTTTCAGTCATAACTTAAAATCGCATTTTCGCACTTTCCATTATAATAGTCATATATTAACAATATAAGTCGAATAACGAAACGTTTACGAAACATTTAGTGAAACTTTAACCAATTTTTAGTGTTTTTAATTGAATTATAGACATTTCATGACACTTTCCATGTACTTTTGTCATTTCTTGAACGTTCAACTGCTTCTTAGTTCCTTTGAATGTGATTTGAACCACATTTTAGTAGTTTAACAAAACTTTGATCCACTTTCTTAGATGTATTAGTTCGCTTTCAATCGAAAGCTTTCATTTCACATCAGTTTCATCCGGATTTTAGTAGATTAACAACACTTTCGATCACTTTTTCGTCATTCAACTTCATTATCTGTTTTATAATAGTCATATATTAACAATATCGGATATATTTAAGTTGAACAACGAAACGTTTACTAAACATTTAGCGAAACTTTAACCAATTTTTAGTGTTTGCCGAAACTTTAAATTAGTTTCTTGTGAACAAAACTTAATCGCAATTCAGTCATTTGAAAACGTTTTCTATTACGTAAATACCTATAAACATATTAGAAACCAAACTGCAATAATATCAAAACATAAATTAATGTTAATGAGGAGATGGTGGTTCATTGATTTTCTGTTATTTAGTCTGAACTTTGAAATCCACCGTTTTACACTACGTATCTTTCACCTTGAAAATTCGTTTTCCATATAAACTTTTGCAGTAGGATTACGAATTTCTCTAGAGTGAACATAAGTAGTGAAACTTTGACAAGAAATAGTTAAACTTTGAACGGAAATAGTGAATTTTTGAACATAAATAGTGAAACTTTGAACGGAAATAGTGAAACTTTGAACGGAAATAGTGAAACTTTGAGCGGAAACCGTGAATGTTTGAACGGAAACCGTGAATGTTTGAAGGGAAATCGGGGATGTTTCAACGGAAATAGGAGATGTTTCAACTAAAATAAGAAATGTTAGAACGAAATTAAGAAATCTTTGAAGTGAAATAAGAAATAATTGAACAGATATATATATATACGTTTCTAAGTGATATATTAATTAATATTTTAAGCTCATTTTTAATTATTGGTAAGCCTATTTTAAATCTTATCATCATATTTTCTCTCAAACCGATGAAATATCCAATTGTACTTTCAACCGATAAGAGATGATATTTTCCGTCAACGCGGAATGGTCAAATTAGTTTCGAAGGACAGATATTTCGTATTGATGTAAAAGAAAAACACTTTTACTATTTGCTTCGATGCGTAAGTAAATGTTTCCCCTAAACGTCACACAAATATCGGAATATGTTAATCTTATTTCCGAAACGCAACAAACAGATATTGCGAAGATATCAAACTCTCTTCCCGCGCGCATGTTTAAACATCGGATAAAAGAATGGAAATGTTTTTCTTCTTCTAATCATGTCTGGTAAAAAAAAAATAGTGTGGTTAAATTGATTGAAAACGTTTTTCGCAAGATGTAAATTTTATTTCGAAAACACAACAAACATTGTGAATAAATCAATCCCTCCCCCCACGCGCATTTATTCAATTATAATTGAAACCTAAGATAAGAGTATGGAGACGGATGGTATATAAGACGTGGTAGGTCAAAGGAAAAAGTCATTTACGACTCTTCAAGCTTTTCACCCCAGCTAACGATATCCACGTCTTATCCCAAAGAAATGGACTCAGTTAAATTGTAAGTATACTCTTAACAATGTATACCCATCCCTTTAAACTTATATTTAGAGAATTCACTTATTAATTTATTAGTAATTTATGGATATGGTTTTTAGTGTGTAGAATTTCATGAGGGATTATTGGATGTTAGCACCTTAGATGTTAGTGCGGGGAAATTCGTTATATTAGACGATCTTTTATGTGAAATAGCGAATAACAAGGATGTGACAAATCTTCTCATTAGAGGTTCCCACCATAGAAACACTTCCGTTCTAATTTTAATGCAGAATCTATATTATCCTGGAAAAGGGAGATACGCGTATTACCTAGTTATGTTTAAAACACCTCGTGTCCAGTCGACGATTGTAAATATCGGAAAGTAAATTTCACCAGGTAATAATAGTTATTAGGCGGGCGATGAAAGAGCCACGCGGTTATCCCCCTCTTTGTAGACCTTAAGGCCAACACCCCGGATAATCATAGATTAAGAACCGGTATTATTCCAGGACAACAGCGACAACGGCGGTCCTGGAGGCGAATTTCTTCAGGGTTAAAGGAAAATGGATCGTTAAGGAGCTGACGATGTTCATAGGGGAAACGGGCGCCTACGAAGTCTGGATTTTTCAGTCACCATGTCCATTCTCGGAACTATCCATGAAGGATAAAAGAGAGGTCCGCTGGTTGTCTCACAACATTTGCGATCTTAACTTCGAGGAGGGGGATTATCCCTACGAGACGTTAACAGAGGTTGGCGATTATATTCGTCTGCGGGCATCATCCTTCGTAACGAAGGGGATGGAGAAAGCTTCGGTTTTATCCGGGGTCTTGGGAGTGGACGTTACCAACGCCGAGGAGTACGGGTGTCCGAAACTGACCACCATCGAGGACTGCGAGACCCCCAGAGTATGTACCTTCCACAGGGATGAAAACAACTGCACCCTGGTGAAAGCCGCGAGGTTGGCTACATGGCTCCTACAAAAAGAGTGCGAGAGCATTCCGGTTTTTAATTAAAAAAAAATGTACAAAAAAAAAAAATTAAATAAATAAGCGGATTTTATTATATTAATGTCTCTTTGTAGTTTTTTATATAGACAATAAATAATTATTTCATTTCATTTCATTTCATATTTTTTTTCATTTGCTCTCAGTCCATACTTTTAAGTTCAAATTGATAAGTACAGAAGTAAATTAATTTCAAAATCATGTTTGCTTCCATTATCAGTTCACTGGTATGTTATCGAGATAAAGTTTTTGAGTTTAATTCCATTACCCTTTTAGATAGAGTATTATGATAGAAGAGACTAAGTGAGGACGCCATCTTGGTGTCAGACGTGAACAGGGCTTAAAATATAAATTATATTAAACCTACGTAAAATAATTAGAAACCCATATCAATCAAACATTTTCTTTTTATTCGAGATTCTACAAATATATTTTATTATTTAACACTATCCTTAGCCCACAAAATGTAGAACTTACAAAAGTTTTATTAATTAAAGAAAGTCTGCGAAATACTTATTCGCGAAATAATTATTCGCGTCATTGGATCTCATGTGATAATGAACTTCGTGAAACATTAAACTGTGAGTGTTATCACACAGACACTTGGCTAACCTGCAAATCTGCAGGGCCTTGAATATATAATGCGTAGCTAGGTCGTTTTCATCACTATAATTTTTCCTTACGGTTTTGTTAGTTTTGTATACCATAAACATACACATATGAAGAGCTAAGTTCAGAACTCTTAAGTACTGGTATAGGCAATGAAATTCGTATCCACCGTAATAAAAGGTGCGAAATTTACATTCCCCCTCATTGCGGGGGTGACAACTCCCTAAATGGCAAATATCTGGGTTTGGCATTCCGTACATTTTGTGTGGTGTGAGGTGTACGGGAAATTCGAGGATAGTATCTCCCGCAAATTCTTCCAATTTGAATTGATGGGTCTTCTTATTTATGATACATGGAAACTGTCTAGCATACATGTCAATTAATGACCCTGCGGGTAATTGTACTGTAGAAGTTAGTAATCTGTACATCGCTAAGTGTTTCAAACCAAAATTTATATTAGGGCCATTAACGTATTGCCATATATAACCTTCACCATCGTCTACATTATAGACTTCATTCGGTGAGGGGTTTATTAGTAAATCCCTCGTCTCGGGATCTGTAGTCATTTCGGATTTTCCGTAATCTTTATCCCATCCGATAGCACCAAATTTTTCAATTCGTCTTAAGTTGTTTCGTCTAACGGCGGCTTCTAAAGTAATGGGTGAATTCATTCTACCATCCTCACTACAGCAGATAGGACAGGAAGGCGTGTCCGGCGTATTGTCAGTTTCGGAGAACGCTTTTGATTCGTCTCTGATGGAGTAAAAATGAACCGAATACTCTAATTATAAGTCTGGATGCAAATGGACATGCAAGGGTTAACTATATTGTTAAGAGCATACTTACAGTAGAACTGAGTCCATTTCTAAGTGATGACACGTGGATATCGTTAGCTGGGGTGAAAAGCTTGAAGAGTCGTAAAATGGCTTATCTTTTAAACTACCGCGTCTTTTAAAGGATCTTATCGCGAGACGATCACCCAAGATATGATGGGTGTATTTTCTCAATCAACGACGTAACGGGAATTTACCGCGATGCTCTGAACCCGGGTATTTACCATGGCATCCTCAAACACGTTGACGAAAGACGATATGACACTTAATCTCTAAGCCTAACATATATAATTTCCCCCTCCCACCACGTTGTCGAAAGTTAACGTGACGTAGAAAGCCTCGAGTCGCGTGTAAGACAAGGGTTAACGAAAAGTTCAATTTTCAACTCCAATATCGGGGATAATATGGATTCGTATTTACACTTTAATTGCATTCTAAACCATTGCAGGTTACGAAATTCATGGTTCACCCTGTCCTCTTGAGGAATCACGTACACCGTCGTATCCGAAAACCGTACACTCTTTTTTCCGTTCATATTCCCCGCCTACTTCGTTAAAAATGTTAAGCCTAACATAGGGTATTTCAATAATATATTTTAGGTCGAACACAGTGTATTCTATGACGCCTGATTTTTTAATTTCCCCAGCCACGTCATGGAATTATCCCTGAAAATTTCCACGCCATTCACAAAGTCAACATGGTGTCAAGCTTTCCCCTGGTTTTCCCCGCCGAAAAATCTGTCGTGAGGACGCCATCTTGGTGTCAGGCGCCAACTGTACCAACAGTACCATCTCAGCGGTCTAACTGTACCAACAGTACCAACTGTACCAACAGTACCATCTCAGCGGTCTAACTGTCATTTTCTATCTACTGCTCTTTCTTGTTTTTTCAAATCCAATTATTTAATTTTTCTCCTGACTATATTTAGAATTAGAAATTAATTTATTTGATGATTGAAAACGTAGATAGAACGATCGAAACTTACTTTTTATTTTAGTTTTAACAAATATTTAGTTTTTCTTTATAAACTTTATTTAATAATATTTTTATTAGTAAAAAGAGCGTGACATTTTCTATTATTTCTGGTTGGGTGGTTTGTAACCTAATTAGTGGTTTTGAATTCTTTCGTCTGTAACTTATATATATTTATATCTTCAGGTTTTATAAACATTAAGTACTACTTTATTTTTTCTTTAAGTCAATTAATTGTTTGCGCAATTGGACCATATCGAATTGGATGACATTGACATAGCTACTTCTTATAAATTAAATTGTTTAGTATTTTTTTTATACTCAAAGTTCCTATTAATATTGAAAACAGGGAAATTTGTTTAAAAGCAAACCCCTTAAGTGAAGACTATTATTAGTGAAACTCCTAAACATGGATAAAGGACAGATAATCAAGTTTTTAGTACAGGAGAAATACAGAGAAATGGGCTGTTTTTTATTCTGTTGAGATACCAGATTAAATTTAACAAAAAAGTATAGTACTATTGAAAATATGAGATACTGATTTGAAAATTTTATATTAAAACTATTTCTGGTGATTTTATTTTAATTTTTGCATTAATTTGTAGAGGGTAAATAAATGTCAATTAAAGTTGGCCTCGTTATATTTTAGATGATAGACTCCTTAAATGAAAAACAATTCACTTGAAAATTTAACAAATTGAAAATATCAGAGAAATTGATTTAGAAAATTTCAAATGAAAACTATTTCTAGTGCTTTATTTTAATTTTTACATTAAAATTGTCATTATTATCTACAGTGTAAATTTTTGTCGCTTGAATTCAAGGAGCTAACCACTCTCATATTCGCTACGGGTTGCGAGTTAGTATATAGTACGCTTTTAAAGATTTAAAGTAGGGAGAAAGATACCACCCAACAATTTTTAAAAGTGATTCATTTAAGGCAGCACTGTGCCAACCAAATGCCATAAGGAACAAATTATGATGTTCCTATATACTTGACTTTTACATCATCACCTTATCCGTTCAGGCGTCACTCCTTAAAAGCGCGAGAAATATAATACCAGAAAAAAGATATTCTATATAACTCTTTTTGCCTTGCAATATTTTGGCGCGAATCTCGTTCGAAACACGTGTAAAGACACATACACACCCTCGTGCAATATAATTTGTTTATAATCTATAGACCGACTACCGGTAATATAAATCCAAAGACCTGTTACTGTCTGTCAGACCGCGAGACCTAGTTGGCTTGCCAAGCCCTTGTGTTGTTCTTGGAAGCTGTTCCACGGTGAGCAGCGAAAGGCAATCCAAGATAAAAGACACCATGGAGAGCGTAAAGAAAAAAGATGCGACTCCCTTTTAACTCTATCCTTCTCTTTATTGGCATAAACAAACGTTTTTCGATGGCCATTTGACGTTCTTCAAAAACCGTAAATAGCGAGCGATTCCGAAACGAGCCAAAGTATACGCTGCTATCAGTTATCTATTAGCAGAAGTGTTCCTTTTGGAAGTGCCAAACGGACCTTTGGTCAATTAACAAAATGTCCACGATAATTACTAGATAAACACTGTTTAAGCTTGTATACCTCAGACTGTACTAAAAATGTTACGTTTATGTAATCTTTAAAAGCCCTGCCCTTGATAGTACTAAAATTAGTTGGGACCAATCTCTCTGCAAGGAATTTCTTGCGTCACAGAAAATACCTAATCAGGAATACTTACTAATTATTTGAGAAGCTTGGATCACATCCCTTTGTTTACATCGTGATCTTACGCCCAATCTTTGAGATATCATCTTTAAACAACTTAGACGATGACGTAAATCATTCCACGTGACTCTTCTATTCTTTCGTGTTTTAAAAATAAATACATATCTTTATTGAAAAATGTTTTAAAGTCACGATGAGTTTATACTGAGAAAGAGGTAGAGACAAATCAATTTTCGCTTGTAATTTTAAGAAGGAAAACTCAACTTGCTATTGTGGTGTACTACCTCATTGAAACACACCTACGCCAATGTACCTGTAGAAATATTGCGACAGTAAAACTCCTTATTACATATACAGCCATTTTTATTTTGCAAAATTACCATCTGTTTATCAAATTATATAAAAAGTATTTCGTGGTTTTATCGTGGACGTAGTTACGACCGACCGACCCTAAATGAACCACGGTTTTCAGGGATTGGTGTCCATCAATGTTATTGATGCTGACACGCGTTTTGTTCTTAGTGCTAGATTAGTTTAGTTTCTAAGTACATTACTTCCACTGTTTAATTTCTGGCACTGGATTAGAACGGTAGACACGGCCCGTTCCGCGTCTACGGTCATTCGCTGACATTGGAAAGAGTGATATGATAAAAGGGGTCTTGTCTTCGAGATGAAGCGGTGGTTGAATTAGTAACGTCAGAACAATGCCAGGTATTTGTGACGAGAACCTCCCGCGTGAAACCTTGGCGCCGATTGCGCCATCATCCGAGAGATAGACGCTACTTTTAGATAAAAAAGGAATTTGGGCCTATTTTTAGATTTCTTTTATTTTTGACAGCGAATTTTTTACTTACTCTCGAAATACCTCCTTCATCCCAAAGTCCCCAAAACTGACTAGGGAAAAAACGTCCTCTTAGCGACAGGGCTGCTGTGTATTTTTTGGAGGAAAGAATTTGGAGGCCTGTAAACAAATTTCACAAATTGTTTCGAGAGTTGACTCATTTTGGAGCGGGGATCTACCTAAATATTTTGTTGTGCAAAGTATTTATGAGCCTTGGATAATTTGCCATAACCAATTATTATGATGTGGAAACTTGAAAAACAAACAAACACATAGAGTTGGGTTTCATTTATAGAATTCATCTGTAGAATTTTGTTGTATTGGTGGACTTGCGTGTCGAATTTTGTACAGTGTACAGAATTATCTTCAGTTGGTAGGATTGTGTGCAAAATTCTGTTTAGTTGGTAGAATTTTGTGCAGAATTCTGTTCAGTTGATAGAATTGTGTGCATCATTCTGTTCAGTTTGTAGAATTGTGTGCAGAATTTTATCAGTTTGTAGAATTGTGTGCAGAATTTTTATCAGTTTGTAGAATTGTGTGCAGAATTTTTATCAATTTGTAGAATTGTGTGCAAAATTTTGATCAGTTTGTTAAATTGTGCACATAATTTTGTTTAATTGGTAGAATTGTGTTCGGAATTCATATCCATTTGAAGAATAACATTTTGTGCAAAATTTTCCAAACATTACACGCTGAAACATAATATTATTCAGGCCTCAAAAACTTATCGTAATTCGAAATGGTGTTTTTTGTCTAGATCAGAATTTGACAACATAGCCCGTATCAGTTTTACTTTTACAAAAGTACACTTAGAAAACCAAAAAGAAAAACATTGCGCAATTGAAACCTTAACGTCTCGAACATTTGCAAACAAGTCTCTTTTATCGTAGCTTTTTATCTAATCTCCTTTTCGTTAGTTTATATGTCGCCACGTAAATTCAATAATAACCTTGTCGCCTCTCTTTCTCTCTCTCGTAGTTAGTTTTAACCGCAGTTACCGAACGCGTTCCTTCAATTTTCCTTTCGGAGGAGCGGGTCTCCAAAGAATTCCCCTTAAGGCAGAAGATTATATAGATAACGGTTAAAGGGTCAAAAATTCAAATACAAACCTGGCTTGGCTGCTGCTGATGGTACTGAATTATTAATTCGGAATTTTTCGGCTATCTTTAATTCTAGTTGCCCAACCACTTCTTCTGTAAGTTCTAACGCGGTTTAGTTTCTATAATAATGGTTTTTTTCTTTCTTGTTTTTTTATTTTTTATTTAATCGGGAAATATATTTATCTTTAGTTCAAGATTTATCATACCATATCGCAAAAATATTAATGGAAAAATGTTGTTGTTTGACGCAAGAACGACTCTGGGTTTAACTGGTTATAAACTCTTTATTAATTTAATTAAAACATTAATATTAATATCCGGGAACAATATACTGAACTGACTTTGAGAACTGACTAAGAACAACTGACAAACGTTATCGGAATGTTATCCGGTTATATAGTTAAGGCATCGCGATAAAAAAATAAAGATTACAAGAATGACCGCGATGCATAAAAAATACAAGTGTAGAAAATATAATCTGGATATAGATAAAAAACAACCGGTATTATCTCTAATTTACAACAGTCCCTCTTAATATCGGTGGTTTCAATCTTCTATCCAGGGGGTGGTCATTTAATTATTTCCTGTCCAAGGGCTTTGACGCAGAAGAGGTGCTTCGGACGGAACAGGCTCTTTGTACAGACGTCAGCTGGCATTTCCTCTGTTGGTAGATTCCGCAAGGCTGTTAGTCCCTCTTCTTCCAGGTCGCTGGTCCATTTCTTTGCTCTGGCAATGATCGACTTGTCGAACCGGGTTGACTTGATGATTTCTTCGAGGGATTCTGTTAATCCTTCCGTTACGACCATATATATTTCCTCCTCGACTTCGCCATTAAGATAGGCCGTGACGACATCCATTTGGTGGACTTCCAAACCGATTTCCACAGCAAGGGCCATAAGTAGTCTTATCGAGCTGGATCTAATGACGGGTGCGAACGTCTCTTGGTAGTCGATCCCTGGTCTCTGGGCAAAACCTTTCGCTACGAGCCTGGCTTTCCTTTTCTCTACTTCTCCGCTGGGTAAGTACTTCGTTCGGAAGACTAAACGATTTCCAAGGACCTTCTGGTTTTCCGGACAATCAACGATGTCCCAGGTTTCGCACTTGATAAGCGAAACGAACTCTTCCGTTACTGCTTTCTTCCAATCGTTTGCGTACGGAGAAGCCAGGGCTTGCTTCAAGGACAAAGGTTCTGACAAGATGGCTAGGTTTGCTGACTCATCAGACAGGGTTTCTTGCTCGTCAGTAGCCTCTTCAGTGGACTCTTCTGAGACGCTCGGAATCATGTTGAACGATTTTTTCGGTCGTCCGGGTACTCCAGTTCTTATTTTCTTCGGTCTTCCGGGACCTTTCTTCAGAACGAGGGTTTCTGAGGGTTCTTCGAAGACGTCCTCGTTTTCCTGGTCATTAGATTCTTCCGGGGTTTCATCTTTGAACTCCTTTTTGACTTCTTTGAATTCTTCTCTGCCTGGCGGTTTTGCAGCGTGTGTAGTGGCCGGGATTTCGATTTCGCCTTTAGCTTTGCCTCCGTATTTCAGGTTTACTTCTGGAGTGACGAAATCATCATATCCGCCTTGTTTATTAAATTCTCCCAGAAACTTGACATTTCGACTTCGGTAAATTTGCTTCTCGGACGGAACCCAGAGTCGATAGGCCTTCGAGACTTCAGAATAGCCGATGAAAACGCATTCTTTGCTCCTGGCTGCTAACTTCCCCTTCCTTTTATTTTCGTCCAACAGCAAAGCTTTGTCGCCGAAAATCTTCAAATGCTGCAGGGATGGCTTCTTTCCGGTCCATCTGGTAAATGGTACTTCTCCATTTATACTTCGGGAAGGACAACGGTTTCGAATGTAATTAGCCGTGGCCATCGCTTCTGCCCAGAATGATGGTGGAAGTTGCGCTTGTATCATCATACATCGGGCCATATCTAGGAGTGTTCTGTTCTTTCTTTCGGCAATGCCATTCTGTTCCGGGGTGTATGGTACGGTGAGCCTTCTTTTTATACCAGAGTCTTTCAGGAATCTGTCGAATTCATTGTTGCAGTATTCGGTTCCGTTGTCGGACTGCAAGGTCTTGATTTTTCTCCCGGTTTCCACTTCAGCTCGTTGCTTGAATTCTTTGAAGGCTTTCAACACTTCGCTCTTGTGTTTTAAAAAGCTGACTTCACTCCACCGGGAATAATCATCAGTGAAAACGACGATGTACTTGGCTCCGCTCATTGACGTTACTCTCATCGGGCCGCATACGTCAGAGTGTACTATTTCCAGGACATGCGAGGTTCGGCTATCTTCGGTTTTCGGGAACGGCTCCTTCGATTGCTTTCCTTTGATACAGATTTGGCAGATTCCCAGGCTCCCATCTTTTTCAATGTTGAGTCCCGTAGCCAAATTCTTCCGGGCCATTTCCTTTAAACTTCTCTCGTTTAAGTGACCGAGTAGGAAATGCCAGTTTTCCAGGTTGCTTCTAGGCTTTATTTCCGATTGCACTGCATGGACCGTTTCTTCAGCCTTTCTCAGGAAATAAAGGTCTCCAACTCTGTCAGCAACTGCAATCACTTCCCCGGTTGCCGTCTTAATCCAGGCCTGCGACTTCTTGAATATGACCTCACGTCCTTTGTCTGTCATCTTGGCAATGGATAGGAGATTTGTTCTTAAATCCGGGACATGAAGGGCTCGTTCCAGGCGAAGAATTCGATTTTCGCTGCCATTCGTTGCGGGTACTTTTACTTCGCCAACACCTCGTATCTTCGTTGACTCTGCAGTGGCCAGGTTTAAAGATTTCGTGGTCTCTTCGTAAACGTTGAAACGATCTCTGTTGGAACTCATATGTGAGGTGGCTCCGCTGTCCAGGCACCAGGAATCGTGATAAGCCTTCAGGTGCAATGCGAATTCTTCCTCGGCCAAATTTTCTGCCAGTACATGATGGGCGTTTTCTTTCTTTCTGGTTCTTATGCCTGAACCATGGTTTCTGTCGGGGCAATCAGCTACCTTGTGGCCGGGTTTCCTGCATCCATGACACTTGTACTTAAAGGTCGTGCTTCCTCGTCCACGTAAGCTTCTTCCTCTACCCCTTTCTGCAGTTTTCCGGGAAAAGTGGTTACTGCCCATCATCGCATTCTGCACGGGTTCGTCTTCCCTTGAGTTCTTGGCGTCCGATTCCTCCAGGATCTTTATTTTTAAGGCTTCCGGATCAGGTAACGTATCCCTGGACTCTATTGCGCACCGGAAGTTCTCGTACGATTCTGGTAGACTGTATAACAACATAATGGCCAGTAGGTCGTCGTTTACAGCTACTCCCATGTCAGCCAACTTGTCTACTGCATCGAAAAATTCTCGGAGGTGATCCCGGACATCTTCTCCCTCCTTCATTTTCTTGAGGGTCAGTTTCTTCAGCAGCGTGGCTTTCCGGGCAGGTCCACTGGACTGGTAGATGGATTCGAGCTTCTTCCATAGTTCCCGTGAGGTGGTGCAATTCTTTACTTGCTTCAACTCCGACGGACTGATCGACAAGATTAGGTCCGCTCTTGCCTTCCGATCATTACTGTCCCAGGTAGCGACCGCCTGGGCGTTTCCTTCCGTTCCTCGTACCGGAGTTGGCCTCGTTGAAGTTCCATCTACGTACTCCCAGAGGTCGTTCTTTTGAAGCAGGGCTTCCACTTGCATTTTCCAGGTATCATAATTATCTTTAGTTAACGTCTCGATTCGTCCCAGGTGATTTCCGGCCATTCTACGTCTGACTCCGCACCTTAAAGGATAATCTTCCCGGCGTTGAACTTCTTATGACTTCTAAACCTCTGCGCAGTGGAAGCGTGCTGGGCCCATAACCTGTTGTTGTTTGACGCAAGAACGACTCTGGGTTTAACTGGTTATAAACTCTTTATTAATTTAATTAAAACATTAATATTAATATCCGGGAACAATATACTGAACTGACTTTGAGAACTGACTAAGAACAACTGACAAACGTTATCGGAATGTTATCCGGTTATATAGTTAAGGCATCGCGATAAAAAAATAAAGATTACAAGAATGACCGCGATGCATAAAAAATACAAGTGTAGAAAATATAATCTGGATATAGATAAAAAACAACCGGTATTATCTCTAATTTACAACAAAAAACACAAGGGTATTTTTCCATAATATTCAAAGCATAAATATTTATACGGTTCGATTATATTTTTGTTTTTAAGTGTTGAAATAATGTTCTTTGTTTAGTATATGATCCACGGCTTCTCTAATTTCATCAATTTATTGACAACTGGATGTTTCTGATAAGTCTGCCATAAATTAAGGGGGATGTTCTTTGGGCAACTTATCAGAAACACCCTGGCCAATAGTAAGCTTCCGTGTGGCCTCTAATATGAAAGTTAAAGTACATATGCAACGTGCGGTTGGTTATAACGTGATTCAACGCGCGTTAAGTCGCTTTGACCTTTGCATGCAACGCGTAACCCAATTATTGGTTTTCTTTCTACCTAGGCCTAGTATTAACAAGACAACAAATAAATTTTTTGAGCTTCTACGGGTTCAGGGTCCTTTTAAGCTTCGAGGCGCACGCGCCTCTTAAAGGTTGCCCGAGTTCAATACTTCATCATAGCTCTATACGTCTAAACGGCTTCTCTCAAAAGTACTCTAGTATACAATACAAAGTGCGTGTAGATCGCAGACCCTAAACCCTCTCGTAAGCCCCTTCCTACTGTTGTCAAATTTACCGCTAGATTTTATTTTATCTCGCTTAGCAAACCGCTGCGTTGTCTACTGTCTTTAGTGAGTTTAGTCTGACGCCATCGAAAAGCGCGAATAAATTTAGAGCCTCGTTCGTTAAGTTTCGTGAACTCGAGAATAAACTAAAAATTGCCTTTTTTCCCTTTCTTTTTCTAAATATGGCAGATTGACGGGTGTTCTTCGGTAAGAAGCGTGGAAATCCATCAGCTCCAGGACATTGCGTGCTGTGGGAGATTGACTGCTGTTCCTTGGAAAAATGTGAAGTGAAACGCGACAGACGAAATCTTTCGACTGACTTTCGATCTATCCTCGCGCGTGTTCGAGCAGTTTCGCGCTCGTGTTGTAGGTAAGGAAAAATCGAAGAGAGAAGATAGAAAGGAAGAAAAATAAGTTCAACCATGCCGGGCGCGTACCGTTATTCGGCCACATTTGATAAACCATACGTCGAGGAAGCTTTGCCTCCCCCGCGAAGCCCCGTTCGTTTTACCATCAGTAGTTGGCGAGGGTCCAACGCGCCATCTAGCGACGGTAACGAAGACGGGGTCAGTGACGTCGGCGTCGTCGACGAAGTTCCCCTTCATCCCGCTGCCGATTACCCTAAATCCGTGGAAAGCGAGCCGAGGGTGGAGGAGAGTCACCATCAGCACCACCACCACAATCCACCCCTGAACGGTTCTTATCGCGACAATGCGCGTTCGGCGTCGACGGACAGCCTCGACAGCGCCTCTTGCGGAAGCGTCTCCGGTAGCAGCGCCTCGTCTTCCAGTGGCGGAAGTGGCGGACACTCGAGACAGGTGTCTATGGAAGGCTCGGAATTCATTTCCTCCAGACTGAGCACCGGCAAGATGCCCGTCGCGGCTGCCTCTCACAATCCCTTGCAGTTCGTCAAAGTGGGGCCCGTTCCACTGTACAAAAAGGTAAGCCCTACTTCTCACCCTCGGGCGCCTCTCTCTAATTATAGTTAAGTTCCTTTCACGACCTCTCTTCCTTCCTTCTCCTTGCTACTGTATTTTCCTTTTCATCTTCTTTTTGCCATACGTACGTACAACTAACTGACAGCGGATCTCACCCCTCCGGCTGTAAAAATCTATAAAGAGTGTTAAAAGATCATTCCGCGCACGCTTCTTTCCTTAATGCTTTGCTTTTGTCAATAATGGATCGAAGAAAATGTGTTTTACTGGCTCGCTACGGAGCTTTAGAGAGAAAACTATGGCGTTAAAAGACGCCAGTCGCGTGGCAGAGTGACATTACAATTTTACTTCATTTAAAATACATTACTCCCCATGGTGGTTGACACGCTGGTAAAGTGTACTGATTATAGAAAAGATAAAGTGAACAAATATATTAGACGTGATTCATTATGATAGGTCTTGTTATGTTTCTTGGTCACGAACGTGTGCCTGCACGAGCACATGTTTTCTCAGTTTACACGTGCTGAAATTTGTGTTGTTTGCACGCGATTCACGAGTTGTTTAAGCAGATTTGGCGGTGCTTTACATTGTTAACCTTTGATCGGAGTTAAAAAAGAAATGACATTTGTAACGTTGTGACCGAGACATCGTTTTAACACACGTTGGTTTTAAATAACAACAAATTGACTAGTAAATGGCAAAGAATCACGCTAACACGTACGCATTGGGGGTGCGACCATTCAACTTAACTTTGAGAAGTACATAAAGCTTCCCATTCGTAATGATTTGGCTGATCCATCATGCGAAATGGATTTTATAACGCCCTTTGTGCATATATAAATTCATTTATAAATGCTCATGGTAAATCGAGCTTTAATGTTTCTTTTTTGCGACCATTAATATTTAAGCTTTAGTGGGTACGAGGTTTGAGGTTTGTTTGCTTACATTATAGTGACCATTATGTTTTGAGCTAGTGGGAACATGGATAGAGATGGAAATTTGTCCGTAATATTAAAGGGAGAGTGAAACAAATTGAAACTGCACTTTTTTTGAAAAATAAAAATATTTTTTATTGAAATAATTAAAATTAGAAGCGATATTAATTAATTAATTTACTAATAAGCAATCTTAGAAACTTTAATTGAGAAACTGAGAGCATAGGAAAAAATGGGACTAGAATAGTTTTGAAGGAAGTTACAAACATGGGGAACAGTGAAGACCTGACTGGAACCCACATAAAATCGATCGTGAATTTATATTTTAACCAATTCAACTTGTTTAAAATTTCGGTAAAAATCCCACAGATCCACCCATTTATTTCGCATAAAGAGTTTTTTTTTTGACATTTTAAGTGACAAGGGACAAAACTTTGACATTCACCGCCCTTTCGAATTTTGAAGTCACGTTACGCCTAGCACACACACATCAGCGATTTCGGTACTGTATCTCTTGCTACAAAAAAATTAACTGTAGTGTGCTCTTAGCTTAAAAGAAGCATACATATAACTCGCGACCTTAAGCTGCTGTTATTTAATTATTATTTTTTTATTCATCCAAAAAATGAAGCGTATCCTGTCTGGTTAAGTGTATTTAACGTACTTAAAATAATTGACATTTCGTACGTCTCAGCATGTAGTCAGTCAGTTACGAAACGTAACAGTCCCCCCAAATTGTCTGAGAATTAGGCAATTTCTATATTAGATCATAAAAGTGTGGAAACAGGAGGGAACTTTTTTTACCTTCTGGCCTTGCACTGACATTTTTTGGCAGCTTGAGAGTTTAGTGAGTCAGAAAATGTGCCTCGAATTAAACTGCTGATTAGTTAGCCTAGCCTAGCCTAAGATGATGCCTTTCTCTTTCGTCTTAGAGAAATTAAAAAACGAGGTCGCCATGATGGGGTAGAAGGCTTCGTTAAGTTGAAAACGACTTCCAGGTAAACCTAGCTCATCTGGACGACAGAGTTGAACATTTCCTTCCTCATACCTTCAATAAAACCGCCGCGCATGCAGACAATCGCGCTGTTACATTATAAAAGCTTTTGTTAAACTGTGTGTCACAGCCTAATGGTCTTAAAACTAGGTCGTTGCTTGATGGATATTATCATACGATTGGTTGTCACGAGGGAAACATACGTTAAGATACACGCTTACCGATAGGTTTTGTGTTCCCTTACAAGTGTTGTTTCTAATAGTTCAAAACAAAAGAACTAATTATTAAGGGTTTTTTTCGTGACAAAACGTGATATAGTTTGAAAAGGGCCAACCAACTCTTCCGGAAGTGATAAAAACATTGCTTACATTGTATGTTTTTTTTTTTTCATATATTCTAAGTAACGCGACAACTGTAGGTATGATCCTAAGTTTATTGTAAGATATGTTCCATAAGTATGACCAAACACGTCCTATACTTCGTAATATGGTAGAGACTTACTGAGAGCTAGTTGTAGAATTGACTACACTCGATTTTGCAGTCCATCTTCCTATTTAGTCCTTGACAGCGTCGCAAACTCCGCCTATTTCCTATTTAAGACGGAAACAACCTTCATTAAGAAATTGATCGTACAGATTTTTATCGCTTTACTTATGCTTGCGTGAACCATAGATTTCAAAGCGGGTTTAAACAGTTAAATTCAACCATGATCCAAATTCAATTAATGTATGCCCATTTATTAAGGAAGTTTATGCCAAGAAAAAAAAGTTCTAAAAAAAAAAACGCTAATCTTGGCTTATAGTATAAAGATAATATTTTAAATTCCAGTCCAAAGTGATGAATTGAATAAAACCTGTTGTGATGAGCACTGTCTTATCTCTCAAGGGTACTAAGTGTAGTTTTATGTGTTAAGAGTAATACCTGATAGATAAGACGACCGTTTGACAAACTTCTTCTTTGCCTTTCGCCAAGAACTCATTAACGTTACTAAGAATATGGAGATTTAGCTTTATCCCCTTTGCGTATTTTTCCTAATTTTTGTTCCAAAACTTTTAAAATGTAAAGAGCGTTCTCTGATAATTTTAATTATCAAATATTAAAAACTGGAGCTTGTCATAAAGTGACGTAGGTCATAGATTCTCGCAAAGAGACGCCTGGTGAGGCACTGTCAAAGTCTTAGTACAGACTAAATAGTAAGATTGAATGAAAAACAGAGTGTAGTCAATTCTCGCTTGTCGTTCTCGAACTAGCTCGAGCTGTAAGTTTCTAGCATGTATTACGAAGTATAGGCGTCATACTTAATGGAACATATCTTACAAACTTATGCTGTATTCATTCCCGATATCATCGAAACTTTCTCTTAGTCTATCCATAAATAAAAACATTATTTCAATGTTGTTGTTGAAGGAAATCTCTTGGTGTTTATACTTTATTCAAAAGAAAAACATTTCTTCTTTTGCAGGCGGAAGAACAAATAAAGATCGCCAAAGAGAAAAAGATCTCCAGGGAAAGCGTTAAAGAAAACGAAGAAGCATGGCAGTCGGTAAGCAAACACAATACATGACCCTGAGAACGGGGAATAAAAATAAGCCCTCTGAGATTAGTGTCTTGAGAGAAAGAAAGAATTCCGTTAATCTATCGGGAAACCTTTCACGCTTCAACGGATTTTGTTTCATATCGACGAACAATAGCGTCATGACTTTTTAACTGACGTCAAATCTTGGGATTATACGGCCCTTTTAAGTGCTATTAATGATATTATAAAGTCTAAAATGATTTTAGTTTTATACTTAAAGAAGCAAGGACGTATACTTATAAATATTTAAATTATGCCTAAACTATAGTAGCAAAGGGAGATCGGGTTACTTTTTTGTCCGACATTCATGAACTATACATAGGCTAGGAGGGTTCATACCAGTTACACCAGGAGGTCAGACTACTTTGTGGACAAAGTGCGGTACCAAGTAGCCTGGTATCAATCCCCTTAGTCTGAAAACTGATTCCAAGTGTCAAAGTTTATGTCTTTCACATTGGTTATACAGTACATATTAATAGTTAGTGTGCAGTCAAGTGCTGCCAGTCTTTTGTGACTGCAATTCAACCGCTATCCACAACAGATCATATTCTGAAAAGCGTTGTAGTTCTGTTTGATTCAGTAATCATTCAGTTCCAAACCTGCAGAAATACTCATACAAATATCTGGCAACCCTGAAACTGGGGGAGGAAAATTCTCGAGCCCCTTTAGTGTACGCTATCAATTTGAAACGTAAAGCTTTATGCATATATGGCCGCCATTTTCCAATATGGCCGAGGATTACTAAAACGTTTTCTCATTGATTAAAACTATGAAACTAGTTTCAGTTTATTAGGAAAAACGGTTTGGGTTTAGCGTATATGAATAGGTCATTCGGGACTGTTATTTAAATAGACAGAAATAAATGGGTTAAAGCCTTTTATTGTTTCAATTAACATAGAATCTGGACAGTTGGAAGAATCGTCGACGAAAGATGTCCGAAAAATCATTACAAAGATTAGAAGAACTGAAGCGAATCGAAGAGCAAGAGAAAAACGAAAAATTGAACAACGCCAAATTCAAAACATTTTCCGAAATGATGGAAGAAAGGTATTTATTTTTTATTTATTTTCTTTTTTACTTCTTCTTCCAGATGCTTCGAACTTTTTAATAGTTCTTAGGTTTTTCAGTTGACCAAGTTTATACAATAATTTCGGTTCATTGTACCTTTTCAGAGCTCAAAAGCCCCGTTCTTACAATTTGTCCATTTACGTCAACAATTCGGAAGAGGATCTGATAAGCCCGCAAAATGGCCGTCGTAATTCGTCTTTCAATGGACCCAACGAGAACAAATCGATCCATCGTCACAAATCGAGATCAGCCAGCGTATCTGTCGATTCTGAGAACAACGAAAGTGACTTTCTCAATTCTTCCTTCAGAGAGGTAAGTCACCCTTTCATTTTTTTAATGGTGATCTAAGCAAATTCCGTTGGACTCGTTCCCAAATTTCAAATATTATTGATATTCAATCAGTAGACCTTTTCGATGTAAAAAATGGGGTAGGCAACCCTCAGTATCGGGACATTCAAGGGGGTTGATACATTTCCGTCTCTGCGCACTCTCATGATAGAAAAAGACTACAGCGCAGGCACCAAATAGCGAGATGGAAGGCCAAAGTTTTACCCCCGTGTCTTTCCCTCTTAGTTACGTTGAAATGGTCTACTGTACTGTCTTTGTCACTTAAGTGACTTGGCTTAAAGGGAGCCACAAGTCCTTCGCGAATCCCTTGCGTAGCCCCTTAACTGGACCATCTAATTTTTAGTTATTGTAAAATCCGCATTTTCCTCGGCAATGGCGCTTGCTGCCAACTGTAATAAAGTTATAGCGAATTCACGCGCGAGATTTTTACGTCACAGGTGTTATAGATGTTATATGTTCCAAATATGAAACATTTGAGGGTTGTTGGAGATTAGAGCAAACACTTGCCTTGCGCTACATATCAACTTAAGGCGTAGAGTTTGTTTGGATATACTTTATGTCATTAATGCTTTTGATGTCAGCGCCAACTGTTTTCTCGCTTGGTTTAGTCCCGAAACGCGGGAAGTATGCCGATCTAAAAGTACTACTTGCGTTGGTACTTGTATATAAAGGTAAGTCGGTGCAAATACGGGACTATAATCTCGCGTTTACATTGAAATTTTATTAATATTTAATGACCGACACGATGTATGTGTATGTGCTTTTTCATCGTACTTGCATTCTATAAATGGCAAGATCCGGTAAACATGTACGCAGTTTGAACTAAAAAAAACTTAAAAAGGCCATAGTAACCTTTGCTCGTCCTTGTTCAAGAGGTTTATTGTATGCACGCGTAATTCAACGTGTTGCAAATAACATAATTATTTTCCCGGCCAATGCCTTGATTTGTAAATGTTACTTGTCGGTCATCATATACGAAAGAATATCCGTTACGCAACAAATAAGCCGTTACAAATATTATTATAATATTTATAAGCAATTCGAATTGATGACCTTTGGAAAGGACGCGTAGTTGCGATTTAATTTATTCGCCGAACACCGTCGAGTGGTTATTTATGTTCGGCATTTTATGGCATCGACAAAATACCTTGAATATTTTGCAAAGTAAGCATCCGTTACTGGCACACACACACAAAACGATCGTCGAATGTTGACGAAGCGTTACATCCTCCGATTCTATTGTTTGTACGTCATAATGTAATGGACGTATTTTGAAATTCCAATATATTTTAATATCTCTATGGCGTAAGACCCCTAAACCGAACTGTCAATTTTAAAACTTACCCGCATCGCGAATTATCATTAGAAATATTCTTATTTCGTTGGACCAAAAGTCCGTTACGTCGCGTTTAAAACGCCTCTTCATTCTTGATAAGATTAGTTGATAATTTATAAGTCTCGGTGTTAAGATTTACACAAATGTTATTGTCTCTAAGAGAGATAGAGTGGAAGCGCATTCTTTAATTTAATCAGCACTCAACACAACCTCAATTGATATAGGTCGTTCAAATATTGATTTGATTATATATTTGTTTAAAAATGGACGCTCTCGTATATGGGCGAAATATTCAGTTTCAAATTAGAACTTGGTTTGATCGGTGCGAGGTAATTGTCTATATTGTTAATAAACCATAATGTACCCTTTTTTCGATCACAAGTTAAATTACGCTGTATCTTTTGCAAAATTAATATATTTTTATAATTGTGGGTATTAGAGTATACTGAGTTATTTTTATTAATGAACGGCTTCGCTATAATATTATTCGATAGTTGGAGAATCATTCCAATGGAACTGAAAGGAAGATCATCGCATCCAATTCGAGAAACATTTTATCATCGGAGGGCAACCAAAGGCAGCAAAAGATTGACTACGCAGAGCCAGGGACCGGTGGGGCATCTGTGGATGATGGTTTCGCCGAAGAAGAAGTTCCAGTCTTCGGTGTTTACACTGGAGATTCGGGACTTGAAAGTTTCGGAAGCAGTCATAGAGTTGGGGATCTTGCCGACAGTTCTTCAGAATTGAGCACCGATAGTGGCAGTGTTTACGATCGACCTGGAACTGAAGACGAAAACCAGGTAGCTACGCCATTAGGACAACTTACTACTGGTACCGACTTACTTGAAGAGTTTAGCTCCGTGAAACGAACAAAGTCGTGGCCGTCCAGTCTCGAACAAAAGGTTAGTAATGTTATTATTTTCAACATAATATTTAGGTTTGGGAATCCGAATTTTATCAGCACTTCAGCAACAACACACATTTTATTGCTTTTATAGGAGGGTTATATTCAAAGGAGTATGAGAATCAGTGTCAACCCGCAGTCTAAAGAAAAAGATTTTGGTTTCACGATCAAGGTTGAAAAGAATGGAGATGGTGGTTCTACCACGACTGTTGAAACAGTTAAATCGGGCAGCTTAAGCGACCAGGCTGGTTTATACGAAGGAGATGAAATCCTGGCAGTTAATGGTGAACCGGCACCAGGAAGGTCGCACAGTTCGTTGATGTTTTTGGTCAAACAATCCGTTTACAGGGGTCATCTTGACCTCGTTATATCTCGTCCTGAAAAAGAAGGTAACTTATAGTTTGTGTTTGTTGGTTGTGAAAGTTAACTTAGTTTGTGTTTGTTGGTTGTGAAAGTTAACTTAGTTTGTGTTTGTTTGTTGTGATTGATATGGATTTACAGTAGTACATTTTCTAACTTCAGAGCTTGTTTGCTTTTGTTTTTGCAGATGAAAATGATGAGGATTACAACAGATCCCGTCCTAGATCTCATATTGGTCCAGCACAGCGTCGACTGTTAAACAATCGCAGCTACGACGATTCTTGGCAGTATAGAAGCGCTAGTGAAAATGGCCACCGTGCCAGATCAAAGAGTGAAACTTCCAGAACAAAGTCAGCCTGGTCTGAACGAGAAAAAAGTGCATCTTTAGACGAACGTTTTCCAGTCATCAATGACTCTTACAAAAGTGATACCGAATCGGAAACTCCCAAAGAAAAACCTCCTGTAGCTCCGAAACCCGCGCCTAAGAAGATCCCACCACCCATACCCGCTAAACCTAAATTTTCTGGTGGATGGCCGAAGAGAAGTGATGAGGAATCTAAACCAAGCTATTCAGACGCGCCGGTTGAGAATTTGATTACCCCTGTCGATTGCCAATCCGTCGAGTCCATATGTTCAGCGGGTGATCTTGATAATGGAGCAGCTTGCAACTATAATGTCGAGAAGTCCAACATACTGGATGACATGGTTCAAAGTGAAAATGAGGATAACCCTTTACATTCTGTCACGCCGTTATTACGGACCTTATCCGATGGTCTACGAGACAGTACTGAATCGCCGCAATTCATTTTAAAGCAAGATAGCGACGCCTGTTTCTCGGACTTCAATGAGAGTGAACAAGACATAGAGAAAGATTTGGATACTGCCACGAAAGAGAACTGGGAACAACAGCGTGAACAAATAAACGAACAGCAGCTGATGGAAAAGAGAAATTCCAATGTGTCCGTCCTTGAAGAAGAAATTGTAAAAGTTGAGGTTGGAAAGGATGATGACGATGACTTCAAACAGGTACGGATTTTTTTTATTCAAGATTGATCATAAGAGTTAATCTGGGGTGAAACAGAAAGTCATCACTATAGCGATGTTTATTTTAAACAGTACTCTCATGGTGGTCCATTCTCTCCATCCATTGAGGACAACCAAATCCCCCTAAACCCGATATACCAAGATAGCGAGGGGTTCAACATAATCTATCAATCCCACAATGATAATTCTCAATCCAACTTACCATACGCGCCAAGAGAATCAAGCTCTACTAATTCACAAATATTCACGTCACAAGAGTCATTGTCACCAAATAGCATCAAAGAACAACAACAGCCACGAAATCGAAGAAACTCTAGTGAACATCTGGATGAAGATGATGAAGTACACGAAGACATTTTGCGAGTCCATGTTGATGTTGAGAATGAAGTGTATTTTGACAATATTAATTCCGAAGGAAATCAACATCATGAAGAGGTCAGTTATGTGTTAATCTTTCGAATTCAGTATTAGTTTGTGATTCATGCGAAACTTCTAAAGTTACTTAAGTTGCTGTTTGAAATTTAAGGAACCTACGCGTAGCCTTCCAAAAAGTGAAATTAAACCAGAGTCCGAGCCATTTTCCATTGATGAAAATATCCTAGCGGATTTAGATAATCTCCCAACACAGACTCAACTACCACCATCGGAGAAACCCCCTCCACCACCACCGCCAACTGACGGAGACACACCTGAACGAGTATGTTATATATAGTCCTATAATTCTATCAAATATTCGCGGTTGTTATATTTAAATTCTGGGTTTTATCAATTGAAGTCCGAGGGAGGTGAAGTGGTTCGTCGAAATAACACTTTCAAAAGAATAAAGAAAGAAATATGGAAGCGGAGGTCAGATTTCTTGGGGATTGATCCCGCTGATGATGAAATTGATATTGGTAATTATTTTAATCGCCTTCGTTAGTAATTAGGACATGATTAAGTCTTGAGTGTTTTCAAAACTTTGTAGATGTTCCCCCACCACCGGATATATCCGAAATTTTAAAATCAGAACGCGAACTTGAACGACAAAGTAAATTGTTCTTAGAAAGAGAAAGATCAAACAGTCAGTGTAATACGCGGACTATTGAGAAATCCCTCGAAAGAGAGGTCAGCAGCCATAGTGTGGAGTCTGTTATTAAACACAAGAGAAGCTATTTACCTGATCAAGGTAGGCTATGTACGTAATCGTGTTTCGTTACTTTGTTTACTACACTCCAAAATAAAATAGTAATGTGGCGCGATGTATTAACTTTAACTTTTGTTCTGTGTTGTATCATTCAGATGATCAAGAACTGGTTTCAGCCGAAAGTACAAAATTGAAAATGGACGATGAAGAAAGAATTAAGAGGTTGCAAGATGAACGTAGGAGAATGTCCGAGGAAAGAATCCTCCGAGAGGAGGAAAGGATTAGCATGGAAGAAGAAAGGATGTTCAGAGAACGGGAGGAAAAACTGCGGCAGAAAGAGGTTAGTTGGTTTTTTGCATTTATTTTTCTCAATTCTGAATGGTTCACGGTTCTGTTCGGTGTTAATTCCACTAACTTTAACATCGTGTAGTTTGTTATTAACACATTGACAAAAAGTCTTCGCGGCGCGGTGTCTCTTTACATTTGCATGTGTTGAGTTTGAGTTTGATTTTAAATTTTAGGGGCATGATGGCTTGAGTGTTCCCTCTTCCTCTGAGCAAATTAAGGCAGTTGAATCACCCGATGAAACTAATAAAAATATTGAACAATGTGTGTTGAAAAAGGCTTCCCAGATTAGTCCTAATTCTTATCAACCTCGCATGGAGACTACTAGCAAAGTGACCGAGAAAATAACACCGACGTCACCACCAGTGGATATTGCAGTTAAGGTGATTACATGATTTTGTTTAACGATTAACTATTATTTTTTTTAATTAATTATGTACAATGTGGTGAAGAAAGGTAGTGGTTTCATTTGTTTCTTTGGGTTGTTGTTTTTGTAGAAAGCCTTGCAGTTAGAAAGAGAAAGATTAAGGCTAGAACAAGAAGCCTTACAAAGAGAGCGGGAGGAATACAGACGTCAAATGGAAATGGAGCAAAATAGATTTTCAAATAGTAAGTGTATTATATTATAAGCCCCCCCCCCCGTGGCACCCCTTTCCCCGTACTTATGAATAGTATTATAAGCTTATGATAATATCAGTAAAAGTCTTCTTCATTAACCTTTACTGTAATATTTCGTTCGTTTAGGTTCTTCCAGTGAGAAATCATTGTCACCTCAAAGAGAAGCCGTAATTTGGGGAAGTAAGCAGCCACAAGGAATGGAGGGGGATCATGATGACGATATTGATTTTGAAGGGGTGGTGCTTAGAAGGAAGTCCCAGTCTCATGGTAAGTTATCAGTTTATCTTTCAGAAATCTTTATGTTATATCTGCTAGTATTGTTCATAATTCATGTTGGCACAAATTCGCATCTTTGAAATGTATATAAGTACACATGTGCAGTTGCACATCCCCCGTTTCATGAACCTATGTATGCTTTCACAGATGATATGCACAGGCAAGATATTTCGCCATCATCTCAACCACCGAACAAAGACACGTTACACTTTCTAGGAGCAGCTCCTAAAGCAAAAATCATGCAAAATGAGCAATGGATCAATCACAATGAAAAGGTAAAATTTCCATTTACTTTTAGTTAGTCACTTATCTATAAACCCATGCTTTACCAAGGAATAGTTCAATGTAACATTTTAACTACGTCCCATGATCATAAGTTTATGAGATATGTTTCATAAGTCTGACACTACCTACACTTCGTAATGCTAGAGACCATCTTCTTATTTAGTCTGTACTAAGCCTTTGACAGCGCCTCACCAGGCGTCGCTTTATGAAAATCTATGACGTTTCACCATACGGCATGACATGCTCTCTCTCAGTTACCAGTGGCAAACTTATGGAACATATCTCATAAACTTATGCTATGATGTTTATCTAAGATGGGGTTATTAGGGCCACCCGCGATGGGAAAGTAGTATTTTTTTTTTCAGGGCGTGTTTTGGGCCAGTGGGCAATAAAATAAATCTTTTGAAAGTCGAAGGGGGAGTCCCCATGGGGTCACATAAATAACAGAGTCGTTGTGGTCCGATGGTATCGATAATTTACAAATCCTTTTTACTGTGAATAGCTCTAGCATATTTGCTTTGCTGTCAAATAGTCAATTTCTTTTTAAAATGTCAAAGGGATTTCCCAAAGGGGTCTTTTTGAATTTGGTAAATTTCAATGGAGCATTTCGGTGTATTCGGTTGCCAACAGGCAGTATGGCGACATCTAATGGTATTGATATGAAAAGACTACTACAGATGGAAGGCGGAGTTCACACCTGTGCTTTAATCTCTTATTTATATCGAAATGTTCTATAGAGGAGTCTTTTTTCTGAACTAGGGCTTTTCCCGGGTACAGGCATTAACCTTTAAACACAGCGTGCTTTTAATCCAGCGCTCTATCAATATGTTTTCTATCTTAGTGTGACGTTTATTAGTTTAACCGGTTTATTTTAATATGGTTAAGTAATTCGAATTTTACAAGGTGGTTTGATATCAAATTAGTTTTATCCTGTGATACGTGTATGCATATGTTTTTGGTAACCAGTTGTGGAATCTTGAAACGGCGCTGTACCAATTGGTTTTCTAGCGACGTTTGTCAGTTTTATTAGGTTTATTTGAATATGGTTAAGTAATTCCAATTTTGCAGGTGGTTTGAAATCAAAATACGTTTTGTCGTGCTTATATACATATGTTTTTGGTAACCAGATGTACATTCTTAGAACGTTAGTATGAAAGTGCGTGTAATTGTGCGTAAATAAAATAGTTTAGTAGTAGAAATGTAAAATCCTACACGCAACAGCTGCTGCTGGAATATGCGATTGCAAACAGCACGTGGCTCTAATTTTAACCCAGACACACTTGCGAAATTGTTGGTGATGTAATAACGCTCTATACGTGATGCTACCTTTGAACATTTATTTCCTAATTCGTGATACTCCCTTTAAACATTCTTTTCCTAATTCTTGATACTCCCTTTAAATATAGTCTCCTTAATTCGTGATACTCCCTTTAAATATAGTCTCCTTAATTCGTGATACTCCCTTTAAATATAGTCTCTTTAATTCTTGATACTCCCTTTAAATATATAGTCTCCTTAATTCATGATACTCATTTAAATATATAGTCTCCTTAATTCATGATACTCCCTTTAAATATTGTCTCCTTAATTTATGATACTCCCTTTAAATATAGTCTCCTTAATTTATGATACTCACTTTAAATATATAGTCTCCTTAATTCATGATACTCCCTTTAAATATATAGTCTCCTTAATTCATGATACTCCCTTTAAATATATAGTCTCCTTAATTCATGACACTCCCTTTAAATATATAGTCTCCTTAATTCATGATACTCCCTTTAAATATATAGTCTCCTTAATTCATGATACTCCCTTTAAATATATAGTCTCCTTAATTCATGATACTCCCTTTAAATATATAGTCTCCTTAATTCATGATACTCCCTTTAAATATATAGTCTCCTTAATTCATGATACTCCCTTTAAATATATAGTCTCCTTAATTCATGATACTCCCTTTAAATATATAGTCTCCTTAATTCATGATACTCCCTTTAAATATATAGTCTCCTTAATTCATGATACTCCCTTTAAATATATAGTCTCCTTAATTCATGATACTCCCTTTAAATATATAGTCTCCTTAATTCATGATACTCCCTTTAAATATATGTTCCTTGGTACATTATACTCCCTTTAAAAATACTTTTCCTAATTCGTGATACTCCATTTAAACATACTTTCCCTAATTCGTGATACTCCATTTAAACATACTTTCCCTAATTCGTGATACTCCCTTTAAACATACCATCCCTAATTCGTGATACTCCCTTTAAAAATATAGTCTCCTTAATTCATGATACTCCCTTTAAACATACTATCCCTAATTCGGGATACTCCCTTTAAACATACTATCCCGTAATTCGTGATACTCCCTTTAAACATACTATCCCGTAATTCGTGATACTCCCTTTAAACATACTATCCCGTAATTCGTGATACTCAAAGCCTTTAAGCACTGAGAATGAAGCCCACGTGTCATCTTGTTTTTTCCTCATAAATAATTTCACGTAATATTACGTACCTACGTTTTTAATTACCAATTATTCTACCAAAAGTAGAACGGAAAACTGGTTTAAAAAAATGATTATAGAAGCGATATGGTTTAATTCAGAAGCGAAAGTACTCTCTGACTGATCGAGTCGAACAAAAAATTTCAACCTTTGATTGCGATTTTAATAGTTTTATCAGTGTTATTATTACGTTTTAATAAATAATCTAATCAAAGTTGAATCATATTTAATAACAAGTTTTAAATACTTGTTATATATTTATCAGATTGCTAAGCGTAGGTCAGAACCCGCCATGCATAGAGAGAGTAAATACAACCAAAATCATTGGTTACTTCACGAAGCCGAAATGAGAAGAATATCCGAACAAAACGAGCGTCAAAGACTTCAACAATCTCCGGACAGTAGAAATTCAATGCCTAACGTAGTTCCTCAGTACAAACCAACCGAAACCAACGGAGCATTACCGAGAAGGGATTTATTAAACAGAATTCCATCTACAGCGCCTAGACCTTACCAGAGGCCTGCCGCGCCGCCCGTGCCACCTCCCAAACCGTCCCACGTGATTCCTTACGAAAAGGAACAATGGAGCCACCAACCCGTTGTTCCACCGACGGTGATTACGGCACCCGTTAAAAAGGATAAGTCCACTAAGCAGCTACCTCCACCAGTTGTGGGGGATTATAGAAATTACCACGGAGGATGTCTTCCTCCTAATCAGAGGAACAACGTACCACCCCCAGTTCTTCCAAACGAAAATGGTTCCCAAGAACAGTTTCTTTCAGTCAGTGGGAAAGAGAGATGTTCTCACTGCGGAGAATTTCTAGGTTGGTACATTTAAATGACTGTTCATGTATGTACGTTACGTACCCCCTCGCATATGGTCTTTGTTTTGGTTGTGACTTAATCCCTTAATAGAGTGTATTACTAATTCAGTGGTGAAATTTCGAACTATATTTCTGCTTGTAGTAAAATCCGTCCTTAGAAAAGTATACTGTAGTTGCTAGATTCTACTATAATGAGCCTTTATAAGTTTTTTCCTTTAATTATAGTTCCGGAGTAAGCTAATTTCGCCAAATTATTTGCTTTTTCTAATTACTTAATTTGATCTCAATAAAAATAACGTTTTTCAAAGACTTTAATTTTTTTAACCCTCTTTAACCTGTTGGCTTTGTTGATGTATCTTTGTGTTGTTTAACAACAGAAACTAACATGTTTTTTGCACTGAATGCTCCGGTGTTGATTTTTAGGTCACGGTGGTGCGATGATTATTGAATCGCTCCAACTCTGTTACCATATGCATTGTTTTTGTTGTTGCGTTTGTGGTGCGCAACTAGGAGATGGAATGTGTGGCACAGATGTCAGAGTGCGAAATAATAAACTGCACTGTCAAAATTGTTACAGTAATGATGAAGGTAAAAACGTTGTAACACTTTTTTTAGACCAATTTCGTTAAAGAGGATATAAATACCATAATTTGGGGTAGATCACTTTAATACCAATAGATTTTGACGCGTGTTTAACAGGAATTACGGAAAAATTGCGCTATCGAGGCTGTGTTTTTGTCTCAAAACTCTTAATTATCTTCCTTTAAATTCAATGTAGGTTAGGCCTAAGGCGTTCTTTATGCAGGACCCCTACAATAAAACCCTAACTAGCGACAAATAAAGGGTCCCTTTATGAATGACCCCACAATAAACATAGTCATAGGCGGCCTTTGGAAATGCGGGAACGTTTTGGTTACCTCTAAATTGCGTATAAGTTATGGGCCCTAGGGTTTCTTTATGCAGGACCCCTACAAAAGTCACTAGCTAGCGCCAAAAAGCCCTTTATTTTCGAATGGCGCTTGAAATACGGGAATCTTTTGAACCTTTGCGCAGCGCACGAGACAAACCGCTTTATACTCCCTTTAATGACAACTGAAGCAAATTATTCAAATAATAGGAACAGCTTTTTTTGCCGTCCAATTACGTCATTTTAGCGCGAAATTTTCTGGTATTACGAATAATAATGATAATTTCTTTATGATTTCTTTTTATTTCTTGGCAGCTGGTTTGAAATTCAGTCAGGTATAAACAAGCAATGGTAACTTACGCATTCAGTGACGCCTGAAATAAAAAGTGATATTTAATAAAAAATAAGAAACCAGTCTCGCGTATCGAAACTTACACCCCCTTGTGCCTTATATTAAAGACTTGTATAAAAACAAAATCAAAGGTGTGGGGAAAGAAATATATATCTTCAAGATGTAGGCTGTGATTTTTTTCTTCCCACTTATACAAAAATATATATTAAAACAAGAAAATAAATTGAAGCACTTCTACGAGATGCCATCACTTAAGAGTAAAATCCGAAATACATTTTACAACAACAAATTTTTACAGATTTATTAAAAAATAAGTCAGAAGAAATTGTACCCCATGGTTTTTTTTAGTGATCTACACTTCTACAGACAGTTTTAACAGAAATTATAATAATATATATGTTAACAAACTCAGGGTATGGGAGAAAACGTACGTATTTGAACTTAGCAGATACCTAATTTAATAAAAAGCAAAATTCTAATTAAAAAAATAAGTTTAAGTTGATTTTCTTGGATATTTTAGGTATTGTCGTATTATTATATTTTTTTTTTTGTAAATTTAAATGTAACTATAAAAAAAAAAATTTATTCAGATTTAAGAAATAAATACTACCACCACAACACCAAACCATAAAATTTTTATCCCAAGCTATAGAAGAAAGTAGAAATTATACAAATTTTTAAGCTTTACAAAAAATACGTTAGTCAGTAAAGAAATTTATTATAATCCTCACATAACGTGTTTCCGAGTTGATCTACATGCCTAGGCTTTGAGATTATCATGTGTATTTCGGTGTATGTCTATTAGTGTTTTCACGTCGTTTATGGGTACCCGCAGTACTTGTCTTGAAGAATGCTGTAAATTTTCTTTTTTTAAGCTATGAACATTTTTCTAAAAATTATTCGCATTTTTGTTAAAATGAATAGAAAAAATAAACAATTATAGATTTTTTTTTTTTTTTTTGAGATTTTTGAGGTTTACAAGAAAAGTAGACCAATTCTGCGCTGCTTTTTCAGAAGATCTAGTATTAAATGTTACTCTATTAACGTCTTTTATAAATTAGTAATAAAATTTACTAAATGGCGTACATTTTCTATGTTTCTATGTAGAAAAGTGTAAACTTGTGGCAACTTAAACTTTTTCAACAATTTGCTACTAATTTAGGGTGTACCGTACCTATCTGCTCACGGAACACATTAACGTTACGTAATGTAGTTTGGAGCTGTTTTGAGCAGCTAAAAGCAAAACGGTATTAGATTTTATAAAGTTGTCTGTCAGTTGTCGATGATTTTTACGAAACAAAATAATATAATACTAAATTATGTGAAGATAGTCTTATCGTATATCGTAAACCAGAAAGAAATTATAGTTACAGGTAGTCAGAATTTTCTTTAAAAAAATAAATACCCTCGTTTTTAGGGGTTGTTTTTTTAATGATAATACACATGGCAATTGGTAGAGAAATTATTATATTTATTTCGAGTGTAGATAATTTAAAAAATAAAATAAATAATACTCCGATGTGTAACTTATCTAAGCACATTTTATAGAATAAATAAAAAAGTTTCTTATACAATTATAAAGCAGAATTAAGTGTGGAAAACAAAATAAAGGATTATGTATTAGAAATTATTAGTCATCATCTTATTTTACCCGCTTTATTAGAAGAAAGTTGTTTTTATCCTTAATTATCCATGCTTTTAAGTTCGACGATGGGTTATTTACATTCTATGCTTAATCATCCTTGCTTTTAAGTTCCACGACGGTTTATTTCCACTCCATGCTTAATCATCCTTGCTTTTAAGTTCGACAACGGTTTATTTACACTCCATGCTTAATCATCCTTGCTTTTAAGTTCGACGACGGTTTATTTACACTCCATGCTTAATCATCCTTGCTTTTAAGTTCGACGACGGTTTATTTACACTCCATGCTTAATCATCCTTGCTTTTAAGTTCGACGACGGTTTATTTACACTCCATGCTTAATCATCCTTGTTTTTAAGTTTAATGACGGATTATTTACACTCCATGCTTTTAAATTTTGTGTGAACGCCTATTTCCACTCCATGCTTAATCATCCTTGCTTTTAAGTTCGACGACGGTTTATTTACACTCCATCTTAATCATCCTTGCTTTTAAGTTCGACGACGGTTTATTTACACTCCATGCTTAATCATCCTTGTTTTTAAGTTCCACGACGGTTTATTTCCACTCCATGCTTAATCATTGTTTTTAAGTTCCACGACGGATTATTTCCACTCCATGAAAGTCACATTTAAACTTGATACAGTAGGGAAGCCTGACGTGTATGAATACGCAATGTTAAATCTCATAGGGATGAAAGTAGTATCTGACAAGTTTTGTTGAACTAAAAACGTATAAACAAGCATGGTCTAACGGCTCGGTTATATTATTTATCATAATTTTTATGATATTTTTCATTAAAAATAATTAATTTTTCAAAAATGTCACCGCTAAAGCCAACAGGTGTTTTAAAATATCGGATGGTCGACATACTTTGCAGTGGTGGTTCAACATTTCCGCGAAGGGGGGAACGAAAAACTTTGTAGAGTGTACAGTCAAACCCACAACTGGGGGAAAAAATATAACGAAAAGTAACTGTCGATCCCCCTTGGGTCGGTACTGCGTAATCAAGGCTGGCAAAATTAGATGACGTAGAACTGGGATGTAACCATGATGAGTTGAAAAATTCAAGTATCCAATGGCTCCTGACTAGACAATGTTAGCGCGAGCCTTAATGTTTTTGTATATTTATACGTTCTTTTTACATGCAATTTTTCGGTTAGGTTGGAAGGGCCTTAAATGATGAAAGTAATCCCATTATTTATACGTTCATTTAACGAAATTGTTCTTTTAGTTTAAATCGACCCCGTACGCTTTTGGTTTCACCTATACTTGTGCTATAGAACAGTCTTTTAAACCAGATGGCGAAGTGACGTGTGAAATTGTATATAGCCTACTACATGTATTTGAAAATAAAGCCTAGAGGTCCCTGCAGTCGAGCTAAAAAAAACTCGCGGATATTTTAAATCCTGAAGATCCTGAAGTTTTTTGTCTCTTGACAGCACGAACAAACCTACGTTACATAGAGACCTAGGTTTACGCGTGCTGACAACCGATGTTGTAACAGAGTATATATAGAATAAGCCAACGCCTACGATACTGGAGTGTGCAAAAATAGTGTCGCATCTTCATAGTCAAGCTATCAAAACTTCGGAAAATTTATTGGTCAAAATGCCCAGTAACCCCCTTAGTTTTAAAAAAAATTATGGGACATTTTTAAATTTTATTGGACTATGTCCAGTGTCCTGTGCTTATTTCCAGCCCTGTATTCAGGCAGCCTGAGGGCTGAGAGCCTGAGGCTCTGAGCCTGGCACTACAATCGTCTGCAACTGGTACTTACGTAAGTTCAATCACTTATTAAAATGGCAACTTCTGCGGTACGATTACGATATTTTTCCTCAAAATATCCCAGGAATGTTGGTGAGAAACATTTTATAACGTGTATTTTTAGGTTCGATATGTAATTAGATGATTTTAGTAAAATTTGGTAGTTTCTAGCCAGCTTTTACACGAGTGGCTAAAAGTGCGCCTCTTTTCAGGATAGATAGAAACTAAAATAACAATATTTTGGAAAAGGTGGCAATAAACAAGCTAATTAGCAATTATTTAGAAAATGTAGCAATATTTTGGAGTAAAACATACAATTTTGGAAAAGGGGGAAATTTATTCAGTTGATTTAACTTTATAATAACAAAAACAAGCACACATTTAGCCGCTCATGCTTTTACCCCTTCTGGCAAAGCTACCCCCAGAAGCTCTCTTTAAATGAGTAGGCCTAATTAAATTAATTTGCATACGTTTTAGTATATGGATCAAAATGTCTAAAGTATCCAAGAACATTAACTCTAAATCGTCAAAATCACACGCAAGATTCCTTCCCAAAGATTACAACGCATTACACAATCTATCCCAGAGAAAAAGATCCCAGATGGAAAGGTTAGAATTCTTTTATTGAAAAGCTTTTATCATTCTCAAACAACTTTGTACAAACAAAAACATCAGATATAGACATGGAACGAGTAACGGATGAAACTGATGTCTTAATCCTTGGAGCAGGACCAGCGGGTCTTTCAGCCGCAATTAGACTAAAACAATTGGCCCTTGAGAAGGGTAAAGAGTTGAGAGTGTGTGTTTTGGAAAAGGGCTCTGAAGTTGGTAAGTTTAAGCGCACCATCATTTCTTATCCAATTAGATACTAATCTTATTGGCCCTTTTAAGGGAGACACATTTTATCAGGAGCTTGCATTGAACCTCAAGCTCTGAATGAATTAATCCCAGATTGGAAAGAAAAGGGAGTGAGTATATTTCATGGTCACCCTTTTCAAATTTTGAGTCCTTGAAGAGAAAGCTTTAACAATAGTTATTCCAGGCCCCATTATTGACTGAGGTTAAAGAAGACAAATTTGCAATGTTAACTGAAACAGGAAGAATACCTATTCCCATATTTAAAGGTAATTAGGACTCTGCAAATCAAAATTCATTAACTTCAACAAAAAACAAAAATCTGTTTGTGCATAATCACAACCTATTCAGTAACTTAAAAGTTTTTAGGAAAAGAACTATAGGGACTTGGCAGTACTACGTCATGCAACGTCAGGCTACCTTCCACTAGTGCTAAAAAACATACCAGGAGGAGGGGCTTATGTAGCTTTCATTCTGTTAAAAAAACATACCATAATGGCGCTGGGGGCGGAGTTAAGCCTGAATTGCCAAGTCCCTATTTGTTTTAAATCTTTGAAACTTTGCACAATAATTTAAAACCCTTCAATATGCCACTTCCTAAAATTTCAACAGATTCGAACTAGTGAAACCGAAGAAAACACATTTAAACCATTTCTAGACTAAGCCCTTCAAATTATGGCTAATTTCCGTTTTGATTTTTTTTTTACAAAAAAAAAACTATGAAAGATAAACTTTTGAAACTTTGCACAAAAATAACAAACCTTATCTTGCACATCTCATTAAAATTTCAAGAGATTTGAGCCAATATTTTCTAAATTAGGGTCAAAACATTGTGTTCCTCCCATAGACGGCCATGTTAAAAGCTGACTCCTTTGATTTTTCGAGCCCCTTTTTTCTGATACACATTTTACCAGTGGTGTGCGAGTCCCGTTTTTTCGGTTTCGAGCCGAGTCCGAGTATCGAAACTAATTTCTTATCGAGTATCGAGCCGAGTCTCAAAAATACTTTCGAGTATCGAGTATTTAGATAGGTCAAATTTTGGTTCTTTCGAGTAATTATCGAGTCTCAAATATTGACTTGTCAAGTAGCAATTTTGTAAATTTCTTAAAAATAACGAAGATGTTCAATTATCTAACATCTAACTAGTTCAAAAAGATTGTTAGTGATCAATTAAACATTGAACAGGTGATTTTCAAAATAAATGATCATGAACTCATCGTCTGCTATAGTTATAAGCCTCGGACTCGAGTATTTGTCGAGTATTTAAGATGTTAAAAAGCTACTCGAATCTGTCTCGAGTATCACAATGTGTTGTTATCGAGTATCGAGTCGAGTACTCGGCTCGATACTCGAACCGAGTACTCGAACTTAACGAGTACTCGCACACCCCTGCATGATTTTACACAGGGAAATAATTGTTTGGAGGGGCGCGTGCATCTTAAGCTTGATGGAGTGGGCTGTGTTTAAATAAAGTTACTCAACCTTAATACTACTAAAATTTTTGTAGCTTAGTAATAAAGTACTAAATATTTAAATGTGAACTTACTGATTCACTCAGGTTTACCAATGTATAACCACGGAAACTATATAGTTCGTCTCGGACACGTAGTTGAATGGCTTGGAAAACAAGCTGAGGAATTAGGTGTCGAAATTTATCCAGGTTATGCTGGTTCAGAGGTACACATTATCGAATTATAACTAAGGAAAAATAAAATATGTATGTTACTCATCATTTTTCTACCTTTATCATTAAGATTTTATATCACGAGGATGGTAGTGTTAAAGGAATAGCCACAAATGATGTTGGAATAGCCAAAGATGGTTCTCCCAAAGTACATCCCATAGATATATTTCCCAAGTTCATTTTAAAATAATTGAAAAAAAAAAAAATTACAGGAAAACTTTGAAAGAGGCATGGAACTTCATGCAAAGTGCACAATTTTTGCGGAAGGATGTCACGGACATTTAACTAAACAAATCGCCAATAAATTAAATTTACGAGCCAAAGCCGAACCCCAAACATACGCGATTGGACTAAAAGAAATATGGGAAATTGAACCTTCTAAACATAAACCTGGTCGAATTGAACATACAGTTGGATGGCCATTGGTATGACGCTGCGTAAAAAATAGTAGTAATCCCTTGTTAAGTATGTTTGAGTAACTATTTTGATTCTCCTTTTAGGATTTTAAAACATACGGAGGTTCCTTCTTGTATCATTTAAATGAAAGTACTCCTATGGTTGCTGTTGGATTTGTCATTGGTTTAGATTATCAAAACCCGTATCTAAATCCATTCAAAGAGTTTCAAAGGTTTAAGCTTCATCCATCAGTTAAACCAATTTTTGAAGGAGGAAAAAGAATTTCTTACGGTGCTCGAGCCCTTAATGAAGGTGGACTGCAGGTAATCGGAGTTTTCCTCTTCTTCTAATAGTTTTTGACTCTTTTGAGCAATAAGCCAAGATTAGAGCGATTCTAAACTCTCGTTTCAGAGTATTCCAAAGTTAACTTTTCCTGGAGGATGCCTTATTGGTTGTGGAGCCGGGTTTATGAATGTACCAAAGATTAAGGGAACTCACAATGCAATGAAAAGTGCAATGATTGCCGCTGAAAGTATCTATGACACTATTGAAGAAGGCAACTCAAAGACCAAAGGTTTGCCCTTGTGAAATAACCATTGATTAATGATTAAATTAACCCTTAATGACTCTAGGTATTGATCCAGTTGTTTACGAGGACAGACTTCGTCAAAGTTGGGTTTGGAAAGAATTAACCTCGGTTCGTAATATCCGACCTTCTTTCCACTCACCTTTGGGCGTTTATGGTACAATGGCCTACACCGGTGTCTTCTACTTTTTATTAAGGGGTAAAGAACCATGGACATTGTCTCACGGAGGTAAGTACTTGGTCAACCCAATTTACATTGACATCTATAAACATTGATTGGTATTCCCACCATACGCAGGACCCGATTACAAGAAACTGAAACCAGCATCGGAATGCAAACCTATTGAGTATCCTAAACCAGATGGAACCATCACTTTTGACTTATTGACATCTGTGGCTTTAACGGGTACCAATCACGAAGGTGACCAACCGCCTCACTTAACTTTAAAGGACGATACCGTCCAGATCAAAAGAAACTTGGACGTTTTCGATGGTCCGGAACAAAGATTTTGTCCAGCTGGTAAATATTCTTTGATCAAAGGTAACTATTCAACCAATGTGTTAATCCGCGAATTTACCATTTTTAGGTGTTTACGAATATGTACCAACTGAAGATGGCAAAGGGAAAAAGTTCCAAATTAATGCTCAAAATTGTATTCATTGCAAAACGTGTGATATTAAGGATCCAAGTCAAAATATCAATTGGGTAACGCCCGAAGGAAGTGGAGGTCCAGCGTACAACGGAATGTAATCGCGAGTTAAATGGTAAATAATATTATAAAGGGTTAAATTTTCTTAAGAGAATGCGGGGATTTCAATTATGTAACTAAATGATAAATGACTGGTATGTAAATAGTATATGACAGTTTCAATTTTTAAACAATGCAAATTTAATGATTAATTTAAAATATATCAGATGACAATTATCTAAGTGCTATTTACATATAAAAAGTTTATGAATTAAATATTGCTTATTTTTCTATCACTTGTCATAAAGTAAAATAAGCGTTTATTTTGAATTGATAGCCCCAATTTCATAAAACCTCTCTGGCACTCGCCCGGGGCGTCTCCCGGCGGGGCGGCGCTTGCTATTCTCGGGAGGAACGTCTCCCGGCGGTACGGCGCTTGCTATTCTCGGGAGGAACGTCTCCCGGCGACGCGGCGCTTGCTATTCTCGGGAGGAACGTCTCCCGGCGACGCGGCGCTTGCTATTCTCGGGAGGAACGTCTCCCGGCGACGCGGCGCTTGCTATTCTCGGGAGGAACGTCTCCCGGCGACGCGGCGCTTGCTATTCTCGGGAGGAACGTCTCCCGGCGACGCGGCGCTTGCTATTCTCGGGAGGAACGTCTCCCGGCGACGCGGCGCTTGCTATTCTCGGGAGGAACGTCTCCCGGCGACGCGGCGCTTGCTATTCTCGGGAGGAACGTCTCCCGGCGACGCGGCGCTTGCTATTATCGGGAGGAACGTCTCCCGGCGACGCGGCGCTTGCTATTATCGGGAGGAACGTCTCCCGGCGACGCAGCCAGAGAGAATTTAGAAGGGGAGTGGAAGGCTCCCCCTTTGACTCTATTAAACGTGATGACGCCCAAACAAGATGTCGCGTTGAGCTTTTTGGGGTAGGCGAGTTTCCGGTCACGTGTTCTAAAATATATCTATTACTAACGCATCATACCGGAAATCGACCTGCCTAGATAACGTTTAGCAGACGACGTTGCGCTACATTCCAAACCACCCCTTCCACTCCCCTTCTAAATTCTCTCTGACGCAGCGCTTGCTATTATCGGGAGGAACGTCTCCCGGCGACGCGGCGCTTGCTATTCTCGGGAGGAACGTCTCCCGGCGGCGCGGCGCTTGCTATTCTCGGCGCTTACTTTTCTCGGGCGGGGCGTACATATATATATATAGACACCGTTTTATATTCTCTCTTATTGAAGTAAATAATTCAGTTTTAAGACATACTTTATTATAACACAGGATACTTTTAAGTTTACATTATGAAAAATGATATCACAAAATATATGGTTTATTTATTTTATGGTTTAGAAATTTTACTATGAGCAGATTTAGAGAGAATGAGGAATTCTTGACCGCACATATCAGGGTCTACTCCTAAATTCTCTCCAAATGTTTCAGAAATAGCGTCCTCGCGCTTATTCCTGCTACGTTTCTTCCTTTCTTGTTTCCTGCTGGTATAAATTAGATAAGGTTTAGTTTAAAATCTTCCAATTTATACCAGCTATAAAAAAATCTTTTTTTTTTTTTTAAGATTTTCCTAACCTATCGTCGCTTTTGCTAATATCTAATTTTTCATTCATTTTAATCTCGGCTCCGTCTACCAGCAGAGTGATCAATATGTTAGCTATGTTTCTGGCATCGTGTAATCCGCAATGTTGTCTTCCTTCAAAGGAAAGACCTAAACTTTCTATCATGGCTAATAAAGTAAGTTTTCCTTTAAAGTGGTAAAAGGCATTGAAGGATTTTCGGATGTTAATCCATTGAATCGTGTATGACGGGATTTCAAGGCCACTGTGTTCACATTGAAGGGTAAAAAAGCGTTTGATATCCCATGGCCTGAAAAGAGTTTTGAATTTAATTGTTATATTAACAATTTTTGACGGGGAAAAGAAAGGGTTGTTTCCTAACCCGTCAGTAACTATGGCAAAAAAGTTATCAGTCGGTCTCGCTTTAGCGCGGTATTTTGCCGACCACGCCTCAAATTGTTTCAGTACCTCAGGAAATTGAGAGGCACTGTTTACTTGGTCCTATTGGGAAGAAAATATCATTGTTTTAGGCTATATTTTGCGTTAAAAGGTTCTACAAGTCGCTTGCCAAAGCTACTGACGATTAATTAAAACCTAGATTGACCAGCAAACGACTTGTGGAACCCTTTAAATTGGATTTCTTACTAACTTGGGTTATGCCCGTTAGTTTTTGACAAAATTCAGTTAATTGAGGGTTCTTTACTGGTTGACAATAACGATGGAATTCATCAATCTAAACGTGGTATAACAATTTAGTGATAAAAACACGCTTTTACAAGACAGTTTTTCATCGTACAATCTGCCTTTTTTCAACATCAATCAAAACGGCGGGGAATTCAATGATTTCATGAATATATTCTTGGTCATCTTTCTCGCAAGTGGCTTCAAAATCTATCACACACAGGTACTTATATTTGCATTGTTTTGTACCTCCCAATGTTTTTTTCTTGTGATAAACTTTAAGACGTTTTCGAAGTACATCGATGCAACCTCTGCAAAAAAAAATAATAATTACCGAAATTAATAAATTAATCTCCCGCGAGTAAGCCTAATGGCAGCCTTTCTACATTGACTGTATTAAGCTCTATGGGGAAATAACATGGGGTGCCAGTAGCCTGCCTAAAGTATGACAGGGTAGGTAGGAATCTTTACCTCGTATTTAATCCATAATTAGCCAATTTTCTCTTGATATCATCAGTGTTCATGTTGTTAACTGCACCATTAAACTGTGACAGAGATTTCATTTTCTGTTCATCGTAATACACGCTATTTGTAGCTGTCATACTAGGCCTACTTTGGTTGGCACATTTCAAAGTAGTTTTAATTTAATAATAAGATGGCTTTATTATTCAAATTGCGCCTTTGTATTGCGCGCCTCAGAATCTGTCATGAACTATTTTAGAACTCATGAGCATGATTCATGAAAGGGGAAGGGTAATGTTGCGCAAATTTCACGGAAGTGACAAGTCTCTGTAGCAGGGATGCCAGATTGAAAACCTTCAACCCGCCAAAATCAAATTGGAAACAAACCCAAAAAACCGCCAATCGGTATTTCGAAAAAAACCCCAAAAACTGCCTAAGATCTAGGCTATTCAGCCCAAAAACAAGCCAAAAATTTATCGTGAAAATTTGAAATTAGTTTTTCTTTTAGCAATTTCAATGCATATTCTATACTGACACCATTTTTAAAACCTAAGACAAAATGAAACCATTTTATTAAACCATAAATTGACGAATTATAAGCTACACAAATGGTTTGACAGTACCATTTGTCAGTTTTTTGGGCATTTTAATGATCTTCGCCTATTGGCGATATTTTAAGTACAGAAAGCCAAAGAAAAACCCCGACAAGCCAACAGCCAACCCTTTTATTTCAAGCCAATATTTTTGGGAAGAAGCCCAATTGGCGGCTTTCCAGCCCAATATGGCAACCCTGCTCTGTAGTTATGCTATTTACAGTTAGATGGCGCTACAGTCAACACTATTTCCAATAGGGCTCAAAAATGCGGGAAAGTTCAATTATTGGAAACGGGAAACAAACAACGCCGAAATTAAAATAAATTTATTTTATTTACAAGATATATATTACATTAATAAATAATTTAATTTTCTTTTCGCTTTGCTTTTATCCCAATCTTGTCTTATAAGGCATTCATTATGAATATCATCCCATAAAGATCCACCTTCAGCCTCTGACAGTATTTTTAAAATACGTTCAACTAAAGAGGTAATGTTTGAATCTTTTTTCAATAAACAATCGAAATGTTCAACTAGAATAGTAAATTTCATAGAATCGACACTGAAAAATAATTAACAGAAAGTTAAATAACTGCATTTGGTTAACATAGTCATTAAAAACCAACCAGCTTCTCCAAACATATCCCGTTTTTTTATATTGAGGTTCAAATTTCTGGCCGTGATAAACCAAAGTTTTTAAGTATGCTTGGAGAAATTCCTGATTTGAAATAGCTAAATCAGTAAGCAGAGGTGCAGGTTGTTCAGTTATCAGTTCCAGGATAGTTTCACTTGAACTTTTGGCGTTCTTAGCTTTTTCAATAGCATCCGTGCACCATTTTATAATATAATTCTGCAATTTATAGCACATAGATTGTGATAAACATATCTTTGATTCCTTAGCGGCCATTAATAAGAAACGCTGAAATAGGAGTAACAATTGTGGGTATTTTTAGCAATGTTAAACAGTATTTGAATCATCATACAAGTCTAGTTTTATTTCTACACAGTTCATCCAAATTACTTCTGAGGGTACTTTCTGACCTAGAGATATTATTTCAGTAATTATTTTACTCGAGAACATATGTTCATGGTATTACATTCTAGAGTTGTTCGTTTTTCGCATCCTTTGCAAAAGATTATGGAGTAGAAACCCAGACCCGAGTAAAAGCCATTGCTCATAAGTGAAAATATTATTTCCCCCGATATTAAATGCTTCAAATAAGGGGTTTGCGCCTTTAATTATATAAAGGGGTATGTCTAGCACCTTTAAAAACGTTTAAAAATTAATAATTGTCATAATAGGCTAATTGTTATTCAATCTCTTACTTTATGCTCTAACCCAAATAAAGCGTATTTGTCTAGAATATTCGCGTATTCGATAAAATTCATTTCATAGTTTTGTAGTAAAAGGAAATATAGTGTTTTTGTTGAGTATTTTAAAAAATTCAGGTCCGCATTAGGTACACAACAATTAGGTATTCTAGAAACCATTTCCTTTATATAATTATTTAAACCTTCCTCAGCTGGTTCATTCAAAACACTGCTATAAATCTACATAATATATTTTATATAAATATTCCTCGAATAAAACATGCACTATAGAACCAAACCTTCTCGCAATATGATGTCCACTTTAAAGAAATTTTAAGTTCTTCTTCCTTACATTCAGGTTCGCCATAAGCATGATTGTATATATGGCTTAAAGTATAATGAATATTTCGGAGGAGGGTCGTGACGCTTTTTTCCTGTGTCATATTATGGCATTTTAATTATTATCATAATTAAAATTAACACACAGCACCGCAGAACCTAGCCGTGAGCCCATGGCGCGAAACTTTTGAATTTTTGTAGCAGACAACAGCCTAGACGCAATTTAAAGCTGGTACCATTTTCCATGGAGTATTTTGTTTGGTGTAGAAATAAGACTTTCGTTCAAGCGCATTATATTACGTTTAGATCTTTCTTAATATTGCTCCATGGTGGCAGTCAATTTAAAAAGCAAAACAATTTAGGCTTTTACCAACACGGACACAAGTGCATAACGATGACGTATGCGATTCGCTATTCGGTCTACCCTGATTCCTCCGACTCCTAGACAGTTCACTTCACTGTAGTAAAAGGCCTAGGGATTTTTTAAAGAAGCGGTTTTTTAACTTTTATGTTATACTTCCGGTTTTTTCTTGTACGTGACCGTGAATTCAAACGCGTCCTTGTATTTTGTGCAGGAGAAAACACGGACGGAAACTTCATTGAAAATGGTAAGGCTATAGTTTAGTTATAAACAGGTTTTTAGGTAGTTTACGTGGGCCTTGGACCTAGAACTAGGATCAATCGTCGTTCGTCAATCGATAAACAAAGGCAGAGAAGCCTAGCCCTAGTTTCTTAAGAATTTAATTGCGTAGTGTTTGTCTTAACGCTAGGCCTAGCTTCACGTGAGTGAGTAACCTTTTACTACCGTAAGATTTTTACATCGAAAAGCATAATGCTATCTTGAAGTCTACTTAGCCCATATGTGTACTTTAATTGTTTTTATCGGCTTATGTTATGTTTTAAGTAATAGTTAATATTGTTCAGGCTTACTGTTGTGGCTAACAGGATTGCACCTTATGGTTGCAGGCTTTGCCTTATGGTTGTCACTTTATCTATATTATCAGTGTAAGGCAGTAAAGCTAACCAAACCAAAGTTAGGCTTAAGAGTAGTACATCGGGTGGTTATGCAATCGTAACCACTTTTTTACATAATCACATGACTAGGAGTAGGATCTTGAAAGAGTTATGAAATTGCCTTTTAGCCACAACTTAATTTTAACATTTATATTAGTCACAATAATTGCGTATAAAATTGAAAATCCAAAACTAGATGTGTTTAGATGACCTTCTAATTTAAGATAAACTATTTGCTTTGTTCCATTCATTATCTGAAGATTGCGAGGAGTGATGGAAACTGATGCCCTTGTGACCCATCGTCGCCATGTGGCTGCTAGCATGCCGAGTAGTAATCAAACTGTTTATCGCGCAGTAAACGGACCAGACGCGGGAAAACCTGTCCAAAGTTCAGCTGTAGGAGCTACTGTGACAATTGACGCTTTTGGTGAAGTTACAGTCTCAAAGGATAAAAAATCCCCTCAAAATACGCGAGATCAATCTGGTAAAAGTCACGCGCGTACAAACAGTAGTGACGACGATATGATTGACATTAACGCGCCAAATGGAGGAGATGACTCTTCAATGGATCAAAGCTTTACTGGTGAGTTGATTTAATATTTTTAGGGGACTAAAGGTAGAGAAGTTGGTATCAATTAAGAGACTAGAAAAGTACTTCTCCTTGACTTCATTTTGAATCAGTACCCAAGCTGATGCATTGAAACTTACTTTAAAGCATATCTGCAGTGGTTTATCAGATTTAAAGCATCAATAGATTGAGATCTTGAAACATGATTTATAAAGACGTCATTGTCGCGACGGGACGGGGGGGGGGGAGGAATTTGACAGTCTGAAGCGAAAGATTTATTATTTGAATCCCTTCAATTCTCTATAGGGATAGAGTAGTGTATAGACTAGTGGCGGTAAAGAGGGGCTGTGTATACCTCCATCTGGGGCCGGGCGCGTTCTTGTAAGAAGGGATACTGCGCGCTCCGAGTAGGGGGATGACACTGAGCTAAGATATAGAAGGGTATGACGTTTGCATACGTAGTACTGCCATTACTAGAAATAGAAAATTGAAAACATTTTTGCTAAAAGCCTCATAAAGTGGGAAACCGGGTTCCTCCAAGGCTCTCAAAGACTATACAGAGCTGTTTTATGTTTGTAACCAATTGTTCAAGGGACTGTGTAACATCTTAAATAATACTGGAGGGAAGAGATTCACTACGTCTTAAACACTCTTAATTTTGGCGCTTAGCCATATACTTTCATATACTTACCTGATAGCCTATTTTCAAAATTACGCTGTTTTTAGGTACGGAACTTTCTATACGCTGTTACCCTACATTAGAAGTGTAACATTTTTTGTTCTTCATTGCGTACTTATGTATATCGTTTTAGTCGGCTTTTATTTTTTCGTCTACCTGTTTATATAAAATATTTTGATTCGATAACTAGCACGCCAAACGCTTAAAATACAGTGTACACGCGTTTTGTTTTTAATCCCAAACGCGCATTGGGACTTCAACCTTGATAATATAGCTTCCCTCAGCGCTCTTCAACATACTTTACACTCGGATATGGTTAGAAATGTTGTTAGTCGCCGTGTAAAAACTCTTATATTATAAAGTGTTGATTGTGTGTGTTTTTGTTTAGTTAAAGAAAAATACTTTTATTGTTATTATTATGTTAAGGGTGCTTGTGAAATATAAATTTAAAAATGACCCTAAAATGCGTTATTTGGATAATTGCTCAAGTAAGTTTGTTTGTTTGTTCGTCTTTGGTTTGTTGAAAGCACGCTGTCAAATTAGTAATACGCGCTGTCATTTAAGGGGGATACGCTCTATTAAACTATCTTACAAGTCGTAAGGTTTTTCCGAGGGGGCACTCACTCAAGCGTAATCGGAGTACCGGTTTGACTGTATTAAAGTGATTACGCGCAATCTTTAATAGCCCTGCCCTTGACAGCGCTAAAAATGATTACAATTTACACGTAGTCTGTAATCGGTGTGCAGGGTTTCAAACAGTGATTAGCCCCTCCGGTTTTCCCGTAGCCTTTCGAATTCACGCTCTCTGTGGCTTCTCAGTGGGACACCAAGTACCCATATAATACGTGAGAACGTATGAACGTGTTTTTCTCCAAAAATTGAAACCTTGAAGAAATTCAAGCCGTTCCCAAAGCTGATAGATACTTTTTACACTGAAAAGTTGGATATCTCTGAAATTTATATTAGAAATTTTTTATATTAGCTTGGAAATATATGCTAATTGAATGTAGGCATTTTCTTTGGCAAGGCAATGGTACTAGAGATATTTATTGCGGTAAAATTCTGTTTGCTTATTTTTTTTTTTTTTTTTCATCGAAAACTGAGTTTTAACTTCGAGAATGCGTCACGGGTTAAGGGTTAAAACTATGGTTGAACACACATTATCACACGTAGCGGATTTACATCCATAAACATTGCCGATAAAATGACATGGTTATCTAACCTTGGCTTTTAGAATTTTGTGATAAAAACATGCTAGCTATCAAGAATCGTCAGTTCTTAGGGTAAAACGATAGTTGAAACGTAAAGGTAACACGTATTACCTTCTGAGCGCTCGACGCTGTGTAAGTAGGCCAATATGTACAGAATGTACCATGCAGGTGTTAGCAGCTTGAAGGAGGGAGAGAGATGGAGTGGTAACACTGTACCCCCACCTTCGGAACGGCACCGAAGTCCTCCCAGCCTCCTCGGCGTTTAAGTGGAGTTGTACCAGGGATAAGGGAGGTGAGATGGATTGGAAATGATGAAGGGCGACCTGCGGCACCGTATCTCTTCCAGTGTACCTCGCGCACGCCCCTACCCTTCGGTAGGCGATTGTTAAGTGCTGCCGCGTAGCGTCATTTCATGTACGAGAACTAGCTTCTATTTTTAAGATAGAGGGAGCGGCCTTTACAATTTCGTCCGGTACGACCTACCTAACCGCTGAGGATGCTGGGAGGACTACGGTGCCGTAGGTGGGGGTACAGAGGCAACGCTATAGGCATGGGGGTTACCAATCCATTCCTCTCTCCTTCAAGGTTGTACAGTACGGAATCGTAATGGAAGCCCAAACAATGCCGCTACGCGGCAGCACTTAACAATCGCCTACCCAAGGTTAGGGGCGTGCGCAAGGTAAACTGGGAGAGTTTCAATGCCGTAAGTCTCCCTTTATCATTACCACTCCATCTTACCTCGTGTCTCCCTGTTAGCAGCCTATTGCCATAAACACAGAAGTAGGGAAACCCCTGTAGGTTTTATGGCGTTTTGCTTTTAACCATGAGTGTTGCAAGAATCATAACAGAATATCGCACTGTATTGACAAATGAATGGGTTATAAAAATCAATTGGGTATCTTTGGTACATGGCGCTAGATGGGCACTATTTTTCCTTTCCTTTGGAATCCCTTATAATTTGTTTATTTATCACTTTATCTTTTTTTTTACCTTACACGTTTTTGGTTTTTAATGCGATCCCATTTCTTCCTCGCAACCTTTTTTCCTTTCGTTATCTCCTTCCTCCCCGTGCCTGGTCTGTTATCGCGATACAGGTGGCGAAGATGACAGTCTGCTCTATGAGCGAGGTAGTTATGGTGGCAACGCGAGTTCCCAGTCATACCACCACCATTACGACTGGCCTAGCGAGTACACTGAATTCGATAGATTAACGGAAGGTAAAACAATACCCCTTTTTATTTATATTTTTTATCGAACATTATTAGGAAGTCATAACTAAATTGGAATTCTTCGAGTTAAAAAAAACTTATCTCCTATAACCTTGATAGGATTTCTATGTATTAATTTCCTTTGAGTTTTTACGGGAGCTCCGCTTCACAGGTACTTCCTATTTTGACAAACAATGTACAGGTAGACCGCTTTAGCCCCGCCCCGGGGTGAATATAAGACCTTGGGGTCACGAGTGTCAGCAAATTATCAAAACGTGTTGGTGTAAAGCTTTCGCTCTAGAGTGGCGCTGTAACTATTGGTTTTTGTCCTCGGTGTCAGCTAACTATAGAGGCACGTAGTTTTAATTGTTATCTACGCAGTTGTCTCCGATTTGGTCAAATGAGGTCTTGGTGGAAAGCCTTGGGTACCCGGGGCGAGCTTAAGCTTTTGGATTTTGACCTCAAGGTCATAGGGGTCAGCAAATCATCGAAACACGTGGCAAAACAGAAAATATCGCATTGTATATGATTATGAATTAAATGGTTAATTTCAAATTTAAATTAATAATGTTAAGCTTATATTTATTTACACCTTTTGTTTTCTGGACACTGGACACCATTGTTCATTGTTTTCGTTATAATTTAAAAAGAGGAATTTATTTATTATTTTTAGTATTATATGCGCGGTGAAATACATCGCGCCATATAGTTTTCTGACCTTCATCCTGTAAAAATATACTTCTTTGAAATACATAAATACACCCCTTATTTTAAAGGCCTAGATCCAGGCAAGATCGTTCTAGGCGAACCATAAGTTCATAAGATATGTTCCATCAAGTTTGACACTACCTATACATCGTAATGCTAGAGACTTAATAGACCTAGTTCGGGAACGACAATCGAGAATTGACTACACGCTGACGGTTTTGCAGTCCATCTTCCTATTTAGTCTGTACTAAGCGTTTGACAGCACCTCACTAGGCGTACGAGAATTTATCTTACGTTTCATCAACGTCATGACAAGCTCTCAATAACCAGTGACAAACTTATGGAACACATCTTATGGCGAACTATAGGGCTCACTTTGAAGCATTAGCGGAGAGATTCTAGATTCGCTCTATAACTCGCGTGGCTCTCGGCCTTTAAGAGTAGTACCCTCTGTACTCTGGTTTCCTATTTCTACCAACGAGATTTCGTAGAACGTGATATCTTTAGAGGTCTTCGAATTATTACAATAACGTTAATGATCCGAGATAGGGAAATTTTATTAACCTTTAATCAAAGTTCCGCCTATTTGCCTCCCACTTTTTCCTCTTCCGAAATTGCCATTTTGTTTCTCGTGATTTTTGTGGAATATTTCCAAAGAATAACAGTGAACAAATACGACGAAATTTACCGACATTTTTTACTCTTATTAAGAATTATCAGCTGCGCTAACAAACGTTTTTAAACAACGTCACAAGGTCTAAGGTCTACGCTTTTTTAGACCATTATAGAGTACTTGTTTTTCAGTTCCGTTTGAACGAGTAACTGCTAAAAAAAGCTTTTCGCCCGATTTTATCGCAACCTTATCTCGGTTTAAAAAACACGTTAAAATATATTTCGCCAAGTCTGTGTCTGTTTGTGAGCTTTTGTGATTTTAGTTAGTCGTGATCGAAACCCCTGGAAATGAGTCTTCGGAATTGTTTTTAAATTGAAAACGCTTTATAATATAAATTAAATTTTTATGGAATCAAGATGGCAGAAAGATTATCCCGAGATAGCCTGCCTGGGTAATTATGCAAATTTATTATTTGATTTTTTGGAATTTTTCCTTACTTTAAAATTTTTCCGCGTTTGCCAAAAGGCAAAGCTTCATGAAGTGCCTTTGTTTTTTCGACGTTGCTTTTGTTGGTAGTTAACTGTATTAAGTTAGGACTTAACGGACGCGTCTCCATTCTCTCAGATCTCAGATATACAGATTGATTTCTGTAGTCGTTGAGCGGCTTGTTTACCCTAACATTCTCACTTAAAAACGTTTTTCCAAAATTAATTTGGAGTACATCAACCTGCTCAACAACTATAATACCTGTTGAACTATGCTGACAGATGATTTATGCCGTTTATAATTGGAATTTTAAATGGAGTTATTTTATTGAAGTGAGAATTTTAGTGAGCTTATACAGTTTGCCGTTTTCTGTTATTTTTCCCATCATGGTGTATTTTTTATTATAATTATTATTAAACCAAGCTTTATTTTAATGCTATCATAAGGCATCTTTAATTATAATTCCATCATTGCCCAAAACCTATGAAAATAGCCGGCATAAGAAATGCAGCTAGGTCGCCTGAAAGCAAAATAAAATAGATTATTTTTATCGATTCTTCTACTAATTATGAAACCAATCTGCATAGTGAAACAGCCACAAAACGAATCCGAATTAGCTTGAGATTTCATAGATATTTTGAAATTTGCACCTTCGACCAATCGCGTAACGCCCTGCCTTTTTGTTAAGAAAATTTACGTGACACGCTCCATATCTGCCGCCATGATTGTCACATGATCACATCACGCTCTTAATTTCATTCCCCATTGGAGCGTGCCTTGGGAATCTTTTTTAACAAATTAACCGAAATTAACTGTGATGTCTCAAATTAATTTGAATTTTTAAAATAATCCGAAGGTATTTCCCTGATGTTTCACTATGCAGAGAGGTCTTATAATTAGTAGAAGAATCGATAAAAAAAATCACTTTATAGTCCTCCTTTTAAATATTGCTCCAAGGTGGCTAATTTCAAGCAGCTTCAAGAAAAACATCGTGTTCATTATACATTTTATGAATGCAGTTTCATACGCATTCCTTAAAACGCTGTCATTCATTGTGTAATATTTTTGTTATCAAATCAATATATTATCATGAAGATTAATGACAAATTATGTTTGATCATCAACAAAGAATTGTAAAGGAAAATCTAACCGAAAATTCTATATGTGAATTGTTTGTTATCTTTATGGATTATTTATAATCTTACATATCAAATAATAGGTAGTAATAATTGACTATGATAAATAGTCACGCTATAAAACTGTTATATTTTAGAAAGAGAAAAAAAAGCGTGTTTAATCTGAAAACTTTATTGTACGTGTCGAGTCGTGTACGGTTAATGTAGTCATAGGCGTATGAACGCTGTACTTACTTTATTGTGTGAAATGTTTCGCTGGGTACGCGTGTATCGTAGAATTACGTACCATTGTAAGTTATTTGCCGTATTATATTTGTGAGTTTCGTTTATATTTTGAGAGTTCTTATGCATTTTGAACTCAAAAACGTGTGTCAATATGGGGCCGTTTATGGTGAGCATTCTCTACGTCATATATTTCTTTCAGAGTTTGTTTTAGAAGTCTCCGTCTTATCTGTTTGTTAGATAGTAAGCTCATGCAATGTGTATCGTCATAAACATGATTAATAACTTTATAAAAGTATATTTCTTATTGATCAATTTACCATTGGCGTGGGCATGGTTTCGAACCCGGTATCTATACCACCCATTTGCCTGGTGCTCGCTCATTCACCGCGAAAAGCCGATCACACAGGGTGTTTCTGATCCGAAATATACTCAAACAGTGGCCCAGATGGAGATGGAAGTTACATTTTCTACTCAAAATCGCACCCAAAGAACATCCCCCTTAATTTATGCCACATTTATCAGAAACACCCTGTATGTTTTGTCTCAAGATGTGAAATCGGGGATTATAAAGCGTCAAGTTTAAATATGGCGTTATAAAATTTGAAGGCGATGATAATTTGAAAGATAAACGAAGTATTTTTCTTAAAACGTACATTAATAAACTATGAAATACATCGTAAATCGAAGTCTGAACGCGAATATCCATTGTTTAAGCACTTACCATTTGCGCTGATTATGATTGAATTAGGGTCAGTTGGCACCCAGGATATGGATGATTTGCCTCCTGGAATTGGCCAATACGATGATTTCCACACGATCGACTGGCAACGAGATATTGCCAGGGATCGCATGAGACACCGCTACATTATTAAGAAAAAGAACGAATCTATATGCGATTTACTCCGAGGGGCTCATGACGCCTGGTCGGGATGGCTTTGCGTCCTATTTGTCGGATTAGCCGCTGGTAAATAGCGGCTTTATTCATGGAAAATAATTATGTTCAAGCCGTTGACCTCGGTGTGATCTGCAGGTAGTGTTGCTGGTATAATTGACATTGGTGCTGGATGGATGAAAGATTTGAAAGAGGGAATATGCCCTCAAGCCTTTTGGCTAAACAGAGAACAATGTTGCTGGTCGTCGAATGATACTACTTTCGAGGGTGGATCGTGTACTCAGGTAAATTTTGCAACCAGTCTTACTCTTCGTAAATATGGTTTCGTAAGAATGAAGGGTACAGTGGCATATCGCGTATAATTGCCTATCTGTGACGTATTTTCCGACTGTGATCTTTATCTCTACCCATAACATGACGGCATACTCATTCTTACACGTTATAAGTACAAATTGGTTTAATTCCATCGATATTACAGTGGCATACGTGGCCAGAAGTCTTCGGTTACTTTTGGAAAGATGATGCCGGAGAGTACATCATATCATATTTATTCTACATATTGTGGAGCCTACTTTTTGCCTCGTTGGCTGTGATGCTAGTCAAAACATTCGCTCCGTACGCGAGTGGATCTGGAATTCCTGAGGTGATTGATGCCTTTAAAATATTTCCAATTAACTTAATTATTAATTTTATTTATATATAAATATTGCAGATCAAAACCATTTTAAGTGGTTTCATCATAAGAGGGTATTTAGGGAAATGGACATTGACAATTAAGTCCGTTTGTATGATGCTTGCCGTTGCCGCTGGTCTCAGCTTGGGCAAAGAAGGACCACTTGTCCACGTTGCTTGCTGTATTGGCAACATTTTTTCATACTTGTTCCCGAAATACGGAAGAAATGAAGCCAAAAAAAGAGAGGTAATGTGTTGAATTTATTACATATGCAAAGTTCTTTAATTTAATTTAAATTAATTTTAATTCGGAATAGATTTTATCCGCCGCTTCTGCCGCTGGCGTCTCTGTAGCTTTCGGAGCTCCTATTGGTGGTGTACTCTTCAGTTTAGAAGAGGTATTAAACACCTGGTTTTATTTAAACATCTTTTGTAAATATAATAATTTTTAATTTATTTAGGTTAGCTACTATTTTCCTCTTAAAACTTTATGGCGTTCCTTTTTCTGCGCTTTGGTCGCCGCGTTTGTTCTGCGGTCGATTAACCCATTTGGAAATGAACATTTGGTCATGTTTTACGTAGAATACGCCAGACCTTGGATATTTATTGAACTGGCGCCCTTCATATTGCTCGGAATTTTAGGGGTAAGTTTGGAAGGAAAGCACTCGCTAAGTTATTGTAATTAGCCTTATTCCTGATCAGCGCCACCTACCCATAGCGGTGACTTTGAGAACTACTGTAAGCGGCAAGCCAATCAGATGTCGCTAAAATCTGGTGACGTCACTGACTGGCACTCTCGGGTCTTACCAAAAATGACATCACCAGATTTTAGCGACATCTGATTGGCTTGCCGCTTACAGTAGTTCTCAAAGTCACCGCTATGGGTAGATGGCGCTGATCAGGAATAAGACCGCTAATTAAAGCTTAATTTTGTTTTCAATTTTAGGGCGTTGTGGGTTCCATATTTATAAAATGGAATATTAGGTGGTGTCGTTACCGTAAAGAGTCCAAGCTTGGACAGTATCTCATTGCTGAAGTATGGTTAAGTGTTAATTTTTCGTTTAAATGATGCTAATTGTAATAATGGTTTGACAACAGGTGTTAGCCATCACTGTTATAACAGCAGTAATTAGCTACCCTAATCATTTCACAAGAATGAACAGTGGTGATCTGATTAAGCTTCTCTTTAGTCAGTGTGGTATCGCTGACAATAATGACCTGTGGTATGTTACGTTTTTTTTATGTTTTTACTTCAGTTTTGGAAATTTTGTAGTTTAAGTTTAAGTCTATATATCTTTTCTAGTAATTACAACCGAAACTACACGACTGCTAGCAATCGTATTGAAATTGGGGAAGCGGGACCAGGGGTCTATAAATCCCTTTGGCTCCTTATTCTAGCTTTGTTTTTCAAGCTAGTCATCACCATCTTTACTTTTGGCATTAAAGTGAGTGCATTTTGTTTTACCGACGTTTATGTCACCGTCTCAGGGAGCCCGTACCGGTCATATAATTCCTAAAAATTCCTATATTTTTGAACCTGTCCTATATTATCCTATAATTTCATGAAAGGTCCTATAATATCCTATATTTTTGACTTAGTCGAAGTTTTCGTATAGTTTAGCATCAAATTTATCAAAATTTAGCTGTTTTTTTTATCGAGATCACATTTGAATGGAGACCGAAATTGCGGAGCTCGCTTAGGATTTTTTATATATTATATTATGTTATATTTTAATTAAGTTCTTCTGAGTTTTCAAAGTAAAATCCAATTTGTTATTTTTTAATTTTTGGGATTTTTCTACATAGTTTAAGCCCAAAATTGTATTATATTAGAGCTGCATTTTTAGTCCTATATTTTCCTATAAAAACACGTGATTTTTTCTCCTATAAAATCCTATAATTCCGGAAAAAAATTCCTATTTTTCCTATAAGGAATTTAAATATAAGAGTGGGCTCCCTGCCATCTTTCTTGCCCGACGAACGCGTCTTATAGAGAGGGGGTGTCATTTTATCCTTATTTTTCACTACTAGGTACCAGCTGGTCTCTTCATTCCTAGTATGGCCATGGGTGCCATTATGGGTAGAATTGTTGGTATTATTATGGAACAAATTGCATTGTAAGCAAATTAACCATTCTAGCTTAAAAAGAAACCCTTGAAAAAAGGTGCAATTGCAACTGTCTCAATTACTTTGTTCTGCGTAGTCACTATCCCGAAATGTGGATATTTCAAGGAGCTTGTTCAACTGGCGAAAGCTGTATGTCCCCTGGCCTTTACGCCATGGTTGGGGCTGCCGCTTGCTTAAGCGGAGTAACCAGAATGACTGGTAATGTATTTAAAAGATAGGCGCGCAAGGTTACAGGTTAGAACATATTTTTGTATTTATTTCTATTAGTTTCATTGGTGGTTATTATGTTTGAACTCACTGGAAGCGTAAATTACATCGTACCCTTGATGGCAGCTGTCATGGCTAGTAAATGGGTCGGTGATGCTTTGGGTAAAGAAGGAATGTATCCTTTTTGTCACGTGATGACGCCAATCGGTGTCGGGTTGTCTCGCGATAGTTTTAAAGGGACTGCAAAGAAGGCATCGGCGTGTGTGTAAAAATTATTTGAAATACGTCAGAGGCACGTGACCAAAGGAGAGGCGTGGGTGGTTCAAAGAAGCTTAGTTCGTTTTATTTCGAAAACCACCACTTCATGATTGGAATTGGCGCTGCAATCTCGCGAAAAACAAGGACTAGATGTTAACTAGTTCCACTCCATGAGGAGTCTTTGTATCTTGGCATCACGTGATGTCTGTGACGTATTTCAAATAATTTTTACCCACCCGCAGATGCCTTCTTTGCAGTCCCTTTAATGAACTTGTTTTGAACCTTAACTGGGTACTATAGCTATGACGCTCACATACACTTGAATGGGTACCCATTTTTGGACAGCAAAGAGGAGTTTACACACACAACTTTGGCCGCTGACGTTATGAGGCCCAGGTACATTTTTGGTTGAGTTTACAGTTGTTATTGGAGTCATTAGTTATAAATGTTATTGTATATAGGCGGTCAGAAGGCCCATTATGCGCTATAACTCAAGATAGCATGACAGTAGAGGACATTGGTAAGGCACTTAGTTTTACATTCTTATTCTCCACAGTGGGCGACAAAAATTTTCCGTTGTTTAGTAACTCCTGTTTTTAAATTGGTATTTCTTATTATTTTCTATTTTCTTGTAGACCTCCTTTTAAAAACTACTGACCACAATGGATTTCCAGTGGTGGTTTCAAGAGAGTCTCAGTATTTAGTTGGTTTTGTGCTACGGAGGGATCTAAACCTTGCCTTAGGTATGATGAACTATTTATTTACCCTTTAAGTGGCAGTTAACGTCAGCAGGGCTCCCACCAGGTCCCTAAAGTCCCTATTTTCCTACAAGGTCCTTAATCTACCCTAAAATTGGTATTCGGTCCTTAAATCACCCTATTTTTATAAACTTCGGAAAAAGTATAAGGGTGACCTGAAAATGTCTTGTCTGAGATTTGACCAGAGCCCCAAATTTGAGGAGCTCGCTTCGCTCGCTCCGGTTATTTATGATTTATTTAATGTTAAATTTAAACGAATTAATTGGCTAATTTTTATAACAATAACAACTCGTGGAAAAATTATTCGACTGAATTTAGACATGTACGTTATTGCAAATGGTCAGAGAAATTTGTTCAAGTTAGTCAGGGAAAACATGGAAAAGTCAGGGAATTTTATTCCAAAAATTTTGTACGAACCCTGTAAAGGCCCAAATTCTAGTTCAGTGGATTTTTTTAAAAAAACAGTAAACATGATAGGAAAATAGTTACTTCTAATCAGAAAACCTTCCTTATACATTAGAGCCAGTATCAAGTCTTACCTACCGCTCCCTTAGAATAAGAATATAAACAAAAGAAAGTCAGAAATAATATCCTATTTTATCGAAAAAATAGAAAAGAGTAATAGGTTCCTAACTGTTTGTGATATTTTCACAGAATAGATATCCCTTTTTGCTTCCTACTTTTAGAATTTAGGTCCCTATTTTACCCTATTTTTATCGTGAAAAGTCCCTTTTTCCCCCTATTTATTTTTGAGATTTTGGTGGGAGCCCTGCGTCAGTCAGGTGACTTCACTTTACCATGTTGCATTAGTTGTTTTCGGTTGCAAATTTGAATCAGACAATCTTAATTAATTTCTCTTCATGACAGCGAATGCCAAAAAGACTCAAGAAGGTGTTCACAGCCAATCTCGAGTCTTATTTGTTCCGCATGTTCCAACTCCGTGGAGTGGTCCTCCTCCAGTCAAACTAAGAAAAATTCTTGACTTGGTAAGATTGAATGGTGCCTTTTCCTTTTTAATTAATTGGGGTGTTAAGTAAACTGTTGATGGCCCGCCATTTCTTTGTAGGCACCCATTACGATAACTGACCAAACTCCGATGGAAACTGTTATTGACATGTTTAGAAAACTAGGTCTTCGTCAGACCCTTGTAATTCATAATGGGTAAGTTGTGTCCCGTCTGTCTTTGATTGTTTACCAACGTTTGATTTGAGGCATTCGCAGTTAAAAGAGTGTAATTCCGTTGTAATAAGTACTAACAAATGTGGATGAGAGGGAAAGTATGACAATGGCCATAGAGCAGGCTGTGTTAAAAAACGCGGACATCAAAGTTTCGCCAATAACTATTTTAGTTTACTAGTGACTGATGGACTTGCAAACTCGCGATTGAAAGTAGTTCAGACATTTATGCTCCTTGGTTTAACCATAACCTACTCGATCACGCGCATCACGACGCAACCTGCTCGTGCTATAGCTAAATTACCGAGATTACACAATAGCAGACGACGGTAACCGCGAATTAACACAAGGCCTATTTTAAGGGAGTGAACAGGCCCAGTATAGCTACGCCAATAAAACGGTCAACTACGGCGAAACTCTGATGACTCGCGACTTTTGGCCATTTTCATACTTTTCCTCTCATCAACTTTTGGTACTAATTACCTCTCATCAACTTTTGGTACTAATTACCTCTCATCAACTTTTGGTACTAATTACCTCTCATCAACTTTTGGTACTAATTACCTCTCATCAACTTTTGGTACTAATTACCTCTCATCAACTTTTGGTACTAATTACCTCTCATCAACTTTTGGTACTAATTACCTCTCATCAACTTTTGGTACTAATTACCTCTCATCCACTTTTGGTACTAATTACCTCTCATCCACTTTTGGTACTAATTACGATTACAACCCTTTTATATTCACTGTTTGTAATATTTTCTTTTAGAAAACTGTTAGGTATAATAACAAAGAAGGATGTTCTCCGTCATATTAAACAACTGGCGAATGAGGATCCCGAATCTGTGCTTTTCAATTAGAGAAAACTAAACCACGCCTCTCCGCAGTCTCTTCTTATTTCATTTTTTCCTTTCCCACCTGCTAAGTATTCCCTGTTGCTCTTTGTTTCTTACGAAGACAACAACGGTAGCTACTTAAATTGTACCATTCGGTTACGTACCAGTAGTAAATTAACTAATGAAAGAGAGATTTATTCGCATTTGGCCACGCCCCCTCCCCTGTTTGTAGAGATGTTAATTAATTTTATTTCTTCTCTCGTATGGATGTCGTTGCGTTTTTATAATTTAATTAATTGGAATGAGTGAGAAATGAGAGAGAGAGAGAGAGAGAGAGAGAGAAAGAATTTGTGAAGCTACAATATATAGTAATGTTCTAAGAGACTAGAATGATGAACAAAAAAAAAAGTGTACACTTAGATTAAGCTAGGAAAAACATTTTCACGGGCTTTTTAAGAGTCAAAAAAGTTTATATACATATTTATTGTCAATAATGGCTTTTTAAATTTCAACGTTTTTCAGATCTACTTCCCCGAAACCCCTTAAAAAAAAATCTTGTCTGTTTTATTCAACTAATTCTATATATTTGTGCAATGTAGAAGAACTCCCGAGAGTTCGTTCATTAATTATGCGTATTAAATCTGTCTTATTACAAGTTTCTTTATATACTGTATAAGAAATTGCGCTTTTTTGGCTGGTTTGTATAAGGAGGGAAATGATGTTTCCGTATAAAAAAGTGTAAGTGCATGATTCGCGGTTTCGTCAAGAGATTTCGGAAAAACGTGCGATTTCTTCAAAAAATTTGAAATAATAAGGAAATATTTCTAAGCAGTTCGTGATTTAATTACAGGTTTCGTCAAACTTTTCGCGAATTCATCAGAGATATCGCGGTTTTGTCCTCTTTGCTTTCGTGTTTTCGCGGTTTTGTCCTCTTTGCTTTCGTGTTTTCGCCGTTTTATCCTCTTTGCTTTCGTGTTTTCGCCGTTTTGTCCTCTTTGCTTTCGTGTTTTCGCCGTTTTGTCCTCTTTGCTTTCGTGTTTTCGCGGTTTTGTCCTCTTTGCTTTCGTGTTTTCGCGGTTTTGTCCTCTTTGATTTCGTAATTTCGTCAGAGTTCGCGAAATATTTTGAAGTAGTCTTAAACATTTCGTGATTTACTACAAATTTAATTGCAACCTAATTGTAGGTCGCGTCAAAAGCGATCAAACATTTCGCAATTTTTCTCAAAGATTTCAACGTTTTTATAAAGATTTGGCGAGGAGCATATGGGTTTCCTGTAAATGTTGGACAGTTCAAAGATTAGATGAATAAGGAGTTATAATATATATATTTTATTGGCTTCACCCTGTCATATGGGAACAACAATGAGTGCCTTAGGAAAACCACCAAGATACCCGTTCAAGGTTAGAACCCCATGGAGACGGTGGTAGAAGTGGGAAAATAATAATTTCATTTTACCCTTTTTTCCGCCCCATGGACAACTTGGCACGCGCCCCTTTGTCCTATAGATGAAACCTTCATACTCAATTCCCCCATGACGCGCTCTTAATTTTTTTTTTTAGGATGAATGCGGGGTTTTTAAATTTTTCTTCCTTCCCCCCTTGACTACCGTATTGAAATCAGTGGCACGCGTAAGCTCTTGTAACAAAGGTTATATAGAAAATGTGATAAAAGCGGGAATCCCTTCTGGTCATCTTTTCCGTTAGTGACGGGATATATTGGACGCCGAAGTAAGTCATCTAAATTTTTGTCAAGTAGTAACGGCTTAAGATAGGGGAGAGTTGGATTTTAAAATTTGGAATTTAATTTCATACATTACATTTTTAATCTAGACGCGCGGGAGACGTAAGGGACCATATTTAATATGATATTTCAAGGTCACAGCAGAATTCTAAAAAGGTGGGTGAACGGAGTAAAGTTAAGTCCTCCCTAAGTTCGCTGTCCTCGGGTCGCATAAACATCTTTGCCCCCCCCCCCCTAAGCTGGTAACCCCTCAATAAAAACCTTGGGACGCTACTTCGGTGCCGAAACAGCTTTTCGCGTTTCGGCGCGAACTGAGTCACAGTCTCCACGCTCGTTGTTGTTGATCTCCCCTCGATCGCGTCGTGCGCATTACAATCATGGGCACTTTCTTTCAAAAGTTCAATTTCAACCGACATGACATGAGTGTGGCCACGTGGCGCAGGCCTTCTTTAATATATTCCAAAGAATCCGATTGTTAAATAGACTCGTTATAATTTTTTTTAAACAAGACAGATGTTCAAAAACCCTGGCGTGGGAAAGTGAATAGCCTTTGGTAAGCCTGGTTTATACGCCAACGCAAGCCCCGTTCTCGTTAACCCCGGGATTGGGGGGGGGGTTAAAACTTATTGTTCGGAACCCCTAGCTGTAACTAGACTCGAATTTGCGCGTGCAGCCGTCAAATAATTTTGATCTACGCGTTTTTGGCAAAATGAAAAATGTCCTTATTCTCTAACGGTTTGTCAGAAAACATTTGACCATGCGAGTATTGATTTTAATTCTATTCTTACAATAGAGTGGTAGCATTACACGTTAACTACCCGTTAAGCATAATGCAGGCTAAGGCAGGGAGATGTCATTACTCTATTGTCTATAGGTTTTTACAGAGTATTGGCGCCGGAATGGTTATCTCTTACAATATTTAGGTGTCACGTTGTAGTATGAACGAAATTTTAACTGTTCACAATATAGGCCTACAATTCCCCAACAAATTTACTTTGGTAAATAGCGTAAGGAATTGAAACTCGACGTTCATTGCGTTACTACAACTTAACTGTCTTCAAGAACCTAGTTTAGTTAGGAACTTAGGGTTCAAGGCTATAAAATTTAGAGGCCTTCAAGTTCAACTAGTTCCTTCAGAGAATCAGAGCTAGTTTAGTCGAACCCTTATGTTACCATGAACTTTTTCTCATACCCGCTCGAGTCTCGAAGCAAACAGCCATGTCAGCTAGATTAAATCGAATAAAAAGTTTAACATGGAAAAAAAAATCGGGTCGACGTTCCCCGCTTCTCTCACTTCAATGGCAGCCAGCTTCTACTTCTAGATGACCACGAAATAGTTCGTATTTGAGAGGGCGCAGACTTGTTCGTGCACACTGCAAAGCTCCGCGTGTTTGAATAGAATTGAGAGAGGAGGCCCGGGAGCGCGTAGGCTAGATGAGAGCGGTGAAGAAGAGGCCGCTCGAAACCGGAGCGTCATCCTCCCCATACCAACCATACCATTCCCAGACGAAAGATATTGATGTTTTTTCACGGAATATCTGGGGTCCCTCTTTCCTCTCTCTCTCTCTCTAAAAGCTTTGATTGAATAATTTGCTACCCCCCCCCCCTTTTTATAGACACCACGTTTTTAGAAACCCGCCATCCAAGCCTCCATTTTTCCCTATTTGGGTGGTATATCCATCCAGACGCTGACGGTGTAATGGTACATATTGATCTTCAGCTGCATGCGCCCACCGTTCTCTCATTTTTCGTCGGTCTAAATTTTGTTTACGACATTTTAGATAAGAGGCGACAGTGCAAAATTAATGTACTAACAACACTAACAGAAACGTCAAATTGATTTTTATACTGTTGCCAAGTTACTGCGGCTCAACCACCAAGTTTTTATAGCCGTGTAGTTTTGATGCTTATAATGTCATCGTAAAATGAACAAATAATTAGCAGGGAAGCTTGAGAACAGGGCCAGGATTCTGTTTTTCTTTTTTCCACGTTTCTTGTGGCGTATTTCCCGTCAGATAAGAAACAATCCTTTTTTAGACAAAAATTTGAGGACAAGGTTATTGGGAGACTTAGTTCTATGAACTCAGTCTGGTTCTGCAGCGAGGGGTTAGTCACTCTCAGATTTCCTGTACAGATATTACGGTTACGTGTAATTAATTTAGCATTGTCAAGCAGGGAACGGATTTGAAAGATTACGCGTAAACCCACCGATTACGGCGAGTGACTGGCCTCTCTCGTGCAAGGTCGTGTAAGAATACCTATGCGTCACGACTTATTTTATTTTTCCAATGCCAGAAGTATTGATTAGAATATTGAACCATACGCTCGTGTTCTCACGACGATTATATGATAAAAGAAATCGTCTCGCGTACATTGCAAACTCATTATAGATAATAATGGCTATAAAAAGCCGAGTTAATCCATCAGAAATCACTTTGTAATCCCGCTTCATTGAGGTGGAATCGAACGACTTCGAGAGGTAAATATTGAACATCGTTTAATTTAGTTCACCCTTGAAAGCTTGTTTCTTTTATTTCGTTACGTAGTAACGGACCTTGTGATCATTAGACCTGTAAAAATGATCAAAATTGTCCTGTCTTTGACGCTGGTAGCGACGCTTTACTCGAACGTCGATGCGGCTCCGAGAAACTTTACTCTCGACCAGTCGGTCCAATTACTAGCCAAGGCTAACCAGGAATTTACCCTTAACCTGTACAAACAACTTGTGAAACCCAGGGAAAATTTGGTCGTTTCCGGTTTCAGCGCTTCCACCGTCCTGACTGTATTGTTGGAAGGTTCCAAAGGACAATCGGCTCGGGAGCTTAGCGCCGCTTTACATTTGGATAAATTGTCAGTCTTCCGTTTAGAGGATGGTTTCAGAAAGGTTTTGGGCGCCATTAGGGGTAACGATGAATACACGCTTTCAACTGCCAACTCAATCTGGATCAAAGAAGGTTACGGAGTCCTGGAAGGTTTCCAGAACCGTGTTCGTGATGTTTACTTATCCGAATTAAAGGTCTTGAGGCCTGGGGAAGGTAAAAGAGACATCAACCAATACGTTGCCGAGAAAACTGAGGATTTGATCCAGGACTTCCTTAAGGACGAACCGAGCGAGGACACTATCGCTTTCTTATTGAATGCCGTGTTCTTCAACGGTACTTGGAAATCACCTTTCCAAAGCTATACCTTCGAAGCCGGGTTTCTGGACAACGATGATGAAATTCCTCAAGATGATTTTAGCAGCGCTACAACTAGAATGATGAATATCAAAAAAGCTGTTTTCCGTTACGTCAATTCCGAAGATTTAAAAGCCGAAATCCTAGAGTTACCTTACAACGGGGGTGAAACCAGCTTTTTGGTTCTCTTGCCGTACGGAACAACTTTAGTTGAACTGGAGGAAACCATTACGGCCGAGAAGTTACAGAAAGCTATTGGACAGTTGCGTCCGGCTAACGTTTCTCTTGTCATGCCCAAATTTAAGATCGAGAGTGAATTGGATCTGGCTGAACCACTAGTTCGATTGGGCGTCAAGGATGTCTTCACTGATCGAGCGGATCTCTCTGGAATAGGTAACGGGCTCAAAGTATCAGACGTTTTACAAAAGGCAGTTATTGAAGTGTCTCAAGACGGCACCAAGGCGACGGCTGCTACTGGTATATCTATTGAAACAATGTCTCTTGAAATCCCGCCCGCAAACCTTAAGGAAATTAGGGTAACACATCCCTTCATGTTCTTACTACGTCACGAACCCACAAACAACATCCTTTTTGCCGGACGCTACTCCAAATCGACACCGTTTAATCCAAACGAATCCTAAATTAATTTATTTGTACTGAAATAAAGATCTATTAATTATATGTGCTTGAGATGTATTTTATTTACATTGTGGTATACTGTGTTGTTTGTTTTGCGAATCCGATTAGCATCTTTCAGAAAATATTAATATCTGTATTTCAGCCAATCCATGCACTTATCTGAAGTACTTGTCTACAAAGACGGTTTTTTATTCATTTATGGCATACTGCGTTTGTTGCGTGAAACGGATTAGTATCTTTCAATAATTCTTACTATCGCCAGTTTTTAACCTATACCCAGTAAACCAGTCCAATGTTTTTCCAAAAGGTGCTGAATTTCTGAGGCCATGAGTAGAAAAAAAAATCGATTCTTTCAGTACTTTTCCCTAGAGAGTAAGGGAGAAGGTTGCACACTTTTGTCTGTATAAGTTTTGGAGAGTATCGCGCAACCCTGCAACATACAGCCCATAATATACAATGTTTTTGAGCTAGCTGACATATTTGGGGAATGAGAAAACCTCGCTAGAACCCTCCAGCGAGCTCTACTATAAAGACGGAAAAAAACCCACCCCCATATAATAGCTTTACACCAACTAGCTCAATGAAGTTGCACAGACTGTAAAATCGATATATTCGACAAGTATTTTTGCTTTAGTAGGCCATTCCCCTCGCAGGAAATAGAGCAGATTCAAATCGTGTTATTGCAAAGAAAAAAAGAAAGTCTATTACACTTTTGAATTATAAATGAACTAAAATCGAAATGATATAAAGAGTATAACTTTGATTGTGTCACGAAGGTTCGATTTGTAAGAGCATTTTTGTATAGACGTGATTTATAAACCCTGGTATTTATGGGCCAAAAATAGACTATGGGATATTTTGAGCTATTTTCGAAGTGTTTTAATGGTAAATGGTATATAAGATGTGCTATGTCGTATTATGGCTTTTTTTTTACAAATTTTGGGTATATAGTAAGGGATCTTCGTGGGTTTTAGATTGAAGTAAAGCTATGGTAGACCAAAGCAACAAAGATTAAGACAAGAAAGGTGCGCGAGAAAGTATTTCTCTTTGTTGGTAGCAATGAAAGCGGTGCCTTTTCCGAGGACGGAACCTTGGCATTGAACCTGGCAATTCCAGACATCCTCTATAGGCCCAGTCTGGAACTACAGATCGATAAGTCTGACACTCTCTTTGGTTGCTTCTTCCACAGCTTCTCTCTCTTTACTGCATGGCTCCCCCGCTCGAGTCCTCAAGTAATATTAGTGGCAATAAAAGCCCAGGAGTTCTAAGGAAGGAATTCCGTCCGCCATGGCACCACGGGTTCGTCTTTCCTGAACCAGGATTTTAATCAATGATTCCCAAGTTCAAAGACGTTTTGGAAAATTCCAACTGACAACTGTTGGGTCTCAATGGTTATTCCTCGAAAATACGATTGGGGTTTTTTTTTTAAAAAATATTTGATAATTCTTTTAGATTGCAATTTCTTTTGTTATTAATATTGGTTTTCGTTTGTAGTGAGGCAAGTGTGAGCAATATTTTTAGTCAAAAAATGCTATGTTTTAATGTGGGTTATGTAGATGATGGTAGCTGTTGGTTAAACCAAACTTTACCAAAGCAATGGGTGCATTTCATGGTGCAGTTTTGGTATAAAACGCTCTTTTCCCTAATGCCCCTGTAAAAGATGTTGAACGGCGACACTCGGGTTTTCGAAGTAAAGTGGGGGTAAAATAAACAAAGGAAACCCTTAACTCGCAAATTCATCTAAATCTTTAGGTCAATAAATCTTCCTAACGTTAAAGGGGCTTTTCATACACTGCAAAAAGGTTAAACACTTCTACCCCCTACTAAGTCTTTTATGACTTGATCTGTTGTGGGTCGAATTATCCGTAAAGACTTTTAACGAAGCCAACCATCTTCCTTCCTTACTAAACACGATAAACGACGGAACATCTAAAAGTTCTCATCAAATAGGCGTTCAAGACGAGTTCCCATGATTTAAGTGAAATAGCGTCGTTACGCGACAAAGACCTTATTAAGAAAGAGACGCTCGTCATAGCGTGAGACCATCGTATTTGTATTGAGCGGAACGCTATTGGCGCTGAACATTATATAAAAATGTATGTATGTATTTTGATCGACCTTATTAAAATGGAGGGAGGTATTTTGTTAAATTGTCGGTAGACAAGGTTGATTATCATTCTTGCGTCGGGTCGTATATAGGAAATATACCTTTTGTAATTACGACTAAAGTCACCCTTAGGGAGCGCTATCAAATTAGCTCCATATAGTTTTATTATGGTCGACGACGATGCAATAGAGATAGTCGGGTTTTCTTTTTTCGCGCGTAGCCCCGAAAGCTTTCAGCGCGCGCGGGAATCGATCTTGCCGTAGTACGCCTATCTAAGGACCAATGAGAAAAGGGGGAAAGAGAAACGTCATAGGGATGCATGGCGTAACGGTCGCTGCAGGTAAACTGGTTCAAGGTCGACGACCGCGAATAAACTCTTTTCAATGTCAAAGAAAGTCGATAGCGAGTTACTCCTCGCGAGCGTATAAACTTCCTCGTGTAGCTGACGGTCATTTGTTGTTTTCAAGGTTTGGGGAAGCCTTCAACCCGTTCCTTTCTTTCAACGTGACAATTCGAAACGCCGCTGTTCGTACGTAATTGCCGAGACAATTGACTTGGCTCGAATAAAAGACGTAGCACGGCTCGATCAAAAGCGTTTAGGCGAGAAATTGCAGACCCCCAATTCTTGTTTATCACTCAAACGCCAGAATGGATACGATAATTAGGCCTATACGCTCTCAAACTATAGAGGAAATGAAGATTGTCGTTCCTTTAACAAAAATATCTTAATACATTGGCCTCATCCTCGGAAGGAATGTTTACTCGCTCAACAGAGCGTATAGATTGTTGATTTTTAAAAAAAATATTGTCCCACGCTTAATCAAGTCATTGAAAAAATTAAATTCAAGTATTTATTTTAGATTAAATCCTAAATCCGGAAGCGAACTGATTTTTTTTTACGATTAAATTATAAATCTAACAAATATTTAACTAAATATGACTTTACTATTATTATTTTTTTTTTCTTAAATATTTACTTTGTATCAACCCCACATGAAGGGCAAATACTTCCAGAGTTATTTAAGACCCTCGTGGTTCAAAATCAGATCTTGTCTATAACTCATCAAACTTGTTTTTCCAAGCTAGTTTAACTAAAAAAAATACTGTAGGGAATAGATGCCATGGAATCTAGACGACATCGCTGCAAAAAATAAATAAAAAAAGTATTTATTGAACTTCCGGTGTTCCGTGTCGCTATAAACAGGGTGGAACAGATCATATGAACACTTATTTTGAATAATAAAATATACTTCCGACGGAAACATAATCGGTATGATATCTGCGTTTAAAGCTATGATGGTTACGATTTCAGTAAAGGTACAGCGACGTTGTACTTAAATTAAGGGTTCGTCGCATCTGTCCCACTCTGTATATATCATTTCCCGAAGTGACCGACCGGAAACTGTCCTGACACTCTTTTTAACATTTCCTGCCAATAAACTGTGAATATAAAAATCCCAGCTTTAGTTAAAGCGCAGTTTCTATTCTTTAACATATGTATTTGTTTACCGTTGTACTAAACTGGTTTAATATCGCCAGATATAGCCTTTTAATGTCATTTGTAGTCTGGAGAAGTCACTCTACACTATCCCCCATGCAGTATAGAAGTAACTCGTTTTCCAAGCCCACATTCAAGTCATATTTTACAGCACATGGTGACAGACCACCTACTCAGTCTCGGGGTTGAGTTTTCCAGAGGGAGAGGAAGAGGGAGGATGAATCGAGATGGAATGGCCTTGTGGCGATTTCCTAACCTCTAGTGTGAAACGATGTATGCGTGACTTCTTGAAGATGAGATCCTGATCCTCTCACACTTCCCCATCTTTAATCCCCCATGGATAGCGAGAAGCCAGTGGAGAAACACATGGCGTTACTGTCAAAGAATACTCGTAGAAACGATCCATGTTTTTACCACATTTTATGGAAATAATATGAGAATCGAAACGTTGGAGTGTTTGGCATTGTAAACATTTTTATAGACAATATTGTAAATGGCTTGAAGTATGAAAATAGATACATTTACACCCTGGCCAAGCTGGCTAAGTTTGATAAATATTTTATCTGACAGCCAAAGCAGATGTGCGCTTCATATACACAAAGTATTTTTCGTTGGATGTATGCCTTTGTTTAGGTTTCGGCTGTCATAATGTCATTGTTAATATATGCAAATTTAGAGATTTTTAGCTTATCCGCGGATTAATAAGCGGGGTAAGGGTATTACGTTAGTTACCATGACTCATCCCAGAAGAGACATTTTTGTTATTTTGCCGGCCGTGTACTCTTCGTGTTCCTGGTCTACGTGACACCCTCCCACCACTTTTTGACCCCCATCTCCTTCGTGGCCATTAAACTGAATTGCACGTGGCTGTAGCTCCCTCACCCTATTTTTTCACGGGAGAGATTTAGCTCCTGGAAAATCTCTTCCCTACAATACAACCACGGCAACCATGGTTCAAATTTCGAGCTGATTCTTCTATATAGCACACTTAGGAACTTTCTGGTCCAATCCGGGCAGGGACTTGTTTACAAAAAAGAAGAGAACTCGAAACGTTTATAGCAGAACTGCACTCTGGGAAAGAGAGAGAGGGGGTGGAAGGGGAAAAGAAGTGGGAACCTTGTCAATAGTAACCCCGAAAAGTAGATAGCACCGGGCTAAATCCCGCATTTCGTTGCCCCCCCCCCTTTCCTGCGCGTCGTTCATCGACTTTTCTGTCTCGACAAGAGCGGCCTATTCTGCAGCTGCGCAGTACACGATACGCGAAGTGAGAAAGGAAAGAAAAAAAAAATCGTGTCTCCGGGCGACGCCCTCGCAACGTTGTGACGTCACGGAGGAAGGCCAAGGGCGGCTCTCGTCTGATCCTCTTCATTGGCAAATGGAACAGCACGTGGAAAAGCGAAGTTTCCCCTAAATCATGGAAGGAAATTAGAGGGGGGCGCATTTTCTGCTTTCCCTTCGTAGTGCCTTGTCGCTTGTGCCGTTCCAAGTCTCTTCACCCGGCTACTATTTTTCTGCCCCCTCTTCAACAATCTGAGTCAAGACCTAATCTATCTCTCCCGAAAGAATGTAGTACCAGTTGGACTTTACTAGAAAGGCGAACGCTAAAAAATCCAAGTTTTCGCCAAGTTAAATGTCTGGGAAGGTCCACACTATATGATCCTGTTGTATGAATCTTCCTTGGCCAATGTCACCACTCATGGCTCATGGGTCCTTTATCAGTTAAACTTCACGTGACCCAGTAGCCAATAACATATTGTTTATACACCCCTTGACAACTCTCTTATCTTAGGTCACAGCGTGTAAGATAAACAGCAATGCCTACAAAAAAAAGTTACAAAGCTGATTGCCATGGAGTAGTTACGTCGGAGTAATAATAAAGCACTCCTTTAAAGAACAATACATTGCAAGTAGGCCTCCTTAAATATTGCTCCATGGTGGTAGATTTTACCAGACTAGTGACCCCACCATGGAAGCTTGTTTTAATGTATGAGACAAATGCAACACTTCCGACGAGAAATGTCTTATGGGTCGGATAAAAATAGGCCGGTTTGTTTCCTCCCGAGAAGATAGGAACGTAGCGATGTTGGGTGAAATTTCCTGCCCCCCGCGTGGTCCATTTCATCCCCCGTGAACTTTCTACAGCACAGTCATGGGCGGGAGAATCGTTTTCCTTTTTGTTCTTTGTCGAGCGCTCGAAGCACGAGGGTGAGTGGAATATGACCGGGATTGTCAAGAATAGAAAATTCATGTAGGACTACAGTTTTGTTTTTGTTATACTATATTATTATTGATATTGATACATGGTTCACGTTGCTATTTGTTATGGTCTGTGTTTTATGACTGAGAAAACTAACTAAGGCGTTGTCTCTCGACTACGGAAAAGGACCACGCGTTTTAAAAAAAATACGATTTTAGACAAAAAAATATAACAATATTAAGGTTTATCTTAGAAACAACGATTTATCGGTGTCTTAAAAGTTGATATGCAGTGTGAGTGATGGTTGTCGTTCGTCGTGGATTTCGTGTAATCTCGCTTTTTAAATCATTGACAGTTATCGAAAAGTATACGTTTATGCAAGATTTCTTCCAGTAAGTAATTTTACTCTTATTTTAAAATGTTGTCACCTGTACAAATGCCATTAGTTTATTCCTCGAAACCGCTTTCATTATTTTATTGTCGTATTGCGAATCACGCTATCTTAAGTTGACCGTCTTCGGGGAAGTAAGGTTAATCGCTTCCCAGGAAATGAGTTACTTAAATGGTTTCTTGTAGATTTCAATTGTACCACCAATCGCTAAGCAACCGCCATTGGTAATTGTTATTTTACAGCGGTTTTAATGTGTTTTATCTTTTCACAAGAAAGACTGTAAATCTACCATTATATTACTAATGTCCCCCCCCTTTTATTTAATCCCCTTCGTACGCTAAAAACAACGCTAACCTTCAAAAGAGGCGGTTTTCTGACCTAAGCTCGGTGCGGCATAGGGTGAGGGAGAGAGGTTAGCGTTCCCTGAAAAGCACCAAACAAATAAGGTAGAAACGAAAGTTGATAATTTGATGTTGCGAAGTTGGAAGGTTTTAATTGTTTAACTAGAAATTGAAAGGCACTACTGACGAAGCAAATCGAGTCATTTCAGTGACAATATCGAAAACGAATCGAGTACCATATGGCACCCACTTCCCGCGTGTTTTTTTAACAAGGCAATTATCATTCAACTATTTATTATTGCGTCGAAAACTCCGAAGAATATAAAAAGATTGAAAAATTAATTCTTTTTTCCCTGGCAATGGCTTCCCCGCTATCCCCTATTTTCGGCCTCCTGGTTGGCAGCTGTGGAAGCTCGTTGGTGTACGAGGTACAGTACCGCCGCGGTATACAACGTCTCCCCCTGTTGGACCCCTTCGGTTCTGTCAAGGATCCGTAGTTTTTAAGTTCCTCCATAAATTGTATGACGCAGGAACTGCCATGCTATGTTTTTGTAAGCGAGCTTGAGTGCTTGACCCAACGTGCTAATGGTGCTACATTTATTGGCGTTGTTGATATTGCTGGTGGAAAACTGGTGATATGATGGAGGATAGGCCTCTCATGGCGTTCCTAAGATTAGGTTAGGTCCAATGGTGGGTCAGTTTCCGAGTTCTAGCCAAATGGTACCTTGACCGGAAGGATTCTGTGTGGAACCTTTAGAGAAGACCCAAGAACGTATCTTTATGGTACTGACCAAGAATGTTTAAGATTTAATTTGACCCTTTAGGTTATGACACGTTAAAGGTGACCTTTCCTTAAAGGATTTCTTAATCCACCTTTGACCATCACGGTCTTCCTCAAATTGTCCTCTAAGCGTCTTTGGCGCGGCTGGTAGAACATTTTGATTGGCAGTAAGAAAACCTGGGTTGGAGAGGGATTCCACTAGGGAAAGTATTGAACCGTCCAAGGGGTCGAAGGAATCCTTTAATGACCCCAAGCACTTCTCTGGAAACTTGTTTAGTTTTGGGGTCATACCGGCTTTGAAGGTATGGTGAAAGTTACTTTGGTAACCAAAGGTCATATGCTATCTAGTCCTTCCATTGTTCTGTTGTTGCCAAAGACCATATATTATATCTTGGTCATCTACTTGGGCTAAGTTGTTTGAATGCAATCAAAAGGGGGATACCATATCAACTAAAGACCCTTCTGGTAGACGGGAATTTTCAGCGCAACAAATCACTTATGGCTTTGACCGATCTTGTTTTATTTTTTTGTTCCTTTCATGGCACGAGGGTCAGGGGCCGAAGCTTTCGAAGCGTCTCATTTTACGACCCAGGGCTAGCGTGAAGCTTATAAACTAAACCTCCCAGAGCTATTCCCAACGCCATGGAACTTTTTTTTTGTTATTCCATAAGTTCCATTCTGGCGTTTTTGTCAACCCCACTACGCGTTCCTGGGACCCCACGAGTTTATTCTTGTGATTATAATTTGATTTTCTCAGAATGGAAGTTTTCCTAATGTCTAAATTCTATTTACACCGTCTGGTTTTTTAGAAAACTAGACTAGGCCTAGTTTTAGACATATTTTAATATGATAAATTGGTTTACAACACTATTGGTCTTTTCAACTATTTATCTCGGCGTGTAATTGGTATAAAAATCTTTTTTTCTTCTTAAATTTTGGTAAATGTTTTGTTGCTAGGGCGCGTCTGGGGTTTTTTATTGGTATTTTTCAGTAATTTGTGTATTGCTAAACATTTTTTGTTATTTGGAATATTGGCGTGAGAATAATATAGTTCTAACTTTGTCTTAACAAACAATCGCTGTTGAACCCCTCTCGACCTTTAAATTTTAAGTGCTTCAATGACTACAGCATTTTGAAACATAGATATTCCATAAGTTTATAAGATATGTTCCATAAGTATGACACTACCTATACTTACTGAGAGCTAGTTCGAGAACGACGCGAGAATTGACTACACTAGGTTTTGCAGTCCATCTCCATATTTAGTCTGTACTAAGCCTTTGACAGCGCCTTGATTACCAGGCGTCGCTTTACGAGAATCTATGACGTTTCACCTGCGCCACTTCATGACAAGCTCCAGTTTGTAACCAGTGGCAAACTCATGAAACGTAACTTATAAACTTAAGATTATTCTTAAGTTCAGAGGTCATCTTTAAGGGCAGTATATTGAAGCCAAATTACTATCTGAAGTCAAATTTATTTCCATATCTCATATTGGGAAGAGAAATTCTTTTGTTATGGGTATAAAAGTTCAATGGGTTCATAGTTCCCCTTTCTTTGTAAAACTAGACTATATCTACTCGAAATAAGGCCTGACCTTAATTGTCACATTCTACTTTGAATTTGTTATTCTTAAAATTTAATGGATTATTTTTAGACTAGCAGAATATTTTCCTAAAATTTAATCTTTGTGCCTTTGTAGACCAAAATTCATTAACTTTTCTTTGTACTGAACTATTATTGGTTTAGTAAAATCGTTGGCGTCATTTTCTATGTACTTTGTAAGATTTCCTTTCCAAAACACGCGGCGTCGGAACATAGTAGCGCCTATGACTAACGCGTTTTCCCGAATTTTGACCAGGCAGTGTGACAGTATCATGATTATCGATTTAGAAGCGCGTAAAAAAGGTCTATATCTCTAACGCCAAGCAGTGTTGCGTATCTATTTTTCGAAAGTAAGCCGGCTGGCTGCATGTATAACAAACCAAGGATCCTTGGTATAACCGTGTCAGTGGTAACTTTTAAGTGTTCCTAGCATCCCGTATCAAGGTGAGACCAGATGTTTCAATATATAACAAGATACGTTCGTTGTTTAATACCCTACACCAATTGCCTTTCGCACGCGCCGTTTCCGGGAAGCTTGTAGCTAATTATTACTGTATAGTTTTTGAAGTTTGAAGGTCAAACTAGTAGCGCGTGGAATCTATTCAGTGACGACCCGTTTCTTTCATGACAAGTAACGAAAATAGTTTCGTTATTTGTGCGTATGTGTGTGGTAACGTCGATTAAACGAACAAAGCGCGGTGACGCTTCGACATCATGAAGTAAATGCGCCGAGAAAGAGATGGTGGTAGCTTGTTGTAATCGAACTGTAACAAGAAGCGGACAGTATTGGATCAGTACTAACTGTAGTTCAGCATAAGATTGGAAATTGGCTCGTAACCAACCTATAGAGAGCTTTCAGAAGGGATAGTAGTACGTCACACCATCCCAAGTCTTACCTCTGTTCTGGTAGCCATATTGGGTGGTCTCAGCTACGTGCCTGCTTTAAACCCACCAATATGGAAGCGTAAATTATGTCACTACACTCGGCTCCTCCTCCAACTGAAAGCTCTCTTTCTAAAAAACACCCATAAGGCTAACAGTAGATAGTGTTTGCAGACAAGTGTTGCCGGTCATTTGCGAGTGCATTGGACCATTTCTGAAAAAAAAAACAACATGATAGAAAACATTGTCATAATTTACCACGATATTTTACTGGCTTTAAAATTCCGTCTGTCTATTAGTAACGCTGCGACATTTTAACCAAATCGGCAACATCCTGCCGCGCAGAGTAGACTGAAGCTCGTCTATTGGTTTGGATATAAACATGTTTAAATATTGATGCGTAAAATCAAGGTTGATAATAGCGTGGAGTAGAAATAGATCCTTAAATGATTTAAAACCCAGGATAATTAAGAAAAGAGTGGGAATTAGACTCTCCTGGAGAATATATGGTTAAACTATAAATATCCCTGAAATGGCGAGCTAAATTACTCGTCGAATGCGTTAATTTTACAACTTTCGTTATCTTATAATTAACACAGCTCTCTTGTGGTCTAGTGTTTACTGGGTTTGTAAGAGATTGGGTTCATTAGTGGGCGAGACGATATTAGTTGAGGAAGGCGGCTTATAAATATTGGTATTTTGCAAATGATTGACGGGTGCCAAAGTCCGTGACTGGAAATAAACAGTCTCTCAAAAACCAGTCATCATTTACAAAACACATATATCGAAATGCGTTTTTATCTAGTTTGGCGCGCGTGCGAGCGAGCGAGGGTAATGGTATTGCCAGCAACAATTTATTATTAAAGATTTCCAGAAAAGTACCCTAGGGTTTTGTCACCCGAGGGAACGGACACTTTCCACCTTACAATTCGTGTCTAGGAATGATTTTCTACTTGATATTATCTTAGTGCTCTATCCCTCTGGCTTTTAGCAATCTCATTTATAACCGATAACCTTGAAATATTTTAACTTTCTCTCGGAAAGGTAAAAGCACCTTGGACGTTTTAAGGGCAGTAAATTCCCGGTACAATCTAATTTCTTCTGATATGAGACGGTGATTGAACTCGTGACGTTCTTCATCTCGATAGATAATAACGTGTCTGTGGTTTTGGTGACTTTCGTGATACCTTTTTTGCGTGTGTGTCTTATCTCGTTTATCGGTATATGGGTGTACCCAGTGCTGCCATACCATTGGTGAAATTTTAGAGGTAATGGTTAGGCCAGCAGTTCAGTTTGTATCAGTATTTTGATGAAAGAAGGTTTGGGGGATGTTCTGTATAGCACCTTAAGTGAAAATTACCTATACATTTTTAGGTGTAAAATGTTAGTTTTAACGCTTGGAACTTGAAGACTTCCTTTAACTTGTTAGGAAGTACACATAAACGGAACTATTGTGTTTACTAGCGGTCAGTTGGGACATTTTTATTACTTTTCGGGCCGCCATTTCAAAATATGGCGGCAAGTTGAAAGTACATATAAATGGAACCATTTTGTTTATTAGCAGCCAATCAGGACATTTTTATTACTTTTCGTGCCGCCATTTTTCAAGATGGTGGCCAATCGAACCCCAAAAGCGATAAGGCCCGTCTATAGGATATAGGGAACCAGTGTACTTCAAAATTAGTGAATTCAGTTCAAATGTGCGGACGTTATTCCATTAAAAAGGTTTTTTTACATATGTGGCCGCCATTTTTCAAGATGGCCGCGGATAAGAAAAGGTTTACTTAGTGCGTGCCTACTACTTAAGAGTAACGTCCCTGCAAAATTTAAACTTTCTAGGTAAAGTCGTTTGGGCTGGGAGTTGTTTATCAGGCACTTAGGATTAGTTTGATATTGATGAATTGTAAACAGGAATAAATAGAAGCGACACATGGAATCCTTATCACCATTGGTGATACTTCGAGATGTGGGCCTCGTAAGGTGTCGTCAATAAAGAGATACGATACAAAGCTCCACACATTTTGAAACTATCATCGTAACATGACAGGCATTCCCAGTGATGTCGCAACTATATATGTTTTATACGATACAAACCAAATTGCGCATAAATTAATTAGGCAACGACTTAAAACGCAGAGTCACGTGAAAGAGATCAGTGGAAATGACTATTTAACTCTTTATACCTTCATCGAAATGACGTTTATATATTTCGTGGTTAGTAAACTCTCTAAAATGCGTCGAAAACCTTCAATCGGCGCGCGGTGTCGTCGACGCGAAATGTAAAGCGTGGACCTGGAATGGTGCGTGGCTACAAAGGCTTTTCAAGCTTGATTTCCCAAGCGGGTCTGTGGGAATCGAGAGAGTTCACTCGCCCTTCCGATCATTTATTCGCTTTGGTTTTAGCAAACGCCTAGCTTATTTAGTGGAATTAAGGCATCCGGTTCATGTCAAACACAGAGAAAAATATCAATAAACGGCAGCCACTATAGTGAAGTTTAATTAGCTCCAAAAGACCAAAACATAGAAATACAATTCGCGTGGAATTGGAATTTTTGCCAATAACATTTATGACTAAGTATAGTCTTTACTGGACATTGTTTTTGATAGTATTAACAAGGAGAAAATATCTAAGATGGAGCGGTAATGATGATGGACAATGAAATCTCCCAGTGCCCCTACCCTACAGTAGGCCATTACTAAGTGCTGCCGCGTAGCGCCATTGTATTTGTATGAGAAAAAGCTTTTTTTTTTTTAAGGCACAGGGGGTATCTTGGACGTTAACGTACTCTACCGAAACGCTAAGCATGCTGGGATGACGTCGTTGTCGTTCCTTAGATGGGGGTATAGACTGTAACGTAACGTTATAGATATGGAGGTTTCTACTCCATAACTCTCTCCTCCAAGTTATTAAGAATCTGGTGTTGCTCTTTGTCGCGAACTTGCGAAGTCTCAACAAATTTTAATTTTCAATTATATTTGACTACCCGGCGTTTCCCAGATTGTTTTAAGGGTTTAGAATGATCTTTATAATTTCCTTTAAGGTTTAAATTAAATACTTATTTTGATGTAAGATATTCAAGAGGAAATATATATATATAAAATGTAAAGTTCGGTCGACTTTAGGTCGCGAAATAATCGGTAAATTTTATGCGTTCGCTATTATAAGCGCCGCGGGATTTCTTCCGACCATGATGATGACTGCTGCGTTTGTTCGCCAATTCACGTGTTAAATAAATGTAAACAGCCCAACTATATGTACGATCACGTTTCCATAAAATTTTAAAGCCAATAAAATCATATGGGTTATATCATAAGTTTATAAGATATTTTCCATAAGTATGAGACTACCTAAACTTCGTAATGTCAGGTATTAATTACCGAGGGAATGACTACACTCGGTTTTGCAGTCCATCTTCCTATTTAGTCTGTACTAATCCTTTGACAGCGCCTCACCAGGCGTCGCTTTACGAGAATCTATGACCTACTTCACTTCATGACAAGCTCCAGTTTGCAACCAGTTACAAACTTATGGAACATATCGTATGAACGTATGGTCTCATATATATACCAAACCCTAGGGCATTGCCACCATACTGGCAAAAATATGAGATCATGGAAACTTAAAATGGATAGTCATACGTTCTCAGATCTTATAAGGGTTCTTGGTTATACCATGGACCTTATTAGTGTAAAGAGGACTAGCTTCTAATTGGTTCCAGCTTTAGGCAAAGTAAAATTGTAGATTAGCCAGTATGTTAGGAGTAGACATTTTCTATAACATCCCCATGTGCGACTGTAGCTTAAAAAACAGTGCTGAGAAATTTGTTATGACCTTGATATGTATGGGACACAGCTTACTCTCAGTTTCCCCATCCTTAGGAGTCCAATATGTCCTCACCTTTTCCTAACAACCTTAGAACTTCTACACATTTTGGGTTATTTTTCCCGTAGGCCGAGGAGAACCAACCGTCTAAGAAAAATTTGTTTAGTCCTCTTTTGTAAGAAAGATTTCGGCCTTTTCAATAGCCCGCTAAGGTCGTCGGCCTCTACTGATATTTAACACCGTACCATAGCGTCAAAATCCGAGACACGCTTGCAAACTAGCTCAGAGTGAGTGATAAGAAAGGTAATTCGCTACAATTCGCCCCTAAACTTTAACCTCAGTCAGATAAAAACCCAGAGAAAAATATATACTTTTTTTTTTTTTTTTTGAAATATCGCGTTTTGGAGTTTGGCGCTTCTTTATCCTTGTCTCGAACTTGACCTTGCTTTTTCGTATAAGCGCGGCGAACCTAGAGTTCTTTGTTAGCGCGACGGCTTGAAAGGTCTTCAACCTATCGGAACCTTCTGTATCAACAACACTTAAATGCGCATAGAGAAACCGTTTTACCATTTATCCTTTTTTCAAGGATGTTTTTTTCCACGCTTTTGAAATGACAAACAAATCTTGATATAACGTTTTTTTTTTCTCATAAATTTATATGAAACTATATGGCATTGTCCTCTCTTCCAGTCTGGCATCATTAATTTGCTAGACGTAGTAATGTGCTAAGTATGTATAAGTAGTGTGTATCCATTTAAAGGGGCTAGAGAAATTTCCTCCCCCGTTCTTTAACATTAACTGCGCTTCAGTGTTGCCAGTATTTTGTTATTAGAGCATCTCAGGTTTGGAACTGAATGATCTGAATCGAACAGAACTGTTGTAGATAGCAGTTGAATAGCACCATGGATTAATCCATGATAGCACTCACAAAGGAAGGCCAATACTTTTCTGCACACTATATCGGGTTGTGTTGCACCAATTAGTGGTACTATGATCGTTTTTTAGAAAGATTAAATTTGAAATTAATGCCATAATATCCCAACTTCATTTAACTAATAAGTTGATTCTTGTCTTTTCTCAGGTGAAGCTGCTACTGATGAAATGTACCCTATAGATTAATTAACGTGAAGTGTATGAAAAGTTTTACTGCAAGGAGGAAACGGTATGACATTTCATTCTTTTGTACTCTTGGTTTCGTTGTTTATGGTGTAAGGTTTATGTAATGACTAGTTGTAAGCAGCCAATACTTGCTCGTTTCGAGGTTATAGTTTTTGGCAACTGAAAGTGTATTTAGCAATATTGTTGCAATGAATGTATTTTCTGTTTTGGGTATAGTGACGAGGTGTTGGCTGAAGAGGTTGGAAGGACACGGGCTCTTAAGAAGTCTCCAACATAACTTCTTCTAAAAATCGCTTTCTAGCGAAGGTAACATATCTTTCGTTATACTTAATTGTAAATTAGTTTTGTACGCGGCAATTCTTCCAAAATGTTACGTGACTAGTTGTTGGAACGTTGAGCGGATCTTTTTAGAGTTTCTGGCCTTGACTCGTAACTTTATTTGCGCGTTATTGCGATAACAATGATAAGAGTGTGCTGCTGAAAATTCCATGGGGCCCTTAGGCCGCAGAGTCACGAAGTATTTGCTAAACTTCTTGGGTTTGATTTGAGACAATTTTAGTTTAGCAGCGAGATTTCTAAGATGGTGAACTTGAGCTTTGAGAATTGTCACGGAGAACAGTGGCGCCAAAACGAGGGGCTAATCACTCTAATGTACACCGATTACCGATTGTAAATCATTAATTTCTCCGTGCTTTTTCAGGGCAGCCATGTATTTATACACCTTATGGTGGACTGGCAGCATTCTTTGAACGTTATTAATTCCGTGTTTTTGTTTTGTAAGAATTTCGCATGTTTTTGACCCAAGTTGCGCCAGTTAGGGGAGATGAGAGATGTTACCAGGCCCTTTATAGCGTTTGAAAACAGTTTTTCTTCGAGTTGGAGGCTTGAAGCTAATTATACTTTAGGCGTCTGCAAGATTCTAAGCGTTGATAAACCGTTTTCGCTATGTATCTTCGTTGTTTAACTTAGAAAATGGACATGGGTGGTGTTAGGAAAGCGTACCATACTCCGTAGTAAAGCTAGGGACGTTATGTATCTCATCTTTGTGGTAGTGTCAATGACCTCCTATGTAAGATCCGATATTTTCATAATGACCGGCATCGCTAAAGACCGGCTTCCACCTGGTGTTAGGGAGCGGAAATACTATATATTCAATATCGTGATCTTTTGAACAGTCCCCATATGGAGAGACGTCTACTGTAGGTCTTTATGAACTTGTTTATGTACTCCTCTGAGCTAAGATCAGTCAGAGGGCTATTATATTTTTTTATTATGTCAATGACTCTATATTAATGGGGACGAAAATCGCCGTTATGCAGCCGGACGAAGTTCCCTTACAATATTTTGGCGCGAAATTGGTATGGGCTCCGCGAAACAATTGGTGAGGACTATTTGTGACTAAGAAAGGAATAACCTCAGTCCAGTCACTCATCAAGACCTCAGACGCCAACCATCAAAAATCTGATGTATAATTTGCACCATTGAAATAGGCGCAGATATTTAGTGGTGTCTTTCTCGACTCGGTCTATATTGGCTCGTGGCTCTCTGAGAATAGGAATAGGACAGAGTAGAGAGCGAGTCCCTAGTCCGTTTGATTATTAGAGAGGCCCTGGCTGGCTTTCGGTCTGATCTCTCCTCTGGGAAACGTATTGTTGTCGTCAGTACGTATGATTCATACCTCGCAAAGATGGCGCGACCGCGAAACGCGCACGCACGCTCGCTCGGGCCTCCTCCGTTCTCTCGTAGCGTACTACGTTCGCTATAGGCTTCCCTTCGCTTCCGTTCCCTAACAAAGAAAGGAGCAGCGCGGGTAGCTCGCGCTCTTTGTCGGTACTGTCAATTCGCTCAGAGTCGCGAATCAATTAAAGTCTCGGTATTTTAACAATTATTTCAAGCCGATTTTAAAGTCGACAAGTCTTCCCGAGTGTTAAGAAGAGCGTATTTAAAAGCTGTATCGTCCAGCCTTCATGAGGTATGTTATTTAACCTATCTAGAGTTCGTTCGCCTTTTAAGGCGCAGTCGACGAGCCAAGGCACTTCTGTCAAAAACTCGTTTTACCGCCGCGCCGCCGAGATGCTTTTATTTTTTTTTAATGCCAGCTGCATTTTGATTTCGCGGTTTCTAATTAAATAAATTAAGCCGGAGCCATGCCGATTCTCGGAAACGTTTCGTTAGGAATTTAACTTTAATTTTAAATAGTCGTTTGCCATTGTCTGCCCGAAAATATTTAAGGTTCCTTGATGCTTTTTATACATCTACCTAACCCTTAGGGCTTCCTTATGGTAACTTGGTAAGGCCATTTACTCGGAAATACAACGCGAGAATCGCGATTAAGGATTAAATTTGCGTTTGAAACCATTGACATTGTGTTTAAATACACAAAGAGATGATTGGTAGTTCTCGCAACAATTTATTTCATTTTATATTAATCTATTTTTGTACTCCTTGGTCTTTAATTGTCAAGGTAAGCAGTCCCTTTTTCACGTTGGTTTTATTGACAAATAATTATAAATCCAGTTAAAACGAAACTAAAAGTTGACATTTCAAAAAAATAAAAAGTACTTCAATATTATTAATAAAATCATAGCTTGGTGAATCTATACAAAGTTCATTCTAAAATTATAAATCAACATTATTATTATAGTATTTTTGTCAAAGACCATTTTAATTAGAGTGTCTGCTGTATAAACATTGTTCACTATTAAATCCATGAGGATATAATTAATTCAAGACCATAAAATAAACCAGTTAAAAAAAAATTTGAAAAAAAAAACTGGATCCAGTTTTGTGATGTCATTCAGTAGATATCATTATTACAGTTAAACGTATTAGATATCATCCTCTAAAAGATGCTTGTGACATATTACCCCAAGCAGAGCAAAACTGTATTGTTTTACTTAACACAAGTGTATAATATAATTCCTTGCAGGAGGTTGACACTCAGGTTTTGAGGTTAGCTTAAAAAGTTCTTTGTTTCAATTGAAATAAAAATCTGAGTTTTTATTTCGTGATTGCAAAAAAAAAAGTCACCCACGATGTAAGGAAGATTGTGTTTAATTTTTATTTGGGCTTGTAGATGTCACCGGTGACGTTGCGTCATAATATATTGCCTTCCCTTTCAAAATTAGCAAAAAATAGGACTTTTTTGAAACTCATCAAAACTGAGTTATGAATACTTTGGGTCACCAAACGCTTACAAATGAAATTAATTATCGCCCATCCACCCCTAGCTCTGACATGCTTTATAAACCCTTGTCTGGTCTAATAACTAGTTCAATTGATAATTTATCTATTTTGTCTATTTAAATAGACCAGAACATGTACATCATGTTTTCAGTTTTACCTGTCCCCCCCACTCACGTCATGATCACTAGTACTCTGCGTCATGCTTTTACGTGACGTAATGCCAAAAGTTATCCAATGATCGCTAGTATTTTGCGTCATGCTGGCACGTGACGTGTTGGCAGAAATTATCCGAAAAATCTATTGTTGCTTCAAATGCCTACCCTTAAAATTGACCCTGAATTCTTTAATGACCACTGTTCTTCAACAAAGGGTCGAAATTGTTAATAAACAGTCAATGTCCAGCGGGGTTCGTTAACCTTAATTTGATACCTGGACAGTCACAATATTTACAAAGAACAAGTGGTTTTTTTTTAACATCTATTGGAATTGTAACCTTGATGTTAAATGATGTTAGTCCTCGTTGTAATTGCAACGAAGCTTTCTGGCATTGTAAATTTGACTTTCTTCCTATCAGCTAATATATCAATAAATCTTTTATCAGATTTTTGTTTGACTTAGCTCTTGTCAGAACTTAAGCTCTGATTGAGGCTGACTACGAGTGTATTTGCTAACCAAATAGTAAATTTGCTTAAGTTTCAAACCATATACCATTATTAATCTTGCAAGAGCTAGAAACATTTTCGAAAATTGTTTTATGATAGGTTTCGCGCATAAAACCGTGTTGAATGCGCATATTTTTTCGAAGAATTTAAATAACGGACTCTACTTGTACAAATCATGAACCTTATTGCTAATTCTACATTAGACTTTGTGGTAAAATGACACCAGTTACCCCTTCGACAGCCGTTACTTTTCAGCTTTCACGATGAAATTAACGTGGTAGTTGTCACAGGAAAACCCACGCACTATCTTCGTATTTCAGAATCGCGATTACGGAGATAACCAAGCACATTTTTTGTTTGTGTGTTATATATTGAAACAACGCGTCTGCTATCAAGTTCCTAGTTTACTTATTAGAATATATATTGGGTTGACACTCGGTGTTATGGAGCGTTGTTTTTAATGTAAAAATATTATATTGAATTGTGACGTCTTTTTGATTCGATTTTTAGCTTGAGGCCTCCTTATGAGCAGCATAGAGTCTTCATCGAGGATGGCATCGCCTACTCCCTCACTGTCAGATTCTTCCTCTTTCGGCGTTCCATCCTTGGCCAGTCTGGGTGATCAGACTCAATTGGAAAATGGAACTTGCGTCGGTGGAACGTGCGGAATTAGTTTGAGTACCAAATGCGGTATGTGTCACGACACGTTCACGTTGCCCAAGGTCTTGTCCTGCTTCCATACCTTCTGCCAACCGTGTTTAGAGAAGGTTCAAGAAACTCCGGATAAATTAAAATGTCCCACTTGCGAGCAAGAGTGCGTTCTACCTTCTCAAGGCGTCCAAGGGTTGCTTTCGGACTACGCCATCAGCAATTTGCTCGAGTCAGCCGCCATGGATGGCACTAGCCTAAACTGCACAGGTTGCAAGAGTAAAGATTCGAACGCGGTGGCCAGATGTTTCGATTGTGCCAACTTTCTCTGTCCTAATTGCGTCATGGCTCATCAGTTCATGCATTGTTTCGAAGGGCATCGGGTTCTTACCCTTGGCGAATTGCAAAATAATAAAGACGAACTGAAGGTGGAGAAACCCGTCACTTGCCCCCGTCACAAAAACGAACTCCTCAAGTTCTTTTGCCGAACCTGCAACTTGCCCATTTGTAAAGAATGCACCGCCTTGGAACATCAGAAAGGGCTTCACGATTACGAATATCTTTCCGATATCGGATCGAAGCAAGTGGAGATTATCAACCATCTTATTGAGGATAGTAAACTCAAGACTAACGATTTGCGGAACGCGTTAAAGACTGTCGAGCATTTTTCGAGTAGACTGCAGATGCAGTATCACAAAGCTCAGAACGAAATTAACGAAACTTTCCAGTTTTACCGATCCATGCTCGAAGAACGAAAACAAGAGACCCTGAAGGAATTGGACAACATTTACAACACCAAGATGGTTTCTCTGACTCTACTAACCGAAAAGGTTCAAGAGAGCATTGACAAGATTCACCAGATGTGCGAATTTGTCGACCGTATCGTCAAGTTTTCCAGTAATACCGAAATACTCATGTTTAAGCAGCTTCTCGACACCAAATTCCAAGTCATCCTAGCCTTCAACCCCGAAGTTAACTTACAAAATGTGGATCTCGAATTCGTTTCCAATTACCAAGCTATCCAAGTCGGGGTCCGCAACACTTTCGGATATATCCGCCACAGTTCGGAAGCCTCGCCACCCGGCAGTAAAGCCCCCGCTCCCATCGCCAGACCAAATGGTGTCGCGCCGTCGCACTCGCCGGTCAACCCGGAGCGATCCTATCAGAATGGTCACATTTTCGAGTCCAACAATATCCTCTCTAAGAGATTTAGTTCCACAAACAACATGGGGCCTTTTTCAACGAGTCTGACCGACGTGAATCCCTATGAGAAATGGTCGAGTGGCAGTAGCGACATCTTCCAAAATGGATCGGACACCTTTTCCATCGCTAGCGATCCCGTTGTCGATCTCTCGACTAAATTCGTTTCGACCAGTATCTATCCGCTGAAGTCTCAGATTAAGAGACAAAAAATGATCTACCATTGCAAGTTTGGTGAATTTGGAGTAATGGAAGGGCAATTTACCGAGCCAAGTGGAGTAGCCGTCAATGCCCAAAACGATATCATCGTGGCTGATACCAATAATCACCGAATTCAGATTTTTGACAAGGAAGGTCGATTTAAGTTCCATTTTGGCGAGTGTGGCAAGAGAGACGGACAGTTACTTTATCCTAATCGAGTTGCCGTTGTCAAGACTTCCGGGGACATCATAGTAACCGAGCGTAGTCCCACCCACCAAATCCAGATTTACAATCAGTACGGTCAATTTGTCCGAAAATTTGGGGCCAATATCCTTCAGCACCCTAGAGGCGTCACCGTAGACAGCAAAGGAAGAGTTATCGTCGTCGAATGCAAGGTCATGAGAGTTATCATCTTCGATCAGATGGGAAACGTTCTACAAAAATTTGGATGCTCGAAACACCTGGAGTTTCCAAACGGAGTCGTTGTCAATGACAAACAAGAGATCTTTATTAGTGACAACAGAGCTCATTGCGTCAAGGTCTTCAACTACGACGGGATCTTCTTAAGACAAATCGGAGGCGAAGGCTTAACCAATTATCCTATCGGCGTTTGCATCAATCAGAATGGAGAGATTTTGGTGGCGGACAACCATAATAACTTCAACATTACGATATTCACGCAAGACGGTCAGTTGGTCAACGCCTTGGAAAGCAAGGTTAAACACGCTCAGTGTTTCGACGTCGCTTTAATGGATGATGGCGCCGTTGTCCTGGCCAGTAAAGATTATCGCCTCTACATTTACCGTTACATGCAAATTCCTGGTATCGGAATTTGAACGTAAAAACCATTGAGCCTTTGAATGAGAGGTAGCCAATTTGAGTCTGCCCTATCAACGAAGCGCGCCGCGTCTATGATAAGCCACTTTTTTCCATATCAGAGACGCGCGTCTTCACCTTCTCGTTTCCTAGACATAAAAATGTATTAAAAATAACGTGGATCGAAACAACAACTACAACAAAAAAAAAATCATTTATATTTATAATTAGCGGTGTCTTAGTGTTTTTACCACAATTGTGATTTGAAGTACGGTATACTGAAGTTGTTTCAACTCCAAAAAAAAAATATTGTTTTTTATATCGAAAAAAGAAGAAATCCCGGGCCGCGGGGGTGACTGCGACTTCATTATAACAATTTTTCTACCAATTCATTGCCAATTTAAGTGAAGTAGTCTTTATATATTCACAAAATGAAAAATTAAAAAGAAAAAAAAAAAATTTCATGGGATGAACAATCTTTCGAGAAGCCCAAGACATTTGTGGATACAATTGTTGAAACTTTTTATTTGTTCTACAGAAAAATACTAAAAAAACAAAAAAATACAAAAAAAATTTGAAACTGGCAGCTGAGTTTTCTCCCCTCGATCTGCGGTTTAAGTAAAAAACACAAAAAATGAAAAACAGTACGCCAGTGGTGAAAATACGACGTTTTTATCTTTCTTCATATTATATTATCTGTTACGAGAAATGGGTATCCAAAGTATTTAAATTTTTCGAATCTTATTATTATTATTATAAAAAAAAATTTTTTGTTTTTGTTTATTTTAGTTTTTTAATTTAATTACGCAACGCCGACGTTTGTTATTAATTATTTTGAAATATTTTTTTCACTATCCAGAGCTGCACATTGAAATAAATAAAAGTTAAAAAAAAAAAAAAAAGGTTCCCACAATCGCATCGCGTACCAAGGTATTTTTTTTTTTTTTTTTTTTTTTTTTTTTTTCCTTTTTTTAAGTTATTAAAAATACTAGAGAAGAGTATCACCGCAGTCAGTGTTTTTAGTCTTTTTAAAATTGTTACATCATTTATATAGAGTATATTAAAGACTAAAAATACACTGTTTTAATTAATTAGATAGTTTTTATTTTCTTTACTATAGCACCTTGGTAAATGAAAATTTATACCGATATCAGTCCCCCCTTACCCCCCTTACCCCCCTTTTTTATTTTATTTAGTTATCAGAATTATTAAAAGAGAAAATAAAATTTCAACGGTGTTATAATTAAAGTTAATGTTTTTTTTTAGTTATCATTCATTATTATAATGCAAAAAAAACAAAAACAAAAGAAAAAAAAAATACTGCTAGTCACTAGTGAATATAATAAATAATAAAATGGAGGTTAGTTTTTTAAGGCTTAATATAAACATCTTCCGAAAAAGCTGGGTTTTCTCAAATAAAATTAAATAAGAATAAGAATACACTGTTAAAATAAGTATTTTGTACCGACGTTAGATTTTTCTGACTGTTTATCTTATTTATTGTGACAAACAAACAAACAAAAGTAAACATGCCAAAGACAGCATGAACTAATATGAAAAAAACTGTACTCTGTGATCTTAAAAAAAAAAAAAAAAAAAAAAAAAACACTTTTTGGGGCCACTTGTTGATATTTGTAGTTGTTAACCATCCAATCAGCATGTTCTATCATGCCTTAAAATAATTAAAAATTAAATAACATTAGCTTTTTTCGGTGCGGCTTAAACTATCTCTCTCTTCCCCCCCTTTTTCAGTCCCACACGCTCTGCTTCAGTAAAAACGAGTTAGTTATTTTTTTTTTTTAAAGAAAAAACGCTAAAAATTGACTTTGTTTTTATAAATATATATATATAAGAAGTATTAGTAGAAATCAGCTTAGTATGGTATTTATAATTTTTTACTGGTTTTTATAAACAGCCGCTTAATTTTAATAATATAATTGGCGATACGCTGTTTTATTAATTAATTAAAGCCAAGAAAAAAATTTGATAAATTTTTTTGGGTGCAGTTGCGAAAAAATTTTAATTAGCAACTTTTTCGATAATTTTTCATTTTTTCCAAATTCCATTAAAACCTATTTAAACAGACACAGGAACGACTAAAGTTGCTTAAAATTAAAAATAGTGTTGAAATGCGTGCAGTTACGCTCAAAAACTTCCACGAAAAAAAAAAAATAATAATGAACGAATTTAAAAGAACAATTTATTCATTTGGTATTAATTATTTAAATATCGAACCTAAAAATTTATCAATTTGATGAGTTTTTAATTTAGTATCGACGTGAATTTAAATTTTAGTATACAAAATTAAGCATTATATAATCATAAATTGATTATTGTTTTTCTGATTTTTCTCGCAATATCAGAAATAACGTAATTATTTTTGTTTGTTACCAATGGATTAAAAATTAGGAAATTCGAAAAGGCAAAAAAAAAACCTAAAAAAACTCGCTCATCCTAAGTATTTTAATTTAAAACACGAACACGAAAAATCGTAACTGAAAAAAATTTTGGAAAAATTTATAAAAAATTTCTTCCATTTAAATATGTGCGAAAAAGTTTCGTTTTCAAACTTGCACTCAAGTCTATTAATATATATATATTCTAATTAGAAATATATATATATTAATAATATGGTAATAATATTAAACTCTGGCACTTCCAGCTGATATTTATAAAAGAAAGAAAAGAAAAAAAGGGTTTTTTGATAGAAATTTATTATTAAAACGTTTTCTGTTCAAATATTTTTTTTTTTTTTTTTGCCTTCTCCCACTCTGAGTGTGCGTGCCAATTTTCTCTGTTAATTTGTTTTTTAATTTTAATTGAGTGTTAATTGATATTTATTTCTTATCCCATTTAAAATTATTCCGGTCTGAACTTACTTGGACTTGTGGTTTTTTTGTTTTTTCTTATCTTTGAAATGATTGTCATAGAGAAATTTTAGTTTGGACAATATTATTACCTTATTCTTTTTTTTTTTGTTGAAAAGTTTTAACTTTACACACGATATGCGTGGTATTATCTGTTAAAAAAAATAATTAAGAGTGCAGTTAAAAGAAAATAATGAAATTAATTAATATTACAGTTCAGTTAAACTAGTCATTGTTTCAAACCCCCCCCCCCCCAACGTATCTACGCTACTTAAAAATTTCAACGCTGTTTTGCAAAATTAATATACAGACACACACTTACGTACGTACGCACTAAATCCCTAAATATTTGTACCACCTTGATCAGATTTGAATAGTTAAGTTACACATACATACCCTTTATATCGTTTAGTTTTTTTTCTCGTATTTTTTTTCTGTTGGCAAAAATTAATTAAATTAGCTGTTAATTATTTTTGTTTTTACAAAAGTTGATCATTAAAGGAATTGTTGAATTTTAATTTTAATCTTTTTATGTTTTTGAACAAATTTGCACAGATCTGATTAGCATTAATTAATTTAATTTTATGGGTTTTTTATTTTTAGATGTAACGTTTTGATTCAAGTAGTTGATGTCACACTTCGAGTTGAGTTAAATATTTGGGTTGAACCATTTATTGTAGTCAAAACGTTGGCTTAGTAAGACTTAAATTGTGCAGATATGGTTAGTAGTACCCAGTGATTTATATTATCGTATTTGTAAAGCTTGACCTTTTCATAATTACTTGGAAAAAATTCAACTTGAGTTAAATCTGATTAACGTGGTTCAAAGGTTACAAATTCTATCATACCAGCCAGGTAATCTAATTGAGTCACAAAACTACTGCCAGTGGTGACAATTCACCCACCAAACATTTCTCGTGTCCTACAAACCCCCCCTTTCCGGAATTAATTGCATATCCGAGTCAAAAATGTTCCTGAGATTAATTAAATAATTAATTAATAATAATTAAATATAAAATTAATGGGTGATATACCTTAATATTTATAACAATTAAAACACCCATTCATAACCGTTTTGTGTTTATGAAGTATAAAAAGATAAAATGGCTCCGATATCAATCAATCAATCAATATCATATCTTGGAATACGTTAAAACATTTTGTATCAATCTAGAATAATATTGGGTCTTCCTTTTTTTAAATGCATTTAATATCCATTAAATTAATGGATCAGTAATAAATAGAGGAATGAGCTAATATTAATATGTAAAGGCAGTAGTAGTAACTTGGGCTGAAATTTTTATGTGCGTAGAAATTATAATAATTAATTAATTAATTAAGTTTTTTTGGTAATTCATGCACGAATCTTCATTGAGAAAGCAATAAGAATTACTGGTTTTTTTTTAAACGAAAAACATCGCAATGTTTTCTTATATATATATGAATATACCGACTATTATTTTTATTAATTGAAATTAAGAAATACTTCTTTTAATTAATTATCACGATGAAAAAACAATGCAAAAATTCTTAATTAGCATTTCTGTGTTTTTTTTAATTAGTTGCTTGTACTAATTAGTTTTAGTAAGTATATATTTCCCTGTTTTGTTTAATTTTCCTTTTATCTTTTGTTAAAACGATCAGCAATAGTTAGTCAACAGTTTTTTATTTGTGTATAAATCATTCCTATTAGTTTTGGATGGTTGTTTTTGTTATGGGTTTAAAAGCAGGGACACGTGACGTGGTCACGTGACGTATAATTCGATATCACCCTAGATATTAAACCCAATTACTTTTTATTTCTCCCTCCTCTTTAATTTAATTTAATTTAATTTAATTGATATAAAATCATCCAATTCTTCAATTAATTAATTTTTCTTTATTTGATCTCAATTTTTTTTTAATTTCTGGTTTAATTATTAATGTTATTACATTTATTATTATTATTATTATTATTATTATTTTTAATTTATAAGCGCGCTGAATTTGTTTAATTAATACCGTTTCCGTATCACTAAATAAAAATATATATATGGATGGAATTTACATACAATGCTACCTAATATCAGTTTATATACACCAATTTAAAATAATATTGCCCCCTAAACCCTGGCTTAATAATAATTAATAATTAGAGCTAGACATTATAATTTGTTTTCTCCACGTATATATATATATGTAACAATACGGAGAAAGATATTGATAGGTCAGTGTGTACAGAAAAGTGTATCATCCGGGAACGATGTCTATAAATAGTTATAATGGAAAGATTCAGCGATTTACTATACTAAATATTCGATTTAAATAACGCTGAATAATTCAAAATGGCCAGAGAATTATTATGGATAATGGCGCTACCGCTATGAGTAGAATTAGGCAAGAAATGTCAAAAAAGACTTCGTGTGCGTACTTCGCATTTTGGGAAATTGTATAGAGGCTTGGGAACCAACCGTACCTTACATAGTCTAGGACTAGATAGACACCAGGCAAATGGTGTCCATTCACTTGTCGATGGAAGAAAGGCAGTTTGGTAATTTGTTAGTTTTGACAAATCTTAATTGAGAGCTAATAACATCATCGTAAATTAAAATGCTCCCATAACTGCGTAGAGTGTATTTAACATGATGAAGTTGAGATATTTGGAACGACGCGGTTAGATAGACACCAGGCAAATGGTGTCCGCATTCACTTGTCGATGGAAGAAAGGCAGTCTGGCAATTTGTTAGTTTTGACAAATCTTAATTGAGAGCTAATAACATCATCGTAAATTAAAATGCTCCCATAACTGCGTAGAGTGTATTTAACATGATGAAGTTGAGATATTTGGAACGACGCGGTTAGATAGACACCAGGCAAATGGTGTCCGTATCCACTTGTCGACGGAAGAAAGGCAGTTTGGTAATTTGTTAGTTTTAACAAATCTTAATTGAGAGCTAATAACATCATCGTAAATTAAAATGCTCCCATAACTGCGTAGAGTGTATTTAACATGATGAAGTTGAGATATTTGGAACGACGCGGTTAGATAGACACCAGGCAAATGGTGTCCGCATTCACTTGTCGATGGAAGAAAGGCAGTCTGGCAATTTGTTAGTTTTGACAAATCTTAATTGAGAGCTAATAACATCATCGTAAATTAAAATGCTCCCATAACTGCGTAGAGTGTATTTAACATGATGAAGTTGAGATATTTGGAACGACGCGGTTAGATAGACACCAGGCAAATGGTGTCCGCATTCACTTGTCGATGGAAGAAAGGCAGTCTGGCAATTTGTTAGTTTTGACAAATCTTAATTGAGAGCTAATAACATCATCGTAAATTAAAATGCTCCCATAACTGCGTAGAGTGTATTTAACATGATGAAGTTACGACGCGGTATACCGAAAATTACATATTATACATACATACATATATCTCGTTTGCACCCAACACCATTGAAATAATATATTAAATACCCCCCAATAAAAAATTAACATTAATTGCTTAATTAAAATGTACAGCACCCCCCCCCCCCCCACATCTTTGCACGTTTGTCGGGAATGTTTTTAATCTCGCTCGATCGATCCTCAGTATTATAAATATTATCTAATCTTATAATAATTAAGACACAATCGAAATTATACTATTTGAAAAATGAATCAATTTCTTTGCGCGCCATATCGCCTATATACTCTTCATTAAGTTTTGATTATGCGTAGATAAAGTTAACTATGGTTAATTGCCTTTCAATGAAATTAAACGTAGCAGGATCCGTTTTTAGAAGGTATTATTACCAAAAAAAAAAACCCTGTAAAATTGGATCCAACTATCATAGTGCGCAAAGTGGGAATGAAATTTTTGGAGGACAATTATTGTGTGTCTGTGTGAATGATGAAGTATTTAATTAAATGATTAAAAAACAAATAATAATTGAAGTTTGAAGTAGATCCTTCCATCGCGTATTTTTCAACGGCACTTATAAACCGTTTGTTGTGGCCGTTATAACTATTGGATTATATATATTTCCCAAAAATTTTTTTATTTTAAATATTAAAAACCCCGGGCCTAATTACTGGGTTTTTTGGAAGGTTCTTTATCATAAAAATAAACAATTCCTAGTGCTCAAAAAATAAATATATGGAAACAAACAAACAAATTCCCCCCCCCCCTTGTTGTGAAACAAACAATACAAATTGTGTCTAAATGATATGATATGATATGAAAAAAAAAACTACTACAATGCCTTCACTTTTATTGTGTGTTTGCATGCGATAAGTATTTTCTCAAAAGAACAAGTAAATTTTTACATAGTGTACACTACCACATGATTATTGCTCCGATGATACATAAAAACGTGAATTGCAAAATAATATATATGTTAAAAACTCGAAACATGGAAGAAAACACATAAAAAATGAAGGAAGAATTATGAAGACAACACTCTCTGAAGATTAATTGAAATTGACGTGTGAAAATTAGTTATTTCATTATCACATAAAAGCTCCATCAAAAAATATTTTTTACTAATTAAGTAATGAAATATGGTAAATAATTAATTGTTTATTTATTTATTTGGGAATACTTGGGAAATGCGCGAGAACCAAACAAATAACAATTAACGTAAACAATATGAGAGATAAATGATATTTTTTTCCTATGGGGTACGTTTTTTAGAAGTATGAAGAAAAAAAAAGGCGCGGTAGCTAAAATTTGTTGGTAACTAGATTTTAGTAATAAATAACAGTTTTTCATTAAAAATAAAAATAAATTGTTTTCCAGCACCCATAATACATTGATGTGCTAGAAAAGTATTTTTGCACATATGAAATTTAAAGGAAGGTATGAAAAAAAAAAAAATAGTAGACGAAAAATACAAAATACAAAAAAATAAAATAGTAGTCAATTTTTATTACGACTCGATCTGTGCCAAGCCAGGTTTTCAAAATTATTGAAAATTGAAAACACGTGGCCTGTTGAATTAAATTTTACATTTTTTCGCGCCTCGATACTGAATATTTGATTGTACTTTGTTGTATATGACTATATCCGGATGAATTATAGTGATTGTATAAATTATTTGTTTTTGAAAATATCGGTTGAATCGCATTGTATGTGTGCTAGGAATATATATATTTTTGCTGAAAAAGTTGATTTTACTTGAAACATAAGTTTTATTCGTTTTGACCAAAAAGTCATTCGCGTTAATAAGAATATGCTAGACTTAATTTTAGACTCTTTATACTTTGTACGAAAAATTGCCCTGAAAAAAGAAAAAAAAAAAAAAAATGTACGATGAGTGCAATTTGGCATAAGTGTTTCGTTCATTCGAAACTAAAATACAGGTGTTGAGTATCACTAAGTAGTACTCATAGTTTCTACATATTCTTCGTAACACAAATAATTTCTTGGTTTTGTAAAAAAACAAAATGGACTAATAAGTTACATTACCACACTCTTTAATTATTTAATATTTCCATAAATCTACCATACAGACATTTACAAAATTATTATAATTACATTTAGTTTTCTGAAGTAGTTTAGCACGTGCAAATTAAGTGTTGTACCTGAAATTGAGAGAATTGCACGTGCAAAAGCTACTTTTTTTCAAATATAAAGAGATAGAATAATTGTACTTTTAACGGAAAGTGTGTTTGGCACTATCGGTCCATTTGTTTTTGGTTTTGTGTACAACTTAAAAATTTAGATTATTTTATTAAAAAATTTTTTTTTTATTAATTGTAGTAGGATTTAGGACGACTAAACCCACCTCATACCTAGATTGTTTTACGGTCACTTTATTATAATTATACGAAGATTTGATGACGAAACTTCACTATATTTGTTTAATTAATATTATTTGCAATGGTTTTTATCGAGTGATTCCATACACCTTTTAATTATTTTTAACTATATAACGTGTTAAATTAATTTTGGACCATTAATTAGAAATTAGTTTTTTTTTTAATTTTAATTAAGTATTTTTTATTGTTTTCTGAAACAAAAAATATTTGTTTTGTTGTTAGTGTTTATCACATATTTTTTTTTGTTAGACATTATTTGTCACAGTTATTTAGGAATCTTTCTATAATTCTAAAATATATATATGGGCCTGAAAGTATTTTTAGTTAAGCCTAAACCCCCATTAATTAAAACTAATTTATAATATAAAGATTTCACCCTATATTGTTATTATTATATTATTATACTATCATTGAATTTACATTAGCTTCAATTCCATATTACTTAATTATAAAAGGCTCACTATCATTTGTAGTTGAAAGAGAAAAAACCTTTTCTTAAACCTAAGCGAAGATTTAATAATGTACGTGTGTGAACGGAAAGTGGTTTAAATAAGTGAATTAACAAAACAAATAATATTATCATCGTGAGTGTATTAAGTCAATTGAATTAACTTAATGAAAGATACATACTTCTAAAGATTTACTTTAAATTTTTTTTATTTCGAAATGTTAGGAATATTTCCTCGTAACTAGTAATGATTACCGAATGATTTATGTTAAGAGCATAAGGGTATCATGTTCTCTTTAAGTATGGGTCTCGCTACCAACACACATCCCCTTTATTAAACGGTTAGGAGCGTCTCCTGGTGACGTATTTTATGTTAAACATAAGTCAATATCTACCGCGTCAACTCCATTTCGGTCAACAAATGAACATCGCGATATAGACCTACCATTCCTCTATTCTGTTAGGGGAGAAGACACTTTTAAACATAGATGGAGCTGTGTTCTTTAATTTCGTCTCGCATGTCCGTAGTATATTCCCCATACTTATTTAGAGTATTATATGGTTATGATTAGATCGAGAAAACGTGAAAATTATCTTCCATTTGACTATACTTCCATCCTAGGTAATGCGCTGATGAAAGTACTTGATTATTTGGTAATCATTACTTGTAACGGGGATAAATTAATTATCCAAGCTAGATTATAGATATACTAAATCGCAAACGAGATACCCTGCAAAATTAATTTAAATTATATTATATTAATTACGTAAGCTTTAACTTATATTGGACAATCAATCATATAGTTAAGCATTTTAGCAATCGACAGACTTAAATTAAAATCAACCCTAAATTGTTTTAGGCTTAGCTAGCAAAATATTTACGGGGCCGGATAATAATATTGTGAGGTGCAGCTTAACCTGAATATTAAAATAAATAAATAAATAAATAAACATACAGTAAATAAAAAATAAAAACTAACATATCTCGCGAAACATTGAATGATAAACAAGAAGTTTTTGAGCGTTTTGGCTGGAAATGTTTGAAAAGTGTGTGTTGGTACGTTTTCGCAATTTTTTCCTCAAAATTCCAAAAAAAAAAAAAAAAAACAAAAACACCCCGAATTGAAAAACAAATTTAAGTTTTTAAAGGTTTGTAATTATTGGTATATGTTTTTTATTTTCGCATAACACGAGTGTTTCTTCACACTATGCAACGTTATCTATCTCTCTATCTTTTCAATTAGAGGTCTTCTCCATTAAACCCAATTTCTCGTGATGTTTCGACAACAATATTTAAAAAAAAAAATAAAAATAAAATAAATAAAAATAATTAAGCAAAAAAAAAATAAAGTTAATAGTGGGAAGGTGTAAGATTTTTTTATCAATTTAAAGAGACCAATTTTTATAGGAAAAAAAAACGTCAAAAAATGAGCGACAAAAGAAAGATTTTTACGTTTCGAGTGTGTTAAATTTTTGTACTAAAATACATTTATCTTTTAAAGATAAAGAAAATACTTAAAAAATAATAAATAAAGGATAAAAAAACACACGACCTTACTTAGTTTTAATATAAAAAAAGAACTGCCTTGGTCTAAAGAAACGAGCGTAAAGGAGACGCTTTGATTATATAACGTTACATTTTAGACGAGAAAGGTTTAAAGACAAAAAAAAATAAATAAACTGTTTTTCTCACGTACTCTAAAAAAGAACAATTTTCCCCCCTATCTATACTCTATATTCTCCAGTGTTTTTTATATATAAAAAACTAACTTGTTGAAACTTCTAAAATAGATCTGTTAAAATATCTTCCAAGTGTTGGCCACTATTTTTATGCTGCAGTCTGTTTTTGTGGAGAAATAAAAAAAAGGATAAACCTGTTGTTTGTAAAACAATTTTTTAAACAATGAAAAATATACATTACTCAAACTCCAAAAAGACAAAAAAAAAATCTCAATAAAATAAAATTCATTAACCTTTCTATAAACGCAAATGTTAAAAAAAAAAACTAATATATGCCTTTTCCGCAGTCTAATGATAAAAAATAGTCAAAAAACTTTGGAATCTTGACTTAATTGTTTTTAACTTAAACACTATTTAAAAGTGAAGCTCGCGCCAATATTTTCCATAAATAATTTAGCACGATACTTAATTTTTAATTGTTAATTATTAATCTTTAACGTTATACTTCTATAACTTTTACCAACGTACCAGAAGTCCATATGCCATGGACTCCCGCTTGTACCAACAAAAAAATAAAAAGGCAAAAAAAAATATATATCTTTCAATTTCTCAATGGCGACAGCTAAAGGCGCTTAGTATGTTTCGCACACCTTGTTAATTTGTTTACGAAGCTCAAAATAAGTTAAATAAAAATGTTAATTATAATATGTTGACAATCAATTTATCCTGTCATAGGTACTTTTACTACAAAAACAAAAACAAATTAACACCGTCTATCAAAATATCAACATTCCAAAGTTTTAAAAAAATAAACCACAAATAATTAATACTCGATAGTTACGTATTAAAAAAAAATAAAACAAAAATATAAAAAAGAAGATAAAAAAAAAATCCAAAAAACAGGGTTGCCATACTATATCGCTTCTCTTTCTTGTAGTCTATCATCATATTAACTGGCTTTTCATATATCTTTTATTTCTATGAATTTTATCTATGAAAAATTAATGGTTATTTATTCTTTTATACAAAATTTCTATAAATCAACAAATTAAATAAAAACCTGTTTCTTTTTTGTTTTTCTTTTTAATCTAAGATTATAGTTCCTGTTAGAACAGTCGTTGAAAAATTAATTTAAAACATTTTTCCTTTGAATTTAATTACAGTGAAATTAAAAGTTTCACATTAATTACCGAATTTCGAAAAAAAAAACAACAAAAAAATGAAGAAATTAAACATTGTTTTTTGCCGTGTACAAATAGATATTCTTAGAAAAGAGAAATTTTGCCAATTAAACGGGGTGCTTCGATCATTCATCTGGTTATTTTTAAAATAATAATGAAAAAAAAAAACAAAAATAAAAAACAAAAACAAACAAAAACAAACAATTGTGAAGATCACTGCCTGGGTGCTCTAAACATAATCGTACTGTTTCTTGAATAATAATAATAATATAATAATAATGAATAATAATAATGATAATAATAATTAACAGTAATTAAGAATGTTGTTATAAGAAAAAAAAACTTAACAAAAATACCATGGTCTGAAAAATATGTGAAATTTTTACAACGACTATGGACAAACTGAAAAAAAAAATTCCCCTGATGGTAAGCGATACGTAATTCTACTTGAAATATTTATTTTCTTTTTTTTTTTAATATAATAAATATTTTCAATTTCAACAATTAACGCGTAAAAAGGAAAAAATAGAAGCGACACGGGGAATCTTTACCTGCCTCCCTTCACCTTGTATGGATCATACTTCGAGAGGTAGGCGGGTTACTTTAATTTAATACGCTCGCTGCGGTTTAACCGAGGCGACGTCAGTAAAGGCGTATGATCAAGTTTCTCTCACATCTCAAAGCATCCTCGCGATACCGTTATGTTTTCCTAGCTAGTTTTACGTCTTTTACGCGTAGATTCGATCTGCGCAGTAACACGATTAATTTAATTTTAACATTGCAATTAACTTGACGTAATCTACAATTGGAAATGTTTACTATATTTCTGACTGATTAGTTAAGGGATAAATAAATAAATAAATGGAAGTTAGTTCAAATCGCCTGAAATGTGCCTAGTCATACATTCATAATTGTTTTAATAGCTAGATGTGAAGTAATTTTCTATATGAATGTTCCACCTCGCACACAAGGTGGCGTTGTGATTTTTTCGTGAAAAACATAACCAAAATCGTATCGTGGGGAATTAAGTAACCTTTGAAATAGTTTGTTATAAAAATTTCGAACTTTTTTCGGATACTCGCGTATGATTTGCAAAGTTTTTTAAACTTTATTTTATATAGGGCCTACCTACCGTAACGTAAAAACATTAAGGATTTATACTGGTTTTTTTTTTCCTTGAATAATTTTCTCACTGTGCATTTCTAGGCTTTGTGTTAGCATTACGATAAGTAACTTAACTGAAATAAGTATGTCCCTTCCTTAATGAATGAAAGTGTCTTCGAGGAATTGCCACACTTTTTGGTGTTACGTTACTTACGCCACAATAACGTAAAATCCAACTAATATAAAAACTAAATTTTAATAAATAAATAAATATACAAATAACTAATTTATAAATAAAATTGTGTGGAGTCTGCTTATAACAACACACCAGTATGTTGGAGATTAATATTTGAAGCGAGTCGCGGTGTCACTATATGTGTAATAATAAATAAAATAATAAAAAATAATAAATAAATAACTACGGTTCACACGCGTATAGTAGCGTAATAAAGTACATGTAGGTTTTTACGATAAAAATATGATCGTTGTTATAATCAGCTACTCTTCATTAATTCATTATTATTATTTTAAGGAATTAACTTATTTTTAATTATTATGTTTTTATAAATAATTTGATAATTAATAACCTACGTTTTTTTAAACAACTATTGATATTTGCACCAGGAATTATAGTTATTTTTGTTTTTAATTAACGATACTTATTTTTAATGTTATAAAAAAGTTATAAAAAAAAACATAGTGCATACGTAATATAATGAACTCGTGTCCTGATAGGGAATAAAGTTTGAGATATTTTCATATTTTCCTAAGGGTATTCAAAATAAATGAAAGAATTATTAAAAAAATTAAATACAAAGAATGATCATTTTGCAGGTTTCTTATCCTTATAGAATTAAATCAGTGCATTCCTACCATCGCGCGGGAATAGAGAACCATATAACTCGCTAAACAAAGAGTCATTTGTCCGTTTTTTAATAAATGTTTTAATTTATAACAATCGCATTCATTGTAAATGTTTTGTCTTTCATATGTTTGTTACATGACTGTATTAATGCGGCATTCAATAAATATTTTTGTTTGCAAAAGATACACGTGGTTTCATTTATTTTATTCTATTGTTAACAACAATGAATGATTGTACATTTTAGGAGTTCATCTTTGCCAATTTGATTCGTTTTCATTTTTAAGGTAAGCAGCAGCTTGCGGTCTTCGCTGAGTTTATTAAGGATATCATTAAGTGCCCGAGCCAACCGTTGTATACCTCAAGGTGAACCTGTAAGTTATGCTATCCCAGCTTGTTTTTATAGGAACTAGCCATGAACTACTAGCAAATAAGCCTTTTCGGTGTAGAAAAAGGGGGTAGGCAACCCCTCAGTATTGCGACATACAAGGGGTTGACGCATAACCGTCTCTGCGCAATCTCTGGAGTCTGGACCCAAAGTGCCTATAGCGCAGGCGCCGAAAAGCGAGATTCCCCTCCCCCCCGAGTCTTTCCCTCTTTAGTTACGTCGAAGACCACTTAGATACAACTAAAGAGGGAAAGACACGGGGGTAAAACTTTGCCTTCCATCTCGCCTTCTGGCGACCGCGATACTGCTCTGCTGTTTCCGTGTCCCGATGCTGAGGGATGGCTACCCTTCTTTTACATCGAAATGGTCTATCGCGATTTTCTTATAGAGTGCTGTCAGTTGTGACGTCAGATCCAAGGTTAAACGTCACGAGTCTGCCTTTAGCAATGGGCGGCCATGACAGTTACCGTTTTTTCTTAATGGGAAAACAGTATGGGTGACGTCACACCGGCGCTTCTGACAGCACTCTATACGAGGTTGGGGTTGGAGCATGGTTGACGTCTGGCAACACTGAATCAGTTTTTTTGTCGTCCGTGAGGTTCAATGTTGACAGGATGAACAGTCGTGGATTGTTTCGTTAATGTTCATGTTGCGGTCTGCTGTTTTAATATTGAATTGAAAATCAATTTAATTTCATTGCTTATATTTAAAAAGTGGTTTGATATCAGCGTAATTGACCTTCACTATCAAGGTAAGGAATTCTGTATTGCACTTGCACTTCATATTGTTTTTAACAACGATTAAGTAGTTAGGCCTAGGCTTAGGTTGAGCGGGAAATATTTTTTGATCCGCGAAGGTATAGTAATGTACTTTTAATTGAATTAAGTTTGAAAATAATTTTTTACCCATTGTAAATTATAAAATAATATTAATGAACTTAAGTTTTTAAATTAAGTAAGTTTCATTCTCGAACCTTACAATGGTACTCGCGTAGCTCAAGCTCATACATCCTCATTGACATAGTCATAGTTTATTCAGGTTTTGACCTTTATACGGGTTCAGTGGTTCTTACCAAAAGCGTATAGAAACCATGTATACGCTTTTGTTCTTACTGGAACTGGAAACGTTTTATCAGAATCATGGATAAAAAATAACCATGATTCATCTGTATTCTGTTTAAAATTTAGTTTTGGTTTTAAGAAAACAATGGAGGACGAGGACAGTTCAAAGTTTCCAGTGTCACAGTTAAATGGTTTGTAATTTTTTGTTTACATAGCACTATTTTGTTTTGTAATGCTAATTTGAAGGAAAATCTACCATCTATCACAAAATAGACGCCAGCGACTTACCGGATAGTGATGGAAAACCATGTTGGTTAAAATCGCATTTTTCAAAAATCATAAACCAACTAGAGATTGATAAGCGCACTATTTGCAAATTGAAAGCTAAGCTCAAGAAACATCAAAATGTTCCGAAAAGAGTCGATAGATGTAGTTTGAAGTTTCAGGATTATCTTAGTCAGCATATTGTAGAATGCACTAACTTGTTAGAGTCTCTTAAAACTGATAGTGACCAGCACTGTTCAATTAGTAAAGTGGACTTATCCGAAATTTCCTTTGACCAATCGAGTAAAACGTTTGATGCCACAATTAATGGCTCAGTTTTGGACGATTCTGTTGATATATTTAACATGGTTGATGAGAACAAGGCGAAATCTGATGAAGGAAGTGATTGTGACATTAAAAGTAGTCGTATTCGCACCAAGAAGAATAAGGCCTTAATTGATAGCGAAAGTGAGGAAAATGTAGATAAGACTCTGGATATGAATGAAGAGAACCATGCCACTAAGGAAAAGTCAGAAAAGAGTCTCACTCGCACTGGCAAGAGTAAGGCCTTAATTGACAGTGAAAGTGAGGAAACCATGGAAAAGACTCTGGATATGAATGAAGATAGCAATATCACTAAGGAAAAATCTGAAAAGAATCTTACTCGCACTGGCAAGAGTAAGGCCTTAATTGACAGTGAAAGTGAGGAAACCATGGAAAAGACTCTGGATATGAATGAAGATAGCAATATCACTAAGGAAAAATCTGAAAAGAATCTTACTCGCACTGGCAAGAGTAAGGCCTTAATTGATAGCGAAAGTGAGGAAACTATGGAAAAGACTCTGGATCTGAATGAAGATAGCAATATCACTAAGGAAAAATCCGGAAAGAGTCTTACTTGCACCAGCAAGAGTGAAAGTGATCAAAATATGGATAAGTCTCCGGATCTGAATGATGATAACCACACCACCACTAAGGAAAAATCTGGAGATAGTAAGGCCATAATTGACAGCGAAGTTGACGAAGAAATGGATAAGACTGTGGATTTGATGGAAGATAACCATACCATTAAGGAAAAATCTGCAAAGAGTCTTAAACGCGCCATCAAAAGTAAGGCCATAATCGACAGTGAGAGTGACGAAGATATAGATAAGACTGTGGATTTGAATAAGACTGTGGATTTGAATAAGACTGTAGATTTGAATGAAGATGACCATACCGTTAAGGAAAAATCTGGACAAGATATCACTGAGAACAAAGAATCTGCTGAAAATAAGAGTGTAGATTCTGGTAATCTTAATGCTGAAGGTGATGGAAATATCAGCGAAAATATATTTCAATCTCCAGCAAGTGGTAACGCCATCATTGATAGTGATAGTAGCGACAGTAAGTCCGAAGATGGCGACAAGACTAAGGACAGTAGTAATACTAAAGACAAAACAGCTAGTGATGATGAAATGAAGATTAACTTAGAAAAGGTGAAACAAAACAGACGAGAAAGACTCTCGTCAACATACAGAAAGAAACATGGAAGCCCAAATTCGAAGAAAAGTGACGAAAGTTCTCCTGTCAAATCTGTCGCTTCACCGGTTGCTTTAAATGAAATCAAATCAGTTGACAACACTCCAGTAAAAAGCGCGAAAATTACTGATAGTGATGCTGAAGATCGTGTCAAAACTTCCTCTAGCTTGGTTAAAATTCCTCATGTTACACCAGATCAAACGGGATACCTAACTGGAAATTCTTCTGATACCTTAACGAAACTTTTTCTTTCATCATCTTCTGATGAGGAAGATAAGGAATCAAAAAATGCAGAGAGTAACGGTGCTCTGAAATCAAAAATTACCGAGTGTGTCACTTCATTATCTACTGATATTTTGAGTGGTTATGAAGAAATAAAAAAATGTTCAGTTGTTGTTCCAAAAGTTAATGTTGGCAAATTATTCTTATCGGATTCTGATGAAAACCATACTGAGGTTGTTGAATCGACTGATTTGGAGTCACCCAAAAAATTATCCCAAAACAAGCCCATTTCTAAAAAGAAAAACAATGACGCGAGGTTTTCGAAACAAAAAGATTCGTCATTGTCACCAATTTCACCAATTGTAACTGGTGATAAAGATAATGAAGACAAGACTGGATCCGCGAATAGCATTCCCGACATCTTAGAATCGACAAAAATAATCTCTCCCGATGATAAAGAAAACGCGTCAGCCGCGGAAGGAAGTGACAAAAAATTGGATAAAAACGAAGCTGCCAAAGAAGAACTCTTGAAAGGACTATTGTCATCCGATGACAGTGATAGTTCATCAAAGAAACCAAAAAGAAAGACACGCCAAACTCGAAGTAAAGTCGCTCAATCGAGTGACGAGGACATTGATCTTATAATTGAGAAACATCGTAAGAAGAATGTTAAACCAAAGAGTAACGCGTCGGGTGTATCTGACCAATCGGACAAGGCAGTTCGGGTTAAAAAAGAAGTAGTAAAGGAGGAACGTAAAGAATTGGATTTCGAAAAACTAATGCAAACTGATAGGAAAATAAAGAGTCAGGCTGAAGTTGTTTTAAAGAAATTACCAGAAAACCTAATAAATAAGTACTTGAATGGTGAAATCAAGTCTGTCAGTAAGGCCATACTACACGGAATAGACTCTGATGATGACGATAATTTACTGGATAGAAAAATAGCTCGATTGGCTGAGCTTCCGAGTCCAAATGCGCGTAAAAATACCCCCAATAAACGTAGTTCAGGTTAGTGAAACGCGCGACCGTACAATACGCCCTGTTATTTTACATTCAAAATGCTTTGCAGATAAAGTATTACGTAAAAGGACTCAAGCTTCACCCAAATCTAAGAAGAAATTAATATCTTCCGAATCTGGGTCAGAGAGTGACAATGATGATGTTAAATCTGATGTCTGTTCGGAAACAAATTCCAAGTTCAAAGTAGGAAAAATAATAATTTGTAATCAAAGAATTCGTTTTTGTAATGTTTTTTTTTCTTTCTTTCTCTAGTTGCTGGATAGTGCCGAAGACAAAGAAAACCGTAATTCAAAAGCTCTGAAAGACCTATTGAATGATGATTCTGATAGCAATTCTAATGGTAACGATCAAGCTTAATTTTTTTAATGACCAATCGCGTAATCTTTTTGTTTTTGAAGATTCAATGTCATCATTGGATTCTGGGAAAGTCAAAGAAAAGAAACCCACCAAGACGAAAAATGTCAAAAGAAAAGCTTCTTCCGGAAGCGAACAATACAAAAGTGGCAATGTTAACTCTGAAAGCTCCGATGATTTTGTGGTCAAGAAAAAAAGGCCTAAATATGACAAATTCCTGGGGTTGTCAGTTGATGAATCATCTAATGCCAGCAAAAGAAGCACTAGATCCAGTAGTAACAAAGAAAAAGTCGCCAGCAGAAAATTGTAAGTATACGCTTCAATGTCTTGTCTTTGCCTTGACTTTCTTTAATATATTATTATATTTTGATTTTAGACGAAAAAGGAGAGTTGTTTTGAATTCTGATTCGTCGGGATCAGAGTCAACCTCTTTGTCATCTCTCGATTCTGAAAAAGAAAAAGCCAAAAAGGCACCAGCGAAAAAAAGAAGAAGGATTAAGAAGATTTCAAATTCATCCGATAGTGACGATGATGTAAAGGAAGTAAGAACCCCTTTCATTTCATATTACCTCCTTACTTATAAATACTTAATTGATAATCACGTATGTAATTAAGGTGAATGCCGAAGGAAACACACCCGGAACTCCCGGAGGTAAAGGTAGAAAGAACATCAAAAAGGTGATTGGTGAAGAAAATTTGGATAAAGCGACGAAACGAGCCGCTATGGCTGAAAAAGAACGAAGAAAGAGAGTTCAAGATCGGCAGAAATATGTAAGTGTACATCTATGTTACTAGGACTTATTAGAATTGTTCAATTTTGTTTTGTTTTTTTTATTGTAGTACAATACCATAACAGAAGGAACAGTTGAAAACGGTGATTTAGTCACCAGAAAACTAGTTCTAGAAGTTCATAAAGAGAGTAAACAAGAACTTGTTGAAATTCCTCAGGATCTTGTTGAGAAATTGAAACCCCATCAAGTTAATGGTAAGTTAACCTTCATTTTCATATTGATGTGAAAAACATTGCGCGAGAGTGTGTGATTTTAACTACTAAGTACTTTCCAAAAAGGTGTTAAGTTTATGTGGGAATGCGTTATTGAGTCACTTGAACAGTTAAAGGATGACAAGGGATCGGGATGTGTTTTGGCCCATTGTATGGGTCTAGGAAAAACTTTACAAGTCATTGCCTTCCTCGCAACCCTTTTGACAAATTCGAACATCAATAAGAAAATTAAGAAAGCCTTGATTGTTTGTCCTTACAACACCATTTTGAACTGGGCTCACGAGTTCAAATACTGGTTGAAACACACTGATCTAAAAATAAATGTAAGTGTGATAGATCATACTTGGAAAAATGAAAAGGTATAACTGAACAATTTTTTTTTTTTTTCTTTGAAGGTGTTTCAAATGGCGTCTGTTAAAACTCACTGGGACAGAGCCGATTTATTAGAGAGATGGTATAAGAAGGGTGGTGCCATGATTCTTAGTTACGATGCTTTTCGAAACTTGACTGGCAAGTCAAGAAGCAGAATACCGAAAAAAGTTAAAGAGATTTATTTACAGTGTCTTGTAGATCCCGGTATGTTATTAGTTTTCTATTCTTATCATAGCTTAATCCCGATGACACGTTTAAATTATTTTTTTCTTAACTTTACAGGAGCCGACATTGTTGTCTGCGATGAAGGACACATTTTGAAGAATTCGTCTTCAGCCATTGCCAAAGCTATGGACTTGATAAGAACTGGTAGGCGAATTGTTTTGACGGGAACGCCTTTACAGAACAATTTGAAAGAATGTGAGTTTATTGTTCAAAGAACCACGAATTGCATCTTCATTTACTAATCACCCACTCGTTTCAGATCACACTATGGTTCATTTTGTCAAACCCCATTTAATTGGAACGGAGAAGGAATTTCGAAATAGATTTGTTAATCCAATTAACAATGGACAGTGCGCGGATTCAACTCCGCAAGACGTTAAACTTATGAAGAAGAGAGTTCACATCCTTCACAAGTTATTAGAAGGATGCGTTCAAAGATGCGATTACAGCCACGTTGCCAAATTCCTGCCACCAAAGTGCGAATACGTTCTTAGCATCAAACTGTCGGAAAAACAAATCGCTTTGTACAAACAATACATGGAATTTTACGCCATGAACAAATCAAACGGAAGAATCGAAGCCAATGGGACTCAACTTTTCAAGGACTTTGCCATTCTAAGATTAATTTGGACTCATCCTCTTCTGATGAAGATGAACCAAAAGAAAGTTGATGAGAAGGTACGGAAACAATCATTTATTGACCATGTTCTATGGTGACCAACTTAACGACTTACGTTTCTTTATGTTCTAAAGGCGTGGAAGGCGGAATTAAATGATGAAGATTGCGATGATGAATCTTCTATGGGATCTTTCATAGATGATCGAAGTGACCCGTCCGCCTCAACCGATGATAATGTACAAATTTTGGATGATCCAAAGCCTGGTACAAGCAAGCAGAAACCAAAAAATACGTAAGAAATTAATTTTAAAATGTAAAAAACTAAAAATTGTGTTTTTGTTTTAACTCTTACCTGGCTATCCCTTATTAATTACTCTGGTTGATAATTAATGTAGATCTGGTTCCGAAGATTCGAGTGTAGAGTCAGTAAAATCATCAGGTGATGAAGTGATTTCAAAATGGACCACTAGAAGAAGAAGTGAGTTGATTTTGCTGTTCGTTACAATTGTAAGGCCGTCATATCAGTGGTGTGCGAGTCCCGTTTTTTTGGTTTCGAGCCGAGTCCAAGTATCGAAACTAATTTCTTATCGAGTATCGAGCCGAGTCTCAAAAATACTTTCGAGTATCGAGTATTTAGATTGGTCAAATTTTGGTTCTTTCGAGTAATTGTCGAGTCTCAAATATTGACTTGTCGAGTAGCAATTTTGTAAATTTCTTGAAAATAACGAAGATGTTCAATTATCTAATATCGAACTAGTTCAAAAAGATTGTTAGTGATCAATTAAACATTGAACAATTGATTTTCAAAATAAATGCTCATGAGCTAATCGTCTGCTATAGTTATAAGCCTCGGATTCGAGTATTTAAGATGTTAAAAAGCTACTCGAATCTTTCTCGAGTATCTCAATGTGTTGTTATCGAGTATCGAGTCGAGTACTTGGCTCGATACTCGAACCGAGTACTCGAACTTAACGAGTACTCGCACACCTCTGCGTCATATAGTTAAATTTCGCGATTGTTTGAGGCTTATATACTCCACGCGCTCGTAGAAAATCGTTTTTGAAAATGAAATCATCGGATGCTGTTAAATTATGGGACTATTTTATTAAATAATCTTTATAATTTTTAAAGATGGAACTGCCAAAACTAAGGAAGTTGAAGTTGAACCTGTTAAGGAAGAATTGTGGTGGCAAAAAATTGTTCCGGAAGAAGATATTAATAAGATGGAGATCAGTGGAAAGATGCTTATTTTATTTGACATCCTCAAGGAATGCTCCGCAATTGGTGATAAAGTGTAAGTTAATTAATAATTACTAATTACTCAATACTGAAAATTAATAATTATGATTATCGCAGGGAGCCCGTACCGGTCCTATAATTCCTATAAATTCCTATATTTTTGAACCTGTCCTATATTATCCTATAATTTCATGAAAGGTCCTATAATATCCTATATTTTTGACTTGGTCGAAGTTTTCGTATAGTTTAGCATCAAATTTATCAAAATTTAGCTTCTTTTTTTTTTTATCGAGATCACATTTGAATGGAGACCGAAATTGTGGAGCTCGCTTAGGATTTTTTATATATTATATTATGTTATATTTTTATTAAGTTCTTCTGAGTTTTCAAAGTAAAATCCAATTTGTTATTTTTTATTTTACTTTTTGGGATTTTTCCACATCGTTTAAGCCCAAAATTGTATTATATTAGAGCTGCATTTTTAGTCCTATATTTTCCTATAAAAACACGTGATTTTTTCTCCTATAAAATCCTATAATTCCGGGAAAAAATTCCTATTTTTCCTATAAGGAATTTAAATTTATCGAAGCGTGTCTCGTTACATTTTTTAATGAAATTGAAACTTTGTTGTTGTTGTTTTCTTTTCTTTTCTTTTCTCAGATTGATTTTCAGTCAAAGTCTGTTAACCTTGAATCTTATTGAAGAGCTCTTGTCAGCGGAAGATACCAAAATGCAACAAGATAGTATAATTGAAGAGGAAAGCATGGCATTAGTTGGTTCCCAAGAGAATCCCTCGGTTAGTAAAAACGCCACGGATGCTATAAAGTCATGGGCAGTTGGCTTGGACTATTTTCGAATGGATGGTTCAACCTCGGCAGATCTTCGAAAAAAGTGGATTGAGATTTTCAATGACAGTTCAAACGAAAGGTAATGGACTTGTATTTTTTTTTATTATATGGTGATGGGTAATAACATGTCCGACGTCGCTGTTTATGTTATCCAATATTTTGAAAAAGGTAGGTATCACTTTTAAATTTCAATTTCGAATCGGATTCGGGTAATCAATAATATTGTTCTCGGGACGGGTACCCGAAAATTTGTCGGGTGTTCGGGTATTAAAAATTATTTTCTGGTACCAGGACGGGTACCCGAATTTTTGTCGGATATTTGGGTAATCAAAAGTATTGTTTTCGGATACCTGGACGAGTACCCAAATTTTTGTCGGGTGTTCGGCTATGGGGCGGGTACCCGAATTTTTGACGGGTATTTGGGTAATCAAAAGTATTGTTTTCGGATACCTGGACGAGTACCCAAATTTCTGTCGGGTGTTCGGCTATGGGGCGGGTACCCGAATTTTTGTCGGGTATTTGGGTAATCAAAATGATTGTTTTCGGATACCTGGACGAGTACCCAAATTTTTGTCGGGTGTTCGGCTATGGGGCGGGTACCCGAATTTTTGTCGGGTATTTGGATAATCATAATGATTGTTTTCGGGTATCGGGGCGGTTACCCGAATTTTTGTCGGGTGTTCGGGCAAGAAAGAATATTGTTTTCGAGTATCAGGGCGGGGTAATTGGGGGAGTATTTTTACTACCCTAGTAGTTATTGAATAGTTTGAAAATGACCAATAGAGTAATTTCGGCAACATTGTAATAGAGGATACTATTTGCCCCTCGGGATGGGGATATCACTAAGGTAAGAGATAAAGGGTTATGATGATACCATATATGAGAAAGAAATTACTCTCTATACCGAGCAGGGCTCCCAGAGTACCTATAATACCTATAAATACCTATAATTCCGAGATGGTCCTATAAAAACCTATAATTCGTAAATTTATCCTATAATACCTATATTTTGGATATGTTGGTTAATAAACACTGCGAAAGTTCAAAAACAATCCAAAATTTTTGATTATTTTTCTCGGGAGGTGACGTTTTAAACGCCGTTTTAGGGAGGTCACGTTTGACCAGACACAAAAATCGAGGAGCTCGCTTCGCTCGCTCCGCAATGTTTTAGGTTAAATATTCAAAAAGGCGATTTAAACGCAATTGTTTAATTGGACCTAAACATGTCAGGGAAAATCGTAATAAAAGTTCTAGTCTACTCTTGAATATAATATACTTCCTGTAAAACTCCAATAATTCGTAATTTTAAACTATAAAATTTACATAACATATGTTTGAAGCTATAAATTGATCATTTTTGGACCTAGAAATATCCTATAATTTTGGCCTTTCAGACCTATAATACCTATATATACATTAATAATTTTGAACATATAAAACACCTATAAATTTATAATTTTTAACCTATAAAAAACCTATAAATTTATAATTTTTAACCTATAAAAAACCTATAAATTTACAATTTTGAACCTATAATACCTATATTTTTTTGTGGTTATTGGCTGGGAGCCCTGACCGAGATACACGCAAACCCCTAGCAATAACGCATCCGACGTCGGTGTTGTTCTGTTCAATATTATCGCTGTTTTCATGATATATCGGTTCGTGTTTAAGCTATAAATATTTTGAAAAAAGTCAGTAGGTACCCTTTCAAATTACATATATCGGTATCATCAAAAAATTTGTTGAGATTTTTAAATACGCAATGAATCCGTCAGCATGTGGGAAGTTTATTTCAGTGAAGCAAAATTTACAAATAAAATTACGCTCTTAATATTGGTAACTCTACAGTATCTGACGCTCGTTCCTTTGCATCTTCTACGCTATATGTTAGATAGGACAGTGTACGGCATTATAATGCTGCAATAATACATCTATTTTGGTCTAAAATATATATTTACCCGTTTTTGACTTGAAGATAGACCTTTTTTCTCCCTGAAAATTGAAATGCAATGTTTAAACTTTAAAGCAACCTAAATTTGAATTTCACTGAAGTTGACGTTACTTTGAAATGAGTTTGAAATTTCTGAGAATATTACACCCATGATAAGCGCGGCCGTAAAACCAATACTAGTATACCACATGTAAGAAATTTTATATAGAGACATAACTAGGCTGAAACAGAAAGCAAAATAAAGTTTCTTTAGTATAAAGGACTGAATTTAAATAGATTTTAGACCTTTGATTATCTTCAACAGCTATTGTTATATTCACGTTAGGACTAGTGATTAAGTATTCGGAATCGCAGTCGTCTCTCGAGTGTATCAATGTTGCTTCTTTAGATTTTTTTGCATATATCTCGTGACCAATAATTAGCCAAGACACAAGTAGCATTGAAGTTATCATGCCAAAAAAACACGCCTAAAACACAACACGTGTTAATTGAGATACCCTGCTGCTTCATTTTTGTTTTGTTTAATACCTTTTTCGTGAGTTTTTTATAAAACAATACTAAGATCGCGATTCCACTAAGTGGTCCACGAAGGACTCCTCCTATAATGGAAAACGCTTTAACAACGTTTCCCATTAAGGGCATTAGTAGACTGGCAAATGTTGCCAATGCACCAAACGCGAAGCCTATTGCGTAAAAAAATGGCCCAATTTTCAATTGCCCAAGTATTCTTTATAACAAATTGCGTTACTTAATCCCATGCATATCTTGACCGAAACACTATCGCTTCGCGTAAAATTCGGAAACATTGGTTTTATGAAATCTTCTAAAGCCAGCGCGGCAAACGCGTTTATGTACGAAGAAAAAGTGCTCAGTGAAGCGCTTATGATTCCCGAAATGGCCACGCCTTTCAGAATAGGGTAATCGAAGAACAAGTTCCCAATTGCGTAAACAAACATCTGAAAATTTATTATTTATTCAATCATTGGTGGACTATGAGCCGGGCCAAAACTTACCTGGTCAATTCTGGAAACCCCCGTGTATTTGGTAAAAGTCACTGGGTCGCATTGACCGTATAATATGTAAAGAATTGCCCCAATTAAAACGATCGCGATAGAATTCAGAGAAATGAAAAAGGCAGCCAAAATCACTGAACTTTATGTTGAAAATGATAACGCAAAATTTTATTAGAGAGTATTGATTAGGTCCTGAAGGCTTTATATCTTACAATCTAGCAGCTACGTTAGATTTCACAGCCAAAACTCTTTGCATTGTAGCTTGATTTATAAGAAAGCAGTCTGCTGAAAACACTAGACCATGGGCGATCATGGCCCATATTGAGCATCGAATACCTTCTCCTTCAGACAAACTAAATAAATCGTTAGACTTAACATCTTGGTTAAGTATTTTTACACGTACGATATAGCAGTAAGGAATCCATTTTCCATGGAATTTTTCCAAACATCCCCCATACTTCCAATTTTTATAGTTCCCTGTATAATAACCATACTAGTTGCGACCATAATGAGAACCAATTGAATCGCGTCAGTCCATACAACTGTCCGAAAACCTCCCTAATGTTTTCGTCATTAAAAACTTTCGTGGAACTGGTCACTTTAAAAATTCTAATATTGGACTTACCACAGAACTATAACAGGTACATATAAACCCCAAGACGAATGTAATTATTTGAGTGTTAAATGGTGTAAGGGTTGTTAAAGAAATGACTGGTAGATATAACACCAAGGCCATTGTACATAACTATCGACAAAAGTTGCGTGATATTGAAACCAAAATAAAAGTGTTTCGTCAAACCTACTTTATTGAGAATAAATATGAGAGAAAAAATTCGGCGAATGCAACCATCGAAACGTTCTTCGAGTAACTGCAATAATAATTATTGGAGAATTTTGTACCGCAACATTGTGGGATTGAATCCACCAACACCATTACCTGAAATACGCTTATACTGCGAAATTTCCTATAAAGTGGTACCACAAATAAAGCAACGATGATCATACCAAACGTTACGCTTATAAATACTACGCCGTATTGAACTCCATACGTATAAAAATCAGCCGTTAATGCCGTTAATGAAATTGGTGATATAATAGTAGCGGAGATTGAAAGTGCAACCGGTAGAACGGATAAAGACCTAGTAGCTAATAGAAACTCTGATAATTTACCACCTCCGTGAACATCCTGGGACTTTGTTGTATTCTTTCGTTTGAAGTATAGAGAAATTGCAACGCACAGTGCTAAAACGAACGTGATGAAAGCATAGTCTGGCCACTTAAGATTTGTTTTTGGACTTAACGAAACAGACATTTGTAATTTTTGTACGTGGTATATCGTCGCGTAGAATTAAGTAAATGTTGAGGTGTTTCCTTACTTCGTATATTTATCGTATGTTTATAACATATGTATGTTAATAAGGTGAAGGGCACAAAAATAGAATTCGCGTCAAGGATCGTTAATATGAAACACATGTTGGTAGTAAGAATATTCTCTATTTTAGTTGGTGAAAAAAACCTTTAGCTAATTAACCTTGAACTGGATTTATCACACAAAATTTAGCTAATTCAAATAAATTTTCATGAATTTATATTTTGTAGAGCAAGACTATTTCTCATCTCTACAAAAGCGGGTTCTCTCGGAACAAATCTTATTGGAGCCAATCGTGTCATTATCATGGATGCTTCGTGGAATCCAACTCACGATGTTCAGGCTATTTTTCGTGTTTATCGATTTGGCCAAGTAAAACCCGTATATATCTACAGATTTCTAGCACAGGTAAGGGTTTTTGTTATGGATGTACGGGACCTTTTTGTAGAGTTGGAGGGCGAGCACCTGTAGGGACGTCAGCCACTAACAAAGGCAAAGACTGTTCACTGATATTATCATATCAGCGCCCATAAAAATGCGTCTTGTAAATCAAGTGCATTTCACATACTTTATACGTTTGTTTTAATTTAAGGGTACCATGGAGGAAAAAATTTATGACAGACAAGTTACGAAACAGTCATTATCATGCAGAGTTGTCGACGAACAGCAAATAGAACGTCATTTTAACGCTGCCGATTTAGCCGAACTATATTCCTTCACACCAGATAGTACGACAAAACGACCAACGCCACTTTTACCAAAGGTATATTATTCTTGCTGAAGGTTAACCTTACTTACTTATTCGCAGTTACTTAATACGTGACTTTTAACAAACTATAGGATAGGTTACTGGCGGACATGCTTATCCGACATAAAAACTGGATTGTCAGCTACCACGAGCACGACTCCCTTCTGCAGAATCTTGCCGGAGAAGATTTGACCGAAGAAGAAAGGAAAGCTGCTTGGACTGAATATGAAAATGAAAGAGAAGGCATCAATCAAATCACAAATGAATGTAAGATCACACAGCATGATATATTTATTTATAGTTTTCATCTTTAAAATATTAATTCTGTTTTCAGATGGAGCCGCTTACAAAGTCCATCCACCTCAGGATCTTTACAACAGTATAAAAATCAAGGTACGAAGTAATTGTAGATGTTGTTTTTTAATTGTACTCAAATTACGCAATATTCTTGTACTTTCTATAGTATCCCAAGCTATTGGAAAGTAATATAATCCAAATTTTGTGTAACTACTTGACTACCGCTACGTCGAGAAGAACGGAATTGTATAAGAGGAATAATATCGTGAGTATTGATTGTTATTGAGTAATTGTTTATTAACGACGCGTGCCTTAAATGTTTTTCGTTTCATAGTTTCTACAACAGGGTGTACAATATCCCAAGGAACTAATGGAAGAAGTTCAGGTCTTGAATACTCATATTAATGAACTTGGTAATTATATCAGGATGTTAAGAGAGAGAGTAAGTATCATTGGTTATATTATGAAGGTGAATCTGTTAAGGCTCTTTCAGACGATCCAACTTTTTGACTCAGCTCGATGGGTCAAAAAGTTGTATAAACTTGTCCAACTTTTGAAGGGAAAAGTGTAGTAAATCCTTCCTATTCACACGACTAAACTTTTACCGCCAAATGGAACTTTTTAAGCGCCACCTACCTTGGCACTTACAAAATAACCCGCGAAAAAGGCTTTTTTGTAATTCATTTTGATTGGCTGGAGAAATGAACTTAAAAAGTTGAATCAGCAAAAATTGGATCATTGATCCAATTTTTCCTAGCCAACTTTTTTGGTGACTCAACTCATCCAGCGTCTATTCACACGATCCAACTAGTTGATTCAACTCGAGTTGACCCATCAAGCTGAGTCATAAAAGTTGGATCGTCTGAAAGAGCCTTTAGTATTTTGCTACAATTCATGTTTCTTCGTCAATTGCATTGTTCTTTTTAGGAGAATAGTCAATTCATGAAACAAAGAATGGAGCAAGAGATTCTGAACCAACAGCGAGCCCAACAGCAGAGAGCTTGGCAGATGAAAATGGGCGATATGCAATCAAATCTCCGCGCGGCATTCCAACAGAAATTCCAACAAGGGCAATTTCAGCAAAGATTTGCCCAAGCCCAACAGCAGCAGCAACGATTTGCCAACGCGCAGCAACAGCAGCAACGATTTGCTCAAGCGCAACAGTTTTTTGCTAGACCCCAGGCGAGTACATCAGCGCAGTTTTCGCAATCGCGCAATAATAACACGTATATCAAGAAAAAAATGGCCGCCACCAAACAAAACTTGGAAACTCAAAATAACGCCAATAGCTTAAATAATGTGACGAAACTTTTGAACGATTTAAAGGCGAGAAACGTCAACATTAATGTCGCTAGTTCTTCAGCATCTTCTGATAATAGTCAGACATCGTACAGGGTTTCCTATAGTAGTCCTAAGAAACCACCAACGGAGAAAAGGACAACGAGGGCAAACAAGGGACCTATTATTACCGAAGTTGAAGATGACGATGATCAACCCGTACCCATCGCGTTAACGAGAAACGTTAACGCTCCCGTTATAACCGAAATTGATTAATTTTCTCTTTTTTTCCAAGTTACAAACGGGAATTCCTAAGTTTATATCATTCAGGAAATGTTTAAAAGTGAAATATTATGTCAAGCATTATTTAATATTGTATTAAAATAAATCTATAGTTTTGTGTTGTGGGTTTTTTATAACCTCTTTTAATTAAACGTTTCATTTATAATTGCGGTTTTGTGATTATTCCTTGGCGTTGTAGATCGAGCCGGCGAGCGCGATGTTAATGTTGAATTTACGCGCCATATATTTTATCCAACAGATGGTGTTGACGCCCCATTTAGTTTTAGTAGCCAGGCCAGGATTTCTAAGGAACTTGGTGAAACACAGGTGGCGCAACTTGCATTATGATTTTCAAACAAATCGAATGCTTTTTAGCAGACTACTAGTAGAGGGAATCGCGTCATATCCGAGAGATCATCAGAGTGGTCGCATGCGGAAAACAACGGGTGAAAGCGAAGCGGACGGTACACGCTTCCCCCTACACTTTCCCCTACCGTCCGGGTCTTGGTAGTTTTCTGGGGAGAAGAACGGTCTTTACCCCATTTTCTTGTACGCCGACGAGAGGCCCGAACCTCTGGCAACTTCTTTCCCGATAGAGAGGGGAGATTGTCGTTTGCAAACAATATAGAGGGGGTGAATATTGAGGCCCAGCCAGCCAACCTTCTAAGTAAACGGAGTGGGCTTCGCTATTGACACGGTCGTAACGAGGAAAAGTGACGTTAAATTTACTGACATAATTTTAAGATTCCATCGAAATTAACCCGAAAGATCTCGTCTTTAAATCGTTCTCAAATATCGGTCCAGTGTTTCAACGCCTGAAAAAAAAACATACTTGAAAATGAAAAGACGGCCGAATTATTACGATTCTTCGACCGAAGCCAAGGCCTAAAGCAGAAGTAGAACTCGCCGCGGATCTAAGCCGCCTACTCGTTCTCCGACTCCGAGGCCCTCAAAACGCAGCTGTTTTATCGGCCAAATTTCAACGTACGCTTTCATTAATTTGATATGGGTGAGTACTATTATATTTTTAAAATTAAACCGCAAATACACGCGCTGTAGACGAAATAAATATAAAAATTATTGTTGGCAATATAAGGCATTTTGCTTGAGGCCAACAGGTTTTTTCTTGTCCAGTCCCAAAGCGCTTTTCTGAAACCGCGGATTTTTGGCGGGATATGTAGGCATAGTTTCCCGCACTTACAAGTTAATATAGGCTTTTAGAAATGGATTAGTCTATAAACGTAGATTACCCAGTCTTATAATAACCGCCTGTGGAAACGCAATGAAAGAATATTAAAAAAAAAAGCTCAGCCTGGGCGTTACCTAAAGTTCGGGACCGGAAAATTAAGCGACATTGGGAAGGAATAGGCATAGCCTTTTTCCTGAAAAAAAATTGAGGTTTATTTACCCATGGATTTCCGCGTAAAAGAAATTTCTAGTAGACCAGTTTTTGTTTTCTTCTTTTAGAGAATTAGGCAATTTTACGAGACTTGAAATGCGAGAGCTCATTTATTATTTAATAATAAGGTGTCGTTGACATTTTCAAAAGATATGTCGCTAAAAACACCCAGTTATAAGACAGTACGTAAATGTGACCTCTTTACCTTCACGTGGAGGTTTTAACATTTACCATGTCCAAAAACCGTAGGAGTTGGTTAACCTTGGTAAAAGAAATTACTAGGAATATGCAAAAGACTTTAAAAAAACACCCTATTTTTGAGTGACACGTTCTGGTTTAATTAATTTTATGGGTTTTCTCGCTCGAGGGCAAGAAAAGCCAGAAATAATTTATATACCACGGAGTTTTATTTTATTTTTTGATTATAAAACACAAGCATTCGAAAAGCTTGGACATAGTATAATTATTTGAGGGCATCAAAACTTTTGACCAAAACGAAACGAGTCTCAAAAATTGACCTTGAAAAAATAAAAATAATAAAAAAAGAACCCTATAACCCCACTAGAACGGGGGGGGGGGTAGTTTGGGGGGGGGGGTCAGTTCTGAAAAAAAAAAACCACATCTTTGAAGGTTATTTCTCCCAGTTTTTGCGGCTTTTAATGTTTTTCAACTAAAAAAAAAGCGGGTGGTAAAGTCGCCCAGGATCGGTACAAATTTGTCTTACATGATAAGGATACTTTTAATAGCAAAATATAAAATATAAATTGCAATTTGTGCATTTGTAAATTGCGTTATAATGGAATTTTTGATTATGGCCACTTTTCACGAAAGGGGCTAGAGAAAATTCCTCCCCCCTCACAGTAAAAGTTTTGTCAGGCCTTCTGTAAGTAAAGTTGGTCAAGTACTGATTCAAACTGAACTGCTAGCCTTTCTCTGTACAATCTCTTGACTCAGCAACGGCCTGGCAACACTGGGGGACCGGCAAAAACCCCCTTTAGTGGAAAATATGTATAGTAGGGACGGCAGGGCCTTAAATATTCAACAAAACCGCATGAGGCGAAGAGAAATATTATTTTATTTAAATATTTAATTCTTATTCAAAATTTTATAAGGCAATTATTAAATTTTAGACTTTTTTTTCTAAATTATGACGTGACATCAACCGTAAACCAAAAAGTCTTATCTTTAGCGAGTAATAGCCATTGTAACCAGAAGTTGATTACTTCGAAGTTATTTTTAAAAACAAAAAACATTATTAAAATCAATAGAGGTTGCAATTAAGTTCGTGCAATTCAACCCTGCAATAAAAGCCAGATATTTCAGGGCGCGTCTATATTTGTAGGGCCTTTAATAACCTCAAGTTAATATACATCCGGTAAGGTGCTTTAATTTGGCCGTTATTTGTTTGAGAACAAATGGATTAATTTTACAAATTTCGTTTCTTATTTGAATTTATCACAGCCTCTTCATTTTTAGATAAAGGCTTTTATTTTATTTTTTTTGATATATGGCCTTAAAAGTTGCTTTTCAAGATTTATTATCAACGCTGATATTGTATTATGTAAATATAATTACTTATAACACAGTAGCTGTACATATATATATATATATATATATTAAACCAGTTTGAAATTCGGCGCCTAGCTAAGCTCGTTGAGAATCAATTGCGAATTTCCTTGTTTGTTTTAATGTACAGCTACTTTTGATTAAATTAAATGTATTATATTGGACTATATTGTACCTAAATTATAAAATAACTCTATAATAATAGTGTATATATAGTTTGCTTCTATATATACGTATACCTTACAATCTGCAGGCGTTTAATTCCCACACTATTCTTAATTATCCTTGCTTTTAAATTTTATAACGCCGTATAACGTTACCTTGACTTTACTAATGATGCTAAACGCTGTCATAGCGTTACTATCAGAAAGATAGACAAATTAAGCTGTATATAGTGTGCAGGCAAGTGTTGCCAGGCACTGCCAGTAATTTTTTTGACGGCAATTCAACCGCTAACTACAACTTGTATTAATTATAATAATTATAATAATTATTTATACAAGTCTGCTATGCTACAACAGATTGAAAAGCGTTGGTTCTGTTCGATTCAGTTCCAAACCTGCAGGAGAGCTTCTCTCAATTTCTGACAACCCTAAGGCGCGGTTAAAGTTAAGACAACGGGGGGGGGATTTCTCTAGCCCCTTTAGTTCACACTATCTATAATTGCATTAAAATCTGCTTGTGTTTTTTGATGTCTGTTAGAACGCGTACCTTAGCCTAGTGAAGTGTTTATTGGTCTGTGATACGAGTGTGTGTAGGCACGTTACGTTAGCAGTATAGATTTTTGTTTTATTTAACCGCTGTAAAAGTGGTTCGCATAGTCAGTCTCCTGCGGGGTGTGAATTTAGACAATGAAAGGGGCCTCAAAAATCCCCTGGTATTTGTCTATAACTATTGTATATATTTCCCGTACGGTTTTTGTTTCGTATCAGATACATTGCATGGGAATTATAGGACCCTCATTCCATTGGCTTCTTTTCGGGTTTGCGTTACTAAGCGATATCCTAAGTATTGTAGATATTATAAGTATGATAAGTTAATGGAGGTCTGTTTTCCAGCCCGGAAATGCCCGGGTAGTTTAAAAATAGGCCAGAAATGTCCAGGTAGTTTAAAAGTAGGCCGGAAATGTCCAGGTAGTTTAAAAGTAGGCCGGAAATGTCCAGGTAGTTTAAAAGTAGGCCGGAAATGTCCAGGTAGTTTAAAAGTAGGCCGGATATGTCCAGGTAGTTTAAAAGTAGGCCGGAAATGTCCGGGGTAATTTAAAAATAGGCCAGAAAAGTCCGGGGTAGTTTAAAAATAGGCCAGAAAAGTCCGGGATAGTTTTAAAAATAGGCCAGAAAAGTCCGGGATAGTTTTAAAAATAGGCCAGAAAAGTCCGGAGTAGTTTTAAAAATAGGCCAGAAAAGTCCGGAGTAGTTTTAAAAATAGGCCAGAAAAGTCCGGAGTAGTTTTAAAAATAGGCCAGAAAAGTCCGGAGTAGTTTTAAAAATAGGCCAGAAAAGTCCGGAGTAGTTTTAAAAATAGGCCAGAAAAGTCCGGGGTAGTTTTAAAAATAGGCCAGAAAAGTCCGGGGTAGTTTTAAAAATAGGCCAGAAAAGTCCGGGGTAGTTTTAAAAATAGGCCAGAAAAGTCCGGGGTAGTTTTAAAAATAGGCCAGAAATGCCCGGGTAGTTTAAAAATCGCTCGGAATTGGTCAGGGAATTTGAATCTGAAACTTTGTCGAAACTCTTTGGCTAGAGAAGAAACCCTGCTGGTGTAAACATCAAGAACTAATATTACTTTAAAATTACCCGGCACTTACCCATCCCGTTTTACCCTCAGAACCCCTATTTATTACATGACAACAAACCTTCCTTTGTTGCATTATGACATTTTGAAGGGTCATACTTACTGATATTATGTTACTTCCGAATTTTGAGATATGACGTTATAAAATAATACAATATGCCATAATGCTGACCGAAATTTTTTCGTTGTGTCTGTCAGTATAAAATTTCCTGAAAATGAATGGGATGTAGTTATTAAAGCTACGGGATTTATTCTAAATTTCTCATGAGAAACTGGTTTTCACGTAACATTTGATATTTATCGGAGTAAAAATGAATTTTTTTTTTAAATTATGAATGAATAGAAATGACCTGGACCTGGTACACTACTATACAATATGTAATGAATATATTTAGGTAATAATATTTCTCACAGTTTATGATTACATAGGTATGACGATCATAGTAAAAGTTTAAATATTTTTTTCTTTTTAAATTTTGAAAAAAAGGGTACACCTTTAAAAAATGTATTTGTATTTGTAAAATGGCCAAATGGTCCGCCCCCGTAAATACGTGTCAGTCCGACGTAAATGGCTTTTCTTGACTCTATGGCCTTTCATGTTGAGAATAAATGCACTAGATATACTTAATCTTTGGGTCTGTGGGACGGTGGCGCTCTTTTAGATTAGAACCACCTCCCACACATCAATGGAATAACCGGACGGATTTTCAGACAGAAGTTGATTAGCCTAAAGTTATCGTGTAAGGCGATACAAAACGGATCTCTGTTTTTGAACCTAACCTAACCTAACCTAACCTAAACACAATCCCCGTAAGGTCAATTCCTGCCCCCTCTTTCTTTTAAATTTGCATTCTGAACGTAATCATCCTTGTTCATTGCTTTTACAAGTATACGGTAAGCAAGACACGCTGCGTCTTGTCGCGGGTTCGAACCCTGCAACACGGGATATTTATATTAAAAGTTTAAATACTACCTAATTACGTTATGCAATTTTAAACACTGTCGTATCGTTACTTACTTTCAGACAGACATATCGCTTCTTTTAATATAATTTCACCTTGAGAGACAGAGAGTGTTTACACGATACGTTTCCTTTTCCCTCAAAATGGCGACTATTTTTACAGTGTATGGAAGGCTAGCTGGAAAGGACCTCATATTTGAGTAAAGCCGCGTTTACACGAGATACTTTGAAAACTTTTTGGAGAGGTCTAATCCATTTTTTAAAAATAACAAATTATGCATTTTCTCTCATAAAAGATCTATGTGATTAACTGCAAAAGTTTAGAATTCGACGGATGTCCAAAAAAAGGTTAAAATGTTTTTAAAGTGTCTCGTGTAAATGCGGCTTGAGAGATTTCTCCCCGTTCTCTTTCAACTATGAAGTTGCATTACATAGTTTTCAGACTAGGAGGATTGCTACAATTTACAACCAGAGGCGATTGGCGAAGCTACTTGGTACTGCACTTTGTCTGCCAAGTAGCCTGGCTTCCTGTTGTAAATGCTACCGATCCTTTTATATAGCATGAAAATTACGTATAACGTTGCCATCCATCATATCTTCGTGGTAATATACTTCGGTTATTAATAATTCGATTTAAAGTGTGTATAGGTCCGAATTACGATCGTGTTTTGATGTGACGTGAATTTTCCCCCTTTAGCCACCAGCGCGCGAGCTTCTTCTGTGTACGCGATCTTTCTCTTGACAACACGTGCACTCTCACCCTCGCCGCTGCTTCTATCTTTTCCGGAAATAGCCTTAAGTATACGAATTATCGCATCCGTTGATCCGCGTTCTTTTCCAAATTGCTTTTTGAAGCGTATAGCCTCGCGCAACCGTGTCCTACTAATAACGCAACACGAACGCCCGCTCGTTCGTTCGCTTCGTCGTCCGGAGTTGCCTTATAACTTATAAAGTTAGGCGTGATAAGCCGCATCCATTGTTTTCCTAATGCCATGATACCATCAATTCCTTTATAACATTTGGGAACGTGTTATTTGCGGCGTGTCTCTCTCTCTCTAGCACGCTCGCTGATTGTGTTAAGACCGTTTTAATATCAGGACGTATTTCGAACCATAAAGGCGCAGTCTCCTCGTATTAGCTGCCCTTTTAGTGTCTGTTATTTGCTACTAAGCAGTCTGAGTCACGTGGTGGTCGTCAACTTCCTCTGTATAATATGGAATTGCGCAAATTGGTCTCTTCAACAACCATTTAGAAGGATTGTCGATTTTTGTTTATTTATATTGGTAGTTTTCACTATGGGGGCTAAAGAAGATTCCTGGTCCCCTCTTTCTTAATTTCGGAACTTCTATGTACCAAGTTAGTCAAGTACTGATTCGAACTGAGCTGCTAAGCCTATCTGCAGTCTGTTCGCTCTTGAAGGAAGGAGGGATGGAGTAGCAACCTCCATACCTATAACGTTGCAGTCTGTACCCCCACCTTCGGAACGGCAACGAAGTCGTTCCTGCATGCTCTGCGTTTCGGTAGGGGGTCGTACATTGAGGAAACGTAATGGATGTCCCATGTGTCTTATAAAAATAAGCTAGTTCTCATACGAATAAATGGCACTACGCGGCAGCACTTAACAATCGACTACCGCAGAGTAGGGGCGTGCGCAAGGTAAACTGGGAAACTTTCATTGCCGCAGGTCACCCATCCTCAATTCAACTCCATCTCACCTTAATTCTCCCTGCTTATCTCACCTACGATCCGTCAAAACTGGAAAAATGGCAAACAGCTTTTAATGAAAACTTTGTGTAATTAGTTAAATTTGGTAAGAAATTTCACTGTCAACTTTAAAGTGCATGTTCTAAAGGTTGCGGGCATGGTTTGACTCTACTGAACGATTAAAAGTAACAGAGGCTAAAGTCAGCTCTGTGCTTTGCCCGGAAACTAAAACCTCAAGCTAGGCCTATATAACGTCCATTTAATATTAACCTATAGGGGTTCATAGACGTTTATACTTTTTAATCGCTTAAAGTAACGTATTATTTAATACAGAACCATGAAACCATTTATATAATTCAAGAAAGCTATAGCTGCTGCTGCTGGGTAAATATTTGCAGTCCGGCTATGCATGGAGTCTGCTTTAATTATATTAACGATTACGCCGCGGTTTCATGTCCAAAAAAGGCGTTGTTAAAATTAACTTTTAGCATTTCTCTCGCCTCCCTGAACGCAACGCGAAGGGGGGGGGGGTTTAGACGGGGGTGGGGGTGGGGGGCAAGCGCCAAGCTATTAATTATCGATTCACTTCACGTATTTTCCCTAAAAATTAAGTACTCGCGTAAACAATATTAGCGTAGGCCAGTGAATAAATCGTTTGCTCAGGTGCTTGCTTGCCCATTCTTTCGAGCCTCGTCTATCTTCCTTTTAATTGTTAAACGATTAGCGTTTACATAAAGACGCCTTTTAAGAAGGAGACTTCGGGTGATTCAACACGATTTTAAGTTTTAATTTATTATGGTCTTACCCACGCCTTCGAGTTTAGCGTATATGAAAGCTATTATGCCGTTTTCAATTTGACGCTAATCTACCACCACGGAGCCAGCAATGTTTAAAGAGACTTAGCTGCGATGTAATGCGCTTTTATTTCAAATTTTCAATGTCACTCCAATAAAATTACTCTGTGGAAGATGATTTTAGAATAGCCTTGAAAATTAAAGGAAACTATGGTAGCTATTTTAGTAGGGACACGGCAGTACTACGTCATGCAACGTCACGCTAGCTGAGTTAAAAAATACTAGGAGGGGCGTAACTTGATTTGATTGTGTAGAAAAAATGCATTACATAATGGCCTTGAGGCTAGAGCTAAGGCCCAATTGCCAGGTACAAATTAGTACCCTGTGCCTGTACGTCGGACCCATTCTTATGAAGAGTATCATAGGGTTATGGTACGTGTCAGACTAACTCGGCGACATTTCAAAATTGAATTAGCACGACCCATAAATCTCGCAATTTTCGTTGTGCTTTATAATTTAAATGTTATTAAGTTTGTAATCCAAAATCCTGGTTAGAAACTGGTTCTTGCGGCGTATAACCTAGTTGGGTGGTCGCTATTAATCTTGAGATTTTGCGTATCTTCTTCGTTTGGATGAGTTTATAAACAGCTGTTTATGAAGTGTTCCTCCTCTGGATGAACTCTCTGCTATAATCCTTGCAGTTATGGCCATGAGGCCTTTTGACGGACGAGCCCCCGGGATCTATCATTATCTACTTAGTTAGCTTCGGGATATGAAAAACAAGATCAAATAGGCACTAAAGACTAATTGCATTCATGTTGTAACGGCGCAACCTATTGTTTAAAGTAAGAGACCTAAATAGACTTATCGAGCGAGTTACACCGTCGTCTGCTCTCTCTTTATGTTTCATAAGTTTGTCACTGGTTACTGTGAGCTTGTCATGATGTGACGTAGGTGAGGCGTCATAGATTCTCGTAAAGCGACGCCTGGTGAAGCGGACTAAATAGGAAGATGGACTACAACACTAACCGAGTGTAGTTAATTCTTGCTTTTCGTTCTCGAACTAACTCTCAATAAGTCACTGTAGGATTACAAAATATGGGTAGCGTCATACTTATGGAACATATCTTTTAAACTTTGTGGTTATTGCTCTTTGCCTTAAATTTTACTCCATGCCTCTATGTGTACGTTCTCTGTTCGAGATATTCGAATTGTATTGTCGTTCATAATGCATTGAGTTAAATTAGTATCGGATCTGATCTGTTGTAGGAGCAGGGTATGACTTAACTTGTCATTTGCAGATGTCTTGTATTACGAAACTCTGAACTATTCACTGTTCAGTGAATCAGTTTGCTAGAATGACGGATTTAAGAGAGAGAAAGACTCGAGTCTTGGGTGAAATTTAGGATTAAAATGAAGTAATTTTAAATCGAAAACTTCCCAGTGGAAATTAGTAATCCTTGAAGTTTGGAAGTTTTGTGAAAGTTGATCAGATATTTGAAACTCTTGTCTTGTCACAATTATCAATTACACCATCGAGACTGGACTGAATAATCTCAACAAGTATATAGAGGACCCTCCCAAACGTTACAGATCAGAATTGTACAACTTTGTTTAGGTCTATCTTCTGCTCTAGTTTATTATTCTGATATTTCAAGCTTTTGAGGTTGCATTCGATCGAGGATTTAGCTCCAGTCCGAACGGTCATGCCCAATGCTGAAATTTTTAATGTGTACCGACCATGTTCAAAAATAGGTCGGACCACGGACTGGACTGCCTTCTAAATTAAAACTCGCTATAGCTCAAAAATCATTTAGTTTTGTTTTTCGTTTTTTTGCCCACGCAGTTGGTAAATACATAAGCATAGAAATTGTTGAAGGGATGACTTACAAATTTTAATTCATTAAATTCCTTATATGACGTGGTTTATTTTTGGCACCCTTCAGCACCGAGGGGCTAATCACTCTAGTAACTCGTAATTATTTTAACCAGGAAAATGGAAGCAAACCTCTTTAGTGCAATAATCAAAGGTACAGCTTGCGCACCCATTAAACTAAGTGAATAGAACCTCTCCGTTTAGCGCTTACAGATTTTGCACGTCATACTCCGGGAGTGTAGGTGTTTTGAATTTTAATTCTGCTTGCGTTTGCTATATATTTATTTATTTATTTATTTATTTATGGTATAGCTATTGGACCGTTTTAAACTCTGTGGCTGATTGCTTTCAAATTAAGGGGTTGTTTGTACTTGACAGTGTTGGGGAAGGATATACTAGAGCAAAACTGAAAGGTATATCCGAACGATGAGCACACTGTAATATAGCTGGTATTTTTGAAATTGTAATTTTTAATTTGGAATTTAGTGGAATTATCCAAAATTTATTCGTCAATTGATTTTAATTATGGTTGTTAATATATTCTCAGTTAATTACCAAATTTATCAAAAACAAAAAACATAATAATTGCAGATGGATTCACCCATAATAGAACATTCCATTAAATACCTGCAAACGTTTAACCACAATTTCTGATTTTTCATAATTTATTAGCAAGAAGTGATATCTAGTTTATTAGGGAGAAGGTTTAAGATGCCTAAGTATTCGCGCGCCATAGTCCCAGTCCCCCTTTCAAAATACAAGGGGGTACGTAAAAGCAGGGGTCGGGCTATTTTTCCTTTCCTCAGTCGGAAAATACGTAATTTTTAGTCATTGGCGTCGCGTTGACGTGAGTTTTCAAGAACCAATGAGATGCTGGTTGTAATTTAGAGGCGGGGATTAACACCGGACCTACGTTTGGACTGGAGATAAAATTGGAAATGTGGCCAATTTATACCTTCTCCCTAAAAAACTAGATATCACTTCTTGTTATTAGTTAATAAGCTCCGTATGGCTTTGTTCAAGCTGAAAAGTTCCATATGATATGCTGTAATTGACTTTATAAAATTATAAAATCAAGGATGATCAAGAATGGTGTTGGAATGAATGTATTAAAAACCAAGATCACTCCAATGACGGGCGAATTTACTATCGTATTTCTAACAAAATTTCACGAATCACGACTAAGGTTTGGTGCAGCGGTGATGCACTTTTTTCTCTGGAATGTATCCCAGTCCCAGAACATTAACCTTTTATAGCATTAGGAACAATATTCAATTTCAAAAGTTGTTTTCTGATGTCTGGTTTACCCGACACGTATATACTCATTCCATAAATTTCGTCATGGTCACATTTCGGCGCAGGATGCTATCCAATGTCTCGAGCTAAATAAAGGCAATTAAAATTTGTTAGAAAGAGTATTTGATTGCGTATATCGCCAGGGTTCATATGAAGCATGGTAAACCGGGAAGAATATGTTAAGTTATAGCATAAGTTTATAAGATACGTATGACACTTCCTATACTTGGTAATGCTAGAGACTTTCTGATAGCTAGTTCGAGGGAGAACGGGAGGCGAGAATTGACTAGACTCGGTTAGTTTTGCAGTCCATCTTCCTATTTAGTCTGTAATAAGCCTTTGATAGCGCCTCACTAGGCGAGAATTGACTAGACTCTGTTAATTTAGCAGTCCATCTTCCTATTTAGTCTGTACTAAGCCTTTGACAGCGCCTCACCAGACGTCGCTTTATGAGAATCTATGACCTACGTCACTTGATGAAAAGCTCGCAGTAACCAGTGACTTATGGAACATGTCTTATGGACTTTTGGTTATAGTATAGAAACATGTACGTTCGTTTGGCAGATAATTTTGTACAATACACCACTTCGACATTCTGTTGCGCGCATGCCCGATGCCCCGCGCTCGAAGCGCCGCAAGGGAAAGACTAGAAACTGCTCTTTGTTACCCCTACTAGCAAAAGCGCAACCCCACGCGGTTTTTTCCCTGCCCATCTTAATAAGTACTAGTTCGCTGTAGCCCGCTGTGGCGCCCTAGGTAATGTCAAAGTGGTGTATTCTTCAGACCGTGAATTCTATTTGATAGTCGTTCTATTTTAGATTATAAAACGCTACTTCATTGTAAAATGATACAACTACTTGTTAAACGCGGAAATATAAGTGAAATTGTTTTCCTTCTTTTTAATTGCTTACGAACCATGAATTCTACCCTATGAACTCTGGAATACAGAATGGCTGAACCATTTTTTTTCGACTCGACTCTTATAAAACAGTTTTCGACCTATGTACCGTAGGCGCCGCGCGTATGTTCCTTTGTTATCGTCAAGAATTTTTACGGCTATCATGAAGTACTTCTGGAGCGCGTGGGCGATAATCCTTGCAGTCTTTTTCATTTCAGCCTTTGTACAACCGCTTCCACGCTTAGTAGATAAAAATAGAAGGTTGTCCGAAACTCGCTACTACCCTTTGCAAGATTAGTTTTTAACTTCCGGTTTGGGCTGGACGTTGATGATCCTGACCGTTATGTCAGTCAGGACGCAGTACTAGCCAAGAAAGTTAGGACGCGTTTGCTTAATTTTCTCCCCAAAGACCATTAAGTCCGTCTGTATAGTACAGAGCGACCACGTGTACGGGATTTAAGAGGTTACCGCCCCCTTTATGGAGAGTTCTTTGGTCAAGGCTGCGGATGGCGACCACAGGCACTAACGAAAGGTTATGGCAGCATCCACAGAAATGTCTCTAGTAAATTCCGTACTAAATATTAACGATATTGGTTCAAACTTACGTACGTTATTCCCTTAAGAAGTGTATTTTACATTTTGGATCACCATTTTCTAAGATGGCGTTGGATTGGGAAAAAAAATCTTTATTGGTGTCTAGCTATGAGTAACATCCCTAGAAAATTTTCAGCTTGGTAGAGAAAACCATTTTGACTTGACGTTGATTTTTTGAGGCAATCGATCGGTCAGTACTTGTACTAATACAGATATAGGTTGAACTTACTCTCTTGGCCGCGCAGTTTGATCCCAACCTCCACACGTTATCTATGAACCTATCTGCCAAAGGCAATGCTTGATTTCGGCCCAGGAATCTTGGATCAGATTTTGGTCCACTCCCATTCTTGCCCCGTTTGTTTTTAGCCGCCTATAATGGTATAAGGTCTTGAGTTGAGAGTAAGAAGAGTGAGAGAGGTGTTAATGTACGAGCATCCGAGCGAGTAATTGTGTTTTTACCCCGTTATTTCGGATTTATTTCTTATCCACGAAACGTCTGTTGAACCAAACACACAAACCAAAGTTTTGACCCTCGCGTAAGCTTTAGCATTTGGGATTTAACAACATTTTTAGTCTTTCTTTTTGTTTTTTATTTCCGGGTGAAACACGAGACTGGCGTAGGCGTAAATGCTCGCTTTTCGAACCCATTATATCATTTGGAATTAATGAACAACAACGCACCATTCCCGAGTGTTTCCCGCATTCTTTTAGTTTTCATTTAATTGGTTTGTTTGTTACGTATTATGTCTAAAATCCAAAAGAAGCAAAACTTTGTGTTGTTTTAGACCCTGTATTCAGAAATTGTCTATGTATAAGCAATAAGTTTCATAAGTGTAACACTACCTATACTTCGTAATGCTAGAGACTTACAGCTCGAGCTAGTTCGAGAATGACAAGCGAGAATTGACTACACGCTCGGTTTTGCAGTCCATTTCATTTTCTTATTTAGTCTGTGCTAAGCCTTTCACAGCGCCTCATCAGGTGTCGCTTTACGACAATATATGACCAACATCACTTCATGACAATATCTCAGTAACCATTGATAAACTTATGGAACATATCTTATCTTATAAACTTATGATATGAGTAAAAGTCCTGACTAACTTCCTGATTGATAATGAACGCCATGCCCAAGCCGCTTTACCTACGAAGCTGAAATTTTGCACTGATGTTACTCTTACGCTGTTGGTACGCACCGAGAAATATTGCCATTTTAAAAAGTGGCGGATAGAAAAGTAAAATATTCTTCATGGAATAACTTAAGAGCGTTTCAATCGATTTCACAAATATTTAGTGTCTTTTCTATGCCATATAGAGCGGCTTTATCTTTTTGGACCGCCATTTTTCAAATATGGCTGCCAAAAATATTAAGAAAAAGTTTCTAACGGGCAACGCCGTGCCCTTTTTCCCGTTAGTACCGTATGGCCACCTATAAATCCCACACAAAAGCTATTTTTAAAATAAGTAAGAGCTCTTGTTTTGGAAAGTTGTTCTTTACCTCTACGAACCAAACTGGATTATGCGCGTATGGTTTAAATAAATAAATCTATTGTCTAACCGCCGTTAATACTGATTTACTAATAGCTTTTTTTTTGCTATGAAAACATGGTTAGATGCGGGGCCGAAACAAAGCTCCAAAAAGCTTTCATCTGTTTATAACCCTTTGAATTTTTAATTACTACTTATATAGTGCAATTTTTTGCGCATATACAGACCTTGTACTTATATTAGCCTGTTTTTATGACTCGTCTTTTATAAAGCTTAAATTTAGTCATTTAAATTCTGTAATATTAATGACTATAGACAACCCTTTTTTAAATATATATATATATATATATATATATATATAAATGTCTGAAATATTCGTTCCAAGAAATTGAATAATTTATTATGCATTGTTCTTTTTTTTTCATGCGAGGGTTTTTGTATAAAGAATGTAAAGTTCTTGATTCAGTTACCGCTGTAAATTAATAGAAAGTTATCAATTGATGCGAAATTTTCAAGACTTTTAGCTGTTTTGAATAACGTGGGTGTTTGAAACAAGGAGTATATACGGCGAGGAGAAGACAAGTGGAGCCGCAGATCACCGAGACCATATCTAATTGCCATAGTAAGAAAAATGGCGGAGGATTCTAAGATTATGTGTAGTTGGTTCATGACATTTAACGAAAAATCACTTTGTTTTCGACTGTGACGTAGGTTCGCTCCGCCATTTTGAATACGATTATTTCTCTAATTTCTAGCTGCTTCTCGAATCAGAGTAAGTCTTCTCCTCCTCCTCTCATCATCCTCCTTGTTCAGAAAAGCGTCGAAAGGTCAAATTTCGAGTGGCCTCGAGAGTTTTGAAAACTTCGCGTTACTCTTTTTTGGATGCAGTCCATTAACGCCTTTAGCAGACGTCTTTCTATAACACCACCATACTTCTTGCCTTTGTATTTTTTATATAATGGCGGTTTTATTCGCGTTAGATGTATGTACGATTTGGCCTCTAAAAGGGATGTATGTATTGGACCTTTCACGCCGAAGAAACGAGCCGGGGGGGGGGGGAGAGACGTTCCTAAACACAAGAATTTCCTTTCTTACAATTTAGTTTGTTCTATCAACTGCATTCTCTTGGCTCTCGCAACGCATCGGGTGGGTCTATGACTCGAATGTCAGAAGTATTAATGGTCCTTATAATATACTGGATGGTCAAAAGTCACTAACCCTTATCTTTCGTTATACCGCGTGTTCATTTTGATCCAAGTTTTATACATTACGAGACAGCTTGAAATTTCAAGGTTTTTATTACGTAATTGCAGGGATAGATTTAATTTTAGAAGTAGGAATGGAGAACAGAGTAATATCTGGGCGCGCGTCAAAGTCCCGGACCCCCTTCCCCGGGACGGGGGGGGGGTATGAAAGAAGAGGCGGGAGGGTCATAGCGACAGAGGTAAAAAGGAATTACGTTTATTTTTCGCCGTCCCCATCAGCAACGTCATCAAAACGTAGTTTAAAACTGAGTTAATAAGATAATTTAAACTTTTTGTTACGCGTTTTAGGGAGGGGCTCTTTACCGGGTTATGAGTCGGACAATGATGTAAATACTAACCGTTCTTCATTCCTACTTCTAAAATTAAATCTATCCCTGGTAATTAATTGAAAATAGTTAAGGAATGATGTCTTTCTCGGTTCATGAAGTCGGGGAGTTTTCTTACGCGGAGATTGCCAAAGAACATGTTATAATGGATGTGAAATGTTGGTTAACTTTAAAAATGTCATCAACGTCTGGGAATTTCATATTGGTTGGGTAATTTTTCTATATTAGTAGCACGAACTCAAATTATTAGTAACTTTAAGTTATTAGTCATTTATGAACAAAAAAAAAAGTCTGGAAAAATTACTTCCGATGATCATTGAAAACATGGAAAAGTAGGTCTAGTCTAGTAGAGTTTTAAAATGTCAAATTTTCTAAAACACGGATATATCTGAATTTGTCAAATCGGGTACTTCATTCGTGAAGTTTCTCTTTTTCTTTTCTTTTGACAAGTACTTAATGTTACGTGTAATTGATGCGCTAGAGATGAATTCTAAATTATACCAAGTAGCCTATACGTCAAGTATGTCTTGGTGACCCAAAGAGAGCCCCATTTTTTTCTAAAGATAGTTTCCAAAAAAGAAAGAATCGTCAACATAAAGCAGCCAGCCCATATTCATCCGAATTCCCCTTAGGAGATATCGGAAGTCTTCTATTTCATATTACAGTTCACTTTATTTTCCCACTTTAGCCTAGAAGCCGCTTGTTTCTCTTATAGGCCTTGGTGCCTTTTTAGAAATGGAAGTGTCACACTCCTCTCCATATTAATCATATCATCATCATCATCATTCGTCTATTTCTATTTCGATAAATGTATACTACTATATGTTGTAGCCGGAATGTATATTTATATATATAGATATATAGTTTTCGACGCGATTTAGGGGCCTTAAGTTTCTATTTTAGAGGGTGTCGCGCGGAACACAGCTGTGTGTTGTACATTCAGTTGTGGACGTAGGCATACAGGGTGTTTCTGATAAGTCTAGTTGGCATAAATTATTATAGGGCGATTTTGAGTCGAAAATGTAACTTCTATCGCCATTCTGCCCTGAGGGTCACTGTTTTCAATTAGTTAAGATTGGATTTACTATTTTATGGGTGACCCCTTAAATTTAATTAAGAAACTGAGAGACAGTGATTTATAATTTAATTAAGGGGTCATCTCTAAAGCACTCCAATTTTAACTCTAAAACAGTGCACGCCCGGACAGCAAAATGTTGTAGATTCCACATTTTTGACTCAAAATTGATTTCCTATTAATTTATGGTAGACTTATCAGAAACACCCTGTATATCTGTTGTATAATGGCGTTGATAAAAAAATGCTATAAATATTACGAGGCATGTTACGACTTATGAATCGTTATGAATGAATAATATCTGCTTTGTTTGTCTTCCTCTCTCTGTCTCACTCTCTCTCTGTGTGTGTGTGTGGTCAGATCGATATGTTGGAATATACTGTAAGGTATTTTTTTTTTCGAGATTGTATATTTTGTTTCTTTATACTCTTTCTGAAAGAGCTTGTACACCTTTAAAAGAGGCGTAATGGTCCATTAGATGAAAGTCAGTTGACATATTTTAATATCAAACACTGACTTTATTAATCCAAAAAATAAGATTATAACGAATAATATGAAGACCATCGAAACAAAAATTAACGCGAGCGCACGAGCTAATCATAAAATCTCTATTTCAGCTGTCGTTTCAACAGGACATTAGGGTTAGGGTCATAAAGTTTCGGGTATGGCTAAGAGTTTAAAGTCTAGAAACGCTCATTTAAAAAGGCATAGAAAGTAAAACCAGAGTCCAGGGATCCCTGGTAAAACTAACACGTTATCAACAATTGGGGAAATGGAAGGAAAAGGCCGCGTTGTTACAGCGGAAAGTTTCAGGTATGGCTAAGAGTTTTAAAGTCTAGGAACGCTCATTTAAAAAGGCATAGAAAGTAAAACCAGGGATCCCTGGTAAAACTAACACGTTATCAACAATTGGGAAATCAAAGGAAAAGGCCGAGTTGTTACAGCGGAATGTTATGGTTAATGTTCAGTTTTGGAGTTGGCTGTGGGTCTATACTTTTTGTACTAGCCGGGTAAAATGTAGGAGTGAATGTTCAGAATATGATTGCGAATTGCCAAATTCCTGGATACCAGTGACTGCATTTACTGAGAGAAATCAATCACACGTATTACTTCTTATCTCCAAAGTTCACTTTTGCCACGCGTACCATGCGAGATCTTTGACCCTTTTTACGATCCCAATCCGATAAATGACCCAAAAAGAAGAACCCCTAAAAATTATAATAATCAATTTCACAGTAAGCCATCCCACTATGAAACATTCTCCACGCATCATCCATGAATCCGTGCTGTATTCATCTTTTTTTATTATTATTATATAACCTTATATGGGTAATTTGATTAAAAAGAAAACCCGGCAATTTTAAAGGCCGACTTCCAGCGAAAAGTGTTCTAGCGAACTGAAAACCGACCATCGAGAATGGAGCGACTGTGCCGATTTTCGAATCCCCGCTGGGGCAAAAGTTGGAAGGGTTCTAGCTAACTGAAAGCCGTGCAATGTGGTTCTAGCGAACTGAAGATGAACAATAGAAATCCTTTTAAATTTATTTCCTCTCGAATTTTTGCTTTCCCCTGAAGGCAATTCTCTATTGTGTATCTTCAGTTCGCTAGAACCACATTGCACGGTTTTCAGTTAGCTAGAACTCTTCCAACTTTTGCCCCAGCGGGGATTCGAAAATCGGCATGCACGGTCGCTCCATTGTTAGTCTCGATGCTCGGTTTTCAGTTCGCTAGAACTCTTTTCGCTTCATGGAAGTCGGCCTTCAAGAAGTAGTGTTTGGTTTAGGTAATCCAGCGTAAGCACGTTAGCCCACAATCCGATTCGGAGAGTGAATAACCGTGAAGGTTTTCGACCTATTTCGGTAAGGTTTTGGGTTGTTTTAAAGCCAAAAAATGCGTCAAATATGGCTCTAGCTATTCATAATCAATTAACGCGGAAAGCTTCCCCCGCTTATCGCAATGCCTGCCGGTATTTTTACCTCTCCGAGTGACGTATGTCACGGAGAGGTTCTAATTTCGACGTGTCTGTCTGTCTGTGTGTCTGTCTGTTGTTACACCCACGTGACCGCGTTCGCAGTTTGCAAATCGGAGCAAACGTGTATTCAATTTCCAGACCGCATTTACAGTCCCGGAAATTGTATTCGACTTACAGGCTATTACTCCATTGCCTGTCTAACAACTCTGTTCATTTGTCCACCCCACATGGACACCAGTCTGAACTTACTGGCCTCTAAACATCACCATCTTCAAGTCTTTCGCCCATTCCACATGGACACCAGTCTGTACTTACTGGCTTCTAAACACTACCACCATCTTCTATTCTTTGTCCATTCCACATGGACACCAGTCTGTACACCTGGCTTCTAACACCACCATCTTCTGGTCTTTGTTTTTGTCCATCCCACATGGACACCAGTCTGTACACCTGGCTTCTAATACCACCATCTTCTGGTCTTTGTTTTTGTCCATCCCACATGGACACCAGTCTGTACACCTGGCTTCTAACACCACCATCTTCTGGTCTTTGTTTTTGTCCATCCCACATGGACACCAGTCTGTACACCTGGCTTCTAACACCACCATCTTCTGGTCTTTGTTTTTGTCCATCCCACATGGACACCAGTCTGTATACCTGGCTTCTAACACCACCATCATCCTTAAGGTTAAGACATACGCGGCGATCGGCTAGGGTTACGAGAAACGTCTAGCCTTCCAATGGAGGGGTCTTCCTCCAAGGTTCACGCAATTGCGATGTTCTTATCTACAGCTGCGATTCGAATCCTTTATATACTACCTATTTGAATAAGGCGAAGCAACCGGCGTATGCTTCATTTCAAACGCCAATATTAGTCAAGTCTCTCAAGAATGTTTAATTGTTCTTTATCAAAACGATGTAACGCTCAATAAGGCAAACAACTGACGAAGAAAATATTTAATATTAATTATATTTATTTTAATATTTAAGATAATCTTGTTTCTCAACTCAAAATTAATACGGAAAGAGTTAAAAAGCAGCTTATGTTTTTGTCTGTGTGTGTCCGTCCATTGTTACACTAGTGCGTCGCGTTAGCAGTTAGCCTTGTGTTGATGTGTTAAGAAATCATACAGAACCTTAATATTCCCTTTTTCCATAATATAAAGTGAATATGTGGAAGTATTTTTCGTAATTATGATGCATTTAGTACTTTTGTAGCTTTAAAGCTCTGTTTCATTTTGATATTCCAAAGATTTGTTTTAATATTGTTATTTGGAATGGCTGTTTATATATTACTTAAGCTATACTACATCTGTATATAGAATAATCCTTGGTTTAGTGACTTCATGAAGAAATCTAAGACCTTGACTCCGGCGGGTATAACAAGTATTATCCGCAATAGGCTTAGTGAAACAAATTGTAAATAATTGAGGCCTGAGGTGAAGTAAACTTTTGGCTTTGATTTTCGTGTCTGAAATGAAGAGACATTAACGGTTCAGAGTGAGCCGAAAGTTTAATACACTCTTAAATAATCAGGTTAAGATTTTATAATAGAGGAAAAGATCATGGTGGCAATTAGATTAGTTAAAGGGCTAATGGTAAACGGGTAGTAGCTACTGACTTATTATTCTCTTTATGGTGCGCATTAACTATTAGTGCGTCTAGGTACAATTTAGCTTTGGTGTTATTTAACGTTAACATTCATGTTGGCAAACTAAGAATATTGTTGAGGTGAGACGAGACGATAGTGTTTACACTGCAAACCAGTTGTGAATGTAGCTATCATAATATAGGGTAAACAGCTGAAGCGTAGACTTCATTTCCTGTTCTTTTCCCCATTGACTGATTTCCATGTGTCCAAGATTTATCCTTATTGGATGTAAAATGTCGTCTACTTTACTGTTCGCTTTGTTTGGAATACTGCTTCAATATTTCGTAAATTTTTACTTCAAAAAAGTGAAATAATTCCATATCTAGGTAAATAAGTTTGTAGTAGTAGACCTCTTGACTCGGAGAGGTAATATTTTGGTTTTCCCAACTTGTTTTTTTTCTGTTTTAGTATAGCCGTGTAAAAGCCATTGAATTCGTGCAAAAGTCTATATAGTTATTTATCTTATCGCAAAGATTCTTGGCGGGGGAGAATGCGTGCTATGCCAGAAAGAGGAAACGGTAAATTCAAGCACTTGAAGAAAAAATCTCTTTTACAATACGCAGAATGGAACTGATAACAAAAAACCCCAACCCGTTTTGTTATTTAAAAAGTTAAAAGGACTATATATATCTTTTTATGTTTGCTTCCCGAAAGTGTTGTTTGTCCTTTTGCAAGCACTGATTGGTCTTATTGTCTTTTAAAAGTATTTTACCGAAATATTCATTTGAAAATTTGAGGAGTAAATTCCTTTTCTACGTAAAAAAGGGGTAAGGCAACCTTCTATAGGGTGCTAAAAACTGGCTACGGGGAAGAGATAGTCTGACGTCACGCAGCCCCCTCTGGTTGGCATTTTTGCGTGTAGAATACTGTTTCCAACCGTTTGGGGGATGAAACTCCAGTAAGAGATAGAAGGGTGTGACGTTTCAGGGTCAGAACTGTTAGCTCCTTATATTGGGACATACAAGGGATGGGTTGATACATTGTCATCCATCTCTGCATCGCACTCTCCTGATACAAAAAGACTACAGCGCAGGCGCCAAAAAGCGAGATGGAAGGCAGAATTATACTCCGTGTCGTTCAATCTTAGTTACATCGAAATGGTCTATTTGAATGGGAGCTATTTGGCATTAAAACAGAGAATACTTGTGCGGTGCCGAGATTAGATACCTTGATACGCTTTAGGGGCTTCTAAAATTTACATTTATTGACGTCACCATGGTTTAACCATCGTGAGTTTCTCAGGGTACTCGCGTACATCACTAAATTTCATACGTAAGCAGTGGAGACGGTGGAGTTAAAGATTCCTCGAGTCGCTTCTAATTTTTTTTAGTAATGCAGCTTAGCATCGCGCTCGATGCTTGGGTTATGTTGATATGAATAAACGGATATATCTCTATAAGTATCGTCTGTTTCACCTTCAATTTTCCTGCGCAAACCTGTCTCAAGTACCTCATCACCTTAAATAATCTCTTATCTCTTATCTCATATAACATTCCATACCCTTTTTTCTTTTTTGTCTCGTATTTTTACTTGAATGTGATATTATGAAATAGAATGACTAATTATTGATGGCACCATACGAGGGGCTAATCACTGTCAGATTCCTCGTAATCCCTTAGTTACAGACAAAGATAGAGAGTGTAGTACACCAATTACGTTGAGTCACTGGCCTCTCCTTTGTGAACATCATTATCTGCTCTAAAATATGCTAAGTTTTACGTCAGATAGACACGGATATTGCGACAAGATCTTAACTTCTTAAGAGGCACCGCTCCGGCTTTGCGTGAGACTGGTATTTTTCTTAGGCATAAATAAATACGCGGATAAGCTTTAGTTATAATCAAGAAGCGATATCTAGTTTACTAGGGAGAAGGGATAAATTCACCACATTTCTAGCCTTATCTCCAGTCCAAACGTAGGCCCGTAGTTAATCGCCGCCGCCTATGAATTACAACCAGCATCTCATTGGTTCTTGAAAACACACGTCAGCGCGACGCGAATGACTTCCTTTTACGTCCCCCTTGTATTTTGAAAGTGGGACTGGGACTATGGCGTACGAATACTTAGGCATATTATAGCTCTCCCTAGTAAACTAGATATCGCTTCTTGTTATAATACAAAAATATTTGGCTGATAAGATAGTATTATCCATTGGAAAACGGTTAAAACTACCCCCTTCAATGAAACTTCAAAATTGTTTCTAGAAAATGAGTCAGTCAACGGATAAGACGACGTAAGGTTAAAGCATTGTTTCCTCGTTGATTTCAAATTCCTAGCTTGAGAAGCGTGGAGTGGGCCCCATTGTTAGTCCTGATAAAGAATTTTGGAGTTGTTAGTATCGCAATCGTGGTTACCGGTTGTGGGTATACTCGCTGTGTGTGTGAGATTAAAATCTCAATTGATGCGAAATTAGTGTCGATTAGTTACGATACAGTTATTAATTAATTATTTAATCGATATGATCTATTATTATTGATTTGGTAACTGATACTGTCTCCCAAACCCTAATTAACAAATTTGAATTCGAGAAACGGTAATCGATAGCTAAAATAGAGCAATTTAATTAAAAAAATATTTCGGGATTAATTAATTTTAAGGTGTTATCTCGGTAACCTAATTAGGACATCCCGAGAACGTTAGGTTTCTATTAGATCATACTTTTTGTTCTGGGTCGTTTATAAGCTTTCCAATATGGCGATGATGCGAGAGAGTCGGGATTTGATCATTCTATTCTATTAGCTGGAAGGCTAGCCAACTCGCGCTGCCTCTAGCGGTACTTCTTGGCGCAAGGAAAATAGCCGAAGATGGCGACTTCCTCATCTTAATACGATATCTATAAAAACTGAGCTTACACCGACGTTTGATCAGAAGTAAGATGAGACTAGAAGTGAAGGGCTCTAGCATTGGTAGTAGATCCAGGCACTAGTGAAAAAATTTGAGGATTTTATGCCGTTTCCATCGCGCCTACACTACAGAGAAAAAAATTGGTTGAATTCCTACCCCCTTCCCCTCAACCTAAAGCCGCGGAACACGGACGCCTGTGCTTGAATCTAGTTCGGCCGTCTACCGCCACGAGCGTCTCACGTTTTGGAGGGAAAATTCAGAAACCGCTACTAGAGGGCCAACCGTTGGTGTCTTGTCAAGAATATTCACTTTCGCCGAGTGAAGAATTTGGTTAGCTCGATACTTCTAGTCTCATCTCACTTCTGGTTTGGAGCGTTCCTAAGATTCTTGGCTGTTAATTTTAGACTTATAATGGAGCTAAGATAACGATGAAAACCTGGTTTGCTATTGTAATTCGGTTCCTAGTTCTAAGTTTTTAACTTAGTATATGAGAATTAGTATCATTCGGTGTCAATTAAGTTTGAAAATGATAATTTCCGTATTATTTGTACGCCGTTAACTCTAATGCGAATTGCTTGATGTGTACCGGTTCATCTTGTTGTTGTATCGTTTCCCACATCGCAGGCTTCCATCATCTAAATAGTTGGCATACTAGCGGTTAGAGTCGCTTTGGCTCTGTGTATTGGCTCTTCCTTTTCTCTTTAGTCCTATTCCCTCTCGTCTGTCACTGATAATTGGAGAAAGTAGGTCCGTGACGATACCATTTCGTGTCGTGCCAGCAGCAGCAACTTGTATATTTTCAATTTCGTTTTCTGTTTCTCTCTTTCGTCGCGACCAACTTCTCTTTTCCTTCTCTTCTCTCTTTTATTGAATCCGGGGTCTTTTTTTTGAAAAGGGAAAAGCTAATTGGGAGGGTGGAGACTCACTCAATGTCCCGGGGTTCGACGTGTTGTCCGAGTCTTTCGAGTGGTGCTGGTCAGTTTGACCTCCGTTCACTCCTCCCTTGGAATCCGTTTCAATCAAAAGAGCTTTTGATTGTTGTCGTTTGATTTTTTTTTGTTCGTTCTGTAAGTTCGTATAAAGTAAAGGTGCAAGGACTTTGTTAAGAACAAGGACATGAAAAGCAACATATGACGCAATTGCATGACCCATACTTTTTGGGGGGTGTAGTAGTAAAATGTCGAAATTCCACAGTTCATGTTGGAATTTTAACTAATTTCGCTATTTGGAGTTATCATGGTTATAGAATTAGCGTTTCTTACTATCCGAACATTACCGGTAATTAACCAAATTCCGCTTTAAATTACCCCATTTATCAGGATACGTAATCTTAAGTATAATAAAAGAATTACTATGGTCCTAATTTTATGTTAACGATTTTATTTCAAGCCCTGATTTGATCAGGGAGGAGAGACTTGAGAGGGAGTGTTGATCTAATGCTAAAAAAGCCGTCATACAAATGGTAAGAGGGGAAAAAAGTGAGGGTAGGAATTTCTATCTCCGTTCCACGATTTTAGCTAACGCGCAGGCGCGAGTGACGTCGCTTACTACCGCCAGGGAGGAGAGACTCAACAACACTTCTTATAGTTCACCATGACGGATATTCAAAAACAACCTTCCTCTTCTAGTTCAAAGCCGGTTTTTAAATTTGACGCATGCGCGCGGTCACCGCGACGAGTGGCAGAGCAGCGCCGGAGAGAAACGAGTTTAGCCACGAAGCGAACGAACTCGCCTATTCACTTTATTACTCCCTCTCAAGTCTCTCCTCCCTGATTTGATATATTTTTTGGCGTTCAGAAGTTACTTATTATTACCAGCAAACTCTTCAGTGAGGACCAATTCTAGTCCATGCAATTTGAAGAATCTCTAGTCCCTAACTTGAGTCAGAAAGAGAAGACGATTGCTTTTTACGAGGGGGGTAGGGTGGAGGAAGGAAAGTTTCTAGTGCGTTCGGTGGCATTTATCGATACCGATTCCCGGGCAAGCAACTACCGAATCGAACTTGGAAAAGTCATTTCCAACTTTTGTCTCTTTCGGTTTCTAGCTATAGGGTGTAACGGGGGCGTGAGTTTAAGCTGCTGAGAGAGAGAGCATGGCGTGTTTTTGATCTTTCTATCTCCGTCTTCGTCGAGGGGAAAGAAATGAAGAAGAGCGAGCAAGGCAAGCCCTTGCTTAGTAACAGATGTTTGTGAAAACGAGAGAGCGATATTCTTCTAGCCCATGCAGGTATACCTTGCTTCATTTGATAGTTTATTTGGGTCATTCTCAACGTGGATTTGACAAGTCTCCGCTCTTTTTTTTGCGCCCCACAACTCTCGGGTCGACCCCTTCAACTTTTCTTGGTAATTAATGAAAGTGGGGGCATAGATATGAGGGGGGGGGATGATGAGATAACTGTGCCGTGTTCGAGAGCGGTTTTACCGAAATCTGAGATAAAATAATGCGTTGTTGTTAACGATGGGGTGAATGTAATATTGTTTTTACTCTTGATAAGGATTGTTATTTATCGTAGTGATGGTACTAACTAAATTCCTCATACGCTTTTTTTAGGCGAAATTAAACTAACATTTTAAACCGTAACAGGAATTGGTTTATTTTCAATCTTCGCTCATACCCTTTGAAAACTTATTGGAAGCTACCGATATTTACTTTAAAATCCTGTTTTTGCTTTGAGCGCATTCAAGTCTCGTTTATTTTTCTAGATCCAGTACCTCGGGTCCTCGGCTTCCTTTTGCTGAGAAAATTCCCAAGGGGGAATTTGTTTACATACTGAACCCTTACTTTCATAAAATGTTTGTTGTTTGTGCCTATTGCGATGCAAGGCTCGCGCGAACCAAGTCCTTTCCACAAATTCTTTTAAGTTCTTGTTTTTTTTTTAATTTCAAACATACCTTTAATTTCTACAAAACAACCAATAATATCGTGTCCATCTTGGGTTTAAAAGGGAATTAAGTCCGGTGTTGTTTCTATAAGGTCTAGCATAAATTGTTGGGGTGTTCTTTGGACGATTTTGAGTCGAAAACGTTCAATGACCTTTTGTCGTCCTAGCCACCGTTTTCAAGTTATATTTGGAGTGTTTTAGGGATGACCCCTTAACTAAATTACCATTGCCGTTCAGTTTCTTAATTAAATTTAAGGGGGTCATCCGTAAAACACTCCAAAAAATCATCACTCAAAAACGATGATTCAGAAACACCCAGGGTCAGTATACAGACTATAGAATTGGATCCAAAATCCAAGCATCTCTATCGTTTTGGTGTTCAGCGGGTGGAACACTTATACAGGGGCTATACCCGGAAGTCGGCTTCACCTCAACGTTTACAATAATACCTAAAATACACGATAGTTTAACCTCGGGCCATGGTGAATTGAACTCTAAATAACTTTACAAATATTAAAAATAATGAGTTTTGCCTCTTTTCAATACTTTTAAAACAATGGCAACGATCAACGTAATGCTTCTACAGCCTGCAGCCGCTCGAAAAAAAAATTTTAAACGTTTGTTTACCTCAACCATAGTTAGTTACAAAATGAGTGGTATAGAGGTTTTTAACGCTAATACGTGTAATTCCGAGGTCGTGCTGACGGATAACGATTCCTTTTTCTTTATTTTTTTATTTATTTATTTATACATTTTTCGCGTACCTGCAACAAGCGCGTGTGATTCGCGAGCGAATAATCGTATATGATATCGGATATTTCGTTCCCAATGTAAAGCTTGCGGGCTCTTGATCGGGCCGGAGCGGAGAGATATACACGTACGTGTACGGCAAGCGAAGCGACACACACAGCTCCAAATATGCAAGTGCGGTTTTTAACCCGTTGAGGTTATGACTGCTAATGGTTTATTGGTCTGATCCTAGATGGCTGGATGGGGAAGAGTTTGAATGGTTTTGGTCGAACGAATGTCGCGCGCAATTTTGAACCAACCCTTCATAGAGTAATGGCAGTACTACGTATGCAAACGGTATACCCTTGTATCTCTTAGCTCAGTGTCATCCCCTACTGGACGCTTACAGTATCCCCTCTTACAAGAGCGCGCCCAGAGTAAGGGATACGCACTCTAAACACCCCTCTACTGCCACTAGTTTATTCTTGATCAATACCTTCTGTCTAGTGTGGTATACTGATAGGGAATTTCAGCCCCTAATCACGGCCATGCCCATAGCTTATGGCGGCACCCAGGGAAATGTGTTTCGTAAATCCTGTGTAGAAAACTTTGAAAATTTTAAAATGTCTCTCTCTATCCCAAAATGCTAACGTCCCACGCAAGTGGTAATAAGCCTCTTCGATTTAACTAAGGGGGAAATACAGGGGGTTAAAACTTTGCCTTCCATCTCAGTTTTTGGCGTCTGCGCTCTAGACGTTTGCCTTCAGAGAGTGCGCAGAAACGGCTATGGGTCAATCCCTTTGTACGTCTTGATACCGATCATTGCCTACCCCTTTTTTACATCGAAGAGGCTTATTAAAATTAGGCTTAGTGCAATATTTCACGGCCTACGAAAATTACTCTCGCAGCTCGTCAATTTCCAAAGTCGCTCTAGTTAGCGACACGTGCTGTTTCGTCAAAGACAGTTATTGGAAATTTTCGGTTCACATCGTACTGAAACTAGAATAAAAAATAGAAAATATTGGCGTTTCGTAATTGAACTTGACGGTCTTGTTTTTTATTCGTTTTCTGGTCGTTGAAATTGCGACTAAATGAGCGAATCGCGTGACCTAACTGTATGGAAGCCGCCCTCTCTCATGGATTATCGTTTTCTTTTGCCTCCAGACTCGCGCGCGCGGATAGATAGTTAAGGGATTTCAGTGCTCCCGGAGACTTATAACGATTCCACCTCGATTTATTTCGTTCACTATAGTCCCAAAGGGTGAATCTTTAAATACATTATATATCAATAATACGGGAAAAATAGAAATCTAAAAATACAAACGAATTTTTGATTATATTCATACCTTATCTATACGATTCGGATATATGCTTAAGTGGTTTGTGTATCGTATAGAGTTTTATCTATTTTTTCTTTAGGGTTGTCTTTTAATTACAAATGACACAATTGAGTCACTAGTTACAAATGAGACCGTACTAGCGAGAAATATTAATTAATGCCATCATAACTCGGTAATCTTCCGCATAAGTATGAGTAAGAGCCTATAGTATGGGTTTTAAAACTCCGCCCTGGTTTTATACACTAGGCAAAATTTTAAAGACTGTGGCACCATCTGTGTTTAAAGGTTTGTTTTTCCTTCAAACCGGAACAGAGTAGAGGCATAACCTATTGGGATTTATTTTTCTTTGTTTGGTCTAGTCCGGGTTTGAAATAGAGATGAAGATCAGAGTAGGCGATGATTTATATCTTCGGAGAATCCACCGCCAGGAGACGCTCTCCGTGTTATTATGAAGGTTACAAATATATCTTTTGTTCCATACTTATTAAAGGTGTTATAAGGTTATGATAGGAAGCTGTATTGAATTTGGAGTCTCAACTTTTGCCATATATTTTGACAAGTATCCAACGCATCAAATTCGTTCTAAAGTGCAAAGAACAAACTGTTTATTATTCAGGCGCCACGTAATAGTAACAGTTTGTTTTGAATTAAAGTACACTTTTAAAATAATGTCCTAAAATTTCAAACGATGCGCACGCCATCAAAAATTCAGCCCCAAATTTTCAGAATTTGACCTATAAATGAGTGAAATTATGATAAATATCCCTTTGAGTCCGCGCTGCTGCTGCTGCTTCAAAGAGCGTTACCGACATTGCAGTAATAATCCATCGATCAAAGTTGATAAACATCTAACAACGAAACTCTACCTTAATTTCAGTTCCATCATTTTATCCCATAGTCAAAAATCGTTGCCGATTCGCTGAGTTCAGTATTCAACTAGGGTTCGTATACGAACTTGGAAATCAGGGAAGACCTGGAATTGTCAGGGAAATTTGTTTAGAGCAAAAAACAGGGGAAATTATAATGGTTTTGAAGAGGGATAGATTTAATTTTGAAAGTAGGAATGGAGAACAGAGTAATCTGGGCGCGCGTCAAAGTCCCGGACACCCTTCCTGGGACGGAGGGGTATGAAAGAAGAGGTGGATCATAGCGACAGAGGTAAAAAGGAATTACGTATATTTTTGGGCCGTCCCCGTCAGCAACGTCATCGAAACGTAGTTTAAGTGAGCCTATAAGATAATTTAAACTTTTCTTACGTGTTGGAAGGAGGGGCTCTCTGAAGTAAATACTAACCGTTCTCCATTCCTACTTCTAAAATTAAATCTATCCCTGTTTGCAAAAATCATAATTATGCTCGTTTATGCCTACTGTTAAATCATTTGATAACTTCCAATTTAATTTATTTCTGATATATTATTCAACCCAATTCCGAACTTTACTTTTCCCTCTCTCATATTTGTTTTATTTGTTCGGTTTGCTTTTTGCCTTCGATGATTGTTAGCCAGATTTGGCGCCACCGCCGCCGGAACGTACATGTTTTATTCCCCCCCCCCTTTCTTTTTTTATTTTTTAATTTGTAGTCGATTTACTGCCGTCATATCTGACGTTCAAATAGACACGCTTATTCGAATCGTACTGCTCCGAATTTGTTCAAGGGGGACCCAAAGAGAGTGAAAATTAGCCCCTCAGTATTTGCATTGCAAATATTTCCCCCCCCCCCAAATCCCCCTTAAATCTGTCTCCACCGCTCGTTCGGCACGGGCCTTTTCCGGATGTTAATTGCGGGTTTAAAGTTTCTTCCGACTCTGTTTCTAGTTTGAAATATTAATTAAACGAAATATTCGAGAAAAATTATTTTATTTTCTTTTTGTCTCATGAATTCGTGTGGATATCGAATTAAGAAATAACTTTGCTTCAGGCGCATTAAAAGTAGCCTATATCTACTTATTCTGTAGAAACCTATCTTGGAAGTATAGTAGAATTTAACATGGAAAGATTTATTAAATCCAAGTCACGTGGTGAGACTGTTGACCTCTCGAACTTTGGTTTTTTTAGGCCCACCCTTGACGTTTACGAAATATTTTCACCTGCGGCAGACGTGGGGTTGTTTGTTAGTTCCAGTTGTAGCCCAGAGAGAAGATACGGAGTAAGAAGTTACCTGTAATTCTAGTATAAATAACCAATAAGATTTGCTGCTGAAAATTTTCATCAATTGGAATTAAGGTACAGTATAAACCGAACTCGTATTTATTCTCATGTGAACCATCTCGTCTATTAACCCTTGTTAAATGAGTTTCAGCCGTACTTAACTCCACGTGAATAAGCATGGCCGACCCTTGGTCGATCAAAGTTCAGTTCGTGCCTAGAAATGAGCCAACTAATTTCCTTCCAAATTTTCTCTTCCATAGCTCTAGATGCTTTTGTCATCGCCTTTTCGTTTTCGGATCATTTTTCCCCTTGGAATCTTAATTTTCTCTTGACAGGTTGAATGTTCCAATTTACTGTTTACTCTTTTCTAGGTTTTAAGACGAGTTCGATCGTTTCTGGGACTTGTCCAACTAAATTTTTCTTTTTTATTCACGGAGTTGTCTAGTTCTAAAATTAGCAAGATCCAAAAATAATGCTTTCTAAAATTAACCACTCGTAAAATGTTCCATTCTGAAAGTAACTATAGGCCTAACTGTTGAAACGAATCTATATCTATATAAATCAAAGTCCTGACTGACTGACTGACTGATAATCAACGCCCAGCCCAAACCGCTTGCCCTAAAAGGCTGAAAATTTGCAGGAACGTTAATCATAAGTAGTAGGCGAGTACTAAGAAAGGTTTTTCCAATCCGCCGCCATCTTAAAAATTGGCGCCCAGAAATGTAAAAAATCTTTTCTATGCAACAACGTCCGCGCGTTTCAGCCGATTTCGCAAATATTTAGTACACTGCTTTCCTTTAACCTATAGACGGGTTGAATGGTCTTTCGGGTTCGATTTGTTGCCATCTTTTTAAATGGCGGCCAGAAATTTAAAAACCCTTCTTTATAGAATAATGTCCGCGTGTGAAATAATAAAAAAAATGTCCCGGCGCGGGCTGACGGGCAACACCGAGTGCCTTCGCTCCTAGGGTGCTACAAAAATATTAGTCATCAGTAACATCTACCCATTCTTTATATCATTTTGATGGTAGTTCTTATTACACGCGAGCGACGCCGCGGGTAACAGCTAGTAATGTCATATTTGTTTTGTAAGTTATCTGACCGGTTACGGCGATTAGTGGTCAAGTAGAAACGAATATAGGCTCTGCAAATGCAGACGTATTTCACTGTAGCCTATGGTGTGAAATGGAATTCGTTATTTTTTTTCCTGACGAATGGCAATTTAGCGATTAGCGAATAAAAAAGTGCATTCCCTTTCTGGTGAAACGTAAAACCCTCTGTTGAGGGACCAAAGCCGCACCTGACTCACGCCCAATTTGCCTGGCAAATGGGAAATTAACTCTCCTGTCAAAGCCTTTCAGCCTCTGTACTTCAATTTCAAAAAAGAAAGCGCGGGAAAGGAAGAGAGGGAAAAAAAAAATTAAAGGGTCTCTTCCGAAACGCCATTGGATTTGGCATCAATTCCTTCTCGTACCTTAACAGCTTCATATAGGTATATAATCTAAAGTAGATTAAACGGAAAAGTGAATTTTGTAAACGAAGTCCATGCTTTAAATTTTGAACGGTGTACAACGCCATGAACATAACCTCTATAATACTCTCCATAAGTATGGGTCGAAACGATAGCTACTAGGACGGTACGAGATCGTATCCTTCATAAACGAGTAGAGGAGCACCTCCTGGCGGCGTATTTCTCATAGTGACATCTGTTGGTGGATTTTACAGGACCAAACTTATCTCTATCAAAACCGAACTTGACCAAGGAAAGAAAATCACAGTAGGACATGTCACATGTCTCAATAGACCATTAAGATGTAACTAAGAGGGAAAGACACGGGGGTAAAACTTTGCCTTCCATCTCGCTTTTTAGCGCCTGCGCTGTAGTCTTTTTGCGTCACGAGAGTGTGCGGAGACGGCAATGTATCAACCCCCTTGTACGTCCAGGTACAGAGGGTTGCCTACCCCCCTTTTTTACGTCGAAAAAGTCCATTCCTTTCTTATTTGGAGCAGAATAACCGAAGATGGCGCTATGGTCTCTTCACTTTTGTTTCGCCGCCTATAAAGGCCCCTATGGTTGACCCATACTTGGAGGTTATAGACTTTAGTGAGGAAATAATGTACTTATTGTAATTTTGATAACTTTAAAAGTTAATCAGTTTAGTATAGGAAGGGAATAGCGAAATTGTCAGTCGGTATGGACGGTCATGTTGGATAGAAAGCGACTCGCCCATTCACTTAGCAGTTTGGGACGGGTCGCTTGAATTATTTATCGAGTCCTATCGAATAGATATGGTGCATGAGCCGAAGCCGGACGGACGGGACGACATCTTTCCATTTCGTAATATATAGGCTTGGCGTATCGGGAATCCTTAAGGGTTGGCTGCTGGAAGCGATTGGATTGGACCCCGAATAGCGTTACTTGGCGTACGTAGCCAACCTTCGCCACGCGTTAGATAGAGAGAGAGGAAACGTTTCGTATATCCCTTACTATACGCTAAATGACCCTCCACACGACAATATTTTATTAAAGAGACGAGAAATTTTGCGTTTCTCCCGGATTATACGCTCGCCTTTATCGAGTTGCCGCCCGACTATTGTAATAAACTAAACGCCGACGTGGTCCAGAAATTCAGTGACAAACCGTCACCTCCCCTTCCAACGAAACTAACTTTTAGAAACCTTAAGCATACTTGACGCTATTAAATAATTCTGGGTGACATTTCAGTGCAACAATAGTCAAAAGCGAGTATAGTAGTATGTTTATTATTTACTCTCTAATTTATTCAAAGAGAGATATTGTCTAAAAATATTTGGAAAGCACTTATATACAGTGTGGTGTTTCTGATAAGTCTTCCATAAGTTAAGGGGATGTTCTTTGAGCGATTTTGGGTCGAAAATGTAACTTCTATCTCCACTTTGCCGTCCGGGCCACTGTTTTCGAGTTATGATTTGAGTGTTTTAGGGATGACCCCTTAATTAAATTAGAAATCACTGTCTTTCAGTTTCGTAATTAAATTTAAGGGGTCATCCTTAAAATACTGCATCCAATCTTAACTTGAAAACAGTGTCCCTTGTGGAAAAATGGAGATAGAAGTTACATTTTCGACTCAAAATCGCACGCAAAGAACATCCACTCATAATTTATGCCAGACTTATCAGAAACACCCTGTATATTGCAATAGATTTTGATTACTGGGTTCAGTTAAAGTCTCATTTTTTGCGATTCGTCTTTGACCTGGTCGTTCCTAACTTCTGATAAGCCTCACGCACGTCACTTCCTGTTCCCTATTGATATTATTGCATAAACGTAATCTATTGCATGCCGCTTCTCCCGAACATAACAAATAACTCTTAAGTGTATTGCGTGATAGAATCCAAAAAGTGTTCCGAATCTTATCTTCATTTCGAAGTAGCTAGTATTCTCGTCTGCGACCGAACTTAAACAAAGATTTGTTTTATCGACTCTTCCGCTATTGCGAGAGCTATCAGATTATTTCTCTTTTAGTCTCGGTGTTGGTTTTGGGATTTACTAATTACCGGTAATGATTATGCGTATACGTTCAAAGTACAAGTACGTACGGGGTACTTATACTTTAATTACTGATTGTTTTTTTTTCTGTCATATCGTGGTCCGTTTTCGGGATTAATAAAAATTATGCCAGCTATAAAATTTACGTCATAATTTTAATAATTTATTTCTCGCTAATCAAATCAAATATTTTGCACTGTGAGTAGATTGAAGCAAACCAAAATGTATAGTACCTTTCGCAAGTCCCAAGCATATAGCTTTTAAAGCGTATAAAATTCTCATTATTCCGCTCTATTTGCTCTATAAGGTAGCGCGCAACTCGCTAGGCAAATATAATTTAAAATTCATTAAAAGTATAATTTGACGTTATACGCGCTTGGTGGAGCCTTCAGAAACTCTAAGAGAGGTGTCATCTTAAAGGAAATTAATCTGTCGGAATAATTCTAACGCCGGCCCGTCATCTCTTACGCTTTTAAGTAGATCCAGTTATGAATTTTGCGCCAAAATCTCCATTAAGAGAATGAGACATTTTGCGACATTTCGTGCCTAGCATACGCCAGCCCTTATACCTCCAGAGACTTCGTATATAAACCCTACTTGCCTCCATACTTGAGGGGTCGAACACTTTTCTATAAGCTGTTATTAATTTGATGGGCAGCAAAGAGACAGTTGCGTTACTTTTTAAGTCACCATTTTAAAGCATGACGTAAGTCATACTCAACCCCAAAAAGCCTTAATAATATCTTTAGGATGTAGTCTGCTACTACGAACTTTCTCGTGAAGTCACACCTCGGTTTTGGCGACCATATTGGAAGTCGTCAGCTCAGGTCATACAATTTAGGCTACAATTTTAGCTCCCTCCCATCTCAGTACTACTAACAAGTATATTAAACAAAATCGAATGTAGGTTACATTTCTTTCTAAACATTTTCAAAACTTTCGCGGATGTACATGTATCTATACTTCTTATCTGTTATCGTCTCTGTAAAAGTTTAACCTCTTAAAATAAATCGATTTGGACAGAGGATTGATCTGAATAGGTATATTATTCTGTCCCACCCCCCTCAATTTGTATGATGTCGTTAAGTGTCCGACCTCTTGAATGTACGAGTTACTGTTCCATTCTCTGAGTCTACTCTAGTCTCTAATAATATCCGCTTATCCCGACCACGCGTTATAAATTTCCATTACCGTACCATATATCTCGGGACGGTTTTCAGAGCGAGTACTAGCTCGGAATGTATTGGTTTAACGAAACTCGCATTCGCCTCAAATAGATAGTGCCAGTGCTCCACTCGCTTCTGTTTCTCTATACAGGGGTATATTCAGTATTACGCGCTCCCTGTATGAGTAACTTACAATTTGTAAGTGAGGAGAAAACTTAAGTAAAATATTTGCCTGTAAATTATAATAAATTCCAAAGGTTTTCAGCATCACAGGCTAGGTCATGGAGGAAAATAGAAAGGAGAAGTCTTCAGATACCAACCTCAAACAGCGGGATGGTTTGGGTTGGAAGCGTATTGTTCCAGCCTGTCAAAATGTAGTCACGTGACCAGCGAGCATCGTGGACGTGGGGTTCCAATGATGATGGGCGATCTGCAGCAATGAAAGTCTCTGAGTGTGCCTTGCCTACCCTTAAGTGCTGCCGCGTAGCGCCATTGTATTTGTGTGAGAAATAGCTTCTTTTTTAAAGACACAGGGGCATCCTCGACGTTTCCGTACCCTACCGAAACGCTGATCATGCTGAGAGGACTTCAACGGTTTTAGGTATGGAGGTTTGCACTCCATCCTTCTCTCCTCGTAGTACCCTCGAATGTTTACCAGGATCAAGAAGTGATATCTAGTTTACTAGGGAGAAGGTATAAGATGCCTAAGTATTCGCGCGCCATAGTCCCAGTCCCCCTTTCAAAATACAAGGGGGGACGTAAAAGGAGGCCGCGCTATTTTGCCTCTCCTCAGTCGGAAAATACGTAATTTTCGTCATTCGCGTCGCGCTGACGGGAGTTTTCAAGAACCAATGAGATGCTGGTTGTAATTTAGAGGCAGGGATTAACTCCGGACCTACGTTTGGACTGGAGCTAAAGCTAGAATTGTGGCGAATTTATACCTTCTCCCTAGTAAACTAGATATTACTTCTTGCCAGGATACTATCCCACTTTTGGGTGGGTAGAGAAATAGCGCCCCCGTTTCGTTTCCTCTCCCATTTTTCCTCCATGGTTCTTTAGGCCCGATTGTATTTCACATTCACAATACGTTACTTATTCCGATATTGTTACTTATTAGTGTGATACCATAATATTTGCGTAGTAAGAAAATGCGATATTGTTTTCAGAAAATATATATAATATAGTTCGCTGCTCTGTTTTATCATGATTTTTATATACGCTTTTCAGTCTGCCTAATATAAAAATGAGTGTTTTTATATAGGATCAGAAGTATATAATACTTCTCTTCGAGAGAAGTGTACCACAATGCGGGGTAAGTGTAACGTCACTCTTCCCAACATCGGAACATTTAGAGCAAGGTTACTAAACCGAATCACATACGCGATAAATAGTTCCCTCATCATTACTCTATTAGCGCTTAAATATTTGGCAAGACGCGCTTGTGCATTTTGTCCCACGTCAAGACGAGGTTTGTGGGATGATTGCTGGGGATTTAGTGCCAAACAATTATAGAATTCACCTTACGGTGCGATGCCCATTTGTAGTTTGATGAGCGGGAAAGCAAACTAAAAGGGGGAGCCTGGGAAGAATGACGTTACATAACTAAAGCATTAAGAGGATACAGAGTGGCATCCTTCTTCTATTATCCCCTTCTGATAGGATACAGTTTATTCTAGGCGAGCAAAGCGTTGGCACTCCCGAGTGATGGTTCACCCCCTTCTTAATCTTCAGGAAGAGTCTGTTTAGGTGCTTGCTGCATTGCGTCTTTTTTTTTCTCGCCTTTTCTACGGTGTATTACTATAGCAGCTTCTTCCTTACGTAAATCAACTTTGGCTCTTTGCCCAGCAAAAAAATAAAAATAAAAGTTAGGGGAAAAAAATTAAAACGAGAAATTAGATCTTTATTTATGAAATACTTGTACCCTACACGTAAACGTAACACTTGGCTTTCATATCGAAACATTCACAACGCGAGTGCACCCTCTTCGAGGGACTGATCACTTTGTTCGCCTGTACACCGATTACGTAAAGATAACTGGGGTTTCGTTGGAACAGTACCTAAAATCCTGGTAAAAGGAAAAACATTCTTCTGAGGGAATTTCAAAATTGTCGTGAAAGTTAGAGGAAAGATACGAATTTTTTTAATGGTTAGATAAACTCTTCCTTCTCTTCACTTGGACGTGCTACAACCCTTTTATAAGTACAAATTCTTTGGATTTTGGTTACTTCATCCTCTTTATATATCCCTGATTTATCCCTTCTGTAAGTCTCAATAACTTTGAGAGCTGCTTTGTGCAACCAGATATAAATCAAAAAGTGGAACTTTATATTCCTGATTTCTGAACTAATAGTTTTATTTTTGAAACCTTCGGGCCTTTCAGCCGAAGTCTAAAGTTCAGGAAATTTTAAATGAAACATTTCTGGATGCGCCATAACGCGAAGTACATCAATTTACACGTGGTACGCATGCAGATACCATCGCAATTTTCAAGTTACTCTTTTCGAGCTGGTTATACAACGATTACGCGCAGTGATTAGCCCCTCGACCCTGTTCTCATTTTTTCTTAAAATAAATAGTCTAAAACTTGAAAAGAGATAAAATTCTTTCGGTGCATGCACGACGAGGCAGTTTCGGGGAAACTTAGTCCATTTTGTGGAAAATGTGGTAAAAGAAAAAACAAGATTTTTACGAACGTCAACGCGGTATACAAACGATTCAGTGGCGAACGTTTCGAGCCATTAGCATCAACATAAGGTGTTGCTAATGTTAAACATAAATCCAGTGGTATAGGCCTACTATTAAGCATCCCTTCATGCGACCGACAATCGCGAATCCTGATGATGACCCTCTTGGCCTCGCTCTTACGAGTAATTTCACCACGCCTTGGAACTCTGAACCCTAGACATGATTTTCATATTTTTTTCTTCTTCTTCTACGTTCTTTTCTGTATTGAAGCAGCAGATGTTTCGAGAATCTGGCGGCCGCCCTTTTCCGATGGATGGATCCTCTTGTCCTTCGATTCTTTTACGATTCGAGTAGTATAGCAACGATATTTTGTTGTTTCTTCGAGGTTATGGAGATTTTCCAAAACGGGAAGATTTTCAGTTCCTCTATCTACCGGTCACGAGTGCGGGATACTGTTCAACATTCGTTAAATGGGTATGATGTAGTTGTGAATGGTCTTTGTCGTCCATATTCTGGATGGTCCGTCTCAATAAGACAAGGTGGTCAAACTCCGGACTGTATTTTGAAAATGGTGTATCCCGGATTGTTTATAACATGATTATAGAGTAATGGCAGTACTACGTATGTAAACGTCATACCCTTCTATCTCTTAGCTCAGTGTCATCCACCTACTGGGCTCGTACACAGTCTTAACCCTTCATACCGGTTCTTTGGATTTCATGCTCTGCAGGAGTCAAATTCCCATATTATACTTAATTATCCTTGCTTTTAAATTTTATGACGCCTTATTTCCAAAATCCTTCATAATTTTGTAAGGTTCCCTACCAATGTTTAGTATAGGGTTGAAGTCTATTTATTAACGAGTCTCTCTATAAATCGTTACAAAGTTTAAGTTCGGAAAATGAGCATACTGTATAGGAGTTGTACGCATCAATCTGTCAAATATATTGCCGCTGGTGTTCATCCGCGATTATTGATTATATACTATATATACGAAGTTTCGGTGTATTTTAGGAACGCTTCGAGCATTAGTGTATATATAAGTAAGGTTTTCTTCTTAAGTGGATATACTGAATTGGCCATTCAATTTTGAGGCCTCCAGTCTTGAATCGTCGATTGTTGCAAGTTCAAAATACAGCCATAGTTCTGATAAGTCTGCCATAAATTAATGGGTCCATGTTTTTTGGGTCCAACTGAGTGAGTATAAAGTGTCAGATGGACTATTGAAGACTGATATGTCTTACTCCACGTATGTGTAAGAACCAGTGTTTAGGACCCCGTATCTCCGTAACTAAATGTTGTAGACTCCATGGATGTCCTTTGACACTTTGCACTCATTTTGACCCTAAGGACATGCACGCTTACTAAATTATGGCAGACTTATCAGAGACCCCTGTATAATTTAGTTTCTTGATTGATTATAACGAACGTTTCTCCTTCGCATTTGGATTTTAATTTAGCAACACGTTGATGGCTTGAAGAGCTTTTGTCTTGGAGAAACTATTTGTGCAAGAAAAGGGCAACGTCAGAGCTCGATTTATCGTGAAAACGCTTCAACTTTTAGACACAAATTACTAAGCATTAGCGTAAAGCGTACTTAAGCGCTTACCCCCAAAATAAGCTTGCAGTTTGCTAGAAATCCCGATGCGAAAGCCTAAATTCCCTGCAACGGCTCGTAGGGCCTCCCATATGTTACGAGCAACGAATTTATGGTCGAACCTGGTAAACGAGTTTTTGAATATTTCTCTCGTCACTATAAGGAATTTCCACGAATTTTCGGGAAGCACGATGACGAGTGAGATATGCGAAAGTGTTCCGATGATATTAATGAAGTTTATATTTATGACTTTGATTATAAAGATTAAGATAAGAGGATTAAGGGTTACTCTTAACATTTATGTCAGTGGCGACAGTAGTTAATTTAAAACCACCAAGTTAAATTATGGTTTTATACTAAAGGTTTTACTTGAACCAGAGTTTTATTTATTTATTTAAAAGTAGCAGGAATGAATAATAGTTTACCTTTACGTCAATGTGATTTCATACCCTATGAAGAGCGTAAGCCACTTAGATGTACCTAGTAGGGAAAGACACGGGGGTAGAACTTTGAATTCCATCTCGCTTTTTGGTGCCGAGAGTGCGCAGAGTCGGCAATAGATACTGAGGGTTACCTACCCCCTTTTTACATTGAAGAGGCTTATTGAATAAAAAATGACCCGCCCCTTCTTTTCAATCCCCCCGTGTCGTGGAGGGGGGCGTGTCGTGAGCCCACCGCTCTCGAGATTGTTATTCATTCTTGCTGCTTTTAAATAAATAAATTTTCTCTTGGAATAAAGAATATGTATAAAACTTCTATCATTATGTTTTTTAATTTACACGGAATTTGAATTCTGGTGAAAATAAGGACACTAAGTACCCCTGTCCCTGTCCCGCCGCCGAACAAGGTTCAATATTTAATGAAGAAGTTAAGGCAACTTTTTCTAAAAATAACATCTTTTTCTCGATGTTGAATGCACTTTGAACTCCTTTTTTTGGCGCCGTTTAATAACCTTTAATTATTTGGCTAAAAAGCCACTCTAAGTGCGTCAGAAAAAGTCCACGGGGATTTAGTTCGCTTCAGGGTGGAAAAAAATAACACAATTTCGTATACATACTAAGCGTGAATTATTGTATTTTATTCTTTTCTCTTCTTTAAAATGCCAGGAAATATAAAACGGAAAATAAATGGTTTTGAAAGTGGGATTTTTTAGCGCAAAAATGCCTTTATTACGTTTTTTTTTCTTAAGCGCAACCCCTACGGGGAATTAAAGGTCGGAAAAGTTTATAATGTTTCTTTTAAAGCGAGTCTAACTTTGCTTTTTTTAAAGAAAGTTGCTTTTGAAGGAAAGGCATTACGATTGTATCGGGTTTATTGCAAATTGCGACTGAAACGTTATTTAGGCGGCGATGTGATCCTAAATACATAGTTTACAGGCGTAGAGGATTCCTATCATTAACACCAGGAGACCAAGCGACTTAGAGTGTAAAATCGTCTGCTATTTTACACTCTAAGTTGCCAGGTCTCCTTGTGCAAATGGTATGAATCCTCCACGCCTGTAAACTATGTATAGTAGTCCCATTTTTCCCTTAACTTGAATAGAACCGCGCAACGTTTCTGTTTTTCAAGTACTGGTACTTGCTCGTAATTTGCCCGGTAATATAGGAAAATACTTTGTCCGCCTAAAATGAGTTTTTTAATTATTAAATTCGCTTTAGTTTATAAAACAATTCGCGTGTCTGCAACCTTACAATATTCATCGCAAATTAACCCATACTAATCTTACCAAAATTGCCTCGCATTAATAATTAATTTCAATTCTTCGACGGCATTTACCAAATTTCGACTACTTGGTAAGAAACGTAGAATTATACTTCCTAAACTTGTTTTCCCCGGCTAACTTTTTCCAACACGTATGTTATGATCCTCCCCACTTTAGTTCTTCTAGTCGATTCTCTTTCCCGGGACTCGTGACGTGGATATGGTCTTTAAAGGTCCTGAAATAGCACGTCCTTTAGTCAAAAGCAGATGGCCTGATACACGTGACATAACAGAAGCACGCGAGATTGAAGTCTAAAGGCACCGAAATACCAAATAACTCTTTTCTTTTCTTTTCTCTCCCTCTTTTTTTTCTTCTTTTACTTCTTTATTATATATATTATTAATCTGACTCGCGTGATTTCCCTCGCTTCTTCGCGAGCAACAGAAGTAAAGTTCTATCAAGAATTTTTTCTCTGGAGCCAAGAATATTTACCTGTATTGCCTAATGCCCTAATCCCTATTAATAACGACTAACGAACTACCTGGTTTTTGCCAGGAAAAGACCAATGTAAACAAGATGGGAAAAATTATGAGACGATAATGTTGTCCAAGTCCATTATTTTAGACTACGTCCAGACAAATCTAACAGTTCAAGGACACTTTTTATTTTTCTTAAAGGGATAGTGTCGTATTTTTTTTCGACTAATATGAAGTTTTAAATGTCTGAATGATGACGTTTGTCGTATATTAACGGTATCGTCATCTGGTGAAAATTGCTTTCAGCACGCTTGCGTCTAGCATTTCCTCTAGAGACTTTGTCTCTTACGAAGGACTTAATTATAGCAAAAGGGTAACGTCATAACTGTCTTCAACGTGTTGTCAAATGTTATGTAAACCATAATAGATATTTCTCAAAACATATTACATGTTAAACGTTTCCGTCCAAAATTCATTTATATATTTTAGAGACTTTGTCTCTTTGGACGGAGTTAGCTATGGAGAAAGGGCAACGTCATAACTGTGTCTTCAACGTGTTGTCAAATGTTATTTAAACCACAATAGATATTTCTCAAAACATATTACATGTTAAACGTTTCCGTCCAAAATTCATTAGGCATTTGTTCATAAGTTACCTATGTTCCCTTTATGGTTAAACCACCAATGCACATCGAATTCCTTAAAAAGAAACATTCCTCAATTTGCAATATTCGTGGTAAAATTGTGTGAACCTTCAGTATATTACTAGATTACCGGCAGTAGAGGCTTAACTTCTATATTATTGAAGGGTTGTTACATTGCCCGCTATTTTTTTTATATATCAGTCGAGAGAAAGAACCATTATTCTCCAAAGAATAGCCTGGTATGTTTTTTTATTTTTTACTCGGGGAGAATTTGTCTAACTTTTGATAAGATTGGTTTTAACGACTTCATATGCCCGAAAATATCTCGAAATTTTTTCGTCTCGCGAGGATGCGTTTTGATGCATGCCTCGAGGCCACGAGTTAAACCGACTATTAATCCTATCACGCCTAAGCTATTGTTGGTTTTGACTTATGCGTGGTGGAACTATAGCCAGTATAGAAGCAGTGAGCACATATGAGAAGGAGACTAGGAGAGATCATTTCGATGTAACGAAGAGGGAAAGATACGGAGGTAAAACTTCGCCTTCCATCTCGCTCTTTGGCGCCTGCGCTGTATAGTCTCTGTGCATCATGAGAGTTGAGAAGAGACGGAAATGTATCAACCCCTCTTGTATGTCCAAGCCTTGTATGTAGGATTGCCTACCCCCTTAGCCCCCCTTTAAAACCGGTACCGAGCTGTGGCACATGCGCAATCGAGGCAATAGATAGGAAATAAAAATTAGAGAAGTTTCTGCTAACCACGCTGATCTATGGTGTGAGGCTCTAACCGTCTTTTCATATTTGACTTTTTTTTTTGAATTTCCTTCTTAACGGATCACGTGATGTTTGGATCCTCGGTTGTGCGCCGAGGTAGGTGCGCGTGAGAGAGATATCTCTCTGTGCCGTTATAGTTACCTTTCCCCTTCCCTTTTTGACTCTCCTTCTTATAGGTGCTCACTAGTAGAAGTTGCACCGGCACGGCGACGTGGGAAAGATAGCGCGCGTGACCAAAATTATTATCCCCGAAACGATATTTACGAAAATTACTGCCGAATAACTGGCGCGTTTCCGCGGACTTGTAAATTACACTCTGGCATTTGAACCTTTTTTATCTAATAACATTGTTATGTCGGGAGTTGCGGTTTCAATGGTATAGCGGCACTCATTCAGAGACTAATGTAAAGTGGACTAGCTTAAACCCCAAATATCATTCTAGACCCATCAATTCTGCATATACTTTTAATTTTTTTCTGATGAAAAATTTGTCATTTTTTAAGGGCGTTTTCCTGCCATTTAGAAGAGGTAATGTGTCAAAATTTTGGCCCCTTTAAGCAAAAAGACACGGAAATTGCCTTCGAGAGGTTTAGTTTTGGGAAATTGTCAGTCTTTTTACAGGGTTCGTACAAAACATGGAAGGAAATCAAGGAAATTGGTTTATTGAAAAGAGAATGGATGTTTAATTGTTACGCGTGAAATTATATTATAAACATTTCTTCGGCCCTTGAATTCTATCGAGCATACTCCGTCAATGATACACCTACCAATATCTCAAAATATCATAAAAAATTTGGTTTAATATAATTTCATATGAACCCTTATAGCTAGAGTGCAATTACCTAGTATGTCTTTAATTGCCGAGGTAATAGATGAGGCGGGGCGACGAATTTCGCGCCTAAATTTAAAAGCGTTACACGCGAAACTGGTTTCTTTTACTGATACCGTCTTTCGGATTATTGTTAATGTTCTTGGCAATCATCAACATTGTTATATTTTTAATCAATTTGCCACAGATTAAAATTCCGGCCCCGTAAACTTTCAAAACCAGTACTTTGAGAGAGAAGTAAAGAAACTGGAGTTGCACGCGGTGTATTTGTTGGTCAGAGCACGATGTCATTCAACGCCTTGGATAAGTTTAAGTTAATCTCCGAGACGTTTCAAAGGCGGTCTCTCTCTCATGGTCTAGTTGTACGTGAAAAGAGACCAGCATGGCGCTAGACCACCCCTTAGAGAAGCCTTCCTCATTAGTTTTATCTAATTACGAGCTAGCGTAATTTCGTCGGCTCCGCTGGCGTTGAACGCTTGTCATTAAGATGGTCCTTTTAGCCCCGTTATACGTCTTCCACTCATCCAGGACCAAGGCTTATCGCGTTAATCAGGTTCCTTCCTTCCCTACTTAAGTCTCTCTTATTTCTTTTTCTCTATCCTCCGGAATGACTTCTAATTAACGAAAACTGTAAATTAATAACTATACCCTGGAGGAAAATTGATCCTCCATTTTGGTTAGCTTAACTCTAGGATAAAAGAGTGCTTTTGCTATAAACTGGTCTGGTAATGAGAAGATCGTCTAACTAACCCTTTATGTTCTTGCCTTAGTAAATGATTTAGTGTGTAGTTATCACCCCATGAACTTGCAATTTCGAAATACGTTCAATTAAAAGCATTCCTATTGTCTCTACAATTGTGGTCCACATTCCGAGTGTTCACCTACCTCTTATTCAACATGGTTTCAGGGATTGTTTATGTGAAGGCCAATTACCTCGTAAAGGTGTTTATATGTTCCCTAAACATTAGAATTAGTCATCATAAGGACTTAGGTTCAATAATTTAGGAAGCAACTTCGCTAGCTGCAGTGTGGATACGGTATAGAAAATATACCTTCAGGAATAGAACGTCGCCTATATCCTCATTTGGGCTTACCCTCAACGCCTCGTAATTGGTTTTAATTAAGTCTATTGTCTCCTTAAGTATATAGTTAAAAAATAAAAAACCATTCTCGGATGTGTGGGTCTGAGTATCAGCCCTAGCTTCAGCCATATCCTAAATCCAGGCCTGACCGGAAGTAGAAACGTCCACCTTGGGAACACCTTAAGCGTAAGCTTCTACACTTCTCACCATATTCTCCCTGCTTCCATGAGCATTTTACTAAATCACATACGCATCTTTTTAGCGTATCATTTTTTTAAGATCTAGGGCGAGTTATACGATGTAGTTTTTGCGCATGCCGTTATGAAATCTATTTCTGTTTAGAACGGAACGGGTCATGTGTATTTCGGGCATTTCCGGGGAGGCCAACAGAGTATAGATTCTTATCAGTACACGCGCTAAAGTAATCGAGTACACGCGAGAGCTGACCGTTTGCGTGAAATAAGTATAACTTCTTCTCCGGTATCTTCGCGTAATCGTCAGGGAGTTAACAAAATTTGCTAGAAAGTTTTTTCTGGTGACGTTACTCTATTTAAGCGCCCCGAAATTGGCGCTATTACGTAGCCCGGAATAATATCAGACCAAGTCTATAATTAGCGAATGAAAGGGGTGTGTGTGTGTGATGTTTGAAACGGCGGGAATTTGGTATAGGAGCTCATTTGGAGATGTACAAAGTTTTTAAAAGACAATGACCCTGGTGCATGGTAATAAAACGAAGAAAATAAAATATTAAGGACTTAATTGCCAACGGCAACTCCCTTATGATATTCTCCTTAAGTCCCCGAACGGACCGAGACGACATCGCTCGAATTCCTGGAACAGTTGTTAATGCAAAAACAACCGACACTAACAACTAATTAACAAGGTCTTTTTTATTCTTCTTTCGTCCATTTGCAATCGTTTAGCTGTGGCTATTATAAACTTGAGATTTTGTTAAAAGCCATTAGGATTGTTTACACGGAATGTTACACGTGTTTGACCTAACTAATCTAGGGCAGGGTTTCGTGGTTTGAGATTAAAGATATACGATTAGAGGTGGTGGTGGTGGTGGTAAATATATAGCACTCTGGAATGATTAGATATTATGTTAAATACCGTGGAACAAAGTTAAATCTAACAATCTTATAATTTATGAACACAATAACCTCGCATGGCTTTCTTTAAAACTCAACGTCACTTAGTTTTGGAAGAAAATCAAGTTCTTAACGTATTTTGATTTGGCATTCCCCCAATGTTTTGGCGGTGGACTCTTTCGTAATGCCATAATCCTGTAATGCTATGCATAAGTGTGGGTCTGTCTTTAAAGTTTATTGTACCTTGAAGGAGGGAGATGAAATGGAGCAGAAATCTGTAACCGTTTATATGTACCCCCATCTACAGCAATAAAGTCCTCCCAGCATCCTTTTCGTTTTGGTAGGGTTGTATGGTACGTCGACAATACCCCCGGTGTCTTAAAAATTGAAGCTAATTCGTGAGAAATAGCTTCTATTTTTAAATGGCGCTACGCGGCAGCACTTAACAAAACAATCCCCTACCAAAGGTAGTTGCGTGCGCAAGGTACTCAGGGAAACTTTCATTGTCGCACATGACCCATGAAAATTCAGTGGGAAGTAAGCTTTAAAGCAAAGATTATCTTCTCTGTACATGAATCTCAAACGGAAATGATTGTGTATACATTCATTACAATTCTACATTTTAAAATACTTCAAATCAAATAATTGCGCGTAGAAAACGCTTGAGAAAAATTTAGGAATGACTTTTCACATCCCAAATTTAGCATCGGGTTTAAATGAGAAAATGTAAAAGAGGGGCACAGAGAGAGAGAGAGAGAGCAGTGTAATGGGGTTCATTCCTCTAGGGGGTAAATTCTTAATTCCATCTCGTCAGAATTAAGGGCGCGTGAAAACAAAATCCTCGCGCGAATTCCATCCAGCTTCATTTTCATCTCGGGTCCCTTCTCTCTTAATCTCCCTCGCCATGTCCCGTTGTCCAGTGACAAAAGCGCGTACTGTGAAGTGTAAAGCGATATTACTAACGTAACTCGCTGGAGGAACCTAGAAAAGCTATTATACATTCCTATAAATTTGAATTTAAAACTTCAGTTTCTGTATGTCTACTAGGGATTTAGTGTGACGCCATTTTTCTCCCCGATTAATAATTTTTAAGCCTTTTGAAAGAATAGAGGGCCAGAACCATTCCATTGTCTTGCGGTTCCAAATGAAAGGAGAGAAACTACGGACGTCATGCATGCCGTAGATGTCTTTAGGGTCCTTTTTAAAGCGTAAAGGGATATTTTCTACAGCAGTGCGTCGATCGTCTCTTTAGTCTAGACTGGGCTAGATTCTTCTCTCTGATCAGATGCGTAACCTCCTCTCCCTCACCTCTTTTGCATCCCCGGTTAAAGATCCGTGCCTCTGATAATTAAAACGGTCTTCGATTAATTCCGACTGCAATGATCTCGCTCCATCTCGTTCTCCACCCTCTCTTCCCTTTCCTCCCTCTGCGGGGAATGCGCGCTTTGTATTATGGAGAAAACAGGACAGAAAGGGCGCGAATTATTTCCTTTCTTGTAATTTCCCGCCATCTCTTTTCTGTACGAGTTAAACATTTGCAAGACGGCTAGATAAGAAGAGAACCAACCGTCTTGGGAACACTTAACTATGGCTTTAACGAACGAAACTTCATATGCTCAGTATCAGAGACTAGTAACACCATGGACTACAGCCGGCCCTAAATAAAGCGAACTTTTGGGCGATGTTTAGGTTAAGGGAAGGTTCATGTTTCGCGCCCTATTCTGCGAAATAAAATTGTTAATGCCGTGGGTTTCGTCCATTAGCTTACTAGTCTCTGATTTTAAAATTTTATTTTTATATCGCTTTTCGTTATTGGTACGCTTTTAAGAACGGTCCAGCTTAATCTGTCTGTAAATAACGCCGTGACGGAGTTTAGCTTGCAAAATCTAACATGTACACTGGATATTGTAAAAGTATCCCGCTCTTTGGAGCCGCTTTACTAACAGAGGGTGGTATGGGTGGTGACATTGAAATCCATGATGGACTCCTGATATAATAAAGATTAAAACAATGGATGATTGAGCATGGTCTGGAAATACTGCGTCATAATTAAGCAAACATAATTAAGAATGAAAACAAACATCCGTCATATGACGGGGCTAACTTACTAGTCAACTGTATTCCTTTCAAAAATACTCTTTTTCGGACTTTGAACTAATTTCCGGACTAGCGGATGTAATTAGAGATTTTCCTTTTTATTTTATATTGACTCCATTGACGGAACCGATTCGACTCATTTAAAATAGTCTCATTTAGTCATTTGGTTTCGACTCCTTGTGACAGCACCCCGCAGCGTTGCCACCTATGGTTTAATTAAAGTACTCTGTATAGACTCAATGTTCTTCCCAGAGAGCCACTTAACGATTTTAGCTTGATTAAGAATGAAGGTGTCTCCTACCACCCCCTTACATACTTTATTGATGCGAGTTAAGTATTGATTCAATCACTATTACAATTATTGCTGTAAGCAATCAAAGTTAGGCTTGATGTTCCAAAGGCGGCTATACTCGCTGTTAATGACGTACACCCCTTTTAATACCCAGACTAAAGGTTATGTTTAAATTACCCATTCGTAATTTAGACTAAAGTCTAAGGGACTGTTCATAAAATACGGTTGTAATTTAGGGGATTTGTCGCTGTTGGACGGAGAGTGACCAAGAGGGGAATGAATATGGATTTTTGTGACGTTAATGGTTTTATATTTTACATAATGTATTGAGCTATAAAATGCCTTGCAATTCAGCAATTATAACACAAAGGCATAGTGTTTCATGTGAGAGATACTTCAACTTTGCTTGTATGAGAATGAATGTAGAGCTAATCTCTCAGATTTCCATTAAAGGTTATGTGAAATCATTTCAACAGTGTGTCTAGGGTAGAGCGTTTAAAGTTTATCTGTAATCCCTTTAATACAACCAAAAGCGTTTAATGTATGGGGGAACCTAACAATGGAAAAGTAGTTTTTTTCTGTTGTATCAAGGATCGCTCTAAATTTCAAAGCATTAATTGTAGGTAGAGGTAAGTAATGATGTGTATGTCGCTAAACACCATGTTCATGTCGCAAAAATTGCTACTCAATAGTCCTCTTATATAATTAAAGTCTATGCTATGGTTATGAGGATAGATTGGCTTCATAATTCTCCTGCGTTTAACATCTTTCAAGCGAACCGTTATTGGTTTTGCAGAATTCGGTACGCCGCGAAGCTCCGTGAGATATTGCACATCCGTAATTGCGTTTTGGAATTTCTGTCTTTAGATTTATCGCAATAGGCAGATGTAGATAAGCCGAAGATATTATTAAGTAAATATACACCTTTTGAAGTACCAAAAATAAGCACTGGATTTCACCACTTTACGTTAATCTATTTGTGACATTCAATTTCTCGATATTATCTAAAATATTTGATTGAATGGATCCGGGTAAGTTATTTTACGAGTCTTTTCGATGCTCGTGGATTGGCAATCTAGATTTACAAGTGGTTTATCTTCTTTCAATCCACACGGGAGAAGTATCTTAAACTTGACTAGCTGTATAAATTGTGGGCTCTACAGTAATGCTCGGGATCGTCTCTGGGGAGTTTTAGTCCGGGAATTAGATCGAAATCGTTTCCCTATTGAAACTTTCTCCTATTAGAAAAGTTTCGAAGTCGTAAATCGACGTTTAAAGCCGCTGGCTACGATTCTCTTTAAGGCCCTGAATTCTTTTACAATGAAATAATTCCCGTTCCAAACCTAATTATCGGAATCTTTAATCTGTCCCAGTTGGCCTGTAATATCGTCTTTTTCTCGAAAAGACCCGGGCGAGAATATCCAATCTAAAAATTTAGAACCTGAAATCATTGCCTAGTTAGGGAGTGGACTTCAACCGCCCAAGTATTTTCTAGTGTTTTACGGGCACATAATGTGCCCCGTTTGCAAACTTTTACTGCTACACATTCTTCATAAACTTTATGCACTGTAACTATAATAACGTCAGACCTGAACTAAATACAAACAATAACAAGTTTAAGATAGAAAAACACTTAATACAAAGTTCTTACGGCTTTTGTCCAGTTTTTGCTAGTCTCTGTTGAAATTACCTCTTCAAGCGAGATATTTCTTTCCATGGAAATTTAATATAAATCAGGGATATTAAACAAAATCTTTAGAATCAAAATTAATTGAAATATTCATTTTAATATTTTCGGAGATCGTAAACAATGAAACATGATAAACCCATTTTTGTTTTCAACCTCGATACGTAACTTGGATTCTTTTCTGTTATTATTTATGGGACTTAAAGTAATAGAAGTAAGCTTCTTATAAAGATACTCCACTCTACTATACTAGTATCGCATAAGCTTGTAATCTTTTTTGAATTTCAAAGAATATATACGACTGTCTCTCTACGATATTATTGTAAGGATTTGAGATCTCAATAGTAATAAATCTAGGATTAGTATTATTATTGAATTTTGACCTTTTGCCCTTTCGTATGATCTGAGGTTATAGTCAAAGAATTCTCTTATCCCTTGAGAGGGAAATCATTTATTATGTATAATGGTTGAGGATTTACTTATTTTGCATTTATTCTTTCTGCGTTGTAAGAAATTAACATATAAAAAGATATACAGGAAATTCAATAAAAAAAAATTGTTTTAAGATTAATTAGTAAGACCAAATAATTGTGAATTGTTACCATGGTCAGAGATTTGTGAATTAATGTAATTGTTTGCTTTCTTTCTAGTGTATGGCAGCTTGATGACCCAACTTACAATTGGAAAGCGGGACGAAGTTCCATCGCAGATTGACTCAAAATTCCTTCCCACTCGCCGCGTATGGACGCGAAGAGTGGATACGAAAGATTGGACTCGCGTCACGAGACGTTGAAGTTGCGCGAGGGGAATCTGGCGGCCAAGATGGTTCCTAGCACGCAGCGCCATTACAGCCGCCGGCGGCGCCCATTAACGTTTGGCTGGTCCACGTTATCGCCCATCCTTTTTTTCTTGTTCCTACGCCACTTGGCAGCGTCTCCGTCGGCATCTTCCGCTTCCGTCGACTCGTGGGGCTCATCTTCCTCCGAGGAAAGCTCTCGGATCCCTTACAACGAGGACGACGACGACTTGGTTTTCACGCAACCGTATTACAACGCCACCATTCCCGAGAACTCGGTCGGTAAGACGTTTGTCGTCTCGACGCAACGTATGGGTATATACATTGCCCCGAGTTACGGGAGTTTGAACGTTCGCTTTAAGATTGCCAACGGCGACCGGGATTCCCTTTTCAAGGCGGACGCTCGGCAAGTAGGCGATTTTTGTTTCCTTTTGATTAGGACTAGAACGGGTCAGCAGGGCGTATTGAATCGGGAATACCGGGATTGGTACTCGCTCAAAATCAAGGCCACCATGACCGCCTCCGACTCCAGCTCCGGTCCAGCGGGTAACCGATCTTTTAAAGTCAAAGCCAAGACTGAGGTGTTTGTGCGCGTGACGGATACCAACGATTTGAACCCTTTATTTCCTCCCGTGGGTTACAACGCCTCGCTACCGGAAGACACTCCTCTTAATCAACCCTTTTTAACAGTCTCGGCCTCGGACGCCGATTTAGGTGTCAATGGAGAGATTTACTATAGTTTGTCTCAGCCCACATTACAATTCGCGGTACACCCGACCCGCGGTTCCGTGACCCTGACCCGACCTTTAAACTATCGGGACCAGAAACTGCACGCGCTAACCATCGTCGCGGAAGATAGGGGACCAAAAGCGCCCTACGGGGTTTCCAAAGGCAGCTCAACCACGGTAACCGTTCACGTCACTCCAGTTAACTTGCACGCCCCAGAAATATCTGTTCGCGGATACCAAACTCCATTTTCCACCACCGGTGGTGGGACCATTTGCGCCATTGTTCGGGTAACGGATAAGGACAGAGGCCCTCACGGCGAGATCGCTGGCCTGGCCATCATATCTAGCGAAGGTGAAGGACTTTTCAAAGTAACCGAGGGTCAATCACCGAACGAGTACAATATAGAATTGGATCGTCGACCCAATGAAGGGTCCGCTATGAACCAAGAGTATAGTTTGACTTTGCGCGCTGTTGACAATGGCACTCCGCAAAAAGAGAGTACGCAAGTTGTGCGCATCAAATTATCGGACGCGTTCGAAAAGGCCCCGGCTTTTGAAAAAGAATCATACCAAGCGGAAGTGTCTGAAGTGGTACCCATTAACACTCCTATTATCCGGTTGGCTGTCGTCCAACAGCACAAGGACGAAGGTGGCAGCTACGAAGATATCCTTTATCATTTGGAAGACGGTAACGCGGGCGGGGCCTTCCACCTGAATCCCAAAACTGGGCAGCTATCTACCGCCAAACCGTTAGACCACGAAACGCGACCGCATTACACTTTGACGGTCAGCGCGGCTCATCGTGGTATTCGCGGCTTTAGAAAAAAGAAGTCGGTTAAAGTGGACGTCACCGTCTTGGACGCCAATGATAACGATCCCGTTTTTAATTTAAGTCATTCCTCTGGATTTGGTAAGTTGACTCTGTTGTACATAAATCTAGCTTTACATGCAACTTGATTCTTAAACACAAGGGTTTAATTTTATTTTGGAAATCAATCAATCCTCCATAGGTTTTGGCGTCATTAGTTACAACGTTGTCGGAATACAATTCTTCGAAAACCAAGAAGCCGGTACGGTAGTTTACACTGCTCGCGCTGAAGACAGGGACGCTGGAGAGAATGGTTACATTTCCTACAGTCTGGCCAATTTGAACGTTGTTCCCTTTAGCGTCGATCATTTCACTGGTGAAGTAAAAACAACGGAAAAGCTCGACTATGAAACGTCAAGGTAAAAACCTGGTTAAGAATATGACGTTCAGTTCTTATAGTTTGGGTGTAATACTTTCATAGGCGGGATTACGTCCTCAAGGTTCGCGCTTCTGACTGGGGTGCACCTTACCGACGTCAGGCAGAGTTAACCTTAAGAGTTAAGATTAGGGATTTTAATGATAATCGGCCTCAGTTTGAGAAAGTTGGTTGCGTCGTTAGAATATCAAAGAAAGCACCGATGAACACGGAACTTGTGACATTATCGGCAATCGATTTTGATCACGGTGCCATGGTCACGTATCGACTTGTTCCTTCCAACGATGACCCTTGTTTTAGGTATGGGAAAAATATCCGCAGGCCTATCTTATGGGAATTTTAATCTGAGCTTGTTTAACTCTAAAGGCTGGACGGCTCAACGGGTGTCTTACGTCTTATCTGTGACCTAGCCAAAGCTAGTTTTCGTGAAAAGACGTTGAACGTCTCCGCAACGGATGGAAGTTATTTTTCGGATGTTATGCCTGTGGATATCAAAGTTGTCCCAGGAACTAGAACGGGCACGTCAACAAATAGTGGAGATAAGATGGCTGTGGCAGAGTGTCGGGATGTAGGAGTTACTGATAAGTACGGAATTTGATTACATAGTTTGAGAAATTATTTCATTTTTACAGCAAGTAAAAACCGATATTGTTATCTTCGGTAGGTTTAAGGAGCAGATGCGCATGGGCGAATTGAATAATCGGGGAGGGATTGAAGACGATGTAACGGAGCCAACTCCAACTAGGTTCACTGAGAATCGTCACGCGCCGGAATTTCCATCTGCTTTGCCAACCGAGATCCAAGTTAGGGAAGATGAACCAGTCGGATCTCAAATAGCCACGGCTGGTGCTAAGGACCCCGATCATGGTTACAATGGACGCGTTGTTCACGTTATATCAAACGGAGATGATGATGGTAGATTTCACTTGGATTTGGAGACTGGCGTTCTGTCCATCGAGCGACCACTTGACCGCGAACGCGTTCCGCGCTACTTACTCAACATTTCAGCCTATGATTTGGGTGCCCCTCAGAAGTCAGTCTCGCGGATTGTAGCAGTGAGGGTCTTGGATGTGAATGACAATCCCCCGCTATTTGAGAAAAACGCGTACAGTTTTGTCGTGCCTGAGAACTCAAAGAACGGAACTAGCGTAGTGCGTCTTAGAGCCACGGATGCTGATGAAGGAATCAATGCGGAAATGACCTTTCAACTCTTGACTGACGCGCGGGAGTTTGCAGTTGACCGTCGGAACGGGTTGATTAGTGTTGTGGGAAACCTGGACAGGGAGAAAAGCGAGACGTATAGGTTACGGGTAAGACTTACGATTTAATTGATCACAATACCCTTGGAGTTGGGTTACGTTTCAGCTCAAGTGTAAAGGGGCACAACACTATTCATTCGTTAATAGGTTCGTGCTACAGATAGTGATCCAGAAAGGCCACTATCCTCAACGACCTTAGTATCCATTCGCCTGAAAGACGAGAATGATAACGCCCCCAAATTTGTCCAGTCAAACCTTGTAGCCAAAGTTCGGGAAGATTTACCAGTGGGATCCGTCATTATGACCTTACCAACTCACGACCCTGATCTCGGAGATGGGGGCATTGTCAGGTAGGTTTCTGCAAACGTAACAAGCTTTGCTTATGTTAAAGTCGGAAACGTTACGTCCGTATAGGTACGACATAATTAGAAACGCGGCAACGGGGGCCCTTGGCGAAGATACAGAATGTCTATCTATCGACCCTTTAACGGGGGTCATTCGCTTGACCTCCAAACTTGATTTCGAGACCCGCCAATTGTACAATGTCACTATTCGCGCCCGCGATAGAGGCGTTCCGTCACTGTCCTCGGTTACCAACTTACTCGTTGAAGTCGAGGATGTCGATGAAAATACCTATCCTCCTAAGTTCCCGGACTTTGTCGCGACTGGTACAGTTATGGAGAATCAACCTCCCGGAACGCTAGTGACGAAAGTTGCAGCCACCGATGCTGATACTCAGCCAGGAATGGAGAGCCGAATAGTATATTCGATAAGAGGTGGTAATGGGCTTGGCCTGTTTGACATTGATGACCAAGGTAAGAGTACCATCCGTAATGCCGTATTCTAAATAAACCACGATAAATATTGTAGTTAAGAATCATATACTTTTATTCCATGTTTTATAGGCAATATAAGAACGCGTGTGCAATTGGACGCGGACACAGAGTCCCGTTATTGGCTAACGGTTTTCGCTCAAGACCGTGGTAGCGCCCCCCTCTCTTCCGCCATCGAAGTCTTCATCCAGGTCACCAACGAGAACGACAACGCGCCATTGACTTTGGAACCCGTCTACTACGTCAAGGTTAGCGAAGACTCGCCCGTGGATTCGTTCGTCTTGCGAATTGACGCCTTCGATTTGGACAACAATAATCTACCACAGAATGCCAACACGCCCCGACCTCACTTCAAGCTCAACCCTCCTAAGGGATTCTTCCAGATTGACTCCGACACTGGTGAGTTTAACGTATCCTTATGCTGCTTTTGCTGGGCGCGCAATGGGTTTTAAAATAGCGATTTATTTGCAACCCTTTTAAGTATTTTACTTAAGAAAAGAAGTAAAGTTTGCGCAAGCATTAGTTGGATTAACTAGGAGGTTATTTCCTCAATATTTTACATCCGAACTTATAGAACTTACCGAATTTTTATCTCTGAAACGACAAGGGCTTCTTTGAAAATCTTTAAATCTGTTTGGCTTCTCGTAAGCGATTCTTATAAAATGCTAGTAATATATCCACTCCCATTAAAGGGAGTATAAAGATATTGAAGCGTGTTGTCACGTGACAAATGTTGTTGTGTGGGTATCTATGTCCAGAATTTGCAGGTATAAAGGTAGGTGGTCCATATAATATTTTGGTCTTTATAATCCTTTTAACGGAAGTGTTTTACTACAATATGTGACGTCATACTTTAAACAAAAAAAAAGAAACATTGATTTAAGTAGAGTACACCTGTATTTGCGAGACAAAAACTGGAGAGTAGAGAACCGAAAAATTCAAGGAGAGACCCGGGGTGCAGTTACTTTATCCGGTGACCTAGTAATAATTTATCATTGAAATATTATTTTATACCTTTTATTTTTCGCGTACATTTTTTTGTCATATCATTTATCGCGGTGTAGAAACGTTTCTTCGAGTCCTGACACGTAATTTTTCTCTCTCTCTCTCTTTTATTTTCTCTTTATGTCGACTGCTGCGCCTTAATTACGGCGCGATACGAATTCCTAACGAAAAAGCTAAGCTAAGCTACGACTTCTTTCTTTCTTTCTTTCTTTCCTTTCTAGTTTTCTCTTTTTCTTTCGAGGGACGCGAAGGGAAATTTAGTAAAACCCCCCAATGTATTACTTTTAAAAAGATAGAGTCGCTGAATAATTCAACAGTTTCTGTCCATTTTGTGAAAATGGCGTTTTGGGCCTTTTTTTCTGTTTTATATTATATTTTTCTTTATTCTACATTTCTTCTTCGGTGACCCACGATCCACTTTGTTTTAAAAACGCATTATAACCGAAATGATACCGTTACCGCTTTTCATGATTCTGGTCTTTCTGCGGGTTCTTACAAAGAGGCCGGCCTTGACGATATAGGGCTCGCGTTCTTTGTCTTTAAATTGTTGGACAGATGGTTTCCTATGGAATGGAATGAGAATGGGAGGGGATGATCTGGGTAGGTGTGTACTGTGTAGGTGACTTTGTAAATTATCGTTGGAATTGTTTTAAGGATAGGTTTCATGTTATAACGGCCGGGCAGTATCGTACATGTCATAACTCAATGATGTATAAATAAGTATGAGGCTAGAGTAGGGGCTTATATTATCGGCATTGAGCATGAGCAAAGTATTACCAGAAGGGGATAATAGAAGAAGGATGACACTCTGTATCCTCTTAATGCTTTAGTTATGTAACGTCATTCTTCCCAGGCTCACCCTTTTAATTTGCTTTCTCGTTCATCAAACTACAAATGGGCATCGCACCGTAAGGTGAATTCTATAGTTGTTTGGCACTAAAACCCCAGCAATCATCCCACAAACCTCGTCTTGACGTGGAACAAAATGCACAAGCGCGTCTTGCCAAATATTTAAACCCTAATAGAGTAATGATGAGGGAACTATTTATCGTGTTATGTGATTCGGTTTAGTAACCTTGCTCTAAATGTTCTGATGTTGGGAAGAGTGACGTTACACTAACCCCGCTTTGTGGTACACTTCTCTCGAAGAGAATAATTATAAACTTCTGGTATTACAGACTACAACGCCATCTTTGTTTAAACGTTCCTCCTCCAAACAAGACTAGTTTCATGGCCTACTGTGATTTTTCCCTTCTTTGGTTACGAGTCGAGATTAAGTTCACATTTGGTGATAATTAGTTTCCCGCAAATTCGTCACCAGGAGACGTTCCTCTACCCTTTTATAAAGGAGGCATAGTTTTAGAAAATATCCGTTCGAGTGGTTCGACTCATACTTATTTAGAGTATGATAGGCTTATGATATATCTCGATTATATCTTCATTCCGTAACGTGATTTTTAATGTTCCGCGGATCCACGTTTAGTATAGGCAAGTGGTAAATCATCTGCCCTTAGAAAAGACGAGTTTCCCGTCTTTCTATAGAAATACTGGTGTTGTTTTCAATTGTGGGGGTCTGTAAGCTGTCACTTAGTCCCGAGTTTTCAACACTCGAATGACCCTGTTCAATTTCGTTTTCGAATCAGACTTGATTTAGCTTCATTTTTATAAAAGTGTCATTTTTTGGCTGGGCGCGATGGGGGGGGGGGAAGTAATCCCTATAAAATCGAATGTCATCGTAATAATAGGCCGAAAAAGACATCTATAGGAAGCGTGTCGCGCAACATTTTGCCTTTCTGCCGCCTACCATTTCTTTCCCGAAACTCCGTTTTTTTTTTTTGTAAAAATTGTTCATCATAAATCAAAGAAAGGCTTCCTATAGCTAGCTAACCCCGGGCCTAACTGGCTTCGAGTTTCTCCGCGGGTAGCCATAAACTCAGTCGCGGTCCTCGGAAGCGGCGGAAGTCGCGGGCTTCGCCCACTGACACACCCTCTCCAGGGCCTGAAACCCTCGTTCAGGGGAACCAAGGCGAGAAAAATGTCTCGTGGCACACACACCCAGCACGCGGCTACCCTTCATGGGCTATGGTCGAACCATTAACGAACGATATTGTAGGGGGACCCATGTCCCTTATGGAATCGCTTATTAGGAGATTAGTTAGGTATCCTGTATAAATGTAAGGATCCTCTGCGGTATTGTACTTTAATGGTCAAAGCTTGCGCCCTTCGGAAGGGGACAAATTACAGCGACACGAACGTTTCTCCTCGCGTTTTTTCTGGCTGAAATTCCACCTCTTTCATATGAGAATGTATGTTTGCGGCTTGCATTCCGAATAGCGTTCTGTAGAGTTACGTCGTAGCAACCTAAATTCTGATACAAAGTGGAATTTTTATACGAGAATTTGAATCTCTTTCAAGCTAATATGTTTTCGTTTGTATACAAAATATCACCAGGAGTACATATAGTCGCCTGACTTTAGACTGTCAGAGAGAATCTTCTGGACGCCTCAGTTAATTTTGAAATTTAAAAAATCTGGTTGCAAACCTGTCTTGATGCATTAACAAAAAAATCTGTTACTGATCTGCTCTAGGTCACAGCTATTGTGGTTTTAGCCTTTTAGGGGGCAACACCAATTACCCTTTTTTTAATTATTATTATATTACATCGGGCGTTTTTTAATCATAAAGCTTCCTCTTTTGTACTTGGATTTGAATAATTGGTAGAAATGCAGATTGGGACTCTCGATACTCGAAGGGAGCGTTAAAAGAACCGTCACAAAAGAAGATTGAACACCTAATAATTTTAAACGGTCCTTTTGATCGCGAGCCGCCTTCGAATGAAGGTCAGGGCCGGCTCTAATTAAGCGGAACGTTATTCGAACACGAAGAATAGTAATAACGAGAGAGAGAGAGAGAGAGAGAGAGAGAGAGCTACCACGAAAATAGTCAGATAAAGGCGCCAGATAATTCTCGTCTTTTATGCACGATTTTCGATAAGCCAATATATTGCCTTTATTTGAAACAAAGCCCGCCATGGGAGAATTTAATATTTTTCTTCAGGAAATGGATATAATACAGAGAGTTCCAACAAGTTGGGAAACCAAAATATATACCTCTCCGAGTCGAGACGCGTGCAATTAAGAGGTTTTTCTTAAATAAATAATTAAATAAATATAATTGATATTAATTATTTTAATCGTCATTAATTTACCTCAATTCTAGTTAAATCGTTATAAGAAGGTTTATTACTAAAATCATTTTAAACAAGCTATTGTTGACGTTTGAATTCAATCGTATGCCTCTTTGACAATTTTTGGAAATTTAGGGTTTATAAGGCTATTGATTCACAATAAATAATAAGAAAACCCGCAATTGCGTGAACCTTTGGTGGAAGCTCTGCCATTGGGAGGTAATCTTAGCCGATCGCCGCGTATTTCTTAATCCTAACGATGGGAGTAAAAGCCAAAAATTGCTTTCTTCGAAAACGTTTGCTCCGATTTTCCAACTGCGAACGCGGTGACAGACACACAGATACGTCCAGTGTAATACTTCTCCTTGACGTCATCGTCACTCGGAGAGGTAAAAATAAGGATATTGAAATTCTAGTGCAGCTGTAGAAGAATTCTTCAAGAATTTGGAAGAAAATAAATACATCGGCTTTGAAAAAAAAAACCGATATTTTTTAATATAAAAATACCGATTTTGAATATAAAATTAAGGCGATTCAACTACTTATAAAATGCATGCTGAAACATTACATAGTTTGTGACAAAATACTAAAATTACCGTTAAAGTACGCTATAAATCTATGTTTTACAGCTCGGAATTTGTTAAATTGCCTACATATCCCCATGGCTTCTAACCATTTCCACCCTTATTCAATTGCCTGTCCAAATTTAAGGGTCATTTCATTTCTTTTCTTTTGGTTTCGACCGAGTTAAAGTCCATCTGTCAAAAAATTTAAAATACAGTTATAGCCGCAATTCTTCGGAGTTCCTTTGAAATATTCGTTGAGTTTTTCTTTTGGAAAAGAGGAAACATCTTATTTTGTCAAAGAAAGGCCCCATGCAAACGTCAAAATAACGAAATAAAGGAGCTCTTGGCGCACGATCGTGTATAGTCCTAGAGAAACTGAATCAAATTATATCGCCTTTAAAAAGGGACCGATGCACTAACGCGTGATCTCGAGGCCCAAGGTGTGGGATACTAGGTAATATAGGGGAAATTACCCCAAGCTTTTTCTTAGATATTTCTGACAAATATCCGACGCGAAGTAGCTTTTTCAAAAGTTGTCGCATTTGACTTGGTAACTAGCCCTTAAGCCTTTTTTTGGAAGTCGAAACCGAAGAAAGTCAGTTATAAGGGCTAAACAATGAACGAATTTTGGGCACGAGGTATCAGAAGCAACGGTGGAGTGGTTGCTTGCAGTATTTCGATTGTATCATCGTTCTCGAGGAAAACGAAACGAAACGATCCTATCCTATAAGTCCTTTGATATCGGCGAGCGCGAAATAAAGCTAGCTTGGCTTCTTTTATATATCCCCCTGAGTTTCAGTGGCGCGTGTAAGATTCTCCTTAAGAAGAAAAAAAAAAAAGAACGAAAAGAAACTTTAAAAACTCTTCATCCCAAAAGCTGAAAAAGCCTTCCTCCGCGGAATATATTGACTGCTTTCCAATTTTTGGTTTCGTCCCTTTTCCTTTTCCTGAGGTGATCATTTCAATCAGGAATAAATACAGCTATAATAGGAACTCGCGTTGCTATCAACCAATGAAATCACAGTTAGAAAGACGTCCGAGTTATGACGAGTGAAGGATAGTACTCAAGCCCGGCCCACAAAACTCGCTTAAAAATTAAATTAACATGGGAGATATGGATGGGGCCGCAATGATTCCTTGTAGCTGTATGTATTCCAGTTTCAATACCGTTATATTTGCTTAAGGGTAACTCACGTCACGGGTATGGCAGCCAATGGGTGGACTCCTTCCCCGTCGTCCCACTGCTGGTGGTGATAAATTTTGTCTTTCAAATGGAGATTGGGCGTAGTTAATTACTCTATTTTATGGCTGTGAGTAGTGAGTGTATAGGAAAGTTCATGTAGTTATCGAAGCCTTAAGAATTTGGACTATATATTGAATATTCACATTGACTTCTTTACACATTTTTGAATACGGACTATCAGTGAGGCATATCAATCAATGTTTGAAAACCACGACGTACAGTGATTGTAAAATCACTAAATTTATCTTTATTATAATTCCTAAAAATTGCTACGTTTCAGCAGTGCCCCATTCAAACCATCCACCTTTAATGGTTCGATGTATTACACCATACCCTTTACGTCCTGCAACATTGTAGCCTTTTTAGTTACAGTGACGTTCAAATGTTTCAACAAAGGGTTAGTCGCGTTCTTCCCCCTCTAATATGAGGAAGTAGGCTAACTTCAGTGAAGGAGAAACAACTGGCGACCCAACTTGTTTTTTTTTTCTTCTAAAAGTTGGCCTCCTTGAACGTAACTTGAAAATATATCGTTTTATAAGGTTTCTGGCAAATAGCCCGTGTAAGTTTCCTCTCTGCTTAAACCTCTTTAAAAATATCCCCTATATCCGCACCGTTTTACTTTTTGGCTAAGGTTTTTGGTAACGTAACCCCGACCTCCCTATAGTATACCCAGACCACCACCGTTAGTACGTTATTAAGCCTGCACGCGCTGTGTACAGCCTCGTTCTATTGGCTTTCTTGCTAGAGTGGACAGTACACGGACATTAAGAAAAGGCCCAGGAGGCCAGCGTTAAGTCTCTTTTTCGCGGATCTCTATGTCGGAAGTGATACGATGAGCTCTATATACACTAGACCTACTTCGATCCCCTTCTTTTACACTGCGTGTACGTGGGCTCAATAATAAATTCACTCAGCTTGGACGAAATTCTTATAGGGACGTTTGATTTTCAATAAAATCAACTTCCACCCTGGTTCTCTAACCTTGATTAATAAAACACAATGGAGTTTGAGGGAAAATAAGGGAGAAGAAAAGTAGGGCCGGCTCTACCAGGCTTTTGATACCAATCTCAAACAGCGGGAGGATGAGGTGGGTTGGAATCCCAGTCTGGTAATGTGTAGTCACGTGACAAACGAACCTTGTATTGCCCTCGAATGTTTACCAGGATACTGTCCCTCTTGTGGGTGGAAGAACGAACCTTGTATCGCCCTCGAATGTTTACCTGGATACTGTCCCTCTTGTGGGTGGAAGAACGAACCTTGTATCGCCCTCGAATGTTTACCAGGATACTGTCCCTCTTATGGGTGGAAGAACGAACCTTGCATCGCCCTCGAATGTTTACTAGGTTACTGTCCCTCTTGTAGCAGGTGGAAGGACTGCCGGATAGGTTTGCAAAGAACACCCTCTTTCCTCTCCTATTTTTCTCCATGAAATTAAGAACTTTTTTAATTCGTGGCCATATTGGAAAATGGTGGCCAGATATTTTGCTCAATCTTCCTGACGTAAACTACTATTTAATACCTATCTTTACCCAGTTTGACTACGAAATACCCAATGATTACGTGTAATCCGTTATCGATGCGCAGTGCAATCTGAGCCCGGTTAGCGTCTCGATTATCTTATAGTTAGTATAGTTATCACTCAGTAGCGAAACACTTCCATAACTAATACCAGAAATGAAGTCCAGTTTTCGGGAGACTCGATCTGAACACGTAGTTGAACTCCTAAAGTTAGTTACTCTAAGACTTAAGCTATCCGAAAGGTTATAAGCCTCCTATATCCAGCTATAATGTCTAAAAAAGAAAGAGCATTTCGTGACTGGTCACTGTAAATAAAAGCGATTCAAAGCAACCCGGCTACGGTTCTTTCTCTATATAACCTTTTTTCCTAATTAGCTTCGATCGAAGACAAAAGCCTACCATAATGCTCCTTTAAACGGCAATGATTTTTGCAGCTTTATAGCTTCGGGCTGTGGTCAAATCTCGGCGTAGAATTCTATATCGTACTTGCTTCCCCAAGTTTCCTCGTTAGTTTCGTCTATACCGCCGAGTTGGCCTAGCTGTATTTATAAGTCTCGTGTCCTACATAACCTACAACTTCCCGTTGCCGCGGCTCTCTCTCTGTTTTTTTAAACCTTGGGGAGATTTTTTATTATTGGATTTCTTGATTTCTGACCACAAGCAGGGATGGCTAAAATATCAAATTGTTTATTCAGGTTTGTGTGGTTTAGTTACTTTTCTTAATGATTTATACTTCACTATATTATTAATTTATACTTTGATAATAGAATTTGAATATTTTCAATTTCATGGTTTTAATAATTATGTAAAATATACGGCCTATTTTTATTAGAAGGAAACGGAGAAATATGATTGAGTTATCAAATCGTCTTTTAATGCCAGAATTGAGGGATTGTTCACAAATAACTTATTACAAAAACTATAATAATGCTCAATTCGTCTTAATGCTTGGGATATGGGCGACACTATAATACCATAATTTATGGATAATGTTGTTCATTAACAAAAATGATTTGTTGCGTAGTAATTAGTAAAGATTGATTCAAACCGTAACGTAATTTGTGAACAGCCCCTGAATAATTTTATTTTTGATATCGATTTTTATTTTAACGACTTATATTTAATGACTTGATAATGATGTTGGAATAATTTGGGCATGCGCATCTGAAATAAAATCGATTATCTAAATTATTACGTAAAATATTATGATGACCCTATTTTTCACGTATACTCGGAAGTCCGTTTTAATAGATCAGCGTTTCTCAAAACAGCTAACGCTATCACAATTTCGTTCTTAAAAAATATATTTATTATATTCTATGCACCATAGCTTTTTTCAAATTAGATTAAAATCTATGGCATCTACGATCTCTTATGGGGAAAAGAAAGAATTGGTACAATTGTAGGCCATTCCAATGATTCCAGCAGAAGTGAAGCAAACATCACAATGGCGGGGGAGATCACCTTCATGGGTTATATCCCTCGTGCCAGTAATCACCGCTAGAGGCAGTGCGAGTCGGCTAACCCATTGATGGAATGAACAGAGTCGGGTCGGTTTTTTACAAGTAGGTTTTGGAGGTTCTTGAGGACGCTTGTCGCTCTTGTTTTCTTTCTGTGTAGGGGGCTCGGATTCACGTGGAAGATCGTGTGTAATGGCAATATTTCTTCATCGAAGTTCGTCTTTTTCCGTAATCAAATACCCCCGTGCCGACCAAATTATGCCTATACATCATTAAGGGGTCGTTAACTACGTAACGCGCCCTGTATAAGGTACAGCCTGTATTATTTCCAATATTGTACAAGAAGAAGTTATAAGCCCTTGTTTATTCGGTGCACGGTAAAGCATTAGCGTTCCGCGGTTTTTCCATATAATTACGGTGACCGTGACCAGGGGATATACTTACACTCCCACCGGACATGTAGAGCGGGCTATAGTGACATTGAGTTGTGGCCTTTTTATTGGATCGTGTAGAACAATCTTGGCTGTGGTTGGTATTGGGAGTTGGTTTTTGGGGTTGCAGTGCGCCACTTGATGACCGATGGTCCATCCTATTTATAAAATGGACTCGGAATATTTCAATTAAGTTCCTTGTCACGTATTTTTTCTTTCTGAATATAGCCAGGGACAATACTGTCAAAACAACTTCCCTACATGTAATTAATCACAAACAGTACGCCACCTGTTCGGTGATTAGTCGAGGTGCTGATCACTGCGTTAAGGTAGACAAGGAGGTAACCTTGTATCGACGTAATTCTCTTAATCTTCGAATCTTTAACGTAACCTCGTCGTACTCATTCCATTCTTGGCGTAGTCTCGTCGTACTCATTCCATTCTTGGCGTAGTCTCGTCGTACTCATTCCATTCTTGGCGTAGTCTCGTCGTACTCATTCCATTCTTGGCGTAGTCTCGTCGTACTCATTCCATTCTTGGCGTAGTCTCGTCGTACTCATTCCATTCTTGGCGTAGTCTCGTCGTACTCATTCCATTCTTGGCGTAGTCTCGTCGTACTCATTCCATTCTTGGCGTAGTCTCGTCGTACTCATTCCATTCTTGGCGTAGTCTCGTCGTACTCATTCCATTCTTGGCGAAATCTCGTCGTACTCATCGTAATCTTGGCGTAATCTCGTCGTACTCATCGTAATCTTGGCCGCGTTATCTTTTTAATCCAAGAGTAATCTTCGTAATTGGTGTACAGGCAAACTCAAAAGTGATGAATCCCTCTATCTTAGCAAACATCTTTCGTCTGTCAAAAAAACATGGATTTGATGCTTGATATATTTGTTCAAATCAAAGAATATATATATATATATATTGAATGTATAATCGTACAATGACCCCTCATTCAACCAAATATTTTGTTGAAACCGACGTTAATATTTTTCCCGTATCAAGACATTTAGGGATAGGTAGGTTTGTTGTTGCGGGTACGCTCATCAATTTTACAAAGTCTCGAATAGAGACATTTGCTTCATGTTCTGAAAGGAACTCGAAGAAACGGAAGTTTTTGTTTTTCATTTTTTCCCGCTCAGTTCCGTCAACCTCGTTATCACGGTAGCGTATCTAATTTGACCTTGTCTAGGAGATTGATGCCTACGTAACGTAAGGCAACAGCAGCAGCAGCAGCGGCAGCCCGCTTGGCCCCACTCGCGCGTGTTTTGTGGTGTATATAGATATATATAGATTTAGACACTCGCTTACTCCATTGTGAAACTATATCGCTGCCGAACAATAAACCTTCGGGGCAACACCCTCTCTATTTCACGAAACTCCAGACTGAATTTTGGAATTCCAAATCCAGCTGCTGTCAGAGAAATTTCTCTAGACCAAACAACTCTTACATATACCACACGCGTACGTCTCGCAAATGGGCGTATCTACGAACGGAAAGTTAACCTTATAACATGGTTCGTAGCGTAAAATGGGGGGTTTGGGACGTTACTGTCTGCTTTTGGGAACAATTCCCGTCCTTTAGGCTACAAAGCAATTGATTTGATCAAATACGGAATAGACAATTCCGATGTAACTAAAAAGATGGAAAGACACGGTGGTAAAACTCTGCCTTTTTGGCGCCTGCACTGTCCGCAGTGACCTCGATGTATACCCCTTGCAAGTCCCGACACTGGGGGTTCCTATCCACATTTTTTTACGAAGAAAAGGTCTATAAATAGCTTTCAGTTGGAGGAGGAGGAGCTGAGTCTCGTGACATAATTTACGCTGCCATATTGGTGGGTTTAAAGCAGGAATGAAGCTGAGACCACCCAATATGGTTACCAGAACAGCGGTAAGACTTGGGAGGGTGTTACGTACTACTATCCCATCTGAAAGCTCTCTATGGTATACCCACGTCTATAGATACTTTTCCTATCGTATAGGTGTTTGCGATTAATAAGTTGTTAGAAATTTACAGGCACTCATTGCATAATTAACAACAGATCAGTTCAATTCTGTTCCTTCAATTTTCACAAAACAGAGCTCTATTGAAGCTCGTTGAACAGTGGTTGACGAACTTTGCTTTGTAAGTGCAATGACCAATGAATTTGGCTCTAAATTCCAACTGAATGACTCAAACGCTTTTGGAGAAGTCCCCTGGATGGCGATTGCTTCCACACGTATCTTTCACTTCTTGCGTTGTACTTCTTGAACAGAAGAGTTTCATACTTTTCATATATATCTGGCAGTCTTGTTTTCCCTTTTGGCCCGGCGTAGCTCTGGATGGCAGGAGGCCCGAATTGCGCGTGTCACGCGGCAGCTGCTGTTGTCTGTTGTTCAAGGAAGCACGCGCCATAAATTCGTAACTTTTGCGACGACAACAACGGGGAATGAAAAAAAAATGCATATATATATAATCTTGGACAGCCTTTGTTTTGTATGTTTTGTATCGAAAAGAAAAGAGGCCTTAATATCTAACGAAACTTTTTTTTTTCAACGTCGGCTTTTGTTTTTTAGAAAGTTCTTCGCTTTAAGAAAAATATACGGAAAGAGGAACCGAAATAACCAAACAATGTTCCCTCGAAAGAACATTAACACAAAGCTATTTATGAGATAGGGTGGTGTCCTGAAGTTTTAAGACATTTTGCTTCATAATTTAATTAGAAAACCCAGGATAATCCTATAACACTCTGAAAGCGTTTCGTTTGCAAAATATAAAGTTAAATCAAGAAGTGATATCTAGTTTATTAGGGAGAAGGTATAAGATGCTTCCTAAGTATTCGCGCGCCATAGACCTAGTCTCCCTTCCAAAATACAAGGGGGGACGTAAAAGGAGGCCGGGCTATTTCGCCTCTCCTCAGTCGGAAAATATGACTGTAATTTTCGTCATTCGCGTCGCGCTGACGTCAGTTTTCAAGAACCAATGAGACGCTGATTGTAATTTAGTGACGGAGATTAACTCGGGACCTACGTTTGGACTGGAGATAAAGCTGGAAATGTGGCGACTTTATACCTTCTCCATAATAAAATAGATATCATGTCTTGGTTAAATATAAAATATTACTTTAAAATTATACCGATTAAAATGCCATATCGATCACCATTTTGCTGACCTTTGGTGGATTATTTTTAAACTGTCCATTAAGTTCTGCTTAAATTTCAATAGCAATTCGCCGTTCTTGAATATTTAATGAAGAAATCGTAGTTTAATTGAACTTTGATATCTTCGACTTGCTCTATTTCTGTCTTCACTCATAGGAAGGGAAAGGTATTGATCGGCGGTCGTATGAAAAAATTCTACAACTGGACTGTATTTTTTTATATTGAAAACTAGAAGCAAAGTGCCAGCCAGGGAAGGAAGGGCTGTACGTGAAAAAGAGAGTTAGGTCATAGCGTATTCCCTCAGGATATGAATTTTTCTTCACGTTTTTTTGGGGAATTTTTCCAGCCCCTATCAAAAATGGCTTATCTCGTGTGCGAAAGTGAAACATTTTCCATATTTTCCGCGCCTATCATATCGAAACTGTTTCTCTAAAAAGTATAACGAATTCCTTATGTTCTGCCAAGTTAAGAAATATATTTTTATAGATGAAATCTTTCCTACGCGTCAAATCATAAGCCTACCACACTCTCCTAAAGTATGGATGGAAAGGATATTTTGAAAGATCACGCATTCTTTATAAAATTGTACCTATAAAACTTGGAGGAGAGAGATGAAATGGAGTAGAATCTCCGTACCTATAACGTAGCTTCTCTTCTTCCATCTTCTCAGCATCCTCAGTGTTACGAAAACGTCTACAATGCCCCCTGTTTCTTAAAAATAGAAGCTAAATATATTTTTAAATTTTGCTAGCCGGTAGCACTTAACAATTCCCTACCTTTGGTAAGCTCATGTGCAAGGTATTCTGGGAGATTTTCGTTGCCGCAAATGGCCCACTATTATTTATACTCCATCTCGCCAATCTTCTCCAAGGTATTATGTCTAGGATATATCATACAAATATAAAAAATAGTCTTATCAAATTCCTTGGTTTCAATATTGCATATTGAACTTAAAAATATTGGTAGAATTGTGTATAGCCGGGTAAACACTTCTACAGGGGCTCATAGGAAAAGCATTAGATGTTTTGCCCCTAACTGTGCTTCTCCTGCGAACATCAAAAATTGTATTTTTAGTGGAGAGCCAATTTTACCTCTTTAATTTTACTATTAAAAAAATAGCCGTGCTTCGCTATACTGATAGTTGTACTAAAGATAAGTGGTTATACATAAAAGATATTATCAAGTGATTTTTAGTTATACTTAATAAATCGAGTCACGTATAATCCTCCTCACCTCTCAATAGTTTTTACAATCCTTTAGGAGAGAAATGTGGTTTTACAATGCCCACATTTTCTCTAATCTAAACTTACTGATCAGAAATATGCATTTGTATTGGTTTTGTTTTCAAAGTTTTTCGCGACATTTGAAACGCGAGCTGACGTTTGAACCCGGCTATCAAAATCTCCGGGGACACGAAAGTGTTGGGAAGAATTTTAGCTCGGGGGCGTGCGGTATTCTCGTATACTTTCGACTGTAAGCCTTTTCTCTATGGAAAATTTGCCACTTATCATTCAGAAGAGGAGTAGGCTTTAGTATCGTTTCGGATCAAAAATACAAGCGCTTTACCAGCTTCCCGTTTATAAGATGATACCCGAGATGGAACGCCACCAAATCGCCCCTCTTTTATCCTTATTTCAAGTTTGAACTAAGTAACCCATGGAGTTGTTATCGTAGCAGAGAAGATTGAGAAACTGAAATAGTTTGCGTGTGGTTTAGTTAGTCAGACTGTATGTTCTGATAGACAGATTTTCTTTCCTTTTAGTGAGAAATTAAGTTCGTCTGTAAGTTGATTGGAACGGTTAGCGTACTCCCTCCATTTCGGGCAACAGAGCCAACGCAAAATTCGTGAATTGCACTTGCAAAGACAGACCCTTAAATTTTCTGATCTAAGAATGAAGATTTTTTGATATTCTGAGGAACTATCCGCACCTCTACGGCTTCTGTAGCCATAATTCCAACTAGCAAAATTGTCATTGTGCCTAAAGCTGATTTGACCTAATAATGGCTAAGAAGAAATCTCCTTATTAATTTCTCCAATGTCCATCCCCTATCTTTTATGCACGTTTTCAGAATGAAACCCAGGAGAGTAGGATTGCGTTTCTATCTTCGAGGGTTCGAACCCCAGCCTCTCAAACCCCCCCCCCCCAAATTTCATAGGGGACTAGGGAGTATTTTGGCAAACGATATGTGTAAGATGATTTACGCTCTCCTTTAATTCCGTCTAACCATAAGTTTATAATGCCTCTAAGTACACAAATACGGGTTACAACTGGGCATCTTCTGCAGGCTACTGTGACGTCAGAACTCGTATAGCGCTAAGATCCGAAGGGAGAAAATTTTGAAATTTCTGTCGCGGTGCAGCCACCAAGCGGTCGAGACGAAAAAAAAATCATCCAGTGGAACAAAGGAGAGTTTTACGTTTCGTATAGGCAGGCACTGGGGGGGAACGAATTTTACTTAAAGGCCGGATTTTCTGCTAGAGGGTTCTCCTGGTGCAGAAAATGACTCGCGACCGAGTAACAATAGAGAAGCGAGTCGTCTAAAAAATACGGTTCTCCTGGTACAGAAAATCGAGGGATAGGGGTTCTACCGGTGCAGAAAATTGAGATATGGTATAGTCACGTTAAAATTTTGGACCCCCCTTTTCGCCCCTAAACTTGGGCGCCCAATATTTCCTAAAGTACGGTTCTTCGGGACGGGTACAGAAACCCGAGCAATAAACATATACATACACTTTGGAATTCATTTTCAAAGTAATCTGTTCAGCAGTCCTAAGTTTTGTGAGACCACTTCGCGAAGAACAAGAAAGTCAGTTGAAATTTTACCCGTGCCAAAGGTCTAAGAACAGAAAACCAGTAGAGTGCTACTAGGAATATTGTCGTGACGTTACACCCTCTTATCTCTTACCTTGGCTCTGGCAACCATATTGGAAGTCATCAGCTTTGGCAATACAATTTAAGACCCCAGAAATGACGTCACGTCACATGGCTTTTCTCTCGCACTGTAGCTCCCTATAGTCTATACGTTCATTACAAAAGATATACGGGGAAAAGTTGTCGAGGTAAAAAAGGAGGGTGACAGTAATGGGTCAAAACAGTATCGGTACCACCCGCGGGGGTTTAAAGTAATATGGCACGGTCGCTAATGGGTTTCTACAATTGTTCGTAGCGGGGACCCCAGAAATTTTTTGGGAGATGCTCTTTCAGTGCAAGGACAAAAATCTTCTAGAAATACCACTAAATGGGTCCCGAACTTGGCGCAGTCCTTGTTAAGGCCTGTCCAGACTGACACATTTTGCGAGTTCGCATCTTCGCTTTGCTTGTTTGCAAGATCGCGCTACTGTCCACATTGGGTTTTCGCTACTTTGCGTCCTCACCTCGCGAACATACAAATTTCTTGAGACAAGGCCAAGAATTTCGCGCCTTCGCGAGAAAAGCACCAATCACAGACGAGAAGAAGGCTGGGGTGATTAGTTCCGATTTTCTCTTTGGACAACGTCGCCATCGACAGGCAGATGGCGCAATGATTGCTCAAACTTTATTGGCTCTCAGAATGGGAAAAGCAAAATTTTTGCGTGTATCAGAACAGAAGTGCAAATGTTTTTCGTGATCTGTTGCGAAGATGCGAATAGACGATGGCGCGAACACGCGAGCGCCAGTTCAATGTGGACAAAGCTTTATATATACGGGATTTACGAGAGGTATTTCTGTGAGCGCTGCCATAACCTGTCGGCGGCCTTTAGTTAGTGGCTGACATTCCCTGTCGTCGAACGCGCTCCGTAGCCTTGGCAGAACAACTCTCCGAAAAGGGGGCGGAAACCTCTAAAGTCCCGTTATATTCTTAAAATTTACAGCATTGATTTTACTACTTCTTCGAACTGGATATTTGGAAGGTAGATTTTTAACAGAAGTGAAACCTCGTGACTTGAAGAAGTTGGATAGTTTTTCTATATTCTCGGGAGTATAGTGATGATTTTCACCTTTACTAGTACAACCCCCTCAGGGGTTGGGGAGTTTTAAGAATATGTAGACACCAGAAAATTTGCTTACCCTTAGAGTCACATAATAGAGTATTTCTTTGGGATGTCCAAACGTTTCTAGGAACCATATAGCTCTCTGGGAGAGGGAGATTTTTAACAGTAAAACTAGAAGTTTTACCCAAATGTACGGCTTTAACGATATTGGTTCGAAATATTTTAGTAGTGCTCCATCGTTTCATTAGAAACTGTTTCGTATAAGACTTTGCCATGGAATGTTCATGAAACCAACTAACGCTAGATGGTTCAGAAAAAAACTGCTTGCACGAATGTGCTACTGCTAGTTCGGATGTTACTAAAACTCTTTCCCTTTATTTTAAAACTGAGATGGAAAAATATGATTTTGAAAGAAAATACTCCGCTGAATCCAAATCTATATAGCCGATTGATTAAAAAATTTCTTCTATTTTTTAATTTAAAATGTACTTTTTTAAACAATTGCAATGAAGTGCAGAATTAATTTCCTCACTCCTGATAGGCAAAAATCCTCAAGTTTATCTTATGGGTTGCATGTGCCTACAATTCATTTTTTCTCAACATAGTGATATAGCCATAGCCCTCACTCAATGGCTTTTAAGGTTTTCAAAGACTAGTTTATTATACTGAATTCAGATTCTATACCTCTGCTCAAAAGTACACTTCGCCACTGATTCTTTGACAGTTTGGTGTTGCTTTGGCTAACAATTGGCGAGACTAACCCCCATGGTATTCAACAAAACGCATTTGTGGTTTAGAAGATTATTAAATTAGCTATTGCTTGAGCTTCAAAGCTATAGTTTACTTTTGCTGAATGTTTATTGCTCGGGTTTCTGTACCCGTCCCGAAGAACCGTACTTTAGGAAATATTGGGCGCCCAAGTTTAGGGGCGAAAAGGGGGGTCCAAAATTTTAACGTGACTATACCATATCTCAATTTTCTGCACCGGTAGAACCCCTATCCCTCGATTTTCTGTACCAGGAGAACCGTATTTTTTAGACGACTCGCTTCTCTATTGTTACTCGGTCGCGAGTCATTTTCTGCACCAGGAGAACCCTCTAGCAGAAAATCCGGCCTTTAAGCAACCCCAAATCCCTCTCTCTCTCTCTCTCTCTCGTGAGATAGAGGCGGTTTCAGTCCTGAAACATTCTAAAAGGGATAAAAGAAACGCTAGGCTAGGCGGTACAATTTTGTATTGAAGTTGAGGTGATAAATGATACGGAGAGAGTATAGGGTTTCATTAAAGGGAGCCAGACAAACACTATTGCCATAGAAGTGGAAGCGATATGAGTACTTAGAGGCATTATAAACTTATGGTCTAACTTAACCAAGGGACTACGGTTATTGCGTTTTAGAGGCAAAAATTGTAGCTTTCTCAACTTTTGATACGTCAATAAACGTAACGTTAACCTTGGAAAGGTTGAACGAAATGGAGGTGGTCTCTATTACGACTGGCCCCATTTCCCCTTTGACGTTCGTTACATTAGTGTCGAGTCCTCAAGTAAAAGCAATAATTTTGCCCCCATCTTTTTGAGGCGTTATTAGCGGTGGATATGTTTTGGGTGAAAGATGGTTGCGAATATCTCTCACTCTTTCTCTAACCCTTATCGTTTTCACGTATACGTCTAATTACTGGGGGAAATATTTAGTTTCCGACGTACCAGTTATGATGTTTTTGCTTTTAAAGTATAGATAAAATACGCTTTGAATTAACCCATCTTGGGACCAATTAAAATTAACATGTAAGGACCGCACCTTCATTTTCATTAGCGTCAAAATTATTAAGGCTTTAATGCAAATGAATATTGGAGTTTTAAGAAATGGATGTTCGTACTCGCTGCTTTTCTTTTGCTAGTTAGTTTATTATTTCAATTAAGATTAAGTCAAACGATCTGCACGTTTGTATATATATATACAGGGTGTTTCTGATAAGTCTGGCATAAATTAAGGGGGATGTTCTTTGGGCAATTTTACTCCCCCCAACGTGAATCTAAAACTCCTTAATGCCTTGCCTTATTACCTAGTGTCGCGGGGTATTCCTTTTTTGCCTGAACACCATTAGTTAGCCTTTTAATCATCCGAAGATTTTCTTCACATATATAGTTGTGGCCCCACGACGCAACCAGTTAATCAGGAGAGGAAAGAGAGTGCGTGCGTATGATCTCTGGCATGGACTGCCACCGATGCAATATCCATTTGTGACTGTATACTCTCTGTCTCTCCCTCTCTTAATGAACCTTAGCCAAAATCCATTGCGTAATTTATTAATATATATATATAAAATGAAAACGGTTTTTCTTTCCGAGAATCGTTAGTGTCCCTGGAAAGCTTAATTACGTCGTCGTCCCCCCTGTTTCATATTTCTAATAGTCGCCCATTGTTTACGTGATCCCAAGTTCAAAGAAACTGGTGCTGGTGGAGTTTTTTTTCTTTCTTCTTCTTTCTAACTACGCAACAAGGCAGGGAGATTCTTAATATCGGTTTTAATTAAAGTCATGCATGTATAAACCTTTCTTTCTCTCGCTTGTTACCGAAAGGACGGTATGGTTTTCCAAGATATAGATCTGCTTGTAACGATAAGTATTTTCACCCACTACAGAACCATATCGAGTCACTCCATGGGCAAATATAAAGATATGGTGGGAAATATTTGACCGTGAAATTACATTATTATTGGTGCCTTCTCTCAGATAAAGTAAATATGCTCAGGAGAAATAGGTTTATGGAAAACTTAGAAGCCTTGGAAATATCGTGGAAATTTGGGCAAACTTCTCAAGGAAAATCATAATTTGTAAATTATGTTGTGACTTGCGAGTCCCGATATGTTTGGCACGTTGAGAATTTATTTATTTAATTAATTAATTCTATATAAGTTCAGGAAAAACCATAACTAGGAAAATTATTTTAGTTTCCGTATATTTTCTAATTTCTGTCAGATATTTATTTCCTAGAAGAAGTTTATATTAATAAATTTGCTAAACTCGCATTGCATTTACTTGTCAGTTGCATCCGTTAACTTCCAACTGACATTTGGAAGAAAACGCCATAAGCTCATTATGCGCTAAGTGTCAAAAGCGGCCGGTATAGTCCGTTTGAGGAAAAAACATAGGAAAAATAATATTTGACCGAAATATTTTTTAAAGATGCTGTATAGCTTTTTAAACTTCCTGTTTTTCTTAAGATAGAGATGGATTTGCGCTCAGCAGGCTAGTACTTACATTGATTGTCAGTTATTGGTAACTTACAATACCATCGGATAAAGTTACCTAACCTAAGATTACGTGACAAAATGTAAACAATTCCATCAATTGCGAATTTCGTTCGCGAATTTTGTCATCTTTAACATAACATGTGACCTCTAGTTCTATAACTGTAAAAAAACCAGTTCGGGTGAAGTCAGATTTCAGTGGATATGTAAGTTTATAAGGTATGTTCCATAAGTATAACACTACCCATATTTCGTAATGATAGAGACTTACTGAGAGATAGTTCGAGAACGACTACACTCGCTTTTGCAGTCCATCTTGCTATTTAGTCTGTACTAAGCCTTTGACAACGTCTCACCAGGCGTCGCTTTAAGATAATCTATAACTTACGTCACTTCATTACAAGCTCCAGTTTGTAACCAGTGACAAACTTATGGAACATATCTGATGAACTTATGATACGTATGATCTCCCCCTACTGGGCGCTTGCCTTCAATATCCTAGAACATCTGGAAGCCTGATTTAGTATTTGTTTACTCCAGTTAATCTTCTAAGATTTTCTTTTAAGTAAATTGAGAAATTTGCTTACATAAACATACGTAATAAACTAGTGCAACCATAATTAGGAAAATAAATACTAAAGATACCGTAATGACACTTGCCCAGGGTTTAAAGAAAAAAAGTTTGGAAATAGTTATTAAGAAAAACCTCCGTAGTTAATTCAACCAAGATCATAAAACTTGTTATTGACAAAGTTTTATGCGAAAACAAGTTTAATTTAAAGCAACTTTGTTTATATTTTATTAATAACTAGAGTTTTATTTTAAATTTCTTGAATTTACGATTTAATATAATTTTTAAATAGAAAGAACGAAATATTAAGCCTTTAATCTTCCTATCGCTCACAAAATTGGTTCTTATTTTTTACGATAAACGATATTTTTTTCTCTTTTTTTTGGCTAAAAACTTTTTCGTTTTTTTGGGATAAAATACCTTTTTTATTCTTAAACAGAATGGTTGCCCGAGAAATTCGGTTCATGATTTTATATTAATGATAAACCTTAGAGCTCTTCTCTTTTTTATGGCGGGAGTTCTCGAGAGCTTGCCAAATTCTTTTTCGTTTATAATAAACGACTTTCTTAGTGCCTTAGTCGTAAAAAAAATGGATATAAAAAAAAAACTCGTACGTGTAGAAGATGGAATTTGAGAACCAACTAAACCAATTATAATACATTCCAATTTCGAATTATATTACCAAAAAAAAAATATATAAATTGTTATTTCCTCGATGTTAATATCATTTCCATTATCTCGGAGCTTCTGTTTTTGTAATTTTCTAAAATAGAATAATGGAATGGAAGGTGGTAACCCCCGGCGTATTACGCTGCCCACATTATGGCTTCTAAATTATGTTAAATTATAATGTCAATTATGGAAGCTTTTTAGACAGTTTCCGGTTTGCTAAAGTAATATGGAACTAAACTTCTCTTTACTCTATATAAAACTTGAACTTTGTCCATTCCATTTATACCAAATGTGACTGTCTCCAAACCCTTAATATTTAAAGTGTCAACGCGGCATCAAAAATCAACCGAAACGAAAATTTCTCTCTCGCTGTTTCATTTGGAAAGACTTTACTAAGTCCCATATATCGATATTTTTCTTGATGATGGGTGGGGGGAACGTTGAAATGTTTCCCAAACCTGAGATTTTCGCTGAAACGAAATATGCTGAGACAGAGTGTATAAAGTCAGGAATCTCCGGAAAGAATAACAACTTAGAAGATGAAAGCGTTTTAAACTTTCCTGACAGAAGGACGGAAAATTAGTCCACCGGGATTTTCGCCGCTGGGAAGTCTTTCTTGACGATAAGATGGGGAAGATTTAGACGAGTTAACCAAGGGAGATGCTCTTGCATCCAACCAAAGACAAACACGATGTGGCAGTAGAGAATAGACGAATTAATATTTACTGCCCCTAGAGAGGAACTCTAAGACTAGTTTCTTGTTTGAATACTAGCGCGTGTAGACGGACGAACGCGGAACTAAATTTCCAGGTTTGCACTACGGTATCTATATGATAAACTATAAGAACCTAAAATATTCTAACGCCCAGAAATAGTTTTCGTCCGAGAGAGAAAATAGATAACACTATGATGTAGAGCGTCTTTACTTCAACCTACATTTTTGCAGATCTTTAAACATCCAAATAGGTTGTGTGATAATAATTATAAAACAACGCAAAAGGCTTTGTTTGAAGATGGCAATTGTATTTTCGTCAATGTAGGTAGTGCCAACTCCTTTAACTATTTACACTAAGATTGTAAGGAAACTTTGTTACGTTACTAAGGCGTAGTAGCTAGGGTTACGGAACGCTGCTTGTAACTCGGTGCTGGAGCTCTTCATAATTTGCCAAAGTTAGTCGGGCATCGTCGAATCGTCGATCGCTCTCTTTTTCTTTTAATACGATGACTATATGGTATAGGTGGTGGCGGTGGTGGTGCATTCTGGGTTGTTCCGTCGGCGCCAGGATGACGGGCGACCGCCTCTCTTTAATAAGATTCTAGCGACGACAAGCGGCCTTGTCAGTGAACGGAAACTACCCCGCTACGATGCTTTCGCCACGCTTGTCCACCTTAGGACCGTTGTCGCCGTGCTCCGTGAGCTCGGAACCATTCTAAAGGAAGCTCTTTTCGACCCACTGGATGGGATGGATGTTGAGAGGAAGGGAAAAGAGAGAGATCGTTCTTCTTCTTCTCTAGCTACTCTTTAATTTGCCCTTCCTTTGATGTATACGTTTTATATCTCATCGCCGGCCTGGCTTCTCTTAGATCATGGTTCACGCAAATTCTGGTTGCCAAACAATAATACTTATTGGTTTACCATTTCACAAGGAAATTGCTCAATATTTGTACAGTTTTTGACCCCGTGACCTCGAGGTCAAAACCCTTTCGCGGTAGTATCACCCAAAGACGAAAGTTTTTCATCGTAGGTAACAGTTTGCAAACGTTGTTTCAATGATATTCAAAAACCAGTACTTCGATTTAGTGTCACTCCGAGGGCTTATGCTTTCCATCGATACAGAATTTGACCAAATCGGCGGTAACTGTCAAGAGATGCAGATGCAAACGTGCTTAGATGATGTTCTGACCTCATTGACGCAGAGATCAAAAACCAGTAGCTTTAGTGTCACCCCGAGGGCGCATGCTTCCCATCGATACATCATTTGTCAAAATAGGAGATACGTGTGAAGCAGTGATCCCGCACAAACGTTACGAACCCTCTTACGCACGTCCGAACCCAATAAAAGTATTCTATAGTCTGCTACCACGAACCTTCTCGTGACGTCACATCCTATCTCTTATCTCGGTTTTGGCGAGCGACCATATTGGAAGTCGTCAACTCGGGCCATATAATTTAGACTACCAATATTGACGTCACGTCCCCGTAGCTCCTCCCCTCCACCACTCTATAGACAAGGAGTTAGAATTGAGTTAAAAGCGTTGGAAGAGTATTTAGGCCTACAGATAATGTGATAATTAAGAATTTCCAATTCACAAAGTCATGCTTATCGCGAGAATCGCAAAATAAAAATTTGCAGAGCCTTAGCCAACCATAGTGTCTATCAACTATGACCCGGTCCTGGGTCATCATTCTACACGCCTGAAAAAAAAAAGAGAATAAATAGAAGAAAGGAGATCTCTCTCTTTATTCCGGTGCATGGGTCGTAGGGATATATACACGCGAAGCTAGGCTTGGCTCGACAACCAAACTCTATTCTTACATCGCCTTTGTTTTTCAAATTAGGTCCGATGACCTGTTGTGTTCTAATCAACGCCCTTTTCTATTATTATTCTTCTTCTGGTGGTGGTGGTGGTGTGTTTATCCAAAAAGCAGAGTTGATACTTTATTAGACGCTTATTGTTCCCAAACAGTTACTGTAATGAAAAAGCTTCGCCATTCCCTCAGGCGCCGCCACGCAGAGAAGCGGAAAAATATGCCTCTGCTATGATTATTATACGAGCGAGGAAAATCTCTATTTAGTTGTATTGGGTCGACGTGGATTAAGTAAGGGTTTTGAGTGATTCTTTCTCGTAAGTTGTATTTCGTGGGAATATTTGGTCAATTTCATTACATCGTATAAAAACAGTAACGCTCAATAGAGGGGTCGGACACTTAGCGAAATCGGTGTACACGCTGTAACTTTGACTGTCCTTTCATATGGATGACGTATTGCTGAAATAATATAGCGTAACCCTTACATACTGTACAGGGAATTAAAGAGTGATTAGCCCCTCACACTCAAAGACGGGGACAGTAACTTGGCACTGTGCACGCTGTAACTTTCATTATCCTAAAGATATTGTATAATATTTAAAATTCGTTAGTAATATTAGGCACAAACTCATAATTGATGTGTAGGAAATTAGTGAGTGATTAGCTCCAAGCACTCCAGGCTAACTTCTACCAAGAAGTGATATTTAGCCTATTAGGGAGAAAGTATAAGATGCCTAAATATTCGTGCGCCATAGTCTCAGTCCCCCTCTTCAAAATACATGGGGGGAAGTAAAAGGAGGCCGCGCTATTTCGCCTCTCCTCAGTCGGGAAATACATAATTTTCGTCATCCACGTCGCGCTGACGAGAGTTTTCAAGAACCAATGGGATGCTGGTTGTAATTTAGAGGCGGGGATTAACTCCGGACCTACGTTAAGACTGGAGATAAAGCTAGAAATATGGCGAATTTATACCTTCTCGCTAATAAACTAGATATCACTTCTTGCTTCTACCCAGATTTGAAGACGGACGGACCCGTTTACTCCAAGTCGTGAACTTCTGTTTTGTTCTTACATTTTATATTGAAGTTTTACATATATTGCTCCATTTAAGATATACTAATTGTATGCAAATCAAGACTTAAAAGTTGACATAGTTCCGGGTCAAATAGCAATTAGTCAAATCATTCAAGGGTGAAAAGAAAGGGTTTTTTTTATTATAACGAAGGGTCACCTTGAAGGCCCAACCAAAGAAAAGACAAAAAAAAACCCTTGTCAAGTCATTATTCACGAGCCAATCGCGACGTTTAAGTTCTCCAACAAGGTCCCCTCGAGAATTTTAAGTTCTTTGTCAGAGTTTAGCTGAGGAAGGAAGGAAAAGGGCCCCTGATTTTTTCTTTTTTTAAGAAAAGTCTTAGAGCTCATTGGAGCTCGTAGCTTTTCACCAAATTTGTCAAGATGAACCGGCTGGGAGGATGTTGTTGTTATAATCGATTGACGCACCCGCTATAGAATAAATAAAAGCTAAATCTAGTAGAAAAGGTCGATGTACTGGCTGTACTCGATATACTCGCAGCAGCTCATTCACGCATAACCGCTCCGTTACTTCCCAAAACTATCCCATAGACTTTTATAACTTCTTCATCCTTCAATTTATTTTTAAATAATAATAATAATAACATGGTTGTCTTAGAGTCGGTCGTGTTTTCTTAAGGATGCAAAAATAATTGGCAAAGCTAAACTGAAACTATATAGGGGTGTCAACGATAATGCAATATTGATCGTGAAGTGTTGAAACCCTAAGAAAATTGTTAAAGATAGTAATATGCAATAGCGCGAATCTTTGCATATAAACAGAACTTGGGCATGCAAGAAAAGGTACCCCTTTAGTATTTATGCGGAATAGTATTTGAGGCAGTTGGACATCATACGTTTTTTGGGTAATGTCGTACGGTTTGGACGACACGCGAAGAGCGCCTCGCGTTTTCTAACTTAATACAACCATAGACACGACATTAGACAATTTTTCACGTCTCGTGGTAAAAACTGTCGAAGCACCGTCGTTCTAAGTTCACGGTTACTGGCTCGTGCCCTCTTAAAGGGCATGTGAAAACATTTCTATCGATTCTTCTATTCATTAAAGGTGAAACAATATCTCCAAATTGTTTTAAAATTCAAATTAGTTTGAGATTTCATCGAAAATTTCGGATAGTTTACACTTTGTTATCAAGAAGGCAGAGCGTTACGGTATTGGTCTTAGGTGGAGATTTCAAGTTATCTATGATACCAGGGATAGATTTAATTTTAGAAGTAGGAATGGAGAACAGAGTAATCTGGGCTCGCGTCAAAGTCCCGGACCCCCTTCCACGGGACAGAGGGGTATGAAAGAAGAGGCGGGTCATAGCTACAGAGGTTAAAAGGAATTACTTATTTTTCACTGTTCCGTCAGCAACGTCATCAAAACGTAGTTTAAGTGAGCCAATAAGATAATTTCAAGTTTTCGTTACGTATTGGAGGGAGGGGCATGAGTCGGACTGAAGTAAATACTAACCGTTCTCCATGCCTACTTCTAAAATTAAATCTATCCCTGATGATTCCTAATAACACTAATTTTAATTTTAAAGCTATTCTGAGGTATTTCCTGCATGACCATGTTTCACTATGCAAATTGGTCTTATAATTAGTAGAAGAATCGGTAAAAAGAAACAAACAGAACAAACTTGGTTTTCCATTTTCACTCTTCCTTTGAGAGTAACGTTTCGCATGAGCGCTTCACGCGTTGAAATATGTCGCGAGACACGTATTCACCGGGCCATGCACCACCACCACCCATCTCCCTTCAGTCTCGAGACTCAAGACGCAAGACGCAATAGGCGAAAAGCATCTCTTTCGAAGGTCTGGGATACACGCATGCCATCCATGAGTAGATAGATGTGAAGGCAGGCGATCCTTTCCCTTTCTAAATGATGATCTTCTCCCGACGCGACCAGCTTTCCCCATTTCGGAAAATGGATGAGGAATGACATAAAGTCTCTTAATACGTCGAGTGAGAGAGAGAGAGAGAGAGGGAAGCGTATATAGGTGGATTTAAATATTATAATTACGTGGCCAAAGACTAGGCCTAGGGTTTTCCCGACAGATAAATCAAGATTTCGTTTTTTTTTCCCTTTTTTAATATTTTAACAGCTACGCTTCATCGCGATTACGAACCGTGTAGGATTATGATGTTAGACCCAAATCAATTAACATGGTGATTAAGTCGGGGACATTTTAATTACAGCTTCCTTCATCAGTGACTTTTCAACAGGCGTCTTTCGTTTCAGTTCATGATAATGATGATTTAACTTATTGATGAGGTTTTTTTTCCAATTACCTCCCGTTTTTTAAAGTCACCTAAGGTGATGTTGCCATCACTAGTATAGGGTCTAGTTAGAAATAATTGATTGCTGCTAGTCCTGTTTCAATATTCATTATTTTATATTTTTTTCTAGCTAAAACTAAAAATTGTAGCGTGGAATTTTACTTAAACTGATTTAAATAATGATATCAACTGTAGCATATATTGTCCAGAAAGTTGATTCACACTCGAAACGACGAAGAAAACATAACCACTATATGGTGGCGACTGGCCCGTTCTTTGTTCGAAAGCTAAGTCTGTAAATTTCCAGATTAAATAATGTTCCTCTTTCATATGATCATATACTAAGCTGGTAAATACTCGGGGGCTTATAAAAATGGATGGAGTTCATGTTTGATCACGCATCGCGACCTAATACCAAATTAATCACGGAGGGAGAGAGAGAGTTAAAAGAGTTATCTCGAATGCGGCAGGAATTTTATCATTAGGCGTTAATCATCAGCCTCTAAATGTTTGTTCCTTTTTTTTAAAGAAGAAAAATAAAGAAAGCCGCTTATCGAAAGATTTATAACCTTTAGTACGCTTGGAACGCCGCCATTGCGACGACTTAAGACTGTCTGTCTAGATTATTCTTTAAGATAACGAACGTCATGGCCCATTGTTTGAACATTGCTAAATAAACAAAGACACGAGGGTCGCGCGCTGTACTGTACTGTACAGAGATTATTTTCTTTTTGAGGGTTGTAAATTGTGACAATAAACTGTGATAGTAAGACTCGGTTTAGCACGTGGTTAAGCTATGGTTTTTAAAAAAAATCAACTCGGTTCTAATTTACCATGAAATGGATGAACTTATACATCGGTTTCAGGCTAGGAGGGTTCATACCATTTACACGAGGATTCTAATCTACTTTGAGGACAAAGTAGTCTGCGCCATTGTCCTCAATGTAGTCTGCGCCATTATCTTCAAGGTAGTCTGCGCTATTGTCCTCAAGGTAGTCTGCGCTATTGTCCTCAAGGTAGCCTGCGCTATTGTCCTCAAAGTAGTCTGCGCCATTGTCCTCAAAGTAGTCTGCGCCATTGTCCTCAAAGTAGTCTGCGCCATTGTCCTCAAAGTAGTCTGCGCCATTGTCCTCAAAGTAGTCTGCGCCATTGTCCTCCAAGTAGCCTACTACTCCTTGTGTAAATGGTATGAATCCTCCTATGCATTTTTGGGGATGTTTATTGAATATGACCTTTAAACCCCAGTATATTGACTTTAAAACATACCCAACTTGTTTGAAGGGAAAGGGAACGTGCTTGCGTGGTTTCTTGGCCAAGTTTCCCTAATTGGGTAAACATTGTTAAATACAAGCAACTCGAGCGTGAGATTACTGAGAGAGATTTTTGGACCTTGGAATTTAAACTTGTTGTATAATCAGGGTTACCACAGTTGGTAAAAATCCGGGAAAAATCGGGGATCTTCAAGAAGGATGTCATGCAATTCTAAAATGATCATTAGCGATAGGGAATTTCATATTGCTTCGGCAATTTTCCTGTACAAGAATTAATACTTTGGGTAATGTTAGTCATTTTTAAAAACTAAAGAGGACTATTGTACAGGGTGATTCTGATAAGTCTGGCATAAATTAACGGGGATGCATGTTCTTTGGGCAATTTTGAGAAACACCCTCTAGAGGCGAAGATAAATTTCTGAACAACCTTTATAATATCACTTACAAGACTAAGGAAACGGTGTGGAATAGAAAACGTTCTAGCTTGTTATACTACGCACTTCATAGCAATGACCATACAGTATCAGATTCCAACTTGTCTTCTATCGCGGCATAATTCCTAAAACTCCGGAAACGACTATGGGTACGGAACATATAACACCACGAAAAAGTGGTTAACTCCCAAGGCGGTAGCCAGAATAGCCGATAAAAAAGTATCTTTAAGGCCAAAGTCCTTTGATTTCTGACCCTCAATATTATTTATAGCTTGTATTTCAGTTACGGTAGTGGTGTCTTTGAAAAAAAACCACGTTAAAAAGTGTCCTATCAAGCGAAACCTAGCCACCATCCACACATCGTTACCTCCCTACGTTCTATCTGAGATATCTTCATTACCAAAGCATCTCCGGTCCCGGTGTAACCACGTCATACCTATATGTATTCGCGTCTCACGGTGTTATAAAAATTTGGTGAACATGAGAGAGAGAAAACAAGTCGTCGTAAAAAAGAACTTAAAAAATGAAATCCATAACTTGGAACCTTTTCATTTGGCGGAGCCATGAACCGCTAGAACGACGACCAGAAGCCGGGGAAAGTATTTCGGGTAACTGTACTACCAGTGGTATAACGTAATTTTCTAAAGAAAAGCTCTGAAGCGCGCCCTTATTTTTCCATCAAAAGAAAATCGAAATGATGCTCTGCTGGGAAAGAAAGTTGAGGACGATGGAAGAGGTCGGGATCTGTGGTGATGGTGTTGAGAACGGGGGGAAGATCAAGGAGACCGACACTTCTATTTTGATTCATGTTTTCAGAAGTATATAATACTTCTCTTCGAAAGGAGTGCACCATAAAGAGGGGTTATTGTAACCAACATCAGAATATTTGGAGCAAGGTTACTAAACCGTTCCCTCATCATTACTCTATTAGCGCTTAACTATTTGCCAAGGTGCATGCGCATGTGGATTTTTGTCCCACGTCAAGACAATCAAGGCTTGTGGTTTGATTGCTGGGGATTTAGTACCAAACAGTTATAAAATTCACACCAACACGGTGCGATGCCCATCTGAAGTTTAATGAGCGAGAGAGCAAACAAAAAGGGTGAGCCTGGGAAGAATCATGTTACATAACTAAAGTATTAAGAGGATACAGAGTGTCATCCTTCTTCTATAATCCCCTTCTGATATTATCTCATAATTCGCTGCGTAATTCATTGATGATTGAAATTGTGATCTCTTTCTACTTGGGGATGGTAATTATCTTGGTTGTTAGCAGTTGTCACCCTTGGTTATTACATGAAAATCAAGGTATCCTTTAATCTCGCCTTTCACGATAATCTATCAGAGCTGATCGTTGTATCTTGCCTTGGACAAGATTCAATCAGAGTTAATCCTATTCTTTGAATATCTTTCCTTGTAAGATTGGATTCTGTGTTGGTGTCGAGCCTCTCGATGGAACTATAGTCCCCGCAGCTCATAATGGCGGGCTTCGAATGAAATGAGGCGGGAAAGATCCGCGGATGGTTAAGGCACGCTCCATCAGATTTGAAAGGAAAAAAAAAAACTAAAAGAAAAACAGTCTCTTTTATATGCTAGAGCTAGACGATGAGAGGGAAAAACTCTTTATTATCATAGGCCCTTGCCAACCCCCTTAATTTACCAGATACAAATAATGCTTTTCTTTTTAAATCGTAAAAAGAAAACCCAGAAACGAATGGAATACGCCTCCCGCAGGCCATTGAGAAATTCCCCGTATGGCTCTATCCAATCATAAACTTTGCTTTTGGATCTAATCAGGAAGAGACTGGTTATCAAGTTGAATACTCGCTTTCTATGGGTTGATTTGAATTGCACCCTTGCTCGGGTGTCGAGAGTCTCTCGGGGACCCAAAGGCGAGCGTCGTCGTCGTCGTCGTCGTCGTCGCTTCAAATGCCCAAAGGAAATCATTTCACCATCCTTTTGACGATATCTCGTGATTTAGGTTTCTACTGTTAGGACCGCACCATACTTTATACAAATGTAAATCCTTGACAGCTCGCTTTTCATTAAGTTGAAAGTATTCATACCAAGAACCCTCGTTCTTCACTATCCTAATTGTGTTGTGGACCTTCCGGTTCCAAATAAAAATCATAGGATCTATTGCTAAAAGCATAAGTTTATAAGATATGTTCCATAAGGATGACAATACCTATACTTCGTAATGCTAGAGACTTACTGAGAGCTCGTTCGAGAACGACGTGACAATTGACTACACTCGGTGGTTAATTTTGTCTGCACTAAACCTTTGACAGAGCCTCACCACAGGCGTCGCTTTACAAGAATATATGACGTTTCACCAACGTCACTTCGTGACAAGCTCCAGTTTGTAACCAGTGACAAACTTATGGAACTTATGCTAAAATTAGTCATTAATTTATATTTGGCTAACTCTCTCGCCCTTTATAAGCAGCTGGATAAAGTTTATATAAATTAAATTCTTCTTACTCGGCACCTAAACCATACAATAACGGTTTGATGTGGGTAATCCTTATCGTCTAGAACTCTTAGGTACTAGGGAGATAGATGATTGGCAACTAACACGCCAATCTTGCATATTTTCGTTTGGGGGCGAAGCTGCACCCATGCGAGCCAATGCTCTATAAAAAGACTAAATTAATGGTTTCTTATCCAAAGGGTTTCCCCGCGTGGTATACCATTTCGCGCCTCGCCGTTTTGATCTGGAAATAGACACTCACCTCTTTCAGTAGATAAACACTTAACTACAGTTTAAAGACCGTCAAACACGAAAGCGGCGCGCTTCCAATACCTTTAGTATATGCTTTTACTTGTGTAACAATATCCAGGAGTGCTTGTTAATCGTGTTTTATCACGGGCTTTCATGTAAAATTCTTTTCCAAGTTACAATTCGATACTCGAGCCTTAATGTTTAACGCGTTGTTCAAAGGGGTTGTTTAATATTTATTTATAATAACAAAACCATATTCTAAAGGTTAAACGGGCCGTTATTGTAAATTAAAACTAGCTAGGCCTACGTCATTGAACGATATGGTTGGTTATCCAAATAGCTATGGTTAATGCTGATTAATATTTAAGTGCTTGTTGCAAACGTTTCTTAAACTGGATTTAGTTCAAGCCTAATTTTTGTTTTTAGGCATTATAACCACAACCTCTGATCCATTGGACAGAGAAAGCGAAGCTCAACATATACTAGAGGTAACGTTGCGATGTAGATATTTGTAAGGTCTTTATCTAAACAATTGTAAACCACAAGGTTACTGTGAGTGATAATGGCGAGCCATACCCTCTTGAAAGCGTCACGAGAGTGGTAGTTGATGTTGAGGACATTAACGACAATGCCCCTGAATTTACGAAAAACTCTTTGCGATTCACTGTACCGGAAATGGAAAAATCCAACAAAGACGTTGTACTATGTAGAGTCATAGCGTGGGACCCTGACGAGGGCAAAAATGGAGAAATAACTTATTCCATCGTTGAAGGAATGGCTAGCTCATTCTTTACTATTAATCCAATATCGGGCGTTATTTCAACTCGGAACGAACTAAAAACGGGAATGTCTTACGAAGTTATGGTAAAAGCGTCCGATGGTGGGTCAACTCCTCTGGAATCAACCGCTACCGTTGTCTTGGAAGCTGTCTCTGTAATTAAAGAGTCAGCTAGACCGCCTGTCTTTCTACGTAGCGGGGGTTTACGCGCTGATACAGCCACTGCGCAAGTTACTGAAAAAGACAAAGTTGGGCACTTGGTTTACCTTATTGAAGCCCAAGATCCTGACAATGACCCCTTATGGTATTCCATTGAAAGTAAGCCACGGAGATATAATTGATTTTTAAATCATAGCTAACGAATATAAAACCTATAGGTGGAAACGAAGATCATTCTTTTACTATTGAACCGAGAGGGACTGCGGTTACTTTAGCTAGACCTCTCGATTGGGAGGCAAAATCATCGTACAATCTTTCCATTAAAGTTACAGATATGGTTCATTCCATTTACTTTATGGTAAGATAACATTTTGGGCCGCCATCGCTACGTCCGGATTAGCAATTTAATAAACAACATTATTTTTTACAACAGTTGCACGTTGGTGTTTGGGACGAAAACGAGTACCCGCCATTATTTTCTCAAAGATCATATAGCATAGACATTCCAGAAAGTATTCCATTAGGCTCGCCATTCTTTCAACTAACTGCAACAGATAGGGACCACGAAAAGAAGTTATTTTACGCTATTCACAATAGGTATGTACTAATTCATTCTCGTTAAGAGAATAACTACAATGCTACGGTGTCCCATAAATCATTTACCTACTTACTTTCAGCGCAAGTCCAGGGAGCTTAAGTCATTTCCAAGTTGATGAAAGAACTGGTTCAGTCTCAGTTTCGGGTAAACCTCTGGATTATGAAAGCTGTCGTAAACACATTTTAACTATGGAAGTAAAGGATCAAGGAACGCCGGCTAAGAGAGATTACGCTAGATTATTAGTACACGTACAAGACCGCAATGATCACGCACCCGAATTTCTGGCACCAATGTTTAGCGCTAAAGTATTTGAGACGTCCGCTAAGGGAACGTCGGTTGTTCAGCTGTTAGCCGTTGATAGGGACAAAGGGAAAAATGCAGAGATTACTTATTCATTGGTCTCTGGAAATATAGGTGGAGCGTTTTCCGTTGATCCAACTCTGGGAATTTTGCAGGTAATTTACTTAACACATACGTACTTAACTTTAATTGGAAGGGTTCAATGATTTAACTATATTATTTAGGTGTCGCGTGAACTGGATAGTCAGATCATGCCCGAATATTTTTTAATGGTACGCGCGAATGACCACGGGATACCGACATTGAACAGTACGGTAACTGTACACGTTAAGGTGACACAAGCTGATAACGCGTCTCCAAAGTTTGAACAGAGTCACTATTCCGCTGAATTATTTGAAAATGAAAGAAGCGGTACATCGGTCGCGTCTTTTTCCATCCGCAGTCGGTCATCGGTTTACTTTGAAATTACGGACGGAAACAAAGACAATGATTTTGTTATAGATTCCATCTCGGGTATCGTTAGTACATCGCGAGAATTAGATTTTGAGAAAACGAAATTTTATAATTTAACCGTTCGAGCGACGAACATGGTTGGTTCAAACGCTAGCGCCACATTGTCGATACACGTGCTAGATCGAAATGACAACCGTCCCGAGTTTGAGCGAGAAGTGTATATGGGTAGGGTTAGCGAATCGGCCGAAGTTGGAAGTTTTGCCTTAAGGGAAGATAATAACCCGTTGGTTGTGAAAGCATCAGACAAGGACTCGGAAAGAAACGCTATCTTGAACTTTGAAATTGTGGAGAGATTTGCTCAAAAATATTTTCAGATTGACAAAAGAACAGGTTAGTGATAGTTTTTGGTAATTAGTTGTAAGTTTGCAGGGAACATTGCGTTAAAAATGGGTGACTAAAGACAAATGCCTATTTGAATTTCTCCATAGGAGCCATAAGCATCCTTTCACCATTAGATCACGAGACCCATCCTTATTTCATATTCACCGTTCAATTATCTGACCTTGGAAGGCCAAGACTAAGCGCACTGGGAGCGGCTCAAGTTAACATTACAGTTTTAGACGTTAACGATTGCGCGCCAGTTTTCTTAAAATCACTTTATTCCGCGACACTGCTGCTTCCAACGTACAAAGGAGTTGTCGTTACCAAAGTTCAAGCTCGTGATCCTGATAGCTCCGAATTGAAATACTCTATCGTATCGGGCAATTCGAATGAACAGTTTATCGTTGATTCGGTTACCGGTGAAATAATCGTCAATAAACCAGAAAGCAACAAAAAGGAATACGAAATTAATTTAGCCGTGGATGATGGACAGTTTGAAAGCAGTTGCGTTGTTAAGATACAAATACGGGAGACTAGAAGCAGCGGCTTAAAATTTAGCAAAGAAAAATACGAAGTTAGTTTGCCAGAAAATGTTGCTGGTAGCCCCGAAACTGTTTGTGTTGTGACAATTTTGGGAAGTGCTCTAAACGAGCACGTTATATTTTCCATTCGAAATCCATCGCCAATGTTTTCCATTGGTAAAACGTCAGGAGCCGTCAGAACATCGGGTAAGATTCTTCTTTCATTGGCTTACTTTTTAGATTTACTACAAATAAAGCGTGGCCGCATTTTAGACTTTAGATTATTTAATAAAGAGATTAAAATTTTGGTAGGTCGCCCGTTTGATCGCGAAGTTAGAAGCAGCTACACTCTGGTTGTCGAAGCCAAGAGTGAATTATTAGAAGCCCCTCGTATCGCGCACGTTTTAGTCGAAGTGACCATAACGGACGTGAACGACAATGCACCGATGTTTGTCAACTTACCGTATCATTGTGTAGTGCCTGTTGAAGCTCAACCGGGAGATTTGGTTCGAAAGGTATGGTTACCATTATGTTTGCGCTTTACTACTATGGTAAAACAACAAAAAAATATATTGCGGGTTATAGGTATCGGCAATTGATCTAGACATAGGTCAGAATGGTTTCGTTCAGTATGAATTGCAAGAATCGGATTCTTCAGCTTTTTTTACAATTGATTCCAAAACTGGAGATATTCGATTGAAACAGAACTTGGGTTCACACAATACAGACTATCATTTGGTGGTGATAGCTATCGACTCTGGTACGTATACAGTGTAATTTTTGACAGTAATTTCTTGTTTTTCATATCATGTCAGTGTCATTGTTGACAAATAATTTCTCGTTTTAACATCATGTCAGTGTCATTGTTGACAAATAATTTCTTGTTTTAACATCATGTCAGTGTCATTGTTGACAAATAATTTCTCGTTCTAACATTATGTCAATGTCATTCATTTCAGGTGATCCATCTCTAAGATCAGAAGTGACCGTACCAGTTAAAGTTATCAATCGTAACATGCCAGTTTTCCCTCAACAGTTCTACTCGGTCTCAGTACCTGAAAACATCGGATCTCAAATTCCTGTTTTGACAGTCCAGGCTACGAGTCCTCAAGGTCGCCAACTCATCTATAGCATCGTTGCCGGAAATCAGCAAGAGGAATTTGCTGTGGACTTCAATACAGGTAAGGAACATTTTCTTTTAGTAATACACTTATTGAAAAATCCGCGAATGTTCTACTATAAAAACTGGTTAATTTTAAGATTAATTGATAACATTATCAACAAGAAATTAAATAAATTAGTGTACCATTGTTACTGCTAATTGCAGTGAGAGTTAATACTATATTAGGCATATGACGTAACGCGGCTTGGGGTTGTGTTTCTTCTTGTAGGTTTTTAGTACTATACTTTTCCCTCAAAATGGTAGCTAGTCTATTACGATACTTTTGCTTAGATATTTCATCAAATTCCCGCGCCTGTTCTGTGTGAATTCGGGGTGATTTGATGAACCTTGGCCAATCTGCGCTACCTATATTCCCAGTTTTGAAACAAAATCAAAGGAAACATATTGCCATTATTGCATTGCATTTACTTTGCGCTTCAATTATAGCACTGAAATTGTTTACTATTATCCCGAGCAAATATAGCGTATGTACAGACTTCAATTATACCTGGCAATGTTATTTCTATAGCAACACTATCTTTGACTACGATTATCAGTGCAAAATGCAAATACCAGGGCTCCCATCTGGTCTCTAAAATACCTAAAAGTCTCTACTTTTTGGGTAGGTCTCTAAACCACCCTAAAATCGCCATTTGGTCTCTAAACCACCCTATTTTCGAAAATTCCCGTTTTTAATATTCCATCTAAAATTTTTTGCAACAGTAAAACTATTCCCACTCCGATCCACAGGGAATTATTAAACGCTATAACCTTTACAAATGACCTTGGCAATATCTCGCCAATTTGAACTATGTGTTTCCGGTTTTTCTCATTGGCTGGTGGAACTGTGTTTAGAAAGTAAATTCGTCTTGGCTCGGAGAGGTTTATTTTGGTTTTTCAACTTTTTTTGTGATACTTCCGTACAAATAAAGATCTAATTTTGATTTTGAATTGGTCTCTATTTGGTTCCTATTTCCAAGAATTTGGTCCTTATTTTACCCTATTTTTACCGTGAAAGGTCTCTTTTTTCACTATTATTTTAAGAAATTTCTGTGGGAGCCCTGAAATACCCTTCCTTGAACCACCTTTTTTTGACAAAAGAAAAAGTATAATATAAAAGTATGATTACCGCTTTGTTCAGATTAAAAATGGCTAATGTCATATCATAGGTCGTATATTGACAATAAGTATGATTCTACGACACTTAACATTAAGGAAGGTTGTTCCCGTGTTATAGACTAAGGTTTTGTTTGAACAGGGTGTGGACACTTTCTGGGCTACCCATAGTGTTTATTCTTATCGAGGGACCGATCACTCAGTCTGATCGGCTACGACGAATGTGAAAAGAAGTAACGTGACTTCAATATTTGGGGAGGGGGTGGGGTCTAAATTCTATTGCCTAAGCTGGTGACTTCTGGTCACCAGCCAGAACCGAGATAAGCGGGTGTGACACACGATAATATTCCTAGTAGTTCTCTCTATTGGCTCTGCCTCGAGTTTTAACAAATAACAATTTGAAAAAAATTATATTTCACCCGGGAACACCTTTGTTAACGTTTGAATGTCGTACTTCTGGTTATAGTGGTACTTATTTCATCAAGCGAATATGTGGTTAATTAAAAAGAAAAATATATTAATTTATGAACATGCATTCAAAATATGGAAGCAAGGCAGCATTTCTAATGAAAAGATGAATGTACTGAACCGAAATTAATTAGGATATTTTCCTTTCTACACCTCATTTTTCTAGTTTTTTTCAAGCAATTATTTTTCAGCACTTTACTTAATTAGTTCTAATTTGTTTTTCTTCTTCAATGAATCAAATACCGCATAAATTTCACTATATTGATAATAAATGGTTTTCAGTTCTCTTGGGTTATTGGTTTAAACTATCAACACGCTTAAGTATATTAATAATAACCTTTATGAGAAGAAAGTTCATTACAATTTGTTCCACAAATTTAATTATCTTCAATTAATGTCGCGAGGTTGTGCAATAAAGGGTTCTGCAAGTAGCTCGCGCAACGATTGCACTGGGCAATCAGGAAAGTACAACAGCAATGGCGGAAGGGGTAAAACAGTTTTACTAACTTCAAGCCTTGACTTGCGGAACCTTTAGTTTTAAGCTTTTTAAAAACACATAGGTGTGTTTAAAGATATTCAAAATATCAGGGTTCGAAAGGCCAAACTGTGAAACCTTTCATAAACAATCGTAGGTCATAGTGTACAGTTGGAATGCAGAGTTTGTTGAACAGAATTGTAATGAGCTTAACGCCAATTACTTATCTCGTAATTTTTAATTTACCCTAACTGAGCTAAGGTTTATTAAATTTTGAAGCCATTTTCTCTTAAGTTCTGGCAATGACGCAATAAACGATGCTTACGTAAATTACTTATATTTACGAAAAAATGCATGTTATTTCAAAAACTCATTTTGGTTTATTATCATTTGGGTATTAATTTTATAATTTAATTATTTTGGCCATATATATCCTAATTAATTTTATTTTTATATCAAATTCCTCTTTTTTTATTTTCTTCTCTCTCTATATATATCTTTTTTCTCTCTCTCTCTTCTCTCTCTTTCCTCCGTTTTCATTTTTTTTATATGGAAACAATTTTAAATCCAGACCCCGGGCCTAGTTCTGGGCCATGTGAGTATTTCATGATTTCAAATTTCCTTTTTTATTTTTAAGTATGTTTTTATTAGAATTAGTTTGAAAAAAAAAAGCTTTATTTATCCAATCCCTCCCGCTTTTTAATGATGAAAGAATGTTTTGTTCTTTGTACAGTTTTTTTTTATGGAATTTTGTTTTTAAAATTTTGGGCAAATTTTAAGGAGCTTCAATTCATCGAAAAATGATTCACTTCTTTTCTTCTTGCGCTTATTATTTCAGTGTAAAAACACGCTCGGCAAAATCTTTTGCTTCAAATCACGTGACTCACGTCTTTTACGTTACAAAATTTGGAAAATAATGATGCTATATTTGTTAATTGAGTGATCGTTTTATTCAGGGGTATCTTCTGGTTATTTGTCAATTTTTTTAATTGCAATTAAGGAAGTAGAGCAATCAAAGGCGCGGTTAGTAGATTTAAAGTCTACAAAATATGTCTACAAGAAAGGTTAAGACACCAAATAAAAATATGAATAAATATAAGCTAAAAAAAACTTTTATTATTTATTTTTTTTTTAAACACCCAATCGCCATCTTTACCTTCGCTGGTGTCGGCGATTTAAAACACCAGTCTCTCCTTTATTATTGGCTTGAAAGTACTAGATTTAATAAGGAATGCATACAGCTAATCGGAATCTTCGTGTAGCCATTTTCACAACGTATCTAGGCGGATTTTGTGGGAAAAGTTAGACTAATCATTGTGTATGACAAATTTTACCTTGCGAATCATCAAGCTCGCTGAGCTGGCACCCGACCTCACGTTGAAAGACGTCAGAATTATGAGGCGTGTACGAATAATGCTTAAGCCCGGCCCACAAAACCCGAATAGAAATTAACATTGGATACATGGGGACTAAAATTATTCCTATTAACTGTATGTGTTCCTGATTTTATAGATACAAATGTAAAAATAGGATAAACGCACCAAAAAAATGTTTGGTGGTGAGGAACTGCTAAATGAAAGGTCAACTCTTAGCTGGTAAAGAAAGAGTTGGTACAATTGTAGCTTTCAATAGAGCTATCTCAATTGTGACGTCAGTGCCTAGGTAAAACGTCACGGGCTTAGCTTTGGCAGTGGCCGGCCATGTTTGGTACCACTTTGGTTCTATGGGCAAATAGCATAGGTGACGTCACACAAAAGCTTCTGAGATAGCTCTATTCTCTTAATTCTTGGTTAAGGCCGTACCACCTTCTTCAGTGCCAGCTGTAATGGAGAAAGAGGCTTACACTTATAACGTTCAAGACGTAAATCGCGACGTTTCCTGACACAAATTAAAGCCTTTGGTTTGAAGTACAGGTTAATGTAGAAGTAAAATCGGAGCTTATCTATATAAATTCAAAATTAATATTCAACCTACTATATTTACTGCGCGATGCTGATTTTCTATTCATATTCAGACCGACATTTCATCAAAACCTCTATGTATCGGTATTTGCTTATAGAGTTACGCTGTTAGGTATATAATAGTACTTATAAATTAGATTTCGTTATGCAGATTTTTCAGTTTAGTTTTGATACAGATGAGCTTCGTAGAATCGTGTAAATCTATAATTTCTTTCTGGGCACTGAATTTATTTTTTAGGTTAAAATTTGTCCAGAATTTTAATGCGCATGTTCGGCAGAGATTGTATATAGATAGAATTATACCGCGGTAGTTTTGTTTCGTTTTTGTTTTAATTTGTTAGGCTTGGTTTTTACCTCTGTGCATGAAATTTATATATTTGTAGATTTTTTTGAAATGTGTTTTGTTTGTACAAGTGGGTAGGGTAGCCACAAAATACAAAATGTTCAAATACAGCAATGATATGATAAAAAAATTATATTTTCGTGTTGTTTTTTAACCCATTGAAAGAGTTGCTGTAGGTACGTTTTAAAACGAGTATTTTGTGATTGTTGTATTTTTATTAGCTATACACTTAGCTTTATGAAAATATAACTCGCTGCCATGTGGTTTTAAGGTCATATACCAGGTTCAATGCTTTAAATAATTAAAAGCCATTTGCTATTCAGTTTAATTAGTACCATCTCTAATCAATTGTGGTCCCCTTATGCATTTGGCTTTTCAGTATTTACAACTCGAACATTGGTAAATGTGTCTGGGCTAACGGGGTGGTACCTTCAACTTTGAACGGTTAAAATGTGCTAAGCTTCGTGTCAAGTAGTTTGTCTTAAGTGTTTTAAATTTTTCTTTCGTTTATTTAAAAAACAATTTCTACACGAAATTTCATCACTGGTGGCTGAAACCTTTCGATTAAAGGCGTCATTTATGTCGTGGAAGAGCTTGATTACGAAGTTAATCAGTTACATCAGCTAACGCTTAGAGCTACTGATTCGGTTTCCGGTTATTACGCGGAGGTTCAAGTCAGCGTTTCTGTCGAAGATGTTAATGACAATCCGCCAGTATTCACGCAAACATCTTTTAACGCTACTGTGTCTGAATCCGCGCCATTTGGAACTTCTGTCTTAAAACTTTCCGCGTCAGACAGAGATACTGGCGCGAATAAGAAAATACAATATCAACTCGCTGTTCAACAAGGTGGTGACGACAAAGACAAGTTAGTTGAAAACGACTTAGTAAAAAAAGCACTAGGCCTAGATATTAAGTTAGAATTTGCAATTGCGTTACAGAAATTTTGATGTCTCATCAAACAATGGATTTGTTAGTTCTGACTACTTCCATCTCGAACCAACGGAAGGGATTTTATGGATTAAGCAAATCCTAGATCACGAAACGCACAAAAGCCATCATTTGAGCGTAGTTGCGCATGACGGTGGTTCTCCCACACTTAGTTCAACCGCACATATATGGATTAATGTATTGGACACAAATGATAATCCACCAAAATTCGAACACGCCACATATAGCAGCTCAATTAGCGAACACGCTCAAAGGGACCAATTTGTTACCATGGTTGTGGCCTCTGACCCTGATGAATCTGATCAAAACAAACTTTCGTATTCCATTGTGGGTGGCAATGACTTACAAGCATTCCGTATTGACAAGCATACTGGTACGAGACGATTACCTCAATAAAAGTTGAAGTATATGACGAGTATTCTTTTAGGAATGGTGTACTTGGCCAGTGTACATCATCTGAGTCAACAAACTCGTCACACTTTAAATGTTTCGGTGACTGACGGTGTACACTCCGCACATACGCGAATATGGGTTGATGTAAAAAGTGCAAATCGCCACACGCCAGTTTTCTCAAAAACTAGCTACGAAGTGGCGTTAAGCGAAAATGCACCCTCTGGAACCTCGATGGTTATACTAACTGCTAAAGACGATGATGGAGGAGAATATGGTAGATTCACTTTTGGAATTCAAAGTCAAGAGGGTCGCAAACTGTTTTCACTAAATCCAAATACTGGTAGCGTTAACATTTTCTTTCATTGAAAAACCTTAATATGACAGTCCTGGATACAGTTTTCGGTTTTTCTTTGTAATTTAAAGGTGAAATCAAAAGCCAAGAAGTTTTAGATAGAGAATTTCGGCATATTTATGAAGTACCCGTAACTGCGACTGACAGAGGTGGCAGAGTTGGTTTTAGCGTAATGCGTGTAACAGTTACAGATGCAAATGACAATGTACCTCAGTTTTCTGTTGCCGAATATCGTACTAGTATTAATGCAAATACCACAGTTGGAACCACAGTACTGAAGGTATTTTTCTGCGGTTTGGAAATTTATAAAGGGGAGGGTTCTTATTATTATCGATGTTAAGGTTCATGCTTCTGACGCGGATGAGGGCGCGGCTGGAAGTATAGAATACAGTATTTATGAAGATCCAAATGATGAAGTTGGCTATCCATCTATTACGAGTCGTGGTGGGATTAGAATTTCAACGACTAGCATATTTGCCGTTACTCATGACAGTGGGGATATATATTTATTACAAAAACTATTTAATTTACGTATGTATATTGACGAAAACTTTTGTTAGAGAGTTTGAGTTTATTTATTTTGCCATCTTATTCTTAAAGAAAATGAGGAATTCCAATTTTTCGTTCGAGCGAGAGATAAGGGTGTCCCGCGTCAAGAAAGTCACGTTCCAATTGTTATAAGAATAGCTGACGCCTTGGAACCGGTTCCGAGTTTCGAGCAACTTAGCTACGAGTTTTTCCTCTCGGAAGGCTCACCATTGGGTACAGTTGTCACCACGTTAAACGTCAGCAGTTTTCCAGTCCATTTCAAACTGGCGCCAGCTTTGGAAGGAACAGATGCGGAATTGCAATTGTCAAAGTTCAGCGTTGATCCTGTGACGGGCCGATTGTCTCTAATGGCTCAATTGGACAGAGAACAAGAAGCAACGTACTCGGTCACGGTTCAAGCTGAATCCGTTATGTCCGGAGGACGAGGTTCCAACAATGGACTCGTCACTTCCACCGATATTCTTATAAGAGTCATGGATGAAAACGACAATCCACCCATATTTGAGTCTGACTATTACGCCGTGGAAATTGCTGAAAATTCGCCAAAGGGCTCGACAGTTTTGAGAATCGCTGCCACGGACAAAGATCTAAGTCGAAATGCCGAAATTTCGTATTCGTTCGGCGATGGTGGTGAAATGGCTGCCGGCGTATTTCAGTTAGATCAAAAGACTGGATGGATTATGACTTTAAATAACCTGGACAGAGAAAAGACTCCGAGATATAGGTTTGAAGTAATAGCCAAAGACGGAGGCACTCCTAGTTTGAAATCGTCAGTTTGGGTAGAGATTGAAGTGAAGGATTATAATGACAACCCAACCATTTTCAAACAACAAGAGTATACAGTGTCAGTCAACGAAGATAATTTGCCAGGTTACGTTCTCTTATCACTTGATGTCGAAGATGCTGACATAGATCAAGGTAAGCTTCAAAGTTTCACTTTCTTCACGCAATATTTTTTCATTTCAATGCCCCGCATTATGTTTCTATAGATGCTTTCCAAAATAATGGTAAAGAAAAAACTGCTGGAAAGCATATCAACCAGTTTTATATAACATCCGGAAACCCTCAGACAACATTCGGTGTTAGTCTGGCGGGCGAAGTTTATATTAACAAACCATTGGATAGAGAGACGCAAAACCAGTATACACTAAATGTGGCAGTGACCGATGGAATTTTCGTGTCTAACACTCAACTACTTATCACTATTCTTGACGTGAATGATAACGTTCCAGTTTGCTTAAAGTCCAAGTATAATGAACTAGTTTCGGAAAGCATCGCCCCGCAAACTTACATTTTAACGGTTGACGCGGCGGATGCGGACGAAGGGAAAAATGCCCTGTTGGAATTCAGTCTTTCGGGCCATGGCTCGGAGGATCTTTATATTGACTCAACGTCAGGTTACGGACTATTGAAAACTGCAAAGCCACTGGACCGAGAACGACAATCTCGCTACTCTTTGGTCGCCCTTGTTAGGGATATGGGAAAACCCGAATGGTTCTGTACCAGTTCATTGGAAATCATACTTAGCGATGTAAATGACAATGCTCCGGTATTCAGCCAAGAGATGTATTCCGTAGCTGTCCCGGAAGACTCCCAAGTTGGCACGTTAGTGGCCAAAGTGCACGCTACTGACCCTGACTTGGGAATGAACCGTCGAGTTAGCTACTCGTTTGTTGACTCGGCCCATAGTCATTTTTCCGTTGATTCGGGAACGGGAATTGTTCGTCTTCAAAAGCCACTGGATCGCGAAACTCGCGCCATGTACAACCTTACAGTTCAGGCGAAAGATCACGGAACACCTCAGTTATCATCTTTATGCACCCTACTCGTTTTAGTACAAGACATAAACGATAACCCTCCCGAATTTGCCCAAACGTTCTATTATATTTCAACTTCGGAAAGCACTCCTCCTGGATCCGAAGTCATTCGAGTATTTGCAACTTCGAAGGATAGTGGCATTAACGCTGAAATTACTTACACCATTATCGAAGGAAATGATTTTGGATCATTTGAAATTCATCCAAAATCCGGAGTAATATCCGTTGCGAAATTGATGGACTACGAAGCCATTAGGGATTATTGTTTGACCATCCTGGCCAAAGATGGTGGTACACCTCCTTTGAGTAATCAAGTGACGGTCAACATATCAATTACAGATGCCAATGATAATCCGCCCATTTTCTCGCAACCAGCCTATTTTGCTTTGGTATCCGAAGACGCCAGAATTGGATTCACTGTTATTCAAGTAAGTTTTGATGTAATTTCACGAGCCAAATGGACGTGTTTCTACAATTGTTAATATCCTCTCAGTTACTAGCGAGCGATGCTGACAGTGCGGTTAATGGCAAATTAACATTCAGCTTGCGCCATGGCGATATTCATGGCCAGTTCAATGTACACCCGGAAACGGGGGATGTAATTGTCGCAGCCCCTCTTGACAGGGAAACTGTATCAAATTATGTTCTTCAAGTTGAATGTATAGATAGTGGCACGCCACCTCTCGCGACATCAGCTTTGGTCAACATTGAAGTTTCTGACATCAATGACAATCCACCCTTGTTTTCTCAAGTTAACTTCACCGCCATTGTTCAGGTCAGTTTTGGCGCAAACGTTTTCCTTCTTCGGTCAATTTTAAAAGAGCGTAATGGTCTCAAATAAAATATTATAACTATAAAATCACGACCAAGTCTTTTTAGATGAGTGAATGTAATCTTTATGGCTGTATCGTGTGTTTACATTCTTAGGAAGGAAAGCCTATAGGTTTCACAATCCTCAAGTTCTTGATAACGGATAGTGACGCTCCACCAAATGATGGACCATTCAAACTCGATATTATATCCGGGAACGAGGACAAGTCATTCCGACTTGTTCAGCAAGACGCCACGTTAAGATCTGCTAAAGTGTACAATCACTTGGAAAGAAGCAATTACTTACTTCACATCCGGGTGTCTGATAGAGGCAGCCCACCACTCTCTAGCGATACGTGGGTGAATGTCAGAGTTATTGAAGAGAGCAAGTATCCTCCGCAAGTTCAACCATTGCGAATATCAGTTAGCTCTTATTTGGATGAATTTCACGGTACGTATTTTTAATTCAATTACGCCCATCCTCGCGCGCTTTACAAGGTTATAATATACTTTAGGAGGGGCTCTTGGAAGAATATTCGCGACTGACGATGACCCGTATGATAAATTAACTTACGACATAGTATCTCAACACAATCATTTATTTATGATTGGTCGCGAAGATGGTTTACTATCCGCGCGCGCTGGTTTGGATGTTGGGTCCTACGACGTTAACATTAGTGTCACGGACGGAAAATTTACTTCTCACTCCATGATCTTCGTTGAGGTGGTCCTAGTTTCCCAAGAAGCGGTTGAAAACGCGGTTATTTTAAGATTGGCTGGCGTAACACCCGAAGATTTTATCCTAACATATCAAGTCGCTTTCGTGAAAGGATTGCAAGATGTGTTTGGCGTGAAGCAAAGAGCTATCGAGTTGCTTAGCGTTCAACCGGCTAAGAAAGAAAGAGATTCCCAGAAATCCTCGGTTAGTGAGAAACCGCCTACTAGGAGTAAAAATGAGAAAAACCGCAAGAAAAATCCTAAACGCTCCAAAAGAAATATGTTCAGTTTCTTGGATGATGATGGAAATGAAGAAATGTCTTGGGAACAAGAAATTAGAACGCGTAGAAGTTACGCGGACGAAGGTGATCTAGATGTCCTATTTGCCGTTCAAAAGAGTTCCATCTCCGGTATGAATAGAGGAACCTATTATGTACCCAACGAAATACGATCTAGATTAAGGGAAAAGTGGAGTTCATTCCAAGCGACTCTTGGACTAAAAATTATTCAGGTTAGTTTCATGGGTTTACTTGTACGGAATTGCCGCGTAATGAGTACTTAAACACTGTAATTTTCCTAATTTTATAAATTAGATCTCGAAAAATCGCTGTACTAAGGAGTTCTGCACCAATGGAGACTGTTTCGATAAAATGTCATTGGATCAGTCCTCTCCACTCAGCATTACAACCGAGACATTTAGTAACGTGTTCCCGCAACATCAACAAAAGATTCATTGTATATGCCAACTTGGCTACGGAGGTACGAGATTGACAGCTTATATACGATATAATCACTTGAAAAATAACGTTTTTGTAGCAGTAGTAGTAGTAATTACTGTCTATGATATTTCAGGGGCTCATTGTGATGTTGTTGTAAATGAATGTGCCAGACAACCTTGTCCACCGAATCAAATATGTGTGCCCAGTTCTGACTTGTCTTCTCCATTGCTGGCTCATACTGTGGGGGTCAGCTCGTCTGGTCAGCCTCATACTAATGGTTACACGTGTCAATGCCCCGCGGGAAAGGGAGGTTTATTATGCGACCAAGAACTCGAACCTCCGTGCGAGGGAAGTAATTGTTATATAGGCCGGTCACCAGTAACGTTTTCGGGACGAAGTTACGCGAGATATTCGCTTAATACACCCATAGACAGACATCTAACTCTCTCCTTGCATTTCCGAACCAAACAATCGACCGGAAACTTAATGTTCGCTTCGGGTCTTAGGGACTATAGTGTAGTTGAAATTCTGGACGGATTTGCCCAATTTCGATTTGATTGTGGAAGTGGTGAAGGTATAGTACGCGTTGAGTCACCGAGACTTAACGATGGCACTTGGCATCAGTTAGACGTTGAAAGACACGGGAATATGGCCAAAATTATCGTTGATAAACAGTACAAAGCCGCTGGAGGCGCACCGGGAGTGCATGATATCTTGAACATGGATGGCTCGGATATCTATTTTGGGGCAGAAATAAGATGGTTCAAGTCTAATAAAGTTACACCGGCTATGGGATCATCCGTTGCTGTTGGTATTTTACAAGGACAAATTGAAGACTTGAGAATGGGATTTGTAGGATGTATGGACGATATTAAAATTGACGGCACAAATATTCCTCTTCAAGAACGATCAAGCAATCAAGTCGCGACTCTGAAAAGGTAAATGTTCTAGACTGTTCCATTATACAATTTTCCGTCTTTGCGTCCGTGAGTGAGGTTAAGATTTTGATAGCGTAAAAACAATTTAGTTTAAATGATCAAATTACGTTATAGAATGAAGAATGTGGAATTTCACTGCCAGTCTTTGGCTGATCCTGGGCCTTGCGGGACACAACCATGTTACAACGGGGCAACGTGTACTCCAACGTCGACGAACGTAGTTGGTTCTTTCCAACAAGGCTTCATCTGCCAGTGTCCACCGCGTTTTGTGGGACCTTTCTGTAAAACGGACACGGATCCGTGCGCTAGTGATCCCTGTCTCAATGGTGGCATCTGTCAAAATCTTAATAATGATTACAAGTGCGTTTGTCCAAGTCGAATATCTGGAAAGCGGTGTGATTATGGCCGTTTCTGCAATCCAAATCCGTGCATGAATAAAGCGGCTTGCGAAGAAGGAAATGGTGGACCTATTTGTAAATGTCGTGGCTTTCACGGTGACCGATGTCAAAATGATGTTGATGAGTGCCAACTTAGTCCCTGCGCGAGAGGCGCTACTTGTATCAACCTTATTGGGTACGTTCATGTTTATATATATCTCTTTTATCTTTTTCGTAAATTGTCCAAGATTGACTTTGATTGTCCAAGATTGACTTTGATTGTCCAAGATTGACTTTGATTGTCCAAGATTGACTTTGGATTACCCGATAATAGAATTTCCCCGATTCCTTTTAGCACTTTGGTGTTGGGAAGGGGTGGGTGATCCTTTAGTGACACGACCTCTTTAAAAACGACACGCTTGTCAACATATAAACGGTTAATAATAGGGGCTGTTCGACCGTCTGTAAAACGAGCTCAGCATAGCGGGTGGTTAAAAAAGGTGAGGGGTCGGACAGTCCCTTTAAGCAACCAAGCAAAATATTTCGCGAGGGAAAATCTTATCTGGAAATAAGTGCACTTTCGCGTTCAAAATTTTACTCCGATAGAATAGAAGGCTTAAATTGAATCAGTGAAAAGGGAAGAATTTGCGAAAAAGTGGAAATGAAAAGTGGGGGAACTGCTTCCGTCAGTAGATCCCATCTAATAAGCTGTCCCTTAAGATCACCTTGAAAGATAACGTCAATAGATGCTTCTACTTTTAAAATTTACAACTCTTTATTGTGTAGAAAGGTGCGCGAGTTCAGACATAGATAATATCTTTGGTTCGGACGATGTCCATAGACTAAAGTATAGGAGAAATTTTAATTTTATTTATGTAAATTATATTATTAAATATATGGCAGCATGACATCCGCAGCGTATTGATGAGAACACCATAAGCATACTGTGATATAGATAGCTTTGTGGGTTCATAAAATATCCATGGTACATGATACTTTAAAGCTTTGATACTTGTAATTATGTACGCCTACTTATATACTTCTAAAAAAAGAAATTTGCTTTCTTAGTGGGAAATCACCTCTCAAAATTCTAAGAAAGACGTGGGGTTAGGGCCCTCCCTTTTACAATTTCTTCCCTTAACGCGTTTAGTTCTTCACCTCATGTGGCTAAAAGCTTTTAGTTAATAATGATAGATTTGATTCGCTATTGTATAGGTCATTTCAATGTCACTGTCCCGCTAATGTTACTGGTATCACGTGCTCGGAACACTTATATACGACGTCTATTACCTCTTCGGCGTGGAACACGACATTGGAGGAGGTGATAGGAATCGCTCTAGTCATCGCGTTCATCCTAGTATTAGCGTTCTTGTTAGCCTGTTGTTGGAGGTATCGGCACAAACGAAGGAGGCATAGACCGAACAACGAAATCAGAGACGACCAAGTGGCTGGGGAGTTTCTTATGAAAAACACGGTTTTAGAAAAAGACAATCTTAAGCGTCAAAGCAAAGTGAGCAATCTAGAAATGACTACCACGGCTTTTGGCACTGGCTGTCAGCAGCCACCTATACCTCCACGTCCTCTGTCCTACACTCCCAGCAACCAACCTTCGCTTCACCCCAACGCTCATCCCCACAGACTGAACCATCAAGATTCCCTATCTGGACTTAACAAATTCGAGACGTTGAATAGTTACGGATCCGCCGGCGCCGATTTAGAATCATTGCCACGTTACAGCAGCGAATTTTTGCAAAATATAAGTAAACCCATGTCCGTCTCATCCTCGGGTGGAACTAGCGCCGCTGGCTACAATACCAATCCAGCCAGCGGCGGACGCGCCAACAAAATGGACTGTTGGGAGTTACAAGACGCACCCATATCCAAAGATAAAATATATCAGGAAAAAATTCAAAATGGTACGTTTTCTAAACAAACTACCATCGCGCATTTTCACCAGTCCAAAAACCTTCGCTGAACAATTTATTTTTTTCTGTTATTAAATATTAGATCTTAAAGACACTCGGCTTAGTCCTCAGGGTAGAAATAACTATGGTCAACAACAGCAACCTGATCTTACAGCACCCATGTCCTCTTCCGCTACATCACCTAATGGAGGCCGCAACGGTGTCTCTGGTGTAAATTCCGCACTTAGTATTGCCTCAATGGAGGATTCTCCAGGCAAGTCTCTTTTAGTTTCCTTACTTTAAAAATGGGACCTATAGTAATAATTAAGGGAAACATTTGTTTCCACATTTTTTTTCTCGCGAATTAGCTTAAAATAAGAGGTACCTACTCAAATATCATAGACTGTAATCTACTTTTCTAGAATATAATGCAGAACAAATGAGGAGGGACAATCCATACAATCCATTTTTATAGTACTGTCAAGAATAAGGGTAAACTTGAACGAGTGAAGCATGGGCTTTTGATATTTTACCAATCCTCGATCGTTACATTAAACACGTTGATTTCTCCGTTAACATACTTGAAGAAATCAATATTCCATTACCCGTTCGACATCCCAGTCGCTACCCTAACTATATTTGTAAAATAAAGACTATAGGCTTTCAGTACCTTCCACTAAAAATTCCGTCGAATGTGCTGAAGGACTATAGAATGATAGGAAACGTTTTACCTAAGAACTAGTAGCTTTGCACGTTCATAAAATTCATCCACTGGGACATGATTTGACAAGTGGCCGCTGCCTAATTTTTTTTACAACTGTACAAATCCAATTACTAAGCCCGTTATTCCAATTTTATTAACTAAATTGTTACGGATGAAATATAACCAACCAAGTTCAATATTCTTTTATAAAAGATTTAAAGAAAAACTTGGGTTTATTTCTTAGGTTATCACTGGGACTGCTCCGATTGGGCGACGCAAAAACCTCTATCAAACATAACGGAAGTATCTATGAACGAGCTTCGAGACTCGTCAAGTTTACACAGTGGGGAATCTAATAGCCAAAATAGTCAAGCTGAACCTCTTCTGGGCAACATGTCGGAAAGCAACCCGGTCACTAGACCATCGATGTTACCCGGTTTAACTAGACATCGATTAAGACAGCATCAAGGTAAAGGCGCTGTGGCCGATGCTTCGGAATATGTCGGTGATTCGGATACTAATCAAAATGAACTCGATGACGCCGCATCATCATCATTGTGCATCGAAGGCCTTAGTCCATGTAAGTAACGCCATTTCAATTAACACCTCGTGTTCGGTCTCGTACACCAACTCCGATGCTAGATAGTTATTATGACGCAAAATGCGCATAGCCTCAAGATGGTGTTGTTAAATAGAGACACACACTGTGATACCAAATGGGGTTTACAATTGAATTTGTTTTACGTTCGCTGTAGGTTTAGATAACTCTCCATCCTTAAACCCAACGTTTGACGAACTGATGGGTAAAGATTTTGAATTTGCCGATGACGGCGTGGAGAGTTTGCCTTCATCTCCAAATAAATACCCGATTTTCCATCCAAACCATTATTTACCATCCCACCGAGATCCCAGAGGTCCCAACAGCGTCGCTCTAAGCTGGGCCTCAGACCTGAAACCAAATATATGCGAGCTCTCCGAAGAAGAGGACGCCTCCTATTCCCCCTTTCACAATAACAATAATCATTTAAACTACGGCCGTAGAAGTAGCGGGAGTCTCAACGGACACCGAGGTTCCTTGGTAGATCGCTCAACGAGTAGTGATCCTAATGGTGATCAAACCAAAACCTCGGGTATCGATTCCATGTCCGTTTCTTTAGGCGGTTATACTTCGACAAACGCGTCTTGTTCCGATATTTCCGCTCACGTTTGCGAAATTGAGGATTCCGAAGCCAACATGAGTGATTGTGATGAAAGTTTTCATCTTGCTACGTCAAATGGCAAACAGCAACAAGTTCCTTTACTACCACACGCGAATAATAATACGGCAATTTTGTGAATCTAATGATGAAATTTCGTTCGTTTCAAAAAAAAAAAAAAAAAAAATATAACTACACGCAATTGTTATAATCAGCTAGTACCGAATATTTTATACGACGGTAGAATATTGCCACATTGTTATATTAAAATTAACAATGGCTGCTTTTATGAAAAGAATGATTTTTTAATTTTATCTTGAAGAATATTAAAAAGGTAAGGTTTTGAATTAGAACTATATCATGGGGAGAATTTTCTCTAGGCCTATATAAGTAGGGAAGAGAAAATTACGAGCCATTTGCGTCTTAAAGGGATGTACAATCCATTATGTATGGGCGGGGCCTATATCAAACTTATCTTCCATCAAATATAGCTCTACTGAGCATGCGTGAAGTTCGTAGCATTATCAGTGCATTGGTAATGGGCACCGTAGAAACAGACGTTCAAGCAGACGACAGCCTAATCACTACTCCAGGAAATAGTAACACTACTACTAAAAAATATAGTTCTTGAGTCTTATAGACACGCCCATACATAACGGATTGTACATCCCTTTAAATATGAAATATTTCAACTAGTAAACTTTAATTACTTCTAATGTTCTTTAAGATGAAAATAAAAATTGACAGGTAGAAACTAACGAATCAGGAAAGATAGAATAAAATAGTTGAAATCTAATTAAATCATAAAAAATTCTAAATTTTAAATGAATGAAGTGCATTTTTAAATCAATCATTCAATGCAGCTTTTCAAATTTAACTTTTACTGAATGTTATGCAACGGTTAAAGAGATAATTGATTTAACACTTTAAAAAGTGGCAAGTTGAATAATACAAAAAAAAAATCACTCGAATGGTTAAAGAATACGGTTGTTTTTACTATCATCATGCCTTCCTATATATTAACTAAATTATACATAATTGAAAGACAACTAATAGTTTATAGTGCCAAAATGTGACTCATCAAAGTGCATTTAGAATTGGGATGAAAAGACGTATTTATACCAATTTGTACATTTTTAATACATGACTGTAAAAAAAATCATTTAAATTTGAAACGAAAATACTGCCCAAGTGACAAAACGAAAAATATTGCGGTAGTGAAGAATTTGATCGAATTGGTAACATTACATTATTCATATGTTAGTGGCTAATGGAGTGAATGGTACAAATAACTAAAATGTAACTATTGTTTCAAAGTATAGTATTCGTAAAATAAGGAATGAAAGTAATCTGTGAATGCTACGGGGGGGAAAATATAAGCGTTATATTTGATGTTCTTTTGGTTAAAAAATATTCATGACGTGTAAATAAAGGACCAATTTTTATTAAACGTCTATTATTCTATTGAGTGGTGAACCTAGTAGCCTTTATTAGGCTACCAGCGGTCACCATTCCTCTTTCACAAGATTTTTTTCAATCAGCCACTTTAAATAGCGCTAGAGCTAGAGCCTGGCCAAACCTAACTAAAACTAACCCTAACAAACTTATCCCAAGCCTAACACACTAAATACTATGGGGGTTTCATTGCCGACTCATCCTGTTAAATAGTACAAAAGGATTTAGTTTACCTTTAAATATTGTTTTAATCGGCATTTGTCCGCATTTCTCATAAACCTCAATCTTTTTTGAGTCCGGTGGGATGACGTGATAAAACGTAAAGGGTTTAGTAACATCTACAAGCGAAACTTCCGTTTTCTAGCTTTATCTACATTTTTTGTTACATTTATAGTAATATTTACCTAATTACAACTGTATAATCTTTATAGTGCACAGGATAAAACTTCTATAATTTGAAATAAAAGTAGGCTTAACGAGTTTAAATATCATCCATGTGGAAAACAAATTGTCTAAATTCCCGGTTACTGGTGGCGGCTGGACATAAACCACACAAATAACCAAAACCCATCACCCCCAAAAAATACTTATACTTAGTTGTCAAGGAGGGCCAAGAAGAAAAAAGCTTCCTCGCAGCGGTACTCTGCTTGTTCGATGACATTCTGAAGCTTCTTGTGTTTTTTTTAATGCAATAATTTTTATCAGTATCCAAGAGAGAGAGGGATAGGATATAAAAGCGGTACGAGCGTAATAGTAGCTAGGAGGATAGGGTGAGGGAGTCTTCGACTGCCCGATCTTAGAGCTCAGGTTTCGGCGTCTCCGATCCGATGGGAGATTCGTGCACCCGTACCTAGTTACCTTGGTTATGCGCATCACGTGACCACGCAAATCCAATTAAAAAAATAGCGGGTTTTTCATGCTAGCTTAGGACTTTGAAGCAACGCCGCCTATATTACGTGTTGACTGCACTTGTAGTGATATTTTTTTAATTTTATCGGGCGTTAACTCGACCCTCCCACAATCTTTAATCCATCTTAAACACTTATCTAGTAGAGTTTTTGGTGTAGGGAAAGAGTAAAAAACCGTTACCTTTATCTAAGAACCATAATTTACTATTAATAAAAAATAAAATAACGATAAAAAAACGGACCCCCTTCCACGGGACGGGGGGGGGGGTATGGAAGAAGAGGCGGGTGAGAGCGACAGAGGTAAAAAGGAATTACGTAATTTTCGCTTTCCCCGTCAGCAACGTCATCAAAACGTAAGTGAGCCTATAAGATAATTTAAACTTTTTATTACGTGTTGGAGGGAGGGGCTCTATACTAGCCTATGAGTCGGACTGAAGTAAATACTAACCGTTCTCCATTCCTGCTTCTAAAATTAAATCTATCCCTAGTATAGTAATTAAATTAGTAACTTGAAAAATATGCTAAACATTAAGGAAAATATTACATTTACAATAGAGAATTACTAGATTTGAAAGTTGTATTCCCGCCTAATCTAGGTGCAGATTATTAATATATGTGTATTGAGGAAGGTTAGCTCTTTCAGTTCGTAAAAGGGTCCGAAAAATTAATTTAAAAACTGTATTTCTTTATTTAGTTTGTGAAAAGACGGGCGTAAGTGTTTAATTTTGATCCTTTACATGTTCTTTCAGTAACAATCTAAAGAGATGGGGCCCGCGGTTTGGACGTTTCTCTTCATCCCCCCCCCCATCCTCCTGCCGCCATCATAAAAGGTAAGACCATGGACTCGATTTACATATTCTCAACTCTGCATAAGCTTTCAGTAGTAATACTTCTCAAGTAAGAAAAAGTAGTTAAAGTACGTTAAAGTATTTTTAGCCACATCGTATGACGTACATCTACGGCTCTTAGTTTGACCGGCCCTGTTGTTGTTGTCCCCGTCGTGCCAGTGTACCCACCTTTGGCTGTATAAAAGTTTTCGTTAGTCGTTGAAGGGAAAGTGAAAGGGAGAGAATTGTGGTGAGGTGATATTTTTCGTAGGGAATTATGATAGTAAGGTTAAGCTATATGTATATACTCTCCCTTTAAAATTCGTCTCACCCATCGTCGCCGTCCACAATACGATTTCACGCTTTCAATACCGCTCCCCTTTTTCAACATTGAAAGAAATCGAAGGGAATTTATAATCTAGGCAAAGAAAATATCGAGGATGCCCATTTCCGCACAATTTTCGAGAATCATAGCCCAATTCCGCACACCTTTTATGGCCCATTTCCGCACAGTTTTTACATTGAAATTTTAGTTCACCATTTTTTACCATAACCCATTTCCGCACAGTTTGCAAATAAATCAACGCAAATAAATCATTTTATTTTCTTGTTGATTAGGTTAGGCTCGGTTCGTTTAGGGTTAGGTTTGGTTCGGTTGGGGTTAGGTTTGGTTCGGTTGGGGTTAGGGTTAGGTTTGGTTCGGGTTCGGTTGGGGTTACGTTCGGTTAGGGTTAGGTTTGGCTCGGTTGGGGTTAAGTTAGGTTATGCCACAATAGAGGCATTCTATTAAACTTGTGATTTGACCATTGCACTATCAATATCGATATAGAAAATGTATTGATAATAAAAGGAGCAATTTTTAATTCCGTTTGTGAAATCTGCATTAAAAATAATTCTATCGTTAGAAAGCATCGATAATTTTGTAATCATAAAACCTCACATTTTGGCTATTATCGGTTAAATGAACGTTAAGTACGTAATCATTTTAGCACTGTTAAAGGTAACTCGATCATCGAGGGGATAATCACTAAAACTTTCTGTTATTCTATTAAGGGTTACTTGTGTGTAATCAGTTTAGCATTGTTAAAGCTAAAACCTCTTTTTATAATGGCCTTAAGGGTAATCATTTTAGCAATGTTAAGGGTAGCGCATTCACGTAAATTTTATGAACGCCTGTTAAGTACGGTACGATGTAGCTACTATTATGAGCCCAGCCCTTGGCCCATCTTGTTTAACTTTTATTTATTAGAAATTTTGTTTAATCAAATCTTTCGTGTTCAAGCATTATTATTTCCCCGTTCAAGCAAATTAATGAATATTTCTGTTTAGTTCTATCATGGAAGAACTAATTTATTTATCTATATATATATATATAAATCAAAGTTCTGACTGACAAACTGACTGATAATCAACGCCCAGTCCAAACTGCTTGCCCTAGAAGGCTGAAAATTTGCAGGAACGTTACTCGTAAGTAGTAGGCGCGTACTAAGAAAGATTTTTCCAATCCGCCGCCATCTTAATAATCTAAAAAATCTTCTCTATGCAACAAAGTCCGCGCGTTTCAACCGATTTCGCAAACATTTAGTACACTGGTATCCTTTAACCTATAGACGGGCTGCATGGTCTTTCGGGTTCGATTTGTGGCCATCTTTTTAAATGGCGGCCACAAATTTAAAAACCCTTCTTTATGGAATAATGTCCGCGTGAAAAGTAATAAAAAATGTCCCGACGGGCTGACGGGCAACGCCGAGTGCCTTCGCTCCTAGGGTGCTACAAAAATATTAGTCATCAGTAAAATCTACCCATTCTTTATATCATTTTGATGGAAGTTCCTATTACATTTCTTATTATTTTTATAATAATTTCAGATGTTCGGTATTGATTCAAACGTTCCTGGCAATTCTAGCGTTACTTCATTCCTTGTCGCCATATTGGTATTTCTTTTTAAACTATAAATGTTAATGTTTTGAGGCATATCAAGTGCAATATACGAGGGGTCCGACTATACCAAAAAAAAGCCTACGGAATTTCTTCTTGATTTCGTAATTTATTGATTTCTTCAAAGTTTTCGCGAGAAGCGTACTGAATTTCGTGTAAATGTCGGACCCCTCGACAATGTATAATTTAATATTGAGAATGAAGTAGTTTATAGTGTCACAGAGGGGCTAAACACTCGCGCATTCTGGCCTCAGTGTAGAAAAGCGCTACTTGGGAGAGCTAATATATTTAAATCCCTCCACCGGACTGAAACAATGGTTGGGTAGTTATTTTTGTTTATTAATTGGTCTTAGTTCCGAGGTAATTATTTAGCAACTCTGGGTTATCTAAACAAATAATTTAATACGAAGTTATAACAAGACGATCCAAGGGCTGGGCTCGTAAGAGTAGCCGTACTTCGATGCGCATCTTTTAACAGTGGTAAAACATGGTACCCGTAAAGAAAATCAGAGTGAATAGCCCATTGATACTCTAACAAACAATTAGAACCCTTAATCATTATTTCAATAAATTTACTCACGTTATAAATGTGATATCCGGGGCCACAAGCTAGTACTTTCTTTAAAAACTCTTCTCGGTTTGTGGAGAAATAGACGTGTTTTGGGAACGTTCCCCTTTCGCTAGCTCGATAGAGAAGCTCTCCAGGATTACAGATTAACAAAGCTTGTTTTACAAATACGAAGGTGTATTTTGGTTACTTTTAAGGCTTTAGAAATTGAAAGCTCAAGGTTTTTACTTCCGTTATTTTTGTATTCAAGGTTGGGTGGGGTTTTTTTTACTATTGTTCACTTGCACTTATATATATATATTTCTTTTATACGCTTAATCTATACATGGTTAATAATATATTTGCAATTTTTCAAAACTCATTGACTTTACGCACTTCCTATCTGGACGCAAAAGCATAATGTTACGTTTTGCCACAAATATCCTGCTTTTCCATCCTAACAACCTCGTTTTCCACCGTAGGATATTAGCGTGGAAAAGCGGTGGAAATTCTAAGCCGATTAAAATTTGTTACTAATAGAAATTTTCTTATTATTTTCAGTTGGTGGACTCAACACTCGGAAGTTACAAGTTTATAAAAATATTCTTATTATTTTCATTATTAATCTTTTTAATAAAATCTAATGTATCAATGAAATATATTTCAAAATAAAAACTTGCATTAATATTTATAAAATATTATTTGTTAAAATTATTTCCTTTTATAAGCTTATTAATTATAGTTATGGCGTGAAATAATAAAAAGAATAAAAGAATTTAACCAAAGCATTTTAATTACAAATTTTTATTAAATCCGATTGTATCAAATGGAATATATTTCGAAATAAAAATGGCATTAATATTTATAAGTCTGCCTGATAAATTTATTTTTAGTTGTAAGCTTACTAATTACAGTTAGTGATTAAGGTATAGAATCTTGATTCATACCCTCTGAATTAGAGTATGATTAAAGTGCTTGCTCAACATAGTAGAGCCGTGAGTAGAGTATGATGACATGAGACACCTGACACACTCTTAATAAACAGTCAGAATAACTGACTTTATCCAATGAATATTTTGAATACAGTATCAAAGTTATAATGAATGATTTTATTCGAAGTGCATTGAACTGAAGCGTGACGTAGCAGCCACGCAAAACGGCAAAAACTAATGCTTTAACTAGTGCTGGTTACTTAACAGTGTGTTTGCTTAAGTGTGTGGGACCTATGACGTCAGATCACGTGACCGAAGACGTCAAATCACGTGACCGATGACGTCAAATCACGTGACCTATGACGTCATATCATGCGACCTACGGCGTCAAATCACGTGACCTATGAATTCATTTCACGTGACCTATGACGTCAGATCACGTGACCTATGACGTCAGATCACAAGACCTATGACGTCAGATCACGTGAACTATGACTTCAGATCACGTGAACTATGACTTCAGATCACGTGACCTATGACGTCATGTCACGTGACCTACGACATCATATCACGTGACATACGACGTCAGATCACGTGACTAATGACGTCAGATCACGTGACCTATGACGTCACCGAGGTAATTGACTTGTGACGTCACGACAGATGTTAATGGTAATAGGTAATGATTGTCCATTCATTTAGGCCTAGCGTTCATTCATGTAAGCCTAGCGTTCATTCAAATAGGCCTAGCAGTGTTCAGCTATTTGGATTTCGTGCCCGGGGTATGGCGCACCCGAGTCCGCGCATAGGAGCTTTTAGCGCCCCCCGACGTTGGAAATGTATTTGGTTGCAGGCAGAGGTCAGCCGGCTCATTCGTTGCCTGGAAGCCGTCGAGGTCAGACGGCTCATTCTTTGCCTGGAAGCCTTCGTGGAGGTTGCTTGGAAAAGCCTTTCAAGCTCAGCTGATCGTGATCCCGGCTTTTAAGGTCGATTCTTGATAGCTCCGCCATTTCGTTGATCGTTTTTGCCGAGGACGCAAGCTGAATTCGACGCTCTTCAACTTGGCGGCCATTGCTTCGCCTCGTGGTGCTTTAACAGTCCGTAAGCCTAACCTTTACAATAATCCAAACTCATCTAGCTCCCCTTAAATTATTTATTTTATTTCAAGTATTTAAATTAATTAGGTAGTGTTAAATGTTAGTAAATTTTATTTATTTATTAAAAATCAAGTACCACAAATAAAATTTTACAACGAGATCTTGGACAAGAGAGAATACCTTAATAATTAGTTTAGGGGCTATTATTATAAGCTATTAAACGGGGTACGTATTTAATTTAGAGATATCGCGACAGATTTTAGGATATTAAGTCCCGTCTAACACGAGGACGGTTGCCCTAAGCCTAATTAAGCCTTGTCCCATTTAAATTCTAGTTATTTGCGGATACTGTCTGTGGGAATAGTTTTAAATAAATAAATGGAAGGTTATTATTAAATAATTTAGAGATAACGCGACCGATTTTCGAAAATCAAGTCCCGCAGACATAATTTTAAGACACGTGGACGTTTGCCCTAAGCCTAAGTTAACACTTGTCCAATTTCAACTAGAGAGTTTAATTGTGGGTTCTACCTGTGGGAATAGTTTTAAATATATGGCAGGTTTTAAAAAGTTTGCTAAGAAGATATTTTAAATTACTATGCTATTAAAAGGGGGAAGCAATTTAGTTTAAATAAATGTCAAGTTTTCCTAAAATTATTTAAGGGGATATTTTAAATTAATTTAATTATTAAGCTGCGTAATTTAAAATAAATAAATAGAAGGTTTTTCTGAAATAAGTTTAGGGGATGTTTTAAATTATTTTCATTATTAAGTTACATAATTTAATTTTAAATAAAGGGCTGGTTTTCTTAAAATTATTTTCTATTCAATTTTGAGAAATAATTAGCTGGCGAGAGTATTTAATTCAGGGTGTAAGTCACGGTAGTCAAGTCTTTCTTTAATTTAGGGTAGCAATTAGTTGGTGTAGTTCGTCTCGGTTTCTCAATTTGGTAGCCAGTTTTTTTAAGGACACCCTCTTCTTAAATTATTTAAATCTACGAGATTACTATGATAGTAGGCAATAGTTTAATATGTGTTATTAATATGTTTTCATTTATAGATGTGGATGACTTTCTTGGATTTTTCTGTCGCTGGTCATTCCGAGACGTATCCTTCCAGATGACATCCTTTGTTCCGATTGACGCAAGACGAAGCTGTTCTGGACTTGCTATGTATCATTCCTGATGAAATGCTTCGTTGGATTCACGTTACATGATGTCTTCTGGACTTGCTCTTTCTCTCAGCGCTGACTTAAAGATACGGAGGAAATCACCGAAGCTAGAAGACACAAAATACATCTTTTTTACTTGCAATTTTTTCATGTAACCACTTAACTTAATTTTTTTGCTTGCAAATTTTATTTGTAACTACTTATTATTTTTTTTCGCGTTCAAACTTTAACTTACAAACCTCTTTAATATTTTTTTTGTTCGAAATTTTTTTGTTCGAAATTTTTGTAAACACTTAAGTTTTTTTGTTTTTCATTGAATAAATTTTGCCTTAAACCTCGTTCTTTCTTTTCTTGAATTTTTAATATACTAGACTTGGTTTCGATTTTTTAGCCTCTGGACTTAGGGGGATATTTTTAGGCCCCTTTTTAAGCTTTTTAATAAATAAAAAAGGCAAAAACATCACAAAAAAAATATTTTTTATAAAAAAACTAAAAATACAAAAAAAGCACGCAAAAAAGGTCAAAAGAATGATTATAAGTCCAGCGCTTGTTTTTTTCGTTCCATCCCTAGTATCGAAACTTTAAGCTATACTTACTGAACCACCCCCCACGTAAGCCTTGCGGGCCCAATTTAAATTTAACAAGTCCCCTGTTTAACTCGGGAATTATTAAATTTAAACTAAGGCCCGCTGTGGAGCCCCCAAAACCAGGAAACTTCGTCCTTAGCATGGGATTTCCAATGAAAGTCCACTCGCAGACGTCCACTTCTTCCTGCGCAAGAAAAATTCGAATTAATAATTGGAAAAAGGCACACGAATAACTTGAAATTAATTACCTTAATATGAATATCCACTTGAATATTCTTGCATGATGTAACGCAAAATGTTCGGGCAGAAGACAAATACTATTATTTGACATTAAATGGCAAACTCCTAACGTTAAACTAAATACCTTAGTATGGGGAAGTAAAATAATACCATAAAACGCTAAGCCTCACCTTAAACCCGCTTAAAATCGTGTTTACTTTTAAGGGACAAAGCGTATAAGCAACCTTCTACCTTAAACCTAAATCAGAAATTTATTTAGATCCTACAAAACTGCCTCAACGAGTTGCCAAACGCTTTTCCCCTAAAAATATTTAGAATTAAAACCATAAACTAGATGCCTTAATACCGCAAAGGGAATCTCACCCTTAAAATCCTGATCACGCGTTCATTATTCTTAAAAGGGAGGGCTAGGACCAGAGAGCACCTATTCCATATTTCAGCATTTTATTTATGTCCTGACAAAAAGAAAAATCCCTAAAAAGAACAGGACACAAGCGCTTTCCTTCTAAGAATAAATAGAATAATAAATAATAAACTAAATAGCCCAATAATTGCCTACAATGTTTGACAGGCTGTCGAAATAGTCTATTTGCTAATGAGATTCCCTTTAAACGGATAAAATCAAAGTGTAGACCTGATTAGAGAATGGAATTGTCCCGTTAATATCGCTACAATTACTATTAATAAGATTTAATTACTTCACTGAGATTAAAATGTCTAAATTGTTTTCTTAGTGAGATTCAGTTTCAACGCATAAAATCATCAAATTGTAGACCCTAATTGAGACGAAGGGGATTGTAATGGGGCTTGCCATTTTTTGTCAAATAAATAGTAATTGATTCTAGAATGCAACAGAAATTGCTCCTTTGGAAACGGATGATAGCTAAAAAAATAAAATCTGTTCATTCAAACAATCAAATACAAAATTAAAATTATTATCAGCTTAAATGGGCACAAGTATTTTGAATAACATTAATTCCACTTTGAAATAAATCATTTAACATAACTAGAAAGATAAATATTAATACGGTTTAGGGTCAGTCTTGAAATATTTGTCAATCACTTTGAATTACTTTTAAACCGACTAAAATATTGAATAATAAAACCAGGAATAAATGCAACGCGAAATTAATTTAATAAGATTAATTTCAAATATTTTGAATAAGTACGACATAAATGTGAATCACGAATACTGTGTGCCAAAATAAACTACTAAATTCTTTCCAAGAAACCATTTGGATACGGCTAACTTGTTACTACACAAATGGTGCTGTTACGGTGAAAAAAAAATGGGCTTGCAACCCACAGGGCCGGAAATAAGAAAACTTTCATATAGAACATGTGTCCCCTCCCTTGACTAGAAAATTTATAGGACCTTGTCCACTAGTGTGTGCAAAAACTCCGCGTATCTCTAGTAGAACCAGAGCTATGAGTCTTCAAAGTTGGGTGTAATTATGGTGGGATAGGGGGGTAACTAGGACTATAACATAGTCAAAGGACACCCCAATATCTCTAGTAGAACCAGAGCTATGAGTCTTCAAAGTTGGGTGTAATTATGGTGGGATGGGGGGGGGGGGCAACTAGGACTATAACATAGTCAAAGGACACCCCAATATCTCTAGTAGAACCAGAGCTATGAGTCTTCAAAGTTGGGTGTAATTATGGTGGGATGGGGGGGGGGGCAACTAGGACTATAACATAGTCAAAGGACACCCCAATATCTCTAGTAGAACCAGAGCTATGAGTCTTCAAAGTTGGGTGTAATTATGGTGGGATGGGGGGGGCAACTAGGACTATAACATAGTCAAAGGACACCCCAATATCTCTAGTAGAACCAGAGCTATGAGTCTTCAAAGTTGGGTGTAATTATGGTGGGATGGGGGGGCAACTAGGACTATAACATAGTCAAAGGACACCCCAATATCTCTAGTAGAACCAGAGCTATGAGTCTTCAAAGTTGGGTGTAATTATGGTGGGATGGGGGGGCAACTAGGACTATAACATAGTCAAAGGACACCCCAATATCTCTAGTAGAACCAGAGCTATGAGCCTTCAAAGTTGGGTGTAATTATGGTGGGATGGGGTGGGGGGCAACTAGGACTATAACATAGTCAAAGGACACCCCAATATCTCTAGTAGAACCAGAGCTATGAGCCTTCAAAGTTGGGTGTAATTATGGTGGGATGGGGGGGGGCAACTAGGACTATAACATAGTCAAAGGACACCCCAATATCTCTAGTAGAACCAGAGCTATGAGTCTTCAAAGTTGGGTGTAATTATGGTGGGATGGGGGGGGGCAACTAGGACTATAACATAGTCAAAGGACACCCCAATATCTCTAGTAGAACCAGAGCTATGAGTCTTCAAAGTTGGGTGTAATTATGGTGGGATGGGGGGGGGGCAACTAGGACTATAACATAGTCAAAGGACACCCCAATATCTCTAGTAGAACCAGAGCTATGAGCCTTCAAAGTTGGGTGTAATTATGGTGGGATGGGGTGGGGGGCAACTAGGACTATAACATAGTCAAAGGACACCCCAATATCTCTAGTAGAACCAGAGCTATGAGCCTTCAAAGTTGGGTGTAATTATGGTGGGATAGGGGGGTAACTAGGACTATAACATAGTCAAAGGACACCCCAATATCTCTAGTAGAACCAGAGCTATGAGTCTTCAAAGTTGGGTGTAATTATGGTGGGATGGGGGGGGCAACTAGGACTATAACATAGTCAAAGGACACCCCAATATCTCTGGTAGAACCAGAGCTATGAGTCTTCAAAGTTGGGTGTAATTATGGTGGGATGGGGGGGCAACTAGGACTATAACATAGTCAAAGGACACCCCAATATCTCTAGTAGAACCAGAGCTATGAGCCTTCAAAGTTGGGTGTAATTATGGTGGGATGGGGGGGGGCAACTAGGACTATAACATAGTCAAAGGACACCCAAATATCTCTAGTAGAACCAGAGCTATGAGCCTTCAAAGTTGGGTGTAATTATGGTGGGATGGGGGGGGGGCAACTAGGACTATAACATAGTCAAGGGACACCCCAATATCTCTAGTAGAACCAGAGCTATGAGCCTTCAAAGTTGGGTGTAATTATGGTGGGATGGGGCAACTAGGACTATAACATAGTCAAAGGACACCCCAATATCTCTAGTAGAACCAGAGCTATGAGTCTTCAAAGTTGGGTGTAATTATGGTGGGATGGGGGGGGGGCAACTAGGACTATAACATAGTCAAAGGACACCCCAATATCTCTAGTAGAACCAGAGCTATGAGTCTTCAAAGTTGGGTGTAATTATGGTGGGATGGGGGGGGGCAACTAGGACTATAACATAGTCAAAGGACACCCCAATATCTCTAGTAGAACCAGAGCTATGAGCCTTCAAAGTTGGGTGTAATGCTATTCCTTGTGAACATTTTGCTTAATTACTCGACCCCTGTTTGCCGTAACCCTGGGTTTCTAATATGGTTGGATGGGGGGGAGGGTCAAATAGGACTATAACATACTCAAAGGACCAAAACGACTTAACTCATTTGACTAGAAACTATAGAAGGACATTGTCCACGAGAGTGTGCAAAAATAGTATCGCTTGTTCATGGTTAAGCTATCAAAACTTTGGGAAAATTCATTGTTCAAGCTATCAAAACTATGGGAAAATTCATTGGTCAAGCTATCAAAACTATGGGAAAATTCATTGGTCAAGCTATCAAAACTATGGGAAAATTCATTGGTCAAGCTATCAAAACTTTGGGAAAATTCATTGGTCAAGCTATCAAAACTTTGGGAAAATTCATTGGTCAAACTGGCCAGTGACCCCCTTAGTTTTTAAAAATAGTATGGGACATTTTAAAATGTTACTGGACAATGTGTCCCGTGCTTATTTCCGGCTCTAGACACCCATATTTACACCAATAGATTTGTTAATTGAAAACATTTTAGAGATCTACAGTTCTGCTGTTAAAGATTTTCTACTCGCTTCAGTTAAGGGCAATTTACAGCTAATAACCAAAGCAACAAAAGTGCATTAGTTATTTAGAACTATGGAGTTCCAAATAACTAGCATTATGTTCGGTAACGAATATATAAAATCAACTAAGGCTATGTTTTCTTCAAACAGACATTGGTCGTAATTAACAAACCTATTTTCCACGTTTAACGCTTAATTTCCATTTGGTTGCGATAAAATTTTGGTATTTAATCTAAATTAACCCTTATAAATAAAATATTTACCTGGAAAGATCTCTTTAGACACTCTGAAAGAGGCTATGGCTTCCAGCAAACGCAGCAACACCCCCAAAGACAAAGGCTTAAGCCTTGGTCGTAATTAACAAACGTATTTGGCACGGTAAACCATAAATTTTCCACTCGCAACGCTTAATTTCCGATCGGTAGCGATAAAACTTTGGTATTTAATCCAAATTAACTCTTAAAATATAAATAAAATCAAAATATTTACCAGCAAAAATCGCGCATAAAATTGCAGCATCTCGTTCCCACGGAAATCGGTCCCTAAAAGAACCCAGAATGATTAGGTTTATTGGGTGCAAACACGGACCGCTAGATGGCGCTGCTGAAGTTACGCTGCGGCAGACTTCAAAATATGGCGGGAGCGTGCGTTTCAATTTTATTGTTTCTATTTTCTAATATAATTAATAATTTAGTTAATTATAATTTCCTAATGTATTCTAAACAGCCCAAAACACTTTTCTCCACTTTTAAAAAGTGGTACTGGAGTTTATGGATTCCAATAGCTGGAAAAACTACCCTATAAACATATTTCTCTAATAGGTCGAAACCGGAAATCATAATAATTAAACTAATTCCTATAAAAGTTAATTCATTTTACAGGGGACCTAGTTTTACGTTGATCTAGATCAAATTAAAGTTCTGAAATTAAAAGTGTAACATATTCCAAAATCTTCGTTTGTTTTTGGCCTAATTATTCCTGTTCTTAATTAGAAAATTAATAAAATAAAAAAAGTAATGAAGAAAGAAGATGCTATAGGTTTAGCCGTCCCATAAAGAGGGTGTCCTGTAAGAATAATCGGGTTGCAATACACGTCAAAATGCTATCAGAAATTCCACCTAAAATGGTTCAATCGCGAGAGATGCGATTCTTCCCTCCAGTAATGACAATGGTCTATAATACTAAGGTTAGTTTCCCCGACATGTGCGCTAGCTTCAAACGTTACAGCGAAAGCGTTCCTTGGTTGCTTGAGGTAAAACCAAATGTGGATGGTAAAACTAATTAAAAATGGGCTAGACAATCTGGTAAAAGCTTGTATAATCTAATACTTTCTAAAAGGCATGTTTTGGAGAAGGAGGATGGGGTTGGGTTTTTGATATTGGAAAACGGTTATAAGTATAAGTACTGACTTTACAATTTTGACGTTGGAAATTAATTTTTATTAGAAAAAACTCTATCCACTCTAAAAGCTTGAATCCTTTATAGAATAATAAAACACGTCAAAACACAAGTCACATTAAATTTTCAGGTCATTTGGATGAATAGGACAAAGGATCTGGCCAAAAAACTTGCCTCCTCCCATAGAACTTAACGTTAAATTTGGGTTCCTTCTAACTCCCCCCTGATAGTCGAAGGGTCGCACATTTTGGCCGATTGAATAGACTTCTAAGTTCTATAGCGCGAGCAGCTTGCGTTGTCGAGTGCGTGATCGAGTGGGCCTAGGTCAACAACCTCAAAACGAAATAGGCCACGGTTTGGAGTTCAGGAGCATCCGAATTTGAAATCTAGCTTTAACCTAAATGAAAACCCTTTCCTACCTAAATGTAAGTTTAAAGGGATATAAACAATGAACTAATAGGGAAACAGCATGAAGCGGTTTTTGACCTTCTAGTGACGTCACGCCCGGAAGCCGCGACCTCTGGATTTGTTTTTATTTAATGGCCGCCATGTTGTATGTGAATTATTGGTAAAAAGCACCTTATAAATATAGTGGAAGACATGGCAAATCAACAAATTAATTTCGATAAATCAGATTATTTAGAAACTTTAGCCGAAACAACTAAAAAAAGGTATAGGCCTATAGAAAAAATTTCATTGGTTAATTACGAGGATCCTTACTGTAAAAATACGGTAAATTGGAGCCAAGGCTTAAATGATTACCCGGCCATAACGTCCCAAAAGTTGATAAATCCAAGGTTTTTTTACCTTGATTTCTTATTATTCTTGGAATTCTAAAGAATTTCTCACGACTTTCAGCAACAGCTTTGCTTTTACACTCAAAAACGCAACAGTATAGCACCATCTTTCGAGAGTTCAATGTATTTTTGTAGAGGGCGACACATACAATATGGCGGCCGATTCAAAATTCAAATCGGGCGGTAAAAAATTACAAACCGGTGACGTCACTGAATTGTTCGTGCTGTTTCCCTATTAACATAGAAAATAATTAAGGTGATAATTACGTTCACTTCTCGGCTATCCCGCCGTACGTTGATTCCTATAGAGTGCTGTCAGTTGTGACGTCAGATCCAAGGTTAAACGTCACGAGTCTGCCTTTAGCAATGGGCGGCCATGACAGTTACCGTTTTTTCTTTATGGGAAAACAGCATGGGTGGCGTCACACCGGCGCTTCTGACAGCACTCTATACTGTCAGCCCCTTTTAAATACTTTACTGCCAACAGCCTTAACAACTACTTTGTCAAAACGCTAACAAAAAGGAAAAATGGGCTAGTTTGGTGACAGAAATCAGTTCAAACCTGCTTGATAGTACATGAAAATCATTTTGTCTTTGTTTTTTATTAAAAAAAATTAAAGTTCCCGCCAATAAAATTAAATGACCAAGATTGCTTATTTCTAGCCCCTTCGCGTTTCTAGTCTTGGCCTTGTTTTCCAGACTGACGACTGCTGGGCCTGGCGCAGAACCATGCGAAGAAGGTGAAGCCAAGCATTGAGCGTATCGTATGTGAAGTTAGGCCTAAGTATAAGTTGTCAAAATCTTTAAAAAGATTATAATTTCTTGTAAAAAATCTCAAATTGGCCGATATGAAATGTAATCAGAATTCCTGGGCTTAATTGATCCGCATGTTTATTCAAAATGAACAATACTGTTGGAGTACCCAAAAAGGGCCTTGTTTGTCGATATTTTCTAAACACTGGAGCGTGTTTTTTTGGTGATGAGTGTCAATTTTTGCATAGTACAACATGCAATGATATAGATGTTCTTCCTAGGCAAGAAAGATCGGGTGAGAAACTATTCAATTTGCATATATATTAAGAAACAAGCGTCCTTCATCATCAATGATGGCCTATACTGTGTGGCTTACCATCAAACAAAGCAACCTGACAGGGTTCATACTTAACCTGTTTAAGTCAGAGATTTGTTTAATGGGGATAAGTCATGGATTTAAAAATACCATGGAAAATTACATTTATATTGCGTACTACTTCTAAAGAATTTATTGTAATTCTAGATAGGCTTTTTTTCCTATATACTTGTGTAGTGGTTTCTCATAATTAACATAAGAAATAAAGATACGAATTACAACCCGAGTTCAAATTACTAGATTCAGAAAGCCCATGCATGGATGCCCATTTGTATCGGCCATTTGCTTCTACTGGATTACCACCAGAATCTAAACTCCAATCATACATCAATGTGAGAGTCCAAAACAGATTAATGCCGATATTATTAGAGTTGTACTTTTTTCTTAATTACTTAGATATTCTTTCTTGTAGGCATCTAAGACTGCCAATGATAAGCAATTGAAAAGCTGTATATCGCCATCAGATGGTGATGTTGTCTCATCAATGTCAACATTAAGCGTAGAAAGCAATAGAAAAGTACTAATTTTTTGTTATTATTAAGTCTAGGGGTGCATGTTGGGTTTTCTTGTACAAACTTGTCTGCGAGGTTAAGAATTACTCGCCTCAGAACTAGGCAAAACGTGAAATGAAAAACTTACAGATTATATTAAAAAAAAAGATTTAATAAATTCTGATAGTAGGGGTTTATTTATTTCTTCTCCACTTTTTTGCCGCTAACAGAAGCTTTTCAGTGATGTGGCTTCTCTTGGCCAAAGTATAACTTTCAATGGTCTAGATGATGTAAGGAAAATTTTCATTTGAGGCTTCTTCTTGTTCCCTTAGTTTTAGTATAAATTGAAACCTGATTTGAACTTTAGCGCGTTTATATCGTGTAAAGACGCGTTTTAACTTATTTAAAATAAACTGAAAGTACCCGGTACATTTTCAGACTCCAGTTAGTGGTGTTGCTGGAGTTGATTTCATGCAAATGACGGTGAATTCCAACAGACTAACGCACAGCATGAGTAGCCCTTCATTTACCCAATTTAATTCATCATTAAATTGCGCTGGTAGCACTCCTTTTGGAAGATTTGGAGCTGCAGGTACACGCTCGTGTTAAAAGAGGTATAACCTTCAGTCCTTCTAACCTCAATCTCTCTCTCTTAAAGATCACAATCCAGCATTTGGTCAAATGGCCCTTTTCGCCAGTCCAATATCGTCTCCTGAAAATTCTCCTATAAGTAACAGAAGGAATGTTTCTCCTCTGAATTCATCTTTCCATTGTCCAAAGCCGGGTTCATCAGGGATGGCGTCAGCTTCGTCAAGTTCCAAAGGAAATGAACCTTATGGGGTATCATTTGGTTCTATGGTTCAAGTGAGTACCGGGAAATTGTAGATGTACCAGCTGGGAATGCTTCCACTCATCAGAGACTAGTGTTACGCGCAATATCGCGTACTTTTTATTTATATAATAATAATTAATTCATTTATCTTGTATTGTCTCAGCACTGATTGAATAAGAAGTTTTTATTAAAGCAGGATTAATTGTTGGGTCTATGGGATAATTAGCATTCCTACGGTATGTTTGTGATTTCCTGTAAGTACTATTATCCTATAACACAAAGGACGCGAGGCAAATTAGTTTTCTCATATTTTTAATGTGTTACGGTTGAAATATATCCAAAATTTGTCAGTGTATACTGGTTTTTGGCCATCAATGTTTGCGGTTTCCATTCAAATATAGTTATCATTATTAGGCCATCACGCTGTTAAAATTAATGTTAACCATAAATACATTCGCGAGGGGCATAGGTGGCGCACTAGGGTGGAAGGATATGGTGGTGCCATCTATGACTCTCTTCAGGCGTATTAAAGAATTATTTCATGTAACATAACATTACACCTTAAAAGAAGGTCCTTATATAAAAGGAAATATAAAAGGAAAAATAATGTATAAAAAATTAAAACATCCGTTATTACAAAATAATTAGCATTTAATTAGTCTTAAAAACAAGGACTATTGCGCCGCCATTGCTTTAGTGGCGTCTGCTAGCCAGAACCTCTTACCCCTACGGGATTGGTTGAATTCTCACAGACTGTGATAGGTAAGGATAAGGTGGGTTCTGGCTAGCAGACGCCACTAAAGAAATGGCGGCGCAATAGTCCTTGTTTTTAAGACTAATTAAATGCTAATTATTTTGTAGTAAGAGATCATTTATTTATATTTTTCCTTCTATGTATATAGAAAAAGGCCGTTCTTTTAAGGTATAATGTATGTTATGTTATCTGAACTTTTCCTTTAAAGTCTATGTATGAATGACTATACAATTCTATAATTATTTTTAATAACTAAGACATTTGATATACTTTAGGAATCTTTCGCGGGTACCACATACTTTTTCGCATCGGAGGAGAGTAGTACAATTGAAAGAAATTCGCCAATGATATTACCAGACTGCCGAACGTATCCCGGAAACCCATCTCATATTGCGCACATGAAACCAAAAGCCAATGCACCATCATTTTTCTTACCCGATGAGCTAAGAATGGTAACTAATACACTTTTAATTCATTCAAGCGCTACACATCCGTTTCCTTTCATCAATTGTAGGATATCTTGCATAGACTTAGTTTAACAATGGCTCAACCAAATCCCGAACAGTATCCGGGTATCCATCTTTTTACCTTTTATTTATTATTTATTTATTTTTTGTCTAATCGTGATTTTTAAAATATTTTAAAGATTGTCCGACTGAAGTAGACAACTACCAGAATTTGTGCCCTTTAGAACCTCTTAATCCCGGTGGTCCCGCTAAATCTAATACTTTTGGGTTTGTCACTAGCGTATATAAAGCCACTCATGTTAAAACAGGGGTACATTATTGTTTACGAAGGATTCACGGTGAGTTTAAAATTTATCAGAATAACTTGAATTTTAAGTGAATTTTTAAAAAAGGGTTCCGCGACTCCGCGAATCTATTCCCCATTTTGGTAATTGCAAAGTATTTTTTCAGGCTTCCGTCTTAGCAATACTAAATGCATGCAGTCTGTGGAATTGTGGAGGAAAATTCAACATTCAAATTTTGTGCATTTGCAAGAGGTTTTTACGACTAAAGCATTCTCGGATCATTGTGAGATTTCCGGATTTATTTTGAAAGAATCTAGATTGGACGCGCGCTGATGTTCTTTTACGTTTCGCGTCTTAGCCATGATATTTGTTTACGATTATCACGCCGGATCAGATACTCTGATGAATCAGTATTTTAATCACGTTAATATTCCCACCATTAATGGTTACGCTAACTCTTCATTATACGGTCACAATGACAACCAACCTGGCTGCCAAAGTAAAACGAGTGAGAAGTTATCTTAAAGGAACCCCCGGGGGGGGGGGGGTATTTCGTGAAATAATTAACAGAGTGGATATGTTAAGGTTTACGCAATCTTCGACAACACGCTGGCCTTCTTCCAGAGAGTTTAATTTGGGCGTACGTTGTTCAGTTGAGTTCGGCGCTGCGCACGATACACGCTGCTGGATTAGCCTGCCGAGCCCTTGACCCGTCTAAAATTTTGATTACTGGAAAATCTAGGTATTTAAGTAAAAAAAAAAATCTTATGGTAGGTGAATATTTAAGAAAGATGAGCTCTCTATTGCCTAGTTTCGTCGTTCAAACTGTTTTGTTTCTAGATCCTAAATTATATTGTAGTGGAAATTAAATTAAATTAAGATTTTTGGCAAAAATTTCCAAAATTCTTTTCAGACTAAGGCTCAATTGTTGCGGAATATTTGATGTTTTATCTTTCGACGCGAACCAACAGAACAAGACTTTGACTGCCCATTTCCAGGTATTTATACTACACTTTGAAGTTTATCTATTTTTGGTATCATTTTTGTTAGTTCATGTAGTTCATTTAACGTAACATTATCAGTGGTGTGCGAGTCCCGTTTTTTCGTTTTTGAGCCGAGTCCGAGTATCAAAACTAATTTCTTATCGAGTATCGAGCCGAGTCTCAAAAATACTTTCGAGTATCGAGTATTTAGATAGCTCAAATTTTGGTTCTTTCGAGTAATTATCGAGTCTCAAATATTGACTTGTCGAGTAGCAATTTTGTAAATTTCTTGAAAATAACGAAGATGTTCAATTATCTAACATCTAACTAGTTCAAAAAGATTGTTAGTGATCAATTAAACATTGAACAACAATTGATTTTCAAAATAAATGCTCATGAACTCATCGTCTGCTATCGGACTCGAGTATTTGTCGAGTATTTAAGATGTTAAAAAGCTACTCGAATCTGTCTCGAGTATCTCAATGTGTTGTTATCGAGTATCGAGTCGAGTACTCGGCTCGATACTCGAACCGAGTACTCGAACTTAACGAGTACTCGCACACCCCTGAACATTATACCTTAAAGCATAGAACGGCTTCAGTGGATCCCCTACAAGTGGACTTTCCTCCTGAACTCCAAAACTGGAGTTCGTAAGGAAAGTCAACTTGTAGGGGATCCGCTGGAGCCGCGCTATGCTTTAAAAGAATTGCCTTTTTCTAAAAATAAAAGGAAAATATTAGAAAGTGAAAATAAAATATCTCTTATTACAAAATGATTAGCATTTAATTAGTTTTAAAAACGAGCACTATTGCGCGATCCGTCATAGGTTTAGTAGGCAATATAATATTTTTTTTTTTTAATGTTTGTAGCAAGAAGACTTGTTAGCATTTGGTAAAGTAGTTTTAGCGCTCGCTTGCAATTCTTTGGCGTCAGTTCAAAGAGAAAATCTTCAAGCTTCTCTCGAACTTGTGGCTCGTTCTTATTCCGCCGATTTGAGGAACCTCATTTTGTAAGTAAAAACGATTTAAATATGACGAGCGACGACAAAATTAAGACTTTTTGAGAGATAATTTGTTTAGAAGAATAATTCTATTATTTAGGTACCTGCTTTCGAATCAAACTAGAAACAGAAATATTAACGATATCATGCCCATGATAGGTGCTAGATTTTACACGCAATTAGACGCGGCCCAGTTAAGAAGCGACGTCATTGAAAATGAGCTTGCCAAAGTAAGAAATTCATTCGAAGAAGCTTCTATATCAGTGGTTTGCGAGTCCCGTTTTTTCGGTTTCGAACCGAGTCCGAGTATCAAAACTAATTTCTTATCGAGTATCGAGTATCGAGCCGAGTCTCAAAAATACTTTCGAGTATCGAGTATTTAGATTGGTCAAATTTTGGTTCTTTCGAGTAATTATCGAGTCTCAAATATTGACTTGTCGAGTAGCAATTTTGTAAATTTCTTCAAAATAACGAAGATTTTCAATTATCTAATATCGAACTAGTTCAAAAAGATTGTTAGTGATCAATTAAACATTGAACAGGTGATTTTCAAAATAAATGCTCATGAGCTAATCGTCTGCTATAGTTGTAAGCCTCGGATTCTAGTATTTGTAGAGTATTTAAGATGTTAAAAAGCTACTCGAATCTTTCTCGAGTATCTCAAAGTGTTGTTATTGAGTATCGAGTCGAGTACTCGGCTCGATACTCGAAACGAGTACTCGAACTTAACGAGTACTCGCACACCCCTGTTCTATATAGTGTTATTTATAACACTTTCGTTATAATGAAACTTTAGGAAGTAGAAAATGGTCGACTTTTTCGGCTTATGGTAAAACTTGGTTGCATTAATGAAAGGCCAGAGTAAGTGGTGACGTTTGTCGTATTAGCGCGTGATAATGAATATCCCAACAGGAAGGACCCTTTAAAATGTAATTGCAGGTTTAATTTGGATCCAACTTGGTCCGAAACGGGGGATAGGTACCTCTTGAAACTCTTTCGTGACTATTTATTTCATCAAGTAACCGAAGATGGAAGGCCATGGATTGACATGGCTCACGTGGTTCAGTGCTTTAATAAGGTACTTAATTCTCTTTTTAAATTAATTAATACAACGATTCCTTCCCAGCAATCTTTTCATTAGCTGAGAAAAAACAACTATTCTATTCTTACTTCTTAGCTGGATGCTGGAGTTCCAGAAAAGATTTGTTTAATGTCAAGGGACGAGCAGAATGTCTTAGTCGTAAGCTATGCCGAGTTAAAACAGTATTTTGAGTCCTCGTTTGAGGAAATACTCGCGGCGGCTTCAGCCCAGCCAAAATCCCAACCTTCTTAGCAAAGAATTACATCTTATAGTAAGTATGAATTATTTATTTTAATTTAGCTTGGCTTAGAATTTGTTGACTTAAACAGGAGTAATTAGTTACTAATTATCGCATTCTTTCTATGTTTTATCAATGATTTCAGGGAACAATTTTAGATATCTCTTAAAAACCTAAAATGAATGAGACGTCTATTTAAAAAATAAATTGTTTCAGGCGCTAATCTATTGGGGGGGGAGAATCAGTTAACGCGCACTTTTACGCTGAAATGAGTACTATATTCTAATATTTTTAGCTTGTAAATATGAGAAATATATTTTTTATTATTTTGGGAGGATTTTAAAACAGTATAGTCTGGAAAATTGATTGAGGAATTTGAATCTGTTAGATTAAAATCACTAAGAGAGATAGAGATAGAGAGAGAGGCAAAATGGGTACGTTAAAATTCCTCTCGAGTTTCCTGTGAAAACTTACTCTACGCGTTATTTTCACAATATCTCTGGTCATCGGACGGAACATATATATAGAAATATATGATTTTATTTATCAGTTTTATTCTTTGTACTTAAGAGAGTGTAAATGATGGATAACTTGAATGGAAAATTATTTTTATCGGTATATACTCTTTGATTTGATTTCCCCGTCATCAGAGTTACGTTACCAGAATCATGAGGAATATTGGTTAGAAAATGTACACTTTGCCCAGATGTTTTATATATTTATATATCGAAATATATGAATTAGCATTTGAATCATGGTACACGTAAAGAGCTGTAGGTGAGAAAACATTATTCAAGCCATGCGCAATTTGTTACCATCATTTGATACACGAATATTCCACCAAGAAAAAAAATTATTATAACGCGTACTTCTTTACTCCTATGATTTTTCAATTTCGTAATGAACAAAAAAAAGGCTTGTTTTATGATCTAGGGAACGAGATTACCCCTGAACAGACTATTATTATTATTATTATTATTACTAGTCTTTATACTTTGATATACAACATCTGGACAAAGTGGTGATTTTTTTTTTCCCATGGTCCTCATAACACGTAACGTTTATTACCGGTATTTGACATTTTTTTTGTAGTAGTACAATTATTTTCCCAAAATTGCTGGGAATTATTATTATTATTATTATTTTTTTTTAATTACAGTTAAGGGTATATAATGGTAAAAGGTTTAATGAATGGTCAAATTGGTCAGTGGTGTATGAAGTAGGTAACAACAAAAATCACTAAGCAATGTAGGATTTTTATTTTCATGTTTAATTCTTTCCACTATGTTAAAAATTTCAGCAGCTTATATTAAAATTCCCATATTAGTTCAATACTTGGTTCAATACACTGTGCCTCGTAGAAAATAACCCTTTATAACCACTAGCGCGGATAATGCCCAGTGCTCTTATTTTTAGGCATTTTAGTTAAATTTTACCGTTGATTTTTAGTAAATTTGCTTAAAGGGACTGTAAAGAAGGCATCGGCGGGTGGGTAAAAATTATTTGAAATACGTCAGAGGCACCACGTGACCAAGGAGAGGCGTGCGTGGTTCAAAGAAGCTTAGTTCGTTTTATTTCGAAAACCACCACTTCATGGAATTGGCGCTGCAATCTCGCGAAAAACAAGGACTAGATGTTAACTAGTTCCACTCCATGAGGAGTCTTTGTATCTTGGCATCACGTGATGTCTGTGACGTATTTCAAATAATTTTTACCCACCCGCCGATGACTTCTTTGCAGTCCCTTTAAGTTGCTGAAATATTTATACAATCCTGTTTAAACTTTTAAGTCTGTGGCCTTAATTTCATTTTTTTTTGTGATATAGTATTTTAAAATAACAGTTCGTGGCTTGTATTATATTCTTTTGAGATTATTACGTGAAATAATGCGAGTTGTACAAAAGTTATTTAGACTTAACCCGGAGAAACAAAAAGAAAAAAAAAACCAATTGGCCCTACTTATTTCAATCTAGTATTAATTACTATTTTGAAACCCTTTAATTAAGTACGTGTATCTTATTCGTGTAATTAAATTAGCGATAAGACTCAGCTAATGCTCAACAAAATGACCCTGACTCATTTTAAGTACGCACAGTTTAAAAAAGAAGCAAAGGAATGGTTTGCAATATTGCGGATAAGAAAATCTTTAAGTAATTGCGGTGATAGAATTTTATTTACAAATGAATTTTTTCTTTCTATCTTTAGTTTTAATTAATTAATTTGATTTTAAAGGGAATATAAAGCGCGCGAAGCTTCAAATATTTGTTAACACGTCTTTTTGGAGCTAGTTTGTCGCGTTGGTTTTGCGTAGAGGGTTTCAGGGTACACTCTAAAACCGTTACACTTCTTAGAAATAAAAAAATCTGAGAATTTCGTGGAGGTCAATGAAGAAATACAGTGTAATATTTATAGGAAGTAATTTCTAATTTTTTCTCTGTACCGACCTATATAACGAGTCAATAATTATCAGTGAAAATAGCGGTTGAAAATTAGTAATTATTATAAATAAGACACTGTTTTGCTAAAGTGGCCTGCTTGGTTGACGAAATTCTTTAGGTATATATCTAACATTCGGTCAGGGATCGATGTAATTTTAGAAGCGGGGAATAGAGAACGGTTCAGTCCTACTCGAAGCCCAGTATAGAACCCCTCCCTACAACACGTAACGAAAACTTTGAATTATCTTATTCGCTCACTTAAACTACGTTTTGATGACGTTGCTGACGGGAAAAATACGTAGTTCCTTTTTTGCTCTGTCGCTATGGCCCGGCTATTCTTTCATACTCCGCCTCCCCCCTCCCGGTCCCGGGGAAGGAGGTCGTAGGCTTCGACGCGCGCCCAATATACCCCGTTCTCTATTCCTACTTCTAAAATTACACGAATGCCTGATCCGGTATATACTGTATACCGAATATTAAATTTCGAAAAACGAAGAACTCTTAAAGGAGAAGACGAATCTCCAATGGGCCCTATATATAATTTTAATTAAAAGTGGGGTTAAAAAAATTGATTTTTTTTTTAATCGAGGTTTCTACTAATTTGTAAGACCTACCTGCATAGTGAAATATTCCAAAAAAAAAAAAGTTTGATTTTTAATTGATTAAAAATAACATTATTTTAATCTTCACCCTCCCTTTAAAAACTCCTAGAAAAAAATATATGAATATACTGGTTGGGTCAATATATCGGACAAATGGTTATTTTGACCTTTGTATCTCGAAAATTATAAGGTTTACTTATATTTGTACATACTATGAAAATAAGCAATTTTGTAAAAAAGTTGTCAAATAAAATTATTTTGTCTAAAGGTAATTGAATCTTGTGGTTATTATATATATTATTTAATTAGTAGTAGAGTAGTATAATTTGAAACATAAACTTATGATAAAACTAATTTATTGAAATACTCTATTACCAAAAGTAATATAAGAAACCTCCATACTTCCGCTCGAGCTTAACATTACGAGGTCAATAATGTTTTGGAATTAGTTAAACCCAAGGTTTCGCGACCAAGGGGGTACACTTTTTACAACCTAACTTTATAGCACTATCAAAGGCTGAAAATGTATAGTACCTCATTTCTCGTAGTGTATAGGTTTCAAATTTTTTTATTATTCTCATTATTAATCTTTTTAATAAAATCTAATGTATCAATGGATTATATTTCAAAATGAAAACTTGGCATTAATATTTATAAAATATTATTTGATATAATTATTTCTATTTATAAGCTTACTAAATATAGTTATGGCTATGTTATAGAAACTTGATTGGTACCGTCTGAATATAAGCAGAAGTATATACAACTTTTTTTTCGAGAAAAGTGTACGGGGTAATTGTTACATGATTCCAAAATATTGTCGCTTACAATTGGATAATTCCGCAATAATTTGACGCCTTTTCCAAAATATCTTCGCTTTCATTTAGTTACTTCCCCAGTAATATGGCACATTTTCCAAAATATTGTTGCTGTCAATAATTACGCGCCTGGGTTAGGTTTTCTTCGTCTGGGCTAGAATAAGCAAGGTTAGGTCCAATTATTTAAAGTCAGGTAAAAATATGAACTTTATAAATAAAAGCCTTTAACCAAAGTTATAATGAATGATTACCACATTTTTGAAAAGTATTTTAATTACAAATTTTTATTAAATCCGAATGTATCAAATGGAATATATTTCGAAAATATTTCATTAATATTTATAAGTCTGCCTGATAAATTTATTTTTACTTGTAAGCTTACTAATTATAGTTAGTGCGCAATTTATCAATTTTCCCGATACCTATTTATATTATCAGAAGTATATAATACTTCTCTTCGAGAGAAGTGTACCACAAACCGGGGTAAGTGTAACGTCATTCTTTCCAACATCAGAGCATTTGGAGCAAGGTTACTAAACCAAATCACATACGCGATAAATAGTTCCCTCATCATTACTCTATTACGCTTAATTATTTGCCAAGGCACGCTTGTGAATTTTTGTCCCATGTCAAGATGAGGTTTGTGGGTTGATTGCTGAGGATTTATTACCAAACAGTTATAGAATTGACCCCACGGTGCGATGCCCATCTATAGTTTGATGAGCAGGAAAGCAAACAAAAAGGGTGAGCCTGGGAAGAATCATGTTACATAACTAAAGTATTAAGAGGATACAGAGTGTCATCCTTCTTCTATTATCCCCTTCTGATATTATATGTTTATTATCCAAGATATATCCTGGATGATTTTTACTAAGGTAGCAAAAGAGATGTTAACTCCTGCTAAATCTTCATTCTCTTTATCAGGTTCATGATAGAGTCCTTCATACATAAATATATGCGTGTAATTTTATTGTTATGATAAACAAAAAGTTACATTCTTTCATTTAATAAAAATAAAATATTTTACCTTCATTTTTGATACGCCTGCTCTGCAATTATAACTTACACGTACGTTACCTATCGCGCCACCTCTTTCGTTGCGCAGTCATGATTATAAATTGAACTTCAATGTACCATCACAAGAGGACAGATTTCTACATAATCGTAATTCAACCGCAGTCCGTGGTGGTGCGTGCAGAGACGCTACCTAAAGCGTCACGTCGTATCTTCTATCTCTAACGTTATAAATTGAGCTTCAATAAAAAACCGAAATGAACTGTATAAAATCGGTTTCTACCCTTCTAACACACTGACTAAATAGGGGCCCTTATGTCAAAACGCGTCATAGGTTTGTAAGCCAACACCCAAATGAAATAGACAGGTTCGAAAGGGTATAGCGTACGGATGTATGTTCATGCCGACACAAATAAGCTTATGGATTACAGGCCTGGTTGTTTTTCCACAGACGCCCGTAAAAACCCATCAACAGTCGTTCTTGAAAGAAATTTCAAAAACCGTTTTCTTCTCGCAATTCCTGGTGCAATAAAGGCTCATCCTGAAAAACACACAATCTATACGGAGTATCCGTCCCTTCGTAATTCAGTTGAAAATTATTTCCCCATAAGTAGAAATTTGAGGATCAGAGCAATTTCCAAAGATGAATGAATTGAAGGTCTAAAGACGAATTATTTAGGTTTTACGCAATTAACTGTAAGAAATTCTAATGAATAAAACATTTAATTCTCGAATTTTTTTTTAAGACTCGATACAAAACGAATAAGCCTGTACACATCGGTTTCAAAAGGAATATCGGTGATCGCTATATATCTTTCATTTGTTAAAAAATTATAAACAAGTCTGATTTTATTTCTGATGGATGATCCTATTTAGATGAAAAAACTGGACCGCTTATAATTAATTATTGACAAAATTTTTTTTTTTAAGTCCGAGTCTGTACGGGTCAAGAATTTGACGTTGTATTAGTCGTACTGGTCGAGTTGGCGGAATTTGCGTTGTTGGAAGAAGACTGCGAATTTGACGTGGTTTGAGACGTAGACTGGGTACCCGGTGTCGAAGATGGGGTCGAAGACGGTGCCATGGCTGGTTCCTCTTGATAAGAGTTGCCATTAAGCACGTACGAAGTTCCCAAACCGTAAAGATGACCGCAGTATTTCGCATCATCAATATTGTCTTCAAAAAACATCTGATATTTCAAAGAAATAACGTCAAACCAGTAAGTGTATCAATCAAACAACATGATAAAAGACCGTTTCTTTCTATTCGAACTTCTCCGAACTTGCCTGTTAAGAGGCAATTGCTTTTTAACCTCGCACTATCAGAGATCCCCCTTTTAGAGTTACTTAACTACTTATGAAAATAATAAATTAACCCAGGCAATCGAGAATCTAATAAACTAAAGCTTTGCTAGAACTACCTTTGAAATATCCGGGTTCGTGATTAAGATTTACTACGCGTTGACTTAACAGATTATTTCTTTTTGGTTTCAGTAACTCTAACAATACTTGGGCTATTTGGGAACTTATTTTAGGCATTAAGTTAAATAAACTGCGATGTTAAACTTACAAGCAACGCAAAACCGATAAAACGAGCAAAATAACTAAGATAAGTTAGATGACCAGTACGCATTTAAGGAGTCAAATATATTTGCAAATACGTGAATATTTATATTCACTTTATATATGCATATATAATAAACGTGTTTAGAAATAAAACACCCCAATTATGCTAGAAAAATTCTTATGAAACTTTAATTCTTTGGAGTATTCGCTTTTACATTAAACAAAAAAAAAAAAAAACTTACGACAACTTATGTCAGTTAACCTTTTTAGAAAAGCACAAAAATTATCAACGAAACAAATGGAATATTATACTATTAAGGCCTTTTTTGGTTATATAATAGGAACTTATATATGAATGAGAGATACTAAAGCAAATTGTATTATTGCTTTGAAATATTAAGAAATACTGTTTTACACGTTTTCGGACTTATCACTGCCCTTACCACCAAAGCTTGGCAAAAAAAAAAATGACTCTTCCCTTAGGGTAAAAGACTGGGGATCATGGCTATCAGACTTATCACAACCCTCGTTTACCCCAAAGCCGCGTTTTGTTGACCCTGATTCGAGTAAGTAATCTAATTCGGCGAATTTAGCTCCACCCTTCTCCTCATCAAAGAAGTCTGTACCCTTCTCGTCCGAACTTTTAGATAACCCATCATTTTTGGCAAAGCCAGCCATACCCTTCCCATCAAAATTTTCTGGTCGAACGCTGACTTTTCTAAATGCATTTTCTAAGCCGAGATCCCATTTTTCAAACGTATCTACATTTGGCATGTCGGACATAAACTCAAAATCAGATTCTTTATCACTTTTGGCAATTACGGCCAGGCTTTTTGGCATTAAATCGTACTGTAAATATTTAAGATCCCCGGGACTACCCAGCTTTTTTAAGGCACCCCCTTCTAGTTTATCAGGAGACATTCTCCTTTTGGCAAACTTTGGCGTATAATCCAATTCTAACATTCGTCCCTCAGCGCGAGAACGCAACTCAATAAATTCAGACTCTGTCATTACCTCTCTCATTTTGAAAAATGCGGCGCCAGTCAGGAGGCTATCGCTTCCCGCTTGGTGTTGAGGTCCAATCCTTTCAAGCTAAAACAAAAACAAAAATATTCACACTAATAGAACACATTAATTCACAACAATAAATTCAAATTGTTCACGAAATGAAAGGTTTGCCATGGTGTTTTGTCTGTCTGTGTCCCCAGGTACACGAAAAACAAACTAGATAGAAACCGTGTTTTGTCTGTCTGTGTCTGTGGCCCCACGTACACGAAAAGCAAACTAGACAGAAACAGTGTTTTGTCTGTCTGTGTCTGTAGCCCCACGTACACGAAAAGCAAACTAGATAGAAACCGTGTTTTGTCTGTCTGTGTCTGTGGCCCCACGTACACGAAAAACAAACTAGACAGTAACAGTGTTTTGTCTGTGTGTGTCCCCACGTACACGAAAAACAAACTAGACAGAAACTGTGTTTTGTCTGTCTGTGTCCCCAGGTACACGAAAAACAAACTAGATAGAAACCGTGTTTTGTCTGTCTGTGTCCCCACGTACACGAAAAGCAAACTAGACAGAAACAGTGTTTTGTCTGTCTGTGTCTGTAGCCCCACGTACACGAAAAGCAAACTAGACAGAAACAGTGTTTTGTCTGTCTGTGTCTGTGGCCCCACGTACACGAAAAACAAACTAGACAGTAACAGTGTTTTGTCTGTCTGTGTCTGTGGCCCCACGTACACGAAAAACAAACTAGACAGAAACAGTGTTTTGTCTGTCTGTGTCTGTGGCCCCACGTACACGAAAAACAAACTAGACACAAACAGTGTTTTGTCTGTCTGTGTCTGTGGCCCCACGTACACGAAAAACAAACTAGACAGTAACAGTGTTTTGTCTGTCTGTGTCCCCACGTACACGAAAAACAAACTAGACAGTAACAGTGTTTTGTCTGTCTGTGTCCCCACGTACACGAAAAACAAACTAGACAGAAACTGTGTTTTGTCTGTCTGTGTCCCCAGGTACACGAAAAACAAATTAGATAGAAACCGATTAAGGCAAGAGCTACTTGTAATGTGAAAAAATTGCGAAAAGAAGTATATAAGCACTATGGTACGAGTTTACAGCAGTTTTCCCGAATTCGAATTAACATAGAACAAGTTTATTGGGACCCTTGCTAAGAAAACATCCTCTTTCCGCTATTAGAAGTATTAGGAAAGGAACGACATTGGCGTCGTCAAAGAATTCACCCGATTATATTTGGGGCAACCCTCAAATTCATTTAGGTTTAATTTGATTGACGGCTGTATCGAAGCTGATTTCTTGGAAATAAAAGAAATATTTTTTTATAGATCAGTTTTTCGGGTTATGGGGGAATGCGGGCGCCGCGCACGGTAGTTGGAATGAGAGATTCATTTTCAGTCGGAAATGGCACTGTGCATAAAGGCCCGGTTGCTGTTATTTATTTATAGTTGTGGTTGAAAACTTCCCCTGACCCTTCAATGCGTGTTATAGGTTTTTTTATCTACGTTGTGAAAGACAAACAGTCTTTTAAGACTATGATCTGCTAGTGTGTATGTTTGTGGTTTGTGTGTGGATTTTAGATAGACGAAAATAGTTACCTTTTTAGCTAGGCGTGAGAAGAACTTAATATACCCAACTGTTTTTCCATCTCGAATATTACCATAGCGAGTTACAAAACACGAATACTGTACTACATTAGCACTTACGAAACAAACACGCCCTCCCCACCCCAAACCACACGTAGCTAATACGGAAATCTTTTTATGTAACAACACGAAAAATTCGCAAAAAACAACACGAAAAATTCGCAAAAAACAACACGAAAAATTCGCAAAAACAACACGAAAAATTCGAAAAAACAAAACGAAAAATTCGAAAAAAACAACACGAAAAATTTGCAAAAACAATACGAAAAATTTGCAAAAAACAGACATATCAGGTATTACAGTAAAATCCTGTTTCACTCGTATTAAGCATAGAGAGAGAGAGAGAGAGAGAGAGAGAGAGGGAGAGAGAAAAAAATGCCTTACCTCTAGTTGTTCAGCTACTTCTTGAAGACCTCCCTTTAGATTTTTGCAACTCTTCATGAGGTACTTCACATCGTAAATAGTTGGAAAATATATTCGCAAAAGTTCAAAAAATTCTGATTCTTCAGTTGGAAGGTTCTGGTCAGTTAGGAGCTTCAACAGGTATCCAAAATCATATCCACTGCAAGTGCGAAATTAAATATTTTAACAAAAAAAAAAAAAAATGGATTAACACTATAACCCTATAATGCAAAAGTATGGTTCTGTGACGGGTAAAGAGTGCGCGTGAGGAATTTGGTTTTCACGCTATAGGATAGGCAACTCCTCCCTATCTCGGGCATTATAATACTATCCATACACAGGGTTCGTACAAAATTTTCGAAATTAAATTCCCTGACTTTTCCAGGTTTTCCCTGACAAAATTCCACAAATTTCCCTGACCATTTGCAATAACGTACATGGCGAACACATAGCACGAGTTTTGTTATAAAAATAAGCCAATGATTGTGTTTAAATGTAACTCTATCAAAGTAATAACTGGAGCGAGCGAAGCGAGCTCCGCGAATTGGGGGCTCTGGTCAAATCTCAGACAACACATTTTCTGGTCACCCTTGTACTGCTATCCAGGCTTTAAATTTCCCTCCAATATATTTTTCCCTGACATTTCCCTGACTTTTTAGGTCCATTTTCAATTTCCCTGACTTTTCCCTGACATTTTAGGCCCATTTTCACTTTCCCGGACATTTCCAGGTTTTCCAGGATTTCCAGGTCGTGTACGAACCCTGATACAGCCGAAATTGGGGCTTGTATTTTTAAAAAATGGTCAATTTTGGGCTTATTTTCGCGACTTTTTAAGGCTTATTCCCTCAATTTTTGTGGTCGGCCTATAAAACTTTCAGAAACACTATCTTGAAATTGAATTTCTAACAGATATTACAGAGTTCATAAGAGTTTTAAACGCGGATAAAGTTAAAAAAAAAGAGGTTTAATTACCTATGAAAAGAAAGCCATTTGATCTCGTCCATGAGTACTATGCCAGATGTCATCAAAAGTTGGGCAAACTCGTATATGTCAATTCCTTCCTCTTCGTGTTTCTTAAACTGAATACCACTGTTCTGTAGAAGATCTATAGAATCCTGCGCGTACATGTCTTCGCTGCGTGGAATAATTCAAATAAAATAAAGAATCTACCCCCCCCCCATTCTCCCTTGCTTAGAAACTAAAGCTCCAAAGGGTACTAATTACTCACGTCAAATTGAACTTGAAGTTAAATTGCCACGTTGAATATCCCTCGGGTGTTTTGCCATTTTCATCAAGGAAGGTTAAACCCAGTTGAATGATTTTGAGAAGATCAACATTGCATTTTAGTAGTTGGTACTGGTAGTCTGCACTGCTGCGAAACTCTCCAATTGGTCTTGCTACAACACCTGGAAATTCGGTATCCTGTCAAAGACAATATGAACAATGTTTAGTTACCCGTGAAATATACAAACTCATTCACAAAATTCGCAAAAACAACCCGAAAAATTCGCAAAAACAACACGAAAAATTCGCAAAAACAACACGAAAAATTCGCAAAAACCACCCGAAAAATTCGCAAAAACAACCCGAAAAATTCGCAAAAACAACCCGAAAAATTCGCAAAAACAACACGAAAAATTCGCAAAAACAACACGAAAAATTCGCAAAAACAACACGAAAAATTCGCAAAAACAACACGAAAAATTCGCAAAAACCACCCGAAAAATTCGCAAAAACCACCCGAAAAATTCGCAAAAACAACCCGAAAAATTCGCAAAAACAACCCGAAAAATTCGCAAAAACGACCCGAAAAATTCGCAAAAACGACCCGAAAAATTCGCAAAAACGACCCGAAAAATTCGCAAAAACGACCCGAAAAATTCGCAAAAACGACCCGAAAAATTCGCAAAAACGACCCGAAAAATTCGCAAAAACGACCCGAAAAATTCGCAAAAACGACCCGAAAAATTCGCAAAAACGACCCGAAAAATTCGCAAAAACGACACGAAAAATTCGCAAAAACGACACGAAAAATTCGCAAAAACGACACGAAAAATTCGCAAAAACGACACGAAAAATTCGCAAAAACGACACGAAAAATTCGCAAAAACGACACGAAAAATTCGCAAAAACGACACGAAAAATTCGCAAAAACGACACGAAAAATTCGCAAAAACGACACGAAAAATTCGCAAAAACGACACGAAAAATTCGCAAAAACGACACGAAAAATTAGCAAAAACGACACGAAAAATTAGCAAAAACGACACGAAAAATTCGCAAAAACGACACGAAAAATTCGCAAAAACGACACGAAAAATTCGCAAAAACAACACGAAAAATTCGCAAAAACAACACGAAAAATTCGCAAAAACAACACGAAAAATTCGCAAAAACAACACGAAAAATTCGCAAAAACAACACGAAAAATTCGCAAAAACAACACGAAAAATTCGCAAAAACAACACGAAAAATTCGCAAAAACAACACGAAAAATTCGCAAAAACAACACGAAAAATTCGCAAAAACAACACGAAAAATTCACAAAAACATCACGAAAAATTCACAAAAACATCACAAAAATAACACGAAAAATTCACTAATGGAATGAGATAAAAATATTACCATAGCAACATAGCAGTACTTGGAAACCAGTTTTCGAATCTCGTTAAATTCTTCATCAAGGTTTGAAGCCCAAACATCTTTAATACCGCAGGCTTCATTGTTCATTTGCTGACTGCTATGCATATGCAACGAATGACTGTTCCCATTACTTCCTGGGCTTGTTCGATTATTACCGTTGTTAGCAACCATTGTTTCAGCCACGGGATACCTAGGTTAAAATTAAATTTCTTTTTTAAAACATGCTATGGTATATGGGAAAATTATAAATATCCTTAGTGTAAAATTATTTGCGTAACTGGCACTGAGATCTAAACAAAAATATTTTACGTAGTACCTTACCACCAATATTTGTTAGGAAGATTATCTAACACTTACATAACATTACAACTTAATAAACTTTATTTCAAAATGCTTATTGATACTTTGTTTAAATAACAAATCTTCAATCAAGTAGTTAGTTACAAACATATTTTACACATACCTTAGTAAAAATTTAACATATTCCTCAAATACAATATCCCATAAAACTTAAAAACAGTCATTGTAAATACCACCATAAAAAATAGATCAATATCAGTTTAAAGGGAAGCAGACTGAGCATTCACCCTCACTTTAGAGGCGCATTTTAAACCGAAAATGATGTACACCCCCAGTAGGGGGGATGACACAAAGGTAAGAGATAACGGGGTATGACGTTGCCACAATTAGGACTTAACTACCCCATAACCACAGTAATGTTGCAATGGCTGGTTGCAACAGCGCCTTTGTTTTACTTATTTTTAAGCCAAGGCTTAGTAATTGTCGAGACTTAAATATCGTATGACTCTCCATACTTACGTTAAGTATCCAAAAGAGACTCAGATCCAAATGAAAATTATACTTAAAAGTAGAAGCTGTAGTATTGCCTAAACTATTTACCGCACGCATTAATATTACTTTCAAAATATTTAATCTTAAAGTAATTTTTCTACCAAAACTTTCGAAACCGCCATCCTTTTCTCACGAATCAGTTACTACAAAGTACAAACGAAAGAACTACAGCATAGAGCACGTATTATAGCTCGTGGACCCGCATTTATATCCGAATGGTCAAAAATACCGCGAAACAGCGTGCGTCACAAATATTAGTAAATATTTCAGACCCAACTATCAATATTTTTAAAATATGGAACTTGTTAAACACGCAATTTTACATAATTAAATTAAACTATTGTTACGCTAGATTATACCATACATATACGAATAGTTGATTATAATGATACTAACACATATCCCAACATATGCTCTGACATTTGAGCCACGACCTCTGGTTGGTATGTTCTCCAATATTTAGTTTCAGGAACCACGCGTGTACCTTGATCTTCCATAAATAATGACTAGGAACTCATGTTAACTGAACCAAGAATTTAAAATTTTTAAATGGTAGTTAATGGTTTTAATAAATGCTGCGTATTGAAGAGTTAATTATTTAAGACTCCCCCCTACACACTAACGTTAGAAGACTGTAGTAGTTACAGTCAGAGTCACGTGTAGTAGTAGTAATAATAAGCATAAGCTGATTAAAATAGACGTCGTTCTTTAGCAGAATAGCTAGCAGAAATCGTACATAGTCTCACACGCGGTAAAAAGTACGTTATTAGTCCCGTGGATCAAAAAATGTAGTTTCTATGTAAGCAAATTAAACAAAGCCGCTGGCTGCTTGAGCAACTAGCTTGCGGAAATGAGAGGTAATATCAACTAATTTAAATAATTTGATTTAATTCAAGCTAAGAGTTATAAACAGCCCTATAAGCAAAAACTCGAAAGAAAAGCATTAGAGGAAATGTAGTTGCTCGAGTACAAAAAACCTTGGTCATATCCATCAAGTGATTGAGAATAGTATACAAAATGGTTAATGCCAATAGACCAAACTTTGCCGTTTAATAGTTTAATTAGTTTTACTTACGTTCTTGGAAATAAATGCTATAAATAACGTGCTAATCCATGTTTTGACGTTGGTACAATAAATTGGTGCCTACGTTTTGAAGTATAATAAGAAATGTATTCAGTACATTTCTCAACCAGATTATAACTCAAAACATGTGACGAATTAATTGGTATGGCCTTCGTAATGTCATATGAAATATTTTTGAAACACTTCGTCTGCCAGGTGTATCTTACATAAAATTAGTGAACCCAAACATACCCTTTCATTAACTATAACCAGTAATTGCGTCAAAGTACAAGTACTGGAATAGGATATTTTTTTTTCTTTCTTCATTTTCAAACTTTAGGCAACATCTTAACAAACTTTGCACGCCACATTCCTGGGCGTTCTACTTTCCCGTTCCCAATCAGAATAAATTCAGAATTTCACTATCGTAAATATGTTTCGGTTATGGAATAGTGAAAAGCCAATAGCGTTGGTGACGTAATTTAAATGTGAAGCGCAAAAAATATAATGGACCCTTTGAAATATCATCAACTATGCAAGTACAATGGTGAAGCCCACTTTCAGTGCGATCACTTTGGCATTCCTTTCGCGGAAAATCGTTCCTTGGAAAACCAAGCCTTACCCAATAGTCAAGCACCACCCGAAAAACCCTTCAAGTGCGAAGTTTGTTCCGCTTGTTTCAAGAGGAAAGACAAGCTTAAATCGCACTCCATCATTCACGGCGACGAAAAACCCTTCCAATGCATTCAATGCGGTTCCGCCTTCAAGAGAAAGGACCACTTAAGCAAGCACGCTCGAATTCACACTCACGAGAAACCGTACAAGTGTGAATTGTGTGGCTCCGCGTTCAAGCGAAAAGATCACTTACAAAGGCACCACATTATTCACGCGTTCGAGCGCCCTTTTAAGTGCGAACTTTGCGGCGCCACTTTTAAGCGCAAGGACAAGCTTAAATCGCATATGATTATTCATTCCGACCTTAAGCCTTTCAAGTGCGAACTCTGTGGCTCCGCTTTCAAGCGAAAGGACAAACTAAAGTCGCACGTCATCATTCATTCCGACGTCAAACCCTTCAAGTGCGACGTTTGCGGGGCCTCGTTCAAGAGAAAAGACAAACTCAAATCGCACGGAATGATTCATACGGGCGAAAAACCCTTCAAATGCCAAGTGTGTGGCGCATCTTTCAAAAGAAAAGCTTTCCTAAAATCGCACTTAACCAATCATGACGGTGGAAAAATTTTGGCCACGGATGAACGCGGCTTTTTCACTTTTTACAAAGCCATACCATAGAACGTAACAAAATCGCCTATTACCAAAGTAACATTATTGTAACAATAAGTCTGACATTGGGGTAGGCGCTAAAACTGAGGCCTAGATCGCGTGGGAAAGGCTGTACGAAACAAAATTATGGCCAGTCTTTTTCTGAACAAATTCATAGTTTGAACCCACGACATCGGGCAAAACGAAGCGCGGACCTCTGTTCCTACGATTATAAGCTTAATTTTTACACGATACCTTTAGGCAATAGTCTAAAGACAATACAAGATAAATGGACGAAGCGCGGCGGGGAACACGTTTAGATTCGTGATAGGTTACGCAAAATTATATTTGATGTCATACTTATGGTTATTAAGTTACTAACGGCTTTACTAATGAGGTATTACATTACGCGTAAAATCAGACGCGACGGAAATAGGCAACTTCACTTATAAAAATTGACCAATCGCAATTAATAGCGCGGTTCGCGAGATTTTCAATATATCTCTTTTCATTCATTAATTATCTTCAATGACGCCGCGTTAAATTTGCGAAGGCTAGACTTGAAATTAATATTAATGAATCATAAAAATTAATTGCTAACGGTCATCCAAACAAATTTGGAGCTATTTCATTGTACACGCCGACCATGATAACATTGCGGGCGATACCTAAACGCGCATATTTGACGCGGATATCGCTGTATTTTAGGAAAGCCCTATTACTCGATGGTACGTCATGAAGTATTTAATACCTCATTGAAACCGTACTTACGAAAACTCTCCTGGAGATTTTAACGTATTCTTTTAATTTATTTAGTAATACTGATTTTATGACCTTACCAACACATTTTATCGGACATTCCAATTAAACATTTTAAAAAGTGCTTTAAGTAAAAATGAGTTAAGCCGAGTTCATCAGCGTGTGTGGCTAATATTAGCTTTTTATTGGAAAGTATATTGTCGCGAAAACTACTAAAGTGCCCGTACGCGAAACTGAGAGTAATATCACGTCTAATTCCATAGCGACGAATAAGTCCACGGCAACAAAGAAAATGAATATGGAATAGCCATTTGATTTGTAACAATTAAATTCATAACTAGGATCCCTAGAGGATATTTGCAAAATAACTGTTTTATAGACCTGTCGTAGTATTTTCATAAAAAAAAGGTCTTTCAGTAATGTACCACATTTTATCCTGTTTTCTTAAGTGTGCCATAAAAAAAACGTGTCTTTTACTTATCTTCAGTGTTTGATTGTAAACGTAGATTAAGATTTATCAGTACGAATAAAGATCTTAATGTTTTATTAACCACATTTGTTTTTCTTACAAAGTCTCTTACATCGTAATTCTGACACGGGTGTGATATATAGAACATTCTGACACGGGTGTGATATATAGAACATTCTGACACGGGTGTGATATATAGAACATTCTGACACGGGTGTGATATATAGAACATTCTGACACGGGTGTGATATATAGAACATTCTGACACGGGTGTGATATATAGAACATTCTGACACGGGTGTGATATATAGAACATTCTGACACGGGTGTGATATATAGAACATTCTGACACGGGTGTGATATATAGAACATTCTGACACGGGTGTGATATATAGAACATTCTGACACGGGTGTGATATATAGAACATTCTGACACGGGTGTGATATATATAACATTCTGACACGGGTGTGATATATAGACAAACATAGATAGGCTTATTAGCCTTATTCCTGATCAGCGCCACTAGGGTAGTGGCGAATTTTCGAACTACTAACTGACCATAGCCAATCAGAGGGCGCCAAAAACGGAAAGAAATTCTTTTTTACATTTCTGCTTTTTTTTACGAGTTAGCGGGCAAAAATCGTCGGTAAACGAGTTTTACGCGTGATTATTTCGTCCTAGAAGAGAAAACATCTTTGAAATGTCTGCTTTAAGGTATTTTTCACGATTAAAAACGATTTCAAATGACTGAAAATAAACTTTCGCCTTTAAAAACAGGAAAAAAGCAAGTTAACACGTTAAGCCTTGGCTCAATATTGACAGTTGAGTTGTCACAGTTTCGACCATGGACATTAGAATACTATAATGGTTTCGAGAAGTGGTTGAGCAGAGAAAGTAAAAGAAAGCTCGTATTTTTTCTCATTCAAACAAGACGGTGAAATTTAATCCTCAAATTTAGTTAAGAAATGTCAAAAAGAAACGCCGAAGAGAGTGTGAGGCCTAAGAAGCGAAGTGGACTTGTTGCTTCAACGTGTTTCGCTGAAGAATCTTCGAGGCGCTTATTCTGTATATGTAAGCAACCAAAGGACGTTACGCAAAAGATGTTACAATGTGGGACGTGCTTGGAATGGTATCATCCAAAATGCGTAAATTTAGAGGAAGAAGTACGACTTAATTTAATGCAAGATGAATGGTTATGTCAAGCATGTATTGATGTAATGGCGGTTAATCCAAATATGTCAAAAGAAGGTAGGGCAATAAATACGCCTAAAAGGTAATTGGTCAATTGATTATGCAGTTTTTTAATTAGGTTTGCTTAGACTTCAAGGCCGAGTAACGCCTAAGAATGGTTGGGGTAAAAAATTAGAGCTGACCGACTTGTCTGATGGTATAGCGGAAACTCATGCTACAACAAAGCGTGAGCAAAAGCAAGGGTTCATGCTTTATAAAGAGGACAAGATTTTAGGCATTGAATCAAATCTTCAAGGTTTGTATATAAAATAAAATGTGAAGTAATTTACCATAAATAATACATAGGGTCAGTGTGCCTAACTTTGGACAGCTGCAACTTTAGACACTTTTATTATAAAAATCATATTTAATTACTGGATGCATCAAATTGATAATGAAATAGCTTATTTTAAAGCTTAGAATGTGAGGAATTTAGAAAAAAAATACTTCAAAGTCGTAGAATAACATCCGACTACGTTACGAGCCAAATTAGCCCACTCCCCAGACTCGTCCATTTAAATTACGGCCAAATTTGACGGGGGTCAACCCTTTGGTCCCGGGAAATAAGGTTTGACGAAAATTAGAGAAATCATACCTGAACAAACTAGAAACCATTCGAAAGAGCAACTTTTTGGCTTCATAATCCGTATTTTAAACACTGTCTTACGCGGGAAATTCGACGAAATATTCAGCTTTAAAAACACCTGGGCAAATTTCTAACTTTGGACACTTTCATGCTGGCCGATTTCTCCGTTTGTTAACCCTAATTAACTCGCGATATTAGCCTTTGCAATGGGCCTAGTAGATGTAGGACTGGGCTTAAAAAGAAACGTTTTATTCCCCCTATAGGCCTAAAAGGAATGAAGTATAGGTAGGCCTAAATAGGCCTAGGACCTATATACCTAAAAACCTACATAAGTAACCCCATATTTAATAAAGTTTGTTTTAAAGAAATTTCTGATTTTTTATATATTTTAGGCATACGTCTAGGTCGGCCTAGGCTAAGCCTATATTTTTACTTTTGAAATTGTGATTCGCCTAATGCGTCCCCAAGTCACCCTTTTTTCGCTGTCCAAAGTTAGGAAGGGGTGTCCAAAGTTAGGAAGGGGGCGTCCAAAGTTACATAGGAGTGTCCAAAGTTGAGCTCGAATTCGGCCCTTGGGGAACTCTACTTTGTGAAAAATGTATTCCATTTAAAAAGTTGAAAACTTGTGAGAATGTGTCTTAAGAATGCTTCTCTCCATTGCTTTTTTAATTTTGAGTCTAACATATAAGCAACGGAAGTTATTCAAGGTTATGCAAAAAGTGTCCACAGTTATGCATACTGACCCTACACATGCTTGTTTATATACATTGTTTTCAGGCTAGGAGGGTTCATACCATTTACAGGAGACCAGGCTACTCCGAGGAAAAAGTAGTCTGCACTTTTCTTCTACATGTAACCTTGTGCCAATGATATGAACCCTTCTAGCGCCAATGATATGAACCCTTCTAGCCTGAAAATATTTAGCCCCAAAATTATGAATAATGTATATAACACGATTTTCTGATTTAGGAAACTTGCTTTACTTCCGTGCAACTTGTGATGCTGATAGAAGACCAACTTCTTATAACTTATTTAGTTGTTTCGTTATTGATGAAGAGCCCAATAGACTCAAATGGATATCATGCTCATGCCCAGCCGGAACCAATGGTGATTGTAAACATTCTATCGCGTTACTTTATCAGTTATTGAACTGCGTAAGGGCAGGAGAAGAAACATTACCTCTACGAGGTGTTTGTACAACCCGCCTTCAAATGTGGCATATGAACAAACCAAGAACTGACGAGCCTCTATTGTTCAATGATTTAGAAATAGTGAAACACGATCCCGCTTACACTTACCAGCAAATATTTTATGACTCTCTTACCCTATTTTGCAATAGAATTATTTAATAAGCCTTCCACAACCTCTAAGTGATGGTTGGTGTTATGTGTTTGTTATATCTTTTAAGTCGGAGACAATTACAACACGTCAAGCTAATTCAAACTCTTGACAGTCAAGTTGGATTCACTATCTACAGTTGCAATGTAGATATTGAGAAGCTAGGAGCATTTGAAATATTCCAGCGCGAATCTTTTCTGGTTATAAAATACTTCTTTAATGACTGTTTATATCAACTTTTGTCAATATATTTAAAGGTTTAACATATGGGTGCTCTGTTTTGACATTATTTTGTACATTAAATATAAATTAAATAAATGACCAAAACGCTTCATAAGAACGAAATCCCGTGTAGTATTTTACTGATTTATCACTATTAATAAACTTTGTTACTGTAAACTTCTCTTTACTACGCAATAACAATAACTCAAATTCATTTCTTAGGAGTTTTTGTTTACGTGGTGTATATGGTGTATAAGTGGATTTCAATGATATTCCACTACTTGCTTTTGATGATGACACTCTCAAATAACAGCTGCACCAACTTGGGGTTGAACTTCCGGAGTTGGTAGTGGTTCTTCAGGATGATTAGGATAGGTACGCAATTGATTAAGTTCCTCTGGATCAACATGTAATGCTCCCATTTCTTCCAACAACTGCGTTCTATCTTTTGGACTCATATGTCCAAATGCTTCTTTAGGAACCGTTTGGCTACGAGTAGGGGAATGCGGCATTGCATCCAAAACTTTTGTATTTTCAAATATTGATGGAATCGCGAATGGCTTGAGACGTTTACATTGAGAACCAATAGTTGGAAACTAGTCTGTCTGTAGAAAGTGTTTGGAGCAAATTCGTGAACTATTCAGGTCTAGTGGTTTAGTTCCTACCCCAGCTGCTATAGCGCCTAACCATTTCTGTCTCATAACTTTATCTCGAGGGTAGGCGTGGTAAGAAAGGTAACTTTGACTGTTTCTAAAGACTTCTATGACACAACGGTTGTTAATCTTGGAAATTTTGACTAATCTTGAGTTACAACTATTATATTTAAACTAAATCTTACGAATTGTACATTATATAATGCAATTTCTCCAAACTGTGGCAATATACTACACTGTCAGCAACTCAACTGTCAATATTGAGCCAAGGCTTAACGTGTTAACTTGCTTTTTTCCTGTTTTTAAAGGCGAAAGTTTATTTTCAGTCATTTGAAATCGTTTTTAATCGTGAAAAATACCTTAAAGCAGACATTTCAAAGATGTTTTCTCTTCTAGGACGAAATAATCACGCGTAAAACTCGTTTACCGACGATTTTTGCCCGCTAACTCGTAAAAAAAAGCAGAAATGTAAAAAAGAATTTCTTTCCGTTTTTGGCGCCCTCTGATTGGCTATGGTCAGTTAATAGTTCGAAAATTCGCCACTAGCCTAGTGGCGCTGATCAGGAATAAGGCTAATTGGAAGTTTCCAGGAACTGACTGTACTAGGCTGAGTGGAATTATAACATGCTGTCAGAACTGCATATTATATCAACAATTTACACCTAAATTAAAGGAATTCTCCTTATGCCACGTTTTTTTCCGAGAATTTAAACAGAGACTGGCCAGCGGAGACGGAATGCAATTTAATGCGCCACGTTGTCGCACCCGTGAGGGAATTTTCCCAGAACTAAAACGGGGGCAATTTAATGCACTAGCGTTTGCAATATAAAATTGCTCCTTTTTAATATAAAAATTTAATATAATTTTAATTAAATCACGAGTAATGCTGATTGCGAAAAACAATGGAAATTCCCAGAATCGGTTAGAGAAACAGAGCGCCTCTAGTGACGTAACTCGCTACTCCATTACAAAATGAGTTGTGGATAGGTCTCCCTATTCCGTAGTATCTAGGGTAGGCTATGATGGATGTAAGTCCGAGCAGCCCAGTGTTGTTCCCGGTGGACTTTCTGCGTATTTATCTTTTGTTTCTATAAACGTTAATATTTTCGAAACACCCTTAACCCGTAATTAACCTTAAATGGTACTAGACACGCCTTGAAATTTAATTACGTAGTGTGTTCTTGAACGATTCAAGCCCTAACAGGCGTAATTAATAATAGTCCACCCCTGGGCTTTCGATACACAGTAAGCTAAGAATGAAGCTAAGGCCACCTATGTATTTATTCACGACAATAGAAATTCAAACATCCAGTTAAAATTAAGTACAATATTGTATATTTAAGTAACGCATGTTATTAGCGCTTGCCGTAGCTCGTATTTGAAATAGCCCATTGTTACAACGGTATATAGGGATAGTAAGAGTGAAAAATATAGGCGGACTGATGTGGGTAAAATTTCCTATGAACTATAAAAGACGTACAAAAACTTATTGATTCTACGGTAAGGCATGGAAACTTTGAAGTATCTCGAGCTATGTAAATACGGTGCACCCAATGAGAATGCATTTCCTTGTGACCATTTGGGAATGCCCTTAAATCAAAAATGTTATATGAAAAATCAGTTCATAATACACGAAGAAAAACCGTATCGCAATGGAGAGACGGGAGAACCTTCGTTTAAACATGACATTTTAAATACACGTTTACCAGTGAACACTAACAATAACCCGGAGGAAAAGAATTTCAAGTGCGAACAGTGCGGAGCCGCGTTCAAACGAAAAGACAGACTTAAATCGCACATACTCGTTCACAGTGACTTGAAACCCTTCCAATGCCTACAGTGTGGTTCCGCTTTCAAGAGAAAAGACCACTTAAGCAAACATATCCGAATCCACGGACACGAGAAACCTTTCAAGTGCGAATGCGGTTCCGCGTTTAAGCGGAAAGATCACTTGCAAAAGCACGAAAAAATTCACACCCACGAAAAGCCTTTTAAGTGCGATTTATGCGGAAACTGCTTCAAGAGAAAGGATCACATGAAGAAACATCGAATCATTCACGACCCTGAAAAACCTTTCAAATGCGACGGATGCGGGTCGGCTTTCAAACGAAAAGACCATTTACAAAAACATTCGCGAATACATTCTGGAACCCAAGAAAGTCCTTTCAAATGCGAGGTGTGTGGCGCAAGTTTTAAACGCAAAGCGTTTTTAAAATCGCATTTAGCCAACCATGTTCCAACAAAAGTTCCTAACGCGGAAGTTGGGTGTGGGAGTTTTTTCGCGTTTTTCAAAGGCCCTATTCAGGTTTAGCAATTTTGTAGTGCAGGCTAATCTTAACTATGGCAATACACACTGTCTGGTTGGAACAGGAGGTGGGGCTACAAAGCATCCCCGCTACTAAGGCGTAGAACAGCAAATGAAAAGAGGTCAAAATACCATATAATCGCGATAAAAGCCCTAAACCCGAGGGGTAAAACGCTGGCTTTGAAGTAGCGGGAATCTTTTCAAAGTCCCACCTAGTGCCCCAATCTAGATTAAAAGACATTGGCGATACTTTTTTCCGTGCCAAAATGGATTGGCGCTGAAAATGATAGAGTAATATCTCTTTAACAATGTTTTACGCTGCCTCTCTGGTAGTTGATTTTAACCGTACAAAATAAGAGCCTATGCAGTCATTTAGATGAATTAATTCAAAAAATGATCTAAAGCCCCGCGCATACTGAGTGGAACCTATCTTTCAATGGAAGTGACAAGTTGTCTTAGGACAATCACTAAATATAAACTCGTTCCTTCAAAGGCACTTGGGAACAGATTTCACTTTCATAGTTAATGTGGGTCGGTAAAGTACATTAAAACGGTCGAGAATTTTTCATGCGCTAACAATTTAATTACAACCGTGACTGTTCAAAAAGAATAATCTCAATCACAGTGTTCACACGGTATGCCATTTGTAATGGTAGCCATTTTGTAGTATTAAAATGGTCACGCGTACCTACCTCAAATGAAAGACGTTTTAAATAAAAGATTGAACAATATTTTGTCGTTGTAAAGTTACTTCTAGTAAGACTTAAATAGTAATTACGGGTCACGGCAACGATTCACGAAAAAAGGTAAAATATTAAATTTCTCACTTTTGGATTAGGCTTAGGACGGCTGATGGATCCGGAATCCAGAGTTCCGACATGGTTGAAAGCTCAGCCATGGATGAAGGATGCGCGTGAGGAAATTTGTTTTCACGCTATAGGATCGGCAACTCCCTATCTCGAACGACAGAATATTCTGTATATACTCTGTTACAACGTCGGTTGTCAGCACGCGCAAAGCTATTTCTCTATGTAACGTAGCTTTGTACGTGCTGTCAAGAGACAAAAAACTTCAGGATCTTCAGGATTTAAAATATCCGCGAGTTTTTTAGCTCGAGTGCACGGACCTCTAGGCCTTAGTTTCAAATACGTGTGAAATTGCATACAGTCTACTACACGCATTTGAAACTAAGGTCTAGAGGTCCGTGCACTCGAGCTAAAAAAACTCGCGGATATTTTAAATCCTGAAGATCCTGAAGTTTTTTGTCTCTTGACAGCACGTACAAAGCTACGTTACATAGAGAAATAGTTTTGCGCGTGCTGACAACCGTTGTTGTAACAGAGTATATACAGAATATTCTGTCGTCCGAGATAGGGAGTTGCCTATCCTGTAGAGTGAAAACAAATTTCCTCACGCGCATCCTTCATCCATGGCTCAGCCTTCAAGAATCAAGATGGCAGCTTCCAGAGACATAATTTTAAATGCAGAAAGAAGTAAAATTATACGCTTCAAAGGAATATTTTTGAAATAAAAATGGAGTGTAAATTAAAATTTAGGCTATGACATTGTGGCGCATTGTTGTCTACAGGTTTTTAACCTCACTGCAACAAATGCTTGTTTCCAGCCTTCGTTTCCTTGTCTAGTTACAGAGAAACTAGCATTGGAATCATGGAGCCTGTATCTTAAGAAATCCTAATATGGAATGGGAAAGTCTATTTAAGTTCCTAATTAGTTTAATTATATCCGGTTGTCCACCTAGTCAAAGAGACCCATTTAAATTTAATCATCTTAATTAAAGCCCGCGCAGGCTTCTTATTTATTTATATTAGACGCGTCTAATTAATTATTATTTATTTTATAGCTGACTCGGGACTAGATCGCAATTTGCAACCAAATTAAACAATTAATGTTTAATTAGAAATCGCCGTTGATTAAACTCGGATAAGTTTGGCTAATCCAACACGGAAAGAATTAAATTAATAACAAAATGGTATTTTTTTAATTTTTCTACCATTTTTCACAAACTGTAACTTTATTAAAAAAATAATATATTAATTAATTTAATGTCAATTAATTATTGAATAAAAGTAATATTGACTTTTTTTTAAAAGAGCCAAATGCTTTTCATTTTTCCTTGGCCAATGTTTATTTCTTTGCCGAATAGCTCTGTTTTTTCACTCCATTTCTTAGTCGAGGTCAGAGGTCGGGCCACCAAGGCCTGATTGTGCTCCAAAAGTAAGCATGGGCGAATACTCGAGTAACACGAATAACTCGATCGAATATCGAGACGAATAACCGTCTCGATATTCGATAAGCCCCATTTCAGGTATTCGAACGAATATCGAATAGTGAATTTTACTATTCGGGCCTACTATTCGTTAAATATTCGACTAACTATTCGTTAAATATTCGATTAACTATTCGTTAAATATTCGATTAACTATTCGAGAAAACAAAAATATTAACCCTAAAAATGTTTTAAAAAAGTAATGGCAGTTACACTTTTTAATGTATAAGTTTCTATGGGAAAATAGGCCTGAAGTGCTACTACTCTATAGCGCATCTAAATTCTAAATATAGTTTAAATTGATTTTAATTAATCCTTCTATTTCTGACTATTCGATAACTATTCGATAAGGGCAATTTTAAGTTAAGCCTAATTATTCGATATTCGGTTCCCAAACTAACTATTCGTCTCGGTATTCGATAAGAAAATTTTTCACTATTCGATATTCGTCTCGACAGTCAAAAACTGGTATTCGCCCATGCTTATCCAAAAGAGAAATTTACAAAAGTTGAAATGCAATACACAATACATATTTACACTGTAGGCCTACGTGATATTGAAAACGTAATACAAGAACTATTTTTAAAAGGCGCGGGAGAAACAGAGTTACGAGCCCGCAAAGTATAGTCTAATGCATTTCCTATGGAGTAGTTTGTTTGTTTACGTTTTGCTTAATTACTTGGCCCCTGTTTGTCGTAGCCCTAAGTTCTTAGTATGGTTGGATGGGGGACAAATTGAACTATAACATACTCAAAGGACATCCCCATATCTCTACTAGACCCAGAGTTACGAGGCTGCAAAATTGGGTCTAATGCAATTCCTATGGAGGGGTTGTTTGTTTACGTTAAGCTTAATTACTTGGCCCCTGTTTTCGTAGCCCTAAGTTTATAGTATGGTTGGATGGGGGACAAATTGCACTATAACATACTCAAAGGACATCCCCGTATCTCTAGTAGAAACAGAGTTACGAGCCTGCAAAATTGGGTCTAATGCATTTCCTATGGAGGGGTTTGTTTGTTCACGTTTTGCTTAAATATTTGACCTGTATTTTCGATCAAAAATAAGAACATATCTGTAGTGCAGTGGTTATCACATCCGCCTCACTTCCGGAAGTCTACAGGTTCGAAACCGCGAAGTTTTTTTTTTTTGCTTGGGATATGTAAAGACCTTTATAATTATCGGAACATTTGTGTCAAGGTCACATTATTTACATCCCCGTATCTCTACTAGACCCAGAGTTACGAGGCTGCAAAATTGGGTCTAATGCAATTCCTATGGAGGGGTTGTTTGTTTACGTTTTGCTCAATTACTTGGCCCCTATTTTCGTAGCCCTAAGTTTATAGTATGGTTGGATGGGGGACAAATTGGACTATAACATACTCAAATGACATCCCCGTATCTCTAGTAGAAACAGAGTTACGAGCCTGCAAAGTTTATTTTAAAAAATCAAAAGTAACCCTCTAACAATAAGTGAGACAAAAAAATAAGTTGACGACGATATAGAGGAAGCCTCAAGTTTAAAGTATCCTTGTATGGGGAGCAAAGAATACTATAACATATCCAAAGGAGATCCCCGTATCTCTAATAGAACGAGAGTTATGAGCCTACAAAGTTCAGTGTTAAAATCATAAGTAACGTAATAACAATAAGTGAGACGATACCATACGTTGACGAACATTTTGCTTAATATCTCGGCCCCTGTTTGTCGTAGACCTATGTTCTTAGTATGGTTGGATGGGGGACAAATTGGACTATAACATACTCAAAGGACATCCCCGTATCTCTAGTAGAAACAGAGTTACGAGCCTGAAAATTATAGTCTAAAGCATTTCCAATGGAGGGGTTTGTTTCTTTACGTTTTGCTTAAGTACTCGGTCCCTATTTGTCGTAGCCCGAAGTTTTTAGTATGATTAGATGGGGGACAAATTGGGCTATAACTTACCAAAAGGACATCAACGTATCTCTACTAGAACCAGAGTTACGAGCCTCCAAAATTGGGTCAAATGCAATTCCTATGGAGGGGTTGTTTGTTTACGTTTTGCTTAATTACTTGGCCCCTATTTTCGTAGCCCTACGTTTTTAGTATCGTTAGATGGGGGACAAATTGCACTATAACACACTCAAAGGATATCCCCGTATCTCTAGTAGAAACAGAGTTACGAGCCTGCAAAATTGGGTCTAATGCATTTCCTATGGAGGGGTTTATTTGTTCACGTTTTGCTTAAATATTTGGCCTGTATTTTCGATCAAAAATAAGAACGTATCTGTAGTGCAGTGGTTATCACATCCGCCTCACTCCCGGAAGTCTACAGGTTCGAAACTGCGAAGTTTTTTTTTTTTCTTTTGCTTGGGATATGTAAAGACCTTTATAATTATCCGAACATTTGTGTCAAGGTCACATTATTTACATCCCCGTATCTCTACTAGACCCAGAGTTACGAGGCCGCAAAGTTGGGTCTAATGCAATTCCTATGGAGAGGTTGTTTGTTTACGTTTTGCTTAATTACTTGGCCCCTATTTTCGTAGCCCTAAGTTTATAGTATGGTTGGATGGGGGACAAATTGGACTATAACATACTCAAATGACATTCCCGTATCTCTAGTAGAAACAGAGTTACGAGCCTGCAAAGTTTATTTTCAAAAATCAAAAGTAACCCTCTAACAATAAGTGAGACAAAAAATAAGTTGACGATATTGAGGTAGCCTCAAGTTTAAAGTATCCTTGTACGGGGAGCAAAGAGTACTATAACATATCCAAAGGAGATCCCCGTATCTCTAATAGAACGAGAGTTATGAGCCTACAAAGTTCTGCGTTAAAATCATAAGTAACGTAATAACAATAAGTGAGACGATACCATACGTTGACGAACATTTTGCTTAATATCTCGGCCCCTGTTTGTTGTAGCCCTATGTACTTAGTATGGTTGGATGGGGGACAAATTGGACTATAACATACTCAAAGGACATCCCCCTATGTCTAGTAGAACCAGAGTTACGAGCCTCAAAAATTGGGTGTGACGCTATTTCTATGGCATGTTTTTGAATATTTCGCTTAATTTCTCGGCCCCTGTTTGACGCAACCCCAAACCTTTGGTATAGTAGGATGGGGGACAAATTGGACTATAACATACTCAAAGGTCATCCCCGAATCTCTAGTAGACACAGAGTTACGAGCCTGCAAAGTAGAGTCTAATGCATTTCCTATGGGGGCGTTTGTTTATTTACGTTTTGCTTAAGTACTCGGCCCCTAATTGCCGTAGCCCAAAGTTTTTAGTATGGTTGGATGGGGGACAGATTGGGCTATAACATACTCAAAGGACATTCCCGTATCTGTAATAGAAACAGAGTTACGAGGCTGCAAAGTTGGGTCTAAAATGCAATTCCTATGGAGGGCTGGTTTGTTTACATTTTGCTTAATTACTTGGCCCCTGTTTGTCGCAGCCCAATATCTTTAGTATAGTTAGATGGGGGACAAATTTAACTATAACATACTCAAAGGACATCCCCGTATCTCTACTAGACCCACAGTTACGAGCCTGCAAAATTGGGTCTAATGCATTTCCTATGGAGGGGTTTATTTGTTCACGTTTTGCTTAAATATTTGGACTGTATTTTCGATCAAAAATAAGAACATATCTGTAGTGCAGTGGTTATCACATCCGCCTCACTCCCGGAAGTCTACAGGTTCGAAGCCGCGAAGGGTTTTTTTTTTCGCTTGGGATATGTAAAGACCATTATAATTATCCGAACATTTGTGTCAAGGTCACATTATTTACATCCCCGTATCTCTGGTAGAACCAGAGTTACGAGCCTCCAAAATATAGTCTAATGCATTTCCTATGGAGGGGTTTGTTTCTTTACGTTTTGCTTAAGTACTCGGCCCCTGTTCGTCGTAGCCCTAAGTTTTTAGTATGGTTAGATGGGCGACAAATTGGGCTATAACTTACTCAAAGGACATCCCCGTATCTCTACTAGAACCAGAGTTACGAGCCTGCAAAATTGGGTCTAATGCATTTCCTATGGAGGGGTTTATTTGTTCACGTTTTGCTTAAATATTTGGCCTGTATTTTCGATCATAAATTAGAACATATCTGTAGTGCAGTGGTTATCACATCCGCCTCACTCCCGGAAGTCTACAGGTTCGAAACTGCGAAGTTTTTTTTTTTTTTTTTGCTTGGGATATGTAAAGACCTGTATAATTATCCGAACATTTGTGTCAAGGTCACATTATTTACATCCCCGTATCTCTACTAGACCCAGAGTTACGAGCCTCCAAAATTGGGTCAAATGCAATTCCTATGGAGGGGTTGTTTGTTTACGTTTTGCTTAATTACTTGGCCCCTATTTTCGTAGCCCTAAGTTTATAGTATGGTTGGATGGGGGACACATTGAACTATAACATACTCAAAGGACATCCCCGTATCTCTACTAGACCCAGAGTTACGAGGCTGCAAAGTTGGGTCTAATTCAATTCCTATGGAGGGTTTGTTTGTGTACGTTTTGCTTAATTACTTGGCCCCTGTTTGTCGCAGCCCAATATCTTTAGTATAGTTAGATGGGGGACAAATTTAACTATAACCAGGAGTTCATAATAACCCCCCTTCGGGGGGGAAGTACGAAACTTGACAAAAAGCCCGTAACAACAAAGTTTCGCCGTAAAGCTCAGCGGATTTATACACCGCTTAACTCCCAAAGAAATAGTTACCCCAATGTTTAGCGCCCACGCGCATTAATTTCCCATATTCCGGGTTAGCACTACTTTTATCTTGTGATTTAGGGAGCGAAAATGGCTCGCGAGTCGCGTCTCATGTCTTAAGCCTTGGCTAAGAAGTTGGCTTTGCGATGGTTTCTAGTTTTCTACAAAACATTTAAACGATAGTCATTATTGTTTTCTTGTGATATGTGTGATAATTCCGTGGTTAAATTAAAACGGTATGGACAAATTGATTTCCAGTATCTTTAATATAAGAATTCCATCGTGTTTCTGCGTCCACATATACTCGCCATTTTTCTTAACGACGGAGATCCCTGCCAAGTTTTGGAACGAAAACCAAGGAGTATAGATACTACTACAATCTACTGTAAAGTTGTATGTCCATCAACAGGCTAGTCCTTTATATGCGCAACGACAAAATCTTGTTGTTGGCGATTTTTACCATTAGCTCTATGGCAAGTTTCGTACTTCCCCCCCCCCGAAGGGGGGTTATTATGAACTCCTGCTATAACATACTCAAAGGACATCCCCGTATCTCTACTAGACCCACAGTTACGAGCCTGCAAAATTGGGTCTAATGCATTTCCTATGGAGGGGTTTATTTGTTCACGTTTTGTTTCAATATTGGCCTGTATTTTCGATCAAAAATAAGAACATATCTGTAGTGCAGTGGTTATCACATCCGCCTCACTCCCGGAAGTCTACAGGTTCGAAGCCGCGAAGGGTTTTTTTTTTCGCTTGGGATATGTAAAGACCATTATAATTATCCGAACATTTGTGTCAAGGTCACATTATTTACATCCCCGTATCTCTGGTAGAACCAGAGTTACGAGCCTCCAAAATATAGTCTAATGCATTTCCTATGGAGGGGTTTGTTTCTTTACGTTTTGCTTAAGTACTCGGCCCCTGTTCGTCGTAGCCCTAAGTTTTTAGTATGGTTAGATGGGGGACAAATTGGGCTATAACTTACTCAAAGGACATCCCCGTATCTCTACTAGAACCAGAGTTACGAGGCTGCAAAGTTGGGTTTAATTCAATTCCTATGGAGGGTTTGTTTGTTTACGTTTTGCTTAATTACTTGGCGTATGTTTGTCGTAGCCCTAAGTTTTTAGTATGGTTAGATGGGGGACAAATTGGGCTATAACTTACTCAAAGGACATCTCCGTATCTCTAGTAGAAACAGAGTTACGAGGCTGCAAAGTTGGGTCTAAAATGCAATTCCTATGGAGGGGTTGTTGTTTACGTTTTGCTTAATTACTTGGCCCCTGTTTGTCGCAGCCCAAAATCTTTAGTATAGTTAGATGGGGGACAAATTTATCTATAACATACTCAAAGGACATCCTCGTATCTCTACTAGACCCACAGTTACGAGCCTGCAAAATTGGGTCTAATGCATTTCCTATGGAGGGGTTTATTTGTTCACGTTTTGCTTAAATATTTGGCCTGTATTTTCGATCAAAAATTAGAACATATCTGTAGTGCAGTGGTTATCACATCCGCCTCACTCCCGGAAGTCTACAGGTTCGAAGCCGCGAAGTTTTTTTTTTTTTTTTGCTTGGGATATGTAAACACCTTTATAATTATCCGAACATTTGTGTCAAGGTCACATTATTTAAATCCCCGTATCTCTACTAGACCCAGAGTTACGAGGCCGCAAAGTTGGGTCTAATGCAATTCCTATGGAGGGTTTGTTTGTTTACGATCTGCTTAATTACTTGGCCCCTGTTCGTCGTAGCACTAAGTTTTTAGTATGGTTAGATGGGGGACAAATTGGGCTACAACTTACTTAAAGGACATCCCCGTATCTCTACTAGAACCTCAGTTACGAGCCTCCAAAATTGGGTCAAATGCTTTACCTATGGAGGGGTTGTTTGTTTACGTTTTGCTTAATTACTTGGCCCATGTTTGCCGTAGCCCTACGTTTTTAGTATCGTTAGATGGGGGACAAATTGCACTATAACATACTCAAAGACATCCCCGTTATCTCTAGTAGAAACAGAGTTAGGAGCCTGCAAAATTGGGTCTAATGCATTTCCTATGGAGGGGTTTGTTTGTTCACGTTTTCCTTAAATATTTGGCCTGTATTTTCGATCAAAAATAAGAACATATCTGTAGTGCAGTGGTTATCACATCCGCCTCACTCCCGGAAGTCTACAGGTTCGAAACTTTGGAGTTTTTTTTTTTTTTTTGCTTGGGATATGTAAACACCTTTATAATTATCCGAACATTTGTGTCAAGGTCACATTATTTACATCCCCGTATCTCTACTAGACCCAGAGTTACGAGGCCGCAAAGTTGGGTCTAATGCAATTCCTATGGAGGGTTTGTTTGTTTACGTTCTGCTTAATTACTTGGCCCCTGTTTGTCGTAGCATTACGTTTATAGTATGGTTGGATTGGGGACACATTGATCTATAACATACTCAAAGGACATCCCCGTATCTCTACTAGACCCAGAGTTACGAGGCTGCAAAGTTGGGTTTAATTCAATTCCTATGGAGGGTTTGTTTGTTTACGTTTTGCTTAATTACTTGGCCCCTGTTTATCGCAGCCCAATATCTTTAGTATAGTTAGATGGGGGACAAATTTAACTATAACATACTCAAAGGACATCCCCGTATCTCTACTAGACCCACAGTTACGAGCCTCCAAAATTGGGTCAAATGCTTTACCTATGGAGGGGTTGTTTGTTTACGTTTTGCTTAATTACTTGGCCCATGTTTGTCGTAGCCCTACGTTTTTAGTATGGTTAGATGGGGGACAAATTGGGCTATAACTTACTCAAAGGACATCAACGTATCTCTACTAGAACCAGAGTTACGAGCCTCCAAAATTGGGTCAAATGCTTTTCCTATGGAGGGGTTGTTTGTTTACGTTTTGCTTAATTACTTGGCCCATGTTTGTCGTAGCCCTACGTTTTTAGTATCGTTAGACGGGGGACAAATTGCACTATAACATACTCAAAGGACATCCCCGTATCTCTAGTAGAAACAGAGTTACGAGCCTGCAAAATTGGGTCTAATGCATTTCCTATGGAGCGTTTGTTTGTTTACGTTTTGCTTAATTACTTGGCCCCTGTTTGTCGTAGCCCTAAGTTTTTAGTATGGTTAGATGGGGGACAAATTGGGCTATAACTTACTCAAAGGACATCCCCGTATCTCTAGTAGAAACAGAGTTACGAGGCTGCAAAGTTGGGTCTAAAATGCAATTCCTATGGAGGGGTTGTTGTTTACGTTTTTCTTAATTACTTGGCCCCTGTTTGTCGCAGCCCAAAATCTTTAGTATAGTTAGATGGGGGACAAATTTATCTATAACATACTCAAAGGACATCCTCGTATCTCTACTAGACCCACAGTTACGAGCCTGCAAAATTGGGTCTAATGCATTTCCTATGGAGGGGTTTATTTGTTCACGTTTTGCTTAAATATTTGCCTGTATTTTCGATCAAAAATAAGAACATATCTGTAGTGCAGTGGTTATCACATCCGCCTCACTCCCGGAAGTCTACAGGTGCGAAGCCGCGAAGTTTTTTTTTTTTTTGCTTGGGATATGTAAAGACCTTTATAATTATCCGAACATTTGTGTCAAGGTCACATTATTTAAATCCCCGTATCTCTACTAGACCCAGAGTTACGAGGCCGCAAAGTTGGGTCTAATGCAATTCCTATGGAGGGTTTGTTTGTTTACGATCTGCTTAATTACTTGGCCCCTGTTCGTCGTAGCCCTAAGTTTTTAGTATGGTTAGATGGGGGACAAATTGGGCTATAACTTACTCAAAGGACATCCCCGTATCTCTACTAGAACCAGAGTTACGAGCCTCCAAAATTGGGTCAAATGCTTTACCTATGGAGGGGTTGTTTGTTTACGTTTTGCTTAATTACTTGACCCATGTTTGTCGTAGCCCTACGATTTTAGTATGGTTAGATGGGGGACAAATTGGGCTATAACTTACTCAAAGGACATCAACGTATCTCTATTAGAACCAGAGTTACGAGCCTCCAAAATTGGGTCAAATGCTTTTCCTATGGAGGGGTTGTTTGTTTACGTTTTGCTTAATTACTTGGCCCATGTGTGTCGTAGCCCTACGTTTTTAGTATCGTTAGATGGGGGACAAATTGTACTATAACATACTCAAAGGACATCCCCGTATCTCTAGTAGAAACAGAGTTACGAGCCTGCAAAATTGGGTCTAATGCATTTCCTATGGAGGGGTTTATTTGTTCACGTTTTGCTTAAATATTTGGCCTGTATTTTCGATCAAAAATAAGAACGTATCTGTAGTGCAGTGGTTATCACATCCGCATCACTCCCGGAAGTCTACAGGTTCGAAACTGCGAAGTTTTTTTTTTTTTTTTTTGCTTGGGATATGTAAACACCTTTATAATTATCCGAACATTTGTGTCAAGGTCACATTATTTACATCCCCGTATCTCTACTAGACCCAGAGTTACGAGGCCGCAAAGTTGGGTCTAATGCAATTCCTATGGAGGTTTTGTTTGTTTACGTTTTGCTTAATTACTTGGCCCCTGTTTGTCGCAGCCCAATATCTTTAGTATAGTTAGATGGGGGACAAATTTAACTATAACATACTCAAAGGACATCCCCGTATCTCTACTAGACCCACAGTTACGAGCCTGCAAAATTGGGTCTAATGCATTTCCTATGGAGGGGTTTATTTGTTCACGTTTTGTTTCAATATTGGCCTGTATTTTCGATCAAAAATAAGAACATATCTGTAGTGCAGTGGTTATCACATCCGCCTCACTCCCGGAAGTCTACAGGTTCGAAGCCGCGAAGGGTTTTTTTTTTCGCTTGGGATATGTAAAGACCATTATAATTATCCGAACATTTGTGTCAAGGTCACATTATTTACATCCCCGTATCTCTGGTAGAACCAGAGTTACGAGCCTCCAAAATATAGTCTAATGCATTTCCTATGGAGGGGTTTGTTTCTTTACGTTTTGCTTAAGTACTCGGCCCCTGTTCGTCGTAGCCCTAAGTTTTTAGTATGGTTAGATGGGCGACAAATTGGGCTATAACTTACTCAAAGGACATCCCCGTATCTCTACTAGAACCAGAGTTACGAGCCTGCAAAATTGGGTCTAATGCATTTCCTATGGAGGGGTTTATTTGTTCACGTTTTGCTTAAATATTTGGCCTGTATTTTCGATCAAAAATAAGAACATATCTGTAGTGCAGTGGTTATCACATCCGCCTCACTCCCGGAAGTCTATAGGTTCGAAGCCGCGAAGTTTTTTTTTTTTTTTTTTTGCTTGGGATATGTAAAGACCTTTATAATTATCCGAACATTTGTGTCAAGGTCACATTATTTAAATCCCCGTATCTCTACTAGACCCAGAGTTACGAGGCCGCAAAGTTGGGTCTAATGCAATTCCTATGGAGGGTTTGTTTGTTTACGATCTGCTTAATTACTTGGCCCCTGTTCGTCGTAGCCCTAAGTTTTTAGTATGGTTAGATGGGGGACAAATTGGGCTATAACTTACTCAAAGGACATCCCCGTATCTCTACTAGAACCAGAGTTACGAGCCTCCAAAATTGGGTCAAATGCTTTACCTATGGAGGGGTTGTTTGTTTACGTTTTGCTTAATTACTTGGCCCATGTTTGTCGTAGCCCTACGTTTTTAGTATGGTTAGATGGGGGACAAATTGGGCTATAACTTACTCAAAGGACATCAACGTATCTTTATTAGAACCAGAGTTACGAGCCTCCAAAATTGGGTCAAATGCTTTTCCTATGGAGGGGTTGTTTGTTTACGTTTTGCTTAATTACTTGGCCCATGTTTGTCGTAGCCCTACGTTTTTAGTATCGTTAGATGGAGGACAAATTGCAGTATAACATACTCAAAGGACATCTCCGTATCTCTAGTAGAAACAGAGTTACGAGCCTGCAAAATTGGGTCTAATGCATTTCCTATGGAGGGGTTTATTTGTTCACGTTTTGCTTAAATATTTGGCCTGTATTTTCGATCAAAAATAAGAACGTATCTGTAGTGCAGTGGTTATCACATCCGCATCACTCCCGGAAGTCTACAGGTTCGAAGCCGCGAAGTTTTTTTTTTTTTCTTTTGCTTGGGATATGTGAACACCTTTATAATTATCCGAACATTTGTGTCAAGGTCACATTATTTACATCCCCGTATCTCTACTAGACCCAGAGTTACGAGGCCGCAAAGTTGGGTCTAATGCAATTCCTATGGAGGGTTTGTTTGTTTACGTTCTGCTTAATTACTTGGCCCCTGTTTGTCGTAGCATTACGTTTATAATATGGCTGGATGGGGGACACATTGAACTATAACATACTCAAAGGACATCCCCGTATCTCTACTAGACCCAGAGTTACGAGGCTGCAAAGTTGGGTTTAATTCAATTCCTATGGAGGGTTTGTTTGTTTACGTTTTGTTTAATTACTTGGCCCCTGTTTGTCGTAGCCCTAAGTTTTTAGTATGGTTAGATGGGGACAAATTGGGCTATAACTTACTCAAAGGACATCAACGTATCTCTACTAGAACCAGAGTTACGAGCCTCCAAAATTGGGTCAAATGCTTTTCCTATGGAGGGGTTGTTTGTTTACGTTTTGCTTAATTACTTGGCCCATGTTTGTCGTAACCCTACGTTTTTAGTATCGTTAGATGGGGGACAAATTGCACTATAACATACTCAAAGGACATCCCCGTATCTCTAGTAGAAACAGAGTTACGAGCCTGCAAAATTGGGTCTAATGCATTTCCTATGGAGGGTTTGTTTGTTTACGTTTTGCTTAATTACTTGGCCCCTGTTTGTCGTAGCCCTAAGTTTTTAGTATGGTTAGATGGGGGACAAATTGGGCTATAACTTACTCAAAGGACATCCCCGTATCTCTAGTAGAAACAGAGTTACGAGGCTGCAAAGTTGGGTCTAAAATGCAATTCCTATGGAGGGGTTGTTGTTTACGTTTTGCTTAATTACTTGGCCCCTGTTTGTCGCAGCCCAAAATCTTTAGTATAGTTAGATGGGGGACAAATTTAACTATAACATACTCAAAGGACATCCTCGTATCTCTACTAGACCCACAGTTACGAGCCTGCAAAATTGGGTCTAATGCATTTCCTATGGAGGGGTTTATTTGTTCACGTTTTGCTTAAATATTTGGCCTGTATTTTCGATCAAAAATTAGAACATATCTGTAGTGCAGTGGTTATCACATCCACCTCACTCCCGTAAGTCTATAGGTTCGAAGCCGCGAAGTTTTTTTTTTCTTTTGCTTGGGATATTTGAACACCTTTATAATTATCCGAACATTTGTGTCAAGGTCACATTATTTACATCCCCGTATCTCTACTAGACCCAGAGTTACGAGGCCGCAAAGTTGGGTCTAATGCAATTCCTATGGAGGGTTTGTTTGTTTACGTTCTGCTTAATTACTTGGCCCCTGTTTGTCGTAGCATTACGTTTATAATATGGCTGGATGGGGGACACATTGAACTATAACATACTCAAAGGACATCCCCGTATCTCTACTAGACCCAGAGTTACGAGGCTGCAAAGTTGGGTTTAATTCAATTCCTATGGAGGGTTTGTTTGTTTACGTTTTGTTTAATTACTTGGCCCCTGTTTGTCGTAGCCCTAAGTTTTTAGTATGGTTAGATGGGGGACAAATTGGGCTATAACTTACTCAAAGGACATCAACGTATCTCTACTAGAACCAGAGTTACGAGCCTCCAAAATTGGGTCAAATGCTTTTCCTATGGAGGGGTTGTTTGTTTACGTTTTGCTTAATTACTTGGCCCATGTTTGTCGTAACCCTACGTTTTTAGTATCGTTAGATGGGGGACAAATTGCACTATAACATACTCAAAGGACATCCCCGTATCTCTAGTAGAAACAGAGTTACGAGCCTGCAAAATTGGGTCTAATGCATTTCCTATGGAGGGTTTGTTTGTTTACGTTTTGCTTAATTACTTGGCCCCTGTTTGTCGTAGCCCTAAGTTTTTAGTATGGTTAGATGGGGGACAAATTGGGCTATAACTTACTCAAAGGACATCCCCGTATCTCTAGTAGAAACAGAGTTACGAGGCTGCAAAGTTGGGTCTAAAATGCAATTCCTATGGAGGGGTTGTTGTTTACGTTTTGCTTAATTACTTGGCCCCTGTTTGTCGCAGCCCAAAATCTTTAGTATAGTTAGATGGGGGACAAATTTAACTATAACATACTCAAAGGACATCCTCGTATCTCTACTAGACCCACAGTTACGAGCCTGCAAAATTGGGTCTAATGCATTTCCTATGGAGGGGTTTATTTGTTCACGTTTTGCTTAAATATTTGGCCTGTATTTTCGATCAAAAATTAGAACATATCTGTAGTGCAGTGGTTATCACATCCACCTCACTCCCGTAAGTCTATAGGTTCGAAGCCGCGAAGTTTTTTTTTTCTTTTGCTTGGGATATTTGAACACCTTTATAATTATCCGAACATTTGTGTCAAGGTCACATTATTTACATCCCCGTATCTCTACTAGACCCAGAGTTACGAGGCCGCAAAGTTGGGTCTAATGCAATTCCTATGGAGGGTTTGTTTGTTTACGTTCTGCTTAATTACTTGGCCCCTGTTTGTCGTAGCATTACGTTTATAATATGGCTGGATGGGGGACACATTGAACTATAACATACTCAAAGGACATCCCCGTATCTCTACTAGACCCAGAGTTACGAGGCTGCAAAGTTGGGTTTAATTCAATTCCTATGGAGGGTTTGTTTGTTTACGTTTTGTTTAATTACTTGGCCCCTGTTTGTCGTAGCCCTAAGTTTTTAGTATGGTTAGATGGGGGACAAATTGGGCTATAACTTACTCAAAGGACATCAACGTATCTCTACTAGAACCAGAGTTACGAGCCTCCAAAATTGGGTCAAATGCTTTTCCTATGGAGGGGTTGTTTGTTTACGTTTTGCTTAATTACTTGGCCCATGTTTGTCGTAACCCTACGTTTTTAGTATCGTTAGATGGGGGACAAATTGCACTATAACATACTCAAAGGACATCCCCGTATCTCTAGTAGAAACAGAGTTACGAGCCTGCAAAATTGGGTCTAATGCATTTCCTATGGAGGGTTTGTTTGTTTACGTTTTGCTTAATTACTTGGCCCCTGTTTGTCGTAGCCCTAAGTTTTTAGTATGGTTAGATGGGGGACAAATTGGGCTATAACTTACTCAAAGGACATCCCCGTATCTCTAGTAGAAACAGAGTTACGAGGCTGCAAAGTTGGGTCTAAAATGCAATTCCTATGGAGGGGTTGTTGTTTACGTTTTTCTTAATTACTTGGCCCCTGTTTGTCGCAGCCCAAAATCTTTAGTATAGTTAGATGGGGGACAAATTTATCTATAACATACTCAAAGGACATCCTCGTATCTCTACTAGACCCACAGTTACGAGCCTGCAAAATTGGGTCTAATGCATTTCCTATGGAGGGGTTTATTTGTTCACGTTTTGCTTAAATATTTGGCCTGTATTTTCGATCAAAAATTAGAACATATCTGTAGTGTAGTGGTTAACACATCCGCAAAACTCCCGGAAGGCCACAGGTTCGAAACCCCGAAGGTTTTTTTTTCCGCTTGGGATATGTAAAGACCATTATAATTATCCGAACATTTGTGTCAAGGTCACATTATTTACATCCCCGTATCTCTGGTAGAACCAGAGTTACGAGCCTCCAAAATATAGTCTAATGCATTTAATATGGAGGGGTTTGTTTCTTTACGTTTTGCTTAAGTACTCGGCCCCTGTTCGTCGTAGCCCTAAGTTTTTAGTATGGTTAGATGGGCGACAAATTGGGCTATAACTTACTCAAAGGACATCCCCGTATCTCTACTAGAACCAGAGTTACGAGCCTCCAAAATTGGGTCAAATGCTTTACCTATGGAGGGGTTGTTTGTTTACGTTTTGCTTAATTACTTGACCCATGTTTGTCGTAGCCCTACGTTTTTAGTATGGTTAGATGGGGGACAAATTGGGCTATAACTTACTCAAAGGACATCCCCGTATCTCTACTAGAACCAGAGTTACGAGCCTGCAAAATTTGGTCTAATGCATTTCCTATGGAGGGGTTTATTTGTTCACGTTTTGCTTCAATATTGCCTTTATTTTCGATCAAAAATAAGAACATATCTGTAGTGCAGTGGTTATCACATCCGCCTCACTCCCGTAAGTCTACAGGTTCGAAGCCGCGAAGTTTTTTTTTTTTTGCTTGGGATATGTAAACACCTTTATAATTATCCGAACATTTGTGTCAAGGTCACATTATTTAAATCCCCGTATCTCTACTAGACCCAGAGTTACGAGGCCGCAAAGTTGGGTCTAATGCAATTCCTATGGAGGGTTTGTTTGTTTACGATCTGCTTAATTACTTGGCCCCTGTTCGTCGTAGCACTAAGTTTTTAGTATGGTTAGATGGGGGACAAATTGGGCTACAACTTACTTAAAGGACATCCCCGTATCTCTACTAGAACCAGAGTTACGAGCCTCCAAAATTGGGTCAAATGCTTTACCTATGGAGGGGTTGTTTGTTTACGTTTTGCTTAATTACTTGGCCCATGTTTGTCGTAGCCCTACGTTTTTAGTATGGTTAGATGGGAGACAAGTTGGGCTATAACTTACTCAAAGGACATCAACGTATCTCTATTAGAACCAGAGTTACGAGCCTCCAAAATTGGGTCAAATGCTTTTCCTATGGAGGGGTTGTTTGTTTACGTTTTGCTTAATTACTTGGCCCATGTTTGTCGTAGCCCTACGTTTTTAGTATCGTTAGATGGGGGACAAATTGTACTATAACATACTCAAAGGACATCCCCGTATCTCTAGTAGAAACAGAGTTAGGAGCCTGCAAAATTGGGTCTAATGCATTTCCTATGGAGGGGTTTGTTTGTTCACTTTTTCCTTAAATATTTGGCCTGTATTTTCGATCAAAAATAAGAACATATCTGTAGTGCAGTGGTTATCACATCCGCCTTACTCCCGGAAGTCTACAGGTTCGAAACTTTGGAGTTTTTTTTTTTTTTGCTTGGGATATGTAAAGACCTTTATAATTATCCGAACATTTGTGTCAAGGTCACATTATTTACATCCCCGTATCTCTACTAGACCCAGAGTTACGAGGCCGCAAAGTTGTGTCTAATGCAATTCCTATGGAGGGTTTGTTTGTTTACGTTCTGCTTAATTACTTGGCCCCTGTTTGTCGTAGCATTACGTTTATAGTATGGTTGGATGGGGGACACATTGATCTATAACATACTCAAAGGACATCCCCGTATCTCTACTAGACCCAGAGTTACGAGGCTGCAAAGTACGGTTTAATTCAATTCCTATGGAGGGTTTGTTTGTTTACGTTTTGCTTAATTACTTGGCCCCTGTTTGTCGCAGCCCAATATCTTTAGTATAGTTAGATGGGGGACAAATTTAACTATAACATACTCAAAGGACATCCCCGTATCTCTACTAGACCCACAGTTACGAGCCTCCAAAATTGGGTCAAATGCTTTACCTATGGAGGGGTTGTTTGTTTACGTTTTGCTTAATTACTTGGCCCATGTTTGTCGTAGCCCTACGTTTTTAGTATGGTTAGATGGGGGACAAATTGGGCTATAACGTACTCAAAGGACATCAACGTATCTCTACTAGAACCAGAGTTACGAGCCTCCAAAATTGGGTCAAATGCTTTTCCTATGGAGGGGTTGTTTGTTTACGATCTGCTTAATTACTTGGCCCCTGTTCGTCGTAGCACTAAGTTTTTAGTATCGTTAGATGGGGGACAAATTGCACTATAACATACTCAAAGGACATCCCCGTATCTCTAGTAGAAACAGAGTTAGGAGCCTGCAAAATTGGGTCTAACGCATTTCCTATGGAGGGGTTTGTTTGTTCACGTTTTCCTTAAATATTTGGCCTGTATTTTCGATCAAAAATAAGAACATATCTGTAGTGCAGTGGTTATCACATCCGCCTCACTCCCGGAAGTCTACAGGTTCGAAACTTTGAAGTTTTTTTTTTTTTTTTTTGCTTGGGATATGAAAAGATCTTTATAATTATCCGAACATTTGTATCAAGGTCACATTATTTACATCCCCGTATCTCTACTAGACCCAGAGTTACGAGGCCGCAAAGTTGGGTCTAATGCAATTCCTATGGAGGGTTTGTTTGTTTACGTTCTGCTTAATTACTTGGCCCCTGTTTGTCGTAGCATTACGTTTATAGTATGGTTGGATGGGGGACACATTGATCTATAACATACTCAAAGGACATCCCCATATCTCTACTAGACCCAGATTTACGAGGCTGCAAAGTTGGGTTTAATTCAATTCCTATGGAGGGTTTGTTTGTTTACGTTTTGCTTAATTACTTGGCCCCTGTTTGTCGCAGCCCAATATCTTTAGTATAGTTAGATGGGGGACAAATTTAACTATAACATACTCAAAGGACATCGCCGTATCTCTACTAGACCCACAGTTACGAGCCTCCAAAATTGGGTCAAATGCTTTACCTATGGAGGGGTTGTTTGTTTACGTTTTGCTTAATTACTTGGCCCATGTTTGTCGTAGCCCTACGTTTTTAGTATGGTTAGATGGGGGACAAATTGGGCTATAACTTACTCAAAGGACATCAACGTATCTCTACTAGAACCAGAGTTACGAGCCTCCAAAATTGGGTCAAATGCTTTTCCTATGGAGGGTTTGTTTGTTTACGTTTTGCTTAATTACTTGGCCCATGTTTGTCGTAGCCCTACGTTTTTAGTATCGTTAGATGGGGGACAAATTGCACTATAACATACTCAAAGGACATCCCCGTATCTCTAGTAGAAACAGAGTTACGAGCCTGCAAAATTGGGTCTAATGCATTTCCTATGGAGGGGTTGTTGTTTACGTTTTGCTTAATTACTTGGCCCCTGTTTGTCGCAGCCCAAAATCTTTAGTATAGTTAGATGGGGGACAAATTTAACTATAACATACTCAAAGGACATCCTCGTATCTCTACTAGACCCACAGTTACGAGCCTGCAAAATTGGGTCTAATGCACTTCCTATGGAGGGGTTTATTTGTTCACGTTTTGCTTAAATATTTGGCCTGTATTTTCGATCAAAAATTAGAACATATCTGTAGTGCAGTGGTTATCACATCCGCCTCACTCCCGTAAGTCTACAGGTTCGAAGCCGCGAAGTTTTTTTTTTTTTTTTGCTTGGGATATGTAAACACCTTTATAATTATCCGAACATTTGTGTCAAGGTCACATTATTTACATCCCCGTATCTCTACTAGACCCAGAGTTACGAGGCCGCAAAGTTGGGTCTAATGCAATTCCTATGGAGGGTTTGTTTGTTTACGTTCTGCTTAATTACTTGGCCCCTGTTTGTCGTAGCATTACGTTTATAATATGGCTGGATGGGGGACACATTGAACTATAACATACTCAAAGGACATCCCCGTATCTCTACTAGACCCAGAGTTACGAGGCTGCAAAGTTGGGTTTAATTCAATTCCTATGGAGGGTTTGTTTGTTTACGTTTTGCTTAATTACTTGGCCCCTGTTTGTCGCAGCCCAATATCTTTAGTATAGTTAGATGGGGGACAAATATAACTATAACATACTCAAAGGACATCCCCGTATCTCTACTAGACCCACAGTTACGAGCCTGCAAAATTGGGTCTAATGCATTTCCTATGGAGGGGTTTATTTGTTCACGTTTTGCTTAAGTACTCGGCCCCTGTTCGTCGTAGCCCTAAGTTTTTAGTATGGTTAGATGGGGGACAAATTGGGCTATAACTTACTCAAAGGACATCCCCGTATCTCTACTAGAACCAGAGTTACGAGGCTGCAAAGTTGGGTTTAATTCAATTCCTATGGAGGGTTTGTTTGTTTACGTTTTGCTTAATTACTTGGCCCCTGTTTTTCGTAGCCCTAAGTTTTTAGTATGGTTAGATGGGGGACAAATTGGGCTATAACTTAATCAAAGGACATCAACGTATCTCTACAAGAACCAGAGTTACGAGCCTCCAAAATTGGGTCAAATGCTTTTCCTATGGAGGGGTTGTTTGTTTACGTTTTGCTTAATTACTTGGCCCATGTTTGTCGTAGCCCTACGTTTTTAGTATCGTTAGATGGGGGACAAATTGCACTATAACATACTCAAAGGACATCCCCGTATCTCTAGTAGAAACAGAGTTACGAGCCTGCAAAATTGGGTCTAATGCATTTCCTATGGAGGGGTTGTTGTTTACGTTTTGCTTAATTACTTGGCCCCTGTTTGTCGCAGCCCAAAATCTTTAGTATAGTTAGATGGGGGACAAATTTAACTATAACATACTCAAAGGACATCCTCGTATCTCTACTAGACCCACAGTTACGAGCCTGCAAAATTGGGTCTAATGCACTTCCTATGGAGGGGTTTATTTGTTCACGTTTTGCTTAAATATTTGGCCTGTATTTTCGATCAAAAATTAGAACATATCTGTAGTGCAGTGGTTATCACATCCGCCTCACTCCCGGAAGTCTACAGGTTCGAAGCCGCGAAGTTTTTTTTTTTTTTTTTGCTTGGGATATGTAAACACCTTTATAATTATCCGAACATTTGTGTCAAGGTCACATTATTTACATCCCCGTATCTCTACTAGACCCAGAGTTACGAGGCCGCAAAGTTGGGTCTAATGCAATTCCTATGGAGGGTTTGTTTGTTTACGTTCTGCTTAATTACTTGGCCCCTGTTTGTCGTAGCATTACGTTTATAATATGGCTGGATGGGGGACACATTGAACTATAACATACTCAAAGGACATCCCCGTATCTCTACTAGACCCAGAGTTACGAGGCTGCAAAGTTGGGTTTAATTCAATTCCTATGGAGGGTTTGTTTGTTTACGTTTTGCTTAATTACTTGGCCCCTGTTTGTCGCAGCCCAATATCTTTAGTATAGTTAGATGGGGGACAAATTTAACTATAACATACTCAAAGGACATCCCCGTATCTCTACTAGACCCACAGTTACGAGCCTGCAAAATTGGGTCTAATGCATTTCCTATGGAGGGGTTTATTTGTTCACGTTTTGCTTCAATATTGACCTGTATTTTCGATCAAAAATAAGAACATATCTGTAGTGCAGTGGTTATCACATCCGCCTCACTCCCGGAAGTCTACAGGTTCGAAGCCGCGAAGTTTTTTTTTTTTTTTTTGCTTGGGATATGTAAACACCTTTATAATTATCCGAACATTTGTGTCAAGGTCACATTATTTAAATCCCCGTATCTCTACTAGACCCAGAGTTACGAGGCCGCAAAGTTGGGTCTAATGCAATTCCTATGGAGGGTTTGTTTGTTTACGATCTGCTTAATTACTTGGCCCCTGTTCGTCGTAGCACTAAGTTTTTAGTATGGTTAGATGGGGGACAAATTGGGCTACAACTTACTTAAAGGACATCCCCGTATCTCTACTAGAACCAGAGTTACGAGCCTCCAAAATTGGGTCAAATGCTTTACCTATGGAGGGGTTGTTTGTTTACGTTTTGCTTAATTACTTGGCCCATGTTTGTCGTAGCCCTACGTTTTTAGTATGGTTAGATGGGGGACAAATTGGGCTATAACTTACTCAAAGGACATCAACGTATCTCTATTAGAACCAGAGTTACGAGCCTCCAAAATTGGGTCAAATGCTTTTCCTATGGAGGGGTTGTTTGTTTACGTTTTGCTTAATTACTTGGCCCATGTTTTTCGTAGCCCTACGTTTTTAGTATCGTTAGATGGGGGACAAATTGCACTATAACATACTCAAAGGACATCCCCGTATCTCTAGTAGAAACAGAGTTAGGAGCCTGCAAAATTGGGTCTAATGCATTTCCTATGGAGGGGTTTGTTTGTTCACGTTTTCCTTAAATATTGACCTGTATTTTCGATCAAAAATAAGAACATATCTGTAGTGCAGTGGTTATCACATCCGCCTCACTCCCGGAAGTCTACAGGTTCGAAGCCGCGAAGTTTTTTTTTTTTTTTTGCTTGGGATATGTAAAGACCTTTATAATTATCCGAACATTTGTGTCAAGGTCACATTATTTAAATCCCCGTATCTCTACTAGACCCAGAGTTACGAGGCCGCAAAGTTGGGTCTAATGCAATTCCTATGGAGGGTTTGTTTGTTTACGATCTGCTTAATTACTTGGCCCCTGTTCGTCGTAGCCCTAAGTTTTTAGTATGGTTAGATGGGGGACAAGTTGGGCTATAACTTACTCAAAGGACATCCCCTTATCTCTACTAGAACCAGAGTTACGAGCCTCCAAAATTGGGTCAAATGCTTTTCCTATGGAGGGGTTGTTTGTTTACGTTTTGCTTAATTACTTGGCCCATGTTTGTCGTAGCCCTACGTTTTTAGTATCTTTAGATGGGGGACAAATTGCACTATAACATACTCAAAGGACATCCCCGTATCTCTAGTAGAAACAGAGTTACGAGCCTGCAAAATTGGGTCTAATGCATTTCCTATGGAGGGGTTTGTTTGTTCACGTTTTCCTTAAATATTTGGCCTGTATTTTCGATCAAAAATAAGAACATATCTGTAGTGCAGTGGTTATCACATCCGCCTCACTCCCGGAAGTCTACAGGTTCGAAACTTTGGAGTTTTTTTTTTTTTTTTTGCTTGGGATATGTAAAGACCTTTATAATTATCCGAACATTCGTGTCAAGGTCACATTATTTACATCCCCGTATCTCTACTAGACCCAGAGTTACGAGGCCGCAAAGTTGGGTCTAATGCAATTCCTATGGAGGGTTTGTTTGTTTACGTTCTGCTTAATTACTTGGCCCCTGTTTGTCGTAGCATTACGTTTATAGTATGGTTGGATGGGGGACACATTGAACTATAACATACTCAAAGGACATCCCCGTATCTCTACTAGACCCAGAGTTACGAGGCTGCAAAGTTGGGTTTAATTCAATTCCTATGGAGGGTTTGTTTGTTTACGTTTTGCTTAATTACTTGGCCCCTGTTTGTCGCAGCCCAATATCTTTAGTATAGTTAGATGGGGGATAAATTTAACTATAACATACTCAAAGGACATCCCCGTATCTCTACTAGACCCACAGTTACGAGCCTGCAAAATTGGGTCTAATGCATTTCCTATGGAGGGGTTTATTTGTTCACGTTTTGCTTCAATATTGACCTGTATTTTCGATCAAAAATAAGAACATATCTGTAGTGTAGTGGTTAACACATCCGCCAAACTCCCTGAAGGCCACAGGTTCGAAACCCCGAAGGTTTTTTTTTCCGCTTGGGATATGTAAAGACCATTATAATTATCCGAACATTTGTGTCAAGGTCACATTATTTACATCCCCGTATCTCTGGTAGAACCAGAGTTACGAGCCTCCAAAATATAGTCTAATGCATTTCCTATGGAGGGGTTTGTTTCTTTACGTTTTGCTTAAGTACTCGGCCCCTGTTCGTCGTAGCCCTAAATTTTTAGTATGGTTAGATGGGGGACAAATTGGGCTATAACATACTCAAAGGACATCCCCGTATCTCTACTAGAACCAGAGTTACGAGCCTGCAAAATTGGGTCTAATGCATTTCCTATGGAGGGGTTTATTTGTTCACGTTTTGCTTAAATATTTGCCTGTATTTTCGATCAAAAATAGGAACATATCTGTAGTGCAGTGGTTATCACATCCGCCTCACTCCCGGAAGTCTACAGGTTCGAAGCCGCGAAGTTTTTTTTTTTTTTTTGCTTGGGATATGTAAAGACCTTTATAATTATCCGAACATTTGTGTCAAGGTCACATTATTTAAATCCCCGTATCTCTACTAGACCCAGAGTTACGAGGCCGCAAAGTTGGGTCTAATGCAATTCCTATGGAGGGTTTGTTTGTTTACGATCTGCTTAATTACTTGGCCCCTGTTCGTCGTAGCCCTAAGTTTTTAGTATGGTTAGATGGGGGACAAATTGGGCTATAACTTACTCAAAGGACATCCCCGTATCTCTACTAGAACCAGAGTTACGAGCCTCCAAAATTGGGTCAAATGCTTTACCTATGGAGGGGTTGTTTGTTTACGTTTTTCTTAATTACTTGGCCCATGTTCGTCGTAGCCCTACGTTTTTAGTATGGTTAGATGGGGAAAAATTTGGCTATAACTTACTCAAAGGACATCAACGTATCTCTATTAGAACCAGAGTTACGAGCCTCCAAAATTGGGTCAAATGCTTTTCCTATGGAGGGTTTGTTTGTTTACGTTTTGCTTAATTACTTGGCCCCTGTTTGTCGCAGCCCAATATCTTTAGTATAGTTAGATGGGGGATAAATTTAACTATAACATACTCAAAGGACATCCCCGTATCTCTACTAGACCCACAGTTACGAGCCTGCAAAATTGGGTCTAATGCATTTCCTATGGAGGGGTTTATTTGTTCACGTTTTGCTTCAATATTGACCTGTATTTTCGATCAAAAATAAGAACATATCTGTAGTGTAGTGGTTAACACATCCGCCAAACTCCCTGAAGGCCACAGGTTCGAAACCCCGAAGGTTTTTTTTTCCGCTTGGGATATGTAAAGACCATTAAAATTATCCGAACATTTGTGTCAAGGTCACATTATTTACATCCCCGTATCTCTGGTAGAACCAGAGTTACGAGCCTCCAAAATATAGTCTAATGCATTTCCTATGGAGGGGTTTGTTTCTTTACGTTTTGCTTAAGTACTCGGCCCCTGTTCGTCGTAGCCCTAAGTTTTTAGTATGGTTAGATGGGCGACAAATTGGGCTATAACTTACTCAAAGGACATCCCCGTATCTCTACTAGAACCTGAGTTACGAGCCTCCAAAATTGGGTCAAATGCTTTACCTATGGAGGGGTTGTTTGTTTACGTTTTGCTTAATTACTTGGCCCATGTTTGTCGTAGCCCTACGTTTTTAGTATCGTTAGATGGGGGACAAATTGCACTATAACATACTCAAAGGACATCCCCGTATCTCTAGTAGAAACAGAGTTACGAGCCTGCAAAGTTTATTTTCAAAAATCAAAAGTAACCCTCTAACAATAAGTGAGACAAAAAAATAAGTTGACGACGATATAGAGGAAGCCTCAAGTTTAAAGTATCCTTGTATGGGGAGCAAAGAATACTATAACATATCCAAAGGAGATCCCCGTATCTCTAATAGAACGAGAGTTATGAGCCTACAAAGTTCTGTGTTTAAATCATAAGTAACGGAATAACAATAAGTGAGACGATACCATACGTTGACGAACATTTTGCTTAATATCCCGGCCCCTGTTTGTCGTAGCCCTATGTTCTTAGTATGTTTGGATGGGGGACAAATTGGACTATAACATACTCAAAGGACATCCCCCTATGTCTGGTAGAACCAGAGTTACGAGCCTCAAAAATTGGGTGTGACGCTATTTCTATGGCATGTTTTTGAGTATTTCGCTAAATTTCTCGGTCCCTGTTTGACGCAACCCCAAACCTTTGGTATAGTAGGATGGGGGACAAATTGGACTATAACATACTCAAAGGTCATTCCCGAATCTCTAGTAGACACAGAGTTACGAGCCTGCAAAGTAGAGTCTAATGCATTTCCTACGGAGGCGTTTGTTTCTTTACGTTTTGCTTAAGTACTCGGCCCCTGTTACCGTAGCCCAAAGTTTTTAGTATGGTTGGATGGGGGACAAATTGGGCTATAACATACTCAAAGGACATTCCCGTATCTCTAGTAGAAACAGAGTTACGAGGCTGCAAAGTTGGGTCTAAAATGCAATTTCTATGGAGGGGTTGTTTGTTTACGATCTGCTTAATTACTTGGCCCCTGTTTGTCGTAGCATTATGTTTATAGTATAGTTAGATGGGGTACAAATTTATCTATAACATACTCAAATTACATCCCCGTATCTCTACTAGAACCAGAGTTACGAGCCTCCAAAGTTGGGTCTAATGCTATTCCTATGGAAGGAGTTGTTTGTTTACTTTTTCCTTAATTACTCGGCACTGTATTCTCAGTTACCCATAATAATATATGTGTAGTGTAGTGGTTAACACATCCGCCACACTCCCTGAAGGCCACAGGTTCGAAACCCCGAAGGTTTTTTTTTTTCGCTTGGGATATGTAAAGACCATTATAATTATCCGAACATTTGTGTCAAGGTCACATTATTTACATCCCCGTATCTCCTGTAGAACCAGAGTTACGAGCCACCAAAATATAGTCTAATGCATTTCCTATGGAGGGGTTTGTTTCTTTACGTTTTGCTTAAGTACTCGGCCCCTGTTCGTCGTAGCCCTAAGTTTTTAGTATGGTTAGATGGGGGACAAATTGGGCTATAACTTACTCAAAGGACATCCCCGTATCTCTAGTAGAAACAGAGTTACGAGGCTGCAAAGTTGGGTCTAAAATGCAATTCCTATGGAGGGGTTGTTGTTTACGTTTTTCTTAATTACTTGGCCCCTGTTTGTCGCAGCCCAAAATCTTTAGTATAGTTAGATGGGGGACAAATTTATCTATAACATACTCAAAGGACATCCTCGTATCTCTACTAGACCCACAGTTACGAGCCTGCAAAATTGGGTCTAATGCATTTCCTATGGAGGGGTTTATTTGTTCACGTTTTGCTTAATTACTTGGCCCATGTTTGTCGTAGCCCTACATTTTTAGTATGGTTAGATGGGGGACAAATTGGGCTATAACTTACTCAAAGGACATCAACGTATCTCTACTAGAACCAGAGTTACGAGCCTCCAAAATTGGGTCAAATGCTTTTCCTATGGAGGGGTTGTTTGTTTACGATCTGCTTAATTACTTGGCCCCTGTTCGTCGTAGCACTAAGTTTTTAGTATCGTTAGATGGGGGACAAATTGCACTATAACATACTCAAAGGACATCCCCGTATCTCTAGTAGAAACAGAGTTACGAGCCTGCAAAATTGGGTCTAATGCATTTCCTATGGAGGGGTTTATTTGTTCACGTTTTGCTTAAATATTTGCCTGTATTTTCGATCAAAAATAAGAACATATCCGTAGTGTAGTGGTTAACACATCCGCCACTCTCCCGGAAGGGCACAGGTTCGAAACCCCGAAGGCTTTTTTTTTCCGCTTGGGATATGTAAAGACCATTATAATTATCCGAACATTTGTGTCAAGGTCACATTATTTACATCCCCGTATCTCTGGTAGAACCAGAGTTACGAGCCTCCAAAATAAAGTCTAATGCATTTCCTATGGAGGGGTTTGTTTCTTTTCGTTTTGCAATGTTGAAAAGGCTAAGGTCGAAAACAGATCGGCGGGAAACCTCTGATGAAAACAAGTCGTACCAATGAGAGTCAACCGAAGCGAAGTTTGTCTGTCCGATTCAGTGTATTGGGAATGCGAGGGGGCCGTCACTCCTTCAAATCTCATACACCTAGGTTTTCAAATCATTCAAATCACGTAAATCACTTTCTTAATCTAGAAAATCACAAAAATCGCTATGAAATCAATCAAATCATTGAAATCACTATAAAAATCAGTGAAATCGCTAGTAAATCATTCAAATCACTATAAAAAGTCAGTGAAATTACTATATAAAGCAGTCAAATCAAGAAATCATCAAATAAATCAAACGATTAAAATCACTATCAAATCAATACCAAATCATTCAAATCACAAGCAAATCGTACCATAAGTATATAAGATATGTTCCATAAGTGTGCCACTCGTTAATGAGAGCTTGTCATGAAGTGACGTAGGCGAAACGTCATAGATTCTCGTAAAGCGACGCCTGGTGCGAGGCGCTGTCAAAGGTTTAAATAGGAGGATGGACTGCAAAACCGGGTATAGTCAATTCTCACGTCGTTATTGAACTAGCTCTCATTAAGCCTCTGGCATTACCATTACGAAGTATAGGGAGTGACATACTTATGGAACACATCTTATAAACTTATGATCGTACAAATCATTCAAATCTCTTCCATATCCTTAAATCACATTAATCGCACCGAAATCATCGTAAAATGGTGAAAATCGGCTCCAAATCATTCTTAAATCATTGAAATCATCAAAATCGATAGGGATTTCAAATCCCGTACGCTCTGACGCGTAATGACGGTCCCCTCGGTAACGACACAACGAAGGCGAAGATTTATTTTGCTTTTAATTAAGTTAATTATCATTCAAATTTAATGAAAATTACAGATAATAATCTCCATGTTGGAATAGAAGTTCCTGCAAGAAAGACCTTTCAATGCCTTTCGTTTCCAGCGTTCTCTGCTCGGTTGGTCTTCTATTTCAGTGCTATTTTCTCCATAGACCATGGACGATTTTCTCTGCCGATTATGTACTTGAACCATAGATATGTTAAAAGGGTAGATACACAATTCAATGGGAGGTCGACGTGGAAGGGGCAACGAGCAGACAGCCGCTATTTTCTGGGGGTAGCCGTATAAAACGCCATCTATCGGGAACTTTCGAAACTAAATTAAGGGATGAGCTTAGAGTAGTGGCACTCTATGTTAACCCCCTATAGGGCATAATAAGTCAAACCCTCGGAGATGCCATTACTCCATTTTATACGAGCTAAGAGCAGAAAAACGTATTTTATAAATTTTACACCTGTAAAATCGTTTAAAAAACACCTGGAACTTGTATTTCTACTTACTTTCGAGGAAATACCACCGTTTTCTGACGGTAAGAGTCTTTTTTTATACATTTATTAGTAATAAAAACATTTAAGGCGAGCTAAGCCTTGGTCTTGTAAAACACGGCAGATTAGTGATTAGCGTTGTTTTCAGCGTTGAAAAACGTTATTTTATCATGTTAAAAAAACGTTAGCAACGTTTTAAGGTACTGATATTTAAATATCCGGACATTAAACTGTTACATATTCTTAAAATAAGAGTCGATAATGGTGCCCACCATAACAAACTTTGTTAAGTGTGTGTCTCTATATTTAAAGGCATAAAACAAAATATAACATAAACGTTTTTATTTACTTATTTATGTAACAATCATGGCTTCAACTCATGTTTGCTGCGTTCAAACTGTAGGTGTAAAGAACGTTTTCTTTCTTACCACAACTTTCCGAAAGAGACTGCCACTAGAAAGAAGTGGATTAATTCTATAACAACAGCTGTAGGACCTCTGTCCATTGATATCTCCAGTTTACGGATTTGTTCAAAACATTTTACAAAATCAGATTTCTTTCCCACCACTGGAAAGAGACTACGTAGAGCGCTCAAACCGTACGGTTCGCGATTCCATCCTAATTTGGAGATCAAATTAATGTAACCGATGAAATTATCCCTAAACTGACTCTCCGTAATTTGACTCTCGAGCAACAATCTGAAGCATTAGAAGAAATGGGAGCGTTGTCCTTTGATCATGGATTGAAGCATGAACCCGCTGCTTTTTCAAATATTCAGGCAACACATCAATACCAGAAATACATGAATGTATTTCTGTCAATACCCAGTGTCACACCTCTGTGGGTTTGATTGTTAATCCACAATTTTGCTTCCTTGGGGCAAGCCCCGATCGCCTTATACTGGTTGAGGACCAGCTGTACTTAGTGGAGAAATGCCCTTACACTATTTTCAAGAATAAAGAAACTATCAGAGGAAAAGCAGCTTCGGGTAACTTTTACCTTTACATTGACGAAGAAACGGATGAACTGGAACGTCTATCATCAGATTCAGGGTCAGCTTTTCGTGTGTAACGTACCCGTATGCTTTTGGGCAGTATTTGTGCCACCCGATAACATCGAAATCTTGATGATAGTGAAAGACAACCAATTCATCAATGATACCTTGCTTCCAAAATTATCCTCTAAATATTTCATTAGTCTCCTAGGCCTACCTCATTTTGCCATAGAAATGTTCGAAAAACCTAAAAAATAAATTTTCCAAGTCACAAAAGTACAGCCTCTTTTCTCTATGTGCAAATCAATCTACATTATGGCCATGACCAAGGCTTAGCTCGCCTTAAATGTTTTTATTACTAATAAATGTATAAAAAAAGACTCTTACCTTCAGAAAACGGTGGTATTTCCTCGAAAGTAAGTAGAAATACAAGTTCCAAGTGTTTTTTAAACGATTTTACAGGTGTAAAATTTGTAAAATACGTTTTTCTGCTCTTAGCTCGTATAAAATGGAGTAATGGCATCTCCGAGGGTTTGACTTATTATGCCCTATAGGGGGTTAACATAGAGTGCCACTACTCTAAGCTCATCCCTTAATTTAGTTTCGAAAGTTCCCGATAGATGGCGTTTTATACGGCTACCCCCAGAAAATAGCGGCTGTCTGCTCGTTGCCCCTTCCACGTTTTTTTCGTTAAGCCTAAGCCAGCGAAGTGGATCTAGACCCTTTATAGTTTTACTATATCTATGACTTGAACAGCCTACTCGATCACTAGCGCATGGACGTAAACTGCGTGATCAACGCCGCCCCGGCGCCTATATTAATATAGGCGGCGTTGGCGTGATCAAGTATGCTGTGCCCACTGACCGTCTTACCAAAGAGAGTATAGGGGAGGAGTGGAAAGAGGGGCAAAACTTGTCTCGCTTTTCTACCGCGCATCTTCAATGCGCAGTACCGAGGCATTTCCGTTTGAGACATTAAATGGTATCGTAGGTGGCGCTATTGAGCCGGAAACTCCCTCGTACCGCTGGCCTTGCCGCTAGTATAATTTAAGCGAGACATAACTATTTACGCTTGTGGAGCGGGGGAGCTTCCACTCCTCCCTTATATTCTCTTTGGATAAACCGACCAAAATCAAAATGGCGTTTTTCTTGTTACGCGCACGAGTGAATTTGGCGGGAATTGTGCGTCTTAAAAGTTGAGACCTTGGAAAATAAGGAGAAAAGTCGACTATTGTTTATAAGTACTCCATTTAAAAATATATGTAGTCAGATAATTTTTCTTGATTTAGCCTAGGACTATATAATAATAATTTCTACGAGGAATGGCGCAAAGTCAATGGCAAGATATTCAAGAAGTGTCGGCAAAAGTGAAAAAACCATGCCCACAGTGTTTGAAAATTCTTGGAGATGACGAACGTTATTTAACATGCCACGGTTGTTTCGAAGACATTCATTGTGTATGTTTTATTGACCCTATTAACTCAGAAGCTTATGAAGTTTTAAAAGAGGAGCTATCATCAGTCTTTATTTTTTGTCCACCTTGTAAAGCTAAACTTTTTGCTCATAATGTATTTGATAAACCCATTTCCGCGGATTATGAAAATCGTCTTGAGACATTAGAAACTCAGATGTCCAGATTAATATCTCTTTTGACTGAATCATCATCTGAAACGCGCAAAAACATAGCCAGTAGTGTCTTAAATAAAACCCACCATACATACATAATTAAAAAATCAACAGCACCAATAAATGGTACAAGCTCTAAACCAACTTCACCGTCCAGTCCCACTCCTTACCTCAGTCCCAAAAGTTGGATGAAAGAAGATTTCGGTCTAGCTCTATCCAGCCATGATCTGCTCAAACAAAGCTCTTCGGAAAGAGACTCCAGATCGCATTGTTCTGGATCATCTTCTTCCTCATCAAGAAGCGGTATTAGAAGTCCACCGAGTGTTGATAAAAGCTTAAGGCCAATGCCATATCCAATACGCGGATTATCAAATGCTGCTGACCCAGTAAAAGGGACTGAAGTTCTAAAAAGCTGTTGCTTCAGGAAACCAAAAGACAATTTAAGTTAAAGGAGAGTTCTTATAATTGTCTTTTTTAAATTTTCACTGTTTTATTTTCAAAAGACAATGGAAGTTAGACGAGAGTTCTTGTAATTGTTTTTTTAAATTTACATGGTTTTCTTTTCAAAATTATTAGGTTTTTTACGAAATAAAGTAATTATTTTAAATCTTTTTTTTTTTTTAACGAGTTACTTGTGTATATTTGATTTTTTTAAGCAACAGCATGCAAATTTCATGTTGTAGAAGTTAATAAGCCTCTTCGATGTATAAAAGGGGTCGCAGTAGTATGAGGTACAAGGGGTTAGTCGTCTCTGCGCACTCTCTGGGAGTCTGGGCCCAAAGCGCCTAGAGCGCAGGCGCCGAAATGCGAGATGGAAGGCAATGTTTTACCCCCCCCTGTCTTTCCCTTACAATGAAGAGGCTTATGCCGTTTTCCATAATGGCTGCTAGCAATCTGCAACCATGGAGCAATATTAGAGAGACAAAAATAGATTAATTCATTTTTGCCAAAGGAACTTTTGTTCTAACTCTAGAAAATAACTCCATGGAAAATACTACGGATCAATCTGAATGTTGCTTCGTTACTGCTTTACATATCCAGAGTTCCAGACTCTCCAGAGAAAATATTTGCTAGTCCAACTTACTATGACGCAAGACTGATTTAGTAAGCAGACGACGCGATCCATTGCCACGGCATTGCCACCTAGCACTCTGAAAGTAGGCCTTGGTCAGCATTCGACAGCTTAAGTTAAAACTTGAAACAATCAGGCAAGACTTTTGACCGTATGCTAAGTTAGCACGCCGCGACGACCTAAAAGGAATTTTGTGTTTATTAAATTATAGTAATAAAAATGTAAGTTTTTACCAGAAAATTTGTGGATTTTACAAAAACATCCTCAATCTTTAACAGTTATTAATTACATTGTTGCTTCTTACACGCTTATAGGTCAAAAGTGACGTTCAAGATAACTTTAACTTCAGATCCCAAATTACCATATAAAGTGTAAGATAGACTAATTATAGTCTTTGAACTGTTTGGAAGGCTTCAAAATGTTTCTAATAAAACAGATTTTTATCAATGCAATGAAGCAGACATGGGCCAAATGACACGCTTCCCGCTTGCTAACTAGTACAAAAACATTAGCAGCTAATTTGCCCATCTCTAGAACGTTTTCCAAGCTTTCTCAAAGACTTCACATTATTTAACCCTCAAACATTTGTAAAATCCAAAAATTTGCATGTTTTTTTTTTTTTTAGATTAAGTGTGCCGGAAGTTACTCCATTTACAGCTGTGTTAAAATTTGCTGCTGAAGAAGTATAATTGCCATTACACATGAAAAACAGTTGCATTATGTGTAAAGGGAAGTGTAACCTCCAAGGCATTCTTTTAGATATAAGCCCCTCCCCTTTGCCTGCCAATAGAGTAATATTTGCTGAGGGGGGTGAGACGTTATTGGTTTTTCAGCCAATGAAATTAACAAGCCAACAGATGGCGTCACCTTCTGGTGGAAATTCTGCCGCCAAAATGGCGAATGGGCGGAGTTTAATGTCACCCTCCCCGTAACCGATATAACTCTATAGTCTGCTACCACGAACTTTCGTGTGACGTCACACCCCCCCCCCCTATCTCTTACTTTGGGTTTGGCCACCATATTGGAAGTGGTCAACTCAGACCAAACAATTTTGACGTCACATCCCTGTAGCTCCTCCCCTCTCAGTACAACTCTATAAAGCATACCCTAGTGTATAGCTTGTTAAAAATATTTGAACGTTATTACGGTACAAGAGAGAAATGGAGGTTATATTCCCTTTTAAGGGTTATCGTTAATGCTTTAACATTGTATCTACCAACCTTTTAGTTTAAAGTTCCACCAGCAACGAGCGCCATTATTACCGATGACGGAATAGGAATAAACCCCGCTCAAACCGCGGGTAATAAATTCCGGTTGACACAAAAACTTCTAACACTAAAAATAAATTTTATGTAGGAGATGTCTTCTTAAAACATGGATCTGAACTTCGATTAATACCGAGGGACAGAGTTGGGAAGTTGCTAAATGAATAAATAAAGTGGTTTAATTAAAATTGGCGTGTAATGAACTTATTATACATGTCTGAAAGATTTTTTTTTATTATTAAATTTTGGTTATATGACATTTAAATAGCATCATTTTTGTTCCATTGCGTAAAATAATTTGAAAAAATGTTATATTTTGTATAGTGGTAATATAAACACGTAATAATAAATGAAAACTTAACAAAAATTTGGCCCTCTTATTTGGTTCGCTGTATTACACGATAAAAAAATTATTTAAAAAAAAAAAACAAACAAAACAAGCACAAACATACGGGGTGGTTGAATGGAATATTTGATTGTGCCTTAATTAGAAGACGCGAGTAACATCTATGAGTAAAAATAAATCACGTGAAATATTTTCCAAAAAGCTAGGTTTTATAAATTATGCATCCCAAATTGTTAGGCTTTATTTTTTTTGACTACCATCTTCATCCTATGTTTTTGAAATATATTATAGAATGGTTAGTAGAAAGAAAATGTAGACGGCGACACGGGGAAAGTTAATAATACCAAATGTGGATGAGAGGGAAAGTATGACAATGGCCATAGAGCCTGTGTTAAAAAACGCGGACATCAAAGTTTTGCCAATAACTATTTAGTTTACTAGTGACTGATGGACTTGCAAACTCGCAACTGAAAGTAGTTCAGACATTTATGCTCCTTGGTTTAACCATAGCCCACTCGATCACGCGCATCACGATGCAAGCTGCTCGCGCTATAGCTAAATTACCGAGATTTGTTTTAAACGTATCTAGTTTTATGTGCTCTTCTATTACTTCGATAACCTTACTTAAATCCATATTATACCTTCAAATACCTTTTAAAACATTACCAGCTACTCTGTCCTGACTACAAACACAAATCGAGGAAGTTCTAGCATACACAATAGCAGACGACGGTAACCGCGTAACCGCGAATTAACACAAGACCTATTTTAAGGGAGTAAACAGGCCCAGTATAGCTACGCCAAAAAAACGGTCAACTACGGCGAAACTCTGATGACTCGCGACTTTTGGCCATTTTCATACTTTTCCTCTCATCCACTTTTGATAATACTTACCCATTCATTTGGATCAACTCCCTCGCACGAGTCCTGGGGCAAACTTTGTCCCTCATAATTGAGTTTGTCAGTCATTGCTTGAATTATCTAAATACAGTACCAGATTTAATTTAATTCACTTTTCATTAAACAATATCTTTAAATATATCTAATATATACCCTCTCTTCCTTTTGTTTGGTCCCTTGTAAGAATGCTAAGGAGCTTTCTAACATGACATCCCCCTCAAACTGTATCCTAACATCTTTCCCTCCTTGGGACTGATCCGTCTTACCAGCGCCTTTAGACGTTTTATTGGTGCTAGGAGCTTCTGACACTAAAACAGACCCGCGCGAGTTCATCAAGTTGACGCGGCGTTTCTTCAGTCGCATCTTGATAAATTAAACTTACATAATGGCATTCCATCGGGTTTCAAACTAACCCTCTTAACTTCGCGCGAAACCTGGTTCAACCATTCGGAGGAAGTGAAAGTCGGTTCCCAAGTAACGCGAGTATCAGGGAATAAATCATCTTGGAAAAATTCTTTCTGTAAAATGAAAGGATTCTCTGTACCGTTAAGATAGGCTTGAAAAATATGAACCAAAGTTCTCTACCCTCAATCGTGGTACGCAAAAGGCCAGGGGTTCTATACTGTTGGGTGTTAACCTAAATGATCTGGCAAATTCAACCCTCGCAACGTCGCACGCGTTTTTAGGTAAGAAGGAAACGGCTTGATGCGGACCCCCTTGACACTTATAATGTGAAAGTGGATGGAAACAAGAGCCATCTTTAGCCACTTCAAAAGCAAACACGGTGGAATCGCCTCTCCCAGTTAGAAAAAGTGTAGAGCTATCTTCGTCGTAAAATGGAACGAGAATTGAGGGACTGACATCCAATCCCTCAGTCGCAATGGCAGCTGAAAGGTCTTTCAGGTCGTACAGACTAATTAACCGCTCAGAAACTCTGAAAATAAATGTTATAAGCCCAAAGACGCGCGTGAAGAGTAAAGAAAAGAATTTTTTACTTACCTACTAAAACCAGTTGTGACTAAATGAGTTCCATTCATGACCCAGACACATCTGGCGCCCCTGCTACCTTGAGGGCCAGGCCCTTCTTTAATTGGATTAACCGAAGATCTTGGGTCATACACTCTAAGTTTCTGATCTTTACAAACAGTGGCCAAAAACCTCCCTTCAGGACTCCAAGCCAAGCTAAATATTTGATCCGTATGTCCATTGAGCAATATTTTGAGTTCATTCGTCGTCAAATCCCACACCCTGACTGTTAAATCGTATGACGCTGACGCTAATATATCCTTCGCAGCGGTATTAAACTTGACAATTTGCACTTTTTCCACGTGACCTTTGAGCACCGCTGAGGGTTCCGTTACGCTTTGCGTTAATCCTGAATCGGGAACGTGCCATATTTGGACAGTTCCATCATCCAAAGCTGTATTGATAATTTATACCAAACGCTAAATCAAATATGAACGAAACAATGATAAAAAATGATTTCAAACTCACAGACAGCCAATCGAGTCAAATCAAAAGGATCCCAAGCAAAATCCATGATGGTAGCACCGCATATAATACTAGGAACTACTCCAGATTGCATACGTCCTCTTTTGGAAAGCTTAACACGTGGAAGCGTCGATCAGAACACATTCTAAATCTCCGTTACAATAAGAGAAACGGTATAATTACTTCAATCACAGCAAGATGTCCACCCTCTCCAGCCAGGGGCATGGCCGCCCTTAGGTGATTAATATGCATAACATCACATTCCCCAGGCACAGCTTTACTAAGCTTACTGAGGTTTGTAATATGAGTTTCCTTGCGTCCCAATTCACCATTAAGATGACGGAATTTAGTAACCCTAACTGGAAAACCATAACAAAATTATGGTTGTATTAAATTTTTTTGCGGCTTTTGTAACCTAATTTACCCGAAAATCTACTTCTTCTAGGCATATTTGACGCCGCGGGAGCTGGTGCAGCCTCTGCGGGTGTAAAATTATCCGCAACAGGTTGTCCAGTTCTTCTTAAAACTACAGTGGGGGAACTGGGAGCTTTTACAACTTCCGGGTCCTTTTCATCCGTCCAATTTTTATTATTCGCGTTGCTATTCGCTTGGTTATCACCATTAGAAATGCCACTTTTTAAAGGTGGACTATACGGTTTAGGTCCCAGTGATGGCTAACAAACGTTACGATGAAATTTTACTCTTAACAGAAACATTTCTGTAAAGAGAAACTAACCTTTGGTGGTTTAAATGGTTTTGAACCTGGCGTGGAATTATTAGTTTCATTGTCAGAAGCGTTCATTTCTTCCCAATCTCGACTAATGGAATGTTGACTTCGTCTGAGCATTGAAGGTGAAGGAATTTGAGGTTTCTGAATGTTTTGTTGTTGGTTCGAGTTTAGGTTTAACGGTCCTGAACCGGATCTTTGTCGAGTAGTAACTGGAGCCGGCTTTTGTTCCTCAACGTCAGAACCAAGCACCCGATCAAATTTGAGTAAACCACCAGGAGGCCTTCTCATTGGATCTAAAGAAATTCTTTGCACCGGAGCATTTTTCCCGTTCATCCAGTCCTTAAAAGTCATGGAAGGCTCGGCACCTCTTGTATCAGGAAAGAGGTCACTATGGAAATCTCTATATGACTAGAAAATGGTTAAAAACACAATACCATTAGCTGTAAAAAAAAAAAAGAAGACGGCCTTTCTATATCTAATACCTTTCGCGGAACTGTGTACTTTATTGGCACAACACAATCAGACCCCAGAAGCAAAACTCTGTTAACTTCTCCCGTCATGACTTGCATAGCTCTTTTTGGAACCATAGCAATGCCTTTCACCTGGACTTCGCCAGTGAACCTAGTAGCTGAAAAATAGTTAAGAAATATTGTTCAATCTTCCAAAACAGGTTACAATTTTTTCGTTTCTTCAGAGAAAAGTCCACACTTGAATTTTTACTCCGCGTGGTTATGCATTAACAAACGGAGTTACGCGCTGATACCCAGTTAGTTATTTAGTGTGATGCACGCGAAAAGGCAGTGTACACGATTCCATGGACATTGGAATCGCCTATAGGGAATGGTAATAAAGGTGACAGCTTTGATAGTTTAATATCACAAGGACGGTTTTGAAGTTCACTATGAAGTTAGGGTTCTACAAGTTGTGAAAAATATAAGAGTTTGTATAAGTATAGAATCATTTTTAAACTTGTCCTAGATATAAAGACATCGCGTGTTTTGATAGTCCTATATGAGTATATATCACGATTAGTCATAGCAGGAGTTCATAATAACCCCCCTTCGGGGGGAAGTACGAAACTTGCCATAGAGCTAATGGTAAAAATCGCGAACAACAAGATTTTGTCGTTGCGCATACAAAGGACTAGCCTGTTGATGGACATACAACTTTACAGTAGATTGTAGTAGTATCTATACTCCTTGGTTTTCGTTCCAAAACTTGGCTGGGAGCCTGGGATCTCCGTCGTTAAGAAAAATGGCGAGTATGTGGACGTAGAAACACGATGGAATTCTTATATTAAAGATACTGGGAATCAATTTGTCCATACCGTTTTAATTTAACCACGGAATTCTCACACATATCACAAGAAAACATTAATGACTATCGTTTAAATGTTTTGTAGAAAACTAGAAACCATCGCAAAGCCAACTTCTTAGCCAAGGCTTAATGTACACCGCGGCTGACCGCGCCGACAGACGCGACTCGCGAGCCATTTTCGCTCCCGAGTCCCAAAATCACAAGATAAAAATAGTGCTAAACCGGAATATGGGAAATTAATGCGCGTGGGGTAACTATTTCTTTGGGAGTTAAGCGATGTATAAATCCGCTGAGCTTTACGGCGAAACTTTGTTGTTACGGGCTTTTTAACTAGTTTCGTACTTCCCCCCCGAAGGGGGGTTATTATGAACTCCTGGTCATAGTGAGGTTGCTTTCGAAATTATATAGACATATGGGACACCGTCAATAGACCAGCAAGTTAATGGATTTTGTTTTTTGCCACAAAAAAATTTTGAAATTTGTTAATGCAATTAAGGTTTTCTTTCTGATTGTGTTCATTTTCTTTGTAAGCTAAGCTAGAAAGGGGTACCTTATAGTGGCGTGGACACTGTATCCCGCGCGTATTGAATTGGGCGGACATTTCTCATGTTTATGCCGCTCTTTTCCTAACTTTAAAGTGAATGCGAGATACTGCGTAGCCTTAAATTGTTATTGGATGCTGTAAAACCTTAGTTAGAACCACCACACGGAGTATTGCAAAATTATTATTGCCCTTGTTATTATTATTATTGTGGACTTTTACTTTTGAAGTAAATATTGCAAACCGAAACAATATCAACTTATACACGTGAAAAGAGCAAATTAAGAAAAACATTTTGCTCGCAATGAAAACCAACTGGCAAAACAATTACGCATTATGTCTGGTTGGATTTTTTTTTTTTTTTTTTTGCCTCAAAACACAAATATTTACCTTCACTATAAAAGGGATCATTATCTACAACTTCAAAGTAGCACACTGTAGTATCTGCCTGAAAGATAGAAATTGAGATTGATAGGTGTTGAGATGAGAAGCGCAAAAAGATTAAGATGATATTGCTATTGCGCAGACAGAAAGATTAACAAGTACTACCAGAAGGGGATAATAGAAGAAGGATGACACTCTGTATTCTCTTAATGCTTTAGTTATGTAACGTCATTCTTCCCAAGCTCACCCTTTTAGTTTGCTTTCCCGCTCATCAAATTACAAATGGGCATCGCACCGTGGGGTCAATTCTATAAATGTTTGGTAATAAATCCCCAGCAATCATCCCACAAACCTCGTCTTGACGTGGGACAAAATGCACAAGCGCATGCGTCTTGCCAAATATTTAAACGCTAATAGAGTAATGATGAGGGAACTATTTATCGTGTATGTGATTCGGTTAAGTAACCTTGCTCTAAATGATCCGATGTTGGGAAGAGTGACGTTACACTTACCCCGCTTTGTGGTACACTTCTCTCGAAGAGAAGTATTATATACTTCTGGTACTACTTATATGCTAAGAAAAAGCAATAATCTTAAAAGAAAAATTTCTTTCGTAAATGGCATTTAGCTTAAATGAACCAATTTTGGTTCAAAGTATATCAGAGGGTCAGGATTCAATTAAAATACTAATTTTATTTTAATAAATAATCCAATAACGACTTCTCTAATAATTTAACAACAATTAAATCTTAATCGAGGTAACCAAGTACTTACAAACACCCCCCTCCCTCCCTCCCTCTCCAAAAGATTTTACGTTGGATACTCACCTTCGCTGCTAAAAAGAGCATTTTAGTGTCAGGATCATAAAGAGGAATAAGTACCCTGAAGAGAAAAAAGTAGATTTTTCAACCGAGTTCCTAATTCATTAACGTCTAAAATCGCAAGAATAATTAAGAGTTTTAACCTTACCCAAGGGAGCACTCTCCAGTTATGGTACTAATTGGGTAATTAAATTTACGAGTATCCCAAAAACACGCTTCTCTTTCTCGACTCTTGAATAGTTAAGAATATAAATTAAATTTAAAAGGGGACCTGCACTTAGGGCGGGGTATCGCGTTTTTAGATGATTTAATCCTTACTGTTCCAAATCCGGTAGTTAAAATTGTATCCGTATCACCAAGCCAAAGAATTCGCGAATCTCTATGATTAGCGTGTCCTTTAGTTTCCTGTTAGGGTCATTTAATTGTCAGAAGAAGTTTAAGAGGATCGCTACATAACCTAAACAGGTGACTAACAAAAGTATACTCACATGAGCTATTTTGCTACTTCGGGGATCATAGATATTTAGGTTTCTATCTCTTCCTGAACTGGCAATTAGAGAGCCATCGGCTTTAAAAGAAAGACTCTGAACTACATCCTCGTGACAAGAATGACCCGAAAATTGTTCATTTTGCACCAAGTCCCATAAAGAAATGTTTCCACCGTGCGCGGTAGCGAGAACAGAGTCAACCGAGGGGTGAAATAAAACGCTTTCAATTCGACTTTGGCACGGAGGCAGAACTAGTTCCGGATTGGAAGGATGTTCCACATTCACTCCATTGCCGCTACGAATACGCCATAGTTTAACCTAAATACACCAAATAGTTAGCTATCAATGTTAAAGCGGATCCAATTACACAATCATGTAAATATTTACATGAACCAAAAAGCAAATAATTGCTACCAAACCCTTACATATCTATCTTGAGAACCAGTAGCTAGTAATCCATCATCAAATGGTGAAAAGTCAAAATCCGATATAGTTTCTGAAAGAAAAAAAATCCTTAGCCAATAATGTTATACCAATATAATTTTCTAGCCAATCATACTCACCAGCATGCGCGTGCAAGAGAGGCATGGCCTTATTTTTTCTGCCGGCATCATCTAGGGAAAGAACTGCCAGGCTTCCACCACCTAAAGAAAAAGATGTTTGATAAGAATAGAGGATTCTTTCACCACTTTTACACACAATCTCACCTCTTGTATCGGTGCTGAAAGCCATAAAGGCAGCACTGGCCTTTATGTTGTTCCCAAAACATTGCGGTGATCCAACACTCACATCAAGTATCCATCCCTGGAATAATTTCACAAACCAAAATTTTAACTAACAGGGGGGACAGTACTTCAAAAGTCAAGATTTCTGGCAAACTTCCAACAAAATTAACGTAGCAAAAACATATAAGCTAAGTTGGAATTTTTGTCTGATATCTGACTCTTTGAAACACTGTCTCGGATACAATTTGAAAGATAGTGCTCTAAATGTCAACAAGCAATTTGTTTTTTTTGTTATTAAATCATCACGTGTTACTGTAGAATATGTTCTAATTATAATTCTTAAGTATTTTATAAGGCTTCCAAATTGACATAGCCTATTTTCCTGAAATTAAGAGGAATCACTCGTAAAAACAAAATAGACACCATCACCAAAGATTAGATCAGCCTCTAAGAATAAATGATGAACTTGAAATATTCCCGCTTATTATCAAATTCCGAGACATTAATAATGAATGATATTGGGTAGTGTTCTTGTCTTTAAACAGATATAAATGTACGAGGTGCAAAAAGTTAGGATACTTGCCTCTACCTTCTTTGGAACTTTAGGAGTAGCGTTTTTATATTTGGAAGCTTTAAACCTGTATGACATACTGGTAATGACAGGTGGGTGATGATATGGAATTTGATAGAGTTAACAAAGTAGAAAGATGAACTCTTTTCATGAAAGTTCTATAGCGCAATCTTAGAGATTTCTAGAAACAAAAAATGTTTTCCGTAAAATTCGCATTTCAATTTCCCCCCAGATGATTTAACGCCTCGGGGATATGGCTGATTAATTTCAACGCTACTGTTTGAACTAATTACAATCCAGGAATGACTTCAACACCAAAAATGTCCAACCTTAAGGTGGGGTCCTACAACAATGTTAAATATGGCAACTACAAACCTAGCATACTGGCATTACGTCAATTATGAATAAATTTCCATACAAAATAGTTCTACAGACAATTAACTTTAACTAGTTTCTACCTGAAGCTCATTAAAGTTATGTCTCATACAATGACTCATAACCACAGCCTAAACAGGGAGGGTGGACCAGGGTTGAAGCCAAGGCCTGTACTGTCAAATGCTTTTGTAATTTGCTTTTAAAGTTATAGGTATACGCTAATAACAACAAAATCGATTTCTTTCAAATTCAAACGCGTATAAACAACACAAAGTTGAACGTGCATAAACACTAACCACAATAAAACATAAATGGGATGATACTCACACTGACACAATCTTCTATCTTCCGTCAATGAACAACACCTCCCACGCCTAAGCCTAAGCCTAATCCATAAATTACAGCCGAAGCTAGTCAGTACTCAGTAGGCTAGTTAGCTAGCTACTAAGCTTGTATGGATGCGTACACAGATCAGCGCATTCATTCAACTGCGTTGTGATCAGGGTTGGAAATAAGGTGGATTTTGTTAGTGGTCCTCGGGACCAGTGACCCCTCATGTTGGAATTATTAAACTGGTCCTTGGGACCAGTGACCCTTGCATTAATTATTTTTTTACTGGTCCCATTATAAAATTTCTAAATTGGTGAGAATAAGAAGCGCGTAAAGACACAAAAGTAAAGAAGCTGAAAGTTCTAATTGATTTTGAATTTTTCACTGTAGGAAAAAGTAGCGTATCAAAATCAAAAACAGTTAACTTTTATTTCTTATTACAATTTTGCGACTAGTTGCCACTAAATATCAATCAACATGTCAAATGATATTTGAAGTTCTTCATCCTTTTCTGAACTATCCTTATTGCGTTTTACATAATTTCGGTGGCTACATCAGTAAGCTAGAGTACGAAAACTCCCTTAGGATCAAAATCCTGTAATGTGTGTCCTGTAATGTGACACTACTGCCTAATACGACTACTGAGAACTAGTACTGACTATCGTCTTGGGCTCTAGGCTGACGACAAGTTCAAGAGACTCATTCTAGAGTATAGACCCTAGTCAAGTACAATAGCCAATATGCTACAAAACTTTAGTCATAGCCCACTCGATCACGCACTCGACAACGCAAGCTGCTAGCGCTATAGAAGCCCACTCAATCGGACAAAAAATGCGACCTTTGGACTATCGGCGGCGAGTTCGAAGGAACCCAAAAGTTAACATTAAGTTCTATGGGAGGAGGTAGGTTTTTGGACAGATCCTTTGTCCTATTCATCCAAATGACCTGAAATTTTAATGAGACTTGTGTTTTGACGTGTTTCATTATTCTAAAAAGGATTCAAGCTTTTAGAGTCGATAGAGTTTTTTAATAAAAATTAATTTCCAATGTCAAAATTGTAAATTCAGTACTTGTAACCGTTTCCCAAGTCTCCAAGATAAAAAACCCAACCCCATCCTCCTTGTCCAAAACATGCCTTTTAGAAAGTATTAGATTATACAAGATTTTACCAGATTGTCTAGCCCATAATTAATTAGTTTTACCTCAAGAAACCAAGGAGCGCTTTCGCTGTAACGTTTGAAGCTAGCGCACATGTCGGGGAAACTAACCTTAGTATTATCAAAGAGAATATACCAAGAGGAGCGGAAGCTTTAGCCTTTGCCAAGGCTTTTAAAATTGGTGGCTTTGAGTTTTAGGGAACTACATCCGGTTTCTCGTGATTGGCTTATTCGCTACACCTCTCATTGCTTAGAATATGTCGTCTGCATATCGACAAAATTTTAGAGCCGAGTCTTAGTGTTAGCAGAAGCTACAGAACAGTTGATTAAATTGTAATATTTTTGTATTATTAACTTACCTTCAACATTTGTTAAACCATCCCATAGTGCTAACGACATCGTTGTCTGATCTAAGGAAGCTAACCCTACTTTAGCAGACTACGGAATATAGGACGCGAATTTCGCGATCACGTGACTCACCGGAACTAGAACCCTAAAACTCAGGGCTACCAAAAAATGCTAGAGCTTCCGCTCCTCTTGGTATATTCTCTTTGGTATTATTGACTATTGTCATTACTGGAGGGAAGACTCGCGTCTCTCGCGATTGAACCATTTTAGGTGGAATTTCTGATAGAATTTTGACGTGTATGCAACCCGATTATTCTTACAGGACACCCTCTTTATGGGGCGGCTAAACCTTTAGCATATTCTTTCTTCATTACTTTTTTTATTTTACTAATTTTCTAATTAAGAACAGGAATAATTAGGCCAAAAACAAACGAAGATTTTGGAATATGTTACACTTTTAATTTCAGAACTTTAATTTGATCTAGATCAACGTAAAACTAGGTCCCCTGTAAAATGAATTAACTTTTATAGGAATTAGTTTAATTATTATGATTTCAGGTTTCGACCTATTAGAGAAATATGCTTATAGGGTAGTTTTTCCAGCTATTGGAATCCATAAACTCCAGTACCACTTTTAAAAGTGGAGAAAAGTGTTTTGGGCTGTTTAGAATACATTAGGAAATTATAATTAACTAAATTATTAATTACATTAGAAAATAGAAACAATAAAATTGAAACGCACGCTCCCGCCATATTTTGAAGTCTGCCGCAGCGTAACTTCAGCAGCGCCATCTAGCGGTCCGTGTTTGCACCCAATAAACCTAATCATTCTGGGTTCTTTTTGGGACCGATTTCCGTGGGAACGAGATGCTGCAATTTTATGCGCGATTTTTGCTGGTAAATATTTTGATTTTATTTATATTTTAAGGGTTAATTTGGATTAAATACCAAAGTTTTATCGCTACCGATCGGAAATTAAGCGTTGCGAGTGGAAAATTTATGGTTTACCGTGCCAAATACGTTTGTTAATTACGACCAAGGCTTAAGCCTTTGTCTTTGGGGGTGTTGCTGCGTTTGCTGGAAGCCAATCCATAGCCTCTTTCAGAGTGTCTAAAGAGATCTTTCCAGGTAAATATTTTATTTATAAGGGTTAATTTAGATTAAATACCAAAATTTTATCGCAACCAAATGGAAATTAAGCGTTAAACGTGGAAAATAGGTTTGTTAATTACGACCATTGTCTGTTTGAAGAAAACATAGCCTTAGTTGATTTTATATATTCGTTACCGAACATAATGCTAGTTATTTGGAACTCCATAGTTCTAAATAACTAATGCACTTTTGTTGCTTTGGTTATTAGCTGTAAATTGCCCTTAACTGAAGCGAGTAGAAAATCTTTAACGGCAGAACTGTAGATCTCTAAAATGTTTTCAATTAACAAATCTATTGGTGTAAATATGGGTGTCTAGAGCCGGAAATAAGCACGGGACACATTGTCCAGTAACATTTTAAAATGTCCCATACTATTTTTAAAAACTAAGGGGGTCACTGGCCAGTTTGACCAATGAATTTTCCCAAAGTTTTGATAGCTTAACCAATGAATTTTCCCAAAGTTTTGATAGCTTGACCAATGAATTTTCCCAAAGTTTTGATAGCTTGACCAATGAATTTTCCCATAGTTTTGATAGCTTGACCAATGAATTTTCCCAAAGTTTTGATAGCTTAACCATGAACACGCGATACTATTTTTGCACACTCTCGTGGACAATGTCCTTCTATAGTTTCTAGTCAAATGAGTTAAGTCGTTTTGGTACTTTGAGTATGTTATAGTCCTATTTGCCCCTCCCCCCCATCCAACCATATTAGAAACCCAAAATGTTCACAAGGAACTTTGAAGGCTCATAGCTCTGGTTCTACTAGAGATATTTGGGTGTCCTTTGACTATGTTATAGTCCTAGTTGCTCCCCCCATCCCACCATAATTACACCCAACTTTGAAGACTCATAGCTCTGGTTCTACTAGAGATATTGGGGTGTCCTTTGACTATGTTATAGTCCTAGTTGCTCCCCCCATCCCACCATAATTACACCCAACTTTGAAGGCTCATAGCTCTGGTTCTACTAGAGATATTTGGGTGTCCTTTGACTATGTTATGCTCCTAGTTGCCCCCCCCCATCCCACCATAATTACACCCAACTTTGAAGTCTCATAGCTCTGGTTCTACTAGAGATATTTGGGTGTCCTTTGACTATGTTATGCTCCTAGTTGCCCCCCCCCCCATCCCACCATAATTACACCCAACTTTGAAGACTCATAGCTCTGGTTCTACTAGAGGTATTGGGGTGTCCTTTGACTATGTTATAGTCCTAGTTGCTCCCCCCATCCCACCATAATTACACCCAACTTTGAAGGCTCATAGCTCTGGTTCTACTAGAGATATTGGGGTGTCCTTTGACTATGTTATAGTCCTAGTTGCCCCCCCCCAATCCCACCATAATTACACCCAACTTTGGGGGTTCACAACTCTGGTTCTACTAGGGATATGGGGGTGTCCTTTGACTATGTTATGCTCCTAGTTGCCCCCCCCCCCCATCCCACCATAATTACACCCAACTTTGAAGACTCATAGCTCTGGTTCTACTAGGGATATTGGGGTGTCCTTTGACTATGTTATAGTCCTAGTTGCCCCCCCCCATCCCACCATAATTACACCCAACTTTGAAGACTCATAGCTCTGGTTCTACTAGAGATATTGGGGTGTCCTTTGACTATGTTATAGTCCTAGTTGCCCCCCCATCCCACCATAATTACACCCAACTTTGAAGGCTCATAGCTCTGGTTCTACTAGAGATATTGGGGTGTCCTTTGACTATGTTATAGACTTGTTGCCCCCCCCCATCCCACCATAATTACACCCAACTTTGAAGACTCATAGCTCTGGTTCTACTAGAGATATTGGGGTGTCCTTTGACTATGTTATAGTCCTAGTTGCCCCCCCCCATCCCACCATAATTACACCCAACTTTGAAGGCTCATAGCTCTGGTTCTACTAGAGATATTGGGGTGTCCTTTGACTATGTTATAGTCCTAGTTGCCCCCCCATCCCACCATAATTACACCCAACTTTGAAGACTCATAGCTCTGGTTCTACTAGAGATATTGGGGTGTCCTTTGACTATGTTATAGTCCTAGTTGCCCCCCATCCCACCATAATTACACCCAACTTTGAAGGCGCATAGCTCTGGTTCTACTAGAGATATTGGGGTGTCCTTTGACTATGTTATAGTCCTAGTTGCCCCCCCCCCATCCCACCATAATTACACCCAACTTTGAAGACTCATAGCTCTGGTTCTACTAGAGATATTGGGGTGTCCTTTGACTATGTTATAGTCCTAGTTGCCCCCCCCATCCCACCATAATTACACCCAACTTTGAAGGCTCATAGCTCTGGTTCTACTAGGGATACGCGGAGTTTTTGCACACACTAGTGGACAAGGTCCTATAAATTTTCTAGTCAAAGGAGGGGACACATGTTCTATATGAAAGTTTTCTTATTTCCGGCCCTGTGGGTTGCAAGCCCATTTTTTTTTCACCGTAACAGCACCATTTGTGTAGTAACAAGTTAGCCGTATCCAAATGGTTTCTTGGAAAGAATTTAGTAGTTTATTTTGGCACACAGTATTCGTGATTCACATTTATGTCGTACTTATTCAAAATATTTGAAATTAATCTTATTAAATTAATTTCGCGTTGCATTTATTCCTGGTTTTATTATTCAATCTTTTAGTCGGTTTAAAAGTAATTCAAAGTGATTGACAAATATTTCAAGACTGACCCTAAACCGTATTAATATTTATCTTTCTAGTTATGTTAAATGATTTATTTCAAAGTGGAATTAATGTTATTCAAAATACTTGTGCCCATTTAACCTGATAATAATTTTAATTTTGTATTTGATTGTTTGAATTGAACAGATTTTATTTTTTTAGCTATCATCCGTTTCCAAAGGAGCAATTTTTGTTGCATTCTAGAATCAATTACTATTTATTTGACAAAAAATGGCAAGCCCCATTACAATCCCCTTCGTCTCAATTAGGGTCTACAATTTGATGATTTTATCCGTTGAAACTGAATCTCACTAAGAAAACAATTTAGACATTTTAATCTCTCAGTGAAGTAATTAAATCTTATTAATAGTAATTGTAGCGATATTAACGGGACAATTCCATTCTCTAATCAGGTCTACACTTTGATTTTATCCGTTTAAAGGGAATCTCATTAGCAAATAGACTATTTCGATAGCCTGTCAAACATTGTAGGCAATTATTGGGCTATTTAGTTTATTATTTATTATTCTATTTATTCTTAGAAGGAAAGCGCTTGTGTCCTGTTCTTTTTAGGGATTTTTCTTTTTGTCAGGACATAAATAAAATGCTGAAATATGGAATAGGTGCTCACTGGTCCTAGCCCTCCCTTTTAAGAATAATGAACGCGTCATCAGGATTTTAAAGGTGAGATTCCCTTTGCGGTATTAAGGCATCTAGTTTATGGTTTTAATTCTAAATATTTTTAGGGGAAAAGCGTTTGGCAACTCGTTGAGGCAGTTTTGTAGGATCTAAATAAATTTCTGATTTAGGTTTAAGGTAGAAGGTTGCTTATACGCTTTGTCCCTTAAAAGTAAACACGATTTTAAGCGGGTTTAAGGTGAGGCTTAGCGTTTTATGGTATTATTTTACTTCCCCATACTAAGGTATTTAGTTTAACGTTAGGAGTTTGCCATTTAATGTCAAATAATAGTATTTGTCTTCTGCCCGAACATTTTGCGTTACATCATGCAAGAATATTCAAGTGGATTTTCATATTAAGGTAATTAATTTCAAGTTATTCGTGTGCCTTTTTCCAATTTTTAATTCGAATTTTTCTTGCGCAGGAAGAAGTGGACGTCTGCGAGTGGACTTTCATTGGAAATCCCATGCTAAGGACGAAGTTTCCTGGTTTTGGGGGCTCCACAGCGGGCCTTAGTTTAAATTTAATAATTCCCGAGTTAAACAGGGGACTTGTTAAATTTAAATTGGGCCCGCAAGGCTTACGTGGGGGGTGGTTCAGTAAGTATAGCTTAAAGTTTCGATACTAGGGATGGAACGAAAAAAACAAGCGCTGGACTTATAATCATTTTTTTGACCTTTTTTGCGTGCTTTTTTTGTATTTTTATTAATTTTTTTATAAATTTTTAGTTTTTTTTTTATAAAAAAAATATTTTTTTTATAAAAAAAAAACTAAAAATTTATAAAAAAATTAATAAAAATACAAAAAAAGCACGCAAAAAAGGTCAAAAAAATGATTATGTTTTTTTTTTATAAAAAAAATATTTTTTTTATATAAAAAAAAATTTTTTGTAATGTTTTTGCCTTTTTTATTTATTAAAAAGCTTAAAAAGGGGCCTAAAAATATCCCCCTAAGTCCAGAGGCTAAAAAATCGAAACCAAGTCTAGTATATTAAAAATTCAAGAAAAGAAAGAACGAGGTTTAAGGCAAAATTTATTCAATGAAAAACAAAAAACCTAACTGTTTACAAAAATTTCGAACAAAAAAAATATTAAAGAGGTTTGTAAGTTAAAGTTTGAACGCGAAAAAAAAATAATAAGTAGTTACAAATAAAATTTGCAAGCAAAAAAATTAAGTGGTTACATGAAAAAATTGCAATTAAAAAAGATGTATTTTGTGTCTTCTAGCTTCGGTGATTTCCTCCGTATCTTTAAGTCAGCGCTGAGAGAAAGAGCAAGTCCAGAAGACATCATGTAACGTGAATCCAACGAAGCATTTCATCAGGAATGATACATAGCAAGTCCAGAACAGCTTCGTCTTGCGTCAATCGGAACAAAGGATGTCATCTGGAAGGATACGTCTCGGAATGACCAGCGACAGAAAAATCCAAGAAAGTCATCCACATCTATAAATGAAAACATATTAATAACACATATTAAACTATTGCCTACTATCATAGTAATCTCGTAGATTTAAATAATTTAAGAAGAGGGTGTCCTTAATTAAAAATTGGCTACCAAATTGACAAACCGAGACGAACTACACCAACTAATTGCTACCCTAAATTAAAGAAAGACTTGACTACCGTGATTTCCACCCTTAATTAAATACTCTCGCTAGCTAATTATTTCTCAAAATTGAATAGAAAATAATTTTAAGAAAACCAGCCCTTTATTTAAAATTAAATTATGTAACTTAATAATGAAAATAATTTAAAACATCCCCTAAACTTATTTCGGAAAAAACCCTCTATTTATTTTAAATCACGCAGCTTAATAATTAAATTAATTTAAAATATCCCCTTAAATAATTTTAGGAAAACTTGACATTTATTTAAACTAAATTGCTTCCCCCTTTTAATAGCATAGTAATTTAAAATATCTTCTTAGCAAACTTTTTTAAAACCTGCCATATATTTAAAACTATTCCCACAGGTAGAACCCACAAATAAACTCTCTAGTTGAAATTGGACAAGTGTTAACTTAGGCTTAGGGCAAACGTCCACGTGTCTTAAAATTATGTCTGCGGGACTTGATTTTCGAAAATCGGTCGCGTTATCTCTAAATTATTTAATAATAACCTTCCATTTATTTATTTAAAACTATTCCCACAGACAGTATCCGCAAATAACTAGAATTTAAATGGGACAAGGCTTAATTAGGCTTAGGGCAACCGTCCTCGTGTTCGACGGGACTTAATTTCCTAAAATCTGTCGCGATATCTCTAAATTAAATACGTACCCCGTTTAATAGCTTATAATAATAGCCCCTAAACTAATTAAGGTATTCTCTCTTGTCCAAGATCTCGTTGTAAAATTTTATTTGTGGTACTTGATTTTTAATAAATAAATAAAATTTACTAACATTTAACACTACCTAATTAATTTAAATACTTGAAATAAAATAAATAATTTAAGGGGAGCTAGATGAGTTTGGATTATTGTAAAGGTTAGGCTTACGGACTGTTAAAGCACCACGAGGCGAAGCAATGGCCGCCAAGTTGAAGAGCGTCGAATTCAGCTTGCGTCCTCGGCAAAAACGATCAACGAAATGGCGGAGCTATCAAGAATCGACCTTAAAAGCCGGGATCACGATCAGCTGAGCTTGAAAGGTTTTTCCAAGCAACCTCCACGAAGGCTTCCAGGCAAAGAATGAGCCGTCTGACCTCGACGGCTTCCAGGCAAAGAATGAGCCGTCTGACCTCGACGGCTTCCAGGCAACGAATGAGCCGGCTGACCTTTGCCTGCAACCAAATACATTTCCAACGTCGGGGGGCGCTAAAAGCTCCTATGCGCGGACTCGGGTGCGCCATACCCCGGGCACGAAATCCAAATAGCTGAACACTGCTAGGCCTATTTGAATGAACGCTAGGCTTACATGAATGAACGCTAGGCTTACATGAATGAACGCTAGGCCTAAATGAATGAACGCTAGGCCTAACTGAATGGACAATCATTACCTATTACCATTAACATCTGTCGTGACGTCACAAGTCAATTACCTCGGTGACGTCATAGGTCACGTGATCTGACGTCATTAGTCACGTGATATGATGTCGTAGGTCACGTGACATGACGTCATAGGTCACGTGATCTGACGTCATAGGTCACGTGATCTGACGTCATAGGTCACGTGATCTGACGTCAGACCACGTGATATGACTTCATCGGTCACGTGATTTGACGTCGTAGGTCGCATGATATGACGTCATAGGTCACGTGATTTGACGTCATCGGTCACGTGATTTGACGTCTTCGGTCACGTGATCTGACGTCATAGGTCCCACACACTTAAGCAAACACACTGTTAAGTAACCAGCACTAGTTAAAGCATTAGTTTTTGCCGTTTTGCGTGGCTGCTACGTCACGCTTCAGTTCAATGCACTTCGAATAAAATCATTCATTATAACTTTGATACTGTATTCAAAATATTCATTGGATAAAGTCAGTTATTCTGACTGTTTATTAAGAGTGTGTCAGGTGTCTCATGTCATCATACTCTACTCACGGCTCTACTATGTTGAGCAAGCACTTTAATCATACTCTAATTCAGAGGGTATGAATCAAGATTCTATACCTTAATCACTAACTGTAATTAGTAAGCTTACAACTAAAAATAAATTTATCAGGCAGACTTATAAATATTAATGCCATTTTTATTTCGAAATATATTCCATTTGATACAATCGGATTTAAAAAAATTTGTAATTAAAATACTTTGGTTACATTCTTTTATTCTTTTTATTATTTCACGCCATAACCATAATTAATAAGCTTATAAATAGAAATAATTTTAACAAATAATATTTTATAAATATTAATGCAAGTTTTTATTTTGAAATATATTTCATTGATACATTAGATTTTATTAAAAAGATTAATATTGAAAATAATAAGAATGTTTTTATAAACTTGTAACTTCCGAGTGTTGAGTCCACCAACTGAAAATAATAAGAAAATTTCTATTAGTAACAAATTTTAATCGGCTTAGAATTTCCACCGCTTTTCCACGCTAATATCCTACGGTGGAAAACGAGGTTGTTAGGATGGAAAAGCAGGATATTTGTGGCAAAACGTAACATTATGCTTTTGCGTCCAGATAGGAAGTGCGTAAAGTCACTGAGTTTTGAAAAATTCCAAATATATTATTAACCATGTATAGATTAAGCGTATAAAAGAAATATATATATAAGTGCAAGTGAACAATAGTAAAAAAACCCCCACCCAACCTTGAATACAAAAATAACGGAAGTAAAAACTTTGAGCTTTCAATTTCTAAAGCGACAAACCCTTAAAAGTAACCAAAATACACCTTCGTATTTTAAAACAAGCTTTGTTAATCTGTAATCCTGGAGAGCTTCTCTATCGAGCTAGCGACAGGGGAACGTTCCCAAAACACGTCTATTTCTCCACAAACCGAGAAGAGTTTTAAAAGAAAGTACTAGCTTGTGGCCCCGGATATCACACTTATAACGTGAGTAATTTTATTGAAATAAGGATTAAGGGTTCTAATTTTTTGTTAGAGTATCGATGGGCTATTTTCTTTACTGGTACCATGTTTTACCACTGTTAAAAGATGCGCATCGAAGTACGGTACGATGTGGCTACTCTTACGAGCCCAGCCCTTGGATCGTCTTGTTATAACTTCGTATTAAATTATTTGTTTAGATAACCAGAGTTGCTCGGAACTAAGACCAATTAATAAACAAAAATAACTACCCAACCATTGTTTCAGTCCGGTGGAGGGATTTAAATATATTAGCTCTCCCAAGTAGCGCTTTTCTACACTGAGGCCAGAATGCGCGAGTGTTTAGCCCCTCGGTGACACTATAAACTACTTCAATCTCACTATTAAATTATACATTGTCGTGGGGTCCGACATTTACACGAAATCCCGTACGCTTCTCGCGAAATCTTTGCAGTAATAATAAATTACGAAATCAAAGAGGAAATTCCGAAATCTTAGGCGAAATCAAGAAGAAATCCCGAAATTCCGTACGCTTTTTTTTTGGTATAGTCGGACCCCTCGTATTATGCCTCAAAACATAAACATTTATAGCCTAGAAAGAAATACCAAGATGGCGGCAAGGAATAGAGTAACGCCGGAATTGCCAGGAACGTTTGAATCAATACCGAACATCTGTAATTATAATAAACTAGCTGTTACCCGCGCTCGCGTGTAATAAGAACTTCCATCAAAATTATATAAAGAATGGGTAGATTTTACTGATGACTAATATTTTTGTAGCACCCTAGGAGCGAAGGCACTCGGCGTTGCCCGTCAGCCCGTCGGATCATTTTTATTACTTTTCACGTGGACATTATTCCATAAAGAAGGGTTTTTAAATTTCTGGCCGCCATTTAAAAAGATGGCAACAAATTGATCCCAAAAGACCATTCAGCCCGTCTATAGGTTAAAGGAAACCAGTGTACTAAATATTTGCGAAATCGTTTGAAACGCGCGGACTTTGTTGCATAGAGAAGATTTTTTACATTTCGGGGCGCCATTTATTAAGATTGCGGTGGATTGGAAAAATCTTTCTTAGTACGCGCCTACTACTTATGAGTAACGTTCCTGCAAATTTTCAGCCTTCTAGGGCAAGCAGTTTGGACTGGGCGTTGATTATCAGTCAGTTTGTCAGTCAGAACTTTGATTTATATATATATAGATAAATAAATTAGTTCTTCCATGATAGAACTAAACAGAAATATTCATTAATTTGCTTGAACCGGCAAATAATAATGCTTGAACACGAAAGATTTGATAAAACAAAATTTTCTAACAAATAAAAGTTAAACAAGATGGCCCAAGGGCAGGGCTCATAATAGTAGCCACATCGTACCGTACTGGCGTACATAAAATTTATATGAATATCCCCTCGATGCGCTACTTTTAACTGTGCTAAAATGATTACCCGTAATCCTTACTTCAATAAATTTATTTATGTTATAATTGTAATAGAGAAAACTTGAGTGAGTAGCCCTTCGATGCGCTACCCTTAACTTTGCTAAAATGATTACCCTTAAGGCCATTATAAAAACGAGGTTTTAGCTTTAACAATGCTAAACTGATTACACATAAGTAACCCTTAGTAGATAAACAGAAAGTTTTAGTGATTATCTCCTCGACGATCGAGTTACCTTTAACAGTGCTAAAATAATTAGCATTAGAGGCAGTATCAAGTCTTATCTAAGAGAGCGACCGCTCTCCTAGAATTACGTACTTAACGTTCAATTAATACACGTACAGAAACTTTTAGTTTACAACTTATGCCTTCGCATACTTATCGGATCTTATAAATTTCTAACATGAAGCGTTTGAAAAGAAAGAATTCTGTAAAACACCCAATAATTGTAATATCCGGGTGCCTTAAGACCATTCTAAAAATAACATCAGTATATATTTTCTTTTGCCTAGATTCTAAATTCCCTTCGATTTCTTTGAATCTTGAAATAGGGGAGCGGTAATGAAAGCGTGAAATCGTATTGTGGACGGCGACGACGGGTGATAGGAATTTTAAAGGGAGAGTATATAGCTTAACCTTACTCTCATAATTCCCTTCCTTATAAGTAGACGATCGAAAAATATCACCTCACCACAATTCTCTCCCTTTCACTCTCCCTTCAATGACTAAAGAAAACTCTTATACAGCCAAAGGTGGGTATACTGGCACGACTAGGACGACGACGGGGACAACAACAACAGGGCAGGTCATACGATGTGGCTAAAACTACTTTAACGTTATTTTTCTTACTTGAGAAGTATTACTACTGAAAGTTTATGCAGAATTGAGAATATGTAAAACGAGTCCATGGTCTTACCTTTTATGATGGCGGCGGGAGGATGGGGGAGGGGATGAAGAGAAACGTCCAAACCACGGTCCCCGTCTCTTTAGATGGTTACTGAAAGAACATGTAAGGGATCAAAATTAAACACTTACGCCCGTCTTTTCACAAACTAAATAAAGAAATACATTTTTTAAATTAATTTTTGGGACTCTTTTACGAACTGAAAGAGCTTGCCTTCCTCTATACACAGATATTTATGATCTAGACCTAGATTAGGAGGGAATACAACTTTCAAATCTAGTAATTCTCTATTGTGAAAGTAATATTTTCCTTTGCATTTAGCATATTTTTCAATTTACTAATTTAATTACTAATACCAAGAAGCGATATCTAGTTTACTAGGGAGTAGGTATAAATTCGCCATATTTCCAGCTTTATCTCCAGTCCAAACGTAGGTCCGGAGTTAATCCCCGCCTCTAATTTACAACCGGCGTCTCATTAGTTCTTGAAAACTCACGTCACGTGTTTTACGACTGAGGAGAGGCGAAATAGCCCAGCTTCCTTTTACGTCCCCCCTTTTATTTTGAAAGGGGGACAGGGACTATGGCGAGCGAATACTTAGGCATGTAATTAATTTTCTTCTTAGTAAACTAGATATCGCTTCTTGCTAATACTACTACTACTACTTCTACTATGCTCGTACCGCTTTTGTATAATATCCCTCTCTCTCTCTCTCTCTCTCTCCCTTGGATACTGATAAAAAATTAATGCATTAAAAAAAACACAAGAAGCTTCAGAATGTCATCGAACAAGCAGAGAACCGCTGCGATGAAGCTTATTTTCTTCTTGGCCCTCCTTGACAACTAAGTATAATTTAAAACTATCTCTCAACTAATGTTGGGTTTTTTTTGCCAACAGTAACTGGTATTTTCAGTTAGTTAGGGGCTTCTATAGCACGAGCAGCTTGGGTCGTGTTGCGCGTGATCGAGTGGGCTTTGCCTAGGCCTACATTATTTAAACTTTGTCTTATCTTGGCATATGAGAATAGAGGGGAATTCCTCGGAAATGGATGAAAGTAGTGAATGAGTCCCGGTCAAAATAATGGAAGAACAATCACCTGAAATGCCACCTTGGAGGAAGCGAAGTTTCTATCCAAGATCCCACAGAGCACAAGCGCAGTAAGGGAAAAATAACTTTTAATTACTGATAGTAATTAAGGACTTTATGATGCATGCCACTAAAATTGGTAGCCCTAATTAGATGCTGTTAGGAAATGTTATACAAGGTTTACCTGGTAGCATAAGTATATAATACTTCTCTTCGAGGGAGGTTTACCACAGAGCGGGGTAATTCTGGCATGATTCTTCCCAACATCAGAACACTTCAAAAGTTCCCTCATCATTACAATATTACCGCTTGACTATTTGCCAAGGCGCGCTAGTGGATTTTATAGTAAGGTGGTCGAGCGTCACACTTAGTGTGAAGACAACGCAAAATACGTAAGCCATACAGTCTGAATGTACTAATACAAAAACATTTAATGAGAAAAATCTTTTATAATATCTTACATTCTCTCGCTATAAATTTATATTAAATAACTCCGATTTGTTCTTCTGTCTTTAGAAAAATATATTGTACATTATTTATTTAGTTTATGTATTGGCTTCAAAGTCCCTTTTTCGAAATGAGAGACAAGACAGTTTGTCTTTCGTGGAATGATTGTTCGAAGTCGCTCAACCTTTGCCGCGATTACGCGAATCTCAATTTAAAAAGAAACAAAAAACGAATTTTAACATTATGTAATGAATGACGTAAGCGAAACACGACACGAGGCGTACCGACGTACTTATTGTAAATGTAACAAAATATTTTTATACCTATTTCGTATAAATTAATATATTCATAAAAATTGTAATGCCCTATAATATTATAAGCGCCGTTCATATTTAGGTTTATGTGGATTTTCAATATTCATTAGTGTTACTGGCCAAAAATACCGATCCACACGTCACTCAACGGCTACTTTTCGCGCGAACAACTGGACGTTACAGTTGTTGTTTTTACTTAAAAATAAATACCGTTTAACGGACTCTTCACAAACAATATTATATACACAAAATAATCACGATTTACTTTCACACTGGCACGTAACAATGTCGGGAAATGGTTTGGGCTTGATTTGTAATGGCAACGCGACAATTTAGAAACTAGAAAGTTAAAATAATAAAGCGCAGCGCTTTAGTTTTGACCTTATGGCGACTTTATAAGGCCTACTACTGGAATTGGCTAGGTTCGCGGACTGTATCATAAGTCTATCATACTCTCCATAAGTATGGGTCGAAAATAACAGAAAACAATCGCCTACTGTAATCTACATCAGTATTCTCGCTCCCATTCGACCAGGGATGGCAAATCACAATAGAACATGCCTCTATTCGGTTCCAGTTTGGATTAGAATCAACTTTAAAAGAAGATGTCGCGGCAATCCCTTTTGTCTCGCCCCTACGGCAGACCCATACTTATGTTATGACAGTAATAAGATCCTCTTGAATGGTTTCACTGCCAATGTGAAATTTAAAATTAAAAACTTTTGCGTTTATGGTGGTATAAACCCGAAATGGAAGGTGGTTAGTACAATAACACAGTCCTGCCACAATTCGTAACAGTTGTCAAAAGAAATTGGCAATAAAGTTACATCCGTTAAATGGTGTAAAGAAAACATTTGAGCCCAGTCCTGTCAATCTTACCATTTCTACCTTACTGCGCATAATTTATTTTGTTAAAATTTTTTCTGAGCAAATGTGATTAGCGGAACATTAATTTTTTTTAAATCCAATTGTTCCGCGCTATGGTCAATTACTTTTGTCTATTTCCGTTATTTTATGAGGAATGTTAAACTTGGTTAGTATAGATAAAGTCAAGTATGGAAGACACGATTAAAATGGAGAATCTATATCACAGCCGATTTTTATATCATTTAAACCATTTCAAATTTCGGTAATTTTTCGTGAACAAGATATTTAAATGTCATATAAAAATATTATTCATTCTACTTATAAATTGTATTACGTTTAAATCGCGCGCGCGTTTCTAAAAATAATGCCCCGTGTAAGGAACGTATAAATCTGTTATAAATATATTAAAATCTTCTAAATTAGAAAGCATCCGTAAGCGTTATCTATAACAACACAAACGCTCTTGAAATTATTTCAAAGCCCCGAGTTGGTAATTTTGGCTTATTATAGGCACTAGTTGTTTTCGACGAAACTCTTTCACGCAAGGCACGCGCGTTATGTAATTTGTACCACATCTGCACTCGGTTTTGTACACTCTGTTGGCTGAAATATTAAAAAAATTAACGTTTGATTAAACTCAATTACTAGGCGCAAAAACATCAATGTGTCGTATAAATACCTGAAAAAGTTAAAATCTTTCGCCTTCTTGTATATGAACACTAACTTTCTCGTCATTGTCAGTGTCTCTTCATGTGCAGTGAAAGGTGATCTGAGCGAGAGAAAGACCTTTGGCAGAGTTGACATTTAAATGGCTTTTGACCAGTGTGTTTTCTATAGTGCCTGGTCAATTCGTCCGACCTGGCAAACTTCCACGTGCAACCTTCCCACGTACACGTATAAGGCTTCTCACCTATAACGAGAACGCCGCAGATATATCTTTCGCGTTCAATATATTCTTTTGAAAATGGAAGTTTCGAATAACACTTACCAGTATGTGTTCTTTTGTGCGCTTTTAGATGAGAGCTTTTCGTATAGACTTTCTCGCATCCTTGGAAGTCGCATTTATGAACTTTCCGTCGTCGAAGTGATTCGGAGTAGGCGTCGACATTTCCGCCGCTCCCCGTACTGCTGGTCCGTTGATGAGACGATGAAGAAGACGAGTACGTGCTACTTAGATTTGTGGCTGAAACACTAACAGTCGGTCCCGTTCCGAGAAGCGGATTTCCACCAGAGTTCCCTGAATGTCCCATTTGACTACCGTACGGTGACGGGTAAGATGATGAGGAATGGTTAGTGGCTGATTGTAAAGACGGCGGAATCATCAAGGACCCTCCGTTGCTGAAGAGAGAAGCCGACATTGCCTAAACGAAAACAAAAAAATTCGCAGCGTTTTAGTCGTGACAACGGTGGCATGTACGTTTGGTTATACAATCACTACGAACTTACCTCGTTCGTCGAATGTTGTTGTTGTAGCAATTGTAAATGTCTTTGGAGAAACACGGCGGCCGCCGTTGCCGGATTGGGTGGAGATAGTCTATCACCGTCGTTAGTATGTGACGGTGATAGGTCCAATCCCGAAAGGCCACTAACGTCAAAGTGTCTCGTACCAGTCGCTAAGTCCCTGGATGTGTTTATGCCAGTCGACGAGGGGGAAACAGACGGTGAATGTTGATGCGATAACCTTTGCGAAGATGAGGACGCGTATGAGGAGTGCGGGTTACGACAATCTTCCGAGTCCGAATCCGCGTTAATTTTAGTTCGGTGCCGTTGTTGAGAGTGATACGGTGTCTTGTGGTGGGACGACGATGCCCCAGTCGCGGCAGTGAAGGCGGCGGCAGCAGCGGCTGCAACGGCCACTGCCTGCTTCTGAAGTTGCGTCATGGCTCTGAAAATAATTTAAATAAAAAATCGGTTGAAGGTCAATTAAGTGGTCTAGAATATGACAATATACAAGATAGTATCATACATAGAAGCTTCTTTTATCCTTTGCAAAGACAAGAGCGCCGTAGCGTTGTTTCTCGCGGCTTGCGCGGCAGCATGAGCAGCGGCTGCCGTCTGTTCGGGTGTAAGGTGACCCTCGGATATCGCGGCGAGGTCCGTGTTGATTCCTAAGGCGTCTAATGGCGAGAACCGCGCGTTATTGCTTGACGAACTCATATTCATAGATAACGCGGACGGAGATAGTCTAAAACGATTGCTGGGAAGCCGGTGCCCACCTCTGACTTGCACGAGAGAACTCTGCGCCGCGTCTAAACACATAGCGGCGGCTTCTTCAAGTTTGCGTAATTGTCTCTGAGTACTGATCGCCACTGCGTCAAGCTTTAAAACGTCTTTCGTGTCGTTCAAAACCACATTCTCGTCCAATTCCGTACTTTCTTCTTCGTCGTCTACAACGTCCAAGCTCTCATCCGTTGACGAATCGTCTGAAAATATTTTTAATACTGTTACATTTATATAGTAGAGACCACACTGAGTTTCACACATTCATTAGGAAATTATAGTTCAATATTCATAGTTAAAACGAATAAATTCATAAGCCAGTTACGGCCATCGCGAACATATTTCTTATCGAGGGCGTAGAACAAAGCGGCAAACGCGAACGCCACGGTTTAATAGAATCCGCCCACCTGTCATTTTTAATCAAGACCTACATGATAATTATAGCTTATTCGAGCTAACATTGTAGCGAACCATTCCTTATTTTAAAACCTTTTTCCGTTCAAATGCCTTTAACGTTTGACTTACCCTTCTCAATCTTGATTTCTTTTTCAGCCACGTTCCTGGGTGAAGGGGGCCTTTTGTCCGTGGTGCTTGATCGGTGGGCTTCTACGGGCGAAGGAAAGGAGGAGGAAGATGGACTTGGCGGTTCCTCTTTGACCGGAGAAAAATGACTCCTGAGTGGGTGGTGCCGCGAGGCCAACCGTTTACTTTGGCTACTCGTAAAGTGGTGTACGCGACGTAATTGGCGCCATTTATGAGACAATTTGCCACTCTCTTCCATGATCGCATCGGAAGGTCCCTGAGGGTTAGTCGATGACGTGCTAGTGGTTCCCGGGGACCTGGAGTCGTTGTTGGCTTTCGATGGCGAGTAGCCACGCTGCTGAACTAAGGTAGGCGACTTCGTAGATGGATTATTTTTGCAGGAGAGGTCAACAGGTTCCATCTGAATTGGTGGGCATTCTGCCTGAAATTTGTACAGAGATGATTATAACACCCACGAAAACTTTATTTATAATATAAATAAGAATGTACCTCTTCTGACGTCATATCAGGGTCTTTTTTAAGTCTCAGTCTTGATTCCAATTTGGAAGGGAAACGCGCAACGGCCACGAGGGGTAACTCTCCGTCCAACAAGGTGCTGGAATTGAAGCTGAGGTTCTTGGAATTTACTGGAGAGGTGGGAGGGGTTGAAAACCCCCCCTCCTCCGGCAAGCAGGATGCCGAAATGTGGTTTTCGCCAAAGGGTGACCAAAGGTAGGAACGCTCGGTAGGCGAAGGAGTTTCGGAGGTAGGACGGTACCCGTTCTTGGCTTTGTCCGACAAGAAGAGCTCCAATGGAGAATCGCGTTTCAGGCTGCGGCTGGGGGAAAGCGTGTGGCGCAGCTGGTGCCGCTCGTGGGCGCTCAGCGAAATGGCCCCCTGCAGACGCTGTAAAGACAAGAAAACCTAATGGTCAACAACAAAATACCAGCAAAGAAACTCGCAACCTAATCCACAATTCGCCAATTCCCAATCTATTATATCTCCATTTTAAAAAGCTGTATTCATAAAGTGTATACGTCTTTTCTTTTCTTTTTTTTTGGTTTAAAATGAAAACTTAAATTAATGGTGTCTCTATCATCTATTTCTAATATAATCGTGACTCGAAACGACATCGGATTAACCTTTTAGCTCAACGTTCTTAAAATTCGAAAACATCACCCAAAAAAAGGGGGTGATAAAAACGGAATTTCGGCTATCAGATATCGAAACTTGGAAAGAGTTGAGAGAAATTCGCCTCGAGCACGATTTCATTCTAATAAATGCCCCAAACTATTGACCTAAACTTATCACGAAAAATAATATATTCTAGAAAAATATGGGACGAAGTACAGTGTTCTCAAATCACGAGGAGAGTTGGTCCAGTATCTACAAACTGACCCGCAAATATAAAAATTATATCGATTCGTGCCTTAACAGTAATTTGGGAAACAAGCTCTATCGTCTACGCAAACACGATCAAACTACTTTCTCTTTTCATTCTTTCAGCGATCTTGGAGGAATATATTAAGCATTATTTAGTAGCTCTAGATTCCTCAATTTATTCCGCGGTAAACTCCTTAAAAATGTTAACCGTAACTCTTCCAGTTAATTCTTCCAAGCACAAACAAGCAACTTTCGATGGTGTTCTGTTATTAAAATTTATCGGGTATTGCTTTTGAAGAAATAAAAAAAAATTAGAACGGTCCATCGACGTAATATAAAAACAAGCCAGACTGGGTTCGTGTTTCCCAAATAAAAATGAAGACGAGATAGCCCATGAACGTCGCTTTTCTCTGGAACTAGTCCACATCATTGATACGAGTTTCGCGGAGCTTTCTTGAATATTTCATGATTTACGAATGTTAGGTTAAAGTTCAAACTCAACATTTATTGATGTAGTGCTCGATTCTGAATTTCCAGTTTGTAATTTTTGGCCTCGCACGGTAACTGTTAATATTCTAAAAATTCTCAAACTAAGAATGGTGCTTAAGTTTACTGAAGCTAGTAATGCACCAACTAGATGGCGTAGGACATTTAAAATATTCTTAAATGAATTTTGAATGAACCGTAGGCTTTGCGATTAAATTATTCTGAGAGAGCGGTAGCTCTCTTAGATAAGACTTCATACTGCCTCTAATTATCATAGTCCTATCGAGCCTACGAAATCTTCGGTCCTAAAATCTCTATAAGTATGCGTTTACCAATGTCTAAGGGAGACAAGGGAACGAAGACTATAAATCAAAATAATGTGACTTTACCACTGGATGTCACTCTCGCAAATCGCGAAAGAGCAACTCCACCATGTGATGTCCCTCACGCGACTCCCCCACGTAATGTGACTGTCCCTGTCGCGAATCACGACGGCGAGACTTAACCACGTGACTTCCCTCTCGCGAATCAAGACGGTGCGACTTAACCACGTGACTTCCCTCTCGCGAATCACGACGGTGCGACTTAACCACGTGACTTCCCTCTCGCGAATCACGACGGTGCGACTTCACCACGTGACGTATGCACTGGCGTTTCGAACAAGCTATTGAAGAAACTACCGCTTATCCTTTGTACTATTCCAAACCAAAACAAAATGTGAGTCATGGCCTACTGTGTCTTTTGTTTCCGGCAAATCCGCGACCATAAGCTTTTGAAGCTACTCTATAAGAGAACTACACCTCTAGGAGACGCCCCTCAACCCTTTTTTACGCGTACAGTAACGCTTAAACCTAATTAATATCAAAACTATCACGATTACATCGAAAACGTTCAGAACCAATTTAATAGTTATTATAGCAATTTCAGTAATACTAAACGACAAACAAAATCTCTCTAGACATTCGCTATAGATGAAGAAAACAAATCACGATTCCGCATCAAAAACGTTTTGAAATTTCTTCACGAAATAGAAAGTAGGAACCATACCATTATACGAGGCTAAAGCAGCGCCGTGTAAATCATAGTTGCCCGTTTTACACAACCCCTTCTTTTCCAAAAAGAAAGAAAAAAATAATAATAATAAAACACTGAATGTAATGGCGCAGCCCAGATAAATAATTGAAAAGAAAAATACGCTTCAACAACGCCATACTATCAAAAATTGGAGTAAATGTTATGGGCGTATTTCGAGAATATTACTTGTTTATTAAAATAAAATAAGAAAAACTGAAAACATGCAATTTATTCCCCACGTGTGAAAACAATGGAGCTTAATGTTAAAAATGAGTGGTAACGTTTCACTTATTCGCGAGGAGTTGCGTAAATAACAAGTTCTTTTTAATTTAAGAAAGAGGGTACAATTTAATTTTAAATGATATTTTAAACTTTTAATAGTTACTTATATAGTAACATAATATCAAAAGTGGGTTGCTTAGCGAGGAGTGTTTAGCATGAAAATAAATTAAAATTATAGGGCGCTTGGTGGCAGTTCATTCCATATATGTTTATTGATGGGCTTGGAATCACTTTTTCTTTGTTATAACATGAGTTTATAAGATATGTTACATAAGTATGACACTTCCTATACTTCTTAATGCTAGAGACTTAGTGAGAACTACCTCGAGAATTGACTATACTCGGTTAATTTTCCTCTTTAATCTGTACTAAGACTTAAACGTACCTAACCAGGCGTCTCTTTACGAGAATCTATTACGTTTCACCTACGTCAATTCACGACAAGCTCTCCATAACCAGGGACAAACTTATGGAACATATATTACGAACTTATGGTTCTAATATAAAAATTCCCGCGCAATTTCTGAAAACTACACTTACGCTATGAGCATCTTAAATTAATTTACGTAGCAGCGCGTGGTTTCATAGAAATTTTTAAAGTTTTCAGAAGCTTGTTCTCAATTTAAAATTTTTTATGTGAAGGCTGCATGGCAAATTATTCTAGAACTCGCCTCTTTATAGCTCCTGCAGGCTGACTACGAAATAATTTTTTTTCTTCGCGACTGCTTTCAATATAGACCATTTCGACGTAAAAAAGGGGGTAGATAACCCCTCAGTATCGGGACATACAAGAGGGTTGACACATTGCAGTTTTTGCGCTCTGTAATGAAACCAAAAGCCTTAAGCGCAGGCGCCGAGAAGCGAAATGGAAGGCAGCTTTTCCCTCTTAGTTATATCAAAATGTGTATTGAATTTCTTCACTTTTGATCCTAGAGTTGTACTCAGTTTGGAAAAGAAAAATAAAAAAGAAAAAGAATTTGATTGAGGGAGTCTGCCGTCTGCCGCGCCGAAAAAATCTTTTCTTTAGAAATTTTTTGGGGAAAAAAAGTAGGACTAGGCTTAAATGTTTTGTAAAAGTCGCTGCGGTTGTAGAGGGATAGAGTATGAAGTAGATTGTGTGTAATAGAGTATAGAAAAGAAGGGAGAAAAGAGGCTAGGGCAAGGGGTCCTCCTCAAAAACGCCATCTGGCGTCTGTCTGGGACTTCATTGTCCCATTACCCAGGCACACACACACCCGGCCCCACCCTGCCATCACCCCGAACTCCCGGGCACCCCAATCTGAATAATTTCAATAGCTTGTTCGCATCTTATATATCTACGCTAGATTAAATAATCTTTTCATCATCTCAAGAATAAACAATAAATGAAGCTGATTCTTCAGATCATTCCATATTCTTAAGCTTTCTAGATGATCAGTCGTTGCAACCTAAATTGGGTAAAACTAAAAATGACCAAAAATAAGTTAAAAAGAGGCGCCAATCAGCAAGTCGTGGGCACCAAAATCTGAATGCTTGGTGGGGATACTGGCCAGGTACAGAAACGTCTAACGCTGTACTTTGTGCGTAACATATTCCAAGTTTGAAGTTTTGACGGTATGTGCTTCTGAAATAAAGAGGATCTACTCTAATTTGTAGAGGGATAGCCCTCGGGGCCACAAACATTCAAACGGAGCAGAATACATACAACACCACCACGTTTGTCTGTCGTTATCGCTGTTGAGTGCGAACGGGCACAAAGGTAAGATGGTGGGGTTGATTTAGAGTTCTTGGCGGTACCAACGACCGCCGAGAATGAAAAAGGAAGAAGCAGTCAGCGTGGGGCACCGTTTAGGGGGAGTCCCCGAGAATAACCCCCGAAAAAATCGGAGGAGTCTGGTGGTGGGCCAAGTGAAAACGGGACGAGACGTTTCCGGAGAGAGGGTGAGGTGAACCTGGAGGGTCAAGCCCATATGTTGTTTATGGCATTCTGCGAGCGAGCGAGCGGCAGCAGCCGCGCTGCTATACGCCCCTCTCTGACCCACCACTACTGATAACCGATCCCATTTAAAGATTAATTACCATCCCCGGCATCACCGCCGCGGAACTGATCGCGTTAAAATAGACTCATTTACCATAGAATTCCAACTAACCAACCTCGCTTCTCTCGCTCGCTCGCTACCCATTAACTCATTACTAATAACCACTCCAAAAAAAAAATTGATTGGAAAAATAATATATTCATGCAGATATTTTGTTTAATTTACATACAAAGGATAAATTAATAGTCGTAGTTCTCGCATAATATTGGAATATCCCTATTTAACAAAGAAAATCCGTCGTATTATTAACTCAATTCGATAAAAGCTTGAAATCCCAAAATAATAATAGTGATGTTCGAAGGAAAGCTTGAGACAACTTATTCTTAACCCTTGGAAAATCTGATCATTATTTACCCATTTATAGATAAAACTCGAAAACCCTGCTTGTTGTTTACCCTTTTATAGATAAAACTCGAAAACCCTGCTTATTATTTACCCTTTTAGAGATAAAATTCGAAAACCCTGCTTATTATTTACCCTTTTAGAGATAAAATTCGAAAGCCCTGCTTATTATTTACCCTTTTAGAGATTAAACTCGAAAACCCTGCTTATTATTTACCTTTTTAGAGATAGAACTCGAAACACTGCATATTATGTCTCCTTTCAAAGATAAAACTCGAACAACCCCAACTAATTATTAAACCTATTCGATAGAAATATTGAAAACCGAACTATTATCAACCATAAACGAGAGGTGAGCTTTAAAACCCAGCTTATAATTTATCCTATTCATAAAAGAGATTCAAAAACCCAATAAAAATATTAACCCTATTCGACTGAAAGCTTGAAAATTAAACTTATCATGACACTGTAATGATAATAATCAATAAAACCGTCTTTTCGAGAAAGATTATACCCAAAATATGGTGTCCAAACTTTGGAGATATCACATGATATTAGGCGCGAGTCATAAGGAAAATTGGTTAAGGAATAGAAACAACTTTTAATTGGTTGGATTTAGTTCTGAAAAATAATTTATTAAGATACGTTCGTTGTTTCTATTCCGTATACCCTATTTTCTGGCAACTTTTTAAAAGACTGGATTAGCTGTTTCAGTTTAAGGACTGGGCTCTGTAAACTCGAATTGGCACTAATCGTCTAAAACTAATAGCTTCGGGGTAAATCGTTTTCGACCTAATTGAGATTGATTGATTTAGGTTCTTAAAGGCTTAAGGTGCTATTTTAAATGGATTTTATTACTCCAAACAAAGAAAAGTTCATTTTGTTTAATTCTGTACTAACTTAACTCTATATACTCAGTGTTCGTATACGAACAAAGTGAAGACTTGGAAAATAACGGGAATTGGTTTAGACTTTGCAAAAAGTCAGGGAAAATTATAATTATCTTGAAAAATCTGGGAAAATTTTTAATGCATAAAATGCAGGGACATTACGTTCAATTTATATCTAACACCCTAAAATTGTACAATAAGTCCCTTTTACAGGGTATCTGTATCTTTTACAGTAAGTCTGGCATAAATTAAGGGGAATGTTAATGTTCTTTGGGCGATTTTGAGTGGAAAATATCATAGAACATTTTCGACCCAAAATCACCCACAGAACATTAACAGTCCCCTTAATTTACGCCAGACTTATCAGAAACTACCTGTATATACATACATGTTATGCTAATGAGCTCTAAAATAATCATTTATACGATTTAAGGCCTTCGTGAAACGTACAAGGTAAGAACCTTAACATCAGAGTGTAACTGTTTTTATAGAACTCCGTTTATCGCGATTAGAAATAAATAAATCAAAATTTAACACAAATAGATTAAGTGCACCGTTTGACATGTATCTACAATATTCGTGATTTTAAATTCTATTTACCCGTAATTGCTTATTTACACACACACACTTATAGCATAACAAAAGAAGAACGAATCAATCCGATTGCCACAAAACGACTTACTATACGATTAAAATTGCCCAATATAAATAATTTCGTTTCCTAAATAAAGGACTAGTTTTTAAGGGCATGCCCGAAGGAGAAAATTTATTATAACGAATTAAGCAATTACTCGAATTATCAACAAAGTCTGGACCTAGTCTGCGCTATTTCAAACGACTTCGACGCATAATCGATGTTATTTGTGTCGTTTGCAACATTTCTTTGTGGTGAAAAACGTCTTTCGATTCTGTTGTAACCACAGATTTCAAGGGATTGGCGCCAAAATGTATACGTCTAAAATTCCTTAAGTTTTGAAATACTTGTACATCTTAAACTAAATATGGATGTGAAAAGCAGCCGTGGTCAATTTCTTAGATTTCATGGCATTTTAATTTGAATATCAATTAGTTTCATCATAAGTTTAAAAGATATATTCCATAAGCATGACACTACCTATACTTCGTGAATCGTAATGCTAGAGACTTAACTGAGAGCTAGTTCGATAACGACAAGCGAGAATTGACTATACTCGGTTAATTTTGCAGTCCATCTTCCTATTTGGTCTGCACTATGCCTATGTCAGCGACTCACCAGACGTCGCTTTAAGAGAATTTTAGACGTTTCACCTGCGTCAATTCATGACAAGTTCTCAGTAACCACTGACAAACTTATGGAACATATCTTACGAACTTATGTGGTTTCATCAAATTGTTTATGAAAATAACTAGACTATAAACCAGGTTTAGTTTCTAAAATTAGGTAAATATTTACAAGGTGGTTATAGTTATTTTGCTCAGGTTTTTCCTATTTATATTGAACCATTCTTAATCCGCAAAATTTGAGATGAAGAATTATCTCCACAAAAAAAAGTGCCCGAAGCGACCACTAACTTTATAAATATCGCTTAGAAGGTTGACATGGTCATACTTAACTTATTTGGAGGACCACCCCGTGTGTTATAACTATATATATTTTTCTTCCCAAATTAATATTGCGTGACAACTCAATTTTAACGTGTCCTTTGCTTCACGATTAAACGATAAAAAGTTATAATTTAATGATAGTAAAATTTATAAATGACGCTATATAGTTTCAAAGACGTACTTATTTAATCCGAGTTTTTTTAAGCTCATTAGCATATAATCAAGGTAGTTTTGAACATTAATTTTAATCCAGATAAGAAAAGCATTTGATATGGAACCATTGGTTTTAGCGCATTAATAGCTAACGGGTTAAGGAATAGGAACATCATCAAAGAAAATTGTCAAAGATCTAGGGTTCATATCTGTTTTCTAATATAGCTCCCAAGAAGTAAAACGAAGTCAGGGCTTTAACACTTCAAATCGTAAACAGCGTCTATTCCTACATGTCTAATTTCACAGGGTCTACAGGCGTAGGGTAATGAGTAGTTGAGGATACATTTCGACATATCTTTAGTTTAAAACATAGTAGACTTTTCTCACAAAAACTTATTTTGAAATTATCTTCCTCGATTCTAAAATGGTGAAGAAATCCCCAAAAGAAAATAAATTTTAAGCTGATTTCGAAAGATAATAGAACGTAACATAAAGACGATCGGGGCCTAAGAAAAACGTCCACCACTAAAAACTGTACAATGTAATCAATGATCTGAAGATATACAAGGACCATATCGTTGCTCTTGATGCGTGTCAAGTCGTTTTATTTCTACTTCAGGGTTTTCATTTTCTAAAGTCCCCGGAGCTATTCTACCGTGAATTCTGGTTTACCCATCAGGTAAAAGCGTAAGCGTTATAGGTAGCATCGCGGTATTACGGTCAGAGGACAAGTATATCCTATTTGGCGACTTTACAAATCGCGTTTTTTAAATGAAACTGCCAAATTGTCGAGATTAACTAATCGTTAAAAATAATCGAAAAAAGAAGACCGATGTTCAAGACGAATTAGTCAATTGGATTACACCATGTGTTACTTGTCCGTCTAATGCAAGTCATTACCGCAAATGAATACACCATGTGTACTAGAGTGGCATGCAAAAAAAGAGCACTTTCTACAAGCTTTCTGGCCACTTGTCATGCTTAGAAAAAAATCAAAGTTAAAAGCAATGAAAGCCATGCAACGATATGACGTTGTCTTACCATGAGAGAGCTCAATTCCACTTTGAAATTTTTGGGTAATGTTTAATTTCACAATTTTCACAATGTCGATTATTTACGTCTAGGTTTTGAGTAATCCTTTTATCACACGCACGACAATGACGTTTCAGGGTTGATATACCCTTATGATTATTATTATAAATTCAAGGTACACAGCCTGTCGTGGCAGTCAACGCGCACCGTCGGATATTTACTCCCCATCAACGAGTTTTCGTATCAACCGTTTCGTTCATCGATTCGATTAAACGATGAGGTAGACCGGGAAGCTTTGAGATTAAATAAATTATCCAGACGAGAGAAAAAAACAAACAAAAACTAAAGCGACGTAAAATCGAAGACCGTTTTTCCCCAAAACAAAACGTGTTCGGATCGGTAGCACGTGCTTTGGTGCGGCAAAACCCAAAACAAGTACGCGGTCGTCGCGAGGCGAGATCCTAATCGTATCGCTGTTGTTCGAGATCGAGCTCGAGCCTCGAGATCATCCGAAATACGGGCGGGGGAAGATTAGTACCGGGCTAAAAAAATTAGAAAGAAAAAAAAATGAAAAGAAAGAAAACGCAAAATTGTCCGCCAGACTTCTTCGCGCGAGAATCCGTGCGAGACTGAGAAATTTCTTCTGGCGAGAGTTCAAATTCTGCCATCCGCGTCTATAAAATTCGTAGATCCCGGGTGGGATGAGATGCCTCGCGCAACATCCAAAGTTGCCTCTCTCTCTCTTTCTCCCTCGCAACCTCGCTCGATGGACAATTTTTCCCCAAAACCCCCTCAACCGCCTCAACACCCCTACAGGGGTGGAGATGAGGTTGGTGAAAAAGTGGTAAAAGAAGCGGGTGGATCTCCTATGGGGGATTAAAAGGGGAGTGAGATGAGGTAGGGGGAGGCGAATTAAACCGGGTAAGGAAGAGAGAGAGAGAGAGAGAGATGAAATTAAGCTAGATGGAGGGTTGGGGAGGGTGACGGTTGAGTTGCGAGACGCAGGGGGGGGGTGGTGGGTTAGGAGGAAAGGTCGTTTGGGTACCTCCCTCGGGTTGAAAAGAGGGTGCGAAGGTGATAAGGGGGAGAGGAGGAAATAAATAAGGGAAAAAGAGATTGTGCTTGGGGATCGAGCGAGGGTTTCTAAAGCCAGTCTAGATGTACTAAAGAGCGCATCAACAAGCAGTACGTATACTCGGTTATTTGCCGGACTATCATCGACGAGAACTTCGTGGCTCGCCAGGTGAGGAAGCAGATAATATATTTCGTCCAAGCACTTCTGGTTGATTTACTCTTGATGTGAGGGTGCAAAGAAAGAGATGAAAATCTTCCTCATCGTCGTCGTCGGGCAGCGCCCTCCAACGACCAACGGCTGCGTCTAAGTTTGGGATGAGGAAAAAAATACCACTCAAAGCGGCTCTCCTCGACCCCTAATCCGACCTCGTGAGGAAAACTCCCCTAAAAGTGCCAAGGAACAATAATAATAACGAAGGCGGCGTAGGCCGAGAAGACTCAGCGACGCGCACGCGAGGGACCATTCCTAAAGTACTACCCTTCATAACTGAAGTGATGGAGCATAATTAATTTTTACCAACGTGCTAATTAACCAACCGAAGAGGGGTTTTAAAAACGTTTATCGCAAATTTGGCCCTTGGGTTATTTACCTTGAACTATGGATTTTTACTTTGGAATGCTCTAACGAGTTTCGAACGAGGGCCCCAACAAGCGAGAGCGTGGGCATAAAATCCCCAAAAATCGTAAATTTTTCTCGTTGGCATTTCCTCACGTCATGCCGCCCCCGTACCATCAAGAGTATGTCCAGAGTCGTCACGGCGTACAATACCAGCATGAGTTTTGAAGCTTGGGTATAAGATAAAATGTACCTCGTACATCACGTGGAATTGATTTTTATAGGATCAACGAGGGGGAATAATATTACGTTAACGGGTGTTAAGAATATATCAGGGATCCGCACCTGGTAATTTGGACGCGACTGGTAATCATAGGCTTTTGGCTTTCGTAGAGCTTCTGAAAGTAGTTGACGGTAATTCTCCGTGGATTTTCAGAGGAGGTGGAAGTCACTTAGCTCTAATTTCTTTTCAACCATATCTATTAGGCGGCCAAACAGAGGTTGTTGGTTTGTCTAAGGCCTGGTGAATACTATGACATTGTCGTTTGAGGTTCAGCTGACTTCTGGTTCTATTTAATGCTTTTGTAGTATATTTTGCACAATACATATTTCTTTCAAATGAAACCAAGGCGCGACACAGGGAATGCATGTGGTACCAAGATGATACTTTGAGGCAAGTGTCTTACCCCTTATCGAAGTACCATCTTACACAGTTAAAAAGGGGGAAAGAGAATGCCTATGTCACTTCTATATAGTTTTTCCTGTTCTTAGATGTAAATAAGGATAAAATAATTATTTTTCAATTATTCAATTACACCATCGTACTGTACAACAGCGAGAACTTGACGGAAGTCACTAAATTGCACGTACGTGGTCCAGTTTTGCCTTTTCAGTTAATAAACGTCTAAACCTTAGTCCAGCCCTTTTAACACTTAAAGAAGGGACTTCATTACCACCCCAGGAAACAATTTCGCCATAGGCATCGAGAAAGAGGTGGTCGGCCACCCAAAAGGACATTGCTTTTAAAGTAGGTTAGAGAGAGAGACATAGTGGAAGCAAAGGGAGAACTTTCCATCAATTCTTATTAATAACCGGAGAAGCGCGACTAATTCGAGGGTGTGAAGTAATCGCGAGCTCCTTCGGCGATAAATAAGAATTTTTTGGGCGGCTAACCCCCACGTGACTTTCATCCGGGAACGGCTTGGCGCGTGGCGAGCGGAACGTGCCTTCAATTTGCACTGCACGAGCCTTTCAAACCCGGATAGATTTCTTTTCGCCAAAAACCGCAACACGCCCCGAAAAATTATTTCTCCTTTCTTATTCTTCGGGCGTCTTCTCCCTTCCTGCGCCGTACCACCACCACCACCACGTCTTTCGCGTCTCTTACGACATTTCAAGGGATTATGTAACAAAACCCTCCTGGCTGTCAGAAGTTCAGGACGTTTCCCCGTTAGAAACATCCAAGCTTTACCATTTCATAAATTTACTCCATAAAAAATTACGCGCCGCGTAAACGTTTGTCCTTAAGTAACGTTTAGTTTTCTTATTTAAACTATATACTTCTCCTAAAGGATTCAAGAATAAATTTTGCCACGGTAAAAAGCATGATACGCCATGCGCATCTTGTTCGTCTTTAACATCTCCAGTCTAAACCTGACGCATAAGCTTACCGACGAGTATTTTACAAAAACGGTTCAAACGAAAAAGGTTTCGTACAGTTCAGAAACCTAAAATAGCTGCAAACCCACTCAAAACTTTTTTTCTTCTAAGTATCACAACCCAAAACACTGCAGTCGTACCATCCTCATCCTTGTCATAGATGTGCTACAGGATGTCCGCTCGCTAGGCGGGTCGGGTCATTTGAAGTCTATTACGTTTCCATTCAATTTAACAAAAAGTTTTCCTCTCGTAATTTTGTAAAACAAATTTAGCCGGTACTAAAAATACCACTAGGATCGAGTTGAAAATTATTAATTTATGTTAGACATTTTATGTTTAAAATATCCAGGTTTATAGGTAAACTACCCGATTTACATAAAGGTATAAGTCTATCATACTCTTGATAAGTTTGCGTCGCAAGTATATTTGCTGAGAGCACACATCCTTTATAAAAGGGTTTAGGGGCGTCTCCAGGTGGCGGATTAACCTGAAACTTTGATCTCTACCCTTAATTCGATTACAACAATGAAGCAATCACAGTAGAACATGCCTCGGTTCTGTCCCGATTTGTAGAAGAAACATTCAAATGACTAACGCTCTGCAGACTCGTATAGACAGTTCTGATTCAATCAGCCCCTTCGGCAGACCCATACTTATATATAATAGGGTTACGATAAAAGTTTAAAAGTTCGCATCTTATTTCTCAACCCTATTTCTTGGTAAGATGGTGAAGCACCAAACGAATATTTAACTAATGATATTTTGTAATCTATCAGCGTGCTAGCCAAATGTATAGTCTACATAGTTTTCAGACTAGAAGGATTGACACCACTTACACCAGGAGGCCATGCTATTTGGAGGACAAAGTGAAGTACAAAGTAGCCTTGCCTCCTGGTTTAAATGGTAACAATCCTTCAACAGTCTTTAAGCTATGTACAGGGTTCACTTTTCATTAACATTCAGAACTAACGAAAAATGTTCCCAAAACAAAATTACCACCTGAAAAATTATTGATCTATTCACAACTTCAATTAAAAATAATCATTGCGTTGTGGCCAATCCCGCAACCTTCCAGGGACCTCTGAAATTTTACAAAAATAGACCCTAATAGTTCTTGGCAGACTATCATAACGTCAATTTACTCTGAACATTAAAACCAGTCCAGTAATGGATTGAACAAATTCGTGAGGTTGAAAACCACATAAAACCCCAAGCCGCGGACTAGTCCGATTATTTCTTCTTCAAATCGAGAACAACGCTGTACACTCCCAAATTATCATCATATCGGGGTGTCTTAGGGCATCTCTCAACGCTTTAATCCGAGGATTATTAAGTATTTAGTAATCAACCGAAACCAAGTTAAAATATGTATCAAAGTGAAGTATGGTTAATTCAAAAGGAAAACCTTTAATTCCATCATTTTCGAAACTAAAACCTAATTTTCTTGGAGTAAAATTTGACCGAAATGGGTGCGGTAGACACGTACGTCCCTCCAAACTCTCCGTCAGAATTACCAAGGAGAATTTAGGAATGCAGTTGTTGCTCCATCGCTTCTAGCAATGATTATACTAGCAAAGGTCTTACTGTTACTGTTCATGCTCCTTGGTCATTCCAGAGCAAAGAGAAGAGAGCCATAATAAGGAATGGAAGAAAGATGGAGACGAAATGGGTGTGCGGGTGGCGAGGGTGGGTAAGACATCCGGGGAACGTGCCTTCTCCCTCCAAAATTTGAAAAGTGAAACTTTAAAAGACTCAGGGAGTGGTGTTGGTGGTGGTGGTGGTATACACGCGGTTTTGTAAGAAAGAAGAAAGACTTATGGAGAGCCCAAAAGAGAGGGTATAGGTGCGGCTGCAGGGTAGTAGCTGGGGGGAGGGGGCAATTAATTTCAAGAATGGCCCTCTCTCCTGATAAAATATATAGCTCTCATTTTCTAGTTCTAGTTTCTCCGAGTTCTTGAGATGTCCCGCGCAGCTAGTGATGTCTTACGTATGTAAAATTAATCAAACGTTACGAGATTGGGGCGTTAACTTCATCAAGGATCCTTAAAAGATATGACCAACAATTGATGACAGGTTTAACGTAATATACCGTGCACTTTGAAATTGATAAATTTCGGAAATAGTTTTGTTATTTAATTTAATTTTTGATTGCCAGGAAAAAACGTTTGTGGTTGGATTAATTATTTTGGTTACAATTAGGCCTACTAAGCGAAAACGTTTGTTGGTTGCAGAATTGTTGTTACAATATCCTAAGTATCGTACAAACTTAGGATATTGTTGTGGTTGGATTAAATATTTTGGTTACAATAACTATTAAGCCTAAACGTTTATTGGTTGCAGAGCACTTAGAATATTGGAAGAAAGCAGAGAAATAATTTTTGGAAGCCTGTAGGTCAGGTTATGCTTCAAATTTCCGACTCCGGTGCGAGAGGAAAAGGTAGAAAGTGAAAAGAAAATAATTTACCATAAATTAAAACGGGAACGGGGTTGATGTTTAATCTCGATAAGATCCCTAAGGATTACTTTGCATAAAATTACGACTTCATTTACTTTTCTAATAGGAATTTTATAGCAGAATTTTTAGGCGAGGCCCAGAGGGGAAATAGGAATTTAATCAACTAAATTTCTCCGTGAAATACCGGCTTTGCATGCCACACCCCCTGAAATCTGTAATAATGTATAATTCAACCTAATATATCTTTGACAGAGCGTCGCCATAAATTTTAAACCATATTTCATAGGTATACTTTCATATTGGATTTCTTGTCGTAAGCTCTTAAAATGTGACTTAGTTAATATAACAGAGAAAATTCAATTATACTAATTTTAGCAGTTAACGCTATTGGCACGTTACTGACTGACAGGCAAAAGATACGGTCATTCTTTCAATCCTGCGCTCTAGGCGTTTTCGATACTGAGAGTGCGCAAACAGCGCAATACAGGAACCCCCTTACTGAGGGTTGCCCTAGACCCCTTTTTTACATCGAAGAGGCTGATACCGTGATCAGGCGTTGGTATGTTCTCATGGAAACCCAGGATAGGTTCTTGGGTCTGATAAGGGTTCTTGGTTAAACTGCAATGTTTATAAAGATATACCGGAACTGGCTGTTTATAATCTTTAATTAAAAGACAGGGAAAAATACCCACTATGGGTTGAGGTGGTTTTCTATATAATTCCATATTCTCCTAACATTTTAAGGTTGCGTTCGTGCTCGGATGGCAAAGATTTTTTTTTTATTTTAAGGGTGGGGGTGCTGAGGGGGAGGGGGTAACGACAACCAACTCCCACGCGAGTCGCCATTCTATCACGCAGCGGGACTTCGGCGGCCACCTAGCGGCACGCTGCCCGACCCCAAGAAAAAAATATTTTAAGAGAAAAAATTAATGATTTTTCGTGAGCGCCATAAAGCATGCTCAGAATTCTCGAGTTATCTTCTTAAGCTGGGTTCAACCAGTAATCTACAATGTAGACCCTAAACTTTCCAAAAAAAATTCTGAAAAGTTAAACCTGGGATATAACTAAAATAAGGACATGATTCTGAAATTAAGGAACCTACAGTTACAGAAAGTGTGCAGACAAGTGTTGTATGCCATTCACGAGTGATATTGAACCGCTATCTACAACATGGACTGAAAAGCTTGTAGTTCAGTGATCATTCAGTACCAAACCTGCAGTAGATGCTTTCACAAATTACTGGCAAGCGCGTGTTGAACCTTGCCTCGGAACTCACGTTTATACCAACCAACCAACTAAATCATTCTGTTAGAAAGACATCCGAATTACGTCGTGACGGATAGTACCGAAGCCCGTCCCACAAAACCCGCCTACAAATAACCATTGGAGACACAATTATTCCAATTAACTGTATGAATTCCTTTCCCCAAACCATTAATCTCACCAATAACGTCATCGTAAATGAATGAATTCTCAGTATCAATATATGAATTTGTCTATACAACATTCCTAATCCTACGCAGTACACATTTCAATCACATCCTTGTTTCATTACATCCAATCTTAAACGAAGGCTTGATGCCCTAAGTCGGGAGCGTGATTACTTGCCTCGGTATAATTTATTATCCTCTAAAACCATAGATGCAAGTACGCCACAGAAAAAATAAAAAAGAAATTATATAAAAAAGGTTTGCATTTTCCTATAAAGTTAAAGTTGTCTTTAGTACACACAAGAAGTGATATCTAGTTTATTAGGTAGAGGGTTTAAGAGGCCTAAGTATTCGCGCGCCATAGTCCCAGTCCCCCTTTCAAAATACAAGGGGGGACGTAAAAGGAGACCGGGCTATTTCGCCTCTTCTCAGTCGGAAAATATGACTGTAATTTTCGTCATTCGCGTCGCGCTGACGTGAGTTTTCAAGAACCAATGAGATGCTGGTTGTAATTTAGAGGCGGGGATTAACTCCGGACCTACGTTTGGACTGGAGATAGATAAAGCTAGAAATGTGGCGAATTTACACCTTCTAGATATCACTTCTTGGTATACACATTCGCTATATCGCATCCGCCATTGGAGAGAAAATTACTAATTGAACTCCAGAATGGAACCAACCCACTTTTTCGAATTTTCTACGTTTTGTTCCGGTATTGTTCCTATGTACAATAAAATAGAATAAAATATTCTCGAGGGCATTTCGGGTTCGACCCCCGACTACGAGAAATTTTGAGAATGTCGACAGTCCAATTTAATATAGCCTACGTTATGGGAGGGGTAAAGAATAATTTTTTATTTATTTTTTCTTTTTGAGAATATAGACAAGAGTCCCAGAATTAATCGATGTAATATCGCCCAGTGATATATGGCCCTATTCAATCTGGGTAAAGCTGTATAGTCCCTTAGCTCCTTGGAAAACACTAAATTCTAAAAATAATTATGTACAACTTGATACTACCACCAATAAATTATTTTCTGATGAATTGTTTTTAGCGTTGTATTTGAATTAATTTATCCGGTTTTAATAAGGTGCTAATTAACTATATCAGCTAATAAAATAATTGTGTTTTCGGTTATTTAGTTTTGGCCCGAAGGTATCCAACAATAATATCAGGATTTTTTTTCTTTATTAAATAAGTAAAGCACGTTTTGAATATATAAAGAAAAATTTAAATCGAAAAAATTGTTATTGGTTTGTTTCGAACTTTCGTTTTTTCGAAATAATTTAACGTCTATAATGACCCAGAAACCAGTTGATATTTACTAACGATAATAATTTACATTACATTTTAAAATATTTTAAAGGAAAAGTCGCGATCGAACTTTTTGCTGATTCAAATTGCCTATTTGGTTTAACTTAACGGAATTTTAATTTTCACTTAAGTGCGTATGACGTGCCTGATTTTAGCGAATTATTGCGCTTTCTTTCAGATTATTGTTACAGATTTTCAAACCCCAATAACAGTTACAGTGTTAGTTTTTGCTACTATTACTACACCTTTAAAGGGAGAGTGAAAAGGAAAAAAATCGAGGGATTTTTATTATGGATTATCCTACTAATTTTAAGACATATATCTGCATGGTAAAACATTCAGGAAATACCTGTGAAGGCAGGGCGTTACGCGATAGGTCGAAGGTGAAAATTTCAAATTGTCTATAAATCTCAAACTAATTTGAATTTAAAAACATTCGGAGATAATTCCTCTACATTTCACTATGCAGATTGGTCAGAATCGATAAAAAAATCACTAGATTATTCTTTCCACTCTCCCTTTAAGTACAAAAATCTCCAAAAACGTTTAGAATGTGGTGAAATTATTTACTTTGTAACCTATACTGGAATTTAATATTTAGAATACATTAATCAGTCCAGTAAATCAAGGCGCTCGTTAGATAAAAAAAATGAGAAGAAAAACATGGAATATCGTGGGTTTTCTACAGATCACGAAATCGATCAGTTCCGGGATCAAACGCCCAAAGTTGAAAGATCATCATAAAAACACAAGGAACCGCCCCCTCCTAATCCTCCGAAAAGAATTGGGACTCCCCAATTTATAAAGCGCCTTTCAAAATGAATTTAATCGAAATTGTAATCGAAAACGATCGATGACAGAAGATTAAAGAGGATTTATCGCGGATTAATTGATCGATATAAACGTTTAAAAATCGAGGATCTACCGTTCACAAAATAATCGAGGTTGACTGATAAATGGTTTGAAAACAGTTTCAAAAAATAAAAAGAGGGTTAAGATGAAATTAAGAGATCTTCGGATGAAGCAGAATGGTTTTAGAAATTTATTTTTTCTCTACATGGGTAGGATTAGGGTTACGTTCCATGAGAGGGAGCTTTCCTTGGTCGACCAATCAACACTCTCTTATAATATTACGTCATATATTCCCTATTCTTCGAAAATAGTTCTGCTTTCGAGGCACTAGGGGGTCTTAAATTTTGGTTCTGAGAGAGTAAATCGGTTTGCCTGTGCACTCGCACTAGTATTCATGGGTCAGTTTTCCCTGGAATCACGCAGTGGGGCATGCAGTAAAAACGTTCTTCGATAGCTGAAAGACAATCTGGATAACATGACCTTCGCACTCTCATGATACAAAATGAGTACAGCGCAGGTGCCAAAAAGCAAGGTGGAAGGTTAAGTCTTACCCCCGTGTCTTTCCCTCCAAGTTACAAGGAACTGGTCTATACTTATTAACCGATGTTACCATTTTCTTTGTTTAGACAGCTAGTAACTACCAACCAACCGGGTTTAAGCTAACAAACTTTGGAATACATAAACATTTTTCAAGGCTTAAAAATAAAGTAGAAGAAAAAGAGGTAATCTCTAAGAGGGAGGAAAAATATTAAGAAATTAATTGTCGAAACGCGAGAAGATGGTGACGCCTTATCAACGGGTCTCAGAAGAGTGCGGGGGTGTCCCGGAGAATAGGATGATGCTCAATAAGGGGCGTTCACGAAATAAACCGCTCATTTTTGGGGGAAATTCTACGAAAAACGGTTTCCCGTATATAATAAGAAAGCAAACTCTCGCAAAAGCAAGCAAGGATGGTGCCTTCTTTTTAACCAGTTTTCTCCAGGCTGAAAAAAAATAATCTTTCTGAAAAGTTTTTTTTGGGCGAAAACGTAGAAAACTAAGGAGGTTGCGACCCATCCTTCGAGCGTCTGTACGCGCAAGAGCGCGTGAGTTGCGCGTTTATATTGCAGACAACGCCAAAACGAACTACACCCCGCGACATTGTTTATATCATTCTCTCAAATTTTTTAAGAAAAATAACGCTTATGTCTTTTCTCTCCCTTTTTTCTAAAGAGCCAGCAGCTTTTTCTTAAATTTTATTTAAGAAATAATAAAATAATTTCATCGTCCTTTCTTGTGGGTGGTATGAAATTACAACAATGTATACATTTTTCAAAGCTTTTTTTCTTTTTGTGGATGTGTGGTGGTGGTATATAAAGATATTCTGCATACTTAAAGTTCGAACCCTCCAGAACACGATGAAATATACGCGGTCATGCTTGAATTGATCAAATGATACGGTGTTGTTGTTGTGGTGGTTGTTTACCTGAATCCTGAATATTATGTGATACTGTCAAAGAAAACGGAATGAACACAGATAGATTGTGTTGTGTGGTGTCCAATTTAAAAACATTTCAACTACCAAGAATATATTTAAGAACAGAGAACGAATGAATAGACACGATACGTTTGATAATAATGTTTGTCATTCATTACATTTCCAGTTGTAATCAAAATCTCGGGCTTCACACTATAACGTTATTATTACATATATTATGGATTTTAAACACCACCAATTAAAACTTAGTTATTCGGCAAAATTAGCGCATATTCAAGAATTGAAAAATATTTTAACTTTAATATGGTATAGACAGTGCCAAACAAGTGTTGCCAGCCATTTGTGAGCGCAATTCAACCACTATCTACAACAGACTGAAAAGCTTAATTGTAGAATTCTGTTCGATTCAGTTTCAAACCTGCAGGAGATGCTCTAATAACAAATTATTGGCAACCCTGAAGCACAATTAAAGTAAAAAAAAGGGTGGAGGAAATGAAACACTTCTATTTTCTTCCAATAATAATGAGAATATTCTCTGAATAAGCAGAGAATATTAGCGACTGAAATATTCACCAAAGAAAAATTATCAAGAATAACGGAATAAAATGAAAAACGTTATCGTAAAAGCGTATACCTTCGTAATAAGATGAAATACATCTTAGAAAAGGGTTAATAGTGATAAGAAGGAAACGATCCAGTTTATAAGCAAAAGAGGGCCACACATACTATCAGAGAGTGTGACGCACGCGTGGCCGCCTAGAGTGTGGAGTAAAACGATCTCATTCATTCATTCCCATCTAATGAATGAAATGTCGTGGCTTTCCGCGCGCTGCTGCTGCTGATGAGATACGAACGATATATCTTTAGAAAGGGGAAGGTTAATTTTTCTATATTAAAAAAAAAAACCGCGAATAATTCATTCAGTGGCGCGAAAATTCTTTTTTTAAACCCCCTAAAGTCAAAGTGAAAGAGATCTGCCTCCGATCCGTTGACTGTCACCCTATCGTGTTGAAATCTAGCATTTATCTACGAGTTGCACGTGGACTTTAAAAGCACGCGCGTGCGATGGAGTTGAAGACGGAGAATGAAGATTTATAATAATAATAAAAAACCTTAGCCCGCTTAAAAAATACTTCTTTTTGGGATTTCATTCATATATTAAATCCTGTAAATTTAAACGGTTTACTCCCATGACAGGCGTATTCCCGCCTTTTCTCTCGAATTATAATTCCCTTTAACGCCCTCTAGTGCCTAAATTTTTAGTTAACCCGCGCGCGCGCACATGGCACATCAGATCCCGAGAAAGAAAGATTCGCGCAAAAAAACTACAAAAAAACTAAATACATCATCATTACCCGTAAACCACAGCTACGCCTCGCCAAGCTCGAGGTTAGCCCACGGATCCTCTCATTATATGGCGGTTTTTAAAGTTCATACGCAATAGATACACATGACTGAAAGATTTGTGGCTATGCTGCCTCCAATGGCGCCAATAAGAGAACTTCCTCGTGACGTCACACCCTCCTATCTCTTAGCGCGGTTTTGGCCACCATATTGGAAGTCGTCAGCTCAGGCCATACAATTTAGGCTACCAATAGAGTGGTACTGAGAGGGGAGGAGCTACGGGGACGTGACGTCAGTATTGGTATAGTCTAAATTGTATGGCCTAAGTTGACTACTTCCAATATGGTTCCAAAACCGAGGTTAAAGATAATGATGTGACGTCACCAGAAAGTTCTTAGTAGCAGACTATAGTGTTTGGTTTTCTTTAATCTGGTAAGAACTTGAGTTGGCGCAGTCGCTTGTGTACTTTAACGGAAGGGCTGAAGAAAAGTGATAGCGCCCTCTAGCATTACCAAGACATAGTGGCGGTCGAGGGCGGATAATAGCGAAAAACTTCAATTACGTTTGGGGCGCTGTTTTCAAGAATGAGAGAGCGAGAGAGGAAGAGAGCCAACAAAATTATCTAGTGACACCCAAAACTTTAGGGTAAGGCAAGTAAAAACCTGGAAAGAAATTAAACCCCGCGAAAGGGGTTATGGGTATTTGCGGGGGTTTTGAACCAAACATGCTGCCAAAACTTAACTTTACCCGATCTGAATTGTATTACTACTAAAATAAGTTCATGAGATATGTTCCATAAGTTTGTCACTGGTTACAAACTGGAGCTTGTCATGAAAAGACGTATGTCATAGATTCGAGGTAAAGCGAGGCCTGGTGAGGCGCTGTCAAAAGGGCTTAGTACAGACTAAACAGGAAGATAGACTGCAAAATAAACCGAGTGTAGTACTTCAATTCTCGCTTGTCGTTCTCGAACTAGCTCGAGCTGTCTCTAGTATTGCGAAGTATAGGTAGTGTCAGACTTATGGAACATATCTTATAAACTTATGCTATTAGGGGATTTATGCGCTACAGGAAAACGGCGATGGATCATTTGTTTTCAATGACGGCCTTGGGTTTCAACTGTTTCTGGGACGAATTCTATGTACATATTTAATTTTATTGTCAAACTCTACACTTTTCGACGCCCTTTTAGATAATTCGTTAAGTTTTAAAATTAAAACCACCCGTTGTTCAAGTTTGGGACCACCGTTCACAAATTAAAACTATCATAAAGTTTTGCCTAAGCCAGAAAAGTATTTTAAACTTCCCTTTAATGGTCTGAAGAAACCATTAATCTGGGTGAAATTTAACCAGCTCAGTGTAATTTGTAGCTGCACAACAATATTAGTTGCTGTGGTCAAATCTCTTTAAGCGGCTTTGTAATTACCATTATGGTTTTGCTAATGAGATGTTAACCCCGCTGAACACGTGTGGAGAGTCTTGGACAATACACAACAGAGACGTATTTTAAAATACAGGGGTAGACATTTTCTCTCTAACCGCCTCAGTTCAAAAGTTATGATTAGAGTGTTTTAAAAATGACCCCATGATCCCTTAGTTAAATTAGCATTGTATTTAATTTTACTTTTTAAATAGCCATCCGTAAAACACTAAAACCTTAACTTGTTTTGTAATCGGAGTATCCCTTATGCCAAAAATGTCATAAAACAATTTTTGACTCAAAATCGTCCATAGAACTCACTGCACTTCGACCCTGGCACCCTTTTTCTGGATATATGTCATATCACCAGATAAATTGTCAAATGATCTTTCACGAAAATGATTAACGCAAGCAATTGTTCAGTTTTCAAAGCGTACTTTACCGAATCTTTGCTAATTTTTAATAAGATAATAAATACATTATACAATAAGTAGAAACATAAAATCATACACGTTAATAATTAATTACCTAGGGCTATATTCTAGCACGCCAGACAATTCTTTAAATTTTTTGACTTAAATATTTTACACCCGCGGTTCATAATAGGAATTCACGATATGCGGGACATAACATCTAAAAAGAACTTAGAAAAAAAAGGCTTAAGTCTGTAATATGAAAAATTCGGCAAGAATCGTGAAAACGGATTTGCAAATAGATTGAGCGTGCAACAGGGTGGATCCCCAAATATTTTTCTAACGAAAAACCTGGATGCAGAAGGAAAAATGTGTGGTAAAGGAAAAGGGAGGGGGGTGTTTGACCTCCGACCTGACTGCCACCCACTTCCTAGCTTTGTGGCGAAATAAAAAACCTCAAAAAAAAAATTGGGAAAATCCGAGACGCACCCAAAAGAAGAGTACTACACCTTAATAAGGTACACCTTGGGCACACCCATGACTAACAACCCCCCTTAAAATCCAATCCCCCGCTACCCATGTCCTCCTTTTTTAAGAAAACGAAAGACTATTCTCAATGAGAAACAAACACGGTGTAAAATAAATTTTTACTTTTTTTTATTTTAACAAAAACTTTTCCGAGTAAGGTGTAATTTATGTTGCTTTTTTCTTTCTTATAGAAAAGATACACACTAGAATGAAGGCAATGTGTGTTTGAAATTGAAACTCTGTATCCATTAACAATATTGAAGACGTTAATGGTAATTAAGTTAATTTTCTAGAGTCTACAAGCAGGGTTCGTACGACATTTTGATATTGAAAATCCCTGACTTTTCCAGCTTATCCCTGATCAAATTATGCCAATATCCCTGACCAGGGATCCCTGATTTATCCCTGACTTATCCTCCTATTTTAATAATCCCTGACTTATCCAGGTTATCCAGGTTCCGTACGAACCCTGACAAGATAAGACTAACTAAAAGGCTAACAGATTTCGTCCATCTATTTGCTTGTGTTTTCTTTATGGGACATGCGCTAAAGGCTGCTTATTTCATCCATTGCTAAGAATAGTTAGATGATATTTGAATATTTGCTCTAAAACTATTTCCCAAGCAATTTCCCTGATGACGCCAGGTTTTCCCTGTTTGTATGAACACTGACATTCGCAACTGTGAACGGGGAAAGTTTCCAAACTTCGAAGAGTTAAATGGACTTTTTTCAATACGAGTTAATTTCAATTTAACAGTTTGTCGGGGCTTGGGTGCAAATTGATATTACTTTGCCGAAGGTCTCTAGAAATGATTGAAATACACAATCAAACCACACGGTTATCGCAAAATAATGAGAGCGAAAGCATCTGCCCTCAAGGAATTACCAGCGACATTAATAAGCGGTGGAACAAAAAATAAATTATAGAAAATGAAGTGTTCTGTGGGATGTCATTAACGGTAGCAAACCAGGTGTGGCTAATATAGCGTATATATTATTTAATGAAATTTTGTTTTACTGTATATAACAACCTCGATCCAACCACAAGCGAGGGATCCAACATTGTCAAAGAAGTCTAAAGGATTTCGTGATTTCGACAGAGATTTCGCGATTTTGTCATCGATTTCACCAAATGGTTTAGGCACTGTTTATTCAAAATATTTCGTGATTTTGCAAAGATTTAGTGATTTCATCAAAAGTTCCGAAAATCGTATTAGATATTTCGCAATTTATTCAAAGATTTCGCCATATTAATTCAAAGATTTCGCCATATTAATTCAAAGATTTCGCCATATTAATTCAAAGATTTCGCCATATTAATTCAAAGATTTCGCCATATTAATTCAAAGATTTCGCCATATTAATTCAAAGATTTCGCCATATTAATTCAAAGATTTCGCCATATTAATTCAAAGATTTCGCCATATTAATTCAAAGATTTCGCCATATTAATTCAATAAATGTCTGACCCCTCGCGATGGAACAAAACAAATTCATTAGGATAACGACTTAGCTATTTTAAAATTTCATATTTATTATAGATAATGTTTGTTGGGATCTACCCAATTTCTTGGCATTCGTTCGCGATGTAAGGCGAAATAAGCTTATAACATCAATTCTCGAAATCACACCCATTAAGTTGGCGTCAAAAAGACGCTCTTTTAGCCACATCGTTTTCTTTGGGATGTTTCGCCAAAAATTGTTTTTTCCTGAAAAGCCATTAACGAGTAATATCTCGTGCGCCCGGATTTCAAGAGCCAGCCTGTATTATAGGACCACGCCGTATTTAGAAATTGATTGTTTCATCACACCCTTTTTTAAAAAATGAGTTTTGAAAAAAAAAAGGAAAAAGAAAGAAACAATTTGAAGTTGATGCCTAAAGCGAATTAAGATGTATTGAAAGATTCATCGTCCTTAATAACACTACAGGGCGAGCCTTGTCAATACTTATGATATCTTCTTAATGACAGTTAAACGATAATGACAAAAATGAAATTGAATTTCTTTTATCAATTTCTTATTTTTTTTTTTAAGAGTGTGGCACAGATTAGACCAACACTTATTTTCGCAATACTGTCGACGGAGAAATTTAGTATACTTAATTGCAGATCTACCTAACTTATTCAACAGTTTGAGTCATTATATGGGGTGAAACAAATCAGACTTATATACTACACATACACTTATTGTGATTGTTCCTGTACTACTCCGTCATTATTACTATTGTTAATTTCTAGCTTTAAACTCAGTGTTATACTCGGTGTTGTAGGTCTGAAATATTGCATACCGATTATTTACCGTTATTAGTACGGCAACATTTTAATACTCAAAATAAGTGTTCGTCTAATCTTTTCAACATTGTAGATAATAAAAAAATTACAATAAAATTAATCTAGAATCTTGATGAATAACATTTTAGAACCGCATAGAGAATAAGTTTATGAATCAACAAATTTAAGAACGCAAAAAGGGGTTTGATGAAACGTTTAATTCATTTCCAAGAACTGTGTTATCTTTTAAAAGGGTAGAACCTAGTGGTAAAAATTGGCAAAAAAAATCTACGATTCTATTCAATAAACTTCAGTATTCCAGGTATCCGTTCACTGTTGACAGTATTTATCGCGAAACAGAACGGATTTACAACCTACTTAAGGATGAAATCATCAACGAAAGAGAAAAATTTAAATAAATTTCGTATCCTCGATGATCGAAGCCAAAATAGTTTTTTCTTCTTTTCTTTTCGAAGTTAGTTCAAGGTAAGTTTTAGGGAGTTCCGGCGATATAGCGGTTTCAAAGATGATTCTCAGCGTGCGACTTATACCTTCGTCGATCGACGACGAGTGGGCGAAACGAATCGCGCCCAAATAGTTTGTTTTGAACTTACTTCTGCTTGTAAATAATTCTCGAAATACGTTATAGAAAAAAAAAGGATAAATAGGAAGAAAAGAGAGATAAATTGAAAAGGCTAATTTCAGAAATAATAAGAAGAGATGGAAACAGGTCCTCCTTAAGTTTTAACAAGCTCCCTCAGGCAATGCCACCGCAAAAAACAAGTAAACCTTACAAACTTGGAATAGTAACGTGATGGACTAGAATGATGAAGACTTATCAGTAGAATAACCGAGAAACATCTCTAACAATAGACTAGTGGTGGTAAAGAGGGGTGTAGACTGAGTATCTCCCCCTCTGAGCGAGCTCTTGCAATAGGGGATACTGTATGCTCCCAGAGCCAAGAAATAGAAGGGTATGACGTTTGCATGCGTAGTTCTGCCATTACTCTACAGACCCTTTTGACGTTAAAAAGGGGGTAGACAATTCTAAGTATCTGTACACACGAAGTTGTTGCTACATCGCCATCTCTGCGCAATCTCATGACACAAAGGCCTAAAGTGCAGGCGCCATAACCGAGATGGAAGGCAGAGTTCTGCGTGGTTCTCAGAACTCTCTCTCAGAGCAAGATCCCTACAGCGCAGGTGTAAGATGGAAAGTGAAGTTTTCACCCTCTTGCATCCAACGAAGGGCATACTCGGATTCTAGCCCAACAGGTAATTGGTTGCAGTCGAAACTTAACAGATATTTTTTGCAGGCAAAGTAGAAAAGAAATAAAGTAGCTTAAGTACATTATTATTATTCAAATTGTGTTCTTAACGCCAGAGAAAGCTCTTTACCCTAATTTGGCGTTTATGGTTCGAAAATTGAGGAGACGAGGATTATTATTCATCATTACTTATGCAGGCATCAAAGAAGTATAGGCTTTCGTGTACCGAGATTATTCATTTACCCGCACACGTTCGACTTTCTAAATTGCAAAAGGCGTTCGAAAGAAAAGATTCCAAGAATTTTCCGTCATATCTTTAAATAAATCACCAAATTAGGAATAAATTAGGTGTCGTTAATTAACTAATGTTTTATGGCGAGTCTTCACTCGAACCCGGCGATATCTCCAGCTGATTGGTCAAGGAAATAATCTTAAATACTCAACATGTAACCCTTCATTTTGCAAATCACTGACCCATCATCGCGACACAACATCAATTTCCTCTATAATGTCCATATTTATTAGGCTAGTCTTCCAATAAAAAAATCACGTTGTTGGTGCACGCTTAATTACCCCTTTAAGTTTAGAAGGTGACAGAAAGTTACTATTATTTTTCTCGCTCGAAAAGCTTTCACTGAATAGCAGCAATAGCATGAACGGAACAACTTTCTAATGGTAATATATCGTGGCTAATAAGTCTGTATTCGACCCATTTACATAATCTCAGAGTACGTGTTGAAATTACATTTAAGTGATAATGAAGTAACGCCTCTTGCACCATACCATCATCATTTGCGGGCGAAGAAAGACAAAATTGTCAGTTGAAAGGCATCCTAGCAAGACGCGTATCGCCTTATCATCGACAGAAAGATTAGGAAAACAATAGTGAGGAAAAATTGGGAAGGGCAATAAATAATTGTAGGAGTGTAAAAGGACAATAGAGATCGATTGAAGATTTGTTTTTATCTTTCTTATATAGTCGCCGTCGCAAGTATTTAAAATTTGACAATTGTCTTGAAGGATTTTATATTATAAATGTGCAACGTGATTCTCGCCTTACGCATACCATAAGTCTATGATAATTTGCATAAGTATGAATCGAACGGACAATATTTACTAGCAATCATCATTTATAAAAGGGTAGGCGGTGTCTACTGGTGGCGGATTTACCGGAAAGAGAAACCATAGCCTATTACGATCTCTATCGCTACAATGAAACGCAGTAGGCCATAATTCTATCCTGTTTTGGTTAGGATGAGAAACTTTTAAACGAAAATGGAGCAACCGATTCTACAAGCCCCAACGGTAGACCTATACTTAAGCTTTATAAATGATTATTCCCCATAGAAAATTCAACATAATAAGTGATTAATATTTCATAGAAAATCTGGTTAATTAACTTAAAAGGTTGGATTATTTCGACTATACGTCGATGCAAATATTTTCAATTTACAAACAGCAAAAAAGGTTATTGGGGTTGAATTTCAAATCTTCAAAAATTTAAAACAATATATAGAACTTTAATTTAGTTTACCATTATGTTTTGGAACTAACAAACCCTAATTATAGTCGAAATTAAACTAGATCTACTATCCCTCGACCAGATGAATATAATTCTAGCAATATTTATTTTTTTTTTTTAAAATGACCAACTAATTCCCATACAGTGAAAGCGCAATATGAAATTTTAAAAATAATCACCTAGAGAGAATCCGAAATTAAATCGGAGTCGACGTAGATGTAGGTGGTAATATCGTGTGGCAAATGCGCGCTCACCTTTCCTGTTGAAGAAGGTAGATGCGCGGCGGCGCATCCCGAAAGATAAATACACACGAAAGGGAAAATATTTTACCTCTCCCAGCAGCATGCCTCACCCAATTCCATTGTTTTCCCTATACCTAAATTGACTCTCGGGGTTTTGATGATGATAATAACGCGTAACCTTCTATACTAGCCGAGTCTCTTCCCCCGCAACTTGCTCAATATAATTGGCATCATTTCTATCCTAGCTGCAGGGTTGGAGGTCGTACGACGAGAGAGTATACACGCCTGTACCGCCTATAGCTTCTAACACAAAGAACCTTAACTGGGCTTTTGACATCTGGGTCCTGGAGGAAATCAATTATTTTTAGTGTCACGGCCAAATCACAGAGTTATAAAAAGGCAAAATAAATGTGATAAACAAATTATCGCAATTACAAGGACCTCGGCCAAATATTTTATAGGGTAAATAGTTTAGGATGTTTCCATGAAAATATAAACGGGAAAGACTTGGTAATATCAGGGAAATTGGTTTTAGAGTCCAAGAAATCAGTGAAATATCGGGGGTAGTCATGTCTTAACAAATATTGTTAGTAAACTAAATTTTATTCATGGACCAACTTTAACTTTTGCAGGAAAAATTTGGACTGAATTTGCAGTATTCTACAGAAAATTCCTCCCTTCTTTCTTAGCTCTCTTCAGTATGCAGTGTTGTCAGGCCTCTCTGTGGTGGGTCAAGTTAGTCAGATACTGGTCTAAACTGAACTGTTAGTCTCTCTCTCTCCCTGCAAATTATTAGCACGCAAACGGCCTGGCAAAACTGGAGAGGTGAATACGTAAAGAAAATGAATGTTCGTTGAAACGATCTTGTTTGATCAGCAGTTCACAATAAATTCTTAGCTATGATTACGAACTACTGGATGACTTAAAATCTAGGGAAAATTCTTGAAAGCGGAGGACTTAGTAGGATAGTGTACCCAAAAATGTAAAATTTTATAGGAATTATAGGACACCTGGAACCCTTGTATTTATTGGTATAATGAAATATTATCATTATTTATAATCTGAATTTCTAAAAGATACTGAAATAAAGGAGAACGGGAAACCCCTCCACGCCTGTAGAAGTGTTCAACCCCTCTACGCACCGGCGCTCAGGGAGAAGCTAACATGTAGGGGTAGAAATTCATTCGCTATAGGAGAAAAAAAAATCACTAAATAGAGGAGTTATCACACTAGAAATCACCTGTTGCTACACTGACTTAAATACACTGGAAGCATAACGCACGAATGCCACTAATACTAAATGAAACCTCAGATACTAAAAGCGGACAAGGTTCATAAACGAAGGTTATCAATTTTAATCTATTAAAACCTCGTAGCTGCATGCGCGTGGCCTCCCCTCCGTATCGTGTTATTACAATAGAACCACCGCCAATGCGCTGCAAACACTAAAGGGGATTTTAATTCGCAATTCGTCCTCGACGCGGACTTCCTTCCCAAGTTTCAAGCGAGCATCCTTATTTCGAAACGTTATCGAAAACTCCAGCCACCGCCCCCATATATACACCCTTCCCAAGCCCTTCAAACAAACTTCGTCAGAAGTAGATTGTCGCTCCTACGAAGTTACCATCTTGAATTAAGAACATTCCTTCAATGGACCATTTGAAATCAAAAGGAGGGTCGAAGGGAGTCGCGATTGGAATTTGTATACGCGGGAATATGGTGGATCCGGTTTGAAATCGTGGTTTATGAACGTGAAGTAAACCGAAACCGCCGCCGGTAGTGCCTTGCCGCGACCCACTGACTAACAACTGGGTAGGTGGAAGAGATAGTTTGACGTCACGCAGCCCCTCTCTGGTTGGCATTTTCGCGCCTACAATACTGTTTCCAACCGTTAGGGGGGATGAAACTCCAGTAAGAGATAGAAGGGTGTGACGTTTCAGGGTCAGAACTGTTAGCTCCCTATTGGTCTATGGAGTAGTGGTACCTCATGTTACGTTGCCATAGTTCTTAATGGAGTCAAAGGCAGGGCGGTGCCATTACTCTATAGGGATAAATACTACTTAAGAATGACTTCTCATCTTTCCCTCAAAATGGCGTAGAACTTTACGATGTATAAGGATAGTGGAGTACTTGACCTAATTGGCTAAGTGAAGGTTTGACGTACATGAAACCCGAGAGTCACTAGCCCATCTCAAATTATAACAAAAATGTGGTACGTAGGCAATCACCCGAATCTGAGATAAGGGGAGCCCGTTTGGTAACTTCTCATCGTCGCGTATTTCTGTCGTTACGCCATACAGTACGCATCAACGTCTCGTAAAACGACACCTATCAGAGACACCCATTTATCGCTGTTACTAGGGTGCAGCAGTCACACTCGGCTAGATTAGCATTGAGCGTGAATTCCCACCAAGGATCTATATTTATTTTCATATCTCCTATCATCATACAGTGGTGTTATCCGGTTTTTCCCTTTCACACACACACACGCCGTCCGTTAAACTTATATTCCATCGTTGCATAACATACTATATTTAACCCAAAAATAAATCGACTTACCATTAATACTGATCACACGGGCATCACTTTCAAGTGGTTTTTCGAAAGGCACTGTCTTGAGCACGAACACAATTCTTCAGTTTGACCAATGTTCCTTACGGCACAAGTGTTGAATACGTTGTAGTTGGTCAGTGTTACGGGACGGTGGCAAAAAACGGGTGGAAATTCACAGTTCAATTCAGTTTCACGTGAGCTCCCGCGCGTCAGATTCGTTTCTCGACTGATTCCTTCTTTGAATAAATTCTTAAAAAAATATGACGGATTTTATGATAAGTTTTTTTTTAAGATAAGGCACACTGATATTTATAAAGAAAATGCCGGGTTGTTCAACGAAAATATCGAATTTATACTAATAACCGAGGCTTAAAGAGAGTTAAACGAAAGGGAAAGCGTTTTGCTCAGCAGCCAGGCGTACATTTGAAAGAAGGCGTTGGCAGCGTGGCCTTCGGGACGGATTCGGTGCCGGAAAAATTGCAAAAAAGTGCCAGAATCCCCGGTTCCTCCGATGTCATCGCGCTCCGTGCCTTCGATATAAAATTCCACACAATACGAGTAATGAAATAGGTTGAGTTCTCATATATAAGCAGCCCGAAACGCTTCTGCTTCCTTCGGCCTTGGGAAGATTTAGGTTTCTATTGGGAGGGTCTCGGTTAGCTCACTGATGAGAGGAGTGGGGGGTCGGTAATACTCGAACGCCGAGTGTCTACTGTTCTATGCCACGGACAGACGTGTATATATATAAAGTTTTATTAACAAAGTAGAAGCTCCAAACCTCTAGATATATGCAGGTGCCCGCTGTTTATTTTGTCCAATTTCTTCCAACCACTATCTGAAAGATTAAATTTACCTTATCCCGAAGTTTATAGCAAACCTTAGTTCGTGTAAACAGCGGCGGGGTCTATTATGCTGTTAAACGGAGCTTTTTATTATAAAGTCAGCTGATTAAATATACGAAGCAAAACGGGTTTGAAACCTCTTACGTCTAATTCGCTAGACACGTACGTAAGTTGGCGCGGGTGGATTTACTTTAAGAACTTCTCTAATTCTTTCAGGCTTAAAAACACCGCCGCTCTCTGAAACATCTTTTATTATTATTTCTCTTTATTTTACGAGCGTGCGGTAAACTACAGATTGCGGAATAATTTTTACGTATGCCACAGTTGAAGCAGGGTTTCCATATACACTTTGGGGAGGTTAAAAACTGGCGGTGTATTTTTTATTTACCTTCTTCGAAACTGCACGAGGGAAGAGGGTGGGAGAGATTTATTGAAAGGGTACCAGGGATCCATATAAGTAGTGCCGGATTAACACCCTGGGGGCCCCTAGGCACTAGGCGTTCGGGGGCCCACTGCGATATGACAGCCGAGAGCTTAAGGCTGACCACCGCGGTGCCCCTGAACTCCAAGGCCCCTAGGCACGTGCCTACAGTGCCTAGTTGGTAATTCCTCATGCATATACGACCTGCCCCTGAGCTCCAGGGCCCCTAGGCACGTGCCTACAGTGCCTAGTTGGTAATCCCTTATGCATATATGACCTGAAAACGTATCCTTCATGATTTATATCCCAGAAATCGTAAGACTATCCGATGAATAAGCCCCTGGATCAACACCCTGGGGCCCCTAGGCACTAGGCGTTCGGGGGCCCACTGCGATATGACGGCTGAGAGCTTAAGATTGACCACCGCGGTGCCCCTGAACTCCAGGGCCCCTAGGCACGTGCCTACAGTGCCTAGTTGGTAATTCCTCATGCATATATGACCTGCCCCTGAGCTCCAGGGCCCCTAGGCTCGTGCCTACAGTGCCTATTTGGTAATTCCTCATGCATATATGACCTGCCCCTGAGCTCCAGGGCCCCTAGGCTCGTGCCTACAGTGCCTATTTGGTAATTCCTCCTGCATATATGACCCGAGAACGTATCCATGATTTATATCCCAGAAATCGTAAGACTATCTGATGAATAAGCCCCTGCTACAATCTCCTCAATAGTATTGAGAAACCTGGTTTGTACTGGCGTGTAAAATGAGTGTTTTCGATGCTGTAGCCGGCGCCGACCATGTTCGTTCCCCCTCCTGCCTCGACTGCAGTTTCTCCTTAGTTTTTCTAACGAACTCCATTTCGTAATCCTCCCACAATTCAATGCGAGTACAACATCCGGGGCGAGGTTCTGTAGGGGGGGGGGCGAGCAAAAATGAGAGAAAACGGCTTTTTCTCTTGGAATGGCTCATTGACACACCCTGACGCCTGTTCGTTTACTATAGTATAAAAGAATTTCATTCCATCTCATTTCATTTGGGAAAACAGAACATTTTAATTTCGTTATTAGGAATGAAGGGGTCATTTTATTTTAAAGGATATTTAAGGCTAATTGTTTGTGATTGAGTACTATTTTGAGTGAAAAAGTAGTCGTTGCAGTTGTTTTGGGAAAATGTTAGCTTAGCTTAGCACGAGGTGTTGGGTATTTACCCGAAATCCCCAAAGCTTATCTGCGATTATACACAGTGACGAAATCTTTCAATAAAATCGTGAAATTCCAACGAAATTCCTCACTAAAATCAGGAAATCTCTGACAAAATCTTCGATTAGAATCAGAAATTAAAATCGTGAAATTGCTGACAAAAATCACGAAGTATTTTCGAAAATAAAATTTTATTCTAATGTAATTTCTGACTAAAATCACGAAATCTCTCACAAAATGTTCGACTCGAATTAAATCGTGAAATTTCTGACAAAAATCACGAAATATTTACGAAGATATCAATATTTTGGAATAAATCTCGGTGGTTTTTTCTTTGGGATTGTCTTACACCTCAACTCACACTCGGCATATTTCCTTTTTCTATTGGGTTAGTTATCAATACAGGAAAAAAAATCTATTTTCAAACCATAGAAATCTATGTCCAATTGCATTTCTTTTTCAAACTCTTTTTATAGAAAAGCAGCGGCATTAATTGCTTAAGAGAACTTTCACCGCTTGAATTATCGTGAGGCATCGGGCGTTGCCCCTTCACCCCTTGTCCTAACCTCTTTTTCCCTTGGTAGCATCTCCAGATACACTTCCCCCCTCCCCCTCACCTCCTACGCCCTCTAGCCGGGAGGTGGGGTATTTTTTATCGTATTTAGCTACGTGTTCTTATATAACCAAAATGAAGCTTATGTAACGGAATGTATGTGTGTATGTATGTGTGTCGAAGCCGATACACCCTAAAAGGGAGTTGGTACAATAGACCATTCCACTGAATACCTAAGATAGGCAAACACTCGAGGCGGAGGCTACCATGCGTAATTTCCCTCGCACCGCGGAGCGCCTCTAGAGAGGCAACGAGAGTTGACTTGCCTTACGAGTGTAGTCAACTTTGGCTACATCTAACGTTGCCTATTTACACGATGGAACCAACTTAAGATACCGGTAATTAATTTAATAGTGTTCAAACCGGATATTGTGGTGTCGTGTACCTCTTTTTCGCTGTGACTGTACCTAACATCCTCCATTACCTCCAGTTCAAATTAAAACCGAGAGGTCGCACTTGTTCAAGCCCCAGTCACTCAGCATGTACACGTACCTTTGCCTGTACTAAAGTGAAAACGTGTAATATTTCAAACCTTTAAATGTGCTTCAATGATTACGCGTAATTAGTAAATTTGAACCAATATCTGGGAAACGAGGCTTATTTAGAATTATTTTTCTGTTGCAATCTTCTATTTATATTCAATGTGAACTTTCGTTAAACTCTCTGTGCGGTTCAACATTACGACGAGGTATTTTTTTAGAGTTAACAGTCACGCACACGTAGCTATTAATATTACACCATCGTAATGTTTCTTGTTATGTATCGTGCAGTGGCCAGGTTTTAAGTCTTGTTTTTCTTTTCTTTGATTAGTGAACCGTATCGTCTTAAAGAAATACAGCACCATCGGCTAAAAATAAGAAATATAACGAAAACTGTCGGTCTTCTATTCCGAACACGCTGTTTGCTTACTCTTACGCCTGAGAATATTAATTCGAAGGTATTATAATAACAAGCAAAGACCCAGTTTCATCTGCCTGTCTGTTAGTAACGCTCTTACAACGATACTTAGTAATTTTATAATTTTAATATGAACGAATTTAATTTTTTAGTCCAAGGTTTGAACGCGGGGCTTGTCTGGCTGTATGACTACATGTGCGAAACTTAAGCACATTACTTCAGAATAATGTACTTCTTCTATACAAAGGTTGCTAGTCTCCTTTTTGTACAGTTTTCGTTTCCCAAACCCGGAATTTCGGAATTCAAGTTATATTATTTCTTTTGCTGTATATATAAGTGCTCTTTACACTAGCATCTCGACCTAAGGGGTTATGCCAGATTCTCTCGATGGATCGAGTTTAGGTGGTTTCTAATAGATTGAAATATTTTTATACATATCGCAATTTCTCTATTGTATATAAAGGTGATAGCAATTTTGAAATTTCCAATTGCGGATACCATAAGTTTATAAGATATGTTCCATAAGTCTGACACTTCCAATACTTCGTAATGCTAGACACTTACAGCTCGAGCAAGTTCGAGAACGACCAGCGAGAATTGAAGTCCTGCACTCGGTGTTCAATTTTGCAGGACTTCCATCTTCCTATTTAGTCTACAGTACTAAGCCTTTGACAACGCTTCACCAGGCGTCGCTTTATGAGAATCTATGACCTTCGTCACTTCATGATAAGTTCTCAGTAACCAGTGACAAACTTATGGAACACAATTTATGATATAGAGAGGAGATCGCAATCTTTCCGTTTGTTGAAAATTCAAATATATTTCGAATAAAAAAGATATATATTCGGTTTGGGGATGCGCCATAAACGGTATAATTATTTATATGTGGATGTCCTTGGCTCTTATACATAACTGGCAAAAATCCCAATTCTAATTTGTAAACTGTGTCCATGCCCAATTGGAATCTGTAACAAGGCCGAATAGCCATTGTTTATTTTTTTCTCACCGCGCACTCTATATTCTCAGCACGGTATCGCTTTCTTTATGCCAAGAAAACAATTATCCTTGTCAATATATACTTAATTTTGATTCGCTTCTAGCGCAACGCAGAGCTTTTCGCGTGCGTCTCGTATATCCGTTACAGACAAGAACGAGATGATAACGAAAGGAAAGTACTTGTTATTCAACGGATCGCGATGGAGTTAACTATATACTATTGAAGATGGGGTGGTAACTAGTTCGGATGATAAAGGATTTCGAGGTCAAAGGTCGAGAGGCGGACCGGGTCCCGTTTTAGTCGAGTTTCGTGCGAGCCAAGAGTTATATACATCGAAGGTTTATGAGCATTTCCTTCTAGATATGAAATAAGTCGGGTTGTCACAATTATAACAGCGTGTTTCGCATGCATCACAGTTTCTTGGGTTATACTGTTCTAAATCCTACACCACAGAGTTCTACTTCTACAGAATTAATTTATCTACTTTGTTAGAGTTCTAATGATGCGTTTCTCGCATTAATCCCTGAGCGTCCTCTCTCTTAATAGTCTTTGATAGGTCATAATTCTTTGGGAAAGGTATAGTTTTCAATGAAGTCTGTTTCCTTTTGAACAATTTCATTTGAGGCAAAGACTGAAAATTTCAAAATATGGGGAAGGTGTTTAGTAGGTTTACTCGTTATTCTATGGTTAAACCAGGAAATTATATGACGTCAACACAACCAGTCCAAGCTTGGCAAGTTTGCTAAAGTGCATGCCTATACCCCATTGTTCCACCACGGACGAATGCAGTATTCCCAGTGTCCCTTCTATTATTTCCTGATAAAACATACAATACACCATTTCGATGTAACTACGAGGGAAAGACACGGGGGTAAAACCTTTGCCTTCCATCTCGCTTTTTGGCGCCTGCGCTGTACTCATTTAGTATCATGAGGGTGCATGCGCAGAGACGGATGGCAATGTTATCAACCCACTTTTATGTCCCAATACTTTACTTAGGGTTGCCTACCCCCTTTTATGTCCCAATACTTTACTAAGGGTTGCCTACCCCCTTTTATGTCCCAATACTTTACTAAGGGTTGCCTACCCCCTTTTATGTCCCAATACTTTACTAAGGGTTGCCTACCCCCTTTTATGTCCCAATACTTTACTAAGGGTTGCCTACCCCCTTTTATGTCCCAATACTTTACTAAGGGTTGCCTACCCCCTTTTATGTCACAATACTTTACTAAGGGTTGCCTACCCCCTTTTATGTCACAATACTTAGGGTTGCCTACCCCCTTTTATGTCACAATACTTAGGGTTGCCTACCCCCTTTTATGTCACAATACTTAGGGTTGCCTACCCCCTTTTATGTCACAATACTTAGGGTTGCCTACCCCCTTTTATGTCACAATACTTAGGGTTGACTACCCCCTTTTATGTCACAATACTTAGGGTTGACTACCGCCTTTTATGTCACAATACTTAGGGTTGCCTACCCCCTTTTTTGTCACAATACTTAGGGTTGCCTACCTACTTTTATGTCCCAATACTTAGGGTTGCCTACCTACTTTTATGTCCCAATACTTAGGGTTGCCTACCCACTTTTATGTCCCAATACTTAGGGTTGCCTACCCCCTTTTATGTCCCAATACTTTACTAAGGGTTGCCTACCCCCTTTTATGTCCCAATACTTTACTAAGGGTTGCCTACCCCCTTTTATGTCACAATACTTTACTAAGGGTTGCCTACCCCCTTTTATGTCACAATACTTAGGGTTGCCTACCCCCTTTTATGTCACAATACTTAGGGTTGCCTACCCCCTTTTATGTCACAATACTTAGGGTTGCCTACCCCCTTTTATGTCACAATACTTAGGGTTGCCTACCCCCTTTTATGTCACAATACTTAGGGTTGACTACCCCCTTTTATGTCACAATACTTAGGGTTGACTACCCCCTTTTATGTCACAATACTTAGGGTTGCCTACCCCCTTTTTTGTCACAATACTTAGGGTTGCCTACCTACTTTTATGTCCCAATACTTAGGGTTGCCTACCCACTTTTATGTCCCAATACTTAGGGTTGCCTACCCACTTTTATGTCCCAATACTTAGGGTTGCCTACCCACTTTTATGTCCCAATACTTAGGGTTGCCTACCCACTTTTATGTCCCAATACTTAGGGTTGCCTACCCACTTTTATGTCCCAATACTTAGGGTTGCCTACCCACTTTTATGTCCCAATACTTAGGGTTGCCTACCCACTTTTATGTCCCAATACTTTACTTAGGGTTGCCTACCCCTTTTTTTACATCGAAAAGGTCTATTAGGTAAACCGTATTGGTAGAGAGGGAAATTTCTCAAACACGCAAGAGTAGTTTCAAACATTGTAAAAATTCCAGGAGAAACTAAAAAAAAAAAAGATATTTCTATAATTTCTCTCTCTCTCTCTTGGGTTTGAAAAAGAAAATTAAAAGGATTTTATCTTCCAGGTTATTAGGCTTAATTGCTGAAGGAAGTTACCTTTGGAAAACATCACGAGTAGAGGAAAGTCTATTATAGAAAACAAAACAAGGCACCGTCGCCAACGACGCCAAAATTACCAGCTCCATCCCCTTCGTGTGTAGCCGTTCTAAAACCTAATCACCGATATTAACGGACTCTTTACCGCAATACTGCCTGGTACATACGAGTTTTTAAGGCCTTAAGTCCTTTTTAAATTAAGGAATAAAACCAGAGTGAATATGAGCACGTATAGGACTGATATTTTGACCCTTGACTAAAGAAAAATAACTCTAGAAGTCCGAAACTTATTTTTAAAAAAAAATACGTGCCACGTGATGGTGAAAACGTTTGGCAAGGAGGTACAAAAAATAGAGTAGGACGCTGGTCTATTTGAACGTTTGTATCTGAACTTCCGGTGTGCCCTAAGTTTCTAATCGGTTGAATTAAGCTAATATTTAGAATATTAGTAGCGAAATTAAACCAATAAGTCAAAAAGAAGAGCGAGAACTCCTAAAATAATTCGTCTAAGCCCATCCCTAGATTTTAGGAGGACTAAATTGCGAGCCCCGAACGCAATATTGCATAAATTCAAAATAGCATAATTATATAATATTGTAGAGTTTGCAAATATCAGGCTCGTGCCAAACGCTTTCTATTACATTCGTATAATTTTATTCATAACCCAGCCGAATTTTAACACTGAAACTGAAGAGAAAAAAAGCACCTAATTACTTAATTACTTGTAACTTAATTATATATAATGAAATCAGTAACGAAGAAATTCATACTAAATCCTAGAACAAACGCACCGACAGCGCGAGAAAATTATTATTTGATAATTAGTAATTACCAATTAGAACAATAAATGAATCCCTTACTACCGGTTTTAATTGTAATTCCCGTCCTCAATTTTATAGAAATACGACAACAATATAATATCTATTTTTAGCCTTGGGAACGATTATATATTCAAATTTTGTAGTGACCAACCGCAAGTTTACAAACTAAGAAATGATGCATGGATTACACGGTAGCAAGAGAGAAACAACAACTGAGTATTAACTAGAACGTGGTAAATTTTTATAAATAATTAAAATAAATGAACGATTAACGCTAATTGTTTAGGCTAATTTGCATAAAATTGTCATTTTTATAATTTCCTCGCAGCTATATCGGAATAATTTGAGACCAATCAGATTCATTAACGCGATGAAGGCGTGTTAAATACCCCGAGAAAAAATTAATAAGACATTTGTAATAAGTAGCATTTTAACAGAAAGTATTCGACGCTTTCAACGCTACAAATATCGTACATTCGCAATCGGGCTATACTTATTCGTTAAAAGTTATTCATATTCAGATGAAAGAAACTAAAACGAGTCTTCAGGCGACAAAGCAAAAAAGGGGGGCGGCCGGGTGAGAATATCAACTTTGAAGTTTTTGACATTAAACTTTCCGTTTCATGGCAAACTTGATAACTATCTGGCGTGTAAATTGCCATCTTCCGTATGTGTCTTTAGATGCGGGATCGACCGACGCTGCCCAACAACGTTACATTCAATTAACGGTTGGTTATACGCGCTTTAGTTGGCTATGTAGTATATTATAAGCGGCCCAAGGTTTAAGGAGAGTGAGTTTTTATTCCGATTAAAAGGATATAACGAAATTAAAATTCATCGTACGGGATCAAAGAGAAAGAAAGAAAGAAGGTAGGAAGGGCGATTTACTATATAGCTCCGAGCGCTAAAAAACTTTAAATTTATTTAACGAGATTCAAACAACCTTCTGTCGCGCGAGATGCACCCTTAAAGAGATAGTTTCAATAAAAATATTAGTTGAATCAAACCACAACTTCGTCGTCATTTAACTTTGGAAATTTTTCAACTATAGGTCAAACCATAAGTTCATAGGATATGTTCCATAAGTTTGTTATTGGTTACAGGGGGTTTGTCTTGAAGTGACGTAGGTCATATATTCTCGTAAAGCGACGCCTGGTGTCAAACTAAATAGGACTAGATGGACTGCAAAATCGAGGGTAGTCAAGTCTCGCTTGTCGTTCTCTAACTAGCTCTCAGTAAGTCTCTAACATTGCGAAGTATAGGAAGTATCATACTTATGGAACATATCTTATATAAACTTATGGCAATACCTCCTTGATTGAGCATTTTGCGTTGAGTGTTCTTAACCTCAAAGAGTTATGGATGATGCTAAGGTCGTATCGGATTGTATTGTTATTCAGCCAATACACTTCACTGATGCAACATTGTATCTCTATGAAGTCAACTCCAAGGAAAATTCTACAGTTTAGGTGTTCCATCGATGAATGTTTTCATTCACTGGTTGCCAGTGTTAATTCTTAACCATTGGGCCTAATGGCCTGTAATGATGTTAAGACGTCCTTGGTTTCATGAATGGTGACTGAATGAAGACTTACGCAGACTAATCGAATCGGGCAAAAATATCTTGTCGCGTCGCGCTGGTCGTTTGAGACTAGTCCTTTGGATAAATAAGAAAGAAAAACCTGATTTCTTGGTTTTTCGGGGCGCTTATGGAAAAGAGGGCATCCCGGGTAAGAGTCGTTGAAACAGCTTCTCGAGGGAGGCTGCAGAGAGCCAAAAGAGAGGATGAAGAAAGACTAAGGTAGAGAGAGAGGGGCACGACGGGAAATCTTCCTACACGACCAAGTCCTTCCACAGGTGGGGTCACCTACAAAGGTCGCGCGCGTGCATCACGACTACGAAGCTCCAAATAGCGGACACGCCTTCGACTCCTATTTTTCTAAACCCCCCCTCCTCGCCTCCTCCTCGTGCCCTCTTCTTCTTGTTCTTACCTTCAGCCGCCATACACCCGCAAACCCGCTTCGAGTCTGCCCACCCACCCATTGCTGATAAAATACTCGAGAAAATAACTAAAGGAGTTAGTGTTTAAGATTAAAGTACACCTTCCAAATAGTAAACTATTCCCCCCGTTTATATTTACGTAATATGAAAATGCGGCGCAAATCCGCGCATCAGTATTCCAAGGTTCGCCATCGAGGAGGTAAAACGTAACCGTAGGCGAATTTCTCGGGGTTTTGTTGAAAAACAGAAAATTTCAAAAAAACCCCGCTGCATCATTCAAAAAGTTGATTTCGATGAAAATTTTCTATTCATTATTTTTCATGTTAAAGGGATAGACGTTCAACATGCGTAAGGCTTTGATATTTCAAAATTCCTCGCGTTCAACTTGCCAAAAGCTGTGATAATTCAAAATATCTTAAAAAAGTTTGATTAGTTATTTTAAAATACTTCTAAAACCGAAAATAAAATAGGTACAGTCCGCCGTTTGACTGGAGGATGACATCATAACTGTGTTGGAATAATAATAAAAATAATTAGCTCCTATAATTAATTAAAGTCTCTACAGAGGGTGAATTCCTGTCGCCATAACTGCGTCCTTTTCTTGAGAATGTACATTAAACTACAATAGATATTTCTCAAAACAATATAATCTATTCCAAACAATATTTTAAAGGATAATATAAAAAACATTTTACACGCAACTACCCCTTTAAACACTGCTCCCCATTTAAATCCGAGAAAGCAAGTAGACGATACATTTGTTCAGGCTGAACCATACGGTTCAAACTGGCAACAACCCATTATCAAAGAGCCGACACGTAATATTATTCAGAGTAAAGAAAAAAAAATTAGCGAAATAGCGACCTAGTAAGTGAATCTCGATCATTGTAAATAAAGGTGATGGAGGATACTATAGAGAACGTGATTTTGTATCAAGAAAGGTTTAAGCGCTCACGTGGCACGAGCTTCGTGCTTTATTAATCTGCATGATACTTGGGGGAATAAAAAAGCACACTAGAAACGGGGACCTTAATTTTTTGGGTAGAGCGGAACAAAATAAAGAAAATTGTTATCTATTGTTTATAAGCATACAGGTTGGGGATCGACGGTTGCGGCCATGTTTAATTTTGATTACTGGGTTAATATTTCTCTTCGCGAGCCGCCAAAAGATTAATACTCCGTTTAAGTTTAAGAAATATACCGCCCTACTTCCCCTCGAGCTATAAGCAGCTTCCGTAATACATCAAATGTATATACGTAATTCACGTCGGGGGATAGGAGATATATAAAAAAAAATTAAATATGATATAAAAAAAATTTAAAGGCCTTAAGCGGCTTAATTATGAAATCGAAAAGAAAAATATAATAAATATAAATCTACCCCGACGCTCTCGTATGATGAGCAATTGCGAGAGGGTAGTCACTTAGAGTAATCGATCTAAGGGTTCCAAACAGGGGGGAAAGATCTACACGCGTTCCAAACAGGGGGGAAAGATCTACACGCGTTCCAAACAGGGGGGAAAGATCTACACGCGTTCCAAACAGGGGGGAAAGATCTACACGCGTTCCAAACAGGGGGGAAAGATCTACACGCGTTCCAAACAGGGGGGAAAGATCTACACGCGTTCCAAACAGGGGGGAAAGATCTACACGCGTTCCAAACAGGGGGGAAAGATATACACGCGTTCCAAACAGGGGGGAAAGATCTACACGCGTTCCAAACAGGGGGGAAAGATCTACACGCGTTCCAAACAGGGGGGGAAAGATCTACACGCGTTCCAAACAGGGGGGGGAAAGATCTACACGCGTTCCAAACAGGGGGGAAAGATCTACACGCGTTCCAAACAGGGGGGAAAGATCTACACGCGTTCCAAACAGGGGGGAAAGATCTACACGCGTTCCAAACAGGGGGGAAAGATCTAAACGCGTTCCAAACAGGGGGGAAAGATCTACACGCGTTCCAAACAGGGGGAAAGATATACACGCGTTCCAAACAGGGGGGAAAGATATATACGCGTTCCAAACAGGGGGGAGATACATATACGCGTTCCAAACAGGGGGGAGATACATATACGCGTTCCAAACAGGGGGGAGATACATATACGCGTTCCAAACAGGGGGGAGATACATATACGCGTTCCAAACAGGGGGGAGATACATATACGCGTTCCAAACAGGGGGGAGATACATATACGCGTTCCAAACAGGGGGGAGATACATATACGCGTTCCAAACAGGGGGGAGATACATATACGCGTTCCAAACAGGGGGGAGATACATATACGCGTTCCAAACAGGGGGGAGATACATATACGCGTTCCAAACAGGGGGTAGATACATATACGCGTTCCAAACAGGGGGGAGATACATATACGCGTTCCAAACAGGGGGGAGATACATATACGCGTTCCAAACAGGGGGGAGATACATATACGCGTTCCAAACAGGGGGGGAGATACATATACGCGTTCCAAACAGGGGGGAGATACATATACGCGTTCCAAACAGGGGGGGAGATACATATACGCGTTCCAAACAGGGGGGAGATACATATACGCGTTCCAAACAGGGGGGAGATACATATACGTGTTCCAAACAGGGGGGAGATACATATACGCGTTCCAAACAGGGGGGGAGATACATATACGCGTTCCAAACAGGGGGGGAGATACATATACGCGTTCCAAACAGGGGGGGAGATACATATACGCGTTCCAAACAGGGGGGAGATACATATACGCGTTCCAAACAGGGGGGGGATACATATACGCGTTCCAAACAGGGGGGGGAGATACATATACGCGTTCCAAACAGGGGGGGAGATACATATACGCGTTCCAAACAGGGGGGGGGAGATACATATACGCGTTCCAAACAGTGGGGGAAGATATACGCACAGTTTGAAAGTATGGCTCGAAATCCGTCATTGATGCACAGGTAATCTTAGAGTTACTAGCCCCTCGTGAGACACCATCGAAGGAATACGTCTTGATTTGGGGTTCGGTTTTTAATTACTCTTCATCGCGTAATTAAAGAAACCTATTAGAGTCTTGGGCCCTAATTAATTATTACCTTCGAGGATTTAATATTTATAGCTCGAAATTAAAACAACATAAATAACACATTAGAAATAAGTAAAAAGAGCTTGGGTTCACTATAAAGTTAAGTGCGTAAAAATTACAAGTTTTTGGTGGGATATAAACAGCAAAAAGTGAAAAAGCATTCCACGCACACCCGATGGATTGATATAAGACAAAAACACTAATGTTATAAAGAATTTTATAGAAGGAATTTGGCATTTTTTAAAAGTGCCATTGTAAATCCGAACAATGGCCAAAACAACTATAAATTTTCTCCGTTATTTTAAACGCGTTTATTATTCCGGGAAATGTGTTTTTAAGCGACGACGGCGCCTAAAGCGGAGAAAGCAGCAGCGATTGGAGACGATTCTAGCCCTGGCCCGATTTCTATTATCACCCACAAAGCGTGACATACATTATCAAATACTCTCCCGCTCCCTTATAATAACACCAATCCCATAAAACAAGATGGCCGCTTTACAAACCCTTATACCCCATGGGGTAAAAAAAAATTAAATCGTTAAAAATTAAGAATTACGAAATATTAACAATAAATTTTTCACATTTCGTATTTGAACATCAGAATCTTAATTAAGGATAATAATGAGAAAGGGTTATGGATTCTGGCGGCCTGCCACTTGAAAACGAACTAATGTTTACGTTTCCCCAATGCATTGCTTTAGTAATCGAGGAGACTTGTGTAGCATGCTGGTGATCTAAGCTCTCGTTCAAGATTGTGATCTGATTACCCTGGTCAAATACTTATCATTAGGGTCCCAGGTAACCTTTTAACCATGCATGTCCATTTCTATAGCAAAACATTCATCAAAAGTTGAAAAAGGTCTGCGGCATCCGAAACTTTGAAATTGTTTATTTTATTTATTTATTCACACGTTTATACCTCCCCGATGGAAGTTACTGGCCTCGAATGCCACCATTTCTATACTAAAGTCATTAACAAGTATTAATAATTATTTATACTTATTAATACTTATTTTAATTTAAATTAGAATTTATATAACCTATTGTTGCGTGAGATCTTAGCTTCCGAATCTAAACCTCTCAAGTTCTTAAATAAATTAAAAACACTTTACTAAAAGTTTTTTTTTTGCATCGTAAGAAACGAATAATTAATAAGGAGAGCATCTTCCCACGAGACGCCCATGAGATCATTTTCATTAACTAAAGAAAAATTTTAATTAAGCTTTTTGCTTATCAAAAAATTGGAATAGATTTTCTTCAAAGGGGCGCTAAGAGATTCACACGCTTAGCTAAGGAAGGAAAGGTGAACTCCTTTTTTTTTCTATTCGGTATAACAAGCAGCTAGCTAGTCGCTCTAATTTTATAATGGGGTATAAGAATAACGCGTTTCTTCTTTCTTTACTCGGCGCCGGTATCTCGTAACGGTTATAATAGGACATTAGGGTCAAAACGTACAAAGTTTATTACAGATTTCGACGTGGATTGCGAGGGAGAAAAGAAACGGGTCTATATACGAGGCGGCCAATCAATTGAGAGACTGTAACAATGGACTGAAGAAGAAATAAAAAAAAAACTGAATGGCGCGAGAGTCACTCGCTTGTACGGTTTATTATTGTGATTAGAAGGAAAGAAAATGTATTCGTTTACCGAAGGGTCGAGTGCTCATCATCAGCGAGCCATGGGAAAGAGGCGAACCGCTCCCACGATATGCTGCGCCTGACTATCTACCTACCCTACCTACCTTACCTGCCTGCCTGCCTGCCTACCTGCTCTAGGTTCTAGATTCTTTCCCCGACCGCTCTCGCGCGGAACTGGAAGACGATCGTAAGTAATAAAGGGGTCTACCACTAAGTTAATTTAGTACTAAATAGAAACATTTTGAAAGAAGGATTTGTATTCTTTCTTTCTTTCTTTCTCACGAGACACAAACAAGCAAAATCTTGATTCTGATGTCACAGAGCTGAAACTGAAACTGAAGTTTGAATTTTTGGAACCTAATCCCAGTCATACCCTACATAATATAGTTTAATTATTTGTTTATTTATTTATTTATTTATTAAAAAATAAATTAAGTTTCTGTTTACACTAACGCCTGTTACATATTGATGGCAATAAAGTAAGGCTATACATAGTTTTAAGGCTAGGAGGATTCATACCATTTATACAAGGATTCCAGGCTAATTCTTGAACAAAGTAGTCTGCACTATTGTCCTCCACTCCTTGTGTAAATGGTATGAATTCTCCTAGCCTGAAAACTATGCATATGAATAAGAAGACAAATAATATGAATAAATTAGAGTCTTAGCAGATAAGGTAAAACCCAAAAACCGGATGTAGTTCTCTAAAACTCAACACCCTATGTGTATTTGTTCTGATCCAAAGGGTAAAACATTGTGATGTCACAAAGCTCCTTGCCTGGCATTGTTAGAGGCATTTATGCACTGACAACACTGTGACGTTCTGCTACGTCATCACTAGAACTACCTTTATCCGAGGACTCTAAAATAAGCTACATATCTACTTCAATTAAAGATCAAAACTTTCCCAGCACAACAGACATACGGGAAATGTCGAGTTCAAATAGGTCTTTTTTAATATTTAAAATGTTTATGTTAAAGACAAAAAAATAATTATAGGTTTTAATTTTAGCAAGTTAGTCGCGATTCTAATTTAACCGCGGGCTTTTCCGTTCTAATTCGTATTATATTAATTATGTGTAAATATGGAAGTAGACATTTACGTCCTCTAGTTAGCAACGCGTCTATATTAAGCGCCTCTGAGCGTTTTATTATTATTGTTGCCTTAGAACCGAACGGACACTTAACACAGGCAGGTAATTACCATCGCGTTCCCCGGAGAACCATGACCGCGGCGCGATTTACAAAGCGCAATTAGTGAACGACCCCAAATAGAACAAGGTAAGATGCACGAAATTATTTTCATTCCCCCCGAAGCGGTACCGCACCCAACAACCTCGCTTGTTCTATACTCCGCAAAGCTAGTATCAAGGTAGATTAAGAAAGGGGTGAAATCTGGGGCCACGAGGGCAACGCGGGTGCGTGGGAAGAATTTACGTTACATTCGTGTAGAGCGTTGCAATTCGTAGGGGTGGGTCGTGCCTCTCCCTTTAACCCGCGACCTCTAGGTCGACCAGACTTCTCCCAACAAAAACCACGACCATGATGGTATTAGTCCGTACCCAGCTCTCGAAACGAGAAACAAACCTCAAGCTGGCGCGATACCTGCGGGCGAAGAGGTGAAATACCAGTCCTGTTACGCGCAACTAAACTTCCTTCGAAACGATAGCGAGCCGAGAAGCCGTGGGAAAAATGTTCAGCTCGTTTTATAAAGCAACGGGATTGATTAAAACTAAGGAACGGCCGATAAACAATAGTTAATTTTAGGGGGAAAACACCCGGCTATCTCAGTTCCGCTCTGGCTTTTCATTTTTCTATTCAATTTCTGGCGCGAAAGAATTGAAAACTACCTTCTAGCTTCTTTTCTCGAAATGGCAAAACGAGCTAAAGGTTTCGTTATAACAATAGAAGGGTGTTTTCTTTATCTTTTTGGCCCCTAAAAGAATTGGTAAAAAAAAAACCAGTAACAATATCATACTAGCCTCTTAAACAGCGCTAACGAAGTAATTTAAAGAAATAATGAGTATAGATCAAAATTTCTCTCAATAACTGTTATGTTGTATAGTATAATTATATGACTAAACGCCATTTGACTCGGTGCGGTTTTTCCAAGCACTTACGGATGGTGACACGGATTGTTTTATTCTAGGTTGAGTTGCGAGGTCATGAGATCATTTAGAATAGAATATCCCACCATCGCTTAATTTTCAATAAATTTAACCTAATCATTTAACTTTGTTTTTACTCAAAAGTGCATTTAAAATAATGAATATTTCAAATTGGAACAATGTACCGATCAACAATATTAAAGAAGATACAACCAATTAAGTTTTTAACAGGTTAAGCGTCTCCGCGAAGCGGATGATGACGTAATGTTGTGTACGGACTGTAATTGGCCACACTACACGGAGAGATCTAACACGTAAGGTCCGGTTAGAAAAGTGATTGTATCTTCTTTGATATTACAGATAGATACATGGTTTCAATTTGAATTATACATTATTTCATACGCTCTTTCGATTAACAACAAAAGAAAAATCGTAGCTCGGTTCTTACCTTAAAGTAAAAGTTGTTGTAAAAGAAAAGTTATATCCTATCAACTAGTTTCTTCACGGTTCACGATTACGAGAAACTTTTTATTAGTCTGTTGACAAAAATTTCTCGTTTTGAAAATAATCCTTTTAATGTCACACGCTCACTTCTACACCCAATAATCTCCTATTTACCAAACTGTTTATTTGCTTAACTGGCACGCGTGGTAATCAGAGCTACACATATTAAATATTTAAATCCTTTTAAAACGCCCTAAAATTCCTAAACTGATTTATATAAGGTATATATAATTTAAATCCACAAATCCAACCATATCGGAGGAAAAAAAATAATAAAAAATAGAAGAAGTATCACGATATATTTTTTAAATGAAAGTATCAAACAGGCTTTCGGAGAATATCTCAAGTCCAGTAACGATAAATCACCTTAAGATTTACCTTGCGGGGATTGAATCGATTTTACATAGCCGCATTCTTCAAGTCCAAAAGAAAAATAAAGTAATATTAAAGGTGTAAGAGAAAACGATAGGAAAGTTTAGTTTTTAAGCTTGTTTTGATTTGATTTGTTTTCCAATTTAAAGGGATACACCTTGCAAGAATTCCGATTGGTATATTCATTATTTTATGCGCTCTATCGATTAAAAAATGAAAAAAAAAATATATATATATATAATCTAGAGTATTCTTTTAACATCAAAAATATGTACTTGACGGCTTATAATCCTGGATAGACAAGTGATAACTTTAGAATTATTTTAAAGTTCTTGAAAAGTAGTGGCGGCTAAACTCGATAAAATCGTTTCAAACTCTATTAATTTTAAAGTGATGTACAATCCGTTATGCAGGGGTGGAGACTATATCAAACTTATCTTCCATTAAATAGAGCTCTATACTGGGCATGCCTGAATATCGTAGCATAGAGTGCTGTCAGTTGTGACGTCAGATCCAAGGTTAAACGTCACGAGTCTGCCTTTAGCAATGGGCGGCCATGACAGTTACCGTTTTTTCTTTATGGGAAAACAGCATGGGTGACGTCACACCGGCGCTTCTGACAGCACTCTATTGTCAGTACATTTTCGATTACATAACATTAGGTAATTTGAAACTAGAACCCATGGTATGGTGACCATTGGTTATTTCCCATGTATATCTAAACCACTGCACCCCTTCATCACCAAAACCTGACGTCACTATCCCTGAAAACCGATCATCCGGTAAAGATCGAGGGCAAGTATCCCTTTTGGTCCGATCTAATCCAACTGCAACGGATGTATGACACATAACGTAAAACGAGTCACGCAATTCAAAACTTAAGTAAAAGGTGTTTGTAATTTGGAAGCACAATTACCGATCAAGAAGACAATACGGGCCATTGTATTACACCTATCAAACGAGTTGAGGGTGAAATTATAATGCCTTAACGCTAAAATTACGATCTGATTCACGGGGCGAGGCATGGGAAAATATCTTAATGTAAGTGTCTGACGCTAGCTGATTATTGATGGCATTGTTTATTTGGAAACGCAACGACCGCGAGTGGAATCTTCGTCTCAAGAGAATGGGTTAGCAACACCGGGGGAGGAGTAGGATCTGACGAGGTCGAAAAAGGTGGGGGTGTAATGGCCAAGACGTCTTAAACAAAAATAAGTCGAGACGGCCGCTCGAATTGAGGGTGAGAAAAATCCAGACTTTTTCCTCCTTGACTCTCAGATACACCTTACTGATTTCTTTCTGATGCCTTTTTTTCATAGCGCTTCAATAGTTTTCGTTGTTTTTTATCAACATCACTTGACTTTTGAGCGACACCAGGGTCTCGTAATCGCGTTTGCCCAAATAAATGGCCTTGCCACTCGAAGCTCATAAACTGAAGCCTAGAATATGTTAATGAGATAGAGTTATCACGTTTGGGACTGTGAGTAACTGTAAGGGACACCATTTTCCAAGATGGGCCCAGATTATAAAACTCTTTCAGTTAGCAAACTAGTTTCTGGAAGCAGGGAGATGATTTTACGATTACAGCTAGCCCCAATCAAGACAGTCTTACAGGTGGCCCGGGCCCCATAGAAGGTACGGTCCATTTGGAAAACTGACAGAATTGAGCCCTAGGTCCTACACCGTGCATAAAGAGATTCCATCATGGCGGTATTTCAAAATGGTACTTCAAAAGGCGACTTTGAGGAAAGTGTAACTCTCCCGATGATGGACTTCGCGTATTAAGCGTAGGTATGATATCAGAATTACGCGGAAAAAGGCGAATGGTATTTAAATAAAGCGACGTAAATAGGGTGAGAACTCTTCGGGTACGACTGCGTTAAAAGGAAACTAAGTATATTCTTGACGAGATAAAGAGTATGCTGTACATCATGAACGCAGGACCAAGCTATAGTCTTTCACTTTCGGCCACGCGACTGAGTAAGCGTGATTTAGGAGGGCTAGGAGGATCGCGGGCTGCCAGCCTCGGGGCGCGCTAGTTTTCGTGTTATGGATTAAGCACGATGTCGAGAGAAATTGATTATTTAACGCCACGTACATATTATCCCTTCCTTCGTACGTATAAGCAAAGGGATAACCATGCATGTTCCTTTTTTCCCATCCCAATTCTAGTTTTGAAGAAGTTTTTAACCCGATGGGAGTGTTGCGTGGTGCATGCGTGGATGGGGTGGGTGGCCCGCAGCTAGCGCCCATTTACAACAACTTAAAGAAATCTAGATATTAGGAGGAAAATTCTTCCTTTTTATCTTTTCTAAAGTCTCAACTTGACAGGAAGGCTCACGAATAGATTAGTTAAGTAGGTATTAATATTGTCTATGTATTCGCCCAGTAATAAGCCTAATTAATACCGTATTAGTCATTCAAAACTAACCGCGTACCATCTTTGGTGGTCGTATATTTGCAAACTTCTCAAGACTTTCAGCGTCATAATATATACTAAAGAACCACTATCAATGATTGGCAATTACAGAATATCTAAGTTACTAAAGCTATGATGTGAAAGATCAGTATATTTGCATTATTAGTTAGGGTTCCAAGGATCCATGAGCTGTTAGTGAGGTGATCTCAGGCGTCTTCTACCCTCACTATTCCTGGACCCTTACATCGCTGCTTATTTACAGAGAATATGAGCTCATGGACATGCAAGATTAGTTACACGTTCTCAGACTTTAATGGGTTCTTGGTAACGACAAACTTGATAAGTCAAATTAAAAATAATTTACCAAATATACTGATAGAAAAATCATTCTAATAATTTTAAATTATTCTTTGTTTAATTTTTCATTACATCTTATTGATATTGAATACAATATTTTTCAATTGAACATAACCAAATGCCCTTTTATAGCGTTGCTTAAATTCAATGCGAAATATGTTTATGGTGATAAAAACCGGGGAAATTTTTATTATTTATCTAATATAAATGAGATCACGCGCGAAATTTAATAAAGAAAAAACATAAAACTAAAAAACGCGCACCGCTATAGTTTTAGCCCTTTAATTTCAAATACTTTTAAACTATAATAAAAGAGCTATAAACAGAAGGCCGCGGCGCCAAAAATTCAATAACAGTATTTTATTTTCTTTTCTTTTTGTTATAAATATTTTTTTCCTTCATCTTATACTATAGGGTTCGACCATTCGGGCGCGAAAGATAATCTCCCTTCAAAAATCCTTTTATTTCCTAATGGAATAACGCCGACCAAAACTATAATTATAATAACGGTAATTCAATTCAAGATATAGTTCTTAATCCGCCACATTTCGGTGAGGAGAACGGGACGCAAAATAATAATACAAAAAATAAAATATATGGATAAAGAAAATAAGCGGGTTGAGATCTTCAGTGATTGATGTAACCGCCACCTTATGGCGTGGCCTCAAATTTATCCCGTTTCGCCAGTTCTCTACCTATCCATGGTCTCAAATGCTATAGTACGCGACAATAAAGAATTCGCAATTTTGTCTCAATCCCTAATTTCAATTAACTGGATGGCAAAATATAGCCACTGGCGATTCGGCGATTAATTTCAGGAGCAAATCTTGCCGCATTGTTTTAACTCAGTTTACATCCAATGGCAACTGGTTGACGTACATAGATGGACACAAGAATCCATGTAATACCCGCAAAAGATGGCCATTACCTCAGATTTCGTTCATAAACTATTGCTACGAGATCACATCCTAAGAGGGACATCTAGTGGCGGTGTATGTATTGTAACGTATGGTGAATTTTCCGGAAATAGAAAGCATGGCCTACTGCGATCTCTATCACTACTGGTAACCCGACCGAAGGCAGGAAAGCAGTAGGCCATGTCTTTATTCCATTCCGATTTGGAGCAGAAACCACTAAACAAAAGATGGCGCTGCAGTCTCTAAATTTGTCTCGCATGGAAAATGACACTACGGCAGATCCATACTTGCACATAATAGGGTTATGTTGCAAGGGAGCATCGCATATACTCACCACAAAACCAGTGTGTAATATATTCTATTAAAATGTTCAAGGACTCAAATTATATAATATTAGCACCCTACATTCAAGATTGCTGTAAAAACATGTGACGGACATACAAAATAAATTTCCAAATCATCAGTGTATATTCTATACCTTCTTAGCATTTATATATATGGTTTATATTCTCACGACTTTTTATTGACGTTCTAACAACTAAGGCCTCAATTCGATAATATTCTTAAAAAGATACATTAATTCTCGTCAAGAAGTGATATCTAGTTTATTAGGGAGAAGGTATAAGATGCCTAAGTATTCGCGCGCCATAGTCCCAGTCCCCTTTCAAAATACAAGGGGGGACGTAAAAGGAGGCCGGGCTATTTCGCCTCTCCTCAGTCGGAATCGGAAAATACGTAATTTTCGTCATTCGCGCGCTGACGTGAGTTTTCAAGAACCAATGAAAAGCTGGTTGTAATTTAGAGGCAGGGATTAACTCCGGATCTACGTTTGGACTGGAGATAAAGCTGGAAATGTGGCGAACTTATACCTTCTCCCTAATAAACTAGATATCACTTCTTGTTCTCGTATAAGCCTTTCGAGATGGGATGGAGAAAGGTGCGTGCAAAAGGCGTATCTTCTCGCCTACGCGATATTGAAGGAAGAGGTCAAAGGGCAACACCAAGCCCCGAAGAAGAAGAAGAAAAGTGGAAGAGAGATAACTTCAAATGAAAACTGGGTCACTGTATAATAAGTAAGTAGGGTCGTTAAAGATAATTTTTTTCTCTCTCTTTTACGCGTTTAAGTGTATTGGTTAGATGATCGAGTAAAAAAGAAATAAGAAATATATAAAGAGTTTCCTAAAATAAGAAACCAAACAAAGCTGTCATAGACTAATTGGGGCGAGTAATTTCCCTATGGAAGCGCCCTCTCTTGATAAAAGGTTATTTATAAACTGTGGGAGTCGTGGGAATTAGTCTATGTGTATCGAATATTTTTTGGGAAAATATATGGGTGCGATGTTCTGAAGAACACGCCTCTGTTACGTGGAAAGTAACATGATCATGATTAGTGCGACATAGAGAACTTTCCTTTTCATAATTTAAACCAGCGCTGGTCAAGCATCATGTCTCAGTGTGGGTAGATAATTTAGCCCCCCTCTTTAGTATTAAAGATGCGGTCAATCAAAAAATTAAGGTAAGGCTATAAATCGATTTGATAACATCGAAGAATTCCGGGTTTAAGAGATCCGAGCTTTTTGACTCTTAATTATTTTCTCTTTATAAAAATAGACCATTTCGGAAATTACGTATACGGAAACCAACACACAATTTGTTAAAACTCATAATTTAAACTGAAATTTACAACCTTCTAAAGACTAAACCCTAAACCCGAATTAACACGTCCAAGATTTAACCATTTCAAGTGGATCTCTCTAATAACGTCCAAAGGTTCAACGCGTGTGGACCATAAGTATTCTTTCTATTCGCTAATAGCGTCAATTTTACTCACGATTCATCCAACATCAGAACAAAACTAAGTTTATCTAATAGTAAATAAGTTTATTATAGATTGCTATAATTGTCCTGGGTCATACTTAATATTGTAACATTACTTATATTGGAAAGATGATCGTGTATCATCGATACCCGCGTTATTTTTGCCCGAAAACATTTGACACGCAAATATCAAGTTTTACAATATATATCGGTATAACGAAACTCGAGGAAACGTTTCGTATGGTGTATACCGACCGCGGGAAGGAAGATTGATCGTAATTTATTGTGTTGATCGTGATCTCGGTTTTAATTTTAATTTTTATTAAGAGGACAAATTACGTTATATTTTGTAGACGCACAACGCGTTTATGGCCGTTAAGTACTTCTATAAAATTGGGTTTATTCTCACGTAAAATCCAACATCTTTGTTTTTCAATGATGGATGATCATTTACCCAGATGCGGATTTGCCGATAATTAAAATGATAAAGATGCCCGGGATCCCGTTTTTGTATAGTGTAACTTCCAGTAGTAAACTTCTCAAACAGACCAATTCCATGTAACTTAAAGGGAAAGACCCGGGGGTAAAACTTTGCCTTCCATCTCGCTTTCTGGCGCCTGCGCGCGCTGTAGCCTTTTTGTATCATGAGAGTGCCAAGAGACGGATGGCAATGTATGAACCCCCTTTTATGTTCCGATATTGAGTGTTGCCTACCCCCTTTATTAGGTCGGAAAGGTCTATATAGATACAGAAAAGTCGAGCTTTCATTATAATAAAGATTATGTATTTCACTGAAGTTATAGGCCTACAGGTATCATGATTTTTATCTCACTATATCAGATAATTCTATTGCAGAAATTTTAACAGGATTTAGGAAAATATCGTACAAAAACGTGTATGTTCATTCAAGAAATTATCCAGAAACATCACGCCTATTTTTCAATTTTCATATTAGGCTTACATACAAGATTTGGATATCTTAAAATTAACGAAACGACTTGAACTCTACACGTTTTCCGATGAATTTCCTGGGGACAAGACCATGCAATAACTTGCAACATTTTCGAAAACGTTGACCTATAACTTTATGGAAGTTACAAGGCGTTCAGGTTACAATTTCTAATCCAATTTCTTAAACCAAATATTATTAATTTCAAGGCAGAAATTGAAAACATTGAAATCGCCTTAAATCCTAATTAGTAAAAAAAAAAAAAAAAAAAAAAAAACATTCTGGAACTTTGAACCGTATTGCAATCTTGACGGAATCAAACCGAGCACGAATAAGAGCTCCTCCATACACTAACAAGTTTTACCAGTTGCAATGTAGTTGCGTAAATTATGGTATTTTAACTTTTTAAAAGAGATTAAAACATCGAACGCGGATTCAAACGTCTCTTATTTTTTATTTCTTGAAAAATGTTTCTTCATGGAAGATTTCGTGACATACACCCTTTTAAAAGATGTTTTTTAAAGTTTCTAATCGAGGAATCGATCGGGGCAAAGGCATGGCATGACACGGTGCATTCTCAAATCACGGACGTAATATTTTTTTCCTCTCTCTCAATTTTATAACTTTGGTGGAGTTTCTACGGTTTTTTTTTTTTTTTTCAAAATGAACTTTGTCGAGTGAAGAAATAAAAATGTAGAAACGACGTTGGCCCGGGGAATGTATCGAGATGTTTCAGTGAACCGTGACCCCTCCTTTCATCCCCTTGGGGTGCTGCTTGCCAAAGTCTTATCTAATTCCCTTTTTTTTTCTTCTTCTTCAAGGAAAAGAAGAACTAAGTAATAATGGGGACGCCCATGCCCAATGCGAAGATTCGTTCGCATACTTAATTTTATATATGACGCGATTTAACTAATTAAACTGATTTGAAAGACTAAACATAACGCCATTGTATTTGTATAAGAACTAGCTTCTTTTATCTGTAATCCTCAATGTTTCCATTCGACAATACCGAAACGCCACTGAGGATGCTGGGAGGACTTCGTTGTCATACATGTTGGTACAGACTGCAACGTTATGGGTATGGAGGTGTCTGCCCTATCGCTACCTTATTCTAGATTGTAAACTAAACGTATTCTCTCGCTCACTGCGGAAAAAACCCCTCTAATGGCGTCGGTCTACCACTGATACGGTGACACAACAAGTAAAATGTCCCGACATGACGAAGTAATAGACCTTTTCGACCTCAAAAAGGGGTATGGCAACCCTCAGTTTCGGGACATACAAAGGGGTTGATACATTGCCATCCGTCTCTGCGCGCTCTCTTGATACAAAAAGACTACAGCGCAGGCGTCAAAAGCACGATGGAAACCTCCGTGTCTTCCCTATTTGTTACATCGAAATTGTCTCCACAATTACTGGCGTTTAGATGTTTCACCAAGTTACGTAACTCAAGAGCTGTATTAAATTAGTAATGCGAACGAAACTCTAGACAATTACTATCAAATGAAGGATGATAGTGGTGTTCGGGGCGGGGTCAGGGTGGTGCATCACGATGTGCCCTCTTTAAGACTTAGCGATATATATTACCGAGATAAGCCACGAAGACGAGCGGCTCGAGGGTCACCCGAAGAAACTAAAAAGAAATAAAAAACCGAACCCACCTCGAATAAGTTGATCCGCGTGTCCTCTAACGGAGACCCCGCATTTTATATGGAATTTATTTTATTTTTTTATATACCATGGGATTTCTCACAATCTCGGGACTATTTTTTTAGGGAAATAAATCTTCTTTAAAAGAATTTCACGAAGGCTAAAAAATATTTCAGTTTGTGTGGCGAAAATAATCTCTGGAATACGTCGCTACGCCTCTGTTGAGGTTCTTTTTAAGTTAAATAATTAAAAAACATTTTTACCAGCCCTTCTTCCTTTATCGTTTTACAACCTTATTTTCATTTCATTTGCTTTTTTTTTTAACTTTTGATGATGTTTTTTACGCCACGCAACTAATGTATTCCCTATCTATTGAAAATGAAACAAATTTGTATATCTCTGATATCACGAGTTTATTCATTTCTCCAGTGAATGTGTAACTATGATGGTAAGAACGAAGTACAGTGTGTTTGTTCTGTGGGGCAATTTTGAGTCGAAAATTATCTATGACATTTTGCCACGAGGGTCATCGTAAACAAGCTAAGATTTTACGGATGATTAAATAATTAATTTAACATTATCTGTTTAGTTCCTTAGTTAAATTTAAGTGGTCATCATCATAATTTGTAAAGGCGGGCCGGACGGTAAAGAAGTCATAGAACACTTTTGACTCAAAATTGGTAATAGAACCAGCCTTACTTCGGTCCTGCTAGATTTAACACAACACACCGCTGTTTCGTTAACAGTGCCTGAACAAAACTATTTACGGGTAAATAAATAAGTAAACCGGTCTTGGAGTCATTGGCTCTCTGTATTCCACGAAGCAATTTGTAAACAGGGCCGGAAATAAGGAAAAATTCTTATAGAACATGTGTCCAGTGACGCCCCCTTTGACTGGAAAAATTATAGGACATTGTCCAATGGAGTGTGCAAAAGTACTGTAGCATCTTCTTAGTCTATAACCATCAAAACTACGTAAAATGTTTTGCTGAAAATGTCCAGTGACCCCCTTAGTTTTTAGAAAAATTGTGGGACATTTTAAAATTTTACTGTACATTGTCCAGTGTCCTGTGCTTATTTCCGGCCCTGTTTGTAAATTGCCTTAAATAATTTCAAATTGGACTAAAACCGAGGCAAGAAAACGTTCTATAAGCAACACAAGAATTGGTGGTTGGAGAAGTTTGTATCATATCCCAGTGTCGCTTCTATAATTTTTCTTGCTGTAGATAATATAAAATTCCTCTTAATAAAGAGATTAATACGAATACTCGTGTAATAAATTGAAAATATTCATGCCGATGTACTAAGCAAACACGAACGGCCTCGTTAATATACTGGATTTCGGGTGTAGGCCTTATCAGAGAATACAATCAAATTTAATGTATCTATTTGGAAATACTCCTATCATTTTATGTTGATACCTTCATTCCCTTATTTATGCGGAAATCGTATTTTTATTTACTTACAATCAAGATGACTATAAAGATTTTCATTATTCTTATAGGGGTAGAATTACCATTGGTTAGATTAAATGGCGGTTTAAAGTTGGCCAAGGATAAATAATTATTCTAATTTCAAGACATTGGAATTAAAATATTCATCATCACCCAATAGAGTAATTTCTTATATATATATATGGCAAACGTCATAACCCTCTATCTCTTACCTTAGTGACATCCCCCTTCCGGGGGGAATAGTATTCTCTATTACAAAGTTGCCCCCAATGTTGCTGACTCGCGCTACCTCTAGCGGCGCTTCTTGGCGCGAGGGAAATAACCCAAGAAGGCGGCCCCGCCCCTGAGTAGTTAAACGTAGGCTAAACGTCACGGGAAGTGGCGGCCATTTTGGTACCATTTTTGTATACAAGCAAACGAGTGGCGTCACTATATGCGCATTACGTCGACTATCATCAGCCTTAATCTAAATTAAACGACTCAAAATGTCGAAATCAAGGTTTTGATTTTTTTTTATGCAAAACCGAGAAGGAACAAAATTTGACTAAGTTCATTAATTAATTAATTAAACAACAATTATAAATAAAATAACGGTATTACGCTTGCGAATATACAATAATACAACTGTTTTTGAAAACTGCATGCCGCATATATCTACATTAAATTAACTTTTAAAATCACCAAGGACTAAACAACGCTATTTTTTTTTCTCGACGCAAAACGGCGCGCGTGGAACGTAAGCCGGACCCTCCAAACATGTTAATTAATTTATAGAGAAAAATAGTAAATATACTTTGGTATTATAACGCGCGTGTCAATAAGGAAATCTAATTAACAGAACCGAATGGTCAAAATATTTCATACGAAACGCCGATCATTGGCCTGAAATCGCGAGTTATAAAGTGCAAGAAGAAACCTTAGGGCCTTAGCCACCGAAATATTTACCCCTAATCAATTAAATTAAATAACCTAATTATATATTTAAATTCTTACTTTCAATTCTTTCCATCTTCTCAGGTATTCGTCTTCGATAATGCACCAATTACTAAGCGAAACTTTTTAACGGGGATTGTATCGTAGATTTAAAATAATATACCGCGACAAAAACCTCAGCGTCTTTGTTCTCAAGCGCTGACTCATTTGGAAAATTTTAGACCAAAACCGATTTTTTCTTTCCCCCGCTGTTCACTTTCCCCCAAATCTTACGTAAAATGACAGACTCGGTTAGAAAGTTCAAAAGCTAGACCCAAAGCGATCTTTCAACTTTCGTATAGTTCACGTGACCCAAACGTCGAGTTGCCTACTCGATTCCAAACAAAATGAAATAGTTTTTCGTGAGTTACTACCAGCGTGTACGTCATCGCTGTGAATAACTCTAACAATTTCAACCGGAAACACGTAAAAGTCCCACTAAATTAGTCGCGCTGTAGTTTTTAGCTACAGCGTAACCAAGAAGAAGTTTACCATTATATCTCAATTTAGGATAGTGTATTTCTCTAAAATACCAAAAATGGCCTAAAATTCAAACCTACTTTATAAGAGGTTCGGAGTTCTAATTAAAAGCGAAGGTCGTCGACGTTTCGTACAAAATCATCTAACCATTACAATGCCCTTTCAATAACAAAACATTACACGAAAATTTCTCAACTACTTGATAGGTTAACTCTTTAAATCACGCTTGTCTTAGCTCCTTAAAACACGTCTATAATGTAATCTGAGCCGCTATCTACATACGATTCTCTAAAAATATGCTAAAACAATATATTTCTCTTATAACAAGCTGTACCATTCATGCCGGTTTCAGCGGATGATCTATTACGTCGATTGACCCTTTTGTCATTCCGTTAGCCGTGGAAAAACTCTTGTCCGATTGAGATTCGATGCAGCTCGAAGAATCCAACACTTCGCCTTCCGTCAACCTAGAGTTTCGTATCCGTTTTTCGTACTCTATTTCAGCTTGTTTCCTTTCTTCGGCCAACCTGGCTTCCTGTTGTTGACTTAACTGTTCGCTGAGTTTCCTGACGGCGATACTCAATTCTTCTCGGATATTGGCACTTTCCGTTACTACCTTGAGGGCGCCGAGAGACGGTGTCCTTCCTCTGACTTCCTCCTGTTCATCTTCACCATCGTCATCATCATCGTCGTCTTCAACAACTTTATTCTTCGGGGGTGCGGTGGGAGTTGGGGCTTGTGGGGGAGGAGGTTGTGGCTCTGGTTTTGGAGGTTGGGGTAGCGCACCAGTGGTGAAAAGTACACCACTCCGTCTCCTATCTGGCTCGTCACCAGATTCCAGTCTTTTTCGTAGTAAATTGACGCTGTGAAGAAGGGCCTCGCGTTCTTCCTCCAGATCACGGATTCTGGTTTCCAATCGCTTTACCGTGCTCTGATATGATGAGATCTGGTTTTCAAGCGATATGTTGCGTCCTTGGGAAGACTGAAATTAAAGAAAATATAATTACCCGCGCTTTAGTCGGTACTATCTCTAATGTTAGGGAGAAACAATCAGCTTATATGACGCAACTAACCTCTAACTGATCGTGGACTTCGTAATTCTTTCGTTCTAGATCTTTCTTCGCCTGTTCCAGCTTCCTGGTCGCTTCTTCTTGGGCTTGTAATTTTTGTTGAAGACGCTCAAACTTCTTCTTATCGACTCCACCTTGTAACGAAGCGTCAGAGTGCAATGACGTTTGCGTAGACAAAGTTTGGTGTGCGTTTTGTAGGAAACGACCCGAAAGCATCTCTTCTTGTAGAACCTATTCAAAACGTAAATAAATTCAGTGTGAATAGAGCTCATCATACAGATGAGGACACATTTCATTTCAAGGTACACTTCATTTTCAAAAATAAGGAAGTCGTCTTATGAACTGAACAAATATTTTGTGGATTAAAATGTCATATCAATATACTTTACAAACGTGAAAGTGCTATAGCTGTGGCAAGCGTAAAATTGGCCCATTTAAATAGAATAATTTAGAGGGTCATTTCGAGTGAAGATATTAATCTTGTTGTACTTAGACTAGATTTGTTTATAATTCGATTGTAAAGGGTTTGGCTATTTATTTCAGATTTACCTGTCGTATATATAGGAAAGCAAATAAAACTAGAGTATATAGCCGTTCTTTACAGGTGACATCCACCAAGAGTAAACAAGACGCGGTATTTCCTTTTAGCTAAGGATATGTCATATGGACGAAATGAGGCAATTAATATGGCTTAACTCTCCCGCAGCAATTTGTAATCCAATATATACAAGACTAAGACCAATCCGTTTAACCATTCAAGAATAAACAAAAGAAAAACACCAAGGATGAAAAATGGTTCCTGATAAACACGTCTGATAAAGAATGTTTATATGATAACAAAATAGATATTATCATGAACATGAACGACTTTTTAACATGAGGAAACTGTCAAGCGTTTATGTTACGAAGCCTTGGCCTCGTAAACTGACTAAAGTAAGATTGAATTTTAGGCTTAAAAGTATATATGGTACTGTAGAGAAGCTCGGCTTTGCTTCGCCCTTTTGGAACGTAATTTCTAGCCATGATTGAGAACTGCTAAAGACAATGACACCCAGAAGCAATTTCTCGCCACCCAGTAGCATCGAGCGATCAAACAAGATTCAATTCCAATTTTCTCTATTTTTCTTTCGACGGGTATTACCTGGTACTCCACCCGATACGAGTGTAGCTGTCTCGAAATATCCAAAGTGAAAACTTGGTTGAAGAGCCTCTCCATTTGAATGATTCCCATATTGGGCAGACTGGTCTTCAGGAAATCCATTGCTGCTTCGAAACTGTGGCAAGCGAGTAGGCGCTCCTTATTTTGGCCGACAAGAACCAAGGCCACTTTAAAAACGGCTTCCAGTCCTTGGACGAAAATTAAATCTACAAATATACCACGAAAGAAAACATTTGTAATTTAAATGTGCTAAAGTTCACAAGCGAGATATATCTTGTAAGATTCGTGCCAGGTTTGTTTAGCTATACACGGAGGAAAAATAATAAGGAGTAGAAACTTTCGATGGAAAGATGGGATGGGCTGAAATTGTAGGTGGTTTCAACCGCGTAACGAAATGAGCCACAACGTGTGTCCAAGATACCCCTGAATTTCAACCCGCTTGTATTACTTAATACGTCCTCCATGAGCTATGGAACAACTACTAGATTAAGCTATTGGCCCTAATTACTCACCAAAAAGCCTAGCAACGAACCCTAATGGAAACTGGGACGCGAAAAGTGTCAGGAACCAGGGTGCGGCGTAAAGCGTTGGCGCGATGTCGTATTCTTCAAAGTGTTCATGGACATCGTGATGAATGTCGTGAATAAGACGTGATAACTGATACATTTGAATCTAAATTAAAAAATATATATACATATAATACACAAAATTTTAATTATTTCTTTCAAATGTGTTAATTAAATAAAAAATGGTTCAATATATTATAAACTGACGACTTAATCAGCTAAATATAATTCTGAATTCCGGGTTAATGTATTTTGAAAAACCACCGTTCTCATGGTAGTTTGGCATTTAGAGTATCACATTTGCGCATTAATAAGCACGTAATTATCTAAAAATTTTAGTGCCAGAGGGAAACATAAAATAATATAAAAGATCAAATTTAATTGAGAGTTATCACAAGTTCTACTATGCGAAGTCATTTAACTTTCCACGAAAGCTGTTAAAATTCTTTTTTACAAGAAAAACCCCGGTTTAGGAATCCGGATCAAGAAAGATATGTTTTTACTCTTTATTTTAATTCAATATACCTATGGGTCTAGGTAGGGCAGGTAAAACCGTTATAAAAGGGAACATTGTACATACGGAAACAGAATCCTTAAAAATTAATTTACACGCTACCGGTTGGTTGTCTGTTAAACAACATCATATCAAAAATTAACTTATTTGTAAACGTCCCCGTAAAATAATTCAATAGGTGAAAGTAATATAATCGTTCCTGTTGGTGATCTACGCAGAAATGTGTTTCTAGTTAGAAACTTAGTTTGAAGTACAACACACCAGGCGTTACAAGTAGGATTTGAACTTATGACGCATATTAAAAAGTTTAAAATGTGTTGCGTCCATATGTTAGTGTTACTATAAGTTCATAAGATATATTCCATAAGTTTGTCACTGGTTACTGCGAGCTTGTCATGAAGTGACTTAGGTCATAGATTCTCGTAAAGCGACGCCTGGTGAGGCGCTGTCAAAGGCTTAGTACAGACTAAATAGGACGATGGACTGAAAAATCGAGTGTGTTCAATTCTCGCGTCGTGTTACCAAAATCAACACGCTTTATAAAACTCGAAGTTCAGAAGTTCCTTCTTAAATTTTAACTTCTTGCTATCGTTACCATCAAAGAAACTGAATAATCACTAAGATAACAACGCCGGACTTAAGGATATGTAGGTTCAATATATAGGGAACACTGTGGAGGAACTAGACCTAATTACGAGGCATCCTTCTTGTTAAAGGAGGGAGCAGACGATGGTGAGAGACGGCAGCAAGGGTATTCCCCGGAATAGACGATCGTTCAATGCCAACAATTAAAAAACCCACCGACACGGAATTAATTATCTCGGACTCTGTTATAAGAAGAGCTAGAAGATGATGACCTTCGAAAACTAAGATGTTTTATTAGCCCATTAAAGTAAACAGACACGGGAGGGTACAACACCCATCCAGGGAACTCAGTCTTTCTTTGCCCGAGTTCGTGCTATAAGGCCTTGGAATAACCATACCTTCTCAATCCCCAATAAGCACACTTGGCTCACCATCATCTGTCTAAAACAAAAAATGGCACGAAAAGCTGTCACCTATCCCGCGTTTACATTAGTCCTTCCTTCGTACAAGGATTAACTCATGGAGAGGTTAGATTTCTAACGGTTATTCCACTTATAATTCTGTTGCAGAGTTCAAGAAAACCTTCATATGCCTAAAACCAGTCCAGGTATAACTTAAGAACGCAAACCTCTCCCTTGATTTTTTCGTAACCATGGTAAACCAATATAATTTTTCACGTCTAACAGAACGCTACTTCGAGAATGAAATATAATTCTAGACTATATAGGCAAAAGTTAAACCATTTCAAATGATTATGATTCATGGAGTAAGAAAACCTTTTCCGTAAATTGACAAAATATATACGGAAACTATACCTTAGGCGTGGCGTAAGCTTACTGAACCGCAACCTTAATTATTTAATTTATATTCTGCCTATCACTTAATTGGATGCGAGTTGTTTTCAGTTTAGGGGCCCTTAGACAAGGGTTCTTGCGCGGAATTAATCTTCTTAAACTCATAAAACTGGTTTAAAACACTCGACAAAAATTTGAAATAGGACGTGTTGCGTTTCATTATGCGAATGTGATATATTTCTCAAAATAAATTGGTTAAAGGCTTTCCCCATAAACCTGGTCGAAAATTCATAGAATTTCGTTTAAACACGATCCACCCATCACAACTGGTGCGTTGTCTTTGAACACTTACCATGGATGGGTAGAAAAGTAAACATTCAGTGAGCCTATCTGTATGTTCATCGTAAAGGTTCGATCGGCTCAAAGTATTCGAATTATCATGTTCTTTGTTTGTTCTTTATACACAGTCACAACTCGTTGCCGAATTTTAGCAAACTGCACGCGTGGTTAATATCAGTAATAACATAAGTTTATAAGATATGTTCCATAAGTATGAGACTATTTATACTTCGTAATTCTAGCGACTTACTGAGAACTAGTTCGAGAACGACGCGAGAATTGACTATACAAGCGTTTTTGCAGTCCATCTTCCTATTTAGCCTGTACTAAGTCTTTGACAGTGGCTCACCAGGCGAGCATCTATGACATTTCATCTACGTCACTTCATGACAAGCTCTCAGTGACCAGTGATAAACTTATGGAAATAATGGTAAAACTAGGGGAATCTTCGTTAGACATGGTTTGGTTGAGTTGCGCAATGTTGGATCCGTTTGTAGATCTTAACATTTTGTCTTTATGATTAACTGACCATCATGCAGATATTTCATATATGGTTGGACTCTGTGTTCAGTGTCTACGTAGACGCTTAAAACACTCTATAGCAAACACCGGATAGCTTATAGCTCGCAAATTTATATAAGAAACCACTAAATACATTTAGATGGTTACAAAAACGTACACAATCCTCGTAGAATCGTACTAAATAAGCCTTATCACCGAGATAATTCCCTTAGGCATTCATTTAAAAGCTTCGAGAGTTCACGATTGAAGCGCGTTGAACTAGAAACTAGATCACTATAGCTACAGCCAGGATTATTTCAACTCTACTCAATTTTGTTACAAATCAAAATTAACGTCAAAAAAGGATAATTAACACTGGCAAACACAATTGGGAACTCTTCGAATTTAAAAACTTAAAACCAAAGTGGCAACTCAAAGAGAATTGAAACCTAAAAGAAATATATAGTATAGCTTGGGGGGAAAATAGTGGGTTAATCAACACGGAAACATCATTTTCTTACAACAAGTTCGGCTCGCGAATCCGTCGGATTTTAAAGAGAACCCTCATCACAATGGAATGATGGAAATTTTGATGGCCCCGTGATTTCATCAAACTCAAAATAAAATAAAAAAAGCTTCCCACAGTCAAGAATCAAGAATTCAGGATTTCTAGGTTTGAGAAAGCAGAAGGGGTATGGCAAGGACGGATTAAAGAAGGATAAAGGTGGTTTTCTTTTTTATTGGCGGGTCGCTTCAAGGTCGGACGCCAAAGGAAACCGTACGGAAGATAAAGAAAGAGCTGCTCTCTAACTAACCGCGGTGCTGCTTCTAAATAATTTCTTTCTATTTTTTTTTTCTTTTACAGGTGCTTAAATTTGTTATGACTGAAGGTATAATTAATGATGGGTATTTTAATAATTTGAGTTTGATGGAATACATCAAGAATACATATAGGTTCGGCAAAATAGCTCCACCCTGCTTGAATCACAATGACCGTAAAGAACTATAGATACATTTTTCATTACCTCATCAATTTTGAATTTTATATCGCGCTATTGAAATATTTTTTAAGCGGTACTGGCTGGGTGATATAGTCATTTCAATTAATAATAGATTTTCTTTTAATAGGCTTATTTCGGAATGGATGTTTTATGAATTTCAAGGTGACAAAAATTGAGTCGTTCCAAAGAAATGTCGGCTACTTGTCAAAGAAAACGTGATTGCAAGCCAGTTTTTGCATAATTTACAATATGGCAATACGTATGCATGGTGACAGATAAATACGACTTCAAATTCTATTATTTATCTTTTAGCTTTAGCAGTACATGGCCGCCATTGAAGGAACTGGAAATAATTTGGCTACTGCGGGTGGTTAAAATATTTTTTCAAAAACGTCATAGGATCATGTGGGGGCAAGGTTCAAAGATGCGCTCTTTTCAGTCAATTTAACAGAATGTTTTTCTACCTAATCATTCCCCAATTTGGATAAACAGGGGTATAGTTAATTGGGCACAGTTCATAAGAGTAGCTTAAGTTTAACCTTAAATTGAGACGTATCTAGCTTGTCCGGTTAAGTACCTTGAAACCGGAGTTCTCGCTCCCAAACCACTTTGCAACGGGAGAAGAAAAATAACACCAAAAAGGAAAATACCCCAATTGTTGAAAAGGTCAAAGACAACTTAAGACAAGCCGGAAAATGGCCGTTGGAAAGAAATGAGGGGGCGTGGCGCTGTTGTCTTAATAAGTAAAGACCATCCAGGGTTATAGCAGCGTAATCGTTTAAGTTCTGTACGTATAAATTCGCAACCGCCACAAATGAATTCGAGAACGGATCACGGGTATTTCCCCGGAGAATAGTTTTTAATTCACTCCTTTGCCTTATCAACTTTCAATCTTCATCGGCGAATTGCCTGACAAATGAATAATGAGTGAGATAAACCCTTTTATTTTACACTCTTAAATATAAACTACTTTTCACCATTTCGACAACTCGTTCAACAAGGTATAAACGTCACCGTATCTTATAAACCAACGAAACTTGGAAATAAATTTATGATTAAAAGAGCATAAGTAAAATCGTTATCAAAAGTACGAAAGACATTCTGTTCGATGCATGGTTGCTTAATTGATTTTGGATATTGAGTCTCGTGTTTCAAAAAATGTACCATACTGCATGAATGCACTTAATCCAATAATCTTTCATTTTTCTTTAGTATATGAACCTATCGCCTGCACTGTAGTCATTTTGTATCATGAGAGTGCCATGAAGAGACTGGTGGCAATGTATCAACCCCTTGATAGTGAGGGTTGCCTACCCCTTTTTTTACGTAGAAAAGGTCTATACTATCAAGAAGTGATATCTAGTTTATTACGGAGATGGTATAAGATGCCTAAGTATTCGCGCGCCATAGTCCCAGTCCCCCTTTCAAAATACAAGGGGGACGTAAAAGGAGGCCGGGCTATTTCGCCTCTCCTCAGTCGGAAAATATGATTGTAATTTTCGTCATTCGCGTCGCGCTGACGTGAGTTTTCAAGAACCAATGAGATTCTGGTTGTAATTTAGAGGCGGAGATTAACCCCGTACCTACGTTTGGACTGGAGATAAAGTTGGAAATGCGGCGAACTTATAACTTCTCCCTAATAAACTAGATATGACTTCTTGATACTACTTAATAATTACCATGATCACGCGCAACCATTCTGAATTTTGAGAAAAATCACGCCTAGCGAGGTAATAAAAGATACCCCCCATCATAAATTAATTTCTCCTTGGTAGGTAATAATCTATATATTAGATTAAGTGATTAACGAACTGCCTACGTGCTTTTCTAAAATATCAAGTTATCAAGGCCGGGATACGAAAATTTACCCTGTAATGACAGGGTATTACAATTTGGTATGTAAATTGGACCGTAATTTCGCTACCTTATACGTAATTAAATATATTAGGATGTGTCGGAATGAAGCTTTAACAATTAATTTTAGGGTAAAAAATTTGAACTAATTTAACTTACTTGTAAAGCGACCATATCCGGTTTGTACTGTTTCCGTATGCCCAGCCTGAAGAGAACGTGTCGCATCAAATGGAAAGCTTCCTCTTCGCTCATCTTAAAAATATAACCAAGGCGTTTAAATTAATTACTTAGCATTTTAAATATACATATGTTATTTTGGAAAGAAAGAGGTTTTTTTAATAGATATGGGAAGGTAAACCATAATAAGACGGTCGCTTCTCCAAAAGTGGTGTATTTGTTGACTAATGATATTTCTGATTATTAGACAAAAATAGCAATGGAAAGTACCCCTATTATACGCCTAGTACCACCTAACAGATTCGACCAATAGGGGTACTTTCCAGCGCTTCTCGGAGAAGCCCAACTCGTAGTGTCCATTACACGCCATTACGGTAACTTAATTGCAGGTACATTCTTTAATATTGTAGATAGAAACATGGTTCCAATTGATATATTCATTATTTCATGCCATTTTTCGATTAAAAACGAAAAAAATCTAGCCAAGAAGTGATATCTAGTTGATTAGGGAGAAGGTATAAATTCGCCGTATTTCCAGCTTTATCTCCATGCAGTCCAAACGTATGGTCCGGAGTTAATCCCGCCTCTAAATTACAACCATCGTCTCATTGTTTCTTGAAAACTCACGTCAGCGCGACGCGAATGACGAAAATTACGTATTTTCCGACTGAGGAGAGGCGAAATAGCCAGGCCTCCTTTTACGTCCCCCCCTGTATTTTGAAAGGGGGACTGGGACTATGGCACGGCGCGAATACTTAGGCATCTAATACCTTCTCCATAATAAACTAGATATCACTTCTTGATCTAGCCCGGTGTATTCCTTTAAGAAACCATCATTTATAAATAACAATAAATAACGTAGATTTTAATTCTATTCATGTTTGAATATGAATAAAAAATAAAAATCAAATAAATTGATTGAATCCACAATCGAAAGGATTTTAAGCGAGAAACACCTAGACGCTCACACGCGTGTTGGGTCATACGTTAAGCCGCGTTTCACGCCTGCTAAAACATTCCTAAATGAAAATGGGGCTATTCATCATAATTACATTTCCTTGATAAGGATTTCGGGTTTTTTTAAACACCTATCTTTCATTAATAATGGAAGGGTGTCAATCATAATTTACGAATAATTAGTTAATATTTAAAAGATGTTGGAAAAGATGGTTTTCCGCCAAGATTTGGTTTTCTTTCATACACCCACGCGTATTGAATAGCCGAGGGCTCCAATTATTCAACGTCCGCTAAGCGGAATAGCCCTTCCGAGCTCGTGTATCCTGGAGGGAGCGTTTTAAAACCATGGGTAACATTTTTCAAAAAAATTTAATTTCGAAGGAGGCGTTTACGGGAACAGCCCTCGTGCAAAATACATCCCTAAACGCTCTTCCACTCAAGATCTTCTTAAACAAGTTGGTAAACTAGGTACTAGCGGCAGTTGCGCCTTGGTTTCTAGTGACGACTTAAGTTGAGGATTTTGTTCTTCCCTCACTCATTACTAAAAGCTCAAAATCAGAGAAAGTGAAGCAGCTGGAATAGAAGGTAAGGTCGATAGTGTGTTCCCAGTTATTTGAAATTTACCGATTAATAAGAAATTTTTGATATTTCACATTCTGGAAAACTCATCCCTTCGATTATTTAAAACACTGTTTGGCAGTTTGGGTGTCAAGAGAGTAAGACTTGCAATTCAGTTTAAATCGGAACTTGAAAATTATCTATTGAACTTTAATTACCAACCCCTGCAAGATAGTTTTCTAAGGCTTGAATTGCCCAACATCGTCATCTTCCTAAAGAAGTAATCTTCGACAACTTCTGTTGAATAGCGTTAATTTGTGTTGCACGGAAGTTTGTGTCGAGTCTAAAAACGTGCTTATTCAACAAGAAACAGGGCACGTGCAGAAACCACGGCTTTACAAAGCCCGTTGTGGCGCGTGCCATCAACATCAACGAGTTTTGATATGAATTATTCGACCCTTCTCGGAAAAGCACAATCATTTTAGTTTATCTCGGTGAAATCTCTTCTCGCTTTCGTTACGTATAAGTCTCTAAAATGAACTGCGCCCAAAAATACTTCTCCCGAACGACGACTGGCGAAAGAGTGTGGGATTAAATGAAAACCTCAAACTACCAATAACGATATAGTGTCGAATAATATAGATTTCATTCCGCGCGGGTGTAGGTTTTTTTAAAGAATTAAAATAATAAAAAAATAAAGGCCGCGAGTGGCCGAGTATAGTAATTATTATTTTTTATATACTGACATGTAAAAGGAGGACGCCGGCAACGAAACTTAAGCCTTGGCAGTATCCGACCAGGGGGTCCAGAAGCGAGTACGCCTTCAACAAGTTGAAAAGGGACAGTTGGCCCGCCCCCAACGGCTGGGCGAAAAAAGGATGGCTTGGAAAGGTTCGACCTGCCAAAAGAAAAGAAAAAAAGGAAACTTTCCTAAATCAAATGTATCAAACTCTAGCGTTTTTTTTACTTTGTATCGCAAAAATAATATTTGCGATTTTAATGAGGCAAGAAAAATGTTGAAACTTTATCTAGAAAAAATAAAAATATACGCCCGCTAAGACTACAATATTGTACCTTCAAAAAATACAGGATTATATCTTCAAAATTAAAACACCTTGTCCATCTTTCATTCGAAATATTGAGAAGCGAGAACACCAGACCAACCAACCAGCCGGGAAGTGTTAGACAATACATTTCAATTTAAAAGCAAAGAGCACAAAAAAATAAAAATAAATTAAACACTTTTCTACGAGCATTAGGCCTAACGAAGTTTTGGGTGAATCTGCTTCATCAATTTTAAAATAAACTTGTTTTCGCAAAAAGGATTCTACAAGTTGTGACATTCTAATTAAGTTTATTTTGTTTTGATTGAATCTTTATATTATATTATCAATTTGACGTTAATCCCGATTGATTCAAATTTCAACGGGAATTTCTTATCTACATGGATCTGTTATTTAATCCCAAATTTATTCCGCGTTAAGAAAATCAAACAAATAAAAGATTCTCCCACATTTTTGGCCACCTATAAAATGTGAATGTAATTAGTTGATAAGAAATTATAAAACGAGTTAACCTGTTTTTCTCGTATAAAATAGTACCCCGTCGAGCTGAAGATTTCGAATAGCTCTTCCAAATCCAGTCTCAACCACGTGGAAAACCAAGAAGAAGGAAAATAAGGAGGGATAAGATGGGCTGAAGAAGTATGGGAGAGGTGAGGAAGATTCAGCCAAGATCTATCCAGGGATGGCTCAGAAAACGATAATAGGTCAAAGGTCGGGATCCGCCCGCCTAGAGCGTAAAGGAAGAGACGAGCGAGTTGGGGGGCACAAGTTGATAGGGGCGCTCCATCACGGTTTCGACCCCGAGTATTCCCAACCCAAAGGAAAATCCCAAATCTAATTCTTAGATGAATCGTGGCTCTTTAATACACTGGTATTAGAGAACACACAATGAAAATGCAGGAAGGAGGTTGCAATCTTAGTGATTTCTTGGCGCGAAGAGGAACCGCCAAAACGTTATCCGAGTTGGGTAGCCAACTCACTCTGCCTCTATCGACAGTAAATGGTAGTCTTATGGAGAAACATAAACCATCGCCTACTATCACTACCCCGATTTGACTAAGGAATGAAATCACAGAAGGACATGACTCTATTCTATTTCGATTTGGAAATGAAGAGTGTCACGACATATTAATGTTATCACAGGGTCTAGCTCGGCCAAACGACGCTCACATCTACACGTAGAAACCATTTATAGAACAAACAACGCGCGGTCACTGGTGGAGGTGCTTAACCTATCTATTCTCTTTAACATCGTCCATTCCCAGAATGCGGGTTCGTATAGGCGATCATTCTTACTATAGCCTGTCCATTAAGGAGTTATACTTTAAGCTTATACGAGCTCGTGACCCCAGAAAGTAACCTCGTTGCGCTAGCTACCCTAGGCCACCTTTACCTGCCTTTTGAAGTTACGTCACGTTACACCTGTATTTCAAGCAAATATTTCACGAGCCCCCATACCATTAAACCCCTCTCAAAGTTATTTATATTAAAGTTTTTAAAAACCGAGTAAAAACTCGTTTTGATACGAAGCTTGGCACGGGATAAAAGTACCACCACGTATTCCCGGGGTTAGAAGTAAGGGGCAACGCCTGCTATAACGCCCACCTACCCACCATCCAACCCAACCCGCCGCCACGGGGCCAAAGTCAAAGTTCAAAGATAAAGGTTACAGGAACTAAACAGACAGCGCCCCTAGCGACGACCAAGTACAGCCAAAAAAAAATATTCCCAGCGTATTAAAGAAGATCTTGGAGAAATAAACAAAAGGATTTCCTATTATACGACGCTAAAACACTGTCGGCTTCTCTCTAGCTTATTTGGTCGACCAATCAGCTCTCTAATAGCTCGACTTTTGAGACATTCGGGACCTTAGTCCTTAGATTATTTTGGTTTCTTGGAATTTATCACAGTAAATACACAGTTTTTCAAAAGGTAGCTTTTGCCGTTAACCCAGTGTTGCCAGACTGTTTATCAGGCGGGGGTGTACAGAGGGAAAACCTAGCAGTTCAGTTTAAACCAGTACTTGACAAACCCGCCTCACCAAGTCCCCGGATTTAATACTGAGAGAGAAGGGAGGAATTTTCCATAGCCCCTTGATTGAAAACTATATCTATATAATTCGGATTGACTGCGTTCTGGCACTAGCATTCATACATAGGCCATTGCTTCCCCTAATATTCTAGTGGGAGAAGTAAATATTTTTTTTTTTTTTCGTTTTCTCATGCACTTTCCGTATTATCTATTTGCTTTTGCCTATATATGTATGGAAGAACAATTTCTAAGTATAATATTTGAAGAATTCTTCGGAGTTAGTTTAGTCCAAGTATGGGTGCTGGTTCAAGATAGACCCAGGGTTGTAGAGGGGTGAACGCGGCGAGCCAAGAATTTTTGTCATGTTATAAAAATTAAATCCTGGAGCCACACGCGTTTAGAATCATCCAACACGGATACAAAATTATTTTTAAACTTCACGATTTTGTTTTTTTTTTCTTCTCCCAGGGCTCAATAAACCTTTTAGCTCGTTCAGTGGTTCATTATGATTACCGAGCTTTAAGTTTTTAAGAAAGGCAAAACTATTTAATATATTTCTGGCTCGTTCTATACTAATATTAATGTTTATATATATAATTAAAATTTTCCTTCTTCGTAACGGGTCAACAAACCAAAAAAAAGTATTTTGTTTGAATCGCGGTTTGCTTTTTCTTAATTGAAAAGCGTAGCTATTCGTAATATAACTTATAATTTTCTTCAAGACCAAAGCTGAAAAATATTTGTATACTAGAAAACATTTCTGATACTTATCTGCTGATAGTTGTACATAATATTAATTGTTATATACGAAAGTTAATATCAATGTGTCAAGATATTTGACTCCGTATTGAGGAAAAATATAATCATAGTTCATGAATCTTACTAAAATCCATAACATATTTAAATAGACTGACGATAAACTCGTTGTTTACTGCAATTTATAAACAGTCAAACAACTTAGTTGTTGTACCGTGTAAAGAAAGGTCTCAAGTAGTACCAAGTTTTATTAACTTATCTAGACGGCATTTTTCAAGATGGTCGACGATTTGAAATTATATAATTTAAGATCTAATAGTTCTAGCCTCTTTGGTCAAAGGATTCCGAGGATAAAGTGATCAGTCAGTTAGTGTCACAATTTGGAAACCTATGAGGCCATTCTCAATGCCCCTTAATAAGTTGGTGTTTTGCAGGGAAATAAGCGAGGGATTTACAGGAGTAACTAAATTAGCAGTAGCAAATACCTTCAAGTAATCGTTGTTTGAAACGTTAATTTAAAGCTCCATATGTCTGCATAATTTTGCAAATAATTTTTAGATGAATGACAAACTTGGCTTTGCGATTTACAAAAATCCGATTAAATTTATGGAAGCTAATAAATTGAGCCCATAAAAGAGACAGGTTTCGGGAGGAGTGAATATTTTTAAACGCTAGCGTTTAATTAGATTATTTCGGTTGCCTTCGGGTCACATTATAATAAGGCGCCGTCCCTAAACGAAAGGAATTTTCTTAGACGATTTAGTCGCCTTTATAATAAAATACACGCGTCTTTCAGCGAGCGATTTATAATTTGAATTAATAATATTTACCTACAAATGTATCTGTAGCGCCTCGCGGGCTTCGACTACCGAATTCATTTCGAGACGTGTCAAGAAAGAAAGATTCTTAAAAAGAATACGCGTTAAAAATATTTATCTGTGTATATAATATACTGTATAAAACAAATTGTAGTTATAGGCTGAAGCTGTGTTTGTCAGTCTGTTAACTGAGGTACGCGAAAAGCAAGGCCAAGGTTCCTTGAAAAACTGGTTAAGAAAAGGAAGGTGTTGTAGAGGATTCTTGGGTTCCAGATTGACTTCAGTGACAACTAGTATTGAGAAATATTTGGTACTGTAATGTTTACGCAGGAGACTTATTCTCACGTTATCTACCAGTTTCAAAAAAAAAAAAAACAAAAGTGTATGGTCAAGCTTATCCCAAGTCTATGCCCGTGGTCTGTAGAAACCTTTTTTGGTCTAAGGAGGTGGTCCTTTACTTATAAACATAAAAAAGTATTTTTCGCGTTCAGTTTTTCGTCCTAATTGAATGCTTATTTTATTATCAATCTCATCTATCGATAAACGTTTCCCTCACACTAGTACACACGTAGATATTACGAAAATAAAATTTTCGTTCTTGTTTGCTGCTTACTTAAATTGCGCATTAGATATTCAATTGCCAAATTAATTGTAATAAATTGTGTTGTTTGTTTTTTTTTTAATAAATCTGCCTGATATTTAATTGGTTGTCAATATAAGGGACAAATCTGCGACAATATTGGAAAATGCCTTCTTAAAAAAATGAACCGAAAAATTCTGCCGTACAGTTTAAAATTCATAGCTTCATCTTTGCTACTATTCTGTATTAATTGTATCGTGTTAATTAAGCTTGCGATGCCTCAGTTAGTACTGTGAATTATTTTCCCACGACTATACTGCTGCAGTATTATTTTTAAATACTACCTTTAATCGTATGTCTTAAAAGACTGCCTATTAATTTAATTAAGTAAAATGACATTTTATTTTATTTTTTTTCCTTCAGTGAGGAACGGGGATAATTTCGAGTCTCTGGTGAGTTTATGAGTCGCGCTCTTAATTCAAACAAAACCTGCCTATTAGGAACGTAATCTCGTTTATAAGTGTAACCAGTATAACGGCAACGGGTCAAAAAAGATTTCGAGTACAAATTTCCAAACACTAATTAAGAAAACGATACCTCGAACCGCCAATTTCGCTTTTTTTCTTTATCATAATTAACTTAAATTTGCTCGGAAAGCGCCGATCACGCCGAACCTCAGCCTGGATGGCGAGGATTTTTAAGTAATTGTTTTGGTCTATCCCCGCGCGTCTCAGCTAGGCCAGGCCGCCACTAGCTTGGCCCCATTCCGTCAGAAGGCGGGCTCGTTAATCCACGTCGCTCCCAATCCTCTTTTAAATCGTGTGCCCTGTCTAAGTCCTCGGGTTTTTTTAACCCCGAAAACCCTTGATCTCTCGGGGTTTCTTGACCTAACAAAACGTGTGGCATGGAGCCCATTCGGTCGAATGTCTACGTTTGGGTTTTTCAATTTCAGTTTCCAATTCAGAATGGTTTAATTATTTTCCATGAGATCAACAAAACGTTACAGGTGATCGTGTAAGCAAAGTCAATGACAATAGGCATTATCAATATGAACTTATTAGGTTAGTACTCGTGAAACCCTCCAGAATTTAAAAATCCCAGTCCATGTCTATAGAGAACATAACTTCAAGCGCATTATGAATTTGGGACCATTTGGTTTTTGCTAAGCATGCAGATATGACCAAATCACAGACCGGCTTATAAGTTATGTTGAGCCCTTTAATAATTAGCATTGTCTTTCAATTTTTAATTTAAATTTAAGGGGTCTAATCATAACTGTTCAGGGTGGCTCATAGTGCAAAATGCCATAGAACATTCTCGACTCAAATCGCTCATAGAACCCACTGTACTTCGGTCGTACTTTGGATTAGAGATTTGATTAACCGTTGTTTCTTGGGCTTTCTATTGCCTTTCCCATCTTGTTAATAGAACCTTTCGCTTTTTTCGCTGCAACCTTCTTAGTGGCAATTAAGGATTCACGCGCGCGCATTTTCTTATTTAACGTTTGAGTTCAGTTGGGATTGTTCTATTAAGATTTCTCCTCGAGAACCGATTCACCTTGGAGTGATTGACGCAAATCACAAAATTTAGACTATGATGCGTTAACGTTGCGTTTCAACCGAGATCCTAATCCGTGCCGCGCCAAGAGTGTTTTCCGTTTCTTTAATCTTTGAAGTAATTGTAAATAAATGTCATTTATTTTTCTCAAGGCGTTTTCATTTCTAACAAATATGGGACGTTCAAATTCTCAACCAAAAATGGAATTCAAATTTTCTTGTAAATTAAAATTGCTTTTTTTTTCTTTACTAGGTGAAAGTAATTTTTAAAATATGTATTGGAAGAAACGGAAAAAACAAGTTGGGAAACCAAAATAAACCTCTCCGAGTCGAGACGCAATAAAGAGGTTTTTTTTCTTAAATAAATAACTAAATAAATATAATTGATATTAATTATTTTAATCATCATTAATTTACCTTAATTCTACTTAGATCGTTTAAAGAAACTTTATTCCTAAAATAATTTTAAACATAGCTATTTTTGACGTTTGAATTCAGGCGTATGCCTCTTTAACAATTTTTGGAAATTTAGGGTATATAAGGCGATTGGTTCACAATTGCGTGAACCATTGGTGGAAGCCCTGCCATTGGGAGCCTAGACGTTTCTCGTAACTCTAGAAGATCGCCGCCTACTTCTTAATCCTAATGATGGGAGTAAAAGCCAATAATTGCTTTCTGCGTACACGTTTGCTCCGATTTGCCAACTGCGAACGCACACAGACACATCCAGTGTAATACCTCTCCGTGAAGTCATCGTCACTTGGAGTGGTGAAAAATCTAGTATCGAGACGCATTGTTCAATTAGAATTTCGCAATAATAAAACATGGACTTCCTTTTTCTAAATTGGCTATAAATCCAGAAATAAATTCAAAATAATTATTCACAATCGCCCAAGGCTCGAGTTCGAATCATTTGCACGATAATTCGGGTTTACAGTGTATAATTTTGATACTATATGTTTCAGGATAATTCTTAATAAAGCGCTAAGTTTATCCCCTTAATACAATCAGTAGAAAGAAAACCCTTAACACCTTATTCGCGAAAATTATATAAAAATCAAATTAGTTTCATTTTAATGATATCTGGTTTTAATGACATCAAAATAAATGAGATTTCTAAATCGAATTATTTTTTTTCTTCATCATATATGGAAGGGGGCTAAAATGTAGTAAGTCAAAATTTAACTTTTGAAAAATAACAGTTATCTTTTTCTCACATTTTTTTTTGCCCGGAGATGTAAATTTTTAGAAAGATCTTATTTAAACTTATATTTTCAAATTTAAAAATTGCGGTAGGCAGATAGAAACTGTAAACATGGTTTCAATTGACTTATTTATTATTATTTATAGCCTTTTTCGATTAAAAGAGGAAACATTCAAGCAATGAGTATCCTTTTAAAATGAACCCATTTTTAAGTGCACTTTCTGTTTTAGAAAAAGTGTATAAACTTAATTCAAATTCTTAATAACGGATACAATGTTAACTTTCAGCAGTCTTCGTGGCGCTTCGAAGTTTAGAAAATAAGTATTTCCAATACCTTATTAACTCCAATTGCAAAACCACAGAGCCGAAACGCGCATTTTTTTCTGGAATCTCGAACCATTGAACGTGGTAAATAATTAAAGCCTAGGCTTATAGCATATAGAATGCACCCCCACGTGCGACTTGATTTCAAAATTTTTTCTAATGATCAACGCATGCACGGCACCTTTCACGCGCAATAACGTAATCGTAAGGAATTGTTATTTCCTCGAGGCGCGGTCCGTGTTTTTTTATGATCAGACACGCAAGATGAAAAGAAATGCGAAGGGAATCGAAAATATCGAGAAAGGTATAGGGAATGATTAGGGTAATAATAATAAATAGCAAAGAGCACCCATGGAACCCTCGCGCCATAAATTAACCGGACGCGGATGTCTACGTCACTCACGCGCCAATGCTGCAGCGCCCTTGGGGCACTGCCTCCTGCAAGAAGCTTTTAAAAAGGAGGTGCGTGGCTCTCGTAATCGCGCAGACCAACAAGTTGTTACGTAACTATATTAAAATACCGGTTAAAGACACAGGATGATTCGGGGCAACAATAATTTGCAACTAATGCCACGATGGTCTGCATTCAGAGTTCATTACTCAAAAGTTTGACCCCTTTACAATATTAATGCCAATTAACCTCAGATCGGTTTTCGTCGAACTTTACTCTAAGAGGTTGGAGGAAAACTCGTGATTTGCTTGGTGTAGTCATATGGGAACCAGGATGGAAGAGGTTTCGGGCAAGTTCAAAGTGGACCTTGGCGCGAATATCTTGGTAGGGAAGAAATTCAACACGGTCCCTGTACTAACTAACTACTCCCTCGGTCAGTCTTCGTTTCAGAGACTGACAAAGGTATCGGCTGGATAAGATTGTCCGCCCACGAAGATGAAAGCATTCTTGATTCATCTTTTTTAAAGAAAAAAAAAAATAGTACGGCACCCTCAGGCGGGGCGCGAAAGTCGTGACAACGTTGGGCGGGAAGGTACGAGTATGAAAAGGGGAGAAAAAAAAAACCCGTCACGTGCGCCACGAATGCGCCGTACAAGAATTTTTGTAACCCGCAACAAGTGGAGCTATATGGGTCTTTAAAAGAGAGTTCTTCCCAGTCACGATCGTCACGAGGAAAGAGGGAGAACATGGCCAAACACGCGCTCCTAATACTGTAATGATCATTGTTTCAGGAGCGAAATGAAGAGACCTCTATTCAGTTCCAACATTCTTTATTATCTCTCCCCTAACACCTTGTGTGTCACGCCCTAAAGTTATACATTCCTTTTATAGGTGGCAGCACAGGGTGCATGAGTGGCAACTTTTAAATTTATGGCGGGAACTTTCTACATTCCTCCCCGTTTTGGTTCTTTGCTATTTTTTTTTTTTTTTTTTTTTTACTTTGATAAAGAATCTTATGAAATATGTACATTAAACAAAATGACAAAAATTGACAAAACTTTGAGAATAGTAATTTCGTAATTATTTGAGATTTGACTTTTAGGTTTGAGATTATTAATGTCTTAGTTTATATTTCGTCGAGTAAAAATCTGGGAGGACGGCGGTTGTCTCGTTGTGGATAACGGCGTTCCCTTTCAGGTCTCGCGTCTTCTTGTACTTCAGGTGCAGCCTCAATGGGAATGTCTATCGCGACAGGATTTTCGCGGCGTGGTATCAGATCGTCTAAATCGTCGAGCTCATACTCTCTCTGGATAAGTGCTGGGTTTCCTGTGAACTTTTTGAAGAAGCTTTGATTGCGAGTGATGGATCTATGTTCATTGGCAGCAGTGATCATGGAACCCTTAGTTTTCACAACGTGCAGTGGGTCTGGTGCAAATACTGGAGTTAATTTTGTCTGTCGTTTTGCCTGTACCAAGACTCTATCTCCCGGGGAAAAGGGTGGAGAGACGTGACGTAACCGAGTATCGGCGTTAAGTTTCATACGTGCTTTAGCGTGTGCGTCGTTAAGCCGGGTTAGTTTCAATGTGTCCGATATGGGCGAATCCAAACGTACTTGCGGGAGTTTACATTGAATATCACGACCGAAGAGAATGGTAGCGGGTGGTACTTGCGTTGAGGAGTGTGGAGTTGATCGATAATTGAGGAGAGCCAATTAGAGTGTTCCATCGCGGAAGTCTGGAGAGATTTCTTCAGTGTGCGATTTAAGCGTTCCACAAGACCATTGGCTTGTGGCCATAGGGGTGTTACACGGCGGTGGCGAAACCCCATTTCAGTTGCAAACGCAGCAAATTCAACGCCTTGAAAAGGTGGACCGTTGTCACTTCGAACGATGCTGGGAATGCCGAAGGTGCAAAACAGTCTTTTCAAGATAGGGATTACCCGATCGCCTGAGGTTGATCTGACTATTTCCACCAGTGGAAATCGCGAGAAGTCGTCTACCAAAACCAAGAGGTATTCGTTGGTTGGCAATGGGCCAGCAAAATCGACGGACAGCGTGTGCCATGGATGAGGTGGTAACGGCGAAGGGATGATCGGATTTCGCTCACTTGGCAAGCCTGTGGCTTGGCATGGCAGACAATTCTGGATTGTGCGTTCCACTAGTTCGTCGAGATGCGGAAACCATAATTTCGTTCGTAATAGCTGTTTAGTTTTCGTGGTACCTTGATGGCCTTCGTGAGCCAAGGCTACGGCTAAGTCCCGAAGGGAAGATGGAACGACTATCCTTGACCCTCTCATGAGGACATTATTGACAACGGAGAGTTCATCTCGTACGTTGTGCAACAATTTCAGTTCGTGCGTGTGAGGTGTGTTCTTCTTAATGGTCCATGTTCTGCAGGGTAACAGTCGTATAACTTCTTGCAATGTAGCATCCGATTGGGTAGCGTTGGCGACTTGCTCGAAGGTCAGGGCTTTCGGTATGGCCTTTTGTAAAACGTGTATCGCATATAATTCGCTTTTGGACGTTTCGGAGGTTAGGAGATGTTTGTTCGGCTCAGGTGATCTTGATAGAAAATCGGCTGGGTTGTCGATTCCTCGTTCATAACGCGTGACGTAATCATAACGTTGTAACCGTAGTCTCCATCTCTCTATACGTGCAGGAGAATGAGGATTCGTGGTGTTAAAGACGAACTCGAGGGGTTTATGATCCGTTACGATGGTGAAAGGTTTTCCAAAGAGAAAGATGTGAAATCTTTCGCAACCCCATACCACTCCTAAAGCTTCCTTTTCGATTTGCGAATACTTGGTTTCTGTATCAGATAAGGAATGACTGGCATACGCAATGATTTTACGCGATCGATCTCTATCAACTTGCGTTAAAATGGCTCCCAATCCGACTGGACTAGCATCGGTGTAGATTTCGGTAGGAAGATTGGGATCGAAGAATGCGAGACTGTTGGCTGAGCAAAGCGCATCTTTGATCTGCTGAAACGCCTCCTGTTGCGCAGGACCCCAAGTAAATATGACGTTTTTCTTGGTTAGTCTTCGAAGCGGTTCCGATATAGTTGCATATTGCGGAAGAAAACGGGAGCAAAACGTAATCATTCCCAGAAAACTACGCAGATCTTTAGCCGATTGAGGTGGCGATGCATTTTGTAAAGCTGCGACCTTCGAAGGGTCCAGAGCCAGGCCTTTTCCACTCAGAACCATGCCGAAGAATGAGATTGAAGATGCGTTGAACTCGCATTTCTCTCGATTCAATGTTAAGCCACTATTTGATAGAGCGGTTAGGACTGCTTCTAACGTAACGTCATGTTCAGCTTGCGTTTTTCCCCCCAAGACGATGTCGTCTGTGAGATTTAGGGTGCGATCGATTCCGGTGATTACTTCGCGAATCGCATTTTGAAAAACTTCTGAAGCTGAGGAGATACCAAAGGTTAGGCGTTTATAGCGGTATAGACCTCGGTGCGAAGCAAACGTCGTTAGATAGCGAGAAGCTGGTTCCAATTCTAATTGATGGTACCCACTACGTAAATCCAATTTAGAGAAAACATTGCAACCATGCAATGTAGCGACAATGTCATCTATGGTAGGAGTCGGGTATCGCTCTCTGGTGATGGCGGTGTTGGGCGCTCTCATATCCACACATACACGTATGGCTTGAGGATCGGTTGGTGATTTCTTTGGTTTGGGTACGATGACCAATGGGGATATCCATGGTGTCGGACCGGTCGATGGTTCGATAATATCCATTCGTTCCAGTTTTTCTAGCTCGGCATCTAAAGCCTCTCTGAGGTGAAATGGTACCTTTCGACTAGGTTGGGCTATAGGAGAGATCATTGGATTGATATGTAGCTTCACGACTTTGTTCTTGAGGAGACCGACACCCTCAAAAAGATTTGGATATTTTTCCAAAACGGTTTTTGTAGATTCCGTTAAGGAACGAACAATAACGACTAAGCCCAGATCTTCACATGTTTGGTGGCTTAGGATTGGTTTGGTATGTGACCCTTGAGTTGGTACTACGATAATCCTAGCGGAAACGGTAATTCCCTTATAGGTGAGATTAGTAGTAAAAATTCCAAGGCTTGGTAGTGGATTCATGGACGAGTAGGTGAAAATAGATTTCCCATATGGTGATAATATCGGTTTAGGTACGATTTTATTGAAATGGTCTTGATCCATGATGTTAACAGACGAACCTGTATCGATGATCCAGGTGATATTGATCTTTTCGATGGGTACGATGACGGTAGGTGGTGATGATGTATTAAGAGAGACATTCGAAGTAGCGGTATAGAATGATTCATCTGAATCGTCACACTCTGCCAGTGTAGAACGATCCAGTGTGGATGATGCTTCTTCAAGGGATTGTACAATAGCGTTAGCAGGGGACTGCACGATATTGTGAACAGCCGACCCTGGTGTTTCAGATATTGCTCTAACGCTTTGTGTGTTACGACTCCCTCGTCGTTGTCGATTTCTACCTCTCTGTGTCGGAAGGTTGGTTCTTGGCTGGTTTTGTACTGTCGAAGAGTTTGGTGATGGTTGCGATGATATGTGTCTAGACTTGGATCGACAGTATTTGGCAAAATGCCCCATTCCCCCACAGTTACTGCATTGACGGCCAGAAGCAGGACAACTGGGTCTCCCTTGTGGATGTGGATAATTTCCCCCACAGAAACCACAGATTGCGAATGTGGTAGGCGCCGATTGATTAACCGGTCGAGATGCGCTGATGCCTCGATTGATATTAAAAAGAGGTTTCTGATATGTTGGGTTGACACCTGAGGCAGTTTCGATTCCTTTAGCTTGAGCGTTGGATAGTTCGTGAGATCGAGCCAGATCGAGTGTTTGGGTCAACGTTAACTTTGGTTCCCTGAGGTATTTTGCACGAAGAGTGGAAGAAACGCAACCTTGGATGATTTGGATCTTTAATTCGCGGTCCACATCGGTGAAGCCGCAGGTTGATGATAACCGACGAAGTCGGGTGTAAAACTGATCCATTGTCTCTTCCTTATTCTGTTTGGCATCTCGGAAAACCAAAGTCTCATAATCCGTGTTACATGCAGGTGCAAAATGGGTACTTAGCTTCAATTTCGCTTGAGCGTAGGTTTGGGGATCGGTAGCCACGTTAATGTTTTCAAATATTTCTTCTACATCAGCTCCGACATAATGTAAGAAAAGAGCTTTCTTTTGCCCCTCATCTTGAATAGCCATGGCCGTGAGAAGATTTTCAAACCGACGAATCCAATTTTTCCACCTTGATGATATTTCAGCAGAAGCGCCATGTACTTGGAAAGGTTCATAATGCGGTAAAGATACAACCGATGAAGCGGGTGGTGCAGCCATGGTTTAGATACAATGAGATAATTAGATAGATAAAAATACGTGTTCTTAACTTAATATCCCATCTCCGTCGCCATTATGTAATGATCATTGTTTCAGGAGCGAAATGAAGAGACCTCTATTCAGTTCCAACATTCTTTATTATCTCTCCCCTAACACCTTGTGTGTCACGCCCTAAAGTTATACATTCCTTTTATAGGTGGCAGCACAGGGTGCATGAGTGGCAACTTTTAAATTTATGGCGGGAACTTTCTACAAATACATCCCTAGTTCCGCTTTAGACCCACTACAAAATTCCTGGCGTTTTCTCCCAGCCAGCCCAGACTAGCTTCGCGGTAATTTTAAGAACACCATTTCTTTGAAGAAGAAAAAAAGGGGATAGGCGGGGTCATGCTCCTAGGCATAACGCAACCTGCAGTGCAGGGAGACATCTTCCAAGCTCTATCTATAATGCTCATTTCTTAAAAAAAATAAACCAGCTAATTCGAAATCATTAAGAATTTAAGCTACGAGGAAATTCTCTCATAGTAAATTGGTCCCTCACTGAATAAGCATTCAGAACATGAATAAACCTCCTACTACCATGTACAAAATCATTCCCGTTGACACGTTGCTGTAAAGTTCAACCTTTGTAAAAGGTCATCGCGAAATCCGCAACTCTAGACTATAGGACAATAGCGGTAGGTAAGTCGTCGTTGAAAGGATTGAAGTGTGTTCACGTTTGTTTTTGTTGAACGTAAATACGATTGCTTTTTAAGATAAACTCCTTATACCCGTGAGGAAAAACAAAATTAATGGGGAGTGCTAAAGGTTTGTGTTCCGGAAATTAATAAAACGGCTCGAGGTAAACTCAGTGATTTCAATGAATTGATCACGGTTTTCAAATAAAATAAACACGACCAACAAATACATATATATAAAGAGCGCACGATTAATAATCGCAAGGTAAATATAACTAAAACGAAGGGATAAAATTCCGTGTTTAAGTGAGAGAGTCTGCTAGGCAAAGTGTCCAAAAAGTTTAATCCAATTAGAGTTATCGACAGTCATTTTTATGGGTTACTTAAGGTATAAGCTACCCAGCGTTGCCCACGTGTTTTGAGGGTCTGGAAACCTGGGGATGAGTTTCCTGTATAGTATACAAAAAACATACCGTAAAAATCGGCATGTTTTTTATAAGAAACTAAAATTTTTACCTCTCAGAGTGACGATGACGTCACGGAGAGGTATTACACTGGGTGTGAGTGTAAGTGTGTGTCTGTCACCGCGTTCGGCCGTTCGCAGTTGGCAAATCGGAGCAAACGTTTAACTAGAATTAAGGTTAATTAATGACGATTAAAATAATTAATATACATTATATTTAAGAAAAACCTCTTAATTGCGTCTCGACTCGGAGAGGTTTATTTTGGTTTCCCAACTTGTTTACAACTTTCAATTTCAATATATCCATGTTCAATTAGGGGTTATTCATACACCTAAAATGTTACAGGTCCAAAAAAAGGACGTTCTATACAGGTTTAATAGCTAGGGGTTCGCAGACCCAACCTTGAGGAACTCAACCAGTCGCTTTTGAAACTTTCCCTGGTGTTACCGATATCAACCGTGAAGTTTGGTCAAATTCGGAAATTAATGAGTTGTGAATAGATCAAACGTGTATACAATCAAACAAGCCACGTTCCCAAAATATATGCAAGATTATTTTCAAATCCATACGCCACGTCAAAAGTCTATTTCTACTTCGCTTAATTCAATTGCCAGAGTTCAAGATTAGACCTTCACTTCAAATTGTAACTAATTAACTTCTGATGAAGGCATGCGCGATATCAAATACATAGGAATGAAATCGTATCGCTTTTAATTAGTGGAGAGAGAGGTTAATTCTAAGAATTGGGGAGATCTTGGCGGGAGAGCTAGAGAGATCGCCACGAAGGAAGGAGAGGGGCGCGGCGTTAGATATATTATCTCAAATATCAGAACCTTATAATTAACCTATATTGAAAATCATTAATTCTATATTCATTATTATTATTATTATCTCTCGGTATTTTTTCTTAATTAAAATTAGCTACTAATTAAAACCCTGCTCGGACTTTCAAACCCTAACAAATTATTTCTACACTATAATTTAATCAATAATTTAGATCAAGCTAAAAATTATACACCCTTCCCATCCTAAAGGCGACATTCGACTATACGTATTAAAAAAAACTGGTTTCTTTTTTTAATATATATTAAAGCCGTTGCTATTTTCGGTATAATTTTAATCCAGCTATTATTTCTATAGAAAACTCGCGCAAGTAACATTAATTGGCCCAGATGTTCCTAGCGCTTCGGAGTCCCGAATTACCCTAAAATTACAACTAGTTATTTAGAGTCGTACCCAACAGGTCACCCGACATTGAAAAACAATGCTGACCTTTGTTTGTACTGTCGCAACATAAGGGGCAATTAATGCTCGCAGAAGACTCAGTTCATATAGAAAACCGTGCCCTCGACTAGAGAACGCAACAACACATGTACGAAGGAAACCTGGGTAGTGGGTATCGAGTACGAAACTATTCTAGCAGTGGAATCTCACTGCCATCTTTCGACTCCAGACAACACTTATAAGGTCTCAACCTTAAGGTACGACGGTGACAAAAATGTTTGACCAATTCACCTGGTCAAGTTTTATAAACTTACGAATATGTTAATACGATACCCAAAACAGTTAAGCAACTTTAAGTATCAAGGTCTATATGCTGGTTGTTGGTTTTACTTAACAGACGGCGACAAAATACCGACGCCAAACATTTAAACAGGATGACAAGATATGCTTTTCTGGTAACGTGAAACTAACTGAACAAGTTTCCTCCCTCATACAAATAAAAACTAAAATGACTTACCCAAATCTATGAGAATGGCGTGTTGATGTGGCGTAAGCTGTTTTAGGAACTCTCCGTAATCACAGTCTATGTCCAAGGCGTGTCCAGCTTCATCAGTAGAGGTGCCCATTTTGGAACTTCCATAATCGTAAGGCACGCTGCAGTCAAAATATTCCCAGGGTCCTAATTGGCGTTTTTCTTGACGTAGCCTTTGTTGGTTGGCTAAAAACTTCCAAATGTCCCCCCTGCGACTTCGAGGAACGCCATTTTTAACAGCTTGGATCAAAAGAAATGGATCCAATACCGCGGAGGAATTGCCCCTGTAAATGTGTTTGGGTCACAATTAGACTCGATTATCTCGTCGAACACGAGTCACTTGAACATAAAGTATAAAATCTTACCGGTCGTCAAATTTCCATCCAGATTCTTCTCCTTGTGATTCGGGACAACAACAGTCGTTATTATTATCATAGTCTCGCAGCAATTGTTCCCATCTCTGCGCCGCTTCTTTCAAACATGGCGTCACCTCCTGGTAGTCCAATCTCATTCTTTTGTGACTCGCAGCATCTTGATTCTCTGTTTGTCAATCCAAAACCATTTTAACTTTATATTTTCGGTAAAAAACGTCTTCAACGTACGTTGCAGTTTTCGATTTTCTTTCTCCATTCGAATAAGTAAAATTTGCTCCATGATGGCTTTTTTCCACATCCGCCTAAGTTCACCGGGGGATCGTGGTTTTGACAAAACTGGTTCCTGCGGTTTTGCGGAAGACGCGTTATCAACGGTCCTGGTTGACCCATTTGATGTAGAGGCGCCATTTTGCCCTTGAAATTAAAAAGGATAATTTATTAAATACTGGATAATACCGTACAATGTAATCGAAGAACTTACGATTGAGTAAGATGGTAGCGGGATTTGGAGCTTGAACCCTCTGGAAAATTGTCTGCCTCCATGGCCCAGACTTCTCAATTGCTGGAGTGGTTGGCAGTGATTGAGACGGTGCAGAGCCTGCGTTGGCGTCCTTGGATTTGGGCGAACTGCCATTGCTCAAGGAACCATTCGAAGCCGTTGAACACGACGACTTATTCTGATTCCCCACTTTCATGAAGCTGTAAAAATATTTTAAGCATGTAGATTACACTTTCAGCGTTAATTTTTAAAACCTTACATGCTCATGATTGGGCTTTTGGTTCCCTCGGAGTTCTGCCCGTTCACTTTAGAGCGCATCTTGCACGGCTTTTCCGTTTCAGCAACTCCGCTGAAGGTGGAACTTCGAGGTCGATGCGGTCCAGCCGCATCCAATTCGTCCGCCAATTCCGAGGTTATTTGAGACAAGTGCGACGGGTCGAGGCTCGTTTCACGAACGCAAGTTCTTTCCAATGACAAACTACTTGTTTCAGCCCGCAACCCGTTTTGTTGCTGTTTAGGAGAATCATCCGTACTTTCGGTCGAGTTATTCTACAAGTAGAAGAAGCGGTAGGTAAAATTAGATAATTACGTGTTTTGAATCAAATTATTGAGAGAATTAGGGCATGTCAAAGGTAGTACCTTCGAGAGCCTTCCTTTGTTTGGCGCGGTTGTGCTTGTAGGGGTTTCCGGTTTCTCTCTTAAATCTTCCTTACTCCTCTTCTGAAACAGAAAAACAAACGTCAAAGTTATAATACTATTTATATTGAATATCTATAGAATATCTCCGTATAATCTTTATGGAACTGAGAGAAAAGGGCCTCGTTATATGGCTAAACGCCAGATCTATTTTAGGTCTAAACGGAGCATTTATAACTCTAACTTAGCGTGACATGGGAAACGTCGATTAATATCTAAGAGACTAAACGATTCAATTATCAAAGAAAGAAAGAAAAGTCTATGTGGCAAAACGAACGAATATGTAATAGAAAAATACACTTACTTTCAAAATAGAATCGAATGAGTTAGAAAGAGATTGCCTGGCTTTCTGTTTCAAATTGTCGAAAGTAGAACCACCACCCTTCGTTCCAGAAAAACTCTTTTATAATGTTAAATAAAAGTTTTAGTAAATAATTTGTTATACCAAGGAAACATATACTCACATCCGCTTTGCCGTGTGAAATTGAGGAGAAAATATTGCTCAATGATTCTTGCGAATGTAAAGGAGGATGCTTCGATGTACGGTTGGACGAGGTTGTAGTATGATGCTTATGAGTGTGACGTAACTGCTTATGTTCGCATTGAGCTCGAAGGAGCATCATGAAAATTTCGTTCTGTTCTTGGACTTTATCACTTTCAGCACCCTGAATTAATATTATTAACATAAGTAGCCTGATTTAAAGTATCAAAAGTGAAAATTCTGAACTTACTTGATACTTTATCATAACGTCTTCACGCTCAGCGTCAGTCAGCGTCTTCATCCTTCGTAATATCATTAGTTGAACTTTGTCCGGAGGTAGACCTAAAATTTCGTAACACGTTTTACACATATTCGGATTTTCGAACCAGGCACTATCTTCTCACCTTCTAAATCAACGCACAATCTATGGAACCAATGCATTGGGCAAGCTTCGCAAAGCATTTGGGCTGCTGACGTTCCTTGCGCTGTTCCACCACGCTGAGCAAGTTGCTGCTGACGCTGATACGCTTGATGGGCGGAATTAAATGCTTGCTTCAAACTCTGCATTATTTCATCGACCTAATTTAATTTGTAAAAAAGGGTTACACTAAAAATACTTTTTCTTGCGCAACATTGCGATCCTAAAATTTGGCAACGTAATACGACACGATTTGTAAAGTTACAATTTGCTGCAAAATAAGTGTTAAATACTAAAATAAATTTAATTCATTTCAAAGAAAAATCATCAGAGATTTAAAATTAAATGGTATTTGTAGGTTATGAAGTTTGCGGTATCGAATTATAAAAGAAAAAAACAAGACAATGAGTGAAAAGAAAGGTGTGCCTCATTCTAAAGATAAGATACGCAACAGGAAGTACAATCGAACTTACTACTTGCTTCGTCTGACATCTGAATACGTAACCAACATAGGCTTCAGTTTGGGTCAAGGACACTTCTCGACATATGAAGCCAAAGTGGTCAGACTGTTTGACTCCCTGTGACGGTTAAAAACAAAATTGTGGAAATTAGGTCTCCGTTGGTGCATTTACCCTCAAAACGTCTCTACTAATAAAAGTCGCGAGGAAGCCCGTGCAGGTATAGAACACAGAAGAAAAGATAAAAATTCTTCAGAGTTAATTTTATCTCTGAAGAATAAAAACAAGGGCGCTTTGCCAATAGTTGTTACATAGATAAATAAACCGAAGGAGTTGGCACAAACAGATAAGTTTTGCAATTATAATTCAATTAAAAAAAATTGTACTCGTTTTTATTTAATGTTTCCCAAGTGTATCTATGCAATAATATTTATCTTCGTTAGGTTGTGAATTTTTCTGACTAAAATTTACAAGCTAAGGCTACAAGAAAACCAAAACCTCCTCTGTTTATTCCTTCAAGGCTATTTCGTGCATTCCGAAGTTGATAAACGAAACTGATACACAACCCTAGCTGTCATATTATGTTCACGATTTCGTTTATTTACTGAATTAACAATACAGCACATAATTATACTTGGCTAAAATTAACCCGCTTTAAAATATACATGAATTCTTTCTTCGAGATCGAGTTACGCTTCTCTACATTTTCTTAAGATTTCAGAGGGTTTGAAGTGGCCTAGAATCCTTGACGTCTCCGGAAAAGAACTTGGAAACGTTTTCCGAAATATTTTCTTAGTGTAAAATGTATAGTCAGCTCTCAGTTGGAGGATAACCAATATATATTGCCATCTTTCGCTGAAGAAACTAATCAGGTCTCGCGAAATGGGTTTAAGGTCACGTGACCAGAATAATGCTATCATGTTCATAAGATTTGTTCCATAAGTTTGTCACTGGTTACTAAGAGCTTTTTAGTAACCAGTGACGTAGGTAAAACGTCACAGATTCTCGTAAAGCGACGCCTAGTGAAGGGCTGTCAGACTAAATAGGAAGATGGACTGCAAAATTAACCGAGTGTAGTCAATTCTCGCGTCGTTCTCCCTCGAACTACCTCTCAGTAAGTCTCTACCATTACGAACTATAGGTAGTGTTATACTTATGGAACTTATCTTATAAACTTATGCTGCTATATAATGAAGTGGTATCAAACTATGTCCTACCTCAAACATTGACCCATAATAGACAACTCCAGGGAACCTAATATTCAAGACTACCCTGTAAGAGTCACCGCAAATTAACTGTCCTAGATGACCTACTACTCGCGTAACAAATACCTCTATGGGATATTACGATAATTCGTTCACCGTGTCAGATCGTAGTTGAAAACGTTTTACAGTTACGGAGCGAGTAAAGTTTAGAAACTCTTATTTCCAATTCGCGCGATGTGATATGTGTGTGTGGGTTTTTACAACAGTTAGGGCGCAGCTGCTTGTAATAGGGTAGGTGAAGTTAGAGCAGGAACGCGCGCCATGAACTATTTAGTGGGAAATCGAGAAAGCGAAAAGGTGTAGTATACCAAAAGCACGGAGGCTAAAGAACGCGATTTAATGCCTCGTCACGTTTCCTTCCTAATCAACACGGCAGTGCTCTTACTCGCATTACGATCGGAAAGTGTTCCAAACAAATAAAGAGTACAGGTCGAAAGAAATGTTTTATATAGTCACTCCCAACCCTCTTGACAAACAAGTGTTGTTTTTTGGGGTTTTTTTTTTTCAAGGTTTCAAAAAGTAATTTCGCAGACACCACCTAAAGGCTTCGTTATTTAACAGTTTAGACCTATGCAACGTCACGTCCTTCTTTCCCTCACTTCGCGTCATCCCCCACTAGGTGTAAAACAATACTCCATACACAAGTGCAGAAAGTAGGTTGTATTATACTAAAGGACCCCTATATAAGAACTGACTACAGACATGACCCTACTCGCGCTCTCGTCAAGTGCTTCCAAAGTCTAGTTCATTTCGGCTTTTATTATAACGTAATTAAAAATACTTACTTTACAGCAGTGAGATATGTCACTGAAGGTCTTGCGTAACATCACTTGTTTCATATCAGTCCCAATCAGACACAAGTCTAGCTTTCCAATCAGGAGTAACATGGCTCTGCTCAATTGTTGGTGACTGCTACTATGGCCGTCATTGCTACCCGAATTGGATTCCATCCCACTTCGTCGTTTTAAGTCCATATGTCCTCCGCTACTGACCCGAGTTCTGTTTAAGACAAGAAGGAAATTAATAAATTTCTGCCACAAAATTATAGTTTTATGAAAATTACCTGTATGGCGGAAGTGACGTTTGCTTCGACGGTCGGTTGGGCAGGATATCCCCACTCGCGGAACGCACTCTTTGGTTTAAAGCGGTTAGTCTATCTACACCCGCGGAATTCTCACCGACATTATCGACACTGCCGTTTGAGTTTCCGCTGGGTTGTTTCATCGCGGATGACCTCAAGTCTCGCAACAACGATTCACGACCGGTAATGTCCAAACTTTGCGAATGCGTCACGAAGCCGGAGTCATTTGAGCTTAGCTCAGTTCCGATGACGGACGAAGGCACTGCGAGTCTCTGAACGCTACTGGGTGATCCGGGAGAAATTAGCACCGAACCGCCACTGGGTTCCTCCTGACTCGCGCATTTGTGCAAGTCGCGCATTAGAGATTCACGAGCGCTCGCGTCCATACTTTGCGTATGGGTGACCAGGGAGTGGATTCCGGTACTCGTGATATTTTCCAAGGAAGAATTATTCGAGGGAACACTTATTTCAGGTAAAATCACGCCTTTGGTTCCCGGAGAGCCCTGAAGTGTCGTACCAGTGTTGATCGCAGCTGGTTGAGGAGGTTGGACCTAAATAATTACAATTATGTAAATAAAAACCATATTATAATTGTGCCAATAAGGATTTTTACCAATGGATGGGTCATAGTATTTGACAGACTTAGGTCAGTTCCGGAGGATTCAGTGCTGGAAATTCCTTCGTCAATGTTTTCCGGAACCAAAACACCTTCGTGTAAATCTGGTAAATCAGAGTTGGGAAGGTCTCCGTGACTCTTGACCTTCCCTTTTCGATGTTTGTCCACTTCCACCGCTGCTGTCGTGGTGTTATACTGGCTTAGTTCGTTTTCTTTAATGTTAACCAGTTCTTCTAAGGCCCCATAGGGTAGACTGGACACGCTAGTACCACTTCCATGCCTGTGGCGACTTCCACGGACGGAATTAAATCCCGCTGACCCTCCCTGCTTAACCGGTGAAAGGTTCGGGTCAGCGAGAGTCACACCGTGACTTTGCGACGTCTGTTGAATTTCGATTTGTTGCGTTTGTTTCTGTTGTTGGGTTTGTTGTACTAGAATCATCTCCTTTTCGTGCTGCTTGAAACGATCCACCGCTTCGTCAATGAAAGACGGCGGAGCCCTCTTGTGAGAGACCTACACACAAAAAAGTTCTCAGTTCGTGTTTGTTTTATTTTCATTAAAAATTAAATAAATCACCTTTATTTTGCCAACGTAAAGTAACTCAAATTGTTGGGAATTTGTGGAGTACGAGTCGACCGAACCCGTCATACGAGCAATTAACGGTACTGAAGCGATGGAACCCGTATTCGTAGAGTAGCTGCCATTGGTGGTCAAAAAGGTTCCACCCGTACCTTTGGTCATTTCCCTCATTGTGGCAAACAGCTCCAAAACCTAGCAATAAAATTGCAAGCGTATATTTAAAACCAAAATAATCCAATTAATTTTATAAGGGAAATATCACACTCTTGATGTAAACCTTTTTCCACTTAAGGCTTTCTTAAAATTAATGCACAAAATTAATTGGATTTACTTCATTTTGCAATATACGACCTTTAAAAAGTTGGCTCGTTCACCTCAGGTAAACATAGAAAGTTGTAGCTTTAAGAAAATAAATCAGATTTTGCAGAGAAAATGTAGCGAAGGAGTGGGATCTTATAAGCTCATAAAGGTTGCCCTCAGTGTTCAGTCATTACTTCTGGCTGGAGATGAATCTCATTTTATTTTTCTAGTTTTCTCTAACAAAAATTAATTTTGGTAACTCTGACAATAGACCATATACTTAAGCAGACAGCGCATTTAAACCAATATGGGGCGTCGCAAATAAGTTTAAAACTAAAAACAAATGTAGTTCCCTAAAACTCTAAATTCCCTTCATACAATGTCTTAAGGCAAACTTCCTATTCCTCTTCCAATATTTTCACTGTGTGATGTCAGCGAATGAACGCCAGGTACTCAAACGGAACTTTTACCTCTACATTTCGCTCTTCCAAAATGAAGTATATAAACCGGATGTTATCAAGTGATCCAAGAAAAATTATACTTTCCTGGTAGCGGAACTAAGTTGAAATTAAATATTCATGTTGCGACTAAAATACTTTTGGCCTTTCCAATAATGTACCAATAGGAAAAAATGTCTTCCCTCGCTATAATTTTGGGCACTTGTCCCAAGAATCCAAGATTACGAATCAAGCGGGGATAATGTCCTACACTCTACCACTTGATAATGGCCTGGTAGAGATGATGGTAGACCAAAAGCCACACAGCGAAATTTTATTTCCGAATAACGCACGTTGATTACACGTGCTGTCTTACCGGCTAAATCTATTTTAGGAGAGCTCTTAAGAGCAGAGAGACTGATTGTATTTCTTCCGGAGAATGCGCGAACTACTTCCTTCGCTAACCGAGTTTACATTAAGCTATAACTCCGCGTCAGCTTTCGCTTCAATGCACGCTGGAACGGCTCATGTATAAGAAAGGATGACTGTTACCACGCAGTCTTTCGACTTTTCGAGCCCGCGAGAAAAAAATCAATTACGTAATATGTCAAATACACTTTCGTGGTAATATCTCTAAGCTTAAATTTAATGGATTAACTCGAGGGTATTGCCTTTATGGATTATATTATACAGGGTGTTTCTGATAAGACTGACATAAATCAAAGGGTATTTTGTTAGGGTCAAAATGAGAGGAAAGTATATCGAAGAACATGGGGGTCTACAACAATTAGGCATGGAGATATGGCCTCCCAAGCATTGGTCCTGAAAACAATAAATTGTCACACATTTGGAGTAAGACATATCAGCCTTAAATGGTCTTCAATCTAAGAACGTCATTGAACCTTAATCTAGCAAACGTGTAAATGGGTAAACGCTGGTAAAGCTAATTACACCACATGTATGACCATTTCCTTTGTTTTAGTGGCCAATATTTGGGAGCCCGCAATCTCCGTAATTACATGTTGTAGATCCCAGGTTCGTTGTCACTTTATATTCAATTTAACCCCTCCCCCCAACCAAAAAACACTATTTAATTTATGGCAGACTTATCAGAAACACCCTGTAGATTGCAGGAACTAGGAGCTTAGTGGCAAATGTTTTAAATAAAGACCCAATCGATTTGATTTTTCTTAACGCATTTTCGAGATATATTTCTTGTAGACCAAGTTTTAAAAACCTATAAGCAATATTATAAATCGCTTCTCTGCGTGATGAAAATTTTAAATGAATTTTATGTCAAAAATGGGTTTTATCATAATATCAAAGATGCGTTCAAAATTTGAAACGAAAATTTTCAAATTATAGCCCAAAAAAGGGCTTTATCATAATATCCCATATTAGGAGTAAGGTCATTTACATCAATGGGTCGCTTTTGACCTTGCAAATATCGATGGAAATTTCAACCGGGGAAAATATCACACTGATTTTGTTTGATTGCCAAAATTATTACCCAAGGTTGTCGTAAAATTCTAGATCATTATAAGAAATGATAAAGATTCTATTGTTTAAGCAGGAAGAATACTTGACTTTCACTACGCACTTATGTAAAACAATATTGATAATCTTAATCGCGATTTAAAAGTCTAAGCAATTTCGAATTCAGATAAAAAAGTGATTCGACAATCGAAAAATTCAAGTACTTATAGAACCTAACAATACATTTTTAAGGTCAGACCTCTTGGAAATAGATATTAAGTATAAGGCAAATGTAACTATGTTATAATCACTTAAATTTTATGGGATGTTTTAGAAACACGTAAGAGTATACGTGTTGCAATTAAGAGACCTTCATAGACAGTATCTTCACTGAACAACAAAACAACCTTCTTCTTTGGATGCCCTCACCAACGGAACTTAACTAAGGAATTTTAAAAAACGGAAGTTTGCCAAGAGCTTAAAAAAGCCCTGGAATCGTCATTTTGACGTAGTGAACTGAAGGCTAGGGCTTAGGGAAGGCCCTTTTGGTTCGGATATACTCAAGAAAATATAAGAAACATACAGTATAAAAGTATAAAAGTGTAAAAGATTGCGGGTTATTAAATTGGTGGACTAAGGGGCTCTATATTACTTACACAATGCCCAAAGCATTTATTTCATCTTTATAAACACCTTTAGCCATTACCAGAAGAAATAACTGCCTTAGGGGGTACGAAAAAATATATATCATTGATACCAACATTTCCTTTCGAAATATACCACTAATCAACTGGAGACGCTGACCAAAACAAGACGCGTTCGACCAGCGTTTAACGGTAAATAAATCTTAACCACAGTATCGAGGTGTCAAAGTAAGTCGGGAGAGATTGGCGGCCCATTCTAGTGACAGGCCTCGGGTCTCATAAATCACGGACATATCGGGTAAGGGTATATAAAGAGAAGTGGACAAGTAAGTAACTAACCGTGGCTTCGTCCGTAGCTTGGAAGACGTGACAAGTGAAAGGCGCTTCGGCGCATTCCCTGATCAAATAGGTGAAGCACGCCCGGTCGTGAGAGTAGTGGGCCACTTTGCAAATCGTGTTGAAGCGGTGCTCGAAGAGTAACTCTTCAAATCCACTAATAGACCCCGAACGAGAGCACCCGATAGCCCGCAAGGACGTATGAGTCACCTCTAACAAGATCGTGTCAGCGTCCTTTTGACCTTTCTGTTTAATTTCGGCCACCACCCATGGCAACATTGGATGGGTGAAGCACCGGTCTAGCACCCCGCATCCGGCGTATTTCAACCGGTACGCGCGAGAAAAGGTCACTTTGATTCTTTGGGGTCGTTCGCGATCTTGGTTTCCCATTTTCATTTTGGACTTTAATTTATTTTAACTAAACTGTAGACCAAAAACTATCCATCCAGTCGAGCGGACACTTTTCAGAATAATGTACAACGATCTATAAGATCCACTCTAGAAATTGGCCGAACCTGAGAGAGGTAATATTGGAAATGGGTCATAACGTTCGAGAAACGTACGGATCTATTTTTGAACACCGGCCAGTGGCAACCAAACCACCAGGGCCTTGGTAACAGCAACGCACTCTTAAGGATTCGTCGCGATACCGAGAACTCTTTTATTTCTCTTCTTTATAGAGAGACCCGACTCGTTGTGTCCACGCGACTAGCGACCAAGAAGAATGGGTTATTTTTCTCGTTTTATTATCGGTTGACGTCGGGGAAATTAAATTTAAACACGACGAATAAAATACAAGGCTACTTTACGTCATATTTTCTCGGTCGTTTATTATTTTGGCCTGATTTTTTTCTGACACTTTTTATCCAACATTGACTGAAAATTACTAATATTTTTCACTGTTTTTCCGAGGCTGTAGCGAACGACTTCTCTCTTCTAAAGTCCCATTCGCCTTCGATCCGTCGCATTAACCTAGCGTCTATTTCCGCTTTTCCTCTCTCTCTCTCTCTTTCTCTCGCGAAGCTGCCTTCTCTGCACTGCTAGTTTCCTCCACGCGCGCGCTCTGCGAGCTTTACCATAGGAAAACAGCTGATATTCGATGACGCAACGTAACCGCGTAGGCGTTACAATCTAAGGTTAACTTGGCCCCGTTTGGCCAGAATTGAAGGCTTTCCTCCTAATCGCGAAGCTCGCAAACCAAACTATTTAAGGTGAAAGCGGTGAAGAACGCTACTATGTTTCATCCCAGGTTGCAAAATGGAAAGAGGTTTTCGTTGATAGCGAATGATTTTTTTTTCATGTTGTCATAAAAAAATAAAAAACCAATTAGGCCTATTGGGTTTAATAGCACGATTAACGGACCCTACCACCTTTTAATGGCGGACGTTAGTCGTTTACTTAGCTTTGATACATTATATACACAAAGATCTATCCCAGAAGTAGCGCCAGAAACCAGAAGACGGCTAGCTCAAGCTGAAAATTTGTGTACACTGTCACTGCGCGATCGTGTGGGGCTTCGTCTTGTAATTTTCCACACCCGATATTTTCGAGGCTTTACTGGTGTCAGTCCAATGTTATCGAGTTGTTTATTTTCGAACTGAATTTGGCGTACTTGGAATTGGCTCTAACTCTTGGCTCAGAGATACTCGAATTGAGGTCGCCAAAACTTGTAAACAATTAAAACAGTGGCAACAACACGTTTATAATACACTGATGGCAACAGACGCGATTACGATTGACTTTTTTTAACGTATATCGCTTCGTCATAGACTCAACAACAATTCCGTCTATTACTCGGTGCACGATTACTACTAGGATAAGTTTTATAAAATATTTTCCATAAGTATGACACTACCTATACTTTGTATTGCTAGAAACTTACTGAGTGCTATTTCGAGAACGACAAGCGAGAATTAGCTACACTCGGTGTGGCAGTCCATCTTCCTATTTAGTCTTCACTTAGCCTTTGACAGTGCCTCATCAGACGTCGCTTTACGAGAATCTATGACCTACGTCACTTCATGACAAGCTCTCAGTAACCAGTGACAGACTTATGGAACATATCTTACGAACTTATGCTACAATTAAAGGTCATGGAAACTTCAACTCGCATATTTAATCCGAGAATCGCAAAATGAAATTTGACAGTCCTTTATCAAATAAGACCTTAACACGCTTCGAAAAAACGAATTGGATTCAATTTTACCATTTATGAATTTACATAATTCTCATGTCAACGCCGGAGATGCGTTAAAAGAAATCCTCCTGTAGAAATACGCGTATTTCTTCAGATTGCGGTTTGATGGCGCTTAATTTGGTATAAAATTCTTAACTGACGTCATTGCTAAAAATCAATTTCTATTTGATGAAGAAGGCCTGGAAGTATACAGGGTGTTTCTGAAAAGTCTATATGGGTGATCCCTTAAATTTAATTTTCATGTTTTTCAGTTCCTTAATTAATTAAAACTCCAATCATAACTGAAAAACAGTGGACCGGACGACAAATTGCCAATGAACATTTTCAACTCTTAAGAACAATTTCCATAATTTGTAACGGACCTTTCAGAAACACCCTGTATACATGTTTTCGTTTGAAATCAAGGACTACCTATCATTCGGATATTAGAAACGTCGGTCGGATGAGAGCTTCAATAATAGTTTCTTGTCCTGTAAATTGGTAGTTTTTGCCACGTAACTTTTGAAGAGGAAAGAATTAACAAAATCGATTTCTTTTAACCTAGTGAAATCTGCGAGCTGTTTCTTGGCGTAACCATAAATATATAAGATTCGTTCCATAAGTTTGTCACTGGTTACTAAGAGATTGTCAATGAAGTGACGTAGGTGGTGAAACGTCATAGATTCACTTAAGCGACGCCTGGGTGTAAGGACTGCAAAACCGGGTGTAGTCAATTAATTCTCGCTTGTCGTTTTCGAACTAGCTCTCAGTAAGTCTCTAAACCTTACGAAGTATAGGTAGTGTCATACTTATGGAACACATCTTATAAACTTATGGCGTAACTAATAGAGGACATAGTTGAAATAATGTCTTCGCTGGCTTTAAGGTACAGGGCAACTACGGTGCGTACTATTTAATAACGAGTGTTATTACACAAATGGAAAGTTCAGCGAACCGTCATTCGAAGTTCGTGACATAAAACATCGAAGAATGAATACCGCGCAAGTAGCTTACCGGTTGTAATATTGTTTTATCCGCTAAGAATTAAAAGCTAGATTGACCAGTGGGGGTATTAAACGGGGGGGGGAACGCGATTTGTGTAACTCTTTAAGTTGACCAAAGAACAACCGTAATAAATGGGGTCGTTCACACTAGTTCTCCTTTCTCCACGTGAAACCCGAAAATAAGTTTAACGGGGAAGTGGACATTTAGTATTCATACCTTATTTAATGGGGTTTATTTACCCGAAGTTGCAAACGGTCTTCTAAACTTCCGCTTTAACCCTTTTAACGCAAGTCGTCCAGAGTTGATAGAATAGGTAGATTAAGATATTTAATTTATTTACTTTCACGTAATTAAACCTAAAATCAGAAGCCAATTATTAACATTAATTCATTACACTGAAATAGGGAAAAAAAGTTAATAAGCTGTCCTCTTTTCATTTAGTGTTATCAAAACTCAACAGCGTCCAAATTGTTATATTTATTTTTATCATAGCGAGTCCGTTGACAAAAATTTCTTTCGCTCGTTTAAGTCGGCTGCTTTAAAAGACGTAATTTTAGAGTTCTCGCTCGCTTATATGACGAATCAAATGAAAGCTTCATACGGACCATTCACCAGACTACGTTCGGCATTAAATGACGCGCATGGGCACAGACCCACGGCATCCGATGTACTTACTACCCACCTAAAGACACGGAAAGGACCTTCGTGGACTTCATTCTTCGTTCGCTACGATTCGCTATTGAATGATCACTTTGGATACTCTCATTTTAATTGGGAAATTACGGTTAAAAATTACGAAAAACCACACGAAACCATAAACTATCATATACTTCGAACTGGTTGTTATCCCTACATAAAATACCATTGCACTAGAAGACCATACACGGATTTGAAGTTCGAAGATACGTTCTTTAAATTCATTAAAGTTTTGAATTTGGGTATGTATAGGTATAAGTAGGCCTGTCTAATTGAATAGTCGCGCTCAGGTCAGTCTTGGAGAAAAGAGGTAAGATGGAGCGGTAATGATGGGCGATCCGCGGCAATGAAAGGTTTCCCAGTGTACCTTGACCTTTTGGCAGGCGATTGTTAAGTGTTGACGCTTAGCCCCATTGTATTTGTATGAGAACTAGCTTATTTTTTAAAGACGCAAGGGGCATGCTTGACTTTTCCGTACCGCACGACCCTACCGAAACGCTGAGCATGCTGGGAGGACTTCATTGCCGTAGACGGGGCTACAAACTGCCACTCCTTCGAGTTCCGAGTACAATTTTTGCCACAGGAGAAGCGGAGAGACTGGCTTCTATTTGCCAGAAGTTTTACATTAGCGTTCTAGCGATATCTCGGAGATAGAGAAAAATTCCTACAGCATATCAAAGACGATTGAACTTTAGTTATAGACTTTGGTGGTTGCTAATTAGATTAGGTTAGAGTTTTATACCGATAATTTCGCTTAATTAAGCTTTTTTTTTCAGGGTTACCAACTTTAGCTTACGGTATTGCAGCTACGTTTCTAATCAAACACGTTGAAGAAATTGAGGTGGGAGGTCAAAAGATAAAGATTTTCTTTCTAATTCCCGAGGATACGTGAGCTTGTGGCAAGATTATTCAAAATATGTCTAGTGATATTAAAAATATACCATACCTAATATGTATTGTATGTACATGACACAATAAATTATGCCTAATTTAATTCTCTTAAATATAAATAAAGTGTAAAGTGATCCGTCTTTGAACTAAAAAGGTCATAAATTTACAATATTAAACCCAAAATAAATACGTCTTTACTGGGGTCACCCATTCACCTCTAAACACTCGTGCACTCTTGAACTTTACCTCACAGTTTCGCTAATGGTTTCGTGGTGTTATTTAAGCTTGGTCAGTTTACTAGAGTGTCCTATCGCATCCTGACGCGGGGGAGACGGGGAGGTAAGTATTCTTATTGTGACAGTGTCGCTTCTATCTTTTCTGGTCACGGTTTGAAAATATTTAAAGTCAAAGCTACTAGCATTTATTTTAAAAAACTAGTTTGCGCGTCGTAAATTTAGTAAAATTAATTATGTAGTTGAGATGATAACATAAAAGAAATTAATTGGTGTAAAAATTTAACAATTAAACCTTATTAATTAAAGGTTTCACTTTTTAAATACTCGAGAGAATAATATGGAAATTAGTTCGTCCGACAAAAAAGCCGGACACAGTTTCAATATAGCGAAGAAGATTCTAAAAGACCAAGGGGCGCAAATGTATCTGGTTTTGGGACGTCCACTCAGTAGAGCGTGACACACGTCATTTAACAAGGGCGAAGACTCCATCGTTTTGTAACTAGTGATACCGTAGTTTTTGAGAACCTAGTAGGTGTCAAACACCAAGTGACTATCGATTTTGACGGTTATAAAAATTTCAATTCCACTTACCGTCTCGTGGTAATTGCGAAAATAATCTCCATAAACACTTTTTTGTTCGTTATTCAAGTGGTTCCACATTTCTTCCACGTGAATGGAATGGTTTCGCATGATGTTAGTTAGTCTCGCAAAGTCCCCGGGTCGAATGACCGAGACGAAAACGCCAAATTTCTTTAGTTCGTATCTCAAAGCGTCGCTCATAGCCTCGAGGGCGTATTTGGTGGCGCAGTACACTGACAAGCCAGGATAAACAATGTCTCCGTTGACGCTTGTTATGGTAACGATTCTTCCTGCATTATTTAAACCAAAAATCAAAGTTAGTTATTGAGACATGAAAAAAATACGTATAGCGCGTTCGAAATTATTTTCCAAAGGTAAAACTTCAAAATTCTACGGTATAGGCCTATTTTTGTATGCAACTCGTCTAAAATGGTCTATTTTCTCAAATTGTTTGGTCATACCTTTAGCTTGTCGTATTAATGGGAGAAACATCTTGGTCAGCCTGAGTGTTCCCAGCAAGTTGACTTGGACCAATTTGTTTGACTGTTCCATGGTTAACCATTCAAACTCTCCATAGACACAAATACCGGCGTTGTTTATCAGTCCCCAAAGATCTCATTTGTAAAAATGAAAGATATTTACTATTTCCATAACCTGGGAATATCGTAATTACTTACTTTTTGAATTCAGTTTCGCTTGAACATGTCGCATGGCACTTCGGACACTTTCGTCGGACGTAATGTCCAAGCTGACAAGATGCAGCTTCTCCGAGACTAAGTCTCTCAACGGCGCGGAACTTTCTGATTCCATATCCAAACATCCCGCAAACACCTCGAAACCGAGTCCCAGTAGGTGAATGACCAGTTTTTGACCGATGCCGGAATCGCAACCGCTGATAAAAACACATTTTCCTGACGAACTAGCCAATCTAGACTTACGGTAAACACTTCTAAGATAAACGATAGCGAAACAAACAGAAATTGAGGCTACGGTAAGAGCCACCATAAAATCCGCGCTTGCCATTGTAGAACTTTATCCGAGCTTTCGGTTTCGATTCGCGTTCGAAAAATGATCAAAAAATAAATGTGGTTTGAGAGCGACGAGGGATACAAAGGTCGAGCTTCAGGAGGGTCGAGTCAAAGAACCTTGCTCATGGTTCAAGGTCGTATTCGGCAATGAGATAAAAAAGCTTGACACGTACCACGGACTTTGTATAGCCAAGGAGGACGGGTACAGCTCTACTATTTTTGTCACCCAAGTACAGTGAGAGTGGGGAAACACATCTCATATTCCTTCCCCCGCGCGTCTATATTTAAACGATGCTTTGAAAATTCGAGTGCGTGACCTTGAAAAAATACTTATTTTTCATTTTTGTTTCATAGCGCCCACTTTTCCTGTCCCCCATAAAAGGTTTATATAATTATCAACAGGAGTTCATAATAACCCCCCTTCGGGGGGGAAGTATGAAACTGGGCATAGAGCTAATGGTAAAAATCGCGAACAACAAGATTCTGTCGTTGCGCATAGAATGAATTAGCCTGTTTATGGACATACAACCTTACAGTATATCGTAGTGGTATCTATACTCCTTGGTTTTCGTTCCAAAACTTCCGTTGGCTGGGACCTCCGTCGAAAAGAAAAATGGCGATATGGTGGACGTAGAAACACGTTGCAATTCTTATATTAAAGATACTGCGAATAAATTTGTCCAAACCGTTTTAATTTAACCACGGAATTCTCACTCACACATATCACAACAAAACATCATTGACGATCGTTTAAATGTTTTGTAGAAAACTAGAAACCCCGACTAAAAGCCAACTTCTTAGCCAAGGCTTAATTTACACCGTTCCGACAGAAGCAGACGTCAGCCATTTTCGTTCCCAAAATCCCAAGATAAAAATAGTGCTAAACCGGAAGTGTGTAAGTTAATGCGCGTGAGCGCTGAAAAATGGGGTAACTATTTCCTTGGGAGTTAAGCGGTGTATGAATCCGCTGAGCTTTACGGCGAAACTTTGTTGTTACGGGCTTTTTAACTAGTTTCGTACTTCGGGCTATTATGAACTCCTGTTATCAAGTATAAATGTCAGCACATACAAAACCACGCTCTCTGCTACTTCTATACATAGTTTTCAGGCTAGGAGGATTGATACCATTTACACCAGGAGGCCAGGCTACTTGGTGATGCACTTTGACCACCAAGTAGTATGGCATCCTGGTATAAATGGTCTCAATTCTCGTAGTTTTCGAAAACTATGTATTATTTGCACTCTAGTTCGTACGCGCACGCAATTCCACTTGATATTTTGACTTCTAGCAATTTCGTCTTCTTTCGCGCAGCTTGATACTTTCAAAAATAAACCATATTCCAAAACGAGAGACAAACCGCATGGTTATCACTTAAAAATATCTCCAGTCATGATGTTATCTGAAGAAAACAGAAACCAGAAACCAGAATGGTGATCCTTAATATATTTTGATATTTCTGCGTTACAGAAGTAGTGATAAATGAAAATATATGCTTTCTGTCACACAGCAGGTAGTATCCGTTCTTAAGAGAACGCATATAAGACCTGAGAACATATGAAAAGACAATGTATGTTTTCGTAAGATCGAACGTTTTGTACTGCTTGCCATGATAGATGTGTTAGGGAACCGCGGAATCTTGGCGGAAAATACAAGCCAGAGATCAACTCGCAAATTTAACTTCGAATGGTCTCCGATCTTAAATGGGTTCTTCTATTCAATAAGGTTAAATGGAATCTTTAAATAGACCGCACAAGGTTAAGGGGAGGTTGAAGATAATCCCTAAGTACCACGGCAGACATTCGAGAACGAAATGCTGATGAACATTATTACAATAAGATGGAATACGATGGTCGGGAATGTGGTGCACTTCTGTAAGAAGAGCTTTTGGGGAACAAAGTTTGAGGGAATAATCCACATGACGGCGTTCCTACCCTATAGATGTCGACTACACCTTGACCACACCACCACTTCCGTCACCTACCAAGTAAACCTCATTTCCCGATTCCATTAAAACCTTTAATGATAAAAATAAAAAATGGAATGTAAGATAAAAATATGCCTGAGTAATAAGTTCGCTTACCTTACTCTGCTCATTACGACATTTAATCTTGCGAGTTTACATTGTACTCTAAGCCTTACGAATGTAAAAAAAACTATACAGTTTGTGCGATTGTGTAAATAGAACAGGCCTAACGACCTGGACATTTCATAATTAACAATTATTGCACAATTAAGTTCATTAATATGCCTTATTTAGATATCTTAAAATGCTGTAAGATATATGATAAACAATTTACAAGTTGATCTCTGCATATAATACAGTATGCGAAATTAGTGATGAGTGCTCCACGGAGACAAATGTCCCGAAGCAATTTAAGTGTTCTATTAATAAGTTAGTGCCTGTGTTGCAAAATTGTTTAGTTCCGTTCGCGTAATCCGGGGTCAGTCCAATAGTTAGTTTCTTTATCGTTTATTTATTCGTTTAAAGGCTGTTTCCCAGCTTTTCTAGCGGATGTTGCGTAATCCTTCACCATGACTACACGCGAGTCTGAGGCCCGTTTGCATTTGAAAACGATGAATTCCACAATCAGAGTAAATACAGCCAAGATGACTCCGAAGGCCATAACGTAGAAGATGCCGCCTGTGTATACGTTGGTCAAAAGTTACCAATTTCCTACGGTCATTTAATTTAAATTTTTTGTTCTTACCAATGTTTTCGTATTCAATTCCGTCATTTCGTTTCTCATAATGATTGCATTTTTTCAAATACGGGTTTTCGTTCCACCATTTGTTTTTCAATTTCTCCAAGACTCTTTCGTTCCTCAGTTTCAAAATCCTAATTTTAAAGACAGTCAAGATTTTCCAAAATCGTTTAGGACGTGTACCTTTAAATCTTCAGACTTACGCGGCGGACAACTGTTCCAGATAAGGCGATCCTTTCGAAAGCGCTAAAGCTATCGGTTTCTTAGCGTGCTGTTTACCAATTTCCTTCAAGTCGCAGTATTTCATGGTGGCGTATTTCACTTGGGTCGCTTCCGCTATATAAAAATATTTCAAATCAAGCCGAGCAGTTTTCGCTGGCACACGCAACAGGGACTATTTAAACCCCTTGCATGCCCTAGGCCCATCGCAGCGAGCATAGAGGATAAACAGTAGGGGAGTAGACAGTCTTGGTATTCAGTTATCGTTAAATTTATTGGAGCTACATCCGGCACTCGGTTTCTTGGTAGACACGTGGTTACCTTTGTCTAAATATCACTCTGCGCCTCCATAGGGGATATACAGTAAAGTGGACGAAATATTTCAAAGAATAATGATGTGTCTTGTACAGAAGGTAATCACTCAATGGGGAAAAACCGGAAATGAATAAAAAGCATTGGTAAAGGCTAAAGTGTTTACTCCTCTAGTGTATATACTCTATGCCGCAAGGCTGGCGGGTGAGGCTTTAGATTTCATACCTATTAGAGCGTATTGTTTCGCTTTTGTTGAGCCTCGCGTTTTATTGATTGCTTCTTCGAGATTTTTGTAAAATTTATTTTGTCTACATATCCAAAAAATCTTAGCGAACGTATCCGTGACGGGGAAGTCCCATACTGCTAACTCTGATTTCTGGGTTTCGTTCAGCGTGTCATCCAACGACATGTTTTTCCACATACTTTAATGACAGAGTATATTACACCAAAGTGATACAAATATAGGTAAACTAATCTTACTCGAAGAATCGCTCCTCAATTTTGGCCATTCTGTCGATGTAGGTGTAGGTCAGAGAATTTTCGACGATGGAGTATTTTACTTTGTACTGTCGGGATAAATCCTCCAGAGATTCGATGGTGGAAACAGCGCGTGACACGGTGAGAAACGCGGCAAAATTGGCACCGTACGAGGCCATAATGATGAAGCCGAAAACCCACAAAGTCCCTGCCACGAAACGTCCAGATAAAGTTGCCGGTGCTTCGCCTCCACCTTAAAAGAACATCAAGAAACTATTAGGTGTGACGCGACTCTACTAGGCGGTGATTAGTTTGAGCCAGCTTGATGGCTGTCGTTTTCTTCATTTGGAATGGGGAAAATTATTAGGTGTTACGGACGGGATTAGTCAATTCCCGTTTAGCTTTATCGCACAATGCGGTTATTACTTTGACGCGGCTTAATGTGTCCATTTCGTTATGGAATGAGGTAAAGTTAACTGAAGAAATGGTTACTGAACTCCGATTCTTAAGTATTGTTAAAGAATTTCGGAATAGATACGTACTAGGCTGGTGTTATAGTAAACCCTCGGGTAATTTTGTTTGAAGTAGGAAGGACGAATGAGGAGCGTGAACTTCTGGGTAGATAACAAACTCTCCTAATGTGTTGAGACGTTCAAGATCACTACAGGGAGACCTACTGCGCATGTACCGAGAACATTGAGCAACTCTCCTTCGTCCCTCCAATCTACCGTTCCATCCAGTTCTCACCTTGGGGTGTGAGAGACGCGAAGCAAAACCAAAAACTTTCATTCAAACTGAATGGTCGCTGTCCAGGATCGTCCGCGTATCTTGCCGGGTTGTTATAAAAGCTGCTTGGACTCAAGCGATCAATTAAGTATATCATAAGACTGTAAACATTTTAGAGATAAACTATCGATGCTATTTTAGACAGTTTTTGAGATTCAATATACCTAGTGGCAATGATCGATACGAAAATAGCGTACCAAACATCATGATCGAATGAAATCATGAAGCTGAATAGATTTGCATCCGGTTTGAAGCGTTTCATCAAAACAGAGACTCCCATCAAGTCGTAGAAAGGAACGGTGAAATCCACGAATAATTCCCTTTCTGCCATTACAGCGATAGCCCCAAGGGCTAAATCGGCTTTCTGCAAAACGAAGAGTTAGAAATACTAATTAGTTTTGATCTATAATATCTTTGCGGTGGTTAGACTGACTCCCATGTAAACGTCGCCTATTATGCTATTAAAAGTGATGTTTTTGTTCTCTATTTCCTTCAATCGACCATGAAGATTATTATGATAATCTGTATTTTCGGTTATACGGTATTCGAAAGTCAAGTTGGCCTCCTTCTTCAACAGTTCCATTAGGTCAACCAAGTAGCCGGTCCAAGTAACTTCACCATTAACCACGTGCTTGTACATGAAGGGTGGGTCCTAGAAAGTGAAAATATATACAGAGTGTTTCTGATAAGTCTGTCAATATAATAGTACAATTTTTCTACACAAAAGTTTCATAACGATCTTATATTGAAGACTTCACACGCGTGGCGCCAGGGTTTGGCGTCCCATATCTCCTTTACTAAAAGTGGAAGCCTTCATGTCCTTTGACACTTTCAACTTAGTTTGACACAAATAATATAAGCCCAATCAAGTTTATTCCAACCTCAACAGTAGACACCCGTAACGTAAGGACTCCTTTGTGCTTCTTTACGACATCAAGCGGTCCAGTGAAAAATTCTGATGGTTTTTTAGCGTCCGCTTTGTATTGCCAAACGAGCGCCGTGAACTTTGCGGAAAGAAGAAGAAAGTACATCAGGCGAAAATTAATAAACTTTTCGTTAAAATTACCAGCTCAAATCAAATACATTAAAACTTTTATAGTTTTATGAATGTAAAACCTCCTTCCGACTTACGTTTTTAAGGACGCCGTTGGAACTCAATTGTAGCTCTTCCACTTCCATTTGAATATTTTGGTGTCCATACGTTCGGCTCGATCCAGGAGGAATTTTCAACGTGAAGTCACCGAAGGTTCCTTTTAAATTATTGGAGTTTTCTCTCTAAAAGAAATTTAAATATCAAGAACAAACAGTTTGGTAAGATGTCAGTCAGTGTCCTCGACAAAACCAACCGTCTCCAACCACGTTCGAAGTTTAACATCAGCTCTCTGGGCCACCATTTCTTCGGTCAAGGCTATATCCTCGGTGCATTCGGGATAGGTCCAATCCGCGGGCCACGAGCCTTCTTTTCCAACGTTTTCCAAAAGATAAGCTCGAAGAATCTTTGCCAGATCGTAGTAAAAGGCCGAATCAATCTGTGTAAAAAATATAATTTAATTAATATAACGTGGCTGACTTTGACCATATATCTTTCACAGATAACCTTCGAATACGATGCAAACAGAGACAATTCTTTTTCCATTTCTGAATCTACAGCTTTCGGTTTGAAATTCATCACCGTGAATTCATGATCTATAACGGGTGTCAAATCACCTTCTTCCTGGAAATGAATTTATCGTTTAAAAATTATTTCGGGCAACATTTGAAATGTTACCTTTGAAATGGTGTACCAAGCAAACTGTTTACCGACAAAATTTTGTTTTGAAGCCTTAAAGTGGTTTACATAATTAATTAAGGTGGAAATATTAATAGTGTCAATTAAAATATAACTTGCCTCTTCCAATACTAAGGCTATTTGTGGGTTGTTACCAAACAGAAAAATATTTCCTATATCTGAAAGCCCAATTTTCTCAACGTCCGCTTTCATGTCAGAGCCCACAGGTACCATTCCCACGGACGAAGGTATATTGTCGAAAAGTAGACCAACTTTGTTGGTGAAGGCTATATTAAAATATACCAAAAGTTAAAACATTTAAGGTTTCACAAAGAATTAAAGAAGCCTTCTTTAGTGACCATACTATCAACTTCAAACAAAACTAGATTCAGTATCGTAGTAGAAGGGGTTCCGCTAATACATTGGTCAGTCCGTTAATTGCTTATTTACTACTTACGAACGGATTTATCATAGACAACACCAATTTTCTGGGCGCGGATGACGTCAGCGACGCTCTTGACTACGTTGCTGATGACCAAATCGGGAGGTATAAACTTGACCAGGTACTCTTTCTCGGCGTCGGTCAGGGGTGCTCCGGGCCACGGAAAAATGGTCGGTGTTAAACTGACCGTCGGTGCGCCCATTTTTCTCAAAACTGATTTAACTATATCGCTTTTCTTGTCCTTCAATTTCGGTCCAATCGTTTCCTTGGAAACGTCGATCACCAAATGCGGTTTCCGTTCCTCCGAGAAAATTTCCGAGCACACTAAACAAAAATAAAATTAGACCACAGATTATTCTGTTCTTCTCGAGCAGTCTAGCGCGGATTACGCAAAAACTTACCGCTCATTTCACTGAGGTCAGAACTGAGGTTCATTGACGAGACCGAAATCATTTCAATTTTGAATTCCTCTTTCGACCCCGATTGAATTCCAGCTCTGAGGGCTGTTTTTGCGATAGAATCATCAGCATCTCCTATAAAAACTGGAGTAGAAGCAATCCTTAAGTCGCGTACACCCATTAAATGCAAAACACTCGGATAATGGCGGTCTAGGGTGTGGCAGTATCCATTAACATTGGTTATAATTTACACTTTCTCAATATCGATTTAATTTTGACACTATTCCTTTGTAGAAAAATGCTATTTACTATCTCAATTTCTGTTGACTCTATTACCTAGGATGGTTCTATCTAGCCAACAAAGGTCTGGGACAATAATGGCACATAGCAAAATAAAAAACGTGCTCAAAAATGCCGCGTGAAGTACAAATATTTAATATTGTCATAAGTTCATAAGATTTATCTTATAAACTTATGATATTACTTACCAACACTAATTGGATCCAAAAGAGCCGTTGTGATGTAAAAAGCGAAGGTACAGATGGAAACCCATACCGACAAACGCCTCATGATCCTAATAAACAAATTAATTCATGCCTTAAAATTTGAGTAAAATTCTTTACAAAACCAAAACCGCAATATCTTTTCAACGGGATCAAATGGTGCTCAGGGAAATAATTGCATTACGAAAAAAGAATTCAAAATGTTTCTTAATATATTTTACTTCAACCAAAATTAAACTACGCTTTTCGATCTGTTTATTTAAAGAACGCGATTTTGTCCTAATGTATTTGAATTAAACACGTAATAACAATATTTACCTAGATAACTCAAGTTCGAAATTATTAAGTTAGATTACACATTTTGAATTGAACAAATCTTCGACGAAGTATTAAAACGTGTTTAAAAGTACTGGACCGAAATTTTCGACCAAGTCGACGATGTCCTTCGCGCCAATAACTCAACTCATTATCTAAACCAACTGTATAAACACTAGCAAAGCAACGTTAAAACGAGAAACGGTGTTAAAATTAGAATGTTCAGCTTGGCAATTAAAGATTTATTGTTGACGAAAACACTTATTTGAAATATTAATTGCGGGACAGTACGAGGATGCGGGAGAACATGCAAGACGAAATTCAAATCGATGTATAGTTGCACCATAACGCGTTTGTACCTGCTATAAATTTTAAAATAGCTTTTATATAAATGTAGTTCAAAGAATATTGTAGTATAGAACGAGGCCTATTTAATTAATTATTTATAATTTTAGGCTAATGTGACGTCAACGGTGGATCAAAAACTTTGAATTTTTAACTATGCTGGAAACATCAGTTAAATTATTTGAAACTTGTTAAGCTATTCGTCGTTGCCCTGTTCTCGTAAGGGAATTCTTTGGACAACCTTTTTACCGGCATAGTATGATGCACATCAACGATATAGGTATTAGTTTGGCCTGCCCTGTTGTTGGCGTAGCGTCCGAGTACCGCCGCCTTTGGCAGTAAAAATTTTTTCGTTCGTCACTGAAGGGAGAGAAAATGGGAGAGGGTTGTGGTGCGGTGATATTTTTCGTTCCATCTTGTTTCAAAACGTCTAATGGCCCTTCCCTTAGCGTTACGCGTTCCAAGCTTCGATTTATAAAACGGTATCATTAGAGTATTTAATTGCGGGAAATTTCTATAGAACTAGGCTTAGAAGAGTATCTTCCGTCAGAAATCGCATTCCTTCGAGTTAAAGTTCACTCAATATTCGCGGTAATGTTGATTTGATTTTATCTGATGATAATCCGAATCAATTCAGGAAATATATTGTTTTCCATTGGAAATATCAGCTGAATATTTCTATTGTTTGTTCGATCCATTTAGGTTTAGCCTACAAGTACATAAAGTGCAAAAAGTCGGAAAAACCGTGGATATTTGTTGTTATTTATATTATTTGCGTAAATCTTTAAAGAACAAGCTTTACAGCGCGGCGCTACGGGAATATGAAGGTTCTCATTTATAAATAAGTTCTCTACTATACTAGAACCCTAAGTATGGATCTGCCATGGAGGACTATCGACTCCATTCACGTGACACAAAAATAACGAGACTGATGCGCCATCTAAATTGAAAAAAAAAAAGCGATTCCCTTCCAAACTGAAACTGAATTAAAGTGTGACTTATGTATTTCTCTCCTCAGTCTATCTTATAGAAAACGTCGAGTCGGGTATCGGTAGAGATTGACAAGTTCACCACTAGGACACGCCCCTCTACCATTTTACAACGGATTCGTGTCCGTGGCAAATATCATTTCGACGCATACTTACGAAGTGTGTTTATGTCAGTCTTTACTCAGACGATTTTGAAGTAGTATCTTGCTAGAAAATATTGTACGATTCCAAAAAAAGGCGTACCGTTTTACATTGAAGAAGTATATAATCTGAAAAATATTAAATTGAAAAGCGCTTAAGATAATTAAGTATAATATGATAATTAGACTTCTGAAGAATGTAAGGTTAAATTATACAGTAAACTAACTAACTACTGCTCAATACAACATTTAACTTTGTGAGTTTACATACAAAACTTTTGAATGTAACAAAACTGTATACAGTTTGAGCGACTTTGATTTGTGTTCGTAATTATGACATGACACTGAACAATGATACTTTAACGCGCTGCGCAAATAAGTTCATTAATATGAAGGTAGGAAAGGCACGTCTGTTTGCCTTATTTAGATATCTTATAATACTGTAAATAATTAATAATTTAAAGGATACAAAATTGACCACTGGTCGATCTGCTAACTACTCGGTATGCCCCAAAATTAAGGGGAAAATTAATATTACGTGCGAAACTTGTGATAAGTGCTCTACCGAGACGAATCTCCAGAAGAGTGTTCGTAGCTTTTGTGCGTTGTGTTTTAATATCTTCAGTTCCGTTAGAGTAATCCGGGCTCAGTCCATGAGTTTGTTTATCTGTTGAACGGTTGTTTCCTAGGTCTTCCATAGGACATTGACAAATCCTTAATCATAACGACACGCGAATCTGAGGCCCGTTTGCATTTGAAATAAAGGACTTCCAAAAAGAGTGAAATTACAGCCAAGATGACACCGCTGGCCAAAACGTAGAAGACACCGCCTGCGTATGCGTTGATCAAAGGTCACCAAGTTCCTACGGTCATTCAATTTCAATTTTTCGTCCTTACCAATGTTTTCGTATTCAATTCCGTCATTTCGTTTCTCATAATGGTTGCACTTTTTCAAATACGGGTTTTCGTTCCACCATTTGTTTTTCAATTTCTCCAAGGCTCTTTCGTTCAACAGTTTCAAAATTCTAATTTTAAAGATAGTCAAGATTTTACAAAATCATTTAGGACGTGTACCTTTAAATCTTCAGACTTACGCGGCGGACAACGGTTCCAGATAAGGCGATCCTTTTGAAAGCGCTAAAGCTATCGGTTTCTTAGCGTGCTGTTTGCCAACTTCCCTCAAGTCGCAGTATTTCATGGTGGCGTATTTCACTTGGGTCGCTTCCGCTAGCACACGCAACAGGGACTCTTTAAACCCCTTGCATGCCCTGGGCCCATCGCAGCGAGCATAGAGGATATACAGTAAGGGAGTAGACAGTCTTGGTATTCAGTTATCGTTAAATTTATTGGGGCTACTTCCGGCACTCGGTTTCTTGGTAAACACGTGGTTACCTTTGTTTAAGTATCACTCTCCGCCTCCGTAGAGGTTATATAGTAAAGCGGCGGACATTTTTCAACCAATAATGATATGTCTTGTTATGGTAAAAAACAAAACGGAAATTAATAAAAAGCATTGGTAAAGGTTAAAGAGTCTACTCCTCTACTGTATATACTCTATTCCGCAAGGCTGGCGGGTGAGGATAAGTGTCTGGAGGATCGCGTTAATAGGCGCTTAAGAATTTTGAACGTGCCAACTTGGCTTTAGATTTCATACCTATTAGAGCGTATTGATTATCTTTTGTTGAGCCTCGCGTTTTTTGGATTCCATGTTCGAGATTTTTGTAAAGTTGGTTTTCCTCACAGAACGAATAAATCCTATAGAACCAATCCGAGATGGGGAAGTCCCATACTGTTAACTTGGCTCTCTCGGTTTCGTTCAACGAGTCATCCATCGACATGTTTTGATATATCCTTTAATGACAGAGCATTTCACCAAAGTGATATAAATATAGGTACACGAATCTTACTTGAAGAATCGTTCCTCAATGTTGACCATGCTTTTGAAGTAGTTGTAGGTCACAGACTTATCCACGATGGAGTATAATACTTTGTACTGTAGGGCCAATTCCTCTAGAGATTCGATCTTGGTATCATCACGGTGCACAGTGAGAAAAGCGGCCAAATTGGCACCGTACGAGGCCATAATGATGAAGCCGAAAACCCCCAAAGTCCCTGCCACGACACGTCCAGATAAATTTCCTGGTGCATCGCCTCCACCTTAAAAGAACATCAAGAAACTATCAGGTGTGACGCGACTCTACTAGCGGTTATCAGTTTGAGCGGGCCTGATGTCTGTCATTTTCGTCATTGTATTGTTAGGGAATTTCGGAATAGATACGTAGTAAATTTAACCGAATAAATAGATGAGTCATTGTTTAATGTAATTTTCCACCAAAAATAAATCAATCGAAATTAGTAATTACTTAGAACGATGAGGCAGTTGTTATAGTAAAACCCTCGGGTCATTTTGTTTAAAGTAGGAAGGACGAACGAGAAGGAGCGTGAACTTCTGGGAAGATAACTAACTCTTCTAATGTGTTGAGACGTTCAAGATCACTACTGGGAGACCTACTGCGCATGTACCGATAACATTGAGCAACTCTCCTTCGTCCTTCCAATCTACCGTTCCATCCAGTTCTCACCTTGGGGTGTGAGAGACGCGAAGCAAAACCAAAAACTTTCATTCAAACTGAATGGCCGCTGTCCAGGATCGTCCGCGTATCTTGCCGGGTTGTTATAAAAGCTGTATGGGCTCAAGCGATCAATTAAGTATATCATAAGACTGTAAAAAAGTTGGAGATAAACTATCGATGCTATTTTAGAAAGTTTTTGTGATTCAATATACCTAGCGGCCGAGATCGCTACTAAAAGAGAGTTCCAAACATCATGATCGAATGAAACCATGAAATTGAATATATTTGTTTCCGTATCGAAGCGTTTCATCAAAACCGAGATTCCCATCATGTCGTAGAAAGGAACGGAGAAATCCACGAATAATTCTCTATCTGCCATTACAGCGATAGCCCCAAGGGCTAAATCGGCTTTCTGCAAAACGAAGAGTTAGAAATACTAATTAGTTTTGATCTATAATATCTTTGCGGTGATTAGACTGACTCCCATGTAAACGTCGCCTATTATGCTATTAAAAATGACGTTTTTGTTCTCTAATTCCTTCAATCGACCATGAAGATTATTATGATACTCTGTATTTTCGGTTATACGGTATTCGAAAGTCAAGTTGGCCTCTTTCTTCAACAGTTCCATTAGGTCAATCAAGTAGCCAGTCCAAGTGACTTTACCATTAACCTCGTGCTTGTACATGAAGGGTGGGTCCTAGAAAATGGAATGAATGAATGTGTGAAGCGTGCTTTTGATAAGTCTGCCATTAATTAAACGGGCTACAACATTTAGTTACGGAGATATGGGCTTCCAAACATTGAGTGGGGTTACCAGCGTAGGCACACTGCAACCAATATAATAGTACACTTCTCCTAGACAAAGGTTTTATAACGTTCTTATATTGAATACTTCACACGCGTGGCTACCTCCTTTGTCTTAAGGGCCAGGGTTTGGAGGCCCATATCTCCTTGACTAAATGTGGTAGCAGCCATGTTTGTCCTTTGACACTTCCATCTCAGTTTGACCCAATTAATATTAGCCCAATCAAGCTTCCACCAACCTCAACAGTAGACACCCGTAAAATAAGCGTTGCTTTGTGCTTCTTTACGACATCAAGCGGTCCAGTGAAAAATTCTGATGGCTTTTTAGCATCCGCTTTGTATTGCCAAACGAGCCCCGCGGACTTTGAGGAAAGAAGAAGAAAAGTAATAAACTTTACGAGCTCAAATTATATACTTTTAAACTTTAATTTGCATTCTGGAATTTTATGTATGTTAAACCTCCCTTCGACTTACCTTTCTATAAACAACTTCGGAACTCAATTTTAGCTCTTCCACTTCCATTTGAATATTTTGGTGTCCATACGTTCTTCTCGATCCAGGAGGAATTTTCAACGTGAAGTCACCGAAGGTTCCATTTAAATTATTGGAGTTTTCTCTCTGAAAGAAATTTAAATATCAAGAACAAACAGTTTGGTAAGATGACAGTCAGTCAGTGTCCTCTATAAAACCAACCGTCTCCAACCACGTTCGAAGTTTGACCTCCGCTCTCTGGGCCACCATTTCTTCAGTCAAGGCTATATCCTCGCTACATTCGGGATAGGTCCAATTCGCGGGCCACGACCCTTCTTTTCCAACGTTTTCCAAAAGATAAGCTCGAAGAATCTTTGCCAGATCATAGTAAAAGGCCGAATCAATCTTTTTGAAAAAATATTTTTTAACTAATATTATAACTTGGCTGACTTGGACCATGGACCTTTCAAGAATTACCACCGAATTCCATGTAAATATAGCCAATTTTTTTTCCATATCTGAATCTACAGCTTTCGGTTTGAAATTCACCACCGAGAATTCTTGGTTTGTAACGAGTTTCAAATCATAATAGTCCTGGAAAACAATTTATCGTTAAAAAATTATTTCTTTACATTATTACGGGGGCACTTTTTGAAGTTACCTTTGAGATTGTGTACCAAGCATACTGTTTACCGACAAAATCTTTCTTCGAAGCCTTAAAGTGGTTTATATTATAAATTATTGAGGAAATTTTAATTATGTTAATTAAAAAACTTGCCCGTTCCAGTACTGAGGTTATTAGTGGTTTGGTACCAAACAGAAAAATATTTCCTACATCTGAAACCCCAATTTTCTCAACGTCCGCCTTCATGTCAGAACCCACAGGTACCATTGCCACGGAAGAAGGTACATTCTCGAAAAGTAGACCAACTTTGTTGGTGAAGGCTTAGTTAAAATAGAGCAAAGTTATGGTTTTACATAGAGTTCCTCTCGCTAAACCGATTTAATTCTTGCTTGCTTTTCTTGGTGGCATTGCGAGTAAAAAGCAGCGGAATAAAGTATTAATTGATGATAAAAATTGTAAGACATTAAAAAAGAAAAACGATAATTAAAAAGTAAGTCTAATGACGTAATTGGTGTAATATAGAGTATACAGGCAAATCGTTTATCGTATAGGCGTTTGGATGCTTCAGAAACTTATCTGGCTACCGTTTTACAAGACGGCCGGGAATTTTAAAAGCCTTCTTAGCGACCAAACTATCAACTTCAAATAAGTTGGGAAACCAAATATACCTCGCCGAGTTCAGTGTAATACCTCTCCGTGACGTCATAGTCACTCGGAGAGGTAACTACATTCAGTATCGTAGGAGAAGGGGTTCCAGAGATACATTGGTCAGCCCGTTAGTGACTGATAATGGCTTATCTACTACTTACGAACGGATTGATCATAAACAACACCAATTTTCTGGGCACGGATGACGTCAGCGACGCTCTTGACCACGTTGCTGATGACCAAATCGGGAGGTATAAACTTGACCAGGTACTCTTTCTCGGCGTCGGCCAGGGGTGCTCCGGGCCACGGGAAAATGGTCGGTGTTAAACTGACCGTCGGTGCGCCCATTTTTCTCAAAACTGATTTAACTATTTCGCTTTTCTTGTCCCTCAATTTCTGTCCAATCGTTTCCTTGGAAACGTCGATCACCAAATGCGGTTTCCGTTCCTCGGAGAAAATTTCCGAGCATACTAAACAACGATAAAATTAGACCACAGATTATTTTGCGCGCAGCGACGTGTTCTTCTTGGGCAGGCTTGCTCGGATTACGCAAAAACTTACCACTCATTTCACTGAGTTTTTTCGACGAGATCGAAATCACTTCAAATTTGAGTTCCTCTTCCGACCCCGATTGAATTCCGGCTCTGAGGGCTGTTTTTGCGACAGAATCATCAGACTCTCCTATAAAAACTGGAATAGAAACAATCTTAAAATATTGTTTTGAATGGTTTTCTTGGCGCAAATAAAAAGCAATAGAATTCAGTCTTGAAGTTAACAATAATTTAACATAATTGTTATCTTGTAACTAACAATAAGGAAACAATTTTTGTGTTGTAGCTAACGAACCGTACGAACGGTAAGGTTTGGGTCGATAAGTAGCGTAAAAAAACGCTTCTCAAAAAAGCCGCGTTCACTAACAAATATATACAAAATTACTTACCAACGCTAATTGGTTCCGAAAGAGCCGTGGTCATGTAGAAAGCGAAGCTACAGATGGAAACCAATACCGACAATCGCCCCATGGTCCTAATAAACAAATTAGTCCATGCCTTAAAATTTAAGTGTCTAAAATTAGAGATAAAACCAAAAAAGCAATGGTTTTTTAACTGGATCAAATTGTGTGTTTTTTTGGGTTTTTTTTTCACTGAAATAATTGCTTAACGAAGAAAGGATTCAAAATGTTTCTTAATATTTTTACTTCAACCAAAATTAAACGACGCTTTTCGATCTAGTTATTTAAAGACCCCGTTCTGTAATTAAACACGTAATAAAATTAATTACGTATATAATTCAAGTTCGAAATGATTAGGCTAGATTAGGCAATTTAAATTGACCAAATCGACGACGATGTACTGGCCTTTCTCAGGACCGAAATTTTAAACCAAGTCGACGACGTCCTTCGCGCCAATAACTCAACTCACTATCTGAACCAACATATAAACGCTAGCAAAGTAACGTTAAACCGAGTAATCGACGTCGAGATTAGAGTTTTCAGCTTGGCAATTAAAGATTTATTGCTGACGAAAAACACTTGTTTGAAATATTAATTGCGGGACAGTACGAGGATGCGGGAGAACATGCAAGACGAAATTCAAATCGATGTATAGTTGCGCCATAAAGCGTTTGTACACGGTATAAATTTTAAAACAGTTTTAGTTTAGTTCAAAGAATATTGTAGTATAGAATAGTTCAACGGTGGATCAAAAACTTTGAATTTTTTACTATGCTGGAAACAACAGTTTAATTATGAGCAAAAGTTCACAAAATATGTTCCATAAGTTTGTAACTATAATTACTGAGAGCTTGTCATGAAGTGACGTTGGTGAAAACCACGCCTGGTGAGGCACGTTTAAGGCTTAGTATGTACAGACTAAATAGGAAGATGGACTGCAAAACCGAGTGTAGTCAATTCTCGTTTGTCGTTCTCGAACTAGCTCTCAGTAAGTCTCTACCATTACGAAGCATAGTAGTGTCATATTTATGGGATATATCTTATAAACTTATGTTATTCGGAACTAGCTAAGCTATTCGGCGTTGCCCGTTTCTTGTAATGGAGTCTTTGGACAAACGTTTTTGGAAACCGTTTTTAACTTTTTCAATTCCAATAAAACGATGCGTATTCATAAACCTAAAATGTTACTGGTTTACAATATGACCTTCTTTATAGGCGTAATGGCTAGGGGTGCGTCGCTGTCTCAAGCTATAGAAAAACTCAACCAAATAACGTCTAATGACCCTTTCCAAGCTTCGATTTATAAAAAGGTATCATTGTAGTATTTAATTGCGGGAAATTTCTATAGGACTAGGCTTAGAAGAGAATTTGCCGTCAGAAATCGCTATCTTTCGAGTTAAAGTTCTCTCTATAATCAAAAACCACCATGACGAGATTCGTGGAAAATGTTGTCACAGTAGTGGTGTGGTTTGATTTTATATGATCATAATCCAAATCAATATAAAAAAATCATCAATAAATATTGTTTCCATTGATAATATCAGCTGAATATTTCTACAAAGTGCACAAAACCCTGAAAAAACGCGGAATTTGTTATTTATATTGTTTGTAAATCTTTTATGCCACTCTTTGCTTAAGTATGGGTCTACTATAGAGGACTATCGACCCCATTCACGCGACACAAAAATAACGAGACTGTTGCTCCATCTAAATGGAAAAAATGTTTCCCCTCCAAACTGGAACATAATTAAAGCATGACTTAATATTATTTCCATCCAGTCGAGAAACCTTTGAGTCGGGTAACGGATAGAAATTGACATCTCGGTAGCGAATCGCTTCTGTTTCAGAGAAGTTCGCCTCTAGGAGACGCCCCTCTACCCTTTTACAACGAATTCGTGTTCGTAGCAAATATCCTTTCGACACATACTTACGAAGAGTGCTTATGTCAGTCTTTACTCTGTCGATTTTCAAGTAGCATCTTGCAAGAAAATATTGTACGATTCCAAATCCAAGGTGTACCGTTTTACATTGAAGAAGTATTTAATCTATAAAATATTAAATGGAAAAGCACTTTTAATTAAGTATAGTATGGTAATTAGACTTCTGAAGAATGTAAGGTTAAATTATACAGTAAACTAACTACTGCTCAATACGACATTTAACTTTGTGAGTTTACATACAAAACTTCTGAATGTAAAAAATTGTATACAGTTTGAGCGACTTTGATATGTGTTCGTAATTATGACATGACACTGAACAATAATACTTTTACGCGCTGCGCAATTAAGTTCATTAATATGACGGTGGGAAAGGCACGGTTTGCCTTATTTAGATATCTTATAATACTGTAAGGTATCGTCAATAATAATTTAAATGATACAAATTTGACCAGTCGATCTGCAAACTATCAATTGTGCCAAAAATTAACGTTACGTGCGACACTAGTGATTTGTGCTCTACCGAGACGAATCTCCAGAAGAAGTGTTCGTAGCTTTTGCACGTGGTGTTTTAATATTTTTCAGTTCCGTTCGAGTAATCCTGGGTCAGTCCATGAGTTTGTTTATCTGTTGGCCGGCTGTTTCCTAGTTTGCCCAGCGGATGTTGCGTAATCCTTAACCATAACGATTCGCGCATCGGAGGCCCGTTTACTTTTGAAATAGATGAATTCCCCAATCAGAGTAACTATAGCCATGATGGTTCCGCCGGCCATAACGTAGAAGATACCGCCTGTGTACACGTTGGTCAAAGGTTACCATGTTTCTACAATTGATGCGTTTGGAATTATTCTTTCATACCAATGTTTTCGTATTCAATTCCGTCATTTCTTTTCTCATAATGGTAGCATTTTTTCAAATACGGGTTGTCGTTCCACCATTTGTTTTTCAATTTCTCCAAGACCCTTTCGTTCATCAATTTCAGAATTCTAGTTTTAAAGATAATGACGTATTTACAAAGGCGACCGCGCCTAAGTCTACCTTTACATCTTCAGACTTACGCGGCTGACAACGGTTCCAGATAGGGCGATCCTTTCGGTAGTGCCAAAGCCAACGGTTTCTTACTAAATTGTTTACCAACTTCTCGCAAGTCGCAGTATATCATAGTAGCGTACTTCACTTGAGTCGCTTCGGCTAAGTAAAAATTTTTCAAAGCAACTCGCTTAGCTTTCGCTGGAAGGTCCATTAGGGCTCTTCAAATGGATTCTCCAGACACTGTCAAGCACCTTGCTTGCCCTCGCCGCAGCGAGAACGAAACTATACGGATTGACTAGCGGGGTGCTCGAGCAGCGTCTGAAGGCTCGCGGCCAGTGACAAAACTTGGCTTTAGATTCTATACCTAGAACAGCGTGTCCTTCTTTCTTTTTTGAAGCTCGAGTTTTCTTGATTCCATCTTCGAGATTAGCGTATTGAGTGGTGTCTATAATGGTCCACCAAATCTTAGTGTACGTGTCCGCGACGGGGTAGTCCCATACCGCTAACTTGGCTCGCTCGGTTTCGTTCAACGTGTCATCCAACGACATGTTTTTCCATATTCTTAAATGACGGAGTATTGAACCATAGTGTATAAAAATAGGTACACGAACCTTACTCGAAGAATCGTTCCTCAACGTCGGACATCCTTTTGAAAAAAAGGTCGGCCGTTGAGTCCTTGACGGTGGCGTATTTTATTTTGTACTGTCTGGCTAAATCCGATAACGATTCGATGGTTGAGTCTAAACGGGAAACGGTGAGAAACGCGGCGAAATTGGCGGTGTACGACGCGATAATGATGAAGCCGAAAAGCCACCAAGTCGCTGCCACGAGACGTCCAGAAAGGTTTCTTGGTGCTTCGCCTCCACCTTAACAGTACATCAAGAAACTATTAGGTGTGACGCGACTCTTCTATTTTGTTATTAGTCCCTGTCGTGTTCGTTTCTCAGCTTATTTACCAGTACAAGTAAACCTTTCCAATGAGGATATATAAGAGAGACTGGTTCTGGAAAGGGGGAGGTGAAAAAATGAGGCAGATACCGCGTGCAGGGGCGCGCAACGTCGACGCGCAAGCCGTGCGTCACGTGATCGTTGTTGGAATACTCAATCCGAGATCGTAATGCTAATCTCAATGGAGCTTAACATTACGAGGTGGATAATTTTTTGCGAGTTAGACCCAAGGTTTCGGGACCAAGGGGGCACACGTTTTAACAACCTAACTTTACAGCACTAGCAAAGGCTGAAAAGGTATAGTATCTCATTTCTCGTAGTGTAAAGTTAAGTTGAACTTTTTGTATAGGTTTTATAAAAAATATTTTTAAAGCGCGTGCTAGCTCGCGCGCCACACGCGCTATATTTTATTAAAATTTTCAATTCAAATCTCGCGCACAAATTCACCATTTTATATTCTCAAATATTCAGTTTGAAATTAAGTTTAATCGATATGGGAAATTTGGTTTTAATCGCGTAGTTCAAACGATTGTTATTATTAGACATTTTTCAACAAAAACGGGTATAAATGCGGCGTTTCTAAAAATCTCTGGTCGGAATTGTCGCGCGTCTATTGGGCTAAAGGTTAGTTACAATCATATACTTAATAATTTAATAAGTACTACGCGATTAACGTAAATAGCAACTAGGGTAGGGATGGCCTCCATTTTTCAAGATAGCAGCGGATTACAAAAATATTTCTTAATGATCATCTACTAGTTAAGGATAACGTCCCTGCGAAATTTCAACTTCCTAAGTAAAGAGGTTCGGTCCGGGCGTTAAAAGTCAGTCACGAAATAATTGTGGATGGAGCTAAAAAGGAAGTGGTAATCTTTCCGCATTCCCAAAATAGTCGGCTTTTATTGCGTCTGCATTTCCGCATTCTCCAATTGTCTGTCTGGGGAAAACCCTCCTGAAGGTGGTTCCCAACTCGTTGGTATGTAGTATCTGCACTGTTAAATCGGCATCCTTGAAGTTTGGCAAGCCTCGCAGCTGGGAAACCCCACCGCGCCGGCGCCCAGACTTCAAAGCTCAACGGTGCCGCCGCGCGTTCCCGTCCGAATACTGGGGAATCCCCGTGGAGTATATATTTTGTTGAATTGGGAAATATTGTTAGTTGACCGTAAAACCCTATATGAAGTTGATGATTTAGGCCTTCGCGTTAGAGACAAGTTTAACGGGAATTTTGCAAATAACAGTATTTTTTTTTCTTTTAATAAAAATAATAAATTTTTATCGTAATGGTGGAATTCATAAACGTCGGACGAAAAGAAATTTATTACTATTATTATATTGCGCGCAACGCCCTGCCTTTGCCTGTACTAAATAAGCGTTCTTCTTACCTGTTCCACCCTGAAAAATTAAAATGCTAAAAGCTCATTTTGTATTTGTTCGCCTTAATTATTTGACACGGATAAGTTTTTACGAGAACATATTCTATACAATTTCGTACGTGAAAATCTAAGCTCAATTATCTCGAAACTCCGCATTTATACCCGTTTTTGTCGTAAAATTTCTAATCATAACAAATGTTTGAACTGCGCGATTAAAATTAAATTTCCCATATCGATTAAACTTAATTTCAACCTGCAATACATATATTAATTTCTAGTTTCTGGCCCTTTGTGGGTTTGAAAAAGTGTCACCAAGGATTGTATACAAATGCATATTTTTAAGGACTGCGAAGCAAAACTCGGTTTGCCTAATTCAAAATTATAAACAAGTTCATGAGGCTAGAGCAAGGAGGCTTAACGTACGCTCTCTCTCGCTTTGAGGGGGTAGCGGTAACCATAGTAACAGGGGAACGGCACAGTACCGTTTTATGAACGGAGGACTACGTGCATTTTGCCTGACTCCGAACCTCTCCTCTTATACATACTCCTTTGACCATTCCTTTCTGTTCTCACCTTGCGGCGTAAGAGATGTGATGCAAAACCATAGACTTTCCTTTAAATTGAAATCTCGTTGGTCAGGGTAGTCTTCAGATTTTTCCCGGTCGTTATGAAAACTGTACGGACTCAAACGATCAAATATGAACAGCAGTATACTGAAATAAAGTTAAAATCAAATTATTTCACGCTATTCTAGGAAATATTTTGATTCTTCATACCTGGTGAAAAAGTACGCCGTCACGATACAGATCCAAACACTAGACTCAAGTACAGACAAAAACTTGAATAGAGATGTTTCCGGTTTGATGCGTTTCATCAAAATAGATATTCCAACCATGTCGTAGAAAGGAACCGTGAAATCCACGAAAAGTTCCCTTTCTGCCATTACAGTTAGAGCCCCGAGGGCTAAATCAGCGTTCTGCAAAACGAAGAATCAGAAATACTAATTAGTTTTTGTCCATAATATTATTGCAGCTCTAAGACGGACCCCATTGACAATATCGCCCATCATGCCGTTCCAAGTGATGTTACTTTTTGGTTTTTCGATCATTTTACCATGCACTTTATCCTTATTTTCAAATATACGATATTCGAAAGTCAATTTAGCCTCTTTCTTCAATAATTCGATTAGGTCAATCAAATAGCCGGTCCAAGTGACTTTACCATCTTTCACGTGCTTGTACATGAATGGTGGTTCCTAGAAAATGTCAAAAATATTCATAAAACTTTCATTTTACAGGCCCTGATCAAGCTTCCACTAACCTCAACTGTAGTCAACCGTAAAATAAGCGTTGCTTTGTGCTTCTTTACGACATCAAGCGGCCCAGTGAAAAATTCGGATGGTTTTTTAGCATCCGCTTTGTATTGCCAAACGAGCGCCATGGACTTAGCACAAAGAAAGGAAAAAATATATAGAACGGAAATTAATAAAGATTTCCTTGAAATTAGCACCTAAATTGTAGAAATTATTTCCGATTTACCTTTCTATAAACACCTTCGGAACTCAATTTTAGCTCTTCCACTTCCATTTGAATATTTTGGTGTCCATACGTTCGGCTCGATCCAGGAGGAATTTTCAGCGTGAAGTCACCGAAGGTTCCTTTTAAACTATTGGAGTTTTCTCTCTGAAATAAATTTAAATATCAAGAATAGACAGTTTGGTAAGATGTCAGTCAGTGTCCTCCATAAAACCTACAGCCTCCAACCATGTTCGAAGTTTGACCTCAGCCCTCTGGGCCACCATTTCTTCAGTCAAGGCTATATCCTCGCTACATTCGGGATAGGTCCAATCCGCGGGCCACGAGCCTTCTTTTCCAACATTTTCCAAAAGATAAGCTCGAAGAATCTTTGCCAGATCGTAGTAAAAGGCCGAACCAATCTGTTTAAAAAATATATTTTTAACGTGGCTGACTTGAACCATGGGCCTTTCACGAAATACCACCGAATTCGATGTAAACAGAGCCAATTTTTTTTCCATTTCTGAATCTACAGCTTTCGGTTTGAAATTCACCACCGAGAATTCTTCCTTTGTAACGAGTGTCAAATCACCATAGTCCTGGAAAACAATTTATGGTTTAAAAATTATTTCTTTACATTATTGCGGGCAACATTTGTAAAGTTACCTTTGAGATTGTGTACCAAGCATACTGTTTACCGACAAAATCTTTTTTCGCAGCCTTAAAGTAGTTTATATTATAAATTATTGAGGAAATATTATTAATGTTAATTAAAAAAACTTGCCCGTTCCAGTACTGTGGACATTTGTGGATCGGTACCATACAGAAAAATATTTCCCACATCTGAAACCCCAATTTTCTCAACGTCCGCTTTCAAGTCAGAACCCACAGGTACCATTGCCACGGAAGAAGGTATATTATCGAAAAGTAGACCAACTTTGTTGGTGAAGGCTTAGTTAAAATAGAGCAAAAGTTAAAACATTTATGGTTTCACATAGAGTTCCTACAGCTAAACCGATTTAATTCTTGCTTGCTTTTCTTGGTGGTATTGCGAGTAAAAAGCAAGCCGAATAAAGTATTAATTGATGATAAAATTTGTAAGACATTAAAAAAGAAAAACCATAATTAAAAAGTAAGTCTAATGACGTAATTGGTGTAATATAGAGTATACAGGCAAATTGTTTATCGTATAGGCGTTTGGATGCTTCAGAAACTTATCTGGCTACCGTTTTACAAGACGGCCGAGAATTTTGGAAGCCTTCTTAGCGACCATACTGTACTTTGGTGGAAGCCCTGCCATTGGGAAGCTATAGAAACCCTAGCCGATCGCCGAGTAAATCATAACCAGAACGATGATAATGGAGTATAAGTCAATATTACTTTCTGTGAACTGCGAACACGGTCATGATATTGCAAACACTTTCGCTCCAATTTGCCAACAGTCACAGACACACACACAGAAACGTCCAGTGTAATAGCTCTCCGTGACGTCATTGTCACTCGGAGAGGTAACTACATTCAGTATCGTATTTGAAGGGGTTCCGGAGATACATTGGTCAGTCCGTTAGTGACTGATAATGGCTTATTTACTACTTACGAACGGATTGATCATAGACAACACCGATTTTCTGGGCGCGGATGACGTCAGCGACGCTCTTGACTACGTTGCTGATGACCAAATCGGGAGGTATAAACTTGACCAGGTACTCTTTCTCGGCGTCGGTCAGGGGTGCTCCGGGCCACGGGAAAATGGTCGGTGTTAAACTGACCGTCGGTGCGCCCATTTTTCTCAAAACTGATTTAACTATATCGCTTTTCTTGTCCGTCAATTTCGGTCCAATCGTTTCCCTGGAAACGTCGATCACCAAATGCGGTTTCCGTTCCTCCGAGAAAATTTCCGAGCATACTAAACAACGATAAAATTAGACCACAGATTATTTTGCGCGCAGCGACGTGTTCTTCTTGGGCAGGCTTGCTCGGATTACGCAAAAACTTACCACTCATTTCACTGAGTTTTTTCGACGAGATCGAAATCACTTCAAATTTGAGTTCCTCTTCCGACCCCGATTGAATTCCAGCTCTGAGGGCTGTTTTTGCGATAGAATCATCAGACTCTCCTATAAAAACTGGAATAGAAACAATCTTTAAGTAACGTACCCCAACAATACAAAACACTCGGTTAATGGCAGTTTAGGGTGTGGCTGTATCCATTTAACATTGGTTATAATTTACACTTTCTCAATATCGATTTTATTTTGACACTATCCCCTTGTAGAAAATTCTCACTTTCTGTTAAATCTATTAACCTTTGCTAAAAGGCAACACGAGGTCGCCATCTTAGAATTTCAATAACATTTCAGGTAACATCTTGTTGTATTCATAGCTAAAAATGTATGATGGGTCTATCTATAGAGCTAAGGAAAGACTGTTGAACTGGAACTAACAAATTGGTTTGAATTTAAGAAAAATAAGTTAAAATATTGTCTTGAATTGCTTTCTTGGCGCAAATAAAAAGCAATAGAATTCAGTCTTGAAGTTAACAATAATTTAACATAATTGTTGTCTTGTAACTAACAACAAGGAAACCATTTTTGTGTTGTAGCTAACGAACGGGTAAGGTTTGGATCGATAAGAAGCGCAACAAAAAAATTCGCTTCTCAAAAAAGTCGCGTTCACTAACAAATATATGAAAGTACTTACCAACGCTAATTGGTTCCGAAAGAGTTGTTGTGATGTAAAAAGCGAAGACACATATGGAAACCCATACCGACAAACGCCCCATGATCCTAATAAACAAATTAATTCATGCTTTAAAATTTAAGTGTCTAAAATTGGAGATTTAACCAAAACCGCAATGGTTTTCAAATGGCACTTTTTTTTCACTGAAATAACTGCATTACGAAAAAAAGGTTCAAAATGTTTCTTTATAGTTTTACTCCAACCAAAATTAAAGGACGCTTTTCGATCTAGTTATTTAAAGAACGCAATTTTGTCCTTTGGTATTTAAATTAAGTACATCCACTGTGGGGTGTTAACTAATTTTCACCTCAGGGTTCTGTAATTAAACACGTAATAATAATGCTTACCTATATAATTCAAGTTCGAAATTATTAGGCTAGATTAGGCATTTTAAATCGACGACGATGTACTGGCCTTTCTCAGGAGCGAAGTTTTAAACCAAGTCGACGACGTCCTTCGCGCCAATAACTCAACTCGCTATCTAAACCAACACAAAAACGCTAGCGAAGCAACGTTAAAACGAGAAACGGTGTTAAAATTAGAATTTACAGCTTGGCAATTAAAAATTTATTTCTGACGAAAAACGCTTATTTGAAATATTAATTGAGGGACAGTACGAGGATGCGGGAGAACATGCAAGACGAAATTCAAATCGATGTATAGTTGCGCCATAACGCGTTTGTACCTGCTATAAATTTTAAAACAGCTTTTATATAAATGTAGTTCAAAGAATATTGTAGTATAGAAAAGTTTTTGGCTAATATGACTTCAACGGTGGATCAAAAACTTTGAATTTTTTACTATGCTGGAAATAACAGTATAATTATGAGCATAAGTTCACAAAATATGTTTCATGAGTTTGTCACTTATTACTGAGAGCTTGTCATGAAGTGACGTTGGTCAAAAGTCATAGATTCTCGTAAAGCCCCGCCTGGTCCGACGCTGTTAAAGCCTTAGAACAGACTAAATTCTAGGAAGATGGACTGCAAAACCGAGTGTAGTCAGTTCCTGCGTCGTTCTCGAGTCGAACTAGCTCTCAGTAAGTCTCTACCATTACGAAGTATAGTAGTGTCATACTTATGGAACATATCTTATAAACTTATGTTATTCGGAACTAGCTAAGCTATTCGACGTTGCCCGTTTCTTGTAATGGAGTCTTTGGACCAATTTTTTTAGAAACGTTTTTTTTTACAATTTTCAATTTCAATCAAACGATGCGTAAATCTAAAATGTTACTGGTCTACAATATGACGTTCTTTATAGGCGTAATGGTCAGGGGTGCCCCGTTGTCCCAACCTTGAGAAGAACTCAACCAAATAACGTCTAATGACCCTTCCCTTAGGGTTACACGTTCCAAGCTTCGATTTATAAAATGGTATCGTTATAGTGTTTAATTGCGGGAAATTTCTATAGAACAAGGCTTAGAAGAGAATTTTCCGTCAGAAATCGCTATCCTTCGAGTTAAGTTCTCTCTATAATCAAAAACCACCATGTCGAGATTCGTGGAAAATGTTGTCACAGTAGTGGTGTGTTTTGATTTTATATGATCATAATCCAAGTCAATATAAAAAAATCATCAATAAATATTGTTTCCAATGATAATATCAGCTGAATATTTCTACGAAGTGCGCAAAACCCTGAAAATCGCGTATATTTGTTATTTATATTGTTTGCGTAAATCTTTAATGACACTCTTTGCTTAAGTATGGGTCTACTATAGAGGACTATCGACCCCATTCACGCGACACAAAAATGACGGGCTTTTGCTCCATCTACATGGAAAAAATGTTTCCCCTCCAAACTGGAACATAATTAAAGCGTGACTTTATACGATTTCCATCCAGTATAGAAAACTTTGAGTCTGGTAACGGACGGGTAGAGATTCACATCTCGATAGCGAATCGCTTCTGTTTCAGAGAAGTTCACCTCTAGGAGACGCCCCTCTACCCTTTTACAACGGATTCGCGTTCGTAGCAAATATCCTTTCGACGCATACTTACGAAGAATGCTTATGTTAGTCTTTACTCCCTGTCTATTTTCAAGTAGCATCTTCCAAGAAAATATTGTACGATTCCAAAACCAAGGTGTACCGTTTTACATTGAAGAAGTAATTAATCTAAAAAAATATTAAATTGAAAAGCACTTTAAATTAAGTATAGTATGGTAATTAGACTTCTGCGGAATGTAAGGTTAAATTATACAGTAAACTAACTACTGCTCAATACGACATTTAACTTTGTGAGTTTACATACAAAACTTCTGAATGTAAAAAATTGTATACAGTTTGAGCGACTTTGATATGTGTTCGTAATTATGACATGACACTGAACAATAATACTTTTACGCGCTGCGCAATTAAGTTCATTAATATGACGGTGGGAAAGGCACGGTTTGCCTTATTTAGATATCTTATAATACTGTAAGGTATCGTCAATAATAATTTAAATGATACAAATTTGACCAGTCGATCTGCAAACTATCAATTGTGCCAAAAATTAACGTTACGTGCGACACTAGTGATAGAGCTCAACGGAGACAATTCTCCAGAAGATGTGTTCGTAGCTTTTGCACGTGGTGTTTTAATATTTTTCAGTTCCGTTCGAGTAATCCTGGGTCAGTCCATGAGTTTGTTTATCTGTTGGCCGGCTGTTTCCTAGTTTGCCCAGCGGATGTTGCGTAATCCTTAACCATAACGATTCGCGCATCGGAGGCCCGTTTACTTTTGAAATAGATGAATTCCCCAATCAGAGTAACTATAGCCATGATGGTTCCGCCGGCCATAACGTAGAAGATACCGCCTGTGTACACGTTGGTCAAAGGTTACCATGTTTCTACAATTGATGCGTTTGGAATTATTCTTTCATACCAATGTTTTCGTATTCAATTCCGTCATTTCTTTTCTCATAATGGTAGCATTTTTTCAAATACGGGTTGTCGTTCCACCATTTGTTTTTCAATTTCTCCAAGACCCTTTCGTTCATCAATTTCAGAATTCTAGTTTTAAAGATAATGACGTATTTACAAAGGCGACCGCGCCTAAGTCTACCTTTACATCTTCAGACTTACGCGGCTGACAACGGTTCCAGATAGGGCGATCCTTTCGGTAATGCCAAAGCCAATGGTCTCTTACTAAATTGTTTACCAACTTCTCGCAAGTCGCAGTATATCATAGTAGCGTACTTCACTTGAGTCGCTTCGGCTAAGTAAAAATTTTTCAAAGCAACTCGCTTAGCTTTCGCTGGAAGGTCCATTAGGGGCTCTCCAAATGGATTCTCCAGACACTGTCAAGCACCTTACTTGCCCTCGCCGCAGCGAGAACGAAACTACGGATTGACTAGCGGGGTGCTCGAGCAGCGTCTGAAGAATCGCGGCCAGTGACAAAACTTGGCTTTAGATTCTATACCTAGAACAGCGTGTCCTTCTTTCTTTTTTGAAGCTCGAGTTTTCTTGATTCCATCTTCGAGATTAGCGTATTGTACGGTTTCTTTAATGGTCCACCAAATCTTAGTATACGTGTCCGCGACGGGGTAGTCCCATACCGCTAACTTGGCTCGCTCGGTTTCGTTCAACGTGTCATCCAACGACATGTTTTTCCATATCCTTAAATGACGGAGTATTGAACCATAGTGTATAAAAATAGGTACACGAACCTTACTCGTAGAATCGTTCCTCAACGCTGGCCATCCTTTGGAAAAAAAGGTCGGCCGTTGAGTCCTTGACGGTGGCGTATTTTATTTTGTACTGTCTGGCTAAATCCGATAACGATTCGATGGTTGAATCTAAACGGGAAACGGTGAGAAACGCGGCCAAATTGGCGGTGTACGAGGCGATAATGATGAAGCCGAAAAGCCACCAAGTCGCTGCCACGAGACGTCCAGAAAAGTTTCGCGGTGCTTCGCCTCCACCTTAAAAGTACATCAAGAACCCATTACTATGATGTTATTAGTCCCTGTCACTCCGTTTCTCAGCGTATTTACCAGTACAAGTAAACCGTTCCATTCCTTAATGTTCTTACCTTGCGGCGTGAGAGATGTGATGCAAAACCAAAGACTCTCCTTCAAATTGAAATCTCGTTGGTCAGGATCGTCTTTATATTTTTCCCGGTTGTTATGAAAACTGTACGGACTCAAGCGATCAAATATGTACAGCAATATACTGAAAGAAAGTTAAAATCAAATTATTTCACGCTATTTTAGGAAATATTTTGATTTTTCATACCTGGTGAAAAAGTACGCCGTCACGATACAGATCCAAACACTAGACTCAAGTACAGACAAAAACTTGAATAGAGATGTTTCCGGTTTGATGCGTTTCATCAAAATAGATATTCCAACCATGTCGTAGAAAGGAACCGTGAAATCCACGAAAAGTTCCCTTTCTGCCATTACAGTTAGAGCCCCGAGGGCTAAATCAGCGTTCTGCAAAACGAAGAATCAGAAATACTAATTAGTTTTTGTCCATAATATTATTGCAGCTCTAAGACGGACCCCATTGACAATATCGCCCATCATGCCGTTCCAAGTGATGTTACTATTTGGTTTTTCGATCATTTTACCATGCAGTTTATCCTTATTTTCAAATATACGATATTCGAAAGTCAAGTTAGCCTCTTTCTTCAATAATTCGATTAGGTCAATCAAATAGCCGGTCCAAGTGACTTTACCATCTTTCACGTGCTTGTACATGAATGGTGGTTCCTAGAAAATGTCAAAAATATTTATAAAACTTTCATTTTACAGGCCCTGCTTCCACTAACCTCAACTGTAGTCAACCGTAAAATAAGCGTTGCTTTGTGCTTTTTTACGACATCAAGCGGCCCAATGAAAAATTCTGATGGGTTTTTAGCATCCGCTTTGTATTGCCAAACGAGCGCCATGGACTTAGCACAAAGAAAGGAAAAATATATTAAACGGAAATTAATAAACATATCCTTGAAATTAGCACCTAAATTGTAGAAATTTCCGACTTACCTTTCTATAAATACCTTCGGAACTAAATTTTAGCTCTTCCACTTCCATTTGAATATTTTGGTGTCCAAACGTTCGGCTCGACCCAGGTGGAATTTTCATCGTGAAGTCACCGAAGGTTCCTTTTAAATTGTTGGAGTTTTCTCCCTGAAAGAAATTTAAACATCAAGAACAAACAGTTTGGTAAGATGACAGTCAGTCAGTGTCCTCGATAAAACCTACCGTCTCCAACCACGTTCGAAGTTTGACCTCAGCTCTCTGGGCCACCATTTCTTCAGTCAAGGCTATATCCTCGCTACACTCGGGATAGGTCCAATCCGCGGGCCACGAGCCTTCTTTTCCAACATTTTCCAAAAGATAAGCTCGAAGAATCTTTGCCAGATCGTAGTAAAAGGCCGAATCAATCTGTTTAAAAAATATATTTTTAACTTGGCTGACTTGGACCATGGACCTTTCACGAATTACCACCGAATTCGATGTAAACAGAGCCAATTTTTTTTCCATTTCTGAATCTACAGCTTTCGGTTTGAAATTCACCACCGAGAATTCTTGGTTTGTAACGAGTTTCAAATCTTCATAATTCTGAAAAACAATTTATCGTTTAAAAATAATTTCTTTACATTATTGCGGGCACTATTTGAAAAGTTACCTTTGAGATTGTGTACCAAGCATACTGTTTACCGACAAAATCTTTTTTCGAAGCCTTAAAGTGGTTTATATTATAAATTATTGAGGAAATATTATTAATGTTCATTAAAAAAACTTGCCCGTTCCAGTACTGAGGACATTTGTGTATTGGTACCAAACAGAAAAATATTTCCTACATCTGAAACCCCAATTTTCTCAACGTCCGCTTTCATGTCAGAACCCACAGGTACCATTGCCACGGAAGAAGGTATATTATCGAAAAGTAGACCGACTTTGTTGGTGAAAGCTTAGTTAAAATAGAGAAAAACATAAATGATGGATTCACAAAGCGTATAATCAGTAATACTTATACATTTAACATTACATAATAATACATTAAACATTATACGAATGGTTACCAAAAAATAAAAACTACGTAATTTAAATTTTTATAGCCGTATTCGAGTGAGGAAGTTTTAGTACGCAAACTCACCACCATTTTTCAAGATGGCCACGGAATTTAAAAGCTTTGTTGCACTTAATATTTACAACTTCAAACAAAACTAGATTCAGTATCGTAGTTGAAGGGGTTCCGGTGATACATTGGTCAGTCCGTTAGTGAACGATAATGGCTTATCTACTACTTACGAACGGATTTATCATAAACAACACCAATTTTCTGGGCGCGGATGACGTCAGCGACGCTCTTGACTACGTTGCTGATGACCAAATCGGGAGGTATAAACTTGACCAGGTACTCTTTCTCGGCGTCGGTCAGGGGTGCTCCGGGCCAGGGGAAAATGGTCGGTGTTAAACTGACCGTCGGTGCGCCCATTTTTCTCAGAACGGATTTAACTAACTCGCTTTTCTTGTCCCTCAATTTCGGTCCAATCGTTTCCTTGGAAACGTCGATCACCAAATGCGGTTTCCGTTCCTCGCTAAAAATTTCCGAGCATACTAAACAACGATAAAATTAGACCACAGATAATTCTTCTTGGGCAGGCTTGCGCGGATTACGCAGAAATTTACCGCTCATTTCACTGAGTTTTTTCGACGAGATCGAAATCACTTCAAATTTGAATTCATCTTCCGACCCCGATTGAATTCCGGCTCTGAGGGCTGTTTTTGCAATAGAATCATCAGACTCTCCTATAAAAACTGGAGTAGAAACAATCCTTGAGTCGCGGACCCCAAGTAATACAAAACACTCGGATAATGGCGGTCTAGGGTGTGGCTGTATCCATTTAACAATGGTTTTAACTTACACTTCCTCAATATCGATTAAATTTTGACACTATTCCTTTGACGAAAAATGCTACTTACTATCTCCCTTTCTGTTAATTCCATAACCCTATACTAAAAGATAATTTAACAGTTGCCTAATTTTGCCAGAAATTGCGTAATATTTGGATCAAAAAGTTACCTTAATGGTTCAAATAACATAATTTTTGTTCTAGTTAACAAACAGGTAACTTTTGGGACAATAAGAAAAACGCCTTCTCAAAAACATCCGGGTGAACTAACAAATATACAAATTTACTTACCAACGTTAATTGGATCCGAAAGAGCCGTGGTGATGTAAAAAGCGAAGGTACAGATGGAAACCCATACCGACAATCGCCTCATGGTCCTAATAAACAAATTAATTCACGCCTTAAAACTATGTATAACTGATGACAAAACTGAAATGACATATTTAGTTTCAAAATCTTTATAAATTTTAGCGTTTTGAGCAAAATTAACAAAAGCTTTTCGATTTAAAATTTTTTTTTTCTCCCAGTGCATTTTATGGTTTTTAAATTAAACCCATAATGGGTACACAAGTAATTAATTATTTACCTAGACAACTCGATCAAGTTCGAACACACTAGAACAAGGCGAAATTGTTCATTTTAAATAGATGATGTTCAGTTCTAAACTGCTATTAAAAGTATACTGGACTTGTCAAAAAAGGAGAAACTTTCGACCGAGTGGACGGTGTCCTTCGCTCAAATAAGTCAACTACTTCCTATCCCTCAACAAACTACATAAACGCACGCGAAACACGGTTAAAACGAGTAAACGGTGCCGAAATTAACATTTTCAGCCAGGCAATCAAACTCACACGACCGAAGGAAGACACTTAGCTGAAATTAACTGAGTGACAGTACGAAAACAAAGATTTGAAAGTGTACCACGTATTCCCAGGGGATGTGACTGTGAGAGAGAACGTACAAGACGAGAGACTAAAATCGATGTAAGCACTTTGTACCTGCTATAAATTTGAGAACAGCGATATACAAAAGTACTTAATAACTTATAGCATAAGTTTATAGGATAAGTTCCATAAGTATGACACTACCTATACTTCGTAATGCTACAGACTTACTGGGAGCTAGTTCGAGGGAGAACGACAAGCGAGAATTGACTATACTCGATTAATTTTACAGTCCATCTTCCTTTAGACTGTCGCTTTACGATAACCTATGACGTTTCAATTACTTCACTTCATGATAATTTCTCAGTAACCAGTGACAAACTTATGGAAGATACCTTATGAACTTATGATTATAGCATAGTATAATGATTAGTGATAGAGTCCTTTTGATTTAGGAACAACTTTAGGCTAGAATATACGAATATGACGTTATTGGTAGATTAGAAACTTTATATTTTTACATGTTGGAGATTAACGTATCGGCCTGGAAAGAATAGTTCAATTAGGGACGTATGCTTAATTTATGGCGTATTAATTATGTGTTATAACATTTAATAAGGAGAAATTGCTGTAGGACTTCGCTAAGTGAAACGTGCCAAGTTAAAAATATGTTTTCTTGAGTTCAAATATTTTTTTTATGTGTTAATAAGAAAACCTTTAAGAAATGTTTTTTTTTTTTTCATAGTACCAAGATTGTAAAAATATTACTGAACACATTTGACCTAAAAGACGAAGCCCAAAAGGCGGGAAACCATATACAGGGTGTTCTAGAAAGGGTAATTATAGGACCAAAGTACTGTTGGTTTTATGGGCCATTTTGAGTTGAAAATGTTCCATGACATTTTACTCTAATTGCCACCGTTTACAATTAAGCTACGACTAGAGTGTTTTACGGATCACCCCTTAGCATTGTCTGTTCAGTCTCCTACTAAATTTAAGGGTTCTTCCTATGTTCATAACTTGTATAAGATGGCCCTAGCTTAGGGTAAAATGTCATAGAACATTTTCGACTCAAAATGACCCCATAGAACCCACGATACCTCAGTCCTATAGCACGTTTTTTGGGAAACCCCTGTATTTATACATATATATTCCTTTGTTATTTTTACTGTTTCTGTAAACCTTCAAATGGCACGATTAACAGCAGGGCCATAATAAAACGGGAATATGAAGTTTCGTATTTAAATGACATTCTAAATCCTCTACATATGTAAAACAAGTCATATTCCGTTTGCAGGATTGACGCGTCAATATGGTTGTCTTGACGACGACGAAGGCCGTTTTTGAAAACGAAGAAGCTAATCAACATAAACGACTTCATTTTAAACAGCTTCCATTATATACTTTGCCGATGCCAAATTAAAAGTATATATTTGTTCTGAACCTCCGAAATATACGTCTGTACTAGATTCGTTTGAGAAACAAAATATAAAAGGCGTTTTGCGAAAAACAGAGGGTTGGGAGTTTACTAAAGTGTCAATACAACGGACCGCGTGTAGGCAATAAAAGTTTGAAATTGCACTTAACAGGGTTCATATGAAATTTTCAAAACCAAATTGCTCTATATTTTTTAGGTTTTAAAGAGTACGTACGTCTTTATAAATTTCCAGGAGCTGTACCATATTGCGTTGGTCCTTTTAATCTGAAACAGCAGGGTTCTCAATGAAATTAATTGACGGGCTGAAGAAATGCATAATTTTATGAGCACATCCATTTTCCTATAACTATAAATTCGGTTATAGGTCCTGCTAAAGTTTATTTCAGCCATGTCTAGGGATTTTAACCAATAGTAATTTCCCCTTAGTTTTCAAGATTATGTTTTTACCTGATTTTTCAAGATAAATGATTTTCCTTAACATTTGAAGATAATTATGATTTTCACTGATTTTTCAAGATAAATGATTTTCCTTAATATTTGAATATAATTATGATTTTCCCTGATTTTTTAAGATAATTTTGATTTTCACTGTAATTATAATTTTTAAGATAATTATAATTCTTCCTGATTTTTTAAGATAAGTATGATTTTTCCTGACTTTTTCAAATAATTATGATTTTCCCTAACTTTTCCAAATAATTATAATTTCCCCCTGACTTTTCCAAATAATTATAATTTCCCCCTAACTTTTCCAAATAATTATGATTCCCCCTAACTTTTCCTAGTAATTATGATTCACCCTAACTTTTCCAAATAATTATAATTTCCCGTAGCTTTTCCAAATAATTATGATTTTCCCTTGATGCTTCAAGATAATTATTATTTTCCCTGATTTTTCTCTGAAGTTTTTGCTCTATGAATTTTCACTCTTCTTCCCGACTATCCTGTTTTCCACGTTCGTACGAACCCTGAGCTAACAATAAATATGGTAGTGGAATAGAAAGGGTGGACGAGATTAAACGAACACTTTACTTTTGAGTAAGACATTGCTTTACCGCCGACGGCAAAATAATTGGAATGTTAAATATCAGACCTCTGACACTGCGTTCAAATAGAATAACAAATCAGATTTCACTCGTAGTACAACGACATTGTACTCAAAATACACATCGGCCTGATGAGTCCTGATCTGTTCCACCCTAGATTTCTACCACATTTCAGGGTTAAGTCTTCCAATCAAATAGTGCTTGGCGGATTTTGTGTTAAGAGCTAGACTAATCCTTAACCATGACGAATTTTACCTCGCGAATAATGGGGGCACAATGATTACTTTTACCGATATCCATTCCTGATAATGCTAATGCACTTAATTAAAATAAAATTTGAGAGCTTAATGGACCAATTAATTGATTGACAGGCATTCAATCAAAATGAAGACGCAAAGGGATACAATTTATATTCACTAAACTCAATGTTTCATTTGAGTACTTCGGAATTTACTATTTTCAGTCACGAATATTTAAATCGTACCAGGAGTTAATTATGAGAGTTATAAGCGTCTGATGTCGCCATATAATTTGTGTTTGTATTTTAAGTCGGAATGTTATACAACTATATACTTACGTAAAAAAACCGCCTTACTTGGCTTTATTCCATCGAGGTCGTACAACATATGTGTTTCCTTGCGTAGGATAGTTTGCAAAAATAAGTTAGAAACCTCCGCATAATGAAGTCCTTTTAATTTTCCCCTCATCACCCACACACAGTACAAGGCGAGACATTTTCCGTCCTTGGTCAACTATAACTGTCGATTAAGTCCTAGTTTTTCAGTAATATTAGACGGTCTATTCAGCTTTGGTTACATTGCCAACCAATGTTGTCTATACTCTGATAGACATAGGCGATACCCTAGCTCACATAAGCGAGACAGATCTGGTTCAAACAAGACCACCACTACACTGAAACAGTTTGTTTTAATTTGATTATTCTTTATCGTCATGAACTTGTTTATGTAAGAGCGATTAAAAAGGCATGGTTAAGTAAAAATATAGAACGTCTGAAGTTCCACAAATATGCGGCTGTTCCTAAACACGAGGGCCATTTTCGCCGTTCAAAGAAGACATTTAGCCACTTTAAAACCTGGGTTGGAATCAAGCAAAAATGTCGCTTCGTTACATCTTAACTCGTCCGATTCAAAGGAGTTCCAAGAACTAGATGCTCGGGGTTTAGATTTTACAAATTATGAAACAGCGTATAGAAGTAAAAGTGGTTGGGAGATTTCAAGGGCGCTGCTGGTCTTGAAGATGTGCTCGAGTCCGAAGTTTGTTCAAAACAGTCAAAAGGTTAGGAAAAACAAAATTACGACGTCCTTATTTTAAATTTGAATCTTTACAGATTATGGAAGTCTTTCTAGCGCATGCCGGTGACAAAGTAACCAACGCGACAGTTCGTAAAACGTTTTACGATCAATTTGTAGGAGGAGAAACCCCCAAAGAAATGCTCGATCTCGTAGGGAGATTAACAAAGGCAAATATTAAACCAATGATTGTATGTACAATGGAGGAAGATATTGGGGAATCCAAAGGGTAAACTCGATCAAACTGTAATTTTTTCTTTACAAACCTAAAATTAAGTAGTAGTAATTATATAACAGAGAGGGAATTTACGACCGTAACCTTCAAAGACTACGAGAATGCTTGGAGCTCGTGTCCTCGTTAAATTCAGACGCACCATTAATGCAAGTCAAGATGACGAGTATCATATCAGCGGAAATCCTGGTAATTATTGAATTAAGTAGTTTTAAGAACAATACATTGAAGTTTTTTCCTAAAATTTCAGGTGAAGGTATCGAAAATCTTTTCAAGCAACAAAAACCCAATTGCACTTGTCGAAAATATGGCTGAAAGCACGGTGCAAAAGGTATATTTCACCATGGTTCCTTTAACCACTTCATGAAAGGTCCATGATTTCAACTTTTCTATGCTATAAATCTTTTTAGAAACAACTTAACATATCTGGACTAACAGACGATGATTGTAAAGCCTTGTTAAATGGACTTCTAAGAATGTTTGAAGTAGCGCAAGTATGCACTTTCTTGGTTGGTAGCGGGCGAACAAAACGCCCCAATAAAATGTTCTACCAATAACTTCGCAGATTGCTGAAGGAAACGGCATACGTCTATTGGTAGACGCTGAATACTCTTACGTCAACGATGGTATAAGCGCAATGACTCTTCCAATGACGGTAATATTCAATAAGGAGCAGCCCTTAATTTGGAACACGTACCAGTGTTACTTAAAAGTACGTCGAATACTTCGAATTTTGATATTACGGGAACTGAATTTAATTCATTTATTTAGAACGCGATTGAAAAGTTAAATCAAGAATTGGATATCACCCGTTCAATCGGGGTTTGCTTCGGTGCCAAACTAGTTAGAGGCGCGTACATCACTTTGGAAAACGAAGTCGCCAAGTTGTCCGGACAAACGAGTCCAGTTTGGGAATCCTACGAACTAACCAACCAGTGCTATGACAAGTAAGTTTCGAGGGTCAAGAAAGATATATTTCGATTTAACTTGAATTAACTTTGACAGAGCATTAAATATTCTGCTGGACGAAGTGAAGAAGTTTCCTAAACGAACGACGTTTGTAGCTGCGACACATAACGAAGAGAGTATTGTTAAAGCTTTTGAAAAGTACGTTGAATATTGAAGAATCAACTGGACATAAATGTTCATCTTTAATAATATATTTTTGTTTTCAGGATAAAAGATTTGAACTTGACGAAAGACGAAGTGAATAAAATTAATTTTGCCCAACTATATGGCATGTGCGATCAGGTTACGTTTCCCCTTGGTTAGTAATGGTGTAAAGACTTAAATAGTGCTAAATACTAATTAAATTTTAATCTTAATTAAGCGTCGTTCGGATTTAATGTCTACAAATCGATACCATACGGGCCCTTAAACGAAGCCTTACCTTACTTGGCCAGACGAGCAACTGAAAATCAAGCAATATTTGCAGGCGCAAAGAAAGAACAACATCTTTTACAAAAAGCGTTGAAGGAAAGGCTCAAGGCAGCTATATTACCAAAATGATTATTTTTGTACGAAACTATTAAACATTTTAACAATTTAATAAAGAAAGATTAATTAATTTGTTGTTGAAGTTCTATTAATGTAGATGGTAAAAACTAAAATCTGCCTGAAAAAAAAATCATCTTCAAAATTTAAAACATTATTAATCAGTCAAGACGTTCTAAATTGTCAGATTTGAAACTCATAATCACTTCGCGAAGGTTTTCAAACTTCGCTGCCATAAAATCCTTAAACAGTTTTCTCCTTTTCCTAAATTAATATTCATAAACAAATGTATAAAGGGTTAGCCAGAGAATAAACGAACAGTTACCTTTGGTGATAAATAGCATCCTCAAAGAACCGAGCCTTGATCGAAGCGTTGTTTATAATAGATTGCGGTAAAGACGCTAATCTCGCAACATTCATCCCAAAGCTTTCTTTCGACGTTCCCTCAGATAATTTGTAGAGAAAATATATCTTTCTTTCGTCGTCCGATTCGTCAATCGTGAAAGACACGTGAGTATTTTTCGCCAACGCTTGGGATCTCAATGCCAAATCGGTTATTTGCATGTAGTGAGTTACGAATAACGTAAGACATTCAACCTGTAAAATTGGCAAGCCAAGTGCTCATAAACTTTCTTTACACCAATAAGGTACTTAGTAAAGAGACGCCCATATTTTGTACTTACATTATGTAGTAAGTGATGAAGTGTGGCGTACGCGATAGCCATTCCATCGTGAGTACTTGTACCGCATCCTAACTCATCAAATAAAACAAGTGATTTTGAAGTAGCATCTTGCAAAATATTGTACGTTTCCAAAGCTTCCACGTAAAACGTGCTTTGATTTTCCATCATATTATCCGTACATCCCATTCTAAATGCGAAAAGTAGATCGAATTTTTAAGTTAGTACCATCAGAAGGGGACATTAGATAAAGAAAGAAAGCCTAACCTTATATGTATCGCGTCTACAGGTGTTAATACAACTTTTTCCGCAGGTACGTACGATCCAATTTGAGCCAATAGAGCTATGAGACCAACTTGCTTTATGAAAGTGCTTTTACCACCCATATTTGGTCCGGTTAATATAATACATTTATTTTCATTCTATAAAGATATTTCCAAGAGATTTTTTTCTTTTGTTTGAGACCAATTTTACGTAATAAACTCACATCCAAATGCAAGTTATTCGCCACAAACTGAGCGTCATCCGTTAAACACTTTTCAATAATTGGATGCCTCCCACCTTCAATATGGAAAATAGTTTCATTTTCGACGTTTAAAATTTTTGGTTTCACGTAACCGTCTTGTTTCGTAAACTCAGCCAATGAAAAATAACAGTCTAGTTTGGCCAAATGACTAATCACTTTTTTCAATGAGAAAAATGAAGTGTTGATGACACTACCAAGATAATTACACGCGTGATTTAAGTTAATTAATTAAGATTTCGCGAGTTAGGCTTAGAACTTACTCTAGAAACTCATTCCAATATGATTCGCAAATGTTATTTTTTTGCTCTTCTAATTGAACGAGTTTCTGCGAAAAGAGATCAGCTTCGGGGGAACGATATCTTGAAACTAATTTGGTCCTAATTAAATTTATAAATACGTTCATAACTTTCGAATTAATTTGGAAAAATATATATTTATTTTCAAAAATCTCACATGCTAATTTTTCTCCAAGACATAGGAACTATACTTTCTTTGTGATTAGGTACTTCAATAGTATACTGTTTCACATTGATTTGTTAATGCATTTACAAGATATTAAAGATCTTCAAATTTATACCTTTGCATAAATAGATGAAGTGTACTCAAATTCACTAATGCCAAGTACACTAGCGATACACAATTTATGGTTATCAAGATCATGATGAACTTGATCTATTTGAAGTTGAAGCTCGCAATAACCAGGTATTACAGAGATATCATTGAAAAGCTTCGATTTATCACTGGTTCTTAATAAATATCAATAATTGCATGGTTGTATAATTTTTTTTAATTTTCATATAAAACCAATGCATGCATACCTAGCAGCATCTTCGTTTAAATTAGCCAGAAATTGCGGTATCATTTCAAGATTATTAAGTATTTCATCCAAAAATGGGAAAATTGATTTAATTTCATTGGTGACGTTCTCAACACAAAAATTGCTGAGAATTTTTCTTATTGCGTTTAATGATTTCAACAAAGTTAAAAGTTGAAACGGACTACACTGTGAAGAATAATCAGCAGTTTCACGTATTTTTTCTGATTTGGCAAATATTTTAGTGTTAATTTAAAATAGTACCTTATGATAGTAAACAGAACAGAGTAAATATTCCAGGTCTGGATTATTATAAAGCATTTCTCTTAAAAGTTGTAGAAAATTAGAATCATTTAATATTGTTTCCACTATACTTTGCCTTTCAATTATGTCGCTAATTACAACAACAAAAAAAAACATAAATAGAATATACAATAAACAGAACAAACCTCGAGAAGCCCCGAGGGGCTGACCACTCCGAGATTACAAAGAGTGAACAGCCCCCTCCCTCCTTGTAAAACCAACAACGCATACCTATAATTTTTTAAGGGATTTTCCATCCACTCTTTCAACATCCTACTACCAAATGCAGTTAGCGTTCTGTCAAATAACTTGAAAAGGCTACCGTTATTTTTCCCCGATGTGTATTGGTAATTCCCAAAAATACACAAGTTTCTCTTAGTCGTGTAATTAAGTCTAACGTACTCGTTACTATAAAGTTCGAGTGGTTTCATAAATCTACGCAATAACAGACTCAAATAAATCAAAGGGTTGCCATTAAGACGCGAACTTTGTGGGAATGTAAGGTGTACCTAAGTTCCTTCAAGATTTTTTGCAACCCAAAATCTTTCAAGTATTCAAAGATCGCTGAAAGAGCGCGTAAGACTGGTGGGGGAAGTTTTATAAGTTCGTCAGGTGGGAGGGAGGTAAATTCGGACACGTTTTCAATCGCTTTGTCAAAGGCAAAAAGGTCCTGTGACAAATGTTCAACTCTGATTTCATCTTTCGAAATTCTATTAAGATATTATATGATATGTCGGTTGAATTTATGGATGTCCTCTACAAAACTAAGCGAGAACTACTTTGGGTGTCCTGTTCATACCTTGACAAGTACTGAATAAAATGACTAGTTTCAATTGTAACTTTTTCAGGCAAAATTATTTCAACAGCCTGGACTGTTGATAAGAACTGCTGCAAATTGTCTCTCGTTTTTCCATCTTCAAAAAAACAGTAGCTTACGTCTCCAGTTACTGGTCTAGCAGCCTAAATACGCGGGCAATGCCATAAATTCTTTGGTACGAATTAAGTAATGGTTCAATGGAGTGACGCCAAGAACCTTACAATCACACCAAATTGTGTATCCTTGCCCTTTTTTGTAACAGTTTCTTCAAATAAACAAACGAGATATCCTTTTGAAATATCAGCGTTTTTAAATTCGTCATCGTAAATGGTGTTTTTTGTATCAAGGTCTACGAAATGAAATATAATTTTGATGTTACGTCCGTCAGATCACGGAATCACGTTCAGTACCTTCTCCAATGAGAGTGGATTTGGTATAAATGGCAGTTAACTTTCGTTCAAAGAGTGAATTTTTTGTTTCGCTAATTGATTTTAAAGCAGCAGCCTCTATTTGCTTGACAATTCCAACTTTAAAGCCTCGAAAAACCAACCTTCTTACGTGAAGGTAAAGAGTTTGGGTTGGGATTGATGCTGTTTTGAAGTTGTGGTATTTATAGCATGAAATATTCAAGTACTTTGAGGCAATCTAAACATTAAGTATTTATTTTTGCTAGAATTTATATCGATATATAATGGGTCCAAAAACAGGACTTCAATACGAAACCACTTATTCTAACGAGATATTTTTTATCTGATAATGAACTCGGCATTATAATAATGGGATCTGATGTTATCTTCTCATAGAGTTCAATACACATACACTATACTACGATGTTATTCTATTAAAGAGGGCTTTCTTGCAGATACCACCAAATTTATTTTATAGAAGTGGGTAAGTAATTACTTATACTTTAAACTTCTTATAATTTGCTACGAATGTGATAGGTTGTATAGTCAATTATAAAAAAACGCACCTCAGCATCTTCTTCAAAGAAATGATATTTGTACCCACATTCTATGAATAATAGAACAGTTGGGTACTGGTTTTTCAATGACAGAAATTGCTGTTGTAGTTGAGTTTGTCTAATGTAAAGTAAATAACAATACATTACCTTAAACAATCTCCCTAAGTAAGAACTTGAGAAGTCTTACTTTGATGGAGATGGTGATTCAGATTCTAGAACATGACTGTCACAGTGTTCCTTTACTTGAATGCACCAATTTGATGTTGATGGTGTCGGTGTTACCAAAGGTGTTACCATATGTTTTTCACCAATATCCTCAGAACCGCCTTCAACTTGAGCTTTGTTATCTTGTTCATCAGTGTAGGCAAAAGACCGAAGTTTGATTTTTGTGTATTGCGATAGTTCCTTTTCAAGTCTTTCAGAGCATGATGGTGCAGGTGCACCCACATTTTGTTGTTGAACACACGATTTTTCCGCTTTGGGTTTATTAAAATACTTTGAGGTTGTAGAACTGTTATCTTTATGATACTTAAAAGACTTCATTGAGATAAATAATTTAAAAATTAAACATTTAAAGCGTAATAAGAATTAAATTAACGAATAATACAGAGAGCCCACGATAACACGCATCTGAGCACGCACACATTTCACAAAAGGCGCCTGAAGAGTCGTAGCAGACCAGTCGTCTGTTAAGACGATGCTTTTCTCTTGTAGAGAATCTATACCACCACCGTACACTGGAGTGGAGGAGTATAAATAGTTTTCAGACTATTCAACGATGTCATTTAATTAATTATAAACGTTGGGGATCTAGTGTTTCTGATATAAACGATGCAGTTTAGTCAAATTCGGTATTGAATTGTGACAAACAAACTAACCTCTTTCTCAAATACATATACCTACAAACAAACGAAGCCAAATAACTAATTAAATTAAATGTTTAACAACACAACATTATCATAAAACGTTTTTTACCTATATAGACAGAAGAATTTTTATGCTTGGACTGACAAATACATTTAATATAAATAAAACTATAAATAAGCCATGTATACTTTTTCCTTTCCTATACAACCAGAAGTATATAGTACTTCTCTCCTTTTATCTCCTTCTACTACAACTTACCTTTTCTTTCCCGGTATCTGATCAGAAGAAAAAAAACCTGTATTAGCTAGACTCCTCTAAAATATAAATAAACACACCATGAAGTCCTCAATTACCTTTTTGACAGAAGTCTATAAAAAAAACTCAAGGTTTAATTGTAAATACCGGTTTTCCCGTAATCTCTGACGCAACTTTCGATAAAACTAGTTGTTATTGTCTAATTGCGAAATAAATAATTTTACTCGGGCCTCAAATTATTAATTTCTTCCCAATATTCTAGCGGAAAAATGCCCTTGATTGATGTCGTCTTAAAATTTGCGCAAAATAATTACTGTGCCATTATTCTGGCGTTATTCATTGTACTCTTGATGTACTCTTTTGCGAACGAACTAAAGCTGCATTTACCACCAGGACCAAGAGGATTACCGTTAGTTGGGTACTTGCCATTTTTAGGTCCGACGCCTTATAAACATTTCATTGCGTTACGAAAGAAATACGGAAATGTTATTGGGTAAGGTTCGCTTTTTTTACCTTGAGCGCAGTCAACGTCTCTTGATAATCTTCATTTGAATACCAACTGTCACGTAGACTTCAACTTGGTGCTCGTTATACAGTTGTCTTGACAGATTTGACTGCTATAAAAGAAGCTTACTCCAAAACCGAATTTTTGGCTCGACCAAAGGGACTTTTCAAATTTAACAACCTTTACGATAGTAATTATGTTTTTCATTTGGCATTTATTTAAAGAGCGAGTTGGCTAGCCTCCCACGCGTAGTGAACTCTGGCTCCGTCTGGCGTTGCCTCTTAGCGCGACGGAAATAACCTAGTTTAAATAAGTTTGTTCCTACAGATTTTGTGAACATGAGGGGTAAAATATGGACCGAACACATGCGTTTCAATAAAGGTCTATTAAGAGATCTTGGAATGGGGAAGGAAAAAATCGAACTCATAATACATGTAAAAGTGTCTTGAAACTTACTTAAATCGAAAATTATTCTGAGCTTGTTTGTTGATTCATCACAGGAACAGTTATCCAGGATAATAAATAAAATAGAGCTATTGCGGGACTCGGGACGCAATGAAGTAAATTTACAGGAAGTTCTCGCGTTGTCGTCGGACAATGTCATTTTCTACATGATATGCGGAAAGACATACCCCGATGGAGACGAGCGGTTGAAAGTCCTTCACGAATTCCAGATTCACAGTTTACGTTACTTCTCCTCCACTTCCTTGGCCGTATACTTCCCATTTCTCAAGCCACTGATCCTGCGATTCAACCCTTACTATAAAAATACCAAACAGGCTATCACTAATATGGAAAATTTGCTAAGGCAAGGCAGGATCTTACTTCAAGAGCGTTCAACGTTTTTTCAGTCAATTTCTTAAACTCTGAAATAAATATCATAAACGTGTATTGCAGGTCTGAAATTGAAAGCCACGAGAAAAATCTAGATCCTGATAATCCCTTAGACTTCATGGATCACTTTCTACTTGAAATTGAACGGAAACAGGGTCAAAATGGATTTACAAGTACTTAAAATAACTACTTAAGTTGTATTGAAAGTTCCAACGAAACATAATTGTTCTATTACACTTAGAAAACGTTCTTAATGGTGCGGCTCAATTTCTTATGCTGGGTGGAAGCGAAACTAGTAGAGTCTCTCTAGAATGGGCTTTAATGTTAATGGCAAAACACCAAGATGTTCAAGAAAAGGTTTATAGCGAAATTCTGCAAGTTCTTGGTGCGGAGAAAAACGTCTCTTGGCGTGACAAGGAATCATTGCCTTACACGTACGCTACCTTATTGGAAATACAAAGAAGAAAAACCATAGCACCATTGAGTGTAATAAGAAGGTAAAGACTAAAAACATAAACGTAAACATTGGTCTCCTAATAAGAATAATATTGTTAATTTTGTCTTTAAAAACTCGTACAGCACTCAAGCCCGGGCAAAGCTTTGGGAATACGACATACCAAAGGATACCGTCGTCATAGCCAACTTGTGGTCAGTTCATATGGACCCCGACAAATGGCCGGAACCGAAAAAGTTCGACCCCAATAGATTTCTCAGTCCTGATGGCAAAAGCGTTCGACTCAATGAAAACCTCATTCCTTTCTCTTACGGTATGGCGTAAACATTTCTAAAAGAGAGATAAAAACTCAATAAGAGATATTATATAAGTACATTTTCAGGTAAAAGAATGTGTCCAGCCGAGAAAATGGGCCTGATGCAACTATTCATTTCCTTCGTTACCTTAATGCAGCGATTCAAACTTACACCTCCGAAGAATGGATTGGACTTTTCGAAGATCGCAACAATAACTTACGTTCCCATCAATTCCAAAGTAAATGTGGAATTACGTTAAAATTCCTTGCTGAGTAGCTCTTTCATATATGCAATTTTTAAACGTTGATGTATGTACGTCTTCACTTTGACCTATGAATTAAAATCCGCGCAAATCCTTCGTAAAGTCACACAATTTTATTCACATCGCAATAACCTCTTTAATTTAGGTCTTATAATAATAACATTTATACCGTATAAGACTTAAAATTACATTCATTTATATCAAAGCTTATAAAAAGTTAATTATGACAATCTTTATAGTGATAAAACACGTGACAAAAATACGTGTAAATATACAAATATATCTATTTTTAGTTCTCACGGGAGAAAAAACGACATTACATGCCCTTCGAAAACACGACAAGTGATAACTTACAAATACGGAATGAATTAGATATAAAATAATGGCACATCTATTAAAGAGAACCGGTACATTGTTGACGCGGTAACAACCCGTTCGTTAAATCACACTTTGTTCTTTTTCCGTTTATAGTTAATATTTTAGTTATTGGGTGTATATTTATAAAACGTACAAAAATATCTAACTGTCCTTATAGAGAGAACTACAGTGTGTCTGTTGTATATGTTGTTACAAATATGGGCTCAAAGAATTAATTGATGATAGCAAGCAGAATGTTTAAAGGCACTTGCATCGATAAAAAAGAATGCTGATTATAATGAACAGTGAAAATATTGAGGCGTTACTAATTTGACTGATGGTCTTCTTATTACGTAATACGCGAGTGAAGCACGCTTTAGATACGAACCTAAACCTTAATTATACAATGAAGATAAAGCAAGAGTGTCGCAACTTTGCCTTTCACGCGATGTTATTCCTATAGCTGTGATACATTATCAAAATATTAAAACTTCTAATGAATGCCGTTTTCGCTAAAATTGCAGGATTGCAGCTATAGGTTCTCCTTAAATCTTGATTGCCGCATGGTTTCAGATTACAGCAACAGAGAGGCTAATCACTCTCGGAGTCTACGTTCACCGATTACAAATTATGCCTGATAACTTAAGCACTGTCAGGGGCAGGGCTTACGATTAATCTATTTCATATAGTCAAAGGTAATGATTACGATGGTGACTGGTCCCTCGGCAACATCCAATGGAAAACGGCCATAATTACCATGGTCATAGCGCACTATTTTTGTTTTATTCGCTAGAATTTTCTACTTACCCTTTTATTTTCAGCCAAAGCGAATATTTAATAGCCGTTAAAATTTACTTATAAACGGGACAGAAGTATTTTATATAATAAATTATAAGCTATCCATGGCACAACGATATTTAGTTTTAAAAATAAATATTGTATATGCTAAACCATTTAATAAACGTGTAGATAAAACTATTATACATCAGCCAGGTGACCAAAAATTAGGAAACCATAGAGTACCACCGAGCTTGATGGTGCTGGTGGTGGTGGGGATTAATTATATGTCACTATTATAATTAAATAAATCATTAGATTTGACATTAAATTCCCGAATATACCGTACATGTTTCGACAACACTTAACTGACATAAATGAGAGAAGCGAAAAGGAGCTGTGGATTAAAGGTTTTCACGAGGAAATTTGAGATTTAAGATGAAAAAAAAAAAAAAATAACGTTTATATGTAGGATCGAACAATCATTGGGTCTTTGATAAGTTAATTATAACTAAAATTTACACGGTATATCTCCCTTTTCTCCCTCTATAGGCCAACTTGGAAGTTTTGAACACTAGCTGAGGTGTCCTACACATTTATAGGATGAATTCGTAAGGCGTAGACCTAAAGGTGAATTTTCGTCAATCTGTCCCAATACCTTCAAGGGTTATAGTGGTACCTTGTTCATATAGAGCGGTCTATGACGCGACTAACTTACGGATTACGAATTCGGTCCGTAAAATAGTTATAGATTTGTTTTGGTGTATAAAGGTGTATATTTTAAAAAATTCTAAAACGCAAAAAGCGCGTTTTCTTATATAATATATATATATATACGAAAAAATTGCGTATAAAAAGATGAAAATTGTCTTCCTCTCCCTGTATAGCGAAAATTTTCGCCCGATTCAGCGCCGTTCTTGGTAATTCATTTTACGTTTAAACGTATTCGGCGCGAACCTTATAGGTACGTTTCCAGATATCACAGAGGCAAACTGTGGAGTGAAATCGGAAGAAAATGGTGAGCGGCGTCGTAACGTGAGTAATGATGGTCCAAGCCCAAAATCCATAGAAATGCATTTGAACTGGATTGGAGTCTGCCCTCCTGGTTTCCAACGTGTTTATGGCCCACATGGCGAAGTTGCAGACTAGCAAGAATGTGACCATTTCGCGGCCCGGCTTACGCCGTATCTGGTCGCTGCTCCTCGCGTACCGCCGCGAGGCGTCGAGTATAAATATGGTTTGCATAGTTCCTTGAATGAGACACGCTAACGCCGTCAAAAGGACTAGGATGGTGTTTTGATCCATAGTGAAGTGACCCCCAATGATGCTGAACATGGTAAAGAGGTACAAGCCCGTCTGAGCCACCACTAATAAAATGTTGTCCAGCTCAATGTTCCTTCCCGGGTAAAACTTGAGTTCCCGGACTTGGAACAGAGCGATGATCACGGCCAGCGTCGTGACGCAGTAGAGTGCCAGCTCAGCGATATGAGCTTCCAACACCGCGATGTTCTTGTATTGCGGGTTGTTTATCAGCACGAAGAAAATTATTAAGCAAATGATGGATAAAACCAGCACCAGTATCCCGGTGAAGAGACCTTTGTTAGCCCTGGCGCAATCAACCTGGAAGGTCCAGCGAGACATATTAGATGAAATTATAACTACAAAAGCCAAGAAAGTTACTTGATAGTAGTGTCGATGCCGGGTGGAGATGGCGGAGTGTACGCTGGCTCGGTCCGATGTCGATATGTATCTACTAGACTTGCCGGTGTTCTTCCACATAATGTAAAGAATGGCCGCGCAGATGAGACTGTACTCGATCGTGCACGGAAATAGAAACTGACTGGCGTCTTGTACCAATTGACCCATTATGTTTGAACGTCGACACTCGTGAGACGTGTATATATTTTGGTCCATAGAGCGACGGACAATATGATGAGATTCGGTGAGGTTAACGTTAATCGTTTCTGTAGGAGCCGCACTCGAAGACACGCTCGCGGCGACGCTGGATGCAACTGTACTGGCCATGGTTGACGCTACAGTAGAGGCAACGGAGGAAACGGTAGAAGCCAGGGTAGCTGACATAGAACCAACGGTGGACGCCTCCAGTCCAGAAAGGTTAACCATCGTGGGGGAGTGCGTTGGTTTATGCGTTTCATTAAGGTTAAGCATGACAATTTGGTGCTTAGTTTCTTGAACCAGAACACGTAACCAAACACAAAGGTTTGTGGCTATCATATGCATCAAGCCAAATCGCGCAACAGTCTTGTATTTGTTTATCGAGCGCTGTTTAATTGGACAAAATAATTATTAGTCTATCACAAAAAACCATTCATTCGTTACTTACTCTCGAGTTTAAGAAGATGAAATAGAGTTGAATAAAAGTGAAGACCATGTGGGCAGTTGGAGTGATGCTATAAAGAATATTGTAGCACTTTGAATTAACTTCAACCTCGAAGAACTGTCCAAATTCCAGACCAGAGTATATCATACTGCCAATTCCAAATGCTGTTTTAAGTGGTTGAAAACGTTGGTTAGTTTACACGTATTAGAGTTCACGGTTATGAACTCTTACCGACGGCTCCCAGCCTCAAGTAAAAACTCCCGCAATGAGCCACGTCGTCTACTTTCTTCTTAATCATTCCATTTTGATCGAAGACTCCGCTGGCCGCGCTATTCGACCTCTGAAGTGTCACCGAATTGACTCTCTTGAGAAACTTCTGAACTACTCCCGGTTTCGAAGGGTCTCCGTTTGTCTTTAAGCTCTTCGATTCATTCCTGAGCAGAAAGACGTAGACGTAGAAGAGAAAGACGATGCTGCCCACGTAAAGGTACAAGTAGAAAGCCTGCAAAAATGACAGGGAAAAAAATAGATAAGTGACTTTGATTAGTGTGTAGACAAAAGCGTTCCTAAAAGCACCCAAGCTTTGCACATTATTACAAGGATGTGTCGACTGTTGAAAATAAAGTTGCGCTCATGTATTTACGTTGTCGTAACTATTCACCCAATCACCATATTGCCAAATTCATTATATTATACATAAAAATATTTTAGAAACTGGTGTAAAGACCAAAATTATAATTTTCTTCGTCCTTCCTCGTTACGGGAGCTGAAAACTCTGAAACTTTAATTTTTCCCATGTAGAAATTTAAAATATTGACCAATAATAATTTCAAGGGCAATGCGGGTTTTTCAAATGTGGACGACATTATAAGCTTTCTACAATTTACACGTCTAACAACAGCTGGAAGCGAAGCGATGCGTGGCGACCATACACTAAGACGAGAAGCCAATACGCAAAAGTGTCTAGTGGCAAACAACATCTAAGGAAGCGCGGTTTAAAGGCGCTCTTCCACCAGCGTATGGCGATTAATATAGTGGCGTTTTCACCACAAAATGGTGGCGACCCTCCTACCTGGACGGTCTGAAATCCTTGTCCATTTCCGTGCCATTCCCCGGAGTTGTCTTGATGGTCTGTGCTCGAAAAGTCCGTTCCGTTTGCCTGTTGCGAATCGAACGCCAATCATGGTGAAATCATGGAATACGGTATACCCAAAAATTAGTTAAAGTATAACACCTACGCGTTTAATAGCAATACTAAGCTACGGCCTAGATGTAATACTAAGTTTAAGGCTGTTCCGATAAACCGCATTATATTAGGTGTAATTCTCATTTATACATTCTCATAATTGTTAAATAGACGAAATAAAATGACGTTCGTAGTAGTGCGCAACCTCAATACTCCAAGCTAAATTTTGTGGCATAATGAATTGCCGCCATCTTTGGTAGAGAGGGTCGTCACTTGGAAAGATTTTGGCCCCCCTCTTTTTAACTCGTAATTGTCGATAACTTCGAAACAGTAGCGTATTTCTATAAGAACACTAAAAGCAACACAAGATGAAGAGTGTTGATCGTTCGTAGTCCAAGAAAACAGATGACATTTCATTCAAGTCGCACCAGTACGCAACGAATGTAATTTCGAACCGTTGTTGGTGGAATAGAATCTACTGCCAAACATTGAACCTACGAGTTCTCATGCAAGCGTACAAAAACAGGCAACAATGAACACTAAAGTTTCATCGCAAATTCATAGACATTTCAAACCGAGAAGAGATTTTGTCGCTGCCTATATACTACGCTTCTCGTGGTGGAAAAAAAATGTTACAAAATGTCGAAGAAAACAAAGTCATTGTCGAGGTTGGCTTCTTGAAACCCTTAAACTATATATATAATGGATTCTGGAAAGAACTTGGCCCAAACTTGTGCACTCTCACATTACTGATTATAGAAAATACTATGGTAATTTTGAGGTAAAATCACTCCACACCCCAAAATGAAACATTTTTAAAATTAGTTTTCTAAACAACGAGAGAAGAGATAGCGCGCTTAGTTCTGGAAATACTGACCTCGTAGTAAGAGATAGGAATCCGATGGGAGATGACTTCCGCCACTGGAAAGCAGATACCCATTACCACCAGAAGTTTGGCGTAAACGGCGCTCAGCATTACTACCAAAGCGTCGCTGCAAAGTAAAGATAAACATACAACACCATCAGAGTGTGGTAAAAGAGTAAAACCACACGGTTACATTCTACTGAAGGGTTAAATGATTCAACGCGAACTAAATACTTATTGGATCATTTAAGTACTTCTTTAACAGTTTAAAATTAAACCAAAGCGGAACCAACTACATAAAACCAAAATTAAAACTTTTGAACAAGTAAATAACAGAAATAAATGGTGTGAAAACGTAAAAACGACTGAGAACGGTACGAGGACTTTATGTGACATGTGCGCGGTTGGACTGGCGTAAACACACACCACCACAACGAGAACCTCCGATGATTTACCAACACCAATTGTTTCTTACCACTGTACTGATCTATCGCCATACGGTCTGATAGGGTTGAGGCTCAACATGCTAGACGCTCTACTATCTCCGCCGGCGTATAAGCTACCCTCCGGTACGCTGTTCTCACGTAGTAGACCTTTCGTTATAGTCCTTCGAGTTGCCATTTTAAAAAGGGATGATAAAATGTTACTCGATATTCTCCCCGAGTGGCGCAGTCATATTGTAATTATGAAATTAAAAGCGATCGTACAGTTTGATAATAAAATCAAAATCATTTACGCATTTACAGCCTGGGAGTTGTTGAAGCTTATAAGTAATTAAAATAGCTCAAAATAACCAGAATTGATCAAACGCAAGAGGTAAATAGCGCAAAAATATCTCAAATTTCGTATCTTTTAATGTCTTCAAGCTAAAATTCATAGATGGCCGAAGTCAGTCTAGAGTTTGCATTGCGGTTAAGGTATAGTCAGAAACCAAAGTAAAAGAAACGCATTTTCAAAGCCGTATTTCTTCCCACCCAGAGTGATTTCACTGCCATGTCCAATTAATTCGGAACTCATTTCCTTTAATAAGCTAAACTGAATCTCAGACTTATAATCAGTTGTAAACTGCAACCGACCATATTAAGTACTCTTTTTCGAAGACACATTCTCTTCTTAAAAGCCAGGATCAAAATAAAAGATTTCGTCATGAACCGATAAGTTCTTGCAACAAATCACAGCATTGCTTTCGCGATTGCAATAAGTTAAGAGAGCTATAAGCGAGCCTTACTTTTCGAGATGCTGATTGTAAAAGCTGTTTTCTTGAACACCAGTGGTGCAAGCGAGACTAGCGCAAGAGCCGTGAAAGGAGCTTGACCGCGACGGTGGCATTCGTTGAACGCAAAGGTCAAGGGCCAACTGTGGCGGTTTCTTTCTTTGTGGGCTGTGATTCAGTTGATGACTGTTGGTCCCCAGACCAGAGTCCTCGCTGCCTCGAACGCCAACAATTTCCGTGCCGTTCTCCAAGTCTGTTGGAAGAAACTTTTACGTTACAGTTGGACGCGTTTTACACGTTGATAACAATCAGAAAGCCTACAAACCTGGATTTGTGGGAGAGACGGCTTGACTGCTAGCTTGGTCCAAGGAATCGGTAGGAACCGAAAACGAATCGCCGCAAGGAATGATTGTGGGTTTGGAAGAAGAACTACTTGTCAGTAGTTGAGTTTCGGGAGAGATAGGCGCATCCGGAGAATCTGGAGGTGTATCAGGCGGCTCTAGACCAGCCCAACTGAAAACATTATAAGAAACAAGTTATAATTGTGACTAAAATTTCATACACTTCGATGCTAAGCGAGTCTATTTCTTTGGCTACGATCTATTCACCCATAAACATATTGAAAATTGTTTGTACGATATTTTGGAGCAGTTATAATATAATATGAAAGCTGGTTCCTTGAAAAGTTTGTCAAATTACGCTCAAAATCCGCTAATATTATTAAAAATTGAAGGAAATATATTTATTGCGCAACCAAATTCAAGTATAAAATATTTCATGATAACAAAAAAAATATTATAAAGATACTAGTACCGTATGAGTTTCATAGTCATGATGCCTAGAGTCTTTCTGAAAGTGATTTGGCATTAAACCCAACTATATACCTAAGCTTCACGTAATAAACTTTATGATCGTCTGATAATGATTACGTAAAAACCATAGGCATGCGCTAATATGTAATTGGTCCCAATTACCCGCTAAGATATTTCGAATATCTCGCGCTAGGTAGTAGGTACTGCACTACCAATTTTAATTTTATTGGACCTCATTATATTAATTTTCGATCGATTCAAAAGTATTATTGATTAATAGTTTTGGGTAATCCAAAACTCTTAGTGGACCCACTAATCTAAATTATTAAGAAAAGAAAACGAGACTAAATATTGATACTAAACATTTTGAACTTTTTCAAAGACAGGTTCAATACAAGATAATATCGGAAAAAACATAATTTTGAAATTATCGGAGTAAATTACAGATAATTTAGGGGAGGAGTTTCGAGTCTATACGAAGACCAAAAACAAGTGTAATTAATTGGTCAAGATAGTGAGAAAATGTCACGAAGTAAACGAAATTTTAATTTTATTTCGATAAATTTTATAGGTCGATTAAAATATTACGTAATAATTCTTAGATTACTTTTACTTTAGCCAAGAAGTTATATCTAGTTTATTAGGGAGAAGGTATAAATTCGCCACATTTCCAGCTTTATCTCCAGTCCAAACGTAGGTCCGCCACTAAATTACAACCAGCAATCATCTCATTGGCTCTTGAAAACTCACATTAGCGCGACGCGAATGACGAAAATTACGTATTTTCCGACTGAGGAGAGGCGAAATAGCCTGGCCTCCTTCTACGTCTCCCCTTGTATTTTGAAAAGGGGACTGGGACTATGGCGCGCGAATACTTAGGCATCTTAATCCTTCTTCTTAGTAAACTAGATATCACTTCGTGCTTTAGTGGCGTATTATCAGAGAGGCTTCAGTTCAGGGTATTCCTAGGCCAAAACCATTATACCTAATTTCAGTACGGGTACGTGATTCAATGTATAAACTGGGTAGCAATTTCAAACGTAGACATTTTTTTCCGTACGTCGATAATCTGTGTCGAGCTACTTTCTTACTAGTCAGTTATTTCATCATTAATCTCACTTTGTCTTTATTACCACCAAAGATATAAGTTTAAAATTTCGGAGAATACTTGGAAGCGAAAAAAGGAAAAGGACATCCGAATTACGCTATTTCTCAATTTTGTGTATGCGATTGAACATTTTAGAGCTCAACTTTCAGTATCTGTTACAGTAAACAAGGTGATAAATTTCAAGTTAGAGTGAAAAATACTTTATGGAAAATTTCTGTATTTTAAACTTAAAGAGAGTATGAAGATTGACTTTCTCACCATGTTTAATAACAGATGTTCGGGGAATTTGGGGCTATTTTGCAATAAAAACAAGTTTTTAAACTTCACTGGTATCCACAGTTTTTCAATGATACCATAAGTTTATAAGATAAGTTCCAAAAGTATGATACTACCTATACTTCGCAATGCTAGAGTCTTACTGAGAGCTAGTTCGAGAACGTCAAACGAGAATTGACTATACTCTGTTTTGCAGTCCATCTTCCTATTTAGCCATTCCTAAGCCTTCTCGTAGGCGTCGCTTTACGAGAATCTATAAGCTACGTCACTTCATGACAAGTTCTCAGTAACCAGTGAAAAACTTATGGAACATCATTTATGAACTTATGCTATGATACTTTATTTGTGACAGTCAAGGTTGTTTGGTTGAAAACAAAAACCAACTACTTTCCATGGTTTTTTAAAAAAAAACCTTCGAAAATAAATCTAACCGAACTTCATATCTCTTGGAAAATTACTTCGCTAACTCCCACACCGGATTTTGAATTAAGGGTATCCTAGACTAGGGCAGCTTTTCAAACTTTTGAATAAATACGTAACATGAACGTGGTTCACGTACAAATAATATTTGTATATAGAAACCCACGGGGTGTCTGACCGTGTCTCATATCATTCTTTGTTATATATTCCATTGTTTTATGGAATTCAAAACGAACCTTACACTAATGAAAACGTCTATCAATATTTGAAGATTGCGGTTCATCTGAGAAGTTCTATATAATTTAAGAATCTTTAAATCTAACCGTGAACTTTGAATAACAGTAAAGTGTTAAGTTTTTTTGGGTTTTTTTACCTCAAAGAAGGCCGAAGACAATAATTATTGTCTGATCCTTCGAAGCCTGGTGGGCCATCTCCGTTTTCCGAGAAATGCCTTTGTCTAAATTGGAATGTTACGGTTTAAATGGTTTTATTTTTCTTAAATTTGTGCTGGTATATTGGCAAAACATTCACGCATCATGTTCCGCAGAAGTTATTAATTATACATAGTTTTCAGACTAGGAGGATTGATATCATTTACACCAGGAGTCCATGCTATTTGGTATTTCACTTTGTCCGCCAAGTAGTCTGGACTACTGGTATCAATCCTCCGATATTTGGTTTTTATTCTTATTTTCTTACATTCTGCAAGGGTTCAATTGCCACATTACTCTTAATTGTCCTTGCTTTAAAAGTTTATAACGCCTAATTTCCACTCCACGCTTAATCATTCTTTATTCAATAGATCTTTAAAACCCAAACACAGACACAGACAAAGGAATCGCAACATCCAACTAAATTTCGGTTGCGTATATTTAATTTTAAATTAAGTTTATTATACTATAATTTATCTTTATATATTATTTTTAGCTGAATTTTAAATTCTAATGACCTCTAAGTTCCAACTATAATTGAAAAATTTCAATAGAAATTTGGTAAAATAAAAATAATTATTTAGCGTTATACGCGGTACTTGACATTCCTTAAGCTGAAGTTCTTTTGTTTTCAGTAATAAACCACGGTCGATTAAGAGTCGTAATAAGAGAAGACGGCGAAATGACAAAGAGAAATTTACCGGTGAAAGGAAATGAAGGCGTTAAACTAATCATAAGAGCAAACCGTGTCTTGACGCATTTATACAATTACGAGTGATTAAAAATTTCAAGGCTAAAAAATGCGCCAGTTATTTCGCGGTTTATTGAGAGAGCACGTGTTCGCAATGAAGAAGCAGCAGTATCATCATTGTCCTATTAACAGCCATGCCTTGCAGCGTAACTAATAATTATTTTGGAACCTTTATGCAAAACAAGCCCCATTAACATTGAATGCGTTTGTGTCAGCCAGAAGTCTAAAATATTTTAATTGTCCTTACACGTAATTAAAGCTCGCTCGCTATCTACTATAACTTTTCATGCCACTGTCATTTACACACAGGGTGTTTCTAATAAGTCTGTCATAAATTAAGGGGGATGTTCTTTTGGGGAAATCGATTTTGAGTCGAAAATGTAACTTCTATCTCCATTTTGCCCTAAATGACACTGCTTTCAAGTTAAGATTGTCAAGAGTATTTTACGGATGACCCCTTCAATTTAATTAAGAAGCTGAAAGACTATGATTTCTAATTTAATTAAGGGGTTATCCCTAAAACACTGAAATCTTAACTCGAAAACAGTGGCCTCGACAGAAGGAGCTCTTTAAGCGTGGGAACCAAATTTATAAAAACGCACGGAAAATAAAACCAAAACATTAGGAAACAATTGGAAAATCAAAGGAAAAGTTCAACGGTTAAAAATGTGTATTAATTACTTCAATGCAAACAGTTAACCAAATCCATAAAAGATATTACATGACTTGTAAAATCTTAAGGGGGTTATCACGAATCCATCCAGAGCATTCGAAAGATAACGTCAAAATAAATTAACGATTATTACTCTGTTTTTAACCTCCTAATCACGCAATTAAAGATGATATAGACGTTTTTCGTAATATTTTTATTGGAACATAAATAACTAAAAAATATCATTAATGTCGCAAAGCAGCGTCTGTCTAATTTTGGATCCTCAGACCTCCACTTCAAATGGTGGACTTTACCAAATTTTCTCACACTGAAATTCCTAGGGACTGCACGTGGTGATACGAAAACTTGTTTTCCTTTTCTTCAGGTTTAAAAACTTTCCATTTTGGGGCATGGGGGAGTGAAAACCCCAAGTGGACATTGTGATGAAAAATGTGACACATTCTAGAAAAATCTCCAGCGTGAAAGGACTCAAAGGAGTAGCTAAAAATAAGTCGGAATTTCTTTTACCAGTGCTGGTGTACCTACATTTTCGATTTATAAGGGGAATCGAAGGTTAGGTATTGAATAAATAATTTCTTGATCAATTAGAAATTAGAGTTTTTTAAATTAAAAAAAAAATAATTTAAGAATGCTCAAATGATGTTCAACTTCAGAAGGATTAAGGGTAAGTAACGTTTAAATTTTACGGTTGTTAATCGCGATTATTAAGAGATATTTCTATTTTTAAATACTATTATTTTAATTATCATCCCGGAAAAATTAATTTTTAAATTAGAAAACCATTTCGCATTATATTTCGTACCGAAATCGTATTGAGGCTGTAATGATAATTTTGGATGAGCTATATTTCAAGGACGTTCGGTACAAGTTTTTTTGGCAGCAAACGCGTTTCGAGCTTCATTGTGAGTTGAATATAAATTGGTGATTATACATGGACTTTATATTTAGAAAAAAAAAGGATTGTGGCTTAATATCCGAGTCTATATCACGTGTTTTATTCGCATTGTCAATGTCACTTAAGAGCATTAGAAAAGGCAGGGAGTTACGTCTAATCTTGAAGTATTAGTGTCATTTGACGTTGACTGTTCTCTAATATAGAAATTCAAGACACGAAACCGAGATATTCAGAAATGAGAAAACTCTTTTAAGAAAACGAAAGATAAAATTAAAAATAAGCGAGGGCTATTAATAATTGATAATCTTTAAATATCTACTCATTATCTTTAATTTATAATTATTTCGATGACACCAAATTTTTAAAAGTAAATATTATGTTAAGAAAATCTCGACTTTTAGTAACTCGTTTAATTTGAAAAACATAATTAGTGTTAGCAATGGTGCAGCAAATTTTAATATTAATTTCAATTAATAAAGCAACTACTAATGAGGGGAGAGTTTGAAAACAGGTATCTATATATCAAGGATGATTAAGCGTGGAATGGAAGTAGATCTTTATAAAATTGAATAACAATTAAGAATATTGTGATAATTTGAATCTGAATTTAGTTTACGTGTTTAACATAACATCTAATTATTACCATCTAAACCGTTAGTGTTGAAAACCCATAAAATTCTTTCAAAAACGAATGACAAAAATTTACGCGTTAATATAGTCTAATATTGACAAGTCATTTATTCACTTATTCATAGCATCGCATTCATTCATTCATTCATTCATTCATTCATTCATTCGTTAAAACAAAACACTAGGAAGTAATATAATTAATTAATATAAGCAGGCATATTTGAGGTAATTAGTTTTACCTTTTAAGGTGCACTAGCCTGAAAAGCGGGCTGGCCGACATGGTATAACAACTTCGATCGCGTGCTTCTGGGCGCCAAAAAGTGAATCTTTGTTTTAAATTATTCATGCGCGAGCGATTCACGCTACGATTTGGCGCGAGAGAATAATTTCCCCCCTTATCTATTTCACCCTAAAGATAAGAATGGGTCGACGTTATAAAACTATATTAGGCGGACCCCGTAAGAAACTCCAGAAAGAGAAAATGACTTATGTGACAGTGAAAAATTATCTTCAATCGGGTTGGTTGAGAGCCGAGCTAGATTAAAGTTGAGGTAGCGGATCTTTTTTTTAAGCAATGCCAAACAAGTCTGGCAGCTCTGGCAGGCTTAACGCTAACAAGAATTACTAATTGAGATGATCGTCAAAAGTGGGAACAGTTTCACGCCATCTGGTTTAATGTTACAGTACTGGTTATGGTGATCCACTTTAACCCCTTATACACTCTTCAGACGTATGCGCAAAATAAATCTTATTTTAAGCCAACTAATGGCGTTTTCCTTTGGGTCCTCGCGGAGTGCTCCCATGGAGGAATAAAACTAGGAGATCCTATTCTTCAAAAACAGTCTTTAACGAAGCTGGAAACTACTACTACCATTTTTATTGCTCCTTGGGAGCGCTCCGCGAGGACCCAAAGGAAAACGCTATTATTTGTGTTTAAAGGGATACTTCCGGCCTAGAATATATTCTTTTTTAATTGAAAGAGTGTATAAAATAATGAATATATCAATTTGAACCATGTTTCTATCTACAATATTAAAGAAGATACGGGCAATTAAGTTAGGCTTTCCTGTAAAGCACTGGGTAGCACCCCTATTGGACGTCTAGTACTACCTGACGGATTCGTTCAATAAGGATAGTCCCTAGTGCTTCGCGGGAAAGCCTAACTAGCAGTGTCTATAACAGAAACTTAATTGAAAGTATCTTCTTTAATATTGTAGATAGAAACATGGTTCCAATTGATATATTCATTATTTTACACGCTTTTTCGATTAAAAAATAAATAATTCCAGGCCATAGTATCCCTTCAAATTATGCCAAATAACACTGAATTGAACTTGTTGCGTGAAACACGAACCACAGTTTATGAAACAAATTTTGGATTATTAAACCATGCTGATTTTTACGCCTCATCTGAAGAGAGTATTAGCGTTTGGAATTACACCATTATTATAGTTAAATCCAGGATTACAATTGTCACTCAGAAAGCATTGTTTGTTCATTCTCTACCGTTTTTGAACTGTTCCTTAATCTTAACTTACTGCTGCATCCATCGTGTAAAACTTTAAAACGCTAAGCAAAAGCCATGAAAAATGGGATGAAATTTTAGGCGAAAGATAATTTTTTAAACCTACTTTTTATATTTAGTTTCTTTCGTGATTACTTAGGCATGCATACTTTGTATTTTTTCAAGACACAAATTAACAGTCAAGGTATAAAATCACGTAACTTTTTCTCAAACAAAACAGAGTTCTGTTCAGCCCTGAAGTTTATAACGGGAATGATGGAAAAATCAAATGCCAAGGATTCGAAATGAAACGACATCGATAGGCCTACAATCATCCAAAATGGATATTTAATATAATTGCAATGAAAAAAAAGTGAGCAGTGGTTGAATGTATGTTATAGTTTTGTCTTGGGCGAGTATAACCGCTTTCAGTTTCTTTCATTCGTCAATAAAGGCGACGGTGACATCATGTCTATTAGAATCAAACTATAATACGTCGATAAAAGGCTTAGAGAACCCTCCACAGATGATTGTTTTCCAATTGATAATTTCAAAATGGTTTTAACACGTGCCCAAAGCTCCCTTCCCCTCTGATTCTCTTTCTCGTGTTAAGAGACACGGGTTGCGTCTCTCAAGATTGTGAATTTTCCAGCGAAATTTTTTCGATTATCAAAATATTGTTTTTATTAACGAAAAGATATTGATTGATAAGGAACTATTGATTAAAAAACGTCAAGGGATGGGTAGGTAAACGGAAAAATATTCAAGTCAAGTACCGCGGTGTCTTATAAAGACCTATTGTAAAGTTCAACTACAATCAAATTTATGGCAGATCATCGCCAATTATTAATTCAAGTGCGAGGTTACATTTACGTTAGCACGACCGGTACAATGAAGTGTTTCGAAAAATCAAAATTATTCATCTCAGTTAGTTTACAAAGGGTTATAGTGACGTCATTCATGGCTTTTTACTAGTACAGAAAATACTAGTATTTTATTATTTTATATTTATTTATATTATAGGGTCATGTAGGCACTAAGCCCAAACAAGGTTGGAGTAAAATCAGCTAGCGTGTGAAGTTTTGACCTATACTTAGGCTTATACCTAAACTGAAATGTTTTCCCCTAACTTAACGAAGGCAAAAGTGTGGTACTAAGAGGGGAGGAGCTATGGGGACGTGACGTCAATATAGTTAGTCTAAATTGTATGCCCTGAGCTGACGACTTCCAATATGGCTGCCAAAACCGAGGTAAGAGATAGGAGGGTGTGCCATCACGAGAAAGTTTGTAGTAGCAGATATGCAAAATTACAATTATGCACTATAATTAGTAATCTTTCATAAAAGCGTAAATATTCAATACACCACTTCAAAGGGAGAATTCAACACTTGATTACGCACATAGTCTTCACTTGAACAAAATGTACTCCCAGTTATGAAAGAAAGACCTTCAAATGGTAAATGAATTTCGAGGTCGTTTCGTAAGTACAGAAGTACGAAGAATTTCGAGCACATAAATGTTAAACAATTTGGAAAATCATCATCAAGCGTATATACTATACTTCTCCCTTTGACATAAAAAACAACCTGATATATAAACGTCGTAGCACATAAATGTTATCTGCCAGTATAAAATTAAGTGTATGATTACATAAATGGATAAGCCAGTGGGAAGACGATTAATTCAAATATCATACGCGGACCTCGTGCTCACATAAATGTTATTGCACGACAATTCGTACGGATACAGAGCTAAGAAAGATAAAGCTTTATAACCAACGTCATAGATTTTTTTCCTTTTCATTTTTCGAAAAGAAAGAACATAAGCGATTATCTTTTACAACATAATCTTATAACGACTTTTTTATGTTCTTATGTTCGTTTACATCGCAGTTAAGTAGGAGAACATAAAAACATAGAAGTAACGATTCAAGTCCATACTCGAGCTATACCTGGCTATATCTCAAAATCAATAATTGGGTTAGAAGGAGTCAGGTGTCAGGGATTTGGATTTGAGACACGTGGTTGTACAAAACCAAGAAACTATTTGAGACCTGAAAACATTCGAATAGCCAAGGGTGTTTCTGATAAGTCTGGCATAAATTAAGAGGGATGTTCTTTGGACTATTTTGAGTCGAAAATGTTCTATGATATTTTTCCGTCCCTGTCACTGTTTTTGAATTATGATTTGAGTGTTTTAGGGATGACCCCTTAATTAAATTAGAAATCAATGCCTTTCAGTTTTTTAATTAAATTTAAGGGATCGTGCGTAAATTACTCCAAACGGTGGCCAGGACTGCAAAATGTCATAGGACAAATTCGGCTCAAAATCTCCCAAAGAACATCCCCCTTATTTTAGACAAAACTCCTCACTGCAGAAATTGTCACTAGATCTTAGAGTTAATAAATTGATGCGATGAAAAAGTGGAAAACCAATTTGAAAAACATCAGAGTGCTGTTTTTCAAATACTGACGTCAGTCAGCCTCCTTCGTGCCCTTTAATGTTCCCTATCCGGAAGTAACGCTAGAAAAATGTGCTACTTGTATTTTTCAGAAATGAGAATTTAACGGAAAAAGAGATTTGACTTGATCGAAACTCGCGCGTGGACTTTATTAAATTAAACAGCCAGATAGGATGGCGTCGACGTTACATGAAAGAGACGCCTAATGAAAATAGATAACACTCTCACAGCACGTTTCGCAATTTACTTCCAATCTTCCGAAATATGAAAAAGCCCTTGGCGACAGAAAAAGCACATAAGACACTATCCGAGAGAATCTCGAGTGCTTCGAAGTATCAGGCGATACACATAAGTGTTTGCTTGATTGTCTTGTAGGAAATTTTTTTTCTTCACATAACAGACAAGTGGTTTAATGGCCTCATTACGTTTATCGCCAAAGATTATCATTTTATGTGCCACATAAGTTCATTTCTCAAAAATTATTATTTTTTTATAGCATTGGATTACTCGATATTAGCGTATTTTAGAGTGTTTGACTATTTATAACACTAGTTAAATAAAGACTAAAGAATATAATCTAAAATAAGGTAGTACCAAGAGTACTTCGCGCTTCTTCGCAATTCACATAAGGGGGATGGAAGTAATGGATTTATCACTGCGGCTATTAGGAAGTGAATGGTTTTGGGTCCAAATTCCACAACTGCATATAGAGCACGGTGTTTACAATTTTGGAGCTATTTATAACGCAATAAATAGTCTATTTTCGACACCCTCTGACTATTGATAGTTTTTATTGTTCGGGGCTAGAGAAAATTGCACCCCTCTATCTCAGTTGCCACTTCAGTGCAATATTGTCACTCAACTTGACAGTCAAACCTTCTGTGAACCATAATAGTGAAGTATTAATTCAAACTGAACTATCAGCCTTCCTCATAAACATACCCTTTGTCTTACAGGGTTTACAAACCTTGAAATAGAGAGTGATAGATTGGTACATAAACATTTTCAGAAAGCGTTTAGAACTGATGTTAATTATCATACAGAGGGTCAGTTTGGGCCGTTTTAAGTACCGTAACACCTTATAGCTCGCAAATTCTATGAATGTAATAGTGAATAAGGTGGGGGGTAAAACTCTGCCTCCCGTCTCGCTTTCTGGCGCCTGCTCTGTAGTCATTTTGTATCATGAGAGTGCGCAGAGACGGCAATGTATCAATCCCCTTGTATGTCCCGATACTGAGGGTTGTCTATACCCCCTATTTACATCGAAAAGGTCTATTACCCACCCATTTTGCCTCCAAAGATAATACCAAATAATTAGGTAGGCGCTACAAAATCTCTTGCCGCTTATGTAGGGATACGAAAATTTTACGCTCTTTCACTGGCAAGATGCGAAATCCTTCTAATTTATCATTTACTGAAACTACGACTTAGATAATAGGGAATGCTCGTAATAATTTATTGCGTGGGTGGGTATGGTACCTTATCAACCTTTTAAAGATAATAAACAAATGTTTCATTCCGGCAAGAAAGGGTATGTACCTGTACGAAGTTGATACGAGAGAGAAAGACTATTTGACCCGCTACTAATGGTTAGCGAGTGGTCTTGCGCCACGTGACTTGAATTTATTCACGTTTCAACCTCTGGGAAGTTCCGTAATCAATTAAGCACTTGAGATTGAAACTCTCGAAATAGAATTTGTTCGTTGATTAAAGATCGAAGATAGCGAAGGATGAGACACACCGCGGCAAAAAAACCTCGAGGTGATAACTTTCCAATAAGCCAAGTCTTAAACGAAACAACTTGACCCCGATAATAGAATTCCGCCCTTGTATTGTGTATTTAGCGAGATTATCATTACGAGAGAGAAGTTAATGACTCTCTTTATTCAAACTAAAGATACCTTATCGAGATTCCTATTGCACTTGCTAAGCTACGCCTTGGGTTTTAAGGGTCTTACTTAGGGCCTACGTGGAGTGGTCCCGCCTTAAAATTCGGACTTTCCTGACCAATTCCGTCTGTAGGGAAAGTTAGCAAGCCAATATGAAATTTTACGACATTTCAAGTCCATTTTTAAAATCAATGGCATTGACAAAGTTTTTCCAGGTACTGTCGTAACCCTGACTGGGGTTTTGGTTTTGGTTTTTAGTCGTACATATCTAAAGAACTCCTACTGCAGGGGCCTCTTAAATGTCAAAAAGAATGACTTTCATCTCAAACTCACTCCATAGCGAGTTTCTAGGTTCAAGGTCACAGTAACAAGTTCAGTTCCCCCATCCCAAATAATAACCTATAGGCAAATTTGAATAAACCTGAACGCGAATTACGTAATATTTGTACTTATATAAACTGTTATGTCCATAATTTAATAAAAAAATAACTGAATTAAAGTTAACTAAAGGCTAGAGACAATGGCGCGAGACCACGTGCATCAGAATAAATTCCATCTTTTCTTCAAGCGTAATCACTTGGTGAAATTTGCATCAATAGTCCCCAAGTTAGACACTAGAAGTAGTTGAATCGATGTGTATTTAATTTCAAAATGAATAGACTTAGATAACTTCGCGGTAAAATGGAAGAAACTCAAAATACACGACTATTTCTACATGCATCACTATCTCTTTCATTTTCTCGTGTTATTTGTTCGTGTGCTTAGAAATCCTTTTTTATAACTAATCAAATCTCACACTTAAAGGGTTGTTAAGTTAGCGATAAAGGTGACGAAGGCGTGTTTTTATGGAGCATGTGTTTGTTCCGCCTTCGATAAAAAAACATGTATTTTATCAGTATATTATAAGGAAAAACACGGCTTTGTAAATGAAAATTGCTGGCAATCATCCAATGTAAAGGATTTATTGTATTCAAATCTGAAGTATGGGGTTTAAAATCACTTATCGCAACAGTGTTAAGGAGGATTTTCGTGTGATAATGTGAAGATCTCTTTAGAATACATGATCCAGGTAACTCATTTTGTATCAACCTCAACGTGGGTTGCTACTATGAAAGTGTTGACAGAAACCAACCCCCTGTCAAAATATTTACGGCGGTTATTTTCCAATATAACCACGTATAAACTGTTTTCATAAAGAGAATTTAGTACATATATATATGGTTGACGTAGTGCTTTAATTTGAATAAATTGAGAATCATTTTGAATATCTCGATGAACTGAGAGTGCCAATAATAATTAGAAGCCATTACTCGTAAAACCAAATATGGTTCAAGCGCCTATTAATCACTTTACAAATTGAGATGAGATACTGTCAAATTTGCGTGTCAAGCTATCAGTCGAATAGGCTATTAAACCTTTCAGTATATCAGTCAATAAATTTATCAAGACAGACTGACAAAATTAATCACCCATCAAGTTAAGGCAGGCTTTACGAACTAAAGGAAGTGGAGAAAAAAAGTCTTCAAGGGACTAAACTCACCCTCCACCGATACTGAACGTGACTTTCTTGAGAGAAGCGAGCCCGCAGTTCTCGTCGCCGTTGAAGTCCACAATTCCGCCGGAACTGACAGAGCGTCCGAAAATCAATCGACCCCTGGTCACGGAAGCCGCGGGTCGACCGTTAATCGAATACGATTTGACCGAAGACGAACGATGCAACGGTGGCTCATTCCCACGTAACGCGGAATAGGAGACAACGGGCTCCGGGTCTAACCTGATACTCGATCGGACGCTCGGCTCTTTAGGCCCGCAAAAAATCATTTAAATACGAGAAAATTAGCCGAAGAGAAAAATCGGCCCTCAAGAGCAATTTAAGAGTTTAATGGCAAATCTAAAACGCGTTAATGTCTCTCTCTCTCCTTAACTCTCGGAAAAACAAAATAAGGCAAACTCGACTACCGACTATTTCGATGGGATGATTATACGAACAGTCAAGCATTGACGAAGCGAAGAAAAAAATGCTTTTGGCTTCGGAAAACTGAAAGAAGAAAAGAGCCAAGAAGACGTCGTCTATCTTATTAACACTCTTACATCGGCGATAACGGAGTTTAAAGTAGAGCGCGCGCGATTCTACCCAAAGCCATTGGTGTTGACGAATTTTCCAATCCCCCTCGCGACGTCTATCTTCTTTCCCTTTGTACAAATTAGTCTAGAGGAGCTAAAACGATCAAAGTAATTGACAAGATTGTTGAATCGCTGGCAGTCGACGTCTTTAGAATGTACCACTTGCTCGAATATACTTCTTTTACCCTTCACCTTTATTAAACTTCGATCAATCCCACGGCTACTCCAGCATTCATAAGATACGTTCCATAAGTTACTGAGAGCTTGTCAAGAAGTGACGTAGGTGAAACGTCATAGATTCTCGTTAAGCGACGCCTGGTGAGGCGCTGTCAAAAGCCTAGTACAGACTAAATAGGAAGATGGAGTGCCAAACCTCGAGCAGTAAAATTCTCGCGTCGTTTTCTCAGTAAGTCTCTAGCAGTACGAAGTATAGGTACTTATGGAACATCTCTTATAAACTTATGCATCAATGTAGTCTAACAATAAAATACACTATTCAAGGACCATATTCAGTTCCTATTCTTCAAGAACGGTTTAAATTCTTCCTCAAAACAACTGATTTGAATTTTTAAGCAAAATGTATAAGGAGAGGTAAACAATATTGAGGAGAGGAAAGTGGAGTTTTAAATTACGTCCTTGAACCACGGTGGGGGAGGCATAATTGTTATTTATCTCACAACGCTTTCTATAACTGGCATTAAAATTTGATTATTCGCCTTCGAAAACCCTAAAATATGTAACGCGTCCTTACAACAGCAGATAAAGTACTCAAGAAGCCGCTAAGAAATCAAAACATAGACCTCCAAGTACATTTCCGATGCTTTAGTTATCGCTGACCCACTAACCAACATTGTTAACCATGAAAAATTGAAAACATTTCAGTTTCGGGTCCTATAAAACGGTACCACACTGTCACTTATCACTCTCCAAAGGTAACCCGCCTTTAAAAGGCTTGTTAATAACGCACCTTCAAATTACAGATAAACTTTATCAAGGAGGCTCTTAAGTTTTATGACATCTTAGTGAAAGTAATGGAAAGTCAATTATGTTTTAAATTATCGCGAACTAGCAAAGCTAAGAATTTCGTGTCAATTTGGACACTAGACAATGTCTTATTGGCCCACCCCTATTATTAATGATATCAACCACGATGCACAAGTTTTGATCAAATTCGGTAACATCAAGAACAAACAAACACACAAACAACTTTCTGAAACATAAGATTTTCTGGGAATGAGAATCCTTAAACAGTTGCGCTTGTACGTCACTGAAATGGAAGACAATCTCACCACTTTTGGTGTTGTGTTACGTTACTTTAGTCGCAAATAAAAGGCTACCCGCACAGCCTAAGAGGAAACTAGACCCTCATGAACCAACCGATACCATTTCGCAGGAGACCAGCTTGTTGGAATTTTCTATTCTTAAAGAAAAAAAAAGAAGCATGAGGGCGGTCGGTCGGTCTCGAGGAACTTCTAAGATCTCAGTTAGATAGATTCTAAAAATAAGTTGGCCCCTTCGACCTTTCCCCGACTCCCAGATCGCTCGTCAAAAGGATCTCCCCGTGCTCAAGACTTTTTTTTAAGGGTGCGAGCTAGAGGATACCAGCACTACCAGGGCGGAATTGCGGAGAACTGGCGCTTGTTTACAGTATGCCCGTCTCAAATTCTTGAACTGTCTCTTCCCCCCATGCGGGGGTTTAAATCCTCAGGGAAATAAGCCAAGGGTGGGAGCGGAATTAGTATGTAGAGTGAAAGAGAGGTTTCGCTACCCGCCTAGATGGTGAGGGAGAGCTAAGATCAAGGATGGTTTGTTGCACGTTCAACGCTGTCCGCTACCTTTTGTTATTAAGCCCATTCCACGCAACTAAACCCAGGCTGATGGTGCTTTCTCAGTGTCAAGTCTACATGATCCACATACTGTTATTGTACGAGCATGGAATGGCGGCGCTTTACGATGTACCGGTAAAAGAAACAAGTTTACCATCGCGCGGCGAGGGATTCAATACTCTGAAAAACGGTTTAACACCACTGGTCATCATACACCGTAATATTTCAGGAACGAATAAGACCATTTCTATTTGAACTTAGAAGGATAAATTAGTAAGAAAAAGGCCGCTATCTCGGTTTTTTGTGCCTCAACTGTAGGCTTTTTGCTTCATGGAGGTACACGTAGACTACGATGAATTAACCCCCAAGTGTCAATAAACTCTTATTTTACCATTGAAATGATCTATTTACCTAAACATCCTTAGGTGGATGCATAAAGGACGTTCCTCTAAACGCCACTTTCCTGGATTTTCGCATGTCTCACACGGCAGACACTACGATCAAGCGTACAAAGCAATGGCATGGTGTTGTACCCCTCAAAGCCTAGCTTTTACGTCACCTTATAGGTAATATGGTAGTAGGAAGCTACCGTAGTCAGTCAGACCTCTTTGTAAAGACGTGTGCATACTGTATAAGCCAGGGAAATTGAAAGGTATTCTTCCCCAATAAATCGATGCCATAAACTCAAAGCATGGACTGCTCGATAATAAACAGTTTCATTGGCTGGCTTAAAATCTCATTTCTTATCGGTCTCTGGGAAGCGTACGGCGCTTTTATATTACCACGTAAAAATGCGGGTGCAAGCATTTATGTTAAAATGTAATCTTTCACATTGCGTGAATTCGCGAAATTTTTGGACCATTGTAACGCGATTCAATAGGGGAATGAACGTATCAAAATCCTAAAATTTCCATTTACAAATAAACCATTCTATTTTCTGGTACAATACTAACAATGAAAGGAATTTTGGGGTGTAAAATATATAAAAAAATTGTTATAAATTTCATATTTATACGGTGTTAAAATTAATAGTATTTTACTTTGTTTGGTAAGCAGGAGAATATTTATAAGTAAGCAGGAATGAATAACAGTAAATCACCATAAGTGCATAAGATATGTTTCATAAGTTTGTCACTGGTTACTGAGAGCTTGTCATAGTTCTCTTAAAGCGACGCCTGGTGAGGCGCTGTCAAAGGCTCAGTACAGACCAAATAGGAAGATGGACTGCAAAACCGAGTGTAGTCAATTATCGCGTCATTCTCGAGCTAGCTCTCAGTAAGTCTAGCATTACTAAGTATTCAAGCATAGTACTTATGGAACATATCTGATGAACTTATGGTCTTACTCTTATAGCCCAAGGTGCGTCCAATAACGCCTGTTATTTATTCCTGCTTCTTCAGAATTAATTCCTGGTTCTAATTGAAGACGTTACAAATTAGGCAGGGGGAGTCACGGATGTTGTTATTACAGCCTCCTTTACGACGGTAGTTACACACGCCAGACCCTGATTGATGAAATATGAACGATTACACGTTCATATTTATACGTTCGTCTCCTAAAGGCTTGTGTGGCTTCTCGAAGTATCTACATTGCTCATTCTGGTTGTAAAAGTGTACTTGCTTGTTCTATCACACTAGCCTGTAATATCTCAATGGAACAGGCTCGTAAGAGCGGGAACGCGTGCGGGAGGCTTTTTTCCCTCCAACTGTCATTTTACCAAACGAACGGAAATTAATGGCGCGCCGTGTTCGTGATGCGTGCAGAACCCTCGTTACCCATCGAATATGGTACAATAGAGTGTTTAAGTTACCCATAAAAACGAGAGCCGATAACGCCTTCGTCTGGAATGATCCCGGATTTTCCGGTTAAAAATCGTTAGACGAAAATCAACCCGAACATTAAAGTCTTATATCAAGGCCATGCCCCTATTGCGTTATCTAAATGGGCATAAGTGTGCGTACGCTGGTTAGGTTTAACTATTCACTCCACATCTGTGACTATAGTTTTACTGCGAAATGTTTTAGACCCCATGTTCTTTGTGACACTTTCCGCTCAATTTACCCATAGAACAGACCCATTAATTTATAGCAGACTTATCAGAAATACCCTGTATTGAACGTTCAATCTCAGCCCTCGATGTGAGACCGTCGGGACGTATTGGCCTTCATGGGCCAGAAGTTTGCCTTTTAACTTAAACTCTCTATAGGCTAGTAACTCAGTCTGAGGTTGAAAAGTTCTTCACGCCTCTTTTAGACCAGAGCCACCACTCTCTAGACAGAAAGCAATCACGAAACTCTTGAGAGCTAAAATGCCCTAGCCTATATGAATGAGGATCTCCAAATTCTCCTCCCATCACAAATGTTTTAAAATAATGCCATAAAACTGTAACACGTTAAAAATTCCCATGATTTGGTTTAATTTAAATCCTTCTCTTCCTGGACATTTTCACACAAGAGTTTTATCTATTTTTAAAAGAACAGCGGCAGCTGCTGTCATAAAGAAAAGCATTTTTTTCTGATGCGTGTCCCCTTTTAAGGAAGAGAGGCCTGATTTAAAACATTTTTATTTATTATACTAGCCTGCAGTAATCTGCTTCCCAAAAAATTGAAATTTTTTTAGATTCGCCTCATCTGACATGAAAATAAATGACGTAGAGATAGTTCTTTATGGAGAAAGACGATACGTAACACTAAGAGAAAGATTATCTTAAAGAAACCTTTCAAAGAGAGCTAGCTAGTTGATGGTACAGTTACATAGTGACTGAAAGATTGGATATCAGAGGAGTTTAAAGAATTTTCCGGATCCACCTTCGATTTTTGAGTTTTTAGAAGCGTCAATCAAACCTACTACCAACGTTTTATAAGAGAATCCTTTGTCTCTGATGTCATTTTCTTTAAAAGTAGCACTTAAAACCTCTCTAAATCGGGTGGGGTAGGTACTTGTCTGACCATAAGTTTATATGATATGTTCCATAAGTATAACACTACCTATACTACGTAATGCTTGAGACTTACTGAGAGATAGCTAGAAAACGACGCGAGAATTGACTACACGCAATTTTGCAGTCCATCTTGCTATTTAGTCTGTACTTGACCTTTGACAGCGCTTCACCAGGAGTCGCTTTACGAGAATCTATGACGATTCACCTACGACACTTCATGACAAGCTCTCAGTAACCAGTGACAAACTTATGGAACAAATCTTAGGAACTTATGGTCTGACTAAGTTCGAATCACTTCAGAATATTTACAGCGTTCTTTATTCGAATAATTTTAGTAACTATAATTAACTGCAGCCTTCCTAGGACTTTAATCGATGCCGTATTGTCGATTAACCCGTTAAAACATGCAGGAAATTCTTTCCTATGAGAGAGATATGACCCTGAAACTTTTGGCAACGTTATCTTTGGTTAAATTGAGTTTGAAAGCCACCCAAGAATTATACACCATGCACGCTATTCACGCATACAAAATTGGTCCTTTCATTAAATCTTATCAAAGCAAAGAATGCCGACTCTCAATATATAAACGAACGAAGTTATCCTTGAATACCCTTAGAGAGTTGAGTGAAAAATGACACCCAAATGATTAGCGAATTATTTCAACTTTAAGCATAATATAGTTTTTAAGGATCAATGAACCGTAATATTGGTTTTTATCTTGACCTAATCAACTGAAAACTTTAGCTAGCTTCCTAATTGCATTGGCAGTCCTCGTTGTTAAACACAGAGTTCGTTTGTGTTGAACTCAATGAACCGACCATTAAAGCGCTTGCAATAGTGTCTAACCCCTCGATTGGTTTTAACCTTCCTAAACACATGAAAAACGTACTTCGTTCCAAATGTCACTGACAATTTGCGCTGTCACGCGCGGGTTAGTTCCAAATGGGTTGAACTCAATCAGCCCAGAATTAAAGCTCTAACAACAGGACTGTTGTACTGGCGTGTTTAAAGTATGTGCCCCCTCGATTTAACCACAACGTGGTTTATTTGGATTGGCATTATTAAGTCAGGTTTGTAAATTAAAAACCAAGCTTCCGGTAGCCCCCCGAATTACCATAGCGACAGGGAAACTGATATTTAAAGGGCTTGATGAATATTTAAATAACAAACGTGTCATTAACTTACTCGTTTCGATGAGAAGCTGGGTAATCTCCTTCTAAATAAGGTTCCGAAGAGCATTCACCCGAGGATAGCGAATGTCTTTCGGTTACTGCTCGGGTTACGGCTGCTGGAATCAGTTCGTTTTGACCAACCGCGGTTGTGTTGAGGAGGACCGGCGGGCAAGGCGGGGAGTTCGAAGGGCAGTCCGCTTGAACGCTGACACTAACGGTACCGTTGGCTTCAATAGGGTTGAGCGGCGTGATTTCAGTACCACCGACGGTCATCTCGATGTCCGAGTCGATTCCTCGGTCCAGATCCATGTAGAAAGAGTCTCTGGAGTCGCTGGATCCTCTTCGCAAGCGTAGGCTGAGGTTGATGCTTTGATCATCGTCCGAAACCGACATCTCACGAAACCCAACGCCGCCGAAAAATTCATTTGAATCACCGCGGACCCGAGTGACTGTTTTTGTCTCGCGCGTTCACAGTTAGGTTAATCACTTCGCAATCCCGGATTATAAGCGATTAACTTTAGGTTCCGATCTGACACTTATCGCGCCAAACACGCGCCTTCAAAACGTTTGACAGTTGCAATCTCGGCTTTTGGCCGCGGTATAAAATTCTTCCAGGGTGCCATTACGAAAAGTGACGCCATCTGAACCGAGAGAGCCTTCGTGCTCTCCACTGCTGCGCCGTTTCACTCCTCCCTTTAGGTTTTCCTTCCCCCCGTCACGATGGATAGTTGCAGAGACAGGGAAGAGATTTTAGGAGGCGAAATGGGATTAGAGGTGGTGGGGATTATAGGTTTCTGCTTTCAGCCGCCACACGTCACTCACGGAAAATATATAAATGAAATATATTATAATTACAGCATTGTGAATCAATACTATTACACTGGAAAAACAGCGTAAGCAACCAGGCTGAGAGATAGGTCGGTGGCTCTGAACAAATATCCGCTTTAAAAATTAGATTGGCCAGTTTAAAAGTTGAATCCTGGGGGGGGGAGGTCACTTAAGTAGAAACGCTCCAGACTTGCCCATGTTAAGTGGACAATATCCATATTTTTTTAAATTAAAATTCTTGCGCTCTACTGGTTTAGAAAATCCTTATTTCTACAAAGATAAATTGATATAACCTTACCAACTCTTCCTTTCAGAAGATATTTTTATCATTATTAACCTTTAGACTTTGACATTTGTGCAAGTTCTAGGCCTATTTATATTTTCTTTCAAGTTACACTCCTTTAATTCACTCTATGTCCCTACAGGGAAAATATAGCTTATGAAGGTGCCCCTGATATTTCGCTTTCTACTTCCGGTTTAGTCATAAACTTATTACTTCTCTAGTTCCTATTTCGAAGGAGAAAGCTAGAGCAAATAAATATATCTTTAAGTAAAAATATTTTATCTATCAAATATAGTAAATTACAATATGATGTGTTCAGCTAAGAACTTCGTTGGGTTTTTTAAGCAATAAATAACAATAAAATAAATATTTTTTAAATAAGATCCTTCATGAAGGGCATACTCTGTCTCTAATAGTTAAAACCCTAGTTTCGCGCGGCCCACTATAGATAATCTCTTTATATTAGCTTTGCAGTTAGGGAAGGAGTCCTTGCACAAAACGGTCGACTGTGTTAGGGATCCCAAGTCCGCGGCTTCCTTGAACCAGCTTGTAAAAGTTTTGTTTTTAATCGTATCGGTTTCCATAAATCTGAAATGAGCATAAAAAACATAAACAACCTAGGCAACCGAAACAGCTTGGATCATATCAGGGAAACATAGAAGGGACACTGGGAATTCTGGTGATGCCACGATGATACTTAGCAATGTAGGCGGAGCTACTATCCAGGACCGTCGAGAGAGGGGGCAATTCGGTCAGTTTTTCCAGGGCCCGTACCTTCTATGGGACTCGCTCGGGTCACCTGTAGGGATGTCTTGGTAGGGCCCAACGACTTCATCATTTTCCCCCGGGGCCTATAAACTCTCTCGACAGCCCTGCTCATATCATATTCCTTTGTTGACGTCAATATAGCTGACATCGCTTAGGTTTCATACATGATACAGCGAAAGCGGAGAGTCGGAGTCCGCGCGTGTCGCTTCTACATTTTTCTACTAGAATCCATAAAAATGCAATCACTACTTTCAACTAAAAAACAGACACACACACAGAAAAAATCCAACACTGTGGCATAATCAGTTTGGCAACCAAATAAAAACAGGGTCAAGGAATGGTAGGTTTCTACGCGTCACACCTTGGAAACCATCGAACACCTATTATTGAAACGAAGACTTGACTATAGTTACCTGAAGAAATCGTTGACTCGCATTCCGTAATCACCGTAAAAGACGGGGTCAGCGCAACACTCGCAAACCATCAGGGACAGACACTTATTATTATCCAATTTGAAGATCATCTTAAAATAGGTTTCACGTTTGTCAACTACTTCGTAGTTTACATCGCGGACGTTGAAAGGCTCGTAGGTAATTTGGTTTACGTCGTAAGTGGCGTATTTGGTGACCGCCTTCCCGAGTAGTTTCGACCCTAGGTCCAATTTATGGTTGTCCATATTTTCTAAGACGTACTTATAAGGGGCACTTAATACGCTCCAATGAACCACCGCTTCATTTAGGTTTATCATTAATTGGAATAGGATATATTTGTTTAAGAGCATAACGTAAGACAATGTGGAAAACATTTCGTTAATTACAATGCTCGTTGTGAGTCGACTGGACTACTTGGTGATAAACGCTTCGAGAATATTGAAGTCGTAACAACGCCACGTTATCTTTAATATGTTTAGTTCGATAAAAAATGGATAGAGAATATATTTTTTAACTTTTCCCCATTTTCCCAAATATTTTTTTATGATTTAATTCTGTTTTCCGTTGATGATAGTTTATTTTCGACGCCATGGAGAAATATTTCGGGAAACAAAGCTTTACTTTAATGCTATTTAAGTCATCTTCAAATATCACTCCAAAAGTGCTACTCCAAGCGAAAAGCAAATGGAAAACGGAACAATATTTAATGTTCCTTATTTTATAAACGTCATAACCTTAGTTAAGTAACCCCGTTGGTATTTTGCGTGGAAAATGAACTTTGGAGTTCATTATCTTCGACTTCAATGTTAAGAGTAAAATACGAGCATTGATTATTTCTTTAATCACAAATTATTTGGGTGTTTGGTCCACGTAAACGTTGCCAAGTTTTAAAACCGGTGTTTTTGACTGTCGTAATATTAGAAAAATTAAATTCAAAATGAAGTTATCGGCAACTCGTTACCTATTCATACTTATCATCGTTTTAAGTATATTAAATCCCGTGTATTGTATTTGGGCTGCAATTTCGGATTGGATGTCGCGTAATTTTCCCGGTGTATCCGGAACCCGGTTTTCAACTGCCGTTCGTGCACTTGGAAATATAACGAGTAACGAAACGTTACAACGACGAATCGCTGAAGAAAATTATCACGAGAAATCCCAAGTGATAGCGAATGACACAACCACTAACCCAACGTTTCACTTAATAACTGAAAGTCAAAGTACTTACGACAATGGAACATCAACGCAACTTCCTACGTTCATGCGCGACACACCCAGTTCCGTATCTATTGACGAAGAGAACAACAACAACGGGTTTGGACAGTTCTTGGATACTTCACAGCTACCTTTCGATGACAATTCGAGTATTCGTACAAGTACCGTTAGTACCACGTCAGTGATACGGGACATTGAATGGCCGTCGCATCCAGATGAGATTGAGGACAGCACTGCCGTTATCAACGCAACATACGAGCCTGAAACAGAGTATATTGCAGGTTCAGCAGTCCATAATGAGGCTGAAGAAATCGATTCCCTTGCAAGTTCAACAGTTCGCTATGACACTGAAGAAATAGAATACAATCTGTTGACTCAAGGCAATTCTACGACTTCATATCCCAACACAACCTATGAGCCTGAATTGAACTTCACAACGTACGCAGCAGTTCTTAACGACTTTATAGAATCAAACCGTGCGTCAACATCGTTTCCGGAAGTAATTGAGGAGCATAGTGATGATTATATTATAATCACGGATACAAACGTTACAACGATGCCACAAATTCCTATGGTACACGATGATCAGACTATCATGCCTACTTGGAGTATAGTATCTACGCCTATTGTTACTGAACGCACTTCGGAAGAAACTACGGTAAATACAACTCCCATGGTGCTTGAAAGTTTGTCGAACATAAAACTTGCGGGCAACGGTTCAACAGAACCTTCAAGTATAAATGATAACGATATGGTTTTACCACTTGACGAAATCGAAATTCCGGATGAAAATTCTACAACGTCCATATACGAAAATATGAAAATTAACAGTAGCATTGAAGATAATGAAACGTATTCAATCTCTCCTCTAATAAACGATAGTTCATATTCAGTTCAAAATGAAACTTTGGGTATTCCCACAACTGAAAGTATTTTGTAAGTATCGCAATGGTTTCACCGTATACAATGTCGAAACAAAAACTAAATGTTTAATTAACTTCTTCATAGACTAAACAATTCTCGGGAACCGGTGAAAATGATAGAAGATCCATGGTTCGGTTACTTTGACGTGATTCGAACAAATGACATTAAAAACTGCATTAGTCTAATGGTATGCGAAACTTCGGCTAAACCAGACCACTACCAAGAATATGGTAGAAGAGTTTCGGACTTTTTCAGGTAATAGCTAGACAACTTTAAAAATTGTAGTTAATACAAAATTTGTAAATAATTATTTTCGTTTCAGGAGCTACACCCCTCGTGAAGAAAATCGCGCGGGATGGTGGTATAAAAACGCGGCGTTAATCGGCCTCGACTCGAAATCTCTCGCAACTTGTAAAAAACATTTTCCTTTCTGTGATATTGACACGAGACATATATTTATCCTCATGGAAGTTCCTACATATTGAAAATAAAGATTTTAATTTTATTATAAGTATTGCTTGTGTCCCACAATACAAACGTGTACATAACCTTCACTATAAGCTGACCCTACCCAATCACAAGGGACAGAACTGCAATACTGCTGTTTAAAAACTTAAGGGGGCATATTAATATTAATTTCAATGACGAATGAAGACACTTGTGCTTTATTCTGGGCGAAGAAATGAACGGAAGACATTGTTCGGACTTCTAGGTTTTAGCTGTATGCATAAGTTTATAAGATATGTTCCATAAGTATTTCACTACCCATACTTCGTAATGTTAGAGGCTTAATGAGAGCTAGTTCAAGAACGACGTGAGAATTGACTACACTCTGTTTTGCAGTCCATCCTCCTCTTTAGTCTGTACTAAGCCTTTGACAGCGCCTCACTAGGCGTCGCTTTACGAGAATCTATGACGTTTCACCTACGTCACTTCATGACAAGCTCTCATTAACGACTGACACACTTATGGAACATATCTTATAAACTTATGCTGTATGCAGACGCGCTCCCTTATATTCTTCATGAAACGTGCAATATGCAAGGACGTCTACAGATAAAACTGCACGTCAATGCTTCATCCCATAGCCCCCTCCCCCCACGTTTGCGATGGGGAACCATGAAACGTTCACGACGCCTTAAACTCTCTCAAAAATTGCATCAATTGGTCAGACAGGCGAAAAGAAAAAACTACGTGCCAACAATAAACAACGAGACGATAAAACAATATACTTATATTTTGAAAATCTAAAGCAGAGATGGTCAACTAACCTGATTTGCTTCCTGCCAGGCGTGGAACTGCAAGGTATCACCTACTAAACATCTAGTACGAAAGCTAGTAATTGTAATGATGATATTTATTCATCGAAGAAACATTTGAATAAATAAATAACGAAATTTGTGTCACGCGAGGCTTAACAGAATGATTGCTTCGGTACAATTCAAAAGGATATTGTTTCTACTAGTAAACTTAATTGTCTACTAAATACATTACTATTGTACAAAACCAAATCTTCACTATGATACAAAACTTACATTATTTAGAGTAAATTAAGATCTAAAAAAAGGGGTGGAATTGGATTAATAAGTTATAGGTAATTGTATTTATCAAGCTAAGTGTGGAGGCTAATAAATATAATTTCAATTAGCATTATTGACGTAAATTCTCTCCTCGGATCCGAGACTATCTACGTCATCGTCACTTTCCGTATCTCCCGAAGAGTTGATGTCCATGCTAGTTTCTCCCTCGTTCAAAGCCACTCTGGCGTAGTCGTCAGTGTCGATTGATTTGCAGAAATGAATAGCGTATTTTAACTTATCACAAAGTACCATCTTGCAGGAATATCTCGGCATTTTAAGCAAAAAGAAGCAAGTGTAGCTTTCGGGAAGGAAATGATCAGGAGGGCTATATTTATCCAGTACCTGGAAATAGAGTTAAAATAGTGATTTACAAGCAATTTAATCACGTGGAAGGTATCAGGATCAGACTTAGAAATAGCACACGTCCACTGGTCCAAAACCAGTTTATTAATTGCTTGGACTAGTTTTTTAATTCAAAAAGTGGGGGTTACTGGTCCTCGGGACCAGTTTATTAATTGCAAATCTATAGGAGAACAAAGGCTGGGACCACTCCAGAGACCAGTTTATTATTTAGGACACTAGGGGGGTCACTGGTCCCAAGGACTAGTTTAAAAATTATCCTTATTTCTAAGTCTGATCAGGATATAAGTCTTATCAGGAAAAAGTAGTAGTGACACAGGGAACATTTCTCTCCCCATGTCCAATTCATGATACTTTGAGAAGTGGGCGTGTGTTCTAGTAACTCACAACGATTGGGAAATGTACCGTCAGTAAAGGGATATGATATAATCTCCTCAGATAATTCTAAGTAATCTTCGACGCGTCATAAAGATACTGTGCCGCTTCAAGCTATTAACGCTCGCGATTCTGTGCCGCTTCCATTAACGCTTTTAATTTGAATGCTCGCGATTTGTTCCAATAGGTCAAAATTCAAAAAACAATCCGACAGACTTACTTGCAATACAAAGTCTCTGCCACGAAAGTCGGCGATAGTTCGTGGAAGTCTGGTCCTTCCCCAAACGAAACGTAGGAACAGAGATCTTTCGGTGTTTGTGAATTCCTCCATAACTTCCCAAAACCAATGAACTAGAGGAGAATCTGCCTCGACCCCTTTGTAAGTAGCGACAGCCTTCAATAAATGTATTGGTATATCGGGACTACCACAAACCTGCATGTGCGAGGAAAAAATATATCAAATCCACAAATGTGTAGACAAGTTATTTGTAGCGGCCCATTTATACTTACCATGGTATCAAGTTCATATCCAGTGAAGAGTGACAGTAACGGCACGGGTATAACCTTTGACATACCCTCTCTAACTGCGGCAACTTGCTCATCAAATTCGTGTAATCTGTAACGAGAAAATAATTAATTTTGCCCAATTTTTTTTAAATACCGCTGACTCTGCGTACCTGTAGTTCAGAGCTAAATGTATATATTGCGCTTTATTCTCATAGGTTATGTGCTGATATTTTGTACTGAGTGAAACTTCGATACCAGCGGCGCTATGCACAGAGAAAGGCATATCTAGCTTTTGAAAGGCTTCTGATTCCATATCTCTGATGCACATCAAGCCTATAAACAGCCGTATTAAGTTACTACATTAGTAACATTACTCGCGCAGTGTCAATCCAGCAGGGAGCCCACTCTTAAATTTAAATTCCTTATAGGAAAAATAGGAATTTTTTTCCGGAATTATAGGATTTTATAGGAGAAAAAATCACGTGTTTTTATAGGAAAATATAGGACTAAAAATGCAGCTCTAATATAATACAATTTTGGGCTTAAACTATGTAGAAAAATCCCAAAAATTAAAAAATAACAAATTGGATTTTACTTTGAAAACTCAGAAGAACTTAAATAAAATATAACATAATATAATATATAAAAAATCCTAAGCGAGCTCCGCAATTTCGGTCAAATCTATTCAAATGTGATCTCGATAAAAAAAAAAAAGCTAAATTTTGATAAATTTGATGCTAAACTATACGAAAACTTCGACTAAAGGCTCTTTCAGACGATCCAACTTTTTGACTCAGCTTGATGGGTCAACTCGAGTTGAATCAACTAGTTGGATCGTGTGAATAGACGCTGGATGAGTTGAGTCACCAAAAAAGTTGGCTAGGAAAAATTGGATCAGTGATCCAATTTTTGCTGACTCAACTTTTTAATTTCATTTCTCCAGCCAATCAAAATGAATTACAAAAAAAGCCTTTTTCGCGGGTGATTTCGTAAGTGCCAAGGTAGGTAGCGCTTAAAAAGTTCCATTTGGCGGTAAAAGTTTAGTCGTGTGAATAGGAAGGATTTATTTCACTTTTCCCTTCTAAAGTTGGGCAAGTTGATACAACTTTTTGACCCATCGAGCTGAGTCAAAAAGTTGGATCGTCTGAAAGAGCCTTAAGTCAAAAATATAGGATATTACAGGACCTTTCATGAAATTATAGGATAATAAAGGACAGGTTCAAAAATATAGGAATTTATAGGAATTATAGGACCGGTACGGGCTTCCCGATCCAGGGATATGTATAAAAACTACGTATCTACAATGAATCTCTCTTACTTGGAATGTAATCTCTGTCAACTTCGGTTAAATCAGACGGCGTTAGAGACATGCCCGCTAATTGTTTCCAAACTGGTTCCGCGAGGTTTAAGCTCAATGGACTACCAGTACGGACAGCTACGCCCATTAGAATGCCTAAAAATCTGAACATATTCAAATGTAGTTGGCTCTTTGCCATTGGGTTTAGCAGAAAACAGTCGCGGTTCGTTCCCGCTTCGTCTCGTCCATTAGGAGTCAAAATCAATAGAGGTAAAGAGCCGTTTTGCAGTTCGTCGCACATTTCGGCGATGGACTCCGAATACCCACCACCACAGTCGTCAACACTCTCACCTAAATACGCAAGAGTTATAATAAACCGCGGACTCTCGTAAACCTCGTAAACATGCACATACCCATAAATTTAACTTTCCAAACTCTGTGCGGTAGAAGTAAATTTTCATTCATAATCAAAGACATTTTGCTAACTAGCTGCCCAAATACAGATTTAGTACCATCAGGACCAGCGTAACCACCTTTGGAACGAGAACGTTTGACCTATTCCAATTTAAACTTAATTAATAAATAACACGCAACAACATAATCAATTTAATTTTAACATATGTGGAAAACGTACTTGAATACGATTCAATTCAATAACTGGCCCATGTTGCCGGTCTCTTAGCATAGTAGCTTGTACAACCTTTCTAAAGGCGCTTTCCTATTGGAGAACATTTTAAAATTTTCACTACCACAAGAACGTTTAAAGAATAGGGCCATAGTGCCGTGATGATGGAAACGTAAGACCAAAAGTGGATGAGAGGAAAAGTATGAAAATGGCCAAAAGTCGCGAGTCATCAGAGTTTCGCCGTAGTTGACCGTTTTATTGGCGTAGCTATACAGGGCCTGTTCACTCCCTTAAAATAGGTCTTGTGTAAGTTGTGTTAATTCGCGGTTACGCGGTTACCGTCGTCTGCTATTGCGTATGCTAGACCTTCCTCGATTTGTGTTTGTAGTCAGGACAGAATAGCTGGTAATGTTTTGAAAGGTATTTGAAGGTATAATATGGATTTTAGTAAGGTTATCGAAGCAATAGAAGAACACATAAAACTAGATACGTTTAAAACAAATTTTGGTAATTTAGCTATAGCGCGAGCAGCTTGCGTCGTGATGCGCGTGATCAAGTGGGCTATGGTTAAACCAAGGAGCTCAAATGTCTGAACTACTTTCAATCGCGAGTTTGCAAGTCCATCAGTCACTAGTAGACTAAATAGTTATTGGCGAAACTTTGATGTCCGCGTTTTTTAACACAGGCTCTATGGCCATTGTCATACTTTCCCTCTCATCCACATTTGGTAAGACCAAATTCTAAACATGATGTCAAAATTGATATCTTACTTTTCCTGAGGATACCAGCAGCCCTCTTAGTTTATCAACTCTACTCGAAAAGGTTTGGTCGCCATTATTGGTATCTCGGGGCGAGTGAGGCTGTGCTAAATCGAACATAGGAATGCAAGGGCAAAAGAGCTCTGAAAAATGGAAGAGCAAAGCGAATCTGTTTCTCAAAACGGGGATCGGAATGTCTCGGAGATGGTCGTATTCCAAGGGGACTGTACATGGCATTCTTCCTGTATTACAGGGCTTGCACGTAGACCAGGCGATTGAATGAGCGGAACCACAAGCGACGCGGTTGATTTTCTTTCCTTGTAACGCCGTTACCAGTCTGGGTCGTAGTATCGCGCTAGTTGAACCATCACCAAGCTGACCTTCGTCATTATCTCCCCAAGTAAAAACTTCACCTAGAGTTAAATGCGCGTGGCACAATCAAAAATTACTTTCATACGCGTGGCATAATATTTAACCTATGGTATAAAGTATAAAACAAAAACCTTTATCCGTGCAAGCAATGCAGTGAAGTGATCCAACCGCTATGCAGGTGACTCTTTTACCCTGAAGGGCTGACACCTTTCGAGGTCTTCTAACATGGTCGTCTAGTCCATGACCCAATCGATGATAGTCTCCTTTACCCCTGCAATTACGTAGACCACCACCGTGAAAATACCACTATTTAATTTGTGTAAGCGTACGCCGTCGCTTACCAAGTGTAGACACTTCCAGATCTCGTTAGAGCTACTGAAAATTGAGATCCACACTCGACTTTCATGACACCCATTCCTTGTAAGGAATCGACTTTGAGAGGAATTTTACAACCGTCGCTTCCCCCTCTTCCTAATTTTCCATAGTCACCGTCTCCCCAGGACCAGACATTATCATCGTCAGTAATACACAATGTCTGCGCGTCACCACTACCACAAGCAATGTCAATGACGCAGTGGGATGCGAGAGCCTCAACCTACCAGAGACGTGGTTAAGATATCTTTGTATTGCACCACGACTAACACCAGGGAATCTTTCTCAAAGTATCGTAGCTACACTACACCATAAAGATTCCCCGTGTTGCATCAAACATTTTCTTCCTAACACGCGTGTAACAGCATACCTTCTTGGGCTTGGGTTGGTCTTCACTATCTCCGTGTCCCAGCCTTCCATATCGTCCCTTGCCCCAAGTATATAACTCCCCGGTAGCTGTGATGCAAGCACTATGCGCTCCACCACACGCAATATCAACTACCTCTTTTCCACGAAGATATTCAATAACTCTGGGCCTTTCGCATGAGCTTTCGAGAAGAGAAACTCGGGATTTTTATTATTTAAGCACAATACAATATAATCCCTGGCAAAATTACCTTTTGTTATTATGTCCAAGTTTCCCTTCATCCCCTTCGCCCCAAGAATAAACTTCCCTATCAGCTGATAAAGCGAGACAGTGTTTCCCACCGGAATTGACAGCAACTTTCTTAATGAAAACGTGCTGTATACTTTCCAGCAGTGTTGGCGTGGCGACAGACTCGGTTCCACCAATGCCAAGTCGCCCACCAGCACCATATCCAGTAGCATATACCTAGAGGGGTCATTTGGTGAATGTCTACCCTTGCAAAGTCCCCTTACAAACCCTAATAATGACCAATCAAATCTGCCAGCGCTACCCTCAGCACGGGCGCGACGGTATTCAAGGTTGTGGGCGAACCCTCCGGAATTCCCTTTTAATCATATTACATACCTTTCCATCGCCAGTGACAGCAAAAAGCGTTTGTTCTCCTCCGACAATCTGCACCGGCCTTAATGCAGTCAGTGATTCGCAAGGTGTAGGAAGTTTGACTTTAGCACCTTCAACACCACCCAACTGACCCCTGTGATTGTGACCCCATCCGAATATAGTCCCGCTGCCGCTCCAAGATACGGTCCAGTCCTCGGGTTTGCGATTAACCCAAAGGATTAATTGTTCGTCGTGATCTTGAGAAAATATAGAATGATCTTCGTGCTCCGTTGAAATGGATTCTTCCTCGGGTATCATTTCGCGTATCTTACGACGAACTTTTTCGCAAAATGAAGGGGGTAAAGAGGCGCGATTAATAAGCGCAGAGGCAACTCGCGACGCGACTACGTAGCGACGAAACCAAAGCCATCTGTGATTTTCATTGCAGCTAGGAAGCGAATCTAGTCCCAGATCACTGGCTAGAGCGACCAGTACCTAAATGAACGTAAACAAAATGGTCGCGGTCAAGTTTTAAAGCCTCATCCTTCGTTTTACATCGGTTCTATCCCATGTTGCCTGTTAATTTGTTATGGTAGGCAGTAAAAAAATTAACACTAACTTTGAAGAAATCACTGTGCATAAGATGTCGTCCACCTTTGACAAGAGGATCTTCATATTCGTATTGTCTTAAAAGTGTCTCTGGTAATCCATTAACTAAGGATTCTAAAGCGGTTCCGCTATTGCACTGTAAGAACATTCATAAAAAGCCCTCCGATTTAGAAATTGCATGACGCGGCGCGTAACATTGACGCTTGGTGGAAGTTATGTTTAAGTGAACATACGCATGATATAGCGGTAGTGCTTTCTTCCGAATTATTTTCTCTGGGAGTTGATCCAGCCAGAAGATCCGTTATGTTCAGACTTTTCCCAAAGCCAGAAATCATTAGCTTCCTTAGCAAATATAATATCCACATCCTCTGAGATGGAACTGGAAAGACACAATCGATTCAAATACATTTACCCAAAACTAAATGTTCAATATTCAATAAAAGTACGGAATACCTACTTATGGAATTCAGCTGAGCACAAGAAGCTAATGCCGCCGCGAGCCTCGATACAATGGCTTTGTTAACTTCTAGCTGGCCATCTAAGATGTTCATAACTAGTTCGATAGAAGGCCGAGACATAACGGATCTGTCGGAGAGCGATTCTCGCTCCGCATTTGGGGGCATGATAGGATAAACGGTGAATTTCCAGCCCCATCCATTAACTGATCCGTCGCTGATGAACTTCCATTTCAGTTCATTGCCATTTATGTGTAGTTCCGAGGCCCAATCGGACCATTCTCGGCCAGACTTAATAGCGACTATTCGACCCGTACCATCCATTATAGTCAGAGGATCGTGTCGACGCTCAGTCGAGCACTGGCGGTCAAACTCGACTCTTAAGCTTTCAGCACCTGGTATCTTAACGTGTCCCGTAAGAGTGGCATCATCGGTATAAGGATGCGCGCTTTCCTGAACAACTGGTAGCTGAACAGTTCTATGCGGATCGGTATCTAACGCCACATCTTCCAGCTCCGTCACGCATTGTTCGACCAGCATTTCACCAATCTATCGAAAATTATATATATAAAAATAGAAATAGGTCTTAAAACTAAGGACGAGGGGTTACCTGAGAATTATTTTGTCCCATTGCGATTAATATTGAAGTCAGCGTATCTTTGGCTCTCTCCCCAGCGTGTCCCGCAACTGCCAGCTTCAAAAGATCAACCAGAACCCGAGCATCATCTACATTAAGTCGACTAGTGTAGTCATCAAGTTGTAAGTGAGAAATCTTTGTTCCTTCAACCGTTGTAACCTGAGTGACCAATTACAATTAAAAACGGGAAAGGCCTTATGCCAAAGAAGGGAAGACGAACCTGGTCACAAGTTGAAAACGTGGCGGCCATAACGCTTGCAGCGGCTGAAGACACTTTAGATGAAAGACTCCCGGATGACGATAGGGATGGTAAGGAAGTACCATCATGGGGCTGTAAATTAATCTCTTCAACAGGCAAGGAACGAATGCTGGATTTTTTCCGGATCATTACATTGTTAGCCAACTTAGTTGAAGCGGAAACGGAGGTAGATGAGGATGGTTCCGTTATTTGAGGAGGAGTAGATGATGTAGTGGCTAATATTCCAGCGGTAGTTGGAACAGAAGCAGTTGGCGCCACTGCGCCAGTTGCTGTTGTTGACGTATTGACCGACGCGACGGTTGCGTTACTACTTGTATTACTAGTATTGAGCTGTACTTGCATATTTCCCACTTCCGTGTGTGGTAGTAGCGCGGCTACCATAGCGTCACTGAAACGACAACCGCATTCCAGTAAGACTTTAACGCGCAAATTCTTAACCGGTACACTTACCGCGCGTAGATTATTTGCAGCGTTTGAAGTACTTGTTGAAGAGCGTGTTGTTTAGCGCTATTTGATTCTTGTAGCAGCATAACTTTAGTCAGTGAAGGTCGAGCCATCTTGTTGGTTTTGGATTTGTTGTTGAGACTAGTTTGCGCGCCACTCATATTGGTGTCATCTTGCAACGAATCCGTTGATTCTGAGTAATTTAAAAACGTCTAGAACAAACACACTTGAAACCAGAAATTGTTAAGAAATTACTTAATGCCAGAGCTCCTAGGGGATCTTTCGCAAATGCGAACAAAACAGGCTCGTGTATTCTTGTAACAGCAACTTCGGCTGTTGTCCAAGCGATGCTGTGAGAGGATCCACAGGCGACGCGGGATATTTTTGCTCCTTCCAATCCGTGCACTATAGCGGGTTTTCTATTGACAGCTGTTGTGCCATTACCTTGTTGACCATGGTCATTGTCGCCCCACGCGTAAACCTATAACCCGATAAACATTCAGTTTATCGGACACTGTACTGCGCCTATCTTAAATTTAGTCTTACTTGTCCAAGATCAGAAACAGCCAAACAATGAAGCGCTCCAACAGCTACGTGAACTATTTTCTTTCCCCTTAACCCTTCTACTAATTGAGGTCTTCTAACATGCGTGTCGGAACCATGGCCCAGTCGAAAATAATCACCCTTGCCCCTAAACGAGAATAATTCTTGAAGACACGAATTTTTCTACGAAAAAGGAAACAATTAATGTACCATGTCCAAACTTGACCAGGCTTGGTCAGCGCTAAGGAAAACTGGGCTCCACATTCAATTTGGCAGACTCCCAATCCATTAAGTCGCTCAATATTGTGAGGAATACTACAACCCTCGCTTCCGCCACGCCCGAGTTTTCCAAAGTCTCCATCTCCCCACGAATAGACCATTCCTTCGTCAGTTAAGGCTAGCGTTTGAGCATCTCGGCTGCCACAAGCTACCTGGATAACTCTCTGACCTGCCAATGCTAAGACCTTAAAGGGGTAGCGTATAAATGTTAATTATTCTTTCTACAAGTGTTCTATTAAGAGGGCATACCTGTTTCGGTCTCAATTGCGTTAGATTGTCTCCGTGACCTAATCTACCATATTCACCAAGTCCCCAAGTATAAAGTTCTCCACTTGAAGTAATAGCACCACTATGGGAACTTCCACACGCTACGTCTCTAATTCGCTTAGATTTTAAACCCTCGACTAGTTTAGGTCTGTCATAGGTTCTATAAGGAAATAATCAAGTCAACATACGCGAAGCAAAAGAGAAAGAAATGTACTTACAATCTATTTCCATGGCCCAATTTACCATCATCTCCTTCACCCCAGGAAAAGACCTTACCATCCGCAGTTAGGGCTAAAGTATGTCTACCTCCTGTAAGAAGTATTATATCAAGTGGGAAAATGAAGAAACATTTTGGTAAGTATCGAAGCGCTTACCCGAATGAACAGCTACTTTACGGACAACGTATTGACTTAATGTTGTAAGTTGTCTAGGTACTGAAACATTTCCACAGTAGCCTAGACCAAGGCGACCATTTGTGCCTTCTCCGCAGGCGTAAAGTTTACCATCTTGAGAAACTAATAAATATTCCAAACTTAGAGAGAAAGGTGAAGAATTTAAGACGTTAATTTCGGAAAGGAAAATAACAAACCTAGGAACAAACTTTTGGAGCCTCCCACGATACAAACTGGTTTTAGCGATGACAAAGTTTCAGAGAATAAAGGCAATTTAATCTGTAATATGAAATATGTCAGAAGTATGAAGTAGTACGCATTCAAAGCGCGGTGGAGGCGTATTCGTGCTCTGTTGTAGGCGTAAGTATCGAAAGCGCGCAATAAACGCAAATTCGTGTACTATTGTAGTCGTACGCGCACTGGACACGCGCACAACTTGCAACAAAATCCACCTATAGAGCTATTTCAGAGGGGGTAATGGCTACGTCACCAATGCTATTTGCCCATAGAGAAACCCTCACAAAATGGCCGCCCTCTACACTCAAAGGCAGGCCCAATTTTCGTAGCAGACGAAATTTTTCCCCCACTGAAATAGCTCTATTACTCGCGGCTATTGAAAAACAGACTAGAAACGCGCGGATCGCACGACAGTCACAACAAAACGGGATTAGATTGGACGTCGGAACTATAGGCACGCATAGGGCAAATTATATGAACTAGCTCTTACTTTAGATCCTTTTAGTCCACCGAGTTGATCTTTATCATTTAGTCCCCAAACGTAGACTTTTGTTTGCGTGTCTTCATTCACGTCGTTCCTTTCCTTCTTTTGGGCGTTACCACTGGCCGATGATACTTTACCCTCATCAATGATAGCTTCTTCTCCGTCTGACGCTACGAATGAGAAGTTGGCAGCCAAGTCATCTTCCTCAGTTCTTTGACGACAAACCACAGAGAGGCCGTGTACTTTGCAATCTATCCCACCACTGCGACATTGTTTTATAGCAATTTCAATATAACGGTGGTACTGGAAACGAAGAAAGCCAAATGGCGCTTAACTTTTTCCACCGGGAGAATATGGATTTCCGAAGTGCCTACCTCAGACTGATCCGAAAGTAAATTAACTAAAGACTCTGTAGCACCAATATTGATTGTTCTTAATTCACGAAGAGATGATAGAGAATGTCCTCCACTTATAACAACAACGGAAGGCATGTAACTCGAATCGGCTGGATCAACCATCATCCGCAATCGATGGATCAGCATGTCCGGGAGCATTTCTAGCCTAATCCAATGCTTTCCTTGAGAGCCACGACTTTGCCAAAAACATCTAGTTCCATTGATTAATCTGTACGCCCAAATTTCCCTCGATGAAACCATAAGGTTTTTGACGCACTGGGACCATTCTTCCACGTAACCCGAGGAGGCAGTTACGTGTGGTCTACTTTCTATATCCCTATTATTTTTGCGATGACGGCCTGGGTATCCCGCGTAACTGTGCGCTGACCCTGAACGAAAAAAAAAACAACCTTACAATGACCTTGCGCCAACCATTTGCGCCATATAACACACGCAACAAGAACTAACCTGGTTCACTAAGACAGTTGAAAGGGTGCCTGTGCGTGTTCTTTGATTGAAAACAATTTTCGCAGAAATCAAAATCGTGACAGACTCTGCATTTATAGCGAGGTCCAGTCATAGGATACATACGACAACCATCGCAACTGTACCGAATTACCATTAAATCAGTAAGTCTACATAATGAAATGGTGAGTAATTACTTACGTTATTCTATCATGAATAATTGGTACTTTTTCCATTTCACACACAAGACCAGTCCAATTTGACTGTTGAGGAAAATCTACAACCAAATCTCTTCCAGGAGCATTGATGCCTATAGGACAAAGTTTATAGACAGAATATGTGAATAGTTACGTAAAGAAGTCTTTTTAACGTACTTGTTACAACTCCAATGCTATTATGATTAACCGCTCCCCAACTATATTTCGGAACACCAACCGACGATTTGACCCTGACTCGATCTCCAACTTGTATTTCAGATGAGGTTGTGGTTGAATTGTTACTTCGAGTGGACGATAAAGGCTCGGCTGCGGGAGTTTCTTGCGGCGAGGTTAGCGTTCCTGGAGGCGAATGGCCGAGAAGTTCAATGTGAATGTAACGAACCCAGTAGGTGTCGCCTTTTTGTTGCCAGTCCACTTGCACGTTAAGGTCGTGAAGATAGTCCCTATCCAACTAACGAATGATTCGCGATATTCATTATATAACCAATTCCTGTACAAATTACTCGGTATCGCGTACCGCAATCACTTGTCCAATATCTCCTTCGTGAACTTCTTCATACGTTCTACAACAACGAACCCAGACCCCGGGTTGAATATTGTCCCTGACATACCTTGCATAGTCATCATTGCTGTGGAAATCACTACGTCTTCGAAATGATTCGTGCCCCAAATGCTAATGCAAATATAATGTTACAATGACCATTTTACATTCAATAAAAGCGAATACTATCTGCGGTAAATTAGAGACGTAAGTATATTTAAGCTTAACGTACCTCTTCAAGCACTATATCTTCCAGATCTTCAGAAAATGAATCAGAGTCAGAAAAAAGATCGTAAGAAGTGATGCTATCATCATCGGAATCATCAGCTAGAATCTGATCCTGATGTTCTAGCAGCCAGCTAACCATTGACTCAGGACTTGGCACAACTTCTGAATTTCCAGCTAGCAAAAGAGACAAAATAATAATAATAGTCGCGTGCCACGGATCATGAGGTAATTAAGGTACGCATTCTTACATAGAGCTTTAACTGCTTGCTCAACATTTCTCCTAACAAATCCCATTTCAATCAACTGCTGCACAGCGGGAGGGGGAGGTAAGGGTGGAGTGTGCGGCTTAGGACGGGATTTTCTAGACTTTGATGGGATCATCGGCGCGGGCGCTTGCGCGGGTGGTTGCTCCGGAGATTGGTCAGTGGTTGCCGTTGGACTGATCCCTTCACTTGTCGGAGTGCAAATATCATCTTTGGCAGGGTTACTGTGAGCTGGTCTGTTAACTTCCGCTGTCAAATATTGTACTAAAGCCAAAGCGGCAGCCTGTAGTTCTTCTCGACTGAAAATCGCTTTTAGGGGGGAAGGCTGTGTGGCGGTAGCCATAAGAACTTGACAGAGAAGAACAGTTGATGGTTCACTGTTGCATTCATCGGATGAGCTTCCACCACCATTGGTCTCAGGCGTAACTTGAGGATTTTCCTGCTTAATAGGGTGAAGCAACACTTGTCTCAAAAGATCCTGATTGCTGAAGAGAATCCTGGTTGCTTTTAACAGGCCCAATAGCTTTTGTTGATGCTGGAGAAGCCTTACATTGATTGTGCTCCCTATATAAAACCATTTGAAGTTACATATGATACAACTTCATGCCCAAAAGTGCATTCGCAAAAATGACTGTGCGCACACAAACCTTGCACAATTTTTCCATCCAGATCTAAATTTGAGACAGAACTACCAGTTTGTTGGGTTAGAGATGCCCATACATTTAGCATGTTATCTCTAAATGGTAGTTTCTCAATATTTATGGAATATACAGGAGCCTTTACAATAACGGGGGATATATCCAGTATAAGTATCAAATTAAAATTAACCTTATTCCTGATCAGCGCCACCTACCCATAGCGGCGACTTTGAGAACTACTGTAATCGGCAAGCCAATCAGATGCCGCTAAAATCTGGTGACGTCACTGACGGGCACTCTCGGGTTCTTACCAAAAATGACGTCACCAGATTTTAGCGAAATCTGATTGGCTTGCCGTTTACAGTAGTTCTAAAAGTCGCCGCTATGGGTAGATGGCGCTGATCAGGAATAAGGCTAATTTCAGGGTTTGTTAAAAAATACTTCTCTTACCACTTGCAACTGGTTAAGTGAGTATTTTGAAACGCTATGTCGCTCGTGAGAGTGAACGGAAATTTTTCCGTTTGGCGAGATTTTAGCAACAGTCCCTATTCCAGTTTCGCTATTAATCACTTGTCCACCCAATCTAATGCGCGAATCAACGCCACCCAAAAGAGCAAAGACAGAAAGAAGCTGCGTGTGTTTTGGTGGAAAAGGACTTTCTTCATTAGGCGAAAGTGTGGGTGAAACTGTGGCTTTGGTCGTTTCAGCAGCGGCGGACAAATTTTCCATCATGTATTTATTTATAGTATCAGTCCACGCCGGTAGCGAATGGAGATGGCAAAGTAAGTGAATACATTCTTCAGCTACTGTACTGCTATGAGAAGCGGTAAGTGAAATTCTCGCTTTAGTCGATCTATGATGTCCTCTTTGAAAGTCTATTAAAAGTTTTACAGGGTTTAAGATACTTAAGCAGTGAGGATATGCAAGCGAGCGTCTTCTGGAACCCTTTAACTAAGATACCATAAATTACCTAAAGGTTGCAGTGTTGGATCATTATTTGAACAAATTAAGGTTTCACCAAGTATATGGAAAATATTTTGGATTAAAGGTAGTTTTCTATCCGAGTATTCTTGAGAAGTCCAAGCCGGTAAAACCGTTTTCAAAAGACGTAGGGCCTGAATCTATATATAGGAATTTTAATATTAACTCCACGGAGATGGAGTGACGCCACGTTGATGGTAAGTACCTGCACTGATATGCTAACACCTCCAAACGTTAGATGTTGACAGCTAATTATACTTAAAAGTAGAGAAATCCAAGCGGGTGTACTGAGGGCGTGGCACATGACGTCCGAAGACGCGATACTTCGCACAAATCCAAGAGTGGCCCACTCTTGATACTGTTCATCAGCTAGCCATGATAACTCGGGTCCCGATGCTAAGCGATGCAAAGTTACGACCATTATCTTTAACCCTAAATATACTCAAAGTACTTACAAGTTCCCGCTGCAACTAAGCTCCTCAATAGAGCTGTTAGAGAGCGGACAGCTTCATTTTGCGCCCCACTGGCGTAAAGACCCATACAAATTGAAAGACATCTTAGAAACTGTAGACAAGCTTGTCTCAAAAGCATTGTAGGTTGGCAAGATGTAGGTGGTATGATGACGGCACTCTCTTCATTGTCAGAATCGCTACAAGACTCGGATTCAGGCTGAGGTGGTGGTTCAGCAAGTTTTAAGTCGTATTTCCCTTCTTTTCCCATTCGATAGGAATTTGTGGAGCCATTATCCCATTGAACTCTAATCCACCCATCTTCCCCTAATTCGCCAATGACGCGACCTTCTCCGGGTGGCGGACCATCCTGATCTCCCCATTTCCAATCAACTCCTCTGACAACTCTCGTTCCAATTTTCATCATTGCGGAAAGTTCTGGTCCACTTAGTGGTGGCGGTGGAGCTTTCGGTTTCCTTACAGTTTCTTCCAGAACCGCGCAAAGAGGGCTATTTCTATCATCAGCGGAACTTCCAGGGTCAGGCCCTAGCAGCTTTAGAATAGTCTGAACCAGCGCTAAAACCCCCGAATTAACCAGAAGGCTAACTTCGTGACCATGATGATGATTGGTCAACATTCCGATTGAAGTTAGGAAGAAACGCGTTGACGAAAGCAGAGTTTTACTATTTCCCGCGATGAAATTGTTACATTTGTCCCCTTCCCTTTTGCTTTCCTTTGAACGGAAAGTTGCGCCTGGCAAAACAGCGGCTCCTCCAAGCTCGTGACCGGGTGGTATGGTACATTGGGAGATTACTTGATGAACGCTGTTTCTCAATTCGTTAATCATATACTTAGTTAAGTTGGCGAATGCCAATTCAATTTGAATTCTATCATACGGTGGAATGAGACTTATATTTTCTAAGCAATGAGGCAAAGGTTTGCTGAAAAAAATTTACAGTTAGAAACTTTACAATAAATAATCCGGGGACGCCAAGTGTATATTTACCACGAGGAACTGCTGACTTGTAAAAGACCTTGCCAACCACTCATTAGCGCGTACTTAACGGAGGGCATCAGCAGGTCTTTCTTAATCAATGAAGTCATTGATTCAATTCCCTTTTGTCGCATTTTGGCTCTTTCTACTTGACAGTAAAGCGCTTTACGTAGCACTTCAACATCGACCGTATCATCATGCGTGACAAAGGACATTATAGTCTGCGCCAGACTAATCAAGTTACTCAAATCTTCCTCTTTAATTAAAGGGGGTCTGATGTCAAACGTTTCTGGCGCCTCAAAAGACGCGGCTTCCGAACTCTAAAATACCGATAGTAATAAAAAGTACACCCACGGAGGTTAAAAGATAGTAGGACATAATTCTCTGACGTCATCATCAAGTCAAACGGAGGGGATTTATTTTACGTTATTTTCAAATTATCAAAAACCTTACAATAGTCGAAATTAAAAATCTACTAATTAACATAATTACCTCTTGCCCTTGGCTGGAATGATCCTTATCCTCTGAAATATCTTTCAAATCATCAGCAGGTGCTTCGGGCTCATTCTTATCAGTTATTACAATCGCTTTCATTTTTGTAGCTAACCCACGCGTGCATTAGTTACCAGAGATGGAAAAGTATCGCGTAGTACAAGTTACAAGAAATACCTTTAGAGAGTCGCCTATCACGGATGAGCTGTTCCGTGACAGATTTCCATTTTGGTGTGGTATACAAGACCTGCACTCTTTTTAAAGCCCTTACTTCGCTACTACAAGCGGATCGAAGCTCGTAGAAAAGGAATCTACACCTCTCAAAAACAGGAACACATACTTCTTTGTAGGAACCATTCAGATCTTGGCGGGCCTGCGAAGATTACATCACCAATTAGTTATACACTGATCTATATAAGTGTGGATTACGTGAAATAATCAGGGGTGTGCGAGTACTCGTTTCGAGTATCGAGCCGAGTACTCGACTCGATACTCGATAACAACACATTGAGATACTCGAGACAGATTCGAGTAGCTTTTTAACATCTTAAATACTCGAATACGAGGCTTATAACTAAAGCAGACGATTAGCTCATGATCATTTATTTTGAAAATCACCTGTTCAATGTTTAATTGATCACTAACAATCTTTTTGAACTAGTTCGATATTAGATAATTGAACATCTTCGTTCGTTATTTTCAAGAAATTTACAAAATTGCTACTCGACAAGTCAATATTTGAGACTCGATAATTACTCGAAAGAACCAAAATTTGACCTATCCAAATACTCGATACTCGAAAGTATTTTTGAGACTCGGCTCGATACTCGATAAGAAATTAGTTTTGATACTCGGACTCGGCTCGAAACCGAAAAAACGGGACTCGCACACCACTGGAAATAATGGAAAATACCTTGATAAGAGACCATTTTGCCTGTTGAACCAATCTAATGCAGTCCCCAATTATTGAAGGAATACTTGAAACTTCATCGGAACTAAAGCCTTTTTTAACTACTTGTTGACTCATTATAAGACACTGAGTGCCTAATTCAAGGTGTTTTAACAGAACAGCCAAAAGAAGTCTGCGTGACCAATTGAAATTATATTTTGAGTAAATATCCAATTACAATATGTTTACCTTCCAACTTCTTCAACAGGATGGTCAGGCGGAAAGTCCATTTGAATGGTAAGATGGTTAAACTGACAAAAGCGCTCAACAATTTGCATAAACGCAACCACTAATCCCTCCTGCAAATGACTCTCGGCTAACGCGTGAAGGAATGGTCCTGAGACGTCTTTCGTCAAAAGGGTCGATGATCTTTGATTATGAAGTAGATCAATATCAATGCGAGGAATGCACTGAGGCTCAGTGGGTGTACTTCCAGAAACTGAAAAAAAAAACAATTATGACCTCAGTAAAAAACTAAAAACCATAAGGGCAAGTAAGCTGTACTTACCGGGAGTGGCGGCACTTGAGCTTGTGCTTCTCGCTTCACCTTTCTCTTCTTCAAAGGGATTAACTGGTTGCAGCGTATGAAGTCCACCGTATAATAATGGTGAGGATATCCAATTAGCGCATTCTTTCTCACAGGCTTGTAATGAGGGTCCAACTGTCTGATTATGGCTCAATAAGCCTAACAAATAAGCCAAAGATCTTTCTGTATCCATAAGCGGAGATGACACCGTATTTGGATCCATTATTTGCACAAAGTCATGATCGGGCTATAGGAAAAAAAAAATAAGCACCACGTGATTTTTCCCGCTCAAACTATAATCCCCATTATAACTCACATCAATATAACTTCCAACTAAGTAATTATTCAAGAGATCTTTTGTTTCTCTAGAATGTTTAGCGGCGTCAAACGCCAGAGTTCCGTCTCTTCCTATAAGCGGGCCAATTAAGGTTGAAATTGGCCAACGTTTTTCTAATTATGAAGAAATTGTTTGGTACGTACCAACGTAGGACATGAGGGATTCCGCGAGTGATGGGGCGTTATTTCTGAACTCTTTCAAGTTATAAACTTTTCCTCTAATTACTATCCACATGCCACCCTCTTTATAGTGATTCTCTAAATCAGATTTCTTTATGATAGGAATATCATCTGTATTTTTTTGAGGACTAGTGCTTCTATTCACAGCTGAGAAATTAAAACGCGTTAAAGATGTAATTAGAACAAGAATCTCGAACGAGGAGTCTGACATTCGCGAAAAATTCAAGGTATTGCGTGATTTTGTGAGAAAATTTCGCGATTTCATCACAGACTTAGTGATAATTTCGCGATTTCATCACAGACTTAGTGATAATTTCGCGATTTCATCACAGACTTAGTGATAATTTCGCGATTTCATCACAGACTTAGTGATAATTTCGCGATTTCATCACAGACTTAGTGATAATTTCGCGATTTCATCACAGACTTAGTGATAATTTCGCGATTTCATCACAGACTTAGTGATAATTTCGCGATTTCATCACAGACTTAGTGATAATTTCGCGATTTCATCACAGACTTAGTGATAATTTCGCGATTTCGCTCTAGATTTCATGATTTTGATTTAAGATTTCACAAGAAAGATTTACGATTTCGTCAAAAATGTAGCGATTTTGTAAGAGATTTCGCGATTTTGCCAGAGATAGTGCCATTTCATCAAATGTTTCGCAATTTCTTCAAACATCGTGAATTCGCGAGTCGCGTACGAAATATCACGTAAATGTCAAGCCTGGGTAATTGCGTACTTACATATGAAACCTGACCATGCCAGGTCTTCGGCGTCTTCTTTAGCCGAGCCAGGAGCTAGTCGATTGAACGAATCGAGACATTCGAGTAAAGGTATAAATATTGGTATAGCGCCAGTTTCTTGGACTGTGTTAGGAACCATTACTTCCAAAATGAGTAGACTGACTAACAGTTCAGACAACAAAATTCCAGTTAGATCTCCATTTAGAGCCGTTGCCGCTAAGCTAAAATGTTGAGGGCTCAAAGAGCCAAGCGTCGAGGCGACGCAAAGACATTCAATGACGTGAGACGTCAGCAATGATATGTATTTTCGACAAAGAGAAGCCGCTCCAGCCGTTTCAAAATCTAAAGACGATGTAGACGTTCGAGCTTTATCGTCTTCAGTACGCGGGTAAAGTTGGGCTATCAGAAGCCTTTGAAATCTCAAAAGAAGGTTAAGCGAGGCTGACGCGCTATCGGATTTGTCCGAATGATCGAGTCGCGAGTCCATTCCATTGTAAGAAGGACTTTTATCAGGAAAATAGCTTTGCAGTTTCGATAAGGTTTGACTAGCGGTGTTTCTGAAACAAAATTTCAGGTAAGTCGTTTCGAGGTTTTCACTTGGACAATATATCGCTTACTTCAATAGTTGTTTCACAAGATGGAGTAGTGGTATGGTGGCTGAAGACTCATCCCTGGAGACTTCCTGCGTTCTTTTAGTTTCAGCTTCCAAAAGTGCTTGTTCAGTCATCAAACTTTCTCCAGTTGCGCCCAAATTATCTAAATCCTTATCCCTATCAACTTCTTTCTCCTACAAAACATAAAAATAGTCAGCTTTAGACGAAACTTATGATTTATTAAAAGAACCGCAAAGTTGTCGGCGGTTGGCATGACTTGATGTTAATGCATTTCAAAAAGATAGTCCCACCGTGCCGCCGACCACTGTTCCTTTAAAGGGCTCCTTCGGACCCTTAGACACATGGCCCCGCGGATTTCCGAGCCCCCCTACCTAACCAGAGGGAGGGAGTGAAAGAAGGGGGATATTAACAAGGAGGGAACTACTTAGGGTTCGGAAATCGGTGGGGCAAAGTGTTGAGGAAGATCGTCTATGAAGAGGGGATGGAAATCCGCGGGGCCATGTGTCTAAGGGTCCGAAGGAGCCCTTTAACATACCCTAAATTCTTCCAGTTCTTGAATTTCGACTTTAATCGCCGTGGCAAGGGACGATTCAAGTCCACCATTGGCCATTAAACTACTAACTAGGAGATCGGTCATAAAGCGACATCCAGGACTAACAACACCACCAACAGTTGGCAAAAGCGCTGAAAGTGCTCTTGCCCTTTCATCCGCTGTTGGTAGCAAAACACTCCAACTAGTTTGTAATACAGCTTGCGCCGCTGATTGAATAGTAGGGAGTACTCCGGCGTTACTAGCCAGTTCTACAACCCTTTGTTTTATATTCGCTAAGAGTCTGGTACCCGCACCCAAACCTAACGCTTCCATGTCCATGTTATTACTTATTGCTGACAATAGCTACAAGAACATTGTTTTACGTCAAACGTATAAAGACGTTACACTTCCCAATTACCATACCTGAACTCTCAAGAGATTTAACGCCGCTACAGCGATACATTCTTTCTCTTGCGGAGGTGGCCAATTATTAGAGCCTTCTAGTCCATCACAAACTTGGTTGAACAAGTCGTTCAATAGTTCAAAAGTTGACAAACAGACGTCAACAACGAATGGAAGCCTTGTACCTAAAGTGCTCCTATCACTAGTTGACCACAAAAATGTCTGAAAAACAGAAATTAAGTTGCGCATATCTGAACTAAACTAATATGGACTAAAGACGTAGAGGTCTTTATTTACTTGTGATGGCCCACAAGCAGCTCCAATAATACTCTTTCCGTCCAAAGAAGTTACTTGAACAGTTTCCATCCCGCTGAATGACCCAAGTTGACCCATATCATTCCTGCCCCAACAGAATACTTCTCCAGTATCAGTCAAAACTACGCAATGACTCGTTCCCACAGACATCTGAATGACTTTTTTATTTGAAATGGATTCGACTAGTTTCGGATAGCGTACGTGTTCTTCAATGGAGTGACCGAGTCTGTTGTTATCCCCTTTCCCCCTGTTGATGCAACGCGAGAGACCTTTATTATGACCTAATTTTATTTGAAATGTGTGGTCCGACATTTGGAGGTTTCGTTTGAATATGACGTTGCATTTCGTTCAGTGGTGTGCGAGTCCCGTTTTTTCGGTTTCGAGCCGAGTCCGAGTATCAAAACTAATTTCTTTTTCGGTTTCGAGCCGAGTCCGAGTATCGCAACTAATTTCTTATCGAGTATCGAGCCGAGTATCGCAACTAATTTCTTATCGAGTATCGAGCCGAGTCTCAAAAATACTTTCGAGTATCGAGTATTTAGATTGGTCAAATTTTGGTTCTTTCGAGTAATTATCGAGTCTCAAATATTGACTTGTCGAGTAGTAATTTTGTAAATTTCTTCAAAATAACGAAGATTTTCAATTATCTAATATCTAACTAGTTCAAAAAGATTGTTAGTGATCAATTAAACATTGAACAGGTGATTTTCAAAATAAATGCTCATGAGCTAATCGTCTGCTATAGTTGTAAGCCTCGGACTCGAGTATTTGTCGAGTATTTAAGATGTTAAAAAGCTACTCGAATCTTTCTCGAGTATCTCAAAGTGTTGTTATCGAGTATCGAGTCGAGTACTCGGCTCGATACTCGAACCGAGTACTCGAACTTAACGAGTACTTGCACACCCCTGATTTCGTTTAAATGTCGGACCCTTCAATAACGAAGTTAAGTTAAAAAGCTTACCACGAATAAACATGTCCACTCTTAGTCAAAGCGAGGCTAAATTGCGCCCCGCAATAAACTCTTATTACGTCGAATCCTTGCAGCTTATCAATTACTTTTGGGGCTTTACACCCTTCACTGCCACCGCGACCAAGCTTACCATAGTCGCCATCTCCCCAAGAAAAAACGAAACCTAGAAAATGATTAATTTCAAGCTTTCAAAGTTAAGCTGGACATTTATAGTCTTAGAGCGCGTTTTGTAATGACGACTGGTGAAATTTGTCAGGGATGGCGACATTTCTGACGTAACGCGTCCTTACGCTAAGAGGTTATTCTTACCAGTGTCGGTAACAGCTAGGGTTTGAGCATCGCCACTTCCACATGCAACATCAATAACGGTGTGACCTTTAAGAGCCGAGACTTGAAGAGGGATCAGTTGGTCATCGCTAGTGCCTTTAAACAAATAATATCGATCGAAGGTTGGTATAAAAATTCTTAGGCAACCGTTCTAATAACGTACCATGTCCAAGTCTTCCATAGTTGCCTCTGCCCCATGTAAAGAGTTCACCCGAAGATGTAATAGCGGCGCTGTAGGCACTACCACAAGCAATGTGGGTTATAAATTTTCCACTAAGAGACTGAATTACTGTGGGTTCTTCTTTCGAACTTAAATTTGACAAAAAGACGCGTATGGCGTAAGTTTTATGACACTAATTCGCGCGCGGATGTATTCTTAAGAATTGGCGTCATACTTATTGTCTCCATGTCCAAGTCTGCCACCGTCTCCATTACCCCATGAGAAAACTTCTCCATCCGAGGCAAGAGCCATATAGTGTCTCCCATCGGGATGTGTCGCTATTTTGATGATGTTTTTATCTCCAAACCCATCCACCATATGAAAACTCTGTTGTAAAATAATCAGTTAAATGTGCAAGACCCCAAGGATATTTGAGTTTTGTAAGGGACTGATCACTATGTGCAATCAGTGCACGCCACTCGAAATTAATTTGTAATATCGATATAGCCCGCGTAATATCTTTGTTTAATATCGACATGCGCTCGACGTACTTTGCGTAAGCTTGGTTCAATATCGAAGTATACTTAACGTACTACGCGTTAATTTGCTTTTAATGTCGACGCACTCTGCGTACTATCGATGTACTACGCGTAATTTTGCTTTTAATGTCGACGCACTCTGCGTACCCTCGATGTACTACGCGTAATTTTGCTTTTAATGTCGACGCACTCTGCGTACTCTCGATGTACTACGCGTAATTTTACTTTTAATGTCGACGCACTCCGTGTACTTTCGATGTACTACGCGTAATTTTGTTTTTAATGTCGATGCACTCTGCGTACTTTCGATGTACTGCGCGTAATCTTGGTGTAATCCACGTAGCTTTCGCGTAAAGTGATCAGCAGCGCGGAGCTTAACAGTATACTTACTGGGGTTTCCGAGTGGTATGGGAGCGTATAAACCTTTCCAGAATGACTTAAAATAATGACGCAAGATTCGGAGCATGCCATTTGTAGAACTCCAATTTCCGCCAGAGCATCGCACATGACGGGAGTTGTCCCAGTTTGACATCCACTCCATCCCAACCAACCCCAGCAAAAGATTTCTTGCAATGTTGGATTTGAGTAGAGCTAACCATAAATGCATAAAACAACTTTGAAAACGGTCCCTATAGTTTCTACGAGGAAACACACCTTTGAATACGAAGTTGGTGGTAAGTACGGCGCGGCCAAACGATCAAGATGGGAAAGAATTACAACCGCGGTTTGCTGTAAGTCAACTGATAACGTTTCATCATCAGGGAGGACAAGGTATCTTAAAAAGCATTCGGTAGGACTGAAGTTAAAAGGTCCGTTCTGAAAAGGAGCCGCACGTCAGTTGAGTTCACCAAACACGCGAAACAAGCCTTACTTCGTCGTAAGGTTCCGTATCGATGCTTTTCGATTTTAAAGAAGGAATGTTCTGAAATCTTTGTAGTAAAGGAACTAAGGGCGCGTTGGTGCCATGAGACACCACCCTAGATTATCGAAGAATGTTGCTAAGAAAATGCTTCTCTCTTTGAAAGCGCGAGAATAATAAGCAGCGCGTACCTGTTGTCAAGTTCGTACTTTCCACTTTCCCATAACTCTAAAAGAAGTAGTATGGCGCGTAGAATGTGAGATAATGAACCCCTTTGAACCGACAATTCTAACAAGAGTGCCAGCGCCATTTGCTGATCTGAAACAGGAACTTGCCCGCATCCACGACTGCTACCACTGCCAACATTAACATCACTAGAAAAATATTGGTCACTTCAACAAATTCGCGCTTTCAAATATTGGGGTTTTTGAAAACCAAAGGATTTTGGGTTAAAATTCTTGGAAAATAAAAACCATGGATGAAGGATGCGCGTGAGGAAATTTGTTTTCACGCTATAGGATCGGCAACTCCCTATCTCGAACGACAGAATATTCTGTATATACTCTGTTACAACGTCGGTTGTCAGCACGCGCAAAGCTATTTCTCTATGTAACGTAGCTTTGTTCGTGCTGTCAAGAGACAAAAAACTTCAGGATCTTCAGGATTTAAAATATCCGCGAGTTTTTTAGCTCGAGTGCACGGACCTCTAGGCCTTAGTTTCAAATGCGTGTAGTAGGCTGTAGGCAATTTCACACGTATTTGAAACTAAGGCCTAGAGGTCCGTGCACTCGAGCTAAAAAACTCTCGGATATTTTAAATCCTGAAGATCCTGAAGTTTTTTGTCTCTTGACAGCACGCGCAAGGCTAGATTACATAGAGAAATAGCTTTGCGCGTGCTGACAACCGACGTTGTAACAGAGTGTATACAGAATATTCTGTCGCTCGAGATAGGGAGTTGCCTATCCTGTAGCATGAAAACAAATTTCCTCACGCGCATCCTTCATCCATGATAAAAACTAAGAAGGAACAGTTTAAAAACTAATGGAAGAAATCTTGTACGCGCTAGAGTTATCTATGGCTTAGGAAAATAATCTGTCAATGGTTAATGGTTATATATATCTTTAAATGATCTTACCCAAGCACTACGGATCTGAGGAACTTAGAAGCTCGCTCTACAACTTCCAACCAAACAGGCGACACCGTAGTTTCGTCAAACAAAGTAGCTTCGGGTAAACCTCTCATCGCGTCTAGAGACTCTTGAAGCAGTTCACTACACAGGTCAGAATCTTCTCCCGACCTCCACGCCCGTCGTAAAAAGGCAAACGCAAAACTCAAGGCGGCTTTACTTCCAACCCTCGCGAGGCTGAGTGTAGGCTTTTCAAGAGTTTTTCTTCAATAAACATTTTTTTTTTTTTTTTCAATTACATGAAATGTACTAAATGTAATACATCAACAGATATAAATAAAATTCAAAATACATTTTTTCATTCTTTGTATGATTGGAAATAAAGGTTTGAGGGTTGTATTTTGTATCTGAGGGAATTTTCCTGCGAACTAGAGCGATGAAGTATCTTTGGCCAACCATGATTCTTTGTCTTAATCTGGCTGAAGATAAGGTAGAACTGGCAGCCTCCGAAACAAACTGATACTGTTCCTCTATTAACTGTTCTAGACATTGTTTCAGGTGATCTTCGTCTTAAAGATACAAATAAAAGTGTTGCTCAATAACTGTGAATAGACTATTCCATTATTAACACGCAGAGAAACCAACACACAGGGGCGGGCCGCCAACAGTCAACGCCAGATGGAGCTCGCGTTCCCAATTCGCTAGTGTAAGACTAGCCGACTTACACTGCACTGCCTCTTGCAGTGCTTCTTGGAGCGAGGGAAATAACCCAAGAAGGCGGCCCCGTCCCTGTGCTGTTTACATTTCCTATGGCATTACAGGAATGGCTATATAAGAATTAATTAACTTGAATACCGGGTTGTGGTCCCCATTTCCAAGATTCTATAACACTTTTTGAATTAGGTAAGTCACTGCCAATTAAAATTTCTTTATTTGATTTGACTTCTTTTTCTGTATGGCTACAATTCATGCAGAAACATCCATTTTGAGTATTGGAATTGACTTCAAATGCATTACTGCAGTTACAGCTCTTATTTTTCGCTGTTTGATCTGAAAGAAAGGGAACAAACGTGACTATGAACAAAGTAAACCGACAAAAATGTCCGTTTGCATAAAATTAAAAAGGAATAAGTTGTATTTGGGCCCAATAAACACGCCCTCTCAATGCGGATACAATTTGAAGCGCCATCTAGTGTTAAAATTATATACTATCTCTTGCAGCAACCAAAGTTTACCATTTTTATTGCCAGAAATACTTGTTCTGTCATTATCATTGTTCATGAAAGTGAGCTCCCCATCTTTGACCAACTCATTCCATAAACTGACCAGTCCATCTCTAGAAAAGGCCAACTGAAACAGAACAAATCCATTTGAATGGCATGGCTCTAAAAGATTTTATACCCATAATAATTAGTTACCTGTAAGTCAGTCTTAAGCCATTTATTATCCAGGCGCGCTTGACATTGCAAAACACAATTATTTGGATTCTGCATCATATCCAAGCAACAGCCTGTAAAATAAAATTTAAATTACTATACTATGTGGTCACTGGTCAGGGAAAAGTCACATGGGTCAGAGGTTTGGGGGTGTGAGGGGTTTGTAAGACACTTTGGGAAAACGTTAATAATTATTCTTAGGTGACCAATGGAACCCCCTCTTCTTCCCCCCCGGGGGGGGGTGTTCAATTTGCCGGCTTCTAGACTCACCGCGGGTGGGTTTAACCCCCAACAGAAACTCTTAAACATCCTAGGATACAACTACACCTGGTCCAGGGGTTAAAATTGAAACTTGTGTAAGGTTACGTTTGGTGTACCAGGTAGGGGTCGCCATAAGGTCAAATTTTATCAGAAAATAGCCCCTTATTATCACGTAATCACATAATTTTCCTGCTTTCTGTCACTACAAAGTTATGACCCATACATAAAAACAGAATCATTACCTTTTCCTTCTACGAAGGAACAAAGCCGGAATCACTCTTGCAGTTTCACTATTTCTAAGGATTTTAATATTATGATATAATAATTTAACACATTAATTAGTCATTAGAAACTTATTATAACTATAACACCGTCACCGTAAAGCTAAACCATCCTAGGCTTATACGACAAAAATTAGACGAAACTGGAGTTTAAAGGGCTGAGCATAAGCTACAGCCCGAGAAAAAATAATCAATACGTGACGGCGGTGGCGGAAATGAATTATTTTTCAAACTAAATTAACTAAGATTATAGGAGTTTCTAGTTAAAACTCCTGTTTAAACTATGTCTTGTAACAAAGATGAATCATATGAAATTGCAAATAATTTACTATAAGCCTACTGAAGTCCGCAGAAGTGTAATTTTGCATACATAAATCATGGATCTTATAAACTTATAGGGTATGGGAAAACCAGGCACTTTTGTCGATATAAAAAATACAGCATGAACAAGAGTAGATAGGATTCTAGCATATCAAGGTCATTCTAATTTTTAAAGCACTTTTTAACGGTAGACACGATAGGTGAAATTCCCCTTAATTCACTCTACTATGGTCGCAAAAATGACTTCTTTTCCATTCTTCTTTATTGTTACAGCGTCCATACGCAAATCGAGAGCCTGTTTTGCAAAGCGAGTAAACAGCGCGGTCGATTCGAAGAAAGTTTCGATCGTTTCATGATGTACTGGTATAAACAATCTATATTAAACACGCTCTCGCATTGTGCACAGAATAGTGCAAGTTTGTCGTTCGAGACAGAAGGCTTATTTAGAGGCCGTTAGTCCGCCTTCAACCACGATAACAGCTACACTATCAACTGTAAGTCAATTTTTTGATTAAGCACTGTGGACTTTGACCATAATGTGAACAGTAATAACAACCGATAAGCACAAACAAACCACGAAGACTTTAAAAAGAAAGAAAATTAAAAACACGTATATGAATAACGAAATATGTTAACAAATGCACTTCATTAATCTTTTAACAGTAGAATAAATAAATATTAAAACACGTTTTAATGTCCGTTAAATAATTTTTGCACTGTTATTTCAATTGTCAGCTTGAATTTTTAGAGCTGTCACCCCAGAAAATCTACTTTTCAACCGCGGGTAAAACACTTCTACAGGGGCTACGGGAAAATGCATGGGGTATTTCAGCCTAGATGTTGGCTTTCCCTAACAGTACCTTATATATTCTCCGCATAAAACATGTTATAAGAAGTAAGGCAAAACTTTTTAAATATATTTAAAAATATAGAGTTTACCTAATAAAAAATATAATTTAGCTAAATTTTAAACATAAATTAAATAAATAGTTTTTAAAAAATGTTAAATCAGAGAGAATATAGCAAGAGGAGTAGAAGCGTAAGCTTGACCAGGTCCCCCCCCCCGAGCCTACAGTTTCTACTTGAGGGTCCAGTCATTCAGCGTATTCGGTTTATGAGGCTGTACCTTTCACTGTACCATAAGTTTATAAGATATGTTCTATAAGAATGACACTACCTATACTTCTTAATGCTAGAGCCTAAATGAGAGCTAGTTCGAGAACGACAAGCGAGAATTGACTATACGCGGTTTTGCAGTCCATCTTCCTATTTAGGCTGTACTCAGCCTTTTGCATCTATATGACAAGCTCTCAGTAACTAGCGACAAACTTACGGAATATATCTTTTGAACTTATGGTTGAATAAAATAAAGTCAATGTTTAATGACTGTACTTAAAGGCCCTGCCCTTGACAGTGCTAAAATGATTACGCGTAATCAGTAATCGGTGTACAGGATATCTGAGAATGATTAGCCCCTCATTTCTACTTTTAAACGTTACTTTGTAGTTCATGTTTTTTCTAACACACATTAATTATACTAAAATAAACGTAAGATTATATACTAAAGTAGACAACTCATTTAAACCAAAACCGGATGTAGTTCTCTAAAAACCGGAAAAGCTAACTTTCATTTCCTTTTCCTATATTGTCTCTGGTTAAATTCCCCATTGAAAATTATGGACGTTTCGACTTAGAAACCTTTATTGGGGTCAGGTCTATTTCGGTTCACTTTAAAAAATGAGAATTTGCATTAATCAGCCACACACGCAAAACCAGTTTGCTCATTGCAGTTACAAAACGAAAAGTGTCATTTACTGTCAATAAAGCAAGTGTCGGCTCCTGTGGCACCCCTAACATCCTGGCTAATCTTTTACACACTAGTTTTACCTTGCCAAAAGTAGGAACCAATCAAAACTCGTCCACGAGGGCCTTTGTTAACCTTAGAGGACAAGTCAACTCCAGCCCAGGACTAGTGGCATTTGCCTAAAATAAACCACAACCGAAAGGCCCGAGACTTGCTTTAAAACCCCGACTCAAACTAATTTAAATTTCAAGTCGAGTTTGGCGTGAGGGGTGTGGCGTTAGAAATCGATTCATATACGGTTAAGTAGGCCGTGTCCACTCTGACGACATTGAAACCGTTTTAAACATTTTTCCAAATGACAAATACATTTTTGATAATAATAATTGCATTTTCTTATGAAAGATATATGCAGTTAACAGCAAACTTTTACAAAACTGTTTCAAACTTTCTATAAAAGGGTAAAAAAAGGGTTATTTTTAATTGATTAAGGGTGTTAAAATATGCATAGAAATATTAGGATAATTTGCCAAAAACTTTCTCGTTGATATACAATCTACTTTCAAAGTGAGTTATCCAAATTTTTTAACACCCTTAATCAATTGAAAAGAACTTGGTTTTCCATTTCATTATCTCTTTAAGAAATTGACGTATTTTAAGAGGTGCTACGTAATCTCGGGGTAAATCTTGAGTAATCATGGTGTAATTTTGGTTTTTTTCACGTAACCATGGTGCAATTTTGGTTTATTTCACGTAACCATGGTGTAATTTTGGTTTATTTCACGTAAGCATGGTGTAATTTTGGTATATTTCACGTAAGCATGGTGTAATTTTGGTCTATTTCACGTAACCATGGTATAATATTATTGTATTTCACGTAATCATGGTGAAATATTATTATATTTAACGAAATTATGGTGAAATATCAATGTATTTCACGTAATCTTGGTGTAAGCTACGTAATAATGGTGTAATCCGCGTTTTCCAAGATTACGTAATTGGTGTACGTGGCAAACTCGAAATGATCAGCCCTCAATTTTTTCCACTTGTAGAATACTTCTGAATAATGCCATCGATTTAAATTATATTCCAACAATATTGAAGATGGTAACAATTTAAATATTTTAATGATATATTACCTAATTTGAAAACCTATCAACGTCAAAAGATTGATTACTATATTAGATCGGTTAATTATTTCCGCCCCCTTAGCTCTCGAAAGCCCCGAAGTTGAAAAGAAAATCACAAAATCGATATGGAAACTAAGAGCTCTTTTGTTCGCCTCCCGTTTATTTTAATTATCTCTGAATATCCGTTTGTTTGCTATATACACCACCGTAAAATCCCACACCACCGGTCAATTTCCGACGAATGGGGGGAAGGGGGGAAATGCTCTTAAAACCTTGACCGCAGTGACTGAACTAAATACGCGGACCTAGATTTCACAAAGGACGCTACGCGCGGCGCATGACGGTTTCAAAGTTGAACCTCTTGAAGAAAAACTAGTTCATAAATAGAACACATGGATAAAGAATGCGCGTGAGGAAATTGGTTTCACGCTATAGGATAGGCCACTCCCTATCTCCGACTGCAGCTTTGTTCCAGCTTTGGTTGACAGCACGCGCAAAGCTGGGTCTCTTTGTATCAGTATTTCTTTTGTCAGCACGCACAAAGCTACGTTAGATAGAGACCTAGGTTTGCACTTGCTGACAACCAAAGCTGGAATAATCTGCCGTCGGAGATAGGGAGTTGCCTATCCTGTAGCGTGAAAACATCCTTTATCCATGAATAAAACCCTGTAATCGAGACAGCATAACTTAAGATTCAAAATTTATTCATGGAAAAAGTGAATTTGGAATTAAACATTTTCATGGGCTCCGGGTTTGCCTAGTAATGGTTGCCCAATAATTCTTTTTTATTATATTTATTTATTTTATTTATTTTTTTTTTCAATTCGTGTTTGACCTTTTCAAACTATATAGCTACTAAATTACCGTTCTTACCTAATACTACCGGGGCTGCCACGTATGACGATTGATTTTTCTACCGACAGGTAATATACCAAAGTATCGAAACAGCACTACGCAGGCGCGAGAAAAAAAAGCATAAAATATTCAGAAAAAGGTTTGAACAAATTTGGTAAGCTAGCACTTTTCTGTCGTTCGGTCCGAAAATTCGATAGTGTATATGGGTCTTGGTCTTTAGAACCTCTCGCATTCGAGGCCAAGTGCAACCCGTACTTTGTTGGGAAAACAAACCATTTCTGCGGGAACGAAAACTTACTACTATAGACGCGTATTTTTTAATCGCGTGCCAAAGGACAAATGGCTAGCTGAGCTGAGGGTTTAATAGTTCAAATCTAGTTTCTGTTAAAGCTTGAAGGACTTTTCCAAGGTATACTAATTAGGTCGCGAAAACGCAACGCCGATAAGAAAGTTTCATAAGTTTCGTTTAACTAAAGCAAGTTTGAAATGAGTTTTCTTTAATGGGTTTAGTTCAATCGCAATTTTAAAATAAAGCTAGTTTACGTAGACTTTGTAGACTGTTTCAACTACCATTAAAGAGTGATGCAGTTATATTCTATCAGCGACTTGGAAAGTATTAAAATCAATATAGAAAAGATGGTTTAGAACAGTTACTTTTGTCAGTTTGCACGAGTCACTTTGAGTATATCTATAAGAGATACTTCTTCTGCTAAAACGAAACTGTTAGAACAATGATATTTATAACAAATTCCCTAGTTTTTGGTTTGAACCTTTTACAAAGGAAACTGGCGTTGCCTTGTAAAGCTTGAAATCAAATTATGCCTTCCTGCCTAAGGCAGTTTGAACTGGGAGTTGATTATCAGCTATCAGTCAGTCAATAGTTTCATGGATATAGATTACCCAGTTAAATGAAATCATTACATTCCATGTCAGACAATAGAGTTAATTTAGTTTATGCTCGTTTGAACATTGATTAAATCAACTTTCGATCGAAATTTTATTCCCATTTGTGTAAAGAAAAAAGATACCAACTATTCAGAAGAGAATGGATACAGCCAATAAGAATCATTCCGTACCCATTTTCTCAACGTATGTTATTCGGTTTTGAGGAAAGAGCTAGTTTATTCGTTATGTATGACGAATTTTACCTCGCGTTGCTACCAACAAATGAAATCGCAGTTATAAAGACGTCAGAATTATGACTCGTGACGTATAGTACTCGAGCCCGGTCTGCAAACCCGTGTTAAAATTTAACGTTTGTTGAAAGAGGGCACAATTATTCCTATTAGTAGTATTTATTCCAGAGTCTCAATAGTAACGACCGTAAGAAAATGATACGTATTTGCAAGAGATCATTTACGTTTGGAAAGTCATAAGCGAGAAACCTCAATATAAGTCATATGTAAACGTGGATAAAATCAAGAGAACGCTATCATTAATCCAGTTCCCGATTTTTTTCGTCCATTTGATTTGTAACGGTATCATTTCCGTTCAATATAAATCGCTACATACGTGTAAAACGACTTTAACGATATTGGAAAATCATGAAAATCAAACATGTAAAGAGATCGTAAGACCAGCCCATACCCCTATAGTTTGACTTGGCCAATAGTCAATCCCTGACCATAAGTTTATGAAATGTATTCCATAAGTATGACGCTACCTATAATTTTTAATGCTAGAGACTTACAGCTCGAGTTAGTTCGAGAACGACAAGCGAGAATCGACTACACTCGGTTAAATTTCAGTCCATCTTCCTATTTAGTCTGCACTAATCCTTCGACAGCGCCGGACCAGACGTCGCTTCCCGAAAAGCTCCACTTTGCAACCAGTGACAAACTTATGGAACATATCTTATGAACTTATGCCCTGACCTATATACTTGGTCTGAAACGTTCGATAGTGCATTAGACGGTGCAGACAGAGAAGATATTTATCTAATTGCTTATTTATGATTCTTCTTTCTTCCAGGGTTGAAAAATGCGTCTCGTTTGAAGTTGGTGGTGTCGAAAAATGATAGCCATTCTCATAGTAGGATTTGTGCCACGGGTCAAAATGAAACTATCTCGATTTTCGTTTAGTAATTTCTTATCCGGATTCACTTGTAGTTTCTTAATTTTAATCATTCGATCGCGGCTAGTCGAAGGTAAATCCAACGGATTCGCGATTCCATTCGATAACGACATGGTTTGCGTCACCGATTCGCCTTTATGGAAGGGCACCGAACTCGTCTGTAATCGCTCATTCGTATTGTTTGAAAAAGGTCACATACTTAGGTGTACTTCAATTCAAAGATCTAGAAAGTTACCATTCAACGGAGGTGAGTTTTAGTAATTACATTTAATTATCGGAATTTCTTCAACTAAATTATTTGTTTCAAATCCCCAGACATTTTAGATGATAATCAGTTTGTAGATGCCGAAATTTTCACTGGAGAAGAAACGGTAACGGGGGAATTCCGCAGAAAAAGAAGAAAGTCTGACTCGTCTAAAATTGACGAGGACACGTCAACCATTTGTAAAATTGCTTGTTGGCCCATGGCGGACAAACATAAAAGCTCGAATGGCAACTTGAACAAAATAAACACCGATGTCAGTACAAAAACTATTACGAGTTTAGCGAACAAATTTCAGCTCGAGGAAAATCCTGATGAGCAACCCGTTAAGGACATTGTCTTCGTCAAATTTACGGGGGAAAATCATAAGATTGAAAAAAGGGCAGCTAAAGGTAGCCAACCACTATGGTTGCAAGTAGCAGTTGTTAAATTTTATTTTATATTACAGAAGGCGTTGTGAAGGAAGATATGACAGTTTTAGTAAGTTAAAAATATATCTTAGGTTCTTTTAAATTTAAATTTAAAATTAATTTCATCTCATCTTTGTTTTGTATTCATAAAGAGATGGGAACGCCCCTTGATTGTCCTGAAGTTTATATCGTGCCTAACTCTAACAATTCTGGTTTCTTTTTCCGTTTTGATATATTTTTATTGTGGGTAAGTAACTTGGAAAATTCGAAATGTTGTTTAACTATTCTGTTAAAGTCCCTCATTAATAATATTGAATATTTGCTAGAATGTTTTACCAAGAATGTCTTGCTCATATGTGCTCGGAGGTAGCCCTGGTTGCGGCTCATATTTGCATACTAGCTCATACCACCGATTCCGTCAAATTAGATAAAGTAAGTCGTTTTAAATATACTTTTCAGTATCTAAAAGCGTAATTTCTCTTTCAGAATCTATGTTCTTTGACGGCGATATTGCTACAATATTTCTTCCAAGTGTCCTTTCTCTCGCTCAGCCTCGAGGCCTTTTTCTTGCTCCGAATCTTTGTCGGGTGCAGCCCTTCCTACCAACCGCCCGCGAAAACCAACCCCAAGATTTCGCGATATCGTACGCTTCTCGGAGGACCCCTTTCACTATTATTCTTAACTTGGGGTGAGTTACTTCCTTTAAAAAATTCTGATTCTGAGATTTAGGTTTAGGTTTGATTTGCGACGTCATAGGTGTTCATTTAATGCTTTTTTTTCTTTTTCTTTCAGGATTTCCAGCAGTGATCGCCGCAGTGGGCGCTTATTTCTTTTTCGAAGACTACGTCGCCGGAAATACCAAGTAAAGTGGTCAAGTCCGAGATGATGACGCTTGCGTAATTAATTAACGTTTCCAATTGACCAGTTGCTGGTACAACGCGCAGAGCGCTTCGTTCTCTATCGTCGTGATACCGGTGGGAATTTTTGCGACACTACATATCCTGTTCATAGCGCCCCTGTTCATATACTGTGATGTACCCGAAAGGGTTAAAGCTGAACATTTTTTCAGAGCCAGGTACGGTAACTCAATTAAGTCATAAGCAGACGGATCGAGGCGTTTCTAATTGGGAAGGCGTTGTTGTTTGTTCGTTTTAGAACTGGACTGAACACCAGATGGGCATCGGTTTTCATCATGCTGGTGAGCGTAGTGTCTTGGGCTACTGGACTCTTGTCCGAGGATGACAATATGAGAAGTACAGCCATGCTCATTACATTCTGCATTTTCACAATTTTGCTCGGGTCATTTATACCAGTTGTGAGGATTTCAACGGAAGAACAGGTGGGTAAAATAAGATGAAATACCGCTAGGGGATTAGAAGTTTAGCATTTGTAAAGGCAATATAAAAAGACACTTTCGAGTTTTGTGTTTTTGGATGTAGGTTCGGCAAAGATTATGGTTCCGAATGGTTCCAAATCAAGGTCCTCGTCTACCTTGGCCTATAACGAGTTTCGATATGTTTGACGAGCACGGTCGCTATTTTGACTTGTTGAGCGACGATCCGCATAGACTGTTATCAGCGACGAGTCAAAGAACATTATTGAAAACGGCAAACAGCATGCACACGTTGCAAGATTTCAGCAAACAAAACCCTCGAAACGAAAGTAAAAATAAGAACAAACCACCATCTTCTAGAAACCAAAAACGATCTCCCGTTCACCGAAGAGTATGACTACAATCGTGACTAAAGACTGAATACGTGTTCTGTTTAAATTTTGAACACGTAATAAAGGCAGGGAGCCATACTTTATATTAGAAGGAAGGAATAAGTTTTTTAGGTTCGCGCGACTGTAAAGTTCGAGTATCCTTGTGTGTAATTTGGTTTAAGAGGATCAGTGAGATTGCGGTTGAGTCTGAGAGGTAGACCAACGAGTGCATTTGAAATAAACCAAATTTCTTCCTTCCTTATACTTTAAAATATGGTTCCCTGATAAAGGTATAGCTCAATTAAAATATATAACATTTTTAAGCGCACTAAAGTAACACTATTTTCGAAAATTACAAAAATAAGGAACCATTTTCACAGATTTTCATGTAAATATAAATACAAAGCCTAGAACAAGTTTTAGAAAAAATGTTTTGATGTAGTATATGTAGTTTACAGGTACGCGCAATGCCATTTTGATCAAAAAAGACTTTAGTTCAAGTCTTTGATACTCGAATTAAACCTTATAGAACACATCTAGCTGTGATAATACGGGTTCAGATTAGTAATTTAAGTACTTTGTTGAGTGTATATCAGGGTTCGTTAGTTAATTGTAACAAATAGAGTCGTAAGTATGGGTTAAAAATGCATTTTTTACAAGGGTAGGGCGGTGAACTTCTAGGCCTAGTATAGTGGCAGATTTGTCATCAATTTAAACCATTGCTTGCCTATTAATTGGGATCTATGTCTTAACCCGTAACCCGATTCGACCAAGCTATTAAAATCACAGCAGACCATACTTTTATATTCTTTTAAATGAAGATGTGGCGCATTGTCTTTAATTTTGTCCCGAATGAATAAGTTATTGTTAAAGATTACTCAGATCAGTTTGAAGAATTTACTAACTGTAGCTTACAATATGCTTCCTGTAAAAGGTATATATTTAACGTTGTTGCGATTAACTTCTCGTTATCATACATATTTGAGTATATTTCCTGTTTATTACACTATAATGACGCTCTGTGATAAGATTCAATCGCAATAATTAATTTAGGAACTGTTGTTAAATGTGTACCATGATTAGATTTAAAAGAAAAATAAGAGGCCTTTGCTAAAATTGTTTCAGCAGAGGCTCATATTTTTGAATTTAAAAATTAATGTTATTAATTTTTGTACTAAAATAGTACGCGATGAGATGACTTTATCTATGTATTGTTGAGGCTCTGTTAAATTTAAAATAAATATTTAAAAGTTCAAATCTAAGCTTTTAATTACTTCCATTGTGACATATATATAGGGGTTCTATTTGCATTGTAAAGCGACGCACCTATAAATAACCACAGGTTTAGTATGGATATCCCTTCGTAGACAAAAGCTTACATTATTATATGGCCTGATATATTTGAGGTCAAAGTTCATCGCATGCAATATCTATGAGAAAATTCATTTAACACATTTTTTCCTCGTAACTCACGATGTAAAGTAGTTGTTTTAGATAAAAAAAATTGTTCAAAAAACACACTTGATTGCGAAATATGTAGTCTGTTTCGAAGTGTGCTTCGGTTAAGAAATGTTAGTAATCTTTCTGTGAAACTACTTCGGCTAATAGCTTTCTGATGTAACAATTTGACGGTATTGGCGTCAAGCTGTCTGTTAAATTTGTTATCTATAAAATTATGTCATATATATGGAATTGAGTAAGAATAATCCGCCCACGTCTTTAACGATAATGATATATTTCACAGGAAAACAATATCCGTTCCACTTCAATAAGAGGTTATAAATATACCGCACCACAGCTATCGTGTTCCTTTTGAAAGAAAAAATTCATTAAAGTTTAGCCTTAATTGCTGTCCTAATCAAGGTTAGTTAATATTAAGTTTCTAATAAATATTGGCCTAATTAATAAGTCTGAATTTTAAACACTTGTACATAGAATCAATGGAAGTTAACAACAGCGCTGGTCAGCTGTTAGCCTTCGTGACACTCGCCTCCAACAATATCAAAACGGCACTATCCAATACTTCCAAATGTTCCGGATCAAGGAAAATGAATCATAGGAAATACTTGCACAAACTACGAGTGTCAGGTGACGAGAGCCTGCATTTAAGCAAACGAAAAGAGACAAAACAGCGTCGAGTTCGGAGAAATAAAAAAGTTGCATTAAGCGAGGAAATCCCACAAAGAATTACTCTTCGTCAAGAAGAATGCCCTAATCTGGCTATCAGATCCCCAAACTTAACAACAATAGACAATGGAAATCTAACACCAATTGATTTAGATCATGAAGCAGAAACTGTACAAAATGCGGGGTACATAAACGACTGGAGTAATGATCAACAGGAGGGTTCCAATTTGGATATTTATCAACCGTTAACAGTAGAAATTGTCAACACAGACTGCCTTCAAGAATATTTAAGTCCCAGTTCGCCATTGGAAAATCTGTTGTCATCACCCACCTGGAAGAGTATAGTGACAATGTTCGATTTCCCAGCACCATTATAACTTAAATTTACTTAGTGTAACATTGAATGTAAGATTTATACGATTAAGTGAAATTGTAGGTTCGAATACGAGTTAAATTTCTTAATCTTAATAAGTGAAGGTTTAGTTCTATTCCCAGACTTATTAGCGAGTATAAGGAATTGTATGGCGTCCTAGACTATAGGCTTAACACTTACAAGTATAGATGTATTGTATTATAGTAATTCTGCATGGAAACAACAACCAAAATTTTAAACAAATTATATCAATTATCAATACTGTTTGATAAAATACACAATGATGATCTATTGTATGACAGGCCCCTGAATTATCTCTATTGTTCAAATAAAAATTATCTTATGGCACGGATTTGTTATCGATAAATTATTTAACCCCTCAAAGTATAAAACAACAGCGTGTTTATAAATGTAGCATAACTGAGCTCGGATTAAAACTGGTAAGTTCTTAAATAGCTAAATATTACGTTACTTCATTCAATTAAGACCGTAGTCGTGCCAACTTTTAACAGTTTGTTGCTATCCATTTCGTAACAAACTTCGAAGGCTAAACTGTAGCAGCAGTCGTATACACTTGTATCGAAGAGAGGCGACCGATCAAAGTCGAAATATCAAACTTTATATTAATCTTTAGATAATAACACTCGCCTCACCCTAAACAAATCGTCTTAGGTTTTCGAACTTGAGTTTGTTCAGATAAATGTTAGAAATTTGGCGAAACTAAAGTTGCCAATGAACTGTTTTATAGTATACTGAATATCTATAAATAATTCTGATCAGTGTTTTACGCCACACCCTTGACAAATCACGTAGTATAGTTGTAAAATAGAATTTGAGGTAGATAGGATACAGGTGTTGCGGGATATTGCCTTTACAGCTCTCGTTAGTGTGAGTAAAATTTACTCTGAAGCTAATTTCGTTTTAACGTACCGTTCACCCGATGAATATAAACGCTTTTTCAAGACTTTATTATGTCTAGAAACCTATATTAGTTTCTTCAACTATGTTTATAGATCAAAGATGAATCATTTGTGGGTATTGGCGATAATCGCGCTGTCGTTGAAAGAAACAATTGCTCTCGATAATGGTCTGGCCCTAACACCACCAATGGGATGGCTGTCTTGGGAGAGGTTTCTATGCAACATTGACTGTCAAAAAGATCCTAAAAATTGCATTAGGTAATCTTGTTTCGTAACAGGAGAGAGAAATTTTAAAACAAATGAAGTAAATTTCATTGAATTTAGTGAAAACCTTTACAAAGACATGGCAGATCGACTAGTAGCTGATGGTTACAAAGACGTTGGTTACGAATACGTCAATATCGACGATTGCTGGATGTCCAAAGAGAGAGACGCTACTGGTCGCCTCCAACCCGACCCAACTAGATTTCCAAGTGGAATAAAAGCCTTGGCTGATTACGTATGACGCAATTTGGTCTAATTATAAACTAGATATTCCTAACGGCGTATCTTAACTATAACGAAGGTTCATGCAAAAGGATTGAAGCTGGGAATTTACCAGGACTGCGGAACCAAAACCTGTGGCGGATATCCGGGAAGTGAAGATCATTTCCAAATTGACGCTCAAACCTACGCCGAATGGGGGATTGATATGCTCAAATTGGATGGTTGTTACGCCGACGTCAAGAAAATGGATTCAAGTTCGTGAAATAACGATGGTACGCCCAATGAACCCTTTTCTGATGTAAATTATTCTACCCGCAGTTTATCCTGTCATGACAGCTGCTTTAAATTTGACTGGAAGGCCAATGGTATTTTCCTGTAGCTGGCCAGCCTACCAAACAGAATTGAAAATGAACGTAAGTAATTATCCTGATATATAAATTATGTATTTTAACTGACACAATTGTATGTTTAGCCTGATTATATAAAAATCGGTCAATACTGTAATTTATGGAGGAATTATGGCGATATTGATGACTCTTGGTCCTCCGTAAAATCTATTATTGATTCTTACGCCAGTGTTCAGGACGATTTGGTTCCCGCTGCTGGACCCGGACGGTGGAATGATCCAGATATGGTATGTAATACGCGTCTCGCCCTTATTGTTCAAGACGTAAATTGTAATTAAATCCTCATTTTGTAGTTGATTATTGGAAACTTCGGGCTCAGCGTCGATCAAGCTCAAACTCAGATGGCATTGTGGAGCATTTTGGCGTCCCCTCTGCTTATGTCTAACGATCTTAGAGATATTAAACCGGAATTCAAAGAAATTCTTCTAAATAAAGAAGCCATCGCTGTCAATCAAGATAAACTTGGAATCATGGGCAAGAGAGTGAATGAAGTAAGATTTCTAAACTCTTGATAGATTTTCGACAAGGGTATAATTTTGTACTGTTAATAGGTGAACAGTGTTCAATTCTACGTCCGACCCCTGCAAGCGCTGGCTGGAGGTTCTGACTATTCATTTGGCTTGGCCTTCGCGAGTCGTCGCGAAATTGGTGGCCCAGTACCGGTTACGGTTAGAATGCGCAGCCTTGGACTAACAGCTGATCAGGGTTACAAAGTTAAGGATATATTTGGAAATAAAGACTTGGGAATTTACCATCCCGATGACCCGCTTGTCGTAAAGGTTAACCCATCCGGTGTTGTTTTCTTGAGAGCCGAGGTGATTGCTAAATAAATAAAGAGCTCTTATTTTTAATCATTACTTATGTTTTTGAAGATTTTAAATAAATATTAGCAGTAAAGCTGTATGTAAATTAATTCCTCTTACGGCATTCCAACTCCCTAAACATGTTTCATATGTGTATGTAACAAACGAAATACTACAAGATTTTTAAAATGATTTATTCTTAAAATGTGACACGCGCAAACCACTAATTAGCAGGTTTTATTATCTAAGTCGGCTTTCCCTCAATGTTGTCTATCCATGGGTATACCTTTGGGCATGTGGTACCGCATAGATAGAAAACTCGGGGACCACCGAGTGTGGTAGTTTCAAAGTTACAAAACTTTCCATTGAGTTCTATGTCAGTTGGGTTGGCTTTCGCGGAGCACAGGCTTTTCTTCGGAGTTTTGACACAATTTTTCTGTTGGTATTGCGCCAGAGGTTTTGGATTTTTAATAAAGTCGAGAACTTCTTGGATAGGAACTACAAAAACATCTTTCATGGTCAAGATTTGGTCGAGGAATCGAATGTAACCAGCTCGACGTTCTGGGTGCTTCAGCCAAGACTCGTGCAAGAAGACGGGGAAAGGCGCTTTGCTGGATGTATAGTGACGCATAAAGTTCTCAAATAAATAATCGAAAGTATCTTGATTCGTTTCGGGGTAGGGCAAGCAGCCGTCAGCCATGGCGCAAGGAACGTCCACTTCCACTCCCTCAAGAACACGCTTTTTGAATAAACTTATCATCGGGACGATCCATAAACCGGGATACTTATTAGTAGGACAAGGTTCAACCACGCAGTCTTGGGTGTATCCGTGATCGAGGGTGTATGGCCAGACTGGAGGGTCAGTAGAGTCACGGGTTGGCATCGAACTGTCGTAAAAGTTTCCAAGCTTATGAAGCATTGAGAAAGTAACGTCTCCTCCAGTTTGGAGGAATGGAGCTCGGAAACCCCTGATTTGTTCCGATGGAATTCTGGCGAATTTAACGATCATGTCCCTCATACCGATTGTCTCGTCGTGCCATCTCTTTTCGGGCGCCTTCTTCCAGATTTCAGTACTCGATTCGTGTCTAAATATTGAAAGGTTTTCAAGTTTTGGTCCTCGGTTCGAATATCGTATGTTAAAAATTCATTCACTTACGTTATGGAATGCACGGCGATTTCGCTTCCAAGTCGCCATAGGTTGTGCATATGGGCGTAATTGTTATACTCGTGGCTAGCGAAGAACGTCGCTCCGATATTGCAACCACCCGGATTCTTTCTTTTCATTGTAGTGAACAGTTCCTTGTAAAGGGCATCGTAGTTGATAGCGTTGATGGCGTCGTCATAGGTTAACATTACAAATTGTGGGACATCTTTCAAGGTTAGGTTTAGTGGATTAGTTTCACTCATACAACGACAATTGGGGGATTTGCAATTCAACTCTTGCTCGCATTCCTCATCATCAGCTCCGACGAGGGCAACTAACCCCGTTATTAACAGAACGACACGGATTAACTTCATCGTGCGGTATAACTTAGAACGAAGACCCCAGACCTATTTTATAGTTTCTCTAAACAGGTGTAGATTTCTACTAATATAAAACTGTCGATAAAGTTATCTGACGAAAAAAACCACTTTGAGGGTGAAATACCTTGACTATTATCAGTAAAAACATGTTAATTTGCCAGACATACCCACGCTTTCGAAATTAATTAAGCGTGAAATGCTAATGAAGTCCCCAGAACGATAACCGGATAAAAATACCAGGAAACGCTTGCCTTACATCCCTCCCAAACGTCGTGTACCCAAAAGGTTAGATAAATATTCCCCGTGTCTTTCTTTTCTATGTTTTTACCTCTCCGTGTGACGTAGTCCAGGAGAGGTTCTGTAACGGCCGTGTCTGTCTGTGTGTCTGTCTGTCTGTGTGTGTGTCTGTCTGTCCGTTGTTACACCCACGTGACCGCGTTCGCAGTTTGCGTATCGGAGCAAACGTGTTGGCCATTTCCGAACTGCTTTCACAGTCACGGAAATGGCTCCTCTACTTGAGTTCTCACACCACCATCTTCTGGTCTTTGTCCATCCCACACGGACACCAGTCTGTTCTTACTGGCTTCTAATCACCACCATCTTCTGGTCTTTGTCCATCCCACACGGACACCAGTCTGTTCTTACTGGCTTCTAATCACCACCACAGGGCTGATACTCACTCATACGCTCAATTTTAGTTGAATAAGTGACTAATTAATTTAGAAATAGTAAGCAAAAAGTGACTAGACTAAATAGGGGCAAATTGAGCTATAAAAAAAGGCCACTTGAAATGAAATGTTTTCAGAGATGACCGATTTAAAAGATATTTTAAAGGTCGGTGTCGTAATTTAGCCCAATCTATGGTCTTAGATATTTCCAGTCAAAGGAAAGGTCACCTCATAAAAGGTTTACGGCGAAATTCAATTACAGAATGCAAAGCAATTGATGCCGTTTTAAATCAAAAATAAAACATTCATTTGAACTGGATTAATTTTAAATAATAAGTTAAACATTTGCTGAGCGAGTGAAGCGAGCTCCACGATTTTGGGGTTTGATCAACTGTGAACTCGCTATTTTTTGCGTTTAAACCGTCATAAGACAAATATAATACGTTTAACTTTGTGGTCGAAAAGATAAATAACACCGAAAGACTCAAAAATCCAAAAAAAAGTGACAAATAGTAACTAATTTTTGGAAAAGTGACTTTTAGTAACCGAATTTAAAAAAAGTGACTTTTAGTGAAAAAAGTGACTTAGTATCAGCCCTGCCACCATCTTCTGTTATTTGTCAATCCCACATTTACACCAGTCTGCACTTACACTGGCTTCTAACACCACCATCCACTGGTCTTCCGTCTATTCCACATAGACACCAATCTGTATCATTGGCTTCTACTCCATTATCATCGTTTGGTTTTAGGATATACGCGGCGATCAGCTAGGGTTACGAGAAACGTCTAGCCTCCCTAAGGTGGGATCGCCACCAAAGGTTTTCGCAATTGCGCTTTTTCCTTACTATTATAATGGAAACGAATCGTATATATACCCCAAATTTGAAAAAAGCGGGCAAGAGGGGTACCCTTCACTTTAAACGTCAATATTAGCAAAGTTTGAGAAGATAATAGGTATAACTTTATTTTAAACGATTTAACTATTATTAATGTTAATTATTGAAGATTAAAATAATTAAAAATAATTATATTTATTTAAATATTAAAGATAAACCTCTCGTGCAAAGAGAGAGATTATCATTGCCTCCTATATCTACCAAGGCCCGTGCATGCGATATATTTCCTTCATTGCCTCCTATATCTATCAAGGCCCGTGCATTGTGATATATTTCATTCATTGCCTCCTATATCTATCAAGGCCCGTGCATTGCGATATATTTTTCAAAACAACAACAAAAATGGGAAACCCCAACTCAGAAACATAACGTTTTCATTGGATACTTAAGTTTATATAATCTTCTTGACACGGAGAGGTAATATTTTGGTTTTCCCAACTTGTTTTTTCTGACTGTATTGATTGTTAATTAACATCATCTAGTTTTCATTTCAGTATCTTGATCTATCGTTAACCTTCAAAACAATTTATCACGCCACTCTTTACATCCTTATCAATGGCTTCGTTGAAACTCTGGCATTAGTCGCTGATTATTTTTAGATTTATATAGGAACAACACATGGCCTATTTCTCATGTCGTAAACTAAAACCAAAAATTAATGGAAACGGCTAAAGTCTGTGAACTTTGAACTACTTTTAAAGTGAAATTAATTTCAAGTGACCTTGATGTACCAGAAAAAAATGCAAATCATTATTTACATTCCCCCACGCGCGCCTAGCTTTAAGGATTACATACAACCTAATTTTTAAGAATTTACGATTTTTACAGCTTTTAAATTGAATAAAATAATGCTTAATTAGGGAAAATGTTACGGATGTAGAATCGGACGTTCTTTACGGGATAAATGGTTAGGATCATTTCGCGGACCAATCTTTGAGGAACTCAACCAGACCACTTTTAAAACCTTAATGTATGTGGTACTGATATTAACTATGCACACTGGTCAGATTCGGTAAGGAATTGTGACTTTCCATAAATTAAGAGCACCATAAAACTGTGACTAGAGAAGTCAACTTCTTTTCACTGAAAATTTATGGCGAAATTAATTATTTGGTAATTAAGTACAATTATTAGGTGTTTTCATTATCTGTAGAACCAAACCAACAAATATTTTCCCGTGGGACTCACACAGCTGCTACTACGACAACATACATTAACGGGACTGAAACAGGAACTAAATAGTGGGGTACTTTATCTTGGAGAAAAGAGGTGAGATGGAGTTGTAAATCTCCATACCTATAACCTTGCCTCTGTACCCCCATTCTACAGCAACGAAGTCCGACTCCTCCCAGCATCCTCGGCGTTTCAATAGGGAGGTACGGTATGAAAACGTCGACAATTCCAGCTGTGTCTTAAAAATAGATGCTAATTCATGAGAACTAGCTTATATTTTTAAATGGCGCTATGCGACAACACATAACAATGCAGTATACCAAAGGTAGGGGCGTGCCCAAGGTCCACTGCGGGATTTCCATTGCGCCATGTGGCCCACCATCATTTCTATTCCATCCCTTCTTTTTCCTCCTTGATTTTATCAACCGCATGTGCACAAAACTACAAAAATTCCTTAATAGTAATTGAGCAACTTAGTTTCCCCTAAAATTAAAACAAACTGATAAGTTCAAAGTTTATAGTTCTATGTACATTCTCCACCAAATTTTATTTAAACTAAAATATTTAATTGTAAATATTGCCCTTGTTTATCCTTTGCTTTTTTTGTTGATAAAATTATAATATTGGTTATTAAAGTTCAATATCTGATTAACAGTACTATCTATAATATTATATAAAAAAGACTTGGTTTGCGCAAGCCATAAAAACAAAACGATAAGAGTTTTTCCAGTTGTCTGAAGCGCGGATATTATTTTTTTTCTATTGAAGTTTAAAGACAATCCGTATTTTACTACTCTTTAGAATTTAATTCAATCACCTGATTTTACTGCTAATGGATTAGTTTCCTATAAATTAATTGAAATGAAAAATTACTTATCTCAGATTTTTCAACAACAATTCCATTTTCCTGAAACATTTTATCATGAAATTTTTTCTTTTCAATGAAGAACGTACTTTAATTTTCAAATAATACTCTCATTAATAATGTATTATATGCGGTCTTTTCGAATACAAAAGGGGGCTGTTATCACCTTTCTTATATTTGAAAAAGGTGTTCGTTTCCTCTTTAAGCACAGTCACAATTATTGAACTGTGTATATCAGTACTTGTGGGGAAGATTTTAGAAGTGTTGGTTGAGTTGCTATTTAATTAACAACATTATGAAAACTTGATGTGTTTAAAATCTTTTGAGAAGAAAATTCTCGGAAATTAAAAAAGAAAGAGTCAATTTGATTAAATTTACACGATATCCCTCAAAATAATAAATGTATGATTTCAGGAAAATGGAATTGTTGTTGAAAAATCTGAGATAAGTAATTTTTCATTTCAATTAATTTATAGGAAACTAATCCATTAGCAGTAAAATCAGGTGATTGAATTAAATTCTAAAGAGTAGTAAAATACGGATTGTCTTTAAACTTCAATAGAAAAAAAATAATATCCGCGCTTCAGACAACTGGAAAAACTCTTATCGTTTTGTTTTTATGGCTTGCGCAAACCAAGTCTTTTTTATATAATATCTGTTCCTTCAGCCTTAATTTGTATAAATCTATTATAAAAATAATAATATGCTTGTCAAACGTCATTAATTCGATGTTCCAGTAAGATGTTCGTGAGCATATTGGCTCACTCCAAGTGCCTCTCATTATTTTATGGGAAAGATTAAAATTTTAAATTATTTGGCAGGGGAGTGGTAAATTAATTCACAATTGGTAGGCGGATGGTAAATTAATTCACCATAGATAGGCGGGTGTTAACTTATTTCATATAAAAAGGCAGTTGGTGACTCAATTAAGTTTAGTTGACCTTTTTGTATAGATTTAAAAAAAAGTTATTTCTAAACCACGCGCCAGCACGCGCACATTTCATTGAAAGTTTGTTATTTAAGAATTTTACCTTATATATACTAAGATTCTTAATCAAAAATAGACAACGAGCTTTCCAAGACTCGAACCTGTAATGTTTTGCTTCGAATGCAAACGCGTTATCCATTACGCCACAAGCCCGTACTTCGTAACAATAAAATTATCCAAGCATTGTATTTATAGGATTATTTCATTTATGTTGATAAAAGATCTGTAAAAATAAACACCGATCTTGCCAGGACTCGAACCTGCAATCTTCTGCTCCATAGGCAGACGCGTTATCCTATGCGCCACAAACCCGATAGAGGCTGAATAAAATGCTATGCAAACAGTGTAATATATGTAACGGTTTTACCATGATTTATAAATTAATTAAAATAAAATACTTAGACTTAATTGTTCTTAATCAAACTTCAGAAGTTCAACATTCAATAGTTGCTTAATAATTCAAAAGTGTTCCGAACCTTAACTTCGCAGTAGTTTCTGAGTTATTCGATGGAGTGGACCACCAAAAATCCCATGCTTTTTCTATGGGACGCTAAGCCTAAAATCTGTGAATTATTTCTTTAACATTACGGGAGGGTGTGGGTTCTTATCTAGAAGGGCCTACCGGCCCTCTAGAATGATAGTGGTATTTTAGGAAGATTATAATATGTTTGTTTCCGATATATCTTATTTCGAATAAAAATTAAGCTATTGCAAGAACCAGAGTAACTGCCCAATTTCCAAACATTTTTGTAGGAAAAAGTACAATTATTAATAGTTAATTGATTTTTTGAGTTAAAGAAGCAATTAATATCAAAAAAAAAACTTAAACATAATCCCTACGTTTATAGCTTCCAGAGAAAGTTAATGTTCTCGACGAGCAGTTGCTAATTAATTCTAAGATATAATTACGAACTTTAGTGAATAATCTCAAAAATATAGGATTTTATAGGTCGTTACGCGAAAATATAGGATTTTATAGGAACTCTGTTGTATCTGTAAACAAATCAAGAATTTTGGATAAGCCTAACGTTTTGTCAATGTTTACAAGAATTAAAATGTTTCTTTGTCGAAGTGAATAATTTATTGTTATCAAAATAATATAGACAAATATTAAAGAGATTAAAGGTTTATTTTATGTTACAATGTTAAAAGTCAATACAATTTTACCAGCCAGTAATACCATTTGGGTTTCCGGTCCACGGGTAGACTTTAGGACACTTTCCGCAAGCCACCATGTAGCGAGATCCACCCGGTGGTACGTTTTCATAATGGCAAGTTTTGCCTACCTTACATTTATTGGGCAAGGGTAGTTCTCGGCAGGGTTTGGCGCGGTACTCCTCCAAAGAGACAGGGTTCTTCATGTAGTCAATTACATCTCTGACTGACACCAAGAAGACGTCATCCTTCTCGAGCATCCAGTCGACGAACTTGAAATAAGCGGCCTGCCTGGCCGCGTCATGGAGCCAAGCCTCGTGGACGAAAACGGGCAAAGGGGCCCTGTTACTTTCGTAGTGACGAAGGAAGTTGGACTTCAAGTATTCTAGCGTGTCTTCCTCGGTTTCGGGAACGGGAGTACAGGCGTCAATCATGGCGCAAGGGAAAGAACCCAACTGCCAGTTGACTAGTGGAACCAACCATAATCCGCCAAATGATTCGTTGGGGCATGGCTCAATCTGGCAGTCTTGACTGAACCCGTTGTCTAGCGAGTATGGCCATATTGGAGGGTCGGTATAAACTCGGGAAGGCATTGAAGAATCGTAGGTGAAACCGCTGTCGTGGAAAACGCGGAAAGTAATGTTGCCAGCGGTCTGTAAGAATGGCGCTCGGGTTCCTATGATCTCATTTTCAGGAATTTGGGCTACGTTAGAAATGATGGTTCGCATTCCAACCATCTCTTCCCTCCAGATATCCTCGGTCGCTTTCTTCCAAAACTCGTTACCTGAGATGTGACTAAAGATATCAACATTTAAAATGTTATTAAACTTAATATATAGTTCGCCACACATATTTTGACTGTCTAATATCCTACGCCCAGCCCAAACCGCTTTACCCTGAAGGCTAAAATTTGTAGGTTAGCACTAAGAAATATTAATTCATATCCGTTTTCATCTTGAAAAAATAGCGGCAAGTAACGTAAAAACATTGGTTTATTGACTAATGTCCGCACGTTTCAACCGATTTCATAAATATGTAGTATACTGAACATCCTATAGAAGGATTGTGTGGGTTTTGGGGTTGAACTTACCGCCATATAAAATGGCAACCCTAAAAAATATTTCCCGACGGACAACGCAGGGCCCTTCCCTCTAGTCTAATAATATGGTTATCCCAACTTTATGTACTAATAAACTAGCCAATAAAAAAATAAATCGTGAAAAACATACCTTATAGAGTGTACGGCTATTTCACTTCCATGACGATAAAGTTGATGGACATAGTGATAGTTAGTATAATCGTGAGAGACGTAAAAGGTGGAAGTAATCGGGCATTCGTTTCCTTTGTTCTTCCTTCCGGTCATCAACAGTTCCTTGTAAGTAGGGTAGTTGACAACGTTAACGCCATCGTCGAAGGTTAACATAACCAGTTGAGGGGTTTTCTCAACAGCCAAGCCATTGGGAGGGTCAGTCGAAAAACAACCGCAATTTCCAACACAATTTTCCCTGGAACATTCGGAGTTAGCCAGGGCTAAAAACCCACAGAGTGCCAACAAGACGTGTAGCTTCATGTTTCCAGGATGGGATCCAGAGTGATCTATACTAGCTTCGACTCGCCCCTTTTATACGATAAATGGTACTATTTGCTTAACAAACGATAATAAGAACGATTTTACAATTTTATCCTTGAATTCTATAGGCTTACTTCGGCTTAAGAAAACGTAGGGAGATTACAATCCTATCTTTCTACTAATAAATTTTTCGTAATAACCTCAATAAAAGAACGGAATTAGTCGGTTTCCTCCAATTTCAGCAATTTAAGCTAATCCAAGTTGCATTACGAGAAGAACTCTTATCTCGACGTCATGAGAATTTCGCAAAGAAAACAGGATGTGATTTTTTTTACTTAATTTCAAACGATGTCATGTGTTAATTAGTACTTAGTATGTAACCTGCTAAATAATGGTTAAAAGGGTTATTCCCATTAAAGTTGCCATTGTATGTTTTTAACCCCTCATGAACTCTAGATAGGCTTATTGGTTGAATGACCAATGTTGAAACAGTACCATAAAGATTGAACTAACAAAAGTTGAGGAAACTTCGTACGAAAGATAGTAGCGTATCGCTGCCAAACAAATAAAGTGAAGAAATGTATGTGGAAACATTTTGTAAACAAGCATACGTTTTTCATACATGGAAATTAATTTACAAGTATAAGTTTTAGAATTACAATTTTTAGAATGAATAACTACAATTTTTCGAGGGAATAAACTAATAATCAATAACATACATAGGCGTTTATGATGACAGTTAATGATGAAATAATTACAATTTAAAGTTAGTTTTTCGAATCCGAAGTTTAAATTGAGTTAACGAATATTTTAACTGGATTGTGGAAAAATATAAACGTAAAATTTACAAGAAATAAGGGGTGGTATTTGTGGGGGGAATAATTCTTTCTGAATCGGGAACAGCGTGAAATAGTTTAGCGGAACGATTCTCTACATCAGTAAAGGCTAGAACGGCGGCAATGTTTCCGCATCTGTAGCAATAGTTCGGAGCAGACCAGACGGTAACCAATTTGTCTTCAAACATGTATTTATAGCCTTCGTGAACTAACTGATGCGCTCGGCATATTAGCTTCAAATTATTTACATGCATGAATTCTCTAGTAACTCTGGCGCCAAAGAGCCATCCAGCTCCTCTGGGGCTGACCGCCCACGTTTCCACGTCTTCAGGATCAGACCAGACTAAATCGCAAAACGCTCCTTTATGCGGAATTTCTTGATTTCTTTCAATAACCCTAACTTGATCTAGCATTTTTATTTCGGGCGATAATCCACCATGTACGCAAAATACTTGTTCATCAATAATGGCCGCTACAGTCAACAGATCGAAGACTCTGCAGCAATACCTCCAAGCATTGGCATTTCCATATTTGGTTTGACATTCGTCGTAGAAACCGTAAACTTGGGTGATTTGACGACTTTCGTGGTTTCCTCTGAGTAAGGTTATGCGATCGGGCCATTTCGCTTTCAAAGTAAGCAAACGGGTAAAGGTTTCCAAACTGTAATAGCCACGGTCCACAAAATCTCCCAGGAATATGTAATTTGTATCAGGCACTTGACCCCCGGTTCTAAAGAGCTCTTCCAAATCATAGAATTGACCATGAATGTCACCACAAACTGTGACGGGTGTGCTAACCGGTTGAATGTTTGATTCCTCCAAAAGTAAATCGCATACTATGTCACAGAGTTTCTTCAAATCATTCTCTGGCAAGTAGTTACATTCTTTGGCTATTTCGATCCATTTATCCAAGTCAGGCATGTTGATCTAGATCATTTTTAAGATTGTTTGCTTATTTGACCTATAATCAAAGGAACTGTAAAGTACTCGGCAGTAGGCTGAATGAATAATTTTTGCAATACGGCACTGCACGTGTCATACCCGTGGGACAACCCCCCCCCCCACACACACGCAGCATACCACGTGGAGCGCCGTGTTTCAAAATTTTCCTCCATCCCATTTACTTTACAATTCCTTTAAAACTGGTACAATAGTATATAAACATATTTCAACCATACAACATGCATATTGGCATAATTGAAGTCTCGCACATTTTATATTAAAGCGAGCTACTTTAATAGACGAATTCATATAGTACATACAGTGAAGCATGTGCACAATGACATGCCAGCCATTAATTAAAAATAGAGTTCTATTTGCAGAGGAGCACAAAGCATACCCTACCCCCTTGATGGTGGCTATAGAGCTCTATGTTAAATTTCGTCAGAAAAATGGGGGATGGGTGGAGTTTGTGTAACTGTTGAAGCATAATCACCATCTCAAGGTTTTAGGGTTCTTTTCTAACAGAATTGTGTGTGGGGGGGGGCAAGAGACTGAAATTACTGGTACTGAGAGGGGAGGAGCTGACTTCCAATATGGTCGCCAAAAGCTAGGTAAGAGTGTGACGTCACGAGAAAGTTCGTGTTAGCAGACTATAGAGCTATTTCAGTTCCGGGGGGGGGGAGCATTTGAGGCGGGGTTTCAACCGTATTCTCAACCATAACCCAGAAAGTTACATAGAGTATCCCTAAGTCCTAAGTTTCTTCAATTTTCTTGCACTGAATAAATATAGAGTAGTGTCGGTAGAGAGGGGAGTAGACGGTGTATCCCTCCCTCTAGGCGCGCTTTTGTAAGAGGGGATACTGTACGCGCCTGGTAGGGGGATGACACTGAGCTAAGAGATAGAAGGGTATGACGTTTGCATACGTAGAACTGACATTACTCTATAGGGAGCTGCCAGAGAGGTGTGGCTTAAAATGGCTCCTCCCCTTTCCACCAAAATGGCGGCAAATTTCACAGAGTGAAAGGTTAATGGGAGAAGGCTCCTGATTGGCTAAGTGAGGGTCTGATGCTTATTAGGGGAGATTTTCACCCCTTTGTCCACAATGTATTATGACCTTTAGTTTGGTGGAGGAGCTAAGATTCGTGAGATAATTTAGACTGCCATATTGGCGGGTACAATGCAGAAGGAAAGCTGCCAGCCTACCAATATGGCTGCCAAACCGTGGTAAGACTTAAGAGGGTGTGACGTACTACTCAACCAACTGAAATCTCTCTATGGGACATTTATCGTTGTATGCAATAGCTACAATCTTTGAATGTCAAAATTTATCACTAAATAAACAATTACCTGATAATGTCCACGGAACGTTCTTTAGTATTAATTATTCCACTTGTTTACTACAAATTTCAGAACTTATCTATCGTATTTGTTAAACGACTTTCGAGAAACGGTGACTGCGAATATTACGCCTTCACCATGACGCCATTTTATTTTTCTCATTTCGTCTCATGCCGTTTTCCATTGGCTAATAGAAAACTGTCACCATAGAGCCAAATTGTAAGAGACGTAGCTTCAAATGAAATGCACTATGAACGAAATTCAACTGCTCCTCCAATAAAACTACTCCATAGTAAACTAAATAGAAAATGATTGGTTCAGTTCACCTCCACAAACGTCACAATAGAGTAAATTTATTCGTCTGCTCAAGTGTATGGTGTTCTTTTATTGGTGGTGTGTCCCCCCCCTCCCGATGTTGAGGGTCACTAGATTAGAGACCGCCGATTTCCTTTCCCCTGTGAAGGCTGTGGTATGCCAAAACGATATGAACTTGGAAAGACATGTGGTCATTGAACTTATATGTTCTTGAAAGTCGACGTTTTGAGTTCGTGACACAAAAACAAATCATATGAATGCTAATTAATCGCCTTATTTGCATTAAACGCTACAAATTCAAAAATGTATTTGCTACATTTTGCACAATTATTTCAAAATAAGTCCTTACTTTACATTTGGAATGTGTTGTCACTCGGTATTGGAATTTACGGAATATTTGTCCTGTACCTGCCAAATTTTATTCCAAAAACTTTGTCAGCTGTATATCTGTATGGCAAATCTGCCAGTCCATTTATGAAGAAAAAATCCTTTCTAACAGATATTTTTACTCTCCCTAAAAGGTAATGACATCTTTTTCTTCAATTACTTCATTTGCATGATCATGCTTTTTTTTTTATCTAGTTGGTTTAAACATTTTTACATCGTCGCATGTACCTTCCATACTTTCTTGTTATGGACATTATATCAAGTTTATTTTAAGAGGGTAAATTGTCCGGAAATTCTACTTAACCTTATTAAGTCCCTGACTTTTGTTGATTCGAGAAATACAAGTGGTATGTATGCTATTCTATAGTAACAATGTTTAATGGAAAGGTTCAGGTAACATAACATTATAACTTTAAAAAAAAACGGCGTTTTTCTAAACATTAAAGGAAAAATATTAATAAAAAAAAATAAATGATCTCTTATTACAAAATAATTAGCATTTAATTAGTCTTAAAAACGTGGACTACTGTGCCGCCATTGCTTTAGTGACGTCAGAAAACCCCTCACAGTAGATTGGTTGAATTCTAACAGGCATAGCCCACTCGATCACGCGCGTAAGTGTTTCGATTTAGCAGACGCCACTAAACGTACACGTTTTTAAGACTAATTATTTTGTAATAAGAGATCATTTTTTTATATTAATATTTTTCCTTTTATATTTTGAAAAAGGGGCGTTCATTTATGGTATAATGTTATGTTATCTGAACTTTTAAAAGTATTTATGAGCAGTAACATTTGCAGTTCTACCGGAAGATGTTGTTATTGCCCTTCTGCTGATGATACTCCAAGTGTTTAGAAGGTTTACCGAGTGTTACTTTGTTAGTGTTTACTCTGATGCAAAAATGAGTTTACTTCATTATGGATTTGGAATGCTTTTCTACATCGGTGTCGGCTTATCATTAATAATTGAAGCACCAGGCTTTAACAACAATGGTAATTAAGCTTCACCGCGAGCCTCTAGCAACTACAATTCTTTTTAAATACTTAATTATCAATAGCTACTTCAGTTAAATTTACGGGTGCTTGGGTAACACCGAACCATATTTTTGGTGCAATATTATTTCTGTATGGATGGTACGTAGAGCTGGAGTCGCATCTTATATTAGCTGATATAAGAAAGTCAAAAGAAGGTATTTATCCTTTAACAGTGGTGTAAAATACCACTGACGTGACTCACGTCTTATAGTCTGTCGCTTTTTTCAGGGAAGTTGATGAAAAACAAGTATTCCATACCCGAAGGTGGAATGTTTGACTACGTATCGTGTCCTCATTACTTTGGCGAAGTTACTATGTATTTAGCTCTATGCTTCATTTACAGTTGGAGAAACTATACTTTGATTGCCGCGTTTGGTACTGTTTTAGTTAACCAAATAATGGCGGCTCTTATGTCCCACGAATGGTACAAAAATACATTTAAAAATTATCCTTCCAAACGAAAAGCTTTGATTCCGTTTGTAATTTAAAATAATGTTGAATTAGAAGATTTCTTCCAAAACCGGCAAAATAATGATGGGTTTAGTGGGGCATTACCAATTTTGGTAATGGTTAAATTAAAACGCCAATTTTTATAAACGATACTCATGATTATTTATCACAATATAATAGTATTTAAATGGGATTTTCAAATAATGGACATTAAATGCTCAAAATAAATTTATATATCTTAATTAAATAGCCAGTCTTCAAATATAATACTATTTAGTCCCAAACTTTGGGCCCTAATCAGCAGCATTTAATTAATCTTGAAAAGGAGGACTACTACACCACCATTGCTTTAATGGCGTCTTCTTATTTCCAGCCCTGGGTAGGGCACAGCATAGCCCACTCGATCACGCGCGTAATGGAATCGATTTAGCATAGCCCACTCGATCACGCGCGTAATGGAATCGATTTAGCATAGCCCACTCGATCACGCGCGTAATGGGCTCGATTTAGCATAGCCCACTCGATCACGCGCGTAATGGGCTCGATTTAGCATAGCCCACTCGATCACGCGCGTAATGGGCTCGATTTAGCATAGCCCACTCGATCACGCGCGTAATGGGCTCGATTTAGCATAGCCCACTCGATCACGCGCGTAATGGGCTCGATTTAGCATAGCCCACTCGATCACGCGCGTAATGGGCTCGATTTAGCATAGCCCACTCGATCACGCGCGTAATGGGCTCGATTTAGCATAGCCCACTCGATCACGCGCGTAATGGGCTCGATTTAGCATAGCCCACTCGATCACGCGCGTAAGGGGCTCGATTTAGCATAGCCCACTCGATCACGCGCGTAAGGGGCTCGATTTAGCATAGCCCACTCGATCACGCGCGTAAGGGGCTCGATTTAGCATAGCCCACTCGATCACGCGCGTAAGGGGCTCAATTTAGCATATGCCACCAAACCAATGGTGGCTCGTTTTTAAGACTAATTAAATGCTAATTAATTTGTAATAAGAAATAATTTATTTTTCCTTTTATATTTAGAAAAAGGCCGTTCTTTTAAGGTATTATAATGTTATGTTACCTGACCTTTTTTTTAAGCCTAAAATTTGGGCCTAAATAGAAGCAGCCATTTCTTAAACAGTATTTTTGTTATAGAAAACACAAGGGAGTTTTTTTTTTGGGGCCCGCATGATAAGTTTGGGAATGGGATGAACATTTGTAAAATGTACGTGAATGAGATATAAATTTTAATTAAAAAAACAGAGAAAAACCTTTTACAAATACACCTCAACATATGTGCCTTTTTATTATTATTATTAATTTACCATTCGGAGAAAGCTAGGCTTTCGTGATCGTGAATCCTATTAATTCAGATTCTGTTATACACTATTTAAATAAAAAGCTGAAGGAAAAGAATTATTCAATAATTAATTATCATTATCCCCCTTAAAATTATAATATACTATTACCTATATGGATAACCGTGAGCCTTTGAGCGAAAAACTGAGAGCACTAGACTGAACAGCAGGGCAAATATTATAAGCCCAACAACAGCCATGACTGAAAAAAAAAGAAACAGTTACATTTGTTTAAACTTTAAAGTTACTTCAAACACGCTCTCTGAACTTACTTTTCCTTCTTCTAGCATCCCCTTTCATTGCAGCAGCTTCGTTCATCATAATCATACCAAATACAAATACAGAGTCTAAAAAATTAGGTTAAGTTACGTAACTTCCTTTCTTTTGTCATTGATTTGATAAAAAAGGATACACATAATCATGACTAGATAGGTTTCAATGATGAATTGTCCGCCACTACTTCCATGAATGTATGCCTAGAAAAAAATATGGTTTTAATTAACCACAAAATATTGCGTTGAAATTGCATCAATCAACTTACAACTCCTCTGGCTGTACGATGCATAAATGGTGGCCCTCTAATATGATTCCACATTTGCCCTGATGTCATGGCAAATACAATGCACTAAAAAAAATTATACCCACAGTTTAAAGTTCAGATCCAATGTGGTTCCTCCGATAAGAAACATTTTTTTACCATGGAGGCTAATGCCCAAGAGGTTTTGTTATAGAGAAAGTCTAAATTGTTTCGCTTCATGTAAAGAAGAGCACCGATTAAGAAGAAGAGAATAACTAAAGCAATGGTTCCTGAATAGTTTGGGGGACGGAATACTCTGATCTGAATAAATTTAAATAATTGTTACAAAATTATTAAAAAAAAAAAGCCTATGAACTTTATTACTTGAATGTCAGTTCTATCGGTAATCCATCTTGCAATAGTTTCAGCAGCAAATCCAATTCTAAAATGTAGAAAACCCTTAGCCATGAAATCTAATTTAATTTAATGCAAAATTATATCAATCTAACCTTTGTATATCCATTTGATCTCCTTTTTTGGGTTTTCCCTTTTCTGGGAAATGTAGGAATATTGGGGCAGAATTTTGACCAAGCTGATATGTTACATAAAAGATCGATGTATTTATTTCAGATATTTTTAATGAAGGTAATTCCTCAAATACTTACGGAAGTAAATACATCAGGGCCTTCATCAAAGTCAACCATTCCAAAGAAAAGTTTATTTGAATATAATTGAGAATATCTCCAAGAATTAGCTACAATTTGAAATTCTTCCGATGCATGTCTAAAATCAATGCAATTTTTTTTTTTTTGTAAAACTAAATGGGGAAATTTAAATAAACACAGGAACAATTACCGGCAAATTGCACATTGCCGTTGAGGGGATAATGCTGTTAGCATTATAATGAAAGAGTAATTTCGAGGAGCAGCCTTCACATATTGTCGAAACTTGTCTCCGTTTAATCTAATAACAGCTCTTTTGGAACTAATTTCCATCAACTGCTGAACTCTTTCGCTCAGCGTTTGTGTCTGTCAAATTGTCATTTTTTAGTAATAATTAAAAGGGCGCACAAGGCACCACGTATGGGTCATGGTCACCAGTCACCACAAGTGCACCCATTTGCTAAATGGGTAACCCAACCCTTCTAGGTGTAAAATTAAAAACTATTTCTTACTTCTTTCTTCGAAGCATGACTGGTGACAACTACTAAACTTAGTAATGATACTGATAGTATGAAAAACGTATACTTCATTTTACTTTACAAATAAATATTATTACAAATACAAAATACCACTCCACTACTCCACATAAACACTCCGCGACAAGGCAACCCAACAACGTCGGACGTGTAAATAGACAAAAGCAGACGACAAACTTGCCGGTCATCAGCCACTCGCAGAGCTCCAGCTCAGCAATGACGTCGGGCAGGTGACCTCAATGGGCCAATGAGAGAGAGAGAATATCTATCTGTCAACAATAATCACCTATTACCCTAAATTACAATAATTAAGATGCAATTAACTTTATTTCTAGTGGCACGTTCTAATTTATGCATTAAACAATATTGCCAAAATAAATACAATTTTTAATATTATTATTCACTCATTTCAATCTCAATTTTCAAATACATTTTAATTTCGAAATGCAAAAAGTTTTAATAAAGAAATAAACATTTGATAATTAATTCTTTAATCGATCATAGTAACAAATGCATCGATCACGGGGAGTATTGTTGAATGTACAATCTCCTCCCAAATAAGGGTGAAGGGCGCGACAATCCCTGTTGCAATTCGGGGCTAACAATGTCACGTTTCCTCCATGACAAGTTTCATAGGAACCTGTTCAATCACAGAAGTGACATAAATTAAGCCCAAAACATTACGATGTGGCTTTTTTAGGCCTATCATAAGTTTATAAGACATGTTCCATAAGTATGACCCTGGCCTTCCTATACTTCGTAATGCTAGACTAGAGAGCTAGTTCGAGAATGACGCGAGAATTGACTACACTCGGTTTTGCAGTCCATCTTTCTATTAGTCTGTACTAAGCCCTCGACACTCGACAGCGCCTGACCAGGCGTGGCTATACGAGAACCTATATCATTTCACCAACATCCCTTCATGCCAAGCTCTCAGTAACCAGTGACAAACTTATCGAACATATCTTATGAACTTATGGGCCTGGTTATACACAAAACCAGCCACATACCCATAAGAACGGCCCCACAAATTTTCGAGTCAATTCCTTGAAGGTTATCTCTGCAACGGTTTCCCCATAATTTACCATTAACCTTAAGACGCCATAATAAATCTCTCTTGACATCGCAATAATTGTTTGTAGCCCAAGGAGGACATACCCCTGTTAAATCAATTCCATCAGAGACAGATTTACCACAAGAAAAAAAAAAAAGTTGAATCCTTTACTTAGGCCATATTCTCCGTCTTGATGTCCGTGACCATGATATCCAAAGTCACATCTAACTATGGCAACCATAAAAATGTTCAAAAATAATATACAGGCGTATAACATTGTAGTCGCATCAATGTTTACACCCCTTAAAAAACAAAACTTATCGCGTTTCCAACTGGTTCTTGGGTACCAAACTCACCTTACGTGAAAATACTGTTTATTAAAAATTGGAGGCTAGTAATATATACCAACGAAAATTACTCAAATCAGTCTTATCAAGTTCTTAGTACTCGAGTGCACTAAGATAATCACACCTAACTTCCCAATTAGGCTATCAGTCGGAGAGAGTTTATTACTTAGCCAAGTACCAAATGGGTATACTTATAAAAAATAGTTCACGGACTGTTTGATAATCATGTTTACTTCAAAAAATCAAGTACCTAGTCATATGATAACAATAGGTTAATTGATAAATCTAGAACGGATGAGGAAAAAAATTAATTGCTTCGTTCCTTTGATATCCTTGTTCTCTTAATTAATATTTTTACAAGTAAAAATAAAATTACACATTGTGTTTGTTTATTTATTTATTTCTTTTTTTCACATTTGTGATAAAACCTTCACCCAAATTTCAAGTCCCGCGCGACTTGGTTCGGTCTACATATTTTTGGTTTGCATTCTCCAACAGCGAACAACTACTGGAAAAATCGCGCAATTATAGAAGTTACGTCACATCAGGAACAAAAAACTCGCATCTTACACTTGTCTTGAAACTGTTACTGTTTGATTAACTCAGACATTAGTTGAATCTTCTCGTTGTTTCACCAGACAAGAATTATTTGTCTAAAATTAAATTAAAATGTATTTAAGTATCGTTAAGAGTATGAAATTTTTCTGAGAACGGGTACAGAATGTGGTCATTTAAATGACGACGGTTTCTCTACCTTTATTCTATGTACCCTTAACAGCAGTTTTTTTTTTGAGCTCAGAATTTATTTCCTTAAAATGCAATGAACGCGTACTGTTAAATTTATTTTAAACTGAGCTTTTAAATATAATTTAAACTGTAATGGTAGTTAAGAGAACATTTGTAGTGCCTGAAGATTGCCTTGACAATATAATTTCCAAATATTAACCTAATATACTTAATTGCAATGAACAATTTAACTGTCTTTATGATTGAACTACGAATATTTTTAACTGAGTGGAATGGGAGGGAACTTACAAACCTTTTGTACCCAACCTACTTAACCAAGAAGTGATTTCTAGTTTATTAGGGAGAAGGTATAAATTCGCCACATTTCCAGCTATATCTCCAGTCCAAACGTAGGTCCGGAGTTAATCCCCGCCTCTTTATTACAACTAGCATCTCATTGGTTCTTGAAAACTCACGTCAGCGCGACGCGAATGACGAAAATTACGTATTATCCGACTGACGAGAGGCGAAATAGCCCGGCCTCCTTTTACTTCCCCCGTTGTATTTTGAAAGGGGGACTGGTACTATGGCGCGCGAATACTTAGGTATCTTAAACCTTCTCCCTAATAAACTAGATATCACTTCTTGACTTAACCCAATGACGAAATAAGCTCTATTACCACGAATTTTGTAACAACGCTACCCTGTATTAAAAAATTCGTTAGTTATCAAGGCAAACTTAAAACTGGCATTTTTCGAAAAGAAAAAAAAAAATTCTAGAATATAAGACAATCACGAAACTCGAGAGTTGCTTAAAGTTAATTATTGAACTCTTAACGTTACCTAGTCTTAGCAGCCTGTTCCTTTTACTTTTGACTCGCAAACATATAATTTACCAGAACTAGATGAATGTGGGGAAACATCTTAAAAACCTTAATAGCTATTAAATTAATTCCTACAAAACAATGAAAGTAAAACTGTTTTTTTTTGTCCCCTAAAATTTAAAAACCTTACCTCTTGCCCGCTTAGATTAGATCATATACGCACAATAACGTTTTTTTTTTTTTTAATCTTAGAAAAAAGCTCTTAAAATCCTGGCTTTTCAGACGAGAGAGAGAGAGAGATCACCTTCAAAGCTTATTTTCCACCTTAAACTGAAAACTGAGAGACTTAACAAACTTATTTTGGTTTTGTTTTTGTTTTTTTTTCTACAGTCTAACAAAATGGGTCTTTAATTTTTGAAACTTCCAAAACGGGACCTTACAATTCCGTATACTGGTAATACAAAAAAACGGGAAAATTACAATTAACTCAAAACGTAATTAGGATGAGTTTGTCCTTACTCAATATATAAAAAAAAAAAAAGAACCATATAGTGAAAAACATTAGAGGGGAATGTACTGGAGGATATTGATATTGTTTTTTAAAGTTTGTTATTTTTTTTTTTTTAAAAGTAGTTCACAAAATATTTAATTGTTTAAAAACTTTTTAGTCAATACGCAACAATACTGCGTTTCCACAATATTACTTAATACTATTTAGTCGTTATACAAGCACTTAATAGCGATTAATTTTAAGGGTGGGGGGGGGGGGGGGTGGAAAGATAGGCGGTCATTTTTCTCAAGTCCTTGTACCGTATAAGGAATGGTTAGAGTAAACAAATACAGGAATATATGTATGTAAACGTCAAAAGGGGGGGGGGGGTGATTATTAAAACACTTACAGAGATTCCCAAAAAAATATATATAGAATTTTGATCAAATTAAATAAGAGTTTGTTTGTTTGTTTTTTTTCTGTTTTCTTTGTTTCCCGACTATAGCGCGAAATAATAATAAAAAATTCTTCAAACTTAAGAGCTAGTTGCACTGCGAGTAAAGCTTCCTGCCTGCTGCTTCCGAGAGAAAAAGGACCTTCAGATTTAAAACCCAGCGATATTGTGCGTGTTCAAGATTGACTAAAAAAATTACATTCCCTAAATTCACAAAAACACCAATTACTAAATGAGAGACTATTGCAAATTAAGGCAATGTTTCTTTTTTTTTTTTTACGTTCCCCAGAAGCATTTTTTTTTTAACTTCTGGTTCCCCTTTAAAGTCATTTTTGATTAAAGAAAATTAAGGTACTTAATATAAGGATTAGAGATAGAAAAACTTCACTTTTATATTTAGGCTAACCTATTAAGATTAAGTTTTGATTACTTTTAACGGAAGACACTATATTTTATATCTATAGAATGAGTAAGAAACCAACTTGAAGTTACAAAGCCCACTCCCTTTAATTAATCCTAGGTTTTATAGTAAAGCTGATAGCCATAACGTTTTAAAATAAGGATTGTCATTATTATTATTATTATTATCATGACGTATACTTACTTCCAAGATCACAGGGAACCCAGCCAAAAATTTAAATTCCATATAGGAAAAAAATGGGATCTTTTTACGGAATTATAGGAGAAAACAGGTTGTTTTTATAGGAAAATATAGGAGAACTTATTCAAATGTGATCTCAAAAAAAGATCTAAATTTTGATAAATTTGATGCTAAACTATATGAAAACTTTGACTAAGTCAAAATATAGGATATTATAGGACCTTTCATGAAATTATAGCATAATAATATAGGACAGGTTCAAAAATATAGGATATTATAGGACCTTTAATGAAATTATAGCATAATAATATGGGACAGGTTCAAAAATATGGGATTTCATAGGACCTTTCATGAAATTATAGCATAATAATATGGGACAGGTTCAAAAATATGGGATTTCATAGGACCTTTCATGAAATTATAGCATAATAATATAGGACAGGTTCAAAAATATAGGATATTATAGGACCTTTCAAGAAATTATAGCATAATAATATGGGACAGGTTCAAAAATAAAGGATTTCATAGGAATTATTGGACCACTGGGCTCCCTGATACCACCAACTTGGGTCTATTAAAGGGGCACTAGATATCACACACACGTCCCTTTTAATAAAAGTCAACCTGCCATCATTATCTAATTAGTACCCTAAACCTTACTATTTTTCCCCAAAAAATATCTACCTTGTCCCTATAAGTTAGTACTTTTAAATTCTTAGAGTTAAATAAGATATATCAATACCACTTGAAACTTATCAGAATCACAAAACTTAAGTGTGATATGATGTTTATGGAGAAAATAAGTAGGGATGAAAAGGTTCAACTTACCCAAAAATTATTCCAGTATACTTTACTGATTCCTGCGGTATCCTCCACCGTATCCAGTTCCTCCTGACATACCGCCACCTCCTGAATTTCCTCCATAGTTTCCACCACCAACTGTTAAAAAAAAAAACCATTCAAAAACATTAACTTACATTAGGAACTAAACTTATCTTGATTCAATAACAAAAAGAACCCAAAATTCATTAACAAAGCCTCTATATGGGCTTAAATTTTGGGCCTAAATAGTTCCTGTCCATTCAGGCCTAAATAGATAAGACCTTTGGAGATTATAGGCCCAAAATATCTAACTAGAAGCACTAATAAAGACCAATATCTCAGGTGTACTAATTAGGCCCAAAAATTGGGCATAAACAGATTTTGGCTATTTGGGTCCAAATTTTGGGCAAAAATAGTACTCATAAGGTAATAGGCTATTTAGACTCAAAATTTAGGCTCAAATAGCTTAGCAAACCATTCATACTGGCTATTTAAGTCCAAAACTTTGGGCCTAAATAGTCACCCTGGCGATTTAAGTCCAAAACTTTGGGCCTAAATAGTTTCCCTGGCGATTTAAGTCCAAAACTTTGGGCCTAAATAGTTTCCCTGGCGATTTAAGTCCAAAACTTTGGGCCTAAATAGTTTCCCTGGCGATTTAAGTCCAAAACTTTGGGCCTAAATAGTTTCCCTGGCGATTTAAGTCCAAAACTTTGGGCCTAAATAGTTTCCCTGGCGATTTAAGTCCAAAACTTTGGGCCTAAATAGTCACCCTGGCGATTTAAGTCCAAAACTTTGGGCCTAAATAGTCACCCTGGCGATTTAAGTCCAAAACTTTGGGCCTAAATAGTCTCCCTGGCCATTTAAGTCCAAAACTTTGGGCTTAAATAGTCTCCCTGGCCATTTAAGTCCAAAACTTTGGGCCTAAATAGTCTCCCTGGCCATTTAAGTCCAAAACTTTGGGCCTAAATAGTCTCCCTGGCCATTTAAGTCCAAAACTTTGGGCCTAAATAGTCTCCCTGGCCATTTAAGTCCAAAACTTTGGGCCTAAATAGTCTCCCTGGCCATTTAAGTCCAAAACTTTGGGCCTAAATAGTCTCCCTGGCCATTTAAGTCCAAAACTTTGGGCCTAAATAGTCTCCCTGGCCATTTAAGTCCAAAACTTTGGGCCTAAATAGTCTCCCTGGCCATTTAAGTCCAAAACTTTGGGCCTAAATAGTTTCCCTGGCTATTTAAGTCCAAAACTTTGGGCCTAAATAGTGTCCCTGGAGTGGCTATTTAAGTCCAAAACTTAGAGGAATTGATCAAAGAGACAACTTACAATCACCCTGTTGTCCACCGCCTCCATATGGTCCTTGTCCTCTGTTCATGTAGTTATTTCCACCTCTCATTGGGCCACCGCCGGAATTGCCACCATAGTTGGAACCAAATCCTCCATCATTGGACCATACTCCTCCGGAATAGCCTCCTCCCCCACCACCACCAGAGTTGTAGTTGTTTCCATATCCACCACCATCTCCTCCGTAATTGTTTCCACCTCCTCCTCCGTAATTTCCACCACCTTGAAATTACAAAAATAAGAGTAGTGAAAGTGAGAAAAGATATGACGTCATTAAGATACATTTTCAATAGATAAAAATGTAATACTAACGGCCCGAGGACATACGGTTGTCATAGTTGGATTTCATATCCTTCTTCCTTTGTAAGTTGTCCATTTCTTGCTTAGAAAGGGCCTTCTTGACATCGGCTCTCTTTCCTTTGATGGTGTGTTGTTTCCTTACTGTGAAAACCAATTTTGACTTTAGTAACTTATTTGTTAAGTTACAAGATGAGGTGATCTGCCAGACTTACAGACAATCTTGTCAACTGGATCATAGTCATCATATTCAACAAAAGCAAATCCTCGTTTTTTTCCAGTTTCCTTTTCAGTGACAACATTAACACTGATGATGTTTCCGTATTGTTCAAAGTACTGTCTCAAATCTTCTTCTTCAATGTCATCCTTCAATCCTCCGACAAAAACTTTCTTAACTGTGGCCTGAGACTCTGGTTTTCCAGATTCCTGCAAAGGAAACGCGTTAACATTTATTTACACATTCCCTCGATGTCTATTAAAAAGTTCTCATTAAATGTAATTACCTCTCTAGGAGAAGCTCTCTTAGGTTCAACCACTCTACCATCAACAGTATGAGGTCTAGCGTGTTGAGCTTCATCCACCATGCTACCAGTTTTGTAAGTGATGAATCCAAAACCTCTGGATCTTTTAGTGTTTGGATCTCTTATGACAACGCAATCCACAATGTCTCCCCATTGTTGAAAGTGCTCGGTAAGAGTTTCTTCCGTAGTTTTATAATCAAGGCCTCCAATAAAAAGCTTACGAAATTGTTCCGGTTCAAGCTCATTCTAAATGCCAAAAAAAATTAAGCTTAATTAACTAAAGTTACGCGTATAATAAATTATTTTAGTTAGGGTGGACGCTTTAAAAAAATTCAAAGATGAGAATTGCGCCTTTTTTTCTTTATTGATCGGCGCGCCCCGGCGGCCCGGCCTACTAGTAACCAAGGCTTAACAAATTAAACAAAGAAGCTGAATAAAAACTTACATCGTAATTATCTTCGTCTCCCATTATTTCCGTTTAAAAATTAAGGAATGCGCGACTAAAAATAGATAACTACAGCTTATTTAATTGAAAATTAAAATATAACTTTCCGGCAAGAAATTAAATTGTGAGACAATGGAAAACAATTGACAACTCTCTTTCTTCACCTCAAACGCCAAAGACCGTTGGAAAATGGACGACAACAAGACTAGCAGATTTAAAATATTTGGCACGCATGGCAAATCATAAATCACCAGTCCGGGACTGCCATTTTTCCTGTATATCGCACCTAGTTTCACTTTCAAGCGTTTTTATTCGCTCCTATAGGGTGCGTGATCGTGTGCGCTATGCTTATACATAGTTTTCAGACTAGGATTAATAAAATTTACAAAAGGAGGCCTGGCTTTTTCTTCACCACGAAGTCTGGCCTTTTGTATAAATCCTCCTGTTCTGAAAACAATTTATAAAACCAAGGATGATGGGGGAGGATGCGAAATTTGAGAGAAATAGGCGCGCTAACTGTGGAACGACTCAGGTTGGGTGGGACGCCAAAAATGGGGGAGGAATACACGGATAAATGGTAGACGGTCTTCCTGACTCGTCTTACGTAGACTGCCTGCCATTTCTCCGAGTATTCTTCCATCGTTTCTAGCGTCCCGCCGGACCCGAGTCGTTCCACAGTTGGCGCTCCTATTTCTCTCATATTTCGCATCCTTGATAAAACTGCTGCTGCTGGCAATGTGGCACGGTATCCGTATCCGATGCACTGTAATTCACCCTACCTTTATTGAGCCCGACTGTTATTGTTGGGACAGGGATATTTTTAGATGTTTTAAGTTACATCTAATATCCCTAGTTGGGAGGGGACTATCTACCAACTTATTTACCTGAATGATGAACGATATCTCTTTATTGATAAGCGACTGCAGGCGGAGGGATAAATCAATTCAAAATTTAGGGAGATTATTTGAAAATAAATGAAGGGCTAAATTCGGATTGAAGATTTCTTTAATGGCAAATATGGCACTGCATATTATCTTTAAAATTCAACGGATCTTACATAACTACGCATCCACACGGGATATACATTATTCCAAGGCATAAATAGACCATTTTTCCCATCATAAGTTTAGACAGGGAGAAAGTATAAGAAGGGGAGACTCGGAGCCAGATAAAATGCACCTAGCCCTCTCCTTTGCTAATCGCGCTACGCGGCAGCACTTGCGAGAGGTACACTGGGAGAGTTACGGCATGGACGAACCAATACTGTTCGTCCATGGTTACCGCTACCACGGCCCTGACGTCAAGAGGGCTGTACATTCTCGCACATGCATTCAAGCCTCCTTGCTCTAGTCTCTATACTTTTGAATATTCCTAGCTTCCAACAACGATCACGTGACGCGCGCCTATACCAACGGCTGGCGCGTCGAAGTTGCGCGCCACTGTATGCGGTTTCTGCCTCTTTTTTCTTAAACCCCCCCCCTTTCCAGAACGAGTCTCTCCTCTTTTACATCCTCCTTGGTTTTAGGGGTTTCTTTAAAACTTCATCATTACCAACCTGTTACTGTAATAAATTGGTTAATGTCTTTCTATGGTTAAGTTCCTTAAAACTAAACAAACACCGAGATGAGAATAATTTTCTGATATGTTAAAGTTTTTCTATGGTACAAAATAACAAAAAAAAAGAGGATTAGACATTTTTAAATCAGTTTATAAACACCGTTTTTAACTCTAGATAGGCGGTTAAATTAAAAAAAAAAAAAAAGGCCCTATAATGTATTCCATTATAAGAGCGATGCAAAACATACTTTATAAACCATAATAAAAAAATAATTATTTGTTTTGTTTTTTTTTTGTAGAAATATTATAGCTTAGTGGGTGCAAAATAAAATTCACCATAATTAATGTTTTAAAACCAAAAAACTTAAAACCCATATTAATTAATAGAACACGACCGGCCATAACCCCCCCAATAATTTTTATTTTTTGTAAAAGAACACATTTTGCTAATATTAATAAATTAGCAGCAAAAATTTAAGTGGTCCTATAACTTCCTTCAAAGAAGTCATTTCTGAATAAAGACAACAACAACAACAACAAAAAAATAATTACCGGTGAAATGTTAATTTGGATAAGCGTAATTTTAACGCTTAAAAATGTTTGTCATGGATCTCTAGGTTAAGTTAAATTTAAAAGTATATATATATATATATATAGTGGCAGGGGAATTTGGTCGTGTTATATAATAATTTTTAAAGAGTTATTGAGAATGTAAAAATTGATGAAATTTCTTCCGAAGTTGAAGACGTCGTGTTCGACGTGTAGTAGCTATTGGTACGACTGATTTGAAACTGGATGCCAAATTGGATTTTACACACCTACCACGACAATAGGAGTGAGACGGAGAACGTGTACTGTTGCTGCGTGAAACGAGCGCTTTTTTGGCCGAACGTAACCGCATTGATGAAGGCGCCTTTTGTCATCTCGGCATAGGATTCCTGTTTCTATTTGAACCAGGAGTCGCGCTGCCGCCACCACCACTTTTCAAATTTCTGAAATTTTAAATTAAGCTTCTTCTATAACACTTTGCGGTTAGCGGAAGTTTATAAGCTATGTTCCATTAAGTACGACACTTCCTATAGGGAGCTAACAGTTGTGACGTCATATCCAAGGTTAAACGTCACGAGTCTGCCTTTAGCAATGGGCGGCCATGACAGTTACCATTTTTTCTTTATGGGAAAACAGTATGGGTGACGTCACACCGGCGCTTCTGACAGCACTCTATAGGGAGCTAACAGTTCTGACCCTGAAACGTCACACCCTTCTATCTCTTACTGGAGTTTCATCCCCTCTAACGGTTGGAAAGAGTATTCTACGCGCAAAAATTCCAACCAGAGAGGGGCTGCGTGACGTCAGACTATCTCTTCCCCCTAGCCAGTTGTTAGCTCCCTATACTTCGTAATGCTGGAGACTTACAGCTCGAGAACGACGCGAGAATTGACTACAGTCCATCTTCCTATTTAATCTGTACTAAGCCATCAACAGCGCCTCACGATAATCTATAACCTACGTCACTTCATGACAAGCTTTCAGTAACAAGTGACAAACTTATCGAACATATCTTATGAAGTATGAAGCGATTGTTTTGCGGCAGAAAGTTTTTTTCTTTTGAAGCAAAATTGAAACAAATAACGGGGATGTCTCTCGAATTAACTTTCCGCCGCCTGTTCTAATGGGCTTTTGTCTGTATTATTATTATTATTTCAACCTAACCCCTAATTAAATTGGCAATCTAGAATTTTAGTGTGAAGATCGAGTTACCTAGTACAGCTTATGACCAGAAAAGAAATCATTACGAATTGTAAAACTACGCATTACACTTCAATTTCATTTAAATCATCAAATCTGAAACAAAATAATCATTTCTAGCTACCACTCTCAAAAAACGCATTGACGAGTTAGTACTATAAAATGCAAATGGTACCGGGTGTGCGGGTAGTGATTTTTCAATTTCGAATCGGGTTCGGGTAATCAAAAATATTGTTTTCAGGCAGGGTTCATACAACTTTTGGAAAACAAATTTCCCTGAGGTTTCCAGGTTTTTCCCCACATACTTCCCTGAATTTTCCAGAGTTACGAGCCTCCAAAGTTTAGTGTAACGCTATTCCTATGGAGGGGGTTGTTTGTTTACGTTTTGCTTAATTACTTGGCCCCTGTTTGTCGTAGCATTACGTTTATAGTATGGTTGGATGGGGGACAAATTGGACTATAACATACTCAAATGACATCCCCCTATCTCTAGTAGAACCAAACTTCTTCACCAAGCTTCTATTCATAATTTTATATTCTCCGTTCCACGCTTAATTTAGTACACTATTTTTACTGTTCTTGAATGTATATGGTCTTTCTTTAGCTTTGATGATTTCTGTTACTTTAGGTTCCGCTTTCTCCTTAACTCTTAGTCTTATGCTTATATCAACACAGAATACTGAAAATGCGTGACACACCTGTGTCACGCTGCGTGATGGGGGGGGAGGGAGGAGTATTTTTACTACCCAAGTACCCAAGTAGTTTCCAATAGTTGGAAAAGTAATTTTCAGGTAAAGGGGGAGGGTACCCGCACACCCTTAGCAAATAGAAATCGGAGAGTGTTAGGTACCGCTGACAATGTAATTCCGTTTGCTTAAAGGGTTTCTGACCATGGGACAAAAGATCTTCCCCATAGAGCTTAGCATAGCGGGTAGGTAAACAAGATGGCCCAAGGGCTGGGCCTTAATAGTAATTTTACACGGCTCACGTGACCCCCCGTATAGTTGACAACTAAAAACATTTCTGAAACACAATCGTGTATCCCTTTAATTTCTAATAACGTCACATTTCAAATAATATTAATGAAACTAAATTGTGCACCCCACTAAAGTATAATTTTTAAAAACCATACGAATCAAATAATGTATTTAAACAAAATCCTGGATCCCCTAAACCAGAAATCACTATGACCGTAAGGCGTCCCCTCTATTTTACGAAACCTAACCTAACCATCCAGCATAATCTCTGATGTATCACGCGCACAAAGTGCAGTAGTGCACGAAAATTATCATCTTGTTTCCCTTCACTCAAAAAAGCCCGCGAGATTTAAACTACCTTTCTTTCCTCTCTCTCCGAGCGGGATGCCCCCTCTCCCATATACACGGCTCACGTGACCCCCCGTATAGTTGATTTCCAATAAATCGTACAACTAAAAACATTTCTGAAACACAATCGTGTATCCCTTTAATTTCTAATAACGTCACATTTCAAATAATATTAATGAAACTAAATTGTGCACCCCACTAAAGTATAATTTTTAAAAACCATACGAATCAAATAATGTATTTAAACAAAATCCTGCATCCCCTAAACCAGAAATCACTATGACCGTAAAGCGTCCCCTCTATTTTACGAAACCTAACCTAACCATCCAGCATAATCTCTGATGTATCACGCGCACAAAGTGCAGTAGTGCACGAAAATTATCATCTTGTTTCCCGCGAGATTTAAACTACCTTTCTTTCCTCTCTCTCCGAGCGGGATGCCCCCTCTCCCTCTTCCCCCTCTCACTAATATACCAGGCAGGCAGTTCTCTCTCTACGCGGAGCTTCGTATCGCCACCGCGTACGCTAGCGATCTCTCTCTCTCATCGTAAGCGTACGTTTCGCGGACGCGACCGGTTTCCCTCTCTCTCTCATCGTAAGCGTTCGTTTCGCGGACGCGTCCGGGACAGGGACAGGGACAGGGACAGGGGTTTTGGTGCCGTTTCTTAAATTTTACCGTAATTAAAATTACGTGTAAAATTAAAAAAGGAGAGGGGTCCGTCAGCCCCTTTAAGCACTCCCGCGAGTTTTCCCAACTATAACGCTGGGCGGCAGTAATTTCTGTTACTTCTATTTACCATTGTTACGTACCATCAAATAGCATTTTTGTATTGTAACTAACGAACTCATACTAAAACTGTCACTAAGATTCACACTGGCAAGCCTGATAAGTAAATAGCATTCCACGCGACAATCATAAACAATCTTATAATAACGTACTCGCTTTGTCTTAGTTTTACTTACAGAGAAGGTGCGCTATTTTGTCGAACGAGTTGTCCATCGGAAGGAAACTCAAAAAGATGAAGACGCAAAGGCGAAACGGAACGGAGAGCGGTATGATTGATGTTAAGCGGCGGAGGAGGAGGAGGAGCGGGAGAAGGCGGGGGTTCGGGAGATTCCGGAGAATCTTTGACGGAAGGAGATGAACGAGGAGGAACGGATCTTAATAGGTAAGGAATATTTCTGAGTTGCCTAAAAGGGCGAGAGGCTTGCGCCCATGTTCCCGAGGGAACGCGAGTCACTTTGTTCGGTAGAGTTACTGGCACAAGATGACGCCACGACCTTCCGTATTTGTTAGTTTTTTTTGTTTGTTTGTTTTTAACGATGATGCGCAGGCAGGCCAAAGAAGAAAAGATTGAACACCACATAAACCACAGGCAATAGAATGTAAAAAAGACAAGTTAAGGCACAAAGAATTGTCAGTTAAAAAATTAATGGAAAAACCAGGGGAAGGGAATTTGCATTAGCCTAAACATGTCATGTTATAGAAAAATACGGAGGCCCTAATTTTACATGCTATCACTTACCATTCAATCACTTTCACCTAACATGCGCCATTCAATTAATAAATGGATGAAAAATTTCTAACCTGGTACTATCCTTTAAATAATTACAAATAAACCTATGCGAAGGAGCGGGGCCGCCATCAAAGGCTATTTCAATCGCGATAAGAAGCAACACTAGACGTTAACAACACGTGGGAGGCTTACCAACTCGCACTGCCTCTTGCGGTGCTACTGGGCGCGAGGGTATTTACCTCTGACAACGGACCCGCCCCTATGAGGTTTGCTTCTCTTATAGCATTAATGGACTCGTCTATACCAGCGTGGGAAATAAGGCGGTGGCACAGGGCAAATGACCAGTTTAAAAATTGCCTGGACCAGTTTAAAAATTAAATCGGAGGGGGGTCAGTGGTCCACAGGACCACTAAGAAAATTCAAGGGTTTCCAGAGTCCAGACATTAGCTAATATATTTTAATTATCCACTTCTTCAATTTAGCAGAAGACGCGCCCTGGTCAGTGGTCATGGACCAGTTTATTTATTCCAGGCCAGAGGGGTCGCTGGCCCAATGGCCAGTTTAAAAAAAAATCCTTATTTCCCACCCTGGTCTATACTAATAAAACTGGGATATAATAGAACAAACGGAGGTCTAGAGTCACCAAACAACACCGCCTAAACATCAAACACACTAAGAAAATTTAGACTATTCAACATAACTTCTCACTTTCAATATGTCTTATAATAATGTCTTGTAATAAGTGGATTTATCTTAAAACTGAAACGCAGTGTCTTTGAAATTCGTATATATCTCTATATGCTTAATAATTACCCCTTAAGCCTAAAAAAAAAAAAGTCACTAACCTTTTTGATGACGGTGTGTTACTGGAAAGACGAGCGGATCTACGAGGACTCGACGGCGTAGTTTTTCCAGAAGGAGAAGATGTAGCGTTTGTACTTGAATTCCCACTTGACCCGCTTAACGTTACGCGAACCGATTTCAGTGGGGACATGTAGGACGGCTGCGGTGAAGAAGATAATGATGCGGTTGGCAAAACTCTGAAAGGTTGAGATGATGCCCGTCGATGCGGCCTAATGTCCTCGGGACTAAGTAGAAAAAAATTAACACAAGTCCGTAAGATATCTTATAAACTTATATTAACAATAAGTATAACAGAACGAAAATAAACTAACCCAATAGCTCCCAATGTCGCTGATCTTGGATGTCTTCTTAACGCTTTAATGCGGTTCAATTGGTCACCCTGAGTCATACTTCCTTCTTCCTCCTCCTTTGTGCTATTATTATTATTGTTGTTGTTATTGTTACTGGCATTCAAGGCCTCTTCATCGTCTTTGGGCTATTAAAGAAATTAATTCTAGTATCGCTCGTCTCTCGCTTTCCACGGACCCGCAGACCATTACTTCAAATCTATACAGTGGCCTCACCTTTTGATCCAATTCCTCGGAAGTTTCTTTTTGTTTCGTTTCACGAATTTGCGCGTCATTAGCATTATTAGCGTTAGCCTCGCAACTTTTGCCTTTTCCCGAATGCTGCTTCTTGTTCTTGACAAAAACATCGTCATCCGATATTTTCTTACTGGCCAATTCTTTGGAAATAGCGGTGTCAACATCGGAAATATCGTTGTCTTTGATGCTATTGTTATTATTGTTTGAGTTTGATTTTTCTGTGCTGTAGATATAGCCTTGAAGCCAAAGGTAGCTTTCTTTCCTAATATTATTAAAGTAGATGAAATCTTTACAATCCATGGCGTTACGCGAGACCAATAGTCTTACTCGTGAAGCCAGTGTTGTTGATGTCCGATGATGGAGCCTGGACGGCTTATGCGAATCCAAGCTATAGCTTCGGCGGCGGTAAACCGGTAATGCTTCATTATGTAACAGGCAATTAGGGTACCGGTCCTTCCGAGACCAGCTTTGCAATGGACAGCCAGGGCACCTTTGGCGCTTTCCGATATTTGCAAAAATTGTCTCATGATCGCGTCACTGGGCGTACTACCATCGACAAAGAATAAGTCCTTGTGATCAAAACCCGCTTCGATAAATTTTTGAGCATCATAGACTTTTTTGTTGAGCCTGATGATGGTAGTCACGTTGTGCTTTCGAAAATATTCGAAATAACTTTCGGGATCGTGTAAAGGGTAGCCTATAAACAACGTTCCTTAGAAAATACTTCTTCACGCTACCATAAGTTTATAAGATATGTCACACAAGTTTGTCACTGATTAATGAGAGCTTGTCATGAAGTGACGTAGGTGAACGTCATAGGTTATCGTAAAACAACGCCTGGTAAGGCGCTGTCGAAGGATTAGTACAGACTAAGTAGGAAGATGGACTATGTAGTCAATTCTCGCTTGTCGTTCTAGAACTAGCTCTCAGTAAGTCTCTTGCATTACGAAGTATAGTTATGGAACATATCTTATAAACTTATAACGTTACTAAGTTCTAAATCATATCAAACCATTTTCAATTCGGCTTCTCTGATGTGGGCCACAAAAAGCAATGAATTTACCGGGGACAATCCAATTTAAATCACCGTTTTCAACTCTCTTAATTCAACAAATAAAGAACAAAATGTTCATCGTAAAGTTCTTTTTCACAAAATGAACGACTATGAAATCTACCTCGTAAAATTCGTATTCCTCGACATCAAAATTCTCAAAATCTAATAACTTATTTTGACAAGCCTTTATTAAAAAAAAAATAAACAGAAATCCGGCGTATAATTATGACGTCGGAACTTTATTTACTTAAAATCGAGACCAAAAATTCCTTACTTTATGAACAGCGCATAAACATTTGTACAAACTAAGCTGAAAAGTGCTGGCCCCAAAAGATGCATCCCTATTAAAGAAGTTTTACGCTATAATTCATGAAACTACAATTTTTAAAACGCGTACAACCCCTAATATAGCGCAATACAGTGCGATTTGATTTATTGAAAGACAACAGACGCGAGAATTGGGACATAGTTTCAATAAAAAACAAACAATACTAAGCCTCAATAATGCCATTGTTTAAAAAAATCTAGGTACTTTAATTCAATTTATAAAATAATAAATTAAAAATCGCCCCAAATTTAAACCTTTTGCAGGAAGTTTAAGTGCAAATAATTCTTTATTGAATTAAATAAATAAATAAATAAATAAATAAATAAATAAATAGCGAACCTGTATGTTAAATAAGGAGGGGCACTTCTGTCAGAAATACCCAAAATTTGTTTCACTTCTTCTGGTGTCTTTTTTAGATAAATTATCTGAAAAAAATTATGTTCATATTCAGCGTTACCCCTTTTATATCTAATCAACAATATTAACTTTCACTTTATTTTTTTCTTAAATCATCAAAAAATATTACTCGTCGACAAATATATATATTTTTTAATTTTAATACACTAAGCTTAAATTAAGAGACTTTAATAAAATTAATACAAATAAATCAAAAGTAGAACGCATATGACTTATATGAAACTCTCACTAATTATTATTAATTTCATAATAAATAAATGACAACTCTACAAAAATTAAAATTGTGAATTTAGCTGTTAATAAAAGTAGGCAAAAAAAATCGTAATAAATTTAAAAATTCAGTAATTTAAATTCGATATTCAGGTATATATAAAAAATATTTGTATAATTCGCACCTGCTTCAAAATTTTAAAGGAGAAAAAAATAATGGTCCCTACAAGGCCATATTTGCACGAAAAACAACTTTAAAGTGAGTTCAACTACATAATAACATAAGTCCACAAGATTATGTTCCATAAGTTTGTCACTGATAACTGAGAGTTTGTCATGAAGTGACGTAGGTCATAGATTATCGTAAAGCAACGCCTGGTGAGGCGCTGTCAAAGGTTTAGTACAGAATAAATAGTAAGATGAACTGCAAAACACCGTGTAGTCAATTCTCGCTTGTCGTTCTCGAACTAGCTCTCAGTAAGTCTCTAGCATTACGAATTAGTGTCTTACTTATGGAACATATCTTATAAACTTATGGTAATAACCATTAAAATGGGTGAAAATCAATCGCCATAGATGGTAGATGACTAGGATAGCTAGCGATAATTTATCACAAGAAAAGGTCAACCCCGCCTACAATATAAATACATCGAACTAATTAAAGACCAGAATAGTGCGCTACAAATAATTATTTCCAGTACTAAAAACTTATATTCATTTTTGTACGTAATAGAAAATAAGAAAGGCCACGCGTTAATAATGAATTTTATCTATTTTTAAGATCAGGTTAATCATACGAAGGAACCAAAAGAAGGTTTAAAATAATCCCAAAACCCACGTGACTACTGAAAAGCACGATTTGTTACGTCATAGTACTGGGCGCCCACGACCTTACGCAAAAATAAAATCAAGGTCATTAGTTATACAGAAGGAGAAAAAAAATTTGTCTGAAGCATGAGATTCAACCCTTTTTTTTAAAAAAACGAATTTCGTCACTAGACTTTGTAAAGATAAGCAAAAACTGTAGTTATAAAATCCACTACTATTAATTGACCTTATTTGTCAGTAAATACATTTTGATTAAAAAAGGGACTTATGTCTCTGGACTGGTTATTTGTGGATGGAAACAAGAATACATACAGCTAATTGGAATAATTGCGTTACATCCATTTTCACTCAACGTATCTAGGCGGATTTTATGGGAAAAGCTTGACTAATCATTATCTATGACGAATTTTACTTCGCGAATAATAATCTGACCCCGCATTACTTCCAACCAATAAAATCACAGTAAGAAATACGCCAGAATTATGACGCGTGACGGATATAGTTCTCAAGCCCATCCCACAAAACCCGCATAGAAATAAACATGGGAGATATGGGGCCGCAATTATTCCAATTAACTGTATGTATTCCTGGTGGAATAGCTTCCATTCTGAGTAAAGGGTCACTAAACTGGACCCAAGCGGTAAAAGATATTTCTATTGTTAACCCATTTGTGGCATGTGGCATGAATTGGTATTACCAGAAGGGGATAATGGAAGAGAAGTATTATATACTTCTGGTATTACTAAGACAGTGAATTTCTTAGTAGGCCTACTTTTACTTGAAATTAAACAAAAACAACCGCAACAAAAATAGTTAGTCAACAGTTGGCTAATGGGTTAACACTGACTCTGCGTATTTTGATAGAAAAACGGAAATATGCGGTTGTGAAATAATAAATCTGAAAATACTGTCGGCAATGAAATGAAACTTGGCTTTAAAACCGCGTGATGAACAAATTTCTTCAACGTTTTTTAATAATATGTGGGCTGTAAAAGTTAAATCAAGTTCGCCTCTGCACTTAGACCCAATTAAAGAAGGAAAAAGCAAGAACCCAAAAACCTTCATGAATTTTGTTATAGTCTATAACAAGCTAAATTATTGTTACTTGGTTTAGTTAAGTTTTGTTTCTTCTTCTAAAGAGCAGTGCCACTGCCTTACAACAATAATATCCGCGTATTACAAAAGGCTAAACTTTTGATCATGAATGACAGATATTAGGGGGAGGGGAAGGGGGAATGTCCCTATGACCATAATGAGCTCAATCTGAAAGAACAGCGGACATATTTTTTTTAAAAAAAAGTATACTCACGGCGTAGGCGCCTATAAGAAATGCAGCGTTAACCCTTTTCTTACTGTCAGTGCTGGTGTAATGAACAAACGCTTTCTTGGAATACATTTGCATCTGTAATTTAATAATATTATAAACCGTTAAATTTTAAGTTCGTTTATATTTAGAACCCAAAAATATGCTTTTAAGAAAATGGCAATCCATTTTCTTGGAAAATAGTTGCCAACAAATTTGATTTTAATATTTTTCTAGTTATTTTGTAAAAAATAAAAATAAAAAAATTGTATGTCACCATGAGTATAAGTTCATTAGATATGTTCCATAAGTTTGTCACTGGTTACTGAGACCTTGTCATGAGGTGACGTAGGTGAAACGTCATAGATTCTCATAAATCCGCGCCTGGTAAGGCGCTGTCAAAGGCTTAGTACAGACTAAATAGAAAGATGGACTGCGAAACAGAGTGTAGTCAATTCTCGCGTCGTTCTCCCTTGAACTAGCTCTCAGTAAGTATTTAGCATAATGAAGTATAAGAAGTGTCATACTTATGGAACATATCTTATAGACTTATGGAACATATCTTATAGACTTATGGAACATATCTTATAGACTTATGGAACATATCTTATAGACTTATGGAACAAATCTTATAGACTTATGGAACAAATCTTATAGACTTATGGAGCATATCTTATAGACTTATGGAACATATCTTATAGGCTATTTATTAATGTTCATGCTGGTCTATTCTCATTGTAAATATCATAATGTATCTAGTACTTAACATTCTCACTTCAAAATTTTCCTTTTTTTCTTTTAAAACATTGTGTTGTAATATTTAAACTTTATGCTGTACTATTAAGCTTGCGAGCCATTTTAAATGGCTCCTCCCTGATCTAAAAGGGATCTTTGTAAAGAGAGCGAATAAAGCATTCATTCATTCATTCATTCAGACTTATGGAACATATCTTATAGACTTATGGAGCATATCTTATAGACTTATGGTGCAATTTTACGATTTAAATGAGACTTGCCCTTTAACGAACATTACGTCACTCTCACTTAAAAATTGTTTAATAAAAATTAAATAAAACTTGAACGGGAAACGTGACTGAATATCAATAGTTCAGAATGTATTCTTAAGGATAAATTTATACCAAAAACCTTCAGTAAAATTACTAACAGATATTTTAAAATGCACGCTGATTTATGCAAGGCAATAAAGATTTTGAATAGAGTATTTGACTAGATTGTGAATACCCAGATTTGGGGGGGGGGGTCGCGGGAAGGGGATGACACTGAGGTATGACAATCATTGTTGTCATATATACGACCTTTTAACCCTTTCAGGATATAAAACAGCATACTCATTTGAAAGTTTCATGGCCAATCTTTTGCATAAAACCTATATATATATATAGAATAGGTGAAGCTATGTCGTGATTTTTTTTAATATCCGACACGTAGATGAATCTAATTCCGCTATGAAACAATACTCGTCACGCGATACGATCTTGATTTAACGCCCTTTTTTTTTTTAAGAATGAAGACAAAAGAAATTTTAAAAACTGTCCCACTATAACAGGCTTGATTTTTTTTAAATAGACAATATAATGAATGCCCTTGAACACGTAATTTATAATAATGAATGGGGGGTTTCGCCACTTTCACTAACAGATTTTTAAATATAAGCTAGGATGACACAGTAACATATAAATTTCTTTTTCCGTTATTGTAAATAATTGTACAGGCAATACAATTATTTTTACTAAAACAAACCTAAAATTAAAATTTAAAAGCGGTTATTTTTTTATGTAGTTCATCATAAGTTTATAAGATATGTTTTATAAGTATGACACTACCTATACAAGTTCGTAATGCTAGAGACTTACTGAGAGCTAGTTCGAGAACGACAAGAGAGAATTGACTACACGCGGTTTTGGAGTCCATCTTCCTATAGAGTAATTTCCTTCCCATATACAGCAACGTCATAACCCTCTATCTCTTACCTTAGTGATATCCCCCCTCCCCTTCCCTTCCGGGGGGCAAATAGTATTCTCTAGTACAAAGTTGCCCCTAACGTAGGGGATACACAGTTCACTCCCCTTCTCAACCGAAATTACTCTATAGTGTGTTACCACGAACTTTGTAGTGACGTCACATGCTCTTATCTCTTACCTTATTTTCAGGCGACCATATTGGCAGTCGCGAGACGTCGTCAGCTTGGGCAATACAAATTCGGGACCCAATATTGACGTCACAGTTTTTCCCCCCTAGCTTCGTGGTAGCACACTATACAGAGTTTACAGGCATGGAGGATTCCTACCATTAACACAAGGAGATCAAGCAACTTAGAGTGTAAAATCGTCCGCTATTTTACACTCTAAGTTGCCTGGTCTCCTTGTGTAAATGGTATGAATCCTCCTTGCGTGTAAACTATGTATTTAGTGACTATGTATTTAGTGTACTAAGCCTTTGTCAGCGCCTCACCATGCGTTACTTTACAAGAAGCTATGACGTTACACCTACGTCACTTCGTGACAAGCTCCAGTTTGTAATCAGTGACTATGACGTTACACCTACGTCACTTCGTGACAAGCTCCAGTTTGTAACCAGTGAAAAACTTATGGAAGATATCTCATGAACTTATGGCTAATATATAAGCCCAATTATTTAATATGAAAAAAAAAAATTGCGTCTGTCATTTGACAGGAAAATTAACTCGTTATTGTAGATAATGAATGCATTCTTGTTTTAAATTTACTCGCATTACCCTACTTCCTCAAGAAATAAAAAAATTCTTTCTCAAAATGACCTTTGGCTATAGAATTACGAGCATGTACGTACGCTATGCACCTTAAACCAAGAAGTCCACCGTCTAATTTCTTTTTTTTATAATAGTTATGTCTTACGCTGGTGCTCGGTAATTGAAAACTTATTTCCTTCTTTCATTTTAAAGAATACTGACCATTCGCTATTAGAAATTGAGATCAAAATGCTTCCTTTTAACATAATGGGTTGTAGGAAAGCACCTGATGTCGAATTTTATATTGTTTAAATTGAACAATGGCTCGATTATACCTTTGAAAGAGAAAAAAACTACCAAACTAACCTAGAGTTAAACGTTGATAAAAGATCTATTAGGCCTAAGCAGGAAATTTATAAATTATAAAATTAAATTGTTCAAATTGGTGTATCAAAATTCTCTTCTCAAGGTCAAACCTTATGACAGGTGCTTAGTGCTTACGTAAATAAACTAACAAATTATCAATACTGGTTTCTAAGGAATATGTAAATAACTAAATATTGAAGAATTTTATTTTTAAAAATAGATTTAATTTTAATAATCGTGAAAATTCTCGTTTCCCTTTAAAGGGAGGGTGAAGTAGATAATCAAGTGATTTTTTATCGATTCTTCTACCAATTTTAAGACCAGTCCGCATAGTGAAACATCCAGGAAATACTTCCGAATGATTTTAAAATTCAAATTAGGTTCAGATTTAAAGGATAATTTTAAACAAGGACTTCCGACCAATGGCGTAAGGCCCTGCCTTTTTGTTAACAAAATTCTCGTGGCACGCTCCGTGTCTCGCGCCACGATTGTCACGTCGCGCGCCTAATTTTATCAAATCTCGTGATAAATTTCATTCGACACGGAGCGTGCCACGAGAATTTTGTTCACAAAAAGGCAGGGCGTTACGCGATTGGTCGGCAGTCCTTGTTTAAAATTATCCTTAAAATCTGAACCTAATTTGATTTTTAAAATCATTCGGAAGTATTTCCTGAATTAGTAGAAGAATCGATAAAAAATCACTTGATTTTCTACTTCACCCTCCCTTTAAAGGGAGTATGAAGTGATAAATTTTGGGTCTTTAAAAAACGCAATTTAAAGACAATATAACTACCAAGTAAATAAACGACATTATCTAGTAACATAGGTAAATGAATATACACAAATGTTACAGTATTTAAATAAGTATAATTTTAATAATCGTGAAAAATTTCGTTTCCCTTTAAAGGGAGTATGAAGTGATAAATTTTGTCTTTAAAAAACGCAATTTAAAGATAATATAACTACCAAGTAAATAAACTACATTACTTAGTAACGTAGGTAAATTAATATACACAAATGTTATAGTATTTAAATAAGTATAATTTTAATAATCGTGAAAATTCTCGTTTCCCTTTAAAGGGAGTATGAAGTGATAAATTTTGGGTCTTTAAAAAACGCAATTTAAAGATAATATAACTACCAAGTAAATAAACGACATTATCTAGTAATTTTATTTTTAAAATGAGTATAATTTTAATAATTGTGAAAAATTCTTGTTTGATCATTGAAGATTCCCCTTTAAAGGGAGAATGAAATTTTTGGTCCTTACACTCCCTTTCAAGACAATATAACTATAACTAACAATTAACTAAATTACCTAGTAACATAGTTAAAGGAGAAAGTAAATGTTCAATAATAGTTTTAGATTAAATAGGTAGAATTTTAATTATCATGAAAAATTCTAGTTTGATCATTCAAGTTTCCCTTTAAAGGGAGTATGAAGAGAAAATTTGAGTCTTATAACTATCTTAAAAGAAAATTTAACTATTTAACGATATCAAACCACCCAATATGTAGTAAAATAATTATAAAGCACAACTGAAAGCGTACGTACATATTGTGTATTATGAAAAATAACACTAAAAACATCAATTTATTCTCATTTTACACTCTAGGAATTTTGTATCATGTGATTTTAACGTGTGACGATAAATGAATAAGAAATGATATTTACCTGAAGCTTCTTGTTTAGTTTAGTACAGTACCGGTAAAGCATAGCCAGGTTTAGTGGCCCAAAATCAGCGTAAAAGCTTTCAGGAAAAAAAAAACTTTGTTAAGTTGGTGATACTAAAACTATATAACACATATTTAAATTATTTATATATACCTTTCATAAACGAGATTATCATCTATGGAGAAATAATGAACTTGATAGTTCGTTTTTGGTCGAGGACTTAATACTGTTGCAAAATATAACCGGTCTGAAAGTAAAAATTAATAATATATCACTTATAGTGGCAGCTACAATTATTTTCGTTAATCCAATAATATTCGTAAACATAAAATTCAGCCTTACCTTTTATAAATTCGGCAAGGTGTACAACCAAGCCAGAGTCGTACGAATCATATATTACATCCATCATTGTAAATCCGAAAAACGAAATAAAAACTTCGGCATACAGTTCAAATAATTTTTGTATACCAATAAATTACCGCGTTTAAAATTTCAATTTTCAAACTGTTTCAAACCGGGTATAAATAAACATTGTTTCCTTATTTACATTTGAATTTTTTCCCAATGGGAACGTTCACGAATCACGTTAGGCTATGAGATGAGAAGCCAAACCGTCCAAACTCCAAACGGCCTGCAATATTAGCAAAGGCTTAAACCCGAAATTTGTCGTAACACGGGTTACACGAACACGGCTTCTTCGACTTTCTGCTCAATCTTGACATCCTCAGAAACAACTAACAGCTTTTTCAATTTTGTTTTCTCTCGTAAAACTTCTCTTATATTTACAATTCTAACTGGGGGAACGTCACGTATTTCATCGACCAACTCTAAAAAGAGGATGGGCCTTTTTCAAGCTCCCACGGCTCTCTACAAAATCTATTTATCCAAAGACAAATTTTGATTATCGTAACGGTTAAATTTTCAAATTAAAAAAGTCGTTGGATGACACACGACAGTAGCGACACCTGGGGGGGTCAACAATTTCATGAATTTATCATACTAGCGCGAAACTGCGAATAATAATTAACAAATTAATAAAAATAGTTACAATATATTTTTGTTTATTACGATTTATAATTGATCGATTATTTAATAATGTACCAAGTTCAAAGATGTGTTTTGATTAAAGGAAAAGTACACATAACAAAACATAACATTATACCTTAAAAGAACGGCCTTTTTCTAAATATAAAAGGAAAATTATTAAAAAATAAATGATCTCTTATTACAAAATAATTAGCATTTAATTTGTCTTAAAAACGAGGGCTACTGTGCCGCCATTGATTTAGAGGAGTCTGCAAAATCGAACCTGTTACGGGCGTGATCGAGTAGGCTATGGTCTACCTTACCTCTCTCTGCCTGTGATAATTCCTTGAAGGAGAGAGTAATGGAGTGGAAACCCCCATACCTTAAGTGTTGCCTTTGTCCCCCACCTACGGCACCATAGTCCTCCCATCATCCCCAGCGGTTAGGTAGGGTCGTGCCGGACGAAATTGTAAAGGACGCTCCCTCTATCTCAAAAATAGAAGCTAGTTCTCATTCAAATAAAATGGCGCTACGCGGCAGCACTTAGCAATCGCCTACGGAAGGGTAGGGGCGTGCGCGAGGTACACTGGGAGAGATATGGTGCCGCAGGTCGCCCATCATCATTTCCAATCCATCTGACTCCCTTATCCCTGATAATTCAACCATACCCCTTTAGAGTTAAGTGGTTCGATTTAGCAGACGCCACTAAAGCAATGGCGGTGATGATATAAGCGTGAATATACTCATAATTTAATAAATGAATGAATAGGCTACAATATAATTTTGTTTATTCAAATATACAATTATTTACAATTGATCGATAAACAAATACTTTATATTGTACTGGCTTAAAATTTACATTATTTTAAGACTTTCGTATTCGATAGGAAAGAAAAAATTATAATAAAAAATTATATTCTTAAGACCAAACCAATTAAAGGTTTAATGTAACTGCCAAATGAAAGTTCTGTAAATCCTTTGGTAATAAAATTAATTAATATCAATATGTTATCAGAATATTTTACAGAGCCAATTATGGCAAATTTATAAACTACCTCCGCCATTTACAAATTCATCAGAACCATTTTCATTTTGACATTTTCCGTAACATTTAAAAAAATAAAATTTTTAAGAATTTTTGGGATTTTACGGTGTTTAACTCGTAAATTAACTATGATCTGGCTGTATTGAAGGCTTAAAAGAAAATATCTACCTAAGACTAACGTAATGGTACATAGTTGCCACTTTAATAGACATATAATTAAAACGTTGTAAGTACTGATTGGAATTTACGGAACTTTAGTTATTTATCAAACTGGTATTTTTTAGGTGCAAAAAAGAAGTGATAGGGAGGCTAAAATTGACTAGCTAAGAACATCTCCCTCGAATAGATACCCATGAAGAGGCACTTAAATTGGCTAGAAAGTAGAAACCGAAGAATCCTTTTAAGTAAATTGATGTCATAAATTGAAAATTTTGCTTTCAAATTACTCCAATTGCGGGATACAATATTGGAAGTTATATACCAGGAGACATGTTATTTCCCAAATGAGAGGGGTTTTCGTGACCCTGTCTCGGCTGCTGATACAATGCTTGCTGCATTTGCGATCCCTGTCCTTGTTGTTGGCCATTACCCATCCACGAAGATGAACTGAATGGTGATGGCATCGGAGGCCTACAACTGATTCTCTGAGCTTCATCAGGAATTAACGTAGAAGTTAACTTGTTTTGGTTCCCCTGATTGTTAGAATGTACGGCTAAACCATACGCGTTTTGTTGAGCCTGGGTCGAGGCTTGGAACATAATTTGATTGGGGAAGGAGGGAATTTGGCTTGGAGCCTGTGGCATACTTGCGGGATTAAGATTAACTCGTTGGGAAAACTGAATACGCTGTTGCATGGTGGCGGAATTAAGCATTTGATTTGAGATCTGGTGTGAATAGGCGTGCGCATTAGGTTGCCCTTGAGGTTGAACCATTCGAGCTTGATTAAGAGGAGGTGGTGGCATTATTTGCTGGAAGTTTTGATGTCGAACGAAGTTGTTCTGGTGAGAAGGCTGAGGTAACATTCGCTGTTGTTGCGGATGTTGACTCATCTGATCGTGTACCCTTTCGTTACTTTGTTGAGCTTGCTGGTTATGATATCTACGTTGGTCTAATTTTCCATGATGGGTCAATACTTGATTTTTATTTTCGATGGGATAGGATAATGGATGATTGTTGTATTGCTCTTGAGGAAATTTCATCGGAGGTGGATGGGAACCTATCAATCTTTGAGCCAATTTTTGCGAAATGTCTAAATTTGGCTGCGGAAATACGCCTTGTCTTTGATGATCATTGCCACCGAACATCTGGGTTAGGAGAGCGCTTTGATGATGTTGCGGAGGGTTTGTATTGTTTCGCTGTACATCATGAAGAAATGTTTCTTTCATTCGCGCTGATTTTTCTTCCTTATTTAGCTTCCCGAGAGAAGCGGCAATCTTAGAATTTCCTTTTCCATTACCTTTTTGCTGATTGTGATGGGTTGCTTGTTCTTGTTGAGATGAAAATCTATCATCGTGGAACTGTCGTTCGTTTAATTGCTTCGGAACAGCAGAGTTGAGAAAGTTTTTAACATTTTCATTTTGAATATCGGCATTTCCTCTTTTATCTTGGTTACCCCTTCTATCAGATTGCCTCACTCCTTGTCTGAAATTTCCGCCCAATGGCTGACCATTGAATCCGGCATTTCTTCCATCTCTATGGAAACCGGTATTCTCGCGAAACTGATTATCTCTGTGGTTTGTTCTCCTCGATTCGGCCCCCTGCGCGCGGTCCGAATTCTTACGATTTCGTTGATTTTTCCTGTTTGGACAATCCTTCATCTTATGACCAATCTTGCTGCAAATTCTACAACCTCTATCATTAGGTGGGGCTTCAACAACCAATTTTGGTCGGTCAAACAAAAATCCCTGCATAATTAAAGAATAAGATTTGAGACGCGAGTAATTAATAGATCGGGCACTTTGACGTACAAAGACATCTTTCGGAGGAACTTCTAAGGGTGTGCCAAAGAGTTCTCGACCTCGAATAAGAGCCTTCATTATGTAAGTATTCACTTCGAAGAAAAAAAGTAACAAATTACTGGAAACCCTTTAAAACTATCTTCACCAAAGCTTGGTACTAATATTTAATCTTACTGTTTTGGGACAAACCGACACCGAGATTGTGGCTAAGATCAAAGGGATCTAAAGGACAAAATAAATATCATACTTCCGCTAACTCTGAACGGTCAACTATAGTCCCATACCTTCAATGGCAATACTTCTAGAGTTCCAAACCTTTTCAAATCTAGTTAATGGAGCAAGCTGCTTAATAGTTATAACATTGTCCTTGAAATTAAACGTTTCTGTATAGTATCTCAAAAGCCCCATCCAAAGTTCACCGGCACTTTCAGTGTTGGTATTATACTCAGGCCATACTTTCGGCTACGGAACAATGGTTCAATATATTACCGTTCCTATATACACACGAATCCGTAACAAACTAGATAAGTACCAAATTGGGTAAATCATCAAAGAACCACGCATTCCAACCATCAACAATAACTTCCGGTTTCTTGGAACTTTTATCATACAACTGAACCACGAAATAAAATTAAGTTAATAAAGCTTTAACTGAGAAAATAATGAATGCACCGCGCCCTACTTCTTGCAAAACAGGTATGACAGGTGGTTTTCTTTGTTGGAGAAAATGTAAAGCCATTAAAATGTACGCGTATGACGACAGGCTGCCACGAGAGGCATCTCCAATGTCGCAAAGCTAAAATAACATACGGCGTTTAACATTCAAGTCATAACCGTTTTATTTTTTGGTTATTGTACCTTGGCGAAAAACTTCAATGTATAACCTAGAAGTTGAACTCTATCATCTATTTCGCAATAAAGTTTTAACATCCTTGTATTGTGCTGCGCCTGATTACAAGAAATAAAATCTAACGAATCTGTACTTATTAACTAACGCACGCAAAACCAGAAGCGAAACAGGGAAAATAGCACCACGAGAACAGACCAGGGGTAGGCAACCCTCAGTATCGGGACATACAAGGGGGTTGATTCATGACCATCCGTCTTCGCGCACTCTCATGATACAAAAAGACTACAGCACAGGCGGCAAAAAGCGAGAAAGAAGGCAGAGTTTTACCCCCCCCCGCGTCTTTCCCTCTTAGTTACGTCAAAATGGTCTATTTCCCGTGTCGCTTCTGTTTCCCTGGTATATGACTGTTAACTCACTAGCGTGTTGTACAAGCTAATATCACATTCCAGTTCCTTATGATAGCTGAATTTTACTATGGGAACTTTAGCGGTTGTTATAGGCAAAATACCGTGTAAATGGTTTAAGCTCTTAAGATGGATGGCAAGGTTTTCAATTATCTTGACAAAATCTAAGCCCTAAAATCAGATGTGGTTGTTAAAACCGCGTTCATTCGCGCGCGGTTAAAAGAGTGTACCTCGCCACTGGGATTCTCAGCTAAAGTCAGACATATATCCATGTCACTACGCGTGAATCCAAAACCATTACAAGATGAACCAAAAAGTTCCAGATTGGCATCTTTTGTGACAACGAATTAAGAAAATAAAATCAGTCATCAATTGTATTACGATGGTGTTGACGAACTTTTTTCAAGTTGGGGTTATTTAGATTTGTATTAATTACCAGCATAAATTTTTTGAATATGCGCCTGAAGTTCCTTTAGAACATTTCCTCTAAATTGTATCTCGCTTTCTTTAGGGCAAAACGTATCTAGAAAGTTAATAGGCGTTGGTTTGAAAGATTTACCATGGTCATTCCTTCTTAGCATCATTTTCAAACATAATAATGTGGCTTTCGCTAAAACTCATTACTTACCAACAACCTTCGCGCAAACAGATGTTAAAATGTTTTCAAAACTTTTAGTCATTGGTGGAAGGTCAATTAAATCGGGCAAAATTTGCGAGGGGCAGCTCTAAATACGGGTGAAATATTACATAACCCACTTTAAATACTTTTTAGTTAAAGAAGATTTACATCTTTCAGATGTCCTTTTTGCTGACAAAGTTTACACCACATGGGAGGAACCTAATAGTTACCATAAATAATTTGCTTAACATCTAATGACAGTCTTGGCAAGTGATTGTTACTTACCTTCCCTTCTGTTAAAATGTTTTTATCAAAAGCATAGTTCAAATCATCCTCCGAAAAATTGCTCATCAGTTCTTTCAAAAACTCCTCGCAAGGAGTAAGTTCTCGATTCGGATCTTCCGATTCGAGTTCAGTATCTTCCTCCAAGATAGCCTCAGTTACAGTATTAGACTGTTCACTTTCGCTTACATTTTTTTCGGCTTCCAAAACATCGCTACACTCCGATTCTCGTCTAAGAGCGCCGCCATCATCATCGCCTAGATTCATATTTAAAAGTGTTTCGGCAACTTGATCCAACGCCAGTTCGGGATCTTGATCTTCATTGAAATCTTCGTCATCCGAACTGGATTCGTCACCGTGAAACAGATTGAAAGCATTCCCAGCTCCATCTTCAGTTTTTTTCGAGATAGAATTTTTAGACACGGCTTCATTGTCTAACGCCGAACTTATCAAACTTTCATCAACAACAGAGTATTTCTTGGCATTCTTGAAGTTGAACTCAACTGTCGGTTTTTTCGAGTATTTACGTAGATCACGTATAAACTCGTCCGGTAACGTTTTATAAAGCGCACCCTTTTTGAGTTGAGGGATACCAAAATACTTGTAAGCGTGTTGAAGTCGATCAAAAATGTATCTATAAACGACTTGATTCGGGATTGATCGACTTAAATTGCGTTTACGACACATTGGATCTAAAAACAATGTGTAAAGTACAAAAAATAATAAAAGTTTCAATCTTTTATATTTGACACCTTTTATTATTTTACCTTCTATAGCGATAACTTTCCCATCCCATTTCTTTTCAGCCCTAAGAAAAGGTTTCAGGCGCCTTATTGAAACTACCTTTTCTTTAATGGGAAACACAATACTATAAAATCTAAGGAAGTCAATCCATAGATAGCCAACACTGTGCGTGTTTTTACAAATCCACTTTTCTTTCTAAATAATTATATCGCGTAAGATATGGTAAGTGGCAAGTACCACCCATGAGTTTTTTAAATTAAAGCAATGTTCCTAAGGGTTCGCGCAAAATCCACTAGTGTTGCGGCAAAGGCTCTAGCTTCACCCTAAAATGCGCGAAACCTATGGAATGCCACTTTAAACTACAGTTAATTACCGCTTCAGCGGCAGTAAGATATTTATCCGAATCAGCTTCATCTTGACCAAGCTGATTAAAGTAAAATGAAACACCGAAGGTTGATTAGACAATCTCCAGTTGTAACCCAAGTGTTCTTACCTCGTGTAAAACAGGTAATACTGGAGGATTACACTGCTGCAAATAATAGATTAGCATAATGATAAAAGAATGAGCTGGTAGTGTTCCCTTTTCTTGTTCATCAACTCCGCAAAGCTAAGGAAATTAATTGTATTAAGAAAGGGCGTTTACGTTTAGTATTAAACGCGTACCATTGCCCAGTAGCGCACTGCAACAGCTAAAATCTTGACCCTTGGATCAATGGCCCCATAATTTCCTAAGAGCCTAGCAGTTCTCAAAGCGAGAGTATTATTCCAGCTTATAAAACAATGTAATCCACTATCATGATCAACAAAGGATAATGACGGGTTTTTGGCTTCAAATTCGCTAACAACATTAACAAATTTGTCTAAAATTCAACAAAACTTTAATCAAGTTGATGTTCGCGTCTCCTCGGTTTCAAAATAGGCCTAAACACACCATTATCTTCAAGCACGCTTTTAAATTTGCTCAATCCATCAGAGAGCGCTTCCACAGACTGAATAATGAGATCAATATTCACGTTACTGCTCTTTAACCCCAAACCACTTACGCTGGACCCAAACAATTGGAATTTACAAGGAAAATCTACGAAGACAAGTAATCAAAACCCAAATACCATAGTTGTATCACATCCATATCGATCTAATAATAATTACCAGGTAGTTCTTTTTGAACCAATTCATTTAATCTATTCAAAACTTCCTGTCTCATTTCGAGATCTTTTTCATTTATACCTTCCCTCTCGCACAAGTCTTCCAATAATTTTGAAAGAGAACTAACTTGGGAATTAGTTGGTTGTGGCATGCAACGAAGCAAAATTTCGTTCATTTTTAACTGTGAAACAGTTTGAAATAGGCAAAATGAATATTTTTCAGTGGTTGTCTGGTGGTGAAGTACCAAGGGGAAGCTATTACCTCTTTCGAAGTTGTATGATTGGATTGTTTCAAATGTCTTTCAACAGTTACCATATTACAATGGTAATTACAGAGAGTACAATAAAAGGTAGCATCTGGATAGCGATCAGATTGCTGTAATTGGATTTTGGTCAACAATATTTTTACTACAAATGACTACGGGTAATCAGTTTGAAGTTTATATAGACCTTCTTTAAACAAGTGATGAATTCAGATTCAAGCCATTTAACAGTATCCTTGTGTACCATTGCCACACTTTCACCATATCTATCATATATATGATGGAACTCATTGTTGAAATGAGCATCTGTGACAAATAAGATTATTATTTATGAACGTTTGTGATGCGAGTCATTGAAAAGTCACGTAAGAACTTTAATGGAAAGGTTCAGGTACCATAAAATTATACCTTAAACGAACGATATTTTTTTAAACATAAGAGGAAAAGTAAAAAAAGTAACTTATATCTTATTACAAAATAATTAGCATGTAATTAGCCTTAAAAACGAATACTACTGCGCCGCCATTGCTTTAGTGGCGTCTGCTAAATCGAAACTCTTATGCGCGTGATCGAGTGGGCTGTGAGAATTCAACCAATCCTGTAAGGGTGAGAGGTTCTGGGTAGCAGACGCCACTAAAGCAAAGGCGGCGCATAAGTCCTCGTTTTTAAGACTAATAAATGCTAATTATTTTGTAACAAGAGATCATTTATTTTGCTTAATATTTTTCCATTTATGTTTTGAAAAATTCCATTCTTTTAAGGTATTGTAATGTTATGTTATGTTATCCAAACTTAATGTAATGTTATGTTATCCGAACTTAATGTAATGTTATGTTATCCGAACTTAATGTAATGTTATGTTATCCGAACTTAATGTAATGTTATGTTATCCGAACTTAATGTAATGTTATGTTACCCGAACTTAATGTAATGTTATGTTATCCGAACTTAATTGTAATGTTATGTTATCCGAACTTAATGTAATGTTATATTATCCGAACTTAATGTAATGTTATGTTATCCGAACTTAATGTAATGTTATGTTATGTGAACTTAATGTAATGTTATGTTATGTGAACTTAATGTAATGTTATCTGAACTTAATGTAATGTTATCTGAACTTAATGTAATGTTATCTGAACTTAATGTAATGTTATCTGAACTTAATGTAATGTTATCTGAACTTAATGTAATGTTATCTGAACTTAATGTAATGTTATCTGAACTTAATGTAATGTTATCTGAACTTAATGTAATGTTATCTGAACTTAATGTAATGTAATGTTATGTTATCTGAACTTAATGTAATGTAATGTTATGTTATCCGAACTTAATGTAATGTTATGTTATCCGAACTTAATGTAATGTTATGTTATCCGAACTTAATGTAATGTTATGTTATCCGAACTTAATGTAATGTTATGTTATCCGAACTTAATGTAATGTTATGTTATCCGAACTTAATGTAATGTTATGTTATCCGAACTTAATGTAATGTTATGTTATCCGAACTTAATGTAATGTTATGTTATCCGAACTTAATGTAATGTTATGTTATCCGAACTTAATGTATGTTATGTTATGTGAACTTAATGTAATGTTATGTTATGTGAACTTAATGTAATGTTATCTGAACTTAAAGTAATGTTATCTGAACTTAATGTAACGTTATCTGACTTTTCCTTTAAGCAGGGAATTAACCACACCCATACCAAAATCATCATCAACTTCATTTGCATCTGGTGAAGGTGTTCTTGGTTCACTTTCCAAATCTCTTTCAGATTTACTTTTTTTCTTCTTCTTTTTACGGACACTAGCGGTATTTCCATCAGAACTAGTTTCTTCATTAGCTGCCATTTGCTTCTGTTTGCCAGTTTCTTTCAAAACGGATGCGACAGAGACTCTCTTATTTACATCTTTGTCAGGCAAATTAGATTTGTCACAGGGCTTTGCAATTGAATCTGAAGGCTGGGAGAGTCTCTTTACTGCAGGATCTACCTGACTGGCAAGTTTCAAAGGGACCTCCGAGCTACATTCCACAACATTCTTTGAAACTAGACCATTAACCATCTTATGATGATTTTTTTTAATTGTGCCCGGTTGGCTAACTTTAGCTTGAACGGTTCCTAATTAAAATTATCAAAGATAACTCTTTAAAACCCTATCTTAAGATGATGGAGAATAATCCTAAAATTACCATCATTGTCATCCAAGGGTGGTGGAGCATTTGGTCCATATTTATTTTTCTTCTTTCTATCTCGTTTGGGTTTAATCTTATCTTGACGTTTGGGATGTTGTCCCGAGGAGCTAGAATTGGCTGGCTGTTCAACATTTTCAGATTTGTTACGGGCTTGATGCGGTTGTTTATTAAGATGTTCCCTCTTCTTTCTTTCAGAGTTTTCAACGGACGTTTGTAAAAGGGCTTTTAGGTGCTTTTCTATGCTTTCGCACGTTAGTTTCTGATCCATTTCTAATTTTTACACAACCAAAATTAATATTAAACGGTAGTAAAAATCACAAATATAAGGGGTACGATTTATAATACAGATGGCACTCAAAGCTACTAGGTTATAAGTGATAACAGGCCTGCTGCCATCTACATCTTCATAAGAATGATTGGAAACCATTCAATCAAAAATTAATATTGGAAAATTAAAGGGGATTTAAATTATTATTTTCAAAGAAAACGCGTGATTTATCATTATCCTAGTTTCTTTGTACAAATGTTTACGGATTAAAAAATTAACTATAATTCCTAGGCCTACTTCAATACTTACATAATGATGATTCAAGAACCATAAAAACACAGACTGATTTACTAGATATTCGGTGGATTACAATTAAGTTTCTCGCCCTATCATATTAAAATTAAGAAAGTGTAACCATAACTTTCGACAGAAAATTTGTTGATAAAACAGAAAAACAATTCATTGCAAAACACTTCAAGAAAACAAAGACTAACGTTCCGAAAGACACCGGACGAGCAACTATACAATCTCTAGGAGAATATATCTGTATCTCACACCTAGTTTCACTTTCTCAAGTTTTTACTGGTTCCGCTCTACCGTTTGCAAATTTTGGGTCAATCATCAGTACGTTTATGTACTGCCCTTAAGCCCGGTTCTCAGGAAAGCAGACGACCTTTCATGCAAAGCAAATGACAGACGGGTCCAAGCCAAGGACCCGAAAATGTTATTGTGTTAGTTGTTTATTTATGTACTTCGGAATGAATTGGATTTCGTTCTTTTAAACTGTCGGTGTTAGGTTAATATTTATTAAATTTATTAAGTAAAAAATGTTGCCATCCTCGGGATATTTCCGAAGTGTTCAATGCCCCTTCTTTGTCTCTGGCTTCTGCGAACGACCCCACTGTCATTTTAAGCATGAGAAGAAAGGTAAGTTGATATATATTTAATTAAATATAGGTGTACGTTAATAATACGCTATACATAAATATTCCATAACACATTGCCTCCATAGGTGTAAGCTACGCCTCGCCTTTGCTGTCAGTTGTTCAGACTAGTAATGAAGACTCGATAGAGCAAAAAAATGACTTGTTACAATATTATAGTGACGCTATAAAAAAACTACAGGATGAGTTGAATGCTGGTTCTACTTTGATAGTTAATCAGGATTCAGCACCTATAGAGATATCAGACACCCCCGTAACATACATACCCACACCTGTTAATAAAACTAAAACTGAAATACCCCCTTCAAGTAGAAGTGTGGCTTCTAATGAAGGGTCATCTGAAAATGAAGTTTTCGAATATAAACCCACACCTATTTGTAAACTCAATAAATTGAAAGGTATAGCTGAAAATGACCAGTACATCCCCATTAGAGTAAAATCAAAATCTACCAGATCAAAAAAACGAAATCACGAGGAGTATGATCCTACTAAAGTTGTTCCCAGTGCTAAGAAACTTAAAACAATTGACCCAAAGAAAATAGATCCTTCATCCAGCAGTGAAAATGATTTGTGTATTGATATGAGTATTAATGATGGCTCTTTTAGTGATGAGGATGATAGCCACGAGTCTATTGTTGTTGACAAAAATATCACGAGTCAGTCTCTTTCAACTACAATAACTGTAGATAAGGAAGCTTTACCTGTACCAAAATGTGATGAGAAATACGATGTATTAAACAAAATATTAACTGAAGTTAAGCGAACGGAAAAGCTGGGGAAAGTTGGTATTGATCATGAGAAAATTGATAGAGCTGTTGAAATGTGTAAAAAGGCCAAGGAGCCATTTCCTAGTTCCAATGTATCAGTTAAATCAAATGATGCGAAGAAAGAAATTGTTAACAAAAGAAAGGTTTTGAATACTCAAAGTAAACTCCATCATTCTTTGTCTAGTAATAATAAAAGTGCTGGTAATGAACAGCCTGACAAATCGGAGAAAAAATTGTCATCAAAGGATAAAATTAGTGGAAAGTCTGAAAAAAGTCCATCTAATAAAAATAATAGCTCTAAGAGTGATAAAAACGTTACTAAATCAGATAAAAGTCATTCAAAAACTGGTAGTAGCGCTAGTAGTTCTAAATCTCATAAAAGTAGCTCAAAGTCTAAGGGTAGTAGCAGTTCAAGTTCAAAAGACAAAGATCACAAAAAGGGTTCTACTAAGGAACATAAAAGTAGTTCTGATAAGGAACATAAGAGTAGTTCTGATAAAGAACATAAGAGTAGTTCTGATAAAGAACATAAGAGTAGTTCTGATAAAGAACATAAGAATAGTTTAAACAAAGAGCATGGAAGTACTTCTGACAAAGACCATAAGAAAAAAGGTAAACACCATGGTGAAAAAGACCATAAAAAGAGTAGTTCTAGTAGCTCGAAAAATGCCACAAAGTCCAGCAGCAAGAGTTCCGGATCTTTGTCAGAGAGTGAAAAAAGTTGTTCTCAAAATGGTAAATCAAAATCAGAGAAACACTCGTCAAACAAAGAGGATAAAAAAGAATCCAAGTCCAAAGAAAATGACAGTGGCTCTGAAGGTAATGAGCAAAAAGAAAATCGGAAAAAAAGCTCTAATTCAAGCTCAAAATCATCACACTCATCAGGGAAATCAAAAAAAGAACACACCAGTAGTAGTTCCAAATCCAGCACGAAAAACCATTCTAGTAAATCCAGCAATAGTCTCCATAAAAAGAGTTCTAGCTCCAGCAGTAGTCACAAAAATGATAAATCTGTGTCGGAGAAGTCAACCAGTAATAAAATGGATTGTTCAACTAGTATTAATAAGAGCTCTGAAAACTTGAATGATGAAACGGGTTGTGAACTATTGGATTCGAGTTCTAGTGTTTCGAATAATTTGTTCAGAAATATCGAAGAAAAGATTGAGATGGATAAGTTGCTAGAAGAATATGGCTCGGAGTTAGATGAACATGATACCGAGGAAGAATGCTGGCGTATTTTTAATGAAGAAAGAGCGATAGAACAACAAAGCGAAATGTCTCAACCAAATCCGGTGGAAAATCCTGAAGTACAATTTGCAATTACTTCTTCCACCCTTGATAGTTAGTGCAGTTGCTATATCATGTTTCACATTTTTAGATTGATAAAAAAACGAAAGAAGAATCCACTTCGTCTAAATCGGTACCATTATTAACGAAAAAGAGACTCGCACATCAGCCTACATTTTCAAGAGTAATATTTTCAAAATTACGTTAATAAACATTATTATACGTTTTTATTTTTACCAGGAGATGAAAGCTCCCAAGAAAATAATTCAAAGCCCCGCGGAAATTTTACAGTTACGATATGAAAAATTGCAGCAAATGTATATAAAGAGCCACCCGGTGGAAAAAGAAAAACCATTATCACCACCATCTTTTGTAAATTCTTCACCATTGGCAGCGAAAAAGAGACTCGCTCATGTGCCAAATGCGGCTTTGATCGCCGCCGCCTCTCAACGTGTAGCTGGAAAATTTGCACCAGCGAATAACTTTAAAAACAACAACGTTGCCCCTGTTGCCGAGATTACTATCGCTGTAACAAACCCTAAAGGAACTAAACGCGTTGCTCATGTGCCTTCGGAGGTATTACTAATGTTTTAAACAGCGCCGCGAGCTTCACTATCATACTAAATGATCACCAACACGTATTTTTTCAGAGCGTATTAGCTCGTCCTAAACTACCAGTACATGCTGGTAGCAAAGTACCTCATAATACGAGACAGCGTTACCTCGATAGGTTTATAGAAGAATGCCTTAAATTTTGTTCAACAGCTGACGACGCGTACAAAAAGGTAAATGAGATACTGTCGGACTCTATAACGCGTAACAGGATAGTAAGTATTATAATCTTTACAGGCACTTGAAGAAGAGAATTTAGTATACGGACGCAGTTCGAATAAAAAGGTTTATTTGAACTTGGCTGTCAATTCAATATTGAAATTGCGTCTAGAAGGAAGTAAAAAACCGTCATCTAAAACATCCAATAATAAATACGCTGCACTGGCACAAAAACAAACAGTTTCTCACGAAGCTATGCTAGGTGGTGCCAAAGCAGCGAAAACCACATACAGCATTGAGAAAAAACCAAAGCACACATCGGCGATTTCAGGTGAGAAAAATTTGCAATAATGTATATAAACAGAAGTTTATAATACTTCTCTTCGAGAGAAGTGTACCACAAAGCGGGGTGAGTGTAACGTCACTCTTTCCAACATCGGAACACTTAGAGCAAGGTTACTAAACCGAATCACATACACGATAAATAGTTCCCTCATCATTACTCTATTAGCGTTTAAATATTTGGCAAGTCGCGCTTGTGCATTTTGTCCCACGTCAAGATGAGGTTTGTGGGATGATTGCTGGGGATTTAGTGCCAAACAACTATTGAATTCACCTTACGGTGCGATGCCCATTTGTAGTTTGATGAGCGGGAAAGCAAACTAAAAGGGGGAGCCTGGGAAGAATGACGTTACATAACTAAAGCATTAAAAGGATACAGAGTGTCATCCTTTCTCTATTATCCCCTTCTGATATAAAGTAAAAAACTAAAATTTTCTTCGTTTCCTTCTTAGGCCATATTTTATACAAACTTATGACGGAATATTTATTAACGCAAGAGCAACTAGAAGAAAATGGCTATCCACTACCTAATCCAGAGGCGCCAGGAAAAGCTATTTTTAAAAAATTAGATATTACTAAAAGAGGAAATTTGCATGATCGTAAGTGTTATTGCGCCAGGCAAGCGTAAATTTCAATATTAATTTTCGCTTTTCGATATAGCACTCGAGAAAACTTGTTGCCGATGTCAAAAATGGTACAGAGTGGACAGTCTTGGAAATTACGTAACCGAGTCCACTTGTTCCTATCACTGGGGAAGGTTGTATAAAAGGAAAGGTAAAGCCTCCCTCATTTCTTATATGTCTAAATATTACAGACGTATAATGTACACTTTTCAATATTGTTTTAGTATCTGGATCTTGGCAAAGCAGATATTCTTGTTGCGACGGCGATCATGAGTCAATCGCGTGTTGCGAGGCGGATGTAAGAAGTTAACCGAGTGTTAACATTTTAGGTGTTCGTTTTAAAACACACTTTTTTGTTTTACAGGGGCACGTACACGAAGAGTTTGATCCAGATAAGATAACTGGATTCATGCAAACATTTGCCAAACCACCACCCGAAGATGGAAATTACGGAGTCTACGCGTTGGATTGTGAAATGGTATCTGTCTTTCATTTAAATTATAAAAACTTAGCGGCTAATGTATTAAATTAATGTTCTTTACAGTGCTACACATCTAATGGAACTGAACTAACTAGAATAACAGTTATCGGAGAAGATCTGAAACCGGTGTATGAAACATTTGTAAAACCTAGTAGTAAAGTTTTAGACTATAACACGAGGTAAGTAACTTAATTAATTTGTATTTAATTTTAATGGCAGTTATTATAGGTTTAATTATTTTTAAATATAGATTTAGTGGAATCACCGAGAGTGATTTGAAATATGTCTCAACAACAATTAGGGATGTACAGGCGGTTTTGTTAAGCATGTTTAGTGATAAAACGATTCTCATTGGTCACAGCTTAGAAAGTGATTTTCGAGCGTTGCGAGTATGTTTCAAAATTAAATTAATTACAGTGGCAATTCAATTAATCTGATTGAACTAATGGTATTTTGAAGCTCATCCATAACACAGTCATTGATACTGCTATAGTCTTTCCTCATAAAAACGGTCCACCATTTAAAAGAGCCTTGCGAAGTTTAGTGGCGGAACATCTAATGAAAATTATTCAAAACAGCGGTAAGAAATTAATAGAATTATTTAATTGTAAGATTATAGATCGAAAAAGCTTCAACATTTTCGTTTAGTGGATGGACATGACAGTCAAGAAGACGCTGCGTCATGTATGGAGTTAATGTTATGGAAAATTAAACAAGATATGTTTAAACGAAGGTAATATTAATCGAATGGCCGTTGTATTTTTCTACCTTGCCAGTAAAAATAAGTAATAATTGTAAAATAGTTAAAAAAAACCATCATTTTGTATAGCGTCATTGTAATAAATTATTTCTTGTGTATTTATACATTGCTAAGTAGTGGATGTAATATTAATTAACGCTAGTTTCGTTATTCTTGTAAACGTCAATAGATCTGTTTAATAGAAAAGGTTTTGTATACGTTGGTTTAGCTCTAAGTGTTTATTTGTTATTCGAATATCAAACCATCTTTAAATAAAGTTTAAATTTCATAAACTGTCACGTGTTCTGTTTTTTTTTTTTGAGGGGGGTTGGTAGTGGCATGGATGAAGGATGCGCGTGAAAAACATTCGACGCTCAACAGGATGTGCAACTCCCTATACTAAAAAGTAGACAAGTCGATACTAGCGCCGCCTGGCTACCAGCGCTGGAAACCCTCGCGGGAAAAATAAAAAATACTGGACATAAGAAAAAAAAACCACTGTTTTGCTTCTAGCAGACGACGCTTATGTCCAGTATTTTTTATTTTTCCCGCGAGGGTTTCCAACGCTGGTAGCCAGGCGGCGCTAGTATCGACTTGTCTACTTTTTAGTATAGGGAGTTGCACATCCTGTAGAGCGTCGAATGTTTTTCACGCGCATCCTTCGTCCATGGTAGTGGATTTGCGTCATTGTAATAAATTATTTCTAGCGTATTTACACATCGCTAGCTCTAAGTGTTCGAATATCAAGCCATCTTTAAATAAAGTTTAAATTTCGTAAACTGTCACGTGTTCAGTTTTGTTTTTTTTATTTTTTTTTGTGGTGGGAGGGGAGGGGGGAGGTTTGCAAGTGCAGTGCGTAGCTGTGCAAATACAAAATTCATATCTACATTCAGGGACCCTTGACTTTGTACATGTATTAAACAAAAATGTGCTACATTTCACTGGTGAGACGAAATAGACACGCGATAATAAATGCTATCTATACAAAATTGCAATATTTCAAGTTTTTTGATAAGAGCAGAGGTAACTTTCAGGGATCCTCATCATTCCAGCTGTCATAAATTCTCTTTTTCTTTAGTTTATTGATAAAAATTACATCAGACGATCATAATATTTATTTGAAGCTTATAAATAAATCTAATTCAGCAAAAAAATTGCCTAATTTTCTAATATTTTATCAAAAAACTTTGATCAATTTGCAAATTAATATTTGTATACACGAAAAAGAAACCAGATTCTTCTTCTTTTTTTTTTTCAAAATAAATTGCGGGTAGAGAGAGTGAGGTTAATTTTACGTCTACATTTTATTTGAGATAAAGGCAACGACCTCTTTCTCTTATAATGAAATTCGTTAGTGAAGTTTAAAGAGCTAGTTAGTTTAATTTGAGAAAGAAGTACTAACATTAGCCCAATTTAACTTAAATGTTTAAACTTTGTCACAAACATTGCGCCACATGTATGACTCAAACCTCAAAGGCAATTTCTTAATCCAGAAAAAATATAAAGATCGTTTAGCTACACTAACAAAGATTAAAAATGAGGTGTATAATGAAATGAGCATCATTGTATGAATGAAATTATTTGAACCAAATATTTTCATCTTCAACGTATGTGATATTTTTCCCGCAAGAGTTTGTGAAATTTCTTCACAGACTCACTGGTAGCTTTAGCTACTAAAAAAGGTTATCCAGTTTTGATGTGAAACTATTTGAGCTGGCTAGCTCAGCTTGTTTAGATAAGATTACAACACGTACTACAAGTCGTTCCCGCCCTTCCCTCAAAAACAGGGGGTGTACAAATAGTTGAGCAAGACCAGCATAATTTTTTAAAAACGTACCACAGCTTATAGCCACGAATTATTTAAAAATTTTTGGAGAACAGACACACAGATAAAATCATTTCAATGTTTCCCACTTAATGAAACAAAGGGAGACAAAAAAATGCATAGGAACGGTCAAAGCCCATTGCTTCCAAAGCCCGTTTCTTCCAAAGCCAAAATCATTTGGAAGTAACGAGCCGGCTGGCTGGATCGTTACTTCCAAAATGACGCCCCCTGCAATACGATTGGTTAAAAACATATGGTAGTAGGAAAACTCCTAAGAAATGCCCCACCCAAATCTCCCGGTGCGTGGACAAATCTCCCGGTGCGTGGACATCTCCCGGTGCGTGGACAAATCTCCCGTTGCGTGGACATCTCCCGTTGCGTGGACATCTCCCGTTGCGTGGACAAATCTCCCGTTGCGTGGACATCTCCCGGTGCGTGGACAAATCTCCCGGTGCGTGGACATCTCCCGGTGCGTGGACAAATCTCCCGGTGCGTGGACAAATCTCCCGTTGCGTGGACAAATCTCCCGTTGCGTGGACAAATCTTCCGTTGCGTGGACAAATCTCCCGTTGCGTGGACATCTCCCGTTGCGTGGACATCTCCCGTTGCGTGGACAAATCTCCCGTTGCGTGGACAAATCTCCCGTTGCGTGGACAAATCTCCCGGTGCGTGGACAAATCTCCCGGTGCGTGGACAAATATCCCGGTGCGTGGACAAATATCCCGGTGGGTGGACAAATCTCCCGGTGCGTGGACAAATCTCCCGTTGCGTGGACAAATCTCCCGTTGCGTGGACAAATCTCCCGTTGCGTGGACAAATCTCCCGTTGCGTGGACAAATATCCCGGTACGTGGACAAATATCCCGGTGCGTGGACAAATATCCCGGTGCGTGGACAAATATCCCGGTGCGTGGACAAATCTCCCGGTGCGTGGACATCTCCCGGTGCGTGGACAAATCTCCCGGTGCGTGGACATCTCCCGGTGCGTGGACAAATATCCCGGTGCGTGGACAAATCTCCCGTTGCGTGGACAAATCTCCCGTTGCGTGGACAAATCTCCCGTTGCGTGGACAAATCTCCCGGTGCGTGGACAAATCTCCCGGTGCGTGGACAAATCTCCCGTTGCGTGGACAAATCTCCCGGTGCGTGGACAAATCTCCCGGTGCGTGGACAAATCTCCCGGTGCGTGGACAAATCTCCCGTTGCGTGGACAAATCTCCCGGTGCGTGGACAAATCTCCCGTTGCGTGGACAAATCTCCCGGTGCGTGGACAAATCTCCCGGTGCGTGGACAAATCTCCCGTTGCGTGGACAAATCTCCCGTTGCGTGGACATCTCCCGGTGCGTGGACAAATCTCCCGGTGCGTGGACAAATCTCCCGGTGCGTGGACATCTCCCGGTGCGTGGACAAATCTATACGTTTGAAACTTTGGGGCTTTTTTGTTGAAGAAGGTTTAAGAGGATGGCGCCACCTTTACTTTATTATATAATTATTAATATAATATAATATAATAATATAATTATAATATTATATATAATATAATAATATAATTATAATATTATATATAATATAATAATATAATTATTTAATATAAAGCGCGAAATATTAAATGCATTCTTAATATCAATGTTCCTGATTGTTGGCAATTATTATTATTATTATCATCATAACGTTAACGATAAATGGTGTTTGAATAGTAACATTAAAATTATTAATTTCATTAATTATTAATTTCATGACTATTTGCTTAAAGAAATGACAAAAGTTTAGCTTACTTACCATATTAAAATATTTCCATCAAGTTTAAAGCATGATGTAATGTTCTAAAAGCCCGATTCCTTTTTTTATCTTAAAATAATGTTAAAAATTTTTAATTTCCATCCTAAAAATCGTTAACATTTGGGCTGTATTCCAAAGGTTGCAATTAAATCTTAAAAGCTGAATCTCCTAATCCCATGAAGGGTTTGAAAAGGTAAGGATTTTATAAGAAAATACATTTTCACGAATTATTTTTGTGCTATTTCATAATTATAGAAGTTACTCAAAGAATGAAATTTTAACGTCGGATCTGCTTTATGTTTTTTATACTTATAATAATTTATTACGTACCCAAAAGGTAGGCTGGGTTTGAAAAAATATTCACCAATTATTTTTGTGATATATCAAAATTATAGAAGCTACTCAAATAATGACAGTTTCTTCAAACGTAATATTTTCTTTGTTTTTTTATTTTTTTTTTTTACAGTTCTAATCATTTATTAATTTTCAAAAAGGTACGATTTAAAAACAGTTCACCAATTATTTCTGTGATATTTACAAATTATAGAAGTTACTCAAAGACTGACTTTTTTTAAACGTTACATTTTCCATGTTAACAACATCCGATCTGCTTTGTTTTTTTACAGGTATAATCAATCATAACGTTTCAAAAAGGTACGATTTAAAAACAGTTCAATTATTTTTGTGATCTTTACAAATTATAGAAGTTACTCAAAGAATTACTTTTTTTACCGCCTCCCCTCTTCGCTTTGATTCGTACTGAGTTTAATATAAAGCACTAAATGTGAAATGTAGTATTCATAAAATACATGTATATTAAAATGTCTGTAACTCGTGTTCTTACTTGTTTTCAATTATTACTAACAACAATAATTGGTGTATGAATATTAGCATTAAAAACTGCAATTATTAAAGTGATGACTATTTTCATTAAAAATACAGCAATAATCATTAATTATGTATAAAATAGTTTCGTTTAACAAAAACCATAAACTATTTTAGTGCATTTATAACATTGTAATTGCTTTAAGAAAAGTATTGTTCCAACAATTTTCAAGCCCAGACCATTAACTAAGCCAAAGACGACTTCCGAAATTCGCCAAAACCACCTCTGATAGATCAAAACCAAATTTGCTTATATTTCAATTTTAAAAATATTGTTTCTCTACTAAATAGATTTGCAAAATCTTCTTGTACCATTCTATAGTGTGACGTGCAATATAGATATCAGGAACAGTACCCTCTTACTTTTATATAATATTTAATTTTTTTTAATTAATTTATGGCGGTTGAGGATGTAATATTTAAATATTTTCTAAAAGGTCAATGTACATTAGAACCTTGAATAGTTGCGAGTTTTGTCCGAATCGGAACGACCTCTGATAGGACAAAACCAAAGTTGCTTATATTTCAATTTACGCTAATTGAAATTGGACATAAGGTTCGTGATCATTTACGTAATAATCCTTGAAAGGGTCATTCTTGCTGATGTCCGCGTTTTAAGGCACAGATTTGGTGTCATTCATGGCCCTTGTGGATATAGTATTTAAATGTTTTTTAAAAGTTCTACGCGTGTCATGTGCAATATAGATATCTATAACACTACCCTCTTACTTTTACATAATATTTAATTTTTTTAATATACTTCCTCTTCATTTATGGCCGTTGAGGATTGTTTGTGGTAGGTATGAAAAACTAGGGAAATTACTTTCTCATAGTCGTGAACAACAGGATAAAACTGAGATTGTGGAAAACCTTGCATTTTAAAAGGGAAATGTTAAATTGTGGGAATATATTTGTGTGATGTGTTTCAATTAGTATTCATTGAGTACCTTATATCTTGTCAAGTTTCCCCGGAAATATCGGTTTACATGGAGCCGATATTGGCTGATACCTATATGAAAAAGATAGGCCGATATATCGGTGCATCCCTAATATGAAGTAAATTTTTACAAATTTTTGATTTTAAATTGTGCTGTTTCTTAGTAAATTAAATTAATATTGAAAATTTGAATTGGAAAAACTAAAGGTTGCAAAAACTACCCCAAAATAAATATCCTACTAATTATTAATTAATATAAGCCTAATTAAAATAAGTAAAAGTGAAAAACCGTTCTAACGGTCTAAAAATCACAATTATAACTCTATACTACACATTAAAACATAATTAACAATATGCCGCCAAAAAACCTAGGTTAAAATTAATTAAACTAATTTTTAACGCCTTATAGGTAATGTGTTTTGAATTATAGTCAGTTAAGAGTAATCTTCGCCTATAGTGCGAGGGGGCCATGCAAACCAGTCATACAGCAATCCCTATAAGCCGCCATCCTTTCCCCCATTTTTCGGGGTTATTACAGATTTTTCGGCGTTATTACACATTTTTCGCGGTAAGGAAAAATCTGTAATAACGCCGAAAAATGGGGGGAAAGGAGGAAGCGCTACAGATATTGCCGTAAGACTGGTTTTTTTCATGCCCCCTTCTCACTAAAGGCGAAGTTTTCTTAACTGACTATAATTCAAAACACATTATGATTATTAGGCGTTAAAAGTTAGTTTAATTAATTTTAACCTAGGGTTTTTTTTGGGCTGGATATTGTTAATTACGTTTTATAGTGTAGTATGGAGTTATAATTGTGATTTTAGACCGTTATAACGGGTTTTCACGCTCACTTATTTTAATTAGGCTTTAATCTTCATTCAGTATTTACTATCTTTTTAATTGTAAAGCCTATCATTTCTACTATACGTGGTTTAAAGTATAAAATCAATTCAGTTTTGATTTTTGTTATTTGTTATCAGTCACCAGTGTAATTTAAAATTAATTTTTACTATTGTTTGTTTGTTAGTTTTGTTTCTTGCAGTGTTTTGATTTTTGCTAATGATTTTTCAATTGCAATTTCGCCCTTTATTAAATTTAATAGATCGTTAATAAAAGTTTAATTCAAGTTTGAAAAATCAGATTAATTTCACTTTCGAGAGCGTAGGACTAGCAGTTTCCGAACTATCGACCACCGATCGTCGAAAGCTGGAAATCGAATTATGCCAATTATATGAATATTTTGAAAATATCTTGACGCCAAATTGAATAGTTTTTAACACCGAATTCAATGCCATTAACCGCTTTAAGATAGAGTCAGTAGTTGGACCAGAATCAGACGAATAGGGCTTTTCAAGTTCTTCAAAATGGCAGGAAAAACATGGGGACACCAGAAAGTAACAGGAATCGATCAAAAGTAGAATTTAAGTCAGTTAGGTTGAACTTAAAAATAGGGATCACCGTAATCAGTGGAACAACTAATCAACCGCTAGTATTAGGATCTTGCGATTACTTTTATTCGATTACTAACAGTTTTTTACGTCAGAATTGGATAGTTTCATTCAAATTTATTGCTATTTTAATGCCAAAAATGTGTTTGAAAGACGAAATATTAACTGTTATAAGCTGTCTTTTCGGACGTTTAATTGCATAATTAAACATTCGTAGTTGATGCACTTCCTTAAATAATTAAGCTAATTACAGTTAGAAACCGAAAATAACCGAAAAACTAAATTTTGTAAAAGTGGTCTTCGACTTCAGCTTTCAACCTAGTGTTACACCCCTAAATACTTCATACGTTTGCAAGGTTAAGATTCCCTGGATTTAATTTTTACGTTTTTCGTTAATTACGTCTCGTAATAAAAGTAATTTAAGAAGAAAAAATATTTTTCCTCACTAATTTTAGGATTAGGAAGTCGAAATAAAAATTTATTTTGAAGTCGTACAATGATATTTTTTTCACCTACTTAATTTCATACTATTTTGCATATCGCCATTCGATTCATTAGCTTAAACTACTGCAAAATAAATATCCTATTAATTATTATAAGCCTAATTAAATAAAACGTGAAAACCATTCTAACGGTCTAAAAATCACAATTATAACTATATCCTACATTTTAAAACCTTATCAACAATATCTCGCCCGAAAAACCGAGGTTAAAATTAATTAAAATAATTATTAACGCTTAATAATGTGTTTTGAATTATATTCAGTTAAGAAATCTGGAAATATTCGCCTTAAGTGAGAGGGGGCATGAAAATAACAAGTCATACAGCAATATCTATGACCCGTCACATTTCCCCCATTTTCGGCGTTATTACACATTTTTCGGCATTATTACAGATTTTTCGTTGTAAGGATAAATGTGTAATAACGCCGAAAATGGGGAAAAGGATGAGGCGTCCTAGGGATTGCTGTAAGGGATTCATGCCCCATTCTCAGTCACAAAGCCCGAAGCTGTGGATGGTTGCCAGTTGTGCTTGGTCGACCGATAAATCTTCAGCGGACGTTGAAACCCTAATTTTTGAATTTTGATTCGCGAAGGTTGGTAATTAATTTCTAATTATTTTCCTAGATTAGTCTATATTTTCAGGTGAAATTCAAATCTCCAACGGACGTTGAAACACTCGTTCATGGATCGCGAAGGTTGGTAATTAATTTCTAATTATTTTCCTAGATTAGTCTATATTTTCAGGGGAAATTCAAATCTCCAACGGACATTGAAACACTCCTTCATGGTTCGCGAAGGTTGGTAATTAATTTCTAATTATTTTCCTAGATTAGTCTATATTTTCAGGGGAAAATCTCCAACGGACATTGAAACACTCGTTCATGGATCGCGAAGGTTGGTAATTAATTTCTAATTATTTTCCTAGATTAGTCTATATTTTCAGGTGAAATTCAAATCTCCAACGGACGTTGAAACACTCGTTCATGGATCGCGAAGGTTGGTAATTAATTTCTAATTATTTTCCTAGATTAGTCTATATTTTCAGGGGAAAATCTCCAACGGACATTGAAACACTCGTTCATGGATCGCGAAGGTTGGTAATTAATTTCTAATTATTTTCCTAGATTAGTCTATATTTTCAGGGGAAAATCTCCAACGGACATTGAAACACTCCTTCATGGATCGCGAAGGTTGGTAATTAATTTCTAATTATTTTCCTAGATTAGTCTATATTTTCAGGTGAAATTCAAATCTCCAACGGACATTGAAACACTCGTTCATGGATCGCGAAGGTTGGTAATTAATTTCTAATTATTTTCCTAGATTAGTCTATATTTTCAGGTGAAATTCAAATCTCCAACGGACGTTGAAACACTCGTTCATGGATCGCGAAGGTTGGTAATTAATTTCTAATTATTTTCCTAGATTAGTCTATATTTTCAGGGGAAATTCAAATCTCCAACGGACATTGAAACACTCCTTCATGGTTCGCGAAGGTTGGTAATTAATTTCTAATTATTTTCCTAGATTAGTCTATATTTTCAGGTGAAATTCAAATCTCCAACGGACGTTGAAACACTCGTTCATGGATCGCGAAGGTTGGTAATTAATTTCTAATTATTTTCCTAGATTAGTCTATATTTACAGGTTAAATTCAAATCTTCAACGGACGTTGGAACACTCGTTCATGGTTCGCGAAGGTTGGTAATTTCTAATTATTTTCCTAGATTAGTCTATATTTACAGGTTAAATTCAAATCTTCAACGGACGTTGAAACAATCGTTCATGGTTCGCGAAGGTTGGTAATTCCTAATTATTTTCCTAGATAAGTATATATTTACAGGCTAAATTCAAATCTTCAACGGACGTTGAAACAATCGTTCATGGTTCGCGAAGGTTGGTAATTAATTCCTAATTATTTTCCTAGATAAGTATATATTTACAGGCTAAATTCAAATCTTCAACGGACGTTGAAACAATCGTTCATGGTTCGCGAAGGTTGGTAATTAATTCCTAATTATTTTCCTAGATAAGTATATATTTACAGGCTAAATTCAAATCTTCAACGGACGTTGAAACAATCGTTCATGGTTCGCGAAGGTTGGTAATTAATTCCTAATTATTTTCCTAGATAAGTATATATTTACAGGCTAAATTCAAATCTTCAACGGACGTTGAAACAATCGTTCATGGTTCGCGAAGGTTGGTAATTAATTCCTAATTATTTTCCTAGATAAGTATATATTTACAGGTTAAATTCAAATCTTCAACGGACGTTGAAACACTCGTTCTTGGTTCGCGAAGGTTGGTAATTAATTCCTAATTATTTTCCTAGATTAGTATATATTTACAGGTTAAATTCAAATTTTAAATGGATGTTGGAACACTATCATTCATGATTAGTAGAGGTACTTTCATAATTTATCCATAATACAGAGCTTCGTATCTTTTTTCTTGAAAAAATGTGTTCTTCTTGTTGCTACCATTAAAGTGAATCATAATACCGCTGAAAATAAACCTGTAAACCTGTTTTAATAAAAATTTCTCTATGTGGTTTGCCCCCAAGATCGCGAAGGAAAGTGGGGAAAACATTTAGGCCGAAAGAACAACTCGCGTACTTTAATCTTATTTTGTTATTTCAGTTAAGGTTATCTATAGTTACCCAAAAATAAACCTGTTGTTTTCGATTAATTTCACGTTAAATATGGTTATTTAAGTTGAAATTAACGGCTTATCTTCTTTTACTAGTGTTATTTCAGTTTATTATACGTGTTTGAACAAGAAATTCTCCTCAACTGCAAACTTTAGAGGAGTGAGTCCGAGTGACTGTTTGACTTTTGCGGAACAATCACTACTTTGCCCCAAAACTTTTAAATATCGCGGCTTTTCAATGGCTCTCTTTTAAAAATGGGAAAAAGGCTTTTAAAGGGAGGGTGAAGTAGAAAATCTACTGATTTTTTATCGATTCTTCAACTAATTATAGGACCAGTCTGCATAGTGAAACATTCAGGAAATACCAACTCCGAATGATTTTAAAATTCAAATTAGGTTCAGATTTTAAGGATAATTTTAAAGAAGGTCCTCCTACCAATCGCGTAACGCCCTGCCTTTTTGTTAACAAAATTCTCGTGGCACGTTCCGTGTTGAATGAAATTTATCACGAGATTTGATAAAATTCGCGCGCGACGTGATAATCGTGACGTGAGACATGGAGCGTGCCACGAGAATTTTGTTAACAAAAAGGCAGGGCGTTACGCGATTGGTCGGCAGTCCTTGTTTAAAATTATCCTTAAAATCTGAACCTAATTTGAATTTTAAAATCATTCGAAAGTATTTCCTGAATGTTTGACTATGCAGACTGGTCTTAAAATTGGTAGAAGAATCGATAAAAAATCACTTGATTTTCTACTTCACCCTCCCTTTAAATGACAATTTAATTAGTCGTAAGAATTAAACAGGAAAATGGAGGCTGGGTGAAATATAAGTGTAATTTTAATTTTAATTTGTTAGTTTAATTATAAGGTATCCATGAATTTACCCAAAACATTCGTGTTTTGGGTTAATTTCACATTAATTATACTTGATTAAGTCTAATTTAGCGGCTTATCATGTTTATCTAGTGTGGATTTAGATTATAATACAAGTTTCAATAAAATATTAACTTTAATTGCAATTACCCTAAAATTTTAATGTATGCGCTTTTGATGTATTTTAACGACCATTATTATTTTTGATCATTATTTTGAAAGTGAAATAGGAAACTTATTTTTAATTTTCTTTTTCTGGTTTTTTATGGAGCTAGGGCGCAGGCCATAACAGCTCCTTGAGGCATATTTAAATTAGACTATAATAGTATCGAGAAAAACAGTGACATAGCGAATAAATTAATTTAATTAGTGACTTAATTAGTTAAATAATTGACATTTTCCAAAACTGTCTCGGTTAACCACTAGCGTAGGTGTAACTGCGCGTGTATGCAAAATTTTATGCAATTTAAACCATAGAAAGACAAGATATATTGAAATTAGTAACTTTAAATTTAATGTCATTTAACTTAATGTAATTTCAAAAATAAAAGTTTTTCACAATTTTGTTGTAATCTTTGAAATGTTGTCTTTCGGTTTGTAAAGTCTTGAAATTTTTAAATTGAAACACTTGCTTGGAAATGAGCAGAAACTAAAGGCATATGAACAACCCCTCCCCCCTTCCCAAGTTGGCTTTAGCTCGACCTTAACGAGATGAGGTCGCCAAATCGGGGAGCAATATTTGCTGAAGCCAGAGGGGGCGGAATGGACCCGTCAGGAAGTTTTAGGGAGGGACCGGAGTTTGGGGGTTTAAGCCTAAACTACTGTGGCTGTACGAAAAACTTGTGATGTTTTAAACTTAATTTGAGCGTGGTTCGTTAGAGTGGATTAAGCTTAAAATTTATTTGAATTTTTTACCCTAATTGCAATGTTTAGTGAAGTTTAATATTTTTTCCACATATTCAGTTTTTAACCCAAAACTTTTGAATTTCGCGGCAATTATTGTACTTTAAAGATAGTTTAAATTAAGTGTGAAATAGAAAATATTGGGCTTTACCAATGGCTTGGGTATATAGTTTTAATCATAATTGAAGAGTTTATTTTATTTTAGCTTTTATCCAAAAAATGTATATTTTGGTTTAATTTTACGTTAATTATATTTAATTGAGTTAAAATTACGTAGGACTGTGTTTTGGCAGTGTACATTTAGGTTATAAAATGAGTTTAAATGTATACTACACCTTAATTGCAAATATAGTGGAGTTTTCCATTCTCATTTTACGCTTAAGTTTTGAATTTCGCGCCTATTAAGGTACTTTGGAGATAATTTAAATTAGCTTAAGTGTGAAAAGAAAACACGGGGCTTTACCAACGGCTTGGGTACATACAATCTTAATCAAGAACATCATTTAAGAGTCATCTGAGTTTTCATCCAAAAAAAATGTATAATTTGCTTTAATTTCACGTTAATTACACTTAATTACGTTGAAATTAACTTGCGTTCAATTTTTATCATATCCTGTGCCAGGTTTGTGCTAACATAAAGATTATCTATACAATATGTTAATGAATGATGTTATTCTATAGTTTAGCTTGAATACCAGTAATTAAATCAAATACCTATACAATTCATAGCAATTTAAACCAATAAACAAACGGCAATGTGGACTGTTGAAATAGCAAACAACGAAACCCTCCGTTTCTAACGTGGTTACATTGAGAGAATCTGAGATGTAAACATAAAAATTATTTGACAAATTAAATTATATAACGACACAGTCCTCCTGGATTAACCAGCACAACTGTTACTTATGAGAAGTGCCATACTTACGTAACATATCTTATAAAATTATGCCGTTTATCATTAATGTAAACTGGAGATGACATATTTTGTGCTTAATAACGATAGGAATAATTGCTAACAATTACGAACACGAGTTACAGGCATAGTAATATAATTTTATACAAACGCTATTTATAACGGCGTTTAATATTTCACGCCCTACCGAGAGAAATGTCCACGCACCGGGAGATTTGTCCACGCAACGGGAGATTTGTCCACGCAACGGGAGATTTGTCCACGCAACGGGAGATTTGTCCACGCAACGGGAGATTTGTCCACGCAACGGGAGATGTCCACGCACCGGGAGATTTGTCCACGCACCGGGATATTTGTCCACGCACCGGGATATTTGTCCACGTACCGGGAGATTTCTCCACGCAACGGGAGATGTCCACGCACTGGGAGATTTGTCCACGCAACGGGAGATTTGTCCACGCAACGGGAGATTTGTCCACGCACCGGGAGATGTCCACGCACCGGGAGATTTGTCCACGCACCGGGAGATTCGTCCACGCACCGGGAGATTTGTCCACGCAACGGGAGATTTGTCCACGCAACGGGAGATTTGTCCACGCACCGGGAGATTTCCACGCACCGGGAGATTTGTCCACGCACCGGGAGATTTGTCCACGCACCGGGAGATTTGTCCACGCAACGGGAGATTTGTCCACGCAACGGGAGATTTGTCCACGCACCGGGAGATGTCCACGCACCGGGAGATTTGTCCACGCACCGGGAGATTTGTCCACGCACCGGGAGATTTGTCCACGCACCGGGAGATTTGTCCACGCACCGGGAGATTTGTCCACGCACCGGGAGATGTCCACGCACCGGGAGATTTGTCCACGCACCGGGAGATTTGTCCACGCACCGGGAGATTTGTCCACGCACCGGGATATTTGTCCACGTACCGGGAGATTTCTCCACGCAACGGGAGATGTCCACGCACAGGGAGATTTGTCCACGCAACGGGAGATTTGTCCACGCAACGGGAGATTTGTCCACGCACCGGGAGATGTCCACGCACCGGGAGATTTGTCCACGCACCGGGAGATTTGTCCACGCACCGGGAGATTTGTCCACGCAACGGGAGATTTGTCCACGCAACGGGAGATTTGTCCACGCACCGGGAGATTTCCACGCACCGGGAGATTTGTCCACGCACCGGGAGATTTGTCCACGCAACGGGAGATTTGTCCACGCAACGGGAGATTTGTCCACGCAACGGGAGATTTGTCCACGCACCGGGAGATGTCCACGCACCGGGAGATTTGTCCACGCACCGGGAGATTTGTCCACGCACCGGGAGATTTGTCCACGCAACGGGAGATTTGTCCACGCAACGGGAGATTTGTCCACGCACCGGGAGATGTCCACGCACCGGGAGATTTGTCCACGCACCGGGAGATTTGTCCACGCACCGGGAGATTTGTCCACGCACCGGGAGATTTGTCCACGCACCGGGAGATGTCCACGCACCGGGAGATTTGTCCACGCGCCGGGAGATTTGTCCACGCACCGGGAGATTTGTCCACGCAACGGGAGATTTGTCCACGCAACGGGAGATTTGTCCACGCACCGGGAGATGTCCACGCACCGGGAGATGTCCACGCACCAGGAGATTTGTCCACGCACCGGGAGATTTGTCCACGCAACGGGAGATTTGTCCACGCACCGGGAGATTTGTCCACGCAACGGGAGATTTGTCCACGCAACGGGAGATTTGTCCACGCACCGGGAGATTTGTCCACGCACCGGGAGATTTGTCCACGCAACGGGAGATTTGTCCACGCACCGGGAGATTTGTCCACGCACCGGGAGATTTGTCCACGCAACGGGAGATTTGTCCACGCACCGGGAGATTTGTCCACGCACCGGGATATTTGTCCACGCATCGGGAGATTTGTCCACGCAACGGGAGATTTGTCCACGCACCGGGAGATTTGTCCACGCACCGGGAGATTTGGGTGGAGCTTAAACTATTTTCCTACTACAAATCCTATGTTTCCTACTATATTTTGGAAGAAACGACCTTTGGAAGCAACGATCTTTGGAAGCAACGGGCTTTGGAAGCAACGAGCTTTGGAACAAACGGGTTTTGGAAGTAATGATAGCCACCCATAGGAACTCTATAAATTACGAATCAGCCAATAGAAAAGCGACCTGTTTAATAAAAACAAAACTTCTACATGTTTTATCACCAGTTCTCACTGCGTTTTTAAACAGAAAGAACGTTCCTACGAAACAATAATATTTTTAAATCTTCGCAAATTAGTAAAATATGTCGGAAGCTCATTTAGACGAGTATGACCACTACAATTTTGACCATGACAAAATTGTCAATTCTGGACACAGCGGAAAACAAAGAACCAAGAAAGAGGCCAGTGAGCATACAAATCACCATGACCCCAGTGGCCACGCTAGAAAACTAGTCAACAAAATGCAAAATACAGAGAAAAATAAGGCAAAACCAACAAAGTCAAAGGAATGAGTATGTATTTTACAAAGTAGATTCATAATATTTGATTGCCTATGGTTTTAACTTTTATTTTTTTGTTTTTATCAAGGTACATAGCACCTGCTGACGACCTTGGAAATATCTTGTTTGGACCAGTTTTGATTTTGAATTTTTTGGATACGGTTTTTATTGCGTCATACCTCTACCCAGTGCTAAACAGACAGACAAGCCAGACAAAGACATTTTTTTATCAGGCTCCTGTTGTTACAGCCAAAACATTTCGCAGTGTCTGTGATTAAACCCCAATTTATGGGAAAAAAATGTTCCAGCTCTGTTATATAGAGTAATTTCTCTTATGCCATTTTTCAATAAAAAATTTAATGGTTTATTGTCTTGTGTTTATGTGGATGGGGTGGGTGAAAATAAGTGATTTAAAATAATACATAGAAAATCTAACATCAATCACGTTAGCAGACAGCGCAATGAAAGAACCAATGGTAGGCCTTGGTCTCGAATCTGAAACTTGGTGCGATGTATAAGCACAGTTAGCTTGATAGATTTATGTCCAGCACTGTAAATTTTTATTTTTTTACAATTTGAATTTCTGGTGGCAAATGACGGGTAGAATAGTCGTTGCGTGCTTTGTGACTCTGTTTCATGTTTTTTTAAATAAAAACTTATTGATGTTTTGATTGATTAAGAACCGATTTAGTTTTCCTTTATTGTTATTTCGAGATCCGTGCTTAAAATGGACGCGTGGGAACTTTCAAAAGAAAATATTCAACCCTTAGCAAGTGGAAGGCAAATGAGTTCTTTACAAGCAGCATTAACACCAATTCATGACGAAATTCTTCAAAAACAAAAGTACTATGCTTTAATTTTTAACTGTTTTATATTGTCAATTTACTCGAGATTTGACTGTGATAATTTTGTAAGGGTATAGGCCTACCTTTTGCTAATAATGAATGAAGCCAATCATAACCCCATCCTTTTTTATGAAACCTTGTTTGCGCCCTACTCTTGTTTACTCTAATAATAATAATAATCCTGTAAAGAATTTAAGTTTCTCTTGTAATAAAATGAAGGGGCTGGCTTTCATCTATATTCTTTTAAGATGTTAGATCATGTAGGGATTTTTTTGTTTGCAGCCAATATGAACAAAGGTTAAGATTATACACAGGAAACGATGAATTGGAAATATGGCATGAGTAAGAATCTTATTTTTTGTATAGGGAGCTAACAACTGGCTAGGGGCAAGAGATAGTCTGACGTCACGCAGCCCCCCTCTGGTTGGCATTTTTGCGCGTAGAATACCATTTCCAACGGTTAGGGGGGATGAAACTCCAGTAAGAGATAGAAGGGTGTGACGTTTCAGGGTCAGAACTGTTAGCTCCCTATTAGATCTTGTAGAAGTTGTAGTAATGCTAGAGGTTATTTTACTTCTGGATACGTAATGTGACGGTGGTGAAAATTTCTTTCAATTTGATAAATTTTAGATACATATTATGGGCTGAGCAGTATTTTCCTCAGGGTGGGAAGCTCGGAAATTATGATAAACTAATTGTGTGTTGCGTGAAACACTTTCAAAATGAGAGCAAATATTATAACGACGAGCGTTTTGTGTCAGTACTACTAAAGTACATAAAACAATTCACAAACAAGGTAGAAGTTTTTCACCAATTGGTAGGACGGGGTATTGGTAGAAAATCCGCTAGATTTTATTGCGAATATGCTTGGCAACTGGAGCAGCTTGGAAATTACCAAAAAGCTAATGAAATTTTAACTCAAGCTATCAACCAAGGCGCAGAACCTAAAGAAACCCTACTATCTATGCAAAAGTATATCTAAAAATAAAAATATTTCTATAACAAGTTTACATTAAACGTTTTCACCCTTTCAGGAACATCGCTTACAAATTAGTAACAAAAATAAACTCATCCGAAGGAGGAGAGAGTCTCTCCTCAAGTTTTATCCCAGAGGTTATGGAGAACCGTCAAGTTTTGACTGGACTGCACCCTGTTGGGAAAAAGTATAGAGCCCCCACTAATAGAACTGGCAGCTCGATAGGTAACTCCCAAGTTTTATTAAGATTATAAGGAAGAAACAATAAACGTTTCTTGTTAGATCCATCTGTAGGAAAAACTGTGAAACAACAACCACCACCAAAGAAAAATAACGCTTTATCAACCAAATTTGAAATTTATAATGATGAAGGGAAAAATGAACAAACTGGTTTAACAAACAACCTCAAAAATTCCACTTCGTCCAAGATGCATTCAGGAATAGTTACTCGTTTAGATGAGCAATTTAAGGAAAATGAACAGAAGGCTGGAAAGTGGAGACATGTCAAGGTACATTCACATACAGATGGTTTACAAAGTTAATCATAATTATTTTAAATAGCGGGTTTATTTATTTTAAAGGTTACTAACGGTGACAAAAAAGTTATTCCTATACCTGTTGGTCAAGCCATGTCCAAACGTCCAGGGTTTGATATTCATGCCGATGAAAATGAAATTAGTTCTGGGTATGTAATTGAAGGTTGTACGGATGAAAAAAAAAAAAAGTTACAAAATTTGGTAAATTTTATGTTTTTAGAACACCGAAGTTGGTTTCTGGAGCTTCTAGTGTATTGAAGTAACTTAAGCCTTTGATTTTTTTTTAAGCACAATTTTCATTTGAAGCTGACCAGTTTTGTTGCAATATATTCTTAAATAAATGTTTAGGTTAAAGACTCAAAGCTCAAAATCGCAAAAAACTGCCTTTGATCCTCCAACTCCTAATAAGGTTTCAATGTACAACCACGCTCTTGTATATGGTGGAGCTAAAGAAATGTCATTTGAAGAGATTAGAGCCGCGTCTTGGAGCCTCAAACAGAAACTATTTCAGGAAGCTCAAGAACTTGCTCGTGAAAAAGTGGAACAGGAATATAGACAAGCCTTTGAGGCCTTGAAAATTGAGAAAGACTTATTGAAGCAACAACTCCAATGTATGTAAACTAGTCTCGTCATGTTTTAAAGAACTTACTGATTATTAGTTGTCCTTAAATTGCTTTACATATTGCCACTCTCTTCATTAGTGGCAAGCTCGTCTAGCAGTCAATATTCATCTGCTAAGACAACTCCAGAGTCACTTACATCTTCTAGGCTAAAAAATAAAGGTGACGTATCAGATTCCCACAGTGCTTCCAGTCTCTTTCGAGACAGCAACCACAGTATTAAAGCAGGAGCGAAAAAACTAAGTCCCAACAAATCAGTCACTCATGACGTATTCAATCTTTGGAACGCCACAATTGGTACAAGAAGCAAAAATTCTACTTTCGAAGATTCATCAAAAACTCATCACCAAACGCCTGAAAGTGCTCCAAAAGAATCCTTAAATGTTCAACAGAAACCAGAGTCAAAATTGGCCTTTGAAATATATGAAGATAATGAAAGTCCAATAAAAAAACAAGTAGAGAATAGAAATCCAGCTGCAAATTTTGTAGTCTTTGAAGATCCAAAGATTGAGTTACCCCAAGAACGTAAAGAGAAAGGATTTCAGGTTTATTGTGATGAGCCTGAAGATGATTTTAAAGAAAATGAGTAAGAGTGGGTTAGAAATTAAAGGGGGGACTCCCAAATGTAATTTGTATCATTTTGTAGATCCCCATGTGACGTAAATCAATTTAAAAAGAAAAACCAGCCTTCTGGTATTTTAGTTGAGTCACAAACCGTTCATTTTGTACCTCTGGAAGAACAAGAAGTTAGTGAAGATGATGATGAGGAGGAGGAGGAGGAACTGGCTCAACCTTTGGAACCCACAAAATCGGAATACTATAATACCTTATACCATGATGAATGCGCGGCTCTATCAAAAATGAGCTCGACACCTTTTCCCTTCACTAAGGAAACTCACGGAATTCCGGAATTTCCCATTGATGGATTTACAATTGCCCTGGAATCTGCCAAAAGTATGCCTGAACATACTGAACAACGGGAATTTATTCCCCCGAAATCGAAAGCGACTAAGAAAAATACCTTTGGTGAACAAAAAACAAACCAAATTAGTATGGGTGTCGCTTTGAGTCCTATCATGGAAGGCAGTCGCGAACAAAGCAAATCATCCAGCAGTTCAGGCTGTACAACATCCCACACAAACGGCAGCACTTTTGGAATGAAATCGATGACTAAAAGTAATTATTTCAAAGGACCAAACAATTCCGCAGTACCCGTCCCTCTTTCTGAGACTAAAGACGAAGATCAAGAACCTATAAAAACCAAACTAACCAGCGGTGACGTCTTTGAGACACTGGCTTATAGAGATATTTTACGACTAAGCGGAGGTCCTATTGATAAAATGCCCGGATATTCGTCGTATAATTTGCCTCTACCAAGTGTAACGGTAGCTTCGACACTAAGGTTAAAAGGAGCGACTTTCGCCATTGTTTCTTGCGCTGGAAAAGGCGCAAACGCTTCCGTCTATGAAGCTGTGGATCTGGAAGATAGTAAAACAGTGGCTTTAAAATTGAACCGCGCACCTAACGAATGGGAGTTTTACATCACTACTGAACTTCAAAAACGAATACAAAAATTACAAAGTCCCACTGATGTGGTAAATCCCTGTGTCTATTCATTCTTGGTAGACCCAAAAAGTAAATTGATTAAAATTTCCCAACCACCGCGCCAAAAGAAGGTGGATCAGAGACGGAATACTTTTAAATATCTAATGAAAGAGTTCAGTTTTGTTTTCGTGTACCTACAGCTGGCTCTGAGCCTCTGACTATATTTATTTGTAGCGGCTTATCTCTTTTATTTTTGGGTCTATTCTACATCGCTTGTATTTATAATCTCACTGGTGAATTTTTTTAATAGCATGAAGCTGTCCTTAGTTATAACAAAGGACATTTTTTTACTAATGGAAGTATTCTAATAACTGATTATTCGCCGATGGGTTCATTATTGGTAAAGAATATGTTTTTTTTCTTTAGTGTTAATCGGGGATTTTGATTAGCACTGCGCTTTATCGTGTGTTAATTCGAGCTATAAACTATTATTCGAACAGGATTTCATAAACCAACTGAAAAAAAATAACCTGCAATTTGTGGAATCCTTAATCTTTTATTTCACTTGGGAGTTGATGCAGGTGCTCGATCAAGTGCACAAATGTAAAATTATTCACGCTGATGTGAAACCAGACAATATCTTGTTAATGAGCGTGTAAGTTTAAAAATCCATAGTTCTACTAGACACAATGAGAAAGAACTACTAATACGTTTTCCGTTATACCAGTCCGAACAGTTCCTGTTTGACCTTTAAGAAGGTGACCTGTTTACGTTTGATAGACTTTGGGCAAGCTATTGATTTGGATATGTATCAAGAAGATGTTCGATTCAATAAGGCTGTTCGTACAAGTGGATTCCAATGTCCAGAAATGCTGGAGAATAGATTATGGACATTCCAGCCAGACCTTTATGGACTCCTCGCTTGCGTTCATGTTATGCTTTTCTCTCAATACATGGAAGTAAGTAATGTTCCGTTCATTTTAGTAAGCAGCCACAATATTGTCTGCGGATCATATTACTTAATATTCCATGCGTACTGGAGTTTTGTTTATGAAATGTACTTCCAGTTGTTGGGTGTGTGTGTGCAGGGAAACTGACCTAATTCCCCCCCCCCCTTTCTGTATGTCCTTTGGGTTTTGTTGGGTTGAGGAACGAAGTCCAGTCATTTATTAATCTAATCTTACTTCGCATGTTACTACTCTACTAACTATTCTCTTAGGCGTTAACAGCTTGTCTTGGCAGTCTCATAAGAAAATACCGTGTATTTTAGCTACTTAAACGCAAAATAAAAATTGATTTCGCGCGTTCAGATTGTCAAGAACAAGAAAACCAATTTATGGGAAACAAAGAGCAAGATTAAACGTTACTGGAAACGGGACTTTTGGAACAAATTTTTCGACACTTTTTTGAATATTCCATCTTGCGAAGAAATACCCTCCTTAACGCCGTTTATAGAAGAAATAGAGTCGTTTTTCTCCCATTCTATGTATGTCAGTCAATTTGAAACATACTTGAACAAATTAAGGAACAAAAAACTAGAGAAGTGAGGCGATACCTTGGCGTCACAATTTTAAAAAAAATGTTTTAGACTGAGGCATTCGTTTAAACCAAAATTTTTATTTCGTCTCTTTTTTTAAATGTATTTTTGAAACCATTTTGTAACGCAAGTGTTAATACTATACTACTTCATTTTTTTAAATGCAATTTATTAAAAAATAAAAAAGTCTCCAATTTGTAACTTCATTCCTACTTTTGACAGCGTTGGCTGTCACGTGGGTAATTTTATTTGCCCATAGTGGCGTTACAAATTTGACCAATTCGTGATACACCTTGCAATTTCAAATTTTTTTGACGAAATGATCTACATTGTTTTCGTGAGGTGTCGATGGGAAACTTTCGCCCCTGTGGTGACACTATGGATATTGGTTTCTGACTTCTGGGTCGGCAAATGATCGAAACACGGGATTTTCATGTCGTTTCATATTTAATACTGGTTTGGTCAAATGAGGTGCCGATGGAAAGCTTTCGCGCCAGGGTGACACATGGTTTTTGACCTAAGGTCATGGGTGTTTACGCTTTGTCTAAGTCAGGGTGCACAACCTCGTATTATCGTCAGTTACTTAATAAAAATAAGTATGAAACTTCCTATTGCCGTCATGCTAAATTTAGTTATCATTTTATAAATAAGGGCTTTGCGGGACAACGGAATGGGCAAGTTTCGGGCCTGCTAAAACCATATTACACCTTGACTCAACACAAGTTTTGAGAAATAACAAGTTGGTTAGCGGAAATGGTGTTTTACTCGAAAACATATACTTCCATTAACATCTTTCGACATTATTTTATTGTTTGTGATAAATCGTGCGCAGAAAAATTCATTCGTTCCAAACTGTTAGCAATTATGCTAACGAAGCAAAAGTGGACGAAAAATCATATTTGTTGAACTTTGATAAACTTCATTTTAATATGAAATACGGTTTTGATATTTTTAAATGCTGATTCTAAAAAGTTAATTGTACAGCCAGGTTAGATTTTTCTATAGAAGGCTTACGCAAAAAGAGTAATTAACATACTTGGTAATTACGGAAACCGTTCAAATATGTTAACCTTTGAAGTAGCGATGTAACTATTTTAATAGCAATTTAATGACGGGGTAATTTGGTGTGGATCAAAATACTTTCGAACTATCTGCTGATTAAGTACATTCCATTTTTGAGATTTGACTATAAGTAGGGCTGACTGGTAAATATCTCTAGTACTTGAGGTGGGCCACTATGGCGAGAATTTCACTCGTTGTCTTGTTTTTTGTATTAAGTATATTTGCAAACTATCCAATAGGGAAAGCCACAGTTCCTTCTCTCGATGTTGCTGACCTACTGACAAGTAAGCGTTTACTTCTATTTTACAGACGTAAAATATTTCAGTTCAAAATACGAAAAAGTTAATCAGTTAAAGGAACGTTTCAGAGAGTTGACGCACTCCTTTGCGTATCACCTCGCTAGCTAATCTGTCTGGGCTTAAGTTATGGACCTAACTTGACCATGGGCGGGAGGGTATGCGAGGGGTGCACAAAGTACGCGAACCTTCTGGAATGCCCCTTTAAGTCTGTTGAGTCCTAAGTAAAAATTAATTTTTTTTATTTTTTTTTTTTAGATTTGTTATGTTTAAATGGTGAAGGTGATGGCAAAGACACTCCCGGGTTGAAAGGGCTCCTAAGTTGTAAAGATTTAAAACCTGATTGTCAGGATGTAATAAATGATGGTTTGAAGGATTGCTGCAAAGAGTTACCGTGTCAAAGTTGCGAAGGGAAACAATGTAAGGAAGCCGCGGACGCTCTGAAATTTGGTAAACAAAAAGACACCAAAAAGAAAGTAATTATATAACGTGTGTTAGGAGGTTCATTTTGGAGATAATTGATTTTAACGCATTTTGCAGTATTTCGCGTGTTTCAAGAAGAAGATAGCTGAAAATAAATCTAAGGTTGGTAATTGGTTGTGGTTCTAAATTATTGTTATGCAGACGTAAGCGGAAAAAGATAGTCGAAGTTGAACATTCGTTCACGCCATTTAGAAAGGCCATAGAGCCCAATAGGATTTATATATCTACCAGTATACCAAATATTAGCAGAAGTATATAATACTTCTCTTCGAGAGACGTGTACCAGAAAGCGGGGTAATTGTAGCATGATTCTTCCCAACATCAGAACAAGGCGCGGTTTGGGCTCGGCGTTGATTATCAGTTTTTCACTTATAGATTACGAAGTTTCGTTAAGGTGAATGAGATATCGTTTTAAATTTAATTATAATTATTTTTAACGTAGAAATGCAACAATTCTGATCTTCTTAAGCAACTTTTGGTTAGTATAAACGTTTTAATTCTTTTTTTTTTAATTTGAAACGGCGCTGTGTCTCTATAGGGATTAAATATATTTTTAAATAAACTATAGCCGTGCGTTGGATCTCTGGGTTTATTAGAGACGCTTGGCGTTATTGAACCTGATAAGGGTCTGTTGGGTGCTCTGTCTCCCAAACACGCTGGTGATAGCGGTGATTCCAAAAAAGACAAAGGAGGTGGTGGTCTTCTTGGTCTTGGTCTGGGTAAATGAAATCTCTGTAGAGTGTATATCCAAGTTTGAAAGATTTTTCACTCATTCGTACAAATAAATATGTATCCAATGTTTGATTTTCTTATATTCTTATCGGAGATTGTTATATTCTCTTAAAGATATAATGATAGTTTCGAGGCAAACACTGCAAAATATATATATTTTATTTTTAAAAATTACAAATAGATACTATATATTATATACGATTTAAATATATAATTTTATAAATTGTTTATGCTTTCATCCAAGAACTGAAACATTTCTGAAAAGAGTGAAAATAAAGAGGTATTTCTAAGCAAAATTATAAACAAAATTGTCCGCGCGTTGATACAGTCAAAAGTGTTGATTGGTTTGGGTGTAATTAATTGTTGAATAGGCACTTTTAATGGGACAAGATAAAAATAATCTCTTAAAAACACTCACCGCCATCTGAACTAAAACATTAATCATTTTGCCCTGTAAAAATAGTTAATTATTAAGTATTTGCGAGTTAAACTGGACACGGTAATTTAAAGTAACCTTTAAGTTTGGATCTGCGGCAATTTTCGGTCTCGCACACTCCAAAATCTAGAATTGTATATAATATTATGTAATGTTCAGTAGTAATAACAAATGCGAATATTATGAAGTGAGGGACTGTCGTGTATTAGTATCACACATCTGCCTTGGTTTAACGCGCTAAACTTTGATAACCAACCTTTGAAGTTTGATGACTTCGATCTTCGCAGGCTTTTTTATAGGCATCTTTTAAATTTTTGGTGTCCGTACAAACAAATATTATGGTTCTAAAGGCTTCCGCCGCCGGTGTGCTGTTTTGTTCGCAACAGTTTAGGAAATGTGGGATGTTGTATTCTTTGACTCGTCTAACTGTACCTAAAACCATATATCTAGTTTAAGTTTTACACAATTTGACAGCCATAAGCTAGCGCCATTCTTTTTATTGAACTAGTAATTTTTAAACCCAAGATTCTGAGTTTTCTACAAATAAGAGTGGGAAAGTCAGGGAATTTTCAAATTAATATCTGTGACAAACTGTCGACAACCATTTGTAAATATTAACTTATCCGATATAGACCATTTTGAAGTATAAATGGGACTAGACAATTCTCAGTATAGGGACTTGGCAGTACTACGTCATACAACCTCACGTAGCGCTACCTTCCACTAGTGCTAAAAAACATACCAGGAGGAGGGGCTTATATAGCTTTCTTTCTGTTAAAAAAACATACCATAATGGCGCTGGGGCGGAGTTAAGCCCGAATTGCCAAGTCCCTATTGGGACATACAAAGGGGTTGATCATTTGTCGTCTCTGCGCACTCTCATGATCCCCCAAGCCCAGGGTTGTTCCTTCGACTTTTGGAGAAGTACTTTCCCATTAGTAAAATGTACTGATCCAATGCCACAACGCAGCCCCCAAAAAGCCAGATGGTATACAAAGTTTTACTTCTTAGTTACAACTGGTTACATCGAAATGGTCTATTAGATAAAACTCAACAATGATAACGGAGTGAGGTACTAATACAACGAAACTTTCATTGTAAAGTCATCAAAGTTTCTTGTCATTTATAAACATAACCACAAGGAGAATAATCTAATGTTGATTTTGTGACATAACTAACATACGCAAATAAAATATTGTTACATACCGCATAAATCTTCGACACTACAAAAAGTGGATCCCAGCAACAACAGCAGTATTGAGAGACCATAGATATGTCTGTTGAACCTAGAGAGCGTCATTGTACACCGTCAGTTAGGAGAAGTAATGCGAGCGACAGTTCTTCTCGGTTAATATAAATCAATTGTTTCGCCTCATTTTAAAGTTCAGCGTTCAGAATTGAATATCATCAAGTATTTGAACATCAACCCGTAAACACGATAAGGAATTTATTTCTTGTTTAAATACTAACTACCCACTTACATTCGGTATTTTTTTATTTTTTTAGTAAAGCTTTTCTAGCAGCGCCTATAATCCGTGGAAGGCAAAGTAGTGTCAATTCCAAGTAGTATTCAAACACTTTGACACTTTATACGTGGCATCATTGACAGAAACTTAAATAAATTTAGCAGATTTATTTTTCTGATTTTTTTTAATCAGTTTATTTGGTTAGTTCTTGAATAGAAATTATGCTAAATTAATATTAATTAAAAGCTAATATTATTTATAAGGTAATTAGACAATTTTTAAAATAAGGGATATTTTAATGCGTATCTATTTCCTGCTATCAGAAAACAGACAAGGCCTTGCTAGTCAGGGCAGTTTAATTTTTTTTCTCGCCACCATTTTAAAAAGGTACGAAATATTAGTAAAATCGGTTGAAACACAAGATAAAGGTTATTGGATAAAGGTTTTCAACATTTATGGTCGCCATTTTTCAAGATGGAGGCGGATTGGGAAAATCTTTCTTAGTGCTTGCCTACTACTTAAGAGTAACACTCCTTGGAAAGTTTTAGCCTTCTAAAAGTAAAGAGGTTTGGGCTGGGCGTTGATTATCAGTTTTAACTTATATAGATTTAGATAACATTCTGATGTCCTTATAAGCTCCAATTACAGTGCGAAATACACACAAGATTCGGCCTTTTCTTCATTAGCACGATGCTTTAATTAAACCTCAAACCAATAGAACGGGGTTCAACACATTCCAAAATCCTAACCTTGAAATTGATAAACCTGTTTACTGAAATTAGCATGAATATTTCCGGTGCTATACAGGGTGTTTCTGATAAGTCTTGCATAGTTAAATACTCCAATGCAAGGCCTATCAGAAACACCCTGTAGTTTTTTCAAGGTTTGTATTTATTCTTAAACTACAAGAAAATAATTTAAATTCCAATTTTAATTTCTGATTTATCTTTCAAATCGGATTTTGAGGTTTAATACTATATTTTATAGCTGGAAAAATTGCTTATTTTCATTATAAAACCTTTCGCATATTTTTTAGACTAACTTAAATTCCAACATTAAAACAGTATATATTTTATATAATTCGCCTTTAGGGGGGAGGCAATTAATAGGCTTGGTCTTCATTAGCCCTTATGTAGTAAACGGTTTTAATACGACCTTTGGTTTAAAAAGCATAATTAACCACGGAAATATTACCGAAAACGATCGACCTTGAAATTGTTTTTCTACCGGCATTAGATAAGATCAAGAAACCCCCAAAACTATAAGAATGTTAGTTTTCTGTAAATTGTAGTTTGAAACCTCGAAGTAAAGTGGCTTTTCATTCTCAACGTGCCTGTCATATTAATTGAGATCGTTTAGATTCCAGAACCCTTCGTCGCTTCAGGGTAAGATATAGAAGATGGATAAACGCCTAGCAAGGATTGTTTTGATACAAAATGAGAAAGTTAATTTTTGAAGACCAGTTTTAGTTCACTTAAATTAGATAGCCGCGTGCACTAAAATAGCTAGAGAAATTTCATTTTCCCTTTCTAAACTTCATGGCTGCCAGTAATTTGTTAGAGTATCAAAGTCTGTTGTTGTAGATAGAGGTTGATTTGCACTGCACAAATGATTGACAACACTTGGCAATACACTATCTATATTAAAACGTTTCAGTACTGTCCGAAAAATGTTTAGATGCCTACTCTATTTTCGTTCAGATTACATTTCAAAAGAATTTGTACGTGTTAAACTTAAAGTTTTTGTAATTAAACTTGAAAAACAAGTGTGATTTTTATAGCCCTAAGCGGTCTTACGTCTATAAATTATGTATGTTTAATTATTTTAAAACCTACAAGAAATCTCAAAAATCGACACTTCTACATGAAAGCATAAGTTCATAAGATATGTTCCATAAGTTTGTCACTAGTTTCTGAGAGCTTGTTATGAAGTGACGTAGGTGAAACGTCATAGATTCTCGTAACTTAGCGACGACTGGTGAGGCGCTGTCAAAGACTAAATAGAAAGATGGACTGTAAAACGGAGTGTAGTCAAAAGACTAAATAGGAAGATGGACTGTAAAACGGTGTGTAGTCAATTCTCGCTTGTCGTTCTCGATCTAGCTTTAAGTCTCTAGCATTACGAAGTATAGGAAGTGTCATACTTATCTTATAAACTTATGATGAAACTCTAGTAAGAGAAACGTTTTAAAATTCTAAACGCGCCCAGCGTTAGAAAGAGTTGAATGAAGTTTTAACGTAAGCCACGTAACAACATTAGCCAAAAAAAAAACCAAAGAGTAATGCGGTTTTAGAGTTGGAAACAAACCTTCGTTACGAAATTACCGTCATACTTATTGGAATTTTATTACTTACGTTTTTTCCCCGCGATAAAGGTATTTTGAGGTAAAATCTTCCCTTGCAATGGAAAGATAATTTTTTCAAGTTTAAGACTGGTTTCTCTCTTTTCCGCTTTAAAATGACATTAAAAAATTTCAAAATACACAGGCGCTAAAAAATTCATTATGAGAAAAAAAAATGAAATTTTATTTTATTTTCGATTACAATGATGAGTAATATAATCAACTAAGAGTCGATTAAGATAACAATAAAAGCATATCATAGATAGTTAAGACGATTTCAATGTCTTGGACTTATTTAAAACCTTGTATCTATTAATAAAAAAATTGACAAACAAATACAGGAATGAGACGTAAGTAAATACGCCCGTAAACGCGACACCAAAACTCGTTGTGCAAGTATGTCCCAAAATGTTAACGTAAACCGCGTAAACCGAGGCTACCAATCCGCAAACCATTTGTACAATTTGTGCCGTGGTAATAACCATTGAAACGCTATCCGGGATGTGAATTTTGGCAGCTTTCATGGCGAAATAGCTGTACATGAAAGCGTGAATAGAATAGTTCATACCAAAAACCCAACGACACAAGGCTGGAGTGCCAACAAAATGATACCACGTAACCAACATGGTTAAAACGTGGTGAATCAAATGAAGTCCCGTCAATTTCTGCTTCTTGAGAACGATGAAAACGGTGTCTAACAGTTCAGGAGCTTTAGAGTAGACGAAGATTGATCCCCAGAAAGCGGTGACTGAATTGGTATTTGAATTGCAAACGGAGAACTCCATTCCGTAGTTCGTCAGGACGTGAAGAATCTCCGGAACTGTACGAATCATACCGAACGTACTGAACACCGCTAGACTCAGGTCCCAGAGAAAGACGGCATTGCGGACCTTCATGGGTTCTCTGTTTTTCATGTACATTTTCAATACCCAGATTAAAGCGAGGTAGGCCGCGGCTATGTAAAAACAAATGTGCCAATTTTGTTCCATCCACATCTTTTCACGGTACAGATCATATCGTTCTTCAAACGGCAAGACGTACGCGTAGTGAGGGTATCCCTGGTACTCTGTCGTGTTTGCCAAAATATTCATTGTGGACTGCATCGTAGCTGAAAAAAGATAAAGTTTACGAACAATTAATTCAGGAACTTAATATCATAAATGCGAAAACTATTTGGTATGAATAGACTACTCCATTAATTATTTGTAGAGAAACCAACACACAGGCGGGAGGCCGTCCTGTTAGGTTCTTTTCCTTGCGCCCTTACATAACCTCCCCCTCTGACGAAACTTTCTGTTAGTTGTTGAAAAACCACCCAGATATTCATGCAAATAATTTATAGAGTCCCAATAGTTTAGTCATTATCCAACCCCTCGACCTTTTGACCCGTGAACTCTACCTAAGATTTAAACTTCTATCATTGCCAGTGCCACACACGTCTTATCAACCCCTGAATCTAGAAACTTTGGTAAAACTAGGTAGACCTTTTCTCCCGGGTAAAACCATAAGTTTATAATGCTGTAATCATAAGTTTGACACTCAGTTGACTATAGACAAAAACAAAACATTTCAGGTATAGAAGTTGAACAATAAGCAAGACTATTTTGTGTCACACTTATACTATACGTAATCTTATGGTAAAACCCAGGTATCTCTTAAGTTGTATTACGGATCTCCACGATGGTCAAGCTAGAAATCTTCTGAAAGAGTTGATAGACCGATATCGTAAAAAGTTCGGACTGAGTTTTTGACCCTCTTTTTCGGGGGTTTAGTATAGAAGAGACAGTTTCGAGACTGCCATTATGCGCTATCTGTAAATATTAACGCGAAATAGCATCTACCACCAATAATGTACTTACTTACTAATGTTATTTACTTAAAGGGCAGGGGTTGAATACACGCCTAAAATATTGAAGTTTTCCCGCCAACTTTTCTTCTCGCGGGCTTTTGACCATGGGCAGTTAGACTTCAAATAAAGGTCAGCACCCCAGGTGGGAGGTGGGGAAATGTCGTTGCAACTTGCAAGGTCAGTTTTTTTTCATTCAATTGAATAGCCAATTCTAAATTTACGCTGTCCACCCCTAGCTAGGCAGCTAAGAAAAGTAGAGACCCTGAAAGCCGTCAATTAGTCACGGAGTTCATTGTCCCCAAGGTATCTATCTACATCAACAACCCTTTAAGGTTAAAGACTCTTAATTTTTGAGAAAAAATATTAAGAGCAGAATCGATCTTTCTCTATAACCGCATTTTATCATAACCCTATTACACTCTAAACAAGTACGAGTCTCCTGTAGGGGACTATAGACTCCGTGAGAAATATGACGCCAAGAGACGCCCCTCCCTTCTATAAATGAACGCGTTCGCAAAGCAATTACCCTGTTTAGACCCATACTTTTGTATAATATTATAGGGCTATGAACTTACAATCGTGTCCAGCAGTAAATTTTGATTATGTTAGGATACTAGTTTTTAAATCAGAATGTATAGAGTAACGGAAACCCTCTACCTTAGACTGTTTTAAGCTCTTAGGGGAAATAACATGGGGTGCCACCAGTTTTTTTTTTTTTTCAAGTTTGTATTTGTACAAGTCAGGTACCTCGCTAAACCGAACATGTTAAATAATAAATCTATTGTTGCATAGATTCATGGTTAAATTTTATTGTCAAAACATTCTATTGAGCATTTATAAAGACCTTTTCAAATGTACACAAGGCGGGTGGTTTCGGGGAATTTTGCATGGTGACGATGGGCTAAAACTTATACAATGAAGAAAAACCCCACAAAACACTGTGAAAGCCTATTTGCAGCTTGGAAAGTACCGTATCAAATATCATCGCGGAGAGCTTTTCTTTACTCAATACAATTCTTTATGGTAGAAGCAAGAGTCTCAAACAATATACTAGGGAAAATACTTCATAGCACCTGTAAAATTCCCGATAAATCGGAAAATCTAGTTATAATTGTAGGTTAAAGGATTTACGCTCAGCATGGAACCGCGGAAAAATTTACTCAAAATCTTATTGTAAAATTTCACGCAAATTTGGTCAGTTGGCCAGGTGCTGTGCCACGTGTTTCATTTTACACTCTAAGAAGCAGAGCAGATACTATGACCTTTTGTGTTATAAAGATTCAAAATTTTCAAGGTTTACTCTGACCTTTTTTTATGATAATTCATTGACCTTTCAGGCTCAATATCCATTATAAGTAAATAATAGCGTATAAAAATCGCATTTTCGAATACTTAGTGTAAAACATTCCCATTACTCACAAAGATATCAGGAATCCTAACTCCCCCCCCCCTCCAACGAAAGCCGTATATGAACTTTATAGGGATTTGACCGAAAACCAAGGCAATTTCGGAAATTACATACAGAGAAACCAACACACTAGGGTGAGACCGCCATTGGGGTTTTCTCCCTAGCGCCAAGAAGTAAAACCAGACGGAGCTCGAGTTCACTACACGCGGAACTCTAGCCAACTCGTACTGCCTCTAGCGGTACTTCTTGGCGAGAGGATGAATACCCCAATGGTTGCCTTGCCGCTGTGATTTGGTTTCTTTGTATATAATTTCCGAAATGGTCTATAGAATGGATCTAACCCTTTAACAAAAGAAAATGTATTTACACGTAATAATCTTAGGGGAAGCTGTTAAAGAAATAACACTTACTAAGGAAAAGATACTGCTTTAGTAAACGGTTAGCTTAGTTCGCGACACTTTTATTTGGTAATTAATATGTGCTAATTATTAAATTGTTAATTTTTAGTGGCATATGTATCAATAGATAAATAATTTAATCCTACATTCCCCAGGAGTCTAATTCCCACACCTTTTAAATTAATTACCTTTTCTTTCAAATTTTACGATACCCTATTTCTGCACTACACCGCGCTAATCGTTAATGCTTTTCAGTCCGTGCATTATATAGGCCTATAATAATACTCTAACGGGGTCACGATTAAGGTAAATTTGTAAATAATTAAAATTAAAAAGTCGGCACTAATTATCACGTTTTAAAAGCTAAAAACGTCCTGAGCGTTAAACGGAAGGATTAAGTCGGGTCCGTTCTTTCTTATTACAGTGGGGTTAAAAATAAAATAAAATAAATAATTAAAAACTTACCAAGACTCGTAGATACGGATGAGAATCAGGACAGAATGAGCTCCAAATGTTAGTTTCGTCACGATCTTGTCAGACTTAGGCTCTTAAAACCTTTTACTTAAAACCGATAAATATCAAACTTCGATTGGCGCGAACTTTATAATATTTACGGTTAGAGGCCTAGAACGGATCGAGCTCGCCACATCCGACCCCTCGGCGAATGTTTTCTCATATGAACTGAACGGTTTCCGAAAACTTGGGAGTCTTCTTGGACTTAACCGTGAAAGGGGTTTCTTGCCTTTTTCTCTCGATCCCTGCTGCGACTACAGTGCAATAACTGAAGCGCCCCGTCTATTATCAAGGTTGTAAAAAATTGGCCAGGTTAATTCTAGAAAACCTTATTAGTTAAACGATTCACGTTTTAAATCGTCACTTATCTTTACCAATAATTTAAAAAAAAACTGATTGAAATTAGACCCTGCTGCATTAATAATATTTTTTGATTTAATATGATTCTTTTTTTTTTGTTAATGGAAGGCTACTGTCCCCAGACTCTGTAAAATTTTAAATTTAACAATTAACTAGGATTAAATTTAATTCATTCTGGCGCCACCTTGGAAAAATATATCAATTCGAATTAACGCATTCCAGTTAATTGCTAATGCCGTTTTCCATTGGTTGCTAATGGAGCAATATTAAATTAGAAATAGATCCATTTAATGAAATTTTAAAGGTACTTTCGTTGCCAATCCAAGAAAATTACGATATAGAAAATGCTCGGACACAAACTTAATTGGGGAACCCAAACAAATGACTGCTAATTATCTTTCCTTAAGTGTTACTTGATAATCAACCTTGCAGTTTGGCAAATCAAAATCGGAAATTAACGAATTGCTGCCGTGCATAAATAACCAATAAACAATAGAGTAATTTCTTTCCCATATACGGCAACGTCATAACCCTCTATCTCTTACCTTAGTGATATCCCCCCTCCCCTTCCCTTCCGGGGGCAAATAGTATTCTCTAGTACAAAGTTGCCCCTAACGTAGGGGATACACAGTTCACTCCCCCTCTCAACCGAAATTACTCTATGGAGTAAAGTTTTATTAATTGTCCGATCAAGGGCTTAGCATAATTAGGTTGAAACTAATTGGAATTATTTTAATCTCAATCAACTGAAGTTTAAACAATTGGAAGGACAATTCGATCAGTTTGTTTAAATTCAATTACCTTAAGTTTGATTACCTTAATTAGATCAAATTCATCCATATTTTTTTAGATAAGTACTATTTTTTGCCATGTAAATTTGATGATATTTCAAATCCTCAAAATTTAATATACATTTAAAATAGGCAAATAATGCTAATTAACATTGTGAAAATGAGGAAAATAAAAATTGGTTTTTAATAAAGATGAAGAAAATTAATCATATAAGGTTCAAATTTTAAACATATTTAATAGCTAAGAGGTCAAATATTAATATTGTGAAAATGAGGAAAAGTGTTTAAAAAATTGGTTTAAAATTTAAAAAGCCAAAAAGAAAAAAAAAGATGAGAAATATGGAGGAAATTAAACTAATAAGGGTTAAAATTAAATTTTATACCTTGAAAAATTTCTAAATCTAGAAAAGAAACCTTGACGGTATGACTGAATAAAAATAAAGTGAATAGTTAAATTTCTACGAAACTAATTAAAGAGTATGTATATAACTACAATGGGAGTGTAAGACATTTTCAACGCGGAAGTTAGAATCCTCCGATTCTATTGTATATTTAACATCACTCCTTCACCTTCCGTTATTTACCTATAGTACGGAGCGGTGAGGCACTAGTGCGATGCGAAAAAAAAAATTAAAAACTGAAAACTCATTCTCAACATTGAAGCAAACTTCTACCAAGAAGCGATATCTAGTTCACTAGGGAGAAGGTATAAATTCGCCACATTTCCAGCTTTATCTCCAGTCGAAACATAGGTCCGGAGTTAATCCCAGCGTTCTAAATTACAACCAGCATCTCATTGTTTCTTGAAAATTACGTATTTTCCGACTGAGGAGAGGCAAAATAGCCCGGCCTCCTTTTACGTCCCCCCTTGTATTTTGAAAGGGGGACTGGGACTATGGCGCGCGAATACTTAGCCATCTTATACCTTCTCCCTAGTAAACTAGATATCGCTTCTTGAATCCACTATATCGCTCCGGGCATAAAAATCTCAAATATACGAGCCGGGCCATACATTGAAGAACTAGTTTACGCAACACAGATTCGTCGAGGTTCAATTGTGAGTACTTTACTTTTTTGTATATATTTTATTATTAATTTGAAATTCCATAAAAAGTTCACAATTGTAAGATGTTAACTTTTTTTTTTCTTTTAATGCCAAGGACAGGCGATGAATTGAATGTCTATCAATAGGTTTATCAAGGGATACGATTTTTTGAGGCCGCAATCTCCGTTTGACCTTGATTTGACGTCTTATAGTGTGCACTAAAGGGGATAGAGAAATTCCCCCCCCCCGTTTCCTTAACTTTAACCGCACTTCAGGGTTGCCAGTAATTTGTAAGGAGCATCTCCTGCAGGTGTGGAACTGAATCGAACAGAACTTTGCAGTCTGTTGTAGATGCTAGATAGAGGTTGAATCATGTCAGGACTTGCTTATACTTTTCCCAAATTAGGTTAATTAATTAAGGAACATGTGGGAATTTAAGTTTAAAATGTATAGACTCAGCCCTAATTTCATGATAATCCACTAACCTCCAATCCAAAATCATATTTTTAACCCACGGCCATCTTGAAAAACGGCGGCCAGAAATGTAAAATAATTCTCAAGCATTATCTTTAGTATACTTTGTTGCTATATACTATAGACGGGATTTATCGGTTTTTAGGTTGAACATGCCGCCATCTTTTAAAATGGCTGCTTGAAAAGTAACAAAGATACCCAACGTGCAGACGCTGGGTCTCTTAGCGCATAATATGAAAGATCCATCATATGATGGGCTTAATCACTCAAATATTATTATATTTTTTGGAGTAAAACACTCCAACAACCTGACTTGAAGCAGGGAGAAAAGAGGTAGGATGGAGAGGTAATAATGATGGGCGACCTGTGGCAATGAGATTCTCCCAGTGTACCTTGAGCAGTCCCCTAACCTTCGGATTGTTAAGAGATGACTTGTATTTGTATGAGAACTAGCTTCTTTTTTAAGACACAGGAGGAATCCTTGACGTTTCCGTACCGTACGACCCCAACCGAAACGCTGAGCATGCTGGGAGGACTTCGTTGCCGTAGGTGATGGGTGTACAGACTGCACCGTTATAGGTAGCATGGAGGTTTCTGCTCCATCCCTCTCTCCTTTAAGCTTGAATCCTCTAGGGGACGCGGCATATCGGGGTTGATTTACACAATTAATCAAGGAGGTGTTTGAAATTGATCAGGTATTGACGATACGCACGCAAGTACCGCAGTTATTATCCTCAAATTCAGGGTTATAACGTATTTCGCTATTAGCTGATTCGATCATTAAAACTGTTTTTCATCGTTGGGCATATACGTGAATGCAATGCACAAGTCAATATAGGCCTTGCAGAGATTGTGAAGGCTTTGCAATGATGATGATGATGATACGTTTTTCTTCTTTCTTTTTGGCAAGTTTTGGGGTGTGTTTCCAAAAACCGGTATGAAATTTTGATGTTAATTCGATATTTTTAAATCAATTTGCACGACACGCTGAAAATCTTTGCCTTACTTTCCCACTGTCTCTCTCTCTCACTTCATCGTGTATTTAATTATTTTTTTTAATTAGTAATTACTTCTTCGGGGAAATTCCAAATTATTCGCTTTTTCTTTGCGCCAAAGAAACATTTATGAATATTTTGATAAGTTTATATGATATGTTCCATAAGTATGACACTACTTATACTTTCTAATGACAGAAACCTACTGACAGCTAGTTCGAGAACGACAAACGAGAATTGACTACACTCGGTTAGTTTTGCAGTCCATCTTCCTATTTAGTGTGTTCTAAACCCTTGACCAGGCGTCTCTTTACGAGAATCTATGACCTACGTCACTTCATGACAAACTCTCAGTAACCAGTGACAAACTTATGGAACATATCTTATGAACTTATAATATTATCCTCAATGGAGGCGCTATAGAGTAATTTCTTTCATTTCAAAACCATATCCCCCAAGAATTAACGTAAGATGAAAAATAAGGGGGCCTAGTTGTCATTTTAATTATATGGTTAAAAACACATCACTTCAAAGAGTTGAAGGCGATGTTATAATTTACAGATTAGCACTTTGCCCATAGCAAACTTTTCCAAAATAATAAAAATTAAAACATGTTTTAATCTATTTTATTTTCACATCAAACTAGCAGCTCGATTAAAAGACACGTCGTATACGTTTGACACATAATAAAAACAACCGCAAAGTCCCTCTATAGAGAGCTTTCAGTTGGAGGAGGAGCTGAGTCTCGTGACATAATTTACGCTGCCATATTGGTGGGTTTAAAGCAGGAATGAAGCTGAGACCACCCAATATGGCTACCAGAACAGCAGTAAGACTTGGGAGGATTAGACGTACTACTATCCCATCTGAAAGCTCTCTATACGATATTGATATCAAATATTGAGGAAATCTGTAAATACAATTACGTTATACCATAAAAAGGTTAATTTACATTTCCGACCGCCCGCCATTTTTCAAGATGGCCGTGGATTAAAAATATATTTCTTATTGAGTACCTAGTAGTTAAGAGTGACTAACGTCCTTGCATAGTTTCGGCTTTGTAAGCAGAGCGGTTTGGACTTTTTCTTGTTCCTAAGTTCTTTCGACAATATACTGTAGATCTTGAGATTCTTAGCGTCATCACTGCCAAATTTAACGTGGGCCAAATTGATGAACAAAAAAATCAAGGTCCGTCTGAAATTTGTATCTTTAATTCCCGCATTTATCCATTTTATTTTAAATTAGGGCGAATGCTTCCAACGCTAATATACTTGTTAATAACAGAAGTGAGATGAGACTAGAAGTGAAGGGCTCTAGTATTCGTAGTAGATCCTGGCACTAGTGAACAAATTTGAGGATATTATGCCGCTTCCACCGCGCCTACACTAGAGAGAAAAAAATTACTCGAGTTCCAAAAACATTTCCTACCCCCTTCCCCTCAACCTAAAGCTGCGGAACACGGACGCGGCTCCTTAATCTAGTTCGGCCGTCTACCGCCACGAGCGTCTCACATTTTGGAGGGAAAATTCGGAAACCGCTACTAGAGGGCCAACCGTTGGTGTTTTATCAAGAATATTCACTTTCGTCAAGTGAAGAATTTGGTTACCTCGATACTTCTAGTCTCATCTCACTTCTGCTAATAATCAATTTAAAAAAGACGATAAATGACCTTGAAAGAAATGTATATAGTCGTCAAATCTTATACTGAATTTTACTTCAAATACTTGAATTTGGAAGGCGATTAAAATATTTTCTCTTTTTTATATCAGCTATTATAGATAATATCACATAATTATCGTAAAATTTGTCCTAAGTTGACTAAAAAAAATAAACACCATTTGTCAAATCTTCCGGTGAATTTTAATTACAGTTCTTGAATATTGGGAAGGCGATTAAAATATTATGCCGTTATATCAGTTATTATAGATACTATCACATAATTATATTAAAATTATAGTTAAATGAGTCTAAGCTATTAAAATAAATAATTTACATTTTTTTTTATTTTGAATAATTAATATGATATGTATTAAACAGGTTTTTCGGCTAACTAAAAGTGGATAACCAGGTGTACAACCATATACTACGTTTTTGGGAGTGGTTTTCGACTCAGTTTAGGATTTTCTTACAGAGTCAGAGTGAGAAAAACCCGTGATTGACATAAAAATACAATGGCGCTACGCGGCAGCACTTAACAATCGCCTACCAAAGGTTAGGGACGTGCACAAGTCCAGATCGCCCATCATCATCATTTCTAGTCCAACGTACTTCTTTTTTCCCTGGTGAAAAGTATAAGCTTATGTAAAAACTTTAGATATATTCTCAGATCTAATATTTGTTCTTGACCATAGGTTACATACGCAACGCCCAGCGGATGTCTGAATTTTGGCTGTAAATATATTACATTTATTTTTCCTTAGCCTCTTTAAAATATTTTACCACCTGCGCAACGTTGCCTAAAGGAGAAGCTATTGACAATTAAAAAAAAAAGAAACATGTAGAACTTTATATACTAAATACATTGTGTTCGAAAAAGGGGTGGTAGGACTAAAATACAGTTCTATGGGTGATTTGGAGTCAAAATATGACGCCTTAATTAAACTAGCATTATCTTTCAATCCCTTACTCAAATGTAAGGGGTTATCCGTAAAATACACCAATCATAACATGGAATCAGTGACCCGGATGGCAAAATGTCCCCTAAAAATTGCCCACTTCGGTGCTACTACCTTTTTGTAACACTCTGTATACAGTATAAGTTTTTAAACTATTTATAAGCCAGCCGTGAGAGGAGAAGAGCGCTGTCAAGAGGTTCTTTTATAACGAGGTGGCACCACCCTGGGTTTTTAATCTACGCTCGCAAACAATGGATAATTCCATTCTTTACTTGCAGGGAAACCAACCCTCCTCCTATAGGTTATGTCCCTCGCGTCAAGAATCAACGCCAGATGGAGTGACCCCCGAGTTCACTGCACGTGGGATGCTTATCGACTCACACTGAACCTAGCGTGGTGCTGGTGCTTCTTGGTGGGAAGGAAATTACCCAAGAAGATGATCTCGACCCCTCCCTTGTGGTGTTTGTTTCTCTTTTGGAATTAATGGAATAGTCTATATGAAGGCATTTATTTTGCTCATGATCCACCTCTCGTCTCTTCATCTCTTTGCTGCTTCTCCGGATCGATGATTTCCGGGCGTAATCGCCTTATTTAGAACTCTTCCTTTTTATAAGCCGGCAGATGGGAAAAATTCTCATTTCCCATTATAACAGAAAGAGAGAGAGTGGAGGCAACTGTCACAACATATACTCTTGGGTGATCATCTTTTCTAAATGCGATTAAGGTTAAAGGATTCCACGAGTCGCGTGCCGGGGGATAAAGTGATTTACCCACCCGCCTTGAAACTAGCGCTATACCAGCGTCACTGGCGGATTTGTCGAGAACTAAAAACCAGATTTTAACGCGTGCAATGAAGCGTGCAAGTTTCTCGCGGAACCCTTTATTATTTCCGACTTGTATCTCTCTCAAGGCGGAGCCACATTTGCCTTGCGAAATTTTATTTTTAAAGGCCGACTTCCATCGAAAAGAGTTCTAGCTAACTGAAAGCCGTGCAATGTGGTTTTAGCGAACTGAAGATGAACAATAGAGAATTTCGTTCAGGGGAAAGCAAAAATTCGAGAGGAAATAAATTTAAAAGGATTTCTATTGTTCATCTTCAGTTCGCTAGAACCACATTGCTCGGCTTTCAGTTAACGAGAACCCTTCCAACTTTTGACCCAGCGGGGCTTCGAAAATCGGCACGGTCGCTTCATTGTTAGTCTCGATGCTCGGTTTTCAGATCGCTAGAACCCTTTTCGATGGAAGTCGGCCTTTAAGTCCGTTACAAAATTACTCACAAATCTATAGGATTTTTTAATTTGGGAAACCTTTCCATCTTTCCCATGTCCTACTATGAGTATATCTACCTTGTCCTCCTACGAGATGGATAGCCTTTCATCTAAAATAAGAATTCTATGTGTCACCTCTATATTTTCCAGTCAAAGTAATTGACCCAAGTTGTAGTGCCTTTCGAAAGGACCTTAGAGTTATAGTTCGTTCTAAATTCCCTTAATATTTGATTATGATAAAGATTTATTTAACTAAGCCAACTTTTAAAGAAAGAAATATTAGATTTTTTAAGACGAAGCATTTCCTACGTGAATCCTTAGCTAATTTTTAAGCAAGCACCATTTGGGGGAAGTAAAAAAATTGCAAGCTCAGTCGAAAGTTAGAAACAGATTTTATTTACTTTTTTATCATTTTTCATTCATTTATCGGGTGGAGGAGGGGGTGGTAAATATTGTGACAAAGAAAACTTTAATTAATTTTTCAAATCGATTTTCTAACATCGATGTTAAAAAAAATGACGGGTAATTGGCACCAAAGGTATTTATGAGATACTTGGCTCTCCCAGTTTGCCTCCGGTTGTAAATGGGTTCCCGTAACGCTCTGCCAATCATTGTCCTAAATTAAATTTCCGGCGATGTGGTACCATTTATTTATCGCTAGAGGGCGCCGTTCGTGGAACGTTTCGGATCAAAATTATCCACCTCCTCAGCTTTCCTGTAGGAGGCAGCTAGGCTGCTCCACTATCGTCTGAGTGAGTCACCATAGAGATGCTCGGCTTACTCCCTAACCTAAGCTAAAACGTCGACGGGCTTCCCTCGCGCAAAATGTCTCCGGCAGGTTGTTGGTTTTGAAGTTTACCGGCGTCATCAGATGCTAGCTCGAAGTCTTAGTCGGTCTAGTTTGTCGTCGAGTTGAAAATCAACCTCATCTCGTCAAACAAAAGGCCCAAGATAGGTAGTTAGTTAGTTCGTCGCTGAACCCACGTCTTGACATTTCTCCAACTTCGAACTTTGACCCGTGACATTCGCGGCATGAAACGTTGTTAAACCAAGAGACTATGAATACATTCAGAGTATTGTAGACAGTAGAGACAAAAGACTTTCGGAAACGGATTTACCGGACGTGTTACAGAAATAGAAGTTGTCTGTCTTTATATATTATTGAAGCAATGTGGAGTCCAACTCACGTTCAAGTTACGGGTGAGTCGATTGAGAAGTGTCATGTTTAAAATAAATGGAACTAGCCATCGCCAAGGGGTTTTTGTCGAATCGATATCTCGTCGATAACTTGGCGGCATTGAGATTTAGACTCTTTGCTATATCATAACAAACGAGAAAGAGAGAGAGAGAAAGAAAGATAAAATAACAATATAGTTGTCCCCCTCCCCTCACCCTCATCATCTACCGCCATGCACAATATGGGAAGGGGCGATGACCGATCATCCGGCTATGCTCCGTCCCTGCTTATGGCCTGGCCTTGTCCAAAGCGTTTTCCATTGATGGTTTGAATCATAATTAATACAGGCATACACCTTCCTCCAAGCTACGTGTGGGAAGCGGACCCTCTCGCGTTGTATTCGCATTAAAACCCCGTAATGACTCAAGCCCACATGATATTTTTTAACCAACCAAGATTCAAGGTTACTTCTATATCGGAAAGGAATTATATCCTTAGTTAAAAGTTTCTGGACGTTGGTGATCTTTCACAGGGTGGTTTTTTTGGTCTGTTCCAAAATTCTTATTGAATAACTGAGAATTTCGAATGAAACCAAATATTCAGTTACGATTTATAAACGTTCCCTATAATTGTGATGTCTGATAGCCGATTTTGAAGGTTAAAGTACTTTCGTTCCTAAATTGCCCCTCCCAACAATTTAATTTGAAAAGTATTTGAATAGAGGTTATGTTCCCTTTGAAAACGCGACAATTTCGCTTGTCACAGCTTGTCGCTTAAAAGTACGCGACACGATTTATGGACGGTCCCTATCATCGCAAATTGATCCTCCCATTAAAAATAAATGTAATATTTCGTAAGGCTTAAATGGTAAGAAATAAATCGACCTTTGATAGTGGGTTGTTCAGTATTATAGCATAAGATATTTTCCATAAGTATGACACTACCTATACTTAGTAATGCTAGAGTCTTACTGAGAGCTAGTGCGAGAACGACAAGCGAGAATGGAATGGACTTCACTCGGTTAATTTTTGCAGTTCATCTAGGTCCTATTTAGTCTGTACTAAGCCTATGACAGCGCCTCACCAGGCGTCGCTATACGAGAATCAATGACATTTCACCTACGTCACTTTAAGACCAGTGACAAACTTATGCAACATATCTTATGAACTTATGATTATAGTGAAAGATGAATACTGATATCCAAGTCCGACCAAACAGACTCCCGAGGTATTGGGTATCTGTGGGTGGTAAACTTTAAACTCTCGGATATCGGACAAAAAAAATAGAACACTCTCGGAGTGCGCGACGAAATGAGCTATTGATTATGCAACCCGAGATTCGATTTTTTCCTTAGATTGTATAATGGAAATTTGGTTAGGGAATTTTTAGAATATGGGGAGGAATTAATTTCCTTCGATTTTATTAAAGAGAATATATTAAAATAAATTCCTAAAGGTCAGATCTTTAGCTATTTTTGTCTAAAACTCTTAAATGTCACCTTTAAGTTAAGACATATTTGTTGTTTCATTTAATTACGTTGTGTTGTTTTCAAAACTTAGGTCGGCAACGTAATAATAATACGTGTACCAACATTTTCTATACTGTAGTAGTTTAGTTCGAATTTTTGCCCTTGACTATAATATAAGTACACGCTTCGTATATACAAGTGTACGGAATTAAGTCACTACAGCACGTTCATTTATAATAGTTTTATTTCATTTATTTCGGAAATAAACTAGGAAATATTAAATCGTCTTTGTTTTGAATCGGAATTGCGATACGAGGAAGCTTAAATGAAATGTAACGTCAGGCTGTTTAGGTTAGTTTTATGGCCGCCATTTTAAAACATGGCCGAGGGAATATAGAAAAAAGCTAAAGAAAAAAAAACATACTGAAATTCTATAGGAAAACCAGCATACCTTTTGCTTGTTTTGAGTAGGAAATGATACTATTTTGTAGCGTAACTTGCAAAGGACTTAATCTTAAATTGTACTGACTGTTTTGGTTATTTTCCTTGCCTCCATTTTGAAATATGGTGAAGGACATATTCAAATTAAAAACCATAACTGCTTGTCTATAGAAGAACCAGTATTCGGTTTGAGTTGGAGCTGATACTATAGCGAGGGTATGAAGCTTAAAATATACAGGGTGTTTCTGATAAGTCTGGCATAAATTAAGGGGAATGTGCTTTTCAGCCATTTTGAGTCTAAAATCTTCTATGACATTTTTTCGTCCGGGTCACCTTTTCAAAGTCCCCTTAAATTAATTAAGAAACTAATTAAGACAATGATTTCTAATTTAATTAAGGGGTCCTCCCTAAAACACTCAAATCATAACTCGAAAACAGTGGCCCGGACGGAAAAAGTTTTCACTTTCAACTCAAAATCGCCTAAAGAACATCCTCCGTTTGGCCACCATTTTTAACTAAAAAATATGGCGATGTGTTCAAACCGGAAGTCATACAGTCAGTCTATAGTATATAGTGAACCAGAATACGGAAGTTATTTCCTAAGCGCGGCTCTTTTTTTTAACATTTCTGGACGCCATTAAAGAACATGCCGTATTTAAAATCTTTCCCCATACACGTCTGTATACAAACTATAATCCCCGTATAGTCGATAACATGTAGCGATAAGAATTAAGTTAAGCGGCTTTTGACCCACAACAATGCTTAAATTTCCTCGTTAATCACAAGCAGCGTCTATAACGTGGGTGCAGATGTTTTAGATAAAACAACAAACTATAGTTGGGAAAGAATTTCTCGGCCTCCTCTAATCTGCTATAGCGTTTTAATGAATGATATAATTCGGATTTATTTCTAGACAATATAACAATATAGTATAGAATTTTTTATCTTTATAAATATAGAACCAGAAAGTCGAAAATGATGAGAACTAGTTTTCTTTGTATTTATACGTAACAATGGGGAAAATGTAGAAGTGACATCAGGAATGTCTCTCTCACCTTTCCATTGTGTAAAAGAGGCAGTTTACTCTAAGCTCACGACCCTTGGTCCATGGTGACATAAATTGAAGGGTGTGATCAGAGGCTTGTACGATATACAGGGTGTTTCTGATAAGTCTGCCATAAATTAAGGGGGATGTTCTTTGGGTGATTTTGAGTCCAAAATGTTCTATACCATTTTGCAAGAAGGGCCACTGTTTTCGAGTTATGATTTGAGTGTTTTAGTCATGACCCCTTGATTAAATTAAAAGTCATTGTCTTTGAACTAGTTTCTTAATCAAATTTAAGGGGTCATCCGTAAAATACTTCTTACAATCTTAAATTGAAAACAGTGACCCGGACGGCAAAATGGAGAAAGAAGTTACATTTTCGACTCAAAATCGTGCATCCAAAGAACATCCCCTTAATTTATGCCTGACCTATCAGAACACCCTGTATAAATATCATCAAAGACAACCATTCCATGTATTGTTTCAATTTGTTCCTAATAACTGAGATAAATTTTATATGTCAAGACGGAATACGTAATAGATATTGTAAAATATAATAGTTCAAATCCGAAATTACCATTATGTAAGTTTCTTACATAGTTTCTTTACTAATGACGATGTAGGCCTAATTAATACAACCGTACATTTTTAAAACAAGCCAGAGTTTCTGGCGGTTTGGTCTCATGGTTTTTCATTTGGAAATTTTCCAAGAACAATCTCAGCTCTTCTTATTATTTCTTGGGAAAACTTGAGTTTCTATTGTTTCTTTTAAACCCACTTTGTAAAATAGATAAAGCTCACATTATTCGCGATCAATTTAATTTTGAGAAAGAAAGTTGCGCTTGATGAAGTGCGAAACAACAAACAATACTACTGATGAGGGACTCTCAACTCTTTAGTATACGATGGGCAGGAAAGTTTGCAGTGGATCCAGTCGAGTTTAATCATTTGCATCCACCTATATATAAACTGTAATATACATTGACATTTTATGCCTCAAATTAATATATACAGGGTGTGTCTGATAAGTTTGGCATAAATTAAGGGGTATGGGATGTTCTTTGGGCAATTTTGCGTCGAAAATGTAACTTCTATCTATCCATTTTGCCGTCCTTGGCCACTGTTTTCGAGTTAAGATTGTCAAGAGTATTTTACGGATAACCCCTTAAATTTAATTACGAAACTGAAAGTCAAGGATATCTAATTTAATTACGGGGTCATCCCTAAAACACCCATCAAATCATAACTCGTAAACAGTGACCCTTAGATCAAAATGGATATAGAAGTTACATTTTCGACTCAAAATCGCCTAAAAATCATTATCCTTAATTTATTCCTGACTCATCAGAAACCCCCTGTACATAGCTCACTATAGACTCTAAACTTGGCCCTGTATAAAATGGTTCAACAAACAAAGGCTTCTCTGGCATTAAACAGATGCTAAAGCGCATGTCCCATCAGCGTATAAAAAGAGTACAAGTATATAGAGACCTCAACCAAACTTACTACATGTTTTAGACTCATTTTTGTCCTTTTTAACATTCCCGCTCGCTCAATTTCCGAGCAAAAAAAAGAGCTTCTCACTATTTTTAACGGTTGAGTTGTTTCAAATGTTTTACCTTTTATTTTTGTTTTTTATTTTTAATGAAAAGAAATGGGCCGCCGGGCCTGTTAGCTGTTTCTTTTTCCCAAAAATTTTTTCGAATATAAACTTTTTAATATAATTTCCCCAAAAACTTTCCATAAGTTTTAATATTGTTAAATTTATAGGTCGCCTCTTTTTTCTGACTCTATTGTTTTTATCGAATTTATTCCGTAACGTTTATATCTTACAAACTTTCGACTGAACGATTCCAAAATGACCGCACCATTCCCTCTCTACTACCTCCAAAAATATCATATTCCATGACCGAGCATGTAGCGATGTGCAAAATGTATGTTTTACAACCTTTGGTGTACTATTTCGAGCGCTGACATGTTGCAAATCCGGAGTGGTTCTAGAGCTCAAGGGCTTCATTTACAAAATGATCCGCCATGCACATTTTTCATGGTTATATTGATTTATTAATTATAATTAGGTTAAGTGAATAAGATGACGAAACTGAGGCAGTTATCAACATATTTAAAAACATGGTAATAATTAGTATTTTTTTCCTGAACTGCGTTAGTTATTAGACAACCACATGGATTAATGAACAAATCTAATATTTTCGCCTAACCTAATAAGTTGTCTATCTTTCTGTTTTATCTTTTAATATTAACAAGTTTGCTATTGCCAAGGCCGGAGTTCAAATCCGGTCCACGACAAAGTTATACTAATTATGTTTCAACATAATTGATTTTTCACTGCAGGCACATGTATTTAGCTTTATGAGCAGATAGGTAAAAGTTGAGCGGAGCTTCAGCCTTTAGTACAGAAAAGATACAAAGTTATGCGTCTAGTACAGAGAGACAAACGAAGTTGCAGGTTTAGTATAGAAAGACAGAAGTCGCCCGTTTGTTATTAACTTATTTCAATTCTGATTTATTTTTAAAATCCACTTTCAACTCTGTTCAGAACTGAGTCAGTACAAGAAAATTATCATCGGTCAATTACCCAATATGTTACAGCATCGTAAGAGTATGACTAACGCTTGAGCGTGTGTTCGACAACATCATCACACGATGGTTATAAAATAGTCAGCATCCTTCTATTTTTGGTATTTCAGCGAAAGCAGTGAACCATGCGTTAAAATTCGGGAAAATGATCTTCCAGGAAAGGATGGGTGGCTGCCTCGCATGGCTTGCCAGTCGTCGAGCCAGGGGTGAAAATAAAACTATAGCCCTGACGCGAAGTGAGGCAGCATGGCCAGATAGAGAGGGAATGGACAATGGACCTTCGAAGAATTCACAAAGGCATCCGTGACCGGTATTCCCAACGTTGGCGGATCAGTTGAATGTTTGATCTCTTGTTTAGCACCCAATATAATAGCTCTTGATGAAAAAATCTATATTTTTCGATGGTGAAGCCTGCTGGTGTTATCATTTCCGCCCTGGAGAATGGAGGCGCGTTCTTAGTAATCACGCGTCCATATTGAGATAAACCTTACGTATCGTTTCCTTGTAATTCAATTTAATATTTTAATTAAGTTACATAAAGTCTCAAATGAGTTGGAATTCTCTGGAACCTTTCAACAACCAAGTTAAATTTGGTTAGGCTTCTTCATATTTTTTGGCAGATGTTATATTATTATAAGTTTGACGCTGATTGACACTAGCCAGTCGTGATCTAGTATAGGTGAAACTGAAGTTGAAATGTCATAGGTTCTCTCCCTTGAAGCGCTGTCAAATTAAGGCTTGATACCGACTAAATAATGAGGTGGACTGCATGCAAAACCGCCCGAAGTCAATTCTCGAGTCGTTCTCGAAATAGCTCTCAGTAGGTTGTACTCCCAGGAATGCATACAGGTAATTGGAATCATTGTGTAGCTATTGTGTCAACGTATCTAGGCGTATTTCGTGGGAAGTCTGACGGATATTACTTAGAGAATAATATGTGTCGCTGCGCGTTAAACCTTGCGCACCCGCCTAGGAACTCACGTTATTCCCAACAAATGAATAAATTAACGTGGGAGATTTGGGTACACAATGATTCCAATTAGTTGTATGTATTCCTGGTTGTACGCAAAGTGTATTGAATGTTATACTTACGCCATGAAAATTTAGATCCAAGCCCGATTTACCCTCCTTATAGAAAGTAATTCTCTTATTTTGGGAAACATTGGAATTATTTTTCGCATCAAAAGTCTAAAACGTATTTGAAGTTTTCCATTTAGCACAATAATGTTTTGCTACCGCTTTTAACGAGTTTAAAACTAAGCTTTGATTTAACCGTTTGCAAGTTTTGTGACGTACGTACAATTTGAGTCGCTTTATGAAAATTTTAATTATGAAACGCTGTACGCTTAGATTTTAATTAAAACCGCGAACATTAAAATTTGAGTAAATAAACTCATTCCAGTAGATTTTTGTCATTTTTTTGGGCTAGTACAGTATGTTAGCTTTATTGTCTCTCTGGATTTAATACTTGTTACAACGTACGTAAACTAGGCCTAGGCCTAGTCTAGAATAGAAATGGTTTCCTAAGATACTGTCCTGAATTATAATATATGCAAATAAGGGTTTTAACAATCTTAACGATTAAATCTACTGGGAATTCTCTAATTCTCATTGTCGGCTTTTCCGCGAGAATCCTCTGAAATTTTGATACCTTATGGTATTAGATAACAGCGTAGAGGGGTCGTGTACTTACCAGAATGTACCATTATGTCTAAATCCTTAATTAAACCTGAAAATGAAAATATATTTTATTGACTGATAAATGTAGTTCCAGAATCCCTTGATGCTGAAACTAGTTTTGGATGGGGTTGATAAGTATTAGATCTTCGCTATAAGAAACCTTTTTAATCTTCAGCCATCTTGAAAAATGGCTGCCTGAGAAGCTACAATAACTCAGTATAAAGGTTAACTACACTAATTCGGTCATAGCTTTATGCTAGACTTTTCATTATATTTGAGTATAGACTATTCCATTAATTACTAACGGAGAAACCAACACACGCGGGAGGCTGCCTTCTGTTATTTCCAAACGGTGCCCAAGTTCACTACACGTGAAGGGAGACTAATTGACTCGCGCTGCATCTAGCAGTGCTTCTTGGCACGAGAGAAATAACCCAATAAGGTGGCCTCCCCACTCCTGTGGTGTTTGCTTCTCTTCTGGTATTGATGGAATGGTCTATTCATTCTGTAGTTTATACACCCCATAAACACACATGTGAAACTTTAGCGAATGTCCTATCTTTTGGATTAATAATACAGTATCTATCGGATATCATAAGTTTATGTAGCGTAAATGTTAACAGATGTATTTAATAGTTCTTTTCGAGAGAAGTATACCATAAAGCGTGGTAATTTCCCAATATCATTTTACATTTGGAGCAAGGTTACTAAACCGAACCACGTATACGCGATAAATAGTTCCCTCATCATTACTCTATTAGCGCTTAGCTATTTGCCAAGGGCATGCGCCTGTGGACCAATTTTTGCCCCACGTCCAGACAATCAAGGTTTGTGGGTTTATTACTGAGGATTTAGTACCAAACAGTTATAGAATTCACCCTAGCACGGTGGCATTCCCGTCTGAACTTAGATTATCCCCTTCTGGTAATAATTATCGCTCACCTATTCATGCAAGTATTGACTTCCAAGAACGCCTCCTACTTAACTGCGCGGCAAGTTCTCGTATTGTGAAACTAATGAAACATTATCCTATGCCGCTGTTAATGCTCTAAGCTCATTGTATTAGCCTTATAGATAAGGCTTTAAGGTGTGTTTATAATACAGACCAAAATTTGAATATAAGGATATTTTCGATAGAGTAACTAAGCGTATTACGTTGGCGAGTATAACCTCTAATGAACTGCAATAGATACTATCTAGCATTTATTGCTATTTCACCAAGAATAATTAGGAGAGATTCATGACAAACATTAAAAGCCTTCTTGCGTTATACTTTCGAAAAATTACATTAAAGTGATAGTATCTCAAACCTAAACATACACAATGTTTCTGGTTTTAAATTTAAATTGAGCCTTGCGTGTTATTGGACACAGTAATTATTAAACGAAACTGATATTTTAGTAAGCCTCTAGTTGTACCGGAAGTTAGGCTTTCGGAGGGACTGACGTCAAAGTTTTATGGGGAGGGACTTTAATCAAACCGCCAACGGGCAACGTACTAGCCGGAGTAAGAGTATATGGTTGGGCCTAGGTTACTAACCTCCGGCCAATCTAAAAGCATTCCAATTCGTGACGGGATATGACGTAGTATTTCAAAGAAAACTGAAATAGCGTCTGCTAGAAACCGAGATTAATGTCTGAAATTAAACTATATACGAATGCCTAACTGACAAAGTATTTAACGTTTTCGTGGGGTTTTTATTGTGTTATGTTTTAGCTGACATATACTACTACCAGTTTAAATATACGCAAATTGTACAGGTATATTTATATTGTTGTTAATCCTTTAAACGCCTGGGTAACCTTTAGAATAGATTGCCCGTGATTTCAAACCTCCGAAGCGTGGCCACGCCAGTGTGCCAAATTCTGCCTTTGGAAGGAAATTTTGAACATTTATTCGTACAATATAGTTTAGGTACGTGTAAAGTTTCCGATTCTTGGTCCGGTAATTAGTTTTGCCCTTAAAAGACACGCGCCAATGAGTTCGCCGAGCGCTCTCTATAGCCACCCTCTGTCCCTCGATTAAGAAAGGTCGTAAATGATACACCAATTTTAGCCATGCAATTTTATTTGGGGCTTTAAAGTGGAACAATATTTTTAAGGGTCCGGAAAAGCTAGGAAAATTTAAACATTTTTAGTAATGGGATAATGTCAGAGTTCCTGCCCGTAATGGGACTTGAAATATTTAATGGTATTGAGAATTTATGCGCCATTAAACTTGTAGCAATTAATTGTTGCCTTCGTCGCCCGTGTGGAGGTGCTTCTAAGATGAACGGAAGTAATTCTAAGACGTTTTAATTAGTTTTTTCTATCCGCCATTTTTTAATATGGCTGGTGATTCAAACCAAAAACAATAGTATACGTCCTCTGTATGCATAGTTTTCGGACTAGGAGGATTGTTACCATTTACGCCAGGAGGCCAGGCTACTTTGTACTGCGCTTTGTCCACCAAGTACCCTGGCCTCCTGGTGTAAATGATATCAACCCTCCTAATTTGAAAACTATGCATACAAAGGACGTGTACTGTTTAGATAGTAAACCATTAAAGTTTACTAAATATCCATCAAACCAACGAGAAACATAGTTTAAGATGTTATTTCTTCCGGATTTAAAGGATATACTTTTCAGAATGTCGTTTTAAAAGATATTTGAGTTTTCATACCAAAAATTCAGTCATCTATATGATAATGAACCAGTATACTTAATATCTTGGTTGACACTTGAAGGAGAGAGGGATGGAGCCGACCCCTCCCTACCTATCGTTGCAGTCTGTACCCCCATCTACGGCAACGAAGTCCTCCCAGCATCCTCAGCGTATCGGTAGGGTCGCACAGTATGGTAACGTCGAGGATGCCTCCTGTCGTAAAAAAAGAAGCTAGTTCTTATGGCAATACAATGGCGGTACGCGGAGCACTTAACAATCGCCTACCGAAGGGTAGGGGCGTGCGCAACTAGACTGGGATACTTTCATTGCCACAGATCGACCATCATCATTACTGCTCCATCTTACCTCTTTACTCTCTACTTAATATCTTGGTTTGAAACGTACACATAAGGATTGTTTTGTTTTTCCGGTATTTTCAGTTTATTAGGTCTATAGATAGAACCAAGAAGCGATATCTAGTTTACTAGGGAGAAGGTTTAAGATGCCTAAGTATTCGCGCGCCATAGTCCCAGTCCCCCTTTCAAAATACAAGGGGGAAGTAAAAGGAGGCCGGGCTATTTCGCCTCTCCTCAGTCGGAAAATACATAATTTTCGTCATTCGCGTCGCGCTGACGTGAGTTTTCAAGAACCAATGACATGCTGGTTGAGGTGGAGATTAACTCCGGACCTACGTTTGGACTGGAGATAAAGATAGAAATTTGGAGAATTTATAGCTCCTCCCTAGTAAACTAGATATCGCTTCTTGATAGAACTTAATAGACTATGATCGTATATGCTATAATTTCCCTTGTAAGAGTAAATGAGAGAAAATTTCCTTAATGGAAATTGCGGAGTTACTTAAATTCATGAACCAGAAGTTCCTCTCGTAAAATCATACGAGTAGTAACGTATCTTATCCATCGTGCCAAGCGTTGAAAACAACGGCATTTTTATTTAATACCTAAAATTATAAATTTTTCACGGTATTCGATTTTGACCATTAATTAATTACCTAATCCGTAACCTAAACACGTCCAAAGCATTTCCGCGTGCGGTTTTATTTTAATAACCCATTTTTAATTTAAAAATTAAATTTCCACGAATTATGAGAGAGTGATGAAAATAGAGATGGGCCGATACCAGTTTAAACCGATACCGATATGATCCGATACTTCGGAAACCGATACGTACCGATACCGATATTTTACCCGATCCTTCGATTAAACCGATATCAAACCGATACCGATATGGCATCGGTATCGGCCCATCTTTATAGATGATTCTCGATCCAATTTCGGTACTTGAAACTATAAAACTGGCTTATCATATACGACAAACCCATTTTGGACACTAGTAACGTTATCCAAAAATAGATGAAAAACTGTGCTGTCTCAGAGTTTAGGTCTTATGGCGCCATCTACTCTCATCAAAATATCGGGTAGAAATATCGGTTCATTTATAACCGATACCGATATATCGGTTAGAGCCAAATATCGGTACCGATACCGATATGGCATCGGTATCGGCCCATCTCTAGATGAAAATGGTCTCAGGCCCTTCGTTTAACGAAGCAATTTTATGCTAATTTAGAGAATGATTATTCGCCAGTTCTTGTTGTAAGTACATGAATGTAAAGCAATATTACAGCTGCTGTTTGGAATTTTACCTATTTACAAAATCGTAATAACCGTAACCTCTTTAGTAATATATTTACTGTAGACACGCATGGAGGAATTACTGTATACACACACCTATTTACCCCTTTCCTAATTCAAGAAAAAATTAAAGACTGTTTTGCGGCTTCATTAAACACGCCGCTTCCCATTTTTGAGGGCAGATGTAAACAAGATTTTGAACACGACGTATTAATTCAAGCTATTTTTGGGGTTAGCCATTGAAATTTGTTTTAACATATAAAATATATATTGTTTTCTTTAACCCAATTTAGATCTATAGGCACTTTAACGAGAATTTCCTTCAATTTAATTTAACAGTAAAAGCGATGCAATTAATTTTTTTTAGTTTTAGATTACTAAGAATTTCAGTGCAAATGTGTTTATATTCTCTTTTGTTTATAATTTCCAGGAAATTTCAATTTAAAAATTTAATTCTTTGCTAATCATTTTTATTCCGAGGTAATTAATTAAGATTCAATTTTTAGAACGAACAATTCCCAAATTACAATGCAGAATTTCATACAACTGAAAATTCTGAAAAGTTAGAAAGTCAACGTAGATATGCAGAAACGAGAAGGTTTCAGCCTTATCTCTGAAACTTCAATGGTTTTTTCTAACTCCAACATTGATTTATTTTTATTTTTAAAGATAATCTATGAAAGCTTCTTTTAAAATCAATTTGTTTTTAAGCGAAATGTGGTCATTGTAATGAGTATCATCAAAAGTTCATGAATAAAAACACAAAGTAAACTTCAATCAAGCTTGCTCGTGCCATGCAATATGACAAAACCCCCTTTACCTCTCAAAATAGTGTCAACCCCCATCCGCGTACCTTCACGAATGTACACGCTTAAATAGGCTCCTAAGAATTAACGTTTGGATTTCCACCATAGAGAAAACCTTTGACCCACCCTTCAAAAGCTCTTCTCTGATTGGTTGATTCGCGTAGAGGTTGGGAGGAAAGTAGTTTGCTTCTCATTTTACATGCCGTTTATGAACTTTTGGTATAATTTTTAGAACAGTCGTAAATATCATGGCCAGCAAAACTTTTCACTATAGTGCCATACCATTCTGGGTAAACAGTAGCAGCGCATTAACAGCACTTACCTGTCGAGTTCGATACTCCAATTAGGGAGGGTTTAGAGTATATTGATTTATTTTTGGCTTAATATATTGAATTTGAAATTTTCACACACACACCCATCTCCGCATACAGTTTAATATCGAAATAACATAACAAACATTTTGAGTCACTTCGCGCTTCGTTAACTTTAAAGGGTATATCGGGGGAAAAATATGGAAATGAAATATATATATGCTAATCCAATAATCTGTTAAAAGAGAGCCGATATTGTAATGGATAATTGGTAATAGGAAAGACCTAATTTTATCGAATAATTTCTGGTAGTGTGTTCGTTCTCTCGTTGCGAATTAGAAATTCGAATTTATAGGAAGAGGGAAATGGTAATCAGCCAAGCAGGAACAGATTCGACTAAATGGAATGAATTCACTCCCTCGTCTTTCTTTCTTTTTTTAATTTTTACCTTTTTAATTGAGAGCTACCGCTCTGCTTTTATAATTCCCTCGATTCCGTTTCAACATAAGTGAATAAGTTATTAAGTTAAATTGACACATTTACCAAGCAGGATGTGAACAGACGTAAATGTATAGTTCCGAGGCCATTAGACCTACGGTTCTTTATTAAACAATGCCGGTGTATTTCTTTCCATCTGATAAACAAAACCGCAAACAAAACAATTTCCACTTGGTTCCGTTAATCATCAGCGAAATCAGTTCTAACCAAATCAACTTCAATATTTTTATTACCAAAAACATGAGAGCTAGTTTGAGAAAGACTCGAGAACTGACTGCACTCGGGTTTGCAGCCCATCTTCTTATTTAGTCTGTACTAAGCCTTTGACATCGCCTCATTAGGCGTACGTAGCTTTACGAGAATCTATGATGTTTACGTCACTTCATGAGAAACTCTCAGTAACCAGTGACAAACTTATGGAACACATCTTATAAACTTAAGTTATTAATAAGTCATCCGGTCAAATGCCTGATATTATTTTTAAATGCATTAACGTTAAATTTAATTTCCGCATTATTCTTAATTATCCTAGCTTAATCGTCCCTGAATGTTTTGCTTTATAACACGCTTTCTATACGTCCGTCGTAACTTATCTGGAATTATATTTTACTTATGGTACCTTTTTGGGGCATAAAGTTAACCTTTTTTATTCTCCTTAATGAACAGGGCCCTAATTTACACCTCGATGCTAAGTACTTACCCGAGATATTACGACATTTACTCAATTACCATATCTCAAAGTGGTGCTTTATTAGTAATGTGTTGTAATTTAGAACGAAAAATAAAAAACTAAATTAGGTGTAAGTTTTTATAATGAGTCTTTATTCGTCAATTTACAGACTCTTTCTGGATTTAACTCTTAATTAGTTGCGTTGTGTCTCATCAGGGACCATTGTTAGTTATTTGACTGCAAGTAGATGTCCACATGTGGTCTTTAGCGAGTGAAAGGGAAAATATAGCATTTAACGGGTGTTTCTGACATTCTCTTTCGCATCTAACAAGAGAAATATATTTCATATTTTTGATCAATACACTATCGGAAAGTGTTAGTCTCCTTCCGGCCACTTATGATTCATTCTCCTTCATTCTTCGTTCTGGTGCGGGCCTAAAGGATGGCGCAACCCGCCCATTTATATATAACACTGAAAAATACGCTTCTACTATATAGCTCGGTTGTGTATCACCAGGGTTTCTATAATTCAGGAAGGTTCGGCGTCTACCGTGACATCTAAAGTCCCTTGAAAGTGTCCTTTGGTCGGTTTTCAGTAATGGGCTTGTGAAGTATTAGTATCAGTATTTTTCTGATTCATCAACGTCACTCGAAGGCGCTAAGGGTGACGTAGTTGAGTACCATATTTTTTGTGATACGTCTAGTTCATTCGAAATTTCAAAACACAGAATCTGGGCTAGAAGGGATGACGTAAATGAAGATGTGTAGGCCTACATCTTCAGGTTTATGAAGATCATTCGAAATTTCATAGCACTGCGTAAAGCTAGATGATAAGGGGTGATGAGAAAGAGGAAATGCATATCGATTTTCTCCCTTATCTCCATTGCATTCAATTCTTTCCTGCAGACCAACAACCCATCCTTCTTAAATAAACTCTATATTTCTCTCAAAATTGGGTTCTCAGTAGACCAGGGCAGGGTACGCATCGCTGCTCCGGTTTGCTCTAACCTTCCCATCAATTTATAGGCACCCTGGAGTACAATATTTCGTAGGGTTGGCGTATCAAAGGCTCTCTTTTGAATGAATGTATGTACGTGCCCGACTCTATACGTGTGAAATTTTCCCTTTACAGCCGGAGGCACTTCCATGAAAGCCCGAAACGTAATTCATTCGACTTCCATGCACCCAAAAGTCCAGAAAGTATAAAAAAACGCGCCAACGATAAGGTCCTATAGTCCATTGTGAAGATACCCGCATTCGAAACTCCACCGCGGCAATCAATTTCAAAGGAAACGGAAACTAGTTTTGAATGTAGAAAGCCGACCGGGGTGTTAAAGTTTGAAGCAAAAGATAGGGTTAGTTTAAAGTTACAGAAAAATTTCAGAATGCAAAAGAGGTACGAGCAGTTTTGCTATGAAACTTAGGTCGAAATCTGTGTATTCGCGATTTTACAGTTTTGCATATTATTAGGGCTTTATACCCGGGATGCAAACCATTAAGGGGGCTCGAATGGAGAAACGAGAACAGTGTAGCTTCTCTGCGATGATATTCTTATATTTAAGTTTCGTTTCATCCGCAGAGATGATGCGTTATTTTGGTGTGAAAACAAGAGCTTATCTAAGATAACATTTATCATCCTTGATTCGCGAAATATTTAAATTTTGCAGTAAACAAACCTCGAAATACTTTAAACGATTCATAGCGGTCTGAATAGTGGGGTAAAAAAGGCTAAAATATTGCAAAACGAAAGACTCGGTTCAATCTCTCTGTTAGTTACGCCCTGAACATTGTTTAAATTTAGTATAACAATAACATTCAATAATGACAAAACTTCAAATAATGGACCATTCACTCCTGCTAGGCGTATATATTGAATATTATAAGAAAAATACGTGATCCCATTGAGGGTATGAAGTGTCATATTCCAAGTCTATCATCGAAACTTCACCGCGGTTTCGTATATGCCGTTCTACTGAATAAATATGACCCTAACCAAAGTTGAAGAGTATGTATGTATATATTCAGGCACGGGTTGAAGGCGTTCGTAAAACCCGGCGTATTATTCAAACCAAAGCTTGATGACGCGAAAATTCTGCCACTCCCATTCGGTGATCAATCAGAAAATGATTAGGGTCTGGGATCTCGGACCGTGTCCAACGCAGCAGAGAATTATCCCGCCTAATGTATTCCCGGTGCATGCATCTTTTTTTTCTTCTTTCGCGTACGGCTTAAGTTGGTAATGTTTAAAGCATGCGATCTTCCAATTTACAAATATTCGCTCTGGCGTGTAAAGCAATTAAGGCTTAGGCCTTATCTATCTACGCCTTCCATCAAACTAATTTCATCTTGTTCGAAAAAGGGGGGAAAATGCAGCCTTCTCGAGCCTTCTATACCGAGGGGAAAACGTAGGACATACGTTGGATGTTCCATTTTGCTATTTATAGGTCCATAAAATAACCTTTCTCAGATAACGGCCCAAAAATAAGAAAAGAAAGAAGAATGGAACGATAGCGAGCGAGTGAGTGAGATCTTGGATTGAATAACTCCAAGCGCAGGAAGCTAGATAGTCCGTTCCGTTTGAAAATAGATCCCTACCAATACTTTACAGTTATCCCATTTTAAGCCATTTTCCCCCAGTAAACGAGCTATTGTTTAGAACATGTTATACCAGGGTATTGTGAAGCTGACACACGGAATTATTGTGCCGCACAGTGAGATGCGGAAGGAGCTTGTATCGTATCTCTTTTTTGACGTCAATAAGGCCCAAGCATTGCCACCTTACTGATAAGGTAAAGAAAGACCAGGAAATACTAGAAGTTACACAGGGAATAGTTCTGGGCGACATGAAGGTACTTACAGATGAACGAGGAGCCTTATCGCATCACTATATTGACCACAACGAGGCCCTAGAGTCGCCAGCTCAATGATAAGCTAAAGTAAAACCAGGAAATACTAGAGTACTTACAGATATACGAGGAGCTTTGTCACGTCACTATATACCCCTTTACACAGTTAAGATAGGAAGATCAGAATTCTTCGCGTCGTCTTTATAACACCCTGACAGTGCTCTTAAGGCCAAGAAGAAGGGCGCGAAGAAATCCAAAGTTAAACACTTTTATACCATAACAATCGAGGATAAAAATAATATCGTGTTCTATAAAGTGATTCCAAATTTGATTAGGTTCGATTTTCGAACGTCACTTCTTTAATAGAGTAACGCAAAACCTTCCTAGTTGTTTCCTTCAAGGTGAAAGGAAGTGTATACTACCAGAATGGAAGAGAAAGTAAAGAAGTATAAAAAAAAATAAAACGAAAGAGAAACCCGATAAAAGATTGAGCTGATAAAAACTGGAAAAACGGAAAAGAATTGGGTCAGAGATTGTCTTGGACCCCGGGAAATTGTTTCTGATCGCTTTATGGTAACGGTATATATATACCTCGCCTTCATCGTGCCTTTCCATCGTAACCTTTAATCACTTTCTCTTTCTTTGACAAAGGAAATGGCTAATTACATTCACCCTTTCGCTTCCTGGGAATGCGTTGAACATATTGAGAAATTTGTTTAAGGTAATAGGTGAAGACGTTTATAGTTTGCTGCCAAATGTCTTCTACTCTCGCGAGCCCTATTTTAGAGTTTTAGTTCTTCAAACAACACTTTAAATCTATTTGTGCGTGTCTAAATGTAATATTCGACCATCGAGCAAAGCTTAAATTGCCCTTGAAAAAAGATAAAATTAAATTGAAAAACAAAGATAAGATGTCGTAATCTCACGGAATTTATTAATTCTTGAAAAATATTTATTGAATTTCAGGGATGATAACGTATTATAAACTTCCACCAAAATTGAAACAACTATAACCTTGGAATTAAAACTTAGGCGTGAGTTTGTACGATTTGATCTTTACCTTAAACCTTTAAATTCAATCTTCTTTTTTTAATAATTTATGTTTAGGACAGAGATACTTAAAAGTCCTTGATGTTGTTTTCTTAATAAATTAATTCCTTCCTTTGGCATTTTTTTTTTATAATTTAATGAATATATGGTTTTGTTATTCATTCAAGAACCTTGATTTGATATAAGTTTGAGATCTAATATCGGATACTATTTGACCCTGGGTCACCTTTTATTCTAAGATAATTATAATTAATGATAAAATATCTTACGAATTTAAAGAGAACGACGATGAATACAAGCACCTAAATGATGTTTTATATTGCAGTTTACAAACAGTAAACAAATTAGTTGGTGTACTGTACTGTGTAAACAAAGGATAATCAAAATATTTACGACTGTTTTGGTGTTAGGACGTATTAATGCCTTACCTGAAGGTCAAGATAGCGCTCGAGAACGTTCATGGTATAAGTATCTAGTGTCTAAGATCAATTTCCCTGCAAAACCAGTTTCAGCATCGTAGGTGAAAGGGTTCTGGAGATGCTGGGAATCAGCATAGCTGTCCGCGCTCACCTCAATTTAGCGAGCCCGAGCGCGAATTGAGCGAGGCTCTTCGAAATAATTGATAAAGTCACGAGCCCGAGCCGAGCCCGAAAGTTTATGAAAAAGTTTTCTGAGCTTGAGCCCGGGCTCACAATACGTCACAAACAAAGTGAGCCTTGAGCTGAGCCCAGGTTCAACTGTAAAATCAACGAGAGCTTGCGCTGAGCTCTCTTACAAATGTTTTGGCTTTCCTGAGCTCGAGCGAGGCTAACTGAAAACTATGAGACCGCTCATTTTGAAAGGGCGCTCACTGTTTTGAGACTGCGCTCAGCTTGGCTCAGCGCCGTATTCAGTGCCAACAGAAACTAGCGTAACTCATTGGTAGATGAAGTTTTGAATTTTTTTAATACAAATGTAGTGCAAGTCATTTGTATAGTAAATATGTATAGTAGTTTTGCATTTATCGCGTAAAAATAGCTGCAAAATTATTTATTTCAACATCTACACTGTTTGGAAGAAATATTCTCCGGAAATATGAGACCAAGCTCGAGCTTGAGCTTACTAAATTGAATGAGCCCGAGCTCGAGGTGAGCCTTAAATTCTATCGATTTTGAGCCCGAGCTGAGCCCGCGAAAGATATTAGAGAGAGCTTGAGCTCGAGCTTAGCCCATCAAAATTATGCGAATGAACCCGAGCCCGAGGCGAGCTCATTTATAAAAACTAACTGAGCTTGAGCTCACATTGAGATCTAAGGAAACATTGTTTCAATTTCGAGCTTGAGGTGAGCTCGTTGTCAATTTCTATAAAGTAACGTGAGCTGAGCTGAGCCCAAGCGATGGTGGACAGGTATGGGAATCAGTGAGTGAGTGAGTGGATTTCACAAATAGATTGATTTTGGGTAAAAGGCAATATTGAAGTCGGTGAAGCTGTAAATTTCTCTCTACTTTCTGAGCTAAATCTAGAACTGTCCTCTTGAGAGAAATCTTTTATCCGTTTGCTTCCCTTTCAGGTCATACCAAAATCATCCTTCCATTAGTGCCATTGAAGAAGGCCACAATCGGGCTGATTAATCAGTTTTCGATTTCTAACTCGAGTGTTTTGTATTCGGGTCCGACGCTCTAGATTTTTAAAAGCCTTAGTCGTTTTTCTTTGGACCTTTTACCTCTCCGAAATAACTGCGTTCAATGAGATGTTTCGCGCTCGTCGTGTCTGTCTGTTGTTAAACCGAGTTCGCAGTTTGCAAATTAGAGTAAATGAGTTCCCAATTTCCTTACCACGTTGACGTAATTGCGTTGCTCTTACACTCATAGTTTTATCTCTTGTCGACTTTTAGGACGGTTAAGTCAAGTCAGGTTAGATCACGTTAGTGTTCATTTCATATTGCGGTCATCTTGTCTTACAACTTTGGAGATACGAGGCGAGGTATTATTTTTTGGTTTTCCCAACTTGTTCCTTTATTAGTCCTCTGATTCGCTGAATAAGGTCTTAAGAGAAGGAAAACTCCTTATTCCTTCCTCGTCTTTTGGTTGCTCCGACTACCATCCTAAATCGATGGACTAGGGTTAGCGCTGCTCGTTTTTTTTCCTACATCTTCCGTCTTTTACCCTTTACCATCATATGCCTTTACCTTTTTTTCTCATCTAGGAATAGGTTCGTGTCAAGCTTTATAGAATACCTAACCGGAGGTTCGATATTTACATTCTCATCTTCAGCTCAATTTTCTGTTTATTTGGATTGAAATTTTACAAAATGGAGGAATCTTTCCCTCCTCCAAAAGCGGAAGGAACTTTTTTTATTGGATGCATATTTTTGTGTATTGCGTTTACTGTTTTGAAAAAAAAAATTCCAACGAAATACAGTCAGCGCCCTTAATGTGTGATTAAATTTAAAGTTAAGGCTATAGAGCCTGATTCGGCTTGAGGTTTTGAGATATGGACAATTTTTCAAGATGTGTTAGGTTCCTGTGTATTTCCGAAGGTGAACATAGAATCTTTGCAATATAATGACTGATAGCTGCATTTTTCACACGTATATTTACTTAAAAGGTTGACAAACGAGGCTTTTATGGGTTGAATTCAAGTATAAGATTCTAAAGAGCAGATTTCTAGAGCTTAATATATTTGAATTGTAAAATGATTCTTTATATTTGTAACTTTTGAAGATTAAGACCCCCAAGAGCTTTCTCGTTCTCAAACAAGCGATAAGCCAACCTCCACATTACCTTTCTATCAACCAGCTGACTTGTGTATTTCTTTTCTAGCGTGTAGGATGAGAGAAACTCGTTTGGAAAACCCACTCACTCTTCTCGCGCGGACTTTGAGAGCGTTTTTCCCACAATTTCTATTTTTTTGCTCGCTCCCGAAGATCATTTTGTTTTTGGGCAACGCAGCCACTTCTCGCTAGTGTCATTACTCTTATTGCGGTAAACTTTTTCTTGTGTTTTCCTCTTTATTTTATTTTACAGTTTTTTATCTTTTAATGTCCTGGGACGCGGCTCTCTTCATTCGCACACATAGAAATTGGAAAAAACAAAAGATAACAGAAAAAAATAATAAAACAGAAGTAACATCCGAACGCCCTTGTTTTTATGACGCCTTCATCCGTGGAAAGGCGAGGTTGCGTGGTTTGCTCGCAACCTTTTGTTCATTTTATCTTCAGGTTCGGATGTTTACGGGGCTATTTATCTGGTCGGTCCATATGAGAAACAAAACAATCTCGCAAAATGCCAAAATATTTCTTAATCTAACTTGAAGAAGAAATTGATGTTAGACTAATTTATCAACGGTAAATAATAACGTCCGATGTACAGATTTGCATATATTTCTGGGGTTTGTTTAGTTTGCTTAAATCACCTTCGAAAAAAACTCGGGTTTAGGCGGAATTTTAGGTAAACCAGGCCGTTGAAAGGTATAAGACTGCAACCTGGCGTGAATATTTAGGTATGCATTAGGCTTAAGTTAGGGTTTTTTTAAGGTTTACGTTATGCTTAAGTTAGGGTTAGGTTTAGGGTAGTCTTAGTTTAGGTTCAATGGGGATCAGGTTTCCGTCTTCTATCCCGCTGAAACACGATAGCAGTATGAGTGGATTCTCGATCAATGAGTAAGATTATCTGTCTCCTTTAACACGTACAGCACCATTTTATTTTAAGCAATGGGCATCAGGTGCTTTTCTAGTCAACACTGTCTTTGAGGGCTATTGGTTACTGGCCAAACTTGTTTAGTTTTTCCAGTCTTGAACATGTAAACGAAGATCACCAGCCGTGAAGAAAGGAGCGATAATTCATTCCACTTTTTCTGTTTAGAGGCCACGATGCAATTAACCTCTTAAGTGGCCTACATTTTTCCCACGAGGTCGGTCCCTTCGGTCTTCCGCTTAATATTGTAAAGTCTTATCGATTTCCGTAGCTGCGGGATTTGCTGGCGATCACGCTGAGTACGGGGGTATATAGTCCGGTCACTTCCCGTTGGACACTCGTTAGAGCCGCGGATCTCTCTTGGCTTTCTTCTTTTCCGGGCTACCGAACATCGCGAACGGATTGTCTACAAGAGTCTGCGACGAGGAGGTTGGGGGAGCGTCAGCGTGTAAGAATGTCCCGAAGGGAAAAGTGGAAATGACGCCGAAAGGAATATTGGAACAAGAGGGTGTAAAAAAAAGGGAGAAAAAGCAAATACCGCTGGTCGATATTACGCTGCATAAGGGCTCTTATAATGGTAAACATTAAACGTTAACCCGGCCAGGAAAGACAATTCATCCATCCATCTCATGACACGCCTACAATCTTGCTTCCTCCTCAGCAAAGGAACTAATCGCGAAACTTTCTGTTCTCCATATTAGAAAAGGAAATGGGACGAAGGCTGGGCCGGCATCATGGTAGCTTTGTGGGCCCTGGGCAATTTGAGCAAATAGCAGGCAGCTATCAAGACAGCATTACACGTGACCCGGGCCTCCTGCCCAGGGTACTTTCGTCCGCATAACACCCCCCCTCCTTCTAACACAGGCTCTGGACGAAGGTAAGCAGGCAAGCATACTTAATTCCTGGTCCAATATCAACATATCCCCAACGCCATTTCATTTAACTTTGTGTGCCTAAGGTGCATGAAGAAATTGAGTTCCATGTGCGGCGATGAAACTAAGTTATTGAAATTAAAGTTTTTTGAATTTTTAAAAAATGTGTGGTTATTGCAGTGGCTAAAGTCTGAAGACCAAGGGTAGGTTTCCTATATGGGGAATAAGCACCAGTGTTTGATTGGTAGCGATCAGTTCAATCAACGAAATAGGAAGAAATTCTTCATTATGACTTTCGAAATAAACTATTATACGACAATGTTCTCCGGCAAAAAGCTTCAAATAATACTTAACCGGATGTAAGATATACATTTGTATGACATTAACAGCAACCATTTCTTTGGTCATCATCAAAAATTTCAAAGTTCCTTACCATTTAACACGAAAAAGTATTCAAATTTAACTCTCGGCGAAAAAGAAATTTTACACGCATTTGAGGGAAGAGAATTGTATAGATAAAAGTCATAAGTTTAACACCCTTGGTATTTTTCATTCACCCGATTCTAATCTCTAGGCGAACAAAGCAAAAATTTAAATAAACTAAAAAATAAAAAAAAGTCATCCCACTCGAATAACGTTATTCTGCTTTTTTTTCTTCTTTGCGGTTAGTGTCATTATGGCAATAATAGAAGTCTTTTCTTATTCTCTTCCATCTTTTCTTTTCTAGTTATAAGAAAAGAAAGGAAAGAAAACCTCATGGGCGTTGTTGAAAGTTATTTTGGTACCGCGCGGTTATATGGTCCGATATCGTATTGTCTTCTTGGTTATTGCTTCATAGAGGAACTATAACGTGGAGTTGTTGTTGTTCTATAATCCTTTTCAAAAGTTGGTCATAAAATAGAGCCTGGTGTTTGAACACCTTGTTTTCATGAGACCAGGCATTGATGGGTTTGTGGAAAACAAGACGTTAGATGCACGGTTTTAAAGAAAGGACTATGGTGGACTAGTAACGTTGAAGCCCTATCTATAGTCTTTGTTATCCACATACCCATCAATGTTCTGTATTAGCAGACGATATTGAATCCCCTCTCGAAATAGTCTCTATTTGTACAAAATTCAGGGTTCAAGATCTTGTAATGCAAAGCAGGAAATAAGGGTTTTTTGAAACACTTGACACTTCTGCGAATGTCGACTCAATATTTGTCTACATAACCTTCCTGTTGACGTATTTTTTAGTCTATATACAGGATAGGATTTTTGCCCCTTTCCAGTTGATTGAACATATGGACTGAAAGGTTCTAACACCAGGATTCGAACCCGGAACCTACCAGCGGATACATATGTTTAAATATTATACGCATATATCAAATACCGAAAATCAAGGATGGTTAAAAATAGTGTTGGAATTAGACTCGTGTAGAATGATGGTATAATAACTAAGATCCGTCGTACAACAATTTACTTGCTTGCGAAAGCTCTATGCCTACACGCACAAACTTTGACTTACTTCTGCTTCTCGCAAAGCTACCACGCCCGCGAGTCTCCGGTGGTGCCCTTTAATATATCTACGAGGATCCCTAACTGAAAGTGGAACAGACCACTAAATTTCCACGAATGTCTTTCTCTACCTTTGGTTAATGAATAAGTTGTTAAATCTATTAGCCTTTGTACGAAACAAATCTGATGACAAGTACGGGTAGGGCTCTTGAGAGAGCTTTCCGGGGGGAATTACTAAATCGAGGGCCCATGGACATCAAGACAGCGCTATACGTGTCCTGGGTCCCTTGGAAGGTACGGGACCGTGGGAAACAAATCTAATTGCCCTCCTCTCTCGAGGGCCCTGAGTCCGAGAAAACAGGTCAAACCGGCATGTTCACCTGCATTTCATCAACACTTACATTTTTCCATGACTTTAACAAAATGTACATTCATTTGCTTTAACATACACGAGCATCTTCTTGAAGAAAAGTATATACAGGATATGGTAGAAGTAAAATTTCACCCAAAATGAATTTTACCCAATTATCTGGCGTTACGAAGCAGAAACCTTAAGTTTACTTCTTTTAATATTTTCTTCCCTCTCTCTCTCGTTGATTCTTGAATAACGTGACCATTTTTAGGGACTTTTGTTACGAGAAAAATACATCTACATGGGTATAATTTTCTTTTTCAGTGCTGCGTGCGAGGAATCTAATTGGCAAGGGCAAAGGAGGTAAGATCGATTCTTTCTTAGCGTAATCAGTTTTATTCTCTATGATAAATTCGTGTCCGAGCTTCCACCATCTTCCACTGCCGTTTCTCCTTAAAAACAACCCACGTCTTCTTCATCGATTCCGGAGCTTCTTGGCTCCGAAATATTTTAAGTAGGGACCTTTAACGTGTTGGAAATCTTTTGACCCCGAAATATTCATGCCATAAATCGTTTTAAAAGTCAAAGGGCGACTTATCCTGAAGAGAGAGAAAAAAATGGTTTATCGTTAATTTTAGGGCGAGGTCATTTAAGTAAAAGTGGAAATTCCCTAGGGTCTAACCTCGATTTTCTCTTAATTTTGGTTTTTAAAGTTGCGGTGACACGAATATTTCTCATTTGAAGTGTTTGCGATATTTCTCATTACGCACTGTATACTATGTTTAATCTTTTTCCGCATTTTATAACACGAATCAATTTAGATCAAATTTTATATCAAACGTAAGAAGTGTTGGGTTTGAACCGCGTCTCACTTAAAAATACAAATATTATTAAGTTTTAACTTGCTTTGAATGCATGCACCATTATCAAGAACACGCTATAAAACTGTGCATGTCATCTTAAGTTTTTATGATCAGTTCCATAACAAATCCTCCATATTAGCAAGCTTACTAGTTCAAATGGTATGACCTCATAGAAAACAAAGGTGTCACCAATCTCAGTACTAAATATATCTTTCCGGAATTATAATCTAGCAGTCTATTTAGAGTTACTTTCTCCATGCAATATTACACAATTTTAAAACATATTGCTTTTATTTTTACACGAAAAAATTCCCCCAATTCACGATGCATTTAAATGAATCGCAATTATCGTAAAATGAAATTTTTCACAAATTTTGACCTTTAGTCCTTATTTGAAAGCATCCTCTTGGCTAGCTTCCTCTTGGCTAGCTTCAGCAAACGTGTACTTTAAATTGTGAAATATGGGTTTTTCTTTGAAATTTCTTAATGTTCCTAAGGAGATAGACGACCTTGGAATATTTGTTTATTTTTTGTATTAAAACTTAGTTTTATAAGATAATGATCTTTAAAAATCATCAGCTATTACGAAAAATTACCTTTCAACTCATTACGTATTCTAGTTGAATATTTTGCACCAACGTAATTGTTTATTAAACATCATTATTATCAGCTTTAGTTACATTTATTCTGAGGGTTATCGCATGGTAAGGCGGTGGGATAGGACCTAATCAACTAATATGAAGTTCTCATAAAAAAACACATACAAAAAAAAACATTTTCGAGAAATGTAAGAAGTGTAAAAAGGACACTATAGAGGTGACACAGAAAACCTTTATGGTGAAGCGATTATATTTTGAGATGTGGGGAGGAACTTTATCTTATCCCTTAGTGAAATCGGCAATTGAGAACTTAGTATATCCTTACGCAGACGAAGAGAAGGATTTCCCGTCTCACTTCTATAATTTCGTAGTAGAACCCAACCTTGGAAAGGATAATATGATTTGTAGTTGTTATCTATGGCAGAGTGGAAAAAAACGAGAAAGATACGATAACACTGAAATTCCAATTAGTCCCAATGTACTGAGAATGTTTTGCCCCAATTTTGCACGCTGTTAAACCATTAAAAGTTGAAATTTCAACTGAAAATTCGTATACATTTAAGAAAATTTAGTTTAATTTGTTTCATAGGAACGAACAATGCATTTGTCACGATACAATTAGGAAAGGATAAATTTCAGACGTCAGTCGTAGAAAATATTGCGGACCCAGAATGGGAAGAAGAGTGTGATTTGTATGGAATTCTTTTAATTTATAAATAATCAAGAGTTATTCGTTAAAAGAAGACACAAATGGCACGAGAAATAACCATTTTATTAATCCACGTGTATCTTCTATTTAACGTTTTCTTAATGCGCTCGGATATCTGGCTCTGCTATTTATGCTATTTATGCTAAACCTGAAATTTTTGAACAGGGTTTTCAAAGACCAAGAAGGCAGTATTGTTTTAAACGTTTTCCATCGTAACTTCTTTGGTCTTGACGAGTTCCTGGGACAAGTTCTTCTTCCATTGTCAGATTATGGCATATATGATAGTCCTAAAACGGAGTGAGTATATTTTAAAAACAAACGTAAGTTCTTTTTAGCGATAAATTTGAAAACAAGCCCGTCCATAATTTGGACAGAGTAGGCTATAGGTCTCTCGATTGGTTTATAGGTTTAAGTTCGTGTGTATGAATTCGACCCAGAACTCTTTTTTTGAATAAAACTCGTAAGTCAGTCCTTTCCTGATGAGTTAGGAGACTCTAGCATGTAGTCTTCCCTCTGTTTTTCGAGCTTATCCTAAAGGAAATCTTCTTTAACGACTCCATAAAAAATATTGGGGCACGTCTCCATCATTGAGCGAGTTTGAGCAAAATTGCGAAGGTTTCTTTTTTGGAAGCGAAGTTTTAATGGACCTCTATTAGGAGTGCTTTAGTCTAGATCCTTTGGAGAAAGAAGGAAAGGGGAAAAAAGAGCCTCGTTCAAAGATAAAAACTCGTTCAAATTTGAATAAGGCGAAAACACGCTGGGAAGCTTTTTTCGCAGTTTATTAGCTATAGATAACCATACTCAACACTCTGCTTATAATTTGTTTTTCTATTTTTTTATTTCTAGTTGGTTTTTCTTGAAAAACAAACCAGGAAAAAAAGATGACCGCGATAGGGGTGAGTTGGAGGTTAGGATTGCCTTTATGGTCAGAGACACGTCTTCCAACGACAGACTGACTGAACTCCAAGATTCCAAGAAATCATTAAGTGGATCCTTATTGGATGTTGCGTCAGCAGTAGGTTCGTATAATCAATCTTAAATTGTTGAAAAGGCTCGTCTAAATAATACTGGCCCTTGACTTCTAGGTCACAAAATCCAGAAACTTCCAACCCGCAGTCTTTCCTTAAAACTCGACCGTTTGGATTCGAGGCTCAAATTGGATCGGTTCAAAACTCGTCGCGCCAGTCCCGCGGAAGACGCTGGTAGCACACTTAGTTTTGGCTCAACGGGGAGTAGCGATCATCATACCGGTGATGGGAAGGAAGACACACCAAAGACACTTCGACATAGAAGCATGTCACTTTCCAGGCTTCACGAATCTCGACAAAGCTGGAATAAAGATTACGATTCCGCCTTTGCTGACGACGTAAGTTTCAAACATTGAACTTTTCATCCATTGTTAAAGAAGTGATGGCGTCAAGAGTTGTTTGACGTCACTGTGGGATTATTCTCGGCGGTATCTATGGTGCTAAAAATGTTTTAATTTTACTTGGATCAACGTAAAGCAGGACTTACCAGCAATAACGGAATCCCCCGCCAAGAATCTCAACGAAATTTGTCCGAAAAGCAAACGTCAAAGGTCAAATTCTTCCTCTTTCTCTAAGTTATCGAATTTGGTAAGTGATCAGCTCGTTTACAATTTGTATAAGTAAAATTTTCCTAATTATTTGAACTGTTTCAGGTGGAAAACTCAATGAAGCGAACCATTAGCGTTCCTGGTTCAACGGAAATGTCCTTGTCTAGCGTAAGCAAGGGTATTCCTCACTCAGCGTCTTATGACAACTGGAATGAATACTGCAACAAACCTCAAAGTAATCTTCGATCGCTTGGTCTGTGACTTCTTGGTCAGTTATCTCAAAGTTTTTTCACTTGTTTCAGCCCCAAGTGACGAGATGTTTTCACCTCTCGAGGAACGACCAGTGCCACGAGAAAGGAAATCACGCCTTAGAAGATTACGTAGTAGTAAATATCTAACAATTATTATTATTTTTTTTTAATATAGTAAAACCGTATCACGTTGCCTTTAATTTCATAGCAGGTCGTAGGCACACTATCCAGGAGGTGGAGTTACCTGATAGCCTTCTAGAAGAAAGTTATAACACGATGCACCAAACCAAGATAGACAATAACAACATCAATAACAGAACAACAAATTTAATCGAAAAATTTCCAAGAAAAATCGTTGAACAATATGAAACCATGAATCACAGGGTAAACGTGGTTTTCTAAACCAATTTTTTGATAAAATCAGGGCCATTCTAACTGCATTACTGTCAGTACAGTAGGCAATTCAAATAGCCCCTGGACTGGTGCCCATCTTGCTCAGTGGTTAAAATGGAACTTCTTTGACGCGGGACATTGTTTTTCACATTTCATTTTTATTTTTTTGTGACGTAGGAGCTCCTTGGGATTGTTCTGAGTCAACAAGAACTTTTACAAATGCAGGAAGACAAAATTCGAGATTTGGAACTTTACATCGATAATTTGCTAGTTCGAGTCATGGAAACTCAACCTCGTATTTTGCAAAATCCCTACAAGACGCCCAATCCGGCAATGTTCAGGTTAAATAGCTGATATTTACTTTTCGACTGCGAAAGCAGTTCGGTCAAAATTAAATACAAGGAACCTCTATAAACTCTATCGAAAACTCTTTATGGTGAAGGAATTCTTCTATTTTTTCCTTAAAAAATAATCAGAATGAAATTCTCTCAAAAATCGAAAAGAATGTAGTGTATAATGGATTTAGAAATTCTTCTCAAAACTCTGCTCCTTTTTTTTTTCAAAAGATAATTCGGTTTCTTTTAGTTTTGTTTTAAATATCATCCGTTTTGCTATTACAGATGAAGATTTAAAAATAATTAAGTAAAGTACTTAAATGAATGAAAATATATCGCGGAACTTAAATAAAACGCGTTGCAATATTGCTCTGAATGGATTCCAAAGTAAAGTCGTCTCATAAACCGCCAACTTATTCTTCGCCCGTTTTACGGAAGTACTACTTCGTGATTATTATATATAATTTGTATAAAAAATATAACTTAAGTCAAATATAGTGCTGATGGTATGAATGTTTTGTATTTTTATGATAAACGAATAATGTTTTATATATGGAATGTATTAAAGTCTTTTTTAAACATCTGTCTGCCTTTAAATTATTACCGTAGTCATTCATCATAGTTTATGTGACGTGCACTTAGAGATAATTGTAGTATACAAGATCATACGAAATTTCATATCACTGTTTAAACTTTAAAGGATGGCAGGAGGGGGAAGTAAATTAGATGTATTCACCCTACGCTCATAAAAAATTACTACTTGCGAGATCAGTGACTCCTTGGAGGAAAGAATTGATATGGAGTAGTAACACCGAGGATGCTGGGAGGTCTTCGATGTGGGTACAGAGTTACGTTAAGGAGATTTGTACTCCATCTCACACATTTCCTCCAAGTTGACTCAAACAAACGTTTCCACGCTATCGTCATTTAGTCGAAATGTTTTTAGACATAATGTGACGTTATGTCTATTATTAATATTGTTTTATCTAATGTGATATGACGTTATGTCTATTATTGATATATTGTTTTATCTAATGTTTTATCTGTTCTAAAAAAGTAACCTTACAGAGTTGTATAAATAGCAATGTTTTTAATCTATAATCACTCATTCCTAGTTCAGCCTTCATGTAGACAATAAAGACTATTTTAAACTACTTATTTACGTGTGCTCAATCAAGTAACAAAACATGGTGTCAGAAGTCGGTCTTTTCTAGTCGGTTTTCATTTTTTTTTCGGGTCCGTATCCTTCCAGTCGCGTACGCGTCCCTGTTACTTAGGCATCTCGCTATCAGAATCATGCAAGTCGCCGCCGTACCTGCAACGCCTCAAGTCTCGACGTCTTTTCACGTTGACACGCCAGCGCCTTTCAACTTCACCTGTCCACATGACTGGCCGAAATGGAGACGTAGGTTTGAGCGTTTTCGATATGCCTCTGGCCTAAGTGCAAAACCAGAAGAGGAACAAGTGAATGCCTTGATATACTTGATGGGTGACACAGCCGATGATATTTTCCTGTCATTCTCTTTTCGAGACGACGCCGAAAAGAAGGTATATGCCGTAGTGATGCAGAAATATGAAGATCATTTCGTCATAAGGAAGAATGTCATTTACGAGCGGGCCACGTTCAATTCAAGGGTCCAGCACGAAGGAGAACTAGTGGAAGAATTTATAACGGCATGCAGAGCACAGATAGAAAAATGCGAATACGGCGCACTACAGGACGAACTTTTACGAGATAGAATTGTCGTGGGCGTACTGGACAAAGCGTTGTCCGAAAAGATGCAATTGAATGGTACCCTGACTTTGGAGAAGGCCATTTCAACCGCCCGCCAGGCAGAAGAGATTCGGAGACAGCAAAAGGTTCTACATAGCGGAAGTACCGATAACGGAACTCCAGCATCAATAGACAAACTCGGATCTCGATACAAGTTCAGTTCCAGAAAGGAAAAGCAGCCACATGATCGACCATATCAGTTCAATCAATTTAACGATGGTGCGATAAATTCGTCTGTCCCAGCTGCATGCATCAAATGCGGAAACTCCGAGCAGCATAATCGGGAACGATGTCCAGCTTTACAGAGCTAAATGCCGAAAGTGCGGAAGAATGGGACATTATGAGCGTGTATGTTTCGGCAGAGCTGTGAATTTCAACCGGGAGATCACAACCGAAGATACTAGCGATGACGGGAGAACCTTCCAGGCCGACATGTTCCTGGGCGTGATAAAAACCACCACTAGTCAAGAACGGTGGATGGTAAACATCGGAGTCAACGATCGAGAAGTAGAGTTCAGGATAGACACCGGTGCTGACGTCTGCGCCATTCCAGCAACCCTTTACAGTAGACAGTTTCAAGATATGCCATTGCAGAAGTCTGATCGACGTCTAGTTGGACCGGGGAAAATGGTCCTCAGTTGCGAAGGACGAATGGCAGCCAAATTGTCAAGCGGTGACGACAGCATGGAAGACGAGATTTACGTCATAAATGGGTTACAAGTACCCCTACTAAGCCTCAAGGCGAGCGAAAACCTGCGGAAAGTTCAACGTCTTGATGAAGTACAGTTGACAGAAGGATCGAAAATGCGTCCTAAAGAAGATTATCTTGGACTAGGCAGAGTTGCACGTGAAACAAAGACGCAATTAGAGCCAGAAGCGACGCCGTGTGCAGTTGTTATCCCAAGACGTTGCCTCAGAGAGTCGACCAATAGCCATGAATCACTAAGACTCTCCAATTTGCCGGAACGTCCATGGCATACCGTCTCAATGGATATGTTGCACCATGCCGGAAAGCACTATTTGGTAATCATTGATCAATATTCCAAATTTATTGAAGCAGCCCCGATGGAAGACCAAACTACCAAGACCGTCGTCAACATAACTAAAGAAGTTTTCTCACGGCATGGCATCCCGGAAATAGTTCGCAGTGACAACGGCACAAATTTGTCAGCCACCAGGACGAGGGAGTTTGCTGATTATGCAAAGGCATTTGGATTCAAATCGATCACAAGCAGCCCCAAGTACCCCCAAAGCGATGGATTTGCGGAAGCAGCGGTGAAGGTCGTGAAAAACCTTCTCAAGAAATCAGAAGATCTATCACAAGGACTTCTAGCGTACAGATCCACTCCAATGACAAACGGATTCAGTCTCGCTCAACTACTAATGAACAGACGGTTAAGAACCAGGCTCCCAACGACGTCCATATCTTTGAGACCACATATCCAGAAGGCACCATCCCACCAACAAGCCCAAAAACGAAATTTTGACTGTCACCATGGAGTGAAAGAACTTCCCGAATTGCTACTGAAAGAACTTCCCGAATTGCTACCTGGAGACAGAGCATGGGTAATTGATATGCGAAGAGAAGGGACAATTGTAAGAAAAGCAGAGGAACCGAGATCTTATGCAACTGAGACAACGAACGGCAACTTGCGACGGAATCGTTTCCATCTAATCAACCTACCAAGCAGAAGAACAAATAATGTATCGTCTTCGCTAAGTCCTCAGGTTTCGGATATTGGTACAGATGACATAAGCCTGAAGTCAAAGTCTAACATCCGGGATCCTGTCATACCTAGCAGCATTACGGAAGATCCTCCACCAGTGAACAGCCCAAGGGACAGAGACATCCTTCAGCCTAGACACAGACCACATAGAACTGATGAAACAGACGACACCTCCAGCCAAGACTGTTCTGACAAGGTCCAAGATACAGCCACTCAACAACAATCAGCAATCAGAGATGAAATACGCAATTACGGCACAAAAACAAGAAGCGGTCGCATTTCAAAACCAATAGTTAGATTCGGACAAATGGACCCAAAGAATAGTCGAACATAGATCAAGAAAAGGGGATGTGACGTTATGTCTATTATTAATATTGTTTTATCTAATGTGATATGACGTTATGTCTATTATTGATATATTGTTTTATCTAATGTTTTATCTGTTCTAAAAAAGTAACCTTACAGAGTTGTATAAATAGCAATGTTTTTAATCTATAATCACTCATTCCTAGTTCAGCCTTCATGTAGACAATAAAGACTATTTTAAACTACTTATTTACGTGTGCTCAATCAAGTAACAAAACACATAACCACAACGCCTGACTCATCGAAGGACGGAGCTTGCGCAGTGACACTTTTTTGCACGAGCTACGCAGGTTTAATTGAATTACGAATTAGTCATCGCGAAAGCGCGTGCCCTGAATTCTCAAGTCGGAAAGATTTACCGCGGCTTGGCCAAGTGATCGAATGACTTACAGGACTTTGGTACGTATTTGGTTATTGTATTTATAAAATGTAACAGTTTCCACTGATACTGTTTAATATTCTATAACTAAATCTAGTTTAGAGTAGTAATCTATCACGAATTAAGCAATGATAAAATAGTGTTATCTTAGCTGTATGATTAATATTCAGTGACCCCCATCTGCTTTAACCCTGATGGCTTGAATGATTTGAATACTGTGTCCTTAATTTCATTGGATCGTGCATTTTTTAGAGACTTACAATATAACTAAACCTCATTACAGCTCCGGGGCAATACAGTACACGGGGTCCCATAGTCAAATAAATTGTATATAAATCATGAGGCTCCTCCATATGACCCCTCTATTAGTGGGCCTCCTGGGCGAGTGCCCAACCGACCCACTGGTTAAGACGACATTAAACCTAACTTGTCTTTGAGATAATTAACGTAATCATTAGCATACTTGAATCTTCTTTTTGACATTGTTCAGTTCTATAGCAATTAGTAAAATTGGGGCCAAATTGACAACGAATAATAATCAAGAATAAATTTTATTAACGATGAAATATCGGCTGTGACACATTTTGTCTTTACATGGCACATCCCTGAAAACGTTAAATGATAGCTTGTAAATGAAAATATTTAAGGGGCCGAGACCTACAGCAAATTCTTGCCAAGGTTTAAAAGTGCGCTACTGGTAATAGATCATTCCATTAATTACTAGTAGAGAAGCCAACAAACAGGTAGGAGGCCACCCACTTATCATATTTCCCTCGCGCCAAGAGGTAAGGCTAGACGGAGTTCACCCGAGGTCGAAGCACGCGCGGGAGACGGTGCTTCTTGGCGCGACTGAAATAACCCAAGAAGGTGATATCCCCGCCCATGTGGTGTTTGCTTCCCTTCTGGAATTGATGGATTGGTCTATTCTATTTTCCTTTCTTAGCGCTATTACTTACCAAAAGATCTCCTAAATGGTTCTTTATTAAACCTGACAAAACTTCCACGATGATCTGCATTTTGAGGTGAAAAAAATATAATTAGGATAATCGTGGCCTACAGTTTATTAGTGCCTTTTTCTAATGAAAATTATTAAATTTTGTTTAAGCAAATAGCATTATTACCGGTTTGCTGGCCAGCTTTTCGATCTGTTTTTTCATTTCCTGATTTTAAAATAATTTAAATTAGACTGTAATCTTTGAGCACCTAAGTTTGTCGCAAAGTATGGCCAAACCAAGCTGCTCAATCGCTATTTTTAAAGATCCGTACACTAGCATAAACACAAATTTCTCGCGAGTTAATAGGCAATATGCTGGTTTAGCCACACGTCATTAATTAAATATAATTCAACACTTACAGCGTTATCATTGCTGAAAGGTTTGTTGTCGAGTGTATCGCAAAATACTTTTTCGAACTGGTCGCATTTGGATGCCTTGAATATCCAAAGAAAAGCAGTTTTTCATTTGGTGTTAGAATTAAATATTTTGCTTTTAAGGCTTAATTAACCTTAAAACAATTCTGGGATTCGATATTGGGATAAGTTTATAAGGTATGATCCATAAGTTTGACACTTCCTATACTTCGTAATGCTAGAGACTTATTGAAAGCTAGTTCGAGAACGACAAGCGAGGATTGATTATACACACGATTTTTGCAGTCTATCTTCCTATTTATTCTGCATTACTAAGTCTTTGTCAGCGCCACACAAGGATCTATGACGTTTCACCCACTTCACTTCATAACAAGCTCTCAGTAGCCAATGACTAACTAACTCATGGAACATATCTTATTATGAACTTATGATATTGGTGATTAATCTTTTAGTTAAACATGTAGCGATTGTAAACTAATTTTTGGACGTATATATCTTTTACAACGAGTATTATAGAATTATAATTACCTCTACGAGTTTCTTAGTATCACACATACACTTCTTGAACGGTTTAATTTTTTCTACAAGAGAAAGAAAAATAATTATATTATAGTTAATAATTTCTCCTAATTTATGTCTGGCACAAATTTGGGCATGATTTTTTAAACCAAAAACTTAAAAAAATCGTAATATACTCACGACTGATGCCCCTGAGTTGAGGGTAGAACATTTCTGGAATAGAATCAGCCATTCCACCATCAGCTTGTTGAAATTCCGCGATAACGCAGAAGGCAATTACCACAGCCAATAATACGAATCGAGACATGTTGTATTAATCAAAAATGTCTTGATTAGAATCAAGACCTAAAAAGTATCGATAAGACTGAGGTTATCACTTGTCTGAAGGATCAGATATTAATTTTTCTTTTTAATTGAAACTTAAATGCATGCTTAAGAAAAAACAACGTTCCATTACCGTTTTCCGTTGAAATAAATTATTTTACTGCTAATCAATTTCAAAAATTTACTTATCTCGGCTTTTCGACCACAATTCCATTCCCCGAAAACATTTTATCATTACATTAATTACTTTTGGGAGAGTACGTGTATGGTTTAGCGTTCCTAAAGACGTTACATCCCCATTCGAGACCGGCACGCTTCGCAGTGGAACATTTTAATTATTCTAAAACCAATGGCGCCAAATTCAATAGGGGCAGTAAGATTTTTACTCGCGGTTTTTGCAAAATGATGTAATATCAAGTGTACTTTAGTCAACCGTCGTATTGTTCTCTCTCATAGTTCAGGGCATGATCAGTGTTACTGCCCAATTTCTCTCTCTAGTTTCTAACAATGGTTAGAGACTATTTGACATGGCACGGCACAACGTTATATACATTTGTAAATTCAAAGTAGCACAAAAGGAAAAAGAATCCATTTTTTAATATTTTTGTTTGAAATAAATAAACTCATTAGTTATAACTAATATAAAGTCAAGGGAATGGCACCGGTAATGAGCAGCAAAAAGAGAGGAAAGTTTGCTTCCAGTTAGCAAAGGGACATGGTAGTGAAAATAGTAATCTAGAATTTTGTTCGTTCAAACCTTAATATATCATGAAAAATTCAAGTGAGGAGGCAACACTACCTAGAAAGATTGATTTTGGCAGATAACAGCGAAAAAATTATGTTCTGCACACACTGGGACTATGGGGGAGTTTCAGGGCCGCAGGTCGCACATGATGAAATTTCAACTCCAGTTTACATCAATTCTCCCTGGTCGTACTAGTAGAAGGTTAAGCTATAGTTTGCTCAGGTCCTGTTAGTCTAGAAAGGGTTATATAGTACTTGTAACTTTTAAAAGGTTGTTTTCATGGCTAAACAGACCGCTATTACAGTTTTTTTATTGTTTTATAGGTTATTTGAACACGTTATCTCCCAAAAGTAATTAATGTAATGATAAAATGTTTTCGGGGAATGGAATTGTGGTCGAAAAGCCGAGATAAGTAAATTTTTGAAATTGATTAGCAGTAAAATAATTTAATTCAACGGAAAACGGTAATGGAACGTTGTTTTTTCTTAAGCATGCATTTAAGTTTCAATTAAAAAGAAAAATTAATATCTGATCCTTCAGACAAGTGATAACCTCAGTCTTATCGATACTTTTTAGGTCTTGATTCTAATCAAGACATTTTTGATTAATATCTGTTCCTTCAGTCTTCATTTTAATCAAGAATGTTAAGAAACTGTTTTACATTTTCAAAATCTGCACTTAGCAGAAACATGTATAAAGGGGACCATAACTTTAGCTCAATCAGACATTTATTTATAATGATACTTCAAAAAAAAAACCTATATCATTAAAAGTTTGTATTCTTATTGTAATTAACATAGTACAATTTTTTACAATCATTTATTGAAACGCGAGGCGCCCCCCTAAAAATTCCAGAAATAGGACCAAATTGACAATTTTTAAAAAATTTTAAAAATGCTGATTTATGTCCGTTTAACATTCGCTCAAAATTGTCATAAGCCCAATATGAAATTCGGATATCCTTAAAATTTCACAAAGACGATCCGAGATTGTCAATTTCAAACTTTTTTTGTAGCATAAACTTTTTGATATTAAGCTTAAAACCTTAAACAAAATATAGCCAGGGCTACCCTAAAAGTTCACAAAGATGATCCAAGAATGTTAATACGCCTAAAAAGTGCCATCTTCAAAATATGTAGCCGGGGAAAAGAGAGCGCGATCGAGTGGGCTATGCTAGTGGTTGGAAATCGCTGGGGTTGGGACAGGGATAAGGGAGTTGAGATGGATTGGAAATGATGATGGGCGACCTGCAGAACTGTATCTCTCCCAATGTACCTCGCGCACGCCCCTACCCTTGGTAGGCGATTGCTAAGTGCTGCCGCGTAGCGCCATTTTATTTGTATGAGAACTAGCTTCTATTTTGAAGATAGAAGGAGCGCCCTTTACAATTTCGTCCAGTACGACCCTACCTAACCGCTGAGGATGCTGGGAGGACTATGGTGCCGTAGGTGTATATGGAGTATCCTATGGAGCAAATGTTTACGAAGGAGAGAAGGGGCAAATAGTACTATTACATAATCAAAGGATATGCCCGTATATCTAATATAACCAGAGTTACGAGCTTCCAAAACTTAGTGTAATGTTAATCCTATGGAGGAGGCAAAGTACCTACAAGTACATACAAGCACCCACAAGTACCTAAAAGCACCCACAAGCACCCACAATTACCCACAAGTACCTACAAGCACCCACAAGCACCCACAATTACCTACAAGTACCTACAAGCACCCACAATTACCCACAAGCACCCACAAGCACCCACAATTACCCACAAGTACCTACAAGTACCCACAAGTACCTACAAGTACCCACAAGTACCTACAAGCACCCACAAGTACCCACAAGTACCTACAAGCACCCACAAGTACCCACAAGTACCCACAAGCACCCACAAGCACCCACAAGTACCCACAAGTACCTACAAGTACCCACAAGTACCCACAATTACCCACAAGTACCTACAAGTACCCACAAGTACCTACAAGTACCCACAAGTACCTTCAAGCACCCACAAGCACCCACAAGTAATCACAAGTACCTACAAGCACCCACAAGTACCCACAAGCACCCACAAGTACCCACAAGCACCCACAAGTACCCACAAGTAATCACAAGTAATCACAAGTACCCACAAGTACCCACAAGTAATCACAAGTACCCACAAGTAATCAAGTACCCACAAGTACCCACAAGTAATCACAAGTACCCACAAGTACCCACAAGTAATCACAAGTACCCACAAGTACCCACAATTACCCACAAGTACCCACAAGTAATCACAAGTACCCACAAGCAATCACAAGTACCCACAAGTACCCACAAGTGCCCAATAGTACCCACAAGCACCCACAAGTACCCACAAGTACCCACAAGTACCTACAAGTACCCACAAGTACCCACAAGTACCCACAAGTACCCACTAGTACCCACTAGTACCCACAAGTACCCACAAGTACCCACAAATACCTACAAGTACCCACAAGTACCTACAAGTACCCACAAGTACCCACAAGTACCTACAAGTACCCAGAAGTACCCACAAATACCTACAAGTACCCACAAGTACCCACAAATACCTACAAGTACCCACAAGTACCTACAAGTACCCACAAGTACCCACAAGTACCCACAAGTACCTACAAGTACCTACAAGTACCCAGAAGTACCCACAAATACCTACAAGTACCCACAAGTACCTACAAGTACCCACAAGTACCTACAAGTATCCACAAGTATCCACAAGTACCTACAAGTACCCACAAGTACCTACAAGTACCCACAAGTACCTACAAGAACCCACAAGTACCTACTAGCACCCACAAGTACCTACAAGTACCCACAAGTACCTACAAGTACCCAAAAGTACCTACAAGTACCCACAAGTACCTACAAGTACCCACAAGTACCTACTAGCACCCACAAGTACCCACAAGTACCTACTAGAACCCACAAGTACCCACAATTACCCACAAGTACCCACAACTACCCACAAGTACCTAAAAGTACCCACAAGTACCTACAAGCACCCACAACTACCCACAAGAACCCACAAGTACCTACAAGCACCCACAAGTACTTACAAGAACCCACAAGTACCTACAAGCACCCACAAGTACCTACAAGTACCCACAAGTACCTACAAGTACCTACAAGTACCCACAAGTACCTACAAGTACCCACAAGTACCTACTAGCACCCACAAGTACCTACTAGCACCCACAAGTACCCACAAGTACCTACTAGAACCCACAAGTACCCACAATTACCCACAAGTACCCACAACTACCCACAAGTACCTAAAAGTACCCACAAGTACCTACAAGCACCCACAACTACCCACAAGAACCCACAAGTACCTACAAGCACCCACAAGTACCTACAAGCACCCACAAGTACCTACAAGCACCCACAAGTACCTACAAGCACCCACAAGTACCTACAAGCACCCACAAGTACCTACAAGCACCCACCAGTACCCACAAGTACCTACAATCACCTACAAGTACCCACAAGCACCTAAAAGAGCCCACAAGTACCCGCAAGCACCTACAAGTATCCACAAGCACGCACAAGCACCCGGGCAAAGCACCTACAAGAGCTCAAACGCCATGTTTCTCTTGCTTAATATCCCTCTAACGGCGTGAATCACGACAAAAACGCCGTAAGTCCAATATAAAAAATTAGGGCTAAAATGCATGTCTCTAACAGTGGTAAAACTCCGTAATTCCTATACCCAAAACAACGTAAGTCAGAGTATGTGTTAATAATGATAAAAATCAATACTTAAACTTAATTGATCTTAATGAAACTAAGAAAAGGCACGTCTATGGACTGTTATCTTTCATTTAAGATGGTTCACAAACGTAACGAATGATTAGTTTTCTTTATACACGATCCCAATTAAGGTAATTTTTCAAAAAAATCCCATGTTATCTCTATGGAACAATATAGTATTTTTCACCAAATGTCTGATTAATTTTATGGATTCTAAAACCACCCTTAACAACTTTTTTCATTATAGAATTAACTATTAGTTGGATCTCTTTGAAATTTTAACCACATAATTAGGGCCCAAATTTTAGTTCACTGGCAAAATTTCAAAGCAGCAAACACAATACGAAAAAAGTTACGGCCAATCAAAGAACCCTCCTTTAGCATTAGAGGCAGTATCAAGTCTTATCTAAGAGAGCGACCGCTCTCCTAGAATAATGTAAGATTTCGGGAACCGGACAGATGTATTTATAGTGGATTGGATGCCTTGACAAATTTGTAATTAAGCCTGTTTTTTAAAAAGTAGAACATAATTTGTACAGTTGTGCACATTCTCTTATAATTATCACGAGTAAAACAAGGTTACGACGGTGCCAGGAGTTTCTTAATGACATATTGTTATATATATGTTATTGACTAAAATTTACTCTGGACAATCATTATGTTCAAACAATTTTATTTTTCGAAATGACAATAATGCTTTACATCCCTTTGCTGCAACGTGACTTGGAATAACGTGTCTTACAGTGCAGGGCAAATATTTGCAAATTTGAAGAAAGAAAAAAACCCCGGCCGTTATATATTTGGAGGATAATGGGTTTTGGATTATGGTTAACAAACATTTAAAACCTTGGGTCTACGTGGAGACATTGTGATTTATAGACAATATTCACGTCAAGGCTTAGATGTTATTGCCAACTTTATCATCAAAATTAAATGTTTTTGGCTTAAAATTACCTAAAAACTCAAGTTGCATTGAACCATCGAAATTATCATCAAACCATTGAACTTCGGTCACCATTGGACTTATCTTCTTTTATTACATAGGAATTAACAGCATATTGTCCTATGTAATCTTAACATCATTACCGCCCCTTACACTGGGCCCCATAGTGAAATAAATTGTATATAAATCATGGGGCTCCTTCATAAGACGTGGTCCCTCTATTCGAGCGGTTCCTGCGAAAAAGTCCATCTGGTCGAGTGGTTAAGACGGCACTGAACCTAATTGGTCTTTGAGTTAGTTATCGTAATCATTAGCATACTTGAATCGTATTTAGATGTTATTCAGTTCTATGGCAATTACTTAAATAAGAGTCGAATTATCAACGAATTGGAGTACAAAAATCAAGAATAAATTTTATTAACGTTGAAAACACAATATGTCTTTACAAAGGTCTATCAGAAATTAAGGGGGATGTTCTTTGCATGGGCGATTTCGAGTCAAAACGTTCTATTAGGCCTACAATCTCAAGTTATGTTTGGAATGTTTTAAGGATGACCCCTTAATTAAATTAGAAATCGTTGTCTTTCAGTTTCCTAATGAAATTTAGGGGGTCATACGTAAAATACTCCAAAACAGTGAACTATTTAAGGTCTGTATGCTGAGAATTAAAGACCCAATGTTATCAAGTATTATTTATTGTATGCTTGGCACCCTTAAAATTAGTGACCACAGTTTCACGTAGCTTCATCTTCTAATAATATAGCTACCCATTATTGTATAATTTAAAAAGGTTAATCATATCTATTGTTGTCACGGTATTTAAGATCTAAAAGAATTAAAACTTTGGTTTACGGAGATATCCAACGTGATTTTATTAAAAACATTAAAATTTCCTTGAGACGTTTCGGGCCGCGGCTCGTCATTCAGTCTGTTGTACATGCACTTAAAATTTAATATAACACACCAAATTAATTGGGATAATACAACGATCTTAGCTAAAGAAAAAGACTACTATAAACGTAAAATTACCGAAAGTATCTACATTAAGAAATTTAAAAATAACTTTAACTTGGAGGCAGGCTATGTACTTAAAAATAATTGGAATGTGGACAAACTTATAAAAAATAATAGATAAATAATATAATTACACATTGTCAATAATATTAAAAAAAAAAAAAAAAAAAAAAAAAACACGCGGCACCCTTATGGTATTCCCTCTAGCGACCAAATGTTATACTTCCCCTTAAAAAATTGTCTAAAAAATAACCTAGAATAGAGTAGTATATTAACATGAACGAAATCAAGTTCAACAGACTGAATGACGAGCCGCGGCCCGAAACGTCTCAAGGAAATTTTAATGTTTTTAATAAAATCACGTTGGATATCTCCGTAAACCAAAGTTTTAATTCTTTTAAATTGTATAATTTATTTATTAATAATTCTTCAGAAATCAATTAAATTATCACATCAATCAAAGTACATAATTTTATATATGTTATTAAATACATCATTTTTATTTTTATTTTTATTTCGTGCATTTCTGAAAGAAATCGAAAAAGAAAATGATGATTAGTGAATATGAGATTTATAATTTAAGTCTCAACAAAATGGTGGATTTTACATACCATAAGGGCGCCAATTTTGCTGGCAAATTTGCTCAAACTGGCAATAAGTGGCTTATATCGGAGAAAAAAGTATTAGTTTATAATTTAGGATAGTTTATTGAAAAACCCAAAAATTCTTACCTTGCATTTAGCCAATTCTTGAAGTTCTTTTTTCATTTCCTGAAAATTTACCACAAATTTAATGGAAAAAAAATAATAACTTTAGATGATTATATTAAACAAAAAATATTTTCATACCTTGTCATCTTTACTAAACTTCGTCATTGAAGTACAATCTTTAAATTGTTGATGAAACTTATCGGCTTCCTCTGTCTGTAAAAATTAAGACTATCTTGTGAAATTAAAGTCCCACCCTTCAAAGTGGATAAAACCGTTTTACCGTGCAAGCTTTATTTGTAACCATACACATCTTGAACTTTTCGATATCCTCTATAAAGTTGAAATTAAAATCAATACGTTTTAAATTCAGGGTTTTGAAAGAGACAGCGATTGGAATAGGGAATCTGTTCGATAGTTTCTAAGAAGTTGCCTACCCAGAATTTTCCTTATTTTGTTGTAAAAAACTGGTGGAATTTTGTCAACGATGCTTCCAGTAGTAGCCTCAACCTCATAATTTATCGCTATAATAACAGTGATGGCAAGAGCCACGGCTAGAAAAATGCATCTAGTCATGTTGAAGCGTGTGAATCAAAGTGACGAATGAGTTTCCGAATATATAGTTAGCGGTTCAACTTGTTGATTCTATTTTGTTTGCTTAGCTGATGTAAATTTATACGTTTAATATATGAGAAGTCGTTAATTTCCTTGTGTAACAAGATACTGGGAGGTACGATTTAGTATTAATTTGAAAGTAACGAACGAAGTATACCTTAATCACCAGCAATGATTTACTCAATGTCTATATGTTCAAATAACGAAAATATTACATGGGAAAACCAAAAAACACACAAAAAGGTAGCAGTCTTTCTCTATTTGAGCTGGCAGTGGAGGATGTACGAGATTGGACCATGGAGGAACAATGCCGTGACTGTACTATGTATTTCTTCCCCAATACCTCGGAACTGGTATAGCCGATCTTTTCTTAACAAGTTCCTTGCAAAACTTGTCTTTAGTGTCTGATCATAGCTGGCTTAAATACACTCAAAGGCCACCCAATACCTCGGAACTGGTATAGCCGATCTTTTCTTAACAAGTTCCTTGCAAAACTTGTCTTTAGTGTCTGATCATAGCTGGCTTAAATACACTCAAAGGCCACCCAAACCTCCGCTTATATAGTTTACTTATCATATAAATTTAAATAACAAGTTATCTTTGAGCTTAACACAAATTGTACCCAGAAACGTTTGTGTCAAACAAAAAGGATTAATGGTCCCTTCTGATTAACACAATGTCTTTGCCATTGTGAGTTTCAAGATATAAGCATACTAAATATTCAAATAATAGCATATTTTACTATAAAAATCAAGAACCATATTCCTAAAATTAGTTTCTCTGTATGTAACTTTCGAAATGGTCTATTATATGTCGTTCAAGTATTCTCTATTGAAAATATAACGGATTATACAAGCTGAAACTTATACAAGTTTCAGTTGTAGTTTAGTTGGGAATTATGTCTCCATAGCAACGCGCGAATAGAAATTGTAAACAATAGATTTGAGCGACTTCGGGTAATGTTTTAGCTCTACGTAATATTTAACAATCATGACTGATAATCAAAATGAATCGAAATATCCAAGGTAAATATGTTTAAAGTTTTGAAATAATTATTCTCTTACATAAAATCTAATTTATTTTAGAATGACGAAAGAATCATTAAAGAAGATTTGTAAAGAGGCAAAATTATACCAGACACCGTATTTAAACGAAACATTATACCTGCATTACCAGGGGTTTTCCAAAATTGAAAATTTGGATGAATACGTCAATTTAAAATGCTTATGGCTGGAAAACAATGGAATTGGAACGATTGAAAACCTGGATTTTATGACCGATTTGCGCTCTTTGTACCTTCATCAAAATCGTATAACCAAAATAGAGAATCTAGATAACCTATCGAATTTGGATACGTTAAATCTGAGTCAAAATTTCATTACAAAAATTGAAAACTTGAGTATACAATTTTTTATATGTATATATAGAGTGTTTCTGATAAGTCTGCCATAAAATAAGAGGTGTTCTTTGGGCGATTTTGAGTCAAAAATGTTCTATGACATTTTGCCGTCCGGGCCACTGTTTTCGAGATACAATTTCAGTATTTTACGGATGACCCCCGTTAAATTTAATTAAGACACTGAAAGACACTGATTTCTAATTTAATTAAGGGGTCATCCCTAAAACTCTCAAATCATAACTCGAAAACGGTGCATGGCCCCGAAGGCAAAATGTCATATAAAATAAATTTTCGTCTCATAATCAGCGATAAATACATCCGCCTTAATTTATGGCAGCCTTATCAAAACACCCTGTACATATAAACAATTTTTGATCGTTACCCTAAATTAAATAGCAGGCGATAACGAATGATTTTAACAGGCGCTTTAAGGAGTCTCAATACCCTAAACATAAGCCATAATCGCTTAAATAAAGAGGAAGATATAGAACACTTAAAGCAATGCTCAAATTTGTCCGTCTTGGATCTATCGAATAACGTTCTAGATGACCCAAAAATTCTTCAAGTCTTCTCCGAAATGAAATCTTTGGTTAGTTTGTTATACTAATTATTATTGAATGGTATACAATCATATACGGGTTCTTCGCGACATATTGGCATAATTTTCACGACCCAGTTCAAAAACTATGACCTATAACCATACATTCTCTCATATGTGTTCCTGTACTAACCTAAAAGGGGCGTACATTGAACGCGTAAGCATTTCGGTTGAACAATACTTCAGAAACATGTAAATACGCGTCATAATGATAATGACAATGAGATATAAAATTCAAATTAAACATTTGAACAGCGTTTACGTAAAAATATATGATATTTATCTTATTTTGAAATAAATGTTGAAATTTTAGACGATATTTTACGACAAGATGTAATTACGCAAAAATATTATGTTCGCCGGATGCTGAACAAATATTGAACGCTAAATTACATTTCCGTAATGATCTTGATTTGAAAATAACTATACCCTTGAGCGACTTATTTTGCCGTAAATTTCCATGGGAAAAACGCGAAATTCGAGTTAAACCAAGCTGCTTAAAGACATTCATTGATTTATATACAAAAACCCTTAATGTTTCCATGGCTGTCTGGTACTGTCTAATACAGTGTTGTTTTAACATTAATAGAGAGTTTTGAACTTGATGGGTAATCCGGTGATCAAGAAAATCCCAAATTACCGAAAACGATGCATTGTGACCATTGTACGTAGTCTAAAATCTGAGAAACGTTATAATATAACACAAACTTCTCTTTCCAAGATTTGTTTCTGTCATAAGCCTATAATACTCTCCATAAGTATTGGTCGAAAGGATATTTAATTGTAATTTCTTTATTAGAAAGATATACAGTATTTAGATGACCGTCCCGTGTTTGAGAAAGAAAGAGCTTGCGCTTTTGCTTGGTACGAGTTTATATTGCCGTTTTGGCACTGCTTAATCGTACTAAACTGAACTCAGTGATGGGCACTATCATATCTTTTTTGAATCTGATACTTTATTTGATATTTGGAAAAAATCTAGCTATCATTTGACCGATTTTGATAGTGATAGATCAACCTAAATGATAGGCATGAAAAATTGAGTTTGAAAGTTCCGATTCCTAAGGAATTTTATGATAGAAAAATTAAATAGAAAACCAGATATCTCCATAATATTGAAATTCCTTTTGTAAAATCTCCGGTTGTAAATAAGAGAGCTTCTTGCACATCGAGAATCTAATAGACCAAAATGTCCTCTTTAAACTAGTGTTGTCGAATTTTTCCCTAATTGCGAGGAACACACCCGAAAACGCTTCCCAAGAAAATCGAAAAATTAAATAGAAAACCAGATATCTCCATAATATTGAAATTCCTTTTGTAAAATCTCCGGTTGTAAATAAGAGAGCTTCTTGCACATCGAGAATCTAATAGACCAAAATGTCCTCTTTAAACTAGTGATGTCGAAATTTTCCCTAATTGCGAGGAACACACCCGAAAACGCTTCCCAAGAAAATCAAAAAATTAAATAGAAAACCAGATATCTCCATAATATTGAAATTCCTTTTGTAAAATCTCCGGTTGTAAATAAGAGAGCTTCTTGCACATCGAGAATCTAATAGACCAAAATGTCCTCTTTAAATTAGTGTTGTCGAATTTTTCCCTAATTGCGAGGAACACACCCGAAAACGCTTCCCAAGAAAATCCAAAAATTAAATAGAAAACCAGATATCTCCATAATATTGAAATTCCTTTTGTAAAATCTCCGGTTGTAAATAAGAGAGCTTCTTGCACATCGCAAATCTAATAGACCAAAATGTCTTCTTTAAACCAATGTTCTCGAATTTTTCCCTAATTGCGAGGAACACACCCAAAAACGCTTCCCAAGAAAATTAAAAAATTAAATAGAAAACCAGATATCTCCATAATATTGAAATTCCTTTTGTAAAATCTACGGTTGTAAATAAGAGAGCTTCTTGCACATCGCAAATCTAATAGACCAAAATGTCCTCTTTAAACCAATGTTCTCGAATTTTTCCCTAATTTTAGCGGCCGACGGTCCGGAGAAAAAAATCGCGCATGCGCCTGAATAAAAAAAGAGCCTCGGTTAGGTCTCAGAGCTCTAACCCGGAATCTGCGAGAATTCACTCTCTTATTTTGATAGGTAAAAAATTGATAGGTGCGAAATCCAAAATATTTTGATAGGTAAAAAATTGATAGGTGCGAAATCCAAAATATTTTGATAGGTAAAAAATTGATAGGTGCGAAATCCAAAATGTTTTGATAGGTAAAAAATTGATAGGTGCGAAATCCAAAATATTTTGATAGGTAAAAAATTGATAGGTGCGAAATCCAAAATATTTTGATAGGTAAAAAATTGATAGGTGCGAAATCCAAAATGTTTTGATAGGTAAAAAATTGATAGGTGCGAAATCCAAAATATTTTGATAGGTAAAAAATTGATAGGTGCGAAATCCAAAATATTTTGATAGGTAAAAAATTGATAGGGGCGAAAACAAAAATATTTTGATAGGTAAAAAGATATATCGAAATAAAAGTGCCCAATTTACTGTGTCCGGTATAAATTAGCCTAACATATTCGGAAGGTACAGGGCCGGATTAAGCAACTTTGCACCCTGGGGGCCCAGATATTGTGCGCCCCATTAAGTCGGAAAAAACGAAAAATCAAATGTTGCTAAGGGGTAATAGTTCAACTCAATGCGCCCCCAACAAGCCTTGCGCCCTGGGGCCAGTGCCCCTCGCCCCCCCCCTATATTCCGGCCCTGGGAAGGTACCTGTCGTACGATTAGGCAGTGCTTCACGTTTAGTCAAATTAATGATTGAAACCTGACCCATCAAGGCTGGAAGGTGGCCACGAGAGAGAAGTTGAAGAAAGAAATCGGTGGAACGATAGAGAGCGAGAGAATATGAGACAAGGAGTCGAAAGTACATTTTAGTTTTCCAGATTTATTAGATGAAACTTAACTTCTCCATCGAATAGATCTAAGAAATTTACGCGGAGGCAGGATTTTAATGAGTAACCGGAGTGTACGAGAGGATGACAGCGGAGTGGATTTACCAACAATTACAAGTACAACATCTGAAAGTACAAATATAAATAGTTCGTCCGTTGAAACCAGAGATACGATAAGCCTATCCAACGGGGATGTTACCGATAACGGCAATGTAACATCGACTGAAACACGTGACATTAACTACACTGAACCAAGTATGAAAGAAGGCTCTTCATCGCGACTCGATGTGGAATCCTTGCCCACCTTTGAGACATTACCCGGAGGTCCAACTGTGGTGGAAGATAATGAAAAGTAATTAAGACTGTCGTACTTTTGATGATTTGAAAAATTTTTGGGAATATTGAAGATACCATGATGAGGGTCATCAAACTGACCACCCTTCCAATGTCCAATCAAGAAGGAAATTATACGCGTTGAAGGATGAAAACAGCGAATCAACGCTAAAAAACATATTAAGTATTGAGGAAGACGATGTGCCCCAAGTAGATGAGCGAATGAGTGCAAACTCAGCTATGTTTTCCAAACCCATGAAAACCGAACTTAAAAATAAAAGAGCTGAAAATAATTCTCTACGTTATCTGGATGGTAAGAAGTTCAAATAAATTGCGCTTGTTTCGTATTGATTTTGTTTAAATTTAAAATTTTTAGATATTATTGCAGACAGTAGTTGCTGGAAGGGAAACTGCAATTTAAACGTTTTTGAAATTGGTATTTACGTGCCTTGAAACATAGTTATTGTTTATAACCGTATTTTTCTTTTTTAAAGAAAATACGGATGATTACGAGACAATAGTCTTGGACAAGGATAAATCTATTAATTCCCGAAAGTTGGTTGAAGAGCTGGATGAAATTTCATCCAAATCCACCGCTTGGAAGGAATAAAATATAATGTAATAGGGAGACTCTGTTGGTGGAGTCCCAGTTCGAGGCAAAGATATGTGGCCTCTTTTCAAAAAATGGTTATCACGGTTCACGTGATTACAATTACGACTACCCTCTCATTGAAGACCATAATAGTTTTTGCACCATTCTGCGCTTGAGAGCCTCTCTCGCATTTGTCATCGTGATCACATGACTCGCTTTCTCTTCCAAGGGGTAGACCATTTCGATCGAACTTAAAAGTAAGAGGCACAGGGGTAAAACTCTGCCTTGTTTAGTCTATTACTGTGGTTTCAACACCTCTTTTTACCGTCAAAATGGTCTATTGCGCGTAAGAGAACAAGCTATGCGCATTACGTTTTTATCTTCCATTTCACCTGAATAACAGTCTCCCTGATTGTAAGTCTATAAAAGCCAATTTAGTCTTATGAGAGACATTAGAAAACCTGTAATTTTTCAAACTCAAATAAACAAATCAAAGTTATACTTAAAAAGCCATATTAAATTTATTTAATTCGAGGCAATATTGAATTGGTAAAATGAATGATACAAAAATATTTACTTCGTATAAGTCGAAGAATTCTCTCAACTTAGATTACGTTATTGGATATATTCTACAATGCGAAACTACTAAAATAATACGGTGCATGTCGTACGATTATAGGTGATATAATGAATATTAAATAGTTATAATTGATAATAATTAACGCGAGCATAATATAAGGAACACGAAATAATAATAATAATAATGTTAATAAATATTGTACACGAGTATATGGACATGAGAAAAACCTATTTCAACTTTAGTGGGGTTTTTTTTGCAATGTTTTTCTTCATTGGGGCAGTTTTAGTTCAGTGGTGGGTTATTAATGAAATTCGTGTTTCATCATTTTAGCTTGAGACGCGGCAGCTAAGGCTTGCATGCTTTTACTTCTCTCAAAGAGAGATGGGTCGGTGTAAATGGGTTCACTAGGGTCTTCGAATCTGGTGGGAGCTTGGAACTGTGAAACGTACAAATTGGCAGTGCTTGGTGACGTGCTCGACGCGTCTGATTCTTTCATCTAAGTGAACAAAAAGCGTTAGCTTTCATAAGTACAAGTCAACAGAACTGGTTAGAAGTTTTTTGATTCAACTTGCCCTTCTTTTCATTCTCTTAACGTAAAAGATAACCGCAACTCCTAGTCCGAGGATCAAACACACGAGGATAGCGACGATGGTAACCAAAGCGTAGTATCCGGCTTGCGCTACGCAGACAGTTGGTGGCTGGTACACTGTTGAATACAAGAAAAATAGTTTGTCAACTCATTGAACAGCGTATAAGAAAATAGCTCTGCAATAAGGACATACCAGCAGTTGGACCATCTTCAGGAATGTCTGACCGTGACAGGTACACCTGAAGGAGTTCGTGAACTTCCTCTTCTTCGTCATCTGTTCCATTCTGACCCGGGTTCTTTTTGGTTCCATTTCGTGCCTTGGGTGGTTTTACAGCTGTGCTAACTGTTTGTGGGGCTGAGTGTGAACTGACTGTAAGCGAGGCTGGAGATGGGACCGGTACTTGGGCGGGGGCTCTAGCTGGTTGTGCGAGCTTAGGGTTTGTACGAGGAGGTTGACCAGCAACAGGTTGGACTTGTTGAGGATTGGTTCTTGGTATTTGGCTGATAGTTCGAGTTGGACCGTGCACGACGTTAGTGGCATTGACAGAACGTCTGCGTCTTCCCCATGAAGGGAATGTTCCAGGACGGCCTCTGTCGTTACATATTACCTAAAGATTGGCAGAAAGTTTAGATCAATCCTAATTTTAACTACCAGTTTTACTCACCGGTTCGCAAGGACCTCGACAAGATCTAACGGTGGCTTGAAATACTAATAGATTAGAGTCTGGTATCTTAAAAGCGTAGAACTCTGCTTCGAGAGCACCGTCGGGTGTTCTGTGCAGTTCTGGGAAGACGTATAAATCCACGGGACATCTAGAATTGTAAATACAACGAGTTAGGTTTCATCTGTTGCCTCCCGAAGCAAAATATTTACCCTCTAGAATCAATTAAATGAACTTGTCTTCCTGAGTATGGATCTTTGGCAATAACGTTTGTCGCGAAAATGTCGCTGAAGAACTCGAATCGATCTAGGAGAACAAAGAATAAAATAGTGTTAAAAATATATATTGATATACTGAATTCTGTAATTAATTACATTGTCCCCTCGCTTCGAGACGGAATGTCAGAAGGTCACCAACGGCGATAGTGTTTGTTGGGGTACCGCGATACAAGACGCGTAAGACCACATTAGATGTTAAAATATTTTGAGCTGGTAGGTGTTCAATTTGAGTTGGATAACGTCTATGGGGGAAAAAGGTTTGTTACTTAGGTTCACACTTCGGCAATTTAGTTTTGTGTTAGTTTTACCCATCCGTCCTGGTATCCAAGTAGCTAGATGTTACGACCGCCTCTCCAGGTCCGGAAAAATAACAGGTCAAGTTGTACTTCTTATCACGACTAGTTTGTACAAAATCGTTGAATTGAACCACGACGATGTTGGTCATAGCATCTCCATACTATGAAAAGAAACAATCTTAGCACTTGAAGATTTTTTGTCACCTGTAAGATTTTGTATTAACATACCTGTTGAGTTCCACATCGTGGAAATCCATTAGCTCGGCTAATTCGGAGCACATTCACTTTCCCACCATTTCCATCGAAGAAACACGAATCATAAAAGCCATAGGTATAGATTCTACCAAAGAAACCCTCCGGCGTCTTCAAGGTGAATTCCATACCATCTGGGGAACAAGTTTGTCCAACTGCATGAAAAATGTTTAATTAGTTCCACTCCAAACCACTTCAAGAAATATTAACATTTATCTTACCATCCAAACAATCTTGGCCAAGATTGCGTCCAGCAACAGCCGGATCCCTTTCGTAGAAATCAAACTGAGTGTTTTGTTCGAAATGTGAGGGGTTACCCATTTGAAGTTGTCTAGTATCCTGGTCGCTCAGCTCGCAATTGTCTGGGAAGAATGCTCTGAAGTTGAAGGATCGGCAAGTAAGTTGCCTATTTTCCAAACAGGCGCGCTCGCACTCTTCCAATCTCTCAGCTCTGACTACCATCCTGACGTAAAAAGGCTTCATTCGAACACCGAATCCGACTTTTCTGAAAACACCTCCTCCAACTGGAAGTCCACCAAATCCTGGTTTGCATCTGTCCAATGGTCCACCAGGTGGACCGTGAGGAGGGAATGGAGGGCCGTGATCTTTTATGGGGGGATAGGGAGGAAGGTTATTCGGTCCTCCAGAGTATCCTCCGCCAACTGCTCCACCATAAGCGCCTCCGTAAGCTCCACCGTAACCACCAGCGCCTCCCCATGGACCACCGATGCCGGGGGCCAGCGGACCATATGCACCTCCGTATCTACTTTATTGATACGAAAATACACATATCAACAAAACTGAACGTAAAGTGGTTGGATGCTGCTATTGAAACTAACCCGCCGCCATGTCCACCAATGTGTCCTCCGTAACCACTTCCATATCCGCTACCATATCCGGAACCACCCCATGATCCACCGTAGCCTCCTGGTCCACCTGGAGCTCCGCCGTATCCTCCAGAACCGTATGAACCACCGTAGCTTCCTCCACCACCGGATCCCCATCCAGATGGCCGATAGGACGCTCCGTATCCAGGATTACCACCTGAACCGCTCCACGAATAACCTCCCGGATAGCTTCCACCGCCGCGATCTGGAACCACGGGTGCTTTAATTTATACTTTAAGTAAATTTACTTGAATTGAAAACATTGACCTAAAAACTATAAGTAAAACACCAAATAACTCTACGTAGCTCCAGAAACACTCAGTGCAAATACTGAACACTTAAGCGTACATTAACCCGTTAAATCTGCTTAAATAGTCCAATGCTTTCTAGTCTTAACTATTGCTAACTTTTAATTTTTACCATTTCCCAAAACTCTCCGGCGAAGCGTTAACCAAAAGCAGCATTTACAATAAACCAATCATTACACGGGCAGACCATAGCGTGGTAAAGCAAAGAAACAGGCCTTTGAGCTATTGCTTGGGAAGCACTTCGGGGTTGATCTTAATTTCAATTGGACTATGAACTCGAAGCTGCTGCTAATTACTTACACCATTTAAATTCGTAGTAATCATAGGAATCATCATCGATTAAATTAGGTCTCGCTTTACCGTAGCCGTCTGAACTGCTGAACCTACACAGCTGAAGCCGAGAACTATATTCGACAGAACGGCACTCGCGGCCGTAACGGCGAGCGCATTCGTCCAGACACTCCTGGAACGAATAAGACTTGACTTCCACTTGATGGGACCAGTCTAGCCGTTTACGACGGTAACATTCGAACGTGGCGTTGTTCATAATTGCCGCTGGAATTGGTCAATAATTCATCCCGTCTCGTGAAATGCTTTGACACGATATCGCGTATAGACATAAGAAGGAACCTGGGGCCCAAGGGTCTTTCACCTTAACTTATTACACGACTTCGAGTGCTTTCTAGGTGCCTTAAGAGCCTGTTAACCGTGAAGCCTTTTAGGGCTAGGCATGTTGAAGAATATCGAGAAATGAAGATTCGAGCTCTCAAGAAGCCAAAAATCAGTGGTGTTAGGTGAAAAAGTGATTTAAAACATACGAGTGGTAAATATAATTATGGACAGAGGTCAAAATTGAACCTCTCATCGCGTTCTGAATAGTGTAAGGCGATTAAAAACTTTGCAAGAACTGCTGTTGGTTAGCGCCCACCTTTTAATGAAACTAAAAACTTATTTCTAATTAATTTTCGCATGCCTAGACCTATTATAATACGCGTATAGTTTCGCCTATTTCCTTTGGTATTTGCTATTGAGTTTACTTTTTATATCTTCAAAAAAAATATATATAAAAACCGACCATAAAGAAACGAAACTCACCTTTTCCTCTGTCTGTAGTACCACAAATAACTCTGTACAGATCTCCGCTGCTGGGTTTCAATGGTCGCTGAGTTTCGGGACCTTCGGTGAAACCTAATGGATCCTCGTCGTACAAAACGCAAGTTCTCGATTTGTCGTCAAAAAGGAAAGAACGGCAAAGGAAGCCTTTTTCATCCAAGCTTTTGGTGCAAGTTGTGGAACATTCTTGGAAATCTCGAACAGTCAAAACTTCTCTTTCGTAAGCACCGTCCAACTCTTTCCCAGATTCCAAGATGAAAGCGGTTGTTGTGCACATCTGAGAGCCTGAAAAAGAAATAATTTTTAGAATGGGCTTCGGATCAAGGGGATAAAATTTTCGAAAAACCTTACTTGGCATGCACATGTTTTCCATGTAATCGCAGTTGGGATCCGAACGTAAACCTTCCGGTTTCATAGACTTTGTTGAACGGGACAGTCTGCATCTTTGCGCGGCTCTGTCGAAGGTGGCCGATCGACAAGTGAATTCGTATTCGTTCAAACATTTGTCTTCGCACTCGGTTCTGTTTGAAGCAAAAACTTCTTTATCACCCTCGGAGTCAAACTTATAACCAGGAGTTCTTTCGAAGACATAGAGTCGGGTCGGACAATCGGCGCTAATTTTTGGAGCTAAGACGATATAATAGTATTTTAAACCATTGAACGGAAGATGGTTACCTAACTGGAACTTACATGTCAGACAAATTTCGTTATAATGCCAAGCATTACTCTGTCGAACCAAAGTGTCACTTCCATCTGGAGACGCTTTGTCGAAGTAGAAATAACAAGAGGACTCGTCGTATTGGCTACCAGCGCCAGTACCTCCTTGGTTTCCGGAAAGCGAATTTTGATTAGCGCCACCCGATCGCCTTCGACCAGGCACGAAGTCGAAAGACAGACACTGTTGTATGGCCGTTGTTCTGTCTTCCGCACAACGTCGGACACATTCCTCGAGTACTTTCACTGGCAAATCAACCCGGGTAACCTAAAGAAAATTTCATAAATGACGTACCAACTATATAAATTTGCAATATGCTATTATATATGGGAAGTTTGCATTTTAATCTTCAATGTGAAAGGTTAACTCGGGTTTATTACCACTTCGTTCCTGGGCCTTCCGGATCCGAAACTCCCACTTCCACCAAGTTTATAATCCGCTATCTTTTCATACACTAGCTTCCCGGCTCCATTGTTACAGCTTTGGGCTATACAGAATATAAAATACCACACATCTGAATACGTAACATGAAAAAGGCTTGGGATAACGCGGAAATGGTATGTTCGGGTGTAGTGGACCCCCGAAACTAGTAGCCACGATTATGTCCACGTAGGGGAAGTGACAAAGAAGGACCCGTTATTGTCCGAAAACATTTCGTTTAACAAAGCAGCTCCCATTTGAGGAACATTTTCATTGATCTAACCCTCTCTACTATATCTCAATGACAAATAGACCAAAACCAGGAAGTAAAAATTCGGATGTACGGGAATAGGGGCCATCCGAATTTCTGGGATAGCGGAAGGGTGTTCGCTATTTGATGACAGCTTATATGCGGGCAATACCATAAGCCTATAGTACTGTTCATAAGTATGGATAGAAAGAATATTTGCTACAAGGGTTTGTATTTCTCATAAAGGGGAGTTTTTTTAGTAACAGAAACCATCGCCTACTGTGATCTACATCTCTATCTGTAATCACTAAGGAAAGAATTCTCAGTAAGCCATGATTTTATTCTGTCCCGACTTGGATGAGAGATGTTTGTGTGGAACATCGGGCTCTTTAATTTGTCTCGCATAAACAATTCCTCTACTATAAGTCCCTAGTTCCGACCCATACTTATGTGATAGAGAGCGGGTTATGGCTATTCTAAAATATTGCAAAATGCAAAAATCGCAACTTAAGTTTCTACATTATAATATTTTAAATATCATTCTAAACCGTGACTTAATTTTATTTAGTGTATAATTGCATTAAATCCGACACATCGCGCGCTTCCCGAAAAAAGGTGTTCATATCAAAATGATCAAAATGCTTGGTTTAATGGGATGTTTCTACTGTGATTTAAAATTAAAATGATAAATAATTTAATCAGGGTTATAAATATATCAAATAATAAATAATTATCAAAATATTTATATATACGAATTAAATATATTCAGATCTTCTCGTGCACGATATTCTTATTTAAAGAATAGTTTATATTGACGAATGTTTTGTGCGTACAAATTCTAGAGATGGACAATATTAGAAATGCCAATAACTGATAAATATTTAAAACATATTAGATTTAAATTATTGAATATGATTGGAAGTCCATTCAATACTTAATACCAGGCCAGACTTATAGGCTAAAAAATGATATAAAAAATTTCACGCATCTCAAATGGATATAAAATATTTAAATTAAACCCGAATTATTTACAAATATATTTAAAAAACTAATATTTCCGAAGTTGAATTTATTAACTTAATTAGCGATAAATAAAAATAAGTTAAAGTACATACCTTCGGTTAAAATTCGGAGCGCTGCTAAGAAGGACACTAGTGGCACCATGGTTCTCCAGAAGACCATCTTCGGTTAGACCACGAAACTAAAAGTATGGGGAGACGAACGCATCTTGTAATGAACCCAATCGATCAACGGCCATAAGCTTTCAAAGTTCTATCCCGCGACAGAACATTGACAACTTTTAACATTGTTCAATTCATTGTCAAACGCGGCCGCTATTCAAATTATACCCCGATAGTCACGCCCAAGTCTAACCGGATTGGTTAAAACTCTTCGGAATGACGTAGAGACGTCACTGGTACGTCATCGTATAATAACTCTTTTTTGAGGTTGCGCTTTAAAATTTATCATTATTCCAAGTCCCTTAATTGTTACGACCCTATGACGATTTCCGGACATGTTTTTATTTATTTTCTTTTAAGTCTGTCCGAATTCTATACAGACATAGCTTCCCGGATAAGGTGAACGACATCAAATTCTCGCTCGATGTACTCAATTTCTATTTATCAATATATTGTTATATATAGAAATGATTTGAATCATTTGAATTCAATGAATAGACATTCGGTACTCGCTCGGATGGACGCGTTTAGTTTATCGCTGACCCTTCTGGTCAAACAATAGTTTGTTTTTTAATACTGGCCGTTGATATTTAGAGCGGGGTTCACGGACCGTTTTCAGTCCTTTTATTCGAAGCGTTATAATGTGTCATTCGAGATACAATGACCAAATCTGACAATAGTCGCGAAAGTTTGACGACTTCAAACTTAATTAATTGATGTTCGAAACTGCGGTCTTTGTTTTTCACTATTTATACTGATTTTTTTGTTTGTTTGTTTGTTTAATATTAAAATTATTTGTTACGTGCAAAGAAATATAGGTTTATAGGACTTGCAACCGATGTCATTCAATGTATTGATATAAAATTATGGGATTTCAGTTCATTAACCCTTTTTAAACTATAAAGAAATCAGTATTTTTTCATCAAATATTAATGAATTTAATTTTTGTTAGGACCCTAGTATCCTTTTGAAATACTGATTTGTCTATAGAAAAGTAATTGGAGGGTTATTCAAATCCTGAAGTGTGAAAATGTGAAATATAGGAACATGATAATAAGTTTTATGAAAGAGGCAACAGCATTTAAATAATCTATAATACCACTATGGTGCAGAGCCCGATAAAATTATACTCTGTGTTCACGTACACATGTAGAGAATCTTTTCCACCTCTTTCAAAGAAGTGATTCAAAATCACGAAAGTTATCGACCTTTAAAAAGTGTTTAACCAAAATAAGATAATTTTCAAATCGGTCAAATCATCTCATTCTTGACTTGAAATCTGTCAGGCCTCTCATAAAATACAACTCTTAGCGTATAACTAGATTAGTCAACACAAGTTGAGTAAACTAGTTGGATCTTGTGTTGAGTGAATGAATCTCCCAAAGAGTAGTTGTGAAAAATATATGGGTAATCCATTATAACATTCATCTATATTTGAGTTGCTCGTCTAACTCTGTAAACTAGAACTCATACAAGAACTGAGAATGTTTGAGGACAGAATAAGCCTCTTCGATGTAACTAAGAGGGAACGATACGGGGGTAAAACTCCATCTTGCTTTTCGGCGCCTGCGCTCTGGGCTTTTTGCTTTGGTCCAGAGAGTGCGCAGAGCCGTCTATGGATCATCCCTCTTGTGCGTCTCGATACTGAGGGTTGCCTGCCCCCCTTTTCATTACATCGAAGAGGCTTATAGAGCTGTAGCAACTAGCACTGTAATCTCGCGTGCATTTCACAACTATTCCCGGATGAAACATGGAAAGCATACAAGGAATGAGCTCGTGAAAACCTCAACTGTTATCGAGGAAACACGATGGCTACATTCTAGTTCTTAGATGACTTCATTTACTCTAAAAGCCATAATTTAGTGTAACTTACACCCTTGTTTCGATAAACGTTATTGCGTATGAAAACCATTAAAGACGTAGCGAGCATATAATTTATTGTCTCTGATGATGGGGGAGTGATTGTTGAAGCGCGAAATTTGACCTACAAAAGATCATTGTCGCCTTGGCATGGATGGAAAATGATACCTTTTGTTTTCTACGGGAAATACCGATAGCCACTTCCCGTCGACCAATAAGCGTAAAGAAACTGAAGGGAGGGGCGTGGTCCGGGATTAAATTGAATAGGATGAGAGTGTAGAGAAACTTCAAATACCCGAAATTCGAAATTTGCGAGTGATAAAGGGCGTATTGTCAGAACCGAGAGGACAACGATCACTATTTAATTTAGGTCAGAGACATTTCTGACACCCTGAGCTCTAGTTGAATGAATAGCCAGAACATCCATCCCCTCCCCCCACTCCAACTAAAAGGAAAAAACACTTTTCGTTTCGTTTTGGCTAATTGGATTAGGAGATGCGCTATTTTGTTCACTTAAATGCTTTTGACGGGAAAAACAATGATTTTCCTTTTTATGGAGTGTTTTATAATGTCCAAATGAAAGTTGCCCGTGGGCCATTATAGTAAGGTCGTAGCGATGTTCATACATTACACTTTATAGTAACGTAACGGCAATAAGTATGACACTTAATGAAATACGTTAATGGAGAAGCGTACCCGACTGTACCAACTTGTTATTTCTTAGAGAGGAAAATTTAATAAGTAATAACGTCTTTGGTTCTGAAGTTGCCCGTATCTTGGTCTTACGTTTTACAAACAGAAGTGCCATACTTATTGCTATTATATTACTTACGCTTACACCTATGGCTAACATCAAACACAATGTACTTCGACACGTACCATTACCGGATTTAATAATTGGCTTAGAAATATCATACACCTGGACTGTTGATAAAGTAAGGGTGGTACTTTCACTAGATAATTGGTCTTTTTGGTGATGTAGTAAAATTTTAATACCAAAACAAGGAAACATCAAATAGATCTGTTCTGTGCCCTGATATCAAACCTGACGGTATAACCATTTTAAATGGAGCTGCGCAGACCTTCGGGACATTTTCATTAGTTTTCTGGCCGTCATTTTAAAAGATGGCGGCAAATTGAACCCCAAGGATTTTGACTTGTATAAATATTTAGACGTAGAAACACGTCTGTTACACAAGCATTGCTTTTCTTATTTTGACACTAGTTTGACAACATGCATAGTGCTCTATTTTCTCAACCCTCATAAATTTACATTTTTTAACTTCCGTAGGGGTAGCTATACAAAGGCAAATAGTAACAACACAAGTAAGGAGAGGGTAAGTAACTTGCGATTCACGTTGGTACTGAGCCAACGATATTAATGCATACGTTCGTAGTTTTGATAACAATACAGTATTTTCAAGCCTCCTACCTGATGATAGATTTGGGATACTAAATATACCTATCGGAACTTGTCAATAACCTTAACTAGGCCCACCTAAAACCAAGTTTTAATAAAATCTATGAAAAAGGGAAAACTCAATTACGATCTAAGTCTACATTTCGACTTCATCACAACGGGATCACAGTCAGTCATATTTGGAAACTCATAACAAGCCATTGCAAAAATATCACATCATTTAAATCTAGGATGGCTATTAGTACGTTCTCATGTCTTATATGGGTTCTTTTAACTACGATTCCGTACATATCTTCAAGTTGATCGGATATAAGAAAGTGATTCAAATTAACGTACAAAATTTCACCACCCCGAACTAAACAACCAATGAACTAATTTACAAGTGACTTTAATTAAGATAAAAATACTGTCAAATATTTTAGTCGCGCTTAAACGGAAGAGATCTGTCAAACGAGAAGATTGACAAATAGCACTGTATGCTTAACACACTAAAAGCTACATTAGATCAAAAACGGATTTCGGTTCGAGGGAAAGAATGGAAGTAGATCTTCAATCTAATTTAACTTTTAATTTTAGAAATAAATAAAGTTAGTACTTACGGATCGTCCTTATACCAAAGAATATAAGCTCAACTTGATATTTAATAAATAATTTGGCACGATAATCAGTTGCAATGAGCGACTTGTCAAAAACGAACGAAACCTACACTTCTATGTCACGTTTCAATTTGTTCAGATCAGACGTTAGTTAATCTGCTGGTGCGGGCACCATCGTCTTTTCAATATATGTCACCGTGTTTCGGGAAACCCTTGTTTTTAACGAGAAATTTCGTTATATCAAAATATTTCCCCCGCTACTTTATATTAGGACGCGAGCCAATGGATACTGGTCTTGGAACGACACTAGTAATTATGAGGGTTTGCCTAACTTTTGCTCGGGTATTAATGCACTTAGATATCTGTAGGTGTAATCATTTGTACGATTCTTTTTTAAACCAGGGGCGAAAGGGGGTGACTATAGCGCTTTTTTTTTTTGGCGCGGCACATCTGAATATGTTCGGTCAGTCGGTTTTTGATGTGACTCCGCCTTAAAAGTTTTAGTTTGATTGTAATTTTGTAAAGGAGAGCTCCAAGTTCCTGCCCGACATATATTATCCTTCGCTATTCTTTTTCGAGGCTGAAAATATATCTTTCTGGGCAAACGGATATCTGGTGACTAATTTATTTCGACGTTATTTCTAAAGATGAATTGGATGATCCACCTTTTGATGAAGCGAAGTGTCGGAATGGAAATGTACCTACCTACCATATATCAAGTCATTCTATCAAAAGCGACATTTTAATTTTAGTTTCTCCCCAATTTGATTATTTTTTTGGGGGGATATTATAAATATTACAGCAACGGGTTCCCACGTCGCCCGTCACCGCAGTGCCTGTAAAGCTAGACTTAAATTTATTAAAGTTATTACTTAAGTTAGCTTGTTTTGGTTAGTTTTCCTGTCCTCCATCTTCTAAGATGGATAAGATGGATGGAGACGAATTTTAACTAAAACTATATATATTTTGTTTACATCACTATCTAGTTTTCTAAATATGAGTGAAACCAGATCTTGAAATATCTGGCAAAGGATTGTTTTTTAGTTGTATTTTTTTTATAAGCCGTCAATTAGAATAATCTAAGTACCTAGAACTTAAAGTAAAACGTCAAAATTTTTCTACATGCGTACATTTTAAATTTTACTTCATTTACTTCAATTTCCCAAGAGACTATACTAGAACCTAACCAAGAATATTTACCCTTAACTAGTTCATTTATTAAATTAGGCCAGAAGGGGATAATAGAAGAGAAGTATTATATACTTCTGATTAGACTGATTGCCACTAATGAACTGTACGTTGTAGAAGCGAACTGAAGAAATCAAGTGTTTCAGGTTGGGTTATAGTATAAAGTCTACAAATAACTGCTTTTTGGCTTCGACTTTTAGCGACGATAAAATACATAAACCAAAAATTAAAAAAAACTCTAAGAGAAACTATACTGGTATCGTTCACCCAACTTGTTTTGCGGTTGTCTGCGATTCAGTCGCTCTATTGTGAGTTATCCATTTGACCCTATGATTTTTGGGTCGTTGCCGACAAGTGGTTCAAATGTTGGAATTCGGAATTCACGTCATATCAAAAGATTATTAGGTTTGCCGTTCATCAGGTCGACGAAAAATATCATTTAATAGATTGAATTAAAGAATTGAAAAAAAAAATTGTAGTACTATTTGACAAAGAGTGATTGTGTCATAATAGTTGGCAATGAAACTTAGTCAAATATTCCTGCACAGAATAATTAATTTATTCATACGAGTTTGCATTATAATTCAATATAAGTTTAGTTTCCATATAACAGGTTTTTATATTATATTTCTTCGCTAATAATTTAGTAACCTTTATGTTCCCCTGCAATTCTATTTCAAACATTATTCTTGCTAATCGCAATGGATGGGAGCTTTTACTAATTGTTTTTCCGTTACTTATTACTAACCATTTTTGCAAGCTAAACGTAAGAGCGTTACATACAGAGATAACCTAATCTGGCTTTTTATTATTCATTATTTAAGCAAGGTTTTCATAAAAAATTACTTTTGAAAATTAGTTTGGTGCCTTTAAATTATTTGCCACTGTCTTTTAGCGGTTTGAAAGCTATGAATAATTGTTCAGTATCATTTATGAAAAAAAGGGTTTATTGCCGTTCCCCCAGTGTTGCCAAGACGTTGGTGAGTCAAGAGATTACAGTTCAGTTTGATTCAGTACTTGATCAACTCACAGAGCGCCTGACAACACTTCACTGAAGTTTAATCTGTGAAATAGGGAGGCATTTTCTTTAGCCCCTTTAGTGAAAACTTTCTTTAATCTTGATTTTGTTAAAAATCTCAGTTGAAAGTTAAACAAGCTAATAGATCGTTACTACAACATGAAGATACGGGTTCCATTGTCTATATACCGTTTTTACATCAACTGAGATACTTCTATCTTGCTATCACTGATAATAAAGCACCGTTTTATGTATCGACGGATATGAAAAAGGTATTTGTATTTATTAGAATCGTAGAATAAATAGTTAATTTGGTTGACTAGTTTTGCATTGTGCCATTTGGTTTGCATTCCAATGTCGGAATGCGGTAGAGTAGACTCGAAATATGTACAGTTATGAAAACATGACCCGCTTTTTATTAGTATATATCGGATATATTGAATAATTTAATTGTAAAATACAACAACGTATAAAAAATACGGAAAAATTTATACTTAGTTCAATTTTAGCTTCAGGTGAAAAGTCTATTCAAAAATATACCCCCTCCTTAAAATATATGAAAAATTACATTATTTTCCATGAACGGACGCTATTAGACCCTGGGAATAGTATATTTTTTGTTTCGTTTATCCTTAATTGCTAGTAACTAATTACGTAATAACACCTCTCTCCATTTTAATCCTTTTTGCACCTAAACTTTGGACTGTTATAAATCTTGTTCTTGAAAAGATATAGGGAACTCCTTTGAGTACGTGATAGCCCTAATTAGTCCGTTTTCAAAGTTACTTAATAATTAACTAAAATAGCAAAATATATCTCTAGTTCTCTGCATCCCAATCCTCATGACGAATCAACTTTCAAGTGTTATAAATCTGGTATTACAAAAGATAAACCGAAATCTTTTGCGAATGTAATAACCCTAATAATTGGAGCTACGACAATCAGGGTTCCAGGAATTAACCAAAAAATAACGTTAATTCTTCGAATTTAAATCCTATTACTAGGCCTAGTAAGCTTTGGAGTGTTGTAACTCTGGTGTTATAAAAGATACAGGGAAATCCTATTAAGCTTGTTATACGGGACTTACGAGGTTACCGCCCCCTTTTCGGAGAGTAGTTCAGCCAAGGCTACAGAGCGCGTTCGACGACAGGCAAATGAGCAATGTCAGCCACTAACTAAAGGCCGCCGACAGGTTATGGCAGCGCCCACAGAAAACCTCTCGTAAATTCCGTATAGTCCTGCAGTCACTCCGTCAGTCTCCCTCCCCCCCTTCAAAACGGGTACCAAGCTGTGGCTCAGTATAAGAGTTCCCCACATGCGCAATCGGCGCAACAGAGAGGAAGAATACTGGATCACGTGACGTCTGGCTCTTTGCCTGTGCGCCGAGGTAGGTGCGCGTGAGAGAGATATCGGACTGTGCCTTTATAGTTACCTTCCCCCCCCCCCGCTTCCATCTTTGGCTCACCTTCTTATACGTGCTCCGTGTCGCTACTTCATTCCCTTCCAGCAACACAAATGCGCGAATTAATGATAGGAAATGTCAGCCACTAACAAAGGCGGGGCTCATAAAGATAATATTGAGGGTCAAATTTTTACCCTCAACAACTGGCTCTCAACAATGAGTATAAAATGTGTGATGACGAGTACTTTTTGACACTAGTGTAATTACGAGTACCAAAGTATTGCAAATAAATAATAAAATGAACAAAAATAATGTTGGGAAATTACATAAATAATTTATTGTAGGAAAATATTATAGAATATTACAAAATCGAGTTGATATATCAAATAATAGTATGAAAATTAATTAAGAAGACAACTCTATAATGATGAATTGAACAGTTCAATTTGGTTTGGTGAGTTCATTGTGAAAAAATTCTTCAACTAGATTACTAGATATAGAAGTAAAATTTTTAATTTGGGATTGTACAACTAAAAAAGGCGTGTAAACTTCGAAAACTACCACCAGCGGCTCTAAAGGCTAAACCACCACTCAAAAATAGAAACAAATACAGGGGCAACATCGATGCCCAGTACAATTGCTGCTGGTTCAAAAGTGTCTGCAATTATATAAAGATATATTATTTATTAACAGGAATTATTGGCCACAAATAGAAACATTGTCAGAGCTTACCAAACAAGAGACAGTTAGGTGAGAGAGTATGACGTAACCAATTTGGACATAGTTCTTATGATCCCAGGCGTGAAAATAAATCACTCCCCAGAATGTGTGTAGCAAAATGAATGCCAGCGTTGTGAATGCTGAAATGATGAAAAAGTATGGAGAATCACCGTGAAGTCCTACAGTTCCAGGTCCAACTGAGTCAGCCAGAACATTAACTAAGGAAAAAGCTCCACTCATCACACCAAATCCAAGACCAGCCACTAAGAATAAGAAAATTGAGGATTTTCTGGTTAAGAGAGTACTTTTCTTTCATCAGAAAATGACGAGTACCATAAGCTAGTGTTGATCTGTTGCTAGAAACAGCCACCCCTTCAACACCACCAACTTCTTCAACCTTTTTCAACCCAACTTCTGCTTTTCTAAATTGTAAATGGTATGGTTTCATTAACTTAACTTTTAGGAGTTTTATTGACACTTTACTATGATGTCATTCATTGATAGGAATTTCGCTTACCTTAATATTTTGTAAAACAGGAATCTAAAGCTTTCTTGGAATAGTACAGAGAACACTACCCCAAATGCCAGCTGTTTTTGAAGTGGAACAACTGCAAACCATAGTATCGATGACAGAAGCAAGGATAATAGCCAGAAAAATGCTCTAAAAATAATGCACTCGTTTAATAAGACTAGTTAAAAAGAGCGCAACTACACCGTTAAACAAGGGTCAATAGTGGACACACTGACAGCATCACTGCCTACATTCTTACAGGCCAAGGCCCCACACATTATGTAAACTTCTTAATAATTTTAGAATAAACTTACGCTGATATTAGTATAATGATTCTGATGGGATCTTTGGCTACTGTAATCGAAAATAGCGCAACTGGAGGTCCAAAAGCAATTAAAGAGCATCCAAAAAATTCCATTAACGTCATATTGACATTTCCTTTGGGCGGCTGACTCAGAAATGAAGTACAGTAGTTACCTGAGTAGTATGTTGCAGTGCAATTTAGCAGACGACTACTAACGATCCCTTCAGCGGGGGGCTGTGCGGCAAATCTTTGATGTCGACCCTATGGAGAAATATCACAGGAGTCGAAAGTTAAAACAGTGAACTTAGCTTTAAATGTATAATTTGCGACCCTTTAAGGGTTCCTTAATTAATCAAAACCGTCATGAAATTTCTAATTATTTTTCTCCCCATATAGTTATTTCCAAGAATTTCTCAAAATAAGGATAGCAAGTTCTTTATATTTGCAAGATCTCTAACTAATTTGACGATCAACTGTAAGTGTTTGTAACTTTTCCTCCTTGGTTTTATGTGTATTGCATGTTGGTATTGGCGTAACCGTCCATAGAAGGTAACTGGTTTTGTAAACAGGGAAGTAAGGCCAAGGAGGATAATATGGAGGGCCGACTTAGCCTTTGGGGGGTGTTAAGTGATTTTTGGAGTTCGATCCTGCTGACACCTGGTTCATTTACGGAAAACTATTGGTTTGGCGGGGGGGTGAGGTAGGGGGATATTTCTTTTGGCGAATCGCGATGGCGGACCGAATATGTTGCAGACGACAAAACGTTAGTTTTCCGCAGATGAACCAGGGGCCACTAGCGTAAGCAGGGCTACCAGTCACTTTCCTAAAATTATACTAAGTCGGCCCTCCATATTATCCTCCTTGGTAAGGCCTAGCGTAAATTTCCATAAAGAGCTTTTGTTTGTCCTTTTTTCGTGCTGTTTAGGTAAAAACTTTGTGCACTGTTTTAGTCAAATATTATGTTTAGTCTTTTTCATTCGACAAATTCGACACTCTATGCAAGATTAACTCGAGAAGTTCGTTGACAGATATATTTTATCGAAAGATAAAAATTTCGCTACCAAGCAAAGCCCCGAACTTTGACAGCCTTTTGGGGGTTGCTTAGTAAAGAGACACTCGTCAGCTGGCGAAAAAGCCGATATTATATTTACGTTTCGACTTTCGGGACCTCTGAAATTAATGATACCTATTGATATTCAAAACCGTATCATCATCGTTGGTTAATTGGATTGAAAAGACACGGAATTGAAATGTAAATATGACTTTTAATTTTAAGCCTAATTAGTGCACATAGCGATACTAACGAAAAAAGTTGGCTTCTCCGTTAATGGCCTAGGCCTAAGAGACTAGGCTTCCTCTCTCTTAGTCTTGACAAGGCTTGAAGGCTCTGCCTTGACTGTCTTTATCACTTCTTCTTAAATGTCTCTATTGTTATTTTGCCAAGGCCCGTCGTATATAATCTTATTTTGTTTATTGTTGCTAAATAATATAAAAAGCGAATATTTGTTTCGTGTTATATACACTGTGATTGTTGTTGTTTTGTTCTGTAAGGTACTTAATACTTTGATACAACATCAACAGTCGGATCATATCATATGATTGATTTGTTTATCATTTATTATTCTTATTATTGAAGTATTTGTTTATTACGATATATCTTTTAGTCTAAATGGCCTCAATTTTCCACGCTGGTTTTTAGTTGTGTATCTAAAAATTCTAATTTATTATTATATAAGGTTTTTATTAAATTACATAGCAAGACAATGGGTTATTGATTGTGGTATACACTCTACAGTAAAAATATTTCTTCTGCCATAATTGAGGTGATAGTAAAACTATGAGAAGTATGGATTATTCCATAGTGTACTAGGGGACAGTCTCAGAACGTCTATTGTATCTAGGACAATGTTGGTGCATAAAGCACGTTAAGGAGTTTAGGACTATGTTATAACATTAGAAACAGTACTGTGGCATTTCTAGTTCTACACCACTTTTGGCATAATATAGACATTTGACTCTATATGGTGTTACTGGGGCAATTGTCGGTTCCGCGTCGTTACCGGGACCGTTGTCGGTTCCGCGGTGATACTACGTACAATGTTGGTTTCGCGGTGATACTACGTACAATGTTGGTTTCGCGGTGATACTACGTACAATGTTGGTTTCGCGGCGATACTACGTATAATGTTGGGTATATAGCGTTACTATGTATAATGTTGGCTTCACGGCGATACTATGTATAATGTTGGGTATATAGCGTTAATATGCGCAATGTTGGTTTCACGGCGATACTGTGTACAATGTTGGTTTCACGGCGATACTGTGTACAATGTTGGTTTCACGGCGATACTGTGTACAATGTTGGTTTCACGGCGATACTGTGTACAATGTTGGTTTCACGGCGATACTGTGTACAATGTTGGTTTCACGGCGATACTGTGTACAATGTTGGTTTCACGGCGATACTGTGTACAATGTTGGTTTCACGGCGATACTGTGTACAATGTTGGTTTCACGGCGATACTGTGTACAATGTTGGTTTCACGGCGATACTGTGTACAATGTTGGTTTCACGGCGATACTGTGTACAATGTTGGTTTCACGGCGATACTGTGTACAATGTTGGTTTCACGGCGATACTGTGTACAATGTTGGTTTCACGGCGATACTGTGTACAATGTTGGTTTCACGGCGATACTGTGTACAATGTTGGTTTCACGGCGATACTGTGTACAATGTTGGTTTCACGGCGATACTGTGTATAATGTTGGTTTCACGGCGATACTGTGTACAATGTTGGTTTCACGGCGATACTGTGTATAATGTTGGTTTCACGGCGATACTATGACTATTGTTGGCTTGACGGCGATACTATGACTATTGTTGGCTTGACGGCGATACTATGGCTATTGTTGGCTTGACGGCGATACTATGGCTATTGTTGGTTTGACGGCGATACTATGGCTATTTTTGGTTTGACGGCGATACTATGGCTATTGTTGGTTTGACGGCGAGACTATGTATATTGTTGGTTTGACGGCGAGACTATGTATATTGTTTGTTTCACGGCGATACTATGACTATTGTTGGTTTGACGGCGAGACTATGTATGTTGTTGGTTTGACGGCGAGACTATGTATGTTGTTGGTTTCAGGGCGAGACTATGTATATTGTTGATTTCACGGCGAGACTATGTATATTGTTGGTTTGACGGCGAGACTATGTATATTGTTTGTTTCACGGCGATACTATGACTATTGTTGGTTTGACGGCGAGACTATGTATGTTGTTGGTTTGACGGCGAGACTATGTATGTTGTTGGTTTCAGGGCGAGACTATGTATATTGTTGGTTTCACGGCGAGACTATGTATATTGTTGGTTTCACGGCGAGACTATGTATATTGTTGGTTTCACGGCGAGACTATGTATATTGTTGGTTTCACGGCGAGACTATGTATATTGTTGGTTTCACGGCGAGACTATGTATATTGTTGGTTTCACGGGGAGACTATGTATATTGTTGGTTTCACGGCGAGACTATGTATAATAATGGTTATATAGCGTCACTATGTATGATGTTGGTTATATATCGTTACTATGCACAATGATGTTGGTTATATATCGTTACTATGCACAATGATGTTGGTTATATATCGTTACTATGCACAATGATGTTGGTCATATATCGTTACTATGCACAATGATGTTGGTTCTGTAATATTACTGGGTCCAATGATGATGGTTCTATGGAAATGTTGGTTATATATCGTTACTATGCACAATGATGTTGGTTCTGTAATATTACTGGGTCCAATGATGATGGTTCTATGGAAATGTTGGTTATATATCGTTACTATGCACAATGATGTTGGTTCTGTAATATTACTGACTCCAATGATGATGGTTCTATGGAAATGTTGGTTATATATCGTTACTATGCACAATGATGTTGGTTCTGTAATATTACTGGCTCCAATGATGATGGTTCTATGGAAATGTTGGTTCTGTAATATTACTGGCTCCAATGATGATGGTTCTATGGAAATGTTGGTTTTACAGCAATATTGGGTTAGTGCTGGTCCTACATCACTATTATTTACATTGTCGGTACTAAAGCACGAGAGTAACATGTTGGGGAAGTCTTTAAAATCAATATAGTAGAAAGGTCTTCAGGATCATTCAGAAATTACTATAAACATTTGCTAGTTCGCGCATTATCAGAATCTGAGTGAAATGTCGCTGTTACGTCACTTCTCAAAATATCCCGTAACTGTAAAATCTGTGGGTTTTAAGATGTGTTGGTATTCTTTTTCATTTTATAAATTCAGGGAAATTCAAGTTCTGTGAAGTTGCGCGTTAAATCGAAGTGACTGGGCCAATTTTTTTAAGCGCTTTAAACTCTGGTTGGAATGTTTGATTGGGACGAAGGAGATAGATTTTCCTTCGAAGATAGCGATCGTTTTGAAGAAGATTCTTTGTGCTCCTGGATCAGCGAACCAGAGAGCTTGTGCAACAATTGGCGGGGTTGGAAGAGACAGAATGGAAGTGGAAACGGTGGTGTCCATCACTACTATACTTATGGAAAACCAAAGGGTCAGTCAACCACTACTGATTACGACCTGTTCCGTTTGCAAAAACTACGAACGCACCGACTTTATTTTGGTGATACTTTACAGAGGGTCAAGTATTGTCATTGGTGGAAGCATCCGCGAGAGTCGTTGCTTGTCACATTCCTTTTGAAATTGTTGAGCATGTTTGCCCACCAGTTCCAGAACAGTTGCAGCTAAGAATAGCATTTTGGAGTTTCCCCGAAAATGAAGAAGACATACGGTATGTTATTCTGTTGTTTTTCATAGTGAAAAGTGTTTTGTTAAAACACTGCAAGCTTATTAAGAACTATATTTTTGTAAATGGATGTTTTTAGGCTTTATTCTTGTTTGGCAAATGGAAGTGCTGATGAGTTTCAACGTGGAGAACATCTCTTCCGAGCGCGAGCTGTTAAGGACTTGCTGCAAATTGGTACGCTCCAGAAACTCCAAAATGGAATATATGGGAGATCATTGTTCAAATATAGGAATTTTTATCCTCTTTCAGGATTTCATCTAAGCGCAACTGTTATGCCTCCTCAGTCCATTTCTGTTTCTAAAACTGCTTACAATGTTGCCGTCACCTTTGACCGTTGTCGCATAACATCTTGTAGTTGCACCTGCACTAGCACCGCTTCTTGGTGCTCTCACGTGGTCGCTGTATGTTTGCACCGAATTCATCAGCCTACTCAAGTTCGATTAAGAGCGCCAGTGTCTGAATCATTATCCAGACTTCATCGAGATCAGTTACAGAAATTCGCTCAATATCTTATAAGCGAACTACCTCAACAGGTAAGATTAGTTCCGTTCAACTTTGTATTCTTCCTCCTCGGAACTATTGGTTAACGATCCACGTTTCTCCCATTAGCAAATTTTACCTACAGCGCAGCGTTTGCTAGATGACCTACTTTCCAATCAACATACTATAAATTCATTGCCTGGTGCGCCAGGTATGTTCGTGAGAAATTGTCTTAGTTCCGTGCTTAGGTTAATGTTTTCATTAATATTTTAGATCCAACTGCTGGGGCATCAGCGGATTCGCAAACATCTTGGTGTTTGGACGAATCCACTTTGCACGAAAACATTCGAAAGATTTTGATAAAACTGTGCGTGCCCTCTCCGATTGTTTTTAGCGATGTCAATTATCTCTCTTCAACCGCGCCGCCCGCAGCGTCCGAATGGTCTAGTCTGTTGCGTCCACTTCGTGGCAGAGAGCCAGAAGGAATGTGGAATTTGCTGTCGATTGTCAGAGAGATGTTCAGACGCAATGACAGAAACGCCATCCCATTGCTTGCCATACTAACCGAAGAAGTTCTTTCGTGCGATCAGGTATTGTCCGCGTTGACGCCATCGCAAACGGAATAGGACAAAATGTAAAGGAGTGTTTCTTTAGATCCTGGTTTGGTGGTTCAATACCAAAGTATCGCTTCATACTGGCTCGGGAAATCATTGCGGACGTTCCGTTCACAGTAATACTCACGCTTCTCAACACGCTTGTAGCAGCCTATGCGATGAAATTGTAGTTTTATGGAGACTGGCCGCCTTAAATCCCGCCCTCTCTCCTCAGGACCGAAACTCTTTCTTCATTCAACTGCACGAGTGGCACTTAAAGGTTCTGGATAAAGTGTGGAAATTGCGTAATAGTAGTTCGGTAGGAGCGAGCGGTATCAGAAGAAGTGATATCGACGTTTTTACCGGTTTTAAACCTGCCATGGAAGCGTGTCTCTTGGACTGGAGTGATTACCCCATCAGCGGAATTACCTTTCTAGAAGGTGGAGCTCGAAGATGGTATTCTCCGTATTTCCAAGCAAAACCGTCAAGCGGGCCAAATGACCCAAACCATCCGACAATATTGGGGGGTGAAGATTGCAGTCTCGGACATAATCATTGCCGCCGTATTGGACGAGCGATGGACTTAGGACAGGGTATCAGCCATTGGAGCAACCTTCACGAAAGGAGAACGATTCTCATCCACGCTGTACATAACACTCAAAATAACACGACCGTAGCGCCGGGACGCCAGCCAGAAAGCAATCGCAGTTCGCTTAGCAGCGAAGGCTTTTGCGAAAATGATAACGCTGATGGTTCTGACTTAGAAAGATTGGCACCGAGTGGAAGTTACTCTATAGCGGTGGCAAAATCTGAACCGCCGCAAGCCGCGGCTAATGTTGTAGATTTCTCACAACCAAGTACCAGCAGGGCTAATGTTGAAGTCCCTCAGCCTGGTTCGAGCGCCAATAATGCTACCGATGGCTCTAGTATTGCTGGGCAGAATGACTCGAAGCCCTCCGACTGTGAAAATGATTCCGATGGCTCCAACGCCAACCGGTATAGTTGCGCGTTTTTTGGTAGTATAAGGTATCAGTATTCATGGTAAGTTTTTGTAGGAATGTCGGCGATAATAAGGGAGAAGCTAGCGAGTCTCAACAATCAAGTGACGAGTATCAAATGTACTACTACGATCCTCAAGCAAAAATACCAGACAATAAAGAGAAAAAGGAGGAAGAAAAATTTGTCGTGTCTGTAAAGAAAATTGAGGATCCGCTTGAAGTAAGATGTTGCGCTTACGTCGTATGGTATTTATATATAATGTCGCTCGTTTTAGGTCCTATTTGCTAGAGCGGAAGCTCTTCACGCACACGGATATACTTTAGAAGCTTGCACGCTGGCCGTCAAGCTAGCCGAACAGTTGCTGGTCAACCCTCCAAATTTAATGGTGGAACTGCCACCACAAACTGCCCGAGGAAAGAAGGGTCGACGTTTTAATCCGGCTTCCCACCAGATTAGTCTCTTAGCCTCGGCCACCTTAGCCAAAGCCGCGTTTCTCAGTACAGTACTGGCGGAAAATGTTGAGCATCACCATTTGGCTTTTTGCGTTGCTTTGTTTGGTTTGGAATTGGCCCGTCCTCCAGCCTCCACTAAAGCTTTAGAAGTTAAACTAGCCAATCAAGAACAAGATGTCGTACTACTCCTGAAGAAGATACCATTAACTGATAGGGAGCTTAAAGTGGTTAGAGAACGTGCCGAGCAGTTGAGGAATGGACAGCTAAGATCGAGAGGAGAAGCGCTGTTACCTTTAATGCTTGCTAGTTTCATTTTTGACGCTTTAGTTCTCCAAGGTGGGTCGCGCTACTTGCTGTCACCGGTTGTGGACAGAGAGAGAGAGAGAGATGTCAATTTATAATCTGGTATTGCAGGAAATGGTGTGAAAATGGCTCAGCAAACAAATGGCAAGCAATCAGCGGATGAGATTCTAGGATTTGAAGCCGCTGTAGCCGCTTTAGGATTGAAGGCCAATGTTTCAGAAGCTGAACACCCTTTGCTTTGTGAGGGTACACGACGCCAACGTGGAGATCTTGTGATTAATCTCTTGGTCCATTATAAAGATGACCAAGAAAAGCTTGTAAAGGTACGCGCGAGTCTTTTAAAGAATAGCGCCCAACTTTCTTCAACCCACGCCAACATTTGTTTCTTTATGTTTTCAGATTATGGACAAGCTGTTAGATAAAGAAATGCATCAAATGTATAAAGCTCCGGTACTCAATCCGTATCTCTACTCGTCAAGTACTCCAACAAATACTGACAATGCTAGCAATTCTGGTGCCGCGAGTGAAGATTATTCCCCGACTCAAGATGGTAACTCCACCCCTCTCGATGAAATAGAGCAGATGACGAAAAGGTACGAAATTGATTACGGGCACATGGGCGTATGCGACTTGGAACAGCAAACTCAAGCGCTTAGAATTGGGGGTGCCAGTCAAGATGCGGCCGTACACGGAGTTCACTTGAAAGACGGACATAGACGGTAGGAAAACGTCAAACCCTTTGTTAGTTTTAAATTATAAAGATTATTCGCGCTTAGCTTAAGAAACGAAAGAAGCGACGGAGGCTCGAGTCCCGGATGGGAAGAAGATTACAAAGCTTGGGAAGCCAAGTTTCGTTGCACTAATTTTCGAACAACTAAGAAACATTCTGCTGGAATGGCCAGTATCGATAGTAGCGCACCAGAAACCACTTCGAGCGATAATTCCCCGACAGTCGTGCGTCGAAGTACTTGGATTCGAACAACTGGTCCCGGAAGTGACAGTGGAAGTAGTGGAGAGAGCAGCGATTCGTTCGCTTCGAGTTCATCAGGGGATAAAATTACGAGACCAAACAAACTAAGAGATACGGAGAGGTAAGTACATATCGATGGGAGATAGTTCCGCAGTCGTGATTTTCAACATTGCTACTTTAATTTCTTAAGTCCGCCTCAAGGAATACCAATGAGATTCACGACACCTTTTAATCCTGGTGAAGGAATATCTCGTACTATCGTGGCTGGGTCAAAGTTAACACGATCAGTGTATGTACTGATTTTTCATCCATGAGGGAGGATGATTTCAAGATGGGAATAGTAATGGCTTTCTTTGACAGTTTTAATAAAGGAAAGCGAGTGTATCCTAGTGTTCCTAATCAACCCAGTGAGGCCTCGGCCCACTTTATGTTTGAATTGGCTAAAACGGTACTGGTTAAAGCTGGTGGAAATAGTTCCAACGCGGTGTTGTTCACTCAACCATCTTCCAGCCAAAACCATCGCGGCCCGCATAGAGGTCTTCATATGTGCGCGTTTCAAATAGGCCTTTACGCTCTAGGGCTTCATAATGCCGTCTCGCCTAATTGGTTATCCAGAACCTATTCGTCTCACGTGTCCTGGATTACGGGTAAAGTTCTAGCATACCCGACTGACGCTTGTCGACTGTTTTCTTACAATTTGAGCTCGGTTCCTTTAGGTCAAGCTGTCGAAATTGGAAACGCGGCGATTAATTTTTTGATCGAGACTTGGGAGGGGCACTTGACCCCTCCCGAAGTAGCGTCCTTGGCCGACAGAGCATCCCGAGGACGCGATCCCTCCATGGTCAGGGCCGCGGCGGAGCTGGCTCTGTCTTGCCTACCACACGCGCACGCTCTGAACCCCAATGAAATCCAAAGGGCTCTAATTCAATGTAAAGAGCAAAGTAGCGAAATGCTTGAAAGAGCTTGTTTAGCCGTCGAATCAGCCGCTAAAGGAGGAGGAGTGTATCCGGAAGTCTTGTTTGATGTTGCCAGAAGATGGTACGCGATAATTTTTTATAAATTATTTATCAAGTATGTTAAGCTTATAATCCTACGCAGTTATCATACGCGGGTATGTCCTCATTGTCGTAGAGATATGAAGCTCGAGATATATAGCCTATACACGCTACTAGTCACGATGCAAAACGCGGGACATGACAGTCATTTTCTAATTCGTTTCAGGCATGAGCTTTACGAAGAGAGCCTCCAACACCCTAGCTCTAGAATATCGAATCAGCGGTCAACAGCCGCTTCCCACGCCAGTGAAAACATGGTGTCGTTTGCATCCAACAATCAAGCGACGCTGGCAACGTCTGATGTCTGTCCACCACAATCTCAGCTGCCCAACATTGAAAATCGCGGCGCGCTGAATATGGGCCACATGGGGGATGGAGTCGGCCTTCCCATGCCACAACCCCAAGTCGTTCAACAACCTCCGCCACCCATTCAAGTCCTGCCTCAGTTAGCTTGCGCGCCAGTGTCCTACGCGCTGCCCTATAGTCACCCTTACAGTTATCTACCGGGGTTACCACCCTTTCTTCATCCTCCTCTTCCCTTTCATCCGGCTAATTACACCTACGCTCCCATCAGTCACTCTTACTACCCTCCAACACCCGTTACTACGGCTCATTTAAGGCCACCACAGAATACCTCTATATATACTCATTCGCCCGTTATGGGGGTTCCCATGAATCAAGGCTCAATTCAACAACGCTCAGTTCTAACTCTTAACGCTGCCCCTCCCTCCGCCAATAATATACCACAACCACCCCAACCCCAGGTAAGTTCCATCGACAACCCCGTGTATAAGACCAAAGAACGTTTGAATTTCATGTTCGGAAAACTGTTCACTCGAAGGTAAATGGATCTATCCCTCAGTTAAATCAGCGTCAACTCGGATACTTATTATCCGCGTATAGAGTCGGCATGTTAGCCATGGAAACATTAGCTCGAAGGGTTCACGATGATCGTCCACAAGCCAAATACGCTCGTAATCCTCCTTATGGAGAAGATGTCAAATGGCTTTTAGAGGTTGCCAAAAAACTAGGTGCGTTACGCCAGTCTCGCTTGGCAGTTTATATGCTTAAAGTATGATTGTTCGCGCAGGAACATCTTATCTGCAAGAGTTCTGTATATGCACAGTCAACAGTGTGGCCAGTCCATTTATTCTACATGACATTGTCGTTGAAGCTGCTCATTATTTAGCTCGCTCAGGAACAGCCACTCTAACCCAGCCACTGAGGTCCCATCTGTTGACACCACTTATACAGAAATGCCAACAAATGCAAGTCTAATATTCCAACGTTTCATTATATTTTTGCCACTTTCCTCGGGTGTTTAATTAGTTGGGACTCTCAAAGTAATTTTTGTTTCGGACTGACGTTTTAACAACTGGGGCTCTAATCACTATGAGTTTAACTGTACATCAACGTACGCGGCTTACACGCCATGATTAAGCGGTTTGCTAAGAGGGGGGGATTTCGGAGGGGGGGACTTCGGGATTGCGCGGGGGCACGCCGCGATTTCGCCTTGATTACGCCTCGATACTTCATTTGAGCTTCATGCTTGGCGATTACGCGTCAGCCCCTCGGTATCAACTCATCCTAGTGGCATTTCGGAGATGCTGTAATTTTTGTTAATTCCAGGTTCATAGCGTGCACTCACTTCAAGATGTACCATATCACTATGAGTTTAACTGTACATCAACGTACGCGGCTTACACGCCATGATTAAGCGGTTTGCTAAGAGGGGGGGATTTCGGAGGGGGGGACTTCGGGATTGCGCGGGGGCACGCCGCGATTTCGCCTTGATTACGCCTCGATACTTCATTTGAGCTTCATGCTTGGCGATTACGCGTCAGCCCCTCGGTATCAACTCATCCTAGTGGCATTTCGGAGATGCTGTAATTTTTGTTAATTCCAGGTTCATAGCGTGCACTCACTTCAAGATGTACCATATCACCCCGGCCGAGTACGAAGATTTTGTTAGCATCATTCGAAGCGCTCGGTCGGCTTTCCAGATGACGCCTGGTGGAATGGTACAGTTTAACGAACTTCTGCAGAGTCTGCGTCGATCTAAATCTTGCAAGAAGGATTTGTGGTCGAGAATCGCTACTGCTCTGGCGGCGTCAGTTTGATGAAGGGTTTAGATTAGGACGCCACCACTAACTACTATTCTTCTTCTTCTTCTCTCACACCATCTTTCTTCAGTAACTTATACGTTCATTTATAATTTCGCGTCTTTCTTTTGTGTCGTCGTCTAATATAATTATAAGAACGAAAGACTGCTCATATTTTTTTGTTCCTCATATTTAATTTATCGACTGTAAAAAAACACACACACGCAACACCCTTAATGAAGTTAAATTATACCTAATTATGCAATTAAGGTTTTAAAAGAAAAAATCAACAAGAACACCACCAACAAACACCCAACCAGTTTAAGTATTCTTAACTTAATTTTAAACATACATTAATTAATTATTATGAAATATACGACTCATCTTGTACAGATCTTCATCGCGGCATAAACGCTCAGGTTTACGGACATGATGTTTTTTTTTTTTTCTTAGTTTTTAATTTAATAATGAAGAAATAAATATGATAATTAAATAAAATAATTAATTAACCCATGGGGAAGAAACTAATTAAGAAGTATTTAAGAAGAAAAACAGTTACACACGAACATTCACTTAACATTAAAACTTCGTGCTCAAACATTCATTGTACAGAATTTAACGCGTTCATCGGATCATTTTAGCGTCGTCTGCTGGCTGGTGACTAAAATCTTAAATACCTACCCCCCTCGCTCCCCGCCGTTTGATATGCACAAATTAATTAATTAATTAAATAATTAATTTAAACAAGGCCATGCGGTGAAAATGTGCAAAAAAAAAAATCCTGTCTTGTAAGGTAAGAGTGCTGCTGTTTATGTCTAATATCGTGTTGTTTAATTCTTCTATAAATCATAAACTTGGCGGGATTTTTACTAACTCTCTCTCTCTCCCATCCCATCTCATTTTCCCATCCCTGGGGGGAAAGAAATGTTTTTAAAAACACACTATTTTGGGTATGGTGTGGAATTAATTGATTGAGATAGTTCTATAGTGGGAAAAAAAAAATAAAAAAAATTTAAAAATTGTAGGACCTAAATGTTTTTCCGTGTATCTTCAATTATTTGCGCTAAAAAAAAAAAAAAAAAAGGTTTTCGGTATATTAACGCCGTATACAGTTCGTGTTTATTTTGATATAAATATATATAATGAATGAATTTACCGGAAAACTTAAAAAAAAGATATTAAATAATTGTGTGAGTTTAAGATGATACAGTATTTTCGTAACACGCTCACTGAAAAAAAAATAAAAAAATAAAATAAGAAATAATCCAATCATGCAAAATTGTTCCGATATAGAAAAAAAAAGAAAATCCAATTTTTTTTTTCTAATTGTGGTTAATGTTTCAAAAAAAAAAAAAAATAAGAACGTAAACGTTTGCTATTCAATTTTGCATGCAAATTAGACTAGAAAACTAATCTTTTTCGTAAACGTTTTCGCATTATAAACAAATAAAACGATGCTTAAATTCGCCGCCGAGTATCGGATATGGTTATTATTACGAGTGTACATATTGTATTTATTATAAATGTTAGTTTTAATGAATATTTTCAATCATTTTTAACGCCCATTTATTTTTATTTTTTTTTCTCTTTATCTCTCGTGTTGTTGTAGGGTCGATTAGGTCATATCATGAATCTATATAACTATGAATATACAGCTGCGTTAGGCTGTCTAACCTCTCGATAAGGTTTGGGCGGGGCTTAGCGAAAGGAGATATCAGTCACGTGTCTGCTAGTGTTACGAGCGGGAGAAGGGAGGGGGAGTCCGGGGGTGTGTAAATTCGAAACGTCACTTCCTCTTGTCTCGTGATTGGCTATTAGAGCTACGCAAAACGCGTCAAAGCTAGGAGGGTAACACCCAAACCAAATCGACATGATAGAAGGGGCATATGATAGAGCTGTATATTCATAGTTATATAGATTCATGGTCATATTTATTCATTACCGGTTTATGGTAAAATTATTTTAATTATTAGACCTATAATTTTTTTTTTTGCTTGTGACTTAAGTGTTTTACAAGTTCGAGATGACTTTAATATGGGTCTATAAATCCCTACTTATTTAGTTTAATATGGTAGAATGAAAGGCTGAACAGAAATAACAGAAAGAAAGGTAGTCGGGAGAGTATCACGTCAACGAAAAATATATACTGCGATATGTTTGATTTGATTTAAACTCGCGTAGTATCTATATAAGTTCATAAGATATGATCAAGAAGTTATATCAGTATCTCAGAGAGAAGGTATAAGATGCCTTTGTATTCGCGCCAGGCCATAGTCCCAGTCTCCCTTTCAAAATACAAGGGGGGACGTAAAAGGAGGCGCCGGGCTATTTCGCTGCCTCTCCTCAGTCGGAAAATATGACTGTAATTTTCGTCACTCGCGTCGTCGCGCTGACGTGAGTTTTCAAGAACCAATGAGATGCTGGCTGGTTGTAATTTAGAGACGGGGATTGACTCCGGACCTACGTAACGTTTGGACTGGAGATAAAGCTGGAAATCTGGCGAATTTATACCTTCTCTCTGAGATACTAGATATAACTTCTTGATATGATCCTTAAGTTTGTCACTGGTTACAAACTGGAGCTTCTTGTCATTAGTGACGTAGGTCATAGATTCTCGTGAGGCGCTGTCAAAGGCTTAGTACAGACTAAACAGGAAAATGGACTTCAAAACCGCGTGTAGTCAATTCTCGCTCGTCGTTCTTGAACTAGCTCGAGCTCTAAGTCTCTCAGTAGCATTACGAAGTATAGGTAGTGTCATACTTATGGAACATATCTTATAAACTTATGGTAGTATTAATGCGCGGGCTATGGTTTGCGCTACAAAAACCTATAATCTCCAAGAGCCAAAAATATTCTAACGCGTCAAAAGCTGAGCTATGATGTATAAAGATGACGTCATCATACTGGTCACTACCGAAGCCGTTCATTAATACCTCCTTAATGCCAAACTACGTTCTGTTACTTCTATTTGCCTTTAATAGAACCAAAAAAAAAACCTTGTTACCGCCAATATGTTCGTGAATTATAGACCAGGCAATGAAAAACTTGCATAATTTTTTAAAATTTAGATTAAGAAGAATCTATTGGTCATATGAATTGTTATTTTAACTAAAATTGTTTAAACCTCAACTCCCTCCGCGACTGTTGATAAAAAATAATTAAGTTAACACTGGGATTTGTATTTTATATATTTTTTTTTTCGTAAAGTGTTTTAATTATAAAACCCCATAAATATCGCTGTGTTTGATAATAATGAATTTTACTTATGATGTATATGACTATACTCTTCGTATAATAGTATCATTTGTTGATGTTTAAAGCTTTTTTTTCTACAGGATCTGCCAAGTTGCAGAAAAACGTGTGCCTAATATATGTGTTTGTTTTTAACTAATAAAGAATGAACTTTTTCCCCAAAATATTGTTCCGATTAAAGAAAATAGTAGGCCTAAACAAAAATGAATTAAGCTTGACTGTCTGTGACATTCCCGGAAAGGGTTCGGTCCTTAAAACGGGTCCCACTGGGGAATGGGCTATTTTATAGACAAATTCGGAAATTACAACCTTACGGGTCCCACTGGGGAATGGGCTATTTTATAGACAAATTCGGAAATTACAAACAGAGAAACCAACACACAGGGGCTAGACCGAGGGGTCCGTCATTGCCAAAAAATCCCGTACGCTCGGGGAAAAATCCAAAAACAAATCCAAAATTCCAGTGAAAATACAAAAAGGATTTTGTATTTTTTGAAAAATCCGAAGATCTTTCAAAAGTTTCAAAATATATAAAATTATGTAAAAAATCCAAAAATCCACCGAAAATCCAGAAAAAAATCAAAAAATACCGAAATTTTTTTAGAAAATCCACAAAAAAATCCAAAATTTTGTGAAAATCCACAAAAAATCCAAAATTTTAAAATTCACAAATCCAGGAAGACGATACAAATTACAGTTTAAAATACAAAATCCAAAAAAAAAAATACAAAATCCAGAAAAAATACGAAATCCCAAAACAAATTACGAAATCCCAAAACAAATTACGAAATCCCGAAAAAAATACAAAATCCCGAAAAAAAAATACAAAATCCCGAGAAAAAATATGAAATTCCATGAAAAAATTCAAAAACACAACGGTTTTTTTTTTTGAAAATCCTACTGGATTTTGGATTTTTGTAAAAAATCCATTTAAATAAAAAAAAATACGTAAAAATCCCGTACGTTTTTTTTCGAATGACGGACCCCTCGGGCTAGACCGCCATTGGGGTATTCTCCCTCGTGCCAAGAAGCAACCCCATACGGAGCCCGAGACTACACGCGGAAGGCTAACCAACTCGCACTGCGTCTGACGTAGCTTCTTGGTGAGATGGAGAATACTCCACTGACGGTCTTGCATGTGTTGGTTTCTCTGTTTGTAATTTCCGAATTTGTCTATTTGGCCTAGATGGGGGAGAACGTGATGGTAGCTGGTAAGATGTCGCAGACATTAGTCACAGATAAGTGACAGTCGCAAGAAGCGCCTTAAATTTGGAAAACGCTTTCTCGGTGGTCCCTATTTAAGAATGGTTTTCCCTTTTCCCCTCAAAATGGCGGAGAGCTTTACATAGTAGACTTCAGTTAGTTTAGTGGGTCCTGATGTTTAATAGGGGAGATTTTCGACCCAAGAAAGAGCTCCCGGAAGAACCCCAAATAATTAGGAAGTAGCTTCACTGCGGGGTTATCCATCTTGTTTAAATTAACAAACAATACGTCAATACAGTAAAATTATTTTAGAACAGCCCACTCATAAAATCTAAAAATTAAACCGCCCAATATATTTCGGGTACGAATGACGCATACTTAGGGTCTTTCCCAGAACAGTTTCCCCGTTAATTTTTACCAGAGTAAATATAGAAAGAGTCTAGAAGAACCTCACTATAGGTAGAGAAAGTGACATCTAATTGAATACGTGATATAATTGTCCAATCCGAAGTTGATCGTGTTCTAGACTCGTTATATATTGACTTTGATATTTAAGGGGGAGGCCTTTTAAGGTAGAAGTTTTTTTTATTTGTACTATGTACGATTTATTTCCTCTATAATATTTTTACGTCGCAAACTTTCCTCTAGGATATCAACCCGCGGCCTCCGAAAAAAAAAAAGAATATCTGTGAGAATAAATTTCATTTAGTTGCAACAGTGACGCCGCGATAATAAAGTTTATTCCTTGGTTGCAATCATAGAATGATGACGAAGTAAAGCTGCAGACTACCAACGTCAGACCTCGTGCAATATATTCGCGTGAAGGTTAGGTATTTAGTTCTTTAGATCAAGCCATCAGTTGGTTTTAAACGTTGATGAAAAACACCTCTTTACAAAAAAAAAGTTATAACAATAGCGAATATCGTATAGTTCAAAGGTTAATTAGCTTTATCAGTTCGTCACGTGATCTTTTCCCGCGATAATCGGTTCTGCTTGTTAAAGATAAACGTAGCGAAGAAGGAACGCCATCGTATTTTATTCTAATATTTAACCGTAACAGCTCGAGTGTAAATTAGTTCGAAATCAAGGTCTTTTAGCTCGAAATTATCGGAGCGTTTACATCAACCGTAATTCGGAGGTTCATTTAAATTATTCTATAAATGTAAGTTTTTCTATGCCTGCCTGCCTTTTGTGTGTGGTTATTTTTTAACCAAGATATACCTGTACATATACTACTACTTAAAAAATATTCGTTCTTGTTTGTTACCTGAGAAAAATATCACGTGTTGGTTATAGGTGCAAAGGTCTAGGTTTTTACCTGTCTATATAGTCGTAGGCGTAGCGCGTAGTGTACAGTTCGAACTATACGCTTAACTTTTATCCCTGTTCGTAAGTACAAACGCACTTTTTGAATTTATATTATTTAAAAGGAGATATATTACTACGGGAAGTATGAGGTTTTCGTTATGAAACGTTTAATTTCGTATTCAGGAAGAATTTCGAAATTTTTCCGTTCAATAAAGTGTGTTTGTTCAATCTAAGCGAAGATAGCATAAGGGCACTATATTTTGATAAAGAAAATATGATATATACAGGGTGTTTTAGAGTTGACAATTAGCTTCGGGATTAATATTTGTGATAAAAAGGTATTTCATTGTTTGAACTTTGAAGGGTGGTAAAGGAACAGTATCCTCAATCGACTCTAGGATGTATGAGACGGGTATCACGTTTTTATAGTCTGATTTAAATCATTAAAAATCGATCTTTGTTCTCGGGTTTTGGTTTTAGTTACATTTCAGTTTCTATATGAAGCTATTTGTGAATCATTTCCGTACCACATTGAGACCTAGCTTTGACTTAATTCCAGTCCTATCATCATAGTTCAATCCGAAGTTCAGAAACTCCTCCCACAACTACAGGTATCATGGGAGCACCATAGAAGTTCTCTGTTTGTAAAACCGCCCGCATAGGGATAAGCAGTCTTTCGCCTCTTTCTACTGATAGTATCATAGTAAACTCATAATAGAAATCTTCTGGAAAATTCACAGTAAAGGTTTTTTCTGAGAGGAAGGCAAGGCTAGCAGTTTGAACCAGTGCACTGAAGTTTAAGCTGAGAGGGGAAGGAATTTTCTATAGCCCCTTTAGTGAATTCAAACTAAAGAATATTCGAGTCTTCGTCGTTATCCAGTCTAGCATGAACGATATCGATGGAGGTTTAGGAAGCGCTAATTGGTATCTAAAACAGTTCCCGCCTTAGGATAGCCATATCCATATCTCGCACATATGCGCAATGCATGTACTGAGTGCAGAACCGTATTTCACGGAATCCAGTCTTACAGCTACGTAGATACGCCATAATTCCTACCTCTGTATTGTCTCGTTATTGAGTACTTACCAACAACCCGATAATTAGAAAAACAACTAAAACTAATCATATTCCAGTGCATTAACTATGCTTCCGATTAAGTTCAAAAGCGATTCAATTTACCTAACCCCGCTCGGGTTTTTCCATAGAAAGATATCGCCAACAGGCCCTTTCCCCATGCAAATATTTACGAGCTCCAAACTCAGTTCCAACTGTTCCAACCTTCCTTGCATTAATTACTAGCAGAGAAACCAACACACAGGCGGGAGGCCGCCCTCCTAGGTTATTTAACTCACGCCAAAAGGTAACGCCAGACGGAGCCATAATTCACTACACACGCGGGAGGCTAGCCAACTCGCACTGCCTCTAGGGGTGACGCACCCCTACGCCCAGTAAAGTTCTTTTCACCTAAGTCAATCATGGATTAACTAACGCTAGTTAATCCATGAGTCAATAATGGAATGATCTATACTCATACCAATCTTAAATATAAGAAATAACATTGTTTCTAAGACTGTAACCTACTACAATTATCTAATCTCATATAGGCTCTCCCTCCATTTGCTTCTATATAATTGTTTTATAGCGTTTTAAATATTTCCCTAATCTTTAATTTCAGATCATGAGTGGGTACCCGCAAGCCCCATACAACCCGTACCAACAGCAGGGTGGCGCTCCTCCCCCTCCATATTTCCCGGTAAGTGATTTTGATGACCTACAGTATGGCTTAACGCGTCAGATTAGCTCAAAATGAACTTACCTTGTCTCTCCTTAGAGCAGTTGAATATTATTTTTCATCCATTTTACAAAACGAAAAACTCAGGACTATATCCCTAAATTTTCCCGAAATCTTTGCTCCGCTACTCTGTCACGTTCACGACCGTTTCCGCGGTAAAAATGCGTGATATTTTCGCAATGACACTGTACCTTCACTGTTTCGCGCTCCCATACTGACCTTCCACCCGGGTTTTTTCCCCTTCCAAGGTCGCTTATAAACTTTCCTAAAAATAGTATCTTCATGTCAAATAACAGTAAGAACAGGGATGTAGAAGGGTTTCCTAGCCTTTGGTAGTGGTCGTAGGGTGAGGGTAACGCCGATTATTGTGGGCCATTGTAAGCCCCCCCCCACAATGTCGCTAGGAATGTTGGTAGTTTCAGAAGTTAGTTATGTGAAGTGGAAAAGTCGTTCTTCTGGAATTACAGTCTTAAGTTTTATATTGATAAGAACTAAAGTACCTTTTCTTTCATTATCAATTAGCAGCAACAGCAGCCTCCGCCGCAAGGATATTATCCTCAACAACCAATTGGACAGCAACCAGGACCTTATTACCCTCAACAACCTACTACAGTGTAAGAAGGCTTATTTTAGCGTTGAAATAAAGATTTCAGTTAAGGTTGGGCGTCGCTGGGTGTGGGGAAAGCTGTGTGATTGTTAACCCCACGGTTAAGGGTGTGTTGAAGATGCAAGGTCAGATTTGATAGCCACCGTCCCGAGGGGCTAGCCACTGAACGAAGTTGATGTACACGCTATAACTTTAATAGTACTAAAAGGATTACGCGTAATCTTAAAAAGCCCAAGTTTTTTTTTTTCTATACAAAAGGGATTACTTGGTATCTGGCATTGGAAGTGATAAAATGATTACACGTAACCCGTATTTTTAGTATGGAGGTCTCAGAGTGATTAGCCTCTCGGTATTTCCAAGAAGTGGAAATAAATAACACGTGTCTATAGGTAGCTGGAATAAAGAAGAGAAACTAGTATGGGAATAGAAAAGTAGCCTTTGTATGTGCATTGCACGGATGTTAAGGACCATGATGGCCATTTGGTTGTTCTTTCGTTTCCGGTTGTCTCTTATTCGTTCGCCTTTGGTATTGGCTCTGTTTTGACGTCAAAACCGGAAATGGAAATGACGCTTTTACTCGTAAACAACTATCGATCTACCTTCTATTCCAATTCTATTATCTTTGCTTGCTTCTGGTAAACACTTAGGAGGGGTGTGAATAGGCGATAGTCCGTTTTCTTTAAACACTTATCTTTTCAAGTAGACAAAATTTCAATGCGAATTTTATCAATTTCTGATAAAATCTAGGCACTACGCTTGAGTTCTATATTTTATTAAGGTTTTCTGAGTATTTAATTGGCATCCCACCCATTAATTTTAAATGCTTAAATATTTAGAATTGTGCAAGAGGATAGACGGAACAACGACATGGCCAAAGATTGTTGTTTGTGCGCCCTCTGTATGGCTCTATGCTGTTTCTGTTGCGCTGATTAATCACCCGAGTTCCATTGTTCGAGTTAACCTTTTGTATATACATTTTAACAGTTAAAGTTAATCCTAATAATGTTAATTTGTTTGGATATAGCGCGAAAAAAATGTATATTTTTAGAAGTTAAAATTTTTGTATGAATAATTTAAAATAAATTGTAAAAATTTTGTCGAAATATGTAGTTCAGTCGTCTTTGAAAGCGTTTCAAATGCAGGTAATCGAACGCGATGACCTCTGAACCTTAAAATGAGATTTCTAAAGAATCCCCGCAGTGAACTTGACCTTGACTAAAGTGTACTATGAGGCCACTCCTAACTCTAGGTCCTCAGAGCCGACTTTCAAGTCGAATAAATTACCACCTCGACCATAAACCGAGGAGTGTCAAGTATTTTTCATTTACTTCTTAATCCCTTTAATCAAAAGTTTATTATATAAACTTTTGCTTTAATGTATAAAATATATAAGCGTGTTCTTAGGTACTTCATTCAACCAACCCTGCAAAACGGATTTCGACATTCAAGTCAAACAAAAAACCCATACAACACCTGAGAACGTAGGTATTTAGGTTTACTGATATAGACCATTTCGTAAAATACATACAGAGAAACCAACACAAGGGTGAGACATTTAAGTTGAGTGAGAAGTACATCAGATCGTTCTAAGTCTTACTACAGCTCTGGCAGCACTTTTCGAATCGAAATCTCTCTATTAAAGTAGTCACCCTCGCGCTAAGAAGCAACGCCAGACGTAGCTCGAGTTCCCTCCACGTGCGAGGCTAGCCAACTCGCACTGACTCTAGCGATGTTTCTAGGCAAGAGAGAGAGTACCCTAATGGCGGCATCGACCCTGTGTGTTGGTTTCTCTGTATGTAATTTCCTAAATGGTCTATGACAATCTATTTCCGTTTTATAACGTTCTGGAGAGTTATATGGGTTAATGGTGAAACTAATATTATAATTATCCTTCAACGCCTTATCTTATTATCAAAAAAAGAAAAGATAAAATTCGTAGGTACAATCCCGGTTGCCGAGGTATTTACAGCCGATAAGAAATGATTGACGTTTCATAGGCATATATAGTTTTTTATCACTTTAAAAACGAAATTTTTGTCATATCCGCCTGAGGCTCACGCTCATCTTATTTTAAACCTCATCTAAAACATAAAGGTCGCGAATGTTGCCTCAGTGGTTGACGTTATCGTTAATTGAATAGTAAAAGTAGTACAATGGACGAACGTCCAAGTCGAAGTTACGGTCTTAGCGGAAGCGGATTGACGGATTTCAGCGATGACGGGCGAAAGAAGAAGATAATAATTATAGTTGTGTTAAGTGTAATTTTAATCGCTGTGGCCGTTACTGTACCAACTGTTCTGTTAACTATGAAGAAAGAAACCAATGAACTTCCGGTTGGTGAAACGGACAGAATCGAATGCCCCTTTATGGGTGAGATGTTTTGAACGAATTTTAAGTTTAAACTTGCTTATTAGTCGAGCTGATCTGTAAAAACATAACCAAAACTATGTGACGCACGAATTGTTTGAAAATTTTCAACAGTGACGTAGCTTAAATCAGACACGTTTATATTTTGATCCCTACAATTCTTGGCCTACTCGTAGCGTATATTTAATAGAAGTAGCCTTACCTTTCTAGGTAATCCGTCATACGACGAATGTATAAAAAAAGGCTGCCAATGGAGTCCAGCTTCGATGGCTCCAAGCTGCTTTCTTCCCAAAAAAAGCAATTATGTTGTGACTGGACCCAAAATAACTAACAGGGATGGATTTATAATTCCAATTGGATACTTCTCCAATGTCACTCTCTTTGGGTCACCATACTTACAAGCTCAATTCAAAGTGTGGTATCAATACAGTGATCAATTAGCGTTCGAAGTGAGTCTATTATTATTGTTGTTGCTGATGGTTTCCCAATCTATATCTCAGCTAATTGTTTTGAGAAACAAATTGAACACAAATGCAAAAAAAAAAAATAAATAAAAAAATCGTGCGAAGCTTTTTCCAATATTAAAGAAAAAGATATGAGAAATCTGTCCGGTGATACCACCATAAGTTTATAAGATATGTTCCATAAGTATGACACCTCCTATGCTTCGTAATGATAGAGACTTACTGAGAGCTAGTTCGAGAACGACAAGCGAGAATTAACTATACTCGGTTAATTTTGCAGTCCATCTTCCTATTTAGTTTGTAGTAAATCTTTGACAGCGCCTCACCAGGCGTCACTTTGCGACAATCTAAGACATCTCACCTACATCACTTCATGACAAGTTCTCAGTAGCTAGCGAGAAACTTATGGTACATATATTATGAACTTATGGTACCAGTTATTGAACTCAGTTTGTCGTATTTTTTTAATATTGGATACATGGTTAAAATTTGAAATATTCTGTATTTTACATAAATATAAAATTCTGGCGTCGTCTTGTCTTTTAAAGATATGGCTATCAAATAAATAAATTCGATACATAGTTGATTGATCTTGCATAAGTTGAAATGCCTAAAGTTACAGTTTGCGTAATGCTCAACTGTTTTGCCCAATTAAAAAATATTTCAGATTTCATTTGACAATTCTACTCATCAAAGCGTACCAACATCCCTTCCATTTACTCCTATTTACGAAGTCATTGTGGATGATGAAGTTGCGACTGAATTTAATTTCGTCATAAGAAGGAAAGACGATAATGAAACAATGTAAATATTTCTATAGATTAATATTTCTAATTTTATTTGAGCGATAAAAGTTGAAATGAAACTTCTAGATGGGATTCGAGTATGAATGGATTAATATTGGAAAAACAGTTTCTGCAAATATCGACGCATTTAGCCTCGGAGAATATATACGGGTTAGGAGAAAATGACCACCCTCATTTCAAGAGAAAATTGGATTATAAATCATGGACGATTTTTTCTCGCAATTCCGATATGGTTAATGTAAGAAAGTAGCTAAGAACGCCTTTAAGACTTGAGAACGTTTCTTAGTCTCATGGGTCGTTGCACGCTTGCCAATATGGCAGCCATGTTGTTCTACCATTGAAAGTTCTCGGGTAACTTTGACTCAGGCATTGTTTCATAGAGATTTAACTTTTAGAAAAAGGCAAATTTTGGTGGATTTCATCCCTTTTATTTATGTTTGGAAAAATCTGGAAAAGCGCATTCGGTTTTATTTGATAATACCCACGCTATTGGTAAGTTAGGACTAATAAAACAATTCGGCAAAATATGAAAGGGGCACGGGGAATTCTTTTTCTGAGCACCGCCATAGTTCTTATACATGTGGGCGGAACTTACTAGAGTACCCACCCACATCTCAAAGTTATATCCTTATACCTTGGAGACTTGGAGAAAGGGATTCCTGGCGTCGCTTCTATTTTATTTCTTAAGATGTTCATTGAATACTTTTCAGAGTATGTTTTGCTTCCAACACCTGGAATAACTTTTAGAACAATCGGTGGAAGCTTAAAATTTGTTTTTTTCCTTGGAAACTCTCCGAATGAAGCTGTACGGTTATCTTCCGACGTAAGTTAATGAACTTTAGTAATGATTATTAGCAATTATAATGATTATTGTTTTGATATTTTAGATTCTGGGAAAACCGGCTATCATTCCATATTGGTCATTGGGATTTCAAATCACGCCTAAAATAAGCTACGATTATGTAGAATTCAAAGCTGTTGTTGAAAAAGTTAAAAGTCTTATACCACTGGTAAGATTAAAAATTTAAAATTAGGAAATAATCACTTTTAAATTTGGATAAATTTATGTTTAAAAGGACGTGGTTTATTTAGACCCTATACTTTGGGATAACGGCAAAGTCTTTGATAAACAACATATCAAAGATGGGATATTTGAGTACGTTAAGACTCTGCATGAAACCCATGGAATCAATTTTGTCATGACGCTGGTAAGTTTCACTTTATCTAGTTTCTAGAAATTAATGAACCCTTGAAGTTACTATTCGTTTTCATTTAAGGATCCAGCAATAACGACGCAAGAGTACAACGCCTTCGAAAGCGGTTTAAAAGCTGACGTATTTACTAAATGGTCAGAAGAAGTGGCGGCCCAGATTGAGGATGATTCTACAATTGAAGATTGTAAAACGAATAGCTCTCTTCTGAAGAAGTACGTTCTGGGAACTGTAAGTATAATCGCGCCCAATTAGTTGTCTACATAAACCTTTAAAGCGTAAGTATGGGTCTACCTTAAGGCTTACAGTATCGCCATTGACTATGCGACATCTTCGTTAAAATGTTTCTCCTTCAGACTTGATTGTAATAGAGACAAGGTTTACTGCAATATTCTTCCTTAGTCGAGTCGGGTTACGGATAGAGTTGGAGATCAGAGTAGGCGCTCGTGTCTGTTTCCAGTATATCCGTGACCAAGAGAAGCATACCACCACGAGACGTCTCTCTACCGTTTTGTAAAGGATTCGTGCTCTTAGGAAATATTCCTTAGACCCATACTTATGGACGTATGATAAGCTTATGAATGTTACTAATCACAGTTATTTATGGCATAGAGAGAACCAGAGAGAGGTAGTCAGGGAACAGTGGCCTTTCCTGATTTTTCGAAACCTGAAACACGAACTTGGTGGCTGACACTTATGAAGAACCTTCGACAATCTTTAGTTTTCGATGGAGTGTACTTGGTAATTTAGTATTTGAATTTTAATTTAGTTTGTATTAATTATAGATAATATCTTGGCTATGAAATAGGTAGGAAACGAACCTTTCAGCAATGGAACTGATACAAAGTGTGAGGGTGAAAACTGTTGGACTTTACAATGTCCCGATAGCGAGTGGGATAATCCACCGTATGTCCCGGGTAATACTGCTTAATAAAATGTTTTTCTGGAGACTTTTGACAGCGTCTTGTATACTTTGCTCTAATGGTAGGGTTATTTTGAAAGGTGGAATAGGAAAGCTTAGTGATGGTTCTTTATGTATGTCCGCTACACTCGGAGACCAGTTGCACTACGAAGCTCATAACTTGTACGGAATGAGAATGGTTGCAGCAACAGTGAAGTAAGTATCATTTTTAAATAAATTTTAAAATATTATGCTGTACTAAGTCGTAAAAGACAATTGTTACGTTAGTAAAATATACATTTTACGTTTTTTAGCTATTTTAACGATCGCTCAGAACGAGCATTCGTTATTTCTCAATCATCAACGCCGGACAAAGAAACGGGAAATCCAGTTGGTCAGTGGTTACCTTCCCAAGAACGTTCGTGGGAAGGTTTACGAAAAACTATTGTGGGTTAGTTGGTTGATCATGAAAGTATTCCGTAACTTTTATTTTATCAGTACTATATATTTCAGGGTTATTGGATTTTAGTTTGTTCGGTATACCATACGTAAGTTGTAATAACGCTAAATAAAATATTGAAGCAACACTCTGACAAGGTATTCCCTTCTCTACTGTGACGTCAATAAAGAGATATGATACAAGATCCTTTCACATCCTTAAATATCATCGCGCCACCACAAGAAGTCTGAGTGTCGCTTCTATGTTTTTTGTTTTGTTATATTTTTTAAGAAAATGGAGTTTTTAAATATAAAACTTTGCAGGTTGGAACCCAAATTTGCGGTGATGGAAAATTAACCCAAACCGATCTTTGTAAAAGATGGATACAGTTGGCGGCCTTCTATCCGTTCATAAAAGTCGACGTCAGGGATTCCAATTCAGTATGTACAAATTGAAGAACCCAAAAGAGATCTCAGAACTTACAGAAGGCCTTCATACGTTCTCAAACCTTAAATGGGTTCTTGACTCTATTAATCTTTTCTTTTCAACAACAAATGGATTTTTTTAACTAAATGTAATTTTATTTTAGATTGATCAAAATTTATCCGAAAATGGGAAAGATGCATTATCAACGAGGAAAAGTCTATTACCTTATATTTACACAACATTTTATCGATCTCATTTGTTCGGAGATCCTGTCATCAGACCTCTATTCTACGAGTATTTATTATCAAAAACAAATATAATTAACTTAAATAAATACAAATCTTATAATAATATTTCAGATATCCAAACGATGAAAATGTTTTTTCCATAGATAAACAATTTCTTTTCGGTGAAAGCATCATGATAGCGCCTGTCTTAGAAGAGGTAGTTTCATTACTGTTATTCAGTATGAGGAAAAACTAAATCTCTTAAGCTTAAATTTTACAGGGGCTAACAAGCATGGATGTCTATTTTCCCAACGACACGTGGTACAGGATGAGAAAACTAACGGTAAAATTCATCATTCAAACCCATTGTTCAAAACCAAGAGAGTTCTACTTTTCAGAGTACCATTGTAACCTACCCAACTGGACAGTACAGCCAAGTGGGTGAAATTGTAGATATACCGGTTTTTGTTCGAGGAGGAACTATTTTTGCCTCCCACTCGGATGAATTAACAAAAAATATCGCGGGAAAGTATGTTAAATAACACTTAAAATTCCAAGGAATCTTAAAATAAATATAATTTCAACCATTTAAAAGCCGAGAAGAACCGTTTATCCTCAAGGTATTCCCTACTAACGGTCATTCCTCTGGTTTTCTGTTTTGGGACGACGGAAAATCGAAAGGTAAGCCATTTTATTATTATCAGAAGTATATAATATTTCTCTTCGAGAGAAGTGTACCACAAAGCGGTGGGGTATGCTTACCCCTTCTGTTGTTATTGAAATTATCAATCTGAGTAATGTTCTTATTGCAGATACATTGAAAACTGCACGATACTTGGCCTTTAATTTTACCCATATTATGGTAAGTTTTAAATTTAAATTATGTATATATTTAAACGCTTATCAAGTACACGTGTATTTAAATTTAGTGTGAAGTTAATATTCAACGGACCGACTTTTATAATGACTTTAAAGGGAAAATCGTTATTTCAAAAGTAATGGTTCATGATTGTGGTAATGCTCAATCTGTGACCATTAACGACAAACCCGGCACAGTTGATCATTACAGCGCGAATCACAAGGTAAAATCAAATGCAAATAGAAACAACAGAAAGTAATAAGGCACTTGGGGGTGGGTGGAATGACGAGAAGTCACGGTTTCTTTCTGTTTCTTCGTTCGACCAATCAGCGCTCTAATATTACCATAACTGTATCGGGAGGTTGACCCATAAAACGCTTAGAGCGCATGCACCTTTTAGTTACATGGAACTGATGGAAGAGGCATAGTAATTCGGTTTGCCCACGCACTCGCTCTAGTATTCACGGGGAATAAATATTTTTTTCGTTGACTCAGCGGCAACGTGAATCACCCCCGCGCTCTAATTACTTTCTATTTTTTTCTATTTGCTTGTGAGTATTATAAATTATGTGAGTTTCAATTGCTGAGTAAAATTTAGATCCTATTGCTGAATGTTGATGTCGATTTAACTGACGACGCGACGTCGGTGTGGACAATCAAATGGAGTTCGGGAGGCTCTTGTTTGAGAGCCGAGTATACTGACCCAAGATCATTGCCAGATGAAACATAATACTTATTTAAATACAAGACTATTTATTTTACAATTTTATAGTTAATTATCATTAAAATCACTACTTATTTTAGAAGATCAAGCCTGTCAATTACTCGGCCGCTTTTTACTCGATCCCCAAGTTTTTCGTATGGTTGGATGGGTGGCAAATAGGACTATAGGGAGCTAACAACTGGCTAGGGGGAAGAGATAGTCTGACGTCACGCAGCCCCCCTCTGGTTGGCATTTTCGCGCGCGTAGAATACTGTTTCCAACCGTTAGGGGGGATGAAACTCCAGTAAGAGATAGGAGGGTGTGACGTTTCAGGGTCAGAATTGTTAGCTCCCTATAACCAGGGCCGGATTGAGCTATTTTGCACTCGGAGGCCGTGATAATGTGCCCCCCCCCTTAGGTCGGAAAAAAAGGAACAGGAAATGTTGCTAAGGGGGAATATTTTAACTCAATTGCGCCCCCAACAAGCCTCACGCCCGGGGGTCAGGCGCCCCACCCCCTTAGAATTATAAGTGAGTTCGGGACATTTTGAATGTAGAATGTGTGGAAAAGATTAACGGAAGAAATAGTTAACGATTGATTAGTTTTGACTGGGTTTGATGTGATATATATTTTTTGTAAAGAGATATTTTTTTAAAGGGATAGTCATACACCCTTTAGTAATGAAAAGATTTATATATGGGAGAACTTGGCAAGCAAAATATTTAAATTAAACAATAAATATTTATTTTAGAAGAAATGAATTACAAAAAGGTTACATAATATTTATATTAGCAAAAGTGAAGTTTTTATTACTGCACTGGTCCTACATTTTGCCCAGTGTTTTGTCCCACTAGTGTGTTTAAGATAGATTGCAGAAAAGTGATGAAGGATTGAATAGTGTCTTCGAGCTGCAAAAGTACGTTACGCAAAAGACCGGAAGTATCTCCTGAAATACCCAAGGCACCGGGTACAGCAATGTTTGCGCCACCGCCAAGCAGGTTGTTGCTGAAATATTGATCATTTTCATTAACTTATACTGTTAACACGGTACTATCAAGAGTAAATATGTTACTAAGAGTAAGAGTAAGAAATCTAAAAGACCTGACTGACTAACAAATAACCAACCCAAAGCCCAAACAGCGTTAACTAGGAAGATGAAACTACGGGCTAAGTCGGCTCCCCATTTCATACAAGGCTCTGTGTGTGTGGGACCCAAGGGCCAGTTCCCATTAGACCCAATGGGTAAGACGGCCCTGATGACTTCCCATTAATATTTCGTGCTAAGATCCCATTGGAAAAATAGATATCCATAACAAACAACTCTCGCTGTATGTCATGAGAATTCCACGAGCCATAAATGTTACTAATGAAGCTCGAGGACGTGAATCACGTGATGTATCCACGTAAGACATACTGACAAGATGTTAGTACGGGTTCAGGAGAATTAGAGGATCACCTGCAAAATTACAAAAGAACTTTATATCTTGGCTAATGACATAAATATTTATATTTTGTAATAAATATTTATTGTAACTCGAATGAAATTAATACAAAAAAGGTTGCATTGCGTTAACATTAGCCAAGATATAAAGCTTTTTCTACCGCGCTGTTTGCGGTTCCGTTTCTGTCCCTCCTGGCCCAAATGGAAATATTTCTCCTTCTTCGAGTTCTTGCCCCTTTATTATGATACTCAGAATATCTTGTAGATAAGTGATAGTTGTTTGAAGAATATCCTCAAACTCCAGCAATAGATTAGTAATGACTTGCGAGGTTTTATCTGAAATACCCAGGGCTGCGGGGATAATTTCCATGGCACCACCGCCAAGAAGGTTATTGCTGAAATCGAGTTTTTGCACTTTTAATTGCCCCGGGAAAAATACAACTAACTAAAATTCCTACTTAATGCGCGTGGAGGAAATAACCAACTAAATCTTCACGCGTACGATGATTATACTTACAAAAGTTGAAAAATTACTCCGATCATTTCACCTGCCTGGGCAACCTCAACCGCGATGCAAAGAAATGCTAAAAATTAAAAGTTTTAATTAATTTCTAATTTCTCGAGACACATTCGTAAATTTTAGTTCTACGCAATTTCACTAATAATCACTAAAGTTTCAATTAACCATTAAAGCTAATGGTAAAAGAAAAACTTCATAAAGTCTGTCATATCGTACCAACGACAACCGCCGACGTATACGCGAAGTTCATCATCTTCTGTAGGCAGGCGTTTTTGGACAGCGAACCAAAAAGTTAAGAGTTGCTTTTGTGGACGATTAGATCGGTGACTTTTTGGTATTTGAATGAATATCGTAAAACCACACTAGTTATTCGGATCTGATTTTGTGTCGCACGTGACCGGAAAAGGTAAAATTGTAACACATGTTGTTTTAGTCGAACATGTTCTTCCGGACTCAATTCCGGTAAATTCGATTTACGTTAACCCCTATTCGACGCGAATTGGAATATTTTAATAGAGTGATCTAAATTTCGGCGTAGTAAAAGAATATATCTTGAAGTTTCGGTGTTAAACCCGCAATTTAAGCATCAAACGATCTGTCATACCGAGGAAAGGCAATTAGAAGCCTGGATATATTATAGAGGTGACACGGAGGATAGTTATTTTTCCCTTCTCAACGGTATAAGGATGAATTTGGTCGGGGACTTTTGTAAGCTGGCGACTCATATCCGTAAACGGAAATGACTCAAGCGCCTCCCACTTTTATAAATATATCATAGATGCGCAACAAGAATTCCCCGCGTCACCTGTACAATTTCTTGATGAAACTTATCTAAATCCCTTTTGAAAACCATGTCACTTTACATTTCAAAATGTGGATGATACCACATGAGAGGATCAGTAAGATGAGCTTAAAATTCAGGGACGAATGAAGCTTATATTATTTATTTATTATAACCTTCAGATTTGAAGGTGTCGTAATCTGCAGTGCGTAATAAACACACTAAATTTGGATCTGTTACTCATATGAGTTCATGATTCGAGATATAGTATCTCAGAGAGATAAAGTTAGAGACAAAAACAGTCTTGGTGTCTATCTGGATGTTCGAACTTTTTTTTATCCTAATTACTTTGACAAGTCCAGAACTGCCGTTGAGTTCGCAGATATTTCACTGCTTCAAGTACAATTAATTAATACTTGAAGAAAAAAATACCATAATCATAACTGTGATGTTGTACTAAATATCACATCCGGTTGAACTGAGGTTATAGACCCAGAAACGCGTGGTGATCTGACAGGTGTAATATTTGTACAGCGGAAATGTGAATTTCCTAGCGGAAGTGAATATAAATTGGATAGTCCATCATTTTAATCAATTAATGATAGGAAGAAATATGTGAAAAGTCAATGAACCTTTGACACGTACCACAATATCTATTTGGGACATAGCGGAAAACAAGTAAAAATAACATGTTCGGATTTTGTGAAACTGTAATGAACAACTAAATGACCAAGTTGCTATTTTTGACCACGCCCCAATGTCCACGAAAACAATTTTCTTATTTAACTTAGTTAAATAATTTGAAGTTCATCGATATTAAGATATTTTTCAAATTGAAAACCATGGAAAACTTGAAGACTTTTATTTTCATATCAATAAGTAAGTAAACTCTCGCTTGCTTATGATTAGATCGTTGTTAGTCAAAGTGGTTTTCGCTCCAAATGTAACAATAAGATTATGTGTTTAATTTTCAGTATATTTAAATGTTAGTTTTCAAATCTGCACTGCATTTGAAGGACTTCTTCAAAGTGTTTTACAAACTTTGTAAGTTACTTTTGTCAACGAAACGCTTTGATTAGAGTTAGAGCTATAAAAATGTCATTTTAGGATGAATGTCGTAAAGCAAATAATATCGTTTCTTCAGAGCATCGTAGGTAGTCTCACTTTCGCAAACCCTGGAATTTCAACTGGCCTTCAAGATGGCTCGAAAAGCGTAGTTTCATCGAAAATATCGTCATTGAATGAACTATTGCAATATTTTTTGTCTTAGCCAATATTTTATACTGTATTTCGAAAAACTTCGATAATTTGGAAAAGTTAAAATATTTTATTGTAAATAAGGATTTATTATCGGATAAAAATTATATCAGAAGCGCCTTAAAAAATACTTGGAAAGTTTTTTAATATGGAGATGGCAGACCGTGCTATTGTTACATAAAGTCTAATACAGTCAAAGGCAGGGAGCTGCCTGTATATGGAAGAAAAGACGAGAACGATAGGCTTAAAGATTGCTTCTCCTGTTTAACAACTCTATGGTGTGTCATAGAACTTATTTCCACTCCATTCATCATACTTGCCAGATACTTAGCTTCCTTCCTGATTTTTAAGCAACTGTTACGGGGCTATTGTACGTTTCGTTATTGTTTCAAACCGGTATACTTGTTCCATTTAATTGGAATAAGCCAAATTTAATTAGACTTACAAGATTTGATGGTATATTCAGTAAGTAATCGTTCGAAACCATAGTAATCCATTGTCGCAATGTAAATGAATGATAGTCAGTGTCAAACTTTGTTAAGCCTTGGTCCATTGTCTTTTGTTATTTTGTAATTTATTTTAACAGTTTGTTAATTGGGTAAACGTTCATTAAAATGAAGTGGCAGTTTTGTAGAGTAGGTAGACTAGATAAAATCGTCATTAAACCTGATGATTTTTATTGTTAATTAAGGTAATAGTACGTGTTTCACAATGCATTCAACTCTTCCCGCTTGAACCTTTGACCCTCACCCTTATGGATTTGTAAAATGGGAATTGGGAAGGGTAGCTAATAAATAATGATTAATATTTAAATAAGTAAAACTTTAATATTTAAGGTTGTAGGTGATTTAGTGACAAAGAATGTCGGGAATTGCTGGTGCTAGATTGGCTGAGGAAAGAAAGGCCTGGAGAAAGGACCATCCATTTGTAAGTAACTTTTCTGTATTTTAAGAGTATAATTTCAATATTTTTAATACTGATCTTGCAGGGATTTGTGGCTAAACCAACGAAAAACCCTGATGGAACTCTCAATCTCATGAACTGGGAATGTGCCATTCCAGGGAAAAAGGGAGTAAGTATATTTAATATAATAACTAAAATAGTTAATTCTAATTTAATATTATCTTTCTTGATAGACACCTTGGGAAAATGGATTGTACAAGTTGCGAATGATATTTAAGGATGATTATCCATCCACACCACCTAAATGCAAATTTGAACCACCTCTTTTCCATCCAAATGTTTATCCTTCTGGCACAGTTTGTTTGTCTTTGCTAGATGAAGAAAAAGATTGGCGCCCAGCTATCACCATCAAGCAGATTTTACTCGGAATTCAGGATCTTCTCAATGAACCAAACATAAAGGATCCTGCTCAGGCTGAAGCCTACACCATCTATTGGTAAATTTAAATCATTTGAGATTTTTCCTTTAAGCCTATATGAAATTTTGGCGATACTATATTAATCTTTTTTTAAGTCAAAACCGATTGGAGTACGAGAAAAGGGTCAGGGCTCAAGCTAAAACTATGGCTTGTCAGGATTAATTGGTGAACTCGGTGTTTTTGTGAAAATTTCGTCTTTTAATAACTGTTTCACAAACGTGTTTGTAGTCCAAGAAACAAAACTTTTTTGGTTTATTTCATTTAAATTTAAACAATACTTCAGCTGTAACATTTCGTTTAATAATAAAGTGTAAATACTGGATTTATTATTCTCTAGTTACGCATTATTCAATCTTTGTGTAAATATTTATTCCAGTTTTAAAAGTAAGGCGCGCACGCGCGCTTTTATTCTAGACAACATGATCGAGTGGGCTATGGATATTCAGGAAGTTACTTCAGTTCAGGAATATTTTTCAATTTCCCGCTTTAATGAAACTGAACTGAATCAAAGCCCTACTTACGTCATAGTCTCGTGGACAGCGTGGGAAATAAGGCGGTCGCACAGGGCAAATGACCAGTTTAAAAATTGCCTGGACCAGTTTAAAAATTGCCTGGACCAGTTTAAAAATTAAATCGGAGGGGGGTCAGTGGTCCACTTGACCACTAATGAAATTCAAGGGTTTCCTGAGTCCAGACATTAGCTAATATATTGTAATTATCCACTTCTTCAATTTAGCAGACGACGCGCCCTGGTCAGTGGTCTTGGACCAGTTTACTTATTCCAGGCCAGAGGGGTCACTGGCCCAATGTCCAGTTTAAAAAAATCCTTATTTCCCACCCTGCGAGTCGTGGATGAGACTTCAATAGCAGACGACACGTAATGAAAAGTAAGTTAAGTAACCAGTTTTTAAAGTGAATCACTTTATTTATTGCTCCTAGCCTTTTTGAGAGTATATAAACAAAACGTGACGTCGAATCACCCGATCGGATGAGGCAATCCTATTGGTTGATTTCATGTGGTGTGACACGGGCGCGCTTGTCGTAATTTTAACGCGACTATGGCGGAGTCAAGAGGATGGAACTTATGTTCCGATACTAATTTAATTGGAAATCCATCAGTTGGTGCGAATAACGCTACAGATATTGATGGTATTATTACTTTACTCTTAATTAATAATATCGCACTAATTGCGTGCTTAACTGCTACAAGAAAATCCGATTAATTATTCACGATCATGCAATCATTAACGCGTATTGATGCAATACTTAAAGCATGTTTTTCTTTACAATATGATGGTTAAATTATTTTGACCCCAAATTAATGACCTTTCCCTTAAGTTCCATGGAAAATCCTTAACCTTTCTAATAAAATTAGGTTTTATGAGCTTATTCTCATATGAACTTGTGAAACTGTCCTTTGCAGAAGTACTGAAACTGCTTTACGCGGACAATGTATTCTCTCAAGAAGCTTTCGAGTCCGATTTTCTAAATACATTACCATCCAGCGATACTTTCACCTTGCCAAGTGACGAGGACCTTGATTTATTTCACGGATTGGATGGAGTATCATTGCAAAACCAAGATGAAGGGCAACCACCTTCTCCGGGTATCCCACCCTTACAGGAAATACCTCAGAACACGTTGGGACCTACCAGAAACCAGAACAATAGTCAAGCCTTACAGGCCGCCCAGTTAATTAATCTGGCTCAACAGCAACAAAGACAGCAACAAATTGAATTATTGCGACAGGTGATACCTCAACAGTTGCAACAACAACAACAACAACCCCAACAGGTACAACAACCGCAACAATTGGTGACCCTACCAGTTATTACAACTGCAGACACAAATCTGGTGACAAGTTTACAATATGCAAATATTCAATTTCAAGAACAGAGTCAACCCACGACAGTTCAAGTGAGTTGGGTTCTTTATTATCGAGGGATGATATGTTGGACAGTTTTTTTTTAATTTTTGTAAGTACATGAGTATTCTTTCAAGGTTACTACACCAGCACCGGTGCAGAGAGTGGTTGTCCCAGTTCGACCATTCAGTCAAACTCTAAATTCTAATAGAATTGAAGTTAACTCGGCTAATGCGGTGAATTACATATTAGCAACTGTGAAGCACCAACAGAAGAATCAAATACTTCAACAGTTAGGACAGTTACCACCCCAGAAAGTTCAACAGGTATTGTTTGCTACACTAATGAGTTAATAAAAGTATTTGTGAAAGTTTTTTAAGAAATTTAATATCTGAAAAAAAAAGAAAAAATACACGCTCCATGTTATGAATGAAATTTTTTAATACATTGTTAATTGGAAGTGTTCCCCATGTAAAGTTATCCACATTTATTTCCATGCTAGTCTGGAGCAAAAAGATGTGTGGTAGGGGCTTTTCTAAAATTATAATTGGAAATTTGGTTGAGAGGCTGATCACACCAATTGGTGTACACGCGATGTGTATATTGTATAATTGTAATTTGCGCGTAGTCCGCGTAATCTCCTGGTAATCTGCGTGTATTAAGCATGTTCTCGGGGTAATCTGCGCGTATTAAGCGTGTTCTCGGGGTAATCTGCGCGTATTAAGCGTGTTCTCGGGGTAATCTGCGCGTATTAAGCGTGTTCTCGGGGTAATCTGCGCGTATTGAGCGTGTTCTCGGGGTAATCTGCGCGTATTGAGCGTGTTCTCGGGGTAATCTGCGCGTATTGAGCGTGTTCTCGGGGTAATCCGCGCGTATTGAGCGTGTTCTCGGGGTAATCCGGGCGTAGTCCGCCTAATCTCGGGGGTAATCCGGGCGTAGTCCGCCTAATCTCGGGGGTAATCCGGGCGTAGTCCGCCTAATCTCGGGGGTAATCCGGGCGTAGTCCGCCTAATCTCGGGGGTAATCCGGGCGTAGTCCGCCTAATCTCGGGGGTAATCCGGGCGTAGTCCGCCTAATCTCGGGGGTAAGCTTCTCGCAGTTCGCGTAATCTCGATTTAATCTGCTCTTAGTTCGCGTAGTCTCGGTATCATTTTCACGTAGTTCCCATAATCTCGGCATTGACCGTGTACTTTTGAGGTATACCGCGTAATTTCGGTACAGAATGTAATATTTGCACTCCGCGTAAGGTCGACGTATTTCCCGTTATCGTGGAGTATTCTCGAGGTGGTGGGTGGAATCACTGCGTAATCCGACATTACGTAATCAGTGTACAGGCAAACGAAGTGATCAGCCCCTTGGGTTATGTAGTTATTAGCAAAAGTACAATTTTTTGTGGTTCCATTTTGGTGTAATCTACACGTTTAAGTGGAAATTAATATAACGTATAAAACTTTAGCTTCTGCTGCAAGCTCAACTCGCAAAGAAAGAACCAGGGACAGTTGCTACACAACAAGTTCGGCAACAAACCCAAATCATTGCGAAACCGCAAGTGGTTAAACAGCCGCAAGTTAAAACTGAGACAACTCAAATCTTAACACAAACCATATCGGCCGAAACGCCTATTGTTGCGTTTTCAACTAGTCCCATTACCTCCGCTGTTTCGACTGTTACCCCCAACATAAGTCATTCTAGACCAATTCATACTGTGGTGGCTACCAAATCGGGGGATACTATTTTGACCACTGGAATACCTTTGATGCTAGATGCTGATAAGTTACCAATCACTAGGTATATTTTAATAACCCTTCGTGGTATTAAGATCTGCCCATCCTTATTATTTCTGTTCTGTTGCTGTTGCTGTTGATTAAGGTTGTCTAGCCTTAAAAATCAACCCTTACCTAATCGTGGTGAAAAACGAAGTGCCCACAATGCGATTGAACGGAGGTATCGAAGTAGCATTAATGATAAGATAAACGAGCTGAAGAACATTGTCGTTGGCCACGAAGGAAAGGTACATTGGTGATAGTAACTCTTGTACTGTCTAGGCCTAGAGAAATAATAAATTGACGTTTTTAGTTGAACAAATCTGCAATTCTAAAAAAGGCTATTGATTACATTGTGTATCTCAAAGAAACTAACGCAAAGTTGAGAACCGAACTCATAACTTTAAAAAAATTGAATTTTGGAAAGCAAAGTAAGCTGTCACTTCTACTAGGGCGCTAAGTACAATACAATGGCCCGCTAAGTGACCATAATATTCTCTTAAAAGAAATAGAAGATGCTGGTGGTATTTTGGTTGTTGATCAAAGTCTGGTTCATGAACTAATGGATCAATCAGGAAATGTCACTTATACACCACCTCATTCTGAAACTGGGTCGTCACCCGAATATCCCATGAGTGACTCCGAGCCGGCGTCTCCTTCTTCAAACACATCAGGTTCAACAATTCCTGAATTGACTTCTTTCAGTGATGTAATGATTAAGGTATTTTTCCACGTGAAATTCAGGAAAGAAATAGTTGTCACAACTTTACTGATTTTTTTTAGGAAGAGATTAAGCAAGATAGTTTCCTCAACATTGGCATGTTGGATCGAACGCGCGTGACTCTCTGCGTCTTTCTTTTGGCCATTTTTGCCTTCAATCCATTTTCATACTTGTTGGCTGGTGGACAGAACTATTTATCAGGTGGTTCGGGTTCCGTTTGGACTGGAAGAAGTATCCTTTCGGATGAAGATGCGGAAGGATGGAAGTCGTGGATGCCTCAGTCCTTTATAACTTGGACAATGAATGTCACCTTGATGTTCTTCTGTTTGATAAAGCTTTTCGTTTACGGAGAAGCCATGGTTGAACCGGGATCCTCGAGTTTTAACACTTTTTGGAGATATCGGAAGCAAGCTGATCATGATTTGATACAGAAAAATCCAGCTAGTGCCTCGAAACATTTGCGACTTAGTCTTCAAGCATTGGGACGTCCTTTAGCTACTGGTAGATTTGATAAATTCTCCTCCTTTACCTGGCAATTGGCTCGACAAATGATGAATCGCCTTTTCGTGGGAAAAATTCTGTCAAGAAGAGCCGGTGGAATTCATTTGTCTGAAAAATGTCGCAAGGAGAACATGGAAAACGCCGCGTTGGCATACCATAAATTGAACCAACTTAATTTGCTCGGTAAAGACATTTTCCAGCAAAAAATTGTCCGTTCTTCTGTAATGGGTATCATCCTTTTAGGTCATGATAGTGAAAGCAACTTAGATGGCTTGAATTTGGCTTTGAGTGCTGTGAATTTAGCGGAAGTTTGTGGTGATTCCTTACCATCCGATACTTTGGTCGAAATGTATGTCATGGCAGCGTTAAGGGTGAAAGAAACCTTACCACAATGTTTCAACCTTTTAGCGGTTGGTATAAGAATTCTGACATTTATTGCTCCAGCGTAGTTCGGTCTTGTTAATAGTTTTTATTCATTGATAGCGCTTCTTTTTACGTCAAGCCTGGAAAACTTGCGATTCAAAAGAAAAACCGGTACCACCTACTTTAAAATGGCTTTTTACGTCAGTGGGAAAGGAATTTTTTTGTAGAAAAAATTGGCTTTACCATGATGACGATTCGCCCATTTTTACTTATCTTGAAAATTCAGGTAAGTTAATTAGAAATTGTAACTTAAATAGTATAATAAATGGGTTTATTATAGATGATCCCATTGCTTACGCGTCATGGCGTTTCCGTGAATTTTTACTGGAGAAAACAGTAACGGCTTTGATGGCTTTTGATGGTCAGTCATCATCGTCGTTTTCAAAGAAAAAGTTCTCCCAAATTGGTGCCGAAGTTCTTGAACTTGCCAATCAACTTATGGAAGTAAGCAACGCAACTGGAACTCCTCAACCAACATCAGTCTTCAAAAATGACGGTGTTAACCTAAGACTCTTCAACCACGATGACGTGTCAAGATGGTGGGCGGCATTAGTATCTGTTAGTGTTTATTGGATCTTGGGAGATGATGATAAAGCGGAGAAACTAGCCGATATTGTGAACAGTTTACCATTCCAACTTAGAGAAGATCCGTATGTACCTTGTGGAAACTTGTTGCGACGCTTTCACGTATTTTATTGAATTATTGTAATTAATTTATAGAAATTCTCTCCCTCGCGCGGTGCTCTACGCGTATCGGGCCAAAAGATCATTACTAATGAAAAACAGTTCCCAAAGCGAAATTCTGAAATTGTGCACCAAAAGTGGACAGCTTCTTCAGTCCAGCCTCAATTACGCGACGCACCACAATCCCTCTAATGTCGTACAGGTTAGTTGTTTATATAAATGTTAAAGGCTATAGCGTATTTCGTCGTTAAGTGAGTAAGAGTGTTTCGTGTATAAGCCTGTTGTGCATTGTAGTTGCATTGCATGTTGATTTCAAAATCATGCAGCGCATCAGCAGTGCTTCACCAGACTTGTATCTTCTCGTCGTCATTCTTGGAGACGGCGTTCCCGTATAGGCGCGCCTCTGGGCGACGGGGTTCCCGTGTAGGCGCGCCTCTGGGCGACGGGGTTCCCGTGTAGGCGCGCCACTTGGCGACGGGGTTCCCGTGTAGGCGCGCCTCTGGGCGACGAAGTTCCCGTATAGGCGCGCCTCTGGGCGACGGGGTTCCCGTATAGGCGCGCCTCCGGGCGACGGGGTTCCTGTATATAGGCGCCACCTTATTTTACATTGTAGTCTATAACGAACTGTATTTCATGTTGGTCTTGGTGCAGGGTTTCCAACTTGTGGCAGTAGACTGGATTTTGAGAACCAGAATAACTCTATGGGAAGATTACAAGCAAAAGTTTGAATCAAGAGTAAACTTCACCATGCTTGATGGATTCCAAAAAGATCTTGGTTGCTTTCGAAAACTGGCGTACCAGATTCCAAGAATAAATTCAAGGGTAAACTATATTCTAGGCTGTTTACCCTGGTAAAATTTATTCATGGAATTTGGCCTTTTCTAGCTTTATTTGTACGAATCTACATTAAGAATGATGGCTGGAGCCAATCCAATCAAAACTCAAATGTTGTTGGATAAGAGTATGAAGAGACAGTCTTCATCATCTGTCTCTATAATTTGCACGAAAGGTGCGTCTAGTTTCATATTTTTCTATTTCACGCAGAAAACAATTTAAGGCAAAGTTTAATATGGAAAGGAATACTGCTTTGAAAACCTGAATAGTGGTCCTCTATTAAGGATTTTACCCCTTATGGTGGGCCAAAGACATAAAGTCTATTCCCATTCGAAAGTTGTCCTAGTTTTTCGACAGCCAATGATTGTTCTAGACGGAGTTGTCCAAGGGTGAAGGGGATTTGACCAGACTATAACCCTTAGGGATATAATAGAGATGATTCGAGGCGCTTGTACAATGTACAGTACATATTACTGCGATTTACAAAAATTAACCTTGTCTGAAAGGTGGAGTTCACAGGGCAGTGGTGGACAGGGACCACGCTGATGCGTTGCTTTTAGCGTACCAACATTTACCCGAAGAGGTTTTAAACAGCGATAATAACAAAGATGGTATGTTATCCGAAGCTGCCTCAATATTAGAACGTTTGGGTGATAAACGAAGGCTCAAAGAGTGCCAGAAACTCATGATTTCTGTTGGTGGAGCAATAATTGTGAACTAATTTCCAAACTTGAGTCGTTTTCGTACCAACTTGGATTCTATAAAACCCTAATTTTTATCGCATCACTAGCTGCGATGTTGCTTTTATATTTTCAGCACTTTTAAAATGAATGTTATGTCAGTTTATTTAAATGATTATAAATAAAGATACCTTACGAAATAAATGTGTGGTGGTGTTCTTCTTCGTGTCTGTTTATTTACCAAATCTTATAAAAATTATAACTTGAACAAAGTTTTAGACGCGACAAGCGCGTTTGCTAACAACGCGAAAGGCGAAACGGGTATCTTCATTTACCATGGTAAAGACAGTCGGCTTGAATTAGTGCAATACATTCACTATTACCTCGGGTTAGACTTGATTTACTTGCGGCTTTCCCAATAATAAGGAAATTTATATAGTTTGCGACAATTTCTATGCGTTGTAAACGAACATTTTATTTCCTTCACTTTGTCTGGCTTACAGGAGTTTGCAAATGTTTACAATGCAAAACAATTTGTTATAAGCTTTTGTACAAGAAAATTAAAAGTTCTATTTGTTTCGTAGAAATAAAATTAAAACGTCCACAATAACAGTATATAATAATGATAAAATAGTTTTATAAATACATATATTCGCGATTAGATAAATAATTATGGTGGAATTGAGGAAAGATCCGCGGGACGAGGTATAAATTGCGTCGCGTTTTGTCCACGCGCTGTTTTGTCGCCTCTTTTTGCTTTACCGCTCTTTTTAATACCCAAGTAATACCCTTTTTCTTCGTTTGCTTTTGACGCGTAAGTGTTCCAACCATTTGCAAAGCTTTCGTAGAAAATTGTTGCCTCGGAATTTCGGTCCGGCTTTGGTTGTGAGAAAAATGTCAGTAAAACGTATTACCCATAAGAGCGCGAAATTAATACCTCTGCGTAAACCTTCCCATCTTGGTCCATAGCTATATATAGATTAGTTTTGACTCCACGTATTTTAACTTCGCCTAGTTCGGAATCTCGGTCAGAACTGAGTTCAAGTATATCGTCTAAAAGAGTTGCAGTATAATTATAGGTACATGGAAAGGAGGGTGAAAAGGAAAATCTAGGGATTATTTATCGATTCTTCTACTAATTGTAAGACCACTCTGCATAGTGAAACATCAAGAAAATACCTCCGAATGATTTTAAAATTCAAATTAGTTCGAGATTTCATGGATAATTTGAAATTTGCACCTCCGACCAATCGCATAACGCCTGCCTTGGCGCTGTATATGTCGCGCCACGAGTGTCACATCGCGCGCAATTTTTATGAAATCTCATCTTTCATTCGACATGCGCGTGCAGGGCATTACGCGATTGGTCGAAGGTGCAAATTTCAATACCGCAAACTATAAATGAATTTTAAAATCATTCGGACGTATTTCCTGAATGTTTCTTGGTCTTATAATTAGTAGAAGAATCGATAAAAAATCACTTGATTTTCCTTTAATGTCTTAAACCTAATCAATAGACGTACCACCCTCAGCATCGTGGTCCATTTTACCCATAACTTTGAACTTGTTTTCTTCGACTTGCGATATTGCTAGATTATACCCTGTTTTGCTATGTAGCTTCTTAATTGGTCCATGATGAGTCGGACGTTCTCCTGGGAAAACGGGACGGAATAGCCGATCTCCCGTTCCAGGTGAGACGACGTCGGTCATGTTTGGCTTTTCTTTCTTAGGATTGGTACCTTTATTTTTGTCTTTCTCTTCTTCTGGCCAGTCCGTCCTTTGTGTTGGAAAATGTTCTTTTCCCTGTGAACATTAATCCATTGTTTAATGTTGAATGTAGTGGCTTCGGTACTTGGGTTACAGTGTCCCGTACAACTAAGGTAATTGTCTCTCATAAAAACTGTTTGGTCCAGTGGCCAGAGATTGTGGAAAATAATGCTTTTGAAAAGTCTGAAGCAAGGTGTAAGAATTATATCTTAGCGATTGAATTATGAACAAAAAAATGTAAGGCGTCAGAATTTTTTCATCGCCAGTGAAGCCCTTAAGGCAAGTAACTGTCATCACGCTGAACCTATTGGATCCATATTGTGACAGTATTTTTAACTTATCCTGGCATGGACATAGGTTAGTTCAGTGATATTTTATAAACTGTCATGTTTGAAATGACGGTAAAGTGAGAGGCAAAAAATTGTAGAAAAAGACGTGTCTAGTCTTTTTTATGTTGAAAAATATGTCCTAAAACCTGCAGTAGCTAAAATTTATAAATAGCAACCGAGCTCTCTCAGGATAGATAGTTGAAAATATTTTCCTGACAGGCCTGGTTCAAATCTGTGAGGGATTTTTTTATATATAAATTATTTTTGTAAACGCGCCAATGTTTTATCAAAATAATCGCAAAGTGCGCTAGAGTAATGCTTTAACGTCAAACATTAAGATAGGCATTGAACTTTGAAATACAGAATTGTACCTTTGCTTATAAAAATTCTTAAGATTTTATGACTTAAAGATGGTCAAACTAACTAAACTTACCACAGTATGGGGAAACACCAGGGCCTTAGGTTAGTGGTTAAGCGAACATCAATCAATTGAACAAAAGCCGTTAGTGGAGATTGACAAGCTAAAAGAAATTTACGTCGTGTTATATTGTGTGACTATTAATGCTCTATTTGTTAATTGGCGAATTGTCAAAATGCTCTAGACTGAGTAAGATTTTTAAAGAATGTTTTCTCTGGGTCGATCCTTTATAGTTCTAGAAATTTTTCTAAACAGTCTGTACTGTACTAAATTATATGTTAGAAAAACAACTAATGAATAGAATTCTTTGTCTTACTATGAAAGACCGTTCTACGGTCCGCCATTCACACAAATGTCTGTATTGAATAACGTTAAGTGTGTAGTGATTCAACAAACATTTGAAATAATGAATGAAAGTTGATTTACATATAGAACAAGAAATAATTACAATTAAGCTTCAACTTGAATACAATCTTAGTAGTAGTTGTATCGTAATATTAAGTCGTAATAGCTCGCAAGTCACCATAATAACAACAGAGTTATATATTATAACATGAACATAAGAAAATATCATAAATGATTAATTTTTAACGTACCGAAACGTGAAATTAAACAAATTATTATTTCAGACGAACCTATCCCTCTTCAAAATAGCTCTAATGAACTTTTACAATAATTTAGACACAAGGGCCATGGTTAAGACGCGAGGGAGTATAACTATGAACTGTCGAAACCACTTGAACTCGATTATCTCGATACATTTATCTATCGAAGCCGAACTGTTTACACGTAAATAAGTCTTCAGTATCTACCCCCACGTCTTCTGATATTTTTCCGTAACTATTTTATATTAACAATATAAAAGAGGAAAGCTCAAAGGTAAACTAATACTGATAACACTGAGGAAATATTGGTTCTTTACGATAACCTTTTTCTATATTGTACAACATGACTGTACTTACATGAGTGCTTGGTGTCCGTCCTCCTTTAGTATTCCGTATTCTGCGATGGGACATTCGAACCCGAGATTGACGCGCAATGCGTAATACCGAGTTCTATATAAAAAAATTACCGACAAAGTGTTGGTTGTAGTGGAGAAAGCGACTTAAACACTTGACGTCGGCAGGGATAAAGTCTGGGGTTCTTCTGACGTAGGAAAATTCCACGGCTAATAAAACATACAGAATCCGTGCATCCAACGCGTGGAGATTGGCGAACGTGGATTTAAGTTTAAGGGCCGTAGAATGAGGGGGTCGAACGAGCGACAGAAACGGATCGAAGGAATAAGTAAAAGAGGCAAAAAGATGGGGTGAACATAGAGGAATGACGAGGGAAACGGATTTTGTGGACAAACACTGTGACTGCTCTCTTATATGGTATTTTTAGAAAACGAAAGCGCTATAGAGATGCTGTCAGATGTGACGTCAGCGCCTATGCCAAACATAATGGGTCTGTCTTTGGTCAATGCCTACGTAATCAATAATAATTACGTAGGCATTGTTTTGGTAATTGGCCCCCATGTTTGGTACAGTTTTTTCTCTGTGAACAAGTAGTATGAGAGCATGAGTGACGTCAAATTAGTCTTTTAATCTTTTTGAAATAGCTCTACTCGCTGATCAAAATTGACTAAGCTCGTAATTAAAGGGAATGTAAAAGAAGGCATCGGCGGATGGGTAGAAATTATTAGAAATACGTCACAGGCACCTCCATCGTGACGCCAAGATTCAAAGACTCCACGTGGAGTGGGACTTAGTCCTGGTTTTCCACGAGAATTCCCTGAATTACTAGTTCTAGAAATTAAACGAACCAAGTTCCTTTGAACCACGTATGACCTTAATCACGTGATTATAACGTATTTCAAATAATTTTCACCCAGATACCCATGCCTTCATTTCAGTCCCTTTAAGTTTAACAATAAATCATGCAATTTGCAATTGAGGGTGAAAACCACACACACATTCAGGATAGTACAGTTTTCTTATTGGGCACATGCCAAAGTTGATACCTTCATCTATAGTTCAGTTTATAAAATTTAACTGTGCCACAAGGTTCATATCATATTCTTACCTTTTATAAAACCAAAATTTTGGGTAAGAGACTTTTAGAAACTTGAAGACACCTCTGTTATATTTCCTCTATGCGGATCTAGACAACCCTATAGGCAGGCGCCCACGCCTACTCAGTCTAACGAAGAGCACCCACAGACTTAACGTTTCTAAGACGTTTGCCAAGAAAACGGGCACGCCGCGTACGATTTAACCCACCAAGAGTATATATGCATTATGCATTTTATACTGGACTTTGTCATCTCCTAATACTTCTTCGTTTCATTCGTAATATTTACCGAGAAATGGAGTGATATAGTTTAACAAGATCTTCCGGATCTCCTTTATCAAATTATCATCCAATCTTTTAAAGTGCATGTTCGAAGAACTGGAGTAAATTACGCTCAAAGTGTAATAGATCCAATTGCCCCTCTTTTTCCAAAATTATATACTTCAACCCACGTTAAAAACGTGTAAGCCCACGTAACGAAAGTTAAATGATAAGATTGAAAATTATTAATAATTGTATTGACTATTCTAAGGTTATACATGGGTGGGTGGAAAAGTATAGTGTTGTTTCAGATGTGAAAGGGTTATTGCACCTTTTGAACCCTGCCCTTTTGTGTAAAATCAAATTTTCGTGAAAATTATTAATTTGATAAGTGTAAATTTATGGCTTAATTTAATTAAAACCTTTCTTAGCTCGTACCTACTACCTACCAATTAAGAGTAACGTCCCTGCAAAATTTCAGCCTTCTACTTACAGCGGTTTGGGCTGTACATTGATTATTCGTCAGTCAGGCAAAAATATATCTTACATATATTTATATTAAAAATATTTAGAGTATGCATTTACAAAAAGTCCCGACACACTTGTCTCTTAAGCGAAAGGCTAATTTCCTATTTTCCAATAGAGTTTTGCGGTCAACTGAAACAGAAATACGATAAAAAGTATTCTCCATGGGGTTTCTAAGTTTTTGTTAGAAGGGAATGCGCGGCTCCTTTGACCCTTTGAAGTCGTGAATGGGCGTTTCCGGGTGCAGCTGCAAAGCTTCCTAGACTTAAAAGAAGCCGATGCGATAGAGCCGATACTACGTGCATTCCTTTTGACAGACGGGTTGGAATTTGGGGGAACGACCTTCTGGGGGGTTTCACAAGGACGCTGCATTCCATAAACAGACACAGTAGAAGCCGACTATTTCCGGTATGCCTTGGAATGCGGAAAGAAGGAGTGAGTTATTTTTAGCCTCACCATCTATTAATAGCGTGGATTATTAAATTGACCTGGTCTGTAGGAATACTTTTTCGAGATTTTTAGCGAGGTAAAGTTCGTCATATATAATGATTAGTCTAGCTCATAACACAAAATCCGCCTAGATACTTTGAATGAAAATGGTTACACAATGATTCCTATTGGCTTTATGTATTCTCTCTCCTACAACCTTGCAAAAAAAAATTATATCATTGTTAAGTGAATGCATCCGCCTTACTCATCCCAGAGACGTTTTTGTGAGAGAATTACGAGGCTAAATAAATTCGCGTACTATACTTATGGAGAGGACTATAAATCTGTCTCATCCCGCGTAAATTTTTAAATAACTTTGTACATTTTGACTAATTTTCATGTTTCTTTGGGTTCACGTCAAAATTATTACTAACCTTGAGAGATAACATAAGATTTAATAAAAACAAGTTTATAATACATCCCAATATAGGAGGAAATTCTCGCCTTTATATTACAAGTTTGCCTTGAATAATCTCAAGAGTTATTGACAGACGTTACAACCCCCAGAATGTCCAACCTTAGAATATAAGGAAAGAAGTAAAAGGGTCACGTAACCTGTGGTTGTACTTTTAAGTTACAGTGACTTCTTTTTATCAAAATAAGACCCTTTCATTAATTACTCGCAGAGAAACAAACGCAAAGGCGGGAGGCTGCCCTCTAATTTTTTTCCCTGCCATCAAGAGGCCACGACAGACCGAGTCCGAGTTCGTCTCTCACTGCCTCTAGCGGTGATTCTTGGTGTGAGGGAAATAACATAAGAAGGCGACCTCCCTCCTGTGTTGTTTGCTTCTCTACAAGTAATTAATGCAATGTTGTATATAAATGATAAGGACAAAGCTTTTAATCAAATATATATACTGTGTTATCACTATATTTTTCAAAATACATGTAGATTTATATATATATATTTTTTTTTTAAATTAGCTCTGCATTTGGTCTTTGTGTGTCTGCCTCGTTTTATGTATTTCAGCCTTTCGAACGAAGTTGCGTCATGATTTCACTGCCTGTAATTTTTTGAAGAGACAAAAAAAGAATCCCATTTTACAGAGGCGGTTTTACGAATCGGTTGTTAAAATGTTAGGCTTTGATTTACCGTGGCTCGTAGCTCTTACGATAGGTCTGATATCATTTTATTTGGTCAAATATTTCATCGATATTAGAGCTTATCCTCCTGGACCTTTGCCAGTTCCATTTATTGGAAATATATTAAGTACGTATTGAAAAGGCTTTAAAAATCATTGTTAAGATATTCTGTGTGATTTCAGTATTTCTAAGGAACAAGAAAAATCCCGCGAAGGTATTCGAAGATTTGAAAAAGCGATACAATGGTATTTACACATTGTGGGCTGGATCGGTTCCCGCGGTTTTCGTTTGTAATTGGGAACTCATCAAAGAAGGATTAGTAACCAATAGAAACCATATTTTCTCCAGACCAAATTTCCAATCATGTCAGTTTATCTTTTGATTTATTTTATGTCCTTTTAGGGCAGTATTGAAATTAGTTTAAAAAGGTACCAACAAGAAATTATAGAGGTGTCATATCCCTTTCTTCATAAGTTTATAAGACATGTTCCATAAGTATGACATTTCCTGTACTAAGTAATGTTAGAGACTTATCGAGAGCTAGTTCAAGAACGACGTGAGAATTGACTACACGAGGTTGTGCAGTCCATCTTCCTATTTAGTCTGTACTAAGCCTTTGACAGCGCCTCACCAGGCGTCGCTTTACGAGAATCTATGACGTTTCATCTACCTCATTTCATGACAAGCTCTCAGTAACCAGTGACAAACTTATGGAACATATCTTATGAACTTTTCCTTTTATTGACATGGCCCGAGCGTGGCGAGCTTGCTAAAGTACCGCCCATATCTCTTAAGTTTCATCTTGAAGCTGCAGAAACCTTAAGATAATTCCCAGTGTCATCTCTATAATTTCTCGGTACTGATCAACTCATATACGTTAAAACAAATTTACATATTTTCATAATTAAGTGCGCCACAATAAGTACCACACTGTAGCAATATCGTTTCAAGGGAATACGAAACAATGGGAGGTATGCAGAAAGGTTGGACATACCGCGGTTAGGTACGGTATTTATTTATCCATCGTTACAATCGCGAATCTTACAAAGTTAATTTTTATAGAAAGTTCGCGGACTCTGAGGTCTTAGCTACTATAGTTCAACGCAATGCTGAAGAAATGATAGGCGATATGTTGTCCGAAAAAGTCGCCTTTAATCCAAAGCCTAGATTGCAAAAATTCATCTTTAACATCATATCTCAAACTGCTTTTGGGTAAAACCAGCAAACAAAACTTCCTGAATATCCCGGAGGGTTTATGTTATCGTGGGTTTAATCTATTATTACTAAAACTTTAGAGTGGACGAGTTAACCGAAGCAGAGCGTCAAATTATGATGAAAGAATTTGATCTTTTTCACGAGAGTATGACCATTTCCCCTGGAGACTTCTCGCCTATTCTGTATCCGTTTTTTCGCAAGTTTGAAAAGACTATACAAAACGCGGCGGAAGCTGTTGGGGCATTTTTAAGTGACAGATTGAAAGAAATTAAGAAAGATTACAATTCTGGTTATAAATTATTTTTATTTAAGAAACAATTAACCCTCCGTGTACTAAATCTAAATATATATATATTCAAGATGAATTACGTCACTTCACGGATTCCGTGATCGCTTCTGGTATCGAAGCTGAATCCGAGGAATCTGAAAACAAAATTTACTTAACTGATCGCCATTTGCAAGGAATATTAGGCGACCTCTTTTTGGGTATTGTTTAGACATTGTTTTTAACGGGATAGGCCAATAAAAATAGCTGTCTCTAAAACGTTATACTTATGATTTCAGCTGGTACCGACGCAACTACAACTGCCATCACGTGGGTATTCGAAGCTTTAGCTGCCTTTCCTGAAATTCAGGAAAAGATCCGTGAAGAAATAGACGACAACATAGGTACAAACATTTTCATAATTTGAGTAGGATTAAATAGATGGGTCTCCCATCTTCACTATGTTAGGATTAACTTAAGCTCGCGACAATCGCCATTAGAATTACCTACGTCGCTTGTATGTTTATCCCGATATTACCTAACGAAATATAGTTTAATTACAATTAGGTTCCAGTTTACCAACCGTGGACCGCAGGAAAGATTGTCCCTACACTTGGGCCTTCATCTCGGAATGTTTGAGGTACAAACCGCCCTTATCTGTCCTCGTTCCTCACGCCACCAACGTCAACACGTCAATTGGCGGCAAGAAAATTCCCAACGGGACAATCGTGTTTTTCGATATTACCGCTACACACTTTGATCCGAATTTGTGGGAAGAACCATTGAAATTTAAACCGGAACGGTTCTTGGACTCGGATGGTAAATACGTGTCCAAGAAAATACCTGGTTATCTTCCATTCGGGGAAGGAAAGCGAATGTGTATTGGTGAGAAATTAGCTCGAAATGATCTATTTCTCATCATTGCAAATGTCACGCGCAAAGTTCGCATTGTGGCTAGCAAAAATGCCGATAAAATGCAGAGTGAAAACAACCCCTTCTTTAATTTACCCGCGGATTTTGAGATTAATGTCTTACCTAGATAAAACAACTTCCATCATTTAAATTAGCTTCTAGCCTAATTACTTACAAATTGGCAAGAGTTCAAGGTGGTGTATTTTATCTGAATATTGATGGTATTATGTTTAATATCACTGAACCTTTGTAATCAAATGATTAAAGGAACATTGTTTCTTAAAAATATGGTTCATGGATTTATCGTTTCTAACTAATTAAGTAGGCAACTATCTTTCAGTTATCAACGTTATGGCAATATATAATGTTAAACCCGACAAGGGACTAATGGAATACACTTTTAAACATATCAAATTCGTCACTGTTATCTAAAAGCTCTTGAACCTTTCACCTTTTTATCGAAAATAATTCGTAGTCGTAACAACAAGCGAAAGGCTTATCAAAACATATACGAATTATAGCAAAGATGAATATAGATATCAGAAAGTAATATACGAATAAGAATAAGAATCATTCCAACGCCCCGAATGCCTCAATAGCCGAACTATTTAAGCACAAAAATTATGAATGATAACTTAATATTAAAGTAGAAAGTTGATTGGTCGACCAAAGAAGCGAAAGAGAAAAGACAGTCGTAAACACCATAAAGTTTACTACTTTCTATTAATTCTATTTGTGCCTGATTACAGTTTTAATCTGACGTATAGTAAGGACCTTGAAAACAACCCTTCCTCGAGCGTGAAAATAATAACGTTCATTCTCTCAAGATCAAAATAACGTTCACGCTCTCAAGACCTGTTTTAGCAAAGATAAAATCTCTAAGCAATAATTACTGAAATAAATATGAAAACCTACTTTATTTATAGGACGTATTTTTCAAACGTTATTGAACAATTTTGTCCTTCCATTATTCTTGGATGAAATTGAAATTCATCTTTCGATACCATTATCTGTCTGAAAATTATAGAATATAACAAAATTAATCAACTTATCTTTACAAAAATAAAAGCATCTTATATAATTCTCCTTGAATCATTATGATTTTGAAGGTCGTTTTATTAGCCGAGGAAAAATATTGAAGAAGTAATTTAAAGGGTTTTATTACATCGCAATGTTGTCCGTGGATTGGTCGTGGTTTCCAGCTTTAGCCATCGGGTTGGTAACATTTTATTTCGTCAAATATTGGATCGAAATTAGATGTCTTCCACCCGGACCTTTGCCAATTCCCTTACTTGGGAACGTGTTACGTAAGATAGATCTTATTAAATCAGTCATTATTCATGATATTATAATTATTTTTATTTTTTGTCGCAGTATTTCTTCGAAATAAGAATAACGTGCACGACCTTTTTGAAAGGTTAAGGAAGAGGTACAATGGAATATACACATTGTGGGCTGGCTCTGTTCCCATGGTTATTGTGGCGGACTGGGAGATGACCAGAGAAGGCTTGCTAACCAAAAGAAATGACATCATTTCGAGACCAGAATTCAATTCGCGTAAGATTTGATAATTTTATTTTCGAATGAAAAATATATTGGTAGAACTTTTGATATATCTCAGTGCAACATGCCTTGAAACACACGGACGCCATGGCGTTTCAAAGTAATAACAAGCAATGGGAAGTGTGCCGAAAAGTTGGATTCACAGCCGTCAGGTACAGACTCTAGATTCGCGGATTTTTGGACTTAGATTATTGAACGACTCCTTATTGTCCATGATAGAAAATTCGCCGATTCTGATGTACTGGCTACGATTGTACACGATAACGTTGGAGAAATGCTAAAAAATATGATGTCTAAAAAGAGCCCTTTCAACCCGCAGGAACAACTGCAAAAAACAACTTTCGCCATCATAGCTCAAACTGCTTTTGGGTATTATAAAAATTCATATCCCTACAAAACTCTTCTAAGTATGGATCTGCCTTATGTAAGGTTTTTGGTAATTACGCAGGTTTAATAAACTGTCCGATGCCGAAACGCAATTATTCAAGACAAGCGCTGATTTATTCCACGAAACTATGCTCATTTCTCCAGGGGACTTTTCCCCGCTTCTTTCCCCCTTCTTCCACGGTTTAGAAAACAGAATCAGACTTAGCCTCGAAGAAGTTGGAAACTTCTTAAGTGAAAGATTACGAATTATTAAAAAGGGATACGTTTTCGGTGAGCCTTTAAGACATTTCGCCGATTCAGTCATCGCATCCGGAATAGAAGCGGAAAAAGAGGAATCTGCCAGCAAAGAATATTTGACTGATGATCATTTAAAGAAAATATTAGGCGATTTGTTTTTGGGTATTTGTTTATTTGCAATATAAATTATTACGCGTAATTGCAAGTACTCTGCGTTTTCAGCTGGCACGGATACCACGCAGGTTAGTTTAACTTGGATCTTTTTGGCGTTGGCAACCTATCCCGATATCCAGGAACGAGTTAGAAAGGAGATAGACGACAATATAGGTATTGGTAGCCTAATATATTTGACATTCTTTCAGTCTTACACCATGAAAGGGTATTTTTATCGCGTATTGGCGGTTTTATATTGCAGGTACCAACTTCCCTACGCAAGAATATAAAAATCTCTGTCCTTATACTTGGGCTTTCATCTCCGAGATCTTGAGGATGCGACCGCCAGTACCGATGCTACTTCCTCACGCTGCTAACGTCGACACTTCACTCGGAGGGCGAAAAATCCCGAAAGGAACCATGGTCATCTTTGACATCAACGCTACCCATTTTGACCCGAATTTGTGGGAAGACCCGCATAAATTGAAACCCGAAAGATTTCTGGATTCGGCTGGCAATTATTCGACAAAGAAATTTTCGGGTTACGTTCCATTCGGCGAAGGAAAGAGAATGTGTATTGGCGAGAAAATGGCTCGCAACGACTTGTTTCTCGTTATTGCTAATGTCATGCAAAAGGCGCGGATCGTCTATCATGGTCCGCAAAATCGAGGCGAAATGGTAATGGAAAACAATCCTCTTGTTAGTTTAGCGGCCGACTATGAAATCAAAGTAGTACCCAGGAGTTAATAAAATATATTTTTGGAAAAATTACTATGTTTTGGTACTTTCACATTTACACCGTAATTAATATCATAAGCTTATGGTTATAGAAGCATTGAAACAAATCAAAGTAAGGGTGAGAAAAAATAAAAATTACTATCATTTTCTCCCTTCAAGTAAACATGATCTTCGCAATGTTTTTAGTTTACATCAATCATTATCTTATATATATAAGTGGTTTGTTTGTATATTTGTTCTTTATGCACAGTAACGATTCGTTACCGAATCTGAACAAACTGTACCGCTTATGTCAGTCACACTCTGTGGTACACGGTAACACTTCTCTCGAAGAGAAGTAGTATTGGTCTGTAATATATGTACCATTTCGATGTTACTAAAAGGGAAAGACACTGGGGTAAAACTTTGCCTTGCCTTCCATCTCGCTTTTGGCGCCTGCGCTGTGGACTTTTTGTATCATGAGAGAGAACCCGCTTGCACGTCCCGACACTGCGGGTTGCCTACCCCCTTTTTTATGTCGATAAGGTCTATTACTCATTTCCGTACCTGAAGCGCTTTTTACTCGTGCTTGGAAATAAGACAGGTTTACAAGTCCAAAACTAGTTTATTAATTGCTCGGACCAGTTTATTTATTCAAAAACTTAGGGTTACTGGTCCCAAGGACCACTTAATTAATTATCGTTTTTGGAAAAAATAGACGGTGGGACCAGTTTATTAATAATTAACACGACGCAAGCTATAGAAGCCCGTTCAAAGAATTCGATTTACATGTTTAAGCGCAACTTTTTTAAGATTATTCAAAGGAACCCAAAATTAACATTAAGTTCTATGGTGGGAGGTAGCTTTTTTGGCCAGATCCTTTGTCCTATACATCCGAATAACCTGAAATTTTAATGAGACGTGTGTTTTGGCGTGTTTTATTATACTAAAAAGGGTCCAAGCTTCTAGAGTGGATAGTATTTCTAATAAAAATTATTTTCCAAAGTCAAAATGATGGCTTCAGTGCTAAGACTGAATTCTAGGAGAGCGATAGCTCTCTTAGATAAGACCTCATACCGACTTTAATGTATAAGGATGGTTTTTTGATTGGTTATAACTTTTTTTGTATCGTATTAACTGCTTTGAAAAAATTCCACAGAACTACAATTCGGGCCCTCAATATGTGGTTAAAATTTCAAGAAGATCCACCCATTAGTTTATTGTATAAAAAATAAAGTTGCTAAGGGTGGTTTTCATTTCCATAAAATTAATCAGCCCTTTTGGTGAAAAAGTTAAATTTTCCCATAGAAATAACATGGAGTTTTTTTCAAATTTAGCCATTTTGTGGCCACCTTTTTGACATGAAATATTCGTTTGTTACGTTTGGGAACGGTTTGATATCAAAATTTAAACCTTTTTCTAGGACCATTTTTAAGGTTTTTGAGAAAAATTAATTTTAAGTATGTTTAATTTTAAATTTTAAAAACTACCCCAATCTGCGATATTTAGATGGATACACTGTTTTATTAGGAAATATCAGCGCAGCCAATATTGGCCTTTTTTAACGTATAGTTGCCTCATAATAATCCGATTGTTTCTTCTTAATGCCTTTTGGTTGGAATGGCCTATCGATAGTGAGATAAGACGGCTTTAATATTGCTGCAGTGACGTTGACGCGGCCGCTACAGCGACGCCATCAAAACACACGGGTCTAAATTGTCGCGGATATAGTCAAATTCAAACTAGCTTAATGGACATTTTAACTTTTCCCTGCTAATTATTCTGGATTACCAATAAAAGATAATTAAACTAGACTCCCAATTAAAGATAAATAAACTAGATTACGAATTTAAATAATTAAAGTAGTTTACCAATTAAACGTTCTTAAAATAAATTATCAATTAGAGTTAATTAAACTAGACTACAAATTAGAGGTTATTAAACTAGATTACGAATTAATGGTTACTAATTAAATTACGAATTAATGGTTACTAATTAAATTACGAATTAAGGGTTACTAATTAAATTATCAATTAAGGGTAATTAATCTAGATTACCAATTAAGGGTAATTAATCTAGATTACCAATTAAGGGTAATTAATCTAGATTACCAATTAAGGGTAATTAATCTAGATTACCAATTAAGGGTAATTAATCTAGATTAGAAATTAAGGGTAATTAATCTAGATTACCAATTAAGGGTAATTAATCTAGATTACCAATTAAGGGTAATTAATCTAGATTACCAATTAAGGGTAATTAATCTAGATTACCAATTAAGGGTAATTAAACTAGATTACCGACGACTGGTAATTAAACCAGATTACCGACGACTGGTAATTAATTCAGATTACCGACGAATGGTAATTAAACCAGATTACCGACGACTGGTAATTAAGCTAGATTACGGACGACTGGTAATTAAGCTAGATTACGGACGACTGGTAATTAAGCTAGATTACGGACGACTGGTAATTAAGCTAGATTACCGACGACTGGTAATTAAGCTAGATTACCGACAAATGGTAATTAAGCTACATTACCGACGAATGGTAATTAAGCTAGATTACCGACAATCGGTAATTAAGCTACATTACAGACGAATGGTAATTAAGCTAGATTACCGACGACTGGTAATACCGACGACCGGTAATTAAGCTAGATTACCGACGACCGGTAATTAAGCTAGATTAACGACGACCGGTAATTAAGCTAGATAACCGACGACCGGTAATCAAGCTAGATTACCGACGACCGGTAATTAAGCTAGATTACCGACGACCGGTAATTAAGCTAGATTACCGACGACTGGTAATACCGACGACCGGTAATTAAGCTAGATTACCGACGACCGGTAATTAAGCTAGATTAACGACGACCGGTAATTAAGCTAGATTACCGACGACCGGTAATTAAGCTAGATTACCGACGATCGGTAATTAAGCTAGATTACCGACGACCGGTAATTAAGCTAGATTACCGACGACCGGTAATTAAGCTAGATTACCGACGACCGGTAATTAAGCTAGATTACCGACGACCGGTAATTAAGCTAGATTACCGACGATCGGTAATTAAGCTAGATTACCGACGATCGGTAATTAAGCTAGATTACCGACGACCGGTAATTAAGCTAGATTAACGACGATCGGTAATTAAGCTAGATTACCGACGACCGGTAATTAAGCTAGATTACCGACGACCGGTAATTAAGCTAGATTACCGACGACCGGTAATTAAGCTAGATTACCGACGACCGTTAATTAAGCTAGATTACCGACGATCGGTAATTAAGCTAGATTACCGACGATCGGTAATTAAGCTAGATTACCGATAACCGGTAATTAAGCTAGATTAACGACGATCGGTAATTAAGCTAGATTACCGACGACCGGTAATTAAGCTAGATTACCGACGACCGGTAATTGAGCTAGATTACCGACGACCGGTAATTAAGCTAGATTACCGACGACCGGTAATTAAGCTAGACTAACGACGACCGGTAATTAAGCTAGATTACCAACGACCAGTAATTAAGCTAGATTACCGACGACCGGTAATTAAGCTAGATTACCGACGACCGGTAATTAAGCTAGATTACCGACGACCGGTAATTAAGCTAGATTACCGACGACCGGTAATTAAGCTAGATTACCGACGACCGGTAATTAAGCTAGATTACCGACGACTGGTAATTTAGCCGCATTACCGACGACTGGTAATTTAGCCGCATTACCGACGACTGGTAATTTAGTCGCATTACCGACGACTAGTAATTTAGCCGTATTACCGACGACCGGTAATTAAGCTAGATTAACGACGACCGGTAATTAAGCTAGATTACCGACGACCGGTAATTAAGCTAGATTACTGACGACCGGTAATTAAGCTAGATTACCGACGACCGGTAATTAAGCTACATTACAGACGAATGGTAATTAAGCTAGATTACCGACGACTGGTAATACCGACGACCGGTAATTAAGCTAGATTACCGACGACCGGTAATTAAGCTAGATTACCGACGACCGGTAATTAAGCTAGATTACCGACGACCGGTAATTAAGCTAGATTACCGACGACCGGTAATTAAGCTAGATTACCGACGATCGGTAATTAAGCTAGATTACCGACGACCGGTAATTAAGCTAGATTACCGACGACCGGTAATTAAGCTAGATTAACGACGACCGGTAATTAAGCTAGATTAACGACGACCGGTAATTAAGCTAGATTACCGACGACTGGTAATTAAGCTAGATTACCGACGACCGGTAATTAAGCTAGATTACCGACGACCGGTAATTAAGCTAGATTACCGACGACCGGTAATTAAGCTAGATTACCGACGACTGGTAATTTAGCCGCATTACCGACGACTGGTAATTTAGTCGCATTACCGACGACTAGTAATTTAGCCGTATTACCGACGGCTGGTATTTAAGCTAGATTACCGATGGACGCGCAACGGCCTAGGACTTTTTCTCCCATATTTTCTAAAGAATTTTAATTAATATGAAGACTGAAGTGACAGATATTAATAAAATCTGTCATTGTAGACAAAGACTGGAAAGTGTAAAAGATAAGGTTTGAAAATGAACTGCCTGAAGTAACAGATATTAAAATTTTCACTTTTGAAGACATCATTATAAAACATCAATTATTTTAAAAAATTCTTATCTTACTTTTTTTCACCAAAATTTCATTTTCCCAAAATATTTTTCAGCAATATTTACCAACTATTTTGTCCTCAATAGTAGTTGTCACCAAGAAGGGTTTAAGGGATACTAGCTTGGTACTGCTTTTACTTTCAACTAACATTTGATTCTAGGAGATTCAAATGCTTGGATATCTGAAAAGATTTCTCTTGAAGAGTTTAAATTTTTATATTTTAAAATTGAAAATATTGCGAAGCGGAAAATAATATAGGCCTTTTCTTTGTGATTTAGTTATTAGTGTCGAAAAGATCTGTAGATTAATCGTGATCTTTGAGAGCAACACAGCACGTTAATATTTAATACTTTGAAAGCTTTACAATTTAAGAATATGTTTTGTAAAGTTTTAATACGGTTTATATTTTGTAAGCTCTCAACGATTTTCTCACGTTATAGGGTCAATTTTCTACCTAATTTTAAATATTTGATAAAAAATAAAATGTAAAGCCGTAGTATTTTTAAATAACGCGCATGTTCCTTTTTAAAATACTTTCCCGAAGTAATTTTGGTGAAAAAAAGTAAGATAAGAATTTTTTAAAATAATTGATGTTTTATAATGATGTCTTCAAAAGTGAAAATTTTAATATCTGTTACTTCAGGCAGTTCATTTTCAAACCTTATCTTTTACACTTTCCAGTCTTTGTCTACAATGACAGATTTTATTAATATATCAAGGTTTTAGAATGAATAAATTTTTAATAAAAAATTAATTTCTAATGTCAAAATTGTAAATTCAGTATTTAATCCACAATATCGTTGGATTAAATGGTCCAAATGTCCTGAAATTTGAATGAGAGGTGTGCCACAATATATTCTGTTCTATTAAAAAGATTCAAGCATTTAGAGTCGATAGATTTTTTTTTAATAAAAGCAGGAGTTCATAATAACCCCCTTCGGAGGGGGGGGGGGTTATTATGAACTCCTGATAAAAGTTAATTTCCAATGTCAAAATTGTAAATTCAGTATTCAATCCACAATATCTTTGGATCTAATGGTCCAAATGTAATGAAACTAATGAGAGGTGTGTTACAATATATTGTATCAGAAGTATATAATACTTCTCTTCGAGAATTTTAAATTATACTTAGTTGTCAAGGTGGGCCAAGAAGAAAAAAGCTTCCTCACAGCGGTACTCTGCTTGTTCGATGACATTTTAAAGCTTCTTGTGTTTTTTTAATGCAATAATTTTTATCAGTATCCAAGAGAGAGAGGGATAGGATATAAAAGCGGTACGACGAGCGTAATAGTATAGCTAGGAGGATATAGGGGTGAGGGAATCTTCGACTGCCCGATCTTAGAGCTCAGGTTTCGGCGTCTCCGATCCGATGGGAGATTCGTGCACCCGTACCTAGTTACCTTGGTTATGCGCATCACGTGACCACGCAAATCCAATTAAAAAAATAGCGGGTTTTTCATGCTAGCTTAGGACTTTGAAGCAACGCCGCCTATATTACGTGTTGACTGCACTTGTAGTGATATTTTTTTAATTTTATCGGGCGTTAACTCGACCCTCCCACAATCTTTAATCCATCTTAAACACTTATCTAGTAAAGTTTTTGGTGTGGGGAAAGAGTAAAAAACCGTTACCTTTATCTAAGAACCATAATTTACTATTAATAAAAAATAAAATAACGATAAAAAACGGACCCCCTTTCACGGGACGGAGGGGTATGAAAGAAGAGGCGGGTCAGAGCGACAGAGGTAAAAAGAAATTACGTACTTTTCGCCTTCCCCGTCAGCAACGTCATCAAAACGTACTTTAAGTGAGCCTATAAGATAATTTAAACTTTCAATTACGTGTTGGAGGGAGGGGCTCTATACTAGGCTATGAGTCGGACTGAAGTAAATACTAACCGTTCTCCATTCCTGCTTCTAAAATTAAATCTATCCCTGGTATAGTAATTAAATTAATAACTTGAAAAAATGCTAAACATAAAGGAAAATATTACATTCACAATAGAGAATTACTAGATTTGAAAGTTGTATTCCCGCCTAATCTAGGAATTCTAGGTGTAGATTATTAATATATGTGTATTGAGGAAGGTAAGCTCTTTCAGTTCGTAAAAGGGTCCCAAAAATTAATTTAAAAAATGTATTCTTTATTTAGTTTGTGAAAAGACGGGCGTAAGTGTTTAATTTTGATCCTTTACATGTTCTTTCAGTAACCATCTAAAGAGATGGGGACCGCGGTTTGGACGTTTCTCTTCATCCCCCCCCCATCCTCCTGCCGCCATCATAAAAGGTAAGACCATGGACTCGATTTACATATTCTCAACTCTGCATAAGCTTTCAGTAGTAATACTTCTCAAGTAAGAAAAAGTACGTTAAAGTATTTTTAGCCACATCGTATGACGTACATCTACGATGAGGCTCTTAATTTGACCTGCCCTGTTGTTGTCGTCCCCGTCGTGCCAGTATACCCACCTTTGGCTGTATAAAAGTTTTCGTTAGTCGTTGAAGGGAAAGTGAAAGGGAGAGAATTGTGGTGAGGTGATATTTTTCGTTCGTCTACATATGAAGGGAATTATGATAGTAAGGTTAAGCTATATATATATACCCCTTTAAAATTCGTCTCACCCGTCGTCGCCGTCCACAATACGATTTCACGCTTTCAATACCGCTCCCCTATTTCAAGTTCAACATTGAAAGAAATCGAAGGGAATTTATAATCTAGGCAAGGAAAATATATACTTTATTTTTGGAATGGTCTTAAGGCACCGGGATATTACAAATATTGAGTGTTTTACCGAATTCTTTCTCTTTCAAACGCTTCTGGCCATAAGTTCATGTTAGAAATTTTTAAGATGCGATAAGTATGCGTAGGCATAAGTTGTAAATTAAAAGTTTCTGTACGTGTATTAATTGAATTTTAAGTACGTAATCATTTTAGCACTGATAAAGGTAACTCGATCAACGAGGGGATAATCACTAAAACTTTCTGTTATTCTATAAAGGGTTACTTGTGTGTAATCAGTTTAGCATTTTTAAAGCAAAAACCTCGTTTTTATAATGGCCTTAAGGGTAATCATTTTAGCAATGTTAAGGGTAGCGCATCGAGGGGCTACTCACTCAAGTTTTCTCTTAGCGTCGCACTATTACAATTATAACATAAATAAATTTATTGAAGTAAGGATTACTGGTAATCATTTTAGCACAGTTAAAAGTAGGGCATCGAGGGGCTATTCACGTAAATTTTATGTACGCCTGTTAAGTACGGTATGATGTGGCTAATATTATGAGCCCAGCCCTTGGTCCATCTTGTTTAACTTTTATTTATTAGAAATTTTGTTTAATCAAATCTTTCGTGGTCAAGCATTATTATTTCCCCGTTCAAGCAAATTAATGAATATTTCTGTTTAGTTCTATCATGGAAGAACTAATAAATCAAAGTTCTGACTGACAAACTGACTGATAATCAACGCCCAGTCCAAACTGCTTGCAGGAACGTTACTCGTAAGTAGTAGACGCGTACTAAGAAAGATTTTTCCAATCCGCCGCCATCTTAATAATGTAAAAAATCTTCTCCATGCAACAAAGTCCGCGCGTTTCAACCGATTTCGCAAATATTTAGTACACTGGTTTCCTTTAACCTATAGACGGGCTGAATGGTCTTTCGGGTTCGATTTGTGGCCATCTTTTTAAATGGCGCCCACAAATTTAAAAACCCTCTTTATGGAATAATGTCCGCGTGAAAAGTAATAAAAATGTCCCGACGGGCTGACGGGCAACGCCGAGTGCCTTCGCTCCTTGGGTGCTACAAAACTATTAGTCATCAGTAAAATCTACCCATTCCTTATATCATTTTGATGGAAGTTCTTATTACATTTCTTATTATTTTTATTATAATTTCAGATGAATGTTTCAATTGATTCAAACATTCCTGGCAATTCTGGCGTTACTTCATTCCTTGTCGCCATATTGGCATTTCTTTTTAACTTAAGCTATAAATGTTTATGTTTTGAGGCATATCAAGTGCAATATACGAGGGGTCCGACTATACCCAAAAAAGCCTACGGAATTTCTTCTTGATTTCGTAATTTATTGATTTCTTCAAAGTTTTCGCGAGAAGCGTACTGAATTTCGTGTAAATGTCGGACCCCTCGACAATGTATAATTTAATAGTGAGATTGAATAAGTGATATCAAGTTTATTAGGGAGAAGGTATACATTCGCCACACTTCTAGCTTTATCTCCAGTACAAACGTTGGTCCGGAGTTAATCCCCGCCTCTAAATTACAACCAGCATCTCATTGGTTCTTGAAAACTCACGTCAGCGCGACGTGAATGACGAAAATTACGTATTTTCCGACTGAGGAGAGGCGAAATAGCCCAGCCTCCTTTTACGTCGGCACTATGGCGCGCGAATGCTTAGGCATCTTATACCTTCTCCCTAATAAACTAGATATCACTTCTTGGTGTCACCGAGGGGCTAAACACTCGCGCATTCTGGCCTCAGTGTAGAAAAGCGCTACTTTGGAGAGCTAATATATTTAAATCCCTCCACCGGACTGAAACAATGGTTGGGTAGTTATTTTTGTAAATTAATTGGTCTTAGTTCCGAGGTAATTATTTAGCAACTCTGGGTTATCTAAACAAATAATTTAATTCGAAGTTATAACAAGACGACCCAAGGGCTGGGCACGTAAGAGTAGCCACATCGTACCGTACTTCGATGCGCATCTTTTAAAAGTGGTAAAACATGGTACCCGTAAAGAAAATCAGAGTGAATAGCCCATCGATACTTTAACAAAAAATTAGAACCCTTAATCCTTATTTCAATAAATTTACTTACGTTATAAGTGTAATATCCGGGGCCACAAGCTAGTATTTTCTTTTAAAACTCTTCTCGATGTGTGGAGAAATAGACGTGTTTTGGGAACGTTCCCTTTCGCTAGCTCGATAGAGAAGCTCTCCAGGGTTACAGTTTAACAAAGCTTGTTTTACAAATACGAAGGTGTATTTTGGTTACTTTTAAGGGTTGGTCGCTTTAGAAATTGAAAGCTCAAGGTTTTTACTTCCGTTATTTTTGTATTCAAGGTTGGGTGGGGGTTTTTTACTATTGTTCACTTGCACTTATATATATATATTTCTTTTATACGCTTAATCTGTACATGGTTAATAATATATTTGCAATTTTTCAACACTCAGTGGCTTTACGCACTTCCTATCCGGACGCAAAAGCATAATGCTACGTTTTGTCACCAAATATCCTGGTTTTCCATCCTAACAACCTCGTTTTCCACCGTAGGATATTAGCGTGGAAAAGCGGTGGAAATTCTAAGCCGATTAAAATTTGTTACTAATAGAAATTTTCTTATTATTTTCAGTACGTACACTCAACACTCGGCAGTTACACGTTTATAAAAATATTCTTATTATTTTCATTGTTAATCTTTTTAATAAAATCTAATGTATCAATGAAATATATTTCAAAATAAAAACTTGCATTAATATTTATAAAATATTATTTGATAAAATTATTTCTATTTATAAGCTTATTAATTATAGTTATGGCGTGAAATAATAAAAAGAATGAAAGACTTAACCAAAGTATTTTAATTACAAATTTTTATTAAATCCGATTGTATCAAATGGAATATATTTCGAAATAAAATATTGCATTAATATTTATAAGTCTGCCTGAGAAATTTATTTTTACTTGTAAGCTTACTAATTATAGTATAGAAACTTTCTTCATACCCTCTGAATTAGAGTATAATTAAAATGCTTTCTCAACATAGTAGGGCCATGAGTATGTTGACGTGAGACACCTGACACACTCTTAATAAACAGTCAAAATAACTGACTTTATCCAATGAATATTTTGAATACAGTATCAAGGTTATAATGAATGATTTTATTCGAAGTGCATTGGACTGAAGCGTGACGTAGCAGCCACGCAAAACGGCACAAACTAATGCTTTAACTAGTGCTGGTTACATAACAGTGTGTGGTAGTGAACGAATTAATCATACCCGGTCACGTGATCTGACGTCAAATCACGTGACCTACGACGTCAAATCACGTCACCCACGACGTCAAATCACGTGACCTATGACGTCAGATCACGTGACCTATGACGTCAGATCAGGTGACCTATGACGTCACCGAGGTAATTGACTTGTGACGTCACGACAGATGTTAATGGTAATAGGTAATGATTGTCCATTCATTTAGGCCTAGCGTTCATTCATTTAGGCCTAACGTTCATTCAAATAGGCCTAGCAGTGTTCAGCTATTTGGACTTCGTGCCCGGGGTATGGCGCACCCGAGTCCGCGCATAGGAGCTTTTAGCGCCCCCGACGTTGGAAATTTACTTAGTTGATCGTTACGTGTCAACCGGCTCATTTCGTTGCCTGGAAGCCGTCGAAGAAAGTCGTTTGGAAAAAACCTGTCCCGCTCAGTTGATCGTTACGGGTCAGCCGGTTCATTCGTTGCCTGGAAACCGTCGAGGAAGTCGCTGGAAAAACCTTTCGCGGTTTTGAAGTTGATACTTGATCGTTCCGCCATTTCGCTGATCGTTTTTGCCGAGGACGCAAGCTGAATTCGACGCTCTTCACCTTACTTGGCGGCCATTGCTTCGCCTCGTGGTGCTTTAACAGTCCGTAAGCCTAAACTTTACAATAATCCAAACTCATCTAGCTCCCCTTAAATTATTTATTTTATTTCAAGTATTTAAATTAATTAGGTAGTGTTAAATGTTAGTGAATTTTATTTATTTATTAAAAATCAAGTACCATAAATAAAATTTTACAACGAAATCTTGGACAAGAGAGAATCCCTTAATAATTAGTTTAACTATTAAACGGTGTACGTATTTAATTTAGAGATATCACGACAGATTTTAGGAAATTAAGTCCCGTCGAACACGAGGACGGTTGCCCTAAGCCTAATTAAGCCTTGTCCCATTTAAATTCTAGTTATTTGCGGATACTGTCTGTGGGAATAGTTTTAAAATAAATAAATGGAAGGTTTAACTAAAATTAATAAATAATTTAGAGATAACGCGACCGATTTTCGAAAATCAAGTCCCGCAGACATAATTTTAAGACACGTGGACGGTTGCCCTAAGCCCAAGTTAACCCTTGTCCAATTTCAACTAGAATTTTTATTTGTGGGTTCTACCTGTGGGAATAGTTTTAAATAAATGGCAGGTTTTAATAAAATTAGCTGAGAAGATATTTTAAATTATTATGCTATTAAAAGGGGCAAGCAATTTAGTTTAAATAAATGTCAAGTTTTCCTAAAATTGATTTAGGGGATATTTTAAATTAATTTCATTATTAAGCTGCGTAATTTAAAATAAATAAATAGAAGGTTTTTCTGAAATTAGTTTAGGGGATGTTTTAAATTATTTTCATTATTAAGTTACATAATTAAATTTTAGATAAAGGGACGGGACGGTTTTCTTAAAACTATTTTCTATTCAATTTTGAGAAATAATTAGATAGCGAGAGTATTTAATTCAGGGTGTAAATCACGGTAGTCAAGTCTTTCTTTAATTTAGGGTAGCAATTAGTTGGTGTAGTTCGTCTCGGTTTATCAATTTGGTAGCCAGTTTTTTTAAGGACACGCTTTTCTTAAATTATTTACATCTACGAGATTACTTTGTTAGTAGGCAATAGTTTAATATGTGTTATTAATATGTTTTCATTTATAGATGTGGATGACTTTCTTGGATTTTTCTGTCGCTGGTCATTCCGAGACGTATCCTTCCAGATGACATCCTTTGTTCCGATTGACGCAAGACGAAGCTGTTCTGGACTAGCTATGTATCATTCCTGATGAAATGCTTCGCTGGATTCACGTTACATGATGTCTTCTGGACTTGCTCTTTCTCTCAGCGCTGACTTAAAGATACGGAGGAAATCACCGAAGCTAGAAGACACAAAATACATCTTTTTTACTTGCAATTTTTTCATGTAACCACTTAACTTAATTTTTTTGCTTGCAAATTTTATTTGTAACTACTTATTATTTTTTTTCGCGTTCAAACTTTAACTTACAAACCTCTTTAATATTTTTTTGTTCGAAATTTTTGTAAACACTTAGGTTTTTTTGTTTTTCATTGAATAAATTTTGCCTTAAACCTCGTTCTTTCTTTTCTTGAATTTTTAATATACTAGACTTGGTTTCGATTTTTTAGCCTCTGGACTTAGGGGGATATTTTTAGGCCCTTTTTTAAGCTTTTTAATAAATAAAAAGGCAAAAACATTACAAAAAAAATTTTTTATATAAAAAAAATATTTTTTTTACAAAAAAAAACTAAAAATTTATAAAAAAGCACGCAAAAAAGGTCAAAAAAATGATTATAAGTCCAGCGCTTGTTTTTTTCGTTCCATCCCTAGTATCGAAACTTTAAGCTATACTTACTGAACCACCCCCCACGTAAGCCTTGCGGGCCCAATTTAAATTTAACAAGTCCCCTGTTTAACTCGGGAATTATTAAATTTAAACTAAGGCCCGCTGTGGAGCCCCCAAAACCAGGAAACTTCGTCCTTAGCATGGGATTTCCAATGAAAGTCCACTCGCAGACGTCCACTTCTTCCTGCGCAAGAAAAATTCGAATTAATAATTGGAAAAAGGCACACGAATAACTTGAAATTAATTACCTTAATATGAAAATCCACTTGAATATTCTTGCATGATGTAACGCAAAATGTTCGGGCAGAAGACAAATACTATTATTTGACATTAAATGGCAAACTCCTAACGTTAAACTAAATACATTAGTATGGGGAAGTAAAATAATACCATAAAACGCTAAGCCTCACCTTAAACCCGCTTAAAATCGTGTTTACTTTTAAGGGACAAAGCGTATAAGCAACCTTCTACCTTAAACCTAAATCAGAAATTTATTTAGATCCTACAAAACTGCCTCAACGAGTTGCCAAACGCTTTTCCCCTAAAAATATTTAGAATTAAAACCATAAACTAGATGCCTTAATACCGCAAAGGGAATCTCACCCTTAAAATCCTGATCACGCGTTCATTATTCTTAAAAGGGAGGGCTGGGACCAGTGAGCACCTATTCCATATTTCAGCATTTTATTTATGTCCTGACAAAAAGAAAAATCCCTAAAAAGAACAGGACGCAAGCGCTTTCCTTCTAAGAATAAATAGAATAATAAATAATAAACTAAATAGCCCAATAATTGCCTACAATGTTTGACAGGCTGTCGAAATAGTCTATTTGCTAATGAGATTCCCTTTAAACGGATAAAATCAAAGTGTAGACCTGATTAGAGAATGGAATTGTCCCGTTAATATCGCTACAATTACTATTAATAAGATTTAATTACTTCACTGAGAGATTAAAATGTCTAAATTGTTTTCTTAGTGAGATTCAGTTTCAACGGATAAAATCATCAAATTGTAGACCCTAATTGAGACGAAGGGGATTGTAATGGGGCTTGCCATTTTTTGTCAAATAAATAGTAATTGATTCTAGAATGCAACAGAAATTGCTCCTTTGGAAACGGATGATAGCTAAAAAATTAAAATCTGTTCAATTCAAACAATCAAATACAAAATTAAAATTATTATCAGCTTAAATGGGCACAAGTATTTTGAATAACATTAATTCCACTTTGAAATAAATCATTTAACATAACTAGAAAGATAAATATTAATACGGTTTAGGATCAGTCTTGAAATATTTGTCAATCACTTTGAATTACTTTTAAACCGACTAAAAGATTGAATAAGAAAACCAGGAATAAATGCAACGCGAAATTAATTTAATAAGATTAATTTCAAATACTTTGAATAAGTACGACATAAATGTGAATCACGAATACTGTGTGCCAAAATAAACTTCTAAATTCTTTCCAAGAAACCATTTGGATACGGCTAACTTGTTACTACACAAATGGTACTGTTACGGTGAAAAAAATGGGCTTGCAACCCACAGGGCCGGAAATAAGAAAACTTTCATATAGAACATGTGTCCCCTCCTTTGACTAGAAAATTTATAGGACCTTGTCCACTAGTGTGTGCAAAAACTCCGCGTATCTCTAGTAGAACCACAGTTATGAGCCTTCTAAGTTGGGTGTAATTATGGTGGGATGGGGGTGGGGGGCAAATAGGACTATAACATAGTCAAAGGACATCCCCATATCTATAGTAGAACCAGAGTTATGAACCCCCAAAGTTGGGTGGAATGCTATACCTATGGAGGGGATATGTTTGAGAACATTTTGCTTAATTACTCGGGCTTCTAATATGGTTGGATGGGGGCAAATAGGACTATAACATACTCAAAGGACGAAAACGACTTAATTCCTTTGACTAGAAAATTTATAGGACATTGTCCACTAGAGTGTGCAAAAATAGTATCGCGTGTTCATGGTTAAGCTATCAAAACTTTGGGAAAATTTATTGGTCAAACTGGCCAGTGACCCCCCTAGTCAAAGGACACCCCATATCTCTAGAAGAACCAGAGTTATGAACCTCCAAAGTTGGGTGTAATTATGGTGGGGGGGGAGCAAATAGGACTATAACATAGTCAAAGGACACCCCATATCTCTAGTAGAACCAGAGTTATGAACCTCCAAAGTTGGGTGTAATTATGGTGGGATGGGGGGGGCAAATAGGGCTATTTCAGAGGGGGTAATGGCTACGTCACCAATGCTATTTGCCCATAGAGAAAACCCTCATAAAATGTCCGCCCTACACTCAAAGGCAGGCCCAATTTTCGTAGCAGACGAAATTTTTCCCCCACTGAAATAGCTCTATAGGACTATAACATAGTCAAAGGACACCCCATATCTCTAGTAGAACCAAAGTTATGAACCTCCAAAGTTGGGTGTAATTATGGTGGGATGGGGGGGGGGGGGCAACTAGGACTATAACATAGTCAAAGGACACCCCAATATCTCTAGTAGAACCAGAGCTATGAGTCTTCAAAGTTGGGTGTAATTATGGTGGGATGGGGGGGGGGCAACTAGGACTATAACATAGTCAAAGGACACCCAAATATCTCTAGTAGAACCAGAGCTATGGGCCTTCAAAGTTGGGTGTAATGCTATTCCTTGTGAACATTTTGCTTAATTACTCGACCCCTGTTTGCCGTAACCCTGGGTTTCTAATATGGTTGGATGGGGGGAGGGGCAAATAGGACTATAACATACTCAAAGGACCAAAACGACTTAACTCATTTGACTAGAAACTATAGAAGGACATTGTCTACGAGAGTGTGCAAAAATAGTATCGCGTGTTCATGGTTAAGCTATCAAAACTTTGGGAAAATTCATTGGTCAAGCTATCAAAACTTTAGGAAAATTCATTGGTCAAGCTATCAAAACTTTGGGAAAATTCATTGGTTAAGCTATCAAAACTTTGGGAAAATTCATTGGTCAAACTGGCCAGTGACCCCCTTAGCTTTTAAAAATGGTATGGGACATTTTAAAATGTTACTGGACAATGTTTCCCGTGCTTATTTCCGGCTCTAGACACCCATATTTACACCAATAGATTTGTTATTTGAAAACATTTTAGAGATCTACAGTTCTGCCGTTAAAGATTTTCTACTCGCTTCAGTTAAGGGCAATTTACAGCTAATAACCAAAGCAACAAAAGTGCATTAGTTATTTAGAACTATGGAGTTCCAAATAACTAGCATTATGTTCGGTAACGAATATATAAAATCAACTAAGGCTATGTTTTCTTCAAACAGACAATGGTCGTAATTAACAAACCTATTTTCCACGTTTAACGCTTAATTTCCATTTGGTTGCGATAAAATTTTGGTATTTAATCTAAATTAACCCTTATAAATAAAATATTTACCTGGAAAGATCTCTTTAGACACTCTGAAAGAGGCTATGGCTTCCAGCAAACGCAACAACACCCCCAAAGACAAAGGCTTAAGCCTTGGTCGTAATTAACAAACGTATTTGGCACGGTAAACCATAAATTTTCCACTCGCAACGCTTAATTTCCGATCGGTAGCGATAAAACTTTGGTATTTAATCCAAATTAACCCTAAAATATAAATAAAATCAAAATATTTACCAGCAAAAATCGGGCATAAAATTGCAGCATCTCGTTCCCACGGAAATCGGTCCCAAAAAGAACCCAGAATGGTTAGGGCATGGATAAAGAATGCGCGTGAGGAAATTTGTTTTCACTCTACAGGATCGGCAGCTCCCTATCTCGAACGACAGAATATTCTGTATACACTCTGTTACAACGTCGGTTGTCAGCACGCGCAAAGCTATTTCTCTATGTAACGTAGCTTTGTACGTGCTGCAAAGAGACAAAAAACTTCAGGATCTTCAGGATTTAAAATATCCGCGAGTTTTTTAGCTCGAGTGCACGGACCTCTAGGCCTTAGTTTCAAATACGTGTAGTAGACTTGTATGCAATTTCACACGTATTTGAAACTAAGGCCTAGAGGTCCGTGCACTCGAGCTAAAAAACTCGCGGATATTTTAAATCCTGAAGATCCTGAAGTTTTTTGTCTCTTGACAGCACGTACAAAGCTACGTTACATAGAGAAACAGCTTTGCGCGTGCTGACAACCGACGTTGTAACAGAGTGTATACAGAATATTCTGTCGTTCGAGATAGGGAGTTGCCGATCCTATAGCGTGAAAACAAATTTCCTCACGCGCATTCTTTATCCATGGTTAGGGTTTTTGGGTGCAAACACGGACCGCTAGATGGCGCTGCTGAAGTTACGCTGCGGCAGACTTCAAAATATGGCGGGAGCGTGCGTTTCAATTTTATTGTTTCTATTTTCTAATATAATTAATAATTTAGTTAATTATAATTTCCTAATGTATTCTAAACAGCCCAAAACACTTTTCTCCACTTTTAAAAAGTGGTACTGGAGTTTATGGATTCCAATAGCTGGAAAAACTACCCTATAAACATATTTCTCTAATAGGTCGAAACCGGAAATCATAATAATTAAACTAATTCCTATAGAAGTTAATTCATTTTACAGGGGACCTAGTTTTACGTTGATCTAGATCAAATTAAAGTTCTGAAATTAAAAGTGTAACATATTCCAAAATCTTCGTTTGTTTTTGGCCTAATTATTCCTGTTCTTAATTAGAAAATTAGTAAAATAAAAAAAGTAATGAAGAAAGAAGATGCTATAGGTTTAGCCGCCCCATAAAGAGGGTGTCCTGTAAGAATAATTCTCTCTGTTTCCAGCCCTGGTCTTGACTCCCTTGAGTAGTCTGCTACTGCTAGTATTGAAAGATGGAATCGTCAAGTCGCGATGAAATTTCTTCGGTGGATAATAAAGATATGTATCGTCCAGGTGCGCCTCAATCTCGACCGGTATGTCAATTTTAACTCAATTATGAATGCTTAAATTGTTGGCTTATCCACTATGCAGTGGCAGCTTTAGTTAAATAAATTGCACACACGCGACCAAGGCCTAACGATAATTTCTTCTTATCCAATATCCACTCCCTCCAGAAATACAGATTTTCTGTGGAAGAGATGAGAGTTTTAAAAGAGTGCAACAGGGAAAGTTTTTATTTTCGAAGTGAGCTTGCATTACATTATTAGCTGTAGATGTTTTTACGAGTTTTTATTCTAGATTAAAGTTAATTTTATAAACAGGTTTACCGATTGCTTCATTGGGCGCCTTAGCAGTACACTATGGTGTAAGACAAGGTAACACTGTTGTTGACATTCTTTTAAGATACAGGAAACTTTTACTCTTATACATTTTCCCGTATTAGGTTACTTAAAGGGTCACCCAAAATATGGTTCCACATTTAAAATTCTTGGTAAGCTTTTTTAACATGCATTTAGCAAAACTCTATAAACTCCTTAACTTCTCAACAGGTGTTGCCGCTTTTGGATGGTTTTTGGGCAAAATATCCTACAGAAAAACGTGTGAAGAAAAGCTGATGAAGCTTCCAAATAGTCAATTTGCAGAAATGTTGAGGAAACGTGCTGGAGGTTACACAGAGATGTAACTGACATTCTGTTTTATAGTTATATATTATGAAAAATCTTTTGAAAATTACAATTAATTGCAGGTTGACAACTGAAATGCCGGGTTCTTCGGATAAATTTTACACTCTGCCTGATGCTAAATCAACACCAGCAGATTTTGATTCTAGGAGAACTCTTAGCGTTGACAAATATAAGCAAAATCCTGGTTTGGAAGATAATTTAAGACCAACTATGGATAGTAAGTGATTGTTATTAATTTAAATTGAACTATTTGATTATGCAAATTTTTATATTTAAGATTCAGAAAGGTTACAACGCTTGGAAAGCTATGAAACAACTGAGACTGAAGCCAGGCCTACAAGTTCCTATGAAGAGTTGAGAAAACGCAACAGAGAGCAATATGAGCTGAGTAGTCAAGGAGGGCGAAGACCAGGTGGTCCCATGCCACCATCTTCAGCTGGTACTCCACCACCTTCATTCTATAATCCACCTGAAACTGCCAGAAGGACCACCAAGACTCAGGGTGAAGCTAAAAATCAATATGGGGATGTGTGGGAAGAATAGAACGCATTTTAATTTTCTCACATAATGTAGTGTTATATACAGGCTAATAAATGATGTTAATTTTATGTGGTTAAACATAATTGTGTTGCAATCAATTGCTTCATTTTCGCATAAACACGATTTAACACTTTATCGCGTATCCAAGCATATTCATCCACGTTATACCATAGCCCACTCGATTACGCGCTCCACGGGGCCACACGCAAGATACAAATACAATCATAAATTATTTCTAGCAGACGACTGTTGTGAAAGGAATTTTTCTCAGTGGTAAAATTCACCAAAATTAAATGTACCGCGGAGTAATATATAATGTTAACGACCGTAGAGATAAAAGTAGTGTGTGGAATAGGTCAAGAAATGATGATGTAATGTAGTGTCAATTCATTTTGCTGGATTTGGAGACTAGTTTATGCAGTGTCACGGTGACTCAATAATTTGAGGTACTTCTTCTAGGACGTTCCAGCATAGTCTAGGTTTTTATTGCCGTGTAGTGTTTATAGTGCTTGAGCAAGTTCATACAAAGTTCATTTATAGTGAGATAGGATAGCGCGAAGGACGAGAGTTTAGGACTAAGAGCTAAGCCTTTGTCTTTTTATTCAACTGAAACTAAAATCGTGTAATCTTTTGAAGAACTGAAATTTAGTCTAATTGTAAAGTTTTTAAGCGCGTTTGTAAATCAACGCATATAGTTAGTTGGACTTCGAGTATAAAATAAAAAGAAGTTCGTTCCATCATCATTTTTGGTTTAACTTGAAGAATAGAAAAAATAAAAATCATGGAATTTCCCGATCTAGGAAAGCAATGTTCTTCATCATATTGCAACCGCTTAGGTAAGCACCCAATTTCACTAGACTAGGAGGACTCATACCACTTACACAAGGAGGCTAAAGTTAGCTTTAGACTCACTCCACCATTGAGTCAGGCCTCCTTGTGTATCACCCGAAGCCTTGGCCTCCCTGTGTAATTGGTATGAATCCTCCTAGTCTTTTGGGTGGGTTAAGTTTAGATTTGTTCTACAATATAGTATAATTTTTATTCAGATTTTCTACCAATGAAGTGTGATGCTTGTGAAATGATTTTTTGGTATGTTTCTCAAGATGTTAAGACTTTCTTACTTCCCTAGAAGTTTTTAATTACATTTGTATCGTATGTAATGTTTAATTTCACGTAGCAAGGACCATTACCAATATACAAATCATCAATGCCCAAAATCTTATCAACATGATGTGCAAGTGCCTGTTTGTCCACTTTGCAACCAACCGGTGCCTAGCAAAAGAGGTGAAGCACCTGATATACGTGTTGGTGAACATATTGATAGGGATTGTCAATCTGATCCTGCTCTAGCTAAAAGAAAAGTAAGAACCCCCCAAGGGTTTTGTTTCCCCCCTCTGTTATATTTCCATAAATAATGTTGTTAATTATTGTTTTTATTTCAACCAGGTTTATACTAATAAATGTAACCAAAAAGGATGTAAACATAAAGATGTAATTAATTAATTAAATGATAAGATGATGAAAGTACAGTATAAATTTGTTAATTTTTGTCTATTTACAGATGATAAAAATTGCCTGTTCACAATGTGGCAAGAATTTTTGTTTGAAACACAGATTTCCCCAAGATCACAATTGTCAAGGAACTGGAAGAAATATTACCCAAGCAGGGTATGTATGAGTTTACTATTATAAATTTAAGTTCAAGTAACATAACATTATAATACCTTAAAAGAACAGCCCTTTCTAAATATAAAAGGAAAAATAATTTTTAAAAAATTAATTATTTCTAATTGCAAAATAATTACCATATTTTAATCTTAAAAACGTGGACTACTGGGCAGCCATTGCTTTAGTGGCGTCAGAACCCTACGGGATTGGCTGAATTCTCACAGGTGGAGAGGTAGGTAGGGAGGGGGGAAAGGTAGGACATAGCCTACTCAATCACGCGCGCAAGAGTTTCAGTTTAGCAATATTCCACCGTTCCACGTTTTTAAGAATAATTAAATGCAAATTATTTTGTAACTAATAAAATGGATCCTTTATATTTTTTAGTGTTTTTCCTTTCATATTTAGAAAAAGGCCATTCTTTTAAGGTTTAATAATGTTACGTTACCTTAACTTTTCTTATAAATTCTGTTTTGTTTTAGTTTCTTTTGGTAATAAACAATTTAATTCTGGTTTATTTAGAGCTGCCGCGTTATCAAGGCTACAAGGCTCAGGAGGATCAGTTAATAAATCAAGCCCAATTACCAGTTTTACATCTAGACTTCCTAATCTAAGAGGACCAAACATTGCAACAACAACCACACGACCTACCCCCGTTGCTGCAGTGAGCTCAGTCCAAGGAAATTTGGTACAAACTGTTCTATCTAAAATCTTTGAAAGATTCCGTAGCTTTTTTTTCTCACTTTATTAAATAAATCAATCATTTTACAGTCTGAGGATGAAGCTCTGGCCATGGCACTTCAAAAATCATTATCAGAACAAAGTAGACCAAGCCAAGTTTCCTCGAGAAAGTATGCCAAACGTGTATTTTTCTTCCAGTCATCCAGAGTTTTGAAATTTAATATAATTTTTAGTTTAACTCAAGAAGAAGCTGATCGTCAGTTGGCTTTAGCACTGGCTGAAAGTGACCGGCAACAAACAACAGTTCAAGTAAGAGGCCTAGAAAATGAAGACACGCGCAAATTGATGGTACATAAATAAATACTAAATAGTTATTTTTGGTTACTTTAGAATCAACGTCAAAGATCTGGAAATAACTGTTCCGTATCTTAGTTTCTTCTAAAAGACGTTCTACCAGTGCCTTCACTTAATGATTAATTAAAGGGACTGCAAAGAAGGCATCAGCGGGTGGGTAAAAATTATTTGAAATACGTCACAGACATCACGTGATGCCAAGATACAAAGGCTCCTCATGGAGTGGAACTGGACATCTAGTCCTTGTTTTTCGCGAGATTGTAGCGCCAATTCCATGAAGTGGTAGTTTTCAAAATGAAATGAACTAAGCTTCTTTGAACCACGCCTCTCCTTGGTCACGTGCCTCTGACGTATTTCAAATAATTTTTACCCACCCGCCGATGGCTCCTTTACAGTCCCTTTAACACCCCAATTATATCACACTGCTCAAGCTATTTTCTTAAGTAGAAACTGAGCTTGATACGTGAAAGTTTTATAATTGTTATCAGTTATGTTACATTAAGTTTGTAAATATTTAAAATTCCAATAGACACATGTTAATTCTTACATTGTAATAAATAAACGTAAACTAAAAAATAATGGAAACAAATTACTTCATAGAAGAAAAAACATATAAAGAAAATATTTTTATTCAAGTAAAGTTCTATGTTTGAAATTCTATCGTAGACCCTTCACCCACACTGACTAGATTCCAAATTAAATTAACTTTTTCGATATAAAATATAATATAAACAATGAGATTTTTCTTTAATACCACCATCATTAACTAATCAGTGGATCCTTCCTCGAGTAATTGTTCAATTTCATCCATTGTACTCATTTCCCTTTCTTTTCTCAAGTATTGCTTTCTCAAGGTTACGTAAGCGACTGTTGGTGGCTGAGACTTACAAGCTGTGGATATTGCCGACGCTGTTAATGCCCCGCTTATAGAAATGCATAGAAGAAATACTAGTCCTAATTAGAAATAATTAATTTAAATTATTTCTTGTACGTCTATTTTTAGTCTACAAATATCCGTACCAATCACCCAAGATCCACTTATCACATTTGTTGCCTGTAAATGAGTTGCCACTAATAATTGCTGAACTCTTTCAAAGGAGCCATTATTTAATGGTGCTTTTATTCCTAATAAATGGCACACCAACGGATAAACGTCAATGTTATGGAATGGCTCCGAAATAAAGCCTTTCTTAAACTGAGGCCCTTTAGCGAAGAAAATGGGGTGCATTGACTGAAAACTGTTGTTATATCCGTGATTTCCCCCTGTTGGAAAGAAACCCATTTAACTACAAGCTGATAACATAGACTTAAGGTGGAATTCATAAACGTCGGACGCAATGCAATTTAGTACAGGCAAAGGCAGGGCGTCGTGCGCACAAGGCGGAAGTTTGCGCACGACGCCCTGCCTTTGCCTGTACTAAATTGCGTTGCGTTCGACGTTTATGAATTCCACCTTTAATGTCCTTACAAGTGGTGCTTTTCCTGTCAGTTTTTGTGAAAACCAAATCATAAGATTCATCAGCGACAACCAAAAAATTTAAAACCCTTTGATTGTTTTTAAAGTGATATGATTCTGGAATTTCATCTTTTTTGTAAACAGTGTATTTGTACATTTTACTTCCTTCTAGAAGTTGTTGGTATACATAGTCCTCCATTCCTGTTCAAATAATAGGTATAGTTTTACATTTATTTTTACACTGTGAAGGTGTACCTTCCGCTGCTAATATATTCCAGACAGGTGTATGTCCATATTGTTTATACGTGCTCCTATTAAGTATTGAATCCATTTCTATTTCACGCTTCATAGTGGCCATGCCATGATCACTTAAAATAATTATATTAACTATATCCGATAAGGATTTTTTGTCCAGCTCGTCCATTAAATGTCCAATCATGCTATCAGCTTCTACAACTTTCTCAGCAACTTCTTCAGAATCTGGTCCATATACATGACCAACTGCATCAGGTTCTTCCACGTATCTAAAACATTTTTTGAAAGGAAAGTTCGCAATTTGACAATAGGATGGGATTATAGAGTAGTGTCGGTAGAGAGGGGAGTAGACTGTTTATCCCTCCCTCTAGGCGCGCTTTTGTAAGCGGGGATACTGTACGCGCCTGGTAGGGGGGATGACACTGAGCTAGAGCTAGATGTCAGTTCTACGTATGCAAACGTCATACCCTTCTATCTCTTAGCTAAGTTTCATCCCCCCTACCAGGCGCGTACAGTATCCCCGCTTACAAAGGCGCGCCTAGAGGGAGGGATACACAGTCTACTCCCCCCTCTACCGACAATACTCTATGGTATGACGTTTGCATAGTAGAACTGACATTACTCTATTATGACCTCCATTTTTTTACACTTACAACATCACCAAATTTGCTGCATTTTTGTCTAAAGTAATCCAACGTAAAGCTTGATCTACTCTTTCATTCCATAACATGGAACTATTATAGGGGTGAAAATACTTTGCTTTTTGATTGCGGTAGGCTACATTGCAACCAGACCACATAACACATCCACTGATTCTATTTTTTCCACCATTTTGGTTTGCAATCTGTCAAATTGTATCGTTACTTGTATTGTACAAACAAATTGTTGTTGTCATACGTATACTGATTACTGTATTTACCCATATTGGCGTTGTAAAACCATTATCCCACCAAAGTGGGGATGTATTATTTAAGTAAAATGTGTCATTTAACACTGGATCATACATATAATTCCCAACTATGCCATGGTTTTCTTCGTAAAGTCCAGTGGCAATTGAAAAATGATTTGGGAAAGTTTTTGTGACAAAAACATTTTTCATCCATTTGGCTCTAACACCATTTTTAATGAATCTTTCAAAGTTCGGTGTAGGTTTGCCAATTGTTTCTAAGTAGTCGTAACGAAAGCCATCAAATGAAACTACTATGACAATGGGTAACGCGTCTTTCTTCTCAATAGTTCCAGGTGGTTCATTAGTTTGACTACTCAAACTAGGCCTAATCACGTCAATCAACAACCCAAACAGGCAACCAGTGCAAATTATAAACAAACTTGAGGATGACATAGAAATTTGAAGAAACTTAACATCAAAACTTAAAGGCCCTCAACATCACGTGATTGTTATTCGCCTATTTGCACCAGCCACCCATGTACTGGTTTACCAGATGTTGGTGTGCTAACTCGAATATTAATTTGTGATTCGATTTTGATTATTAGGGTCGGTGGCTTTTCACTGTGACGACTTCAACTTACGAAGTTCAAACTTCGTGACACAAAGACGTAAAATGCTAAATATGCCAAGTGCACTATTGCAAACTAGACCAGCGTCGATTTGGCAGAATAAAAGGGGAACTCATTCCTCCCTGTTCGCGAGCAGCATGCGTCGTTTAGTGCATGATCGAGTGGGCTATGTTCGTAGCGAGAAGCAACGCCGACGCCAAGTTGCCTATAACTAGAACTAGAACTAGTTTGGTTGAGCATGGCCAACTTAGATTATCGGTGGTAGAAGGCCTGCCAGCTTTACCCGAGCCCCATGTTAAAAAACTACTAGCAAAAGCGCCCCTAGTTCCGAATTAGGCGCGCTACCAACCCAGTCTTCCTCCTAATGCTTTTTCTATGGGAAAAAAAATTCGGAAGTGGACTCGGTTTTAGAGCATTTTTAATATATTTACCGATTTTATATACCTGTAAATATATTAAAAATGCTCTAAAACCGAGTCAACTTCCGAATTTTAGGAGGAAAACTGGGTTGGTGAAAGTCGGAACTTGGGGCGCTTTTGCTAGTCGTTTTTTAACATGGGGCTCGGGTAAAGCTGGCAGGCCAGGCTTTTACCACCGGTAATCTAAGTTGGCCATGGGTTGAGCCAGACAGCCAGCTGCAGCCAGTCAGTCAGTTGCGCGCGGCGTGCTTTAGTAACCGTTTCGTGCTGTTTAAGTTTAAAATTCTTTAGTTGTCCCCTTGTCATGGTGCCCCGATTCTAAGGTTCTAACGTTCTAAACGTGGTAAGTATACTAGCCTATTGTATAGTTTTAATCCTATTTACTGCAATATCCTATAATTTAAGTGGTGAACTCCTTTGTAAACCAGAAATATTATTTCTGAATGGGAATATCCAATGAATAAAACCTTTTTATTATTATTATGTGACTGTGTATGGAAATTGTGATAATGCCCAATTTTCATCCATTTTTCCGTTTCGATTACTTTTAGAGTTTATTATTTCAGTTTCATCATGTGGGTGACTGAGTGGTTTGCCAATGGGCGTAGTCAGGGCCCAGAGGTCACACACACCTTCCGTGCTACTGTTTTGGCAGCCATATTGGGGGTGGGTTTTAGCTTTCCCTGTGCAGTAACCAGTATAGGGACTTGGCAGTACTACGTCATGCAACGGCAGGCTACCTTCGACTAGTGCTAAAAAATATACCAGGAGGAGGGGCTTATGTAGCTTTCATTCTGTTAAAAAAACATACCATAATGGCGCTGGGGGCGGAGTTAAGCCCGAATTGCCAAGTCCCTATTGTCCTTTAAACTGTGTCATGAATTGTAGCTCTTCTACAGTACAATTAGCTCCCTATAGCTTTCTAATGAAAATCAACTGTCCGTCTAGAACTTCTATACATTAAAAATTTCAAACTCTTGTTCTTGGACTGTAGAGTGCTGTCAGAAGCGCCGGTGTGACGTCACCCATGCTGTTTTCCCATAAAGAAAAAACGGTAACTGTCATGGCCGCCCATTGCTAAAGGCAGACTCGTGACGTTTAACCTTGGATCTGACGTCACAACTGACAGCACTCTGTTGGACCATCAATCCCCCCCCCCTTTCACGGGGTCATAGGTAGAGCCGACTGTCACCAATTTTTAGTGATATGTAAAAATATATATGTCAAACTGTCACCATAATCACTCAATGATAATATTAGGTTCATTATGATGTTTGTTGTTCAGGTAGCGCGATATTTTGAAGGGGCAAAATTATTTTTGGTATATTTTATAGGGTAAAACTTTATTTTTAAAAATTATTTTGTTTATAAGTATTGGTATTAATACTCATGAAAGGTCTGGCTACCCTCCACTAGTGCTAAAAACATACCAGGAGGGGCTTTTATAGAGTAATGGCAGTTTCCCAGCTTTGACTGTATTAAGGTCTATGGGCAAATAACATGGGCTAGTCTATAGCTTTCATTCTGTAAAATAAAAACATACCATAATGGCGCTGGGGGCGGAGTTAAGCCCTAATTGTCAAGTCCCTATAGACATTTTTAGTAGTTAATTTATCTTATGTTCATATTAGGGCAAAAAAACTTTATATATATCAACTTGTAACCACCACAAGTCTTATGACTGGGGAATAGTACCATAAGTACCATAACTATAATATAATAGGGGTAATTATAGTACTCATTAACTAAAGCTAGGCTGACATTCTGTATGATTTCGCGATTTAATAAATTTATATTATGTTTTGTTATTTTAGAAAATGAATACATTTACATCATCAGATGACTCCTCATTTGGATGTTACACTAGTCCATTTAAAAAAGCTTGCTTTGATGACCTTTTAGAGTAAGATGATTAACCAAAGCAAAGAGTTTTCCAATAGACCCAAAAATAAATTTAAAAATTTCACGTATATTTCTAAAGTGTGTATCTTATCAGTTTGCTTAGGGGAGAGTTATTTTAAATAGTGAATGAAAAACGTACGTCATGGCTGTGTTTTCAATTATGAGTGGATGTGTATTTATCATGGATTTCATTTCCATTCTAACATTTCTGCTCCTTATTTTGAGTATAGAGTAATGTCAGTTCTACTATGCAAACGTCATACCATAGAGTAGTGTCGGTAGAGAGGGGAGTTGACTGTGTATCCCTCCCTCTAGGCGCGCTTTTGTAAGAGGGGATACTGTACGCGCCTGGTATGGGGGATGACACTTAGCTAAGAGATAGAAGGGTATGACGTTTGCATACGTAGAACTGACATCTAGCTCTAGCTCAGTGTCATCCCCCCTAATAGGCGCGTACAGTATCCCCTCTTACAAAAGCGCGCCTAGAGGGAGGGATAAACAGTCTACTCCCCTCTCTACCGACACTACTCTATATAATGCCAGCTTCTTCATTTTTTGGGTCTATTGAATGTACAAGCAATTTCGCAAGTTTTATTGCATTTGTATTTTATTTCAGTAAAGAGGCTGTTAATAACGAAGTGCCTTATTCTTCGGGCAAACCTCCAAGAGGCATATGGTCCTCTGATTCTTCAGACCCTTCCATTACTAATGATTCTGAAGAGGTAAGACATACGTAGCGAAGGAAAGCTACCTTTTAATAGATGATGGTGGTAGCTGAACCACTGTTGGTTGTAACTTGAGGGTAGACCAAAAAAAGTATCAGTAGAGGCGATGTAATTAAAAAGATCACTTTTTTTTCTTTATGTATAGATTGGTCTTTTCAAAACTCCGAAGCCAGACAAAAATGCTTTCAAACTTCTGAGAAATCCTATAGACAGAGTCAAGTATCTAGATGGTGCTAGTCCCATTATTCCAAAGAAAACTTTCGCTAAAGTGAATAAAGGAAAACCCCCTGGAAAGAAGAAAACGGCAGTTTCTAAGAAACCTCCAACGAAAAAGAAATCCCTTGCCATAAAGGAAAAAATTCCAGACTTTTCCGAGTTTGATAACTATGAGTTACTTGTTGAAAGACGTCAGCCATATCCGCCCAACATCCAGCGAAATTTTGAGATTTCTACTCCAGTCTCAAACCAACAATGTGATAATGGTCCATATTTAATGAACATTAACGTCACTTTATTACTAGATGGTTGTTTACACTCGCTATTCTTTAGATCTCGTTAATGTATGCGATGAAAACATTGAAACTTCTCCCGTATCGTCCAAACCAGGATCTCCAACTTTAAACTCGCCTATTCAAAATAATTTTCCACTTGAAACTGAAAATGTAGACGAGTGCTATGGAAAATTTCCTTTTTTTCATACAAGCACGCCCAGGAGTCCATCAAAATCTCCGTCAAAACTTGTTCCTCCTTCGGATGGTGATGAAGTACAGAAGAATCTCGCAAATCAAACTTGCCTTAATGTTAATAATAAGTGTACAACTGATTCAACAAGAGATCCTCTTATTAATATTAAGAATAGGAATAGTATTAAGCCGCGTAGGAGAAGTTTAAGATGTATAGTACTTAGCAGAGTAAGAAATGAGAAAGATCTTCGTTCGATACAAATACCACCATCATCTTCTTCTTGTGAGTATCATAGAAAATAGACATCAATGTATGTTTTATATTATACCTCTCCTTTTTTCTTTTGCTTTTTTTATACAGCTGAAGAGTTAGAAGAGGAGCAAAATGATCTAGATGATCCGGGAATCATCTCACCCTTCTCTTCGTCAGTTTCCGAATCTTCGGAAACGGAAACTGACGATGTGGTCTCATCAGATTACGGTGATCCTTATGTACTTGAACCAGTTGTGGAAAATGTCGAATTCGAGGTTAGCACGTAGCCAACATATTTTCTGTAGATGAAAACGTAACCCTATAATACTTTCTATAAGTCTGGGTGGGTGTCTTGTGACGACGTATTTCTCCTAGAGAGGCGTCACCTTGTGGCGTATTATTTTATATGCCCCTATGGCCGTTGATCGTCATACTTTTTATTGTTACGTTACTGACAGTGCGTGAGTAAAATTAAATATAGCTTAAATTTATTTTCAGGTTACTAGTGCCTTTAGACGTACACCACCAGTATTGACGAAAGTGATTCCAATTGACGTACCTGTAAAGCGAAATGCTTCTTCAAAAAAGACTAAAGTGATCAGTGCCAATGGAAACAACATTTTAAAAGCGACTGAAAGTGCCTTTAAAACTGATAGTGCCTTAAAAGATATTGATCCATTGACTGCAAAACCTAAAATGAAATCCTGTAGTAGTTCAAAAGAAGAAACCTCGTTAAAAAGTGCATTGCCATGTTTTAAAAACACTACCTCGACGCCTTACACTCAAACCACTTCCTTTGTACAAATGGACGAAGAAAAATCCACCAAATCTGACAGTAGTTCAAAAGATAAAGCAAATAGTCACGTCAACTCGAGGAAAATGTCACTAATTGTTTCCTTGGAAAGATTGGATGAGAATACTATATTAGAAGCCATATCCCCCAAAAGCAAATCCTCAACAAAAGAGCCGATTATGCCCAGAGAAAACGTTTTAGAACGTCGTTGCAAAAGAAAAGGTTGGTTGCCGGTTGGGTTCATGAAAGGAGTCATTTGCTTATTTGGTTTTTTTTTTGTTTTCAAGCGGACCAAGATGTGGCAGTCAACGGTACTGTTATGGATCTGGTAAAAGATGATAAACAGTCCAAGGTTAGTTTAACGACGGGTAAACTTGACTGAATGAAGTTATGTAATATATTAATTTAAATCTGTTTTTTTTTTTTTTTTTTTTTTTTTTTTCAGACGGAGATGAATGAGCCTTCTTCCATTGAAATGAGTGTATGAATTTGTATGACGAGCCTATCCTGTCTAGGCTCCGATGTAACCCTTTGTTTCCATTTAAAAAAACTTTTATTCCCGTATTTTAGTATCAGGATGCGTGGGACACGTTTATTGAGACGACGACCGAAGAAAAAATTTTAAAAATCTGTCAGCAAGAGAATGTCTTGTTATTGGACACCTTGTTTGGCGAAAAGTAAGTGTATCATTTCAGTCAATCGGTCCAGAGGATTACGAAAATTTCTTCATTAAAAATTTAAAATCCTTTCTCAGGGAATTAGCTACCGCCAAAAAGATTGGCGAAGGGTCCTTTGCGGAAGTTTTCAAAATAAAATGCAAAAATGAATTCGTTGTTTTGAAAATAGTGCCTGTTGACAGAATCTTCGCATCTGGATCAAAACAATTGACTTTGCATGAAGTTCTTTCGGAGATCATCATTTCCAAGTAAAATTTACTTAGTTATGTTACTGTTAATTAACCAGTGTTTTAATAAGCCCTGTTTAAATTCTTTTTTTTTTTAGAGAAATGAATTCTTTAAGTAGCAACGTTGAAAATAGGGCGCCCATTTTCATCCAAGTTAAAGAGTATGTTTAGGTTTTTTTCTTATTATAGAGTCGTGTCGGTAGAGAGGGGAGTAGACTGTTTATCCCTCCCTCTAGGCGCGCTTTTGTAGGAGGGGATACTGTAGGCGCCTGGTAGGGGGGATGACACTAAGAGATAGAATAATGTCAGTTCTACGTATGCAAACGTCATACCCTTCTATTTCTTAGCTAAGTGTCATCCCCCCCCACCAGGCGCGTACAGTATCCCCTCCTACAAAAGCGCGCCTAGAGGGAGGGATACACAGTCTACTCCCCTCTCTACCGGCACTGCTCTATGGTATGACGTTTGCATAGTAGAACTGACATTACTCTATTGGGCGTGATCGGGATTTTTTTTTTTTTTTATTCTTTTTCATTTAGAATCTCGTATGCTGAGGGAATATTTCCCTTTAAACTTCTTCAAGAATGGGCGATTTTTGCTAGTAAAAGAGACGATGCTATAAATGACGACCCAGGTAATGAACCTTACATCTCGGGGGGGGGGATGGCATAAAACTCAACTCCAACTTAATTAAATTACATATACTTTACTTTAACTTCGGTATAATTTACTAATTTCTCACTTTTCATTGTTATTAAGGTCAGTTTGATGATAATCAACGGTACATCGTTTTTCGATACGCCTATGGGGGCACTGATTTAGAGCACTTTGAAGTACGCGTAAATTATTGTATTAGATTTATTTAGACTCAAAGTATTCTTTATTCCTTATTTATAATACCGTTTTTTTTTTTTGTTTTTTTTTTTAATAGTTTTCAAAGGCGTCAGAAATAACTTCTGTCATTAAACAATTATCTGTGGGGTTAGCCGTCGCGGAACAGTCGTGTAATTTCGAACACCGTGATTTACACGAAGGAAACATTTTAGTTTCAAAAACAAGAAGGAAATTCTCCGATTTTCTTTTGGAAGGAAAACTCATAAAAGTTTTAACAAACGGATGTGATGTAAAAGTGATTGATTTTACGTTGTCTAGACTTGAGAAAGGTGAGAATAATTCATTCTTTTTTTTTTTTTTTTTTAAATGTTGTAAACTGTTGAACATAAATTTGTTTATTATTATTATTATTATAGATGAAACTCCCATCTACAAAGACTTAGATGATTCTGAGTTATTTACCGGAACAGGCGACGAACAATTTGATGTGTATCGGGCCATGAGGGACCAGACAAAGTGAGTTTACAATATTACTTTAAGATCTTTCGCGAATAAATGAATACTTATTCATTTTAACGATAAATTTTTGGGGTGAAAATTAATTGTAATGTCTCTCAAACTCTAAACTTAAACTTACGTATCTTAGGCTTACTGTTAGTGTTTTTTTTTTTTTTTTTTTCTCTTAAATAGGAAAGAATGGGACAAATTCAAGCCCGTAACAAATATTTTGTGGTTGTCATTCCTAATGAAAAGGATGTGTGATCGGCATAAGAATCTTTTCAAACAAGACGATGTTTCGAGCAATAGGATGGCAAGATATTTAACGGGCATTGAAAATTGCAAATCCGCCAAAGAATTTGTTTACAAAGTTTTTAAAGACATTTAAGAAAAGATTTTTTACTAAAAATAACTTTAAAAAGAAAAGATTTTTTACTAAAAATAACTTTAAAAAGAAAAGATTTTTTACTAAAAATAACTTTAAAAAGAAAAGATTTTTTACTAAAAAAAAAATACGAAAGTTTACATTTTGACAAGACCAGTTGGTCATATTTTTTCCTTTTAATTACTATACTGTATAAATAAGATTTAAATAAGATTATATTAATCTTTTAAGATTTCATATTGACTTGTAAATTTTTTTAATAGAACCAGAAGTATATAATACGTCTCTAAGAGAGAAGTGTACCACAAAGCGGCGGCGGGGTAATGGTAACACGATTCTTATCAACATCAGAACATAGTTACGGATGTGCCTTTTATGCGGTGTGCGCCTTTTAGATGACGGGTAATAGAGAGTTAAAGCCACCTCGTGCGTTTCTATATTTCCCCATACCACCGCGTGACATATGGTTTGTGGGCGCTGCAAAAAAACTGGTTCCGCCCTTTTTGGCGAATGTTGAGGTAATTCGTTCGTCCATCGGGGAAAAATTGAGTAAGGAGGTAGTGAAATTCCACGCCATAAGATACGTTCCATAAGTTTGTTACTTAAGTGACGTGGGTGAAACGTCGCAGATTCTCATTGAAGCGACTCCTGTTAGGCGCTGTCACAATTTTAGTACAGACTAAATAGGAAGATGGACTGCGAAACCGCGTGTAGTCAATTCTCGCGTCGTTCTCGAACTAGCTTAGTGAGTCTCTAGTAAGTATAGGAAGTTTTGGAAACGCTTTGACATCGGTTAGCTCGCAAATAGAAGAGATTGTATTTTTAGGCGCAATGTGATGCGAGGGCGTTAGTAACTTTTAATATTCCAAAACTTGTCAAGCCAATGTTAACATAGCGCTGTAGTGAGAGGCCGATATCATGAAGTGAACAAGTCACGTAAAAAATATTTACGTATTAGCTAGGTGTGGTTGAGGTGGGAAGGGCGTGTTAGTTTCGTATGTGATAATGTAGTACAGTATTCGTGTTTTCTAACTCGCTAACTTAATATTCGAGATGGCCCAACGTTTGGTGTACATTAAGTTCTTACCACATCTAGATAAAAAGGTCTTTTCGCCTATCCAGCCTCCACCTAGCTAAAACCAAAGATAGTTAAGTATGGATTGCAAAATTGGTGAACGCAAAATTACAAGTGGACGAAAACCAAAAAGTCGTGAAACCGCAACTCCATAATTTAAACTTTTACTTCAACTTTAATATTTAACACTAATAGATACATTGTAAATAACTTTGAACGGTATTTACATATTTTTGGTTTACTTACATTATTTTTCTTTTGCTTGTATTATTATTATTTATTTTTTAACGAAGCGGTCGTAATATTTGCATACGTATCACACAAAAATATCAATCATCTTTTCGGATTTTTTTTTGTTAAATCGCGACGCAACACGAGACGCGCTGTCGTACTGGTTGGTCAATCCGCGAAACGAACAACGTGTAATACAGTTAAAACATTTTGGAAAACATCACAGTGGGTTTGTTTTTAGCTCGCGGGGTATAGATTTTCATCCTTTTTTTCACACAAGCGCGGTTTATATACTCAAAGCTGAATTTTAGGTTGACCTCTACATCACTTAACCCAATCCGTATGATTGTTCAAAACCGTAGGTGGCTTTTCTTCGTCGGGTGAATCTTCATTCGTGTATGTGACGTAACGAATGGACGATTCTTTCATTATTAATGACTGGTAAAGTAAAATATTATTAGGCACTTTTACTTTATTCCGTATACCTAGTGTGACGTCACGCATGTTTTCTTGCCCTCAGAGACAAAGCGGCGCTTAACATGGTGGTCAATTGACGTTTCGCTAGGCAACTGTAGATCATTTCATCTATAGACCACTTCGATATGGCAGAGACGGAAAGGGATCATCCCCCTTGTACGTCCCGATACTGAGTCTGAGTGTTGCACACCCCCTTTTTACGTCGAAATGGTCTATAGATGACACCAGAAGGGAATAGAGTCTTTATTCCCTTCTGATGATACTAATCTTACTTGATTTTCGTCTTTTCCAGGAGGATTCCTCAAGAAGAACATAAGTGGCGCGTAACAGAAACTAAAGACGGCGATGCAGTATACTAGGCTAAAATTTCGGGTAATTATGTTAATTTTGAAATAATTTTTCAATGATTTGAAATGGGATTTTTAGATGGTTAGAAAATATACCGTAAACTACCAGTAATTGCGCTTACCCTTTAAAGCCAATTCCTTTTACGATGGCACCACTTAAAGCGGGACCTAAAATAAAGTGTTGCGCGAATATTTGGTGATTTTGAGAATTATTCCTTTAATGGCTATTTGCTAATCAAAGACTTACCAACTGCAAATCCCATGCAAAATGCCACATCTCCAATAGCGTAAACGCTGCCATACACGGATGTGTGCCGTAAGTCCACCAAATGCCCCAGCATTGGCATCATAGATGAATCCACCATACCTAAAATAGAATATAGTTCTTGCTGATGATAGTTAATATACTATTTAGTGATATATTACCTATCGCAAAACCAATACCAGCATTAGGCGTGATCAAATGATTGACATTTTTCGCTAAGGGTATCTAATAATTAAGTGAAAATATATAGAGTTATTTCATTTTTGAAAGCGTTATGGGTCTAGTATAAGCCTAAGTTATGTTCTATGACGTTTCACCTTCGTCACTTCATGAAAAGTTCTTAGTAACCAGTGACAAACTTATGGAACATATCTTATCAACTTATGGTTAAGTCATTTTGAAACAAAACTGTGGAATACTGTCTTTAAGATCAGATCTACTTACCATCATGAGACACGCGCCAATAACCAAAAGTCCAATTAATGTCGCGAGCCACCTGAATAAAAACGATATATCGAATAACTTTTAGTGATGTTATAATTAAGAGAGACGTCCGAACATTGGCGTATAAATTAAGCTTATCGACACACTAAGCACGCGTTGCTTGTAACATTTCTTGCAAGATATCAACTTGGAATTTCAATTTTTGGATCAAACAAAGAGGGTTTTATTAATTGAAACATTTTACGAACGGGAAAGGAATTTCTAACCTTCCGATTCTGTGACCCAATGGGCCGAAAACGTTTGTTCCAATTAGATAAGAAATAGAGGCAGGTAAAAAGGCAGCACCTTGTTGCCATTTTGGTGCGTTCATCGTGTCCATCATCCACAGTGGTAAAGATGGTTCCAGTATTGCTATGCCCATATTTGCAAACGTTATCGCTCCTAAAAAGGGGTTGAAAAAGAAATATTTTAGTCCATTGAGTAAGAGACAACGTGAACCGTAAGTGGCACGTCCTCTCCTTACTGCCACTATTTATATTTTCCTTTGGTATTATTTGTTTAAATTGGTCACTTACCAGCCGCTATTAATATGTAAGGGTCCTTGATGAGAGTGAAAATGGAAGCGCCTTCTTGCTCCTCTCTTTTAACACAGGGTTGTAACACGAATAACTGCAACACTGTGTTATGAAAGAAAATAAGCTTCATTCCTTGATAATTATCTGATTCGTAACTGACCTCCGTCGAACAACGCTAAAGCCGCGAGAACGAGAAACGGGGATGACTTGCCGACAAATTCGTACATGACACCGCCAAATGGTGGACCAATTAGAACACCTAAGGCCAGACCACCTAATGCCACAGCCATCGCGTTGCCTCTTTCTCGGTCATCCGGATAAAGATCCGCCAACATACCCATACCTGTAAGTATACAAGACATTTGCTTTACCAAGTTAATAGTTAGGATGGTTTCGTATCTATGTATCTATACTCCTTACCCGCTACGCTCGTGCACGCTGAACCTACGCCTTGAAGTGACCTCGCGATGAACAGTGTCGCGTAACTCTTACCGAGGGAAAATACTATATAGAAATTGATGGGTGCGCATTTAGTTACGGTTCTTTGCGTCAATGAAGCGCAGTTTTGAAAAATTCAAACTTACTAATTGTTGAAATGAACATGATCACGAATCCGGCGAACATAGGAATTGTGTAACCAAGCCTGTAAAATACAACATTAATGATAGAGTAATTTAGAATTACGCTAGGATAAGTATTCCACAATTCGAAACCATCTAGGGTGGGAAAACATAGTAGCGACACGGGGAAATATTGTGGTGCCTCAATCATATCCCTCACGACATCTCGAAGCTTCATCCTTACACAATGGAGACAGAGAGAACGAGATTCCCTTTGTCGCTATTAAGTTATCCAGACTAGAGTGCTGCTACTAAATACTTACCTGCTGGTAAGTGGGCCAATAAATGGATTCGTAAGCGCTTGCACGATAGGTTTTGAGGCAAACATCAGACCCACTTCTACGTTTTCACCGACTAGCTCGTCGTGTCGTATCTTTTCACTCTCCGGTGTTCTGGTTGTTGGAATCTCTTCTGTTGACAACAGACTTTCCTGAGTAGTTGACTCCATAAATTTAGTACTTGTCGTTCGCTGACTATAACCTTTAGAATTGAAGTAAACTTTACTTAAGAAACCCACGTTTAATAATATGCCTCGATGCGTGCTAGACTCGTTTATGGAAGAAACTAGAAGTAAGATAGTATATCCCCAAATATCAAATATTTAACTAAGCGTCTTATTTCTTACTTATTGGGATCAAGAGCCGTGGACCCGGAGGTTCCGTTTCGGAACAAACTGAAGCTTTCCTTAAGAGCATTTCCGGTTCATCCACGGCTTCCACTAACAGTGTCGAGCTTAGGGTCGACGTTGTCGTTGAGCTGTCGTTAGGAGGGTGAGCTGCTAGCTCCGCTAATTTTTCTTCGTGATGAATTTCCAGTAGAAAAGCTGGTATTATAGGAACTGCAAAGTAATAAAAAGAAATAATATTTAGCTTAAAGAATATCCGGTCCTCGCTCAATCCTGGACTACATTTTCCCTGTCGGGCCTAAATAGGTATAGATGGAAAACATTAATAATTAAACGTATTAGAAAAAAAAACCAAAAGTAATAGACCGAAAACGTGTCTAGGAACGTCATAGCGCTCTAGAAAAAAAAGGTTTTCGCAATTTTCATTTTCAATTAGACTTAACACGTATAAATTATTAAATTCAGAAACATTTCGACTGATCGAAATTGATATACGAAACATCTATTACGTTACTAGTTTTTCGGTCAATTAAATTTGCCTATGGTATTACCTAGGAATAAAGTAAATATTATATTAAAGAGACACGTGACCTATTAGATGAAGATGGTTTGGAAGGCGTTCTTTAAAAGCAGTCACTTTTGGAACGTGATCTTAATTGAATCTCGAGTCTTTAATATAATTATTAGAGCGGAAGGACTATAGCTCTTAGGTGCTTTTGTTTCAAAGAAAACACCGCCAGATTCTGATGGCCGGATTAATTCTACTAAGCCTCGTTCGTATTTAAAGCCCTGTCTTAAAGTTTTACGAAGCCTTCCTTGTCTCTTTTAATAATTTCCTTCTAAAGGAGGGGGGACTCTAAATCAATGGAGTGTTAAGGACAACATGTGTCCTCTAACGCAAGGCCTCTTATTTTCTATTGATAATTAATCAGTTTGTAGTTACTCAACTAGATACAGTGCCTGAAAATCCTGGTAAAGTCAGGGGATTTTAAAATTGTCACAAACGTCAGTCAGGGAGCCAGGTGGTCCTATAATTTCTAAAAAAAATCCCATATTTTTGATCCTGTCCTATATTATCGTATAATTTCATGAAAGGTTTTATAATATCCTATATTTTTGACTTTGTCGAAGTTTTCGTATAGTTTAGCATCAAATTAATCAAAATTTTGGTCTTTTATCGAGATCACATTTGACTAGACACCGAAATTGTGAAGCTCCATTTGAATTAAGTTCCTCTTTTCAAATTAGTAAAATCAGAAGGGGATAATAGAAGAAGGATGACACTCTGTATCCTCTTAATGCTTTAGTTATGTAACGTCATTCTTCCCAGGCTCACCCTTTTAGTTTGCTTTCCCGCGCATCAAACTACAAATGGGCATCGCACCGTAAGGTGAATTCTATAAATTGTTTGGCACTAAATCCCCAGCAATCATCCCACAAACCTCGTCTTGACGTGGGACAAAAATGCACAAGCGCGTCTTGCCAAATATTTAAACGCTAATAGAGTAATGATGAGGGAACTATTTATCGCGTATGTGATTCGTTTTAGTAACCTTGCTCTAAATGTTCCGATGTTGGGAAGAGAGACGTTACACTTACCCCGCTTTGTGGTACACTTCTCTCGAAGAGAAGTATTATATACTTCTGGTAAAATCCATTTTGTTATTTTTCTACATAGTTTAAGTCAAAATAGTATTATTTATGAGCATTTTTTCTCCTATAATTTCCCATAATTCCGGGAAAAAAAACTTTTTCTTATGAGAGTCAGGGAATTTCATATTATTTCTGTAATTCATTTTCTGTTTGAACTAAATATAGGCCCATATTTAAAAGTCCATTTTTAAACGTTGACTTTTCTACAAAGTGGAAATATTGGAAAGGGAATATTATTTTAGACGGTCAGAGAATTTTTAAAATTAAAATAATCTATGGCAACCCTGTAGTATTTTACAAAGAAGGGGTGTTTTGATTTGAGTTTTAAAAAGGTAAATAAATAATATTGTAGAATATTTATCTGTCAAGGCACGCTCCGTCACACTTTTTAATAAACGTTTGTTCAGTTTAAATCCAATTACCTTATAAAAGAACCCCTTTGAGAATGGATTTTCTTTGAACCTATATCGTGGAAGGTAAAAAAAAATGACAGGACGAAGAGCGATACGCTCTTTTAAGGCCCTTTCCGGGGCAGGCCCTGATACGTAAGCTTATACTGGACTATAACAAGGGCTATTTTACACGGGCGAATGGAATATTTTTTGGGCAAATTTTAATACTTATAGGGCTAGAAACGACCTGTCTGAGATATTTAAATCAGCTTTTAAAAAATAGAAGACATTCTATAAGATTTATAAGGAACGCTGGACCCTTGGGGAGGAAAGGGTTGATGGTAAAACGAGGGGTTAGATACTTAAGAAACCAGGGAGATTATTTTGAACTGTTTCAATTAAAGGGTTCCACAAGTCACTTGCCCTGACTAATATGGTTTTACCCGCCATTTTCGTGGCTCTAGCAGATTTTCTGAGAAGTAAAGGTCAGATTGGTATGCAACGGGTGAGCGAGCGACTTGTGGAACCCTTCAAATTTCGTAATGAAATATTTTGGAAGGATATAACAAACAAACTCGCTATGGACAATTCCGATAAAACTAAGGCGGTAAACCTCTTCCTTGGCTTTTGGCGCCTGCGCTGGAGTCCTTTTAGGTTAGTATGTCCCGATTCTGAAGGTTGCATAGCCCCTTTTGACCGTCGAAATGGTCTATTCGAAAGTGCGACACGTAAAAAAGTATGGGAAATGGATGGAAATTTGAGGGTATAAAAAAGAAAGATATATAATTGGAAATAAGTATTTATTTTGCTTTAAGTGTCTAGCCTCTCGGATATAAGCGGCCGGTGGACGGGTAGGTTGGGCTGAAAAGCGCGAAACTTGATAGAGGGTCATTTCTTGGGCTTAATCCGAAGGGTAAGAGGCACTCAGCCGAGATCTTTCAACCTTTCAACTTCCGATACTTTGACGAAGATATTCAAGAGAGCCGCGCGGGAATGAGGCAAAAAGTTATCTGGGAAAAGAGGATAGAGGGGATGGTAAGAGGAGAGGAGAAAAAGTGGTGGGGACACGCGCTTATCGACCCCTGATTCATCATTATTTTCTCCCTTCTGCTTCCTGGGATTGGCTAAGGCTAGAGCTAGACCCGTGTAGGTCTTTTCCTGGACGACGGGCGCTCTCCCCCTTCCTTATAAGGAAGCACCTTTTCCTTCTTATGGGAAAAATATAGGAAAGGAAAAGGCATGGATGGTATAGAGCCAGAGGAAGCTCTTCCTTTTTTTGCCCCATCTTCGACTATCCGATGCATTGCGCCGATTATTATATAAAGAGTAGAGCTTTAATGGCCTTTCCTTTGAAAAACTTCACTTATTAAGGGGGGCTTAACGTTATGAATCAGTATAGAAATAAATAACGCTGAGTTATACACTTTTGACGACCAAAACGGGGTAGTTTTCTTGTCTTTCCCTATAGTTCAGGTTTTAACCTACATCTTTTTTCGATAATAATTGTTGTAAAGAACATGAAACTTAACAAGTAATTGCGATTGGGGTCGTATTTTAATTTTGAATGTGAAAGAAGATAAGAACCGGCGAAACTCTGGTAGTTTTGCTTCAGTTTTTATTAATTTTTACCCTTTTTCGGGGTTTTATCAAAGACAAATAGGCGCAAAGGAAAGTACGTCGAGAGTAGGTGAGGAAAAACTAGGTTTTCGTAAAGAACCTAAAACCTTTTAATGCTCCAAGTGCCTGAAAAGCAAAAATTATAATCGTCGGAGAGAGTTAGCCTAATTGGTCGACTAAAGAAGCTAGAAAGTATCAAGACTCGCATGGCATGCGTCTTAAACATCATACTTGGCACTACTAAATGCTTCCATCCACCCTTGTGCCCAGTTACTTTCTGTTATTTCGATATACCTTGAGTGTAGGTAAATTTAACAATTTATTTTCTTATTAGCTTTACTCAACGACAAAGAAACGGAGCATCGGCGTAATCGGGGTATTCACTGTTATCGTGCCCCCTGTACGACTGAATTCTGCCCCTTCTTTACTATATACGCTTGACCGGAGTTTCGCAATTACCGTCTCTGTCATCATTTTCCAAAAGCAAAGGGTTGTTGGGTAGGAGAAGCAAATGTCCTCGGACAATTGGAAGGACGGGGAACGCGCGCATCCTTCTCCTCTATAGTAAGATGGAATTTTTCAATCACAAAGAGAAAAAATAATTACTCGAAAGCTATCGCGCTCGGCTTCATCCTTTATATATTGATAAGCGTATGGTACAACGGGCCAAAGTTAGAGGCTTTGAAATCGATTGATGTGGTAATGAGTTTGGTTTTCAAAGGAACCAGGCTCGCGCCAAGACCGAGTGCCTGACTACCACGGTTCATCACGTGTTTTCATGGCCGAGGAGGTGTGAAATGAAATCCGCGATACGCGAATATCTCCGCAGCTCATTCGTCCACGTGCGTTTTAAAGGAAGTAGAAAGCGAATAAAAGTTGGGAGAGGGTATGTATGCTATTGTTCCGGCTTGTTTGTTAACGTTACTGGCGATTTTTCACGTAACATCTGCTATACACTGTCAAAATGTGTTGGTATAATTAGATTATTCATCCTTTTCATATCGCTGTTTGAAGGTACGCGCTCGGGAGAGATGAAAATGAGATGTATCCCCTTCGGTTGCAAAAGAAAATTACTACTTTGCTTACAAATCCCGGGTTTATACTCCCTTTAAAAGAACTGGCGCGACCCCGCGTTTACAATGAAAGCCAGAGGAATATAAATAGATTTTTAGATATTTTTCTAGAGATTAAAAGTTAAAACAGCTTGGGATTCTAAATTTTGGATAGATTTTGGTCAGACTCGATGCAAATTTTCAGTATGTAACGCAACCCTCTCTTAATATCTCAAAGATCTCTATTTGAACTTACCAACTGTGCTGAGTAACATGTTATCCAGTAATAAGGCTACAGCGACAATAACTAAGACCAATTTTCGAGAGTTTCTACATTGCTTCAGACAATCCAAAACAATATTCCTGGCTCCTCCCATTTCCGTTTGTACCATATCAGGTATTGTGAATTCTTCCGCAATTGATTCTGAAATGATAATATTCAATATTAGCACTTAATAAATTAACTATCCTTATGGTATTGTACCATCACGCAATCTACTCGAAGTAACCCGAGTTTTAAAGAAAACTAAGAACATTCTATTATTTCTTTCTTTAATAGCACTTAGATTTTCAATGTTAACTCTGTTCCAGACGGGTACATATATATGTCTTTGTGATATATGACGAGGAAACTCCTTACTAAAACCAAACCCATACCCGTGATAACCCAAGCTCAAGCTGCCTGCCTCTTAGGAAATCGAAAACCTATTACGTTGACTTTCTCCACCAAGCTGTCCCTGTAGTAATTAAAGCTAAGCAACTCAGTACCAACGTCGTCTTATAGGAAGAAAAAGAAGAATCTGGTATGTTTCTCTTTTTGGGTAATCGTGCGTGTAACCTCGACGTAAACTTTGTTCGATCCCCGCTATGCCTATTTATTTCGTGATTTGTGGATCCAACTTTTTAGACGCGTAATATTTTCTAGTGGCACATATAACCCTAGAGTTAGGTTAAACGACACAAATACTTTCAATCAAAATACTTACAATCTGCTTGAATTTTAATCAGGGTAAAGCTTTAGTACTAAACAGTTAACGTTTAATATTTTAGCGCGAGCAAGAAGCGATATCTAGTTTACTAGGGAGAAGTTGTAAATTCGCCACATTTCTAGCTTTATCTCCAGTACAAACGTAGGTCCGGAGATATTCCCCGCCTCTAAATTACAACCAGCATCTCATTAGTTCTTGAAGACTCACGTCAGCGCGACGCGAATGACGAAAATTACGTATTTTCCGACTGAGGAGAGGCGGAATAGCCCGGCCTCCTTTTACGTCCCCCCCCCTTGTATTTTGAAAGGGTACTGGGACTATGGCGCGCGAATACTTATACCTTCTCCCTAGTAAACTAGATATCGCTTCTTGGCTCGAGTTCACGTTTGGTCCAATAAGGTATCCTGGTTTCTATGCCATACATAAATTGCGAATGTTATTCCCTATGCCTGACGAAACCCTTGGTTACCGGTTGTTATCTCTTCACTTTAGAGTTTTAAAGATGGCGGACATCCGTGCCTTTCTAGCTCAATTATCGGCTACTTTTGCGCGCTTTTAAAATTCTACTTTTTGAAACGGTACCACCTAATGCCTTTTCAGACAATGCAACCTTTGCACCCAATTATAATTAAATAAAAAAAAATTTTACTCATCAATTTCATTCAGCTCTAGTAAAGTTTACTTATATAATTTAGTTAAAAAGTTGTAGGCCTTCCTCTTCTAATTTCTCTATAAACACCTGCAGGTCCACAAAACCCGCATAGATATCAACATGGGGGCACTATATGATTCCAATGAACTGTATGCATTCCTGGAGCATTTAACTCCTTTACACATTTCTCCGCATCACAACTAACCTACTCTTTATGAAGATCTTTTACTGACAAACTTCTAACGATCTGATTCAACCAGTGGCGTCGCAAGGCCTTTTTTGGGGGGCTATAGCCCCCCAAATTCCAAACTTAGCCCCCCCCCCCCAAAATAATCCGTAAACCCTACCAAAAAATTGCTGTTAGCAACCTAAAATTCTGTAGCAATATATAAAAAATTATAATGATAAGATTCTTGAAGTTTTATCTCTGCAGAGATGAATTTCAATACCAAACAGTAAAATTTTGAAGAAAAGACCAGATGGAGACAAGAAAATGTTTCATGTTCTTTCGGAGGGAGTCCCAATAGTGTGGAATAAAAGCTAACCAAAACTAAACATAAACTTAAGACGAGTGAAAATCCTTCATAATCGGTTCCGTAGTGGCGTAGTCTTTATCAATAAAAGGTTGTATATCTTTAAAATACGAATAATTTCACGTTGACACGGATAGTTTAAGGTCTACACATTTTCCAATGAACCCATTAAGCAATTTTTTTTATTAATTTCTTATAATAACTAGTTCGCCCAGATTTAGCCCCCCAAATTTCAAACCCTAGCGACGCCACTCTAAACCACCCTAGCCACTCTAAGCCACTCTAAACCACTCTAAACCACTCTAAACCACTGTAGCCACTCTAAGCCACTCTAAACCATTCTAAACCACTCTAAGCCACTCAAAACCACTCTAAACCACTCTAGCCACTCTAAACCACTCTAAACCACTCTAAACCACTCTAAGCCACTCTAAACCACTCTAAACCACTCTAGCCACTCTAAGCCACTCTAAACCACTCTAAACCACTCTAGCCACTCTAAGCCACTCTAAACCACTATAAACCACTCTAGCCACTCTAAGCCACTCTAAACCACTCTAAACCACTCTAGCCACTCTAAGCCACTCTAAACCACTATAAACCACTCTAGCCACTCTAAGCCACTCTAAACCACTCTAAACCACTCTAGCCACTCTAAGCCACTCTAAACCACTATAAACCACTCTAGCCACTCTAAGCCACTCTAAACCACTCTAAACCACTCTTAGCCACTCTAAACCACTCTAAGCCACTCTAAGCCACTCTAAACCACTCTTAGCCACTCTAAGCCACTCTAAACCACTCTAAACCACTCTAAACCACTCTAAGCCACTCTAAACCACTCTAAGCCACTCTAAGCCACTCTAAACCACTCTAAACCACTCTAAGCCACTCTAAACCACTCTAAGCCACTCTAAACCACTCTAAGCCACTCTAAACCACTATAAATCACTCTAGCCACTCTAAACCACCCTAGCCACTCTAAACCACTCTAAACCACCCTAGCCACTCTAAACCACTCTAAACCCCTCTAGCCACTCTAAACCCCTCTAGCCACTCTAAGCCACTCTAAACCACTCTAAACCACTCTAAGCCACTCTAAACCACTCTAAACCACTCTAAGCCACTCTAAGCCACTCTAAGCCACTCTAAACCACTCTAAACCACTCTAAACCACCCTAGCCACTCTAAGCCACTCTAAACCACTCTAAACCACTCTAAGCCACTCTAAGCCACTCTAAACCACTCTAAAACACTCTAAACCACTCTAAGCCACTCTAAACCACTCTAAGCCACTCTAAGCCACTCTAAGCCACTCTAAACCACTCTAAGCCACTCTAAACCACTCTAAGCCACTCTAAACCACTCTAAGCCACTCTAAACCACTCTAAGCCACTCTAAACCACTCTAAACCACTCTAGCCACTCTAAGCCACCAGTGGCGTCGCAAGGCCTTTTTTTGGGGGGGGGGGCTATAGCCCCCCAAATTCCAAACTTAGCCCCCCCCCCCCCAAAATAATCCGTAAACCCTACCAAAAAAATTGCTGTTAGCAACCTAAAATTCTGTAGCAATATGTAAAAAATTATAATGATAAGATTCTTGAAGTTTTATCTCTGCAGAGATGAATTTCAATACCAAACAGTAAAATTTTGAAGAAAAGAACAGATGGAGACAAGAAAATGTTTCATGTTCTTTCGGAGGGAGTCCCAATAGTGTGGACTAAAAGCTAACCAAAACTAAAAATAAACTTAAGACGAGTGAAAATCCTGTCGTAGTCTTTATCAATAAAAGGTTGTATATCTTTAAAATACGAATAATTTCACGTTGACACGGATAGTTTAAGGTCTACACATTTTCCAATGAACCCATTAAGCAATTTTTTTTATTAATTTCTTATAATAACTAGTTCGCCCAGATTTAGTCCCCCCAAATTTCAAACCCTAGCGACGCTACTGGATTCAACTCGAGTGAAGTTTGGTGATATAATTGACTCAAAACGTTTTATCGTCTGAGAAGCATTTAATTTCCCTACAAACGACATGGTGTAAATCGCCGAATTATGAGCTGTTTCTAGACATGACCACCCTGTATTTACGCATCCTCGAACACGTTGAGAGTAAATTTAAGGCATTAAATTAATTACATCTTGCTTTTACGACTTACGAGCAATAGTATAGGGCGAAGGAAGTAGGACGTGGTATTAAATTCTGCAAGGACGATAAACCGAAAATAAGCGCTTTCGGCTTCCTCGGTATAATATTGGAAATCGAACAATAGCTCAAAAATTTCATAAGCGCGTAGTTAGCTCAGGGTATATGGCGAAGCTGTTGGGGGTGAGAAGTACCACCCCTTTTCCCTAACGTATATTAAGGGACCTCTTTAATAAAAAGCTCGCGCAAATTCCTGAACTTTTTCCTGACGGGGACGGGTGCGTGTGGGAGAGAGAGAGAAGCCAACGAGATATGGCGAGAAAGGAGAAACCAGCGGCTTGGATAACGATAAGAAAAATCTATTGGAATATAGTGCAAATGTACTTACTACAGCTATATAGATCCCTTAGTTTTCCATGACTATTTACACCTTAGACTAGAATCATATCACATAGTATATTTGTTCATAGAGGAATTGTGAATTTGTAGGCCCAGAAATTCTTGCGGTGAAGCTATGATTCTTCGAGATGTGGGAGAAGATTTATCAGATGTCTTTATTGACGTCATCATGGACTAAGCCGCCAAACGTCGTGGATTTTCTTAAGTAACCGCCCAAGTTTCATCCTTACATATCGGAGACTAGAATGGCAAGGCTTCCATGGCTCATTGCGTAAGTTCATACGATACGTTCCGTAAGTTTGTCACTGATTACTTAGAGCTTATCGTCGAGTGACGTAGGTGAAAGTGAACGTCATAGATTCTCGTAAAGCGATGACTGATGAGACGCTGTCAGAGGCTTAGTACAAGCTAAAACCGAGCGTAGTCAATTCACGCGTCGTTCTCGAAGAGTCTCTAGCATTACGAAATATGGGAAGTATCATACTTATGGAACATATCTAATCAACCTATGATCATAGCAATACTGAAACTTAGAATCTCATCTCCCCTTTTCAACTTTGCAAGGATGAAACTTCGATATAAGGGTGGATGCTCCAGTAAACTCACGACACTTGGGTCATGACAACATCAATATTAGAATTTAATACCCGCTCTTTCCAAATCTCCAAGTATCATCGCAGTATCCTGAAAATCCCCGTGTGTGGCTTCTATATTTTCCTGATGCATCCATTACGCATTGAAATTCTATTTATTTTTTAATTTGGATTCAGTCTTGCCGTGATGTTTTGATCCATAATAAATGCTCCTATTCTTTATATACCTTACCACTCCCACTCCTCGACACCTTTAACTATATCATAGCGGGGATGCCCTTATTTACACCCCTTTTCTAAGTTCTCCGTGGAGGGGCTCGTTGCTAGGGGCAACTATTCAATGTGGTATTTAAAATAAAGGGTGGACGAAACGGTTTCCTGGTGATCTTAAACTCTGGAATTTTCCTTCAGCTATAAAGCCATTATTTCCAAAGGGGGGGAACGTTCGCGAAAGTCTGTGGGGGTGCGACGAATTACCGAAATAATAAACGCATCAAGCCTCCGTGCTAGGACTGTTCACGAGCTCGAGCCAGCTCGGGCTCGTGACGAGCGAGCCGAGTTCGAGCCGAGCCGAGCCGCCACTTTTGCGGCTCGATTAATTAACGAGCGAGCTTTTTTATGGTCGAGCCGAGCCGAGCCGACAGGCATCGAGCCGAGCCGACTCGCGAGCCGGCTCGCGAGCTTGGTCACTAATATAGTGCTTTCTTTTTTGTCTTTATTCTCTCCTCCAATAGCTTTCCGATGTATTTTTACATAAAACAAAGCGTGGGAAAAATCTATCGTCTCTAACCTTGAGCATATTTTACCGAGTGGATTTTACTGAACCACTACATTACTAAACATGAGATGGCATTTATAGTCGTTCTCAAGTTTGACGTTGATAGTAGCAATTTTTTTAAACATGTGTATATTAATCGAGCCAGCTCGGCTCGGCTCGATCATTTTCGAGCCGAGCCGAGCTAGAGCCGAGCCAAGACCCAGCTCGGCTCGAGTCGAGCCGAGCCGCCGTTTTTTTGACTCGAGCCGAGCCGAGCTTTTAAAAAGCTCGCTCAGCTCGGCTCGTGAACAGTCCTACGAGTCCGTGCGCCAAGAAGGCTTCAAAAGGTTAAGACGCTGCCCACGGGAAAACTAAAATGCCAAGGATGACCTCCACTCGGAATCTGATTAAATATGGTACTTGAGAATCATTATGAATCAGCGCCGTTAATAGGTCTAGATGCCCGGCTATTTGCGTGACGTTTTTACGAGGTAACGCTACGTAAAGTTGTTTGCTAGCAGTGTAAGCGTAAGTTCGTAAGATATGTTCCATAAGTTTGTCACTGGTTACTATAGAGCTTGTGGGTGAAACGTCATAGATTCTCGTAAAGCGACGCCTGTTGAGGCTTTGTCAAAGACTAAATAGGAAGATGGACTGAGAAACCGAGTATAGTCAAATTCTCGCTTGTTGTTCTTGAACTAGCTCTCAGAAGTATGGGTAGTGTCATACTTATGAAAATTATCTTATAAACTTATGGTTTGAGCCATTATAAACTTCCCCTTAATTAACAAGGCTTTCTTAGGAAAAAAATTGGCTTTTAAATTATTTCTAAGACGTTATCGCGCTCTTCAGACATTGCTTCTAAAGTCAGCTACAGACTCACTTACTTTGGTGTCTATCTTCATACGCGCTCGTATTTCAACCTGATTCTCAGTTGTCGACATAATTTGGCTATGTAAGTAAATACCCTTAAAAAGAGCGATAGTATTTCAACTCGTATCTTCCAGAAAAAGGGTGATTTTTATAAAAGACGCTCATCGTCTCATTTAAAAGAGCTTTCAAAGTTGAAATTTACCACTTTCAAGTCTCAGTATAGTTTCTGCTAGAGAAAATATAACGAGAAAAATTTTAAGTTAGCCTTATGAAAATCCCACTTCCGAATTTTAAGAGAACTACATCCGGTTTATTTTAATTATTGGTTTATTAGGATAGTGCCTATCTCATCACCCTTAATTAAAACTGCGTATACTCAGCTATATCAAGTTACAGCGCGTACGATCACCAGTTTCTTGGGATTAAAGGAAAGCACCCCGAGACCCACCCAAGTGCGGTTGACCTTACTTTACCGAAAATTCGCAATTCCTTAAGCCTAATGACTAATAAATTTTATTTTACGAAAAGTATAGGATGTAACTGCTTGCTCAATGGGAATTTTAGACGTTAAACGACCACGACTCCCATTGTTTTTACTCATTTCATTCCTGAAACGTTCAAAGTAGTTACAATTTCCATTTTAAACGACCCTAACACAGTTTTTTTTTTAAGCAATTGGGGATTAATGGCCTGGAACGAGAAATTGTTCAAAGGCTGAAGAGAAACGTGGATAATTTCAAAATCTGTTCAAATTATTATAATTTTTTTTTTAAGTTGCAACCCCTATTACATACACCAAATTTCACTTAAGGTTTGAAGCGAAACTTTCATACTATTTCGAGTCTTAGAAGTAAACTCTGTCTGTAAGAGGTGTATAGTTGATTTTCCGTCTTTAAGCCGAGGAAACCAATAGAGCCGTTAGGACCGTGCACTTGACAGGGTCGTACATCAAGTCAGCCGCGACGTTATCTAGTTTCTTTCCAGAGAAAACGGTCATCCATGAATTACTCGACCTATCCCCATACTTTTACGGTCGCCTTCAAACTTTAAGAAGAAAGTTTCTAGCTTTTCTGGTAGAGAAAGAGAGAGAAACCGGAAAGAGTTTCATATAGCTCTCACACCACCGCCGTTGCCACATTCGGACTCGACCTATAGTAGCGTCCAATGTTGCCAAGGGATGATTAGATCACTTCAATATGTCTTATTGAACGGGATATTGGTATTTTCACGTATACATCACAGAAGGGTTTTTAAATATGAACAAGAAACATTACGATAATGTAATACAGATATTTGTTTCTTTCTACTTGTATATTTTAACCTTACATTCTCTAGAAGTCTAACTAGTTCCAGCACTATTCTTAATTAAGAGTGATTTGTTGAGAAAAACAGTTCGTCATTTCCAAGTGAGATTCCATTGCGTCATGGTCATGCGGGGTTAAAAGCCCCCAAAGAAGGTATCGTATTGCAGTTCAAGAGCTGTTTCCCTTGACTATTTTTAAACTCACGACGCTTATCATTGCGTAGTAATCCGCCTCAGCTTTCTGTAGTACACAAACTGTTCTTGAACAAATCTAAATATAGTTCGATTTATCCCAACCTTCAAGATTTATCTCAAATATATCAAATTTCTTAATAATAAAACATTCAAGGTTCCCAACATTCAACCTCAATTCGCGGCCAATAAGTATTAATTATGTACACTTTCCCCATAAAAGGATACAAGAATAACCACCAGCATTCCCTGTGTCGCTTCTATACTTTCCAAGAATATTCAAGTAGGAAAAATTTGGTTTCTAGCTCACTATATCTCTAAAACCTTGGAGGAAAGAGGTGAGATGGAGTTAAATTGTTGGTGTGCCATGCGTGGCGATGAAAGTCTCCAAGATACCTCGCGCACGCTCCTACCATTGGGAGGGGGTTGTTAAGTGCTGTCACGTTGTGCCATTTAAAAATAGAAGCTCGTTCTTATGAATTAGCTTCTACTTTTAAGACACAGGGAGCATTGTTACCGTAGTTATGGGTAGAGATGCATCGTTATAGGTATGGAGATTTCAACTCAATCTTACCTCTCTCCTCCAAGCTAAAAGTAAAACACAGTTCTCATACTGTTTTGCAGTCATTAGAAACGCATTATAATCTTCATTTTTTTGGTAATTGAAGAATTACAATTCGCGCAACGTAATTTCCTTGAAATCTTTTGCCGAATTAGAATAGCATTATTGAAATAAACCCTTTCTTATATACCAAAAAAAGAGACATTCTGATAGTACAAGGATAGTAAAAACGATGGTAACAAGAGTCGTATCAGTATTTTGAAATTCCAAAATAGAAAATCGATGACGTGGCAACGGCTGTCACCGAGTAAACGATCATCTTTAACGTCTTTTGAGGAAAACGTGATTTTTCCGAATTTCGATTTTCGATTTCTCACATCTGGGGGCAAAATTAACATTCCGATATCGCTGTTCCTAAGAGTTATCGAACCTACTGACTGAGACACTGCTTTCAAACTAACGAAATTCCCATTGAAAAAAAAAAGGAGTTTGATACAATCACTAGCGTGTCTTTAAAGTTTGAAAACTTTCAGTTTCAGCACCGTTAGAGAGAGTATAAACAAAAGCTCTTAAATTCAATTTCCCGCCAACACTTTTATCACTGTTAGCAAATAAAGTTTCGATTTGTTTCATATTCCTTCAAAGGAAAGGAGTGAATGTCAAAATCAAGAAGAAGTTTTCAAAGTCTAAAATCTCAACTTTACAAAGTTATTTGTTTATAATTAAATATAAAAACCACCCTATGACCTTCTAACCATTCTGTAGCTTATTTATTACCTCGGAGAAAATGTCGGGTGTTCTTTTGTAAAAAATAAATTTAAAATCCGTTTTAGGTACATGGAACCTTCCTTGAACAAATTTATTACACAATGAACGTAAGATAGTTTTTAGGTTTCGCGCAAATCGATGAAGAATTGGAATTTTCGCTTATTTAAATCGCATTTACCAAAATTATTACGTGAAGCCGACTTATAGGGGCTAGACTACTCGTGCATTTACTACGGGCCTATGTAGAAATGTTTTCTTATCTGAACACAAACTTCAAATTAGTAAAACTATCTCAAACACGGAAAGTTCTCCCAAAATTTCCCAGTGTAAGATTAAAGTATAATTTTACCAGTTTTAAAAGGCTTAAATAACTAAAAATAATAACAAAATCAAAATCAAATAAAATAATAACGTATATAAAAGTTTCAAACATTTTCCCCAATACTTACTCTATAACGACTGTTGGCTTTGAGAAAAATTTCTTTAACCCTTTTTCAGAAGCTGTAAATTTCTACCGAAGAGAAGAAGTTCTTATAAATGAAGCTTATAAAACTTTTTAAATCATTTTAAGGGCTCTTTAAAAAGAGTGACTGACTTCAAAAAGGGAACTTGTTGATCAAGACGAACGACTGAGAGAAGTGAAGACCTTTATCGAATTTACGGGAAAATCTCTACACTCGAGCTTGTATTTTGTACGTTGAAAGAGAGACCTTTTCACCGGTCAATAAAAATAGCTTAGAGCGCCATCCAAGTCTGCCAGAAATATTTACGTTTACTGAAACATTGGATTTGATTTTAGTTGATCCTTAAAAAAATTATTTAAGGACCAATTCAAATTACGCGCTTTTCTCGCGGGTGATTTGTGGATAATGTATTACAAATAGATCAATAATTTACTATTATTATTTTAGAAAGTGCATTGTTTGTTTGTTATTTATGTTCAATCACAACTAGATTCTTAATTTTAAAATCACTCCCATACTGCTTCCCCGTATCTGAAAAGAATGGGTCGTGAATGGAAATGGGACGCGAAATAGTCTCTTAGCTCCTTAGTACGACCAGAAAAGACTATTATCAAGAGTAAATAACCCGGCCTCTCTTATGGACGAGTAAAATAAACTATACCCTCTGAATATAAGCGGAAGTATATATACTTTTTTTTTCGAGAAAAGTGTACCGCATTGTTACATGATTCTTCCCAACATCAGGACATTTGGAAAAAGGTTACTAAACTGAAGGACAATCAAGGTTTGTTGGTTATAGAATTCACCCCACGTAGGTGCCATGCCCATCTGAAGTTTGATGAGAGCAAACACCGACGGGAAACACCGGGTGCCTTTGCAGCTAGTTAAAAGTATAAGATCCACTATATTAAAGCGCTTTCTCAATATAACAGAACGGGTGATGAATGATTACACATTTTTGAAAAGTAATTTTTAATAAATCCGAATGTATCAAATAGAATATATTTCGAAATAAAATATTGCATTATTATTTATAAGTCTGCCTGATAAATTTATTTTTAATTGTAAGCTTACTAATCATAGTTAGTGACTAAGGTATAGAAACTCGCTTCATACCCTCTGAATTAGAGTATGATTAAAATGCTTTCCCAACATAGTAGATCCGTGAGTCGAGTATTTCGACGTGAGACACGTGACACACTCTTAATAAACAGTCAGAATAACTGACTTTATCCAATGAATATTTTGAATACAATATCAAATTTATAATGAATGATTTTATTCGAAGTGCATTGGCCTGAAGCGTGACATAGTAGCCACACAAAACTAATGCTTATAGTTTTTACTTTAGCTAGTGCTGGTTACATAAAAGTGTATGTGTGATAGTGAACGGATTAATCAAACCCCGGTCACGTGACCTATGACGTCAGATCACGTGACCTATGACGTCAGACCACGTGATCTATGACGACATATCACGCGCCCTATGACGTCATATCACGTGACCTATGACGTCAGATCACGTGACCACGCGACCTATGACGTCAGATCACGTGACCACGCGACCTATGACGTCAGATCACGTGACCACGCGACCTATGACGTCAGACCACGTGATCTATGACGACATATCACGCGCCCTATGACGTCATATCACGTGACCTATGACGTCAGATCACGTGACCACGCGACCTATGACGTCAGACCACGTGATCTATGAAGTCAGGTCACGTGACCTATTACGTCAGATCACGTGACCTATGACGTAATATCACGTGACCTATGACGTCAAGTCACGTCACTGAGGTAATTGACTTGTGACGTCACGACAGATGTTAATGGTAATAGGCAATGACTATCCATTCAGTATACCTAGCGTTCATTCATTTAAGCCTAGCGTTCATTCATTTAGGCCTAGCGGTGTTCAGCTATTTGGATTTCGTGCCCGGGGTATGGCGCACCCGAGTCCGCGCATAGGAGCTTTTAGCGCCCCCCGACGTTGGAAATTTACTTAGTTGATCGTTACGTGCCAACCGGCTCATTTCGTTGCCTGGAAGCCGTCGAGGAAAGTCGTTTGGAAAAAAACCTGTCCCTCTCAGTTGATCGTTACGGGTCAGCCGGTTCATTCGTTGCCTGGAAACCGTCGAGGAAGTCGCTGGAAAAACCTTTCGCGCTTTTGAAGTTGATACTTGATCGTTCCGCCATTTCGCTGATCGTTTTTCCCGAAGACGCAAGCTGAATTCGACGCTCTCAACTTGGCGGCCATTGCTTGGCCTCGTGGTGCTTTAACAGTCCGTAAGCCTAACTTTACAATAATCCAAACTCATCTAGCCCCCTTTAAATTATTTATTTTATTTCAAGTATTTAAATTAATTAGGTTGTGTTAAATGTTAGCAAATTTTATTTATTTATTAAAAATCAAGTACCACATATAAAATTTTACATCGAGATGTTGGACAAGAGAGAATCCCTTAATAATTAGTTTAGAGCCTATTATTATTAGCTGTTAAAAGGGGTACGTAATTAATTTAGATATAAAGCGACAGATTTTCGGAGATCAGGTCCCGCCGAGAGAATTTTAAAACACAAGGCAGTTGCCCTAAGCCTCGTCCAATTTAAACCCTAGTTATTTACGGGGTCTGTCTGTGGGAATAGCTTTAAAATAAATAAATAGCGGGATTTCCTAAAATTTGCTTAGGGGCTATTGTTAATTAATTTAGAGATAAAGCGACAGATTTTCGAAAATCAAGTTCCGCAGAGATAGTTTTAAGACACGAGGACCGTTGCCCAAAGCCTTGTCGGATTTAAACCCTACTTATTTATGGGGTCTGTCTGTTGGAATAGCTTTAAAATAAATAAATTAATAGCGGGATTTCCTAAAATTAGTTTAGAGGCTATTGTTAATTAATTTAGAGATGAAGCGACAGATTTTCAAAAATCAAGTTCCGCAGAGATAATTTTAAGACACGAGGACAGTGACAACCGATGCCCTAAGCCTTGTCGCATTTCAACTCAAGTTTATATTTATGAGTTCTACCTGTGGCAATAGTTTTAAATAAAAGGCTGGTTTTAATAAAATTTAATTTAAATAAATGGCCGGTTTTCCTAAACTAATTTAGGGGATATTTTGAATTATTTTCAATATAAAGTTTGGCCAGTTTTCCTTAAATTAATTTAGGGGATATTTTAAATTATTTTCATTATTAAGCTACGTATTTAATTTAAAATTGAATGGCAGGTTTCCTAAAATTAGTTTAGGGGATATTTTAAATTACATAATTTAATTTAAAATTAAATGGCTGGTTCCTAAAATTATGTTCTACCCAATTATGGGAAATAATTAGTTAGCCAGAGTATTTATTTAATTCAGGGTGGGAATCACAGTAGTAAAAGCCTTCTTTAATCCAGGGTGGCAATTAGTTGGTGGTCTTTCTCTCTAAATTTAGTAGCCAGTTTTTTTAATTAAGGACCTCCCAAAAGTAGGCAATAGTTTATGATGTGTTATTAATATGTTTTCATTTATAGATGCAGCTGATATTCTCGGATTTTTCTGTCGCTGGTCATTATGAGACGTATCTTTCCCGATGACTTATCATGCCTGATGACATCCTTTGTTGGATGGACGTTGCACGATGACTTCCGCTGTTCTAGACTTGCCATGTATCATTCCTGATGAAATGCTTCGTTGGATTCACGTTACATGATGTCTTCTGGACTTGCTCTTTCTCTCAGCGCTGACTTAAAGATACGGAGGAAATCACCGAAGCTAGAAGACACAATACATCTTTTTTACTTGCAATTTTTTCATGTAACCACTTAACTTAATTTTTTTGCTTGCAAATTTTATTTGTAACTACTTATTATTTTTTTTCGCGTTCAAACTTTATCTTACAAACCTCTTTAATATTTTTTTTGTTCGAAATTTTTGTAAACACTTAGGTTTTTTTGTTTTTCATTGAATAAATTTTGCCTTAAACCTCGTTCTTTCTTTTCTTGAATTTTTAATATACTAGACTTGGTTTCGATTTTTTAGCCTCTGGACTTAGGGGGATATTTTTAGGCCCCTTTTTAAGCTTTTTAATAAATAAAAAAGGCAAAAACATTACAAAAACTAATTTTTTTATATTAAAAAAATATTTTTTTATAAAAAAAACTAAAAATTTATAAAAAAATTATTAAAAATACAAAAAAAGCACGCAAAAAAGGTCAAAAAAATGATTATAAGTCCAGCGCTTGTTTTTTTCGTTCCATCCCTAGTATCGAAACTTTAAGCTATACTTACTGAACCACCCCCCACGTAAGCCTTGCGGGCCCAATTTAAATTTAACAAGTCCCCTGTTTAACTCGGGAATTATTAAATTTAAACTAAGGCCCGCTGTGGAGCCCCCAAAACCAGGAAACTTCGTCCTTAGCATGGGATTTCCAATGAAAGTCCACTCGCAGACGTCCACTTCTTCCTGCGCAAGAAAAATTCGAATTAATAATTGGAAAAAGGCACACGAATAACTTGAAATTAATTACCTTAATATGAAAATCCACTTGAATATTCTTGCATGATGTAACGCAAAATGTTCGGGCAGAAGACAAATACTATTATTTGACATTAAATGGCAAACTCCTAACGTTAAACTAAATACCTTAGTATGGGGAAGTAAAATAATACCATAAAACGCTAAGCCTCACCTTAAACCCGCTTAAAATCGTGTTTACTTTTAAGGGACAAAGCGTATAAGCAACCTTCTACCTTAAACCTAAATCAGAAATTTATTTAGATCCTACAAAACTGCCTCAACGAGTTGCCAAACGCTTTTCCCCTAAAAATATTTAGAATTAAAACCATAAACTAGATCCTTAATACCGCAAAGGGAATCTCACCCTTAAAATCCTGATCACGCGTTCATTATTCTTAAAAGGGAGGGCTAGGACCAGTGAGCACCTATTCCATATTTCAGCATTTTATTTATGTCCTGACAAAAAGAAAAATCCCTAAAAAGAACAGGACACAAGCGCTTTCCTTCTAAGAATAAATAGAATAATAAATAATAAACTAAATAGCCCAATAATTGCCTACAATGTTTGACAGGCTGTCGAAATAGTCTATTTGCTAATGAGATTCCCCTTAAACGGATAAAATCAAAGTGTAGACTTGATTAGAGAATGGAATTTTCCCGTTAATATCGCTACAATTACTATTAATAAGATTTAATTACTTCACTGAGAGATTAAAATGTCTAAATTGTTTTCTTAGTGAGATTCAGTTTCAACGGATAAAATCATCAAATTGTAGACCCTAATTGAGACGAAGGGGATTGTAATGGGGCTTGCCATTTTTTGTCAAATAAATAGTAATTGATTCTAGAATGCAACAGAAATTGCTCCTTTGGAAACGGATGATAGCTAAAAAAATAAAATCTGTTCAATTCAAACAATCAAATACAAAATTAAAATTATTATCAGCTTAAATGGGCACAAGTATTTCGAATAACATTAATTCCACTTTGAAATAAATCATTTAACATAACTAGAAAGATAAATATTAATACGGTTTAGGGTCAGTCTTGAAATATTTGTCAATCACTTTGAATTACTTTTAAACCGACTAAAATATTGAATAAGAAAACCAGGAATAAATGCAACGCGAAATTAATTTAATAAGATTAATTTCAAATATTTTGAATAAGTACGACATAAATGTGAATCACGAATACTGTGTGCCAAAATAAACTTCTAAATTCTTTCCAAGAAACCATTTGGATACGGCTAACTTGTTACTACACAAATGATGCTGTTACGGTGAAAAAAAATGGGCTTGCAACCCACAGGGCCGGAAATAAGAAAACTTTCATATAGAACATGTGTCCCCTCCTTTGACTAGAAAATTTATAGGACCTTGTCCACTAGTGTGTGCAAAAACTCCGCGTATCCCTAGTAGAACCAGAGCTATGAGCCTTCAAAGTTGGGTGTAATTATGGTGGGATGGGGGGGGGGTCAACTAGGAGCATAACATAGTCAAAGGATACCCCCATATCCCTAGTAGGACCAGAGCTATGAGTCTTCAAAATTGGGTGTAATTATGGTGGGATGGGGGGGGCAACTAGGACTTTAACATAGTCAAAGGACACCCAAATATCTCTAGTAGAACCAGTGCTATGGGCCTTCAAAGTTGGGTGTAATGCTATTCCTTGTGAACATTTTGCTTAATTACTCGACCCCTGTTTGCCGTAACCCTGGGTTTCTAATATGGTTGGATGGGGGGAGGGTCAAATAGGACTATAACATACTCAAAGGACCAAAACGACTTAACTCATTTGACTAGAAAGTATAGAAGGACATTGTCCACGAGAGTGTGCAAAAATAGTATCGCGTGTTCATGGTTAAGCTATCAAAACTTTGGGAAAATTCATTGGTCAAGCTATCAAAACTTTGGGAAAATTCATTGGTCAAGCTATCAAAACTATGGGAAAATTCATTGGTCAAGCTATCAAAACTATGGGAAAATTCATTGGTCAAGCTATCAAAACTATGGGAAAATTCATTGGTCAAGCTATCAAAACTTTGGGAAAATTCATTGGTCAAGCTATCAAAACTTTGGGAAAATTCATTGGTCAAGCTATCAAAACTTTGGGAAAATTCATTGGTTAAGCTATCAAAACTTTGGGAAAATTCATTGGTCAAACTGGCCAGTGACCCCCTTAGTTTTTAAAAATAGTATGGGACATTTTAAAATGTTACTGGACAATGTGTCCCGTGCTTATTTCCGGCTCTAGACACCCATATTTACACCAATAGATTTGTTAATTGAAAACATTTTAGAGATCTACAGTTCTGCCGTTAAAGATTTTCTACTCGCTTCAGTTAAGGGCAATTTACAGCTAATAACCAAAGCAACAAAAGTGCATTAGTTATTTAGAACTATGGAGTTCCAAATAACTAGCATTATGTTCGGTAACGAATATATAAAATCAACTAAGGCTATGTTTTCTTCAAACAGACAATGGTCGTAATTAACAAACCTATTTTCCACGTTTAACGCTTAATTTCCATTTGGTTGCGATAAAATTTTGGTATTTAATCTAAATTAACCCTTATAAATAAAATATTTACCTGGAAAGATCTCTTTAGACACTCTGAAAGAGGCTATGGCTTCCAGCAAACGCAGCAACACCCCCAAAGACAAAGGCTTAAGCCTTGGTCGTAATTAACAAACGTATTTGGCACGGTAAACCATAAATTTTCCACTCGCAACGCTTAATTTCCGATCGGTAGCGATAAAACTTTGGTATTTAATCCAAATTAACCCTTAAAATATAAATAAAATCAAAATATTTACCAGCAAAAATCGCGCATAAAATTGCAGCATCTCGTTCCCACGGAAATCGGTCCCAAAAAGAACCCAGAATGATTAGACTTATTGGGTGCAAACACGGACCGCTAGATGGAGCTGCTGAAGTTACGCTGCGGCAGACTTCAAAATATGGCGGGAGCGTGCGTTTCAATTTTATTGTTTCTATTTTCTAATATAATTAATAATTTAGTTAATTATAATTTACTAATGTCTTCTAAACAGCCCAAAACACTTTTCTCCTCTTTTAAAAAGTGGTACCGGAGTTTATGGATTCCTGCAGCTGGAAAAACCACCCTATAAACATGTTTGTCTATCAGGTTGAAACTTGAAATCATAATAATTAAACTAATTCCTATGAAATTTAATTCATTTTACTGAAAGTTCTAAGATGAAAAGTGTAATATATTCCAAAATCTTTGTTTGTTTTCTGGCCTAATTATTCCTGTTCTTAATTAGAAAATTAGTAAAATAAAAATAGTAATGAAGAAAGAAGATGCTATAGGTTTAGCCGCCCCATAAATAGGGTGTCCTGTAATAACCGAAGGGGGGGGGGGTTATTATTATGAACTCCTGGTAAAACTAATCGGTACAAAACTAAACCTCGAGAGTACATTAGACCGAAATTAATTTATATTTATCATTGTTAACATAAGTTCATAAGATATGTTCCACAAGTGAGAGCTTGTCACGAAGTGACGTAGTTGAAACATAGATTCCCATAAAGCCACGCCTGGTTCTGTCAAAGGCCATGGACAGACTCAATAGGAAGATGGACTGCAAAACTAACCGAGTGTAGTACTTCAATTCTCGCTTGTCGTTCTCAAAATCTCTCTCTCAGTAAGTCTCTAGCCTTTACCAAGTGTAGAAAGTGTCATACTTATGGAACATATTTTATAAACTTATGATGGTAAAGATATGATGAAAATGCGAACTTGCGAAGCTTATTTTGTGGCAAGTTAGACTGAGCAGTGGTTAGAGTCAGGCCATCTCGAATTTCGCGCTGCGCTGAGTGAGTGAGCTCCTAGAGGACAAAAACCCGTCTACTTTTGTCCTCCTGGTGTAAATGCACCGCCTCCTATATTAAATCCAAGCCCGTTCGCCGTCCCAAAAATTTTTCCAGAAGTGGATTTTTAATTCGCCAGTCTCTACCGCTAGAGGCGCGATTTTACCGTGACGTAAGAGATTTGAAAACGACCGTTATTTTCCTCTTTTTGAATTGGTTAACTAATGTCTATGCTAGGTTGGAGATATTTGATATTTCAGATGAAATAAATAAATAAAAACTGCTAAAAGAATTAAACATGTTCCTATATTAAGTTTTCCATTTCAAATTTTAGTTTACTTCGTTTAATTTTCTTCGCTTAATGAGGGAATTTATTCACTTTAAAGCTAAACCACCGTTGTTAAACTACAGTTTTCAAATTCAAGGGTGAAATTGTACACAATTAGTTCAGCGCAGTATATAATAACATTCAATTGTTTATCTTTGTTTTCCTAGATTATCCTGTATTTAGATATGATTTACTAATCAATAATCCTATAATTTACTAATCAATAATTTTATAATTTACTAATCAATAATCCTATAATTTACTAATCAATAATCCTATAATTTACTAATCATTAATCCTATAATTTACTAATCAATAATCCTATAATTTACTAATCATTAATCCTATAATTTACTAATCAATAATCCTATAGTTTACTAATCAATAATCCTATAATTTACTAATCAATAATCCTATAATATACTAATCAATAATCCTATAATTTACTAATCAATAATCCTATAATTTACTAATCAATAATCCTAAAATTTCCCTAATCACTTTCCTATAATTCAAATGATTTTAATATTTAAATCCTATTTCCTCCCTTAATTTGCATCTCAAATTCCAATTTTTCCCATTCAATTTCAAGATTCTCCCCTACTATGTACTGAATTTAATCTTGGATTATTTCAAATTAATCATCATGATATGAGAAATATAATCAAATACTTATATCACTTTAGTCAAGGTTGTCCAACTAGTCGAAGAAAATGTATTGTGCGAACACAACCATTATTTCGAATCTCGGATAAATCCCGCCACCTATTGGGATAAAATGGCATTCCTATACAACATAAAGTCCCCCCTAAAAATTTCACCGTGCACGGGCTTGGATTACATATAGGAGGCGGTGGTAAATGGTATGAATCCTCCCCACAAAACAAATGACCCAAGAAGCATGTAATCCTTTATTTTTATTTTTAATTAAAATTAATGTAGGTTATTTATAAGAATGAGCTACCCGAGTAAGTTATCAATCACCCGCGAGATAGGGATAATAAAATACATAATAATCAATCCTTAAAGATAACGGTTTAAGGACAGCCCTGTTAAGTTTTGATAGTAAGTTTTTTGAGATTTTTTTTTTGTATGAGAATACACTTTAACTTAAAATGTTTACCAAACACTACGTTGCTCAAAGTTTTGCTCTATGTTTCGTAGTAACTTTAGTAGTTATTGCCGTTAAATCTCAACCTGAAATGTAAATTAAAATTTTAACTTACCTATAACCCTTTATTGATCTATAAAAACAAACAATTATTTATTATCTTTCAGAAAAAAGAACATTTCTTGGGATTATTTTGTTTACACTCAAGACTGGCCTCCAGCGACTTGTTACGATCCTGAAACTCAAAAAGTAACTTGAAAACTGATAAAAAAATAATAGAATTTAATAGGATTGTAAATTTGAAAACACTTAATCAACTTTTAAGTGTAAGGCGCCTGAAAACCCCAATATTTGGACCATTCATGGGTTGTGGTAAATATTTAACACTCTCATATTTATAATCTACGTTAAATATACTTTAAAATATCTAAAGGCCTGACAGATATGATGGAAAAGATGTGCAGTTTTGTAATAATACTTGGAAATTTGACATCACTGAATTATCAGTAAGAAAACATTAATTAATTAAAGGGTTAATGACACCGTTTTTAGATTGTTTCAATAGGGTAATGGCAGCCCTATGCCTTCGACTGTATTAAGCTCTATGGGGAAATAACATGGGGTGCCATTAGTCTATATTTAAAATTGAGTATAAAAAGGTCCAAGATAACAAATATTATTTTTTTTTATCTTCAAGTCTATAAGGGATCAAATGAACTTAAAATGGCCAAGTTTGGTTGGTGAAAAAGGCTCAACACAGTTTTGGTTGGTACTAAATAAATATAGATTATAATAAAAACGTGAATGTTATAGTTAAAAAAAAAATTAATTTTTAAGGCAACATGAATGGGAAAAACACGGAACATGCGCTGCTGAACACGTTAATTTCAATAGCATTTTAAAGTATTTTTCAGTGGCTGTAAATTTGCATGATCAATATAATATGGTTAAGTAAGTATATTAAATTAAAATTTTATATAAATTCATTCTTTTAAAATAATTAATTCTAAATAATTATAAATAAGTTTGATGAAAAAAGCTGGATTTTTCCCAAATACCAAAACTATAATTGAGGTAATTAAAAAGGAAAAAGCAAATAATTCATTAGTAAGTTAACTAATCTAATTAACTTTGATTTATCTCTTAGACCGATGATTTAATTAGTCAATTATCAAAAGCTGTGGGTAAAAATATCACGATAGAGTGTGCTAAAGTAGATGTAAGTGTGAAATATTTCACACTAACTTAAAGTTATAAATATAAACTTATGGTTTCTAAATTTCAGGATGCACCAACTTCCGCCCTTTCTGTAGTTGAATTATATTTTGATAGTAATTTACAACTAATTGATTCGACAAAATCAGGGAATCTAGATTGCAAAAAAACCTTAGTTTATTGGCCCTCTACACCATCACGCACTGACCTGTGATTTTATTATTATTATTATTTACCAGTGTTATAAGTCAAAATTAAGCCTATATAATATACAACATACAATGTTATTTTTGTTTTAATTAATTTTACTCAAGTTTAAAATGGTTATGGTACTTTTTATTTTATTAATTATTATCTAATATTAAAGATAATATTTATTTATGGAACCATATAACTTTGAAACAAAGATAAAAAAAGAACTATTTTCTCTTAGGCAAGAGTACTAAATAGGCCATCAACTCGTGAATTAAAACGTGGGTACTTACGAATAAGATAAAGTACTGAAAATGAAAAAACGCAAATCCTTGAGATATGGTTCCAAAAGATAATGAGAAATGATAAAACTTTATCTCGGTGAACTTTTACCTAAGAGATTAATAATGATAGATAAAATTTTGTCACGGTGCTTTTTTAACGAGATTATTGTTAAAAATATGAAAATAATTATTAATCATACAATTGTTTTAGCCAAGGCTTTTATTTGAATAAATTTAAAAAAAAAGATACTTGCAAAAAGAACATATTATTAAGTTATAAACTTATAATAACATTTTAAGATTGTAAATCTAAAATGTTTTAACTTTTAAGAGAAGCTTTCCCTGATACAGGGGAACCAACTTCTAACAATAGCTACATAGTTTTAATTATTAAGCCCCCTTTCTAACAATTAATACAGCAGATGGAACCAAACCTGAAAAGTTTTGGGATGATACATTTTAAAATTTATTAATTTTAATTTAAGTAGTAACACAAGTTGAATAAAGTATTTAATTTTAATTTACTTACCTAAAGCACTTAGTGGTTTGCACATATCTTCTTCCGTAAAGATTTTCTTGGGGAAATTGGTCATTAGAGAAAAATAATCCGTGTTTCCGTCTGTTCTATTCATTTCAACATATAATCTAACAGCTGCTAATTCCTCCTGAGGTTTGAAGGATTGCGTTAAAGCTTGGCCATTTGGAAGTCTAATCTGAAAATACAAGAGTCATTTTATCACTCCACAACATGATATAATAAAGTTAAACATTGTTTATTATTTAGGAATTTACTTGAAGTCTGCATTGGTCATAGTCTTTCTTAGGCTGAGGCTGAGGCTGAGGAGTTTCAACCGGTTGTTGGGGTTTAGGAGGGGTTGTTTCCGCGGTATTAGCGCTGACCATGCCAAATTTTTCTTTCCTGGCTTGTTTATCCCTCTCAATTTGTTCCAAAACTTTTTGTCTAGCTAATTTTGCTTCCATTTTCTCCCTGCGTTTTTCTTCAGCTACACGCTTCATTTCTTGCTCTTCCAACCTGATATTTTCAACAACATCATTAACATGATTAACTCTCATTTAATAATTAAAATATCCATATACTTTTGTTTAGCCAAAGCCAATTCCTGTCCCATTCTACGTCGGTTCTTTTCCAATTCAATTGCCTCCATTTTTTCCCTCTCTAATCTTTCCTCTCTCCGTTTCTTCATTCTTTCTTGAATACTTTAAAAACAAATGATTAAGTGCTTAATTAAATTAAATTAATTAATACTTCAACTTACTTGCAAAGTTGAGCTTGTTTTTCTTCTTCAGTTAATGGTCTAATGTCATCAGTTGATTCTTCAAAATTTACATGCCCAGACTTAACTGCGTGAAATTCCAAGTCCGTATCAGACTTGAATTGTTTATTACAACTGAAATCAAACAATAATAAATATTGATAAAAATTAAAAAACTTGGTATCAAAATTAACTTACTCTAAGCATTTGTAAGATTTGACTTCGGCTTCAGCTGCTGAGGCTTTGTCACCCAACTCATCTGATTTTTGTTCAATTTTAGGTTCAGATTGTGCAGCCGCAGCTGGTGTATCAAGTTCAACCTCCATTTCTACATCATCATTGTGTTCCAAAAGCCATTCCATAGCCGCTTCAATACCTTGATCTCCAGAAGCGGCTAAGGCTTTCTCACTTTGAAAACATATCAAAGTTACACTTAATAGTTCAGAAATAACATGTTAAGTTGCCAACTAACTACTTACGCTTTAACTTTAGAAAATCCCATTTCTAACAATGCATTCAATGTGGTAGACATGATGCCTTGTGTTACGCAACTTGATCACGAGACAAGTAGATATCAAATTTGGAATTTCCAATGGCCCAACTTCTTAAACTTTATTAATAATTAAGTTAATTAACTAATTACACAACAAAAATTGACAAAGGCTTAGGCCTAGGGGGCCCGAAAAAGCCGGTAAGTGTATCTGCTAGGCTTATAAGCTCGATAAATTTAATACCTCAAGTTTTAATACAATATAATTTTAATAATCAAATTAATAATTATGAAAATATCCAACACCTGACAATAAAACCCGTGTCAAGAAAGATAAAATACGCTTACCTGTCAAGCTTTCACTATAGAGTTCCGACTTCAAAACAATGTTGACGTGAGATGGCGATATTACTGGATGGTGTTCGGGTCGAAAGGCCAATCATGAACACTCCCGCGTCAATTTAAAAATCTATTCCAACGTGCACCATACTTACAGACTTTCGCGCCTTCATGTAGGCCTAGGTTTAGTAGTTTATTATGAAGAAAAATCGTAATTATTACACAAGTCATTGGTACTTTATTATCGACGTAGTCGGGCGAAATTATAAAAAATAAAGCGAGAAAAGGAAGGTAATGACTAATGCCCGATTCTCAATTAATTCTTTTAATATCAATTTGTTTAGGTCCTTTTCGAAAAAAAAAAATAAAGAAAAATTCAATAGATATGGCTATCGATGTGATTTTTAACATGTAAATACGATAGTAAAGAATCACGGAACATGACAACTAATCAATAATATCGCGCTAAACTAATTTTCTTATTGTTTATGAAAAAGCACCAAAATGTAAGCCCTGTGTTTCGCGCGTCGCTCAAGAAAAATTCCAAATTTTTTGAGCAAATCTTTAGAATTTGAGAGGTTTAAAGAGAAATTCTAAAGTTCAATTCACATTCCGCTTACTCGGCGGTAGTTAGATTGCGGTAACAAACACTTATAGTAGTTAATTCGAACCAGTGACTCAAAGAAAGGCGCGAAATCACGTGACTAGGCTAATGTTAGGTCCCGCGGTGGCGGCCGGCGCCAAATTATTCTTAATGGACAGAGGTCTCTCCTGACCAGAACTGACAAAGAGTAAACTACCAGAAGTGGAAGAAGACACGTTAGACAAAGCCGACTCGTCGTTGCTGGTTGTGGAAGTGACGGAAGTGTGCAGTGTCTGTTTCATCTTCACTTGTTGAGCTTCGAGAGTGGCTTGTCTAATGGCTTCCTTGTAAGGCCCGCGTTTTTTACGATTGTACCGAGTTTTGAAGTCGAGCAAGAATGGTGAGAGTTGTTGACAAGGCATCAAAGACGAAGTCGAGGACCCGAACCAGGCCACGTGCGCCTGTTGACTAATCGTCATTCCATTATCCCGTTGAGACACGCTAAGTGCTAGAACTTTCCCGGGCCACCAAGGGAAGCCGTGAATCTTACCCCAGACTATATCCCCAACTACCATTTCTCGTCCTCCCTCTAAAGCGCAATGTGACACGCTGTGTGTGGTGATCCTCATCATCAATTTCGTTTGTTTGGCTCCGCTAGTAGTGGTAGTCGCGGAGGTTAAAGTGACAGCTGTGTGCGATCCGTCTTTCGATCGCAAGGCTGGCGGTTCGTGTTTAGGAAAATCTGGGACCTCCTCCGCATCAGTATCCTCGCTTGGGGAATCGGCCAGGTCGTACACCGCGTTCTCCTCGCGTTCAGGATAGTGACCCGGTGACCGACGTTGTTTGGGACTACAACGCGCGTAAGCTCTAGCACTGAGTCGCTTTAAACTAATCGAAAGTTTCTGGCGCAAACAATTGTTGCGAACTTCTTCGTATAAGCCATCAGAAGGTCTTATATCCGCAACGGTAAAGGCCGTGGTTTTTACCATCCCCCAATCATCGTCGATCAGGCGATTTTCGTCTTGTTGCGACCCGTCGTACGAGTTCCCGTTACCCGAAGAACTCTCGTCCGAGAAAGTTCTCCGCCGTCTCTTCCGTTTTACTTTATGGTGCTTGTGATGTTTGTGACGTCGTAAAGGATTGGGTGGAGGCGCGCTCACCACTTGGGCATTATTCACGCACATACTGGGACTGTTACTAGTGGCCTCTGATAAAGGGGAAGGGGACGAGCCAGGATATGAATACGTCGTGGGAACTAAAACCGAGTACTGTTGCGAAAGTTGGGTAGGAGGTGGAGGGGGAGATTGAAGAGGCGCGGGTCCAGGGACAGCTCCACTCAGGGAGCTGGCTTTTCTTTGGGCTTCTTTTTTGGCTTTCTTTAAAGCTTTTTTCGCGGCTTTCGCGCTAGCATCGCTATCCGCGTGCTGAGACGGACGTGCCGGAATCTCAACGACCGTATCGTGTCCCTGAGGATTAGCGAAAGAAATTTTGATAACTGGTCGTCGTTGATTGATTCCTACGTTTTCCGCCTCGCTCGTCGATGTTCTATTGGCGTCTTCGTTGGTTGAAGAAGGGTCTACGTCACCATCCGTCGTTTCTGGTTCCTCTTCTTCCTCTCTTTTAGGCTGAATTTCCGCGCGAGGTTCCGGTCGCGGCAACTCTTGGATCACCGGGTGGGCCCGGGTAGCCATCTTGCATTCTCGAACCACGAAGTCATCGTCTTCATCGTCATCGTTGGGTTTCCGTTTCCGGAGAATCATTCGACCGGGCACTCCACCTGCCGACCGCAAACGATACTCCTCAACGTTTTTCTGCCGACTACTGACGTTCGTTTGACGTTTACTTCGGAAATCAAGAGGATGCAAGTCCCTTTTAGGATAAGAGGTATCTTCCGATTCCGCTTTCTTACTCGCATCTAGCGACTGTTGAGAAAATTTCAAACCCGAACCAATTAGGGCACCTACAAAGACAAAATGATCGCGCTACTTTCGCGAGCTCTTACCTCTTCATTCTTTTTATTTTTCGTGTTTATATTCTGCACATTGTCAGAATTTTCGTTGCATATAGATCTGCATTGGGAACATAGTACTTGTCGTGGACGAAGTCTCCTCATGCGAACCCCTTGGTCTCTGGCGCCTCCGCGACCAGGCGCGCGTCGCCCATTTTTGCCCACAATTAAGGAAGAAGAGTGCAAGTGTAAAGGAGCGTATAGAGCCGTGGTCTGTTGCTGAAAGTACGTAAAGCGCTGTTTCAGCGCGTGGTAAGGGTCCTCCGCTTCTTCCGTTTTCGTCGACCCTTTACGGTGACCATCGTGACTCGACGCTCTCTTAGCGACCAAGTCTGGCTTCTCACCAGGAAGAAGCTGAGTAGGATCAATTCCAAACGGACAGTTTCTGAGGGTAAAAGAACAGTTCCCGGAATGTCTTTATGAGCTTCTTAACTCAAAAAGAACCGAATCACGAACTAATCCACGCCAATTAGTGGGAACCCCGCCCTAACTACAAAGAGTCAGCTACAGACCAACGAAAATTCTAAAAGTTATAGAAAGCAATGCAACTCCAAGCAAACCCTCATGGTATACCTAACGACCATCAAACCTTCAGTGGTCTAAAGTACAACCCAACCTAATAAATGACAGTTTAAAAAAAAACTGGTTCTCTATCCAAAGAATTATGGAAATATGACAAACATCTATTATGTGAAAAAAATATGACATCCTTTTTTGTTGCAAAAACGTAGCGTTGCAAAACATCTAAATAATAAAATGTTGTTTCATGTCTGGAGTAAATTAGATAAATAATATTATGAATCCATGTTATTAGATTCGTGATAACACCAAGGACGGGCATCTCTATGGATGGGCAACTCCCTGTCTCCCACGGCAGCTTGTTCGATATACACTCTGTCCCAGCTTCGGTTGTCAGCGCGCGCAAAACTAGGCCTCTATATAACGCAGCTTTGCGCGTGCTGACAAGAGACAAAAGAAATACTGATTTTTCAGGATTTACAATCTCGAGATCTCTAAAATTTTGAATACTGAAAATCAGTATTTCTTTTGTCTCTTGTCAGCACGCGCAAACCTACGATATAGGTTACCGCTAAGCCGCTCCAACATAAAGACCCAGCTTTGAGCTTACTGACAACCGAAACTGGAACAGACTATATATCGAATAAGATACCGCCGGAGCGTTGCCTACGTTAATCAAGGCCTGTGCGCGGCGCCGATTTTTATTTTTATTTTGGCAAGTTGCCAAATTCTCTCACCTGAGGCGCAATTAGCTGGACCTAAATAATTTGAAATGTTCATTTTCTCGCGCTTGGAATTTGAAATGCTACCGTGCACAGGCCTTGATTAACGTAGGCAATGGTCGGAAGTAGGGAGTTGCATATCCTCTAAGCATGGACAAAGAATGCGCGTGAGGAAATTTGTTTTCACTCTACAGGATAGGCAACTCCCCATCTCGCACGACAGCTTATTCTGTATATACTCTGTTACAACATCGGTTGTCAGCACGCGTAAACCTAAGTCTCTATGTAACGTACTTTGTACGTTCTGTAAAGAGACCAAAAACTTCAGGATCTTCAGGATTTAAAATATCCTAGAGCTTTTTAGCTCGAGTGCACGGACCTCTAGGCCTTAGTTTCAAATACGTGTGAAATTGCCTACAGCCTACTACACGTATTTGAAACTAAGGCCTAGAGGTCCGTGCACTGGAGCTAAAAAACTCGCGGATATTTTAAATCCTGAAGATCCTCAAGTTTTTTTGTCTCTTGTCAGCACGCACAAAGCTAAGTTGCATAAAGACCTAGCATTGCGCTTGCTGACAAGCGATTTTGTAACAGAGTGTATACAGAATAAGCTGTCTTTCGAGATGGGGAGTTGCCTATCCTGTAGCATGAAAACAAATTTCCTCACGCGCATTCTTTATCCATGCTCTAAGCGTGAAAAAATATAATACTGTAAATTTAAACTCTTGCATATAAAACAAAATCACGTTAATAGGCTAGTGCGAAGAGTATGACTGAACATGATTTCAAAAGTCATAGATAAAACGTTAGCGTAGCTTAATACATGCTACTGTGGTAAGTTGATCTTTGTACTTGATTTTGAATTGAAACATAAATCAAACCTTCACAGAGGGAAAATGAGAAATTTTTCAGAAGATAAAGGTATCAGCGAAATGGGTTATTTTTATCTTTTCAAAAGCCTGTTCGAAATTTTCAACGCTGTATTAAGTCCCGCCTTTAAGAAATGAACACCTTTTCCTTTTATAAGAGGGGGGAGGGGAGAGAGAGATAGAGAGCGAGCGCAAAAATTACAACTTGCTAATGTAAGACTGGAAGAAAGATACCTCAGGGCAAAAGTAACATAATCTTACCATAAGTTCATAAGATATTTGTTCCATAAGTTTTTATTGGGTACTGAGAGCTTGTCATGAAGTGACGTGTCATACTTATGGAACATATCTTATAAACTTATGTCTTACTTATACTCGTGGTAAAAAGATACGCATTGAAGATATGTTTTCCCAACTAAGTAGTCCTTGAATTTTTGATTTGGGTTGGGTCCAATAAAAATTGAAAATGGGAGTGTAACTTATAATTATATTAAGTTCTGTGTATAATATATTTGCGCGGTTTTCAACAACAATAGAGCTATCTCAGTTATGACGTCAGTGTTTTGGTAAAACGTCACGGACTAACTTTGACAGTGGGCGGCCATGTTTGGTACCTCTTTGGTTCTATGGGCGAATAGCATAGATGACGTCACACTAAGGCTTTTGAGATAGCTCTATTACTTCTCTCTCCCCTTGCATCAAAGAGAGTATAGGGGAGGAGTGGAAAGAGGGGCAAAACTTGTCTCGCTTTTGTACCGCGCATCTTCAATGCGCAGTACCGAGGCATTTCCGTTTGAGACATTAAATGGTATCGTAGGTGGCGCTATTGAGCCGGAAACTCCCTCGTACCGCTAGCCTTGCCGCTAGTATAATTTAAGCGAGACATAACTATTTACGCTTGTGGAGCGGGGGAGCTTCCACTCCTCCCTTATATTCTCTGTGCTTGCATAGAGAAGGAAGTTTTAAAATATAAACTATGAATTTCAATTTTTGAAATTACTTTGCACGTTTTGACTTCTTATATATATTATTTTAAACCCTAAAGTAGTTTGGCTAAAACGCGATTTAATTATCAGAGTTGCATTGCTAATGATGCAACACTGTAGAGGTTCAATTGCGTATCAGCCTCTCTATCTAATTAACACATTATTACGTGCTGAATGCTGATAGTAAATGTATGGCAATATTAAAATAGGAGTGGCATCTCCCTGCCTTTTACTGTGGTAGGCTCTATGAGAAGACGACATAGAACGCCATATTCTCATGGATAGTATAGTAGTAAAGTTTTAGAATCAACATCAATGTAGCAATTATTACATGTTTCGGAACTAGACTGCGCAAAAATTACTAAACGTTTCAATTTTGGGCTATTGTAGGTCAATTTGACATATTATGCAGCATATTGATACTTTTAAGGCTCTTAGAGACTTAATACCAACATAATCAACACCACCAAAATGACCTAAACCATGAAACCTGCCTTAAAACAATTCTACCTTTAAGGTTTTGTGCTAGAAATCCCCAAGACATCGACATACTAAGCATTCAAGTGTCTATACCATTACATTCTAAAAATACACCAGCTTTTCAAGGTCTACTTTCGGTTTTGTTTTTAAAAATTAATAATCAGCCTATGACGAATGCATTTAAACAATTTGTGATTGTAAAATAACGAAAAAATTATGATAAAAACGATTTACTGGGCGCAAAACGCGACGGAATCTCGAATGGCCCCATATGGGCCCCCAAAATGGAATTTCCTTTGTTCTCAAATTGAGACATTTGGTCTTTTGGGCAAAATCCTTAATAATGGTCGTAAGGGGACAAACGATACACCATTGGCTAGGTCTCGACGTCTACTTTTATTTGGCGTTAGTTTCGTTCAAATCGGACCAGGGACCCCTAAGATATCGAGGGCAACAGGGTCGCGCGTTTTCGCCAAAAAAGTGGACCCCCAGTAGCGGAGAAGCGCGCCATTGAATACCCGTAAAATGGGTTACAAAAGATTGAAACTTACTTTTTTCCAACATCTAAGAGTGCACCGTGAAAGACTTGTTTCCCGTAATGAAAGGCAACGACAATTACATCCAATAAAGCTTCTTCGACATTGACTAAAATCTTAGTTCCTTTCAATGCCTTCACATCCGCCATTTTCCAAATTTCCCAGCTCTCCTCCTCATTATTCTTTCCGAATACACTCTCCATATACACGTACGTATATGTACATTATATATTTGTAGATAGGCAAAACTCTAGATGTACGATATATCAGGAAATAATGTTTCGTTTTGAAGATGAAGAATTCGTGTCAGTGCCATCTACATTTTATAGAACTTAAAAGCTAGTTCCTAGGCTGGATTCACAGGCTGGGAAATAAGCATAATTTTTAAACTAATCCTTGGGACCAGTGACCCCCTAGTTTCCGAAATAATAAACTGGTCTCCAGACTGGTCCCCACCCTTGTTCTCCTATAGATTTGCAATTAATAAACTAGTCATTGGGACCAGTGACCCTCACGTTTAGAATAAAAAAAGTGGTCGAAGCTATTAATAAACTGGTTTTTGACCTGTAAACCTGTCTTATTTCCTAGCCTGGGCTGGAAGCTAGATATACTTCAAACAATTTTAACACTAGATGTCAGTAGCCACAAAACTCCACATAACTTATTCCCAAACAATACTTCACAATATCTGCTCTTCGCGCTTATCTAGTTGTTAATTAAATTTAGTCAAATCTACTGAGGTTGCGCAGAGGGCAATATGGCCAACCAAAAATGTCGGCCTAGCCCGAAAAAGCGTCAATTTTAGAGCTCATTACCGGATTAGTTTCGGATTAAATCCGACAAACACTTACACCAAATTAAAGCCCGTTTTTCTAGCTTTCTAGTCTTGGTAATCTCAAAAGCTAACGTGACGGGGCTCCTGAGAAATTCGATGTAATTCACAGGGCAGTCGAAAATGGGATGGGTTGGGGAGGGAAGGGGGAAAGGGAGGGGAGGGGACATTGGGCAAGTACTGGAGAAAGCTATCATTAAAAAACATCGAGCCACTTTTGTAAATAAATTATTAAAACTATACCTGGGATTTAAATTATTGATTTTTCAGTTGTATGATGAAATATATCTACATAGAAAAAGACTCAAAAAAACGAGACAACACATTCTTTAAGAAACATACCATTATTTTATTTATATTTTAATTAAAATTAAAATTAAATAAAATTATTTAATTAAGAAAATTTCAAATTCTGTACAAAATGAAAGTCGCAATCCCAAATAAATTTATACTAGTTTTACAAATTTAATTGTAAAGAAATAAATTTATTTTTATTATTTGAATATTTATTATAGGTTACGTAGTGACAGATTCTTTTGTTTGCAACTTAATTAATTCATTGCTATTATCAACCAGTTCGGAAATTAAAACTCTCCCTCTTTGACGAATAAATTTGGCAACTGATTGTAATTCTTCATTAGAAATGGAAATAAATTTTCCACGATCATCAATAACACCAACCAATTGTTCTTGCTCTAAAAGAGCTTGAACCCTATCAATGCATTCCTTCAAAAAACAAAAATTTAGAGCTATTAAGCAAGAATTAGGCCTAATTAATAATTAATAATTAATATTTAAAAATGCATACTTGAGTTTTGAGCTTGAAATGAGCAGCTAACTCTTCTAATAACACAACTTTTTCAGTCTAAAAGATTGTAAAATTAATCATTATTTGTTTATTAATTAATAATTTGGTTTTCAGTTTTTAAAAAACTATTTTTTTTTATAAAACTTACATTTATATAGTTAATAAATTCTTGAAATTTGTTTTGGGCCTAAATTGTTTCAATTATATTGTTAAAAGTTAATCTTAAAGAAACTTAATCATCACTGGTAACTAACTTACTTCATTCTCATTTTCATTTTCATCATATCCTTCTTCTTCAACAGCAAATGCTTCCTTCATTTTTAAATATTCTTCAAGTTCCTGCTTTTCCTTTTCTTCCTTTAACCTTTTTTCCTCCTCTTCCTAATCATAAACATTCCTCATATCATTCAAGAGTTCATAACTCTCCACAAACAAACTAACCTTCATGGCCTCTTCTTGCTTTACTTTCTCTTCCTCTCTTCGTCTCATCTCTTCCTGTTGTTCTTGACGCTGTTTGCGTTCTTCCCTTTCTTCAACTTCTCTCTATAATTCGTTTAATCATGTGTCAAGTTCAAACTTGTACAATTATATATTACTTCTCTAGCCGCTCTCTTCTCAGCCTTCATTTCAAGCTTCTTTCTTTTTTTGGCACCAATTTTGCCATCAGGTAGGGCAATTTCATCACCCAATGTATCAAGGTCTTCATCTGAAAGAAATATTGTCAAACAATAGTGTAATTTTAAGCGTATTATAATACTAACCCTCACTCTCTGCTTCAGGTCTGGCTGCGGCAACTCCAGCTCTCATTCTAGCTGCTACATTTCGCCGATTTCTTACTACCCTAGGTCCCTGGTCACCTCCAGCCCTAACTGGAGGTGGTCTAGCATCTGCTGGTGCCACAACTTCGGCTAAATGACGATTAAATAAATTTTAACTGGATATTTCAAGAAACACATGGGCTCCTCCTGCATGAAAATTAGCCAAGGCTTCGGTAATCTCACCATCTGTATCATCTTTCTTCTTGAATAATCCTTTATAGACCAGCAAACCAATTAACAACACTGAGAAAAACGATATTGCGAGCGATAAAAATAAAACAGCATCACTCATATTTAATTTAACACTACAATTAATCGCTTTAATTAACCTGAAAACCACGTAGCTCGCGTAGCAAAATCGAGTAAGCAGACGACCAGGAAATGACAGCGCAGGCCCGGGATTTAAAAAATCACGTGAGCAAGTGTCAAATTTGGCGGGAAGAACTGTCAAAATCGGTGCCACGTGCTTTTTTATAATTCGGTTTCTTTTAGACAGTTATCACTTTTTAAAATGGATAACAACGGTAAAATTAACTTTAATTTTCCTTTCAAACCTTACGATGTTCAAGAAAAATTTATGTTAAGCCTTTATGAGGCATTAAACGAAAGTAAAGTTGGAATTTTTGAGAGTCCCACTGGTACTGGAAAATCTTTGAGTATTATTTGTGGTTCGTTAACTTGGTTAAGAGACTTCAAAAAGAATGAAAGAGTTAAACTTGAGGAAGAAATGAAGAAACTAGAGCTTCTAAACAGTGAGGATGACAAAGGCGATTGGTTACAAGCCCACCGAAAGAAAATGGAAACACAAACACAGGCAGATCTTTGTAAATCCAGACTCATCGTCCTCAAATCAGAAAGTGAGCGAATAGAACAACTTAAAAATCAATGCACGAAAAAGCGTAAAAGGGAGGAAAAACAATTTCGGGACCTTATGAGATCAGCTAAAAAATTCCAAGAGTCTGATATAAGCACAAACCAAGTCCAAGATAATGAAGATGGGTATATTAGTGATTCACAGTTTCTACCACAAGAAATAAATCCGGTCAAAGACTATGATGACTTTAGCGACGAAGATAAGGAAGAACCTGAAGAAACTAACTCTTTAAAGATATTTTATTGTAGCCGTACTCATTCGCAGCTAGCCCAATTTGTTCGTGAAATCCAGAAAAGCCCTTTTGGAAATGATGCGAGAGTAATTACATTGGGATCACGTCAAAACCTTTGCATTAACGAATCTGTCAAGAAACTGGGAAACCTATCCCTGATCAATGAACGATGCACTGAAATGCAAAAGAATAAGTCTAAACAAGAAAAAGGATTTGAAGGCACTGATAAAAAGAAATCCAAAAAGAAAAATTCAACATGCGAATTTTACAAGCGTTACACTATGGAAGAGCTCAGAGATTATTCACTTGTTGAAGTTCAAGATATTGAACAACTTGTTGACAGTGGGAGAGAAATGAAAGCTTGCCCTTATTACAGCATGCGACTTGGTGTAACTGATGCTGAAATTGTAGTTCTACCTTACAATTTGCTACTACAAGAATCCATGCGCGAAGCGTGCAAAATAAACTTAAAAGATAACATTGTAATTGTCGATGAAGCTCATAACCTATTAGAAACAATATCGAACATTCACAGCGTAATACTGTACGGTTCCCAAATATCTAGCTGCTACAATCAACTAACGCACTATCTAGAACGTTTTCGTAGTCGTTTAAACCCATTTAATCTTCTTTGCATTAAACAAATCCTAACGATTTTGACTGCGTTTATAAAAATCTTGGGAGGATCCACTCAAAGCACGATGACAAAAAAATTACCCAAAGAACAACAAGTCACAACTATCTATAACTTGGTTCAATTTCTAACAACTACCGGGATTGACAACTTCAATTTCTTTGATATTCTTAATTATTGCGAGAAGAGTTTAATTGCGAGAAAATTAAATGGATTTTCCGCCATGCATTACCCAACGAATAATTCTAGCGCCCAACCTGACCATCGCAGCGCGTTAACCAAGTTTTTGGAACAACAGAAGAACACCAAAGTCGAACCAACCCCTGAATCGAAACCTAGTCAAGAAATTTCCTCAACCGCGTCATTTACTTCTATTCAGGAATTTCTCAAATGTTTAACCAACTCGAATAAAGACGGACGAGTCATAGTTGATCGCCAGGACGCGTTAAAAACCTCGTCGATCAAATTTCTACTTCTAAACCCCTCTATTTACTTCCTGGACATAATAAAGGAAGCCAGGTCTGTTATACTAGCTGGTGGAACCATGCACCCGATCACGGATTTCACGGAAACCCTTTTCAAAGCCGCTGGTTTAACGGAAAACCAGATAACTTCTTTCTCGTGCGGTCATGTCATACCAAAGGACCATCTTCTACCAATAATTTTAGAATCGGGTCCTGGAAACATTCGATTTGATTTCACATACAAGAACCGAGACAACCCTAAACTTATCGAAGAATTAGGAAGACTAATCATTAATTTATGCTCGGTAACGCCAGGTGGAATTATATTATTTTTCCCTTCATACGATTACGAGCAAAAGGTTTACAACCATTGGGAAAAAAGCGGAGTTATTCTACGACTTAATGGAAAGAAACGCGTATTTCGCGAACCGAGAGCCTCATCTCAGACTGATCAAGTTTTAAACGAATACTCGTCGGTTATTAATAAACCCAAAAATGGACAAAATGGTGCCATATTACTAAGCATCGTTGGTGGGAAAATGAGTGAAGGAATTAATTTCTCAGATAATTTGGGGCGTTTAGTTATCATGGTCGGTTTACCCTACCCTAATATCGAATCCCCGGAACTGAAAGAGAGAATGAAATACATCGCATCTTGCGGGAAAGATCCTAAACAATTGCCGGAAACGCTATGCATGAGGGCTGTTAACCAATCCATAGGACGCGCCATTCGTCACAAGCAAGATTACGCCGCTATCTTACTTTTAGACGAACGTTACCGCAAAAATTGGGTACAATCGGCTTTGCCAAAATGGATATCCGCGCAATTACAGAGCTACGATAAGTTTGGATCCATGTTTGGGCTCTTGAGAAAATTTTATCAGGATAAAAAATAGGTTTTTCTGATGTAAAAGTACAATTTTTGTTTTTTTTTTTAAACATTTTTAATTTGTTTATTCTTTTGTATAAAAACGTCGAAACACGACTATTACTTTTCAATTATATAAACTTGTATAAAAAATTTTATATCTTGATATTCTGGATTATGAAATCTTTCATTTGCGCGTTTATGATTTAAAATGTAAATGGAATGTTATTAAAAAATCTTTTTTCACCGAGATTTAAGTTTTTTAACTTTCGTTAGCTAGAAAGAATAATTTCCTCGAAAAACTGTATCTACGTTTGAAAAAAAAAATCTTTTATAAGAAAATATAATACTAAATAGATTAAAGTAGTAAAATACTAAAAAACCAAATAGACCAACGTTAAAAAAAAATAAGAGTAGAGGATATTACAATAAGGTAAAATACTTCTGTTAACACCTGTGCATAGTATAAAAACGTCTCAAATTTAAAAAAATAAGAAGATAAATATACCCCAAGAAGCGATATCTAGTTTACTGGGGAGAAGGTATAAGATGGCTAAGTATTCGCGCGCCATAGTCCCAGTCCCCCTTTCAAAATACAAGGGGGGGGACTTCAAAGGAGGCCGGGCTATTTCGCTGCCTCTCCTCAGTCGGAAAATAGTAATTTTCGTCATTCGCGTCGCGCTGACGTGGGTTTTCAAGAACCAATGAGATGCTGGTTGTAATTTAGAGGCGCGGGATTAACTCCGGACCTACTATACGTTTGGACTGGAGATAAAGCTAGATATGTGGCGAATTCACACCTTCTCCCTAGTAAACTAGATATCGCTTCTTGTATACCCTATAATGTATGTAACACCCGTTCGATACTATAAATGGACGGAGATTGTTGGCAACAAAATGCAATGCTAAATAAAATTTTACATTGCTCGTTATATTTTGATGAATTCAATTTTCTATGATTATGAAGTTTAAAAAAAAAAAAAAATCATGAGATTTAAGATTTTTCTTCACTATTTGTTCTAGGCACTTGGACTAGCCATAATCATGAACCAGCATTGAGGATTCTTAATTTAACATTAACCTAGACGCAATTAGGTTTATTTACTCTCTTCTTGATATTACCGGTTTATCGAAAGTAAATTCAAGAGTTCCTAGAAGTATGAAAAGCTGCCCTTGAACTACAAATCCATGATAGCAGGAGTTCATAATAACCCCCCCCCCTTTATTATGAACACCTGATGATAGTTACGGCGCAAAACCAAAGAGGAAATGCGTCATAATTTGTTTTTTAAAAAAAAGTACCGTTTTGTTTTGAATAAATACTGAGCATGGCTATTCTATTTATCACCGCTTGTGTACTTTTGTTATTAAAATAAAAAAAAAAAATCAGATCTTGGCTTGAATTTTGTAGATGACCTTTGAGGATTTTTTTTTTTTTTTTGAGAAAATTTGTCATGTATGAGCCGAGATTGTCCTCAAATTACATCAAAAATAATATGCCTAAGAAGAATCGACCCGAAACTAAACCCATTTGCTCAAACATAAGACGAAAATGGCAATGAAACTTAGATACGATACTTTTGTCATGTCTGCACCGGCGGTACAATCTACTAATCTAACAGATTTAACAAAACTAGGACCTAAATACGCCCTATAGTCTCTCTTTTCAACTGGAACAATTTTTAGCATTTGAGTCGCGTCTTGGAATATTAGATCGTGGTAATTGTCATCGGAAACAAACATTTTAAAGGTAAAGTCCTCGCTGTACTTTGACCCGTAAAATTGCTGAGCATACATAAAGAGCGTTATATAAGAGTCTATCAGCTCTTGGCTTTTGTAGCGTAGCGTTACGATAGCGTTGGACGCTACTTTACCCAAATTACAACGCTCATACTCGTTGTAACGAGCTCGCGTCCCATCGCGACACAGTAACTCAAAATCATCAGGCATCATGGGTCTAGCCCACCAATCAGAATTTTTTCCAGCCGTGTTTTCTAAGACGGTGGTATGTCTTACAAAGGCTACATCCCCTCCCCCTTCTACTATACATTGCAAGGCACCCGAGTCACCGTAAAATGGCTCGTGACTATCACGGGCGCAATAATAGCTGCTACTACCGTGACATAAGTCGCAGAGGTTATCATTACCCCATTGACCAAAAGTATATTCGCGAGATAATACACCGGGAACGCAGCTTTTTTGGAAAAATTCTGAAGCCGCTTTTACGGAATTACATCCGTAACTTCTCATTCGTTCACTGGAAAGGAGAAAACCCATTGGTATGACCCAACCCGCGGCGGTACCAATTCCAGTGTGACAAGACTTCTTCCCTAAAAAACACCAAAAACGTTTAACCACTTCAAAGTAATTTCCACTAAAATGAAATCACAACCTTTCAAATATAACAAATCAGTTTCTTTATCAGGTTGTTTTGCCACCGCAACTGCGTAGTAAATAGGATCATCCAAGTCGTATTTTTCAGCAATAATTGGAATTAGATCATATAACCTGTAAAAGAATAAAAATAAAATTTAACCAAGACTAAAAAGAGCAGCTATTAAAAACTGAACTTACTGGCCAGCTTTGTAAATATCTCCGGCATCCATAACAGCCAAATCAGCGGCATTATCTCGAATCAACGACATGCAGCTAATCTGACTATCAACCTTTATGCAACTCAAATCTGGTTTAAGCATTTGGGCTCGAAAAGCGATCTGTAGAGGGTAAAACGGATCAGTTAAAATTATATCAGTCAAATATAGATCCCCGAGTTCTAATCTTACCCTCATTCTTAAACACTTTTCATACTCTTTATCAGATACAACGCAAAGTCTGGCTGGAGGATTGGGACACATTCTTTGTCGTTTAATTAAATTTGAATAATCGCCCAAATAGCCTTTAAATGTTTGTCTATTATCGCTAATTGGAACTAAAGCTGTTGTTGAATCCAAAAACAATAGATCAGTCTTCATTCCATAAGGGAAAGAAGTAAAAAGGCTAAAATTTGCAACTAAATCATCAGTTTCGTTAAATCTTCCATAGTCGTAATTAGCTTGACGTCTATTCCTTCTATTCCAGTTATAAGGAGATTCCGTTGTCCTGTCCCTGTCCCAATTATAAGGCGTACTTCGGTTTGAATTCCTATCCCAGTTATACGAATTTTCAGTGCTAGAACTTCGACCACGGTCCCAATTATAAGGGGATTCTGTAGTGCTAGTTCTACTACGGTCCCAGTTGTAAGGAGATTCAGTGGTGCTGGTTCTACTACGGTCCCAGTTGTAAGGAGATTCAGTGGTGCTGGTTCTACTGCGGTCCCAAGGGGATGGTGTAGTACTAGTCCTACTGCGGTCCCAAGGGGATGGTGTGGTGCTAGTCCTATCACGTTCCCAGTTATATTGACTGTTTCCTCCACTTTGATTATAAACATAATTTCCCCAACGATCCGTTGTTCGATTCCACGGACTCATGGTGCTTGAACTATAATAATCTCTGTCCCTATTATAATTTGATCCTCTATCACGGTTGTAATCATTATTCCGATCGCGATTGGAGTTGTAACGAGAGTCGTATTGATCCCTGCCATAAGCCGAACTGTCATTTTGACGAGTATTCCAATCGTAAGTGGTGCCTCGACCACCATAGTTCCAGTCATAGTTGCTAGAGTTTGAGGAGTAATTGTATTTTTGGTTGAATTCTTGGGCAGCTTTCTGAAAATTAAGGTTTACAACTTTCAAAACCTTTGAGAGTACTAATTATTTGAAAAATTAACATAAAACTTTAATAACACTCTATGATGAAAACAAATGGGCTGTGCGGGTACCCGATAATCGAAGATTACCCGTCCTGATACTCGGGTAGTAAAAATCCCCCCCCCCCCCAAAATACCCGTGTCAAGCTGAAATAGGTTGTCGGGTCAAAGAGGAGAGATAGAAACGTGCTTTATAAAATCCGACGAAAAATGGGAGAAAATACGGGGGTAGTAAAAACAATTTTCGGTACGTTTAGTTTTAGGACGCACATCCTTTGCGCATGGGGGGATTGACATCCTCTCCTTATCTCTGTCATCACCTGCGTCAACTATGCGCGAGAAAGCTGCGCTTAGGCGCCGCGGTGTACCGTAGATTTACCCCCGTTTTCACCACGCATGGATCACCGCTGCCTATACTGATTCTATATCCGTCGGGTTATTTGGAGGTACAAAACAAGACGACCCAAGGGCTCGTAATAGTAGCCACATTGTGCTGTACTTAACAGGCGTACATACAATTTATGTGAATAGCCCCTCGTGCTAAAATGATTACCCGTAATCCTTAATTCAATAAATTTATGTTATAATTGTAATATTGCGACACAACGAGAAATTTTGAGTGAGTAGCCCCTCGATGCGCTACCCTTAACATTGCTAAAATGATTACCCGTAAGACCATTCTAAAAACAACAATGCTAAAATGATTACCCGTAAGACCATTCTAAAAACAACAATGCTAAAATGATTACACGCAAGTAACCCTCAATAGAAGGAACAGAAAGTTTTAGTGATTACCCCCTCGATGATAGAGTTAACTATAACAGTGCTAAAGTGATTACGTATTTAACGCTCGATTAATACATGTACAGAAAGTTTTAGTTTACAACATAGACTTATGCCGACGCGTTCTTATCGCATCTTATCATCAACTTATGGCCAGAAGCGTTTGAAAGAGAAAGAATTCGGTAAAACACCCAATAATTCTAATATCCCGGTGCCTTAAGACCATTCTAAAAAGAACGTCAGTAAATACTTGCTTTTGCTTTCAAAATTTCCCTCGATTTCTTTGAATGTTGAAATCGGGGAGCGGTTTTGAAAGCATGAAACTCTTATTGTCGACGGGTGAGAGGAATTTTAAAGGGAGAGTATATAGCTTAACCTAACTATCATCATTCCCTTCCTTTTAAGTAGACGAACGAAAAATCTCAACTTAATTCACCACAATTCTCTCCCTTTCACTTTCCCTTCAATGATGATCGAAAAATTTTATACTGCCAAAGGCCCTACTGTGACAACCCTACTACTACAAGAACAACAGGGCAGGTCAAAGGTGGCTAAAAATAGGAACCATTGGTGAAAAGGGGACCACCCACTCTCCAGTTTCCAAAGACTCGAATTTTTAAGAATGATGAAATGCCCTGAAACACCGTTTCAAGGTGAAATTAAGTTCCCATATGGTAAAATTTTGTGGTAGCTTCTTTATGAGACAGACTAGAACCACCACGCGTAACAAACCTATATCATCCCATTGTCAGTATTCTGTGTTGAAATAACACTAAGACGCTACCCAACAAGCATTTTTTGGGCTAAGCCTAATCACCGGAAATTCCGGAATACTGGACAAAAATTGGGGTACCCCGCCCTGATACCCGTAAACAAACGTTTTTATTACCCAAACCCAATTGGAGATTGAAAAATCACTACCAGCACAACTCTAATAATTAATCATCTATCTTAAAAGTAACTTTTGTTGAAAAATGTATCACCTCCAAAAACACTTGTAATCTCTTTCTCTTCTCTGGCAAAACGGCTGAAGAAATTATAACTACATTTGAGGGAACATAGCCCCAGTTGCACATTTGATACTGGTCTATTGTTGATTGTCTTCCATCAGGACATAACAGGCTAAAATCAGAGCTTCTAGGTCCTCTGTACCACGGCTGCCTCATAACTTCTTGAATAGTATCGTGTTTTATAAATGCCACCTCTCCACCTCCTTCTACTAAACACCTAAAAGCTCCTTGAAATCCAGCAAAAGGATCACCTCCTGAACACCTTGAACCTTTACCACCCTTACAAAGGTCACACATCTTCATGGGATTGTCACCGGACGGATTATATTTATCAATCAAACAACCAGGAGCGCAACTGTTTCCAAAGAAATTGGAAGCTGATTTAACCAGATTGTTACAATCTGTGATGTTCATGACATATTGTTCCATTAACGTCACTAGTGGTACAACCCAACCAGCTAGCTGAGCAACACCTGGAAAGCACGCCGATTTGTTTTTCAAATCATATAAGCTTCTGATTTCGTTTCTGGCGTGAACAACAGCAACCGAGTAGTATCCCGATTTTCTATCTATAATATGGAACTTTAGTCTCTTATAAAGAATGATATTAAAATGAATAGCAAACCTTTCCCATAACGTTCTTCCATTATTGGCACCAAACTGTGGTATCTTCCAGCGATAAAAACCTCGCCAGGATCCAGTGTTGTTATATCAGCTACTCCATTCTCGATATATATCATACACTGCTCTTTATCGAGAGCTGGCTTACATAGTAACTCCTCCGCTAATGGTGTACGGTTAGCTAACTTGACAGCTTTAGCAAAAGCTTCGCATTTTTTCTGTTCTTCAGCGCTTATGGTACACCAAGAAATAATTCTCGACGATACTAGTGGTTTGACGGTAGGATTGTAGGCGTTAATTCCTGTTGAAGTAATTAAAATAACCAAATTAGGTGTGGTCCTTAATGAGCCAAGGCTTAGCGTTAAAATTCATTAATACAGTAATATTTACCAGAGAGAAGTATTATCTTTGTGAAAACGTATACTAAAGCTATTCTGTAGTTGTTCTTCATTTCGGAATAGTTAATTTAAGCGCTAACATTAAAATGAAAGAAATAATATTAAGGCTACTTTTTCTCAGGACACCATTTCAAATTACAAACAAACATGCCGGAGTCAGAGACACGTGGTGGCAAGGCTCTCAACTATTTCCCGCCATTAATAAATGGCGCGAATATAATTTAATTTAATTCGTAGGCCGAACCGCCAAAGTATTTTTCCTTACACCTTTTGCTTCTCTAGCAAAACTTTTAATTAATCAGATGGTTTGACCTAAATTGCACCTCATATTTAATTATTTATGGTTATAAGGCAACATCATCAGTGTAAAATGGGCTTAAATAATAAGAATCAAGCTCCAGTTTTGTTATTTTATTTAAAAAAGGAACTGAACTGACTACTCAAAAAAAAAAAATGACATTCGTAATCAATGGTTAAAATTACAAACGAGAACATAGAAATAGTGATGAATAAAAAACGAAAAAGAAATACATATTGAAAAGGGTGGTAATGAACACAAAATTATCTTTGCGCAAGAAAGTAATCGCACTGTTGATTTAAAATCACATCAAAAACTTGGACACAACAGTTGGAAATGTTTTTTGTGTCAGTCTTCTCATTCGCTGCAGATTTACGTTGAAGCAAAAATTCTTTCGTGTCCTATTTGATGGTGCAGGTTATGCTTTGAAACTACAGATAATTTTTTTTTTTTTAACTCCCAAAAGTTCTCCTTTTTGTTGTTGTTTTTTTAAGACATTCTAAACATGACGAATTTTTATCTTTATACAAACGAAATGAACCTTTTCTTTTTTTTAAAAATTACATAAACTCTCGTGATTTTTTCAGGAGATCAATCACTACATGGTGATCTGGAAATTTTTCCCGACGAGGTGGACCTTTCTTCAACCCTGACCACAAAAGTGATCTTTCTCCAGAATCAGTCACGAGAGTTATTTCAAATGAGTTTCGACGTGGCTTGGTTGGATTGATTACCCCTTCGATATTTGGAAATACTTTTTTCAAAGCAGCAATCAAACCAACAGCATTTTTCTTGTAAACATGTCACGATGTGCTGAAAAAAAAATAAATAAATTTTAATTACGTAATTTTAATTCTTATTTAAGATTTTTCTGGCAGTTTAAAATGTAAAATTCATTGATTTTCAATAATTATTTCTCCTAATTTTACTTATTTTAAATTCTTAATTTCTTGAAAAATATAAATTATTTAAAATATTTATAATTAAATATTGTAAATAAAATATTAAAAATGTCTAAAAAATTCCGGAAAATTCTTAAAAATTATCTTCAAATAAAAAAAAAATTTATAAGTTACCAAAATTAAATAATTATTTTATGAACAAATTAATCCCATCAATGTTTTTAAAAAATTAGGTACCAAAATAACGGTAAAAATGAAGGAAAAATTCAAGGTTATTTCTCAGCAATCCACCATTTTCTATACTAGCAAAAATCAAGTTTCCAAAACATGGGTAAGGTTGTTAAAATTAAAAAAAATATATATATATTATAAAAATAAACCAAGGCCTATGCTAAATTTTGAGACGCGATAAAAATCAATGACATTCGGTACTCCAAAAAAATCCTTGAAAAACATTGAAAATTCTAGAAATGGCGGGAAAATGTGTAAAATGGCGGGTCTTACCAACTTTCAACCTCGACCTTTTTCGATCCCTTCTTGACGGTCTCGTCTTGCTCGTCGGCCGATTCTGGCTTGTCCTCGTCGGCGGATTCGGCCTTCTCTTCGTCGGCAGACTTGTCTCCGTCCCCGTTCGCAACCTCGGCGGCCTTCTTCGGGGGCCGGCCGCGTCCACGCTTCGGCTTACCGTCAGAGCTGCTTTTCTTGGTGGCTGGCGCAGGCTTCTTTTTCGGCGAGGCGGCGGCCTTTTTGGCCGGTGGTCGTCCCCTACCTCGTTTCTTTTTGGCGGGTGCGGCGTAGTCATCGTCATCCTGGTCCATATCACTGTCATCCTCTTCCTCTTCTTCTTCTTCCTCGTCATCATCATCTTTGTAGTTCTTTTTAGTCTTGTTGGCTCTCACCGGTACTTTTCTTACGGGTTCCTCGCCCTTGCTTTTCTTTTGGCGGCCTCGGCCCCTTTTAGCGGCCGGTTTAGCCTCTACTTCTTCTTCGGAGTCTTTCTCGGCATCGTCGTCTTCCGATTCTTCCTTCTTCTTGGCGACGCGGCCCCGTCCTCGCTTGGCCGGCGCCTTCTTCTCTTCCTCAGCGGCGGAATCGTCTTCGCCATCTCGGCTATCTTTATCGGCGGTACCATTCGTATCTTCCGAAGATTCCGTTATTTTTTCCGTGGCTCCTTTGTCTTCGGGCTTATCCTCGATATCTTCCGGAATTCCGTCGCTTTTCGAACTCGTGTCGTCTTCCACTTTTGACTTTTTCGGACCGGCTCCACCGCGTTTGGCGTTTTTCGTCGCGCCTCGTTTACCCGCCATTTCTATTCTCGATTAACTGCGATTGTGTTAATACGCCGCTGTTCTAGCTACTCGCCTAAAATCGTCCCGACAATGTCAAAATTGTCGCGATTACCCAATTTCAATTTAAGAAATTCAATTACTAAAATCCCAACGACTGTCTTTATCGTTAAATTAATTAAAAACGCCAAATTTTGGAAACCCAAAGCTTCCACCTCTCCGAAGAACAATGGAACCTCTAACCACTCGCCGAAGGAAAATATGACAAAGCTATCTCTAGCCGCTTTCTCGGGGCGCGCGGGAAAAGGGAATTGGAAGGCTGATGCGCGAGCAACGGAACCGGCTAGAACTGGAATATCGAGTCACGTGGTTATTTTGGCGGGAAACGTCCCCGCGACTTAAGGCCTGGCAGCCGTCGGCGTCTAGTAACCGTCTGGCCCCCCACCATACGCCAACCTTTACCACGTGACAGTAGCAAATCGAATTGCGTATTTTCACGTACGTGTAGCCGTTCATATTTACAAACGTCTAAATGTGGAATTCATAAACGTCGGACGGAGCGCAATTTAGTACAGGCGAAGGCAGGGCGTCAGGGCGTCGTACCTTCCCCTGTACTAAATTGCTTTGTTGTGTCCAAGGGGGGGGGATATTAAGGGTTTATTGGGAAGATGTTTTGTAGGAGCAAAAGTATTACACACAAAAATATTAATAAACAAAAACAAAAACACCAAAAATATCTTAATCAAAACTTTTAATTAATAAAACCATTTATAAATAACTGAACTTTTCCTTTTTAACCTCTTTTATTTCTATCCTCTAATCTTTTTCGTATTACTTCTTTTTCTCTTTCAATTTCAACTTTATATTTAACATTGATTTCCCTTAAAGCCTCAAAGACACCATCCATATTTTTAGTTATTTCTTCTTCAATGTATTTCTTATACCATTTATAACTAGGCAGTGAGTTTGATAAATTAAAAATCGAATCCGCAGTTCTCTCTAAATCAAAAACATGGGCGCATGTATTCAAATCTAAAACAAAACAAATAAAAATTCCAATAAATAGAAAGCATGCATTTATTTTGATATAAAAATAATTTGACACAAACTTTTTCCTAAATCAGAAGCAAATCTTTCTACATTAAAAAATCCGTCAGTCCTTAAATCTACGAGTCAATAAAAAATTTATTTCAGTTTCAAATAAATAAATAAATAAATAAATAAAGGTTTAACCAGTATAGTTACCAAGTTCTATGAATGGAGGTTTATAGCTTGTACAAACAGCTTCAAATAACTCTACTTCAACAGGCCGTTGCCTTAAAATTAACTTAAAATCATCATGATTAGCTTCATTAAACCACACAAATTTCGGTAACTCGTAACGAGGAGCCCATATTTGTTTTTGCCTTCCAAGATGATTTTTCAAAGCATCATCAACTATCTCTTTTGTTACGTGATCTAAATATTTAGTTATTTATTTATTTTTATTACATTTTCACTGATACAGTAAATTAAGATTTAAAAGTTAACATTAACCAAATGATTTTTCCGCTATGACCTTTCCTACAGAGCAAGATGTCTCTGTTTCAACTCCAAGTTTGATTACAACGTGATAACACTATGTTTAAATATGAACTTATGTAGTTATACTTGCTTCTTGCGCTTACAATTTTCAAAATTTAATACTTTTTCAGAGTATTTAAAGAAGCGACTTTGGTGTTTACTTGGTCCAATATAGCAAACTAAAAAATTAAACTCATTATTCTAAGTTTGACAACATTTTTGTATTGGTTTTTACCCATGACACCTCGTGACCTGGGTCCTAGGTATGACCCAGAAATCAATTTCTTTGAAGTGGCCTTTTCAATATGACCACCAAGTTCTAAATTAAGATAATTCATTAACTTCTCGCTTGTAAGTGTAATTAATTAGTTTGTAAGCCCAATATAGGCCTACCATCTTGTAGGGTGAGATTTATCGCAAGGGTAACATCTTCCATGGACACATTTTTATCTTTGTAAACTGCAAAGAAACCTTTTAAAGATTTAGCTGCTTCTTTTGTTGATCTAGTTTTCTGATTTCTGGATAACTTGGGTAATTCTTTGAGGCAAAATCCTCGTAAAACGCTTGAGAAAACCATGATCAATGCCCCATGTCAAAAGAGGTAAACACAGAACCTCGTGTCAACCTTTGACCCGCCGATTATGCAATTCTGACGTAATCATTTGATGCACCAATCATGTTCGGAATTTAGAAAGCCATACATACCGCCAATATTTGAATTTTGAGGCGAGAGCCGCGAGATATCCGTTGAAGCATGATCATATCATATGCAATGAAAATTTGTGTTTAAATATTGACCTAATTAAATTTAAGTAATATTAAATGAAAAATGTGGCATTAATTACTGAAATTGTTGAAATATATTATTTTTTTTAAATGTCTATAAGTTTATTAAATAAATTTTCTAAAAACTTTCAACACGTGTCTTGAAACTTTCAAATAAAATAATCTCCATCTCTGTCTCGTCATTCGCCAAACAATTTAGTCACGTTACAAAGACGTCATCCGTCTAAACCAATCACTGTACGGCGCAGGACGTGTAAGCGATTAAGCCTTGGAAGTTGGTACCAAAACGAAAGGAATCAATGATGAAAAAAGAGCCTCAAAAAGCTATTTAATTTATTATTAATTAGGCCAAGTACTTTTTAGTTAGTTTTTCTACACCAAATTGTTACCCTCCCTATATTTAACAGCAGCCTTAATATTACTAACGGTACAGAAATTTTACTTTTATTGAAAAACTTTGCTCATGTACAGTAATTGTGCAATTTCTCTGTCTGTAACTCTGTATTATCTATAAATGAATCAATATTGTGTCATATTTACCTATTAAATTACGATTCACCTTGCTTTCTCTTTAATTCACAGACTCTTGAAGACGAAAACTATTTAATTAAATACCATAAATTAGCCTTATTACGTTCCTGCTATTTTGAATTAGCCAAAATGGTGAAGCTATTCTTCTTAGGGGTTTATTATAAAATGCCAACAAAGGCGGTACATCTTAAATCCTGCAGCGATGTTTCCACATTTAGTTTCTTTCAAAGATCCAGGTTGGTCTTACTCTTTGTTTTTTATTTAAAACTACATCATAAAACTAACGATAAATCAAATGCTCAAGTGTACAAGAATTTATGAAGTTCACGAGTCAAGTTGTTGTTGAAAGAACAGTTTCGGGGACTCGTTCTTCAGTCCAAGAGAAAGAATACACATGCCACTGTTACGTTAGAGGGGATAATTTAGCGGGAATTGTTATATCAGACCAAGAATACCCTAACAGAGTGGCTCATACTCTTTTAATGAAAGTTTTAGATGATTTTGCCTCAAAGGTTCCCGAACACGTATGGCCAGAAGGAGAACAGAGGTTAATAAACTTTTTACGAACTTAAAAATATGGCTAAATTAATTCTAAAACTAAATTTCTTTTCAGTGCAACACCATTTATAGGTCTTGATAAATATTTGGCTACATACCAGGTACTTAAAATGACGTTTTTTTTAGGCTTTAAGATTTAATTTTTGGTCTAACTTTAAACGTGTTTGTTTGTTTGTTTACAGAATCCTAAACAAGCAGATGCGATGACCAAAATCCAAGAGGATCTTGATGAAACTAAGATTATAATGGTAATAAAATAAAAGTAATGTTGAAGTCAAGATTTAAATTAAAACAACGAATGATAATTATTATTATTAGCACAACACAATAGAAGCAGTTCTGCAAAGAGGAGAAAAATTGGATGATCTCGTCAAAAAATCTGATGATCTGAGTGAACACTCTAAAGCATTTTATAAAACGGTAAAAGTCCAAATTTAATATAGAGTGCTGTCAGTTGTGACGTCAGATCCAAGGTTAAACGTCACGAGTCTGCCTTTAGCAATGGGCGGCCATGACAGTTACTGTTTTTTCTTTATGGGAAAACAGCATGGGTGACGTCACACCGGCGCTTCTGACAGCACTCTATAGTTAAATTAATATTTAATTTAATAATTTGTAATTTCTTTCATTTAGGCAAAGAAAACTAATCAATGTTCGTGTGTTATATTGTAAAAGGAAAAAAAAAGTACCTATATATATTTGTAATTAATTGTTTGGTTCAAATTATCAGTTAATTTTTTTTTTAAAAAGTTTTTTTGACTCCTTGTAAAAAAAGTGTGTATTTTTGTCGTAATTATGACTGTCAACAATTTATTATTATGGATTATCCCTCATTTTTTTACCAACCATTTGAAACGAAATTTAAAACAAAAATAAATTAAAATAATATACTTTAAAATGTTAAATCACCGGTTTTCATTTAGCTATTAATATTAAATTAATCTTCATACTTATTAGGATAATTATTGTAAAATTAAACTAATTATTTTCCCATAGATGTAATTATAAACTTAAAAAAGCAAAAATCTAAAAACTTAAAATTCATAATCATAATGTTACCTATTACTTTAAGGAAAGTTCAGGTAACAAAACATGATTATTGATTATACCTTAAAAGAAGACGAAGCCTTTTTCTAAATATAAAAGGAATAAATGATCTCTTATTACAAAATAATTAGTATGATTTAATTAGTGTTAAAAACGTGGACTGCCGCGCCATCCGCCATTGGTTTAGTGGCGTCTGCTACCCAGAACCTCTTACCCCTACAGGATTGGTTGATTTCTCACAGGCTGAGACTGAGAGAGGTTCTATTTAGCAGACGCCACTAAACCAATGGCGGATGGCGCAATAGTCCTCGTTTTTAAGACCAATTAAATGCTAAATGCTTAGTATGATTTAATTAGTGTTAAAAACGTGGACTGCTGCGCCATCCGCTATTGGTTTAGTGGCGTCTGCTACCCAGAACCTCTTACCCCTACAGGATTGGTTGATTTCTCACAGGCTGAGAGAGGTTCTATTTAGCAGACGCCACTAAACCAATGGCGGATGGCGCAGCAGTCCACGTTTTTAACACTAATTAAATGCTAAATGCTTAGTATGATTTAATTAGTGTTAAAAACGTGGACTACTGCCCCATCCGCCATTGGTTTAGTGGCGTCTGCTACCCAGAACCTCTTACCCCTACAGGATTGGTTGATTTCTCACAGGCTGAGAGAGGTTCTATTTAGCAGACGCCACTAAACCAATGGCGGATGGCGCAATAATCCTCGTTTTTAAGACTAATTAAATGCTAAATGCCTAATTGTAATAAGGGAGCATTTATTTTAAATTTTCCTTTTATATTTAAAGAAGGTCCTTCTTTTAAGGCAAATGTTACCTGAACTTTTCCTTTTAGCTACACATTGCTTTCATCGCATCCAGCCATCTATAAGAGCACTCATTTCATTCCTTTTCTTTGGATTACCAACATTGACAGTGGGAATTATTTTCTTGGGTCGTAAAAACTGAACAAACATTTTAAGTTCATCATAACTTGAATGTTCACTGTATGGAATTCCTAAAAAAAAATTAATAACAGATTTAAACCGCTTTATAATTAGCAGGAAAGAGCTTAAAAGGGAAAAACTCAATATATATATATATATTTTTTTACCGTAAACTGAAATAGGTCCGCTGGTTTTTGGTTTAATATTGCCTAAAGTTGAAACACTACTTCCAGCGCGATATTCCCATCCCGTTGGCTTTACTGCTAAAATTGATTTGAAGTTTCCTTCAAAGTTTCTTAAATGAACTTGCAGAGACTAAGGTTGAAATAGAACTATTAATTAGTTAATTTCAAGTAATAATTAACAAAGTAACTCTTCACCTTAAAATTTAATTGGTTCATTGGCAAAACATGAATTTGAGCAACATTAGGATTGGATGTTAAACGTTTACTAAGACATTCATTTTCAAGGCAACCAAAAATTCTTAATTTTTCTCGGGAAGCCCAAATTTTCAAGTCTAATTTCTCCGCTATTTCTATAAAAACTCTTTCTTTCCCTATTGTGTAACTGCCACAAATGAATAATGTTTTGGGGTTACTTCGTAGATTATTTTTTGCTAATGAAACAACAAAGTTTACGATGTCTTCTTGAAGAGGAAACGTGTACGTTGGATTGAGGTATCTAAAAAGATGATTATTTTAATGCTGGGTTTGGATACAACTAGAAAGAACAGAAGTGACACGTAAAACAAGAATCTATTGTCGCCTCTGTGTTTTTCGGGTAATAAAACAGTTAAAATTACGTTGTATCTAAGTATAGCACATCAATGTTTCTCTTGATAAGATGAGGATAGGTTTGCATTTTAGTATGAGCTCTAAAATCGCCAGTGTGAAGAACAGTTTGTCCATTGGGGAGATGAAATAAAAACATAGCAGAACCGGGACAGCTGAAAGTTATCAGATTAAAATGGACCCTTAATTCTGAAACCTTATAGGAAAGGTTCAAAGGTTAAAATAACTGCCTTTTTCTAAATATAAAAGGAATTAAATATTAAAAATAAAAAAGATCTCTTTTTTCAAAAGTATTTAATTTGTCTTAAAAACGTGGACTACTGCGCCATCCGCTATTGGTTTAGTGGCGTCTGCTACCCAGAACCTCTTACCCTTTACCTCTCTCAGTCTGTGAGAATTCAACCAATCTCGTAGGAGTAAGAGGTTCGGGTTAGCAGACGCCACTAAACCAAGGGCGGCGCAGTAGTGCTCGTTTTTATTGTTTTGCAATAAGAGATAATTTATTTTTATGATATTTATCCTTTTATATTTTGAAAAAGGTATACTGTTATGTTAGCTTTACTCTCCCTTTAACAGTAACTGAAAATATATACTGATTAGCATCAAGTAGATTGATTTCAACTCCGTCAACAACAATAGCCTCTTCCATAGGCAATATATTTAAAATTGCATATGGAATTCCAATTTTAAGAGTTATTAACTTTCCCGTAATCTGGAGTTATAATTGATAATTGAAATTTACAACTAAACATTAACTTAACACCACTGCCATTTCAAAACATACACCATTGCAATAAATTTTCCCTTGAAATTTCTTGGTCAATCCTTGATAATGATCATAATGAAAATGGCTTAAAAAATAGTGATTGATTCCAGGAACGATTCCATAATTAAAAGCATCTACTGCAAAAGTGGTCCCTGGAATTTTCTTGTAAAAGGGGCAAGAGCGAACTTTCTTTTTCCAATTGGGTTCATTATTTACAGGCGAAGTAACTTCATTATTGTTGGCTGATTGGAATACGTAGTGACTCTCGGACTTGGATCTACTAGGTTTTGATTGAAAAACTGTAGTTTTCTCTTCAACAAATTTTATGTTACTGGTTGATTGTAAGTCATTAATGCTCGAAATTTTGGAATTCTTTCCAAAATATGACATTAATGATACTTGTTTTTTAGCTTTCATTGATTCTACTGGCGCATTCGGTAAAGAAAATAATTGAGTTTTAATTGCGGGAGATTTTTCAACTTCAGTTACTTCTTTCTTAGGCGTTTTTACACTTTTCATCATTAGAAAGTTCCATTTTTCAGGGGAGTTTCGTCTTTTCTCAAAAACTTCTTCACCATCAGATATTTCAATAACTTGAGCTTCTTTAAGTTTATTATCTTCAGAAGTTTTTGGTTCATCGTTAAGATCATTAATATTTGTCTCCTCTCCAACACGACTATTAATATCTGAACTAGAACTTGAATCTTTAAAAATATCTGACTTTGAATCATCGGAACTTTCAATGCATTCTAATGGTACTGTAGCTTCATCATCAAAAATGTCAGTGTTCCAATTGCTTACATCAATATCACAGACTATATTTTCAACTTCATGAACATCCTCGTGCCATGAGTATTTTGTAAGGCACTCGGAAGAACTTTGGGAGGGTACTTTTTCTAATAGCTTAGGAGAGCTATCAATTGAGAAAAAGGAGTCTATTTTTGAAGATTTTAAATTTGATTGGCTTGAAGTCAATGATTTGGATTTTGATTGGCTTGAAGTTAATGATTTAGTTTTTGATTTCTTTGAAGGAGTGTTTTTGATAATATCTGGTGTTTTTCGTTTACTAGACTTAAAGGGGCTTGATGTGTTTGGTTTATTAGCAAATTTCATTGCCTTTAATGATTTGAGGTGTTGCGTAAGGGTATTGTGAGTAAAGTTCCGATAATGACCCTTTAATGTAGAGGTGCAGTTTACACCTTTATAACACTCTCTTTCCTTGTTTTTTCGGTTTTTTTCGCGCCATTTCACACATTCTTTGTGATGAAACTCTGGATCTTCGCCTAAATCCAACAAAATTGACATGGGCATTATGCATACCTGGCATCTTCCAGGGAGTTCCTCCTCCTCGTTATTTTCCATCAAATTGCAGTTTAGCAACAACTATGATAACTTTTACAATAATTACTTTCGAAAATCTTCAAAATACAATAAATTACAAATAAAATGACCCGATTATAATTTCCCCTAATAACCGCCAGTTTGGCAGCCATTTTTAAAAGTATTCCAGCGCGTTCCGTTGCATTCCAACAGTCTCCTCGACGTCGGACAATGGAAGAATTGATCAATTTGTTTGTGGCACTGGACCGCAAATTATTCAAATTATGGCGGGAAATTCACAGCACGTGTTTTTCACAAACGATGTTTACCAATTGAGAAACAACCTATGTAACCGATTGTACCTATAAATTTCACCCTGAAAAATTATAATTTTGCAATTTTTATAAATCAAATAACGCTTTCTAAGTCTTACCTATAAGTTTGTAGAATTTTTCATCTAAAAAACAAAAATTACATGGAAATCAACCAACACTCAGTCAAAACCAAGGCTTAAGTTAGGGTTGCTAAAAATTTCATCAAAAAATATTAATAAACTGCAATTTTTATTAATCAAATAACGCTTTCTAAGTCTTACCATAAGTTTGTAGAATTTTTCATCTAAAAAATAAAAATTACATGGAAATCAACCAACACTCAGTCAAAACCAAGGCTTACGTTAGGGTTGCTAAAAATTTCATCAAAAAAAATATTAATAAACTGTAATTTTTATTAAGAATGTAGTTTCAAAAACCAAACATTACCTACCATAGATATATATACGGGTCTAGATACCCTACTGAATCGGGGAAAATACGGAGATGACAGCTAGCAGTCGACGCGATTTTCCCGGGGGAAGATACCTAGTGCGCCATCTATCGCTGAATTTTGAAAGCTAAAAAATTCGATAAATAACTTTTGCCAGCGGGCGTGCTGATGCTTTGCAATAACAGCTGATATTTAAAGAGATTTAAGCGAATGTTTGTTCAAAGTAAAACTATTTCCTAATCTGAAGGGGAGGTCCTCTTATTCTGTTCGTAAGCAAATCATTTTGTAAATAAGAACAACTGTTAACCATCTTTAATGCCTTATTTCACTAACATTTCATTAAAAACACTACTTCTTTTACATAAAAACTATTTATTTCACTTAAGAACATAATTACACGTATAAAGGAGATCAGAAATACGTAAAGCTATTTGAAAAGTTAAGCCTAATTTGAATTTCCCGCGCTTTCCATATTCGAATTTTTCGTTTTTTTGTTTCTTGAAACTCTCAATAGATGGCGTTTGGATCTAATTCCCCCGCCGTAAAGCGTCGACTGCTAGTTCTCACCTCCGCATTTTTTAAAGGGCCTAACAGAGGGGAAGTGTATCTAGACCCGTATATATATCTATGTTACCTACAAAACCATTCAATATTTTCATCAATGGAACAAATTCAGTGCGTTTCTTAAGTTATTACATTTTCAATTTTTTTTTTTTTTTGAATTTAAAATCTTGCCTTAATAAAAAACTTAACACTAACGAAAATTGAAAATTACAATTATTACGCTAGTTGATTAATATACAAAACTTATAATAAATCATTGTGAAATACAGTAATTTAAATGTTCTAATACTAATAACATTGTATTACCCTTGGCAGGTATTTTTTATTAATCAATAATCTTATATTTAAGCTGGTAATTAATTAATTAATTTGCAAGAATTCAATTCATTTCTTTTATTTAATTTAATTTAATTTACTAATTCAAGTACTATGAACAGTAACGTTTCTTTTTTGGTTTTTAATTTTTATCATGCAAGTTTCTAAACTGGCCTACATGAGAAATACTATTAATTTATTATTATCATAAAATATAATTCATTAGGCGAATTATGCCAATGCTGGACTTTCATTTAATATTTACATTTTCTTTTTAAACATTACAAAAAACATCCGCCGCGAAACATTTTACTTTAGTTAAATATAAACAAAATATTGGAGGGAAAGAAGTGAAAAATAAACTTAATGGGTGGAATTAATAAAACAAATGTTAAGAAATTAAAGTTCAAAAAAATAAACTATGAATGTTCCTTAATCTTACAAAAACCGGATCAGAAAGAAAAATAATAATAATATAGATAATGAACGCCTTATTAATTAAATATTATATATTTTTTACACTTTTTATTTGTTGATATTGTTAAGTTTTGAATTGAAAGACTTTCGCGGAAAGCAATATAATTAGTTTCAACTTTTAGTATTGTATTTTTAAGCATTTCCATTTACCGGTGCTTCTTAATTTAGTAATCATGTTTTTTGTTAGTTAGTTTGGTTTGTTTTTTAGGACTATTAAGTATTAACGTGGGGGTGGTTTTTTTTTTGGTTGACGTTAAATTATTTAATATTATTATTATACGGGTTGATTCAAGTACGCTGCGACTCAAACCTGGCAATGAGATCGTCATAAACGCGACTAAGTTCTTCGTATTCTTGTTCCTACATTGTAACAATATTTTTATTACTAAGAACAAGTACCAGAGGCACGCGATGAGAAAATAAATATAAAAACTCACTTTTTGGACTAAGGTCCTTTCTAAACTGGCAACCTTCATTTCAGATTTTTTTAGCTGCGCACTTAAAACTGCTAATTCGGAACTACCAGACTTTTTAGCATTTTCTATTTCAACATTGGCACTGAAAATAACAAATAACAAATAACGATTGAATTTATCAAAGACTATAACGAAAATAAACAATTTTTCCTAAACTGGCGACGTTTAATATAATAAAGTACTTAAAAATAATAATTTTTTTACCTATCAAGTTGTTCTTCAGTTCTAGTTCTTAGTGCCTCGTACATTTGCTCTTGGTTTTGCAATTTTTCCCGGCAATCCAATAATTCTTGTCGGAGTTCGTTTTCTTTCTGTTTATATCCTTCTAAAATCGCTTTCGTTTTTTCATAGCGTTTATGCAAGTCACCAAAAGCAGTTTCGACACTTTGAAGGTCTTCAAGAGCCTAAAGAGAAAAAAATAAATATTAAGTCTGGCCGAAGACGAGAGAATCAAATTTCCCAAGTTAGTCATGGTCAATCCGTGAAAATATTTATTACTTGATCTCTCTCTTTGGTTTGTTCAACCCTATCCTGTTCCTTCTTTTCCCTCCACATTTTGGACATTCTAGTGGTTTCGTGTAAAAGTTTTCTCGTGCAGCTCAGGCATTCCGCTTGAAGCTTAACGTGCCTTTGAAGTTCAGCAATTTCAGCCTTAAACGATTTTTCCTTTTCGCAACCTTCCTTCTCCTTTTTCAACAACCTTTCTTGATACAAGAGATCGTGAATTTGGAGGGCTTTTTTCATATCCTCCTCAGTGAAAAACTTTCCGGGCTCAGTCTGCAACAAGATCAAAACCATATTCGTACACGAAATCAAAACTAAACTCAAAGTAAAACTTACCTGATTGTCTCCGAGCCTCTGCACCGGCTCAACAGGCACCATTTTCGGTGGCGTTTTTTCAGCCTTCACATTCCTCGGGGATTCAAACTCTATCAATTTGCTGCTATTGAGGTTCTTTCTGCCCTCCTTAGCGGTATTATCCAGTGAATCCGTTTTTTGGTCGGGTGTCCCTGAATCCTTAGAACGAGGGATTTCGGGTTCTTTAAGACACTCAGCCGCCGCCGCTGAATCCTTACCTTTAACGTCAAAACAAACATTCAACCTCGCGTCAAGATAAAAACTAGGTCAATATCTTCAAAACAAACCTGGTGGTGAAGCTTCCTTTTTGACTAATGGATCAAATTTAACGTAGAGAGATAACCGTGAGAGTGTTGATTCCTTCAAAACTTTACTACTTCCAGCGCGTAATAAGAAATCAAAATCAGCTGGATCTTTGAAAACTTCAGCAGCGGAACGGAACTCATCTTCCGTAAACTGAGCAACTTCGGGTCCCGCTTCACTATGATTAATCAAAGGAGCGGAAGCTCCAAAAGACAAATCCGGGCTGGAAGTACCGGATAAGGTTTCGTGAATTAAATTGTGGGAGGGTGAACCTGGCAAGGAATCAACAGGAAGGCTCGGGGTGGATTTTCTAAAAGTACGTCGATTTACCGCAGCAACTCCAACCTATAATGTAAAGATTAACAATTTAAAGGAGGAAAAACATAACACTAGATTAAGTAAAACATATAAAGTAAGGCAAAGGCTTCCCTATTTAGAAGTATAGAATAGTTACACCTTAGGAAAACGTCAAAGAAGCCTTTCATGTCCAGTTAAAGAAACTTCAGGATGTCAAATATTTAGTGTGGGTCATAAATCTGATATTTTTATTCATAAATTCTTAAGAAACATGAAGGGGAAATGACTAATAAATATGGTTCTCTAAAACGTCAGCCAGCGTATTTGCCTGGGTAACTGTAACAGTCCCGTTATTCTACCATCCCTGTATATCAGGGAGTATGAGGTAACCATGGAAACGGGCAGTCAAGATAGGCTAAGGCTAGATACGGCTAGATCTAAGGCGCCGCCACAAGGGAAAAAACCTTGACGCAATGAAGTCAACCTTATGTCAAAACTGTACACACAACCCTAACACGGGGAAAAAAAGGGGGGAGGGGGAAATTCTTTTCGGAAGAAAAGCAGTTCGCGTGTTTAATAACAATAGACAAGGCCATTTTATTATAGATTGTATATTCGTATAAATCCATTATATTGGCCTGAAATAACTATTCTATTGTTTTTGTGCAGTAGATTCAGTCAAGCTTGAAATCCTATAAATTTTTTGATTTATTAAAGGGCGAGCGAAAACAAGTTTATACAGGAATGTAGCAATTATGTGGCTTTTATTATATCAAAGGCAAATATAATTAACAGAAAGTAAGGCACTGGGTAACTGGGATGGATGAAACACTTCCGTAGTGGCCACTATGACAGTACATTAGAATATATTTAGTTGTAGTGATAATAAACTCCCACTTTCTGTTATTTCTATTTGCTTTCGACAATAATTTTACCATAGATAAAGAATGCGCGTGAGGAAGTTTTGTTTTCACGCTATAGGATAGGCAACTCCCTATCTCCGACGGCAGCTTATTATTATACACTCTATTCCAGCTTCGGTTTTCAGCACGCGCAAACATAGGTCTCTATTTAACGTAGCTTTGTGCGTACTGACAACAGACGACAGCAATACGAAGTTTTGAGGATTTAAAATCTCGCGACTATGTTATAGTTCTATTTGTCCCCCATCCAACCATACTAAAAACTTGGTGTTAAGGCAAACAGGGGCCGAGTAATTAAGCAAAATGTTCAAAAACATGCCCTCCATAGGAATAGAATTACACCCAACTTTGGAGGCTCATAACTCTGGTTCCACTAGAGATACGGGGATGCCCTTTGAGTATGTCATAGTCCTATTTGCCCCCCATACAACCATACTAAAGACTTGGGATTAAGACAAACAGGGGCCGAGTAATTAAGTAAAACGTTCAAACATACCCCCTAAATAGGAATAGCATTACACCCAACTTTCGAGGCTGATAACTCTGGTTCGACTAGAGATACGGGGATGTCCTTTGAGTATGTCATAGTCCTATTTGCCTCCCACCCAACCATACTATACTATACTAAACTTAGGGTTATGACAAACTGTCATAGCAATTGGGAAGGACCTTTCACTAAGCCATTATATAAAAAAAAAAACCAGAAAGGTCCAATTTAACACTCTTTAAAGAAATATTTCGTAAAATTTTAAAACTACTAGCGATTCAAAATAAATACATTGCTAGAATAACATAAAAGACCAATTTTCAATAATGTGACCGTTTTTCAAATAAAGCTTTGGCAGCAGTAAATATTTTTGATTTCCCGCCAAAACGCAACTTTCCCAGGGTAAAATCAACCACCGAAACCTTCACACAAACTCTCTCGAAGTGAATGTTTAAAAGGAAACTTTATAATACCGAAAAACTCGTATAAATTACGTAATAATATAAATATTATAATAATATAATATAAGGTCAAATGTTCTTACTTTTATATTATGCCGAGTGTTTCTCATAGTTTTAAGTACTATTTAACTAGGTCTAACAAAAAGGGTGGTGGTTGGAAGACCCAACGGATAAGGTCTTACTAATAAATAAACGGGGGGAATTATTTAACCTTTATCAACTTGTAATGTAAATGAATTTCACGCCTAATGAAAGATTCGCACGATTGTTTTAAGTGTTTAAATTCTTTTGAAACACCGTATCACCGTATTTTCATTCCAATATCTTTTATTAAGGTAGAAAACTAGTTTTGCCCACGTTTTTTTTTTCTCATTAGCTGAGGGGAGCGGTCTGTATCTAACAAACCACGCAAAAAACGAAAGTGAAAACTTCACTAAAACATTTTTAAAGTAAAGTGAGAAGAAAATACCTAATGTTCAAAACATAAAATGGGGTCCTTGAGTTCTTATCTTTAAAAAAAATCTCTAAATTGACATTTCTACTATAATGTAAGTTTGTTTTAATTTTTTTCATAAAAGGCTTTTGATTAGATTGATGGAGTTAAAAGAACTCATTAAAAACGCATAAGCTTTCAAGTTAAAAACTCCCTTCTGGACCCAGACTAACCTTTAAGCAGCCCAAAGACAGATTGCAAAAAAAAAAAAAAAAAAAAAAAACACGCGGAGAGTAAACAAAAATTTAAAACAGTACTCACGTCAACTTCAGTTTTCCCGTCACACTTGGTTTCAATATGGTCACAAATGCCAGAGTCTAGATTTTCAGCGTAATCTTCAAAAGGTGTAGCGACGGACACGAAATTTTCCTTTTCACTGTCGAACGTAACACCTTCATCTTCTTCCAAGTTCCTTTGTCTTTCAATATCTTCCCTACTTTCAGTTGTGATGGGTACGGGCGAAGCGTTTTGGCATGGCGAAGTAGAGTTCAACATTTCCGAATCGGCGGCGGTGGTGGTACTTTCAAAGTTGGTCTTTGCAATGATATTTTGGTTATTTTCACCTTTGGGATGAGAGCCCAAATTGCATTTGGTTTCAAATGGGTTGATGTTTTCGTCAAATTCCATTTTGGGTTTGTCTCCCGAGATTAAGAAGCTATTATTTTGAACGTTATCATTTACATAATCCGTATCAACTGGAGATGATGTTCCGTTTTCTTCATATTCTTTGTCAGCGTCAGCTACCGGGGTTGGCATTGGTGCGGTAGAGTCGATTGCCTCTTGTAGTGGCACTTCTTGAAAATTTGTCTTGGAAGAAATTGGTTGGCAATCTGAAGTATCCTCTTGCAATACACTTGTTTCAAAAGAACTATCGACAAGTGAAGGCTGAGAACTATCAATTATTGATTCTTCAATTTGTGGGGAAGTTGGTTTGTTTGAAAATGAAGGGGACTCTGTATTTGGCACATCAACTGGAACACTGTCGTTCTCAACTGGGTTATGAGCCTTTATATGACAAACGTGGCGATCAGTGACCAATTTAAAATGATCTTCGATGGCAGTACTTTTGTTTACCGGTGATTCTGTAAGTTCAAGATTTGCACAAACAGTTTCTTCAACAGCGATTACTTGATCGGTTGGTAAGTCTTGAGGTAAAACAGGCTGTTCTTTCTCAACTCTTTGCAAGTCAGGAGCTTCAGCAGATTCAAAGGCTTTGTCTGGAGAGTTTTCAAGAATTTCTTCTTTTACAAGAGGCTCAGGGGCAGATGATACAGATTCATCCAATGATTTGCACTTTACTATGGTTTCTTTTGGTACTGATCTATACTGAGACTCCTCGTGGACCAGGGCAAGTGCTTCTTGTAGAACTGACGATTGTTTATCCAAAGAATCCTCTTGAACAATTGCTTCTTGTTCCGCAGGAGCAGAAACTGATTTATCCAAAGTTTTTTCAGGCACTATAGCTACAGATTTATCCAAAAATTCTTCGTGGACAGCTGGTTCTTCTGGTACTACAGCCACAGGTTTATCCAAAGATTCTTCGTGGACAGCTGGTTCTTCTGGTACTACAGCCACAGGTTTATCCAAAGATTCTTCGTGGACAGCTGGTTCTTCTGGTACTACAGCCACAGGTTTATCCAAAGATTTTTCTTGGAGAGGTGCTTCTTCAAGCACAACAGCAACAAGTTTATCCAAAGCTTTTTCTTGAAGAGCTGGTTCTTCTTGCACTATAGCCACAGGTTTATCGAAAAATTCTTTGTGGACAACTGGTTCTTCTGGTACTATAGCCACAGGTTCATCCAAAGGTTTTTCTCGGAGAGTTGCTTCTTCTGGCACTAGTACCACGGATTTATCCAAAGGTTTTTCTTGGAGAGTTGCTTCTTCTGGCACTAGTACCACGGATTTATCCAACGGTTTTTCTTGGAGAGTTGCTTCTTCTGGCACTAGTACCACGGATTTATCCAAAGGTTTTTCTTGGAGAGTTGCTTCTTCAGGCACAACAGCCACGGGCTTATCCAAAAATTCTTTGTGAACAACTGGTACTTCTTGCACAACAGCCACGGGTTTATCCAAAAATTCTTTGTGAACAACTGGTACTTCTTGCACAACAGCCACGGGTTTATCCAAAAATTCTTTGTGAACAACTGGTACTTCTTGCACTATAGCCACGGGTTTATCCAAAAATTCTTTGTGGACAGATACTTCTTCTGGTACTATAGCCACAGGTTTATCCAAAAATTCTTTGTGGACAGATGCTTCTTCTGGTACTATAGCCACAGGTTTATCCAAAAATTCTTTGTGGACAGATACTTCTTCTGGTACTATAGCCACAGGTTCACCCAAAGATTCGTGAAAAGTTGCTTCTTCTGGTACTACTACCACAGATTTATTCAAAGATTCTTCCTGGACAATTGATTCTTCTGGCACTACAACAGATTTATTTAAAGATCCTTCCTGGGTAGCTGGTTCTTCCGGAACTACAACCTCAGATGTCTCCAAATATTGCTCCTGGACAACTGCTTCAAGTGACACTACTGCGTAACTTTTTTCCTGAACATTGAGTTCATCTTCAGAGAGATTAGTCTTGTCCAATGGCTCTTGTGGGGCTGGGTATTCTACTGAAGAGATAGCAGGTTTGTTCAGCAATAATTCTTTGTTGAAAATATGTTGTTGCGGAGAAAGTTGAATGTCCGAATCATCAGAAGCTTTATCCAAAACGGCTTCTTGTATGGCAACAAAATTTTCAGTGCCAAACTTCAATGTTACATCCTCAACAATGGCCTTCTCATTTGACGAAGTTTCTGCCTTAGCACCAAAATTTTCCCCAAAAGATATTGGAGAATCGAATTTGGATGACGCTTCCTCCAGAAACGATCTTTCAGAACCAGATTTATACGAAGCTTCAGCAAGAAAGGATTTTTCCAGATCAGACTTCAAAAATGACTCCTCAGGTAGATCATTCAACACCACTATTTCATCAGGGTTATTCAAAACCGCTCCGTCACTTGGCGAATTAAAGGGAACTTGCGGACTTGCTGGTTCGGATTTGGAATCAACAACAAATTCATCAAGTGGCCTACCAAGCAATTGGTTTATTTCTTGAGATAGTTTTTGTAACTGAGCAGACACTTCAGGTGTCTTTGCATTCTTTTCCAACTGAGGGATTGAATCCAAGATATTTTGGGCTTTGTTTGGGGTTAAATCAGTGGGTAAACTGAGGGACTGCTCAGCTAAATGCAATAAAGAATCAGGTGACAAGGTAGCCGGATCCAATGGTATATCGTCAATTGGAAGTTCAACTGGTTCAAGTTGGCTTGTCTTTTCAACACACTCAGAAAATTCGTCTAATTCATCAATTGAAGAACTAGTAGAGGTTTTTGTATCAGATTCTTTAGGGCTTTGTGCAACAGGACTGCTTTCAAAACTGTGAAAGTTTGACATTTGAGTTTTCTTTTAATGAAAAAAAAGAGAACTAATTGAATACTAACCAGGGCAAATTATCAACTAAATCTTCTACAATATTCTGAGCTATAGCAGCGTTTTCTTCATGTTGGTGTGAAGTTATGATAACATTTCGTTCTCTCCACTGAGCGGAGTTATTTAAATCAACTGGAGAGCCAAGTGGTTTCTAAATGGATCATATTTAAATTGGCATTTCAATAAAGCTCACATATCAACATCAATAATAGGGCCTTGGCAATTCCGGTTTAGCTCCACCCCTTCCACACTTCTAGCATGCATATTTTTTCAAAAAACTATTTCTACACCTGTTCTAGTATGCTTATTAGTGCAGGGTTCGTACAAAATTTTTGGAATGAAATTCCCTGACTTTTCCAGGTTTTCCCTGACTAAATTCCACAAATTTCCCTGACCATATGCAATAACTTACAAGGCGTCAATATATGAAAACCAATCAAAATTCACTCGAATCATTTTTGCACGAGTTGTCATTGTTACAAAGATAAGCCAATTAATTCGTTTAAATTTAACCATAAGTAAATCATAAATAACCGGAGCGAGCGAAGCGAATTTTGGGTTCTGCTCAAGTCTCAGACAACACTTTTTTGGTCACCCTTATACTGTTATCCAGACTATCAATTTCCCACCAATATATTTTTCCCTGACATTTCCCTGACTTTTTAGGCCCTTTTTCAATTTCCCTGACCTTTTAGGCCCATTTTCAATTTCCCTGACTTTTCCCTGACCTTTTAGGCCCATTTTCAATTTCCCTGACTTTTCCAGGTTTTCCAGGTCGTGTACGAACCCTGGTGTGAGTTTAAGGTAACACAACGTGTCTGATTGCCAAGTCCGTATTCGAAATAAAATTAAACTGGTCTTAGAAAATTAAAAATGGTTAATAAAGCACATACAACTACAGCTAGTTAATTAATTACAACTAATTATAATAATGCCAAGTTAAACTACATTTAGTACCTAGTAATGAATGCAACTTCCTGGCAGCATCAAAGTTAAAACAAACCTGTTAGTCTTTACAGTTTTCAAACATTAAATTGGCATATAGAGTAATTTCTTTCCCATATACGGCAACGTCATAACCCTCTATCTCTTACCTTAGTGTATCCCCCCCTCCCCATCCCTTCCGGGGGCAAATAGTATTCTCTAGTACAAAGTTGCCCCTAACGTAGGGGATACACAGTTCACTCCCCCTCTCAACCGAAATTACTCTATACCTTAACGTAGGCTTAACATTATAAAGCCAAATTAATTTTTATTAACATACCGGTACCCTGACAATGGGATTAGATTGATTTGTCATATTAGAATGTTGATTCCCCATCTAACTTGATTTTTGTAAGATGTTTTAAATTTTAATACAGAACATCTGCGCTTGTTAACCTCAACTATAATGACGCGTAATACTCTAAAACAGCTGAGCAAACCATTTCTCCCACTAACCTCTTACTGAACAATCTAAAAATAGATTTTTGGCAACCGAAGCCAATGTCTGGCACCAAAACCCCTTTAATGACATAATGTCCTCACTATAAACGCTCCCTACGTCAAACAAGTACAAACACTAGAATATCTTAGAAATAAAAGCTTTTTACCTTAGATCCAACGAGAACTGATGATACTGTTAATGGAGACTGATTCTTCAAAGGTGATCTCTCAGATTTATGAGGACTTGCAGTTGCAGATACAAGAGACTTCGAATCAATAGAATCAGGTGGAATGTTCTCCCGATTCATGTTAATTGCAAATCTATAATGGTAAGTGGGAGAAACACTAACCATTTATGGACCAAAAGATAGATATACAATTTGGGCATAAGTATATAGCAGACATAGGTTGCCCCCCTTCCCCTACCCAACCCAGGTTACTGTTTACTAAGCCTTTGTAGACAATTTTTTGTCAAATTAATTTTATTTCCGAAACTTACCAGCTCAAATTGTTAACTTAATTAAGGTCAGCGTTAAACTGAATGGAAGTAACGGGAAATTCACGGAAGAACGCGATATTAAACGAACTATAATCAAACTGACAATGATGGAATATTCCCGCCAGACAGGCCGTTACCGTTGTGAAATTTTGAATTTACACAAGGAACGACGAGAACTTCGAGAAGCCAATCAAATTCGAGTAGGCTTCCATCCTATGATATCCTTTCTTTTTTAATCCTCCAAAAACCTATCTAGGCCTATTTCATTACGGAAAGACTAAATCAAATTTTCATTATTTTTACAAGGTATATTAAAAAATAAACAACGCAATGAGCTGACACCTGACAGGCAGAGACGAGAGTCAGAGTCGACGGGGGCTGAGTGCTGACGGCCCACAAAAACAAGAAGTTCAATGTAAAATTGCAAAGGGCTATTTTTAAGACTATTCCGGGCCTATTTTTATGTTTTGCGATTACGTAAACTCAAGGTTCAACCTTATCGGCTTAATTTATTTAAATTGTGACGTTTTACTTACCCATTTTTGCAATTATTAACTCTGTTTTCATCCTAATATTTTTAAACTAGGCCTATTTTTGACCGAAAAACAAGATCCCCGATATCGGCCTTTCAAATCCCGTGACCCTGATCTGAAAATGAGTCGCATGTTATAATAAAAAATCGTTGACCCCAAAAGGAATTTCTTTATTTTGCGATTTCATCATATGTTTGATCACGTGCCCCTGTTGACCAATGGTAACGCTCTTCTCAATTGATTGGCTTGCTTGTTTAAAACGCAACTTTTGCCTGAAGCGTTTTAGGCCTAAAAACGCACGTGGGCGATGGATGTCGACTAAGTTTTAACCGGCATTGAATATTTTTTAATAAATTTTACTATTCAGCTATTAGGTAAAAATGGTTTTCTTCGCTTGCGACTCGTGTGGCGTCTCGGTAAAGAAAAATCAAGTAGAGAAACATTTGTGGTCATGTAAAAGATCTAAATCATTGTCTTGCATTGATTGCAACACAGTGTTTTGGTAAGGGTATTAACAAATTAGACTTAAATTTAATTATAATTATTAAAAACTTGTTATTATCTAGGGGAGACGAGTACAAGGGACATATAAAGTGTATTTCAGAAGATCAGAAATACGGAGGCAAAGATTACAAACCTAAAGTGTCTGCCAATAAAGGGGAAATGAAGCAAAATTCTTGGATTGAGGTTAAATTTGAATTTTTTACACACTATTGAAAAAAACCTTCCTTAGTTTTTTGGTTTCTACCCTTTTCTATTTCAGACTGTTCAATCAGTAATAGATGAAAGTAATATTAAGCCACACATTGTTCATATCATGCAGGAGATATTAAAGCAACCCAATCTACCTAGGAAACAAGCTAAATTTGAAGTATATAAATAATTACACAAAATCGTCTTTATTACAATTAACTGTTTGCAATTATTTTCATAGAACTTTCTAAAGAATTCATTGAGGCACCAAAATCCCCAGATTCTCATTGATGCGTGGGACATCTTCTCTAAAGCCCAGGAAAAATTTGTTAGTTATTATTACACGAGTTATTTTAATATTTTATTAAATTAAATTCAGCAAATTTAGTTAACTCGTAAACTATACATTTCAGAAGGCTCAGGCCCAAGCGGCAAAAGCAGCCCTGCCAAAAAGTCCCGTGAAAGAAGAAGAATCTTCAACATTAAAGCCAGAACTGGAAGAGACGCATAAAGGTTCAGAAGGACAGGTACAAGATACGAAAGAAGTTAATGGACACTCTAAACCCAAAAAGAATAAAAAGAAGAAGAAAACGGTAGAAAATGAAGAAGAAGAAACAATTCCGGTTGTGGAAGAAAACCTTGAAAAGGATAAAAAGAGGAAAAGAAAAGTTTTAGAGAATAGTAACGAAGTTCCTGAAGTAAAAGCTACCGCTGTTGATGAAACTGAAGCATCTAGCCAAGACAATCCCACTGAAAAGAACGAAAAACGTAAGAAGAGGAAAAAGCAAGAGAAAAGAGAGAACACGCTGGATATAGGAATCTCAAATGAAACTGAAGAAACATTTTTAAATTCCCCAAAATTAGAAGGGATCACTCAAGTTGATGAAAATGCGGTAGAGACCCCGGATGTAGAGGAAGAAAGTTCAGTTAGCAAAAAGAAGAAGAAGAAGATGAAGAAAAACAAGGGAAAAAAGAATCAATTGCAAGTGATTGAAGAGGAAGTTTCTCCCAAAGAAATTAAATCAAACCATGAAGACTCTCCTGTTGATAACAAATCAAATAATGTGGAAGAACAAGAAGGTGTAGTAAAGAAATCCAAATCAAAGAAGGCCAAAATTACCCCAGAAGATTCAACAGTTTCTCCAAAAAAAGCCAACATGGAAGAGGAGGATTACTTCCAAGAAGAAATTTTACCTAAAAATGAATTAAAAAAGCGCAAGAAGGCAAAAAAATCACATGTATAAATAATTGATTGGACTGAATAAAAATTTAATGAAATATTTGGACTTATACAATAAATAAAAACTATAAAGAAAGCATGGCTCACTTTTTTCAAATAAACCCGCCATATCTAAGCACTTGTTCTATTGGTTGTTGTTTGTATGTGATCAACGAACAATATGATTGGTGGAAACCAAGAACGATTGGTCGGCGCGGCGTTCAAGATCCAAAATACTAACTAATTAGTTAATTAAAATAAGTTTCTGATAGTAATCTAATCGAAACAACTCGGTGAATATGTCAAAATCATATAAGAATAAAGAAACCAGCTCTCGCAAACGAAAAATTAGTAAGTTGTCGTTAGGCCTTGGCGACAATATCGTTTCTGTTTCTGTTGTGTTGTCGTTAGGCCTTGGCGACAATATCTTTTCTGTTGTTGTTTAGTGCTGTGCTAAGTAAGTGTTTACTGTTTACCGTTTATTTACGTTTTGGCTTTAGTAAGTTTTGTACATAATTTTTTTTTTCTGGCTAAAGTAATTACAAGCCCTGTTTTTCAGACGAAAATAGTCATTCAAAAATTCATCGGAACCATTCATCATTAGATAAATCAAGTTCAAGAGTATTAAAACCATCCTCCTTAACAAATCTAGTTGAAATGGTTCGAAGACATACAGTTTTTGTACCTCCTGAAGAATTATCAAACGGAGAAGCGTTAGAAGGATCAAATTTTGTTAAATTCCTTCAACAACATTTAAATGTGGTTGAGACGCCCGTTACTCCCAAAACTAGTCAAAAAAATACAAAACAAGAGACAATTATTGAACCTGAGAAGAGAGTGGTAGAGAAACGCAAGGCAAATAATGATTTAGAGGATTTATACCTAGCTAATAGCCAAGTTGAAGTTGTCGAAGTTGACATAAACAAAAAATTTGACGAACATGAAATAAGTCGTGCAGATGATGATGGAATCATCGTAACTTCAAATGAGAAAAATGAGATCAGTGAAAGTTCTCCAGAAAAGGGAAAAACTGATAGTTCTATCAACTTAGATGACTATGAAGTATTAGACGAGTGTTTTGGAGAAGACACGGAAAACAATCAGATTGAGACCGAAGAAAAAGTCCAAGAACCAGCTGAAAATGTTGAGGAGGAAATAAATTACACAGAAACAACCCAAAATCCAAATGAATGTGTTGCTGAACAAAACATCGTAGAAGATGGCCAAAAAGTTCAGGAAACTGATCAGAATGTTGAAGCGGAAGTCTATGGAGAAGATGAATATTACGAGTATGATTATGACGAAAATGGAAGAGCCTACTTCTATGATGAGAATGGAGACCTCTATTTTTACAATGAAGAAACGGGAGAAGCTTATATTGAGGATAATGGTAATTATGAAGGAGAGGACGAGGTCTGTGAAGAAGAATCCTTAAAAGATACGGAATGCGAGGAAGTGGTCTCTTCTGTTGAAGAAAGAGAAGCAAATGAAGAACTAGAAAATAAAATTCCTGATGAAGTTGAACATCTTGAAGCTAAAGTTGCTTCTGATCTTGAAGAATCTGACAACATAGTTGAGGAACAAGAAAGTTGTAAATCACAAGACAAAGAGAAAGGTTTCCAGGAGGAAATTAATACTCCCGAGCATTCAGAGACAGATGAAGATGAGGATGAAAAAGAGGAAGAAAGTGAAGAGGAACAAGATGATGACATTCCATGTATTACACTCGCGGACATTGAGGAAGCTCTATCACCAAACAAACCCAATTCAGACACAACAGCCCAAACTGAAATTGACCATCAAACAAGTCTATCCTATGATAGCGCGGAAGTGACTAATACGTCTATTACAAGCACTATAAACTCCTCTGTATCAGGAAAAAATGAATTGTCCATCAACACTGATCCATTTTCGCAGTTAGATAAAGAATACGTCAAAACTTTAACACCCACTTTAACTTTACACGATGAAGAAGTTGAGGAAGAGTTTGGTTTGCAACCTTTAATAACTGGAGAGCAGCTAAGTGAAGAAGAAATTCCGGCCAACAAGCCTCTGGTTCTTGAAAAACTTTCTCAAATTAAGGATGAAGATTTAGATGGAAAGAGTAGTGTCGATGATGATTCAAATTTAGAGGAACCTCTTCCAATTTTTGATTCTGAAAAAGTTGATAGTACTCCATCTCCTAGAACAACATACGAACAAACTATGAACGTCCTTAAAGCCAATAAAGCTTTGGAGGAAAAAGTGAAGGAAGTCGAAGAAAGAGTATTTGTACCTACCATTCATAATAAAATTGAACAGGATTTTCAAGAATTTGTGGATGAAGATGGAGGTCAAGTTTATGTTGATCGCATTTCGGAACCAGCACTTGGTTTTGCCGTTTTTGACCCGACAAAAACGTTTAGATATTACAATTACAAACATCTTCCGTATTTGAAGCGGCTTATTTTTGACCAGCCACAAAATGAGGTTGAAAAGATATTTGAGAAGTTAACGTGCACCGATCTCTTTTCATCTATGCTCCTTGAATCTGGAATTGAAGACCTTTTCACTAGTCTTTCGAGTGAAAAATCTGAAGAGTTCATGTTGTTTTTATGGAAAGTAGCTTGCTGCCATCCAGATTATCAAATAGTAACGAAAACTGTGGAGTTTTTCAAACTGGCCAGGATGGAATTACCAATAATGTGGAAACCAAGTTACGATCTTGTCCTGGAAACTTTAATCAACTTTGGTAAATTACATTCCTTAAGTTGAGGAATATTAATCCCCATTTTTTGGCCCTCCAATTCAAAATATTTAGGTTTAACTGATGTCGATAATAACTGCCTATTTAAAACTGAATTTGAAACTATATCTGAACGCCTCAGTGCTGAAACTAATGCTTATGAAGAGATAGTTGAAATCTTGCCATCTTATCAAATGGAAGTCTCAAACCAACGTCATAATTTGAAACTCCCTATTCGTAACTTTAGCGCGATGTTGGATATTTTGAGCTTCTTTATCAATGAAAGCCAGCAGTTGGTTGATACTTTGGTATTATTAATATGGATTTCAATGGACCCTAACGTTAGAAAGTTGAATTTGAGAAGCAAAATTCAAAAATGTATAGAAAATGCTATTAATTTTACCCCAGAGGTATTTTTTGGAAGTTACGTACGTATAGTGTTGAGGTTTCTAATCAAGATCATTGTTTAGATTTATTAGTGTTATAATTTCAGGTCATAGATTTATCAAAGAGGGTAATAGAAATTTGTGATAAACACGACGACGCTTTATGTATGGTTAGGGGATTACCCGCATTTGGAAAATGCAGAGAATTGCAAAGAATAATTTGCATGGGGATTTTGAAACGCCTTCTAAATATTCCCAATTACCAACTTAAAAGAGACGAAACTGTACGAAATAGATATAAATTATAAACTTTTAAAGGGAGAATGAAAGTGAAACATTTTTTACACTTTCTAGATTGGGGAATTGGTCGCCATACTTGACGAAAGTAACATAAGTCCAAAAATGGAATGTAATTTTTTACATTCTATCATATCTCTAATAGAAATCTTTGTTGGAAATGACGTTAAACCGTCTCAAAGAGTTGAGTATTAGAATGTTGGGGGTTTTTCAAGTGAATATATTGGCTAGGTACTTACAAAAATTCTTAAAAAGGTTCCACTAAGACTTCTTTCTCGGATTCTGGGTGATTTGATTCACAAAATCGTGGATAATTATCTCAATCCTGAGAATTCTGCCTTGAAGTTGCACTTGACTTTAATTAAAAGCAAATGGCAAATTATCAGTCACACAATGGCTGATGAGGAAAAAGTATATGACGTTCATTTATTAGGCTGCTTCATTGTTTTAAAATTCCTTTCCTTATCATTTTCAGAACGTTTTCACTAAATTCGCCTGCCTGGAAGCCTTAAGAAATTAATAGCAAATTAAAAATATTTTTATATAAGAATATTGTATCAGTTCACAATGCATGATGAATTATGCTCATTAAAATTATTTAAAAATGTTTATGGTGTATTTTTTTAAACCAAGTATCTTTTTACTTAAGTATAGGTCTACAATAAGTGTCTTATTATATCGTATTTAACTTAAGTATGGGGCTACCATGGGGGTCTTAGTCACCCCTTGAGTGTAACGAAAATTATTTTTTTCATGGAACCACAAACTGAGTTGTACCATGAACCCGCAGAACGATATTTATTATTTGACCTTGAAAGGTGCCATAAATAAAACGTCAGATGGAACCCTCTGCGCATGACACGCCTATAACGTTTCACCATTTTCCTCTCCTTTCTCATCCCTTTTAAAGGGACTGGCCGGAGCTGTTGGGGTGAAGGGGGGGGGGGTCAAACTGTTGGTTAGCATATTGCTTACCCGCCCACCGCGACGGTGGCGCCATTCCTTATGGCCAAAGAGCTGGGTGTTTTCCCCCTGAACTAAGGGCGGACTTCACCCCAACAGCGCCGGTTAGCCCCTTTAAAATCTAGAATCCCTGTTCGTAGCAATTTCCTATTGACCCAAACTTACGAAGGGTATAATAGGCTTATGAATCGTAATACTTTAACTTAAACAAACGAAAGTGTTTTCCAATTTAAAAAAAAAAACCCCAGTTTTTAACTTCTCAAAATATAAAACTCAATTTATTCAATATAATTTAATGTAGATCAGGTTTAGAATCTGATTCATAAAAATAAAATAAGATTTGCAAAGCTTGAACACACTTGAAAACGTGGCACGAACCCATAAACAAGTTGGGATGGGTCGCTATATTGATCCACACTATAAGGAATTTCCTCCGAAACATTTTGGCAACGCTTTCCAATTCTTTAATATAATAAATAGTTCTCTATGCCAATTAAATGGAACGCCTGTTTCGTTTATCCCGCGATTTAACACGAGTAAAATACCAAGAACTAATTAATGTTACTAAGAACATTAATTACTTCAAAAATAAGCAAACTAATCTTCGCTACAGAGTATGCGAGGATGGTACTGTACCATATTCTTAGTAACACAAATGGAATCTTGGCAAAACTACCAATAAAAAGAGCGGGGAATTGTCCAAATACCGTTGTTCCGCATTATTATCAGTTTACAAATACTTTAGTCCAATCAGTGAAGCGAAAACTGATTATGAAAATAGTTTTGGCGCAACTTAAAAGTTACATTATGGCAGTATATTTGTCGTTTTCGTTGAGGGAAAAGATGGCGGAAAGTTTAATTTAATTGTTACTGAATCCCAAAACATTGTTGGTATTAATGTCAACTTGGGGGAAAGCCCTAAAAGAGAACGCGCACTGCACTTTGCAAACGTCATCTCGTAAGATGGCTTCTTTAGAGAAGGACGATGCCAGGTGGAAACAGTTGTTGATTTTCAACGACTGGCATATGGGCTAAAAGTCAGAGATTGTACTTATTAGTACATACACGTCATTTGCATAATGCAATACCGCACACCATAGTGCAGAAGCGCTAGAGAGTCGTTCCACGCCAAAGCCAAACTAAGCAAAAAATTGACCTAGGTTCGGGCACCCTATGGCATAACTAAATCTACGACATACGCCCCTATACCACACAGAAGCCGATTCTTGCCACACCAAAGCCATCTAAGCAAATGATTACGTCATTCCCTTAACCTTGGGACCCTAGCTTCGGGCTACTTTTAAGCCGTAACCTCAAACCATCAAGCCATGAAACAGAAAAGTGACTTACCCCTTCTTTGGTACATGTGCACATGACGCAAGGTGAAATCCTTTCGGCATTTCCAACGTCGATGGTTATTCGGTCAACGGTACACGTTACCCGTTCTTTGAATAGGTCCAGGTTTAAACCAGGAAGACTGTTACAGGCCACCCTCGGGTTTCTATAACAGCGCGTAATGAACATCACTTGTTAAAGGAAATATGTTTTCCAGGTCAAACTTACAAGAAGGGATCCGGTAGGTCCATGGCTTGTCGTTGTATGGTGTCGATAGTATCTGAATTGTCGCACAGAATTTTAGCCAGCGATACTTTACGAATGGAGGCTAATTGAGCTTCCGTGAAACGCACAAGTGGGTTACTGTTTTCGTACCAGAACCTATCGCAACTTCTCAACATTTGAAATTGAACGCCCAATATGCAACCGAATGTCGGTCCAACTAAACCTCCGTGCAACGGAGTCTCGATCAGGCCACCAGTGAACAAGTCAATGTCGTTAACGTTCCTAAAGAAACGTAACATAAACCTTCATTTGGATCAAGCCTTTAAAAGTACTTACTCGTAAATGTTCTTAAGTCTTTCCACCAAGTGTTGCGGGATTTCATTGTTTAAATCGTCAAAGTTTCTTGCTCGGGATAGATTACAAGCTTGGCGGTAGTCGTTATAAGGTGCCAAGCCATGATCGCGACCTCTCTGTAAGTTGAGAGAAGCCAAGTCCATCCCTGAAAATGGAATTCGTCCATCCTCGAATAAATGATTGGTCACTTCCTGCGTTATCGTATTGTCCAGGGTTTCCATACTACTGGTAATTAGCCCTCGCATAATGTTGTCAATGGCGTGTGCTGTGAAAATTAAAGCCCCATTATTTTCGGACAAATCAAAACATTCTTACGAGTTATTCTTACGAGTCATAAGCATATCAGAGTTGAAGAATCCTTTACGCAACAGCAGTGGATCGCTCATAAGTTTGTATCCGCGATCGTAACGCTCCAAAACGGGTTTAATTAAACTGTGTCCGAATCGGAAAGCCGCCGAACCGAACTCGTTCAACATCGTTGGGTTACATCTGGGATTGTACCCGTTATAATAGTTCTCTGTTTCAAGGCGTAAGTTGAATCGGTTGACAAAGTTGAGACCCAAAACGCGCGGGAGGAACTCGTTGTAGCTGACGTGTTGTTCCAAGGCCGATAGTAGGCGTCGAGCTAGATTTAACTCCAGAATTAGATCCGAAGGTTTTCATTTCGGTTAAGGCTCACCATTTTGATAGGTTTGTTCATCGTTCCAATGTGGGTTTATTCGGGCCAGACCATCGGCGATGCGATTATGTTCCCTCAAGAAGACAGTGTGCATAGCGGCCAAGGCGGGTTGTTCACTGGCACGATTATCTCCGGCTTCGAAGCAGAGTCTAGAAGGCGCCCGACACTCCTTATGGAAAGCGGTTTGTGGTAAAAGTTCTTGAGTACCTCTGCTAGGGTTACGCGTTGAGTTCATACGACCTCCGACGAAGGCCCGCAAGACTTTGCCATCGCAATTGTCCGAGCCGTAAACGTTAGACGCGTCCAAGAACGTCGTAACTTGATTCAACTGTTCTCTTGGTCCTAACCACATCAAAAGTTTACAGTAAAATGTCTCATAAGTGTGACACTGGTTACATACCTAGCTTCAATTGCCCGGCCATGGATCTAACGAAATGCAGACACTTTGGTCGACCAGTGTTCTGATCATTGGCAGGGTAAAAATTGTCATTATTAGGAATGGGTATCGGCAAACATTCCGGATGAACGGATCTTGTTGAGTCGCACGGTTTGCAATTGAGAGCCGTCCCACCGAACCCTTCGTTCATCGGGGTAAAGGTCAAATCGTGGTCTAAAAATTGACCCCACTGCATAACCATCAACGAATATCGAACGTGCGGCACACTAACGTCGTAATGTACCGCTGTGGAAACGGTTCTTGGGCTTGGCAATGGGTTACCCGAGACCCCGCGACTCCTGGGAGAGCTCATACCTTTGCAAAGTAGAGAAAACCATGGGTCAAGTAAAATTTTGGCTATATTAAGTTCATCAAAATAATTACCATCATCATATCTGGCGGGAATAATCCTATTAAAGGACCTAATACTCTTGCCCCAATCTGGATTGTTCAGGTTATTGCACCATCCTGTCATGGTGCGGAACCGTGAGGTATGGTCGCAGGGTAAAACTTGGTCGTCGCAATCCAGGACTTTGGGTAAGTCCAGAAGATCCGTTACGTCAACATTGGGGAGGGCGTTCATTAGGTCATTGACGTTGTTGGGTTGACGCCGATTTTCGCGATCTCGTTTCTGGCGGAAATGGCGACCAAAACCGTTAACTGGTTCCCTAGAATTAAGGTTAAGAATATTTAAGCGATCTTCCTTACTGATGAGTTTAGATAGAGGAAAAGAAATATCCGTAATGCAAGGGTGATACTTAGAGAAGTGGGTGGTGGGTGGGTACTTTCATGACGCCTAGACCATGGTAACGTCAATAAAGGGATATGTCACAGCTCCTCTCACATATCCAAGTATCATCGCGGCACCTTAAGAATTTTCTTTGCCGTTTTTTTATGTTTTCCTTACGGGTTGAGGAAGACATCCGCGAAACCTTGGGAAGCCAACTCTAGGACCATGGATTGGTTTGAAACAATGCGCGCCATTCTTTTCGGTCTTAAGAAACCCAAATGGGTACCTTGAGGACTTTTGTTATCCGCAACGCCAATTCCTTTTGTTTATAAGGTTAATTAATTAAGTTATTTAATTCTAATTTCATACATTTAAGGACTACGTACTATTATGGAATGATTCTTCTTCAACCTGACGCAACTCCGCCAAATGTCTCTTAGCCCTAACCATTGACTCCTCTAACATTTCTTCTGGTACTTTAAAAACTGGTGAAGCTAAACAACACACATAATTATAGCTTATAACCTAATTTCGTTCAATTTAATGGACAAGTGAAATTTACCAGTTTGCCATTTTGTAAGATCAATCTCTGGTATGTCCGCCGTGTCACAAGACTGGTACGCGTTCCTAAAAACAGTAAAACGCTTGTAACTTTCCCATACTCTAAGCCTAATCGCAGCAACTTACAAAAATGGATCGGACAGCAAGAATGTCGAAGGTTGCATGAAATGGACTCCGTTAGCATTGTCACAAATAATTCTAGCTAAGGTGGACTTGCGCAATTCCGCGAGCTGTTCTTTAGTGAATGACGATGGCGGAATATCATTTTCGTACCAGAAACGATCACCTTTACGCAAGTAATGAAATTGTCTAGCTAAGAGACAACCGAAAGTCGGTCCAACCACGGCACCAATTATTGGCTTTTCAGCCAAACCACCAGTGAACAAGTCAATATCAGCTACGTCTCTATAATTTAAGATTACCATGAACTATAATTTCACGTTCCTTAACCATCGACTACCAAAATTAACAAAACAAGAAGAACCACGTCACGCAAAATAAAACAAACGCAACTTACTTGTAAATCCTGCCGAGTTTCTCAACACTATCAGCCGTCATAATAGCTCTCAGGTCACGGAAGTTTTCAATTACAGGGTCCAACCGACAGAATTTTCTCCATTGTATATAACTGGGTATTCCATGGTCCCTTCCCTGTTGAATGGTCATAGCGGCCATGTCAGCACCCAATCCAGTTTTGGGATCGGCGAAAAGGTTATTGGTCATTTCGTTAGTGATAAACTCATCTCGAGATTGGGCCTTTTGAGTGACCATTCCCATGAGGTACTCGTCAAACTTGTCACCCTGGTAAAGGTCGCTCGGTTGGAAGGACGTTTCGGACATCATACGAGTACCGATCTTTTTCAGTTTATCATCTTGGGCGGTGACCAAGTCAAAGTGAGATGGCATCATAGAAAAGATGAACCCCAAAACGGCAGAACCGATAGCGTTGGAGACACCAGCGTTTACGTTGATATCATATCCCATAAAATGTCCGCTGGATTGAATTTGCAAATCGAATTTGTCCATAAGTTCGCGGCCCAATGTAGCGGGGAGTAACTCGTTAAAAGTCGCGTGTTGTATCTTAATGTTATAATAACAGATATTAGTTTCTTCAAAGACATTATACCCCCAGTAAAAAGTTAAAACGTACTTGAGCTCCGACAATTCTCCTGGCTTCTTCAAAGACTTCATTGTCTTTCCAATGAGGGTTGATGTTTGACAATGCCCTGGCAATTCTATTATGTTCCCTAACCCATAAAGTGTGCATGACCATCAACGGGGTATTTTCATTAACTCGAACATCACCTAAAAATTTAAGTTTATTACTAACCGGTTCTAGACGAAGTTTAACTTAGTCTTAACATACCAGCCATGAAACACTTCTTCCTTCCAAGACCTCCGCGACAGTCTCTGTTGTCCTCATCAGCCGGAAGTAGTTCTTTACCAGTTTGCGATCTCTGAGTCTTTAACATACCACCGCGAAATGTTCTTAGTATATTTGACTCTTCAGAGGATGAACCGTAGATGGTAGAGCCATCCAAGAAAGAGGTGACTTGGTTAATTTGTTCCCTGGGTCCGAGAGTGCAAGCGATTCTGGGTGCCGTACAGGACCTAGTGTAGTCCATGCAGGTCATACCGATACGACCGTAAGCGGGATCATCTTCCGGTACGCGAATGGGTAGACATTCCGGATGGACCTTGTCCGGTGGTACACCGCAACATTTTATTCTATGACCGTGAAAACCAGCCGATTGGGCGCTGTGAGCTATGTCGTGAGAGACAAACTCTCCAAAGATGGCTAAAAGGGCGGTCAAATGCGGATGAGGTCTATCAGAGTCTCCATGGACTGATAGACTGACTTCGCGACCACTGGGTAGTTCCCCACCATTAACAGATACTCTCGGAACACTTATGCCTATTTAAGTAGAAAATAACTCTAAATTTCGTTTGCCGACAAGAAATTGCTTATCAACCCTTACCATCAGCGTAATCAGGCGGTAAATAACGCAAGTAACGCGTGTTGGCATTACCCCATGTCGGATTCTGAACATTGTTGCAGTAGCCACTGTAAGCGCGGTATTTTCCAGGTTGACACGGAAAATCAACTTCGAGTGGACATATTTCGGACAATGTTGTACCCCTAATATCAGCCGCCGGAAGACCAAAGGTGATTTCTTCTTTACTCAAACCGAAACTTAAGAAATAGTTAATGATAATAATAATTGTTAGTAATAAATCCCTTCACATAATCATATTCAGTTTATAAAAAAATACTTTTTAGCCACTAATCGCGTCGCTTCTTCAGCAATCAAAGCTGGCCTGGAGAAATTCTTCGCTGCAACTTTAGTTTTCCCCATGGCAGCCGCGAACCAGGCGGGACTCCCTTGCTGTTGAATAACACCTAACAGAAGAAATCGTAAGAAATACATCAAAATAAAGTCGTTAAAATGAAGACATCCAAGAATGCAAACCTGCCGGGGTGGGGGAAGTTAAACATTATACATAAAGAAAAAGATAAAAAAATGCATTTTCTTTACAAACAGCCAGAGGTGATATTTTATTAAACATTACTGTAAGTACCCCGTTAGGGTTACTGTGGCAGCGTCACGCCCATGTATACTATTTAGACTGAATAGATTTCAAGTTCATTTTAGTCTCGTTGATGAACCCAAACTTCAAAGGGAAAGCGAAAGCTATTTATTTATAATTCGGTTGACGGATCGTAGATTAAACACAAAGTATATAAGAAACCCTCAGAATAGTGTCAACCCGCTCCGCGTATGGTTACTTCCTCTCCTCGAAGTTAAAACCTCATTTTCGCAAAGGAAAATTTACTTAAATCAATCATTATTCCAGTTAAACTACTAAGATATTTTTTTCTCCCTTTAAAACAATTTAGAAGTTCCGACTCCACCTAGAAGCACGTTTTTCCAAAATTGTACCAATGCCCTCGGGTACCTTCTAAAAAGATGATATACCTTCTTTCAAAGCAACGGATAAGCCAAAGGCGTTAGGAACCAACACCCCTTATCTTAAGTAGCAAACAGTTAAAATCCTGTCCGCGTCTTTCTTTCCTTCAATTGTTCTCAAGACGGGCCAGTTTAAAAATGTTCATTCTGTACTTGCCGCTGTTAAAAATGTTGGGTTCCAAATTCTTCAACCTGGCGTCAACAATTTCAGCCGCTTCATCAATTAACCTCTTCATGTCCACCATGGACATGCGTGGCATATTGACTCTGGGACTGTCCGGTATTGGATCTATGACGCGATTGAGTTGCGTTGGAGGTTGAGCGTTACGGTTGGTCAGTTGTCTCCTACGTAACCTCGAACCCTCCGTTCCCCTTGTGACCATTCGACGATGGTGACCCGAGTCTTCCGATGATGGCAAGTCCGCGGCATGAAGAATACTTAGCAAGGTCACCGTCAGGATTACAACGGTAAACAGCCATCGTGCTAAGTGTCTGTAAAGGTGGTGAAAAAAAATTAAATTTACAAAAATGTCTAGGTTAAGAAAGGCACGATTGAGGACAGATGTTAAAAATAAAATATTCAATCAACACAGAAGCCGCTTTGTCCGAACTCTAGCGTAACATAAGTGATTACTCACATTGGGGGAAAAACACGAATGCGTAGGGAAAAATGTGTTTAAAATATTAAAGAATAACATAGAACTGTTACAACATCGCAACTAATTTCGGTCATCTTACAAATCCCTCGAAATAAATACAAACGTGTGCCATGGACGTGAAAAGATGATTTATTACAAATTATATAGGATGGCTAGAAACTCCCCTCCCCGCTTTTAAAATCAAATTAAAAATCAATTTAAAAAGGTATCCCAGTATATTAGTCAATCTTTATATATATATATATATCCTATGAAAAACATTAACATGTACAAAAATGGGCCAAGCCTCGCTTCGTGCCCGCTCCGCCGTAAAACGTTCTGAGATCCCATGTAGAGCCAAGTCTGCCTTTTGTTCTCATTCAATCGCCAATTGAACAATTATGTTATAAATTAAGTCCTTTTCCTAATTAATAACCAATATTCTTTGACTCTATCATTATTATACATCTTTGTTCGTATCAAAAATATCGTGACTTGGCAATCGCAGGTAAGTAATATTAAAAGGAAGTCACTAAATCGTTGCCGATTTTAAAATAATCGAAGGGATGTTCACTAAATCGTTTATGGTATAGGGGATATGTACAAGTTTATAAGATGAGTCATGCTCAACCCTATGTACAAATTATATGGTGAGTTATGCATAACCCTATTTACATGTTTATTAGGTGAGTTATACATAACCTTATGTACACATTTATAAGGTAATTACCTGCGCTTGCCAAGTCACGATATTTTTGATACGAACAAAGATGTATAATAATGATAGAGTCAAAGAATATTGGTTATTAATTAGGAAAAGGACTTAATTTATAACATAATTGTTCAATTGGCGATTGAATGAGAACAAAAGGCAGACTTGGCTCTACATGGGATCTCAGAACGTTTTACGGCGGAGCGGGCACGAAGCGAGGCTTGGCCCATTTTTGTACATGTTAATGTTTTTCATAGGATCTCACTTCTTTTTGTAGACCCTCTCGTTATACTTCGGTAGTTATATTAAAAGAAGACCCTCTCGTGGTACTTCGTTTACCAATATAATCGCTAACGTTTCTCCATATTTACGCTGAATTACCCCTTTCGACCCGCAGAGAATATGCAATAAAGGTTGTATACGCGATATCCTAATATAAGAATGTAGCATCAGTTACGACACATTTCTTTTAAATTACTACACCTATTAGCTTTAATATATATTTAACTTTCGGTTAACTTTGGCCCATTACGTCCTTTCATCAAGAACACACACTATTACTGTTAAAAAGACGGCAGCGCCATCTAGTTTTAAAATAAAGAACTAAAGAACAATTTTATAAAAATTTCGGGATGTTTTAATTTTTCTGTGCTTTATAAAATAAATGAAAACTAAATCCTGAATTTTAAGTTTCTATCTACCCTAGAAGTACCTTAGAATTTTGATGATCGGTGAGTGAGTGAGTGAGTGACAAAATAAGGTAAATTTCACCTGCGATATTTCGAAAAGTTTATTGGGTAGGATCTTGAAATTTGGAAACTATAGCTAGAATTGACAGTCCTCGCGGCAAGCAAAATTTCAGACTTTTACCTATACCCATAGCGAAGTTACAGTGGGCTTAAAAGAGCCACGAGTTGCTTCGAGAAAAGGATGTCAGTGCTCGACTTGGCTGGGAGCACTGCCGTGCTCCCAGATATATATATTTTCAAAGAGAACCACGGAACTGTAGGATTGGTTGAGATATTAAATAATTTCAGTGAAAAAAGTAAAAACATTTTCGATCTTCTCACGTTTACTGTTAAAAAAAGGGTGAAGGTTGTTCGAATTACGTGAAAGATTGTACCAGTGGAAAAAAAAAATCATTTTAATATTTGATACCATAAGTTTATAAGACATGTTCCATAAGTATGACACTACCTATACATCGTAATGCTAGAGACTAACAGCTCGAGCTAGTTCGAGAACGACAAGCGAGAATTGAAGCACTACACTCGGTTAATTTTGCAGTTCATCTTATATACTAAGCCTTTGACAGCGCCTCACCAGGCGTCGCTTTACGAGAATCTATGAGCTAAGTCACTTCATGACAAGCTCCAGTTTGTAACCAGTGACAAACTTATGGAATGAACATATTTTACGAACTTATGATGAGACGAAATAAAGTCCCGTAAGAAACTAGTAATAAAATTAAGGAATAACATGCCAAGGACGTCCGAATATCAAACTCAAAATACCGGTAGAATAATTGTTATTTTAAAAGACATTTAGCTTTTAAGAAGACAAATTTAATTTCATATACCTATCGTGTTTAAATCAAAAACCGGCACTTCTGGTCAGGATTCTTTTCTAATTGAACTTGGTAATTAATTTATCATTAATTAGCGTTTGGGTTTTCGTATTTTTACGTGGTTTTTGCTTAAAAATGTTTTTAGAATATCCTCTAGATGAAACTGAAATATTCACCACTTGAACCTAAATCTCAGATAAGATAACGGTTTTACCAATTTAACACTGGTACTGAATTCAAAATGGGGTCATCGAAATTTGGCTCGGGGTCATGTCGTGTCAAATACCATACTCTCCTAAAAGAGACAGGGTCCGGAAAAAATGCAAACAAAAATAAGAGGGAGAGTTTTCTATAATATCTGATAAATCTTCCTCATTATATTAATTTGAGCCACCCACTAAGCTGAACACCCTGACAAAATGCGGTTCCAAATAGGTCAAATGACCCCCTTGTTCGCTGTAAAAATTTGTAACCTCGATTTTGAAACAAAAACTTGTAAAATGACAATATTAATATTTCTTTCTCCGTACATCATGACGTCAAAAAATCCACGATTACTTTTGCAAATACTAAATCATTAGTAATGACTTTCACTTTTTCTTGGCATTTAAAGTAAAAATTACGGGAAATTTTGGTGATAAAAATCACAAAAAAGCGAAACCAGGAAAAATATTTCATTATTAATTAGTAAGTTTGGAAGATAATAAACATGTATAGATATAAATTTACCGAGGGGGCAGAGTAATCGATGAACACGCCGTACTGTTAATTTTTAAAAGGTCTACCCTTGATCGAGGGGATAATCACTCTCAGTTTCCCCAATGCGCACTGATTATGGATTTCTCGAAATCATTTTAGCCCTATCTTAGATACACCGTGTACATCAACTACTTTGAGTAAATGGCCCCTCGAACAAATAATTACACGTAACCCGTTAAAACTGTACGGGGAATCTAAGAGTGAGCAGCTCCTCGCTTTAACCAAAATATCTCTAAAACCTCGTAAATACTGTGCTAGGAATACTAATTTAACTTCCAAAGTGGACAATGACACTAACACCTTGGGCAAGTGAATAGAAAACTCCGTTAGAAAGTCTTAAGTATTTACTTTTTTAATTGAATTACAATACCAGAGGATGCAGTATAATTAAAACAATTAACACTTTCGTGACATCTAACGCGAGATAGTCCTTGTCTCGGGCTATCGAACTATGACGACTAGTCATTTGCGTATTACGTTACCTACGTCCCAAAAACGTGGGCGATGATGTCTTTAGAATGAATAAATTTTACAATAATCGTTCAAAAGAACGAAGCGCACAGCAAACTACGCCTTTTTCAATGCGCTGTTATTACCACAATGTGATTACTAAATACTAACATAATATAAGGAAGGAGATGTTCTCTTGTACATATAATTGGTAACGGGAATTTTTGGAGACAAAAAAAATTACATCGAATGAAATAAACGCTTTCAAGGTTTTTAACTTGAGCTATAACTTTCCAATTTAGACGTTTGAGAATATGGAAAAGACAGTTTCTTGTGACAGTTAATGGGTATAGATTAACAAGATACGACAAAACGATGAAAACTGGGGAATTCCACCATCGTGGTTACACTAATACATCGATCGTAGATATACAGGGTGTTTCTATTACGTCTGGCATAAATTAAGGGGGATGTTTTTTGGCGATTTTGAGCCGAAAATGCTCAACAACTTTTGCCGTTCTGTCCACTGTTTTCGAGAGTTATAATTTGAGTGTTTTAGGGATGACCCCTTAATAAAATTAGCATTATCTTTCAGTATCTTAATTAAATTTAAGGGGTCGTTCGTAAAATACTAAATCCAATCTTAACTCGAAAGCAGTGGCCAGGACGGCAAAATGTCTTACAGCATTTTCGACTCAAAATTGCCAAAAGAATATCCTCCTAAATTTATAGCAAATTTATCAGAAACACCCTGTACAACTGACAATGTAGGTAAAAGATTTGGCGTTATAAATTTGGGGGGGGGGAGAATAATACGTAATTAGGTCATAGGTTGCATGATTTTATCGGTTTAAGTCCAGTATAATCAATAATCGTGAAATTTAAATTTCTAAATGGTTTACTTTTAAGGTGAAACGTACCGTTATTTTACTAGGCCTAATATAGCTAAACCAAAATTTTTATTTCAAGATAATCTTCAGAATTTAGAAGAACAATTAATTCTTAAATCACTGGTACAAACCACGAAATAAAAACCAATTTGATTCCCAAGCAGGAGAGTTCTTTTTTACAAGCGCTACAACTTGCTTCCTCGCAAAATTTTTATTTCAAGATAATCTCCAGAATTTAGAAGAACAATTAATTCTTAAATCACTGGTACAAAACACGAAATAAAAACCAATTTGATTCCCTTGCAGGAGAGCTCTTTTTACAAGCGCTACAACTTTCTAACATACCAGGAAGAAAATTACAGATGGAATTCACCCTCTTACAATCAAAAATGTTCATCTCTAGCACCTATAACAAGACACGAAGCTGCTGCATCCATCACATCACGTAATTACACGTATCTCAAACTAAAAAAAAAAAAAAAAAAAAAAAAAAAATCACGTATAAAAACAACCCCCGAAAAAATTTTAAAAATAAACTTGACGAGTTGAGAGAGAGACTTTTCTTTTGTATAAGCAATCTTATAATAACATCCGTGTCATCCTTTAAAAAACACATCTTAGCAAATAAAAAGTGAACAATCTTCTTTACCTGATGCGGTTATAACCTATGTCAATATTAATTACACTGGCAAATTTCTCGACAAAAATATCCTACGTTAATCAGTTAAAGAAACCTGATGGTGAATTACTTAATAGAGGGTTTTTGTAAAGGCATTTCCTGGTATGGAGATGTTTTATCTATTGTTACGTATATCATTATTATCATAAGTTCATAAGATATGTTCCATAAGTTTGTAACTGGTTACAAAAAGGAGCTTATCATGAAGTGACGTAGGTCATAGATTCTCGTACAGCGACGCTTATTGCATGAGGCGCTGTCAAAGGCTTAGTACAGACAAGAAGTGATATCTAGTATACTAGGGAGAAGGTATAAATTCGCCACATTTCCAGCATTATCTCCAGTCCAAACGTAGGTCCGGAGTTAATCCCCGTCTCTAAATTACAAGCAGCATCTCATTGGTTCTTGAAAACTGACTTCGGCGCGACGTAAATGACGAAAATTACGTATTTTCCGACTGAGGAGAGGCGAAATAGCTAGGCCTCCTTAACTCCCCCCCCCTTGAATTTTGAAAGGGGGACTTGGACTATGGCGCGCGAATACTTAGGCATCTTATACCTTCTCCCTAATAAACTAGATATCACTTCTTGGTACAGACTAAATAGGACTAGATGAACTGCAAAATTAACCGAGTGTAGTCAAATCTCGCTTGTCGTTCTCCGTCGAACTAGCTCTCAGTAAGATCTCTATCATTAAGTACTTGTATAAGTAGTGTCATACATATGGAAGGAACATATCTTATAAACTTATGTTTTTATCTAAAATTTATATCAATTTTCTTTAAAGGTAATAACTTTGAAATTTTAATTTCTGGAGTGGTTTAAACGCTACAATAGCTATGGCTTGCTGATCAGGATTTTAAATAGGGGTTACGATACTGATTTTTTTATTTTAAATTATTAGCGAAACGGTTCCTTGATTGTAGGTACAAGGATTATTATTCTGTGAGGAAGTTCGTCTTTTAATTTTAGAGATGAGTAAATGACTTCTGGTCTTTCATTAAAATGGCGTATTTTGTTTTGTAGTGGAGGGACCTTTATTAGAATTAGTGAAGTGGGTGCATAATGAAGTTGGCGCTCTACATATTTGTATACAGGGTGTTTTTGATAAGTCTGACATAAATTAAGGGGATTTTCTTTACGCGATTTTGATTCGGAAACGTTCTATTTCCATTTTGCCCTAATGGCCACTGTTTTCAAGTTAAGATCGGCCGGAGTATTTTATGGATCACCCCTTAAATTTAACTAAGAAACTGAAAGACAATGATTTCTAATTCAAATAAAGGGGTCATCCCTATAACACTCAAATCATAACTTGAAAACAGTTTCCCTCAGGGCAAAATGGAGATAGAAGTTACATTTTCGACTCAAAATCGTGCACCCAAAGAACATCCCCATTAATTTATACCAGACTTATCAGAAACACCCTGTATAGTTTTCAATAAAGTTGTTTATTATTAATCTCAACACACTACCAATGAACTTAAAGATGAAAGAGAGGAGAAATTTACCCAGCCCCGAAAAATGTAAACTATTTATTAATAAAATATGCTATTTATAGCTAATTAACAATTAAAACACGAAACCCGAAATTTAAAAAAATAAATCACCTTTTCATTAGTTTTATCTCACTTTCTAAAAATCTTAATTTGGAATATATTAAATTATATTTTCTCTTTAAATTATTTTTCTCTTTTTTCTTCTAACAATATTTCACAAAAGAAATAAAAATTAATATAAAATGGCGAGAAACCGTTGTAAGGATTAAATAAAAATGGGGCCAATATCGTAGTCATCAGAAAACATCTAACTTTCATTGTGAAGGATAATTTCTCTTTTCCATTGAAATGCAAGCATCCGTGAAAGCGGAAGCCGAAAGAAGATGATGGGGGACTATACAGCAAAGGAGAATTTGATAATAAAATTAACAGTAACGAGAAATATCTTAGTTAAGAAAATTTGATGATGGGAGGACACAACAAAACTAGGTTTTAAGGGTAAGACCTCTCGTAAAAACTAGAGCTATTATGGACGGAAAATGTGCGAAGCTTTCAAGATTTTAATTGGATACCCAACAAATTTGATATGGGTGCGAAACGTGGGAATAAACACTACAACGATTAAGGGTTACGTGTAAGGTTGTGGTTGCAGAATTTTTAATTTAAAGTGAGTATACATAGTTTTCAAACTAGGAGGATTCATACCATTTACACATGGAGTCCAGGCTACTTGAGCACAAAGTTGTACGCACTTTTTAACGCCTATTAGCCCGGCCTCCTTGTGTAAATGGTATTAATCCTCCTAGTTTGAAAGCTATGTAAACAGTGATTTATTTACGCTTTACTATTTCATGATGTTCACTTTAAAAAATTTGAATCAAGTTTTAAATTTAAAAATGGTCTTTTGAAAGTAAGGGTTTGTATTCGTGTAAATTGCTAAATAATTACCCTTCAAGTATTTATAACTCGAGACAGCTCGTTTATGTAAACAAATAATTTGCATATAGAAAAACATTGTATAGAAAGTAAATAACCCGTCAGATTGCAATTTTCCCCTTGCCACAACTATTACAATGCACCTCATAGAACATTTTAATATTAACTCAACTGTGAGATTTTCTACAGCAACTATAACCCCAATAAGACCACGAGAAAGCACCAATCCTACTCTATCTCATAAGGCTATCAACCTTTAACTTCCCGCCAAACATTCTGCTCGGGTAAATCCTCGTTTACCATGAGCTAAGCCTAAATATAGTCACAGATGAAGAAAGTGATAGTAGAAATGATTTCAATCTATCTCAATCTAATCGCATCTCGTATCTGCACGCATCCCGTTCAATAGACAATAGTTTACCGCAAAATAACCCTAAATTATATTCATTCCCTGGTAATATTTCAATCAAAGATTCAAAAGTCTCGTCAAACATCAAAAGGATGAGTCTAGAGATAAGGAAATTCATTTTTGCAGCACCCAACGGGCGGAGGTTAGTAGGTCAGAGGGGCCACAGTCATAAATAAATTTAGAGAGGGCGTCTAACCTTATGAACCCGTCTTTCACATTCTTGAACAATAGAAAACGATTCATCGTAAGAGTAACACACGTGAGGAGAAAGCTATAGATGATAAAGCCGAAACGAGTTTTATAATTTTTTTTTACGCGGCTTCGGGTGGGTCAAAATTGATGGAATTAAATCGATTAATCAAATAAATTTCGATTATGAGGTTAAATTGATTTGTTTGGAAGATAAAAATTAATTATTGGGTGCTGTAGTCTAGCCATAATAACGTATTTTTAAGTCTCAATTTATAGTTTTCAGAAAAACTTCTAGTAAATCAATTTATTATGAAATATATTAAACATCTAAATATATTTTCCCAAGGAGTATGGCTCAATAAACAAAGTGAAATAAACTGATTTAACTAAGCAATAAGGTCAACTATACTGATTTATTTTAGAAATAAAGTCAAACTGATTTATCCATGCAATAAAGTCAAATAAACTGATTTGTCCAAGAAATAAGTGAAATAAACTCATTTATCCATGCAATAAACTCATTTATCCATGCAATAAACTCAAATAAATCAACTGATATATATAATGTAGCCAAGCAAATGAAATCAATTTATGCACTTGCAATAGTGAAATGAATTAGTTATCTAAAGAATATAGCCAAATAAATCAATTTATCTATAAGCAATATATTGAAATAAACACATTTATCGATAGAATATAGAAAAATAAATCGGTCCCCATAAATATCATTGTAACAGCGAAATAAACTTAGTTACCTAAAATAAATGAATTTACTCAAGCAATAGCCCAATAAATCAATCGATAACCATCCACCACAAATACGTAAAGGAAATATTACCTGAATTCCATTCGGCACGATTATTTGAACAAAAATGTCACGCACAAACAAATATACGAAATTTAAAGAAGAAAAAAAAACGTGTCTCGTAAAATTAAAACTATATCAAATTAAGACGATTTTGTTGTCAATTAAAAAAAATAATAAAATAAAAATTCCGTCGGTAAGTTATTGAAGCAAATGAAAGAAACGTTTCTTTTGGGTTAAAGTTATTCTTTTAAGTACTAGAAGAAGTAAGTAATCGCGAGCATTGATAGACGGAGGACGTTAGCGGTGGGTTCATCTTTACGCATCCTCTACCTGGGAACTTATCCGTTAAACTAAGGAAACCTTCAAATGAACGGCAATTTTTAGCCCGACTAGACGACTGACTTACGATGAGAGGAGTCTATTCGGCGCGAGCAGCTTATAACAGGTTAACCCACACCACTTTGCCCAAAATCTCGTCTGTCCGGAAAAAGGACTCGTCTCGAGTATAAATATTAAATAAGAAGGTAAATTTCGGAACTACGCGAACTTTTGAAAAGCAAAAGGGGTTTGCAGTTTCTTCTCTTTAAATAATACTTTAAAAAAGAAGAAAAAAAAAAAAAAGAATTAAACGCCGGGAGGAACAAAACCAGATTTTATAAAAGAAATCACCGCGGGGGAGGGGGGAGGGTTAATCTTTAAGAGACAGGGTGTTTCTGATAAGTCTGATGTTCTTAGGGTGCACGATTATGAGTCGACAACGTAACTTCTATGTATGACATTTTGCCGTCCGGGTCACTGTTTCGAGTTATGATTTGAGTGTTTTAATGATGACCCCTTAATTAAATTAGAAATCATTGTCTTAATCAGTTTCTTAAATAAATTTAAGGGGTCATCTGTAAAATATTATGGACAATCTTAACTTGAAAACAGTGGCCCAGACGTTAAAATGTCATAGAAAAATTTTTCCGACTCAAATTGGTTCCAAGAACATCACCCAGACTTATCAGAAACACCCTGTATAGAGCCCCGCTTTGGTGGTAAAAGATGTTAGACGTCAACTCCTCTTCTGCTACAAAGTGTTCCTTCCCCTGCCCGGAATATAACGGCACTTTATACGTGATTAATTTTGCGTTGCGTTCGGCGTTCATTTAATGACATAATCTCGCGTATTGGCCAACGTGTTAGACCTATAGTAAGTCAGCTGAGCCCGAGAAAAATAGAGTTAAGAGGCAAGGAGAATGAATGACGTCACTCATTATGAAATTAGTCAGTTCATACACTCAACCAAAAAAAGTGTGGGAGGGGGGGGGAATATTTTCCAATAATTGAAGAGACGGCTACACCATCTTCGATCAAACACAAAACGTAACAGAGGTATTGCCTAATGGATTCACCTTTCTTGGTCGAGGGGTTGTAACGGAGGTCACGGTAGGCGATGGTTTCGGTTTTCAACACAAGGAGACGCCCCTTCTACCCTTTTATAAAGGACGAGTAATATACGTTCGACTCACACTTATGGAGAGTATCATAGGCTTATGGTAAATACAAAAACATATGACTTCATAAAAGTCTGTTTCGCTTAGCAAATCAGTATATATGACTTCAGAAAAGTCTTGTTTCGCTTAGCAAATCAGTATATATGACTTCAGAAAAGTCTTGTTTCGCTTAGCAAATCAGTAGAGTAGACCGTAAACGTTTTGTATGCTCACGTTCCAAAGTTAAGGCTTATACGTAAAAGTATGTAGAAACAATTCCATAAGATCACGCAATATTGGGCTCTATTTCTATTTGATTTTCAACCAATCTATGGCCCATATAGTAAGTAAGGTTATCCCTTTGGAGCCAACATAATGATCGCATCTCGTTTATTTAATTAGTAAGAAAAAAAAATTGGCTAACTTGTTTACTCGTCGAAAAAACGGGGGAAAGTGTTTTTTAAACAATAAATCACCCCATAGCATTTCTTTTTGTTTCAATTTTAGGCTCGTCTCGTCGTTAGTTGTCTGTTATAAGAATCCCCTCTCAACTTATTCGTTATCTGGGTTAAACACGCAATCCCGTAGTGCGTGGCGGCGACTGCTTTCATTTAAATTTTTAAATTCGGTTAAATTTTAATTACATTCACTCCGCGGCCGGAATTCGGAAATCCTTGAGAATGAGAAAGTTGGAGAGTCCGGTCACTTCAACGGTCATCGGCGTTTCCTTTCAAACTTCGTTAAAAATCGTTAAATCACGCGACTAGCTAATAGTTATAACACGAGGGGCCAGTCACTCGGCCAAAATGGGTGTACACGCTGTACCATGCAGGTTTACTCTGAGCTTGATGGCTTGCCATTATTCATTTCAGAATTCTCTAACTTTCCTTCAACATCTCCACACTTTCCTTTGTAGAAAAGTTAGAATGTCGTGTTAAAAAATTACTAGAACATGGTGGAACAGATAAGACGAACACTTATTTATGTTAAAATGTTGTTGTACAACAGACGAAAAGGTAAATGGTATAATAAATGTCAGACCGACACTGCAAGCTTCTTAAGCTAGGTCTAAATAAGGATCTGATTCCACGAGTACTACACCGACAATAAATTGTGCAATAAATCTGATCTACACGCTCTTCCTTATACATTTCCCTGACATTTCCACACCCATTTTCAAAATCCTGACTCTTCCAGGATTACAAGTTACTAAAATTATCAGACGTAATAACAGATAATTGAAGAGTGATTAGCTCCTCGAGGCATAATGGCAAATTGTTAATACTAATAAGTAATAATGGAGGTAGGTGTTTGGTTTAATGCAAAACCTGATTACGAGATATTGCAAGGTGTCCTCGTCCTAGTCCGAGAGTTTTTTGTTTTTAATAAATTGGAAACACTTGTAATTATGGAATTGGAATTTTTAAGTCATTTGCTAAATTATATATTAGCTGGTTTATGTGGTATTGCGAAATTTCCTTACTTAATAACTTTGTGCACATTGATTACGCCACATTCTGGGAAATTTTTATCAGTGTTTTATCAGGCCTTTCTTTAGCCAAGTTCAGATTGAAGTAGTGAACAATTGCTAACCTTTCTCTACGCAGGGTATGAACACTGGGGAATAGACCATTTCGACGTAACTAACTAAGAGGGTAAAACTTCGCCTTCCATCTCGTTTTTGGTGCCTGCGCTGTAGTCGTTTTGTATGTCCCAATATTGCGGATTGCCTAGCCCATTTTTACGTCGAAAAGGGCTATTGCATAAAAAAAACCTTCAGTGCAAACAGACAGGCAATCAGTATTTAAACCATAATCTAATTTGCTTAATCATTAGCTACGTTTCTACTTCTCATTAAATTTAACACGAGTTCAAATATTATTTTTTTTCACAATCGAGAAATAAAATTTAAATATTCCGAAGACAAGAGCGAGTATACATCATTACTCACGGCAAAACGTTAAATTAAAAGTCATATGTCAGGTAATAACGATAAAGGAGACCCAAATACTTCACTTTTTAATGAATACTTTTCCCCGATAATCGTGCGATCCAATTTAAATTCATCTGCTCACCAAAATGTGGGAGGTTGGTAAGAAGAAAAAAGAACCCTTTCTCTGTTAGAAACGAGTCAGCTAGTATCTAATTAACGTAGATGGAGGAGAGAGAGCGCTTTTGAATTTAGGATCTGAAGCAATCGGGCCAACACTTTCTTTTCATTTGATAGAGGAGGCTCTAAACGATGCCCTAGTAATTTGACCGCTCTTGTGGCGGCGGCCTTATAATGATAACAACATGAATTTAAAATAAATTCAAATTCACCAATGAATGTTCAAATGTGGAAACCAATAGACCTTTTCAACTTATAATACGATGTGGCTAAAAAGGGGGAACAGGCAACCTTCAGTATTGGGAGGGACGTACAAGGGGGTTGATACATTGCAGCCTCTGCGCACTCTCAGTACCCAAAGGGCCTAGAGCGCAGGCGCCAAAAAGCGAGATGGAAGGCAAAGGTTTGTACACCGTGTCTTTCCATTTTAGTTACATCAAATTGGTCTTGAGATTATAGAGTCACTATCCGCAGTGCCGGACCAACACCCTTGGGGGCCCACTGCGATATAACAGCTGATAGTGTCACCACAGATTTCTCATTTCAAAATTCCCTGACTTTTCCAGGTTTTCCCAGAGCGTCTAAAGCTATTTTCCCTGACCAATCTTTCAGCTTTTAGGCCTATTTGTAGACAAGTCATAATGTTGAGTTTCAAAATGATCAGTATCGTCAACTTATATTAGTTCATTTTAGAACTACCGTAGTAAAACTATTCCATGACTTTCACGACAAATTTTAAAATTCCTTGACATTCGCAACACCCATTATCAAAATCTGACTTTGAATTTCATGGAAAGGGATTTTCAGGTACTTTGACAACGTTCCCTGAAGTGATATCCAATGCCAATAATACTAAAGACTAACCTAAACAAATTGAATTCTGTCAAACAGGTATTAAAAAAAGAAAAAGATGCAACATTTTTGCGAGTATTATAGTAATTCGTGGTAATTTCATAAAGGATATATTAATGTGGTCATATTAAAAGATGAAGACGACTCTACAGTAGAGTGTGTCCTATAGCCGTAAGCTCTAATCCTTGAATGGTATACGTACTTTAAAGGCACACACAGAAGTTTTATATTGTTTATATGGAGGCGGTTCATTTCTTAAAAAATATAATATTACAAAAAGGCCAGGCGTATTACTGACTTTACAATACGGCATTAGGTAACGGGTGCCCGAAAAAAAAAGTTGCGAAAACTCACGAATAATCGTGGAAGTGGAAAAGCAAACTTTGAAAAATAATCCAAACATGGAGAGATAGAGAGAGAGAGAAGCAAGCACGCACGATCTATGAATAAGCTTGTTATTAAATTTCCCCGAAATTAATTATTGGCTTAAATTACGAAATATATTATTGATTTAATGAATTTAAAGGTATATGGCTAATTTTCGAATTAATTCAATTTGCGGTAGGGTACTACAATGAAAGATTATTTCGAAAGTTAGCCCCTAATATGACAGATCTTTGATTAAATTCCGAATTATTATCGCTTTAATTTTAAACCTAATGACGTTCTATTTCCACTCCACGCTTAATTCTCCATGCGGTTCTTATATCCATTGGCTCTACCTAGCCAGGAGTCACTTCTACAAAACCGTTATGACAAAACTGTTTACAGGTATGGTGGGGATGTTAGCGTGATATGTTGACTGTTTAACAATGGAAAAGGGGCGTAAACAGGGAGCCGAAATACACGCGAAATGACAGTGGGTTAAGAAAAGGATTGATGAGAAAAATAAGATGGCCTCAATCAAACTCATCATCATGAAAAAGAAAGCCAAAGACAAATCTATAGCGAAGAAACTGAAAGTGGGTTCATTTGAATCTCCTTTCGCAAACGAACTTTCGTTACACTTTTTATCCTATCTTTTCATCGTGTTAAAGGGGTACTAACACCTCAAATCTAATAGTTTGATATAACAACAAATAAATAAAAAACTGCGCGACATTGGGTGCAGTAGGTATCGTCATAAGTTTATAAGATATATTCCATAAGTATGACACTACCTATACTCCATAATGCTAGAGACTTACTACGCCTCACCAGGCTTCGCCTTACGAGAATCTATGACGTTTCACCTACGTCCCTTCCTGATAAGCTCTCAGTAACCAGTGACAGACTTAAGGAATTAACTTATGGAATCGTGTAATAATTATAACGATAACGACTAGAAATTTCGCAATTAACAATGTTTTCTGATTTTCCAAAATAATGTTGTTTTTTTTTAACTGGTACTAAGCCGAGTGTTCAATTTCTTCTCTCAAATTCCAGATTTCTACTTGCATTTTTTATTTCAGTTTTGAAATAAAGAAAGTCATAATTTATCTTTATTTTAGTAGGGTTTTGCAGAAACCCTAACGAACTTATTGTTACTCATTCTCATTGTTAAAACACGCGTAATTTCACCCACAAAGACAAAAAACCGCTCTAGAAACAAGGACGACTAAAGCATATTCAATGATTCCACAAAATCGTTAACTTCTCGACCCGCAGTGGAAAGGAAATAGAACACGATTAGAACTTTAGAAGCGAAATGCGGTTCAAAAATTAAAAAAGACACAGAAAAAAAATAATCTCTATGGGACAATGAACTTATTGTTTAAAAACAAGAGAAAGGTTTTGCCAAGGGGCTTATCACACTCGAATTAAGGGTTAGGTATAATTATTTTAACACCGTCAAGGGTATAGCTTACGTGTAATCCTTTCAATACAGGTACGAAGTATCGTAGATTACTCTCCCAATAATTATTGGTATGGTTCAATAAAAATTAAATTACACACTATACGGGGGGCGTGAATTTTCAGACTGGACCAAGAAAACGTATGAATTGAAAGTAAACATGAATTTTAACTCAAAAAAACCCTGGCCTCTATGGGAAGGGTCAAATAAAATTACTACTTTTAAAAGATGATTTCAAATATCATGAAGCAATAAATGTAGGTTATTAGTTTAGGTACACCATTAATATACCCTCTTCCATAATGTAACAGTTATGAAACAATATAATTCTTGGGGCAGCTAATTATGCAAGAAATATTAAATAAATTTTTAGAGAGAGAGAGAGAACGGCCGATGTTAGGCCGATAATCGGCTAAATCGAACTCAACAAAATGTTCTAATAGAAAAAAATCGTGAGTTTTTAAGTTTTCTATAGGTACTTTCAAATCTGGGCAAAGGACATCTTCAGACGGAAACTGGTCAAAATTATTTTATCAAAAATTGGTCAAGGACGATTTCAATCTACGCGTGTGTGTACCTCCTGTGGGTCTTAAGTTTTGTTTTAAAATTATAAAAGCTCCAATAAAGTCCCGGTGAGGTGATGGCACCATTAATAGTTTCATCGTAACTGTTAAATAATATAAGGTTTTAACACCGTCATTCCGTAATTATTACTTAATAAACCTAGATAACGGAAACTGCCAACTGGTAGACAATAAAGAATCTCGTAGCTGTAAGCCAAAGGTGTAAATTAAATAAAAATTATTCATTAAGTAATTTTTAATCTACCATGACGTTCCCCGAAACCGTGTTTAATTGATAAATAAACTTTCCACCGGTATATTGGCTATTGCACCTGTAAATACTGGGTTGCGTAGGTATGAAATACAGTTTGACCTAATACCTTTAGCGGCGGGACTATAGACCATTTCGGAAATTACATACAGAGAAAACAATATACAGGGGCGAGGCCACCATTAGGGTTCTCTCCCTCTCTCCAACAAGCACCGCTAGAGGCAGTTCAAGTTGGCTAGCCTTCCGCGTGTAGTGAACTCGGTATCGAACTGGCGTTGCTTCTAGGCGCGAAGAAAAGTACCCCAATGGCGACCTTACCCCTGTGTGTTGGTTTCTCTGTATGTAATTTCAGAAATGGTCTATAGTATCTACTATAAATTTTCTATCCACTCAATTGATTGGCCTTCGCTTAATTCCTTTGGCAAATTTGTTAATAAGTGTCTTGGGAAATGTTTAAAAATTTAAAGGGGTTTCTTGGATTATCCAAATAATTATATTATAGAGAAATATCTTTCAATTAGAATTAAACGGTTTTTAAAAAGGTGTTAAGCAAGATTTTAGATTTGTTAGATCCCAAGAGAGTTTAAAAATTTTGAGAAGATTATTTCGTATTTCTAAACGTTCGACGATTTTCTTCTTCAGTGTCGGACATAATGCCCAAAACCCAGTTACATTTTATTGAGTGATAAGCGTATCTGGGGTCACCCAAAATGGTACCCTCTTAAAATTTAAAGAGGTCATGGTCTTGGAAATTTTGTAGAGCTCTCAATTATAACAAGACTAGCAACAAATTCACTTTCATCATCGCATAAATAATATATTTATATGGCTGTTTACACGACTAAACGTTTTGTTCCATAATACTGGGGTTTTATTTATAAGAAACATAATTGCGTAAATCTTTTTCAATGGTCTGTTATTTGACGTTTACGGAGGAGGTAAACGCCTTTAATAATTTTATGATTAATGAGTAGTTTCTTTCGATTTCCAAAGAAACGCAGCACGCCGGTCGCTTCATTTCAATCTCGACCTCATTACGAATTAAATATAAATACAAAATGTCCACAATCTTTTCTAAAATTATTACGCAATTTAACAGCTTAAAAATAAATTGTAGCATGAATTTATTCATAAATAATAATAAATAAATTCATGATAGTAGGGTAAAGATAGGGGAGGTTAAAACCGTCAAAATGGATGCCATGCCTTGCATGCTGACCCAGCTAGACCTTCAAGTAAATAGACAATATTTGGAACTTTTTTCTCCCAAAAAACAGTGTCTTATAAATTGTATAGTTTCATTACCCGTATATTACTATTATTTTTCTTAAAAGTATAACGATTATGTACGATGTATCTCGATTTAATTTGAGAAGTCACGCCAAGGCTTACCAGTTGTGATGTAGATTGTAGAATCGTTTGAAATTGAAGATACACGTCTTTCCCTGATGCCTACAACTTCCGACTTACCATAATACAAATTAAAACCTAAAAGCCCGATATTTTTAGCAGATTTAGTCCAAAATGTATAATTACTTCAGAATAATTAAGCGTATCAAAATTTAAACCAGGCACCGGATTCCGCGAGATAAATTGACCTAATGAAAGACGACATGTAAAGTTGGCCAGCTTGGAGTAGAAGTGATGAATGGCGATCTGCCACAATGAAAGTATCCCATAGTACCTTGCGGTTAGGTAGGGTCGGGGCTGAGGAACTCTAGAATGACCCTACTGAAACGCTAAGGTGCTGGACATATTCATCTGTTTCCTGTGGTTTGGAAAACGGCGAAAAATTCAAAATGTATAAAGTCACACAATTTGAAACAGATTAAAATTTTAACAATATTTTTATTAATTTTAAATTCCCAAACAATATTATGGGCTGTTTTAAATCAAGAACACATGAAATTATACTATAGTAATAAAAATTCAAATAAAATCTATGCGAGCTATCCAATTAGGCCAATTCCGATAACTGAGTCAAGGCTAAAATGGCTTCTTGAGTTCCGGCGGATAAATGACTCAAACGATCGGTTATAGCTGAATCCACCACACCAGTAGAACTTGTCACAAAAGTAATAGGTGCTGAATCCGTCGTAATGGGTTCCATCATAAAATTTTGCACTGGTATTTGACTTTCCTCGGAAATCTGCAGACAATCCTCCGCGCGTACAAATTCGTTATCAGACTCGGGCTCCAATTCAATAAGAGGAACTTGAAAATCCTCAAGATTGTCACTTTCATCGTCTAAAATAATTGTTGGAACGTTATCGCTTTCAATAATTTGTATTTCAGGTTCTTCAAGAACAGCGGTGGCGCCCTGTGGAACGACACCCTTCATGTAATCGCTCTGAAAATCATTGCTCAATCGCGCCAGAGATATTTTACGTCCTCGATCCTCGTCACTTTCAGTTTGATGTTTTTGCTCCGCTACCCTTATCGCTGTAGAAATTAATCTTAATGCACCACTAGCATTCTCGGGGCTGCTAAGTTTAGAAGACTGCGATTGCGCCGCGACTGGTTTGGGTGACGAAACAATAGGTTTATCTTTACCAGCACCGTTACTGGTTACTGGAGACGGTTTCAAGAAGGTAATGACTTGTACTTTCCTAGAGCCATTACTCTTTGAAGGACTTGCGGGAGTACTTTGGACCAAACTAGTACTTGAACTTCTGGGATTTATCAAGGACTGTCCTTGTCCAGAGACAGAAGAGGTTTGACTGACACTGTTTGAATAATCATCCTTGGGTGGTCTACTGTGTGGGGCTTTAACGTACGTCGTTGTTCGAACAATACTGGTGGTTTTTTGAGGCGTTCGCATGTACGTTCTTATTTTATCGTTTTGAGATAATTCCGACGTGGTCGTTTTAACCAATGACAGAGGCGCTGGTAAAGAATTTTCATAAGCTAGTTTTGGTTGGACATAAGTTGCTGTAGATGGCGGAGGAGGAGGCGTTATTCTTGTGGTTGCCAATATGTTTGACAACATAGGGTTGGCCATAGTTAGGTAGGAAGAGTGCGTTGTCAGGTTGCTCGACACTAACTTCTGCGACGTTAATACAATATTCGACGTCGTAGATGGTACAATTCTTTTACCAAATAAAGGATTCATAGCCGGAGTAAAAATTTGCGGAAGTAAGGCTTTGGGTCGAATACTGCGGTTAGCTAACGGTTTAGGACTGGGTGGTTTGGGAGACTGAAAAGTTTTAAAAATTTGTTAATTACCTACCGAAAAAAAAACTCATTTGTTTTGGTTTAATATCTAGTTGGCCCCCGTTTTTTAAAAATGGTACCGTGATTTCTCACCTGAGATTGTCGTAGATTACTTATACTTGACAATGAACCTATATTAACACTCAACCCGGGTGGTGAATTGCCTTTGGGTAAAACCAAACATCCTTGGTTTGAACCACTTCCTCTTTGTGCATTTGAAAACTTGGGAGGAGAGGGTGCCGACTGCAAAACAGAAGCTAAAGACGATGCTTTGATAAAGAAATTAATTATTAAGTCATTTAAGTCTGGCTAGAAAACCAAAACGGGGAAACATTTTTAAGTGACTTACTACAAGAAACTCCGGTGGTAATATGACTAGTGAACATGGGAGGCGGTACACTCGATATTGGATTTAATAAAGATGACATGACCAAGGAGGTAGATGTCGATATATTAGGGCTAATAACTGGTAATCCTAATTGCTGAGAAAAGAAAGAGGCCTTTTCTTCCTTTTCCGTGGTTAATGGGTTAACCGTTGTTGGTAAATCAATTGGTTTGAATGAAGAACCCTTAGCTTGATTTTGTATGTTTTGAATATTGATTGTATTGGTCGGGTGTGTCGTCATAGGGGTTGAAGGGTTCGCATTGCGACTGCTTTTCAATACTTTTTCAACTAGTTTCAAAATGAAATTCAGTGGAAGTTAGAGCTAAAGAATAATGTAAAGCACAGATACTACGGCATATTTTCGGTCAAGGTCAGGGGGGAAAAAAACATAGGGTGGTGACGTCTAATTCGGAACACGTCTAATTCAGAACACTTTTTTAAAAATCGGCTTAAATTTGTTTTGGGGGCTTCAATTCGGAGAAAACGAGGCCTAAAATATCAATGATTCATCGCGAATCCATTAAAAATCATCCCGAGATTGTAGGAAAACATCCCGAGAAAATACGACAATAATTAGCAGAGTACCCAAATTAAGCATATTAAATTATTGGAAATTTTAGGGAATGTCACTGCCATGGCCTCAGCAAATAAGGTTTCGAGAACGACTGAGGAAAGGTACGCTCAGTCACCTGATTTCAAACGAAAGTACCACTCCTTAGCTACAATTTATGACCCTTGGGAATATGGTAGAAAATATATTTCACTCACAATTCCTAATCAAAAAATATGTCCATTACGTCTAATTCGGAACGATGAAAAATACACCGCTTGCCCTCTTGATTACTTGTACTAAACTCATCCTAACCTATAATTATGGTAATCGTGAACATCGTTAAGTACAAGACCCAACTTTTACAGACTGTATAACACCAATAGCAGACTATTCTTTCGCTTCGCGCCAAAACACGGTATTTCCACCGCTTTTTCGCGGCCTCTAAATATTTATATTTATTAACCTCTTTGAAAGTGAGTTTTCTGTTTTCTTAGCCTGTTTACCGAATTAAAACAACCCTGCTCGGATTTGAAACCACCCTTTACCATTTAAAACCACCCTTTACCAATTAAAACCCCCCTGTTCCGAATTAAAACCCCCCTAGTTCTGAATTAGATGCAATTGTTCCAAATACGACGTAACTACAAAGTTTGGGAAAAACCTATTTTCTCACTTAATAATTACATTAAAAAGATGAAAAGGGGCTTAAAATATGCGCAAAGGTTCGATCTACAAGTCTACAAACACAAATAATATCTGCAATTGCCAAAAATATGCTATATTATGTAATTTTAAAAAAGTGTTCTGAATTGGACGTCACTACCCTAAATATTTTAGAGTTTTCTATGTTTACTGGCATACATTTAAAGTAATAAAAATTAGTTTATAAATAAATTGTAAATTTAATCTGGAATTGATTGATGGGAGGCACTTGTACCATTGACGTTTATATATTAAATGACTTTGTTTATAATTTATTTTAATATTTATATCTCAAAAATAATGAAATAATCATGCATTGTTAGATAAATAAAGTATTCTTCTAGCAATAAGATATGAATGAACAATATATCTCAAGAATTCCACGTTCTTACTTTTCACAAAATTGTAAACGTTTCCAATAAACATAGAGAACTTTTTACACAAAAAAAAACCACCTCAAAATAAACATTTAACCAAGGAAGTTCAAATCATCCCTTAACAATTGAGCCTCGAGTAATTTTTACTCACTGAGAGATTCACCCGCACTAGAAGTAGTGCTAGAAGACTCGGTTGTTGTTGAGCCTGGAGATGATGGGGAAACATTACCAGAAAAGGTATTCTTGTAGGGAAAATTCTGTAAGGATTTCGAGGCCTTTTCATAACCAGATTCCAATTTTTTCAAGTTAAAACGTACATTCTTCTTGACGACTTTTGGTTTGGGAGGGAGAGTTGGGTCATAAGGGGGATCAAAATTAGCTGTTGATTTCCTTTTTCGTTTCGGAGCTTCTAATTTTCCTTTGTCCGATAACAATTCAGCGGCTAATAAACTGGAATGGCTCATGATTGTTGTTAAAAAGTTGAACATTTCATCCTAAATTGTTATTACAATAATGTTTAACTCGAGTTATTAATTATTGCCGTATTTTAAAATACTAACAATGATACAGCGGTCAACTATATTTTGATTAATTCCTTCCAGCTGCTTTTTAATTCGACAAACTCTTAAATGATCATCCGCGCCTCCGATAACGACTAAGCCACTTTCAGCCCTCATTCTTTCCCTAAAATCTTCAATATCATCAATGGAACACATGCTAGATTTTTGGCCAATGACAAACAATGTAGGGGTACGATTTTCAAGTAATGGATCATCTAAATCCTGAAAGATATCTTTCTAATTAATAAATTAATTAATTAAAGTAAGAAATTGACTCCTCTCATACTCTTACCCCGCGAGATCCATTGACACCAGTCAAAGGAAATCCCAAACAAACTATAGCGGTAATTGATTCAACTAAGGCAACTTGGCAAGCTATAAGAGCTCCAATTGTCCAACCAACTAATATAATCGGACGATTTGGGAAATTCAGCTTCAACTAATACAAAAGAAATATAATTTTTTTTTATGAATTAAATTTATAAGCCTGGAATTACCTCCATGACTTCATAACGAACGGCAGTTATAATAGCATCCAAACTATCGCCAATGGTTACTCCTTGATTAACTTGAGGATTAACAGTTACAAGTTTGCCTAAATTTGACAGTTGAGAGTGCCAAAATTTCATCCTTCTAGAAAGACCTACGCAACTATAAGCCGGATCTCCGGGTGTCCAAACTATTAAAGGGTTTTTCGGCAATCGTTTCTAATTACAAAATGTGGTGGAATAAGTTTACTAATCCTTGATTATAATTAAAATACTTTACATGTACCACTTTATGTTGATTTAAATAAGAAGTAATAGGATCCCAAGGTCTTTTCAATAAATGTTGTAAACTTTCAATGTTTTTACTACCTATTAGCATTTTATCCACCAATGTTGGGGCCTAGTTTACAAATTTTACTTTTCAATTTTTGTAAATTAATTACGGTATGGATAACAATTCACTTTTAATGAATCGTACTTTAGATTTAAGAGTTTGTAGAATGTCCAAGTATTGGGATAAAAATATTTGAGGTAGAACATCACATAGTGTTTGATGTAGCCATTGAAGTAACATCATATCCCAAGATATAGAAGCGAAGATATAACGAAATCGACTAGCCATTTTATCAACTGATAAACGTCTTAGTATAGGTTCATTTGCATTTTGTTGGTTGGCTAAAAGAGCCAGTCTTTCATTATGAAGGGCTTTCAGAACTTTTTCAAACAAGGATTTTTGAGCCGCAGACCACGTAACTCTAAAATATATTTTAATGCTCAAAATTTCAATTAACAAATTATTTGATTAAAGGGGCTGGCCAGAGCTGTTGGGGTGAAGGGGGGGGGGGCGACGGTGGCGCCATTCCTTATGGCCAAAGAGCTGGGTGTTTTCCCCCTGAACTAAGGGCGGACTTCACCCCAACAGCGCCAGTTAGTCCCTTTAATATTAAATTACTTTGAGATTTTTTCTTCCCAATCTTCTAGTTCAGAATCATCTTGATTTAAATTACAAAATCTTTCACACTCTTTCATAGCAATTTTGGCTTTAGTACCATCGTACGCGGGAATAGGTTTGGGCTCTATGGTTTCTACATCAATGTCATCATCATCTCTATGGAACAAATGTCTTTGTTTTTTGTTAATTACCTTTTCTTCCTCCATTCTTAACAACCCTTACCTGTTCACATTTTCAATTGGATGAAACAAGACTCCTTTCATAAACAGAATTTTGGCAGGCCTGACATGATCGGCTTCAGGATGTAAATTCCACGCTTTTGCATAGCTATGATCAAGGTAAACACTTTGTGGAAGAGCATCGGACGTGCTTAAGTCATGGAAGATGCTCTGAGTTTTATATTTAGAACCACGATCATCGATGAATAACTCTGGGGTGTTTTTCTCACTAATAATATTTTCTTCCATATTAAAGGCTCCTGGCTATGAGTGGAATGTGGAGATAGACGTTTATTTTAATTAATTACATCATTACATGATTACGTATTTATTTTTCTAGCCCAAACGCTGCATGCTTCTCCCTAAGCCTTGGTTATTTACATACCGTCACATTAACTATTTTTCATTAATATCCGAGTTTTCTCATTGATGATTCTAATAACATATCTTATCACATTTGACAATGATTAAGACACGTAAATACCGAAATTTTTTAAATTATGTTCATTTACTTTACACTTATTCAGTATTTATACGCTTCTCGCTATGGACACTTCTTTGTGAAATCGGTATTCGCTAATTGGCCTCTAGATGGCGTGAGCCGACTGTAATGTCGTTTCTCATTACCATTTTCCATGGAGTAATTTTATTGGAGTGAAAACAAAATTTCCTTTACAATTGCGTTAAATGTCTTTATATCTCCTATAATAGTGCTCCATGGTGGCAGATTGCTAGCAAATCAATGGGCGATTGGGCGAAGCGTTGAATTATCAATATCAACTAATCAAAGAGCAGTATCTGTTTAAGCAGACGATACTTGAAAATTCGCACGTGTTTCTCTCAGTTTCGGTTTCATTTCGTTGTTTACCGCAATAAGAATGTCAAAATTAAGTTATATTAATGTCATATTAATTCACCAAATTCGCGGTCGCCTTTCCAACATAAATTTCACGTTATATAACAAAGTTTCGCGTGTTTACACTTTAAATCATGCTCGAAGTCTGACTACAAACCCTGAAAGCAGTGAAAATGTTCTGGAAAATAAACCTCTGGATACGAAAAAGAAGAAACCTATATCACTCCTTGGATTAGGTAACCCAAAATCGGCTCGTTATTGGAAATACCAACTTAAAAAAGCCCAGAAATATGGTAATGATGAACTAGTTGATGAAGCCATCAATGAAATACCCATGTATCTTCGTTTGGCTTATGAAACATGTCCCGAAGAAGTTATGAAAAATCACCCAGAAGCTTTTAGAGTTATTGAAGCTCATAAAAGTGAAGGAAAACGAAACCAGTACAAAAAATCTTTAGAAGTTGAGCAAAAAGCTCACTTTCCATTTCAAATGGCACCAGAAATTTCACAACTTTCAGATTCTATAAGTCAACATGAAGCAAACAAACCAATTGACACTAGAATCTCCAATGTGGAAAAATCAGTTTCAAATATAATGGATCACGTGAAAAAGAAGCAAAAACTTGTAGGAAGTGTAAAATACGCTAATGATGATGGAGAGGAAATTGATTTGAAGTCGGAAGTTTGGAGGGCAAACTATGGCAATGCTAACCCAAACATCCCACCAAGCAAAGTACCGTGTGGAGGTTGTGGTGCCATGTTACACTGCGCTGACACTTCAATCCCAGGTTACATACCAAGCGAAAGATTTGTGGGACTAACTGACAAACAATTACGCGAGGAAATATGTCAGAGATGTCTATTTTTTCATCATTACAACATTGCTTTGAATGTCAATGTTTCCCAGGAAGAATACCCCAAGATCTTATCCGCCATCAAAAATCATCCTTTAGCTTTGATTGTTTTGTTGGTTGACTTAACAGACTATCCATGTAGCATTTTACCCGAAATTGTCAACTTAGTAGGGGAAGACAAACCGTTTTTCGTCATTGGTAACAAGGTGGATTTGTTGCCCCAAGATTCCAAAGGGTATTTGGAAAGAATGAGAGAGAAGGTCGACGCCGCGGTTGAGAAAGTTGGAATTCATAAAGACAAGAACTTGCTGTACACTGGTCTAATAAGCGCCAAAACTGGTTATGGAGTTGAAACACTGATTACCAAATTTCAAAAACTTTGGAATCAAAAAGGGGATGTGTTTATTGTTGGCTGTACCAATGTCGGTAAATCGACGCTCTTCAACTGTCTCTTGCAATCGGATTTTTGCAAAATTGGTGCAGTTGATATAGTGCAAAGAGCTACGACTTCAGTTTGGCCCGGTACTACCATCAACCTTCTGAAATTCCCAATTTTAAGACCTACAGGAAAGAAACTGTACCAACGTACATTGAGACTCAAACAAGATGAAGTCTGGTACAGACAAGAAATGGCGCTGCGAAAATCGCTATACAAACAGACGCGCGATTCCAAATACGCCACCCTGATTGGAAGAATCGGGATGACGTTCAAGGATCCTGATGAGGGTTCAAAAAATGTGACGAAGAAAGCCTTTGATCCAGATCATGCAGACTTCAAAGATGGATTTTTCTGTTTCGATACGCCAGGAGCCGTTTACAGTGATCAGATACTTGATCTGCTTACCATCGAGGAACTCGTCAAAGTTTTACCGAAAGAAATACTTCACCCACGAACATTTGCCCTGAAGCACGACCAAACTTTGTTCGTGGCAGGTTTGGGTCGTGTTGAAGTTGAGGAATTAACTGCAAGTGTTTTGCACTGATAAATTTGCCTCAAATAATTCACTTAATGCCATCGTCTATTTCAGGGCGCTTTTAGTGTCTACATTACTGTCTTCGCAAGTGAACATTTACCCGTGCACATTGTCCCTAAGGAGGACGCGGACGAATTTTACCAAGACAACCTCGGAACCTCCCTTCTTGCTGTCCCTAAAGGAGACGCTGAACGATTAAAGTCATTCCCCGAGTTACAATCCAAAAAATTCACTTTCGAAGGGATGGGACCTATTGAAAGTTGTGGGGACATAGTTCTATCATCCACTGGTACATCTCGAACCTTCTAAAATTATTTCAGTACTTGCACACTGATTTTTTTTTTTGTCTCTTCATACAGGTTGGATCGCCATAACCATGAAACACAGGACAAAGTGTACCTTGAAGGTTTTCACACCTTCAGGTCGTGGTCTACATGAAAGAAAACCCGCGTTATTACCACACGCGGTTATGTTCAAAGGGGACCGTATAAAAGGAACACCCGCTTTTGAAAATAAATATTGTAGTTTCTTAAATGCGTAGTTTTAAGTTAAATTGTTTAATTTATGAATGTACCTTAACCTGTAATAAACAAATGAACCAATTAAAATATCTTGTCTCATTTTTCTAATTCCTGCACTCGTTGAGCTAATATTTTCGTCATTATTTCTTGTTGAAGAAGAGCGTCAGTTCTATCACAAACCTATTGAAAAGTGGTTAAAAATAATAGTTATTTACTTAGGCAAATGTGCTTAGAAATATTTATAGTGAAGTTTGGGAACACAATGTCTTGCCGACGCGTAAAATTTCTTACCATATCAACTAACGAATCGACAGCTTCGTTTTTATTACTCTGTTTTCCACGAAGTCTAAGTAAACTACTTAGTCTTTTGGATTTTGAGAATAAATCTATAAATTTTAAAATTAGCCCGTGGAATGCTGACACATTGAAATTAGTTAAACTTATACCAGGTTCAGAATGATCTCTCAGTAGAAGTCTTTTCGACAGCATTTTATTTCGTTTCAACTGTTCTTCAAAAGCGTCTCTATAAAGTTGGCAGTGACGGATCAGTTCATTCCTTTCTTCTTCTAATTCTTGGAGCTTTTAATTATTTAATTTTAGCGATAAGAAATAAAAAAAGGGTTTCCAAAATCGACTATACCGTATTTTGAGTTTCCGCTAATAACTTATGTTTACTACAAGCGGATTTAGCGCAAATGCAAGGTTCCTGAGTGGCCGTTCGGCATTTGCAAGCGCCCAAAATTCCTAACTGGATCACGTAAACGCAATAATTAAAATAAGGAAAAAGTCTCTAAAAATATTCGTACTTCAATCGGGCCCACGTCATCATTGCCTCCATTGAAAGAATTGGATCTTTGGTATAACATTCGTTCTTTCGCGTCTTGCATAGCTAAAAGCTCTTCATTTTCTCGCTTCAAACCTAGAACGTCGAGCGATAACGGAAGAAATCACCATCTATTCAATGCCCCAATTCTAATAAACATACTGGTATTATCCAAAGATAATTTTCGCATTATTATGGCCTGTTCGTGAACGGTTGTACTTAAATCGCTGTTTTCCTTGACTAATCTACAAGGTTTAACCAATTTTATGAAATCAGGAGCGAGTTCCTGAATGAATTTCATGATTTATGCTTCTTACGAGTTAAAGCGACTCAACCACGCTCTCTGAGCATCAGTTAAATTTCCTTCAGTGCACATCAGTTTAAACTGGAGTTCGTTGATTTCTCTAGAACGTTCTTCATTTTCCTTCTTCCATTTGCCTTGCCATTCATCATGTTCTTGAATTGATTGGCTCAACTAATCAATTTAATATAACGCGTTTACAATTAATCTTCACGGCATGATCAAGTTCATGAACTCTTATTTTGAAATTGGAATACAACCACAACTCAAGACACCGCAAGAGACCAAAAAAATGCACATTTTCTGTCATATTTTTGAAAGTTTAAGAGAATATTAACTAACCCCTAAGAAAAGCCGGTTGTGTTCGAAAAAGGTTTATTTTTCGCGCGAAATTGCGGATAATTGAGGTCATCCCACGGAACGTCTTGGGGATTAGATTACTTTAATTGTCGTTTAACAACTTACTTTGTGCAATAAGACTTCGGATGCCTTATACTTTCCATACAACAACTCTTGATAGACATCCAGTTTGCCTTGTAAAGTCGCTATCGTCTAAAACACCATAAAAAAGAGTACTCAAGGTAAAGATAAGAAGTTACCTTACACGGAATATCCCTACATTAGAAATTAGAGGTAAATTCGCTTCCCGTTTCAACCTCATCTTCATATCCCCAATTTCTACTAGTGAAAGTACCCAATCTAAGTTCAATTTTTCCAGAGCTTGGGCGACTAAATATCGCATACGCGAAAGTCTAGCCTTCCTGTTTTCCATTTAATCAAACTCTGACGATGCTTACACACTACTAAAACACATTTCTGGCCATAAACATAAAATCTCTTCCTGTTTCGGCGGTTTTGGTTTGCCTAATACCCCCAGAAACACAGAGATACAGTAGGGATCCAAACACCTGTTCCACCTAACCTCAACATATATATAGTGTTGGGTCCGTATTCAAGGTGGAACAGATCAAACGGACACTTACTTTGGGTGAAATGTTGCTGTACTAATGACCAAAAACTAGTCGGTATGATAAACGTCAGACCTATGACACTACGTTTAAAGCTAGAAATGAACAAGAATGACGGATCTGATTTCACGAGTAGTACAGCGACATTCATAATAAGTAAAAGTGTGATCTGTTCCACACTGTATAATATTTTCAGGAAGTCTAGCATAGAGGGATGCCAACGAGCGGACCTTTTTGTTATGTTTTCACTGGCAAAAATAAAGGGCATTGACTTATTTCAATAGAACTGTTGAAAGCTCTCGTCTACTACAATAATTTAAATTCTAATGACTAATGTTGTGTTATATTTTTGAAACGTTTCCAATGAACAATCATGCAAACTTACTTCCTGAGCTTGTGACAGTTCCGTGTTTTCAGTAATTTCAACTGTGTAAATGATGGTAATTAAGATTTTAATTAATTTATACGTTAAATTTATCTTCCAAGATATGACGTCACCCGTGTTGAAACACGCCGAAGCTATTCCTTTCCCCTTAAAACTATAAAAAACCAGACGTGACGTACTGAGACTAAGACGTCACAATTTGCTTTAGTAAACCGATATTACAGGTTGATTGATTTTCAAAGGGATAATGCCAAGGGTGACGTCACATTGTCTCGGAAAGGAGTTGGATATTTTGCACGTCAAAGAAAATATATTAGTTTAAATTTATCTAAATTTTTTAAATGTTTAAAATTTTTAAATCTTCCTAAAAACTGGTTTTTATCTACGTTTGATTAAAGAACACTTCGTTAGAAAGTGAATTTTGAGTGGTCTCGTTTTCTACTAGGTTATGATACAAGTTGGCAAAATTATGATAGCATTTGACTTTGAACCTCTAAACGATTCAAATTTAAAAATATTGTCATTTAGAAAATTAACTCAAAAAACTATAAAACCTTCGCCTTCTCATGAGCCTCGTTTATCTAGTTTTTAAGTTGTGAATATTTTGAACACTTTGCGATGGTTAAAGGGGCTGTTCGGACCGTGGGGCAAACAACGATCTTCCTCATAGAGCTTAGCATAGCGGGTGGTTAATAAATGAGAAGGGGTCGGACAGCCCCTCTAAATCGGTCCGAATAAACATAATAGTGTCCAACCCTTAGGTATGATGGAAGAATTCAAAAGAATACCTTCGTCCGTATGATCTTTTGACATCTTCCATTTAAACTTACGAAGAAAATTTGCGTAACGTCCGTTTAACAAAATACTTTTATCAGCGACCATATTGGACCCATCTCTTTGAAGGAAGGATGGAAGTACTTGAAAATCTCCCTGGGATGTTGCTCCATTCTTCTTTTCACACAATTCCACCAAAGATTTTCGCCTTTCCAACAAAGACCTTCTCTTGCATGTTTCCACGTTACCACAACCGGATGTGGTAGCCGACGAGCTTCCGGAAGTTGAGTTTCTGCGACCGGACGACCTTCTACGCGCTAATATCGCTCTGATATTAATGTTCTCGCGATTAGGCGGTAATGATCCCGGTTTTAAACCGAGTCCTAGCCCTAAATCACCGGCTACAGTCCAATCTTCATCGTCAACACCAATCATCGTACGGATACCTTACCCTCAACCGATTAAAACAAAACCCGAGCAAAAAGAAGGTCCTAATTATCCGTTAATCCAAGATATTAACGCTGAAACCCGCGATAATTCTATTTTAAGCTATCATAGCTAAACAATATTCGTTTGTACCAACGAATTGTTGACGTCAGAACTGTTTTTATGATATTTTCGATTATACAACTGAGTAATCTATATAAGAATTCATATTGAACTGGCCGAGAATAGTTAATTGTTTTTCTCGAATTTGCACGCAAAAACATAGTAAATTAGCGCCATTCTTTAAATAGATACTTCGTTTTGGTTTTAGATTTGAATTTCAAACACTATACTAACGTAAACGCATCAAACAGGATTTAACAATAACGAGTATTTGTACACCTGTCGCGAGATTAGATAAGTTCGAGGAGATTACGTGGAACGAACTTTCAGCTAAATTAAGAATTTCTCTCTCCACAGTCTCGGACGCGGGTCAAATTCTGCGAAATTGTTTAACTTTACGAGACTTAAATTATTCCGGTACATTATCGGAAATGAAAATGTTTACTACACGATATAGCTAGCGGTTGAGGATGAATTCAAGCGAGCTCTACTGACCTAATTTTTCCACTTTTTCCAATGCGAGGTTTTTCTAGATTAATATGGTTTTGTCATATACATTTTTACCAAGGTCTTTAGGATAATATATCGTAGAATAGTTGTCGTTATAAAGTTGAGTAAAAAGGGTATTCCATATTTCCCAAGCATGTATACTTGCAATTACATCTAAAACGTAGTATTCAACTAACCTCGCGCGTTAAGTTTTATGACAGCGCGCGTTTCTCGGAAAAGCACGTGTTATTGGGCGGGAAATTACGACGTAGAAGTTTTACGCAATACGTAAATTGCGCATCGTTGGTCTGGCAATGGTTTGACACACCAATATTCTGGCGCTCCGATTATGATCTGCTAGTATGTTTGTGGTTTATGTGTGGAGGTTAGATAGACCATTTTAGCTATGGTAAGAACTTAACATACCTCAACCGCTGGCCATCTTCAATATTACCTTAGCGAGTTAGAAAACATGAATACGATACTACATTAGCACTTACGAAACTAACACGCCCTCCCCACCCCAAAACACAAGTAGCTAATACGGAAATTGTTTTACGTGACTTGTATTTGCAAAACTTGGCGTTGATTATAATACAAGTCAGTTTTGGCGTTAACTTACTTACCTAGATACAGATTCCAATAATATCACCATTCGAATTTTTTGATTATATCAAGGTGTAGTAGTTCAGTTGGTAGAACCAGAAGGGGATAATAGAAGAAGGATGACACTCTGTATCCTCTTAATGCTTTAGTTATGTAACGTCATTCTTCCCAGGCTCACCCTTTTAGTTTGCTTTCCCGCTCATCAAACTACAAATGGGCATCGCACCGTAAGGTGAATTCTATAATTGTTTGGCACTAAATCCCCAGCAATCATCCCACAAACCTCGTCTTGCCAAATATTTAATAGCTAATAGAGTAATGATGAGGGAACTATTTATCGCGTAGGTGATGCTTTTTAGTAACCTTGCTCTAAATGTTCCGATGTTGGGAAGAGTGACGTTACACTTACCCCGCTTTGTGGTACACTTCTCTCGAAGAGAAGTATTATATACTTCTGGTAGAACTATTACTGTCAATCTAGGGTTCGATGTCTCTTTGGGTTATACGCGTGTGAATTTCTGTTTTATACTAGAACCCAAATTGAGAAAGATAAGGGGTTTAGCAAAAAGAAAAAAAATTATGTAACCCTATAGGGATTCGGGAATCACTGGAATGATTTTGAAATTTGAACGGCATGTCATCATAAACCAGTAGAAAGTCTTTATAATATAGCTTCACCATATTTTTTAACCTCACGTCTTATAATGCGATTAAAACCTTTTATCTCTTTAGCTAAAGTCAAAAACTCGGTTTAAAGTTATCCCCGAAAGACAAATTTTAAATGAGTTCTGACGATACGAGCTAAGGGTGAATTCTAGTTCAAAAAAAGATAATTCTTACAAAATCTTCAATATTTCAGATATATTTGGTTCTTAACCTTATTCGCCCGTGCGATGCATTACACCACCTCCACCATTAATTAAGTACTTTAATTAAATATAAGCTTATCATTATTATATTTTCAGGGAACGAGGTTTCCCTGATGATATAACAACGCACGCGATGGTTTCCGCCTTGTTTTCAACTTGTAATTCAATTGGGTAAAAACAGAAACAGTTCAAAGATATACTTACAAACAGGTAAGCATAGGCCTAGAATTAATCTTTATTTTTGGCATATTAGGGCTTTCATTGGTCCAACTGTGGGCGGAATAATGTTCGATACAATCGGATACAGTAACGGAACCCAAATTTTATTGACCATGGAAATAGTTGTGGTAAAAAAGTTTTTTCCCTCACTAAATAACGTCTATAAACTAAATAATGCTTAAAAAAATTAGTAAATCACTTACAATTCTGTTAATAGTTAAAACCAAGAAGCGATATCTAGTTTACTAATGAGAAGGTATAAGATGCCTAAGTATTCGCGCGCCATAGTCCCAGTCCCCCTTCCAAAATACAGGGGGGGGGACGTAAAAGGTTTTTTTTTAAAAAAAAATTTATTATTAATATTTTTTTAATAGAATTATGTAAGAATTATACAAGATTAGGAGTTAGTATATAGGCCTAGGTGTATTCTAAAATGTTCCGGTCTCTAATACCAAAGCTCCTCCGTGGTTTCCACGCCCTCGTTATTATTAGAGGTACTTTTATAAAAACCCGCTCTCCTTCGCGATTAATCTCTTATTTTTGAATTATTCAGAAGAAAAAGCCACGGTACAAAATAAAAAATGGTAGGCTTAAATTGATAAATTTCTTCGTCGTCACAGAAATAAATTAAACTGAAATTCACGGAAAAATAAAGGGGGTTTGTTTTTAGAGCGATTTCGAGTTGAAAATGTTCTATCTCCATTTTGCCGTCCGGGCCACGGTTTTCGAGTTAAGATTGGATGGTGTATTTTAAATTTAATTAAGAATAACTGAAAGACAATGAAGGGTCATCCCTAAAACACTCAAATCATAGCTAGAAAACATTGACCCGGACAGCAAAATGTCATTGAACATTTTCGACTCAAAATTGTCGAAAGAACATCCCCCTTAATTTAGGAAAGACTTGCCAGGAACACCCTGTATATAAGGCGATATGCCGCCATCTTTTAAAATGGCGGCCCGAAAAGTAAAAACCCTTCTTATGGAATAACGCTTCAACCGATTTCACTAAATATTTAGCATATACTTGTTCCTATAGAATGGCCTTATGCCTAGAATAAGTAATCCTGATAGATTCATATTGAAACACTTTATTTTTCTTTGCAGTTTACCATGACTGTCGCTTATTATATTTGCAAACCGAAAAGAACAGCGGCAAAACTTATCAAACCCGTATTGCCCAATCAGAACGTTACCAAAAGTGCATCACCACATACTGACAAAACTGAAACCGATAAATTAGTGCCTAAATTCAACAAAAGGGCAACTAACGATTACGATACTGCTGCGAGTGATGATGAAACAAAACCATTGTTAAGTGAAAGTCATGAAAGTTATGTATATTGATAGATTAAAAATTTGAAAAACCACCTTAATTGACACAGTATTTATTTTTATTTTTTTTTGTGTCAATCAACGTGGTTTTTAATTTTTAATCTAATACCATTGTTATCCAGACAAAGAAACATATCAAACCCATCGTTTCAACTGTTCAAATTAATTTAAGTTATCGTTTAGTTGTTAATTTTCATCAAAACTTCTACCTCACGAAAGGTTCCCATGTTATTGACAAACCTTTTTTCTTCAATCAACTTTAGATAGTAGATTTGTCAAATGGTCCACATATCAATTACTTAGCAGTATTTTAACGCGTAAAGATTTCTCCCCCGATCAATAAAAAAATATAACAGGTTCAAAAGACTTACATTCTCAAAAATACGCGACTTCGGGCTATACCGAAGGGATACAAAACTGTTTGGGCTAATTTATTCAAATGAAATAAATTCGTTTAACTATAAACCGAGATTCATTCCGCCTTTTCCCTTCGAAAAAGATCGTTACGATTTTGCATTCAGACGACTTTTTCTCTTTGCTTATTCCTTATCCAAGATTTAATGATGGATAATTTACGATTTAGGAAGTAAATAAATATTCAAATGATATATTTTTTTTCTTATGTTTTCCCGAACATTTTCTACTGAAAATCTTTCACGCGTGAGTTGAATTCATAGGGTTAAGTTTGAGACAAAGTTTCAGAACTATCCCGGGAACTAATCCATCATAAACTTTCCACTTTGACTGAATAGTGGTCACTCGATTAAGGGTCATAAACATTTACGAGTCTTGAGTTCCGAGGGATTTTGCCATTGATGACTTCCGATGTCAATCTTACCGCCTGCAGCATTTTTAGGAACCTCGTGCAGGAATGAAATGTGGGTGATTAGGCTGCAGTTTAGAAAGGGGTACTTGATGGGGTGGGGTCATATACAAATTCTCCACTGAAGATGGTTTTTGCCATTCCCACAGTGTTGCCAGGTCATTGGTGAGTCAAGACTCAAGAGATTTCAATGAGAAAGGCTAGCAGTTTAGTTTGACTCAGTACTTGACCACGTTAAATCACAGTGGGCCTGACAATACTGTATTGAAGCTGAGAGAGGGGAGGCATCTAGGTTGAGTGAGTGTTAAAATCAAGTTTACGAACGAAGAATATTTAAAATCAAGAAGGATGAAGCTCGTAGTGGAAATAAGCAATCATTTATAAATAAAATCATTGTGGGAGTTACTTCATCTTAAGTTTTAAAGTTTAGAAATACAGAGGCCTCACAAACCGGTTAATTAAAGATCTATATTTCTCCCATGTCTGTCTGTCAAGGTCAGAACAAAAAAAACATGCCCAACAGAAATGTATTTTAACTGACAAAACTGATAGCAAAAAAGGTGTCCATCCAAATTGTGTGAACAAAGCGATAACCATTGAAAGGTGCTCAACGCGATGTAATTGGTGTGTTATATTTTCCCTTACCTTTGGGCTAATTTAGTGGTTATGAGTCTGATAAGAATTTATGAACTCATTAAAAAAAACCTCATGAAATCGATAACGTTTTTCAACTTAGCGGTTCACCTTTCAAGACGTGGCTACGACGCTATGTCCCCGTTCAAATTAGGAAAGTGCATTTGATAATTTCTGACTCTAATTAATCGTTATCTCTAAAAAGTACCAAATGAACGCCACTTATCTTTCTTCCTTGGTAAAGTTCGAAGCATTTTTAGTATATTTTTCCAACGTTCATCAATCTCACGTCTTCGTGGTGAAAATCACGAGACTTGTGGGGCCGAGTGGGTTTAGAAAATTAACCTTGGCTTTTCTTTAGCTCTTTTATAGGTTAAAACAAATATTCGCTTTGATATTATGCCCGAAAGACAAGTTTGAAATGGGCGAATTCCTGAAGGAAAAAAAAAGATAATGTTTTCACGTGATTTATTTAAACCTTAAGCCTGTGCCGCTGCACGATGCCACACAGGGGGTGCTTTTACCGAATCGTGGTCTTTTTATGTAATGTCATCGTGGTATGGGTATTTCCGTAACGGGAAGCTAGTTTAGAGATAAACAAATATTCAAATGTATGGTCGAAAAAAGTGACCACAGAAGATGAGTTTCGCTTTCAGGGCCGGAAATAAGCACAGGACACTGGACATTGTCCAATAAAATTTTAAAGTTTCCCATAAAGTTTTTCAAAAACTAAGGGGGTCACTGAACATTTGACAAATAATTTTTTGTTAAGTTTCGACAGTGGACCATTTTCCAGTCAAAGGGACCGTCACTTGATATATGTCCTATAAGAATTTTTTCTTATTTCAGGCCCTGGTTCGCTTTTAGAACAGTATCTTTAGCCGGATGGGCACTTGTCCAGGGACCCCATGATTTTTATTGATGTATATGAATGTGGGGCCCGGTGTATCTGACACCATTACCGGTAGACCCGCAATGCTGTTGAGACGCGAGTGGCTAAAAGTGCCCATCTTTATAGGGTTGAAGAAACTAAAATAACAATATTGTGGAAAAGGTGTCAATAAACAAGATAATTTGGAATAGTTAGCAATATTTGGGAGTAAAAACATATTAAATTTAGTAAAATTTTGAACCATGGGAAAATTTATTCAGCTGATAAAACTTGATAATAACAAAAACCGGCGCTCATTTGGCTGCTCATGTTAAGACGGCACTGTCACTTAATTGGGACTCGCTGAATACCGGCTTTACGAGGTACTTCATCGAACTATTTTTACATGGGGTAGTCCTACGCCGTGAATATTAAGTAGGTAGATAACGTTAAAGGTCAGCGTTTTGTTTAAAAAATAAAACTACGAAGGACTCAACATCAATCGAGGGGTCTAACATGATGGCATTAATGCGGATAAATTCATTATTTCCAAACTTAAATACCAAGACTTTTTGGGGTAATTTTATCCTTTCTAATACACAGGGCGTTTCACCCAAAAAACATCCCCTCAATTTATGCCCGACTTATCAGAAACACCCTGTATAATTAGTCTTACCGGCTAAAAATTTAATGTCGGGGTTTTTCGGCTCGTGTCCGACTCCCCGCGTATTTCAATTATGTAAGATAAATTTTAAAAAAATAATTAAATAAAAACTAACAGCAATAAAATGGGGTCTTTCATTATCCATAAAACAGGATAAAATTTTACTTACCTTCAGTGTCTGGTAGGTCAACATGAAAAATAACAGTTTCATACTTACACGATACAAACAGATAACATAGACGTTTAGTCCATCGGCTCGAAGAGAATTCGGTCTTTCAAAGGAATAGCTCGTCAGTTAACTTAATTGTAGGTATCTTCTTTAATATTGTAGTGACAATTGACCCTTTCAAAGGGGGCGCTCAGAATCGTCTGCTTGATACAGTGTTAACACGGAACATCCGGTATGTGGATCCAAAGATATTTGCTAGTCCACCAAAGTTCTTATTGTTTGGAGCCATATATAACGTCTTTGTTTTATAATATATATAATATATAAGTTGTTATATAATATATTATAATATATAAGTTATTATATAATATATTATAATATATAAGTTATTATATAATATATTATAATATATAAGTTATTATATAATATATTATATTATATAAGTTATTACATAATATATATTATATAACAAAGACGTTAGACATGGCTTCAAACAATAAGAACTTTGGTGGACTAGCAATATCTAACGTCTTTCGAGTTATGATTTGAGTATTTTAGGAATGACCCCTTAATTAAATTAGAAATCATTCACTGTCTTTCAATTTTTTAATTAAATGTAAGGGGTCATTTATAAACTACTTCATCCAATCTTAACTTGAAAACAGTGTCCCTTAGGGCAATCAAAATGGAGATAGAAGTTACATTTTCAACTCAGAATCGTGCACCTAAAGAACATTCCCTTTAATTTATGCCGGACTTATTAGAAACACCCTGTATAAAGGAAATTTTACGACACCGCGATTCTCTAAAAAAATCTAATTTTATCTATTTTTTAATTAACTTCTATTAAACAGGAATGTTATCATTATACCTAAATTAAGTTGCCGGGTTCTTGTTTACCATAGTTTTATCTTTCAAGTTTCTTTAATATAAGTGGTTGTGGAATAGTATTTTTAAAAGAAAAGGGGCGGAAACCAAATTATTCCGCCGACGAAAATTTCGACGATAGGAGATAAATCCAAGAAGCCTTACATCTGACTAAAACGAATCAGCTGACGGTTTAGGATTTCTTGGTTACCAATTTCGGATCGTTTTGAACTTCGATTTTATCCGCTCAGTTGTAAGAGAGTTGAGTAAGGGGGACGATGCTACCCTCGGAGGACTCCGAGGATATTAAACTGGACAGTAGCAGTGGACGTTACGGCTCCATTTTATCCTCAAAGATAGTTGAAGACGGTTTTGCGAAAGCGTCACTTTCAGTTGATGAATCGAACAAGGATAAATTCGGATCCAAGGAATGGATGTTATTGCTATCATTGTGTTACGTCCAGTTTTGTTTGGCAGCGTGCGTTTCGTTGCAAGCACCGTTTTTTCCCAAAGAGGTAAGACGTTTTTTTTTTATTTCAGAGTTTCGGGACATAATTCAATTATTTTTCCTGAGACTGTTTTGTTCAAAGTGATTTTGCCATAAATAGTATTGGATTTAACCAATGAAATTTATATCCATGAACACGTGTGACCATATGTTCTCGCAAAAACTTTATTAAGTAATCGAAGGTGCGACGTTCAGACTAAATACAGTATATGCTGTAACTAGAATCATCCTTTCGGTGCACAATTAATTTTATAGACTTAAAACTATGCACAGGTTGCTGCGCAAAATTTGATTGAAATAGCATTTAGTAAACCCAATTTGTTGCAGCAAAATTGCATTGCATGAACGCAATATAAGTCAATGAGCCAGTATGGCAAGATCTTGCCACCCAAAGTACAAATGTGAACCACTCTTAAACCGCCCGGCAAAGTAATTTCGCGGCGTCTGAGGGTCTAGTTTGACCAAAATCATCCCACGCACTAGAACGGTTTCTTTTTGACCTGTTTCGTGGTCGTTAAAAATTTCCATCACGTTTCGTTTATTGCAGTCTAATCGTGTAAAATTTTAAATTTACTGAGAATTTTTTTTTGTTGTCAAAAACAATTGACCTTTGTTTCATGTACGACAAACAAACAGAAAAAAAAGGTTCAAGTGGCTCTCGAAATATATATTTTTTAAATAACAACTGGAGATAATTCACTTTCGGCAATTTACATTTTGCGCTCTCGAAAGCTCAGTCTTTGAACTATACTTTCAAAGTGCTCTCGTGGAACTTCAGAGATGTAGAACATTCCATTAATAACTTGCAAAGAAACCAACGGTTATTTCCCTCGCGCTAAGAGGCAACACCAGACGGAGCCCGAGTTCACTACACGCGGTCGAGGGAGGCTAGCCGACTCGCACTGCCTCTAGCGGTACTTCTTGACGCCAGGGAAATAACTCAAGAGGGCGAATACACCCATGCGGTGTTTGTTTCTCTGATGGAATTAATGGAATTGTCTATTTGGTTCTGTGGTATTTTTACATGGATCTCGGTTTCAACTGACAACCGTTTAATTTATTTAATAACCAAAATAATAGTTAGCTAAATATAGTTACGCTATCAATTTGTCAGTCAATATACGAGACATGGCAAAATCTATCATCACTTAAATTCTTATCTGATATAGGGTATAGTGTTTCAAAGAAAAAAGTAATTTATTTTCATATCTATTAATTTCCCTTCCCCCTTATAGCACGTGCACCGAAATTAGATTTTAACTAGGATCATTAATAACATCTGTCAAAAAACATAGGGGTAAATCACTCTCGTATTCCGTGCACATCGATAACGTTTTGAGTGTAATCTCTGCTTTTAAAGATTTGATTTGCTGATTTCACGTAGACATTTTCACGTTGAGTGAAGGCTCTCTCGGTTTAAACCGATTTTCAAATATTGGTAGGATCATAAGCGAATAATCCTCTTTAAGTGTCCATCATTAGGTCTTTGGGAAAACGTCTCCTGCCCCCTAAGAGAAATCGGGCGTCAAAAATAGGAGAGATTTTTCCTTCCCTGGCACGAGGGGTGGCCTGACTCTCTTGAATGGAATTATTAGTTCAGGGCGTCTCTTTTTATCGTGGGATTTTTCTCCCGCTATCTCCAACCTATGTTTTTTACCTGAATCATGCCGTAGTTTTCCACACCTTACAGCAATCATGCTCTACATTATTGGGGAAAAAATTACCTTACGAAAACCTCGCCAGCAAACGAAGAGATGTTATTTATCACATCTCGCGTGTCATACTAAGAGTACACTAAAGTAAAGGATTTAACGGCGGTAGTGTCTCATTAATAACAGGTTGGGGTGAGACGCTTTAAATGTAGCATGGGAAGAGACTAGTCCTCTATAGATCCCGTTCAGAAATATAAACTTAATGGTAGATAACCAATTTCTGGCAGGTTATAACCTTTTAGAATTATAAATTGGAAATGTTTTCTAGAAATCACGATTTTATATCTAAAAAGCATGTGATACTTCAACACGAAAACGTTGTAAAGGTTATCTTTAATGGTTTATAGTAAACAATTGCAAATTTCGTTCTATTTTTTATAGGCGGGCCTCAAAGGAGCTTCAGCTACAATCTACGGGTTCGTTTTTGGAGTATTTGAACTTGTGATTATCATATCGTCACCCATTTATGGGAAATTGGTAATTGCGGTTTTTGTTACTTATAACCATTAATAAATAATTTATAAACATAAACACGTGAGAGTACGAAGCCAAGGGGCTGATCACACGCGGCTCTAAATGATTACGCAATAGATGTACAAACAGATTCAAAGTGGTCAGCTTCAAAGATACGAAAATAAATAACTCATTTGTTAATTTATTTATATCTATAGGTGAAATGGGTATCACCAAGTTTTATGGTTATCAGTGGAGTCTTTCTTGCAGGCTCCTGCAGCATCGTATTCGGGTAAACCATATCTGCAATATCATAATTATACCATGTGCTAACTCTGGTGATACATTGCCAGGTTTTTAAATTCAGCTCCTTATGGAACGCCATTCATTGCATTGGCTTTCGCTGTCCGAATAGTGGAAGGTTTAGGATGCGCCGCTGTTATAACAGCTAGTTTCACAATCGTAGCTGGAGAATTCCCTTCCAGAGTCGCTAAAACATTCGTAAGAATCTTATACATACAATATTATTTGGGAAAATGATTTGTTTGTACGTTGGATCTTCATGCATCGAATTTGATCAAAATTCACGGTTGCTATCATAGACACCAGGAGAAGGTTTTAGTTTTTTTAAGTTAGCTGGGTTTTCATATTATACATATTAACTGGTTCATTGCTTTATCAAGAACAATAATATTTTCGGTTATATCAGGAATTTTTGGTGGTTTTTTAGATCCTTACCACAATCCTTACTTTAAAAAAGAAATAAAATAAAATGGGGCGAAAATTAACAAACCTCGTGACTGTTAATTCACTTGAATCATTAAACATATCATATCTTTCGAATTTCATTTACAGGGAGCCTTGGAAACCAGTTTCGGTTTAGGGTTGATAGCGGGACCCACAATTGGAGGAGTACTTTACGAAGTAATATACTTTTTTTAGATAACAATTAATATTTATATGCCGACAGCATCTTAAGATAACCTGATAATTTTAAAATTTTTTAAATAACTTTTTCTTTATTATTATTTTTTTCTTCAAGGCGCAAGGTTTCACTCTACCTTTCTTAGTTATGGGCGTTTTAATGTTAGTGGGCGCCGTGATATGCTGTCTCGTGATACCTGAATCTAGTATGTCAAAATACCTGATACCATTAATAAAGTAACAATATTAAGTATGACACTAACTTCAGTAAGTTCCGAGTAAAACATGATTTTTGCAAAGTGAGATGCACGGTTCCTATTTCTCAAAATTTTCAGTCGTAGAAGTTGACACCTTGAGAAAAGTGTCATACTTGTTGGGATTATGTCACTTTTGCTAATAATTAATGACAGAAGGGGATAATAGAAGAAGGATGACACTCTGTATCCTCTTAATACTTCAGTTATGTAACGTCATTCTTCCCAGGCTCACCCTTTAAGTTTGCTTTCCCGCTCATCAAACTTCAAATGGGCATCGCACCGTAAGGTGAATTCTATAATTGTTTGGGACTAAATCCCCAGCAATCATCCCACAAACCTCGTCTTGACGTGGGACAAAATGCGCAAGCGCGTCTTGCCAAATATTTAAACGCTAATAGAGTAATGATGAGGGAACTATTTATCGTGTATGTGATTCGGTTTAGTAACCTTGCTCTAAATGTTTCGATGTTGGGAAGAGTGACGTTACGCTTACTCCGCTTTGTGGTACACTTCTCTCGAAGAGAAGTATTATATACTTCTGTTAATGATGATTGATTTTTATTTTTTTATTTTTTTTTCAACTAGAGCCACCGCCAGAAAAGTCTGGTAATTTGAGAAAATACGCTTCAGATTTTGGAGTTATTCTAGACGGTCTCGCTTTGGTGACCTCACTGACCTTTATCGGGTTCAACAGTGCCACATTAGAACCTCATATTAGACAAGTAAATAATACCAAGAATGCATACAACTAATAGGAATATTTTTGCCTCATGTTAATTTCTATGCGGGTTTTGTGGGCTGGGCTTGAGTTCTTTGCGTCACGCCTCATAATTCAGACTTCTATGTATCTGTGATTTATTTGGTTGCAACGCCAGGCCAGGCAACGCGCAGCGAGGTAAATTATTCGCAAGGTAAAATTCGTCATACATAATGATTAGTCGTCCCACAAAATCCGCCTAGATTCGTTGACAAAAAATGGATACACAATTATTCCAATTAGCTGTATGTATTCCTAATAATATCAAAAACAAGTTCATAAAATTGAAGTTATCATAGACAGAGTTAATCTATTTAAAGTTTCATCAACTAGCGCGCGTGAAATTTAACTCTAATTTTTTTATTTTTTTCAAAGTTCAATATATCACCATCGTTAATTGGTTTCATTTTCATCATTACTGGTTCAATTTATGGCATAACTTCGTCGTTTTGGGGATGGTTATGCGATAAAGGGGTAAGTTTTTAGTGCAAATATGAATTAATATGGGCATACCCGTGAATATTGAACGCTATAATTTTATTCCCGTCATTGCCAACTAATTTTTCAGATAAGATTAGAAATATTGATCATAATAGGGTATATTATGCAATGCGTCAATTTGGTCTTCATCGGACCCGCACCTTACCTACCCTTTGATACGTAAGTTTACAAGTTAATTCTCGCAACTAATTAACTCGATGACGTCAATAATTTGAACTTTAATATTTATTTAGCCAATTGTGGTTGGTCATTACCTCATTAGTTATAGGCGGATTGGGTTTGGCTGCTAAAGTAGTTTGCACTTTCATCCACGCATTGCGAGATTCATTGTAAGTTAATCAAAACTGATTAATTCAATTAAATATAAGTTTATCATTATTATATTTTCAGAGAACGAGGTTTTCCCAATGATATTACAACGCACGCTATGGTTTCCGCCTTATTTTCATCCTGTAATTCATTAGGGTAAAAACACAGAAACAATACAAAGATTTACTAACAAACAAAAGTATAGAAGTGACAACAAGTTACAATTACCCCGCTTTGTGGTACACTTCTGTCGAAGAGAAGTATTATATACTTCTGATTGAAGTCATTCTGGCAGAATAATTCCTCGTGTCACCTCTATAATTTCATTGTTAAAGCTACAAAATTCACTAAACCATGAAGAGAAAACATACCAATTTGAATATGAGAATAGTAATTGAAAGAATCTCTTGAAACGCGAACTATCATATTAAATTGGTTATATTTCAAGTTAGGCCTAAATGATTTTTGGTATATTTTCTCAGTTTAAAAACACTTCTCAGCACTAAAAGTGGCTCAATTTTTATTATATAGGGCTTTCATAGGTCCAACTGTGGGCGGAGTTATGTTGGATACAATTGGGTACAGTAACGGAACCCAAATTTTATTGCTCATGGAAGTACTTGTGGTAAGAAAACAATTTTTTTCTAACACATCGGAAAACGCGCTCTATAAAATTTCTAATGATATAAAATTACTTAAAATTCCTTTAATAGACGCAACGGTTTCGCTTCAATAATTCCCTCGTTTGAAAATAATATAAAACTTTGATAATAATCCCAGATTCTAAAGTAGGATCCGATTCAAAAAAAAAAAAAATATTATTTTTTTATTAGAAGGAAACAAAATTAGAAATTAGTATAGGTATATCTGTTCCGGTCTGTTTTCTAAAAAAAAAAAGCTCCCACGACGTTGATTTCCACGCCTTCGTAATTATATGAGTCGATTGATTTTAACCGCTTTATAACATCCGCCAAGATAGAATTATTTCCATCTAATTAAACTCGTGTTCTCAATTAATTGAGAAGAAAGTTTCGTACAAAAATATTATTCTTTTTCTTTGCAGCTCATCACGACAATCTTTTACTTCTTTTTCAAACCGAAAAGAACAGTGCCTGAAGTTGTCAAAGCCGTATTAGCCAATCAGGAAGTTACCGCCCCAAGTGCACCGCCAGATTCCAATGGCGGGGAATTGGCTTCGTACAAGACTGAGACAGATGAATTAATTGCTAAATTAAATAAGAGAGAAACTAAGGATATTGCAGCCGCGAAAAATAATGAAACAATACCATTGTTATCCAGCCCAAAATAATATCAAAAACCATCGTTTCATTTGTTCATATTAATTCACGTTATCATTACGGTCAAGTTGTTTTTACCGGTTGTTAAATAAATAGTTTGGGAAATTAATTTACTTGAAAATATATTTAATACATTTCCACAAATGAAAAATAAAAAAAGGTAAACATACCAAAATAAATCAGTTTTCTTATACAAATAAACATGAAATTGCAAATTCGCGTCAACACAAATCGGCCATTATACTTAATTAATTAATTTACCAAATATCAAAAGGAGTAGTAGTAGTAACTTGTTTCGCGAGAGGAGCTAGGCTTTACCTTTGACCTCTAATACTAATCCCGGGGTCCGATAATGGTTTCTTCCACCAATGAATTACGTTGAGCTTCTTCAATCTCGCGACAGGCTCTCATGTTATCGACAAACCTCTTTTCGTCAACTAATAACTTTTCGATATAATCCTCGGCCATTTTCCTATCCACGGCTAAGTACTCGGCTTTAACTTCGACTTGCGGACTGGGTGGTTGTTCGGGTTGGGCACTGCTTCCCGCAAGGTTATACTCGTTCCTTGGTCTTGTAGCTGGGGAACTTTCACAGCTATCCGACGATTCCGTGGTGGTCGTTTGAGGAGGTCCCAAATGCGCCAAACGCGACTTACAACTCGGTCTTTCTGGTCGGTTGGGGCTTTTCACCCTTTGATTGTAACATTTTTGTTGTTCGATCCAAGGGGGACGTCTTGGTGGAGTTTGGGGACCATGAGGTGGCAAAGAGTTCAAGACCGCTTGCTGTCCTAACCAGTTAAGTAATCGATCCCGTCGCGCCGCGTAAGGTCCGAAACTGGAGTCCGAACTTGACCCGTAACACTGACACGCTTCCCGAGCACTCAGGACGCAAGAACCCAAGGAAATTAAGCAACTAACGATTGCCAAGACTAACAGAGCGCCGTTGCAAGCGATGGCCGAAGCCAGGGTTGAGAATTGACCCAGGAAGAGGACGGGTTGACCCTTATCGTCAACGTAGAAGGAATCGGGTGCGTTGACGTCACTAGCGACACCGGTAGCGCACAAAACAATCACCAAACCGCAAGTCGCGATACCGAAGAGACTAAAGATAAGAAACGCCACGATCCGTACTGATTTAGAAGGTCGACGGCTGGCAAGTATCCCGATGACCCCGGTGGTCAGGATTAGGGCTCCGCCCCAAATTCCTCCGCCTAGATACGACAATGAGGCGTCTACAAAGATGGACACGATGCCGAAAATGATCAGCAGCGAACCACAAAGACATTGCGCCATTGAGAAGGTTTTGACCAGTTTGGCGGGGAAAAATGCCCCACGCAGCATTAAACGTCGTCCTTCAAAGTAGTCAAAGTCATCTTCGTTTGACTTCTTCAATCGGGCTGGGTAGAACAAGGACGGTTGTCCTTTGTAGAATAAGAGCTCCTCTAAAGATGACCGTTTCGATAAACGGTCATGGGAGGAACCCAAACTCTCCGGTTCAACCATGGTTTTTTAGTTCCGACGTTGCTTTTAGCCCTAATTGAAATTAACACTTAAACGATGCAAAACAAATTCTAATCCCGTTACCATGCACCAAGTAACCACCTCTTTGTACTATTATAATTAAATTAGTAATATCTATTCTTTTATAGCTTTTGTCAAACATTCATTAACGTTACAAAGAACACGTGGACATAGCTTTAGATTCTGGTACCATCCTCGAATACTTTGCGACGAGACTAAATGTTGTTCTAACACTGATAAAGAGCCCGCTTTGCTATCACTAAAGATGACCACTGCAGTTTGAGCTTCAGAACTATCCAAGGATGGCTTTAGAACCTTAGCACCTCCATATCCTAAGTAACGTGAATTGTTTCTTCCCCTTATAACAAACACACACACCAGTCCGAATATTTTTTATATCTGATAAAAACCGACAAATCAAGCTAAATTAGATATTTATCTACGATTTCTGTTTAAAACCATCACGAAACATAATCAGAAATGTACTAATATCACTCAGACAAATCTCGACCTCAAAATATTAAAACTATAAGCTAAAAATAAAGTTCTAGGCCTCTATAGAAACGGGCTATTTTTCATTCATGACTTTCACCTATGCCTATATATATGACATAAATAATGACGATAAACATCAAACAAGGGAATTGCGAACATTATACAAGTTCTTTTTTTCTTATTCTTCAAATCATCCGTGTCCTTAATTCCAATCTTATAAAATTGGGTCTCACGCGATGAATCTCGTTCTTTGATTAGACTCGAGCTAAAAATATCTTAAAACAACTTCGAAGACGAGAGGTAGAGAGCGAGAGAGAGAGGCCCCATTGTGTTTTGTTGTCTTTGATTTCCTTTCGTTCATTTATTAAAATGTAAATTGATTTCTCCACGTTTTTCTAAGTCTTTTCCGTTGAATTAAACGGAGCTCCTTCTTCCTCAAGCGCGCTCAACAAAATGGGTCACCGTGTCAGTGGTATTCCTAGCTCGTCTAGGACTACAGTTTTCACGTTTTTAATGATTTTTAACTGACGATATCGCGTGAATTCAATTCACACCACATCAGGCAAATCAAACCAAACTTTTTTGGTAATTAAAAATATCTGTACACCTAATTTAATGACTGACTAGGCAAATTTTTAATGCCGTTTTCCGTTAAGTAATTGCACTGACTGGAGTGAGAACTAAACCTTCCCTTAAACCGCATTACATTGCACCATGATTGCACCTATGTCTTGCTAGCAGTCAATTTAAAACGGAAAGAGTGTGTAACTTTTCATCAAACTCACAAAAAAATTATTATACATAGTTTACACTAAAAAGGGTTGTTGCCAGGCCGTTGGTGAGTCAAGCGATTGCAGAGATAAAGACTAGCAGTTCAGTTTGAATCAGTACTTGACCAACTTGACTCACTGCATTGAAGTTTAAAGGGGTGAGAAATTTTCTGTAGTCTCTTTAGTGGAAACTATTTATACACATTGGGTTACCCCCTAGAGTAACTCATTCATGATTACCACTCATAAATTCATGTCAAAAAATATCCCATTATATTACAGACTAAAAATAATCCCGAATAACTAAATTTCCCTCAATGTCGATTTCCTTCGACGGGGAAATACTTCAAAATTGCCTCTTAAAAATCCCTTGAGCTACCTTTCACCTTTTGGGAGGATAAAACTATCAACTGTTTAAAATGATTTCACCATTAACTCTCAATGGATGACCTAGAAATGGTTCAAACTTGTTTCTTTTTCTTCTCGAGCAACGACGAAAAGGTGCTTAACATAATCCGACAAAGTTTAATACCCGTTTTTCTCAAGGAAAGACAATTAAGATCAAAGCGAAATCATCAAAACCCGTTTCAAAAACGATAACCTTTTCCATTATGACGCCAGACAAAGACGTCATGAAATAAAACGCTTAAAGGTTAGAAGTATATCATTCTAGTTTAGAAAAAGGTGATAACAAAATTGGCAGTAATTAAATCGAATTAAAATTCCAAGATACTGTCGTTTTCAGCGCCCTAGACCTTCTGCTGAATTTTTTTTTTTGACGCGCGCCCAGATTACTCTCTTCTCCATTCCTACTTCGAAAATTAAATCTATCCCTGTTAAAATCAAATCTAATTTACTTTTTCCACATTACTACTCGACTATCATAATTGTAAAACAAAACAAAAAACCCGGTAACATTTACCGAATTACGCTTTGATAACCTACTATTCCTAATAAATTGTCACTTCTTCCGAAATGAATTGTTAGGTATATATAATACGGGTATAATAGCATCTTCCTCGCTTGAATGAACTTTGGCACGTAAATGAAAAATGGGACATCGCTTGAAGGATTCTGGGAAGGATGTTTAGCTAAAAGATATACCTATCTTGTTTGTTTATATTCTAACAGCGAGTCAATTTAATGATGGCTTTAATTATGGGAAAATATTCATTAAATAATACGCGCTGCGCATCTTTAAACGAATTAAAATTTAAAAATTCCACGAGGAAAATTAATGACAGATGGGATCGAGATTTGAAAGAACGGGTTTCCCAAAAAGATATATACATAAAAAAGGTTCTCCGTATCTTTAAGCTGATTTATTTAGGTTAATTCTTGACATTTAGTGGAGGAAACAGAACAAGCAGTGCATTCAACTCTCTCTCTCTCATCGATTAATTTGATCGTTGAAACATTTCGCTGGGAAATTATCTTAACACCTTAAAGGGAATTTTACAGCATGAATGTATTAAATTATCTTAAGACTATTGAGTATTTGTGAATGTACAACTGGCGGGTCACATTCACAAAAATTATATTATCTGACCAGTTAAGTGAATTAAAAAAAATTCTAATTAGCTGGAAGTTTGAATATCTTCATGGATTGATATACAGGATTTTCAAAAAGGTGGTATGGACCGAAGTAAAGTATAGGTTCTATGGGGAGTCGAAAATGTTACTTCTGTCAAGGTTTCTTATATTACTTCTGCTTCTGTGACTATTTTGCCACAAGGAACATCGTGTACAAATTATGATTAACGAAGAAACTGAAATATAATTGATGCTAATTTAATTAAACGGTCACTCCTAAAACGTTCCAATCATAAATCGTGGCAAAGTGTCATAGATCATTTTCGATTCAAAATTGATTTTTCATAGAATCTACCATTCGTTTTGAAACACCCTGTACATAATTCATGGGAAATACGAATACATTCATGAACTGATATATTTATTACTCGGTTAATTGGAATTTGGGATATTAAAACAAGTTCTAAAATTGAGCTAAACCGGTCGGTATTCAAATTTAAAATCGGATTTCCGGTGAATTTTAGAATAATTCTGGAAGTAATTTTAATTAAAATTCCGTTCAAATACACCCACTATACAAAACTAGTTCTATCAAATATGGATTATCCTAATCACGTTATACTCTCAGGCTTACTCTAGAGACACAGCGTTTATACTTGAGTGGGTCAAAGACGCGAAGGAACGAAAACTTGTTCAATTTATATATTTTGAAATGAATAATTAAATAAATTGAAAATTAATAGTTACACAACTGCCTTACTCTATCTATTTATATATAAAATTTATCATCTCCATTTCTGACCTACTAATAGAACTAAACTAATTTTAACATGAACTTAAATTAAAACTAATTAAAAACCACTCAATTCAAACAAACATCTCAATCAAACTCTCACCAATCTACAAACCAAAACCACTATAATTAATAGATAACAATAAATACTCACCAAAAAAATAATCACCGATTTCTTACAAACCGTTAATTAATTCATACTAAAATCTTAACTGAACGCTAGCAAAAACTACTAGCGTTAATTAGTTATTAATACAGAGCTATCGAGCAACCGAAACTAAAACCTGCACCCTCTCACGCCGACAGAACTGTAGTTAATAAAAAGATTTTGGTATTTATCGGTATACAGGAAAAAAAATAGAAAAAAAACTTTTGCTCGAAGACCGTACTAAAGATGCTTACGGTAGTGGGCTAATTTTTGCTTCATTGAGATTCTGTCTCCTAATTCCCCCCTCCCCCCGTTTTTTCAGTGACCTTGATATTCGGTTTGTACCACTTTTGAGGAAACACCGAGGAGTGAGGAACCACGTTCTTTCTACTGTAGTTTACACGTAGTTTTCACTAAAGGTTTTCTCGCTGTTCCCCTCAGTAACGAGTTAAAAGACAATACCTATCAGTTCAGTTTGATTCAGTTACTTGGTTTAAACATAGTGGGACTGACAACACTGCACTGAGCTCGAGAGGGGTGGGTATGAATATGAATTAATAATATCAGAAGTATATAATACTTTATTTTATAATACCTGATATTTTTTAGCATCTATCATGAAATTATAGAGGTGACACGAGGAATTATTCTGCCTAAATGACTTCAATCAGAAGTATATAATACTTTATTTTATAATACCTGATATTATAGCTTCTATCATGAAATTATAGAGGTGACACGAGGAATTATTCTGCCAGAATGACTTCAATCATTAGTATATAATACTTCTCTTCGAGAGGAGTATACCACAGAGCGTGGTAATTGTTACGTGATTCTTCCCAACATCATTTTACATTTGGAGTACATGGTAACTAAACCGAATCACATACGCGATAAATAGTTCCCTCATCATTACTCTATTAGCGCTCAACTATTTGCCAAGGCGCATGCGCTTGTGGATTTTAAGTCCCACGTCAAGACAATCAAGGTTTGTGGGTAGATTGCTGAGGATTTAGTTCCAAACAGCTATAGAATTCACTCCACGGTGCGATGCCCATCTTCTTGGCGCGAGGGGAAAATCCCAATGGCGGCCTTGCCCCTGTCTGTTGGTTTCACTGATTGCAATTTCCGAATTGGTCTATTGTTTAAGTAGAAAGCGAGACTTGCTAGCGTAACTGGGATGGAATCTTCCAGGGGTAACCTCTTCGCCCAGGGTTTGATAATTAAAACCTAACAGATGCAAATCTGATAATTATTAGTTTTCGATTCTAGCATTTTAGCAGCAATGAAATGGAACTACAGGAAATCTGAGCGAGATCACCCCCTCGGTTTAAACGAAAATCTCCTTAGATTTTATGCTCCATTACGACAAAATTCAATAATGTTTACTTGAAGGAAAAGTTGCCATTAAATTTAGATTAATCAATCTCATATGATAGTTATAAAACGATACAATTTTCCTGCCTGACACCTAACCTTTCCGAATTTTAAACCGAACCAAATGAAAAGCATGGCAATAAAACTTTTTTACCATAAAACGAACTAGGTTACGAGGAGCGACATGGGAAAGCTCAAAGCCGGTGCAATATAAATATTAAATCTGATATATATTGAACCTTAAAATTAACTTCTTCATCTATAATAAAACATAATTACATATAATATAGATTGGGTTGGGAGCAACGCCACATGTTTCTGATATATATATATATAGTACAGGGTTCATACAACTTTTGGAAAACAAATTTTCCTGAGATTTCCAGGTTTTTCCCCCACATACTTCCCTGAACTTTCCAGAGTTACGAGCCTCCAAAGTTTAAAGTAATGCTATTCCTATGGAGGGTGTTGTTTGTTTACGTTTTGCTTAATTACTTGGCCCCTGTTTGTCGTAGCCCTACGTTTTTAGTATGATTAGAAGGGGGACAAATTGGACTATAACATACTCAAAGGACATCCCCGTATCTCTAGTAGAAACAGAGTTACGAGCCTGCAAAGTATAGTCTAATGCAATTCCTATGGAGGGGTTTGATTGTTTACGTTTTGCTTAATTACTCGGCCCCTGTTTGTCGTAGCCCCAAGTTTTTAGTACGGTTAGATGGGGGACAAATTAGACTACAACATACTCAAAGGACATCCCCGTATCTCTAGTAGAAACAGAGTTACGAGCCTGCAAAGTATAGTCTAATGCTTTTCCTATGGCGGGGTTTGTTTGTTTACGTTTTCCTTAATTACTGGGACCTGTTTTCTCGATCTTCAACAAAAACATATGTGAAGTATACTGGTTAACACATCCGCTTCACACACGGAAGGCCATAGGTTCGAAACCGCGAAGTTTTTTTTTTTTTTCTTGGGAAATCTAAAGACCTTTATAATTATCCGAACATTTGTGTCAGGAGACATTATTTACATTCCCGTATCTCTGGTAGAACCAGAGTTACGAGCCTCAAGAAATTAGTGTAATGCTATTCCGATGGACAGGGTTGTTTGTTTACGTTTTGCTTAAGTACTCGGCCCCTGTTTGTCGTAGCCCTAAGTTTATAGTATGGTTGGATGGGGGACAAATTGAACTATAACATGCTCAAAGGACATCCGCGTATCTCTAGTAGAAACAGAGTTACGAGGCTGCAAAGTTGGGTCTAAAATGCAATTCCTATGGAGGGGTTGTTTGTTTACGTTTTGCTTAATTACTTGGCCCCTGTTTGTCGTAGCCCTAAGTTTATAATATAGTTAGATGGGGGACAAATTGAACTATAACATATTCAAAGGACATCCCCGTATCTCTACTAGACCCACAGTTACGAGCCTGCAAAATTGGGTCTAATACATTTCCTATGGAGGGGTTTGTTTGTTCACGTTTTGCTTAAATATTTGCGCTGTATTTTCGATCAAAAATAGGAAAATATCTGTAGTGCAGTGGTTATCACATCCGCCTAACTCCCGGAAGTCTACAGGTTCGAACCCGCGAAGTTTTTTTTTTGCTTAGGATATGTAAAGACCTTTAGAATTATCCGAACATTTGTGTCAAGGTCACATTATTTACATCCCCGTATCTCCACTAGACCCAGAGTCACGAGGCCGCAAAGTTGGGTCTAATGCAATTCCTATGGAGGGTTTGTTTGTTTACGTTCTGCTTAATTACTTGGCCCCTGTTTGTCGTAGCATTACGTTTATAGTATGGTTGGATGGGGGACAAATTGAACTATAACATACTCAAAGGACATCCCCGTATCTCTACTAGACCCAGAGTTACGAGGCTGCAAAGTTGGGTCTAATTCAATTCCTATGGAGGGTTTGCTTGTTTACGTTTTGCTTAATTACTTGGCCCCTGTTTGTCGCAGCCCTAAGTTTATAGTATGGTTGGATGGGGGACAAATTGAACTATAACATACTCAAAGGACATCCCCGTATCTCTAGTAGAAAAAGAGTTACGAGCCTGCAAAGTTTATTTTCAAAATCAAAAGTAACCTCCTAACAATAAGTGAGACAAAAAATAAGTTGACGACGATATTGAGGTAGCCTCAAGTTTAAAGTATCCTTGTATGGGGAGCAAAGAGTACTATAACATATCCAAAGGAGATCCCCGTATCTCTAATAGAACGAGAGTTATGAGCCTACAAAATTCAGTGCTAAAATCAGAAGTAACATAGCAAATATAAGTGAGACGATACCATACGTTGATGAACATTTTGCTTAATATCTCGGCCCCTGTTTGTCGTAGCCCTAGGTTCTTGGTATGGTTGGATGGGGGACAAATTGGACTATAACATACTCAAAGGACATCCCCCTATGTCTAGTAGAACCAGAGTTACGAGCCTCTAAAATTGGGTGTGACGCTATTTCTATGGCATGTTTTTGAATATTTAGCTTAATTTCTCGGCCCCTGTTTGACGCAACCCCAAACCTCTGGTATAGTAGGATGGGGGACAAATTGGACTATAACATACTCAAAGGTCATCCTCGAATCTCTAGTAGACACAGAGTTACGAGCCTGCAAAGTATAGTCTAATGCATTTCCTATGGAGGCGTTTGTTTCTTTACGTTTTGCTTAAGTACTCGGCCCCTGTTTGCCGTAGCCCAACGTTTTTAGTATGGTTGGATGGGAGACAAATTGGGCTATAACATACTCAAAGGACATTCCCGTATCTCTAGTAGAAACAGAGTTACGAGGCTTCAAAGTTGGGTCTAAAATGCAATTCCTATGGAGGGGTTGTTTGTTTACGTTTTGCTTAATTACTTGGCCCCTGTTTGTCGTAGCCCTAAGTTTATAGTATGGTTGGATGGGGGACAAATTTAACTATAACATACTCAAAGGACATCCCCGTATCTCTACTAGACCCACAGTTACGAGCCTTCAAAATTGGGTCTAATGCATTTCCTATGGAGTGGTTTGTTTGTTCACGTTTTGCTTAAATATTTGACTGTATTTTCGATCAACAATAGGAACATATCTGTAGTGCAGTGGTTATCACATCCTCCTCACTCCCGGAAGCCTACAGGTTCGAAACTGTGAAGTTTTTTTTTTTTTTGCTTAGGATATGTAAAGACCTTTAGAATTATCCGAACATTTGTGTCAAGGTCACATTATTTACATCCCCGTATCTCCACTAGACCCAGAGTTACGAGGCCGCAAAGTTTGGTCTAATGCAATTCCTATGGAGGGTTTGTTTGTTTACGTTCTGCTTAATTACTTGGCCCCTGTTTTTCGTAGCATTACGTTTATAGTATGGTTGGATGGGAGACAAATTGAACTATAACATACTCAAAGGACATCCTCGTATCTCTACTAGACCCAGAGTTACGAGGCTGCAAATTTGGGTCTAATTCAATTCCTATGGAGGGTTTGTTTGTTTACGTTTAGCTTAATTACTTGGCCCCTGTTTGTCGCAGCCCTAAGTTTATAGTATGGTTGGATGGGGGACAAATTGAACTATAACATGCTCAAAGGACATCCGCGTATCTCTAGTAGAAACAGAGTTACGAGGCTGCAAAGTTGGGTCTAAAATGCAATTCCTATGGAGGGGTTGTTTGTTTACGTTTTGCTTAATTACTTGGCCCCTGTTTGTCGTAGCCCTAAGTTTATAATATAGTTAGATGGGGGACAAATTGAACTATAACATATTCAAAGGACATCCCCGTATCTCTACTAGACCCACAGTTACGAGCCTGCAAAATTGGGTCTAATACATTTCCTATGGAGGGGTTTGTTTGTTCACGTTTTGCTTAAATATTTGCGCTGTATTTTCGATCAAAAATAGGAAAATATCTGTAGTGCAGTGGTTATCACATCCGCCTAACTCCCGGAAGTCTACAGGTTCGAACCCGCGAAGTTTTTTTTTTGCTTAGGATATGTAAAGACCTTTAGAATTATCCGAACATTTGTGTCAAGGTCACATTATTTACATCCCCGTATCTCCACTAGACCCAGAGTCACGAGGCCGCAAAGTTGGGTCTAATGCAATTCCTATGGAGGGTTTGTTTGTTTACGTTCTGCTTAATTACTTGGCCCCTGTTTGTCGTAGCATTACGTTTATAGTATGGTTGGATGGGGGACAAATTGAACTATAACATACTCAAAGGACATCCCCGTATCTCTACTAGACCCAGAGTTACGAGGCTGCAAAGTTGGGTCTAATTCAATTCCTATGGAGGGTTTGCTTGTTTACGTTTTGCTTAATTACTTGGCCCCTGTTTGTCGCAGCCCTAAGTTTATAGTATGGTTGGATGGGGGACAAATTGAACTATAACATACTCAAAGGACATCCCCGTATCTCTAGTAGAAAAAGAGTTACGAGCCTGCAAAGTTTATTTTCAAAATCAAAAGTAACCTCCTAACAATAAGTGAGACAAAAAATAAGTTGACGACGATATTGAGGTAGCCTCAAGTTTAAAGTATCCTTGTATGGGGAGCAAAGAGTACTATAACATATCCAAAGGAGATCCCCGTATCTCTAATAGAACGAGAGTTATGAGCCTACAAAATTCAGTGCTAAAATCAGAAGTAACATAGCAAATATAAGTGAGACGATACCATACGTTGATGAACATTTTGCTTAATATCTCGGCCCCTGTTTGTCGTAGCCCTAGGTTCTTGGTATGGTTGGATGGGGGACAAATTGGACTATAACATACTCAAAGGACATCCCCCTATGTCTAGTAGAACCAGAGTTACGAGCCTCTAAAATTGGGTGTGACGCTATTTCTATGGCATGTTTTTGAATATTTAGCTTAATTTCTCGGCCCCTGTTTGACGCAACCCCAAACCTCTGGTATAGTAGGATGGGGGACAAATTGGACTATAACATACTCAAAGGTCATCCTCGAATCTCTAGTAGACACAGAGTTACGAGCCTGCAAAGTATAGTCTAATGCATTTCCTATGGAGGCGTTTGTTTCTTTACGTTTTGCTTAAGTACTCGGCCCCTGTTTGCCGTAGCCCAACGTTTTTAGTATGGTTGGATGGGAGACAAATTGGGCTATAACATACTCAAAGGACATTCCCGTATCTCTAGTAGAAACAGAGTTACGAGGCTTCAAAGTTGGGTCTAAAATGCAATTCCTATGGAGGGGTTGTTTGTTTACGTTTTGCTTAATTACTTGGCCCCTGTTTGTCGTAGCCCTAAGTTTATAGTATGGTTGGATGGGGGACAAATTTAACTATAACATACTCAAAGGACATCCCCGTATCTCTACTAGACCCACAGTTACGAGCCTTCAAAATTGGGTCTAATGCATTTCCTATGGAGTGGTTTGTTTGTTCACGTTTTGCTTAAATATTTGACTGTATTTTCGATCAACAATAGGAACATATCTGTAGTGCAGTGGTTATCACATCCTCCTCACTCCCGGAAGCCTACAGGTTCGAAACTGTGAAGTTTTTTTTTTTTTTGCTTAGGATATGTAAAGACCTTTAGAATTATCCGAACATTTGTGTCAAGGTCACATTATTTACATCCCCGTATCTCCACTAGACCCAGAGTTACGAGGCCGCAAAGTTTGGTCTAATGCAATTCCTATGGAGGGTTTGTTTGTTTACGTTCTGCTTAATTACTTGGCCCCTGTTTTTCGTAGCATTACGTTTATAGTATGGTTGGATGGGAGACAAATTGAACTATAACATACTCAAAGGACATCCTCGTATCTCTACTAGACCCAGAGTTACGAGGCTGCAAATTTGGGTCTAATTCAATTCCTATGGAGGGTTTGTTTGTTTACGTTTAGCTTAATTACTTGGCCCCTGTTTGTCGCAGCCCTAAGTTTATAGTATGGTTGGATGGGGGACAAATTGAACTATAACATGCTCAAAGGACATCCGCGTATCTCTAGTAGAAACAGAGTTACGAGGCTGCAAAGTTGGGTCTAAAATGCAATTCCTATGGAGGGGTTGTTTGTTTACGTTTTGCTTAATTACTTGGCCCCTGTTTGTCGTAGCCCTAAGTTTATAATATAGTTAGATGGGGGACAAATTGAACTATAACATATTCAAAGGACATCCCCGTATCTCTACTAGACCCACAGTTACGAGCCTGCAAAATTGGGTCTAATACATTTCCTATGGAGGGGTTTGTTTGTTCACGTTTTGCTTAAATATTTGCGCTGTATTTTCGATCAAAAATAGGAAAATATCTGTAGTGCAGTGGTTATCACATCCGCCTAACTCCCGGAAGTCTACAGGTTCGAACCCGCGAAGTTTTTTTTTTGCTTAGGATATGTAAAGACCTTTAGAATTATCCGAACATTTGTGTCAAGGTCACATTATTTACATCCCCGTATCTCCACTAGACCCAGAGTCACGAGGCCGCAAAGTTGGGTCTAATGCAATTCCTATGGAGGGTTTGTTTGTTTACGTTCTGCTTAATTACTTGGCCCCTGTTTGTCGTAGCATTACGTTTATAGTATGGTTGGATGGGGGACAAATTGAACTATAACATACTCAAAGGACATCCCCGTATCTCTACTAGACCCAGAGTTACGAGGCTGCAAAGTTGGGTCTAATTCAATTCCTATGGAGGGTTTGCTTGTTTACGTTTTGCTTAATTACTTGGCCCCTGTTTGTCGCAGCCCTAAGTTTATAGTATGGTTGGATGGGGGACAAATTGAACTATAACATACTCAAAGGACATCCCCGTATCTCTAGTAGAAAAAGAGTTACGAGCCTGCAAAGTTTATTTTCAAAATCAAAAGTAACCTCCTAACAATAAGTGAGACAAAAAATAAGTTGACGACGATATTGAGGTAGCCTCAAGTTTAAAGTATCCTTGTATGGGGAGCAAAGAGTACTATAACATATCCAAAGGAGATCCCCGTATCTCTAATAGAACGAGAGTTATGAGCCTACAAAATTCAGTGCTAAAATCAGAAGTAACATAGCAAATATAAGTGAGACGATACCATACGTTGATGAACATTTTGCTTAATATCTCGGCCCCTGTTTGTCGTAGCCCTAGGTTCTTGGTATGGTTGGATGGGGGACAAATTGGACTATAACATACTCAAAGGACATCCCCCTATGTCTAGTAGAACCAGAGTTACGAGCCTCTAAAATTGGGTGTGACGCTATTTCTATGGCATGTTTTTGAATATTTAGCTTAATTTCTCGGCCCCTGTTTGACGCAACCCCAAACCTCTGGTATAGTAGGATGGGGGACAAATTGGACTATAACATACTCAAAGGTCATCCTCGAATCTCTAGTAGACACAGAGTTACGAGCCTGCAAAGTATAGTCTAATGCATTTCCTATGGAGGCGTTTGTTTCTTTACGTTTTGCTTAAGTACTCGGCCCCTGTTTGCCGTAGCCCAACGTTTTTAGTATGGTTGGATGGGAGACAAATTGGGCTATAACATACTCAAAGGACATTCCCGTATCTCTAGTAGAAACAGAGTTACGAGGCTTCAAAGTTGGGTCTAAAATGCAATTCCTATGGAGGGGTTGTTTGTTTACGTTTTGCTTAATTACTTGGCCCCTGTTTGTCGTAGCCCTAAGTTTATAGTATGGTTGGATGGGGGACAAATTTAACTATAACATACTCAAAGGACATCCCCGTATCTCTACTAGACCCACAGTTACGAGCCTTCAAAATTGGGTCTAATGCATTTCCTATGGAGTGGTTTGTTTGTTCACGTTTTGCTTAAATATTTGACTGTATTTTCGATCAACAATAGGAACATATCTGTAGTGCAGTGGTTATCACATCCTCCTCACTCCCGGAAGCCTACAGGTTCGAAACTGTGAAGTTTTTTTTTTTTTTGCTTAGGATATGTAAAGACCTTTAGAATTATCCGAACATTTGTGTCAAGGTCACATTATTTACATCCCCGTATCTCCACTAGACCCAGAGTTACGAGGCCGCAAAGTTTGGTCTAATGCAATTCCTATGGAGGGTTTGTTTGTTTACGTTCTGCTTAATTACTTGGCCCCTGTTTTTCGTAGCATTACGTTTATAGTATGGTTGGATGGGAGACAAATTGAACTATAACATACTCAAAGGACATCCTCGTATCTCTACTAGACCCAGAGTTACGAGGCTGCAAATTTGGGTCTAATTCAATTCCTATGGAGGGTTTGTTTGTTTACGTTTAGCTTAATTACTTGGCCCCTGTTTGTCGCAGACCTAAGTTTATAGTATGGTTGGATGGGGGACAAATTGAACTATAACATGCTCAAAGGACATCCGCGTATCTCTAGTAGAAACAGAGTTACGAGGCTGCAAAGTTGGGTCTAAAATGCAATTCCTATGGAGGGGTTGTTTGTTTACGTTTTGCTTAATTACTTGGCCCCTGTTTGTCGTAGCCCTAAGTTTATAATATAGTTAGATGGGGGACAAATTGAACTATAACATATTCAAAGGACATCCCCGTATCTCTACTAGACCCACAGTTACGAGCCTGCAAAATTGGGTCTAATACATTTCCTATGGAGGGGTTTGTTTGTTCACGTTTTGCTTAAATATTTGCGCTGTATTTTCGATCAAAAATAGGAAAATATCTGTAGTGCAGTGGTTATCACATCCGCCTAACTCCCGGAAGTCTACAGGTTCGAACCCGCGAAGTTTTTTTTTTTGCTTAGGATATGTAAAGACCTTTAGAATTATCCGAACATTTGTGTCAAGGTCACATTATTTACATCCCCGTATCTCCACTAGACCCAGAGTCACGAGGCCGCAAAGTTGGGTCTAATGCAATTCCTATGGAGGGTTTGTTTGTTTACGTTCTGCTTAATTACTTGGCCCCTGTTTGTCGTAGCATTACGTTTATAGTATGGTTGGATGGGGGACAAATTGAACTATAACATACTCAAAGGACATCCCCGTATCTCTACTAGACCCAGAGTTACGAGGCTGCAAAGTTGGGTCTAATTCAATTCCTATGGAGGGTTTGCTTGTTTACGTTTTGCTTAATTACTTGGCCCCTGTTTGTCGCAGCCCTAAGTTTATAGTATGGTTGGATGGGGGACAAATTGAACTATAACATACTCAAAGGACATCCCCGTATCTCTAGTAGAAAAAGAGTTACGAGCCTGCAAAGTTTATTTTCAAAATCAAAAGTAACCTCCTAACAATAAGTGAGACAAAAAATAAGTTGACGACGATATTGAGGTAGCCTCAAGTTTAAAGTATCCTTGTATGGGGAGCAAAGAGTACTATAACATATCCAAAGGAGATCCCCGTATCTCTAATAGAACGAGAGTTATGAGCCTACAAAATTCAGTGCTAAAATCAGAAGTAACATAGCAAATATAAGTGAGACGATACCATACGTTGATGAACATTTTGCTTAATATCTCGGCCCCTGTTTGTCGTAGCCCTAGGTTCTTGGTATGGTTGGATGGGGGACAAATTGGACTATAACATACTCAAAGGACATCCCCCTATGTCTAGTAGAACCAGAGTTACGAGCCTCTAAAATTGGGTGTGACGCTATTTCTATGGCATGTTTTTGAATATTTAGCTTAATTTCTCGGCCCCTGTTTGACGCAACCCCAAACCTCTGGTATAGTAGGATGGGGGACAAATTGGACTATAACATACTCAAAGGTCATCCTCGAATCTCTAGTAGACACAGAGTTACGAGCCTGCAAAGTATAGTCTAATGCATTTCCTATGGAGGCGTTTGTTTCTTTACGTTTTGCTTAAGTACTCGGCCCCTGTTTGCCGTAGCCCAACGTTTTTAGTATGGTTGGATGGGAGACAAATTGGGCTATAACATACTCAAAGGACATTCCCGTATCTCTAGTAGAAACAGAGTTACGAGGCTTCAAAGTTGGGTCTAAAATGCAATTCCTATGGAGGGGTTGTTTGTTTACGTTTTGCTTAATTACTTGGCCCCTGTTTGTCGTAGCCCTAAGTTTATAGTATGGTTGGATGGGGGACAAATTTAACTATAACATACTCAAAGGACATCCCCGTATCTCTACTAGACCCACAGTTACGAGCCTTCAAAATTGGGTCTAATGCATTTCCTATGGAGTGGTTTGTTTGTTCACGTTTTGCTTAAATATTTGACTGTATTTTCGATCAACAATAGGAACATATCTGTAGTGCAGTGGTTATCACATCCTCCTCACTCCCGGAAGCCTACAGGTTCGAAACTGTGAAGTTTTTTTTTTTTTTGCTTAGGATATGTAAAGACCTTTAGAATTATCCGAACATTTGTGTCAAGGTCACATTATTTACATCCCCGTATCTCCACTAGACCCAGAGTTACGAGGCCGCAAAGTTTGGTCTAATGCAATTCCTATGGAGGGTTTGTTTGTTTACGTTCTGCTTAATTACTTGGCCCCTGTTTTTCGTAGCATTACGTTTATAGTATGGTTGGATGGGAGACAAATTGAACTATAACATACTCAAAGGACATCCTCGTATCTCTACTAGACCCAGAGTTACGAGGCTGCAAATTTGGGTCTAATTCAATTCCTATGGAGGGTTTGTTTGTTTACGTTTAGCTTAATTACTTGGCCCCTGTTTGTCGCAGCCCTAAGTTTATAGTATGGTTGGATGGGGGACAAATTGAACTATAACATGCTCAAAGGACATCCGCGTATCTCTAGTAGAAACAGAGTTACGAGGCTGCAAAGTTGGGTCTAAAATGCAATTCCTATGGAGGGGTTGTTTGTTTACGTTTTGCTTAATTACTTGGCCCCTGTTTGTCGTAGCCCTAAGTTTATAATATAGTTAGATGGGGGACAAATTGAACTATAACATATTCAAAGGACATCCCCGTATCTCTACTAGACCCACAGTTACGAGCCTGCAAAATTGGGTCTAATACATTTCCTATGGAGGGGTTTGTTTGTTCACGTTTTGCTTAAATATTTGCGCTGTATTTTCGATCAAAAATAGGAAAATATCTGTAGTGCAGTGGTTATCACATCCGCCTAACTCCCGGAAGTCTACAGGTTCGAACCCGCGAAGTTTTTTTTTTGCTTAGGATATGTAAAGACCTTTAGAATTATCCGAACATTTGTGTCAAGGTCACATTATTTACATCCCCGTATCTCCACTAGACCCAGAGTCACGAGGCCGCAAAGTTGGGTCTAATGCAATTCCTATGGAGGGTTTGTTTGTTTACGTTCTGCTTAATTACTTGGCCCCTGTTTGTCGTAGCATTACGTTTATAGTATGGTTGGATGGGGGACAAATTGAACTATAACATACTCAAAGGACATCCCCGTATCTCTACTAGACCCAGAGTTACGAGGCTGCAAAGTTGGGTCTAATTCAATTCCTATGGAGGGTTTGCTTGTTTACGTTTTGCTTAATTACTTGGCCCCTGTTTGTCGCAGCCCTAAGTTTATAGTATGGTTGGATGGGGGACAAATTGAACTATAACATACTCAAAGGACATCCCCGTATCTCTAGTAGAAAAAGAGTTACGAGCCTGCAAAGTTTATTTTCAAAATCAAAAGTAACCTCCTAACAATAAGTGAGACAAAAAATAAGTTGACGACGATATTGAGGTAGCCTCAAGTTTAAAGTATCCTTGTATGGGGAGCAAAGAGTACTATAACATATCCAAAGGAGATCCCCGTATCTCTAATAGAACGAGAGTTATGAGCCTACAAAATTCAGTGCTAAAATCAGAAGTAACATAGCAAATATAAGTGAGACGATACCATACGTTGATGAACATTTTGCTTAATATCTCGGCCCCTGTTTGTCGTAGCCCTAGGTTCTTGGTATGGTTGGATGGGGGACAAATTGGACTATAACATACTCAAAGGACATCCCCCTATGTCTAGTAGAACCAGAGTTACGAGCCTCTAAAATTGGGTGTGACGCTATTTCTATGGCATGTTTTTGAATATTTAGCTTAATTTCTCGGCCCCTGTTTGACGCAACCCCAAACCTCTGGTATAGTAGGATGGGGGACAAATTGGACTATAACATACTCAAAGGTCATCCTCGAATCTCTAGTAGACACAGAGTTACGAGCCTGCAAAGTATAGTCTAATGCATTTCCTATGGAGGCGTTTGTTTCTTTACGTTTTGCTTAAGTACTCGGCCCCTGTTTGCCGTAGCCCAACGTTTTTAGTATGGTTGGATGGGAGACAAATTGGGCTATAACATACTCAAAGGACATTCCCGTATCTCTAGTAGAAACAGAGTTACGAGGCTTCAAAGTTGGGTCTAAAATGCAATTCCTATGGAGGGGTTGTTTGTTTACGTTTTGCTTAATTACTTGGCCCCTGTTTGTCGTAGCCCTAAGTTTATAGTATGGTTGGATGGGGGACAAATTTAACTATAACATACTCAAAGGACATCCCCGTATCTCTACTAGACCCACAGTTACGAGCCTTCAAAATTGGGTCTAATGCATTTCCTATGGAGTGGTTTGTTTGTTCACGTTTTGCTTAAATATTTGACTGTATTTTCGATCAACAATAGGAACATATCTGTAGTGCAGTGGTTATCACATCCTCCTCACTCCCGGAAGCCTACAGGTTCGAAACTGTGAAGTTTTTTTTTTTTTTGCTTAGGATATGTAAAGACCTTTAGAATTATCCGAACATTTGTGTCAAGGTCACATTATTTACATCCCCGTATCTCCACTAGACCCAGAGTTACGAGGCCGCAAAGTTTGGTCTAATGCAATTCCTATGGAGGGTTTGTTTGTTTACGTTCTGCTTAATTACTTGGCCCCTGTTTTTCGTAGCATTACGTTTATAGTATGGTTGGATGGGAGACAAATTGAACTATAACATACTCAAAGGACATCCTCGTATCTCTACTAGACCCAGAGTTACGAGGCTGCAAATTTGGGTCTAATTCAATTCCTATGGAGGGTTTGTTTGTTTACGTTTAGCTTAATTACTTGGCCCCTGTTTGTCGCAGACCTAAGTTTATAGTATGGTTGGATGGGGGACAAATTGAACTATAACATGCTCAAAGGACATCCGCGTATCTCTAGTAGAAACAGAGTTACGAGGCTGCAAAGTTGGGTCTAAAATGCAATTCCTATGGAGGGGTTGTTTGTTTACGTTTTGCTTAATTACTTGGCCCCTGTTTGTCGTAGCCCTAAGTTTATAATATAGTTAGATGGGGGACAAATTGAACTATAACATATTCAAAGGACATCCCCGTATCTCTACTAGACCCACAGTTACGAGCCTGCAAAATTGGGTCTAATACATTTCCTATGGAGGGGTTTGTTTGTTCACGTTTTGCTTAAATATTTGCGCTGTATTTTCGATCAAAAATAGGAAAATATCTGTAGTGCAGTGGTTATCACATCCGCCTAACTCCCGGAAGTCTACAGGTTCGAACCCGCGAAGTTTTTTTTTTTGCTTAGGATATGTAAAGACCTTTAGAATTATCCGAACATTTGTGTCAAGGTCACATTATTTACATCCCCGTATCTCCACTAGACCCAGAGTCACGAGGCCGCAAAGTTGGGTCTAATGCAATTCCTATGGAGGGTTTGTTTGTTTACGTTCTGCTTAATTACTTGGCCCCTGTTTGTCGTAGCATTACGTTTATAGTATGGTTGGATGGGGGACAAATTGAACTATAACATACTCAAAGGACATCCCCGTATCTCTACTAGACCCAGAGTTACGAGGCTGCAAAGTTGGGTCTAATTCAATTCCTATGGAGGGTTTGCTTGTTTACGTTTTGCTTAATTACTTGGCCCCTGTTTGTCGCAGCCCTAAGTTTATAGTATGGTTGGATGGGGGACAAATTGAACTATAACATACTCAAAGGACATCCCCGTATCTCTAGTAGAAAAAGAGTTACGAGCCTGCAAAGTTTATTTTCAAAATCAAAAGTAACCTCCTAACAATAAGTGAGACAAAAAATAAGTTGACGACGATATTGAGGTAGCCTCAAGTTTAAAGTATCCTTGTATGGGGAGCAAAGAGTACTATAACATATCCAAAGGAGATCCCCGTATCTCTAATAGAACGAGAGTTATGAGCCTACAAAATTCAGTGCTAAAATCAGAAGTAACATAGCAAATATAAGTGAGACGATACCATACGTTGATGAACATTTTGCTTAATATCTCGGCCCCTGTTTGTCGTAGCCCTAGGTTCTTGGTATGGTTGGATGGGGGACAAATTGGACTATAACATACTCAAAGGACATCCCCCTATGTCTAGTAGAACCAGAGTTACGAGCCTCTAAAATTGGGTGTGACGCTATTTCTATGGCATGTTTTTGAATATTTAGCTTAATTTCTCGGCCCCTGTTTGACGCAACCCCAAACCTCTGGTATAGTAGGATGGGGGACAAATTGGACTATAACATACTCAAAGGTCATCCTCGAATCTCTAGTAGACACAGAGTTACGAGCCTGCAAAGTATAGTCTAATGCATTTCCTATGGAGGCGTTTGTTTCTTTACGTTTTGCTTAAGTACTCGGCCCCTGTTTGCCGTAGCCCAACGTTTTTAGTATGGTTGGATGGGAGACAAATTGGGCTATAACATACTCAAAGGACATTCCCGTATCTCTAGTAGAAACAGAGTTACGAGGCTTCAAAGTTGGGTCTAAAATGCAATTCCTATGGAGGGGTTGTTTGTTTACGTTTTGCTTAATTACTTGGCCCCTGTTTGTCGTAGCCCTAAGTTTATAGTATGGTTGGATGGGGGACAAATTTAACTATAACATACTCAAAGGACATCCCCGTATCTCTACTAGACCCACAGTTACGAGCCTTCAAAATTGGGTCTAATGCATTTCCTATGGAGTGGTTTGTTTGTTCATGTTTTGCTTAAATATTTGACTGTATTTTCGATCAACAATAGGAACATATCTGTAGTGCAGTGGTTATCACATCCTCCTCACTCCCGGAAGCCTACAGGTTCGAAACTGTGAAGTTTTTTTTTTTTTTGCTTAGGATATGTAAAGACCTTTAGAATTATCCGAACATTTGTGTCAAGGTCACATTATTTACATCCCCGTATCTCCACTAGACCCAGAGTTACGAGGCCGCAAAGTTTGGTCTAATGCAATTCCTATGGAGGCGTTTGTTTCTTTACGTTTTGCTTAAGTACTCGGCCCCTGTTTGCCGTTGCCCAACGTTTTTAGTATGGTTGGATGGGAGACAAATTGGGCTATAACATACTCAAAGGACATTCCCGTATCTCTAGTAGAAACAGAGTTACGAGGCTTCAAAGTTGGGTCTAAAATGCAATTCCTATGGAGGGGTTGTTTGTTTACGTTTTGCTTAATTACTTGGCCCCTGTTTGTCGTAGCCCTAAGTTTATAGTATGGTTGGATGGGGGACAAATTTAACTATAACATACTCAAAGGACATCCCCGTATCTCTACTAGACCCACAGTTACGAGCCTTCAAAATTGGGTCTAATGCATTTCCTATGGAGTGGTTTGTTTGTTCACGTTTTGCTTAAATATTTGACTGTATTTTCGATCAACAATAGGAACATATCTGTAGTGCAGTGGTTATCACATCCTCCTCACTCCCGGAAGCCTACAGGTTCGAAACTGTGAAGTTTTTTTTTTTTTTGCTTAGGATATGTAAAGACCTTTAGAATTATCCGAACATTTGTGTCAAGGTCACATTATTTACATCCCCGTATCTCCACTAGACCCAGAGTTACGAGGCCGCAAAGTTTGGTCTAATGCAATTCCTATGGAGGGTTTGTTTGTTTACGTTCTGCTTAATTACTTGGCCCCTGTTTTTCGTAGCATTACGTTTATAGTATGGTTGGATGGGAGACAAATTGAACTATAACATACTCAAAGGACATCCTCGTATCTCTACTAGACCCAGAGTTACGAGGCTGCAAATTTGGGTCTAATTCAATTCCTATGGAGGGTTTGTTTGTTTACGTTTAGCTTAATTACTTGGCCCCTGTTTGTCGCAGCCCTAAGTTTATAGTATGGTTGGATGGGGGACAAATTGAACTATAACATGCTCAAAGGACATCCGCGTATCTCTAGTAGAAACAGAGTTACGAGGCTGCAAAGTTGGGTCTAAAATGCAATTCCTATGGAGGGGTTGTTTGTTTACGTTTTGCTTAATTACTTGGCCCCTGTTTGTCGTAGCCCTAAGTTTATAATATAGTTAGATGGGGGACAAATTGAACTATAACATATTCAAAGGACATCCCCGTATCTCTACTAGACCCACAGTTACGAGCCTGCAAAATTGGGTCTAATACATTTCCTATGGAGGGGTTTGTTTGTTCACGTTTTGCTTAAATATTTGCGCTGTATTTTCGATCAAAAATAGGAAAATATCTGTAGTGCAGTGGTTATCACATCCGCCTAACTCCCGGAAGTCTACAGGTTCGAACCCGCGAAGTTTTTTTTTTGCTTAGGATATGTAAAGACCTTTAGAATTATCCGAACATTTGTGTCAAGGTCACATTATTTACATCCCCGTATCTCCACTAGACCCAGAGTCACGAGGCCGCAAAGTTGGGTCTAATGCAATTCCTATGGAGGGTTTGTTTGTTTACGTTCTGCTTAATTACTTGGCCCCTGTTTGTCGTAGCATTACGTTTATAGTATGGTTGGATGGGGGACAAATTGAACTATAACATACTCAAAGGACATCCCCGTATCTCTACTAGACCCAGAGTTACGAGGCTGCAAAGTTGGGTCTAATTCAATTCCTATGGAGGGTTTGCTTGTTTACGTTTTGCTTAATTACTTGGCCCCTGTTTGTCGCAGCCCTAAGTTTATAGTATGGTTGGATGGGGGACAAATTGAACTATAACATACTCAAAGGACATCCCCGTATCTCTAGTAGAAAAAGAGTTACGAGCCTGCAAAGTTTATTTTCAAAATCAAAAGTAACCTCCTAACAATAAGTGAGACAAAAAATAAGTTGACGACGATATTGAGGTAGCCTCAAGTTTAAAGTATCCTTGTATGGGGAGCAAAGAGTACTATAACATATCCAAAGGAGATCCCCGTATCTCTAATAGAACGAGAGTTATGAGCCTACAAAATTCAGTGCTAAAATCAGAAGTAACATAGCAAATATAAGTGAGACGATACCATACGTTGATGAACATTTTGCTTAATATCTCGGCCCCTGTTTGTCGTAGCCCTAGGTTCTTGGTATGGTTGGATGGGGGACAAATTGGACTATAACATACTCAAAGGACATCCCCCTATGTCTAGTAGAACCAGAGTTACGAGCCTCTAAAATTGGGTGTGACGCTATTTCTATGGCATGTTTTTGAATATTTAGCTTAATTTCTCGGCCCCTGTTTGACGCAACCCCAAACCTCTGGTATAGTAGGATGGGGGACAAATTGGACTATAACATACTCAAAGGTCATCCTCGAATCTCTAGTAGACACAGAGTTACGAGCCTGCAAAGTATAGTCTAATGCATTTCCTATGGAGGCGTTTGTTTCTTTACGTTTTGCTTAAGTACTCGGCCCCTGTTTGCCGTAGCCCAACGTTTTTAGTATGGTTGGATGGGAGACAAATTGGGCTATAACATACTCAAAGGACATTCCCGTATCTCTAGTAGAAACAGAGTTACGAGGCTTCAAAGTTGGGTCTAAAATGCAATTCCTATGGAGGGGTTGTTTGTTTACGTTTTGCTTAATTACTTGGCCCCTGTTTGTCGTAGCCCTAAGTTTATAGTATGGTTGGATGGGGGACAAATTTAACTATAACATACTCAAAGGACATCCCCGTATCTCTACTAGACCCACAGTTACGAGCCTTCAAAATTGGGTCTAATGCATTTCCTATGGAGTGGTTTGTTTGTTCACGTTTTGCTTAAATATTTGACTGTATTTTCGATCAACAATAGGAACATATCTGTAGTGCAGTGGTTATCACATCCTCCTCACTCCCGGAAGCCTACAGGTTCGAAACTGTGAAGTTTTTTTTTTTTTTGCTTAGGATATGTAAAGACCTTTAGAATTATCCGAACATTTGTGTCAAGGTCACATTATTTACATCCCCGTATCTCCACTAGACCCAGAGTTACGAGGCCGCAAAGTTTGGTCTAATGCAATTCCTATGGAGGGTTTGTTTGTTTACGTTCTGCTTAATTACTTGGCCCCTGTTTTTCGTAGCATTACGTTTATAGTATGGTTGGATGGGAGACAAATTGAACTATAACATACTCAAAGGACATCCTCGTATCTCTACTAGACCCAGAGTTACGAGGCTGCAAATTTGGGTCTAATTCAATTCCTATGGAGGGTTTGTTTGTTTACGTTTAGCTTAATTACTTGGCCCCTGTTTGTCGCAGACCTAAGTTTATAGTATGGTTGGATGGGGGACAAATTGAACTATAACATGCTCAAAGGACATCCGCGTATCTCTAGTAGAAACAGAGTTACGAGGCTGCAAAGTTGGGTCTAAAATGCAATTCCTATGGAGGGGTTGTTTGTTTACGTTTTGCTTAATTACTTGGCCCCTGTTTGTCGTAGCCCTAAGTTTATAATATAGTTAGATGGGGGACAAATTGAACTATAACATATTCAAAGGACATCCCCGTATCTCTACTAGACCCACAGTTACGAGCCTGCAAAATTGGGTCTAATACATTTCCTATGGAGGGGTTTGTTTGTTCACGTTTTGCTTAAATATTTGCGCTGTATTTTCGATCAAAAATAGGAAAATATCTGTAGTGCAGTGGTTATCACATCCGCCTAACTCCCGGAAGTCTACAGGTTCGAACCCGCGAAGTTTTTTTTTTTGCTTAGGATATGTAAAGACCTTTAGAATTATCCGAACATTTGTGTCAAGGTCACATTATTTACATCCCCGTATCTCCACTAGACCCAGAGTCACGAGGCCGCAAAGTTGGGTCTAATGCAATTCCTATGGAGGGTTTGTTTGTTTACGTTCTGCTTAATTACTTGGCCCCTGTTTGTCGTAGCATTACGTTTATAGTATGGTTGGATGGGGGACAAATTGAACTATAACATACTCAAAGGACATCCCCGTATCTCTACTAGACCCAGAGTTACGAGGCTGCAAAGTTGGGTCTAATTCAATTCCTATGGAGGGTTTGCTTGTTTACGTTTTGCTTAATTACTTGGCCCCTGTTTGTCGCAGCCCTAAGTTTATAGTATGGTTGGATGGGGGACAAATTGAACTATAACATACTCAAAGGACATCCCCGTATCTCTAGTAGAAAAAGAGTTACGAGCCTGCAAAGTTTATTTTCAAAATCAAAAGTAACCTCCTAACAATAAGTGAGACAAAAAATAAGTTGACGACGATATTGAGGTAGCCTCAAGTTTAAAGTATCCTTGTATGGGGAGCAAAGAGTACTATAACATATCCAAAGGAGATCCCCGTATCTCTAATAGAACGAGAGTTATGAGCCTACAAAATTCAGTGCTAAAATCAGAAGTAACATAGCAAATATAAGTGAGACGATACCATACGTTGATGAACATTTTGCTTAATATCTCGGCCCCTGTTTGTCGTAGCCCTAGGTTCTTGGTATGGTTGGATGGGGGACAAATTGGACTATAACATACTCAAAGGACATCCCCCTATGTCTAGTAGAACCAGAGTTACGAGCCTCTAAAATTGGGTGTGACGCTATTTCTATGGCATGTTTTTGAATATTTAGCTTAATTTCTCGGCCCCTGTTTGACGCAACCCCAAACCTCTGGTATAGTAGGATGGGGGACAAATTGGACTATAACATACTCAAAGGTCATCCTCGAATCTCTAGTAGACACAGAGTTACGAGCCTGCAAAGTATAGTCTAATGCATTTCCTATGGAGGCGTTTGTTTCTTTACGTTTTGCTTAAGTACTCGGCCCCTGTTTGCCGTAGCCCAACGTTTTTAGTATGGTTGGATGGGAGACAAATTGGGCTATAACATACTCAAAGGACATTCCCGTATCTCTAGTAGAAACAGAGTTACGAGGCTTCAAAGTTGGGTCTAAAATGCAATTCCTATGGAGGGGTTGTTTGTTTACGTTTTGCTTAATTACTTGGCCCCTGTTTGTCGTAGCCCTAAGTTTATAGTATGGTTGGATGGGGGACAAATTTAACTATAACATACTCAAAGGACATCCCCGTATCTCTACTAGACCCACAGTTACGAGCCTTCAAAATTGGGTCTAATGCATTTCCTATGGAGTGGTTTGTTTGTTCATGTTTTGCTTAAATATTTGACTGTATTTTCGATCAACAATAGGAACATATCTGTAGTGCAGTGGTTATCACATCCTCCTCACTCCCGGAAGCCTACAGGTTCGAAACTGTGAAGTTTTTTTTTTTTTTGCTTAGGATATGTAAAGACCTTTAGAATTATCCGAACATTTGTGTCAAGGTCACATTATTTACATCCCCGTATCTCCACTAGACCCAGAGTTACGAGGCCGCAAAGTTTGGTCTAATGCAATTCCTATGGAGGCGTTTGTTTCTTTACGTTTTGCTTAAGTACTCGGCCCCTGTTTGCCGTTGCCCAACGTTTTTAGTATGGTTGGATGGGAGACAAATTGGGCTATAACATACTCAAAGGACATTCCCGTATCTCTAGTAGAAACAGAGTTACGAGGCTTCAAAGTTGGGTCTAAAATGCAATTCCTATGGAGGGGTTGTTTGTTTACGTTTTGCTTAATTACTTGGCCCCTGTTTGTCGTAGCCCTAAGTTTATAGTATGGTTGGATGGGGGACAAATTTAACTATAACATACTCAAAGGACATCCCCGTATCTCTACTAGACCCACAGTTACGAGCCTTCAAAATTGGGTCTAATGCATTTCCTATGGAGTGGTTTGTTTGTTCACGTTTTGCTTAAATATTTGACTGTATTTTCGATCAACAATAGGAACATATCTGTAGTGCAGTGGTTATCACATCCTCCTCACTCCCGGAAGCCTACAGGTTCGAAACTGTGAAGTTTTTTTTTTTTTTGCTTAGGATATGTAAAGACCTTTAGAATTATCCGAACATTTGTGTCAAGGTCACATTATTTACATCCCCGTATCTCCACTAGACCCAGAGTTACGAGGCCGCAAAGTTTGGTCTAATGCAATTCCTATGGAGGGTTTGTTTGTTTACGTTCTGCTTAATTACTTGGCCCCTGTTTTTCGTAGCATTACGTTTATAGTATGGTTGGATGGGAGACAAATTGAACTATAACATACTCAAAGGACATCCTCGTATCTCTACTAGACCCAGAGTTACGAGGCTGCAAATTTGGGTCTAATTCAATTCCTATGGAGGGTTTGTTTGTTTACGTTTAGCTTAATTACTTGGCCCCTGTTTGTCGCAGCCCTAAGTTTATAGTATGGTTGGATGGGGGACAAATTGAACTATAACATGCTCAAAGGACATCCGCGTATCTCTAGTAGAAACAGAGTTACGAGGCTGCAAAGTTGGGTCTAAAATGCAATTCCTATGGAGGGGTTGTTTGTTTACGTTTTGCTTAATTACTTGGCCCCTGTTTGTCGTAGCCCTAAGTTTATAATATAGTTAGATGGGGGACAAATTGAACTATAACATATTCAAAGGACATCCCCGTATCTCTACTAGACCCACAGTTACGAGCCTGCAAAATTGGGTCTAATACATTTCCTATGGAGGGGTTTGTTTGTTCACGTTTTGCTTAAATATTTGCGCTGTATTTTCGATCAAAAATAGGAAAATATCTGTAGTGCAGTGGTTATCACATCCGCCTAACTCCCGGAAGTCTACAGGTTCGAACCCGCGAAGTTTTTTTTTTGCTTAGGATATGTAAAGACCTTTAGAATTATCCGAACATTTGTGTCAAGGTCACATTATTTACATCCCCGTATCTCCACTAGACCCAGAGTCACGAGGCCGCAAAGTTGGGTCTAATGCAATTCCTATGGAGGGTTTGTTTGTTTACGTTCTGCTTAATTACTTGGCCCCTGTTTGTCGTAGCATTACGTTTATAGTATGGTTGGATGGGGGACAAATTGAACTATAACATACTCAAAGGACATCCCCGTATCTCTACTAGACCCAGAGTTACGAGGCTGCAAAGTTGGGTCTAATTCAATTCCTATGGAGGGTTTGCTTGTTTACGTTTTGCTTAATTACTTGGCCCCTGTTTGTCGCAGCCCTAAGTTTATAGTATGGTTGGATGGGGGACAAATTGAACTATAACATACTCAAAGGACATCCCCGTATCTCTAGTAGAAAAAGAGTTACGAGCCTGCAAAGTTTATTTTCAAAATCAAAAGTAACCTCCTAACAATAAGTGAGACAAAAAATAAGTTGACGACGATATTGAGGTAGCCTCAAGTTTAAAGTATCCTTGTATGGGGAGCAAAGAGTACTATAACATATCCAAAGGAGATCCCCGTATCTCTAATAGAACGAGAGTTATGAGCCTACAAAATTCAGTGCTAAAATCAGAAGTAACATAGCAAATATAAGTGAGACGATACCATACGTTGATGAACATTTTGCTTAATATCTCGGCCCCTGTTTGTCGTAGCCCTAGGTTCTTGGTATGGTTGGATGGGGGACAAATTGGACTATAACATACTCAAAGGACATCCCCCTATGTCTAGTAGAACCAGAGTTACGAGCCTCTAAAATTGGGTGTGACGCTATTTCTATGGCATGTTTTTGAATATTTAGCTTAATTTCTCGGCCCCTGTTTGACGCAACCCCAAACCTCTGGTATAGTAGGATGGGGGACAAATTGGACTATAACATACTCAAAGGTCATCCTCGAATCTCTAGTAGACACAGAGTTACGAGCCTGCAAAGTATAGTCTAATGCATTTCCTATGGAGGCGTTTGTTTCTTTACGTTTTGCTTAAGTACTCGGCCCCTGTTTGCCGTAGCCCAACGTTTTTAGTATGGTTGGATGGGAGACAAATTGGGCTATAACATACTCAAAGGACATTCCCGTATCTCTAGTAGAAACAGAGTTACGAGGCTTCAAAGTTGGGTCTAAAATGCAATTCCTATGGAGGGGTTGTTTGTTTACGTTTTGCTTAATTACTTGGCCCCTGTTTGTCGTAGCCCTAAGTTTATAGTATGGTTGGATGGGGGACAAATTTAACTATAACATACTCAAAGGACATCCCCGTATCTCTACTAGACCCACAGTTACGAGCCTTCAAAATTGGGTCTAATGCATTTCCTATGGAGTGGTTTGTTTGTTCACGTTTTGCTTAAATATTTGACTGTATTTTCGATCAACAATAGGAACATATCTGTAGTGCAGTGGTTATCACATCCTCCTCACTCCCGGAAGCCTACAGGTTCGAAACTGTGAAGTTTTTTTTTTTTTTGCTTAGGATATGTAAAGACCTTTAGAATTATCCGAACATTTGTGTCAAGGTCACATTATTTACATCCCCGTATCTCCACTAGACCCAGAGTTACGAGGCCGCAAAGTTTGGTCTAATGCAATTCCTATGGAGGGTTTGTTTGTTTACGTTCTGCTTAATTACTTGGCCCCTGTTTTTCGTAGCATTACGTTTATAGTATGGTTGGATGGGAGACAAATTGAACTATAACATACTCAAAGGACATCCTCGTATCTCTACTAGACCCAGAGTTACGAGGCTGCAAATTTGGGTCTAATTCAATTCCTATGGAGGGTTTGTTTGTTTACGTTTAGCTTAATTACTTGGCCCCTGTTTGTCGCAGCCCTAAGTTTATAGTATGGTTGGATGGGGGACAAATTGAACTATAACATACTCAAAGGACATCCCCGTATCTCTACTAGACCCAGAGTTACGAGGCTGCAAAGTTGGGTCTAATTCAATTCCTATGGAGGGTTTGTTTGTTTACGTTTCGCTTAATTACTTGGCCCCTGTTTGTCGCAACCCAAAGTCTTTAGTATAGTTAGATGGGGGACAAATTTAACTATAACATACTCAAAGGACATCGCCGTATCTCTACTAGACCCACAGTTACGAGCCTGCAAAATTGGGTCTAATGCATTTCCTATGGAGGGGTTTGTTTGTTCACGTTTTGCTTAAATATTTGGCCTGTATTTTCGATCAAAATATGAACATATCTGTAGTGCAGTGGTTATCACATCCGCCTCACTCACGGAAGTCTACAGGTTCGAAACTGCGAAGTTTTTTTTTTTTTTTGCTTGGGATATGTAAAGACCTTTATAATTATCCGAACATTTGTGTCAAGGTCACATTAATTACATCCCCGTATCTCTACTAGACCCAGAGTTACGAGGCCGCAAAGTTGGGTCTGATGCAATTCCTAAGGAGGGTTTGTTTGTTTACGTTCTGCTTAATTACTTGGCCCCTGTTTGTCGTAGCATTACGTTTATAGTAAGGTTGGATGGGGGACAAATTGAACTATAACATACTCAAAGGACATCCCCGTATCTCTACTAGACCCAGAATTACGAGGCTGCAAAGTTGGGTCTAATTCAATTCCTATGGAGGGTTTGTTTGTTTACGTTTTGCTTAAGTACTCGGCCCCTGTTTGTCGTAGCCCTAAGTTTACAGTATGGTTGGATGGGGGACAAATTGAACTATAACATGCTCAAAGGACATCCGCGTATCTCTAGTAGAAACAGAGTTACGAGGCTGCAAAGTTGGGTCTAAAATGCAATTCCTATGGAGGGGTTGTTTGTTTACGTTTTGCTTAATTACTTGGCCCCTGTTTGTCGTAGCCCTAGGTTTATAATATAGTTAGATGGGGGACAAATTGAACTATAACATATTCAAAGGACATCCCCGTATCTCTACTAGACCCACAGTTACGAGCCTGCAAAATTGGGTCTAATACATTTCCTATGGAGGGGTTTGTTTGTTCACGTTTTGCTTAAATATTTGCGCTGTATTTTCGATCATAAATAGGAAAATATCTGTAGTGCAGTGGTTATCACATCCGCCTCACTCCCGGAAGTCTACAGGTTCGAACCCGCGAAGTTTTTTTTTTTTGCTTAGGATATGTAAAGACCTTTAGAATTATCCGAACATTTGTGTCAAGGTCACATTATTTACATCCCCGTATCTCCACTAGACCCAGAGTTACGAGGCAGCAAAGTTGGGTCTAATGCAATTCCTATGGAGGGTTTGTTTGTTTACGTTCTGCTTAATTACTTGGCCCCTGTTTGTCGTAGCATTACGTTTATAGTATGGTTGGATGGGGGACAAATTGAACTATAACATACTCAAAGGACATCCCCGTATCTCTACTAGACCCAGAGTTACGAGGCTGCAAAGTTGGGTCTAATTCAATTCCTATGGAGGGTTTGTTTGTTTACGTTTCGCTTAATTACTTGGCCCCTGTTTGTCGCAGCCCAAAGTCTTTAGCATAGTTAGATGGGGGACAAATTTAACTATAACATACTCAAAGGACATCCCCGTATCTCTACTAGACCCACAGTTACAAGCCTGCAAAATTGGGTCTAATGCATTTCCTATGGAGGGGTTTGTTTGTTCACGTTTTGCATAAATATTTGGCCTGTACTTTCGATCGAAATTAAGAACGTATCTGTAGTGCAGTGGTTATCACATCCACCTCACTCCCGGAAGTCTACAGGTTCGAAACCGCGAAGTTTTTTTTTTTTTTTTTGCCTGGGATATGTAAAGACCTTTATAATTATCCGAACATTTGTGTCAAGGTCACATTATTTACATCCCCGTATCTCTACTAGACCCAGAGTTACGAGGCCGCAAAGTTGGGTCTAATGCAATTCCTAAGGAGGGTTTGTTTGTTTACGTTTTGCTTAATTACTTGGCCCCTGTTTGTCGTAGCCCTAAGTTTATAGTATGGTTGGATGGGGGACAAATTGAACTATAACATATTCAAAGGACATCCCCGTATCTCTACTAGACCCAGAGTTACGAGGCTGCAAAATTGGGTCTAATTCAATTCCTATGGAGGGTTTGTTTGTTTACGTTCTGCTTAATTCCTTGGCCCCTGTTTGTCGTAGCATTACGTTTATAGTATGGTTGGATGGGGGACAAATTGAACTATAACATACTCAAAGGACATCCCCGTATCTCTAGTAGAAACAGAGTTACGAGGCTGAAAATTTGGGTCTAAAATGCAATTCCTATGGAGGGGTTGTTTGTTTACGTTTTGCCAGGGTTTTGCTTAATTACTTGGCCCCTGTTTGACGTAGCCCTAAGTTTATAGTATAGTTAGATGGGGGACAAATTTATCTATAACATACTCAAAGGACATCCCCGTATCTCTACTAGACCCAGAGTTACGAGGCTGCAAATTTGGGTCTAATTCAATTCCTATGGAGGGTTTGTTTGTTTATGTTTTGCTTAAGTACTCGGCCCCTGTTTGTCGTAGCCCTAAGTTTATAGTATGGTTGGATGGGGGACAAATTGAACTATAACATACTCAAAGGACATCCCCGTATCTCTACTAGACCCACAGTTACGAGCCTGCAAAATTGGGTCTAATGCATTTCCTATGGAAGGGTTTGTTTGTTCACGTTTTGCTTAAATATTGGACCTGTATTTTCGATCAAAAATAAGAACATATCTGTAGTGCAGTGGTTATCACATCCGCCTCACTCCCGGAAGGCCACAGGTTCGAAACCGCGAAGTTTTTTATATTTGCTTGGAATATGTAAAGACCTTTATAATTATCCGAACATTTGTGTCCAGGTCACATTATTTACATCCCCGTATCTCTGGTAGAAATAGAGTTCCGAGCCTCCAAAATTTAGTTTAACGCATTTCCTATGGAGGGGTTTGTTTGTTTATGTTTTGCTTAAGTACTCGGCCCCTGTTTGTCGTAGCCCTAAGTTTATAGTATGGTTGGATGGGGGACAAATTGAACTATAACATATTCAAAGGACATCCCCGTATCTCTACTAGACCCACAGTTACGAGCCTGCAAAATTGGGTCTAATGCATTTCCTATGGAGGGGTTTGTTTGTTCACGTTTTGCTTAAATATTTGGCCTGTATTTTCGGTCAAAATATGAACGTATCTGTAGTGCAGTGGTTATCACATCCGCCTCGCTCCCGGAAGTCTACAGGTTCGAAACTGCGAAGTTTATTTATTTTTTTTTTGCTTGGGATATGTAAAGACCTTTATAATTATCCGAACATTTGTGTCAAGGTCACATTAATTACATCCCCGTATCTCTACTAGACCCAGAGTTACGAGGCCGCAAAGTTGGGTCTAATTCAATTCCTATGGAGGGTTTGTTTGTTTACGTTTTGCTTAAGTACTCGGCCCCTGTTTGTCGTAGCCCTAAGTTTATAGTATGGTTGGATGGGGGACAAATTGAACTATAACATGCTCAAAGGACATCCGCGTATCTCTAGTAGAAACAGAGTTACGAGGCTGCAAAGTTGGGTCTATAATGCAATTCCTATGGAGGGGTTGTTTGTTTACGTTTTGCTTAATTACTTGGCCCCTGTTTGTCGTAGCCCTAGGTTTATAATATAGTTAGATGGGGGACAAATTGAACTATAACATATTCAAAGGACATCCCCGTATCTCTACTAGACCCACAGTTACGAGCCTGCAAAATTGGGTCTAATACATTTCCTATGGAGGGGTTTGTTTGTTCACGTTTTGCTTAAATATTTGCGCTGTATTTTCGATAAAAAATAGGAAAATATCTGTAGTGCAGTGGTTATCACATCCGCCTCACTCCCGGAAGTCTACAGGTTCGAACCCGCGAAGTTCTTTTTTTTTTTGCTTAGGATATGTAAAGACCTTTAGAATTATCCGAACATTTGTGTCAAGGTCACATTATTTACATCCCCGTATCTCCACTAGACCCAGAGTTACGAGGCCGCAAAGTTGGGTCTAATGCAATTCCTATGGAGGGTTTGTTTGTTTACGTTCTGCTTAATTACTTGGCCCCTGTTTGTCGTAGCATTACGTTTATAGTATGGTTGGATGGGGGACAAATTGAACTATAACATACTCAAAGGACATCCCCGTATCTCTACTAGACCCAGAGTTACGAGGCTGCAAAGTTGGGTCTAATTCAATTCCTATGGAGGGTTTGTTTGTTTACGTTTTGCTTAAGTACTCGGCCCCTGTTTGTCGTAGCCCTAAGTTTATAATATGGTTGGAAGGGGGACAAATTGGACTATAACATACTCAAAGGACATCCCCGTATCTCTACTAGACCCACAGTTACGAGCCTGCAAAATTGGGTCTAATGCATTTCCTATGGAGGGGTTTGTTTGTTCACGTTTTGCTTAAATATTGGACCTGTATTTTCGATCAAAAACAGGAACATATCTGTAGTGCTGTGGTTATCACATCCGCCTCACTCCCGGAAGGCCACAGGTTCGAAACCGCGAAGTTTTTTATATTTGCTTGGAATATGTAAAGACCTTTAGAATTATCCGAACATTTGTGTCCAGGTCACATTATTTACATCCCCGTATCTCTGGTAGAAATAGAGTTCCGAGCCTCCAAAATTTAGTTTAACGCATTTCCTATGGAGGGGTTTGTTTCTTTACGTTTTGCTTAAGTACTCGGCCCCAGTTTGTCGTAGCCCAAAGTTTTTAGTATGGTTAGATGGGGGACAAATTGGGCTATAACATACTCAAAGGACATCCCCGTATCTCTAGTAGAAACAGAGTTACGAGACTGCAAAATTGGGTCTAAAATGCAATTCCTATGGAGGGGTTGTTTGTTTACGTTTTGCTTAAGTACTCGGCCCCTGTTTGTCGTAGCCCTAAGTTTATAATATGGTTGGAAGGGGGACAAATTGGACTATAACATACTCAAAGGACATCCCCGTATCTCTACTAGACCCACAGTTACGAGCCTGCAAAATTGGGTCTAATGCATTTCCTATGGAGGGGTTTGTTTGTTCACGTTTTGCTTAAATATTTGGCCTGTATTTTCGATCAATAACAGGAACATATCTGTAGTGCAGTGGTTATCACATCCGCCTCACTCCCGGAAGTCTACAGGTTCGAAACCGCGAAGTTTTTTTTTTTTGCTTAGGATATGTAAAGACCTTTAGAATTATCCGAACATTTGTGTCAAGGTCACATTATTTACATCCCCGTATCTCCACTAGACCCAGAGTTACGAGGCCGCAAAGTTGGGTCTAATGCAATTCCTATGGAGGGTTTGTTTGTTTACGTTCTGCTTAATTCCTTGGCCCCTGTTTGTCGTAGCATTACGTTTATAGTATGGTTGGATGGGGGACAAATTGAACTATAACATACTCAAAGGACATCCCCGTATCTCTACTAGACCCAGAGTTACGAGGCTGCAAAGTTGGGTCTAATTCAATTCCTATGGAGGGTTTGTTTGTTTACGTTCTGCTTAATTCCTTGGCCCCTGTTTGTCGTAGCATTACGTTTATAGTATGGTTGGATGGGGGACAAATTGAACTATAACATACTCAAAGGACATCCCCGTATCTCTATTAGACCCAGAGTTACGAGGCTGCAAAGTTGGGTCTAATTCAATTCCTATGGAGGGTTTGTTTGTTTACGTTTTGCTTAAGTACTCGGCCCCTGTTTGTCGTAGCCCTAAGTTTATAATATGGTTGGATGGGGGACAAATTGGACTATAACATACTCAAAGGACATCCCCGTATCTCTACTAGACCCACAGTTACGAGCCTGCAAAATTGGGTCTAATGCATTTCCTATGGAGGGGTTTGTTTGTTCACGTTTTGCTTAAATATTTGGCCTGTATTTTCGATCAAAAACAGGAACATATCTGTAGTGCAGTGTTTATCACATCCGCCTCACTCCCGGAAGTCTACAGGTTCGAAACCGCGAAGTTTTTTTTTTTTTTTTTTGCTTAGGATATGTAAAGACCTTTAGAATTATCCGAACATTTGTGTCAAGGTCACATTATTTACATCCCCGTATCTCCACTAGACCCAGAGTTACGAGGCCGCAAAGTTTGGTCTAATGCAATTCCTATGGAGGGTTTGTTTGTTTACGTTCTGCTTAATTCCTTGGCCCCTGTTTGTCGTAGCATTACGTTTATAGTATGGTTGGATGGGGCACAAATTGAACTATAACATACTCAAAGGACATCCCCGTATCTCTACTAGACCCAGAGTTACGAGGCTGCAAAGTTGGGTCTAATTCAATTCCTATGGAGGGTTTGTTTGTTTACGTTTTGCTTAAGTACTCGGCCCCTGTTTGTCGTAGCCCTAAGTTTATAGTATGGTTGGATGGGGGACAAATTGAACTATAACATACTCAAAGGACATCCCCGTATCTCTACTAGACCCACAGTTACGAGCCTGCAAAATTGGGTCTAATGCATTTCCTATGGAAGGGTTTGTTTGTTCACGTTTTGCTTAAATATTGGACCTGCATTTTCGATCAAAAATAAGTACATATCTGTAGTGCAGTGGTTATCACATCCGCCTCACTCCCGGAAGGCCACAGGTTCGAAACCGCGAAGTTTTTTATATTTGCTTGGAATATGTAAAGACCTTTATAATTATCCGAACATTTGTGTCAAGGTCACATTATTTACATCCCCGTATCTCTGGTAGAAATAGAGTTCCGAGCCTCCAAAATTTAGTTTAACGCATTTCCTATGGAGGGGTTTGTTTCTTTACGTTTTGCTTAAGTACTCGGCCCCAGTTTGTCGTAGCCCAAAGTTTTTAGTATGGTTAGATGGGGGACAAATTGGGCTATAACATACTCAAAGGACATCCCCGTATCTCTAGTAGAAAAAGAGTTACGAGCCTGCAAAGTTTATTTTCAAAATCAAAAGTAACCTCCTAACAATAAGTGAGACAAAAAAAAAGTTGACGAAGATATTGAGGTAGCCTCAAGTTTAAAGTATCCTTGTATGGGGAGCAAAGAGTACTATAACATATCCAAAGGAGATCCCCGTATCTCTAATAGAACGAGAGTTATGAGCCTACAAAGTTCAGTGCTAAAATCAGAAGTAACATAGCAAATATAAGTGAGACGATACCATACGTTGACGAACATTTTGCTTAAGTACTCGGCCCCTGTTTGCCGTAGCCCAAAGTTTTTAGTATGGTTGGATGGGGGACAAATTGGGCTATAACATACTCAAAGGACATTCCCGTATCTCTAGTAGAAACAGAGTTACGAGGCCGCAAAGTTGGGTCTAATGCAATTCCTATGGAGGGTTTGTTTGTTTACGTTCTGCTTAATTCCTTGGCCCGTGTTTGTCGTAGCATTACGTTTATAGTATGGTTGGATGGGGGACAAATTGAACTACAACATACTCAAAGGACATCCCCGTATCTCTACTAGACCCAGGGTTACGAGGCTGCAAAGTTGGGTCTAATTCAATTCCTATGGAGGGTTTGTTTGTTTACGTTTTGCTTAAGTACTCGGCCCCTGTTTGTCGTAGCCCTAAGTTTATAATATGGTTGGATGGGGGACAAATTGGACTATAACATACTCAAAGGACATCCCCGTATCTCTACTAGACCCACAGTTACGAGCCTGCAAAATTGGGTCTAATGCATTTCCTATGGAGTGGTTTGTTTGTTCACGTTTTGCTTAAATATTTGACTGTATTTTCGATCAACAATAGGAACATATCTGTAGTGCAGTGGTTATCACATCCGCCTCACTCCCGGAAGCCTCCAGGTTCGAAACTGCGAAGTTTTTTTTTTTTTTTTTACTTAGGATATGTAAAGACCTTTAGAATTATCCGAACATTTGTGTCAAGGTCACATTATTTACATCCCCGTATCTCCACTAGACCCAGAGTTACGAGGCCGCAAAGTTTGGTCTAATGCAATTCCTATGGAGGGTTTGTTTGTTTACGTTCTGCTTAATTACTTGGCCCCTGTTTGTCGTAGCATTACGTTTATAGTATGGTTGGATGGGGGACAAATTGAACTATAACATACTCAAAGGACATCCCCGTATCTCTACTAGACCCAGGGTTACGAGGCTGCAAAGTTGGGTCTAATTCAATTCCTATGGAGGGTTTGTTTGTTTACGTTTTGCTTAAGTACTCGGCCCCTGTTTGTCGTAGCCCTAAGTTTATAATATGGTTGGATGGGGGACAAATTGGACTATAACATACTCAAAGGACATCCCCGTATCTCTACTAGACCCACAGTTACGAGCCTGCAAAATTGGGTCTAATGCATTTCCTATGGAGGGGTTTGTTTGTTCACGTTTTGATTAAATATTTGACCTGTATTTTCGATCAAAATCAGGAACATATCTATAGTGCAGTGGTTATCACACCCGCCTCACTCCCGGAAGTCTACAGGTTCGAAACCGCGAAGTTTTTTTTTTTTTTGCTTAGGATATGTAAAGACCTTTAGAATTATCCGAACATTTGTGTCAAGGTCACATTATTTACATCCCCGTATCTCCACTAGACCCAGAGTTACGAGGCCGCAAAGTTTGGTCTAATGCAATTCCTATGGAGGGTTTGTTTGTTTACGTTCTGCTTAATTACTTGGCCCCTGTTTTTCGTAGCATTACGTTTATAGTATGGCTGGATGGGAGACAAATTGAACTATAACATACTCAAGGGACATCCTCGTATCTCTACTAGACCCAGAGTTACGAGGCTGCAAATTTGGGTCTAATTCAATTCCTATGGAGGGTTTGTTTGTTTACGTTTAGCTTAATTACTTGGCCCCTGTTTGTCGCAGCCCTAAGTTTATAGTATGGTTGGATGGGGGACAAATTGAACTATAACATACTCAAAGGACATCGCCGTATCTCTACTAGACCCACAGTTACGAGCCTGCAAAATTGGGTCTAATGCATTTCCTATGGAGGGGTTTGTTTGTTCACGTTTTGCTTAAATATTTGGCCTGTATTTTCGATCAAAATATGAACGTATCTGTAGTGCAGTGGTTATCACATCCGCCTCGCTCCCGGAAGTCTACAGGTTCGAAACTGCGAAGTTTATTTATTTTTTTTTTGCTTGGGATATGTAAAGACCTTTAGAATTATCCGAACATTTGTGTCAAGGTCACATTAATTACATCCCCGTATCTCTACTAGACCCAGAGTTACGAGGCCGCAAAGTTTGGTCTAATGCAATTCCTATGGAGGGTTTGTTTGTTTACGTTCTGCTTAAGTACTCGGCCCCTGTTTGTCGTAGCCCTAAGTTTATAATATGGTTGGAAGGGGGACAAATTGGACTATAACATACTCAAAGGACATCCCCGTATCTCTACTAGACCCACAGTTACGAGCCTGCAAAATTGGGTCTAATGCATTTCCTATGGAGGGGTTTGTTTGTTCACGTTTTGCTTAAATATTTGGCCTGTATTTTCGATCAATAACAGGTACATATCTGTAGTGCAGTGGTTATCACATCCGCCTCACTCCCGGAAGTCTACAGGTTCGAAACCGCGAAGTTTTTTTTTTTTGCTTAGGATATGTAAAGACCTTTAGAATTATCCGAACATTTGTGTCAAGGTCACATTATTTACATCCCCGTATCTCCACTAGACCCAGAGTTACGAGGCCGCAAAGTTGGGTCTAATGCAATTCCTATGGAGGGTTTGTTTGTTTACGTTCTGCTTAATTCCTTGGCCCCTGTTTGTCGTAGCATTACGTTTATAGTATGGTTGGATGGGGGACAAATTGAACTATAACATACTCAAAGGACATCCCCGTATCTCTACTAGACCCAGAGTTACGAGGCTGCAAAGTTGGGTCTAATTCAATTCCTATGGAGGGTTTGTTTGTTTACGTTCTGCTTAATTCCTTGGCCCCTGTTTGTCGTAGCATTACGTTTATAGTATGGTTGGATGGGGGACAAATTGAACTATAACATACTCAAAGGACATCCCCGTATCTCTATTAGACCCAGAGTTACGAGGCTGCAAAGTTGGGTCTAATTCAATTCCTATGGAGGGTTTGTTTGTTTACGTTTTGCTTAAGTACTCGGCCCCTGTTTGTCGTAGCCCTAAGTTTATAATATGGTTGGATGGGGGACAAATTGGACTATAACATACTCAAAGGACATCCCCGTATCTCTACTAGACCCACAGTTACGAGCCTGCAAAATTGGGTCTAATGCATTTCCTATGGAGGGGTTTGTTTGTTCACGTTTTGCTTAAATATTTGGCCTGTATTTTCGATCAAAAACAGGAACATATCTGTAGTGCAGTGGTTATCACATCCGCCTCACTCCCGGAAGTCTACAGGTTCGAAACCGCGAAGTTTTTTTTTTTTTTTTTGCTTAGGATATGTAAAGACCTTTAGAATTATCCGAACATTTGTGTCAAGGTCACATTATTTACATCCCCGTATCTCCACTAGACCCAGAGTTACGAGGCCGCAAAGTTTGGTCTAATGCAATTCCTATGGAGGGTTTGTTTGTTTACGTTCTGCTTAATTCCTTGGCCCCTGTTTGTCGTAGCATTACGTTTATAGTATGGTTGGATGGGGCACAAATTGAACTATAACATACTCAAAGGACATCCCCGTATCTCTACTAGACCCAGAGTTACGAGGCTGCAAAGTTGGGTCTAATTCAATTCCTATGGAGGGTTTGTTTGTTTACGTTTTGCTTAAGTACTCGGCCCCTGTTTGTCGTAGCCCTAAGTTTATAGTATGGTTGGATGGGGGACAAATTGAACTATAACATACTCAAAGGACATCCCCGTATCTCTACTAGACCCACAGTTACGAGCCTGCAAAATTGGGTCTAATGCATTTCCTATGGAAGGGTTTGTTTGTTCACGTTTTGCTTAAATATTGGACCTGCATTTTCGATCAAAAATAAGTACATATCTGTAGTGCAGTGGTTATCACATCCGCCTCACTCCCGGAAGGCCACAGGTTCGAAACCGCGAAGTTTTTTATATTTGCTTGGAATATGTAAAGACCTTTATAATTATCCGAACATTTGTGTCAAGGTCACATTATTTACATCCCCGTATCTCTGGTAGAAATAGAGTTCCGAGCCTCCAAAATTTAGTTTAACGCATTTCCTATGGAGGGGTTTGTTTCTTTACGTTTTGCTTAAGTACTCGGCCCCAGTTTGTCGTAGCCCAAAGTTTTTAGTATGGTTAGATGGGGGACAAATTGGGCTATAACATACTCAAAGGACATCCCCGTATCTCTAGTAGAAAAAGAGTTACGAGCCTGCAAAGTTTATTTTCAAAATCAAAAGTAACCTCCTAACAATAAGTGAGACAAAAAAAAAGTTGACGAAGATATTGAGGTAGCCTCAAGTTTAAAGTATCCTTGTATGGGGAGCAAAGAGTACTATAACATATCCAAAGGAGATCCCCGTATCTCTAATAGAACGAGAGTTATGAGCCTACAAAGTTCAGTGCTAAAATCAGAAGTAACATAGCAAATATAAGTGAGACGATACCATACGTTGACGAACATTTTGCTTAAGTACTCGGCCCCTGTTTGCCGTAGCCCAAAGTTTTTAGTATGGTTGGATGGGGGACAAATTGGGCTATAACATACTCAAAGGACATTCCCGTATCTCTAGTAGAAACAGAGTTACGAGGCCGCAAAGTTGGGTCTAATGCAATTCCTATGGAGGGTTTGTTTGTTTACGTTCTGCTTAATTCCTTGGCCCGTGTTTGTCGTAGCATTACGTTTATAGTATGGTTGGATGGGGGACAAATTGAACTACAACATACTCAAAGGACATCCCCGTATCTCTACTAGACCCAGGGTTACGAGGCTGCAAAGTTGGGTCTAATTCAATTCCTATGGAGGGTTTGTTTGTTTACGTTTTGCTTAAGTACTCGGCCCCTGTTTGTCGTAGCCCTAAGTTTATAATATGGTTGGATGGGGGACAAATTGGACTATAACATACTCAAAGGACATCCCCGTATCTCTACTAGACCCACAGTTACGAGCCTGCAAAATTGGGTCTAATGCATTTCCTATGGAGTGGTTTGTTTGTTCACGTTTTGCTTAAATAATTGACTGTATTTTCGATCAACAATAGGAACATATCTGTAGTGCAGTGGTTATCACATCCGCCTCACTCCCGGAAGCCTCCAGGTTCGAAACTGCGAAGTTTTTTTTTTTTTTTTTACTTAGGATATGTAAAGACCTTTAGAATTATCCGAACATTTGTGTCAAGGTCACATTATTTACATCCCCGTATCTCCACTAGACCCAGAGTTACGAGGCCGCAAAGTTTGGTCTAATGCAATTCCTATGGAGGGTTTGTTTGTTTACGTTCTGCTTAATTACTTGGCCCCTGTTTGTCGTAGCATTACGTTTATAGTATGGTTGGATGGGGGACAAATTGAACTATAACATACTCAAAGGACATCCCCGTATCTCTACTAGACCCAGGGTTACGAGGCTGCAAAGTTGGGTCTAATTCAATTCCTATGGAGGGTTTGTTTGTTTACGTTTTGCTTAAGTACTCGGCCCCTGTTTGTCGTAGCCCTAAGTTTATAATATGGTTGGATGGGGGACAAATTGGACTATAACATACTCAAAGGACATCCCCGTATCTCTACTAGACCCACAGTTACGAGCCTGCAAAATTGGGTCTAATGCATTTCCTATGGAGGGGTTTGTTTGTTCACGTTTTGATTAAATATTTGACCTGTATTTTCGATCAAAATCAGGAACATATCTATAGTGCAGTGGTTATCACACCCGCCTCACTCCCGGAAGTCTACAGGTTCGAAACCGCGAAGTTTTTTTTTTTTTTGCTTAGGATATGTAAAGACCTTTAGAATTATCCGAACATTTGTGTCAAGGTCACATTATTTACATCCCCGTATCTCCACTAGACCCAGAGTTACGAGGCCGCAAAGTTTGGTCTAATGCAATTCCTATGGAGGGTTTGTTTGTTTACGTTCTGCTTAATTACTTGGCCCCTGTTTTTCGTAGCATTACGTTTATAGTATGGCTGGATGGGAGACAAATTGAACTATAACATACTCAAGGGACATCCTCGTATCTCTACTAGACCCAGAGTTACGAGGCTGCAAATTTGGGTCTAATTCAATTCCTATGGAGGGTTTGTTTGTTTACGTTTAGCTTAATTACTTGGCCCCTGTTTGTCGCAGCCCTAAGTTTATAGTATGGTTGGATGGGGGACAAATTGAACTATAACATACTCAAAGGACATCGCCGTATCTCTACTAGACCCACAGTTACGAGCCTGCAAAATTGGGTCTAATGCATTTCCTATGGAGGGGTTTGTTTGTTCACGTTTTGCTTAAATATTTGGCCTGTATTTTCGATCAAAATATGAACGTATCTGTAGTGCAGTGGTTATCACATCCGCCTCGCTCCCGGAAGTCTACAGGTTCGAAACTGCGAAGTTTATTTATTTTTTTTTTGCTTGTGATATGTAAAGACCTTTAGAATTATCCGAACATTTGTGTCAAGGTTACATTAATTACATCCCCGTATCTCTACTAGACCCAGAGTTACGAGGCCGCAAAGTTTGGTCTAATGCAATTCCTATGGAGGGTTTGTTTGTTTACGTTCTGCTTAATTACTTGGCCCCTGTTTGTCGTAGCATTACGTTTATAGTATGGTTGGATGGGGGACAAATTGAACTATAACATACTCAAAGGACATCCCCGTATCTCTACTAGACCCAGGGTTACGAGGCTGCAAAGTTGGGTCTAATTCAATTCCTATGGAGGGTTTGTTTGTTTACGTTTTGCTTAAGTACTCGGCCCCTGTTTGTCGTAGCCCTAAGTTTATAATATGGTTGGATGGGGGACAAATTGGACTATAACATACTCAAAGGACATCCCCGTATCTCTACTAGACCCACAGTTACGAGCCTGCAAAATTGGGTCTAATGCATTTCCTATGGAGGGGTTTGTTTGTTCACGTTTTGATTAAATATTTGACCTGTATTTTCGATCAAAAACAGGAACATATCTGTAGTGCAGTGGTTATCACATCCGCCTCACTCCCGGAAGTCTACAGGTTCGAAACCGCGAAGTTTTTTTTTTTTTGCTTAGGATATGTAAAGACCTTTAGAATTATCCGAACATTTGTGTCAAGGTCACATTATTTACATCCCCGTATCTCCACTAGACCCAGAGTTACGAGGCCGCAAAGTTTGGTCTAATGCAATTCCTATGGAGGGTTTGTTTGTTTACGTTCTGCTTAATTACTTGGCCCCTGTTTTTCGTAGCATTACGTTTATAGTATGGTTGGATGGGAGACAAATTGAACTATAACATACTCAAAGGACATCCTCGTATCTCTACTAGACCCAGAGTTACGAGGCTGCAAATTTGGGTCTAATTCAATTCCTATGGAGGGTTTGTTTGTTTACGTTTAGCTTAATTACTTGGCCCCTGTTTGTCGCAGCCCTAAGTTTATAGTATGGTTGGATGGGGGACAAATTTAACTATAACATACTCAAAGGACATCCCCGTATCTCTACTAGACCCACAGTTACGAGCCTGCAAAATTGGGTCTAATGCATTTCCTATGGAGTGGTTTGTTTGTTCACGTTTTGCTTAAATATTTGACTGTATTTTCGATCAATAATAGGAACATATCTGTAGTGCAGTGGTTATCACATCTGCCTCACTCCCGGAAGCCTACAGGTTCGAAACTGCGAAGTTTTTTTTTTTTTTATTTACTTAGGATACGTAAAGACCTTTAGAATTATCCGAACATTTGTGTCAAGGTCACATTATTTACATCCCCGTATCTCCACTAGACCCAGAGTTACGAGGCCGCAAAGTTTGGTCTAATGCAATTCCTATGGAGGGTTTGTTTGTTTACGTTCTGCTTAATTACTTGGCCCCTGTTTTTCGTAGCATTACGTTTATAGTATGGTTGAATGGGAGACAAATTGAACTATAACATACTCAAAGGACATCCTCGTATCTCTACTAGACCCAGAGTTACGAGGCTGCAAATTTGGGTCTAATTCAATTCCTATGGAGGGTTTGTTTGTTTACGTTTAGCTTTATTACTTGGCCCCTGTTTGTCGCAGCCCTAAGTTTATAGTATGGTTGGATGGGGGACAAATTGGACTATAACATACTCAAAGGACATCGCCGTATCTCTACTAGACCCACAGTTACGAGCCTGCAAAATTGGGTCTAATGCATTTCCTATGGAGGGGTTTGTTTGTTCACGTTTTGCTTAAATATTTGGCCTGTATTTTCGATCAAAATATGAACGTATCTGTAGTGCAGTGGTTATCACATCCGCCTCGCTCCCGGAAGTCTACAGGTTCGAAACTGCGAAGTTTATTTATTTTTTTTTTGCTTGGGATATGTAAAGACCTTTATAATTATCCGAACATTTGTGTCAAGGTCACATTAATTACATCCCCGTATCTCTACTAGACCCAGAGTTACGAGGCCGCAAAGTTGGGTCTAATGCAATTCCTATGGAGGGTTTGTTTGTTTACGTTCTGCTTAATTACTTGTCCCCTGTTTGTCGTAGCATTACGTTTATAGTATGGTTGGATGGGGGACAAATTGAACTATAACATACTCAAAGGACATCCCCGTATCTCTACTAGACCCAGAGGTACGAGGCTGCAAAGTTGGGTCTAATTCAATTCCTATGGAGGGTTTGTTTGTTTACGTTTTGCTTAATTACTTGGCCCCTGTTTGTCGCAGCCCTAAGTTTATAGTATGGTTGGATGGGGGACAAATTGAACTATAACATACTCAAAGGACATCCCCGTATCTCTACTAGACCCAGAGTTACGAGGCTGCAAAGTTGGGTCTAATTCAATTCCTATGGAGGGTTTGTTTGTTTACGTTTTGCTTAAGTACTCGGCCCCTGTTTGTCGTAGCCCTAAGTTTATAATATGGTTGGATGGGGAACAAATTGGACTATAACATACTCAAAGAACATCCCCGTATCTCTACTAGACCCACAGTTACGAGCCTGCAAAAATGGGTCTAATGCATTTCCTATGGAGGGGTTTGTTTGTTCACGTTTTGCTTAAATATTTGGCCTGTATTTTCGATCAAAAACAGGAACATATCTGTAGTGCAGTGGTTATCACATCCGCCTCACTCCCGGAAGTCTACAGGTTCGAAACCGTGAAGTTTTTTTTTTTTTTTTTGCTTAGGATATGTAAAGACCTTTAGATTTATCCGAACATTTGTGTCAAGGTCACATTATTTACATCCCCGTATCTCCACTAGACCCAGAGTTACGAGGCCGCAAAGTTGGGTCTAATGCAATTCCTATGGAGGGTTTGTTTGTTTACGTTCTGCTTAATTCCTTGGCCCCTGTTTGTCGTAGCATTACGTTTATAGTATGGTTGGATGGGGGACAAATTGAACTATAACATACTCAAAGGACATCCCCGTATCTCTACTAGACCCAGAGTTACGAGGCTGCAAAGTTGGGTCTAATTCAATTCCTATGGAGGGTTTGTTTGTTTACGTTTTGCTTAAGTACTCGGCCCCTGTTTGTCGTAGCCCTAAGTTTATAATATGGTTGGATGGGGGACAAATTGGACTATAACATACTCAAAGGACATCCCCGTATCTCTAGTAGAAACAGAGTTACGAGGCTGCAAAGTTGGGTCTAAAATGCAATTCCTATGGAGGGGTTGTTTGTTTACGTTTTGCTTAATTACTTGGCCCCTGTTTGACGTAGCCCTAAGTTTATAGTATAGTTAGATGGGGGACAAATTTAACTATAACATACTCAAAGGACATCCCCGTATCTCTACTAGACCCACAGTTACGAGCCTGCAAAATTGGGTCTAATGCATTTCCTATGGAAGGGTTTGTTTGTTCATGTTTTGCTTAAATATTGGACCTGTATTTTCGATCAAAAATAAGAACATATCTGTAGTGCAGTGGTTATCACATCCGCCTCACTCCCGGAAGGCCACAGGTTCGAAACCGCAAAGTTTTTTATATTTGCTTGGAATATGTAAAGACCTTTATAATTATCCGAACATTTGTGTCAAGGTCACATTATTTACATCCCCGTATCTCTGGTAGAAATAGAGTTCCGAGCCTCCAAAATTTAGTTTAACGCATTTCCTATGGAGGGGTTTGTTTCTTTACGTTTTTCTTAAGTACTCGGCCCCTGTTTGTCGTAGCCCTAAGTTTATAATATGGTTGGATGGGGGACAAATTGGACTATAACATACTCAAAGGACATCCCCGTATCTCTAGTAGAAAAAGAGTTACGAGCCTGCAAAGTTTATTTTCAAAATCAAAAGTAACCTCCTAACAATAAGTGAGACAAAAAAAAGTTGACGAAGATATTGAGGTAGCCTCAAGTTTAAAGTATCCTTGTATGGGGAGCAAAGAGTACTATAACATATCCAAAGGAGATCCCCGTATCTCTAATAGAACGAGAGTTATGAGCCTACAAAGTTCAGTGCTAAAATCAGAAGTAACATAGCAAATATAAGTGAGACGATACCATACGTTGACGAACATTTTGCTTAAGTACTCGGCCCCTGTTTGCCGTAGCCCAAAGTTTTTAGTATGGTTGGATGGGGGACAAATTGGGCTATAACATACTCAAAGGACATCCCCGTATCTCTAGTAGAAACAGAGTTACGAGGCTGCAAAGTTGGGTCTAAAATGCAATTCCTATGGAGGGGTTGTTTGTTTACGTTTTGCTTAATTACTTGGCCCCTGTTTGTCGTAGCCCTAAGTTTATAGTATGGTTGGATGGGGGACAAATTTAACTATAACATACTCAAAGGACATCCCCGTATCTCTACTAGACCCACAGTTACGAGCCTGCAAATTTGGGTCTAATGCATTTCCTATGGAGGGGTTTGTTTGTTCACGTTTTGCTTAAATATTTGGCCTGTATTTTCGATCCAAAACAGGAACATATCTGTAGTGCAGTGGTTATCACATCCGCCTCACTCACGGAAGTCTACCGGTTCGAAACCGTGATTTTTTTTTTTTTTTTTTGCTTAGGATATGTAAAGACCTTTAGAATTATCCGAACATTTGTGTCAAGGTCACATTATTTACATCCCCGTATCTCCACTAGACCCAGAGTTACGAGGCCGCAAAGTTGGGTCTAATGCAATTCCTATGGAGGGTTTGTTTGTTTACGTTCTGCTTAATTACTTGGCCCCTGTTTGTCGTAGCATTACGTTTATAGTATGGTCGGATGGGGGACAAATTTAACTATAACATACTCAAAGGACATCCCCGTATCTCTACTAGACCCAGAGTTACGAGGCTGCAAAGTTGGGTCTAATTCAATTCCTATGGAGGGTTTTTTTGTTTACGTTTTGCTTAAGTACTCGGCCCCTGTTTGTCGTAGCCCTATGTTTATAGTATGGTTGGATGGGGGACAAATTGAACTATAACATACTCAAAGGACATCCCCGTATCTCTACTAGACCCAGAGTTACGAGCCTGCAAAATTGGGTCTAATGCATTTCCTATGGAGGGTTTGTTTGTTTACGTTTTGCTTAAGTACTCGGCCCCTGTTTGTCATAGCCCTATGTTTATAGTATGGTTGGATGGGGGACAAATTGAACTATAACATACTCAAAGGACATCCCCGTATCTCTACTAGACCCACAGTTACGAGCCTGCAAAATTGGGTCTAATGCATTTCCTATGGAGGGGTTTGTTTGTTCACTTTTTGCATAAATATTTGTCCTGTATTTTCGATCGAAAATAAGAACGTATCTGTAGTGCAGTGGTTATCACATCCACCTCACTCCCGGAAGTCTACAGGTTCGAAACCGCGAGGTTTTTTTTTTTTTTTTCCTTGGGATATGTAAAGACCTTTATAATTATCCGAACATTTGTGTCAAGGTCACATTATTTACATCCCCGTATCTCTACTAGACCCAGAGTTACGAGGCCGCAAAGTTGGGTCTAATGCAATTCCTAAGGAGGGTTTGTTTGTTTACGTTCTGCTTAATTACTTGGCCCCTGTTTGTCGTAGCATTACGTTTATAGTAAGGTTGGATGGGGGACAAATTGAACTATAACATACTCAAAGGACATCCCCGTATCTCTACTAGACCCAGAGTTACGAGGCTGCAAAGTTGGGTCTAATTCAATTCCTATGGAGGATTTGTTTGTTTACGTTTTGCTTAAGTACTCGGCCCCTGTTTGTCGTAGCCCTATGTTTATAGTATGGTTGGATAGGGGACAAATTGAACTATAACATACTCAAAGGACATCCCCGTATCTCTACTAGACCCACAGTTACGAGCCTGCAAAATTGGGTCTAATGCATTTCCTATGGAGGGGTTTGTTTGTTCACTTTTTGCATAAATATTTGTCCTGTATTTTCGATCGAAAATAAGAACGTATCTGTAGTGCAGTGGTTATCACATCCACCTCACTCCCGGAAGTCTACAGGTTCGAAACCGCGAAGTTTTTTTTTTTTTTTTTTTCCTTGGGATATGTAAAGACCTTTATAATTACCAGAACATTTGTGTCAAGGTCACATTATTTACATCCCCGTATCTCTACTAGACCCAGAGTTACGAGGCTGCAAATTTGGGTCTAATTCAATTCCTATGGAGGGTTTGTTTGTTTACGTTTTGCTTAAGTACTCGGCCCCTGTTTGTCGTAGCCCTATGTTTATAGTATGGTTGGATGGGGGACAAATTGAACTATAACATACTCAAAGGACATCCCCGTATCTCTACTAGACCCACAGTTACGAGCCTGCAAAATTGGGTCTAATGCATTTCCTATGGAGGGGTTTGTTTGTTCACTTTTTGCATAAATATTTAGCCTGTATTTTCGATCGAAAATAAGAATGTATCTGTAGTGCAGTGGTTATCACATCCACCTCACTCCCGGAAGTCTACAGGTTCGAAACCGTGAATTTTTTTTTTTTTGCTTAGGATATGTAAAGACCTTTAGAATTATCCGAACATTTGTGTCAAGGTCACATTATTTAAATCCCCGTATCTCCACTAGACCCAGAGTTACGAGGCCGCAAAGTTGGGTCTAATGCAATTCCTATGGAGGGTTTGTTTGTTTACGTTCTGCTTAATTACTTGGCCCCTGTTTGTCGTAGCATTACGTTTATAGTATGGTTGGATGGGGGACAAATTGAACTATAACATACTCAAAGGACATCCCCGTATCTCTACTAGACCCAGAGTTACGAGGCTGCAAAGTTGGGTCTAATTCAATTCCTATGGAGGGTTTGTTTGTTTACGTTTTGCTTAAGTACTCGGCCCCTGTTTGTCGTAGCCCTATGTTTATAGTATGGTTGGATGGGGGACAAATTGAACTATAACATACTCAAAGGACATCCCCGTATCTCTACTAGACTTACAGTTACGAGCCTGCAAAATTGGGTCTAATGCATTTCCTATGGAGGGGTTTGTTTGTTCACTTTTTGCATAAATATTTGGCCTGTATTTTCGATCGAAAATAAGAACGTATCTGTAGTGCAGTGGTTATCACATCCACCTCACTCCCGGAAGTCTACAGGTTCGAAACCGCGAAGTTTTTTTTTTTTTTCCTTGGGATATGTAAAGACCTTTATAATTATCCGAACATTTGTGTCAAGGTCACATTATTTACATCCCCGTATCTCTACTAGACCCAGAGTTACGAGGCCGCAAAGTTGGGTCTAATGCAATTCCTAAGGAGGGTTTGTTTGTTTACGTTCTGCTTAATTACTTGGCCCCTGTTTGTCGTAGCATTACGTTTATAGTAAGGTTGGATGGGGGACAAATTGAACTATAACATACTCAAAGGACATCCCCGTATCTCTACTAGACCCAGAGTTACGAGGCTGCAAAGTTGGGTCTAATTCAATTCCTATGGAGGGTTTGTTTGTTTACGTTTTGCTTAAGTACTCGTCCCCTGTTTGTCGTAGCCCTAAGTTTATAGTATGGTTGGATGGGGGACAAATTGAACTATAACATACTCAAAGGACATCCCCGTATCTCTACTAGACCCACAGTTACGAGCCTGCAAAATTGGGTCTAATGCATTTCCTATGGAGGGGTTTGTTTGTTCACTTTTTGCATAAATATTTAGCCTGTATTTTCGATCGAAAATAAGAATGTATCTGTAGTGCAGTGGTTATCACATCCACCTCACTCCCGGAAGTCTACAGGTTCGAAACCGTGAATTTTTTTTTTTTTGCTTAGGATATGTAAAGACCTTTAGAATTATCCGAACATTTGTGTCAAGGTCACATTATTTAAATCCCCGTATCTCCACTAGACCCAGAGTTACGAGGCCGCAAAGTTGGGTCTAATGCAATTCCTATGGAGGGTTTGTTTGTTTACGTTCTGCTTAATTACTTGGCCCCTGTTTGTCGTAGCATTACGTTTATAGTATGGTTGGATGGGGGACAAATTGAACTATAACATACTCAAAGGACATCCCCGTATCTCTACTAGACCCAGAGTTACGAGGCTGCAAAGTTGGGTCTAATTCAATTCCTATGGAGGGTTTGTTTGTTTACGTTTTGCTTAAGTACTCGGCCCCTGTTTGTCGTAGCCCTATGTTTATAGTATGGTTGGATGGGGGACAAATTGAACTATAACATACTCAAAGGACATCCCCGTATCTCTACTAGACCCACAGTTACGAGCCTGCAAAATTGGGTCTAATGCATTTCCTATGGAGGGGTTTGTTTGTTCACGTTTTGCATAAATATTTGGCCTGTATTTTCGATCGAAAAAAAGAACGTATCTGTAGTGCAGTGGTTATCACATCCATCTCCCTCCCGGAAGTCTACAGGTTCGAAACCGCGAAGTTTTTTTTTTTTTTTCCTTGGGATATGTAAAGACCTTTATAATTATCCGAACATTTGTGTCAAGGTCACATTATTTACATCCCCGTATCTCCACTAGACCCAGAGTTACGAGGCCGCAAAGTTGGGTCTAATGCAATTCCTATGGAGGGTTTGTTTGTTTACGTTCTGCTTAATTACTTGGCCCCTGTTTGTCGTAGCATTACGTTTATAGTATGGTTGGATGGGGGACAAATTGAACTATAACATACTCAAAGGACATCCCCGCATCTCTACTAGACCCAGAGTTACGAGGCTGCAAAGTTGGGTCTAATTCAATTCCTATGGAGGGTTTGTTTGTTTACGTTTTGCTTAAGTACTCGGCCCCTGTTTGTCGTAGCCCTATGTTTATAGTATGGTTGGATGGGGGACAAATTGAACTATAACATACTCAAAGGACATCCCCGTATCTCTACTAGACCCACAGTTACGAGCCTGCAAAATTGGGTCTAATGCATTTCCTATGGAGGGGTTTGTTTGTTCACTTTTTGCATAAATATTTGGCCTGTATTTTCGATCGAAAATAAGAACGTATCTGTAGTGCAGTGGTTATCACATCCACCTCACTCCCGGAAGTCTACAGGTTCGAAACCGCGAAGTTTTTTTTTTTTTTTTCCTTGGGATATGTAAAGACCTTTATAATTATCCGAACATTTGTGTCAAGGTCACATTATTTACATCCCCGTATCTCTACTAGACCCAGAGTTACGAGGCCGCAAAGTTGGGTCTAATGCAATTCCTAAGGAGGGTTTGTTTGTTTACGTTCTGCTTAATTACTTGGCCCCTGTTTGTCGTAGCCCTGAGTTTATAGTATGGTTGGATGGGGGACAAATTTAACTATAACATACTCAAAGGACATCCCCGTATCTCTACTAGACCCACAGTTACGAGCCTGCAAAATTGGGTCTAATGCATTTCCTATGGAGGGGTTTGTTTGTTCACGTTTTGCTTAAATATTTGGCCTGTATTTTCGATCAAAAATAGGAACGTATCTGTAGTGCAGTGGTTATCACATCCGCCTCATTCACGGAAGTCTACAGGTTCGAAACCGTGAATTTTTTTTTTTTTTTTGCTTAGGATATGTAAAGACCTTTAGAATTATCCGAACATTTGTGTCAAGGTCACATTATTTACATCCCCGTATCTCCACTAGACCCAGAGTTACGAGGCCGCAAAGTTGGGTCTAATGCAATTCCTATGGAGGGTTTGTTTGTTTACGTTCTGCTTAATTACTTGGCCCCTGTTTGTCGTAGCATTACGTTTATAGTATGGTTGGATGGGGGACAAATTGAACTATAACATACTCAAAGGACATCCCCGTGTCTCTACTAGACCCAGAGTTACGAGGCTGCAAAGTTGGGTCTAATTCAATTCCTATGGAGGGTTTGTTTGTTTACGTTTTGCTTAAGTACTCGGCCCCTGTTTGTCGTAGCCCTATGTTTATAGTATGGTTGGATGGGGGACAAATTGAACTATAACATACTCAAAGGACATCCCCGTATCTCTACTAGACCCACAGTTACGAGCCTGCAAAATTGGGTCTAATGCATTTCCTATGGAGGGGTTTGTTTGTTCACTTTTTGCATAAATATTTGGCCTGTATTTTCGATCGAAAATAAGAACGTATCTGTAGTGCAGTGGTTATCACATCCACCTCACTCCCGGAAGTCTACAGGTTCGAAACCGCGAAGTTTTTTTTTTTTCCTTGGGATATGTAAAGACCTTTATAATTATCCGAACATTTGTGTCAAGGTCACATTATTTACATCCCCGTATCTCTACTAGACCCAGAGTTACGAGGCCGCAAAGTTGGGTCTAATGCAATTCCTAAGGAGGGTTTGTTTGTTTACGTTCTGCTTAATTACTTGGCCCCTGTTTGTCGTAGCATTACGTTTATAGTAAGGTTGGATGGGGGACAAATTGAACTATAACATACTCAAAGGACATCCCCGTATCTCTACTAGACCCAGAGTTACGAGGCTGCAAAGTTGGGTCTAATTCAATTCCTATGGAGGGTTTGTTTGTTTACGTTTTGCTTAAGTACTCGTCCCCTGTTTGTCGTAGCCCTAAGTTTATAGTATGGTTGGATGGGGGACAAATTGAACTATAACATACTCAAAGGACATCCCCGTATCTCTACTAGACCCACAGTTACGAGCCTGCAAAATTGGGTCTAATGCATTTCCTATGGAGGGGTTTGTTTGTTCACGTTTTGCATAAATATTTGGCCTGTATTTTCGATCGAAAATAAGAACGTATCTGTAGTGCAGTGGTTATCACATCCACCTCACTCCCGGAAGTCTACAGGTTCGAAACCGTGAATTTTTTTTTTTTTTTTTTTTTTGCTTAGGATATGTAAAGACCTTTAGAATTATCCGAACATTTGTGTCAAGGTCACATTATTTACATCCCCGTATCTCCACTAGACCCAGAGTTACGAGGCCGCAAAGTTGGGTCTAATGCAATTCCTATGGAGGGTTTGTTTGTTTACGTTCTGCTTAATTACTTGGCCCCTGTTTGTCGTAGCATTACGTTTATAGTATGGTTGGATGGGGGACAAATTGAACTATAACATACTCAAAGGACATCCCCGTATCTCTACTAGACCCAGAGTTACGAGGCTGCAAAGTTGGGTCTAATTCAATTCCTATGGAGGGTTTGTTTGTTTACGTTTTGCTTAAGTACTCGGCCCCTGTTTGTCGTAGCCCTATGTTTATAGTATGGTTGGATGGGGGACAAATTGAACTATAACATACTCAAAGGACATCCCCGTATCTCTACTAGACCCACAGTTACGAGCCTGCAAAATTGGGTCTAATGCATTTCCTATGGAGGGGTTTGTTTGTTCACTTTTTGCATAAATATTTGGCCTGTATTTTCGGTCGAAAATAAGAACGTATCTGTAGTGCAGTGGTTATCACATCCACCTCACTCCCGGAAGTCTACAGGTTCGAAACCGCGAAGTTTTTTTTTTTTTTTTCCTTGGGATATGTAAAGACCTTTATAATTATCCGAACATTTGTGTCAAGGTCACATTATTTACATCCCCGTATCTCTACTAGACCCAGAGTTACGAGGCCGCAAAGTTGGGTCTAATGCAATTCCTAAGGAGGGTTTGTTTGTTTACGTTCTGCTTAATTACTTGGCCCCTGTTTGTCGTAGCCCTGAGTTTATAGTATGGTTGGATGGGGGACAAATTTAACTATAACATACTCAAAGGACATCCCCGTATCTCTACTAGACCCACAGTTACGAGCCTGCAAAATTGGGTCTAATGCATTTCCTATGGAGGGGTTTGTTTGTTCACGTTTTGCTTAAATATTTGGCCTGTATTTTCGATCCAAAATAGGAACGTATCTGTAGTGCAGTGATTATCACATCCGCCTCACTCCCGGAAGTCTACAGGTTCGAAACCGCGAAGTTTTTTTTTTTTCCTTGGGATATGTAAAGACCTTTATAATTATCCGAACATTTGTGTCAAATCACATTATTTACATCCCCGTAACTCTACTAGACCCAGAGTTACGAGGCCGCAAAGTTGGGTCTAATGCAATTCCTAAGGAGGGTTTGTTTGTTTACGTTCTGCTTAATTACTTGGCCCCTGTTTGTCGTAGCCCTGAGTTTATAGTATGGTTGGATGGGGGACAAATTTAACTATAACATACTCAAAGGACATCCCCGTATCTCTACTAGACCCACAGTTACGAGCCTGCAAAATTGGGTCTAATGCATTTCCTATGGAGGGGTTTGATTGTTCACGTTTTTCTTAAATATTTGACCTGTATTTTCGATCAAAAATGGGAACGTATCTGTAGTGCAGTGGTTATCACATCCGACTCACTCACGGAAGTCTACAGGTTCGAAACCGTGAATTTTTTTTTTTTTTTTTTGCTTAGGATATGTAAAGACCTTTAGAATTATCCGAACATTTGTGTCAAGGTCACATTATTTACATCCCCGTATCTCTACTAGACCCAGAGTTACGAGGCCGCAAAGTTGGGTCTAATGCAATTCCTATGGAGGGTTTGTTTGTTTACGTTCTGCTTAATTACTTGGCCCCTGTTTGTCGTAGCATTACGTTTATAGTATGGTCGGATGGGGGACAAATTGAACTATAACATACTCAAAGGACATCCCCGTATCTCTACTAGACCCACAGTTACGAGCCTGCAAAATTGGGTCTAATGCATTTCCTATGGAGGGGTTTGTTTGTTCACTTTTTGCATAAATATTTGGCCTGTATTTTCGGTCGAAAATAAGAACGTATCTGTAGTGCAGTGGTTATCACATCCACCTCACTCCCGGAAGTCTACAGGTTCGAAACCGCGAAGTTTTTTTTTTTTTTTCCTTGGGATATGTAAAGACCTTTATAATTATCCGAACATTTGTGTCAAGGTCACATTATTTACATCCCCGTATCTCTACTAGACCCAGAGTTACGAGGCCGCAAAGTTGGGTCTAATGCAATTCCTAAGGAGGGTTTGTTTGTTTACGTTCTGCTTAATTACTTGGCCCCTGTTTGTCGTAGCCCTGAGTTTATAGTATGGTTGGATGGGGGACAAATTTAACTATAACATACTCAAAGGACATCCCCGTATCTCTACTAGACCCACAGTTACGAGCCTGCAAAATTGGGTCTAATGCATTTCCTATGGAGGGGTTTGTTTGTTCACGTTTTGCTTAAATATTTGGCCTGTATTTTCGATCCAAAATAGGAACGTATCTGTAGTGCAGTGATTATCACATCCGCCTCACTCCCGGAAGTCTACAGGTTCGAAACCGCGAAGTTTTTTTTTTTTCCTTGGGATATGTAAAGACCTTTATAATTATCCGAACATTTGTGTCAAATCACATTATTTACATCCCCGTATCTCTACTAGACCCAGAGTTACGAGGCCGCAAAGTTGGGTCTAATGCAATTCCTAAGGAGGGTTTGTTTGTTTACGTTCTGCATAATTACTTGGCCCCTGTTTGTCGTAGCCCTGAGTTTATAGTATGGTTGGATGGGGGACAAATTTAACTATAACATACTCAAAGGACATCCCCGCATCTCTACTAGACCCACAGTTACGAGCCTGCAAAATTGGGTCTAATGCATTTCCTATGGAGGGGTTTGTTTGTTCACGTTTTGCTTAAATATTTGGCCTGTATTTTCGGTCAAAAATAGGAACGTATCTGTAGTGCAGTGGTTATCACATCCGCCTCACTCACGGAAGTGTACAGGTTCGAAACCGTGAATTTTTTTTTTTTTTTTTGCTTAGGGTATGTAAAGACCTTTAGAATTATCCGAATATTTGTGTCAAGGTCACATTATTTAAATCCCCGTATCTCCACTAGACCCAGAGTTACGAGGCCGCAAAGTTGGGTCTAATGCAATTCCTATGGAGGGTTTGTTTGTTTACGTTCTGCTTAATTACTTGGCCCCTGTTTGTCGTAGCATTACGTTTATAGTATGGTTGGATGGGGGACAAATTGAACTATAACATACTCAAAGGACATCCCCGTATCTCTACTAGACCCAGAGTTACGAGGCTGCAAAGTTGGGTCTAATTCAATTCCTATGGAGGGTTTGTTTGTTTACGTTTTGCTTAAGTACTCGGCCCCTGTTTGTCGTAGCCCTATGTTTATAGTATGGTTGGATGGGGGACAAATTGAACTATAACATACTCAAAGGACATCCCCGTATCTCTACTAGACCCACAGTTACGAGCCTGCAAAATTGGGTCTAATGCATTTCCTATGGAGGGGTTTGTTTGTTCACTTTTTGCATAAATATTTGGCCTGTATTTTCGATCGAAAATAAGAACGTATCTGTAGTGCAGAGGTTATCACATCCACCTCACTTCCGGAAGACTACAGGTTCGAAACCGCGAAGTTTTTTTTTTTTTTTTTTCCTTGGGATATGTAAAGACCTTTATAATTATCCGAACATTTGTGTCAAGGTCACATTATTTACATCCCCGTATCTCTACTAGACCCAGAGTTACGAGGCCGCAAAGTTGGGTCTAATGCAATTCCTAAGGAGGGTTTGTTTGTTTACGTTCTGCATAATTACTTGGCCCCTGTTTGTCGTAGCATTACGTTTATAGTAAGGTTGGATGGGGGACAAATTGAACTATAACATACTCAAAGGACATCCCCGTATCTCTACTAGACCCAGAGTTACGAGGCTGCAAAGTTGGGTCTAATTCAATTCCTATGGAGGGTTTGTTTGTTTACGTTTTGCTTAAGTACTCGGCCCCTGTTTGTCGTAGCCCTAAGTTTATAGTATGGTTGGATGGGGGACAAATTGAACTATAACATACTCAAAGGACATCCCCGTATCTCTTAGACCCAGAGTTACGAGGCTGCAAAGTTGGGTCTAATTCAATTCCTATGGAGGGTTTGTTTGTTTACGTTTTGCTTAAGTACTCGGCCCCTGTTTGTCGTAGCCCTATGTTTATAGTATGGTTTGATGGGGGACAAATTGAACTATAACATACTCAAAGGACATCCCCGTATCTCTACTAGACCCACAGTTACGAGCCTGCAAAATTGGGTCTAATGCATTTCCTATGGAGGGGTTTGTTTGTTCACGTTTTGCATAAATATTTGTCCTGTATTTTCGATCGAAAATAAGAACGTATCTGTAGTGCAGTGGTTATCACATCCACCTCACTCCCGGAAGTCTGCAGGTTCGAAACCTCGAAGTTTTTTTTTTTTTTCCTTGGGATATGTAAAGACCTTTATAATTATCCGAACATTTGTGTCAAGGTCACATTATTTACATCCCCGTATCTCTACTAGACCCAGAGTTACGAGGCCGCAAAGTTGGGTCTAATGCAATTCCTAAGGAGGGTTTGTTTGTTTACGTTCTGCTTAATTACTTGGCCCCTGTTTGTCGTAGCCCTGAGTTTATAGTATGGTTGGATGGGGGACAAATTGAACTATAACATACTCAAAGGACATCCCCGTATCTCTACTAGACCCAGAGTTACGAGGCTGCAAAGTTGGGTCTAATTCAATTCCTATGGAGGGTTTGTTTGTTTACGTTTTGCTTAAGTACTCGGCCCCTGTTTGTCGTAGCCCTATGTTTATAGTATGGTTGGATGGGGGACAAATTGAACTATAACATACTCAAAGGACATCCCCGTATCTCTACTAGACCCACAGTTACGAGCCTGCAAAATTGGGTCTAATGCATTTCCTATGGAGGGGTTTGTTTGTTCACTTTTTGCATAAATATTTGGCCTGTATTTTCGATCGAAAATAAGAACGTATCTGTAGTGCAGAGGTTATCACATCCACCTCACTTCCGGAAGTCTACAGGTTCGAAACCGCGAAGTTTTTTTTTTTATTTTTTCCTTGGGATATGTAAAGACCTTTATAATTATCCGAACATTTGTGTCAAGGTCACATTATTTACATCCCCGTATCTCTACTAGACCCAGAGTTACGAGGCCGCAAAGTTGGGTCTAATGCAATTCCTAAGGAGGGTTTGTTTGTTTACGTTCTGCATAATTACTTGGCCCCTGTTTGTCGTAGCCCTGAGTTTATAGTATGGTTGGATGGGGGACAAATTTAACTATAACATACTCAAAGGACATCCCCGCATCTCTACTAGACCCACAGTTACGAGCCTGCAAAATTGGGTCTAATGCATTTCCTATGGAGGGGTTTGTTTGTTCACGTTTTGCTTAAATATTTGGCCTGTATTTTCGGTCAAAAATAGGAACGTATCTGTAGTGCAGTGGTTATCACATCCGCCTCACTCACGGAAGTCTACAGGTTCGAAACCGTGAATTTTTTTTTTTTTTTTTGCTTAGGGTATGTAAAGACCTTTAGAATTATCCGAATATTTGTGTCAAGGTCACATTATTTAAATCCCCGTATCTCCACTAGACCCAGAGTTACGAGGCCGCAAAGTTGGGTCTAATGCAATTCCTATGGAGGGTTTGTTTGTTTACGTTCTGCTTAATTACTTGGCCCCTGTTTGTCGTAGCATTACGTTTATAGTATGGTTGGATGGGGGACAAATTGAACTATAACATACTCAAAGGACATCCCCGTATCTCTACTAGACCCAGAGTTACGAGGCTGCAAAGTTGGGTCTAATTCAATTCCTATGGAGGGTTTGTTTGTTTACGTTTTGCTTAAGTACTCGGCCCCTGTTTGTCGTAGCCCTATGTTTATAGTATGGTTGGATGGGGGACAAATTGAACTATAACATACTCAAAGGACATCCCCGTATCTCTACTAGACCCACAGTTACGAGCCTGCAAAATTGGGTCTAATGCATTTCCTATGGAGGGGTTTGTTTGTTCACTTTTTGCATAAATATTTGGCCTGTATTTTCGATCGAAAATAAGAACGTATCTGTAGTGCAGAGGTTATCACATCCACCTCACTTCCGGAAGACTACAGGTTCGAAACCGCGAAGTTTTTTTTTTTTTTTTTTCCTTGGGATATGTAAAGACCTTTATAATTATCCGAACATTTGTGTCAAGGTCACATTATTTACATCCCCGTATCTCTACTAGACCCAGAGTTACGAGGCCGCAAAGTTGGGTCTAATGCAATTCCTAAGGAGGGTTTGTTTGTTTACGTTCTGCATAATTACTTGGCCCCTGTTTGTCGTAGCATTACGTTTATAGTAAGGTTGGATGGGGGACAAATTGAACTATAACATACTCAAAGGACATCCCCGTATCTCTACTAGACCCAGAGTTACGAGGCTGCAAAGTTGGGTCTAATTCAATTCCTATGGAGGGTTTGTTTGTTTACGTTTTGCTTAAGTACTCGGCCCCTGTTTGTCGTAGCCCTAAGTTTATAGTATGGTTGGATGGGGGACAAATTGAACTATAACATACTCAAAGGACATCCCCGTATCTCTTAGACCCAGAGTTACGAGGCTGCAAAGTTGGGTCTAATTCAATTCCTATGGAGGGTTTGTTTGTTTACGTTTTGCTTAAGTACTCGGCCCCTGTTTGTCGTAGCCCTATGTTTATAGTATGGTTTGATGGGGGACAAATTGAACTATAACATACTCAAAGGACATCCCCGTATCTCTACTAGACCCACAGTTACGAGCCTGCAAAATTGGGTCTAATGCATTTCCTATGGAGGGGTTTGTTTGTTCACGTTTTGCATAAATATTTGTCCTGTATTTTCGATCGAAAATAAGAACGTATCTGTAGTGCAGTGGTTATCACATCCACCTCACTCCCGGAAGTCTGCAGGTTCGAAACCTCGAAGTTTTTTTTTTTTTTCCTTGGGATATGTAAAGACCTTTATAATTATCCGAACATTTGTGTCAAGGTCACATTATTTACATCCCCGTATCTCTACTAGACCCAGAGTTACGAGGCCGCAAAGTTGGGTCTAATGCAATTCCTAAGGAGGGTTTGTTTGTTTACGTTCTGCTTAATTACTTGGCCCCTGTTTGTCGTAGCCCTGAGTTTATAGTATGGTTGGATGGGGGACAAATTGAACTATAACATACTCAAAGGACATCCCCGTATCTCTACTAGACCCAGAGTTACGAGGCTGCAAAGTTGGGTCTAATTCAATTCCTATGGAGGGTTTGTTTGTTTACGTTTTGCTTAAGTACTCGGCCCCTGTTTGTCGTAGCCCTATGTTTATAGTATGGTTGGATGGGGGACAAATTGAACTATAACATACTCAAAGGACATCCCCGTATCTCTACTAGACCCACAGTTACGAGCCTGCAAAATTGGGTCTAATGCATTTCCTATGGAGGGGTTTGTTTGTTCACTTTTTGCATAAATATTTGGCCTGTATTTTCGATCGAAAATAAGAACGTATCTGTAGTGCAGAGGTTATCACATCCACCTCACTTCCGGAAGTCTACAGGTTCGAAACCGCGAAGTTTTTTTTTTTATTTTTTCCTTGGGATATGTAAAGACCTTTATAATTATCCGAACATTTGTGTCAAGGTCACATTATTTACATCCCCGTATCTCTACTAGACCCAGAGTTACGAGGCCGCAAAGTTGGGTCTAATGCAATTCCTAAGGAGGGTTTGTTTGTTTACGTTCTGCATAATTACTTGGCCCCTGTTTGTCGTAGCCCTGAGTTTATAGTATGGTTGGATGGGGGACAAATTTAACTATAACATACTCAAAGGACATCCCCGTATCTCTACTAGACCCACAGTTACGAGCCTGCAAAATTGGGTCTAATGCATTTCCTATGGAGGGGTTTGTTTGTTCACGTTTTGCTTAAATATTTGGCCTGTATTTTCGGTCAAAAATAGGAACGTATCTGTAGTGCAGTGGTTATCACATCCGCCTCACTCACGGAAGTCTACAGGTTCGAAACCGTGAATTTTTTTTTTTTTTTTTGCTTAGGATATGTAAAGACCTTTAGAATTATCCGAACATTTGTGTCAAGGTCACATTATTTACATCCCCGTATCTCTACTAGACCCAGAGTTACGAGGCCGCAAAGTTGGGTCTAATGCAATTCCTATGGAGGGTTTGTTTGTTTACGTTCTGCTTAATTACTTGGCCCCTGTTTGTCGTAGCATTACGTTTATAGTATGGTCGGATGGGGGACAAATTGAACTATAACATACTCAAAGGACATCCCCGTATCTCTACTAGACCCAGAGTTACGAGGCTGCAAAGTTGGGTCTAATTCAATTCCTATGGAGGGTTTGTTTGTTTATGTTTTGCTTAAGTACTCGGCCCCTGTTTGTCGTAGCCCTATGTTTATAGTATGGTTGGATGGGGGACAAATTGAACTATAACATACTCAAAGGACATCCCCGTATCTCTACTAGACCCACAGTTACGAGCCTGCAAAATTGGGTCTAATGCATTTCCTATGGAGGGGTTTGTTTGTTCACTTTTTGCATAAATATTTGGCCTGTATTTTCGATCGAAAATAAGAACGTATCTGTAGTGCAGAGGCTATCACATCCACCTCACTCCCGGAAGTCTACAGGTTCGAAACCGCGAAGTTTTTTTTTTTTTTTTCCTTGGGATATGTAAAGACCTTTATAATTATCCGAACATTTGTGTCAAGGTCACATTATTTACATCCCCGTATCTCTACTAGACCCAGAGTTACGAGGCCGCAAAGTTGGGTCTAATGCAATTCCTAAGGAGGGTTTGTTTGTTTACGTTCTGCATAATTACTTGGCCCCTGTTTGTCGTAGCCCTGAGTTTATAGTATGGTTGGATGGGGGACAAATTTAACTATAACATACTCAAAGGACATCCCCGCATCTCTACTAGACCCACAGTTACGAGCCTGCAAAATTGGGTCTAATGCATTTCCTATGGAGGGGTTTGTTTGTTCACGTTTTGCTTAAATATTTGGCCTGTATTTTCGGTCAAAAATAGGAACGTATCTGTAGTGCAGTGGTTATCACATCCGCCTCACTCACGGAAGTCTACAGGTTCGAAACCGTGAATTTTTTTTTTTTTTTTTGCTTAGGGTATGTAAAGACCTTTAGAATTATCCGAACATTTGTGTCAAGGTCACATTATTTAAATCCCCGTATCTCCACTAGACCCAGAGTTACGAGGCCGCAAAGTTGGGTCTAATGCAATTCCTATGGAGGGTTTGTTTGTTTACGTTCTGCTTAATTACTTGGCCCCTGTTTGTCGTAGCATTACGTTTATAGTATGGTTGGATGGGGGACAAATTGAACTATAACATACTCAAAGGACATCCCCGTATCTCTACTAGACCCAGAGTTACGAGGCTGCAAAGTTGGGTCTAATTCAATTCCTATGGAGGGTTTGTTTGTTTACGTTTTGCTTAAGTACTCGGCCCCTGTTTGTCGTAGCCCTATGTTTATAGTATGGTTGGATGGGGGACAAATTGAACTATAACATACTCAAAGGACATCCCCGTATCTCTACTAGACCCACAGTTACGAGCCTGCAAAATTGGGTCTAATGCATTTCCTATGGAGGGGTTTGTTTGTTCACTTTTTGCATAAATATTTGGCCTGTATTTTCGATCGAAAATAAGAACGTATCTGTAGTGCAGAGGTTATCACATCCACCTCACTTCCGGAAGACTACAGGTTCGAAACCGCGAAGTTTTTTTTTTTTTTTTTTCCTTGGGATATGTAAAGACCTTTATAATTATCCGAACATTTGTGTCAAGGTCACATTATTTACATCCCCGTATCTCTACTAGACCCAGAGTTACGAGGCCGCAAAGTTGGGTCTAATGCAATTCCTAAGGAGGGTTTGTTTGTTTACGTTCTGCATAATTACTTGGCCCCTGTTTGTCGTAGCATTACGTTTATAGTAAGGTTGGATGGGGGACAAATTGAACTATAACATACTCAAAGGACATCCCCGTATCTCTACTAGACCCAGAGTTACGAGGCTGCAAAGTTGGGTCTAATTCAATTCCTATGGAGGGTTTGTTTGTTTACGTTTTGCTTAAGTACTCGGCCCCTGTTTGTCGTAGCCCTAAGTTTATAGTATGGTTGGATGGGGGACAAATTGAACTATAACATACTCAAAGGACATCCCCGTATCTCTTAGACCCAGAGTTACGAGGCTGCAAAGTTGGGTCTAATTCAATTCCTATGGAGGGTTTGTTTGTTTACGTTTTGCTTAAGTACTCGGCCCCTGTTTGTCGTAGCCCTATGTTTATAGTATGGTTTGATGGGGGACAAATTGAACTATAACATACTCAAAGGACATCCCCGTATCTCTACTAGACCCACAGTTACGAGCCTGCAAAATTGGGTCTAATGCATTTCCTATGGAGGGGTTTGTTTGTTCACGTTTTGCATAAATATTTGTCCTGTATTTTCGATCGAAAATAAGAACGTATCTGTAGTGCAGTGGTTATCACATCCACCTCACTCCCGGAAGTCTGCAGGTTCGAAACCTCGAAGTTTTTTTTTTTTTTCCTTGGGATATGTAAAGACCTTTATAATTATCCGAACATTTGTGTCAAGGTCACATTATTTACATCCCCGTATCTCTACTAGACCCAGAGTTACGAGGCCGCAAAGTTGGGTCTAATGCAATTCCTAAGGAGGGTTTGTTTGTTTACGTTCTGCTTAATTACTTGGCCCCTGTTTGTCGTAGCCCTGAGTTTATAGTATGGTTGGATGGGGGACAAATTGAACTATAACATACTCAAAGGACATCCCCGTATCTCTACTAGACCCAGAGTTACGAGGCTGCAAAGTTGGGTCTAATTCAATTCCTATGGAGGGTTTGTTTCTTTACGTTTTGCTTAAGTACTCGGCCCCTGTTTGTCGTAGCCCTATGTTTATAGTATGGTTGGATGGGGGACAAATTGAACTATAACATACTCAAAGGACATCCCCGTATCTCTACTAGACCCACAGTTACGAGCCTGCAAAATTGGGTCTAATGCATTTCCTATGGAGGGGTTTGTTTGTTCACTTTTTGCATAAATATTTGGCCTGTATTTTCGATCGAAAATAAGAACGTATCTGTAGTGCAGAGGTTATCACATCCACCTCACTTCCGGAAGTCTACAGGTTCGAAACCGCGAAGTTTTTTTTTTTATTTTTTCCTTGGGATATGTAAAGACCTTTATAATTATCCGAACATTTGTGTCAAGGTCACATTATTTACATCCCCGTATCTCTACTAGACCCAGAGTTACGAGGCCGCAAAGTTGGGTCTAATGCAATTCCTAAGGAGGGTTTGTTTGTTTACGTTCTGCATAATTACTTGGCCCCTGTTTGTCGTAGCCCTGAGTTTATAGTATGGTTGGATGGGGGACAAATTTAACTATAACATACTCAAAGGACATCCCCGTATCTCTACTAGACCCACAGTTACGAGCCTGCAAAATTGGGTCTAATGCATTTCCTATGGAGGGGTTTGTTTGTTCACGTTTTGCTTAAATATTTGGCCTGTATTTTCGGTCAAAAATAGGAACGTATCTGTAGTGCAGTGGTTATCACATCCGCCTCACTCACGGAAGTCTACAGGTTCGAAACCGTGAATTTTTTTTTTTTTTTTTTTTGCTTAGGATATGTAAAGACCTTTAGAATTATCCGAACATTTGTGTCAAGGTCACATTATTTAAATCCCCGTATCTCCACTAGACCCAGAGTTACGAGGCCGCAAAGTTGGGTCTAATGCAATTCCTATGGAGGGTTTGTTTGTTTACGTTCTGCTTAATTACTTGGCCCCTGTTTGTCGTAGCATTACGTTTATAGTATGGTTGGATGGGGGACAAATTGAACTATAACATACTCAAAGGACATCCCCGTATCTCTACTAGACCCAGAGTTACGAGGCTGCAAAGTTGGGTCTAATTCAATTCCTATGGAGGGTTTGTTTGTTTACGTTTTGCTTAAGTACTCGGCCCCTGTTTGTCGTAGCCCTATGTTTATAGTATGGTTGGATGGGGGACAAATTGAACTATAACATACTCAAAGGACATCCCCGTATCTCTACTAGACCCACAGTTACGAGCCTGCAAAATTGGGTCTAATGCATTTCCTATGGAGGGGTTTGTTTGTTCACTTTTTGCAAAAATATTTGGCCTGTATTTTCGATCGAAAGTAAGAACGTATCTGTAGTGCAGTGGTTATCACATCCACCTCACTCCCGGAAGTCTACAGGTTCGAAACCGCGAAGTTTTTTTTTTTTTTTTTTTCCTTGGGATATGTAAAGACCTTTATAATTATCCGAACATTTGTGTCAAGGTCACATTATTTACATCCCCGTATCTCTACTAGACCCAGAGTTACGAGGCCGCAAAGTTGGGTCTAATGCAATTCCTAAGGAGGGTTTGTTTGTTTACGTTCTGCTTAATTACTTGGCCCCTGTTTGTCGTAGCATTACGTTTATAGTAAGGTTGGATGGGGGACAAATTGAACTATAACATACTCAAAGGACATCCCCGTATCTCTACTAGACCCAGAGTTACGAGGCTGCAAAGTTGGGTCTAATTCAATTCCTATGGAGGGTTTGTTTGTTTACGTTTTGCTTAAGTACTCGGCCCCTGTTTGTCGTAGCCCTATGTTTATAGTATGGTTGGATGGGGGACAAATTGAACTATAACATACTCAAAGGACATCCCCGTATCTCTACTAGACCCACAGTTACGAGCCTGCAAAATTGGGTCTAATGCATTTCCTATGGAGGGGTTTGTTTGTTCACGTTTTGCATAAATATTTGTCCTGTATTTTCGATCGAAAATAAGAACGTATCTGTAGTGCAGTGGTTATCACATCCACCTCACTCCCGGAAGTCTACAGGTTCGAAACCGCGAAGTTTTTTTTTTTTTTCCTTGGGATATGTAAAGACCTTTATAATTATCCGAACATTTGTGTCAAGGTCACATTATTTACATCCCCGTATCTCTACTAGACCCAGAGTTACGAGGCCGCAAAGTTGGGTCTAATGCAATTCCTATGGAGGGTTTGTTTGTTTACGTTCTGCTAAATTACTTGGCCCCTGTTTGTCGTAGCATTACGTTTATAGTATGGTTGGATGGGGGACAAATTGAACTATAACATACTCAAAGGACATCCCCGTATCTCTACTAGACCCAGAGTTACGAGGCTGCAAAGTTGGGTCTAATTCAATTCCTATGGAGGGTTTGTTTGTTTACGTTTTGCTTAAGTACTCGGCCCCTGTTTGTCGTAGCCCTATGTTTATAGTATGGTTGGATGGGGGACAAATTGAACTATAACATACTCAAAGGACATCCCCGTATCTCTACTAGACCCACAGTTACGAGCCTGCAAAATTGGGTCTAATGCATTTCCTATGGAGGGGTTTGTTTGTTCACGTTTTGCATAAATATTTGTCCTGTATTTTCGATCGAAAATAAGAACGTATCTGTAGTGCAGTGGTTATCACATCCACCTCACTCCCGGAAGTCTACAGGTTCGAAACCGCGAAGTTTTTTTTTTTTTTCCTTGGGATATGTAAAGACCTTTATAATTATCCGAACATTTGTGTCAAGGTCACATTATTTACATCCCCGTATCTCTACTAGACCCAGAGTTACGAGGCCGCAAAGTTGGGTCTAATGCAATTCCTAAGGAGGGTTTGTTTGTTTACGTTCTGCTTAATTACTTGGCCCCTGTTTGTCGTAGCCCTGAGTTTATAGTATGGTTGGATGGGGGACAAATTTAACTATAACATACTCACAGGACATCCCCGTATCTCTACTAGACCCACAGTTACGAGCCTGCAAAATTGGGTCTAATGCATTTCCTATGGAGGGGTTTGATTGTTCACGTTTTGCTTAAATATTTGGCCTGTATTTTCGATCAAAAATAGGAACGTATCTGTAGTGCAGGTGTTATCACATCCGCCTCACTCACGGAAGTCTACAGGTTCGAAACCGTGAATTTTTTTTTTTTTTTTTTTTTTTGCTTAGGATATGTAAAGACCTTTAGAATTATCCGAACATTTGTGTCAAGGTCACATTATTTAAATCCCCGTATCTCCACTAGACCCAGAGTTACGAGGCCGCAAAGTTGGGTCTAATGCAATTCCTATGGAGGGTTTGTTTGTTTACGTTCTGCTTAATTACTTGGCCCCTGTTTGTCGTAGCATTACGTTTATAGTATGGTCGGATGGGAGACAAATTGAACTATAACATACTCAAAGGACATCCCCGTATCTCTACTAGACCCAGAGTTACGAGGCTGCAAAGTTGGGTCTAATTCAATTCCTATGGAGGGTTTGTTTGTTTACGTTTTGCTTAAGTACTCGGCCCCTGTTTGTCGTAGCCCTATGTTTATAGTATGGTTGGATGGGGGACAAATTGAACTATAACATACTCAAAGGACATCCCCGTATCTCTACTAGACCCACAGTTACGAGCCTGCAAAATTGGGTCTAATGCATTTCCTATGGAGGGGTTTGTTTGTTCACTTTTTGCATAAATATTTGGCCTGTATTTTCGATCGAAAATAAGAACGTATCTGTAGTGCAGAGGTTATCACATCCACCTCACTGCCGGAAGTCTACAGGTTCGAAACCGCGAAGTTTTTTTTTTTTTTTCCTTGGGATATGTAAAGACCTTTATAATTATCCGAACATTTGTGTCAAGGTCACATTATTTACATCCCCGTATCTCTACTAGACCCAGAGTTACGAGGCCGCAAAGTTGGGTCTAATGCAATTCCTAAGGAGGGTTTGTTTGTTTACGTTCTGCTTAATTACTTGGCCCCTGTTTGTCGTAGCCCTGAGTTTATAGTATGGTTGGATGGGGGACAAATTTAACTATAACATACTCAAAGGACATCCCCGTATCTCTACTAGACCCACAGTTACGAGCCTGCAAAATTGGGTCTAATGCATTTCCTATGGAGGGGTTTGATTGTTCACGTTTTGCTTAAATATTTGCCTGTATTTTCGATCAAAAATAGGAACGTATCTGTAGTGCAGTGGTTATCACATCCGCCTCACTCACGGAAGTCTACAGGTTCGAAACCGTGAATTTTTTTTTTTTTTTTTTTTGCTTAGGATATGTAAAGACCTTTAGAATTATCCGAACATTTGTGTCAAGGTCACATTATTTACATCCCCGTATCTCCACTAGACCCAGAGTTACGAGGCCGCAAAGTTGGGTCTAATGCAATTCCTATGGAGGGTTTGTTTGTTTACGTTCTGCTTAATTACTTGGCCCCTGTTTGTCGTAGCATTACGTTTATAGTATGGTTGGATGGGGGACAAATTGAACTATAACATACTCAAAGGACATCCCCGTATCTCTACTAGACCCAGAGTTACGAGGCTGCAAAGTTGGGTCTAATTCAATTCCTATGGAGGGTTTGTTTGTTTACGTTTTGCTTAAGTACTCGGCCCCTGTTTGTCGTAGCCCTATGTTTATAGTATGGTTGGATGGGGGACAAATTGAACTATAACATACTCAAAGGACATCCCCGTATCTCTACTAGACCCACAGTTACGAGCCTGCAAAATTGGGTCTAATGCATTTCCTATGGAGGGGTTTGTTTGTTCACTTTTTGCATAAATATTTGGCCTGTATTTTCGATCGAAAATAAGAACGTATCTGTAGTGCAGAGGTTATCACATCCACCTCACTTCCGGAAGTCTACAGGTTCGAAACCGCGAAGTTTTTTTTTTATTTTTTCCTTGGGATATGTAAAGACCTTTATAATTATCCGAACATTTGTGTCAAGGTCACATTATTTACATCCCCGTATCTCTACTAGACCCAGAGTTACGAGGCCGCAAAGTTGGGTCTAATTCAATTCCTAAGGAGGGTTTGTTTGTTTACGTTCTGCATAATTACTTGGCCCCTGTTTGTCGTAGCCCTGAGTTTATAGTATGGTTGGATGGGGGACAAATTTAACTATAACATACTCAAAGGACATCCCCGTATCTCTACTAGACCCACAGTTACGAGCCTGCAAAATTGGGTCTAATGCATTTCCTATGGAGGGGTTTGTTTGTTCACGTTTTGCTTAAATATTTGGCCTGTATTTTCGGTCAAAAATAGGAACGTATCTGTAGTGCAGTGGTTATCACATCTGCCTCACTCACGGAAGTCTACAGGTTCGAAACCGTGAATTTTTTTTTTTTTTTTTTTTGCTTAGGATAAGTAAAGACCTTTAGAATTACCCGAACATTTGTGTCAAGGTCACATTATTTAAATCCCCGTATCTCCACTAGACCCAGAGTTACGAGGCCGCAAAGTTGGGTCTAATGCAATTCCTATGGAGGGTTTGTTTGTTTACGTTCTGCTTAATTACTTGGCCCCTGTTTGTCGTAGCATTACGTTTATAGTATGGTTGGATGGGGGACAAATTGAACTATAACATACTCAAAGGACATCCCCGTATCTCTACTAGACCCAGAGTTACGAGGCTGCAAAGTTGGGTCTAATTCAATTCCTATGGAGGGTTTGTTTGTTTACGTTTTGCTTAAGTACTCGGCCCCTGTTTGTCGTAGCCCTATGTTTATAGTATGGTTGGATGGGGGACAAATTGAACTATAACATACTCAAAGGACATCCCCGTATCTCTACTAGACCCACAGTTACGAGCCTGCAAAATTGGGTCTAATGCATTTCCTATGGAGGGGTTTGTTTGTTCACTTTTTGCATAAATATTTGGCCTGTATTTTCGATCGAAAATAAGAACGTATCTGTAGTGCAGTGGTTATCACATCCACCTCACTCCCGGAAGTCTACAGGTTCGAAACCGCGAAGTTTTTTTTTTTTTTTTTCCTTGGGATATGTAAAGACCTTTATAATTATCCGAACATTTGTGTCAAGGTCACATTATTTACATCCCCGTATCTCTACTAGACCCAGAGTTACGAGGCCGCAAAGTTGGGTCTAATGCAATTCCTAAGGAGGGTTTGTTTGTTTACGTTCTGCTTAATTACTTGGCCCCTGTTTGTCGTAGCCCTGAGTTTATAGTATGGTTGGATGGGGGACAAATTTAACTATAACATACTCAAAGGACATCCCCGTATCTCTACTAGACCCACAGTTACGAGCCTGCAAAATTGGGTCTAATGCATTTCCTATGGAGGGGTTTGATTGTTCACGTTTTGCTTAAATATTTACTGTATTTTCGATCAAAAATAGGAACGTATCTGTAGTGCAGTGGTTATCACATCCGCCTCACTCACGGAAGTCTACAGGTTCGAAACCGTGAATTTTTTTTTTTTTTTTTGCTTAGGATATGTAAAGACCTTTAGAATTATCCGAACATTTGTGTCAAGGTCACATTATTTACATCCCCGTATCTCCACTAGACCCAGAGTTACGAGGCCGCAAAGTTGGGTCTAATGCAATTCCTATGGAGGGTTTGTTTGTTTACGTTCTGCTTAATTACTTGGCCCCTGTTTGTCGTAGCATTACGTTTATAGTATGGTTGGATGGGGGACAAATTGAACTATAACATACTCAAAGGACATCCCCGTATCTCTACTAGACCCAGAGTTACGAGGCTGCAAAGTTGGGTCTAATTCAATTCCTATGGAGGGTTTGTTTGTTTACGTTTTGCTTAAGTACTCGGCCCCTGTTTGTCGTAGCCCTATGTTTATAGTATGGTTGGATGGGGGACAAATTGAACTATAACATACTCAAAGGACATCCCCGTATCTCTACTAGACCCACAGTTACGAGCCTGCAAAATTGGGTCTAATGCATTTCCTATGGAGGGGTTTGTTTGTTCACTTTTTGCATAAATATTTGGCCTGTATTTTCGATCGAAAATAAGAACGTATCTGTAGTGCAGAGGTTATCACATCCACCTCACTTCCGGAAGTCTACAGGTTCGAAACCGCGAAGTTTTTTTTTTATTTTTTCCTTGGGATATGTAAAGACCTTTATAATTATCCGAACATTTGTGTCAAGGTCACATTATTTACATCCCCATATCTCTACTAGACCCAGAGTTACGAGGCCGCAAAGTTGGGTCTAATTCAATTCCTAAGGAGGGTTTGTTTGCTTACGTTCTGCATAATTACTTGGCCCCTGTTTGTCGTAGCCCTGAGTTTATAGTATGGTTGGATGGGGGACAAATTTAACTATAACATACTCAAAGGACATCCCCGTATCTCTACTAGACCCACAGTTACGAGCCTGCAAAATTGGGTCTAATGCATTTCCTATGGAGGGGTTTGTTTGTTCACGTTTTGCTTAAATATTTGGCCTGTATTTTCGGTCAAAAATAGGAACGTATCTGTAGTGCAGTGGTTATCACATCCGCCTCACTCACGGAAGTCTACAGGTTCGAAACCGTGAATTTTTTTTTTTTTTTTTTTTTGCTTAGGATATGTAAAGACCTTTAGAATTACCCGAACATTTGTGTCAAGGTCACATTATTTAAATCCCCGTATCTCCACTAGACCCAGAGTTACGAGGCCGCAAAGTTGGGTCTAATGCAATTCCTATGGAGGGTTTGTTTGTTTACGTTCTGCTTAATTACTTGGCCCCTGTTTGTCGTAGCATTACGTTTATAGTATGGTTGGATGGGGGACAAATTGAACTATAACATACTCAAAGGACATCCCCGTATCTCTACTAGACCCAGAGTTACGAGGCTGCAAAGTTGGGTCTAATTCAATTCCTATGGAGGGTTTGTTTGTTTACGTTTTGCTTAAGTACTCGGCCCCTGTTTGTCGTAGCCCTATGTTTATAGTATGGTTGGATGGGGGACAAATTGAACTATAACATACTCAAAGGACATCCCCGTATCTCTACTAGACCCACAGTTACGAGCCTGCAAAATTGGGTCTAATGCATTTCCTATGGAGGGGTTTGTTTGTTCACTTTTTGCATAAATATTTGGCCTGTATTTTCGATCGAAAATAAGAACGTATCTGTAGTGCAGTGGTTATCACATCCACCTCACTCCCGGAAGTCTAAAGGTTCGAAACCGCGAAGTTTTTTTTTTTTTTTTTTCCTTGGGATATGTAAAGACCTTTATAATTATCCGAACATTTGTGTCAAGGTCACATTATTTACATCCCCGTATCTCTACTAGACCCAGAGTTACGAGGCCGCAAAGTTGGGTCTAATGCAATTCCTAAGGAGGGTTTGTTTGTTTACGTTCTGCTTAATTACTTGGCCCCTGTTTGTCGTAGCATTACGTTTATAGTAAAGTTGGATGGGGGACAAATTGAACTATAACATACTCAAAGGACATCCCCGTATCTCTACTAGACCCAGAGTTACGAGGCTGCAAAGTTGGGTCTAATTCAATTCCTATGGAGGGTTTGTTTGTTTACGTTTTGCTTAAGTACTCGGCCCCTGTTTGTCGTAGCCCTATGTTTATAGTATGGTTGGATGGGGGACAAATTGAACTATAACATACTCAAAGGACATCCCCGTATCTCTACTAGACCCACAGTTACGAGCCTGCAAAATTGGGTCTAATGCATTTCCTATGGAGGGGTTTGTTTGTTCACTTTTTGCATAAATATTTGGCCTGTATTTTCGATCGAAAATAAGAACGTATGTGTAGTGCAGAGGTTATCACATCCACCTCACTTCCGGAAGTCTACAGGTTCGAAACCGCGAAGTTTTTTTTTTATTTTTTCCTTGGGATATGTAAAGACCTTTATAATTATCCGAACATTTGTGTCAAGGTCACATTATTTACATCCCCGTATCTCTTCTAGACCCAGAGTTACGAGGCCGCAAAGTTGGGTCTAATGCAATTCCTAAGGAGGGTTTGTTTGTTTACGTTCTGCATAATTACTTGGCCCCTGTTTGTCGTAGCCCTGAGTTTATAGTATGGTTGGATGGGGGACAAATTTAACTATAACATACTCAAAGGACATCCCCGTATCTCTACTAGACCCACAGTTACGAGCCTGCAAAATTGGGTCTAATGCATTTCCTATGGAGGGGTTTGTTTGTTCACGTTTTGCTTAAATATTTGGCCTGTATTTTCGGTCAAAAATAGGAACGTATCTGTAGTGCAGTGGTTATCACATCCGCCTCACTCACGGAAGTCTACAGGTTCGAAACCGTGAAGTTTTTTTTTTTTTTCCTTGGGATATGTAAAGACCTTTATAATTATCCGAACATTTGTGTCAAGGTCACATTATTTAAATCCCCGTATCTCCACTAGACCCAGAGTTACGAGGCCGCAAAGTTGGGTCTAATGCAATTCCTATGGAGGGTTTGTTTGTTTACGTTCTGCTTAATTACTTGGCCCCTGTTTGTCGTAGCATTACGTTTATAGTATGGTTGGATGGGGGACAAATTGAACTATAACATACTCAAAGGACATCCCCGTATCTCTACTAGACCCAGAGTTACGAGGCTGCAAAGTTGGGTCTAATTCAATTCCTATGGAGGGTTTGTTTGTTTACGTTTTGCTTAAGTACTCGGCCCCTGTTTGTCGTAGCCCTATGTTTATAGTATGGTTGGATGGGGGACAAATTGAACTATAACATACTCAAAGGACATCCCCGTATCTCTACTAGACCCACAGTTACGAGCCTGCAAAATTGGGTCTAATGCATTTCCTATGGAGGGGTTTGTTTGTTCACTTTTTGCATAAATATTTGGCCTGTATTTTCGATCGAAAATAAGAACGTATCTGTAGTGCAGAGGTTATCACATCCACCTCACTTCCGGAAGTCTGCAGGTTCGAAACCGCGAAGTTTTTTTTTTTATTTTTTCCTTGGGATATGTAAAGACCTTTATAATTATCCGAACATTTGTGTCAAGGTCACATTATTTACATCCCCGTATCTCTACTAGACCCAGAGTTACGAGGCCGCAAAGTTGGGTCTAATGCAATTCCTAAGGAGGGTTTGTTTGTTTACGTTCTGCATAATTACTTGGCCCCTGTTTGTCGTAGCCCTGAGTTTATAGTATGGTTGGATGGGGGACAAATTTAACTATAACATACTCAAAGGACATCCCCGTATCTCTACTAGACCCACAGTTACGAGCCTGCAAAATTGGGTCTAATGCATTTCCTATGGAGGGGTTTGTTTGTTCACGTTTTGCTTAAATATTTGGCCTGTATTTTCGGTCAAAAATAGGAACGTATCTGTAGTGCAGTGGTTATCACATCCGCCTCAGTCACGGAAGTCTACAGGTTCGAAACCGTGAATTTTTTTTTTTTTTTTTTTGCTTAGGATATGTAAAGACCTTTAGAATTATCCGAACATTTGTGTCAAGGTCACATTATTTAAATCCCCGTATCTCCACTAGACCCAGAGTTACGAGGCCGCAAAGTTGGGTCTAATGCAATTCCTATGGAGGGTTTGTTTGTTTACGTTCTGCTTAATTACTTGGCCCCTGTTTGTCGTAGCATTACGTTTATAGTATGGTTGGATGGGGGACAAATTGAACTATAACATACTCAAAGGACATCCCCGTATCTCTACTAGACCCAGAGTTACGAGGCTGCAAAGTTGGGTCTAATTCAATTCCTATGGAGGGTTTGTTTGTTTACGTTTTGCTTAAGTACTCGGCCCCTGTTTGTCGTAGCCCTATGTTTATAGTATGGTTCGATGGGGGACAAATTGAACTATAACATACTCAAAGGACATCCCCGTATCTCTACTAGACCCACAGTTACGAGCCTGCAAAATTGGGTCTAATGCATTTCCTATGGAGGGGTTTGTTTGTTCACTTTTTACATAAATATTTGGCCTGTATTTTCGATCGAAAATAAGAACGTATCTGTAGTGCAGTGGTTATCACATCCACCTCACTCCCGGAAGTCTACAGGTTCGAAACCGCGAAGTTTTTTTTTTTTTTTTTCCTTGGGATATGTAAAGACCTTTATAATTATCCGAACATTTGTGTCAAGGTCACATTATTTACATCCCCGTATCTCTACTAGACCCAGAGTTACGAGGCCGCAAAGTTGGGTCTAATGCAATTCCTAAGGAGGGTTTGTTTGTTTACGTTCTGCTTAATTACTTGGCCCCTGTTTGTCGTAGCATTACGTTTATAGTAAGGTTGGATGGGGGACAAATTGAACTATAACATACTCAAAGGACATCCCCGTATCTCTACTAGACCCAGAGTTACGAGGCTGCAAAGTTGGGTCTAATTCAATTCCTATGGAGGGTTTGTTTGTTTACGTTTTGCTTAAGTACTCGGCCCCTGTTTGTCGTAGCCCTAAGTTTATAGTATGGTTGGATGGGGGACAAATTGAACTATAACATACTCAAAGGACATCCCCGTATCTCTACTAGACCCAGAGTTACGAGGCTGCAAAGTTGGGTCTAATTCAATTCCTATGGAGGGTTTGTTTGTTTACGTTTTGCTTAAGTACTCGGCCCCTGTTTGTCGTAGCCCTATGTTTATAGTATGGTTGGATGGGGGACAAATTGAACTATAACATACTCAAAGGACATCCCCGTATCTCTACTAGACCCACAGTTACGAGCCTGCAAAATTGGGTCTAATGCATTTCCTATGGAGGGGTTTGTTTCTTCACTTTTTGCATAAATATTTGGCCTGTATTTTCGATCGAAAATAAGAACGTATCTGTAGTGCAGAGGTTATCACATCCACCTCACTCCCGGAAGTCCACAGGTTCGAAACCGCGAAGTTTTTTTTTTTTTTTTCCTTGGGATATGTAAAGACCTTTATAATTATCCGAACATTTGTGTCAAGGTCACATTATTTACATCCCCGTATCTCTACTAGACCCAGAGTTACGAGGCCGCAAAGTTGGGTCTAATGCAATTCCTAAGGAGGGTTTGTTTGTTTACGTTCTGCTTAATTACTTGGCCCCTGTTTGTCGTAGCATTACGTTTATAGTAAGGTTGGATGGGGGACAAATTGAACTATAACATACTCAAAGGACATCCCCGTATCTCTACTAGACCCAGAGTTCCAGGCTGCAAAGTTGGGTCTAATTCAATTCCTATGGAGGGTTTGTTTGTTTACGTTTTGCTTAAGTACTCGGCCCCTGTTTGTCGTAGCCCTAAGTTTATAGTATGGTTGGATGGGGGACAAATTGAACTATAACATACTCAAAGGACATCCCCGTATCTCTACTAGACCCAGAGTTACGAGGCTGCAAAGTTGGGTCTAATTCAATTCCTATGGAGGGTTTGTTTGTTTACGTTTTGCTTAAGTACTCGGCCCCTGTTTGTCGTAGCCCTAAGTTTATAGTATGGTTGGATGGGGGACAAATTGAACTATAACATACTCAAAGGACATCCCCGTATCTCTACTAGACCCAGAGTTACGAGGCTGCAAAGTTGGGTCTAATTCAATTCCTATGGAGGGTTTGTTTGTTTACGTTTTGCTTAAGTACTCGGCCCCTGTTTGTCGTAGCCCTATGTTTATAGTATGGTTGGATGGGGGACAAATTGAACTATAACATACTCAAAGGACATCCCCGTATCTCTACTAGACCCACAGTCACGAGCCTGCAAAATTGGGTCTAATGCATTTCCTATGGAGGGGTTTGTTTGTTCACTTTTTGCATAAATATTTGGCCTGTATTTTCGATCGAAAATAAGAACGTATCTGTAGTGCAGTGGTTATCACATCCACCTCACTCCCGGAAGTCTACAGGTTCGAAACCGCGAAGTTTTTTTTTTTTTTTTTTCCTTGGGATATGTAAAGACCTTTATAATTATCCGAACATTTGTGTCAAGGTCACATTATTTACATCCCCGTATCTCTACTAGACCCAGAGTTACGAGGCCGCAAAGTTGGGTCTAATGCAATTCCTAAGGAGGGTTTGTTTGTTTACGTTCTGCATAATTACTTGGCCCCTGTTTGTCGTAGCCCTGAGTTTATAGTATGGTTGGATGGGGGACAAATTTAACTATAACATACTCAAAGGACATCCCCGTATCTCTACTAGACCCAGAGTTACGAGGCTGCAAAGTTGGGTCTAATTCAATTCCTATGGAGGGTTTGTTTGTTTACGTTTTGCTTAAGTACTCGGCCCCTGTTTGTCGTAGCCCTAAGTTTATAGTATGGTTGGATGGGGGACAAATTGAACTATAACATACTCAAAGGACATCCCCGTATCTCTACTAGACCCAGAGTTACGAGGCTGCAAAGTTGGGTCTAATTCAATTCCTATGGAGGGTTTGTTTGTTTACGTTTTGCTTAAGTACTCGGCCCCTGTTTGTCGTAGCCCTATGTTTATAGTATGGTTGGATGGGGGACAAATTGAACTATAACATACTCAAAGGACATCCCCGTATCTCTACTAGACCCACAGTTACGAGCCTGCAAAATTGGGTCTAATGCATTTCCTATGGAGGGGTTTGTTTCTTCACTTTTTGCATAAATATTTGGCCTGTATTTTCGATCGAAAATAAGAACGTATCTGTAGTGCAGAGGTTATCACATCCACCTCACTCCCGGAAGTCCACAGGTTCGAAACCGCGAAGTTTTTTTTTTTTTTTTCCTTGGGATATGTAAAGACCTTTATAATTATCCGAACATTTGTGTCAAGGTCACATTATTTACATCCCCGTATCTCTACTAGACCCAGAGTTACGAGGCCGCAAAGTTGGGTCTAATGCAATTCCTAAGGAGGGTTTGTTTGTTTACGTTCTGCTTAATTACTTGGCCCCTGTTTGTCGTAGCATTACGTTTATAGTAAGGTTGGATGGGGGACAAATTGAACTATAACATACTCAAAGGACATCCCCGTATCTCTACTAGACCCAGAGTTACGAGGCTGCAAAGTTGGGTCTAATTCAATTCCTATGGAGGGTTTGTTTGTTTACGTTTTGCTTAAGTACTCGGCCCCTGTTTGTCGTAGCCCTAAGTTTATAGTATGGTTGGATGGGGGACAAATTGAACTATAACATACTCAAAGGACATCCCCGTATCTCTACTAGACCCAGAGTTACGAGGCTGCAAAGTTGGGTCTAATTCAATTCCTATGGAGGGTTTGTTTGTTTACGTTTTGCTTAAGTACTCGGCCCCTGTTTGTCGTAGCCCTATGTTTATAGTATGGTTGGATGGGGGACAAATTGAACTATAACATACTCAAAGGACATCCCCGTATCTCTACTAGACCCACAGTTACGAGCCTGCAAAATTGGGTCTAATGCATTTCCTATGGAGGGGTTTGTTTGTTCACTTTTTGCATAAATATTTGGCCTGTATTTTCGATCGAAAATAAGAACGTATCTGTAGTGCAGAGGTTATCACATCCACCTCACTCCCGGAAGTCTACAGGTTCGAAACCGCGAAGTTTTTTTTTTTTTTTTCCTTGGGATATGTAAAGACCTTTATAATTATCCGAACATTTGTGTCAAGGTCACATTATTTACATCCCCGTATCTCTACTAGACCCAGAGTTACGAGGCCGCAAAGTTGGGTCTAATGCAATTCCTAAGGAGGGTTTGTTTGTTTACGTTCTGCTTAATTACTTGGCCCCTGTTTGTCGTAGCCCTGAGTTTATAGTATGGTTGGATGGGGGACAAATTGAACTATAACATACTCAAAGGACATCCCCGTATCTCTACTAGACCCACAGTTACGAGCCTGCAAAATTGGGTCTAATGCATTTCCTATGGAGGGGTTTGTTTGTTCACGTTTTGCTTAAATATTTGGCCTGTATTTTCGATCAAAAATAGGAACGTATCTGTAGTGCAGGTGTTATCACATCCGCCTCACTCACGGAAGTCTACAGGTTCGAAACCGTGAATTTTTTTTTTTTTTTTTTTTTTTGCTTAGGATATGTAAAGACCTTTAGAATTATCCGAACATTTGTGTCAAGGTCACATTATTTAAATCCCCGTATCTCCACTAGACCCAGAGTTACGAGGCCGCAAAGTTGGGTCTAATGCAATTCCTATGGAGGGTTTGTTTGTTTACGTTCTGCTTAATTACTTGGCCCCTGTTTGTCGTAGCATTACGTTTATAGTATGGTTGGATGGGGGACAAATTGAACTATAACATACTCAAAGGACATCCCCGTATCTCTACTAGACCCAGAGTTACGAGGCTGCAAAGTTGGGTCTAATTCAATTCCTATGGAGGGTTTGTTTGTTTACGTTTTGCTTAAGTACTCGGCCCCTGTTTGTCGTAGCCCTATGTTTATAGTATGGTTGGATGGGGGACAAATTGAACTATAACATACTCAAAGGACATCCCCGTATCTCTACTAGACCCACAGTTACGAGCCTGCAAAATTGGGTCTAATGCATTTCCTATGGAGGGGTTTGTTTGTTCACTTTTTGCATAAATATTTGGCCTGTATTTTCGATCGAAAATAAGAACGTATCTGTAGTGCAGAGGTTATCACATCCACCTCACTCCCGGAAGTCTACAGGTTCGAAACCGCGAAATTTTTTTTTTTTTTTTCCTTGGGATATGTAAAGACCTTTATAATTATCCGAACATTTGTGTCAAGGTCACATTATTTACATCCCCGTATCTCTACTAGACCCAGAGTTACGAGGCCGCAAAGTTGGGTCTAATGCAATTCCTAAGGAGGGTTTGTTTGTTTACGTTCTGCTTAATTACTTGGCCCCTGTTTGTCGTAGCCCTGAGTTTATAGTATGGTTGGATGGGGGACAAATTGAACTATAACATACTCAAAGGACATCCCCGTATCTCTACTAGACCCACAGTTACGAGCCTGCAAAATTGGGTCTAATGCATTTCCTATGGAGGGGTTTGTTTGTTCACGTTTTGCTTAAATATTTGGCCTGTATTTTCGATCAAAAATAGGAACGTATCTGTAGTGCAGGTGTTATCACATCCGCCTCACTCACGGAAGTCTACAGGTTCGAAACCGTGAATTTTTTTTTTTTTTTTTTTTTTGCTTAGGATATGTAAAGACCTTTAGAATTATCCGAACATTTGTGTCAAGGTCACATTATTTAAATCCCCGTATCTCCACTAGACCCAGAGTTACGAGGCCGCAAAGTTGGGTCTAATGCAATTCCTATGGAGGGTTTGTTTGTTTACGTTCTGCTTAATTACTTGGCCCCTGTTTGTCGTAGCATTACGTTTATAGTATGGTTGGATGGGGGACAAATTGAACTATAACATACTCAAAGGACATCCCCGTATCTCTACTAGACCCAGAGTTACGAGGCTGCAAAGTTGGGTCTAATTCAATTCCTATGGAGGGTTTGTTTGTTTACGTTTTGCTTAAGTACTCGGCCCCTGTTTGTCGTAGCCCTATGTTTATAGTATGGTTGGATGGGGGACAAATTGAACTATAACATACTCAAAGGACATCCCCGTATCTCTACTAGACCCACAGTTACGAGCCTGCAAAATTGGGTCTAATGCATTTCCTATGGAGGGGTTTGTTTGTTCACTTTTTGCATAAATATTTGGCCTGTATTTTCGATCGAAAATAAGAACGTATCTGTAGTGCAGAGGTTATCACATCCACCTCACTCCCGGAAGTCCACAGGTTCGAAACCGCGAAGTTTTTTTTTTTTTTTCCTTGGGATATGTAAAGACCTTTATAATTATCCGAACATTTGTGTCAAGGTCACATTATTTACATCCCCGTATCTCTACTAGACCCAGAGTTACGAGGCCGCAAAGTTGGGTCTAATGCAATTCCTAAGGAGGGTTTGTTTGTTTACGTTCTGCTTAATTACTTGGCCCCTGTTTGTCGTAGCCCTGAGTTTATAGTATGGTTGGATGGGGGACAAATTTAACTATAACATACTCAAAGGACATCCCCGTATCTCTACTAGACCCACAGTTACGAGCCTGCAAAATTGGGTCTAATGCATTTCCTATGGAGGGGTTTGTTTGTTCACGTTTTGCTTAAATATTTGGCCAGTATTTTCGATCAAAAATAGGAACGTATCTGTAGTGCAGTGGTAATACATCCGCCTCACTCACGGAAGTCTACAGGTTCGAAACCGTGAATTTTTTTTTTTTTTTTTTTGCTTAGGATATGTAAAGACCTTTAGAATTATCCGAACATTTGTGTCAAGGTCACATTATTTACATCCCCGTATCTCCACTAGACCCAGAGTTACGAGGCCGCAAAGTTGGGTCTAATGCAATTCCTATCGAGGGTTTGTTTGTTTACGTTATGCTTAATTACTTGGCCCCTGTTTGTCGTAGCATTACGTTTATAGTATGGTTGGATGGGGGACAAATTGAACTATAACATACTCAAAGGACATCCCCGTATCTCTACTAGACCCAGAGTTACGAGGCTGCAAAGTTGGGTCTAATTCAATTCCTATGGAGGGTTTGTTTGTTTACGTTTTGCTTAAGTACTCGGCCCCTGTTTGTCGTAGCCCTATGTTTATAGTATGGTTGGATGGGGGACAAATTGAACTATAACATACTCAAAGGACATCCCCGTATCTCTACTAGACCCACAGTTACGAGCCTGCAAAATTGGGTTTAATGCATTTCCTATGGAGGGGTTTCTTTGTTCACTTTTTGCATAAATATTTGGCCTGTATTTTCGATCGAAAATAAGAACGTATCTGTAGTGCAGAGGTTATCACATCCACCTCACTCCCGGAAGTCCACAGGTTCGAAACCGCGAAGTTTTTTTTTTTTTTTTCCTTGGGATATGTAAAGACCTTTATAATTATCCGAACATTTGTGTCAAGGTCACATTATTTACATCCCCGTATCTCTACTAGACCCAGAGTTACGAGGCCGCAAAGTTGGGTCTAATGCAATTCCTAAGGAGGGTTTGTTTGTTTACGTTCTGCTTAATTACTTGGCCCCTGTTTGTCGTAGCCCTGAGTTTATAGTATGGTTGGATGGGGGACAAATTTAACTATAACATACTCAAAGGACATCCCCGTATCTCTACTAGACCCACAGTTACGAGCCTGCAAAATTGGGTCTAATGCATTTCCTATGGAGGGGTTTGTTTGTTCACGTTTTGCTTAAATATTTGGCCTGTATTTTCGATCAAAAATAGGAACGTATCTGTAGTGCAGTGGTAATACATCCGCCTCACTCACGGAAGTCTACAGGTTCGAAACCGTGAATTTTTTTTTTTTTTTTTTGCTTAGGATATGTAAAGACCTTTAGAATTATCCGAACATTTGTGTCAAGGTCACATTATTTACATCCCCGTATCTCCACTAGACCCAGAGTTACGAGGCCGCAAAGTTGGGTCTAATGCAATTCCTATGGAGGGTTTGTTTGTTTACGTTATGCTTAATTACTTGGCCCCTGTTTGTCGTAGCATTACGTTTATAGTATGGTTGGATGGGGGACCAATTGAACTATAACATACTCAAAGGACATCCCCGTATCTCTACTAGACCCAGAGCTACGAGGCTGCAAAGTTGGGTCTAATTCAATTCCTATGGAGGGTTTGTTTGTTTACGTTTTGCTTAAGTACTCGGCCCCTGTTTGTCGTAGCCCTATGTTTATAGTATGGTTGGATGGGGGACAAATTGAACTATAACATACTCAAAGGACATCCCCGTATCTCTACTAGACCCACAGTTACGAGCCTGCAAAATTGGGTCTAATGCATTTCCTATGGAGGGGTTTCTTTGTTCACTTTTTGCATAAATATTTGGCCTGTATTTTCGATCGAAAATAAGAACGTATCTGTAGTGCAGAGGTTATCACATCCACCTCACTTCCGGAAGTCTACAGGTTCGAAACCGCGAAGTTTTTTTTTTTTTTTTTTTCCTTGGGATATGTAAAGACCTTTATAATTATCCGAACATTTGTGTCAAGGTCACATTATTTACATCCCCGTATCTCTACTAGACCCAGAGTTACGAGGCCGCAAAGTTGGGTCTAATGCAACTCCTAAGGAGGGTTTGTTTGTTGACGTTCTGCTTAATTACTTGGCCCCTGTTTGTCGTAGCCCTGAGTTTATAGTATGGTTGGATGGGGGACAAATTTAACTATAACATACTCAAAGGACATCCCCGTATCTCTACTAGACCCACAGTTACGAGCCTGCAAAATTGGGTCTAATGCATTTCCTATGGAGGGGTTTGTTTGTTCACGTTTTGCTTAAATATTTGACCTGTATTTTCGATCAAAAATAGGAACGTATCTGTAGTGCAGTGGTAATACATCCGCCTCACTCACGGAAGTCTACAGGTTCGAAACCGTAATTTTTTTTTTTTTTTTTTTTTTTGCTTAGGATATGTAAAGACCTTTAGAATTATCCGAACATTTGTGTCAAGGTCACATTATTTAAATCCCCGTATCTCCACTAGACCCAGAGTTACGAGGCCGCAAAGTTGGGTCTAATGCAATTCCTATGGAGGGTTTGTTTGTATACGTTCTGCTTAATTACTTGGCCCCTGTTTGTCGTAGCATTACGTTTATAGTATGGTTGGATGGGGGACAAATTGAACTATAACATACTCAAAGGACATCCCCGTATCTCTACTAGACCCAGAGTTACGAGGCTGCAAAGTTGGGTCTAATTCAATTCCTATGGAGGGTTTGTTTGTTTACGTTTTGCTTAAGTACTCGGCCCCTGTTTGTCGTAGCCCTATGTTTATAGTATGGTTGGATGGGGGACAAATTGAACTATAACATACTCAAAGGACATCCCCGTATCTCTACTAGACCCACAGTTACGAGCCTGCAAAATTGGGTCTAATGCATTTCCTATGGAGGGGTTTCTTTGTTCACTTTTTGCATAAATATTTGGCCTGTATTTTCGATCGAAAATAAGAACGTATCTGTAGTGCAGAGGTTATCACATCCACCTCACTTCCGGAAGTCTACAGGTTCGAAACCGCGAAGTTTTTTTTTTTTTTTTTTTCCTTGGGATATGTAAAGACCTTTATAATTATCCGAACATTTGTGTCAAGGTCACATTATTTACATCCCCGTATCTCTACTAGACCCAGAGTTACGAGGCCGCAAAGTTGGGTCTAATGCAATTCCTAAGGAGGGTTTGTTTGTTTACTTTCTGCTTAATTACTTGGCCCCTGTTTGTCGTAGCCCTGAGTTTATAGTATGGTTGGATGGGGGACAAATTTAACTATAACATACTCAAAGGACATCCCCGTATCTCTACTAGACCCACAGTTACGAGCCTGCAAAATTGGGTCTAATGCATTTCCTATGGAGGGGTTTGTTTGTTCACGTTTTGCTTAAATATTTGACCTGTATTTTCGATCAAAAATAGGAACGTACCTGTAGTGCAGTGGTTATCACATCCGCCTCACTCACGGAAGTCTACAGGTTCGAAACCGTGAATTTTTTTTTTTTTTTTTTTTTGCTTAGGATATGTAAAGACCTTTAGAATTATCCGAACATTTGTGTCAAGGTCACATTATTTAAATCCCCGTATCTCCACTAGACCCAGAGTTACTAGGCCGCAAAGTTGGGTCTAATGCAATTCCTCTGGAGGGTTTGTTTGTTTACGTTCTGCTTAATTACTTGGCCCCTGTTTGTCGTAGCATTACGTTTATAGTATGGTTGGATGGGGGACAAATTGAACTATAACATACTCAAAGGACATCCCCGTATCTCTACTAGACCCAGAGTTACGAGGCTGCAAAGTTGGGTCTAATTCAATTCCTATGGAGGGTTTGTTTGTTTACGTTTTGCTTAAGTACTCGGCCCCTGTTTGTCGTAGCCCTATGTTTATAGTATGGTTGGATGGGGGACAAATTGAACTATAACATACTCAAAGGACATCCCCGTATCTCTACTAGACCCAGAGTTACGAGGCTGCAAAGTTGGGTCTAATTCAATTCCTATGGAGGGTTTGTTTGTTTACGTTTTGCTTAAGTACTCGGCCCCTGTTTGTCGTAGCCCTATGTTTATAGTATGGTTGGATGGGGGACAAATTGAACTATAACATACTCAAAGGACATCCCCGTATCTCTACTAGACCCACAGTTACGAGCCTGCAAAATTGGGTCTAATGCATTTCCTATGGAGGGGTTTCTTTGTTCACTTTTTGCATAAATATTTGGCCTGTATTTTCGATCGAAAATAAGCACGTATCTGTAGTGCAGAGGTTATCACATCCACCTCACTTCCGGAAGTCTACAGGTTCGAAACCGCGAAGTTTTTTTTTTTTTTTTTTTCCTTGGGATATGTAAAGACCTTTATAATTATCCGAACATTTGTGTCAAGGTCACATTATTTACATCCCCGTATCTCTACTAGACCCAGAGTTACGAGGCCGCAAAGTTGGGTCTAATGCAATTCCTAAGGAGGGTTTGTTTGTTTACGTTCTGCTTAATTACTTGGCCCCTGTTTGTCGTAGCCCTGAGTTTATAGTATGGTTGGATGGGGGACAAATTTAACTATAACATACTCAAAGGACATCCCCGTATCTCTACTAGACCCACAGTTACGAGCCTGCAAAATTGGGTCTAATGCATTTCCTATGGAGGGGTTTGTTTGTTCACGTTTTGCTTAAATATTTGACCTGTATTTTCGATCAAAAATAGGAACGTACCTGTAGTGCAGTGGTTATCACATACGCCTCACTCACGGAAGTCTACAGGTTCGAAACCGTGAATTTTTTTTTTTTTTTTTTTTGCTTAGGATATGTAAAGACCTTTAGAATTATCCGAACATTTGTGTCAAGGTCACATTATTTAAATCCCCGTATCTCCACTAGACCCAGAGTTACTAGGCCGCAAAGTTGGGTCTAATGCAATTCCTCTGGAGGGTTTGTTTGTTTACGTTCTGCTTAATTACTTGGCCCCTGTTTGTCGTAGCATTACGTTTATAGTATGGTTGGATGGGGGACAAATTGAACTATAACATACTCAAAGGACATCCCCGTATCTCTACTAGACCCAGAGTTACGAGGCTGCAAAGTTGGGTCTAATTCAATTCCTATGGAGGGTTTGTTTGTTTACGTTTTGCTTAAGTACTCGGCCCCTGTTTGTCGTAGCCCTATGTTTATAGTATGGTTGGATGGGGGACAAATTGAACTATAACATACTCAAAGGACATCCCCGTATCTCTACTAGACCCACAGTTACGAGCCTGCAAAATTGGGTCTAATGCATTTCCTATGGAGGGGTTTGTTTGTTCACTTTTTGCATAAATATTTGGCCTGTATTTTCGATCGAAAATAAGAACGTATCTGTAGTGCAGTGGTTATCACATCCAACTCACTCCCGGAAGTCTACAGGTTCGAAACCGCGAAGTTTTTTTTTTTTTTTTCCTTGGGATATGTAAAGACCTTTATAATTATCCGAACATTTGTGTCAAGGTCACATTATTTACATCCCCGTATCTCTACTAGACCCAGAGTTACGAGGCCGCAAAGTTGGGTCTAATGCAACTCCTAAGGAGGGTTTGTTTGCTTACGTTCTGCTTAATTACTTGGCCCCTGTTTGTCGTAGCATTACGTTTATAGTAAGGTTGGATGGGGGACAAATTGAACTATAACATACTCAAAGGACATCCCCGTATCTCTACTAGACCCAGAGTTACGAGGCTGCAAAGTTGGGTCTAATTCAATTCCTATGGAGGGTTTGTTTGTTTACGTTTTGCTTAAGTACTCGGCCCCTGTTTGTCGTAGCCCTAAGTTTATAGTATGGTTGGATGGGGGACAAATTGAACTATAACATACTCAAAGGACATCCCCGTATCTCTACTAGACCCACAGTTACGAGCCTGCAAAATTGGGTCTAATGCATTTCCTATGGAGGGGTTTCTTTGTTCACTTTTTGCATAAATATTTGGCCTGTATTTTCGATCGAAAATAAGAACGTATCTGTAGTGCAGAGGTTATCACATCCACCTCACTTCCGGAAGTCTACCGGTTCGAAACCGCGAAGTTTTTTTTTTTTTTTTTTCCTTGGGATATGTAAAGACCTTTATAATTATCCGAACATTTGTGTCAAGGTCACATTATTTACATCCCCGTATCTCTACTAGACCCAGAGTTACGAGGCCGCAAAGTTGGGTCTAATGCAATTCCTAAGGAGGGTTTGTTTGTTTACGTTCTGCTTAATTACTTGGCCCCTGTTTGTCGTAGCCCTGAGTTTATAGTATGGTTGGATGGGGGACAAATTTAACTATAACATACTCAAAGGACATCCCCGTATCTCTACTAGACCCACAGTTACGAGCCTGCAAAATTGGGTCTAATGCATTTCCTATGGAGGGGTTTGTTTGTTCACGTTTTGCTTAAATATTTGACCTGTATTTTCGATCAAAAATAGGAACGTACCTGTAGTGCAGTGGTTATCACATCCGCCTCACTCACGGAAGTCTACAGGTTCGAAACCGTGAATTTTTTTTTTTTTTTTTTTTTTGCTTAGGATATGTAAAGACCTTTAGAATTATCCGAACATTTGTGTCAAGGTCACATTATTTAAATCCCCGTATCTCCACTAGACCCAGAGTTACTAGGCCGCAAAGTTGGGTCTAATGCAATTCCTCTGGAGGGTTTGTTTGTTTACGTTCTGCTTAATTACTTGGCCCCTGTTTGTCGTAGCATTACGTTTATAGTATGGTTGGATGGGGGACAAATTGAACTATAACATACTCAAAGGACATCCCCGTATCTCTACTAGACCCAGAGTTACGAGGCTGCAAAGTTGGGTCTAATTCAATTCCTATGGAGGGTTTGTTTGTTTACGTTTTGCTTAAGTACTCGGCCCCTGTTTGTCGTAGCCCTATGTTTATAGTATGGTTGGATGGGGGACAAATTGAACTATAACATACTCAAAGGACATCCCCGTATCTCTACTAGACCCAGAGTTACGAGGCTGCAAAGTTGGGTCTAATTCAATTCCTATGGAGGGTTTGTTTGTTTACGTTTTGCTTAAGTACTCGGCCCCTGTTTGTCGTAGCCCTATGTTTATAGTATGGTTGGATGGGGGACAAATTGAACTATAACATACTCAAAGGACATCCCCGTATCTCTACTAGACCCACAGTTACGAGCCTGCAAAATTGGGTCTAATGCATTTCCTATGGAGGGGTTTCTTTGTTCACTTTTTGCATAAATACTTGGCCTGTATTTTCGATCGAAAATAAGAACGTATCTGTAGTGCAGAGGTTATCACATCCACCTCACTTCCGGAAGTCTACAGGTTCGAAACCGCGAAGTTTTTTTTTTTTTTTTTTTCCTTGGGATATGTAAAGACCTTTATAATTATCCGAACATTTGTGTCAAGGTCACATTATTTACATCCCCGTATCTCTACTAGACCCAGAGTTACGAGGCCGCAAAGTTGGGTCTAATGCAATTCCTAAGGAGGGTTTGTTTGTTTACGTTCTGCTTAATTACTTGGCCCCTGTTTGTCGTAGCCCTGAGTTTATAGTATGGTTGGATGGGGGACAAATTTAACTATAACATACTCAAAGGACATCCCCGTATCTCTACTAGACCCACAGTTACGAGCCTGCAAAATTGGGTCTAATGCATTTCCTATGGAGGGGTTTGTTTGTTCACGTTTTGCTTAAATATTTGACCTGTATTTTCGATCAAAAATAGGAACGTACCTGTAGTGCAGTGGTTATCACATCCGCCTCACTCACGGAAGTCTACAGGTTCGAAACCGTGAATTTTTTTTTTTTTTTTTTTTTTGCTTAGGATATGTAAAGACCTTTAGAATTATCCGAACATTTGTGTCAAGGTCACATTATTTAAATCCCCGTATCTCCACTAGACCCAGAGTTACTAGGCCGCAAAGTTGGGTCTAATGCAATTCCTCTGGAGGGTTTGTTTGTTTACGTTCTGCTTAATTACTTGGCCCCTGTTTGTCGTAGCATTACGTTTATAGTATGGTTGGATGGGGGACAAATTGAACTATAACATACTCAAAGGACATCCCCGTATCTCTACTAGACCCAGAGTTACGAGGCTGCAAAGTTGGGTCTAATTCAATTCCTATGGAGGGTTTGTTTGTTTACGTTTTGCTTAAGTACTCGGCCCCTGTTTGTCGTAGCCCTATGTTTATAGTATGGTTGGATGGGGGACAAATTGAACTATAACATACTCAAAGGACATCCCCGTATCTCTACTAGACCCACAGTTACGAGCCTGCAAAATTGGGTCTAATGCATTTCCTATGGAGGGGTTTGTTTGTTCACTTTTTGCATAAATATTTGGCCTGTATTTTCGATCGAAAATAAGAACGTATCTGTAGTGCAGTGGTTATCACATCCAACTCACTCCCGGAAGTCTACAGGTTCGAAACCGCGAAGTTTTTTTTTTTTTTTTCCTTGGGATATGTAAAGACCTTTATAATTATCCGAACATTTGTGTCAAGGTCACATTATTTACATCCCCGTATCTCTACTAGACCCAGAGTTACGAGGCCGCAAAGTTGGGTCTAATGCAACTCCTAAGGAGGGTTTGTTTGCTTACGTTCTGCTTAATTACTTGGCCCCTGTTTGTCGTAGCATTACGTTTATAGTAAGGTTGGATGGGGGACAAATTGAACTATAACATACTCAAAGGACATCCCCGTATCTCTACTAGACCCAGAGTTACGAGGCTGCAAAGTTGGGTCTAATTCAATTCCTATGGAGGGTTTGTTTGTTTACGTTTTGCTTAAGTACTCGGCCCCTGTTTGTCGTAGCCCTAAGTTTATAGTATGGTTGGATGGGGGACAAATTGAACTATAACATACTCAAAGGACATCCCCGTATCTCTACTAGACCCACAGTTACGAGCCTGCAAAATTGGGTCTAATGCATTTCCTATGGAGGGGTTTGTTTGTTCACTTTTTGCATAAATATTTGGCCTGTATTTTCGATCGAAAATAAGAACGTATCTGTAGTGCAGTGGTTATCACATCCAACTCACTCCCGGAAGTCTACAGGTTCGAAACCGCGAATTTTTTTTTTTTTTTCCTTGGGATATGTAAAGACCTTTATAATTATCCGAACATTTGTGTCAAGGTCACATTATTTACATCCCCGTATCTCTACTAGACCCAGAGTTACGAGGCCGCAAAGTTGGGTCTAATGCAACTCCTAAGGAGGGTTTGTTTGCTTACGTTCTGCTTAATTACTTGGCCCCTGTTTGTCGTAGCATTACGTTTATAGTAAGGTTGGATGGGGGACAAATTGAACTATAACATACTCAAAGGACATCCCCGTATCTCTACTAGACCCAGAGTTACGAGGCTGCAAAGTTGGGTCTAATTCAATTCCTATGGAGGGTTTGTTTGTTTACGTTTTGCTTAAGTACTCGGCCCCTGTTTGTCGTAGCCCTAAGTTTATAGTATGGTTGGATGGGGGACAAATTGAACTATAACATACTCAAAGGACATCCCCGTATCTCTACTAGACCCACAGTTACGAGCCTGCAAAATTGGGTCTAATGCATTTCCTATGGAGGGGTTTGTTTGTTCACTTTTTGCATAAATATTTGGCCTGTATTTTCGATCGAAAATAAGAACGTATCTGTAGTGCAGTGGTTATCACATCCAACTCACTCCCGGAAGTCTACAGGTTCGAAACCGCGAATTTTTTTTTTTTTTTTCCTTGGGATATGTAAAGACCTTTATAATTATCCGAACATTTGTGTCAAGGTCACATTATTTACATCCCCGTATCTCTACTAGACCCAGAGTTACGAGGCCGCAAAGTTGGGTCTAATGCAACTCCTAAGGAGGGTTTGTTTGCTTACGTTCTGCTTAATTACTTGGCCCCTGTTTGTCGTAGCATTACGTTTATAGTAAGGTTGGATGGGGGACAAATTGAACTATAACATACTCAAAGGACATCCCCGTATCTCTACTAGACCCAGAGTTACGAGGCTGCAAAGTTGGGTCTAATTCAATTCCTATGGAGGGTTTGTTTGTTTACGTTTTGCTTAAGTACTCGGCCCCTGTTTGTCGTAGCATTACGTTTATAGTATGGTTGGATGGGGGACAAATTGAACTATAACATACTCAAAGGACATCCCCGTATCTCTACTAGACCCAGAGTTACGAGGCTGCAAAGTTGGGTCTAATTCAATTCCTATGGAGGGTTTGTTTGTTTACGTTTTGCTTAAGTACTCGGCCCCTGTTTGTCGTAGCCCTAAGTTTATAGTATGGTTGGATGGGGGACAAATTGAACTATAACATACTCAAAGGACATCCCCGTATCTCTACTAGACCCACAGTTACGAGCCTGCAAAATTGGGTCTAATGCATTTCCTATGGAGGGGTTTGTTTGTTCACTTTTTGCATAAATATTTGGGCTGTATTTTCGATCGAAAATAAGAACGTATCTGTAGTGCAGAGGTTATCACATCCACCTCACTTCCGGAAGTCTACAGGTTCGAAACCGCGAAGTTTTTTTTTTTTTTTTCCTTGGGATATGTAAAGACCTTTATAATTATCCGAACATTTGTGTCAAGGTCACATTATTTACATCCCCGTATCTCTACTAGACCCAGAGTTACGAGGCCGCAAAGTTGGGTCTAATGCAATTCCTAAGGAGGGTTTGTTTGTTTACGTTCTGCTTAATTACTTGGCCCCTGTTTGTCGTAGCCCTGAGTTTATAGTATGGTTGGATGGGGGACAAATTTACCTATAACATACTCAAAGGACATCCCCGTATCTCTACTAGACCCACAGTTACGAGCCTGCAAAATTGGGTCTAATGCATTTCCTATGGAGGGGTTTGTTTGTTCACGTTTTGCTTAAATATTTGGCCTGTATTTTCGATCAAAAATAGGAACGTATCTGTAGTGCAGTGGTTATCACATCCGCCTCACTCACGGCAGTCTACAGGTTCGAAACCGTGAATTTTTTTTTTTTTTTTTTGCTTAGGATATGTAAAGACCTTTAGAATTATCCGAACATTTGTGTCAAGGTCACATTATTTAAATCCCCGTATCTCCACTAGACCCAGAGTTACGAGGCCGCAAAGTTGGGTCTAATGCAATTCCTATGGAGGGTTTGTTTGTTTACGTTCTGCTTAATTACTTGGCCCCTGTTTGTCGTAGCATTACGTTTATAGTATGGTTGGATGGGGGACAAATTGAACTATAACATACTCAAAGGACATCCCCGTATCTCTACTAGACCCAGAGTTATGAGGCTGCAAAGTTGGGTCTAATTCAATTCCTATGGAGGGGTTTGTTTGTTTACGTTTTGCTTAAGTACTCGGCCCCTGTTTGTCGTAGCCCTGAGTTTATAGTATGGTTGGATGGGGGACAAATTTAACTATAACATACTCAAAGGACATCCCCGTATCTCTACTAGACCCACAGTTACGAGCCTGCAAAATTGGGTCTAATGCACTTCCTATGGAGGGGTTTGTTTGTTCACGTTTTGCTTAAATATTTAGCCTGTATTTTCGATCAAAAATTGGAACGTATCTGTAGTGCAGTGGTTATCACATCCGCCTCACTCACGGAAGTCTACAGGTTCGAAACCGTGAATTTTTTTTTTTTTTTTTTTTTTTGCTTAGGATATGTAAAGACCTTTAGAATTATCCGAACATTTGTGTCAAGGTCACATTATTTAAATCCCCGTATCTCCACTAGACCCAGAGTTACGAGGCCGCAAAGTTGGGTCTAATGCAATTCCTATGGAGGGTTTGTTTGTTTACGTTCTGCTTAATTACTTGGCCCCTGTTTGTCGTAGCATTACGTTTATAGTATGGTTGGATGGGGGACAAATTGAACTATAACATACTCAAAGGACATCCCCGTATCTCTACTAGACCCAGAGTTATGAGGCTGCAAAGTTGGGTCTAATTCAATTCCTATGGAGGGGTTTGTTTGTTTACGTTTTGCTTAAGTACTCGGCCCCTGTTTGTCGTAGCCCTATGTTTATAGTATGGTTGGATGGGGGACAAATTGAACTATAACATACTCAAAGGACATCCCCGTATCTCTACTAGACCCACAGTTACGAGCCTGCAAAATTGGGTCTAAAGCATTTCCTATGGAGGGGTTTGTTTGTTCACTTTTTGCATAAATATTTGGCCTGTATTTTCGATCGAAAATAAGAACGTATCTGTAGTGCAGAGGTTATCACATCCACCTCACTTCCGGAAGTCTACCGGTTCGAAACCGCGAAGTTTTTTTTTTTTTTTTTTCCTTGGGATATGTAAAGACCTTTATAATTATCCGAACATTTGTGTCAAGGTCACATTATTTACATCCCCGTATCTCTACTAGACCCAGAGTTACGAGGCCGCAAAGTTCGGTCTAATGCAATTCCTAAGGAGGGTTTGTTTGTTTACGTTCTGCTTAATTACTTGGCCCCTGTTTGTCGTAGCCCTGAGTTTATAGTATGGTTGGATGGGGGACAAATTTAACTATAACATACTCAAAGGACATCCCCGTATCTCTACTAGACCCACAGTTACGAGCCTGCAAAATTGGGTCTAATGCACTTCCTATGGAGGGGTTTGTTTGTTCACGTTTTGCTTAAATATTTAGCCTGTATTTTCGATCAAAAATTGGAACGTATCTGTAGTGCAGTGGTTATCACATCCGCCTCACTCACGGAAGTCTACAGGTTCGAAACCGTGAATTTTTTTTTTTTTTTTTTTTTTTGCTTAGGATATGTAAAGACCTTTAGAATTATCCGAACATTTGTGTCAAGGTCACATTATTTAAATCCCCGTATCTCCACTAGACCCAGAGTTACGAGGCCGCAAAGTTGGGTCTAATGCAATTCCTATGGAGGGTTTGTTTGTTTACGTTCTGCTTAATTACTTGGCCCCTGTTTGTCGTAGCATTACGTTTATAGTATGGTTGGATGGGGGACAAATTGAACTATAACATACTCAAAGGACATCCCCGTATCTCTACTAGACCCAGAGTTACGAGGCTGCAAAGTTGGGTCTAATTCAATTCCTATGGAGGGGTTTGTTTGTTTACGTTTTGCTTAAGTACTCGGCCCCTGTTTGTCGTAGCCCTATGTTTATAGTATGGTTGGATGGGGGACAATTTGAACTATAACATACTCAAAGGACATCCCCGTATCTCTACTAGACCCACAGTTACGAGCCTGCAAAATTGGGTCTAATGCATTTCCTATGGAGGGGTTTGTTTGTTCACTTTTTGCATAAATATTTGGGCTGTATTTTCGATCGAAAATAAGAACGTATCTGTAGTGCAGTGGTTATCACATCCACCTCACTCCCGGAAGTCTACAGGTTCGAAACCGCGAAGTTTTTTTTTTTTTTTTTTCCTTGGGATATGTAAAGACCTTTATAATTATCCGAACATTTGTGTCAAGGTCACATTATTTATATCCCCGTATCTCTACTAGACCCAGAGTTACGAGGCCGCAAAGTTGGGTCTAATACAATTCCTAAGGAGGGTTTGTTTGCTTACGTTCTGCTTAATTACTTGGCCCCTGTTTGTCGTAGCCCTATGTTTATAGTATGGTTGGATGGGGGACAAATTGAACTATAACATACTCAAAGGACATCCCCGTATCTCTACTAGACCCAGAGTTACGAGGCTGCAAAGTTGGGTCTAATTCAATTCCTATGGAGGGTTTGTTTGTTTACGTTTTGCTTAAGTACTCGGCCCCTGTTTGTCGTAGCCCTATGTTTATAGTATGGTTGGATGGGGGACAAATTGAACTATAACATACTCAAAGGACATCCCCGTATCTCTACTAGACCCAGAGTTACGAGGCTGCAAAGTTGGGTCTAATTCAATTCCTATGGAGGGTTTGTTTGTTTACGTTTTGCTTAAGTACTCGGCCCCTGTTTGTCGTAGCCCTAAGTTTATAGTATGGTTGGATGGGGGACAAATTGAACTATAACATACTCAAAGGACATCCCCGTATCTCTACTAGACCCACAGTTACGAGCCTGCAAAATTGGGTCTAATGCATTTCCTATGGAGGGGTTTGTTTGTTCACTTTTTGCATAAATATTTGGGCTGTATTTTCGATCGAAAATAAGAACGTATCTGTAGTGCAGAGGTTATCACATCCACCTCACTTCCGGAAGTCTACAGGTTCGAAACCGCGAAGTTTTTTTTTTTTTTTTCCTTGGGATATGTAAAGACCTTTATAATTATCCGAACATTTGTGTCAAGGTCACATTATTTACATCCCCGTATCTCTACTAGACCCAGAGTTACGAGGCCGCAAAGTTGGGTCTAATGCAATTCCTAAGGAGGGTTTGTTTGTTTACGTTCTGCTTAATTACTTGGCCCCTGTTTGTCGTAGCCCTGAGTTTATAGTATGGTTGGATGGGGGACAAATTTAACTATAACATACTCAAAGGACATCCCCGTATCTCTACTAGACCCACAGTTACGAGCCTGCAAAATTGGGTCTAATGCATTTCCTATGGAGGGGTTTGTTTGTTCACGTATTGCTTAAATATTTGGCCTGTATTTTCGATGAAAAATAGGAACGTATCTGTAGTGCAGTGGTTATCACATCCGCCTCACTCACGGAAGTCTACAGGTTCGAAACCGTGAATTTTTTTTTTTTTTGCTTAGGATATGTAAAGACCTTTAGAATTATCCGAACATTTGTGTCAAGGTCACATTATTTAAATCCCCGTATCTCCACTAGACCCAGAGTTACGAGGCCGCAAAGTTGGGTCTAATGCAATTCCTATGGAGGGTTTGTTTGTTTACGTTCTGCTTAATTACTTGGCCCCTGTTTGTCGTAGCATTACGTTTATAGTATGGTTGGATGGGGGACAAATTGAACTATAACATACTCAAAGGACATCCCCGTATCTCTACTAGACCCAGAGTTACGAGGCTGCAAAGTTGGGTCTAATTCAATTCCTATGGAGGGGTTTGTTTGTTTACGTTTTGCTTAAGTACTCGGCCCCTGTTTGTCGTAGCCCTATGTTTATAGTATGGTTGGATGGGGGACAAATTGAACTATAACATACTCAAAGGACATCCCCGTATCTCTACTAGACCCACAGTTACGAGCCTGCAAAATTGGGTCTAATGCATTTCCTATGGAGGGGTTTGTTTGTTCACTTTTTGCATAAATATTTAACCTGTATTTTCGATCGAAAATAAGAACGTATCTGTAAAGCAGTGGTTATCACATCCACCTCACTCCCGGAAGTCTACAGGTTCGAAACCGCGAAGTTTTTTTTTTTTTTTCCTTGGGAAATGTAAAGACCTTTATAATTATCCGAACATTTGTGTCAAGGTCACATTATTTACATCCCCGTATCTCTACTAGACCCAGAGTTACGAGGCCGCAAAGTTGGGTCTAATGCAATTCCTAAGGAGGGTTTGTTTGCTTACGTTCTGCTTAATTACTTGGCCCCTGTTTGTCGTAGCATTACGTTTATAGTAAGGTTGGATGGGGGACAAATTGAACTATAACATACTCAAAGGACATCCCCGTATCTCTACTAGACCCAGAGTTACGAGGCTGCAAAGTTGGGTCTAATTCAATTCCTATGGAGGGTTTGTTTGTTTACGTTTTGCTTAAGTACTCGGCCCCTGTTTGTCGTAGGCCTAAGTTTATAGTATGGTTGGATGGGGGACAAATTGAACTATAACATACTCAAAGGACATCCCCGTATCTCTACTAGACCCAGAGTTACGAGGCTGCAAAGTTGGGTCTAATTCAATTCCTATGGAGGGTTTGTTTGTTTACGTTTTGCTTAAGTACTCGGCCCCTGTTTGTCGTAGCCCTAAGTTTATAGTATGGTTGGATGGGGGACAAATTGAACTATAACATACTCAAAGGACATCCCCGTATCTCTACTAGACCCACAGTTACGAGCCTGCAAAATTGGGTCTAATGCATTTCCTATGGAGGGGTTTGTTTGTTCACTTTTTGCATAAATATTTGGGCTGTATTTTCGATCGAAAATAAGAACGTATCTGTAGTGCAGAGGTTATCACATCCACCTCACTTCCGGAAGTCTACAGGTTCGAAACCGCGAAGTTTTTTTTTTTTTTTTTCCTTGGGATATGTAAAGACCTTTATAATTATCCGAACATTTGTGTCAAGGTCGCATTATTTACATCCCCGTATCTCTACTAGACCCAGAGTTACGAGGCCGCAAAGTTGGGTCTAATGCAATTCCTAAGGAGGGTTTGTTTGTTTACGTTCTGCTTAATTACTTGGCCCCTGTTTGTCGTAGCCCTGAGTTTATAGTATGGTTGGATGGGGGACAAATTTAACTATAACATACTCAAAGGACATCCCCGTATCTCTACTAGACCCACAGTTACGAGCCTGCAAAATTGGGTCTAATGCATTTCCTATGGAGGGGTTTGTTTGTTCACGTTTTGCTTAAATATTTGGCCTGTATTTTCGATGAAAAATAGGAACGTATCTGTAGTGCAGTGGTTATCACATCCGCCTCACTCACGGAAGTCTACAGGTTCGAAACCGTGAATTTTTTTTTTTTTTTTTTTTTTTGCTTAGGATATGTAAAGACCTTTAGAATTATCCGAACATTTGTGTCAAGGTCACATTATTTAAATCCCCGTATCTCCACTAGACCCAGAGTTACGAGGCCGCAAAGTTGGGTCTAATGCAATTCCTATGGAGGGTTTGTTTGTTTACGTTCTGCTTAATTACTTGGCCCCTGTTTGTCGTAGCCCTGAGTTTATAGTATGGTTGGATGGGGGACAAATTTAACTATAACATACTCAAAGGACATCCCCGTATCTCTACTAGACCCACAGTTACGAGCCTGCAAAATTGGGTCTAATGCATTTCCTATGGAGGGGTTTGTTTGTTCACGTATTGCTTAAATATTTGGCCTGTATTTTCGATGAAAAATAGGAACGTATCTGTAGTGCAGTGGTTATCACATCCGCCTCACTCACGGAAGTCTACAGGTTCGAAACCGTGAATTTTTTTTTTTTTTTTTTTTGCTTAGGATATGTAAAGACCTTTAGAATTATCCGAACATTTGTGTCAAGGTCACATTATTTAAATCCCCGTATCTCCACTAGACCCAGAGTTACGAGGCCGCAAAGTTGGGTCTAATGCAATTCCTATGGAGGGTTTGTTTGTTTACGTTCTGCTTAATTACTTGGCCCCTGTTTGTCGTAGCATTACGTTTATAGTATGGTTGGATGGGGGACAAATTGAACTATAACATACTCAAAGGACATCCCCGTATCTCTACTAGACCCAGAGTTACGAGGCTGCAAAGTTGGGTCTAATTCAATTCCTATGGAGGGGTTTGTTTGTTTACGTTTTGCTTAAGTACTCGGCCCCTGTTTGTCGTAGCCCTATGTTTATAGTATGGTTGGATGGGGGACAATTTGAACTATAACATACTCAAAGGACATCCCCGTATCTCTACTAGACCCACAGTTACGAGCCTGCAAAATTGGGTCTAATGCATTTCCTATGGAGGGGTTTGTTTGTTCACTTTTTGCATAAATATTTGGGCTGTATTTTCGATCGAAAATAAGAACGTATCTGTAGTGCAGTGGTTATCACATCCACCTCACTCCCGGAAGTCTACAGGTTCGAAACCGCGAAGTTTTTTTTTTTTTTTTTTCCTTGGGATATGTAAAGACCTTTATAATTATCCGAACATTTGTGTCAAGGTCACATTATTTATATCCCCGTATCTCTACTAGACCCAGAGTTACGAGGCCGCAAAGTTGGGTCTAATACAATTCCTAAGGAGGGTTTGTTTGCTTACGTTCTGCTTAATTACTTGGCCCCTGTTTGTCGTAGCCCTATGTTTATAGTATGGTTGGATGGGGGACAAATTGAACTATAACATACTCAAAGGACATCCCCGTATCTCTACTAGACCCAGAGTTACGAGGCTGCAAAGTTGGGTCTAATTCAATTCCTATGGAGGGTTTGTTTGTTTACGTTTTGCTTAAGTACTCGGCCCCTGTTTGTCGTAGCCCTATGTTTATAGTATGGTTGGATGGGGGACAAATTGAACTATAACATACTCAAAGGACATCCCCGTATCTCTACTAGACCCAGAGTTACGAGGCTGCAAAGTTGGGTCTAATTCAATTCCTATGGAGGGTTTGTTTGTTTACGTTTTGCTTAAGTACTCGGCCCCTGTTTGTCGTAGCCCTAAGTTTATAGTATGGTTGGATGGGGGACAAATTGAACTATAACATACTCAAAGGACATCCCCGTATCTCTACTAGACCCACAGTTACGAGCCTGCAAAATTGGGTCTAATGCATTTCCTATGGAGGGGTTTGTTTGTTCACTTTTTGCATAAATATTTGGGCTGTATTTTCGATCGAAAATAAGAACGTATCTGTAGTGCAGAGGTTATCACATCCACCTCACTTCCGGAAGTCTACAGGTTCGAAACCGCGAAGTTTTTTTTTTTTTTTTCCTTGGGATATGTAAAGACCTTTATAATTATCCGAACATTTGTGTCAAGGTCACATTATTTACATCCCCGTATCTCTACTAGACCCAGAGTTACGAGGCCGCAAAGTTGGGTCTAATGCAATTCCTAAGGAGGGTTTGTTTGTTTACGTTCTGCTTAATTACTTGGCCCCTGTTTGTCGTAGCCCTGAGTTTATAGTATGGTTGGATGGGGGACAAATTTAACTATAACATACTCAAAGGACATCCCCGTATCTCTACTAGACCCACAGTTACGAGCCTGCAAAATTGGGTCTAATGCATTTCCTATGGAGGGGTTTGTTTGTTCACGTATTGCTTAAATATTTGGCCTGTATTTTCGATGAAAAATAGGAACGTATCTGTAGTGCAGTGGTTATCACATCCGCCTCACTCACGGAAGTCTACAGGTTCGAAACCGTGAATTTTTTTTTTTTTTTTTTTTGCTTAGGATATGTAAAGACCTTTAGAATTATCCGAACATTTGTGTCAAGGTCACATTATTTAAATCCCCGTATCTCCACTAGACCCAGAGTTACGAGGCCGCAAAGTTGGGTCTAATGCAATTCCTATGGAGGGTTTGTTTGTTTACGTTCTGCTTAATTACTTGGCCCCTGTTTGTCGTAGCATTACGTTTATAGTATGGTTGGATGGGGGACAAATTGAACTATAACATACTCAAAGGACATCCCCGTATCTCTACTAGACCCAGAGTTACGAGGCTGCAAAGTTGGGTCTAATTCAATTCCTATGGAGGGGTTTGTTTGTTTACGTTTTGCTTAAGTACTCGGCCCCTGTTTGTCGTAGCCCTATGTTTATAGTATGGTTGGATGGGGGACAAATTGAACTATAACATACTCAAAGGACATCCCCGTATCTCTACTAGACCCACAGTTACGAGCCTGCAAAATTGGGTCTAATGCATTTCCTATGGAGGGGTTTGTTTGTTCACTTTTTGCATAAATATTTAACCTGTATTTTCGATCGAAAATAAGAACGTATCTGTAAAGCAGTGGTTATCACATCCACCTCACTCCCGGAAGTCTACAGGTTCGAAACCGCGAAGTTTTTTTTTTTTTTTTCCTTGGGAAATGTAAAGACCTTTATAATTATCCGAACATTTGTGTCAAGGTCACATTATTTACATCCCCGTATCTCTACTAGACCCAGAGTTACGAGGCCGCAAAGTTGGGTCTAATGCAATTCCTAAGGAGGGTTTGTTTGCTTACGTTCTGCTTAATTACTTGGCCCCTGTTTGTCGTAGCATTACGTTTATAGTAAGGTTGGATGGGGGACAAATTGAACTATAACATACTCAAAGGACATCCCCGTATCTCTACTAGACCCAGAGTTACGAGGCTGCAAAGTTGGGTCTAATTCAATTCCTATGGAGGGTTTGTTTGTTTACGTTTTGCTTAAGTACTCGGCCCCTGTTTGTCGTAGGCCTAAGTTTATAGTATGGTTGGATGGGGGACAAATTGAACTATAACATACTCAAAGGACATCCCCGTATCTCTACTAGACCCAGAGTTACGAGGCTGCAAAGTTGGGTCTAATTCAATTCCTATGGAGGGTTTGTTTGTTTACGTTTTGCTTAAGTACTCGGCCCCTGTTTGTCGTAGCCCTAAGTTTATAGTATGGTTGGATGGGGGACAAATTGAACTATAACATACTCAAAGGACATCCCCGTATCTCTACTAGACCCACAGTTACGAGCCTGCAAAATTGGGTCTAATGCATTTCCTATGGAGGGGTTTGTTTGTTCACTTTTTGCATAAATATTTGGGCTGTATTTTCGATCGAAAATAAGAACGTATCTGTAGTGCAGAGGTTATCACATCCACCTCACTTCCGGAAGTCTACAGGTTCGAAACCGCGAAGTTTTTTTTTTTTTTTTCCTTGGGATATGTAAAGACCTTTATAATTATCCGAACATTTGTGTCAAGGTCGCATTATTTACATCCCCGTATCTCTACTAGACCCAGAGTTACGAGGCCGCAAAGTTGGGTCTAATGCAATTCCTAAGGAGGGTTTGTTTGTTTACGTTCTGCTTAATTACTTGGCCCCTGTTTGTCGTAGCCCTGAGTTTATAGTATGGTTGGATGGGGGACAAATTTAACTATAACATACTCAAAGGACATCCCCGTATCTCTACTAGACCCACAGTTACGAGCCTGCAAAATTGGGTCTAATGCATTTCCTATGGAGGGGTTTGTTTGTTCACGTTTTGCTTAAATATTTGGCCTGTATTTTCGATGAAAAATAGGAACGTATCTGTAGTGCAGTGGTTATCACATCCGCCTCACTCACGGAAGTCTACAGGTTCGAAACCGTGAATTTTTTTTTTTTTTTTTTTTTTTTGCTTAGGATATGTAAAGACCTTTAGAATTATCCGAACATTTGTGTCAAGGTCACATTATTTAAATCCCCGTATCTCCACTAGACCCAGAGTTACGAGGCCGCAAAGTTGGGTCTAATGCAATTCCTATGGAGGGTTTGTTTGTTTACGTTCTGCTTAATTACTTGGCCCCTGTTTGTCGTAGCCCTGAGTTTATAGTATGGTTGGATGGGGGACAAATTTAACTATAACATACTCAAAGGACATCCCCGTATCTCTACTAGACCCACAGTTACGAGCCTGCAAAATTGGGTCTAATGCATTTCCTATGGAGGGGTTTGTTTGTTCACGTATTGCTTAAATATTTGGCCTGTATTTTCGATGAAAAATAGGAACGTATCTGTAGTGCAGTGGTTATCACATCCGCCTCACTCACGGAAGTCTACAGGTTCGAAACCGTGAATTTTTTTTTTTTTTTTTTTTGCTTAGGATATGTAAAGACCTTTAGAATTATCCGAACATTTGTGTCAAGGTCACATTATTTAAATCCCCGTATCTCCACTAGACCCAGAGTTACGAGGCCGCAAAGTTGGGTCTAATGCAATTCCTATGGAGGGTTTGTTTGTTTACGTTCTGCTTAATTACTTGGCCCCTGTTTGTCGTAGCATTACGTTTATAGTATGGTTGGATGGGGGACAAATTGAACTATAACATACTCAAAGGACATCCCCGTATCTCTACTAGACCCAGAGTTACGAGGCTGCAAAGTTGGGTCTAATTCAATTCCTATGGAGGGGTTTGTTTGTTTACGTTTTGCTTAAGTACTCGGCCCCTGTTTGTCGTAGCCCTATGTTTATAGTATGGTTGGATGGGGGACAAATTGAACTATAACATACTCAAAGGACATCCCCGTATCTCTACTAGACCCACAGTTACGAGCCTGCAAAATTGGGTCTAATGCATTTCCTATGGAGGGGTTTGTTTGTTCACTTTTTGCATAAATATTTAACCTGTATTTTCGATCGAAAATAAGAACGTATCTGTAAAGCAGTGGTTATCACATCCACCTCACTCCCGGAAGTCTACAGGTTCGAAACCGCGAAGTTTTTTTTTTTTTTTTTCTTGGGAAATGTAAAGACCTTTATAATTATCCGAACATTTGTGTCAAGGTCACATTATTTACATCCCCGTATCTCTACTAGACCCAGAGTTACGAGGCCGCAAAGTTGGGTCTAATGCAATTCCTAAGGAGGGTTTGTTTGCTTACGTTCTGCTTAATTACTTGGCCCCTGTTTGTCGTAGCATTACGTTTATAGTAAGGTTGGATGGGGGACAAATTGAACTATAACATACTCAAAGGACATCCCCGTATCTCTACTAGACCCAGAGTTACGAGGCTGCAAAGTTGGGTCTAATTCAATTCCTATGGAGGGTTTGTTTGTTTACGTTTTGCTTAAGTACTCGGCCCCTGTTTGTCGTAGGCCTAAGTTTATAGTATGGTTGGATGGGGGACAAATTGAACTATAACATACTCAAAGGACATCCCCGTATCTCTACTAGACCCAGAGTTACGAGGCTGCAAAGTTGGGTCTAATTCAATTCCTATGGAGGGTTTGTTTGTTTACGTTTTGCTTAAGTACTCGGCCCCTGTTTGTCGTAGCCCTAAGTTTATAGTATGGTTGGATGGGGGACAAATTGAACTATAACATACTCAAAGGACATCCCCGTATCTCTACTAGACCCACAGTTACGAGCCTGCAAAATTGGGTCTAATGCATTTCCTATGGAGGGGTTTGTTTGTTCACTTTTTGCATAAATATTTGGGCTGTATTTTCGATCGAAAATAAGAACGTATCTGTAGTGCAGAGGTTATCACATCCACCTCACTTCCGGAAGTCTACAGGTTCGAAACCGCGAAGTTTTTTTTTTTTTTTTCCTTGGGATATGTAAAGACCTTTATAATTATCCGAACATTTGTGTCAAGGTCGCATTATTTACATCCCCGTATCTCTACTAGACCCAGAGTTACGAGGCCGCAAAGTTGGGTCTAATGCAATTCCTAAGGAGGGTTTGTTTGTTTACGTTCTGCTTAATTACTTGGCCCCTGTTTGTCGTAGCCCTGAGTTTATAGTATGGTTGGATGGGGGACAAATTTAACTATAACATACTCAAAGGACATCCCCGTATCTCTACTAGACCCACAGTTACGAGCCTGCAAAATTGGGTCTAATGCATTTCCTATGGAGGGGTTTGTTTGTTCACGTTTTGCTTAAATATTTGGCCTGTATTTTCGATGAAAAATAGGAACGTATCTGTAGTGCAGTGGTTATCACATCCGCCTCACTCACGGAAGTCTACAGGTTCGAAACCGTGAATTTTTTTTTTTTTTTTTTTTTTTTGCTTAGGATATGTAAAGACCTTTAGAATTATCCGAACATTTGTGTCAAGGTCACATTATTTAAATCCCCGTATCTCCACTAGACCCAGAGTTACGAGGCCGCAAAGTTGGGTCTAATGCAATTCCTATGGAGGGTTTGTTTGTTTACGTTCTGCTTAATTACTTGGCCCCTGTTTGTCGTAGCCCTGAGTTTATAGTACGGTTGGATGGGGGACAAATTTAACTATAACATACTCAAAGGACATCCCCGTATCTCTACTAGACCCACAGTTACGAGCCTGCAAAATTGGGTCTAATGCATTTCCTATGGAGGGGTTTGTTTGTTCACGTATTGCTTAAATATTTGGCCTGTATTTTCGATGAAAAATAGGAACGTATCTGTAGTGCAGTGGTTATCACATCCGCCTCACTCACGGAAGTCTACAGGTTCGAAACCGTGAATTTTTTTTTTTTTTTTTTTTGCTTAGGATATGTAAAGACCTTTAGAATTATCCGAACATTTGTGTCAAGGTCACATTATTTAAATCCCCGTATCTCCACTAGACCCAGAGTTACGAGGCCGCAAAGTTGGGTCTAATGCAATTCCTATGGAGGGTTTGTTTGTTTACGTTCTGCTTAATTACTTGGCCCCTGTTTGTCGTAGCATTACGTTTATAGTATGGTTGGATGGGGGACAAATTGAACTATAACATACTCAAAGGACATCCCCGTATCTCTACTAGACCCAGAGTTACGAGGCTGCAAAGTTGGGTCTAATTCAATTCCTATGGAGGGGTTTGTTTGTTTACGTTTTGCTTAAGTACTCGGCCCCTGTTTGTCGTAGCCCTATGTTTATAGTATGGTTGGATGGGGGACAAATTGAACTATAACATACTCAAAGGACATCCCCGTATCTCTACTAGACCCACAGTTACGAGCCTGCAAAATTGGGTCTAATGCATTTCCTATGGAGGGGTTTGTTTGTTCACTTTTTGCATAAATATTTAACCTGTATTTTCGATCGAAAATAAGAACGTATCTGTAAAGCAGTGGTTATCACATCCACCTCACTCCCGGAAGTCTACAGGTTCGAAACCGCGAAGTTTTTTTTTTTTTTTTCCTTGGGAAATGTAAAGACCTTTATAATTATCCGAACATTTGTGTCAAGGTCACATTATTTACATCCCCGTATCTCTACTAGACCCAGAGTTACGAGGCCGCAAAGTTGGGTCTAATGCAATTCCTAAGGAGGGTTTGTTTGCTTACGTTCTGCTTAATTACTTGGCCCCTGTTTGTCGTAGCATTACGTTTATAGTAAGGTTGGATGGGGGACAAATTGAACTATAACATACTCAAAGGACATCCCCGTATCTCTACTAGACCCAGAGTTACGAGGCTGCAAAGTTGGGTCTAATTCAATTCCTATGGAGGGTTTGTTTGTTTACGTTTTGCTTAAGTACTCGGCCCCTGTTTGTCGTAGGCCTAAGTTTATAGTATGGTTGGATGGGGGACAAATTGAACTATAACATACTCAAAGGACATCCCCGTATCTCTACTAGACCCAGAGTTACGAGGCTGCAAAGTTGGGTCTAATTCAATTCCTATGGAGGGTTTGTTTGTTTACGTTTTGCTTAAGTACTCGGCCCCTGTTTGTCGTAGCCCTAAGTTTATAGTATGGTTGGATGGGGGACAAATTGAACTATAACATACTCAAAGGACATCCCCGTATCTCTACTAGACCCACAGTTACGAGCCTGCAAAATTGGGTCTAATGCATTTCCTATGGAGGGGTTTGTTTGTTCACTTTTTGCATAAATATTTGGGCTGTATTTTCGATCGAAAATAAGAACGTATCTGTAGTGCAGAGGTTATCACATCCACCTCACTTCCGGAAGTCTACAGGTTCGAAACCGCGAAGTTTTTTTTTTTTTTTTTCCTTGGGATATGTAAAGACCTTTATAATTATCCGAACATTTGTGTCAAGGTCGCATTATTTACATCCCCGTATCTCTACTAGACCCAGAGTTACGAGGCCGCAAAGTTGGGTCTAATGCAATTCCTAAGGAGGGTTTGTTTGTTTACGTTCTGCTTAATTACTTGGCCCCTGTTTGTCGTAGCCCTGAGTTTATAGTATGGTTGGATGGGGGACAAATTTAACTATAACATACTCAAAGGACATCCCCGTATCTCTACTAGACCCACAGTTACGAGCCTGCAAAATTGGGTCTAATGCATTTCCTATGGAGGGGTTTGTTTGTTCACGTTTTGCTTAAATATTTGGCCTGTATTTTCGATGAAAAATAGGAACGTATCTGTAGTGCAGTGGTTATCACATCCGCCTCACTCACGGAAGTCTACAGGTTCGAAACCGTGAATTTTTTTTTTTTTTTTTTTTTTTGCTTAGGATATGTAAAGACCTTTAGAATTATCCGAACATTTGTGTCAAGGTCACATTATTTAAATCCCCGTATCTCCACTAGACCCAGAGTTACGAGGCCGCAAAGTTGGGTCTAATGCAATTCCTATGGAGGGTTTGTTTGTTTACGTTTTGCTTAAGTACTCGGCCCCTGTTTGTCGTAGCCCTATGTTTATAGTATGGTTGGATGGGGGACAAATTGAACTATAACATACTCAGAGGACATCCCCGTATCTCTACTAGACCCACAGTTACGAGCCTGCAAAATTGGGTCTAATGCATTTCCTATGGAGGGGTTTGTTTGTTCACTTTTTGCATAAATATTTGGCCTGTATTTTCGATCGAAAATAAGAACGTATCTGTAGTGCAGAGGTTATCACATCCACCTCACTTCCGGAAGTCTACAGGTTCGAAACCGCGAAGTTTTTTTTTTTTTTTTTTCCTTGGGATATGTAAAGACCTTTATAATTATCCGAACATTTGTGTCAAGGTCACATTATTTACATCCCCGTATCTCTACTAGACCCAGAGTTACGAGGCTGCAAAGTTGGGTCTAATTCAATTCCTATGGAGGGTTTGTTTGTTTACGTTTTGCTTAAGTACTCGGCCCCTGTTTGTCGTAGCCCTATGTTTATAGTATGGTTGGATGGGGGACAAATTGAACTATAACATACTCAAAGGACATCCCCGTATCTCTACTAGACCCACAGTTACGAGCCTGCAAAATTGGGTCTAATGCATTTCCTATGGAGGGGTTTGTTTGTTCACTTTTTGCATAAATATTTGGCCTGTATTTTCGATCGAAAATAAGAACGTATCTGTAGTGCAGTGGTTATCACATCCACCTCACTCCCGGAAGTCTACAGGTTCGAAACCGTGAATTTTTTTTTTTTTTTTGCTTAGGATATGTAAAGACCTTTAGAATTATCCGAACATTTGTGTCAAGGTCACATTATTTAAATCCCCGTATCTCCACTAGACCCAGAGTTACGAGGCCGCAAAGTTGGGTCTAATGCAATTCCTATGGAGGGTTTGTTTGTTTACGTTCTGCTTAATTACTTGGCCCCTGTTTGTCGTAGCATTACGTTTATAGTATGGTTGGATGGGGGACAAATTGAACTATAACATACTCAAAGGACATCCCCGTATCTCTACTAGACCCAGAGTTACGAGGCTGCAAAGTTGGGTCTAATTCAATTCCTATGGAGGGTTTGTTTGTTTACGTTTTGCTTAAGTACTCGGCCCCTGTTTGTCGTAGCCCTATGTTTATAGTATGGTTGGATGGGGGACAAATTGAACTATAACATACTCAAAGGACATCCCCGTATCTCTACTAGACCCACAGTTACGAGCCTGCAAAATTGGGTCTAATGCATTTCCTATGGAGGGGTTTGTTTGTTCACTTTTTGCATAAATATTTGGCCTGTATTTTCGATCGAAAATAAGAACGTATCTGTAGTGCAGTGGTTATCACATCCACCTCACTCCCGGAAGTCTACAGGTTCGAAACCGCGAAGTTTTTTTTTTTTTTTCCTTGGGATATGTAAAGACCTTTATAATTATCCGAACATTTGTGTCAAGGTCACATTATTTACATCCCCGTATCTCTACTAGACCCAGAGTTACGAGGCCGCAAAGTTGGGTCTAATGCAATTCCTAAGGAGGGTTTGTTTGTTTACGTTCTGCTTAATTACTTGGCCCCTGTTTGTCGTAGCATTACGTTTATAGTAAGGTTGGATGGGGGACAAATTGAACTATAACATACTCAAAGGACATCCCCGTATCTCTACTAGACCCAGAGTTACGAGGCTGCAAAGTTGGGTCTAATTCAATTCCTATGGAGGGTTTGTTTGTTTACGTTTTGCTTAAGTACTCGGCCCCTGTTTGTCGTAGCCCTAAGTTTATAGTATGGTTGGATGGGGGACAAATTGAACTATAACATACTCAAAGGACATCCCCGTATCTCCACTAGACCCACAGTTACGAGCCTGCAAAATTGGGTCTAATGCATTTCCTATGGAGGGGTTTGTTTGTTCACTTTTTGCATAAATATTTGGCCTGTATTTTCGATCGAAAATAAGAACGTATCTGTAGTGCAGTGGTTATCACATCCACCTCACTCCCGGAAGTCTACAGGTTCGCAACCGCGAAGTTTTTTTTTTTTTTTTTTCCTTGGGATATGTAAAGACCTTTATAATTATCCGAACATTTGTGTCAAGGTCACATTATTTACATCCCCGTATCTCTACTAGACCCAGAGTTACGAGGCCGCAAAGTTGGGTCTAATGCAATTCCTAAGGAGGGTTTGTTTGTTTACGTTCTGCTTAATTACTTGGCCCCTGTTTGTCATAGCCCTGAGTTTATAGTATGGTTCGATGGGGGACAAATTTAACTATAACATACTCAAAGGACATCCCCGTATCTCTACTAGACCCACAGTTACGAGCCTGCAAAATTGGGTCTAATGCATTTCCTATGGAGGGGTTTGTTTGTTCACGTTTTGCTTAAATATTTGGCCTGTATTTTCGATCAAAAATAGGAACGTATCTGTAGTGCAGTGGTTATCACATCCGCATCACTCACGGAAGTCTACAGGTTCGAAACCGTGAATTTTTTTTTTTTTTTTTTTTGCTTAGGATATGTAAAGACCTTTAGAATTATCCGAACATTTGTGTCAAGGTCACATTATTTAAATCCCCGTATCTCCACTAGACCCAGAGTTACGAGGCCGCAAAGTTGGGTCTAATGCAATTCCTATGGAGGGTTTGTTTGTATACGTTCTGCTTAATTACTTGGCCCCTGTTTGTCGTAGCATTACGTTTATAGTATGGTTGGATGGGGGACAAATTGAACTATAACATACTCAAAGGACATCCCCGTATCTCTACTAGACCCAGAGTTACGAGGCTGCAAAGTTGGGTCTAATTCAATTCCTATGGAGGGTTTGTTTGTTTACGTTTTGCTTAAGTACTCGGCCCCTGTTTGTCGTAGCCCTAAGTTTATAGTATGGTTGGATGGGGGACAAATTGAACTATAACATACTCAAAGGACATCCCCGTATCTCTACTAGACCCACAGTTACGAGCCTGCAAAATTGGGTCTAATGCATTTCCTATGGAGGGGTTTGTTTGTTCACTTTTTGCATAAATATTTGGCCTGTATTTTCGATCGAAAATAAGAACGTATCTGTAGTGCAGTGGTTATCACATCCACCTCACTCCCGGAAGTCTTCAGGTTCGAAACCGCGGAGATTTTTTTTTTTTTTTTTCCTTGGGATATGTAAAGACCTTTATAATTATCCGAACATTTGTGTCAAGGTCACATTATTTACATCCCCGTATCTCTACTAGACCCAGAGTTACGAGGCCGCAAAGTTGGGTCTAATGCAATTCCTAAGGAGGGTTTGTTTGCTTACGTTCTGCTTAATTACTTGGCCCCTGTTTGTCGTAGCATTACGTTTATAGTAAGGTTGGATGGGGGACCAATTGAACTATAACATACTCAAAGGACATCCCCGTATCTCTACTAGACCCAGAGTTTCGAGGCTGCAAAGTTGGGTCTAATTCAATTCCTATGGAGGGTTTGTTTGTTTACGTTTTGCTTAAGTACTCGGCCCCTGTTTGTCGTAGGCCTAAGTTTATAGTATGGTTGGATGGGGGACAAATTGAACTATAACATACTCAAAGGACATCCCCGTATCTCTACTAGACCCAGAGTTACGAGGCTGCAAAGTTGGGTCTAATTCAATTCCTATGGAGGGTTTGTTTGTTTACGTTTTGCTTAAGTACTCGGCCCCTGTTTGTCGTAGCCCTAAGTTTATAGTATGGTTGGATGGGGGACAAATTGAACTATAACATACTCAAAGGACATCCCCGTATCTCTACTAGACCCACAGTTACGAGCCTGCAAAATTGGGTCTAATGCATTTCCTATGGAGGGGTTTGTTTGTTCACTTTTTGCATAAATATTTGGGCTGTATTTTCGATCGAAAATAAGAACGTATCTGTAGTGCAGAGGTTATCACATCCACCTCACTTCCGGAAGTCTACAGGTTCGAAACCGCGAAGTTTTTTTTTTTTTTTTTCCTTGGGATATGTAAAGACCTTTATAATTATCCGAACATTTGTGTCAAGGTCGCATTATTTACATCCCCGTATCTCTACTAGACCCAGAGTTACGAGGCCGCAAAGTTGGGTCTAATGCAATTCCTAAGGAGGGTTTGTTTGTTTACGTTCTGCTTAATTACTTGGCCCCTGTTTGTCGTAGCCCTGAGTTTATAGTATGGTTGGATGGGGGACAAATTTAACTATAACATACTCAAAGGACATCCCCGTATCTCTACTAGACCCACAGTTACGAGCCTGCAAAATTGGGTCTAATGCATTTCCTATGGAGGGGTTTGTTTGTTCACGTTTTGCTTAAATATTTGGCCTGTATTTTCGATGAAAAATAGGAACGTATCTGTAGTGCAGTGGTTATCACATCCGCCTCACTCACGGAAGTCTACAGGTTCGAAACCGTGAATTTTTTTTTTTTTTTTTTTTTTTGCTTAGGATATGTAAAGACCTTTAGAATTATCCGAACATTTGTGTCAAGGTCACATTATTTAAATCCCCGTATCTCCACTAGACCCAGAGTTACGAGGCCGCAAAGTTGGGTCTAATGCAATTCCTATGGAGGGTTTGTTTGTTTACGTTCTGCTTAATTACTTGGCCCCTGTTTGTCGTAGCATTACGTTTATAGTATGGTTGGATGGGGGACAAATTGAACTATAACATACTCAAAGGACATCCCCGTATCTCTACTAGACCCAGAGTTACGAGGCTGCAAAGTTGGGTCTAATTCAATTCCTATGGAGGGTTTGTTTGTTTACGTTTTGCTTAAGTACTCGGCCCCTGTTTGTCGTAGCCCTATGTTTATAGTATGGTTGGATGGGGGACAAATTGAACTATAACATACTCAGAGGACATCCCCGTATCTCTACTAGACCCACAGTTACGAGCCTGCAAAATTGGGTCTAATGCATTTCCTATGGAGGGGTTTGTTTGTTCACTTTTTGCATAAATATTTGGCCTGTATTTTCGATCGAAAATAAGAACGTATCTGTAGTGCAGAGGTTATCACATCCACCTGACTTCCGGAAGTCTACAGGTTCGAAACCGCGAAGTTTTTTTTTTTTTTTTTCCTTGGGATATGTAAAGACCTTTATAATTATCCGAACATTTGTGTCAAGGTCACATTATTTACATCCCCGTATCTCTACTAGACCCAGAGTTACGAGGCTGCAAAGTTGGGTCTAATTCAATTCCTATGGAGGGTTTGTTTGTTTACGTTTTGCTTAAGTACTCGGCCCCTGTTTGTCGTAGCCCTATGTTTATAGTATGGTTGGATGGGGGACAAATTGAACTATAACATACTCAAAGGACATCCCCGTATCTCTACTAGACCCACAGTTACGAGCCTGCAAAATTGGGTCTAATGCATTTCCTATGGAGGGGTTTGTTTGTTCACTTTTTGCATAAATATTTGGCCTGTATTTTCGATCGAAAATAAGAACGTATCTGTAGTGCAGTGGTTATCACATCCACCTCACTCCCGGAAGTCTACAGGTTCGAAACCGTGAATTTTTTTTTTTTTTTTGCTTAGGATATGTAAAGACCTTTAGAATTATCCGAACATTTGTGTCAAGGTCACATTATTTAAATCCCCGTATCTCCACTAGACCCAGAGTTACGAGGCCGCAAAGTTGGGTCTAATGCAATTCCTATGGAGGGTTTGTTTGTTTACGTTCTGCTTAATTACTTGGCCCCTGTTTGTCGTAGCATTACGTTTATAGTATGGTTGGATGGGGGACAAATTGAACTATAACATACTCAAAGGACATCCCCGTATCTCTACTAGACCCAGAGTTACGAGGCTGCAAAGTTGGGTCTAATTCAATTCCTATGGAGGGTTTGTTTGTTTACGTTTTGCTTAAGTACTCGGCCCCTGTTTGTCGTAGCCCTATGTTTATAGTATGGTTGGATGGGGGACAAATTGAACTATAACATACTCAAAGGACATCCCCGTATCTCTACTAGACCCACAGTTACGAGCCTGCAAAATTGGGTCTAATGCATTTCCTATGGAGGGGTTTGTTTGTTCACTTTTTGCATAAATATTTGGCCTGTATTTTCGATCGAAAATAAGAACGTATCTGTAGTGCAGTGGTTATCACATCCACCTCACTCCCGGAAGTCTACAGGTTCGAAACCGCGAAGTTTTTTTTTTTTTTTCCTTGGGATATGTAAAGACCTTTATAATTATCCGAACATTTGTGTCAAGGTCACATTATTTACATCCCCGTATCTCTACTAGACCCAGAGTTACGAGGCCGCAAAGTTGGGTCTAATGCAATTCCTAAGGAGGGTTTGTTTGTTTACGTTCTGCTTAATTACTTGGCCCCTGTTTGTCGTAGCATTACGTTTATAGTAAGGTTGGATGGGGGACAAATTGAACTATAACATACTCAAAGGACATCCCCGTATCTCTACTAGACCCAGAGTTACGAGGCTGCAAAGTTGGGTCTAATTCAATTCCTATGGAGGGTTTGTTTGTTTACGTTTTGCTTAAGTACTCGGCCCCTGTTTGTCGTAGCCCTATGTTTATAGTATGGTTGGATGGGGGACAAATTGAACTATAACATACTCAAAGGACATCCCCGTATCTCTACTAGACCCACAGTTACGAGCCTGCAAAATTGGGTCTAATGCATTTCCTATGGAGGGGTTTGTTTGTTCACTTTTTGCATAAATATTTGGCCTGTATTTTCGATCGAAAATAAGAACGTATCTGTAGTGCAGTGGTTATCACATCCACCTCACTCCCGGAAGTCTACAGGTTCGAAACCGTGAATTTTTTTTTTTTTTTTGCTTAGGATATGTAAAGACCTTTAGAATTATCCGAACATTTGTGTCAAGGTCACATTATTTAAATCCCCGTATCTCCACTAGACCCAGAGTTACGAGGCCGCAAAGTTGGGTCTAATGCAATTCCTATGGAGGGTTTGTTTGTTTACGTTCTGCTTAATTACTTGGCCCCTGTTTGTCGTAGCATTACGTTTATAGTATGGTTGGATGGGGGACAAATTGAACTATAACATACTCAAAGGACATCCCCGTATCTCTACTAGACCCAGAGTTACGAGGCTGCAAAGTTGGGTCTAATTCAATTCCTATGGAGGGTTTGTTTGTTTACGTTTTGCTTAAGTACTCGGCCCCTGTTTGTCGTAGCCCTATGTTTATAGTATGGTTGGATGGGGGACAAATTGAACTATAACATACTCAAAGGACATCCCCGTATCTCTACTAGACCCACAGTTACGAGCCTGCAAAATTGGGTCTAATGCATTTCCTATGGAGGGGTTTGTTTGTTCACTTTTTGCATAAATATTTGGCCTGTATTTTCGATCGAAAATAAGAACGTATCTGTAGTGCAGTGGTTATCACATCCACCTCACTCCCGGAAGTCTACAGGTTCGAAACCGCGAAGTTTTTTTTTTTTTTTCCTTGGGATATGTAAAGACCTTTATAATTATCCGAACATTTGTGTCAAGGTCACATTATTTACATCCCCGTATCTCTACTAGACCCAGAGTTACGAGGCCGCAAAGTTGGGTCTAATGCAATTCCTAAGGAGGGTTTGTTTGTTTACGTTCTGCTTAATTACTTGGCCCCTGTTTGTCGTAGCATTACGTTTATAGTAAGGTTGGATGGGGGACAAATTGAACTATAACATACTCAAAGGACATCCCCGTATCTCTACTAGACCCAGAGTTACGAGGCTGCAAAGTTGGGTCTAATTCAATTCCTATGGAGGGTTTGTTTGTTTACGTTTTGCTTAAGTACTCGGCCCCTGTTTGTCGTAGCCCTATGTTTATAGTATGGTTGGATGGGGGACAAATTGAACTATAACATACTCAAAGGACATCCCCGTATCTCTACTAGACCCACAGTTACGAGCCTGCAAAATTGGGTCTAATGCATTTCCTATGGAGGGGTTTGTTTGTTCACTTTTTGCATAAATATTTGGCCTGTATTTTCGATCGAAAATAAGAACGTATCTGTAGTGCAGTGGTTATCACATCCACCTCACTCCCGGAAGTCTACAGGTTCGAAACCGCGAAGTTTTTTTTTTTTTTTCCTTGGGATATGTAAAGACCTTTATAATTATCCGAACATTTGTGTCAAGGTCACATTATTTACATCCCCGTATCTCTACTAGACCCAGAGTTACGAGGCCGCAAAGTTGGGTCTAATGCAATTCCTAAGGAGGGTTTGTTTGTTTACGTTCTGCTTAATTACTTGGCCCCTGTTTGTCGTAGCATTACGTTTATAGTAAGGTTGGATGGGGGACAAATTGAACTATAACATACTCAAAGGACATCCCCGTATCTCTACTAGACCCAGAGTTACGAGGCTGCAAAGTTGGGTCTAATTCAATTCCTATGGAGGGTTTGTTTGTTTACGTTTTGCTTAAGTACTCGGCCCCTGTTTGTCGTAGCCCTAAGTTTATAGTATGGTTGGATGGGGGACAAATTGAACTATAACATACTCAAAGGACATCCCCGTATCTCCACTAGACCCACAGTTACGAGCCTGCAAAATTGGGTCTAATGCATTTCCTATGGAGGGGTTTGTTTGTTCACTTTTTGCATAAATATTTGGCCTGTATTTTCGATCGAAAATAAGAACGTATCTGTAGTGCAGTGGTTATCACATCCACCTCACTCCCGGAAGTCTACAGGTTCGAAACCGCGAAGTTTTTTTTTTTTTTTTTTCCTTGGGATATGTAAAGACCTTTATAATTATCCGAACATTTGTGTCAAGGTCACATTATTTACATCCCCGTATCTCTACTAGACCCAGAGTTACGAGGCCGCAAAGTTGGGTCTAATGCAATTCCTAAGGAGGGTTTGTTTGTTTACGTTCTGCTTAATTACTTGGCCCCTGTTTGTCATAGCCCTGAGTTTATAGTATGGTTCGATGGGGGACAAATTTAACTATAACATACTCAAAGGACATCCCCGTATCTCTACTAGACCCACAGTTACGAGCCTGCAAAATTGGGTCTAATGCATTTCCTATGGAGGGGTTTGTTTGTTCACGTTTTGCTTAAATATTTGGCCTGTATTTTCGATCAAAAATAGGAACGTATCTGTAGTGCAGTGGTTATCACATCCGCATCACTCACGGAAGTCTACAGGTTCGAAACCGTGAATTTTTTTTTTTTTTTTTTTTGCTTAGGATATGTAAAGACCTTTAGAATTATCCGAACATTTGTGTCAAGGTCACATTATTTAAATCCCCGTATCTCCACTAGACCCAGAGTTACGAGGCCGCAAAGTTGGGTCTAATGCAATTCCTATGGAGGGTTTGTTTGTATACGTTCTGCTTAATTACTTGGCCCCTGTTTGTCGTAGCATTACGTTTATAGTATGGTTGGATGGGGGACAAATTGAACTATAACATACTCAAAGGACATCCCCGTATCTCTACTAGACCCAGAGTTACGAGGCTGCAAAGTTGGGTCTAATTCAATTCCTATGGAGGGTTTGTTTGTTTACGTTTTGCTTAAGTACTCGGCCCCTGTTTGTCGTAGCCCTAAGTTTATAGTATGGTTGGATGGGGGACAAATTGAACTATAACATACTCAAAGGACATCCCCGTATCTCTACTAGACCCACAGTTACGAGCCTGCAAAATTGGGTCTAATGCATTTCCTATGGAGGGGTTTGTTTGTTCACTTTTTGCATAAATATTTGGCCTGTATTTTCGATCGAAAATAAGAACGTATCTGTAGTGCAGTGGTTATCACATCCACCTCACTCCCGGAAGTCTTCAGGTTCGAAACCGCGGAGATTTTTTTTTTTTTTTTTTCCTTGGGATATGTAAAGACCTTTATAATTATCCGAACATTTGTGTCAAGGTCACATTATTTACATCCCCGTATCTCTACTAGACCCAGAGTTACGAGGCCGCAAAGTTGGGTCTAATGCAATTCCTAAGGAGGGTTTGTTTGCTTACGTTCTGCTTAATTACTTGGCCCCTGTTTGTCGTAGCATTACGTTTATAGTAAGGTTGGATGGGGGACCAATTGAACTATAACATACTCAAAGGACATCCCCGTATCTCTACTAGACCCAGAGTTTCGAGGCTGCAAAGTTGGGTCTAATTCAATTCCTATGGAGGGTTTGTTTGTTTACGTTTTGCTTAAGTACTCGGCCCCTGTTTGTCGTAGCCCTAAGTTTATAGTATGGTTGGATGGGGGACAAATTGAACTATAACATACTCAAAGGACATCCCCGTATCTCTACTAGACCCAGAGTTACGAGGCTGCAAAGTTGGGTCTAATTCAATTCCTATGGAGGGTTTGTTTGTTTACGTTTTGCTTAAGTACTCGGCCCCTGTTTGTCGTAGCCCTAAGTTTATAGTATGGTTGGATGGGGGACAAATTGAACTATAACATACTCAAAGGACATCCCCGTATCTCTACTAGACCCAGAGTTACGAGGCTGCAAAGTTGGGTCTAATTCAATTCCTATGGAGGGTTTGTTTGTTTACGTTTTGCTTAAGTACTCGGCCCCTGTTTGTCGTAGCCCTAAGTTTATAGTATGGTTGGATGGGGGACAAATTGAACTATAACATACTCAAAGGACATCCCCGTATCTCCACTAGACCCACAGTTACGAGCCTGCAAAATTGGGTCTAATGCATTTCCTATGGAGGGGTTTGTTTGTTCACTTTTTGCATAAATATTTGGCCTGTATTTTCGATCGAAAATAAGAACGTATCTGTAGTGCAGTGGTTATCACATCCACCTCACTCCCGGAAGTCTACAGGTTCAAAACCGCGAAGTTTTTTTTTTTTTTTTTCCTTGGGATATGTAAAGACCTTTATAATTATCCGAACATTTGTGTCAAGGTCACATTATTTACATCCCCATATCTCTACTAGACCCAGAGTTACGAGGCCGCAAAGTTGGGTCTAATGCAATTCCTAAGGAGGGTTTGTTTGTTTACGTTCTGCTTAATTACTTGGCCCCTGTTTGTCATAGCCCTGAGTTTATAGTATGGTTGGATGGGGGACAAATTTAACTATAACATACTCAAAGGACATCCCCGTATCTCTACTAGACCCACAGTTACGAGCCTGCAAAATTGGGTCTAATGCATTTCCTATGGAGGGGTTTGTTTGTTCACGTTTTGCTTAAATATTTGGCCTGTATTTTCGATCAAAAATAGGAACGTATCTGTAGTGCAGTGGTTATCACATCCGCCTCACTCACGGAAGTCTACAGGTTCGAAACCGTGAATTTTTTTTTTTTTTTTTTTTTGCTTAGGATATGTAAAGACCTTTAGAATTATCCGAACATTTGTGTCAAGGTCACATTATTTAAATCCCCGTATCTCCACTAGACCCAGAGTTACGAGGCCGCAAAGTTGGGTCTAATGCAATTCCTATGGAGGGTTTGTTTGTATACGTTCTGCTTAATTACTTGGCCCCTGTTTGTCGTAGCATTACGTTTATAGTATGGTTGGATGGGGGACAAATTGAACTATAACATACTCAAAGGACATCCCCGTATCTCTACTAGACCCAGAGTTACGAGGCTGCAAAGTTGGGTCTAATTCAATTCCTATGGAGGGTTTGTTTGTTTACGTTTTGCTTAAGTACTCGGCCCCTGTTTGTCGTAGCCCTAAGTTTATAGTATGGTTGGATGGGGGACAAATTGAACTATAACATACTCAAAGGACATCCCCGTATCTCTCCTAGACCCACAGTTACGAGCCTGCAAAATTGGGTCTAATGCATTTCCTATGGAGGGGTTTGTTTGTTCACTTTTTGCATAAATATTTGGCCTGTATTTTCGATCGAAAATAAGAACGTATCTGTAGTGCAGTGGTTATCACATCCACCTCACTCCCGGAAGTCTTCAGGTTCGAAACCGCGGAGTTTTTTTTTTTTTTTTTTTCCTTGGGATATGTAAAGACCTTTATAATTATCCGAACATTTGTGTCAAGGTCACATTATTTACATCCCCGTATCTCTACTAGACCCAGAGTTACGAGGCCGCAAAGTTGGGTCTAATGCAATTCCTAAGGAGGGTTTGTTTGCTTACGTTCTGCTTAATTACTTGGCCCCTGTTTGTCGTAGCATTACGTTTATAGTAAGGTTGGATGGGGGACCAATTGATCTATAACATACTCAAAGGACATCCCCGTATCTCTACTAGACCCAGAGTTTCGAGGCTGCAAAGTTGGGTCTAATTCAATTCCTATGGAGGGTTTGTTTGTTTACGTTTTGCTTAAGTACTCGGCCCCTGTTTGTCGTAGCCCTAAGTTTATAGTATGGTTGGATGGGGGACAAATTGAACTATAACATACTCAAAGGACATCCCCGTATCTCTACTAGACCCAGAGTTACGAGGCTGCAAATTTGGGTCTAATTCAATTCCCATGGAGGGTTTGTTTGTTTACGTTTTGCTTAAGTACTCGGCCCCTGTTTGTCGTAGCCCTAAGTTTATAGTATGGTTGGATGGGGGACAAATTGAACTATAACATACTCAAAAAACATCCCCGTATCTCTACTAGACCCACAGTTACGAGCCTGCAAAATTGGGTCTAATGCATTTCCTATGAAGGGGTTTGTTTGTTCACTTTTTGCATAAATATTTGGGCTGTATTTTCGATCGAAAATAAGAACGTATCTGTAGTGCAGAGGTTATCACATCCACCTCACTTCCGGAAGTCTACAGGTTCGAAACCGCGAAGTTTTTTTTTTTTTTTTCCTTGGGATATGTAAAGACCTTTATAATTAACCGAACATTTGTGTCAAGGTCACATTATTTACATCCCCGTATCTCTACTAGACCCAGAGTTACGAGGCCGCAAAGTTGGGTCTAATGCAATTCCTAAGGAGGGTTTGTTTGTTTACGTTCTGCTTAATTACTTGGCCCCTGTTTGTCGTAGCCCTGAGTTTATAGTATGGTTGGATGGGGGACAAATTTAACTATAACATACTCAAAGGACATCCCCGTATCTCTACTAGACCCACAGTTACGAGCCTGCAAAATTGGGTCTAATGCATTTCCTATGGAGGGGTTTGTTTGTTCACGTTTTGCTTAAATATTTGGCCTGTATTTTCGATCAAAAATAGGAACGTATCTGTAGTGCAGTGGTTATCACATCCGCCTCACTCACGGAAGTCTACAGGTTCGAAACCGTGAATTTTTTTTTTTTTTTTTTTTTTTTTGCTTAGGATATGTAAAGACCTTTAGAATTATCCGAACATTTGTGTCAAGGTCACATTATTTAAATCCCCGTATCTCCACTAGACCCAGAGTTACGAGGCGGCAAAGTTGGGTCTAATGCAATTCCTATGGAGGGGTTTGTTTGTTTACGTTTTGCTTAAGTACTCGGCCCCTGTTTGTCGTAGCCCTATGTTTATAGTATGGTTGGATGGGGAACAAATTGAACTATAACATACTCAAAGGACATCCCCGTATCTCTACTAGACCCACAGTTACGAGCCTGCAAAATTGGGTCTAATGCATTTCCTATGGAGGGGTTTGTTTGTTCACTTTTTGCATAAATATTTGGCCTGTATTTTCGATCGAAAATAAGAACGTATCTGTAGTGCAGAGGTTATCACATCCACCTCACTTCCGGAAGTCTACAGGTTCGAAACCGCGAAGTTTTTTTTTTTTTTTTTTCCTTGGGATATGTAAAGACCTTTAGAATTATCCGAACATTTGTGTCAAGGTCACATTATTATTATTATTGTTGATGAGGAGGGTACGCGCCCTAGCACCGATGCCAAAGGCATATTGTGCATCCTCGTAATCAGGCCTTGAATAGGCCTGTAGCTGCAGCGTAGCGAAGAATTCGCTCCACCGTGAGAGAGGAGACCCTCGAGGGTTCCAGGGTGTGTGAATCAAAATATTCTAATCTAAGCGAGGCGAAGTAGTCGCACTCGCAAAGTACGTGGGCGGATGTTTCTTCCATCTCCTGACACGACCTACAGAGAGGGTCGTCGGCAAAACCCATCAGATGGAGGTGCCTATTAAGCCGGCAATGCCCGGTCAAAAGACCGGTGGCCAGCCTAATATCCCATCTGCCGAGCGAAATTAGGTCCCTAGCACGAGACCTGCAGGGACCATCGACAAACAACTTTGTCTGTCTCTGGCCCTCCATGCTGTGCCAGAGCTGATTTTGTATGACAGTCAACCTGTCATGCAGACACCGTTTGACGTGCCTGTAAGGGATGGGGACGGCCGGCTCCGGCCCCAAGAGCTTGGCCTCCGCACCCCTTTTCGCAAATCTATCGGCTTGCTCATTGCCATAATAACCGCTATGCCCTGGCACCCAGTACAGCAGAACCCTGTTGCAGGATGCCAGTCGCGCTAGCAGGTCGAGGCAGCTACGCACCAGTTGAGAAGAAATCTGACACTGGTTCAGAGCGTTCAGGGCAGCCTGACTGTCAGAATAAATTCTCACAGTCCGTCCGGTATACCCTTTGTTAATACAGTAATCTGCGCAATAACAGATCGCGGCAATTTCAGCCTGGAACACACTAGCGAAGGTGCCCAGGCAAGCAGAAAAGCCGACCCTTGTGGTTTGACAGTAATAGCCGGCGCCAGCGCCGGAATCAGTCTTGGAGCCATCGGTGAACCAAATGGTTTCACCCCCAGTGCCAAGAGGCAGCAGGTTAGTCCACTCTGCCCGACTGGGGAAGTGGATACTGAATGGCTTAGTGAAATCAAAACTGGTAACGGTTTTGTCAGAGCACATCGTAAGCGACGGCTCAAGTGCGGCGTACTCCCGAAAGAGCTTCGTATGGCTGTAATCCCAAAGTCTTGGAACCCAACAGCCACTAATGTTGAGCCTGTAGGCTCCCATGACAGCCTCCTCCTCAATGAAGAGATGAAGAGGAAGCATGTCAAGGAGCACCTCCAGGGAAGCAGTTGGGGTCGATCTCATGGCCCCCGTAACACCAATGCAGGCAAGCCTTTGAAGCTTGCGCAGGGCAGCCTGCACCGTCTTAAGCCGGACCCTTGTCCACCAGACAAGTGCCCCGTAAGATAGTATGGGTCTGATGATCCCAGTATAGAGCCAGTGTACAGCCTTGGGGTTGAGGCCCCAAGTCTGGCCGACAGAGCTCCTGGTCCTCCAGAAGAGCATCTTGGCCTTCTTAATACACCGATCAAGATGCGGCTTCCATGTGAGTCTACAATCAAAAGTCACCCCCAGGTATTTCACCTCGGAGGACTTTGTCAGGACCTGGCCAAAGAAAGAGATATCATTGAACAGATCCTTAGTATTCTTCCTCGTAAAAGGAACAAGGACAGTTTTATCAGGATTAACGGTGAGGTTAACCGCCTGACACCATTGCTCCACGCTAGAGAGAGCAGATCTCATAAGCGCGGTAACAGTATCCGGGAACTTCCCCGTAAAGACTATCGCTACATCGTCCGCATACCCGAAGCAGCAACAGCCCCCAGCACCCCCGAGCCTCCCCAGGAGCTCGTCCACCACCAGGCACCACAACAGGGGGGAGAGCACTCCACCCTGAGGGCAGCCCCTGCTGGTAGTCACCCCTAGAGAGTCCCCAAGGAGGGACGCCGACACCTCGCGGTCGGTAAGCATGGACTTGATCCAGCGGCCAAGAGTGGCGCTGATGCCAAATCTCTCAACAGCTTCAGTAATAACCGAGCTAGAGACTTTGTCAAAGGCCCCCTCGATATCGAGGAAGACAGCCAGTGAAATTTCCTGAAACTCGAATGCCCTATCCAGGCAATTCGTAAGGCCGTGAAGGGCCGTCTCAGTGGATTTGCCTTTTTGGTAGGCAAATTGTGAAGAAGAGAGAGGAGTTATCGAAAGTACCTCGTCTCTGATGTACCTGTCCACCAACTTCTCCAGAATTTTGAGGAAGAAGGAGGTCAGGCATATGGGTCTAAATGCTTTCGCCTCGAGATAGGAAGCCTTCCCGGGCTTGGGAATAAAGATGACCCTAGAGCGTTTCCAGTCACGAGGTATGTGACCGAGAGCAATGCAAAGTCTGTAGATCTTGCATAGCGGAGAGGCGATGTGGTCTAAGCCCTCCTGCAAAAGCAGAGGGAAGACCCCATCGGGTCCCGGAGACTTGTAGGGCTCAAAACAGTTGACAGCCCACCGAAGCTTGGGAATCGTGACAACCTGTCTGGCTACAAGCCAGTCTTCCCTCTTAGCCCTGTGCAGGACAGGGTAGAGAGAGTCAGGGTTTGTTGGATTAATAAAAGTAGAATCAGGAAAATGGACCTCCAGCATATGCTTGAGAGTCTCAGCCCCAGATTTAGTGTACACACCCTCCCGTAGCTTAATAGCATTAAGTCGATGTGTGCTGTCGTGCGCTAGAATCTTCATGACCCTAGCCGTGGCAGGGACATTGGAGATTTGCTCACAGAAGGTCCGCCAGGAGTCCTTCTTAGCAGCTCTAATGGCCCTGTTGTAGGCGTTAAGGGACTGCCTGTATCCAGCCCAGTCACCCGTGCGCTTGGCTTTGTTAAAGAGCCTGCGCGTGTATTTACGAAGCCGGCTGAGATCCGCGTTCCACCAAGGGACAAGCCTCGAGCGGTTGACGGTCTTAAGTGGGCAGTTCCGGTGGAACGACTCCATGATGGAGCACTGTAAATCACCAGCAGCCCGATCAAGATCCTTAGGTGAAGTAAGTTTAAGAGTGTGACCCCCTCCGTAGCGTAGGATTAGGTCTTCCCTATAGCCGGCCCAATTAGTCCGTTTTGGGTTGCGTATCTCCGTCCCCGCCGGGACAGAAGTAATCGCGACAGTAAAGCAGATGTGCCTATGATCCGACAGAGACGGTTCATTTGACACATGCCAGTTAGACACGGAAGACACGAGGTTTTCTGTGGCTAGCGTGAGGTCAATGACCTCCCTTCTATTAGAAGTAACAAAAGTAGGTTCATTGTTTTGATTAAGAATATAGAGTTTACAACCAACTAAATATTCTAGTAAATCATCACCCCTCTTGTTGCAGTCAGAGCTGCCCCACGTGATGTGATGAGCATTGGCATCGCAGCCAATGATTAGTTTGTCCCCTCTCTTTTCACATTGATTGACCAAATTGATCACCTCAATTGTCGGGAGAGAGTCCGCGTCGTGGGCAAAGTATGCGGAGGCAGCCGTGATAGTCAACTTGGCATGCCCAGTGGCCAGGACTAGATTCACGGCCGCCGTGTCCTGGGATGTGTACAGCGGTAGAGAGATACAACAAAGATCCCTCCGAACCAAAATACACGCCCTAGGTCTAGCAGCAGTTTGGTCATAGAATAATGACCCCGCCGCGTCAAGACCGAGGATTTTGCCATGGCAAATCCACGGTTCTTGTATGAGGGCCAGATCAAGACCCTCTATAGCAAACCTCCTGCAGAGTACCGCAGAGGCCGCCTTACTATGGTGCAAGTTGATTTGAATTGCACGTAGCGTCCCCATGGTCCCTAAGAGAGGGGTTCAGAAGGGACCTAGCTACACCTCATCGGTCCCGAGAGGGCTAATGGCACCTCCCCCCCCGACAGGCGAGCTCCCAGTCCCAAGATCCTCCCCCTCACCAGGACCACTAGAACGCTCATCGGCTGAACCCCGAAGGGTCCCATCCGATTCTTCCAGTAGGGTGGACTCATCCATGGAAGAACAGACTTCCGAATGAGCCACCCCCCCCTCCCCCTCTGTGCCTAGAGCGACACCAGAGAGCTCCTCCGCGAGATCCCCCATCTCGCTAGTCCCACCCCCCGCCGCAGACTCGGCTACAGTGGTTTTAGTGGTTTCCGTGTTCTGAAGGAGTTTGAAGGAACCCTTGTCCACTCCAGTATAGCCCACGAAACCAGCATTCTTAATGGCTTCCAATGAGGAGCCATCAATTAGCAGTACCCAGTACCGTACGGCCCTGTCCACGTACGTCCGGATACATTTCCAGCGTTCAGTGGCAAAACCTGCATTAAGGACCTTTAGGCGCCGAAACAGCACCGCCGGCTCCTTGGTGATCTGGTCCTTGGTGCGGAACATTACCTTAAACGGCTTGGGGAGTTCGCTAGCTCTCATTACTGAGAGCACCGCATCCCCCACCACCGAGTAGGCTAAGTTGTCCTTCAACCATTGCCCAGTGAACGAATCCTCACAGGAGTATACTAGGGCCCCGGTCGTCAGGCTAAAGTTCGCAAGGCGCGGTAGAGGGCTCCCCGAAGGTATCCCATCCAGCGCCCTTAGAATCGCCTTCTGAATTGGGCCCACGTCTTCCTCCGTGATGACCGCCGTCGGATAGCCTTTTTTGACAATGGCCATCTTTTCTGAGCTGGCGGCGTCACTATAGGACTTAGCCTTTTTCGACGCCGCCTGCGAGGTACTTGGTGAGGGAGTCGAATCCTCCGCTCTGGGCCTCTTCATTGGGTTGTCACGAGCCATCGCACCCCCAGCGGCGGTGGAGGCCGTTTCAGACCCCGATTTGACCTTTTGCCGAGCAATCCGTCGTTTGAGACGACGACGCAAGGTACTTTTCGAGGGCTTGCCAGACACACGCAACGATAAATCGTCACGAGTTTCGCTGGATACAAGCCCTTGTGAAGTGGTATCAGTGTGGGTTCTGCCTTGAGCAGACCCCTGCACCGTAGGTTTGGTAGTGTTAGAGTTGTTTTGATTTAGTTTATCCATGGGAATCCCACGAGTAAGGGGGCAAGTAAAAGGTCACCACCCGGTAGTCCCCCACCCGGGTGGAAGGCTAGATACAACGGGGTGTCGCCCGGTGCCCCGAGGGGATCGTTAGCGATACCGAAGTTTTACTTCCCCAGTACCATGCAGCCCTCGGCACGATGCCTCAACACCTTGGCTTGGGAAGGGCGCGTATCCGCTTAGCCCACACAACGTAGTGGTTAACCAGCTCTCACCACCGAGGAGGTGTGATACTCCGCATCGATGAGGACCCAAGCTAGCGTGTGTGAAGTTAAAAACGCGAGCGGGAAGCCAAAGCAAGGGGGGGAAAAAGATACACCCCATCTAGCTTGCGTCCCCAACTTCGAGAGCCTAGGTCACATTATTTAAATCCCCGTATCTCCACTAGACCCAGAGTTACGAGGCCGCAAAGTTGGGTCTAATGCAATTCCTATGGAGGGTTTGTTTGTTTACGTTCTGCTTAATTACTTGGCCCCTGTTTGTCGTAGCATTACGTTTATAGTATGGTTGGATGGGGGACAAATTGAACTATAACATACTCAAAGGACATCCCCGTATCTCTACTAGACCCAGAGTTACGAGGCTGCAAAGTTGGGTCTAATTCAATTCCTATGGAGGGTTTGTTTGTTTACGTTTTGCTTAAGTACTCGGCCCCTGTTTGTCGTAGGCCTACGTTTATAGTATGGTTGGATGGGGGACAAATTGAACTATAACATACTCAAAGGACATCCCCGTATCTCTACTAGACCCAGAGTTACGAGGCTGCAAAGTTGGGTCTAATTCAATTCCTATGGAGGGTTTGTTTGTTTACGTTTTGCTTAAGTACTCGGCCCCTGTTTGTCGTAGCCCTGAGTTTATAGTATGGTTGGATGGGGGACAAATTTAACTATAACATACTCAAAGGACATCCCCGTATCTCTACTAGACCCACAGTTACGAGCCTGCAAAATTGGGTCTAATGCATTTCCTATGGAGGGGTTTGTTTGTTCACGTTTTGCTTAAATATTTGGCCTGTATTTTCGATCAAAAATAGGAACGTATCTGTAGTGCAGTGGTTATCACATCCGCCTCACTCACGGAAGTCTACAGGTTGGAAACCGTGAATTTTTTTTTTTTTTTTTTTTTTGCTTAGGATATGTAAAGACCTTTAGAATTATCCGAACATTTGTGTCAAGGTCACATTATTTAAATCCCCGTATCTCCACTAGACCCAGAGTTACGAGGCCGCAAAGTTGGGTCAAATGCAATTCCTATGGAGGGTTTGTTTGTTTACGTTCTGCTTAATTACTTGGCCCCTGTTTGTCGTAGCATTACGTTTATAGTATGGTTGGATGGGGGACAAATTGGACTATAACATACTCAAAGGACATCCCCGTATCTCTAGTAGAAACAGAGTTACGAGGCTGCAAAGTTGGGTCTAAAATGCAATTCCTATGGAGGGGTTGTTTGTTTACGTTTTGCTTAATTACTTGGCCCCTGTTTGACGTAGCCCTAAGTTTATAGTATGGTTGGATGGGGGACAAATTTAACTATAACAAACTCAAAGGACATCCCCGTATCTCTACTAGACCCACAGTTACGAGCCTGCAAAATTGGGTCTAATGCATTTCCTATGGAGGGGTTTGTTTGTTCACGTTTTGCTTAAATATTTGGCCTGTATTTTCGATCAAAAATAGGAACGTATCTGTAGTGCAGTGGTTATCACATCCGCCTCACTCACGGAAGTCTACAGGTTCGAAACCGTGAATTTTTTTTTTTTTTTTTTTGCTTAGGATATGTAAAGACCTTTAGAATTATCCGAACATTTGTGTCAAGGTCACATTATTTAAATCCCCGTATCTCCACTAGACCCAGAGTTACGAGGCCGCAAAGTTGGGTCTAATGCAATTCCTATGGAGGGTTTGTTTGTTTACGTTCTGCTTAATTACTTGGCCCCTGTTTGTCGTAGCATTACGTTTATAGTATGGTTGGATGGGGGACAAATTGAACTATAACATACTCAAAGGACATCCCCGTATCTCTACTAGACCCAGAGTTACGAGGCTGCAAAGTTGGGTCTAATTCAATTCCTATGGAGGGGTTTGTTTGTTTACGTTTTGCTTAAGTACTCGGCCCCTGTTTGTCGTAGCCCTATGTTTATAGTATGGTTGGATGGGGGACAAATTGAACTATAACATACTCAAAGGACATCCCCGTATCTCTACTAGACCCACAGTTACGAGCCTGCAAAATTGGGTCTAATGCATTTCCTATGGAGGGGTTTGTTTGTTCACTTTTTGCATAAATATTTGACCTGTATTTTCGATCGAAAATAAGAACGTAGCTGTAGTGCAGTGGTTATCACATCCACATCACTCCCGGAAGTCTACAGGTTCGAAACCGCGAAGTTTTTTTTTTTTTTTTTTCCTTGGGATATGTAAAGACCTTTATAATTATCCGAACATTTGTGTCAAGGTCACATTATTTACATCCCCGTATCTCTACTAGACCCAGAGTTACGAGGCCGCAAAGTTGGGTCTAATGCAATTCCTAAGGAGGGTTTGTTTGCTTACGTTCTGCTTAATTACTTGGCCCCTGTTTGTCGTAGCATTACGTTTATAGTAAGGTTGGATGGGGGACAAATTGAACTATAACATACTCAAAGGACATCCCCGTATCTCTACTAGACCCAGAGTTACGAGGCTGCAAAGTTGGGTCTAATTCAATTCCTATGGAGGGTTTGTTTGTTTACGTTTTGCTTAAGTACTCGGCCCCTGTTTGTCGTAGGCCTAAGTTTATAGTATGGTTGGATGGGGGACAAATTGAACTATAACATACTCAAAGGACATCCCCGTATCTCTACTAGACCCAGAGTTACGAGGCTGCAAAGTTGGGTCTAATTCAATTCCAATGGAGGGTTTGTTTGTTTACGTTTTGCTTAAGTACTCGGCCCCTGTTTGTCGTAGCCCTATGTTTATAGTATGGTTGGATGGGGGACAAATTGAACTATAACATACTCAAAGGACATCCCCGTATCTCTACTAGACCCACAGTTACGAGCCTGCAAAATTGGGTCTAATGCATTTCCTATGGAGGGGTTTGTTTGTTCACTTTTTGCATAAATATTTGGCCTGTATTTTCGATCGAAAATAAGAACGTATCTGTAGTGCAGAGGTTATCACATCCACCTCACTTCCGGAAGTCTACAGGTTCGAAACCGCGAAGTTTTTTTTTTTTTTTCCTTGGGATATGTAAAGACCTTTATAATTATCCGAACATTTGTGTCAAGGTCACATTATTTACATCCCCGTATCTCTACTAGACCCAGAGTTACGAGGCTGCAAAGTTGGGTCTAATTCAATTCCTATGGAGGGTTTGTTTGTTTACGTTTTGCTTAAGTACTCGGCCCCTGTTTGTCGTAGCCCTATGTTTATAGTATGGTTGGATGGGGGACAAATTGAACTATAACATACTCAAAGGACATCCCCGTATCTCTACTAGACCCAGAGTTACGAGGCTGCAAAGTTGGGTCTAATTCAATTCCTATGGAGGGTTTGTTTGTTTACGTTTTGCTTAAGTACTCGGCCCCTGTTTGTCGTAGCCCTATGTTTATAGTATGGTTGGATGGGGGACAAATTGAACTATAACATACTCAAAGGACATCCCCGTATCTCTACTAGATCCACAGTTACGAGCCTGCAAAATTGGGTCTAATGCATTTCCTATGGAGGGGTTTGTTTGTTCACTTTTTGCATAAATATTTGGCCTGTATTTTCGATCGAAAATAAAAACGTATCTGTAGTGCAGTGGTTATCACATCCACCTCACTCCCGGAAGTCTACAGGTTCGAAACCGCGAAGTTTTTTTTTTTTTTCCTTGGGATATGTAAAGACCTTTATAATTATCCGAACATTTGTGTCAAGGTCACATTATTTACATCCCCGTATCTCTACTAGACCCAGAGTTACGAGGCCGCAAAGTTGGGTCTAATGCAATTCCTAAGGAGGGTTTGTTTGTTTACGTTCTGCTTAATTACTTGGCCCCTGTTTGTCATAGCCCTGAGTTTATAGTATGGTTGGATGGGGGACAAATTTAACTATAACATACTCAAAGGACATCCCCGTATCTCTACTAGACCCACAGTTACGAGCCTGCAAAATTGGGTCTAATGCATTTCCTATGGAGGGGTTTGTTTGTTCACGTTTTGCTTAAATATTTGGCCTGTATTTTCGATCAAGAATAGGAACGTATCTGTAGTGCAGTGGTTATCACATCCGCCTCACTCACGGAAGTCTACAGGTTCGAAACCGTGAATTTTTTTTTTTTTTTTTTTTTGCTTAGGATATGTAAAGACCTTTAGAATTATCCGAACATTTGTGTCAAGGTCACATTATTTAAATCCCCGTATCTCCACTAGACCCAGAGTTACGAGGCCGCAAAGTTGGGTCTAATGCAATTCCTATGGAGGGTTTGTTTGTATACGTTCTGCTTAATTACTTGGCCCCTGTTTGTCGTAGCATTACGTTTATAGTATGGTTGGATGGGGGACAAATTGAACTATAACATACTCAAAGGACATCCCCGTATCTCTACTAGACCCAGAGTTACGAGGCTGCAAAGTTGGGTCTAATTCAATTCCTATGGAGGGTTTGTTTGTTTACGTTTTGCTTAAGTACTCGGCCCCTGTTTGTCGTAGCCCTAAGTTTATAGTATGGTTGGATGGGGGACAAATTGAACTATAACATACTCAAAGGACATCCCCGTATCTCTCCTAGACCCACAGTTACGAGCCTGCAAAATTGGGTCTAATGCATTTCCTATGGAGGGGTTTGTTTGTTCACTTTTTGCATAAATATTTGGCCTGTATTTTCGATCGAAAATAAGAACGTATCTGTAGTGCAGTGGATATCACATCCACCTCACTCCCGGAAGTCTTCAGGTTCGAAACCGCGGAGTTTTTTTTTTTTTTTTTTTCCTTGGGATATGTAAAGACCTTTATAATTATCCGAACATTTGTGTCAAGGTCACATTATTTACATCCCCGTATCTCTACTAGACCCAGAGTTACGAGGCCGCAAAGTTGGGTCTAATGCAATTCCTAAGGAGGGTTTGTTTGCTTACGTTCTGCTTAATTACTTGGCCCCTGTTTGTCGTAGCATTACGTTTATAGTAAGGTTGGATGGGGGACCAATTGAACTATAACATACTCAAAGGACATCCCCGTATCTCTACTAGACCCAGAGTTTCGAGGCTGCAAAGTTGGGTCTAATTCAATTCCTATGGAGGGTTTGTTTGTTTACGTTTTGCTTAAGTACTCGGCCCCTGTTTGTCGTAGCCCTAAGTTTATAGTATGGTTGGATGGGGGACAAATTGAACTATAACATACTCAAAGGACATCCCCGTATCTCTACTAGACCCAGAGTTTCGAGGCTGCAAAGTTGGGTCTAATTCAATTCCTATGGAGGGTTTGTTTGTTTACGTTTTGCTTAAGTACTCGGCCCCTGTTTGTCGTAGCCCTAAGTTTATAGTATGGTTGGATGGGGGACAAATTGAACTATAACATACTCAAAGGACATCCCCGTATCTCTACTAGACCCAGAGTTACGAGGCTGCAAAGTTGGGTCTAATTCAATTCCTATGGAGGGTTTGTTTGTTTACGTTTTGCTTAAGTACTCGGCCCCTGTTTGTCGTAGCCCTAAGTTTATAGTATGGTTGGATGGGGGACAAATTGAACTATAACATACTCAAAGGACATCCCCGTATCTCTACTAGACCCAGAGTTTCGAGGCTGCAAAGTTGGGTCTAATTCAATTCCTATGGAGGGTTTGTTTGTTTACGTTTTGCTTAAGTACTCGGCCCCTGTTTGTCGTAGCCCTAAGTTTATAGTATGGTTGGATGGGGGACAAATTGAACTATAACATACTCAAAGGACATCCCCGTATCTCTACTAGACCCAGAGTTACGAGGCTGCAAAGTTGGGTCTAATTCAATTCCTATGGAGGGTTTGTTTGTTTACGTTTTGCTTAAGTACTCGGCCCCTGTTTGTCGTAGCCCTAAGTTTATAGTATGGTTGGATGGGGGACAAATTGAACTATAACATACTCAAAAAACATCCCCGTATCTCTACTAGACCCACAGTTACGAGCCTGCAAAATTGGGTCTAATGCATTTCCTATGGAGGGGTTTGTTTGTTCACTTTTTGCATAAATATTTGGGCTGTATTTTCGATCGAAAATAAGAGCGTATCTGTAGTGCAGAGGTTATCACATCCACCTCACTTCCGGAAGTCTACAGGTTCGAAACCGCGAAGTTTTTTTTTTTTTTTTTCCTTGGGATATGTAAAGACCTTTATAATTATCCGAACATTTGTGTCAAGGTCACATTATTTACATCCCCGTATCTCTACTAGACCCAGAGTTACGAGGCCGCAAAGTTGGGTCTAATGCAATTCCTAAGGAGGGTTTGTTTGTTTACGTTCTGCTTAATTACTTGGCCCCTGTTTGTCGTAGCCCTGAGTTTATAGTATGGTTGGATGGGGGACAAATTTAACTATAACATACTCAAAGGACATCCCCGTATCTCTACTAGACCCACAGTTACGAGCCTGCAAAATTGGGTCTAATGCATTTCCTATGGAGGGGTTTGTTTGTTCACGTTTTGCTTAAATATTTGGCCTGTATTTTCGATAAAAATAGGAACGTATCTGTAGTGCAGTGGTTATCACATCCGCCTCACTCACGGAAGTCTACAGGTTCGAAACCGTGAATTTTTTTTTTTTTTTTTTTTTTTGCTTAGGATATGTAAAGACCTTTAGAATTATCCGAACATTTGTGTCAAGGTCACATTATTTAAATCCCCGTATCTCCACTAGACCCAGAGTTACGAGGCGGCAAAGTTGGGTCTAATGCAATTCCTATGGAGGGGTTTGTTTGTTTACGTTTTGCTTAAGTACTCGGCCCCTGTTTGTCGTAGCCCTATGTTTATAGTATGGTTGGATGGGGAACAAATTGAACTATAACATACTCAAAGGACATCCCCGTATCTCTACTAGACCCACAGTTACGAGCCTGCAAAATTGGGTCTAATGCATTTCCTATGGAGGGGTTTGTTTGTTCACTTTTTGCATAAATATTTGGCCTGTATTTTCGATCGAAAATAAGAACGTATCTGTAGTGCAGAGGTTATCACATCCACCTCACTTCCGGAAGTCTACAGGTTCGAAACCGCGAAGTTTTTTTTTTTTTTTTTTCCTTGGGATATGTAATGACCTTTAGAATTATCCGAACATTTGTGTCAAGGTCACATTATTTAAATCCCCGTATCTCCACTAGACCCAGAGTTACGAGGCCGCAAAGTTGGGTCTAATGCAATTCCTATGGAGGGTTTGTTTGTTTACGTTCTGCTTAATTACTTGGCCCCTGTTTGTCGTAGCATTACGTTTATAGTATGGTTGGATGGGGGACAAATTGAACTATAACATACTCAAAGGACATCCCCGTATCTCTACTAGACCCAGAGTTACGAGGCTGCAAAGTTGGGTCTAATTCAATTCCTATGGAGGGTTTGTTTGTTTACGTTTTGCTTAAGTACTCGGCCCCTGTTTGTCGTAGGCCTAAGTTTATAGTATGGTTGGATGGGGGACAAATTGAACTATAACATACTCAAAGGACATCCCCGTATCTCTACTAGACCCAGAGTTACGAGGCTGCAAAGTTGGGTCTAATTCAATTCCTATGGAGGGTTTGTTTGTTTACGTTTTGCTTAAGTACTCGGCCCCTGTTTGTCGTAGCCCTGAGTTTATAGTATGGTTGGATGGGGGACAAATTTAACTATAACATACTCAAAGGACATCCCCGTATCTCTACTAGACCCACAGTTACGAGCCTGCAAAATTGGGTCTAATGCATTTCCTATGGAGGGGTTTGTTTGTTCACGTTTTGCTTAAATATTTGGCCTGTATTTTCGATCAAAAATAGGAACGTATCTGTAGTGCAGTGGTTATCACATCCGCCTCACTCACGGAAGTCTACAGGTTGGAAACCGTGAATTTTTTTTTTTTTTTTTTTTTGCTTAGGATATGTAAAGACCTTTAGAATTATCCGAACATTTGTGTCAAGGTCACATTATTTAAATCCCCGTATCTCCACTAGACCCAGAGTTACGAGGCCGCAAAGTTGGGTCAAATGCAATTCCTATGGAGGGTTTGTTTGTTTACGTTCTGCTTAATTACTTGGCCCCTGTTTGTCGTAGCATTACGTTTATAGTATGGTTGGATGGGGGACAAATTGGACTATAACATACTCAAAGGACATCCCCGTATCTCTAGTAGAAACAGAGTTACGAGGCTGCAAAGTTGGGTCTAAAATGCAATTCCTATGGAGGGGTTGTTTGTTTACGTTTTGCTTAATTACTTGGCCCCTGTTTGACGTAGCCCTAAGTTTATAGTATGGTTGGATGGGGGACAAATTTAACTATAACATACTCAAAGGACATCCCCGTATCTCTACTAGACCCACAGTTACGAGCCTGCAAAATTGGGTCTAATGCATTTCCTATGGAGGGGTTTGTTTGTTCACGTTTTGCTTAAATATTTGGCCTGTATTTTCGATCAAAAATAGGAACGTAACTGTAGTGCAGTGGTTATCACATCCGCCTCACTCACGGAAGTCTACAGGTTCGAAACCGTGAATTTTTTTTTTTTTTTTTTTGCTTAGGATATGTAAAGACCTTTAGAATTATCCGAACATTTGTGTCAAGGTCACATTATTTAAATCCCCGTATCTCCACTAGACCCAGAGTTACGAGGCCGCAAAGTTGGGTCTAATGCAATTCCTATGGAGGGTTTGTTTGTTTACGTTCTGCTTAATTACTTGGCCCCTGTTTGTCGTAGCATTACGTTTATAGTATGGTTGGATGGGGGACAAATTGAACTATAACATACTCAAAGGACATCCCCGTATCTCTACTAGACCCAGAGTTACGAGGCTGCAAAGTTGGGTCTAATTCAATTCCTATGGAGGGGTTTGTTTGTTTACGTTTTGCTTAAGTACTCGGCCCCTGTTTGTCGTAGCCCTATGTTTATAGTATGGTTGGATGGGGGACAAATTGAACTATAACATACTCAAAGGACATCCCCGTATCTCTACTAGACCCACAGTTACGAGCCTGCAAAATTGGGTCTAATGCATTTCCTATGGAGGGGTTTGTTTGTTCACTTTTTGCATAAATATTTGACCTGTATTTTCGATCGAAAATAAGAACGTAGCTGTAGTGCAGTGGTTATCACATCCACCTCACTCCCGGAAGTCTACGGGTTCGAAACCGCGAAGTTTTTTTTTTTTTTTTTTCCTTGGGATATGTAAAGACCTTTATAATTATCCGAACATTTGTGTCAAGGTCACATTATTTACATCCCCGTATCTCTACTAGACCCAGAGTTACGAGGCCGCAAAGTTGGGTCTAATGCAATTCCTGAGGAGGGTTTGTTTGCTTACGTTCTGCTTAATTACTTGGCCCCTGTTTGTCGTAGCATTACGTTTATAGTAAGGTTGGATGGGGGACAAATTGAACTATAACATACTCAAAGGACATCCCCGTATCTCTACTAGACCCAGAGTTACGAGGCTGCAAAGTTGGGTCTAATTCAATTCCTATGGAGGGTTTGTTTGTTTACGTTTTGCTTAAGTACTCGGCCCCTGTTTGTCGTAGGCCTAAGTTTATAGTATGGTTGGATGGGGGACAAATTGAACTATAACATACTCAAAGGACATCCCCGTATCTCTACTAGACCCAGAGTTACGAGGCTGCAAAGTTGGGTCTAATTCAATTCCTATGGAGGGTTTGTTTGTTTACGTTTTGCTTAAGTACTCGGCCCCTGTTTGTCGTAGCCCTAAGTTTATAGTATGGTTGGATGGGGGACAAATTGAACTATAACATACTCAAAAAACATCCCCGTATCTCTACTAGACCCACAGTTACGAGCCTGCAAAATTGGGTCTAATGCATTTCCTATGGAGGGGTTTGTTTGTTCACTTTTTGCATAAATATTTGGGCTGTATTTTCGATCGAAAATAAGAACGTATCTGTAGTGCAGAGGTTATCACATCCACCTCACTTCCGGAAGTCTACAGGTTCGAAACCGCGAAGTTTTTTTTTTTTTTTTCCTTGGGATATGTAAAGACCTTTATAATTATCCGAACATTTGTGTCAAGGTCACATTATTTACATCCCCGTATCTCTACTAGACCCAGAGTTACGAGGCCGCAAAGTTGGGTCTAATGCAATTCCTAAGGAGGGTTTGTTTGTTTACGTTCTGCTTAATTACTTGGCCCCTGTTTGTCGTAGCCCTGAGTTTATAGTATGGTTGGATGGGGGACAAATTTAACTATAACATACTCAAAGGACATCCCCGTATCTCTACTAGACCCACAGTTACGAGCCTGCAAAATTGGGTCTAATGCATTTCCTATGGAGGGGTTTGTTTGTTCACGTTTTGCTTAAATATTTGGCCTGTATTTTCGATAAAAATAGGAACGTATCTGTAGTGCAGTGGTTATCACATCCGCCTCACTCACGGAAGTCTACAGGTTCGAAACCGTGAATTTTTTTTTTTTTTTTTTTTTTGCTTAGGATATGTAAAGACCTTTAGAATTATCCGAACATTTGTGTCAAGGTCACATTATTTAAATCCCCGTATCTCCACTAGACCCAGAGTTACGAGGCGGCAAAGTTGGGTCTAATGCAATTCCTATGGAGGGGTTTGTTTGTTTACGTTTTGCTTAAGTACTCGGCCCCTGTTTGTCGTAGCCCTATGTTTATAGTATGGTTGGATGGGGAACAAATTGAACTATAACATACTCAAAGGACATCCCCGTATCTCTACTAGACCCACAGTTACGAGCCTGCAAAATTGGGTCTAATGCATTTCCTATGGAGGGGTTTGTTTGTTCACTTTTTGCATAAATATTTGGCCTGTATTTTCGATCGAAAATAAGAACGTATCTGTAGTGCAGAGGTTATCACATCCACCTCACTTCCGGAAGTCTACAGGTTCGAAACCGCGAAGTTTTTTTTTTTTTTTTTTCCTTGGGATATGTAAAGACCTTTAGAATTATCCGAACATTTGTGTCAAGGTCACATTATTTAAATCCCCGTATCTCCACTAGACCCAGAGTTACGAGGCCGCAAAGTTGGGTCTAATGCAATTCCTATGGAGGGTTTGTTTGTTTACGTTCTGCTTAATTACTTGGCCCCTGTTTGTCGTAGCATTACGTTTATAGTATGGTTGGATGGGGGACAAATTGAACTATAACATACTCAAAGGACATCCCCGTATCTCTACTAGACCCAGAGTTACGAGGCTGCAAAGTTGGGTCTAATTCAATTCCTATGGAGGGTTTGTTTGTTTACGTTTTGCTTAAGTACTCGGCCCCTGTTTGTCGTAGGCCTAAGTTTATAGTATGGTTGGATGGGGGACAAATTGAACTATAACATACTCAAAGGACATCCCCGTATCTCTACTAGACCCAGAGTTACGAGGCTGCAAAGTTGGGTCTAATTCAATTCCTATGGAGGGTTTGTTTGTTTACGTTTTGCTTAAGTACTCGGCCCCTGTTTGTCGTAGCCCTGAGTTTATAGTATGGTTGGATGGGGGACAAATTTAACTATAACATACTCAAAGGACATCCCCGTATCTCTACTAGACCCACAGTTACGAGCCTGCAAAATTGGGTCTAATGCATTTCCTATGGAGGGGTTTGTTTGTTCACGTTTTGCTTAAATATTTGGCCTGTATTTTCGATCAAAAATAGGAACGTATCTGTAGTGCAGTGGTTATCACATCCGCCTCACTCACGGAAGTCTACAGGTTGGAAACCGTGAATTTTTTTTTTTTTTTTTTGCTTAGGATATGTAAAGACCTTTAGAATTATCCGAACATTTGTGTCAAGGTCACATTATTTAAATCCCCGTATCTCCACTAGACCCAGAGTTACGAGGCCGCAAAGTTGGGTCAAATGCAATTCCTATGGAGGGTTTGTTTGTTTACGTTCTGCTTAATTACTTGGCCCCTGTTTGTCGTAGCATTACGTTTATAGTATGGTTGGATGGGGGACAAATTGGACTATAACATACTCAAAGGACATCCCCGTATCTCTAGTAGAAACAGAGTTACGAGGCTGCAAAGTTGGGTCTAAAATGCAATTCCTATGGAGGGGTTGTTTGTTTACGTTTTGCTTAATTACTTGGCCCCTGTTTGACGTAGCCCTAAGTTTATAGTATGGTTGGATGGGGGACAAATTTAACTATAACATACTCAAAGGACATCCCCGTATCTCTACTAGACCCACAGTTACGAGCCTGCAAAATTGGGTCTAATGCATTTCCTATGGAGGGGTTTGTTTGTTCACGTTTTGCTTAAATATTTGGCCTGTATTTTCGATCAAAAATAGGAACGTAACTGTAGTGCAGTGGTTATCACATCCGCCTCACTCACGGAAGTCTACAGGTTCGAAACCGTGAATTTTTTTTTTTTTTTTTTTTTTGCTTAGGATATGTAAAGACCTTTAGAATTATCCGAACATTTGTGTCAAGGTCACATTATTTAAATCCCCGTATCTCCACTAGACCCAGAGTTACGAGGCCGCAAAGTTGGGTCTAATGCAATTCCTATGGAGGGTTTGTTTGTTTACGTTCTGCTTAATTACTTGGCCCCTGTTTGTCGTAGCATTACGTTTATAGTATGGTTGGATGGGGGACAAATTGAACTATAACATACTCAAAGGACATCCCCGTATCTCTACTAGACCCAGAGTTACGAGGCTGCAAAGTTGGGTCTAATTCAATTCCTATGGAGGGGTTTGTTTGTTTACGTTTTGCTTAAGTACTCGGCCCCTGTTTGTCGTAGCCCTATGTTTATAGTATGGTTGGATGGGGGACAAATTGAACTATAACATACTCAAAGGACATCCCCGTATCTCTACTAGACCCACAGTTACGAGCCTGCAAAATTGGGTCTAATGCATTTCCTGTGGAGGGGTTTGTTTGTTCACTTTTTGCATAAATATTTGACCTGTATTTTCGATCGAAAATAAGAACGTAGCTGTAGTGCAGTGGTTATCACATCCACCTCACTCCCGGAAGTCTACAGGTTCGAAACCGCGAAGTTTTTTTTTTTTTTTTTTCCTTGGGATATGTAAAGACCTTTATAATTATCCGAACATTTGTGTCAAGGTCACATTATTTACATCCCCGTATCTCTACTAGACCCAGAGTTACGAGGCCGCAAAGTTGGGTCTAATGCAATTCCTAAGGAGGGTTTGTTTGCTTACGTTCTGCTTAATTACTTGGCCCCTGTTTGTCGTAGCATTACGTTTATAGTAAGGTTGGATGGGGGACAAATTGAACTATAACATACTCAAAGGACATCCCCGTATCTCTACTAGACCCAGAGTTACGAGGCTGCAAATTTGGGTCTAATTCAATTCCTATGGAGGGTTTGTTTGTTTACGTTTTGCTTAAGTACTCGGCCCCTGTTTGTCGTAGGCCTAAGTTTATAGTATGGTTGGATGGGGGACAAATTGAACTATAACATACTCAAAGGACATCCCCGTATCTCTACTAGACCCAGAGTTACGAGGCTGCAAAGTTGGGTCTAATTCAATTCCTATGGAGGGTTTGTTTGTTTACGTTTTGCTTAAGTACTCGGCCCCTGTTTGTCGTAGCCCTAAGTTTATAGTATGGTTGGATGGGGGACAAATTGAACTATAACATACTCAAAGGACATCCCCGTATCTCTACTAGACCCAGAGTTACGAGGCTGCAAAGTTGGGTCTAATTCAATTCCTATGGAGGGTTTGTTTGTTTACGTTTTGCTTAAGTACTCGGCCCCTGTTTGTCGTAGCCCTAAGTTTATAGTATGGTTGGATGGGGGACAAATTGAACTATAACATACTCAAAGGACATCCCCGTATCTCTACTAGACCCACAGTTACGAGCCTGCAAAATTGGGTCTAATGCATTTCCTATGGAGGGGTTTGTTTGTTCACGTTTTGCATAAATATTTGGCCTGTATTTTCGATCGAAAAAAAGAACGTATCTGTAGTGCAGTGGTTATCACATCCACCTCACTCCCGGAAGTCTACAGGTTCGAAACCGCGAAGTTTTTTTTTTTTTTTTTGCTTGGGATATGTAAAGACCTTTATAATTATCCGAACATTTGTGTCAAGGTCACATTATATTATAAAAAAACGTCTTGGTTTGGACCAAGGCCGAAAAAACAAACGATATGTCTGAGGTTTATCAGTTGACTGAAGTTTCAGATATTGCAATTTCTTTTAAAATTACTTTTATTCCTTTAATCCTTAATCAATATTTAATTCAATCAACTTATTTTTACTGTTAATCGATCTATTCCCTCTAAATTAATTTCAAAAATTACATATCTACGCTTTTTCAAGAATAATTCCATTTTCCGAAAACATTTTATCATGAAATTAATTATTTTGAAGGGAGTACGTGTTGGGTGACGAATATTGAATATTTGAAATATTATACGAAGTGTCTAAAAAGAGCAAGCGATCTTTGATATAACTCGAAAGGAAAATGTAAATATTTGATAGTGGATGCATATATTGGGGACGCGAATTTATACATTTAACTTCGAATATCGAAATGTTACATTTTTTTGTCGCGACTATGAAGGAAAGGTTGCACTGCAGTTTCCCTCTCCGAACTTCAAAGCTTCTTGGCCATAACTCAATCTAGATTTGGAACGTCATCACCCCTTACTACATTGTTGGCGTTACTTGTATTGTACACCGGTTACGTATTACGCGGAATGATTTTATCAGGCGTAGAGACCATTTCCGAAAACACACAGGGGCGAGGAGACCATTGGGGTATTCTTCCTTGCACCAAGGGCCATCGTCAGACGGTGCCAAAGTTCACTACAGGCGGGAGGAAAGTCAACTCGCACTGCCTCTAGCGGTGCTTCTAGGCGAGAGGGAGAAGACCCCAATGGCGGCATCGCCCCAGTGTTTTAGTTTCTCCTTATGTAATTTGTGTACGATCGGTCCATGGCAGTTCTGGTAAGGTATGATGTGTTCAACCATTTTATTTCCTCAGGAAATAACAAGTCATCGGAACTGAGAAGTATTTCTTTTTATGTAAACTTTACCCTTTCCTTTGGTTATATTTACACCGATATCATATTTTTCCAGTGCATAAAAGGAGAGCTACCTACTAAAAGAAACAAGACAGGACCGAGGTTGTTGCTTTGTCTTAAGTAGACAACATAAGTTTATAAATTAGTTTGAGCAAAATAAATTCTTTATCATAATTTCTTGACATCAGTCTTCCCAGCAACTTACAACAGATTTAAACTTTTTTGGTGCAAACTTGAAAATTTGTCAAGGCAACAAGAATTAAAACTGTGCTTCCAACTTAGTAATCATCGACACGAAATCCCTTCAAAATAATTAATTTCATGATAAAATGTTTTCGGAAAATGGAATTATTCTTGAAAAAGCGTAGATATGTAATTTTTGAAATTAATTTAGAGGGAATAGATCGATTAACAGTAAAAATAAGTTGATTGAATTAAATATTGATTAAGGATTAAAGGAATAAAAGTAATTTAAAAAGAAATTGCAATATCTGAAACTTCAGTCAACTGATAAACCTCAGACATATCGTTTGTTTTTTCGGCCTTGGTCCAAACCAAGACGTTTTTTTATAATATCTGTCCCTTCAGTCTTAATGTAATTAAAATTTGAATAATTTCATGTTTTTTGTACCGACATACATTTGGGGTTGATCTATTTCTAATAGCTTAAAGAAGTACTTAAGTATAGTTAATTATATGAACTCATATCCAATAACATAGTTTTCGAAAAGCATATAATGTTGTACTTTATATATGAAGTTAGTTCAAAAATGACAGTATTTGAAATGTAGAATAAATTTTTTTATTTGTTGTGTACACTCTAAACATATATCAATGAGAATTTTTGAGGAAATGCATCATGAGTAGAAGAGCTTGAAGACGATGTCTATATAAGCATATTGTGTTGTACTTTATTTATGAAAAGTTTAAAAACGACGGTATTTGAAATATGGAAGAAAAATATTTGTTTCGTACACTGTATACATATACAGTGTTGTCGAGATCAGACCAACAGCTTCCTTTATGTACAACCCCCAATACTGCCAACGGGTGATGTCGTGCTAAATTATACAGGGTGTAAATAAATGTTTAGAATTCATGTTTTATTGTATTTAAGTGACAACGAGTGGCAAGATACACAAAGAATACAGGAGAATATGCGTGAATGCAACAAAATATTTTAAAGCACAGTCCTACGATTAGTCTTAGAACCTGGGCCTCAAATTGCAACCTCTAAACTGTTTAGTAAACAACTCAACGTAAATATTCGAAGTGTCTACCATTGTGGTTGAGGCACTCTTCCAGATGACTGTCCGTGTCTTGCATTACATTTGCAACCACTAAACTCATGACGCATGGCAAGACTAATGGTATTGCCGTCTTAGGTACTTCTCGTCCGTTAAGGCTTGATGTAGGGGGATATGATTATGCCTGTAGTAATGCCCTTGTAAACTGGCACGAACAGTAGAATGGCTTAGTGCAACTTCTTGTTCCACCGCTCTACTACAAGCATGAGATTGGCTTCAAAACTTTCTACGATGTCAAAGTCTGTATCCTCATTACAGACTATACAGTCTCTTCTACGTTCACGATCTTGCACTATCGAAATGACGAAAGTCCTCGCACCCAAATGTCGGTGTGGAGACCGTTCGGCATAAAGCACTACCTTTAGTTGAACCAGAGAGAATTTTACACATGTGTAAAATTCTCTATGGTTGAATGTTACCGCGACCTTCACCCAAAATAAACTTGCTGCCCAATTTTTCCTGGTTAGAATAAGTTGGCATTTTGCTAGGAAACGAGACCAACTACTGTAATTCTACTACTTAGCGACACTGAAAGCCCCTTTATATCTAAAAAGACCGGAAGTTCCTCAAAGTTGAGTTTTCAAAGATTGTCAGCTTGAGCAGCAGGTCATAGTATGTATAGTGGTGAAGGTCGCTTTAACATTCGACACGTGACACCACGGTATGTTTGGTCCTCCAATGTCCTGACCCTATAGGTCCAAACAATTACCATCCAGTTTTTCGGCTCAGCGTTGCGGTATTGCCGGTCCCATTTGAAATACAATTTCTGTAGTGTTACAATTTTAACAATACGCCTGTTAAAAAGGCACAAATACCGAAAAAAGAAACCATTGTAATAAAGGTCGGCCCCCTAACCTTAAACTATGAACAAAATAAAGAAAACATAAAGGTTTCTTTGGGAATGACTTTGAAGCAGAAGGTCCGAGTTGTCTGAGGAACCGAGAAAAAAGGCCGTAGTGAAAACTAATCGTCGTTACGTAGCAGTTAGGACCGAATTTAATTAGTTAGTCTCGTCTTTTAGCAAAATGCCAGTGTATTCAAACCAGGGAAAATTGAACATGATGTTTACGAGGATTACCCAAAACGGCAAAACCTTTGCGTGAACTAATTGAAGCCGATCCATTATTTTTAGAAAGGTACTGTTCTCTGACGAGGCTATTTAAGGATGGTACCTTAAACCTTCATAACGTGCATTTTTGGGAGGGCATTCTTGGAAACCAAATTATCGGACCCTTTTTCTTGATAAGAAAATCTCTGAAGGCATTTACTTGGACTTCCTGCGTCATGAGTTCGTTGCTTGTAAAGTAATTGAAAGACATGGACAGATGAAGAGTGCCTGCACCACAATGGTAATCACATTGAACATTTACGTTGACGTTGATGTGTACCAAACGGATTCGATTAGAGGCTGTAATTTGAGGCCCAAATTCCAAGACTTATCGTAAGACTGTGCTTTAAAATTTTCTGTTGCTCCCCCCACTTGACTGGTATGCTAGGTGGTATTTCAGTAGAAGAAAATTTATTGAATTAGGGATAGCGAGAGATGGCTAGTGATATGGCTTAGTTATGGGCTAGACGCCCTTGTTTTATTGGCAACATTATTACATTGAATGTTGCCAGATTAAATTGTTGCTGGTGATTTGGCGAACTATGCTAATGATATATTAAAATTTAAATGGAAAAGTTTCATTTTGACACATTCCTTACCCTAAAATTTTGTGTTTGGAGCCTATTAATGCATTATAGTGATAATGTAATTAATTTTAGTGTTAAATAGGAAAACATTTAGGCTGAAAGAACAACTGGCGTAGTTTAATCTTATTTTGTTATTTCAGTTAAGGGTTATCTATAGTTACCCAAAAAAAACCTGTTGTTTTCGATTAATTTTAATTAAATATGATCATTAAGTTGAAATTAACGGCTTATCTTCTTTTACTAGTGTTATTTCAGTTTATTATACGAGTTTGAACAAGAAATTCTGCAAACTTTAGAGGAGTGACTGTTTGACTCTTGCAGAACAATCACTACTTTGCCCCAAAACTTTTAAATATCACGCCTTTTCAATGGCTCTCTTTTCAAAATGGGGAAAAAAGCTTTTAAATGACAATTTAATTAATCGTAAGAATTAAACAGGAAAATGGAGGCTGGGTGAAAGATTTGTTAGTTTAATTATAAGGTATCCATGAATTTACCCAAAACACGAATCTTTCACATTCTGGGAGCACTGCCGTGCTCCCAGCCAAGTCGAGCACTGACATCCTTTTCTCGAAGCAACTCGTGGCACTTTTAAGCCCACTGTAACTTCGTGATGGGTATAGGTGAAAGTCTGAAATTTTGCTTGCCGCGAGGACTGTCAATCCTAGCTATTGTTTCCAAATTTCAAGTTCCTACCCTATATGCTTTTCGAAATATCGCAGGTGAAATCTACCTTATTTTGTCACTCACTCACTCACCGATCATCAAAATTCTAAGGTACTTCTAGAGGAGATAGAAACTTAAAATTCAGGATTTAGTTTTCATTTATTTTATAAAGCACAGAAAAATTAAAACATCCCGAATTTTTTATAAAATTGTTCTTTAGTTCTTTATTTTAAAACTAGATGGCGCTGCCGTCTTTTCAACAGAAATAGTGTGTGTTCTTGATGAAAGGACGTAATGGTCCAAAGTTAACCGAAAGTTAAATATATATTAAAGCTAATAGGAGTAGTAGTTTAATAGAAATGTGTCGTAACTGATGCTACATTCTTTTATTAGGATATCGCGTACAATCTTTATTGCATATTCTCTGCGGGTCGAAAGGGGTAATTCAGCGTAAATATGGACAAACGTTAGCGATTATATTGGCAAACGAAGTACCACGAGAGGGTCTTGTTTTAATATAACTACCGAAGTATAACGAGAGGGTCTACAAAAAGAAGTGAGATCCTAAGAAAAACATTAACATGTACAAAAATGGGCCAAGCCTCGCTTCGTGCCCTCTCCGCCGTAAAAGTTCTGAAATCCCATGTAGAGCCAAGTCTGCCTTTTGGTCTCATTCAATCGCCAATTGAACAATTATGTTATAAATTAAGTACTTTTCCTAATTAATAACCAATATTCTTTGACTCTATCATTATTATACATCTTTGTTCGTATCAAAAATATCGTGACTTGGCAAGCGCAGGTGTACATAAGGTTATGCATAACTCGCCTTATAAACTTGTAAATAGGGTTATGCATAACTCACCATATAATTTGTACATAGGGTTGTGCATGACTCATCTTATAAACTTGTACATATCCCCTCGACCATAAACGATTTAGTGAATATCCCTTCGACTTCCTTTTAATATTACTTACTTGCGATTGCCAAGTCACGATATTTTTGATACGAACAAAGATGTATAATAATGATAGAGTCAAAGAAGATTGGTTATTAATTAGGAAAAGGACTTAATTTATAACATAATTGTTCAATTGGCGATTGAATGAGAACAAAAGGCAGACTTGGCTCTACATGGGATCTCAGAACTTTTTAGGGCGGAGAGGGCACGAAGCGAGGCTTGGCCCATTTTTGTACATGTTAATGTTTTTCTTAGGTTAATTATACTTGATTGAGTTTAATTTAACGGCTTATCTTGTTTATCTTGTGTGGATTTATTTTATAATAAAAGTTTCAATAAAATATTAACTTAAATTGCAATTACCCTAAAATTTTAATGTATGCGCTTTTGATGTATTTTAATGATCATTTAGATTAATTTGAAAGTGAAATAGGAAACTACTGTGGCTGTACGAAAAACTTGTGATGTTTTAATCTTAATTTGAGCGTGGTTCGTGAGAGTGGATTAAGCTTAAAATTTATTTGAATTTTTTACCCTATTTGCAATGTTTAGTGCAGTTTAATATTTTTGCCATATATTCATCATTATGGTACCCTAAACTTTTGGGTAGTTTAAACAGTTTATTTAAAAGTTATTTGAGCTTTTATCCAAAAATGTATATTTTGGTTTAATTTCACGTTAATTATATTTAATTGAGTTAAAATTAACGTAGGATTGTGTTTTGGCAGTGTACATTTAGGCTATAAAATGAGTTTAAATGTATACTTCACCTTAGTTGCAATTTTTAGTGGAGTTTTCGATTCTTATTTTACCCTAAACTTTTGAATTTCGCGCCTATTAAGGTGCTTTCGAGATAATTTAAATTAGCTTAAGTGTGAAAGAGAAAACATGGGGCTTTACCAACGGCTTGGTTAGATACAATCTTAATCAAGGACATCATTTAAGAGTTATCTGAGTTTTCATCCAAAAAAAATGTACATTCGGGGTTTAATTTCACGTTAATTACACTTAATTACGTTGAAATTAACTTGTCGTCAGTGCTCATTAAGCTTATAAAATGACTTTTAATAAATAATTCACCTTAACTCTAATGTTTAGAGGAGTTTTTGATTATTTCCAACACATTGCGTTAAATTTTTATCATATCCTGTGCTAGGTTTGTGGTAAAGATTATCTATACAATATGTTAATGAATGATGTTATTCTATAGTTTAGCTTGAATACCAGTAATTAAATCAAATACCTATACAATTCATAGCAATTTAAACCAATAAACAAACGGCAACGTGGACTGTGGAAATAGCAAACAACGTAACCCTCCGTTTCTAACGTGGTTACGTTGAGAGAATCTGTGATGTAAACATGAAAATTATTTGACTAATTAAATTATATAACGACACTGTCCTCCTGGATTAACCAGCACCACTGTTACTTATGAATTAAACAATCCACTGTTGGTAACAAATAGTTTATAAAATGATAACGTAACATCACAGTATAACTGATTCAATAGGACCAAAATTGTTTTAACGAATAATCTGGTCCTCTACATTGGTTTAGTTTTAAGGAATTATATCACACACCTTCACAATTAGTAGCATTTTAGTGAGATTAACAAATAATGAAACCGCGTATACCTGTCCTCAAATGAGAATGTTGAGTGAACTGCGCTAACCAGTAACCTATACACCACTCTTTTAACTGCCGTAGGAAAACACATTGAACATTTTGTGATCTTTCCTGTAATATTTTGAAGTTGAATTCATCACAGGGTGAAAACACTACCGTTGATTTCTAAACCATTAACAAATAATGAAACCCAGTATACCTCATACGTAACTCTCCGTTTCCAACGTGGTTACGTTGAGAGAATCTGTGCTGATGTAAACATGGAAATTCCTCTACATTGGTTTAGTTTAAGGAAATATATCACACACCTTCACAATTAGTAGCATTTTAGTGAGATTAACAAATAATGAAACCCTGTATACCTCAGTCCTCATATATTTGTTTGTAGCAGGAAACGAAGCAGACTGCGTATTTTTGGAATACAGAGCTGGAAATGAGCTTTTTTTATCTTGAAAGGGGAAAGACTATATAAATACTATATTACATAGACAAACTAAAATACAACTTAAGCCTTGGCCGTAAAGAACGTTCAAAAACTTACTTTAAATGATATAAAAACCTCTGGTAACTGTAATTATTTACCTGAATTACTTTTCTAGACGAAAATTCGACCTGATAACGACCTATTTCTTATTAAGGGTGCTACAGTTAATTAGAAAATACATATAAAGGTGCTCAAGCTCGGATGATATAGTAAAGTAATCTGTCAGCGTCTACTGCTAGATAGTCTGACTCAAAAGTAATTTTGACGTACTTTCAGAATTAACTAAAATTAACATACTTAGAGTTAATTGATTTAAATTAAACTAGCCGATAGCACACCTTGAATACATAATTGTTAAATTAAGAGTATTCCGAAAAGTAACTTCGCTCTAGTTTTTCAGTTAGAGGTGGCTAAATATCACGAAAAACCCCATGTTAATCTCCATAGGAAAAATGGTAAAAGCATGTGAATTTTGCTTTAACGTTACAAAAGAGTATCAAGTCATATCTACAAGGGCCTACCGGCCCTGTAGAATACATCCCCGTATCTCTACTAGACCCAGAGTTACGAGGCCGCAAAGTTGGGTCTAATGCAATTCCTAAGGAGGGTTTGTTTGTTTACGTTCTGCTTAATTACTTGGCCCCTGTTTGTCGTAGCATTACGTTTATAGTATGGTTGGATGGGGGACAAATTGAAGGACATCACCGTATCTCTACTAGACCCACAGTTACGAGCCTGCAAAATTGGGTCTAATGCATTTCCTATGGAGGGGTTTGTTTGTTCACGTTTTGCATAAATATTTGACCTGTATTTTCGATCGAAAATAAGAACTTATCTGTAGTGCAGTGGTTATCACATCCACCTCACTCCCGGAAGGCCACAGGTTCGAAACCGCGAAGTTTTTTTATTTGCTTGGAATATGTAAAGACCTTTATAATTATCCGAACATTTGTGTCAAGGTCACATTATTTACATCCCCGTATCTCTGGTAGAAATAGAGTTCCGAGCCTCCAAAATTTAGTTTAACGCATTTCCTATGGAGGAGTTTGTTTCTTTACGTTTTCCTTAAGTACTCGGCCCCTGTTTGTCGTAGCCCTATGTTTATAGTATGGTTGGATGGGGGACAAATTGAACTATAACATTCTCAAAGGACATCACCGTATCTCTACTAGCCCCACAGTTACGAGCCTGCAAAATTGGGTCTAATGCATTTCCTATGGAGGGGTTTGTTTGTTCACGTTTTGCATAAATATTTGACCTGTATTTTCGATCGAAAATAAGAACGTATCTGTAGTGCGGTGGTTATCAAATCCACCCTAACTCTCGAAAGTCTACAGGTTCGAAACCGCGAAGTTTTTTTTTTTTTTTTTGCTTGGGATATGTAAAGACCTTTATATTTATCCGAACATTTGTGTCAAGGTCACATTATTTACATCCCCGTATCTCTACTAGACCCAGAGTTACGAGGCCGCAAAGTTGGGTCTAATGCAATTCCTAAGGAGGGTTTGTTTGTTTACGTTCTGCTTAATTACTTGGCCCCTGTTTGTCGTAGCATTACGTTTATAGTAAGGTTGGATGGGGGACAAATTGAACTATAACATACTCAAAGGACATTCCCGTATCTCTACTAGACCCAGAGTTACGAGGCTGCAAAGTTGGGTCTAATTCAATTCCTATGGAGGGTTGTTTGTTTACGTTTTGCTTAAGTACTCGGCCCCTGTTTGTCGTAGCCCTAAGTTTATAGTATGGTTGGATGGGGGACAAATTGAACTATAACATACTCAAAGGACATCCCCGTATCTCTAGTAGAAACAGAGTTACGAGTCTGCAAAGTATAGTCTAAACTCTAAAGCTATTCCAAGGGCGGGGTTTGTTTGAATACGTTTTCCTCAATTACTGGGACCCTTTTTTTCGGTCATTAATAATAACATATCTGTTGTGTAGTGGTTAACACATCCGCCTCACACACGGAAGGCCATAGGTTCGAAACCGCCATTTTTTTTTTCTTTTTTTATTTGCTTGGGATATCTAAAGACCTTTATAATTATCCGAACATTTGTGTCAAGGTGACATTATTTACATTCCCGTATCTCTGGTAGAACCAGAGTTACGAGCCTCCAGAATTTAGTGTAATGCTATTCCGATGGACGGGGTTGTTTGTTTACGTTTTGCTAAATTACTCGACCCCTGTTTGTCGTAGCCCTACGTTTTTAGTATGAATAGATGGGGGCCAAATATCACTATAACATATCCAAAGAACATCCCCGTATCTCTAGTAGAAACAGAGTTACGAGCCTACAAAGTATAGTCTAATGCTTTTCCTATGGCGGGTTTGTTTGTTTACGTTTTCCTTAATTACTGGGACCTGTTTTCTCGATCATCAACAAAAACATATGTGTAGTATAGTGGTTAACACATCCGCTTCACACACGGAAGGCCATAGGTTCGAAACCGCGAAGTTTTTTTTTTTTGCTTGGGATATCTAAAGACCTTTATAATTATCCGAACATTTGTGTCAAGGTGACATTATATACATTCCCCTATCTCTGGTAGAACCAGAGTTACGAGCCTCCAGAATTTAGTTTAATGCTATTCCGATGGACGGGGTTGTTTGTTTACGTTTTGTTTAATTACTCGACCCCTGTTTGTCGTAGCCCTACGTTTTTAGTATAATAACTTTATTCAATTCTTTGATGGAAAAAAAACCACGTTAGAGCTATTTCAACATCTCATATGGTACGTAGACAGGCTCCGTCGTAAGTCAAAATAATGTTTTGAACCTTTTTGGTGGTGGGAAACGGAGCCTCCGTGGGAAACAAGAGAGCCGTGTGAATAAATCGATAAAAACACTGAAACAATGCTTGGAAAATATTTTATTTATATATATATTTATATATATAGATTTTTTACAATTGTACTTTAGTTTTCATGTAGTTTTTTATATTTATATATAATTCCAGTATATAATAATAAATTTAACAATGCGTTTTTCGATTAAAACATACGTTAAATTTCCCTGAGCAAAAATAATATAACGAATATGGCATCTATTCCGTTCCATTGCTTTTTCATTCTTAAAGGACAAGTCTCATCATCATAATATTAACTACCTGATCTTTAAAACTTTTCTTTCTTTCTTTCACATTGGTTTAATATTGCTTTCAGACAAAGAAAGAAATTGTTTCAAGTATTTTTTCAGCAGAGAAAATAGAACTGGAATAAAAGGTTCAGCGTTTGTAGTGGAAGTTAGGTTCTTCGCTAGTTTTGGGGATTTGATTAATTGGGATTTAGTCTTGACTCTGTTGTGACGTCAAAACGGCAAATGAGGGGATAGAAAGCATATGCTCGTGGTCGTAACGACTATTGACCCTACCTTACCTACTATTTAAGCTCTATTTTCTATGGATTAATTCGAATTCTGATTCGTTAAATAATTTTATTGAAACTTTATATTGATTAAAACTAATTTAGTTGAAACTTTATAATGATTAAAACTAATTTAGTTGAAATTTATAATGATTAAGTTATTTAATTGAAATTTTATAATGACTAAAAGTTGTTTAATTTAAACTATATAATGATTAAAAGTTGTTTAATTTAAACTATATAATGATTAAAAGTAATTTAATTTAAACTTTATAATGATTGAAACTAATTTAATTGAAACTTCATGATTAAAACTATAAGCTTATAAAAATATGTTCCATAAGTATAACACTAACTACGCGAGAATTGACTACACTCGATTTTTTTAGTCCATCTTCCTATTTAGTCTTTACTAAACCTTTGACAGTGCCTCACCAGGTGTCGCTTTAAGAGAATCTACGACGTTTCACCCACGTCACTTCATGACAAGCTCCAGTTTGTAACCAGTGATAAACTTATGAACTTATGTTAAAACTAATTTAATTAAACTTAACGAGACCTGTCCTTTAATTAAATTGCAATAGAAATTTAATTAGCAATCACGATCCATTTAAAAAAAAAATCACAGAAATTTTCTTTCTCTAAAATTAAATCTCCATAATCACGTTTAGAATCAAATTAAAATAAGTAAACTTATAAATTTTAACTAATGCACGATCTTAAAATTAAGAAAATCCCATCCCGTTAGTGATTTTCTATTTATACTCAACCCACAATTTCATCAAAATTTAATAATATTTCCTTTCATCATCGGGTAGGTATAAATTGCAACAAAATTAATTATATTTAATTAACATATATTTTTAAGGAAGGTTATTTATATACACAATTTTTTTTTGTACAATACTTTTTTTATCTCATGTAAAACTAAGCGAAGTTTACCTTAAAATACGGAGGCAATATTAATATTACAGAATAAGAACCGAATACGTGTTGTATTTACACAAATACCACAACAATCCAAGCTAAGAATAAACTCTTTTTAATACGTAGCAAGAAGTTATATCAGTATCTCAGAGGGAAGGTATAAGATGCCTTTGTATTCGCGCCAGGCCATAGTCCCAGTCCCCCTTTCAAAATACAAGGGGGGACGTAAAAGGAGGCGCCGGGCTATTTCGCAGCCTCTCCTAAGTCGGAAAATATTACTGTAATTTTCGTCACTCGCGTCGTCGCGCTGACGTGAGTTTTCAAGAACCAATGAGATGCTGGTTGTAATTTAGAGACGGGGATTGACTCCGGACAGGCTACGTTTGGACTGGAGATAAAGCTGGAAATCTGGCGAATTTATACCTTCTCTCTGAGATACTAGATATAACTTCTTGTACGTAGTAAGAAAGATTAAAATAAAATGTCTATTGCATATTTTAAGAGAGTAATTAAGAAGCAAATAATATGTAAGAAGAAGATCAAGGTGATAATGTAACGAAAACAAAATGCCGAAGATTGATTCTAAGTTGTTGAAGTTGGATTTTTTTTTTTTTTTTTTTTTAGAATATTGCAAGGCATTCTGGTAAATATTCATTGACGAATAATATATGTGTGTATACGGTAAGAATAATACAGGCGATTAGAGAGAAATGGGGAAGCTTGAATTACAGTGATATCTACAGGGTGTTTCTGATAAGTCTGCCATAAATTGGACGATTTTGAGTCGAAAATGTAACTTCTATCTCCATTTTGATTGCCCTAAGGGACACTGTTTTCAGGTTAAGACTATCAAGATTATTTTACGGATGATCCCTTATATTTAAATAAGAAACTAATTAAGATAATGATTTCTAATTTAATTAAGGGGTCATCCCGGACCCTAAAACACACTTGAAACTCATAACTAGGAAACAAGTGTCCCTTAGGACAAAAATAGAGATAGAAGTTGCATTTTCGACTCAAAATTGATTTCCCAAAGAACATCCCCATTAATTTATGGCAGACTTATCAGAAACACACTGTATACTCGTGTTGAAGCGCGCTTGTAAAGCACTATTTCCTTTCGTATGACGTTTGACATTGCGTATGTTTTAGCTCTCATTAAACTTTAGCGAGCGATTGATTGACCATGGTGGGGTTTGGGGGGGGGTGGTGTTGACTATGGTGAAGAATTACTGTTGTAAGTGTTTCAAGTCGAAAATTTCAATCAGTAAAGGTTCAACGTCATTAGGGTTGACGTCCAATAGTATTCTTATATGATTTTCGTTTAAATCTTGCAATTCTTGCAATTTTTGTATCAGACGCAAATAAACGGTTTTGCCTTCGCAGGGAGGATAGATTGTTTCCAAAAATCGTCGCAGTAAGTAATAGTACATGCACTGTTCCATTTTAATAGTGTCTTTGTGTACCGTATTTGGACGGTCGGCCGTGAAAAGGGTGATGGCACTGAGTAAAAGCATAATGTTTTCATTCGATCGCCATAATGGGTCGAAAGAGGTGATGAACCTTTTGTGCTCTTCGTACAAATTTCCCCTAGCTTCTTTTAAAATGTCCACTTTAATTGAGCTACACGACGGACCTTGTAAACCTTGCCAACAATTTTCCTCTTGATCGTAAATCATAGCTGATCGTAAAATCATCAGTTCTATGCAACCGCCTTTCAACAACGCAATCTGATCTTCCTGGCACAAAGTTTTAAAGCTGCCGATTCGTTTGGACATTTTAACCAATCTGCGTATAGCGTGATCGGTCATGTTGATGACGTCCAAGAGACTGGGGTCGATCACTTCGCAAACGACTGGGATTTTGAGCACTTCATTGGCCACGACCAACTCGTCCAGTTTACTTTTCTCCAAAGGAGTCAGTTGATTCGAGTTCCAACTGGCCGGGCGAATCGAAACCTGAGTCATTTCGACCTCGACCGCGATATCTATCACTTCTTGAGCAATTGGAGGATAATCTTGCTTGAATTGACAGCTCGATTTCATAGGCATCGGGCTCCCGGCTCTAGAAGTTGAATTATCCGGTGTTTGCGGACTGGGAGTCGGCAATGAAGTGTATTGCATCAAAGTGTTAATCGGAGAAGTCGAACGAATCAAATCTCCCATGATTCCGGATGTTGAGGCTTTCGATTGTAAATCAACCGAACTGATTTCTCGTTTAATCTTAACAACTTCAACCTTCTTCAGTTTAGGTTCCGGAACCATTTTATCAGTCTCCTTTGCCACCAAGGGGCTGGGAACGTTAAGAACTTCGTCAGCTTCTAATTCCTCCTTTGTCCCTGGAGTTTCCATCGTATCTTCATCGTGGGAAACAACCGAGCATTTTCGCGAAAAGAAACGTGACCTTTTCGAGGGTGGCTGATTGCTAGAATCACTCTCGGAGCAGACTGAAGACGCGTCTTGTGACAAATTGTGACTCAGTTCTACCGTGGAAACCGAAGGTGGTGGACTGGAGAGAGACGATCCACTTGGTGAAAGTATAGAGGCTGTTGACAAGGATTTCCGAGAAAGTTTTGGACGACTAGGCGATTTCTTTTTATGGCGGTTTTCTAAGATTTTGGCTCGTTTGACTTTCTTCTCCTCGTCGGTCATAATATACTCCTTTTTCATCCCAATACTGAAGCATTTTTTCAGTCGGCATTTCTGACAGAAACGTCTCGTGACCGCGTCCACAGTACAATTATCATTGAACGGACATTTGAACTCCTTTATTGACGTAGCGAAATAACAATGATAATGTTCGAGTTAGGATACAATTTATCTTAAATGATTAAAACCAGGCGGAAGGAAGGAAGCGGGAAGCCGGTAAACCAAACAATGATGGAATCAAGAATTCATTGTCCAAGAAACTGAATAACCAATGAACGCAAACACGCAATTGGAACCGCATGATCAAGGAGCTAATTTTAATACTAAACTAATGGCCAGCAGGATTGGGAAAAATTAATAATAGCAAATCACGTTGAAAACATCAAGAACAAAAAGTGCATGATTGTATAAAAATGTAAATGTGCATAAGGGTTAAACCGCGGAATTGAAATGAACATTGCGGTGGTGCAGTCAGTTAGTGCATCATTACTACAAGAAATTCCTCTAAATCAATTAAACATATAAGGAAATAATATCGTATCAAAAGTTAGTTATATATCGGTTTTTTTATAGTTTAATGTATGATCCCGCTATACTGTATTGGCAGCCTGTATAGGGACTTGGCAGTACTACGTCATGCAACGTCAGTCTACCTTCCACTAGTGCTAAAAAACATACCAGGAGGAGGGGCTTATATAGCTTTCATTCTGTTAAAAAAACATACCATAATGGCGCTGGGGGCGGAGTTAAGCCCAAATTGCCAAGTCCCTATTAACTTCAGTTCTATTTCTATGGTCAATTGCAATTCATTCAAAGAAGCACAACAATTTTGAACATGCGCAGCGAGAAATTATTCTCTGAAGCCACATTTTTTAATGTGATACACCCGATTAGACGAGATAGGTATGTAAGAGAATTTGCCCCTCGTTATATTACGAAACGTTTAATGTTAGTTGGAACCAAGTCCCCTTAATGGTTCAACAATTTTAAATGGCGTTGTAACACAAATAACTACAAAAAAAGCGCCACACAACCAAGGTAGTTAGCGCATTTCATTGGCATCAACCAATTAAAATCTACTCTAGCTGGTGACGGTTTGTGCAAAAACAATCGCAAGCGCAAAAAAAGTGATCAACATCCACCTACTTTAGTCTTCACGGCGTTCCGTCTGAAGAAGGCTTTGCATGATTCGCAAGTAATCGCGTTGAAATTGTATCCAAGAGCCCGGTCTCCGCAAACTCCGCATATTTTAATATCCCCTTTACACGTTGCAGCCGTAGAGTCTTCTGACATGGTCACAGATCATTCTAGAGTTCTGTCAACCTGAATGATGAAGTTAAAATATGCAAATTCCCCGATTAAAATTAACGTATACGCAATCTTAAAATTTGAAATGATACAAAATGTCTGAGCTTAGCGGTCAAAAGTTTCGTTCTATTAGAGGCTCTATGTCGCGTATCCTGGTGGTGATGTCATAGACATATCTTATCTAAAAGCTGAGATATGATAAAATTACGCTACCAAAATTGATCCTACATAATTTTATAGTAGAAGGCAATAATAATCCAAAAGTGAAGTAATTTTTCTAAAAACTCTAAACTCTCTATTAGCTAGGAGACTAAATCTTTCAGAGATTCAAAATTAACTCGGTTTTATTATGTTGTGGAATTGCAAGGTAATTTTAAAGAGAAGTACGTAGAAATGAATTCTCAACCACAACTGACCAACTGTAGGCGTAGCATGATATTTCGGGAAAGAGACTCGATAACCTAATAGTCCAACCTGTTGTATATCCAATGATACCATAGGGAATGGACAGAGATGTCCCCTATGAAATATCGGATTCCCCACACAATCCGGTGTCCTCCCCCCCCCCTAGTCTCCCATAGTGAGTTACCAGATAGGGAGGTGCTATGTGACATTAAATTAATATTGCTGTCTAAATTATATTGACAAGGCTTTCAATATGGTCACCAGAACCGAGGTAAAAGATAAGAGGGTGTAACGACATGTCAGTAATCCTAGAAGCGCTTTATATTTAACCACCACGAACTTCCTCGTGACGTCACACCCTCCTACCTCTTGCCAGGGTTTGGGCGAACATATTTGAAGTCGTCAGCTTAGGCCATACAATTTAGGCTACCAATATTGTCGTCACGTCATTGTAGCTCCTCCCCTCTCAGTACCACTCTATTCTGTAAAGCTTACCAACATCATTTTGAGGGAAAGGGGAGGAGCCATTCTTTAAGACCATCCCAGAAGGTTTGTGTATCCCTCCCCACCAGTGCTACAGCAATAGAGAGCTTTCAGTTGAAGGAGGAGTTGAATCTCGTGATATAATTTACGCTGCCATATTGGTGGGTTTAAAGCAGGAATGAAACTGAGACCACCAAGGCCAATATGGCTACCAGAACATCGGTAAGGCTTGGGAGGGTGTGACGTACTACTATCCCATCTGAAAGCTCTCTATGGCACTAGATTCACCATGAGTGGGAGGATTTGGAATAAATAGGGTGTGCCTAGCCTCTAGAATGACCCTTTAAGCTACTACATCCCTCTGTCCGCTCCCTTTAGTATTACATAAACAGTGAAAATGGGACATCTTGATACCATAATAGGGACTTGGCAATTGGGGCTTAACTCCGCCCCCAGCGCCATTATGGTATGTTTTTTTAACAGAATGAAAGCTATATAAGCCCCTCCTCCTGGTATGTTTTTTAGCCTGACGTTGCATGACGTAGTACTGCCAAGTCCCTATACTACATTGGTTAATAGCACATGGGAGTTGATAAAATTATTCATGAGAATTGGCATGGGGCCCTACTGGGTTTCATATGGAAATAACCAAAGCAGACCACTTCAAAACTACCAAACTGAATGTTGGGCAGTTAGTAACTAGTAACAATTAAGGACTTTGACCGTGAAATGATTTCCAACACCTGTTATCCTACTCGAGATAACTTTCTTTCCAGTCAGGCTTTTGAACAAACTAATCAGATAAATTTACGGGACTACGTTAAAGATTAAATTATACAAAAGTGCTCCTATAAGCAGCGTAAGATGACTCAGTAAAGTGACATTTAATCACTTCAAATATAGAATAAGTAAGCTCTTGGAAACTAGCAAAATCATTGCGTCATATTAAACACTTAAAAGTAGCAATCAAAAAGCTTTATTAATGCAAAGATGGGCGCGACGTCCTTCCCAAACGGGGGGAAGAAGTACAAAACTGACTCGCGAGTTGCCTACCTCACCATAAAACTGACAGAGTAGCAACAGGTCTACAACTAAATGGTTTACAAACTTGTAAAATAATAAACTTAATTTCCTTATCTTTAACTAAGCTGCAAATTGTTGAAAATTGTTTCCTCGGTGTCACTGATATATGCAAATATCGTAATTAAGGAATGAAATGACAATTACCTCATAGAAACAAAATATGTTGAAGAAAATGATGGTATCAGAACTGCTTCAACCACACTTCAAGCCAATGCTTTTGAAGTAGTAGAGTTGGTTTTAAAATATATGGATCCATGATTTAAATAGCCAGAATAAGGTTTGTCCTAAAAATTACGGGGAAAAACCTTTATTTAATAAAACGTAAAAAGAAACGATATAATTTTATGCTCATTCTCTGCCTGTGGTCTCTTTAGCTTGGCCCACTTGGGCACAAAGCCAAGGCTTAGCATAAATATTTACTTATTGATTAAAACCTAAGATAAATCCATATTAATACTTACTTTTTGCGTATACCATGAAACGTAAAGCTAATCTAAACTAATTAAATAGTTAATTTAACTGAGAAAGAGGAATTACCTATCTTAATTACGAATAACTCGGGGGCAAAATGAGTTCCACATTCCCCTCGCGGATGTTTTCGTTCGCGTGATATTCGAGGGAGTGGTTTAAAAAAGTGGGTGGGACCCTGAAGCAAACAACAACACATGTTTTCTTTCACATGCGTTGCAATATTTGCAATATTTAATTCAGTGGTCAATAATGCCAGCTGACGGATGGCCTACGAGCAGTAATCCCACAACACAATATAGAAACGTATTTTATTACAAATATATTGATTAACAATATTTAAAAATTCTTATAAAATTTGAATAACATCCAAAAATTTAACAATTGCTTTCAAAAATAAAATTCAAAGATTTTATTTGTAAATGTCTTCAAAAGTGGTGCCCTTGTGACCAGCATCAAATTTTTCAACATCGCGAAAAGTCAGTGTAAACCTAAGGTTCACAAATTAAAAAAAAAAATATGTATATATTAAAACTTAACCCCAAAATGGCGGAAAAGGGAGGAGCTAATGCTCCTCAAAAAATAGACAACCATAAACATTAGAATTATGCTGTTTTATTCAATGTGAAATTCCCCAAAAATAATTAATGAGCTAAAAAAAACTGAACATAATTAGGGTGGTGGTTGTTGCCAAGTTTTTATTCAATGTGAATTTTAATATAATCGTTTAAAAATTTATATAATTGTTAATTTCCATTTCATGATAATTCAATGAGTTTAATTTAAAGCAGATCATCAAAGGTTTTGCCTACGTATCCCACATTAGCTTTATCCAAATCTTGGAAATTTACGTACATCCTAAGGATTACCAAAATTGTCAGTAACAACAATTTAGGCAGATATCTTAGGGTAAAATTGCGTGGTAATTAACTTACTTATCCCCTGGAATTCCAAGAACCTTTTCAATGTGTGCAAAGAGTGCAGCAGAATGTTTCTTATTTTCCTCTCTTGATATTCTGCCAATACTGCCCAGATACCCAACAGCGCAGGGATCGTTACCACCTCCAAAGCCAATTATTTGTCCAGGATTCACATGGACAACAACATACTGTACAGGTTTAAAATTGGTTAGTTTTGGTCCATGTAAATTAGGCTTAGCAATACATGAGAGACGCCGTCACGCCAGGCTTTTGCTACTACTACCAGAAGGGGATAATAGAAGAGAAGTATAATATACTTCTGCTACTACATACCGATAAAGGCTTCCCAAGTGTTTTTGCCACAACATTTGCCGTTGTTTTAACAAAATCCTCAGGGATTTTTTCAGCAGGGAGATTGGTAGTCAGGGTAAAAATCGGCATTTTGATTCTCCTAGTAGCTCTGAAATATGGCTGACAAAACTGACTTACGATAAAGTAATAATGAAATAACCTTCAAAATACAGACAAAATTATCTATAAAACAAGACTGCTTACTGAAGTGAGCGATGGTAATACTGATAACGCAACCAAAACTGTCTGAAGGGTGAAGGCAGTGAAGTGTCAAAGCCCAAAAGGGAGGGGGGGGGGGATAAAAAGGCGCGAAAATAATGCGTTCAGATTGCCTCAACAAAGCAACCGTTTCCTTCAATATTGACGAAAACCGGTTTTTAAATTAAAGCACTGAAGGGCCAAAATACGATTTAGTTCAGTTCAATATACTTACTTACCAAGTTTTAAATTTCAATACGCGCGCACATGTAAATGGCAAATAATTTTCTTTACTTAAACTTAATGATTATTACTTTTCTCTATATTGAAGCGCAAAGCTTTCCTTCAGAGAAATAATAATACATTGTGTAAATGCATACAAGTTTCGTTTTTACAAAATTATTGAAAACAAATATGAAAAGAACCATCAAGTAATTTTGCATTCATTTTAGTTTCAGATAATAAAAAAAAACACATTTTTCAATATGGAAGGTTTCTTACTATAATACAAACATAAAAGTTTTATACTTGTATCTCTGCCTCCTAAGAAATTTTGAAAATGCGTTACAAATACATGTTTTGGAATAAGACTCGTTTAATATACAAAATAAACATTTTCATTTACGTTAGATTTAAACTTTTAAATATTAAAACTGTCAAATGAAGTAAATACGAGCCTTATTTATACTCGTCATATTCAAGGAGGAGGTACTGCTGTATACTAATTGGTATGGGTAAATCTTTTATATGTCGAAGTCTCTTATGTCCCATGGAAGTCCTTATCGAGTAACGACAATAATGTTGTAGAGAGCGTGGTTTCGAAGCGATATCTTTGTACCAATCGTATTTACTTTTAAAACTAATCATCCTGGAGTTATATTGGTCGACACCTCCGTGCCTTCTTGGATTGGCAGCGGCTGCCCAATTATTGCCGGGAGGCTCAACATCCCCTGGGAAAACCGGATATCTGATTAACTGAAATTGATAAAGGCCGCCGCCATCATTATTGTCCAAACCTCCGCCAAAATAATCCAAATGAGGATTTTCATTCTGATTATGATTCCAAAATGGAGCGGCGCGAGGATTGAAATAGTTATGATGGGCCAATTCATTGTGGTTTGGCATTAAAAGTTCAATGGCAGGAGGAGGTATCGGTGGTTCTAATTGAACCGGTTCGTGGTGATGTTGAGGAAATATCAGCGATTCTAATTGAACCGGTTGGTGGTGATGTTGAGGAGGAGGGGGTGGAGGTGGGGCGTTCAAATTCAAGGAAGACAATGAAGGAACGTGTAAGGAACTTTTGATAATGGCTTTCAAGATAGTCAGATCCGCCAGCCCCTGATGCATCTCCGCTTGAATTAACGTATAGCCTCTCTGATTGCAAATGTTAAAATTGGAACCGCAAGATATCAAAAAGGCTGCTAGTTCAGGCCTTCGACGGAAACGAACACCATCACTGAAGCTAACGTAATGCAGAGGGGTCAAGCCTTGAGAAGAGAAAAAATCGTGCAAAGTTAAATGTAAGTAACTGCACGTAAAAAACAAGACGTAAATATTTACCAGCATAATCAGGCAAATTAACATCGCAGTTATATCCTTTTAATACCATAAGTTTAAGTATCTCTGGAGCAACAGCTTCAGTATCAATATTGTACAGGACAGCATAGTCCAATGAAGAAAATCCGGAACAATTTCTCAAATTTACATCAGATCCATGTTTTAGAAGTTCCTCCACACATCGAACTAAACCATGCATAACGCAAAAATGCAAGGGAGTATCTCCTAAGAAAATATGACCTTTTTAACACCTTTGTTCATCTGGCTCAATGGTTAACTCCGGTCTAAAGGACCTTACCACTTTCAGACCCTGGTAAAGATAAGATATCTCTGCCAATTGCATTGTGTAAATGAGCTAAAATACAGTCTTCTAAACCTCGTTCAGCAGCGATGTAAAGAGAAGTTCTCCCCTTTTCATCTACCGCGTTATAATCAGCCCCATATTGAATGAGTTCTTTGATACATGACGTATGACCCTTAGCAGATGCTAAACAGTCAATGGAAAATTTGAAACAAGTTGTTATAATGAGGGTTTTGATTGAAAACCGCGAACTTGAAGAACTTTTTCAAAATCTGACTAACCTAAATGAAGAGGGGTACTACCTCCGAGAAAGGGTACCGCTGGAAGAGACAATTGAAGACAAAAGTAATTAGATGAAAACTATATTTTCTATCTAAGGGTTTTTAATCGGTCAATACCAGTGTAGCAGCCTTTTTTGGAATATTTGGTTGAAACACAACAATCAGCCCCAGCGTCTAGTAGCATTTTTAGGCACTCATACTGACCATTTTCCGCAGCCATGTGAACTAAGTTAAAAACTATTTATTAGATAGGATAGGATACGACTACAATGCCAGTGTGTGTTGAAAAATTACTACTGACCTGCTGTAACATCAAAACGATCCTTAGCGTTTAAATCAGCTGAAATGGTATTATGTTAAACGCGTTTTACTATAAAATCGCTTAAAGCTACAACTCTTACCACCAAATTCAATCAAAACTTTCAAGCAAGCTGCTTGGCCCTCGGCCGCGGCTGCTTGCAATGGACTTATGTAGTTATTGGAGGCGTAGAATAAGAATTTTGTATATTCGTCCGCATTTACTGAAACACCCGATTCTAATAATCGTGTTAATAAAATTAAATTTCCATTTTTGGCCGCTTCTACAAGAGCTTTTCCTCTTTCAATGTCTTCAATGTGGTTCGAACCTCTTCGTACGTACGCCATTTTAAACTACTAATAATGGTAGTATGCTGCCTATATATAGGACCCACCAGGCACCCACGTGGTATTTTCCCGCCTTTTTAGCAGCCGCGAATTTTGAATGCGATTATCCGAAGACATTTTAGTTTTGCCAGGCAAAGACTCGAACACTTTAATTGTTATTAGCTTAAACTGAATTTAAGTAAATAATAATTACAAGCACATTAATTTATCCCTAAAATAAGCACAAGTTTTACTTTGGAAGTTTATTCGTTCGAATTAAAATTCCTAGGTACACTTACGTCTTTTTCTTAAACCTAAAATTAATTGTACTAAATAAAACCAAACTCCAAGATTTCACCCTGAGATTATATTAATGAAAATTAGTTCCTTTTAAAAACGTACCAGAACATAGTATAATAATAGTAAAACATAATTTTAACACAGATTTAATTTAGTAAAATCGCAATATGTTAGGCCTATAAAAGTGTCGGAGTTAAGCCTTTCTTGACGAAGATTGTCCCGTCAATCATTCGACAAATCGAAGATGTATATTTTTTTTTTTTTTTTTTAAGTTTTTAAAAACCTCTTAGATCATAGTACAAAAATTACGTAGAAATGCTCATTTTTTTTTCGTCTTATATTTGTCGTTTACCAAACAAAATAGTCCTTGGCCGATCTACAAGTTCTGGTACTACCGCACCATCTTGTCTCCCTTAAAGGGGGACATTGTTTTCCACCCGGTTGAGGGTGTTTTAGGATTAGTTTAACCCTAGTTGATTCTCCGAAAGAACACGTCTTACTGCATGGACTCCATTCGGACCATTCGCTCACTTTACAAGGTCTGGGTAATTTTGGCTCTGAATCAAAAATCAAATTTAGTCTATGGAGAAAGACAACTATTTGCATAAAAAGTTTAAAAAACATAACCTTCAATCGAAAAATAAACTATGTCAATTTATAAATGTCAAGATTTACTAGAATATGTAAAATTAATGATAATATACTGCGAAAGGTCAGCACTATGTACTTGAATTCAATATTGTTCAAGGATAATAGCAAGCGACTACTTTTTACTCTAAACTGCTCTTGAACACTCATTATTCTCGTTTCCCTCCCCGCTTTTCCTTGGTCACGCGCGTATAACGCTTTAAACATGTCTACAGGTCTGAATTGAAAAACGATCCCAAAACCAGAGTTTGACCCCCCTGATCTGATTTCACATTACCCCGAAAATCTAGGCTCTATTACAATTTAGGGATGGACTTACTTAATCATTGAAAACTGTTTTTTATGGAAATTTATTTAGTTCCCTTTCAAGGCTATAAATGGTAAACTTAACTTACTCTTCTTCATTTTATTTCTCCTGAATTTCTTTTTGGGTTCTTGATGGTCCAAGGCCGTCGGGTTTGATATTTTATCCACTAAGTCTCGCGCTAGACCGTCTCGAGTGACGACGTCATTGTTAACCCTTGAGGAGCTACTTGCGAGTTTGGGAGGTAAAGTTTCCGATCGCCCACCTTGAACGTCAATGTCCCGCTGAAGACCCAAGAACCTCTTCAACTCAAAGTTATCCTCCTTCTTGACGAAATCCAATTCCTCCGTTTCTACTATACGCGGTTGATTCTTTTCATGTCGATGGTGGTGCGTTACGACATCCGTCTGTTTCCTAAGTTAAACGAATGTGCCCAAGTAAATTTACTTTCCACTGGTTTGGGGTCGATAAAGGTTAGTCTGCAGGGAACAGTCGCAATGGCATTGATCAACGCTTTCGAGGTTAAGATGTCTAACTGTCCCCTACATTATTTTGGTTTACGAGGGCTCAGACTGACCTTTGACCTTCTACGGGTCTGTTCCTACTTAAGGAGTTTAAGTTGTGAACGTCGTAAGTTTCTAAAAGGGTCAATCGAACAAAGGCTAGCTTGGGAAGATTCTTCTTGTGAGGATAGAAGAAAGAATTGGCAGGGTGGCTCGGGAAATGGGCCGTAATACGGGTCATTTTGGTCCTGGGTACCGTATCCCAATTGGGTGCCGTAAAAGTGAACCCGTTGTCCGTCCCTCCATCGACTGGCTCTAAATCTACTTGGATCGTTTTCACCCAATTGTGACGCCCTTCGTGAGAAGGACATAGTTCGAGACTGTCTATTCCGACAAACCAATCTGGACTGGGGACGATTCGACTCATCAGGGATAACTGCCAGGTTTAATAACATCTTGTTAAACCCTCGCTGATAAGTCTACTTGATTAAAGTTACCCTGGTATGGTTAGTATCAACCATAAACTCGGATTCTGAAACTCCAGCACCCTGTGGTATCTCTGGGGCATAGAATTCATCCAGAACACCAGTATGTCCACCTTGGGCATCTTGAACTAATCGATCTGTCTTCCCAGTCTCCAGAAACAATTTCATACCATCCGTGGCCGTCCCACCAATCCTCCACAATCTGTATTTGTTGTTATGGCTGCGTCCTTTAGACAGAGAAAGCAAATTTTTTTTCCAAGAATTTTAAAATTACTCATACACCTGTTCTAAAATTTCCCAAATAACCCTAATTTACATATTTTCCGTTACGCTTCGAAACTTTTACCGCACGATTTTTACTGGAATTTTTATTTAATATGAAAACAAGACGGTACCGGTCAGATTAGAGCCCCATTGTTAGTAAGGCTCCACTTAACGAGAATATTTTACTTGTAAAACATTCATAATCCCCTGTACGCGTCTCCTTTAACGGTACTAAGATAATTATCCGTAACTTAGACGTTACCCTTAATCCCTATCCCTTTTAAAATCACCTATGAACGAAAAATATCTTAACGCAATCGTAAAAAAAACACGAACGAAATACATCTACTTCTTTCACTACTTTTACAACAACAGGGCAAGTCAAACTAATAGCCCATCGTTTAGATATCCATCGTGGCTAAAAAGGCGCAGGGCCAATACCGGCGAGCAAGTGAATGACTTAAAAAATATAATATCCAAAAGTTACCCGAAATCCATTAGTTGAAATAATAAACAATTCAGTGCTAAATCATTGAACTTATGGAAAATAAGTATACTGTCTTTCATTTTCTCACTTAAATTTTTGGGGTCACGCGTAAACAAATGTCATAGAACATTTTCCACTCAAAATCGCCCATAGAATCTACTGTTGGAACACCCTATAGATCATTTAACTTAATTTTGAAATGGACTCAAGATCTATCTTAGGTAAATTCAAGATCTCGCGTTTGTGAGTTGTAGTTTTAACCTAATTTTCCAATGGACACGCGTTCTATCTTTGTGAACTTGCAAGATCTGGCCACTTCTTGAAAATTAAAAGCTGACTCACTGCGCGTCCCGTGTGAGTTATGAAAAAGTTGGGTTTCAGTTGGGGATCTTGGGAATGAAAAACGTGATAAACTTGAAGATTTTTCTCGGTTCGCTGGTCGTTTTAAAAGAGGGGGTGGAATGGTGAAAGTACAAGTCTGACGCGTTTGGCTGTTGGGGTCGTAATTATAGTCAAGACAGCGGCTTTATGAGGGCTTTTATTTTCCCGATGTCAGAGTTTAACAAATTATATGACGGCCGGGAGGAATCTTCCGTTGGGTCCTGGCCAATTTCGCTACCCTGACTACTATGACGGCTTTCGCATAACACCGTGGAAAGTAAAAGTATATCTATCCTTTTAAAACGTAACTTCTCTTCTTCGTGTCGAGAGACGCGGAAGAAACATGTTTAGATTTTCGGGCATTATCGCTTGAAATTAGAGCGAAGCTGTTCCGAGGCACTTAAATCATGCACTAACTAACAAATTCATGAACATTTAATCATAACAATTACCATTTAAATTAATATTAATATGGGTTTCAAATTAAAGTTATAGTGTAACATTATGAGGAGGTTACGAAAATGACCGAAAACAGCGAGCGAATGCAATAGGGTCTAATAGATTTTCCACGTTTTGCGCCAGAAAAATATTCAAATTAGACTGAATACGTACAAGTATTTGAGAAAGTGTTTAAGATATTGTCATAAGTAACATAATAACCAGTTGACGCGCACATTTTTCGTTAAAGTTCATTATAAAATAATTATAATGGATTTTTTTGGTACTTTTTCTCGGCATGAGGAAAGATCCGAGATATCTTGATTCTATGTAGATTGTAACAAAATATCTAAATGAATTTTAGGTAGGCCTATCTATCTTAGTTATATTTTGTACTTGGGCTCCAATTAAATTCTTTGTAATTTTATCTTAAGATGTTTTGTAAGACCGTGGAATTTTTGGGGCGTTTGAAGGTGCCGACGTCCCGATATCAATCAATCAAAAAAAAGAGACAATGTCAGTATAATGAGGTTGAAAGCTTTCCTTGGGTGCGCTTGCCATCGAGTAATTTTCCAACCTAGAATAACACCGTGTTTGTGGCAACTTTCCTAAATTAGTTTATCAAATTCCGTTTCTCGATCCCCCAGAGTGACGTTCGTAATACTGGCTCATGTCCCACAAATAAATTTCGCTATACCTTTTGATTTCAAGATTGCAAAAATTAAGTTTATGGTTATATAGTTCTTGAAAGGCTTGTCAAATGCAAAATCTTCCTTTAAAACAATAGTTTTCTCTGAAATTTATTTAATTTCAAGTTCGCATAGATTACGGTCACATTTTCTTGTCAATCTTCAACCGTTCAGATCTTCCCTTGATTTGCGTAGAAATTTTAAGCGGTGATTTACAGACGTCTAAAACCTAAGCTACAACGTTGCTTTTTCTGTTGAAATTCCTTTATAACATATTTGCTTTTACCTATTTTACTACAATTTCTCCCACGCTTCTTTAATTGCAAAACAATAAAACTAAACTTTCTGATCTTTCATATTTTTATTTGGTTTCAAACTTTAAAGAAAGTTCTTTCTTACCCACGACTGTTGACCACTGGGCTCTAGGTCTCCATTTGGGATAGTGTTTAGGGAATCGACTCTCCGTCCACTCCGTGACAAATTCCATTTTGTATAGAGCGGCTTGTTGACCAACGTCATCTTGACAACCGCATTTAACCGCGCGAAACAACTGAAGTAAACCAAGAAAAAACACCACCAAACTGGACATATTGACTATAAGAATTATTATGTAAGTCAAACAAATTTCGAAAGGAAAAAACGATAAAATTAATCCATTTTGTGTAAAAATTGTCAAATAAAAGTAGAGAAACGATAATTATTATCCCGGTTGTTGAGGAGTGGAAAAATTGACGAATGTTTCCATCATACGCGTGTGTTTTTCTTGTTTTTTGGAGCAGAAAAAAAGCGGCAAAATTAATGTAACCGAGTAAAACCGCGGGAAAAAATCTTTCAGCGAACTCGTGAGAAGTGGCGCGCCCGCCAAAAAATACTAATCCTTCTTTCTAGTATCTTTTTGTGAAGAAAAAAAAGTTTTCCGATCCAACCGGGCAGAGACGCAATTTGAAAAACTCTCATAAAGCTGCAGAAGCGCCTCTAGTTGTACGCGCTTCTTTTAAAAGCTTTCAAACTACTAAAAAAGAAAGAAGTTGCAAAACTTTCTTAGCTCAATCATTTAACCCTTTCTGTCTCAAGATTAACTAACTACCTTTTATACTCGGCAGAAAAAAAAGTGAAATTTCTCGAACTTTTCACACCCACCTCGATGATGAAACTTTATAAAATAATATAACGGAGTTAATTCTAAAATCTTTCTTATTCGTAACCCACTTTTTCGAAGGATTTCTTTCGTCTTTTGTTACTTTCTAGAGGATTATAAATTAAGCGCGTGATTAGCGTAACCCTTTCTCTCCATTGTTACGGAAATATTTTTGGCGGGAACCCCCCCCTACTCTATTTCAGCGTAAAGTGCGGGATGGGATCATATTCGTCGAGGGTTTATTTTTAGACTAAAATTCTAGACGCCGTCCGTTTTGCAAGCTGACTCACAGTGACTGTCTAATAGGATACCACAAGGTTTCTATTGAGTATTTCGAACGAAAACACATCGCACCCGCTTTAAAACAACACAATTCAAGCGCAGTCCAGAATGACTTTCCAAAAACACATGGTCGCGAAAGGCAGTGACATTTGACGCGCGCCAGTTCTAATTCAATCAACTCCGCGCGACTATTTTGGTGGCAAAAACAGTCTTAAATTAGGTTTGTCAATGTTTGGAAGCTTCAAACTCAAAAGCGGTGATAAAAGATATTTTCCCGCCTTTTCGGAGTAGGGAAAGGTAGACGCGAGCTTTCAATAGACGGACACAAACGCTGTCACGCATGAGCTATCGTTGATCTGGAAAATACGCGACAAATCTCGCGCGATTTTTGTTATCTTTGGCGCATGGCGGGAACAAGTTACATTGGATTTTGGCGCGCTTTCTTTTCTTTTGAAGACGCGCTAATTTTCTCAACAGATTTCTTTAAATTGAAATTAAGCTATCAATAGACAACGCGCTTCTTGTATAATAATAATAATAATAATCTAGAGCGAAATAGGGACCTATTTTTTTGTTCCGTAATAAAAAGAACTTAGGCCCGGGGGTTTTAGATCCGCGCTGGCTTCTCCTGCAGGAAGTCATCTATTATAGTCGTTTCGCAGCAATTGGAAAACCGCTGTATCGCTATGTCACTGCTTTGCTAGATGCGGCTTACCAGGGATCATTTTTTTTATATATACAAAGGAAGGGTGAATCAATTTAAACGCTTCTTTGACCTCTAACAATGTGTATCACTGGTAAGGAAAGGGTTCAGCATTGAAAGGAAAAAATCCACTTTCCCTTTAAAGTGGGGTGGGGGGAGGGGAAGTATGATAAAAGGAAGGAAAAAAAATGATCATAAACGATATAACACCATGCTTTGTTGTTATTGCGTAAAATAAGTCACCCCTTTTTTCACTGCCACCCGCCTCCATATATTTCCCCATAATTAGTCCTCCAAGACTCTTGGATGGTGTAAAAACTTGGGTACATTTAACCTACTTGGGCCCACACTGTCTAGCATATATCGCCAGTTTTTTTTTTTACTACTATAAGGTTGTAACGTAAAGGGTTTTTGAATCCGCTGTCAAAGATTTTTTTTTTTTTTTTTTTTGAAAGATCCGTCAAATGTTTTTTTCCAAGAAGCGAAGGGGATATCCCAGTTATGACAATTTTTTTTATTCTTTGATATATATTTTTCCGGGTCAGTTTTGATTTAACATAATCTGATGAGACTCTTTGAAATCTTAAATAACTCACTGCCTTCATCCTCATTAGTTAAATAATAAAATTTATTTTAATATTTTATACATAAAAATTCCAGTAAGTTAGAGTACCTGTAACAATTACACAAAATTATACAACAATCTACTTTGAATAAAACATATTATTAATCTCAATACATGTAGCTAAGTCTCCTTGCATTAGGATTAATTAGAGAAAGAATTTTCAAATTGTTATTTGAAATTAAAATCTTGCAAAAAAGAAGGCAAATTCGTGTGTTGTTGTTATATGTAAATTTTCATTGTAAGTTGCATCCACTGGAAGTTTTGGGGTCATTTTGACTCTGATGAACAGTCGCTTCTTTAACGGGTGGTAGTTCACCCTCAACTTTAGCAGCCGCTTTGGAATTTGCAGCGTCAAATGGGTTTTGTTTAACACCATCAAAGGCAGCGTAAGCGGTTGATGTCCAAGTTAGACTTCTTGATGGAAAGGAAAATTCCTCAGGGCTGACTAAACCATAAGTGGCTTTTAACTCCAGTTCAGGTGGAGTAGTTGCAACCTTCTGATGGTAAATGAATCCATTTTCTCTTTGACATTTCTCCAAAGTTCGTTGAACAACTGGTCCGAGTTTCCGGAAAAAAGCATGCTGGTCAGCTTTAGCTCCCATACCAACACCTTTCGCTTGCGTATATTCTTTGCAAAGAACTTCAGCTTGTTTGTAATATTTCTCACTCTCCAAAAGAGCGCAAACTGCATCTCCACATTTTTCCTGGGCCAGAAGATTTTCACCGCAATAACAATAAGCAAAACTCAGGTAGAATATTGACTTCATCTGCAAGTACTTTCTCCATTTTCCAGCTTTGACAGCGTCATAACGTAGTAAGGACTCTGAGGCTGTTTTAAACATCCTTGAAGTTTCATTTGCCAAGGCAGAAATCAGACTAGCAGCGTGCTTAAGCTCTACCGCTCTAGCAAGGGTTACTTCCTGAGCTTCAGCAGTGCATTGGTCAATGTAGGCGTTGATTATATTAGGGTCTAAGTCAGACCCAAACTCTCCTTTGTCCACTAATTCACCCAAATATTTATCTCGGACGGTGGTAAACATTCCTGCAGCTTTTCTAAGACAGGTATGAACCTCCTTCGCTTCCTCCATGGTTATTTCATCCTTTCCAGCAATCATTGACGCGTGCTTCATGTACCAAATACCCACATTTTGAAGCAACGATACTAACTCAAAGACAGAGTCTTGCTGGGCCAAAGGAGTGTTACCCAAAAGTGTTTGGGTCCACCGAAACCTCACAGAGTATCTTAACTTGCTTTCACCATTGGAATCATCAGGGATTCTGATAAAGCCTTGAAATAATGACAGATAACCGTTCAAAGCCTCAATTAGGGTTGAAGTTTCGTTATTTGGATTTTGTAGTTTTTCAAGTAGAACATTGCGACTGGCTTTGAGTTCACTACATAGTTTCATGGCTTCAGTATCTACCACTATCATTTTAACATTAAAGTTCACGACAGCCGTGGCCTTAAGTGGGTTTCTGTGATACCAGTACGCCATTCTTATTTGTTACGAATTAGACACAGTGCCACTGATACCCGCTACAAAAAGTTCAAAACAACAAATACAGTCCGGGTACAACCAGTTCACATACAGTGGGTGCGTGAACAAGGCTCATGAAGTGTCAGATTCTACAAATAATTCTCACACTTTAAATATTTTAATGAATATAAACAAATAAATCTTCTTAAATCACAGGTAAAATAAAGTAATTTCAAACAAATTGATTACTTTTTAAAAACAACGTCATTTTATAAGATTACAATTAAGAATGACTTACGTCATATGAGTAATCCTAACATAGTCATGAGCGTCATGGAGAGCTTTCGGTTGGGGGAAGAGTTATGATTTGTGAGATTATTTACACGTCCATATTGGTGGATTGAATGCACAAGGAAAGCTGAAATCCACCAATATGGCTGTCAGAACTGAGCTAAGAATTAGGAGGGTCTGACGTGGTATTCACAAAACTAAAAGATCTCTATAGATGTGCTTTTATCTAAACTGAACTGAGTCGAACTGCCAGAGCCTGAAAAAACAAAACACAAAGTGGCGCCATAAGGTGGTGTCTGTCCTTACTCCCTGGATCGTGAGAGCGGTGAGATTTACACACGTGGTCAGTTACCGGTCACCACTCACAAATACGGGAAGAGGTGACTTATCAGGATTCATTCCGATATTTTAGAAGCTGAACATGGATTTAGAAGAGGAATTGTAATTGGAAATCTTTTTTTTTTTGTTTTTAGAAAAGTCTTATAAGAAAAATGGGCAAGAAAAGAGGAAAGGCTGCGAAACTAGCCAAAAAATCAGTGGCTAGCGAAGAACCTGAAGATGTCAAAAGAGCACCCCATACTTTTGTTATCTACAGGGGACGAATTGGCAAAACATGCAACCAGTTGGTACTGGATTTCAGGAAGCTAATGGAACCATTCACAGCTTCTCATCTTAAAGTTCAGAAACGTAATGTGGTCAAGGATTTTGTCGCTGTGTCTGGTTTGTTACACGTCACACACATGGTTATATTTACCAAATCTGAAACCTCCATGTATATGAGATTGATGCGATTACCGCGAGGACCAACACTCACTTTTAGAATAAATAACTTCAGCTTGGCTAAAGATGTTCTCTCTTCATTGAAAAGGAGAGTTACCTACGCGAACCAGTTTTCCAACCACCCTTTATTAGTACTGAACAATTTTTCTGGTGAAGGATTACAATTGAAATTAATGACCTCTATGTTTCAAAACATGTTTCCGTCTATTAATATTAACAAAGTCAAGCTAAATACAATTCGAAGATGTTTGTTATTGAACTACGATCCTGAAACAAAAACAATTGAATTGAGGCATTACACTATTAAAGTTGTACCAACTGGATTAAGTAAACCAGTCAAGAAACTGGTTAACAGTAAAATCCCAGATTTAAGCCGTTTAGAAGATATTAGCGACTTTGTTACAGCCGGTGGAAATTTATCCGAAAGTGAAGTCGAACCGGATGGACCTTTCAATCAAGTTACGTTACCTCAGAAAATTTCCAGTAGAGGAAACGAAAAGGCTCAACAGAGTGCAATTCGACTTGTAGAACTTGGACCTAGGATGACTTTGGAGTTAATTAAAATAGAAGATGGTTTGTTTCTTGATTTTCCTCTTGAGAAATTGTTAAATTTCATTAATCTTCTGTATTTTCTTGATAGGTATCATGGAAGGAGATGTTCTTTATCATTCCCTAATTGAAAAAACTCCGGAAGAAATTAAAAAGGCGAAAGAACGCAGAGAGAAACAAAAGCAATTAAAAGCTCAAAGAAAGAAGCAACAACTTGAAAATCAAAAGAAAAAAGAAACGGAAAAACAACAAGCAACAAATAAATCCAATAAGGCAAAATACGCCAATGATAAAATTGAACGCAACAGTGAAGATGAAGCTCAAGAAGACGCTGAATGGTACGAAATGGAAACGGGTGAAAAGCCCGACACTGATCTCTTCCCAGCCATGAAAAGAAAAGCTAAAAGAAATGATGAAAGACCAGCAAAAAAGGCCAAGGTTCAACCTGGGAAAAAGAAAGTCAGTTTCCAAATTCCAAACAAGAAGACGCAAAAAGATGATGGGAAAAGTTTCAAGAATAAGAAACAAACTCAAGAAGAGCCTGAGAAGAAAGTCAAACCCGTTATGACTGTTCAAGAAGTGTTGAAACGTAGAAAGAAGCGTAAAGAAGCCAAGAAAAAGAAAGTGGTTATATCACGCAAAACCAGCATTATTTCAAAACATATTAAAAGAACAAAAAAATGACTCTTTGTATGTAATGTAGTAATCTTGATTAAAAAGAACCTATGAATTATTAAAACAAAATATTCATTCATTTGTCCGTTTTCTATCCCTGAAAGCTTGTTTTGTACATAAGCTAATGTAAATAAGTTCCACTCGCAATATTAGAGTTGTAATAAATTTATTTTAAATTAGCAACAAATGATAAAGCATGATTGAACATAATGGGGAGATTTTCAAATTTATTAATAGAGCTAAAATTAGCTTTAAATTTTAAGATGTTGGCTATCTGGCAGCCCCGCCTGCAGCAGCATCAGGCTGTGATGCTCCAGAAATCAGCAAAAATATCACTAGAGGTACAATGTACATCCACTATAATGAAAAGTAATTAAAATATTTTTAGCAATCATTATTCATATATGAGTTATTTAAAATTGATTAACTTACATATTTTGCCAAAAATGATCTATTATCACTATGTTCCCCACGTACTTTCTCAGCCTTTTCTTGTTCCACTCTCATAATGAATGTCTGAGTGTCTGGCCTGATAATTTAAGATTGCAACAATTCTGAATCACACTTGTATTGTTTTTATTTGGGCTTAAAAATACTTACACAGGAGCATTAAGCATTTGGACTAGACTGACACTAGTATTGAAGGTAATTCTATCTGGAACTATGTCTTTATTGCATTGGGTATCTGCTCCTCTAATTGCGACTCCTAGTAAATTTCCTCCTTGGTCAAGTGATAGTGTTAAAATATCAGATAATCCAGATTCATAGATGGAACACTGTTGTTAAACAAATACTATTAATAAAATCTACCTCTTACAAAATTTATAGTTCAATTTACAGCGGATGTAAATGATGTGGCTGAAACTCCATCACCTGAAGAGGACACTTTGATTCGGTAAATTCCACCTTCTTGTGATACTTTCTATTATAAAAAATATTACGTAAACATTTACTAAAATGTTTTTGTTTGTTTTTAATGAACTCACTTTCAACTTCAAAAGGTCTGAGGAGCTCATAACTCCTTCTTTGTAGTTAAGTTCGTGATTTTTGATAGACTGAATAAATATTGATCCCCTGGGTGTGTAACTTGGTGGTTGCCCTGATTCCACTGAAATATTAAGATGGTTAAATAATCGATTGAACCTTACTTCCTCCACAGCTTACAATTGTCAAATGAATGAAAAATGCTGAATGGTAGTTGACCATCGTTTTCAGTCTATAAAGAAACTTTGTCTTAATAAACCTCTCATATAATAGAGTGCTGTCAGAAGCGCCGGTGTGACGTCACCCATGCTGTTTTCCCATAAAGAAAAAACGGTAACTGTCATGGCCGCCCATTGCTTAAGGCAGACTCGTGACGTTTAACCTTGGATCTGACGTCACAACTGACAGCACTCTATAGGTGACCACCACAGCTATGGCTACCAAGGAAAGGTAATACACAGCAGGCTGGGAAATAAGGATATTTTTTAAACTAGTCCTTTGGACCAGTGACCCCCTAGTGTCTGAAATTATTTACTGGTCTCCGGACTGGTCCCAGCCTTTGCTCTCCAATAGATTTGCAACTAATAAACTGGTCCCGAGGACCAGTAACCCCCACTTCTTGAATTAAAAAACTAGTCCAAGCAATTAATAAACTGGTTTTGGACCAGAGGAAGTGTGCTATTTCCCAGCCTGATACACAGTACACTACAGCCAAGGCTTACCAATATTTGTAAAGGTACAGGTATATTTCTTTTGAAATAGATAAAAAAGTATATATCTTACCCCTTCAGTAATAGTTGTAGAAAACTTAAGCAACAAAATTAAAAGTAAATAAATACAATGTGGTAGTTGGTTTCCGCTTTTTAAGAAATTCATTTTATCTCTCGGGCTTTCCTTTACTTTCCAAAAAAGCAGACAACTTTCGCTGGGTGACTGGGTCTAGCAGAAGTCTGGGTCTGCCACACCTTGAAGGAGAGACCGGCAGTCCTTTGGCATGTTGCTGGTGCAACGTGCAAGGGGATGGAGCATTAAAGCACTTTAACTGTGACAGAGTGACTATGTGAGGTAGTTACAGTGAATAAAATTACAGACTGTGCGGCTAATTAGAGTTGTAGCTCGGGCCAAATGGTCTTGTATTTTGGTGTCAGTGTCACCCGCTGTAATATGTTTTACTTTCAAATAAAAACACTAGATGGCGCTGACAGTCCGTACTCGTGAAGTCAGCCTAGTATAATGAAAGCAAAGGCGGGGAGGGACCTTGGTAGGGAGTAGGGTGCTGGTTCAATAAAGTATTATTTCTCGTATGGGAATTGGGAACCGTAGCTTTTCTATAATTTGTACCTCTTCTGAACTAAAAAATAACTTTCAACCAATGAATAATGGATTTTCCCAAAAAATATCCAGAAGGCCATTTAAAGGAGGCAATAAATCAGAGACAATTCACTATGGTCACTTCAACAGAAAGAGAAGAATCTCTCTTTTTTTGAAAAGGTTCGAGGGGAAAGGGTAAACGTCTTTGAAGTATAGGTACATTATATAGGAGGCTGGCACTCTATCTTATCTTCCCATAGAGATTAATACAGCCAAAGGCCAAGAACTGTTATTTCCCTGTTGAAGAAACGAAAATAGTTGGCGAAAACGAAAAAAGGGTGAAAAGTCAGAAACTTTTCATTCTTTACTTAAAAAACTTTTATTCCGTTATCCACTCTCGCTTCTGGCTCGGAACATAGAGAAATCATGATGGGAGAAGTATTTTGATTTCAAAACACGGCACGGGATATGCGTAATATTTGAAATTAGCTGACTAAAAACAGCAGTTCATTAGGGTCAATCTTTTTGCAAACTTGAACCACACAAATTATTACTCGAGTCAGGTCGCCGTCTTATCCACATTTAGTTTATAAGCCATTAAGAAAGTAAAAAAATCGAAGGTTTAGTAATTTGTCTTCAGAACCAACGATGTTACATCCCTTTTTATTCCTCTATGGGTCATAAAAAAGGTTCTTCGACACACGGTTTCTATAACCCAGTGCAAAACCAGAACTTATCAAAAGGATTCAAGTAAAATTAAGTGGTAGTTTGTTGAGGGAATCGTAAAAGCCGACCAGAAGTTGTAGAAAATCTCGTATTCGCATCTGCTATACCTTATAATATCAAATGCAAAGGGAAATAACAGAAAGTGAGGCAGTAAAGTGAGCGCGGGCGACTTGTGATTCACGTGGCCTCTGGGCTTACGAAAAAAATATTTACTACACATCTTAGGGGAAAACTATATAGCGCCCGAATGCTAACGCGAGGTGCAGCATTTCATTTATCAAGTTTACTAAATTGCGATACAAAAATATTTCTTGTCATAAATTCATGATATAAATGCTGTTGAAGTATACATGCATATTTAAAAAAAAAATTACATTTGGTTTTGGTTTTACTGTTGTGCTATATAGTTTAGCTGAAAAATATTCTTATATTATTATTATATCATAAAAAGCCATTTTTTCTTCTAAAAATCCTGGTTATGTATTGCGGGTTTTTAAAACGTCCTTCTATACAAGCTGTTAAAGGCTTAGTACAGACTAAATAGGAATATGGACTGCAATACCGAGTGTAGTAAATTCTCGTTTAGAATCGAACTGTAAGTCTCTAGCGCATTACGAAGTATAGTGTCATACTTATAGAACATATCTTATGAACTTAGGACTTACGCGTATGTAAATTAAACATTAAAATCTGTATTCGTAAAAATGAAGATCAATTACACTTGTTTGTAATGAAAAAATAAGTTTGTGAACCCCTATGAGGCCCTATAAAAAGTTAGCGTATTTAAACGAGTTAAACGAACGGTTTTTCCTCTGGAGTTGAGCGCGAAACAGACGATGTTAGTGAGTGTGTGTAACGTGAATTATACCGTTCCCGCATATCAATATTTTACCACGCGTAGCATCCTAAAACACCTGACCAAATGAGGCCCATCGTTTAAAAAAAAATACGAGAAAAAACGAAATCGTAAGGGTTTAAGTTGCTGAAAAATACGATTTCTCAAGTGGCATAAGTGAAATTATAGTGCTGGAATATAAGGTACTCCTGAGTTTACAATGAAGGGTGCTACGCGATATTAGTTCCTTTTTAATTTAGAACTCTGGTTGAATTTAGTTTTGGCATAAGTAGAATAATATTTTTCTACAAGTTATAGATAGTTTTCACACATGGAGGATTCATACCATTTACACCAGGAAGCCGGGCTATCTGGAGGACAAAAGCAGACGTGTTTTTGTCCGCCAGATAGCCCGGCCTCCTGGTGTAAATGGTATGAATCCTCCATGTGTGAAAACTATCTATTGGCTATTTTGAGGTGTCATAACTGCATGGTAACGGTGTCGGTTGTAACAGCTATTCCTCTGGTTCCGATTAATCCGCTGATTTTAATCTAATACGGTCGAATTAAATTTCGAACGGACAGTCGATGGTACATTATAATAAAAGGTAACAACCATAATTATTTTATCAGGAAGGGATATCTAGTTTACTAGGGAGAAGTCATAAGATGCCTAAGTATTCACGCGCCATAGTCCCAGTCCCCCTTTCAAAATACAAGGGGGGCGTAAAAGGAGGCCGGGCTGTTTCGCCTCTTCTCAGTCGGAAAATACATAATTTTCGACATTCACGTCGCGCTGACGTGAGTTTTCAAGAACCAATGAGATGCTGGTTGTAATTTAGAGGCAGGGATTAACTCCGGACCTACATTTGGACTGGAGTTAAAGCTTGAAATGTGGCGAATTTATACCTTCTCCCTAATAAACTAGAACTTACTTCTTGATTTTATATCCGATTTTTCGAGACGCTAACCAACTCTCTGATGTTGAATAAATATAATACGGACAGGCGAGGTGTAGCCCCTTTTATCATGTATATATTCAAACCAACCGGAGTGTATATAGGTTTACAGAATTTGCCCTGATATAAAAAATATAAGTATATTCCAATTTATAGAGGTGTGAGAGACAGGACATAAGGAAGTTGATAGTATACGCGTATGGACTCTTTTTAAAAAAACGTCGGGAACTGTGATGACCTTAAACTTGGGGAGAGAAAAACGTATACGTAACGTCCTGGGCCTTCTTTAACTCTTAATAGGGTTATAGCCCTCGGTCTTAATGATTTCCGGTAAAGGGACCGAATAAGAATGCCCGCTTCGTTCTCTGACCATAAAAAAGATCTTGAAAAATCTAGAGTAAAAAAAAATAAACCAGAGCTAATATTTCACCATATAGTATTAAATTGGGCTCCAGAGACTATTGTATTCGCCTGACAGTGTGGCATACGGACGGTTCACATCAATTTATTTTTTTATATATGTATATGTATATATATAAATATATGTATACATATAGAAATCTTTACCTTAAGTTTCAATACAAATTTATTTCTGATTTATTAATATATTAATAAATTTATTTAATTAATTAATTAATTTATTTATTTAATTAACTGGACCCGGACTAATCAAAATTAAACTGAACCCTATGAATATCGATTTCTGGTATCAAATTTAATCAATTGATCTGATTAATAAGAATCTATATATCTGTTAGTGTGTACTTTGGAAAGCATAGAAACTTCAGTAATACAGAATAGTAACTTTTTAATATTAACGAACATATCAGCAAAATCCATGTGATTTCACTTTGGACTGACCGTTAATTCGCAGTTCTATGGACTTGGATATACAGGGTGTTTCTGAAAGGTCAGCTCGAGTGTTTTATTGATGACCCCCTTAAATTTAGTCAAGAAACTTCAAGGCAATACTAAATAAATTTAAGGGGGTCACCAATAAAACACTCCAAACATAAATTGTAAACACGGTGGTCCGGGCTGTAAAATGTCATAGAAAATTTTCGACTCAAAATCGCCCAAAGAACAACTCGCTAAACAGAACCATCCTGTAGATGAGAATTATAAAAATAACGCATTATAAATATTGGTCTAATGGTTTTAGTAGTGTTTAGTCAAGTTACCAGTTAGAATTTATTATTATTATTTTCTTTGAGGTAAATTTTAGTATGAGTGGGCGTAATTCTTGATTAAAATTTGGGCCCTTTAGCCTTTAGTATAAAATTAATAAGAAAATTAGTAATATTTATATCGAGGGTTCATTGGAACCAGCCGTCTATAGGAGGTGATTCAAATATACTCGGGCACGTCACGCGTCATCATATATTTCCGGAAGTAACCGCAGAAAAGAAATAATTCTTTGTAAACAGTTCCAGCAGACCTATTGGTATTACACCCTTCCTTTTTACGCAACTGGTCGGTCTGTTTAAAAGGCACGATGAGCCTCTGAAATACAGGACGTACGGCACGCGAACCACTGATGGGGTTAATAATTTTTCGTGGTAAAAAAGCTAGGGGAAAACCGCCGCAGAAGGGATCATAGATAGAATCCAGCAGTAGTTTTTTCGCGGGAACCATTATAGGGAGTGTTCTGGTCTCGTAACCCTAACAATAGGTTACAACGGTGTATAATCGCTTATGGCTCGTGTATCAATCGTGTTCATGCATTTTTTGGGGGATTTGGGAACTTGGAAACCGAAGGGGCCCTTGTAAACAACCCCTATCGTAACGCCTGATGCAACTCTTTCACAATTTTTAGGGTATTTTTAACGTTCGTCGTGCGTATTTTGTTTTTCTTTACTACATTTGTGTATCGGCAGATGCTATGAGTTATTCTATGAAGAAAAATCTGTTTTCGAGGAAGTATAGATGAATGTATACGGCAAAACAGCGGTCTGCATGTACGATTACTCAGTTCCTATCTATCATTATGATTATAATCTTGAAAAAAAATACTTCGCAGTATTGTTTTAGGGAATTTACCTTTTCGTTTTTTACCAGTACAAAATTTTAATTATGTTGGGACCTTTTGAAGATGACGAAGTGTCGGTCGATTGGGGATTCGATCAATTTATACTATAATGTATTATGTAGTATCAGAAGTATATAATACTTCTCTTCGAGAGAAGTGTACCACAAAGCGGGGTGAGTGTATAACGTCACTCTTCCCAACATCGAAACACTTAGAGCAAGGTTACTAAACCGAATCACATACACGATAAATAATTCCTTCATCATTACTCTATTAGCATTTAAATATTTGGCAAGACGCGCTTGTGCATTTTGTCGCACGTTAAGACGAGGTTTGTGGGATGATTGCTGGGGATTTAGTGCCAAACAACTATTGAATTCACCTTACGGTGCGATGCCCATTTGTAGTTTGATAAGCGGGAAAGCAAACTAAAAGGGGGAGCCTGGGAAGAATGACGTTACATAACTAAAGCATTAAGAGGATACAGACTGTCATCCTTCTTCTATTATCCCCTTCTGGTAGTATGTATTGTAGTATGTTCTAATTGACCAATTGGAGGCGGTCTTGGGAAAACCACGAAAACATGGTTTCAAAATATGGAATTTTATTCAAATGAACCTTTAAAACATCATGTTCAGAAATCGAGATTTGTAAATATCTACGTCTGAAACTCAACCCCGTGTCTACGTTTTCAATCGTTTAAAATTCTATCATATATATAAATTAAAACGTAATTGTTTTGATACACTTTAGGATATAACTTCTGGATCCTTGAAATAAAATTTCAATTCAAAATCAATAGGTGGCGCTACTGGTCCAAGTATATCTCCTTAATATCGGTTTCCCCCAATTTCCAAGTTCAGGCCCATCTCACTATGAGAATCGTACGTTTCTCTTGAATTTACTGTATGGTGTGCATCCGCTGTAGCTTCCTAGCTACTGAAATTTCAATATGTAATAGATGAACACGTTTTGGTCGAATTTCTACTAGCCAGGTCTAATGATTTCATGGTCTCCATTGTTTTTTCTAAATAGCCACGGTTTTTTTAAGTAAACAACAGATGGTTTTTTTTCCTCCACTACGCATCTGCCTTGTAACTATTACGGCTAAGAGTAAATTAGTGCCGCCTACAACAATTTTTGGACCCCCAAAAAATTTTCTTGATCCGGCTGTACATATAAAGGGATCTAAAATAAAAATTTACCCCCAAAAAAGCAGCGGTCCTACCGTCACGTAAAGACTTCTCGGAAATAAAATACTGCGAAAATTGTAATTGTAGCCCAGTCCTTTTTTACCACCCAGAATTTACCCAGTTCTCCCCAAACTTCCTCTTTCGGACTTCATAGTAGGGTAAATTTTTGGTCTAACTCGGAAATCATTATTGATATCCCGATTTTGAGGCGATTTGAACGAATACCACTTTCTCATTTGTTCAAACTGAAGTTCATGGAAAGGTTGACCTCAGTTTACCGAGATAAAAAAGTATACCATAGTGTTCATAGCAATATGGCAGAAATTATCATATGATAACATCAAGAAGGGATATCTAGTTTACTAGGGAGACGGTATAAGATGCCTAAGTTATCGCGCGCCATAGTCCCAGTCCCCCTTTCAAAATACAAGGGAGGACGCAAAAGGAGGCCGGGCTATTTCGCCTCTCCTCAGTGGGAAAATACATAATTTTCGACATTCACGTCGCGCTGACGTGAGTTTTCAAGAACCAACCAGGAGATGCTGGTTGTAATTTAGAAGCAGGGATTAACTCCGGACCTACGTTTGGACTGGAGCTAAAGCTAGAATTGTGGCGAATTTTTACCTTCTCCCTAGTAACCTAGATATCACTTCTTGATAACATTAACTTTTCTCTTCCATATCAGCTTAATTAACATGTTCTGGTTTCGTCAATTAGAATTTTCCAACCTCCAACTAATAAATATTCAACTGACTTCCAAATGATTATTTTAAACTCATAAATTCGAAATTTACATGGCTTCTCTATGATACTTTCTAACAAATAAAAATATTTGTTTATCCACCCATATAGGCACAACAAACTGAAGGGGAACATATTTTGTTGTAGGGGAGGGTTGGAGATTCGTCTCTGACCGTAAAGACAGTCTGGGAAACGATTTTTAGCTTCGATCCCAAGCCACGGACGCGGCTATCCTCTCCTCACTGTACTTTTGGTGATGCAAGATGTGCCATTTACAACTTAGTTACGTACTGGTACAATGTCTAGGGGTTTTTAGGGGGTGCACTAATCAGCTAAGAAGCAAACATTTTAACAAATATTTCCTCCGGTTTCCGGTTGCCGTCTATCGGTGTGAAAGACTAAAATAAGTGTTTGTAGGATATTGGAATTTTTTTTAGGGGCTTGAAGTTGAATCATGGATCTTACGTACAATTTTATGGAAAAGAAAACCGTTCGATTTTCGATACAAAAACCAACCGTGGCGCGAGGTAGAGGAGCTAACGTTCTCAAGGTCACTCGTTTCACCGCATTGTCTAAAGCTAAGCGCCGGGGGATGTAAATGAGATCTGTGTATTCCCCCACGCTGACTCTTCGCGGGCCGCAAAAAATACCACGTTGCTCGTCCGCCTTAGTAATGCAAAGTCCGTGAACAAGTTGAACCGCGTCCTCGTTTACGCCATATTTATGTCACTGATGGTTAGTGAAAACTTTCCCTTATGTTAATGGTCCATAGAGTTCATTGGCATTGAATTTTGGCCTAAAATTTTGGACGACATTTTAGCCCATTTACGTGAGTTTTCTTTTTAATTTGAAACAGTGAAACTTAACAAAAAGCTTGTTCGCAATGACTATCACATCCACCTTTCGTTGTTCGTAAATATTTTAAATTTTGAATTAGTATCGTGTGATTTAAATTATTATTTATTATTTTAAATTTTTAACGTATGTCTGAGCAAAATTATCGGATATCACGTGAACTACTTAAAGGTTCGGGTACTTGAAAGTAGATTAAAATTAATTAATAATTGTAGTTAGTTAAACTTTAATGATCAGATGCGATGTTGAAATATTTTAATTTAAACACATTTTTTTTCATCCGAGACAAATCGGTCTTTTATATTTATTCCAACTAAATTATAAACAACACAAAACAAAGTTGGTGCAGTTTCGCTTAAGTAGCTCCGCGTTTGGGATAGAAACGATAGAATTGTGAAAAAAAATTCCCTTTGTTGAGCCCCTCGGACTGGCGGTTATCAACCCTTTCCTAAACATCCTCTTGGCAGATAATGTTAATGCAACCAACCACAAGGGGAAGAGTTAAAAATCGTTCAATTGAAGAAGAGGGGCCCCTTTCATTCCCCCCTTTTACGAGGGGCCCTACTGCAATCGCGCAACCGGTTATAATATCTAACTTTTCACTTTTTCATAAATTAAGCCTAGGACCTAAAGGGGAATGTAATACGTAATATACCGCTTCGATAACATATTTTTATATCAACCGGGAAACGTAAAAGGATTTTTTATATATTGTGTATTTTTGCTTTTTCACGCTACATTTCGGTAGTCAACGTATTCGTCTCAGTATTCCCGCCGTATGTTACGAATTGAATTGACGTTTTCGAGCCCATTCTGTTCGCCCCTTTTCGACTTTGACCTAATGAACCGCGCACGCGCGTTTTTGTGACGGTTTTAAAGAGACGCAACATTTTAGTCAGTTCCAATTGATATCACCTCGCGATTACGTTTGTGATTAACTTGAAATGTGAAAATTAACTAGAGTGCGTGTATTTGTAGCACGTGATGGGTATAAAGACTGGGATATCTTAGAATTTGGATCTCAATTTCAAGAATTAATAATGGGTAAGTTAGAATTCTCATTTACATTATGAGGGCCATCTATTGCCATACCCGGAGGTCGAAGGGGATGCCAGTTTTTTAAGGGTATTTGGTGGCAAATTTAGCCGCGCACATCTCAGAAACGGCGCAGAACCCTCTCTTGGAACCTACTTATTTTGGTGGATGGAGGAAAAATCATAATGTGTAAAGGTTTTCCTGGATTTCTGAAAACCAAGGTTTAGTAAAGTCATATTCTTCCACAAATTACTTGGCTTGGCTAGATTACGTCAATCTGACCCTCATTTAACCCTCGCCCAATCTAAACCTAACCTAACACACCATGAACAGTTACTATGAAGGAAGGGGGCTTAGGTTGTCATCTTATACCCAAAGCCTTTGCAAAGTACTGTGGTATAAACCAGAAGGATATAGGTCTATTTGGTATCTGACCTTGTTCTAGTTGATTTGACCTATTATTGATTGATCAGTATAGATCAATTGGAGAATTAGGGTAAATATAATAGGCAAATTTCTTTTGAGAAACGGCTTGTTTTTTTTATGTTCACCTGTTAAGTTTGTAATTAACTGTTATCGGCATTTTTCAAAGAAAGATGCAATCATGCACCATACTTTCCGTAAGATAAAAAAGGCCTATTTCGACCTTGAACTAGAAAGTACGTATGCGTGTCGTTAGAACTTCTATTCTCTTTCTTTACTCGCCTCAATCTTGGCGGCGAAGGAAGGTGCCTCTTTCGTTTTCCCCTTCCATAAAAAGTGATGGTGTTTTGCCCCTTTCACGGCCTACGCCAGACTGGAGGCGTTCGGTGTTGGTTCGCCTCGCACCATCCAACATCCAAACTTGGCGCGCGGTTTCCCCCTTTTTTTAGCGCAAAAACCCTTTCTCCTTCGACCAAGTCTTTTTCCCTTCCTTCCGCGTGTCGTAGCGAGGCCCTGAAAAATTTTGGCTCGTGAGCTTACAGGGGCGAAGCGGGCCTCCGATAATAGCCGTCCGCTTACGATTCGCTCTTCGGCGGGCCCCGCCAAGGTCACCCACTGTGTGATTTTTAGCCCCCTCACATTTTTAGGCCGAGAGCTAATGCCATATGAAATGAGTATCGTTGGAGAATGTTTAATATCCTGATTTGGGAAATTGAATGTAGTATCTGTTCTCATCAGGAAAATTAACCAAATACCTTATGAACAAAGCTTTCCGCGTATTGGATGAAGTATTTGAATTGTAAGAGTCCCTTGAAAAATTGCTAGTTTCTTAGATTATGTTTGTTTTAATAATTTTCCCCCAAACTGGACCAACAGCTTAGTGTCCCTTATGACACTAAGCGTGCCATGAGCTCTTCCGTGCAACGTCTCGAATTGATAATTAGGACAGATCACTTCTGTTTTAATAAAATCGGAATAATCAATGTGTAAACAATCAATTAAACAATCTCACCGTTATATAAATGATCGAAACTGAATCTAAACATTCATACGCAAACCTATAAACATTCAAATAAATCGGAACTAAACATTGTAAACAAGATTTAATGAAATCTAATCGTAATTGAATCGGATTAGGGATACGTCGTTTGCCCCAACCTCTTCTCAGTATTTCACGATATTTGGAAATCATGGCGATAATACATAGTTTTCAGACTAGGACGATTGATACCATTTACGCAGCAGGAGGCCAGGCTACTTTGCGGACAAAGTTCTGCACCAAGTAACCTCGCCTCCTGTTGTAATCCTCCTAGTTTGAAAGCAGTGTATAAGAAAACTAAAGAGATCGAATAGACGTTTTGGATGTCTGGGCCCACGGCCTATTCGTAACTGTAGATCAAAGTTGGGGCTTCTATTAGGCGTATAATCTGAACGAAAATAAAGGGAGCCTCTTTTTCGCGAAGACTTATTTTATATAGAATACTATTTTTTCTATTAGTTGCACCTGTTATAAGGAAAACCGATCTCTTCCTCGCTCCTAGGAGTATCATGCCTTGGAGTTAAAAGGATTGCGCATTTTTTAAATATATAATTTTTTTTCTTCTTCTGTGTTTCAAGTTTAGAGTAAAAAGTGAGTGAGACCGGTTTCAAATTTTATGCAGGCCTCTCAAACTTACGTAGCCTCCCACTTAAAAAACCCTTAATCCAAACCCTTTTTTTTCTTACTTACTTACTTAAAGGGTTTACGGCCTTTTAAATTTATTTATGTGGTGGTATTTTGCACTTGGTTGAACTATAAATATTGTTTCTTTTTTCTTTTGGTTTTTTTTTATTAAAGTGGCAGTAAATAGCGGCAAATGGATGGAGTACTTATAGGGAGCTAACAACTGGCTAGGGGGAAGAGATAGTCTGACGTCACGCAGCCCCTCTCAGGTTGGCATTTATGCGCGTAGAATACTGTTTCCAACCGTTAGGGGGATGAAACTCCAGTAAGAGATAGAAGGGTGTGACGTTTCAGGGTCAGAACTGTTAAGCTTTTTTTTAATTAATAAATTTTTAAATAGAGAGCTTTCAGTTGGAGGAGGAGCTAAGTCTCGTGACATAATTTACGCCGCCATATTAGTGGGTTTAAAGCAGGAATGAAGCTGAAACCACGCAATATGGCTACCAAAACAGCGGTAAGACTTAGGAGGGTGTGACGTACTACTATCCCATCTGAAAGCTCTCTATAGCCCAAATTATATTGACCTACTGACTTATTTAACTTGATATATTTTCTTAATTTATTAATTATTAATTAAGAATTGCATTTTTTTATTTCTGTCTGTGATAATATTTATTCTTAACCTCGTACGTAAATGAAACCAATACATAGTGTGCACTAAATGGGCTAGAGAAAAATAATTTGCATAATTAATTTAATACAAAACTGCAAAAAAATTTAAAATTATTAATTTTTTTTTTAATTATTATTCTTTTTGTTTTTCTCGGAAAATAAGGGCCGGGCTAGTGCATCAAATTCGGGTTTTTCTTGTTAACAGACTCGTTCGTTCCATGTGATGGGGTTTATTGTATCTTACCCTCTCCTTACGAAAGAGAAATATTCGGTTGACGAGGGCCTCTTCAAGTTTTTTTTTTTTTTTTTTTTTACCAGACATTCTTTTTTAAAAATATTTTTTATCGTTCCTAATAGGCGCAGGAAACGTTGAGGCCCTGAAAAATTTTTTTCTTTACGTCAAAAAAGGGGAAAGAATATTAGTTTAGGTCAGTGTTAAGATTCGATTTTGTTTTTAGTCCGGATACATTGTAGACGTCGCTTTGTGTTGTATTAGTCGTTATATTTGTAAGACATTATTTGGTCGTGAAAGAAAAGTTTTTTTGGATATGGGCTAGTAAGTTTTCCATTTTGTTTTATCATGTTTTATATAACTAATTGCGCTTAATCCTAAACTCCCCCCCTTTGTGATTTGCAAAACAGTATGTTTACAAAACAGTATGTCTTTTGAAATACTGTATTCTCGATAAAATTCAATGTCGCCATCGCTTCAACCTTGGAATAGAGTAATTTCTTTCCCATATATGGCAACGTCATAGCCCTCTATCTCCTACCTTCTGGGGGCAAATAGTATTCTCTCTTACAAAGTTGCCCCCAACCTTGGGGACACACAGTTCACTCCCCCTCTTTAGTGAAATTACTCTATAGGTTGCCTTCGGTAATAACATTAATCCATCCTTATGTTTTTGGAGAGAGCTAAGGGCTAGAATATGTTTTAATTAAAATTTGGATCCTTATTGTATTTGGCTTTTATTTTCTATTTAAATCCACGCTTAAAGTACCTCCAAATTAGAGAAAGATAATTAAAGATCAGACGCTGTAAAGGTGTGCCGACTGCTAAGCAGATATGTAGTACAGAGAAAATGGTTTCCAGGGGACTACCACGGCACATCTGAAATCTAATTAGGTTAGAGGAGACCACTTGTAAAAAGTGTTTCAACTGCTTAGCGGCTATGTATCGCTGAAGATATGTATTCTCTATTGCAATACCGTGTTTTCGATAAGTCTGCCATCAATTTAGGGGATGTTCTTTGGGCGATTTTGAGTCGAATTTGTGCTATGACATTTTGCCATCCGGGACACTGTTTTCGAGTTAAGATTGTCCATAGTATTTTACGGATGACCCCTTATATTTAATTAAGAAACTGAAAGACAATGATTTCTAATTTAGTTAAGGGGCATTTAACTTAAAAACAGTGACCCGGACGGCAATATTTGTAACGTATATTTGTGTTCCTCCACTTTTGCAATGGAAAAGGGGAGGGCTGTAAGAACTTTGACCTGGATACTTTCGAGTTGGTTGTAAAGGTTATTGAAACTTGTCAAGGCGTATCAAAGCGTATCTAGATTTTAAGCCCTTTTGAAAATAACCCATTGAAACCAAGGTCTTAGAAAACAAGTTATTGACAAATGCAGGTGTAAAAATAACCCATGTATAGAATTAAGCCTAAGCAGAGAGAAACCGTGACCTGTCCACTAAAGGGTCACACGAGGTTTCCTCTGCACGCGTTCAGAAAAAGAAAGAGATTCTGGTTTAAGCGCTCAAAACGAGCAGTGAGACTTTTAAGATCCTCTCGTAGGACAAATAAGAAATAGCAAGAGTGCGCGATGGATAAGACGATTAAGACCGTTTACTAAATGAACTGTGTAACTCGCGTACTTAAATAAAATAAGAAAGGAGTAACCAGAGTAAGACTCTAACGAACTGTATGCTGCCATGGCATGGAGCCGCGACGTCATCATTAGCCGAACTAATTAAACAGCGGAATCAGCTACATCAGGAGACGCGTCCAGCCCTTGCCGATGGAGACAGCCAAACAAAGGAATGAAATAAGATAAGTCCACTACCTTACCATACCTCCAGTAATACAGCGTGAAAACGTAACGGGAGTTACTAATAAGAATACTTCGGTATTAAAGTAACATAAGCCAATCAGACGTCTATAATTAGCCACGCGTATTAGCTAAGTGGAGAACCAGTATGAAAAGACAATTAGTGACCAAAAATAAACAATTAGTACTTTAAGAAATTAGAGGTTGGCCACCTTAATTAATAATTAATAATTTAACTAATAATCAAAGTTACGTAACTATAATTTCATAATAAGAATAACAATAAGAAATCCAAACAGATCTGAGAAGGTACCAATGCATGCTGTATTAACGCGTGCATGATTAGTTTTAAGTATTTATCACATGAACTGTGCATGCCGTTAATTGTATTTTATTATTTTAAGTATCAAGTGTTTTAATTACCATTAAATGTTATTTAAATGTTTTAAGACCTTGGTACCCTTTTTAACGTTAAGTTATATAAATAAGAATTAAGTATTAGATATTAGATACGCTTTTGCCAACGCATAGACTAAGTCGGTAACCTGCGAGGACCATATAAGAGGTTCACCGAAGAAACGTTGCATATTTCATAGAACATTTTCGACTCGAAATCGCCTAAAGAACATCCCCCTTAATTTATGGCTAACTTATCAGAAACACCCTGTATAATAGTCTCAAATGATAGCTACGCATTCATTGCCAAAGACATGGTTCAATATCGAGTGTTTTGATTTTTGGACCATTTTGCTTGTACAAGTCGCAATCCGTGAGTGTTTTTTACAACTTATCTATGAAATTGGAGGATTACCTATAACTGGGTCTAATCCATGTCATAAACAGTTATATTATTAATTAAGAGACTAACATTGTTCGCGTGAACTTGTATCTCGCGGGGGGAGGGGGTGGAAAATATATCTCCAAGACACTATATTATAATAATAATATACGTCATCTAAGAGTATGTAAGACTCGCTGCAAAATAAAATTAATTGGGAGAGCGTACGCATACGTGTACATACGCCCCTACAAAGAAGAGAAGGGCTTCATCCTCGGGATCAGGTGCAATTAAAAATTAATTCCAGTCCCTTGGGTAGGTACTTTTTTTATTCATCTTGCAGAGCTCCCCAGCCAGTCCCTAGTATTTTTTTTTATCATCAAGGCCTGTAAGAGTCGTATTAGGCTAGTTCTTTCGCCGAACTGTTTCGCCTAAATGAATTTAAAGCGTGGTTCGCTCTTTACGCTTCGACTAACGTTAGGCGCCCTCTCTTCGACGCGTTCCTAATTACAGAGGCGAGCTAAAGAACGAACGAACCCCTTCCTTGCTGCCTCCTTTGGTGTGGTGGTGCTGGTGCACACGGTACGCACTCACCTCCTCCGCACAATTTTTTTTTTCGTTCTGAAGTTTCTTTAGCCTCTTCAGGGCAGGCGCTACGACTATAGAGTAGCTTTAGTAGTTCACTCTCCAGGCGCCTACGGACATGTTTCGAGCAGTTTCTGGGATAAAAAAAGGTGTTGCTTAGGTTTCCCCCCTAAAAGAGGGATTACCTGTCGAATTCTTTTCCAGAACGAGTGGGAAGGGGTTGAAGTTTTTCCTCTCTTTTAATTTCAGTGGTCTAGTTCGGACTTGGAAAGTGCAATGGTGACTGTGACGCGGGGTCACGATGTTGCGATGTATCTTTCCATTTTATTTACTATGATATGACCCAAGTGTTGTCGGGTTACTAGGATTGCATCCTTTTAACCTAGGGCACCTCTGAAGACGTGGAGATGAAAATTTCCCATGTCACTTCTATTTTTCGTGATTTATCCAAAGGTTCTCCTACAGTTTGAACTTGGAATTATTGTTGTTATTTTTCTCTATTTTGAATACCAAAATTAGTCCTTATCTCCGGAGACAGGGAGATGATGATTCTCTATGTCGCTTCTATTTTATTTTCTTGTTTTTAAAGATGCATATAGTTTGAACTTGGAAATATTTTTCAATTTTGAAGTACACATTGTTTTGTTATCCAAAGTAGGGTCCATATTCAAAGTATGGTTTTGGAAGAGGACCCCACTTTGGTTGGGGAAGCAATACTGTACGTTTCAAGACGTGCATGCAAAGTGTTTTTTTTTACCACGGCGTGGTACCAGAGAAGAATATTTCCTACCCCCAAGTACCGCTCTGTTTTTTTTCTTTAATCATTATGCAAGCTCCGTTAATGAGAAAAAACTGTCGATATTTTATTAATTCCCTCTTAATTAAATCTTAAATAAAGCCAGCTGGATTCAATAAATAAGAACGGGCCTGTATAACGTCTCAAAAGTGAATTAGTTCTAGAAGTAACCATTTTAATGCATTCCTTATCCAAGTATATAGTGTTGTTGAAGGATAAGAACCTGTAGGCTAATTCTCCAAGATCATATGTGATCTCTCATCTGCTTTCTTGGATGAAACTCTTGTCCATAATGGAGTGTAAAGACCCAAACCTAATTACCCCTAACTAACAGCGTAAGACCCTTACATGGAGGGCGCTGGTTAACTAAAAACAATATTAAGTTGTCTCAAGACCATATACTTGATACTTCCCCTAGCAGACTATCACAATAACATAAATTTTTTAATGTTATGACAAGGAAATCTATGAGGAAAACCTTTATTGTCACAGATTTCCCGCTCTATTTTGGCATAAGTAGTTCTTGTTACGCATTAATCCCAAAGTCGCCATTTTGAAAACACGCTTGTACCGTGCCTTTTACAAGGCGGGAATCTAACTCTTGCCTGAACCACTTGGCGCGCCCAAAACAATTCAAAAATTAACTTCTTATTTCGCGCGCTTCTGATGAAGCCTAGCTAGCTTTGAGGAAAGGGAAAGATGGGGATGTAGCGTGTAGGAGAAGCCCGCTATACGGCTGCTAGAGCTTGTTGTGGTTTAATGAGTTTTGCTGGCGCGAGAGACTTAATGAAGAGAGCTTCCGGGCCCTAAGTTTTTTTCATACTTTTTCCTCATCGTTCTAGGTGGGAAGAAAAAAAAAATATTCGCTCACGTGCGTAGTAATTACGTATCATGTACGCCACTTATGAAAAAAGCGCGGGAAATAAAAAAAGAATTTCCACTATCGGTGCATACAGCTAGCCAAAGGCCTCAAAAATTCTTCGGTCTAATTATCGAGTCCTCTTTCCACGTGACACTAGAAGAAGGAGGGGGGAGGGAGTCATCTTAGACCTTTTTTGACATAAGAAGCGCGCGAAACTGAGGGTTAAGGACATACTGTTGTAGAGTCGAGTGACACCTTGCATTTATAAAGATTGTGAGAGGAACCTTTTTTGTTTCAGGCGATATATCAAGGTTTCCCCCCTCTATTAAAATTAATTAACGTCGGCTGGCTTTTCGCAATGAAAATCTATGCAAAATACGTGTTATAATGCGGCACGTTGTGGGTTCTAAAATTAAATCTATCCCTGATAGCATATTAAAGATAAAGTTAAAAATCAACGCCATATACTCCAAACTGAATTTTGATAAATATACAGGGTGTTTGTGAAAAGTCCATCAATAATGAAAGGGCGTATTTATTGGGCCATTTTGAGTCGAAAATGTTCTATGACATTTTGCCGTCCGAGCCACGGTTTTCGAGTTATGATTTGCATATTTTAGGGATGACCCCTTCATTAAATTAGCGCTGTCTTTCAATTTCATAATTAAATTTAAGGGGTCATCCGTAAATTACTCCAATCATAACTTGAAAACAATGGCCCGGACGGAAAAATGTCATAGAACATTTTCGACTCAAAATGGCCCAATAAATACGCCCTTTCATTATTGATGGACCTTTCACAAACACCCTGTATATAATAATTATATATAGTTTACAACCGCTTTTAAAGCTTTAAGTAATATTTATTTATTTTTTTTTGTTTTATTTGCCTTGAGTTTAAATGACGTTGAGGCGACGGTATCCATGTATAGACGTGTTAGGGGTTGCGCGGTAATCTAGGGACGTGACTTAGGCACAAAGACTGCACGCAGTTTTTAACTAAAGCTATAGAAGGGATGGTTTCTAAATACGGAAGACGTAATCCCTTAAAACGGATTCCCGCTTTTAAAAACCTTTTTGGAAATGCTATTTATAAACGGAGCGCCGTTAAGGGTGATTTTAAAAACCCCCCATCTCCGCGTCGCAGCGCGCGCGTCTTTCGTCACTTTGAAAATTGTTCCAAACTATTAGTTGATATTTTTCACTCGAGATAGTATACTAAACAAGAGACTTCTTATATACTATTCGGTTTCGGCAAGAAGCGATATCTAGTTTACTAGGGAGAAGGTGTAAATTCGCCACATTTCTAACTTTATCTAAAGTCCAAACGTAGGTCCGGAGTTAATCCCCGCCTCTAAATTACAACCAGCATCTCGATGGTTCTTGAAAATTCACGTCAGCGGGACGCGAATGATGAAAATTACGTATTTTCCGACTGAGGAGAGGCGAAATATCCCGGCTTCCTTTTACGTCCCCCCTTGTATTTTGAAAGGGGGACTGGGACTATGACGCGCGAATACTTAGGCATCTTATACCTTCTCCCTAATAAACTAGATATCGCTTCTTGGTTTCAGTATAAGAGTTTGTTTTGACTTCTTGGGAATCATGCTTGTAGCTCTAGTCGTTTTGTTCTGGGACTTACTTATTTGCTAGATGATAACGTTATGGTCCGTTATCTCGTGTCAAGTTACATTTTCGACTCAAAATCGTGCACCCAAAGAACCTCCCCCTTAATTTATGCCAATATTCACAAAGTTTAATCGTACTAAAACAGTTAATGACAGTATTTCTGAACAAAAAAAGAGAGACCCAAACCACTAGGGACAGGGACAAGAGAGAGACAGAAAAAAAAATAGGAATGAAAACCATCTGTTCAGTAATAAATTGCACCCTATGATACTTAAAAGATTTACCAATATTTCACTAAAAACTAGCTTTATATACCAAAAAATAAAATGAAAAAATAAAAAAAAATCCCCTGAAAAACCGTTTGAACCAAGGGTTAGGTAAAAATTCACGCACCCAACAGTACACCACCCATTCACCACCGATATCCTATCCCAACCTAATGTATAACCCCAAAAAAATTGAAAGTATATAGTCCTGAAACCCTAGCTCTGTTAGTAGCCCCCTGGCAAATACGGAACTATACTTGAAAAAATATTTAAAAAAAAAAAATCCAATAGATTATACTAACCTTGACAGTGAAAGTCTTTCGTAGTTGACCTCCTTAATGACAAAAGGTTAACACCCCCTTTTTTGGCTACCCCTGTGAAAAAAATACGCTGTGTACACCTTTTTATATATAAAAAAATCGACCATTCTCTTGCAGCTCCTTTTTTTCAAGGGTTCTCTTCCCGCACCCATAGCCTAGGACACCCTAAAAAGTTTTTTTCTACCTCAATATTTAAATGTTGTAGCCGGGTTCGACTCCTCCTTTAGCCATTGTCCCTTCGCTCGCTCGAGCTTCCTTCTTACGTCGTCCGAGAGAATATATAATGTATAAAAAATATCAATAGGAAATAGATATTTTTTTTTTTCAGACAACCGTTTTTTTTTATTTTTTTGACGTAATCGTGTACGGGTCTTTTCTCGGAGAGTCTATAATCAGTCCATGTTTCCATAAAAGATTTTTTATACATATATATATCTTCGAAGGTGGTAGGTAATATGGGGAGAACATGTAACCACCCGCCATGGGGTTGGATATTTGTCCATTTTGCTTGTGGATGGAAATATTTACTTGCGTCGTTTGTATCCCGTGGAGTGCAAGTTAGGGTGTTGAAGTAATTATACAGGTAACTGCTTTTGTTACGAAATTTGGTCATTAACTAATAAGTTAAAATATTATTTTTCTTTTACATTATTAATTAAATTCTAATTATTTCAAAGCGTTTTACACTTAAAGGGATGCGCCGGGCTAGAATTTTTCCCCTTTAAATCGAAGAAGCGTGTAAAATAATGATTTTATCAATTGGAACCATGTTTCTATCTACAATATTAAAGAACATACGAGCAATTAAGTTTCCATAATGAATGTAGGACATAATCCCCCCTGGACATAATCCCCCGGACATAATCCCCCATTTGAGAAAAAAAGGACATAATCCCCTCAGGTAGGAGACAAAATCCCCCGGACAATTTCCCCCCGAATGGATGCCGAAGACAAAATACCCCCAGCCCCAGAACAAATTCCCCCCAGCCCCGGGACAAATTCCCCCCAGCCCCGGGACAAATTCCCCCCAGCCCCGGGACAAATTCCCCCCAGCCCCAGGACAAATTCCCCCCAAACTGTGTTCTTCGGAAGAAAATAAATGTAAAAAATAATATTTTGGAAAAGGCGTACCATTGTTACAATATTTCCAAAATATTACGAACCTAACCTAACCTAACCTAACCTAACCCAACCTAACCCAAAATAACCTAACCCAACCCAACCTAACCCAACCTAACCTAACCCAACCCAACCTAACTCAACCTAGCCCAACCTAACCTAACCTAACCCAACCCAACCCAACCTAACTCAACCTAACCCAACCTAACCTAACCCAACCCAACCCAACCTAACCCAACCTAACCTAACCCAACCCAACATAACTCAACCTAGCCCAACCTAACCTAACCTAACCCAACCCAACCCAACCTAACTCAACCTAACCCAACCTAACCTAACCCAACCCAACCCAACCTAACCCAACCCAACCTAACCCAACCTAACCCAACCTAACCCAACCTAACCTAACTCAACCTAGCCCAACCTAACCTTACCTAGCCCAACCTAACCTAACCTAACTCAACCTAACCCAACCCAACCTAACCCAACCCAACCCAACCCAACCCAACCCAACCCAACCCAACCCAACTTAACCCAACCTAACTCAACCTAACCCAACATAACCCAACCCAACCCAACCTAACCCAACCCAACCCAACCTAACCTAACCCAACCCAACCCAACCTAACTCAGCCTAACCCAACCTAACTTAACCTAACCTAACCGGGGAATTTTGTCTAGAGCGTAGGGGGATTTTGACTAGAGAGTAGGGGGATTTTGTCTACAGAGTGGGGGGATTTTGTCTACAGAGTGGGGGGATTTTGTCTACAGAGTGGGGGGATTTTGTCTACAGAGTGGGGGGATTTTGTACTCTTAACTTGGATGGGGGGAAAATGACCGGGGGATTTTGTCTTGAGAGAGGGGGGATTTTGTACGTTTTTAAAAATGGGGGGATTATGACCGGGGGTCTTTTGTCTTGGGGGTATTTAGTCCGTATACCTTCCAGAATGACCCTTACCCGTTAGGCTTCTATGAGAAGCACTGGGGACTATCTCTATTGGACGAATCGGTCAGGTGGTACAAGTCGTCCAATAGGGGTACTCCCTAGTGTTTCGCGGGAAGGCCTACCGCGTAGCATCCATTACGGAAACTTAATTCCTTGTATCTTCTTTAATACTGTAGATAGAAACATGGTTGCAATTGATATTTTCCATTATTTTATACGTTCTTTCGATTTAAAAGGGGAAAAATTCAAGCCATGATAACCAAGAAGCGGTATCTAGTTTACTAGGGAGAAGGTATTAAGGTGCCTAAGTATTCGCGCGCCATAGTCCCAGTCCCCCTTTCAAAATACAAGGGAGGACGTAAATGGAGACCGGGCTATTTCGCAGCCTCTCCTCAGTCGCAAAATACGTAATTTTCGTCATTCGCGTCGCGCTGACGCGAGTTTTCAAGAACCAATGATATGCTGGTTGTAATTTAGAGGCGGGGATTAACTCCGGACCTACGTTTGGACTGGAGATTAAGCTAGAAATGTGGCGAATTTGTACCTGCTCCCTAGTAAACTAGATATTTTCTTGGTGTACGAAGAAGTTGGAAATCTTAATACGTTTGTATTTAGTTCGATAAATGTCCAACCCCTCCATTGGACGCTCTCTTTTTCTCCCAAAAGAATGTCTACGTTTTTTTAGGAACGAAAAAAGGGCCGCCCGTATATAACCATGGTCGGTGAAAAAGGTTTGTCGTATAAGAGTTATGTCTCAAAATGTAGTTTTTTTTTCTTCTTCTTCTTTTCCCGCATCTTCGGGAGTTCTAGAGGTGGTTGGTTGATTCAGAAAAACCCAAATCCCATCATGATGGCCCCAAAATAGCGCGCCAGCCACGACAGTCAAAGGATGACTTCTTTTTTTCCCCTATTTCCCACCAATTTCCTACCAGATTCTAGGAGTTCGCCAATCCAATAAAATATTAGAGTTTTTTAGTGGTTACCGACTAGATTTTGTAATGGGGTTATTGACGGGACCTTTCAGTCTTTCGCCCTTCCAAATGTTCTCGGACGTTCAGAAACCCTGGGTACCTGTACCTGCTGGCTGACCTGGGATTGGGTTGGACAAGAAGCGAAGTTTTCTAAACAGTACAAAATAAGAAACCGTTATTTCCATTTTTGTAACTACTGTGTCTAGATAAAGACAGGCTTAGTGTGGACATTCCTTCATAGACAAAGGCTTAGATTAGTATTATTATTATCATCCACCATATTCTTCCAAAGGGGTTTCAAATGGAGCGTACACTTTAGTTTGGATTCTTCAGAAAGGTATTTTGAGCACTTAATTAGGTTTACAGGTTTATTTTAGTAGCCTTGATCAGGGCAACCCCTTTATGGGGGAGCTCAGCATTGAAAATTTTGTCCACTAGCACCCTTTAAATCCCGTACGAATTATCCCTGTATAACTTCCACGCTTTGGGAAAGATATCCACGGCCCAGGGCCGGAAATAAGGAAAAATTATTATAGGACTTGTGTCCAGTGACGCCCGCTTTGACTGGCAAAATTATAGGACATTGTCCACTGGAGTGTGCAAAAATACTGTCGCATATAGTCAAACCATTAAAACTACGGAAAATTTATTGGTCAAAATGTTTAGTGACCCCCCCTTAGTTTTTAGAAACATTTTGGGACATTTTAAAATTTTATTGGACAATGTCCAGAGTCCTGTGCTTATTAAATCCACCCTATTGTGTGTGGATTTCCACACAATGTTCGGAATTCAGTTTTCTCTCCGATAGTTCGCGCTGTTTAAAGCATCTAAACTGCCCATAAGGTGCTCGCAATTTAACGTGGTTTTGGAGATGATATACACATGAATTAAATAAATTGCCGTAATTTTAAGACAGAATGGTAATTAATTTTTTTTCTCAAAAATTACCGATGATTTCACATCTCTATTTGTATAACGCGTGGTATAATGATTTTGAATCAATTTCTGTTTCTTGGAAAATCGATCAGTTCGGGATACTCGTGTAGTGTTAGTGTGTGTATGTATATTATAAAGACATCTTACATCGGTGTAAGTAGTGTAAAACCACGCGTATACATTGGCGTAAATATAATAGCTATACACTAGCTCCCTCCTATAGCTTCGCAGGAGGTCCCGTAAGTCTCTCTCTCTCTCTCTCTCTCTCTCTCTATACGCAACCTTGTTACACAAGAAGAAACCAGGGAAGGTTGAACCGTTATTCTGTATAAGCTGAACTGTATATATATATATATATATATATATACGAGTAACACCTTAGAGAAATGAACCAGAACGCGAGACTTATATCTTAGAATTCTGAGGAAAAAATATTGTGTTTTCTGTATTGACAAATCTATGCGAAAATTACACTCTTTTGAAGTCTAATTCCAACGCTATACGTAATTATCCTTGCTTATCAATTTTATGATGTTGTATTTATATTTCGTGAGCACTTAATCATCAAGTTATTGCATGTAATTGATTAATATTTAAACGGTTCGCGGTCACGGTGAATGATCGCTTGAATATTGCTCTACAGGTATTGGCTTCTAATCCTGACTGGCCATGCACTGCACTTGCATGTTAATTAACTTATTATTGAAAGTTTTCTCTAAAGGTGTTACAGAATATTCCTTTCCACCCTCTCTGAGCTTAAACTTCGGTGCAGTGTTGTCAGGCCCGCCGTGAGTCAAGTTGGTCAAGTACTGATTCGAACTGAACTCCTAGCCTAAAGTTCTCAGTTCAAATTCTCCTCACCAACGGCCTGTCAACACTGGGGGGGGGGACATTTAGCGTAATCTATGTATTGGAATTAGTTACAATTACCAAGAATTCATGTAAGATATAAGAATTGCATTCAACGATGGATTTGGTCTGTATTAGGCCTATATCGTAATCGTTCTCGGTTCCCTCATGTATCGCCGTTACTTACAGACATTCGAAGGATGCCACGTTTCTCCTAAGGCTTCTCTTAATGTGATAACGGCTCCGTTAGTTAGTTACTTCTAATAGTATAGCGTACAGATATAGAAAGCGAACTTGACATTGGGGATTTTGGGGTGTACACGATTAATGTGGAGTTGTAACGCCGGAGACCTTCTCATGACCATTGCGTAGAGTCATATGCAGTCCACCAATCAAAAACGAAAACTACACACGTCTTATTTTGGGGGGAAAATAGAATAGAAAAAAAAATATTCACGGAATTGAATGAAAAAAAAATAAAAAAATTACCCACCCATCGAAACGTCGGTGGAAGCTTTTGTAGCAATGGTACATTGGTAACTAAGGTCTCGAAATCACTAAATTTTTTCATCAATCCCGTCGTCTATTTTTGGCAACTGATGGTGGATATAAGAAGGGATGTCAGAGCGGAAATAAAATTTCATTGCCAACTGCTCGATTTCAATAAAACGTTATAACTTTAATACTTTTTCAAATGAAAAAAATCCAAAAAAAAAATCGCGTTTTTTTTGTAATCCGCCTGCAGTTTTTTTTTCATATATTTTTTAAATTCTACAGGGCCGGTAGGCCCTTGTAGATATGACTTGATACTCTTTTGTAACGTTAAAGCAAAATTCACATGCTTTTACCATTTTTCCTATGGAGATTAACATGGGGTTTTTCGTGATATTTAGCCACCTCTAACTGAAAAACTAGAGCGAAGTTACTTTTCGGAATACTCTTAATTTAACAATTATGTATTCAAGGTGTGCTATCGGCTAGTTTAATTTAAATCAATTAACTCAAAGTATGTTAATTTTAGTTAATTCTGAAAGTACGTCAAAATTACTTTTGAGTCAGACTATCTAGCAGTAGACGCTGACAGATTACTTTACTATTTCATCCGAGCTTGAGCACCTTTATATGTATTTTCTAATTAACTGTAGCACCCTTAATAAGAAATAGGTCGTTATCAGGTCGAATTTTCGTCTAGAAAAGTAATTCAGGTAAATAATTACAGTTAACAGAGGTTTTTATATCATTGAAAGTAAGTTTTTGAACGTTCTTTACGGCCAAGGCTTAAGTTGTATTTTAGTTTGTCTATGTAATATAGTATTTATATAGTCTTTCCCCTTTCAAGATAAAAAAAGCTCATTTCCAGCTCTGTATTCCAAAAATACGCAGTCTGCTTCGTTTCCTGCTACAAACAAATATATGAGGACTGAGGTATACAGGGTTTTATTATTTGTTAATCTCACCAAAATGCTACTAATTGTGAAGGTGTGTGATATATTTCCTTAAACTAAACCAATGTAGAGGAATTTCCATGTTTACATCAGCACAGATTCTCTCAACGTAACCACGTTGGAAACGGAGAGTTACGTATGAGGTATACTGGGTTTCATTATTTGTTAATGGTTTAGAAATCAACGGTAGTGTTTTCACCCTGTGAAGAATTCAACTTCAAAATATTACAGGAAAGATCACAAAATGTTCAATGTGTTTTCCTACGGCAGTTAAAAGAGTGGTGTATAGGTTACTGGTTAGCGCAGTTCACTCAACATTCTCATTTGAGGACAGGTATACGCGGTTTCATTATTTGTTAATCTCACTAAAATGCTACTAATTGTGAAGGTGTGTGATATAATTCCTTAAAACTAAACCAATGTAGAGGACCAGATTATTCGTTAAAACAATTTTGGTCCTATTGAATCAGTTATACTGTGATGTTACGTTATCATTTTATAAACTATTTGTTACCAACAATGGATTGTTTAATTCATAAGTAACAGTGGTGCTGGTTAATCCAGGAGGACAGTGTCGTTATATAATTTAATTAGTCAAATAATTTTCATGTTTACATCACAGATTCTCTCAACGTAACCAAGTTAGAAACGGAGGGTTACGTTGTTTGCTATTTCCACAGTCCACGTTGCCGTTTGTTTATTGGTTTAAATTGCTATGAATTGTATAGGTATTTGATTTAATTACTGGTATTCAAGCTAAACTATAGAATAACATCATTCATTAACATATTGTATAGATAATCTTTACCACAAACCTAGCACAGGATATGATAAAAATTTAACGCAATGTGTTGGAAATAATAAAAAACTCCTCTAAACATTAGAGTTAAGGTGAATTATTTATTAAAAGTCATTTTATAAGCTTAATGAGCACTGACGACAAGTTAATTTCAACGTAATTAAGTGTAATTAACGTGAAATTAAACCCCGAATGTACATTTTTTTTTGGATGAAAACTCAGATAACTCTTAAATGATGTCCTTGATTAAGATTGTATCTAACCAAGCCGTTGGTAAAGCCCCATGTTTTCTCTTTCACACTTAAGCTAATTTAAATTATCTCGAAAGCACCTTAATAGGCGCGAAATTCAAAAGTTTAGGGTAAAATAAGAATCGAAAACTCCACTAAAAATTGCAATTAAGGTGAAGTATACATTTAAACTCATTTTATAGCCTAAATGTACACTGCCAAAACACAATCCTACGTTAATTTTAACTCAATTAAATATAATTAACGTGAAATTAAACCAAAATATACATTTTTGGATAAAAGCTCAAATAACTTTTAAATAAACTGTTTAAACTACCCAAAAGTTTAGGGTACCATAATGATGAATATATGGCAAAAATATTAAACTGCACTAAACATTGCAAATAGGGTAAAAAATTCAAATAAATTTTAAGCTTAATCCACTCTCACGAACCACGCTCAAATTAAGATTAAAACATCACAAGTTTTTCGTACAGCCACAGTAGTTTCCTATTTCACTTTCAAATTAATCTAAATGATCATTAAAATACATCAAAAGCGCATACATTAAAATTTTAGGGTAATTGCAATTTAAGTTAATATTTTATTGAAACTTTTATTATAAAATAAATCCACACAAGATAAACAAGATAAGCCGTTAAATTAAACTCAATCAAGTATAATTAACCTAAGAAAAACATTAACATGTACAAAAATGGGCCAAGCCTCGCTTCGTGCCCTCTCCGCCCTAAAAAGTTCTGAGATCCCATGTAGAGCCAAGTCTGCCTTTTGTTCCCATTCAATCGCCAATTGAACAATTATGTTATAAATTAAGTCCTTTTCCTAATTAATAACCAATCTTCTTTGACTCTATCATTATTATACATCTTTGTTCGTATCAAAAATATCGTGACTTGGCAATCGCAAGTAAGTAATATTAAAAGGAAGTCGAAGGGATATTAAAATCGTTTATGGTCGAGGGGATATGTACAAGTTTATAAGATGAGTCATGCACAACCCTATGTACAAATTATATGGTGAGTTATGCATAACCCTATTTACAAGTTTATAAGGCGAGTTATGCATAACCTTATGTACACCTGCGCTTGCCAAGTCACGATATTTTTGATACGAACAAAGATGTATAATAATGATAGAGTCAAAGAATATTGGTTATTAATTAGGAAAAGTACTTAATTTATAACATAATTGTTCAATTGGCGATTGAATGAGAACAAAAGGCAGACTTGGCTCTACATGGGATTTCAGAACTTTTACGGCGGAGAGGGCACGAAGCGAGGCTTGGCCCATTTTTGTACATGTTAATGTTTTTCATAGGATCTCACTTCTTTTTGTAGACCCTCTCGTTATACTTCGGTAGTTATATTAAAACAAGACCCTCTCGTGGTACTTCGTTTGCCAATATAATCGCTAACGTTTGTCCCTATTTACGCTGAATTACCCCTTTCGACCCGCAGAGAATATGCAATAAAGATTGTACGCGATATCCTAATAAAAGAATGTAGCATCAGTTACGACACATTTCTATTAAACTACTACTCCTATTAGCTTTAATATATATTTAACTTTCGGTTAACTTTGGACCATTACGTCCTTTCATCAAGAACACACACTATTTCTGTTGAAAAGACGGCAGCGCCATCTAGTTTTAAAATAAAGAACTAAAGAACAATTTTATAAAAAATTCGGGATGTTTTAATTTTTCTGTGCTTTATAAAATAAATGAAAACTAAATCCTGAATTTTAAGTTTCTATCTCCTCTAGAAGTACCTTAGAATTTTGATGATCGGTGAGTGAGTGAGTGAGTGACAAAATAAGGTAAATTTCACCTGCGATATTTCGAAAAGCATATAGGGTAGGAACTTGAAATTTGGAAACAATAGCTAGGATTGACAGTCCTCGCGGCAAGCAAAATTTCAGACTTTCACCTATACCCATCACGAAGTTACAGTGGGCTTAAAAGTGCCACGAGTTGCTTCGAGAAAAGGATGTCAGTGCTCGACTTGGCTGGGAGCACGGCAGTGCTCCCAGAATGTGAAAGATTCGTGTTTTGGGTAAATTCATGGATACCTTATAATTAAACTAACAAATCTTTCACCCAGCCTCCATTTTCCTGTTTAATTCTTACGATTAATTAAATTGTCATTTAAAAGCTTTTTTCCCCATTTTGAAAAGAGAGCCATTGAAAAGGCGTGATATTTAAAAGTTTTGGGGCAAAGTAGTGATTGTTCTGCAAGAGTCAAACAGTCACTCCTCTAAAGTTTGCAGAATTTCTTGTTCAAACTCGTATAATAAACTGAAATAACACTAGTAAAAGAAGATAAGCCGTTAATTTCAACTTAATGATCATATTTAATTAAAATTAATCGAAAACAACAGGTTTTTTTGGGTAACTATAGATAACCCTTAACTGAAATAACAAAATAAGATTAAACTACGCCAGTTGTTCTTTCAGCCTAAATGTTTTCCTATTTAACACTAAAATTAATTACATTATCACTATAATGCATTAATAGGCTCCAAACACAAAATTTTAGGGTAAGGAATGTGTCAAAATGAAACTTTTCCATTTAAATTTTAATATATCATTAGCATAGTTCGCCAAATCACCAGCAACAATTTAATCTGGCAACATTCAATGTAATAATGTTGCCAATAAAACAAGGGCGTCTAGCCCATAACTAAGCCATATCACTAGCCATCTCTCGCTATCCCTAATTCAATAAATTTTCTTCTACTGAAATACCACCTAGCATACCAGTCAAGTGGGGGGAGCAACAGAAAATTTTAAAGCACAGTCTTACGATAAGTCTTGGAATTTGGGCCTCAAATTACAACCTCTAATCGAATCCGTTTGGTACACATCAACGTCAACGTAAATGTTCAATGTGATTACCATTGTGGTGCAGGCACTCTTCATCTGTCCATGTCTTTCAATTACTTTACAAGCAACGAACTCATGACGCAGGAAGTCCAAGTAAATGCCTTCAGAGATTTTCTTATCAAGAAAAAGGGTCCGATAATTTGGTTTCCAAGAATGCCCTCCCAAAAATGCACGTTATGAAGGTTTAAGGTACCATCCTTAAATAGCCTCGTCAGAGAACAGTACCTTTCTAAAAATAATGGATCGGCTTCAATTAGTTCACGCAAAGGTTTTGCCGTTTTGGGTAATCCTCGTAAACATCATGTTCAATTTTCCCTGGTTTGAATACACTGGCATTTTGCTAAAAGACGAGACTAACTAATTAAATTCGGTCCTAACTGCTACGTAACGACGATTAGTTTTCACTACGGCCTTTTTTCTCGGTTCCTCAGACAACTCGGACCTTCTGCTTCAAAGTCATTCCCAAAGAAACCTTTATGTTTTCTTTATTTTGTTCATAGTTTAAGGTTAGGGGGCCAACCTTTATTACAATGGTTTCTTTTTTCGGTATTTGTGCCTTTTTAACAGGCGTATTGTTAAAATTGTAACACTACAGAAATTGTATTTCAAATGGGACCGGCAATACCGCAACGCTGAGCCGAAAAACTGGATGGTAATTGTTTGGACCTATAGGGTCAGGACATTGGAGGACCAAACATACCGTGGTGTCACGTGTCGAATGTTAAAGCGACCTTCACCACTATACATACTATGATCTGCTGCTCAAGCTGACAATCTTTGAAAACTCAACTTTGAGGAACTTCCGGTCTTTTTAGATATAAAGGGGCTTTCAGTGTCGCTAAGTAGTAGAATTACAGTAGTTGGTCTCGTTTCCTAGCAAAATGCCAACTTATTCTAACCAGGAAAAATTGGGCAGCAAGTTTATTTTGGGTGAAGGTCGCGGTAACATTCAACCATAGAGAATTTTACACATGTGTAAAATTCTCTCTGGTTCAACTAAAGGTAGTGCTTTATGCCGAACGGTCTCCACACCGACATTTGGGTGCGAGGACTTTCGTCATTTCGATAGTGCAATATCGTGAACGTAGAAGAGACTGTATAGTCTGTAATGAGGATACAGACTTTGACATCGTAGAAAGTTTTGAAGCCAATCTCATGCTTGTAGTAGAGCGGTGGAACAAGAAGTTGCACTAAGCCATTCTACTGTTCGTGCCAGTTTACAAGGGCATTACTACAGGCATAATCATATCCCCCTACATCAAGCCTTAACGGACGAGAAGTACCTAAGACGGCAATACCATTAGTCTTGCCATGCGTCATGAGTTTAGTGGTTGCAAATGTAATGCAAGACACGGACAGTCATCTGGAAGAGTGCCTCAACCACAATGGTAGACACTTCGAATATTTACGTTGAGTTGTTTACTAAACAGTTTAGAGGTTGCAATTTGAGGCCCAGGTTCTAAGACTAATCGTAGGACTGTGCTTTAAAATATTTTGTTGCATTCACGCATATTCTCCTGTATTCTTTGTGTATCTTGCCACTCGTTGTCACTTAAATACAATAAAACATGAATTCTAAACATTTATTTACACCCTGTATAATTTAGCACGACATCACCCGTTGGCAGTATTGGGGGTTGTACATAAAGGAAGCTGTTGGTCTGATCTCGACAACACTGTATATGTATACAGTGTACGAAACAAATATTTTTCTTCCATATTTCAAATACCGTCGTTTTTAAACTTTTCATAAATAAAGTACAACACAATATGCTTATATAGACATCGTCTTCAAGCTCTTCTACTCATGATGCATTTCCTCAAAAATTCTCATTGATATATGTTTAGAGTGTACACAACAAATAAAAAAATTTATTCTACATTTCAAATACTGTCATTTTTGAACTAACTTCATATATAAAGTACAACATTATATGCTTTTCGAAAACTATGTTATTGGATATGAGTTCATATAATTAACTATACTTAAGTACTTCTTTAAGCTATTAGAAATAGATCAACCCCAAATGTATGTCGGTACAAAAAACATGAAATTATTCAAATTTTAATTACATTAAGACTGAAGGGACAGATATTATAAAAAAACGTCTTGGTTTGGACCAAGGCCGAAAAAACAAACGATATGTGTGAGGTTTATCAGTTGACTGAAGTTTCAGATATTGCAATTTCTTTTTAAATTACTTTTATTCCTTTAATCCTTAATCAATATTTAATTCAATCAACTTATTTTTACTGTTAATCGATCTATTCCCTCTAAATTAATTTCAAAAATTACATATCTACGCTTTTTCAAGAATAATTCCATTTTCCGAAAACATTTTATCATGAAATTAATTATTTTGAAGGGATTTCGTGTCGATGATTACTAAGTTGGAAGCACAGTTTTAATTCTTGTTGCCTTGACAAATTTTCAAGTTTGCACCAAAAAAGTTTAAATCTGTTGTAAGTTGCTGGGAAGACTGATGTCAAGAAATTATGATAAAGAATTTATTTTGCTCAAACTAATTTATAAACATATGTTGTCTACTTAAGACAAAGCAACAACCTCGGTCCTGTCTTGTTTCTTTTAGTAGGTAGCTCTCCTTGTATGCACTGGAAAAATATGATATCGGTGTAAATATAACCAAAGGAAAGGGTAAAGTTTACATAAAAAGAAATACTTCTCAGTTCCGATGACTTGTTATTTCCTGAGGAAATAAAATGGTTGAACACATCATACCTTACCAGAACTGCCATGGACCGATCGTACACAAATTACATAAGGAGAAACTAAAACACTGGGGCGATGCCGCCATTGGGGTCTTCTCCCTCTCGCCTAGAAGCACCGCTAGAGGCAGTGCGAGTTGACTTTCCTCCCGCCTGTAGTGAACTTTGGCACCGTCTGACGATGGCCCTTGGTGCAAGGAAGAATACCCCAACGGTCTCCTCGCCCCTGTGTGTTTTCGGAAATGGTCTCTACGCCTGATAAAATCATTCCGCGTAATACGTAACCGGTGTACAAGCAGGCCCGTAGCCACGGGGGGGGGGCACCAGGGGGCAATGCCCCCTCAAAAATATATCCTGCCCCCTCAAATAAGATTTCGGTTTGCCCGTAAATGCCCCCTCAAAATTTTCCAATGCCTTCTTATCAAACTAACTTTGCCCCTGTAATGAATATTTTCATTTTGATACACAAATATTCAAGCTATTTAGAATGTATATCAACATATTTTAGACTTTATTGTCTTTACTTGTGTATATTCCTGATACACTTGGATTTTTTTACTTGATATATCCCTGATTCATTTGTATGTTTTAAATTCACTTTTGATATGTATCCCTGCTATATGGAATTTTTAGCTTTTTGTGGTTATCCTTGATATATATCGCTTGTTTTGTCATCCAGGACCAAAATATTATGTCGGGGTACAGTGAGGGGTCGGACGTTTTGGAAAAAGTGTTCGGGATTTTGAAATCCAATTTGATTTCTTCGGATTCCGTCGGATTTCGTTTGATTTCAGAATTCGATAAAATCCAATGAATTTCATCGAATTTTGAGATTTTTCCCGTGATTTCGACGGATTTTGCGATTTCTTTGGATTTTGGATTTCGTGAATTTTGTAATGGATTTCACGATTTCTTTACTGATTTTGTTTCTGATTTTGTGATTTCGCTTCTGATTTCGTGATTTTTATGTTGATTTCGTGATTTCTTTGTTGATTTTTTGTTTTGTTTTTCTGATTTTATGATTTCTTTAATGTTTTGTGATTTCGTTGCTGATTTCGGATTTTTTATTTGATTTCGAAATCAGCATTGATTTCGGATTTCTTAAGTTGGATTTCACGGGTAGCGTACGGGAGTTCATGAATGACCGACCCCTCGGGGTACAGACTTACATTTGACGCCTCAACAGCGACTTGCGAAGTTGCGAGGCAAACTTTTCCTGCCCTACTGGCGTATTTTCACTTTAACGACGAGCTATGTCACTTGAAAGAAAGTGAAACTTAACTTCCCTAGCCTACGAAAAAGATCTGACTAGAAATTTAGATTTAGAATTGTTTATTAACAATTTATTTATTTTTAAACTTTTTAAAAAAAGTTTGATTTTCAAATGTTAAATGAGTGTCAATAATGAAATACCTGCTTAAATATTTATTGTCTGACATTTTGATATTTATGTTATTCTATAAAAAAATTCCATTTGCCATGCCCCCTCACAGAAAGATACTGCCCCCTCTGCGTAACTTTTCTAGCTACGGGCCTGTGTACAAGTAACGCCAACAATGTAGTAAGGGGTGATGACGTTCCAAATCTAGATTGAGTGCCACGTTAATGCCACGATTTTTACCCCCTCTTCAGGCGGCCGACTACTTATAACCGTGTGCATTGACTTAGAAACTATAAACTACGAATTTGTAAGTGAATTAAAGAGAATGGTTTGTCGTACCATGGATCTACTATATTTCAATTATTTTTCCAAACAATACAATACCCTAATTAATTCAGATTGTTTAAAATTAAAACCGTTAAAACCGACTAATTACTATAATACTATTAACATTTCATAACCCCGACACATGCACCCCCAAAACAATAGCATGCACGCCAGATTAAATTAAATTACTAGATTTAGTTGCCACTTTATATTTTATATGATATTAAATTAAATGCGCGTTATGCGAAAGAGTACTTATCACAACGGAGTTCATAGTTGCGCGTTTGTCACCGAGATGTGCGGCGACACTAGACGGATCGGACGGAAGTGAAAAACGTAGACGTTGTAGTAAAGAGTGTTGGTTGGCGCCAAAGGTGAAGAATCAAGACTTGTCCGGTCGACCAGTGGTTTATAGCGACTTTCCGCAACCGTGGTGGAGTTCCGTTCCCGCCATGGGAGAAGTACCCGGAGATGGACTTCGGTTCTATCGTGCAGTCATCAAGAGAGTCTTTCTTGAATCTCGGATCTCTATGTTCTGGTTATCTCATTGTGGTGTTCAGTCCTTTTTATAGAATTTCGATGACTTGAAATCTTTGTGACTTGAAAGCTTTGTTCACTGATTGGTTGAGAGCGTCGATTTGAACGCCGATTGGTTAACGAATCGAGAATTTGGCGGTTACTGTTCTTGGTGTTAGGACGCGAGCGCGGGAAAATAATTTTGACCACGTCGCGGTGGCAAATTCTATGGGCAACGATAAGATCTGGCGACTATCTGGCGTCTTTAACTTAAACAGTACAATTTCTATACACAATACCGAGAAAAGACATTTCTATACAAATAAGCCTAAAGTTACGCTACAGTATATAACAGAGCTATTTACAGCATCCAAGGTACGACAGTATATTTTTTGAAAGGGTAAGGTAAAAATAAAGAAAGAAAGACTCGGCCGGCGAAAGAGGGGTTGAACAATGACCAGGGTCTAGCGGCGCCACGAAGTCGCCACCAAAACGCTATCCCCAGTCTTTATTGACACGTCCCTATAGGTTAACCATTCAAACCTTTCCCACTACAAAACTTGGGTTCTAACTATAACTATAATGGCTAACGGACTTTTGGGAAACAACTAAAATTTGAATTGTGCAACGAAAATATCCGTTGCATGAGTTATGGCCAAGAAGCTTTGAAGTTCGGAGAGGGAAACTGCAGTGCAACCTTTCCTTCATAGTCGCGACAAAAAAATGTAACATTTCGATATTCGAAGTTAAATGTATAAATTCGCGTCCCCAATATATGCATCCACTATCAAATATTTACATTTTCCTTTCGAGTTATATCAAAGATCGCTTGCTCTTTTTAGACACTTCGTATAATATTTCAAATATTCAATATTCGTCACCCAACACGTACTCCCTTCAAAATAATTAATTTCATGATAAAATGTTTTCGGAAAATGGAATTATTCTTGAAAAAGCGTAGATATGTAATTTTTGAAATTAATTTAGAGGGAATAGATCGATTAACAGTAAAAATAAGTTGATTGAATTAAATATTGATTAAGGATTAAAGGAATAAAAGTAATTTAAAAAGAAATTGCAATATCTGAAACTTCAGTCAACTGATAAACCTCACACATATCGTTTGTTTTTTCGGCCTTGGTCCAAACCAAGACGTTTTTTTATAATATACGCCATGATCGTATCATTCTCTAACCCGGGGACCTTTTCAACGATCGAGTTTTTCGAGTAAAAACTGAATTTTTGTCGAATTGGCGAGGAGATAACCACTTTAGGATGAAAATGAGATGGTTTTAATTCTCAATTTTTAATGTTTTCCTAGTGGTAATAAGAATGGAATTTCATGGTCAACAGGTTTTGTCCGTCATTTTGATCAGAAATGTGTTAAAAGCTACGTAAATTAGGCATATTTTGGAAATTAATTAAAATTATCTTCACGAAGCATCGAAACATTATAAAATTTAGAAGTAAAACAGTAAAAAACCTTTCACGAAATTACTTTCATGAAGTGTAGGCCCAAAGTGACGGGCACAAACCGATACGATATCGGTGGCCGATATGGCACTTTAACCGATTTATCTGTTTCAGGTTAAATTACCGATTTATCGGGTAAAAATCGTTTAATAATCGGTAAAAATCGGTTAATAATCGATAAAAATCGTTTGCCATTGGTATCACTGTGTTAAATAATCAGTTATCTCGCCGAATTAAGTAATGAGTATCGGTTCCAGTAAAACTACGATATCGGCCATCACAAAATGTAAGAATTATTTTACATCGAACGAGAAACGGAGAATTTTGAATTATTAAGAAAGAATAAATCATATTTTTATTACCATGTGGTTAGCTCCTCGATATGGAAGTTATCGGGAAATAGAGAAGAGTATGTACATGTACCTGGGGGTAGGGAGGGGAGGGAAGGGTTTTTGGGAAGAAGGAAGCCTTCGGAGGAAGCCCTCTTTGGGATAGTATAGATGGCGGGAATCAAATTCGGCATTTAATGGTTATGGATGACATCATTGCTTGTGTCCAAATGTGACTGTTATGAAGACGGATCAGGCATGATCGTTGAAATGCCGCGTTCGCGCAAATACAATGGAGGCGGAAAGCGTGCAATACTAAATTGCCTGGCAATTCCACCTTCTTCTATATAAGTTCCAAAAGAAGGTATACTGTTATTTGCCAAGTTGCTTCCTTCCGCACGCTTAATTTGCTTTCCAACTGGGATCCACTTAGAAAACAAATTTTGTCAGTCGTAACAACTGATAACATCGTAACAACTGGTGTAAAAATTGTACAGTATGCTCTCAAACAGGGTATTTTTGAATTCAAATTGGAGAAAGAATTACTCAAAGTGACGTTGAAGTCAGGACATCTTGGATGAAAAGTTTGTTTACTATTACAGGGTTGTTAGGGTATACTTATAAGTCAGGGACAAATTTTATCAGTCGCAACAACTGATGACATCGTAACAACTGATATACAAATTTTACAGTATGCTCTTAAACGGGGTATTCTTGAATTCATTTGGAGAAAGAGTGACGCAAAATGTCGTTGAAATCAGTCCTGGATGAAAAGAATTGTTAATTACTATTACAGGATTGGCATGGTACTTCTAAATTTTGGAAAACCTTGAAAAGTCAGGGATTTTGAAAACGGGTGTCAGGAAAATTAAAAATTGGTTCGCTTTAGTTTATTTACAGTACTAACTATCGTGTACAAACCAATCTTAATTGTTAATTTGACTTCTTGAAAAAAGTCCTCCGGTTTAAGGCGCACGAAAACCCTCCAGATATTAGAAAGAAGTTGAAGTTGACACCGAATGGCGAGGAGTATATTATTCTCATATATAGAGATATAAATCAAACATTGACCCTAGCTATAGTATCGAGTAAATGGGCATCTCTCGCACACCGCAGATGCTAAAAGCGAGAAAATGGCTTCGACAAAAAATTGTTCCATCTCTTTTTTAGGGGTGGTCTTTTCGTATATTCGTTGTTACACCATCACCGATTTCGATATTCCAAATGTCTGTCCTAGTGTGTCGTACACGATGGAGGAGGAGTTTAAATCAATTCACCTCGAAACTGTTTTTTTTTTTTTTCATCTGTATAACTTATTATAACTTATAACAAAAGGGTAGGGCACAGAGGATATAAGATGTGGAGTGGAAAGTAAGACATTTTAATGATAATTTTGTGTTTCGAGTCCTGTTTCATGGTTGTTTTAATTACGTATCTTAGGTTATTTTCCTCGCGCAAAAAAGCAACTCCAGACGGAGCCCGAGTGCACGATACACTGCCTCTAGCGGTGCATATTGCGCGAGGGAAATGACCTAAGATGGTGGTCTTAATCCTTCCTGTATGTTTGCTTCGCCGCAAGAATTATTTGAATGGTTTGTAGGAGTAACAAGTTGGCCATAATTATCCTTTTAAGTTTGACACAGGTTACAGAGAGCCAGTTATGGAGCGACGTAGGTTAAAGGTCATATTGATCCTTTCAAAACCATGCGTGGTGAGGCGCTGTCAAAGGCTAAGCTTGCTGCACATTAGCTGGTTTTGAAGCGTTTGCGTTATTTATTCCTTTGCTTTTCAAAAATAGCACCAAAGCTCGAGCGCGTTACGGCCATAGCGACATCACGCGGGAAAAGGCATACCTATACGCGACCATTCTAAACATGCTATAATGTGTAGTAAGCTTTAATAGAGACTAACACTGAGATGCACTGCAAAATACGTAATCAATTCCTTCGTGGTAGTAACATTCTAGCATTGCAACTGATAGAAAGTGTCTTACATATAAATGTATATGATTTGAATTACAATAATGAAGTATTTTGCATTAATTACTGGTAGTAATTAACGTAATTGTTAGCTTAACGAAACGGTTTAGTCTGGGAATTAGACTGGTGTTGTGTGCCTTTTGCCCTTTTCTAACGGTTTTGGATATAACGCTGATTCTGACTGGGATATGGGGATATAAAAATGGGGAGGGAAAATTTTTATATCATAAATTTAGACGATATTCGGAAAAAATGGTTCGAAAACGAACTCATGACGTCATCAATTGTTGCGCACGTGACCTTGCGTGCCACTCGTCAAAGGCCAAAAAAAAACTAAATGCATTGTTATCGATTATATGGAGTTTGAAACGGACAAACGAAGAGATTGGTCACTTTTATCCACTCGTACAGTCGTCATAAGAGAGAGAGAGAACCTCGGTATAGATTAAAATCTGTTAAAAATTGTCATTGTCCGCGTGCCGTGGCATTATGGCCCTCGTGTTCCGAAGATATATACCAAGATAAATCGATTTGGCTAATTGGTATCTTGGGTGGTTCGAAAAAAGAAGTCAAAATCAGAGTTCAAATAAGTATAATGGCCGGCTCCTTCTGTCCTCAGTTCAGTTCCACCCCGTGGTAAAGGGTCACTCGTGTTTTTTTCATTCCTCAGAAAAACACCGAAATCTTTTCTTTTCCAGCGCCACAGAGAAAGAGTAAAAGTCGAGGGGTAAATCACTTAGGTCTTCCGGATTTGCCATCATCGCGAGATTCTTTTTATATATATTATATAGTGTTATTTTGGGTCCTTTCTCATTATAATTTCCTCTAATTTTTAACGTCATTTTCAATTGTAAATTCCGTAAAATTTCATCTGATTTTATGCGACTGATTTCACGGAAATTCATCCTAAAATTATTATATAAATCTATTTATAATTCAATATAAATATTAATTTCGCATCAAATTCATAAATTCGGTTTAATTTCATCATATTTCATAAGATTCTCGCCATTTTTCCCTAAAATATAAGAGTTATTTGGTGGAAATCATCGGATAAATTATTTTTATTGTTTTTTCATGGAATTTTTATAAATTTTGTGAAATCTCATCGTATTTCACGAGGTTCCTCGACAAATTCGTGAAAAATACTTTCACACCTGACAGAGCGACTTACCCCTCGTAATTTGACTTAAAAATCGCAACAAGTATAAGCGAGCAATCCTTTTTACGACTTAAGTTTTACGACTCTAACAATATTTGGACCCTTTTTTTTTGCATCCCAAATTGTATTGCTAAAAAACGTTTCCATACAAAACACTCCCTATTGATTGGTTTCAAAGCTACTCCTAGATTTCTCGTGCTGGGAATGGCACTTAAAAAATATATTCAACAAAAGGTTTGGAAGTCCCCCCTGTTCCAAAGTGTGCTCCTGTTGTTTGTGTGACTGCACTCTGCAATAAAAATGGGATGATGGTGTTTTTCTTCTTCTTCTTTTTTTTACGACTGTACGTACAGAGAGGGTGAGGTATGATGTTCATGGTGACATACCGGCTCCACCCGTCACTTGCCGTTTTTCACTTATTTTCAAGCTAGAAAAGAAACCTTGAAAATGATTTTTTACTATTCGCTTTACCATAGGCGAGGACTAATTGGCGCAAAACTGTTGGGGTTTTTATTCTTGAAAAGTTGAAAAGGATTCACCATGAGTGGTCTCCCGGGAGTCACCCTGACTGGTGTTGGTAGCTTTAAAGTCCACACGAACTGATTTCGATGGTATACGTCATGATGGAAAATGATTTTATTTTATCGAATTTTGTTTACCAATCTGATTGATTCGTACCTTACCAAGCGACACGTTCAGTGAAATCTGTGATTTTAATTCAAATAATTTATTTATTTATTGAACTATGAACCGGTAAAATATACAGTATACAATTTTGGAATCGGCGTTAACTCAATTTTTAAGATAAAATGTCATGGCATTCGAGGAAATTTGAATTTTATCTGGTTAAGGTTTAGGAGATAACTAATTTGAAAGTTTTTGGAATATTCGGGTAAACATTTCTTAAATGTTGACCCAAAACTTTTACTATTACATCTTGATTATCAAACTTGTTTATATTAAATAAAATTCAGTTTACGTGTTGGCCGATTTAGTAAACGGGATCACATCTTGTATTGTCCGGTTTGACTCCATTTTAGTTCTAATTTCACAATTCAGTTCCCATCTAGGGACGGTTAATCATTTTGTTGACCATTTCGTTTACTACATACAGAGAAACCAACACACAGGGGGCGAGGCCACCATTGTTGTATTCTCCTTCTTCTACAGTGAAACACGTACAGCTTGCAAGTGGACTTGTATACAACCTTTCTCCTTTTTGGTACCCTTTCAAATGTTCCGACAAAATCACTCCCGGTTGGTTCTTCGGGCCGATTTATGGTTCCCTCGTCAAACGTTTTTTATCTCCCAGCTTCGGTATGACCCATATAAACATTCTTCACGCTAAAAATAAGGAGTAGAACTTTTAAGTGATTTACGATCGTACAGCTTTTAGCGATTCACCGAGAAAAGAAAGGCAAATCGATGCTCTATCGCCTAGCAATTACAGTTGTAACTTAGAGATCAGTTGCAATAATATAATCTTCTCATGCTGCTATAGGGTTATATTCTTTTTTCTTTTGTAATCCTTTTTGTAGAGAATTGTAAAAACCAAGAGGTCGGAAAGTTCTTAAGTTTATTGTGATCATCGCAAACTGAGTGCCCGCACCTTGCAAAATGTAATTCTCTCTGTTCAGGAGCAGTTAACGTTTGCAACATCTATGATTAATTTTGTCCATACCAAATTTTGTCTTTGAGAATTCATTTTAGTAGTTATTTTCGTTACTATTAGTTTCATCTAATTTTAACAAATTAGAGTGTAGAGAAAGAAGCTTGCATATAACAGCGGAGAGGAAAACGTTCAAAGTGATTACTTTTCAGTTTCTATACTCCTCTCCTTTATACTATCTTTGTTCTAAAGGGACAATACCATCCCGAGAAAGAGCGTGCACCTTTTAAAGTTTACTTGATTTATGTTTTGACAAAAATGATCCAATGAAATTGAAAAATACAAGTAGACTGAAGTGTAATTGGTTACCCACGTAAGTAACTCGCACCATCTAACCAATTTTCCAAAGGTTGTTCCAGGAACCGAGAGCCTATAGTACCCTTTTAAAGAAACCTTAGAATTAAATTTAACACGACAATAAACATCGTTTCTTAAAGCCTTTTCTCCGGCATACGCGAAAAGCAAGCCGAAAATAACAATCCTGTGCCCGAAATCCCAAGCTTGGATACTGGAACAAAACCTATATATTTTTTATCTCTCTTTTCTTTTCTTTTTTTTTTTTTTTTACTCAAAGGAAGTAGGTATGTACAAGCAACCATTCTTCTGCTGCAGAAAGTGTTTCTTTTTCAATTCTTTCTTAGCGGTATTTTCAAAGTGTTCCTTGGCAAAAGTACATCGCAATCGCGGGACCCTTTTGCTTGTTATATAGTTCTAAACATTCAATTCGTACGTGGCCCTTCCTTCTCTAACTAAATACAACCCGTTCAATTGATAAAAAACACGTATTCACCTGACTTATTTTAACAATACATTTGACATACCTGAAAAGCTTTTAGACTTTAAAAAGTTCTTTGGAAAATTCTATATAATAAAAAAGGGTTCTTAACACGGGACAACTAATTCTGATTTCTCTAAAAATGCTTTTAGTGCTCAGTTGTTAAAATATCAAATTAAAATTATCTTAATGGTGCTCTTATCTGTTATTGATTTGTGTAGGGGTTAAGACGAAGGTCGTTTGCTTCCCATCGAAGTATACTTATACTTTTTGTTTTTATTCACAGGGGGTGTTTGATAAGTCTGGTATAAATTAAATTGGATGTTCTTTGGGCGATTTTTGAGTCAAAAATATAACTTCTATCTCCATTTTGCCGTCCGGGCCACTGTTTTCGAGTTATGATTTGAGTGTTTTAGGGATGACCCCTTAATTAAATTAGAAATCAATGTCTTTCAGTGTCTTAATTAAATTTAACGGGGGTCTTCCGTAAAATACTCTTGACAATCTTAACTCGAAAACAGTGGTCCGGACGACAAAATATCACAGAACATTTTCGACTCAAAATCACCCAATCCCCCAGACCTATCAAAAACACTCTGTATAATCAACTTTTGCTCTTAATTTGTCATTTCTCATCTCATCCTCATTTATTACTCCATGGTTTATAATCTTCAACCATTTCTTACTCCCTTGGCTAAGCCTCCTTAAGTTAAAGCAAAAAGCGAAGCCTAGCAAGTGGCTGAATTTTTATTATTATTATTATTTTTTTTTTTGCACTCGTTGGATCTCAATAGGGATTTTGTAAAGGCTAGAAGAACCAGTACCACCACCAGACAAGTCTAGAGAAATAAGGCGCATGCATTCAACCTATACCCACCCTTCCCTTTCTCATCTCTTCAATCTCTTCTTTGCGGGTAAAATGCATTTTTACCCTCCCTCCATATTTTTATGTTTGTTGGATAAAGTTAAGCCTAACCTAACCCTCCTCGGTATATGGTATGTATTCAGAAACCCAAGTTCAACCCCGCTTTCCTCGGAGATCGAACGCGATGCCTCCAAGGCGACCTAAATATTTTATTTCTTATTTTGTCAGTTTTGTTGTTTGCTTTAACCGAGAACCCCTATAACACCTGAGAACCTTCAAAGGTACTGTAGAAATGCCCTGATTTCATGTTTTTTCAGGTTCCCGGTTGTTGGTTTAGGCGTCGCCGCCATATTGGTAAGCGTATTGTAGCCAGTGGAAAGGTATGAGCTAGTGGAACCTTGAAGGGTCTGTAAAGTTGGCATTGGTGGGTGGATAAAATTATTTGAAATACATCATATTCACGTGACTGAAGAAAGGCGTGGTTCAAAGAAGCCTACTTCGTTTTATTTCGCAAACTAGCGCTTCGGGGAATTGGCGCTACAATCTCGCGGAAAGTAAGAACTAGGGGTACATGCTCGGTAAATGTGGAGTCGTTGTATCTTGGCGTCACGTGGTGCCTGTGACGTATTTACTTTTTACCAACCCACCGATGCCTTTTTTTCAGTTCCATTTAAAACGGGTTTCATATGTTCTCAGGTCTTTAATAAGTTCTGGTTCAAACAAGTTTTTAAGAAACGGTATATGTGGTTTTAAATCAGAATCTCTCCAATTTCATTAGAAATTGCTTGAAAACGATTAATTGCGTATACATATTTTAATTATTTGCATTGAGTTGTTCCAAAAAGGGTGGCAGTGCAAAAGTACAGTAGATTCTATGGCCGATATTGAGTCTATAATTTAGTGTGTACAGTTATTACAAGTTTTTAGATATTCATTATTTCGGAAAAACCACAGCACACCTTAATCTAACTTTTCATTTCCCTACAAAGTTGACTCGGTTTATTCTAAGTTCATTGAAAAGCTTGATTAATATTATCTCTCATCCATTTTTGTCAAAAGTTAGGGTGGACTCATTCCATCTCGTATACCGCTTCCGATAAGATGAAAGAGTACTTATAAAAAAATATAATTAATTCTATGCCTTCAGTATTAACAAAAGACAAAAAAGAGGTGGTGCAGCTAGGATGGAAGTCGGGACTGAGAGAAAGGGGTGCATACATTGATTATGTATATAAAAGGATTTCTTTTTTTGATGTGTGTGGCATCAGTGGAGTAGGCCTAGAATTTCTTTGTACTTCATTCTATCGTCCTTATTAATATCGGGCTTAGTGCCTAGTTTCTAGCGCAAACATATTCTAATTAGCATACCCCCTCTCGGAAAAAAATAGTTTGTCGAGGAGAATAAAAAATTGTTATAGGATATGTATAAAAAGAATACCGAGGGGGTTATAATCTGTAATCCTTTCGGAGTTTAAGATGTGTAATTCTATCGAAAAACGTCCACTTCCGGTATTACAAGAAGTGGTAGAATGACTATTTCCGTTGAAATAATGGTTGTATCCGTCACCATATCCATCACATACGTTACAACATTGATTAATTTTGATTTATTACTGTTACTTCCGGGGAAACAATTTTTACTTCCGGTCAAACAACATTTACTTCCGGTCAAACAACATTTACTTCCGATCAAACAACATTTACTTCCGATCAAACAACATTTACTTCCGATCAAACAATATTTACTTCCGATCAAACAACATTTACTTCCAGTCAATCAATTTTGCTTCCGGTCAAACATTTACTTCCAATCAAGCAATTTTTACTTCCGATCGAACAACATTTACTTCCGATCGAACAACATTTACTTCCGGTCAAACAATTATATTTATTGTTGTCTAAATTGTTATTTTCGGTTCATTTTCATCAAAATATCGATCTTCACTTCCAGTATGTTATAACCCTATTTAAACATCATCCTGGGCACTATGGGAGCCTTTCATCCACTCCATGGTCTAACTTCCTATTGTTTCAATTTGTCATTGGTGATATTAACCTTAATCTTCGCACGATTTTCTAGCAAGTGCGAATGCATCTTTTTGCCGTTACTGAGAATTAGAATTGAATTTTTTTTTTTTTTCATATCCCTAAAACTGGAGCGTTCCTAAGAAAAAAATCATGAATTACTAATTAGTTTCCAATGTTATTTAAATAGCAGCGAAGCTTTGAAGATTATCTAAATATAAAACAGACGGAACAATGAATTAAATACACACTGTAGCCCGCTTTCTGTCTCCATGAATACAGGGTGTTAAAATTCACCAGGGGCAAGAAAAGAGTTTACTATGGTGGAATTGACGAGTATGTTTCTTGAATATGTTTTATTATTGGCAGGTTAAGGAACCATGAGCCGCAGTTGAGATTCTGGAGTTTATGACGATTGATTTCTTGTTTTAGTTTCATTTATTATCTAGCGTAAACTATCGCTCAGATAATGTAAAACACTCTGTACAGGTCTAAAAACACTGGTGTCTACTGAAGTCTAGAAAGATCAAACAGGCGAATAAGCAACGAATTATCCGCAATTCCGCATCATTCAGGAGTGTATCGCGATGGGAAGTATGTAGGTCCTGGAAATTCCATGAGCGACGGTAAAAAGTAGTATTCACTGATTACATGAAATTACACCGTCAATTCTTAAATCGCACGTGATTTCAAAATTCTAAAACAAAGGATTAACGGACTTTTCTACTAAATACCTTGAACTCAATACGACCATGAATTTAGTATAGAAGGTTCTGTACTAAATCCATGATACGACCGACCTACCGTAATCTATTCCCCAGAGCAAGTGACCAAAACCCTCCATACACAACTCTTATTTAAAAGGCGCGCGAAATTTCAAAAATTGAAAACAAGGTTTATCGACAGCGCCAGTTGCATTATAGGCGCAACGTGTTTTCGCACTATGGTTTTGTTTACAATTTATATTAGCAGCGACGTACATGTACCTACGCCCAGGACATTCCCAGGGTTGGATATACTATATCTTCATCTTTCCAGGGATTGAACTAGCTAGGAAAACTTTACTTTAGGCTTAGGTATCCCCGTAGGAGGGGATTAATGATCGTTGAAGCGCAAAAAAGAACACAGAAGCGACTTATAAAAGCGACGGGTTTTTTTTTTCTTTATTCTTTGCCAGTTAATAGTCTTAACGAAAAAAATGAGGAATATAAATTAAGAAAATCCCTTACCCCCATCCCTTACCCGGTCGCGGAAAATGTAGATTTAAGAGAAGACTCGCGAGTAAATTAATGTAAATGGCGCTACTCCTTCCCGCCTTATTCTTTAAGGCAGAATAATTAAAGAGGTTCGAAGGGAAAAAACCGTCTTTCAGGAGTATGTATGTATGTATACTCACTACAGCCCTTCCCATGCAACAGAAAAAAATTCTACCCGGGGTTTTTTTTAAACCCATCTTCTCCGCGATGCATCCCTTTATTCTCAGGGAAGAGCTACTAGGGCTCAAATTATTCTTCGCAGAATGCAAATGAACCTCTTCTGTTTTTCAACTCACCCTTAGAACCCTCATGCTAACACTGGGGAACGGAGCAAAAAAAATTATTAAGTCTCTTTTACTTTATTATTTTTTTTTTATCTTTCTCTCTCTCAGCCAGCTTTAATATTAATTAGCTAGTTTTTTTAACACTGTGGCATTGTGATGGGTTTATAAGAATTTATACCGATTAAATTATTTATGGTGTTTGATTCTATATAAATTCTGCAAGGTCTTTGATGGTATGTAGATAGTTTGTAGACTAGAGTTGTAAGTCGACTCATTTATTAGTGCAATTCAATCGCGCTCAAAAGCTTGTATTTCTGTTCGATTCCGTTCTAAACCTGCATGCAGAAGATCATGCTCTAATAACAAATAACTGGCAGCCCTGTGAAACGCGGTTAAAGTTAAGAGACGAGAGAGGAAACGATTCAAGCCTCCTTGGTGCTCACTAACTTCGAAAAAGAAGTGTTGCTTGCCTACTAAAAAGTGGCTGCATTTCACTAAGAGGTCGAAGGCGTCGTGCCATGCAATTGACCTTTCAGGTGTTAGTCATAACGTGATAGACTGTATCACTCCGTTAGAGATAGTAATTACGACACTAAACATTTTGGGTTCAATCATTCATAACTATAACATAATTCACGTTGTTGACTTTGCCATTATTTACACCAATTTTCTTGACACTTACGACACTCATATCTATAGACGGAAAATAAACACGGAGCATAACTAAGTCGCTCGTCCCAAAATGTTAAGTTGAACAAAATCTTAAAGCTGAACATTTTCTTTCTCTTCAAGGGTTATAACTCTTTGCTTTGGTTTTAAAAATAGATCTGGCCTACGTATAGTCGCTCCGAAACTTGTAGTGAAGTTTTGCGGAGTAATTTCACGCGGTTACTCTTCTAAAATAGCTCTCTTATTCATTTTCTTGGCGCCTTGCCTACTAGGAAGGTTCACCTTCGAGTTATAGTGTCTTGCAGAGAATTTTATTATGATATTCTTTTTTAAGCTATATTTACTTCCAGTCAATGCCCTCTTCCATCTATCCTGAACTGGATAGATGTGAAACTTGGGCACCTTCGACTCTATTTACAAACAAGAACGGTTTTCACGGTCAGGGCTAAGCCAGAAAAACCGCTTCGTGTTTTAACTGTTCGATTTAAGGCCCGTTCAAACTAGACTAAAATCTTACCTTCACGTCGGTGAAGTCGCCTTACTCGCTTAATTTAACTGTTCGTACAAGTCAACGACAACGCAAAAGATTCGCGGGTTTATTTTAAAATTTTATATTTTGTCGGGCAGTGTCGAGATGGCACCACCTCGTTAGCGCCTTTTCTTTAGCCATAGCTCACTCGATCATGCTATAGTGATGCATGATCGAATGAGACAATAATATTTTTACGAACAGTTACAATTTTGAGCTTTGCCAAGGCACTATTAAAAGGCAGCTTCGAGTTTGAGTTTTTAATTTTGGGCTCAAGCTTCTACTCCTCCCAGTATGCTCATTGCAATCTGTGCTTCAAGGACAAATTAACTAAAAAGGTTATAGAACCCCTCTGGAAATATTAGAATTTGTTTTTGCTGATAAGGTAATTTAGTTATTTCGAAATTCTTTGTCATTTGCAACGTCATCAGCGAACGGGAAAAGGCGCGCTAACTATAACAATCACAACAGGTTGAAAGTGTTTAATCTCTTCGTAATCTTTCTACCCCAAAAAAGCCTAACAAAGTGCAAAGATCAAAATAGTTCTAGTTCATTAGACAAAAATGCCAGACGAGAAACCTTTGTCCAAAAAACTCCAAATCGCGATGTTGAAAAACAATTCCTTAAGCAATAATTATCACTTTCATTGGAAAGAGATTAAAAAGTCAGTTATTTTCCATTCTTATGGTGTAAACAAGAATAGCAAGGCGGTATAGTGTCGTTGAACATTGAAAGTTGTTAGTGCATTAATACTTCGTCTCATCTTGAGAACGTAAGACTATTTTCGTGTCTATGGGTTGTTTTCATTGGGTATCGCTGCGCACTCTTAACTCTCTCTATTGCGTATTACCACTGTATGGGATTTATCGTCGTAAACAGCTTGCAGTTTCTATACGGCGCTAGATTGGCCTACTGTTTTTTTGAAAGATTTCGCTTTCCCCCCGAACTTTTTAGACCTTGACCTGCAATAAACGACACACAAACAACCCAAGGATTATTGAGAGGGAACCCCTTTTTTTGCCCCTCTTTGGTATCCCCACTAATCTTCAGAAAACTCTCTCTCACCATCGAGTTCCAAATCTTTCCACCTCACTCGTCTGGCCACCCTATCAGCACTTTTTACCACCCTTTTTCGGGCTTCTCCCCCCCTCTCTCTCTCGTATCTTTACTCCTAGCTTTTTCCTCCAATTTTGGCTTCACTTCAGTTCAGTCAAGGGACCGTATCTAAAATTAAAAGACAGAAGCAGTTCGATACATAACCTTCCTTGGTCAATAAATTATCAAGAAAAGTACCTTAATATCATGAACTAGCAGGCCTCCATTTTGAAATATGGTAGCACGTTCAACCGTAGAAGTCTTAAAACCCCTCGAGCCAGTATACTAAATACTACTTTGGAGTAACATTCCTGCGAAATTTAAGCTTCTTGAGTAAATCTAGTTATTAACACTTATTTAGATGTATTTAACCGATGAGTAACTTTATGAAATGTCCCAGTCAAGGGATCGCCGATAAAAAAAACTCAAAAAATCATTTTGAACATCAACCGACTAGATTACAGTCTGGCTTTTCTCGGCTTCCACCCTATAACCCCTTTACTCTGTCATCTCAGTAACTTCTGTCTGGGGCTCATATCGAACACTTATCGGAACCCAGGAAAAAGGCCAGACGGTACGGGGGAGGTAAACCCCCACACGAAAATTTTGCGCCAGTGAGGGGATACATTTTTTACCCGCTGTGGTCTCTATAGGGGGAAACAAGCGATTCTTGTTTACGGAAGTCACCAGGGTTCAAAGAGTTTCTGTTCCCTCCTCTACTGACGGACAAATAACTAGTTCAGCAGTGGCGAATAGTTGGTGATTGCACCGAGTGTGTGAGTGTGGAACAACTTTCGAACCACCGTGTATTTCACGCGCGCCAGGCTAAGGCAAGCAAAAGGGTTCGGTTTTTTGTTTGCCCTTAGAAGGGCTGACCTAGAAAACGGAAACCTAGCTCCAGACTCTCGCAGATATAGTCGGGAACGTTAGGCTTAGGCTTTTTAGCTAAATTTACTCCTTGCTTGAAATAGCTTGAGCGGGAAAGTTAAGTTCATTCGGTGGCATCGCGAGACATTTGAAGAAGCGAAAGTGACTATTAGCTAGGTTGTCTCTTACGGTTCAACTTCATACCACCAACGTTCGCGCGTCGACATGGATGCGGTACCTTAACTTAAACCTCAATTCCACCATCGTTGAGTGTCTTACTGTCTTCTTCGAAAAGAAACCAGCATGCACTACTACGACTTGAAGAATTTACTCGGGTCAAGGGCAACTGTACCAAACCCCAATCGTCTGGCGGACCTGGAGTAAGGGGGAAAGAAATTGTTTTCAACTTTTTGGTTTTCGGTTAGAGACCGCGGTTGAAAAAAGGGAGTGAACCCTTTAACCCTCCCCTTCTTGGGGTTGACTGTGCAGGGGAGAAAAAGGGTTGATCCCTAGGCTATGATGACCCAGTTTTAACCCCAATTCTTCAGAATCGGTTTGAAAATATTTCAACCACCGCTTGATCTCAGTTCGGAAGAAGTCCCACGGTTAAAGGATGTTACGGTTTTTGATGTTTGTTTCGGTTGCTAGAAACTGCATCGTTGATAGTTTTCAATGTTTCTTGGATATTTTTTACCGATATAACTCAACGTTTAGCGCGTTTTCGGTAACAATTTGAGTTCGGGCCGGTTTTAAGAAAAGTGAGTTCGCCGTTATTTCTGCAGTGTTTGTTTTACCGCATTATGGGATATCAACCATTGTGGATACGCTCAAACCCTAAGCAAATTGATGAAATTTTGGATAACTTAAAACTGGTACTAAATCGATATTTGGGGTATTGCCGCAAGAAAGCGTTACAAAAGGTAAACTAAATTATTTTGAAAAGTTTCTTAAGGTTTCAGGGATAATATTGCTAAACTGCATGTTCTCTCTACTTTCACATTAAAAAGATAAGGTAACTTTATGTTTTAACCGCTTAGCGTCGCCCCAAAACTGTTCCTAAACTGAAGTCTAGTAACTTTGTGACTCATTTCTGTCCCATTTAACGTGTCTGTGACTTGACACTCATTTTTATCAATTGGAAAGACACATTTACCACAAAACCGAACAATGTTATATATCTTATATACGACGTGGTTACATTGCCACTATGGATAATAGAAGCCATAATGTAGCTTTTTGCGTTGGTTGTTTGCGGACACAGTCGGGTACTTGACTTGACCATTATTGGCTGGCCACTGCGTAAAACCAAGGAGCAAATTCTGTTCTATTTATACACGTATCAGCTAGGGCAGGGACATTCGTATAGAATTATGGCGGGAAAAAATACATTCTTTTTTTTTCAACAATGGCTTATTAACCGACTGGTTATTATAGCATTTCTAGAGAAGATATTTACAATAGACTAATGGCGGTAGAGAGGGGGTGTAGCCTGTGTATCCCTCCCTCTGTTCGCGCTCTTGTATGAGGGACTACTTTGCGCGTCCAGTAGGGGGATGACACTGAGCTAAGAGATAGAAGGTATAAAGTTTGCATGCGTGGTACTACCATTACTCTATAGCCCTTTTCGACATAAAGGGGGTAGGCAACCCTCAGTATTGGGAGCTACAAGGGGGATGATACATTGCCATCCGCCTCTGCGCACTCTCCTGATACTAAAAGACTACAGCGCACGCGCAAAAAAAAGCGAGAAATAGAATTAAACGTTTTACAACCAAGGTTAGGAATGACCTCGTGCATCGTAACCAATCCATTAAGAAACCATAACCACTCTCTATCCGCGAAAAGGAGTACATAGTTTTGTTCTGTTATTACACCCCTGGGAGTTGGTATTTGGTATTTGCCAGAGCGGTTTGCCGCCGGGACGGGACGCTTATTTTCGGAGGAGGTCAACGGGGGGAGAGGAGAAAGGGGTCTGAACCAGACGGCGGCCGAAAGGAACAAGGAACCCGCTTTAACCACGGACAGTTAGCCCTTTTGAAGGGGTTACTTTGTTATTGTTTCCGTAGGCTAGACTAGCTATTTCGATTTTTTTTTTTGGCGGTGGAGGGAAGGTAGAACGCTCTTGACCTTATTGGCGCATTTTTTTTTCTCCTCCGCGCCACAAACTGTTCTAGTGTAGTTAGTTATAAGTTTAACGTCCCTTAGTTGAAGGTGCTCTGCGCGCGAAATCGCGCTAACGTGTCTACAGTACACTATAAAGGTTGATATTGATTGATACGTCGGCCGGTGGGAGCCTCACGTTGATAAGTTAATTATATCTTTGCCAGGCAAAAGAGGCAGAGTTCGTTCTTCATTTTTTCAAGGGCGTTTCTCCAATCAAATTGTTTACGGAATTTTACAAACCCCCCGTCATTAATAACCCTTGGTAACGATACGATAAGTGTGGGTCATACCATTTTATTTATATCTTATAATTTTAAGGGGTTTTAGCCTTATTATATATTTTTAATAGTTAGGATTATAAAGTGATAACATTTTAAAATTAAAATTGATTACCATTAACAAAGATCTCACCTAGAAAAGTGATTTGAAATTTTTTTATGTGTAAAAATGCAAGAATAATTATAGATAGGTTTTTCTTCAAACGTTCAGTTACAAAAAGAGATGTTTTTGAATTAAATATTATTGAATACGTCATTCCTTGAACACTAGGTAAATTTGAAATTAATTTAATCGGAGTTTTGGGATGAATACCAATAATTTATAATTTAATCGGTAAAGAACGTATAAATATGCCGATGAGACTGCACGTCCAGTTGATTTTGTTTTCTTATTCCCGCGACTATCAAATCTGATTTACGAGAACCGTTGATCTTCATCAATTTGGACATCAGTGGTAGATAGTAGATTATCCGTAACCTGCAATGGAATGTTTTTGGGTTTTTTTAAAAAAAAATAAAAAAAAGACCTGCTGAATTTCTAACCAATAAGAAATCCCCTTGCCCAATCCATTGGCGATTTCTATGAAGGGAAAATAAGTATATAAATCGAAATTTAGAAGGACGTCGAAGGCTTCTCTTTCATTCTAGTTCCTTAGCCTCGTCGTAAACAACCCTGAAGTACAAGCTTAGTGGAAATAACCACGGGGTTGTAAAAAAATCCAATAGGCCCTTTCGAGAATGTTTCTGAGACCGGGGCATCTTGTTTTAAAGGTCCCGCGCACGCGAATACCCACCAAATAACCGTCACTGATACGTCAGCGGGCTGCTAGAACTGAACTGACTCGAATTAACTGCTGTCGAACCTTTTACCCAGGATTCCTTTGGTTTTTTTCGGAAAGGCCTGTTCTTCACCATATCTCCTCGATAAACTCCGACAAACTCGATAGTTACTGCAAATACAGTGTTGCCAGGCCGTTTGTGAGTTAAGAGATTGCGCAGAGAAAGGCTACCAGTTCAGTTTCACTCAACTTGACTCACAGAGGAGGGCCTGACAACACTGCGCTGAAGTTTAAGCCGAGAGAGGGAATAGGAATTTTCTGTAGCCCTAACATTGAAGCTCCATAAGAGAGGGCAGGGAACCCTTCCTTAAATTGAACCCCCTATACGAAAATTGTGTAGTGCTTTTATTAGGCATTTGCCCAATCGTTCTTCTGTAAAACTGCATGTGTTTTCGACTTGGAAGGTGTAAGCAAGTGGAATACTTCGTTACACCGATCCTCGTTGCGATTATCGTTTCTGCAGTTATTTACTCCAGGGTTTACGTGACTGTAAGACAAGCTAGGATGGCTCGCATTTGGTTGGAAACCACCTTCCCAAGAATTCCTTGCCCTGCATGGTGGAAGTCGAGTTATAGCGCGTCGCGGAGAGTCCCTTATCTCAAAGCCAGCGAGCAAAGATGCACGATGGGAGCCAAGAGGCCCCATCGGTCTACTTACCCTCCCATCCTCCTCCCATTTTCTTCAGCCCCCCCCCGCCTTGATCCCCCCCCCCGGGCGAAGCAAACACATATTTTTGTTTAGCGAGACTTTTAGTAAACAGGGTCAATACCCTTCCAGTTTCTTTGGCACAGTTTGCCATTCTCTCATTCCAAAATTTCTTTCCCGCCAGTTTTTTTTTCCTTTGCTCTCAGAGGAGCTCCTCACTTCTAGTATAATCGGTTTCAGTTGCAAACATCGCGCTCCTAACCCTAATGTTAGCCATATATCATTGAGAAATAATCCGACTCCAAATCTAGAATTTAGGGTTGTTTTCATTTATAGGTGTTCCGAATACAAAAAGTACAGTTTTTCTGGTAGAAAAAGTCATATCCTGGTCAAAATGAAGGCCTTTTCAGACAGCACAACTTTTTGACTTATTTAGATGAGTCAAATTGAGTTCAGTAAACTAGTTGGGTCGTGTGAATTAACAGAAGTTGGACAGGTTGAAACGCCATATTAAAAATTGATCACTGACCAATTTTTGCTGTCTCAACTTTTTAACCCCATCTAGTTTAGTCAAAAGTTGTATTGTCTGAAAAGGCCTTTAGGATATATTCCGTCTGATCTATAATATCGTATATATTATGCGTAATCACAGTTAGTTATCCAACTAACAAAACATCACACAATTTCTCTGTATTGTACAAACACTTAACTACTTGGCCCTACCTCAAAATGATCATACTTTCCGCGCATATTTGTGTGTTATCCAATAATAATAATAACAACATAATTTCCCGCTAATAGACGTTATCCATTTGAAAATAAGAATATTTTCATCATAATAGCAGTAGCAAAGTTTACTTCAAAATTAGATATTATCCCCATAGATGGTTTTCACACATGGGGGATTCATACCATTTACACCAGGAAGCAGGGATATCTGGAGGACAAAAGCAGACGGGTTTTGTTCGCTAGATAGCCCGGCCTCCTGGTGTAAATGGTATGATTCCTCCATGTGTGAAAACTATCTATTGACCATAATCATCCATTGGCAATTACGAATAATTCCTGCGCATTTCGCGTTTAAGTGTACCGTCGATCAGTGTTAAATGAATGAGCAGAAGTGATGCGCACCTCGATGTAGTTCCCCACCCTAATTCTTGCCTCCCTTCACTCTCTACATCCTTCTTCTCCGTCCGTCTTCGGTGGTTATTAAGGATGTCTGCCTCGCCATACTAAAAGACGTAAGTCGAGTCGACCCTGGCCTTGGCTATGTTTCTTTCTCCATAATAAGAGAGGACTCAGAGAGAAGAGATGCCGGGTTCAAACTTCTTCCTCTCTCTCTATCTCTCTTTTCTAGAGATCCCTTCTTCTCTTCGCAATTTTCCTTTCCTCTCACTCAAAAATTTTTAAGTTTCCAGCACCATGGAAGAAGATAAAATGGGGTGCAGCTGCTTATACGCGTGATGCGTGTTTCTCTTGGCGATGGGTGTTAGCTTCTTCAACTTATGATGCAGGGTGATGGCGTTGTTAAAAGTGTATTTCGTCTATGTATACGTAATGTTAGATGTTAAGCCTAATATTGTTTTTTTTTCTTCTTTTTGTTCCAAGGGGTGTTTTTGTTTTAAATTTTTCCCCCTCAGGGTAATCTGAACTCTCTTATAAGAGGTTGTTGGGTTCTCCATTGCTGTTATATTTTTTGCAAATTTGTTTTTTACTTTTTTGATTTCCCATTTTAAAGGAAACATTGGATAGAATTTTTATTTTCCAAGTCTATTTTATTGTGCCACTGATCGTTCTTGATCGAAAAATGTTTTCAAAAGTTATTTTTTTTTTTCAAATCAAATATATCTGAAAATTATAATAAGTTTCAAGTGGTGTTGGGCTTCCAATGTTTTTACCATTGTAGGGATACCACGGACCAATTTGAAAATTTCACACCTCAAGTCTACTACATCCGCTTAGGACAGGGTTGCAATACTACCTGGATACCCTGGAAAAGTCAGGGAGTTTTGAAACTCACGTGTCAAATGATAAGGAAAAGAAAGAGAATTTTAAAAATTTAAATGAAAGCCACGGAATTTTATACATTCTGACTTTCATATACTCTACTATAATATTATAAACAGCTTGGTAAAAGGTTTTGGTTTGTTTGTTTCAATGTTGAAGGGGAGTAGTATTTGGGAACTAACGAACCGATTCTAAAAATACTTTCACTAACACATATCTATGCACTGAGTGATATAGGCTATATTTTATTTTGATAAAAATAAACAAAAAAAAATTAATTCGAAATATGAATATTTGTAAATCAACTCGCTAGAAAAAAGCGCTGCTTGACAGCTTTATTGGCGTTCCCTTACCAAATGGTTGTATATTCTTGAAACTAATGTAAGTAGGCCTACTACAAAAATATTACCCATTCCTTAAAACGTTTTTGATTTAAAGTTTTGAGTGACGCTGGGGGTAACAGCTATAGTTGTTACAAACAAAAGTGGGAATATTGGTCAGGGTCAGGGAAAACCTGAAAAATCAGGGAATTTTGAAATGAAAAATTTGTTGGTAACCCTGCAATGTATACCGAGAGAAGGGGGCGCTTATAAAGATTAACGTCTAAAACCATAGCGTGTGAAGTTTCAAAGGTTTACAGTATAACTTTGGATAACGCTTGTGACTCAATAATGAAACGATTATCAACTTCGATTATATGGTTAACCGGAAATAAAATAAACCGAAGTTACCGTACAGTTTCCAAAGTTTTACCTATCAGGTATCGTTAAATTAGTCAAAAGCAACAATTAGACGACAATAGACAATCTTCCATTAAATCCAAAATAGAAGCAAACACCTCAGGGGTGGGGAGATCAAGATCACCTTCATGGGTTATTTCCCTCGCGTCAAGAAGCCCCGCTAGAGGCAGTGCGAGTTGGTTAGCCTCCCTTGGCGTGTGTAGTGAACTTGGGCTCCGTCTGGCGTTACCCTAAGAGGGCGGCTTCCCGCCTGTGTGTTGGTTTCGCTGCAAGAAATTAATGGAAATGGGTATAGATGTTGAGAAATCGACTTTAGCGGGAAAGGCAAAATAACAGGGGTATTATTCGAAGTTTCGTTCAGTGGGACTCAACATATTAACCGGTCTATGGAATCTCTAATGATTACATGAACACCACAAAATGAGTCAGGATTTGCACTTTTGGGAACAAAGAACTTTAGATTTTGGTCGAATCGCCCTATATCTCGATCGCCCGGTGGTGTAGGTTCGTGATGACGTAGTAATTTTGCGGACCCTCCCTCCGAGCTCCCTGATTATAGCGGAATAATAAGTATTCACTTTGTCGTTTTTATAATTTCGAATTAATTAATTTTGCGTTAACTATAAATAATCGCAGTATAACTGAAAGGAGCAATCTTTAAACCTAAAAGATAAGAAATAATATTCTTGGAGATTCGAGGAGTTGAATAATTTTGCATGGGTAAGGGGCCCCACCATTGGCAAAAGAAATAAAAAAAGAGGTTCAAAGTTGAAACTTCAGTCGCGACTATCGAGGATACTATCAGCCTTTTTTTCTGCCTCTCTAAACCCTTAAAAAATTCGTCGTTGGCTTCGAATTTCCACTATCACTTTCAATAGGCTTGTATTTTCTATTACCGGATAGTTTTCATTGGACAAAGATAACCAAAAAATTAGAAAGATTACGTCGGTAATAATTTTTTCTCTCTCTCTCTCTTCTTTTTTCCAAGAGCGAGAGATATATTTTAACTCGATTTGCTAAACTCTATTCAGATATAGATTAGTTTGGGACATTGGTTAAATAACAGTCGTCAATACAGGTTGAGTCATTTTTTTCCTCGTGCAATTTATAATTAGGTAAGTTTCCTGCTCTTTTAACGTCGTGATTTCTGAAATGTTATTTGTTATTCATATTTATAAAGGTGGGTTTTTATTGGCGAATTTAGAGAAGTATATGTTCTATAGTTTAATTAAACATATTTGTATATTTAAAAAATTGGGTGATTAAAAAAATGTTTTTGTTTTGAAATCTCTTGATTTAAATAGATTTAATTATTTTTTACTTATTTATTTAGTCCGTAAATTAAAAAAATCAATGGTTTATCAAAATAAAGATAATAATAATAATTAAAAAACTAAATAAACAAAAATGTTTATTGCAAAGTTACAGTGATTAAAATAAATATATTTTATTTTCAAAAATTAGTTGAACCAGTATTCTTCTTCCTATGTGGTCAATTTTATTACTTAACCAGTGGTTTAATTTGAAGTCATTCAATGAATTATTAAAAAATTAATTAAAAAAACAATTACTCCATCTGTAGATATTCAAATAGTTTATAATTAATTTAAATAATTAAAATGAAGTGATTGAATGCAGCTAAATATTAACAATTGAACCAAATTTATTTAATCACTCTGTATATCTTTAATCCCAAAATCCGAAAATGAATTATGTCCATTATTCAGTTAATAGGTTAGATTTTTAAATAGAGAGATTACACATGGAGTTTTTAATTATTATATAAATAAACATACTTTAATAGTTTAAATATTTGCGACTAGTTAAATGGATTTACAAATCACAGCCCACTTAAATCCAAGTATAATTGCCCTTAATTTTAATCATGCCCTATTCCTAACCGTAATTCCACGTGTATTCTAAAAAAAAAATAAATTAATTTAATCAAATTTGATATAAATATCACGCAACTGGCGTCAATGGATAAGAACGACAATTGCCGAGTTGACAAAATTTTCCGAAATTATTTCGTCAATTTTTAATGAATTGACGCGAAAATCCATCCACCCCATTGAACACCATATTTTTTCTTTGCGAAATCTATACGACCATGATATGAATTTACAGGATAAAAAAAAACATAGCGCTATCATTTTATTTTTCTCTTATCAATGTACTATTGAGTGGTAACCCTTTTTCTGTTACGTATTTTTTTTTTCAGGGTCTCGATAAGCTTGATGTAACGGCGCACACATCGGATAGAGGGAGACGGGAAAGGGTAAGACAATCGTTGACTAAAATAATTTCTTATCTGTGTGTTTTTTTGTGGCGCGTCGGATAGTAATATATCAACTCGGCCTTTGATACGTTCTTTCAAACACTCTAACACTCCCACCAGACATATATTTATTAGCAACCCTTTATAACTTATGAAATTTCTATATCTTTAAATTGATAAACGTAGATTCTGTTGCCGCCGCCATATTGAAATTTATCTACTTTTGCGCTATACGTTTTTTTTGGGTTCAATGTGGTTGAGGTTTTATATAACTGCTATAATTTTCATAATTGTCATCTAAACTTCTTTCTATATTTTCGCAGAATTTACTATATAAGGTCGTGTATTTTCGCAGAATTTAACTTAATAAGGTTGAGTATTTTCGCAGAATTTAACTTAATAAGGTTGAGTATTTTCGCAGAATTTAACTTATAAGGTTGAGTATTTTCGCAGAATTTAACTTAATAAGGTTCTGTATTTTCGCAGAATTTCCTATATAAGGTTCTGTATTTTCGCAGAATTTAACTTAATAAGGTCCTGTATTTTCGCAGAATTTAACTTAATAAGGTCCTGTATTTTCGCAGAATTTAACTTAATAAGGTCCTGTATTTTCGCAGAATTTACTTAATAAGGTCCTGTATTTTCGCAGAATTTACTTAATAAGGTCCTGTATTTTCGCAGAATTTAACTTAATAAGGTCCTCGCAGAATTTACTATATATAAGATCCTGTATTTTCGCAGAATTTACTATATATAAGATCCTGTATTTTCGCAGAATTAGGAACAGATACCGAATTATTTTCAGACGCTCTTTTAACATCACATCTATAATTCACAAACCTATAAAACACACGTCCATAAAGAAAGTTCTTTCAAGAATGTAGTCTATTTAATTTTCACGAATGCAAAAAGAAAGGAGGAAAAAAAACGTTAATTGCGAACCCTTGGTTTTAGACTTAATTTAATTATAAAAGGGTTTTGAATTATGCATACGGATAGAAAGGGTTTTTGTAGTCTTTCAGCCTCTTTTTTTAGGGTTTGTGCCGGCAGGGAGCTTTGGTCTTTTACGTTGTAGTCTCTTAGGCTATTACCTAGCTAACCTAATTATCAAACTGCTCGATGCGGGCTTTAATAAAAAAGGCTTCCCCGTATTTTAATTGGGGAATAAAAAGGCCTTCCGCTAAGTTTCTTTTCCGAGAAAGTTTCCATAATTTTTTTTCTTCCTTGGTCGAGGTTTTTATGGCGGAAAAGGGTTTTGTTCTCTTTTCAGCTAACTTTGATTGATTATTGTAAGTTTTTAAGCCTTGGCGGTTCAGTAGTGTTAAATACATTCTGCGTGCTACTAGTGCTCGGGAAGGAAAGATGTGAGATGGAGTTGGGATGGTGATGGGCGATCTGCGGCAGTGAAAGTCTCCCGGTGTACCTCCCGTACGCCCCTACCCTTCAGTAGGCGATTGTTAAGTGCTGCCGCCTAGCGTCATTGTATTTGTTTGAGAACTAGCTTCTTTTTTTTCGACGTTTCCCCACCGTAAGATCCTACCAAAACGCCACTGAGGGTGCTGAGAGGAATTCGTTGCCATAGATGGAGGTACAAAGGCATGGAGAACTCGACTCCGTTCCACTCTTTCCTTCAAGTTATCAGTCTACGGTTTAGTGAAATACTTTTTTCAAGAACTCGCATAAGACATAAGAATGTATGAATTTTAGGTTTCCATGAGCTCAAAGATTCCCTCAATTTAATATCTCTCCTACTGAAATGGCGCTTTATTTGAAACTGATTTGGGCTTTTGCCTAAGTATGACCTGACATGAAATTTAAGGTTTTTCTTAATATCGGCACGATTAAACCAGATTGGAAGCCTTGGCCGACGACCAAAGCATTGCTGTTATGCGGGGATAATTTGCACGGGATTTAAAGGAGTTAACAGTAAAATTATTAGTCACAATTATCTTTAATTGAAGACACCAAATGGACCAAGTACACGTTTCACCGTTTGTCCGTACCTCCATTATGTTAAAAGTTCGAAATTCTTTGCATCGACATTGACATATTCGTGACAGCGATGACCAATGATTTTGGTTCATTTGGTATTTTTTAAATTAATGGCATTGCCATTACTCAATGTCGCTACTAGCGCCTACTCCCGTTGAAATTATCCCCCTGCGCATGAACTATATGTATACCTGTCGCCGGAAATTACGGTTTCACCCAGTATTTAGTAGAAATTGGCAAATATTTAGTTTTGTGATACTAAATTTAATTTCATTATTATCTAAATTGTCCCTCGCGTTTTCAACCAATCAATTTAACGTATATAATCTAAGGGGTGTAGCGGTTAATAATAATTGGGATAGGGTCATCAACCTCTGTCATGTATTTTAAACATCGTGTAAGCGGGTTTTTCATAAGGTCGCGTGTTCTAAATTACGTCGAAAAACAGTAGTGTTGTTTCCTGGATGCTGAATGGGGGCCTCTTTTTCGCGGGCTTGTCTGGGTGCCGCGGCGCGGCCCTATATCATCCGGGGGGCTCGAGCCCCGCGCTAGAAAAAGCGCACCACGCCTGAAATTTTGAACGGAGGGCCTCCTAGAATGACGGAGACCTAGAAAAGAAGGCCTCCTAAGAATATAATGAAGATGCGCCGCGGCGCGCACTTGTAACGGGGACATTTCCAAAAGGTTTTCTTCCTTCCGCGTATCCTTATTGCACCATAACATCGAGGGTTACTAGATTTTATTGGGGAGGTTGTAGGTCTATTTCCGTGATGGCTACACGGAAAACGGTTTAACTTATATACCCCTTTTCCATTCGCAATTTTGTATCAGTAAATCCATTAAATGATGCTCCATGATGGCAGGGCGATGTAAAAAAGGGGATAGGCAATCCTCAGTATCAAGACATGCAACGCGGTGGACCCATAGCCCTCTCTGGACCCAAAGCGCCTAGAGCGCAGGCGCCGAAAAGCTAGATGTACCTCCAGGTCTTTCCCACTTAACTACATCAAAATGGTCTATAGTCAATTGAAACGGTATTATTAAACAGTACCAGAAACGCTGTGTTGCCAGTCAGGACATAAAAAAGGAACAATTCTATCCAAATCCTTTCCTCTAAACATCATAGAAGATAGTCAGTTAGTTTAAAATCCCTGTAGAATTAAGACTTCACGATAACCTCTATTGAAACCTTTGTTGTTATATAGTTTAGCTATTTTGAAGGGCTTTCTGTATGGAAACTCCCTCGGTATACAACAATTTGGGCCGGTAACATTCCTTCATTGGCATATTACATTGAAACCGCTGAAACGGCGCGTTTTGTGTCCCCTATATTTATATGTAAGATTTTCGGAAATTTTCTTTCTTTTCTTCCACCCTTGGGGCAACCGCGTAACCCCGGAAGTAAATACCCCCGTCCTAAGAATTCTCTTATATAGTTCGTCAGAAGTCTCCACCTAGCTCGTATTAAAAAAAAATACACAGAGAATTTTTCTTCTCCCCGGCGCATCGACATGCCTTGAATTTGTTTCTAAACATAAAGAAATTTCATACACGCTTTCCGCATCTTTCTTTCTTTCTTTCTTTTAAGAGAGTTTTGACGTTTTTTTTTCACACGCCGTGGAAAAAAGGCGATCTTCTATTACACCGGCCGGCCGGCCGCTTGTAAATTAGCTAGTTCGAAGAGTGTATAAATATCTACAACGCTTTTACCACCTATTTCCGGTATATTAAAGCACGTGATTTACATTCGGAAATGGTCTGGTTTGTTTGATACAGCTATAGGGGATGTAAACGGAAATATATATAATGCTTATATACTATCAAATATTTGGCGTGTTAACTGTGTGAAATAGATTTTGAAACTGATTGAAAGTAGTGGTGGTACTACACAGGGTATTTCTGAAAAGTCTGGGGTAAATTATGAGGAAGGGGGTGTTCTTTGGGCGATTTTGAGTCGAAAATGTTCTATGACTTTTTGCCGTTCAAGACACCATTCTCAAGTTATGAACGTTGGAGTGTTTTATGGATGAGTGAGAAATTACTTAAGACAGGGATGCGATAGTTTCAGCGTCATAGGTCAAGGGGTTACGGAGATAACGGTGATTAATGAGTATAAGTTAATTTTAAGGTTTTATAAAGATTAAGAAGTGGGATAGATTTATGCAAATTAATTCATAATTATAACAATAAATAAAAGTTCGACATCATTTTAGCAAAATCCCTCATATCGCCTAACCCTTTACTTCCTAGCATGACATCTGAGTAAACGGTTGAAACATTTTTACAGGGGTTACACTTAAAACTTCTTTGATAGTCTAATACCCAAAGGATTGTTTTGAAAATTAGTACCAAACGATAAAGAATTTTTTGTACTTGTTATATTTAACTAACATAAAAATATTCCTAAGTAGATATTGAACCAAAAATCTTTTTCCCGTTAAATTTCTACATTATGCAATCCAATGAAACTTGAAATATTTTGGATGTATCCAACGAAACCTGTTCTGTTTCATTGGATTTTTGTTGGCAATCTATTATTTGAGTCAGTTTTAGAAATCAAAAAAATCTGATTGGTCTGATCGGTGGTTTGTTTCCAATCTAAAAATAGCCCGGGCTACTTTGATTTTTCTGCTTGGCAATGATAGATTCGTCGACTAATATCATTTCGAAGTGAATACTGTTAAGCCATAGGAGCCGGCCATTCTTTAAAAAAAAAACCCAGAAAAAAGTTATACACCGGACAAACCCGTAACGAATGACTGACCAACGTAACTATCACCCATAGATAGAGACGAATGCTACGTAAGGGGGACCGTCCGGGACTGACCCACCCCCTTGGCTAAAAGATAACGGAACTATCATTCAACGAGAGAGAGAGAGAGGAAAACTTAGTGAAAAGTCATTGAACCAAGTCGCTCTGTCCCGAGTTGTATTAGACCATATATGATCTAAAAATTTACGTTGTATGAAATAATGGGCCAAAAATTTTAGTTTTAAACTCTTGGCCTTGCCTGGCAACTTTTGGAGTTGAAAGTTATAGGCGGCAAAATCACACTGAGAACATCCTGGACTTAGTTTATGCCAGACTTATCAGAAACACCCTGTATTGCTGATACATTTTGCTTGTCAACATTGTAGTGATGTGAACTAGGGAACATGTAGGGCGTATCTTTGAACGTTCTCAGGTATTTTATCCGTTAACTCTTTTTATATGTGCCCAAACTTTAAGCCTCATTATGTGATTAAACAGTTAAGCGTTTAGAGAACATACATTTTGGATGTATAGGTACATTCTCTTAAACACGGAGAAAAAGTATACCAGCCTTTTCCGTGATACACGCGGCGTTGATTCCAAATGAGCTCAAAGTGGGTGATAGTGGGTATGCTTATAGAATTCTCATGGCGAACTATTGTTAAGACCGTTTTAACACGTTTAAGTCTTTGGTCCAGCCAACTATTTTTTTTTCATTTAAAATAGCCTTTCACGGGTCCGCCCAGCTTAGTCCGGCACCGTCGAAATGACCCACGACGATTACGTAATCCATTTTTAGAAAAAAGAAAAAAAAATAGAATCTAGCACTCACCACGCCATAGAGGTCAGTGGCTTTTCAACTCCCATCCAACCAACCACCTTCCACCAAAGCGGGCGCACCACCTTTTAGCGATGTCCTTTTTTTGGCTTTTCCACGTATCCACCCACCCCCTCCCTTCCCCCTTACAAGTTTCAACTATCAATGACTTCCGATTGATAATTTTTGGTCAGTCATACCAGAGACTCATCAGCTTTTTTTTTTGGCAATCGGTCATTGGCCCGTTCCGTGGTTGCATTTGAAAACTAGTCAGAGACGTCTTACTATAACCACGGTCGAGTGGCCAGCCTGTGTTAGCCATACAAGTCATTGGGGAGGATTTTATTTTCATCCCCATCTCTCGAACTGGCTCTCCCTAGCTCGACCTTTGATGTATGATGGTCTTCGGGTTCGGCATTTACACAGTTTTTGCCAAAAAACGTTATTAGGGAGGGTTGTTATTAATGATGTTAACGATCAATTCCGCGAGATGCTATAGCGAACGGCCTGAGCTTTTGAAAAAAAAAAAGAAACCGGCCTTCTTTTCGTAACATCCATGACTGAAGGATAATCGGTTGCAGAAGGTTTTTCTACCCCAGAATCAAATTGTCCATTAACACGCGATTAAGGGCCATTTTTATAAGTATTACTTTTATATAAAGGCTCTGCAGTTTAACACGTATCTTTTAATGCTTTAAAAATGTAATTAAAACTATCTTGTCGTATCTTAAATTTTTGTATTCTTTAAGATTTCAAATGCATACAAATACAATATACAAGATTCATTCACTCACCTTTTGACCTCTTGACCTTCGATGCTGAAACTATATAGGCATAGTTTGTATTGAAGTACTGGTAGAGCTTAGACTAGGAAGAATTGAGAACTGTCCCTGAAAATCTTAGAACCGAACTGATAACTTTGTTATTGTCATTGCAAATAAATATGTTTTTCTTCTCTATAAAACTTTTAGCCCATAGATAAGATTACCCCTTAATGCTATAGATCACTATATAGCTATAAGACTTTCTAATGCCGTGAATTGTTTGACTCTAAATACTGTTTTGTGTGTAAATTGCAATATACAGGGTGTTTTTGATAAGTCTGGCATAAATTAAGAGGGATGTTCTTTGGGTGCACGATTTTGAGTCGAAACGTTTCCCTGACATTTTGCCGTCCGGGCCACTGTTTTCAAGTTAAGATTGGAGTGTTTTAGGAATGACCCCTTGTGTCTGAGTTTTTAATTAAATGTAAAATACTCCAATCTTAACTCGAGAACAACAGGGCCTCGGGTTGGATCGAAGAGATCACCATTACAATTCTTATCCTATCTCGTGCATTACGCGGTCGTTGTTATTCGATAGCGTTGTACGTAAAGGCACTTACGTTCAACGTATTATTGGGAAGAGAACGGATTGACGTAATCCCTTTTCTCATAGGCTAAATCTATCTGAGCCCCCTCTGCATAAAGAATCTATAGCAGACATAACACATCACTGATCGACTGACGAAAAGCTGGTAAACTTGAGGTGACAAGAACAGAAAAACCCCCTTTCTCGATCCTTTGCCTGGAAGTTGGACTATACCATATACGACTATACAGACACGTCTGCAGAGCAGACCCTTGTTGAACTCCAATATACTCTAAAATGCGTGGAATAGAACTAAATTATGTTTCTGACAATATCAGTATTTTGATTTTCGTCTTAACCAATGCTGCGAAATAGGTGTAGTTCATCAACGACAGTATTTGAATGTTGTTGGTTTAAGTACAAGAGAAACTCTTGAGGAGTTTCATTGTAGATAAGGCGATTTCATCTACCCGCGATCCCAAAACATTTTCTTCGTGTCTCACTAGCTGACCATGACGTGTTAGTTCCTTCAAAGCTGCAGACGCCTATCGACTATCGAGAGACCTCGCGGTGTTGGAATATACTTGTAAATCCATTGTTACGTCAATGTAGCAACGTTCGACTTGCAATGGAAGGATTAGTATTTAGTCGGGAAGGAGTGCAAAGCTATAATCCCCTAAGGGGTTGGAAGTATTTTCTATATGAATCTTCCAGACTGGCTTTCTCTCGATTGAAGTCTCTATGTGTCGCTCTGTTTACGAGAATCTAACCCAAGCACTTGTTTCGTTTTGTTTGACGTACGAGGCTTTCCGCCCCAGCAGTGTCTCGTGTGTCTACAAGTACAGGTGTTTTTGCTCTGGATCTCCTCTTGATTCGTATACATATTGTCTTACATTTACAAAATTGTTCATACGATGCTTGTTTGCTCTGTCAAAACAAGTGTCTGCCCAGTAACAGATTGTCGCGGTAAGGTTTATTACCGAAAGTGATGTTCCATTGAAAATAGAGAAAAGTAATTAAGTAACTCCTTAAATTAAATGATTGATGTTAGTTTTAAATACAATCCTACAATGTGATAAGAAGAATCGGTACACTTAACATCAGTGATTGAAACGTGCGGACGTTATTACGTAAATGAAGGGGGGGGTCCTCATTTCTGGTCGCCATTTTGGAAGATGGCCGCAGATTGATTGGGAAAAATCTTTCTTAATGATTACCCATTAACAATTAATTAGAATTTCGGTTTTCTTATAGGTAAAGCAGCATGAGTTGCTGGGGTGTTGATTCAGTCATAACCTTTTGTAATTGTGTATTTCGTACCCTTTACCCCCCTTGATTTCATTAGTACGTATAATTTTGAGAAGTGAAGTGAACTGAACCGTCCGACATTATTATCGGGAATAATATCAGCGTGTTATCAAAAATAAATAATCCATAAGCTGAATAAACGTCATGCCGCAAATTGAACCGCCTTAAACATCCTGTTTTTTAAGGCGTGTCTACGTATTAAGATGGTTTTTCCGTTTAACTTTGAGACTTTTCTCTTTCTAAATTTATCCGTAGCGTGATGCGCTAAAAACCGTTCTACTTTCCACGTTAGAAGAAAGAGAGAGAGAGAGAGAGAGAGAGAGAGAGAGAGAGAGAGAGAGAGAGAGAGAGAGAGAGAGAGAGAGAGAGAGAGAGAGAGAGAGAGAGAGAGAGAGAGAGAGAGAGAGAGAGAGAGAGAGAGAGAGAGAGAGAGAGAGAGAGAGAGAGAGAGAGAGAGAGAGAGAGAGAGAGAGAGAGAGAGAGAAAATTCATGGTGCGGGGTAACATCAGGCAGAAATGGTCAGATTTTGATAAGTACTTGGCGAGGAGGGTATGTTGTGGGTCTCCGTTAATGTAACATGATGTAAGAGAGGTTTGAGGGCAACACCCCGTCCGTTCTAGACTTCTTCCTCTTTTCTCACGAAAACGCTTCCCGTCTTAGAAAGAATCTTTGTTTAGGAGCAATACCCTCTGTTCTCCTTTTTCTTCCTTTTTTTCTTTCTTTTTCTTTTTAAAAATGTACCGACTAATAACCATTTCGGGAGAGAGAGAGAAAAAAATTGGTATCTAGTTCAAGCTGCCATCCAGATGCATCTTAAATGAGGTGTCGGACACTTATAAGTGACTTATCATACGAAAGTTTCGTCTTGATTTCATCTCTGGAAACATTTTTAATGGTTTGGTTTTAATTTTCCGTGTAATCTCCATGTTTTTGGCTAAAAAAGTCTGTAAATACCCTAAGTGATTAAAAAACGAAGTTCTTGATCGATAAAATCACAGAAATAGATAAATGAATTGAGATATTATAGTTAAAATCAAAAGAATAGGAAAATTGATTGAGATGTTATCAATAAAATCAAAGAATTAGAAATTTTATGAGGGCAAATTTGTCTTAATTTTCTGATAAATATTGACATATTCGCTAAATCATGGATTCATGAACATAAAGTTCGAAAATATTTCATGAATCGTGAACATTTGAACCTCACAAACCAAGACAAACTCCGGTAAAATCTGAAACCCCAAAACTTCTTTACTCCATCATGGACTATTGAAAATGCAATATTAATTATCCGACGCCTCTGTTTTTAAATTGCGTTATGTACATACATGGTAACTTTTGGAAACCCTCTACTATAGTATCTGTCTTCAAGCACCCCCAACAAAATTGCTAAACCAAAGTCCATGGTCCGTAATATTCATAGACATGTATGGCAACATCCCTTATCTTACCCACTGCCAACTGAAACCGTAGACAAGATCCGTAGAGATATACTCTCACTATCCGCCTTGGAGATACGAAACATTTTAAAGTTAGTTAATTTTGCATTTTAAAATTAAACTAGGCATATAGTTAGCAAAATCCTGGTGCTTTGCGAGGAGACTTGAATAAAGTTTGGAAAATTAATAATAACTAAAATAAATAAAATGGTAAACATGATAGTAAATAAAATAATAAATATGGTTTAAATATAGCAATAAATATAATTCTGAAGAAATAAAAATAATTCTATCATTTTGACAAAATCCCTCATATCGCCTACCCCTTTACTTCCCAGCATTACATCTGAGAAAACTGTTGAAACATTTCTACAGGGGCTTTGAAGAAGGGGTTACATTTAAAACTAATTTCCTTGATTAATATCCGATAGATTGTTTGAAAATTAGTACCAAACGATAGAGAATTGTATACTGATTATTATTACCTAATTCGTTTTGGTTTATATACGGAATTAGTGATATAGTTATTGTTTTTTCGAAAAAATATTTGTAACTCTTTCTGCCCCTAACCCTTCGCTTCCCTGTAGAGCGTTGATGTAAACTGTAAAACATTTCTCCAGGCGTAGCCGTGATAGAGTTAGGAGCGGAAACGAAAACAAATCGGATAAACGTAATATGCTCCCGTACGTGGAAACCGCTGATATCTTAAATTAACCGATACCGGTATCGATTACTGAAACCAATACCGATTTTAACCGATGATTTAAACTCGACGAGATAACAGATTATTTACCAAGATGAAATCATTAAACCATTGAATTTTGAAACTTTAGAGATCGTTTCTATAAGCAATAACCTATATCGTAAATTAACTAATCTATATCTATATAAATCAAAGTCCTGACTGACTGACTGACTGACTGACTGACAGACTGACTGATAATCAACGCCCAGCCCAAACCGCTTGCCCTAGAAGGCTGAAAATTTGCAGGAACGTTGCTCATAAGTAGTAGGCGCGTACTAAGAAAGATTTTTCCAATCCGCCGCCATCTTAAAAAATGGCGCCCAGAAATGTAAAAAATATTCTCTATGCAATTAAGTACGCGCGTTTCAACCGATTTCACAAATATTTAGTACACTGGTTTGCTTTAACCTTAAGACGGGCTGAATGGTCTTTCGGGTTCGATTTTTCGCCATCTTTTTAAATGGCGGCCAAAAACTTAAAAACCCTTCTTTGTGGAATAATGTCCGCGTGAAAAGTAATAAAAAATATCCCGACGGGCTGACGGACTGTGCCGAGTGCCTTCGCTCCTAGGGTGCTACAAAAATATTAGTCATCAGTAAAATCTACACATTCTTTACATCATTTTAGATGGAAGTTCTTATTACACGCGAGCGACGCCGCGGGTAACGGCTAGTGTCGATATATATCGAAGTTTTACTGGAACCTATACCGATTTTAATTGATTATTTAAACTCGACGATATAACAGATTATTTATACCCCAAATTAAACCGATATCGACCAAATATCAACCCATTAATCGACCAGTAAATTAAGCTCGAACCGATATATCAGTTAAAACGGTACCATATCGGTCACCGATACCGATAAAATATCAATTTGTGCCCATAACTCTATCAGTATGTCCAACCCGACATGAACAGAGTATAATCGAAGTGACGACATTGAATGAAGCCTTTCCTCGGACACTATTATGGAAAGTTACTTTTATCTAGTTACAGCAACATCGATTATTCCATAGTTCTCAAATCCCTCGAGTCTCTCTCTCTCTTTCTCCTTAACAAGAAGACCTTTTTTTTAAAAAAAAAATTTTCCCTCGTAATTCTTCCTTGGCTATAGTTGCAAACCTGAGTGGAAGGAAGGTGCGCATGGCATGGTCTTCTATCTTCTCTATTTTCTCTAAAACGTTAAATCCGACTCTAATGGCATAGGCACGCTTTCTTTGTCGGAGTAAAGCTCACCTCACCAGCTCGCCTTGCCTTGCCTCCCTGAGTCCATTGCTTTCTACCAAAGTTTTCAGTATAGGATAATATATAGGGAAGGAAAATAAAAAAAAATCGGAAAAAAGATAAGAGATTTTAAAACAGCATCATATTCACTATAAAGTCGAATTGATCGTATGGAATGGATGTTTAGAGCCGGGGATGAATGTGTATATATAAAAAGTGGAATTTGGTATTCCTTTGGAGGAGGGTAAGAGGAGAGAGAGTGGAGGTTCTCTCTGACTGCCGAGCGGTCCGGCGGCGTTTTTTCGACCATATTCCCGCGGCTTTTCTAAGGCGGTATACTCTCGCTCTCTCTCTCATAGCTGTAGCCGCCTTCTCCTCCTGGATGGACTCTTCTTGGATTTAACTAACTCGAGGAGTGTCCAATAATTAAATAACAATCGTATTACCGAATTTATTTATTTTTTTCTTGACCATTCTTCCAAAAACAATCTTTTAAAATTTTGCTTAGAAATTCTTTTTTCCTGTAGTTTAGTTACAAAATTTGTTTATTTTTATTAAAAGTTGTAGGAATGTTAATTCTTTTTAATATCGAAAGCTTAAGATGTTTCCCATAAATTAATGAAAAACTTTAATTTTTTACCATAAATTCATAGAAAACTTTAATTTTCTACCTTAAATTAATGCAAAATTCTCAACTTTTACCATAAATTCATCGAAAAATTTCAATTTCTACCATAAATTAATCCAAAATTCTTAACTTTTGCCATAAATTAATGGAAAACTGTAAATTTTTATCAAAAATTCGTATAAAGTTTTTAATTTTTCGTAAGGTTTGATTCTTTGAAATGTGTTCAAGGTGGCTCTTTTTGACGTTTCTGCAGACACTTAGCATTGTTGGCACATCCCTGTCCCCCAGATTTTGAAAGCCCTTCCTTTGATACTGATTACGAGTAAATTGAATCTGAGCGTGATTATATCGCCTTAATTCCTGAGTGTAGACCTAAGAGTAAAACAAAAAAGTCCGTATGGTTAATTCCTCCAAGGCATGCCTGGCGCATCCTCTTGGCGTACAGTCTCGATCGTCATGCTGTAACTTCGCGTACGGGGTCAGTGTTCACCGTAACGCAGTAACGTATAGGGTATGGTTGGAAGAACTACGTATATAGTTTGTTCAAACTTAGTAACCAGTGGTCCTTGGAGCTCCGCAACGTGGACATTCCTCCTGGCAACCCAGCAGGCTTGGGAGCAAGTTGCTTAATACTAATACGTAACCCTCGTTACGTACGCGGGGACGAAGCAGATATCCTCTTCAGCATCCATGGGCCCAGGGTACACTCATCTATCACGTCACGGAGAAACCAAGGTCAATGACCGATCCTCCACCCCTCCCCTCCTTCATCTACAACCCCCCCCCCCCCCCCACCCCAAACCCGCCCGCGCCCACCGACCCCTAACGAACAGGGGCGAAACAATCCACTAGACCCCTACCAACATTTTCACTAAAAAAACCAGCGAAAATTTCCTGTACTCTTGAAGGATACCATACGTATTTGGAGCCGAATTAAGCAAAATAGGCAAATTAGCCTAAAACATAATCAGTTCAAAATCACCACCTTTTCTTAAGGAAAGTTCGCTATTTCTTTGTTAAATATTTCACGAAAAGGTTTATCATTAATTTTACCTTTTCTCAAATATTTTCGATTTTCAAATATCACAATAGTAACTTTTCATAATTTCAAGTATTTGAAACTATACGTAAAAGTTATACGATATTTGAATTTCCACTTTTCCATTTCAATTACAGTTTACTTCGGCTCCCAAATTCGAACGGAATTTTTTAATTTTTTCTTATATTCCTGATCTCAAGAAGTTGTCCCATGTATAATAATAAAAAAAATCATGTGGTGTGTATAGTAACATTAACGCATGCGCACGCGCGATTCTTTTTGTAGTCTATTGGCGCGGAATGGTTTTCGGAGAAACACCACACCGGGAATCTTTTTACTTTTTTTTTTACTATTATCACGTGATGCGATTCCATTTTTACCACACGCGTTTACGTCACCTCTAGCAGACGACCAGCGGGTCCTGGGTATATAGGCTCTTTGTCCGGGGGACCTTTTATATTTAAGACGTAAAAATGACGAATTAGTTTTCGATCGGTGCTATACTGTCTGTATATACCCGTATACTTCACTCCTGGCAGCGTGCCACGCTATAGGGAATGTATTTCAGTGGGTCGTCTGACGTCACGGAAGGGACGACTCTACTGACCGCGATTATTATGTAGGAAAGTGTAACTCATGGGGACGTTTTTGATGTCTTGTTAACCGTCAAAAGTATAAAATGAATCCCCCGTATAGATGTCTTCGCAACAAAACATTCAATCAAAGTTAATACATTTAAAAAATGGCGTGAATTGAACTCCATCCTCATCTCTTCATAAACGCGCTTGATTGGCCATATCAGGTGATATCTGTAGGTGCTTAAGCTATACGTTCTTGCAGCCTACGAGGCCGGAGTCCAATGAGTTGGTCTTAGAGTTCGAATCCCATAGGTTTACTTCCGGTTTTTAGGAGATACGTTAAGGTCTTTTTAATTTTGACTCGCATGTGCAATGACCCATTATATGGTTATGGCAACTAACTGAGGTAATGACCCTTATTTGTACTTTGAAGAAGTAACCCAACATATCGACAGCAACTTAAAATTTATTTATTAGCGAATCGAATTCGAAGCAGCGATTTCAAAAAGAAAATATCGTGGAATTGCCGACACTCTAACCATGCAATTGAGCTATAGCTTTAGAGTTTAAAAATTTATCGAAAATTATGTACAAAAATGTCCCAGTAAGATCTTTCAAGTGTAACACCAGGAAAATCACAGTAACATTTATGTTTAAATCCGAATTTAATTGTTTTAATTGCTTAATGACGTTTGTGAGGACGCTGAATTAGAAAAAGACGACACCCTTTTCGTCGTAATGTCGTGCACATCGAATTGTTGCGTGTACACTATACGTCATGCACTCGGAAAACGGACAATAGTCAATCGTCTCCTCAGATGTTTCTCCATTTCCGCATCTTTCACTGTTAAATTCACTCCAGGCTAGCCACGCTGGCACTCAGAATGTAGCGAGCTAAGCTTTACAAGGGCTCGCGCGTTCCCGGGGGCTATCTCTCTTCTTCTCGATCCACTTCCTCCTCATCTTCATCCTCATTTCTTCTTCGTCTGGAAGCCGGGGAGTGGGGAGGCGTTGGAACTACGGATGAAAAAAAAAGCGCCCACCCTATTGCCTAACTTTCAAAAAATTCTACTCTAGCTCCCCGTTGGTAAAAAACGTCTCTAAAAAGGCCACTTTTTAAATCAGACTTTCACTATATCCCTCCATGGGTCTACATCGTATTAGAAAAAAATGGTATAAAAAATTAGACCCCCCCTTGCTCCCCTTGAACCCCCCAAAAATCCCCCTGTTTCATTCATGTCAATGACCTTCTCTGTACGGCATCCAGGCTTGTAGGCATTCTTCGTCCAGTTCTAACATCTAGCCAAATTTTATACATCTCCTGGCATTAAGTTTTACTTTGAATCCGTACATATAGATTGGGTTTGGTTGATGCTGGGACGACGGGCTTATGAGGGTGATTAGATGAGATGTCCTTTTTTTGATTCGTCTATCTCTTCGTTATTTGAAAATTAATATTTCTTGGAGCATATTACAGAGTTTGATAAATTAATGTAAAAACTTGTTCTAAAATGTTTTGTAGTCTAGAACTCTTAACGCGAGAAAAATCGTAAACGCTTCGCAATTTTAATTTCGTACAAAATCTTTTTGAAATTTGTGTACTTAACGAACTTAAATGTGCAGAACGTTTTTAGTTCAATGGCGTTAGGCTTACACGTTTTTCGGTTTGTTTTTCAAACTATAGCCATATACTCTACTTTGTCTATACCTTATCCTAGGTAGAAATAACTTTAAAACGAAACTGTACAACTGATTTCGGTCTTAATTTTCTAAAAAAAAAATACATTGATTAGTGATTACAATTCTCACATTTTACTAAGGCTTTAATATAAATACTTCAATTTCTATTGATAAGATTCCGATTTCTGTGTTAGGACGACAGGTAAAATGTAAACAGGTAACTCTGTGATCTCTTGAACACCTTTAGTATCATTGAACCAAATTTAGATATGATATGAACAATTAAGACTTAGAATTAACTAATTACTTTTCTTCACTGCTACTTTAGTTTGTTAGAAATTGCGAATACTGCAGGGGATTTCAATACCACTATCAGATGCATTTAAGACATAAACCGAATTTCATTGGATGAAAGACTTAATTGTATTGTAAATTAATTCAATGATTAACCTGAATCTTAATTATTTGCCACTTTACTCACACCCAACTCTGAATTATTCAATATTTTTTATCGAATCCTTTAGGGACAATAATATTATCTATGCAGGATTTGATGATAAGGGTTTATAACTTGATGTATTGGTTTTAGGGTAAATTGCAACAACTTGTTTCGTGTTAGGGGTATAGGCGTGGTATATCCTGTCCATGTATACCATAGTCTTCCAGGATTACGTATAAAAACCCTGACCCTGAACACGGCGCCCGCCATTGTGAGTTTTTTTTTTCTTCTTTCTGGGCTCCATGATTGGGAGAGAGGGGTATAGCCTTATGTATATATAGTACCATAGTACCCCGCGTGTTTGGTGTAGGGGATTTTTTTCTTACCAATACGCTGTTGATCTAGGCCTACATTTTATTATAAAACGAGTGACGTAAAAAAATGAAGTAAAGAGTGCCAAAGGCTATATTTAGAAGGTTCTTCTATGCCCCTTTAAAATGTTTAAGCCGTTCTGAAGTAACAAGCCTGGCAAAAACCAGGTATAATTTAGTTTTACCATTTATTTAAGATGTTACAGTACAGTAATTGAGCATTATATTCAATAATCCGCCATTTTTTAAGATGAAATTAAGCTATTTTGAACCAAAATTTACTCTTATATAGCCATGTGATATTGTAAACTTGAATACAAAATTTCAGTTCAGTGGCTAATTGAAAAAATGCAACTGGTGTTTGCAATGTTTCGTTCACTTTTTTCCCAACCTTTTTTCAAAATGGACCCTGATTTAAACCAAAATTTATATACTTCCGCTATATGACATAATTAACTCGTATACAAAATTTCAGTTCATTTGCTTAAAAACTACGGCTGGCATTGCGTCTGGAAGTTTTGTATTCTTTACTATTTCGGCCGCCATTTTCCAAGATGGCCGCCGTTTATAACCAACCAAATTTATACACCTCTACTAAATAGTTTCATAAACTAAAAACAAAAATTCAGTAAAATTACTTGAAAATTTTGGAAGGCGCCTGGAAGTTTTGCTTAAATCACTTTTCCGGCCGCCATTTTCCAAGATGGCCGCCGATTATAACCAAAATTTATACAGATGTGTAATAAAGTGTAATAAAAGAATATATAAAATTTCAGCTAAATCAGTAAATATTTACGCCAGTTATCGCGTAAGGAGCAACAAGATGTAAACACGCTTAATAAAAAGGTGCATTTTTAAACATTGGAGCAATCATGGGTTTTACCTTGCAACTTTTGGGGTCGAACCTAAATAAAACCCATAATGCATTTCCTTATAAAGAAAACCATTCCAGATTTTTTTCTTTCCCCCTTTTTTTATCCCGAGTTTTTTTAGTTAAATATTTTTTCATTATTGAAGGGAATATAGCGACGACAAAAAATATCTGTCGGGTTAGACGACGTTCCGATTTTAAAGAATATCAGTCTCTCTCTCTCTCTCTCTCCTTTCCGCTATAGAATATAAGGGTTTTCCGCGTCTGTCGCGAAGGATCCGCCGTTTTTCGAGTGGGTTCAAAGGCCTGCCATATGCAAATCTTTTTCCAAAAGATTCCAAAACTTGGATCCGACCGAAAAACCTCTCTTAAAATGTTGGAATTTATAATATGGAAAAAAAGATTTGTGAGATTTATTTTTTTATTTCATATACCGTAGTTTAAAGGGATAGCAGCCATAAGATTTTGATAAATTATACAGTATATTACATTAAAATATGTGTAATCATATTGAAAATAGGTTTTGTTATTAATTTTAATATCGGAAGTATTTTGAAAAGGTAAATAAGTATGTTCACAGCCCGTAATTTTATTGGCTAGTGATGTCATTCTTTTGAATTGGTATTTTATTCTGCGCTGTGTTGAGTAGCCATAACTTTACCAACAAGATGGCATCATAACTGTTCAGTTTTTAAAGCAACAAACGGGTCCATTATCATCCCTAGCATTCTGGCTTAGCTAATGTGTAGTTGAAAAGCCATCTTTAAGGAGCACCAACGAAGGGTTTGAATCGCACACGTTACAAATGACTGATAACACTTGTCCGCACACTATCTAAAATGTATCCGAATGAAAATCGTTCAATATAAACTTATTCAACCGTTTTATACACTACTACTACTATCCCTTTAAAGGGACTCCGGGTTTGTTCGTTTTGATGTATTCAGTTTGGAGTGTTTTGCACTTTTTTCGAAACATCCATGGATGGCTGAAAAATTTGATGGCGTTGAATAATAATGATGTTTCCCATCCGTGTTGGAGGTCCCCGTACGCGGTTGCTTGTAAGTTTTTCCAAGAAAATATGTTCGAACATGTTCACGTTCTGAATGTTTCTTCTTAAACGTGTTTCAATACGCGATTTGCGGTAATTTCGAATAATTTTGGTAGAGCTGTAAATGAAAAAATTAGGCAGGAATGTCATCTTCACTGCTTACGTATTGTAGACTTTGTTACTTTACCACAGAACATACATAGTTTTCAGATTGGAAGGATTTATACCATTTACACCAGGAGACCAGGCTTTTGACTCCCTGGTCTCCTTGTGTAACACCTGAAGCCATGGTCTCTTGTGTAAATTGGTATGAATTCTCCTAGTCTGTATTGGTTAAGTAAGGTGACCTGAAAACCCCATTGAAAATCTTTGGTACAAACAACCCATAGCCAATAAAACTTGTTTTTTCCGGGTCGCTGTAATAAATAAGTGTTTACACTTATTTGTCAACTCTTGTTGGGGACCACCTTGAAATGAAGGGAGTTCAGTTCTTTGTTAAAAAAAGGGCACAAGGGACCGTGAGAAGGGTTTGAACCTGATGCACTTTTAGGTCTCTGCACGCACCTATAGTGGTTAGAGCTAACCCGTAACCTAGTTCTTGCTTGTTTATGTCCACGCTAAATTCAAACGATTCCTGCATGGTGTTGCCAGTGTTCAGTTTGTAAGTTTATAGCCACAAATTCAAACCATAAAACGTATACTGTCCATCTATGGAATGTAGTGAACTAAAGAAATCAGTTATATTGATTGAAATGAAGTTTTTTTTATCATAAATTAAGGGGGATGTTCTTTGGTGGCGATTTTGAGTCGAAAATGTTCTATAACATTTTGCCGTCCGGGCTTGCTCTGTTTTTCAGTTATGATTTGAGTGTTTTAGGGATGGCCCCTGCAGTTTCTTAATTAAATTTAAGGGGTCATCTGTAAAATACTCAAATCTTAACTTGAAAACAGTGGCCCTTGTAAATTAAGGGTGATCTCCCGAAGAACATCACCTTTAATTTACGTCAAACTTAGCAGAAACACCCTGTAGAATTTGAACTTTAAAACGGTAAAGGCCAATTATCTAATGAAGAAATTCAAAATATTTAAATGATTTATTTCCTTATTTCCCAATGTGATAAATAAATATACAGGGTGTTTGTGAAAAGTCCATCAATAATGAAAGGGCGTATTTATTGGGCCATTTTGAGTCGAAAATGTTCTATGACATTTTGCCGTCCGAGCCACCGTTTTCGAGTTATGATTTGAATATTTTAGGGATGACCCCTTCATTAAATTAGCGCTGTCTTTCAATTTCTTAATTAAATTTAAGGGGTCATCCGTAAATTACTCCAATCATAACTTGAAAACAGTGGCCCGAACGGAAAAATGTCATAGAACATTTTCGACTCAAAATGGCCCAATAAATACGCCCTTTCATTATTGATGGACCTTTCACAAACACCCTGTATAGATAAAGTAAATGAAATAAACGTGTATGATTCCGGTTGGTTGTTATTTAACAACTGTTTCGACACAAAATATATTCTACAGGGCCGGTAGGCCCTTGTAGATATGACTTGATACTCTTTTGTAACGTTAAAGCAAAATTCACATGCTTTTACCATTTTTCCTATGGAGATTAACATGGGGTTTTTCGTGATATTTAGCCACCTCTAACTGAAAAACTAGAGCGAAGTTACTTTTCGGAATACTCTTAATTTAACAATTATGTATTCAAGGTGTGCTATCGGCTAGTTTAATTTAAATCAATTAACTCAAAGTATGTTAATTTTAGTTAATTCTGAAAGTACGTCAAAATTACTTTTGAGTCAGACTATCTAGCAGTAGACGCTGACAGATTACTTTACTATTTCATCCGAGCTTGAGCACCTTTATATGTATTTTCTAATTAACTGTAGCACCCTTAATAAGAAATAGGTCGTTATCAGGTCGAATTTTCGTCTAGAAAAGTAATTCAGGTAAATAATTACAGTTAACAGAGGTTTTTATATCATTGAAAGTAAGTTTTTGAACGTTCTTTACGGCCAAGGCTTAAGTTGTATTTTAGTTTGTCTATGTAATATAGTATTTATATAGTCTTTCCCCTTTCAAGATAAAAAAAGCTCATTTCCAGCTCTGTATTCCAAAAATACGCAGTCTGCTTCGTTTCCTGCTACAAACAAATATATGAGGACTGAGGTATACAGGGTTTTATTATTTGTTAATCTCACCAAAATGCTACTAATTGTGAAGGTGTGTGATATATTTCCTTAAACTAAACCAATGTAGAGGAATTTCCATGTTTACATCAGCACAGATTCTCTCAACGTAACCACGTTGGAAACGGAGAGTTACGTATGAGGTATACTGGGTTTCATTATTTGTTAATGGTTTAGAAATCAACGGTAGTGTTTTCACCCTGTGAAGAATTCAACTTCAAAATATTACAGGAAAGATCACAAAATGTTCAATGTGTTTTCCTACGGCAGTTAAAAGAGTGGTGTATAGGTTACTGGTTAGCGCAGTTCACTCAACATTCTCATTTGAGGACAGGTATACGCGGTTTCATTATTTGTTAATCTCACTAAAATGCTACTAATTGTGAAGGTGTGTGATATAATTCCTTAAAACTAAACCAATGTAGAGGACCAGATTATTCGTTAAAACAATTTTGGTCCTATTGAATCAGTTATACTGTGATGTTACGTTATCATTTTATAAACTATTTGTTACCAACAATGGATTGTTTAATTCATAAGTAACAGTGGTGCTGGTTAATCCAGGAGGACAGTGTCGTTATATAATTTAATTAGTCAAATAATTTTCATGTTTACATCACAGATTCTCTCAACGTAACCAAGTTAGAAACGGAGGGTTACGTTGTTTGCTATTTCCACAGTCCACGTTGCCGTTTGTTTATTGGTTTAAATTGCTATGAATTGTATAGGTATTTGATTTAATTACTGGTATTCAAGCTAAACTATAGAATAACATCATTCATTAACATATTGTATAGATAATCTTTACCACAAACCTAGCACAGGATATGATAAAAATTTAACGCAATGTGTTGGAAATAATAAAAAACTCCTCTAAACATTAGAGTTAAGGTGAATTATTTATTAAAAGTCATTTTATAAGCTTAATGAGCACTGACGACAAGTTAATTTCAACGTAATTAAGTGTAATTAACGTGAAATTAAACCCCGAATGTACATTTTTTTTTGGATGAAAACTCAGATAACTCTTAAATGATGTCCTTGATTAAGATTGTATCTAACCAAGCCGTTGGTAAAGCCCCATGTTTTCTCTTTCACACTTAAGCTAATTTAAATTATCTCGAAAGCACCTTAATAGGCGCGAAATTCAAAAGTTTAGGGTAAAATAAGAATCGAAAACTCCACTAAAAATTGCAATTAAGGTGAAGTATACATTTAAACTCATTTTATAGCCTAAATGTACACTGCCAAAACACAATCCTACGTTAATTTTAACTCAATTAAATATAATTAACGTGAAATTAAACCAAAATATACATTTTTGGATAAAAGCTCAAATAACTTTTAAATAAACTGTTTAAACTACCCAAAAGTTTAGGGTACCATAATGATGAATATATGGCAAAAATATTAAACTGCACTAAACATTGCAAATAGGGTAAAAAATTCAAATAAATTTTAAGCTTAATCCACTCTCACGAACCACGCTCAAATTAAGATTAAAACATCACAAGTTTTTCGTACAGCCACAGTAGTTTCCTATTTCACTTTCAAATTAATCTAAATGATCATTAAAATACATCAAAAGCGCATACATTAAAATTTTAGGGTAATTGCAATTTAAGTTAATATTTTATTGAAACTTTTATTATAAAATAAATCCACACAAGATAAACAAGATAAGCCGTTAAATTAAACTCAATCAAGTATAATTAACCTAAGAAAAACATTAACATGTACAAAAATGGGCCAAGCCTCGCTTCGTGCCCTCTCCGCCCTAAAAAGTTCTGAGATCCCATGTAGAGCCAAGTCTGCCTTTTGTTCCCATTCAATCGCCAATTGAACAATTATGTTATAAATTAAGTCCTTTTCCTAATTAATAACCAATCTTCTTTGACTCTATCATTATTATACATCTTTGTTCGTATCAAAAATATCGTGACTTGGCAATCGCAAGTAAGTAATATTAAAAGGAAGTCGAAGGGATATTAAAATCGTTTATGGTCGAGGGGATATGTACAAGTTTATAAGATGAGTCATGCACAACCCTATGTACAAATTATATGGTGAGTTATGCATAACCCTATTTACAAGTTTATAAGGCGAGTTATGCATAACCTTATGTACACCTGCGCTTGCCAAGTCACGATATTTTTGATACGAACAAAGATGTATAATAATGATAGAGTCAAAGAATATTGGTTATTAATTAGGAAAAGTACTTAATTTATAACATAATTGTTCAATTGGCGATTGAATGAGAACAAAAGGCAGACTTGGCTCTACATGGGATTTCAGAACTTTTACGGCGGAGAGGGCACGAAGCGAGGCTTGGCCCATTTTTGTACATGTTAATGTTTTTCATAGGATCTCACTTCTTTTTGTAGACCCTCTCGTTATACTTCGGTAGTTATATTAAAACAAGACCCTCTCGTGGTACTTCGTTTGCCAATATAATCGCTAACGTTTGTCCCTATTTACGCTGAATTACCCCTTTCGACCCGCAGAGAATATGCAATAAAGATTGTACGCGATATCCTAATAAAAGAATGTAGCATCAGTTACGACACATTTCTATTAAACTACTACTCCTATTAGCTTTAATATATATTTAACTTTCGGTTAACTTTGGACCATTACGTCCTTTCATCAAGAACACACACTATTTCTGTTGAAAAGACGGCAGCGCCATCTAGTTTTAAAATAAAGAACTAAAGAACAATTTTATAAAAAATTCGGGATGTTTTAATTTTTCTGTGCTTTATAAAATAAATGAAAACTAAATCCTGAATTTTAAGTTTCTATCTCCTCTAGAAGTACCTTAGAATTTTGATGATCGGTGAGTGAGTGAGTGAGTGACAAAATAAGGTAAATTTCACCTGCGATATTTCGAAAAGCATATAGGGTAGGAACTTGAAATTTGGAAACAATAGCTAGGATTGACAGTCCTCGCGGCAAGCAAAATTTCAGACTTTCACCTATACCCATCACGAAGTTACAGTGGGCTTAAAAGTGCCACGAGTTGCTTCGAGAAAAGGATGTCAGTGCTCGACTTGGCTGGGAGCACGGCAGTGCTCCCAGAATGTGAAAGATTCGTGTTTTGGGTAAATTCATGGATACCTTATAATTAAACTAACAAATCTTTCACCCAGCCTCCATTTTCCTGTTTAATTCTTACGATTAATTAAATTGTCATTTAAAAGCTTTTTTCCCCATTTTGAAAAGAGAGCCATTGAAAAGGCGTGATATTTAAAAGTTTTGGGGCAAAGTAGTGATTGTTCTGCAAGAGTCAAACAGTCACTCCTCTAAAGTTTGCAGAATTTCTTGTTCAAACTCGTATAATAAACTGAAATAACACTAGTAAAAGAAGATAAGCCGTTAATTTCAACTTAATGATCATATTTAATTAAAATTAATCGAAAACAACAGGTTTTTTTGGGTAACTATAGATAACCCTTAACTGAAATAACAAAATAAGATTAAACTACGCCAGTTGTTCTTTCAGCCTAAATGTTTTCCTATTTAACACTAAAATTAATTACATTATCACTATAATGCATTAATAGGCTCCAAACACAAAATTTTAGGGTAAGGAATGTGTCAAAATGAAACTTTTCCATTTAAATTTTAATATATCATTAGCATAGTTCGCCAAATCACCAGCAACAATTTAATCTGGCAACATTCAATGTAATAATGTTGCCAATAAAACAAGGGCGTCTAGCCCATAACTAAGCCATATCACTAGCCATCTCTCGCTATCCCTAATTCAATAAATTTTCTTCTACTGAAATACCACCTAGCATACCAGTCAAGTGGGGGGAGCAACAGAAAATTTTAAAGCACAGTCTTACGATAAGTCTTGGAATTTGGGCCTCAAATTACAACCTCTAATCGAATCCGTTTGGTACACATCAACGTCAACGTAAATGTTCAATGTGATTACCATTGTGGTGCAGGCACTCTTCATCTGTCCATGTCTTTCAATTACTTTACAAGCAACGAACTCATGACGCAGGAAGTCCAAGTAAATGCCTTCAGAGATTTTCTTATCAAGAAAAAGGGTCCGATAATTTGGTTTCCAAGAATGCCCTCCCAAAAATGCACGTTATGAAGGTTTAAGGTACCATCCTTAAATAGCCTCGTCAGAGAACAGTACCTTTCTAAAAATAATGGATCGGCTTCAATTAGTTCACGCAAAGGTTTTGCCGTTTTGGGTAATCCTCGTAAACATCATGTTCAATTTTCCCTGGTTTGAATACACTGGCATTTTGCTAAAAGACGAGACTAACTAATTAAATTCGGTCCTAACTGCTACGTAACGACGATTAGTTTTCACTACGGCCTTTTTTCTCGGTTCCTCAGACAACTCGGACCTTCTGCTTCAAAGTCATTCCCAAAGAAACCTTTATGTTTTCTTTATTTTGTTCATAGTTTAAGGTTAGGGGGCCAACCTTTATTACAATGGTTTCTTTTTTCGGTATTTGTGCCTTTTTAACAGGCGTATTGTTAAAATTGTAACACTACAGAAATTGTATTTCAAATGGGACCGGCAATACCGCAACGCTGAGCCGAAAAACTGGATGGTAATTGTTTGGACCTATAGGGTCAGGACATTGGAGGACCAAACATACCGTGGTGTCACGTGTCGAATGTTAAAGCGACCTTCACCACTATACATACTATGATCTGCTGCTCAAGCTGACAATCTTTGAAAACTCAACTTTGAGGAACTTCCGGTCTTTTTAGATATAAAGGGGCTTTCAGTGTCGCTAAGTAGTAGAATTACAGTAGTTGGTCTCGTTTCCTAGCAAAATGCCAACTTATTCTAACCAGGAAAAATTGGGCAGCAAGTTTATTTTGGGTGAAGGTCGCGGTAACATTCAACCATAGAGAATTTTACACATGTGTAAAATTCTCTCTGGTTCAACTAAAGGTAGTGCTTTATGCCGAACGGTCTCCACACCGACATTTGGGTGCGAGGACTTTCGTCATTTCGATAGTGCAATATCGTGAACGTAGAAGAGACTGTATAGTCTGTAATGAGGATACAGACTTTGACATCGTAGAAAGTTTTGAAGCCAATCTCATGCTTGTAGTAGAGCGGTGGAACAAGAAGTTGCACTAAGCCATTCTACTGTTCGTGCCAGTTTACAAGGGCATTACTACAGGCATAATCATATCCCCCTACATCAAGCCTTAACGGACGAGAAGTACCTAAGACGGCAATACCATTAGTCTTGCCATGCGTCATGAGTTTAGTGGTTGCAAATGTAATGCAAGACACGGACAGTCATCTGGAAGAGTGCCTCAACCACAATGGTAGACACTTCGAATATTTACGTTGAGTTGTTTACTAAACAGTTTAGAGGTTGCAATTTGAGGCCCAGGTTCTAAGACTAATCGTAGGACTGTGCTTTAAAATATTTTGTTGCATTCACGCATATTCTCCTGTATTCTTTGTGTATCTTGCCACTCGTTGTCACTTAAATACAATAAAACATGAATTCTAAACATTTATTTACACCCTGTATAATTTAGCACGACATCACCCGTTGGCAGTATTGGGGGTTGTACATAAAGGAAGCTGTTGGTCTGATCTCGACAACACTGTATATGTATACAGTGTACGAAACAAATATTTTTCTTCCATATTTCAAATACCGTCGTTTTTAAACTTTTCATAAATAAAGTACAACACAATATGCTTATATAGACATCGTCTTCAAGCTCTTCTACTCATGATGCATTTCCTCAAAAATTCTCATTGATATATGTTTAGAGTGTACACAACAAATAAAAAAATTTATTCTACATTTCAAATACTGTCATTTTTGAACTAACTTCATATATAAAGTACAACATTATATGCTTTTCGAAAACTATGTTATTGGATATGAGTTCATATAATTAACTATACTTAAGTACTTCTTTAAGCTATTAGAAATAGATCAACCCCAAATGTATGTCGGTACAAAAAACATGAAATTATTCAAATTTTAATTACATTAAGACTGAAGGGACAGATATTATAAAAAAACGTCTTGGTTTGGACCAAGGCCGAAAAAACAAACGATATGTGTGAGGTTTATCAGTTGACTGAAGTTTCAGATATTGCAATTTCTTTTTAAATTACTTTTATTCCTTTAATCCTTAATCAATATTTAATTCAATCAACTTATTTTTACTGTTAATCGATCTATTCCCTCTAAATTAATTTCAAAAATTACATATCTACGCTTTTTCAAGAATAATTCCATTTTCCGAAAACATTTTATCATGAAATTAATTATTTTGAAGGGATTTCGTGTCGATGATTACTAAGTTGGAAGCACAGTTTTAATTCTTGTTGCCTTGACAAATTTTCAAGTTTGCACCAAAAAAGTTTAAATCTGTTGTAAGTTGCTGGGAAGACTGATGTCAAGAAATTATGATAAAGAATTTATTTTGCTCAAACTAATTTATAAACATATGTTGTCTACTTAAGACAAAGCAACAACCTCGGTCCTGTCTTGTTTCTTTTAGTAGGTAGCTCTCCTTGTATGCACTGGAAAAATATGATATCGGTGTAAATATAACCAAAGGAAAGGGTAAAGTTTACATAAAAAGAAATACTTCTCAGTTCCGATGACTTGTTATTTCCTGAGGAAATAAAATGGTTGAACACATCATACCTTACCAGAACTGCCATGGACCGATCGTACACAAATTACATAAGGAGAAACTAAAACACTGGGGCGATGCCGCCATTGGGGTCTTCTCCCTCTCGCCTAGAAGCACCGCTAGAGGCAGTGCGAGTTGACTTTCCTCCCGCCTGTAGTGAACTTTGGCACCGTCTGACGATGGCCCTTGGTGCAAGGAAGAATACCCCAACGGTCTCCTCGCCCCTGTGTGTTTTCGGAAATGGTCTCTACGCCTGATAAAATCATTCCGCGTAATACGTAACCGGTGTACAAGCAGGCCCGTAGCCACGGGGGGGGGGCACCAGGGGGCAATGCCCCCTCAAAAATATATCCTGCCCCCTCAAATAAGATTTCGGTTTGCCCGTAAATGCCCCCTCAAAATTTTCCAATGCCTTCTTATCAAACTAACTTTGCCCCTGTAATGAATATTTTCATTTTGATACACAAATATTCAAGCTATTTAGAATGTATATCAACATATTTTAGACTTTATTGTCTTTACTTGTGTATATTCCTGATACACTTGGATTTTTTTACTTGATATATCCCTGATTCATTTGTATGTTTTAAATTCACTTTTGATATGTATCCCTGCTATATGGAATTTTTAGCTTTTTGTGGTTATCCTTGATATATATCGCTTGTTTTGTCATCCAGGACCAAAATATTATGTCGGGGTACAGTGAGGGGTCGGACGTTTTGGAAAAAGTGTTCGGGATTTTGAAATCCAATTTGATTTCTTCGGATTCCGTCGGATTTCGTTTGATTTCAGAATTCGATAAAATCCAATGAATTTCATCGAATTTTGAGATTTTTCCCGTGATTTCGACGGATTTTGCGATTTCTTTGGATTTTGGATTTCGTGAATTTTGTAATGGATTTCACGATTTCTTTACTGATTTTGTTTCTGATTTTGTGATTTCGCTTCTGATTTCGTGATTTTTATGTTGATTTCGTGATTTCTTTGTTGATTTTTTGTTTTGTTTTTCTGATTTTATGATTTCTTTAATGTTTTGTGATTTCGTTGCTGATTTCGGATTTTTTATTTGATTTCGAAATCAGCATTGATTTCGGATTTCTTAAGTTGGATTTCACGGGTAGCGTACGGGAGTTCATGAATGACCGACCCCTCGGGGTACAGACTTACATTTGACGCCTCAACAGCGACTTGCGAAGTTGCGAGGCAAACTTTTCCTGCCCTACTGGCGTATTTTCACTTTAACGACGAGCTATGTCACTTGAAAGAAAGTGAAACTTAACTTCCCTAGCCTACGAAAAAGATCTGACTAGAAATTTAGATTTAGAATTGTTTATTAACAATTTATTTATTTTTAAACTTTTTAAAAAAAGTTTGATTTTCAAATGTTAAATGAGTGTCAATAATGAAATACCTGCTTAAATATTTATTGTCTGACATTTTGATATTTATGTTATTCTATAAAAAAATTCCATTTGCCATGCCCCCTCACAGAAAGATACTGCCCCCTCTGCGTAACTTTTCTAGCTACGGGCCTGTGTACAAGTAACGCCAACAATGTAGTAAGGGGTGATGACGTTCCAAATCTAGATTGAGTGCCACGTTAATGCCACGATTTTTACCCCCTCTTCAGGCGGCCGACTACTTATAACCGTGTGCATTGACTTAGAAACTATAAACTACGAATTTGTAAGTGAATTAAAGAGAATGGTTTGTCGTACCATGGATCTACTATATTTCAATTATTTTTCCAAACAATACAATACCCTAATTAATTCAGATTGTTTAAAATTAAAACCGTTAAAACCGACTAATTACTATAATACTATTAACATTTCATAACCCCGACACATGCACCCCCAAAACAATAGCATGCACGCCAGATTAAATTAAATTACTAGATTTAGTTGCCACTTTATATTTTATATGATATTAAATTAAATGCGCGTTATGCGAAAGAGTACTTATCACAACGGAGTTCATAGTTGCGCGTTTGTCACCGAGATGTGCGGCGACACTAGACGGATCGGACGGAAGTGAAAAACGTAGACGTTGTAGTAAAGAGTGTTGGTTGGCGCCAAAGGTGAAGAATCAAGACTTGTCCGGTCGACCAGTGGTTTATAGCGACTTTCCGCAACCGTGGTGGAGTTCCGTTCCCGCCATGGGAGAAGTACCCGGAGATGGACTTCGGTTCTATCGTGCAGTCATCAAGAGAGTCTTTCTTGAATCTCGGATCTCTATGTTCTGGTTATCTCATTGTGGTGTTCAGTCCTTTTTATAGAATTTCGATGACTTGAAATCTTTGTGACTTGAAAGCTTTGTTCACTGATTGGTTGAGAGCGTCGATTTGAACGCCGATTGGTTAACGAATCGAGAATTTGGCGGTTACTGTTCTTGGTGTTAGGACGCGAGCGCGGGAAAATAATTTTGACCACGTCGCGGTGGCAAATTCTATGGGCAACGATAAGATCTGGCGACTATCTGGCGTCTTTAACTTAAACAGTACAATTTCTATACACAATACCGAGAAAAGACATTTCTATACAAATAAGCCTAAAGTTACGCTACAGTATATAACAGAGCTATTTACAGCATCCAAGGTACGACAGTATATTTTTTGAAAGGGTAAGGTAAAAATAAAGAAAGAAAGACTCGGCCGGCGAAAGAGGGGTTGAACAATGACCAGGGTCTAGCGGCGCCACGAAGTCGCCACCAAAACGCTATCCCCAGTCTTTATTGACACGTCCCTATAGGTTAACCATTCAAACCTTTCCCACTACAAAACTTGGGTTCTAACTATAACTATAATGGCTAACGGACTTTTGGGAAACAACTAAAATTTGAATTGTGCAACGAAAATATCCGTTGCATGAGTTATGGCCAAGAAGCTTTGAAGTTCGGAGAGGGAAACTGCAGTGCAACCTTTCCTTCATAGTCGCGACAAAAAAATGTAACATTTCGATATTCGAAGTTAAATGTATAAATTCGCGTCCCCAATATATGCATCCACTATCAAATATTTACATTTTCCTTTCGAGTTATATCAAAGATCGCTTGCTCTTTTTAGACACTTCGTATAATATTTCAAATATTCAATATTCGTCACCCAACACGTACTCCCTTCAAAATAATTAATTTCATGATAAAATGTTTTCGGAAAATGGAATTATTCTTGAAAAAGCGTAGATATGTAATTTTTGAAATTAATTTAGAGGGAATAGATCGATTAACAGTAAAAATAAGTTGATTGAATTAAATATTGATTAAGGATTAAAGGAATAAAAGTAATTTAAAAAGAAATTGCAATATCTGAAACTTCAGTCAACTGATAAACCTCACACATATCGTTTGTTTTTTCGGCCTTGGTCCAAACCAAGACGTTTTTTTATAATAAATATAATGATCTCAATAAATATAAATATGGTGCACTGTCTGTCTGGCTCGCAACCGGCTTTAGCTCGACAATGCATGGGTCTAATACGAAACAAACACGTTGTTGAAGGGGAACGTTCATAGATAACGCTTATTTCTTCTTTTAATGAGCCGCCTATCTCTTCGTACGCATGGCATTATATCATAAGTTCATTAGATATGTTCCATAAGTTTGTCGCTGGTTACAAGCTGGAGCTTGTCATAAAGTGACGTAGGTCATAGATTCGAGGTAAAGCGACGCCTAGTGTGGCGCTGTCAAAGGCTTAGTACAGATTAAATAGGACTAGATGGATTGCAAAACCGAGTGTAGTCAATTCTCGCTTGTCGTTCTCGAACTAGCTCTCATTAAGTCTATAGCATTATGTCATACTTATGGAACATATCTTATTAACTTATGATTATATCCATGTTTCGAACTATAGGGCTGATGAGTTGTAAATATATGCGGTAAAAACGTTGTCGGATTCAATTAACAATAATTAGTGTTCTCCCCAAAAAACAGGAAATGACAAAATTGTCGCTCAACCGTCAATTAAAAGTGATTACATCGTGAAAAAATGTATTTATTTGTGTTGAAACATTGTCTATCTCTTTTTCTCTCTTATATTATCATTCTTCTGTGTACTTTGAATACTGCAGCCTAAGTCACTCTACTATGGTGTATACTATAGCAATAACAGTTGCATTTAGTATCAATATTTGAAACCTAATTACGAGGATAAAACGAAGAAATAATTAATTCTGTGTTTAAGATCAGAATGTAGACATAGTTAATTATATTATCTCTAAGATATTAAACTAACATTAATTAATATTTTAATATATAAAACAGTAAATTTATACTGCAAAATCGTTAGGTTAAACAGAAGGTTCGCTTTACCAATTCTGTTATTGGATTCTATTCACAAATCAATAAGAAAAATGCATCAAACTTGAATCGCAAATCAATATAACAATTGCATGTGCACAAATTCAATAACGAAATAGAGAAACTGAATTAAAATTGAACAGATGTAGGATATGCTTTTAACGCAAAAGTTAAGCTTTTTTTGGCGTTCACGTGGGAAGGTTTATACTATAACTCCTAGATCTTTTATGACGTATATTTTCTCAATTTTGTATACCTTTGGTCAAGCGTGAATGGAGCACGGAGTACCAGTACCGACATTGCAATTTCCGGTAATATGCTTTGGTACACCTTCAGGTTTTCAATATGGACGCGCGGGAAAGTTATAGAAACCCAATAATCCAGTGCAGAAAAAGTCCCATGCACTGGAAGGAAGGAGCGCGTTGAAGAAAACAAGCAAATAACAACAAGGCCAAATCTCCCCGCACCCATTTGCCCCCTGTGTATCCACGCTAAATTGCTTAAGGAACGTCGGTTCGACCCCTATAGTTGGTGAACACTAACAGAACTATTATGAAATTGCACCGTAGAAATCGAAAGCAAAGTATATCCCCTCGGGTAGGAAGGCTGTAGGTCAGTAGGATTGGTCTATACGGATTCAGTGCTCTATACTCTCAACTCTCGATCTCGACAATAGCTCAGACAAGAATTCGGACCTATCGTGTATACGCGTCTATACCAGACTTAAGGCTCTGACACACGATTTTTTTAGATAAATTTAGGGGACCCTTCAGTCTTATTTATTTGTTTTGACTTGGCTATATGATGTGTCAGTGAGGTTCAAAGAGTTTCTTATGGGAGTTTGATTAATTCTTATGAGTCCCAATGAGTTTCTGTAGAGTTCGAGTGAGTTACAGTGATTTCTCAGGAGTTTGAGTGAGTTACAGTGATTTCCCAGGAGTTTGTGTTAGTTCCAATGGACCTTATGATTTCCCAGAAGTTTCAGTTAGTTCCAATGATTTCCCAGGAGTTTGAGCTAGTTCCAATGGACCCCATGATTTCCCAGAAGTTCCACTTAGTTCCAATGATTTCCCAGGAGTTTGAGTTAGTTCCAATGGACCCCATGATTTCCCAGAAGTTCCAGTTAGTTCCAATGATTTCCCAGGAGTTTGAGTTAGTTCCAATGTACCCCATGATTTCCCACAAGTTCCACTTAGTTCCAACGTACCCCATGATTTCCCCGAAGTTCCAGTTAGTCCCATGATTATCCTGGAGTTAGTTTCAATGATTTTCCAGGTATTTGAATGAATTTCAATGAATTCCAATGAGATTTCATGAGTTTTATTTATAGTTCCAATGAGACGTCCCAATAATTTCCCAGTAGTTTGAGTGAATTGAAAGTCCAAATGAGATTTCACGAGTTTAGTTCAGTTCCAATGAATCCCAGAGATTCTCCAGCAGTTTCAGTGGGTTCAAATATAAGACACAATGATTTACCAGGAGTTTGAGTGAGTTTCTACGAATTTGTGTGGGTCATAATAGTTCTCTAGGAGTTTGAGAGACTAAAAACCTTTTGAAGGCCTTCTGAAACCTTAAGAACAAACGAATCCTATCTTGTGTACAAAATGTTGCTCGAACAGAATTGTCCCGTGTGCAGGGAACTTAAATTTAACCTTTCTCATCCCTTGGGGATGATTTGGGGGGGGGGCGGGAAGGCGATTTCGGCCATTATAAAGAAACTTAAAGTATAGGGCGATATTTTGGAAACCAGGTGTGTTGGTCTTACATATATATATATACTTTTGCTTATGGCATGCACGCCATGCACTTCCCAACGAACTTCTCCCGCCAAAACTCTTATTGACAAGCAAAATTCTGAAGGGATGGGGGGGGGGTTTCAAAGCCGGGGGGAGGGTGAATCTCCCAGAATATACATAACTCTAGTGCATAGTATAGTCTCTGACTCGTTTCCCTGTGGGGTATATAGACAAGGGGTTCCAACTAGCTAGGGGTTGAACCGAAAAAATGCATGGGAAAAGTTTGTTTGTGAAGATTCAGGGACCCGAAGAGGATGCGATCGTGTTTGTTGGGGGGAGTGGAGGGTGGAAATCGGGAGAAGATGCTTCAAAGGACAAGTGTAGAGGAAAAAAAGGTTGAGAAAACACTTTGTATATGTACGCAATCAAATATGCGTTACGACATATTGGCCTAATTTTTAATCAGCCGTTTAATTTCGTATTACTATAGCTATAATTCACTTAAACTCTCATTTTTTAAATAGTTTGATGTAAAATTTATATTTATGAGAGGTAGCTCCACTTATTTTTAATTGGATTTGCTCAAATGGTTCTAAATTTGTCTTGAATATATCTTATATATATATATATATATATTTGAGAAAGTGTATGGTTTGTTTGTTTGAATACGTTTGTTATTAGTACACACACAGTCACAATTAATTACTGAATTTGACCAAACTCCATTGTTGATGCCAGGAATACTAGGGCAAGGTTCACAAGAAGTAGTCTTAAGCCCTTACACTGATTAAGTATGTTTAATCCTAAACTTGTCCTTTAGAATTAGAATGTGAGAGAGAGAGAGTTTGAAAAAGAGCGCGTGAGAGAGGTTTTTGGACCCTGGACGGCTTATAGGCTCATCATGGTTGTCGAACTCGGGACTCCGCCAAGTGGGGGCAATGGGCAAAATACCATCGCACGACGAGGGTTACTTAACAACTCCTAAGCCTTTGTAAAGATATGACGCGATATTTAGGAGGGGAAAGGGCGTCTTCGTCTGTTCCAACCAAGCTTCGAGTTGTTATTGACCTCGCAACGACGAATTAAGAAGATTAAACCAGCAGCCCCAATCCCTAGTATAATCTTGGGTTATATAACGCTTTCAAGTTAACTTAGCTCACTGACGAAGCTGGGTTATTACTACCCCGAACGTGAGACGCGGTGAGATGGTTGGTTGACTTGTTTACTTCATTCTTTTTTCTTTTTTTCTCCTAAGGACTCCGGGCCTGATTCTGTATTCGTTAGGGGAAAGAAAATTGGGTGGTTGAGATTATCACGAAATTTTCGTTGGTAATGAGTTGCTAGCTATTGCTGTTGACTTGACCGCAATTTGTCGATGGGTTTGATGGTTTTTCGGGGTCTATTACAACAATTGTTCGACCAAAAATTATCTCTGTTTTTTATCAAAGAGTTCTTTCCTCTTTTAAGATAATTGAGTCTGGGGGAATATATTTGGAGCAGCGGTTATGTAGTTAAGTCTTCCAACGTTTAGACGTGTGTTTTCATCAAAATTGACTGTATAACCATAGGTTGAAATTCACGTTTAGCGACAGAATAATTTATAGTGTTACTTTGCTAAGTTTAAATTGGAATTATGATGACTTTATGAACGCATTTAACAAATATAAGCAAGCTCAAATTCAGTGCACTTTCAGGTTAGTAATACATTGCTAAACCTACTCGTGCGAGACTTATAAGGTACGCAAGATATACACTTATTTTTATTATAATAAAATAAAAACCAGGCCCCTTAATATAACAAAAATTATTCTGCTCTTATACACCTTCAGTTTAGTAATTTGCCTTTCTGAAGATTTATTTTCTTTGCTAATATCAGACTTATAAGGTACACAACAGATATAAACTTATTATTAAAGAAATTTAAATACCTTTAAAAAAAAAACCCCACAAAAGGCCCCTTTATAGAATAGAATATAATGCATCCCTAATAAAAAAATAGGGCTGTTCAACTCTTTCTATTTTTTGTTGGCGGCGTGCTTTGAAGGTTACCGCACGCGGAAGTCTACGCGGGATTACGTAACCCTTTTTTTTCCTCATTCTCTCAGAGTTCTACTATATATACTGTAGAGGCGGTATATTTTTTTACTACAAACGTTGGAATTCGTCCTTGGTAGTAGTGGCCCATTCAAAGTGCGTGAGGAAAATAGAGAGAGAGAAGAGAGAGACCGAGTACTCAAAGGGGTGAGGCGGAGCTCCATTTCTCTTCCTGCTGGGACTAGGAAGGGGGGGGATCTATTGGAGGGCGAAACCCTTTTTTTACCCCCCCCCCGGTCTAGACTATATAAAATATACAGTATAGAGAGGATAGAGAGAGAGTTGGCGGACGTCTAACCGTGCTCTCTCTGTTGGTGCGCGCCAAGGGAACGAAAGGGGTAGAAGGAACCGCGGGATTCCAGGCAAGGCCGTTTTCACGATTCTCAAGGCCGTTCCGTTTATCCCTTCCCTCCCTGGTTGGCAAAGCTTCAAACAAGGAAATCGGCCGTGATTTATCAATGGGATAAAAAATGTGAGGAGTCCATTACTCGAAGCATAAATCATACTCCATAAGTTTGACGTTGGTAACAAACTGAGTTGTAACAATTTTGTAAAGCGCTTTTTCTTTAGACTAAATAGGTAAATTTGAAGGTGAAATATCTATGGAGAATTTATTTATATATGTAAGAAATAAATAAATAGATTAATCTGTCTTTCTGTTAGTAACGCTTTGGGCGTCATTAAATTTGAAAGACGCGTCTATAAACAAAAATCCGTCATATAAAGATTTAAAATTTAATATTAAAAACGCATCTGTAAACAAAAATCCGTCATTTTCAAAGAACCCTTCACTGTACTTCCGGTCATACCCTGTATGAATTTTACTATATTTAAAATATAGTAACGGTTTTGGTAAATGTTTTGCACTTAAAAGGGGTGACGGGTGGTTTAATTCTTCAGTTATTTTACAACATTCAATGATAGTTAATTATAATTAATGAGTAATTAACCTAATTATTGTAAGTATGGCAGTAGGTGTGTACGGGATGGGATTAAAAGAGGGTCCGAGCCCAGGTAACTAGTCGATGGCGCTAAAAGGGCTTTTTCAGATCGAATGGAACGATAATGGTCATTCCTAAACGGGTTTTATAGAGTGGTGGCGCGTGTCGACTCTTGACTTTCCCTTTCACGGCTTATTGAAGATGGCGAGGAATTGAAGGGGAAAACCGAGAAGAGGGGAAACGTCACTGAATGAAAACCCTCTCACTCGCGGCGCCGCCGCTTGCCCCTTCTAAGCCTTTGGGCACGCCACCTCCACCAACCATCACCACCGCTATAATGTAACAAATAGAGTTGATTTCCTGATTTCACTCCCTACTTAATAGTCCGGGAAACCACGCGTCATTTAGGCTTAGCGAAAGGGGCAAACCTTTCGCGTACTCTCCATGCACTTCCCTCTCCCTTCACTGGAAGAATTTTGTGATATAATATGTGTACTGTATGATTTAAATTTGTGTTACTTTCAATGGCGCAGGTTTTTTTATAAAAAGGGTAGAGGCAGAGGAAACGTATCTTGTATAAGCTGGTATACATGAGGTTCCCAGAAATTGGTCCAATATTTGTTAATTATCCTTAATTATAGTAAATTAACCCATATCGATATCGATATCGAAGTTTTACTGGAACCGATACCGATTTTTTAAGCTTGGCGAGATAACCTATTATTTTACCGATTGTCAAGTGATTTTTTTTTACCTATTATCAACCGAATCTCAACCGACTATCGACCAATTTTTAACTATTATCACCTGATTATCCCCATGGATTTTTGCCGATTATCAACCGATTTTCACCGATCATTAACCGATTAATCGGTAAAAACCGTTAAATTAAGCTCGAACCGATAGCTATATCATATCCGTTTGAGCACCCGTATTTCAACTCCACGCTTAATCATACTTAATTCTTTTTAATTTTGTTACAATATTAAAGTTCAGAAATCGCATTTTATTATTTCAAAGAGACGTATCTACAAGCGAGAGAGAGAGAGAGAGGATAACATTTCATATTCAACGCCAGCATATTTTTTATATTAAAAAAATTTAATTTCGACGCTATATAGCCTAGATATACATATATGTATATCATATAGAATCAAGGCAATTTCGTATTTTTATAAAGTGGCTGTCTCCTAACGCGCGAACTTGAAAAGAAATACAGAAAACTCTCTGACGACGTCGACGGAGCTTTTGGGGTAAAGTTCTGTCCTTGTAAATAGGTCTTATTCAAATGTTCCTCCATCTCTCTCTACCCTCTCTCCCTCACTTTGATATAATAGGAATTCTAGTCAATCGTAATCTTGGATTCAAATTGAAAAGAGAGGATGTGATGGGGGTCTCATCTGAACTCCCCTCTCCCTCTGAAAATCGGATCGGATCGGTTCTCGGGCACCCTTGAAAATGGGCACCCTTTTGCATGTGCAGGGACGAATGGGCGATCTCCGTATGACGACACAGACCGGGGGTTACCTAGGGTCATGGTCAACCGTTACGTAAAAAACCAACCCCCTTCACCCTGACAATGTGTGTTCCCCCCCCCGTCAAATTTTAAAGAGAAATTGGGGGGGGGGTCTCTTCTGTTGGAGACACGGAGAAGTACGCGAGAGCCCCCTTAACCCCTAAAACCGATCGTTTCCCTGACGGGGAGGGCCAAACATTACAATAGATGCAGGAATAATATATATAATAATGTACCAGATCGAAAAATATATATAATATAATATAATATAGGCACGTATATGAAATTAAATTTAATATGATCAGGAAGAAGTAATATATATTTTTTTATTTAGAACTTATATACGTTTATATAAATCGTCTGAGAATTGCGGGAAGGGATGTATGATGACCCGGTTTAAATTTAGAAGATGATGTCTGTCGTCTGCTTTTAAAACATTGGTTGGTCGATTTATGTACATCAGGGACGGAAATAAGCAAATTATTTTGTTTTATTTGTAAAGGGTTGTGGATGAAATAATACCGGGTATTGTTTAAAAGGGATAGTTCTATAAAATTCTGAAGAAGAACTGAAAATATATTGGGCAAATAATCAATTTTAAAACGTCATCGGTATCGATATCGGACACTGTCCATGCAATTAAGCCTTTGTCATGGGATTATTTCCTTCCATGTTTGATATTGGTTCATTGTTATGGTTTTTTGACTGTTTATATTATTTCGTTTCGTATTTTTAAAGGAGCCAATCAGCGTGGCATGTGTTATAGTTAATGGAAATGTAGTCACTCTCTACGTCTGTGTCCAATGTAGAAATTAACGTTCACTTTTATTTTCACAATATCGATTAGCTTACTCGTGACGTAATACGTCATAACCATATAATGAATTACGAAATATAATCAATATAGCCGTAGAGAACCGTCGCATTTAATACCGTAACCAAAATTTAATAATAAAAATTTAAATGATTTAAAAATTCCAGTATAAACTAGAATATTTTGATTATAAAGAAACTTTTAATCGCACAGAGCATTTCACAAGGTTCAATTAAAAATGCTGCCACGTTTATAAGCAGTTTTTGGCCTATTTTCAACATTACACAAGCAATAATTTGAATATAGACGTATATATAGTTATTTTGGAAAGTGTATGCGGCGTTATTTTCGTCAGATTTTGGCCTATTTTCAAAATCGCTCCATTTTTACACGTCGAGGAGCCCCTTCTGAATACGGATATTCGTGGGAGTACAGACGAGCGGGGCTCTGGACGTGGCGCGCGCGTTCCTGCTGCTGATTCAAGGATATTCGGGCGTTGTTGAATAAAAACCGCAAACGCGACTAAAAAGGCAAAAGCGAATTCCGAGTTTCACCTTAAACATTGTAAACACACACCAAAAAACTGAAATCTTCGTTTTTAATTAGGTATTAAAAATATTTTGAATTACGTCATAGGAAAGAATTAAATAAAGAGAATAACAAAATATCTTGGTTCAAATAACTGGGTAAGTCAGTATGTATAACACCATCTGCGCGCGTTTCGGCATCGTTAATCTTATATGATTTCAACCCAGATATCAAATACCACGCAGCAACATCCATAAATGCAACCGAAAATATTTGTTTACTAGGTCACGAAATCAGGAGAGAAAAAAACGGGTGAAAACTGTTTACTTCAAATCATTGGCCCTCTTTTGATTGAACGGGGAAAAAAATAAGCCCCATCCACCTAAAATCCTTGGAAATAAAAATTGGGTCCCTTATAGTAAACCCTTAAATTCGATACGCCTTTTTACACAACACAAATCTGCATGCAGACCCGTCCGTTTCTCTCAGGCTCTTGGCGGACAGGAGTCCCATGCAGGACAACAAGCTCCTAGAGGGGATAGAACCCCCTTAGCCCTATTGTTGTTGTTTACGGGTACTCCTGTAGGGACCCCAATCCGGCGGAGGAACGGCTTTAGAATACGTAACCCCTATCGGGAAAAGCGCCGAAGATGTTGATGATGCCTGTGGGCCACCGGTAACCCACATCCCCGGTGACCTCTATAAACCCCGGTCGAAGTATCGCGTCTACCTCTAGCAGAGAGAGAGAGAGTACACTGTCTATTCTATATTATTATATAAGTATTGTTGTTTGGGTGCTACCCAACGTGGGAGCGGGAGTTGGTAAACAGCATCCGCGACGTCTCTACTCCAAAGCTATCGAACGTTTTTTTTCTCTTCTCTTCCCCGTTTTTACCTCTTTCCAGTAAGGTTTCCCACCCCTTACTTAGAAGGGAAAAAGAGAAAAATTATCTCGATGGTGATTGGTTGAAGGAACCCGATGCTCTCTCCAATTCACGTTCCTGATTGGTTCGTCGTACTTCCCTCGCTCCCTAATCCTTATCGCATTGGAGAAGCCGCCTCTCAGCCTTTTCTCTTCTTCCATGGAGGAAACATTGGAGACGAAATAGATAGCTGAGGGATAATTTCAAAAGTGAATCCATGATGACTTTCGACTAGTTATGATGTCACGGACGTGACGGATTTTAGATGATATTTTAATAAGTCAGGCCTATTTACAAATGTTATGTATTGGAACTCGTTGTCTTGAACAAGGTGAGACCCATGGTTGCCAGCCTATTTGTTTCAAAATAACTTTGACAATATAATTCAGTAAAAATGTCTGATTTCGCAACTGTATGTTAAACTATGAATAGATGTCTTTATTCAAAACATTAAATTAGAAGTCGCTCATTTTTATCACAAAAGATGGAAGTTATTCTAGATGAAGTTATTCCCCTAGTGACGATTTTACGGAATCTCTTTAGCAGGTTGACTAAGATAAGCAACGAAAGTTAGATAATTTAAGCTATGGTTTATAGCACTTGGGTTACTTTACTCTAAGCAGACGACGAAAAGGGATGGCGATCCTAGCGGGATAAGTCTCATCTTACATCTCCATCGATGTATGCCCGAGCATCAATCGTTGTTCTTCCACTTTTCCTCCATGATTTTTTCCAACTCTCCAACTCGAGTAGCGACATCCAGCGGGGTTTCTATCATCTCCTTTTCTCCCCCTTTCCGCCAGCTTAATATATTTTCCCCGTCGTTGCCGCTACAAAAAACATATATCCTTTTTTTAGGCGAGTTGCGCCGCGCCTCTCTCCTCTCTCTCTCTAGCTCTGGCTTTCCGTCGTCGTTGCTGGTGGAAGTTGCACGACGACGACGTTCATTCCCCCACAATCCCTCCGTTCCCTTTTGCCTTTAACCTCCTCGCTGGCTCAGCAGCCACCACTCTTTTTGGCCTTAACTTTTTTATACCATTTTGGTGCCCTCGAAGGAGTGAACAGGCACGAAAGCGAGGAGCTAAAGAAACCCTTGGCGCCACCAAAAAACGTTGGCTAGAAGCGCGCGCGCCAAAACGAACACGTGAAGAAGAAAACCTTTCCTTTTTTATCGCTTTGGCTCTCCGGTTGACTTTTACCCAAGTTAGTGTCTTTCGGCTTCGAGCTTGGCTTTTTCCCGCGCTTTATCTCGACGCGTCATGTTTACCAGCGGACGTGACGCGCCGTCGTTTTAGAATCGGAATCCGTTTCGACTTTTATTAATCGATTATACCCGAACGAAATCGAAAAAAACAACCCGTGTCTCTCGAAAACAAAAACGCGACACCCGATGGATTAGAAATCTTCCGCCGTCTTGATGTTTACGATTAAGTCGTCGTTCGCGATCATTGTTACGTCATCGAAGAGGATAACTCGTTGTCATCTCTTTGGTGGGCTATGGTGACCCGACTCCGAATTAGAGATCCGTTCCTCTATCAAGATCATCTCGGTTATTTCGAGAAAGGCGTTCTTATCGAATCATTTCGTCACCGTTGTTACTTCCGCGATTTTACCAGCAACACTCGCGAGCCTTTTTACTTCCGAAGGTCCAGGATCCGCAGGCCGCTACCCGGACTGCTAACGCAGGTATATTTCTTTATTGTCATCCCCTCTCTCTTACTTACCTAGCTTCGTTAAACGCCGGCAAACGTTTCCGCGTATTTCCGTTATGGCCAAGTCTAGTCTAAGCTATAACAAACCGTACCAAGGTGAAGGTCGATCGGCCTTACAACTTTTATTCTCCCTCTGTAAACGATATAGTTTTTTAAAGAAGGGCTGTTGAAAATTAAAATAGCCAAAACTGAATAAGGACCACCCAATACATTTTTATTCTAACATTTCAGGAACATATGGTATCGAAGTTATCTTAAACCCTATAATACGCTCTCCAATTATACCAATTGGAACGTGTAAACAGTTGTTAGTTAACGAGCCCGAGATTACAGCCAAAATTATTTCTTACAAATACAAGCAACGTGCATAGAGGTTGCAATGATAGCTAGCTGTATCGTTTGTCTTAGATAGCACTGAAAAATAACTTGAATAATTCACACGTGTGAATTTCAATTAAAATTGCTTTTGTTACCATTAGATTTATGGGAAATTTCAGTTTGAGAATAGGCTTAGTATTGCATTTAATTGTACAGAGAAAATGGAGATCCCACGCGCCTGTATAAGCGTTCCACCCTCTTGGCAGTTCTGTTGCGATGGAAAAGCAACTTTCAGGGGTATTTTTATAAAAAACATTATGGGATAAAATCGCGGGGTTTTTGGAAATATTTTCACTGGGGAAACATTATTTAAAAAAATCTTTTAAATGATAACATGGATACTTGAAAATTCCATAAGTTTTGACTGTTAATATCGAGAATTGATGAATGAATATGTAAGGTTTTTCAGCTCATATCAATATCTATCCATATTTAAGTCTATATTCTATAATATTTTAAGAATATCTTATCAGGAATCACTCGACAACATACAGTAAAATCATGAGTATATATTACTTAGTTAGCAACCATAATGGTTATACAGAGACCGCCATTTTTGAGTATAGTAAAAGCTGCACAATTGGATTGAGAATAATTCGCAAAAACCTCGGAATCGCACCGAAATCGGAAAGATAGAATTTTATATCTTTATATACCTTGATTATCCACTTAGGAAGCGCCTAATCTCGGGTTTATTAATTCTCACGATAGTAACTCCCAAGTTTTATCCAAGTTTGAAAGCAACAAACTTACAATCTGTCTTTCCGCGATTTTACGCGTCAAAATGACAATGTCACGGTTACTAGTTCGGTATAATTGATTGCCCATTCACTCTTTTTTTTTGCACATACTTTATCCCGCATTTATTTAGTATCTTAGTAAAATCCTGCCAATCCTTATCAATTAAATATTTCTTCCATGTCATACATAGGTCATGTATTATTTAACCTGTTCCTTGACCTCATTCTCTTGACTTTAACCGTATAATTTTTCAAGGACTTTTAAGTTTATTTTTAGAACGATATTTAGACGCAATATATTTATCATGAACTTGGATTCTACAATGGAGAGATTATACCTTTTGCGGACGGTGTGGTATAGATCTAACGAACCAACAATTATTTTGCCTGTTAATCCCAATACTGAATGCCGACGGAAGAATAGGTATACTAAACTACAGACCAATGGAAAGTTCTATAAAATTATGAATGAGCAGGATAACTTAGCTAAGCCTTTCATTTTCATTATTAGTTATCAGTTATTATCTAAATATTAGCAGATAATACAAAATTTACTATAAGTTCCAATATATCCACATGATTTAGAACTTATTGCTTAATTTGTATTTCTGTCATAATCATTTGATTATAATTGACTAGTAAGTTGAAATGGGTGAACGTTGTTTCATCAAGAAGGTTTTTTACATATCCGGTCGCCATTTTTCAATATGCCGGCAAATCGAACCCCAAAAACCATAAAACCCGTCTATAGGATATATAGTAAACCATTGTACTAAATATAAGCAAGAAGTTATATCAGTATCTCTGGGATACTAGATATAACTTCTTGATATAAGTAAAATCGGTTGAAATGCACGGACCTTATTCCATAAAGAAATTTATTTATTTACATTTATGGACGCCATTTTTCAAGATGGCGACGGATTTTGAAAATATTCCTTACTACGTGCCTACTACTTAAGAGTAACGCCCCTGCAAAATTTCAACATTCTAGTTGAAGCTGTTTGGGCTGGGCCATCAATATCAGTCAGTCAGGTATACCGAATTCTTCCGTTATCATTATCGCGATATCCAGAAGAAATGAAGTAATTGTGGCTTTGATCTCTTCCACACTGTAAATAAACAAAACCGCCACGAAAACAAAGCAAAAAATAAAACTAAGATACTTTGAGATAAATAATAATAAATGATATAGTTAGAGATTTCTTATTTCTTATTTTTAAAAGTTATTTTTTTTTTATAAATACTCGATATGCATAAATAGAACAAGGGATATTCTCCGTCCATATTGTCTGACTGTGTAAATACTTAGTAGGAGGTTGTTTAATATTGGCGCACTGCTATAGATGATACAGTCTCGGCTGCTAGCGTTTTCTACGGCACATGTTGACCTAAATACTTTGATAAATTTGTGAATCAAACGCCGTTCATTCATAAAAAAGAAAAACCGTAGAGAAAAAAAGAAAAGAAACCCGTGGCTTCGTTTATTAAGCTTTTTATAGCGTGACTTTGAGACGAGAAAGACGGGGGCCTCTTTAGATTCTATTTTATTCCACCTCTCTCGTTTTATAAGAAACACTCGGTTTATTTGGCGCGTGCACGTTGTCTAGATTAATTTTAACCTTATATATTTACTAGTGACGTTAATTAACCAAGACGTATCTCTCTTTCACTCTCTATCTCTCTCTCTCGTTGCCCACTAACGGGACACAGATAAATTTATAGTCCAAGATAAATCAAATCAAACTTTAACAAACTGCATTTTCGTGTGGATAAAACGTATCTTTAATTGAGATTATCATGAAGATTTAAAAACAATTATAGACTTAGTTTCAAGTACGTCATATTGATTGTTTATGTGTAAAATTAAAGCGTGAGATTAGTCAGTATAATCTTAAGTTTGACCACATACAGACATACGTTCATAAGATATGTTCTTTAAGTTTGTCACTGGTTACAAACTGGAGCTTGTCATGAAGTGAAGTAGGTCATAGATTCAGTGTAAAGCGACGCCTGCGGTGAGGCGCTGCCAAAGGCTTAGTACAGACTAAATAGGAAGATGGACTGCAAAATAGAGTGTATAGTCAATTCTCGCGTCGTTTTCTCTCGAACTATAGCTCTCTTTAAGTCTATAGCATTACGAAGGCTCAGACGAAGGTTTTGTGTTTGCAACTCAATGTCGAGCTGAAAGCCACGTAAATAGGGCTTTAAAACTCCCAAAGTTATCCGTGATTAAGCAAATGTTCTTTCGAAATAGTTTTATTCAATTCTTTAGAAATATTTGAGATCGAGCCAAGCAATTAGTCAAATTAAGTAAAATCTCCACTCAAGACAGGTTCATTCAATGATAATCGTAATAAAAATAGTGATAACAACGATATCTGGAAGAATGCGACGTACGAGTGCATGGAATTACAAGATTTTGATATTTCTAGAACTATCGCTGATTAAAATGATGATTTAAATACTCCGATTAGAATAAAAAATATATTGATTTTTCATAAATATATTTTTTTTTTTCAAAATTGATATTCAACAAGTAGTTAAATAAGAATTTTTCTTGTTCAATGTATTATAAAAAATATCTTACCACCCAATCTACTCCATACCAATACCGCATCCCTAATTGAAAACATCAAGAACAGAATGTCACAAAATTGTGAATATAATCACGAAATTGTCGCATTATCAAAAAACATTACGATAACTCAAATTATAACCCTTTTCTCTGTTTATTATCATCATCATAATAATAATAATCTAGGTAATCTTTTTCATTATACATATAAAGTGCTGGTATGTCAGAAATGGCACTGTTTATCCAAGCTCAATGATTTGAATTATCCAAAAATTTTAATAAAACAATACAAATTTGCGGACTAGATATTAATACATGATTTTTTGGAGGTAATAGATAGTTTTCGCACATGGAGGATTCATACCATTTACACCAGGACTGGTGGCCGGGGTATCTGGAGGACAGAAATTCGTCCGCTTTTTGTCCTCCAGGTAGCCCGACCTCCTGGTGTAAAAGATATGAATTCTCCATGTGTTAAAACCATCCATGGTATTCCTTCACATTGCATCAGAGCGAGCAATTCAACTATATAGGCTAAAATTTAAAATGTTTCCCGCAACAAATTTATTTTAAGTCATAATGAAATTGGAACTGTTGAGTTTGCCAGCCAGCATCCTCTGGTTGTGTCGTTGTGGGCAGGCATCCGTCAATAATTTTGAAACTATTGAGCTTAGAGAGGAGTCCCTCGGTAACCTTAACTTGAACGGCGTTCGAGGGCTGGAGGCAGGCAGGCAACATCCGACAACTTCACTTACGTGTTCGACACTCTACACAATCCGAGCCTCTCGCCCTTCACCTAGAAAAAAAGCGGGAAAATTAGAGCCCCAACTGAAGGCAGTACTGCCATTGATTTTTATACACCTTCGCCATCATCCACGCGCCCAGCTCTTTCTCCAGCGCACCTCTTACACACACCATGCACCGTTCAGAAGTTCGTGCCTAGAAGTTGTCTCAATCTATCGAATTTAGCCCAGTTAATTTTCTCGTGAAACAAGAACCCATATAGAACCTGAGAACGTTCAAAGTTTGATCTTTTGGGCCATGCCATGATCTCCAACTTCTCTTCACCACCCCCACTATTCATAGTTCCTTCATATCACCGCTATATTGGCAAGAACATAACATAACGACAGTGCAAACCGTACATGATAAGTTCTCTTGTTTATATGAACTCTTGCTTAAAGGAAAAGTTAGGTTCAAGCTAGCAGACGCCCTTAAACCAATGGTGGAACAGTACAGTAGTCCTCGTTTTTAAGTCCAATTAATCCTATTAATTTTGTAATAAGAGATTATTTACTTTTTAATGTTTTTTTTCCGTTTATATTTAGAAAAAGGCTGTTCTTTTGAAGTATAATGTATCTACCCTTTTCATTTAATTATTATCCCTAGCTGCCACTACGATACCCTTTATGTGAACTAAACATGGCGCTAGTTACCTACCAGGCTACCCATAGGCTCTATGCTTCCTGCATGTTGCAGACGATTTTTATAAACCTCTTCGGCTCCTTTTCAGACCATTTCACGCTTACATTAATTCAAAAACCGATTTTTAAGTTGAGCTATCTCGTGATCCGAACCCCGTCAACGCAAAAAAACATCCAAGATTAGATAAAGATAGTATAATAGGCCTTATCGGCCAGCCTTTGTCATTGCCTGTCATGTGCTCGGAATTCCTTCATCATAGATCAATCTAACCAATAGGACATGCTTAAAAAATATCGATATTTAACTACAAGTTGCGAGGAACTATGGGTGTAGTAACGCGTGACTATAGTTATTACCATAAGTTTATAAGATATGTTCCACAAGTATGACACTACCTACTCTTCGTAATACTGAGAGCTAGTTTGGGAACGACAAGCGAGAATTGAGTAACTACACTCGGATAGTTTTGCAGGACTTCCATCTTCCTATTTACTCTTTGACAGGCTTATATCAACCTATGACCTACGTCATTTCATGACAAGCTCCAGTTTGTAACCAGTGACAAACTTATGGAACATATCTTATGAACTTATGTTATTAGGTAAAGTTAGTTATCTCGTGATTAACTGCAATTGATTAAGAGTATTGATACCATTTACACCAGGAGGCCAGGCTAAGTTGGCCTACAAAGTGCAGTACCAAGTATCCTCACCTCCACTTGTAAATGGAACCAATCATCCTAGTCTGAAAACTATGTATTTGACAAATCAAAACTTCAAAACTAAAATCAAATCGGCAAGATATTCTATTCTCGGAATCGGAATCAGAGCTTGGAATTCAAGGTTTTTAGTGCGCTATTCAAATCTAGAATGGTTAATAGAATCCATAGAATCATCTTATACTTCTCCGAAAGTAGTCTGCAATGTAGAATAAATCATTCGCGCATTAATACACAACATTAAACTAAAGGGATTATTGAAAGTAGTCATTGCAAATGAATATTTGATTTCTGTCGTTTAGAAAATTCCGACTTTAGTTGGAGGAACTTCGAGAGCTTGTCTGCAGTCTCTGAAAAAAATAAGCTATGATTAATAGCGTTTTCCTTTGGGTCCTCGCGGAGCGCTCCCAAGGAGCAATAAAAATGGTAGTAGTAGTTTCCAGCTTCGTTAAAGACTGTTTTTGAAGAATAGGATCTCCTAGTTTTATTCCTCCATGGGAGCGCTCCGCGAGGACCCAAAGGAAAACGCTATTAGGAGAGAGAGAGAAAAAAAATTCCCCAATTTTTTTAGGTATTTTTTTTTCTGAAAAGCTCATTTTTACAGTATATAACGTGGGAGCAAAGGGGGGGGGATTAATTAAGAATTCGCGTAGGTTTTTTTTTTACCCCCGGTTCTTCTCTTCGTTATGTTTAAAGCCTGCCATTTACTTTGACGAAGGCGTACAGAAAAAAAACTTCTCCCTTACGCTGGCACGCGCTGCGGGGAAGTATTAGACCAAGGGTTAGTAAGAAGGGAGGGTGAATTTAAAGGGATTCTTAAATGAATGAATTTAAACAGTCCTGTTCATTTCGACCATCATTAGGTTAGGTTTATTTGATAGTTTTAAATATTATGGAAAGTTATGTTTAAAATTTAGCGGCTCGTTCTTAAATCGAATATATATCGAAAATGGAAGAAACATTTATAGTTATGCTAGGTCAATAATTTGCTATTGGCGTCTGCTTTTAAAGGTGTACCACTCCACGAGGTTACGAATCAGGGTGATGTCATGACGGTGACGTTTTCTTTAAGATGCATGTCGCCAAAGATTATTTAAAACTCTAAATTAAAATTAGTTATTACTCTCTATTAGTAACAAAGGCTTTAATTTTTAATATTTAATTTGGAAAATAAATAAATGCGCTTCCATCTAAATTGTAATGATCGATTTACTGGACCTTATTTCACACTCAATATTTCTGGAGTCGATTTTTAAACGAGATATTGAAATTCAGGCGCTGTAAGTTACTCTTAAATACGTATTTAACTTTACTATATATTTATTTAAGTATCCCTTTTAAGCTATTGCTTAAAGCCTCCCATTTTTTTAATGACTGAGGTATATCGTCTCCATGGTAACGCTCCTTTTTTTCGGGGGTGGGCTGACGGAGAACTGAAAACAGCCTCTCGGCTTCATGATATCACCCGCCACTCCCTTCCCTTAAGGATTTTTAATTTATTCCAAAACTCAATCTATTTGCATATTAAAAAAAATCCTTATGAAAATGCAAACAAAAAAAATATTGTCGCAAAAGGAAACGTAAATATGTTTTTATTATTTTAAATTATTTTAATATAAATACCAATTAAATTAGCGTGTAGTATTTGAATATAAACTTTTGTTTAGAAATTCCGTCATTATTTTTGCTAATTTTGGGAGCCTAAACTCTGGTGGTATTTTGTTAATATTCATATTGAAAATTGTTACACAGGGTTCATACAAACCTGGAAATTCAGAGAAATTTGTGAGGTTTATGCTCTGAAGGGGTTGCTTCCAAAAAAATTCTATTACCTGGAAAACATATGGGGAAAAATATGGGAAAAAAGCTGGAAAACATATGGGGAAAAATATGGGAAAAAATCTGGAAAACATATGGGAAAAATATGGGAAAAAACCAGGAAAACATAGGGAAATATATGGGAAAAAATCCAGGGAAATCGGTTTTCCAAAAGTTGTATAAATCCTGACTTGCTAAATTTACTAGCAGACAGACAGACTGATTAAGCTGGGCCTTCCTTATTATAATCGTATAAGCATAGGAAAAACAAGGATAATTTTAATTAATTATAAATAAGAAGCTGCTACCGTGGTTTTCTTACCACAATTTTTTTTCCACGGTAAGAAATTGATTGACCTTGTAATAGACGTTTTACAGATTTTTTTTATTTTATGTCTTTATCATCAGAGGCACCTTTCTTGTTATTACTAAACGGTTTCTGTCGGAGATAACCAAAAGATTATGATTAAGGGGCCAAATTTCTCTCGTGTCCAAAAAGTATACACCGCTTGTTGTCTTTTATCAATGGTTCAACCGAAATGATGTTTCTAGACCTGCCAGTTCGAAAACCCAACCCCAATCCCAATTAAAGGTTCCAACTGAAATGTAAAAAGTAACCTGCTATAAATAGGTTGATGTTTCTATTAATTCGTCATACACCTGTCATAGTACTTACTTATTTTTGTTTTAAATAAAATGCTGGCGGAAAAGAATATAAATTTAAATATGAGAAAATAACAAAACACTTGTTCCCGTATTTTAAATTAATATTCAATTAAGTGAAATATTGTAAAGTAAAAACGAAGGAATTCAGTTCAAATAAGGTCAGGATTCACAATTATACGAGTTGGTAGAAAGTTTTTTTCTCGCATCTACAACAAGTGAGGCATTGCGTGCAAGGGTAAATATCACAGGTGGCATCCTCTGTAAAGGTACTCGAATTTTATCGTGCGCCTCACCTACTATGTAATCCTTTCGCACTTATTATTTCTCTCTAAAGGGCCCCATTCATCCGTTTCGCGCACATTCGTTTCGTACGATCAGTAGCGGTTTAAACGTTTCATTAAAATGACTCTCATTTTGCTTAATATTCAATATTTTGGAGTTGATTTTTGTTATAATTAAATCGATTCATTGTTCAAAATCAAGATAATTATATTCGTAGGTTCAGATAAATCTTAACAAGATATGCTTAAGGTGTTTTGTTCGAATGTTATTGTTACTAACGTTCTAATTTTTGCATTTTCTTTATTTTTTTTTGTGTACTTACAGGATAATCGTGGCTGTGTCGCGAGACCATGAAGGAGGGGTCGGAGGGAGATGGATCCACGTCCGATTCCAAAGACTCGGAAACGACCACGAGCAGTATTGTATATTCCAACAACCACAATCGCCACGTCACCAGCCATATCAACCACACGAACAATATCAGAAGTCCGCTGGCGATCAGCACCACAAATGGAGGAAGTGGCGGAGTTGGCACCGTCTCCCCGGGACAGCCCCTTCTTCGAGCTCTGGCAGAGTCCACCAGGAATCAGGCGATGGGAGCGACACTGGCGGCCATCGGAGCCGAAGTGGCAGCGGCCGCGGCAGCCGCCGCATCTTCGACGAGCGACAATCCTGCCTTGTCACCCTTGGGTGGTCCATTCGCCTCGGCGTTGTTGGGGGTTTCGAAAAAGAACTCGACGGGTCGCCGATCCAGAGCGGCGAGTAGTGGGAACGGAGGAAGCAGCGCGGGTGAAGAAACGAACGGGAACGGCGGTCTTCTACCAAAAGGTAAGCCCATGTCCGCGACCCCACCTCCCGATCAGTCTTCGCCCAGCCCCGGATCGGTGGCCGGTGTACCTCCCGGGGCACCCCGGGACAAAGTTTTCGTGTGCGGAGTTTGCAATCGTTGCTTCGGGTATAAGCACGTGCTTCAGAATCACGAACGAACGCATACTGGTGAGAAACCATTCGAGTGCAAAGAGTGCCACAAGAGGTTTACGCGAGACCATCATCTCAAGACTCACATGCGCCTGCATACGGGGGAAAAGCCGTACCACTGTTCCCACTGCGAACGCCAGTTCGTGCAAGTGGCAAACTTGCGCCGGCACCTTCGGGTGCATACGGGAGAAAGACCGTACGCTTGCGAGCTCTGTTCGTCGCGATTCTCGGACAGTAATCAGCTCAAAGCCCACATGCTCATCCACAAGGGCGAAAAGCCTTTCGAGTGTAAAAAGTGCCTGGGACGATTTCGAAGACGACACCATCTAATGCACCACAAGTGCCCCAAAGAAGAGTTGAATCTGGGTAAACCACGGCGCGGTAGAAGACCCAAAGCCTACGATTCCATTTCACCTCCTCCAAACCGCCTGGGAGGAGGTCCGTTGCCTCACGCGCGGCACGCGAGTGCCACGGCAGCCGTCACGGCGTTCCCAACGTCGGTCGTAGTTCACGAACCTCCCTTGGCCATTCGACCGGGCGAAATGGCCTCGCTAGGTTCTATATCGGGCGCCAAAACCAATTGTTCGGGATCGCGTTCGTCGACGCCGGGACTAGGAAAGGCCTTACCCGGTACGGCCGTCATGGCTACCGTCCAACAACCGCCTTTGGCCCACTCGAGCTCGGGAGTCATCGAGAAGAATAATAGGCGTAAGCCGGCGCACACCGTCCGCATTCTGACCCCTCAACAAAGGGAACTCTTCCTCCGCGACAAGGAAACGATGCAAACGCAGGCCATCGACATGTCTCTCTCGCCTACACCCGATTCGGCGCCTTTGGCGCTTCTTTCGAGAACGGGCTCGGCAACTTCCCGGTACGGCCCTTCTTCCACGATGGAGGGTGTCCTAGACTTGTCCAACTCCAGGAGCGACGACTCCGAAGCCGAGCCCATCGAAGAAGATATCGATGACCCCGAAGAGGAAGAGTTGCTGGACGAAGAGCTGTACGACGAAGATGACGATGAGCTTATGGATTTGGAATCCTCGGGAGCGGGCGGAGGTAGCGAGGACGATAGTCGGGGCGCCATGACGCCCATCAGGGCGGCCACTTTAAAAGCGGTCCGCATATCCGCGGGTACTTCCACGTGGGAAAAAGCCACGGCCACCGTCATCCATAATCACCATCACCTTCATCATCGAGATGACAATAACCAATCGCCTCACCGTCTTCGCGCCAGAGATAACGGTGACCTCGCGTGACATAGGGTTTTAAACTAGCGGCTACCGAAAAATATTTTCTTTAATAAAAAAATGGCGGAAAAACGTTTGGGCGATTGAAAGGAAAGCCGTGTCGACAAGAATGGAGCGAGTTTTTCGCCGAGATGGTAACATATAATGGGGGTTAGATTCAATGTTCATACTTTCTCGTATATAAATATATATATCTTCCGTTTAAAAAAACAAAAACAAAACAAAACTAGAGCACTTTATATAAAATTACCTTACGAACGAAGCGAGTATAGTTATTTTTGTTTTGTTTTTTTTTCTTTCACCCTTATTATTTTAAATAATTTGTTTTTCTCCCCAGTAACGTTTCTTCTCTAGATCTCTTAATTTAATATTTTATTATTACGGGTTATTTTTATTTTTTTTTTCAAGTAATTTAGTTATAGAAACGTAAACCGGTTCTTTATAATTATAAATGAACCAAAAAACGTTGAACCAACAACGTAAACCTACCTCAAACAAAACGAATGACCAGCTCAAAAATCTTAAAAGTATCAATTCCACTTACACGGAGTTACACTTTTAACGTTTTAAAAAATCGTTCAGTTTTATAAAAACAAACAAATTTAATGGCCAAATTATATTATTATTTTTTACCAAAATTTCATCTAAAACTATCATCGGATTCAATTCGAGGAAAAAGCGAAAAAAATATCCCCCATAACAAAATTATATCAAAGAAATGATATAACTTTTTTTGTTCATATTGTGGATTTATTTATAGGCTGTTTTTTATTATTATTTAAATATCTGGTTTACTAGTCGTGTAAATCAATATTTTCATCACAATACCTCCATTGCCTAGTCTTTAATTTTAAATCTTAACTAATAAGAGACGCGAAAGAAGTGTATTTACAGAGCACCACACCCCATATCACCTATAAAAAAATCCACATCCTAATTCCGCACTTATATTATAATTAAACCAATACTCCTAAAATATTTTTTGGTTTAAACATTTAAAACTTGATCTCATTTTTTTTTATTATTATTAAATGTAAACGCAAAGAAGCGTTATAAATGCAATATAAAGATTTTACAAAAAATCTTTTCCGAAATTATTTGTCTACCTCAAATAAGTGTATTCCTTGCTATAGTACAAACAAACAATTAAATAAATAAATAAAAACAACCCTTTATTTCCTCGAAAAACTAAATTGGTCCGATGATAGAATAAGGAGAATATTATTGGTACAATCCTACGTAACCGGAGATTGGAACGCTATATTACTTTAGTTCCAAACTCTATTATAAATATTTTTTATTTATAGTTGAAACTTATTCTTATAGCTTAAAATTTATTAATAATTTGCTCACTTTCGACGAAATTAAATACGCTTCATGTAAAAAAATAAAACACCAAATGGAAAAAAATTCGAACATTTTTTTATTATTTCGCTTCGTATTTTGCTTTTAAAAGAGAATTAGATGAAAGGATTATCGCGTGTTAGATTGGTTATTATTTAATTAGATTTGACTAAGAGCTTTAATTTTAACCTAAAAATGCTGGAAAATTAAAAATATTATAAAAATCTAGTTAGAAAAAATTTAAATAAATTAGAGCATTTTAAAAATTAAAAACAAAATCCAGCAAACTTACTTTATATCGACAGTTTTATGAAGTAAAATCGCAACTTTAATATCATATAAATTTTAAGTATTTATATATAATTTTAAAAATAAAACAGTGCCCTAACTAAGTTTCCCTAATTGTATTGTTTTAGTTCTAAAGCTCTTTTTCATATCTACGTGAATAATTAACTAATTAAACCGGGATTATCCGTCATTAACATTTCTCCTTAATTATGGTAATTACGTAAAATCTAAGCGGCATTGCTCGATCGTTCAAATTAATAATTTAATTAAAATTGTTATTTAACGTGAATACGGGAAATCATAAAAAAAAACTTGCACTCCCCTTAAATTTCCTAAAAAAAATTAAAAGTAAATGATCGTTATTCAAATATCCCAAAACAAAATTACCCTTTTTGAAATGAAAATTTAAACCAAAATTCAAAAAAAAAAGCTAATCAAATCACTTAAATAATACGTTTTTCAAAAAGACTGCCTAAACCTACCAGTTGTAGTGTGTACACTTATCTAATAATTATAGAATTGTACAGTGTAAAGATTAGTGTTATATACGTCACTGGTAGCGCGAGGGTTTTGTCGATTTGTTTTTGTGAATTTTTCAGTCTAAAATGGCAAAAGTTCCTAATACAAAAAAATGTATATAATTATATCTATTTAAAAAAAGGGAAATTTACCTAAAAAATAATCCCCCGTATATCTTAAAATTTTCGAAGAAATTTAGCGATAATATTTTTAAAATGGTCTCTTTTGGTTACTGTCTGTTTGTACAATAGAGAAAAAATATTATATAATCGACCCCTCGGAGTGTAAAGTCGATTCAGTAGCCAAAATAAGACGCCATTTTTAACCTTTCATTACGTCATTCTTTTGCTTCAATTACGCTAACTTTACCGTTTCAAGTTTTTCCATCTTAACTGACACCATTAACAAAAGTTCATAGATAAAAGCAAAAAGTATCCCTCATTGAAGCTTCCTCGCGCCGTGAAATAAGAGGAACCCTCCCCCTTTACCTCTCAGAATAGTGTCAACCCCTTCACCGTTCACGAACTTTGCACATGCGTGAATAGGCTCCTAGTACTAAGAATTAACGTTTGAATCGGCACCATTGAATATCATAATTTTGACCTCAAAAGAAGCTCGTCTCTGATTGGTTGAGTCGGTTCGTGTAGGAGTTTAGATGAGGGTCGTTTGTTTCTCATTTTCCATGGCGTCTACAGCTAAAGTCTGGGAATTGTGAACGAAATATACTTTTTGTTTTCACGTATGAAGTTTTGCCATCAACAATAGAGGCTGAATTATTGAGAACTTCCAGTTGAAACGTCATTGTGGCTATAAAACATCTTGGAAAATATCAGATCTTTGTAAGCCATAATTCTCCTTGTTCAAAGAGTTCTGATACCATCTTTGAAATAATTTGAATAATCTTTCAATAATTTTGAATCTTTAAATATATCAATTTGAGTCAGTTTATATTGACCAAAATTACATCTAAAGAACAAGCTAACTGATATTCAAACTTTCAGAAATTTGGATGATTCAAAAAACACTAGAAACTAGATATTCTGGAGGCAAATGGTGTCGTTTGAGATTTTAATATGCTTTTATTTTTCACAATTTTGGTATGAAGTTTTCAAAAGACCTTGTGTTGCCTTTTGTCAAATTCTACTACTAATTAATTTAGATCTAATTACGTAGTTCTACTGTCTCAGACGCGTTTGAGGCAGACGAAATTGTGGAAAAAATGTACTTCGAAACGCGTAAAATTAGCTTATAAAATTTATTAATTTTAAAACTGGCTTTCTCGTATGTTTTATCATGAGCATAATACAAAATTAACAAAAAAAAAACTAACAATTTTAAATCAACTTTGTCAAAAAGCGTAGTTTTCGCCATGTGATAAACTCAAACAAAGAAAATGAAAAATAATGGCATTTTTTAAACGAAAGCCAAGCATTATTATTACGTTTAAATTTACCAAAATTTTGCAAAAAAAAAAAAACACTTTTTGCCAAATTTTAAATCCTATCCTATATAGTTTTAATGTTTTTTTTTTATTAATTAAAGTATTTTGCAACGTCAAATTCACGCGGTTATCAAGTAGGCTTAGTTTAGTTACTAATTAATTAACACCATTAATAATTAATTTGCTAGAATGGGCGTTGCAAATACACATCGTTTAAATATAATTTGCAAACGCAAACGCCGTTTATTTTTTGTTTTAAAAAATTTAAAAAATTTTTAAACGGCACGTCGCGTGAAATGAAAACCAAAAGGTCTAAACAGTTCCTATGAAAAAAATTGGGCGCGTTTAAAAGAAGGCGTTTTAACGTTAGACGGAGTTTCTGTTTTCAATTTCGAAAGAGTATCAAGAAATTATAGTCTATGATTATCGAACAGTAAATATAGGACAAGATAAATCAGACTTTTGTAACAAAATTAGACTATTTACGTCAATATCGGTCTATGATTAAGTCTATTTATAAATCGTCATAAGCTAAAATTAGGCATAGACAAATAAAATTAATAAATATATAAATAAATAAACTAATGGAGTATAAAGTTAAAGGGAATATAAAGTTAAAAATTAGGGTGTATCTATCACTTTATTAACCCTGACTATCAACACCAACCATTTACTTCATATCCCCTTTAAATACAAAGCATGCACCTTCGTTAATTTTAAACCGATATTAACGTAATACGTTTAACAATCTCTTATTTCTAAAAACATAAGTAACGTTACGACATTACAATATTTGAAAGCAATTTTTCACCATTATTAATAATGGTTAGCAAAGTATTTTAATTGCATATGGCTATGGTTTGACCGTGAACTTGAGTTTGTCTAAAGAAATGTAGATATTATCCAATTTAACATTTAAAAAAACAAAAAAAGAAAAAAAAAAACACGGCGTGGTCGTCGAGATTCCGAACCCAGACAAATCGACCCACTGTCACCCCCGTTGCCGACCCCTTCACCCGGGTTTTTTATATATATAGATATATAGTTTTTGCACCCTGCAACCCCCCTTTTTTTACTATAGGAGAAGGCGTATTAAAAACCCCTGGCAGATTTCGTTGTCATGGCTACGAAGGCGGGTGTTCCTAAAAAAAAAATCGGCTGTGCCTATATGAGCCTACTACGACTAGAAGACTAGGAAAAGATGCGTCTTACAATATATATATATGTACCGTTGTTTTTACTACCTTAGTCTATCCCAAAAAATATGGAGCTAATGATAGCGTAAGAAACGATATTCGCTTTCGAACATTTTCTTCTTTGAACATTTTTGGCTTCTTCATTGGTATTTGACTGAATTCCAACGCAAATATTAGGTCACCAAAGAAGTCCTTTCAAATGGACAAGACACGAAATACCCGAGTTTTGCAGTAATGTTATTTTCCCCCAGTTCAATTTTGAAACTAATTCAAATTGAACGCCAATAAACTTTGTTGGAAATTCCTCAATTGATAAATAAAATTTTATAAAAGAAAGGAAAGGACTAGGTTAAGTTTTCATTTATTTTGTTCCAAAGATAATTTAAAATTAATATTAATGCTTCAAATTTAAATCAACCCTGTATCCATCAACAATATTAAAGACGATGCAAGCGATTAGGGTTTATTAACAGGAAAAGCCTAGGTGTTAGGCATCTCTGTAAAGCGGATGACGTTTTAGTTCTAGGGCAACCAATCGCAGCCTCCACACACTATTACATCATGATCCGATTTAAGGAAACCGTTGATCCCTCGTATCTTCTTTATTATTGTTGATGGATACTTAATTCCAATTTGAAATATGCCTATAATTTAATTGCAATTGCGAATAAAACAAGCAAGAACCTTTCCCTTAACAATTTGTACGGTTATCACGAGACCAGTATAAAGTTTAAGCAGACGACGTTAAAATGAACAATATAAACGTATTTTCAATGTAGAAAATTTTCAAGTGATGTTTTTCACTGTATGTCTATGCTATCATCAGCTCCGTATTCTTTGGTCTTCCCTAAGTTCCCTTACTAAAAACCCCTCGGCTAGCTTGGGAGAGAGAGAAAAAAAAGCAGTGAAATTTTATTTCAAGCTAAGTAGGTAGCGTTTGCGCAAGGTAATACCGGGGCGTTATTCCTCAGTAATAGATAGTGATTCTTAGATCGAAACGGGACATAGATTGGCCCTTAATATAAATCTATTGTCTATGGGGTAGACATAAGTCGTACCGTATCGTAACTGGAACTGTTTTTTTGACGTTCGACGATGAACTAGGGACTAATTTAAAAAAAAAAAGAATGAAGAAATAGAATGGAACAAAAACTGAATGTTTAATGTTTCAAATAACAAAATTCGGACTATGTTAGGGGGTTTCTGATAAATGTGGCATAAATTAAGGAGGATGTTCTTAAGGGGTCAAACGTAAAACACTCAAATCATAGCTGAAAAACAGTGGCTTGGACAGCAAAATGTCAAAGATAGAAGTTACATTTTCGACTCAAAATTGATTTCCCAAAGAACATCCAGCTTAATTTCTACCAGGCTTATCACAAACACCCTCTGTGTATATTGAAGTACCTAAATATACAGGTTATAGAATTATTCTGCTACCAATTTGGTTACATACCAAGCACATGGGCGTTTTAGAGGGTTGACTTGACAATGCATCGATTTTTTTAACCTACAAGAAATAGGCCAAACCTACAAACGAATTAAAAATAATGATTTATATCAAATTTCACCAAATTTCGAACTTAAAAGCGCGTAAAATTACTTGGAAAATAGTTAATTTCACTTAAATTAATGAGGGTTAAGCGAGGCTTTTTAATAGTACTTCTAAATTCGATATGGCCTCTTCTCAAATGGTTGGTTTTCCCCGTTTGGTAACTTCCAAAAATATCACCACGTTTTCGTGAAATTTAGACTTAATTAAATATATAAACGTGAAACAAAGTAGCGGGGTTTTTCTTAATTAGACATTTGTAAAATATATCCTATCCCAGTAATTATATAAAACCAATAATTAAAAATGGGCAATTAGCGTCTCCATACAAGCAAGTGCAATTCAACTTTATATAAATAGAAATTAACGTTTTTAATATCGGATTTCCCTACTATAGAGATGTGAAATTGTAATTACTAAACACCGCTGTAAATTTACCGATTTATTTAGCACACCGTAATTTTACCATGGTAATTTACTCGGTAAATTAATAATAAGAAGCGATCAAAAATTAATTTAAACTGAGTAAAAAGACCCAAATAAATTTTGAGTAACTCAACTAATTACCTATCCCTAGTTACCACCATGATACCCTTACAACTGTTTAAATCTCTTCATATCCCTCTTAAATTTCTCTAAATTACGGACAGAAACTTTAAAAATTTGAATCAGTAATTTACTGGCGCAATTTCACATCTCTATATCCCTTAAAAAATAATTCAATGTAATTATATAATGTGCAATTCATTTACAGACATAATTATCCAAAACTCAAAACGGCATGGTAAAATATTCCTAATTTTTTTAATACAATACGCTGTCAACGCGCATGCATATGCGGCGTTCAGCGTATATAATAGCTATAGTAGACAAAATGTAAATAATTGTAGACAAAAATTTAAAATCAAATTATATATAAAAATAGTAAAATATTATCTGGCGTAACTTAATTGGTCCGAAAACGTCGATAGACAATTAATTGTTATGGTTTATTTGAAGGTTTTTTCGTTTTAATTAAACTTTAGCTTCAGAAAATAATGGTAGACATGATGATAGACATTCTTATATGATCTTCAAGGCCCAGAGGAGAAATGTAGAAATATTTTGAAGTTTAATTACATTTTTTTGTAGAAATTAGCAGAAAATTTACAATTAAAAGAAATAATGGAAGTAAAAATTTCTGGGAGTCGCTGCTAAAAATGCTAGAATTGATAGCTAATAATTCTCAAAGCTTAATTATCCATCTTTTAACTTTTAATTAAGAAACCGTGGAAGCAGACATTACCCCTGTAATATTACATCCCTGTCAGGCCAGCAAGAGCCTCTCTTGACTAACAGGGATGAGATCTTCCAGGGGTAATGTTTGTTAGTTAATAGTTAGGATTGAAATATTAAAATTATTATAGATTCTAGTATTTTATAGCGGCAATGAACGATTTAAACCCAAGATAATTTAAGCTTCAATCATTATTTCGAACAAATAAGAGATATTACCCCAGCTGCCCGCAAAATTGTCAGTGCCTATTTCAACTTAAATTTATCATTATCAATAAGTACTCTTCCGTTAACCAATATCTAATTTAAATAAATATATTTTTTTTTTCATAATTTGTTTTTATCGCAAAACTTAATAATCTAATAATGATAACCTTACATTGTAAAAAATGATATGGGATAGTTATTTAAATATATACTGTAATTTTATATTTCTCCCGCAAGGCTCTTATTTTGGTTTTGAAATATTTCGTAATGGCGCCTGTTTGACCGATAGTTAAATTGAAAAAAAAAAAAAATATTCCAACCATCATTGCACGGTTTAATGTATACCCGTCCCGAAATAATATTCGAAAGGAATGATGGGTAACAATTTTTTAAACCAGTTTTTTTATATATATAGAACGATAAGGTTATGTACTGCATTGGACGCTTTAGGCTAGATCTGGCTGGCCCTATTCAGTTTTAGACAGGACCGGTAAACAACAAACAACCAACAAGGTAGATGCTAGCTAGCTCTTGACGCTCAAAACCCCCCAGTTTGGTGACCCAACCCTTATAAGGAACGTTTTTATCTCGGCTTTAAGTTATCCCCTCTCTCTTAGCACATTGGTATGGTTGAAATTGCTGAAATTCTTTAAAATTATAACTTGAAAAAGTGATGAAACCTTTGCGAAAACATTATTGCATAAATTGCGGTTTGCACCAAAACACTGAATGAAGGTGAAACACTTGCCAGTGTAATTAATCTGTATTAGTAAAAACAGCTCTAGTTACCAAATCTTAACTAAAATCAGGAATTAATTTATGCTACTAAGAATATATAAAGACTAAGATTCTAAATCCGTTGTCGCATCCTTCAAGATGGCGCTCACGCTGGACATCTACTGAAATATATTTACTATATATGACCGTAAACTATTTCCTTTTCCAAAACCAATCATTTCCACCAATAAAACTTCATTATTAAAAATTAAAATTCCAATTTTCATTTGATCAGTGTTAAAACAAAAACTAGCAGACGAAATTTCCCTGCAAAAAGAAAAAATAAAAATGCGAGGATGGCACCAGACAATATTATATTATTAATGACACGAATGCACTTTTTTTGTTAAAATTATTAGTCCCATAATTATGCAATTTAATATATATATAAATTTTTTTTGCCATTTCATTGCAATCAATTTGGAGCCATTACAATGTTCTAACTGACTACGTCCCCCTTGAAGCAAAAAAATATATATTTTTTTAACCTACCATAAAAAAAATCTCCCTAAGACACGCTATTATAAAAAAAATTGAACATACGGACAGGGGCATGATGGTAACTTGGAACACTTTGCAGTGCATGGAACACCTAACAACGTTGCCCATTTTATACATAAGAAACTCTTCCGGTTCTTCTTACACCCTTAGTATTTCAAATTTTGTTTATTAAAATTAGTAATAATAATCTTAATACATTTAGTTTCATATTTATAGAAAATGTTACAAATGGTTCTCCCGCTCATAATTTGCATGCCAAATGGTCTGGTATAGTTTTTGAAATTTTGAATTTATTTACGTTATTATAAAGAGAAGGACTCGACAGACGTTTATCTTCGCTGCAAAGTAACCTCAGTCTTTAAACTTTTAGCCCGCAGACCCCTTAAAAAAATAAAAACAGGAAAAACTAGTTGCTGAATTGCCTGGTTCTCTCTAGCTTGCTTACCAGTAAACAAGTGACGTAAACCTTATTCGGATTACGATTGGTTACAGGGTTACCCCTCTTTTGCATGGACCAGTTCGCATCTGCTTTTATTAAATTTTAAATTGTCTTAGAATTAGAAATTGAATTTAACTTTGTATGTGTATCGTGAATCGGTGATAAGTAGTAGGTTTAAGTTCAATCCATTGAATCATCGAGAATAACAGTTAATCACGACAGAACTGATTAAACAGGTGTGAATCGCAATATTCAATTTGAATCACTTAAAATCTTGATCAAAGCTCGTCAGTTTAAATGTTTGAAAAATATGATTTAACAGCTTTAAATTCCATAAAATATCTGCAACAACTTTGATTAAAATTATCAGAAATAGCTTAAAAATAAGATTAAAATGTTGACAAAGCCCTGAAAGCATGATTAAAATGTTGACAAAACCCTGAAAACCAGATTAAAATGTTGAAAAAACCCTTAAAGCCCGATTAAAATGTTGAAAAAACCCTTAAAGCCCGATTAAAATGTGGAAAAAACCCTTTAAGAGTGATCAAAATGATCACAAATCCTTTAAGAAACCAATTAAAATATTCGAAATTATTTAAAAACCTGATTAAAGTAACGAAAAATCCATTATAAACCATCGAAAAACCCCCAAAACAATAAATTAGTACCTTAAAAAACAACTAACAATTTAAAATATACATTGACACTTTTTGAAACAATTATTATTGTCCTTCGACCCTTGGCGAATTTCTCGCGCTTTTGTCCGTAGATGATCCGTGGTATAAGGTGGTGGTTCGAACTCGACCATTCATTCGCGTTATCGAATAAGGCTTCCCCTTGCTTGCCTTCAATACTTTCAGGTAAATCTGACACCTGTCGTAGACAGTAAAAAAATGCATGCCGCGCGAGAAGTAGGGGCTGGGTTGGTTGGTTGGGATGGTTTATTTTCTTCTCTCTCTCTCGGAGTGGTTACGCGTCTACGATTACGAAGGTTCGTTCGGGGAAAGAACACCAGTTGGAAAAACTGATGAGGGGCAAAAGGAAAAAATCCCTTACTTCCCAGAATGCTAGATCTACAACCTACCAACATCACCACCACCTTCTACAGTCCTCCTAAAAAGGGGGGCAACGTAAACCTCCTCCTCCCAACTTGTATACGTTGTTTACCGCACCAAGAAAAAAGTTTTTTGACCTTCCCAAAAAAAGAAAAACGTCTAGCCGAGCGCAAGACACTACCCCCAGGCTAGGTTCAGTAAAAAAAAAACTGCCTACAACCGGCGATATTTTTTTACAGCCGATTATATTTTCATCCTAAAATCTGAAAGTTGTTTGTTGCATCCCTTGCTTTTTTTTACAGGGGGTCGGTTTTTATTTTTTTGTTGGTGGTAGGGGGTTGTTGGTTACGGGGAGGGTATGGGGTTTTTTTCGAAACAGGACTGTCTACGTGTTTTTAACAATTTTCGAACCCCCTTAGTTGCGTTCTATTGCATAGAGGTAAGCAACTATGGATGGCTAACACTTGAAGCAGTGTTTTTTTATGTATGTGGGATAAGGGTGGGTTATAGTGGAAGATATATTATGATTGTAAGTTTCTCAAGTATTATGTAAAAGATTTTTTGTATTTTATTTTTTTTATTATTTTTTTTGTGCCGGGATTTGTACAATGTAGGTTTTTTTTGTTAAAAGTACGAGGGAATGTTTTTTTATTCTTTATTTTAGTACATTTTCGAAATTACGTACTATCTTTTCAAAAGTCAAAAAAATGAAAGATAATAGTTTTCCTAAAGTATAGCTATTGATTTACGGTATAGGAGACAATAACAATTTTCTGAAAGGTCCATCAATGTTAGCTTCTAAATTTTGCGCACTAAGCCTAGTGTCCGAAATTTTATTTCAAGTGTATGTACTATTTTAGCGGATCGGAATTTGAAGATTGTAAAAAGTAAAATAGCAGCCAATTTAATATGTATAACGAATTTTAGCTCGCTGCACCTTGCGCGAGCTACTAACCAATGAAATCACAGTTAGAAAGCCGTCAGAATCACGAGGCCTGACGTATAGTACTCAAGCCCTTACCGCAATATCCGCATGGAAATGAACATGGGAGAACAATGATTCTTGTTAACTGTATGCATTCCTCAAGTTTCTGGTCTATTTCGAAAAATTTAAATTTTAGACTTAACATAATCAACGTCTGACCAGTCAGAACGGATCAATACTGTTAAAAATTTCTAAACGTGATCTCAAAAAAATGTTTTTTTCTTTTTTAAATTATGAATCTCTCTCTTTGCAGTCGTAAAAATTTTTGAATAGCACCCTCGGTCGTAAATCTTCTAATTGGCCATAGACGCTTAAAAAAAAAGGGATTTTGGGTATATATTTGGACCCCTCCAGGCCGCGTTGGTCATCGAACGTGCGTCCTGCCCGTTATGGTCCAGCTGGGAGCAAATAGAACCTAGAGATATCCTTTTTTTTAGAAAGGCGAGAGAGCGCCAAGAGAGTAGGTTAGAGCATTTTTTTACGACTCCAATAAAATTGGGCATTCATTTTTCCGAAAATCGCGTCGCTATATGGATCCCCACTTTTCTATTGTTAAAAAAAAATATTCAAACTTTACCCCAACTGGCCACGTTTTTAAATTTTCCTAGTTATATTATTGTACCTTATTTTATTATGATCCGAAATTGGGAATGGAAAAGTACACCCGAAAACTTTAATTTATATTCAACACTGAGAGTTTTAAAGTTTATTTTACCAATCCACCTTATTCCCGGTGCGTCTGCCAAGGCTTAACTCCCGTTTATTAACTGACAGATCCGAGTCAAAATGACGCGTCGTCGTCTGCTTCGGAGTCTAAGGTTTCCATATTTTCGACTCTGAACCAGACGACGCATTATTTTGACTTCTTGGCCTAATAATAATAAGATCCACTTACAAAGCTTTCACTAGAGAATTCTTAATATGAGTTGAAACAATGAACGTAATTTTGTAAACCCTCCATTTTTCAAGTTAATTTTCTTTTTGCATTAAATTATGATTAATAAGTCATTAGAAAATGTTTAGTTGTATTTTCTTTATCAGTTCCGCGTATTTAAGGTTGCGTATGGACTTTAATCGGTTACTACGGAAACGGGCGCGCGTCCACGTAATTTTATTTACCATCTTTCAAACGTAGGCAAAGGCAAAGATCGTAAAAAATTTTATCGGTTAGGTTTTAGAATCAGTTTTTTTTTCTCTCTCTCGCGAATGGAAGACTTCTCTTTTTCCGTTGTGAAGACTTTATCGCTGGGCTTTTTAGGTATGTTAGAAAAGATTTGGCAGATTAAAGGCGGATTTTACGATGATAGCGTTAGTGCATGCTTGCTTGGGTGCTAAGAAAAAAATCAACCGAAAAAACGTTTGCAAAGCCTTTCAATCACGCTGATTTGGGTTTGTTTTCGGAATCCCGCCACACTTTTTACAACGTAATTGTATTTAAATAATAATAATAATATCATAGCATATGTATTTTTTACCAGCTGGAATATAATACTGAGTTTAAGAAATTGACTGTAAACATGTACTAAAACGTCTAGCGCTCAAGATGGAGGTATTATTTCAAATAGTGGGTCTCAGTTTTTATTATTGCAAATTAGGTTTAGCGAAATTTCGAGCGTCTAGCATCTTAGACATTTTAGACTTTTATCTTCTGTAGGTTTTAAATTTCGTAGAAACTTGAACGAATTAAGCCTAATTTGAATTTAAATAGTTTTTTCTCCCGCCAAATTTGGAATATATTACCTTGTGAGTGCTAAACGTTTTTCGTGCATGTTTTCAATAAGATCTTTAAACTCTTTATTGATTAGTCTAAAGTCGGTTGTAAGTTTTTGAAGTCTTACGCTATACCAATATAAGCGTACAACGACATTCAAGGGCCACAAAACCACGTGACATCCCTTTTTAACCGCAAATATATCCTGAATCCTGCCTGATACGACTGTCATTAGATTAGCCAAACCTTCAAAACGGTAAACACTATCATCAGTTTGACCATTCTCCGCCGTCATATTTTTGTCGCCGCTCTCGCGCTGGCTTTTATATCCATTTTTCTCTCTCTATATAAGAATATAAATTGGTGATTTTTGTCCCACAATATGTAAAAGATTCATTTCAACCCCATAGGCTGTTACAGTCCAAAAATCATCTATCATTTATGAAGCGAAAATAATATTCGATGACGCGACGCTGTTACGCTGCTCCCTAGGTTTTTTTGTCGTCGTTCCATGCTCGCTACCAAATACGGAAGTCCAGCTATATATTGTAGTGACCTAACCGGACTTACTGTGTATAAGAAAAACCTCTGTCCATCCCCCTTTCGCCCCGATAGTTACGACGGCGATGTACCACCATAGTCCTATAGGGTTTGCTCGTCTGCGGCCGTCACAATCCATTATTCGTGGTTTTTTCGAACACCACGCGTAACCGTGGATTCTATTATTAAATGTCTCCAACCAATATTCCACGCGTAATGCCTTATACTCTGGTTCAACCCGACGCGACCCTGTCCGATACGGACGGACCACCTCATGAGCAGCTTTTGTTTATTTAAAGGTTTAGAAATAAGTTAGCTCACTGTTACTTCAATGAGAAACGTTATTGTCAAGCAAGGTACAATCGCGCTTGTTCAATATTGGGTTTTAAATAAAACAGAAAATACTAATTATAAATTTAATTAGAACAATAAATTAGGTGTAAAATTTGTTAGGGCAACGGTGGGTTTATTGTAAAGTACATAGATAGTACTGTACAATTGCGCTAATTCAATATTGGGTTTAAAATAAAACGGAAAAATCCCAATTATCTTAATTACAAATTTAATTCGAACCATAAATGAGGTGTAAAATTTGTTAGGGCAACGGTGGGTTTAATGTAAAGTAAATAGAAAGTAAATTCTTCAAGTCAGATTGAAATTTTACTGAACATATAAATTATATTTTGTTTTTTAATTGGTCTCACAGTTGACTTAGAAATTTAATTAACGCAAATTTACTTTTAAACTATTATTAATAAATGAAAATTGCTTTCAATAATCCAATAATTATTTTAATTTTTAATTTCATATCAATTTCGAAAAGAAAACTTAAACTTCAAACGTAACGCTTTTTCCAGTTTCGGATCTCGAATCATTTTCTTGTACAAAAACGTTTTTGGAGATACAAATAATACAATTAAATTTCAATTAAAAGAAAAAACAACCGGTATCGTACTGTTCGTAATTCAAAAACAGAAATAGTACGATAATTAAACGGTTATAGAAGAATTGTAAACTTCATTTAAATAGGCGATATTTTAATTAATTAAAAAATGAGGAGTTTAAAATATTGTACAAAGCTAGCTATATATATACTGATAATTTTCTTCGCCTTTAATTATTAATCGCTTAAATAATTAATCTAATTTTTAGTCTAATTTAAATTCGAGATCCGGGTAAGGGTGCGCGACCCATTTCAAAATGACAAATCAAAGTCATACTTTTTGCTTCTTATATTTAGCATAGTAGATAAATAATAATAATGATAATTAATGAATAATAGTAACGATAATGATATGCGTGGTATTTTTGTCCATTCTGTTTAAATTGAAAATTTTAAGAATATTGCTCTAAACCAAAACTTAAAAAGAAAAAGAAAAAAAAATATAGAAAAACTAAATAAAAAAAACTAAAATATTTGTCACAAAGTTTCTCCCTATTGAAAAACATGTTAAAGCGATACACCGGACTAGATTTATTTTCTTTTTAATTGAAAGAGCTTGAAAAATAATGAATATATCAATTGGAACCATGTTTCTATCTACAATATTAAAGAAGATACAAGCAATTAAGTTTCCGTAATGGACACTACGCGTTAGGCTTCCCCACGAAGCACCCTATTGGACGCCTAGTACCACCTGAGGGATTCGTCCAATAGGCGTACTCGCAGTGCTTCTCGAGAAAAGCCTAACGCGTAGTGTCCATTACGGAAACATAATTGCTTGTATCTTCTTTAATATTATAGATAGAAACATGGTTCCAATTGATATATTCATTACTTTAAATTCTCTTTCTATTTAAAATGAATACACTATAGCCCGAAGTATCCCTCTACCCCCCTTCAGTGCACGTATATTCGAGAAATTAAGATTCCCCAAATGAAAATTTCACCTGGAAACGTTTTACGATTCAAGAAAAACACAAAAGAAATGACAATTATTTTTTATTAGTTTCAAGAATTAAGTAGTGTTTTTTGATGTCTGTATGACGTAGGTGTTAACGTAATATAACGTAAAAAAGGCGCAAAAATACCCTCACCTAATTAACCAATCAAGTTTCGTCGAATATAAAACACAGTCGCAAAGATAATATAACAATTTGGTTTTTTTTTTCAATTTAAATTTAAATCTCACTTAACCGCCGCGTTTTATTTGATTTTATTTTTCTTCTCATCACTGCATGTGCGAGTGGTTTGTTATAAAACAATTAAATTGTTAGGTTTGTCTGTCGCTTGAACTTGAAGAATGAATTTTTTTTTATTAGAAAAATTATAACTATAGAATTCTACGTTATCAAAAAAACGTAAAAAAAAACCCATCACATTCCATATTTTCGATGCCAAAATTATGGTAACATATTTTGTTATTATATCTCAAAACCGAGTCATTTAAAAACCTGCTCAATAGTAACAAAAAATTAATTAAGAACATTCATTATCCAGGGTAATGTAAAAAAAAAATTGAAAAAACATAATAAGCCAAAACAATGTAAGCCAATCACCTTCGAGCATTTTCTCAATATCCCTCGAAGACGACCCCCCCCCCTTTTAACCAATCATCCTTTATACCACATAATCAAGGTCGTTTTTAAAAGAGTCACGTTCCTTTTCTTATTTAAACATATATAGCCAATCAAAAAAGGGCTAATAAAACGAAACAAATGAGTACAACTCTATAATAATTTTTTTAGTTTTTTAATATGTGATATATATATGACCATAACGTACGCCTACCTCAGAAAAGAAACAACAACTTTAATTTAAAGACAGAATTCTTACAAGGATAATTATTATTTTTAATTTCATTTTTTAATTTAAAACACCTGTAAATTAATTTAAGAAAAAAACGTGACATTTGGCGAAAACATTAATTAGGAGCTGTTAATTAGAGACGAAGGCTTGTGACGTCATCGAGAGCAACGTTCCTGAATGAAAATGGATTGATGAATTGACCCCAGGATGAAGACTGACATGAGAAAATAGGTTTTTGGCTACAATTTGAATTTTTGAATAAAATGGCGGAAATTTTTTATTTCAATCTGTAAAAGAATGGAAACCAAAACTTATCGTAAGCCAATGCGAAATATAACTTTTCTAATCGTTCATTCTACAATTTCCCGCCATTTCATTCGAATTTGGGCCAAAACCATAGACTAACGACGATGTAGAAGGATACGAAAAATTATGTTAAAAAAAAAGGTTTTTTGTTTAATATGTTATTTGCGGTTGTTTGGGCGTATTTTTGTTCGTGTACCTCGAATAATATGAAAGGAAAAAGAAGAAAAGAAAATAGTTTTTGTTTTTGCCTAAGAAATATATGACGCTGTTTGAAAAATTTAGAAATAAAATAAATGAAAATTAATTCAAAAAATGGGACGTAAATTAAACTTACGTGTAACGACGGTAAATATACACGTGTAAAAATTGTATTTATTTTTTTTCCCGGTGGGTAATATTATCATATGGGTTCATAAATAAGCAAAAAATAAATAAACAATTATTTTTAATGTGGGATTTGTTTAAATAAATTCATATAGGCAACGTAATAAAAAATGCCCAAATAACGAGGTTGATTTGTTAAGAACTTGGTTTTTTTGTGAAGATTCTGGCTGAAGTTATAACGGTTTGGATTTAAAAAAAAAAGAAAAGCAAGATGATGATTTTTTCTTTTTTAATTTACGGACTTGTTTTTGTATTTATATTGACCCTATAATATTGCGGACTGTTTCCCAAAATATCTAAATATCAAATGGTGAATAAGAAAGGCAATGTTTGATAACGGGTCACCCCCTCCCCCCCTTTTTTTTCAAAATGATATAGAAACTTTTTAATTTTTTTAAAAACCCCCCAAAAAATTTTAAAGAAAAACGTCGCGTTCTTCTATTATGTTCATTATTGCTCTATATATTAGTTATTTTTAATTCGATTTGCGTGATTGTGAACGTCAGGAAGAAGGTAGGAGGGTTTTATCAGCGGTCGCCATCTGACGAATTTTGTAAAAAAAAAAAAAATAAATTTAAAAATTAGCAAAATTCTGTTTTTTTTTTCGGTTTTTATAAAGTAAAAAAACAAATGATATTTCTTCCATATTTTTCAAATTGTTTTTCGCTCTAATAGGATTAGGATGAGATAATATTTTTTATTGTTACGAATTTGTCGCGTTATTTTTGAAATAAAAGGATAAAAAATAAAAATTAAAATAAAATAAATTTGGAAATAACGGAAATGTGTCGGAATTAGAAAAGAAAATATGGGACCTTCTACTAGATTTTTTTTATTATTATATCGGACATGAATTGGTGATTTTGAAGACTTTTTTACTTGGTGACGAAAACAAATAAACAAAACAAACAAATATTGTAATCAATAGATACCATTGTACGTTTAAAAACAAAAACAAAAACATTTTTAAATGAAAACGATTTTTAAAGATGGGGATAAAATTCCGTTTTATTTTTAATGTACAGAAAAAAAATTAAAATAAACTGGCACCAAATAGATTTCACATTAGAAAAAAAATAATAATAATAATAAAAAAATCATTTAATTTAAAATTTTAAATAAAACATTAAGGGTATAACCCTAATTTAAAATTTTTACGATTAAAAAAAAAAGGATATAGAAGCTTAATTAAAACAACACTGTTTAATTTTAAACGTGATATTAATGAAGTTAAAACGCCCTTGGAAATTTTCATCAAACAAATTTTACCCTTGTACCCTACCTAGCTATCACCACAAATACAAAAAATAACCCTTCTAATTGTCTGATATTAAAATAATAAGACAGATAATTTAAAAATCTCAAATTTAATTTACGACAAGAGCTAAAATAAAAATTATTTAACACAAACAAAAAAAACTTCTAAATCTCTATTGGGTTTAACCCGTTCGAGATTAAGTTTAAATGGATACAAATAAATACATAAATAATGTAAAAGAAATAAAAACCTCTTTGCCTAAGTGCAAGTGCCTTTCGATTAGCTATTTTTCAGCAAAAAGAAATAATTTTTGAAAATACTGAAATGGAAAAAATAATAATAATAAAAAAATAATAATACAAAATAATATCTTTATCTGTCGTACTCACCTATTTTCACTATACATAATCCGAGTATTTATAATATATATTCCCTACATAACGGTTAATTGCCAAGAAATTAATTCTAAGACGTGCCACGAATAAAATAATAATAATAATTTTTGATAAGGTGAAATTTTTTCTTAATAAATATCAAAAAACACTAAAACAATATATATAATATATATATTGTCTCTGAAATTGAATTTTCTAAATTTTGTTATATACCAGAAAACCTTACAATCCAGGTGTGACAGCTTAAACAAAAATTTCAAGGGGTTTTCAAATAAACAAAACCAAAAACATTATTATCAGATGAAATTTTTTTGTCCGCGATGTCTTCGTATAGAATGTATAAACGTCATCCGACAAACACGATCCTTTCAAAAATTGTTTTCCTTACACGGGATCTCTTTAATTGTTATGGGAATTGTATATCCATGATATGAAAATAAAACAGTGGTAGTAAAAATTGATTTGAGATTTTAATTTCCCAACCCAACAAAGCTGAAAGGTATGTAATTTTATAATTTGTATTTACCTCGCTCTCTGAGGCGTTTTACTCCCGACATCTATAGGAAATTATATCGTACACCCAGTTTCATTCTTGGCCTCCGCACCACCGGCACCGGCAGACCACGAGGCAGACTGCCTTTGCTATTTCCCATAACTAAATCTCAAAGCTGTCTGAAACATAGTCTGCTAAAGTCCGCGTTGTTTCGAATTGGATAAGATGTGTTTTTGGAACAGCGAAATGAGTAAGTGATGTTTTAATATTAAATATAGTGTGATTTAAGAAAGATTTCGCTTATATATAAACCATTAATGTTGATATAAGTAATAAGGAGTTACAGTACATTTAATGCTTATTAAAAATATAAGTAAAGTCGCGTCATAAAACACAACCAAGGCTTAGGGTTAAGCCATATCGTAAAAGTGGTATTACGCAATAACTGCGACGATAGGAACTATGCATTGTGCAATGAATCAACTAGTTTATTGCGCATTTTTTATTACATCGTGCAAAATAAGGCCATTGATTTCAATTAAGTCACTGTAGAAGTAAAGATGTCTCTACAGTTTAGAGTGAGTTTCTATGAGGCATTTGTTGAGTAATTGGACAACTGTGCCAGCACAACCCCAAGATATTGTTACTCCAGAACCACCGTGACCATAGTTGTGGATAATCTAAAAAATATATGGAAGCAAATGTGGATTATTTAAATTCATAAAGATATACCCGTGTTTATATACCGGAATGCGTTTCTTAGGGGTTACAATTTCTTCAATTTCCACCCGAGGCCCCTTTTCTCTATAAGGTCTTAGTCCAACAGCAATATCCAATACTTCAGCATTCTGAAATGAATATTTTTCAAAATTGTAATTAGCATTAGTAGTTTCATACACAACAAGTTGATTTTTACCTTCATACTTGGAACCAAATCACAACATCCTTCCATAATAGCTTTTGTATCTTTGGGGTCTACATTCAAGTTCCAGTTATTCATTTGCTTCGTTCCTCCTATCTGAATATAGTCTGCACTTTAGAAAACAACGGGATCCATGTTATAAAAATTTCAAGTGCATTTGCCATGTATTGTAAGAATGTTTTTGAAAATGTCATTATGAGTATGACATCTTTAGTTATTTCGGATTTTCACTTCATGCAACGAAATTTTGCAACTGTAGCGACAATATTCATCCTTATCACCTTCCATGATGACGTTTTCCGAAAAAATATTCATTCAGTAACAATATTTATTCTTACTTTGGCAAAATATGAAAGTTGCCACAATTAACTATATGTTTGATCCAAGGTGCTTTTACCTACAAAGATAAAGTTAGTTAGGACATTTTTTAATCATTAATGAAAATGTGCGTATTTCTTGGACGGAGTTGTATGTGTCATACTCTAATAACTTGCCCTCTAACGGGCATGAGACTTGTATCTGGAACTAAATGATATGAGGCCAATCCAGTGCAATTAACTACTATGTCATAATCTTTCCCAAGTTGGGAAAAGTTTGAAACTTCAGCAACTTTGACTTTGCCTCCATTTTCTTTAAACCTTTTTGCAATAGACTGGATTTAAATACTATTTTAGGCTGTATTACCCTTTTTACCTTTTCAGTAGATAGGGAAGGAACCTTCCACATTGTGCGTATACGCTTGTAAAGAATACCCCCCTTCTGTACTTACAACAAAAAAAAAAAAAGGAAAATATATTCAATTCCACGTGTCTTTGTTTCGACACTAGTTCATTACTTTATCTTAGGAAATAATTTTAGTTCATTTTCATTCATTAATCTCAGCCCAATGACTTGTTTACCACCAGGAAAGTTCTAAATAAAGCCATAATTTATCACTGATTAATAATCATACCAACTTGATTGATTAGAGACAGACGTTTTGGTCTTACTTCTAGAGTTTCATCTGGTTCTAATTCAAAGAATGAAGAAATCAGTCCAACACCGATATTTTTAGCGCAAGGTCTTTGACACAAATCGAGAAAAAAGCTAAATGATTCATCTAACCAATACCTGAAATAACTAATTCCATGAGAAAATATCTCCCAGTGTAGACTAAGGACGTTAATTGACAATATTTATTGAATTTTGAACTTGCTCTAAAAGCGACGGTTCCACTTGTCCAAACAAATACGGCAACCAAAATCCGGCACTGACGTCTCCCGTTGTGTTAGGACTAAGATCTTTAGATATTAAAGTAATTTCAACATTACTTAGATTCTCAATAGCCCTAACTGCTGTCGTTAGACCAATAACACCTCCTCCAACTACGCATATTTTCTTAGTAGGCGAAAGACCAGCCATTTTAATACCAACGATAGAAAATATGAACTATGAGCAAATTCTAGACGTATCTCATCCCAGACTGTAATCAAATTCTTAAGTACATCTACAGTGAATTCGATACATTTACGTACTTGGCTTGATAATACGCAAGGTCCAACTTTAGTTTGAGTAGTTTTTCAAAGATAGCGTTCAATAACCTTGAAATCTTGCCTATCAGATCGAAAAGAAGCCAAAGCGATGCTATTGTTAATTCGTTGCTAAGGCAGCAGAGTTCGGACGAAATTTTTATATCTAAAATCCCTGACTATTCCAGCTTATCCTTGTCAAAATTTATCCAATATCCCTGACCATTTAAAGGTGTTTACCAGAGCCCACTTCATACTTACACCTGGTCCATACTTAGCATTGCTCGAAGCATGGTTTGATATATCTACCCAAATCCCTGACATATGCTTGACCAGTGGCCTGACTTATCCAGGTTATCCAGATCAAGGGTTTTCATTTCTTAATAATCGAGAAGACAGTTTTTACAGAAATAAAAGCTGTATTTTATTGCCCATATAAATGGATTTCATCAACATGTGAATTTCATTAAAAAAAAAAAAAAATAATTAACAGAGAAAACAGAAAAAACAAATTAGGGGTCAATGTATATGTACTATAGAAAAGGTTTTTTCGAAACATTTTAAATTTTAATTAAAAAGTAGAAATACAACATAAACATCTTTCTTAATTTCTCACAAAATAAAGCTTTCTGGGATGGCTACAATTAATATTGAAATTCATTTCATCTTTGATTCGTTTCGATAGAAATATTTTATTTACGCAATACGCTGTCTGTTTATTTATTTATTTATTAAAAATATAAATGGTCCCTTTTTTTTAATATAAATTTAATATTTACGTACAAAATTACTAGGCATTCAAATCACGATTGGAGATATTACTTTTAAAAGTTTAGGATTCTTGAATTAATTTAAAAATTGACTTTTATAATTAAATATATTTTTTTTTCCGATAACTGTACTAGGAAACGCTCGGATATTCGAGAATTTTAGTTAAACAATAGCGCTATATTTATCTATTTATTTATTTTTATAAATTTTAAAAGTGTCTGTCAACACATTCACTACATTCCATTACAAAATATTACCAATTATTAGTAAAATTAATTTGAATATTAAAATTCATCTCTTTTTAAAGCACCCGCAAAAAGGCATTAGGTATACGTACGATTAACATCCGGGGACTACGATTAAGTATTTAATTTAGTTTAATTTATCTAAAAAGCTATTCACGACGACTAAAAAAAACAAAGCATTTCTATTCTTCTCTAAGTTCATCATTTTAAAATATTAAATACAAAATCTATTCTTTTTTTTCTCCGATACAAATGGAAGCGTACGTGTTGGTGAGAAATTCGTGAACTCAATGACGAAACTAGAATCGTTCTGAATATATTAAATTTACCAATTAATTATTCAACTTCCGTATCAAAGTGGGGGGGGGGGGGGTCTAAGGCTGACTCGATATCTCTGAAAATTGACTTATAAGTCAAACATTTCTTTGTCACTCGAAACTGTTCTTACAAAAATACTTAGGGTCTTAAATAGGCATTGTTATCTAGCTTGTACCATTTGATGGTTTCAGTTTTCAGATCTACTTCGTCCAAAGGAATCGAAACCACTCCTAGAAACTCATTTTCCTGTAATCGGTCGTAGCTCCACGCTGATACTTGCAGTACCCTCCTTCTAACAACTTCGTAGGGCAAAGCGTAGACTAACATTTCCATGAATGTTGGATGCGAGTTTTTATTGACAATTTTCGTCTTGCGCTTTGTGTGTTTCTGCGAGTCGGGTAGTAAATAGGTTTTGACGTAAACATCAGGCATGACTCCTTTTGAAAGCCCCAAGTTCTTGGCGTGCATTATCATGATGAACAAACTGTTCTTCTTATAGAGTATCGATAGTTTAACGTGACCTTGAGTGACCCCCGTAGAATCTCTAGTCGAGTCCGGTGAAAGATTTCCATTTTTCGAGTTCCAATTTTGCTCCATGCCTTCTTGATCTCGCAACAACGGATGGAAGAATGTGTAAACTAAAGAACAGTGCGCGATTTCTTCGGCCATTCCCATCAAACTCTGTAGATAAGTAGATAACTCGCTTTTACGTTTTTCCGCCACTTCTCTGATGTTTGAACGAGTTAACATTGATCCGCGAGGAAGAGGTCGAAAACCGGCCAGTGGGAACAGCATGCAAAGTTTCTGATGAAACTCTGTGAATTCTCTAAAAGATCGGAAGACGTACATGGGATCTAAACTATTTTCCCTGATGACTTTCACGACATAAACGTAGTATTTTTCCGGGTCGTATTGTTTCTTCGAGCCAACTACGTCGACGGATAGTATCTTGCCATCAGTTTCTAACGTAAAGACCTTCGGGATGAATGACAACAAGACATCTTCATTGTGATCGCCGGTAAAGCGTAGTAGAGCTATGTTATGGATGAAAAAGTTGAACTGAGTAAACCAAGACTTTAAACTTTCTTCTATCATCTTGGAAAATCTAGCCGTGGCTTCGGCTTCGGATAAGTTTGGCATCAGCATGCGCTCAACGTATATCACCGCGTCGGAGTTAACTCCCGGTATTCCAGATTCCACCATCAATCCGAAAAGGTTTAGGAAAACGCTGCTATTTTTTCGTAGAATATTGAAGGCTTGACAACAAATATCGATGAAGGTTTGAAATCGTTTGGAAGGCTTATCACCACCATTAATGACGTATGCCATATCGGACGTCAAAACGAAAGGGACTCTGTCTCTTTTAATATTTCCAAATTTTTGAGCGTCGCCTAAGAACTTTCCAAAATCAATGTGAAATATGTGACCGGAGGTTTTCACCATAATGTTATCATTATGTCTATCGCAAATACCCAATATGTAAGTGGCTACGCAGTACCCGGCGCACGATAGGGTGAAGTTTTCTACGGCTTGCTGATACTCTAATTCGGACGTGTTGTGCTTTTGAAGCCATTCCGCGATTGGTCTGTCCTTGAAGGAACCAGTCAGGCCGTGTTCCGTATGAATCTTTCTCAAGGTTTCCGCTTCGGTAATCATTTCTACCATACCTTCCTTGTACCCCGTTGCGAAACATCCGAAGGTTATAATTTTTAAATCCAACGATTCCTTCAGCCATAGTTTATCCATAATTCGTATCATTTGGAGTGTTAACATGTCTTGTCGCAAATCGTCGCCGACTTTGAAGATCGCTTGTATGAAATGATTAGGGTCTTCGGAGCTTCGGAATACAATTTTCAACGGGAGGGTGTTAGACGTGAAGTATGTGCAATTTTTGACGTCGATTTTGCACACCTGAAGACTGGGACTCAAGGGTAAACACGTAGGACTATCTTGAAGGATGTTGTGCGTGGTCTCGAGTTCTTGAAACAAAGTATTTAACCTGTACGCTTCTTTGGTGGTTTTAATTTTTTCCGCCACTTCGGATAAACTTCCCAATAGCAATTTTTCTCTTTGTATCAGGCCTCTTAGAGAGCTTCCAATTATAATATTCAGAGCGTTTAAAACCAACTTCATCCTCTGACCAGATACGGGATCCTTGACATTTTGCATCAAAAGCCAGTGTAAATGATGAGCTACTCTGACACTCGTCATAGATCTCTCTAGTAGAAACCAAAGTGTAGGCGAATCTAGCCAGGTTTCAAATTTTAAAGCTTGGACTAACTGCGGAAGATAATCGCATAATTCGTCGCTACCGATACTTCTGATCCATTTCACGGCAATTTTCCTTATTTCAATATCGGGAAAATCTGGCAGTAAAAGTACTAGCGATTCGACGGGACTCATCGGCTTCCATTCTTGAAGTATCCCGTATATTTCGGGTAGGCAAGCCCAATCCCAACCGTGAACCGAACTTAGAAGCTTCGGTAACGCGTGAGAATTTTCTTGTAAATAGTAACGTTTCTCCCAAAGTAATTCCTTTTCTTCTTCAGCCAAAAGTCCGAGAAGATCGCTGCCAATTATATTTAATAGTTTCGTTTGAGTGGCGTTATCCAACATATCCAAAGTACCTCGGACGCTGTTTGAACGCATTTCATTCGTTTGTACTCGAGGAAACTTGACCGTGTGTCCGTATTCCGTTAAATTAACTCGAAGTATCGGATAAGTATTGTTAGTTTGATTGGCGCAGGCTGGACCGCAAACGGACGAAACGTCTTCGGACCAAAGTCCAAGGAGGAAGCTTCCTTGATGTAAAACTTGACAGGGGTCAAACAAAGTCATAGCGGTCCATCCCAGTAAGGTCGATGGTAATTGAGCGTTATCAGGTGGCGAATTATTGTTTCCGTATAGAAAGAAGTATAGGGACGCCTCCCTCGGAATTGTACACATCGGGAAATCAAATTCTATATAATCTTCGAAGACTATTCGCTCGAAAAATACTTTGCTAATTGTCGGTTTAAAATTACTTTGTTCTATAGCCAATTTATTTTTGCCGTGCCTAAGTTCAACCGTGACGTGAAACGAATCGTAAGTGGCCCAAGAAGGGGGTATCTGATGTACCGTTTTAATCTGTATCAAAAGTGTTTCTAGCATTTCCGTGACGTTTTTGTGAGTTTCTTCCGTATGATTTTGAATAGCGGGTGGGCGAGGCACTTGAAAGTTGACGAAAAAGGCGTTGGAAAACAGTATTAGTAAGTCGGCGATTGAAGAAATAAGTTTTCTCAATGAAAGTTCAATGATTTCCATCATTTCAAAAACTAACTCTTCGTTAGAGGCGGTAGGACCCGCCTGAAAGCGGGCGAATTTTAAAAGGGTGAAGTTAAGTTCCTCCAACGCGGTATTTATTTCTAAGGTTTCGATGCAACGAAGACTAGCGCATATAGCTTTAATAGCCTGACAAACGTTATCAGGGTAAATTAAGGGGTGCTTCTTCTTAGCTTGCTCTTTTAATTTATCTATTTCCTTGTGCAAATATTCTAGCAAAATATTAACCTTAGCGCACGTAACCGGCTGTATATCATCTTCATCCAACAATTCGTTTGGATGAAAATTGATATCAATTTTATCATCTCGCGTTGTTCGAGCTAAATCTTGTTTCAAATCTTTAATGTCAACTAGTTTTAATCGAACTGGCTTGTCAAATTTGTGACACAAATGAACGTATTCGTAATCGGCTAGCTCCGAGTCGGCCGAAAAGTATTCCGAAATCCCGTGCACTTGCAAGACGAAATTTTCCATATTGACTTGAGATGTGTCGTCGAATAGGTAACATATTACGTGACTTATGACGTGTTCGATTGATGTACTGACATCGCAAGTGAAGGAGACGGGACGTTCCGAATAACTCGAATCAATCATCAGTTGAATGCTAAGTGGATGATCTCGATTATTTTCCAAAGTTGGACTGATGACGAGGCCGACGTTGGTGTGAATATCATTCGCGGGAAATTCTTTTCTTAGGGATTTGACTTTTTCCGCGAAACTGGTGATTTCTTCGCTACAAGTCACCGAACGATTAACTACAGTTAAGCTTCCTAAACTATATAATGGAACTTCCAACGATGAGTTTTCTATTTCTTGATTAAACGAAGTTTGTCTGATGACAGTTTTAACTTGAGTTTCATCCACTTCCGCTATCGCTCCATCCGTTTCATCTTGGTCTATGGGAGCCTCCGTTTCTACCGTCACTGGAATTTTCCTTTCTTCGGATTTACTCAGGGGATCGAAAAGTTTTAAGATGTCAGTTTCATCTTGATGTAAAAGGCTGGTGCTAAGGTTATCGTTGGCTAAATCGATCAGGTTATTGTCCTCCTTTTTCTTCATGAAATTAATGGCTCTAGAAAGAACCTGGAGATGGTGCGTAGCGTCTGGTTGACTGTTTAAATGTCGCTCCAACTGAGCTAAATCGGGAGCCGAGTGGCTGTGAGGAATGTCCCATCTTGGTGGACCGTAACCCCCCGCGCTTTCTTTGTTCATAATTGAGGCGTAAGTCTGATTCTGATGAAAGTATAATTCGTTATTAAACATTGGAGTAAACACATTCGGCGAGTTAGGCGGAGCTACGAAGTTAGATAATCCGGGAAAGTTATTTCTGGCCACCACGATAGGTCTGGAAGTTGAAGGAATGGGTATTGTAGAAATACTGGAATTTAATCCCAGTTTAGCGAGCGATTCGTTAAGTGTCTTTGGTTTGGTAAGGTACTGAGGACTAGAAAAGCTCATTAGGTCAACGTTTGAATTGCTCTTGAAGGCCGTTTGATTTGGTGGTGGTGGTACCAAAAGTAGATCATCTTTCGCGCTCGGCTGATTGTGATCCTGAACTATTCTCGGTGGCAGTGGTGGTGGTGTAGATGCTGAAAATGTTTTAAGCTTTACTTTTAAAATCAATTTATAACTGTTAGACAAGCGCAGTTGAAGTACGTTTGATTTACCGTTCCAACTAACTTTTCCTTCAATATTACCTTAAAACCTTTCTGAGTCACTGTCTTAAAGCTAATGATAAACTGTACGTAACCTTGATTGATACTTTATACTAATCGAACAGTTCATAAGTATCTCACTGATAAGATTAATTCTGAATTTGCTTAGGAGGAGGAACTAGTGTACCTAATATTTCATATTATTTACGAAGTTTTATAAGATAAGAAAAAGTTAAGATATAATTGCGTGTCAATATTGCCGGGATATTTCTACAAGAAACACATTTAGCATAAGAAAGAGTTATACAAGATATAATTTCATATCAATAATGCCGGGATATTTCTACAAGAAACACGTTCTAAGGGTTTAATCTCGAGATTTTTAGATCCTGAAAATCCTTATTTTCTTCGTCTCTTGTCAGCACGCACAAAGCTACGTTACATAGAGACCTAGCTTTGCGCGTGCTGACAACTGATGCTGGAACAGAGTATATACAGAATAATAATAGGGAGTTGACTATCCTGTATCGTGAAAACAAATTTCCTCACGCACATTCTTTATCCACGGTTTTAACATGGATAAAGAATGCGCGTGCGGAAATTTGTTTTCACTCTATAGGATAGGCAACTCCCTATCTCGGACGACAGCTTATTCTGTATATACTCTGTTACAACATCGGTTGTCAGCACACGTAAAGCTAGGTCTCTATGCAACTTAGCTTTGTGCGTGCTGACAAGACACAAAAAACTTCAGGATCTTCAGGATTTAAAATATCCGCGAGTTTTTTAGCTCGAGTGCACGGTTCTCTAGGCCTTAGTTTCAAATACGTGTAGTAGACTGTATGCAATTTCACACGTATTTGAAACTAAGGCATAGAGGTCCGTGCACTCGAGCTAAAAAACTCGCGGATATTTTAAATCCTGAAAAATCCTGAAGTTTTTGGTCTCTTGACAGCACGTACAAAGCTAGGTTACATAGAGACCTAGCTTTGCGCGTGCTGACAACCGATGTTGTAACAGAGTATATACAGAATAAACTGTCGTTCGAGATAGGGAGTTGCCTATCCTGTAGAGTGAAAACAAATTTCCTCACGCACATTCTTTATCCACGGTTTTAATCTCTAAGCATGGATTAAGAATGCACGTGAGGATATTTGTTTTGGCGCTAGAGGATAGGCAACTCCCTATCTCCGACAGCAGCTTATTCGATATATACTCTGTTCCAGCATCAGTTGTCAGCACGAGCAAAGTTAGGTCTCTATGTAACGTAGCTTTGTCAGTGATGACAAGAGACGATAGCAATACTGATTTTCAGGATTTAAATATCGAGATTTTAGATACTGAAAATTTGTATTTCTTTCGTTTCTTGTCAGCACTGACAAAGCTACGTTACATAAAGACCTAGGTTTGCGCGTGCTAACAACCGAAGCTGGAACAGAGTATATATTGAATAGGAGATAGGGAGTTGTCTATCCTATAGTGTGAACTCGCGATCTTTATCCAAGCTCTAAGTATGATGTCATGCATATTCAAATTGTTACACTAAACTCAATGGCCAATCAGAGCTTAGGCTTTTCTTGAAAGTGAGCGCCATCTAGTGGGATTATAATTTCTTTCATTGGCAGCGCCTATAGGCCCTAAAATATAATATATTTTTTTTTGCTTCTCTAATTTTTGAAGTTAATTTTAATGCAAATTATTTATTTTTAACATACTTTAAATGACGAAATTAATAATTAACCAATTTAACCAATAATTTTATTGAGACCAAAAGTAGCTCTTATCTTATGATGGCAAAAGCAATATCCCATAACCCTAATATAATTAAAAATGCTTACATCTATACATAGTTTGAGAGAAACGAGACTTTAGCTGATATGTTTCAGTATGTTGTTCATGAGAGCTTTGAAATGTTTGAGTTGACCTCCTAACTTGGGAATGATTTAACACCCAAAGCTGATCTTCATTAAGACGCGGTGGTACTGGTGGAGCTGCCATCATTCAAAGTTGTACAACACGTTCAATTTAATCACAGCATGACAACTAGAAAGCATATTTTCTTTTTAAGATCTTAGAAACTTGAGTAACCAATCAGAATTATTTATAAGAAATTTAAACAGTTGGCTAATTCTTATTGTGGTTAACAATCAATGTACTACCTCCTTATAATAGATATCAACTAACTACTCTGCAAAGCTTTCTGACTTGAATTATAGGTTGTTTACAATTTGTACTGAGTAACTCACCTCATGAAGTGGCAGTAAAATTAGTGAACCGGAAATAATCCATTAATTCCATTCAATTTAAATAATGAACAGGGAACGATCATCTATTGATAGAAAATGTACATGTACAATTATTTCAGGGTTGTCAATAACTGGCTCTCAATCTCTAAAGAGAGTGCCAAACCCAAAACAATAATCTTTGATAATCTTAATTCTAAGAATCATAGATTGACATAGAGCCAAGGCTTACGAATGCCCTGATTCTTCGAATTGAGGAAAAAAAGGTACGCAATATTATAACGGAAAAATTGCAAAACTTACCTTATCTTTGCTATAAACATTTCATACTCTAAATATTAATTCCAAGCTGGTTGCGTGTAAAAGGAAATAACTACTATTTTTTATAATTAATAATTAAATAAGAAGTCTAGCCTTTTACAAATTCCGATATTAAAGGGGAGTAAAGTCAGTAAATAAAAAATATTTTTACGTCACACCATTTTAGGAAGTGACGTAAGATTGAAAAGACCAAAAGACCCGCCAATTTCAAAAGTCCGAATGATTCAACGTTGTCATCCATAGAGATTCTTACTTTATGTTCTGTTCCCATCTTACTTGATGTTCCTACCAATATTATATCTCCATGGTTTTGTTTTTTTTTTGCTTATTTACAGCCTTATGCCCATATATGGACATTTCGCTTAGTTTTTCTCTTTGCTTATTTACAGCCCCATGCCCTTATATGGGCATTGTTAGATTTCTGGTGACGATATCTTCTGGTTGCCATGGCGATTTCAAAAAATGCGGGACAGTGAACTACGCTGACCGGTGATAACTGTCAGACGCTTGGTAAATCCCAAGCAAAATAGATTTTGAACAAATTTTACAAATAAACAAAGCTGGATAGAGATGCGAAAGAGAAAATGGCTAAGATTAAAAGAAGTATTAGTGATTTTAGTGAAAAAACTGTTTTAAGTGGTAGAACAACTAACCCATCTGCAGCTGGTGCTGAAGACAAAACAGCTATAAATAGCACTGAACTATTTGTGGTAAGACGGATTGTTATTCATAAATTAACTAAATTATTGTAGGCGTGAAAAAATTTGTCCCTAATTACATTGGAAGAGTTTTCTAAAACAAACATGGCCATCTATCCCAAGACCTAAAAAAAAAAACACTTAGCTTGGGGTTAAAACTGTTCATTCCCCCTTGCAAATTTAATTAGTGGTGATTGTGTTCAAAGCTGAAAAATATAATTTTAGTTTATTTAAAATTATTTTAGAGCTCTTATGAAAGTTTTATGAAAAAACATTTGTTTGGTTTTGAGATTCGAGGAGGTATTAAAAATATTACGGAGTAGCTGGTATTCCTAATCCTGGCCTAATTAATTTTGCCTGTGAATGACATAAAGGGAGGTTAAGAAGAAGTTCAAGTTGTGAAGAGCTACCATCTTGTGGGGAATTAATTAAATCTGTGGTGGCTAGTAGTAAAAAAGGGAGCATAGCTTCCTGTCAAGATGAATCATGCTTAGAGGGCAAGAGTGTTGGCATGATTCAAATGGGGAAACACACCTCTGCTGAAAGAAGAAATAACTTTAGGGAAAGACAGAAAAGTGAAGATCTTAAAGAAAAGGTCAAATATATTCCTTTAATTGACCTTCCACAGTTTTTCTTCAACCGCATACATATAACTTTCTTAGATATGTGAACCGAGAGCCCTCTATGCAGAATGGTCCCAACCTGGACCTCAACATCTACCACGATGGTAATAATACTGATTGGTTACAACTAAAGATCTAAAAATATTGCCCTTTACTTAAAAATTACTTCATTCAAGGCCAATTGAAATGATTGTTATGGAAGAACGAGTGCAACACCATTATTTTCCAAGTGTTGAAAGAGAGCCTTTTCTTCATCCTGGTTTGTTTCTTATCAGGGGTTATTGTTCGATAGAATCTCTAAATAGACCCGCTGCTATCTTATGTTTTTAGCTTTGGGTGTAGATGCAATGCCAGTTCCTGTAGTTAGTCGTACTAGTGGAAGATTAGTATATCATTACAAACCTTCTGGTTCTTCCTCCGTATGTTGATATGGATTTAAGAGGTGCTAGAGTGTTAAATTAATCTTTAATTTACACCTTTATTTAGTTTGTACGCTCATGCGTTGGTGGTAGTAGAGATGGAAAGTTTTTTACACGAGTTGATCCTAAAAATCGAGATGATACTCTATTGGTATTTGAATCTCGGTTTGAGAGTGCCAATCTGGAGAAAGTTGTACAGATGTAAGGATTCCTTAGCCAATTACAAAGTGGCTATATGCGCCCAAATTTTATTTAGGCCCCGTCTATTTAGGCCCGTCCAAAACTTGGGCCTGATTAGAAACACGTGTATAATTAATAGCTATTTGTTTTGACTAATTGAAAGACTTTAATAGATCAAAATACAACTACGAATTATACTTGAGATATGATCTCTATAATTGGAATCAAGCTCAGTGGTTTTATTTTAAAGTTTCAAATACACGTGCGGGGCCTTCTTATCGCTTTTCAATAGTCAATTTAAGTAAGCAAGGTAGCCTCTATCGGAGTGGAATGCAACCTTTACGTTATTCAACTAAAATGGCTGAAGAAGATAGTATTGGCTGGCATAGATCTGGCTCTGATGTTTTGTATTGTAGGAATCAGTAAGTTGATTAGTAATCTTAAAAAAAGTGTGTAATTAATTATAATTAATCATGTTTTTAACTTTTTACTTATTAGATTCATTCAAGAAGATAATGTTCCAAGTTACACACTTTCATTTACAGTAAATTTTCCATATGATAATGATGATGTGTTTTTTGCACATTGTTATCCATACACGTATAGTGATCTTCAAGTACGTTTAAAGGAGTAACTATTTAATTTTAAATTTATTTAATTGTTATTTTATTTTATTAATTTAAAATATAGGACTATTTATTAAGTATGCAGCAAAAAGAAAGCCTTTCCAAAATTTGTCGGCAAAGAATACTTTGTTGGTCATTGGCTGGAAATCTAGTGCCTTTAGTGACTATTACTTCGCCAGAAACCGAAAGAAAGGTATAGACGGGTATCAATTGTGGTTTAGTTTATTTAGTTTAACTTTAATGGGTTTGTAATTATTAAATTCAGAAAAAAGTGGTAATTTTAAGTTCGAGAGTTCATCCGGGAGAAAGTAACTCTAGCTGGGTTATCAAGGGAATATTGGATTTCTTACTCGGGGACAGTCCTTGCGCCAAAGTTCGATAACATCTTTTTAAATTAAAAGTATTCTGTGTTTCCTTCTATCCTTTTAACTTTCTAATTAGCCGGAATATTTTAATTAGTTCCTTCGTTCTTCTTTCATCTTTAAAATTATTCCAATGTTGAACCCTGATGGAGTTATAGTGGGTAATTATCGATGCTCGTTAACGGGAAGGGATCTTAATCGTCAGTATAGGTCTGTTCTCAAAAACGCCTTTCCATCTATATGGTATACCAGACAACTAATTCAAAGGTAGTGATTGATTGTTGAGTAGTTTATTTTGAGGTCACGCACAACACAACAAACTTTTCAACACTGCACCTTTGAATGTTTCTCTGCACCAATTTTGGGGGATGAAAAAGAAACTAAGCAAATAAGAGTTAATTATTTAATTTGTTTTACTTATTACTTGTTTGTTTCTTTGTTTAATTTTAGGCTAAGGGAAACTAGTCAAGTCTTTTTGTATTGTGACATTCATGGTCACAGTCGCAAGCCAAGTGTTTTTCTTTATGGTTGTGAAAATGCAGGTTCTACCTCAAATTTCCATCTCCATGAATGGATCTTTCCATATTTGTTTCAGAAAGCTTCGACAGACAAAGTACTGGTTATTAACTTTTAACTTTTCGGTTTTAATAAATTGGAATAATTATATTTAAAATTTTTAAAGTTTTCTCTTGAAAATTGTTCATCAAAAGTTCAACGGTGTAGGATTGGAACAGGAAGAATTACAATCTGGAAAATGGGAATACCAAACAGTTACACCTTAGAAGCTTCAATGGGTGGTGTGTTATCGGGCTCAAATATCGAGCACTTAACATTCGCGGATTATGAAGCTTGTGGAAGAGAATTCTGCCAAGCATTGTACGAATACCACTGTGCATCTACTACCAAAGTAAAAACATACTTATTAATGTGCTCCATACATATAGGGGCGTTTCTAGTAGAGGGGCGCACTGTGACGGGGCGTTTCTAGTAGAGGGGCGTACTGTGACGGGGCGTTTCTAGTAGAGGAGCGTACTGTGACGGGGCGTTTCTAGTAGAGGAGCGTACTGTGACGGGGCGTTTCTAGTAGAGGGGCGTACTGTGACGGGGCGTGTCTTATAGAGGGGCGTACTGTGACGGGGCGTGTCTTATAGAGGGGCGTACTGTGACGGGGCGTGTCTTATAGAGGGGCGTACTGTGACGGGGCGTGTCTTATATAAAATTTCTTTTGAGTTCTATTAAAAGTTCTTATTTTTTCCTTTTAGCAGATTGGCCAACTTATTGGCGCAATCAAGGTACTAATTCAGGAAAAGGTTATTGGTGGATTAGACGAATTAGAAAGCGGGACTGGAAGGTAATATTTCTCGCTCAGTTCTAGTTATTCCCCTTATAATGTTTTTTAAATGATGAGTGAGTAAAAGGTCTGAACCCACTCTAATGGAGAGCTGAATTGACAAATGCCTTTCCCATAACTGCTCAAAAGTTGTACCTCACTCTTTAAGATATGTTAGATTGAGTGTTTTTCCTTGAGCAGAAATTAATAAATACTAGGAATCATTCCTAACTACATTTTTTGAGACTCTAAAAATGTTGTTTGATCTGTTTCCTTACACTTTCTTAACTACTTTATGGAGAATGCTGCAATTTGTCTTCAGTCTCTCTGGGAGTTTGTTAAGATTACAGTGAATTATCTGATAATTTTGAAGTTTCAAAAGTTAATTGGAAGATTACGTAAAACAAGTTTTAAAGTTAGTTTTTCGTATATATTTTATCTGATACAGTGACTGTGAATTTGATGTGGTTGATCTATCAACTAGTCTTGCAAAGGTTTCAACTAAGGTACTTGTTTGTTTTTCTTTTAATGTGACACTAGATTTGCAAACTTTGAAAAATATGTCACGCATCCATCATGGCAGACAGAGACAGAAATTTTGTGTCAATTATTTGATTTATAATTTTATATTTAATTTAAGACTGCTAGCAAAAGAAAGAGTCGCAAGGAGCCTCGAGCCACGTTAAAATCAGCGAGTGATAGGAAAAATGTAAGATTCATTGAAGGATGCGGAAACAATTTGATTATTGAAGCTTCAGTCATGTATTTTTTTTTTTTTTGGTATTTTTGGTTTTAGAAATCGTGCACACGTTGAAGTCCTCTTGGTTTCGACAATAAAAGAACCATGATTAATACGTGTTTTGCTATAGGTGATGACAACTAAATTGCACTATCGGGAAGCGGGAAATTGCACCTTCCCTTCCCTTCAATGCAATAAATGGATTATTAATTGGGTCAGATTTTTGTATGTTGAATAAAACGCGATATTTCAACAACTACAGGCGCTTCTATTAAAGATGAACTCATCTAATGGTACGTAAAAATGATAAGAATTTAGACCGGTTCTGTGGTTCGTGAAGAACTATCCAAATTTTGCGTAGTGTTGTTGTTTTGTTTTCCAAAGTAAAATCCCCCTCCCCTTGAATATTTGAAAGTGGTTGGTCAGTGGTCAGGGTATGATTACGCTGTTGCAGGGTTGTTCCTTCGACTTTTGGAAAGGTGCTTTCCCCAATAGTAAAATGTGCTGATCCAATGGAAGCTTTTTTCAAAATGTGCCTTTCCCCCCCTGGGGGTAGGAAATTTCCGTCCCCCCCCCAACGAAAGGCTTTTGGCGCCACCTAGTGGCGGAATTTTCGTCCCATAGACGCTAATGTTAAAAATGAAATTTGAAAATGTGCTTTAAACAGGCCAAATGTACTTTCGGTGCTGAAGATCTTAAAATGTGCCGAAAAGGTACAATTGTGCCACTTAGAACAACACTGCGCTGTTGTACTTGCTCAAAATCATAGGAAATTAGGAATTTATACTCCAAATCTTATTTGTCCTCATTTTCGAGGAACACTTAGCCTCTACTACTGTATTTAATACTCCAACGCGTCGGGTCGATACCTAGCAAAATTCGTCTGCTACGTCACGTTTAGCCTAGGCCAAGGTCCAGCGTTGCCAGATAAAAATTACCAAACTATCGTACCAAAGCCAAAAATTATCGTACGCTCTGAGCGCCTCAAAAATAGCGGTAAAACCAATGCGGATGTACCGATTCACCTTGTATTTACACTAAAATCAGTGCAAGGGTACGGAGGGAGATAGATAAATAACGTCTCCAAGCGTTTCTCACATCCAGCCTTGGCCTTAAGTGTATTATTACCAGGCTGGGAAATAGCGCACTTCCTCTGGTCCAAAACCAGTTTATTAATTGCTTGGACTAGTTTTTTAATTCAAGAAGTGGGGGTTACTGGTCCTCGGGACCAGTTTATTAATTGCAAATCTATTGGAGAGCAAAGGCTGGGACCAGTCCGGAGACCAGTAAATGATTTCAGACACTAGGGGGTCACTGGTCCAAAGGACCAGTTTAAAAATTATCCTTATTTCCCAGCCTGATTATTACTATGGGATGAACATGTATCACTCTCTGCTATTTCGCCTATTTCTACACCTAGCGAGACTTTTGTGCCCAGATTAGTTGAATTTCCCGCTAAATTCGAAATTATAGTACAATTATCGTACGCCTCAGCCGAATTATCGAATTTAGCGTACTATATAGTACAGCGTCAAAATTATAGTACGCTTCGAAAAAACTCTTAAAATTATCGCATTGTACTAAAATTATAGTACGTCTGGCAACGCTGCCAAGGTCCGTAAAATCGCAAAGCTCTATTTGAGCCTAGGCTATTAAGTACGCGGAGTGATTTTTTTTTTTTTTTTTTTTTTTGCTCCGTTTATTATGTTGAGCTAGGACCAAAGAAAAAGGTCTTACAGCTCCGAAACTTTGTGAAAATACATGTGTACACTATACATTACATGATATAGGGAATATAATACAAAAGTAATTGAAATTAAACAATATGAAATATAATACAAACAAAAAAAAGAGTGACAGGCTTTTAAAGTTGTGATACAATTTTAGTTATGCATTGCCTCCGGCCAAAAGGGCTTAAGTGTGAGATTATTTTGAAGTATCATTAGAGGATCAGTCATTAGCTAATTGTAAAATTTGTTTTCGACCAATCAAAAGAGGTGGTAATAAAAAGGTCAGCTTCTGTACAACAAACCTTATGCGATTTTTGAAAGCGAGTCATAACATTGATTGCAAAGATTTGAAAAATGCGCCAAGTGAGTCGAAATTATGAAATAGAGTGCTTTCATATGAATGAGTAGTACGTCACACCCCCTCCTAAGTCTTACGACGGCTTTGGCAGCCATATAGAGTGGTACTGAGAGGGGAGGAGTTATGGGGACGTGACGTCAATATTTGTAGCCTAATGGCCTGAGCTGAGATAGGAGGGTGTGACGTCGCAAGAAAGTTCGTAGTAGCATACATTAAAAGAAATTTAAACTTTAATTAAATGACAGAAACACATGTTTCTTATCTTTACTTTTTTTAAATGACAGAAACACATGTTTCTTATCTTTACTTTTTTTAAATGACAGAAACACATGTTTCTTATCTTTACTTTTTTTAAATGACAGAAACACATGTTTCTTATCTTTACTTTTTTTAAATGACAGAAACACATGTTTCTTATCTTTACTTTTTTTAAATTACAGAAGCACATGTTTCTTATCTTTACTTTTTTTAAATTACAGAAACACATGTTTCTTATCTTTACTTTTTAAATGACAGAAACACATGTTTCTTATCTTTACTTTTTTTAAATGACAGAAACACATGTTTCTTATCTTTACTTTTTAAATGACAGAAACACATGTTTCTTATCTTTACTTTTTAAATGACAGAAACACATGTTTCTTATCTTTACTTTTTAAATGACAGAAACACATGTTTCTTATCTTTACTTTTTAAATGACAGAAACACATGTTTCTTATCTTTACTTTTTTTAAATGACAGAAACACATGTTTCTTATCTTTACTTTTTTTAAATTACAGAAACACATGTTTCTTATCTTTACTTTTTAAATGACAGAAACACATGTTTCTTATCTTTACTTTTTTTAAATGACAGAAACACATGTTTCTTATCTTTACTTTTTAAATGACAGAAACACATGTTTCTTATCTTTACTTTTTAAATGACAGAAACACATGTTTCTTATCTTTACTTTTTAAATGACAGAAACACATGTTTCTTATCTTTACTTTTTAAATGACAGAAACACATGTTTCTTATCTTTACTTTTTAAATGACAGAAACACATGTTTCTTATCTTTACTTTTTAAATGACAGAAACACATGTTTCTTATCTTTACTTTTTAAATGACAGAAACACATGTTTCTTATCTTTACTTTTTAAATGACAGAAACACATGTTTCTTATCTTTACTTTTTTTAAATGACAGAAACACATGTTTCTTATCTTTACTTTTTTTAAATTACAGAAACACATGTTTCTTATCTTTACTTTTTAAATGACAGAAACACATGTTTCTTATCTTTACTTTTTTTAAATGACAGAAACACATGTTTCTTATCTTTACTTTTTAAATGACAGAAACACATGTTTCTTATCTTTACTTTTTAAATGACAGACACACATGTTTCTTATCTTTACTTTTTAAATGACAGAAACACATGTTTCTTATCTTTACTTTTTAAATGACAGAAACACATGTTTCTTATCTTTACTTTTTTTAAATGACAGAAACACATGTTTCTTATCTTTACTTTTTTTAAATTACAGAAACACATGTTTCTTATCTTTACTTTTTTTAAATGACAAAAACACATGTTTCTTATCTTTACTTTTTTTAAATGACAGAAACACATGTTTCTTATCTTTACTTTTTTTAAATGACAGAAACACATGTTTCTTATCTTTACTTTTTTTAAATTACAGAAACAAATGTTTCTTATCTTTACTTTTTTTAAATTACAGAAACACATGTTTCTTATCTTTACTTTTTTTAAATGACAGAAACACATGTTTCTTATCTTTACTTTTTTTAAATTACAGAAACACATGTTTCTTATCTTTACTTTTTTTAAATTACAGAAACACATGTTTCTTATCTTTACTTTTTAAATGACAGAAACACATTTTTCTTATCTTTACTTTTTTTTTAAAGTGAATTATAAATGTCCTTTCTCAAGGAAATAAAGCTTTTAAAATTTCTCTTAATGCATTAAAAGAAATTTAATTAAACTTTAATTAAAAGACAGAACAACATATTTTTCTTTTTTTTTTTAATTTTTTATAGTGAATTATAAGTGTCGTTAATCAACGTACTAACATGCTTAAACTTTCTCTTAATACTATATTTGGGTGAGGGTTAAAATTTTTTGGAAGGAAATTCCTACAATGCGCACACTTCCATTGCATTGATTTTAAATGTTGCTTGATACAACATTGGCAGTACGTATGGGCGCGTGAGAGAGTCACCGGCTCCTTTACAAAATTATGACGTATGGGGCAGGTGAATTCTTCTATCACTTTTCGCTTAAATTTTTTATAGTGAATTATAAGTGTCGTTAATCAACGTACTAACATGCTTAAACTTTCTCTTAATACTATATTTGGGTGAGGGTTAAAATTTTTTGGAAGGAAATTCCTACAATGCGCACACTTCCATTGCATTGATTTTAAATGTTGCTTGATACAACATTGGCAGTACGTATGGCCGCGTGAGAGAGTCACTGGCTCCTTTACAAAATTATGACATATGGGGCAGGTGAATTCTTCTATCACTTTTCGCTTAAATTCCTGAAATGATAACAATATATAATATTTATTTCGCGAACCAAGAACAGTTTAGTCGTTTGAATTATAGGACCTCTGGGGGCCCCGTGGTATTATTGAGGTGATTGGTAAGACTTCCATACGCTTCTTAAAAAATATCAAAACTCACCAATTCGCCTTTTTCGCAAAAAGAGACTCATTCTTCCCAAATCTTTTCATTTAAATGTTCTTCTTTTATCATGACCCGTATACCCGTTGGTGGACTATAAGTGACTGGCTCGACTCTTTTGACCTCAAATTCACTTTCCGAGAAGCCACTTTCTTCATCTTCAGTTTTTTAAACTCTCTTGCTTTTCGTTTTTTAGCCAATTTCACCTTTTTAACCTATCTTTTCTTATTTTGAGGCAAAAGTTTGGTTTCTGATTACAAACCTTCTGGTTCTTCCTCTTTATGTTGATATGGATTTAAAAGGAGCTAGGTAGAGTGTTAAATTAATGTTTAATTTACACCTTTATTTAGTTTGTACGTTCACGCGTAGGTGGAGTTTTTCGTATATATTTTATCTTCCACTGACTCTCAGAAATGTCAGAACAACATTTTTCTTATCTTTACTTTTTTCCCAAATCTTTTCATTTAAATGGTCTTCCTTTATCATGACCCGTATACCCGTTGGCGGACTATAAGTCACTGGCTTGACTCTTTTGAACTCAAATTCACTTTCCGAGAATCCACTTTCTTCATCTTCATTTTTTTTTAAAGACTAGCTTGCTTTTTTTTAAAAAATTTCACTTAATACATTAAAAGAAATTTAAACTTTAATTTAAAGACAGAACAACATTTTTCTTATCTTTACTTTTTTTAAAGTGAATAATAAATGTCCTTTCTCTTAAGGAAATATAGCTTTTAAAATTTTTCTTAATGCATTAAAAGAAATTTAGTTAAACTTTAATTTAAAGACAATTTAAAACAAAAACAATTTTTATTTTGACTTTTTCCGTACTGGATAATAAATGTCGTTTGTCATTAAGGAAATATAGCGTTTAAAATTTTTCTTAGTATTAAGTTAGGACTAGGGCGGAAATCGTTCGGAATGACAGTCCTACAAAGGGAACACTCGAATGGCTTTGATTTTAGTTGCTTTTATTATACATTCAAAACAGAAAGTGTGGCTATTGCTTGAACCGGTTTTTTAAAATACGATCTTTAAATTGGCAATTAATATTTTATTCATATGAAATGCATTCATTTATGAATATTCACATTTTTCTTTTTTTTTTTTTACTTTTTTTAAAGTGAATTATAAATGTCCTTTCTCAAGGAAATAAAGCAATTTCTCTTAATACATTAAAAGAAATTTAATAAAACATTAATTAAAAGACGGAACAACATTTTTATTACTACCTCTTTGATAAGATTGAACGTATTCAAAGAAAATTTGTTGAATATTGCCACACCTATTTCATACCCAAAGCGCGCTATGACTATTTATTTTTACTTGATATTCTAGCCCTTCTAACTTTGCGCTGTCTCTTAGATCTTTACGAAGTAAAATTTGTCTATAAAATTATCCACAACTTTGTTTACTTATCCGCCCTTTTAGAAAAATTAATCTTACGGGTCTATCAGACTTCGCGAAACCGTTCCACCTTTTATTTACCGCAAATTAGCTTAAACCCATTAATTCGAATACAACGCGCGTATAACAAATTTACTGATCATTTTGATATTTTTTCTATTAAATTTTGTGAACTTCAATTTGAATTGTTTTATCTTTAAATGTTATTTTAACTTGATGTAAATAGATTCTCTTTCTTAAAATTTTGACGGTTTTTATTAATTTTTGTGTATTTCACTTTGAATTGTTTAATATTTATGTTTTCTCAAATTCCCGTTAATAGTTCCTCATTCTGTAAATTTTGAAAATATTTCATTTATTATTGTTACCTGACAATTTTTTAATTGTTTCCTTAACTTAATTGCTGTAAATAGTTTCTAATATATGTATATACCCCTTTTCTGTGTATAATCCCGTGATTCTTTTTACGCGCATTAAACTTCTATTCTATTCTACTTTTTTTTAAAGTGAATAATAAATGTCCTTTCTCAAGGAAATAAAGCTTTTAAAATTTCACTTAATACATTAAAATAAATTTATTTAAACTTTAATTAAAATACAGAACAACATTTTTCTTATTTTTACTTTTATTGAAGTGAAATATAAATGTCCTTTCTCAAGGAAATGTAGCTTTTAAAATTTCTATTAATACATTAAAAGAATTTTAATTAAACATTAATTCCTGCAATGCGCACACTAGCTCCCATTGAATTGATTTTAATTGGCAGTACGTATTGGCGCGTGAGAGAGTCACGGGCTCCTTTACAAAATTATGACGTATGGGGCAGGTGAATTCTTCTATCACTTTTCGCTTAAATTCCTGAAATGATAACAATATATAATATTTATTTCGCTAACCAAGAACCGTTTAGTCGTTAGAATTATAGGACCTCTAGGGGCCCCCTGGTATTATTCAGGTGATTGGTAAGACTTCCATACGCTTCTTAAAAAATATCAAAACTCACCAATTCGCCTTTTTCGCAAAAAGAGACTCATTCTTCCCAAATCTTTTCATTTGAATGGCCTTCTTTTATCATGACCCAAATTCACTTTCCGAGAAGCCACTTTCTTCATCTTCATTTTTTAAAAGACTCGCTTGCTTTTTTTAAAAATTTCACTTAATACATTAAAAGAAATTTAAACTTTAATTAAATGTCAGAACAACATTTTTCTTATCTTTACTTTTTTTTAAGTGAATTATAAATGTCCTTTCTCAAGGAAATAAAGCTTTTAAAATTTCTCTTAATACATTAAAAGAAATTTAATTAAACAGTCATGTTTTTTTTTGTATTTTTTGTTTTAGAAATCGTGCACACGTTGAAGTCCTCTTGGTTTCGTCAATAAAAGAACCATTAATATGAGTTTTGCTATAGGCCTAGGTGATGACAAAGCGGGAAATTGCAGCTTCCCTTTCCTTCAATGCAATAAATAGAGGTATCTCAGTAGCCTTAGTGTGACGTCACCGACGTCACGTACGTAAAAATGATATGAATTTAGGCTGCGTTCAGTAACACTCATCAGGAAAACATCGATGTTTGGGAAAATGAAATCGGTGTTCTTTTGACGTCATGATGACGTTGCAGTTGTTGAACGGCACAATTTTGTGTAATCGATGCTTTTCAAAATGGCGACGATATTATGATAACGTTACTGCAGAGGCTTAAATAATAAATCCGAAATATTTACAAAGATATTGTAGGCCTACTTCAATTTATCAATTAAATCAAAATTCTGTCAGAATCCATTTATTACCGAAATAATATATTGCTTTTTAGTATTATTATCGATAAGGATAATATTTGTCAATTCTACATTATTTTAATTGTCGCGGCGCAAAAGGACGAAATTTACGTCATGAATCCGATGCTCATCAAAAAAACCTCCTCTCACAGCCGATTTTTCTGATGGGCATCCGATGAGCATCATGACGTCACGCCCAAAGACGCGAAAAACCGTTCAGTAAGACATCGATGTTTAGTCATCGATGTTTTTGATGCCGGTTACTGAACGCAGCCCAAATTTTGCGTAGTGTTGTTGTTTTGTTTTCCAAAGTAAAATCCCCCTCCCCTTGAATATTTGAAAGTGGTTGGTCAGTGGTCAGGGTATGATTACGCTGTTGTACTTGCTCAAAATCATAGGAAATTAGGAATTTGTACTCCAAATCTTATTTGTCCTCATTTTCGAGGAACACTTAGCCTCTACTACTGTATTTAATACTCCATCGCGTCGGGTCGATACCTAGCAAAATTCGTCTGCTACGTCACGTTTAGCCTAGGCTATTATTAAGTACGCGGAGTGAGTGAGTGACAGGCTTTTAAAGTTGTAATACAATTTTAGTTATGCCTCCGGCCAAACGGGCTAAAGCGTGGGATTATTTTGAAGTGTCATTAGAGGATCAGTCATTGGCTAATTGTAAAATTTGTTTTCGACCAATCAAAAGAGGTGGCAATAAAAAGGTCAGCTTTTGTACAACAAATCTTATGCGACATTTGAAAGCGAGTCACAACATTGATTGCAAAGATTTGAAAAATGCGCCAAGTGAGTCGAAATTATGAAATAGAGTGCTTTCATATGAATGAGTAATACGTCACACCCCCTCCTAACTCCACGTCATAGGCTCTTACCTCGATTCCATCCCCCTAACGGGGGAATTACAGTATCGCGCCTACAAACGCTCCCCTAAGTAGAGGTATAAAATGACGTCGGATGTTCTTTCCCTCCCTGACAAACCAGGGATAAGGGAGTCAGATGGATTGGAAATGATGATGGGCGACCTGCGGCACCATATCTCTCCCAGTGTACCTCGCGCACGCCCCTACCCTTCCGTAGGCGATTGCTAAGTGCTGCCGCGTAGCGCCATTTTATTTGAATGAGAACTAGCTTCTATTTTTGAGATAGAGGGAGCGTCCTTTACAATTTCGTCCGGCACGACCCTACCTAACCGCTGGGGATGATGGGAGGACTATGGTGCCGTAGGTGGGGGACAAAGGCAACACTTAAGGTATGGGGGTTTCCACTCCATTACTCTCTCCTTCAAGGACAAACGCCCTCTCCCTACATGGTCGTCAAAACCGGGGTTAAGGATAGGAGGGCGTGACGTCACGAGAATGTTAGTAGTAGCAGACTGTTGGTGGATTTAAGCTTTCCCAGTGTATTCAACCAGGCTCGACATAAGGATATTTTTTTTAGTAGTCAGCCTGACTAGTGAGCCCCCCTATCCCAGTTTTTTTTAGTAGTCACTGACTAGTGAGACGCATGGTTTACGAATATTTGGGACATTTTTTTACTAGTCAAGTTGACTAGTGAACCCCCAGATTTCGATATATTTTAGTAGTCAAGGCATTTTTTTTAGTAGTCAAATGCCTTGACTAGTGCCTTATGTCGAGCCCTGTATTCAACCCACCATTATGGCGGTGTAAATCATGTCACGGATCTTAGCTCCTCTAACTGAAAAATCTCTGAAATGAGTGTCAGGCCAATTTTTGATTTTTCAATCAATCATCACGAGTCTTGCCGCGGAGCATTGTTATTTACCAAGACGAAAATTATATTAAGATTAAAAATATTGACCATCAGAGAGTTTGGTCAAAATTTGTTTAATAAAATAAAGAGTTATGAAAAAAATTGTCATTCATTGTAAAATTGTTGCAACCTTGTTTCCATAATGCTCGTTTCTATAGCCTCTATCCTTTCCCCGTTTAGTACCAGTCCTAGCAAGTACAGAATATAATAAACATCCTGGAGGTTCAACAGCAAATTCGGCAATTGCAATTACATCAGAAAATATCATTTTCGAAGATAATGAAGTTTCTTTGCAGCAATATCGAGATCAGTCTTCCATGGTAATTTTCCATATTCATGAAAAGTCATCGTTATCACGTGATATAGAATACCAGTAATCATTTATAGGAGAGCTCGGTCGTGTGCAATTGTGGTTTAAAAGATATACTAATGGAGAAAGATACTCAAATAAGAGAATTGAAACGTCAATTGGATCATGAAGTGGCAAAGGTAAGTTAGTCTCTTCATAGAAATGGCCCATTGTCATTGGTTTAAAATATATCGTTAATGGATATGTCTTTGATTTTATTATGTTTTCAGTATGTGGAATATGTTTTAAATGTTAAGAAACAAGAGTTTCAGTATAAGACCAGTATTCTCAGGCAAAGAGAGGAAATTGAAAAAATTAAGAAACATAACAAGGAGCTAAAAACACTCATCAATGTCCTCATGGTAAAAATGCAGTTGTTATTATTATTTTTTTTACTCAGGGTAATAGTGTTGTGATCTTGACCAACTTCGCATAATAATGTTGTAATCTTGACCTACTTCGCATAATCGTGTTGTAATTTTGACCTACTTCGCGTATTCGTGTTGTAATTTTGACCTACTTCGCGTATTCGTGTTGTAATTTTGACCTACTTCGCGTAACAGCGTTGTAATGTTGACCTACTCTGCGCATTAATACATTCAGCTGATAGAATCACTGCGCAGCCATTTTCTCAGTCTATCTCACGACCTATTGCACCTTGAGCTCGGTACCATCCAATGAAATCACAGAAAGACGTCAGTATTATGAGGCCCACAAATCCCGCATAGAAATTAATTATCATGGGACAAATGGCTCTACGTAATGGCGGCGTCATAATCTTGACTTACTTCACTTAATAGGGAGCTAACAACTGGCTAGGGGGAAGAGATAGTCTGATGATACGCAGCCCCTCTCTGGTTGGCATGGGGGGATGAAACTCCAGTAAGAGATAGAAGGGTGTGACGTTTCAGGCTCAGAACGGTTAGCTCCCTATATTGTCGTGTCGTAATCCGCGTGTTAATGGCGTAATTAACAGTTTTCAGCGTACTATTTTATGCACAGCGAGTTAGCTTTTTGTAATCCGCGTAATCTTGGTGTAATCCGAGTAATTGTCGTGTAATGCTTATGCTATCTAGAGAACATGAGTTGTAGACAAACTTGAACTGATTCGCCCCATTTGGTTTTCTGTTTGGTACAAAATATTTTTTAGAACAAAAGAAATGAAGGGGAAAACCATATCTTGGAAGCTAGCGATCTCATATCGAAATCTGATGTTTTGGAACTCGGTGTCAATGATAATCATTTGTTAAAAGAATGTGCTTCTTCAGAGACGTTGCTACCCACTTTTCTAAATGAAGAATCACATCGAAATTTGTCCATACACCAGAAAGGTGAGATGAACTGAAATAATATTTTTAAACACGAACATACTTACTTTTTAATTTGACAATTTCTGACTCGGAAATTATGACTTTTCTCTAATTTTGTTTTGTGAATTTCGGGTTCATTTAAGGTGGGAAAGTCAAAACTGAAATTCCGGAATCGCATGTCAGTGTGGTAACTTCGCTACAAAATGTTCCTCTTGAACTACCATGTGTGCTAAGTGAATTTCAAAACTGTGAATCATCAGAGGAGACTTTTTTACTTCCCACTTGTGACGACGTTACGGAAGAAGCTAATAGCCGAGATGTCGCCGCCAATTCAGAGGAAAGTAGTAAGTGATAATTTTTTTTAATAGTACTTTTTGATGGGAATATTAAGTTGCTTTGAAAAGCACATTCACGTATTTTAAACTGCGTTATCACGCTTGCGATAGTGATTTTGGCTAAGGGGTATAGGTTTAAAAACTGCTTAAAACTATGGCATGTCGTGCAAGTAAGTGTTTGTACGTTGACTGAACTATTTGCTTGATATCCTGCAATATTGATAGTTCACCACAAGCATTTAATTTATGATCTGTTCCATTTATGCTCGCGTAACAAATCTTTGGAAACATTAATTGAACTTATATATCTGTTTGCAACTGTTTGCATACTTCCCGACTCCCGCGTTTCCATTTGTTGTTACGAGTGTTTTTCAAACTGTGTATGAATTTGGTTGGTTTATTCCATTATTTGGGCATGGCAGGTATAACATAGAAATGGCGCGAATCTCCACGTGGTGTGGTGATTTTTTTCACAGTTGGGTTATTAAATTATTCTTAAGTTCATCGTAATTTCTGAACTATTTTATTCGTGCATTGCGCGCATTTTGATTCTTTTTGAAACGGCTTTTTACACAATTTGCGAAAGTCCGCCATAAGCTATCAATGCTTCTTTCTTTATGGCTAACATTCCCTATCAGTCAGTACATTGTGCTTCGTGACCTTGATAGAATAAATTGGTGTTTTTGAATGCGCACAAAACAACAATGTTTTGTTCAGCCTTTATGCATTGGTTTCATGGCACTATAAACTTGCTTCCTAAATGAAGCTGCGAGTTTTTTTGCACTCCTTTAGTTTCTTGAAGCCAAAAATGTATCTTTTATATAAACGGTGCAATTTTTGGTTTTTATTTAAGCCGACTTTGCGAGGAAAAAAATTAAAATAGAGCCACTTGATATCGTGGAAGATGACATGATGGAGTATCAGTATTCCGATTTCAGCAACACTGACAATAATCAAAGCTACTCTGTTGATAACGGTTAGTTTATTCCGTTGACTTTAAGAGTACAATGCTATAACAACCTTTTTATTATTAACCCTGACTTTACACTAAGTGCTCAGTTAGTTTCAGTTAACCTTATTAAAATGTTTAGTTAAATTGCTTAACCCTTTCCTCCTAAACTGGTTTTTCGCGTATCTGATCCCAGCAAACAAATAAATACAATTAAAAACTACGTTCCGGTTATTTAACCACGAGTTAAGATAAAAACGGGTGTTTACTGTTTCGATAGACAAATACGGGTTCGAAGGCGACATTTTCGAAAACGGCAATTATTCCGGTGATTCTGACGCTACAAGCGTAACTAAACTTAACCAAAACTGTTCTGAAAGTTCCGAAGATAAGCCCCATAAATGCAACGAATGCAATTACTGCACAAAATACAGTTCCGCGTTGGTCATTCACCAGCGAAGACATACGGGCGAGAAGCCTTTTCGGTGTAAGACTTGCAGTTTTGCCTCTAACGATCGAAGCGTGGTACGTCGACACGAACAAACACACGCGAGTTCGAAATCCTTCGAGTGCGAGGTTTGTGGAAGGGCGTTTCACCGTCATTATGATTTTCGTCAACACCAGCTTCAAAAACATTTGGGCCAGAAATTGTACAAGTGCGAACATTGTCGATACTCTTGCACTAGCAATAACGATTTGAAAAAGCATTTACTGACGCATACCGGCGAAAAACCGTTCAAGTGCAATTTATGCAATTACGCGTCGCGCACTAAAGGTGATTTAGTCGTGCATAATAGAAATCATACCGGAGAAAGGCCGTTTAAATGCAGTTACTGTGAATCTGCCTTTAAAAAGAAGAACGACTTGACCAAGCATGAAAAAAGGCATGAAATTGCCATTAACACGTAAAAGTTTATTGTCGAAAGTGTGGCAATACGTTCAGTTGTAGGCTTTGTGATTTGTAATTGTGATATTCTTTTTTAGAGATAAAATAAATTTATATATTTTAAAATTGCGTTTTTAGGTTTCATATTCGGGAATTTGTGGATTATTTTTTTTTATTTATCGGTTTTATTGTACATATATGAATCCTTATTTTGTAATTTTATACATGATGGTTTTTACATTCATTCTTATTGAATAATCTTATTAATGGAATTGAGTTTGGGAAACATAGGACTCCTATGATAGGAGTACTATCTGCTAAATAATTAGTAATTGCCAGTTACTCTAGCTAATTAATTTTTTAGACTTGAATCCACTGTTTACATATATGTAAATATACCGAATACACAGTATAACTGCATGGCGATGACGTACCTCTTATCTCCGGTCAAGAACATATCTTAGACCTGAGAACGTTAAAAAAATGGGGCTTTAATGTCGTGAAGTTTTTTTCTTCTCTAATCCCGATTCCCTAGCTCACATCCCCATATACACCCTTTCGACGAGACTAGGGGGGAAAGTCGCGGGGGTAAAACTGCCTTCCATCTCGCTTTTCAGCGCCTGCGCAGTAGGCGTTTTGGATCTGAGAGTGCGCAAACACGGCACTGAAGCAACCCCCTTATATCTCCCGATACTAAGGGTTGCCTACCCCCCTTTTTCCCGTCGAAAGGGTGTATTGCCAAGCAGCGCAAAACGTATGACTATCAAAGCCGCTTGGTCTTCCTGGATATGACTAAGATACGTTCTCACATCTTATATGGGTTTTTGCTCTGACTCTGAATGATAAATAATGTAGGAAAAAATCAGCCAATTTATTGGTAATCTCTCCAAGGGTTGATTAGGACGAGTTATATTTCTCTCTATCGTAAGTTGGTCGGTGTCTCGTGAGTCGTTGCTTATACCTCAGGGAAATACGATGGTTAACTGACTTTGCCAGAGAAACTATACCCTTAGCCGCGTTGCCAATTTCTATAAAGATGGACAGAAATCTGTTTTAGCTCGCCACTACCGGGTTATAAAAGTGAATGGCGTTAACACCGCCTACGCGAACGTGTTTCTTTTACATTCTTTGGCCATTCTGTTGGTGGTTTATATATACAAAGTTTGGGTTCCAGGGAACCCGAGGAGAAAGCCATTAATCATGATAAGACAGGACGGTTGAACGTAATTAATTCCTGTCTCACGCTTTTACAGGATGACGAGGAAGCAATTAGGGTTATACGCGATAAATTGCCTCTTAAGTCACCCTCCTAGAATATTGCCAAGAAAGGTCACCATCGTAATATGGTATTAAAAAATAAAAACAAGCGCTTTTACAAACTAAGGATATACATGCATTTTACTGTACAAGTTACAAGGCACACATAAACGAAATATTTTTGCATCACGAGACATTTTGGGCTTTTTCACGTTCAAATTTGGGTTTAAGAAATACAAAACGAAGTTGTACAACGAAGCTGGTATATAATATCAAGAAGCGATATCTAGTTTACTAGGGAGAAGTTATAAGATGCCTAAGTATTCGCGCGCCATAGTCTCAGTCCCCCTTTCAAAATACAAGGGGGGACGTAAAAGGGGGCTGGGCTATTTCGCCTCTCCTCAGTCTGAAAATACGCAATTTAGTCATTCGCGATTTCAAGAACCAATGAGATGCTGGTTGTAGTTTAGAGGCAGGAATAGACCTAAAAATAAAATAAACAAGCTGGCCATATATATACGCCCGTTAAGGGGCAAATTGAAAATAAAGCAAGCGCCATCTAGTGAACAGAAATACAAACTCAGAGGTGACATTTTTTCATTGGCTGAAAACATTCTGACACTAAAATTCTGCCTCTGCGCATTTCTAAGCGATCCAATAAGATCACCCCTCATTCGTGAAAGCCCGGTTTAGAAACTCGTATGGCCGTTGTAAATTTTGAATGAATTTATTTTTAGGTGTATTAACTCCGGACTGGAGATAAAGTTAGAAATGTGGCGAATATATACCTTCTCCATAGTAAACTAGATATCGCTTCTTGATAATATATAATAAATAATGCTTTCAATTCAACCATTTCGTATAATGTTCAAAATTTCCGGATGAAATTGCAAGTAAACTACAGTGTAAGTCACTACAACACCCAAATAAGAGATAATTAAGCTCTTATTAATTACGAAACAAGCCCCTGCTCGTAATTCAATACGATTGGCTTCCAATTCCGAATACAATAATCGAATCTCGACACCTTGACCGCCCACAATTGCTTTATCAAGCATGAACGCGACACTCGAGCTCAATTGGTCAAATTCTTCTTTCACTTTTGACCCAATCAGAGTTATTAGAATGACGTGACAAATGTCTTGAAAATACGAAATGAACAGATAAGCTATGGCTAATGATCTTTTATTGGAGTCCGTGAAGTATCTGATGACAACAGTCGCGTCCAACGAAATACACGATAGATTAATACCCAAAAATGCAAAAATAATGTTGTGAAATATTCCATTCAAATTATCGGTAATATTTGAGGCTAGAATTATCTTGCTCCTAATTATTCGTAGCTGCTGGAATTTGTTACGCTTGAATCTCGAGTTTCTGACGCGACTGTTGATGCTTTTCAACATTTCGGACATCATAATTGCCATTGTCATGAACGGTATTGAAATGGATAGCGAAATGCTTAAATTCGTTATTGGGTGCAACGTTATATCGATGAAAAGGAACAGATCTACCAACCACGATGAATATTGACGAAGATCGCAACCGAAACAATAAAAACTCAAATACGAATATTCAACTGTGCCATCATACATATCGGACAAATTAGATTTTGATCCGAGAATTGGAGTTACCGCCACCGTTTCGCAACACCCAATTAAGAACATAAGCGAAAAATAAACTAGTAAAATAGCGATGAGGTATTTCACGCTCCTTTCCAGTCTCTCGTAGACTAAGTAGTTCGTGGATATTAAAGCCACCTTCAATTTGTTGAATGTGATTTTAATTTCGTTTCGTTTGCTAAGTATGGTGTAGATGACAAACGCGTGATTCGAGCCCTTTAAACAAAAACCTGATGTCAACCAGAAAGTGTTCTTCCTCAAGGAAGCCAAGCCGTACACCGTTAAGTATAATACCGACATGAAAGTAGCCAACATGAACCAGATTTTTAATAAAAACGCGTATTGACGGAAACGAAGTTTCATGATCAAAATGAAAATTGAATCTAAAATTAAACGCGACTCGCAGCTGCCGGTCAGTAAAAAATGTTCGAATATGAAATATAGCTTTCAATAAATCGATAGGTGCATAAGTACATAAGTTATGTTTCATAAGTTTGTCACTGATTACTGAGAGCTTGTCATGAAGGGATGTAGGTGAAACGTCATAGATTCTCGTAAAGCGACGCCTGATGAGGCGCTCTCAAAGGCTTAGCAAAGACTAAATAGGAAGATGGACTGCAAAACCGCGTGTAGTCAATTCTCGCGTCGTTCTCGAACTAGCTCTCAGTAATTCTCTAGCATTACTAAGTATACGTAGTGTCATACTTATGAAACGTATCTTATAAACTTATGATAGGTGTAATATTTGATTTTTTGTTGTTGACATCATTAAGTTATGAAAGATTTTAACGTAAGTTTATTTAATTTTCCCATAAATCACGCGTGACTGACAAGAGTTGTTTGTTACTTAATCCATAGCAGTTATAGTAATTATTATTATTATTGTTACAATTGTTGATAAAACTTTAATGCATTGTTGATTGTTCAATACATTTTCAATCAATGCCATTCGTGCTTGGCAAAACCCTGTAATATTATCCGTGAGTACGGGTCTGCCTTTGCAAAGTGTAATATAGTACCGGCATTGTCCATGAGAGACAAAATTTAAAAAAACTATATTGCTCCATCTTAGTTTAAAGGTTTCTACTCGAGTGTACTTCTTTGGCCAGTATAGTTACGGGTACAGATAGACAAAATAGTTTTTTGTAAGATTCTACATGAGGAATACGCCTCTTTAATCCTTTATAAAGGATGCGCGCTCATTTCGACCCATACTTATGAAGAGAATTATTAGGTTTTGTTCTTATCGTAGTGAAACTCTTCAAATATAAAAACTCTGTCAATATAATTATTTTTCTCAGCCAAGTTGTATTGAGATAATGTGTTAAGACTATATGTGAAGATTGATTGTTCAAGAAACTTTCAATCATTTCGCTGTTATGTTAATCTTAAATAAGTAAGTATTATTTCTCTGAGCTTCGTTGTTCATGTTACTCGAAAATTGAGGATTGAGCTGAATAAAAATGACCGTGTAAGTTAGGCCCAGACCCAAAATGGATAATAATAGTTTTTTAGTGATGATCATGAAATATCCGACCTGGAATCCAACTATCCTCGAATTCAAGGCGATGCTCAATAGCTGCACTTTAGAATAGTTCAACGAAACAGACACGTTGCACGTCAGAACCGCCAAGTGACTCTTGGCGATGTCAAACATATCCGGCACGAGAGAAGCGTTGAAGATAATAGCGGCATAAAGCAGCATTTCCTTGGCGGTGAGAACGTAAAATTTCCATGAGAGTGTCGAAGGATTCTTTGTTAAGATCATTAAGGTTGCGGTTGTAGCGTTCTGGCACATCACCATAAAAGCCGAACCGAACAATACCATTGTTATTGTCTTAAATACGTTATTCACGCGGTCTACCAGATCACTAATTTCTAAAAAATATCGGTGGAACTCGTGAACAGTGTCATCTTCACCTTTACTGGAAATTAGTTTATGTAGCTGATAAGAGAGTAAATCAGCAACCGCTCCGTGGACAAAAGCAATTAGTAATACTTGCGTAAATGTCAGTCCAATGAAACAGAGCACTTGGATTATTCTAGAAATTCCATATACAGTGTGGATTGTAGCTCTTAGTAAATTTAGGTCACAACTAAAACAGAATAGTGTTGCGAGTATATTTTCTAGCTCCATTGTCTCTGACGTATCCAGAATTGTGTGAATCAATGTTACTGTAACGCAAATAGTTGTATAAACCAGGATAGCTATTAGCCACAGTTTAAAACGACGTGGCACAGTCTTGTTGGAACATTTTTGGACTTTGTGGATCAATTCATTGATCAGAGACTTAACTGCTTTCCTTCGAAGAATTAAGTACACCAAACTAAAGGTAAAGGAACAGTTGTTGATGAAGCCAGTAATTATATTTGCGTTGTAAGCTTGGGTTGTAGTTGGGCTTGCAAAAGCGGATAAGCAACTAAGTCCCGTGTAATTCAAGTAGATCATTGAGATTATCGCCCAAACAATCAAGATAACGGTGCACATCTTCCAAACCCGACTTCGAAAGGAGTTCGAACAGTGTTGGTAAAGTTGAATCATAGCGCAACTTTCACGTCGAAGTGAAACAGTCAGATGTTTTTGCACGTTTCCAGATATGAATTTATCTCGCGAATATTTGCGCTCTGACAAAAATCCTAGAACATACGAAACAAAACGATAGACCCGAAGGTATGATTGGCGTTAATTAAATTAAAATTAAATAAATGTCAAAGTGTTTGATTGATAACTTTAGGTTGAGGTTTACTCATTCTTACTCTTACTTGCTTTGCATTAACAAACGAAAGAAAATAAATATGATGACGGTATGTACATTTATTCGCCACTTGCGGCCACTACTATAAGGTTTTACATTATGTAAATTGGTTTTCAAGCAAGCTATTTGGTTAGATGTAAATGTAAACGAGAGTAAGGATACAGCATTGCGTCAGTCGGAAATTTTCAGGCAGATGTACATTTACACGTGGATATCGCCCTAAGATTTATCATTTAAAACTAGATGACAGGCTCTGTAAGTGTAATAATGTTCGCCTACTGTACACCACGTTAGTGGCGCCATTTAGCTAGGGCTATAACATTACATTTTAGCGTGTTTTCGTTCTTGTTTGCTTTTCTGTAGTTAAAAGTTCAAACAAAGAAGTTTTAGAAGCAATATACAAATTGAAGACATTTGAATCTATATAAACTATGTGAATAATACAGTCAAGAAATTTTTGACAGTTTTAGCATCCGAAAGATTTAGCAAGTTATCTCTATGATTGTTCAAAAAATATACATATATAAAACAATTATTACGCCATTATACAAAGAGAAATAACTTGGGCTATATTATTTTTAGTTTTGAATAATTCAATAAGTATTATTTCTCAGAGGTTCATTGTTCATATTACTCGTATATTGAGGATTGAATTGAATAAAAATGACCGTGTAAGTTACGCCCAGACCCAAAATAGAAAAAAATAGTTTTTTCGTTATGACCATGAAAGAGCCGACCTGGAATCCAACTATCCTCGAATTCAAGGCGATGCTCAATAACTGCACTTTAGAATAGTTTGACAAAACAGACACGTTGCACGTCAGAACCGCTAAATGACTCTTGGCGATATCCAACAAATCCGGCACGAGGGAAGCGTTGAAAATAATAGCGGCATAAAGCAGAATTTCCTTGGCGGTGAGAACGTAAAATTTCCATGACAGTGCCGAAGACTTCTTTGTTAAGATCATTATGGTTGCTGTTGTGGCGTTCTGGCACATCACCATAAAAGCCGAACCGAACAATACCATTGTTATTGATTTAAAGACTTTATTTACGCGGTCTACCAGATCACTAATTTCTAAGAAACATCGGTGGAACTCGTGAACAGTGCCATCTTCACCTTTACTGGAAATTAGTTCATGTAACTCATATGAGAGTAAATCAGCAACCACTCCGTGGACGAAAACAATTAGTAATACTTGCGTAAATGTCAGTCCAATGAAACAGAGCACTTGGAATATTCTAGAAAATGCATATCCAGCGTGGATTGTAACTGTTGGTAAATTTACGTCGCTAGTATATTTTGTAACTTCATTGGCTTTGACGTTTCCAGAATTACGTGAATCACTGAGACTGTAACGCAAATAATAGCGTAAACTAGTATAGCTATTAGCCACAACATGAAACGACACGGCAAGGTCTTGTTGGAACATTTTCGGACTTTAAGGATCAATTTTTTAATCAGAGACTTAACTGCTTTCCTTCGAACCATTAAGTGCACCAAACTAAAGGTCAAGGAACAGTTGTTGACGAAGCCAGTAATAAGATTTGCTTTTAAATGTGGAAATTTAGACTGTTTTGCAAAAACAGATAAGGAACTAAGTCCCGTGTAATTCAAGAAGATCATTGAGATTATCGCCCAAAGAATCAAAATAACAACGCACATCTTCCAAACCCGACTTCGAAAGGAGTTCGGACTGTGTTGGTAAAGTTGAATCATAGTGCAACTTTCACTACTGAAGTTTTCACATCTAAGCAAAACAGTCAAATAGATGTTTTTGAATGTTTATGAATTTTTCTAGCCAATATTTGCACTCTGACAAAAATCATAAACCTACCCGAAACTAAACGAAACGAAGATATGTTTGGCCTTAATTGAGCTAAAATAAAGTAAATAGCTAAGTGCTTTAGATTGGTTTACTCATTCTTACTTGCTTTGCATTAACAAACGAAAGAAAATCAATATGACTGTATTTACATTTATTCGCCAGTTCAACGGTTGTCCCTTATCTAAATTGTTTTTCTAGCAATGTGTTTGGTTAAGTGTAAATGTAAATGAGCGTAAATATACAGTAATACGTGAAACGAATATATTCAGTAGGTCTGTGTACATTTACTGGTCGATAGACCTAAGCCTAAATTATACAGTTACCAACAAATGGCCAGAAAAAATATTAAATTACAATTTAGCGTGTTTTAGCTCTTCTTTGCGTTTCTGTAAATATAACTTCCAAGCAAAGTAGTTTTAGACGCAATATTTTTGACTACATCAGGGATAGATTTTATTTTAGAAGTAGGAATGGAGAACAGAGTAATGATGGCGCACGTCAAAGTTCCGGACCCCCTTTCCCCGGAACGGGGAGTATGAAAGAAGAGGCGGGTCTTAGCGACAGAGGTAAAAAGAAATTACGTATTTTTCGCCGGCCCGTCAGCGACGTCATCAAAACGTAGTGAGCCAAAAAGATAATTTAAACTTTTCGTTGCGTGTTTGAGGGAGGGGCTCTTTACTGGGCTATGAGTCCGAATGAAGTAAATACTAACCGTTCTCCATTCCTACTTCTAAAATTGAATCTATCCCTGACTACAAAATATAGTTTAAACAGAGGTAACTATTTTGAAAAAGTATTATAAAGTACTATTTCTCGAAACTACGACGTTTGAAAATTGAGGATTGAATTGAATAAAAATGACAGTGTAAGTTACCCCCAGACCCAAAATAGAAAAAAACAGTTTTTTAGTGATAATCATGAAAGATCCGACTTTGAATCCAACGATCCTCGAGTTCAAGGCGGTGCTCAGCAACTGGACATCTGAAGCAATTCCAGTAGCGCGCGCGTCACACGTCAGAATGGCCAAATGACTCTTTGCATTGTCCAACAAGTCCGGCACGAGAGAAGCGTTGCAAATTATACCAATAAATAGAAGTATATCGTTAGCGAAAAGAATGTAAAACGACGGTGCTAAATGTGATTCGGACTTTGACAAGATTATTAACGTGCTGATAGTAGCGTTCTGACACATGTTAAAGAACGCCGTACCAAATAGAACCAACGTAATCATTTTAAACATATCATTAACGCGTTCTACCAATTCGTAAAATCCTAAAAAACTTCGATGAAACGCGAGAACAGAATCGTTCTTTCCGTTACTGGCAATCAGTTTCTGGTATCGTTCTTGAACTAAATCAGCCACCGCTCGATAGGCGAAACAAATTAAAAATACCGGTGAGAATGTCAGCCCAACAAAACTCAGAATATGCACCATTTTATAAATGATTACAACTACGTACAAGGCATCTGGCGACAAATTTAAGTTGCAATTGAAACATATTGCAATCTCTAGCAAATGTTTTGTTTCACGGCTGATAAGTCGAGAACTTTCAATAAGAGAGCTGGTTACGCAACAAACAGCGTAACTAATGACGACGATTAGCCATATCTTGAAATGACGCGACACTGTCTGGTTGGGACATTTTTCAACTTTTCGAATCAATTCACTCATCAAAGATTTCAGCGCTTTTCTCCGAATAAATAGGTATACCGCGCAGAAGGTGTTTGAAGCGATGCTGACGCAGGTAGCGAGCAAAGCTTTACGATGATGATCGAGACTGTTAGGGTTCCCGAAAATCGTCAACAAACTAAATCCCGAGTAATTCAAAAAGATCATCGAGGTGGTAACCCAAGCCAATAAACCGATGGTGGCTACCTTCCAAAAGGGACTTCGGAAGGGATTCGAATCGCGTCGGTGCTGCTGAACCATCATAATAGTTTTATTTAAGGCTGACAAATTTTATTTTGAACTGAAAACTTGGCTTTTTGTTGAGAATATTTCTCTTCCTACAATAGAATACATAAGAAATAAACCCGTTGTTATTGGACCTCCTCTAGCTTGAATAAAACAGATAGGTGTGGCTGCACCAGCTTTATCAATTAAAAAACAACAGAATTCAGATCGAGTTTTTATTTGTAAATATCTTTCTGTCAACCCTAAGGTTGTCATTAATGATTGAAGGTTCTTTTCAAGAAATTTATGAAGTGTAAATACATAAGTAGTTTCAGAAGGGGATAATAGAAGAAGGATAACACTCTGTATCCTCTTTACTCATTCTTACTTGCTTTGCATTAACAAACGAAAGGAAATCAATATGACGTTATCAACATTCGCCAGTGCAACGGTTTTCCATTGTGTAAATTGGATTTCAAGCAATGTATTTGGTTAAGTGTAAATGTAAATGAGTAGTAATACGTCAAACGAATATTTTCAGGCACGTCTATGTACATTTACGGGTCGATAGCCCTAAGCCTAAATTATACAGTTATACCAAGAAATTGCAAGAAAAACATTACATTTTAGCGTGTTTTCGCTCTTGTTTGCCTTTCTGTAGCTAGAACTTCGAACAAAGAAGTTTTAGAAGCAATATATTTTTGACTACTTAATATAGTTTAAACAGAGGTAACTATTTTGAAAATAGTATTATGAAGTACTATTTCTGGAAACTTCAACGTTTGAATTGCACGCAAATTGAGGATTGAATTGAATAAAAATGACCGTGTAAGTTACGCCCAGACCCAAAATAGAAAAAAATAGTTTTTTCGTTATGACCATGAAAGATCCGACTTTGAATCCAACGACCCTCGAGTTCAAGGCGGTGCTCAGCAACTGGACATCTGAAGCAATTCCAGTAGCGCGCGCGTCACACGTCAGAATGGCCAAATGACTCTTAGCATTGTCCAGCAAGTCGGGCACAACGGAAGCGTTGAAAATTATAGCAACAAATAGAAGTATTTCGTTAGCGAAAAGAATGTAAAACGACGGTGGAAAATGTGACTCGGACTTTGACAGGATTTTTAACGTGCTGATAGTAGCGTTGTGACACATGTTAAAGAACGCCGTACCAAATAGAACCAATGGAATCATTTTAAACATATCATTGACGCGTTCTACCAATTCGTAAAATTCTAAAAAACTTCGATGAAACTCGAGAACAGAGCCGTTTTTTCCGTCACTGGCAATCAGTTTCTGGTATCGATCTTGAACGTAATCAGCCACCGCTCGATAGGCGAAACAAATTAAAAATACCGGCGTGAATGTCAGCCCAACGAAACTCAGATTATGCACCATTTTATAAATGATTACCGCTACGTACAAGGCATCTTGCGACAAATTCAAGTTGCAATTGAAACATATTGCAATTTCTAGCAAATGTTTTGTTTGACGGCTGATAGGTCGAGGACTTTCAATAAGGGAGCTGGTTACGCAACAAACAACGTAACTTATGACGACGATTAGCCAGATCTTGAAATGACGCGACACTGTCTGGTTGGGACATTTTTCAACTTTTCGTATCAGTTCACTCATCAAAGATTTCAGCTCTTTCCTCCGAATAAATAGGTATACCGCGCAAAAGGTGTTCGAAGCGACGATGACGCACGTAGCGAGTAAAGCTTTACGTTGATGATCGGGACTTTTAGGGTCCCCGAAAATCGTCAATAAACTAATTCCCGAGTAATCCAAGAAGATCAGCGAGGTCGTAGCCCAAGATATCAAACCAATGGTGGCTACCTTCCAAAAGCGACTTCGGAACGGATTCGAATCGCGTCGGTACTGTTCAGCCATCATGTCGGTTTTATTTAAGGCTGCCAAATTTTATTTTGAACTGAAAACTTTGTGGAGAATATTTCTTTGTTCCCACACAAGAGTGTAAAGAAATAAACCCGTTGTTATTGGACCTCCTCTAGCTGAACGAAACAGATGGGTGTGGTTTACCGCCTCCATCAATTAATAGAACTCTATTTTCCTGTTTTAACAAACAACAGAATTCAGATCGAGTTTTTCTTTGTATATACATCCGATTTTTCTGTCAACCTCAAGGTTGTCCGTAATGATGGAAAGTTCTTTTCAAGAAATTTATTAACTGTAAAAACTTAAATAGTGTCCGAAGGGGATAACAGAAGAGAAGTATTATAATTCAGGTAGTGTAGAAGTATTTTGGGTCACTTTTACAAACCCTTAGGTAAACTAAACCTTAGATATAGTAGTTTAAAGACCTTTAACATCTAACTAACTAATGTCCCTAATCTGTGGCAGATTACGCCAAGAACACACAGAGTCATTGGACAGTTGCTAATGACATTTTACTAGTTAAAGTCGTTATATATTTCCTTAATTGCGCCTACGGTATCAGATATAGTACGCTCAGTGACGCCAAAGAAATTTAGCTTTGCAACGAATTTTATTCTCAAAACCAATACAGATTCACGTGCTTCGTAATTAAGTACCGTGGTTATGTGTGAATGTTAATACTAACAAATTGAAGCCATTTGAAGCTATATAAACTGTAAATAACACAGTTAAGAAATTTTCGACAGTTACAGCACCCGAAAGATTTAGCAAGTCATGTCTATGCTTGTTATAAATATATTACGCCATAATACAAAGAGAAATAACTTGGGCTATATAATTTTTAGTTTTGAATAATTCAATAAGTATTATTTCTCAGAGGTTCATTGTTCATGTTACTCGTATATTGAGGATTGAATTGAATAAAAATGACCGTGTAAGTTACGCCCAGACCCAATATAGAAAAAAAAAGTTTTTTCGTTATGATCATCAAAGATCCGACCTGGAATCCAACTATCCTCGAATTCAAGGCGATGCTCAATAACTGCACTTTAGAATAGTTTGACGAAACGGGCACGTTACACGTCAGAACCGCCAAATGACTCTTGGCGATATCCAACAAATCCGGCACGAGAGAAGCGTTGAAGATAATAGCGACGAAAAGCAGAATCTCCTTAGCGGTGAGAACGTAAAATGTCCATGACAACGACAAAATATCCCCTGTTATGATCATTATGGTTGCGGTTGTAGCGTTCTGGCACATCACCATAAAAGCCGAACCAAACAATACCATCGTTATTGTCTTAAAGGCGTTATTCACGCGGTTTACCAGATCGCTAATTTCTAAAAAACATCGGTGAAACTCGTGAACAATGTCATCTTCTCCGTTACTAGCAGTTAGTTTATGTAACTGATAAGAGACTAAATCAGCAACCGCTCCTTGCACGAAAACCATTAGTAATACTTGCGTAAATGTCAGTCCAATGGAACAGAGCACGCGGAGTATTCTATAAGTTAGAAATGCAGCGTGGATTGTACCTCTTGAAAAATTTAGATCGCAACTAAAACAGTATCGTATTGCGAGTATCATTTTCTGCTTCGTACCCTGTTTTGTTTCTGTGACGGAGACTGCAATGCAAATAGTTGTAAAAACCAGGATAGCAATTAGCCACAATTTAAAACGACGCGACACGGTTTGGCCGGTGCATTTTTTAACTTTTCGAATCAATTCTGTGGTCAGAGATTTAATTGGTTTCCTAAGTATAAATAGATACATCACGGAAAAGGTCATAGAAGAGTTGTTAATGAAATCGGAAATTATGGTTGGTCTGTAAGATGGGAAAATATCCGGTTTTCCGAAAACTGATAATGAACTAAGTCCCGTGTAATTCAAATAGATCATTGAGATTATCGCCCAAATAATCGAGGAAACGGTGCATACCTTCCAAACCCGACTTCGAAAGGAGTTCGAACTGTGTTGGAAATGTTGAATCTTAGAGAAACTATCACTGCTGCCGTATTTCATCTCGAAGGGAAACGTAGTGAACTGAACGGTCAGACAAAAGTTTTAGCGCGTTTCAAAATACAATTTTTTGACGAGAATATTTGCTCTCTGCGCGTAAACTAAAAGCAAATAGATCCGAAGGTCTGATACCTTAGATTGGTGTTCATGATAAAACTGAACTAAATTCCACCGATTCTTTGATTGATAACTTTAGGTTAGTTTACTCAATCTTACTTCTCCGCCTTAACAAACAGAAGAAAATCAATTTCGATAGTGTAGGTATATTTATTCGCTAGTACAAAGGTTTTCCATTATGAAAATAAGTTTAGAAACGTGTACTATAGCGTAAGTATACAATAACGCGTGCAACGAGGATTTTGAGGCAGATCAAGGTGCAGATACTGGTCGATATATTGCTAAAATTTAACCTTTCAAGTTAAACACAGTTACCAACAAATGTCAAGAAAATCTTTCAATACTTCAAACAAAGAAGGGGACGGCATTCTGCGGACCAATATACAATAAATGACAGTATCGTTATTGATTGTTCGTTTTAATTTAAACGTAATAGTTTAAATAGTGTTATTTTTCTGAGCTTCAACGATTGAATTGCACGTAAATTGCGGATTAAACTGAATAAAAATAACCGTGTAAGTTACGCCCATTCCCAAAATGGACAGTAATAGTATTTTCGTTATGACCATGTAAGATCCGACCTGGAATCCAACGATCCTCGAATTCAAGGCGATGCTCAATAACTGCACTTTATAATAATTTGACGAAACTGACACGTTACACGTCAGAACCGCCAAATGACTCTTGGCAGTATCCAACAAATCCGGCACGAGAGAGGCGTTGAAGATAATGGCGGCATAAAGCAGAATTTCCTTAGCGGTCAGAAAGTAAAATGTCCATGACAGTGTCGAAGGATTCTTTGTTAAGATCACTATGGTTGCGGTTGTAGCGTTCTGGCACATCACCATAAATGACGAACCAAACAAAGCCATTGTTATTGTCTTAAACACCTTATTCACGCGGTCTACTAGATCGCTCATTTCTAAAAAACATCGGTGGAACTCGTGAACGGTGTCATCTTCACCGTTACTGGCAGTTAATTTACTTAATTGATTTGAGACTAAATCAGCAACCGCTCCGTGGACGAAAGCAATTAGTAATACTTGCGTAAATGTTAGTCCAATTAAACAGAGCACTTGGAGTATTCTAAGAATTACAATTCCAGCTTGGATTGTACCTATTGATAAATTTAGGTCGCAACTAAAACAGTATCGTATTTCGAGTATCGTTTCTGATTTACGCGGCTTTCCCGGATTTAATTCCGTTACGGAGACCGTAACGCAAATAATAGCGTAGACCAGGATAACAATTACCCAACACTTAAAACGACGCGACAAGGTCTGCTTGGAACATTTTTCCACTTTACGGATCAATTCTGTGGTCAGAGATTTAACTGCTTTCCTCCGAAAAATTAAGTAAACCAAACTATAGGTCAGGGAACAGTTGTTAATGAAACCAGTAATTATAGTTGAGTTGAAAACTTTGGTTTCAGTCACAGTTGGGTTTGCGAAAACAGAAATGGCGCTCAGTCCCGTGTAATTCAAGTATATCATTGAGAGTATGGCCCAAACAATCAAGGCAACGTTGCACATCTTCCAAACCCGACTTTTACTGGAGTTCGAATTGTGTTGGTAATGCTCAATCATAGTGAAACAGCTGCAGTATTTCATGTAGTAATGGAACCGTCAGAGATTAGTTTTAGCTCGTTCCCTTCAAGATATGAATTTTTGTCGATAAAATCTGCTCCTTAACGTCCCAAAAGTAACGTACAAACAAAGCTAAAGAAAATCAATTTGACAGTTTGTATTTTATCGTCATTGTTATGATTTTCCATTAAGAAATTAGGTTTTCAAGCAATGTATTTAGGGTATACCTAAAACGAAGATTTTCAAGTAGATCATTGTACATATACTGGTCGATAATCCAAAGCTTTAACCATTAAAATTAATTACTTTTTCCAACAAATGGGAAGCAAACCATTTAATTTCACCTTAGCGTGTTATCGCTTGAAAGAAAGAAGTTGACGCCATTTTTTTACCAATTTACAATAAACACGATAGACTGTGATGTAGTGGGAACAAATTTGAAATATTTTTAATGTGTTATTTTTCTAAGTTTCAATGTTTGAATTACACGAAAATTGAGGATTGAATTGAATAAAAATGACTGTGTAAGTTACGCCCAGACCCAAAATAGAAAAAAATAGTTTTTTCGTGATAATCATGAAAGATCCGACTTTGAATCCAACGATCCTCGAATTCAAGGCGATGCTCAGCATCTGGACGTCAGAAACATTTCCCTTCGCGCGAGCTTCACACGTCAGAAGGGCCAAATGACTCTTAACATTGTCCAGCAAATCCGGCACGAGAGAAGCGTTAAAGATAATAGCTAGAGAAAGCAACAAATCCTTGGGTGTGAGAGCGTAAAACAACCATGACAGTGTGGAATCATTCTTTGTTAAGATCTTTACGGTTGCGGTTGTAGCGTTCTGGCACATGATAATAAAAGCCGAACCCAACAATACCATTGTTATGGTCTTGAACACGTTATTAACGCGGTCTACCAGATCACCAAGTTCTAAAAAATATCGGTGGAACTCGTGAACAGTGTCATCTTCACCTTTACTGGAAATTAGTTTATGTAATTGACATGATAGTAAATCAGCAACCGCCGCGTGTACGAAAGCAATTAGTAATACTTGCGTAAATGTCAGTCCAATGGAGCATAGCACGCGGAGTATTCTATAAATTACAAATGCAGCCTGGATTGCGTCTTGTGTAAGGTTTAAGTCGCAACTGAAGCAATGTCGTAGTTCAATCGTGTTTTTGTTGTAAGTTCCAATGCCCCGACTTACTTCGGTCACGGAGGCTGTAACGCAAATAGTTGTGTAAACCAGGATGGCAATTAGAAACAATTTAAAACGACGCGACACTTTTTGGTTGGGACATTTTTCAACTTTTCTTGTCAATTCATTGATCAGAGATTTAACGGCTTTTCTCCGAATAAATAGGTACACTAAACTAAAGGTCAGAGTAGAGTCATTCATGAAGCTAGCGATTGCAGTTGGTTTGTAAACTGGGAATTTACCCGGTTTTACAAAAACGGATAAGGAACTAAGTCCCGTGTAATTCAAGTAGATCATAGAGATTAACGCCCAAATAATCAAAGAAACTGTGCATATCTTCCATTCCCGACATTGAAAGGACTTCGAATTGTATTGGTAATGTTTAATCGTGGTGAAACGTTTGCGGCTGCTGCAGCATTTCATGTCGGTTTTAGAGTAGTTTTACCGCGTTTCTAGAAATGTATTGTTGTCGAAAATATTTGCCCTCTGCTTGCAATCCTTAACATACTCGGAAGCAATAGTAAATAGACTACAAAGGAGAATCAATTTGGTAGTCGGTATTTATTTGCCAGTACTAAAGATTTCCATTATGAAAATAGGTTTTGAAGCAATGTATTTGATTATAAGTAAACGTATATGAGCGTATGTATACAATAATGCGTCAAGCGAGTATTTAGATCTGATCAATGTACATATACTGGTCGATAATAATATCTTTAACTTTCAAAACTAAGCACCATTTTGCGTATTACCTTTCTGTAGATGTTGACTCTTTTGGATTAATATGCCATTGTTATTGATTTCTAAGTATAATTTTAACATAATATGCTGTGGTTTTGAAATGTGTTAAACAGTACTATTTCTTGAAACCTCAACGTTCGAGTTACGAGCAAATTGAGGGTTGAATTGAATGAAAATGACAGTGTATGTTACGCCCAGACCCAAAATAGAAAATATCAGTTTTTTAGTTATAACCATGAAAGATCCGATTTTGAATCCAACGATCCTCGAGTTCAAGGCGATGCTCAGCATCTGGACATCAGAAGTAATTCCAGTAGCGCGCGCGTCACACGTCAGAATGGCCAAATGACTCTTAGCATTGTCCAACAAATCCGGCACAACGGAAGCGTTGAAAATTATGGCAACAAATAAAAGGATATCCTTAGCGATAAAAATATAAAGCAGTAAATGCGGATGCATCTTGGATAAGATTGATACTGTGATTAGTGTAGCGCTCTGACACATGTTAAAGAAAATCGTACAAAATAGAACCATTGTAATTGTCTTAAACATGTCGTTGACGCGTTCTACCAATTCGTAAAATTCTAAAAAACATCGATGAAACTCGAGAATGTAATCTTTCCCCTTCCTGGCAAACAATTTCTGGCATCCATCTTGGACTAAATCCGCAACGGCTCGATGAGCGAAACAAATTAACAATGTGGGTGCGAATGCCAATCCAGCGAAACAGATCACAGTTATGATATTAGATATGGTAAATACTACTTCAAACTCATCCGATGACAAATCCAGATTGCAATCGAAACATAGTTTTATATTGAGCAGATATTGTGAGTGAAGTAGAGGTTTCCCAGTTACTGAAACGTTTAAACAACAAACGGTGTAGATTAAGACGACGATAAGCCATAACTTGAAATGACGCGACACGGTCTGGTTGTGACATTTCCCAACTTTCCGTATCAATTCCATCATCAAGGGTTTCAACATTTTCCTCCGAATAAATAGGTACACCGCGCAAAAGGTGTATGACGCGATGCTAATGCAACTATTAAGTATAGATCGACGATCCTGATCGAGACTCTTCGGATTCCGGAAAATGGACAAAGTGCTAAGTCCTATGTAGTTCAATAAGATCATCGAGATCGTAGCCCAAGATATCAGACCAATGATGGTTCACTTCCAGAACCGACTTCGGAAGGGATTGCCTTGGTACCGCGTAACCATTGTGGGAAAGAAGGCACCTGAGTCTGTATTACTTTCACGTTAATAGTTAGTAGCGACCCGTTATTGCCCAGTCTCTTAACTATCACAGAGTGGAAATTAATGTCAGAACTGATCTAAAGTATGACCCAGAGTGTTTTTTTTTAACTCCTGAATTTCTTCAAGCAACAAAAAATGTTATGTTCATACGTTCGATCAAACTGCCAATATAAGAACCTTGTATTAAGAATTTCTTCATTAATTTATTTACTTATGCGTGAGTTTAAGCACAGCCCACTCGATCACGCAAGTTGCACGCGCTATGATCGAGTCGGCTGTGGTTTAAGTAATGCCCTTAATTATACAGGGTGTTTGTGAAAAGTCCATCAATAATGAAAAAACGTATTTATTGGGCCATTGTGAGTCGAAAATGTTCTATGACATTTTGCCGTCCGAGCCACGGTTTTCGAGTTATGATTAGAATATTTTAGGGATGACCCCTTAATTATATTAACGCTGTCTTTCAATTTCTTAATTAAATTCAAGGGGGTCATCCGTAAATTACTCCAATCATAACTTGAAAACAGTGGCCCGGACGGAAAAATGTCATAGAACATTTTCGACTCAAAATGGCCCAATAAATACGCCCTTTCATTATTGATGGACCTCTCACAAACACCCTGTATAGTCCTAAATATGTAAACTCGTAACTTTTTACCTCTCCGAGTGACGTATGTCACGGAGAGGTTCTAATTTCGACGTGTCTGTGTGTGTGTGTGTGTGTGGGTGGGTGTGTGTGTGTGTGTGTGTGTCTGTCTGTTGTTATACCCACGTGACCGCGTTCGCAGTTTGCAAATCGGAGCAAACGTGTTCTCAATTTCCGGAATTTTCGAAAATTGTATTACACTTACAGGCTATTACTACATTGGCTGTCTAACATCACCAGCCTTTGGTCTTTGTCCATCCCACATGGACACCAGTCTGTACACACTGGCTTCTAATCACAATCGTCTGCTGCTCTTTGTCCATCCCACGTGGACACCAGTCTGTACACACTGGCTTCTAATCCCCACCCTCTTGTGGTCTTTGTCCATCCCACATGGACACCAGTCTGTACACACTGGCTTCTAATCACCACCGTCATCTGCTCTTTGTCCATCCCACATGGACACCAGTCTGTACACCTGGCTTCTAACACCACCATCTTCTGGTCTTTGTTTTTGTCCATCCCACATGGACACCAGTCTGTACACCTGGCTTCTACTCCATCATCATCGTTAAGGTTAAGACATACGCGGCGATCGGCCAGGGTTACGAGAAACGTCCGGCCTCCCTAAGGTGGGGCTTCCACCAAAGGTTCACGCAATTGCGCTGTTCTTATCCATAGCTGCGATTCGACACCCTTATATACTACCTATTTGAGTAAGGCGACGCAACCGGCGTATGCTTCATTTCAAACGCCAATATTAGTCAAGTCTCTCAAGAATGTTTAATTATTCTTTTTCAAAACGATGTAACGCTCAATAAGGCGAACAACTATCGAAGAAAATATTTAATATTAATTATATTTATTTTAATATTTAAGATAATCATGTCTCTAAACTCAAAATTAATACGGAAAGGGTAAAACAGTAGTCTATGTGTTTGTCTATATGTGTCCGTCCGTTGTTACACTAGTGCGCTGCGTTAGAAGTTCGTTTTTGTTTTTATGTGTAAAGAAATCCTTCAGAACCTTAATATTCCCGTTTTCAATAATATAAAATGAATATGTGGAAATATTTTTCGTAATTATGATGCATTTAGTACTTTTGTAGCTTTAAAGCTCTATTTCATTTTGATATTCCAAAGATTTTTTTTAATATTATTATTTAAAATGGATGTTTATATATTACTTAAGCTATACTACATCTGTTTATAGCATAATCCTTCCTAAAGTGAATACAAGCGCAACGCTACAATGGTGGTCAAATGAACTGTTATTTGTCAATAGACCTAGTGAACCAAAAAGTAAACGCTTGGGTTTGGTTTTCGTTTCTGTAATGCAGAGACATTAACGGTTCAGAGTGAGCCGAAAGTTAAATACACTATTAAATAATTAGGCTTAGATTTTATAATCATGGTGGAAATCTGGGCCGCGTTCAGCAGAGCCCAGCGCTGTTAGCAGTGTCCTACATAACGGGATTTTGTTTTTGAATTTTGACGTCACGGTGCTTAGCGCTGAGCTAGCGCGGTCTTCAAAGAAAATAGTCGGCCTTTTGGATAACGTGACGTAAAACGTGTAGTTTTCAGCTTGGCGAAAAAACCATGGATGAATCAATACAAATAGCTCTATGGGACTATAGCTATTTAATTGGCGTGAAACCAGTTGATCACGCGAGAATTTTAAGAGATATGTTAGTTTCTAATTTTAATTATAAAAGTTGTTATCTATCTCTATAAATATGTTATCATACAATTTTTGTTAAGCCTTGGTACCTTGCACGCTTTATTGCGCTAGCGTCATTTATAAAACGCCGATGACCGGAGAAAAGCTATGACGACAGAGCTCACCGGTAAACATTTCCAAAATCCGCTGTCTTTTTTGGTGAGCTCTGCTGAACGCAGCCCAGACCAGTGAAAGGTCTGATCGTAATCGGATAATAGCTTCGTGTTTTCATGCTTTTCATGGTACGCATTTACTTTCAGTGTGTGTAGCCACAAATAAGCTTTGGTGTTATGTAACGTTAACAGTCATGTTGACAAACTAAGAAAATCGTTGAGGTGAAACGAGAGGATAGTGTTTATATGGCAACCCTGTTGTGAATATGGCTTTGAACATAGAGGGCATACAGTTGAGGAGTAGAAAATTAGGCCTTTACAAACACGTAAAGGTAGTATCCCTCCAAAGTTTTATCTCTTCATTTCCCGTTTCTCCCCCATCGGATGATTTTAATGTGTACAAGTATATCATTATTGGATGTAAAATGTCGTCTGATTTACAGTATATTTGCTATGCTTTGTATACTGCTTTCATATTTCATAAATTTTAACTTAAGAAACATTTCCATATCTGGGTAAATAAGTTTGTAAGTAGTCGTCTTGACTCGGAGAGGTAATATTTTGGTTTTCCCAACTTGTATATTATTTGCGTACGTCTTAAAACTCATGCACTGTTGTGAATAATATTTAATCATTCGTGGAAGATATTTTACGTCAATACAGTAACTTTCATCTAAGTTATTAATATTTTAGTTTTTTACGACAATGAGAAATAATCTATTACCTGTCCCGCAATGTTTTCCATCAAGTTATTTAGAAAGAGTTTTTGTTCTCTGTTTGCTTAAGATTGTGGGAAATAATTCGAAAAGGTCCAAGAATTATTTTAGTAAAATCAAGAAACACTTACCTATTTGAGAGTCATGTTATGTAACATACTACTGGTACTATTTTACTGGTGATTAGTTTTTATTTTGCGTGTCAATTTCTCAAATATGTATATAATATATAGAAGACCCAAGAACGTTCAAATATAGAGTTGGACTTTAGTGCCGTGCTCATAGTTTTCCCTCTCTCTCCCCCCACCCACTTTCCATAATGCATCGCCGTCATATTGACAAGCGTATAATGAGGTGGTGTTAAAGAATAAGCTACTAAGATGTAGATTCAAGCGTTCTCGGGTCTTAAATGAAAGCAATAATAATTCAACATATATGTATTCTTATAAAAATATTTTTATCACTTTTTTAAACTGAGGGTTTGAACATCAAGAATTTAGATAAGATGACGCGGCCATAGTGGTTTGTTTTCCTCGCATTTTAATGCGTTATCTATTTCATCGAAGATTTCTTTCTTTTCTTCCTCTGTCACTTTAATTCCTATAACTTTTAAGGCTCTTTCCCAACACTGTTTCAAGACCTCCATGAAATAATATGCCAATTTGAATAAATAACCGTACGCCTGGGCCAATAGACCATTTTCCTCGTTCAATTTCCAAGCGCGAAATGCGGCTTCGTGAGACTTCTTCCAAATTCCAGAATTCGATAATACCTTTTTCGAGTAGTTTATCAAAGTACTTATGGCTCTGAAACTGAATTCAGTGACGGTCAAGGCCACCTGGGACGCCCAACGTGGAACTTGTTTCAACCCAGAAAACAGATTTTTTGAAATTAAAATGAACTGTTCGCTAATTTCATCATAAAACCATTGAATCTGGCCGTTCCAGAATGGGTGATCTTTCCCCGATGCCTTTTTTAGTTCTTTTCCCATCGCTTGACGAAAAAATTCATCCGCTTCTTTGGGACAATCGTAGATCTGACCCGACATGACTTGAATTTGCTAAATAGTTAAGCTACAACAAATATTGAAACAATGACGGCGTAAGGTTAGGAACGTAAAGAGAATATTACCCCTATCTATAACGTGGAAACAGTTCATTCTTTAAGAAATTTGTAGCGTTTGGGCGTAGCCCACGTTAATCGTAGGCTACACCCAAACGCTAACTGTGATTTTGACTGTAGATTTTACAGAATAACATCGCTGTTGCGTATAGTATTTTTTAGTAGTGTTCAAGCCATCGAGTTTATTAGATTTTGCGTTAAGATATTCCAAAATTTAACGCGACTTACCTTTTATTACAAGTAGTGCTCGAAGTGCACTGTTACTCGAATCTTAATCGAATACAGATTTCCAAATTGTTATTTCACGTGAAGAGGGATATCTTTCTTTACTTACTGATAAATATATATTTTCGAGTGTAATATGATTTTTCGTGGGTGTATACTCTTTATTTTCAGTTCTGCTTTTTCTTATCAAACCTTTCACGTTAAAGGGCCTCCAAGAAAGCCAGCGGCGGGTGGGTAAAAATTACTGGGACTCCGAATAGCAGACATAGAAGTTATGTAACATACTTCTGGTAGCATTTATATGATGATTAGTTTGCGAGTTATTTATTAGTTAGAAGATATAACCCTTATAAGACCCGAGAATGTTCAACGACAGAATTTGACTTTAGTGTCGCGGTTTCAATTTTCTCTCCCCCCCCCCCACTTTCAATGCGTGGTTCCATAATACATCGCAGCGTCATATCGACAAGTGTATAACGAACCAGTGCAAAAGAATAAGCGGAGATTCACGTGTTCTCGGGTTTAATACGGGTTCTTGAAAAAAGTAAATAATAATTCAATTTATAAAAATATTTTTATTGAAATTTTAAAAATTTGCCTGTTGGAACATCAAGAATTTAGATACGACGCGACTTCCTCGCTAGCAAATAGATTATCTAAAATATCGGAGATTTCGTTTTTTTCTTCCTTGGACAATTCGAGTCCCTTAGCTTGTATGGCTCGTTCCAAACACTGTTTAACGATCTCCAGGAAGTAAGCGGCCATTTTCTTTCCGTAAGCGTACGTCTGAGCTAATAGACCCTTTCCCTCGTTCAGTTCCCAAGCGCGAGTCGCCGCTTCGTGAGCCTTTATCCAAATACCGGATCCCGAAAATACCAATCTCAGATAGTGTATCAAAGTCGTTATGACGGTGAAAGCGAATTCGGTGACGGTCGAGGCCACTCGGGACGCCCAATGACCCACGATCGGCAACTGAGAAAACTGATTTCTTAAAAAGGAATTGACGTGTTCTCGAGCCCAATCTAAGAACCATTGAACCCCGCTCCAGAAAGGGTGATCGTCTCCTAATGTCTTCTTTATTTCATCGTGCAGTTCACGACGGAAAAATTCTTCCGCCGATTCCGGGTAATCGTGGATGGTAAACACCCGACTCGCCATCATTTGAATTTGCTCAATTTTGAAGCTAAATTAAAATTTAATCGCTATCAGCGTAAGATACGTAACAATTCAATCAAATACGTTAACTGTTATTTGAATAAACATAATACGTAGCCCTGGTTGAGTCACGTTTATCGCTACTGCTAGCATAAAAAGAAGTGTAAAGCCAAAAACAAAGCCGCGTTTACACTAAACATTTTGAAACCGTTTTCAACCCTTTTGGAAAGAAAGGTCGAAATATAACTTTTTGATGAGATCTTTCATGCAATTCTAGTATCACACTTCACTTCTCCAAGGCTACGGTGTTCGTATATAGAGTACCAAAATTGAATTCGACTTACCTTTAATACAATTTTCTTGGGTTGTATTATAAACTAAACATTATCAAATTTTCTTCTTCGCCGCGCTTTAATAACCGGTTGAATCACGTCAAACTCAGTTTTTACTTGGACGAATTTTAAAACTCAACAAAATTTGAAAGAGTTACGCGTAAATCGGAATCAGAAAGACACTCACCCGCGGATGTTTGGGCGACTTCCAAAATTAACTTTAGCAGATGAGAGACGGAATTTTAAAAATAGAATGTGACGCCGCGCAAGCATCTTATGTAGCAAAACGTGGTGTGTCAGAAAATGTGTAGCCCATTTCGTGTCACAATTAAAACACATAGAACATTTTTGACTCAAAATCAGCCATAGAACCCACTGCAGTTCGTCCTACCACACAGATTTGTCATATGACAACGCTAACTTTCTAACCTTATAATATTTGTGACGTATAGTAGCTATGGAGCAAATTTTAGAGTTTGAGCTATTTTAATTAAATGATACAAAATTATTTATGAAACACCATTATATATTTTATTCAAATCAAAATACTATTTGAGTTACTTTTATTTATATACGATATTTTATTGTCGTTCGTGGTAATATTTTCTCGACTCATTTTTGAATTATCGACAAATTTTACATCTTTTTTTTTCTCTCCCAATTAAGAAACACAAGTACAGGATTGAAAAGTAATTTATATAGAATGGGAAGAAATACCTATACCTTTAATTATTTAATTAATTACAATATTTAGGATTTCATTTCTTGCGCCATTGATATCACTAACCGGGATTGAAGAGAGATTTTTCTAGGCTAAACTACTCTATATTGCGGAACTTTATAATTTTAATTATAATTATAATTATGGGGATTTTAATTTTAATTTTTTGCGCGTATTTTACAGTTTGGTTTTTAATTTTTCCTGTTGTTTTTAATAATGTCAGTCGTCATTCAAAAGTGGTCTCATCCTTGGCTTGCTCTTCAATTTAGGGATTTGCGATAGCAAGTAGAGCATCATTTGATCCTTTTAAATAATTTAAAATTGTTAAGCTTATATTGTTTTATAAGGGTCCTTTTATGTAGATGGTCATAGCGCCAACCACTTTGGGTGAAATTTGTTAGTCATAAGGTACGGGGGAATTTTCTTTCTCAGCTAGCGAGTGAAGTAGACCACGCCATATTGTTCTTTTTTGAAATTGTTACGTTAAAGTAAATGGCTTATAAAGTTTTCTTGGCTAGACCAATTACAAACATGCTGACATATTTTTAGTAGTAGGTGCTAGTAGTAGCCTATGCAATCATAAATTACGCTGACTAATCCCTTTGTAGATCTTATCTCCTTCAGTTTGCGAGTAATCTCTTTCTAACTTTTACAAGTGAGAAATAGGCAGGCGCTATGACCTTCTAGATGTAAAGACCCTGGGGGTTTTATTTGTTTTTTTTTTATATTAAGAAATACATTACATTTGCCGCTTTCATCTCTTCGTTTGAATTCGTTTTTTCTGCCGCTTTGTAGTCGGACGTTGAGACTGTATCTTCCGATGAATCGTAATCAATCTGATAACTGTTAATAAGGCATTTATGCTCGAGTATTAATTTAGGAAATACGTCAATTTATAAACAACTATTGGGCCGAGCGAGAAAGAGATCATTAAGAAATATTATAGTAACTATTTAGATCGCCCGCCCAATAATTATGTAAAGTTATAATTAATACCAACTTTGATAATTGTGGTAAAGACGGTTGACTTGACCTTTTGGCACTAACTCCTCTGCAAAGTGGCGCAAAAACGAATCTCCTAAAATATCAAATAATTTCATTTGACCTTAATTTTATGGAATCACATCGTAGTCAAACGATAAATAGTCCATTAACCAATCGTAAAATCCGCTTCATCAAATAGGTACGAACCTGATGCTCGTATAGGCCTATACCTCTGGTCGGAATACACTTTGCAAGAGATGGTATGAGAGGATTGAATTAATCCCAAGGTATCAATAAAATATGCAACGCTACGCAAGTAAAGCTGAAATTACCTTTAACCATTCCCTCATGGTGAAATAAAGAATTAACAAGATTCTTAAGCTATACCAATATTATGTTCTGTATAGACTTAAGGCGTTGAAAGTTTTATGATAATTTTTTTTTTATGATTCAAAATAGCGAACGTATAATCGATTAGTTATCTTGTAACTTAGGCCTCTTATCCAAAAATTGACTTTCGCTAAACTGCGTAGCGAATTATGGTAATTAGTATTTTAAAACCAAGTGGCTAGATCTATCTTTCGCGGTTCGGCCGTTGTTACTTGGTAAACATACTAAAGACGGTAAAGACGGTAAAGTCCATCTGCAAGCTAAAGGATATTCGCGTCTTAAAACAATTAAAAATACCGCTGAAATACTAACGACTTTCCATGAATTTAAATTAACTAATTATAAAACAATATTTTTCTTAAAATAAATTTAAAAATTAAGCCTATTTTATATATTAGCGTCGTCGCGTCTATCCTTTAAGATGAACATGGAGATCTAATATTCTAAAATCATCGCTCTCCCCCACTTTAATTATAATTGCTAATTACGGGTTACTATGGCTCTAATTAAAATTGTCTTCTTCCATCCGGACGTTTGAAACTTGTATTGTTGAGGAGGAGGAACTTAAAGGGATCTTACCTACAGTCCAGGGCTTCGCTCCACGCGACGAGGTAACAGCATAGTATTAGAGCGGCGAAACTTAACCTGAGTGACGTCATTTCCTCTTCCTTTAGCTCGAGTCTCCGCTCTCTCCTTCGCTACTGCTGGGAATCCCTCTTTTCGAGAGAACCGCTACCTCCGAGCACCCTTTACAGGGAGAAAGAGTCAATCAGATCCAATAGCCCTTCATAAATATCGCAGATCTTTTCAATAAAAATATTTTAATAAATGGTTTAGTTATAATAAGAAAGATACAGATTAATCTCTCTGTTAGAAACCCTCGCAAAATGTATGATTAGTAAGTTAAAGTTTGGTAAATAGTTATTATTAATGTTAACAAATTCTGCATTGGCGCCGAACATGAATACTATGATTGGTTATTTAAGGTTGCTTTTAATAATATTAACAAATTCTGCATTGGGCCCGAACATGAATACTATGATTAGTTATTTAAAGTTGCTTTTAATAATATTAACAAATTCTACATTGGTTTTTAGTAGATATAAAAAATCAAATGATGATTAAGCCTGGAGTGGAAATAGAGTTGTCATGAAATTTAAATGCGAAGGTAGTCAAGAATAGTGGTAATTAGACTCTCTAGAAATTAAGGTTAAGTCCGCGTGCTTTATTAACGGACTCGAAACCGTAAAGAGTTGACTGTCACAAAACGCCATATAGTCTTACTATTTGCGTGAAATTGGTTTTTTAGAACATAATTCAAATGCAATTAAAGAATGATTAATTAGGGTTTATTCATAAAGCTAGAATGTTACGGGTTCAGAATAAGATGTTCTTTAAAGGCTTAATGATTCGCCGCCGTCCCAACCTTAGGAACAAATCCGAAGAACTCAACCAAACCATTTCTAAAACCTTCTTTTAATGTTACTATTATCAACCATGCATTTTGGTCAAATTGGGTACTTAATGAACAGTGACTGTTCCTAAACAACAGACAAATCGCTTTCTGAAATGTATGTAGGATTTCCAGACTAGGTTATTAGTCTATTTAGTTAATTACGTTAATACGGTAATAAGATTCTGTCATTTAACCATTTTAGTTCAATTCCCTAAAGTTTTCAACGCGTGCTTAAGGTTTTATTTTTATTTCGCTTCCCAGTAAACAAGTAACAACTATAACCATCATTTTTGGGGAAACGAGAGAATTGTAAACTTAATTATATTATCTAAAAAAGAGATGGCACTCGATGAAAACAATTTGTTTAATTCATCGGTTGCTAGAGACTTGAACAAAGCAAACAATAGAGAAGGGATGAAAAAGATTAACTAGTAAGACAAAACTCAAGCCAGTCTTTTCGTTGATGCGATTCAAATTACATCTGCCTCCCAACCCAAAACATTCTGGAAACTAATTTTCTTTAGTGCTAAGTTTCCTTTTTAGTTTGTAGTAAAACAATTCCCAGCTTTCCTTAATATTAAATACACTCTTACAGCACTTAAGGGAGATGGTGACACTGTAATAACTGAATTATTTAGTGAACAGTACACGTGGAATCTGTATTACGCTTCATGGTATGGCGCGTTTGTAGCTGGACACAAGCTGTCCAAGAAAGAGGAGCTTTTATCATATGTATATTTCGGAAAGTTGTTTGTTTATTTGTATTTATGTTTGTCACAATTCGTTAATATCCAAAATAGACCAAAATGTATCAGGGTTGATGCCAGTAACACTATAAGTTCGTTCCATAAGTTTTTCACTGGTTACTGAGAGCTTGTCATGAAGTTGCTGACTTAATTTTCAAACATAACAACAAAGGCAGCATTCAATCTCGCAAATTTTACCCGATTTTAGTTATTATCTTCAGTTTGCTATTAGTTATACATCAAATGGAATCGTTATTAAAATAGCGCTTTCGAGTTACTTATATTTCGTCATCATGATTTTATAAAATTACCAGAATTTTTCTTTCTTTGAGTGATGTGTTTTCGATTCGACGAATTTCTCTTCAGACGAATAAAATAAAACTCTGTCGTTCAAAAGGTTACAATAATATCTTTTTCTTTTTTTCCCCGGATTTAAAGTAACCGCGAGAAATCCCTTCTCTCTCGTTGTATATCTTTTATTCATGGGACCCATGGGAGCAAGCGACGTTGTTGAAGCGATTCAAATTAAAAATTACTTGGTTCTAGCTATAGTTGGTCGTATTTTCCTTTCGAGATTTTCTGCCTTTCATCTTACAATAACAATCCTTTAAAAAATCTCTTCATTAAAACCGAAAGATTTCTTCGTAAGGTTGAAAAAGAACTTGTGGGTTGCTACGTCCTAGCCATTCGATAAAAAAAGGCCAATGTTTAAATAGTAATTTATTTCAAGGAATTTTTGCAGATTCTGTGAAATTCAGACCACAAAACGGACCCAACTTTACTTTACTCGGACTGACCCCAATGAACCTAACCTAATCTAACCTTATCCAGCCCTAATCTGTTTGATAGGCCATTATTATTTGTATTTTGCGACAAAATCTTCCTTGGGATGACCCTATTGAACCTAACCTAACCAATCCTTATCCGTTTCTAATTTTTCCTGAAATGTTTTTCGTGTTATTGAGTAATTTAAATGCGCTAAAAAATGAATATCGATTTTATTTGCCATTTAAAGTAAATAGTAAACTTTACACGTTTATTTCCTAAAATTAGCTATTTTCTGACACCATTAGGTTTTATACTGAACAATATCCCATTTAATAACAATTTATCTACGCGATTAAGTCGTTTCATAAAACTTTACAAAGTAATATGAAACGATTGTCGCTCTTACGCGTAATGAGACGGGTATTTTCGAACCTATTCGAGGCAGGTGCCGTTTTCCGCGTGATGACTTTCTATTAAGAAGCTATTTAGTTTCTTTGGGGCCTTTTTCTCCAATACGGACAAACAAAGAGTATGAAAGAAAAGATACCGAAAGGGGATTGCGTGTTACAACAACCTATAGTGACAAAGTAACGTTACCAGTTCTTCTATAAAAAGCTATTTGAGTGTTAAGCTGATTATTCTTTTTTTGCTAAAGTCTTCTACGTTCTGTACTAAGTTTGAAGGGGAAGAAAGTGTACTCTATCTTGTTAGGAAGCTGTTAAGTTTAAGAAACTTGCCGGGAAACGGATATGAAATGGACTATCCTATATGTTTAAAATCATCTAAAAATAGTTTTTAATTTTTTAAACAATTTCTTGAAATGTTCCGCTTTCAATATCAAGTTGTCCCGATTTTGCAAAGAAACGAATATATAGTTTTAGATCCATTTTTTCCCACTCTTAATTGCAATATTTTATAATATTAAATGACACAGATATAATTATGTATACAAAATTTATCAGACAAACTCCCACGTTTAATATAAAACTTAGATATAGTTAAGCCTGTATAAGAGAGAGGAGGGCAACGTTTTTGTTTCCAAGGTTATTTCGAGAGGGTTATTTTTTTTAGCCGAATAATTTTAGTTTTGGAATTATCTCTTAACTGCAAAGTACCAAACGCATTTGAGTTTTACGACCTTTATATCTGATGTGGTTTTGTTTTAGTTTTACAATTGTAAATACAAATATTGTAACTGGTTTAAAGAAGTTTAGTTTGCAAAATTTTTTTAAACGTTGAGCACGTTATAGTAGAGCGCGTTTTAGAGAATAATTGTAATACCAGAAATCAAAATGGCTAGTAACGTGGTTACCATATTCGACCAAGAAAGCACCTTGGAAGATTATATGGACTTGGAATTTCAAGAAGAGGTTAAAAAAGCTTTGGACAATAGTCATCCGTTTTGGAACGGTGTTCAGTGGTTTTTGGACTGGTCCAGAGAGGCTTTCGCGGCCCATGTAAAACAATCTTTGATGAAATCACCAGAGGTCAGTCGATGGGCCGTGAGAATTTCTTGCACCGTAAGTGACTTAGTCTTCACAGTCTTGGGGACTTTGGTCAACTCGCTGAGATTGGTGTTTTCGGGACCCGGCGTTTGGAAAAAAGCTCACGCCGCCGCTCTCAAGGCTTGGGAAGACAACGAAGAACGGGGTCTATTGGCCCAAGCTTACGCCTATGGAAAGAAAATGGCCGCCTACTTCTTGGAGATTGTCAAACAATGCCTCGAAAGGGCTATTAAAGCCAGGGGACTTCAACTGTCCGTCGAAGAAATTGACGAAATATCTTCATTGTTGGATAAAACTATCAAGAATTAAGTAACCTTTGAATTCGTCATCACTTCAGGCTGAATTTTTGATCAAATGAACTATAATTGCTCTTATAAATTACAGTTAAATCGTATAAGATAAATTTTGTATTAAATTTTATATTTTAAAGCTAAAACGATTTACAAAAATTTTAAAATTAAGACGAAAAACCAATTCAATTGCCAAGTAATTAACCCTTGAATTAGCCCATGTAAAAATTGGTTATTGTGAACTGAGAGACCCTAACTTCAGGTAACCAATAAAAAGAAGTCCATAAATTTATTATATTTGTTTTCATATTTATTTGGAAGAAAATTCAAACATATTTTATTTTGTAAACAATTCGGGTATAAACAATTTCTGTTATCGTTTCACCCCTGATTTAACATTTTCCGTAGAGAATAAACCGACTTATAACAGAGTCGAAGCTGTACAATTTTATTGATCTCCCAAATGTTACTGCAGGGTAAATTTCATCAAAGGGTCACATCATACATGGAAAAGGCAGGGACGTTTACGTTTGTTTTATTTACTCGCATTTCGGCAATTTCGGATATGGGAGACGAAACACTTGAAAGCTTTTTAGAAAAGCCGGGTGTCGGTGGCGCCAATTGTAAAAAAAATCGTTTGTTATTTAGTAAGTGTAAGGATAATTAATTTTTAATGTTAGAATTATGCTGATAAAAAGCTGTAAAGTCCGTATAATCCTCAAAGCATTTACGCTACCATCGTCCTATCATTTCGCAGTTCATATATTGCAACTTCTTCTACCAGAACAAGTAAACTCGAGTATACCTTTCAAAGTCGACACCTTTGCCGTCTATACTTATGCCATTTTCCATAAGACGCTACCAATCTGCCACCACGGAGCAGTGTTTAATATGTAGCTAATATATTATTGGCAATCCAGTAAAATTTCTGTATGATAAATGCTATCGAATACCAGTTATGACGCAGTTGCGACGTCACCAATACAAACTAGGTATATATTTTTTAATCTACTCTTTTTCAGTTTAGTTTTAATTTTCCATTACAATATTATTATTTTTCGATTGAATGGCTTTTATTGTTGACAAATTCGGTTGTAGATGTGATTTCACCTTACTCATCTCGCGAATTTAGTTAAATTCAGGTCCCTTTGAGCCTTTGAGGTTTGTTGTTTTTCCTCAAATATTACTTTAAACCAATTTTATAAACGAAAGGTTCAGTTATTGACCATTTCGATGTAACTAAGAGTGAAAGACATGGGGGTAAAACTCCGCCTTCCATCTCGCTTTTTGACGCCTGCCCTGTAGTTATTTTGTATCATGAGAGTTTGCAGAGACGGATGGCAATGTATCAACCCCCTTATATATCCCAATACTGAATTGGTTTATAAAACCCCCTTTTTCTTGCACGAGGAATTTAAAAACAACTTTTATCTAATATTATAAATATATCATTCAACTGCAATGCTTATTGAAAGACGATAATATTGACGATGGACAGAATGTATTCATTCATTCATTCATTGCAAATTTTGCACCTAAAAAGTAGTGATAAATACGAGTGGGTGTATGTGCTGTACGCATAAAGAGGCAAAAAAGTTTCAAATTTTATCCATAGGAGAATCTGATATTAGCTGAGGGTAAAACCCCGTGGACATGAAAAGCGCTAGTCAAGAATATTTTTAGAACGTGCTAAACGAGATGTAAAAAATATGGCCAGGGTTCAGAAAGTCAGACTTCAAAGTGTCTACCTACACTTAGGGCTGTACTAGGGTTACGTTTTTTATGAGCTGGAACGCTCGGTCTGCTCTGATCTATGGCGAACTTCACTTTGAAAAGAGAGATGAAATGGGAGAAAGTCCAGGGACGCGGAGGAGAGTGAAATACGATATCATTCAAACCGAGTCTTAGCCCAAGGTCCGTATAGTCGTTTTAATGGAGATATTAGTAATTTTTAAGTTGTAAGGGCTCATTCATTAGTGTTTTCGTCAAAAAGTTCTGATTGCGTCCTCGTGTTTCACGTAAGTTTGGTAACACTTGCTATTATACACGTATGGAATTTTTAATATATATATTTTAACGAAGGGTCAGTATGAATTTAAAATTTTCTAATGGTCTAGTTTTCAGACTGTGAAAATATTTTAGACACATATATATAAAAGTACGAAAAAAAGTTATATCCAATCAAAAAACCATCCTTATACATTAGAGGCCAGTACTTGAAGAGAGCTAACGCCCTTGAACATTTTAGAAGGGTTTTGGTTGAGTTCCTCAAACCTGGGTCCGCGAACCCCGAGATATTAAGTCTGCAAAGATCGTCTTATCTTAGTAACCCGGGAAACTCCGGGTAGCAAACACTAGTTATTTTTACAGTGTTAAAGAATTCAAATACAAATTATGGTGGAGTCCAATATTGTGACATCACATGAAAGTGTATAGCCGCCATTAGAGGGTAGTTCTCTCTGTAAAAGTTAACATATTTGACGTATAGCCTTGGACATTGTTTAAAATTATATAAGGGACGTAGTTCTTAAAATTTTTAAATAATTTAATAGATTTTGGTTACGTCATTATTAATTATTGTTTACCTTAATGACACTATCAATTAAACCAGTCTACGGTATATGTGATAGGCTATTGCGTAGGAAGATACGCCATTAAGAAATCGCCGCTGGATCACTTTCACTTAATACCTTTAAAGTCATTTAGCCGCGAGGATGTAATATTTTAATGAACTTGATTGATAAAAGCGTGGGAAGGTATCTTTAGCCTTCAGTGATACATTGCAACCTCTGAAGTTGACAAAAAGGGTGTCAAAACAGCTTGGACATGCACTATTTTGAATTGACGTCTTAGCCCTTATCGATTCCTCTTCAACAGAGAGGAATATGCCAAAAGGAGTAGAAGACAGGCTTGAGAAGAAGGTGCCCTGAGTTAGTGCTAATATTACTATAAACGTTAATTCTAATTCCTGCTTTCTTAAAAATAGAATTAATATCTGTAAGTTCACGCATAGAAGCTTCAAGAATAAGCCAAAAACAAATAAAAAAGTGAGGTTGCATTTCTCTAACCATAGTCCACTCGATCAGCGCGAGCAGCTTGCGTCGTGATGCGCGTGACCGAGTGGGCTGTGCTCTAACACTCGAAAGTGCCTTTTTTATGGGTTTTTTTTTCTATGGCCAAATTTCTATTCCTTTTTCTATATTTTCTCTGCACTTATACATTTTAAAACTATAGTTTTAAATTAAATTAATTCGCTAAGTTTCAGTTCGCCAGAGGTTTTATAATACCCCCTAATATTAATTTTACTAATCAACCGTCGACCCAAATTTTTGGACTTTTATATTGGATTTAAAGTAACGAAAACAACATTGGACAAGATTGAAATCGAAATTGCCTTCCGAAGTTCCGATATTCGAAGACCTTTGCTAGACATTCTCCTATTTTCTATTTGTCAGTCATTTATTCCACCGCAGACAACGACCGGATGCTATTTATATCTCTCCCAAGGTGATGTACACCTCATTTTGCATTCGCGAAATCCGTATTTTTCAAATTTAAGAATTTACTACTGAATACGGAATTTATAGACGAAATTCAATTGCTAATTCAATGACACCGTCCATTGTCTTCGTGAATTCATTACAGGTGTACTATTAAATAGGTAGATATGTGCATACATTTGTAAAGCAAATTCCTCCACATGTGTTATTACTATGTCCCTGTTTTAGGGGCCAAGGAATATTTGGGAGCCCATAGCTCTGTAATGATGTAAACTAAATGATGTAAACCCCATGTTCTTTGACACTTTACACTCAGTTTTGACTTTTGACCCAAAGAACGCACACACCCTGTAATTTATGGCAGGCGTATCAGACACACTTTGTATTTTAGTGACCCGATGTACACCGAATTCGCGAGTTAGAAGCCCCTCGGAAAGAAACAACTGTTGAAGATATTTCCCGAAAGATTGATAGGCAAATTGAAAAGAATTTGTCAGGATTTTTTTTCTTTTCTTTTCATTTTGTCTGGAGAGTGGTGTTATACAATCCGCGTAAGACTGTTCTTGGTGGGTGTTTTCATTTTTTTTTTTTTTTTTTTGTATTTTCGCGTTTTGTTTCTCCGGGGCTTCCAATCGGAATCCCATTCCCAAAATTTCCCAAGGGTGGTGATAGGTGTAAGACGAAACTCGTCTTTAAATGAAGCGACAAAAAGAAAGACGAAAAATAGCGCGATTCGTGACCCCCAAGTTCAACCTTTTCCGACCTAAGTACAAGGCATGGCACGGAGAAAGGCTTCACGTATAGGGAAAGAGATGAAAAACATCTTGTTTTGTCATCATCATAATATTGGATTTGAATATCGGGCCGACTTTCGTTGAAACAGAGTCACCTGCTCCTGATCTCCAAAATATAAACCCATTTTCGATATCTGAATGCTTTGGTTTTTGCCAACTTCAAAAGGGTAAAGGGTAAAGGTTGAAACTCCAACTGCGCTCGAATATCCAAGATTCCCAGTAAAAGTTTTAGTATCAAAAATTGCGCTGGTTCATTCTGTTTCATTAAAAAAAAACTAGCAAACGCTTTTTATGGGAAGAGATAGACAAATAATTATGTATGAATAATTTTACCTTATTCTATATATAACCTATCTCGCTCCGCTGACCGCGCGTTGCTATAGCAACCAATGAAATCACAGATGGAAATACCTCTGAAATCTGACATGTGACGGCCCACAAAACATGGGATATATGGGGGCCCAACGCTTCATATTATCTGTATCATAAGTTCGTAAGATATATTTTCCATAAGTTTGTCACTGGTTACAAACTGGAGCTTGTCATGAAGTGACGTAGGTGAAATGGCATAGATTCGAGGTAAAGCAACGCCTGGTGAGGCGCTATCAGGGGCTTGGCACAGATTGAATAGGAAGATGGACAGCAAAACCCGTGTATTCAATTCTCGCGTCGTTCTCAAACAAGCTCTCAATAAGTCTCTAGCATTACGAAGTACAGATAGTGTCATACTTATGGCTGCATATATTCCGGCTTTCATCAATATGCTATGCCCGTTTTCTTCAATCATCTAAGTACATTCGTTTTATGTACTCTTGGTGCACGGGAATTTTTAAAAACTCTGGGAACACACAAAAAAAAGGTTTTCCGTGTGGTTATAAGAACTCTGTCAAATTGAGTCAGTCTTCAGTCAATTTGGATTGAGAGAATTATGGTATACTCATGCAGTCCGTGACAAAGACGATGTGTGTTCTTGTTCCTTTGAAAGGACTTCGCAAACTCTTAGCGTCAAAGTATACCTAGCGTGTGTCTTGACTGGGAACTTTCCAAGTCTATATAGAACTATAGGTAAAGTCTCCAAATTACCAATAACGAGATTATCTAACTCTTTTGACGCCAAATTCTTTTGTCGGTTTTGGGATAAATGTATTGAGGAGAAAATACGTTCGCGCGCCTTGACTTTTCTTTCTTTTTTTCTGGATCATCTGAACATAAATATATGTCTATAAGTCTCCAACGCCATTTCTGAAGCAGCGCAGTATATGGCTTGCAATTGTAACAAGGGCCCTCATTCCCAAGTCTTCCCCTATTCTTCCCTGTTTTCTCTTATGCTCAGTGTTACTTCGGTGACCTCTGGTGTTTTCAAATTTGGTCCTAACATCAAGGAAGCTGCATGGAGAAGATGACGTGAAGGAAACGGTTTCCTCTGTGCAATTCTTAGAATTGGAACAGCGCGCTTTTATGATACAAAATTTAAAACGTATAGGTGCAAAAATTAAACTGTAAGACAGAGTTTTACCACAGTATTTATCCATTAAATTGGTCAATAGAGAGCTAACAACTGGCTAGGGGGAAGAGATAGTCTGACGTCACGCAGCCCCTCTCTGGTTGGAATTTTTGCGCGTAGAATACTGTTTCCAACCGTAGGGGGGATGAAACTCCAGTAAGAGATAGAAGGGTGTGACGTTTCAGGGTCAGAACTGTTAGCTCCCTATAGATCATTTGTGACGTCATCGTGGTTGAAAGTACTTATAAGTATTGTTTTAGACTTATCGTGATGAACTTTAACTTACGATCCAACGAAGCTAAACCCAATATACTTGTTTGAAAGAGTAAGATGATAAAAAGGAATTCTTGTCTTTTGTGTGCTTTTTATTTTAGCTAGCTTCTTTTTCACCTAGTCCTATAGTGTACGTACAGCTAACGTTTCCTGAATAGGTGGAATATCCTATAGTTTTCGTCTTCCTCCTATGACTTTCAACTTTCTCTTTGTATTGGGATCCATCATGTTTGTCTTATCATCAAAGTTTTTATTATCAAACAATAAACAAGCAATCTTCAAGGAATCACGGAACACGGACAAAGATAGATTTAAACTCGCTATAAGGGTCACGAAAATAGATAAAATCATGCAGGTTCAAGCCTCTGGTGATTTCTTTTGTGTTTAAATTAATATCATTATGCAAATATTTAACTCTCGTTACCTTTATAATAAACAATTCAAAAGCTGGATAATGGAGCTTGAAATCAATATTTCAGCAATTCATTTTCCCATCCAAATTTGTACGAGAAACTTTTCTGCTTCGTAAAACTATCAAATTCGTTCTGACAATGGTTAGTTTGGGGATTTTTGTTCATTAAAACGACAGCCATAATCTGTTCATGAATAATTATGATGTCCAGCCTTCCCTTTTTTTCTTCGAAAGAGTTTTAATCTGATAAGAGTGGCGTTTTGAACGATATGACGTTAAAGGTTTTTGAAGAAAAACTTGAAAAAGGATGGCTTAACGAGAAAACTTCGTAAAGTTGCTATTAAAACAAATTGAAGTTGAATCTTGGTTGGGTAAATTTGTTTAATAATTAATTTTTGAGTTGACTTTTGAATCAACCAATGGTAGGTTACTCGGTACGGTAAAGTTTGCTTAAGAATTACTGTTTCTATTTACTCACAGATCTATGTAATCCAAAATCGAAAGATACGAGTAGGTTTAGATAAGTTTACGAGACCGGAAATATTCTTTTATTCTGAAGGAAATAATTTTTATTAAATTTTATGGACTGAAATTGCTTTAAAAGAATAAGGAACACTTCTTTAATCTCATTTATCTGCCAAATTCTAAGACAATTGCTTCGCTTCTTTCACGCCAAATAAATCATTTCGATTCTATTGTTCTTATTTCGTAAAAGCTCTTTTGTAATTACGCTCAATTTATCTTTGTCAAACCGAAATCAAAGCGGGAAAAAAATGCGGCCAATTTAAGAAAGAAATTATAATAATTTATTTCACCAAAAAAAAACAATGTGGCTAATTTTTGTTGTATTGTACGCGACTTTAATTTAAAAATCTACTTTTTAATATCAGGGATAGATAGACTTTTTTAAGTCTTAAAAAAGTCTATCTATCCCTGTTAATATTAATTAATGAGTTAACGATGTTTCTGAAAAGATGGTGAAACCGCGGACCCTCACTTTAAGACTATAATCAGAAGTATATAATACTTCTCTTCGAGAGAAGTGTACCATAAAGGGAGGTAATTGTAACATGATTCTTCCCAATATCATTTTACATTTAGAGCAAGGTTACTAAACCGATTCACATACGCGATAAATGGTTCCCTCATCATTACTTTATTAGCGCTTAACTATTATTGCCAAGTCGCATGCTCTTGTGGACTAATTTTTGTCCCACGTCAAGACAATCAAGGTTTGTGGGTTGATTTCTGAGGATTTGGTACAAACAAACAGTTATAGAATTCACCCTAGCACGGTGCGATAGTTACCCATCTGAAGTTTGATGAGCAGGAAAGCAAACAAAAAGGTGCATGAACCTGGGAAGAATGACGTTACATAACTAAAGTATTAAGAGGATACAAGGTGTCATCCTTCTTCTATTATAATCTTCTGGTAAAACGAAATATTTTCCATTTCTCTTTGTTGCTATTCGTTTTGGTTTTTTGGTGGGTATTGCAATTGCAAAACCAGGAATAATAACGTAAAACGAAAGCTGTGTTTTCACGTCGGGGGGTTATGTTTAGTCGGTACTTGAGCGGAAGAGAATATCGCGCTCTCCAGCTCTCTCTCTCTCTCTCTCGTTGGGAATATGCAGATATCGAAATAAGACTAAAGCAAATATAATCGGGGATTCACTCAACCGATCGCCCTAAAGGTTATAGCTCTCCGAGAGAGGCTTAATTGTTAGCTTACAAGTAAACGCCAGCTCAGCTCCGCGTCAACTATAGCTGATAACCCCGCACCCAAAAATCTACAATGCTTACTCTCGACCCTTAAGCGGACGACGTTGGAGTTTTACGGCTTTATTCGGAAGTGTGAAACATATGGTGTGACAAGGGCCTCCCTTATAAATCATATCTCGGGTTCTATTACGCAATTCACTCTTGCGTGTAATATTTTTGCAATTATATAATTATGGGGACAATTATATAATTGATCTAATTGTTTTTCTTCATATAAAACTATACAGTATATAAGTAAACAAATTTTTAATTACATTTTATAATTGCTTTAGTTTGTTTTGAGTTTATTGCGCGTGTGGTCGGTCTCATTGGCGATTCAAACCACGTAAATTCGGATAATTAATTACTAAATTCCTTCCAAGAGCGATTAAAATATGAATTCGGCAGTTTATGGCCCAGGTTGTTAATTTTAATAACTGGAAAATAAATATTGCAATTACCATGCACGGAAGTAATTTTCAAGTAAAATTCGCCCGTTGTTTACTTCCGTTAAACTTTATAGACTAAACTTACTAATAATTTAAGTAGATGCTCAACATACGAATATGATGATTAGCTACTTTATATAACTTTCTGAGTTCAGGTTTTATATAAAAATGGGTTATGGTTGAAGCGCGAAAACGTATAAAAACAAATTTCTTTATGTTCAATTAGTTTTAACTTTTAAGATACGGCTTCCATAACATAAAGAACTGTTAGAGGATTTCTTCGCCGTTCATCTAGAAACGAGTGCTGAATCGAAATATTTTTCCTTTTACCGATCGTTGACCTTAACCGTTTGTAATGTATCCATTAGCGTGACCCGAGCTTGGAATATAAACGTGTCTCATTAATCAATTCATGTAGCGGAATTTAGAATTGTTTGTTTCAGTGTAGACCTAGTGGTTTAAGCACTTGTGAATTTAATTCGACAGTTACAAAACAGTATGATAACCCTATAATGTGTAAGTATTGGTCGCTTTTGAGAGCCCATTGTATCGATAGTACGTGCGCTGAAGGGGCTAGAGAAATTTCCTCCCCCCATTTCTTAACTTTCACGGCGCTTCAGTTGCCAGTAATTTGTTATAAGAGCATCTCCTGCATGCAGGTTTGGAACTGAATGATAATTACTGAATCGAACAGAATTCTACAGGATTTTTAGTCTATTGTAGATTGCGGTTGAAAGGTACACGTCACAAATGACTGGCAACACTTGATTGCACGCCATCTATTGGCATAATCCTCGATAATGAGTTTCTCCTCCAAACCGGGCATGACCTTCTGTGATTTCCTTCTTTTGTTATAAGTAGAGATGGAATCACAGTAGGCGATGGTTTCTATTACCGGCAAATCGGCTGCTAAGAGATGACTAATACCACGCTTCTACCCTCGTAGCAAATATCCTTTCAACCCAATACTTATGGAGAATGTTATAGACTTAGGACAGTACAGAGCTATCGCGTACTTGAGTAGGTGTTTATCAGTAATTCATGAAACCCTTTTCACGTACCGCCAATCAGCGTTTGTTTTGAAACATTGTACATTTAGTACATAATTACCATCTTTATCCATTTGTAAATTATAAGGTTGTTTTGGTAAGTTAAACAGTTCTTGGCAGTCTGCATGCGGGCTATTTGTTTTGACTTCTTAGACAAACTAAAGGTACGCTAAATGCAATCGTACTAATTATTTATTAATTATTAAAACTGAGAGCTGTGTAAATGGATTGAAGAAAGTAAATCACCCATGTTTAAACAGGAAGTGTAAATAGAACGTCAGGAAATTGAATCGGCAAGAATAAAGAAGTATAGTAGCGTGGGAACTAGTTAAATTCCTGGGTAATTTATGTGTCCATAGGAAACTTAATTGCTTGTCTCTTCTTTAATATTGTAGATAAAAATATGGCTCCAATAGATATATTCATTATTTTAAACGCTCTTTCGATCAAAAAGCAAAAATTATAGCCCGGGATATCCTTTAAGGTCAAATACGGGTAAACCTCATAAAACGGACAAACTTATTAATGTGGTTTTGAAATTGATTGAAATTTGAGCACTTATCATGCTACCAAAGTTTATGTTTCGCAAGCTTGAAGCTAATTACTGTATGATAGAGAGAGAGATTGATGTAGATAGTGGAGTGACGTAGGTTTAATGAAGCTGCATCTGAAAATCTCTTGATTTGTAGCCATAAGTGCGGTTCTAAGTATACATCATTAGAGAAACCTAACCTTTAGAATTTTACCTAACAGGACATGCTGTCAACCGTTCGGTATTTCTTTATTTCATTCGACATTACGAATCGCAACAAAGCAACCCCGCGCTTTACCCTCATTGCAAAATGAGCAAATATTAACCGAGCTGAAAAATGGTTTCAAGTCTTGTGATATGTTGCCGCATACCTGTCCTAGTACAGACTGTATCCTCCCTCCACTGTGCGTGTAGTCAATTAAAACTTCCCTCTATGGACTTAAAAAATTCCAATATTATAAATTTCTAATGGCTTTCTCTCTACACATTTAACCCCGTGTTTGCATTACCAGATGAAAAAAAATATACTCAGAATAAATCCGAAATATCCTAATTAAGAAATTTATAAGTTTCAGATCTTTCATCTTTTTAGTATAAGATATTAAATTTTAATTTTGACGCTTTTTGTGAAGGATTAAATTGGCTGTTTTTCTCATTTTGAATGAATAATTAAACTTGAGTAGGAAGAGCCCTGATTAATTAGCAATAAAAGCATTAGAGCTAGGGCCTAAGAAATAGATGGAAGAGATCATATTCTATTAGTCTAAGAGGCCGTCACATAATGATGGCCTCAAAATGTAGCATGTAGGTGGTTCCGACAAGAATTCGTTCATCTTATCTAAGAATATTTAGGGACTAAAATTTTAAACCCATTCTAGCGTACTTCTTGACGCTATGGTTTGACCTTTAATGGGGATTTGACCCCCATTGTTCTTAGCTCAGGTATGGTTTCAGGTATGGTTTAGATGATATACAGGGTGTTTCTGATAAGTCTGGGGGATGTTCTTCGGGCGATTTTGAGTCGAAACTTCTATCTCCATTTTGACACAAGGGACACTGTTTGCCAGTTAAGATTGGAGGAGCACTTTACGGATGACCCCTTAAATTTAATTAAGAAACTGAAAGACTATGATTTCTAATTTAATTAAGGGGTCATCCCTAAAACACTCAAATCATAACAGTGACCCGAACTGCAAAATGTCATAGAACATTTTCGGCTCAAAATCACCCAAAGAACATCCCCCTTAATTTATGACAGACTTATCAGAAACACCCTGCATTCAATTATAACTGAACATATTTTACTTTCGATTAAACTAATAATTCCACTTTCAACAAAAAAATAGCAGGTGAATTTTCGCTAAAAATTATGCCACGATGGTACTCTACCAGAGGCTACTACATATTCTTAGTAACCTGAATGTATTCTTTGTTGGTACCTATATATATGTGAAATATTAACAGAGAATATGAAACTTCCTCCAATTTAGCTAATTTAATCAAAGGACAGGTTATTAGATTAATGGATAAGAACTTATAAGACGCCCGTCAATAATCTGATAAATAACTTGACGGCCAAATTAAAAAAACTCTTATTGGTTCTGTGAAACCATTTATTTTCTTTATCAATTTTTTAAATTGAAGCTAATGGATCGAGAAATATTTGAAAAACAAAAATATTTCTATAAAAAGAACCAAATTTGTTAAATAAATATGATTAGCAAATATTAATATTTCCTTGGAATTTTAACACGAGATTGACAATTAATAATTGATCAGGAACTGACGGCCATTTTCCAAGATGGCCGCGTATTGAAAAGCTTTCTTAATTTTAACTTCCTAAAAATCTAGTTTCAACGAGGGGTTCCGCAGTAGCTCAGTGGATTTCGCAAACATAAAAAATAAATTTCTAGTTTAACCGCATAAACGTGAAATTTCGGCGTACAATCATTAGCTTTGAGCGTACTGAAGGTATTAGACGTAGCCTTGAACGTGATTACGCGTAACGCGTGATTGGTGGTTAGATAATGTTTACAATTAAGCGGCATGATTTAGTGTCGTTTTCCCCTTAACCTCCTCGTATATTATAAAATCCAAAATATTGTTTGTATAACCTTAATTTTAACCCATCAATCTATAGATGTTTGTTGGAATAACTTTCGAAATCGAACGCGTAGACCATAATTATAATATTTAGAATGTTTACGCAAATTGGTTGGTATTTAAATTAAACTTCAGCAGCTGGTAATAGATTATTCTAAACAGTGTGTTAGTGAACGATTTGGCTTACAATAACAAGGAAACGTGGCTCTCCTATCATATGACCTTTCATAGATTATTGGCCATACATTTTAGATAGTGAAAGGGTTTCTACTGTACATGGTGGTCTGGGATCAAAGAAAAACCTCAATTAGGTCTTAGATAATGCAGAGAAAATTTACAATTAGGATGATTGATTTGAACTATGTTTTAAATTTTAGAAATAAAAATTAATATACATAGTGGATAATTAATTCAAAATGATGTAACTTTATATGAAAGGGATTGAAATGAACTTTCATGGTGGTCCGGGATCAAAAAACCTCAATTAGGTCTTTGATAATGCAGAGAAAATTTACAATTAGGATGATTGATATGAACCATGTTTTAAATTTTAGAAATAAAAATGAGTATACATGGTGGATAATTAATTCAAGTTGATGCAACTTTATATGAAAGGGGTATCAAAATGAACACGTTGCTATGGTTTAAAAATGACTCGAATAAATTTGCCGAATGGGAATTGGTTCTTTCGTCCTCAAACATTTTCACTTTTTTTTATTTTGAGAAACCGTAAACATTATTATTATGGATTGATCCCAAAAGAGATATCATCGTAAAATATTGAAAAAGGTTACGTTCCATTACAGCTAAAATAAATAGAAATAACCAGAAGTGTTATGTTATTTCAATTTATATTTTATATCCAGAAAATCGAGGGAAGTTTTAAAACGTAGAGATGACTTCGAGAGTAGATTGACCCCGGTTGTCACTCATTTTCAGCGACTAGAATAATGAAGTACATATATTTTTGCAAATAACTTAAAAATGTTTTGAGTAAAATAGTTTTTTTCTTAGATATCAAATGAGTGACTTCTAAAAGGAATCGGTAATTTTAACAGTGAAGTTATACAGAATTTACCCAAATTTTACAAATATTTCTATACTCAGAACCAGTTTAAAATGCATTAAAGGAAGTTAGAGAACTACATTTTTGGCTTCTCCGCGACGCCTCTTATTAGTTTAAATGCGTTGTATATTAATTAAGTCGTACCAACATTAATAATTAATATTTGTTAGAGAAACCGCAAGCTTAAAAATATTTAATTAAAAAAATATTATTAAGACTAACCGAAAGCTTTACGGGCACCTTCCTAACCTTTAGCTTCTACTCCTTTTGCTATATTCTCTCTGTTTTTCTCGACTAAAGGGAACATATAATACGATTTCGTGCATGTTGGCGTAATTTACTTTTTGGCATTTTTATCGCTAATTAAACAAATGGTTATGTTCCCTTTAATTGGAATTAAACACTGCACTTTCTCAAACTAAATATACCTTATTTTCAAGAAAGAATTGACCGAATCGTATAAAAGATTAAAACAAATCACACCTTGAACTTACTTACCTCAAGTGGTGTATAGTTTACTTTTCGACAGAAGTTAGTCTCCTCTTTATGGAAGTTTTTCTGAAACTTTTAGAGGGATAATTTTTAGTTTAGTAACTCTTTGAAGAAACTATACCGAGAAGATTGAAGGCAGGCGAGAGAATGTCTTACTGTCGTTACCGAGAAAACTAATAGCTAAAGAGAGTGTTGGCTTTAAATGTATTGTCGCGAGATGATTAGCTAAGAAGAGAGGATTTTGGGAAAACTTGTTGATCCTTCGGAGTGCGAGGTTGAAAGATCCAAGCGTGAGAAATATATTGGGAGTCCATCCGTCAGGGCTCGTTTTTGAAGCCAGGGATAACGGCACGCGCAGTCGCCGTCTCGAGCCCCCATAGGGTCTCTAAAGAGCGCGCCAAAACTAGTATGCCCCCCCTGTTCAACTTCCAATAATGTTCGAGGATCACTTTCAAAGGGGTGCCCACGCTTGACTCAATTTTCGAGGATGTTGTGTACCCAAAAGCTGGTGCTGCTGCCGCTACTATATTAATTATTCAAGTCCAACGGAGCTCAAATCCTCTAAGATTTGTTATTTCCTTCTTAAAAATTGCATTAAGCAATTTCTGAATAAGTTAAATGTATTTCAACGCCCACAGTATTAAATTTTTCTGCCCTGATCGAGTTCAGATTTGAAAAGACGTTAGGACGTAGTTCAATATTCGAATTCGAAGTCTAGATTATTCAATAAATTCTTTATTGGAGTATCTATTATCTCTTGGGATGGGAGATGAAGCTTTAAATTATATAATATTAAGTCGCGTATCCTTTTCTGTATATATAAAACTCTATATCTATATACGAGTTAAAGTTCTGACTGACTGAATTATAATCAACGCCCAGTCCAAACCGCGTTACTTAGAAGGTTGAAATTTTGCAGGGACGTTACTCTTAAGTAGTAGCTAGCACGGATTAAGGAAGATTTTTACAAATCCACCGCCATCTTGAAAAATGGCGGCTAAAAATATAAAAAACAACCTTCTTAATGTAATAACGTCCGAGCGTTTCAAACAGATTTCCCTAAAATTTAGTACACTGATTTCCAATATCCTATAGACGTGCCTTATAGCTTTGGGGTTCAATTTACCGTCATCTTTTAAAATGGCGGTCCAAAAACTAATAAAAATGTCCTGACCGGCAACTGCGGGTGTCTTTGCATAGATACGATACGTCATCGACTTTCTCGTTGATTAATTATGAACATTACCTGTTCGATCTTTTTGATATCATGCTCTAAAATTATTTAAAGTATTAAAATTATTTTTCATCTTTATTCATTTTCATACTAAATTATTTATAATGTGTTTCTCCGTAGCAAAGAGATTTAATTTTGATAGTGAATCATTAAATGGATGCATTATTTATTTTGATATTGATATATTTCAATTCAGTATTTTTAAAACAGATTAATAAGGTACCGCAATTTCGAAAATTTGAAAACGGGTTTCATTTATTCGTCTGTGTGGTGAACTCTTTAGTTTGCAGCATTACCAGGGTTCAAAGTTCAGTAAACCGAAAACCAATTAATTTCGTTAACACTATTCTACTTTCCAACAAATAAAGGTTCATGGGAGGTTTTTAAAGTTTACGGGAGTGTGAGTCAATTCTTCAACTTAATTAAGTCTAATGTAATTAATTTGACCCTTTTAAATCTCTCCAAAGGGAAGCCGTCGCAGTTCGTCTCTATCCTCTTAATTAAATTTACATATTTTATTCCGAGAATATTCCAGGTTGCGGTATTTAAAATCCCTTTGCACTACAGGATTATAATATCATAGTAAATTCATGTGTTTTTTCGAATGGGTTCTAAAGATCATAAAAAATTAGGTATGTTCAGTCGTAAGCTTATCGTAATCTTCATAAGTATGAGTCGAAAAGATATTCGCTGCAAGCACGCGTCCTTTCTAAAAGAGTAAAGGCTGGTTTTCACTGGCTCAAAACGCGGGAAAATCTTCTGTGCGGCGCCTTTTTTATAGAGGTAACTTTCGCGTTTTCTAGGCGGCATGTAATAAGTCTTTTCGACGTAAAAAAGGGGGTAGGCAACTCTCAGCATCGTCTCTGCACACTCTCTTTTTATCCAAACCGCCTAGAGCGCAGGCGCCGAAAAGCGAGATGTAAGGTAATGTTTTACCCCCGTGTCTTTCCCTCTTAGTTACATTGAAGTCTGGCTTATATGAGTCCCTACAGTAGACCCTTACTTGTACGTTATAGGGTTAATTTTCATTCTAGTTCAGGAAATAAGAAATAAGAAATGAAAAATCCGAATCTTTCTTCAGTACCTGTTTCGAAAAAGCTTAACAAATTTATTTTCGTTCAGCAAACAGATTTTATTTTTGATACCCTGTTATGATATTTGTGTAAACGCGTGGGTATTTCAGAATTTCTAAACAGTTTAACGAAATGAAAAGATTTATTTTGGCCAAGGTTTAGTAAAAACGCCTTTCACCTGACTAAATTCATTCATAACAAATTTGAATGGCATTATTTTTTTATACGTATTTCATCAAAATTGAAATCATATTTATACCTTGACGTCATATTTTCGTTCGGTTAATCCTTTCTTCTTCTTAGAAAAGTCCTTTGTTTACATCTTTTTTAGGACAGTATCTATTTCCTTTCCATGTTCAGACGAGTCGTATTTTCATACACAGGATTACAAACAAGAAGACTTTATTGAATCTCATACAGTGCGAAGAAATTTACATTTAGAAAAAAACCTGAAAAAGTACTAACACTAAACCTATATGAAACCTGGGATAGAAAAAAACCGATATTTGTTTTTCTTTTAAAGGTATATTTTCTCTTGTTGCTTTCTAGGAACACGTTAGATTTACGTTTTGGGTCAAGAAATACGTTTAAACAAAGGAATTTAAATCGTTTAATTTCCTCTGGCAGTGGTGAAACCGGATTTGATCGCGACAGCAGAGAGAGAGAGAGGGAGAGAACGAGACAGAAAGAGAGAGGATCAAGGCACGGAGCCACACTCTAAAATCTAGCGACTCGTCGGCATTTTTTGTTTGATTTACAAAATTGGAAATTATACGTGCTCGTCGTGTCTTCCTTCTTTTCGGTCTAGGCTCTAGAAAAGAGCGTTCGGATCACATAAGAACTCGCGATTCGAGAAGAAAAGCAAAAGGCAGAGAGCTGAGATTCGTAATCCCTCTAAATGGAAAGATAGTGACGAAGACCTCTGGGGACATAAAGGAAAAAAAAAGAAAATGTGTTTACGCTGGGGATTCTACCGTATTTTTTTATCTGTCCCATTTATATCCTGGAAAAATTTGAATTATGTATACTTTTACTTTTTTTAGATTGTATGTGGTACACGGATGAGGTTGGAGACACGCCATGGTCGTCTGGCTGTTTCATTGTATTTGTATGAGAAGTAGCTTCTTTTTTAAAACACAGGGGGCATCCTAGACGTTTCCGTACCGTATGGCCCTACCGAAACCCTGAGCATGCTGGGAGGACTTCGTTGCCTTATAGATGGGGGTACGGACTGCAACGTTATAGGTATGGAGGTTTCTGTTTCCCTTCCCTCTCTCATTCAATGCCCATTTTTATCTTTGGACGTTCTTGGAACTTTACTATGATCGAAGGTTTAGAAAAAGCGCGGTTTGAGCAAAGGTAGCCTAGTATTTTAACGTCACTGTTTGAAGGCAGATGCACGTGGAGAACTAAATGAGGATCTATATTTTTCTGGTGTATCAAGGTCACTGGAAATTTCAAAGCGGGGGATGAATTTAAATGTGCTACTCTACGCTCGCTGTGATCGGGTTACAACACTTTAGATTACTGCAAGACATTACATTTTCTCGCAAAAGGCATAGTGTGTATTGTACGCCTTGTTATTTCCCCTTTGAAATTGGCGAAATTCCTAACGTTGCTCTTTCGTCAAAGTAAAGTCGAACTTTATCTTTTTCCGGGGTCTCAATTTTTTAAGCGCAAAGAGCATCTTTGAAGAGATATCGTGGTTATACATCACCTTACTAGTTTAGTTTTTACTGTCGACTCAGTTTTAAATATTTGATGTTTCCCATATGCCTTATCTTTAAATATAAACCGCAATTCTAATGGATTTGGAACAATTTATTTTTCATTCGGAGAAGCAAGGATTAAAGTTTTATTTTTCCTTACATGTGAAAAATATTTTCTTGAAACTTAAGGAAAGCTGACATTTAGGGGCAAAGCTCGCCATGTATTTTCTATCGGCCCCTGTAGAAATGTTTCACACGCTGAACTTTGATGTTTTAGGAAAAGCTACCTACCAGGAGTCATACTTGTGGAAGAATTAGCTTTACCAGTGCATGCGCGTGTCTACCTGTTTAATAGTACATTTCTGCTAGATAAAGGTAGAACAAAGTTCTTAGATTGAAGATTATTGAAGGCTAATTGATATGTTTTACTCCACAGGTGTAATTATTTCCCCTGTTTTAGGGGTCAATCAACGTTTGGGTGCCTATAATTCCGGAACTAAATTTTGTAGACACTTTCTACTCAGTAATAACACACCCTATAAATTATGGTGGACTTATCAGAAACACTGCGCGTGTTGATTCATTGCGGATAACCAATGGTAAACGTTGAATAAAATTATATCCTTCTCATTTATGCGCGGGACGTTGTTGCGGTTTTACTGAAATGTAACTCCCAGGGGTCAGTAGAAGTCGCGGTCTTTCGCTTCTTACCCAACTTCTTAGGTTAATCCGATCCGATAATGCTCTTTCAATACGACGTGACTTACGTTCTTTCCCTTATCTCTTTCATTCTGAGAAACTTTCTCACCGTATCTTTTGTAATACTTACAGTCCAGTTATTTAATTGACTAGGCAAAATAGGAATCGAATCCGATTACCGAAATCACATCATAGGAAGTTTTCTGTTAGAACTTAATGTTGTAGCTTAGTTTCTAAAGTTGGAATATCTCGTTCAGATTGATGACGTGATTTGCTATACTTTTATAATTCATTAAACCAAACATTGAATGGGTAAAGTTTATTAAACCCATTCGTGTTTGGGTTACCTGCCTGGGTATTCGCGCTACTTTCATCTATGCACTTTGCTTACTGCTCTTGGAAATTGGGCATGAGTTGAAGTTCTCAGGGGACTGACTGTCTTGCCCGAAGTAGCGTTTCACAAAGTGACAACGAGACATTTTTTGCTAATGCCTTCAGCACGTGATAAATATACTAAGTAAGGCCGACACATTAGGAAGGAATGAATAAATTAAATAAGCCGATAACAAGATTAATTCATTTTTTCTTTTATCGACACTCCTCTCTAGGGTATACCTTTTTTAAGCAAGAATTAACAAAATATTAAAGAGTAGTTGGGTCTCTCTGCATCGTTTTTACCCCCTATGGTTTCCGAGTGAGAGACAGAAATTTGGACTTTTCTGAAGAAAGGTAGGTGAAAATATTTATAGGCTTGGCAGATGGGTTGCGATATTTAATGCAATAATTACATTATATCGTTTTCTAGTCTATTTTGTAATTTGAAACCGAAGGACCGGCCAATTGTGTTGATATATATTTTATTTATTTGGACTAGTTACGTACAGGCAAGTCGTAGGCTTTTGGGGTACGGACGGAATGGTTGTAACATTAGTAAACAGATAGCGGAATTAAATGAACAAAGTGCTTATAAGTAAATTGATGAGAGATTTTAACATGAGAATTGTAAAAAAACATTAACATTAAGAATTAAATGAACAAAGCGCTTACAGGAAATTAACTAATGATTTTAACATGAGAAAAAAAAAAGTAAACAAGTATTAAGATTTAAAAGAACAGTGCTTATAGGGAATTAATTTATGATTTTAACGTGAGAATATTAAAATAAAGAATTAGAAGTAAATTAACAAAGTACTTATAGGTAATTAATTATTAAGTTTAACATGGAATAATAAACGAGTATTAGGAATTGAGTGAACCTATTGCTTATAGGTAATTAAATAATATAGGAATTTTTGATTAGGACATGAGAGTAGTAAACAAAGTTAAGATTTAAACTAAAAGTGCTTGTAGGTAATTGATGAATGAAGGAATTTCCAGGACTAGAGGAGAGGAGTGACAGGTGGAATATCTTCCGTGGCGCCGTGGCTTAGTTGGTTAAAGCGCCTGTCTAGTAAACAGGAGATCCTGAGTTCGAATCTCGGCGGTGCCTATGGGGAATTATTTTTGACTAGAAGTTTGTATGGCTGTAAATAACAGATAACAAACTCGGATTATCATGTTACGGAACGTAACAATAACTGAATTTAAAGTACTCCGTGTGAGACTGAGTCCTTAAAATTAATGGTATATAAAAATTCCTTATTTCCGTTCTTTCTGCGAAGTACGTGAGTGTCTGCTTCATCGTCTGTCAAAAAAGACACGTGCGTTTATCCTCCCCTCCTCACTCCCCGTTCCGCGGTTGCTGTATTATTATTAGTTTTGTAAATAACTTTATTGTTATAATTATAATGGAGTTATCGAAAAGATGTCAAAATATTGCCAAAGATAGTAATTCTGTTAATTACATGCTTGAAAGTCTAAATAATCCGTTTAACCAGCTCACGAATCCAAAGGTCAGTTAGCAAATTGTCAATATGATGATGACTCTATTTCTAAGTTTTGTACTAAATTAATTATTTTATCTGCAGGGATTCATTAATATGGGTACAGCTGTAAATGGTTTGAGCCACGATTTAATAAAGAAAAGAGTAAGATTGAAGAATTGATTTGCTTCAACATCACCAGTTAGAAATATCATGCCAATTATCCCCTTAGCTTCAGGATGAACATGTCTTTCATCTTGCCTTTGATGAATGGTGCCCGACTGAAAATTATAATATGTACGACTATTTTCAGGAGGACGGAATTCCAAGGTAATGAAACACTTTGATTTTATTTTTCAATATATCTATATTGTGTTAAAATTAAAACATCTTTAAATTAAGACTTAGAAAGGCAGCTGCCTCTTACTTAGATAAATTTTTCAATGTAGCAAAACCTATAGACATGGAAAATGTAATATACCTACTAGCATAAGTTTATAAGATATGTTCCATAAGTATGTCACTCGTTAATGAGAGCTTGTCATGAAGTGACGTAGGTGAAACGTCATAGATTCTCGTAAAGCGACGCCTAGTGAGGCGCTGTCAAAGGCTTAGTACAGACTAAAGAGGAGGATGGACTGCAAAACCGAGTGTAGTCAATTCTCACGTCGTTCTTGAACTAGCTCTCATTAAGCCTCTAACATTACGAAGTATGGGTAGTGACATACTTATGGAACATACTTATAAACTTATGCTACTAGTTGTTTGTTATTTATAATTATAAACAAAGCTATATTTTTCACAATGTTATATTTCAGTTACGTTTTGCAACTGGTGCTTTATCTTGTTTGGATCTTTTATGCCATTTCATTGGAGATCCAGGAGGCATTGTTTTTATTTTTACTTTTTACTTTACTGAGTCTAATCTTTCCTTTGTTCACTGAATGAACACCCAGAGAATATTCCTCCTTTACTTTTTCAGATGTTGTTCTCTGTGTAACCCCACAATACCCAAAGATTAAGACAATGATTACCAGCAGGTCCTTGCTCGAAATGTGGCCTATTCCTTTAACAAGCCAGGCATGTTTAGTGATATTTAAGGCAACCTCTAACAGTTCTACCTCTGTTGTTTACCCGTTATTTGTTTACAAAATGAATAATAATAATAATAATTTTATTATTTTCTTGCCAAGGACAATTTTAACTTAACTATGGATAAAGTGAACAGTGCTTATGATAGTGCTATTAAAAATGTAAATATTTTTACATAAATGTTAGGTAGAAATCTTCAGTTGTAAAAAATTTCACAATAGGAGAAACGTGTTTGTGGATTTTTAATACTCAATCCTGGAAATCCAATTGGTCGAATATATAGTGAAGAGCTGTTACGTGAAATCATGGATTTTTGTGCCAAGTATGAAATGTATAATTTTACTTCCCTCAATGTCAATTAGAAAACCGCGCGAAAAATGTTGTAAATATTTGATTGTAGTTGACAAAAAAAATAAGTTTTGTAATTTTTGTATGTAAAAAGTTTCATTTAATTGTTGTGGTCCCAACACAAAATGTGACTGACAAATAACAGTGCAATAATTGCAATAACCTGTCAAGTATTTAGAAATTGTGGGTTCAGTTCAGTGTGTCTTTTGTTTCGCTTATTTTAGTGAAATTTCGCCTTTTTTTTTAATTTTTATTAAAAAAAAAAAAAATCTGATTGTGTACTTTGTTAATGACAACACAAAAGTCTAAACTATGCTTGATTGATCTTATGTGTAATTTACTAATTTAATTATTTCTATTTAATTAGGAATAGTTTGCATTTGATAGTAGATGAAATATACGCTAATAGCATTCACCACAACAAAGAAAAATTTAAAAGCATTCTTAGCTTTCAAAATATTCCCGATCCAAATAGAACACATTTTCTTTATGGAATAAGCAAGGTTAAACCTTATAATTTACCAAATCTTCGCGAGAAATAATACACCACTTCGACATTCTGTTGCGCGCATGCCCGATGCCCCGCGCTCGAAGCGCCGCAAGGGGAAAGACTAGAAACTGCTCTTTGTTACCCCTACTAGCAAAAGCGCAACCCCTCGCGGTTTTTTTCCCTGCCCATCTTAATAAGTACTAGTTCGCAGTAGCCCGCTGTGGCGCCCTAGGTAATGTCAAAGTGGTGTATTATAGTTTTTAATATTATTATCAATTTCTTCCGCTACTTTTGAACAGGATTTTGGGCTGACTAAATTTCGCCTTGGTTTTGTTCATACTTACAATAAAGGAATTCAAAATGCTTGGTCGGCTATTTGTCCTTGTCAGGCGCCATCTTTTCCTATTATGGTTACTACGGCTAGGATTCTAGAAGATTTATCATGGTGCGAAACATTCTTCAGAGAATCTTCATCGCGACTGTCAGATGCCTACGATTTTGTTAGTGGAAGATTGACAGATATGAACATTGAGCATGTAAAATCTGAAGCTGGGTTCTTTATATGGGCCAATTTGTCTAAAGTAAGCAATTATCGTGAAGTGACGGTGGAGCTATCTCAGTTGTGACGTCAGTGCCTTGGTAAAACGTAACGGGCTTAGCTTTGGCAGTGGGCGGCCATGTTGGTGGTATTACTTTGGTTCTATGGCCAAATAGCAAGGGTGACGTCACACTAAGGCTTCTGAGTTCTGAGATAGCTTTATTAGGGTGTCGAAAAATGTATAAGCAAGGATTAATAATAGTAATTTCAATATTTATTGTATTAGATATTGTTTTAATTGATTTTATTTAATGTTAATTTATAGTTTTGTCAACTCCCGCTTGATGATGAATCGGAAAATGTTTTGTTTCAAGCCATCGTAGATGAGTGTCAAATACTTATCTCTGCCGGTGTTAATTTTGAAAGCATTGAAAAAGGATGGTTTAGGATTCTTTTTACTAAACCAATGGACGAACTTAAGGAAGGTAATGTATCTGACATATTGGCCTAAAATTTGTTTTATAATCATAAATTTTGACCTATTTATCAATAGGCCTGGCGAGACTGGAAATATTTTTTAATCATAAAACCAAGAATTAATGATATTAACATTTTAATTCGAAAATAATTAATGTTACAGTAGAAAGACATTTTTTTAAACAATTAATTCATAACAAATGACTTAGAACAGATTTTTGTTTTTAAAGAATCAAATTAAAAGTTATTCTTTTACTATTTGTAAAGCATTTTGTATATCTTTAAAAAATTCAAGATAATGATGAAGATTATGAAGCATTAACAATGTACTACCGAGCATTTCTAATGTAATTAACAAGTGATTGATATAAGCTTTCGTAAACCTTTTACAGGTGTAACATTCGCAACCTTCTAAAATAGGGCTAAAATCTTCCTTAAACTTTTCGTCTTCTAGGCGTATTTCTTTTGTTTCACTTAAAATCAACTGTGACTTTGCCTGTAGCTTAAAAACAAGGGCAGACCCGCGTTCTGTTACCAAATAAGGGTAAGAAGAATCAAACATATCAATCCCCGCCATGACGCATTTTAATATAAATTCCGGGTCAAATGCTCCATGCATAATCCTTGGTTTATTCTCGGGTAAGTAAGAAATAACATCTTCTAACAATTCTTTAATATCTTCAAACTGCATTGACGTAACGTCGGGTCCATTGTTGTGAAAACCTTCTATTACAAACCCATCTACGGGTCTCAAAGCGGTTTCAGTGGCGGAATATTTTCTAGCGTCTCTCTGATAACCTCCTTGTATTGACCCAAATATTGCTGAGTTTTTAAGGATTTTACTTTCATTGTGTATTTTTAAACATTGGTCTAACATTTCGATTGAGCGGCTAACGGAATGGCTAACTCTCTTATTAGATGATTCTTTCGAAGTATCACTATCAGTTAGGCATTGATAAATATGGGGTTGGTAGCTTTCTTGTAATTTCATGAATCTGTCTATATTAACCGGGATTCTTCCGCCGTAATTCCATATGGAGATACCCTTTTTAACATTGAATCCTGATTGGGTTTCTTTCGCTGGGTCTTGGACTGGAATGTATATTAAGTTATCTGACGTACCCCCCACAAAAGGGCCAATTCCTTTTCCATAATTCTTAATAGATTCTTCAAAATCTATTACGTTGGGTAAAGGCATTTGCATTGGCAGTTTATCGGAAGTCAATTTCTCAAGGACATCGTAAGTAATGTGTGGGACACTACCAGATTCAGTGTAAACGAAGCACATGGGCGTTTTTAATTCAATTTTACGTTCATCTTTTATCTCCATTTCAATTTTACCCAGTCTACTCCTTGCTGGTCCATTTTGCTTCAAAACAAAGTTCATGGTGTTTGGTAACTACCAAGAAATTACACTTACATTAACTCCTAACTCTGGGTAATTTTAGAAACAGTGCTTTAAATAACAAATACTTACAAGTTTTAATAGTTCTACGTAGAATAGCTTAAAGGTAGTTTTCATATAGTTATCAGAAAAACAACGGAATTACTCGTAATTAAAATTAAACACGTGTTTCCAAAATCCAAAATCGAAATCCAGGAATTTGTTTTTGGGCCTTGTACTATAAGGAGATGTCGTAGCAGACGACAATACGCAACTTTTGGAAGATGTAATGGATCAATGAATTCTTGGTACTATATATCACACCCTATTTCATTTTCTAAAGTGTTTATTGGCTCTTTAAGGATATAGGGCTGGAAGCTAGAGGAGTAAGAAAATCACTAATTAAGGTGATAATTAATTCATTTTTCTTCATTTGGCTCATTTTATAAGCCAAATTATATTTTGCTGCCGTGTAACAATTTAATATTATTTAGTAATTATTATGTTTAATTATAGCTTCAAAAAGCGATAATATTTTTGGCGCAACTTGGTGTCAACTCAGACTCGGGTGGCGCTGAGTCAAGGTTGCCTACCCCCCCCCCTTGCAACACCATTGACCTATTGTCTTCGACGCATGCCGCCAAAGCCCGCCATTCGGAAGAATCGGGACGCGCCAGTTTTTCGCCTGCTACAAGTCTACTGCATGGTAAGTCAAATAAAGTCCTTTTTAATTTTTAACGCTATAAATAATTGTAAAGAGATTAATTTGAGCTTAGAAATGTATTACCAAGTGGTAATTGTATACCTTGTTAGACTAGTTAGTCCGACCTGGCTAAGTTGGACAGTTTTAACGCATTTTTAATCCAGTTAAAGGTTTCACCAAACCTATTTCACTACTATTCTAAAATGTTGACCCCCACGCACTTTTGACTTCGCTTATACCCGTTCTTAACTCTAATGAATGTTGATAAAATTCTATCTCAGTCTCTCAGACATATTCTCGTTATTCTGAGATTTAATAATAGTTTACGTTAAATAATTTAGAAAAACTAATTAGGATTATTTATAATGGGAGAAAAAATAATTAACCGCCGCAGCGTCTTCAAAAAAGAAAAAAACACTCGTATCTTTTCGGTTTCATAAATTGTTTGCATTTTTAATGAATGCTGACGATTATTTTAATCACCTCTTCATCCGAATCGTTTATAATTAAGCATCATCACCTGTTTACTAAAAAATGTGTATTTACAATTGAAAGCTTGTATTTTCCGAAACCTTAAACTCTGTTATAATTATAGCCAATTACCAAGCTAATTATTCAAAATAATATACAAACAACAGTCGCTGTGGCTCCAATTTAAAAAAAAAATGCATTTTTTATTTTAACTCTTAAAGTCAATTAACACGAAGGAATAAATAACTACGGATTATCCATTATTAGACGTGAGATTATATTTCGACTTAGTTTAGTTTTAATTAGAATATTCTCACAGATGAAGGGGCTTTTTAAAGGAGCGTGAAGAATAAGAACAAGTTGATTTTTCGGGCTTGAAAGAAAATTCTGAAAAAAAGTAAAAATTGTCGAATTCATTTCGGGTTTTTATAACTTTGAAAGTATATAAAAAAATCAAGGCCAATATTTTGGTGAGTCTTATGAACTCATCATTTTAAAGCGAAAAATATCAGCTTTTTCTAAACCTTCACGCTCCCTTTAAATGACGAAAAAGCTTGGAAAAAACTGTGTTTTACGCTTCGGAGCTAAAACTCCTGGTAAATTGTTACAAATATTTAATGACTTATATCTTAATGATATCGTGAGAAACATTTCGTAAAAAGCAAGCGTATAATTGTAGAGCCCCAAGTAAACTATAATTAAACCTTCGAAACCATAGGCAGTCTTCATTACAAAAATATAATTATTTTTAATAGACAATTGAATTAATACAGTAAACAGCTATTAAATGAAGGTCCTTATATATCGCGTTGGACAATGTTTCAACTCTACATCACTGTATCGAATTTCGAAATATTTACTTCACATATTAATATGAAAGGGTCCGGAATTCGGACCTAAATTATGACTACAGCTATAAAACTGTTTGTTACACACTTTTTCGGTATCTTTGTTACCTCGATCAAAGTTTATGTGTTCGTACAATTTCAACATTAGAAGCTTGAGTTATTTCAGTTAAGGCCGATTTTTGCATCAAAACCAAAAACTAAGTGCGTGATCTGCTTCCTTCGTAGCTTTGTGCAAAACGTGCCGTGACATCGTGCATGAGTCAAACTTTAATTTCCTTTAAAAATTCTACATAATTATTTCTCTAAACTTTTACTATGTGATTGTATCCTTTCACGCGACACTTTGTTTCTGCTTTCGAACATTACTCGACAATTTTTCCTTTTATCGCATTACGAGAGTATGACGTTTCACCTACGTCACTTCACGACAAGATCTCAGTAACCAGTGACAAACTTATGGAAAAAAAAAAAAATCTTATGAACTTACGGTGTTGCTCATAATGTGGAGGAGGCAGAGTTACAAACAATATGACTACTTTGTTATTCTACAGCTTTACTGAGAGTTAATTCGAAACCGACGCGATAATTGACTAGATCCGAATTGAAAGGAAGGGTTAGTTTTGTAATTTAATAAAATATGTCGTTCATTTTCGCACTATACTAACAGTATCGCGTATTCTGTCGAAAAGTAAATGATTTATTTGGAAAGTTGCCAACAATGTTCGTAAAAGTTCCTTGCGCAATACCGGGGAATACGGAAGTAGAATTTTTCAACAGGGTCCACTAACCACTTTAGCTTTTTATTTTCAAGGCCAGCAGGGTACTGGCAATAGTTGTTTTAGAGGAAGCTTGGCTCGTGGCCATCTGGATTAGCCACGCGCTAACATTATTCATCTTGCGCGCGGCTCCCCTTTTCCTATCGGGAAAACTAAAAGCTTTCTGAAACAAGATTACGGAAAATTATATCTTGTTGTCAAGGCGCTCTATTTAAAGGTTCCGCTTTTGACACTCATCAACACCCATACACCTTTTTTGAAACTGCATGGGAGAGACAGAAAGAGAGAAGAATTTTTCCTCTAGATCCTTAATTTAAATATAGCATCTTTCACGTTTTACTAAGATCAGAAGGGGATATTAGAAGAAGGATGACACTCTGCTATTGTATCCTCTTAATACTTTAGTTATGTAATATGATTCTTCTCATGCAGGCGAGGGATCCCGTTTTGTTCGCTTTCCCGCTCATCAAACTTCAGATGGACATCGCACCGTGCTAGGGTGAATTCTATAACTGTTTGCAGTACTAAATCCTCAGAAATTAACCCACAAACCTTGATAGTCTTGACGTGGGACCAAATTAATCCGCAAACGCATGCACCTTGGCAAATAGTTAATCGCTAATTGGGAACTATTTCTCGCGTATGTGATTCGGTTTAGTAGGCTTGCTCCAAATGTTAAATGATGTTATTGAAGGTTCATGTTACAATTCCCCCGCTTTGTGGTGCACTTCTCTCGAAGAGAAGTATTATATACTTCTGCTAATATGCATAGACTAAAATTCTAAACCCATCCTCGTATACTTCGCGGTCATCTTTCATTAAACAGGTTGTTCCGAAAGAGGGTGGCAGAAGTAGAAGTACAGTGTGTTCTGTTTGCGATTTTAAGTCGAAAATGTTCCATGACTTTTTTGCCATTTGAGCAAAAATACACTGAACTGTACTTTATAAGAAGATTTATTGTAAACAGTGTGACATTGTCAAATTTTGTTCTTAGTTCGCAATTTTTGAGCTTATGCATAGACTCTTATACTGCTAATTGACCGACCTAAACCAGTTCATCCTTAATTGAGATTCAAGGCCAAGTACCTATGATAGTTCTTGATTATTTGCGTTCACAAATTAGATGTTAATAATCCGATATCTCGTACTTAAAAAAATCGATGGCAAAAGTGACCCCTAAAATCTATTAACCGTGTAAAAAGTAGGAGATATTGGCCATAAAATCAATGTTAATTGGTAATTGAATGAGCCACTTTCAGTCTGTGGGAGTTAAGTAATAGCTTTTAGACGAGGTAACTGGCCTGTTAACCAAAGTCAATCGCTTACATTAATCACAAGATGGAGCCTCTTCGGTGAAAAAAAGGGATACGCGAGCGGAATAACCTTCGAGGAATTGATTTTTGTTCAACCTTGAGAATTTTCCAAGAAACTAAACCACACGCTATATAAAAAGTAACTGAATTCGGTAAAATATTTCTGCCACTAAAAACTCCCACATGTAAAAGAAGAAACAGAGAATCCGTAAGACTCGAGAACCTTAAAAGATAGAATTGGCCTATAGCTTCGTAAACATCACATCATCGCTATATTGCAAAGAAATACAAAAAGTATATAAAATTTATTGGAAACCTAAAGATGGAGGAAGATGATATTCTTAAGTTAAGTTCTCCCGTTTTTATTGGAGGGGGGGGGGGGCGATCTTCCTTGGATAAGGAAATAGCATCGCGTTCTACAGACTGGTCAGTGCGGTGGCAGACTCTAAAGACACCCACGGTTAACAGATACAATAACTGTTTTGACGAAAGGTTAGTGGTTCGCCCTTGGGAAAAAGAAACCGATGTACTTGGGGGACGCTCCTCGATCAAGCTGGCCCAACAGAACTTGTAGAACTTTAAGACATAATAGTCACAACCATAAGTTTATAAGATATGTTCCATAAGTCTAACACTACCTATACTTCGCAATACAAGAGACTTACTAGAGCTAGTTCGAGAACGACGGAAGCGAGAATTGACTACACTCTGTTTTGCAGTCCATCTTCCTATTCAGTCTGCATTACTAAGCATTTGATAGCGCCTCACCAGGCGACGCTTTACGAGAATCTATGACCTACGTCACTTCATGACAAGCTCCAGCTTGTAACCAGTGACAAACTTATGGAACATATCTTATGAACTTATGTCACACCGTAATCACCTCTTCTCGCCATTATTTTGTTCTTTCGAGCGAAGTGTAAGGTATGTCCAATTAAAAACCCCCTCCCCCCATACATAAGGGTTCGTTCATACGATCTCGGATCTAATTTGGGTTCTTGCCTGTTTATACAAGATGAAACGTAATCCAACGAACGCCAATTATCTCCAGTAGAATGTCGCAATACTACTCTTGAAATCAGATCCGTCTATCTTTAACAGTATCATAGGTCTGACATTTATCATTCCGATAATGTTTCAGTTAGCAGTTGGAAATAAGTTTTTGGTCTGATTGGTCTCACCCTGTATAGAAATTTGTTGTAGTATAAATATGAACCTACAAATTAATTACTTCCCCGGAACTTTTAACGTTTACTTAATTAATCAAATCTTGATCATACGTCTCATTTGTCTGGATTACACTCGTTATAAAAATGATAATAATTAAAATGTCTCCGTTCGTCTATAAACAAGGCCTATGTTAGTATATTGGATTTGGCTAAAGTGAAACTCGAATGATCTTAATTAGTATCTATATACTCCGATGTATTCTATGACTCCATTTAATTCAACATTGTTAAGGGTTCCCCCGATGCTATGAAAGAGCTAGGAAAGTACTCCACCCCCTATCCTTGTCCCCTCTCCCTTCGGGTCGGTTCACGTGAAGGTATGTATTCTCGCGAGGCAAAGAGGGCTATTTAGAACGCGGAAGTGCTCCCAGACGCTTCCTATTGATTTATCTTTATTTTTGTTACTGACGGATTTTCAAGGGCACACGAAACAGCCCTTGGAGAACTAAAAGTAGCTATAGAGCGGGGTCCGGAAGAGCATCAATGGCGGGACCTAACCTAAGCGATAACGCAAGGCCATGCCCTAGCTTATATAGGAACTAGAATCGATTTGCGGGACCTATCAAGGAAACTCTCCGTCATCCCTATTTTTACTTTCATCCCTGATCCTCAATTTGTGAAACTAGTCTGATATTGAGCCGTTGATGGTTGTTGGTGGATGTACCACATTTATTTTTAACCCCCATTCCAAGATATCTTTGGGAAAAATCCCGTCATACTCTCCCTAAGTATGAGTTTGCCATAGGGGCATTGTCCACACCATGGGAAATTAGAGAGAATGCAGCGCCACCTATCTTGCAAACCGAAACCGAATGGAGGCATGGACTCCTCTGATTTGCCTTGCTTAGTTTGAGTCGGGTTTCGAATAGTGTCAGAGCTTGGAAGAGGGAACACTACAGGGTCAGAGATCATTGTGTAGGCGATGGTTACGGTTTCCTTTAAATTCGCCACCAGGGTATGCTCTTTCACGTATTTATAAATGATATTCGTATCCAACTTCCTTTAGACCCATACTTATGGAGAGTATTGAAGGGTTATGGTGTTGAATTCAATGCGAACTTCTGAATCTATTGTTCAAGTAATTAAATAATTGTCATCTTGGTGTTAAGAAACGTTGCTAAGAATATCTTTGTTTAATTACGAAGATGGTCCTTTCTAATCTAAGTACAGAGTGGGAGTATTTTAGCAACACTGTAACTCGCCAGTTTGAAATTAATGTCATCAACACTTCGACAAATTAAGGGAACTAGAATATGAGAGGCGAAACACCTAGTGATGTCCTGTTCATCTTGTACGAGTATTCGTAGAAATAACTTGTAGATTTGAAGGACACAACTGACGGTTCGCTTCCTTATTGGGAATGGGACCCGGGAAAGCCCTTAACTGTCTATTATATTTTTTCTATAGGTTTCGAAACCTTGTGGTCTCTGTCCAAACATAAATCAATCCCTGAAACTAGATCAGTCGGTTAGATAATACGGTTTATTATACGTTTGTAAAACATTTCAGTAACGAGTTTTTAAGACTGTTATAGATTTAAGACAATTATGATGATAAGACGGTATACCATTTCGCACCTGTCTACTAGTCCGTGGAAATTGTGGCAGTTATGAAAGGATGGATGTTTAATTGGTCTAAGACGCCCGCATTCGCATCGAAAGTGTTCTACGGATAGTGGTGGAGTGTTATTAGTTTGAAGCTTCTAGGATAGATGGCAGAATGGTCTCGCCAGCCACCCGCAATGTAGAGCTTTTGGTAACCATGTGGAAAGCTAGTAATATTCAAGGACTTAAGCGGCGCTGTTACCTCTAGGGTTGGAATGAAGGGACGCTTTAAGATAATTGATACTTTGATATTACGTGCCTGATTTTATTGTAACATTTATGGTGGGAATGTTACGTTATTTTTTCGACTTGGAAACTTGGTCAATAGTGACTTTTTTAACCAAAGATGCTCACTGGAAACTGGAATATGTTGCGATGTAAGCCTAGTAAACACCAAATTTAAATATCAAAAGGGACCTTTAACCTTTGTTACAACCGACTCGAGACTTACACAGTTTTCATTTCCGTGTAAACCTTTTTAGAGGTGAAAATAATTGATAATCATAAATCTGGGCGGCTTTTAAGAATTTTAAATCGGTCTGAAAATTAGGAGAGGGTGAGATGGTGATTAAGTCTGGCAGCCATGGTATTATAGGCGCGTGTATGCTCTTGGGCCGTTATTACGAGCCTTTAACCACGACTCGGGAGGGGATTTAATATTAGTATCCGTTGAAAGGATGGGGAAGCGCTCTACAATATACGGTGGTACGTACAAAGTGTCGCGGGCGGGCGGGCGGGCGAGCGTGTCGTTTGGAGGGATTCCCTCGGTCTGTTGCCATGTGCGATCTTCGCGTCTCTCCTCCGCTTTCCTCTTCCATCTTTTCAATGTCAAAACGCGGAAGCGCGTTCTATCCTTCTCCAGACCGAGAGTTTTCACCGCCAGACTCCGCGGCTCGTTTTTGTAGAGGTCAGTCCCCACGTGCGAGTCTGGCTGACGCTGGCAGCGCCGTTCGCGGGGAACGGTTACCGCCAGCAACTCTTTCCTCTCGCTCCAGTCCAGTATCAGACGCGCTCGCGATATCGATGCGCGAAAGGAGAAGTAGCTCTAATTCCTAAGCCTTTCTACTTGGGCCTCTTCTTACCTCGCGGGCCGGGTTGACGAGTCGCATCCACGCGCTTGCATCCCGAAACAAACTGTAAATAAAATGAGTGATCACAGTCGCCGAAGTAGCGTATCGTCTACCCCTTTGTCTCTCGTGGTTAACGGGTCACCGGGGTCCGGGCACGGGTCAACGACGCCTCAAGGTACCCCTGGCGCCAGGAGGGAGGACTCGAACAATGCCAACAATGCTAGAAACCCAAAATGCGCCAGGTGCCGTAATCACGGACGTAAAACGGCAGTTAAAGGCCATAAGAGATACTGTCCTTTCGCGGGATGTGACTGTAACAAGTGTATGCTTATCGTGGAGAGGCAAAGGGTCATGGCGGCCCAAGTGTCCCTTCGAAGACAGCAGAATATGAACGAACATAGACTTAGAGATATCGCCAGCCATCCCTCTAGAATGAGCGAAGGGGTTCGTCCTTTGCCCTCTACTAGGGACTTACCGGCGACCCTCTCCGCCGCGGGACCGTTGCCGAGTTCGCTGCATCAAACCATCACTTTCAATCCGCGTCCCAGTATATCATCGACTTTATCAACTAGTTTTAAGCATTCAACTACGTCCCCATTCTCCAGCACAGCTTGTAAGTCAGTTAAAACTATTTTCATTTAAATCACGAAACATTCGCAAAATTGCACATGGGATTCTAGGGAGAAAGTTGTTATCATGGTCATTTTCGTGAAGCTCTAATTTTAAGTTTCAGAGTTTTGATATCACGTTTTACATAAGGGTGACTTTTGCGAGAAAGGGTCATCATCATGATTGTTGTTGGGTGACATTGTCAGCGTTTTGATGTCGTGTGCACCTTATTGGGTGACGTGTGCAATGGGGTCATATTCTTTATGAGACGTGTGATAGGGCCATCTTTTCATGTAACGAGCTAAAGGGTTATCTTCATGTCGCGTGCTATGTTGGGGGTTCTTTTTCATGTCGCCTGCGATATTGGGGTTTTTTCTTCATGTCGCGTAAGATAGTGGGTTTTCTTCTTCATGTCGGGTCCGATATTGGGTATTCTTCTTCATGTCGCGTGCCATATTGGGTTTTCTCCTTCATGTCGCGTGCCATATTGGGTTTTCTCCTTCATGTCGCGTGCCATAATGAGTTTTCTTCATGTCGGGTCCGATATTGGGTATTCTTCTTCATGTCGCGTGCCATATTGGGTTTTCTCCTTCATGTCGCGTGCCATATTGGGTTTTCTCCTTCATGTCGCGTGCCATAATGAGTTTTCTTCATGTCGCGTGCCATATTGGGGTTTTCTTCTCCATGTTGCCACACGAAGAACCCATAAGTCAATCGCGATAAGCACCCAAGTATTTTTTATATTCAAAGCCGCGTACGCTAAAGTACAATCGCTAAACGCCTAAATATTTTTAACATTCAATGTTAGTGTAAAGAAAGCTTCTTCCAACGCTATAATATGACGCGATTCTGTTATACAACCGCGAAGCTTAGTATTATCAGTACAACCACAACGTTTGAAAACAAAAATGTGTACTGTAGCGTTAGACGCAAAGGCGTGGGAGTTTTTGATGCGTTTTTTTTAACTGAAACTTTGACAATTTGGGACGTTTGTATCAGAGTTTATAAAGGAAGCCCGTAAGCCATTCAGATCAAGAACTCTCTAGATAATTGGTAGCCTTTTGGAATCGAAATCTTTTCAATCACCATGTTCGACGGACGGCAACAAAATCTATTCGGAAGTTTAGTTGCTTTTTCTCTCGGACGTCTCGACGCTCGCCAATGTTTTTCTTTCCTTCCCGGTCTAGGGCTTCTCCGTCCACGTTCCCGCGCTTTTGCGTTAGCACGATCTATAGGGACGTTGATTCTAGAAACTTTACGTAAGACCAACACGGTGGTGCCGCGGCGATCTTACTCGCCGCCCGCCTGCAATCATATTTGGCGAAAATTTTATAGCGGCCACGGCTATTGCAAACAGTTTCCGATAAATTTCTGGGGTTTCAAACACTGCTCTTTTTCTTTGTTTTTTTAAAAGAACTTCAGATATTGAATTTACTGATACAAATATTGGCTCAGACTGAATATAATAAGCAATAGATGAAACCTTATTTTAAAATAGGTTTATTAATAGAATAAGTGCACTAATTGCACATTGCTCAAATCATACGAAAATGCGCAGTTATGTGCTTTTCTAATTGTCAATATTAGTTTTAATTTTATAGAAATAAGATTTTTTAATTTACACTGTTAGTTACAAACTGAATAGTTGTTAATTTAAAACTTTAAAGTTATTACTTTAGAATTATTATGATAATGTTTTACTAAATTGGCCCCTAACGGATCTGTGTTTTTATTCAAGTACCAGACTATAGTCTTAATTATCCTTAATTGCTTTTCAATTTACTAAGCAGCTAGATTTTACTTATATATTTAAACGGTATAGGCTTTTAGCTATCTGCTGGCTCGGTTTATGAGCACATATGGTTACAACATGGCGTGCAGACCCAAGGTTTGAACCATGCTATAGTTTTGTTAATAACTATTAACAAATTGAAGTTAATTTACTATTATTTAAGAAACTAATATTAACGTAAACATTTCACAAGTCAAACACGGTTTGAGTGTTACCAATGCATGAGCACAAAGGTTAGGTTAGGTTACTATATGCTTCCTCCGTTGCTTCAGTAACAGTTTTATAGAGACATTAAGTTTGACTTTTTGACAGTATTAGTTGGTTTACACGATGGACTACATAGCCCAAACTAATTTTAAACTTGGGGCATTTATGAAGTCACTAATTATAATGTTTTGGAAATAAGCCATATGTCAATTTCTTACCCATGGATTGAATTATGTATTCCGGAGACACATCTAGTTTGTTTTCAATATATATCGAAAGCTATATACTCACCCGCCCATCGCGTAACTCATTCCTTGTTGCTTTTGGCATGGATACTCTGTTTAAAAAGTTGTCATTTTTCGGCACTTAAAAATCAAGTGGCTATCAGTATCTTCCGATGTCTAGAAATAGCGTTCAATTTCTTTTTATCAAAACAAGGGTTCATAAGACCGTGGGAAGTGAGGTTTGAGGAAGTAAACATTTCTGGGAAATTAGAGAGAAAAACCTTTTAAGGAATTCAACGAAATCAAAAATATATTTAATAGTTAGGGAAATCATAATTATATTCAAAACATTAGCCGAAATTGCATTATATTAGTTTTCGAATTAAGTAAACTTAGTAATACAGGAAAATAGACGTTCGATGTGCATGCAAGTTTATATATTTCCAGAGGTATGTAACGTGATTCTTCCCAACATCCCTTAACATTTGGAGCAAGGTTACTAAACCGAATCACATGCAGACACGATAAATAGTTCCCAAATCATTACTCTATTAGCGCTTAACTATTTGCCAAGGCGCATGCGCTTGTGGACTAATTTTTGTCCCACGTCAAGACAATCAAGGTTTGTGGGTTGATTTCTGAGGATTTAGTACTGCAAACAGTTATAGAATTCACCCTAGCAGGGTGCGATGCCCATCTGAAGTTTGATGAGCGGGAGAACAAACATGAAGGGTGATCCTGGTTAGAATCATGTTACATAACTAAAGTATTAAGAGGATACAGAGTGTCATCCTTAAATTATTATCGCTTTCTGATATTTCTTAATCTGCGCAGTTTAAATTATATATTATAAAGGCTAGTTATTAAAACTTGATTATAAAGAAGTAAGCCAGAGTAATTTTATATGAATAAAAATTATTTTAATTAATATATAACATTGATTATAGACGTTTCATCATTCAGTCCAGTGAACTATATAGTTAGAATTGTTTTTTAATTGGATGATGTATACGTATAACATCTAGGCAACTCTAGGCAACTATCAAATAACGCTGGTTTTAATCTCCTTTTAATCAAATTTTAATTACTTTTAATCTTATTACCGTATTATCAATAATCATGATCGACCTTTATATGACACCTTTGAATTTCAAAGAATATTAATTTAGTGGTATTGGTTTCTTAAATTTCATATAAACCCTGTAAACACTCTTCTTTGGAATGAAGCCAGTGTTAACAGACGCCGCTCGCGTCACTTTATGTAGACCACCACACGCTGCCGCTCTTCCAAAAGTGTCAGTTTGCTGTCAACGTTAACCGTTTTATTTGTTATTAAATTTCTTTCCTTTTAAAATTTAATTATATAAATGCACTATCGAAAATTCCCGAGCTACGTAATACGCTATACACTGATAGCTTTATTATAGAGTTTATTAACCACTCGGTATAATTTTGGGGTGTAACATTTTGTGCAAAACATGGAGGAGGGTGTTACTGGTGCAACAAACAGATTTGAGTATGATGACGCTCGCCGTACTGCAGACTGAATAATAATTTGTATGATAAATATCAAACCTAAGCGTGACATAACCGTTGAAAGCTAGACTTGACAGCAGATAGTGCAGAGACGTACATTGTATTCAAAATCAAGTTTGGTTTGTTCTAGTCTATCCTTTAGTGTTAAAAGCATGGAGTGAATGAATATTAAATATTCATATTTAATAATATAATATTTAAAGATACGATAATTAGTACATGAGTGATTTTATTACCGTTTATAAATATTTCGTTTAAATTAGGAATGAAATAGATAGGTATTTATTATAAGAAGGTTATGTAACTTATCTGGCCTCTCAAGGTCAAGGGGAGCTGGATACAACAGTGATCAGTGTGTATATAAGTGGAATTTTTCAAATATACAGGGTGTTGCTGAAAGGTGTGTTAGAAATTATGGGGGATGTTCTTTGGACGATCGGATTTTGAGTCGAAAAGGTTTTATGACATTATGCCGTCCGGGACACCGTTTTCGAGTTAAGGTTGTCCATAGTATTTTACGGATGACCCCCTTAAATTTAAGTATAAGAAATTGAAAGGCAATGATCTCTAATTTAATTATGGGGTCGTTTGTAAAACACAAATAATCATATTTTGAAAACGGTGGCCCGGACGGCTAAATCTCCTATATTATATTTTCGACTTGGAAGCTTCCAAATTAAGAACACCTAATAGACCGTTCAGAAACACCCTGTATAGACCATGTGATATTATATTTTTACACAAGACTTATCAGGGATGATATTGTTGCGGTTAGATAATATTATAGACTATATAGATATACTCTTTTATATTTGGAATATTTCCAGATATATTTGAATAAATTTTAATCATTTGCAAATAACTTTCACTTTTTGTAGCGGAGGCTTTTAGTTCCGTACTCTTCTCTTATCTATATATAACTGATAATAAATTTGGAGAAAAAATTAACCTTAATCTGTATGATATATAAATTAAAAATAACGATATGTATATACGAAAGAATTGAGGATTTTTAAAATATTTTGAAGGATTTTGTCACCCTGACTAAGGGTGTTTTTGCCTTTCCCCCAGTGTTGTTAGTGAATCAAAGGATAGTAGTTCAATTTCACTCAGTACTTGAATGATTTCACTCACACCTGCTGCTGTAGTGAAATTTAAGCTGAGAGAGCTGGGAGAGGAATTTTCAGTAGTGAAAACTATACCTAAACGTTCTCGGGTCCTTGTAATTCTGACTCAGTGCGATTAAAGCGGAATTAACTAAGACTTTAATTAATTACTCTGACTTTATCTTACTTGAAATTGACCGAAAACGGTGTAAACTCTCTGCGCAAGAACGTGTTAAACCTAATTTTTTAAATTAAAATTAAATGATTTCGTTTCCTTCCATCATTTCTTGAACTCTTTGTTAACGACGGTTTTGTACACCTGATAACAAAATCCATTTATCAAGCGCTCTTGCTTAATTCTATCACGTGTTCTGTACAGTTCCATTCCATCCTTGACGCTAATGGAACAGATGAGAATCAACTCTTAAACGAATTTAAATAATGTATCAGAAGTATAAGGCCATATCAGATATAGTGACCCAAATAAATGCGTTTAAAACTAATTTGCATATTTTGGAGACTCGCTTTGAATCACGGCGACTGTGGCCTTGATTTCATTCGCTTGTATAAAAGCTCAATTGATATCAGGCGCCGGCATTCGGGAACAAATTGAGAGATAATGTTAAAAAATCATCGTTCATTTTTATATAAGTGATTAAATATTTTAACATATAATTACACTGTTGGCATGAAATCAAATAAACTAGTTTTATTAGACGATTTTAATTATTTTCCTTATAAATCCACAGTACACGTAATCAGAAATTACTTAAAATTAAATTTACAATTTTTCCCCGCATGCCGTGCATGTAGCTGTGTTTTGATTGTATCATTTTCAAGTTTTTTTTTTTTTAAGCTCAGCGCTAGCTAGCTAATTGGACCAAGTCATCTTGCGACTTATTGCCACTTATCTAACGCCTTTACAATGCATAGAGGTGTGGTGGCTAGCCCCTATGCCACAGCTAACCGACAGCGCCCTATACTAACTATTACCGTTAACCTACGCATGCCTTTTTGATAAATATTAATTTAAGACAAAGCCTTAATTGTTTTTTTAGCTTTAGTTTTGTACCACTATTTTAAATATCTGTTGAAACGGTATAAGGAAGGATTTTTACATTTCTGATTGGACACCATTTCATTCAATTGATCGTATGCGCGGATTCGGAAAAACCGTTCTTATAGTGTATAATTTGGGCGTTTATTTTCAATCAGTCACTCAGAACTATTACTTAGTAAAAAAAAAAAGGGTTGGATTTAGGGCTATTAACGAGGCTGTGGCCTCAGGGTGCTAAGTTCTGAGGCTTCTAGGTGCGGAGTAGGGTTTATAGTACCAAAATCCCTACTTGTAAATCGCAATTAGCAACGACCAATATTCTGGTTATTGTTAATATTAACAGAAGGGCATAATAGAAGGATGACACTCTGTTCTCTCTTAATACTTTGGTTATGTAACGTGATTCTTCCCAGGCTCATGCACCTTTTTGTTTGCTCTTCTGCTCTGCTCATCAAACTTCAGATTATATTCTTTGAACATGTTGCTAGAGAGCCATGATATAGAGTAGAATCAAAGTCCTATTTTCAGAACACCGATAATGCGCCTGTTTTAGTGGAATGTTTGTAGGTGAAAAGAGACAATGTGCCAACTTCGCAAATTATAATTTTTTTTACAACGTCTCCTTTAAAATCCGCTTTTGCCAAAATAATTCACGCCTACACTGCGTAATTGTTTACTGTTTTTAGTTCAAATCCCCATTGCCAAAAATATCTCGGGTTTCAAGTAGTTGGAATTTAAAAAAATTCTATATTGTCAAGTTGGACCTGTGAATAATGAGAAATAAATGAGCATTACCTGTAATTGCTTTGGGATCAGTTAAACTATGTTAATAAATCATTGGTTAAGAACACATACTTTGGGACTTATTTATCTACTAGCGCCTGTAAATTAACATCAAAGCATAAAGACTGGCAAAGGTTTACAAACTCTATTCTATTCTAAAATTGATACTATCCATTTATGTGATAGTTTCTAGACGATTGGCCAATTACGGAAACCTTCATTCAGGAAATCCAATATTTAATAATTTGTCTATCGCGAAACTATACATTAAGAGTGCGTGTTACCAGTTAAGCCATATTATATTCCAATTAAAGTATCCCGTTTCTAAAATATAAACTCTCCCAAATTGATAATTGTTTTTATTTCACGTTTGTAATTCAATCTGCAAAATTAAATTTTTGTTCACCGTCACTTGACACTATAACCGAGACTTGACGCGCATTAATACACCAGTGTATAAATACTGGCTGCAAAGGCGTAATTTAATAATACAAAGTTCTAAAATGATTTTAACACGACGTTGTAAAAATAAATATTAATTTGAGGAGAGTATTTCTTTTAATTTTTTTTTTTTTGGAAATGGGCTAGATTGTTTTTGACAGTGCAAAGTGCAAAAGTGCAAAGATTTATCAATTAGAAATAGACACAACAAAAATTTAAGTGAGGTGGTGTAAGGATAACATAACGTAGGCGGTGAGTAAATGCGCCGCGGTGTACCAGAAGGATAAAGTGCCACATAGACGAGTTCTTAATTTTAATTAAGAAAATGACTTCGATTGAAGAGTAAACAACTAATTTGTTAGCAATTACCGACATAACGAACCTCTTTTTCCTTAATCAACTACGTCTTAATAAGTTTCCAATTAAATAAATAAAATTTATAGAAAAATAAATAACAAATGAATAAAAGAAAATACATTAGTTAAACTTGTACAGTGTGCTGTTAGTGAGTTGCGTCAAAACATTACTTTAGCAGAATAATTCTATTTGAAATCGTAAATGTGATTATCAACTTCGGTGAACGTAGGTCAGGGTCATTAGAAAACAATTTACCCGAAGATAATTATGATAAAATGAATATGTTAAATAGATTGATGTTAATTTGTTTTTCATATCAAGGACACCAATTCTCAAGGTATCCCTAGCTCAAGTTGTCACATTATACCGTTTGATAAACGCATTATTTTCCGGGAATTTAAATTTTAATATCGTTTTAAGATAATAGAGAGTTTAAGAAATTGAATTTGACAAAAAACTAAAATTTCGAGCGCCGATTCGTAATATTTTTCAAGTTGGTGAAAATTTAGTTAATTAAGTAGAAGATTTCATTAAACATTTTTATATTTATAAACAAGGATAGATTAAATTTTAGAAGTAGGAATGGAGAACAGAGTAATATCTGGGCGCGAGTCAAAGTCCTGGACCCCCTTCCACGGGACGGAGGGGTATGAAAGAAGAGGCGGGTCATAGCGACAGAGGTAAAAAGGAATTACGTATTTTTCGCCATCTCCGTCAGCAATGTCATCAAAACGTAGTTTAAGTGAGCAGCCAATCAGATCATTTAAAATTTTAGTTACGAGTTGGAGGGAGGGGCTCTATACTGGGCTATGAGTCGTACTGAAGTAAATACTAACCGTTCTCCATTCCTACTTCTAAAATTAAATCTATCTCTGATATAAATAAAAGAAATGCGACACAATTTTTTTATTATTATTATTTCTGACTAATTTGAGCTTTTCTTAAGTCGAATATAATTCCAATTTCTTAAACATTTTTGTATCGCGGGCATTTTACCAAAAACCGTTTCGAAATATACGAATAGCGTACATTTGCCGCCGGTCATTCTTAAATTTTTATGCCTGTTTTACTTCCCCGTTTAAAATTAAGAAATAATTATTATAATTATTATTTTTTTTATTTATTGTTGAGCCATAACTTAGGTAATGAAGAAATATTTAGCCTTCAATAAGTAAATTAAAATTTGGCGCGTTTTGAAATCGTTACGTTTTTCAATGGTATGACTTTCTTTTGCCTCAAGAAAGTAGTTTTCAATTTAACCGCACGATCTTGCTGAACTTTTTCCTCCACATAGTTGGCACAAAAAAAGAAAACTCTTTTATATGTTTGAGATAGGGGTTTGTTTGTTTGTATGTATGTATGTTTGTTTATTCTTTACGTACAGTTACATTTCGTTAATTGGGATGGTGACGAACCCCTAATCAACAGGCGAACGGTTCCATTATCACCTCTAACATCCTGGCTAATCTTCTGAACAAGAATTTTATCTTGCCAAATGCAGGACCCAATCAGACCTAATGCACTAGGCCCCATTGGTTCCTTCCTGCCTTTGGCTTAACTAGCCTTTACCAGGCTTGGCCACTGTAATCAAGCCATCTTTAAGTGGCACCAACGGAGCCTCCACCCGTAATGAACGTCCTGTTCTAGACCCGAAACATTGTAGCATTACGATCAACCCTTATTTAAGCGCGTCGTTACATTGAAATTAGAAGTTGTTTAGAGCAGTGGCACGCCATGTTAACTTCCCATAGAACATTATGTAGGCAAACGCTGGTAGGCGCCATTACACTATCAGCAGTTCCCGAAATCGAAAATTCCGTGATTTCCAAAAAAATAAAAAAAAACACCGTTGTTCAAAATGGCGGTTTTAGAAATAGCATGCAATGTTTAACGAAATTCATAAGACTACAGTTTACCTTACCTATTAAGAACCCTACCAAACTTAACCTTACCTGATCAAATACGATTGGGGTTCAAATAACCTAATCTAACCTAATGCTATTGGGGTAGGTACAAATAACCAAATTTAACTTAGTGCTATTTGAGTTCAACTAACCCAACCCACACCATCACAGACGACTATAGTTTTTCACATCCCTGTTGTACCGCTGTACAGGGAACTGTCGTAACGGGTAAACCGCGTTTTCCGGATACTCCTAAACGCCGGGTTGTGGCAAGATTGTGCATGGTACAAAATATTTGGAGATAACTGCAGTTAACTGCTGTGGAAGGCCCTTAGTTAGAATCCGTCTTAAAGGTTTCTCTCGGACGCCATTTGCGCCTTTGACGTTTTACCCAGAATTAATTTGTCCTAATGTTTAGCAACCTAATAGTATTTAAATTAATAAATTTAAGAGAAAAATTTAGCAATTGCAGAATTTTATGGGGAAATAAAAATAAATTATGAAACAAATATTGAATTTTCATAACAAAATTATTTATTTTAAAATCAACAGGTGTTCTCGATTTTTACACCTTTATATCGCTTTCGATTTTATATTTTTCGAATTTAAACTTTGATAAAAGTATTTAATAAATACGTCACGGCGTCAATGTTGCCGCTACACGCAAATTGCTTTCATATATATATTGATACCGCATGTGTTCATTTTATTTTTTTCTCATTTTACTTAACCGTATATTCAGTCCATTGGCCTAAGTTAACGCGAATATGGAACCGTTATTATTAAATCATAACAATACGTGTATGATGTTACTGTTAAGTATGGGGTTGTCTGCGTGCTTTGCCACTCTTATAAAGTATGAAAAATATATTGTTTTGAGCTCATCATGTTGCGCACTATTTACAGAACTATAGTAGAAAATATATTGAAAAGAAGGTCTCATTGAAGGGCAAGTAATTGAATGCGCTGTAATTAACACCAATCCAATTTATTGGAAAACTATATTCTCGGTATTGGCATCCAGCTCACCATTTTCGTTAATGGCAGCGCAAATTCAAACCATACCTATTAAGAATTACTCTAATTAACATTTATATGTAATATTTTTTGGGATTTTTCGAATATAAACGTTGTTTATGACTCCATAGCTGTATAATACAGTATTACTACAGTTATATAGTGGTGCGGGCGTAGGAACGTTTTTAATATGAACACCCACGTCTCCTCGGCTTTACTTTTGCGTTTAAGGTCCCACGATTTTGCGATACAACCTTCCCCGTACTTCACTAGCACGTGCCCAAAGCGAAACGACTCGTCCTTGTTTTAGCGTAACCCGTATACATTCGTTTAGAAACACTTTCAAAATTAACAAGAAAAAATTGCCGTTTCACAATTTTCATAGCTACGTGTGTCAGCGTAACTCGCAAAAAATATTTCCTTACTGATTTACATGAAACTTTGGATTGAGTATAAATAGAAAATTCCAAGCTTGTCAGCGCTAAGAACTGGTCGTTAGATTAGGAATATCGCTCCTTCAGCAGCTCCTGTTCTTTGTTTCAAAGTCTGATAATAGAGTAGAAGCCTTTAGGTATTTCCCGGAAGTTGTCGCGATGAGTGTGACCCCAGGATGTCATAGCCTAGACGTGAGCGGCTCCATAAAAATCTAGATTGAACACTATAGACTATTCCATTAATTCCAGAAGTTAAGCAAACACCACAGGGGCGGGGCCGCCTTCCTGGGTTATTTCCCTCGCGCTAAGAAGCTCCTCTAGAGGCAGGGCAGTGCAAGTTGGTTAGCCTTCCGCGTTTAGTGAAGTCGGGCTCCGTCTGGCGTTGCCTCTTGGCGCCAGCTACATAACTTAAAAGGGCTTCCTTCCTGTGTGTGTTGGTTTCTCTTGAAATAGCTAATGGAATGGTCAAAACTCTTTATTACATAGTTCTTTATTTAATCACTTTCTCTCTCAGAACCTTGTTTTTCGCGTATACGATAGTCCACAAACATACACGCGCCACAAACCAACAAACACACAAACTCCGTTTCTATAAGCTACGTTGCGTTAAGATAAACACGCGCGTAGCTGAAAAGTATAAATTAATATTCAAGTGGTTTGTTAACTTGAATTAAGTTATACCTGATGATATAAGAAAATCTTTTATACTAAATTTACTGGTCTTACCCGCATAATTAATTTTTTAATGAAATCAAGATTAGATTTAATTAATGAATAATTTTGTTTAATGAAGATTATGATGTTGCGATAACATTGTGGTGTGTTTAATATATTATAAATATTTATAATTAATAAATTATCAATTAATTCAAAGGCACTAATGACAAATTAAAATTTATTTACTTTAAAAATACAGGTTAGTTTAGGAGCGATACCGCTATGACTTCCGCTAGTTGCGCGCGGTGACCAGTATTTCTGAATTAATGTAAATTTACCGGTTATTTGACAATTTTGACTCATTCTGCATGGCTGTAGAATTTGTTACCAAACTAAAAGACCTATGACATGTTTAAACCTTTTTATAAGACCCCCGAGGAGGTGCATATTTTATTTATTTTTGTTACTCGGCGGTACCGAATTTAATTCCAGGCATGTCTGCGTGGAAAAACATTTTGGCAAAATTAATTGAGGATATCTCTGTTTTTCTTATTAAAAAGTAACAGAGTTTTTCTTTTAAAAAACGAAATTTGCACACCCTATTGCGCGACTCGTTTAATATTCAACCAATTTAATATAAATATATATATATACGTCCACCTCTGTAGAATGAATTTAATGTATCTAGTTTTAATCATTCTGGTATCTGGTCAAACCTGTTTGTTTGTTTGGGGGGAGGGGGAATCTAACCCTTTTTTTCCCTCTATAGTTTTACAAGCCGTCAAAGTCAATTCTGTATAAAAGCCAGTCCCGAGACAAGTTTTTATTTACTGCCCAAGCGTATCCTTACTAAAACGTCAAATAATAATAATAAAAATAAAAATAAATAAAAAAAAACAGTTTGGTTTCTACCAGAGTCTCGAGAATTTTGAATTTAAATTCTTTTCCTAGCTCTGCATGAAAGTTTTATTTTTTTTTAAAACTTCTAAACTTTAGAAGATAGATAAATAAATAAATAAATAAACTGGTTTGAGTTGAAACCCCTTCTCTGGTTTCAACACGAGTGTCTCGCGACATTTTTACGCTCTTTCTGCGCACATTTGGTGGCGGCATTCTTATTTAAAGCACCCTTTGATTTATTGCTTCCTTATTGCTTAAATAATTACAGTATTCGCCTTTTTTTGTTAAATTGCACTTTTCTTTAATGGTTGCGTTTATACTGAATGTTTCCGCCTATACATATGCGATTGTTGCATGGGGGGAAACTGCCTCGATTGGTTTTGTATATATTTGATATCACGTGGTCCTGCGTATAGAGTAATTTCTTTCCCATATACGGCAACGTCATAACCCTCTATCTCTTACCTTAGTGATATCCCCCCCTCCCCTTCCCTTCCGGGGGCAAATAGTATTCTCTAGTACAAAGTTGTCCCTAACGTAGGGGATACACAGTTCACTCCCCCTCTCAACCGAAATTACTCTATACGGCCTGATATTTCAGGGCTGGGTAAAAACAGGGGCTGTATAATGATTTCTATAACGTAGTACTTGGTTCCAGGTTCAATTCCATAACCCCATCATACCCTCCATAAGTTTGTATCGATAGGGTATTTATGAGCGCGAATCGTTTATAAAATTGTAGTGGAGCGACATCTGTCGACGAAATTCGGAAATTGTTTCTTATCGCTTGATCTCAAGGAGTTGCGGTTTTTACTTAATTTTCTCTTCGTGCCATTAGACCATTTCGATGTAACTATAACTAAGAAGGAAAGACACGCCTTCCATGTCGCTTTTTGGCGCCTGCGCTGTAGTCATTTTGTATCTTGAGAGTGCGCAGAGACGACAGTGTATCAACCCCCTTGTATGTCCCGATACTGAGGATTGCCTACCCCTTTTTTTTTAAAAAAAATCGAAAAGGAATTTAGAGTCACCCAAGAACCCATATAAAACCTGAGAACGTATGAATGACCAGCCATCTTTAGTTTCCTCCATGAAGGCTCGATATATGCTTGCAAGCATGGCGGCCATGCACCAGGGGGCATAGAAAACCTGAGATCTTCCCGCTCTATACATCCCAATCTTAATATTTTGAACGTTCTCGAGTCTTATAAGGGTTCTTGGTTCAACTATAATTCCTAATCAAAATTTGGTAAATTGGTTTAAACTTGATTTTTAATTTCGCCCTTATTCAAGGACTATCCTTGATTAATTTTTTACCTCTCCGAGTGACGTATGTCACGGAGAGGTTCTAATTTCGACGTGTGTGTCTGTCTGTCTGTCTGTCTGTCTGTCTGGCTGTTGTTATTGACTTACACCCCAGGGGACCGCGTTCGCAGTTTCCGAATCGAAGCAAATGTGTTCGCTATTTCCGGACCGCATTCACAGTTCCCGGAAAATTCAAAACTTGAGGCTATCCACAATTCAACTGACCACTATTACTTCATCTGACTAGTCAATTGTCCATTCCACATGAACACCAGTCTGTACACACTGGCTTCTAACACCACCATCTTCTGGTCTTTGTTTTTGTCCATCCCCCATGGACACCAGTCTGTACTTACTGGCTTCTAATCACCACCATCCTCTGGTCTTCGTCCATTCCACATGGACACCAGTCTGTACATACTGGCTTCTAATCACCACCATCCTCTGGTCTTCGTCCATTCCACATGGACACCAGTCTGTACATACTGGCTTCTAATCACCACCATCCTCTGGTCTTCGTCCATTCCACTTGGACACCAGTCTGTACACCTGGCTTCTACTCCATCGTCATCGTTGGGTTTAAGACATTCGCGGCGATCAGCTAGGGTTACGAGAAACGTCTAGCCTCCCTAAGGTGGGATCACCACCAAAGGTTTTCGCAATTGCGGTTGTTCTTGCTTTTAGCTGTAGTTCGACACCCTTATATACTACCTATTTGAGTGAGGCGAAGCAACCGGCGTATGCTTCATTTCAAACGCCAATATTAGTCAAGTCTCTCAAGAATGTTTAATTGTTCTTTATCAACACGATGTAACGATCAATAAGGCGAATAACTAACGAAGAAAATGTTAAATATTAATTATATTTATTTTAATATTTAAGATAATCTTGTTTCTCAATTCAAAATTAATACGGAAAGAGTTAAAAAGCAGCCTATGTTTTTGTCTGTGTGTGTCCGTCCGTTGTTACAGTAGTGCGCTGCGTTAGAAGTTCGTTTTGTTTTGATGTGTAAAGAAATCCTACAGAACCATAATATTCACTTTATCCTTAATATAAAGTGAATATGTGGAAATATTTTTCGTAATTATGATGCATTTAGTACTTTTGTAGCTTTAGAGCTCTATTTCATTTTGATATTCCAAAGATTTTTTTAAATATTATTATTTAAAATGGATGTTTATATATTACTTAAGCTATACTAGATCTGTTTATAGGATAATCCTTTCTAAAGTGAATACAAGCTCAACGCTACTATGTTGGTCAAATGAACTTTTATTTGTCAATAGGCCTAGTGAACCAAAAAGTAAACGCTTGGTTTTCGTTTCTGTAATGCAGAGACATTAACGGTTCAGAGTGAGCCGAAAGTAAAATACACTTTTAAATAATTAGGCTTAAATTTTATAATCATGGTGGAAATCTGGGCCGCGTTCAGCAGAGCCCAGCGCTATGAACAGTGTCCTACATAACGGGGTTTTGTGTATGAATTTAGACGTCATGGTGCTCAGCGCTGAGCTAGCGCGGTCTTCAAAGAAAATTGTCGGCATTTTGGATAACGTGACGTAAAACGCGTAGTTCTCAGCTTGGCGAAAAAACCATGGAGGAATTAATACAAATAGCTTGATGATTCTGATGGGACTATAGCTATTTATTTGGCGTGAAATCAGTTGATCACGCGAGAATTTTAAGAGATATGTTAGTTTCTAATTTTAATTATAAAAGGTGTTATCTATCTCTATAAATATGTTATCATAAAATTTTTGTTAAGCCTTGGTACCTTGCACGCTTTATTGCGCTAGCGTCATTTATAAAACGCGGATGACCGGAGAAAAGCTATGACGACAGAGCTCACCGGTAAACATTTCCAAAATCCGCTGTCGTTTTTGGTGAGCTCTGCTGAACGCAGCCCAGACCAGTTAAAGGTCTGATCGTAATCGGATTATAGCTTCGTGTTTTCATGCTTTTTATGATGCGCATTTACTTTCAGTGTGTGTAGCCACAAATAAGCTTTGGTGTTATGTAACGTTAACAATCATGTTGACAAAACTAAGAAAATCGTTGAGGTGAAACGAGAGGATAGTCTTTACATGGCAACCCTGTTGTGAATATGGCTTTGAACATAGAGGGCATACAGTTGAGGAGTAGAAAATTGGGCCTTTACAAACACGTAAAGGTAATATCCCTCCAAAGTTTTATCTCTTCATTTCCCGTTTTTCCCCCAACGGATGATTTTAATGTGTACAAGTATATCATAATTGGATGTAAAATGTCGTCTGATTTAGAGTATATTTGCTATGCTTTGTATACTGCTTTAATATTTCATAAATTTTAACTTAAGAAACATTTCCATATCTGGGTAAATAAGTTTGTAAGTAGTCGTCTTGACTCGGAGAGGTAATATTTTGGTTTTCCCAACTTGTTACCTCTCCGAGTGACGTATGTCACGGAGAGGTTCTAATTTCGACGTGTGTGTCTGTCTGTCTGTCTGTCTGTCTGTCTGGCTGTTGTTATTGACTTACACCCCAGGGGACCGCGTTCGCAGTTTCCGAATCGAAGCAAATGTGTTCGCTATTTCCGGACCGCATTCACAGTTCCCGGAAAATTCAAAACTTGAGGCTATCCACAATTCAACTGACCACTATTACTTCATCTGACTAGTCAATTGTCCATTCCACATGAACACCAGTCTGTACACACTGGCTTCTAACACCACCATCTTCTGGTCTTTGTTTTTGTCCATCCCCCATGGACACCAGTCTGTACTTACTGGCTTCTAATCACCACCATCCTCTGGTCTTCGTCCATTCCACATGGACACCAGTCTGTACATACTGGCTTCTAATCACCACCATCCTCTGGTCTTCGTCCATTCCACATGGACACCAGTCTGTACATACTGGCTTCTAATCACCACCATCTTCTGGTCTTTGTCCATCCCACTTGGACACCAGTCTGTACATACTGGCTTCTAATCACCACCATCTTCTGGTCTTCGTCCATTCCACTTGGACACCAGTCTGTACACCTGGCTTCTACTCCATCGTCATCGTTGGGTTTAAGACATTCGCGGCGATCAGCTAGGGTTACGAGAAACGTCTAGCCTCCCTAGGTGGGATCACCACCAAAGGTTTTCGCAATTGCGGTTGTTCTTGCTTTTAGCTGTAGTTCGACACCCTTATATACTACCTATTTGAGTGAGGCGAAGCAACCGGCGTATGCTTCATTTCAAACGCCAATATTAGTCAAGTCTCTCAAGAATGTTTAATTGTTCTTTATCAACACGATGTAACGATCAATAAGGCGAATAACTAACGAAGAAAATGTTAAATATTAATTATATTTATTTTAATATTTAAGATAATCTTGTTTCTCAATTCAAAATTAATACGGAAAGAGTTAAAAAGCAGCCTATGTTTTTGTCTGTGTGTGTCCGTCCGTTGTTACAGTAGTGCGCTGCGTTAGAAGTTCGTTTTGTTTTGATGTGTAAAGAAATCCTACAGAACCATAATATTCACTTTATCCTTAATATAAAGTGAATATGTGGAAATATTTTTCGTAATTATGATGCATTTAGTACTTTTGTAGCTTTAGAGCTCTATTTCATTTTGATATTCCAAAGATTTTTTTAAATATTATTATTTAAAATGGATGTTTATATATTACTTAAGCTATACTAGATCTGTTTATAGGATAATCCTTTCTAAAGTGAATACAAGCTCAACGCTACTATGTTGGTCAAATGAACTTTTATTTGTCAATAGGCCTAGTGAACCAAAAAGTAAACGCTTGGTTTTCGTTTCTGTAATGCAGAGACATTAACGGTTCAGAGTGAGCCGAAAGTAAAATACACTTTTAAATAATTAGGCTTAAATTTTATAATCATGGTGGAAATCTGGGCCGCGTTCAGCAGAGCCCAGCGCTATGAACAGTGTCCTACATAACGGGGTTTTGTGTATGAATTTAGACGTCATGGTGCTCAGCGCTGAGCTAGCGCGGTCTTCAAAGAAAATAGTCGGCATTTTGGATAACGTGACGTAAAACGCGTAGTTCTCAGCTTGGCGAAAAAACCATGGAGGAATTAATACAAATAGCTTGATGATTCTGATGGGACTATAGCTATTTATTTGGCGTGAAATCAGTTGATCACGCGAGAATTTTAAGAGATATGTTAGTTTCTAATTTTAATTATAAAAGGTGTTATCTATCTCTATAAATATGTTATCATAAAATTTTTGTTAAGCCTTGGTACCTTGCACGCTTTATTGCGCTAGCGTCATTTATAAAACGCGGATGACCGGAGAAAAGCTATGACGACAGAGCTCACCGGTAAACATTTCCAAAATCCGCTGTCGTTTTTGGTGAGCTCTGCTGAACGCAGCCCAGACCAGTTAAAGGTCTGATCGTAATCGGATTATAGCTTCGTGTTTTCATGCTTTTTATGATGCGCATTTACTTTCAGTGTGTGTAGCCACAAATAAGCTTTGGTGTTATGTAACGTTAACAATCATGTTGACAAAACTAAGAAAATCGTTGAGGTGAAACGAGAGGATAGTCTTTACATGGCAACCCTGTTGTGAATATGGCTTTGAACATAGAGGGCATACAGTTGAGGAGTAGAAAATTGGGCCTTTACAAACACGTAAAGGTAATATCCCTCCAAAGTTTTATCTCTTCATTTCCCGTTTTTCCCCCAACGGATGATTTTAATGTGTACAAGTATATCATAATTGGATGTAAAATGTCGTCTGATTTAGAGTATATTTGCTATGCTTTGTATACTGCTTTAATATTTCATAAATTTTAACTTAAGAAACATTTCCATATCTGGGTAAATAAGTTTGTAAGTAGTCGTCTTGACTCGGAGAGGTAATATTTTGGTTTTCCCAACTTGTTTTTACTAAACTTGATATCCGACAAAAATGAGAAGCTAATTAATCTCAAACGCCTTCGAGCGTGTTTATTGCAAAATTGTAAGATTAGTTTAATACACATAATTACTGGTTTTAAAATTAACCGACACATACAGCTACTTTTTCCAACATTTTAAAAAAATATTATCTCATTAATTTATTATTATTATTTTATTATTTTATTTCTTTGTAAAATAAAAACAAGGTTATTAATTTAATAGCAACACTTTAATTCTACGCGTTGAAATTTGGCCAAGAGAAAGAATACAAGGTATAGGTATATCATAATTATTTCGTCGAAATGATGTCGTATTATGATTAAACTTGGTTTAAAATCATGATAATTAACAAAATGGTCTCGTTCTTTTGGTATAGAACCAATGAAATTCAATAGGCATTTCTAAATCGGAGAATTGATGTATTGAACTATACTTACCTTACGCAATAAAAGTATTTATAAAGTAATTTATCTAGCCGAAAGGCGTCTCGCGCATGCGCACCAATGGAAATTTTTACATTTCAAACTTTAAATTAAAATCAACTTCGTAAAAATTCAATATTTGAAGGTATATCGCGTACTGTAATTGAAAACTCCCCTTTTTAATTTATTACACACCTGTTTCGAGTATAAATACGCTGGGTAATTTCTTAATCCAAGCTGATTGGACAATTCACATGTTCGTGATGCGAGTAGTTAAAGGTATGCTATGTATCGTCGCTTAATTTCAAGGTATACCTACCATTAGTGTTTAATAGTTTTAAAAATAAACTTGAAAAATTTGAACAATTTAAGCAAATAAGTTGAAGGTTTGTTGAAATATTTCGGAAACGAAGGAAAATAGGAAGCCGTACTTGATGACGTCATAACGGTGTCGTTTTCAGGTGGGACAGTATTGCACGGTACCGTATTACTATATGGCAACAAGACAACGTCAGAACGGTATTGTGTACTTCAATAAGATGATCAATAAACCGCAAAATTCGAAATAGATATTTCCTCAAAACACGATGTTGTACAGGTTGTTACTGAAGACTGAAAGGACCAAAGGCTTCTATAAACGATTTTGATTCGAAACTTTTCTATGACATTTTATCCTAAGGGCCACCCTAAACAAGTTATGAACACTGGAGTGTTTTAACGGTTGGCCCCTTAAAATTGAGTATGAAACTGAATCAACAATGCTGATTCAATTAAGGGATAATCCGTAAAACAACGGTGCTTCTTAGGAAAAAATGTCATATAACATTTTCGACTCAAATTCTTCCATAGAACCCTGCACTACGGTCTATACCACCCTTTTTGGAACATATACCTCAAAAGTGAAATTTATCAAGTCACTTCGCTTGATTGTAACATGACGCGAAGTCGCAGGCCTACCTGTTCAAGTAAAAAAAATCGTTCCCGCATTGGACATGACGTGCAGGAAATGACTTGTGTGGGGAGGCGACAGGACCCCTAAATCTCACGCCCCTGTAAACACGGACAGCAAATCAAAATTTAACAAAAATTGCACCGATGGGGGTGTTGCATAAACCTTGATGGTAGATGTATTAAGGAAAAAAATAAACGTTTTTATTTATCAATATAGTAATCTATAATGAATTAAATTACTAAATGTTATATAGGTATTAAGGAAATTTCGAAAAGTGGTTTAAATATTTTATCCTCGATAAAGTATTTGTGAAATCCATTGGCTCACCACCCACTGACCACTAGCTGTTATCTCTCAAGAACCCTTTGACCTTCGATATCGAAAACTAGATAGGGACATTGATTGTAAGTACTAAGATGCTTTCCATTCCGCGGACATCTTTGAAAATGGTGGACAGATAAAGTTGTACTAAAACTTTATGAAAGAGGAAATATTTTTATATCTTCCAATTTAGGAAGGGGGTGTTCCATTTTAGAAGAACTGACTGTTCCAAGTTAGGACTGTTATCTTTCTTTTCTAAAACTCATTTTGCTGGAAAAGCACACGGTGTTAGTAGATGTTTGAAAATGAGTGCAATAGTTCAAACTTAACGTATTGGTCTGCTGGTTTTAATTTTAATTTTGGTAATTTCACTTCAGTAACTTATTTGGTACTGAAAAATCCGACTTTTAAAATAGTTTTCAAAAAGTGAATTCCAAGATAGGGCTACTGACCATAATTAATTTTAATAATTACAGTTGTTTGACCAGTATATACCAACTAAATACTTTAAATTGCAATGTAAAACGGACGGTTTCATGGCTACTTTTAATCATAGTCTCCTTTTATAACTTAATGTTAATGTATCATTAAACATTCTCAAAAAATTCCCTCAAAACTCAGAGTCAAGCATTTTATCTATTAGTATATTAAGTTTCGTATAATAATTAATATTTAATGTTTAATATTTATTACAACTATATTTATACTTATTTTATAAACGACAATATTTTTGAAACTATAAACTGAAGAATTATATTGAAATAAATGATCGAGTAACACCTTTGGCGTACGGTAGACAAATTAGACATTTTGTTTATGGGGGTAGGGTATTTTATTTTCAAATAAAATAAAAAATTACGCAGTGATCATAGTTATATACTATAGAAACTATCGCTTCTCAAATTACTCTGTTTATAATATATTTGTAATGCCTCGAAGCGAATGTATTTGACACGGTGCCAATCGTATTTAGCCAAAAAAAGTAAAAAAATATGTAAGGCGGCGAACCATCTGTTTTATATCCGAGTAAAACCCTCTGGCTCTGAATTTAAAGTAAGTTATGGCTTTGAACAAATTATGTATTCCCTCGTTATGGAAGACAGTTAATAAAGGGTTAGTAGCGTCATTAAATTTTTAATCCAATCAGTTTTATGAATATTAAATATATTTAAAAAGAAAGCGTTTCACCTATGTATGTATGTATGTATATATGCGACCAAGGTTTTGAAAAATATCTATTCTAAAAAAATCTTTGGCGATATTCTTTAGATCTTTTAATTTCCACCAGAAGGCGACACACAGTTATGACTTCATTCATCACCCAATCAAATTTCCGTTTATATTTTCCATTTAAAATCTATATATATTTTTAGTTTTCTAATAACCCATGCTACCTACGTTCAGTAACTCACAACTGGATATTTTGCCAACACTACGTCATAAAAAGAAGCGATATCTAGTTTACTAGGGAGAAGTCATAAGATGTATTCGCGCGTCTTAGTCCCAGTCCCACTTTCAAAATTCAAGGGGGACGTAAAAGGAGGCCGGGCTATTTCGCAGCCTCTCCCCAGTCGGAAAATACCTGTAATTTTCGTCATTCGCGTCGCGCTGACGTGAGTTTTCAAGAACCAATGAGATGCTGGTTGTAATTTAGAGGCGACGGGGATTATCTCCGGACCTACGTTTAGAAATGTGGCGAATTTATAGCTTCTCCCTAGTAAACTAGATGTCGCTTCTTAGTCTTAAGTTGTTGGATTCATTTTTGGGGCGTTGTTCAACTTGTTCTGTCTCGATTAAAACGGCGTCTGCTTTAGCATATTCAAACAGCTCGCGAAGTACCGAGGCTTAACCAATTTCGTTATAATTTAATTAATCTAAATTAAACGTTACTATCCCTTTGAAGTAATATCTTTTTGAACTCAAGGCCTCTTTATTTTATTTTTATTTTTATTTTTTGCTTATATGATATTAGCATATACCTATATAGAAAAAGAAACAAAAACAAGAATTTTATTCAGGGACGCGGGCATCAAGATCAAATGCTATATAGCGGGCCTTTTTTTTTTAATTTTACGTCAGGACATATCAAAGATGTTGAGAATTATTATTAAAAACCAGTTTCCAAGATAGATACTAAGACTAGAATTGCCTAATTATCTCTTTTTAAATTCGTATTAAATCAGTTAACGTTTTATTTAATTCTTTATTGTAATTACGGTTTAAAGTAACTATAAGTATAATTTTGACGATGAATGGAATATGCCCTGAGAACGTTTAATTTCACAAAGAACCCTTTTTTAATTTAAAAAAAAATTAATTTATAAAAATTTAAAAATGCCTTATTATTACTGTTATAACTTTAATACTAAATTAATAAAGTTGGCCAATAAGAATAACTGTTGACCAACTTGTCCTGCACCTCTAAATTAAAGGACAGATGCGATAGCCCAACTTATAGGCGGAATTTGAATAATTAATTTGAATTTAATCTAAATTTTCTAATAGGTCCTAAAATATTTAACAAATTTAAGTGTATCTCTATCTCTTAATAGCCTAACTTTTACTTTACACACGAATAATTATTGACCATCTTGTTATATATATATCTAAATTAGGAAACAAACTTTATAGTCCAATTTATACACAATTTGAAAAAAAAGAACCTTAGAGCTAATCTAAAACTTTTCGTAGGTCCTAAAATTGACCAAGTCCGAGTCTATCTCGTAATGAACGCCTAGCTCAACATTTACACATGGTTTCTCTGGATAATTAAATTTATTTACATTGCAATTAAAATGAGCAAATTTTAGGTAAGACTATTGGATAAATACAATTTCTTACTGTCGAAACCATAATTTATTTTGAAAAGAAAAAAAAACGTTACTGTAAAAGTTCCTGAATGAACGCTCCCCAAAACGACTATAAAAAATGGCTTTCACTCATTCGTTGCATAAATTTCTCTCCCCTCATTTTTTATGCCTGTCCTATTGAAACCCTTACCCACAGACCTCATTAAGTATAAAAAATATGAGGGTTAGGAAGAAAAAAAAAACCATCACCCCACAGAAACGGAAGAACCAGTTTTCGCTTTCTTTGAAAGTGAACGGTTGTATTTTTTATTGCCTCCGACTTATCCCAAAGATGGTTACGTACCGCAGTTAACTTTATTACGGTTTAAATAATTGTTTAATTATATTAATTAGAGTTAAAAAATCAATAAATTAAAGAATGCGCGCTGCGCGTGGCAAAATGTTTGTGTAAACATTTGGTGCGCGAATTTTTCGTCTATTCTGTGTTTGGCCTCGGAATATACTAGTGGGCGCCTGCGAAAGAAGTGACGTGTGTCTTTGGTGGTGCTTTGTGGTGGGTTTTCTAAATGTCAGGATAAATGAAGATTTGTGGATAAATTGCAAACCGTGCGTAAATTTGAATGAAAACCTCAGAAGGGTAAGCCTTTTTCCACTGAAGTTGCTTTCCTCGGTTGTTATTTTTTTCTTCCATCAAATGAACCTTGCAAGAAGCTATATAAGATCTGAGAACGTTTGAAGGATTAACCATCTTAGCCCATGATTTCCATGAGGATTGTTCATTTGCACTGGGTCGTTGTAACCTTTACCAAAATGGTGGCGCTTGGAGCGTTGATACCATTAACGCAATGAGGCCAAGCTATGGACAAAGTGGTCTCCTCCTTACGTAAATGGTATGAATTGTCCAAGGATAGAAAACAGTATGCTGCAGTGCAATTCTACAGCCTTAATCGCTATCTTTGAACGTTCTCGGGTCTTGCGTAGGTTCCTAAATTAACCCAATTTCAATTAAGGTTATTGAAAAGTCTCCAATTGAATAACTTGATTTATGAATACAGTCAAGATTTGTCAGGCCATTTCCGAACTTCAATCACATAACGAACCAAACTTAACCTAACCTATAACTGAATGTAAAACGAAAATCGCTGAAATTCAAAAGCGCATGTACTTTACTAATATTTTTTCAAGCAGATTTTAATCTTTTTCCGCATTTCTCTAAAACATTGTGGACCAACTGAGGATAGCGAAAGGTTCTTGAATTTTCTTTGGCACGAATTACCCGCCAATCACTGGAATTTTCACCACTGTAATAGAGAGACCGGTTTTGCTACTTTTTCGTGGTTATTTCACTATCTATCGGCTTGAAAGCAAATTGTTAATCTTCGATAAATTCTAGACAAACAAACGTGTATGTCGGTATAAATCGCGTCTTTAAAACGAAGGGCGAAACCGGTCCACTCACTATTTTGACCCCAAGTGCAGCCTGCCATGGTAACTCTAAACGAAATCTTCAATTGAATGAGTTGGAAACGAACACCAAGTGGTAACCGTATCCATTTTACGTAGGGGATATTTATCGGCGAGTTTAAGAAGTTTGGCAGAAAACGTGTACAAATATATCTGGGCTGTGAAGGGTCTTTCAAGTTTGGCGCGAGAAAAATCGCCCATTTCATTTTTAAAATTAGGCCTAACACGTATAGAAGTTCTTGTGAAATTTTCATATAACGAAATTGAATTGGATGTATTAAGCCTAATTTTAAAATTAGGCTTAAGATATTGAAGTATAATTTCCGGACGTATTAAGCCTAATTTGTATTGAAAATCTTAATATCTCTATTTTCTTAAACTCTATATTACCAAATTAACTTTTGCAACTTATTAGACTCTGCAAAAAAACTTATCTCGCTACTGGTTTGAAGCGAATCTATAAGCCTTGGTCGTAAATAGCGACCCCGTGACGAAAGAATTTAAGTACATTTGGGTGTAAAATAATTTTCCCCTCTAGGCCCTTCTTAACTCGACGTCGCTGTCACAAACCTTCGTAGTTACTATATATAGCTCAGTCAGTATCAACTAAGATATTAAGTAGTATTCGAATTTGCATACGCAATATGGCAAATGTCTAACTTCTAATGTAGCATGTAGGTCCTTGAAAAATTAGTCTCAAGAAATTTAAATATTAATCCCATAAAAATGAATGTGTATAGCAATATTACGTACGTGGCGTCACGTATTTGTAATATTTTCTTGAAGTTTTTTTTTTTTTTTTTTACAAATGGTGGTATAGTAGTTATTTTGTTTCATTATCTAATTAAAAGTGTACGTGGTCGCTGTGGGGAGATTAATCATTTTGAATTAAAGTTCCGAGTCGTACAATATAGTTGAACACATGAAAATCAAGTTAATGAAGAAACAGTTAAGAAAAGATGTACAGTACCAGTTTCTATAGTCGCATTGAGAAAGAAAGAAAGTGTTCGGCTATTTTGGCATTAATTGTACAAGAAGTAAATAACATTTCTTGTCGAGAGAAGTGTACCACAAGGCGGGGTAATTGTAACATGATTCTTCCCAGCATCGTTTTACATTTGGAGCCAGGTTACTAAACCGAATCACCTACGAGATAAATAGTTCCCTTATTACTCTAAGAGCGCTTAACTAATTTTTGTCCCGCGTCAAGACAATCAAGGTTTGTGGGTTGATTTCTGCTGGGGATTTAGGAAATACCAAACAGTTATAGAATTCACCCTAGCACGGTGTGATGCCCAGCATCTGAGGCGAAATAGCCCGGCTTCCTTTTACGTCCCCCCCCCCCTTGTATTTTGAAAGGGGACTGGGACTATGGCGCGCGAATACTTAGGCATCTTACACCTTCTCCCTAGAAAAATAGATATCGCTTCTTGATAAAATAAAATAACTTTATAACTGGTTACGGCCTGGCAATTTCCTAAGGCGTAACGTGGCGTCGTCTGAAAACCGGAGTAGTGAAAACATTTTGATCTTTAGCTCAGCCGCGACATCTCTAATTGGTTTAAAATTAAAATTATAACTAACAGAAATTACGCTTAAACGTCTACCCCTTTTGCTATCTGAATTATTATTATTACTATTGTTAGGTGGAAAAGTTGTAACACTCAGTCAATGTCTGTCACCCCTGAGTACACAATTTCGCGGAAAAGGTAAAATTCTTTATTATTGCTAGTGGAAAAAATTAATAGTTTAGTTATTCAAGATGGGGGGAAGTAAGTTAGTAACCTGCTTCCTTCTTACCCCTGTTATGACGTCAATTACCGTCCATTTGGACGCTGGACACCACCCATAATAACCCATGCCCATGCTTTGCCAAATGTATTCGCAGAATTGACGTCAATGGGGGCGGTAACCTTAGGTCAACGCTACGTGAGTGTGGTTCAAAGTTTGTCAATACAATTGGCAACCTCTTTTCAAAATTCCGTTAGAAAATTGTGAATGGATATTAAGTATATATTGAAAATTAATGAAAATATCGGCAACTGAACGTATCCTCCCGTAGACTAGACTAGACGTTCCAGAATTTACCAATCTGACGAAGTCTATTGAAAATGTTTATGGAAAGTCTGCGACGATCTTAGGCGAGATTACTTTAGCAGCAGTAGTAGAAACTATACCGTCTTAAGTATTTTTTCATTCAAATCACGCCCAACGCCACGGGCACTCACCTCTTTTTTTGCCGGCGTCCTTCGGAGCGCAATCTGCCTCTCCAAAAGATACAAAGTTTAAAGTATTTTCTAGTCCGCAAATACGTCTAGAACGTTGTCTTAGAGAAACGGTTTGGCATTGGCTCGCGTAGTTAGTTGCTCAATACAACGTAATAACAATGAATCGTGCGAAATAGAAGGACAAGATTTTAAAACTACGCGAAACTTTCATATAGTCGTTCTTAGTTCTGATCCAACATTGTCAAATAAGTTTGTTTTTAATCATTTTTAAAATAGTGCAACATTACAACCATATTGGCTAGCGTAATAAGACGCGGTAAATTTAATGTATGAGATCAGGGAAATCTGTAGGTTTTCTTGGTGATCTATATATATTTTAAACTTGCTGTTACCCGCGGCGTCGCTCGCGTGTAATAAGAACTTCCATCAAAATGTTATAAAGAATGGGTAGATTTTACTGATGATTAATATTTTTGTTGCACCCTAGGAGCGAAGGCACTCGGCGTTGCCCGTCAGCCCGTCGGAACATCTTTTACTACGTTTCACGCGGACATTATTCCATAAAATGAAGGGTTTTTAAATTTCTGGTCGCCGTTTAAAAAGATGGCAGCAAATCGAACCCAAAAGACCATTCAGCCCGTCTATAGATTAAAGGAAACCAGTGTACTAAATATTTGCGAAATCGGTTGAAACTCGCGGACTTTGTTGCATAGAGAAGATTTTTACATTTCGGGGCGCCATTTATTAAGATGGCTGCGGATTGGCAAAATCTTTCTTAGTACGCGCTTACTACTTATGAGTAACGTTCCTGCAAACTTTCAGCCTTAGGGAGCAAGCGGTTTTGGCTGGGCGTTGGTTATCAGTCAGTCAGGACTTTGATTAATATAGATACAGATTTGACAGCATATTTTGAAAGATAAGTAACCTAATGCGCAAATGAATTTCTCGACAAATTTGTCATTGTTTAGAAACTTTTTATTCTTGGCCATTTCTCTGATACATCGGGCGTTGATGTCTTCTCTTCGAGGTAGAACGCGTCGGGGTGAACGGGGTGAACTGTCTGATTCGAGGGCTTTGGCATTTTTTTTCTTACGTCAGTTGACTACTTCTTTTTTTCCGCTCGGAGTCCTTGAAAATGTTTTTTGTCTGTCTCGTTGCGCGACTGTATTTTTTTTCGCGCCAGTTGCATGGTTAACCCTTTCCCGCCAAAATATTTAAGACAAGTTATCCGTAACCTAGGGCTGGTTAAAAAGGTGCTGCTCTTTCTCTCTGACTAATGGATCAATTACAAACCAGAGGGATTAGTAAAATGTTTAGAATTCGTCTGGAAAACTATTGCTAGAAAGTATTAGAACCATTCAAGGGCATAAAAACCTTCAGGGTCTCTTCACAGGGTTCATACAAATCTGGAAATATCAGGGAAATATAGTTGACGGAAAATTGGGGGGGGGGAAATATAGTTGACGGAAAATTGGGGGGGAAATATAGTTGACGGAAAATTTGGGGGGGAAGTATAGTTGACGGAAAATTTGGGGGGAAATATAGTTGTCAAAAGTTATAAAAAAATTACCAATGTCAGCTACACCTCAGCGACGATTTTACCCGGTTTTCATCGGTGTTGTTAGTCCTACTAGCGTTATATGGTCCATTGTGGACAGTATAACCGTAAACGAAAGTATTTCTTAGTCTTTTCTTTAAGTCTAGGATTTATTAGTAAAACGTCTCGACACTGCAGAGACTTGGAAACCTTCGCGCTATTTCCTCCCCCCCCCCTTTCTTTCTCGTATAATTTTAACGGCTAGGCTTTCAAGATAGAAAAGGGGGGAGGGAGGATAAGATTTCTAAATTATAGGTTTTTGCTAAAATCAATACGGTCTGAAGAAGTCTGGAATTTTCGAACGTCAGTCCGTCACTGCAAATAATATTTAAATCTAAGCTTGGAACATCTTAAAAGAAATTCAGCTTCAATTTGTGGTTGTCCGAAGAATTATTTTCATCCTGACGTGAGACGTTCCAACATATTATGATGTAAATTATTAAATTTATGACTTTATTCTGATAGTGTGACGTAACGCTTTTTCCCCCCGATTGTACAAAACGCTTATAGATACATTTTTTTTGGTAATAGTTGGTATTAGCAGAATTCTCTTCGAAGTTTGATGAGCAGAAGAGCGACAAAATGGTGCATGAGCCTGGGAAGAATCATGTTACGTAACTAAAGTATTTAGAGGATACAGAGTGTCATCCTTCTTCTATTATCCCCTTCTGGTGTGTACGACCAAAATTAATGTTAATCGAATAATAAATCAAACTTTATCATAATTTTAATTAAGGACAAGTAGAAGGTCATTTATTTATAAATTAGGATCATGATTGAATAAAGCATTTCTAGGAAAATCTCAATTCTATACTCTCATTTTCCCGATCGAGAGCCTGTGTTGAAATCGAGGTAATAATCACTTTGAACCAAGAAAAAAAGAAAGAAAAAATTAGAGGATGAGAAGCGACACAAAGAATGTTTGTCACCGTGTCTCACTACGTCATTATGAAACTTCGTTACTCTAGTACACTCTGGACGCGTGGAAAGTTGGATGTCAAAGACTGCCATATCTTTTAGGCATCATCACAACACAGCAGTAATTCCATGTGTCGCTTTGATCTTTCTCTGCTTTGAACAAAGGATAGTGTGTAGCGGAGTATCTGATTCAAAGGAAGAAAGGATAATATGTACCAAATTATCTGCATCAACGGATGGAGGATTATTGTAATACTGGAGTCACTTCTAATCTGCCAAATTCAGACTAATGAACAAAAAAAAATATTCCAACAACAGTATAGATGTAAACGTATTTGTTACCCTTCTGGTTAGCAACCCCGTGCAATGTTTTCCTTTGATTCTTGTTTACGCACCATTTTGTTCAAAAATAACAGTATCATGTGTCCGTTGATTCTTGTTTACGCACCATTTTGTTCAAAAATAACAGTATCATGTGTCCGTTGATTCTTGTTTACGCACCATTTTGTTCAAAAATAATAGTATCATGTGTTCGTTGATTCTTGTTAACGTACCATTTTGTTCAAAGATATTAGTTTTATCAGAAGGGGATAATTGAAGAAGGATGAAACTCTGTATCCTCTCAATGCTTTAGCTACGTAACATGATTCTTCCCAGCCTCATGCACCTTTTTGTTTGATCTCTCGCTCATCAAACGTCAGATGGACATCGCATCATGCTAGGGTGAATTCTATAACTTTTTAGTACTAATTCATCAGCAATCAACCCACAAACCTTGATTGTCTTGACGTGGGACAAAAATTAGTCCACAAGCGCATGCGCCTTGGCAAATAATTAATCGCTAATAGAGTAATGAAGAGGGGAACTATTTATCGCGTATTATACGTGATTCGGTTTAAAAACCTGGCTCTGATGTTGGGATATAAAATTACCCAGCTTTGTGGTACACTTCTCTCGAAGAGAAGTATTATATACTTTTGTTAGGTCCTTTTATGTACCCATTTATAATTCTAAGAAATTATGTTATCCTAGCTTGATGGTTATGAGCTCCTTGGATTTAACGCGAGAGTTTAGTCTAGAAATTAAGACTTAAGTTAATAAAGGGTGTCGTATGGCGTATTTTAATTCGGTCCCTCTGGCTTGAAAGTCGCTTTAAGATCGTTGAGAATTAAATTGTAGCGACTATAGCCTTATCCTAAGGCGCCCTCTAGCACTAGATGCTCGACGTCGCGGAATTCTTGTTACAAGGTTTCTTTCCTAGAGGGAGAATCAATTTCCGTCGCCAACCTCGGATACAGTGGTGTACTAGCTTCCTTCTCTCTCCCTCTCTGACTTGGGCTAAATAATCGTAGAAGTTGTAATCGGACGACGAGAAACGTTTCAACGAGTTTAGTAATAATTAGTTTGCATTGTAGGGATGGGGAAAAATTCCTTTAACTTTAAAAGCAGTGTTGTCAACCGCTCTGTGACCTAAGTTAGTTAAGAACTATGTCTCTAGCCCTTCTCTTTGGAGTGTCGGATTACCACCAGGTACTTTAAACACGTCCCTAGAGACCCCGGAGCTCAGGAGGCCCCCGATGGTTAGCCTTTAGATCTCATCTGTCACATTGCGGTGGGCCCCTGAACGCCTAGTGCCTTGGGCCCCCCGAGGGTGTTGATTCGGCAATGGTTTCTTGGCTTACAAACGGCCTGACATCACTGGGGTGACAATAACCTTCTTAGAAGTATATTGTTGCCGTGTTAGAGATCTTCCCTATCCTATTCAGCTTACTCCTTCCCTCCCCCCAATTGCATCGAATCTCTGGAACCAACGCTAAACGTTGTTATTTTTCCGGAAGAGATACTGTATAAGTCTTTGTTAAGAAACCCATAACTCAATATGATTCCCATTGAAGTTATTCGGTTGATCAGAATAATATGAATCTTCGACTGCTTGGAACTAGTAATTTAAATCTTGGCGTAAACATGATGAAGACGCACCTTGACGCGCTGTTAATGCTCAAGTCTTGAGATTAATGCGCAAATTCGTCTGTGTTTAACTATTTCTTTTCCGTAACTAAAACCTCCTGGGATTAGTTCCTCTTAGTGGACGAACGGAGCTCTCTCTCTGGCGCTGAACGTATTTTCCTCTTTTTGACAAGCTATTTTTCTTTCTCCGCTTTAACTACTAGCGGAGGTACCGCGGCGCTCGCCTCGCCATCGTACGTGTACAAGCAAAATGAATGTCAAGGTCACCAAACTAGGAAGTACTTCATCCCCTATATCTTTTCCCCCCTTTCGGATGCCCTTGAAAGGATCCTTTGAGCTACGTAACTAGGTGATAAGGTTTTCTATTCACTCTTTCTACGCATAGAGAAAACTAGCCAATATGTTCCCTTTGCTCAAATCGTTATTAAGGCGAAAGGAAAATGATTTTTTATTCCTTTATTTCGGGAGGCTGAAAAGACTCGGTTTATTTTCTAAATCGTTCGTTTTCTTTTGTTTCCTTTTGTAATTAGGAAACCTAAACTTTTATTTAACTGAATTTAATTTGTCAGTTTTGATGAATTAATATCTAAGCGTTGCTGTTGTTTATCGTTTATTTCACACTGAAAATTACAATTAATTTATTTGTTTCCGCGTATAAGACGTGACTATGAGACTCGAAATTTCCGCCATAGAAGAATTGCGAAATAAAATACGTAGTTACCATATCGTTTTAAGCGTATTTGCAATTGTTTTTAAGTCTTACTTTAATACATTAATTAAAAACAGTATATTTTATACAAATTAATGCTGATACGGAAGTTGTCTCCGTAATTGAATTGTAATATTTGCAACGCAACAATGAAATAGCCGTAGATAAAGGTTTACGTTACTAATTGAAAGGGATACTGCCCGTGAATTTATTGCTAGAGATACAAACTTGTATTTCCTCGTCAGAGAGCGTATACTTGTACCAAATTTTCCCTCTAATGTATGCTACCATTTAAGGTATGAAAAATAGTCTAGAATTTCGCCTGTAGATCTAATAAAGAACCCATGTGAGACATCAAAATGTTTCAACAAGGTCGTATGTTATGCAGTAGTTCATTATAAGCTTGCCAATGTTGCGGACATTTTTGAGGGCACGTACCTTAAAGGCCGACTTCCAGCGAAAAGGGTTCTAGCGAACTGAAAACCGAGCATCGAGACTAGCAATGGAGCGACCGTGCAGATTTTCGAATCCCCGATGGGTCAAAAGCTGGAAGGGTTCTAACTAACTGAAAGCCGTGCAATGTGGTTCTAGCGAACTGAAGATGAACAACAGAAATCCTTTTAAATTTATTTCCTCTCGAATTTTTGCTTTCCCCTGAAGGAAATTCTCTATTGTGTATCTTCAGTTCGCTAGAACCACATTGCACGGTTTTCAGTTAGCTAGAACTCTTTTCGATGGAAGTCGGCCTTTAAGAGGATAGATATAGTTTAGTATTTTTGCTGTTTATGGCAGTTCAAACCCACTCTATTACACTGTAGGGTCTTATTTTTCAAAGATCAGGGGCCTTAGATCAGACTTAATCGCCGCTTTTCTATAGCTTGGACCTTTCATATCTTCATTGGTTTCCCGGAATATCTCGCTATAGGCTTTGACCTTCGATATTCCTAAAATAGATATTCTCCGTTGCTTTCGCTGGCTCCTTATTTATCGAACGTCGTCTGTACGTACCAATTCATATTGCCATATTCTAGACGAGAGACTCAAAATCGAAGATTGATTCGAGTAATTACGCTGTTTTCCATAAAGTGATATTTAAAAGAGTTAGGCCTAAAACATTCCTTTGAGTGTGTTACATTGCAGAACTATAGGTCTCCTTATAAACCGCTCCGTGGTGGCATATTGCTAGCAGCCAATGAAAAATGGCCACTGGAAAGTTTCTGTAAACATATGAGAGCGAACAACATCAAAGGACACCTAACTGAATTGAAATATTTGAAGTCATTTTTGGATACCCTTTCAATGTCGATTTTACATAAATTGTGTTATGATGATAGTCAGTGTTTATTCTGCATACTTTGGTAGCGTGCATGACTAGATCCATTAAATTACAATGTTAAAGGTATTCTGTTTAGAACGCAAACATTATATCATTTTGCTTAGTTATAAAGTATGCGTTATACTTTCTATAAGTTTGCTTTTATCGACAGTTAGGTTTTAGTTTTGTTTCACATATAAGCATAGCCCTATTCTCTCCATAAATATGGGTTTACCGTAGGCGCTTAAAATTTTCCATGCAAGGCCAAATTATAGAGACTGTAACGCCATCTTTGTTGTCATAAAAACCGGAACAGAAGTATGCAGCCATGAACTACTGTGATTTTCCTTCCTTGGTCGAGGTAGAGATGGGATCAAAATAGGCTATCATAATTTCTGAATCCGGCAAATGCCACCAGGAGACGCTCCATACCATTTTATAAATGCTGCATACTCATCACAAATATCCTTTCAACATATACTTATGGAGAGTATCATAGGTTTAAGACAGTATAGAGTAATGGCACCTCCCTGCCTTTGACTGTAATACACTCTATGGGTATTTAACACGGAGTGCCACTACTCTATAGAAGGTAGATATCAGTAGTTAAAATAACCCTTTTCACGTGCCGCCAATCTGCGCGCGTGTTGAAACGATATACACTTAGTATAGGCCTATATTATTGCTAAATTGTTACGAAGGCTGCGTGCTCTAAGCAAAAATTATTTCAACCCATACTTACATGAAGTAATAAAGGGTTATGCTACAATATAACTTTATACGTCTATAAAGTGCAGCTATTGTGTTTAAGAGCATTAAAATACCGAGAAAGGCTATATATTTTTTATAATTCAACAGGTAAAAGAATGGCTGTATCTTTTTAAATTTCAGTTGCTAAAATAATGGCCATATAATTCGTTTCTAGCCACACACAGACAACAGACGCCACACCATCAGCGCACTGATCAGCGCAAGAGTTATAGTCTGGTTATTTCAAACCTATAGTTCCAGCTAAAAGTCATTAGTAAAAATTAGTTGGCACTTATCAGGAATCAAGATAGATAGAGACTTGACGCGGTGAAAGATATAACTAAATTTCTTTTTTAAAAAAAACTATACCTTGGTGAATGTTTTTTATTTAAAACGAACGAAAGTGGTATAAATAAATGATAGAGAAAGTAGCTTGGCATAAATCCAAAAAATTTCCTTGACATTGAACCATTCGACGATTTTATCGCAACCTTGTCCTCTAAAAGAGTCAATCGAGTTATTTTGTCTATTCTACTTGAAGATAAGCTAAAAATATCAACGCGTTCATTTGCATATTGTCGATTTTTAGTCTGGAGATTAGATAGGTCACTTCAGAGTCAAATGAATTTTATTGTCGTTCGTAATTTTGGATTTACCAAAAACGAAAAACTCCAGTTCAAAATCGGTTTTATCTGCGAAATTTATAAGGTTCCAAGAGCTGTATGATATCGTAAAATTGTGTCTGAGAGGGTATAGATAACAACACGTTTTACGGACCAAGTTATATCCCATCATAGAACGTATCTTTGTTTTTATACATTCTTTACCCTTACCTTTAAATGGAGTCTTAATTTCACCACTAATTTCAATTTTATGACGCCCTGCTTCCACTCCACACTTAATCATAATTGGTTGTAGATAGTTTTCTTGCACTAACAATTCCTTCCCCTTAGCTTTAACTTCAGTGCAGTGTTGTCAGGCCCTTGATGAGACGAGAACTGGTTAAAACTGAACTGCTATCTCTTGACTCAACAAAAGCCTGGCAACACTGGGGTAACGGCAAAAGAAAAACTTTATATGCATCTATTTAAATTTACAATAACTAAAATTGGCTATTCAGGATAACAACAGTCCAGGCTGCGAGAAAATAGTAAGTTTAATTTGAACACTAATGTTTTATATATATATTAAAGTAATGGGAAATGGAACACTTATGGTAATAATGTTACTACTAATAACGGATTACTATTTTAACCCGCGGCTTTATTTTTTTTGACAAAAAAAAAAAGAAAGAAAGAAAAAAACACCTATTACGTGTGTTATTTTTGTCGTGTAGGGATTGACGTCACAGGTTTATAATGCGTATTGTCACGAGAGCTTGGTCCCGTAATTAACTAGTGATCAGACGTGCAAAAACATTTCATTAGGTATATATATGTACATATATATACAAAGCAGAGCGCCGGAAATTCAAACTTTAAAATTTACACTGGGCGCTTCGACTTAAGCTTCGAGGCAAATGATTCACGAATTATAATGGAAATTTGAATAGTTAAATTTTTCAAAACTTATTTCGAATACAGACAGATGTTTTTTGCATAATAATTATTGTTAGAGTTTCGTCGTTACGCCTTTTTATATCATTTTTTATTATATATTATATATCTATTTTTTTTTTGAATGCTTGATTGAAAATGCCAAAGATAAATGATGTATAGTTTGTCGCAGTTTTTCTCGCCACACCAATAATTGTCAAAAATGTACAGCTGGTAAATTTTCCCTTAATATTTTATTGACAGTTTTAATTTTTTTAGTTTGAAATTGGAAACTAATTGCGATGGATCGTTTTTTGGGCTTTTTGCGTGAATCAGAAATAAACTAGTTAATTGAAAATTTATAATTAAATAATTAATTTTTAGTTACAATGTTATTGTTGAGTTTCTGTGTACGAATCGGAAAAGTACCAAAGAAACTGACTGACAGACACACGCTAAGATTAACCCCCAAAATTATGCAAATTTTGTAATTATTGGGCAGTTATCGCGGGGAAAAAGGGAATTTGTAATATCAGGGATAGATTTAATCTTAGAAGTAGGAATGGAGAACAGAGTAATGTGGGCGCGCCTCAAAGTCCCGAACCCCCTTCCCCGGGATGAAGGGGTATGAAAGAAGAGGCGGGTCAGAGCGACAGAGGTAAAAAGGAATTACGTATTTTTCGCCGTCCCCGTCAGCAACGTCATCAAAACGCAGTTTAAGTGAGCCAATAACAGAATTTAAACTTTTCGTTACGTGTTGCAGGGAGGGACTCTATACTGGGCTTATGAGTCGGACTGAAGTAAATACTAAACGTTCTCCATTCCTACTTCTAAAATTAAATCTATCCCTGTTCTAATAGTTTTGAAAATTCCATAAATTTTAAAATAATTTCATTCTTAATGGTACTTTTGTAATTAAAACCTGATTTGTTTTAAATCATAGATTATATTCTTACTGCCCGGGGCTTTTAAGTATAGTTGAATTGATTTAAAAACGATTTATAACTTGGCCTTCCAACAACAACCGCAAACATTTAGAAAATAAACTAACGTTATTGCATTATTCGGAATATTAGGCGAAATTTTTAAATAATTCGGTCGACATGTGACGCAAATTGAATGTTTTAAATATAAGGAAATGAAGTAAATAAGCTAACTCATTATACATTATTATTATTATTTCTTAACATTATTTATTACCAGTTAGTTATCCCGAACGAATATTAGTTTTTTATCTACGTGTGATTTTAGAAACGGAGTTTGAGATAACCTTGAGTTTGTATGTTTGTGAGTGAGTGTGTGTTCGAGATCGGGTACACGAAAAACCAGATAGGTGAGGAACTAAAGTGTGTTTGGAAGAGCTGTTTCGAGCTCGTGCTGGTTAAGGTACAATTATAGCTTTCACTTTGCTTAATTATTGGTTAATGTCGTGTACGACCTCCTTCACTGCCAGCTTGGGGAATAGGGAAAGATGGTTCACACTTATACTGTTCAAGACGTAAACCGCGACAACTTATCCAGACACAGATACGTGTCAGCTATTGCTAGGCTTTGATTTGAAGTTGTGCGTGTTATTATGTGAATTGGATTGAATCCAAGGTGCTGATCTATACAGATGATTTGAGTGTTTTAGGGAAGGCCCCGTTAATTAAATTAGTATTGTCTTTCAGTTCTTAATTTTATTTAAGGGATCATCTGTAAAATACTTCAATCTTAGCTTGAAAACAGTGCCTCTTGTGGGAAAAAGTGTCATTGAACATTTCGACTCAAAATCGTTCAAAGAACATCCCCCTTAATTTATGTCAGACTTATTAGGTAAAAAAGTACCGGTTGTTAGTAAACGTTGTTACTTAATATTATGATTGTGTTAATTGTTATGGAGTTAAACTAACACACGTAGATATAATATTGCCTTGTCCCTTGTTTTATTTATGTGGTAAAAACCACGAAACTTTCGTCAAATTGCTGTATATTTTTAAAATTGTAATTATAATTATTAAATTTAAACGAAACACTATATGCTTCATTTGAAAAATACGGAAATGATGTTAGTAGACCCTGATCACGTGACTCTGAATTATTATTCATATTGTGTTCTTCAATACGTGTGAAGTATGCGTTATACTGTAGAATAATAATAAAGGGGAAGTATGCATTTTAGAATTAAGAAAAGGGAGATGGTGGTTGAAATGATCCGTTTTAATATGTCGAAAGTTAAGTTTCTTATATATTTTTTTACAAACTGATGTAGCCTTAGCGCATATTAATATAAATTTCCCTCGGCACTTTTTTGCCTTGAAAGTCCAAAGACGTCATGTATTTATTTATTTAAAAGTAGCGGGAATGAGCTGTAGGCCTTTTTTCACGCAATTCGTGTCATCGTAGTTCAACAGACGGCGAGAGTGATTTAAACGAAAAGGCACGTCGTATTGCGACCCGGGTAAACGGAATTTACGTCACAAACTTCGTTAAAAAACGTGGATTTAAGCCTCTAACTCTTAATTGGGGTCAAACTGAAGTTAACTGTTAATTTATTCCAAATATACCTGAAGCGAATAATGTTTTTATTTTGCAAACATCTCTCGCCTATTTCTTGCAAACGGAAAATGTTATTAACTGGACTTGAACAAAAGTTAGCTTTGTAAAAATTGCTATTTCCTATACTAGACTAATGTATACTTCCTTTTAAGTTTTGGTCATACTTGTACAGTAATGAGACTTAATTAATTTCCAAAAAAACCAAACTCGTGACTGGAATGAGAGTGTTGTATAGCGTGCCGCCTTGTGAAGAGTAAAAAAATAAAGCTTTTCATTCTGGCCTACCGGTCTTCAATGTTTATATTTCGTTCATTCGAATTAAGAGTTTCTAAAAACGAGTTTGTTTAAACTAGCTCGTGCTATTTGCGTTCGTATATGACTATTTCATTGTCACGACATTTATCTCTAAAGCACCTCTCCAGCATTTTAGAGAATAAAACCAGAAGTAAGATGAGACTAGAAGTGAAGGGCTCTAGCATCCTGGCACTAGTGAACAAATTTGAGGATTTTATGTGCCGCTTCCATCGCGCCTACACTACAGAGAAAAAAATTGGTCGAGTTCCAAAAACATTTCCTACCCCCTTCCCCTCAACCTAAAGCGACCGAACACGGACGCGGCTCCTTGAATCTAGTTCGGCCGTCTACCGCCACGAGCGTCTCACGTTTTGGAGGGAAAATTCAGAAACCGCTACTAGAGGGCCAACCGTTGGTGGGTTATCAAGAATATTCACTTTCGCCGAGTGAAGAATTTGGTTAGCTCAGTATTTCTAGTCTCATCTCACTTCTGATAAAACTAAACCCTCTTTAAATTTACTCTTCCGCCGAAGTACAACCGCGAGTAAATGAGGTTTTTATGATAATTTAACTCCCTAGTTTTTCCTCGTAATTCTCATTGGATTATTTTGATGAATGTCTTTAAAACATTCGAAACTTTAAAGAGTAACTTATAACAATGAGTTATTTACGTGATGAGTCTCGACGTGCTGCTATAATTGTTTTAGAATATAGTAATCAGGCGCCGTAACGTGACGACAATCGAATAGCTTCGGAACTTTAAACGTATCTCAATTAAAACATTCGTGACTCGTCGTATGTAGTAAGGAACACGGCAATTTTGAAGATTAGAATCTGGTTTTCGAAGAATTTGAATATCTCCAACTGAACTTATCAAACGTGTTACGCGACTTTCATTGGCAGGCTTGAAGTTCGTGCCCAATGTTGATACCTTTTTTTCAAAGCTATGTTGAACCGTTAGGAGCTTGGACTGAACTCTAGACCATATTATTGACTTTGAATTTGTAGTCTTCTGTAGGGACACAAGCAAAAGGAGCGTGGCTTCAGACGCCTCCTCCCATATACATCTACATGGTGGAGGAGTTTATGAAGTAGAACGATAGTGAGGGAGTAAAGATGATTGGGTAAGCTGAGGTGTGACGTTTAATAGGAGCGGTTTATCACTTACTGCCGTGTCCCTATACTCAACTTATCAAGCGTATGAGTTTGGGGTCAAACGCAACTGTCTGAAGTAGTTTTATGAGCTTGGGGTCAAACGCAACTGTCTGAAGCAGTTTTATGAGCTTGGGGTCAAACGCAACTGTCTGAAGCAGTTTTATGAGCTTGGGGTCAAACGCAACTGTCTGAAGCAGTTTTATGAGCTTGGGGTCAAACGCAACTGTCTGAAGCAGTTTTATGAGCTTGGGGTCAAACGCAACTGTCTGAAGCAGTTTTATGAGCTTGAAAATCTCCCTTGTTGATACATTTTCTTCAAAGCTTTGTTACATGATGTCTCCATCATATTTTTGACTTTGAATTACTGACTGGGGTTGGTGTCATATGAGGAAGTGAACCACCACCCTCTACAGCGCAAACTCTAAGAAGAGAGATGGTATATAGGGGTACTCGGAAAATATTTTCAGGTGTTCCGCGGTATCGAAGCTTCTCCGATATTTGCTATAAAAGGGTGAATTTCCAGGAAGTAAGTGAAATAGCAAGCTTTAGATCTCGACTTAACGCGGACAGAATTTCCAGAAAACCTTCGGTATGAAAGACTGCAACGCGAGTGGGCGCACCTCGCCATGTTTGATAATCTGTAAGATTGTTTTGGTTGTGGCGCAATGGAACGTAACCATGGAAACGAAAAAAGTTTCGAATGAAAGTTTCAACTTTCTATTCTATTCGTACATTTGTTCAATAAAACTTTTTAAAAATTAAATACAAATAAAACCAAGGGATTGGAGGGGCTAGTGAATGAATTGGGCGAATGGGAGTCGGGCGTTCAACGAAGCTGAGAGAAGCGTCGGCCTATTAACGAACAACAATAAAAGCCAGACTGGAAAGGCGCTTTAAAAGGGGGAAATAGTGAGAAAAAGCTACAACGTAAAAGTCTGCGGGCCCGCAAAACTAAAAATGCTAATCTATTATAACCGTCTCGTTCCATAGTGAGTGCACGCGATTCTTCGTGGATAGACTGTAACACGCGCGAGGGCTTCGGGGGTATAGTCTGGCTCGCTCAGACTGGGTTTCAGACATCCAGCTCGAGCTGTTGAAGGCCGATGACTGAAAATAAACCAGAAAGAAAAAAAGAAACAAAACAAGACCGACGCGTCTTTGGATAAAAGGATCCAGTCTAGACTCTAGACGACGAACGGGGCTCGCAGACTTATAAAAAATATTTCGCCGAAAACTACCTATTCGGCCACCAGCCATCCTCCAACCCAACCCATGCACCCGCTCTCGGTATCTACACTTTATTGCCTTACCAGCACCGCTGGAAAGGAACTAACAGAAACAAAATATAAACTAAGATGGATCAGTCCAGGAATTCTAAATTAGGGGCCAAAATAGTCCCCCTTCACCACGACGGGCTATACCTTTTCACTAATAACCAGACACGAGAGCCGATTAAAAACAGAGTTCCCAGGAAGGCCAATTCCACACCCTTTTTTTAGTGACATTATATTTAACCGCACTCGGAACGCAATACGGGGTTCACCAAAGACCTTACCATGGGCGCCGCCATTAGTTGTGGTTGCTAACATTCCTGAACACCGTGCTCCGTAACCTTGACAGAACGTCTCCCATATGGGAAAGAGGTAACCTCGAGACTGTCCTGTTTAGAGAAAGTTGTGAGGAAGATGAAAGTTTAACCACTGTATTGTGCGCCTGCGTAGATACACCTTTAAAAACATGAATTGATGAGCCATCTCTTGTTGAGAAAATTCGTACGTATCTCTGCCTGAAGTTGAGCAGAAGTCTCTCTTGCTAATAAACCAGAAGTTTAATACTCTAGATAGATATTGAAATTAAAACACAAGCATGCGGAAATGACCTATTTCGTTCCACGAATTTGATTAATTTAACCATAAGAGATGTGGTTTCGAAAACTAATCCGTCACCCAAATAGGCCTACAAGAAAAAATTGAAGTAAGCTTAAACTTCTCGTGAAAGAAAGAAAAACTTCGATCGCGCCAATTGTCCAAAGGTTAAAGGAGACATTTCGTTAAAAACAATCAATATTGAAGAATTAATTAAAATTATTCATGTAACACCGGGGCGATTAAAACTCAGACCACCCGAGTAGGTGGTCTGAGATTAAAAGATTTTTAACCTACGATCCTAATAGTTACAAATCACAATGCGTTTTGTTGAACCCTAAGCACATTTCGACATAGCCATCATCAATGCGAGGAAATTATGAAAAGTTCTTGTAAATTCTAGCTTCTCCGTGAACTGCGTCGTACAACTCGTCATCAGAGTGTACCTTTGACTGTACTGAAGAAATTACGAGTAATCTTTGAAACCCTTTCCTTTGACACTGACCAGTGTACAGTCAAGGAATCTTAGAATGATTAACAAAGATCTCGTTATCGGACAGGCGATGAAGAATAGTTAACAATTTTAGAATTAAAACGATCTGCAGGCTCTAGGTTACCTCGATATATTTACCTTATATTTTGTTGTGTAGGTTGGAGAACTTATAAAGATTAATTGAGCCATCCAATTATAAGTGAAAGTAAATGAACTTATTTTATATTTTGTACAATAAATATTGAAAGGAATCATCATGATGAAAAGCTCTATAGCTGGCTTGACGATTTATCTAAATCCGTTCCGTAAGACCGGAAACCCCCGCGGCGACATATTAAATAATCACTTTAAATGTTTTCCCACCTAATAAATTTATTTCGCGCTCTTATTTTTTAGTTTTTTTTTTTGATAAAATACAAAGAATAGAGTTTTTCATTCAAGCCAAAGTTAATTCCAAGCACTATACACATGCACGTGCATGCACGTCTTATCTTTACATTTATCGAAACGTTAGGTGAATTACAAAATATTTTGGCGTCGTGGCCAATTAAGCGCGGTAATTTAGAATTTCCTTATATTTTTTTTAACCTCTATAACGTATATACCTTCTAAACCCCATGCATCGAATAACTGAATGCATTCACTGTTTAATTTCTGCTGGTTATTTTGTAATTTTAAACACGTATACCGCAGTTCGTTGTGATAGTCTGCATTTTTTGACCACGGTCGATCCAGGTGTATGATATATAGCCAAATGTCTAGAAATAAGATACATAATAATAAAGTGTATATACAATTAAGGGCCTCTTGACGCCTTTTTTAAAGGAAAAATCTAACCAGAATCAGTTTTTATCTATCTGTTAAATTAGAAATTACCAAATGAGTTGATTTTTTTTCCATGCCACAGGATATACAGAGTGTTTCTGATAAGTCTGCCATAAATTAAGAGGGATGTTTTTTTTAGGCGACAATGATTTCTAATTTAATTAAGGGGTCATCCCTAAAACACTCCAATTATAACTCGGAAACAGTGGCCCGGACAGCAAAATAGAGATAGAAGTTACATTTTCGACTCAAAATCTTTCACCCAAAGAACATTCCCCTTAATTTATGCCAGACTTAACAAAAAACACCCTGTATATATTTATGACATTTCAATCGCTTCGTTTGCCGAATAATACATAACGACGTGAGGTATTGGACATATGCGCGTAATGTTAGGATAAGCCCAGAACCAATAAGCAAGACCTAGCTGACAACGTTCGAAGAAACAATTGGGATGTAGTGCAGGCGTGACTTGAACTACATTGGCAAGCTTGGTAGTGACCCATTGCTCGTGGTAACCTTAGATGCTGGTAATGGGTTCTTGGAAGTTGGTTTAATCTTATTGGGGATGGGTAATGAGTTTTTACTGGCTTGGATATTGCCCGAACAGCGGTATATAACGTTCCCAGATGAGGTAATTTTGGGAACTCTACCTCTTCTGGTTGATTATGAAACCTTTTTCAGAGCTGCTGGAAGCGATGCTCTTTTCTGTAAGTCCGAACTCCGAAGTGTTTGCGAGTTGTCACTTGCAGCCCGAGAAGTATTTACCTTTTGTCGATAGACCCAATGACCCACTCGTATACTAATTGGCTATAGTAAAGTCAGACCACGACCAACTCAAAGAATACGAACGTAACAACTAGGCGATTGGTAACTTCCATAATCTAGGGCACCCACAACAGAAAACACGGGCTATGATATTCTTTCGCTGTTAGAATGAATTGTGATCTTAAAAATAATCACTTTGTTCGTGAAAATGTAATTGAAATTTATAATATCACAATGAAAATTAAATTAAATTACAAACCTAATTTAACAACTAGAAATATTTAAAATATTTTACGAGATTGTTTTCCTTTACGAATTAAGCCGCATGGTTTTTGATTTATGTCGAGGTTAAAAAGGTTCCCTTATTAGATATACCGAATAAGTGAGGTTGAACTATACCTACCACATACGTTGCAAGAAGCTTCGCATTACGAAGTACCCATAACTGGTTTGCATGATTAAATATAAAAGATACCTAAACTGTTGTCAAAAAAAAAAACACCAAAATTTCAAGGTTAATTTAGGTTCTGCATTGACGTCACGGTATTTGGAAAGTTGTTTCAGCTTGAGGCGTTATCGTTTAAAACGTTAATTCAATCTCCATTTAAAAGCTCGCCGCTGTCTCGCTTCTGCATAGCTTTATTAAGGAATAGGTCTATAGTGTCGGGTGTCCCAAGCAATAATCGTCTCTAATGACCCGCTTACGCGGTAGAGGCATCTCCATGACATGTGTTATCGGGGGTTTTTTACCTGCAGATTCAATTGTGTAATTTAAGAAGATAATTAAGGTGTCTATATATATATAGATTAATTAGAAAATTAATGAAGTTAAGAATAGATATTTTCACAGTAAGTAATAAATTAAATATGATAAAATTTTAATTTGATTAACTCTTAATGTACAACAAAACTTGATAAGTGTTTTTTCTTCTTTCTTTTTAAAGAAATACAGTGTTAAATTGCGTTTAAATTTAATTTATAATAATTAAAACCGTAGTTGTTTGAAAGAGGTTCGATTTAGCAGACACCACTAGCGGTGCACTAGTCCTTGATTTTTTTAAGACTAACTAAATGCTAATTATTTTGTAATAAGAAATAATTTATTTATTTTTTAATATTTTTCCATTTATATTTAGAAAAAATCCGTTATTTGAAGGTATGTTACGTTACCTGAACTTTTGCTTTAATCAAGTACAAAATTGTTCGAAAATCTTCTTCCTTGAAAAGTGAAACGTTTTAACATCATACTTCTTTTAATTATTTTACTTCTGTTAAAATTAATTGTCGTCGCTTTTGAAAGATTATTAATGTACAATATAGACCTTCCTTTTAAAACGATTAGAAATATTTTAATAACGGACGGTACCCTCGAGGCTCGAAGTTGAGGAAATTATTGACGTTTTATTCACGCGTTGTTTCATGGTCAGAGTATAAGAAGGAAAATCTAATCTAATCTAAACTTAAGCTAGGCCTATACTAAATAATATAGATTAGTTTAATTCTAATTTGGAAAAAAAGTTGTATTCGTAATTAAGCGAAATACTAATTTGAAAATCGTCTATAAAGAAGATGGCGTTCTTCTATTAAACATTTCAAAATCGATTTCCCAGAATATTTTATTATTAGGGAAGTTTTCCAGGGTCGATTTGGTAATTTTGACCTAATCTTCATCACCTATTTTCTATTATTTTATGGATATTTAGCCCATTTTGTGGTACATTTTTTTTCTCGAGTAAGATTGTTAGGCGTACTATTAAGCCAACTAAGTCCGTATTGATTTTGAGTTAAAGACCATGAACAATTAAAGAAATTTGCCTCGAGTGTCGATTTAAAAGTTTATTTTAACCGATAATTCAAGATCTTAATTGCCACGAAACTCGTTAAATATTATTGAATATTAAATTGCTCATTTAATTTTATTTAAAAAGATTTCCTCCTTTAAGCGAAGTTCTCGTATAGTTTTAAGAAATTGACCTAAAAACGTGTGTAACGAAAACGTGTAGCGCTCTAAACATTCTGCGCTTATAAATTTCGTTAAGACAAAATTTAAATTGAACTAAGCCTAATTTGAAAATGAAAAAGAAAAGCACGAGTAATTTTTTTTTTTAAATCGCGCTAAATTTCAAAGATTTTACGTCAGGAGGCCCTAGACGTTTCCGTACCCGTTTTCAGTCGCGTTATTTGCCCTTCATGCTTCATCATCCTTGATTTAACGATTAACGACAAATACGTATAATTTTAAACCTCGGGATAGCCGATAAGCCGATCCGCTGGCGCAGTAGTTGAAAGTTAGATCGCCGGACACGAATACTGACCAGCGATGGTAAAGTACTAAATATTACTATTATTAGAAATGTATAATACTTCTCTTCTAGAGAAGTGTACCACAAAACTTGGTAATTGTAACATGATTCTTCCCAACCAACATCATTTTACATTTGGAGCAAGGTTGCTAAACCGAATTACATACGCGATAAATAATTCCCTCGTCATTACTTCCTCTATTAGCGCTGAACTATTTTGCCAAGGCGCATGCGCTTGTGGATTTTTGTCCAACGTCAAGACAATCATGGTCTGTGGGTTGATTGCTGAGCATTTAGTATCAAACCGTTAATGAATTCACCCTAGCACGGTGCGATAGTCACCCATCTGAAGTTTGATGAGCAGGAGTGCAAACAAAACGGGATCCCTCGCCTGGGAAGAATCATGTTGCATAACTAAAGTATTAAGAGGATACATAATGTCATCCTTCTTCTATTATCCCCTTCTGCTATAATTATGTTGGTAAGCCTAACGCGATTAGAAGCCACATAGACAGATTAAGCAGGGTCTATCCTATAACGATATATTCAAATATGCACGCTCATTTTCTTGAATATTGAGTAATTACTACAAATAATTTTTGTTTTCGCGACCTTGCTTTGGAGAGTTTGGGGCAAAAAAGCAGCTGGCATGATATCTATTACCTTTTGAAAGGTAATACTTAAAATGTTTTTAATGTCTCAATTCTTAATCAAACACATTATAAGCATTAGGGAAATTAATTCTTGACTGTCTACTCTTCAAACCGAAGCTTTAATTTGAATTTTTATTATTTCTATTTTAAATATTTTTTTTTCTAAAACAAAAAAAAAACATGACAGATGTTGCGAAAATTTGCATGTTCGAAAAACAAGAACTATTTTCGGATTTACGTCACAAGCAACGGATTTAAAGGAATACTAACATGCGTACGATAATCAACTCCTAGCCCAAAGCACATTATCTAAGAACCTCAAATTTCGTAGGGCCTTTAATCTAGTAGATTCTAGATTCCAAGTGTTTTGAAATCCACGGCCATCTTTAAAAAATGGCGGACAGAAATGTAACCTACACCATCCTTTTAATATAAGTTAACGTCCGCATACCTTTCAACCGATTTCATTAAAATTCACATTACTGGTTCACTGTGCCCATATAGACGGGTTTTACAGCTTTTACCATTAAACCATCCGCCATGTTTAAAAATGGCGGCCTATAAAGTAACCAAAATCTACTGATTTGCAAATAATAATGCTTTTATATTGAATTAAACCGAAAACCAGAATTTTGTTTGCCATGATACCCAGTTTAATATGCTTAATCCGGACTGGAGGTCGCTAGTTACCTATGGCCATGTGCTCTCCCCATATCAGACGATTCTTTAAATTTAACTACACTCCCTTATGATTTAATAGTAGTCCTTTAAAACTTAATAAATGAGTGAAAGAAAATTGATACCGCAGGAATCACATTAAAAAAACCACTCCATGTAAATTATTTTAAATTTAATGTGTCTGAAAAAACGTCGTAAATATTTTAAATTTTACCTAAACCACATTTTATAGCTACTCTGTATATGTGGTATATAATTTAATGACATTAGGCTTAATAGATAATTTTTCATGGGCGTAAAATAATGCTATTTTAATGAACTGTTTCATTTTTAAATCCGTTGAGTAATTAAAAAAAATTCGAACCTATAATCGTTTGAGAAACGCTCTTGGCAATAGACCATTTTGGAAGTTACATACAGTAAAACCATCACTCAGGGGTGATTCGGCCCCCTTAGGCTGTTTCCCTCGCGCTAAGAAGCTACACTAGACGGAGCCAGAGTACGCTACACGTGGTGGGAGGCTAACAAAACTCGCACTGCCTCTAGCGGTGCTGCTTAGCGAGAGAGAGAATACCCCAATGGCGATCTCGCCAATGTGTTTCTTTCTCTGTAAGTAATTTTAGAAATGGTCCATTGAAAAACACTTGCGAATTGCGATGCAACGGAAATCTTAAAAACATTAAGATTAAACAAGGGTTAAAGGACATTTTTTTTTATTGTTTATTCCCATGTATATATAAAATAATGAATATACGAGCGTCTATGCTATGTTTTTTACAGGAATCTGCCTCTTACGCGTCTTTGTTAAGCAGATCATGACGTAATCTTGTGTGGGGAATGTAATTGGACTGACTTAAAACGTCATAAGCTTCACGGAGATGCCCAACTCGTTGGGGTACTGTTAGAGAAAACAATTTCTGCAGGGTTCCCGTCTGAAATATTCATTATTTTAATACGTTCTTTCATTTAAGGATGAAAACTATATGCCTAATCCTTACATTTAAGTCTGTAGACATTAAATACAAATTATTTATAGCTTAAAAATTCAATAAAGCAATACTTAATTGGGGGTATTTCATAACGCTACAATGTTACGGGACTATATCATAGATTTTCGCCGATTCCGATTGAGAACTCGACTCCAAACCAATTATAATGAACCTCCCCTAGTGATTCTGATATCAATAGTGTAATTTGACAAATAAAATTCGAAAAGTGTGCATAAAGAGCAAACGTACAAACCGTGCTCTTTGTGAATTATACATAAGATTTAAATGCAAACTGTTAACGGCATTTTATTCCATATTTAAATCGCTTCTCGCTAATACCAAAACCAAATATAGAGATAACTTAGTCCCTATTTTTTGATTTTAGATAATTGCAATTGCTTATTGAGTCATTATGCAAACTTGATATATTAAATATATCCGAGTGATTAATTGTCAATATTTCAAAACCGACTTCCCCGCCCCTAATCACCTTCTGAGCTTAATTTTGTGACGAGTAATTCTTTCAATAATGGACTTATGAAATTTACTTTTGTGTTAATATATAGTTAACATAAAAATACACGTAAAAAGGAAACGTAACGCGGGATACGCCCCGGTTTCCGTGCTCTGTCACGCTTACATAATGTAGGTTTAAAAATTCACCGTTGTCTCCTCCCTTCGTGTAGAAAGGAAGCTTGTAATTTGTGTTTGACAATTTGACTGAAAGCTAGTATGTTCCTATCATTAACAATACACTAACTGAGGAACTATATCTGACCAATAGCGAGAGCGAGTCCTGTATAAGAGATAGACAACGAAAAACGTACTGTTCCGCTACTATTCATTTTCGTTAATTATTGCTATAAACCGTAAACTGCATGGGTGTTTCTCAAAGTTGAAAAAATAATGTTTGGTGAAAATATGTTTCTATAATCTGTGTTAAACAAACTTGCAGTAGACTATAGTCTTTTAGGATTCGAAGAAACCCAGCCCACCGGGTTATATTGGGTTGTATTGGGTTGTATTGGGTTATATTGAGGTTATATTGGGGTATTATTGGGTTATATAGGGGTTTTATTGGGTTATATTGGGGTTTTATTGGGTTATATTGGGGTTTTATTGGGTTATATTTTGGTTTTATTGGGTTATATTTTGGTTTTATTGGGTTATATTTTGGTTTTATTCGGTTATATTGGGGTTTTATTCGGTTATATTGGAGTTTTATTCGGTTATATTGGAGTTTTATTCGGTTATATTGGAGTTTTATTCGGTTATATTGGGGTTTTATTCGGTTATATTGGGGTTTTATTCGGTTATATTGGGGTTTTATTCGGTTATATTGGGGTTTTATTCGGTTATATTGGGGTTTTATTCGGTTATATTGGGGTTTTATTGGGTTATATTGGGGTTTTATTGGGTTATATTTTGGTTTTATTGGGTTATATTTTGGTTTTATTCGGTTATATTGGGGTTTTATTCGGTTTTATTGGAGTTTTATTCGGTTATATTGGAGTTTTATTCGGTTATATTGGAGTTTTATTCGGTTATATTGGAGTTTTATTCGGTTATATTGGGGTTTTATTCGGTTATATTGGGGTTTTATTCGGTTATATTGGGGTTTTATTCGGTTATATTGGGGTTTTATTCGGTTATATTGGGGTTTTATTCGGTTATATTGGGGTTTTATTGGGTTATATTGGGGTTTTATTGGGTTATATTGGGGTTTATTTTGGTTTTTTGGATTTTAATTGGTTTTTATACTTAGGAGTTGCGGGAATCGCAGTCACTGCTTAACAAAAAATCTTAAAATGTTTCATAATAAATATTATTAAATCATACTTTAAAGATCTCTAAAAATAAATTAAATAAAAATTGAGATGGATTTTATTAAGTGAGTGGGTTCTTTATGATTTGTTAAAACCCAATAAAGCCCGTGGGTTTTTTAGACTGGGTTTCATGGATTCGAACCCTGTATACTCCTAGTAACAGTGGTAATAATTATTTGTAGGACTTAATAAACTACCATGTTCATGCCATACCCGCTTTTAACTAATACTTAATGTTAATTTTGTTTATGAATCCAATGACTTAAAATTTAAAACCTTTTTTTTTCTTCTAATTTTGAAGAATTCTTTCGCCTGTCATTGATGAATTAAATTTCTTTACAAATATTTCTTGAGAATGTAATCTTAATTTTCTTCATTCATGAGAATAACTGATGATGATATTCTCAACATTAAACTAGGGATTTTTTTTTCTTTTTAATGTACGTAGTAGCTTTCGAATTTCGGATAGCTTAATAAAAAATATGTGTGTCGAGTTAATAGCGGGCAATAAAAACAACACCTTTTAATGTCCCAAAACATTGCTTTTTATTTGTTAGTTTAGTTATAAATTTGCATATTTCGAATAAACCGGAAAGGCCTAAATTCCCTAGTTCATTTCCTAAGAGTATATTTTACGAGCGCGTCAGAGTGGAAATCCCACGACGACGACGACGACGACGGCAAAAACTTAATGAGAGATTAAAAAGATGGGCGTGATTAAAGTTCGGGCTTATTTATTTTTTATTATTATTCTTTTAATATTTATACGAATATTATGTTATTTGAAACGTGTGAAAACATTACATTTGTAAAATGTGTAACGCGTATATCCTTGGGCTAAGTATGATTTATCAATGAAAAGACATGGAGTAGACATATTTGTAAAAATATTTCATCTTAGCGTCTTAATTACAACATTTAAATATTTGACTCCACCGGAAATGGGTGCCATTAAAATATATCAATTTTCTCGTGACTAACCGTTCACGTAGGTTTAAACTAATTCCCTTTAATTGCTTATATACCTTCTTTAATATTGTATACATAGACGCTAGTTATAATTTTAATACGTTCTTTCGAATTTAAAGAGAAATGTTTTATATTTTAAAACTAAAAGTAAGATATCGTGGTGGTTTTCAGAAGTAATTTGTTTTCAAACGGGTATTTCTATATCGTGTTTTAGATATTGACCTGAAAACTTATTGAAGAAAATTCGAATAGTCCCCTAGACTTTGATCACTTCTAGGTATTTCCAAATTTCAAAAGAAGTCGTACGTGTTAAGTCAAATTTGAAAATGTATCGGGCCAAATCAAGCTTACGTGATGTCCAGCGTGCCGGACGTTTTCATACACGTTTCTTGACCAATTTGTTAAATTCTCTAATATACAAGTTATTTCTGATAATTCAGAAATAAATTTAAAGATGTTTGTTCTTAAGGTCAAACTTGATTGGAAAGTGTCAAGAAACATGGTGTCTACAACGTTTATTTACGGAGATATGTGCTCGCAAACATTGACTGGCCCCCAAAACAAGACTATTGAAGGTTGATGTATCTTAATCCACACTTCTGACTATTTCCTGCGGTTTTAGGGGCCAATCAATGAAGGGAAGCCCATATCTCTGTAACTGAATATTGCAGACCCCATTTTCTTTAACCCTTTTCACGCAATTTGACCATGAGAACACAACCTTCAATATATGACAGACTTGTCACTTATCAGAAACACCCTGCATGCGACCGTGGCTTCTCAATACTAATACGAATAGTAAACATTTTTACAAATTGCGATTCGAGTATGACAGCTTTGTCACATCGACCACCTATCGTATGTTAATTTAGTATATGCAAATATGTGGCGTCTACGCGTTTGACCTCGCCGCGCTAAAGAATATTATTAAGAAAGTTTTTGTTAATTTTATTCCGGCGCCTTGGGCATCTAGTTAAAAAACAATTTGCAAAGGCTTAGGTTTAATTACTATGTTTAGGGTAAGATTCGAGAGGACGGACACACGCGAACGCAATTATAAACGACTTTTCTATCACATTATCATTAATACCTCATCACCTGCAATATAGTTGGTTTTTAAATCGATATCAATTAAAATGATTGATATTTTAATTTTTCAGGAAGGTGTTCGACCGGTCGAAATATGTCGCTTAGATATTAATATTAATTACTTTAATTCTAATTTAATTCAAAAATTAACGGAAAAATTACTTTATCACGGGTTATTAAGTTGAAACCAATTATCGTTAAGGCGTTTTTGGTCCTTGCTTTTAACGATAATGGCTAGGCGACACGCCACAATTGGCTAGCCCATGCCATAATGAGCTTGTCTCCTATAGCCATCAATGTGTGTGTTATATATCAAATAGTGCAAATGATTATTATATATTTCTAATATTTATTAGGCGTGGAATTCCGGCAGATGGATTTCACGCGGAGAAAAGAAAAAACACAACAAATTCCATCCTGGGTGATTTTCCAATGTTTTTTTAATCCGCGGCTATACAAACATTGCCTTATTGGTTTCGGAAATGGATTCTGATATCTCTTTAAGAAAACCTTTTCGTTTCCGCGAAGTCTTAATTTACGATTGAATTTACATGATTTTAATGGCCCTATAGTTTAAAACGTCACTTAGCCACGTATACGACACTTGGCAGGGCACGTGCAAAAAACGATGGTCGAGAGAGAGCAACGATTTCTTAATAAAACCAAACAGAAGTATATGGTACTTCTTTTCGAGAGAAGTGTGCCACAAGGCGGCTCGGTAGTTTTAACAAGATTCTTCCCAACATAATTTTACATTTTATTTAGCAAGGTTACTAAACCCTCATCATGACTCTATTAGCGCTTAACTATTTGCCAAGACGCATGCGCTTGTGGACTAATTTTTGTCCCACGTCAAGACAATCACGGTTTCTGGGTTGATTTCTGAGGATTTAGTAAATATCAAACAGTTATAGAATTCACCCTAGCGCGGTGCGATGCCCATTTGAAGTTTAATGAGCAGGAGAGCAAACAAAAAGGCTCTCTCACCTTGGAAGAATCATGTTACATAACTAAAGTATTAGGAGGATACAGAGTGCCATTCTTCTTCTATTATCCCCCTTCTGCTAAAACCAAGCGCGACTTATTTTCAAATTAATAACATAAATGTGAGGATATCAAAGATATCTCCTAACAAAATGTAGCTATAGGGATGTACAGTACATCGTGTTGTTGTGTAATTTCAAAGGAGGAACGAAAACTATGTCAGTTTGTGAACTTATCGCGTCATAAAGCATTGAGTTGGGACATCACTCACACCAACACTAAAATATTTCAACCTTTTTCGGTCCATTTCTCTCTAATGACTTGATGTCCGTAATTAAAACCTTGGATTATGGAAGAACCCTCGAGGATCTTCTTTTTCATCTCTAAAGCTTCCTGAAATCAATATAATCCTTGTTTCATAAATTCTGAGAAACTAATTACCATATTTATCTAATTCCTCTTAAAAATATGGTAATTATTTAATTTTACTGACGCAACTTGCCTTCGGTTATCGGTTAAGCTTATATAAATTCGTAACAAAATCGCTGAATTTCAACTTTTTCCGATTTTATCTCATCTTATAATGCAAGATTTCAAGAACTAATATATATCCTGAGAACGTTGAATGGTGTAATGTCTGGATCTAGTTTTTTTTTCGTAACTTGACCGCCATATTGGAAACCCATGATCAATAGTCATAGCCTAAGATGGTTATTCGTAAGTTCTCTGGTCTCATATATGTTCATAATGTAACCCTCATATGCAGATACTGATAAAATTGTAACGTTTATGTCGAGTGCTTTTAATCATACGATATAGACAAAAAAGGCTTCAATCAGGACTGTACAATGTTCCAAAACATATATAGTCTGTTTCTGATAAGTCTCTCTTAAATTAAGGGGGATGTTCTTTGGGTGCACGATTTTGAGTCGAAAATGTAACTTTTATCTCCATTTTGCCACAATGGACACTGTCTTCGAGTTAAGATTGTCGAGAGTATTTTACGGATGGCCCCTTAAATTTTATTTAGAAACTAAAGGACAATTATTTCTAATTAAATTAAGGGATTCTCCATAAAACACTTAAATCATAACTCAAAAAAATTGGCCCGAGATGAAAAATGTCATAGATGTTACATTTTCGCCTCAAAAACACCCAAAGAACATCACCCTTAATTTATGCCCGACTTGTCAGAAATACCCTGTATGTATTTCCGAACAACCTGAGAGACAACTAGAGTGTAAAGTCCCTGTGAATTGATTAATTGTTTATGGACAGATAAAGAGACACTTGTTTTATAACTTGTTGAGTAAACTGTATTAATAATATATGCTAATGTAACGATTGTTTATCAATATTGAAAGATAACCGCATAGTGCGCTTGAACGCGCCACCTCCCAGATGCTCTTTGATGCTATCTTTGCAATTCTGCTGACGCTTAAATTTAGCGTTATATCTTGATGACGTTAAGTCGCCTTTAATATCATTTTGCTTCTTGCCCAAAGATGGGTCCTCTTGGCCAGGAAAACCAAAAAAGCAATAGTATGATGGTATGGGAATTCGACTCTTTTGATAAAGTATGATTAAAATGTATTATACAAGTGACGGCTTAATTGACTATATAGATGTAGTTGTATTTAATTGGTTTTCGTTTGTTAAAGGCCAAGGACTTTATCACGGTTTGATAATAAGAACGTGAATTGTTATTTATATTTTGGCCTGCAGTATAGTCACGATATATTTAGACTTGTCAAGAAAGAATTTACTGTCTATCCCTAAACAGTCTGAACCGCGTTTACGTTAGGCCTAAGTGTAGTCATGCGATATCGCCACTGTTTTTGGTCATTGTACTTTAGTTACATTCATAATATACCTAATCGCGGGTTCGTTCTTTGAAAGATAAAATAAAGAAGTTTAATCAATTTCGTGGAAAGTTGAATTAACCGCGCTTTGGTTGCCATCTAAGAGCAATTCTTTGCTTTTCAAATTAAAAAAAAAAGAAAAAATCCGTGGCAATTCTGATACGTACAAAGCAGAAGGGGATAATAGAAGAAGCGTGACACTCTGTATCCTCTTAATGGTTTTGTTATGTAACATGATTTTTCCCAGGCGATGGATCCCGTTTTGTTTGCTCTCCCGCTCATCAAACTTCAGATGGGTAACTATCGCATCATGGGGTGAATTCTATAACTGTTTGGTTGTACTAAATCCTCAACAATCAACCCACAAATCTTGATTGTCTTGACGTGGGACAAAAATGTACAAGCAAATAACTAAGCGCTAATAGAGTAATAATGAGGGAACTATTTACAGCGTATGTGATTCGGTTTAGTATAACCTTTCTCCAAATGTAAAATGATTTTGGGAAGAATCATATTACAGTTAAATTACCCAGCTTTGTATTACACTTCTCTCGAAGACAAGTATTATATAATTCTGGTAAAAGTCACACTCAAGCATAGCGTGTTGATTCTAAAACAGTCAATTGATTTCCTATGGCCCTTTTAAAAACCTTCGTACCTTCAAAAATTGTATACTTATTCAGTTTCCATGTATGTTTGAGAGAAAAAAACCTGAATGAAGTGTGTTATTATGTAACTTAACACTCTTGGTAAGATTGAACTAGTTCAAGTACGGCGCTACAGTCGCGCAGGCATAATCTTGGCGCCATCGGAATAACTTTTAGTATAAACAAAAATTCAATTAAACAGGAAACATTCAAGCCTAAATGATTTAAACTTTGAAAATTGACGCCTCTGATATTAAAAAGGTCTCGTATAATTATTCTTAACTGTATTTATTTTGTTTGATGTTTTTATCTGTAATCAAAGTATGCGGGGTGCGTGTAACATTAGCTTATTTTCGCGCTAAGTATATATATACATATACGTCATTGGGCAGCTTGGCGTGGAAAGTTTCTAAATCTTAAATAGAAGTTCTAAATGATTGTACTTCAAAGTTATGATTAGAATCGCGGAAGTATATAGTTAACGATGTTATTTTTTTCTTCTTTCCTCCATTTCAACCTATTTAGTAAAGCAAAAGTTAAACTTATTGGTTAAAATATGTGAAGGAAAATGTGAGGTATTGATTTAAATCATTATAACATGAATGTTTATCATGTGTAAGTAACAGGAATCTTATTGTTCAAAATTTAACAACTGAAGTAACAATATAATTTTGTTTTATTTCAAAAGAGCGTATAAAGTAACGAATATTTAGAAATTGAAACCATGTATAAATTTACATTTTTAAAGATAATTCGAGCATTTAACTTCAGTTCTCTTTCTATAGATTAAGAGTTAAGCCTAAGTGTGAAGCAGACAGGATTTTGATTCGAAATTCTATTGGATGATTATTATCACGTGGCAACGTTTTCCCTTGTTCCGCTTCACACCCTCAGGGCCGGAAATAAGAAATAATGTTTATAGGTCCTGTGTCCAGTGGTACCCCTATTGGAAAAATTATAGGACATTGTCCACTGGAGTGCCCAAAAACTGCGTCGCGTCTTCATAGTCAAGCTGTCAAAACGTGTGGAAATATTTACTGGTCAACCGTCCAGTGACCCCCTTAGTTTTTAAAAAATTTATGGGACAATGTCCAGTGTCCTGTGCTTATTTCCGGCCCTGTTCACACTTAGGTTTACGCTTCTTCCTGTTCGTTAATCGCTCGTAGAGATTCTTCAAAAACGCCATCTATTTTTTAAATTAGAGACTGCACAATCACAGTTCATATATTCTTGGGTGCATTAAATATTTTGCATTTCGAATTAATTTTGAGCCTTGAAAATATCGCGTGTTGAAGCGCAACTTTCATATACGCTGTGCAATAAAATAATTTAATATAAATATAAGACTATTCGCTACATCGCGTTATTGGTTTAAATTAAAAGTTGCTTGGTCTAATTTCATACCCTGTGACTTCAAAACAAAGTTAAATGCCATACCATTTGTTTCAAATCAATAACTGTATACTATGCTTACCAATTTTCATTTCCGTGCTTGCGCATTACGATTATGAGGGGCTAAACTGCACAGATTACTCGTAATTAAGGGCTAGTAGCACACGAAACAGTATACATCGCAATGCGATTGGTAACCTTATAATCAAGGGATGTCGGGCTTGGTCTGTTTTTTCGTTTTTAATTAAAAGAACGTATAAAGTAATGAATATATCAATTGGAACCATGTTTTTATCTTCAATATTAAAGAAATTACAAGCAATTAAGTTGCCTTACGCGTTAGGCTTCTCCGAGAAGCACTGGGGACTAACCCCATTGATGAATCCGTCATCTAATAGGGGTAGTCTCCAGTGCTTCGCGAGGAAGCCTAACGCCTAGTATAAGTTACGGAAACTTAATTGCTTGTATTTTCTTTAAATTGTAGATAAAAACATGGTTCCAATTGATACATTCATTACTTTATATAAGCTTTTTCGATTAAAAATAAAATTCTAACCCGAACTAGGTCTGTCCCTTTAAGATAAGGTCTCTTGATAAAATTCCAGTTCATTTAGTCTAATTATAAGATTATAATTGCACCTTTTAAAAAAATTAAAAGGTTTATTAACTTTATTTCTTGCAATTGAAACCCCTTAAAACAAAGGGTCAGATTTGAATATTACTACCCCTTAAACACTGCAGGTATACTGGTCTCTAATTATCCAGTCCAAGAAAGGTAAACAACTTTAGCTTCATATTGAAGTAGAAAAATAAATAACAAAACAATTAAAAGGTCTGAGAAATAAGTTAATTAAGTCTGATTTTAAAGCGGAAAGAAAACCAACTTTTCTTTAAACTTAGACCGGCTGATCAATCTTTGAAAATTTCTAATACGTCACCTTAAAGGGTTAAAAATAAATACGGAAGTTGATTTCCATGTTTAATGATGAAATCGTAAAGCGCGTACACCAAGAGTTTTTCGTAATCGTAATCGCAACTCGTATCGTGATTTATACATAATAGAAAGTTTAAGAAATAGACCGAAAATGTGCGTATAACGTTGCAAGGTGTAAGATCTTTGCAGCTATATATCTTAAACTCTCTAACGCGAAAGAAACACCGTGAAAAAAAAATACTTATAGATTTTGAAGTCGACAACTTTATATAAAGGCGCTATAGCGATAAAAGCAAATTTTGTTTCATAATCACGCAAGGTTAATTATGTGAAATTGGATCCTGTCGGGCGGAAACGCGGGGCTCCATATACATGAGAAACTTTTTGTCAATTCTCGTATGATTTTACAAGTTGCCAATCTCCATAATAGTTTTAATCTTACTTAAATAGTAAGCGCTATATAAATTGTACTTATTAATAAAAATGAATCAATTATTTAGAAATTTTCCCAGCCATAGCGAAAAGGCACGCGATTATAAGCAAAATTAAACAAGTACTAAAGTTGCCGTTAAACATAACCGCTTCTTATTTGCGGGAAATTTTCATGGAAATGTTTTAAAATAGAGGGAAATTTCTCCATGAAGAGGAACTTAATAAAATACTCGAATTATCTGTCGTCGATAATACATTTCTTTTTTATTTATTAACAAATAGAAATCTGAAGATTTATTAAATAATTTTCGCTTAGAGAAAGGTCATTTGTTAAATTAATTGAATTTACATTGAATTTGATATTAATAACGTCATAGAAACTATTTTAATCGCGGCCATCTTGGAAAATGGCGGTCGGATAACTTACTAAAACGTCCTGATGCCAATGAAGAAAATATTTTATTAGCTTTATTTTCACAGTACACAAATTAAACTCCAATATTAATAAATATAATTGATATTTACCTTTTCTTTTTAAAATATTGGGGAATTGGTAATTAAACAAAAATAGATTCAAGGTAAAAGGCGTTCTTGTTGAAAGGGTGCGTGTATTTCTTCTTGCCAAACAGGGATATAATCTTACAAGGGTAATATAACCCTTCCAGGGTTTGAAAATTAAAAAACTAATAGTTAATTACCCAGAACTTTATAAGTCTGTCTAGCATTTTTATCAGTAAGAATGATTTAAGAGCGAGATAATTTTGCACCTTGAATCTTTCTGCATTCCACTTTTTGCACTAAACGGTCCGCCAAAATTAATTAATTATACCGAGGCTTGTTTTGTTGTTATTAACTATAGTGCAAGCCGTACAAATTTCGCTATATAACCAGTTTGTTATATTAAATTTAAATATAATTAAAAGACGACGCATGCACTTTCTCTTGAAGTTCCCAAAGCGTTCCGCGCGTTAATTATATACGATTAAATGTTTTTAAAACGGGGTTTCAAAATTGTTACTTTTTCTTGTTTCAACTGTAATCTCAAGAGTAGAGAGAAATCGGTTAATGACTTTGATATTAGACAATAAATAGCGCGTAGAGACGCTACACTCACGGCTAACCCTTTCCCTGCGTTAGTGTTATCATAGTGCAAAAATTAAGTGTCAAAATTTCAATGTAAAAAGGACCATATCACGTGTAAAAATTACCGTTAACGTTATATCGTTTACAACAATTGTTAATACAACTGTAATTTTAATCGCTCAAATTGGACATCTGAAGCTTTTTGGGTCAAAGAATGTGAACAAACAATTATAACGCTTGATTTCGTTACGTGATTTTCATTATTCATTCAACGTTGACAAATTTATACTCAAGAACCCATATAGAACCTTTCGAAAATAAGTCAAGAGAAAAGAAGTAAGATGGAGTGGTTTTGTGATGGGCGACCTGCAAAAATTAAAGTCTCCCACTCTGCCAGTATACCTTGCGCTCGTTTGTACCCTTTGGTAGGCGATTGTTAAATGCTGCCACGTAGCGCCATTTTATTTGTATGAGAACTGGCTTAGCCACAGGGAGGCATCCTCGACGTTTACGTACCGTCGGACCCAACCGAAACGCTAAGCATGCTGGGATGACTTCATTACCATAGATGGGGGTACAGACTGCAAAGTTATAGGTACTACTCCATCCCTCTCTTCTTCAAGAAATATGTGCGCGGTTTCGGTCTGAGTTTTCGGTCTTTGGGCTGTTTTGTAGCGGTATATCTGTGTGATTTTTGAGCCTGAAACATTTTTCAACACTGTCATCCTCCGTCACTATTTTGCAATAGAACCTGGTATAGCGAGACGTCCTTTTGAAACGTATTTGTCTGTTAGCTTATTGCGTGTTGCCAAAATGTAGTCTGGAAGAAAAACACGAAACTTACTAAAACGCGACGCGACTTTAGCGATGCAAATTCCGTACCTGTGCCAACTTCTTCCGTCGGCGCTTGCTTCTCTCGTTACCTTCTGTCTCTTAATAAGGGATTCGCCAAGTGATGTATGGGAGAAACCATCGCTAATTCGCTACTGCGTGTCAATGCAGTCAGCTATCTTTAACATATTCCACCATCAATCAAACTGAATCCAACCATAGAACCTTAGACTTTGACTCTATAGAAAACACCGCTTTTCCAAGGGAGTTTTGTTCATTCTAAGATTGAATTTTGATACCGTGAAGACCGAGATTGTTCGAGGTCTGATAGAATGACAAATTGCGTTTAAAGTTGGAAAGTATTTTTAATATTTAAATAATTTTTTTTCTTTTCATCATGGGTGGTAACGCTTGAGAACACAAAGTGCACTTTGCGAAATCTTCCTATTTATTTTGTTTTAATTTGACTAACGTTTTGTTAGAAGTGACGCAATCATATATAACTTTGTCACAATTCAGAAAACGGCTAGGCGGTTCAATTTCCAAGTTTAACGGAAAATATTTTCTTATTTTATTTTCGATGGTTTAAATTATGGTTCTGAATTGATAAAAACAACGTTAAATTAATCAAATGAACCTTTAATAATTGTCATTATTCCCCTGATTATATTCTATAGAATTTTCGAGCTGTAATCATTAGAGTTTAAGATATTTGGTTAAAAACGTGTACGGAAAACACGGCGCTCTAGCCTAGTATAATATCAAAGTTTTTGGCGCGAGAAAAATGACCCGCGTTTTTTTCAATTTTCATTATAAATTAAGCTTAACTGTACACGGTTCTCCGTTCAGTTACTGAAGTTTCTCAAATAACTGTCAGAAAATATTAAAATTAGCTGATATTAAATTATGTGTAATTATCTCTTTAAATCATTTAAGAAATCAACCAAACTTAATTTGAAGTTTTTCTGGCGCCATCAAAATCAAAACTTTGAAAGATCTTACATTTCTTATCCAATCAATTTCTTTAAAACTTTCCTTGTTTAGTCCTTTACGCCTGGAATGCGTGGCGCCATCTACCACAAATAGGCCAATTTTAAATATTAAATAGAGGAAGAAATCACTGAATTTCGGAATTCTAAAAATCCCTAAAATGTTTAAAGTTTTAATTCGAAATAAACCTGATCCAAAATTTAACAATAACTATTCCAAATTAACGGTTCAAAATTAATTCACGCCTATAACAATATTCTTGTTAGTTCCTATTAATAATTTCCAACGAAAGAAGTATTACATCACAATCGTTTTAATCACGTTTTACAGGCGGTGATTTATAATTTTTTTTTGGCACATACATAAAAATCTATCCAATGAAGTTAAGCTAAATTATGAAATTTTTCCTTGTTTAATATAATTGCCCGAAACCCTGTATATAAATGTTTTTTTATTTTCTTATTTTAAGTTAAGCAACTTTGCTAACAATTTGTTGTAATTGTAATAAATCAACTCAGGGCCGTCAACTTTATAAAAATATATATATATAAATTTTTTACAATGGAACTAAACTAAATAAGGTAGAGGGGGTTGTATAACAATTCTTATAGTTATTTTGGCTGGCGTCGAGTTCCTTTATGATCTCTCAGAGGAGGAAAGAGAGAGAATTACTTCTCTTTTATTATTTTTGTTTTCAACTATATCGTTCTAGCGTTCACTTTGAAGCGAGTAATAATAAATTTCTTAAAAGTTTATATTCCATTGTTGATAATAATAGGTTGCCCCCCCTCTTCATCGCCTCCCCCTCCCCGGGAATGTTAAAACTTGAGAAAATAGTGTGGAGAAGTTCTCGGCTTCCATTTATCGCGAGCCCATTAGCTCTCAGCCTCCATGCATTTTATAAAATCAGAAAGGACAGACAGAGCAAGCGTTTTAAAGTGAGGCTGAATTAATATTAAATCTGTTTCTTTTGTAGAAATTAATTTAAATCGGGTCTGTTCTAGCTTCTAGTAATTCACGCGAACTATAATCGCTGAAGTTTGTTCGCTCAGACGTTAACTTGCGTTCATGTATTTTTTATACCACTTGAGTTTTTGTAATTTTAGTGTTAAGTGACTTGAAATCACTTAAAATTAGATTTTTTTTAATTTGAAGTGACGTGAAATCATTTGAATTTTTTTTACTAGATTTATATTGTTTATTCTAATGGAAGTGACGTGAAACCACTTGAATATTTGTAATTTTAATGTGAAGTGATTGTGATTTATCGATCGAGTGACGTGAAACAGCTTTAAATTTTGTATTTTCGTGATGGAATAACGTGAAATTCCTTCCAATTCTTTTAATTTCACGATAAATTGACGTGAAATCACTTCATTTTCTTGTAATTTTGTCACATGAAGCTTCGTCATAAGCTTATTAAGTTACGTCCCCATAATTGAGAATAGCCTGTTAAAACGCAAAACCAAAATTGGTAAAGTATATTGGAAAACATTTTTAAAAATTAGAAATTGATTTAAAGTATTATAAGTAATAATTTTTCACCGTCCCTTTCTAGTAGGCGGGTGAGAGAAACGTCGGAAGGGGGAGGTAGGTTAAGGGGGGGATAAAGTTTTGGAAATTTAGGGTGTTTCGGATATGTAGTCGCGATTGCCTAGCTGGCCTTTCATTTCCAAAAGCCTCCTCCTTTGCAAAATCCTCCTCCTAGCTCTCTCAAATTCTAATCCCCCCTTTTGCTTCTATTCTCCAACGTTGTTAACTCTAGTAGTTGGCATTCGGAACCCCTCTTTCATTATTATGGATTCGGAACTGCGGCAGCATTCGCTACGCCGTCTTATATTTACGACCTATTGTGAAAAGCCGAGTTCGGCCCGGGACCAGTTATAATGTTTACGCTGTATAATATTATATAATACATATGTATAACTAAAGTAATTCGCGAAATCTGGCTCGTACATTTTAGCTATTCCCGAAACTTAACTTCCACCCCCCTCCTACCTCCCTTTTAACTTCAGTTTCGGAAATTGGGAACCTAGGATATAAACTAGACCCGGGGACAGATTAGGGGGGCTGGAAATATTCTTTCCCCCGGACGTAGAAGCTCTATCTCTAAGCCTTTACGAGTGTAGCGGATCGTTGGAACTAGGTGCACGGAGCATGTCCGACCCGGGGCCGGGAACTCCGAAAGGTGTACCCCCTTTTTCCCAGGCTCGACCAATCGTGGCCGGCTCATTTTACTCGTGGTCCAAGGAACTTGTCCGAAAATATCCAGCTAGCTTTAATAGGTTCCCACCCCCTTTTTAAGATGATTGTTCCGGACTTTGGAAATATACACCCGGTATTTACTTTTTATTTCTTTCAAACATCCGCGTCTCTAAGCGGGCAGACTGGCAATTTGCCTCGATTGCCGCTGCCTCTATATTGACTCGGCTTCTAAATTTTCTAAAAGCCGAGCTGAATAATATCTCTTTTTCTTTTATTTAATGGCAAGAAGTTCTTTTAACTCTTTCGTAATAAATTGTACCCTTACGGAAGTGGAAAAGTTTCTGTCCCATTAACGAACTAAAGTCGTTAACGCCAATTATACGATAACAATAATATCAACTTCGTACGTGGCTGTATAGTTAGCTAGCTGACTGACGTGTTGTAAAATTTATATCAATATATAAAAAAAGTTATATATACACGAGTCTTTAAAAAAAAGGGGGGGGGGGTTTGAATAAGCTATATAATACTATACAGGTCAGCCTACGAATTAAGATATAGGGTTTCATTGGCTATTAAATTATATTGGGGAAGCTACTCGCGTTTGTCAATAAGTAATTTATTAGATAAATTCAAATAACTTATAGATAGTTTTCACACATGGAGGATTCATACCATTTACACCAGGAAGCCGGGCTATCTGGAGGACAAAAGCAGACGGGTTTTTGTCCTCCAGATAGCCCAGACTCCTGGCGTAAATGGTATAAATCCTCCATGTGTGAAAACTATCATTGCAATTCATAGTTTACAGGCATGGAGGCTTGATACCATTAACACTAGGAGACCAGACGAGCGTAAAATCGTCTGCTATTTTACGCATTAAGTCGCCCAGTCTCCTTGTGTTAATGGTAGGAATCCTTCATGCCTGTAAACTATGCATACACGGATTAATCTACACTCCAACAGCGTTTAGTTTTCTCGTTTAAAACATCGTCAAAGCGCTCCCTTTGAAAACTTCCCTGGCAGACACGTCTTGCAAGTTTTAAAACATCGGTGCTAGAAAAATATGTAAACGCTATAGCGCCGCGGAGAGGGCAACAAAAAATGTATAAAGAACATAGTCTATGATATATATTGTAAATATTATAGCTAGCAGTTGTTAAAGTTAAGGGGTTATATGGTAGCCCTTGGAAGAGCTGCTGGAAGCTGCTGGGTTGTAAATTTCCATTTTAATAGCGCGTGCTAAGAGAGAAAACTCCGTCTGATTCGGGTGTCTAGACTCGCTAACGCCCATCCCCCAAAACCCCTTTTAGTTCTTGGTGCAGGGTGGGCCAGTCTCCAGCGCCAAAGTCACTCGGCAAAGTTACGTATAAACCATAAAACTTTACGGTCTTCCTGTTTATAAACTCCAATGTGGAATAATGGCGTTGTCTCGTTCACCCAAATTGAACGCGGCTTTATACAGTACTTACGTGGAAGCTATACAATGCGTATATTTACTTGTTTAAATCATTACTATATAGTCACTTTGAAATGAAGGACCTTATTGGAAGTTAACTTACTTAGTACGTTCGGAGAGATTTGAGATTATGCTAAGTTTAATCATTTTCGGTTTAATTGAACGCCAATAGAGCTATCTCAGAAACCTTAGCATGACGTCACCCATGCTATTTGCCCATAGAATAAAAGCGGTACCAAATATGGCCGCCAACTGCCAAAGCTAAGGCCGTGACGTTTTACCTAGGCACTGACGTCACAACTGAGATAGCTCAATTGTTTACTCTGCCAGCATCCATCTGTTAAAGAAAGCGTTCTCGAAAATAAATTTTGTGCATAGCTGCATTGAAAAACGTATTTCACTGATTTTGGTTGGTGAATAACCGATGAAGTTAACCGCGTGTTCTTGTTGCGTTTCTGGCAGCCATTTTAAAAGATGGCGGCGTATTCACATTGAAAATCAAACATGTGCCCGTATTATCCATTAATATAATGTCAGCGAATGGAACCTTTATTTCAACCGCTGAAATAGTGAAATCAAAAATATTTACAAAATTACTGCAGATTGAAACATATCTTTAAAGAGTGGCTTAGTCCATTTCTGCCTACGCATTGATTAAAGTCAGTCGGGACTTTGACTTTTGTAGCTATTTGGAAAATGCACCCTGAAACACCTTCCAAAAATTAACGTGTACCGATCTTGATATGATTGACCTTCTAAATGCCTGAAATCTACACCAAAGGTTTCATATTAAATTTCTACCTATCAGAGAAAAATTTCAAGAACCTCTTTTGGGTGCACGCTCGCTCGCAGCTGGCTCAGATGCTGACGAATATAACGTGAAAATATACACTGAGAGAAAAAATCGTAGTTTTAACAAATATTATTCATGTTAAATTTACGTAAACACTTGTCATGACGATTTCACTGCAAATCATCGTGTTTTATGCAGACCCACCTTTAGTTATTTCCACGTGACTAACAGTATTTAATGAATAACGTTTAAGACCTATACTTTTAACACTAAGGCTTGTCGTTTCCGCAAAATAACCCTAGTATGTTCTACATGAGGATTGATTTTAAGAAAACACATGCTAAGATGTGTCAATTTTACTTGTTATCGGTATTTTTACATGAAGTCTGTATTTAAGACTTTACTGAAAATACCTGTTTTTTAAAGGAATACTTCCCGTTTTTACAACCGGACCAACATAAATTCGTTGAAAACGATTCATACATGTACTTTTAACAGTAAGGCTTGTCGTTTCCGCAAAATAACCCTAGTATGTTCTACATGAGGATAGATTTTAAGAAAACACATGCTAAGATGTGTTAATTTTACTTGTTATCGGTATTTTTACATGAAGTCTGTATTTAAGACTTTACTGAAAATACCTGTTTTTTAAAGGAATACTTCCCGTTTTTACAACCGGACCAACATAAATTCGTGGAAAACGATTCATATATGTACATTTAACAGTAAGGCTTGTCGTTTCCGCAAAATAACCCTAGTATGTTCTACATGAGGATTGATTTTAAGAAAACACATGCTAAGATGTGTTAATTTTACTTGTTATCGGTATTTTTACATGAAGTCTGTATTTAAGACTTTACTGAAAATACCTGTTTTTTAAAGGAATACTTCACGTTTTTACAACCGGACCAACATAAATTCGTTGAAAACGATTCATGCTTGTACTTTTAACACTAAGGCTTGCCGTTTCCGCAAAAAAGAATTAATCCTGCTTAATTAATTGAGATATAATATATATATATATAAGATGCCCCTTATATATTCATTTTAAGAGATATTTCAATGATTTGTGGAAAGTCTTTTCGACCGGCACACAAATAGTAGCGTGAAATAAACCTTTTAAAGGGAGGGTGAAGTGGGAAATAAGTTATTTTTATCGATTATTCTACTAGTAATAAGACCTATCTGCATAGTGAAACATCCAGGAAATACCTCTGAATGATTTTAAAAATAAAAATGGATTCAGATTTCATCAATAATTTTAAATAAGCCCCTCCGATCAATCGCGTAACGCTCTGCCTTTCAGTGAACAAAAGTTACGTGGCACGCTCTATTTCGAGCATTATTTAGCACGAGATATGATAAATGTTGCGTGTAATGTAATAACCGTAGCACGCGACATTGAGCGCGTGACCTGGAAGTTTTGTTCGCTATATGCAGGATAGGCTCGAGGATAGGTCTTATAATTAGTAGAATCGATTAAAAATCACTTCATTTTCCTCTTCAGCCTCCCTTTAAGGCCAGTGAAAGTCCCTGCTAACATGGTTTACGATAACATCCCTCCTTCCAAGAATCTAAACAAAAGCTCTTGCTAGTTAGTCCTTCGCTTCTCAGGTGTGGGTTTTTTAGGGGAATATCTTCAAAACCACCATAGAAGCGAAATCACGGAAGATCTCCAACGCAACTATAGAAGCGCTATTTCATCGTTACAAACCCCCCACTAGGGTTGAGCAAGGAGTGAAGCCTAAGAGATCAGGAGGTTGTGGTGAAACGTATGAAATAGAGAATTTGTAAAAAATAACAAAATAAAAAAGTAGCATCGGAACAAGTTGAACAACAAACAAAGTAAACAAAAAATAATAAATCTCGAAAACGGGAACATTCACTTAACCGTGATTTGACAATTTTAACTTTCTGTTCGTCTTACTTTTTCAAGAAATACCTATGACAAGTTAAAATTTATTTTCCTTTGACTGTCTCGCCAACACCGAAACAATAAATTTCCCTTTTATATGTTTTTTTATACAAATTAAATAGTTTGCTTATTTTTACTTTTGGGCGAAATTTGACGGAATAAATTTTGCTCTTATCCGGCAACAACTTCGAATAGTTATGACTTTTGTTGTTGTTGTATAACGGGTATTAAAAATTATTAAGGGTTTTACTTTTGGTATGATTGAAAGGGATTTGGGGTTATGTGTATTATTTAAAAGCTTGAGTTTTTTCGGTTTTCCATATGTCGGAACTTGGATCCTTCTAGTTTTGTATTTCTAAATAGTGGTAAAATATTGATTGTCTTTAATTTTTTAATGTGGGAAAAAACAATATCCGAACCTTCAGCCATCTGAAAAAAACACCTTATCGATTGTTTTTAAGGCTTGGCCAATACAAGTCTTTTTTTATATATATATATAATTTCAGTATAAGTTTTGACCTCCTACTAAGCTATACCTCTAACGCATTGGTAAATTCCTCTTTTTGGAGAGTTAAGTGGGGGGGGGGGGGGCGTTTGGTGTAGAAAGCTGGTTGTGGAATCACGTGGGAATGCTTTTCTGTATAAGCAAAGAAAAGCTGCCCAGTGCACAATCAAAGGCAATTTTGCAGAAGGGTAAAGAGGAACTAGCCTAGTTTAGCAGTGTTCCGCGATCGGTCGTCACCCGCCGCAGTCCTTGAGATCTTGACTTACTTCTGGAAAAAGGAACCTGGTTGGAAACGTCTATAATTATTCAAAAGGTACCTGCATCCGAAAAATAATTATATCCAGAAATGTGATTTTAATATAAATATACCGGTATATAATTTATTAAATATTCCAGTGTGCTCATATGGTATATTCTTCACGGTGGAATTTTTCCTTCAAGTCAACTTTATTTTCACCTAACTTCAATTCGCTTCAACGGATAGAAAGGTATGTCAGAACTTTAATTACAGCTCTTAAGTTAAATCAAAAATGTTCATAACCGCCGACAAAAGGAAATATTGTAGAAAAATTATTATGTTAATCTCGTTGTGTTTGGGGAAAATCGGAAACTTTGAAAAGTGGGATGTAGTATCAAATCTAGATTAAAGGGGTGAATTTCCCCTACATATTTATAAAAGTTATCGAGTAAGTTAATTTCCCTTTGTGTTCGGCGGACTATTTTAAGGTGGGTTTAAGCGAGGGGACGGACCTAAAAAGTGTACCAGTCCACAGGATTTGTAATGAATATTATTATCCAATAATTCCCCTACATAATTGTAAAAGTTATCGAGTAAGTTAATGGGGCCAATAGGGTGAAGTACGTATCTCGTAGGATTTCGCGAGGCGTCGAGTTAAGGCTTTTTTTGCGCCATTTCATGATTGCGTTTTTGGCGGGAAATCGCGGATTTTATTCTAATATGGTTTAAAGACCGACGACCGACTTCCAGCAAAAAAGGGGCATCGAGAGTTGGAGACTAACAATGGGGCAACCTTGACGATTTTCTAGGAAAAGTTGGAAGGGTTCTTGCCGAGGGGTCGGACATATGGCATTTTTGTGTTCGGAATTTTGAAAGCAATATAATGTAGGAGGGATTTTCATTTGTCAATTCTGTATTCTATAGGACGTATCTAAAGATTTTGGAATTTCGATGAAAATGTATGGGATTTTGGCTAGTGCCCGACCCCTCGGTTCTCGCTAACCGTTTCCCCTGCGGGAGTCGAAAATTTACGAATGGAAAGTTTTCCACACTCGGAGGGGAATTACGGGCTGGTCACACTTTCTATAAATTCTGTTTAGAGAGAGGTGCTTGGCCTCTCGAACCAACCCGCTATTCAGCTTCGATAGGGATTATAATAGTGGAAAAGTACCCTTTTTTAGATTTTAGAAAGATAAACAGATTTTTTTTACGTTAGTTTTTGGGTTTTTTTAGGTTTTAATTTTTTAAATTTTAGGTGTGAATTTTTAGTTTTGGAATATTAAATTTTTGGGGTTACATTAAATTATGTATAAGTTATTTTACATGTGGTAGCCTATGTAAGAAAATTTCCCTCGGAAAGTTGCCTCTCTCTGATTGGATGAATTCAAATATTGGGCCGTCAAGTGCTTTTTTACGAGAAAGGGTTGACTTGCACTAGCTAAAGCTAGAGATACGTACTTTCCCCTATTTTCTTCTGAAATCACTTTATTTTCCTTTTCACCCTCCCTTTAACGGAATTGGCAAATGAGATCATGCCATTGTGATAAATCAATGAATATTTAATTTTCAGGTATTTGGCAAAAATAAGTACAAATAGTACAACGATTAAGACTGCAATTAATTCAAAACTCACTGGGTTAATGAACAAAGTATCTCACATCGATTGGACTGAATAACAATCTGTAAGTTAAATTTTCAATCCTAAATTTTTAAATAAATTTTTAAAAGTTTCAAAAATGTTTTACCAAAATGGCCTCAGTGTAGACTGATGCTGCGCTCGCGTGAGTTTTTCTTAAGAGAGCATAAACTGCCCAAAGAAATTTTTTTATCGATTTATTTTAAGTCATATTTCAATTAACGGAAGACTTAGTTTTAACAAAGTAAATCGATTCAAAAATGGTTTCCTGGGAACTTCACGCTCCCTTTAGACGTAGTGCCATGCGGGTTGTTGAAGCGTGTGATTGCAAACTTACGCTACTGACGATTTTAGGCTGTAGTAAATCATTTATTAATTTCTTTATGAATTATCTAAAATTAGTCTCAAAAACCTCTGGTTGATATCTTAAACGATTTTTAAATAATTATGTTTTAAGACGTGAAAACAAATCAGGAAAATGGAATCATTTAAATTAATACGAAGCTAAGGATCCCCACTTTCTTACAATGGCCTTCCAATAATAGACCAAGAAAAAAAATCCGCCTGTAAGTTGTTTTTCCCTCAGTGGTAATGGATTTTGGTATTAAAATCAGTTCGGTTCGGTTCATATTATCCTCGATTCTACCTGAAATCCTTGAACTACGAAGTTTTCATTTTATAATATTTAGTTGTCGTCTGCTTAGAGTCCTCGTTGTTATCAGCAACGCAGTTAAGGCTTAGCACCTTTTATATTGTTATTTAAGTTGTTAATTACCAGTTTCAAATAAGAGGCTAAGCCTCGGCCACACCGGCCTACAGCTCTACGAGACTCGCGAGTATATTACAAAACTACGAGAAGAGTCGTGACCCTTCTGCTTTAACCAGAAAAATACTTAAAACCTTATTTCCCTGCCTGGTCGGAAAACGTTTTTGACGGCCAACTTGTCATAGCGTTATTAGTATAAAATGCTCGACTAAGTTGCCCACATATTCTAACCAATCATGAAGGTCCACACTTTTGAGCCTCTCGAGACGGTGTGTATTGCGGTAAAAACAACAAATAGGCGAATATTTTTCTTGGTCTATTAGAAAATAGTACCTTTCCCTCCATAATAAACTTTTTATTGTTTGTCTTTTCAGAATTCCTTGGGCTCTTCTAAATAAACCAAATGTAGACTTTTCAAAATAAAATGTCATGTTTCTTTGAATTACAGTTTCATTATTGTAAACTGAAATTGTTCATTAAACCCAACAGGCTTTGTTTAATTTATCTGTTAACTCGAATAGTTCAACTTTATATCTTTGGAATTTACAGCTTTGTGTGGAAATACCATGTTAGTTCATAACATTTAGAAAATTGAGTTAAGAAATTTACAGGGAATATATTTAAAATTCTAGTCAACTCTCTTAATGCATTTTTACCTGGACATAAGTATTTTTGTAGTATTTACAGAAGCTGTACTTATTTTATGCAGTTTAACACCTGACAATTTAATCTACTTTCTCAAGGGAGGTTTTACTGGAATATTTCACAGAGTTTACGTTTTTGTACTGCTAAATAAAACAAGGGTTTTAATGCACTATAAAGGGACACCTTTTTGAAATTGCGTTTTGGTTCCTGTATAATCTACCAATATCCCTCATGATATTGTTACACGAGCGTATGCTATAGAATATACAAGTGTAGCACTTTCAAAAATTGCAGTTTTGTTCCTGTAAAATCCACCAATATCCCTCATGATATTGTTATACGAGCCTATGCTATAGAATATACTGATTTACGCCTATTAAAAAATGCAGTTTGGTTCCTGTAAAATCTACCAATATCCCTCATGATATTGTTACGTTTTTCATCCTGTAAAATCTACCAATATCCCTCATGATATTGTTACGTTTTTCATCCTGTAAAATATATCATTAGCCCTCATGATATTGTTACGTTTTTCACCCTGTAAAATATATCATTAACTCTCATGATATTGTTACGTTTTTCATCCTGTAAAATCTACCGATATCCCTCATGATATTGTTACGTTTTTCATCCTGTAAAATCTACCGATATCCCTCATGATATTGTTACGTTTTTCATCCTGTAAAATATATCATTAGCCCTCATGATATTGTTACATGAGCTAATGCTGTAGAATATACTCATTTTCAATGTTAATCTGAGAGGCACCGACCCGGTAAATATTACATGAAAATGGTATAATTAACATGCAAAATTTCTTGGCTATTTACATGTATGTCTTGTATTTTTAACTGGTTTTAAACGTGTGTTTTCAAATGGTAAGATAGTTAAAACCACCAGTCTACAAATGCAGTTTTGGCAAACGTAAAACCTGTTTTTATAACATGTTGCTACCTATATTTTAGAATTACGGAATATCCCGTTAATTTGACAAGAAATTCATGGAAACACCAGTTTCCATGAACTTCCTGTATTTTAAACTGGTTATTTTTCTCTCAGTGTAGCGATATATATGAAGCTGACACAAGCATCGTTGTGTTCAATTTGACTAATCCGACTGACTATATACATAAACTTGAGGCGCAATTATTTTGGAGAACGAGCCAGCTCACAGCGGGAAGAAAACGTCTAGAGATAAAAGATTCTAGGATGTTCAGGGCTCGCCGATGTATACGAGGAGCATCGGGCTGCTCATTGAGATAGCGGAGAACCCCCTAGTTAATTTACAATCTAATCGGGCAGCCCGGACAGATTTGCATTTCCGCTTATGGAGGGATCTACGAGACGTGCAGTTTTATAACTTTTGCAAAGACTTTTCAGTTCTATATGTTTCCCCGGACTTGCAGTTGCCCGCGCGAGTGAGACGTTTAAGATTCAGTTCGGGAGGAAGGGGAGGGGGGGGGTGATGAGGAGGTGAGTGGGAATTAGAAGCCTCCAACCCTTTTCCAATTAAGCCTGAAATATGACTTATATATAGTCTTTCGAGGCGCTTTGGACGCATGGATGTGACTCGTTCCCTCGAGCCAGCCTTGCAGATTTAAGGAATCGGACACTCGCCTCGTTGTAGTGGCGCCCAAGATATCTTTGTTCTGCGTTGATGCCGAAGAGAGCGGGTGTCTGCAGTGTACATTTGGCACACAAAGTTTTGTTTGCCCTTTTGTTCTATTGCGTTTGGTGCCCGATAGTTTTCTATGCCCTTCTTTCTACTTCATTTGGAGCCCCCTTCACTTTTGTATGCCCTTTGTGCTACTGCATTTTGGCGCCCATTAATTTTCTATATCCTTTGTTTTACTGCATTTTGGCCACCATTAATTTTCTGTATCCTTTGTTTTACTGCATTTTGGCGCCCAGTAATTTTTAATGCCCTTTGTTTTACTGCATTTTGGCGCCCAGTAATTTTTAATGCCCTTTGTTTTACTGCATTTTAGCGCTCAGTAATTTTTAATGTCCTTTGTTTTACTGCATTTGGCGCCATAGAGTTTAGTTTTCAGTTCCTTCTACTGCATTTGGCGCCATGAAGTTTTGTTTTCAGTTCCTTCTACTGCATTTGGCGCCATGGAGTTTTGTATTTAGTTCCTTCTACTGCATTTGACGCCAAGGAATTTTCTATGCTGTTCGTTCTACTGCATTTGGTGCCAAAAAATTGCTGTTCTATAAGTTTTGCGCCGTTTTTCCCTACCCTTCCAGATTTTTCTTAGACAAACTTGGGTGTTTTCGGTGTTATTCACATGCCCTACCCCTCTTAGTATATAACTGGACATATAGAAAGATGTCTGGGGCGCTTAAGCTGTATTTACAGTAAGACTCGCATCGTAAGGAGAGGGAAATTTTATGTATTAAACCTGGCCGGACCCTCGCGCATTTGTATAAGCCATATACGGACGATGTCTTTTAACTTGTTAGAAAAATCACAAACCGCCATATATCTCAACACTGAGAGTTTTAATAGCTTGCTTTTTCCCCGAATTATATTACTGTCTTATTTTTATTCCATTTAAATTATATTAGGCCTAAGTGCTTCTCGTGCCAGCAACAAGGTGAATTTATCCAAAATGGGGAACAAAATAAATATTTTAAAGATCTACCTATATCTATATACAAAGTCCTGCCCAGCCCAAACCTCTTTAGCTACAGAAGACTGAAATTTTGCAGGGGGCGTTGCATTTGGTACTAGGCACGCGCAGATTTTTCTGTTCCGCTGCCATCTTGAAAAATGGCGGCTAGAAATGTAAAAAACCTTACTGGTGGGCTCTATAGTAGATAATATATTTGAATTGAATCAGGTCGTGTATGAAAGAATTCGGACCCATGCTTATTTTAACTGGAAATAGCGAATTATACAAATAACAAATAAACAAGAAGTCTTTGTTTTCACCGGTTATCATTTACCATATTAACCACCACGTACATATTATGTTTTGAAAATATGTGATGAATTTTAATGTTTTTTATTTCTTTCTTTGCAGCGAGTTCTCATTCCCGGTTCTCTAACGTAGACGATGAGACGCAAGAAATTGCCATGAAACAATTAACCGAAAAAATATCAAATCTGAAATTATGTTCGAAAGAGCTTGTGTACACTTTGGTCATTTCGCTATTCAAGCACTGTAATTACGATAAAGAGACTGCGTTACAAAGATTAAAAAAAGGTAAGAGATTTTATCTATATCTATATAAATCAAAGTCCTGACTGACTGACTGACTGACAGACTGACTGACTGATAATCAACGCCCAGCCCAAACCGTTTGCCCTAGAAGGCTGAAAATTTGCAGGAACGTTACTCATAAGTAGTAGGCGCGTACTAAGAAAGATTTTTCCAATCCGACGCCATCTTAAAAAATGGTGACCAGAAATGTAAACAATCTTCTGCAACAGAGTCCGCGCGTTTCAAACGATTTAGCAAATATTTAGTACACTGATTTCCTTTGACCTATAGGCGGGTTGAATGGTCTTTCGGCTTCGATTTGTTGCCATCTTTTTAAATGGCGGCCAAAAACTTAAAACCCTTCTTTATGGAATAATGTCCGCGTGAAAAATAATAAAAAATGTCCCGACGGGCTGACGGGCTACGCCGCGTGCCCTCGCTCCTAGGGTGCTACAAAAATATCAGTCATCAGTAAAATCTACCCATTCTTTATATCATTTTGATGGAAGTTCTTATTACACGCGAGCGACGCCGCGGGTAACAGCTAGTATTAATATATTAGGTTTGAGCGCAGGAACGTTTAAAGGCCGTGTTCCAGCGAAAAGGGTTCATTGGCGAACTGAAAACCGAGCGTAGAGAGTCTAGAGACCATAACAATGGAGCGACAGGGCAGATTTTAGAATCTAGGGGTTCTACCTAAAAATGCAAAAAATAAAAAAAATTTAAAATGCTTTCTTTCGCTTATCTTCAGTTTGCTAGAACCCTCTTTGCTGGGCTTTCAGTTAGCTATTGAACTCTTCCAACTCTTGCTAGAAAATCAGCACTGTCGCCCCCATGTTTGTCTCGATGCTCAATTTTCAGTTCGCTAGAATCTTTTTCGTTGTAACTCGGCCTTTAAGTTAGCAATTTTATACCAAGAGCGAGGAAATGTTTGATAACTTCTTGCCCAAGGACATGAAATGTATTGTTACATGGTGTGTTAAAGGCATAGGTTTTCGTAGGCAATCTTTCTTGATCCAAACTTACAATGCATTGTTTTAAGTTCGAGGTGCAATTTTTAACTCCGCGAAGTCAGCAAACTTTATTGACGCAAACAAAGTATAGGTAACCATGGAATAAACGTGATAAACAAAATTGATATATGTTTTGAAGTATATATTGGAAGTGTGGTCTGACTTTCGGTGTAGTTGCTTGCGTGTGAAGCGAGCGACTGCGCGTAGGACCCACCCATTCTCTCAAATATTGTTGGGAGTTGTCCTTTCTGGTTGGCCCTCGTAAATCGTGGCTCCACATACGGCCTTATAAAGGGAACCATTGATCGTTAGATCTCTCTGGCATTCCCTCCTTGCCAGCTTTTCCTCGACGTTCCCAACGAACGTGGTATTATCTAACGCCCGTCCTCCCTAATCCCCATCCAAAATTATACCATCCGGACTTCTTCGTGCCCCGTTGCACCCTAAAGCCTGTTTCTTATTGCATCCTCTACATCTACTGCACTTTTTTAAGGGTTTCTTTTTGTATTATTTATGAGCAACTTCGTTAAAAAAGGTTTTTGGTTAGTTTATCAGTAATTAACACTATACAGGGTGTTTGTGAAAGGTCCATCAATAATGAAAGGGCGTATTTATTGGGCCATTTTGAGTCGAAAATGTTCTATGACATTTTTCCGTTCGGGCCACTGTTTTCAAGTTATGATTGGAGTAATTTACGGATGACCCCTTAAATTTAATTAAGAAATTGAAAGACAGCGCTAATTTAATGAAGGGGTCATCCCTAAAATATTCAAATCATAACTCGAAAACCATGGCTCGGACGGCAAAATGTCATAGAACATTTTCGACTCAAAATGGCCCAATAAATACGCCCTTTCATTATTGATGGACTTTTCACAAACACCCTGTATAATCTGTGACAAGATTTTTGTTAACGTTAGCATATAGGATCGGTGTTATACGTTGGGTGAATTTTAACTTGTAATAAAGGAAGATTAAGCTTGGGAAGTTTGATGGGACGTTATGATTAAAGTTGCCCAAAAATCTCCCGTCGTAGGCGACGATGTTCTAGTGCCCAATTTTTCACGCGTCACTGAGTGATCACTAGTCGTACTGAAGCAGACGACAATTCTGCATGCCTCGGGCGTCTGACGTGTTGGGCTCCGATCATGGGTAAAGAAACTTCCATACTGACCAAACTTCCCGCTCTAGATCTTCCTTGCTTGTACCAATCATACGGTTTGCTTTGTCAAGACTTCAGAAAACCTTTCGAGTATTTTTCATCAATAGGCATATGATTTAATATACTCTGTATGTTTCTCTAATTTAAGTTTAACGACACAATTATTTATTTTTTAAGTAATATATTAACTAGGAATGTTTAAAAATTAAAAAATTACTCCATAATGGGTTTATACCAAAACGTGTCCCCATAAATTGTCCGTGAAACCCAAATTATAGAAACTTGATACTAAACTATTCCGAACTAAGCGGTTTTGAATTTATTTCAAACTATTCGAAACTGTAACCATTACTTACAACGTGAATTAATTGAAATTCTCGTGTGAATATTGACGTGATATGAAAACCCTCATGCTTTCTGTATACATTTAAGCCTCGTTTACACTAATATGTATTGTAAAGGCAACTTAAGTTATATTAAGAAAAGGCTAGAACCCATTTAAGATCTTAGAACGTTAATGAGCTGTATTATATGCCATCCATATTGGTAAGAAAAAACCGCGCTTTCTCGGGACTAATATTAGTTCTTGGAAAGTTCATTAAAAACTTGTAAATGGATGCCAAAGAATTGAGTTGTATACCATATGACCATATTCATGTGCATATTGAATTAACCACGAATCTGATGTGGTATAGAGCTATATGTGTAGTTGACCGTTTCGTAACTTTGAAACCCTCCCACACTTGCCTTTCATCCCTTTTATGTAGTTTTTTTTCTAACAAGTTAAATTATAACGTCTGGGTCTGAGAGTAACGATTCTCTCTCACCCTAACTATATGAGATAAAAGTATTTTGTTCCAAAGTTTAACCCTTTCTTAACCATTGAGCTCATCCCCCTTAGGTGATGATTTAAATTGTGAGGAATTCGTTGTAGTGGTCATTTGATAACAATTTTAAATTTAATAATTTACCCCAAATATTTCCCTTAATGAAGCATTTTTTCGAGGAGAAGTGATGAAATAGGAAGTGACTTTTTCCCGCGTCTTATTTTAACTAAATATCTAAAACTTTCACATTGTAAGTAAGAAGGGGACTTTCAGAGAGGTACGCGCCATCTATGATCCATTTCTGCAACTATGAAATAGAGTACTGCTACCAGACAGACAAAATTATGGGTTTATTATTGACTAATAGGGACTTGGCAGTACTACGTCATGCAACGTCAGGCTACCTTCCACTAGTGCTAAAAAACATACCAGGAGGAGGGGCTTATATAGCTTTCATTCTGTTAAAAAAACATACCATAATGGCGCTGGGGGCGGAGTTAAGCCTGAATTGCCAAGTCCCTATTGCACCCCATGTTATTTGTCCATAAACTTTAATACAGTCAAAGCTGGGAAACTGCCATAACTCTATTATTCATAGTTTTCAGACTAGGAGTATTGATACCGTTTACACCAGGATTCCAGGCTACTTGGGGGCACAATTGTTTATGTACTTTGTCCACCAAGTAGCCCAAATGGTATCAATACTCCTAGTCTTTTAAAAACTATGAATAAGTTCAGCTTCTATATTGTGTCAGGGCCATTTTGTTTTATAATTTGCGATCTGTTCCCGTCAGTGTATAGTGAAAAAAGTTTCCAACTGTGTTTAAGAAGATTTAGGAACTGTATAGGTTAGATGCCCCTCTTAAAAAAAAGGGTTGAAATTCCAAAATGCCCGGAGAAGCAGTTTTTAAGACCCGAACGTCTGGGGTTTTCGGCTCATTTGCTAGAAGGGAATGACGCTACGTTCTTTAAACTCTTAACTTCCCCCCATAAAGACATCTGGGTGTCGTAAAAGTGCAAAGCCGGCCAAAAAGAGTTCACGCTGTTAGACTATATGCGCTTTAACATAAATTACGTATATACACTCAACGCCTACCTTAGTATAGAAACAATGTGAAAGAATAGACCATTTTAAACGATCAAAGTGTTCCATATTCAATGGGTCATCTTGCCCTTAAGTCTAAATTGAAACAGAAAAAGATATAGTCTTGAAGTTGTCCGTGTCGATGACTACTTAAAAAGCAAAATTTAATAGATAAAAACCAAAAGTATACTTCATTGAGCTTGCTCGCTTCGTGTTGTATAATACCCCCCCCCCCCATACCTTTACCATCAGAATAGTGTTCGATCTCCTCATGACCGTAGCACAGGGAACATGCGTGAATAGGCTAAATATAGTACCAAGAATTACCGTTTGGATCGCCACCGTAAAGTACTATAGAGTGCTGTCAGTTGTGACGTCAGATCCAAGGTTAAACGTCACGAGTCTGCCTTTAGCAATGGGCGGCCATGACAGTTACCGTTTTTTCTTTATGGGAAAACAGCATGGCTGACGTCACACCGGCGCTTCTGACAGCACTCTATTTTCTATAAAACCTTTGATCATAAAAAGAAGCTCTTCTGGGGGGTCTCATTTTACATGGCGTCTTCAGCCAAAGGCTGGGAAATGTGCTTTTATCTATAAACTTTCAATTAAAGACAATTAGCGGTTGTATCATATTGATGTTAGCATATCCATGCGTCGATCCAAAGCTTATTAATGAAATACTTCCCACATGGCTTAGTTTCATCAGTGATTCCCCGTGTCACCTGTATATAATTTAATGGTCCCACCCTTATAGAAGATGTCATAGATAGTTGACTATTTTCTGAAAGCCTTTGCTTTTACTTGTTTCAATATGTCCTATTTAGCTAACTTTGTATGGCAGAAATCTGATCATTGAGCTTGATTAAATGTAATTTCTGGATAATACTAAATACGAAACCGAAATACCACGAAAAGACTTAATTTATCCTTCGGTAGCTTACGTTATAGCTAGCTAGATCTGTTAGGCTTAGCCCCACGAGTCGCGGAAAAGTTCTGAGAAATATTGGTTGTTAGTGTCTGAGCCAAGAGTTTACCAAAGATTTAGTCACTGATTATTTCGTAAGTCAGGTCATGAACTCTTACGTAAGCGGACTGTGACCCGGAATGATACTTATGGATTATCTAATAAAGGGTAGATCTTGCTATAATTATATCAAATTTTAATATGTCCTTTTATTTTCAAATACCTTAATTATTTATTTCTGATTTTTACATAAGACACTTTCACCTGTTTTTTAGCAGATGACATATAGTGAATTGAGGCGAGTTTTCGCTTGTAAAAGCCATGTTTTATGGTTTTAATTCTATTTTTGAATGATTCCCCACAACTAAACTTGAGCAAGTTGAGAAATAGTCTCTCGTAAGTTTAATACATTAATTAAAAACAAACCGGTTTAAACCCTGTTTAAAACCGGAATGACTGGTTGTTGCCAACCCTCATGACTCTCAGGGACTATACCATATATCGTGGAACTTACTTTTTTAGGTCTGTAACATTCGTATGATAGTGTTGTAACTATTGCCATATCGTTCTATTCTTTGTTAATCATACTTCGTTATTCTTAACTCAGGAGCGATAAAGATGGAGGGAAAGGGGGTTTTAGGGTGGAATGAAATGTTTCTTGGAAACATTTCTCCTTGGGGCAAGGTTGAGTTCCCCCTCAACCCATTTATTGTCTAGACGTCTAAACTGCCATCTTCACGCTGTACTGGCTGTAAGTACCGCAGACTCTCGACGACTCGTTCCCTAAAACCAAGCGTCTGGGTCCTCCACCGAGAGCAATACTAAAAACTCCCTTATCTATCTAGCGAGGATGATGAAGATACACGTTTTCTTAGCAACGCGTAAAATGTTTATATTCAAGATGAGTTTATTTCTCCAAGCATCCATATTTGAAAGGTTAGTTTAAGCATAAGTTTATAAGATATGTTCCATAAGTATGACACTACCTATACTTCGTAATGCTAGAGACTTACAGCTCGAGCTAGTTCGAGAACGACAAGCGAGAATTGAAGTACTACACTCGATTAATTTTGCAGTCCATCTTCCTATTTAGTCTGTACATACTAAGCCTTTGACAGCGCCTCACCAGGCGTCGCTGGCTTTACCTCTAATCTATGACCTACGCGTCACTTCATGAAAAGCTCCAGTTTTTTAACCAGCGACAAACTTATGGAACATATCTTATGAATTTATGGTTTAAGGAATAGTTACACCCAAAAATCTAGGCCTTACATGATTCAAGAAGCTTTTTTATCTTGAACCTTGAGTAATTTGAGTTAGGGTTGATTCCGAGCGGGATGCCTTTCTTCCTCACTTGCATTTGCCTTTGTTAGAAAACATTGAAGGTTGTCTTATTTCGTATTATGCCACCTTAAAATTTAATTTTCGAACAGGGACCGGAGCCCCACTTGGTAATTTTTTAACGAAATAAGACGAAACCCAAAGCCGTAAGTAATGAGAAATATGTATATATCTTTTAGCGCGTGCGTGCGCTAGCATCTTAAGACTCCGTTCCTAGTTTCTGTTTAGCTTAATCTCTCGCCCTCAAACACGGACGGGGCCATAGAGAGAGAGAGGCTTTAAAAGTTTTGAGTTTGGCTCTGTAAGTGGAGACAGTGAAATACAATCGTGTACTGAGTTTAAAACTCCACGTGAAAATGCTTAAGCAGTAAAAGCCGTCTGGAAACTCGGACCGTAAATCACGAACAGCTTTTAAATATATTGATTCTCTTCTTGCATAGAAATGAGCCTCTAAAAGGAAAGGGGGGTGGGGGGGGGTGGAAATACCGTCTGGATGGCCTCGACATCGTAGGAAGAATTAACTAGGGAAGTTTATTTCACAGGGGCTTGTGAATTAGGCTTACTATCAGTCTCACGCTGATACTTTTCTGGCTGACATTTTAAAAGATGGCAGTGCTGTTTAACACTACAAAACCGTAAAGCCTGTTAAAATGATATAGATAACAGCTTTACCTTTTGATGACCTCCTTAACAAACCACTTAAGCCTTTATCTATAATCAAGTTTTGCTACGCAGTTCTTTAAAATATTACTAATATACACTATCCCGTCCCAATCTCTGTGAAATCAACGAAGGATCAAAAATTAAAATTTAATCGCTTTTTAGATATATGAAATTGATAGGTCAAATCTAAAATTGAAACAATAACAGTTTTAGTTGTCATAATAGAAAAACAAATCTATTTTTTCTATGTTAAAATGTAATCTATACACTTTCCAATAATGAGTTCTGATATGATGTCCCAAATACTCTTTCGAGAAAGTAAAATTCAATCTTAATTAGAAGGGTAATGTTTCATTTAAAGTGGAATAAGAAATATATTTCCTAATCGTATCAAATTTAGTTGGCATTAATTAAATAATAATAATGCACGCGGTAATCGTACTAATTTGCCTGTAATTAAGGTCTGGACATGAGAACTGCTTCTGTTTCTTACCCCAAGATGGAGATTATGTGGGAGGACAGAAAGACACGACAGCTTGGGCAAGAATTAAAAGAGAAGCCGAGTTCTCAAAACGTGTCTGCGTCGTAAACTCAATATCTAGTCATTCGAAGCTCCTTAGCTATAATTGCGAAGCTTCTAATTTAGATTGTATAGTTGGTTCGAATTTCTGCGGTGGTATAGTACACTTATATTAAACCAAAGCATGGAGCCTAATTACACCCACTTTTAAATTTAAATATAGTTATTTACTTTTACGGATATATTTTATCGGTTCGTATTGATAACTGGGTAAAGTTGGACCTTGTTTTTAAAGTGCAATCAATGCAAGAAAGTACGAAATTTATTAATAATAACAAAAGTAGAATTTTGTAAAACACTCTAAATTTGATCTAAAATTGTAAATATATTCGAAATTTTATATTAAATTGTAGGCGAAATTTTATCTTCAATAGGGAGCTAACAGTTTTGATCCTGAAACGTCACACCTTTCTTTCTTACTGGAGTTTCACCCCCCCTAACGGTTGGAAACAGTATTCTACGCGCAAAAATGCCAACCAGAGAGGGGCTGCGTGACGTCAGACTATCTCTTCCCCCTAGCCAGTTGTTAGCTCCCTATTGTAGACTGCGCCGATAAACGATATTTAAAACTAGAAATTAGCGCCTGCAGGAGTCCCAAGTAGTTCCCAAACTATTCTTAATTATCCTTGCTTTTGAATTTTATAACGCCCTATTTCCACTCTATGCTTAATCACTATGAATCATACTCCCCCCTCTCTCTTCCCCCGAATGCCTCAAAAGCTAAACTATTTTCGTCGAAAAGAGGAACGTCATAAATTAAAGCTTTCATTGGTTTAATGGTTGACCAAACTGGAGATAAAGAGACACTTTGAGACACTTGGTCTCGTAAACATCATGCTGGGCACTACTAAAAACATTACATCCACTCATGGTTGACCTAAGAAACTGGAGATATAGATACACTTTGAGACACTTGGTCTCGTAAACATCATGCTGGGCACTACTAAAAACATTACATCCACTCATGGTTGACCTAAGAAACTGGAGATATAGATACACTTTGAGACACTTGGTCTCGTAAACATCATGCTGGGCACTACTAAAAACATTACATCCACTCCAGGATAATTTACAGTTTTACACGGCCATCCCCTTGGTTTTAATGAAACCCACCAAGAGGGTGTGACGTATTGTACTAACCCAAATGAAAGCTCTATAAATTTACCATTGTTAATTCTGTTTCCGCGTTACTACTTTTTCTTTATATAATAATAATAATAATAATAATAATGTTTTGTTTTTGTTTTCTTTCGCAGCGAGAGTGGAAACTAGTTCCAAAAACTTCCACTTTTCGGCGTCGTCGGCTGCTCCGATTTCTAGCGTGTTAGCACCGTCTTATTCGAGCAACCAGCCCACTTTGGCGGCCGTGCCGTGTTTGAATCCCGCTTTGTGGACTCATGGTAGTAGTTACTTGTACAATTATCACTACCCGCCTCAAACGTCGGACTTACTATTTTGGACGTATTATAATGGACTTGTGCAAACGGAACGACGCGGAATTATGCAATAATTTCTACTCGAATTGTTTATTATTTGTCTCATTTTGTGATATGTTTTCAATAACATTCAATTCCGAATTTTTCTATTTTTTTTTTTTTTTTTTTTTGCGAGAGAGAGTGAAAAGAAAACCGCTCTTTTATTTTTAAAGTGCAAAAGTGGTGTTATAAATTATAAATATATAGGTTTGCCACTCTAAAATTTCTCCCAATATAATTACGAGAAAAAAAAAGCTATATTGTTTCGTGCAAGTATATGGACGAGCTATATAATAAATAAATAAATAATTAATTAATGTTATGACTTACTGTTCTATCAGTTTAAAAAAATCAAAAATATGTAAATTAAAGTTGAAAATTATAAAAAAAGTTAATATTTTTTTAATTAGTTAAGCCAAATATTTAAATACAAGTTTCATGGAACGGAAATAATTATTTGTCAACAAGTTCTTTTCACTCGATCCCTGGAATAGTGGTGAGTACTGTACGTTATTCGCATCTATATATTAAAAATTTATAAATTATTTTCTGCTATATGAAGCGTATTTAATCAGTATTTTGAATATTTCAAGTTTTTAGCCACATCGTATATATTACTTCTGGATGAGGCTATTAGTTTGTCCCGCGAGCCTGTGGTGGTAGTAGTTTTTCGCGATTCGGAATGTGGTCAGAGTTACCCAAAGAAATGGCTATGTCAGAGCTAACCGAAGAAATGGTTATTTTATGCCTTTGGCAGTATAAAATTTTTCGTTCCTCATTGAAGGGAGGGAGAGTAAATGTGAGGGAATTGTGGTGAGGTGATATTTTTCGTTCGTGTATTTTAAAAGTATAGGGATTATAATAGTATGTTTAAGCATTGCATTTAATTGCACAGGTAAGGTTAAGCTTTGTGAATTGTGGTTTACGTTTCCTCGATATATTTAAAGATAGAGAGAGAGAGGATTTTAATATTGCCTTATTTTAAATGGAAGGTTTAATACTCCCTTTAAAATTCCGGTCACCCGTGGACAATAAGGGTTTCACGCTTTCAATCATCCCGCTCCCCTATTTCAAAATCCAAAGAAATCGAGGGGAATTTTTAAGAAGCAAAAGCGAGTAAATACCGACGTTGTATTTTGAATGGTATTAAGACGGTGTTTATTAGAATTTACGTGTATTTCTCCTCAAATTTGGAAGAATTTTAAAAGAAAGTACTAGCTTGTGGCCCCGGATGTTACAATTATAACATAAGTAAATTTATTGAAGTAAGGATTAGGGGGTTATAGTTTTTTGTTAGGGCATCGAGGGGCTACTCACTCTTCTTTTAATTGGTATTTCCTTTTACCACTGTTAAAGGATGCGCATCTTGGTCCTGGGGGTACTCACTCACGTTTTCCGTTCGTGTCACACTTTAATTGTAACTGAAGTAAAAAAAAATCAGTAATAATTTTAAAACAGTAGCGCATCGAGGGGCTATTCGCTCAAATTTTCTCTACTCCTGTTAAGTATGGTACGATGTGGCTGCTATTACGAGTCCTTGGGTCGTTCTTGTTCTTGTTGGTTTCAAAGCTGCAGTGTGTACAATGTTAAAGGGTAAATGATGGGGTGGGGGTGGAATTGGTTAAACTAGGTAGATTTGATTTCGCCAAAGATTTCGGGATTTCTTCTTGATTTCGTCAAAGATTTCAGGATTTCCTCTTTGATTTCGTAATTTATTGATTTCTTCAAAGATTCCACGAGAAGCGTGCGGGATTTCGTGTAAATGTCACACTCCTCAAAGGCTCAACAATATATTATAAAAAAAACCGTTTTTACAAACGGAAAAAACCTGATATATACTACATCGTTGATTTTGGGTCGCCACTCACTGTTCTTGTCACGGCTTCTAAGGGACAGATATTATTTATTCTAACCGTTTCATATAACACCACCATTTATTAAAGCGGTAACATTGCGTCATGACAATTAATATCACATGTCATGACAGCACCAACTATTAAAGCGGTAATCTTAACACATTTTCTTTACTTTTTATTTCGGCTGACATTTTTGAAGCTAAAAATAAATAATTTTTACCATAACAACGAAGTTATGGTAAAAATGTCAGCCGAAATAAAAAGTAAAGAAAATGTGTTAAGATTACCGCATTAATAGTTGGTGCTGTCATGACATGTGATATTAATTGTCATGACGCAATGTTACCGCTTTAATAAATGGTGGTGTTATATGAAACGGTTAGAATAAATAATATCTGTCCCTTAGAAGCCGTGACAAGAACAGTGAGTGGCGACCCAAAATCAACGATGTAGTATATATCAGGTTTTTTCCGTTTGTAAAAACGGTTTTTTTATAATATGTGTCCCTTCCTTGAAAGGCTTGGTCTTACTAATAATGAAATATGAAATGATTAATTTCAAACGGAATGGATATTTATGTGTCCCTTCCATGAAAGGCTTGGTCTTACTGATAATGAAACGAATCGGAGAACGACAGAGATACGTGCATTGTAACTCAAAGAGAGTCCAAGTCTCAATAAACGAATCGAAGATACGTGCATTTTAACCTCAATGCCTTGGAGTTAGGAGAATTTTGAACTCAAGTACGTCGTTAAAAGATCCCCCACCATGATAAGAGATAGATAGAGCCTACCCTCGAGAAAAACCTACGCGACCTACGCGACTTTCGCGACCTATACGCTCGTGGCAGCACAAGGGTTGAAAACGAATTGTCGTTTATTCGCGTGAAGTCGTAGGGTTGCCATTTCTGCACCTCAAAAATACTTACGCTGAGGGGTCCTGTTTGCAACACAACGGTTAAAAATGAATTGGCGTTTATTCGCTTGAAGCCATAGGCCTGCCATTTCTGGCGTCAAAATTATCTACTCTCCCGTTCCAAAAATTTGCCCGTACAAAGGCAGGAAACTCGAACGACCCGTATATATCAGCCAGTCTGTCGACTGGCTTAAATAATTTAACAGTGAGATTGAAGTAGTTTATAGTGTCACCGAGGGGCTAATCACTCGCGCATTCTGGCCTAGCAATTTTTCGCTAGGGCATCGATCTTCAGTATTTCTTTTAATGGGTATTTCGTTTTACCACTTTTAAAGGATGAGCATCGTGAGGGTACTCACTCACGTTTTCCATTCGTATCACACTATTATAATTATGACAGAAGTAAAAAATAAGAAATAATTTTAAAACAGTTAAAGGTAGCGCATCGAGGTCCTATTCACTCAAATCTTCTGTACGCCTGGTAAGTACGGTACGATGTGGCTGCTATTACGAGCCCTTGGGTCGTCTTGTTCACCGTAATTCTCAGTAGGGTATTAGCGTGGAAAAACAGTGGAAATACTAAGCCGATTAAAATTTGTTAATAACAGAAATTTTACTATTATTTTCAGTACGTGGACTCAACACTTGGAAGTTACAAGTTTATAAAAATATTTTTATTATTTCCATTATTAATCTTTTTAATAAAATCTAATGTATCAATGGAATGTATTTCAAAATAAAAAGTTGCATTAATATTTATAAAATATTATTTGATAAAATTATTTCTATTTATAAGCTTATTAATTATAGTTATGTCGTCAAATAATAAAAAGAATAAAAGACCAAAGTTATAATGAATGATTACCACAATTTTGAAAAGTATTTTAATTGCAAATTTTTATTAAATCCGAATGTATCAAATGGAATATATTTCGAAATAAAATATTGCATTGATATTTATAAGTCTGCCTGATAAATTTATTTTTACTTGTAAGCTTACTAATTATAGTTAGTGACTAAGGTATAGAAACTCGCTTCATACCTCTGAATTAGAGTATGATTAAAATGCTTTCCCGACATAGTAGAGCGATGAATCGAATATGTTTACATGACACACTCTTAAAAAACACTCAGAATAACTGACTTTATCCAATGAATATTTTGAATACAGTATCAATGTTAACTGACTTTATCCAATGAATATTTTGAATACAGTATCAATGTTATAATGACTGATTTTATTCGAAGTGCATTGGACTGAAGCGTGACATAGCAGCCACTCAAAACGAATGCTGCTAGTGATGGTTACATAAAAGTGTGTGTGATAGTGAACGGATTAATCAAACCCGGTCACGTGACCTATGACGTCAAATCACGTGACCTATGACTGCAGATCACGTGACCTATGACGTCAATCACGTGACCTACGACGGCAGATCACGTGACGTATGACGTCAATCACGTGACCTACGACGGCAGATCACGTGACATATGAGGTCAAATCACGTGACCTATACCGGCAGATCACGTGACCTATACCGGCAGATCACGTGACCTAAGACGGCAGATCACGTGACCTATGACGTCATATCCGGTGACGTAGCATGACGTCATATCCGGTTACGTAGCATGACGTCATATCCTGTGACGTGACATGACGTCATGTCCGGTGACGTGCCATGACGTCACCTATGACGTCAACGAGGTAATTGACTTGATGTTAATTGACAGATGTTAATGGTAAAAGGTAATGATTGTCCATTCAGTTAGGCCTAGCTTTCATTCATTTAGGCCTAGCTTTCATTCATTTAGGCCTAGCTTTCATTCATATAGGCCTAGCTTTCATTCATATAGGCCTAGCAGTGTTCAGAAATTTGGATTTCGTGCCCGGGATATGGCGCACCCGAGTCCGCGCATAGGAGCTTTTAGCGCCCCCCGACGTTGGAAATTTACTTAGTTGGAAGTTATGCGTGAGCCGGTTCATTCGATGCTTGGAAGCGGTCAAGGAAAGTCGCTTGGGAAAACCTTTCTCGCTCAGCTGATCATTACGGGTCAGCCGGTTCATTCGTTCCATTCGTTCCCTGGAAGCCATCGAAGGAGGTCGCTTGGAAAAACGGTTCCCGCTTTGAGGTCGATTCTTGATCGTTCCGCCATTTCCCTGATCGTTTTTGCTGAGGAAGAAAGCTGAATTCGACGCTCTTCAGCTTACTTGGCGGCCATTGCTTCGCCTCGTGGTGCTTTAACAGTCCGTAAGCCTAACCTTTACAATAATCCAAAATCATCTAGCTCCCCTTAAATTATTTATTTTATTTCAAGTATTTAAATTAATTAACTAGTGTTAAATGTTAGTGAATTTTATTTATTTATTAAAAATCAAGTAACATAAATAAAATTTTACAACGAGATGTTGGACAAGATAGAATCCCTTAAGAATTAGTTTAGGGGCTATAATTTAAAGATATTAAACGGGGTACCTAATTAATTTAGAGATATCGCGACAGATTTTCGGAAATCAAGTCCCGCCGAACAAGAGGACCGTTACCCTAAGCCTAAATGAGCCTTGTCACATTTAAACTCTAGTTACTTACGGGGTCTATCTGTGGGAATAGTTTAAAATTAAATAAATAGCAGGAGTTTAACTAAAATTAGTTTAGGGGCTATTATTAAATAATTTAGAGCTAAAGCTACAGATTTTCGGAAATAAAGTCCCGCCGAACACGAGGACCGTTTCCCTAAGCCTAATTAAGCCTTGTCACATTTAAACTCTAGTTATTTACGGGGTCTATCTGTGGGAATAGTTTAAAATTAAATAAATAGCAGGGGTTTAACTAAAATTAGTTTAGGGGCTCTTATTAAATAATTTAGAGCTAAAGCTACAGATTTTCGAAAATGAAGTCCCGCAGAGATAGTTTTATGACACGTGGACGTTTGCCCTAAGCCTAAGTTCAGCCTTGTCCAATTTCAACTCAAGTTTTTGTTTATGGGTTAGGTTTTCCTAAAATTGGCGAAGAAGATATTTTCAATTATTATTCTATTAAAAGGGGCAAGGAATTTAGTTTAAATAAATGTCAGGTGTTCCTAAAAATAATTAAAGGGATGTTTTAAATTATTTTCATTATTAAGTTACATTTAATTTTATATAAAGGGTCGATTTTCTTAAAACTAATTTCTATATAATTATGGGATTTAGCTAGCGAGATTATTTATTTAATTCGGGGTGGAATTTACGGTAGTCGAGTCTTTCTTTAATTTAGGGTGGCAATTAGTTGTTGTAGTTAGTTCGTCTCGGTATATAAATTTGGTAGCCAGTTTTTAAATTAAGGACACGCTTTTCTTAAATTATTTAAATATAGAGATTACTTTGTTAGTAGGCAATAGTTATTAATATAGTGTTATTAATATGTTTTAATTTATAGATTTGGATGATTTTCTTGTATTTTTCTGTCGCTGGTCATTCCGAGACGTATCCTTCCAGATGACATCCTTTGTTCCGATTGACGCAAGACGAAGCTGTTCTGGACTCGCTATGTATCATTCCTGATGACATGCTTCGTTGGATTCACGTTACATGATGTCTTCTGGACTTGCTCTTTCTCTCAGCGCTGACTTAAAAGATATGGAGGAAATCATCGAAGCTAGAAGACACAAAATACATCTCTTTTACTTGCAATTTTTTCATGTAACCACTTAACTTATTTTTTTTTTTTGCTTGCAAATTTTATCTGTAACTACTTATTATTTTTTTTTGCGTTCAAACTTTAACTTACAAACCTCTTTAATTTTTTTTTGTTCGAAATTTTTGTAAACACTTACGTTTTTTTGTTTTTTATTGAATAAATTTTGCCTTAAACCTCGTTCTTTCTTTTACTTAATTTCTTTCGATACTAGACTTGGTTTCGATTTTTTAGGGTCTGGACTTAGGGGGATATTTTTAGGTCCCTTTTTAAGCTTTTTACTTAATAAAAGACAAACATTAATTAAAAAAAATTTTTATATAAAAAAATTATATATTTATTAAAAATTTATAAAAAAAATGATAAAAATGTATAAAAAAATGATAAAAATATGCAAAAAAAGGTCAAACAAATGATTATAAGTAAATCGATTGTTTTTTTTGTTCCTTCCCCAATATCGAAACTTTAAGCTATACTTACTGAACCACCCCCCACGTAAGCCTTGCGAGCCCAATTTAAATTTAACAAATCCCTGTTTTACTCGGGAATTATTAAATTTAAACTAAGGCCCGCTGTGGAGCCCCCAAAACCAGGAAACTTCGTCCTTAGCATGGGATTTCCAATGAAAGTCCACTCGATGATAGAAGTCCTCCACTCGATGATAGAAGTCCTCCACTCGCTGATAGAAGTCCTCCACTCGCTGATAGAAGTCCTCCACTTGCTGATAGAAGTCCTCCACTCGAGAGAATGTTCCTGCGCAAGAGAAATTCTTATTATTATTTAGAGAAAATAGCACATGCATAACTTCAAATTAAATACCTTAATATGAAAATCCACTTGAATATTCTTGCATGATGTAACGTAACATGTTCGGGCAGAAGACAAATTATTACTATTGACAAATTGCACACGCGTAACATTAAACTAAATACCTTAGTATTGGGAAGTAAAATAATACCATAAAAACGTAAGCCTTGATTTGATAATAATAAAGGCTTTGTTTATAGGAAACCCGCTTAAAATCGTGTTTACTTTTAAAGGACAAAGCGTATAAGCAACCTTCTACCTTAAACATAAATCATAAATTTATTTAGATCCTACAAAACTCCCTCAAAGAGTTGCCAAACGCTTTTCCCATAAAAATATTTATAATTAAAATCATAAACTAGATGCCTTAATACCGCAAAGGGAATCTCACCCTTAAAATCCTGATTACGCGTTCATTATTCTTAAAAGGGAGGGCTAGGACCAGTTTTCACCTATTCCATATTTCAGCATTTTATTCATGTCCTGGCGAAAAAAAATCCCTACATAGAAAAGGACACAAGCGCTTTCCTTCTAAGAATAATTATAAAAATAAATAATAAACTAAATACCCTAATAATTGCCTACAATGTTTGACAGGCTGTCGAAACAGTCTTTTTTGCTAATGAGATTCCCTTTAAACGGATAAAATCAAAATAACATTAATTCCACTTTCAAATAAATCATTTAACATAACTAGAAAGATAAATATTAATACGGTTTAGGGTCAGTCTTGAAATATTTATCAAATAAACAATCACTTTGAATTACTTTTAAACCGACTAAAAGATTGAATAGTAAAACCAGGAATAAATGCAATGCGCAATTAATTAGAAAAATTTAATAAGATTAATTTCAAATATTTTGAATAAGTACGACATGAATGTGAATCATGAATGCTGTGCGCCATTTTACAACTCCCCAAAATAAACTTCTAAAATCTTTCAAAGAAGCCATTTCGATACGACTAACTTGTAACTACACAAATGGTGCGGTTACGGTGAAAACAAATGGGCTTGACACCCACAGGGCCGGAAATAAGAAAACTTTCATATAGAACATGTGTCCCCTCCTTTGACTAGAAAATGTATAGGACCTTGTCCACTAGTGTGTGCAAAAACTCCGCGTATCTCTAGTAGAACCACAGTTATGAGCCTTCAAAGTTGAGTGTAATTATGGTGGGAGGGGGGGCAAATAGGACTATAGCATAGTCAAAGGACACCCCCATATCTCTAGTAGAATCACTGTTATGAGCCTTCAAAGTTGGGTGTAATTAAGGTGGGATGGGGGGGGGGCAAATAGGACTATAGCATAGTCAAAGGACACCCCAATATCTCTAGTAGAACCAGAGTTATGAACCTCCAAAGTTGGATGTAATTATGGTGGGATGGGGGGGCAACTAGGACTATAACAGTCAAAGGACACCCCAATATCCCTAGTAGAACCAGAGTTATGAACCTCCAAAGTTGGGTTTAATTATGGTGGGATGGGGGCAAATAGGACTATAGCATATTCAAAGGACACCCCAATATCTCTAGTAGAACCAGAGTTATGAACCTCCAAAGTTGGGTGTAATTATGGTGGGATGGGGGGGCAACTAGGACTATAACATAGTCAAAGGACACCCCCATATCCCTAGTAGAACCAGAGTTATGAACCTCCAAAGTTGGGTGTAATGCTATTCCTTGTGAACATTTTGCTTAATTACTCGACCCCGTAACCCTGGGTTTCTAATATGGTTGAATGGGCCCAGGGGGGGCAAATAGGACTATAACATACTCAAAGGACGAAAACGACTTAATTCCTTTGACTAGAAAATTTATAGGACATTGTCCACTTGAGTGTGCAAAAAATAGTATCGCGTGTTCATGGTTAAGCTATCAAAACTTTGGGAAAATGTATTGGTCAAACCGGCCAGTGACCCCCTTAGTTTATAAAAATAGTATGGGACATTTTAAAATGCTATTGGACAATGTGTCCTGTGCTTATTTCGGCCCTAGACACCCATATTTACACCAATAGATTTGTTAATTGAAAACATTTTAGAAAACTACAGTTACTTAAACACCTTACTTCGGCGTTAATACAGCTGCCGTTAAAGGTTTTCTACTCGCTTCAGTTAAAGGGACTGCAAAGAAGGCATCGGCGGGTGGGTAAAAATTATTTGAAATACGTCACAGACATCACGTGATGCCAAGGTACAAAGGCTCCTCATGGAGTGGAACTGGACATCTAGTCCTTGTTTTTCGCGAGATTGCAGCGCCAATTCCATGAAGTGGTGGTTTTCGAAATAAAACGAACTAAGCTTCTTTGAACCACGCCTCTCCTTGGTCACGTGCCTCTGACGTATTTCAAATAATTTTTACCCACCCGCCGATGCCTTCTTTACAGTCCCTTTAAGGGCAATATACAGCTAATAACCAAAGCAACAAAAGCGCATTAGTTATTTAGAACTATGGAGTTCCAAATAACTAACATTATGTTCGGTAACCAATATATAAAATCAACTAAGGCTATGTTTTCTTCAAACAGACAATGGTCGTAATTAACAAACCTATTTTCCACGTTTAACGATTCATTTTCCACTTGTTACGCTTAATTTCCATTTGGTTGCGATAAAATTTTGGTATTTAATCTATATTTACCCTTATAAATAAAATATTTACCTGGAAAGATCTCTTTAGACACACTGAAAGAGGCTATGGCTTCCAGCAAACCCAGCAACACCCCCAAAGACAAAGGCTTAAGCCTTGGTCGTAATTAACAAACGTATTTGGCACGGTAAACCATAAATTTTCCACTTGCAACGCTTAATTACCGATTGGTAACGATAAAACTTTGGTATTTAATCCAAATTAACCCTTAAAATATAAATAAAATCAAAATATTTACCAGCAAAAATCGGACAGAAAATCGCAGCGGCTAGTTCTCACGGAAAACGATCTCAAAAATGACCTTGAGTGAATAGGTTTATTTGGCTGCAAACACGGACCGCTAGATGGCGCTGCTGAAGTTAGGCTGCGGCAGACTTCAAAATATGGCGGGAGCGTGCATTTCAATTTTTTTGGTTCTATTTTCTAATACAATTAATAATTTAGTTAATTATAATTTCCTAATGTATTCTAAACAGCCCAAAACACTTTTCTCCACTTTTAAAAAGTGGTACTGGAGTTTAGGGATTCCAATATCTGGAAAAAGCACCCTATAAACACGTTTGTCTAATAGTGTGTTACCACGAACTTTGTAGTGACGTCACATGCTCTTATCTCTTACCTTATTTTCAGGCGACCATATTGGCAGTCGCGAGACGTCGTCAGCTTGGGCAATACAAATTCGGGGCCCAATATTGACGTCACAGTTTCCTCCCCCCCAGCTTCGCGGTAGCACACTATAGGTCGAAACCTGAAATCATAATAATTAAACTAATTCCTATGAAAGTTAATTCATTTTACAGAGGACCCGGTTTTACGTTGATCTAGATCAAATAAGAGTTCTGAAATTATAAATAAACAATAAAATTTAATTATGAATGAATTGTGTCTCTCTCTTAAGTTTTGAATTATACAGAAAACTACTAATCCTACTGCGACTGTAGTTTTTCTACCAAAGGCCCGGCAGTTGTATCATGCAGCTGCTGAGAAACATCCCTGTGCTGAGCTGGCTCCTGGCTGCTCTGGCTCTTGGTATTGATTGAGTAGGCAGCAATTTAATAGACGTGTTCTTATTTCTTATGCTATTAGCAGAAGCCGGGTTTTCTTTATTCAAATTCTCAAGCAGGTTTTTCATAACGCGTCTATGTCAAGTTTTTTGAAGGTTTAATTAAGTTTATTGCACGCTAAAAATATATACTATCCAAATTTGTAAGTTATTTTACAAAACTTTAACCCTTACCACAAATGGCTTTTTGATTCCTTGTCTTGTTGTTGAAGGAATTAAGGGAGACCAACTCTACAGTGCGGGGCCTCACAGTCCAAAGTAAATTTCCGAGGAAAATGCAGTGTGTTTTTTGGTTGATTTTGGCATTATCTACTTTGGCTGTCCAAATTTTGGGTACTGAAGTCCTTCGTCCTAGAGGAGTACCATTGTCAAAGAAGATTTTCTATGACCCCAGTCGAGACTTCAGTTGTCTGGATGGATCATCTATTGTACCTTTTAACTTTGTTAATGACGATTATTGCGATTGCCAAGGTGCGATAATATAAGAAGCGTCATTTTTACAGTACACAAATTATTTTAACTTACGCTAAAATTTAATACTTTCATTGATCAGATGGGTCTGATGAACCCGGGACAGCCGCTTGCACCAATGGGGTGTTTTTTTGCACCAACGCTGGATATATTCCCCAGTACATTCCCTCATCTAGAGTCAATGATATGATTTGTGATTGTTGCGATGCGAGTGACGAATTTAATAGTACAGCCGAGTGCATTAGCAATTGTAGGGAATTGGGGCAAAGCGCGAGAGAAGAAGCCGAACGTCAAGCTGAACTTTATAAGAAAGGCTACGAATATCGTCAAGAGCTTATCAAGAAGGGTAAACAAAGAAAGGACGAGTTTAAAACAAAGTTGGCTGAGCTAAAAGGCCGAGAACACCAGGCTCAACTCGAGAAGGAAATGAAGGAAGTGGCGAAACGTGAAGCGGAAGAAAAAGAAAAAACGATTTTGGATCGTTATAAAGATATCGAGGAACTCAATTTAAAAGAGAAGGAGGTTGAAGAAACTGAAAAACGTCATACTGAAGAGAAGGATAACGCCATTGGCGCTTTCAAAGAGCTAGACAAGAACGGTGACGGAGTTCTTCACTATTCAGAACTCCAGGAAGTCTCCGTTTTTGACAGCAACAGAGACGGTACTGTTTCCGAAGATGAAGCCAAGTTTTTCTTACATATGAAGGACGAAATGGACTTGGAGGAGTTCACCACGACAGGATGGATGGTCATGAAACCTATTTACATGCTTAGCAAGATAAACACTGCTGGAACCAACGATGATATTGACGAAGTTAGCGAAACGGAAGATGAAGGAGACTACCATCCTGATGCTGGACGTGATCATATTGATGATGAAGATGAAGACTCGGACGAACCTCCTAAATTCCCGCCTCCTCCAGAGGATGGAGGTTTTGAGCATCCACCGAGGGAACGAAAAGCCCAGGAAGTCAAATACGATTCAGAGTCTCAGGCCATCATTGACGAAGCCCAAAAAGCTCGTGACGATTATCAAGAAGCCGATAATGACTTGCGAAAATTGAAAGATGATATCAAAGATTTGGAAGAAAGTATGGAAACAGATTTTGGACCGGAGGAAGAGTTTGCCACTTTGAAAGATCAGTGCTTTGACTTGTCCGAGAGAGAATACACCTACAAGTTTTGTCCATTTGAAAGAGCCGCCCAAGTCCCTAAAAGCGGAGGAGGGGAAGTTAGTTTGGGACGCGGTGGTAAATGGGTCGGTCCCGCTGATAATAAATATTCCGAGATGCTACTGGAAGGGGGTATGGTTTGCTGGAATGGGCCAGCCAGAAGCGTCCGAGTTTTATTGCAGTGTGGCTTGGAGAATCAATTGATTTCAACGTCCGAACCAAATCGCTGCGAATATCAGTTTGTTTTCACGACAGCAGCCTTGTGCACGGCTTCTCCCTCTGAACTTGATGAAGCCATCCACAATAGAATGCACGAAGAACTCTAGTCTTTTTCTAACACTCGCGATATGTCATTCTGTTTCACTTCTTTCGAAATAAATATTGAGAATAAATATTAATTAAAAACGTTCGTTGCCAATGTTACAATTTCTATGAAAAAACCTCAATCTTATCTAGACCTAGCGAATTTCATTATAGGCTTGGAAGGAACCCAAATTAACGCAGAACTGATATTGCCTGTACAAACTTAACAAATAAGAATTTATTCTAAGCAAAACACAACAAAACTCGGGCCAAAACAATAAGGCACGTTACAATTCAGCAATATCACTTGATTTTAGGTAATAGCAGAAGTATATAATACTTCTCTTCGAGAGAAGTGTACCACAAAGCGGGGTAAGTGTAACGTCATTCTTCCCAATATCGGAACATTTAGAGCAAGGTTACTAAACCGAATCACATACACAATAAATAGTTCCCCTCATCATTACTCTATTAGCGCTTAATTATTTGGCAAGACGCGCTTGTAAATTTTTGTCCCTCGTCAAGACGAGGTTTGTGGGATGATTGCTGGGGATTTAATGCCAAACAATTATAGAATTCACCTTACGGTGCGATGCCCATTTGTAGTTTGATGAGCGGGAAAGCAAACTTAAAGGGTGAACCTGGGAAGAATGACGTTACATAACTGAAGTATTAAGAGAATACCGAGTGTCATCCTTCTTCTATTATCCCCTTCTGGTAATAGGCAAGTAAAAATCTATATTGGTTCATCAAAAGAAACTTTATCTGTGACCCGAGTTCAAAACGTTTTAGTTAATGGGTTCTTTAAGGCTACGGTAAATTTTGATATATTGAAGATGATTTTGTTATTTGCGCCTTGGTTAAAATTAAACACTTCATTTTTTCCCAAAAAACTTGCCGAAACTAAAATAATATAAAAACTGGTGTCGTCATTTTTTAGTCCAAGACCTGTGAAAGACAGAAACTTTATGATTATATCAATCAATGAAGTTGTTTCACGGTGCAATTACACTCAACTACATTACCCAAAGGGTGATGTCCATGTTGATGATGACTGCCTTCATCAGGAACCTTGAGCCAACCAGGTTGACTTAACTACATCGTTGTAGTATTATAAATTGACATGACACTTAAAATGTTTTTCATTGTTTTTTTTTTTTTTTTTTTTTTTTTACAAAAGTTGGCAATCCCCTCAGTACATGATTAATTCATAATCAATATTTTTGTCTCTATGTCACTACAATTAGAGGCAGGAAGCACAAGAAATTCGTGAAATTTCAAAAACATTTTGCTTTTTTTTTTTTTTTTTGGTTATTTTTGTTTTTCTTGTCTTTTTTTTTTTAATTAAAAAGATTTTTGGTTGGTTGATTAGTTTTCTTGGACCTAGCATATGAATTTATTTTACACGTTCACAAAAAAATGAGATCCGTGGGTAGCTACAAAGTTACATGGCAAAAATTTTGAAAACAATTTTTTTATGATAGAGGGAGTACTAGGAATGATGAAGCGCTTTATTATCAGCAGAACTTAAAGAGCGCTTCAAATTGATACTAAAAAAAAAAAAAAAAAAAAAAACTTCCGAAATCGTTATAAATTATGAAAGATAAATGGCTTTACATTAAATTTCTTTGTAGATAATTAATTTGGCTTCAATTGGCCATATGTCTAATCAGCGCCACTAGCGGATGGTCTGAAAACTACTCCCATAGAGTCTAGTTATATTTAAGCGGGTTTGCAGAATTTCCGCCAGGTGGCTCGAATGCCGCGCCATCTGACGGAAATTCTGCAAACCCGCTTAAATATACCTAGACTCTATGGGAGTAGTTTTCAGACCATCCGCTAGTGGCGCTGATTAGACATATGGCCAATTTAAAGTACTTGCAGGTTTGTCTTTTCTTTACAATCAAATTATTGGCTACAACATCCAAAACAACTTGTTTTTCTTTTTTTCTTCTTCGGAACCTTACTCACTTTTAAATGAAAAACTAACCCTTACATTTTAATTGTTATTCCTAAATACTTTAGAAAATTTGTTATTTTTTTTTTTTTTTCAAGACTTGTTTTTAAAGACAAGGCACACGTCAATATTTTAGCGAGTTTTTTTTTTTTATAAATATTAAAAAAAAAAAAAAAAATTGAAATTCATAAATAAAATTGTTTTTCTTTTAGTTTACAGATTTAACGTACAGCGAATGGTTATCGTTTATTCATATTTATACTTATGTATATATATAAAAAGGTTTTTTAGAATTAATAATTAACGCTTCCTGATATATTTTTACATGAAATATTTTACACAATATTCAATTTACAAAAAGAGAAACTTGGCTAATGTGTGTAATCGTTTCGTTTATTATATATTTTTGGAATTTTCTTTTTTTTTTTGGTTTTTTTTTTGAAGCGATATGAAATTTCCTTCATCATTAAACAAAGTCCCTAAAATGCCGCGCTTAATTAAAAAAACAATTCCTTAAAAAAAAAAAAAAAATAAATACCTTAAACTATTTTAATGCAAAGTCTGTCTAAGCTACAAGCTCAAAATTGGTGTTAACTATTATGAAGATAATTACTTCTAATTACGCGAGGACTTTTCCATGCTACAAAGAAGCTAAATTTTGAGCTTGTAGTTGTTTTTGGGGAAAAACCAAAAACCAAAAAACAAAATTAAAAAATCTTTCGTTCATTTAGTGGTGTGGAATTTTAAAATGAACGAACAGAAGAGAAGAACAAACGTCTCTGAGATTTTGGGGGTAATTTTAATAGTTTTGACTTATTTTTAACAGGAATTTAAACACAAAAAAAAATATTATAGTTAATACTGTTTCATTACACGGATATTTCTCATTTTAAAAACTAAGCCTAACCATCTTACAAAATTAATCTCCCCTTCTCTCTACCATACAAAATTTCTTCTGAATTTTGAGCTTGATGATAATATCACCTTCGTCGTTTGTTTTGTTTTTTTTAAACTTTCTTTGAGATCTTGAAGTTTTTTTTTTTAAAGTTTGCTATTTTTGACGTACGTATCTTTCAAAATATATTTCAAACTTCTTCGAAATTAATTTTTCTTCCAAGGTTTTATTTTACGCAAATAGTGACAAAGCCCCATTTATGGGAGGTTTATTTTTATTTTTACAAGTATTAAAACTAAATTCAAATAAAATTATACTAAATTTGCAAGAAATAATGGAAGAATTCTTTATCATTGGAATTGATTTATTAAAAATATACCGCCTGACTTTAAAACCTAAGTTCCTAAGTTTAAAAATCCCTGATCAGGAAGTAATATATTAAAATAGAAGGAAGGAAGGGATAAATTCGCCCAAAATTTTGGCTTTATAAGATCGTCGCCCTACTCTTGTACTAAAATGAACCGTCAAGCACGAATGACTGTAATTGCACACAAAGCAAAACAGTCCCCACCGACTTACGTATCTATTCCTTCCTTCTATTTATATATATATTGTTCCCTGCCCATATCAAACACTTTAACCATGACTGTAGTTAAATGCAGCTCTAGATCCTGTTCTCGATAACACATTGATTGCTAAACCTAGCTCAGAATTAAGCATGGGCGAATACTCGAGTAACACTAATAACTCGATCGAATATGGCGACGAATAACCGTCTCGATATTCGATAAGCCCCATTTCAGGTATTCGAACGAATATCGAATAGTGAATTTTACTATTCGGACCTACTATTCGTTAAATATTCGACTAACTATTCGTTAAATATTCGATTAACTATTCGAGAAAACAAAAATATTAACCCTAAAAATGTTTTAAAAAAGTAATGGCAGTTACACTTTTTAATGTATAAGTTTCTATGGGAAAATAGGCCTGAAGTGCTACTACTCTATAGCGCATCTAAATTCTAAATATAATTTAATTTGATTTTAATTAATCCTTCTATTTCTGACTATTCGATAACTATTCGATAAGGGCAATTTTAAGTTAAGCCTAATTATTCGATATTCGGTTCCCAAACAACTATTCGTCTCTGTATTCGATAAGAAAATTTTTCACTATTCGATATTCGTCTCGACAGTCAAAAACTGGTATTCGCCCATGCTTACTTAGAATTATGGAAACTAAAATCAAACTTCTTAAGTAGTATAAACTAACTTCGTTAGCACCTCTTCTTCAAACTATTAATTAAAATTTTCTTGGTAGCTTAAATCGCAATCCTTGTCGAATAAACGAACGTGTAAACCTTTAGCAGTTCCTTCAGATATTTTACGAGTTCAGTGTTATAAATATTGAAAATAAAATAAAATAAAAAATAAATCTACTAGAAATATTTTAAATGACCACTGGTATAAATTCGACGTAAGAAAATTGTCACATCACGTGTGCTAAATTTCGCAGAAAGCGTTCTTGAACCAGCAAGACACAAATACGAAGCTTTCACATACTTTTTTTTTTCTCGTTTCATTTTGGGTTTTTATCGTTACTAAAATTGAAGCTTACTAAAATTTTAAATTAACGCCTATTAATTGTACCATCCCATCTTAAACAGTATCTAAATTTCCATTAAAAAACCAGTTTTTCCCTAGAAATTTTGGTTCCCTCTAAGATAGAATCAAATCAATCAATGTTGTTTTCTCACTTAAATTAAACTTAACTGAAAACCATTTATGGGCGGGGCTAAATTATTCTTTTAAACGCGGGCAGTGAATGTTAGTATAAAATAAGCTTCCTAAAATGTAACAATGTAGTTTTAATTGAAAAAAAAAAAAAAATAAATAAATAAATTGGCACCATTTTCTCTAAGTTCACGTGTTCAAGTTTATCATGGACTTTTACGCGCCATTTCTACATGCTTAATTGGGTAAAATTAATTTCTACAATAAAAAACTTCTACAAAAGACCAAGCAAATACCTTTTCGGACATTTTAAAGAGACGCAAGCGTATCATAAAAGTAGTTCTTTACATAAAAAGTTGATAAATGAAAAAAAAAAAAAAAATGTTTTTGCAATAACTACAATATTATTTAGGGGGGGGGGGAAATCGTTGTTTGATAACACATTGCTCATTTACGCAAGAGGGCCGCTTTAGTCCATAGTTTTATGTGTTTTTGTTTTTTTTTTGGTAAATTCTTTGACAAAGTCAGTTTTGTTTGAAGAAAGAAAATTATTTAAAGATGTATAATTAGAATAATAAAAAGTGTTTCGTTTCTCACCTTAATATTGCGACTGATTAAAAATATGGAAATTAATTAAACCTTTTCTGTTTGTTTTTCGCGATCCAGCACACTTTTTTTTTTAAAGTTTAGGCCTTTGTTTTTTTGTTTTTTTTTTTTAAGTTTGTTTACTGTTTAAATGTTTTAAATAAAACAGTTTTCGGAATAACGTTTACTCATAACGCTAATCCATCCGGAACACACGCAAAAATTGTTCGCAATTTAATAATAAAAACTTTTCTTTTTTCATCAATTATCCACTAAAATATTTCATCACTGTGTCACATCACACTCTACAAAGTCTACCTTCGATTCAGTTCGATTTTGATAGCTGAAATTTATTTAGATTTGAACTTAAAAATCACAATAATAAACACTGCAACCACAAGTACATAGGTGACGACATTGCGTCATAAGTTACGTTCCATAAGTATGACGCTACCTATACTATCGCCTTTGACGGCGCCTCACCAGACGTCGTTTTACGAGGATCTATGACGTTTTACCTACGTCACTTCATGGCAAGCTCTCAGTAACCAGTTACAAACTTACCAATGACGTCAATACAAATTTATCACTCAAAATATTAAACAAAGCATAAGGCGCCTCACCAGACGTCGTTTTACGAGGATCTATGACGTTTTACCTACGTCACTTCATGGCAAACTCTCAGTAACCAGTTACAAACTTACCAATGACGTCAATACAAATTTATCACTCAAAATATTAAACAAAGCATAAGGCGCCTCACCAGACGTCGTTTTTACGAGGATCTATGACGTTTTACCTACGTCACTTCATGGCAAGCTCTCAGTAACCAGTTACAAACTTACCGATGACATCAATACAAATTTATCACTCAAAATATTAAACAAAACAAAGCGTAATTACTAATAGTAATAACCTTTGTAAATTAAGATTAACTGGATTAACTGATATATCAAAAAGTATAAAATGTTTTCGTATATATAAAATTATCTCAAAGTATGATGATAACCACAACAACAACAACAACAACAACAGAAGCTCATGACACCTGGCCAGACCTCCGAAATAACACATACAGGGAGCCCACTCTTAAATTTAAATTCCTTATAGGAAAAATAGGAATTTTTTTCCGGAATTATAGGATTTTATAGGAGAAAAAATCACGTGTTTTTATAGGAAAATATAGGACTAAAAATGCAGCTCTAATATAATACAATTTTGGGCTTAAACTATGTAGAAAAATCCCAAAAAAAAAAATAAAAATAACAAATTGGATTTTACTTTGAAAACTCAGAAGAACTTAATTAAAATATAACATAATATAATATATAAAAAATCCTAAGCGAGCTCCGCAATTACGGTCTCCATTCAAATGTGATCTCGATAAAAAAAAAAAAGCTAAATTTTGATAAATTTGATGCTAAACTATACGAAAACTTCGACTAAGTCAAAAATATAGGATATTATAAAACCTTTCATGAAATTATAGCATGAAAGGACAGGTTCAAAAATATAGGAATTATAGGACCGGTAAGCTCCCTGCACCTAACACCATTCCCTTTTAAGAATTAAAATTTAAAACAACTCACCATCAATGATGTCTTGTTTCATCTTATTCATTTCTTTCCTTATTTCGAGTAGCATTTCTTGTTTTAACCTTTCCATATCCAAACAATCCACTCCGTTGCGCAAAGAATCTCCATCACCAACTGATTCTAACCTTTGTCTGCCAAAAAAATAACCATAAAAAAAGATAAATGAACAGAATGACCCCAGTAAAAATAATAAGCCTACAAAAGTATTAAACTTACTTTCTGCCTCCTTTTGGGGATTCGGCCCCACTTCCACTAGAAGCTTTGCTGGGGCTATTACCATTCATTGAACTTTGTTTGTTCCAGGATTTTCCATCGGAATCCTTCTCTCCATCTTGACTACATTGACTATTTTCAGCTTGAGCTCGCCTGAAATTAGTTCTAATCAGATTTAAAATAAAGTCAAGGAAAAAAAAAGGAAATGAAAAAGGATCTTACCGTCTGGCTAATGTTTTGGACATCTCTTCCATCATACTAGCCATTCCACCAACTGGAGGTATGGCTGGGCGCCCAGCGTCAGCCGGTGATGCGCTTTCCATACTCTAAAAGCACACGCTATCCGTTAACCATTTTCCATTTAAATGACTCATTAGGAACTTACGGGAGTTTTTGGTGTAGACCTTTTTAATTTGGCATTAGCATTAACTAGGGCCGCCGCTAAGGAGCAACTATTGTTATTGTTGTTACCATTTCCGTTAGTGGCACTGTTATTGTTGGAGGAACTAACTCTGGGTAACGTACAAAACATTCCGGGCATTGGTGGCGGAGCTGGTGGTTCCCGAATATTGTTCGAAGGTAAGGGTGGAGGAGCGGGAGGACCAGGAGGAGCTGGAGGTGGAGCGGGAGCCGAATTAACGACGACGGGAATAATGGGAAGAGCGTCGGGAGGGGGAGGAGGAGGGGGTGGTGGAGGTGGAGGCGCGGGAGCCCCTTGATTTGGCATGGGAGGCATGGGTGGTGGAGCGGGAGGCGCCGTAGTGGGCGGCGCTGACGAAGTTCGATGGTGACCACCTGGCACGGGAGCACCTGCGGGAGTGGGTGGGTGACTGACGCTGCTGTAGATCATGGCTTTAGCGTATTTAAAAACATAGAACGACAAAATTGGGGAGGAAAAAAAATTGCAAGCGTTTCTTTAAATAAATGGTCATTCGCAGTCATTCCAAATTAAATGGAATTAAATTAAACTTAAATCTAAACCAACCAATCAGAACCAATAAATTCTGCCTTACAACAAAAGACTATCATTAACAAAAAGTAAAAAATAATCGAATTTTGGCACATGTTATGACATTTATATTTAGTAATAAAAATAAATATAAATATTACTATCTGTAACAAACAACAATTAAAAAATATGATGAATGAAAACAAAACTTTCCAAACAAAAATGCTTAGACATAAGTTTAAAATGAATATACTTGTAAAATTATTAAAATTTACAGTAAACCTTAATCATTCCACCTTTTTAACTAAAATATATGGATATGTAAGATAATGCGCGTATAGCCAGGAATTAATACATTTCAAAAGCAGGAATGAATAACAGTCAAATGAAGAGCTCCACCCCCCAACATGCAAGGACATTTTTAAAATATCTCAATCGCGTACTTAATTCCATGTAATAATAATAATAATAATAATAATAATAATAATGTAAGCTTAGTCTATGTTTTCACTAAGTTTCGCACATGGACAGAAAATAAACATTAGCTGTTATTCATTTCAGTCTGTTAACGTTTCTACAAATTGTTCATGAACCAAGAGACGCGTGTTCGACAAAAACATACATAAATATAAAAACAAACTCACTGGTATTGGTCCCATAGATGGTGTTGCTTTGATTACTGCCCCTTCTTTCATTCATGTCATTGACTGGCCTAGAATAAAACGTTCATTCAAACTAATCAATAAGTCTCTCTCTACAAAAACGGGGAAATTGAAGAGGCTAAAATTTTCCAAGATGGGAGAAAAGGTTGGAGGTTGAAGCCTTAAAAGAATTAATTGCGGAAATGCGATTTTACCATCCAGGTTGAACTCCGTAATCCCCTTCTTGGAGCGAGGCAATGTCGGAGTAAATGACATTTCTTTGTTGATTAGGGTGAATAGGAGGAGCGGCGGGTGGGGGTGGCGGTCGCCCACCTGAGGAACTGTTGTAATTGAGTATTTCCAAAGCTCGAATCATGGCATTAGCGAAGGAATCCGCGTCTTCTCGGCTGCTGAAATTTAAGCCGTACACTTGCCGATTGTCTCGCCATTGGTGAAATGTAGGAGTGGCTTGATTGTATTTCAAGCCTTTCAAGATGGCACAATTGATCACAACCTATATATACAAAAAAAAATTTACATTTCGTTATTCCGAACGTTCTTAACAACGTAAAACATGTTGGGCAGTTGTTGGCTGTAACAGAAGTGGGTTATATGATATGATATGACTTATAAGTTAATATTTACTTCGTGATCTTGTAGTTTTCGTCCCACAACTCTGAACGTTTGGTTAACCGCGTGTTGGTATATATGAACTTTTGAAAGCCCGCTCGATGAACCACTAGGTACCCATTTTTTATTTTGATCATCGTACACCATCACCGAAGCTCTGGCCGATGCTATAGATTGTTCGCTGGAAATTAAAACCAAACTAAATAAATGAATAAATACAAACACCTTATAGAAACATACTTAAACTTAAATAAGTACCTCATATTTTTAATTTAATACAATTAACAACCCTCGTAAGCCTTGGCTCGACACAAAAAAAAACTCAATTAAACAAAAAATGTCCCTCGCTCTATCTTAACTTGTCAAAAATCAACCGGATTATACAAAAAATAAATGTAATAGGAGATAAGCTCGACTTACGTAGAAACTGCCATTTGTTTATTTTAACAGAGAAGAGAGCCTACAACACGCATTTCCCCACAAATGTCCCAGGATGCCTTTATTATCAACATCCTATCACATTCACGTAGAACTTAAACATATTTCAAAATTCCAATGCCTAAACAACTTCATTTTTGATTCGTAATCGGACCGACAAGAAACTAGGCACGTTTCGTTAATAAATGCACTAGGATTTCGTATTTAAGCGACTGTTAAACAGGAAGTATCGCGAAAGGATTATTTCCAGACCAAAGTTGAATGAAGCTGGCGAATGTCAGAAAAACCAAAACCCAAATGAAGAAGACTACCACGTGTTTAAACTAGATTTGAATGTGAAGAAAGAAAGAAAAAACTGATGCTGGACAAAAGGTATCATCCACATGAAGGATAATACCAGAAGTATATAATACTTCTCTTCGAGAGAAGTGTACCACAAAGCGTGGTAAGTGTAACGTCATTCTTCCCAACATCGGACCATTTGGAGCAAGGTTACTAAACCGAATCACATACGCGATAAATAGTTCCCTCATCATTAGTCTATTTGCGTTAAATTATTTGGCAAGACGCACTTGTGGATTTTTGTCTCACCCCAAGACGAGGTTAGGGAGTTGATTGCTGATGATTTAGTACCAAACAGTTATAGAATTCACCTTACGGTGCGATGCCCATCTGTAGTTTGATGAGCGGGAGAGCAAACAAAAAGGGTGAGCCTGGGAAGGATGACGTTACATAACTAATATATTAAGGTGATACAGAGTGGCATCCTTCTTCTATTATCCCCTTCTGATAATACTAAACGCGAACGAATGCAAAAGTGACCATGAACAAAAAAAAACCAAGAATCTCAGCAGCGAACGTTTGTGATCTTACCGCCAAACGAAAGTTCCATATTGAGGTATAACTCTGACCGCAGTTGGTCTATAATAACAATTACACTCTCGTCTTGGTCTTGATTTAGCGAAATTGCATATTAATCGATAGCTACATCCGCACATCACAAACAACACTTTGAAGGACAGGACCACATCCGAGAGGAGTATGAACCAACCGTACAAATCTAGTGTCTTCCAATAACTAATAACAAGAGAGCTGTTTATAAAAGTGAAGCCTCTTTATTTTTAAACAAGCGTGTTTCCCCAATATGAATCACACCGACAACGCGGGGCAAAAAAGAAAAGTCCTTTCAAACTGGAGGGGGATTATAAAACAAACGGGTCGATAATAAGTTAGGTAGAGAAGTGTTGACGGACTATAACCCTTTATGCATTCGCTACGCTTTGCTGATGAAGTTAATGGCAGTATTTTTAACCTTTCATGAATAGAACTATCACAGAAGCCTTAGTGTGACGTCACTTATGCTATTTGCCCATAGAACCAAAGCGGTACCAAACATGGCCGCCATCTGAAAAAACTAAGCCCATGACGTTTTCCGTAGGCAACAGCGTCAAAACTGAGATAGCTCTATATATACAGTACACATTGTAAGTTTGTTAACCCTCGCTATTCCACGATTTTGACATAACAAGAAATTATGAGTTTCCAGTGTGACGTGGATTAAACGTCACGGATTATCTGCAAAAACGTGTCACGTGCAATTTTAAAACATTTAAAACGCCATTTATACGTATTAAACCTTTATTGCATTAGCCATAAGTTTATAAGTGATACGTTCCATAAGTATGACACTACCTATACCTCGTAATGTTATGTTAGATACTTCCGAAATACATAAACGCTTAAAATTTCGTTATCTCTTAAGTCAGTAGTGTCAAAATAACAATTTTTTAAATAAAATTAATTCTTCCCCAAAACTGTTATGAATTTTTAAAATTCCTTTCCACGATATAACAATCCTATAATTTCCACCGTTTACCTAGTAGCTAAGGCATCCCATAATGTACGGGGAAACAGCAAGTTAAATAATTAATCAAAATTACCACTAATGAGTTACTTGCTCATAATGATATAGGAGCGGGAGAATTTGTGGCCGCTAAAACGTGATAAGAGAAAACTAAACTAATATTAACTGAAAGATCGTTAAAATTCTTTGGCAGCTGCGGCGCCGCATCCCAGTGAGACGCTTGATCGCTTCAGCAGGATGAGTTTCAAAAAGGAATGACGTAAACCCCTTAACCCAACCCTTGGATGGTTGTTAAGCTTATTTTAATCCGCGACTAAACTAACATAAAAAGAAAACAATACCCGCTTTAATAGATAAGAAGGCACAGAAAAGCGGGATAGAAAATTTAAACCGTTTTAGAAGTAGCTTGAGGTAACGATGCAAAAAAAAAAAAATGTTTGTTTAGTCTCTCCCACTCTCTCTAAGCTCAAAATGGTCTCCATTCTACAAGAATGGGAATACTGTTCTTTAAGGAGACGTCATCCACGCACTAATATTTTGTGGTCCACCTTTTGGTATATCCCCGCCCCTCCCCCAAATGAATATATTTCAAAAAAGGTATTTAAGACGTGTATTAATTTATGAATGAATCTCTAGTCAATTTCGCGTGAAATTCTGTTTATTTGAAACCCCACTTTTGAAAGTCTCGAATTCTCGCAACTGTAAACACGCTGAAGATGTGCGTGGTTTAGTGACTTCACGTTGCAATCATTTGACGGTACTTTGAAAACGCATTAATCACAACTGATTTCAGTGAAGTCTTTGGAAATCATCCAAGTAATTATGTTTGTATGGATAGTGTGCGGACAAGTGTTGCTAGTCATTTGTGAATGCAATTCAACCGCTATCTACCAACAGACAGAAACGTTTGTAGAATTCTGTTCGATTCAGTGATCATTCAGTTCCAAACCTGAGATGCTCTCACAAATTACTGGCAACCCTGAAGTGCAGTTAAAGTTAAGAAACGGGGAGGGGGGAGATTTTCTAGTCCCTTTAGTGCGCGCATTTTTTATCCATAACATTTCAAACTGACTTGAACATTATAAAACACTCATGATGAAAGTATTTTGAAACCAAAATAAAACACAAATTTTACAAACATTAATCATTTAAAACTCACCGGAAAAGCATGATAATTAATTCAAAATAATTAACTTTGCTGTCGACAATTAATTAAACGTATATGCGACTACTTTAACAAACTATTATTAAATCTCTCACGAACCTGATCATAAATAAATAAATAACCAACTTTGGAAAAAGAGAGAGAAGAGAAGAGAAAAGGCGCAATAACCCTATCCTCACCCTTCGTTCTCCATGGAATGGTCTCGATTTCTGCCAGAAACCGAAGAACTGGTTGACGGTAAATTTGTCGTCAAAACTCCGGGAACACAGCAAAACATTTCCCGCGCAACGAGGCAGGCGATTTCCCGGAAAAAATGTCACTCACTTTATCCCCCTTTTTACTCCACCCACACCGCGGGGTACTAAAGGGTACGTAGCGAGCTACAAAAGCATCAGCACTCCAAATACCTCTTGGAAAAGCCTCTCTTTTCCGTCAAATCCAGTAATTATTACCGAGAAAATGACCCGTTTAAGTCTCGCTCCGGTACGGAACTATGACGTATTACGCGCGAAAAAGGCCCTAGACTTCAATCCTTCTATTCGATTCTACGGAATTTCAGAGGCGCGCGCCCGGATGGCGGAGAAAGGGATCACTAGAGGCTGGAGGCTCAAGAGCAAAGAGAAATACTGGAGGTGAAGGAAGTCTCGTAGAAGATGCGGGATACGGAGAGCGCCACGAAATATGGGGAACCCCCCGCAGTCTCTCTTCCAGAGAAATCGAAACGGACGAGATGCGATGTTGAAAAAAATAAAATTGAATTCAACTTTACTAGCTTTACGTTGGGGGGTCGGTTTTCTTGGCAAAACGCCAAGTAATGCCCGTTACTTGGTGTAATTAAACAAGAAAGACCGTAAGTTGTAAGTGTAACACCGTTTACTTAAGGTTAAGTTAAGGAGTAGACCTAGATCATAGATTGAAATGAGGCGCGGTCAAAGACTTGGTACCGACTAAACCAAGTATAGTCGTTTTATTATTAGCCCTCGGTAATCCTTTATCAAAGTATAGGTTATAGAACATATCTTATAAACTTAAGAAACACTCAATTTTCAATCTTAATTATTTGCCCTTTTCACCTTATTACAACTCCCGAATTAGATACTCCCAAGCTCCGTTCGATATTTCTCCATCCTCGTTCACCCCGCGTAGTTTAGACCACGCCCACTCACGTTCAATGTACCAATGGGGTTAGGCAATGTTACGTTGACCTAAGGCACCCTTAAGGCAAATTTGTGTTTAGTGTTGTTGTCATAGGGTGGTTTTAATAATTGTTAACCTTACACCGTAGTATAGGAGTATCCCTACCTAATCTATAATACAAAGTGAATTAATTGCCAATATAATACCTTATCTAGTTTGAATATTATTATAATTTCGACCACCCAAGGGTATTCCCCCTCCCCTCATTTCCTGTTAATCAGGGAGAAATTATGATAATTTCTTCTCCCCCTCCCCCCTAGATGGTGCTTCCAAACTTCAAACGAATATGCCGCAGTTTTAATCCAACTCGATTTAAAATTAGTAGGGTTCATCATAAAACTTTTGGAAAACCGATTTCCCTTACTTTTCCCCCATATATTTATAAATTTCCATGAGTTTTCCTTAAATTTTTAGTCAAAACTTTATTCCCCTTGAACCTAAACGTACGTTTCCAAAAGCAAAGTAGTGAGTCTCTCTTAATTCTAACAAGAAGTGATATCTAGTTTATTAGGGAGAACGTATAAGATGCCTAAGTATTCGCGCGCCATAGTCCCAGTCCCCCTTTCAAAATACAAAGGGGGGGGGGGCGTAAAAGGAGGCCAGGATAATTTGCCTCTCCTCAGTCGGAAAATACGTAATTTTCGTCATTCGCGTCGCGCTGACGTGAGTTTTCAAGAACCAATGAGATGCTGGTTGTTATTTAGAGGCGGGGGATTAACTCCGGACCTACGTTTGGACTGGAGATAAAGCTAGGAATGTGACGAATTTATACCTTCTCCCTAGTAAACTAGATATCACTTCTTGATTCTAACTTCTCCAAAAATCCATCCTCTGGAATATTTGCTCTTGCGCCTCCGATGGCTTTGGGACTGGCAACGGCGGAAGGGTTATTCACCTTTGTCCCAAGTTCAAGGCGTCTCGCCGGCCAGGATTTTATCCCCCTTCTAACCCCCCCCCTCCCCCGGGAAACCTTTTAACCCGTCCTGTACATTTTCTTCAAAAGGGTTTTATAATTTTTTTTTTATTTATTTTGATCGGAGGATTACTGTATTTCCGCGCAAACTCGAGAAAGAGAGAGAGAGATGAGGAACGGAGGAAGATGGGAGGGAAAGATGACATTGGGGCATCAATTTCTATTAGGGAAAGTACTTCTCTATATCATGCATGAATATTTTAGAATGTAATAAATGGCTTTGCATCTTTCTTTATTTCTTTTCTATTTGTGTTTAGAGTGATGGTTTTCTTGGCGTTTTAATGGTACTTTTTTTTGTTGCATCAATAATATACTGTGTGTTTTTGAAAGGTCTGTCAGAATTAAGGGAGATGTTCTTAGAGTCGAAAATGTTTAATGACGTTTTGCCGTCCGGGCAAGCGGTTTTAAGTTATGCTTGGAGTATTTTATGGATGACCCCTTAAATTTAGTTAAGAAACTCAAAGCTAATCCTAAATTAATTAAGGGGGCATCCGTAAAACACTCTAAACATATTTTGAAAACGGTCGCTCTTTGGACAAAATGGAGATAGAAGTTATATTTTCGACTCAAAAATCGCCCAAAGAACATCCCCCCCCCCTTAATTTATGCAAGACTTATCAGAAACACACTGTATAGCGTTAATTATTAAGTTTTCTTTAAAGGGAATATTATCCGGTGGGAGCAGAAAGAATATAGCAAAAGGAGTAGAAGCTTGAGCTTAAGAAAGTCGCAAGTGTTTCTGAGCTTTCTTTTAGTCTTTAATATTTTATTTATTAAACAATACTCTCTAAGATAGTTCTAATTTTCTTTAACACAACGATTTTTGACGCGCAAACTTAAGTTGACAACACATTTAAACCATTAAGAAGCATCAAGGACTGTCCAAAAATTATATAGCTGATGTAAAACTCGAAGAAAATGCCTTTTTTTTAAACTCCTTGTCAAAAGCTAACTTCCTATTCCTGTTGCTATGTTTTCTATGACTTTCCCCGTCTAAAAACTTTACAATGTTTTAATATAAAAGGGTTGACTGATCTTTACTATAATATTTTTTCCACAATTACGGAATTTTACAACTAAAGCCAACTCTTCCCCACTCACATAAAACAATTTCCTTACAAAATTCCTACATTTTTAACCTCAAAACAGGGCTTTTTTTATTGGGCGAGTACAATAGTCCCAATTTAATGGGTAATTACCCAGAAGAAAAAAAAAACAGGATGTTTATAACTTTTTATCATTCATTATGTAACTTTTCCTTTGGATAGTTATGAGGGTCAGGCAGATGTAATAAAAATTTCCCTTTCCTCTCTTCTCTTAAGTGCTACGTGTGTGCCTTTATGATTCCTCCAATAGGAGTCTATTAATGATATTATTGATCCGAATTATTTACCGCTTGTATATAACAGGGTGGGGGCTGCCACAGGATTATTGGGATTTAAGCTAAGGTTCATTTGCAATCCGCGAGTGTCCCCTAGTAGAAAAAATGTGACTCATTTGGTCCCTACCTCCCCTCTCTAATATCTTTCCGCATCAATAACTATTGGCTTTTTTGCCCATTGGCTAATGTACTTTTTTATCTTGCCCCAAGAAATAAATTATCATTGCTGTCAATAGTTTTTAAATTTTGATTAAATAAAATAAACAAAAGAATAACAAAATTTGTACCAAAGTGTAAATGACACAATCAATACTGTCACCATTATTTATAAAGGTTATAAAGGACGTTTGAGGTTAATGTTAATTCAATGTAAATTTATAATGGAATAATGGTGTGAGGAATAACTTTTCACACATGTAGAATGTAAATTTCAACAAAGTCAACAAAAAAGTGGGGCTTAGCAACTCTTATAATGTACAACTTATAATCTACGCATTATTTTGAGCCACAATAACTGATACTACTCACAAATTTATATTAAATTAATACCTCTAATATATTTTAACTTTGATTTTGATTTTGAATGATAATTCATAATCAGACACAAAATTCTGGCAATCTAAGAATTATCTATTGGGTTTGTAAAGTTGAAATCTATTAATTGAGCAAGAAATGTTGCTCAATATAGATAATAACATCGCAATAAATTTCTTTAGATTGCTATCCACTATTGTAATAAAATTAGTTCTAAACCTACCACCCCTTCTCATCTTACTTCATCAGTGTTAGTAATTTTGTTCTACAAATCTTTAAACAACTTCAATCAAAATCTACGCCGCGTAATGTTAAGTTTAATATTTTAAAAAATGGCTTACATCAATGTCATTTGACGTAATAACAGGGACAATTTTGTATTCCTTAGTCCCTGAAGGACTCTTTATTTTCTATGAATCTATGGCAAGTTAAAGGTCTTTAAGATAGCGTATCTAAGAACTATCTCAACACTTGACACTCTTTAAAAACACACCGGCCCCCATATTAACCTCGCTTGTTTTATCAAATCTATCACAAAGGTAGTCCAAGGTAAAAACCCAGACTCATATCAGAAATGAGACATCCCACCTCCAAGCCGAGGCTTAACGGGGGATAATACAAAGGGGGAACCCGAACCCCAATTTGCGTTAGGCTTAATAACGGCTAATAACATTGGATAAAGACAATGGAATAGTTTCCTACCTCATCATGAACACAAAATTAGGCCCGACGGTTTAGTCCAATTTCGGAGTCTTCTTCGCGAAGGAGACCGCGACACTATTCGCTAAACTAGAAACGTCTTGCCTTATCAAACTTTCCATAAAATCCGAGTTCGCGATAGAATCCAAAAGCATTTACCTTCACATCAGCGCCATTTTGGATACAATAACCAAATAAAAAACCGACGCAAGGGGGAGGGAAAGAAGCTCTTGGCGCTCAATTGCCCAGCATGTGGTGGCACCTAGTAGCAGGGTTGGAAATAAAGTGGATTTTATTAGTGGTCCTCGGGACCAGTGACCCCTCATGTTGGAATTATTAAACTGGTCCTTGGGACCAGTGACCTTTGCATTAATTATATTTTTACTGGTCCCATTATAAAATTTCTAAATTTGGTGAGAATAAGAAGCGCGCAAAGACACAAAAGTAAAGAAGCTGAAAGATCTAATTGATTTTGAATTTTTCACTGTAGGAAAAAGCAGCGTATCAATTTTGCGACTAGTTGCCACTAAATATCAATTAACATGTCTAATGATATTTGAAGTTCTTCATCTTTTTCTGAACTATCCTTATTGCGTTTTACATAATTTCGGTGGCTACATCAGTAAGCTAGAGTACGAGATCTCCCTTAGGATCAAAATCCTGTAATGTGACTAGTACCATACACTACTGCCTAATACGACTACTGAGATCTAGTACTGACTATCGTCTAGGGCTCTAGGTTGTCTACTCAAAGAGAAGGGAAATTTCCCTCCTCTTTGGTCTACTTCAAGAGACTCATTCTAGAGTATAAGACGCTAGTCAAGAACAATAGCCAATATACTACAAAACTTTAGTCATAGCCCACTCGATCACGCACTCGACAACACAAGCCCATTCAATCGGACAAAAAATGCGACTTTTGGACTATCTTAGTTTTACCTCAAGCAACCAAGGAACGTTGCTTTCCCTGTAACGTTTGAAGCTAGCGCACATGTCGGGGAAACTAACCTTAGTATTATCAGTATTATCAGAAGTATATAATACTTCTCTTCGAGAGAAGTGTACCACAAAGCGGGGTAAGTGTAACGTCACTCTTCCCAACATCGGATCATTTGGAGCAAGGTTACTAAACCGAATCACATACACGATAAATAGTTCCCTCATCATTACTCTATTAGTGCTTAAATATTTGGCACGACGTGCTTGTGCATTTTTGTCCCACGTCAAGACGAGGTTTGTGGGATGATTGCAGGGGATTTAGTGCCAAACAATTATAGAATTCACCTTACGGTGCGATGCCCATCTGGAGTTTGATAAGCGGGAAAGCAAACTAAAAGGGTGAGCCTGGGAAGAATGACGTTACATAACTAAAGCATTAAGAGGATACAGAGTGTCATCCTTCTTCTATTATCCCCTTCTGGTATTATAGACCATTGCATAAGTTTATAAGATATGTTCCATAAGTATGTCACTAGCCATACTTCGTAATGTTAGAGGCTTAATGAGAGCTAGTCCAAGAACGACGTGAGAATTGACTACACTCGGTTTTGCAGTCCATCCTCCTCTTTAGTCTGTACTAAGCCTTTGACAAGGCCTCACTACGCGTCGCTTTACAAGAATCTATGACGTTTCACCTACGTCACTTCATGACAAGCTCTCATTAACGAGTGACACACTTATGGAACATATCTTATAAACTTATGCCATTGTCATTACTGGAGGGAAGAATCGCATCTCTCGCGATTGAACCATTTTAGGTGGAATTTCTGATAGCATTTTGACATGTATTGCAACCCGATTATTCTTACAAGACACCCTCTTTATGGGGCGGCTAAACCTATAGCATCTTCTTTCTTAATTACTTTTTATTTTACTAAGTTTCTATTTAAGAATAGGAATAATTAGACCAAAAACAAACAAAGATTTTGGAATATGATGCACTTTTAATTTCAGAACTTTTATTTGATCTAGATCAACGTAAAACTGGGTCCCCTGTAAAATGAATTAACTTTCATAGGAATTAGTTTATTATGATTTCAGGTTTCGACCTATTAGACAAACATGTTTATAGGGTGGTTTTTCCAGCTATAGGAATCCATAAACTCCAGTACCACTTTTTAAAAGTGGAGAAAAGTGTTTTGGGCTGTTTCATTAATTTGCTTGAACCGGCAAATAATAATGCTTGAACACGAAAGATTTGATAAAACAAAATCTCTAATAAATAAAAGTTAAACAAGATGGGTCAAGGGCTGGGCTCATAATAGTAGCCACATCGTACCGTACTTAACAGGCGTACATAAAATTTACGTGAATAGCCCCTCGATGCCCTACTTTTAACTGTGCTAAAATGATTACCAGTAATCCTTACTTCAATAAATTTATTTATGTTATAATTGTAATAGTGCGACGCCAAGAGAAAACTTGAGTGAGTAGCCCCTCGATGCGCTACCCTTAACATTGCTAAAATGATTACCCGTAAAGCCATTATAAAACGAGGTTTTAGCTTTAACTATGCTAAACTTATTACACACAAGTAACCCTTAATAGAATAACAGAAAGTTTTAGTGATTATCCCCTCGATGATCGAGTTACCTTTAACAGTGCTAAAATGATTACGTACTTAACGTTCAACTAATACACGTACAGAAACTTTTAATTTACAACTTATGCTTACGCATACTTATAACATCACCATATATTTTCCTTGCCTAGATTATAAATTCCCCTCGATTTCTTTCAATGTTGAAATAGGGGAGCGGTATTGAAAGCGTGAAATCGTATTGTGGACGGCGACGACGGGTGAGACGAATTTTAAAGGGAGAGTATGCATAGCTTAACCTTACTAACATAATTCCCTTCATAAGTAGACGAACGAAAAATATCACCTCACCACAATAATCTCCCTTTCACTTTCCTTTCAACCACTAACGAAAACTTTTATACAGCCAAAGGTGGGTATACTGGCACGACGGGGACAACAACAACAGGGCAGGTCAAACTAAGAGCCTCACCGTAGATGTACGTCATACCAAGGAAGATTAGTACAGCAGCCAACAAGCATATTTTATTTAAATCGTGCACTTTTTGATAAAAGCATGAAAATTGGTGAAAAGATAGTACTATATATGTAGAAGCGATTTAAGATTGGAGGCAACGTGCATTCGCTGTGTAAAATTAATTATAAGTAATTAAACATGCCTCGAAAGTGTAGTGATACCTGTATGAGAAACCCCTATACTGGCCCTTTTACCCGCTATACGGAGGGGAGTCGACTATAATTCACGACTCTTTACGATCGCGGGGGACCGACACTAAAGCCAATTTTTAGGTAAAACTACCTTTCTGCGGCTTCCAAATTGAATAATGAACAGAAATGTTCATGGATTAAAAGCAAATTATAATTATACATCACCAAATTTTATTCCATCATAAAAATGGTTAGTACTTCATATAATATTCAGAATATAATATGTTGAATTATGAGATGTTTCTTGAATAATGAGAAATAAATCATATACATTTTACCAGAAGTTAATGACGTTTTATAAACTTGACGGTTATACAGTATCATGAATTTCTGATTTTACTGCATGTTGACTAACATCGGCGTTAAGCCAAATTGCTGCACGATAAAAATGAGCGTGCTTTCGGCATGCAAAAATGATAACGACCGTTCAATTTTGAACAAGCCTCTATTGACGAATTCAAATTTAACCAGAAACATTCCGTTTTGAACAGGAGTATTTTACGCGTTCAAAACTAAGCACGGGCATTCATTTCTGATCAATATACCGTCATATCGACCAAACCTTAACGCTAGCACTAGTTTTTGAACAGCTTATATATTAGCATTCAAAAATTAATCTTTATCTCATTCAATTTTGAATAACTGCCTTGCGCTAATGAAACGTTCAGACATGGTCGTTTTAGCGTTCAAATAGGAATGTATTAGTATTCAAACTAGAGCGTTTTTGGCGTTTAAATAGGACCATTTTGACGTTCAAATGAGTTTGGTTTTGGAGTTCTAACAAGAGTGTTTTTGGCTTTAAAACAAGAGAATTATGGGCGTTCAAACGTGACTATTTTTGGTGTTCAAATGAGAGCGTTTTTGGCTTTTTAACGAGAGCGTTATGAGAGTTCACACGGGAGCTTTTTTCTAATCAGATGATTGCTTTCTGGGCGTTCAAAGGAGTGTTTTTTTGGCGAGTTTTTTGGTTATAAATCCAGGTTTATTTAATCACAATTTTAATATTATAATTCAACAAGTTATTTTTATTATATTTTGATGTTCAAGAACATAATAATTTGCCAATTTTTTTACCATTATTCAGTGGATTTTTTTGTCTCCGAAATTAGGCTCTGACTGTTGATTTTTCCAGGACACAAATTACGAAATATTATTAGAAAATGGAGGTATGTTAATAATATTAAAAGTAAATGGTTCGTGATACTAATTAAAACGCTCACTTTCATTCCTTTCAAGGCAAGAGATATATAGAATTAATAATCAAATTGTGCTTAAAATGAAGTACAGTCTTAATGGTAGTTCCATCAATGTCTTTAAATTTTAAATTAAAATTTTAATATTTTGGTTTCGGGTGGGTTAGGTTAGGTTAGGTTAGGTTCGGTTAGGTTAGGTTAGGTTCGGTTAGGTTCGGTTAGGTTAGGTTAGGTTAGGTTCGGTTAGGTTAGGTTAGCATAGGTTAGGTTAGGTTAGCATAGGTTACGTTAGGTTAGCATAGGTTACGTTAGGTTAGCTTAGGTTAGGTTAGGTTAGCTTAGCTTAGGTTAGGTTAGGTTAGGTTAGGTTAGTTTAGGTTTGGTGTGGTTTGGTTCCAATAATTCGTTGACACCTTTTCCAAAATATGCTCCTTTTAATTAGCTACCACCTTTTCCAAAATATTCTCCTTTTAATTAGCTACCACCTTTTCCAAAATATTCTCCCTTTAAATAGCTACCACCTTTTCCAAAATATTGTCCCTTTAAATAGCTTCCACCTTTTCCAAAACACTCTCCTATTAATTAGCTGCCACCTTTTCCAAAAGATTTTCCTATTAATTAGCTGCCACCTTTTCCAAAATATGCTCCTTTTAATTAGCTACCACCTTTTCCAAAATATTCTCCCTTTAAATAGCTACCACCTTTTCCAAAATATTGTCCCTTTAAGTAGCTTCCACCTTTTCCAAAACACTCTCCTATTAATTAGCTGCCACCTTTTCCAAAAGATTTTCCTATTAATTAGCTGCCACCTTTTTCAAAATATTCTCCTATTAATTAGCTGCAACCTTTTCCAAAAACATTCTCCTACTTATTAGCTGCCACCTTTTCCAAAACATTCTCCTATTAATTAGCTGCAACCATTTCCAAAACATTCTCCTACTAATTAGCTGCCACATTTTCCAAAATATTCTCCTTTTAATTAGCTACCACCTTTTCTAAAATATTCTCCTATTAATTAGCTGCCACCTTTTCCAAAAGATTTTTCTATTAATTAGCTGACACCTTTTCCAAAATATTCTCCTATTAATTAGCTGCCACCTTTTCTAAAATATTCTCCAATTAATTATCTGACATCTTTTCGAAAATATTGCTATTATTGCTAATAAATTGTTCGTGGTAAGAGGCGGGCTTTTAATACTCATATAAATAATCTTTTTACCTCCAAACAAGGTTGGGTTGGGTTAGGTTAGGTTAGGTTAGGTTACGTTTGGTTTGGTTAGGTTAGGTTAGGTTAGGCTAGGGTAGGTGAGGTTCGCCGTAATTAAAACGTAGTTAAAATAAGTGCAGTAATACATTTTCAAATCAAATTTATTTTAACAATAATAAGTTGTGAAATTAAAAATATATTTAATGCAAAACCACACAGTATGTCTTCTTCCAGTTCAATAGAATTTCGGTCCAATGGGACAATAATAAAATCGCACCTTTGGCTACGTTCGGTCGAATGGGACCCCCAAAAAAAAACCCCTTCTGTCGAATGGGAATTCGGTTCAATGGGACCAAAGCATTTGTACTCGTGTATACGATTAACGATTTAATTCTCATTAAAATTAAACAAATTATATTCAGTATAAGTGAAGTACTAACTATTTTTATGATTAAATAAAATTTGGTGATGTATAATTATAATTTGCTTTTAATCCATGAACATTTCTGTTCATTATTCAATTTGGAAGCCGCAGAAAGGTAGTTTTACCTAAAAATTGGCTTTAGTGTCGGTCCCCCGCGATCGCAAAGGGTCGTGAATTATAGTCGACTCCCCTCCGTATAGCGGGTAAAAGGGCCCGTATAGGGGTTTCTCATACAGGTATCACTACACTTTCGAGGCATGTTTAATTACTTATAATTAATTTTGCACAGCGAATGCACGTTGCCTCCAATCTTAAATTGCTTCTACATATATAGTACTACCTTTTCACCAATTTTCATGCTTTTATCAAAAAGTGCACGATTATATCCTGTGGCGGCCTAACTAGATCTCCATATTCCTTGGTCATACGATGTGGCTAAAAATACTTTAACGTACTTTTTCTTATACTTGAGAAGTATTACTACTGAAAGCTTATGCAGAGTTGAGAATATGTAAATCGAATCCATGGTCTTACCTTTTATGATGGCGGCAGGAGGATGGGGGGGGGGATGAAGAGAAACGTCCAAACCGCGGTCCCCATCTCTTTAAATGGTTACTGAAAGAACATGTTAAGGATCAAAATTAAACGCTTACGCCCGTCTTTTCACAAACTAAATAAAGAAATACATTTTTTAAATTAATTTTTGGGACCCTTTTACGAACTGAAAGAGCTTACCATCCTCAATACATATATATATTAATAATCTACACCTAGATTAGGCGGGAATACATCTTTCAAATCTAGTAATTCTCTATTGTGAATGTAATATTTTCCTTTAAGTTTAGCATATTTTTCAAGTTACTAATTTAATTACTATACCAGGGATAGATTTAATTTTAGAAGCAGGAATGGAGAACGGTTAGTATTTACTTCAGTCCGACTCATAGCCTAGTAAGGAGCCCCTCCCTCCAGCACGTAATAAAAAGTTTAAATTATCTTATAGGCTCACTTAAAGTACGTTTTGATGACGTTGCTGACGGGGAAGGTGAAAAATTCCTTTTTACCTCTGTCGCTCTGACCCGCCTCTTCTTTCATACCCCTCCGTCCCGTGGAAGGGAGTCCGTTTTTTTATTTTTTATTAATAGTAAATTATGGTTCTTAGATAAAGGTAACGGTTTTTTACTCTTTCCCTACACCAAAAACTTTACTAGATAAATGTTTAAGATGGATAAAAGATTGTGGGAGGGTCGAGTTAACGTCCGATAAAATTAAAAAAATATCACTACAAGTGCAGTCAACACGTAATATAGGCGGCGTTGCTTCAAAGTCCTAAGCTAGTATGAAAAACCCGCTATTTTTTTAATTGGATTTGCATGGTCACGTGATGCGCATAACCAAGGTAACTAGGTCCGGTTGCACGAATCTCCCATCGGAGACGCCGAAACCTGAGCTCTAAGATCCGGCAGTCGAAGACTCCCTCACCCCTATATCCTCCTAGCTACTATTACGCTCGTACCGCTTTTATATCCTATCCCTCTCTCTCTCTCTCTCTCTCTCTCTCTCTCTTGGATACTGATAAAAATTATTGAATTAAAAAAAGCACAAGAAGCTTTAGAATGTCATCGAACAACCACAGTACCCCTACGAGGAACCTTTTTTCTTCTTTGCCCTCCTTGACAACTAAGTATAATTTCAAATTCTCGAAGAGAAGTATTATATACTTCTGATACAATCAAAAACGGATTTATGTACTTACATAAATCCGTTTTTGATTTGGACCATTAGATCCAAAGATATGGTGGATTGAATACTGAATTTTCAATTTTGACATTGGAAATTAACTTTTATTAAAAAAATTTTCATTCTAAAACCTTGAATCCTTTTTAGTATAATAGAATAGATTGTAACACACCTCTCATTAAAATTTTCGGACATTGGGACCAGTAGATCCGATCATCCGAAGATATATTCAGTCTTAGCACTGAAGCCGTCATTTTGACTTTGGAAAATAATTTTTATAAGAAAAACTATCCACTCTAGAAGCTTGGACCCTTTTCAGTATAATAAAACACGCGTCTCATTAAAATTTCAGGTTATTCGGATGTATAGGACATAAGGATCTGGCCAAAAAAAGCTACCTCCTCCCATAGAACTTAATGTTAATTTTGGGTTCCTTTGAATAATCTTCAAAAGTTGCGCTTAAAGATGTAAATCGAATTCTTTGAACGGGCTTCTATAGCGCGAGCAGCTTGCGTCGTGTTGCGCGTGATCGAGTGAACTATGCTTTAGTTATTCATTTCGAGCGGGAAATGCAACGTTTATTCGTCGGTATGGATTTTGATCGAAATATAAAACATTTATTAGGCCTAGGAAGTTTTTTAACTTACGTGTTATAACTTATATTGAAGATTTTATAAGGTAATTTTTTAAAATATGCGACCGAAAACTAGTTTTTTATCTATAATTAAAACATCCGTGGAAAATCACAAAGGTATGGAAAACATTTGACCTTATAAGGACTAAGATTAGGCTTAACGACATTTGGGTTATTAGGCTTAATATTCAAGTCTTTCATTTAACTGTTTATTTCTAACAATATGAATCAAATATTTACCCACCAAAATAACTTATTTACAAATGGCAGTGAATATATCTTCATTATTTTATAATAATAATTATAATTAATCTAACCTATGGGATAACGTTATTGTACAACATTAAGGATTAACTCTTAAAATCATCCGTATCGGTGAAACAGAAGGAATAGGCAAAATTAAACACTCTTATAGGCATAATCACGCCTAATTTGTCGCGCAAAAATATTTTAAATTCGTACATAATTAGAGTTTAAGTAGAAAAACATCCATAATTTAATAAGGTCTTTTTCTTCTTCTCGTGTCATAGTTCACTTTCTAATAAGGGTTCCTTAGATTCTTTTGATTTTGAAGTGTCCTCGGTTTTGTTGTGTTCTTCCGTGTCATCTAATTGCGCTTCGGGTACGACACCCAAATAATTATTCGAACCAACCGAGTTCCGTTTGAACGAAAACGATTCGGAACTAAAAACTGGGCTTCCACCAACTTTACAAGATAGATTAAAACAACTACTAGACCTAGAAATGTTAATTATACGGTTAAAACACGATAAACATTAAGATTTAATCAGGCAGGGGCGTGCCAACCAGGAGGGCAGCGGGGGCTCAAACTTTCTACTCTATGGGACTTTAACATTATGCAGACATTTCGCCCCCGCTCCAATAGAAAATGTTGGCTCGCTCCTGTAATGAGGAAGAACTTACCTGGCTTCTTGAAACGAAAACCCTCCAAAACCGTTCGGACCATTTCGATTTTTAAATAAAGTTGGACTCATTTTCTCCTTCTTTCTGGGATCAAGTTCGGGTGTAGTTTGAACCAGGAATTGTCTCGGCGAACTTCCGGAGGCTAAATTATCTTTAGGAAAAGATGGACTACTACCGCAAGTATCTCTGTGTTTTTGGCACTGGGCTTTGTCCAAACTGGAAGCGCTTTTCCAAAAAGATAAGAATTGAAGTTTAGGAAGGAAAACACTCTCGGCTCGCTTTATGAATCGGTGTTGTTCGTGGGTACCCTTGCCCTTCTGTTAAAGTTTCACGATATCAAAGTTAAAAGAATTAGATTACACGTGTCTGAATGCGATGGCATACCTTATTGATTATTCTCGGTTGAGGTCCGTGAGGCGGTAATTGAGCAACGTTAGGTTGGGAAGCGCAAATTCGTTCATCAGCTTTTTCTAACGCTTCCGTAAAATCGATCAAATCATTGTCCTGGAAATTTATAATGACATTGTTAAATTTATTAATGGCGTTATTGATTTTTAAGCCACGTTATAAAAAAAATGGTAATTAGTTACGTATATACAACATACGTGAATTGGGAACTCAATCTGCGAAACGACGGAATTTCTTCTCACTCGATTGACTTCTTTACGGTTCTCTGACGCTTCCAAGTTGTCAATGACGTCATCGTCTTTATCTAAATCATTCAATTCTTCTTCAACTCCAGTAGTTCCCCTAAGTTAAGGCAAAAAGATTAACCAAAAGCGGGACATTAATATATCCACGCGGGCCGCTAAAAATATCGAAACTTACTGAGTTTGCAACGCGATGATTTTATCCTTGAGTAATCGCTGACTTTTGCAGAAATTCTCTAACATTTTCTTCTTTTCTTCGGTGAAGGCTCTTTTCAAACGATTCAGCTCCTGGTTGACCTTTTCGAGCCAATAATTCTCCAAATTACGAATCTGTTGAGTGGCTTCGCGTCGAACTTGCAAAACTTCATCTCGTTTTTGATCGAGCTGTTTCAAAAATTGATCACATTGGTTCTGAGCTTGTTTCAATTGTTCTTGGTAAATCTCTCGCTTTTCTTCCAACTCTTTCCTCCATTTGACCTCTTGCAATATCAAATCTTCCTCCTTTTGTCGTAACATATTCAAGGCTTCGTCTAGATCGTGATTCAATCTGGATAATTCGGCCGTTTGCATTTCAGTTTGACTTTGCAATCTCCTGCTCATTTCGTTAACTTCTTCTTGAACTTTTTCTGTTAAACAGTTATTAAACGAAACGTAAATAACGCTATAAATAAACGATACGTAACCGTACCGGAAGTCGCCGAGATATCAAAATGTAACATCACGTAGGAGGAGGAGAGCGAATTTAAAAATAACAAATTATTTAAATCAACATCTTACCCAGCTGTTCGTCGTGTTCGCGCTGAAGTTTTTCTTTTTGCGACGTCCATTTTTCTTCGCTAAGCCTAACGACATTTTCGAGTTCGCGTCGGTGATTAATTAACTCTACTTCGATGGCCAGGTTATGTTGCCTCGTTAATTCCTGCTCAAGATGTTTCAAGCGATTTTCTTTCTCGTTTAGGGAGGCGACCATCTGAGCTTCTTTAGTGGCGAGTAGCCTTTTATTGGCTTCCTCTAATTCCATCAACCGTTTTTGTAACTCCGCATTTTCTTTTTCAGCGTCGCTCATATTACCACCGCTAGTCATTAAAATTGTTACCTAAGGAATTGAACGCGTTAAATTTCGACTTAGACCTTGGTCATGTCGATCGCAGGGTGCGATTATTGAAGACTGACTTGTTCTAAGAGTTCCGAAACTTTCTCTTTCAATTCAGCTTTTGTCCTTTCGTTATTTAGAGCGTCCCCTTCGCTAATAATAAAACCAATTAAGATCAATATCATTAAAAATGCTGGCATCGTGGAGAGTTTTGACAAATAAGAAATTAGCGTGAATTTATTACTTACGACTCTCTTCTGGCATTCCTGGCTGCAAATTGCCTAAGATCTGGTTGTTCATCGGCGCTAAACCTCCTCAATTCCAAATGAGTGTTTTGTATTTGCATCTTTGTTTCGTTCAAGGCTGTACTAATGGTCTGCAATTCGTTCAAAGTGGCTTTCAATTCGGCTTCAACTTTTTTCGCCTTGTTATTCAACTCTCGAGATTCTTCTTCGTTGGTTTCCGTTTGACTTCCGGTTTCGTTTAACGAACGGGTATCTGTCTGTGACGCTACTCCATTCCTGGGAACCATAGTCTATATAAAAAGAATCGATATAATACAAATACGAGTAGAAGTTTTAACTCTGAAATGAAGAACTGGACTGACCTTTTGTTGCAAACGTCTGAGTTCGGCTTGCGTTGCCGACATTGTTAGATTGAAATTCTTGGTTTCTTCTCGCATCCTTAATTTGAAAGAAGTTTAAAAACTCGGTTTTCAAAGGATATTTTAACCCCAAGGTCAAAACCCAAAGGGGACATTAACTAAGTAACCTTTCGCGAGCTATGGTTACCTTTTGACGTCAGCCTGGGTTTCCGTCAACCTGTCTACCAGCTCCTTTTCGCGCTGAGCCCACCGAGATCTTTCGTTGTCACTACTATTACAAAGTTCACACTTTTTACTACTACTACTGCTGGCACCCGTTTTAGGGTCATCAACTTTAACACCGTTGGCACCATTGGGAACGGAAGTCCTATGAGGGGAAGGCGCGGGACTGGGTGGCGTTGAACCATCCTTTTCGGGAATGTCCACCATGTGTTTCACTTTACTGTTCGACGACCCGTTATTCAAATTATTATTCTTCGATTGACCACTGACGTCACTTTTCCCGACACTGGATTTTTTCCGTAAAATCCTTTCAATAATGTCCAGTTCTTCTTCCTTATTTCTGATTGACCCTTTTCCCGATAATGGTGGACTACTGTCAATGTCTTTAGGGATTTGTTTAGGATAGATTCCATTTGTTAAACTGGAACCGCTGCAAGGCATTTTAAGACTATTACCTACATACAATGTGACCAATTATAGTTTAATTTTTTATCTTACCACGATTTACAACATTGTTCCGTTAGTTTTTTCTCACGGGTCATTTTTAGGGCTTGAACCAACTCCTCTTTCGCCGCCCGCTCTAAGGTCAAAGTTGATTCTAACTCGGTAATTTTGTGTTGCAAATCTGTCGAAGCGTTAGCCTAAAATGTTTCATAATTAACCCAAAAATAAGGCCTATTATATTTATCAAATACCTTAGCTTTGTATTGAGCTATCCTTTGTTTCGTGTCCCCTAGTAATTGTTGTAATCTTTCTTCGTAAGCGTCTTTTAAAGCCTCCATCATGGATTCTTGCTCGTCTAAACGAGCGTTTAGGGTAAAAATCACCTAAAAATCGTAGGTTCATAGTTAATTTTCTTGACATAATAATAATAATTAGTGTATAATTGAAATTCCCTCAATGTTAAGGGTGTATTTTCAAAAGTCGTTCTATACAGCAGCACTCCCGCTTGTTCCCCTTTTGAAAGTTGCCAAGAAAAACCCGAAAATAAATTTACTTGTGAAAAAAAAGACAGAATATTCTCAACACGGTTCGCAAAAAGAGATAGCCCGCCGTGTAAATGTTACAGTTTTCTTTCTTTTAAAAAAACAAAAAAAAAACTATCAGCTCATCCCGTCGAGGTTGTGGGTTTGAGTAACATCAGAAGTATATAATACCTCCCTTCGAGAGAAGTGTACGCACCACAAAGAGGGTGAAAGGTAACATGATTCTTCCCAAAACTCCTTAACATTTGGACTCGAAGCAAGGTTACTATTACTAAACCGAACGACATACGCGATAAATAGTTCCCCCCATCATTACTCTATTAGCGCTTAAATATTTGCCAAGGCGCATGCGCTTGTGGACTAATTTTTGTCCCACGTCAAGACAATCAAAGTTTGTGGGTTGATTGCTGAGGATTTAGTACAAACAAACAGTTATAGAATTCACCATAGCACGGTGTGATGCCCATCTGAAGTTTGATAAGATGCAGAAGAGCATACAAAAGTGTGGATGAGCCTGGGAAGAATCATGTTACATAACTAAAGTATTAAGAGAATACAGAGTGTCATCCTTCTTCTATTATCCCCTTCTGGTAAGACGTAGAAAAACAAAAGGACCAAAGTTAAGAAATGCTACTACCGCCATTGTAATTCTTAGCATCTATAGCCCTATAATTAGAAGCCCTTATAAATAGAATTTAGAACTAGTAGTAGTCGCCTGCATTACACGCTTTACCATAATAAAAATGCATGGTCGCTAAACCTAGATCTACGACTAGGGAGTTGAGACTTTTGTCTCAGGGTTGCCACGCCATAGAGACACAAAAACATTTAGTGAATATATGAAATTCTTTTTTGTCAGGCAAAAATGTTCAGCCTTTCTTCAAAATGTAAATTTGCACCGAAAATAAAAAAGTTATAATTTATCAAAAATTAATTAAAAATCTCGTTAAAGATTTTGGGGACTTCACTCTAAATATCGATGACGGATGACGTATTAGATATAATTAAAGTGTACTCTTAACAAGATTAAAATTAGAAACTTGTAAAAAAATTAACTAGATTTTTGTCGCGTGAAGTTTTGGTTTTTGGGAGGCACGGATCATGAGGGTGTCAAAGACTTAAAACGTTAAAAACCTAAATTGAAAGATTCAGCAAATATTTAGCGTTCCTATAAGGGTTTTCGAGTTTGTGGTATACTTTGAGCGCCAAAAAAAATTTATGATAACTTATTTTAACAGGCAGCTAAGCCTTGACTTCGTCTAATAACAAACAATAATAAAATAAAAAAAAGTGTTATAGTAGTTGACGGAACTCCTAGGAGATTATAGAAAACGTACGTAAAAGCCTTAAAGGGAGAGTGAAATGTTCAGACTGTAATCTTTACCATAATACCAAAAATAATTGTGTTCATATTATCCAAGAAGTGATATCTAGTTTATTAGGGAGAAGGTATAAATTCGCCACATTTCCAGCTTTATCTCCAGTCCAAACGTAGGTCCGGAGTTAATCCCCGCCTCTAAATTACAACCAGTATCTCATTGGTTACTGCAAACTCACGTTAGCGCGACGCGAATAACGAAAATTACGTATTTTCCGACTGAGGAGAGTGTAGCGAAATATCCCGGCCTCCTTTTGCGTCCCCCCTTGTATTTTGAAAGGGGGACTGGGACTATGGCGGGCGAAACTTATACCTTCTCCCTAATAAACTAGATATCACTTCTTGATTATACATTTTCAAAGTTGCAAAAGTTTACATCCAAATTTTTGATTTATAAATCGCAACACATAGACAATTTTCAACCGCGACTAAACGTGCTTTCACTTTCGTTAATTGGTTAGACAGATCTATATTATATAGTGATTTTTATAATAATATAATTTTCTTTTATCATATTAGAAGTTAGGCTTAGCATTTGAACACTTGAAACTTTATAATAAATTTTTTTTTTGTAAAATTAACGGTTGCGTTTTTGGTATGTTTCGTTAATATTAACTTTTGACTGAATTATATCAATTTTAACTGGCCATTTCATTATGTCTTTAATCCTTTTTTTCTTTTAAAAATGCTATTTTGAGATTTCAGCTGTAAGGGTGGCCCTATCCCATTGAGAGACAAATGACTCAGAAACGGTTTTAAATTATTTTTCCCTACAAACTTCAACATCCTTCAAAAAACTAAAGGATGATATTTTGCTAAAAAGATGGTTTCCAAATAGAGTGAAAGAAATCACAGTGAAAGAATTACGAATCTATCTCAAAAATACGCCTATACAATTAACCCTTTAAAGTACCGTAACATTAAATACCATATTCTTCCAAAATGAAAAAAAAAAAGAAAATTGCTTCCTAATTTTAAAACACTCAAAAATTTGCATAATGACCATTAAAACATAACACGAGTAAAGTGTACTTCTTCCTTAATAATCTCTGGTATCTTTACAAGAAGATAATTATCATACACTACAGATAACTTGGCTAATTAAAGTTCTCTCCCCCCTACCCCTTTTTATGTCGTAAAGAAGTTTAATGAAAAACGTGTTTCCAACGTCCTAGTTCGTTACCCGAGTCCATTATCTTAAAAATTGCAATTAAAACTTGGAGATACCATGCTAAACATTTTTTATTATTTTTTTATTATTTTATATTTAGCGTTATGCAACTTGTAAAATAAGTTTTACGACATAACATTTGATAGAACGCCAATTTTTTTTTTTTTTTTTGAGTTAGGCATTTTCATACCACCACAAGTGGTGTCCTTGAAAAAAACAGGATTCGCAGGTTTGTAAAAAAAATTTATATCTAAATAGGTATGGACTTTAAGAGACATACCTAAGGTGTATAGTACTTAAAAGGGATAGTCGCGTATAATTTTGAATTGAAATATTTTGGGTTTTATTTTTCTAATAAGTATGAAAAAGAAAATATATAGAAGAGTGTTTTCTGATAAGTTTTTCATAAATTAAGGGGGATGTTCTTTGGTCGATTTTAAGTCGAAAATGTTCTATGACATTCTGCCGTCAATGGTTTTAATTTAAAGGCCGACTTCCATCGAAAAGAGTTCTAGCGAACTGAAAACCGAGCATCGAGACTAACAATGGAGGGACCGTGCTGATTTTCGAATCCCCGCTGGGGTAAAAGATGGAAGGGTTCTCGCTAACCGAAAGCCGTGCAATGTGGTTCTAACGAACTGAAGATACACAATAGAGAATTTCCTTCGGGGGAAAGCAAAACTTCGAGATCAAATAAATATAAAAGGATTTCTATTGTTCATCTTCAGTTCGCTAGAACCACATTGCACGGCTTTCAGTTAGCGAGAACCCTTCCAACTTTTGACCCAGCGGGGCTTCGAAAATCGGCACGGTCGCTTCATTGTTAGTCTCGATGCTCTGTTTTCAGTTCGCTAGAACCCTTTTCGATGGAAGTCGGCCTTTAATTAAAACACTCAAATCATAACTTGGCCAGGACGACATAATGTCATAGAATATTTTCGACTCAAAACTGCTCAAAGAACATCTCTCTTAATTTATGACCCAGACTTATCAGAAACACCCTGTATATTTCTCAAAACATAAGACCTGCATACACAAATATTAAGGTCCATTTTATTTTCTAATAACAAAATTAACTTATCGTACTTTTGTTTTTGTATTTCTAAGAACTTAAACCTTTATAGTATAGTCTAAATAAATTAAAAGGCTACTATCCCTTTACGTTAAGGGGCCAAATATTTAAATTTCGCTTACGTAACGTCTAAGGGGTCATTTATAAATATTCAATTCGTGAATAAACATTGTTTTACGGAAGCTATTATTTGATTATTTTTCATATTTTCTTAAAAAAATAATAAGAAGATCGTGATTTGGTAATTTAATATGGAAAATATTATTTATGTTTATGGAAGGAAAGATTTCAAGGATTATAATAGAGTAGTGGCACTCTGTGTTAACTACTCATAGAGTATAATACAGTCAAAGGCCGGGAGGTGCCATTACTCTATAATACGGTAGTTTCTGTACGAAAATTTAAGGGGGTCCCCCGTTTTCGGGCTATACGTAGGCAAGCACGTTTCTCTCCTATGTATATTAAAACTACATTCCATTCTAAAGGCCTAACCACGAAAATTCCGTTGCCTTAGGGCCATTTAAATACGTAACCGGTTCATTTCAAATTGAGAATACAATAGAGCCCGAAGCTATGAAAGGGATTTCATTATTACCTTAAAGGGATAGTAGTACCTTAAATAAAATCGTTTGTTTTTGAAATTGTTAAAACGATTGAAATCCCCCCCCCCTTTTTTTAAACAAGGTGCAATGGTATTTTTGTAATTTTTAATTAAACTAATTTGCAATTTCGGCAAGTCCGGGACCATATTTTACCGGAACATTTTTATCTTCAATAGGTAGCAGTTCTAACGTCACACCCTTCTATCTCTTACTGGAGTTTCATTCCCCCTAACGGTTGGAAACAGTAATCTACGCGCAAAATACCAACCAGAGGGGGTGCGTGACGTCAGACTATCTTTTCCCCCTAGCCAGTTGTTAGTTCCCTATTTAATCTTGAATCCATCGAAAACACATTGTCAGTTATAGTAAAAGTCGTCTGCTATAAACCGACTTCATATTCTAAAATTAAACGCATACACTAAACCGGCAATGCGTGTTGTTAACTCAATCTTTAAGATACAATAAATGGTTTTCGAATGAGCTATAGTTACTACTACCCCTTTAAATATATACTTCGAGCCCCGTCATAGAAGACGTAATATCAGATCACTGCCTTTGAATGCGTTAGAGTTCATAGCGAGATAACGCGGAGTGTCACTACCGTTCACAAAGAGTTTGTGTGGTTTCTTTATAAGACCAAAACCATTGAAAATAGATTTGGTACGAAAGTCCTCTTCTAAAGTGCATATAGGAACCTTTCGAGATGTTTTATCATGGTCGGGCGTTAAGAAAATTAACTACGGGGCTTATACCATACATATTAAAACCGTTTTTATCTGCCTCGAATGAGCGTGGCTGCATAACTCCTTATCCTCCTCTTGATCCAAAAGGAGAGAATATATAAATTTTTTAATTTCTATTTTAGTCCTTCGAAGCCAGTTTCTTGACGCTACCCCTTTCTTAAACTGAACTGTGCTCGGGATGGGAAGTGACATTTTTCCGGGGGAGATAATGTTAATTTTTTATAAGTGTATATATATATGTATGTATATAATTATATATATATTCACTGTATGTACTTGGTTCTCTGGGATGTCATCATGACTTGGAATGGAATTTGGGGTATAGGCCTACGTGTGTGAGAGGGTTCAATATACTCGCGTTGTTTGTAAAGAAATTTTTCGGTTTTATTTGTACACGCGTTATATGCTATACGAATGTATTATATTTTTATCATGAATATTCGATAGAGGTTTTCATTTATTTGGTTATAATATATTTAATTATTCTCCTTTTTGTCAGGTCAAGAAGTGATATCTAGTTTACTAGGGAGAAAGTATAAATTCGCCATTTTTCTAGCTTTATCTCCAGTCCAAACGTACGTCCGGAGTTAATCCCCGCCTCTAAATTACAACCAGCATCTCATTAGTTTTTGAAACTCGCGTCAGCGCGACGCGAATGACGAAAATTACGTATTTTCCGACTGAGGAGAGGCGAAATAGCCCGGCCTCATTTTACGTCCCCCCCCCCTTGTATTTTGAAAGGGGGACTGGGACTATGGCGCGCGAATACTTAGGCATCTTAAACCTTCTCCCTAGTAAACTAGATATCCCTTCTTGATGATATAATAGTCCTATTTGTCAGGTTTAATTTCAGAGTATCGTTGTCAGGTACTTTGTGAGACTGATTTAACTGAAGTCTCGAACTACACATAGTTTCGGTCAAAAAAAGCGACACAGTTACGACTTCATCACTAAGTCAAACAGGGTGTTTTTAAAAATATATATTATCAATTTTCAAATCATCTGACTTAGTCCCAAATTAAACTAGGTAATATCCCCTTTAATGACAGATATTTAAATCATTTAAGGGCTTTAGAAAATGAACAATACTCTATTGGCTTCAATCAAATTCATAACTTAATTAATAAAATTTCGACGAATATAATAAAATGACAATTAAATATTCGGGTAAAAATTTAATAATTTCATAGTAGGAGCTTCGTTCCGCAAAAATTTGCATAATAATAATAATGCATAACAAAAACAAAAATAATCGTCGCCGCATTTAATTAAAGATATTTTGGCCTTATCATCATTATTAAAGGGAATATTACACCATTTAGAAAATTAGATACGGAAACCCTAACCTCTTTCTCTAATAATATCTACGAAATGAAACCGTAGGTTGAAAAGAATGTTCGAAAAAAAAAGATTGGTTATATATTCCCTTTTAAAAGGCTATTTCTCCCAATATTAAGGCTGTTGATTTTATGCCAATTTTTCGAATTAAGTTGTCGATGGTTACGAGATGGAGAACTAGTAAGAAAATGTCATCAACTTTGCAAAAGAAGACTTAAAGAGCAGGAGGGAGGGGATATGGGGATGGGGACCTGTTTTTATTGGCAACTATAGGAAATGTTTGGTGCACTGCACCTCCTATACTTCTACACAGAAAAATAACACAAAGATAAAACTTTTATTGATAAGAAGGACTTTTAATAAAGGTCGATGTGTGATTAAGATTATCTCGAACATAGATTAAAAGGGGCCCTATTTTTGGTTTTCTGTGACGTCAGAACGTTTTGTTTTTAGCTGACTCGCGATAAACTCAGGTGAAAATTATCACCAACTTTCAAATTTACAAGAGAAATACAGGTTAATTATTTTGTAACAAAAACTTGCAACTTAAATATCGAATGATTTATCTTCTATAATTGATTGTATTCGTATGCCGATTACATAATTAATTAAGCCTATACTTAACCAAGTGCACAGTTTAATTTAATAACTTGACCCCCCCCCCTGGTTTATGGTGTAATAGTTAAGATAAGGTAAGGTTGGCTTAGGCTTACACATGGTTTAGTCTTAGGTTACGTTCGATTGGGGTCAGGTTGCCCTCTCTTATATACAGTGTCATAAAGGGGCAATATAAATTTCACTAAACCATTATTAAGTGTCCTCGTACGATTTAAGTACGGAGTTTCCTGGATAAAATAGGTTTACCTTTGTCAATTGGGCTATTTTCTTGGACACTTGGTAATGAACTTCTGGCGGAAGTGTACCGCAATGTCTTCCCGGTGTCATCTTATCCTTATTCAGTCGATTTGTTCCATCGGCGAATTGATTTCCTTCGGTCTGATTCCATCTCGACGAAGCCATGGTTGGTTCTACGTTATGGGTGGTGCAACGATGCCAAACTTAATTTTGCCTTTACACGAACCAAATCAACGTCTCACCCGCGCTTTGCCAATTTCAAATTCAACCAAAATAAACCGGAAAGACACTTAAACGACGTAAGCTTAATTCGTCGCGGCTTAAATAAACTTTGAAAGAACTCAACATTTTCGCGGAAAAAAACAAAAAACACTTTTGAACTCGAGAGAATCGCGAGTTGTTTTCTTACGAACAATCACAGACTTTCGGAGGAAGAAATAAACAAAACACCACTAAGTTTTGACGATGGCTTCTTTAAACACATTAATCTCGCGTTCATCTGGTCCAAGTGGATTTTTATGGTGGGGACCTTTCAGGGGGTTGAAAGGTATAAGCGATAAAAAAGCGGGGCTTTTTAACGGAGGGAGGGAAGACAAACGTGGTCTACCTATGGTCTAACAGTGGTCTATTGAAGCCCAGTTCAGTCAAGGTACAGTCCTGTTGAGGTGCAACCCGTGAGAAAAACGATTATAAACATCTGCCACTTTTTCATAGCTATAATCGCCGAAAGCTTATTTTTATATTTTTTAAAACTATACACACGCCTTGTAACTTCTTTTCAAATGAAAATAATGGAAAGTCATTCTTTCATTAGAACAATAGACGGCAAAAAAAGGCGCCCGTTTGGTAACTAACTTGAAAAGGTTTTTTTTTTTTATTATTATTATTGTATTTTTAAAGTCGAGAACAAAAATCTCGCCGCTTCTCACTAACAAGTTTTTAAAAGGGAATGGCCCGTCGACCGGCTCTCAGAAAATTTTTGAAGAGGCGCGTAAGAACCCTCGTAAGAACTCGCGATTTGGTTGAGAGACGAGAGAGAGAGAGAGAGAGAGGTACGATGTAAATTTGAAAGAGGGCGCTACACCGACCGATTTACTTTTATTTTCAAGCTTAGTGTCGACATCTAAAGTATCTTTAAGTTGGCGCAATTTTTGGAGAATTTAAAGTAACGTGGTTAGGAAAATGGCGCGAAAAACGCACGTGTTTTGGGGTGGTTCTTGGTTTGGATAGTCAAAAGGTGGGGAAAACGCACGTGTTTTGTTTTGGATCTTGGGTTAGACAGTCAAAAGGTGGGAAAAACTCACGTGCTTTCCTGTGACTCTTGTTTTAGGCAATCAAAAGGTGGCAGAACGCACGTGTTTTGTGGTGGCTCTTAGTTTTCAGAGCCAAAAAGGCTCATGGTCCAATGACGCGAAAGTCCACTTTGAAAATGGCGGGTCCTCGTAAAATGGCGGGAAAACGCACGTGTTTTGTGGTGGCTTTTAGTTTCCAGAGCCAAAAAGGCTCATGGTCAAATGGCGCGAAAGTTCACTTCGAAAATGGCGGGTAATCGTAAAATGGCGGGAAAACGCACGTGTTCCCGAGGATGGGGATGATTGGGTTATAAAGGCTCAAAAACTCACATGGAAACGTAGTGGGTCCTGGTGAAAACTGCCAAAAACGCATGTATAACTAGGAGAAAAACAAGTTATGTTAAAAATATGTAAAAATTTAAAACACGATAAAATATCAGTTTAAACTTTGTATATTTCTTCAAATAAGGAAATCAATGATAACAAAGGGCAAACAATTGTTTTTCAGATAGAAATGTTTCCGAATCTGAGCGCGGATAGGAAAAATTATTTCCCAAAAAAACTTAATTCTGTACAAATAATTAATTTCTCTTATTTTTCGTCCTTGAAAATTAAAAATACAATTTCGTATTTTAAAAAGGGAAATTAAAATACTGTAAAAATTACAATATAAAAAAACCGACAATAATATGGGATATTTAAATGAGATTCGAAAAAAGGTAAAAGTCAGGAAACTTAAAAATGGAATATGAGATGATTTAAAACGAACACAAAAAACAAACGAGTGTTAAAACATTTTTTAAACAAAAACAATCGCGACGGCGTAGGATTGTTAATTATTTAATTATTATTTAAAGTTTTCTTCTTTCAAAACTTAACTCGGGTTAAAATATTTGGGTTTCTTAATTACTGTTAACAATTAGTCAATTAATTAAGATTCTTTTTTTTTTGTAAGTAAACTGAGCAAAGTTTAGGAGAAGGATTTCTATTTTTTCAATTTTCTCAATTAAGAAAACGTTTTGTAGGATTCCTTTTAGTTTAGTTTAGTTTAAATATTTGGATACATTTAAAGCTTGATTTGTTCCAAAGATAATTAGTAATAATTACCGGTCATTTAGATGTTATTAACTAGAAATAAAACATCCTGTCGTCCAGTTTTTTCAACTTTCCAGCGCCTGCCGTTACTTTCTTTGTGTATAATTCACCGCCACGTGGATGTATACGTAAAATGGCGGGAAAAACGCACGTGGCTACGCGCCTAAAAGGCGGGAAACCCACTGGACAAGTCCACAACGAATTACTTCATATTATTAATATTAATTTTCTATTACCTCGCGTTACTTTTGAGAAATTAACGGCCACGTGGTGGTTATAAGTTAAAATGGCGGGAAAACGCACGTGGCTTTAGGCCTAAAAAAAAGGCGGGAAAACGCACGTGGCTTTAGGCCTAAAAAAAAGGCGGGAAAACGCACGTGGCTTTAGGCCTAAAAAAGGCGGGAAAACGCACGTGGCTTTAGGCCTAAAAAAAAGGCGGGAAAACGCACGTGGCTTTAGGCCTAAAAAAAGGCGGGAAAACGCACGTGGCTTTAGGCCTAAAAAAAGGCGGGAAAACGCACGTGGCTTTAGGCCTAAAAAAAGGCGGGAAACGCGAGGGATGGGTCCAGGACGAATTACTTTATACTATTAATGTTAATTTACGAGTTTCTAATTTAAATTAAAGGGGGATAGTTAAGATAGGAAGAGATTTATCTTATCTTTTAAGTACTAGTTTCAATTTTCACCAGTCCATCGATAATTTAGTAAAAAAAACGGGAAAATTTTTACAAATTATGTACCAATTAATTGCATATTTACCAATAAACGACAAATTTTTCTTCGTTAAATTACTTATAAATTTGACGTTAGTAGAAAACGTTATCCTTATTCGCTGATTTTCGAAATCGAAAGAAGGAAAAATGTTGACGAGTTGAACTACTAACGGAACTGGCTGCCGATGACGTACTCGAACTACGTGACCTTAAAGATGGAGGAGGCGAAAGACGGTTATTCTCTTGTAAGATACTCGTCTGAGATGGAGATTCTGGAATCCCTCGAACGGGCGTCGCGTCATACAGAGATGACCCCTGATTACGTTGATATAAAAAGCTTTGCGCGCGAAGTGGCGCTGGAGAAGGGATTTCGGCTAATTCTAACGCGGCTTGACCCCATTCTTCTGCAAAGGCCCAAAAAATAAGACTTGGCGTTTCTATTAAAAAATATTTCGATTCTTACCAAAATCGAGCACGTGCTGTCTAATATGGGCGATCCAACGATAATAATCGACGTCACAATCGGCACTGAGGTAATGGTCCTGTCTTCTGTCAACAGAAGTCGAAGTAGTTAGCTGGAAACACAGCCTATAATTGGTCAATGGAGTTTCCGTTTGAACTTGAGTGGTCTGAAAAAGATTACTCCGTTTAAAAATGGGGTCAACGTTAAAGAAAGACTAATTTTAAATCAATACCTTTGTTAAACCAATGGTCATAATGGGAGGCAAGGACTGAGAATCGTCCGCTTTCGCCCAAAAAGAAAGTTGAGAATTTCTTAAGGTACACCACATTCTTCTACACCCGCTGACGTCACCGACTTGTTGAACTAAACCAAGATATCCCGCGAAACGGTCCGTTGTAACGCAATCGGGCTGCGCCGCCAAACGACAACAAAAATGTCCAAATAATGGTAACTGATGTTGAGGATTTTCCAAATTCTCCAAAACTAAATCGTGGGTTTTAATATCGTCACCGGCGTCAGATAGTCGAAGTGTCGCGTGAGCTACCAGATCAAATTTTGGACCACTAAACCAATCAATGAAGGTTAATTAGTTCAGTAATTAAAATAGATATATATATATATATTAATTTAAAAATTAATACTTACATATCTATGGTATTGAGTTCCTCTTTCAAGGTAGCTGCTAATTTTCGTCCAATTGTTCGGCTAACAGAACTGGAAATCTTTTTCTTGATTTTTCGAGGTGTACTAGCGATACTAAGATCATTGTGAAGGACGTGACTGTAGACTTCCAATCGGAAATCAAAACCAGCCGGAATTTGTTGGCTGAAATGATTAATTATTTACAATGTTAACAACTCCGTTTTTTAATTCTCCTTGGACATTAAAAATTTGACTTACAATAATACTACATCCTCAAAGGTAATATCCGTCAAACTTCTATCTACGTTTTCAACCATCATGGTGTCGTATATTTCAGTCCCAATTTTTAAAAGACAAAAAACGCTAAATCTTCTATAATCTCCTTTATTTTTAAAGTGATCAGTGTCTTTCCATATTAAAGGCATACGAATATCTAATAACAATAACAAAATATATAGAAACACCAAAATAAAAAATAATTATAGAATAAATACGTAGTTTTCAGACTAGGACGTTGATACCAAGAAGCGATATCTAGTTTACTAGGGAGAAGGTATAAATTCGCCACATTTCCAGCTTTATCTCCAGTCCAAACGTAGGTCCGGAGTTAATCCCCGCCTCTAAATTACAACCTGCATCTCATTGGTTCTTGAAACCTCACGTCAGCGCGACGCGAATGACGAAAATTACGTATTTTCCGATTGAGGAGAGGCGAAAATAGCCCGGCTTCCTTTTACGTCCCCCCCCTTTGTATTTTGAAAGGGGGACTGGGACTATGGCGCGCGAATACTTAGGCATCTTATACCTTCTCCCTAGTAAACTAGATATCACTTCTTGTTAATACCATTTACACCAGGTGATCAGGCTACTTGGCGTACTTTGTTAGCCAAGTAACTTGGCTTCCTGGTGTAAATGTTATCAATTCTCCTAGTCTCTTAAAAACCATGTATAAAAAATAACTGAACCCACCTGAAACGGCTACTTTTGCTTTGCTTGCTTCAACTCTAATTTGAGAGCTGAAAATTAAATGAATTGAATTAAGTTAAGTTAATTACAAATTAATCTTTAGTATTTCTAGGACAGGAAAAAAATGGACAATAAAATTTAATAACGAGAAACGAAACAAAGTTGTGATATAAATCAGATAATTAATCTTATAATTAATGGACGAATTATAAATTTCAAAGGAAGGAAACCTTTAAATTATTTTTTTATTTTAACTGATATAAATTCTGATAAAAAAAATAATGTATACCTATTGTTAAGACTGGTTTTTCTCTCTTGAACTTTCCTACGTTGTAACTCGGCCATATAAGCTGACATCCTCTCATTCGATGTAATCAAAGATTTGGCCGCTTCCAAACTTTGACTGGGATGTTTACAAGCAGCCAGTAACTTAGTCGTACCTTCTCTCATCTTTATTTCCAGATCTATTTTCTGTTCCAAGTCATATTCCTATAAAAAATTAACACGTAAAAACGTTAATACTCCTTCAAACACAGTCACAGAAACATCTTTATAGCACTAAAATATTTTAATTTTAAGTGATATTATTTGGTTTTTATATTAAATTCCAAAACGCAATTTTGAAAAGAGAACCCTTTTTTATTTTTGAACAAACTGTCCAATCACTCTCTAATGGATTTCCTACGTCACAGAAAGGGGTTTTTTTTTTACTACATTTGGAGAATTTAATTTGAATTTTGCTGGAAAATTATTTTCTAAGTGTAAAATTTGGAATATACAGAGTGATGAAGGCATATTTTGATTCGAAATTGTTCCATGACGTATTGTTCTAAGAGTCCCCGCAAAAAAGTTGAATTTTAATGGGTGACCCCTTAAATTTAAGAAAGGAACCGAAAGACAATACTAATTAAATGTAAGGGGTCATCCGTAAAACACACTACCCAATCATAACTTGAAAACCGTGGCCCTTATTGCAAAATGTCATGTTAGTCACATTTTCGACGCAAATCGCCCATAAAATCCATCAAACTTTGGTCCTACCACCAGTTGTGGAACACCCTGTATGTTTCTAATAATAATATTAGATAAAGTTAAAAAATATACACCTTACACCATTCTTCAAACGAACAACACCTTAACTTAAATTGAGTTTACATCAAAATAAGGGCCTTCTAACATCACAACATTTTTTACCTCTCCGAGTGACGTATGTCACGGAGAGGTTCTAATTTCGACGTGTCTGTGTGTGTGTGTGTGTGTGTGTGTGTGTGTCTGTCTGTTGTTACACCCACGTGACCGCGTTCGCAGTTTGCAAATCGGAGCAAACGTGTTCTCAATTTCCGGAAATTTCGAAAATTGTATTACACTTTACTCCATTGCCTGTCTAACATCACCAGCCTCTGGTCTTTGTCCATCCCACATGGACACCAGTCTGTACACACTGGCTTCTAATCACAATCATCTGCTGCTCTTTGTCCATCCCACATGGACACCAGTCTGTACACACTGGCTTCTAATCCCCACCCTCTTGTGGTCTTTGTCCATCCCACATGGACACCAGTCTGTCCACACTGGCTTCTAATCACCACCGTCATCTGCTCTTTGTCCATCCCACATGGACACCAGTCTGTACACCTGGCTTCTAACACCACCATCTTCTGGTCTTTGTTTTTGTCCATCCCACATGGACACCAGTCTGTACACACTGGTTTCTACACACCACCATCTTCTGGTCATTGTTTTTGTCCATCCCACATGGACACCAGTCTGCACACCTGGCTTCTACTCCATCATCATCGTTAAGGTTAAGACATACGCGGCGATCGGCCAGGGTTACGAGAAACGTCCGGCCTCCCTAAGGTGGGGCTTCCACCAAAGGTTCACGCAATTGCGCTGTTCTTATCCATGGCTGCGATTCGAAACCCTTATATACTACCTATTTTAGTAAGGCGAAGCAACCGGCGTATGCTTCATTTCAAACGCCAATATTAGTCAAGTCTCTCAAGAATGTTTAATTGTTCTTTTTTAAAACGATGTAACGTTCAATAAGGCGAATAACTAACGAAGAAAATATTAAATATTAATTATATTTATTTTAATATTTAAGATAATCTTGTTTCTCAATTCAAAATTAATACGGAAAGAGTTAAAAGCAGTCTATGTTTTTGTCTGTATGTGTCCGTCCGTTGTTACAGTAGTGCGCTGCGTTAGAAGTTCGTTTTGTTTTGATGTGTAAAGAAATCCAACACAACCATAATATTCCCTTTATCCTTAATATAAACTGAATATGTGGAAATAGTTTTCGTAATTATGATGCATTTAGTACTTTTATAGCTTTAAAGCTCTATTTCATTTTGATATTCCAAAGATTTTTTTAATATTATTATTTAAAATGGATGTTTATATATTACTTAAGCTATACTACATCTGTTTATAGCATAATCCTTTCTAAAATCATAGTGAATACAAGCACAACGCTGCTATGTTGGTCAAATGAACTCTTATTTGTCAATAGGCCTAGTGAACCAAAAAGTAAAAGTTTGGGTTTGGTTTTCGTTTCTGTATGCAGAGACATTAACGGTTCAGAGTGAGCCGAAAGTTAAATACACTTTTAAATAATTAGGCTTAGATTTATAATCATGGTGAAAATCTGGGTCGCGTTCAGCAGAGCCTCGCGTTGCTGAACGCGGCCCAGGGATTTTGTTTTTGAATTTTGACGTCACGGTGCTTAGCGCTGAGCTAGCGCGGTCTTCAAAGAAAATAGTCTGCTTTTTTGATAACGTGACGTAAAACGCGTAGTTCTCAGCTTGGCGAAAAAACCATGGAGGAATTAATACAAATAGCTCTATGGGACTATAGCTATTTAATTGGCGTGAAACCAGTTGATCACGCGAGAATTTTAAGAGATATGTTAGTTTCTAATTTTAATTATAAAAGTTGTTATCTATCTCTATAAATATGTTATCCTACAATTTTTGTTAAGCCTTGGTACCTTGCACGCTTTATTGCGCTAGCGTCATTTATAAAACGCCGATGACCCGTTTTTCCCCCATCGGATGATTTTAATGTGTACAAGTATATCATTATTGGATGTAAAATGTCGTCTGATTTACAGTAAATTTGCTATGCTTTGTATACTGCTTTAATATTTCATAAATTTTAACTTAAGAAACATTTCCATATCTGGGTAAATAAGTTTGTAAGTAGTCGTCTTGACTCGGAGAGGTAATATTTTGGTTTTCCCAACTTGTTTTTATTATTATTATTTTACACCAAAAAGTAAACTTAGACGGGGTCAGTTTGATATAAGTCGCTATTAATTCATATTAATGTATCTAGGATCCGCTTATAAAAACAAAAAAACCGCGAGAAAAAAAGGCTCTTAATAATGTTTTGAAAAGATATAAGGGAGGAGGGGAAGTAGATTTAAAAACAAACATACACACACAAAAAAAAAGGTTTTAATTAGACATAACTTCTTCGTGAGAAGGGGAACTAGCTTTTGAGAAAAAGGAAGATATATTATTGGTTCCGCGCCCGCTCTGTATGGAAAGCGGGTCATAAGTCAACAAAGTTCTAGAGAGAAACATAGAGAGAAGACTAAAAATTTAAATTACTTCCGTGTTCCGGATATCTTTATAGGATAATAGTTTTTGCACATTTAATAAGAATATATTACATTTAATACCAGGCATCAAGGCGAGAGAAAAAAAAAGAACACGAAAATTTATGTATCTTTATATATTAACAATTTATTCAACTAGCTATAGGTTGCATTTGTGGGTACGACGAAACATTAAAGAGAGGATGTATTTTTCTTAAGCCTAAATAAAAAGAGTGAAGAGAAATGTGAGAAAAGTCCAGAGTTTTCAGACTAGAAGGAATGAGATCATTTACAACAGGAGACCAGGCTTCTTGGTACTGCATTTGTCCGCCAAGTAGCCTGGTGTAAATGGTATAGTCTGAAAACTATGTATAGTTTTGAAGTTAAGTTGTCCCTAAGTCGTAAGTAATCACAAAGAAAGGTTTTGCTATTCCGCGGCCATATTGGAAAATGGCGGTTCAGAAATATAAAACCTTCCACGAGGAATAAGGTCCGCAAGTTTCAACTGATTTCATTATCATTTAACATAATGGTGCTCTATATTCTATAGATAGCTTGGCTGATTTTAAATTTTGAGTACGCCACCATCTTTTAAAATGGCGACCAGAAAAGTAAACAAACATGCCGAGTCGAACATTTGACTAAATCTTCATTTAACTTTTAAATACTCCATTTTATTTTACTAAAACAAGTGGTATTCGGTATAGGGAGCTAACAACTGGCTAGGGGGAAGAGATAGTCTGACGTCACGCAGCCCCTCTCTGGTTTTCATTTTTGCGCGTAGAATACTGTTTCCAACCGTTAGGGGGGATGAAACTCAAGTAAGAGATAGAAGATTGTGACGTTTCAGGGTCAGAACTGTTAGCTCCCTATTTCCTTACACCTAATTCCATACACGCTCGGAAGTAAGTAGAAAATACGTCACACCATCCCTTTACGTTTACACAAATACAAACATTCATATATAGGCTTCCTAAAAACAAATATGGAAACACTTCCTGATGTCGGAAGACACAAGTGTATACCGAAGAGCAAGCAATAAAAAAAAAGAAAGAAAACATAAGAACTGCATACACTACACCCTGGCTATAAGCAATTTGTCTTTGGCATCCAAGGAGTTCCAGGGTTCAAGTCTGTCTAACGGTGCGACTAAGTAAGGCTCACCCAATGGTTTACAAAATAAAAACCCTACGCGAAAAGCAGGGTAGCTCCTTTTTGCACGCGACTTTCGCGTCCTCCTGCCTGGGTCAGGGCCAAAATATTGCGGGGGTCGGCGACCCCGACGACAAAAACTAATCGGATGCTAAGAACAAACTTTGAGCTTGTTGCCTTGCTCAGGGCGTATACTACTGGGGAAATAATGTAACTTTGCGGAGTAACAATTCTCCGCCCTCACCAATGCTTACAATATAAGTATAAGGGTAAACTAACATTTGTCTAACGAATTTATTCAAGTTGACCATGAATTAACGTTTTCGTGGTCATAATTGGTCGAAGGAACCCATTTTTTTGTTTCCTCGATAAATGAATGCAAATTTTTGGATACCATTACACCAGGAGACCTGGCTGACAAAGTGAAGTACCAAGTCACTTAGCGTTATCGGTGTACATTGCTGTACCTTTGACTGTACTAAAACGATAACGCGTAAGCCTGCCTTTGACAGTGCTAAAATGATTGCACGAAATCCGTAATCGGTGTACAGGAATTCTCCGAGTGGTTAGCCCCTCGTACTAGACTGAAAACAATGTTATGCACATGCAGTTTTCAAGCTGCGATATAATTCCCTAAGCAGTTAAATATTCATGGTATGATTGAATAAATTAGTCTATAGCTACAACTCTATAGCAGCCAGCATAAGGGAACCCTTATAATATATTCGGTAACCCGCCCCTATATCCACGAAATATTTTCACCAAATGACGCGTAGGACTAAAACTGGCGTCGAAATGGTGACGATAATGCGAAAAACCGAGACGAAATTATTGAATATAACACCCACTAATATGATCGGAACCCTTTTTAAAGGGAAGTTAATTATGAATATTTAAAGAAGAAGAAAAAGGCTTTTATTTATCGACTTACATATATTTTAGGAAGGTTAGGGATTTTACTAGCTCGGTGACAAACAGGACGTCGAAAACGTCTTCGTGACGTTTTAACAAGCGCTTCTTGTTTTGAAGTTGAATTATGATCGTACATTTTAATTCAACTTAATTGAACGCTCAACAAATAATTTCTTAAATAAAATCCGTACATCCATTTAATCTTCACATTTTGAATTTGACAAGACGAAATTCAATTCCAAGTTCACTTATTTCAACTTTCTTTACCTCAATTTCAAGGCCACTAAATAGAAAATGTGGATCACTAAACTATAGATGCTATGATAAAACCGATCGTAAATTCACTAAATACTTTTTTTTTTTTTTGGTTTAAGTTTTCTGATCTCGGCGGAGTTTAAAATTACATCGACCTAACTCATCTAGCTACCAAAACATTTATGAAGACTCGAAGAAGACTGAAGAAGAAAAAACTTAAAAGAATCTTCGTTCCAGGGCGGTTCAGTTCGGAAAGGTTCAAGTACCAATTTATAGGTTTGTAGGGCGTGCTGCTGCTGCGATATTTCAAAGCCAAGGAAAGGCGTGAAAAATACTAGATTTCATAGCGTGTATGTATGCGCAGCTTGGGTCTGACTCTTTTATGCAAAAGTCAATACACAGAATGAAGATTGGCACAGTGCAAAGAAAGAAAGAGTTAAGCTTCAATGTACACAACTGATCTTATCACAGGTGAGGTGGTTTATAGGAAGCCAATACTTAGTTTTCAGACTAGAAGGATTGATACTGCATTTACACCAGGAGGTGTGGCTACTTGGTATTGCACTTTGTCCGACAAATAGCCTGGCCTCCTGGTGTATATGGTATCAATTCTCCTTATCTGAAAATATGAACACCAACTTTAATTTCTAAAATTAAAATCGGGTAACTCAATGTTTAAATTAAAAAGGTTTTCGAGTGATTCTTTAGAGTTTATTTTTTGGTGTTTTGGATTTACTTTCAAAGACTCTAAACAATTAAAGGATTTTTTTTTTTTTCAAATAACCAACATATTAGCCTTAATTGTACTGTTATTCACCCTTTCTAAATCTCAGAATTTTAACATAGGCCTAATTTGACAATTACTTACAAAATTAAATTGTCATTATGCAATTAGCATAAGCGCAAATAACAATAGCTTAATTATATCAAACTCCAGAAATGTAAGTGTAGTATTCAATTACGTAAAATGCTAATTATTCCGCTGAATTAATTTCCAAAAACGAATTGAAAGAAAATTCATTCATAAAATACACATCATTTAGAACCGGCGCCTGCATTCATTTTAGCTCGACACGTATTTTAAAATCTTCCATTAAAACCAGGAACGAAAAACACTTTTAATTCCAATTCATTATGAAAGCAACGCAATTTCTGGTGAAATTAATAAACCCATAAACATTGTTCCTCGTTTACATAAATCCCAATTAAATAATTAAAGGTTTTATCAGATTATATCGACTCCGGATGACAAGAAAAAAAAGACCTTCAAAAACGAGAGGATGTACAGTAAACGCTCTGAAACCGCCTTAAACGAGGTATCGGATATTAGTCACTCTAAATTCCATTATTTCGTCGAACTACACATCCCCTTATCCGTAACACATTCACATTCTGTGTTTAAATGTACCAGACCATGCCCATCATGATACGGGGGACCTTTAAGATGGTAGCCACGTGGCTTCCGGCACGTGCTACATACATTTTGGCGGGAGAGAGAGGGAACTGGCGCCACCTGACAATTCCACCCCCACCCCCAAGCACGTGACCCTCTACCCTCGACGAGGGTCCCCAAAATGAATTAATTTCAATATTTAAACGAAACGCGAATTAAAATTAGTGACGCTTATCATATAATAGATTCATCTTTTGTTTTAGAAAGAAAGCTTTAACCGTACCGTAAGATTACGCGGGATTATGATTAATGATTAAGGCCTACAAAGAATTCTGCAGAGTTGCGCAAAAGAGAGCCACCACCATCTGCGCGTCCGGTTTAGGTTAAACAGACTGGGGGTTTCGCGTTTCTTCTTTTCATGATTTCCCGCTCGTGAAAAAAAATTGCGCCAAAAGAAATCCGCGCACGTGTTCAAGATTCAAGATTTTCGGAACTTTGAAATGAATGGCCTCTTCTTGCCTTTGAACCGAATGCTTCATGGAAAAAAGTTTAATTTGGCCAAGTTAACCAAAAAAAAAATTATGAAATCTCCCCATAAGAATGTACTGGTCCATGTAAAATCGTTGACAATGTTCGAAGCAACATACTTTATACACGTTGACAACTTAAATGCTTTTCTAACCTTAATTTAAATTTAAATATTAGTCATGTATACAGGAAAAATTTAATTCATCATTATATTTCAAATTAAAAATAAGTATTTATAATCTAAGACCCTATTTAGAAAGAAGTAGTGGATACATTTAATTATTATTATTAACTCACTATGATGAGATGTACTGGTCCTTTTAAAATCGTTGACAATGTTAGGACCAACTTAAATGCTTTTCTAACCTAAATTTAAATATTAGCATAAGTTTATAAGTCCATCTAGGTCCTATTTAGTCCGTACTAAGCCGTTGACAGCGCCTCACCAGGCGTCGCTTTACCTCGAATCTTTAACGTTTCACCTACGTCACTTCATGACAAGCTCCAGTTTGTAACAAACTTATGTAACATATCTTATAAACTTATGATATTAGTCATGTATACAGGAAAAATTTAATTCATCATTATATTTCAAATTAAAAATAACTATTTATAATCTAAGACAAAGACCCCGTTTACAAAGAAGTCGTGGATACATTTAATTATTGTTATTATTAACTCACTAACCGTAATAAAAATTAATAATAATGACGTGGGAGTTGGTGAGAAAAAAAAACAACATAGGAGCGGTTAAAACCAAACAAACCAGCATCATACATTAATAAGTATATATTTTTAAAGCTAACATAATTAACATCCTAAAAGGCTAGGCTATACCAGCAACCAAACACAGCCTCGAAAAAAAAAAACTTACTAGCATCCGGTATCTTGTATATATATTAGAAGCAACCAAATTACAATTTTTTAATTCTAAGCTAGTTTCTTTGGTTAAAGGAGGAGTGAAATAGTAAACAAGTTAACAGCGAAACTAGATAATTTTAAACCTTCATACAACATTTTAACTTCTTTCTAACTTTGCCGTCCGGGCCACTGTTTTCGAGTTAAGATTGTCCATAGTATTTTACGGATAACCCCTTAAATACAATAAAGAAACTGGAAGACAATGATTTCTAATTTAATTAAGAGGCCGTCCCTAAAACACTAATCAAATAGTAACTCGAAAACAGTGGCCCTTAGGGCAAGCAAAATGGAGATAGAAGTTACATTTTCGACTCAAAATCGAGCACCCAAAGAACATCCACCTTAATTTATGCCAGACTTATCAGAAACACCCTGTATATTCTCGTATTTTCCCCGGTTTGTAACTATAAACAGCTAAAAGTAGCCCACCCTAAACCGTAAAAAATCTTTCTAATATATCAACAGGGATACAATCAGGGATAGATTTAATTTTAGAAGTAGGAATGGAGAACAGAGTAATATCTAGGCGCGCGTCGAAATCCCGGACCGCCTTCCACGGGACGGGGGGTATGAAAGAAGAGGCGGGTCATAGCGACAGAGGTAGAAAGGAATTACGTATTTTTCTCCGTCCCGGTCAGCAACGTCATCAAAACGTAGTTTAAGTGAGCCAATAAGATAATTTAAACTTTTCGTTACGTGTTGGAGGGAGGGGTCCTATACGGGGCTATGAGTCGGACTGAAGTAAATACTAATCGTTCTCCATTCCTACTTATAAAATTAAATCTATCCCTGGTTTTTTAATATCTTGTTTCTATTTACTTCTTTAACATAAAACACTCAAAAAATCTAAGCCTAATTACGGGGTTAATTGTAATTCTCATTTCACATTTCCTTTAATAACAAACTAAATAAACCATCCGTGGGTGGCATAACGCGAAATATATGAGTCAAGACAAGGTTTAGCGCGAATGGGAAGAGATATGAGATCCTATTTTTGAACTCTACGTAACATTGAGGACTTCTTCGACTCCCCTTTGACTTCTATAGCGAGTGCATTAACTTTTAAGACAAAGCTATAGGGCAGACCATACAGAAGTAATTGTACACTACACCACCCTTGCGGAATTTATCATCAAAGTAATTAGGCCTAACGACATTCCAAGGACTCTAGAGAGAGAGAGTAGAACAGCGCATGAGCGAGGTTTAAAAATAAAACATTATTCTTTAGTACAACATATCAGAGTCATCAGTAAAATTATCCACTGAATATTTGAATTATTAGCTAAATTTTGTCTACTTTGAATTACTACACCCGAAGGGTAGGCAAGCTGCAATTAACCCTCAGTATTGGGGTTGATACATTGTCATCCGTCCCTGGGCACTCTCATGATACAAAAAGACTACAGCCCATGCGCCAAAAAGCGAGATGGAAGGTAAGTTTTACCCACGTGTCTTTCCCTATTAGTTACATTAAAATGGTCTATTATACCATATTCCTGGGGTAAATGCATTAATTCATTTTTATGACCTTTAAAAAAAAGAAAGATTTTTCATTTGGGGGTTCAAGAAAAACTTGAAAAGGTCAAATATACCCAAACCACTTTGTTTAAATCATTTTCATTTATAAGGGGAGAGTAAAATGATACGGCAATTTTGGCACCCATCGCGGGCTCGTTAGCAAGTGATGGCAGTTCAGTTCTCTAAGTTTTATGGATGGCATTAAGTTCTATTGTAAAATTAGCACGAATAGCCAGCGTGAGGTGCGATGCAACGAGTGTTCGTGGTCTAGCATAAGCATTGAAATTTATTAGGAACAATTATTCTTATAAAATCATAACCCTATATAACTCTCCATAAGTATGTGGGTTGAAAGAATATTCACTATACGAACACGCGTCTTTATAGAGGGGGGGGGGAGCGTCCCCTAGCTGACGAGTTTCCAAAAAAATAGATGAATATCTCTCCCTTAACCAGACTCCACGAAGTATAAGTTCAAAATCACAGTGTTGCCCCTATTGTGTTCCATGTTTGCACTTTGCAGGAACCTTGCTTTAATTAAAACGGCGCAACATTATTTTCAATTATGCCTGATGTCTCCCAGCATGGATAATGTAGACAGACCCATACTTAATGTAAAGTATTATATCATTATGATAATATACAATTCCACCGGACCTTCGTTAACCTTCTAGGAAATAAAAACCGCATTTATTATTTGACTGTTAAATTTATGAAGGTATGTCATTGATTTCTTGATTTCCTGCTTCGTAAGGATAAAATGTTCCGAAATGAAAATTCATTTTTGATAAAGAAGTAGTCCCTTAGAACTGAGTTGCCACTGATTTTACAAATTCCCTTATGTTGCACATTTTCCCTGTCAAAATTTTCTCACTTGGGAGAATTGTTCTATCAAAATCTAAGGGTTTATAAAGCCAGCTTCCTTCCCACTCGAGCTGAACAGCTTCCATTCTCCAAAATAAGCACACCATGCAGAATGGCTGCAGAGAGCGATAGAAAGGGTAGCTAAGGTCGGATTGCCAAGTTCCTATTCAAGCATTTTACTAAACGTAACTGATAAACTTTACTTTTCTAGATAGATATAATCTATCTTCGTGGAATGGGTTGCCATTTTAATAAATGATTTCAATTCGACATTCCCTGACCGTCATTTTCCCAAGGGACTTGAACCGTGTACTTTTAAATATATTAGTTAATAGGATAATTACCAAAAACAATCTGAAATTCCCTGAGTTCCGTGACAATTAATAAGAAACTTTGCCCCCCCCCCAAATATTAAAATAAATCTTGCTTTTAAAATTAAATTGCCAATACAATTAAGTCTCGTAAGTTTACAGCAGACACTTTAAAACATTTACAACCGTTTTGTAGTAAAGTTCGAAATGTAATATTTTGCCGTTATGAAAATAATATATTATATATTATTATTTTATAAATCCATGGGATAATTGGAGCTTTCGAAAACGGTTTCAAAGTGTCTAGTGTAAACGAGACTTCCTTTCAAATCAAATTATATTATAGACCAGAAGTAATTAGTTCTCGTTCTCTACAAATTGTATAGAAGAATTCCACGTAAACTTAACTACGTAACTTCACAGACATCTTTAAAGAATTCATATGATATCATCACGTAATATTCTACAATGACAAAACTTTCACCAACAACTTAATGTCAACCCAACCGTTACGAAATTATAAAAAAATCTTGTAAAGGTAACTAACTACATACAAAGTACACGCGCGCAAAAACCTTGATGTTTCCTTAAAACCAAAAGGTAATGAGCCCCGGGATGGCATTAAAAAAATGGATTATATTAAACGAAAAATTTTAAAGGTCGTCTCCACCCTTTTAAGAAAAAGAGTAAAGAAAATTTTAACTTCTAAAGTATCTCGCCTTTGAATAAAAAGTTTTTTCATATAACAGGGTTCGTAAGAAATTTCCAAAACATATTTTCGTGGTATTTCCAGGTTTTAAAGAGTGGACACTCATCATAATTCAGGCATAATAATAATGCATTTAATTATACGCACAATGAATATAAATTTTATACTATATTGCAAAATCGTTTAGGGGACCAATACTAAAATTTATTTGGTTAATATTCCCTGATTTGTTCAAATAATTATGATAGTTATTGATTTTTACAAAGATTAACTAGATATTCATCGATTTTTCAATAGATAAACATGATATTCGTTGATTGTTCAAAAAACACTAAATTAATTGGTTTTTCAAAAGATAAACATGATATTAGTTGATTGTTCAAAAGATAAACACGATATTCCTCGATTTTTCAATAAATAAACGCGATACTCTTTGATTTTTCAATAGATAAACGCGATATTCGTTGATTGTTCAAAAGATAATTACGATATAACTTGTTGTTTCAAGATAATTACAATATTCCTTCACAAATTTCCATCTAAACCAATATTTCGATATCTTTCCAATATTTTCCCATGTTACTACGAACCATGATAAATTAAAATTATAGCTAAACTTAAACACTTCCATATAACTCCCACCAATATCTTAAGTTCGTATCAACCTGTATTGCCATTGGGAATAAAGCTACGTTATGACTCCAATCCATTCAAACTCGAACGACGAAGTATAATTTCAATTTGAACTACGTGTCTATGCTACCATAAGATTTTAACTATACTTAAAGTTAAAACAATCCCACGCTTATCGTGTGGGCGAACTTGTCTTGTCGAAATACTAATCATTTTATATTCTCTTCAATTTTTTTGCGGCTGCGGGAAAAACGGGTTACGTATCTCTTAAGTAATCTAGTTTGAAATTGTTTCCGTTCAGGTTCTTGAATAACTTTAAAGTTTGAAATTTTAGATCAATTTAGGTAGGCCCTATAGACTCTCTGTCAATCATGAACAAGGATATGAAACTGACAAATTTGAGGCGATTTCTTTTCCAAGTTAAATGACCCGATCAACGAAAGAAGTTTTAAATTAGGCAGTCTTATTTAGTTTTAAAGGGAGTATCAGACTAGAAGAGTTAATACCATTTACACCATGCAGGAGGCCAGGCTAAGTTAGCTGACAATGTGCTATACCTAATAGCCACGCCTCCTTCCTTTAAACGCTAATACTGCAGATTCGATTAGAAACGAGATTCAAAATTGACTATTTGCTTCAATTTCAAAATTGCATGGTAACTAACAAGGTAGCAAATTAACTACATTTTAACAACACGTTTCACAGTTCTTAGGGGATATTTATGCTAAACAAACCAGGGCACTGCGGCCACGTGCGTTTTTGCCCTGGAAAATTATAATTTTCTTCACTAATTATCTTTAAAGTTTGCAACTGAATTTCGATTCAGCTGAAAAACAGCTTTGAAATGGTACTATTTGCGCCAAAATCGGGTGGTAACTAAGGAAAGTTGGAAATCTTCAAACTTAAGTCATGATCTCATCACAACAAATTTCTTTTAAAGAGAAAAATATGAAATCTCCTTATTTAACATCCGATTTTCCAGCTCTTTATGTCATTTCAAAGCTATGAATGAGCTCTACGAGATATAGTGGCAGTCCGTGTTAATTACCCATTGAATGTAATACAATGAAAGGCAGGGAGATGCTATTACTCTATACGAATATCCTTAATGAAATTAGCAATTAATTAACCACTATTAATTACCAAAACCATTTTAACGTAGCAACCGGTGAAAAAAAAACACAGAACGCTTTAAGTATATAATTACCTGTAAACTATGGGCTATTTGTCTAATAAAATACAAGTCTAAATCTTGGATGACTTCCAGATGCGCCGTCGAACTAAACGATCCCAACCTTCGTCGACTATAACTGTCCTTTACGTCATTGTGATGATTTTGATGTCCGGACAAGGCGTCTGTACTTTTAGAATTACTTATCGATGGCAATCGTGGCCTTTGACGCGAAGTTGGTGGTGAAATTGAACTGGTACGTTCTGGGGGACAACTGTTCCTTGACCCCGTGGTCATTAAAGGTCCGAAACACGAGTAATTCATAATTTATTTGGGGGTTTTCTTTTGGCGCGAAAACGTGTAACAGTCTAACTAAAATATAAATAAACCGGCGCGAAAATTAGACAAAATTTCGCGGAAATTATCTACTGGCATAAATCCAAGAACATTTTCAGTTCTATTTGTTTTTTTAAGTATTTTTGGTACACCTAAGTCACCAAATACTCTTCAAAAACCGTAAACCGTTCCGTTTCAAACACTATAACCGCGCTTTCGAAAAGTACACGCGCGCACCTTACTGGTTTCGATGGTAAACTACGATTAAAATACCCGAGCAACCTTGCTTAGAGTTTCTTGAATTTTTAGAGGACTTTCTAGGCTAGTAAAAAAAATAAAAGAAAAAGCTAGGCCTATACACCGTGATGGAACTGAGAAAGTGAAACGCAAGCGGAACAAAATTTTTGACGGCCCTCAAACGCCGGGAGACTTTAGTAGACTAACTCCGAACTCGTCTTAACTACAAGTTGAAGTCACAGAGAAAAGTGGAGAACCAGAGGAGAACCACGAGAAGAAGAGAGAGAGAGAGTATTTTGGTATCCGCCAGATTTTTTTATCCCCCGGTTGCTCCCGCAAAACCACCCCCCTTTCTTGATTGTTTATACTGATTAGATGTATTGGTATTATACTATGTGTGTCAGTTCATTTTATAGACACATTTTGGTACTTAATTGCAGAGAAACAAACACATAGGCGCCTCTTAAGTTAATTGCATGGCGCCAAAAGGCAACCAGCACAATTCTTCTGGTCCAAAAACCAGTTTATAAATCTGTTGGACCAGTTTTTCAATTCAAGAAGTGGTCCTCGGACCAGTTAATTAACTGAAAATCTATAGGAAAACTATGGCAGGACCAGTCCTGAGGACATTTTATTATTTTGAACACTAGGGGGTCACTGGTCCGAGGACTAGTTTAAAAAATATCCTATAATTTCTAGTTTGGGGTTATCCCTTTGAGCATAAGTTCGTAAGATATGTTCCATAAGTATATGTCACTGGTTAAAAACTGGAGCTTGTCATGAAGTGACGTAGGTCATAGATTCTCGTAAAGCGACGCCGATTGAGGCGTTGTCGAAGGCTTAGTACAGACTAAATAGGACTAGATGGACTGCAAAACTAACCGAGTGAAGTCAATTCTCGCTTCCGTCGTTCTCGAACTAGCTCTCACTTAGTCTCTAGCATTACGAAGTATAGGTAGTGTCATGCTTATGGAACATATCTTATAAACTTATGATATAAGTCTACAATCTAACATAACACTGGGAACATTCTTATAGCGATCTTAAGCAACGTGTTGAGAAGTAAACTGAAAAAAACGTAGAAGTCGACCCAAAGAGGAAACGAACGAACGAGCGCGAGCGTTCGCTTTCAACCTACACGCGCGTGTGATAATGGTAATCTTAGTACAAACCAGGAAAAAGTGATAATTTAATGCTAATGTAATAGTAATAATCAACTAAACTTGGCACAACTATTAACTCCAAATTCGCTACGGAAACTAAGCTCCACCATCTTCCAGAAAACAAAAAGAAAATTAAGAAGCGTGAATTTAAAATTTTCCATAGAAAAACATATTTTGGGTAAATATGTAATAACAAAATTATTATAGTAGGGTGGAGTTGCGTCAAAATGACGCTAGAAGTATTTAATATTTATTTTTCTAAGTCGCTGGTCTTATAAAAAGTATCAGGCAATGACGTCATAACGCGTCACGAGTCATAAAAGATAACGTTTTTCGTTAAAGTTTAATATATATTTTTTTTAATAAAAATACCTGCAGGCCTAAAAGGAATCGTTCTAGAATTTCTCTAATAATTATTAATGAATAATTATTAAACGAAAGAAAAAAGATATACTCCATGAAATTCGATAACAGTGCCTCCAGGCGTTTTTGGTTCTACCTTGGGCTTGATTTACCCATTCTGGAATTATTTTGGAGACTTTGGAAGTATATTTCAGTTATTTTAATTAGGATCTTAATTAACTAATTATATATAAAACTCGTTAACTCTAACAAAACAAAGGGTTCAGGATATTGACCGTTAAACGTCTACGTTAATTTTTTCAACTAAATTTAATAGCGAATAAATTGGTAATTAAATTGGATCAAAACTTATTATCGAACAGAATAAGAAAAAATTTTTTTTTTAATATAAACAAGTCATATATTTCGAAAAACATCTCTATTTTAAAAATTGCGGGTTAAACGGATATGGCGGCCTATACAATTTTTTCTCATTTTTAATTGAAAGAGCGTATAAAAGAATGAATATATCAATTGGAACCATGTTTCTATCTACAATATTAAAGAAGATACAAGCAATTAAGTTTCCATAATGGATGTTGTACGTTAGGCTTTCCTGCAAAGCACTGGGTAGTACCCCTATTGCACGCCTAGTACCACTGTACCACCTGAGGGATTCGTCCAATAGAGGTACTCCCCAGTGCTTAACGGGAAAGCCTAACGGGTCGTGCCCTTTACGGAAACTTAATTGCTCATATTTTCTTTAATAATATAGATAGAAACGTGGTTCCAATTGATAAATTCATTATTTTACAGGCTCTTTCAATTAAAAAACATAAAATTCTAGCCCGTTACACCCCCTTTAAAAAAAACTTTGCAGAGTCAAAATAGCCCATAGACCACACTATACTTTGGTTCTACCACCTTTTTTGTGCAACACCCTGTCATATTTTTAATATCTTTGACAAAGATTGTTCTTCAGGGCTAAGTTAGCCTTAAATACATAGGAATAAATCCCATATAGGGTTATAAAATCTTGCAGCTGACGCGTTACTTGGAAATTAAAAGAAATTTAACTATAACACCAGAGAGATGAAATTGTAAAATGAAATTTCGCCAAGTCGTTTTTTTCTTTCTTTCCTTTGAAATTGAATAAAGAGTCTTCTTTGTCAAAAATCAAACCGGTATATCAAGTACAGTAAAAGGCCTCCTCAATGCTAAGCCTAATTCCTCGATATAAAATCCTCTGCGCCTCGTTACAGGACAGAACTTCACAGAAGAGTGAATCTATATAATTTTTTACGAAGCTCTTAATACTAAATAACTGTACTTTCACTATTACCTGGTCTTACAAACAACAAAATGATAGTTTTTATAATATTTGGGGTTTTAAAGGGTTAATTGTAAACAGCACGTGCATCAGAAATGGCGGGAGATAAAAAATAAACGAGATTTTGCGCAATTTTTTAGAAGAACAAATAAAAAATTTCGATAAAATATCTTCAAGTGTTTCTATTGAAGTCTATCAAATCTAATGCACTAAAATCATTGAAATTGGTCCCAAAATTATAAATTTATTTCTCAAAACAAGCTACGTCACCACCGCAACTACTTAAATAGTGTCGCAAAACCGTAAAAGAAAAATAAATGCAATAATTTAAACCATCAACAAATCAAAAACAAAACACTCCTAAAATTCAAAGAAATTTTGCCGAAAACCGATATAAAAAGAAAATCCGAAAAACTCATAAAAGAAGCTATAAGGAAAAGAAAGGCTTTTAAAAAGGGACACTTTTTGGGGTCATCTAAATCAGTTCAGTTAAGCGTATCCATCAACCCGATTCTATTTCAAAATTTAAACTGATTTTAAGACTAAAAAAGAAATTTAAGAATCGAAAAATAAATATAAAACAAATAAAACAATTAAAAAAGCGTGTCCAAAATGTTTTACCCCATTTCGATAAAGTTTGGCATTGAATTTATAATTTTCTTATGAAGTAAAGTTTTCAAGGTCTCTAAAATAAATTAATTGGGGGGGGGGGTGTTTAAATTTGTTAGGGAAAAAATAACAAAAGCTAAAATAATCCACTAAATTTTGCACTTGGGTTAATTTTTTTCTTTCTATTTTTCATCCGTGGTAATTTGCGATTCGTTAAGTCCTAATTAGATATAGATAATTTAAATTATGGTTTATAATAAGTTTAAAAATGGCAATTTCGAAATGGTTTACCGCTTAACAAATACCTTTGCTTCATTACGTATAGTTGCTCTAAATACGAATGTTTAGCTAATATCAACAAATAAAGCTAATTGACTCGTTAACGTTTTTAATTTTACGAATGATCCCTTAATAAACAAAATGAAAGACAATGATTTCTAATTTAATTAAGGGGTCATCCCTAAAAGACTCAAATCCTAACTCGAAAACAGTGGTCCGGACGGCAAAATGTCATTGAACATTTTCGACTCAAAATCGTTAAAAAATCCCCCTTAATTTATGGCCCAGACTTATCAATTTCAATTTATAACTGTGGAAATGAACGAAATAAATATAGTATATAGCAACTTATCTGGCAGCTATTTACAAATATTAAAAAAATAACTAAGCTTAATTACTTAGTGAGAATTTAGTACATTAAGCGTCATCAATCTCGTGGCTTTAAATATATAATTTGAATATCAAATTTAATTCAAAGAAACTACCATCTCAAAATAATCCGCTACTATTTATAAAATTTTAACCTTATTCGCTTCTATTTAACGTCTGACCCTCCTCGTGCTAACGTTTAACTTCGTTTAAACTAGGGTTTATTTTTATATGTATAAAAAATGATGAAATACCTAAAAGTTTCCTCGTCCTTTATAAAACATTTTCAAGACATTTTAATCAACCCCTATTACACAGTCTGTACCCGCTGTCAGAAATAGGTCGTTGATATGGAATTTACTTTTCGACCTTTTAAGAAAAATAATAACTCTGTTATAATCTCTAGTATATTTTTGGCGGGAAATTATGGCGGGAAATCTTAAAACCAGTGCCTTAGAATATCCAATAGACTAATGGCACCCAGGGTTATTTCCCCCCATAGATGTTAATACAGTCAAATGAAGGGGATGCCATTACTGTATATATAGTGTTCAGACTAGGAGGATTAATACCATTTACAGAAGGAGACCTATCTTTTGACTCCAGCAGGGAGTCTGGCCTTTTTGTGAAACACCTAAAGTAAGGCCTCCTTGTGTAAATAGTATGAACCCTCCTAGTCAGAAAACTATGTATTAAAAATAAATATTTCTGTGAGAAAATTTCCTATATTAATACTAAGAAATCCTTCAATCAAATACGATTGATTCTAAAAATAATATTAATTATATAATATATACTTCTTTGACCAATTTTTAATGATGATTGTTTCGTAACTAATTTAACTTCCTTCCTATTTATAAACGTACGTGAATTTGCAGGTAAGTTTTACCTGGTACCGTGGGATACTAAAAATAAATAAATAAATGAACCCGGCTGATAAACCGGAAAATATAAAAAAAATTGTAGTAGCGTGGATAAAATACTAATATTTGATTTGAATATATTAAATTTCGGTGGATTTTATTTTTTACGGTCAATATTAGAATCGATTAACCGGTATTTTGTAGACAGTCAAAAGGGTATAGCTTTTATTTATAAATATTAGGTTAGTCTAACGGTATAAGGAAATCTCTCAATTTAACTCGAATTTCCGGTGGTGCGGTGAACTTGGATTTGAACGAAATTAGTTTCGTTTCTTGTTAAGATGGGTCAGGGACAAATGCGCACGCTAATCTTTAAATTATGCTAATGTGATTTATGTTAATTTCAACTTTGCTAAGTGATGTTTTTAAAAATGCTATGGGTAGATAACGTTCTGCTAAGATTTAAAGAAATGACAAGTAAATTTAACTAATTATTTCTAAATTCTAAATTCGTATATTTTAAACTTTAATTAACAAATATTAATTTTAATGATGGCGTTCGCACTATGCGGATGTTGAAAAGTTCGCACAAAGTTTAAATTGATATTTTTTTTGAAGGCAACTATTGCCATCGCTATATTTTCAGCGCAAAAACAATATATTCAGCGAAAAAAAAAACAATATATTCAGCGTAAAAAAACAATATATTCAGCGTAAAAAAACAATATATTCAGCGTAAAAAAAACAATATATTCAGCGTAAAAAACAACATATTCAGCGTAAAAAAAAATATATTCAGCGTAAAAAAAACAATATATTCAGCGTAAAAAAAAACAATATATTCAGCGTAAAAAAAACAATATATTCAGCGTAAAAAAAAACAATATATTCAGCGTAAAAAAAAACAATATATTCAGCGTAAAAAAACAATATATTCAGCGTAAAAAACAACATATTCAGCGTAAAAAAAAACAATATATTCAGCGTAAAAAAAACAATATATTCAGTGTAAAAAAAAACAATATATTCAGCGTAAAAAAGAACAATATATTCAGCGTAAAAAAAAATATATATTCAGCGTAAAAAAAAAACAATATATTCAGCCAAAAAAAAAAACAATATATTCAGCGTAAAAAACCAAATATTAAACATACCTTCGTATTAAGATAACAAAAATGCACGGTTCTACCCCAAATTGCGAAAATGTATCGATGCATATTGGACGACATTAAATCCATCTTTGAACCCGAATTAAAATACAAAAATAAAACTCGCCGCTTCACAAAACAACCACAACCTTATTAATTAATACTTGTACCGAAAACAAAGCTAATCAAGCTAATTTAGGAAAGAGAGACATAGGACGTCCACGCACAACGAAAACTGAATCGTATACTAACAAAACTAATCATGTGTTCGAATCGTTGGGAAAACGAAAGGGCTAAGAAGACGTTGGGGGGGGGGGGGGTAAGCTTATTTATTATTTTCACTCTCAATTGGGGTATTTTCGTTACGAGCCATTGCACTCTGCTCACTGACGGCACGCGCCTTGAAAACTAAGAAGAAAAAAAAAGTATATGAAAAAAAATTTCCTATCCCATCTTAGGCTTGAGAAATTGGAGCGCAAAAAAATTAAATACGATTCCTTTCCCTTAATTATACAACTTGGTTTATAAACTTTAAAGGAGTGGTGAAGTGATTTATAAATTAATCCGTTGAAAATTAATTAACCGGTTTAGTTAAAAGTGTCGCGATTTGAATATGTCAAACGAAACGTCAAAATTGACAAACATAAATTGAACAAGAAAGACTTTTAATATAGGTGTCCCATAGATTTGCAACAATTTGGTGTTTGAAATGGGTTTTTTTTATCTGAATGTTGTGGGGTGGTTTTTTCAGCTATTTTTAGCTGATTTGTACCAAAAACAAAACCGAAATTAGGGTTTTTATATAGGATAGCGTGTAAAACAGGTGTCCCTTAGGCCGGTTTTACAGTGACAACGAAATTTGCAACAAGTTTGGGTTAGAAATGGTTTTTTTTTTTTTTTTCAACTAAATTTCACGGGTTTTAAATTTAACAAAAAAAACAAAACTGATAAGGGTTTTTAATTTAAGAAAAAAACAAAACTGATAAGGGTTTTTGGGATTTTCAGTGAAAGCGAAATATGCAACAAGGACTGAAGGTGGGGTTAAAATCCCGAAAGAGTGAATCGGGTTTACAGTGACAGACAGTGAAATTTGCAACAAGTTTGGGTTTGAAATGGTTTTTTTTTTTTTTAACAAAATTTCACGGATTTTGAGTTTAACAAAACAAAAAAAACCTGATAAGGGTTTTTGAGATTTTCAGTGAAAGCGAAATATGCAACAAGGTGGGGTTACAATCCCGAAAAAGTGAAGAAAGCCCTGCAATTTCTGTATCAATTCAAATGTGATCTCGATAAAAAGATCTAAATTTTATGTTAAACTATACGAAAAATTAGACTAAATCAAAAATATATTATATAATAGGACCTTTCATGAAATTATAGGATAATATGGGACCGGTTCAAAAATATAGGACTTTATATAAGAATTATAGGACGGCTGTGCTCCCTGTAAAAAAACATTCCATCATCACTTTAGCTATAGCCAGGAGGCAAAGGAGGTTTTATAATAACATGGCTACTGGCTAAATTGGAGGCGAAACGTATCTATCATAAAAATATTGGCAATTTACAACTTCGGGGCAGAGAGGAGGAGGGAATTAACAGAGACAGAGATATAAATAAGCCCGTATAAATTACAACTATAGATGCATTTCTCTTTCTTTGTTTAAAATAATTGAGACTCAAGACAACAAATGGGCCAAAGTCTCTCTCCACGAGACTTATATCATAGTAAGGGGGAAAAATTAAGTTTCAAACATTCATTATTATTATTATATTGTTACGAAAGATGAACAAAACAGAGTTTAAAAGGCTAAATGAGTTTGCTTTAGTTCGAGAAATTATATATCTTATTGTTCCCTAGTGGTTATCACGGATATTTTATATAAAATGACTTGATTTTTGAATGGGAAACGGGATATTATAAGGGATAAATGATTATTTAATTGTTTAAAGTTAATAAGTCTTTCGTTTTGGTTCAGTGAGCCTTGAGGTAAGGGTTATGGTTAAACGATATATATTTTTAATTTAAAATATATACAGGGTGTATCTGGAAGGTCCGTAAGAAATTATTGGGGGTGTTCTTTGGTCGATCTTGATTCGAAAATGTAACTTCTATCTCCATTTTGCCGTCCGGGCCACTGTTTTCAAGTTAAGATTTGAGCGTTAGGGATGACCCCTTAATTAAATTAGCATCGTATTTCAGTTTCTTAATTAAACTTAAGGGGTAATCCGTAAAACACAACAACAATCAAGACTTGAAAACGGTGGCCCGGAACATTTTCGATTCAAAATCGACAAAAGAGTACCCTCCAAAATTTCTTACAATCTTTCAGAAACACCCTGTATGAGATAGATCATTATCACAATTATTGTATTAAAATTATTTATTTCAAGGATGGCGTAATAATTAATTAGTCTTTAATATATATAAGGGTTGATTAACTTAATTTAAAATTTAAGGTAATTCGTTCCCCCATTGTTCTCGTATAAAGAATGACGTAAGTCATAACGAAATAACCAAATTAAGACGGTATAAAATTTGTATACCCGATTTCGGACACTAAAAATTACTTTAATTAAATGGCAATTTATAAGTGCGAGTTATTTTTATAGCGGCAAACGTACTTAAGAAACGTTACGGGTGGAGCAGTACTATGTAATATCATAAGTAATATAAGTTTATAAGATATGTTCCATAAATATGACACTTCCTATACTTCATAATGTTAGAGGCTTACAGCTCGAGCTAGTTCGAGAACGTCAAGCGAGAATTGACTACACTCGGTGGTTAATTTTGCAGTCCATCTAGTTCTATATAGACTGTACTAAGCCTTTGACAGCGCCTCACTAGGCGTATGTCGCTTTACCCTGAATCTATGACCTACCTCACTCACTTCATGACAAGCTCCAGTTTGCAACCAGTGACAAACTTATGGAATATATCTTATGAACTTATGCTAATATCGTACTTCAGCGACTTTGAAAGTTCGAATCGGTTAAACAATTTTTTTTTGTTTAACCGATTTCAAGAACGGTTTCCCCGTCCATTAAGAAAGATGACATCATCGTGACCTTAGAGAAAAAGGGGCTCATCCCAATTTCACTCCATTAATAATGTCATATCATTCTTAATACGAACTCTAGACGTCGCCAAAGCAAAAAGGGGCCCCCCCATAACTGGGCCAAGTAACAAAATTTTCCCTAGCGATTAAAACAAATATACCTACTTGTCTTAGGGTAAACCGCCTCCAAAGAAAAAAATAACCTCGAGTCAATTTGATAACATTTGGTAATACCATTAAAAACGTATAAGAAATATACTTAATAGCAGGAATTAAATGACAAATTAATATGAAATATTAAATATTACCTTTTGATTCGTTTTCATCTTTTTCAATTCCTTAAAGGCTAATCACAGTAGTATAATTTATATTAAATTATAAAAAAAAACGCCCCAAATCGAATTTCCCTTTAAAAAACTGACATAAATCGTTAAAATACCGATTTTCCAACTAATAAATAAAAATCGCTACGAGGCACGGCGCCTGGGAGAATTTACTTAACTGACTGAAAAAATTTAGTAGAGAACCTTTTTCCTTCTTAAGAAAAAATGAATTTATGAGTATTTTTACCTCCCACCCCTTTGCTTTATGGTTCTTCTAACTGGACCAAAGAAACGGTGTTTATCTTTTGAGGGAAAAAGAAAGGCGAGAAAATATGGCCCATGGGCCTATGACCAATCACGTAACACCTATCGTGGTTTAAAAATGGATGTTTGGGGTTTTATATCTCGATTAAAAATCTAAAAATATATACACTTGATGTATGGGAATCGATACTAATCTGTTAATGAAAAATCGAGGATTTTTACCGAAAAATCGTTTATACGATTGTGTAAAATATGTTATCGTACATGCCCTAGAATTAAAATTTCAATCATGAATATAAAATGAAATATATTTCAATTGAGGATAAATTTTTAGTAAATTTTTCTGTCAAGGTAATTTGATTAAAATTTATTTGAGTTGATAGAACATAATATTTATAAAAGTATGATAAGCAATTTTGCACGAAAATTGCGCCAATTATGACGTCAAAACAGAGAAGAGTCGAGGGGATAATCACTATATGAATCTCTCCGTATATATTTTACCAACTACAACGGTGATGTTTTTCAAGATTACGCCTAATTCCTTCAGTGCAGTCATAAGTTTATAAGATTTGTTACATAAGTATGACACCTCCAATACTTCATAGTGCTAGAGAGTTACTGAGAGCTAGTTCGAGAACGACAAGCGAGAATTGACTACACTCGGTTAGTTTTGCAGTCCATCTTCCTCTCACTTTACTAGAATCTATGACGTTTCCCCTACGTCACTTCATGACAAGCTCTCAGTAACAGTAACCAGTGGCAAACTTATGGAACATACCTTATGAACTTATAGTATAATCAAAAGAATAGCGTCCGAGTGTCTAGCCCCTTTATGACAATTGATATCTCAATAGGAGAGCTAACAATATATACCCCTATATTTTTTTTGGAAGCGAGTTAACAAAATTCAATTTCTTTAAATCCAAGGGTACTATGTATATAAATATATAGTTTAAAAATAAATCTAGAATAGTATATATATATATATATCTCAATTTTAATCTAATAAAGACACTACGGGAAAATTTACGTGGATTTTAATGCAGCAATACAAACACACAAACAAAAATACGCATTATCATTAAGCCTAAATGGGTATTTTCACCCGCTAATATAAGTTTTATCACCTTTTGTTTTGTTAACCCCTACCGTATATTACTTTCGAGTTTTAGAGTCATAGAAATCAAAAGATACTTCAACGTAAAAAAAAGGATTTGCTCCACATTTTTCTCATCACAAAAAAAAGCGGGAAAAATATTACGCGCCAAAAGATAAAACTTACGTAAAAAAACAACAAAATTCTCTTTCAAATAATTTTCTATGGGTAACTAACCTTTTGGCTTTGGTTAATTCAAGTATACTGATAAATTCACGAAGCGTTTAGTTTCGGTATTATTTCTTAGGGGTCAAACAATTGAATAGGATTTAGGGTTAGTTTGACTTTGATAATAGGCTTAATTGCGAATACGATTTGGTTTAGTGATTATAGTAAATTAAACAGTGAAAATACGCGGTATATTTTAGTATTATTATTATTTCCCTGATCTTTTGGGGGTATTAGGCACGAAAGGGTGTCTATTTTTACTTTCGTGGTTTACGAAGGATTAAAAGTCACGAATTGAATAAGAAAAATAGTAAAAACATCTGCTTGATTGTAATTAGATAGGTTTTGAGAAAAACCGTGAGGTAGTTTCGTTGAAACTTAAAAAAAATACCGCGAAAGGATTTTGGATTTCAGTCTTAAGTTCTAGGGGATTTTTTCTAGAAGGATATTTTATAATTTTAACTGGTAAGCATAAGGAAAAACCACTCACCACTGGATCTTTGACCACATTTAAAATTGCGGACCAATCATGTTCCTCACAATCATCGGGACTAAGCGATGACCGGGCCATTGGGACAGTGAACCGTAAGGTTGTCCTTGCCCTTGATTAGGCCTAACTACTACTTTCCGGTTAAATCATGTACACATTTTCCTCCTGTTCAATAGCATACGCTGCTTTCACTCGCGAAGTACTTATTTAAATCTTCACATTATTATCTAACACGTTTCTCGCGACTTGGTACTACTATATTAGGCGTAAAATAGGCTTAAAAGACTGCCTCGTCTAATCTTAAATCCAATTTTGACATTAGGGCCCTTCCGCCTCAGTCAGGATAGCCAGTGAGGAGGAGAGAAGGAAAACTGGGATCGATGGCGTTCCCATGGAAACGACGCGTCACTAGACTCTGCGTAATGGGTTTACTAGAGAGGATAGAGCGGGCGGAAGGGGGTAAAAGATACCCACTGCCTTAGTCTAATTTATTTGATGGAATTTCGATTTGTTTTTCAAAATAGGTTCAACATTTAGGATGAATGGAGTATCATTACCTAACAATGGTTTTTATTATCAATTTTTAGAATATTGAGGATGAAGTTAAATTACATTTGGTGGTTAATTAAATTAATTTGCATTATGATACGCGTCAACTCCAACGTGAGAGTCAGAGGGAGGGGGGTGTAAAATAAATTTAAGACCTACTACAATTAAAAACGAATTGATACAATTTTAAGTTCTATTTTCATGAATAAATATTGGTTTCTTAGACATAAATTTTCTTAAGTTGTACCAAATATCATATCAGGAACAACAATTGTCAAAGGATTCGAATTTCAAAATGCCCCTCCCCTTGCCGGAAGACACTTGTTTTTAACAAGGGGCCGGGTCATAGAAATAGCTACACTCTATCTGACCATAAAAACCGTTGATATTCAAAATGTGACTCACTCTTTTTGTTGTAGTCCTTTTCTTGATTTTATTCCCATCGTTTAAAGACCGCAAATAATCGAAATTATTAGCAAAATTCGATGAGGAACGTGTCGTTACCCCGCGCCTTTTTGAAGTAGGTGCCATCTTGAATCAAATGTCCGTTGAGAAAAAAAAGTTACGTTTAAGAGCCGCCCTCTAACGGCGGTTGGCGGTATCTAAAAAAAGGTCAAAGTTGATAGTTTCTTCGAATCCGTTTTCCCGCGACACCACACCGACCGGTATGTGTTTGTTTACATCAAAATTTGTTATCTTTCCAACCTAAAATTAAAATAAATATTAATTAAAAGTAGATTTAATGTATGTAAACCACCTTTTCAGACAAAATTCATCTTGTTAACGACTTGAATTCTGGTTGAATTAACCAGAAATAACTCATTTTCTCAAACGTTACACCAAGGCTTAAAAATTGATCCCAATAATCCTATGACATTAACTGAAACTCCAAATGAATTTAAACTCGATAATCCTCCAAACGACGGAGTTACCTCCGTAAAATTCGGACCAAACTCGAATCAATTCCTTTTAGCGTCATCCTGGGACTGTTCTGTTCGACTATATGATGTTTCAACTAATAGTTTACGATTAAAATACAATCATACAGCTCCAGTATTTGACTGCTCCTTTCAGGTATTACATAAAGATACAAACTTTTAATCACATTGCAGTCTAATATATGAGAAAACATATAGGATGCTGTTCACGCTTGGAGTGGAGGTGTAGACCAACAGGTTAAAGTATTTGATTTCAACTCCAGTACAGAATCAGTGGTGGGGTCACACGATAACACCATAAGATGTGTTGAATTTTGCTCAGAGGTGAATGTAGTTATCACTGGAAGTTGGGATCAATCTGTCAAGATCTGGGATCCCAGATCACCAGGTGCTACTGGATCATACAATCAACCAGACAGAGTTTATACCATGGCTGTCTGTGGAGATAAACTTATAGTTGGCACAGCGGAACGTCATGTCTTAGTTTGGGATCTTAGAAACATGGGTTACATTCAACAAAGAAGAGAATCCAGTTTAAAATACCAAACTAGGTGCATTAGATGTTTCCCTAATCGGCAAGGATTTGTACTGAGTTCAATCGAAGGTATATTGAAATCTCAAAAAGTTAAAAACACTTCGTAACTAAAAACTTCTATCGTTAGGTCGAGTTGCTGTGGAATACTTTGATCCAAGTGCCGAAGTTCAAAAGCGAAAATACGCATTCAAATGCCATCGTTCAAAAGAACCAAGTGGTGTGGAGTTAGTTTACCCAGTGAACTCCATCAGCTTCCACAGTCAACACAATACCTTCGCAACTGGGGGTTCTGATGGCTTTGTCAATATATGGGATGGTTTCAACAAAAAACGTCTCTGCCAATTCCATAAATACCCAACATGTATCGCCTCCCTTTCCTTTAGCCCCGATGGTTCCATCTTGGCCATTGCTTCTTCTAATGTATATGGTGATGACCCTAATGCTCCTGCTGATAATATTTACATCAGGAGGGTGACTGATCAAGAAACTAAACCTAAATAACCTTCAATATTCTCTCGTTCTTTTGGTTTTTGTATCATAATTTTTTTAATTTTGAATATTTTATATAACTCAGAAAAAAAAAATTTTGTTTCTCATCACTTATAATGAAAACATTTTATCCATTTCCTTTTGTTTTGTATAAAATGATTAATTTTCATTCATTAAATTGAATATTTCTTTGCTGAATTGTTGTTGGTGGCTTTTTTTATTTACAATTGCTTAAATTTGTTTTAATCTTATGGAAAACGGTAAACCCCGCCTTTTATATTTTATTGCTGGAGTTTAATTAATTAATTTAATTTTATGGGAGATCTAAGATAAATGACAAATCTCAGGGAAATTTTATAACTTGAGCTTAACAAGAGCTTTAAAATGATATCATACTGGCATCCAAATTGGCGGCCAAGAGTTTTCAAATTTATTGATAATGTAGACCTATTCTCATTTAATTACGCATACTTACTTATTTACTTTCTAATTTTGAAGTAATTGATATCATTTTAAAGAATTGTTTCATGCTCTTCTCTATAATTCGTTGTGAAATTTCAAATTTGTCCTTTATTAATTATAAAATTTAATTTTTTTGTTTTAGTTATCAAATAACCGGAATAATACTTTCGAAAATTGTGTTTTTACAAGAAAAAATATTTAGGCGTGTTTCTGATAGGTTGTTTAGAAAATAAGTGATACTGCAAGATTCCTAATTAGTAATTAGTGTTGGTAGTTGAAGATGAAATTGGGATAAGAATTCAATAAGATTAGTATTAAACGTTTTAACAAATGTGTAGTGGATGACCTAAGAATGTTTTAACAATACTTTGTTTGGGTTTATCCAATTTTTCTTTTAATTTTTCTATATGTAAAAAAATTTAAACACAAATAACTTAAACCCCAAAGTTTTAAGATCTCTAAACTAATTTCTTGGCTTCAAAGAAACTCTTAAGATGTTTCATTTGCCAGACACCCATGAGCAACAAAATTCCAGTTTGGGCCAAAGACCACCACAGAACTCTTTGGTTTGTACTCTCGCTAGTTTGTCGGAATCTTTCCTCTCGATACTATTAGTAATATTAGTATAGTTTCAGTGATTCATCAATTGGAGTGTTTACGAGTCTTCCTTACCCTTTGATAGTTTTGTTCCTTTGTTATTTGCTCAATCTGATCCAATAATTGTCGAACGCGCAGTTGTAGTTCAGTAAGTTTATCCTTTTTAGCAACATTAGGGTAATCGACTGCGTGTTCACCAACTTGAATGTCAAGGTGGACTCTCTGGAGAGTGTATTTTTTTTTCTCATGAAATTTAGACCTAACTTAAGGAAATTATCTATATAACTCACCAACTGACTTCCACTGAACCATTTACTCGAGTTAGAATAGAGGCAAATCACGTGTTCTCCGGGACTATGCGACGTGAATGAAAATTTTCCTTCCGAACTATATACCTTCGAAAGAATAACCTTATCCTCGGGGTCTCGGACTTCAACATGCATGCCTATGCCAGGGCTTGAAGGCATGAAACCCCCTGTTTTGGGGTCGAATAATTGGCACTTGTAGTTTCCTATAAAATGATTATTATTAAAAAAAATTAAATTATCAAATCATTAAATTACTGGCCAATAACTTCGATTATCAAAATCAATAAGGTTAAACGTGACATGGCAACTAAGCCTTGGACTTACCGACAACTAGCGTATCATCTGGAATCTCTTCGATGAAGCATTTTCGTTCCGTTTCGGAAATATGGAAGTAAAGACCATAGGACGGTAATACGTACAAACTAATTACAATTAACAAGTAGGATAAATATATCTGCTTCATTTTTAATTAACTAATAAAAAACTAAGTCTCGGAACAGGTTGTGAGGGTATCTCTTCACCCTATCGCCACGTAAGATTCAGCGTTTTTCGGCTTAAAGTGAATCAGCCAATCAGCTTCCGCCATCTACTTGACCTTTCACATATAGCTCCCGAGAGATGGCGCGTACGTCTCTATCGATCGCTGGTGGATCATTCCCGCCAAATCTAAAGCTTTTGATTGGTTGATGAGTCTTTTCAAACTAGCTTTACGGAGAAGAAACTGTTTTAAAGTGAAGCGACAGCTCCCTGCCTTTAACTGTATTACGTTTAAGGCTGAGAAACAATGTAGTGCTAATTGACTATACTTTAGGAATTTCGAAGTGTTTTACTCGTGCCAAATCACTTGAAAAACTAAAATAATCCAAATTATCTCCCACACTCTAAATACTCGTCTAAAAATAAATAAAGAAAAAACGAAAATGACTGATGAAAGAAAATATACGCGTAGGTTTATCTTCAGGAAGTGAGGGAGTGTAAAGAGCTTGGCTTAAATTCCTCAGAAGAGAAAAACAAATTTCAAAATAAAGCGCTGAAAAAGCGGAAAAAGTATGTCGAATGGTTTTTTTCTATATATATATACCACTGAAAAACCCTTCGCTCTGTTTTATATCCAAAGAACTTGTGTAATAAAAACTCCCGCTAAAAATGACAAGCAATTAGGTGTCAAAATGCTCCATCATTCTATTTAGAAGTCGAAAAGTCGTTCGCGTTTTCCTGCGGGCTATGGATGTCACCATTAACATCAGTTTCGTGTCCTTTTCCTTAAAACTAATCTAACTAAAGCTTACCGAGCTTTAAATTCATCAAATGCGTAACTAATGTATTTAAGCCAGTACTCACAATACCATGATATACAGGCATCCATTTCAAAAATGTGGGGTTTTTTTGCAATATACAGTTCATGTGGGGTCCAAATGACCTTGGGTTCCTTGGTCATAAATGCAAGCGAGCACGTATCTATCAAAGGAGGACCCCCGTATAAGGTTACATTAAATGCAGGTTGGGCAAACCTTAACGTATTTCATTTATTACGGCTATAAATCTCCCCGTTGAATTCTTTCTTGACCAACCCGAACCTCAAGCAACCTTAGCTATACTATAAATGACCACCCCCATATTCCAGTCTGTTGAAAGGCCAGAGTCAAAGAATGGCACCACAGACTTGCCATCATACCACTGATGTCTAAGACACGAGAGTTTTTTTAAAAGACACCCCGCGGCTACACGTGGAAATAAACAACGAGGTTGCAGATACGAGAAACCATTTTTGACGTATTTTCGCGTCTACAGGGCGCGACAAAAGTTCATGAACTCCCCGCGTGAGGAAGATACCCAAGTAATAAGGACCCGGGCAGAAAACAAGGTGCCCCGTTCCGTATTCTATATTTAGGAAAAGGAACCAATCATGTAAAACCTCTCTACAAGTTAAACAAACGAGGCAAACGCCACAGTTTGGAGTTTAAAATGACAGAAAGAGTTATAACCTCATAGACTACGTTTCAAAGAAGAAAAAAAATAAAAAGGCATAAGGGGTTGTAATTCTTTTCGCTACTATACTATACGAAGTTACGAACTCGAAGTCAACGACTTTGTGACTCCTGTCAACCCCCGAATGTTTCCCCTATTACTGTTTACAGTTGAAAAGAACCCAGAGGAAAGATGTAAAAAAAAAGTTTTTTTCCCCCTAGAGTCAGTCCATTTCAAGAGAGGATGCAAAATAGACAGAGTTATGTCACGCCCCGCAGCGCTTCAGCAGAGATGGGATTTAATCTATGGTTTATTCATTGATAAAGTGGTATTTTAAGCATGGGACGAACCCAGTTGTAAGTTTCGTATAGTACCAAGTACCACAGCGGGCGCATGCTTATACTGAAACCATATAAAAAATATCTAACCCTAAACCGGGCCCCAAACGAATTTCCCTACAAGGGCCTCTTCAAAAAAAAACCTGTAAATGAGTTTTTTCAAGCGGAGATTTGCCGATTTTCTACTAATGACTAGCTTGAGAATTAAATGATTTAAATTAAACCAATTTTAAGCCTCGGTTTGTTTACAAACTCCTAGAAAAATCCACTTGAAAAAGTATTTTTTAAACACCTGTTTCAACAATTAGGGTTTAAATTAATCACTTCAAGCTAGCAAGAACTGATTGTATCATTTGGAGAGGAAAAAAAAAAGTATTTTAGAATATTACTACACGCTTGGGAGTTGATTGGTGTGTGACGGAGTGTCAGACACCGCGCCACGTGACTCTCACGTCTCACCCAATCCAATGATTGACCTCCGAGTGTTTCAAACTCGAATTTCAATAAAAAGTTCAAATAAACTTATTTCCAGCCCCCCTTTCTTTTTTCCTAATTTTCTCGTTCTGCCTCTGCCGCTTTTTACAAAAATGGTACAAGGCTTAGCGAGTGTGACGAGAGGCTGGGGCCATGTCAATGTCCGGGCGTTAAGGTGGGTATAATCGCGTGGCGTCCCCTACAGACTACAACAGAGGGAGTAGGGCGTATTATAAGCGTATATAAGAGGCCCCATAGACCCCTCTCTCTCTCTCTCTCTCAGAAATTATGCAGATGACTTGCCGGCTACGCTATGGGGGCTATTCAACCTCCATCCATTATCCGCGTCAAGGCTTAGTAATAAAAGTTTAAAAATAAATTAAGTCTTTAATCTTTTAAATTAAACATTCTATTGTTTCGATTCAAATGAATTTAAGGAACATTCGCCCTAGGGGGATAAAAAATAAATTAGTTATTAATTACGGTAATGGAACTTCATCGTGAATTTTTCAAAAACGGAATTCCTTTTCTTCGAAGGTATACACTTAGATATTAAAGAATCGTTTAAGATGAGTAATAAGCATCAAATTGAACGATCATAAAACAATAGCTGACAAATAAAACACATTATCCCGCCTCTAGGGCTATATATAAAACGATTTAAGCACGATTTAGGCCTAACGCAAACCTGCTGGCGCGACTCAACAAGGGACAAAGCCTTTTTGACGTTTACCCCTCCCTCAAAATTGGAATATCGCGTACGACCAGAGTTTCACTCAGCCAAACCACCCTATTTAATATTCAAAGCATGACTTCTGGGCACGCAGGAGTACACCACTATTTACTGCGTGAAACCAACGGTTTTCTGCAAGTTTTTTTTCTTTCTAATTTTTTTTATACTATGTTATTATTTAACAGAACCACGACAAAAAATGACGAAGATAGTCACCCTAAAATTATAAATTTTAAGTGGTGTTACGCAAGGTTTCTCAATTACACAACAATTTATAGGTTATTAACTTTTTTTTTATAATAGGATCTTTTTTTTTTCTTTTTACCTCTCCGAGTGACGTATGTCACGGAGAGGTTCTGTAACGATCGTGTGTGTCTGTGTGTCTGTCTGTGTGTCTGTGTGTCTGTCTGTGTGTGTGTCTGTTGTTACACCCACGTGACCGCGTTCGCAGTTTCCAAATCGGAGCAAACGTGTTCGCCATTTCCGAACTGCTTTCACAGTCACGGAAATGGCTACTCTACTTGAGTTCTCACACCACCATCTTCTGGTCCTTGTCCATCCCACACGGACACCAGTCTGTACTTACTGGCTTCTAATCACCACCATCTTAAGGCCTTCGTCCATCCCACATGGACACCAGTCTGTACATACTGGCTTCTAACCACCACCATCTTCTGGTCATTGTCCATCCCACATGGACACCAGTCTGTACACACTGGCTTCTAACACCACCATCTTCTGGTCTTTGTTTTTGTCCATGCCACTTGGACACCAGTCTGTACTTACTGGCTTCTAACACCACCATCTTCAGGTCATTGTCCATCCCACATGGACACCAGTCTGCACACCTGGCTTCTACACCACCATCTTCTGGTGTTTGTTTTTGTCCATCCCACATGGACACCAGTCTGTACACCTGGCTTCTACACCACCATCTTCTGGTCTTTGTTTTTGTCCATCACACATGGACACCAGTCTGCACACCTGGCTTCTACTCCATCGTCATCGTTGGATTTAAGACATTCGCGGCGATCAGCTAGGGTTACGAGAAACGTCTAGCCTCCCTAGGGTGGGTTGTCCACGATAGGTTTTCGCAATTGCGGTTGTTCTTGCTTTTAACTGTAGTTCGACACCCTTATATACTACCTATTTGATTAAGGCGAAGCAACCGGCGTATGCTTCACTTCAAACGCCAATATTAGTCAAGTCTCTCAAGAATGTTTAATTGTTCTTTTTTAAAACGATGTAACGTTCAATAAGGCGAATAACTAACGAAGAAAATATTAAATATTAATTATATTTATTTTAATATTTAAGAAAATCTTGTTTCTCAATTTAAAATTAATACGGAAAGAGTTAAAAAGCAGTCTATGTTTTTGTCTGTGTGTGTCCGTCCGTTGTTACGTAGTGCGCTGCGTTAGAAGTTCGTTTTGTTTTGATGTGTAAATGAATCCTACAGAACCATAATATTCACTTTATCCTTAATATAAAGTGAATATGTGGAAATATTTTTCGTAATTATGATGTATTTAGTACTTTTGTAGCTTTAAAGCTCTATTTCATTTTGATATTCCAAAGATTTTTTTTAATATTATTATTTAAAATGGATGTTTATATAATACTTAAGCTATACTACATCTGTTTATAGCATAATCCTTTCTAAAGTGAATACAAGCACAACGCTACTATGTTGGTCAAATGAAATTTTATTTGTCAATAGGCCTAGTGAACCAAACAGTAAACGCTTGGATTTGGTTTTCGTTTCTGTAATGCAGAGACATTAACGGTTCAGAGTGAGCCGAAAGTTAAATACACTTTTAAATAATTAGGCTTAGATTATATAATCATGGTGGAAATCTGGGCCGCGTTCAGCAGAGCCCACCGCTGTTAGCAGTGTCCTACATAACGGGATTTTGTTTTTGAATTTTGACGTCACGGTGCTAAGCGCTGAGCTAGCGCGGTCTTCAATGAAAATAGTCGGCTCTTTGGATAACGTGACGTAAAACGCATAGTTCTCAGCTTGGCGAAAAAAGCATGGAGGAATTAATACAAATAGCACTATGGGACTATAGCTATTTAATTGGCGTGAAACCAGTTGATCACGCGAGAATTTTAAAAGATATGTTAGTTTCTAATTTTAATTATAAAAGTTGTTATCTATCTCTATAAATATGTTATCATACAATTTTTGTTAAGCCTTGGTACCTTGCACGCTTTATTGCGCTAGCGTCATTTATAAAACGCCGATGACCGGAGAAAAGCTATGACGACAGACCTCACCGGTAAACATTTCCAAAATCCGCTGTCTTTTTTGGTGAGCTCTGCTGAACGCAGCCCAGACCAGTGAAAGGTCTGATCGTAATCGGATAATAGCTTCGTGTTTTCATGCTTTTTATGGTACGCATTTACTTTCAGTGTGTGTAGCCACAAATAAGCTTTGGTGTTATGTAACGTTAACAGTCATGTTGACAAACTACGAAAATCGTTGAGATGAAACGAAAGGATAGTGTTTACAATGCAACCCTGTTGTGAATATGACTTTGAACATAGAGGGCATACAGTTGAGGAGTAGAAAATTGGGCCTTTACAAACACGTAAAGGTAATATCCCTCCAAAGTTTTATCTCTTCATTTCCCGTTTTTCCCCCATCGGATGATTTTAATGTGTACAAGTATATCATTATTGGATGTAAAATGTCGTCTGATTTACAGTATATTTGCTGTGCTTTGTATACTGCTTTAATATTTCATAGATTTTAACTTAAGAAACATTTCCATATCTGGGTAAATAAGTTTGTAAGTAGTCGTCTTGACTCGGAGAGGTAATATTTTGGTTTTCCCAACTTGTTATAATGTAAAATTACGTAATTTTTAATTTTTAAAAGAGGGAAGTTTCAAAATTTTGGATTAAAAGGATAGATTATTTATAATTAAAGTCCACATGGAAGCGAAGATTTATTTCGTTCCAATTTTAATAAAATTGTAAGTTATGATATTGTGTAATATCATAAACACCCATTGATGTATATTGTAAACCTAATCAAAATTTATATCACGTGTCCTTTACGGTGAAACTTGAAAGAGTAGTAACTTTTTTTTTGTGAGTGGAATTTTTTATGAATAATTTAATTTAGAAATAAAACGAGTTTTATTTTTTTTCTAATGAGGGAAATAATAAAACGTGCGTTGGAATCTTAAAAGGGATAGTACTTCACGTTTCATTTCGGCTAACTTATCTTTTAAATACTTTGAAAGAGTTAAAATTAAGCCACAATAAGTTAATTTGGTTAATTTAAAAACGCAAATATACCATTTGACTTGGTGATGACGTGAAGATCGATTAGGCTTAGCTTTATTCGAAATAAAAAAAAATTCAATTCAAAGTTTAATTATATATTAATACCTTACTATCCCTTTAAAGGAAAATAATGATTTTTAGGCTTAACATTTACTCGTGCAGCAAGTCGTGATCGGTATCTCACCAGCGCGCGAATTTCCACCTGCTTCGAAGAAGAAGTTACTTGGAATCACGTGGATGCAGTGGGATATTATTTCGCGCCATTTTTACCCGCCAAAAACAAGAAAAAAAAAAAAATCAGGGGGCTGAACATAAGCCACCACGAATTTTATATATTTTTTTTATTTTTATCCTTGGGGTAAGTAAACGTCGTGGATTAAAAAAAAAAATATTAAGAAGGCCCCTCGCATCTCCTGCGTGGTTTTTCTTTGTTATGACCTAATTTTCTTTATTTTGATGGTGCACGCGGCAAAAAGATGCTCATCCAACAAGTTCCAAACAGTAATGCCACGCTTTTCCTAATTTTACTTACAGGACACGAAACGTTTGGCTTATTAAGAGACAATGGTTGAATGTGCAGGACTGGTTACACCTGTTACTCTAGTTGACATAATAAAAATAAAAAATACTTAATAATTTGATAATTAATGGTTTATAGAGCAATCATAAACAAGTTGCGTTTATAGTTCACTTGTTGTCGGGGCAGTTATTTTTAGACTAGCACATTTCAATGGAAATAAATATAATTGAGATTTTCTCAAAGAAATGTTTAGATTTTAAGTTTTTGGGAGAAATTTTAGAGTAATATAATATAGTTTTTAATTTTTAAACTCAAAACTAAGCCATGGAATTAGTAATTTGAAGACAATTTAATAAAATTTCCGAGTAGGTTTTGTTGACAATAGCAGAAGAAAATATGAATAAGAAGAAGAAAATAATTTTCTTCTGACAATAGCAACAAAACAAGTCACTCTATAGCGATTAAAAATATAATAATACAAATTTATAGATTTTTTTAGATATACTTTAGGTGGTTTTCAGAAGAAATTTTAGTTTAATAGATTAGACATTAAACTAAACTAAACTAAACTAAAATAAATCAAGAAATAATCAAATTTTATGACAAATTTGAATAAATTTACTGTAAATTTAGTTTTATTAGAGCGCAGTTGCCAATAAATAAAGATAGTGTAAGCGATAAAAATTAAACCTTATTAAAAAAGAAAGAAATAAAGAAAGAAAGAGCAGAGCGTAATAATTTAAACCGGAATATAACCGAGCAAATTTTATAAGTGGATGTGTTCTGGCAGGCATTAAATGGGGGAAAGTTAATTTTTAGATGTCAAGGCAAAAACCTTGATTCAATTTTCAAATAAGGCAAAAAAAACTGAGACGCCGGGAGTTAGCTTAGCTATTAAGTCGCCAAGTTAACCGGTCTAAAATAATACCAAAAAAACCCCCCTCTAAAAATCATTTAAGAATATCCTGCTGTTAATAACGACTTTAGCAACATGTCGTTATAAAGACGGTCGCTTTATGAATAAAAAGAGTTTTGATGGTAATGCTTGATATAACGGTCTCTCCCTTTTCTTAATAGTTTCTTGTGGGCTTCTCAGTTTTTAATTTGGATAGGCTGGTGGTTTTCCTTTTTCGTGTGGTATCATATATAATATTGTAGGTTAAGAGGTACGGGTCCATTTATGACCTTGAACGAAAGGATCCTCGTGGTTTCCCACGTTGTTGGAAAACAGCCCAGTAACTCATGCTAAGATACCAAACCCCCTATACTATAATACTCCTAGATTTTGGGCGGTGGCCATTTTAATCAAAAAAGAAAGTAAAAAAAAAAGAAAAAAATGGGTTTGATTCCTCTACAAGAACTATACGCAAGCCAAATCGAAAGTTGTTTTAGCTTTTAGCTAGTTTTAAACGCCCATAAATTGAAGTCACGAAGTTTTCAAGGCCCCCAAGCATTTGCGCGTGCACTTGAGTGAATCTTTTATGTATTTGAGAAAGTAGTTTGTTTGTTTTGATGTTGTTGTTCTTTATGATCAGTCACAATTCGTTAATTTCCGAATTTCATTTGTAAAAACTGCGACGTGGTTGATATCAGTTGGTTATATTAGAGGAAGCTAAGCTTCGTTAGAAGTGAGTTGGTTGAGTTGTTATTCTCAAGGTTAGGATGGCTGCAACTGTCCCTAGTCATTAAGCCTTGATACTGAGAGGGGAGGAGCTACGTGGACGTGACGTCAATATTTTTAGTCTAAATCGTATTGTTATGGCCTGGGCTGAGGACTTCCAATATGGTCGCCAAAACCGAGGTAAGAGATAAGAGGGTATGACGTAACGAGAAAGTTCGTAGTAGCAGACTATAGGGAGCTGCCAGAGAGGTGTGGCTTAAAATGGCTCCTCCCCTTTCCACCAAAATGGCGCCAAACTTCACAGAGTGAAAGGCTAATGGGGGAAGGCTCCTGATTGGCTAAGTGAGGGTCTGATGCTGAGTAGGGGAGATTTTCACCCCTTTGCCCACTCCCTATAGACCCTTATAGAAGGGAAGGGGAAATATGGGATAATCCCACTATTACAAAACGTCAGACCCCTGCTTGACCAATCAGATTTACTCCCCTCCACTAGCCTTCTGCTTCATGAAATCCTCCATCATGTAGATGTAAAAGGGATTAGCCTTCTTCAAGCCCAGCCCTTTTGTCGTTTCCCTATTAGTGACCCCTAACGCTTTATAATCATAGAACATCATGTTTTACTTCAAGTCATCAACTTTTGTTGTTAGTTAAATTCAACAGCCTCAAGGTATGGAAAATCCGACTTACTAAATTTTGCTAGCTAGACGTTAAGTCTGTTACATGAACTTTTCTTTCATCAAAAACTGAAAGAAAAAATAAATCTGGTCTACACCTTGGAAAAATATAAAACATACACAATGTTTCTAAAAAAAAACACCATTTTGTTTCTTCAATATTCGAGACAGATTCCGTGGAGTTCCCTTAGCGACAAGACAAGACATCTATTTTTAAAACACTGTAACAAATCTCATTCCTACGAAGTTGCGATATAACAACAACTTACTTACAAGGCAAGCGAGTATGTACTCTTGTTGGAAATTTTGACAAGTTGATACGAATGCAGTTGGAAAACAAACGCTACGCGCTCAAGTTGTTAAATTTAATTTAAAAAGGGACAGTCTAAACGAAAGAGGTTCATTTATACTTCATTCCAATATAGACTATAGCTCAAGAACTATTTATTTTTCAAGTGACAACTAGACGGACAAGAAAATTACCTTCATAAAGCTTACCATAAACATCCAACTTCGTAAAAAAATAAAATAAACGAAAACAGTATAATATCTAGCTAGGGGTTACGTTCTAACGAACGAACGAATGAACAAACAATTTATGTAAATTAACCAAAAACCTTACGTACTCGGTAATAAATAATTGGCCCTTATTGAATTACGAAACTCTTCCTTTTCTCCCACTCTCTGCTCGCGCTCGCATGAACGAGATAAATTTTAATTGAAATTTACTCAAGTGTCAAAACTTTAAATCTATCTTTTAAATTAATATATATATAAATTCTTTTTTCTTTTTTTTGTGTGGACGGATTAATGCAACGACTAAAAATACCTTTACCACCACGTTAGGGAACAATTTTTAACTTTAAAATGACAGAGCAACGAGGGGAAGGTCACTTGGAAAAAATGTTTTCCGAATGACTTTGACACCTTTTATGAAAATTTCGAAAGACTTTGACACCTTATATGATTTTCAATAAATTTCAATTTCGACCGCGCCTTGAGACTTAATTGGAACTAATTTTGTTTTCAATGATTTTAAGTGACCATATTGTGACTGAACTTGAAGTAACCTTTTAAGTGAATTTATTTCGATTTAACCAGAATAAAACATAGAAGCAGCACCGGGAATCTCTATCACATAGTCTTCATTGTGTAAGGGCAAGAAGCGATACCTAGTTTACTAGGAGAAGGTTTAAGATGCCTAAGTATTCGCGCGCCATAGTCCCAGTCCCCCTTTCAAAATGCAAGGGGGGGGGGAAACGTAAAAGGAGGCCGGGCTATTTCGCCTCTCCTCAGCCGGAAAATACGTAATTTTCGTCATTCGCCTTGCGCTGACGTGAGTTTTCAAGAACCAATGAGATGCTGGTTGTACTTTAGAAGCGGGGATTTCAACTCAGGACAGGCTACGTTTGGACTGGAGATAAAGCTGGAAATGTGGCGAATTTACACCTTCTCCCTAATAAACTAGATATCACTTCTTGGTAAGGGAGAAACGAAGCTTGGGCCATGGTAACGTCAACAAAGTGATATTACCCAAGCTCCTCCTACGTCTCAAATTATCAACAGGAGAATTCCCCGTGTCGCTTCTACATTTTCTAACTGATTCATCTGACTAGAAAAATTCATGATCCTCAATTTAATTTGCAAATATTCAAGGATCTTATTCTTAATAACGCGAGCAAATTCCAAGTGACTTCGAGCGTAACTTTTCTCTTAGTTTAGAAACATTCACCACGCACGTGATTTGTTTTTCTTTTATTCGAAGAGTGGTTATCCCCTCGTACATAATGCGGTGATGTGGTTTAAAATCTGCCACTTAATAGAAATGACAATACGCGACAGCCGGAGGGAGTATAGGATGCGAAAAGCATGCAGCTATATAAGCTATTTCAAAATGGGAAGTATGAGTTAAGTTAACAAGAAAAATAAAAAAGCAACCTCAGTCAAAAACAAAACTTTATATGGTAGGTCTACACGTCATATAGTGTATTCTTATTATTATTATAAAACGTTTGTAGTGTATTAGGTTTAGCGCGAAAAACTTGTTCGGTCGCAATCGACTTGTCATCTAGGACGAAGGCGGGCGCACGCGAGTGGCCACGTAAAATACTCGCAATAGGGGAAGTGCAGAGCGAATATTTCGGCCAGCAATGTTTTGCATGGTTTAATTTTCTTGATAACGAGCCAAAAACATTTCTTGATAACTTTATGTTTTTTTATTTTAATAAAGATTAAGTGGCTACGTTTAAATTTACGGTCGGTGAAAAAGTTTTCTTTCTTTCTTTACAATTACGTTCGTATGTACAAAAGCCTTCAGCAAATATAAACGCGTCAAGAGAGGGAGATAACTAACTATACAGTCTGGGACACAAACTTCGCTAAGCCTTTTCAAAATGTTAGGCCTAATCTAAAGATTACAATGCCCTTGAAAGTTGAACCTAACCTGCCTAAAGTTAATACCCTATTGGTATAAGGAACGCTACGATGACCACGGACGGTGACAGACCATTTGGTTGTGTCTAATTTCTAAGCCTAATTATATGTACCATCATAAGATATGTTCCATAAGTATAACGCTAAGTTTCTACACTTTGTAATGCTAGAGACTTACTGAGAGCTAGTTCGAGAACGACCAGCGAGAATTGAATACACTCGGTTTTGTAGTCATCTTCCTATTTAGTCTGTACTTAGCCTTTGACAGCGCCTCACCAGGCGTCGCTTTACCCATAATCTATGACGTTTCACCTACGTCACAAGCTCTCATTAACCAGTGGCAAACTTATGGAACATACCTTGGATTATAATCTACAATAATCACAGTCTAGTTGCCAAGCCTAAGTCACACATCATTTGCTTTAAAATACCCACGTTTCTAGATCCAATTATAATTTTGGTTGGGGTTAGAGCTAAGCCCGGCTAAGCCTAACCGACTGCAATCCGGTCATCACCAATACTAACATATCTACTTCAACGGCTTTCAAAACCAATTTGAACCATGAAACGATTTTTGAAAAGCACGGAGCAGACGCCTTTCGCGTATCATGCAGCTCAAAATTATAGGCAATTTCGAGTCTTTTCAGGGTTTAAGAAACTCTTACATAATACAGTACGTAAAGAGCAATTTGTTTTTACGTATTGTAAAACACGGATGGCTCTTTGCTCTTTCTAAAACTATAAACTACAGGTTCATGAACTTATTTGCGGAGGCATAAATGCACGGGGTACAATGCAACCACAATGCCTTTTCTCTCCTCCCATCCCATCCCATGAAGTATAAGTCTCAAAAACGAAATTAGAGGTTTAAGAAGTCTGATAAACAGTTTTCTTCGAGAGCTGTGGGGATTTTTTTTTTATGGCTCCATAAGTATACCATACGTAAGAGCTGGCCATCATCAAGAATATGGCATGGCGCCTTCATTTATAATAGTGGCGTCTATCGGACCAAGAAAAAGCAAAAAAAAAAAAAATCTAATATAAATCTTGAAAAACATTGGAACGATGTTTTGATTTTCATATAGCACACGTATTAACTATACGTTGTTAAGTTTATATTGGCATTGAGTAGAACTTGGTTTTAGATGATTATTCAAGAATGCGTGGGAGTTTGGCATTTTAAAAACATTCGCATCTTAACGAGTTGGGGTCAAAGTTTACCAAGTTAAAGATCGTTCAATTAATTAAAGCTCACAAGGCATGAGAATTGTTCGAGGACAGACATTTGACTTAATATCTCGTAGACTAAACTGAATTAAACCTAACACAACACTCTGATTCGCGATTCATGTAGCAATAGGGCCATGTTAACAACCTGCACAACACAAGTACGAGACAATACCATAAGTACTTACTGCGTACCACAGCTGGGATTTTCGGCACTAATACTTCAATGGGTTATATATGTCCTCCAGGACCTTAGCCTTTGACCTCTGCAGCTGAATAAGGTAAAACTTGGAAGAAATATTTGTATCTTTTGGGTTCAACCAAAGATTGGACGCAGCCGTTACCCTTCTGGCTTAGTTTACACGCTGCCATCCGCATGTTTACCATCCAAGATTAACGAAGGGGTCAATCAGTTACACAGTCGGCATGATAGGTGTACGTTGCCTGTATTGAAGGGAGACAGCACATATTATCTTTCTAAGCCCTGTTCTAGGCTACAAGTAACTAAGAATCCATATAACACCTGAGACGACAATGCACACTGTACGTAACATTCCATCTTTGAACATTCTCAGATCTTACATGGGTTATTGTCGGAACACATAGGCCTAAACCAGCGTAAGAAAATAGACCCTTTCAAAGGTTTATGGGGTAAATTAGAGTCTGGTGTTTGGCACCTTGTTTTCCAAAGATCAACAAAGACGTTAGATTTGGCTTCGAACCAAATGACCTCGGAGGACTATCCAACGTCTTTTGGTCCACAAACCGGATGTTTCGCCTTAAGCCTACATAAAGCAGACGACACTTTGAAAGAGTCTATCTACTCGAGAGTAAACATCCCCTCATCGTTAACTACGTTTATAATCAAAGCCACAAAATTAAAAAAAATAAAATAAAAATGGGTTAGAAACCTTTCAAAATATACAATTACCTAATTTTTTTCCAAGTTGAAATGAATCCAGGGTGTAAAGGCAGGGGCCCCAAGACCTTGCAAGTACTCGAGTTTCAAGTTTAAAACTACGGTATCATGACTATAATCTCAATATTCAACTTGTATTCGAATTTTGGAAAAACAAAAATTAATCCCGAATAAAACCCCCTCGAGGTAAAAATCCTTACAAGGTTTCATTACCAAGCTTACTCTTATCTAACCACGCGGTTTGAAGGTGTTTTCTGATGCTAACCCCCCTTTCTGGCAGCACTTGCAAACCTCCTCCCTTCAGAATTTTTTTTTTAAAAAAAAAAGATCTAAAAACAATACACCATAAAGACGAATCTTTCATTTTTCAAGCTGTTGAACTAGCGTGAATTTCGAGACTAGAGGCCAACGAGCTAAAATTTAGTGGTAGGGGAGCGATGCTTTTGCAAATGGTGCGGCACAAGCCAGGGTCACTCACTGAATGTTTCAAGGAATAGTCTCAAAAATATTTTAGGGACTTATTGATCAATTTTAAGGTTCAGAGTGTTCAAAGTGGGTGGTAGGACCGAAGGATTTTGAGTCAAAAATGTTTTATGACATTTTGGTCTAAGGACCACCGTTTTCTAGTCATGATTGGATGACCCCATAAGTTTAAGTATAAAGGAAAAAATAATAATAAAGGCAATGGTAATTTAATACAGGGGGTCATCTAATCCCTCTTAAATTAGGGAAAAATGTCACAGAACATTTTTGACTCTCAATCGCCCCATAGAACCCACTGTCCTGTGGTCCTACCACCACCCCTTTTTTGGAACACAATGTATAAGTGACAAACCAGGGTTACCATAGATTTTTTACAAGTTGTCACTGACCGTCTAAATTCATTTTCCCAGACAATTTCTCTACATTTATTTGAAGAAACAAAAAAAAAACCCATAGCCGTTTCATTAGTGTTACGTGAGACTAGTCCTTTAACATCATGGGTCCGACATGGCTACGCCAAATTCGCGTAGGCGGAGCTTAAAGGTGAAAAAACACGAGAAAAAAAAATATTTTTTTTCTTCACATTCCTATATGAAATATTAATGTCACTTGACCCTAAAAGAATTAGTAAGTAATGGTGCATATATAGCCTTAATAATGGTGTCAAATAACGTGGCTTTTGCACTATAACGTTTAATCATAAAAAAACGATACGCATTATTCCGCCTTCAAGGTTAGCCGGATCAAAAATTACTAGCATTTTTTTATTTTTAATTTTTTTAGGAAGTTTGTTGTTTCAAAATTAAAGGTTACTACAGTGAAAGTTAAAATACCTTTAAAAACTTAACAAAATTATAGCTTTGACAGTAAAGGCCAACTTACCCTAAAAAAATTTAAACCTTTATACATTGTTAATAAATTAATTTGAAAGATTTGCATATACGTCAAAAATTATCGATATTGGAATTTTTTGACAGACCTGTATAACTTGAGGCTGTTTATCAACCTTGGGATTAAATTTTTTTTTTTAAATAATTATTGTAATTGTAATATGCATGAAATTTTCCCGTGGTTTTCCCACTCTGGTTTCAGGGGCGAATTAGAATATTGAAACGTTATCACTCAAGAAATTCATAGAACTTTTTTTTTCTATATTTTATAATAAATAACTGAACAGGAAACGTATTTTTATAATAAAAAAAAAATAAAATGGTAAGATATTTGTTCACAAGCGTTGCTTATATTCAATATATGCAAATTAACTGGTGAACGTATAGTCTACCATAACAAGGACCAGGTTCGTGTTAAGCCTAACACTATGTTTCATAATGAATACTTATAAAACATTCATACACTCATCAGAAGTTCATAATTTAAAGCGACTATTTTTTTAGGTAAACCGGAATGAATTTTAGCAAGTTAATTAATATTATTTTAAATTAAATTGTAATTTTGCCAGGATGGTGACGTCAAAGCGTGGTAGCGAAGGCACAGCTTGGTAATAGCCAAGAAATAATATCGAGTTTTGATTAGTTCATGTTAACCAAGGGGACGCCAAAACTATAATATATAAAAAGCCCGTACCAGGGGGCCAGGGCTACCTGTAACTGTAACGCTGTCTTAATGGGGACCCACGATTCCATCATTTTCTCCGGGGCCCGCAAACTCTATAGACGGCCCTGCACGTGACAGTCCCCAATCACTACTCCAGGAAATTCTAACACTACTACTTCAAAATGTAGTTCTTGACCCTACCTACGAAAGGCATTGTATATCCCTTTAAAATATATAAATTAAAGCCGTATGAAGCCTTATTTTCTAATTTCTTCGGTTTTTAGCTCTTTAATTTCAATCCAGGCGTCTCGGGAGAAGGGGGGAATTAAGAGCTTATTAACTTCAAGTTTCTGGCTTCTAGTAACGGCGGCAGACATTAATATACATACATCCATGGAATTGTAAGCGCTAGCCAATAGATTATTACCTTGGAATCCCCCAAAGTCCCAAACGTACTTTTAACACGCGATAAAAGCCTATTTACTTTTTGGCAAGGGAAAACGTTCAAGAGCTTGGCGAGGTAGGGGGTCAAATCAATATTTTTGACTACTATCCAACATTAAACGAGCGCCAAGCAGGCTAAGGTGTATTCAAAGTCACTAGTACCGTTACCAGTTAATAGTCCTCTACATGAATTCACTCAATTTTCCCATGAAAATACCCTCGCCAATATTTTACTAACGCAAAAAGTCCTAAATTGTTGACTGGTCGCCAATTAACCAAGGTAAATTTACTTACAACGAATTGACTATTTTTGTCAACATATTCATTTAGCCTTACTTACTGAATATACATTGGTATTATAAATACATAGTTTCCACTAATAGTTGTTCCACCAGTGTTGCCAGGTCGTTTTTGATTGCAAAGAATGACGAAGTACTTGACCATGTTGAGAGTGTGGCGAGGAATTTAGTGAAAATTATAATTATACGTGATCGGTTCTTGTTACTGAACGCACTAAAATCCATTTATGAATTACCAAGTCTTAGGCTCTTAAGTTAATTAACGTAGTTCCATATTTTAAGACAAGTGTTGTGTAGTGCAGTTTATGAATAATAAATATTTTAATTGAACGCTAATTACCCCGGGCCAATCATTTTAACCTAAGTTACCTGAATTCCTAGCAGACGAACTCTAAATTAATGCTACACCAACGACTTAGCAATTAGGTCTATTAAGTTTTTCATGCACTTCCGGAAACATGGTTGCCAGTTCACGAAATGCGAATCAAACGTTAAAAAAATGACCTCGTAGAAATTACCTAGCATTTTGCGTAAATTATTTCACGGTTTATTACAAATGGAGGAATTAAAATAAATTCCTGCGTATCGCGTTATTTCCCGGGTTTTCTCTTATTTCGCAAACAAAAGAAACACGAGAAACATTTTCCGAGTCGCTCATTAAACAAAACAGAGAAACCTCTATATTTAATATGGTTTTCACGAGGTTGTTAAACATTTTTCTTAAGTTATGGTATTTTTAAAATTAGAAATAACTAATTTATTTATTTATTTATTTCTTCTTCTATTCGTTTAACCAAATGAAGTAATTTTCGGTTAATTTTTAAGGTGACTGGTTAACCTTGTAAGAAAGATAATTTCATATTCACACCCGGAGATAAGCAAGCTTCAAAAATGTAAAAGAAAGTTTAAGTTTAAAGGAATACATACTCAGCTCCGGGCTAGAATTTTTTCTTTAGGCTTTCCCGCGAGGCACTGGGAATATATCTATTGGAGGAATCAGTCAGCTGGTACTAGGCGTCCAATAGGGCTACTTCCCAGTACGCTGAGGGGAAGCCTAACGCGTAGTGCCATCCATTTAACTTAATTGCTCGTATCTTCTTTAATATTGTAGATAGAAACATGGTTTCAATTAATATATTCATTATTTTACAAGCTACTTCGATTAAAAAATAAAATATTCTAGTCCGGTGTATCCCTTTAAGTAAGATGATAAAATATTTCTAATTTACTCGTAACTGTTTACAATTAATAACTAAAACTAATCAATTATAAACAGGTTATTTCCCAGGGTTACCGAAAAAAATTACAAGTGTTTTTTTTATAGGAAATATTATTTATTTTAAGAAAAAAAAAAGAAAAACAATATTAGGTACATGAAATATGTACAGTATTTCTCTGAAAGACATCTATTTGAAAAAAAAAAAACTTTTTTTTCTGTACATTGGGAGATTTGTGGATTTTTTTCTTCCATTTTTTAACGATTTTATTAATTTTTTTTTCGTTTTTTCTTATTAACTTTGCAATGAAAAAGCCCCTTTATCTTTATTAAAGTTACGTCTCATCTAGGTCTCATACAGATATGGCGAAAACGTCTCTCATAGATTAAAAATTTTTCGGGGGAGGGAAGGGGGGGGGGAACATATTGACACACATACATTAAATTTAAACACACTTAAACTTGTTTTTTTTTATTCATTGGTATTAATTTTTGTTTCGAAGTGAGAATGTTCACGAAGAGCCTATTAATGTAAATTTACTTTCGTCTGGTGTCATAGCGAAAATTTTAATTTAATTTAATTTAAATTAATTAAAATTATAATGGTTTATAGCGTAACGTCAGTATTAGTTACGACGTCATAAGTGAGACACGCCCCTTTTTATTGTTATACCCTGTTAGTTTTAATCAGGATTGAATTATTCGTCAAAACGTAGGAGATATTTGGATTGAGGTCAAAAAGAGCTTTAATTTCAGCCCAAGAACTTCAAATTCGGTCAATAAATAAAGGAGTTATTGAAGATTTTAACTTGAGCCGACAACGTATGACGTCACAGGCTTAATATTGCGTCAATATCAATTGAGATCCAAAATGGCGGAGGAAAAATTTTTAAATTCTTCCATCTCGCTTAATTTTTATCCGATTTCGACGATCTTGGGCTCATATTAAAGCCCAGAGTGAGCTCTATACAATGAAGTCAAAGGCTACGTCATTATTTATCGATAATAATGTCAATCTGATCGGTAACTAAAAATTAACGTTCGTTTGGAGAAATGGGGACTCCAGCGCGCAAGTTTTTCCCAAATGACAGATACACATTCTCAACATAAAGAGCTCAATAAAATTGGTAATTACAGAACAATGTACATACATAGACGTGATTTCAAATAGGGGGGGGGGCTTCAATGAAAAAAAAAATTACATAATTTACAACTAAAACTTCAAATCATTATTAATGGGGAAGAGAAAAAGCTAGTTCATACGCTCTACGCTGTGCCCTTTTGTTTTAGTAGTTAATTCTGTATAAGACAATGATTTCAAATCGACGTTATTTTTTTCTTACATACTAATATAGTAAAAAGGGTTAACTCTCTAAAACCTTTATCCTAACCATTGATAAAACAGGCCTATATAAAGTTACATAATTCTAAGATTACCATAAATATATAATATTTAAAACCCCATAAATGACTTAGAGCTTTAAATTAAGCGCAAGATGGTCAAAATCGGACCATAAATAGTGAAACCACGTCATCACGACGGTTGAAGATAATAGAAATTTACCGGAGTAATTATGGTCGAATTTTGACTATCTAGGGATCATTTTAAAGCTCTTGAAGCTATACCGATAATCCGATAAAGAGCAAGTAATTTATGGGACATTAAAATTAATTCATGTATTTATGGTAAACCCCAATATTCACGCCTTGTTCGATTTAATTCATTTGTTTCGCGCACATTTTATATATTTTAAGTTCAGGTAACGTTAATTCTGGTTTAATATTATTCTTAAATCCATTATCAGTGTCGCTTAGTTTAAAACTAAATTAATTTAATTTAATTTAATTAACTTTAAACCATATATATTACGGGTGTGTATTTCCATAATATAAAAATGGAGGGGAGAGAGAGAGAGGAGGGGGATGGGAGGGAGTTATTGAAATCAAACTAGAAATTTTGAGCCTCAAAATAAAGATGAAATTATTATAAATGTTATTTTGTTTTCTTTGTTATCACAATTTTGAAAAAATCTTTGATTTAATTTTTTTTTTTTTTTGTTTTTCATGGTAATGTTTTAATTTGTATTTTTTTTTATCTTTTATGTTTGTTTATTAATTTTGGATGGATTTAACGTTTTGTTTTTCTCATATATGTATATTGGTACCCCATCAGTGATATCATCTGAATTTTTTTAATATTTTCAGCATTTATTAATTTATTTATTTTTTTGCATTACTTGTAATAAATTTTTAAGTATCTCTTAATTTCAATTCGGTTTTCTTGTTTTAAACAGGATGGTAGATACTAACTGCCCCCTAGATTGGTTTCGCTTGCAAGCAGCGTAAATATTGATTGCCAAAGTTCTAAGGAGGTTTTTAAACTTAATTAATTTTTTAGCGCATTTAAAATTGATGACTGATTAATTTATATATCTTACATCTTTTTTATTCGAAAGAAAATATGAAATAATTAATAATTCAAATTGGAACTAGGTATCTATCTACAATATTAAAGAAGTTACGACCCATTATGTTTTCAAACGCCGCCGCGTATCATGTGACGTCAGGGAGGAGCTAGAGCTTATAGACACTGACGTCATCCGTTGGAGACAAAGGCTTAACGCGTAGGAAACTTAATTATTCATATATTCTTTATTATTGTAGGTAGGTACATAGTTCCAATTTAAAATATTAATTATTTTACAAGCTCTTTGGAATAAAAAATACCCTGAACCTTTCACGCCAAGCATAGTTATAAAATTGTACACTATATAATAATGTAAAACATTAAAACAATTCACGGGGCGCAAGTATCCACCATCCATATTTTTTTTTTTTTCAAATATAAACGAAATTTTTAAAATTCAAATTTCTTCTATATTTTAGTAGTTTTTTTTTGGCAATTTAATAATATATATATCGCAATTATTCAACGACAAGTAATTTATTATCGAGCCGAAGTTAATCAATGAAACAATAAAGTTTATTAATTTTTTTTTGTTTTCCTTTATACCCGTGGCCTTTTTTAATTAAAATTTTTTAAATATAATCTTTTTAATGTAGTTTAAAAAAAATTAGGGGGAATTATCGACGAAACAAAATAGTAACAAAAGATATTATTTGTTTTAAAATAAATAAGATATTTTTTTTCTTTTTTTTAAAGAAATAAATTTCAAAAACAATTTTTTTCCAGAGAAAAATAACAAAAAAAGAGATTAGGTAACGATTAATTTTATACGATTACCAGTTTTTAATTATTTTTTATTAAGAATTATTAAGAGTTTCAGACTAGCGTATCAGTGTATATTAATTTATTAAATATTTTTGGGTGAATTAAAAAAATGCAATCAATTCTTTAATTATTTATTTATTTCAGATCCATTTTAATTAAAAATAATTAAAAAAACTGGTAATTTTAAAATACATTTACCGATACACCGAGAGGAACAATCAAGCAGTTTTAATAAGCTAAGGCTATCCACCTAAAAGCTTAATTAAGAAAAATATTAATTAAGAAAAAAAAATTTCTTTCCCCCATTTAAAAGGTTATTAAAAATAGAAGAAAAACTGAGAAACGACACGAAATACGAAGCCCAAAAAAATGGGTGACAAAAATTCCAATTTCAGTGGTAGGTAAGGTAGGCTTTAGTATAGCTGTCTTAACAAAATTAGGCTTAGCTTTTAGGCTTAACACAATCCAAATTATTTTCCGAGAAAAAAAAATATATAATTTTTTTAAAAGGACCAGTGCTTAAATCCGGTGGGCTTTCGAAGTATAATTTTTTTTTTCAGGTTGTTTTTCATCTTGCATAACACTTTAAATTCCACAGGCACACTTAAATATCCACATTTTTTCAAAAAACAGTTAAATTTAGAAGGTTTTAAATTGGCAGGAGATTTTTTTGTATTTTTTTTCTTTCCATAAAGGGGGGGGGGGGGACTAAGGAGGGGGACATAATTATTTATATTTTGTATTTTTTTTCTCTCTTCACAAAAACCACGGGGATAAAATTTATTTTAATTTTTTGTTTTTGTTTTTTTTTATGGACATTATTATAACTTTGTATTTTCTTTTTTTTTTTTAATTTTTGGGATGGACTCTTTTGCAATATACGAACAGGCAGTATTTTTAAAAAAGTCCCCAAAATGTTTATTTTATTTTATTTACATTTTTTTAGTCTAAAATTTAATGTTTTTCTCTTTTTTTTGTATTTTTTTGATGATGGGCAAAAAGGGGTATCGTAGGGAAGGGGGATTTTTTAAATCATTGCAATATTGCTTTTGGAATTAATATCCAAAAACGTTAATTTAATTCATTTTATTTAATTTTTTTTGAGATTGTCAATTAAAATTAATATGGTAAATATAATTTATTTATTCTCTTTTAATTTATCTAATTATTTTAATGGGGGTTTGGGGTTTGAGTTCATTTAAAGCTAAACACTTATGATTCAATATGAAACATTTAAGTTTTTGTTGTTTTTTTTTTGATGTCATTGAAGATGTTTATTTATTAATTATTAGTTGTTTTTTTAGGAAAAAATGTGGTCTATAGGGTCTTTATTAATAAATTTATTCATGCTAATAATATATAATAATATTATAATAACAATAAATTTGAATTACCGGTATTATTAAAAAATTTTGAAACTAAATAAAAATAATAATTAAAATATGGTTTAATTGTAAATATTTTCATATTCTTTTAAACTAAATTAAATAAAATATTAATTATAAGACGTTCGTATAGTAGGTTTGTTTGTGTTTGTTTATTTAAAGCGGGGAATGTTTAGTTATTGCCAGAAGTTTTATTTTTTTGTTTTTGTTTGAGAAAGTTGGCAGACAATATTTTTCCAAAAGAATATTGAAAAAAATAATTGACAACTAAACCATATTTTAAATTAAAAAAATATACCCAAAAATAAAATTGAAAATTTAGGGGTTTAAGGATATTTTCAAAAATGAGTCTAATACCATAAATTTCGACGTCAAAAACCGGTGCTACGCATTTTTTAGACGTAAAAATTTTCAATAATACTTAAAAAAAAATTCTTATACCCGATTATCCCTAAAATTTATTCAATCGAATTAAAATTATTGTTTAATTATATTAATATTAATTTTTGGCGGGTCAGAAATTATCGTATTGCCATTTTTGGGGGAGAAGTGAATAGTTTTGAATTTTTTTAAAAAAAATTAAATACCAAAAAAAAAAAAAAAAAAAAAAAATTGTTTTTAGTATAATCAGACCACTAGATAAATCCACACATTTCAGAGTTAATTTTGTTGTTTTGTTTTTTTGCGTTTTTTTTGTCGAATGAGGGGTGAGGGGGAGGTTTTTATGTTTTGGTTTATTTTTTGTTTATCTCTCATTATTGTTGCTGGTTGTTTTTTTTGTTTTGTTTTAAAGTTTCATTGTCTTATTGTCTTTTTTGTATTTTTGTTGTATTTTTCTCCGAGAAAAAAAATTTGAAAAAAAAAAAAAATCAAGTATATTACGCATTCTCCGCGAGCGAGAGCCGTTTGGTGCTTATGGCCACACCGCCATCACTGTTCAAGCTCTGAACACTAGAATGGTCGTCCGTATCACTATGAACACTGTTGTATCCAAGAATGTCAACTTCGTCTTGAATTTCGTGTAACAATTTGTATTTTGTGTGTTTTGTATATATTTGTTGTCGGTTTTTTTTTTTGGTTTTTATGTTTTTTCGAAACGTTGTTGGTTGTGTGAAGGGGGTAACAAAAAGATGACAATTTTGTTAGATTCACTTAGTGGTTGAAGTAGCACAGTTCGCGGGACATAACCGTTTTCATTAAAATTTTGTACTTAATCAGTTTGATACCAAAACGAAAAGGCTCTATTTGATTAATAAGTGGACCCTGAGTGAAGTTTTCTCGCTACCAACATAGAGGATATACAATGGAGGAGTAGACAGTTATTGTATTCAGATCCTGTTAATTTTTTTAGAGCTAGACACGTAACTATCTTTGCTTAAATATCACCGACTCCCCGCCTCCATAGAGGATATACAGTAAAGCGGACGACATTTTTCAACCAATAATAGGTCTTGTACAGAAGGCAATTGGGGGAAAAAACCGGAAATGAATAGTAAAAGTTTGGCAAAATATTCCAAGTAATGGTAAGGGCTAAAGTGTCTCCTCCTCTACTGTACATCCTCTATGGAGGAACGGACTTCCAAAGAGACAGTGATCTTAGGTTGAACTCGTAGGATACAAGGGCTCCTTGAATATAGTCTTTCAGGGTCTTAGAAGTTATATTAAAACCCGTTTTACGTCCAAAATTTTAAGTGGCTTTCCAAGGCACTCGAAAGATTATTAACAAATAGAGCCTTTTAATATTTGGGCAGGTGATAAAATAATTTTTTTTTTCAACATCCCCTATGATACTTAACGCGTCGTAATTTTATCACTTAAGTTAATTAAATGCATTACTTCCTCATTGAATGAATACTTTCGCGCAATATTTAGTGGTCACTCGTGATATTGTAAAAATGGGATGGAGAGATTGGCAAAAAGAAAAGTTAATTTTGTCCTACCAGTTTCAGATGTGCTGGAGTTGGTGGACGTGGATGTTGAGGAGCTGCATTCGCTGACACTCCTCCTCTTGTGCGTGTCCACCTGGATTCCCATATGGTCCAGTTTCCTCCTCAGGTACCTTTGTTCGCGCAGCAACGACTCTTTCTGCATTTGCTGCTTTCTCTCCCGGTCTTCTAGATTCTGCAATTAAACAAAAAAAGAACGAAAATATTAAGCTTAACATTGCATATACTAAGTAATCTTTACCACCGTTCGATAATAACTTTGAAAAGTACAGTACAATGCAGCTAAAATCGTAAAAGATCCACGCAAAATAATGTAACGACAGCTTACTACAAACAGTACAGACAATAAGTTTAAAAACTTGATTGCTTCGGTTTAGCACAGAATTAAACGAAAAGGTTTTTATTATATTTATTATATTTATTTATCGATAATTCGAAGCATTAAGTAATCGATTTAGCGAATGGATCTGTAGTAGTCCATACCATTATCTTCGTAACGATTTTAGTAGCGTTATTTGCTAGCTATTCCAATTATTAACAAGTCCCGAAAAATAAAAATAAAATTATATTTCTAGAATAAAGATTTTCTCTGATATTCCCTTGAGTCTTTTAATCTAAACCAATTTTCCCATGAAAATTCCTGGTCTACTCTGTTCCTTATGTACTATACACGTACGAACCCTTGTAAAAACAAAACCGATTTAAAATCCAAAAGAAAAAAGAAATAAAAAAATAAAAATTACCCAACAGCCAATTCAACCCTTTCTTAAAAGACAACAACACTTCAATGCAAATTTAAAAAAAAAAAACAAAAACGCAAACGCATTAAAGGTTGAAATGTTTACACACGATTTCAAAATCAAAACTATTGTTATGATTGAAAGCACTCCAAATCTATCCGAAATATTTCTTTAAAATATCGTACTTTTCTTTAAGAAGGGGCTGTTAAAAAGGACCGAAAATTTCAGGTGTTTTTATATTAAAGGGATAGCAGCACCCCAAAACCTAACCCTCGCTTTTTTCCTTTTTTGAAGGGGGGGGGGGGGTGTTTGAAACAAATTATATATGGTATTAAATGCAGTAAATATCTAGTAATTAAAACAAATCGCAACAGGGTTCTTACAACTTTTCACTGAGTTTTCCAAGTTTTTTTTTCCATATATGGAGTAATAAAAACGGGAATTGTTTTTTTTTTAGTTGAAGCAACCCCTTCTGAGCAAACTTACTAAAACCTCACAAATTGAACCCTAAATTCCGTCAATTTTACTAAAAAATTCGAAAAATCTCCGAGTTGTCAATGTGTTTTTATTATTATTATTATTTATTTATTTCCCTGAGTTTTCCAGGTTTGTATTGAACCCTGTGCAACTTTTAACAAAGCCCTCAATAGTACCGGAAGTTTGCTATTCGGCAATAGTGACGACAAAGTTCAGTGAGGATGTACAAAGGCGTAAGTATAGGGGCGTGTCATGAACAAATGTTTTTAAGTAGCAGCCTAACTATTACCTGGAGTAGTTAGTGATTGATCAATGAATGTCACGTGACTGTAAGCAGATAAACTAAACAGAAATTCCGAATCTCATTTCCAATGAACTGATAACAATACAAAATTTACGAAAAGCTCTATTAGATGAAAGATAAGATTGACGTAGTCCCCGCCCCTTTTTTCCATTTTCCAAACGGTTTCATTGTAGCAAGGTGTTAGTTATTACTACTACTACCCCTTTAAGGTAATGTATTTTGTACAAAAAGCGAATTAAAATTTTGACCCATTTGTGCTTGGGGATAAAATATATCGGGATGGAGGTAATACAGTAGAATTTTCATTCAAACTTGACATTCTGACCCAAATTTCTACTTTCACCTATCACCAAGCAAAAAGAACGAAAACAAAATTCAACCGTTACTCAATATCAGAGGTACTTTGTATTTAACCCTGGTTTTACTAGGCCTATAAAGATACAAAGGCTTAACCAAATAAAAAACAGTGATGAAATTCAGAAATTCGCGCTACGTCCAGAGAGAGAGACGCCAAAAAAAATCAATAATTATTTTTTGTTGTTCAGAGAAGTTTTCCCCTTTTTATAACAGATCTACCAAGCAACATGGACTTAGCTGACTAAGCTAATATTATAATTATATTTATATTTGAAATAAAGAATATACAGTAGGGTGAACATTAAAAAAGGGTGGTAGGACTAAAGTAGAGTGCGTTCTACTGTCAATTTTGAGTCGAAAATGACTAACATCTATGATATTTTGACACAAGGACCGCCCACCCTAAACAAGTTATGATTATTTGTGTTACACGGATGACCACTCTTTAATTTAAATAACCAAACTGAAAGACAATGATTGCTAATTCTATGAGAGCGATAGCTCTCTTAGATAAGACCTCATACCGACTTCAATGTATAAGGATGGTTTTTTGATTGGTTATAACTTTTTTTGTATCGTATTAACTGCTTTGAAAAAATTCCACAGAACTACAATTCGGGCCCTCAATATGTGGTTAAAATTTCAAAAAGATCCACTCATTAGTTTATTTTATAAAAAATAAAGTTGCTAAGGGTGGTTTTCATTTGCATAAAATGATTCAGCCCTTTTGGTGAAAAAGTTAAATTTTCCCATAGAAATAACATGGAGTTTTTTTCAAATTTAGCCATTTTGTCGCAACCCTTTTGAAATGAAATATTCGTTTGTTACGTTTGGGAACGGTTTTATATCAAAATTTAAACCTTTTTCTAGGACCATTTTTAAGGTTTTTGAGAAAAATTAATTTTAAGTATGTTTAATTTTAAATTTTAAAAATACCCCAATCTGCGATATTTTAGCATTTATACACTGTTTTATTAGGAAATATCAGCGAGACCAATGTTGGCCTTTTTCAACGTATAGTTGCCTCATAATAATCCGATTGTTTCTTCTTAATGCCTTTTGGTTGGAATGGCCTATTCTAGGAGAGCGATAGCTCTCTTAGATAAGACTTCATACTGACTTTAATGTATAAGGATGGTTTTTTGATTGGTTATAACATTTTTTGTATCGTATTAACTGTTTTGAAAAAATTCCACAGAACTACAATTCGGACCCTGAATATGTGGGTGAAATTTCAAAGAGATACATTTAATAGTTTATTTTATAAAAAATAAAGTTGCTAAGGGTGGTTTTCATTTCCATAAAAATAATCAGACATTTTGACGAAAACCTCGAAATTTTCCCATAGAAATAACATGGGAAAATATTTTACAGATGACCATTTTGTGGTAGCCGTAATGCAATAACTATTCGTTTGATTGACTTGAAAACGGTTTTAAACGAAAGCCTGGTATTTAGATTTTCCGCTTTCCAATTTTCATTAATTAGATTTAAGTTGAAGTATGTTTAATTTCATATTTTCAAAACCATTCCAATCTGCGATATTGTAGCATGAATAATAATCAGTTTATGATGTTAGCACGGTTAAGGCTATTTGGTCCAATTTTCGTAGTGGTAAAAAAACAAGAGAACCTAAGCTTGTGTTAGCTAACAAGTTAAGTTGGAAAAGTACCCCACACATATATATTAAGTTAACAAGATTACCTACGACTGGTAGTTAAGCAAGAAAAACATGGCGTTTGAGCTCTTGTAGGTGCTTTGTCCGGGTGCTGTTAGGTGCTTGTGGGTGCTTGTGGATACTTGTAGGTGCTTGTGGATACTTGTAGGTGCTTGTGGGTACTTGTGGGTTCTTGTAGGTGCTTGTGGATACTTTTGGGTACTTGTAGGTGCTTGTGGGTACTTGTAGGTGCTTGTGGGTGCTTGTAGGTACTTGTGGGTACTAGTGGGTGCTTGTAGGTACTTGTGGGTGCTTGTAGGTACTTGAGGGTGCTTGTAGGTACTTGTGGGTGCTTGTAGGTACTTGTGGGTGCTTGTAGGTACTTGTGGGTACTTGTAGGTACTTGTGGGTACTTGTTGGTACTTGTGGGTACTTGTTGGTACTTGTGGGTGTTTGTGGGTGTTTGTAGGTACTTGTGGGTGTTTGTAGGTACTTGTGGGTGTTTGTAGGTACTTGTGGGTGTTTGTAGGTACTTGTGGGTGTTTGTAGGTACTTGTGGGTGCTTGTAGGTACTTGTGGGTACTTGTATGTACTTGTGGGTACTTGTAGGTACTTGTGGGTACTTGTATATACTTGTGGTTACTTGTGGGTACTTGTAGGTACTTGTGGGTGCTTGTGGGTACTTTAAGGTACTTGCGGTTACTTGTAGGTACTTGTGGGTACTTGTGGGTGCTTGTAGGTACTTGTGTTTTCTTGTGGGTGCTTGTAGGTACTTGTGGTTACTTGTAGGTACTTGTGGGTGCTAGTAGGTACTTGTGGGTGCTAGTAGGTACTTGTGGGTGCTTGTAGGTACTTGTGGGTGCTTGTAGGTACTTGTGGGTGCTTGTAGGTACTTGTGGGTGCTTGTAGGTACTTGTGGGTGCTTGTAGGTACTTGTAGGCACTTGTGGGTACTTGTAGGTGCTTGTGGTTACTTGTGGGTACTTGTAGGTACTTGTGGGTACTTGTAGGTACTTGTAGGTACTTGTAGGTACTTGTGGGTACTTGTAGGTACTTGTGGGTACTTGTAGGTACTTGTGGGTACTTGTAGGTACTTGTGGGTGCTAGTAGGTACTTGTGGGTGCTTGTGGGTACTTGTGGGTGCTTGTGGGTGCTTGTAGGTACTTGTGGGTGCTTGTAGGTGCTAGTAGGTACTTGTGGGTGCTAGTAGGTACTTGTGAGTGCTAGTAGGTACTTGTGAGTGCTTGTAGGTACTTGTGAGTGCTTGTAGGTACTTGTGGGTGCTTGTGGTTACTTGTGGGTGCTTGTAGGTACTTGTAGGTACTTGTGGGTACTTGTGGGTGCTTGCGGGTACTTTAAGGTACTTGCGGTTACTTGTAGGTACTTGTGGGTACTTGTGGGTGCTTGTAGGTACTTGCGTTTTCTTGTGGGTGCTTGTAGGTACTTGTGGTTACTTGTAGGTACTTGTGGGTGCTAGTAGGTACTTGTGGGTGCTAGTAGGTACTTGTGGGTGCTTGTAGGTACTTGTGGGTGCTTGTAGGTACTTGTAGGCACTTGTGGGTACTTGTAGGTGCTTGTGGGTACTTGTAGGTGCTTGTGGTTACTTGTGGGTACTTGTAGGTACTTGTGGGTACTTGTAGGTACTTGTAGGTACTTGTAGGTACTTGTAGGTACTTGTGGGTACTTGTGGGTGCTAGTAGGTACTTGTGGGTACTTGTAGGTGCTAGTAGGTACTTGTGGGTGCTAGTAGGTACTTGTGAGTGCTTGTAGGTACTTGTGAGTGCTTGTAGGTACTTGTGGGTGCTTGTGGTTACTTGTGGGTGCTTGTAGGTACTTGTAGGTACTTGTGGGTACTTGTGGGTGCTTGTAGGTACTTGAGGGTACTTCTGGGTGCTTGTAGGTACTTGTAGGTACTTGTGGTTACTTGTAGGTACTTGTAGGTACTTGTGGTTACTTGTAGGTACTTGTAGGTACTTGTGGGTGCTTGTAGGTACTTGTGGGTACTTGTAGGTACTTGTGGGTGCTTGTAGGTACTTTTAGGTGCTTGTAGGTACTTTGCCTCCTCCATAGGATTAACATTACACTAAGTTTTGGAAGCTCGTAACTCTGGTTATATTCTAGGAGAGCGGTACTTCTCTTAGATAAGACTTCATACTGCTCTTAATGTATAAGGAGGGTTTTTGTTTGGATGTAGTCTTTTTGTATTGTATTAATTGATTCGAAAAACTTCCACAGAACTATAAATCGGGCCCTCAAAATGTGGTTAAAATTTCAAAAAGATCCACCCATTAGTTTATTTTATAAAAAATAAAGTTGCTAAGGGTGGTTTTCATTTGCATAAAATTAGTCAGTGTTTTTGGTGAAAAAGTTAAATTTTCTCATAGAAATAACATGGAGTTTTTCTCAAATTTTGAAATGAAATATTCGTTTTTTACATTTGGGAACGGTTTTATATCAAAATATAAACCTTTTTCTAGGACCATTTTTAAGCTTTTTGAGAAAAATTAAGTTTAAGTGCTAAATTTCATGTTTTTTAGTCTGGCTTTGACTTAAGTTGTTGCAGCCTATATGTACTGTTGGACTTACGTCGTTTTACCGGGGATAAAGCCGAGAAGAAAGCCACTCTTGCACTTACGCTGTTTTACCAAGGACTTTTATCTGATTTTATTCTCTTTCGTTGCAAAAACTGAATGATTTTTTCGTAACTAAACTAGATTAACGATTACAGGTAATTAAGCTAGATTAATGATTACAGATAATTAAGCTAGATTAACGATTACAGGTAATTAAGCTAGATTAACGAATACAGGTAATTAAGCTAGATTGACGATTACAGGTAATTAAGCTAGATTGACGATTACAGCTAATTAAGCTAGATTGACGATTACAGCTAATTAAGCTAGATTGACGATTACAGCTAATTAAGCTAGATTGACGATTACAGCTAATTAAGCTAGATTAGCGATTACAGCTCAAGCAGTGAGGATTGAAGTTATGTAATAGATGCTTGGTCAGTTCAAAAGCTTTAACTAATGAAAGTACAACGCGCTAAAACGTTTTCTCTCCTAAGGTTTTTAAACAATTTTAATTAATATTAAGACTGAAGTAACAGATATTAATCAAAACGCGTCTTGGATTTAATCAAGACCTAAAAAGTATCGATAAGAACAAGGTTAATCACTTGACTGAATGCGCAGATATTGAAACTTTTTTTTAATAAAACTTACATGTTTAAGAAAGTAATGTTCCATCACCCTATTCCATTGAATAAACTTACTTTACTGGTAGTAAATTTTTTCCCTCTCAATAATTTGAAAAATTTACTTATCTCGGGTTTTCGAGCACAATTCCATTCCCCGAAAACATTTTATAACTACATTTATTATCACTTTTAAGAGTTTTCGTGTGGAAAATACATACACGAGTACACGTAACAATGACAAAACCATTTAGGGTAGTCTGCTTTAGCCTCTGCTGCGCCAAATACGAAGAAGGAGGATGTATAGTTGAATACCCCCTTGATAGAAGTACGCCTTGTCGCCTTGTGCTATTCTCATGCCTTGTCTCTCGCTGGCCTCGTCACCAAGGCAAGAGCCCACTCAATTACGCGTTAAGCTGCTCGAGAATTCTGTGTGAATTACTTTTTAAGGTATTCGTCAGCAAATAGTAATTGTTTTTGTGAGCATTCCTCGCCTTGAAAACTTTTCTACCAAATGCTACCAGAGGTCTCTGGGGATACTAAAAATACTACATTTACTATAGGAAGATTCGCAGCGACAAGTTTAAAATCCCATATTCCTTTAAAAACCGTTACAGATATAGATACAGATATACAGACTAAGTAGCAGAGTCGAGCCACAGCGTCGTGGATCACGCGACTCGGTGAACGTAGGCTATTTTGCAAAATAACCAAGTCAGAATTTTCAGGCTACGACCGCGCTTAAGTTAATAATTACAACAAAGAAAATCAAAAAATTACGAATATCATGCACGCCCCTACTGCTTGCGCACCATAGAAACTTCATGGCATAGAACCGTGTAAATAGAATGTTTCTTAGTGATTGTTCCAGTAAATAAAGCCTTAATTATTATTATTATTATTACCATTGTCCGTCGTACAACTGCTATAGACCCTTTCTACGTAAAAAAAAAGAGATGTCAATCCTCAGTATCGGGACATACAGGGGTTGACCCCTCGCCGTCTCTGCTCCATTTATGATCTTTCCATCGAGCGAGATGGAAGGCAAAGTTTTACCCCCGTGTCTTTCCCTCTAAGATATGTCGAAGTGATCTATTACACAATTCAGTTTAACCAAGTGTAAAAATCATAACGTCCCTATTGAATGTGCTGCCATTGTTGAAATTTGCACTAAAATTAACAAAAGGTTTCACTATGGAGCGTACAGGGCATGAACGGGAGGATATGTTAGCAACTTATTAACGACACAATGTCATACACGTACTCTCTTAAAAGTGATAATAAATGTAGTTATAAAATGTTTTCGGGGAATGGAATTGTGCTCGAAAACCCGAGATAAGTAAATTTTTCAAATTATTGAGAGGGAAAAAATTTACTACCAGTAAAGTAAGTTTATTCAATGGAATAGGGTGATGGAACATTACTTTCTTAAACATGTAAGTTTTATTAAAAAAAAGTTTCAATATCTGCGCATTCAGTCAAGTGATTAACCTTGTTCTTATCGATACTTTTTAGGTCTTGATTAAATCCAAGACGCGTTTTGATTAATTTAATTAAGGGGTCATGCGTAAAACAATCCAATCACACAGGGTTCGTACAAAATTTTTGGAAAAAAATTCCCTGACTTTCCAGGTTTTCCCTGACCATTGCAACGACTTATATAAATTTTGAAACTAATTATGTAAAATGTCGAATTACTGGTCAAATCTCAGACAACACATTCTCTGGTCATCCTGATATTGTTATCCAGACTTTCCTTCTAATATATTTTTCCTTGACTTTCCAGTTCCATTTTCAATATCCCTGACCTTTCAGGCCTATTTTCAATTTCCCAGGTTTCCAGGTCGTCTACGAACCCTGTCACAAGTCGTAAACGGTGTCACTTAGGGCAAAATGTTATAGCACATTTTCGAATCAAAATTGCCCATAGAACCCACTACCTTTGTTTTGGTAACAACGTGTATAGACTAGTCATGGAGGAAGAAATAGCAGACCCGGTTCCGCCAGGAAACTAGCCACAACGGGAGGATGGAGTGGGTGGAGTAAAGCGTGGTCATGTGAGGAAAAGGAGCTACAGCGAGTTCAAATGTTTGTCGGGATACTCTCCCGATTGTCGGTGGAGTGTCTGGATGGGTACAGAGAGAGTGAGAAAAGAGAATGGCGTCCCCTTTCCTCCTCTTTCTATTTTTCCTCCATGGTGTAACATAAATTTGCAATCGTTTAAGCAACCATTTCAGGATATTCAAAGCACCTGAAGTGTTAAACAACGGCACGCGATTTCTTCCTGGGCATGCGCTTTAAGCACATGGAGCATTAGTTTAAGAGTGCAATGCACATGTGATATAAAAAGCTTGTCAACGAATCAAGTGACATAACATATGCATACGCCTTCAAGATAGTCAATTATCAAAGAAATGCGAAAACCAAGGCTTAACTAAGATTAATTAATTCATAAAACGGCTGTTATTAAGTACAATCCAAACTGTCAAAATTGAAAAAATATTTAATTTAGTTGCAAGTAAAGGTCTCTAGCTGAAAATGGACTTCAAAAACAACTACTAATACCAGACAAACCCTGTGGATGTAACTATAGTAAACCAAACCTAGACATGTAGATAGATGAAAAACAAATATTCCCCTTTGAACACGTGAAGTAAACCCACGTGAAACAATCAAGGCGTGGAGTCAATAAAAATGAAAATGACATCCCGTTATTTCAACTCCCTTCAACACTCCTCCTTGTCAAACATATGCATAATGAAGCCAACTAACCTTGAATATCACGTATACTTTTGGCAATGACTCGATCAAGCTACGTACGTACGTACGTACTTACACGCGCACCTTCAAGTGTAAATACGTATCATGAAAGCCATTCCTTGTGTTTTTAAAATAATCCCAAGTCCCAATTCCTAGAATAGACCTATTTTTGGCTGTTCCATTGGTGGGTTTGGTTCCATTAAACAGTTTGGCAACTGATCAATGGAGGGAAGCTAGGGAAATGCAGGTAGGTAGGTGAGGAAGCCCCGACGTAATTTCAGGCCCATGCCAACAAGGAGAGAGAGCGAGAGAGTGGAGGGATTTTTCTTTTTATTTATTTTAAAGTCACTGCATGGGAAATCTAGAATAGTAATTCCAAGGTCGGCAAAAAGAAGAAAAAAACGAAAGACAACCTTTACATCTTTACCTTGACCTTAAGACTATTATAAAACTTGATAACTAAGACTGTGTACAGTCATACAATAGAGAGACTGTATTTAGTATGTATAAGAATTCCAAATAATCACTAGAAGGAAAACTAAACCGATAAACATTTGTTTTATTTAATGTTAATATTTATATATGAATAATTAAAAAGGGAAAAAGTTTAAAATATTTGGTAAAGGAACCCCCCAGAGACATTTGTCTGCTAGACCTAGCATTTGTCATAAGTCTTGATAAAATGTAAAATAGACAGTCCACTATAGAATTTTAATATTAAATTTAAATTCGTGAAATGACTAGATTATATTAAGCTATACAGGGTGTTTTTGATAAGTCTGGCATAAATTAAGGGAAATAAATGTTCTATGGGAAATTTGAGTCAAAAATGTAACTTCTATCTCCATTTTGATTGCCCTAAGGGACACAATTTTGAAGTTAAAATTGCATCCAGGGTATTTTACGAATGACCCCTTAAATTTAATTAAGAAACTGATTGACAATTATTTCTCAAATTAATTAAGGGGTCATCCCTAAAACACTCCAATCAAATCATAACTCGAAAACAGTGTATCTTTATGGCAATCAAAATGGAGATAGAAGTTACATTTTCGACTAAAAATCGTGCACCCAAAGAACATCCCCCTTAATTTATGGCCCAGACTTATCAAAAACACAATGTATATAAAAGATATTTATCAACAAGTTAAGAAGTGCCTTGACGAAGTATTTCAGAATGAGTTTTCTACACATTCTTACCAAGAAGCGATATCTAGTTTATTAGGGAGAAGGTATAACATGCCTTATTATTCGCGCGCCATAGTCCCAGTCCCCCTTTCAAAATACAAGGGGGGACGTAAAAATAGGCCACCGGGCTATTTCGCCTCTCCTCTGTCGGAAAATATGACTGTAATTTTCGTCATTCGCGTCGCGCTGACGGAGTTTTCAGGAACCAATGAGATGCTGGTTGTAATTTAGAGGCGGCGGGGATTAACTCCGGACCCTATACGTTTGGACTGGAGATAAAGCTAGAAATGTGGTGAATTTATATCTTCTCCCTAGTAAACTAGATATCGCTTCTTGTTCTTACTAAATGTACATATTTTCATTCTTGCCCCATACCGCAGTCATAACTCTTGTCAATCCGAGTGATGGCTGAGTGTGAACAGTTACTACATCATACTTTGCGTAATTACAGTCACTGGGGACCAGAAAAATCCAGCTTATACTATAGAATTGGCAACAATGTTACTCGTATAAAGCGGGGAAAAAATTTAAATCAGTCAGTCAGTAGATTGAGGCGAGACTCAAGGGGGATCCAGCAGGGTGGAGTGGAGTTAGAGGAAGGTAACCTTGATCTACATGAGGGTTAAGGCGCGGTTTACAGTGGTGGAAGTTATTTTTACGTTGTTTAAAAAAACGTTTCAATTCTGGCTGCTGTGACTTTAAACTCTCGTCATTGAAAATGGAGGATTTGATTTTTTTCTCCTTCTTTTCTTGTTTCCTGGCGTTGTTTTTGCTTATTTTTTTTAAAGAAAGATTATCATTGTCTCTCTCACATGCTCTCTCTGCGCGCCAAGAAACAAAACGGAAAAAGAAATCCATCCAATAAAAAAACTAGAAGATCTTGAAACGGGGAGTAACAACTGTACCATGGACTTTATAATTATTAAGAGGACTGGTAAAGAAGTAAATGTCACTACAACAATAGCGAAGAACATTTTTACTCCCCCCCCCCTCCGGGCTGAGACAGTACCCTTGATATAGAGCTTTCAGATGGGATAGTAGTACGTCACACCCTCCCAAGTCTTACCCCTGTTCTGGTAGCCATATTGGGTGGTCTCAGCTTCGTTCCTATTTTAAACCCACCAATATGGAAGCGTAAATTATGTCACGAGACACGGCTCCTCCTCCAACTGAAAGCTCTCTATACCAGTAAAATACAGTACTTCTATCTAAGTATCCCTTGTGTGTCTCGCTTTAAACAGAGACGTCTGAAAATAAAATCAGAACTCCCTTGATATAACAGAAAACTAACGATTCCCTTGGCTCGTGTATACCATCATCGTATCATAAGTTCATAAGATACGTTCCATAAGTTTGTCACTCGTTACAAACTGGAGCTTGTCATGAAGTGATTGAAGTAGGTCATAGATTCAGGGTAAAGCGACGCCTGGTGAGGCGCTGTCAAATTGGGGCTTAGTACAGACTAAATAGGAAGATGGACTGAAAAACAGAGTGTAGTCAATTCTCGCTTGTAGTTCTCGAACTAGCTCTCAGTACTACGAAGTATAGGAGGTGTCATACTTATGGAACATATCTTATAAACTTATGTATATTTTTGTGTCGACAGAGTGTACAATTTTCTTATCCCATAAAGTGTATACAAGATCCATGATTGTACTATGCAGCGTGGTAAATTTTTGAGTGGCATGTTTCATTATAATCACGAAAACTGTTGTTTTTCCTCAAGTACTTGTCCGTATACCGGTACTAAACTGATTAATATCACTCTAGGGTGACAGGTGAGCCAACCAATGAAAGTCGTGTGCTCATTAATTACGTGTGGGCATGTGAAATGTCACGTGAAATTTGTACTAAACGTGTCTTTTAAATGCGCCTTAACTTATAAGTGTGTTGTTATCTAGATAAAATGTTTTTGCACCGCTGTTTCGTAAAAATAGCTTTCCAAAAATCACCCCATATAGTCCAAAGTTTAGAATAACACTCTTGTAGAAAAAAAAAAAAATAAATAAAATATTGAAAACAGATAAAGGCATTAAAATACCGTAATAAAAACAATAAGCAAATAAAAAACAAAATATGAAAATTTGTCATTTCATGATTTCGAAATAAAAGAAATTTAACGTCGTCAGTTTTAAATAAAGTCTAATTTAGTTTATAAAAGACCCTTGAAAGTTGTACACCATTTACACCAAAAACCAAATAAGGTGGTACTGAGAGGGGAGGAGCTACACGGACGTGACGTCAATATTGGTAGTCTAAATTGTATGGCCTGAGCTGAGGACTTCCAATATGGTCGCCAAAAACCGAGGTAAGAGATGTGACGTCATCACAAAGTTCGTAGTGGCAGACTATAGGCTTAAGCCTTTGGTAATACAGGCTGATTGCGTAATGACATATAAAAAAGCAGACGACAGTCGTGCAAAGTAGTTACGCGTAATGAAAGAAATGGACCGACCAGTAGACCTTTAAATTTGGTACAATGTCCTAATTATAGAAAAAGCTCACTCCCAAGTCTAATAAATTAGCTTAATTAACGCTACTTATGAAGTAGCGTGGCCTCCTAAAAGCGAGCTTCTAATTATCAGATTAAGCCTAACAGACAGCACAGCGATCCACGACAGTAACAATGTCGAAATTCGGTATAAAATTTGTCGCTATTCGATGTAGTAAGTATGGTAAAAGCTTTAACGTGTTATTCAACTACGAAAAATTCCCGCGAGGTTATAAGCTAGGCTAAAACGTGCGCAGAAACGTCGTCGACAAACGTGCAGCAGATGTTTGAAGCTTTGGAAAAAAAAAGACCTTTTTGGAAAAACGACACGAGCTTTTGCGTCACGTGACTCAAAAATTGTAGGTAGGTTGGTAAGGTATACCAGTCCCGCTTGGTTGGGAAAAACCAGACTAGGTTCGGGGTATACGCATATATGCCTATATATTGTGGAACCGCAGCTTCTGTTAAATTAGTAGTCATAAGACGTTAGAAGTTAGTTCTAAAAGTTACTCCATAGAAGCCTGGCTAGATAGAACTCGAGCTCTAACGAAATTTGATCAGTGTTGTACAGCTAGCTAGCTAGCTATGGGCAACTCTAGGGTAAAACCAACCTAGAAGCAAATTAAGCCAAAATATTCAATAATATTTGCATATAAATTGGGATAATAAAGGTGGTTGACCCGTCACTACCCAAAACAAATCATAATTAAATTTAAGCCACAAATTAACCCTTTTTCAATGTAAAAAAGGGGGCTAGGCAACCGTCAGTATCAGGGGTTGGATACACTGTAGTCTCTGCACACTCTCATGATCCCCAAACCTACAGCGCATGCGCTAAAAAGCGTGATGGAAAGCAAAATTTACCCCAGTGTCTTTCCTATATAATAATAGTTACATTGAAGCGGTCTATTATCCCCTTCCACTGTTGCCTAAACGTCTACCATGAGTCCATGACATTTACAGTTGCATTTTGTGGGAGGCATCACGAATAACACTGTATGTACTTTTAATTAAACGGTACTCTTTTGAATACCATTGTACAAAAATTCAAATAGAAACGTTGCAATTCAGGCTTAGCTCAAAGGCCATTATTGTATATATATATATATATATATATATTCTTTTTAGCACGAGTGGAAGCTAGCAGCATGACGTTCCATGACGTAGTACTACCAAGTCCTTCCTAATGCTCTTAACTTTCTTATTTTGTAATTGTCAAAAATATCGCGGGGCTAACCACCCTCGGATAATTCCTTCATGTGCAATTCCCTTGGCGAATCCCCCCCTTCTCCAGTTTACCATTAAATTTAAGTGAGTTACGTAACACAGGGTAAATTCACGCATTTAAATTTGATGAAGAGGTGAATATTTAAAACGGTAAGCAGTTTCGTAAGAAATTTCAAGGTTTACTATAGAGTACTTCTAATAAATTCCCAGATGTTAGCTACATTCAACCAAAGACATGTACATTCAAGAAACATCTACATTCATAAACAGGCCTTCTAAGAGAGTTTATTAAACCCATAGCTAGGAATTTTACTAAAAATAATCTTCCAATAAAACTATCGACTTTCACTACGATATTCCCAAAAACAAAAAACTTTATTCCTCTTAAATCAACCTTATGCAAGAAGCGATATATAGTTTACAAGGGTGAAGGTATAAGATGCCCTAGTATTCGCGCGCCATAGTCCCAGTCCCCCTTTCAAAATACAAGGGGGGACGTAAAAGGAGGCCGGGATATTTCGTCCCCACTCCTCAGTCAAAAAATACGTAATTTTCCTTCATTCGCGTCGCGCTGACGGGAGTTTTCAAGAACCAATGAGATATCTCGCTGGTTGTAATTTAGAGGCGGCGGGGGATTAACTCCGGACCCTATACGTTAGAACTGGAGATAAAGCTAGAAATGTGCCGCGAATTTATACCGTAACCTTCTCCCTAGTAAACTAGATATCGCTTCTTGCCTATGATAACTTCGCGATTTATAGACTTTTATTTAAGCCATACGTTTCGAAAGAACAAGAGAGAGACATTATTCTCTAAACTAACAAAGTAAACGTAGATTATTTAGAGAGAGAGAGAGTTAGAAAATTGAGCTCTCTTACCTTTATAAATACTTTGGCTTCGGTCAATAGACCGAGTGTTGTATGGCGACTAGATTCTGGTCTTAAAGGGACCATCTCTTTCAACTTTTCCAGGCAATTCCTAAGATGCGCCCTCCTTTAAAAAAGAACGAATAGAAAAATGTTTAGTACCATTAGTACTTTAGCGCTTTAACTTAATATGGAACATTTACACTGTTAAAAATTGTACGTAATTCGAAAAATGGGTTATATGCGCTTGAAGAATTTCAATTAAGTTTAATATTTTACTAATTCGAGAAAGTTTTCTCTGTAGAAATTAGTAAAATAGGGACTTTATAATTCCGTAGCGAAGATATCGAAAAAATTTTTTTTTTTTAAAAATTTAAATTAAACTGAATAAAATAGCTAATTACTATAATCTACCCATATATTAATTAAAAATTAATTAATTGTAATTTTTTTAATTAAATGATACAGTTAATGCGAATTGCTATTGCCCAGTGCATTTTAAGGGCCAATAATAAAGCGCGAACGAGCTATTAAACAATTATGTATATTTATGTATGTTTTTTTTGGAAATTCCAAAGGGGCAATTAAGTAACTCTTAAATGGTTTACAGGAAATATAGTGTGAGTAGCCCCTCAAAATATCTGTACCAAAGAAGCCACTGCTTTCGAGTTAAGATTGTCCATAATATTGTACGGATGGCCTCTTAAATTTAATCAAAAAACTAAAATACAATGATTTCTAATTTAATTAAGGGGTCATCCCTAAAACACTAGAATCATAACTCGGATAAAAGTGGCCCTTTTGACTCAAAATCGATTTTCCAAAGAACATCCCCTTAATTTATGGCTTAGACTTATCAGAAACACCCTGTATATAAAAATTGGAATGCGAAAGTATTATTTTTTTGTATAAATTTACATATTTTAATATAAGAATTATAATTTATAACCCAATAATTTTTTAAATATTTCTTTGAACCTCAATTAAATAAATAAATTAATTATAATCACGAGAGATTTAAATTTCATCCTATAATTACGAATTTCATCATCTCGTGACGAAATTCATCAACAATCAAAATTAGTCAAGTCTCGTAATCAGAGGCGTAACTGAACAGAAACCAAAACTATGAAATTTTATAAATAATCATTTTTTATTAGAATTTAGAAGATAAGATATCCTTATTTGCACGAGGGGATTTTATCTTTAATCTAATGATTCTAATCACACAGGCATAATTTTCATAATTTCTCTAGCAACCCCTTTTGCAATGCAATAAGCTAATATTCGCGCAAAGTATACTAAATACAATTTTGATTTATACACAATGAAACAATAAAAAAGAGGAAGCAATTATGAACAAATAAAAAAGGAAAAAAAAAAAAAAAAAAAAAAAAAAATCAAATTATATTCTATAATTTGGGATCATTCCAATCTTATGACGTCACGTACAGATACTGAATTTAATAATCGCCTAAAATATTCGAAAATTTTCGTTACGCCATGAATTTATTTTAAATTTTGTCATGAATATTGAACCAATTGAATATTAAATTTTTTGCTCATAAACGATCGTAACGCCACTACACAGCCTTATTTGTAAAATAAATAACATGAAAAACTACCCAAAAATATTCCCTTATCTAAGTCAGAATGCAAAGAAAAACTTTGGAATTAAGTTTAATTACTCAATTATCCTGAAAAATAATTTTTAAAAATGAGCATTTTTCACTTTTATCTGTCAGAAAAAGTTTTATTTCTAGAATTAGTCGCGGAAAGGAATTACTTCAATATTCATGGGTGAATTTCAGAGATTCGTGTAAAGCAGTTACAACCTCAATTTGAAAGCTAGGGGTAGCCAGAGTTCAAATAATAAAAGGCGCTAAAAATATGTATAGGAATTTAACTGAATAGAAAAATTTAGGATAAACAGTGGAACACGCGCTAAAAATCACGTGGTCCATAGAGTACGGGCGCCAAAAATCGGCGGGAAGTTTTTGGCGCGTTTCTAGCTCCAATGGCTTACATCAAGCTAAGCCTTCCCCCGCGCGCTTTCCCCTGCCCAAAAAAGTTAATAAACTGTGTCATCATCGGCTAAAATATATATTTTTCCCAATTTTTCTAAACCAACCAAACCAAACCCCCCTTTACCGCTTCCCCGGAAAAAAAGGAATGTTTTCCAACTGTCTTTTATCCTCAATCTATCAAGCACATACACATGGCGTGTTAAAATTGAAAACTCAACAACTTTCACATTAAACTACACATAAGTGTACATAAGTGTCAAATAATTTTCAGTTAGCTAAAACCCTAATTATCATTAAATATATTTATCATCATCCAAGTTGCTAAGCCTAATTCATACTATCGAAGTTGCTAAGCCTAATTCATACTATCGAAGTTGCTAAGCCTAATTCATACTACCGAAGTTGCTAAGCCTAATTCATACTACCGAAGTTGCTAAGCCTAATTCATACTACCGAAGTTGCTAAGCCTAATTCATACTACCGAAGTTGCTAAGCCTAATTCATACTACCGAAGTTGCTAAGCCTAATTCATACTACCGAAGTTGCTAAGCCTAATTCATACTATCCAAGTTGCTAAGCCTAATTCATACTATCCAAGTTGCTAAGCCTAATTCATACTATCCAAGTTGCTAAGCCTAATTCATACTATCCAAGTTGCTAAGCCTAATTCATACTATCCAAGTTGCTAAGCCTAATTCATACTATCCAAGTTGCTAAGCCTAATTCATACTATCCAAGTTGCTAAGCCTAATTCATACTATCCAAGTTGCTAAGCCTAATTCATACTATCCAAGTTGCTAAGCCTAATTCATACTATCGAAGTTGCTAAGCCTAATTCATACTATCGAAGTTGCTAAGCCTAATTCATACTATCGAAGTTGCTAAGCCTAATTCATACTATCGAAGTTGCTAAGCCTAATTCATACTACCGAAGTTGCTAAGCCTAATTCATACTACCGAAGTTGCTAAGCCTAATTCATACTACCAAAGTTGCTAAGCCTAATTCATACTACCGAAGTTGCTAAGCCTAATTCATACTATCCAAGTTGCTAAGCCTAATTCATACTATCCAAGTTGCTAAGCCTAATTCATACTATCCAAGTTGCTAAGCCTAATTCATACTATCCAAGTTGCTAAGCCTAATTCATACTATCCAAGTTGCTAAGCCTAATTCATACTATCCAAGTTGCTAAGCCTAATTCATACTATCCAAGTTGCTAAGCCTAATTCATACTATCCAAGTTGCTAAGCCTAATTCATACTATCCAAGTTGCTAAGCCTAATTCATACTATCCAAGTTGCTAAGCCTAATTCATACTATCCAAGTTGCTAAGCCTAATTCATACTATCCAAGTTGCTAAGCCTAATTCATACTATCCAAGTTGCTAAGCCTAATTCATACTATCCAAGTTGCTAAGCCTAATTCATACTATCCAAGTTGCTAAGCCTAATTCATACTATCCAAGTTGCTAAGCCTAATTCATACTATCCAAGTTGCTAAGCCTAATTCATACTATCCAAGTTGCTAAGCCTAATTCATACTATCCAAGTTGCTAAGCCTAATTCATACTATCCAAGTTGCTAAGCCTAATTCATACTATCCAAGTTGCTAAGCCTAATTCATACTATCCAAGTTGCTAAGCCTAATTCATACTATCCAAGTTGCTAAGCCTAATTCATACTATCCAAGTTGCTAAGCCTAATTCATACTATCCAAGTTGCTAAGCCTAATTCATACTATCCAAGTTGCTAAGCCTAATTCATACTATCCAAGTTGCTAAGCCTAATTCATACTATCCAAGTTGCTAAGCCTAATTCATACTATCCAAGTTGCTAAGCCTAATTCATACTATCCAAGTTGCTAAGCCTAATTCATACTATCCAAGTTGCTAAGCCTAATTCATACTATCCAAGTTGCTAAGCCTAATTCATACTATCCAAGTTGCTAAACCTAAATATTATAGTTTACCTTTCAACACGTAGTAGCTAATTATAATTAATACAGAATTCCCCTTTACTAAATTTATTAAATGAAAACGCTAAGCCTAATTAAATTTTTTAATACGTTTAAACCAATAGGATTAATCATGGCAATATTTATATTTACTAAGCCTAATTAATGTCATTAAATCAAGTGCTTAAGGTCTATGAGTCAATATATTTCTTTAATATACCTTTAAATCTATAGAAGATAAGATTAATCTGAATTTGAAATTCAAATTGAGCAGGGGCTTGTAGAGCAGAACGCTACTACATTCATTATAAACCCTTCTTCACGGAGTTCGTTAGCCTAATTTCTCTTAAACCCGGGGACCAAAATAATGAATGAATATCGACACAAAAATAAAATAAAGCAAAAGAGATAATCACCTGTTTTTCTCCAATTCATTGTGTGTTGTTCTGTAACAAAATATAATAAAAATTAGAAAACAGGTTGACATATATAGGGGGCTTTTCTTTAAATATAGATTAAGCCTTTTTTGTTTCATGTACCTCAATATACCTCATAAAGAGACAGTGAAACGCAACGTATATAGAAAACTAAAGGGCGAATGAACTCCCGACTAAATAAGTCGTATTTTGCAATAAAATTCATAAAAACAGTAACGGGAATACGAAATAAACCGGTTGATAAAATATAGTTTAAAATCTTTAATTTTTCGTAATATACCTCAATATAATAACTCTGTGAAACGCAACATATATCGAAAATTAAAGAGGGAATGAACTGCTAACTAAATAGATTGCCTACTCATATATACCTCATAAAGAGACAGTGAAACACAACGTATATCGAAAGCTAAAGGGCGAATGAACTTCCGACTAAATAAGCCTTATTTTGCAATAAAATTCATAAAGTATATCGATTGATAAAATATAGCTTAAAATCTTAAATTTTACCTAATATACCTCAATATAACTCTGTTAAACGCAACATACATCGAAAATTAAAGAGGGAATGAACTGCTAACTAAATAGATAGCCTGCTCTGAAGGGGATAGAGAAATATCTTCCCCCTCAATTGCGATTCAGGGTTGCAAGTAATTTGTAAGAGCATTGATTTGAATAGAACAGAATTATAAACTTTTCAGTCTGTTACATATAGCGGTTGAATTACACTCACAAATGACTGGCAACACTGGACCGAAATTTTGCAACAAAATTGGTAAAAACATTTAACAGGAATGCAAATTACTTAGGTCAGATTTTAAATAAGTCAATCATTTCACCCTTCCTTTAAAATTTCCTTAACGAATTCAACCCTTTCTAATTTTGAAGGTCATATTTCAAGGAAGCCATTTATTTTTCTAATAATTGCATTCACCGTCTCTTCGAAATTAGATTATGGTTAGAGTTAGGCTTAAGAGTGTCTTTGAAAACAAAAAAAAATTGTAGTAGACAAATGAGATATATGGATGGCTTTGTTTTAATGGGGGCCGGGGGAGGGGAGGGTTCGAAATTCACTTCACAACATGCTTTAATTAGGCCTTGCTTCCTGGAGCAAGTTGCAAAGGCTTATAGCAGCTAACTTATATAAAAAAAAGGAATAAAAAAGTACAACTACATGATCTATCCAATTTACGAACCAGTTAAAAAAGCGCTGGGGCTTGAATTGAGCTCGGAAAAAACACCCCAAAGTTTATTTAATAGTGCTACCACAAATAAAATGGCAACTGTCCCAAGCCGAGATGAGATGCGTTAAGTAAATCGACCGCAATTAAATTATAAAAAAATTTCGTGGTTTTTGATTGGACCTTAACAATAGACTCAAATGAATAACGCCCATAATTCAAAAGCTTACTTCCAAGGACGAAAATTATTTTATACTTTAAATTATGGGCTTCTAAATCAACAAAAACATTTTCGTTAGGCCTAATAAGCTCTAACCACAAAATTGCTAAGCCTAACTCCATATTTGTGGTATTGTGTTCACGCATGGGTTATTTTTATTATAATTATAATAAAAAAATAAATCGGTATAAATTTCAAATACGCTATCATTATCTTTAAGGGTTAAAAGTTTAAAACTGACTAAACAAATAAATAATGTGTTTTAACAGCATCCTATCATAAATAAGTCTAAAAAATATGATGATATAATGCTATAAAATTCCCACGCATTATTTTGCATCACAAAAATAATGCCGTGAAATTTTTACCAACAACCATTTAAGGTTTTTGGATTTTTCTATTTAATTTTATAGTAAAAGGTTTTGGATACAAAAAATGGTTAATGTATAAACCTTAAAAACTGGGTCATTCACTCAAAAAAGAGCAGGACCCCCCTTGAATTTCATTAAAAAACCTTTTAAATTTCAAAATAAAAAGAACTAGTTTTAAATTTTAAAATACTTTAGCATATTTCTTAGGAAATATCACTGCTAAAGTTAAAAGTTTTGAAGTTAGCTTTGGTAGATAATAACTTAATTATTATTTACTTAACGGGTTTAAACTTGTTTTAAGTGATTAAGGCAATTTGGCTCTTACTTATCAACAACTCACGCTAATTATCCTGTAGCTAAGTGGTTGTAATTAATACTATTAATTAAAAAATGTCAGATTACATCAATAACAACTTATTTTGAAAATTAATAAGCATATAAATGTCAAAAAACTTGTTTATGAAACCAAAACTAACCCTTTAACTAAATTTCCCAATTTTAATGGTTAGTGAATTACAATAAACGATATCTGATACGAAATTCATCCTTGAAATAACGCAAACCAAAACCACTGACGGCTACGCTTAGCTAACAGGCAGCCAGCGGGGTTCTAATTCCCATCCCAGCCCGAAAAAAAACTGCCAGAATTCGGCTTCGGGAGTCAGGACCCCTCTAATGTTTCCAAAACAAAGAGCCAAGGCCCAGAAAACTAGTTTCTATTCTCCTTGGGAAGTTTGGATAGAAAGATGGTTTACGGTCTTACCTGTTTCCTTGAGATTTCTTTGATTTTGGTCTCTTGCGATTAAGATCATTAGGAAGCGGCATAGTAGAGGCGTAGCCATGTTCCGCCTCTGTAAAAAAAACGCGACAACTTTGGTCATAATCTGTCGAAAATTAGCCTGGAATAAACGCACGACGGGGTGTCAAAATCAGCTGATCGCCGTAGCCTAGGCGGCATCCATGTTTGGGTTGGGAGTCGTGCGTTTATGCCCCGTGTTGTTTAGGCCGATGAAGTTTTAGGCTTAACGATTAGACGTGAGCGTTGGAAATTTAATTTACCTCTTTCCCGCCTTTCTATATATTCGGCGGCTTGTAATAACGCGGCGATGCTCATGGTTAATCCGACGGGAATTAAAATAAAGCGCAAATTTCGCACCAAAAAAACGTCGTTGACAAAATAAAAACCCGACACAGTGCTTTTTTATTCCGCTGTGAATATGGCGGCACCGACTGAGGCAGGGCTTCTGCGCCTTGTGTATCCTCTGTTGTCACGCGCGTTCAACCGTTTTCTCTACGCTGGCGCTAGTAGCGAGTCTCGACCTACAATCCGCCAGCAGCATCCAAAAGGGCAGGAAAAAAAGGGGGGAAATTATTACAGAATTGAAGCATGGAGTCTGTATTTAAGAGGAGCGATAAACTCTAGCCATCCACGCTACTCCTCTCATTTGTTTCTCCCGACCCCGCGTCTCCATCAGCTTGAGGGACGGATGGGAGTAGCCCAAGTCGATTGCACCTCGGTACCATAAATTTTCAAATTAGAGGTGCTTTATGGAACTTATAAGGTTACCGCCCCTTTTTGGAGAGCTTTTCTGTCAATACAACAATTTTAGCCACTAACAAAAGGCACACGTGGCTTATGACAGGTTATAGAGACGCCCACAGAAATACGTCTCGTAAAGTCTGTATAGACAGAGATGTTTTTCTAAAATGACCTTGATTTACACCTAAGACTGTGATCGGTTCGCTGGAGTTAAAAACTGGCTCGCTTACCGCTCCTCTTAAGATACAGACTCCATGATTGAAGCTAGATGAAGAGATGACGTCACGGGATAAGCTTTTTCGACCAATCAGATTGTGTTTATCAAAAGCCATCAAGCCACGCTGACTCCCCACGTGCGCTTGTTCCCTCTTCTCTCTCAAAGCTGAGGCGATTCTAATTTTTAGGGGTTTTTTGACGGGGGGATTTGAATGATTTTTTTCCTAGGGCAGGACATAGGTCAACATACCGATATCTTTTTAATAAACTTTGCGTTGTTTTTTTAAAGGATAAGTGTCACAAAATACTTTTAGTTCGTAATAAAGATTGCAAATTTGAGAGTCAAGGTACCAGTCATTCAGCAAGCGTAATCGCTCGACACGCTGTACCTTTGACTGTACTATAAGGATTACGACTAATCTACAAAAGCCAATAAATAGAGTGATTATCACCTCAAAAAACGTATCACGTTTTATTGGAGACATAAGTTCATAAGGTTATTTTCCATAAGTTCGTCAGTAGTTACTGAGAGCTTGTCATTAAGTGACGTAGGTCATAGATTCTCGTAAAGCGACGCCTGGTGAGGCGCTGTCAAAGGCTTAGTACAGACTAAACAGGAAGATGGACTGCTAAACCGAATGTAGTAAATTTTGGCATCGTTCTCAATCTAGCACACAATAAGTCTCTAGCATTACGAAGTATATGAAGTGTCATAGTTATGGAACATATCTTATAAACTTATCCTATAGACTATACCCTAAAAACCGCAATTAAAATTGATACTTCCCCTTTAAAATTGTGTAAAAAAAAACTAGTTTTAGAAAAAATAAAAAGAAACCCAAACAAGAAGATGTCTCTAAGAAGATTCTCCTCTCCCTTTTAAATAGGACGATCCAAGTTTTTTCTCAAGTATTTTACTTCCCCTTAAATTGTTTTTGCCTGTTTATTTTTAAAAAAATAAACACCACACGCACACCATAGAGAGGAGCAAAAAGCTTTATGCGGGGATCCCATTTTAAAAACTTGGTATAATTTCACTTTTTGAGTTATGGTACCGTAGTTATCTTCTGTTAAAAATAACAGCTAACTCGACCCCTTTAAACGCTTTGCCAAAAAGTGCATTCAACTTTTACATTGAAATATATAATTACTACGTTTGCTAAGCCTAATATCATTTAATCATCGTGAATATTTCAGATAAATATCTAATCCATTATTAGTAGTGTCACCAAGCTACAAAAATCCTAACCAACCCCCCCCCCTCCTTTTCCGGTCCCCATTTAATAAATACAATAAATTTTGCGTAGACGCACTCCTTTTTGGAGAATAATGGGTACATTATCGAAGGCAGAAGTTAATAATTAGAAGTAATAATTGCAATTCAGGGTTGCAACAGATTTTTCATTTTAAAATACCTGATTTTTTAAAGGTTTTCCCTGATCGTTTAAAGTCACTTTCCCAGACCAAATCTTTGTAGAATAGATAGAATATTGTGTATTTAAAAAGAACTAGTCCCAATGAACTTCTAAATATATTAATTCATGCTTGCAAGTTCCCTACAATTTCAAAATTCCTGGACTCCCATTTTCCAAGTTCCTAAATTGTACAGGGTTGCCTGGTACAGTTGTAACCCTGGTTACCATAGAACCACGTTTGTTTTTTCAGCAATAACAGGTCTAGAGAAAATAAATTCCTCTTCTGTTTCTTAGATGTAATTTAATTGCGGAGTTGTCAACAGCTTGACAGCGTGTTTCACTTTGAATTGGGTCCAAAGTACGTACTTTTCTCTCTTGAGTCAGATTGCGCTCTATTACTACAACTTCTAAGCCGCTCAAGGAGTATAGAAGTTCCAGTCTTGACGTACGTCACTCGTGAGAAGAAAAAAGGGTACCACCAAACAAGGCCGCTCGGTTTTGCCTGTGCTCTGAAGTCACAACTGATATGATATATCAGTTAATTATTACAAACAATATATAGTGTGCACGTTGTCAGTTATTTGTAAAGGCAATTCGACCGCTATCTACCAACAGATTGAAAACCTTATAGTTCTGTTCGATTCAAATCATTCAGTCCAAACTTGACACGCTCTATCAAATTACTGGCAACACTGATGTACAGTTAAAGTTAAGATAAAAGGTGATGAAATTTCTCTAGCTTGTCCCTTAAGTCTTTTCAGAGCCTTGGAGAATGGGCAATGATTTAGTCGAAAGCAGACATACAACTGGTGTTGACGTCACTCATGAGAAGAAGAAAAAAAAAGGTACCACCAAACAAGGCCGCTGGGTTTTGCCTGTGCTCTGATGTCACAACTGATATGATATATCAGTTATTTATTACAAACATAGTGTGCGGACAAGTGCACGTTGTCAGTTATTTGTAAACGCAATTCGACCGCTATCTACCCTACAGATTGAAAACCTTATAGTTCTGTTCGATTCAAATCATTCAGTCCAAACTTGACACGCTCTCTCAAATTACTGGCAACACTGATGTACAGTTAAAGTTAAGAAAAGGTGATGAAATTTCTCTAGCTTGCCCCTTGGAGAATGGGCAATGATTTAGTCGAAAGCGGACAAACAAGTGGTGTCGTTTCAACCACCTTACTTCTAATTATGACTATTTAAAGATATGGGTACGGATATACTGTATATTTGGAATAAAAACCCGTATATATCCCGAACTACACCCTCTTAATGCCCTATCCTATCTCATTGAACAATTTTTCAAAAACCTTTTGGTCGTTCTATATCGGGTGCATAAGAGTATAGGAAATACGTGGTGGAGAAGGAAAAAAAAATCAGGACTTCCGTTGGGATAGTTTGTCGTTGACGTTGAAAAAGGCTTGGCTACCCATAACCGGATGCGCGTACACACACATACGTGGCATATAGGAACCCCCTGGTACCCAACCCAAACGTAAAGTAGACCTTCGACACGAGGTGCCAATGGGATGAGATGGGGGGAAAATAGAACTAGCACGTTTTTAGAGAAAAGATAATACAAAGGTTCCCTCATGGTCTAAGCGGCTAGCAAGAAGTGATATCTAGTTTACTAGGGAGATGGCTTAAATTCGCCACATTTCTAGCTTTATCTCCAGTCCAAACGTAGCCTGTCCGGTTTTGATCCTCGCCTCTAAATTACAACCAGCATCTCATTGGTTCTTGAAAACTCGTGCACGTCAGCGCGACGCGAATGAGAAAAAATTACGTATTTTCCGACTGAGGAGAGGCAGCGAAATAGCCCGGCCTCCTTTTACGCCCCCCCCCTTGTATTTTGAATGGGGGATTGTGACTATGGCGCGCGAATACTTAGGCATCTTAAACCTTCTCCCTAGTAAACTAGATATCGTTTCTTGCGGCTAGCTATTCTTTCTTCGCTCAGCTGTTCTATTTTCTATTGATCTCGACCTCAACTACCGTCTCGTCTACACTCGGATCGAACCTCAAGCTCGAACACGCGGTCCTCCTATAAGAGATTCGGGCCTTCTGTCATCATTGTAAACGTACTGCACCACGTGATTTTGAGAATGAGGTTTATGTAAAACCACTGTACTTTGGCTGCTTCGTCCACGTCTTGAAAAAAAATAACTTCCCAAGCCTAATTACGCGTACGAAACTATGCTCCTTGAACTGTTATGTTTCCAAAATATTAAAAAAAAAAATCCCTGCCAAAGTTAAAAGTTTAAGCGCACTAAGGCTAAATATTTTTTTTAAACAATGTTACATTTTTTTTTATTCGATGTACTCGAAGATAAAATTCCACGGGATCATGGAATAGAATAGGTTAATAACTATACGGAGAAAAAACCTCATCCAATCCAACGAATATCACCTGATATGGCTTATTTCAATTCCATCGCATTCCCCCCCATCGCTAAGCCTAATCACGATTATACCGTTGATTTCTTATCACAAAAAAACATTATTTTCGTTTTTGCAGGCAGAGTTTTTTGATCCCAGAGACTGTTTTTTATTTTTGCAAGATTAGCGGAAAAATGACACATCCCCTTATTTTAAAACATTTAAGCTCTGATAAACCCAATCTGATATCGATATGATATAGCAAAAAAAGTTGATTAAACTCGAAGTTAAAGTTGCGAAACTATAATGATAAATTTTCTCAGCTGTCAGTCGTAAAATTTATCTTCCACGGTCAAAGATTAGGCCTACCAGAGACGATTCTATCGACACTTTAGTGGCTTCAGTCTTAAAAAAAATTACCTGATATAACTTAAACATTCTAACTTCGAGATTATTCACTTTTGATAGCGCGTCTGCTTACGTAGTCGTGCATTTCGACAGAAAACTTAACGAACAAAACGAGACTTAAACCTAACTAAGCAATTTCACAGACAGATGTCAAAAACCTTTTTGTTTTAACTTTTAAAAAATGGGGGTCTAATTTATATAAAGTTAAATTCTTATCAACTAGGCAGCTTACCTTGCTGTAATTTTATAAAAGAAGAAAAACTTTTTTTTTCCGAAGGTCTCCGTCTGTTAAATCCCGACTAAATAGCGATAAAAGTTGAAGCTCGTCTACTCTTATAACTGGATGAGATAATAATTTTTCAAGATCAGTTTATTCTAGCGATTGTCAAGGTTATTTGAAAGTAGATGTTAAAATAGTTTAGCAGAACTTTAACCGAGGGTTAATGCCCAACCTTGACCATGCCACGGATCTTGTTTAATCACTGACACAAAAGGGGGTGGAGTATGGTATACTGTATGAAAAAAAAAATAGGGTTAACAGATTAGGCTTAACTACTGTTTGCGAAAGAAGGCGGGAAATAAAATTTTTGAAACAGCTGATTTGACAAACGAAATCGCGCGAGTTTCTCTCTCTCGCTCTCTCTGGAGTAGTAGCAGCGTGTTGTCATACGAAGTGCATTATACACTTGGAAGCGTGTGGCAGGCACTACCTACCCTAAATAGGCTTAGTCAAAAGCGCGCGCTTACCAAGCCAAATTCTCTGCCCTTGCCACTACATTGCCTTTATCTTGATAGAGAGAGGAAAAACGCGGGCATTGCCGACGCTAGAAAACGCACGTGCGCTTTCTCCCTTAAAGATTTTCTTCAAAGAAAGGCCGGTTTGCAATTAGGCTTAAGCTATTTCTTCTCAGGGATTGGTCAAGTTTTCCCTGACACAAACCAATCACTATGAAGGAAAAAAAAATAACAACAAATAAATAAATGAAAATTATGCGTAGACGGTGTAAGGGGGGATGTTCTTTAGAGCGATTTTGAGTCGAAAATGTTCTATGAGATTTTGTCGCCCGGGCCACTGTTAAGATTGGAGTATTTTACGGATGACCCCTTAAATTCAATTAAGAAACTGAAAGATAAAGTAGCCTGGAAAGCCAAATGTAAAAGAACCTTTTTTGATTCAAAATCAACTAAAGAACATCCCCCTTAATCTAAACACCCTGTACAATTTTTCGAATACGTGAAAAACAATGTTTTCGCGCCCAAATTAAGTCACATGAAGCCCACATCTGTGTTTTCAATTTCCTATTGAATTTCCATAAGGCAGCTGTGACTGTGTTCAACAGGCAGGCAAACACGGCCCGGGAAAATACTAAAATACTTTGAAGGGGAGCAAAATTACTTTCTTATTTATTTATCCGAACTTGAAACTGCAAATTTACAATTAATTAATCATTAATTATCTAGTATAAATTTTCTCCTTTTCATAGATTATTAGCGTATTTACAAATTAAATAAATCACACGCTATACTTAATATTCCAGGTTCTTTTTCTTTTTTTTTTGAACCACGCCCCCTAAACTCGCGTCAATTAATTAACAGCTTTTACAAAAGACATTTTTTTTTGCTGAAAAAGCTAAATTAATTATCTTAATTTTAATTTAGGCACAATATTAATATTCGTCGAAAAAACACGCGTGTGAAAAGAAACGTCGACGTTCTTCATTCAATGTAAATTTGCATACTAAGCTCGTGGGGGTTATTCCGGTTAACACGTGATCATTAAAATTAGGCTTAGCATTATATGGCAAATATATATATATATTTATTGGAATGTTTTAAATTATTAGCGAGCTCGTAGCTCTGTATGGCACATTTAAAAATTACACGGTAAATACGTCGAAAATGATGATTTTCTTTTGCTTGTTATATTATATTTTTTTTTTGGACGTTTACACTTAAGTTCCGGCTCCCCCTTTCCCGCCAAAATTCCAACCAATGAAAATTATTATAATATTTTCAAATTTAATTTAAACTATATTATGTATTAACCTTCTAAATACACGTTTCCAATTTTAGGAACTTAAAAATATTTGGTCAAACAGTTAAATTCATTTGAATCCCGCCGCCAAAAAATTGTACCTAATACTGTAATGAGTTTCATATTTTCCCGCCAAATTATGAAACTAAGCCTAATTTTCAACATTAGAAAGACTAAAAGGCTTTTAAGAGTGTTTACCCCCCCTGTTAATTAAATTTAGGAACTGAAAAGTCAATTTCTAACCAATCACGGAATAGGACTGATCATAGAAATTTCCCGCCAAAATCAACTCGTCAGTGAACTTCCGCTTAACTGCAATTAAAAACGAATGCACCGAGCAGGGCCTTAAATCTTTTCGTAAACCGACTGCCTCGCTAAAAGAGCGGAACCATTTGGTTGTACCAGTATATAATTAGCACAAAAATAAATGAAAATTGAGCAAAAAACGCCTGCATGACGAAGCAATTTCTGATGTGCTTTTAAATATGGCGCTGAGACCTAAATTTCTTTAGTATTTATTTTTATCGGAGCTCTATCAGCGGACATCTAAAACCTACCGGGTTATTTACACCGAATATTTACAAACCAGAGCACGAGAAAAATATTAATCACGTGTCGTGTTGTTTGGTTTTAATTACGATACTTAAAATTTCAATAATCGCTAAGCCTAATTTGAAAAAACAAGGGGGTTAGGATTTAAATATCTACGTAACAATCTCAACAAGGATAGTTGATGTCTGGTTTTTGAAAATTCCTTCAATTTCAAAATATTTTATACCAAAAACGATTTTTGTTATGATTATTATTTCGTTTTAAATTTTAAATATTAGTCCAAATTGAAATTGCTATTGGCACGAAAAACAACGTTTTTTTAATACCAGGTTGGCTTGGGTGCCCAAAAGTTAAAATTAGTCAGTGCTTAATTAGTTTATTCTAGAATGAGTGGCCGCCTGAGCGTGGATGATTAATTTTATAAGCTAGGATAATTGGTCAAACGCGTTTTCGTCTAAACTTTGAAGCCAATTAAAAATCATCATATTTCTCTCGTACTTGGTCAAGGGTTTCCCCTTGTCCCTTTCGATGTCCTTAACGGTCAAACTAAGGGTTTTGTTCGCGCCCCTAAAGCTTAAGGAAGAAATGCCAAGCTCCTTCGACAAGCTACTACGATCCAAATCGCTCGATATGCGCATGCGCGGCGTCTTTTCCACCGGCGCCGTCACCTGGTTATTCGCCGTCGCGGTCACCTTAGCAGGCGCCACCGAATTACCAGAGGCGTCGCCTTGCGTGGTGGTCTTAGGCTGGACCGGCACAACCGTAGCCGGTGTTGCCGTCCCGCTAGATTTTGCAGTCGTTGAAGACGTTTGAGATTCAGCCGGAGCCGGAGTTTGCTCCCTCGAGTCGATGGTCAACTCGCTCTGGGTCAAACGTTCCAGGGCCTTGTACGTAGAGAGAACCCGGCGCCGGATATACATTTGCCGAATTTTCTTGTTAACCGATCTAACCAATTTCCAGTAAGTGTAAGTGAAGGACGAGCGGTTAGTTGGCTCGAGAAGGTTTACCTGATGAAATCAGCGGCGGTAATGGCGGGCGACTCCCCGCTTAGGTGTCCAGGGTGAGCCTGAGGGGAGGGAAGCTGCGAAGTGGAAGAGATATCACCAACGGCGACCCACGTGGAACAGGAGCGCGAAGTGCAGTCGAGACGGGCCTGGACGGGCAATGTGAATCGACTCCAACCGGTCAAGGCCACCTCGGAGACCGACAACCGAAGATTGTCGGGGTCTATGGCGATATTATTGATGTCCGAGGTGCTGAAACTCTTCATTAGACCCAGCACCGAGGACAAAGCGCGGCAACTACGAATGGCTTCCGTTTCCTCCTCGAATAAGATGTCGCCCGACAATGGGCGCCGTTGATTACCACCCCCGCCACCACCGTATGATTCATTTGGAACCTGCAATCGCCCACCACACCACGATCGGTTATCTTTACGACAAGTTAACCCGTCTCACTCCCTAGTTGGAGGAGGGGAACCGAAAGGAAGTTGAAGCGAAAAATGTCTCTCACCTGAAGCAAACTATTTCTGCTGCCTCTTTGGCTACCTCTGGCACTGCCGATGGTCCAGTTGCCTCGTTCGAGGAAATTTTGCGGGCTGCGTCTCAGGGGATCGTCTACGGAATGGCGGTGGTGCTGATGATGGTGCGGATGGTCTTCACTGCTGCTGCGAGGTCTTTGCACCGTAAACCTCAAGCGGCTGACCTCCGAGCCCAAACTGGACAAGGACATGAGGGAGAGGTCCGTGGCGAAAGATTCGTGGCTGGGAGAACGGGCGATACCCGTTCCCGCCGGCTGACCCGTTGACTGAAGAGGAATTGTTGGTAACGACAAGTTCTCCGCGTCACCTTTCGGCATATCGCGAGATATTCCGAGGTGGTAGTATTCAGTTAGTCGCCAAGATTCATTTTAATCCTAAAAACACGTAATAAAAACTTCTTTTTAAATTGAATCCCCGTATTTAAAACACATTTCCCCCATTTCTCATCGTGACGGTTCGCATTTCTTCAAACATCCACAAGTCACGTGACGTTTCAACCAACCATGCAAAAAAGTCGACGTTCAGGAAGGAAATGGACATTTCTTTTTACCGGCGAGTCTCGTATGCCTGTCCCTGGCAAACCCCTCTACCTTATCTCCGCAGATTTAAGGCTAAATCCATATAACGCCCAGGAAAAGGGGAACATCCAATGGGGATGGGGCACTAACCCACGTAGAGGAAAAATAAAAGGGATTCTGAATGATGATGAAAACATCTTTGGCAAACGGTCTACAAACATAACGGGGAAGCGCGCCGGCGAACCCCTGGAGGTCTCTCTTTTCCGAAGTACATCCCAAAAATGTTGATTTACAAGCGCATATAGGAGTATATATGATTATCGATTAAAAAATCCCTCTACTCGCTAAGCCTAACGCGGTTTTTACCTCTGTTTTAATAAAAACACAAGGAACTTTCAACTTTAAATGTCAAGAATTTTGCCACCCCCCGCTCAAACAGAGCGATTTTTTAAAAAACGTCTATACTAAATCGATAAATCGGCTTCTTGGAGATCTACTACGTCATCCTTTACATAACCTAATCTAGCGACTAGGGAAATGATAAAGGCCTAATATATTCAATCTCGCATTCCGAGTGGTTGCCTCCTTTCCAGACTAATCTATTAAATCTCGTTAAATAAAGGCCAGCTTATTTAACCCTAGACAACACCCCCTCTCCCTCACTCTCTCCTATGCATTTCTACAGATACACCGTTATTCCCTAAGCCTATCTAAAGATTTTTTAATAGAAAAATACGTCTTTACTACTCACATTTCAAGAGATTTTGAATCCAAATGGCATTTGGAATGATTAGATTTGGATTAAATTATGGGATATAAATGAGAGAACGTTTTGTCGCGGTTTTTCTACGACCCGGATATTATCGGAACGTTTTCGGCCATCGTTCGGTGCGTTCAGACGGTTGTAATCTTGCCCCAACCTCCGAGGCTGGACTGAGTAGCAGAAAACGGAGGGGCAGTGTGCGATAGAAAACGGTGCTATATGTAGCTAGAGAGCCAAAATTAGCATATTTATTCGGCAAGGCGCGAAAAAACAAATTTGGACGGTACTAAGCCCCAAACCGTTACTTTCTCACTAGATTTTTATCTTAATTTATGCACTTTTGGTTTCGACTATGGTTTCAGTTCCCGCCTGATTATTTAAATCATGAAGGATAGAGTGTTTAAAAGATTTATGATCGATTTATTTTTCGATGACACTCGAGATCGGTGATAATATTTTGTCACCCCCGTTTCAAATGCTTGTCTAAAAGTCTAGTCCGCCTCTCTCTCTCTCTTTTGCGCTATGGATTGATTTTAGAGTGAACAAAATTGAGATTTTTGGCACCGTTACAAAATATTAACCGTTAAAGCTACACTGTTACATACCGTAGTTGTAGTTAAGGGTTTGCAAAATAATAATTTTAGTTTAAATGTTAAAAATGTCAGGAATGTTTCAAAAAAGGCTTAATTTTTAATTCGTATACACTAATGTATTGCGGGTAGAACACTTCTACAGGGGCCCATAGATAATACATAGGCTTACAAGCCCCTGCAAGTTGGCTTCATTTTCAAAAACATGTTAAAAAGCAAATAGATTTTTCTAACTTAAATATTTGAGTTAATTATGAGTTAGAAACAGCTTTAATTATGTTTAATATAATTTTATTCCTCATTGATTGTAACATTTAATTGAAATGTTAGTAACCGGCTTGTTTTACGCGTGACCAGGTTTAGGGCTGAACATCATCGCCATCTATGCATCCCTAAAAAAGCAGACGACTCCAACTTCCCGATTGCACCATCGAATGATCGGAGCGTGACTCGTTATTATGACATTTAGGTTTAAATGACATAAATATTTCTCAATTTCGGCGTTCGATAGTTAAAAATTAAAATTTTAAACCCAGGAATTAATGTAAGCTAAAATTTTGCAACCCGATATTTGTAAATAAGAGCTACTGACACGCTTTAGCAATTCTTAAACCAAGGCTTAGTGAAAATGGCTAGTAAAGACGCGAAAGATCCTGATACTAAAACTGAAAGCGATACTACTAAGTGTTCTAAAAGCACTTACGAACCCGTTGCCAAAGTTAAAGAGGGTCAAAAGATAAAATCTAACGAGGATATTGTAAATGAAATAACCAAAGATTTAGAACATACTATGATAAATGAAGCCGCGATGTCCATGCCAAGTGAGGTCTCTAATGGGGAAGATGCAAAGGAAATTCCTGACCCTTTAGCTGAGGAAACTGAAGACACTGAGAGTGAGGAGGAATTCTTCAGTGACGTAGATGACGAGGATCTTAAAGAAAAAGAAATAAGTTTAACAGAAGAAGATAAAATTGTAGGCTTTATTTTATATGATAGACATAGCTAAGCCTAATTAATTTATATCTTCTTATCTTTAGTTGAGGAAAGATGAGGCTCACAGATTAAAGGAAGAAGGGAACAAAATGTTTAAGGAAAAAAATTTCAAAGAGGCCCTGACCTTCTACACAAACGCTCTCAAAACATGCCCATTAAGTTATACTAACGAAAGATCCATAATGTATTCAAATAGAGCAGCATGTAGAGTGAAACTAGTAAGTCTTTACTTACCTGACCTATTAATTAACCTAATTAAAACTTAACTTATTATAGGAGAAAAAAGATGAAGCTATTATGGACTGCTCCAAAGCCCTTGAACTAAACCCTAATTATTTAAAAGCCGTTTTACGTAGAGCTCAACTATATAGGGAAGCTGAAAAACTAGATGAATCATTAGCCGATTATCAAAGAGTTTTGGAATTGGATCCTAATATTCTAGAAGCCAGACAAGCTGTATTAGTAAGAGATATAATTTCAACACTAAGCCTGTAACGACCACCGCCAGATGGCGCCAGGTACCGTTTGTGACCCGAACTTTGACCCCACACGTACCCGCTTAGATAGTATATAAGGCCGGGTCAACCTTCAGTTAGGCGCGGCATGGATTAGACGCAGTTAGCGGTATCCGGCCGCAGTGATGGGCATTTTCCTGATTTTTCATTTTCTCACGCTCACGCTCACGAGTATTTACTCAGAGAGTAGGAGCTCTCAGCTCTCGCTCACTTTTGGTTTTGCGAAAAAGAGTAGCTACTCTTCTCCGCTTTCTTTTACAATATATTTGTCATAGCCTCTCCTCTCATAAAATAATATGTGCGTGTTCTCCAAGATGGCGCTGCTCTCTGCTCAATTACTCTAGTAAATAAATGGCACAAAAAGCTCTCGCCTCACACTGACACAAAAAAATATGGCGAGCTCACAGTGCTCTCCGCTCTTCCATAAACCAAGTCCGTCAGCTCTCAATTATTGGGCACATTTCCACAAGGAATTTATGGGTTTCATCTCATCTCATTTCAACTGGTTTTTTCGATACTCGAAGCTCACCTCTCTTTATGGTTTTTGTGAACTCAATAGCTTATGACGCTCATCTCATATTTCGCTCTCAATTCAATACCAAATATCATCTCATTAAAATTTTAAGGCTTCTCTTTTTTTTCTTTTCATTTATTTCTGGAGTTCTTCATATATTTTACCGCTCGACTCATTGTCAAAGCTCATATTAATGAGCTCTTTTCAAAGCTCATCTCATCTCATTTTAAAATTGTAATCGTGTTGGTACTCTTCTCAATTAAAAATTTGAACAGTATAACTAGAAATGTGAGTCGGTAATTTACCGTCCGTAAATTACCGGTAATTTACCAAATACCGCATAAATTACCGTTTTATATCTTACCATAATTTTACAATGGTAATTTACCGGTAAATTACCGTGGTAAATTACCAAACATTTTAATTGCGCCTTAACACTTCATTTTACACTTAAGCGATCAATTATTTCTGTGCTTACTTGCAAAATGACTCACTAGGCGCTACTCGCTAGCCAGTACTTACAAAGTTGCACTACAAATTAGTCTTTTAATAAATATTTAGTTAGAGTTCAGATTAGAAAGGCCACGGCTGCCGTCTTGGTAGCAAAAGCCGCAAATACGTGTAAAGCAGTCAAGATAGTGCTCACAATTAAACGTTGTATAAAGTAATGGATTGTAAGTAAGGGGCAATATAAATTACCAAAAATTACCGGCTGAACGGTAATTTTTGTTTTCCCTAAATTTCAATCGGTAAATTACCGGTAATTTATCGGTAATTTACCCGGTAAATTACCGTTTTTAAAAATTACGGTAATTTCACATCTCTAAGTATAACCGCCTGTTGTATCTCATTTATGAAATTCTCTATGTACCACCATTCATCTCATCTCATTTATGATATTATTATGTCTAAAATTTTCCCCAAACTGTTTTCCGTCTTTTTTGCTTATTACTTTTTATAATTACTTCCGATAAGTCTCTCATAAACGAAAGACTAATCAACATTTCTAACTTTTCCCATGGTTTTGCGGGAAATTGGGGTCAATATTTTATGGCCCATATATCTCAGTAACATAATTGCAGACCCCAATATCTCGAACACAGCATTTAATTTATGGCGGACAAATCAGTAACACCCTGTATAAGCCTTCATTTAACACTGAAAATTACTTTCCTGCCTTAATCAAGTGTGGGAATGAGAATTTTGAACCAAAGTATTCAGTACTCCTAGGAATCTGGAGTTCCAATTACAGGGACACTCACCTAAACCTCATCTCTTGAAGCCGCAAAATAGTTCCCTCACCAAAGACCCATTTTTCGGAGTTCCAAGTCATTGCCACTCACAAAAATATCATTTCTTGGAGGTCCAAATTTATTTTTACTCGCCACAAACTCATCTCTTGGAGCTCCGAACAATTGCTGCTCACCAAAACCTCATCTCTGAGAGCTCCAAATATTGCTGCTCAGCAAAATTTCATCTCTTGGAGCTCCAAAAAATTTCTGTTCCCCCGTTAATCATTTCATGCAGTTGCAAATAATAGCAGCTCACGTTAAACTCAACTCATTGAGCCATTAATAATTGTAGCAAAGGAAAATCTCATATCTCGGGTGTACAAAAGAAATACCGCTCACAAGAGTTCACCTATTCTGGTTTTAAATATTTGGCACTCATCTTCAACTCAACTCCAGGAGTTCTCAAACATTTGGACTCGTCGCAACTCATCTCTTGGAACTCCAAAAAATAGCACTCTCATCTCCAACTCCGTTCCATTATGAAATTTTACCCCTCTCCTCTCACGCTCCTCTCACATGTAGAAAAAAACTATCTACTCATCTCTCAAAATACTCCTAGTGAGCGGAGCTTTAAGGAGCGCGCCCATCACTGTATCCGGGTCACGGAGATGGACAACACATCCCCATAGGAATAAGGGAGTTCAATGTTATGAATAAAGGATATACTAAAGGACGTAAAGTATTCTTTAATTATTACCTATTGGCCTTTATAGCACGATGTATGCTCTACCCCGCGAATTAGCTTAAAAGTACGGATCGTAGAAATTGGTTCGTTACATATGGTGGCCCATGGGGGGAACGTCATTAAGCCTCGGCGAACGTAATTAATTACCGCTGTCTACGTTTTACCGTACCGGACTTTACCGTAATTGCCGTCCTTCTAGCTAAGCCTAGTTTGTGCCTAACTCGCCTACTCCCCTTACGTTCAACAAGTGAGGGCCGATTTACGCGTGGCTCGTGTTCATCCACTAGCTTTTGACGTTTCACTTGCGGGATACAACGCAGTACACACCTCCTCATACTGGGGGAAGAATGACTATGACGACGGAACCTGCATTATTGGGCGAGGAAGCCTATAACGTTATGGACTATATTCCTATGATGTTCGTCCTTGGTTATGCGATACGTCAATTCCTTACGTATCAATCTCACGATGTATTGGTGGAATTGAGGAGACGGTGGAAAAGCTATGCCCCCGTCCCGGCTCCAACGAAAGCCATAGGATCGATCTCAGGTCCGGGGGAATGCCCGTACTGTCACCATGTCCTCAATCCCTCAACAGTGGGCGCCGTGTCTACAGGAATATTGAGCCCCACTGCCTTAGCCAGTAAGCCAGCGGCTCAACTGACAGACCAGCCACTTCTAACTACGGTGCCAACCAATGGAAGTTTAGCCTCAAAGAAGCCGATCAAGTCTCCACAAAAGGACGTGAGTACAAAAACTAGCATGTTACAAGTACCTTCCGCCCCTAAGCAAGCAGCAAAGGCCCTGCGCAAACAACTCCGGGTCGTTTTGGAGGAATATCACCGGTCCCTTTCATCAATGGTGTCTAATGCATCGGAACTCCTGGGGAAGTCAGCACTTTCCGACATCGGAGGATTTCGTCAGCATAATAGGGACCGAATACCTTACCACAACCTGAACCGCCGGAGGAGTTGCCTACATCGCAGGCTGCCGAATGCAGAACCACGGAAGGACTTGTATTCCAAGGGTCCGTTACCCTCCTTCGAAGGGGGGCCGTGTCAAGCGCCCTGGAAGCAGCATCGACAGCGGCAGTATGTTGCTCGAGTACCGTCCAAGAAGCCGACGTGTTATACGCAAGCCCGACAGACGATAACGGATGTTCGCATAGTATCCCAAGCGATACAGGCTCGAGGAGAGACGTTGGAGTCGATAAGAACATGGATGTCGACCAATTTTTAAAAACTCAATCACTATACTACATTTTAAATTCTAAACTAGTTTTGTTACTTGAAATTATATTTTGTTATATTTATTATCATTAACGATTGTAACCTTTTAAAAGTATTTATGTATACTTATCCTATGGGAATGTGTTGGGGGGAATATGTAACGACCACCGCCAGATGGCGCCAGGTACCGTTTGTGACCCGAACTTTGACCCCACACGTACCCGCTTAGATAGTATATAAGGCCGGGTCAACCTTCAGTTAGGCGCGGCATGGATTAGACGCAGTTAGCGGTATCCGGGTCACGGAGATGGACAACACATCCCCATAGGAATAAGGGAGTTCAATGTTATGAATAAAGGATATACTAAAGGACGTAAAGTATTCTTTAATTATTACCTATTGGCCTTTATAGCACGATGTATGCTCTACCCCGCGAATTAGCTTAAAAGTACGGATCGTAGAAATTGGTTCGTTACAAGCCTATTGAAATAGAGAATAGACCAAAAATAAATTTAACTAAATAAATATTTATTTTAAACAGACTTTGCCAGAAGAAATAAAAGATCGGAATGAAAAACTGAAGACTGAAATGCTGGGAAAACTAAAAGAATTAGGAAATATGGTTTTAAAACCATTTGGTTTATCCACTAATAACTTTAATTTGATTCAAGACCCGAATTCTGGAGGATATAGCATCAATTTTCAACAAAACGCGCCCCCTCCTTAAAAAATAGCCCATTTTGTAAAATAAAAAAAAGTATAATTGATATTATTGTATGAAAATGAATAAAATCTGTAAATTAACTAGCAAAAATAGATCATTTAATTAATTTAAGTTACATTAAATTTTATAAACAAATTGTGGCATAATTTTGTGGATGTATATTTATAACTTTTCAAGTTCAATTCATTTCTCAGGGTGGCGTACCAACACCACCTGCAAGCTCAAAAACAGCTTGAGATACTGCCTTCGCTAGAGCATCCGCGTCAGCCTATAATTTTAATTAATTAAATCAATTAATTAATTAAATTGTGTTCCCCTTCATTAATTACAAAGATAGGTCTCACTTGTGATGCAGCTTCAGCATAAATTCTAATAATATCTTCAGTTCCAGATGGTCTAACAAAAGACCTTCCATCTTTGTAACCACTTACTAATTGGTCTATTTTTTCTTGTAAACCAGGAGGGGTGACGCATTTTCTTTCAGCATCAGTTGTAGAAATAGCGGACCGGTCTTTAACAGTGACTTTAACTTGTCTATTGGGTAGATCTCTATACATTTCATCCCAGTTTTTAACAGACCACTTATTGAAACGTAAAACAGTTTCTACTAATAACATATCCGAAATGGCATCACCAACAGTCTGAAATTATAATTAAAAATATATATTCATTTTCCCTCGTTTAAGTTGAACCCAAATTAATTTGAAGTTGAACCAACTTGGTTTATGACGTCAATAACGTCTAAAAGAGTTTTAGCAGCTTCAATTTGTGGTCCACTGGAAAAAACACTAAATTATAATTAATAATTAAAGGTAACTGTCCTTAATTGATGACTTACTCGGAACCTTTAGATAATTCTGTAATTTGGTTGATGGCATTGTCACTAAAGACAACAGTACCATGGCCATTTGCTTCAAAATAGACACCAATGTCGGCCTCTTGGGCTCGATGGTGTAAATGTTTCACACCAGTTGGTACAAAAGCCACCGGAACTTTCTAAAATAATTAGCTTCAATAATACGTATCTTTCAGACTAGGAGGATTGATACCATTTACACCAGGAGACCAGGCTCTTTGGTGCTGCATTTTGTTCACCAAGCACCCTGACCTCCTGGTGTAAATGGTATCAATCCTCCTAGTCTCCGAACAATGTATCTTTTTTCAAGTTCGCTTCCTAATTCTTTACCAATTCTTCAGTGATATATTTAGTAGAATTGCCATTAGCATAAGCAGTTTGCACAACCACAACATCCAATGAAAGACCAGTTTTGTAAAGTAAATCTTGAAGAAACTTCATGAATAAGGCTGATATTTTGTCACCATCGAGCATATGAAATTTTTCATGGCCATCAAGATAAAAATAAATAATTCTATCGGCATCCCCGTCAAAGGATAGGCACCGGTCATAAGGAGATGATTTTAAACCTTCTGGGGGTTTTTGAGCAATTTTAACGTAATCTGCACCACACTATTTGTACAAAATTTATAACATAATTATTTAACTAATTATATAAAATTAGCTAAACTTAACTAACCAAATAGTTAAGTTTTCCAGAAGACCCATCATTAAATAACTCAATCTCTAAATGATCTTTAATTTTTTCTTTTAGCAGTTTAGCCTTATTGGCTCCGATACCGTTAGCACCATCAATTAAAACTTTGGGTGTGTAATTCCCCTCAACAGGAGCTTTAAGGCACAAATTATGGAATGCAGTGCATATTTTTGTAAAGTATCCTTCTTCCGTTGGTTGGCCATATTTTCCATCAGTATTAGTACAACGAACCATATAATGAAGTTGGGGTGTTGCTAATAACCCAAAATCTATCGCTTCAGCATTTAAGGCCTTGGTGCCATCTAAAACAGCTTTAACTAACGCTGGACTGCTTGGTCTCGTATCGCATGCAACATAAACTACAGATTTTTCGCTTAAACCAATATAATATTCCTTCACAATTTTCTCTAATGTCATTGGAATGTCTTCATCACTGGTTTTTTTTTAAATATTATTAAGTTTGTCTCTTTAAAATTAGGCCTAAATTAACTTACGATACATTCGCCAGTAAGGTTGCACTCTTTTCCCACGCTGTCTCTAACATTTCACCCATAGGGTCAATTAATTTTAAACCATTATCTTCCTCAGGATTATGGGAAGCAGTGATCATTACACCGATAGCTGCACCATTTACTGACATGGAACGTAAAGCTGCCACTAAACCCATACGAAATACAACAGAATCCAGATCAGAAGCCCTAGAAATTATATAAATATGTTAGTTTGTTTAATTTACGACATTAAACATTTTGGGAGTCATTTGGAGAGAGCAGGTTTGGTTGGCCTAGAAAAACTTACTTGGTTCTAAATCCAGCGGTTCCATATTGTATTTCTTTATCGATAATTTTAGGGTGAAGACTCGCACCTTTGTTTAAAGCGTCTAAAAGCTTAGAAATCATCTTTAAATTTTAGTTTAAATAGTAATTATCGAACAAATAAAATAGAAATAGCAATAAATATCTCGGTTGTCAACTTGTCAAGGTCCCCAAAAAGGAATGACAGACGAACACGAAGCCACAAGCGGTTTGACTGGTTTGAGTTTTTTGAAAGCAGACGACGTAACTCAGGTTATCGGCGATGGGTTTGTTACAGGAGCTTGGAGGAATTAGGTGAGATGGAGTGTAAATGTTTTCCCAACATCCTCGGTGTTTTGGTAGAGTCATATAGTACATAAACGTCAACGATGGCCTATGTGTCTTAATATAGGCTAATTGATGAGAACAAGTTTCTTTTTTTAAATGGGAGACTTTCATTGCCGCATATTGCGCACAAACATTTCTACTCCATCTCACTTCTCTGCTCCAAGACAGAAATTGAAGTCTCGTTACTCGCGTAATGATCAATTTAATGCGCGATTTTGTAAATAGACATTTAGGCCTACGAAATCCGAACAAGCGATGCTTTTTAGGAAAATTTAGCTAGAGTTATCTCAGAAGGCATAATGTGACGTCTCCCATGCCATTTGTTCACAAAAAAAAACCGGTATTGGTTAATTTCAAAGGGAAGATGACACTTTGCGGAGAAGCAAACCACAATGGCATGAGCAAGGCGTATTAATATTTTAGCATATCATGGCTATGCTGGGAGTGTGGCGCACTCCAGTAAGCCAAGATTCTGTTCAACAAAGATTGAGGGAAAAGGACACATGGCGGCACTCCCACCATATATTCACCGCCTGTCCCGTGTCCATAACACGTACCCTTCCGTCACCACCCAAGTAAACTTCCTGACCAGTCACATTCAATTACATCCGAAATAATCGCATCCTGGCCGAGATTGTTACGGCTTAACGACATAGCAACGCTATGCAATAACACGACAGGTCTGCGAACTTTGTCGCCCTGTTACCTAGAAAAAACACAAACACACAAAAATATCATGGCCATGCTAAATTTCACAGCACAGACGAGTTGGTGAAAAAAATGTATTCCACTGTTCTCGGCTCTTAAAATGGTTTCTTAGCTCATCCTTTTCAAAATTACAAAGTCTGTTACTCAATGATGAATTCTGGATGTTTTATTAGTTTTCTTTGAAACCATTCCATTGAAGGCCGAAGGAAACGACCGAAGTACAAATCTTACTCTATCGAATTTAGATTTAATGACATAACAATCGCCGCGAAAAAAAAAATCAAAACAAAATTGAAAAATTTATAACACCCCTATTGAAAAAGATGTTTAACAAATTAGACTGGCGAGCTATAATCAATTTAAGTTACTCTTTCTTTGCGACACGTAACCAAAGCGTGGTCCTTAACCGAGCGTTAGTCTGACCGCGGGCCCAAGCGTGGTTGCGAATGATTTAGGGAAGGGAATCTGTCACACCATCCGTAGATCCTCCCCATTGCCGTCAATTGGCCATTTTGGCAACTCTATTCTCCGCAAACTTAACTTTTTGTAGCGAGTGGTATGAGAGATAAAATGTTAAACAAATTCTTCTCAAAAGGATATGTCACGACCCTGACAGTTTTCAAGTGGCGACTGCCGGAGTTAAATTATTAATGGGGGAAGAAGAGTTAAGTGGAACAAAACTTATACACGCTCCCAAAAAAACACAGAGACAATTTTAGAATCGCGTAGGACAAGTATTTAGAAAAGTCGCTCTTTGAAAAACAACGATGTTGCGACAAGTTTTAAGCGTTTTCTTGGTCCTCGCCTTATATTCGAGTAAATTAAAGTTAAAATGAATTAATTACTATTTTAATAACTGTTGTTCGATTACAGTAGAGGATACGGAGTGTAGTACCATAGCTGGTGCAACTGGTAGCAAAGCTATGGCGCAACTGAGGAAAGATTTGTTAAGAGATTACGATCCATTCAGTCGACCGTGCAAATCTAATTCCGATAATACCACTGTTAAAGTTGGAATGACTTTAACCATTATTACGGGATTGGTATGGCTAATTAGTATTAATTTAACAGCGTATGTATTGATTAAGTTTTATTCTTACAGGATGAAAAGGAAGCCTTTATTCATTTCGATTCTTTCATAAAAATGGTAAGATACGTAGTTCATATTAATTTCACGGAAACGTAAATTCTCGTTTTACAGACCTGGTACGATTCGTCTCTGCGATGGGACCCAGCGTCATATGACGGTATCGAAGTCCTTCACGTACCACCGAACGAAGTTTGGAAACCTGACCTCGCCTTTTATCAAGGGTAATTAACAACTTTGGTATTGGTATTCGAAGATTTTACCAAATCGACGTTTATCGTCTTGCAGACAAGGAAGTGATCTTCTACCCATCAAATCGAGGGCACCCTTGCTAGTCTATAGTTCGGGCATCGTTTTGTGGGTACCACCAGTTTCGGTTAAGTCCATGTGTGGCAATTTCGATTACCGTCAATTTCCGTACGACGAGCAGACCTGCAGGGTCTCCATCGGTTCTTGGACGCACAGCGGCTTCAAAATTGACCTTCAACCCGAGTTGGCGGACGTTAAGGATGCCTTGCACGATGATAACCCAACTTGGAAGTTCAAGGGAAAGACCGTTGACCGAGAAACCAAGTACTACGACTGTTGTCCTGGCGAACCTTATATCACAATCAATTTCAACATAACCATGGCTCGATTAGGTACAAGATACTGCTCAGAAAGGTTTTGGTCTTTGATGTTAAACAAGGCGTTATTTAGGTTCTGAAGGGCATGTATCAACTACTATGGTCAGGAACACACTCTTAGTACTTGTCCTCGCAATGTTTTGGGTTCCAGCGACGGAAGGTGGTCGTAAATTATTGCCTGGGTTCGTGGCCCTAATGGGCCACATTGGTCTTTTAATTCTAACTACGTTGGTGGCGCCAAGTTTGAAGGCTCTTCCATACGCTGGTAAGTAGTCGAAACCCTGTACGAAAAACCATCTCCACCTTTTCTTACATTTCTTTCAGTCTTACCTTTAAAACTGTCGGTTATCTTCACGTCGGCCGCTGTTCTAATTGAACTACTGGTTCTGTCAATTGTCAATTTGAGTGTCGATTGCCCATCATTATCGGCACTCGGTTCCCTGATCAATTCGAAGGCGATCAAAATCCTAGTGGTCAATTCTTGCCGACCAGGTGACGGATCGAACCGTGGTCCATCAATGATGGAGGGCAAAAGTAGCGGCGACTTCAAAAACTGGCCGCTGGTTGCCACTCTGATTGACCGCGTTTCTTTCTTGATTTTCCTCGTATTTTTCGTAGTCATTTGCGCTATTTGGTAGAGTTGTTCTTAACAACAACTCGACCGTATTTTTTAGTTCAATACTTTACTTTAATCATATTTTTCAAAATTTTTAAATATAAATGATGTATTTTTCAGTAAATAAACGTGAAGTTTTTTTTCTATTTCTTCAAACGTACTCTATCACTTTCCGTTAATTGTAAATGCATTTGGTAATGTAGGAAGTTTCAGTACACTTAATATTTTGACTCAAAAGGTCGCGATCAATTAAGTAAGCCAACTCTTTAAATTAGTTATCTATACCGGAGTTGATATTTAGTTAATTAGTTGAACCAAGGATACTTTAAATTTCTGGGAACAATATACTAAGTAAGGGAAATAAGTAGCTCGAAGCTGGTCTCTATATAGAAACTTTTTTAAATTTAAAATTTCATTGTAAATTCAATTTAAAAATAAATCAAGTTCTGACTAGCGCAAAGTAGCAGCGCGGGAAATAGCTCGTGAGTAAAGAATGATGATTATTTCCCGGAAATGGTAGGAAATCAGTGAAATCTAGACAGGCAAGAGTGGCGCCGCCGAGGAAGTAACGAATGCAAAAATCATTGGAATCGATGCAAAGAAAAAAAAATTCTACGAAAATCTCGCCTCTCGATACTATCGAGGAAAATTAATAAACTAGATGGATGAATTTATTCAATTCCTCTATGAAATCCTTAATTTTCATTTGGAAAAAGATTTTATCACTCGACGCTCTACTTTGAAAAATTCGTTATCCTTGAATTACAGAGATATACAATATTCTTGTAACGATTTAATGTATTCGTGATGAAACGAATATTATTGTGTTCCGTTAGATCCGTGATCCAACGCGATCGAAACATCTATCGTTCGAAAGCAATCTCGATAAAACGCGCGGAAAAACTCCCTCCTTTTTGGGCAGTATACAGCTTTTTTAAGTCTTCTCTATCTAGTATTTGATGTATGCATCTTTTCCAGGAATAAACAAACACAAATACGTGGAAAAACAACACAACTTTTCAATTTCCGTCGCCCTATATAGAGTATAAGAAACATTAAACCCTATTAAACTTCCCTCTATACCCGCAAAGTTTGCGTCATTTCCTAATTGAAGAGGAAGTGAACTGCAGGTCTAAACTATTTTCTAGAAAGTTAAATAACATTAAATGAGATAATTTGGGTCCAAATCGGTCCACAATTAAGGAAGGTTTTGTTGACTAACGGTATGATTTATTACGACATTACTTAATAGTTATAACAAAAGTTTTTAAGATTTTGTCCATAAGTATGACACTCTTCCTATACTAGCTAGACTTACAGCTCGAGCTAGTCCGAGAATGACAAGCGAGAATTGACTATACAGTCGGTTTTACAGTCCATCTTCCTATTTAGTCTGCATTACTAAGCCTATGACAGCGCCTCACCAGGCGTCGCTTTACGAGAATCTATGACCTAAGTCACTTCATGACAAGCTCCAGTTTGTAACCAGTGTCAAACTTATGGAACATATCTTATTAACTTATGGTTATAATAACTTGCCAATTTCGACGAATTTGGTTAAATTTTGTAACCAGAAACATTCACTAAAGTCAACCTTAAAAATTAAAAACAAAAAAAGAGCTGGAATCATATTGAATAGAAAACGTAATTAAAAATGACCCATCATTCTAAATGCCTAAATGCTCTAAATAGTTTCTAATATCCGTTGATAACAAAACAACTCGATTGGATTCTGTACTTTGGTATGTACAAAAATAGCACCACCACAAGCTAGTTTTAAACCATTACTCGGAGTCCAAAACGCTTTTTGATTGGCTAGTTTCGAAATCAGAGTGTCGGGTGCGTGAGTAGGGTTGATAAAAATGGCGCGCGCCGGGGATTCTCGCGCCTAAACTATAATACCAAAAGCAAATTAACAACGATGTTATCAAATAAAATGAAAAGGAAGTGTCTTGGGAAAAAACACAAGGGGAATCATTCTCTCCCGGTCTAAACCGAAAGTGGGCGGGTTCTCTAGTAAGTTCATGACGCTTGGTCATAGTGACGTCAATAAAAGGGATGTTATACAAGCTCCTCCCACATCTTTAAGGATCTTCGCGGGATTACAAGAGTTTTCTGTTTGGATTCTATGTTTTCTTGATTCAACTGAATTGGTCAGTACTTTAAGCGCAATGCGAGGCTTCAAAAATTCATGATACTTCACCCAAATTCAAGTAATTTCGAGCGTAACCTTACAAGGATTCAGAAACATTCATACACCCGACTTATCCAAGCTCCTCCTACTCCTGCATCTCTAATTATCATTGAGGGACCAACTGTCGCTTCTATAATTTCCTATAAGTATGCGTAAGTACAGTAAATCCTCATAGATAGAACCAATAGAGGAAACTGTATCTTCTTCCTTGTCTATCCCGTATTGGTTCACACAGAGAAGGTCAGTCATAAATGAAGGCGATTAATTCGTGAGCGATAACCTTGGGTTTATATAGTTTTGTTAATACGTAATAAAGCTAACGGGGTCCCTAATCCTAAATATAGAGTGGAGCTGTAGAAGGAGGAGAATGTGACGTCACATTTGACGTAACACCGGCCGAAGAAACGAAATCAATACTTCAAGAAGGGAAGGGAATGCGTCCCCAAAGTTTTGGGGCTCAACGACACGACCCCGGCGCCCAAGTGAAACGACTTGGGAAGAAGGAAGGGCCAGTACAGATTCGGTGCAGAAACACGCTAGAGCCAAGACTCCCAGAGTCCCAGGGCCCATTCCAAAGAGGATTGAAACGACAGGAATGTAAATAAAGGCACTTCTCATCAGTCGTATCGCAATCCCTTATCCACTCTCTAAATTTTAATAATAAATAATTGAAAATGATCCTAAATATAAAGTCTAATTATTTGACTCTATGATGGTGCGACGACAATTAAAGTCTTACTTACTAATAATTACGTGCAATGAATAATTATGTTCCTGGTAAAATTTTTCCAACGTTTTTAATGATTCAAGTTAATTATCAATTGAGTAAATTCGCTATTAAGTTAAAAGTATACATATAAATAATTTTAGAACCTTGCAATATCACAATTAAACCCCAATATCCATATCTTAATTAAAGGTAAACAATACATGAAAGTCCCTACACGTACCGACGCAAACTTTAATTACAAAATCAATTAGATTTCGTAAGTTAATTAAGCAAACGGAACCTGTAAACCCTATCAGATTTGTATCAGTCGTTTTTCCAAAAACAATAAATAAATAAATAAATAAAAAGAATAAATAAAAACCACAACAACATTTGAATGATCGACCCCATTTTCCCATAAACACTACAACTCCAGGAGGTAACACTCCTAGTTCATAAGAGATCCTTCCTCGAATGGAGGCAGCACCACCGCGGATCTCGGAGGAGAGGAGAGGAAAAGTGTAGGAGAAAGAGGAGAGAAATTCGGAGAGAGAGAGAGAGAGAGATCCGGAAAGCTCTAAAACCCAGTTTCCTCCATGCTCCTCCTATTGCTCCATCCAAAGTAGCACACACACACACACACACTGCTGGGTAGAGACCCTCGCTCTCGCGTTCTGGGTAATACTCCGTTCATTATTATCTAAGGTTTTATACCGTAATAACCCCCCAAAGAAACATAATCGGAGCGCGCAACGTTTAATTTTCTACAATAATAAATCCATTCTTTCCGAGTTGGATTAACATTTTCCGCGGGTATCATCAGTAAGATTGGATTGTTCCGTCAAAATCTATCCGAATTTCAAGCCCGGCATCTCTACGGTTAAGATGATGTTAACAGAACCCAGCCACTATATCAGCTATAAAAGTTAAAGGTTTTTATCGATCTGCAAAACTGAAATGGGTGAATAAAAAAAAAAAGAAGAAAAGAAAAAGAAGAATGTCAAAGGGAGCGTTGTTTTTAGTGTCTGAGACGTAGGAACTATAAGTAACCTGACGTTCGACTATGTTTTAAGAATTCATTTGTGCGTGGTTTTAGTTTCGTGCAGTTATTGTTTGAAACCTACGTTAAGTGACCCGGTAAACACCCGCTCGCCCGCGCGTGGACCGTGCCATAGCGCCAAACAACCCTTCTCGCTATTGCATTAATAGCCTTCCTGGTTCAGTGAATTTTAAATATATAATTATTCTTACTATTATATTTCGCTTAATTCGGTGCGGTTTAATTTAGAAATAATTTTACTAATTGACTTCGGGGTTTCGTCACGCGTTCGTTGCGAGGAACGGCAGATATGAATTGTTATTGTATTTTTGATAATTGATATAGGTAAGTTTGATTTTGATGGTGATTTTTTTTATACATATGTTTAATTAATTTTATGGACCTTCATTTATTATAATGCCATTATGAGGAGTTCTTAATTGTAATTGGTTGAAGGAATGTTGCAAATCATTATAGAACAGTTGAGATTTAATTTGCGACCAAGCACGTCGAAACAGAATTAAAATTAAATTAATTTAGGTGTTTTTAATGATGAAATTATGGCAAGAATGTACGCTTAATGTTACCCATATCTAATAAAGGTTAGACTTATTAAATTTGAAGTGCATACTTGCGAGATTATTGCAAATAATAGAAATCAAGTTGAGTTTTCATTTGAAAAAAAAAACAACTAATTTCTTCAAAATAGAATCTAAATTAAAGCAATTAAAACATAATATTACGTCTCATAGTGACGTAGGTCACGTAGATGTAGCGATCCGATAGACACAATATAGTCAAAAACCTGATACGTTTAATTAGGATACAAGGCATCATCATGGTGATGGCGTCCCTTTTGAATGCAATTAAAAAATGAGCAACTTATTAGCGTTGACCAGTCTTTTGTAAAAAATGCGCAATTATTACAAAGTTAAAACGTATTTTTCCCCTCTTCCTTCACTTCATCATGACGTCGTCAACAATGATATTTTTCTTATGTCAAAAGCAATCGAAAGCTTAGAGAGTGTCAGTATAATTTTAAAGCCTATTGACTTCTATATACATAATCATGAGTTCCGTTTCGATGTATTTATTTCGTTATCTAACCCGTTGTAATATTAGATAATAATTTCATCCGGGAATAGGGGTGGGGGTGGGTGGGGTTGTTTAGAGGAGTTTTGATGTGACGTCTTGTTTATATCGGATTCGGGTCTTTCCAAAGAGACTTTTAAAAATAAACGCACTTGTCTTGCCTCGCGTTCCAGAAAAATAAAGAACGCACAAGCGTTTTCTTTTTTTTCCAAGGGATCGCTAAATGATAAAGCGTTTTCCACGTTTTAGTTTTCGTCCCTGTACTTTTCTATTTTTTTTTCTTTCAAATAAATTTTTGGTATTTTCGTTAGTTCGTTATTTGTGCCGCAATAATGTTGTTTTAGTCCACATGTAATCTCGAGCGAGACAAGTTCATCGGGAATTTCTTAAGAAAATTTCGTTTTCTTCCCCAAGGTTTTATTAAGAGAGAAATAGAGAGACCTAGTTTTGTTTCCGTACTTTTGCGTAATATAAAATTTTCGTTTTGCTTTTTTTCTTTTTCTTTTTTTTTACTATGAAGGAAATGATGTTTTTCTTTTGCCGGTAATGGGTTTTAAATGACACGCAACGCGCGCTACTACCGTTCCACCGTCGTCACCGCGAAAGAGTTTACAAAGAACATCATTTTTGATTCGGATATCAGTTAATTTTTTGATAATGAATTGTAAATTGCATCGCGAAAATTTAATTTAAAGTTTTTCGTTTTTGTTAAGGTATTATAAGCACCGCGTAAACTAGCTGAAAATCGCGTCTCTCGAATAATATTATGAGTTAATATTAAACTGAGATAGTTATGATAAAGTGCATTAAACTAAATAATTTTTTATATATAATATAATGGAAAAATATTAATACATTAGAAACGGATGTTATTTCGTTATAACTAAGGTAAAAATGTTAATGGGCAATACTTTGAACTTTCCACCAATGACTATTTTGAAGTTTATCGAAACTTGAGAATATCTAAATTATTCTGTTATTTTAACCCCCCCTCCCCAAAATCACTGTCGAAAACGATTTTCAATTATGCTCAGATTTCAATAAAACCTCACGGATTGAATTTCATATTCCCCCAAAAACAGGTCTACTATAGCCTTTCATCGAAATAAAACTAACTTAAAGCATCATGCTCGTCAAGCGACTCTTCCACTTTCCAAATTGGACACAAATGCGAGTATCCCATCATGAGTCTTCCTCGACATTCTTCAGGAGTCAGTGTTGAGGCCACCAACGGCCTAACAGTCATGCCCTGCCAAATGCCTCCTTCAACAGTCACTAATATAAGTAAGTCCATACCGCTATTAACCGCAAATGGGACGGCAAATTTAACCCCGCACCGCGATGGTATAATAATCCTTAGGCAACCACCTGAAAACATTCTCTTCGCTAACTTTGGGAGCCTTGAAACCAGCCAACAATAACTACGCGATACTGGAGGAAGAGGATCGTGTCGTAGTACCTGGACTTTATATCAGAGCTGCCACCAATGATGGACTGGCCGAATTCATGATACAAGCCTTTCGTAAACACTTTTTAAGAGTACAATTACTTCAAAGGGTTTTTATTTAAATACTTTTTACAGCTCCGGATGGCCAGTTCAAGGAAGAGGAGAATCAATTCCCCCGCGTCATGCTATTAATGCATCAATGGTTCGACACGTCCGAGGGTTTGGCCAAAAGATTGGTTAACTTATATCCTTTTCAAAGCGCTGTTAAATTGTTATATCGTGTCCAAATAAACGTTTCCACCTTAACTGAATTAAATATACATTCTGGCGCTGCGATAAAATGTTCAGTTGTCCACCATTTTGCCGGCACACAAAAGACGCAATGTCCAAATGCGAAGTTTACCAGTATAGGTCCCGCGTTTGTCACGCCTTCAGGTAATTTTTTACGAGAGAAAATTAATTAAGGAATGACTCGACTAATTATAACTGACGTTTCAGGTACTGGATTTGCAACTTTCCTATCCACTTTGACCTCAATTCGACATTGACGGCCATCTTGAATTCGTTCCAACATTCGTTACGCGAAAAGGGTCTCGGAGAATTAGCCGACAGGGTAGACATTTCCAAAATGTAAGAACGATTACAATTTCCATCGGTTAAGGGGATGAAGATAACGTTTTGTGTTCATTTCAGACCGTCTTACCAATGGACTCGTAACGTATCAGTCCGCAACCCAAGCATAACACACACGCGTAAGGAATCTCTAGTCATGGATCTCTTAGAACCGCACGAACTAGCCGACCATTTGACATTTTTAGAGCATAAAGTTATGAGCCGGATAACTGTAAGGCATCATTCGGGTTACTTATAACCGCTAGCTAACGTATAATACTTGTCGCAGTTCACTGACTTCAAAGCTTACGCCAACACGGAAAGCCCACTGAACAATCCCAAGCTTGAACGTTCCATTTGCCTATTCAATGGCATGACGCAGTGGATTCAATGCATGGTACTTCGTAGCAAATCGCCGCAACAAAGGGCGGAGATAATCGAAAAATTTGTCCAAGTCTCTAAGGTAATAGCTAGACATTGCTACGCCTCGTAACGAGGTCTATAACTTAAAGTGCGCTATTTCAGCGTTTATTGGAAACTAACAACTTCAACACTTTAATGGCCGTTGTGGGTGGTTTAAGTCATAGCGCACTTGCCAGATTAAGTCAGACAAACGCGTTTGTTTCGGCAGAGTCTAAGAAAGCCCTAACCGACTGGAACGAGTTATTATCCTCAAATTCAAACTTTAGCAATTACAGGAAACTCTTGTCCGAGAGCAAGGGTTTTCGTATTCCAGTTCTGTAAGTTTTCAAACTGTCTTAAACCTAAAACCATTTAATTTTCAAAACTTCCGTTTCAACTTCAGAGCGGTTCACATGAAGGACCTTATCTCACTGAACGTGGCTCTACCGGACACGGTGGAAAACGGAATGATTAACTTCCGAAAAGTGGCACATTTATCGGCAATATTCAAGGAATTATGGGAACTGCAGAATTCTTCACCTAACATTATAGTCAGTACCGATATGGTCAATACTCTCAAGGTATTTTTAAACCCTATTTTTTGTGTTCAATATGACGTAAGAAACGCTAAGATTATATTTGTTTGATATCTTACAGTTATCATTGGACAAGGCCTACACGGAGGACGAAATCTATGAAATGTCCATGACTAGGGAACCAAGGGTTAATAGTTCGGTAAGTATTCTTTAGGATTTTACTTAAGTAATTTATGCCGTAATGTGTTTTCTTTTTGGTAGCCCAACTCGCAAACGTCAAAACCAGTTATGTTTGGGGAATGGGTAGCAGATGTCAATTCATGCGTGGACGACGAGGTTCTGGAACGACACTTACATTCCGTTATCGAAGCCATTTACAATCGTTACGATGAAAATCGAGATGGATTCATCACTTTCAAAGACTTTCAACACATAGCCATTAATTTCACGTTTATCGATAGCTTTTCCGAGATTGATATGGACCAGTAAGTCTTCAACGACTAACGTTAATTTATACGACATATTTAACAAATGAATGATAAAATCAACTTGGATCTTTCCAGGGATGGACGCATCAGTAAGGCGGAAATGAAACAATATTTTTTACAATCAAATTGTCACGCGCTCAAGTTGGGTTTTAGGCACAATTTCCACGAAACGACATACTTCAAACCGACTTTTTGCGGACATTGCACGGGATTGGTAAGTAGGCTTATATATAAAATTTCTTCTACCTAATCTTAATTTGACCTAATTACAATTCTATTGACTTATTTCAGTTATGGGGCATAATTAAACAAGGATACAAGTGTAAAGGTACGTTTCTTTCAACTCGTAATCTTCTGTTTTATATTTAAATTTCTTATGGCTAAGCCTAATTTAACCCTAAATTAAAAAAAGAATGCGGCATAAACACTCACAAGCACTGCAAAGAACTCGTGGTTATAGAATGCACGAGGTCAGCCTCGCAAAGTTCAAGGTCACATTCGTTCAGTTCAGAAATAAGTAGCCCATGTATGTAATTGTATTGCAACCATATTGCACTTGTTTTTGAAAAAAGAAGGAATAAAAAACCAATGGACTTACAATTTTGGCTTTACCTAAAGTTGACAGTTCGACAATCAGAAGTCGATTCCGTAACCTTCGTAAGGTCAACCGCAACCAATCAGAAGGCGGAGTCACAGGAGAGACACGAAGGAAGTTGAGTTTCGAAACCAACTCCGGATACGGAAGTAGTTTGGAAGCCAATGAGGATACACCCAATACTTCAGACGCTATTTCTTCCGCCACCACAAAATCGACCAATGGTAGGCCTGGAAAAGCATACAATTAAACATTGAAAATCTACTCCGCTAAGCCTAATTTCGTCTAAAACGTCTTTTCCCCCCACAGCCAAACCCGAATCTTTGGGATCAAGCTAGAGTCTATGAAAATCTGTAGTCACTATGTGACATAATACTAAGCTAAAATTAATATTAAAAACCCATCGAATTTGATCGTTAAAATCAAATACTCCGCATCACTTTGGTTAAATTTCAACAGGAAACACTTAACAGTTAATAAAACACAGCGCTGAAACGTTTAATACAACGTTTTGTATAGTACTTATAAAAAATGTACTTAAATTATACCAAATAATTAAGTTAAAAAAAGATAAATTAACAATTAACGCAAAACATCGAGGAACTATTCTTAACGAGATTACGTAGTCCTTAAAGGGATGGTAGCGTTTAATTTCGACATTTAAATACTTGGAAATGTAAAAAAAATTAAGCCCAATGAGTTAATTTTGTTATTTGGAAAATGGAAAAAATAGACAATTTGACGTCATAACTGTGCTACATTCTGGCAAAAAAGATCCGTATCTCGAAACTAAGGTTAATTCTCCATCTTGCATTAATAACAGAAGCAACCACATGACGTCATAATTGTGTTGATTTCTTGGGATGTACGTCGCCAACGATTATATAAATCGGAAAATTTTTATAATAGTTATTTCTCAAAACACGAGAAATATATACAAAGGTTTTTCTACATTGTATTAAAAAAATTGTTTCAATCTAAAATATAACGAGATCGATTTACATACTACTATCCCTTTAAATTTAAACGCGCAGAAAATACAATATTTCCACTTTAAACAATTAACAGATAATTATTTTAAAAATGGACTAATTTTGACCTATAAATAGAGAACCAAAAGGGTCGCGATTTTAGTTCAAAATAAGTTCATTTAAGACAGATAACAGAGAAAAACTTCTTTAAAAAAATGACCAGAATCTAATTAATCAATGCCCATTTTTCAAAAATCATGCAATTTTTACTACCACGATTTATGGGAAAAAATTGAAAATTAAAAAAGTCGATTAAAAAAAAAAATTAAATTATAGATGAAAAATTTTCATTCAATTCTTATATATTATACATAAATAAATAAAAAAATTATATATATATTAAATATTATACCTCAAAAACACGGTAGGCCTAGAAAGTTGACCCCAAAATTTCTCAACAATTAATATTAGATATATTTAAGTTATAGTTAGTGGTAGATTAAAAACATATATAAGATAGTTAACGGAAATGAAGCTAAAACAAAAAATTAAAATCTAAATGCTCTTTATACAAGCATTATAATTATTACTGAATATTAATTAAAGCAAATGAATTGAAATCTCCGATGAATTTATTCTAGAGGGAAGTTTGCCAAGAAGCGATATCTAATTTACTAGGGAGAAGCTATAAATTCGCCACATTTCTAGCTTTATCTCCAGTCCAAACTGTAAGCCCTACAAAACTGGTAGGCTTACCCTAGAGTAATACAGCACTGTTTTAGCAACCAATAATTTATTCTCACTCACCCAGTCATCGTTTAAAGTTTAAAATAAAAAGTACAAAATAAAATACAAGGTAAAAAGCAGAGCTTCCTCTCTTCGGTGAGCAGCCAAAAGATAAAGATGTCTCTCGTCCCCTCGGTCCCTCCTTTTATAGTCACGGGGTCTCGAGTCGGGTCTAGGAGTTCCTTCCCCCTTGACTTTTGGTCAAGGGGTTAAGTCTCTGTCGGGATCCCGACGAGGACAGTTGTGCGGTGCAATAGGACTTTCTTAGATCCCCCTGATAGTTTTACAAGCGTATGCTCGTTCCGCTGGCACCCCAAGCTCGCTAATTTTAACGTTATGAGGAGCAACGGCCTACCAGGGGTAACGCCATTTCGCGTTTGCGATATGGCCGTTACAAAACGTAGGTCCGGAGTTAATCCCTGCCTCTAAATTACAACAGCATCTCATTGCTTCTTGAAAACTCACGTCAGCGCGACGCGAATCACGAAAATTACGTATTTTCCGACAGAGGAGAGGCGAAATAGCCCGGCGGCCTCCGTTTACGTCCCCCCTTGTATTTTGAAAGGGGGACTGGGACTATGGCGCGCGAATACTTAGGCATCTTAAACCTGCTCCCTAGTAAACTAGATATCGCTTCTTGGTTTGCCTAAAGGCAGAGAGTTATGATCAGTTTGGAGACAATTCAAAACTTATCAGTATTTAGCCCCAAAAAATATGTTTAAGAAAAAAAAAATCACAAAATCTCGTAAAGTAGTTTCAAAGTATCACTTAGAAAAACTACATTATATTAGAAACAATGCCAGAGTATAAAACCTTAAATCATAGATTCCAAAGGTGCAATAAATGCAAGCGGTAGATAATTTCCCGATGTAATTTTTAGAGTAAGAAATGTGAAAAAAAGTTTTTTGAATCCCCACCCCTCTAAACTAAAATAAAACAACCAACCCAAGTACTTAACTACGTCGAAGTCATACGGTTTTTCATTAAACTAAACTAATTAAAAAGAAAAATCATTATAAGAAAATTTGGCCAATCATCCTTTGAAACGTCCGACTACAAGGTGCTTAAAAATATTGTCTCGTTAACTTTTGCCCCTTAGCCAATCACGAGATAGTGGTCTAATTACGTCACATCCAATCAGGGATCAGGGGGAATAAAAACCATAAATTCCCATAATTTTACTACCAAAATTGAATTTGCAAAAGTAAAAAAACCAAAAGACTTCGACTAAAATGAATTCCCACCTTTGTATTTAAACGATAAAATATATGAAAAAAAATGGTCTTCCTGAAACACTATGTTACTTAGGCGGGTATTTTCCCTAATTACAATTAAATTAAAATAATTAATATATAGTAATAAATGTCCTTGGTTGCTGCTATTAATTAATTTCAAATGTGCAGAAAAGGTTTAAAAACAAACCAGACCCAATTAAGATCTGATAAAATAGTAAACAATATTGTTTTGTTACTTAATTTTGATTAAGTTATGTTTTAAATATAAAATGACTTAATGTGTAAAATTAAATGTTTTTAATTTAAAATCCCTAAAAGAAAAAGAAATCTAATATATGAAATTGTACCAACCCTTTATTCTTCCCCCCAAAAAATAACCTTATAACAATTTCAAAGTACCTGACTTTGTACTTTCATGATATGATGTTGGAATAAAAAAACAAAATCAGTTTTTTCTTAGTAAATTAAATTTAATATAATATAATTTAAATAAGAGTGACGAAGCGCAAGGGGGGAAACTAAAATAACATAACAATAATAATTTTTAATTATTTTAAATTACAGCGTATATTTTTATATATATAAATAAAAACTCTAACCAATTACCGACCCTGAGCTTAAATCGTCACCCGCTGCTGCGCTCGCAAATTGGTTTGAGTTCCCTGTGGCGGATTAGAAGTCAAAAATGAGGGCCCGAGGAAAGATGTATGTCTAATCCCATGCAGAAAAGTCAAAAATAGGTTTTGGGCTTAGCACTTAATGATAAAATTTCATCCATCTACTACAAAGATTAAAAAAGAAACAAAATCGGAGTTCTAGAAAAATGATTTTATTGAAAAGATATTGAGCTTCAGATTCTATGCGCTTTTTTGACATCTTGCTATCGAAGATTTTACGCATTTGTTAAGAGGGATATCAAAAAGATATCCACTTCGGCAATTCCTAAGAAGTACTTTACCTCGACAACACCGAATGAATTTAGCGCAGTTGTCCGGATGGGGATAAATACCTTTCTTCCTTGACTGACACGAAAATGGGGTACTTGTTACCAATGGAGAAACGGTACTTGGGGTGTCTAAGCTCTTCAGATCAATAATGCTCGAGAGGGTTGCAGCTTCAGTTGTACTTGCTGGAATTGATGTACTGGAAATGATCGGTTCGGTCGCACTTTCAGGCAGGGATGACCCTGAGCTCAGTACGTTCGAAGAAGAGCCTGTACTCGAGGTAACGGGTTCGGTGGTACTTTCGAAAGGTGAAGGAGTACTAGAGGTAACTAAATTTTCTTCAGTTGTACTTGAAGGAAGGTTAGTAGTCGAGATGACACCGTCTTCGGTGGTACCTTGAGAAGGTATCGCATTCGAGGTGATAGCTTCCGTTGTGCTTTGAGAATGTGACGGAGTACTAGTGGTAAATAAATTTTCTGCAGAGGTACTTGATGGAAAGACAGTACTCGAGGCGACACCTTCATCGTTGGTAGTTTGAGAAGGAATCGCACTTGAGGCGAGTTCATCTTCTTCCGTGGTACTTAAGGATGACGGAGTACTAGAAGTCACCAAATTTTCTACGGAGGTACTTTGAGAAGGAATGTCAGTACTCGAGGTGACACTCTCATCTGTGGTACTTGAAGGAGAGGCAGTACTCGAGGTGACACTCTCATCTGTGGTACTTGAAGGAGAGGCAGTACTCGAGGTGACACTGTCTTCTGTGGTACTTGAAGGAGAGGCAGTACTCGAGGTGACACTGTCTTCTGTGGTACTTATAGGTGACGGAGTGCTAGAAGCTACTAAATTTTCTTCACTGATTCTTGAAGGAAAGGTACTTATCGAGATAACGCCTTCTTCGGTTGTACTTTGAGAAGGTACAACACTAGAGGTGAGCAAATATTCTTCAGTGGTACTTGAAGGAAAAGTAGTACTTAAGGTGACACCTTCTTTGGTGGCGTTTTGAGAAGGGACTGCGCTCGTAGTACTTGAAGGTGACGTAGCACTAAAGGAGACTAAATTTTCTTCAGTGGTAGTTGAAGGAAGGGCAGTACTCGAGGTGACGCTCTCTTCTGTGTTACTTGAAAGAAAGGCAGTACTCGAGGTGACACTTTCTTCTGTATTACTTGAAGGTGACGGATTACTAGAGGTGGCAAAATTTTCTTCAGTGGTACTTGCAAGAAAGGTAGTACTCGAGGTGACAACTTCGTCGGTGGTAGTTCCAGTAACTTCATCCGTAGTACTCAAGGGTGACGGAGTACTAGAGGTACCGAAATTCTCCTCAGTGGTACTTGAAGGAAAGACAGTATTGATTGTGGTGATTTCCTCCGAGGTTGAGGTTGGTACACCAGTCGTAACCGGCAAGACAGTTATAACAGGAGCAGCCGTACTAAAAATACGACTTACTCTAGGAACTACAAGAAATCAACATTTCCTTGAGCCAAAGGTATGAATATCTTAAGTACAAGTATAAACCAAAAAACTGCACTCACCTAAAATTGGAATTAGACAGACAGTCAGGCAAAATGCTATTAGTGATTTCATGTTTCTTTTTTATCGTGGGACTCGAAAGGGTTTAAACTCAAGAATGAAGATTTCTCAAAAGTTTCGTTTGAAATATATATCGAGGGGAATATTCAAAGTGGATACGGTTAAAGTTCGAAATTTTGTTTCAAGAGTTAACCTTGATATATTTTAACCGTTTCGCGGTTTATCGAAATCACTACTTTAACAACTTAAACTACCAAAAAACCCCAAATTAAGAGTGAGATAAGAGGGTTCTAAAACCGCAAATAAATTTATTATATTTTTTGAAAGTGTAATGTTCAGTTGAATTTGAAATTATGTAAAATCACAAGTTTCATGTTTGTCCTAGTTTAAAAATAGGATGAAAATAATGATAAGGTCAAGAATCGATACATATATGGCGTAACTAATGTTTGAGTGGCTTCTTCATATTCCCTCAAAATGGCGGAGAATATTATGGAGGGGGAAAGCCAGTGGTGGGCGGCGAGAGAGACACCCGATTGGGTAAATGGGGTTCAGATTCCTTGATCAATCCTTAATTTTAAAATGAAAGACCTTTCTTAAAACGTTTTTGAAGCATCTTTTTGAAATGGTACCGTGTAAAAATTAATTTAAATTGAATAGAATAACTCGCTCAACGGACCATTTCTACAGGATTCTATTAGATATCCTGCGGTTTAACATGTACACCAACATCTTCTTCATATACAACCAAGAACAAACTATTAGTACATCGTATGCGATACGATATGGCTAAAAACATTCTATTTGTAAAAGAAGATATCTTATCAGGACAATGATAAAGAAACTACTCGTACACTAACGTATTAATTGCAATCGGTCGTTTGAAATAAAATTTCCACAACATGTATCTTTTAAAAATAATTATTCCGTCTCTTGTAACGTACATAGCAATAGCGACTGTCCTAGCAAGGAGTGAAACTTCAATCAATTCAAAATGTATGTTAATTATATTTAAAGCTTAAGTTAAATTTCATAATGAAATTAGGGTGTTGGCCATCAATATGTATTTCGTAATTTATAGACGAAACCGTTGAAGATTTAGTATGTCCCCGATTATGGGAATATTACCCGTACAATTGCCCAGAAGGCTACGAAAGGACATGCGCTAACCATACAGCGTGTGATGAACCATCATTATGTTGTAGTAATCCCAATAATTGCTTGGTTGAGTGTATGAAAGGCATTCCATACAAAGATAAAAGGGAATAAAATATTTTATAAACCTAATGTTGTTCAGACTATTTTTAAATTCGCGAATTAGGCTTAACAATTTCGATGGTTTAACTATAAAGTATAGAAGTAGGTTAACACGTGCCGATATTATTTCATTGTGACTGTAATGTTCAGACTGTATGTCAAGTATTTTTTATTTTGAACTAAATGATACAAGGCTCTTATAGTTTTTAGTGCCTTGGTCTTCTAAGTCTGCGTCTCCTAAATGTTTCGAAGTCTGTGCCTATTAGGTAGCTAAAGGCAACAGCGCGATCTTTAAATTCTGGCAGAGTAGCATTATTTGAACTCCAAAACTGACGGCAGCTTTCTTGACAAACTGCGAGGCTTCTTACGCAAGTTTGACTGATGATATCGAAGCATTTTCCCAATGGACATGCAATTTTGACTTTTACGTATTGTTGAATTTCTTCATTGAGACAATTGACAGTAAACGAGGAACATGTTGAGTTGATAGGGCGAAGACATCCTTTGCAATCACATATAATGGGTTTTGGAGTGCTGGTGCATGGGATCGGCGTAGGAGAGGGATAAGGGGTCGGTGAAGGTTTGGGAGTCGGGTAGGGGATGGGGCTAGGCGTAGGGGTCGGACATGGGGTAGGGCTTGGCGAAGGAGTCGGGTAAGGGGTTGGGCTCGGGCTCGGGCTCGGCGAAGGTGTCGGGTAAGGGGTCGGGCTCGGGCTCGGCGAAGGTGTCGGGTAAGGGGTCGGCGTAGGAGTGGGATACGGGGTCGGCGTAGGAGTGGGATACGGGGTCGGATAAGGTTTGGGCGTCGGGTAAGGTTTGGGAGTCGGGTAAGATTTTGGAGTCGGGTAAGGGGTTGGGCCCGGCGTAAAAGTAGGATAAGGTGTCGGACTCGGCATTGGAGTCGGGTAAGGTTTAGGAGTCGGGTACGGTTTAGGAGTTGGGTAAGGGATGTGGCTGGGCGTAGGGGTCGGGCATGGCGTCGGGCTCGGCGTAGGAGTTGGGTAAGGGGTCGGGCTCGGCGAAGGAGTCGGATAAGGTTTGGGAGTCGGGTAAGGTTTGGGAGTCGGGTAAGGCTTGGGAGTCGGGTAAGGCTTGGGAGTCGGGTAAGGCTTGGGAGTCGGGTAAGGCTTAGGAGTCGGGTAAGGCTTAGGAGTCGGGTAAGGGGTCGGGCTCGGCGTAGGAGTGGGATACGGGGTCGGGCTCGGCGAAGGAGTCGGGTAAGGCTTGGGAGTCGGGTAAGGCTTAGGAGTTGGATAAGGGGTTGGGCTCGGCGTAGGAGTCGGGTAAGGGGTCGGGCTCGGCGAAGGAGTCGGATAAGGTTTGGGAGTCGGGTAAGGTTTGGGAGTCGGGTAAGGCTTGGGAGTCGGGTAAGGCTTGGGAGTCGGGTAAGGCTTGGGAGTCGGGTAAGGTTTGGGAGTCGGGTAAGGTTTGGGAGTCGGGTAAGGTTTGGGAGTCGGGTAAGGTTTGGGAGTCGGGTAAGGTTTGGGAGTCGGGTAAGGTTTGGGAGTCGGGTAAGGCTTGGGAGTCGGGTAAGGTTTGGGAGTCGGGTAAGGCTTGGGAGTCGGGTAAGGTTTGGGAGTCGGGTAAGGTTTGGGAGTCGGGTAAGGGGTTGGGCTCGGCGTAGGAGTCGGGTAAGGGGTCGGGCTCGGCGTAGGAGTGGGATACGGGGTCGGGCTCGGCGAAGGAGTCGGGTAAGGCTTGGGAGTCGGGTAAGGCTTAGGAGTTGGATAAGGGGTCGGGCTCGGCGTAGGAGTGGGATACGGGGTCGGGCTCGGCGAAGGAGTCGGATAAGGTTTGGGAGTCGGGTAAGGCTTGGGAGTCGGGTAAGGCTTGGGAGTCGGGTAAGGCTTAGGAGTCGGGTAAGGCTTAGGAGTCGGGTAAGGGGTTGGGCTCGGCGTAGGAGTCGGGTAAGGGGTCGGGCTCGGCGAAGGAGTCGGATAAGGTTTGGGAGTCGGGTAAGGCTTGGGAGTCGGGTAAGGTTTGGGAGTCGGGTAAGGTTTGGGAGTCGGGTAAGGTTTGGGAGTCGGGTAAGGTTTGGGAGTCGGGTAAGGTTTGGGAGTCGGGTAAGGTTTGGGAGTCGGGTAAGGCTTGGGAGTCGGGTAAGGTTTGGGAGTCGGGTAAGGTTTGGGAGTCGGGTAAGGTTTGGGAGTCGGGTAAGGCTTGGGAGTCGGGTAAGGCTTGGGAGTCGGGTAAGGCTTGGGAGTCGGGTAAGGCTTGGGAGTCGGGTAAGGTTTGGGAGTCGGGTAAGGTTTGGGAGTCGGGTAAGGTTTGGGAGTCGGGTAAGGCTTGGGAGTCGGGTAAGGCTTGGGAGTCGGGTAAGGCTTAGGAGTTGGATAAGGGGTCGGGCTCGGCGTAGGAGTCGGGTAAGGGGTCGGGCTCGGCGTAGGAGTCGGGTAAGGGGTCGGGCTCGGCGTAGGAGTCGGGTAAGGGGTCGGGCTCGGCGAAGGAGTCGGGTAAGGCTTGGGAGTCGGGTAAGGCTTGGGAGTCGGGTAAGGTTTGGGAGTCGGGTAAGGTTTGGGAGTCGGGTAAGGTTTGGGAGTCGGGTAAGGTTTGGGAGTCGGGTAAGGCTTGGGAGTCGGGTAAGGCTTGGGAGTCGGGTAAGGCTTAGGAGTTGGATAAGGGGTCGGGCTCGGCGTAGGAGTCGGGTAAGGGGTCGGGCTCGGCGTAGGAGTCGGGTAAGGGGTCGGGCTCGGCGTAGGAGTCGGGTAAGGGGTCGGGCTCGGCGAAGGAGTCGGGTAAGGCTTGGGAGTTGGATAAGGGGTCGGGCTCGGCGAAGGAGTCGGGTAAGGCTTAGGAGTTGGGTAAGGGGTCGGGCTCGGCGAAGGAGTCGGATAAGGTTTTGGAGTCGGGTAAGGTTTTGGAGTCGGGTAAGGCTTGGGAGTCGGGTAAGGAGTTGGATAAGGTTTGGTAGTCGGGTTAGGCTTGGGAGTCGGGTAAGGTTTGGGAGTGCTGGCAGGAGAAGTGGAAGGTTTAGGAGTAGGGTAAGGTTTGGGAGTGGGTGTTTTAGGATGTTTCCAAGTGAAATCTTTTGGAACTTTTGGAAAAACAATATTTCAGAAAGGACACAAACGAAAAATATATCCGTTTATCTTCGTTCTTACTACAACAGCGACCCTGAGGAACTTCGACGCAACAACCATTAGCGACACTATACGCCCAACCATCTTGACATGTCTGTAACTTCGCATTCCTATGTTTGCAACATTCGTAATACAAGGTACAATCCAATGGATGAGGTACGTTGATTTTAGTACTAACGTCCTTAATTTCCACTCCAGCGCAAGGATCAGTGAAAACGGACGAGACTAAGAATTTAACCATTTTCGATTGGCAATGTTGATTTAGAAAATTAAATGAATCTAATTGGTCATACCGTGCAACCTAAAGAGATCCGGTTTATTATGCCGGCAGATTCCTGAAGTCCTCCTAGTTGGACAGACACCACGGGCTCCGTTGGCGTATTTACCAGGAGGACATTGTTGAATAGTTTTTAAAAAACCATCAACCGATTCCATACAAATGTAAAACAAGTCCGCTATTGCGGGGTGACCTCCGCAATTCTCCTCCCAGTCGTGACATTTGAAACACTTATCTACAAAAACAAAGAAGTTCTACTTTGGAAAACCGATTTCCATTTAAGAACTAGGCCTATAACTTACTCTTGAAATTGGCCAAAACGTCCGGAATTAAAAGTAAAACCAAACACGATATCACCAACGACATCCTCATATTTTGAGAGGATATTTATAGTAATTTTAAAATTTTTGCTCATTAGCCTAAAGCAAAGTTTTTTTACCGAACAATTAAATATTGAACGACTGTTATGACTTTGACGATCGAGTTACGCAGCACCTTTAAATGTTTGCGTTTCAAACTCCGTGCCACGTTTATCAGATTCCAATTACGAAAAAATGTTTGTATCCATCTAATACAGATGTACTTCGAACGTTTTAAACCAAATGTTTTAACTCAACATTCGAAAGTTAAGGAGAATTTTATTGATTAATAAAATAGAATCTGGATGGTTTTATTCGCGCAGAAGCGAAAGAACTTCTAAACAATATTCAATAATGTGACATCGTGGAAAGACCAAGGGACAAAGTTGAAGTAAATCGAAAAAATGATGACATAATTAACTGGCGTCCTTGAACTAACGATGACATAAATTCGACCTTGAAACATATGAAATAACCAAGATGGCAAAATCGGTGGCACTGTCGTCGAACAGGTAATGAACTAGCTGTAGATGTCATGATATAGTGCAACGAATGACACCGCAAATAAGGATATAAGAAGACGCGACGTAATAACAAATCCAGCTGAAGGTGTTAATAATTACATTTTGAAAGTTTAAGAAATAATCAGTTGTTGTTGACCTTTGAACTATAATAAGTTCTTCGAAAAGTCTTAAGCCTACCAACTCTTAATCTCTAATTCGCCTCACATTATATTAATACCAATGGGAATCATACAGAAGACAGAGGCAATTCTTATTGTGCCGTGATTATACTTATAGAGGAACTTGTACCATGTCCCGGGGCTTTATTGACAGCATCATGTCCTAAGAGTCGCCAGATTACTAAAGTATAAGTACCCGGCCAAATCGCAAACTTTCATCCTTATACAAAGAAGACGGCAATACAAAGATTTCCTTATACCAGAGGAAATACAGCAAGGTGAATAGAAAGCTAAAATTTGTCAAATCATTTTTAAAAAAGGGACTTTGGAGACGGTATACCTTAACATCTCTGGATGTCATTCTTCAGGATGGTCGTGAATTCATATGATCTTTCTTAATGTGTACCTATTGCTTATGAGTAACTTCCGTGCAAAATTTCAGCTTCCTAAGTAAAGCGGTTTGGGTTCAGCCTTGATTATAAGTCAGACGACAATCAAGACTTTGACTTTTAAATTTTGTGTTTCACTGTTTCTTTGATTTTTCCCTTATCAGCAACTACTTTAATCTGTTTGAATATGTTGTTTCCCAGGTAGATATAGACTTTCGTAAGTGTTACCCAATTCAGTACGTGTTAGAGAAAAGGGGAACTAAAAAATTGAACTTCCGGAAGTAGCAACTCCAAGATACCTTCTACTCCTTTCGTTATATTCTCTATGATTATACCAATACCCAGTTACAAAACACGTTAACAGACGGACATACATCAATTGATATAGATGTCAGTATAAGTCCCACTAAGACGGGCTTAACGTTAACCAACTTTTTCCGGAAACTACCGAGAAACTCCGAATGAGAGAGCGCTCGGCTTCTCTCATACACGCAACTAGTGACTTAATTAAAGCAATGTACCAATATTGAAAATACGCGTGGAAAAGATAATACAAAAATCAATGACAAGGGTCTGTCGTAAGCTTCCCTCATGAGTTCGCTTACTATCAGTAACCATAGTAACCAGGAATAAACATTTTTTTCTTTCTTACGTTGCCTGTGTGACGCCGTTATTACTATTTCCGGTTGTAAGCATAGGTGCCGAAAATCTTTAGGAGATTTTAATTCAAATCGCGCCTTTTTATTATTAAAAAAAAAACAAAAAACAACCGCGTATGTAAAGTTGAACATGGAATACCAATTACCTAGGACTTAGGTCTAATCGATTTGTAAGTACTTACTCAAAAAAGGGTCATAAGAAATAGGCTACAACACTTTCGAAAGCTTCTATGTTTTTACCCTTTCGTGCTAAAAGTTTCACGTGTTTCTTTCCCCCATATGGAAATTAATACGAGCGATTATGATTAACTATACGCGATAATACGTTAGTTATGTCAACTTCAACCCGTCATAATATCATTCAAATAGAAATTAACCCACCTGGCAATAATTGAGCATATAAAGTTTTGTCAAAATTAATGAATAAATAAAAATGCATATTTTTCTCTGTTTATAGGATTGTTTTGTTTCAATTTCTTGAAGATTAAAATGACAACTAAAGTGTACAGGTAGGCCTAATTACGTGCACTTAATCTTAACTAATTAACTTGACACGAACCTCCGTTTAGTCTATTAACTTGCTAAGCCTAAATAAAGATGGCATTCAGGGTCATTCAGTAATCAAACTTATTCGCAGATATCATTATTATTATTGGCCATATTACGCGTTTAATCTAAATAATTAAAACTTGACTCGAGTTCCCCCTCCCCCAACTGTGAACTTGCTAAGCCTAAATTAAGATGACTTTCTATGTCAAACCTTGGGTCAAATTCCATTAAGTGTCTAACTTAAGAAAAGAAAGTTTATAAGAAAGAACTTTTCCGAAATTGAAACGGAAATTTCACATCAATACTGGTAGAATCTGTGCAACAGGTAGAAATACAATCGATCTGTACACGTCTTACGTTTGATTGATTGATTTCTTTGAGAAGAAACTGCGTATACGTATTGAAAACTAGGCCTAACGTTAACCTCATTCCTCCTGTATACAATATAACCCTAAATCACGCCCTTGATATTGATGCATTCAATTTAGGCTTAAATTCTATTACCATTATTAAATTTTACATGGATAGGCAACGATAATTTATCACTAAATCTGATTGCATAGCTTGTCTACAAATTCAATATGGCATATATGAGACTATAGCTAAAGCAACAATGACTCCAAAGTGGACAAGAACCCATATAAGACCCGAGAACATTGAAAAATAGAATTGGGCTGTATCGAGAGCTTTCAGTTGGGGCGGAGCTAAGGTTCATGAGATAATTTAAACAGTCACTGGTGGGTTCAATACAGAGGAAATCCACCAATATGGCTGACTGAACAGACTTAGCAGGTTGTGACGTGCCACTCGCTCAAATGAAAGCCCTTTCTTTACTCTGATCAGGCGACGTTTACGCCTTCTACTTCCGGTGTTCCTATGCATCGGCGCCATATTGGCAAGCGCATGGAAACTTTAGAAGGCTGTAGGTTCCTACGTTCTTAGGTCTTACACGAGTTCTTGATGAGGAAGATAGATAGCTTATTACCAGCCACTTCTCATTAATTAACAAAAATTTTAAAGGTGCTGAACATAAGATATCAACGATAAATAGTTTTCATTCATCAATAGTTCCAAATGGTGCTATACTAGTAAATAAATTATAATTTAAGCGCGTTTGTATCAAGGAAAGGGTACGTGCTGATGGGAACGTGGCTCGTGCATTATGGATTTCAACCATTACTCACAATGCAACGGTACAATAAGGGGTTTTTATGGGAGCAATTGCGCCGTTAGATGGAATTGCTATCGCCAATAATAACACACTATTGAGTCGACCAACTTAGGAGAGAAACATTTTATAAAACGAAATAATAGTGAAATTTAATTTTCATTGCAAAAGTTGGGTGATTTTAAGCATCAATACATCTAGCGAGAATCCTCATAAGGTTTTATGGCCCAATTTCAAACCAGAGAGAACATAGCAACAGGAGTAAAAGTTCAATCTTGAAAAGAGGCCTCTGAACTCTCGGTTTCAATGCTATACCGGTTTTTATCAAACTTCACACAAATATACAGTAAAACCATATACTACGTTAGTAAAACATTAATTTACATCAATAAGAGATATTTAAACTAAAACCGGATGTAGTTCTTAATAACACTTTAAAAATTCTATTGCAATTGAAAAGTTTTCTCTCTTCAAGGCATAATAATTAATAAAGCATAGAAAAAAAAATTCATAATTTTTCAAGTTAAATCTTACTCATTCTTATCACGTTGGTAAAAAAAGCCCTTCAACTTTTAATTCAAACTATTGGAAAACTTTTTCTAAGACACATGAAACGAACGAATAAAAGTTAATTAGACCAATTACCGCAACTTGTAGAAACGGCAAGCAACGATAAACTATCATAATTAAGGTATATATTCACTTTCATACGCGTGCAAAATATACAAACGCGCGTGATATGTAAATTTATCCATGGGGGGGGGGTAGCGGAAAAAATAAAGCAAAAAGACCAAGAAGAGAGCAATACCGAAAAACTGGCTTTGTATACTTTGAAAATGAAATCTTGGGGTTAATGACGTCGTATCTTTAAGTTTAATACGTGTAAAGATACGTGCTATACGGGGTTGAATGTCGGCAACATTAAAGCCTGTACCTTAAGTATATATAAGGGAGCGTATGGCGTGATAAGGGTCGCGTTCCGAGAGAGTAGGTCCAATTCCTTATAAAATAATAATAAGAACACAGAATAGCAACCAACCCGTTTCCAAAATAACACGCATAGACGCCTGCACGAGGACTTTCTGATTACCATTCTTCAAAGAGACAGTGAAAACTATTGCTCATAATATTATCAGCTACAAGCTGAAAGCAAATCCCAGAGTTTCCCACAGACTGTGGTAACCCGGAAACCGTTTTTCAAAGATATTTTATACGGGTCTTCAAAATTATGTAAATTTTATAGAACACAATCATCAACTATTGATATCTCAATTAGGAAAGCGCCTTTTCCCCCGAAAATCGTCTGCTAATTCTGAAGTTTTGGGCAAAGCCGCTTTAGGGATTAAAGGGGATTTCAGGGATAACGGTGTGGCCTGCTAATGGAAATTACGTGGTCCTCCCAAAATCCAATTCTTTGAGAGGGAATACGAACGGAGACGCCGAACGCGTAGGTTCATAAGAAAACCTAATTGCTAGTAACGTCTTTAATATTGTAAATGCATAAATGGTTCCAATTACGAATATATTCCTTCTTTTATTTGCTCTTTCGAAAGGGTCTTTCCTCTAAAGGGATAGAATTGTGAAATTTCGACTACCATAGGCCTAATTTTTTGATGGAAGTATACAGTTATAAGATTTAAGATAAAAATCATAAACACCGCATACAACGTAAATTGTTACAAAAGGCCGTACTATATAATGCTGCTTCATAGAACCAGAAATATATACAAAACACTTACATAATTATAACATGATTCCTCCGAACATCAGAACATTTATTATAGCAAGGTTACTAAACCGAATCACATACGCTATGAATAGTTCCCTCATCATTACTCTATTAGCGCTTAAGCTTAACTATTTGCCATAAAGGCACGCTTGTGGATTTTTGTCCAACGTCAAGACAATCAAGGTTTGTGCCTGGTTGATTGCTGATTAGTACCCAACCGTTATAGAAACCCCATGATGCGATAGTCACCCATCTGAAGTTTCATTAGCGGAAGATAAAACAAAAAGGCGCATGAGCCTGGGAAGAATCATGTTACATAACTAAAGTATTAAGTGGATACAGAGTGTCATCCTTCTTCGATTATCCCCTTCTGATAAAACTGAATTATATTATAAGCTCAACAACTTCTATAGTTCACTTTTCCTTTAACTTCAAAAGGAGTCTTAATATCCTGGCTGCTTGGCAGCGTTCATTCTGGAATCATAAGTCGAGGCTACATACCAACCACGTCCAACAACAAACGCGTATACGGCTGAAACTTAAAATCGTGCTGTACCCCCAAAACTCTTTAACTATACACTAAAATTGTAACCGCGAGAAACGTAATCTCACCGCCACGGCCGGGTTCATTTAGAGACTTTTCCATATCGTAATTATTAATTCAAGGCAGCCCGCAATTATAACCCTTAACGGGGAAAACTCCTTGCCCATTTCGAACGTTAAATATTAATCTCGTGTGCTTGAAGCACACGGAAGTTTAGAGGGGAAAATCTTTCCGGAATTTTTGATCGATTCTCCCAGAAAGAAAGAACTCCTCTGTCGTTCACGGAACACTAGAATTTTACCTTATCCTATACCAATATCGGTAATTTTTTATAGAATTTCGATATGTTCGGAATAATTTCGGTATTTCCAAGTCTAACAAACCATTCGGTTTCAACTGGATTTAGCAACTCGCGTATCCCGTTTATCGTCGCAAAATGATTGTTAAGGATTGAAGTCGGGTTTAAGGGTTAATAAAAAAGTTAGCCTAGTAATATACTTACCGCGTTCGTTTTATTTGTTTTGTGGTATATCATCATCATGGGGAATACCAACAGTAATGTCACTTCCGGTGTTAAGAAGCAAGCTGATACCAGTTCTCAGAAAATTTATTCATTATTGGATGTCAAAGGTGGCGGGAAACTCATTATGATGATGAAGGAAAGTGGTACAGATCGAGCCAGTCTACAACAAGTAAGAAAAAAAAGTACTAAATTAATTAGGCTTAAATATAGCCACGTTGAATAGCTTTGTAAAATTTAAAAAATCACCAATACATAAGCTTCTTTTGCGTTAGATACTTTCAAACTGTTTTCAACCGTTTAGGAAAGGTCGAAATGTAAAAATTTTAACGCGTTCATATAATTGGATCAAGTTTTATCAAAACGAACGGTTGAAAACGGTTTCAAAGTTACTAGCGTAAAGATTACACGTAGGCTGATTACGTGACCTCACACTTTGCACCACCAAAATGGCGGTAATTCACGAGGGAATTACAGCTTAACTTAAACATGGTAATTCAGTTAGACGAAAAAATTCGGAAGCTAGTGGAACCATTCTTGTACAACAAGGGTGAGGGTAAACTAGTGCCCACGGCTGATCTGGTTCTGATACGGAATCGAGATCGTCCCAAGAACAAACAGATCACGGCGGCTCGCAAAGATCCGCCTCATCTACCCATACCGTCAATTGGTAACACCGCCTCGGCTTCCCGACTAACCTTCCAAGGCAACGAACACCGGAAGAACAACAGCTCGTCCGACCATATTCATCGTAGTCTACACCGACAGAAGTCATCCGAAGATCAAATTAAAAACAGCAACGTCACCCTTAATGGTAGCACCATATCAATAACAAATCCGAAAGGTATGTTGACCCTCATTATTCTTAGTAAATATCCATTCAATCCTTACCGAAGTGCAGTGGCCCACCGTTTAAAAGTTATGACTAACAAGAGTGTTTTACGGATGACCCCGTTAATTAAACTAGCTTCGTCTTTGAATGTCTTAGTTAAATTCAAACTGGGTTATCCGTAAAACACTCGGGACTCCAACCGTAACTCTTAAACGGTGTCCCTTCAGGGCAAAATATCATACAATATTTTCGACTCAAAATCGACCATTGAGACCATTGTATGTACTTCAGTTAAACCACCCTTTATGGAACACCCTTGCAATTTCAATCTTAACAGAGCCATTCCCGTTCCGTGAGGTATGCTGGGATTTGGAGCAGCGCGGTTCAGTGGGGGAAACAGCTATCCATCTATGTTTTCTCATCTCAAGTCCAGCTCACGCGGAACTGGCCAAGAGACTGATTAAAGTGTTTCCCAAACTAATTAACGACTACTACGTTTGCGACGAATACTACGGTAAGTAATTGGAAAGTTTTAAAGTCACTTCATGGTTCCGTTAATGCGTATTTTCCTTAATTTGGTAATACAGGTGAAAATGCTCTACACATGGCCATCGTAAACGAAGACCCAGCGATGGTCAAATTCTTACTAGACAACGGGGCGAACTACCACGAGAGATGCGTGGGAAATTTCTTTTGTCCGGAGGACCAAAAAGCATCTCGAACAGATGACCTAGAGCATGAATGGGTCGACGTTACTCCCAAGACCAATTATGAGGGGTAAGTATTGGAAAATTTGAATAATTTAATATTGGGAAACTTATTGGTTTCGCGCCTTTATTTTAAAGTCACGTGTACTGGGGTGAATACCCTCACGCCTTCGCAGCTTGCTTGAATCAAGAGGAATGTTACCGTTTACTCTTGGCTAAAGGAGCTGATCCGGATAACCAGGACACAAACGGGAATACCGTCACTCATATCATGGTCATTCATGAAAACATTGTAAGTCCTGATATGTTTGTAAGCCTATAATAGAGTAGTGTCGGTGGAGAGGGGAGTAGACAGTGTATCCCTCCCTCTAGGCGCGCTTTTGTAAGAGGGGATACTGTACGCGCCTGGTAAGGGGGGGATGACACTGAGCTAAGAGATAGAAGGGTATGAATTGCATACGTAGAACTGACATTACTCTATTATATTATAGCATGCTCTTCATTAATTATTAAGACCCAGCTTAATATACAGTAAACGTCTATCTATCTGTTAGTAACACTCATCTTAATACGCGCATTCTAACTCTTTTAAAAATTAACAATGGTTATTGGAATAGAGTTTCATATATTTACCTAAAGACATACTTAAAGTTTTCGACTAAATTAATTTGGCCTAGAGCTTTGATTTATATAAAGGGCACTCAAATATATTACAACTTAATAATTAAGGAAATATAATTGTTTGAACTCAAAACGATTGGACTAAAGATCCTTTACAAATACACTCACTTAAATTACTTAATTAATTAGTTAAGTAATTAATAAAAGAATTCTGTGAATATCTTTTACGCAGAATATGTTTGACATGGTCTACGAGCTTGGAGGTTCAATGGACATAATAAACCATCAAAATCTCACACCTTTAACGTTAGCAGCGAAACTATCTAGGAAAGAGGTCTGTCTATTGCATTCTCATAGAAATTTATTATTTTCCGTTTTATTAAAAGATTTAACATTGCGTATTGTACAAAAATATATGGTGGTGATAGTAAAATGCAGAGAAATCGAAATTATATCTATAATAAAATTTAAATATTCGCCTTTGATCTTTGCGTTTAATAAGCTAGAAAATTTAGTTAATATTGAAAATTTATTACATTAAGGCCTCCTTAAGAAGCAATAAAACTTTACGCGGTATTCGAAAAATTTTGAGAATTCTAAAAAAATAAAATTTCATATTAAAGTTTTATTGCACTTTAAATAATTACACCTTAGACAAGAACTGGATCGTGATAAGACTGAACCTGAGTATGTTTTAAAAAGAAACCGAGACAATACCACTACAGCACCTTGAAACGTCTTAATGAAACGCATTAAGCGTTAATCACTACAGAACATAATAAAGCGTTCAATTATTATGCAAATGACGACCCATAAATTTCTTTTTTTACCCTCTATATAGATTTTCTTCCACATTCTGAAACTTCAACGCGAAATTTACTGGCAACTGGGTAGCATCACCTGCACGGCGTACCCTTTGGAACAAATCGATACTATCAATCAGAAAACGGGTGAAATTAACAAGGCTTCAGCCCTCAATTTGGTCGTGTATGGGGTAAAAATGTCCTGGGCCGAGATGTAGCACTTGAGTCTATAGTACCTAACTTCATCATATTACGCCGCCTTAAAAAGAACCTTTTTCGGAAAGACTCAAGTTTACACTCCTCCTAACTAAGTTTTCCAACAATTCAATTCAATTCAAGATTTATTGATTGCTTTTATGGGGGCCCCTTTTGGGCTGTTGTTTCTTTCATCTTAAATTAAGGACCGAGCCGGTCATTTGGACATGATGGAAGGTCTCTTATCCGATTTGCTAAACGCCAAATGGAATACTTTCATCAAGTTTAGGTAAATTTTATTCCCTTTTGAAGTGGTTTCATTCTTTCAAGGTTACTTGAGAACAAAAACTGAGGGATTGTTAGGATTAAAAACCTCTTACTCTAGTGCCAAGTGACTTTCAGTTTGAAATCAGTAATGGGATAGCGTATTCCCAATTCATGAATTTTAAGAGCAAAGGGGTATATACCAAACCTAACGTAACATATAAAACTGTGTCTAAAATGATTCAATCTCGAATTTCTTTTACGGAGTGGTGGATTGAACACTTTTTGATTTTAAAAATTAATTTTAACGGAATGGAACATGATTCTTCTTAGATTTTCCTCATTATCAAACATTCATCTTAGTCCTCGGTTCGGAAAAACTGAACTAACTTTCGAAATAAATGCTCTTCAGTTATTTTGATTTTAATAACAGATGTCCAAATAAATATGTAAATTTAAAGATAGAATCATGAGTCAAGGATTGAAGGGTAGCTTTCCACTTGTATTGTACATTGAGTTATACAGTCATACCATCGGGGATTACAAGGATATTTATTGGTTCATGTTATCATATTGTATTTGGGGACATCTTCTATATAGATCGAATTTACAATTGCAGATTTTACTCCAAATTCGCTTCCTTCACTTTATACTTCCTAATAACTATGGTTTGCTTCGTATTGCGTCCATGGCCACCCGTTCAGGATGGTACTGTGGGCGAAATCGTGTGTAACAGTAGCGCGGATGAGCCGTCATCGCTGCCAAACCTGAAGAGCAACAATCCCCAATCGGATCAACCATCGTTTTCACCCTCTACTGGGTTAGATTATGGAAATGATAACGTCAGCCTGGGTAGCAATGTTACCTTCCTAGCAATTGATCTGTTGGATGGACCCATGGGGGAGAATACTACCTTCAATCCTGACAACATAACAGACAAGAATACCAGCGATGTGGAATCGTTCGATTTTTGTTACTTGTTAGATTATAGCACAGAAGGTGGAGTGGTAAGCATTTCCTATAACCCGAACTCTTCTTTAAGCCTAAATCTTTTACACTTATTGTTTTCAACTGTTAGCCTAACTATACGAACCTGAATTTTCCTTAATCCTAAAACTGTTAAATCGAAATACACAAACAATTAAGGTTCTGCCTGACCCCAAACTATTAACCCCAAATAAACAAGTCAGGTTCTTCCTTAACGCTAAACTGTTTAGCCTAAATACACCAGCCAAGTTCTTCCTTATCCCTAATCTGTTACGCAAAAATACGTAAATAAGGACTCATTAAGCCTAATTTTTAAAACAGACCAGACTTGTGTTGGAATTATTAACATTGGGTGGCGCTGGACTTTACCTTCTAAATGCGGCAAAAGAAATACAGTTTCTAGGTTACCAAACATTCCTTGAGAACCTAATGACTGTTCCATCTAGAGTAATATTCTTGTTTTCCTGCTTGCTAATTACAACCATGATACCAATGAGGTTCAGTTGCGCCTGTCGCTTAGAGGATAAAACCGCGGTATGCGTCATGGTACTTATCGCCCCGTATTTCTTGTTCTTCTGCCGGTAATTAAGAACTATCGATGCATATACCAATGGCGTCCTAGTATTTATTTATTTCGCCTTAAAGGGGATTCCGCATGATTGGTCCAATTGTGGTCATGATCTACAAAATGATCCTAACGGACTTGTTGTGTTTTGTCATCATATATCTGGTATTCGTCATAGGATTCTCACAGGGTAGGTTAATGGGGTAGAAGACGGTAACCTGACAACCCACTGAACCTAACCTAACCTTAATTATCACACTATTAACACGAGGTGTATCGGGTTGCCATCTTATCCCAGGGTTTAGGGGACGACTAAAACGTATTAATGTTGTGTCTTCATGACGCAGCCTATTACGTCATATTCCTATCGTTCAAGGGAGACCCGTGCAACAATTTCTTCAGAACACCGTTTGAAAGCATCATGGCGTTGTTTGTCATGTCTTTGACACAGTTTCAAGATATCTACGAGGAGTTTGAAAACACGGACCATCCCTACGTAGCCAAAGTTAGTATAATAATCGAACTTCCCCGGAGTTTATGCAAATCCTCTTAACACCTACTTTACAATCCATCGATTTCCATTAACGTCTAAAATTAAGATGTATAATCCTTACAGGCGATGTTTATAGTGTATATGGCTCTAGTCGGAATCTTACTGATCAATATGCTTATTGCCATGATGGGTAAAACTTATCAGGACATTGCCTCTCGTAAGAACGAGTGGCTAAGACAGGTATGTAATGGAGATTTCTACATTTTTGGGGTAGTATGTTCAAAATATTGGGAAATACGTTCAAAATATAAATTTTTGGGGTATAGTATGTTCAAAATATAAATTTTTGGGGCATAGTATGTTCAAAATATAAATTTTTGGGGCATAGTATGTTCAAAATATAAAATTTTGGGGCATAGTATGTTCAAAATATAAAATTTTGGGGCATAGTATGTTCAAAATATTATATTTGTTGGGCAAATACGTTCAAAATACAAATTTTTGGGGTATAGTATGTTCAAAATATTATATCTGTTGGGGAAATAAGTTCAAAATATAAATTTTTGGCGTAGTATGTTCAAAATATTACATATTATAGTGGGCAAGAATTGTCTTGGTAGTCGAGAGAGGCGTTACACCAAAGGAATGTCTGAAACAATTGATGAAGTATTCGCAACCGATGGCAGATGGTAGGAGGGCTTTAATTGTGCGTCAACAACACGACGTAAGTACTTTAGTACTTTTAATACCTTCAATGAAGCTATTCAAATTGCAATCTCCCCGGGAACCCAAAAGGTTCTACTACCCCTTCAAACAATTCAAGCAAACACCAGATTCTATATTACCCCTGACGTTCTAAAAAGAGTCTATTACTGAAATATAAGGTTTTAAACTTGCAGGAGTACGAAAAAGAAGAATTAAGAATACTAGACGAGTTGAAGACAACCCACAACGAGAACCGTCGTCGCCAACAAGCTGGTTCAAATATATTATCGCCTCCAAGCACCCCGCAAAAGACTATCAGTTCAACCAGTCTATGAAAACGACGCGAAACAAGAAAACAATGAAACCCTAAAACCAACTTACTTCTTCCAAAAAAAAAAAAAAAAATATCACCAACAGAAGTTCATTATTATTCCAAACACATATCGATGTCCGAAGTTTCATTAATCCTTTTAGACTTTTTCGCCAACTCTTAATTTTGTCACATACTGCAGGAATTTATCACTAAATCCAAAAGTGAGATGAGACTAGAAGTGAAGGGCTCTAGCATTGGTAGTAGATCCTGGCACTAGTGAACAAATTTGAGGATTTTATGCCGCTTCCATCGCGCCTACACTACACTACTGAGAAAAAAATTGGTCGAGTTCCAAAAACATTTCCTACCCCTTCCCCTCAACCTAAAGCCGCGGAACACGAACGCGGGTGCTTGAATCTAGTTCGGCGGTCTACCGCCACGAGCGTCTCACGTTTTGGAGGGAAAATTCAGAAACCGCTACTAGAGGGCCAACCGTTCTTGTGTTATCAAGAATATTCACTTTCGCCGAGTGAAGAATTTGGTTAGCTCAGTACTTCTAGTCTCATCTCACTTCTGCTAAATCCCATCTAAGTGACTAGAATTCGCTAGCTCACATTGCAAAGCAGATAGAAAAAAAAAATAGATTTAAAATGTAGACCTAAGTTACGTTTTTATCGAACGTGGTGGATTTTTTACGAGCGCGAATATGAAATTCAATATTTATCACATAGCAATTTCGAACAAGAAAAAAAAAATATTTCGCGACCTAAAACCTTCCAATTTTTTTTAAAGAAATTGGTCGAAAAAAAATCTATAAATAGGCCTAGTTTTTCAAACGATGTTAAAATAATATTTAGTCTTTGACTACAAAATGTATCAAATTTAAATTTTGCCCCGTGAACAAATATTTGCCGGTTTGAACAAATTTCAAATATTGTATATTTTTTGGCTTAAAATAAATATCTATTTGAAAAATGTATCACAGTACTTCATACAGACGGGGGAGGGGCTTTATGGATTTTTCTTTGATTTACATGTTCCGCCATATTTAAAATGGCAGCCAGAATTTAAGAGAGAAATAAACCTTGTCTAGCTAGCCGAAACCTCAATTATGGTGTTCCGAGGTTTGATTTCAGTAATAATCATTTCGTAGTGCACATATTTTGATAAACAAATATTTAGGAACGATTATGTTTGAATTTTAGAGTTAAATATGTAAATTTAGAATTAAACCTAAACCATAAACGATTTAAGATTATAATCAAGGTATATTATAATAACTCTATGTTTAATGGACAATTCGTTAAATGTATAAACGAGTTGGAAAATAGAGAGTAAATATAGCGTAAATTCCCTCCGAGTCCCAAGGAAGGTAATTTTAAATTACCTTGTATGAATCAAGATTCAAGCTTGCTTAGTTAGCAATTCCACGAATAGACATTGTGAAATAAATCAAGGAATTTCTATTCGTAAAAAGACTTGAAATAAACTCTACTTCATTTTCAACTTGAAAACTGTGGCCCGGACGGAAAAATGGAGATATAAGTTAAATTTTCGACTCAAAGTCGCCCAAAGAACATTCCCCTTTAATTATGGCCCAGACTTATCAGAAACACCCTGTATATAGATATAGATGACAAGAGACAAAATTCCTCGGAAATATACGTCCCAATTTGAATACAAAGTCCCTGACTAGACCAAAGCACAGATAATACTTATCACAACACCTCATTTAGAATTTAAAATACGGTTGAGGAGCTAAGGCTAAACAAAGTTGTCCCCTTAACTGTTTAAAGGGAAATATTATTGGCAAACCATATGACTTTGCACTCTTACTTTATAGATTGATGGGTGTCTAAGGCCGTTTTAGTACGGTACAGTCATTACGTCTCTTTATATAAGAGGGTACCGTATGGTATCCATCATTTATCGTAAACTATCATGATACGTTTACCATAATGTTTTCAATTGCTAGATTCCTTAGAGCGACAGTGGGATATTTCAAGGAAAACGTACACTCCTGGCTTTGAGCGAATTAATTCAATTATTTAATTTGAATTATTTTCTTCCGCTATCTCTAGGTTCAGGAAACTCGGAAATGGAGGATGACAAAATGGCATAATCCTTTTAACACTAATTGGAAGGAAAACTAACAAAAGACTATACATCCGAAAATGGCATTATTGAGTTAACAATACGATCCAATCATTTACTTATTACTCGAGTTTTCAAAGAAAACGTCGTCTGCTATCGCATCATATATATTGTATACACATACTTTGGTAAATTACAATTAGATTAAGAAGTCACTAAACACTCAAATCATAATAGTGTACCAAAGCCCACGTAAAACTGTAATATTTTTTTAAGTATCATATAAATTATAGCGCAAAAATTCGTATTCTCTAGCGAAGTTTAGATAAAAACAAGAAGCGATATCTAGTTTACTAGGGAGAAGATATAAGATGCCTTAGAATTCGCGCGCCATAGTCCCAGTCCCCCTTTCAAAATACAATGGGGGACGTAAAAGGAGGCGCCGGGCTATTTCGCTGCCTCTCCTCAGTCTGAAAATATGACTGTAATTTTCGTCATTCGCGTCGCCCTGACGTGAGATTCAAGAACCAATGAGACGCTGGTTGTAATTTAGAGGCGCCGGGGATTAACACCGGACAGGCTACGTTTGGACTGGAGATAAAGCTGGAAATGTGGCGAATTTATACCTTCTTCCTAGTAAACTAGATATCACTTCTTGATAAAAATTTCCAAGGCATTTCTCACGCGGCATACGTAGCTAAGAAAGGCGTGGTTTCTTCTTTAAAAATTCTGAGAAAAATAATTCTGCAAGTTGCCTTAGAAGGAGGGTGAGCGAGGTTAAGCATCCATATTACAAGACCATGACCTTCCCATGATTGATAGACATTACCATGACATTACTGATCCATACTGATCAGTTTTCAGATTGAACTTGACACGTTAGATGACTTAATTCATTCCTTGGAGGTTTTTTATTTTTGCTTGCTTTACTTAATCTGTCTATTATCTACCAGTACTTTTCCAAAATAGCACTCGCCAGCACGTTTCGTTATTTTTACTTTGTTCTTTTTTGGCTGACCAAGCTCCGTAGCTCGTACAGTTTTGAGACATATTTCCCTCGCGGCCTCTTTTTCTTAATTTTATACCAATTTTTGTGTATTCACTTTCATTCAAAATGATGGACTTATATTTATTTCTCTTTTAATCTTTATTAATAATTTAATAATTATTCATGGGTATACGTGAATAAATTCATGATTTGTATTCAATATTCTTATTTCTAGCTTTAAATGCAGAGTCTGACATACGGATTATTTTGCCTTCGCTAATCCTACTACAATATTATAAAGTTTGTGAGTTTGGGTAGGATAATTTCAAACAGGGCTGTACATAAGCATATTCTTTTAGTAGTCAAAATAAGTGTGAGTCTTATCCGTTCCACCCTGTATTTACTGACTCATTCATCAATGCCAAGCCCAAACTGCTTTACCAAGAAAGCTATAGCTACACATTTTCGTAGGCGATTTTTCGGTCAATTTATACCATACTCAAATTATGGCCAACAAATCACGAGAACTGAAAAAAAGGGTCAAATTTTATCAAGATACGGCCAAAGTAGGCGAAAAACTGATGACACGGACTATACGTCAGTCCACTTATTTCAGTTGAGCAAATCACAATTTATGTTGAGGGCAATTTTTGGAATATCTACTTAGTAAGAAAGTAACGAAGTCCCCTTTACCTTAAACGCGCTGATTCGTATTTTTAGGAGTTCATTAGGTTTACAGCGTTATAGACAGATGGGTTCGTCCGAACGAACGATCTTTGACTTCTAAATATTTGCCTCTAACAAACTATAACAGCACCGATCGAGACGGGAAACCAAAAATAAGTTATTTGGGAACGTAGCTCGAAATCAACCTCGATTTTCCAGGAGTCTAAGATAAATTTGTTAAACTTTATATATATTTCTATATAAAAGGAGTTTTCACGTTTAAATAAAAGCAACTTTAATAAATTGGCCATATGTCTATTCAGCGCCACTAGCGGATGGTCTGAAAACTACTCCCATAGAGTCTAGGTATATTTAAGCGGGTTTGCAGAATTTCCGTCAGATGGCGCGGCGTTCGAGCCACCTGGCTATGATTCTGCAAACCCTCTTAAATATACCTAGTCTCTATGGGAGTAGTTCTCAGACCATCCGCTAGTGGCGCTGATTAGACATATGGCCAATTACATTCTGGACATTTATAAGCTATGTCGTCTGATATAAGAAACCGAAAAAACGCCCAAATAACAGGGTTTGCTTCTTACTGGTTATAAAAAAACCAGTGGCACGAAAATCCTATCCCTACTATTCCATTTTAACAGTAGACTACAGGGTAATGCTGTGCCTAGACATAGTTATTCATGTTAATTAATAAATTCATGGTTAAGCCTAATTTGAAATTAAAATTGAAAAGCACGTGGTCAAGTGCAAATTTTCTCGCGCCAAACTGGGTCTAGGTGACTAGATTATTTCATCCAAGCTTTTAGGTCAATTGCATTTCTATAATATAACTATGTTAGTTTAATCGCAAAACTCAAAACATTCATTTGAAAACTTTGTCAGTTAAGATGCTGGAGGGTGATTTTTTGGCGGGAAATAAATTTTTCTCGCGCCATTACACTCTTTGATGTTTCCTGAATCCTGGGAGACCTAGAACCCACTGCCCCCACCAGCGCAAAAATGAATCCCGTTTAGCATCTTTTATCGCAAAATGAAACGTTAAAAGGGTTAAGCCATCGTGACAAGCATAACGCAAACAACTACCGTAAATTTCTAGCACAGCTAAGCTTAACGATACCGCGGCTCTCTGGCCTTTAAAAAAAGAAATACGTTAAAACAAAGACATAAACCATCAGGGGATTTACTAGGTGATGGCAGGTTTCGGAAGGTAATTGCATTAAGAATCTTAAGGGAAGAGGAAAGAAAAAAATAAGCTGGCCATTTGCTAAAAAGTGTGTTATTTATGGAGGTAGGTACACCAAGGGTAAATTTTGATATAAAACAGTTCAGTCTTCAAGTAAATATTATTGATTCATTTCTGTTCATTTGGTAAATTAAAGGGGTAACGTGTTTTCTCATGCGTATTTACTAATTAAATATGTAAGAAGAATATACCGTCGAGTGCTTTGTTTTTAATTAAGTCTTTTAACTAGGCCACCGAAACGAAACGTGCCTTTCGAAATGAAATCACGACAAATAATGTCTTAAAATGGTTTTAAAAAAATTATTTATTTATTAGCCTCACCGTAGTAGAAACCATCCTTACAAGGAGTAAAATGTTCACGATAAAATCGTTCATTTGAAAACCTTTCCGAAAATATGTAAAAATAAATATCAAAGGGACATTTCATTTATCTTACTTTTCGGCCACCATTTTAAAACATGGGTGATATCAGGGATAGATTTAGTTTGGGAAGTAGGAATGGAGAACAGAGTAATCTGGGCGCGCGTCAAAGTCCCGGACCCCCTTCCACGGGACGGAGGGGTATGAAAGAAGAGGCGGGTCATAGCGACAGACGTAAACGGGAACTACGTATTTTTCGCCGTCCCCGTCAGCAACGTCATCAAAACGTAGTTTAAGTGAGCCAATAAGATAATTTAAACTTTTCGTTACGTGTTGGAGGGAGGGGCTTTATACTGGGCTATGAGTCGGACTGAAGTAAAAACCAACAGTTCTCCATTCCTACACAGTAAAAAATTGTGGTCTACTTTTAAACCATTAATGATAAAAACTTTTTTCCCGGATTTAAAACCCTGAAAGTGTACATTTTTAAACCATAATAAAATATAATGGTTTAATTTAAAATCACTATTTTCCGAGAGTAAAGTTTGAAACCGAAATTTTGTTACATATATAAACCATTAACTAGCTTATGTGAAACCGGTATCGGGCTATTCTGATAACCAAATGGTTAGCATTTAAACCATAATTTTTGAGGGGAGTTTCAGAACCACAGTTTTAGGTTTAAATATAAACCTTTATACTTCTTTCTTTAGATGATTACGGGCCTGATCATATTTCAAACAGTTTTAATTAAAACCCGTCAAGTACTGATAGTAAACCCTTCCATGTAAATATTAAGTTCAGTGTATACCATTATGATTCTAAAAATATACCCTTTATGGTGTGGCATAAGGATAGAAAGGGTTAATATAGTTGGCCTTAAATGGTTTGCATAGCAAGCCTAAAATGGTTTGCATGGCAAGCCTAAAATGGTTTGCATGGCAAGCCTAAAATGGTTTGCGTATCAAGCCTAAAATGGTTTATAGAGCAAGCCTAAAATGGTTTGCGTATCAAGCCTAAAATGGTTTGCGTATCAAGCCTAAAATGGTTTGCGTTTCAAGCCTAAAATGGTTTGCGTATATAGCAAGCCTAAAATGGTTTATATAGCAAGCCTAAAATGGTTTATATAGCACGACTAAAACGGTTACTATACTAGGAATAAAATGGGTTAGGCCTTACTCCCCAACCCTTAAAGGTTGCATAAGCTATAGTCAAACCAACGAGAGAATAGCGCGGAGCCCCATTGGTTAACATGTATCTCAGCGCTATTCTCTCGCTGGTTTGACTCAAGATTAACTTAAAATCATGCATTATAGGCCCTTAAATATTGTGTTCTTTTTAATTTAAAATATTATGTACTCATTGGTTGCGAACAAAATTACTTTGATTTAATTCCAGTTTAGAGTTTTATTAAGTTAACTTATTGCATTTTTTTGCTAAATGTTTTACTTTGGCGCAAATTTTTGTGGCATTTAAGCCCAGACAACAATTTTCAACAAACGTTAAAGTTTTTAGCAAATTATTTGGATAATGAACATTAAACACCCAATAGCTTGCAAAATAAGCGCACAGTGCTGAAAAAAAATCCTCGGTGCTAGCCACACTTTTCCTATCCACATGCAGCTCCCATTATTTGGAACAGAAGATATTGTTTCCAGAATATACAAGTACAGCACCCTGTGACACTAGAACTTTTGAGACTTCGCTCCTTTTGGAAAACATCGATTGATGGCATTCCTTTAATATTCCAGGTATTAGCATAAGGCTTAATTTAGCTTTGGCACCTAAATTGAAATTTAGTTTTTTTTAATTAGTAACGATAATGAAATATTTTATAAAACTCTTTAATGAGAATTATTTATCACGGGAGTTTTAGATTAAAATATAAATGAAATTTACACAGAGAGAAACCACGTGTAAACAGATTAAATAAAATACTGAAATGATTTTATTTAATCAGTTTACGCGTGGTTTCTCTCTGTAAATTTCATTAATATTTTAATAGTGAAATATATTTTACTTTGTTGAGATTGCTTGTCTGACAAACTGTCGACTTCTTCCATTAATACTGATCTTAAATCAACAGATTTTTTGATTTAAATTCCAAATTTTCCCTGAATACAATTGGAGGGATTCTGCTAATCTTTTCTCTATATTAATCCCAGCTACCCTTTGAAATTCCAAATTTATCTGAAAAAAAAAGTGTAATTACTCTTATGTATAATGTTTTAACTAAAAAATACACCGAATTACCTGTCTAATATTACACAGTGATGGGTACGTTTCTAAAAGGCATTGTAACGACTCGTTTTCAATAAGATCTCGCCTACGAGAGTATGTCCGATCCCAAAGTTCCTAAAGAATAAAATAGCAGTATGGTCCGATCCATCCTTTTGTCAATGGCCATCCAATCTTTATTATTTTTACGCATTTCTAACTGCATATATTTAATGTGTTGTTTAACACTAATCCTGTCTTCCATATCTTCCAAAACCTTAAATAACAGTTCCATTAGTAAAGATATTTGTTTTTCTCATTTTTTAAGTAAAGATAAATAGTTTTCCCAGTTTTAAAGTAAATATATTATAGTTTTCCCAGTTTTTACTTTAAAGGGTTAGTGACTCGTTTATTGAAAAATGTCTAGTTTTGGTTTTCCTAAGTAAAAGTAGTAAAGTATAGTCAAAGAAAGTTATTCTTTTTGTAATATGAAAAAACAAACGCACATTTGAACATACTTCAACAAAAAGTAAATTCATTTGTACCCCTGGGGACGTTGTTATTAAGCCTAATTATTAAAGTAGCGAAAAAGCTGCCGATAAAGAGTTTGGGGAACGTGCTCGCGCGCTCTCGATCATGACGTCACCAGGGGACAGTAACTTTAAACTGATAGAATAGTTGGAAAAAATTAAATTTCCAAGCTTTGAAAACGGGCTTAGGAATTAGGTAGGCTAATTTCCGGTCTAGAGCTAACTTCTAGTAGCGATGAACCGGAAACCGCTCTACCCAGATCACGTGATTTTTCACGCGACATTTTCTGCCCTAGCTTCCGCTCCCTACTTAATTCTCTCTGCCTCTACATGTACGCGAAATACTGAAATTCCACAGTTAGGGGGGATGACACCGAGGTAAGAGATAGGGAGTTGGCACTCCGGATTATCTTCCCATAGACGCTAATACAGCCAAAGGCAGGAAACTGGCAATTCCCTATATAAGCTATGACTTAGAAAGAACTGTTCGCCCGCTCCCTATATTCTCAAGATTATATAACTAAATATTTTTATAGTATTTCAAATTTTCAATCTTTGAATTCTAAGACCAGATCGAGTAATGGCCAGTTGGCAACCCATGTTAACTTCCCATCGAGCCTAACACAGCGAAAGGCAGGCCACTGCCATTACCGAGTCTGAAACAATGGAATTATACACCATGTTACTATACTACCGAGTGGAAAATCACTGGGATAAATTTTGAACACCAGATTATACAAGTTTCATTCTTGATTTAATACTTTGAAGTTGTTAAGTTTAATAAAAAAGGCACTTACCTGGTATATACAACCATTTCCATTATATTCTTGTAAGGAAACGTCTGATTCAAGTTTATCTCGAAAACTATTAATTGAAGGATTCTTCAACAATATTTTCTTCTTTTTGTCGCCAAAAATTAGAAGCAGTAATATTTCTTTACTAGCCATCTCAAAACTTTAACCTCACCAAGCTAAACTTATTTGTCCAATACTTGTTTAGAAATGTGCGCGTGTAGGCGCGCCTATTAGGCACCGTATTTGGGGGCCCGGGGGGAAAAGCAAAAGCCGAATTGAAAAAAAAAAACTTTCCTCTGAGTCCTCTCCTATTGAGAAAAGAAAAAAAACCGTGTCACACCCTCACACCCCTTTACCGGATTGCCCTTTTATCGACCTGCCCCCCCTTCAGTGGTCACCTTTCTCGAAGGACCGCACGAGCGACGTTTTATTTCAAAGCTATATGTTCTAGCATTTTGGCCAAGTAACATGAAAATCTCTCTTTAGGGATTTTCATGTCAATATAGAAAAATTTCCAATTCTCCCCACAGTTTTTATACATAGTTTACAGGCGTGGAGGATTCATACCATTTGCACAAGGAGACCTGGCAACCTAGAGTGTAAAATAGCAGACGATTTTACACTCTAAGTCGCTTGGTCTCCTTGTGTTAATGGTAGGAATCCTCCACGCCTGTAAACTATCTATATCAAAGAACGTTAAGGTAGTTTAGTTTAGCATTTTACCAAGCTCGATCGAAATGTAATTTATGATGAGTGCCCAATTTTATAGCTGTGTTAAGTGTACATATTTTGCAAAAACATTAACTAACTTATTAAATCACTTACAAAATGCTCATCGAAATGACCCTAAATTTAACGTTATCTGTGAGATAGATGGATGTGGAATAAACCCAGATTCCCTAGTTTTTTACGAATTGTTAGACAAATATGTGATTGAAAACAAAAGTTATAGAACTCTGAGATCGAACTCTGTGAGTAGTTAACAAAACGAAACTTGCATTAAAATATATATTGAAATAATTACTGAATAAATAGACCGATTCGGAAATACCGATATGCAAATACAACTTTACGGGAAATTAAGAAAAATATGATATACTTAACATAACCTTTGTATATTTAACGGTTACAGAAATTTGCTTAAGAAATAACGATTTCGAATTTAATGGAATCAAATATGAGCAAACTTCACAACATTATATAGTATCATTTCGTGAATGCAATTATGTTCACTAGGCTGAACGACGAGCCGCGGACCGAAACGCCTCACCGCTATTTTTAAATAAAAGTTTTATATTTTACACTAATCACGTCTGGTTTCTCTTCATATAAAGATTTTTTATTCCAGTGCAGATAATAAAAACTATATGTTCGACCTTTTTGAAACAAGAGATAGTTTTAATCTATACCGTGTCAAAAAACTGTTATTGGTTTTAAGGTAGGCCATTTTCATCTAAACCCAAAACGGTTTGAGTTCCCACGTTGTAAAATACCGTCATTGGTATAAAAATATACTATTATTCAAATGTTCTATATTTAGATCATCACATTAATGGTGTATCTTTTTGAAACATGAGATGGTTTTAATGCATACCTTGTCAAGAAACTGTTACTGGTTTTAAGGTAGGCCATTTTCAACTAAACCCGAAACGGTTTAAATTCCAACCTTATAAAATTCCGTTATTGGTATAAAAATATACTATTATTCAAATGTTCTGTATTCAGATCAGCACTTTAATGGTGTAAACCAGAACTGGTTTTAATTAAAACTTTTAATGGTTCCGTAAACCATTTTGAAACCAATTTCAAACCCCTATTTTTTACTGTGTACTTCTAAAATTAAATCTATCTCTGGTGATACGTTCAACCCCATCCCATGCAAAGACCAGAAAGAACTCGCCTATGGGATATAGGTAACAAGTGAACTAAATATTACGGTTGAATCGTACACTGAAGAAGAAGAGATACACTGCCTCTAGCGGAGCTTTTTGGCGAGAGGGAGGATACCCCAATGGCGGCCTCGCCCCTGTGTATTGGTTTCTCTGTTTGTTATAGATATAAAATTCTAGGGTTGGACTCAACTATATCACTGTATCAAAATCATTACCGCATTTTAAATTATTCAAAGGATTTATTCCAAATATATTTTATACGCCTTCTTTCACATCAAATTGCATCCCCGTAAAGATGGAATATTTGGTAATAAAGTGAAAGGCCAGAAGCGAGGAACGAGAGAGAGAGAGAAACCTCTTTCAATCTTTCGCTTCTAAAATTTCGACAGTCAATTCATTCATCCAATAGGGAAATTTGATATCAATTTTAATATCTTGAGATATTATTAGAGTATTTCCTAATTGCCTACGTAGGCCTAGATTGGAAATCTCGCAAATATCTTTACAGTTATATAGATATAATCCTGTGTGAAATTCAACCGTCGCTATATGATTACATTCACCTATCGAGAAACGCAAAACGTATATTAAAATTTAATAATTTTAATACATTCGTATTTTGCGCCCACGTTGGAATACAAGAAATTAAGGCGTATATCCTCACAGAGGCGGATTAATTTATCATTGTAACAATGTGCTAAGCTACTACAGCAGGCCTTTCATTAATAATTTTGTCCTAACTAGAGCGAAATAATTAGATACGACGGGGTTTTCTACGAAATGTTATTAAGTGGTTTTTTGAAAACTTTCGGTATTTCGTATTTGAATTAGGTAAACTAATTTATAAGCAAGTTCGTTCGTTAAAACTGAGATTTGGTAGATACCGGAAGTTCGGTTTTCGGGGACATTGTCGACTAAAGGTGGAATTCATAAACGTCGGACGTAAGGCATTTTAGTACAGGCGAAGGCATGGCGTCGTGCGCGAAAGGCAGGACGCTTGCGCACGACGCCCTGCCTTCGCCTGTACTAAATGAGTTCCACCATAAGTTTTTGCTTGGAGGGAGAGCCGCATCAACTCGGATACGCACTGTTTTGTTCTTGGTTTGGTCACTCTAAAATTACCAATTCGGGTGGGTCTCTAAGAAACTAAACGAGGTTAGTTAGTAGGAACAGTGACACAGGATATGACGTCAAAAGTTTCAATATCGACTTGAAGATTCAGTAAATATCGTCCGCTTTAATTTAGAGTAAAGCAAAACCGGCAAGACATATTTTCATAATCAGTGTAACGCAACCATCTGCAGATAAAAGTATTCGGTTTTATCACGGTATAGACTTCAGGTACAACTATTTCTTTGAAATTTACAGTTTAGAAAAACCGCTAAAACCCTACTGGTAAATGAAATTTTTCCATATTTATTTAGGTTGTAAGCTGATTTTTCCACTTTATTTAAGAAGAATACACCTTGGCTATTTTAATTTTCAGTTTATGTCTCTAAAGCCACGCTCTAATTATGGCGGGGTAAAAAAAGGCAATATTTAGTCGAGCCAGTAACTTATTGATGATGGGGCGTTGACGAGTCAAGGCTAGTAAATTGTTTATAGCTTCAGTATCAGCGCGGAAGCCTAGGGAAACAGTGTATTAAGCCTTGGCCTTTTTGACGATACCCATCTTCATCTTTGCACTCTCCCATTTACTCCCTGACGATCGTACCCTTGTTTACAAAGCGAATATTTTCGGTAACACGTGACTCTATTCGCTCCCAAAACGAAATGTCTTAGGACTGGGTGGAAGGGAACTCGCGCTAGTTACCAACCAACTTAAGGACATCAATAATTCGATAATTTAAAAGATAACGATATAACTTTTGTACGTTTCAATGGATTTGACTGAATCAAGACTGATATTAAAATAAGAATATGGTATGGTTTTGGGTTTGTATATGACGCCATCTTGTAAAATGGTGGACAGAAAAGTAACCACACATCCCAATGAGTACGTTTTAACTGCGCTTTGACTGATATTAAGTAAACAAATCAACAAAATACACAATAGGGATGTATGACTTTCAGTTTGAAATTTGCAACCATCTTGGAAAATGGTGGTCAAAGAATTCGGTTCTAATTTTTTATTATTTTATAAGTAGCCTTACTCGGTCAACTTTGCTAATAGACCAACACCCAGGGGGCAAGCCCGCCATTGGGGTATTCTCCCCTCTCGCCAAGATGTGCCGCTAGAGGCAGTGCGAGTTGGTTAGCGTGTAGTAAAGTCGGGATCCGTCTGACGTTGCTTCTTGGTGCGACGGAGAACACCCCAATGGCGACCTCGCCAATGTGTGTTGGTTTCTCTGAAATATTAACATCAATATTTCAACATAATCAATTAATTTAGGATATTAATTATATTAATTAATCACCAATTAATTAAATAGGGCTCGAAACACTTAGGGGAAAAATCTGGAAACTCTCGTAAGCGATAAAATGGAAATCACTCAATCATAGATAACCTTTCTTTAACACATTGAAAGATGGTTCGGATCAGATATAATCAGCCAAACTTATATTCCACGGCGTTAAAAAGGATAGCGTTAAGCTAGAGTCACTGGTAAAAAATGAGTTTAAGCTTCTAGGTAAAGTGAAATAATCCGAAATAAGGGCAGATGGGAGAGACTAAGATATATTGCCAAAGCAGAATGTTTAAACGAAAACCATAACACCTCATAACACACGCTGTTACTCGCCGAAGACAGATTGGTAAAGGCACAACGTAAACTCATCCTTGAGAGAGATGGCTCGACTCATCTACAAAACCATTTAAGCTGACAGGGATGTCCCCGATGCTTGGGCTCTTTTCGTTGGTCTTAATTGTAGACGAGCCCCATCTTGGTGACTCGGGGAAATAGATACAATATTTAAGAGGAAATAAGCTATACTTAAAGCTCGTGCCACTCGGTAAAAAAAAATCGTATATTAGAGGCTCTAAAAAAGTTACTTAAAGACTATTAGGATCGTTGCTAAGAAAAAAGACAAGTTCGTCCCATACTGAGTTTGCCATTTTAATGAAGGTTCACTAGAAGTTCATAGACGAAAGTTGTAGGCGCTTAAATTTGATATTGCCTTGATTAATTAAAGTCCGATGGAAATGTCTTATATGAAATTTATCTCCATGCAGGTCTTCTATATAAATGTCTTTAGATTAAGCTGCGATGTAAATGTCTTTATTCTAAGCTGTTATATAAATGTCTTTATTCTAAACTGCGATATAAATGTCTTTATTCTAAGCTGCAACTTAAATGTCTTTATTCTAAGCTGCGATATAAATGTCTTTATTCTAAGCTGCAACTTAAATGTCTTTATTCTAAGCTAAGATATAAATGTCTTTATTCTAAGCTAAGATATAAATGTCTCTATTCTAAGCTCTTATATAAATGTCTCTATTCTAAGCTCTTATATAAATGTCTCTATTCTAAGCTCTTATATAAATGTCTTTATTCTAAGCTCTTATATAAATGTCTTTATTCTAAGCTGCGACTTAAATGTCTTTATTCTAAGTTGCTATATAAACGTCTTTATTTTAAGCTGCGATATAAATGTCTTTATTTTAAGCTGCGACATAAATGTCTTTATTTTAAGCTGCCTTATAAATGTCACCATATATAAAAGTATTCAATGCAATTGTCCTCTTTAAAAGTATTCTACGCAATTATCCTCTGTAATTGTCGTCTATGGTAGACAACAATTTATGGTCTTCGTCGGGAAAAATGAGTAAATAATTATTCATCATGACTGAATTCTTGGTTTGGGACGGAGTCTAAAGGGTCTTAAAGCCAATAAGAAAGATATAAACACATAAACCTCACGCCCATTGAATAAAGAAAAGCTAAAAGAGTATAAACAAATCCGCAATCTCCGGTTAAAGAATCATTCTTCGAGTTATCCCGGTTATATCTCTCTCTCCGAGTTTTGAAACAAACTCGGAAAACTCCAGAAAGGTTTCTCGGGCTCTTACACGTAACAGACAAAAATGGTCCCCAAAATAGGATTATTGAAATTCGGAATCGATCGAATATTGTCCGAAGAAATTGGACACAAGAATGCAATCGAAAAAGGTAAGATTTTGAAATTGAAGTTCTATGTAAATCCAAGTAAAAACGTCTTCAACTAAAGATTCAGAATCTGAAATCATTCCCCCCCCCCAGGGAACGACCGGCTTCGACGACTATTAAATCTTCTCTTGGAATTCGGCTTTATATCACGTTTGTTTACGAGAAAAACAACGAGTGTTTTGTTTTGAATTTAGGAAGAAAATAACGTATTTTAAATGAGAATTTAAATTTGGGCCCAAATCGGTTCGTATGAAAGGAGTTCCCAATTCGTATTCGAGGAAATGATAGTTTCCAAAAAAAAATATTAAATCTTTAAAGAAATCTACTTAAAAACCACATTTTATACGGTGCAGTATGGTTATTACTAGATATGACATTAATAATAGCTCGGAAGCATTTAGTAAAAGCTAAAATGCCGTCTGCTATATAAACTAACTTCAATTTCTCAAGTTAAACTAAACCAAAACAGCAAGACACATTTTCGTTATCAACAGCGTTAATATTGAAAATGTTTTCGAACGATTTTGGTGATAATATTTATAATATATTAGAGTGTGGGTCTTTTATTCAATTTTCTTTCTAAAGAGATTTAGGGATTACATAACGTAATTTGTTTAGTCTGCCGTATCCCCAAGCAACCAAAGTTCTGGCATCCTATTTATCAAATTAATTCCACTAAAATATTTCAATTTATTAATATATTTTCCTAACTGTATACTTTATAAAAGCAAAACTATAGAGACTGTAAAATATTTCTGATCTAGGATTCTGTCCAGTTTTCACCAATTTTTCACGAACTTCAAATACTTCTAAAAGATCAAAGAAAAAGCTCTTTTCGATATTTAGTCTAGGAGGGTCTGGTCATAGTGGCAAAAATACTGTATAAGAGCTCGTCTAAAGTGCTCAGGTTGAGAGTTTGAAATATTTGGTCTTTTCAACGTTTTCGTGACTCTTGTGTCGAAGTAAAAATATACGAATGCCCGTTTGTTTGGACAATAGACGACAAGTCTAGAATTGTTTTCTTGATCGATTATTGGTATAGGTTATATAAAGTATATTAATAATGAATCAAAGACTAGATTTGATCTTTCACATAGATAAAAATGAAATAATTTCATTTCAAAATTTTCTAGGACCAACCTTATAATTTAATTTATAACCAAGGACAGACAGGTTTATGAAAATTTTAACTCAATTAAAAATGCACCTTATTTATTCATGAAATCAGAAGTATATAATACTTCTCTTCGAGAGAAGTGTACCACAAAGGAGGGTGATTGTAACATGATTCTTCCCAATATCAGAACATGGTTTAATTGACATGCGCGATAAATAGTTCCCTCATCATTACTCTATTATCGCTTAACTATTTGTCAAGGCGCATGCGCTTGTGGATTTTTGTTCCACGTCAAGACAATCAAGGTTTGTGGGTTGATTGATTGGGATTTGGTAAAAAACAGTTATAGAATTCACCCTAGCATGGTGCGATGAATATCTGAAGTTTGATGAGCGGGAGAACAAACAAAAAGGTGCATGAGCCTGGGAAGAATCATGTTATTTAAGAGGATAGAGAGTGTCATCCTTCTTCGATTATCCCCTTCTGATGAAACGTATTTAATTTGCCGTATAAACAAGTTTGTTTCGGGGGATTCAAAATATCGTGTTTGTTGCATTTTATCTCTTTTACCTTTTAAGATTAAAATCCAATTTAATTTATATTTATAGACACGTCAGACGTGATTCCAGTCTTTTTCAATCGAATGCCTTTATCGCATCGGGATAAATATTTGCAACGAAGTGAGAAATTTGCAATGAACGAGTGCAAAAGTCTAGGCGACTATTTCCCCCTTTACACAGGTAAGTTCTATACGATCAGAAGTGAGATGAGACCAGAAGTACTGAGCTAACCAAATTCTTCACTCGGCGAAAGTGAATATTCTTGATAACACAAGAACGGTTGGCCCTCTAGTAGCGGTTTCTGAATTTTCCCTCCAAAACGTGAGACGCTCGCGGTGGTAGACGGCCGAACTAGATTCAAGGAGCCGCGTCCGTGTTCGGCCGCTTCAGGTTGAGGGGAAGGGGGTAGGAAATGTTTTTGGAACTCGACCAATTTTTTTCTCAGTAGTGTAGGCGCATGGGAAGCGGCATAAAATCCTCAAATTTGTTCACTAGTGCCAGGATCTACTATTAATGCTAGAGCCCTTCACTTCTAGTCTCATCTCACTTCTGATACGATTTAAACAAAATTGTTGACATTATGGAAGATTCTGAAATAGTCAGACAGCTATATTTTAATCGATTTAAAATAGGAAAACTTACCAAAATCATCTATTAATTTATTTATTAAATTTCAAAAGTTAACGAGATAAGTCTTTACGCTCAATTTTGATATTATGGACTTATAACCAATTAGTGAAAGAGGTTCTGTATGCTGAAAAGTCAAGTGGTGGCACGGTCGCTAATTGGTTAAAGATCCTAATGGCGGTTTTCTTTACAAAAAAAAAAGAAAGAAAATATTTAGGCCTAGCAGGTCAACTCTTGAACTTCTTTAAGCATTGAAAATTTACATAATATTAGCGGATTTTCTTACTAATTGGTAAGAAAACTTAATCGTCCATATCGCCTATAATATTTTAGCTGGATAAATGGTTTCAATTTGAAATAATAATTTTTCTTTTTAAACGTTCATTCGAATAAAAATTCTAATAATATTCCTTATCGCCAATTGACCATATTTTCAAACCAGGAATCAACCGCAATTTGGAATGGGCTTTAAAAACAAACGCCTATTTTATTCAAGAACATCAAAACCAAACTCAACGAAACAACCCTATCCAAATCCAAGGCGAAGTGAGTACAACATCAACAAAGCGTAAAAGATCATGGTCCAGAGCCGTTTTCTCAAATTTACAACGCAAGGGTTTAGAGAAACGATTCAACATTCAGAAGTACATAACGAAACCGGATCGTCGACAACTAGCCGCCACGTTAGGCTTAACCGATGCCCAAGTGAAAGTATGGTTTCAAAATCGACGTATGAAATGGAGACATTCGAAAGAAGAAGAAAAATCCAGGAAAAAAACAACGACACACATCGAACACAAAATTACAACATAATTTAAAATAAAATTGTTTTTATTTAAAAATCAAATTAAAACTGTAGTACTTAGCGAGTGTTTAATTTCTTTTTTACAAAATATTTCATTAAAACTAGCCTAAGTTCAATACAATAATTATTCCTATTACAAGAAAAATTAAACATTAATTTGTAAATAACATTTCTTGTTTATTTTCGTTTGGTTAATATCGCCTAATAAGTTCCTTTTTTATTTATATATATTGTAAAATTGGTATACATTTTTATAATAATACTTGAAGCTCTCTTTATTATATATAGGCCTATTTATTGTTTTATTATTTAATATTATATATATATGACGCTTTCCACCAATATATTGATATGTTATTATATATTATTGTTATAATATTTATTATTTATTTTATTATATTATTGATACTTTTTTGCACCAAAAAAATACGTTTTTTTCTTCTTGGCTCGGTTTTTACTGGGTTTTTTCTTAGGGGTATAAATATTTGAATTTTCATAAATTTGTTTTTCAAAAACGTTTACTAACCATATCTCCGAGAAATTATTATTTGGCTATGTCTATTTTTGGTGGGAATTATTTATCCTTAGATTAACTAGACTTAATTAACTCTTTCGCAGTGGCGACTCCAGGGGGTAGGCTGAGTAGGCTATAGCCTACGTGTAAAAGCACAGTGCAGCCAAAGGTGGCCCCCAAAATTTGGTCCGAAGGGGCCCCCTATTTTTAGAGATAAGAGCGCTTCCAGGGGGCCCCAAAGTTTTAGCCTACGTGGTGAAAAATATCCTGGCGACGCCACTACCCCAGGAACAACAAGGACTTGACTCTAATTATTACAGAATTTAAGAAACTGAAAAACGTGTACCGCCAAAAAATGCACGTGTAATCGTTTCGCGCCAAAACAAATGCACGTGTAATCGTTTCGCGCCAAAATAAAATGCACTTGTAATCGTTTCGCGCCAAAAAAATGCACGTGTAATCGTTTCGCGCCAAAAAAATGCACGTGTAATCGTTTCGCGCCAAAAAAAATGCACGTGTAATCGTTTCGCGCCAAAAAAAATGCACGTGTAATCGTTTCGCGCCAAAAAAATGCACGTGTAATCGTTTCGCGCCAAAAAAATGCACGTGTAATCGTTTCGCGCCAAAAAAATGCACGTGTAATCGTTTCGCGCCAAAAAATGCACGTGTAATCGTTTCGCGCCAAAAAAAATGCACGTGTAATCGTTTCGCGCCAAAAAAAATTCACGTGTAATTGCTTCGCGCCAAACTTGAAAGAACTTACGTGCACGTTTTCCGTTGAACTTCTTAAACTCTGATAAGCTCTTAGCGGTTCTCAAAATCTCTTTTGTTAAATAAAACAACGCCACTGAAGCGTTTTATCAAAATAAGAACGGCACTTTGAACATTTTTAGAGCAAATGTTAGCTTAATTTTAATTCCTAAAGCAATTATTCGACTACGTTGAAAATTAATCTACGATGACTTTTCAAAATTAATCTACGATGACCTTTCAAAATTAATCTACGATGACCTTTCAAAATTAATCTACGATGACCTTTCAAAATATTTTATTAAAATCCCCCCCCCCAAACCTTTAAATATATATGATATGGTCCCTGGTTATGTTTTAAGGGGGAATTAATTAACTTCATATTAAGGAAAAGCGCCGACTAGAAAATTTTCACAGAGAGGTCTAACGTATAGGCTCCATTAAATAAATTTAACTTATAGTTAAACTTAAATATTGTAGATGGTCAAGCTTGAAATTTTCCTTTAAATTTTTACGCCTCCATTTGCTTTTGTGAGCGGGAATTTCTAATTTCCTCCCATGAATACTGTCAGCAATTCATTATTATCAATTCATGTTAAGTCTCCTAAATGGTGGAAAGCTTTTAAGCCTTTTATTCTCTCAAACTGAATGATTAATTTTAAATCCTAAATTCGACGTTAGTAAAGCCCTAAACTTGATTTCCACTTATAGTTGAAATTCCTTCACTCATTTTAACCATTTTTAACGTATCTTCACCCAAGGTGTAAGCTGTATTTGAACCTTGGTTCGTATTAACGCTAGCAATTTCAGATTCTAATGGTAAACCAATTCCCAAGGTTTTCATAAAAGCGGTACGAATCTGAAAAACAAAAATATTGAAAATTTATCCAAAATTTCTAATGATTGTTACGAAAATGTATAACATAGAGTGCAATGCGTGCTTCTATATCTACTCCTTCAATCAGAAAAAAAAAAATGAAAATAGAAGCGACACTGGGAATATTTATCTCCCCCGTCTCCACGACGTCAATACGGGATTTGACGCAACCCTCTTCCACATTTCAAAGCATCATAGCGGCGTTACATTAAATCCAAGTGTCACTTCTATAAATTTTTATTTCTGTTTACAATAATCAATCAAACCTGAGGATTTAGTAGAAAATAGACAAAAGGATTATAAATGACGCTTGTTTTAGCGAAAAGGGCGGGACAAACGGCCGCTACTGGACCTATCAAATGACCGTATCCGAAAGACGCCATCAGAGCCGTTACGGCGTAAGGTGTCCAAGCGAACATGGTGCAGAATATCATTAAGGTCACCATCCACGTGACCTTTTGCTCGGATTGACTGGCCTTGCTTTTGCCAGACATTTTTGGACACTGATCAAGTATTAAAAATCAGTTTTCAATCAAACCGACCTTATAGATTACGTGTAAACATTGCGATATTCTTGATATGGTCAATTAAATGGGTGGTACATTTCCATTAATCGGTCAATCAGGAATAAGACCAAAGGTATATAGAATGAGTACACTTTTTTCTTTTGGTTTTTATATCTATATACTTTTGAAAAGAGCGGTAATGACACCATCCTCACGTTTTTAATGGACTTTATGAGCATGATGTACGAATACAAGATGATGATTATAGGGCCAACGTAGCCAAAGGCAAAAAGGTAAGTAATGTAGGTGGCGTTGACTATGGACGCCGTTTCCCAATCAATGGAGCAAGCGATTCCAGGCGTTTCGATGACGTAATGACTCCAACCAAAAATGGGCGGGATAGCCATTAATAAAGCGTAAACCCATATACTGGCTATGACCCCGATTGACCTTTGAATTGTTAAAATAGCCGAACGACACGGAGTCGTTATTAACAAGTATCTTTCCACCGAAACTGCGGTTACAGTTCCAATCGCCGTCATTCCTATTTAATAATTAAAAACAGAATAATAAAAATGAAATTATAATTATAATTAGAAAATTATTCGCTTAGGAGTTTCAAATTCATTAAGGCGCTCTGGTTTTCGCAATTAAAATTAACAAAGCAGCCGGTTTAATTAGAGTCAGCGAACGTGTCATAAGACACGGAGATTAAATACGTCCAGACTTGGGATTAACGCCGTAGTATAAATATCACCCTAAAATGATACCGTGTGTATAGATCCATTATATATCTTATCTCCGAGCTTTAGACTAATAGAGACAAGAGAGGGGACCTATCCTTCTACACGGTATCATTTCAAAGTAATATTAATTATAGAGTAATGTGACTTTAGGTGTAAATTGCAGTCACAATGTAATTATTACGTAAATAGAATGGACTATTGGCACGTTCGATACACTTTGTCATTATTACGACATACCTTAAGGGTTGACTCGCAATCCGGGATCTCAAATTTAAATTCCTTGCAGTTTTGCCGGGGACCCTAAAGTATTTATGGTGCGTTCAAACCAGAAGTGAAGGGCTCTAGCATTGGTAATAGATCCTGGCACTAGTGAACAAATTTAAGGATTTTATGCCGCTTCAATCGCGCCTACACAACAGAGGAAAAAATTGGTCGAGTTCCAAAAAATTTCCTACCCCCTTCCCCTCGAACTAAAGCCGCGGAACACGGACGCCTGTACTTGAATCTAGTTCGGCTGTCTACCGCCGCGAGCGTCTCACGTTTTGGAGGGAAAATTCAGAAACCGTTACTAGAGGGCCAACCGTTGGTGTGTTATCAAGAATATTCACTTTCGCCGAGTGAAGAATTTGGTTAGCTCAGTACTTCTGGTCTCATCTCACTTCTGTTCAAACTAAGGTACCCTTCCTAGTTTAAACGTCTCAAATACCAAGAAATCAAAGCTCTCTACAATATATTGTAAAAACATCGCTTAAGAATATAAGCAAACCCCTTTTATTACAAAAGGCAAAGATTTATATTTAGATTATACAGGGTGTTTCTTATAAGTCTGGCATTAATTAAGGGGGGATGTTCTTTGGGTGCTTGATTTTGAGTCGAAAATGTTCTATGACATTTTGCCCTAAGGGAACACTGTTTTCTAATTAAGAATGGAGTATTTTACGGATGACTCCTTAAAATTAATTAAGAAACTGAAAGACAATGATTTCTAATTTAATTAAGGAGATAGTAATATCATTTTTCAAATATAAACTTACTTCCAATTTGAAAAAAAAAATTTATTTTATCGTAATTGGGAAATGAGGAAAGAGTCAGAGGAGAATGAAGCAAAAACCAAATTAAAAAAAATATACGAAAAAGTGTGTTTTTTGCTCTCTTGAAACGTGAGTAATTGAAAGAAATTTGGCTTTGGTATATGTTAAAAACAAGCTTTTCGTATTCCAACAGACAGGTCTTTAAATCACCTTAATCTTTTCTTCATAAAAAACACTACTATAGTAAAATCCAACCTTGGAAAAGAGTAGTATTTAGTACATAAAAAGTAGGTTTCGGTACTGGAAGTTTTACTCCTTTAAATATTGCATACAATAAATGAAGTAGCATACAACTTACTATTTTAATGTACACTAACTAGGTTTCATTTTTACGCCCCCCCTCGGCTTGTCACGTGGTGAATGGGATGTCAAAACGTGGAAAATGGAAATTTCAACGCTAAAGGGAAGTATTTTGCCGGTGTGATAGATAAAACTGTCATCTACTCAGTAGCAACAAATACCTGGGTCTACGTCAACCTGGATAACAACATTTGAAATTGAAAAAAAAAAAACTACACCCTGGGGGCCAGAACATAGAGAAACTTTGGGAAGTCAGAACTTTGCAAATCTAAACCCAAATTTTTGGCATACATAAGTACAATTTGTTTGAAGCATTTACGGAAGACAAAAAACAGCAAATAAAGTATTTTAACCGTAGCCTATATTTCTAAAATCGTAACTTTCATATCAGAGAAGCCATAGAAAACTATTTAAGCTAAATATATTTTTGCATCATCCCTTGGGACAAACTAACCTTTATAAAAAATGTAGTACTAGTAGAATCCCTAAAACAACGCGACAAATTCTACGAAACACAAACTTTAAATAATTAAAACGCATTAATAAGAAATTCCCATTATAAACTGTCTGGCTTTCTGTTAAACCCATGGTAAAAAAATCAAGAATGATTAAGCACGGAGTGGGAATAGAGCGTTATAAAATGTAAAAGCAAGGATAGTTAAGTGTAATGTTTCAACTAGTTAGAGTTCAGACGAGTGTAACATTAATATATACAGGAAAAAAAGAAAACAAATAATATTTTCAGCCTGCACTGTAGCTTCTCCCTGAACTTAGGTGTGTAGCGGGTGAAACATTTCTACAGGGGTTGTATTGAAAAAGCATTAGTAGTATTGCCCCTATATTCATGCTTTCCATCGATGCAAAAACTAGAGCTACGTGACTTTCCATTCTAACCTGGAAATCTTAAAACTGAATTTAAAACGAAAGCCGAAATAAATTTATAATTTTGCATAACATATTTAAATTAAACTACTTTTTAGAAATTTAAATGCTCCTCTCTGTTTTAAAAGGGGCTCAGTGTAATGTGAAAAGTAAATTTCATGAACATTTCTAATGACTAAATTAATAATTAAGTACACGTGGGAATAGAGCGTTATAAAATGTAAAAGCAAGGATAGTTAAGTGTAATGTTTTAACTAGTTTGAGTTCAGACGAGTGTAACATTAATATATACAGGAAAAAAAGAAAGCAAATAATATTTTCAGCCTGCACTGTAGCTTCTCCCTGAACTTAGGTGTGTAGCGGGTGAAACATTTCTACAGGGGCTGTATTGAAAAAGCATTAGTAGTAATACCCCTATATTCATGCTTTCCATCGATGCAAAAACTAGAGCTACGTGACTTTCCACTCTAACCTGGAAATCTTAAACTGAATTTAAAACAAAAACTGAAATGCATTCATAATTTTGCATAACGTATTTAAATTAAACTACTTCCAAGAAATTTAAATGCTCCTCTCCGTTTTAAAAGGGGCTCAGTGTAATGTGAAAAGTAAATTTCATGAACATTTCTAATGACTAAATTAATAATTAAGTACGCGTATCTCTTTTAAAAACTCATTCCTCTGTATACACTCTAAGTCACTGATGGTCAAAACTAAGTTATATTATAGTATTTTATATATATATATATAAATAAATACATAAATAAATAAATAAATAAATATAATCTATATACTGTATTTGCGATTCTCAACTCGCTCACTGACTAACTGTATTCCCATAATCCCTTGCCTTACGATGCTGCAACTATTTTTGTTTGTAGGGAATAGCTCTGGTATTCTTAAGTAAAACAGATGCCCACCAAGAATGGCTGATATGTTAGGCAAAAAAAGTGGGCCGAGGATAAGTTCATTGTATGGGAGCCTGCAGTTCCAATCCCCTATGGCATCATTCGTCAGTTGATACACAGTCAAACGTCAGCGCGTCAAGCGCGTCTCTGCCTTAACATGAATGGTCAGAGATTCAATGGCCCGTGTAACTCGAGAACAAAGGAGTTTCTTGCCCTAACCAAAAACTAAGTGTGGCTACTTGTTTCCTAACTGGACACTGCCGGCTTAACAGACATCTGCATTTGATGGGTATTGTAGGCAGGCTATATCACGAAGATAAGGAAACCACTCTCCCATGTTGTCCTGATTATCTCCAGGCTCTCATGTTTGAGCGTTTTGATAAGCATTCTATATGGAACAGTTCTCCGATTTCTCCGTTTCAATTACAGCTACCGGACCTCTTTGTGGTTTAAAATGCTTGGGGTGCACATCAGTAGAGCTTTGGTTGTAGCGCAGCGCTTTGAGTGCATCGTCCCTCTCTCAATAATTAAAATTACAAGCTAGCGTTTTAATCCACGGCGGCCATCTTGAAAAATGGCGCCATGATAAGTTACTAAAACAGCTTAAACATTTGACTATAGGGACCCGGCAGTATAGGAGAAACCCCTCCTATAAAACGTCACACCCCTGCTTGCCCAATCAGCTTTACTCCCCCACTAGCCTTCCACTTAATAAAATCCTCCACCATGTAGATGTAAAAAGGGAGGAGCCTTCTTAAAGCCCAGCCCTATTGCTATTTCATTTGTTTAGCTAATACTTCAAACCGAATTATTTATAGCGAATCTAGTAGCCATATTTCTTGGTATTAACTTTGATATACCTCAACTCATTAATATTTAGTACACTAGTCTCTAATAAAATATAACATTTTGGGATTATTATTATTTTGTTTAAACCGTACAATTTTAAACTAAATACTCAAACCGAATATTTTATAGCGAATCTAGCGGATTTATTTGTTGGTATTAACTTTGATATATGTAAAACCTTTAATATTGAATTTTTGAGTACCCTCTGAAAAATATAATATTTTTAGGGATTATTTTGATAATAAATCTCTCTAAAATGTAAATCGTACTATTTATAAGTATTAAAAAAACAAAAAAAAACATTAAAACATAAAAACCATTAACTAAAAATCCAAAGAAAAAAATAATTGTCCATTAAAATATCTAAAATCCCAAACCGTTTCCTTATCTTTATCTTTTAACAAGAAAATATCATTTCTTCACATAAAAAAGGCAACAATCCTAAAAGCCCAAAAGAAGTAAAACGCTTAAAATACGAATAAATTCTCATATAGTGTTTTTCCCTTTCACACCCACACCAAAATTCTTACAGAAAAATAAAAATGTTAGTAACGGTTCCCAGGGAAAATCAAAAAAATAACTTGAATTCTTCGCGAGTAAAGAATTTCTAGAGGGAAATACCTATGGGAGCTTCCTTAATAATCTCCAATATATCTGAAATAAAAAGAAAAAATTCCTAGGTGAGGTGTAGAATATTTACAAAATAAAGACAGATTTTCTTTAGGTATCGTAGTGATGTTTAGTGGATTCTTTTTTTTTTTTCGCCCAGCAATGGCAAGTTGTACTTTTTATCCATAGAGAAAAGTACAGTCATTTTAAGCAACTGCCGTTGGTGTAAAATGGAATAGTGGTGTTGCATTAAAGATAACGTTATATTTGTTGTTGTTATTTTTGGGACTTTTTCTCAGGGTTCGTACAATCTTTGGGAACCACGATTTTTCCTTGATATTTTTATATCGTTTCACACAAATTTACAGGCGCAACAATGCATTAATTCGCGTGTTTAGATAAGATAATGGGAAGGTTTTTATTGCCTGAATTTTAGGTATGAATTAAATATCTAGGCCCCTAGCATTTTTTTTAGTAAAGTAAAAATTTAAATACCTAGGAATTTCTTAACTTTAAGTTAAAATAATTAAAAATATCCCTGATTTCAACTAAACTGAGTCACTAAATAATTAAAAATATCCCCGATTTCAACTAAACTGAGTCACTAAATAATTAAAAATATCCCCGATTTCAACTAAACTGAGTCACTAAATAATTAAAAATATCCCCGATTTCAACTAAACTGAGTCACTAAATAATTAAAAATATCCCCGATTTCAACTAAACTGAGTCACTAAATAATTAAAAATATCCCCGATTTCAACTAAACTGAGTCACTAAATAATTAAAAATATCCCCGATTTCAACTAAACTGAGTCACTAAATAATTAAAAATATCCCCGATTTCAACTAAACTGAGTCACTAAATAATTAAAAATATCCCCGATTTCAACTAAACTGAGTCACTAAATAATTAAAAATATCCCCGATTTCAACTAAACTGAGTCACTAAATAATTAAAAATATCCCCGATTTCAACTAAACTGAGTCACTAAATAATTAAAAATATCCCCGATTTCAACTAAACTGAGTCACTAAATAATTAAAAATATCCCCGATTTCAACTAAACTGAGTCACTAAATAATTAAAAATATCCCCGATTTCAACTAAACTGAGTCACTAAATAATTAAAAATATCCCCGATTTCAACTAAACTGAGTCACTAAATAATTAAAAATATGCCTGATTTCAACTAAACTGAGTCACTATGTAACGACAAAATTTATTATTTCACCCTCCCTTGAATAAATCTTATTATTCCATCTTCCCTTTAAGAAAACCCCTCGAAGGCAAGGTAAAGCGCTGGTCGCACACCTGCATTCGATGGGTAAATTCAAATTTTCCCAGTGGAACGTCAATGGCCATGACGTCCACCCCACCTGTACAATTCTCTCGCGTAACGAATCTGTTCGAGTTAGTGAGAGCCCATAGGAGCCTACCCCCTTTTATTATCCAGAAAACGGAGTTTGTCAACCCTATTTGCCAATGCTATTTTTGTTAACCTCAAGTGCTATATTTAGTTTGTAAACATGTTATTTTTAAAAAGTGTATTGTTACCGACTCTCATAAAGAGAAGGTGTGCGGCCCATGACCCCAAAGGTCATGGGGAAAACGCGAAAATAATTCCTGACCACCAGGGCTACGAAAAATGCGGACGTAATCCAAAGACTTCAAATTGTCGACATATGATTGGGTCACGTGGGTCTAAAAGACCCTAGAAAGTCGAACGGTGATTGGTGCGCCTGAAGACACCAATATCTTATAAAAGCTGAACTGGGACAATAGAGAAAGGAGAATCGTAACGCTTGGTGAACGAGAAGGACGGTCCCGAAACTATGCCACGTATTTTAATACTTAGGCCCTAACGCGGAAAAAGACTTAGCGCGAAAACCTTTAAGTTCGGTTTATGAAAGACTTAGCGCGAAAACTTTTAAGTTCGGTTGATGGAACCTGGAAGCAGTACCAAAGTTATCTTGGTGGGGCTCGTGCCCTAGGACATTATCGCCCGCTCCGTGCTGCCGTTACCGCTGACTAAACCGAGGACGTATTTAACCGCTCCATGCTGTCGTTCCTGTATACCAGTCGAGGACGCACTACGTAACCGCTCCATGCCGTCCATTGCCGTACGCCGTTACCGGGGACCCAGGGCCCGTACCAGCCCACGCTACTCCGTTGTGAAATCAACCATGCGATAAGTACCCCAAACATTTAATTCGCCTCCCGAGGCTTCTTATCATAACTCCATTGGAGGTTATGACTATTTATTAGAACTCTTGAACAATGAGATTAAAACCCTTGTGTGGTCAAAATTATATTAGGGATAATGTAAAAACCCTTATGTGGTTAACATTATTTTAGGTTTAATTGTAAAACCCTTATGTGGTTATTTCTAATGTTAGTTAAATGTTAAAACCGTTATGTTAGGATCGTTAATTTAAGTTGATTATTTAAAGTTATAATTTTGCATGAAGTGTGCATGTTATTTTGCATGTTATGATTAAGTGTGCATGTTTATACTTTTAGTATTAAGTTGATAAGTCTTATTCTTATTTTTTAAGTAATTATTATTGTTATTAAATGATTTGTTGGCAAACTCCAAATCTGTTTCCCCTATCTTAATTTTTACCAAAACCCCTAGACAACCAATTGACCATAAGTTAATTTACTCACTAACCCCAATAGTGAAAGTTACGTGAGCTTACCCGGGCTTAGGATTTTATGTTTATAGCGAAAGTTAGTTCCCCATCATGAAATTTAAGCTTATCAAAATAATTTCGTTATAAATTGGGGGTCCGTCCGGGATCTTCCTAATTAAATTTTTAATGACCATTTTAAAATTCGTATTTATGACTTAAATCGTCTCAAAAACTCCCTGGTAGTCTTTGGCACTTTTGTTGCTACTATTATTAATCTTAGTCACCTTTTGTGTGCTTGATTACCCTTTTGTGGATAGACTTGACTATTCCAGGAAGTTACATTTTTTTTTAAAGTTAGGCAGCAAGGGTTATTCGTTAGGTTAATATTTATAGTCGATTTGACGAACAAGATATAGAACATTGTAGAACGTCTCGTAACGCTCGTTATCAGAATCGCCAAATAGCGAAAACAATGCCTCTAGTACGCAGTAACCCCCCTTCTCGAAGTAGCTCGCCAACCCCAACAGGAGTAACTAACCAACAGACACCCCCGTTACTCCCCTCTCAGGGAAATTTAAACATGAATGTAGGAGTACCTAATCAACAGGCTCCCCTTTTACCCCCTTCTCAGGGAAATTCAAATATCAATGTAGGCCCGTCCTCTAGCCAAACTGCTAATCCTAGTGCGAATAGCAGTACAGCCTCTCTTCAGGCTTTAATTCAAAATAATAGTAATACGACTGCGCCAGGTGCTACGGTCACTGTCCCTGCGGACGTTTTGACCGCGTTACTTAATCAAATTAATCAAATGGCTGCTCAACAGCTACAATATCAAACGTCTTTGAATGCATTGCAAGCGTCTATCGCTCAAAATAATACTCCTCCCCCGCAGTCACCCTCCTTGTTAGCTAATTTAGTACCAACGCAAGTGACCCCACCTAGTGCTTCCGGGGCGACGCAGCAAAACCCACTGGTAGGCATGAATTCTAGTCTACTGCATACCCATCAATCTGGTTTGGCGCCTCAAATTCCTCAGGCATGGACTAATTCTGGCACTATAACCAATAATTCTGGTTACAATCAAAGTCAAAATAATGCTAGCGGTAATTCTAGCACCATAACTAATGCCTCCCACAATGCAGGTGGAATTTTAGGTGGTCAAAACCAAGCCCAAGCTATTTTCAATAATCAGGCTCCAGTAGCTAGAGCTCAGTTTGTTTATTCAAATCCCTTCCCCGCGCCCTCTTACACGGGAAAACCCACGGACCCTGGTCCGAAAGAGTTTTTGCGCCGAGCTAAACAAATGCGCGCCACCCACGGTTTAGAGGAAGATATTTTTCTTAGGGATTGGGTACCCTCGCTTTTGCACGGTCCCGCTTCAGATTGGTACGCGGATCAATCCCCCTTTAACTGTTTTACCGATTTTGAGGTAGCTTTGAGGGATAGATTTGAAAGGGAAGCAAATGATGACTTCCTGCAGGATAAAATTAACGAAAGAACTCAGCGTTACCACGAAACGGTTGGTGAATACGCCGATAACTTACAGAAGTGGTTTAGCCAGCTAAATATTCCCTGGTCAGATAGAAAACAGGCCGACGCCATTAAGAGAAACCTTAGGAGTGATATTAAAAAGTATTTAATGACTAAGAGGTACACTAGCGTTAGGGAATTGTTGGACGATGCGTATGGAGTTGAACAGATAGTTCTTAAAGAACGTCGGGAAGAAAGCACTAATAAACCCGCGCCTTCCAAGGCTGCAAACGTTGCTACCAATGGGAATTATGTTAATTCCAATAAACAATTTCAAAACAAGAACCGATTTCAACCTCCAAACCCACCGTCTAATGACACGTCTCAAGGTTCCAAAGGAACTGGATCCTATTTCAATCCGAACGTAACATGCCTTAATTGCAATAAAGTAGGCCATATTCGCCCCTATTGTCAAGACAAAAAGAAAGGCAAAAATTCGGGAAACGGAATAGGGGGCGCCCCCAATCAATCGCAGGGTCCGCCCCATCAGTCGCAGCAATAGAAAAACCAGCTAACACGGGATCTCTAATTTTTGGGAATTTTAAAAATACAGAAACTGGAACCCAAAATTTCCTTAGGGTCAATCCCATGTTTAGCTTTACTGGTTCCAGTAACACCATTATAAATAGTGATTTTAGCGACCCGTCTATAGGAGATACTTTTGATATCGCTGAACATGACGAGGATCCAACTCCCCATGGTCGCGTTTTGCGTCCACGTGACCCAACTACTGGAAGGGTCAAGCCAATCCTTGTGTGATTGTGAATTTTTTTTTGGGTTCTACTTTTGGGAGTTCCCTTAGTTGTTTTTTTTTGTTAGAATTTGTTTTTCTTTCAAAATTTTGGTGCACCAGATGCTTTTGAGACGGTTTCGTAGTATTAAAAACCCCTCGTCCCATGAGTACCGTTAACATACTTCATGGCTGTAAATAGTTAAACCATTACGCGTATGTAAATAATGTAGATAATACCCTCGTACCTCAATTTTTGATATTCCCTTTGTTTTAGTTTAAAATTTTTTTTTGTTTTTGTTTTTGTGTTTAGCTTATTTATTTTTATTACCCTTAGTTTTCGTAGGTCTCCGCGGACGTCGACATTAGTCCCGGGGGAATTGTAACGACAATTTATTATTTCACCCTCCCTTGAATAAATCTTATTATTCCATCTTCCCTTTAAGAAAACCCCTCGAAGGCAAGGTAAAGCGCTGGTCGCACACCTGCATTCGATGGGTAAATTCAAATTTTCCCAGTGGAACGTCAATGGCCATGACGTCCACCCCACCTGTACAATTCTCTCGCGTAACGAATCTGTTCGAGTTAGTGAGAGCCCATAGGAGCCTACCCCCTTTTATTATCCAGAAAACGGAGTTTGTCAACCCTATTTGCCAATGCTATTTTTGTTAACCTCAAGTGCTATATTTAGTTTGTAAACATGTTATTTTTAAAAAGTGTATTGTTACCGACTCTCATAAAGAGAAGGTGTGCGGCCCATGACCCCAAAGGTCATGGGGAAAACGCGAAAATAATTCCTGACCACCAGGGCTACGAAAAATGCGGACGTAATCCAAAGACTTCAAATTGTCGACATATGATTGGGTCACGTGGGTCTAAAAGACCCTAGAAAGTCGAACGGTGATTGGTGCGCCTGAAGACACCAATATCTTATAAAAGCTGAACTGGGACAATAGAGAAAGGAGAATCGTAACGCTTGGTGAACGAGAAGGACGGTCCCGAAACTATGCCACGTATTTTAATACTTAGGCCCTAACGCGGAAAAAGACTTAGCGCGAAAACCTTTAAGTTCGGTTTATGAAAGACTTAGCGCGAAAACTTTTAAGTTCGGTTGATGGAACCTGGAAGCAGTACCAAAGTTATCTTGGTGGGGCTCGTGCCCTAGGACATTATCGCCCGCTCCGTGCTGCCGTTACCGCTGACTAAACCGAGGACGTATTTAACCGCTCCATGCTGTCGTTCCTGTATACCAGTCGAGGACGCACTACGTAACCGCTCCATGCCGTCCATTGCCGTACGCCGTTACCGGGGACCCAGGGCCCGTACCAGCCCACGCTACTCCGTTGTGAAATCAACCATGCGATAAGTACCCCAAACATTTAATTCGCCTCCCGAGGCTTCTTATCATAACTCCATTGGAGGTTATGACTATTTATTAGAACTCTTGAACAATGAGATTAAAACCCTTGTGTGGTCAAAATTATATTAGGGATAATGTAAAAACCCTTATGTGGTTAACATTATTTTAGGTTTAATTGTAAAACCCTTATGTGGTTATTTCTAATGTTAGTTAAATGTTAAAACCGTTATGTTAGGATCGTTAATTTAAGTTGATTATTTAAAGTTATAATTTTGCATGAAGTGTGCATGTTATTTTGCATGTTATGATTAAGTGTGCATGTTTATACTTTTAGTATTAAGTTGATAAGTCTTATTCTTATTTTTTAAGTAATTATTATTGTTATTAAATGATTTGTTGGCAAACTCCAAATCTGTTTCCCCCTATCTTAATTTTTACCAAAACCCCTAGACAACCAATTGACCATAAGTTAATTTACTCACTAACCCCAATAGTGAAAGTTACGTGAGCTTACCCGGGCTTAGGATTTTATGTTTATAGCGAAAGTTAGTTCCCCATCATGAAATTTAAGCTTATCAAAATAATTTCGTTATAACTAAATAATTAAAAATATCCCCGATTTCAACTAAACTGAGTCACTAAATATTTAAAAATATCCCCGATTTCAACTAAACTGAGTCACTAAATAATTAAAAATATCCCCGATTTCAACTAAACTGAGTCACTAAATAATTAAAAATATCCCCGATTTCAACTAAACTGAGTCACTAAATAATTAAAAATATCCCCGATTTCAACTAAACTGAGTCACTAAATAATTAAAAATATCCCCGATTTCAACTAAACTGAGTCACTAAATAATTAAAAATATCCCCGATTTCAACTAAACTGAGTCACTAAATAATTAAAAATATCCCCGATTTCAACTAAACTGAGTCACTAAATAATTAAAAATATCCCCGATTTCAACTAAACTGAGTCACTAAATAATTAAAAATATCCCCGATTTCAACTAAACTGAGTCACTAAATAATTAAAAATATCCCCGATTTCAACTAAACTGAGTCACTAAATAATTAAAAATATCCCCGATTTCAACTAAACTGAGTCACTAAATAATTAAAAATATCCCCGATTTCAACTAAACTGAGTCACTAAATAATTAAAAATATGCCTGATTTCAACTAAACTGAGTCACTAAATAATTAAAAATATCCCCGATTTCAACTAAACTGAGTCACTAAATATTTAAAAATATCCCCGATTTCAACTAAACTGAGTCACTAAATAATTAAAAATATCCCCGATTTCAACTAAACTGAGTCACTAAATAATTAAAAATATCCCTGATTTCAACTAAACTGAGTCACTAAATAATTAAAAATATCCCTGATTTCAACTAAACTGAGTCACTAAATAATTAAAAATATCCCTGATTTCAACTAAACTGAGTCACTAAATAATTAAAAATATCCCTGATTTCAACTAAACTGAGTCACTAAATAATTAAAAATATTCCTGATTTCAACTAAACTGAGTCACTAAATAATAAAATATCAATGAATTCAACGAACTTTACTAAACTTCCCAGGTTTTTCCAGATTTGTACGAACCCTGAACCTAAATAAAAATGTCAAAACTTAGGAAACACTTTATATTTGTAACCATAGCGCATACGAGTGTGTATTATGTATGAGATCACGAGGCATAACACCACGGTTCTTTCTAGCTTTAAAAGTATACAAAAATAACACTGGTTGCTAATGCTGGAAGAAAGAATTCCAGACTTCCTTTTGAAGTTATATTTTAATATTACGAGATACGTTTCCCAGGTGTAACTCTTATAATAAAACTATAATGGAGAAAAATGGTGCTTTAAACTTCTTTTAAGTCCATGAAAAAAATAGAAGTTCGTTGCCATGGATACGGACTGAATGTCACGTTTAAAAATAACCTTATAAATATATAAGTTGACGCTAGTATTAATTTACGAAAAAAAAAATCAAACCAATATTAATTTTCTACTATATTAAAATAATTAGATAAATATTTTTCAAAATCTTGGGCAAAATATGTTATTAATACCAAATCTCTTTTTTTTAATTCAATTTTGAAAATTAGAAGAAGGTATTAAATTCATTTAAAACCATAAAATTTTATCAAAAGGAAAATACACATTCTTTTTTATAAAAAAAACCTTCCATTAAGAATTTTTTTAAAGAAAAAAATTCAAAAGATTGAATATGAGTTAAACATGATATCCACGATCTTTTATAAAGAATATTCTCTTTTGGAATATTGTAAAGAAAAAAATGTTTTGAAAGTCTGGATTACTTTCTTAGAAGTGAACACTGTATATAGTGAAAGCAAGAAGGGATATCTAGTTTATTAGGGAGAAAGTATAAGATGCCTCAGTATTCGCCCGCCATAGTCCCAGTCCCCCTTTCAAAATACAAAGGGGGGGGGCGTAAAAAGAGGCCGGGCTATTTCGCCTCTCCTCAGTCGGAAAATGGGTAATTTTGGTCATACGCGTCGCGTTGACGTGAGTTTTTAAGAACCAATGATATGCTAGTTGTAATTTAGAGGCGGCGGGGATTAACTCCGGAACTACGATTGGACTGGAGATGAAGCTATAAATGTGGCGAATTTATTTACCTTCTCCCTAGTAAACTAGATATCACTTCTTGGTGAAAGTAAGAAACCAAACAATTTTTATAGCTAATGCGTGTTTTCAATTCAAGACGTGAAATCCGAGCGAGAGGTGATCTCGATTTACCAATGGAGTAAGCAAAAAATACTTTCCAAAGCACTCCGAGCAGTTCAATGGAATTCATTAACAGTTAAAGATGGCTAAAAAGAAAGGAACAAAATGTAGTCTTCAGAGTTAATAATAATATTTCGTAACATATTTAGTGATAGTTGAGTATGACGTAGTTAAATTCAACTAGTCTATAAAACCAGTTCCAAAATCGTGGCTCAACTTCAAGGGGGTTCTGGATCAAGTGGTCAATCCGTCAGTAAGTGGACTTCGCAATCTCTCTTTCTCTACCCGGTGTGTTTCTGATAAGTCTGCCATAAATTGAAGGTGATGTTCTTTTTAACGATTTTGAGTGGAAAAGGTTCTATGACTATGACACTTTGCAGTCCGGGACACTTGTTTTCGAGCTAAGATTGTACAAAGTATTTTAAGTACATTTAAAACACTCAAATCTTAACTCAAAAACAGTGCATGCTCGGCCGGCAGTCAAATTGTCATAGAACATTTTTGACTCAAAATCGTCCTGTGAACATTCCCCTTAATTCAATGCAGACTTATCAAAAACACCCTGTATATATATATATTTATCCCTAGGTTAATCTCAAATTGTCTACAATCTTTCGCAAAAAAAAGCCTTTAGAGAAAGAGAGAGAGTGAGATTGAAGATCGCCTTTTTGGAGAAGCTTGGTAAATTGATGGAAAAAGTTTAGGGCGGCAAAAACTAACCAAAATCAAAACTTATTCCTCTCTTCATGAAGCGGGTTGCCAGTAACACCTGTTATTTCAAAATACGATTCGCCAAAAAATCTATATATACCGCAATTGAAAGAGTCTGTCAGAGAACCTCACGTCCTTAATCAAAACACTCTTTCCAATATACATTATACAGCCTTTAGGGAACGAAAAGCTATTCCCCAAAATTTCAAGATGCAATTTTTTCCTTTTTACGGTAGTATTTTTTTTCCATTTCTTATGGGAAAACTAAAAGATCAGGTTTCTGGTTTCATATTGAAAGTGCATCAAAATGGAGAAAATAATCGTTTTGAAATGATAGCGGATATTAAGCTAGAAGCAAGGTTAGAGATAAAACGAAGTCAAGCTTAGCTATGCACTGACTGTTTTAAGCTGAATTTAAAAGACCTGGTTTCTGGTTTCATATTGAAAGTACATCAAAATGGAGAAAATAATCGGGTTGAAATGATAGCGGAAATCAAGCTAGAATCGAGGCTAGAAATAAAATGAAGCCTAGCTTATATTTGTACCGACTGTTTTAAGCTGAATTTAAAAGACCTGGTTTGGTTTCTGGTTTCATATTGAAAGTACATCAAAATGGAGAAAATAATCGGGTTGAAATGATAGCAGATATCAAGCTAGAATCAAGGTTAGATATAAAATAAAGCCTAGCTTAACTTTGTACCGACTGTTTTAAGCTGAATTTAAATTATAATAAACCGTAGTTAAGTACAAATTCATTCATAATATCGTTTAACACTTTATATTTAAATAGAAACAATATTATTTATGGGAATTTTAGGGTTAAAAGGTTGGTGTTATTCAAAATTCGGAAAAACGCAGAAAAAAAAATGGTAGAATTAATTTCGAATATTTTAGGCCTTTAATTTGCAAGTTTAAAATTTGGTTAAAAATCAACTCTGATGTTTCAGCGAGTTGTATTAACGCTTGTAAGCCTTATTTACTATTCTTACGAAAAGTAAAAAAAAATACGAAATATATCGGTCTTACATGCAAATGTCGAAGGTGAATTATTTTTTTTCTTGAATTAAATTAATTTTAAATTATATTAAAATTATATTAAAATTAATCTAGTTCACTTTAAGATTTCCTTCGTTATTCAACCTTCTTTTAGAAGTACAAGCTAAACACGGCAGGAGTGGCCTACCTTTTGGATATACAAGGAGTAACTATATCAAAAATATATACTACTACAGGAAACTGAAGAGGTTTTTTATGGTAACAGCTTTCGAAATTTCTGAGACTTAAGCCGCAAAAACAATTAATAATAGGTTTGGTTCGCGGGCCGTAATTTAAAACTGGGTGGGCCGAATGGGGACCGCGGGCCCCGTGTTGGCCACCTCTGATGCTAGAGCTTTAGAGAAAATGGAATTTTCGGGAGTTTTTTTTTTTTTGTTTCAAAAAGGATTTCTGTAAAAATTCTGAACAGAGATAAAGATAGTTTTTTAATGAGAGAAATTTCCTTTGAAGATTAAAAGTTAATATAATTTTATATTACTAGATAAAATTAGAATACGGCTAGCTTTAGAGGGTTCTTAAAATTCTTTTTGATTAATTAAAAATAATTTTTAGGACCTGCTATGAAATAAGAAATACTAGTAGATTAAATTTAACTAATTTTATTGGAGGTTTATATTAACACTACCTTACGTAGTTTGAACTGAAAAGAAGGAGAAAATATAAGCGGTTGTTTTATAACTTTCGTAAAGTGCAGATGGGAGTTTGACTACGTGTTACTTTATATTTGTTGCAGCAGGGATAGATTTAATTTTAGAAGCAGGAATGGAGAACGGTGGTTAGTATTTACTTCATTCCGACTCATAGCCCAGTATAGAGTCCCTCCCTCCAACACGTAACGAAAAGTTTAAATTATCTTATTGGCTCACTTAAACTACGTTTTGATGACGTTACTGACGGGGACGGCGAAAAATACGCAATTCCTTTTTACCTCTGTCGCTATGACCCCGCCTCTTCTTTCATACCCCTCCGTCGCGTGGAAGGGGGTCCGGGACTTTGACGCGCGCCCAGATTACTCTGTTCTCCATTCCTACTTCTAAAATTAAATCTATCCCTGCGGTTACAGCAAAATGAAAATGTCACGCAAAAATAATTTATAAAAAAGTCAAAATGCATCGCATTTAGAGATTAGTCTATTTTCCGACGACATTTGGGAGAAAAATAGACGAAAATAAGAGAGGTAAAGATAATCACTCTCAGATTCACTGAACAAGGATTATGGATAAAGTGTATTCCCTTTAGAATACAGATCCGTAGGGGGAAAGTTTAGTAGGGTCTGGAAATGTCAATAATACCATTTTCTTTTTCTGACTCCAGTAGATCATGGATCTCTAAATCAACACTAGCTAGTAAATCGAATATTACAGCGTTTTGCGCAATAAAAAGTTGTTTTTAAATATATTTAGCATTGTTCAAGAGAAAACAAAATTTAACAAGGTATATTTTTTCCAGAAATTAGATTTAGATTAAGTGATACGTGGGAGTCTTCCCAATTTTTTTATTACGAGTATAGAGGGTGTCGAAGATTACCAATTTTTCGCGTTACGTAACTTGTGAAGCGGCACCTAACCGAATAAAATCATACGTATATGGTACAATTGAATTTCGAGATATTCCAATAAAGAGACCGAGCCATTTTAATAAAAAATTTAAAAACTTTCTTTTGCACTTGAAAAAAATCGTTTCTTTTAAATTCATTAAGAAAACTGAATTTATTATAATAAAATACGGAAATACTAAGATACCTTTTTTAAGAAAACTATAGTACCTTATTCCTGCAACCTTCAATAATTAATTAAAAATATATACCTATATATAAGTCAAAGTATTGAATTGACTGACTGAGTGATAATCAACGCCCAGCTCAAACCGCTTTACTTAGAAGACTAAAATTTTGCAGTAGTATATAGGCAAGCACTAAAAATCCGGCGCCATCTTGAAAAATGGCACCCAGAAATGTAACCTACCCCTTCTTTACGGAATAACGACTCTTAACAACCACGAGTTTCAACAGATTTAGTACATACACTGCATGGTTGCCTATATGGGCTTTATAACTTTTGGGCTTTCAATTTGCCATCCATCTTTAAAAATGGCGGCCAGAAAACTAATAAAAATGAAACAACACGCAACGCCGGGTGCCTTTGCTTCTAGTGTATTATAAAATCCCTACTAGGAAATAATAATAATAAAAATGCCTAGGGTACGTAACAAGCTAAAGAGCTAGCAAAAAAACTAACTTCTTTCCTAGTAATATCTCGCAAAGAAAATAAGAAAATTCCATTCATCTTCAAGCACACTTTAAGTAAGAGAGAAGAAAAAATAATAATATATAAGAAAAAAATGGAACTCCGTAAGAGAAAGAACGGGCAAAAACCCCATTGTCCCTGACCGAGGAAGACACAGCATCAAAAAAAGGACTGGTTTTATTGACAAGAGGGATTTCGTTGACATTTCGCTATCAAAAAGTTTCAAATTTTGCTCAAGTTTTACATCATCTATAACCTTGGGATTTTTCCTTCATTTTACGATGATATTCGGGGATTATGTAAAAGGCAAGTGTAACGGTTTCCCCCCTTCCTACCCCGTGTGTGATATGATATGGGTCATTTGTAATTCATGGAAATTTGAAAAAGAATAAATATTTTAACTTTTATATTAGATTTCAAACGTCCTCTATTTCATTTGGGAGTCAGAAAAAATAGTTTAAAAGATGGATGGATGAAATAGTCGCCGATCGTATATCCAAATTAACATCTATAAAATCTTATACAGGGTGTTTCTGATGAGTCTGGGCCATAAATTAAGTGAGATGTTCTTTGGGTGCACGATTTTGAGTCGAAAATGTAACTTCTATCTCCATTTTGATTGCCCTAAAATACACTGTTTTCGAGTTATGATTTGATTTGAGTGTTTTAGGCGATGACCCCTAAATTAAATTAGAAATCATTGCCAATCAGTTTCTTAATTAAATTTAACGGGTCAACCGTGAAATACTCTTGACAATCTTAACAATCTTAACTCGAAAATAAGGGGCCCGGAAGGCAAAATGTCATAAAAGTATTTTCGACTCATAATCGTGCACCCAAAGAACATCACCCTTAATTTATGGCCCTGACTTATCAGAAACACCCTGTATAAATTTCCGAAAGTGGTTTGTCTGTTTGTTTGCACGATCCTTACCCATATGAGTTACAATTCAATCACTTTCTAATTTGACCAGTAACACTAGGTTACTTGGTTTAGCAGTGGTTTGGTTGAGTTACTAAAGGTTGGGAAGGTGTCGAACCACTAATCATTAAGGCTGTGTAGAACGTCATATTCTAGCAAGACCCTAGCATCTTCGCTTAATGAAAAGTCCCTAATTAAGCATCATTTTATTGAACTTGAACGTTATAAAAAACGTTTAGCTTCTAAAAAACAACACCGAGCAGCAATTTAATAAGTATGGGCCTAACGACGATTTTATGTTTAGTGTCTACATAGACACGAAATTCTTTCCCGTTAGCTTAGCCAGATCAATACACACAAAAAAAATCTCAAACGATTTTTTCTGTATATGTTATTTGGTTCCAATCCAGCTTATAAATTAATTCCTCATTTCAAATACAACAAGATTGTTTTCTTTAGGGATCAGCCATAAAGAATGGCACGGAGGTTATTAAATTTTACGAACTATGGGGTCAACGACTGAGAAAGGAGACGGTGGGTTTAAATGAATTCGAGGAATAAGCCATTTAAAGAGAGGGTGAAGTGATTTCTTATGGATTCTCCCAATCTGCATAGTGAAACATCCAGGATATACCTTCGAATGAATTTTAAAATCAAATTCTGGACAGAGAAACCTAATTTATTTCATGAAACCTTAATTGCGATAAGATTGGCTACTAGTAATGAGACACGTGGTTTGGAAGAACCAAAACGTGTAAAGGGGACGACTGACATACCAGGATTTCCTTCTCATAAGCGTCTAAAGACCAGGTGAATTGTTTTTGTAAACCAATCAGATAGCAGCGTTTCAAATAATAAGCAAAACTGTGAGATACAGTAAGATTGTCAATTTCCTTAAGACTTATTTCCGGTTGAAGGTCGGAAACAATACACTCTTCCGATTGAGACGCGCCTGCTATGATACAGTGAGATTCCGTTAAAGGGAACAGATATCTCATTGTCACGATCCGGTAATTCGAGTAAAACCGAGTATCTAACTTGGAAACCAAAACCTTAGGGAAATCATCTACCTTTTCCGGATGGACGGAATTACAAGCTATAGAACAAGAACAAGGTGGTGCTGCGGAATCGGAACTCTACACAAACACGTTGCATTCGAAACATAAAAAACACCGATATATAGAACAACCATACACTTTTCGAGTCGCTTTTGACCACGTAACGACATTTCAAAAGTCATAATTTTTTTGGCGAAACAAACATCTAAACCGAGGGGGTAGACACTTGAGAACTCAGGTGTACAATATGTCTTGAACTCAATGCACTGTCAAAGCTGAACTGTGAGTTCCGAAGGCTTTGAACTCAATGCACTGTCAAAGCTGAACTGTGAGTTCCGAAGGCTTTGAACTCAATGCACTGTCAAAGCTGAACTGTGAGTTCCGAAGGCTTTGAACTCAATGCACTGTCAAAGCTGAACTGTGAGTTCCGAAGGCTTTGAACTCAATGCACTGTCAAAGCTGAACTGTGAGTTCCGAAGGCTTTGAACTCAATGCACTGTCAAAGCTGAACTGTGAGTTCCGAAGGCTTTGAACTCAATGCACTGTCAAAGGTGAACTGTGAGTTCCGAAGGCTTTGAACTCAATGCACTGTCAAAGGTGAACTCTTTTGAACTCAGGTGTACACAGAGATCCAAAGCGTCTACCTCCTCGATCTAAACTACTATAAAACGTAGAAAACACGCGCATATAGTCTTCACCCTCATAATTCTTTCCCTAAAAAACAGAAGTTTCTGGGAAAAAACCGAATTACTAAAAGACTATTAAAGAAAACACCGAAATCATACTTCTTGCTGTGTTCTTTTGTTCAAAACCTCTAACCTTTCCCGCAACGTGTTTCTTTCCAACATGATAGTCCATTACATTAATTACTTGCAGATAAACCAACCCAACAGACAGGCAGTAGGCCACCATCATGGGTAATTCCCCTCACTTTTAGAGCTAACGCCAGATGGAGCTCGACTTCACTACACACGCGGAAGGCTAGCCAACTCGCACTGCTTCTTGCGGTACTTCTTGTCAAGATGAAAATAACCCAAGAATGTGACCATCCAATAACCCAGCCCCTGTAGTGTTCACTTCTCTTCTAAAAATAATCGAATAGTCACGTAAAACATTGACTTCGAAAACCACAATTTTGAGGCAAAACAAACCGCAAACCGCCAAAAGAGCAAGAAAACAACTAAATTTATTTCCCCGCTTGTATTATTTTTGACCAAAACCCGTAACCTTTCCTACATTGAATGTTACGTAACGTTTTTCTTCTAAGAGTAAAGTTCGCAACACCGGTTCCCGAATTTCTAAACGAGTTGCACCATCTGTTCTATAATATATTTATGATATTCTTAATTGCTATTAAAACTCAAGCCACCATCGTATTAAACGGCTGTAAAATTTATTTCTCTATATATATAATTAATACGTAGCTAATTACATGATATGATTCGAGAAGATATAAATTTGCATAACAATTTCTCCACCAATTTAACGCGTGCCTCATACGCAAATTAGACAATTGCATCACAAAGAGCGAGAGAGAGAGAGAGAGAGAGAGAGGGAGGGAGGGAGAGAGAGAGGGAGGGAGGGAGAGAGAGAGAGGGGGGAGGGAGGGAGGGAGAGAGAGGCAGAGGGGGGAGAGAGAGATAGATAGAGAGAGAGAGAGAGAGAGAATTAGTGTAAAATTTAAAGACCCCCTTCCCGCCTCCTTCAAGGGTTAGACGCAATTAAGATGAACAGAATCAATTGGCCATATGTCTAATCAGCGCCACTAGCGGATGGTCTGAAAACTACTCCCATAGAGTCTAGGTATATTTAAGCGGGTTTGCAGAATTTCCGACAGATGGCGCGGCGTTCGAGCCACCTGGCGGAAATTCTGCAAACCCGCTTAAGTATACCTAGACTCTATGGGAGTAGTTTTCAGACCATCCGCTAGTGGCGCTGATTAGACATATGGCCAATTAATTCTAATCAATTTCGAACCGAGCTGCTGCAAAATCCAATCAATAAAACAATGCTAATTAGAAACCGAACCGAGATCTCGGAAGAAAAATTCTCTCTCGCTTAAATAGCATTTCAAGTATATATAGAGCCGCTCCATATAATTTATATGTGCATATTTTATAATGTTAATGCTTGAAACCAAGAACCCATATAATAAAATTATAATTATGAAGATTAAATTTGGCTATGTCATCCATGATTTCAGGTAGGTTTTCTCAAGGGGCAAATTTAAAACGACCCAATACAAAAGTTTCAACTCATAAATCTAACTAAGATTCGTATGTTCTCAAAACTTACATGGGTTCTGTCGAAACGTAAGCAATATGGAGAGGTTTTTAAGAGTTAAGTCGATAAAAGTGACTGCATTCCTTTGAACCATTCTTAAAAGTGAAACCACGAGAAAAGGGGAGTCGCTAGAACGACGTTCAGTTCGAGGGGCTAATCACTAACAGATTAATACAATATTTACAACCCATTCTCGAGAATTTCAAGTCTTACCCGACCTGGGGGCAATTACCGTATATTAAAATTTAAAAAACCAGAGCGCCTTCCGAATCTAAACTTAATCAAAATGCTTATCAAAAATTCATTTATCTTACCAGTTAGCGTCATAAAAAATCCGTGCACTTGACACAAAATCTCGCCGTAAATCCAACGTTGATAAATGGCCGCCACGAAACTGGTCAAACTCCCAAAGATTGAGATGCAAAAATCAGAGATACTCAGATTCATCAAAATGATGTTCATGGGTGTCAAAAGTTGCTTATTCCGTCCGAGAAGGATGATGACGGTCAAATTGCTGGCTCCTCCAATCAAAGCGATAAAAAGTAGGATAGCGGCGGTCAAGTGGAAACCGGCGGCTGAAAGAGTTCCCGGAGATTCGGTTCCATTTGACCCCGCTGACGTCACCGTTGAGTCGTCACTCGGACTTTCGTCTTCCATAGAAGAATTACTCTCGTTTCTTAGTAAACTCCAAAAGTTCATAAAATGTGGGCAGTCGGCCATGTTTTCGAGCCACACAAATCCCGGTGTAAATTTTAATCGAATTTTCCTGGAATGTTTTAAACGAATTAAAAATTAAAAATCCGCTTTAATGGATGAAGTTGATTGGATTAGCTTCTAATTTTTATTTTTACACAGGGATCGTACATCTTTTGGAAAACCGATTTCCCTGATATTTCTAGGTTTTTATACCCATGTATTTCTCTGATATTTCCAGGTAACTGTTGATGTGGGTTTTTTGTGGAGTGCTGGCTTTCTGTTATAGCAACCCCTTCAGGACAAACTTACTCGAGCCTCTCAAAAATGTCCCTGAATTTTTCTAAGTACTATCAGAAGCATATAATACTTCTCTTCGAGAGAAGTGTACGCACCACAAAGCGGGTTAATTGTAACATGATTCCTCCACATATCCCTCAACATTTGAAGCAAGGTTACTAAACCGAATCACATACGCGATAAATAGTTCCCTCATTAGTGGGATGATTGCTGGGGATTTAGTAAAAAAAAAACAATTGCAGAATTCACCCTAGCACGGTGCGATTTCCACCTGAAGTTTGATAAGCAGATAAGCAAACAAAAAGGTGCATGCATGAGCCCTGGGAAGAATCATGTTACATAACTAAAGTATTAAGAGAATGTAGAGAGTCACCCTTCTTCAATTATCCCCTTCTGCTATTATAAAATCTAGTTAAAAATTTATTTCCCTAGATATTTCCATGCAAGTTCTCCAGTGTTGTACGAACCCTGCTCAATGAAGTGTAATGAGGACAATCACCAGTGGCACAGATTTACAAAATTTGAATTTATAATTTCGTTGAGAAAATAATTAGAAATTAACCTTGTTGGAAACTTTTCGACCAAAATATTTTGAAAATTCACTAGGGAAATTTAAGTGTGTATACAACTTGAGTATAGTTTAATCTCGGCACGATTAGAAATGCACTTTACAGTTTTCGCCGAACGCGAGAGAAATAATTATAACGGCACTTTTAATTAGCCAAACGTGTTTGCTCTAAGTTTGGTTTTGGTATCAAAAAATACCTCGGGGCACTTTTAGAACAAAAAGCGTACTCTAATTTCGCTAAAAATAATCATCTAATTTAATTTTCTCTCTTCGTTTTTCAATCCCAAAGTATTATTTTTCTAATAAAACGAGGGCTCTTATAAGAAAATGGGCTGTTAACTTATCCTTAGCGAAAGTTTATAAGATCTGTTCCATAAGTATGATGACACTACCTATACTTTGAAATGCTAAAGACCTATTGAGAGCTATAGTTCGAGAACAACAAGGGAGAATTGACTACACTCGGTTTTGCAATGCACCTTCCTATTTAGTCTTTTCTAAGCCTTTGACAGCGCCTCACCAGGCGTCGCTGGCTTTACGAGAATCTATGATGAAGTTTCACCTACGTCACTTCATGACAAGCTCTCAATAACCAGTGATAAACTTATGGAACATATCTTATGTTCTTATGTCCTTAGGCATACAAACAGATCCCATTTGAAAAAAAAATAAATATATAAAATTTTCTGTTACGAATTTTCAATTTTTCAGTATAAAATTGGGAACTCTGGTTTCTAAAATTTTCGATATATTATCTTTGAAGAAAAAAAAAAGAAGTCTGATAAGAGGTACTATTTCATGTACATAGCCGGAAATTGACAGACTTTATACGTCTTTTCAGGTAGGCTTTGAGTTACAAATTGTACAAAGACTCTGTCGTACAAAAAACCCATACATGCCTACCTGCATTGATGAAAAGTATTTTTCGGGCTTTTGAACCATTTATTTTTAACAAAAGAAATTCTATACCAACCCGAAAGTAATTCATAAATAACAATCCTTTCAAGATAAAATGAAACGCTTTCAATGTTATTTTTAAGGACTCGTGTAGATAGATTTTAAATCAACTAAGGATAAGGCAACCCATGCCCCTTAGGCTAAGGTAACTCATTCCCTTAGGCATAGGGTTAATAATTAGACATAAAAAATTTCACTCTAGTAACTGAAAATAAATATAGTTGGGAGGTTCAAATAAAAAATGTTTATGATTTTGTAGATAAATGTAAGTATATTTATTTTGTTTAAACGAAAAGTTTCCTACATTCCCTTTTACATTCTTTATCAGATGAATTGATTTGATAAAAACAAATGATTGAAATTGGATGAAAAACAAAGTTAAACCCCATTTTCACCACCACCACCACCACCACCATTTAAATTCAGATACGTTAACACAGACTTTTATTTTCAATTTTCACCCAATCAATCAAATGTTTTGTTGAGTTCAAGGGAAGATTACCCCGTTGATATAAAAATTCCTCCCCAGTTGAGAAAGTTTATTTTGCTCCACATTCTTCCGTAAAAAGCAAAGAGAGGGCAGAATACAAGCAAGAATTTATTCGCTTACTAAGAATAAAACGAGACTAACATTCTAAACCTTTCCTCGCATACTTTGTAACGCTCAAGATGGTAGGTAATCTTTGATGATATATTTACCACATCATTATTTATACAATAATCAAATCACTTTGAAAATAAAACTTAGTTAAATTCCAGACTCATTACACTTTATCGAAGTTTTAACAAAAGCAGACGAATTTTTAATAGAAAGCTTATCAATATGATAATAGAGGCTTAAACTCAGGGTTCGTACGAAATTTTTACATTGAAAATCCCTGACTTTTCCAGGTTATCCCTGACCAAATTTTGCCAATATCCCTGACCAAATTTTGCCAATATCCCTGACCAAATTTTGCCAATATCCCTGACCTTTTTAAGGTGTTCACCAGAGCCCACTTCATCACACCTGGCTCATATTTAGCATCAAAAATCCCTGACTTTTCCAGGTTATCCCTGACCAAATTTTGCCAATATCCCTGACCTTTTTAAGGTGTTCACCAGAGCCCACTTCATCACACCTGGCTCATATTTAGCATTGCTAGAAGCATGGTTTGAAATACCAAACGAAATCCCTGACATATCCCTGACTTTTTAGGAAAAAGTTTCAAATCCCTGACTTATCCCTGAATTTTTCCCCTATTTTCCATATCCCTGACTTATCCAGGTTTTCCAGGTTATCCAGGTTCCGTACGAACCCTGAAACTAAGTCCCCATATTCTCAGTAACTCTAATTGATTCTCAGCACAAGGTAATCTTCCCCGAGATGAAATAAATAAAATCATTACAAAAATAAACAAACCACAACTCACCAGTTAAATTTCACCAGTTACTCTTCATGATTTTTGCACAATATTTTATATTCCTGAAGTTCATTTCAAGTTCCGTTCCGTACGATTACGTTGTCTTCTTTCTTTATAAAACAATTGGGGAAAACTTCCCTTCCTAAATTTCACGAGCGCGTTTAACCTTAAAACCGCGTGTTATAAAACCCGGCCGCCGTGTCAATATTTCAACTACTAGAACGAGCCAACCGAGTTCACCGAGTATTCCACTAAAAACCTAAGTCAGTCAGGAGCCAGTTCAACTAGCATCCCATCAGTTTCGTGGCCCTATTCAGTTTGAGTGTTAAATCGAGATGAGAGACGAGGGAAGATACAACCACCACCAAGGATAGAGATGGGGTGGGTATAGGTAGAGGCAGAAGAGAATGTTACGAGGGACTCTCAGAGGAGAGCTAAAAAGGCATCGCGTTCCGCCTCTGGACCAGAACTGAACGAAAATTTCGGAACGCGTTCAGAGTCGAATCGGAAAATACAAAGCGACTACAGAGTACAGAGAATATGTCTCTCTAGATATCTTCCAAGTATCATTATAACAAAGTATCCAAGCTGTCCCGACGGTGCAGGTAATGGCGAGAAAAACTGTTGCTACTCGTCAATTTTCTAAAAGACTTGTAAGGTCGACTTTTACGGATGAAGGCATGGTTGAGGAAATACTGAATACCTACGTTTTGTTTGCGAAGCGCATAATTTAAAAATAAAGATGTGAATTGAAAATAAATGATTAAACTTGATGAAAAAGCAGAGATATTAGAGATTGGCTTTGAAACGCTAACGAATAAGGTTTGGTAGGCGTGTTGTCCTCCTATACCAGAAACGAACTTCACAAGGAATTTCATTTTAACGTTGTTTATAGGGTTGGTAATATCTCCTTTAAAATATTAAAATAAAAAAAAAATCCAATTCGAACTGTTTGTTTATATTTAAAACCATTATTGTATCAATTTCTCAGTGTAGAGAGGTGGTGATTTTGATCTCAAATCGATGTAAGATCACCGATCTAATTATTTAAAAAAACGGGCTCGGTAATGACACAACATTTAAAAGGATTTTAATCATAATAAATAATCACAGAAATCAGTGTCGAGTCATCGCCGAGATCAACATCTTCGCGCTTGACCTTGACCCGATCCTAAAATCACATACCTTCGCTAAACTTTTAAGAATCTATTTTTTAAATTGAATTCATTTTCAATACGTGAACGAAATCTTAACAATACCTCTATAGTTTCACTTCCCTATTAGACAACCCAAGAATCTAAAAAGAGTTTGGGGGAACCATTTCGAAAGGTCAAGCGCACCTTTTCCCAGTTAAGAACTGCGTTTCTCCTCGTTGGAATTCATCCCCTTATGTTTCGGAATCGAATTTTCTCAACAATTTCTTCTATTAACTACAGACTGAATCGGATTTTCTTTTCCTACATTTTTTTTTCTTTAGATCTATTCGTCCAAAAAGGACAAAGCGTTTTCGCCTAATAGTCAACTTGAACTTATTATCAAAGCATCCTACTAGTTTTTATTAAACCTTCGCAGCGGGGCAGGAAAATAATTACTTCCTAGCATTTTTTGGAAGGCCAAACCATACGTGGGATCAATTTAATTATTGCAGTTTCTAATTAAAAGCCCGTGTTTTTGATGTATACCTCATTACACTCGAGCGTAACAAGTTCCCAAATGATAAAATTACCTTAATTACGATATTACGTACTTGAATTTCATACAAAAAGTAATGATTTTGCCTCAAATTGCCTTCTTTTAACTCGGATAATTAAAAAGAAATAACATCGGTAATTTATTTATTGAAAGTAAACTGGAATGAATAATAGTTAACCCAATGAAGAGCTCCACCCCTTCAAAGCGTTTCTAAAGCCCAATGAGGCCTTTGCTACTTATCTTGATTATAATTAGTTCGGATTAATAAAAATCTAACAAAATCTCAAAAAGTACGCGGGGCTGGGACGTCCACTTAGCAACTTTGAGAATGATTTAATTAATCAGATTTTGCCTGATTTAATTATAAATTTAATCTTATTTATCAAGCGAGGGATGAAATTCTTTTAAGCATCTCTGACCTTCGTTAAAAGATGAAATCATATTTTTCAAGTCGAGCGTTGAAATTTCAAAGACGAATATTTTGGCAAAGTCAACAGAATGAATTTGGCATTTGGTTCTAATATCGTTAGAGATGAGAGAGAACAACTTACTCCTACCGCGTGTTTTGGGCGCTTTTGTATAACGGAGATACTGTACGCCCACGATAGCGGGGATGACACCGAGGCAAGAGAGATATAGCATTTTATGACGTTGCCATATATAGGAAAGAAATTATACAACAAACGACGAAGCTATATATGACATTTTATAAACTTTTCGTTAAGTTTCCTATAGACAGTGTGCGGAGAAGTCTATCTACAATAGACTGAATAGCTCGTAGTTCTGTTCGATTCATTGAGCATTCAGATCCAAAACTTGCAAGCTCTCACAAATAACTGCCAACACTGTAGCGCAGTTAAAGTTAAGAAACAAACCACGCAGAAAATTCTCTAACCCCCCCCCCCCCCCCCATTTTTAACGCGCGCTATCTATACGGTTGCCAGTTTGGAGTTAAAACTAAATTATTTTTAATCGAACGTAAGGCAAGGTTAGTTTTGCCCAAAATGATTAATTATTTTCCGCCCCCTTCCTGTACGTGTCAAAAATATAAGAAAACGAACGTCAAATTTATATTTGAAGCCTCAGAAATTAAAAATGGTTCAAATATTTGGTCATATCTTTCCACATAAGAGTTAATTCCAATGTCTATAAAAATGATTAAGCACGTAGAGCAGGCCAAAATGACAATCTCAAAAGTATCGCGGTTATTTTTAAACAAAAAAAAAATATGTTTTGCCTCATGATATTTGGCAGGCAAAACTAAAAACTTGGTTACAACCACGAAAAACATTTTAAATTTAGAATAAAGGTCTTTTAGGGTAAACTTTCAAGGGGTTTCTGTGTTTACAGAAGTTCTCTAACTGTTATATAAGGAACTTTGTACCATTTTGTAAAGTTGGGTTCATATCGGAAGCCATTATCAATCATTTGACATTATATTCTTTCCCAGTCGGCCCAGAAAAATCATTAATAAAAAGCTTACCGTAAGCGGCTCCCTCCAGGTAATGTAGTAAGATGATTTCTCAAGTACCACGGAAAAGTTCAAGTTGTTAACGACGATTTGACGTGAGCGTTGAGCCATTCTCCTTGACTTCTGAAGTTCAGTTCATTAATTTTATCGTCCAAGTTGGATGGAGTTTCGATGAATAGGAAACTTTTAAAATGTATTCACGTTGTCAAATGATTTAGATAACCCCAAAAAGCACGATTAAACGGTTAAACCTCGATTGTAAAAGAAAGTTTGTAGATTGTCTTATGTCCAAGGCCCGATTAGCGCGTGGGTTCTTAAAGTTTAAACAGCGGCCATATAACCCATATTTGATTTTTGACTAAGGCTTAGCGATAGCCTCGATGTAAAATAGTTTTCGGTATTTAACTTTCGCAAATTCGTTGTCAAGTTAAAACATTTGATAAAACTACTACAATTGACTTTTTTAAAGGGGATTATTGCTATGAAATTAATGGTTTACCTTTAGAATATTCTTACGGACGAAAATAAATTGGCGCAAAACTGACTGGAGGAGCGCGGGTAATGTCTATGCCCCCAATAGTTTGTCTAGGCTTTAATAGTATGTTATGTCTATGATTATAACCTTCTACCGGAAGGTATGCTGGAAACCCAGGAGGATGTATCTTATCATTCTCCTTGTGGAAAACCTGCTTATTTCCGGCCCCGTGAAACGCTAATATGTGTCGTCTGCTTAAGTCAGTCTGTTTCGTTTTTGTTTTATTGTGGATACTTGAAAGGTATGCTAAATTAAAATTAAATTTAAAGTTTTTCAAGAAATCAGTAAAATGTATCATGAGGTACTTTCAAAAATGACGTTACTGCGTCAACTTCAAGGCATTTAAACTTATATAACATCTGACCAAATTTATTAAGCTGAGGTATTCTTACAGGACATCCTGTTTGTGAGATTACGAATTATATTTCACTAATTATCTAATTAATAACCGGAATAATTAGGCCAAAAAGAAACAGATTTTGTGACATTTTTAGTTTCTTAACTTTTTGTTTGATTTAAATCAACTGGAGTTGATTTTCCACATGAAACGGGTCCCAGCCTTAAAATTAAAAATGTTTAGTTTAAGTTTCATATGAATTAGTTTAATTATTGTGATTTCAGGTTTTAACCTGTTAGACAAACATGTTTATAGGGTGGTTTTTCCAGCTATAGGAATCCATAAACTCCAGTACCACTTTTTAAAAGTGGAGAAAAGTGTTTTGGGCTGTTTAGAAGACATTAGTAAATTATAATTAACTAAATTATTAACTATATTAGAAAATAGAAACAATAAAATTGAAACGCACGCTCCCGCCATATTTTGAAGTCTGCCTAACTTCAGCAGCGCCATCTAGCGGTCCATGTTTGCAACGAATAAGCCTATTCATCCTGGGTTATTTTTGGGGTCGTTTTCCGTTAGAACTGGACGCTGCGATTTTCTGCTGGTAAATATTTTGATTTTATTTATATTTTAAGGGTTAATTTGGATTAAATACCAAAGTTTTATTGCTACCGATCGGAAATCAAGCGTTGCAAGAAGAAAATGTATGGTTTACCGTGCCAAATACATTTGTTAATTACGACCAAGGCTTACGGAACCACGTTGGTTGGCACCACTAACTGGGCCTGGTGCTACTATTACCAAGGCTTACGGGACCACGTTGGCACCACGGATTCAAGGAAGCTGTTGCCTCTTTCAGTAGTGGTATAAGAGATCTTTCCAGGTAAATATTTTATTTATAAGGGTTAATTTAGATCAAATACCAAAATTTTATCGCTACCAAATGGAAATTAAGCGTTACAAGTGGAAAATAGGTTTGTTAATTACGACCATTGTCTGTTTGAGGAAAACATAACCTTAGTTGATTTTATATATTGGTTACCGAACATAATGCTAGTTATTTGGAACTCCGTAGTTCTAAATATCTAATGCACTTGTGTTGCTTTGGTTATTGGCTGTATATTGCCCTTAACTGAAGCGAGTAGAAAACCTTTAACGGCAGCTGTATTAACGCCGAAATAATGTGTTTAAGTAACTGTAGTTCTCTAAAATGTTTTCAATTAACAAATCTATTGGTGTAAATATGGGTGTCTAGGGCCGGAAATAAGCACAGGACACATTGTCCTATAACATTTTAAAATGTCCCATACTATTTTTAAAAACTTTTTTTTTTTAAATCTTTTGAGAAATTCGGCTACTCTCCTTTGCGGCCCATTAACCATATTGTTCAATCGTTCTTTCTCTACGGGTACTGTTCCGATGGGCTGGAAAACCGCGGATGTCACTCCGATTCATAAAAAAGGGAGTCGTCTTGCAAAGGAGAACTTTCGACCAATTAGCCTTACAAGTCAAGTCGGTAAAACTTGCGAACGGATCGCGAAAATTCAAATTGACAACTATCTTGAAGCTACTCAGTTCTTTCATCCCTCCCAACATGGTTTTCTTCGTAAAAAATCATGCGTGACTAATCTACTGACTGCCACTACCGACTGGGTGGAATGGCTTGAGAATGGAGCTTCAGTTGACATCATATACCTTGATCTCACTAAAGCGTTTGACACCATTCCAATTTCCGCCATTCGTTCCTCCTTGATGGGTGCTGGTATCACCGGGAATGCCCTTGACTGGTTAATCGATTTTGTCTCGAACAGGCGTCAGCGTGTGGTCTACAAGGGTTTCGCTTCCTCCTATCGCGAACTACAAAGTGGCGTTCCTCAAGGCTCCGTTCTTGGACCACTGCTCTTTTCCATATTTATAAACTCGCTGCCTAACAATGTCGCCTACTCTAAAATGCTTCTGTTCGCGGATGACGCGAAACTCTACAATGCCATACAGACCGAGGATGAATGCCTTCAATTGCAGCGTGATTTGGACAACGTCGTCGCATGGGCGTCCTCCTACGGGATGCAATTCAACGTGGAAAAGTGCGCGGTGCTTCATTTAGGAACAAAAAACCCTAGGTTTTCTTACAATATCAACGGTATCTCTCTGTCTAATGTGGCTTCAGTGCGGGACCTAGGCGTTTTTATGGATGAAACATTTGCCTTTAGCACCCATGCTCAACGCACCGCCAATCGTATAAATAGCATTACTGGGCTAACGCGACGGAATTTTTGCCACCATTCGCCAACTATCATGCGTTCAATTTATAATTCCCTGGTTTTACCATTAATTGACTACGCTTCTGTCATCTGGCGCCCTCCTCGAATTACGCAGCAATCTCTACTCTTAAAGGCCCACAATAGATTCACGAAGGTCACAAAGGGATTTAGCCACCACTCCCCTGCTACGCGTGATGAGCGACTCCGCCTACTTTCCCCGTCTCTTAGACAACGTATTAATGATTTGGTCTACGTATTCGATATTTATAAAGGCAATGTGCACACTGACATGTCTTCACTATTTCTCCCGTCAACTAATCTACGCACCAGAGGACATCCTGCTAAACTGGCGAAACCAGTGGCGAAGTCCTTTCCTAAAGCTAGTCACTTTACCGCAAGGGTCATCAATGATTGGAACTCGTTACCTGAGGAGTTGTTATCATTGGAATCTTCTACCACTTTCCGTCACAGTATAACGGCTTGGATCCTGGACAACGCCTGACTTTAATAATTTAATATTTTTCGGTTCATTTGTTGTACCTTAATGCTTTTGGGGGGTTGCACATAAGTCAATTTGGCTTAGCAACCCTATCCCTCCAATAAATAAATAAATAAATAAATAAATAAGGGGGTCACTGGCCGGTTTGACCAATACATTTTCCCAAAGTTTTGATAGCTTAACCATGAACACGCGATACTATTTTTTGCATACTCTAGTGGACAATGTCCTATAAATTTTCTTGTCAAAGGAGTTAAGTCATTTTCGTCCTTTGAGTATGTTATAGTCCTATTTGCCCCCCCCCCATCCCACCATAATTACACTCAACTTTGAAGGCTCATAACTGTGGTTCTACTAGAGATACGCGGAGTCATTGCACACACTAGTGGACAAGGTCCTATACATTTTCTAGTCAAAGGAGGGGACACATGTTCTATATGAAAGTTTTCTTATTTCCGGCCCTGTGGGTGTCAAGCCCATTTGTTTTCACCGTAACAGCACCATTTGTGTAGTTACAAGTTAGTCGTATCGAAATGCCTTCTTGGAAAGATTTTAGAAGTTTATTTTGGGGAGTTGTAAAATGGCGCACAGCATTGATGATTCACATTCATGTCGTACTTATTCAAAATATTTGAAATTAATCTTATTAAATTTTTCTAATTAATTGCGCATTGCATTTATTCCTGGTTTTACTATTCAATCTTTTAGTCGGTTTAAAAGTAATTCAAAGTGATTGTTTATTTGATAAATATTTCAAGATTGACCCTAAACCGTCTTAATATTTATCTTTCTAGTTATGTTAAATGATTTATTTGAAAGTGGAATTAATGTTATTCAAAATGCTTGCGCCATTTAAGCTGATAATTTTAATTTTGTATTAGATTGTTTGAATTGAACAGATTTTATTTTTTTAGCTATCATCTGTTTCCAAAGGAGAAATTTATGTTGGATTCTAGAATGAATTATTATTATTGACAAAATGCACCCTATATTAATCAGGTCAATGAACCCATTACAATTCCTTTCTTAATTCGGGTCTACACTTTGATTTTATCCGTTGAAACTGAATCTCACTAGGAAAACAATTTAGACATTTTAGGCTTTCAGTGAAGTAATTAAATCTTATTAATAGTAATTTTAGCGATATTAACGGGACAATTCCATTCTCAATTCAGGTCTACACTTTGGTTTTATCCGTTTAAAGGGAATCTCATTAGCAAAAAGACTATTTCGACAGCCTGTCAAACATTGTAGGCAATTATTGGGATATTTAGTTTATTATTTATTATTCTATTTATTCTTAGAAGGAAAGCGCTTGTGTCCTTTTCTATGTAGGGATTTTTCTTTTCGCCAGGACATAAATAAAATGCTGAAATATGGAATAGGTGAAAACTGGTCCTAGCCCTCCCTTTTAAGAATAATGAACGTAATCAGGATTTTAAGGGTGAGATTCCCTTTGCGGTATTAAGGCATCTATTTTATGATTTTAATTATAAATATTTTTAGGGGAAAAGCGTTTGGCAACTATTTGAGGGAGTTTTGTAGGATCTAAATAAATTTATGATTTATGTTTAAGGTAGAAGGTTGCTTATACGCTTTGTCCTTTAAAAGTAAACACGATTTTAAGCGGGTTTCCTATAAACAAAGCCTTTATTATTATCAAATCAAGGCTTAGGTTTTTATGGTATTATTTTACTTCCCCATACTAAGGTATTTAGTTTAATGTTACGCGTGTGCAATTTGTCAATAGTAATAATTTGTCTTCTGCCCGAACATTTTACGTTACATCATGCAAGAATATTCAAGTGGATTTTCATATTAAGGTATTTAATTTGAAGTTATGCATGTGCTATTTTCTCTAAATAATAATAAGAATTTCTCTTGCGCAGGAACATTCTCTCGAGTGGAGGACTTCTATCAGCGAGTGGAGGACTTCTATCAGCGAGTGGAGGACTTCTATCAGCGAGTGGAGGACTTCTATCAGCGAGTGGAGGACTTCTATCAGCGAGTGGAGGACTTCTATCATCTAGTGGAGGACGTCTATCATCGAGTGGACTTTCATTGGAAATCCCATGCTAAGGACGAAGTTTCCTGGTTTTTGGGGGCTCCACAGCGGGCCTTAGTTTAAATTTAATAATTCCCGAGTAAAACAGGGACTTGTTAAATTTAAATTGGGCTCGCAAGGCTTACGTGGGGGGTGGTTCAGTAAGTATAGCTTAAAGTTTCGTTATTAGACTAGGGCCAAAAAAAACAATCGATTTACTTATAATCATTTTTTTGACATTTTTCTGCATATTTTTTATATATTTTTATCATTTTTTATAAAATTTTAATAAATATTTAATTTTTTTTATAAAAAAATTTTTTTAATTAAGTTTTGCATTTTTTATTAAGTAAAAAGCTTAAAAAGGGGCCTAAAAATATCCCCCTAAGTCCAGACCCTAAAAAATCGAAACCAAGTCTAGTATCGAAAGAAATTAAGTAAAAGAAAGAACGAGGTTTAAGGCAAAATTTATTCAATAAAAAACAAAAAAACGTATGTGTTTACAAAAATTTCGAACAAAAAAATTATTAAAGGGTTTTGTAAGTTAAAGTTTGAACGCAAAAAAATAATAAGTAGTTACAGATAAAATTTTCAAGCAAAAAAAATAAGTTAAGTGGTTACATGAAAAAATTGCAAGTATAAAAGATGAATTTTGTGTCTTCTAGCTTCGATGATTTCCTCCATATCTTTTAAGTCAGCGCTGAGAGAAAGAGCAAGTCCAGAAGACATCATGTAACGTGAATCCAACGAAGCATGTCATCAGGAATGATACATAGCGAGTCCAGAACAGCTTCGTCTTGCCTCAATCGGAACAAAGTATGTCATCTGGAAGGATACGTCTCGGAATGACCAGCGACAGAAAAGTCCAAGAAAATCATCCACATCTATAAATGAAACCATATTAATAACACATATTAAACTATTGCCTACTATCATAGTAATCTCGTAGGTTTAAATAATTTAAGAAGAGGGTGTCCTTAATTAAAAAACTGGCTACCAAATTGACAAACCGAGACGAACTACACCAACTAATTGTCACCCTAAATTAAAGAAAGACTTGACTACCGTGATTTCCACCCTGAATTAAATACTCTCGCTAGCTAATTATTTCTCAAAATTGAATAGAAAATAATTTTAAGAAAACCAGCCCTTTATTTAAAGTTAAATTATGTAACTTAATAATGAAAATAATTTAAAACATCCCCTAAACTAATTTCAGAAAAACCTTCTATTTATTTATTTTAAATTACGCAGCTTAATAATTAAATTAATTTAAAATATCCCCTAAATTAATTTTAGGAAAACTTGACATTTATTTAAACTAAATTGCCCCTTTTAATAGCATAGTAATTTAAAATATCTTCTTAGCTAATTTTTTTAAAACCTGCCATATATTTAAAACTATTCCCACAGGTAGAACCCACAAATAAACTCTCTAGTTGAAATTGGACAAGGGTTAACTTAGGCTTAGGGCAAACGTCCACGTGTCTTAAAATTATGTCTGCGGGACTTGATTTTCGAAAATCGGTCGCGTTATCTCTAAATTATTTAATAATAGCCCCTAAACTAATTTTAGGAAAACCTTCCATTTATTTATTTTAAAACTATTCCCACAGACAGTATCCGCAAATAACTAGAATTTAAATGGGACAAGGCTTAATTAGGCTTAGGGCAACAGTCCTCTTGTTCGACGAGACTTAATTTCCAAAAATTTGTTGCGATATCTCTAAATTAATTACGTGCCCCGTTTAATAGCTTATAATAATAGCCCCTAAAACTAATTATTAAGAGATTCTCTCTTGTCCAAGATCTCGTTGTAAAATTTTATTTGTGGTACTTGATTTTTAATAGATAAATAAAATTCACTAACATTTAACACTACCTAATTAATTTAAATACTTGAAATAAAATAAATAATTTAAGGGGAGCTAGATGAGTTTGGATTATTGTAAAGGTTAGGCTTACGGACTGTTAAAGCACCACGAGGCGAAGCAATGGCCGCCAAGTTGAAGAGCGTCGAATTCAGCTTGCGTCCTCGGGAAAAACGATCAGTGAAATGGCGGAACGATCAAGTATCAACTTCAAGAGCGCGAAAGGTTTTTCCAGCGACTTCCTCGACGGTTTCCAGGCAACGAATGAACCGGCTGACCCGTAACGATCAACTGAGCGGGACAGGTTTTTTCCAAACGACTTTCCTCGACGGCTTCCAGGCAACGAAATGAGCCGGTTGACACGTAACGATCAACTAAGTAAATTTCCAACGTCGGGGGGCGCTAAAAGCTCCTATGCGCGGACTCGGGTGCGCCATACCCCGGGCACGAAATCCAAATAGCTGAACACTGCTAGGCCTATTTGAATGAACGCTAGGCCTAAATGAATGAACGCTAGGCCTAACTGAATGGACAATCATTACCTATTACCATTAACATCTGTCGTGACGTCACAAGTCAATTACCTCGGTGACGTCATAGGTCACGTGATCTGACGTCATAGGTCACGTGATGTGACGTCATAGGTCACGTGATCTGACGTCATAGGTCACGTGATCTGACGTCATTAGTCACGTGATCTGACGTCATTAGTCACGTGATGTGACGTCATAGTTCACGTGATTTGAGGTCGTATGTCACGTGATGTGATGTCATAGGTCACGTGATCTGACGTCATAGGTCACGTGATCTGACGTCATAGGTCACGTGATCTGACGTCATTAGTCACGTGATCTGACGTCATAGGTCACGTGATCTGACGTCATTAGTCACGTGATGTGACGTCATAGTTCACGTGATTTGAGGTCGTATGTCACGTGATGTGAGGTCATAGGTCACGTGATCTGACGTCATTAGTCACGTGATGTGACGTCATAGGTCACGTGATTTGACGTCGTATGTCACGTGATATGATGTCGTAGGTCACGTGATCTTACGTCGTAGGTCACGTGATATGACGTCATAAGTGACGTGACCGGGTATCTTTAATCCGTTCACTACCACACACATAAACAAACACACTTTTATGTAACCAGCACTAGCTAATTAAACATTAGTTTGTACCGTGGACGTTTGTAGCGTGGCTGCTATGTCACGCATCAGTCCATATCACTTCGAATAAAATCATTCATTATATCATTGATACTGTATTCAAAGTTTTCATTGGATAAAGTCATTTATTCTGTCTATTAAGAGTGTCATGTCAACATATTCGACTCTAATAATAGAGTTAGGAAAGCACTTTCATCATACTCTAATTCATAGGGTATGAAACAAGTTTCTATACCTCAGCCGCTAACTATAATTAGTAAGCTTACAAGTAAAAATAAATTTATTAGGCAGACTTATAAATATTAATGCAATATTTTATTTCCAAATACATTCCATTTGATACATTCAGATTGATTAATAATTAAAATACTTTTCGAAAATGTGTTATCACTCATTATAACTTTGATAATGTTTGAAAAAAAATTCATTAGATAATAAGTAAGTCTCTAACGTTAAGAAGTATTGGCAGTGTCATACTTATGGAACATATCTTATAAACTTATGGTTAATGTAATAAAATATCGGTTCTTTCTCATTTTGGTTTAATTTTAGAATATGATACAAATTCTGCCTATTATTATATTAAGCTACTTTATAAAAGTGCAATAAAACAATAATAAAACACAATAAATCAACAAATAAAACAATAATAAAATAATTAAAAATAAACTACACAAGAAACACCTTATCTAATTATAATCTACGTAAGAAATGCGTTAACTAATAACAATAAACTGCATTAGAAATACAATAACTATTAATAAAATACATTAGGCCTATTTCGTTGTTGAAAATCGTAGTTTTTTTTTAAGCATCCCCTATACGCGTACGTGTAGCCACCTTTGACAATGCATTGGTCTAATGCACTGTGGAAGGTAGCTACACGTACGCGTTTAGGGGATGCTTAAACTCTCTATTTTGTATGACGTATAGGCAAACGTAACTTCTTTTTCGAAAATGGTGCGCAACTTTTTTATTGGCTGAAACTAAATTGTCACGAGTACTTCACATGATGACGTCACAAAACCGCTCTGAAAAAACTTTTGTTTTTCATTGTGAGCAACTACATTCGGTCCTCCGAGCTACAGCGGTGACGTAACACAAAAATATGGAGCGATCTCAGGAGACCACAAAGGAAAACGCTAATAGAGAATGTCTATGGAAAATATCCCTAGCATATTCAGAGAGAATATAAAGAACAACAGTAGAAGTAGAGACCCTTCTAGTGGAGACGTTACATTTTCTATCAACTTCCTGTGAGCGCGAGTTTCTTTCTCAGCCATTCAATTGGTTGAAAGCAATAAAATATCTACATAAATTCTACATCATTGGTTGAAATACGGTGAAATAAATAAAAGATTGAACTCCTGAAAAACACATTAACAAAGTTGTTAGCTTCTACTCCTTTTCTCTATACCCTCTATTGTACAATATGCCCCCCCCCCCCATGTGAAATATGTTGCCAGCGGCATCTGTCAAGAAATTCTCTAACTGTGATTAAATATTTAGAAAGTCATTAAGTATCGCCAAAAACTTGTTTATTTAATTTATTTTTTCTTAAGCATCAATAAATTAAGCCAAAATCCACCAAAATAATTTTAAAAGCAACAAAACATTAATGTTACAGACATTATTCTTTACATTTTCATTCATTTCCACCATATTTTAGGGGTCGTGGAGTCATAAATTGTCTAACAATGTCATCGGTGATCGTTTTCCTCCTTTGTTGGTGGTCTGCAACTATCTTTTGAAGAATTGTGATTAACTCCTTTTTCAAATGACCGGTTAGCAATTCACCACTGGTGTAATCCTGAATTTAAAACCAATAATAAACCATAACATAAATATATAACATCTAACTTAAAATTAATGTCAATTAAGTTCTAACCCTCCTAATTTCCTCCAAACGTTGATCATCTTCAAGGAAAAACTTAAGATATTGATAAGAAATATCAACATCACAATTTCCTCCCTTTTCCCTGTGTTCCTCGACAGTTGTGCCGCCTCCGGAAAAGGCGTATTTGTTAATCTTAATTAATAAAGAGAGTTAATTAATTTAAGTTAATAACTCGACACTCAACTATAAGTTTTAACTTAATTACTTTGTTTTTAATTTGATTTGGGGTATCAGTTAAGAAAACTGAGCTATTAGGATCACTGGCGCTCATTTTAGTTTGAGCTCCTTGAAGAGCGGGGAAAAATACAGAATGAATTAAGGCTGGTTTCTTGTAACCTAATCGCGGGGCAACGTCTCTTGTCATGCGAAAATAAGGATCTTGGTCGATAGCGCAAGGAATAAGGCATGGAATGTCTTTTTTCCCATGAAATATGAAAGGAAAAGAAGTACTGAAAGAAGGTGCGGCTTGAATTGCGGGAAAACTAATTTTTCCAATGCAATCACTGTCTCCAAAACCAAAAATTCCTTTAACTTGATTGAAAGTTACGCTACGTTGAACGCGTACCATATTTTGGTAAAATTCTGGACATTGTCTAGTTAAAATTAATAATTAATTAGTCCTAAAAACATTTAAAAAAGAAAATTGAATTTAACAATTTATACCCGATGAAATCAAAATCACAGAATATAAAGGTTTTTTCCATATCAAAACCTAAAGCTATAATATCCTTGACATTTTCAAAAGCCATTTTTCTCGCTTGTTCAATTGTCAGATCTTTCCACAAAAACTTTTCATCATCAGTTAATTGAATTACTAATGGAACATCAAATATTTCTTGTAAAGCTCTACGAACACGGACGGAGATAATTAAATTATTTCTATTTAAAACTAAGTTAAAACTGTTTTACTTAGTGAATATAAAGGGAATTAAGTGTCCCAAATGTAACGCTTGAGAAGAAGGCCCTCTACCAGTATATAGGTAAAATGGTTTCTTTTCTTCGTGCCGTTTTAAAATTTCAAACATATCCCTAAGGCATGGAAATAAATTTCTAGACTTTATAATTACTTCCAAAAACTCATTAATTATTAAATCTAACTACCTATGAGAAAAGAATATTCCTCTACGTAAAAAATGGTGGGCGGGTTTGCCAGTTACAGCTTCAAATCTCTTAATTAATACATCATCAATTTTATGACAACCAAATCGGACTAAAAGTATAGTAAAGCAATTCTATTACATTTACTGGGTCATTCCTATTTTAGAGGCCGTTTTCCATAGTGGTAAAATTTTTAGTAGGATGGTAGTAAAAATAGTAGTATTCCCCCTACGAGGAAAAGCGGAACCTATGATGGAGAAAATAGTATGAATTGCTACATTGTACCGACTAACCATAAATTGCCGCCTTTTCCAAAATATTGCTGACTAACCATAAATTTCCGCCTTTTTGAAATATTGCTGACTAACCATAAATTGCCGCCTTTTCCAAAATATTGCTGACTAACCATAAATTGCCGCCTTTTCCAAATTATTTCTCACTAATCATAAATTGCCGCCTTTTCCAAAACATTGCTATATTACTGTCTTTTTCCGTGTAAAGAGGCGCATACTTAGCCTTTCGTGAATAAACAGGAAAAATAAAATGGGGTAATGCACTGGCCTTTTAACAAGGCGTTTTAAGTGTTCTAATTGCGAGGCCAGTACAGAATGCACATGCAAAACGAAATGTTGGAATAATACATTGGCTTTTAACCTAATTGCGAGGTCAGTACAGATATGCCCTTACGTTCGAACGAGATTAGACCAGGTTAGGTTAGGTTAGGTTTAGGCGAGGCGGGTGAAATTCCATGTCGGGCCTCTCAAGTAGGCGTTGGTAGTGGCCTACTTGAGAGGCCATTAGAAAATAAACATGCAAAACGGAACCGTGTACAATTACACGCGCCTCTGAACTAAGCGTTTGTAGTGGCCTACTTGAGAGGCCAGTAGAGAATAAACACGCAAAATTAAACTAGGGACAATACATGGGTTTCTTATCTATGTTTTTATCGTCGGCTACTTTGCCGTTCGTGAATAAATATTAAAAACGAAATGGAAGCATCACATTGGCCTTTAAACTAGGTGTCCTAAGTGGCCTAATTGCGAGGCCAGTACAGATATGTCCTAACGTTCAAACTAGATAAGTATAGGTTAGGTTAGGTTAGGTTAGGTTAGGTTAGGTTAGGTTAGGTTAGGTTAGGTTAGGTTAGGTTAGGTTAGGTTAGGTTAGTTTAGGTTAGGTTAGTTTAGGTTAGGTTGGGTTGGGTTGGGTTAGGTTGGGTTGGGTTGGGTTGGGTTGGGTTAGGTTAGGTTAAGTGTCAGGCCGCTCATCTTGGCGTCAGTAGTGGCCTACTTGAGAGGCCAGTAGAGAATAAACAAGCAAAATGGAATCATGGACTATTACACTGGCCTCTCAACTAGGCGTCAGTAGTGGCCTACTTGAGAGGCCAGTAGAGAATAAACAAGCTAAATGGAACCATGGACTATTACACTGGCCTCTCAACTAGGCGTCAGTAGTGGCCTACTTGAGAGGCCAGTAGAGAATAAACAAGCTAAATGGAACCATGGACTATTACACTGGCCTCTCAACTAGGCGTCAGTAGTGGCCTACTTGAGAGGCCAGTAGAGAATAAACAAGCTAAATGGAACCATGGACTATTACATTGGCCGCTCAACTAGGCGTCAGTAGTGGCCTACTTGAGAGGCCAGTAGAGAATAAACAAGCTATATGGAACCATGGACTATTACACTGGCCTCTCAACTAGGCGTCAGTAGTGGCGTACTTGAGAGGCCAGTAGAGAATAAACAAGCTAAATGGAACCATGGACTATTACACTGGCCTCTCAACTAGGCGTCAGTAGTGGCCTACTTGAGAGGCCAGTAGAGAATAAACAAGCTAAATGGAACCATGAACTATTACACTGGCCTCTCAACTAGGCGTCAGTAGTGGCCTACTTGAGAGGCCAGTAGAGAATAAACAAGCTAAATGGAACCATGGACTATTACACTGGCCTCTCAACTAGGCGTCAGTAGTGGCCTACTTGAGAGGCCAGTAGAGAATAAACAAGCTAAATGGAATCATGGACTATTACACTGGCCGCTCAACTAGGCGTCAGTAGTAGCCTACTTGAGAGGCCAGTAGAGAATAAACAAGCTAAATGGAACCATGGACTATTACACTGGCCGCTCAACTAGACGTCAGTAGTGGCCTACTTGAGAGGCCAGTAGAGAATAAACAAGCAAAATGGAACCATGGACTATTACACTGGCCGCTCAACTAGGCGTCAGTAGTGGCCTACTTGAGAGGCCAGTAGATAATAAACAAGATCTGGCCGCTCAACTAGGCGTCAGTAGTGGCCTACTTGAGAGGCCAGTAGAGAATAAACAAGCAAAATGGAACCATGGACTATTACACTGGCCTCTCAACTAGGCGTCAGTAGTGGCCTATTTGAGAGGCCAGTAGAGAATAAACAAGAACTGGCCGCTCAACTAGGCGTCAGTAGTGGCCTACTTGAGAGGCCAGTAGAGAATAAACAAGCGAAGTGGAACCATGGACTATTACACTGGCCTCTCAACTAGGCGTCAGTAGTGGCCTACTTGAGAGGCCAGTAGAGAATAAACAAGCGAAGTGGAACCATGGACTATTACACTGGCCGCTCAACTAGGCGTCAGTAGTGGCCTACTTGAGAGGCCAGTAGAGAATAAACAAGCAAAATGGAACCATGGACTATTACACTGGCCGCTCAACTAGGCGTCAGTAGTGGCCTACTTGAGAGGCCAGTAGATAACAAACAAGCAAAATGGAACCATGGACTATTACACTGGCCGCTCAACTAGGCGTCAGTAGTGGCCTACTTGAGAGGCCAGTAGAGAATAAACAAACAAAATGGAACCATGGACTATTACACTGGCCTCTCAACTAGGCGTCAGTAGTGGCCTACTTGAGAGGCCAGTAGAGAATAAACAAGCAAAATGGAACCATGGACTATTACACTGGCCTCTCAACTAGGCGTCAGTAGTGGCCTACTTGAGAGGCCAGTAGATAATAAACAAGCAAAATGGAACCATGGACTATTACACTGGCCTCTCAACTAGGCGTCAGTAGTGGCCTACTTGAGAGGCCAGTAGAGAATAAACAAGCAAAATGGAACCATGGACTATTACACTGGCCTCTCAACTAGGCGTCAGTAGTGGCCTACTTGAGAGGCCAGTAGAGAATAAACAAGCAAAATGGAACCATGGACTATTACACTGGCCGCTCAACTAGGCGTCAGTAGTGGCCTACTTGAGAGGCCAGTAGAGAATAAACAAACAAAATGGAACCATGGACTATTACACTGGCCGCTCAACTAGGCGTCAGTAGTGGCCTACTTGAGAGGCCAGTAGATAATAAACAAGCAAAATGGAACCATGGACTATTACACTGGCCTCTCAACTAGGCGTCAGTAGTGGCCTACTTGAGAGGCCAGTAGAGAATAAACAAGCAAAATGGAACCATGGACTATTACACTGGCCGCTCAACTAGGCGTCAGTAGTGGCCTACTTGAGAGGCCAGTAGAGAATAAACAAACAAAATGGAACCATGGACTATTACACTGGCCGCTCAACTAGGCGTCAGTAGTGGCCTACTTGAGAGGCCAGTAGATAATAAACAAGCAAAATGGAACCATGGACTATTACACTGGCCTCTCAACTAGGCGTCAGTAGTGGCCTACTTGAGAGGCCAGTAGAGAATAAACAAGCAAAATGGAACCATGGACTATTACACTGGCCTCTCAACTAGGCGTCAGTAGTGGCCTACTTGAGAGGCCAGTAGATAATAAACAAGCAAAATGGAACCATGGACTATTACACTGGCCTCTCAACTAGGCGTCAGTAGTGGCCTACTTGAGAGGCCAGTAGAGAATAAACAAGCAAAATGGAACCATGGACTATTACACTGGCCTCTCAACTAGGCGTCAGTAGTGGCCTACTTGAGAGGCCAGTAGAGAATAAACAAGCAAAATGGAACCATGGACTATTACACTGGCCGCTCAACTAGGCGTCAGTAGTGGCCTACTTGAGAGGCCAGTAGAGAATAAACAAACAAAATGGAACCATGGACTATTACACTGGCCGCTCAACTAGGCGTCAGTAGTGGCCTACTTGAGAGGCCAGTAGATAATAAACAAGCAAAATGGAACCATGGACTATTACACTGGCCTCTCAACTAGGCGTCAGTAGTGGCCTACTTGAGAGGCCAGTAGAGAATAAACAAGCAAAATGGAACCATGGACTATTACACTGGCCTCTCAACTAGGCGTCAGTAGTGGCCTACTTGAGAGGCCAGTAGAGAATAAACAAGCAAAATGGAACCATGGACTATTACACTGGCCGCTCAATTAGGCGTCAGTAGTGGCCTACTTGAGAGGCCAGTAGAGAATAAACAAACAAAATGGAACCATGGACTATTACACTGGCCGCTCAACTAGGCGTCAGTAGTGGCCTACTTGAGAGGCCAGTAGAGAATAAACAAACAAAATGGAACCATGGACTATTACACTGGCCGCTCAACTAGGCGTCAGTAGTGGCCTACTTGAGAGGCCAGTAGAGATGGGGTTTACTGATTTCCGTGTAGAGACCGACGAGATTAGGAGTGGCCTCACAATAGGGCGACTATAGACACCTAGTTGAGAGGCCAAGATGTGGGGAAGTTCACTTTGGTGACATATGTTTCGTTATTTTGGGCGCATTAATAGTACAAAATGAATTTCTTTTGGGAAATTTCGCTGAGAACATTAGGTTAAATAATCAAAAACTGTTAAAACAGTAAAATCATACGAAAACGTTGCTTCTGAAATATGCCTAATGAGTATTCAAATAGAGCTGTTCATAGCATTTTCTCCGTCATCGGTCTAGCTTTTTGATCTAGGAAAAATACTACTATTTTTACTACTATCCTACTAAAAAAAAATCCCACTATCGAAGGCGGCCTCGTAAATAGGAAAGATCCCATTTACTTTCACTTAGATGAAATGTATTTCTGATGAAATAATAATTAATACTACTCTAATTTACCAATTAATTTATCATAATCAATGCCAGTTGAAGAAGTAGTAGCAACATTCCATGGATCTACAGTATCCTCTTCGGAATTCTCCTTATTCTCTTCTTTACTGTTAATTTCACTTAAAACAACTCCGTTCTCCATTATGGATGAGATTTTAAAAGCAATGTTGCCTGGAGAAAATTAAAATCATACAAATTTAAATAAGCACTTTCTTTTAAAGATCTTGTAATTATTATTACTATTATTATTTTTTTAATTAAAGACCTAGCGAAATCTTGTAATTAATATTTAATATATCTATGAAATGCAAAACCACAGATATATGAATTTATTAGTTTTTCATGTATCTATGGGCATGGCTTCCACTAATAGCGTTTTCCTTTGGGTCCTCGCGGAGCGCTCCCAAGGAGCAATAAAAATGGTAGTAGTAGTTTCCAGCTTTTAACAAAGACTGTTTTTGAAGAATAGGATCTCCAAGTTTTATTCCTCCATGGGAGCGCTCCGCGAGGACCCAAAGGAAAACGCTATAAAGTCTCAACACCGGTACACCGCCTTCGTAAGCCTGCCAGCATGGATTTATGATAGAAGCTTGCGCAGCATAAATCTATGGGATTCCATGCTGCCAGGTTGCATCATTTAGATATGACTCCAGTAGATGAAATATATGCGCCAAGGCCTAAACAAATACTCAATAATATCAAATTTTACCTTAATCAGCCGGTTTTAATTGAGTTGAGACACTTCCGGGTATTTAAGTCACCTCAATATTTTAATAATTAGTCAATAAATAACATTAATTACGATAATGTGACAGAAAATACCGCAGGCAAAAACCAGATTGTAAAACACTGCAGACGATTTCTGCCTTATTACTACGTCACGTATAGTGACGTATTTGAAAAATATGCTCACGTGGTCACTTTTGTCATCTCTCTTGAAAGTTCAGTTTGGCCAATGAAACTGCCGCTGATTTTTCCTTCGAATTTCAAGGCCACGTAAAGGACTAAAGGGCGGTTTACCACAATGAAAGTTTTAGGATGAGATGGATCTTCTTACGATTGCGTAACATCCTACGTTTGAATTGACAATTTTAGCATCCCCTTGTTATTTTACACCCCTCTACGAGTACATTTTCTAGTACGTCCCCACGACCACCAACATCCAGTTACCTATTCCAAATTTCCAACAGCGTAATTTACCCGCCGCCGGGTGAGGCATGAGAGCCAGTATTTCCTCTAGGCTGAAAAACAAGGTAAAACAGTGCAGTGAAGACTATACTAAACGGTCTAAACCGGACGTACGAAGTTTCGTCAAGACAAGTTCGGAAATATTTTTTCAAGGCCTCAATTAAATGTAATTCCCACGAGTTTACGTTTACCAAATCTACGCGCCAAAGGCAATTAGAGAAAGATTTTGATGACGAAAATTTGTCCGTGGGTTGAGTCGCGAAAATGTGGAATTATGAAATGAAATTATGCAAAAGAACAGTTTCAGTTAAGCCTTTTCCAAACTTCTACTATAAACTGTAAGTGTTGGAATAACCTTTTGGAAGTTTAACTATCAAAATGGAGCTCAAAGTTTGGGTGGAAGGCATTCAAAGAGTGGTTTGTGGAGTCAGTGAAACTACTACTTGTCAAGATGTAGTTTATGCCTTGGCTCACGCCACTGGTCAAACTGGGAGATTTACCTTAGTGGAACGTTGGAGGCATAATGAACGTTTATTACCACCTCAAGAATACCCCCTAAAAGTCCTCAATAAATGGGGGGAATATGCCAATGATGTTCAATTCATCTTACGTCGCTCTCATAGTGATAAAAAGAAATCTCAAGCGGTACCTCCAACTAACCCTAATACAATATCCTCAAACAAAAGGCATCATGAACTTAGATCTTTTTCTCCAACATCCCCTACAAATACCCCTTCCGTTGCTGGGGCAAGCAGTAATCACAACCATCCACTTCATAACAAGCTGGAAATAAAGAAATCCCTAACCTTTAGTGGAAGTCACGGAGGTGGAAGTAGCGGAGAAAGTGGTCACTCTACTCCCAATAACCTTCATCCAACTTTAATGTCTCCAAAATCGGAGCATTCACATTCAAAGAGCCGGAATGATGTTCCAAAGGGTGTGGTTAAAGGTGTACAGCAACAGAAAGGCCCTGACTCTCCTACCAAATCAAAAAATGAGAGACCAAAACAACCTCCGTCTTATGATGAAGCAGTTTCACGTTCAGCTCGTCAATCTAGTCAAATGCATCCCTCACCTCCCATTATATCCTCTCCCATCCCCAGCCCTGCAAATGAGAAAGATTCACCAACTTCCAAACGTCGTCACGTAGCTCACCATATTTCTCAATCTCCAAGTCATAGTAACCAACAAAGAGTTTCGAGGGATCAAACTACGGGAAAACGGGAAAATAGTCCTATAGTGGCATCCCTTTCACCTGCCAGAATACACGAAGCACCTCCTAAACAGTGGACCGAACAATCTAATAATGCTGCGGGATCTAAGAATGCAAAGTCAAGAAAGAATTTAGAAGCGGAATTGGTAGAGGAAGATAAACAGGGCCAGGATCAAAAAGAAAATAACCAAAATATTGAGGGTATTGGCCCTCAAGACCCTCAGTTTAGGGACTTGATACGTTTAGTTAATTTACAAAGGGAAAAATTAAATAGTCAACACGCGGAATTGTCACAGTATGATTCTGGTTAGTTTTAGTTTATCCATGGTCTTACCTTTGAAAGAAAATAATTAATTATTATAAATAACGCAGAGATTGTTTATTGGGAAACTAAACTTCAAGAACAAGAGGAACGTTTAGCCAGTGTCGAAGAAGAGCTACACTTATTAGAAAAGAAAAACCTGGAGCTTGAAGATGAACTTCGTCAATTAGAAGATCATCAACCGTTATTTCTTGAAGCAATTGATAAGGGACGCCAAGTAATTAATGCTAAGCCAAGAAGTTATATCAGTATCTCAGAGAGAAGGTATAAGATGCCTTTGTATTCGCGCGCCATAGTCCCAGTCCACCTTTCAAAATACAAGGGGGGACGTAAAAGGAGGCGCCGGGCTATTTTGCCTCTTCTCAGTCGGAAAATATGACTGTAATTTTCGTCACTCGCGTCGTCGCGCTGACGTGAGTTTTCAAGAACCAATGAGATGCTGGCTGGTTGTAATTTAGAGACGGGGATTGACTCCGGACAGGCTACGTTTGGACTGGAGATAAAGCTAGATTATAAATCTGGCGAATTTATATCTTCTCTCTGAGATACTAGATATAACTTCTTGCTAAGCCAAATAAACTTCAAACTCAAAAATCTTATTGATTGTTTATAATCTCTTTCTAGGAGGACAGATCATTAAGATCTAAATTATCAGTCATAAGAGCTCAGTTAGCAAATTGCGAAACTGAAGCTTTACAATGTCGCCAAAAAATGAGGCAATTATTAGAGGAACTAGCGGAAGAAAGAAGGAGAGGGGTAGCTGAAAGAGAGGAACAAGAACAAGAAGCCAAAAGACAATTGCAAGACTTAAAAGAGGAATTAGTCAAACATAACGAAGAGAGTGATAAACAGGTTAGTTTTTATTAGTTCAAATTAAATTAATTATACTAAGACTTTAAACAACTTTACAGAAAACGACTCTAGACAGATTAGAAGAAGAATTAAAAGATCTGGAAAACAAAATTAATGATAAGAAATTGGATGTTGACAAAGTGACGGAAGAAATGAGAGAAGCGAATTTGCAATCTCTCTCCATGACAATATCGGAAGATATTAAATTGATGGCTGAAGGAAGCTTCCATAATCGTTCTGGCAGCATGAGGAGGATCATGGGCTCACCCAGACAGTTAGAGAATGCTGTACCAACGAGTAAGAATCCACACGGAGTCTGGGTCTGAATTTAAAAGTTAAATTAGTTAAAAAAAAAAAAAAAAAAAAAATAGCAAACAGTTTACTAACTGTGCCATAAATATTCAGAAATCATGGTTAATGCGTAAATTAAATTTAAATGTGTAATTAATTATTATAGAAAGAGTTACGTATGTGCCAGAAATATATTGCAATCATGTTTACCGAAATGAGTTTCAAATTTGTCAATTTATGAGAATCATGAGAGATATGGCTTCGTTTTTATTAAATACAATTATTAGTATTACTTATTCAAATTACACAGTATTGTTAATTAGTACAATTTACTCGGCGGCTCATTTTTATTTTAGTGTTTTATCTTACCGCGATTTGTACCTAGAAATTAGTTGCTTGAAATAAAGAATTTTTGCGAAATAAATAATACCTGTTTTACTACCTCAGCACCTTCCTTCTTTTTATCCAATAGCCTAATGGCACCCCATGTTATTTCCCCATAGAGCTTAATACAGTCGAAGGCAGAGGGCTGCCATTACCCTATTACCAGCTATAGGAAGAATAGCGTGTAGTGCCGACTCCCTATCTAACGATCCGTGATACTAAATCGTACAGATGGCGCTACCGCATCAGGCTTGCCAGAGAAATTCCCGCCATTTTGTATCGCAGAGATTTACATTTCACATAATCAATCGTGTTTAATCACAATTAAAATCATAAAAATTAAGCCTATAAGACGCAAAAATGTGATAAACGAATCATAATGTTGAGTTATCAAACGATATCTAGTTGGAATTTGGCGTAATACAATAGCCGCTGTCACACGCACAAGAATTTATCGTCTACCTTGTGGCATGTGCAGCAACTGTTAGTTACGCCCCATTTGAGAGATTTTAAGAGTCTCTTAGGCCTTGGCCTACCAATATATACCTACGCTCGCGTTACGTCAATGTCACGTAACATGACTCGAAACATTTTTCTTCCCGTGTAACAAGAAGGAATTTCTCGCGGCAGCGTCTCGGTCTTGGATGAAAGTACAACGATACACCACGACGGAGAATGCGGGGGATTTTTAATAAAGATGTAAACTAAGAGGGAGGATGGAAAAGAAGAGAAGTTTCGAGAGAAAAGAAAAAAGTCCGAGACGCGCGTCACTCCTCCCCGTGATTTCCGGGTTATTTTTATTCCTTTAATGACGTGATGCTGCAACTTTTTTCCGCTTCTCTCGTTTTAGGTCTTTTCAGTTTTAAATCAGACGCATTCAATGCGTACGAACGTCCTTAGAAACGTCGCTAAGCCTGCAAATGCAACTTAAGCGAAAAATAAGTTAAAACACGCGCTGGAAAGCAATAAATTAGAGAGAATGGCTTTTAAGTGTTAGGACTAAATTAAGAGAGTTTTGAGTGCATAGTGATTTACACGAGTCTATAATATAGTTGTTGGGAATAATGAGAAATTGGATGCAAATAAGCCTAGAGGTATAAAGAATAGGTTTGTTCTGATTTGCCATAAATACAAGCCTTGATAGAAGTTAAATAAATGTGACAAATTCACGCAATTATAGTCTTTGAGCACCATGGCTTTCACCCAAAAATTATTGGTGAACCAAGACGCTTAAAACTATAAAACCATAAGAATCGGGTAGTGAGAAGAATGGGGAAAATTGTTAAATTATACCCATTAAAATAAACTGAAAATTTAAATATTTAGAAAAATAATAGTGAAAAATAAACAAAAATTTAAAGACTTAAATAATAAAGTTTGAATATTTAAACCGAGTTGGAAGTTGGAAACAAACAATAACTTAAATAGATCTAGAAATTTAGTGATAAGAACCATCTAAGAGAAACTGCCTTATTTAACGTATTGAAACTAAAGAAAAGTCTATAAAATGTTATAATTAAATAAATAAGAATCTATATAGAGACCCAAAAACGAAAATTAAATGAGAAAAATATAACGCCACAAAAATGAGAAAACAGTCTACCAACAGGGTCAAACTAAACGCAAACAAACACTAGACACAAATATATATCAATTTTTTTTTCTTTTACTTTCTTTACGGATGATGGTACGTCGGCTAGACTTCTTGGCCGCATTTTCTTCTCACCATCCAACAACAAGAAGAGCATCAGCAGCAACATCCCAGACGATGAACCCGATTCCGAAGCGCAGCCGTAAACAGTCACTAAAAGTTAATGAATCGCAGAGGCGGCGGACCAAAGTTAGCAAAGCACATCCCCAATTCCGAACAAAATCTTTTCTCTCCTAGAGACCGCGAACAAATGAAATGATTTTAGAGTTTTGGTGGTGGTGCGATTTGGTCCGTCTCGCGTTTCGTCGTCCTACGAGTGTTTCGTGTCATTAAGAAAATAAGAGAGCGTCCAGAGTAGAAAATTCATCCTGTCACATCGTATTACAAAACAACCCTAGAACCAAGTGGTACAGAAAAATACGATATACTTCGCTAGCTTCTTTCCCCCTTTTAAAGATTATATAAACCTTTCGAAATAAATACTAAAAAAAAAAGTCAAATTCTAATTTAAAAACAAACATTGATGGTATTGGTAAAAAAAACTTAATATAATATAAATATAAATATAAATATAATAAATAATAATATTGTTTTAAGGTTATTTAGATAGATGGGATTGTTAGGAAACAATAACAGGGTTCATACGAAATTAAAGAGCACTTATTCCAGGTTTTTATAATTTATGAACGCGAAATTAAAGAGCACTTATTCCAGGTTTTTATAATTTATGAACGCGAAATTAAAGAGCACTTCATACAAATTTGAAGTTTCCCCGATTTTTCAAGATAATTTTGAATTTCTCTGATAATTTTTGCTCTGAAACAATTTTCCTGATTTCAAAGTCTACCCTTTTTCCGCGTTCACGAACCCTGAATAATTAATTATAAGTAAACAATTTCAAATTAACGTCTATAGTACTCGCAAAGAACATCTAATATTTTTACCATCCCATCTATCAACCCTTAAATTACAAGAAAAAAATTAAAATCTAGGGCATCTAATTGAAAAGTAATTTTTTATAATCTAAACAAAAACAGTATAAACTTGCTCACATTAACTATAGTAGCTTAAAAAAAAATACCAAAATCCTATCCCCTAAGCGACTAAACACTAGAAGAAAAAAAAAATAATAATAATAAGAAGAAAACAAACTTACTTGCCCACGTGACATAGCAAAACACTCGAGCCTGGATATCTTGATTTCGAAACACATGATTTTTATTCCAAAGCTGCTTCACAAGTTCAATCAAGTTCTACGGAAAGTTTAGAAAAAAAAACAGTCAAAAATCCGCACGATATCGTTGAAAGAATGTGATATTTGAAAGTAGTTTAGAATCTAGAGTTTAGCAATCCCTGCACTAAGTGCTCTTCTTGGATTAAGCCTTGTTGTCAAGCGGTTATTTTTTTTATTTTTAAGAATTTAATGATACTGTTATTGAAAGAGCTCTTATTCATCATTCATTCACAAGTCTTACTGGCAGGAAGCTATACTACGTACAACAAGCTGTATCTACCGTTAAAGGCCTACTACTTTTTATATAGCGTCCGCCCACTGGCACCTTTGGAAGAAGTCCCTTATATATATATACTCGGTTTAAAGGTCCGCGCATGCGTTCACATAAATTAAGTTTCCTACTTGAGCTTCTCTCTCTCTCTGAACTATCTCCCTTGAAAAGCGCCGAGCAATTGAAGTAACATACTTGATAAAAGTATCTATTTCTATCTTTTTTCTCTATTTATAATATATTTTCCATAATTATAACACTTCCTATGACTTGCAACATAAGTTTATAAGATATGTTTAATAAGTATGACACTTCATATACTTTGTAATGCTACTGAGAGACTTACAGCTCGAGCTAGTTCGAGAACGACAAGCGAGAATTGACCACACTCGGTTAATTTTGCAGGACTTCCGTCTTCCTATTTAGTCTGTATTAGGCCTTTGATAGTGCCTCACCAGGCGTCGCTTTACCTCGAATCTATGACCTACGTCACTTCATGACAAGCTCCAGTTTGTAACCAGTGACAAACTTATGGAACATATCTTATGAACGTATGCTAGTAATGCTATGCCACAGCCTTACTGAGAGCTACTTCCACACTAGATGTTACTATACACGCGTATTTTTCAGTACATCTATTTAGTTGGTAGTAACAAACCTTTCTGACGTTTCACATACGTCACTCAAAGACTAGCTCGCGCCGCCAAACTTGAGGAATATTTTAAACGCGTGCATGTTGGTATGTAAAGCCATGATCCCCGCCTCTCATCACCGGGCCCACCATTCCCAGTTCCCTGCACATCACAGCCCAGTTGAAAAACGTACGAGCTCGTGGAACAAGCTACAATGGCTCTCTTAGCTACGTTCTCTGCTCTTAATTGGGTTCTTGGTTCCGCCAATAGTCACTTCAAATAACGCGTTAGTTAAAACCCCCTTGAAAAGTCATCAAAATCATTTGAAGAATGCTTTTGTTATGATATTGAGCTAGGCAGTTTCAGGTAAACGACACATTATTCCATACTTCTCCTTTATACAGTTACTTTCGTCTTTACCTTAAAGGGGTCGTTCATAAAGTTTCAAAATTTCAATTTATCATTTATAGACCTATTATTTTTTTCTCGTGGTTATCTAACCATGTGACAATATTTAAGGCGTTCTTAACATAATTCTAATAATTTTGTCGACGTATGACAGCAGATGACAATTTTATATCTTCCGGTTGATAGAAAGAACAACGTTTGATTCGAAATATATATAGGTAAACCATTCTTTTTATAACTCATTTTTTTTGACAGATCTAGTATGCAATATATAACTTTCCAAAAAACCCTAGCTCCGCCTACCGGAAATTCAGAAACTCGAATAACAAGATTATATTTATACTTATTTAAAGTAAGAACTTTCGTATAGAACTCCAACGAAGTCTAAAGGTTAAAACATAAATAAATTTAACGCAATTATTCATATTTGCATAAAAGCTGAAGACATAACTACCATATTTTCTTTTTTTCTTTTTAGGGAAATCAAAAATTTATAATTTAGTTTGAAAAATCGACCTTGTATTGAAAACGTTAAATTGTTGGAAAAAGGATCAAAGTTAATTTTGGAAAATATAAACATAAAAATACTTGGAAATACAAAAAAAAAAACATCTACAGGCTACCGTTTTTAAATATTTATCAAAAAAGAGTTCTTCAACTTCAAATCAAGGATGGTTAAACATGGAGTGGAAATTGTGGGGCGTTAAAGGCAAGGGTTAACTTAAAATATAATGCGTAAGAACAAAGATCTTTCACATGACCAAAGAAAATGGACTTGAAAAACATGACCGCAACTGGGTTAATTAAATGTCAGCGGAAACGCCCTGAAGAAATGATATAGACCGACTTACATCTCTTTTATTCAATGATACTAAATATTTATGAATGATTTTACTGAGTTAATGAGGTTACAATGAATGCGGAAGTAACCATTTACCAACTGAGAAAACTCAGGGTTTATAAATCAGTTCAGCCTGTTCAGATTCTGTTTAGTTCAACTTCTCCCCTGATACCAAAAACTTATAAATAAGACCTTAGTATGTATAAATAACCATCTTAGGTTTCTATGACGTCGTACTTTTTGAACTGGTCGCCAATATGGCGGCGATGCACGGTAGTACCGAATATATTGGGAATGGAATACCTGAGACCACAGCACTGCAACCAATTTTATCTTTGAATGTTCGTTCTCGGGTCTTACATGGGTTCTTTTAGTACAATCACTTTGGGGGAAAAAAAAGTTAGCTTTTAAAAACACTATAAGAGTAACATAGAATTCCCCATAGAATCCGCCGCAATTTTATATCAAAATTTTTTAATCTGTTAACAGAAGTTGATAGTAAAAAGAAAATAGTTCTTTGGGAACTTGGGTATATAACTAATCAGGATTTAGCACGTGTTAGATATAGCACGGTTTGGTGCGTTTTATGGCTGTCAAGCAATGAGAGGAGCCATTATAACAATACGAATCTCGGTAGGGTGCAATAGCAGCGTAGTTTAGGTTTAGGACGCCTTTTTGTAAGTGTATAAATAACAGCAGAAACACGAGATAAAAGTAGTATATGAAAATAGTGTCTCACGTGCCCGCGGAGTCGCATTCGCGCCAAAAAAGCAAATGCGCGGACGTACCCAAATGACGTCTATTGATGACGTCGGCTTTGACGTACTTTAATCGGATTTTTTGCGGATGAGTTTAACAAAGTGTTTCTCGCAAAGTCACTGAATTGAACAAAGGGTTGTTACTCGTAAGTATAGATTAGAATTCAAACCGATTGATTATCTTCTTAACTGATATTTCAACCACGTGACAGATGGAATATGAAGCGGATATTTAAATAAATTCTCGCAGGAATAATTAAAGAACTGTAACTAACTGTATATTCCATTTCTTCTCTTTGTTACACAAGAAGTATATAATACTTCTCTTCGAGAGAAGTGTACCACAAAGCGGGGTAGGTGTAACGTCACTCTTCCCAACATCGGATCATTTAGAGCAAGGTTACTAAACCGAATCACATACACGATAAATAGTTCCCTCATCCTTACTCTATTAGCGTTTAAATATTTGGCAAGACGCGCTCGTGCATTTCTGTCCCACGTCATGACGAGGTTTGTGGGATGATTGCTGGGGATTTAGTGCCAAACAATTATAGAATTCACCTTACGGTGCGATGCCCATTTGTAGTTTGATAAGCGGGAAAGCAAAATAAAAGGGGGAGCCTGGGAAGAATGACGTTACAAAACTAAAGCATTAAGAGGATACAGAGTGTCATCCTTCTTCTATTATCCCCTTCTGGTTACACTAAAACATAGCCCAGATTTATTTACACCAATAATAATGGTTACGAACTTTCACGAACACTTGCTTTTGTTGTTATTATTATGGACGCTTGTTATAAGTATAATTCTAGTCAATAAATATTCATAGAAGTATTTTAAACATTCTTGGTGAAAGATTGAAACTCAGAAGATAAAATATTTTACATAATAAAGTTATTTATAGATTATTGTTTCAATAAAATTTAAGTTCAAATGCAGTAGTTCAAAACGAATGACTCATAACACTTCATATAAAGATATCTCGACTCTGATAATTACTAAATATCATTATCGTTTCTAGCATCTTTGGCAGCAATGAATGATATAAGTTGAAGAAAATATTACCTCGAACAAGAAGTGATATCTATTTTATTAGGGTGAAGGTATAAGATGCCTAAGTATTAGCGCAGGCCATAGTCCCAGTCCCCCCTTTCAAAATACAAGGGGGGACGTAAAAGGAGGCCGGGCTATTTCGCCTCTCCTCAGTCGGAAAATACGTAATTTTCGTCATTCGCGTCGCGCTGACGTGAGTTTTCAAGAACCAATGAGATGCTGGTTGTAATTTAGAGGCGGGGATTAACTCCGGACCTACGTTTGGACTGGAGATAAAGCTAGATTATAAATGTGGCGAACTTGTACCTTCTCCCTAATAAACTAGATATCACTACTTGCCTCGAATACTTCCTTTAACTGCTCGTATCTTATTAATTTAATATTACAGACGATACATAGTTACAATTGGAAATATCAAAAGGAGATGATCCAAAGGACATAGCTTTCCAGCCTAGGAATGAGGGTAATGTGTGTCAGGTTTTCTCTAACGAACGTCTCATCTCGAGTGTTCCTAAAACGTGATATCCCAAGGCTTGGCCGAATGTATTTACTGTAGAGTAAATGGTAGTTGAACACCCAAAGTTTTTCTCTACTAACATTTTTTTCTCGGCGCAAACTAACATCAGCCGCGGAAAGCTGGGTCTCGCTAAAGAAATTCCACCCCCCTTAAAAAATGTACGAAACTTAAATTTTTCGATGGGAGGTTGGGTCCGCTTGTGATGAGCTTTTCGGCCAATAGAGAGACGTAGATCCGCTCGCGTAGATCTAAGGCGATCGGAGTTTACGTTATGGCGGAGCAAGTTAGGTGTAAATGTATTAATTTAGAAATGGATAAAAGGCTCTCAAAATAAACTCAGAGTATTTCCGCGCCAGAAAAATATAATTCCGTCGGCTTTCTCTAAAAACGTTTGCACACCACACGCCATAAAAAACGCAAACACAGTGCACTTGGATGAACCCTCCATGCTTGAACTTACTCGATAAAAAAATTAACCCCGCCTGTTTTACTTCACTCTCCACCGCTGTGGAGCGCTGCTTCAAAAGCTCGTTTTCGGTCGTGGCCGATATTTTAGAAATTTTATCTCTTCATTCACGCGAGCTCCGTTGGAAACTTTAAAAAGCTTAACGTCAGAACTTTCAGACACAGAGGCTACGGCAAAAAATCTTACATAGGAACTTGGTGTAAGATTATTCTACTTGTGGAAATATTTTATACGCTCTTTGGAGTAAAAAAAGAACATAAAAATGCCTGAAACCTTCCTTTAAAAACATTTATTATTTTTTTAAACTTAAATTTGCTTTTAAAAAATCAAAATTGGACTGGCAGCGTGTGGAAAACGTATTGCAGAGAGGTGTGGACGTCCAAGTGTTAACCGATTATCGTGTCTAGCGGCTCTAGCCAAGCTATTCGTTACTTTAGACATAATAAATTGATATAATGAGCGTAAAGAAAAAAAAAGGAAAAATCGATTCCTTTAGGGAGTCAAGAAGGATTACGTTCTTTAAAAGGTCTTTCTGGTTTTCTTAAAGAATAAACGGAACCTCGCTCTATCGAAGTCGACAGCAGACAGACAAAAAGCCAATCAGCCATGACGAGGAAGATTTAAAATCGGAGACAGTGCATGGGTTGGCACTGAGGAGGGACGAAAAATTTAACATTTAGGAACCTCTTCAAGCACAAAGGAAGAAAAAAATATATATTGAAACAGAAAAAGGCGAGCAAGACAACAATGAAGTCATGGAATGGAATTTCTCAATATGGGGTGGTCGATCTTTAGACCTACCAGGGATAGATTTAATTTTAGAAGTAGGAATGGAGAACGGTGGTTAGTATTAACTTCAGTATAGAGATCCTCCCTCCAACACGTAACTAAAAGTTTAAATTATCTTATTGGCTGACTTAAATATACATTTCGATGACGTTGCTGACGGGGACGGCGAAAAATAGTGACGTAATTCCTTTTTACCTCTGTCGCTATGACCCGCCTCTTCTTTCATACCCCTCCGTCCCGTGGAAGGGGGTCCGGGACTATGACGCGCGCCCAGATATTACTCTGCTCTCCATTCCTACTTCTAATATTAAATCTTTCCCTGGACCTACTCTAGACAACCAACGAGGGTTCGATTGGAAAACAGTAGGACAGCTAGTAGCGAGGGATGGAAACGTAGTTAGAAAAAGCCCCCTTTGAAAATATGATAAATTGATTATAGAGGGGTAATTAACTTTAAAGAAACGAACCTTCGTATCCGCTTTCACTCCCATTGGTCTATTGTTCCCCAAGGGTTAGCAAAGATCCTATTCGGTCCAAGAGTAAATCTTAATCAGATTATCGAGGGGCTAATCACTTACCCAATTCCCTGTACACCGATTACGGGTCGAATTAATGGTTTTATCAATGTAAAGAGTTTAAAGGTTAAGCCTAATTCATTTAGTACAGCCCCTCCCCTCGTAGATTGATCATATCGTAATAGGATCGATTAAATTGTGCGATTAAAGTATGGGTCCTCTATACATGATCTTTAGCATAAGTAAATAACCAACTTTCAAAGGGGAGTCACCGACTCGATTGTCACTTTAAAAAGAATGAGTATATACTCGGTCCATTTCCTAAGGGCTCAAAATGATAAAAATTCGTTCTGTTCTTTTAAAAGTCTGTTGTACAAAATAATACGTGGTGAGGGTGTTAAGGAGAGGAAGAAGTAGGCTCAACCGTGCTATGGATGGAAGAATGGAATAACTAGGGACCAAGGGACCGTCGCTATAGTTCTCTTTCAAAGAAAAATCAATAGGACAATGATCCTAAAAAGTATCTATCCCTCGCTCTCTCTCTTTCTAACTTAGAGGGAATAGAAACTGTAAACCCTTGTTAACAAAAACCTTCCAAATATAACTTTATTATAATACCAAACCAGAATAAGACCAGACGTCCATTATACTTGAAGTCAAGAAAATTTACGGAATAACTTCATGAATGGTATTTTAGAAATAACTAAGAAAATCATTTTCACTTTGACAAAAGGGTTTGAATAACTTACCTAAATCATAATTGTAAATAAAACTTCAATTTTACGTTTCAGTAACTAAAGGGTTGTCAAAGATATTTAAATTTCTCAGGTTTTCCCTGACCAATTTTAATATCTGCACATTTATTTGTAGGAAAATAAGAAAATTTGAAAAACAAAATGACCCAAGGGCTGCATGGGCTCATAATAGTAGCCACAAGTCCCACCATTATCACATTCCAACAGACGAAGCTACCACCTCAACTTCATCTCATAACAAACTAATAGCCACATAGTAGATATTCATCATACGATGTGACTAAAAACCTATTCTAAAACATAGGAAAACTCCTATCCTCGCTGACAATTTTTGAAGTCCCTGACTTTTCACAGCCATTTTCAAAACGCCAGGACTCTTTCCAGGTACTGTGGCAATCAAGGCAACCCTGTCTAGTCATTATTCCATTAAAACTAGAAGTTTAAACCCCAGACGCAATTTAAAAGATAAATTTATTCATCACTTACGCGGGTCTATTGTTCCCCTGACTTTCTCCCCCCCACATTGAATTACTACCCCTTTCTCCCCTTAATTGACACCTACAGTAACGGAAACACCCCCTCAATAACCAACCACAACGTATGGAGCTGAAATACAAATTTACAATCTAAAAACCTTCCATCCATACAATATATAATCAAGGTAGACGCCATATTATAAAACCAGAAAAAAAGGTCATTCATAAAAGTAACGAACAAGGAATAGGCCTAATGCAATTCATATTTGAAACGCAAACTCCCCTTTTGTAGAAAAACCTAACAGAAAGTAATATAGGGATACAACTATGGACTGAATATTTATGCACGATCCCCGGATATCTCGCTATTACGTTCTGTAAAAAAAGGGTTAAAAGAGGCCGATGGGGGGAGGGGAAAGGGTTTGAGAGAATAGAGGTATAAAGGGGGGAGGGGAACGTCTAGTCGATGTCTAGCCCCTTTTCTAATTCGCCATCATCCCATCCAGAGTCCGGGACGGAATGCCCCGCTCCATGGCAGGCAGGCGCGCTCCTTCTGCGGCGCGAGCTTTTGTGCAAGACGCTGTGCATTTTCTGGGATCAAAGAAAAGACTAGATACCGTAGAGTATTAAGGAGAAATCAAAGGCTGTCAGACAGAAAGGGTTGATTTCGGGAAATTTCACTCTCTCTCTCTCTTTCTATGACAGTTTTAATTTCTACCTATAACAAAAATTAGGGTGGAAACAACAGAGAGAATATTATATCAAAGGTCATGACCCAACACAGGCGAATATCCCCCCGATTTAGCTATTCTAGATTAATTTTAAATTAAGATTTTGTACGTGTATTTGATGTTTCTCCTCTTCAATTTATTCGCGAAATATCAAAATGAAAATACCGAGGGATTTTTCTTAATTAGCAGGATTTAATGCAGAGTTTCGATTCCCTACGCAATTAAATCACTTACTGAAATTTTAATCTAAATTTTTAATATATATATTTTTTTCTTTAAGAGAAAATAATCATATTTAATAATAATAATAATAATAATAATAATAAAATAGTGTTTAATGTGTAAAAAAACAGTACAAAAAGATGACCTACAAGTTTTTACACAACTTTAATTATATTCCAAGCAATTAAAATTTTGCGTAGTTTTAAATTTTAAAACAAAAAATATTTTATTGAAAACCTAGACGAGTTTTATATTATACATAGGAATTAATTAAACAAATTGAATTGTCCGAAACAATTACGTAACAATTTCTACGATTCAGATCACGGATTTCGGTTTTTTTTACGGCTTTGAAAAGGGGGGGGGGGTATAAACTATAGAGGCTCCCTTATGACCGTCCACTGCTGGTAAAAAAGACCCCGCCCTTGGGGAAAAACCACACAAGGATAAATAGAATACCCCTTTAAATAAAAAAGAGCAAAGAAGTTCAGTTCGCACAAAAAAAAAATATAGGAAAAGACAATCCAAGGGGCGAGGGATGCCAACCTGCAATGCGTGGAAGCATGCGGTTGAAACACTTTTAAAGGGGCCATAGGTTTTTGCTACACTTAATCCCCTTAAATAAAGAATTGAGAATATTAATATTGTATTGAGGTAGTGTGATAGAGCCGAATTAGAGCTACAAAATAAGACCAATATAGCCGAAATCGGACAAGAAACAAAAAAGATATGACCCGTTTTCTAAATCAAGAAAAGGATGCATTTTTGAAAAATCGTAACTTTCTTATTTTCCATCCAAATTTCTAAATATTGGGCTAATTTTTAATAGCGAATTAGGCTTAATTAATGTACAAGATTAAATCTCTAATAAAATTCAACATATCAGACAATTAACCAAGCAAAAGTGGCGGTTTTTGGGTACACAAAAAGAGAATAAACGGTTTCACCGCATACCAAATTCCCATAAGAACTGTCTTATCCGTTATCCAATCATGTTAGGTTCCCCCTCAGCTCTCGGGATTCTATAATAGGAACAAAACCAATGGGGGAGGGGGGAAAGCCGCGCGGAAGGGGACCATAAGGACAAAAGCGACACAAGGGGGTACCTAACAAACTAAGCCCTGGCGAAAAAAAAAGGAAAAAGGTAAAAACAGCTAAAAAGGTCTTCTTCGGATGAGCGAACACCAGACTAAAAATTGCTACTCCAGTCACTAGTGTATACTACACTCAATCTTTTTTAGTGAGACAAGTCAGGGTCAGAACAACGTAACTGCCGTTCAATTAAGTTTCCAATCAAATTAGGTAAGACAGGTCTGGGATAAAACCGGATAAGAAAGATTGGTGAGAAAATATGACAAACCTCGTGCAACTCGTCGTTTGTTAATAGAAACTCCGCGTGCTCTAAAGCTATTTCTTAATCTTTCAGACATCTTTATCTAAATCATGACAATTTTTCTCCGTCAATCATACCAATATTTTTGTATTCCCAATTCTAAGACATTTATGGTGCATTTCGAAACAAAACTTGTAATTCTACCACATTTTTCGTGCATTTTGAACGAAAAATGGTAATTCTACAACATTTTTCGTACATTTTGAACGAAAAAATTGTAATTCTACCAATTTCGACAACCCTTTTCACGCATTTATAACCAAAAATGGTAATTCTACGATTTTTTAGTGCATTTTCAACGAAAAATTGAAATTCTACGACATTTTTCGTGTATTTAATTTATAAGCAACAAATTCAGACATTTCTCTATCATTCGAACCAAAAATGTGATCATACATACAAAACACGTAAAAATGAAAATATGATACATTTCCCATCAAACTGAACATCAAAAACATGACGCGTAAGCTTACTTATCGGTATCTATATAGGGAAGAAGACCATAAAGTGGCTGTACAGATATAATATACCTAATGAAACAAAGAAAAGCTTATAACTACAACGGCAGTTGTCTTCCTCTAACCTGGCCATATTAGGACCTACACTGAAACAAAACTGGGGTTCTACGTCCTACGATTCCACCACGCGTATTATTTCCGAAAGTGACTCGGAAGTTAGTTATATACCAGAGATGAAACTTGTACTCCCTAATAAACTAATTTCATTGAGAAAATAAGCTTCCCGCCTTTCGACTTCGGTAAAATTTCCACTTGAAAAAGAGGGTACCGCGACGTCAGGGCGCTGCAACTCACGAGTTGGGGGTTTTAGGGGTTTGTCAGTGTATTTTTAGAAAAATGACAATTAAGAACCCTTGTATAGAGAGAGAGGCCAAAGGGTGCGGCGCATTAGAAACAATCTGGTACCAGTGGCGTCACTAGGCCTTTTTTGGGGGGGCTATAGCCCCCCCAAATTCCAAACTTAGCCCCCCCAAAATAATCCGTAAACCCTACCAAAAAATTGCTGTTAGCAACCTAAAATTCTGCAACAATATATAAAAAATTATAATGATAGCAGGGATGAGTTTCAATATCAAACAGTGCAATTTTGAAGAAAAAACAGATGGAGACAAGTAAAATTTTTCATGTTCTTTCTAAGGGAGTCCCAATAATGTGGACTAAAAGCTAACCAAAACTAAAATTAAACTTAAAACGAGTGAAAATCCTTCATAATCGGTTCCGTACTCTTTATCAATAAAAGGTTGTTTATCTTTGAAATACGAATAATTTCACGTTGGCACAAATTTAGGGATAGTTTTAAAGGTCTACACATTTTCCAATGAACCCATTATGCAATTTTTTTATTAAGTTCCTATAATAACTAGTTTGCCCAGATTTAGCCCCCCCCCCAAATTTGAAACCCTAGCGACGCTACTGTCTGGTACAAAATTTAGGCCTAAAGTGATCTACTGTGGCCTTCTCCAAGGCTCACCCGCAATTTGCTTTAGAAAAAAGGCTACAGTAATGAACTATCTATCGGATTTTGAAGGACGATCACAAAGAAAAAAAAATACTTAAATTGTTGTAATACTATGCCTAGACTCGCTCAATATAGATAGATTAGCTTGATTTTTCACGTTTTCGTCAGATAATACGTGAGTATACCTCAATCACATCACGAAAAAAAAATGACATTAATTTTATTAATACCAGGGATAGATTTAATTTTAGAAGTAGGAATGGAGAACAGAGTAATGTGGGCGCGCGTCAAAGTCCCGAACCCCCTTCCACGGGACGGAGGGGTATGAAAGAAGAGGCGGCTCATAGCGACAGAGATAAAGAAGGATTACGTATTTTTCGCCGTCCCCGTCAGCAACGTCATCAAAACGTATAGTTTAAGTGAGCCAATAAGATAATTTAAAATTTTCGTTACGTGTTGGAGGGAGGGGCTCTATACTGGGCTATGAGTCTGACCGAAGTAAATACTAACCGTTCTCCATTCCTGCTTCTAAAATTAAATCTATCCTTGTTAATACTTTAATTATATGGGTTGGGGAATTAATAAATTAAAATTTCTCTGTATTATTTTTATAGATAAGACCAGGAAATCTACTTATTTAAAAGAAGTAGGAATGAATAACATTGGACTTGCATCATATTGCACGAGGTTCTGAATTCCACATGAAACTAGGGTAAGAATTAAGAGTATTTGGTCATATTTTAGAAGGCACGAAGGTAAACAGCGTGTGCATAATATACAACGTTTCCGCCAAGATCTTCATCAAAACGTATAGATTTAAGAGAGCTAATAAGATATTTTAAAAATATCCTAAAACGTTCAAGGCAAGTGAGTGGGTTATAGGATAAAGAGAGCCTCGCTTGCTTAGCAGGGATGTGATCTTTCAGGGGGTAGTGTCTGTCTGAGCCCAGGGTTTGATAATTAAAAGCTAATAGCTAATTACTCATGCAAATTTGATCATCGATAATAGCATTTTTAGCCGTAACGAATGCTTTAAGCCCAAGAAAATTTACCTCGAATCTTTCCTTTATCTGTTAATTTATTTTTATATACATATATATATATTATACTTATGAAATCTTACATCTTGCTATATTAAAAATTAATATTAAAATAATAATCTAGGTTTTATCTACGAATTAAGGGATGTACACACTAAGCCTATGCTTATTTACAGGTAGATGGACTGGTGTCTAACCCATATGCCATGTGCAGCTAACCGACAGCGCATTATACTAACTATTACTGTTAACCCCATCAAGTTTGGATGGGAAAACAGAAACCGAGTTACACCGCGGAAAGAGACAGAAGGAGAACTTGCAAACTCTACGAAGAAGGGTTTACTCCCAGTGCCAGCACACCGACTGCAGGATCGAACCCGGGTCCCTATTGCTGCGAGGCTCTCGAAAGAGTCAGAGTTGAAATTAAATATAAAAATTTTAAAACCAACAAATGCAGACGTCCTAATGGACCTTAAGGCACTTAGCAAACAGAGAACTCATTGCAAATAATCGCGAATAATAATTTGATCTATTCCTCGGAACGCCGTATAAATTTCATGATAAATTAACGGTTCGCAAATAATGCATTAACGTTTTCCAGCTTTGATCCGATTTTCCAATAATTAAATATAATTGATTGTGGTAAGGAAATAATAACATATACACAAACGTCTACCGAGTAAACTCGAACCAACCCTGAGAGAATTTGGAGCGCGCGGGAATTCTTCAGAGAGACAAACATACGAGAATTCAAACGAATTGACGCTAAAGGGACTGACTGCACATCGATTTCTGTCTCGCGAAGATATACAGTCCATGAAATTATAAAGTGTCCCGTGAATATTGTATTGTAGAAAGCGAATTAGTATATTGATTTTAATTAGGGTATTATTGACCACTGAAATTTTTAAATCCCAGCCCAAACTGCTGGTATCGGTACCGATATTTGGCTAAACCGATATATCGGTATCGGTTTAAACTGGTATCGCCCCATCTATATTATACGGGTAAACATAAGTTTATAAGATAAGTTCCATAAGTATGACACAATCTGTACTTCGTAATGTTTAGAGACTTACAGCTCGAGCGAGAATTGACTACAATCCGTTTTGCAGTCCATCTTAGTTCCTATTTAGTCTGTACTGAGCCTTTGACAGCGCCTCACCAGGCGTCGCTTTACCTCGAATCTATGACCTTTCACCTACCTACGTCACTTCATAACAAGGTCGCAGTAACCAGTGAAAGACTTATGGAACATAGCTTATGAACTTATGGCGTAAGTAGTAGGTATACTCACTAAGAAAGATTTCCCTAAATGCGCTGCCATCTTGAAAAATGCAACCAAAAAAATAAGTTTCAACCGATTTAAATAATATTTAGTTTACTGGTTTGCTATGTCCTATAGACAGACTTCACGAAAAGTAAGAGCTTTTGGGGTTGAACATGACCTCCGCCATCTTGTCCCAAAGGGTATACGCACGTTGCTTAATTTGATTTTAAATTTATCCTTGAAAAGAACATTTTCATTTTACAAAATAAATATTCCTGCGTTAATTTAATAAATTTGTGGTTAATTCAACTAAAGGCATGAGCGCCAGGGACAACGGCGGGTTGTGGGAGAGGGAGAAGAAGGATTCAAATTAATGGACAAATGTTTTAGGCTAATTGCGCTAAAAGATAGTATATACTATATAGTTAGAAGAAAAAAAGCAATAGATAAACGTTCACTAAATATTAAAACCAAAGGAGTTCACCGCATGGTTACGTGAGAAGAAAGTTAATTAGAAATAAATAAGTACAGAAGTTTGTCCCTTCTATAATCAACTCCGAGATTTCAAGAAATAATTACAAAAGCTTCATTATAACTTCAGTATAGTTTACTTCTAAGCTAGGAGAGTCAAAAATGGCTCGAAATTTCACAGTTGGTGCGTATCTGGAGTAACTATAAAGCGCTTTCTAAGTTTGGACGTACGCGACAACTCACGCATCAATACGCTTCGTATTAAACGTTGTCCCTTTTTATGGGACAGATTAGGCTCAGAAATAATTAATGTTTAAAGTGGATTGGTCCTTGAGCTCTCGGATATTACGGTAAAAATGAGTTGCGGTACAGCTCGAGCCAAAATTTATCTATTTATATATCTATATCCGTAATGAATAGGCGTAGGGTTAAATTATTCAATTGGAAATAAGGGGTCAAAGTTCAGAGAAGGTTAAATTATCATACGTAGGCTAGACTAGACTAGACTATAGCTATTGATACATTGTTTCAGTTCAGACGTATAATTAAGCTTTATAATACGCGTAAGGTATAATACAGCTGAGCTTTCTCTGCAATTCAGCGCCTTAAGTCTGGTGTCTAATGAATTGAAGCTAATACTAGTGAAAAGGTATTTGGTAATATTTTTCTATTGCACCCGCCTTCCCCTCCATTACTTCTTTCGAAAGGATAATAATTAATTAAAATCCAGATTACCATAAGTTCATAAGATATGTTTTTTAAGTTTTTCACTGGTTACAAACTGGAGCTTGTCATGAAGTGAGTGAGGTAGGTCATAGATTCTGGGTAAAGCGACGCCTGGAGACTGGGCGCTGTCAAAGGCTTAGTACAGACTAAATAGGAAGGTGGAAGTCCTGCAAAAATAACCGAGTGTAGTCATTTCTCGCTTGTCGTTCTCGAACTAGCTCTCAGTAAGTCTCTATCATTATAGCATAGTAGGTGTCATACTTATGGAACATATCTTATAAACTTATGGTATTACAAACAGATTAAGCCGGGGTTTTTGTCCTAATACAATTTTAAACTTCTGAAAAACCAAAATAAATAAAATCAATAGGCTTCTTTTTAAAACTGAAAAGACGTCGGCTCTACATAACTTGGTTCAGGAAGAAAATAATTCCAAAATATCGTAACGGCAGCTGTACCCCTTTCACTATATTTAATCCATCGAAAAAAAGCTACAGGGTGTCAACATCTTAAACTTCTTTTTTTTTTGGCTTCAAAATTACTAATACAGAATTACGTCTAGCCTCATTTCCGTCTGCGAAAAAATGATTTAGCGGGAAAAAAAAAAGTTTGGGGTGAAAAAAACCCAACCGATGATTCAAGAAAGTCAGTCTAACTACGGAATGATACAACATTCAAACCAGACACTGGTAGAAGTTCATACGATGAAGTTGGTGTTTTGAAAAGATACAGCCTGGGGTGATAGCCAAAATTAAGCGAACCCTGAGATGCAAATAACTTCAAATGAAAGCGCCTCTTAGTTGATTAAACCTAATTTGAACACGATTAGTTTAATTTAAAATCATACGATGAAGTAAAATATTGACCAACTTTGTCATGTCATAAATATATGCCTCGGTTTTGAAAAAGATACAGTCTGGGGTGATAGCCAAAATTCACCGAACTCCGAGATGCAAATAACTTCCTAATGAAAACACCTCTTAGTTGATTAAACCTAATTTAAACACGATTACCTAGTTTGATTAAAATTATCTCTAAGTAGATAAAATTTGGTTTAGACGTGTTTTGAAGAAGCGACCTACGCCTTCGTTATAACTCTGCCATAAGTTGATACGAAATGTTCCGTAAGTTTGTCACTGGTTACTGTGAGCTTGTCATGAAGTGACGTAGGTGAAACGCCATAGATTCTATCTAGTAAAGCGACGCCTGGTGAGGCGCTGTAAAAGGCTTAGTACAGACTAAATAGTAAGAAATGAACTGCAAAACTAACCGAGTGTATATAGTCAATTCTCGCTTGTCGTTCTCGAACTAGCTCGAGCTGTAAGTCTCTAGCATTACAAAGAATATGTTGTGCCATACTTATGTAACATATCTTATAAACTTATGATATCTCTTGATTTATAAAAAATTGCAGACCTCTGAATCGGAAAACTCTTACATTACTTCAATTAACAAACATCTGTTACCGGTATGCACCTTGCGTATGATAATTTCTAGGTCTAACCCTTTCCCTTTTCCACACCTTTCGGGATGCAAAAGAAGAAAAAAAAAATCTATAAAAAATAGTTTCTCTTGGAAAATTTCCCACAGGCAAAATAGTCTAGTATACATACATATATAAATATACGTAACTATATAGTAGCCGTATACATACATACATCCACTCGCTATGGCTATACGAGACGGCGGAAACACTTTGCCAGTTTTAGGGTCAGCGACCTAGGACCGCCCCGGAGAGCCAGACGGAATCCCTACCCTCCTCTACTCTCCTCTCCTCTCAGTACCAACACCCTACATTTTCTCCACCAGAATCCTAAGCTTCTCTTCTCACTCATTTCGCTTTTGACTCGACTGAGACGTCGATGGAAAGACAGGGGTACGTACGAGAGCCCACTAGGTATAGAAGGTAACGCGATAAATAAAAATATTTTCAAAGGAAACAATGACGCTTCATACCAGACTAGATGGTATTTAAAGGAACTGTGAAATGAATTTAATTCAATCTAGGCCTAAGGACTTTTGATCAAAAGACTTTTGAGTTGGTGGTAAGTTCGTTGGATGAAGTGAAATTTCTGAGCGTTATTTTAAATTTCGAAATTTATATTCTGGTTCACCTAATTATTTATCATATTTAGACAACATTTTGTAACAGATTTTATGGGGGTACGTCGTGTTAATCGCGTTAATTAACAAATAAACACCCAAAATTTGAAGTACCATTTATACATAAACTTCTCTTAACGTAGAAATCGGAGAAAAATTAACAAAACCTAATTGAATATTTTTCTAAATTATATAAATTTTTGATCTATTTCAAAAATATTTTATATTAAAATACTGCAGCTTTATTGGTTGGTCATATTGCTTTAAAACTGTATTACAAACCATTTTGAATTAAGTTACAAAATTAAAACCTTACTAGCTGGATGTGGATTCTAACTCGCCTAATATCATATTTTAAACGCAAATAAACCTTTCAAATAACGCATAAATTAAAATATTTAAACAAATTTGCATATTATACAAATTATATAATTAAACATATACATTTTTCTAATTCCCACAGCAGAAAATTATTCGTAACTTTCTTATTTATTGACCGATTCTGACGTACTTGGGTTCTTTTTAAAGCTCATATTCCCCTCTATATAAGTACGTAATCAAATTAAACCTCGTAATTACGAAACTGATTGAACATAAGTATAAATAACTTTGAAAAATTAAATAAGCCCGTCTACCCTACCACTTCAGTTCTCAAGTTTAACTTAAGATTGTTTAAAACGGAGAGAGGGGGGGGGGGTAACATTGGCGGGGTTTTTAAAGAAAAGGTTGAATTACTCGGATGAAGGAGGGTGAATACATTTTGGGACAAAAATTATGTCGCGTTTTCTGACTGTGACAGGACAATGGGGGGCGGTTACAATTTAGTTTTTTATTTTTATTTTTTTTTTTGGGCAAAGAGGCACCAGAAGCCACGGAGTGAAAATTAAACCGCCGGATTTCTAAAACAAGCTTCCATGATTTATAGATTCTATTTTTCATTCCGACTACTGTTCTCAAAGAAAGAACTATACTACCTTAACTCCTTCGAAGGCACGCAAAAAAAAGGTCAAGATTAAATTTGATAAAATTGCAGTGTTTAACAATAACAATATTCTAAGGACAATTATGTAAAAAATACGTAAATAAAAAGTGACTATACGAACATTAATTATAATTTTCAATTTATCAGTGTTGGTTAGAACCCGAATTACAGTGGTTTCTGTAGGTGATTTTAAATGGAAAATGTTCTATGACATTTTTTCGTTAAGGGCACTCCAAAACAAGTTATGAGTGTTTTACGGATGAGCCCTTAAATTTTAAGTAAGAAATTGAACATACAACACTAAAATTTAACTCCAATTAACTCGAAAACGGTCGTATTTAGGAAAAAATGTGATAGAACATTTCAGACTCAAAATCGCCCAAAGAACCCATTGAACTTAACTCCTACCACCTTTTTGAAGCACTCTGCAGAGTATATAGAACTTTCCTTAAACAAATTAATTTCATATAACTGTATGGCGCTATTTGTTGCATGATATGATTAAGACATAAACATCTTGCAGCACATGTATAAGAGAGTCTCATACATTTCTTAACCTCTCTCTAAACATGCATGATTGACGAATGGAGAAATCTTATTAGGAGGGATAATCACAAGTTGGAAATCGCGCAAGCCACTTAAAGCGGCACCCCTTGCACTCCCACTCTACTCTCTCATCTCCTAATAGAGAATAAGGAGGGGACCAAATTGGCCCCATCTTAAAGAGAAGTTAAACAACCATTACGTCACTTGACACCCATGCAGGGAACGACAGGGTGGTGCAATTAAATCGAAACTTAATCCCGTTACATATCGTTAAATTTGCGTTTAGATGGATTTTCTAACAGATAAATCACCAGGGATAGATTTAATTTTAGAAGTAGGAATGGAAAACGGTTAGTATTTGCTTCAGTCCGACTCATAGCCCAGTATAGATCCCCTCCCTCCAACACGTAACGAAAATTTTAAATTATCTCATTGGCTCACTTAAACTACGTTTTGATGATGTTGCTGACGGATACGGGCGAAAAATACGTAATTCCTTTTCACCTCTGTCGTTATGACCCCGCCTCTTCTTTCATACACTCCCCCCCTTCCGTCCCGTGGAAGGGGGTCCGGGACTTTGACGCGCGCCCAGTTTACTCTGTTCTCCATTCCTACTTCTAAAATTAAATCTATACCTGAAATCACCAAGCACGATTTACAATAAAAATCAGGGTGTTTTGTTTTTGGTAGTTCCAAGGTAACAAGCAACTATACATCGTGGGTTAGAGTCATGTTATCGCCAGAAGGTATTGAGGCCCACAAACTTAAACGTCACGTGGTTCACCTTTCCGCAAACTAAATAAGAACTACAGATAGCTTAAGTATTATTTATAGTATTTTAGGGGCTTGCAACAACCTCAACGGAATTAAAATAATACCTACCAAATTGGTGTATATTTCAGCGCTTTTAGGTTAATGTTTTTTCTTGCCTCCACCGAAACTACTTAAATGTTCATCAACTATTATGGTTTACTTCATTTCATTGGTTTCTAGGGGCATAAGATTATTACATAATCACATAATATGATGAAAATTGAATGGGTAGGACCATAACCGAGGTCTGACTTTTAGGCAGAAAATGGTGGGATGTCTTCGGGGTGAGAAAGAGATAGCCATCTCTATACAGGGTGTTCAAAAAAGAGGAATGACTTTGAGTCGAAAATGTAACTTCTGTGACATTTTTCTCTAAGGGAGACCGTTTACAAGTTGTTCAATGAATTCTTTTGGGGTTGACCCCTTAATTAAATTAGAAATCATTGTCTTGAAATCAGTTTCTTACTAAATTTTAGGGGCCATCCATAAAACACTCCAATAATAACTTGTATTAGGGTTAAATGGAGATAGAAGTTATATTTTCGACTCAAAATTGATTTCCCATAGTACTTCGGTTCTACCAGAAACACCCTGTACAAGAGAGATCGTTCCGAGTTAAGACTTGGTTAGGAAAAGAATTGAAATGGGGGTGTGGGCCAAGCAGGCAGGCAGGCAGGCCTTAAGGGGAATAAAGCTAAGATAGAAATGGTAAAAGGGGGACGCTTGGAATTTAATAAGAAGAGAGGGACATTTCCGTGGCTTCGCTTTTTTTTTTATTTTGGAGAAAAAAAACCGATGGGCCTCACTTAACTCCTCTACATTCGGTGCATTGAAGGTCGCGACCGATCTATTCTAGCTCTATCCTGTAGCTCTTTCTAAAATTGAGTAGGGCCCCACACCTAAACCATGCAGGCTGCTAACAAAAAAATATTTTTGTCAACTATCTGTGCCCCCATCATGCTACAAAATCCCGCCCATACTATGTATGATTTTTCTCTCTTCTTCATACCAAACGTTTTATTTAAAAACGATTTTAATTTTATAATTTAAAAAAAAAATTGTTCATAGGTTCTTCGTTATTTCTAATTAGAAATAAATGATTACGCAAATGAGGCTATAGATTAATTAATATTTTAAGCAACTGGCGAAAAATTTGCCAGATTATCATATTTAGTTTAGTTTTTACAAGGGAAATCTTCAAAAATCCGATACAAAATTTTCCCTACCACGTGACACTCGGCGCAAAGTTTAATACACAAATTTTGTTGACCTTTAACCTTATCTTTAAACTTTTAAGTTTCAATGATTTTAAAATCAGACATAGCCTTATAAAAATCTAATCTAAACGGCAAAATTGCCTTTTATCATGCAAACAATATAATTTAAAATCGCGTAGAGACTAAATAGGCCAAGGTTACAGCGCACTAACTAAACCTATCTCTAAACAAGTCCTTCCAAATAACAGGAAATTAATTGTAAGTAATTAAAACAAGAACTCACCAGTTCAGTCGTTAGAATTCAATCGCCCACAAGTTTGATTTCCACGTCGCAAAAACAGGGGAAAACGACGTAGATTTCGTCCAAAAATCCAAACATTTCTAAAAGGCCAAAAAAACACGAGTATTTTAGGGGTCGTGGAGCCAAAAAAATTACGCACTGGGTGACAGGGTTTCTTTCTCGCGACTGTAACTATGACGACACGTGTTTGCGCGCCTCTATGGTATAGACGCAACCAGAATTTGGTTGGCTAGAGCGAGGGAAAGATGCCAGAATACTGAAAATAATAGACTCGCGACTGGAGAAGAGCCGCGCTAGCTGTACGTACGAGCGAATGTACGTCGCAGTCACCCAAACAAGCAAAAACTAGTACGAGATCGTAACTATCGTCCCCCGCTGGTTGATGTCAGGCAATCTCTCTGGCTGGCCTCCGGAAAATAGGTCTAAACTGAGGAGTCTAAAAGCGTCAGCTCTTAGCCCTCGCTCAAGGCTGTCTGCGAGAGAAAGAGAGAATTCGGTTTTGGTTCCGACTGTCTGGAGCGAGAGCGTGGAGTCTCTGCTGGACCTTTTCTCCGACGATGTATGGCCTACTGTTTCCCTGACACTACCCTTCTCCGCTAACACGCAACTACGCAATACCGTAGACGCGCCGAGCAAAAATCTTCTAGGGCTATTGACCCGTCAACCGGCACCAACCTAGGTCCGTTCGTCTCTAGACGAATCTAGCACCCATGGGATAAAAAAACACATATAGCCTTAACTCGAATTCACTCCATTATCACGCGAATTTTGTTCCTCCGCACCTGCAACGCTCCGAACATTCCCAGAACTACTTTTATACCACCAAGAACCCATATAAACCCGAGAACGTATGAATATCTACTTTAGCTTTTGCAGTAGGCCGAATTCACGACACTATAGTCCAATTTTATTTTGAAACGTTCTCAGTACTTATATGGATGGGTGCTTAGTCACGTGGTACCTAAGCTGCCATATTGGTGTCTCTAAAACCTATAACCTTATGGAAATCTTGACTAAAAAGAGGATTTGATATGAGTGACGTCAAAAATTTGTTACTCTCGACTACATTTTATATAACCATAGACCAGTATCAAAAGGAGGGTCAGAGGGGTTCGTAACGAAGTACTACTGGTTTCCCTTCACGTACTACTCAATATACAAGCCGCTTTCTAACCGGATATGCAAAGTCTCGCCCTTCGACCTTCCTCTTGACATTGATCTATCGATATCGCGGTATCCTCTAGCGTGTCATAGTTTGTTTATTCATGGAAAAATGGTAGTTAACTCCCGTCTTTACCAAAATGCGGGACTTTTTAACTGCAAAAAGGCAATTTTTATTTTGCTCACTAAGCCAGAAAACGTGGTAAAAATAGGACGGATAAATAAGGGATTTCGTTTTTTTTTGTCGGTGTGAAACAACGAGAAGCTAAACCTATCTAACACTCGGATGCCTTCTACTTCTTCCATTTTATATCGCGTGTTGCGACAAATACAAAAATTGGCTACCCACGATTTTTTAAGTCTGTCTGGCTTATAATGACCTTGAGGAAAGATTATGTAAATTATGACATAGAGTTGTCCGTGAAGCTTTAATGGAAGACGCGATACAGTAGAGTCGGAGCGGAAATAAATAAAAGTTTTTCTTCAAATATTTTGACAACTTGTTTTTAAGTTAACAATGGTTTGTTAAAAACAACAACTCTAAATTGTATTAAATCAGTAGCAATTGAACACGTGAAGTTCGTAACTCGAAGTTTGAATAACATAAAATTTATCTTTACTTTTTAAGTTAAGGACTTGAGAGGGACTTACCTGGGAAGTTTTTAAAGTCGATAAAATATCCCGTTTTATGCTAAAACTGGAGCGGAGTGGAGTGGAGTGGAGGCGCACACCTTTCCTTGAGAGGGTCAACTTCAATTACGAAGCCAAATTCCAGGCGACTCTTGGTTTTATAACGCCAGGCTTCGAGTGACCCACCCAACAATGGGGTAATGCGCTTAAGATATTTCAAAAGGAGCGACCAGAAAATAAGCGTATACTAAAAATACTTGTGTACGATATAACTTCCGTAATAGGTTTACCGAGGTCTTAAAAAAAGACAGACTGCCTCCAACTTTCTCCTTCTTTCAAGATACACCCCACTCCGTCGTCCCCGGAGTCCCATAAGCACGCTTAACCGAGGCTTAACTCTCTGCCGGTTAATGATACCATACAAACGCTAAGCCTTGCCGATTACTATACTTACTCGAAGATGTGTTTTCTTCATTCCTCGGGTAACAACAAAAAATATACAAGTTTCCAGCTCCGAAAACTCAACGCCGGAAAGCTTAAGTCACTATAAACTACCACTATAGGCCAATTTTGCATTTTAGACCCGCAACTTAACTTCAACAATAACTTTTTCTATTCCTAAATTAAGGCTCTGCAAATTTTTCCCGCCAAACCATAAGTTTATAAGATATGTTCCTTAAGTATTACACTTCGTAATGCTACAGACTTACTGAGAGGTCTTCGAGAACGACAAGCGAGAATTGACTACACTTGGTAAATTTTGCAGTCCATCTTCCTGTTTAGTCTGTACTAAGCCTGAGAGCGAATCACCAGCCGTCGCTTTACCAGAATATATGACGTTACACCTACCTCACGTCATGACAAGCTCTCAGTAACCAGTGACAAACTTATGGAGCATATCTCACGAACTTATGCCAAACTTAGCCATTGAACTTTGGAAGTAAAGAGCGTTTCTCACCAATAAATAAGTTTTTACAAGTTAAAACAACAAATATTTTGGGTTCAGTCTATTAAGCTTGGCGTTGCTAATTTGAATAATAAAAAAATGTTTCGCTCGAATACCTAAAGGTATTTTTCAATAAAATCGTATGAAAAACTTTTAATAACCATTAATGATGTTGTTTTTATAAAAGTCTAGAAAATTCTAATATTTTACCTTTTTTTAAAATCAATCGTTCTATGCTACGACCCGCTTCACCGAATTTATCAAACATTTTTAACATTCCCGACTCGGTTTTAGCGTCTTTTTTTATTCCAGGATTATTACTCTAAAAAAATAACATCGCCAAAGGAAAAACCTTGAAAACGTTTATCTTTTTAAAAGTTTTTTTTAGAGTTCAAGGTAGCTTTGAACTTGAAAAATATTTTGAACGCGACAACCAGATCTCTTTAGTGACTTATCTCCAGCTTCATCCCATTCCCCGATAGGCCAATTTGATGAAAAAGTGTGGCAATTTAAAGACCCCCCTTTTAATGATAAGAAAACCAGGTTAAAGTCCAGCTACAATGTACAAATTTGTTTTCATAAATTCCTTAGAAATGCCTTATAACTCTATACCAGTGTAATACGAGTACAAAACTCTGTCTATAGTCCAATGTTCTAAGTCGCAACATATCCATGGTCGCAGCGTAATTATGAATAGGTACATCCGGTTCCAAAGGGAGTAGTACGTTATACTTTCTGTACCCCCCTCCCAATTTGATACCCTTTTTGATGTAATTGTAAGACTTTTAATAATTTACTTTCGTCGTTGTCCAATAAAACAAATAAGCCTTGGATGTTAGGCTTAGCTCAGTTAGACATTAATATAAGCAGACGATATCCCTATTGTTAATTTGAAGCTTGTTTCGGTAATGGGTAAATTGTTTTATCTACATACATCATGGAGGCAAAAACATTTTCAGTTGGAAACCATATTTTCCGAGGGTAGTGGTGGTAGTTACGTCATAAAAATGGTCTAAAATTAACTAATCCTCTATGAAAGAGATTGATTGAGCAAAAATGAAGCCCCGTGATGTCCTTTTCCTTATGGAGTTACATTATAGTTTGATATACTATGGGTTTGAAAAGGTTTCCTAGACGCTGCTGCTTCCTGGTACGCGCCAATGTTTCTAATTGGATTAGGAAAAAAATGGCAGGTGCCCTCTATTATCGGAACTTTGGAAAAGGGAGCGTAAAAACACCCGGGACGATTTAAGTTAAGTTTCCAAGGTGGGAGTTGTTGATCACCCGTTTACACCCCTTTGCTCCTTGTTAGAAAAGAGCTTTCATCGGGGTGTGAAGCCCCTCAAAATGCTGATGAATAGTGTTTTACTGAAACTGCATTTTGCACTTTTTTACTCGAAGAGATACCGAGGCCTAGAAATTAGGACTTGGTTAGGCGCGTTTCAAAGGCTTAACGTTTTTCAACCCTTGAAGCTTATCTTGATTTTGTTTTTCGTAGATGCGTTAAGAACTGAAGTCAAAAAAATGGAATCAGCGAGTTTTCCCAAGTTCCCAACCCAACCATGTTCTAGTTTGATTGTCAAATCTTAGAGATGTTTCGCCTATTTGCATAACTTTTATCATAGGTTTATAAGATATGTTCCATAAGTATGACACTACCTTACTTCGTAATGTATTATGCTAGGGACTTACTGAGAGCTATATTTCGAGAACGACAAGCGAGAATTGAAGTACTACACTCGGTTAATTTTGCAGTCCATCTAGTTCCTATTTTGTCTGTACTAAGCCTTTGACAGCGCCATACCAGGCGTCGCTTACCCAGAATCTATGACCTACGTCACTTCATGACAAGCTTTAGTTTGTAACCAGTGACAAACTTATGGAACATATCTTATGACCTTATGGTTGTATTGAAAGAAACTTAACATTGAATTAAGTTTCATTTATTATCTTCTTTGGTTTATGTAATTTCATATTAGCAATATCGATTTTTTTTCACGAAGCGATCAAAAAAAAAAAAAAAAAAGTACTTTAAAACTACTTTTTGAGAAAAACACCTATTGCTTCATTTTAATTTTTTTTGCGGATAACGATATCATGTGGTTTAAGTAGATTATGTTAAAGTGCAGCGGCGGGTTTTGACTTTTTTTTTTTCGAAATGGGGTTAAAGTTTTAAATATATATCATCTCTCGAAATAGAGAAAGAGATTTTAGGCTTGGCGCCATCTTTTTTTTTTTGCTTAAGTGTGCTGACAATGGTCAGTCGCGCTTCGTGACATTTTGGCCCCCAAAACCTTTTGTCCAGCCTTGACCACCCGGGCTTCGACAGCCTGAATCAGTTGCAAGTTGAGGCTCAAATCCACGTGACTTTGCAAACCCTGGTGGTACGCCTCACGGCGCATATTGCATGATAAAATCGTGTGACCATTCTGCTCAAATTGGAAACAGTCTTGACCTACGAGGGCAACAAATTTAACAAGGCCCCAAATTAACCCTTTTGTGCTTTAAATTATTATGCAAAGTGCAAAATGGTCGGGTCATTCCAAAACTACGATTCAATTAAAGGGAAAAGAGGCATTTACGACGAAAACACGAATTAATCTCCAATCTGGTTAAAACGATATACGCGTTATTATAAGCTAAAATTGATTATTTTAGGCGTTTCGGCAAAAACGGATTTATGTACTAAGAACGTCGGATCGTAGCTTTCGCCTCTTGTACCATCCTCGCATACTTTATTGAGAAACTTCGTCTGCTTATATTTTGACTCCACCCACAAATTCTGTATATAGCGACTTCTAGAGATCGAAAATGTCATTCTTATCTCTATTTTCGTGGTTAATTTTTTTTTTCGAAATTGCTATATACAGAACTAGCTGTTACCCGCGGCGTCGCTCGCGTGTAATAAGAACTTCCATCAAAATGATACAAAGAATGGGTAGATTTTACGTGATGCCTAATATTTTTGTAGCACCCTAGGCACTCGGCGTTGCCCGTCAGCCCGTCGGGGCATTTTTTATTACTTTTCACGCGGACATTATTCCATAAAGAATGGTTTTAAGTTTTTGGCCGCCATTTAAAACGATGGCAACAAATCGAACCTAAAAGACCATTCAGTCCGTCTATAGGTTATAGGAAACCCGTGTACTAAATATTTATGAAATCGGTTGAAACGCGCGGACTTTGTTGCATAGAGAAGAGTTTTTACATTTCTGGGCGCCATTTTTTAAGATGGCGGCGGATTGGAAAAATCTTTCTTAGTACGCGCCTACTACTCATGAGTAACGTTCCTGCAAATTTTCAGCCTTCTAGGGCTAGCGGTTTGGGCTGGGCGTTGATTATCAGTCAGTCAGCCTGTCAGTCAGTCAGTCAGTCAGGACTTTGATTTATATAGATATAGATTTGTGGGTGGAGTCAAAATATAAGCAGACGAAGTTTCTCAATAAAGTACGCGAGGATGGGTAGTGAATTTGCTACCATCAACGTTCTTTTTGCATAAATCCGGTTGGTTTCGGGGAATATTTAACAGCGTCAGTTGCTACCAAAATCTCACGGAATATCTTATTCTTATAATAATGTGCAAATAAATTCAATAATGCATGCTTACAACTAAAAAACGCCGTTTTTTCAAATATTTCCATCGCTAGAAATGACTTCGCCGTTTTTTTTTTTCGACGCGTTAACGTTTAAATAAAGCCAATACGTTGATTTTAAATTAAAAAAAAAAAAAAAAAAAACCAAAAACCAATATCCAAAACTCACCACCTTTTGAGTGAAATATGAGTACATATAATTTTTGTGTTTGTGTGGTTGACCATATATGTTTTATGTTTCTGAAAACATTATTTAAAAAATATCCCAATTTTTAAATAAAAATTTGTAATTTTCATTTAAACCCGAATTATTATTAAATGTTAAACGCAAAAACCGTTTTATAATAAATAAGTCGCGAATAAGCTTTTGAAGTAAAATCACGGTGATGTGTAGAAAAAGAAACATTTAGGCTTAGACAACCCAGTATTACACTTGGACCAAGGCTTACACCATGGATAAAGAATGCGCGTGAGGAAATTTGTTTTCACTCTATAGGATAGGCAACTCCCTATCTCGAACGACAGATTATTCTGTATATACTCTGTTACAATATCGGTTGTCAGCACGCGCAAAGCTATTTCTCTATGCAACGTAGCTTTGTACGTGCTGTCAAGAGACGAAAAACTTCAGGATCTTCAGGATTTAAAATATCCGCGAGTTTTTTAGCTCGAGTGCACGGACCTCTAGGCCTTAGTTTCAAATACGTGTGAAATTACCTACAGCATGGATTTATAATAGAAGCTTACGCTTCATGGATATTTCACTCACCTTAAAACGCGCACAACATTTATTCCTTGTCTGAAATGGCGTGAGCTAGTACCAGCCTGGCACAAGCGTTTGAGACGTAGAATTTGAGGCAAATTCAGAGGGGAGGTTAAAGTTTTTCACGCAATCGAGTTCTAATTTTGAATAACGCGCGCGAAATAATTTTTAAAAAAGCGCGCGCGCACGCGCGTCGAAAGAAATAAGTTTGCCTCAATTTCTACGTCATGAGCCACCCAGTCCCAACCGCGCGAATTTTTATGACATAAATCTGTTTAAAATCGAAATGCCTTACTGAAGGCTACAGTGAAATATCCATGAAGCGTAAGCTTCTATTATAAATCCATGCCTACAGCCTACTACACGTATTTGAAACTAAGGCACTCACTCGAGCTAAAAAACTCGCGGATATTTTAAATCCTGAAGATCCTGAAGTTTTTTGTCTCTTGACAGCACGTACAAAGCTACGTTACATAGAGAAACAGCTTTGCGCGTGCTGACAACCGACGTTGTAACAGAGTATATACAGAAGAAGCTGTCGTTCGAGATAGGGAGTTGCCTATCCTATAGCGTGAAAACAAATTTCCTCACGCGCATTCTTTATCCATGCTTACACGTTCTTAACAAAGGCTTGGAAATCATAATATTCCTTAAAGTTTATACATAACCCTTCAATGAAATGAAATAATTACTTTAAAAGGTAACCTAAGCCTTTGACGAAACAAAAGTAACTTCGTTTTACTAAGCCTAATTACCTCAACCAAAAACGAATTTATGTAAGAAGAACGTTGAAGGTAGCAAATTCACTACCAGGGCCGGAAATAAGGGAAGTTTCTTATAGGACAAGTGTCCAGTGACGCCCCCTTTGACTGGAAAAATTATAGGACATTGTCCACTGAAGTGTGCAAAAATAGTGTCGCATCTTCATAGTCAAGCTATCAAAACTTCGGAAAATTTATAGGTCAAAATGTCCAGTGACCCCCTTAGTTTTTAGAAAAATTATGGGACATTTTAAAATTTTATTGGACAATGTCCAGTGTCCTGTGCTTATTTCCGGCCCTGTTCACTACCCATCCTGGCATACTTTATTGAGAAACTTCGTCTGCTTATATTTTGACTCCACCCACAAATTCTGTATATAGCGATTTCGAAAAAAATATTTAACCAGGAAAATAGAGATAAGAATGACATTTTCGATCTCTAGAAGTCGCTATATACAGAATTTGTGGGTGGAGTCAAAATATAAGCAGACGAAGTTTCGCAATAAAGTATGCTGAGGATGGTACTAGAGGCTAAAGCTATGATCCAACGTTCTTAGTGCATAAATCCGTTTTTGCCTCAACAGGTTATGGACTAAACCTTGAAAGCAACCTAGGCCTTTGACGAAACCAAAATTTCCATTTAATAAGCCTAATTACCTCGGCTCAAAAGGCTAAACCTTACAAGCAACCCAAGCCTTTGACGAAACCAAAATAATTTCAATTTGCTAAGCCTAAATGTTATTCCGAGTTGAATTTGTGACATATTGTGAACGAGTTGCGTGACGAAATAAATAAAAAACAATTTAAACAAAAAAAGTGGACAGTACAAAATAGGAAGGATTGTGAAAAACAAATTTAATTTCTTTTTCATCTATAAGCAGAAACCAAGGCCTCGTCTTTGCTTCCGCATACTGTGAAGCTACGGGACGTTTGTTTGTTTGTTTGTGTCAAATAATAGCGTGACGGGAAAGATATGGAAATAAAAACAATGTGCAAAAAGTCAAGGTCACAAAAAGTGTTCTTAATGACGAAAAAAATTCGAGCAGCACACAAAAAATCGGAGGTTTACAACAATTTTTAGTTCGCGTAGGTTCATTGCCATTTTAAATTTGGCGCCAATTTTGGCTCAACAATTTGATAGATGAGCGTGCGCCATCTATTATTAAACTGGAAATCTCAACAAGAGCTTCCCTCATTAAAAATTCAAACATAAATGTTCAAAAAATTATTGTAACTCCAATAATAGTTCCTGAAACACAAGCAAAACACGGCTTAAAAAATAAAACGGTTTATAATGATACCTTTTCCATCCCAACTCTGCCTTATTTTGTAATTTTCATAATGCAACTGTTGCTCAAATTTCATGGCAGCTGAAGCCTGTTCGCTCAATAATTTTTCTTGCTGTTTCAAACAATATTCCTGTTGCTGTTGATACTCGTGTAATTCCGCTAAAGTCCGTTGTAACGAACTATATTTAAAAATAAGTTCCAAATTTAATTGGTTTTTTTCTTCTTGATGAAATGGGAGGATTTTCTTTGGCATACTTGTGATGGGCCTCTAAAGCTTTTTCGAGTTTACTCAAACATCTAACTGCTCTTAACCTCTGTTCCGCATTTTTTGAGTTGCTTTGCAACTTTAGAGTATTTTCAAAGCAAACCACCGATTTATTGTAATCTGAGAGGACCTGAAATATTTTTTTTTTTTTTTTAATTCTTCCTGCATGATTTATGCAAATTTCTTCGTAAATACGTACAGCATAGATATTTCCCAGTGTAAAATGGCATATAGCATTATCTGGAGATATATCTATGGCAGCGTGAACTACTACCGCCGCTTCTTCGCAATAATTGGCTCTGTGTAGGATATTTCCGAGACTAATCAAAGAGACGTCTTTATATTCTCTAGGTGAGAAATGTAGGGCTCGACGTAAGCATTCTATGGCATTGTTAGCATCTCCTTTCATCCTCCAATAATAAGCGGCCAGGTTGTATAAGACCCAAGAGGTTTTGTTCTGTTTCAGAGATTCGTAAACTAGGTGTCCAAATAGATCCACTTTCTCAATGTGTGTTACTGCATTACTTAGACCTTCCTCGGCTGTAATATTTAGGTTTTGCCTTTCTCTAATACCCTGCATCGTTACCAAGGTATTTTGTAATGAATTCAGTGATTTTTAAATGAAGATATCCAAGTTTTGTACCAATAAATGCTCAAAAGCATGCATGCTAAACTCCAATTCGTAAATTTTGGTGCAGTATGGTTTAAGATATTCTGTTATGTCATCAGCATTAATGTCCGATGATATAAAAGCATTTGCACTGTATTAAAAACAATTTCAATACAAAGGAATAAATGACATATTTGATATATTTATAATATTACTTAAGTCCTTTAACATCCAAGGGTACAACTGTGCTTAAATATAGATCAAATTCTGTTAAAGGTTTGCCTGCAGCCATGCAATCAGCGTCAGTGACATATAGTTTCTCCTCTAAGTTTGTTTCTTTATCTTCATTACGATCTATTTCTTCCTTACGAGCTATTAATTGCTCTTTTAATTCGTCTACGAGCAATGCACGTTGCTCTTGTTGAATTAACGCCACCAGATCGTAAGGGTGGCGCAAGGAATACACGGAATCCATCTGAAAACGGGCGATTTACATAATTATTATACACAGTAATGCCAATCAATAATGTATCTCTAAGCCTTGGTCAAGACTAAAATGTCATCTTATATAGTGAATTTTACATACCTGAGCTTGAACTTTTCCATCTTCCGTTACAATCCAATGTGTCGAACATTGAATAATTCCGGCGCAAAAAATTAAACTTAAAATTATCCACGGAATTCTAAAGGCAAACCGTCCAACATTTGCCATGACTTTTTTGGCCAAATCAGCCAATAGAGTAGACCTAATTTGCGTGAGAGTTCCGGTTCGATTCAGTTACCTCACCCCTACATGCACCCGAATCCCGATCAATAACAAATGTTCACTCATAATATAGAGCAATACTGAAATTGCTCAAAATTATTTCAAATAGTATAACACAAAATTTTAATTCGTTATATAATTTAATTTAAATATAAAACATCATCGAAAACACCGCTTAATAATGTTACAGATGTCGCTTATGTCCTTATCGACAAAAGGCGCCTTTTCTAAAAATACGCGGGAAAAAAGGGCGGCGATCATCCAGGCTAACAAAACTAATAGGCTCTTTAGTAAACAGAAAAACCATTGAAAAAATATTGAAAAATATTTGATCCTAACGTATAATCACTAACCCACGCAAAAATTTAATCTTCACAGGCCTACGTCGATAATTAGTTGCTTGTAAAATTAACTTTTATAATTTATGGTCTTCGTTTGCAGATATAAAAATATTTGACAGAGTATAAAAAAAACTTTTATTGAGCCCAAAAAATGGCTTAAGTATTAAGTTTGCAAAGGGAGGGTAATGTTAGGCTTAAAAGACGCTCAGTTAATCACCGTCTAGAATTATCCCTTCCCCCTCCCCCTCTGCTTATTAAATTCCTCGAAGAAAAACTTAAAAGAAACTAAGAAAGAGAAGTAAAGCCAGCGTGGAAACTTTTTTTTGGAACTAATTACGAGGAGCGCAGCCGCACCCTTGGATATTAATTGATTTTGGGACGTTTCCTATTTTGCAGCCCATGAATTTTAAACCAAAAAACTAACTTAAGCAAGGGCCCCAACACAGAGAAGAAAAAAACTGATAAAATTCTCATTAGTGGAGATAAAAGAATTTTTATAATTATTTATACCTAAATGTAATGAATATTATACGTCTTTAGTCTAGGTATTTTAAACGTAATTGGAAAATATATTAATACTCTTTGAGCTGTTACCCCAAGCCGCTAAAAGACTATAGACTATAGAATATCTAGAGTTTACTCTATTAAAAGTTCATTTAAGTTTTAAAAACAATTAGGCATAATATTTAGTTGAACGTGACAGAGTAATTACCGTGAAATTAATGATGAAGTTTAAAATGGTCTAATAAAATTGAAGATTTCAATTCCCAGCAATAGATGGCCACATTGATGGGCCACAACGACCAATCATTACATTTCAAAATGTTTAAATTCGAAGTTAAATGTTTGAGGGCAAGCTACCTTCCAGGGGAAAAACTCTTAATGCTATCTCTACGACCCCTGTAGAAATGTTTCACACGCAATACATCACCGTCTAGGGAAAAACCACCTCACGAGTTTTAAGGGGCCATATTAGTTCAAAAACTCAAAAGTTTGTTATATGAACAATTTTAGTATCTGTTCAAATCAGCCATTTTCTTTACGAAATCTATCCAGAAAAAGGCTCTAAACATATCGGATGAAAAATAGATTCGCGGGATCATAGCCGAAGTATCTAAAAACGCAATTAAGCCTAACGAGCGTTTTTTTTCACCTCCTCTTTCCGGATATAATAAAAAAAAGGTCCAATATTTCTTTCATTAAGAGCAGGGCCTAGTAATGGAGGTAAAATGGAGACGATAAAAAAGGTTGAATTTTTGCCGAGAAGGCGTGGTTATCGCGGAAACAGCTGCTGACGGCGTAATTAAGCGCTGATTTAAAAAAAAAGGAAGGGCCCTCCCACTGATTAGGCTTAGCTCTTTCAGTTCTCCTAGCCCTTTTTTTTAATACATGGCAGTAATAGATGCTACTAAAAATCCAATAGCTCAATAATGAAATATGTAAATTTCTTTTTCAGGCTTAGCTTTAGCAGCCGAGAGCTTTTTTTTACGGATGGCTTCTTTCGTTTTAAGGAGCTTGAGGGCTCCCTTTTCTTACCACGATGGCGTTATTAATACTCGAAGACTAATAATGGATACTCAATCACTTTCAGGACCGCGTTAGATCCGAAAATAAAATTTATTGGTTAGCCTGCCACTAAACCGTTTCTTTTTTTTATAGTCCGAGTCTATATAAAAAAGGCTTATTATTATACTTCATGTTGATATTAATTAATTTTAGAATGACAAAAATTATTAACGGGGGGGGGGAAAGACAGGAAGTTGGAAAAGGATGATGTGACGTAATTATGTCTATTTTTTTCTGACGGCTATGTATAATACCAACCATAAGTTCTTAAGATATGTTCCATAAGTTTGTCACTGGTTACTGAGAGCTTGTCCTCGCGGCTATGTATAATACCATAAGTTCATGAGGTACGTTCCATAAGTTTGTCACTGGTTACTGAGAGCTTGTCATGAAACTTCATAGATTCTCGTATAGCGACGCCTGGTGAGGCGCTGTCGAAGGCTTAGTATGTACAGACTAAATAGGAAGATGGACTTTAAAACCGGGTGTAGTAAACTTCTCAGTGCCATGGCTATATTTCTCGTCCTGGGTTGTGACAGCGTAACGCTTCATATTATTCCGTGACGTCACCAAAAACCCCCTCTAAGTACAATTACTTAAATTCAAGTCAAACGCTTGAAGGTACAGATACAACACGTGTAGGACATTTTGCAATCTTATTAGATACGCTTTTCCCCCAGTGCATTATCAAATTTCAAAATAGATTAAGCCATAAAGGGATAGTAGGGCTTCATTTCGAGTATGCCATTAACATTAGGTGATCTCATAACATAACGGACGATTTATACCATACGTTATGCTATCCCTTTAAAAGTATCGTGATGCTTTTTAGAGGAAGAGGGGTTGGGTTGAATTTTTTTATTGGAATCCATTCAATTTGGAAGGAAATTTCGCGTATATGAAGCAAGGATGATATTTTTTCTCTCTTTCCCCCCCTCTCTCTCTCCCGGGCTCTCTCTTTGTCGACATTTGGGTATGGCAAGCGAAAGCGTGAAATTGGCGCGACCAAATTCAAACCGACGAAAAGTTATTTTTTTATTCTTCTTTTAATTATAAAATGATCAAAAGAGATTTGAGGCCCGCTCTAGATGGCAAAAATCCACCAGGGGTTAAAATCTGCTCCCTGATTTGAAAAGGCGAGGGGCGTGACAGCAACCTTATTAGCCTGTCATTTGGCGATATCTTTATGGCGTTATCCCCCCCCAAACTCCCGTTGCATCTATTTTTTTCTACAACGTATCACCCAGCCTAGCCTTGGAAAAAATAAATTCACTAAATATATATGTCCATATCACATTGATATTTTTGTTTGAGGCTGCCATTTTGGATTAATAAATTTAATATATAGCTTTCAGTGACGTCACAAACTTAACTTAAATTCGCCACATTTCTAGCTTTATCTCCAGTCCAAACGTAGGTCCGGAGTTAATCCCCGGCTCTAAATTACAACCAGCATCTTATTGGTTCTTGAAAACTCACGTCAGCGCGACGCGAATGAGGCAAATTACGTATTTTCCGACTGAGGAGAGGCGAAATAGCCCGGAATCCTTTTACGTCCCCCCCTTTTATTTTGAAAGGGGGACTGGGACTATGGCGCGCGAATACTTAGCCATCTTATACCTTCTCCCTAATAAACTAGATATCACTTCTTGATATTTCTAATAATAAAAATTCTATTGGGGGTCCTTTTACTATAATATTTGGCTCAAACTTTCACGAATTTCTACACTAATATGGCCATGATTGTCATCTTTTCTTTTTTAAAGCCTCGATGCCAGCCGGTCGATGTTCAGTAAGGCGTATGAATTTGGAAGGCGCATTATGAAACTTTTTATTATCAATTAGACACGGTAAGGGATGATTTTCCTAAACCGCAGGTCTAAATAGCGGAATAACTAAGATGGATTTTTGTTAGGTTTTACGACTTTACTCGCACGTGTCATGTTTACTTTGAAATTTTCTTGCGTAACAGGAAAAAAGACGATCCAAAAAAATGCTAACTGCAATCCGCATCTAATTGCAAAGAAAACCTGAAATATCGTTATGAGTTTCGCAATATCATGCAATTGAATAATTCAATGTGATTACTCGAATATGACATAATTGCCATCGTAGTTAAATCGAAATTTACCCAGAATTCCACGCACGTACTTTCACTTAAAAGAAAAAACCATGATTACCCTTCCTTCTATTTGGTTTAATACTTAATAAATATCAAAACCGGATTAGCTATCACGGTCTTAAATATGATCATATTAAACCTGAAATAAAAAACACACATACCTAACACTTTAAAAACGCGGTGTAAATGAAGACATCATTTTTGAAAGGTTTGGATATCACGATCAGGCATATAAGCTCAATTTCGAGGTTGACCTTTCACCTCTCAAAAAATCTCTCTTTCCCCCTCCCTACCTTGAATCGTGCCTTACGCCAAGAGAGAGAGAGAGAAGAAAAAAAAATGGTTTCAAACCGTTGCTAATAAGATTGGCCCAAGGGGGAATTTTTGGACTAAAAGAAATTTAGAAGCCATTTTTGATATAAAAGCTATGGTTACAAGGCTTTAAATGCTATAAAAATTAGAAGCTTGGAAAATCAGATTGGCTGACTTCCCATGACCAAAGGCCCCCGATACAGAGGAGGGTGCGGTAGAGAGCGCGCTAAGCCTAAACCAGCGGCGAAAACTTAATAATAGCTTAGAAACGATCGCTTTAGGCATGATGAGGGGTGCTTACAACTCTATTTGAAAAAGGAAATAGGCCTAACTCGTATATAGTAACGATATACTATTTGTACGTATTAATGTCAACATGTAATAAATTTAATTCAATTTGGATTTTCGAATCGTTTTTCTGGGAGGAGTTTTCGGTTTTAAAAATGATAGATGTCGTTTCTTTACGATTTATTCTATAGGAAAAGAGAGGCTGAAAAGATTTAGTTGCTAAGCCTAATGTTCACGTTTTAAACTCATACTGTAGATAAGCCTAAATCAAACTTTTAACCATCTCCTAATTTACCAGCTTTATAATTAGACTTAAAGCTTAAAATTTTAATGTTAAATCATTTAATTTCCCTTTAAAACGAGCTAACCACTCCTCTTGACCCACGTGATCTTTGTAAGCTGATATAGGAGCCAAATCACGATTAATCGTGATATTATCACGCTTGGAAAAAAAGGTTCTGTAGATAATATAAGAAAGAATGTAGATTTAAATTCTACGCTTTAGTGTTAAATCGTAATTAATGGCGTGATTAGAACGCATGATGTCAGATTCGTGTTTTAACATTAATTTTTATCGCGTAAAAATTTATACATTAAAGACGTTTTTAAAAGTCTTAAAAACTTTTTCACACCTTTGAAAAAAATTTAAAACCGCGAAAATTTTATACGAGGGAGGTTATAATCGTTAATTTTATAGTTTGTGAGAACAAGATGTCCCTAAGAAGTTGATTAAACTAACATTTAAAGCCCTAATTTCACATGAATTGATAAATAAAAGGCTTAGGTTTACATGATTAATGCAAAATTAGGATTAACGATTCGTATTGAAATGTACAATTAGACGTATCGATTCCTATCGAAATGTAGAATTAGGCTTAACTATTTGTAATGAATTTAGGCTTCAAATCTCAAGGATAAAGTTGCAATTGGGCTTAGGAATTCAAGAGAAAAAGACTTAGGAATTGGGCTTAAAATCTCAAGGATAAAATTGCAATTCAAGAGAAAAAGGCTTACCTTAATTAAACCGTTGAAAAGGACAGACATCTGTTTAAAAATGAATGTTTAAGCATTTATAATTAAGTGAGTAAAAAAAAACCCTAGATCCGGTCAGGTACATTACAAAAACGATTCATTAAAAATATGGGAGGGGAAAGCTTTTACATTTCATTGTTTTTGTTCATTACATTACACGAAGCTATTTCTTTGGCGCGCGTTGAAAAAAAACGCCCAAAAACCTCCGCAATAAAAAATATTACCTTTTACAAGTTCGCCGATTAATATTTTGATTAATATTTTCTCCTTAAAAATTCAGTATAAGGTGTAATATAATTTATATTAAGTGTAAAAAACATCGTTGATTAAGAAATTTTATATTACTCCCATTCCAAAAATGAAGAACCTACTCTGCCGGTATTTATGAAAGAACTAGGAGAACGATTCCATTTTGAAAACATTTTAAATTTAGGCTTAACTAGACTCGAAAACAGCTAAATTCTAGACATTAAGTCCACTTCAACGTGAACCTTTTCCGGTGGATATTAATAACTTAAGCCTGGGAAAGGATTAAAATTTGTAGAGGGTGATAAGTGAACTGAACTGAGTTGAAAATAAAGGCCTATATGGAAATCAACTTTCCGGATGCTATATGGATGCCTAGCTTGGCCATAAGGGCGGATAAAAAAATTACCCACACGCAAGAATGGACACATGAACCTACAAAGAGAATCGAAAAATGGAGTAGAAACTTATAGGCTAAAAATTATTTATAACTGCAGCCCATTGTGTTTGCGCATCCAGCGCGAGTTTCCTTCGTTAGGTTAATCTCCATTGCCAGGGGTTAGGAGAAATTCCACTTGTCTTTCTCAGTTTTAACTTCATGAAAGTGTTGAAGGCCCACTGCAATTCAAGTACTTAGTAATGTAGTAAACTTACAGATAATTTGACAATTTCAAAACACCGGTATGTTTGTAACATCGCAAAAATCAACGACACGCTCAAGAGTTGCGACTCCTGTAAGATATATTCTCTTTAACGTATATGGGCAGAAAATAAGGGTAAAACTGTGGAACGAAGCCAGCGGTGACGTCCACTCGATCAACGCTCCATTGGTCAAGCTCAGTCCAAGCACGATGGAATTGGATATAGGGTCCTGAATAGCCCCGGTCCGATACCGTTACATAATATCCAAAGAGGTCACCTTCCTACCCTTCCTATTTTGTCAGTTATTGCTTTACAGAAAAGAAGACTTTATAAAAAATATCACTTGACCCCGGTCCACGAAGAGGAAAGGGACCACGCCTAAAGCCGCCAATGGACAGAAGCTTGGCCAGTGGACGACACTCGACAACTTTGTATCCGGTCCACGGGGATATTGGTCCAACTACGTAGTTGGTCAAGGGGAAAACTGCAGGAAACGAAGCGATCCGAGCCCGAATTCGCCAGCAGGGCCGACTTTTTTTAGTATCGGGGTGATAAGGGCTGGATATAGACGCATGGTCGAGTTTTATTAACTCGAATCAATCGCTCCCGCTTTCTCAATCAGGGCCCATCCATCAACACGTTCCAGGCAAGGCCACTAGCCTCTAGATAGATGACCATTGGTCCTTAACATCCTATACCCATAAAGGCCGCGACAAGTTTTAGGCCTTTACATATAACTAGTATATTAAGGTTAATTTTTACTATCTGGACCCGAAATATGATATAGTTCCTATATGCCTTACCAAATATTAGTTTCAGCGAGTATTAGTATTATATATATATAAGTCCTTTATCAAACAAGACTCGCAATTTCGCCTCAAATATTTAAAATGCCTCCCTTTATACTAAGTTACAAGAAATACAACAATCACTAAGAAGATTGGAGGGATTTCGATAAAAACACATGATATTACATCATGGCATGTGCATTGGCTGACGTATCAAATAATATTTTAGCTCTTGAATCGTAATTAAGCGATGGGCGTTGATAAAGGTGGCGCTAATTACAGCTTTCCTTACTTTGATTAATGAGTCTATTCGGGGCACCGCCATCCAAAAAAGATACACATTTTTTCCCTTCTTTTAGCAGCGTTCATCCTGTCTGATCGTATAAGCGCATCTACTTCGTGACCATGCGAGAGACAGGGACGTACTAGCCCATCAACGGGCGCTTAACTTGCTAAAACGATCCCCGAGGTATCATTGGTATTAATTGCGTTAATTACGAACTATATCCCCTTAACTGTCACCTTAATTTGTCGCGAAATTAATGTTAAATAAGGGGGAACCCTACATTAAGGTGAAAGTAAAAACGGATGTTCCTTGTTATTTTAGGCTTAACGAGATACGTTGATTTTTGGGTTGTTACCTTACAGGTGTCCGCCATTTTTAATCTCTATAGATGATCGTGATTTATATCTATAGGTAACGAAAATGGCTAACAAGCTTTTAGTACCATTAATTTAGTATCTTTGTATACATATATATATTTTAAATACTTGTATATGAGGTTATCAAATAAATTATTAAAAAAACATGACACTACCAATTATTATATTTTGTTTCAGACTTAGGGTGCATTAACTGTATTTAGTATTTTCTTCACTTCTCTATAAGAAATTTGTGATGTTTTTAGGTCGTCTCTATTGTATTTTCCAAACGAAAAATGGGCAGTTATTATTTCATGACTATTTTGCATAATAATTAGCTAATAAACCATTATCAGTGACCCACCCTACCCTCTCTTAAAACCAGCTAGAGTCAAATATTCCACCCGGAGGAACTCCTGATTCCACCCATAGTTTGTGCGGTTTATACTTTGCCTATATTAAGTTAAAGGGATACTCTAGCCAGGAATTTTTATTTTTTAATCTAAAGAGCGTGTAAAATAATGAATATATCAATTGGAACCATGTTTCTATCTGCAATATTAAGGAAGATACAAGCCATTTAAGTTTCTGCAATGAACACTAGGCTTTAGACTTCTCCGAGGAGCACTGGGGGCTCTCCCTATTGGACGAAACCGTCAGGTGGTACTAGGCGTCCAATAGCGTTACTTTCCAGTGATTCGCGGGAAAGCCTAACGCCTAGTATAAGTTACGGAAACTTAATTGCTTGTATCTTCTTTAATATTGTAGATAAAAACATGGTTTCAACTGATATATTCATTACTTTATACGCTCTTTCGATTATAAAAGAAAAAAATCACTTCCCTTTAAGAACAGAACGTAAACTACATTTAACTAATCAAGTTTCTCAATAAATGGAAATTATTTTTCCAAAACTGGATTCATTTGTAAATTGTATTATATATTTAACTATACACCCATTGAAAGAGAAGTAAAACTTAAAAGAAGAAAAAAATAGGACTGTATATACCTTCCTTTAATTAATTGAACTACGTTACGTTTGTACTTAATTAACTGTCCTCATGAATAGAGTTTTGCTATTTTTTCTCCACCGCCACCAACGTCGCGATATCCAAGTACTCAATAGAATATTTAATCACAATAAGGGATCCGTATATATTTAAAACGGTTTCGCCCACTTTTTCACTCTATTCATAAGCCAAATTCTTTGCTTATATAGCTTAGCAGCCTCTGGCATACGGCTCCGTACTCACTCTTTTGTACAAGAGGAGGGCTAAAAAACCGACCAATCTTATAATAACAATTTTTTTAACTTATATTTGACGTAATAGAGTTTTTTTTTTAAAAGTTACATCTCATGAAAAGAATAAATTATCTTCCTTGGCTATAACCGAAAATTGGTTGTAATATTTCTTTTTTTCATTAGTTTTATAATTCAGGTTTTTAATTTTAATGATTATAATTAATAAATATTGCGATAATGAGTATGGTTCGTTGAATTAATTAGTTTCAAATAAATTCAAATTTAATCAAGTAATTAGCTAGCTGGAGGCAAATGGTTTATTTATATGAATATTAATTTGAAGATGATAATTTTGTTTATTTATTTTTTATTTTTTTTATTTGACGACCCATCCATTTTAATTCTACCCACAATACTTGCAGAGAAACCAAAGCACAGGTCGCCCTCTTGGGTTATTTCCCTAACGCCAAGATCGAACGCCAGACGGAGCTAGAGTTCACTGCACACGCGGGAAGCTAACCAAATAAGCACTGCCCCGCCTGCCTCTAGCGGTGCTTATTGGCGAGAGAGTGACGCCCCTGTGATGTTTCCTTCTCTACTGGAATTAATATAATGGTCTATTAACTTTCCAATATTTGCTTTGATTTAAAACTAGTCAGGATTTTAAATAATTAACTTTCAAATTTAGGACATCAATTTGTATGGACAAAAATTAATAATTACATTGTTATATTTAAACACAAGCAGTAATTTTTTGTATAATACTTATATAATAAATCAGCTTAGGTATTCTTATAATGTTACCTAATATTTATTCTTGGTATTATTACATTATATTATATATTACCAAAAAGAAAAAAAAACCTAATTTTAAGTACCAAATTAAACGCCCTTATATAAATTCCCAATAAAACCCATTGAAATCATGCGGTAAAAACCACGTAACTCTAAACTGGCAAAACAGCAGTAACTTCAGAGTAAATTTAAACATTCAATCGCTACATTTTATCTCTAAGAAACGCTAGCTCAAAATCTAACAACCCAACCAAAAATGGGGAGGTTATCAAGCAATGAATTCTGATTAAGAAACACCCACCAAAAAAGCTCAATTACTTCGAAGTCAGTAATAAAGAAAAGAAGAAAAATTGCTGCACCCAACCCTAAAATCACATAAGGGTCATACCATATAAGTTCATAAGATATTTTCCATAAGTTTGTCACTGGCTTCAAACTGGAGCTTGTCATGAAGTGACGTAGGTCGTAGATTAGAGGTAAAGCGACGCCTGGTCAGGCGCTGTCAAAGTCTTAGTAATGCAGACTAAATAGGAAGATGGACTGCAAAACCGAGTGTAGTCAATTCTCGCTTGTCATTCTCGAACTAGCTCGAGCTGAAGTCGATAGCATTACGAAGTATAGGAAGTGTTATACTTATGGAACGTACCTATGTTCATACTAATATACTAAGGTATAGTCTCTAAAAAGATCAGGGTTTGACTGAAAATATAATATTAGCTGTTAGTTACTATGGCAAGCAATCGCAATGATGGATCACTGGCACCCGCCCCGACACCTAACGGAACACTAAGTCAATTACGAGACTCCGTATACTCGCATACCCCAAAACCCGCTTTCAATGTAACTTCTTGTAGAGTCCCGAGTCACCAACGTAGGTATATTGTTTTCAACTCCTCCCATTTCTTTTACAAAGTTAAATTAAAAAAAAAAAAGTCTTTTACGCGCGTACTATAGCAAAAAGTTGTTATTTTGAATTACGTTTAAATATATACGTCGGTGGTCTCCGATGGGTGGGTGGTCAGGGTTCAAAAGGTCAACGGAAACTCGTAAAACATTAAGCTTTTTTCAAATTAAAAAAAAGGTTGGTTGGCTTCAGTGGTTGTTTGTTGATGTTACGCCAATTCATGAATTTAATTACGAAGTCCTTATAGAAGAGGGTATAGAACCAAGGCGGAGGAATATTACGTGTAAAATACCCAAAGATTCAGAAGTAGTTCGTGTGGAATTACGTAAAGATAACAGCAAGCCAGGGTGGACTGGCTTCACTCTCGTGGATTGTAAACAAGCCTCTTCGATACAAAAAAGGGAATAGGCAACCAGCAGCATCAGGACATACAATTGGGTTGACCCATGGCCGTCTATGCACACTCTCTGGACTCAAAGGGCATAGAGCGCAGGCGCCGAAAAGCGAGATGGAAGGCAATGTTTAACCTAAGTGTCTTTCCTCGCTCTTAGCATTGCCGCCTCTATTATAAGGCCGGAGCGCGCGGCTCCCGAGGTAGGGAACATTCGCGGGGGGGATGAAACCTCACTTCTCCGATAGACGGAGCTCGTTTGGAAAGAATTTAAAAAATTAAATGGCGCGTAAATTCAAAGTCTTGTAATGGTTCCTTTGCAAGAAAGACGAATTATATAAGTTTTTGGCTTATCTTCTCTAGGAATTAGAAAACTAAATATAAACAGAGTAGCTTTAAAAGATTTTATTTTGTTTTATAAGAGTAACAAGAATTCTTATTTTGATTTATAAAGTGACAATTTTTATTTTGATTTATAACAGTGACAATTTTTATTTTGATTTATAACAGTGACAATTTTTATTTTGATTTATAACAGTGACAATTTCTGTTTTGATTTATAAGAGTAACAATTTTTATTTTTATTTATAAGAGTGACAATTTTTATTTTGATTTATAAGAGTACATTTTAAACTTTGATTACTTTCTGGATAAAGGTTTTGAATTTAATTTCTTAAAAGCTCCCTATTGGTCAGTAATATCTTTAGCATAATTATTTAAAAGTGGTCTCAAAAACTTTTCTAACAATACCTTTGCAAATTTTATATTGCCACAATTGCACTGTAATGGTTGACAGAAATAAGGCAATAAAATATCCATGTAACTCTCTAGAACATGGCTTCGTGGGAATAAATGTAAAGACAACTGAACAAATTCATCGACACTAGCTAATAAAGCAATCAACAGTCTCGTGGGATATTTAAGCCCTCCTCGATCCAGTGCACTTATAAGCGCGTGCTGTCGTGAATTAGATGCTGCAGTAATAACTTTATTGAGGCAATCCCAGCACTCTGAATTTTCTTCGGCAATCCGAACAATGTATCCTCCGATCATGGCGGTTGAAATTGATTTTATTGTTACTACCGTGTTGTCAGTAATAGTTAGCTTCCCCATTCTCATTAATATCATCTTTAAAGAATTTGTCAAGACAATAACTTGCATGCCACGTTCACTTCCTCCAACAGCATGTGATTGACACAGTTCTCCTCGACCTTCGTTGGTTATAACTGGCCTTGAAATTGATCGCCGGCTGCAGTTAGATGATCCGAAGTCGATGCTTTTAAAATGCCTGCTACAAATTTTCAGTTCAGAACTTCCGTGCAGGAAGGTTTCAAGATAAGCCGAATTCCCTCCAAATATTGTATATATCCATTTTTGCCTTAATGTTTGGTCTTTCGGAAATGAATGAAAGGTAATGCGTCTATTATCACAAAGTCTCTTCCTTCCCTTCTGATGGCAATCTGGTGCAGCGCATTTTACCATTTTGTAGTTATTTTTCAAATTCTAAATACTCCTTTGAATTACATCCTAACATTGAATTAAAACTAAATTAGTAAATTTTAAGCCTTGGTTAAATGTGAATAATAGCTACCCTAAGTCCCTAACCCGAAGCAAGACAAGGTTACCAAATAATTAGGTTATAATCTATATTGCCCAATTCCCTACATTGATTTTACAATCACACAAGTTTTAAACATTTAAATTAATCTTACCATTTAATGAATTGAGGAACGGTAACGAACCGACTTCGCACACTCCTTGTACTGACGTCCCCAGAGACCCAACAAGCTAACCGGCCCTGCCGTTGAACGGTTGAAGCCGCGCGAAAAGCCTCAAGTTTAAAAATTATGACGTCACATTTTTGTCCAAACGAGCGCCTCTCGCGACAGAAAGCGGCGAATTAAAATGTTAGATTTTGAGAGGGGAAATATCGCGCGCTCCGGCCTTATACAATAGAGGCGGCAATGCTCTTAGTTACATCGAAGTGGTCTATTCTTTATTCAAACATGGCTTTAAAAGTTTGAGGGTTTGCGAATAATTAAAAGTGTATTATTATTATGAAGTATTATAAAATATGTTAAATCATGAATATCTAACGTACTGTACAAGAATTCGTTTTTATATAATAAATGATATTTACTTTTAACACCAAAAGCTTCAGTTATGTCATACGAGTTTTACCACAATGAATAACAAGACTAGCTAGGCAACCTTACTCCTTAGCCCGTACCACCATCTGTCTAGACTCAAAAATTATAATTCGTTTAGGAAAGGGGCGGAATAAATGCATATACCTACATAAATTCTAAAAATGAATATAAATTATCGATGAAATTTCCCCTTAAAAGTATAGCGTTAAATAAATAGGGTATCAACGCCGGAAGACAGAAGTTCTAACAACCCGTGACGTCAGACAATAGGAAAATAAATGGAGTAAAATCATTGGTAAAGTTTTTTTGGGACGTTTAAGTGCAGTATATTACACCGTGTACGCTATACTATATTGAACCCTTAGAACAGGGGAGTGACAAATGACTTTACTATTTGAACAGAATGGGAAAGAAACTCTATAAATTAAGGATTTTTCTGTGTTATATTCTTGGGGGCCCTTTGTTGTATTTTTGTTATAAGGGGGGGCATTCACCAGCGGGGGGGGAAGCGTATAGGATATATGCCCCGGTTTTGTTATTACTGTATCGGTTCCGAAGAAAAGGAGCTGGTGTAGCGTTCAGTGATGGTGATGCCCTAGCTGGCCCAAAAGGCCACAGTGATAAATGGTTTTTTATTTAGCGGGATTCGAGCCCCTTCTGCGGATACATTCTTTTTTTTTTTAAATATATTTTTTTTTCGTAGTTTGAATAGGGGCCTTTAACCAAATTGTTACGTATCCATTATCACGTCAACTTCTTACCTTTATTTAGGATAAATTCCAACAATTATTTTCAATAAACAAAGGCAGTACGCGCTGCGTCTTTTATAATACCTTTCTAAAGGCTAAGTTTCAGGTAAATTTAATGTGCAGACAAGTGTTGCCAGTCATTTGTAACGTGTGCAATTCAACACTCGTGTGACGTCACTCCATGACTTTATCTTAAATTAAATTGAGATAACAGTATATTCTATAATGAACAATAAAGCAAGCAATGGATATTTATTAAATAAGGATAGGACGTCTAAAACCCTTAATGCATTATTAATACCCATTCTAAAATACCTCTTTCAAACTATACATGCAAACACAAATAGAAGCTTAACTTCAAATCTCAAACTATTGAACTCTAATTTGACAAAGTTGGGTATATATATAGGAAGCAACCCCTTTTCCAACTGTATATTCAACTATTATCAAACTTCCTTCGAAAACAGCGAGTACACATACTACAGTAGTCTTGCCCAGGCTATATAACACAATGTAATGGGGGAGAACCCCAAGTAGGCGGGTCCTTTAATATACTATAGACGCGAGATATTAACAACCACCACAAAGCCTAGAGTCTAAGCTACAGCAGCAAGGCGGCGAGCCCTAGGACATCGTATAGTATATGGGGTTCCGAAATACTTGAATTATTCATTTCGACCGTATATATGGTGGTAGTCAGTTGGGGGTCCCCAGGCAGCGAAGGTATAACGTTTTGTTAACGGTTTAGTCCCGATCACACTCTATAAACTCTGTTTATTATTATTTGGTGTCCTCCTTTCATTTAGGCGATAATTAATTACTCCGTCACTTTGGAGCCCCCGCGTCGACCTCCTAAAGGGCCCAAACTATATAGCAAGCCCCCCCCCCTTTCGATGGACCAATATGTTGCCTATTGAGAATCCATTATTCCGAGTTATTTGACTGGATGGAAACAGTATAAAACCGTTTTCAATAGAGTTCCAAGTATTTATATATATCTTTAAATGTATATTTTTACTTTCAATAAATTACTTTTAAATTAGCTATCAAATAGTTATTTGTTTAAAGAAATGATTCAGTTGATTGGTACAAACAAAGGCCTGAATTATCTGTTTGGATACTTCAGACCATTTTGGTGACTGGTTTGAAAACTGTAGTAATTATGCGTTGTTAATTTTATAATTACCTATGGGTCTGTTTTATACTGTATACAGTTCGAAACCGGGGAATTCATAGGTTTTGCCATCACTATTAAAATAATACTCAAGCTAGGAAGATTCATACCAATTACACCAAGAGGAGAACGTAAAGTGCGTACTCTTTGACCTCCAAGTAGCCTGGTCTCCTTGTGAAAATGGTATGGATCCCCCTAGCCTGAAAACGATGCTTGGATTATTATGGTCCTTCGGTAAAAGGTCAAAGTTTAGGATGCTACAGTAATTAGACGCCGTGAAAGTTTACTATTTAACCTTACATGGCAATTTTGAGGTCAAAGGTTACAAATAATTCTTATACGTTACCTTTTCTTCAAATATGTCTATTTGCATACAGTTACAAACTTGGTTATAGTTCATAGGTAACGACTAATTCTCGAAACATGGCTCCACTTACGCCATAAAAAAAAATTTAACCTAAAACTTAATATTACACAAGCTGTTACCCAAGCCTAAATCTTAAAACATCTAATATCCCTGCTAGCACCCTGCATGCAATTCGACAATCAGGAATCAAATTTTTGGGATACACAGATTCATTTCCATTCAACCTCGATGAAAAATAGGTGATTGCCATGATCCCCCTTGGCTTGCCGTAAAAAAATTCAAAAGCAAAAAGCTAGCGCGGGACATATAGTTAAGGTTTCGGAGGACGTTTGCTGCCTTAACCAGATGGCACGCGCCGTGGGCCCCCGTGCACCGCGCGCCTATTGTTGTCAAATAAACGCGCCAATAAGGCGGGAAAGTTTTTTTTCATACCACCATCAAAAAAGATAGGATAGTACTTACCCATGATGGTGCAGCGCATTCATTGAGTGTCCATTCCGTCCCTAGACCATGATTGAGCTTGTTACATAATGGCATGGAAGATATGTTTCCACAATGACCCCCATTAGATAACCGCCACATCCGATCAGACGCTTTATATCTGTTAAAACGAAATTTTGAATAAATTTTAGCCGGACTCCATAAATATTGTGCATTTTTTTGCATTATTTTTTATGCAAATAAGGGAGGCTGTAGGTGCAGTAATATTTAGACCCAAGATCTACAATGATAAAAAACATTTTGTTTCACGATTTCTGCGATATTTTCCATAGATATAAGAAAAATAATGCTGGTGCCGAAGTTCAGAGCCGACGTTGAAAAATATGACGTCATTAGACTCGGGTTCGCTCTGAGATAAAATTATATGTTCCAGCGGAAAAGTCTGTTATTTTCTCTCTCTCACTTAGACATAACGTTTCTTCTAGTCGATAACTAGGTCAGAATTCGTATATAGATCCTACTTTCTCTCAATCTTTCAATGGGGGCGTAGCTCAGATGGTAGAGCGCTCGCTTAGCATGCGAGAGGTACGGGGATCGATGCCCCGCGCCTCCAATTAACTTTTGCATTAATTTAATTAAAATTTAATTTAAAAAATTGGTATCTTCATATAAACATTTCAATATGTTATACTTAATTTTTCTTACAATCTAACCGACCTTGAAAATTTAAAATAAACGTTTTTGGGAAACAAGCTGGTTAAGACTGAGTTATATTTCCTCCGGGCTATTACTAGAAAATTCGCCTTATGTTTAATCAGCGCCACCTAAGGTGTAGCGGCGACTTTGGGAACTTGAAAAAATCGCGACCAATCAGAGGACGCTGTTTGTCCGACTATTTTTTTTATTGGGGATATTTGGAGAAAAAAATGTTTAGACGAGTGTGATGTAGATTTTAACCATTTTCGGCAACTAAAACGGCTGATTCTCGTTAAAACGGTTAGAAAACTGGCAAATCGTGTTATTCTCGAAGATATATAAGCGTTTAAAACAAGTAAGACAACTTTTTATTCGTTTTATACCCGTTAAATCCATCAAATCGCGTTAAGCCTTGGCTATTTCTTGCAGCATTTTCCATTGATTGACGTCGTTTTCACTGTCCAAGATTTACTTTTCGAGAAATTTAACATTTTACTTAAAGAAACATGGCATCAAAGAACCGTTGTTTCTTAAAATGCTGCAACAACAGTTTGAAATCCCTTTCTTACCATTTTTTCCCAAAAGACGCCACAATGAAACAAAAATGGATTGATGCCATAACTAACGCACTAGGACCGTTGCCCACCGACCTGTATAGCGCCCGAGTTTGTTCGAAACATTTCATAGAATCAGATTATTTCCCCACCGCTAAACCAAAGCCTAAACGCTTAAAACCTCAGTCGTGTCCGTCTGTATTTCGGAATACTAACGTAATGGTTGAAACTGATGAACACGTTCCGAAACAGCCTTTCTGTCGTTTGAGCCCTGAACAAAGAACTGAAATTTTGGAAGAAATGGGAGCTTTGTCTTTTGATCTGGAAGAGCTTGAGGAATCAAATGGCGGTGATATTAAGAAGGTGGAGTTGCAAGATCCCGACCCAGAAAACCCATTACCTAATATTATATGCCTTCACGATGCTGATGAGCTCGAATCTGAGTCTCAGAGAAGCAGTATTGCCTCGGTGCAGTCAAGCCAATCTTTGTCGTTACCTAGCAGCGGAATTTCTTTGAAATCTACATACACTCCTAATACCCCTGGCAAAGTACAACTTGTGAGAAAACAATTAGAATTACTATCCTTGCGTGCCAAAGAAAAATTTACTGTGACTAGATTTGTTAGCAATGATACTGCTATTAGATTTTATACAGGCTTCCCTTCATATGAAGTTTTTTGGGCGTTTTATCAACTTCTGTTACCAGAATGCGCAAAATTAAACTATGTTGGTCAGGAAACGAACCAAATAAGAGATAACACCGATAAAGACTTTCATGAAGTTGTCAAGCCCGGCCGTCCTAGAAAATTAAACCCAATAGAGGAGTTTTTCTTGACACTGGTTCGATTAAGATTGGGAACCCAGGAACAGTTTTTAGCTGATCTGTATAATTTGTCGCAAGGGCATGTTTCACGAATAATTAACACGTGGGTGTTGTTTCTTTACGAACGTTGCCTTCACCTACCAGTTTTTGCTTCATTGGAAAGGGCTCTCGAGTTGACCTCGGCCAAAATAAAAAAACGTTATCCAGATTTACGGATCATCGTAGACTGTACAGAGTTTAAACTTGAAAAACCATCTGCGTCAGAAGCTCAACGAGAAACCTTCAGCGCTTATAAGCATTGCAACACGGTCAAAGCGCTTGTTGGAATGGCTGGATCAGGACACTTAACTTATTGTTCAAACCTATACTGTGGAAGAACATCTGATAAAAAACTTATTCTTCATTGTGGCCTTTTGGACATGTTGGAAGAAGGTGACGGTATCATGGCTGACCGGGGTTTTGATATCGCTAAAGAACTTGCTTTGAAGAAACTGAAGCTATACATTCCTGAATTTCTTCAAGGTCGTGACCAGTTCACCGCATCACAACTCTCCGAAACACGCAAGATTGCTTTTGCCAGAATACACATAGAAAGAGCTATTGGTCGGGTTAAAGAATTTAAAATTTTGAAAGGAGAAATTCCATTGACTTTAACACCTATGCTCGAGAAAATATATGTAGTATGTTGCCATTTGTCAAATTTCACCGGTAAGCTGGTTCAAAAATTGGATTAAAAGTAGATTGTGCTATCTACCGATGGACATCAAAACAGAAAAGTCTATAAATGTTTTTAAAAACAGGCTTAACCAATACATAAAACAAGATATGGTTTAAAGATAATTAATTTTAAAATTTCTAAAGTGAAAAATAATTTTAAATGATTATAAATATTGGAGTGTAAAATAATTTTAAATGAATATACATAATGAAGTGTAAAATAATTTAAACTACAGGACACCTTTGTAAATAAGTTCAGACTTAAAGGTATATCCTAATAAAAGCTTTTTATTATTATTATTATTATTATTATTATGTTTTTGGAGAGGTTTTAATAAAAACGGGCTCATTCGTAAGGCTTACAAAAAGATGTGACACGAGAAACACCACATCGTTACCAGGCTGGGAAATAAGGATATTTTTTAAACTAGTCCTTGGGACCAGTGACCCCTCTAGTCCCCGAAATAATTAACTGGTCTCCGGACTGGTCCCAGCCTTTGTGCTCCAATAGATTTGCAATTAATAAACTGGTCCCGAGGACCAGTAATCCCCACTTTTTGAATTAAAAAACTAGTCCAAGCAATTAATAAACTGGTTTTGGACCAGAGGAAGTGTGCTATTTCCCAGCCTGATCGTTACTCATTGGGAGTTTTGTTTTGGCAGGTCCCATTGCCTACTGCCGTTATCATTTAGACATAAAGATTTTATTTTTTAAAACAAATGGTTAGGATGATACACCAAATTTTCAGTTACGTTCTTACTCAGTTGGTTTTTCAAACATTTCCTTGGCAAAGGATGGTAAGAGATGCATGTAATATTTAGTAGAAAGTTTGGGAAGTAAGCTGCCGTTGGTGAAATTGTTATTTTTCATTATCATCAAAATTTCAATGTCACCAGGTGGTACAAATACCACCAAAAAACACACAGGCATATTGCAAACTAGAAGCTGTCCCTGAATTTGATGGTACACATCCGAATTTTTCTTAAGCTCAAGTTCTTCAGTTTCTTCATCCACAAAGAGATAAAAATTACCAGAGGCAGCTTTTGTCCTAATAGTTTCCTTATTCTTAAAAATAGCGTACGGGCACTTTATTTCTACTAGGTATAGTTGATCTTCAATCAATACAAGGCGATCAGGGCTAGCTCCGAGAAAACAAAACTGCGGGTTGACAATTAATCCAACAGAAGTGTGGCTTTGGGTCTTGATGTTCTGTGTGAATAACGAGAAAGCTGCCGGCTCGTATTTCAACCCATGATCCAATGATTTCGCTGTAACAAAATTCCTCTTTTGTTGAAATGTTTTTACTGGATCAGTCTCATCTCGCATTTTTACAAAAGTTCCAAACATGGATGCCGTGAGCCGATGACTCCTCTGCTTATGCCAATAATGTGAGCGGCTTTGTAAGCGAGTTTTAACCTCAGTATATTTTGATCCAGCTAAATCTACTTGGATACTTTTCAATACCTTAATTTCATTATCAGAAATGTTCAGAAAATTTTCATTCCTTTCCCTCGTTGGAGTTTTAGCTACCCATTCCCACAACTTGTCGATCAAAAATGTATTTTGGTGTATTTTAGGTTGGACTGGAATACACTCGTTCGATTTTATTGTACCGATGACTGGCATACTTATGTCCATTTTGTCAAAGAGTTTAACGAAATTTTCCAATTTTTCTTTAGATATCGGTTGAGACCCCGGTGGCAACACATTAAACGTACGAACCGCGCACCCTAAAAGAGCTTTCCTTGGTTTGGCTGGGTCGTGTTTAACAATTTCCAAATCACTAAGAAGAAACGGCTCGTCTGTTTTTGGTTTCTTGACATGCCACATTTGAAGCCTGCTGGTGCACGTCCCACGTAGCGGCAAGGTTTCAGCTTTTATTCTTACGATGTCAATGAGTTGATATAAAAGTGCTATCGAATGTTTACAATCACCGTCATTTCCCGCAGGGCAAGAGCATGCTATCCATTTTAATTGATTTGGTTCTTTGGCGATATTGAAACAGGCAAACATGTTGTAGGTTTTGGGTCTTCTATCCGCGTCACATGTAGCTCTTATGAAAATGACATTTCCTAGAGCACCGGTTCAACTCTAATTAATCTCAATCAATCAAAATGTCATAATGTGACATACCTTTTCTGTTGCTTTGAATACCTAAAATCTTCTCCTCCCTAAAAAGCATGAATCCTTCCTGTTTCTCACGCTTTGTCTTTGAGTGACTTTCGGCAATCCCATCTGACAAATCTGTTAGAAATACGTTTTCACCCCATCCTTCCTTTGGGGTAACTCTTCCTTGTAAACGAAGGAGTCCTTTTTATGAAATAACAAATTTGGTTTATTTTCAAAAAGGCTGGTGGCCATAATGAATATCAGCAACTTCATTCACCTTCTTTTGACATGTTTGGGTTTACAACCATTACGTCGATGCATGCTTTACACATATAATCATCTATTAAGTCCAGGCTGTCTTCATCCAAATTCACGCAAGTTAGATGGTACCATTCTACGCACAATGAGCATTGCACCATCTTTTTGGAGTTGTCTTTTGGTTGCTGGCACAGGCAATACAACCTAGGAGAATCATCTCCCAAAGTACTTGCAGTTGTAAACGCACACGGTTTTTTCTTCACTTTCGCTGACACAACGTCAGCCAGCTTTCGTTTTGGCAAAGCCATCATGAAGATTTTATGAACAATATGAAGCTTAGGACGTATTTAACGCAAAAACAAAACAGTTCGATCTAAGTAAATTCACAGAAAATGTTAAATTTCTCGAAAAGTAAATCTTGGACAGTGAAAACGACGTCAATCAATGGAAAATGCTGCAAGAAATAGCCAAGGCTTAACGCGATTTGATGGATTTAACGGGTATAAAACGAATAAAAAGTTGTCTTACTTGTTTTAAACGCTTATATATCTTCGAGAATAACACGATTTGCCAGTTTTCTAACCGTTTTAACGAGAATCAGCCGTTTTAGTTGCCGAAAATGGTTAAAATCTACATCACACTCGTCTAAACATTTTTTTCTCCAAATATCCCCAATAAAAAAAATAGTCGGACAAACAGCGTCCTCTGATTGGTCGCGATTTTTTCAAGTTCCCAAAGTCGCCGCTACACCTTAGGTGGCGCTGATTAAACATAAGGCGAATTCGCATGGGGGCGTAGCTCAGATGGTAGAGCGCTCGCTTAGCATGTGAGAGGTACGGGGATCGATGCCCCGCGCCTCCAAACCTTTAATTTTTAGATTTTTTAAAAAAAGTCATTTAAAATTAAATAATATTTTTTAAATCTAGGTAACTTCAAATAAATATTGACATATGTCGGCTGTTTTTTTTTAAAAACAATAGACCTTGAAAACGTGTAAAAAGATAAATTCGGAAACAAGTTGATTAAGACATGTTTTGCCCCTGGCTATTTCTTATAGAAAAATTGGAGCAATTTTTATTACTTAATGGTCGCGTTTAAATCTTACCCTCATGGGGGCGTAGCTCAGATGGTAGAGCGCTCGCTTAGCATGTGAGAGGTACGGGGATCGATGCCCCGCGCCTCCAGACCTCTCAATTTTACTTAATTTTAATTTAAATCGATTAAAAAATTGTTTTGCAAATATTTAAATAATTAAAAATATGTACATTAAATCTAAGTCCAAAAGCTCTTAAAAACTTAATTTTATCATATGGGAAGTTAATCTAAGTCAGAGATATTTTGCTACATTTTATGTTGGACGCCTTGGACAGTGGTCAGATTTTGCAGCGCTTGCTTAGCATGCAAGAGGTATATCGGATCGATGCCTCCACCAAACAGTTTTTTATTTTATTTTTAATTTCGCTAAATTCATAGATCTAAAGTACTATAAAAAATTTGAAAAACTTCCCACCATATGGCGGTTTAAAATAAATTTCAAAGATGTAGAAGGTAGCAGCCATGCTTGGGGAAACAAGTTGGTGAATTCGCTATTAAATGGCCCCTAGCTATGTATCTTATGAAATTGGGGTGATTTTCTCCTTGAGAATGATAGCGTTGGATTAAGAACTCCATGGGGGCGTAGCTCAGATGGTAGAGCGCTCGCTTAGCATGTGAGAGGTACGGGGATCGATGCCCCGCGCCTCCAAACCTCTAATTTTTACTGAATTTTAATTAAAATAAATTGAAGAACATAGTTAAATATTGATATATTTTTTAAATAAATTCACAAGGTACTGGGTGCCCATTAAACTTTTCACCGTGTCTCACTTTATTAAAACGTGTTTTAAAACACTTGGAAAATTAAGTTGGTTAAGACCAGTATAAAGTTTCGCTTATGGCTAACCCATGAAAATGGGTCATTTCTGAGATTTCTAAGGAAAAATTTTGGGTATATAAAACAGGGTGCTGTATAAACACCATGGGGGCGTAGCTCAGATGGTAGAGCGCTCGCTTAGCATGTGAGAGGTACGGGGATCGATGCCCCGCGCCTCCAAACCTCAAATTTTTTTACTTAATTTTAAAGAAATCCAATTAAAAAAGAAATTAAATGAAACATTTGAATATTTTTATAAAGCAACTCACTGGGTACTCGTTAAACTCTTCATCACGTCTCACTTATTAATTATTTTAAAACACTTTAAAATTAATTTTTATTCAGGAAACAAGTTGATTAAGCCACGATTGTCTTGTTCCTGGCTATTTCTCATACAAAAAAAAGGTCAGTTTTCCTTACTTAATGGTCGCGTTTGTACATGGTTCTCATGGGGGCGTAGCTCAGATGGTAGAGCGCTCGCTTAGCATGTGAGAGGTACGGGGATCGATGCCCCGCGCCTCCAAACCTCAAATTTTTACTTAGAATTTTAATTGATTTAAATTAAAATTAATTAAAATTTTGCCCTCGCAGTGAAGCTTTATTTTTTTGGTAAATTTTTATCACTCACATCTATATCAAGTCGATCGAGATATAAAGTTTCATAAATGACTAATTAAATATGAGTCTTTCAGTTAGGTTTTAGAGTAAAGATAAGGTCACAAACTACATGGTGTTATAACTCCTTCGTGGGGGCGTAGCTCAGATGGTAGAGCGCTCGCTTAGCATGTGAGAGGTACGGGGATCGATGCCCCGCGCCTCCAAACCTCTAATTTTTAACACCTTGAAATAAATTTTTATCAATTTAGAAAATATGCTGATAAACTATCTTGCTCTGAAGCTTATTTTACCAAAAGATAAAATATTTTGCAACGTAGCAAGATATAAAAGCGACACTAAGAATAAATTTAATACAGGCATATGCAATTTATCTAATCATAAAACAAGCTAGGTTATTATACAAATAAACAGAAATATTTTCCCCAACGTTGAAAAATTATTTTAAAAACAATTTGGTCAACAGTACTATATTTCAATTAAAAAAGAGTAAATTTTTTAATTAATTAAAATTAATTAATTTAATGCAAAATTTGGAGGCGCGGGGCATCGATCCCCGTACCTCTCGCATGCTAAGCGAGCGCTCTACCATCTGAGCTACGCCCCCTGCGATGCAACCCCCTTCTCCTTAATCACGTGAGAAAAACACTTGAATGAAAGTGTAATATTGACCATATGTGGGTCACAATAGAGTATTTCCTGCTAAGAACTACGCCCTGGGACTGGCGCCAAAAACGGGTCTCCCCAAAAGAAAGGGGGTCAACAACCACACCCAAAATAAACCCGCTAGCTAAAGAAATATCTTAAGGAGTTCTAAATTATTCTAATTCAAGATAAGACTGGAGCAGAGCCAAAGGCTAAAAACTGTACTTTGATCACAATGTATGTTTGCTGATAATTTAGTTTCGCTTAAAATTTACGTTCATTCAACTATTTATCTATCTTTAGTAAAAGTAATCACTGAATATAATAATTCAATTAGCATTCATTTATCAAAATAACTTTATAGCAAACGCTACTTAATTATAGTTAAATTTTCCTACTAGAAAATGTATTAACTCCGCCTTATTCTCCGTTCTCGTGGTTGGTTTCCTACTGCGCAAAGAAAGATATAACCAAGACCTCATTAATAAGCCATGAGAACGTACCAATACCCATCTTAGGATTTTATGATGCCATAAAACACAATAAAATTATGCCGATGTTCTCAAGTCCTATATAGGTTCTCGTTATCTAATCCAATACAATTAATCTGAAAATCAACTATCAAATTTATATCCCACTTAAAATTAATTTAATCTCCCGCCTTTTCCAGATTTTGCATTTGATTTCGTACCATATTCAATTACATACAGTATAAAATATAAGCTGGGTTATAAAGAAAGGGGCGTATGCGAGTATGATCTGGTTATATTGAAATCAACCATGCGTCTAAAAAGGCGAATAACTGTCTGCCCCTTTTCTCTATATCCGGAGATAATAGTCGCGAGGGGCCCCTAGGGATCGGGAGAAGGGGGCTTTACCCCACCCCCCCCGGATGAGCCGCCTTGTCTCATCAACTTATAGACGTCACCACCACGTGGCGCAATCACCACGCGCCGTTGAACCAAATCGCATTTTTATACCAAAGTTTCCACCCCTCCTTTTTATCCCGGATACCGCTCCGCCACTGATCCCCCCTTAAGGGATTTATACGTATATATTCCCGCGCAATTTCATATGCTAGATGACATTTTGGAGGCAAAAACGACATCCTCAATATCCCACCCCTTTTTTTCATCAAGTTGACGCAATGAATTCAATTTTAAATTAAAAGAAACGGTTTGAAATGAATCAAAATAAGATTTCGAGCCTTACCTGTTTTTCATAAACTTGTCATACCCACTGAAAAACCTTTTAGGACGATAAACCAAAACTCGAATACTCCAAAATAAAAACCTTTAATCAATCCTGGATAAACCCAAGGGAACCTTCGACCGCATCCTGGCTCATAAAACCCAAGGGGACCTTCGACCGCATCCTGGATCATAAACCCAAGGGAACCTTCGACCGCATCCTGGATCATAAACCCAAGGGGACCTTCGACCGCATCCTGGATCATAAACCCAAGGGGACCTTCGACCGTATCCTGGATCATAAACCCAAGGGGACCTTCGACCGCATCCTGGATCATAAACCCAAGGGGACCTTCGACCGTATCCTGGATCATAAACCCAAGGGGACCTTCGACCGCATCCTGGATCATAAACCCAAGGGGACCTTCGACCGCATCCTGGATCATAAACCCAAGGGGACCTTCGACCGCATCCTGGATCATAAACCCAAGGGGACCTTCGACCCCATCCAGGATAAACCCAAGGGGACCTTCGACCACATCCAGGATAAACCCAAGGGGACCTTCCACCGCATCCAGGATAAACCCAAGGGAACCTTCCACCGCATCCAGGATAAACCCAAGGGGACCTTCGACCGCATCCATGGATAAACCCAAGCGACCTTCGACCACATTCTGAATAAACCTTTCACCGCATCCAGGATAAACCCAAGGGGACCTTCGACCGCATCCATGGATAAACCCAAGCGACCTTCGACCGCATCCATGGATAAACCCAAGCGACCTTCGACCACATTCTGAATAAACCTTTCACAAATTCCAAATAACCTCATATAGATATTGACCGATCTTGAATAACCAAATAAAGATCTTTGTCCTATCTTGGCTAAACCCTTCCAAGGACCCTTCACAAAGCGCTAGTTTTCATTGTAAGTAACCCCAACTAAATAAGTCATCTCCCCTTCAAGAAGACACTCTTCTGGAAGGAGGGACAGTAGTCCGTTCCGTTTCCCAATCAGAACCAATAGAAAACGTTTTACATCCAAGCCCCTCTCTTAAAGATAGTGGCACCATTAAGTCGTTCAATTAGAGTTGCACTGCCTCGATGAAAATGGCGGGGGGAAGGGGTCGAAAACGAGAAACCAGAAGTCTTCTCCGCTCTTTCGGAGGCACTGGGAGGCAGAGATTTTTTGCTCGTCTAGGGTGCATGGAAAACAATTGCCAATAGAGGAAGTCCCTAATCGGAGGAGCGTAGAAAGAAAGGCCTGAAGGGGAAAAGAGGAGGTATAAGGGTGGTTGAGGTTTAACCACCGTCCAACGCACCCTAGCGGGGCGATGGGCTATTGAAAACCCAGTGAAATGAGGGGAAATGGGTGCCCGCTTTTCCGCGCCGTGAAGCCAGCTGTCCCAGACAAGTCACTTCTCACGACTTTATCCCCTACCCTACCCAGGCTCCCTTTCGCCAGTCATTGCGGGGATTCGAACCCCCCCCCCCCTCTGTACGACTCTCGAGGAGTGCCTCCCCGCGGAGAGAACAAGAATTAATATGCCCAAAGGAGAGTAGAGAGGAAAAGAGAATTAGGTGTTCAGAAATAACAAGATTAAGAAGATAGCAACACGATGATAATAAGAGAAGCGATTCGGGAACGACGCCATTACAGAAAGATACTAGACCCTTTAGATCTCGAGACGAACTAAATTATAACTTCTCCTTGTTTAGTTTAATTAATTAAACTTTTTTTAAGAGGCAAGAATAAACGGCAGAGCATATCCATTAAATGGAGCTGGTCAAAATAAAAAACATTTAAATGTTCACTCTGCTCGACAAGAGCCCCTTGAAAGTTGTCTTCATTTATACATTTCAAGCAAACTACGCTGACCAAGTGCCAACTAAGTCTGTGATAGACAAACTGACCGCCACACTGACCAGCGAAGCAAACACAAACCCGCTTTACTTCCGGTAGCTAAAACAAGTTCTTCCGGAACGTCACTCTTTAGTATAGTAAATGCTCCCTAAGAAGGCCTTGAGTACATTCGGTTTCAATACGCCGCCATATTTGAAAATGGCGACTAGAAACGTAACCAAACCTTCCTGGCGGTATAACATCGTAAAGAAAGTAGTATAGCTTCGCTTGTCCAGCATGTACGTGAAAACAGACCTTTCGGTTTAACTCCAATAAAAAAGTATCCACTCATGAAATATTTCACTGATTTATCGAATCTATGAAAAGATAGACACCCTCCATAAATCACCGGTAGAAGAAAAAAAATGGCCTTTCTACAGTATAAAAGGGTTAACAATACCCGGAAAACCAAACTGGACATTTATCAATGACCCTAGCACTGGAAAAAGGCTGCGAAATCTAGTAAAGATGGAGAAATAACCCACATATACGTTTTCTCCTTTCCATAAAAGCGAGTAAATTCTTCTGCGGCTGAATTTTTAAAACCACCAATATATTCTCAGCCAAATATCATATGATATGAACTCGATTCGAACCGGGGAGGGGGAGGGGAGAGCCGAGGCTTACGCGCCATTTACTCCAAAAGATGGAAAGTATATGGATAAAAGCCCCCAAAAAGAGGGGATCGGAAATTTTTACATTATATTTCAGGCTGGACCCTATAACGTCGTTTGCAAAAAGGGTTGCTTGCAGACTACACTCTCCGTACCCAAAATCCCTTTAAAAAAGACTATTGGCCATTGGAACGGAAGTGGGGAGGGTCAGGCTTGTCAGCGGCCTCTGGTTTCGAGCGGAAAGGGTCATTTCTTATCCAGATTAATGGTCGCCAATGTCAATAAAAATTTTTGAAACTTTATTTCTCTTTCGAAAGGATCGCTCTAAGCCTTGGTTTCGAATCACAGCGTGATTGTGCTGAGCTCCCAGCTTGGGTTAAAGGCTAAAAGACAATTGGAAGGAGTTAGGAGATGGTATAGAAACTTTCAAATTCGCCTTGTGCCTAATTAGAGCGCGAGGCACCCAGTCTTTTAAAGGGCACGAGGAATACAAGTCCCACCTTGGCACAAAGTAACGGGGATGTTCTTTGGGCGATTTTGAGGCGAAAATGTTCAATGCCATTTTGCTGTCCGGGCATTGTTTACAGTTATGATTTGAGTTATTTGAATTTTTTTAAAGAAACTTCAAGAAGGGATATCTAGTTTACTAGGGAGAAGGTATAAGATGCCCGAGTATTCGCGCGCCATAGTCCCAGTCCCCCTTTCAAAATACAAGGGGGGACGTAAAAGGAGGCCGGGCTATTTCGCCTCTCCTCAGTCAGAAAATACGTAATTTTCCTTCATTCGCGTCGCGCTGACGTGAGTTTTCAAGAACCAATAAGATGCTGGTTGTAATTTAGAGGCGGGGATTAACTCCGGACCTACGTTTGGACTGGAGATAAGGCTGGAAATGTGGTTAATTTATACCTTCTCCCTAGTAAACTAGATATCGCTCCTTGGAACCTTCACAGTAAATTAAGTTCGACCTTTGGTAGAGTTCACAGTGTTACCAAATATCTAATAATTCTATAGGTAGCAATAATAAAATAATTAAAAAATTACTTAAAACTTTCCCTCTAAAAAAAATTATAAAATAAGTAAATTAATTACTAGCGTCAGCTTAATAAAAAACCCCAATCTTTTAACTGTGTACAAAAGAAGCCAGCTCATTTGTAACAATAATATAAAGCGGAATATTGACGTCAAGCTATAACAAGAGAATTTTCCAAGCGGAAACTTAAAACATTTTTGGGGAAAGCAAAAAGCGCCCGGAGGAAGCGAGCTAGGATCGGAGATTCTAAAAAGCTACTCGGTGAAAAGAGGGGGATATACATACGCTCATTTGAACCCATCCTATATATACAAGAGGGGCGCGTGTCAAAACTGTCGGAAAAAGCGGTGTTAATACCTATCCGACCACCATATAGCCCAGGCTCAAGCTCTATAGCTCTAGCTCTTCTTTTGGGCCCATCTACTAGAACGTTTATTTCCCCTCTGCTGTGTAACACTCGATACCTAATTAGGCTGGAGGATAAATAACCAAAATTCTCCATCATCTAGGGGGGGGGGCAAGGAGGGGGGCGAGGCAATCTGAGGGACCAGAGGCTCCAGAGTGCGGAGCGGAACAAATAGGAAAAGACCCGATCGAGCGAAAATACTTTTTTATCCCTGCCATCGTGATTGTGAGCGTATAGATGCTTGGTAGGTTCTAGAATTCTAGCTATTTTTGGGAGCTGTGTTTAATCCTTTTATTTATAGTTAGAAAGGAAAGCACCGAAATCGCGTCCGATACGATGACAGTTATATTAAAAAACCCATGCAGAAGTCAAACGATTTTTGTCATTTTCGGGGCAAAACTTCTCTTCTTATACTATGAACTGAAACTAATTGATAAACGGTTGGTTATTTTTTTTGGGGGGGGGGGGGTCGATAACAGTTTGGAAAAGGGATTAGACCAATACTTATTGCCAACGGAATAGAAAAAAAATCAATATACTAAACTTGCTGGAGACTTACCTAACTCAATGGATAATTAGAAATAATTAAGACGTCTTTAGATTTCAACAGTATAGCTATCAATTTTCATCTAATGAGTAATTACGGATTTAATTAAAAATAAGGGGTCAACCATTGAAAGTTAATAATATAAATGAATTGAAGGACAGAATTCAAGTCACTTAGGCTAATTGGTTATATATTGAAATAACAACTAAAATAATTCGGAAACAAGTTGATTAAGACATGTTTTGCCCCTGGCTATTTCTTATAGAAAAATTGGGGTCATTTTTACTACTTAATGGTTGCGTTTATACTTAACTTTCATGGGGGCGTAGCTCAGATGGTAGAGCGCTCGCTTAGCATGTGAGAGGTACGGGGATCGATGCCCCGCGCCTCCAAACCTCTAATTTTTACTTAATTTTAATTTAAATCGATTAAAAATTGGTTTTTTTTCCAAATATTTAAATAATTAAAAAAATTTAAAAATAGCATATATTAAATCTAAATCCGTAAGTTCTTAAAATCCTTAATTTATTATATGGGAAGTTTATTTAAGTTATAGATATTTTGCTACTTTTTATGTTGGACGCCTTGGACAGCGGTCAGATTTTACAGCTCTTGCATAACATGCGAGAGAATCGATGTCTCCACTCCATATTTTTTTTAAATTTCACTAAGTTAATAAATGTAAAGCACCTATCAAACATTTGAAAAACTTCCCACCATATGGCGGTTTAAAATAAATTTCAAAGAGTTAGAAGGAAATAGATAAGCTTTGGAAAACAAGTTTGTTAAGTCGCTATAATATAGCCCCTGGCTATGTATCTAAGAAATTGGGGTCACTTTCTCGTTGAAAATGATGGCGTTGTCTTATGAACACCATGGGGGCGTAGCTCAGATGGTAGAGCGCTCGCTTAGCATGTGAGAGGTACGGGGATCGATGCCCCGCGCCTCCAAACCTCTAATTTTTATTGAATTTTAATTAAAATTAATTTAAAAAAATAGTTAAATATTGATATATTTTTTAAATAAATTCACAAGGTACTGGGTGCCCATTAAACTTTTCACTGCGTCTCACTTTATTAAAACTTGTTTTAAAACACTTGGAAAAATAAGTTGGTTAAGACCAGTATAAAGTTTCGCTTCGGGCTAACCCATGAAAATGGGTCATTTCTGAGATTTCTAAGGACAAATTTCGGGTATATAAAACAGGGTGCCATGGTCTTAACATGGGGGCGTAGCTCAGATGGTAGAGCGCTCGCTTAGCATGTGAGAGGTACGGGGATCGATGCCCCGCGCCTCCAAACTTCCAATTTTTACTTAATTAATAATAAAATTAATTTTAAAAAATAGTTAAATATTGCGATATTTTTAGAAATAAATTCACACGCACTGGGTTTACACAGGGATAGATTTAATTTTAGAAGTAGGAATGGAGAACAGAGTAATGCGGGCGCGCGTCAAAGTACCGGACCCACTTTCCAGGGACGGGGGGGGGGGTATGAAAGAAGAGGCGGGTCATAGCGACAGAGGTAAAAAGGAATTACATATTTTTCGCCGTCTCCGTTAGCAACGTCATCAAAACGTAGTTTAAGTGAGCCAATAAGAAGATTTAAAATTTTCATTACGTGTTGGAGGGAGGGGCTCTGGGCTATGAGTCGGACTGAAGTTAAAACTAACCGTTCTCCATTCCTACTTCTAAAACTAAATCTATCCCTGGTTTACATTAAACTTTTCACACCGTCTCACTAGTTTTAAACACTTGATCAAATAAGTTGGACAAGACTTGATCAAATAAGTTGGTCAAGACTTGATCAAATAAGTTGGTCAAGACTTGATCAAATAAGTTGGTCAAGACTTGATCAAATAAGTTGGTCAAGACTTGATCAAATAAGTTGGTCAAGACTTGATCAAATAAGTTGGTCAAGACTAGTATAAAGTTTCACCGTAGAGTAAACTTAGAATTTGGGTCATTTTTCCAAAAAGTTGTTATGTATACGACAAGATACGAAAAGTCGCGTAACCAAGATGCGTTTAGCTGGTGTTTCTTTCATTCAAACAAGGTTGTTTACATAATTTATAAGTCCCGCAAATAATATAACTTTTAAGCGTTGATTCTTTAAATTCTTAATTTGAATCATCTGTAATTACTGATTTAAATGATACCATACTGGTAACTAAATATCGTGCACCCTGCTCATTCCTAATTTTTTTTACACTTAGTTTCGTTTTGTAGGTTTGCAGTTTACCATACCTATATGTATGTCTTCATAGGCAAGTAAGTGTTGTTCTCATATGTCCACACTGAATTTTAACACCTTTTCTTTAGTTTAAACATTTAAAAAATTATAAATCGTAAAATAACCAGGTATATGATAAAATTTCATAAGATATTTTCATACAGTACCTATATATTTTTAAAAAATGGTTTCGAAATAAACGCATTAAACGCCCTGAAAATATACGAAAACTTCGTATAGGGAATAAAACGAAACTCAATAAAGAGCGGTATGGTGCGAGGGATGAGGTGGGAAGGGAAATAAGGGTAAATTTCTTCGAAAATAGCTTTTGAATCAAATATTCAATTTTTGCGGGATAGGATCGAGAGACCACAAAAGCATTTCAATATATAAAGAGAAAAATATATCAGAATGCGCGCCGAGAGAGTTGGTTTTGGTTATTAGCCCCTAAATCACTCGGTCATAAAAAAAATTCCGATTCGGGAAATTTCAATTTCTCGCTCTTTAAAAAAGAGCGTTGAAAAGATGAAACAAGATCGGAAAGGCAACTCCGAATACTTAGGAAGTTAATAATTCGCGAAATATTCGCTAGAAGTTGAATGTTATAACAGCTTGGGACCCTTGGTGGCATGGTCCATCTATTAAAGCAGAGAGAATATGGCAAAGAGGAGTAGAAGCTAAAGATAACACCAGAAGTGAGATGAGACTAGAAGTATTGAGCTAACCAAATTCTTCACTTGGCGTAAGTGAATATTCTTGATAATACACAAACGGTTGGCCCTCTGCTGGCGATTGAAGCGGCATAAAATCCTAAAATTTGTTCACTAGTGCCAGGATCCATCACCAATGCTAGAGCCCTTCACTTCTAGTCTCATCTCACTTCTGATAACACTAATGGCAACATTGTTTAAACCATAAAGAGACATCGCGAATAGTGGAGCTACTGGGACGTGACGTCTATATTGGTAGTCAATGGTATGAGCTGATGACTTAAAATATGGTCGCCACAACCAAGGTAAGAGATAGGAGGGTGGGACGTCAATGGAAAGTTTGTGGTAGCAGACTATACCCATTTAAGAAAAGTTCACATAGTTTTCAAAAACTCGAAGGTGCTTTTTTATAATTAATTCCTTGGCAAGGCATAATTTTTATTCCTTTTGATATATTTTTCTAATCAAAGTCGAATAGACAAACTTATCCTCGAAACCCTTAACGATCTTTCCTCATAAACAAACATTGAAGCGTCATGCAGTTACCACGTTTCAAAAGTCAACAAAACAATACCCAAAATATCTCGTTTCCCAGGGCGATAAAAATTCAATAATTTTTTTCTCTTTTTCCGAATGGTGATGGTATAGAAATGGAAAGAGTAGTGAGTGCATGGTGATTCCATTAGGAGCCGTTAGATGGCATTGTCTATAAGTCTTTAAAGAGGCGCGTCGGCGGGGCACGCGCCCACCCGACCGACCGTGCACGATTCGCGCGGTGGCGAGAATATTGGATCTTCACGGGGGTTGGGTTACTTTAGTATAGGGAGAAAGTCATCGAGATGCCTCGAGAACATTTCAATATTGAAATGAGGCTAGCTCGAGCGGTGCAGGCGGCTGCGAAGGCGGCGGCTGGCGACATATTCGGCTAACGACCTAGAGCCCAAGCTCTCCACTCACTAAAGCTTTAGGAAGCTCGCATCAATATGTAAACTAGATCCTTAAAATACCCCCTATATACGTATCTCCTTTTTCGCTTTCTTTTTTTTTCCATTTCAAATCTCTCCATTCTTTATTGTCGAATTGGTCCACCCCCATCTCTCCTCTCCTCTCCAAGAGAAAATCTCTTACTACAATATAAAAATTTTGCGACTGAAGTGTTCCTAGCTGTTAAATAGTTTAAATTAGGTTCTCATTTTGAAAAGCGGGTCTATATACTTCGATGGTATGTTAATTTAACATAAACGACCTCGAGTATTGCGGCAATGATAGTCGACCGTTTATTTGCAAGGATGATCGAATTATCATAAAATTTAATATTAATGGCTTTTTATATGCAATCTTAATTAGACTTATATTATGGAGCGAAAATTAATGATTACTAAGATTAAAAAAAATACTTAAAAATTAACATTTACTCAAATTGGATTCATTTTGTAGAGTGGATAATTCTCTATGTACAAGATGAGGTTTCAAAAAATATTCCGAATAAGAATATATACGCCTCTCTTGAAATCATTTTAAAGAAAAGTAAATGGTCGATTTGCAAATGGGCAGGGAGGAGTTAAGGGGTTAGCTAAAGCGATGGAGAATTTGAACTCCATTAGCCTCCTCGTTTCTTTCCCATTACAGGGCTTTTAAAAAGGCGCTTGGGCACTGGCCCCGCCAGCCCACCCGCTCTAATCAGGCGGCTGCCTAATGGCCCTGAAATTTTTCACTCCAAAAACCCGACCAAAATGAGCCATCGACGAACTTCGGTGCAGTCGCTCGTTTTCCCGCCAAAAAACATTACCCTGAACGAGAAATCAAGACTTTTCCCGCCTTTTTCTCCCTCGTGCCTTCCCGCCACCCTTTTTAAAGGGTAGCTTTAAATCGCAGTTATTAACCACACTTACAGAAACACTTTGGCATTTCCAAAAACGAATTAAGGTTATAAAAAACTAACTTAAAATGACGATACCATGTAGTGCGATTTCACCCTGCACCCCCAAACGGTTTTTATAGTAAAAGATATACAACCGAATATATTTAGGTATAAATTGTAATATTAGAGATAAAGTTATTTGAGTTTTCATATAATGTATGACCAGAATAATTGTAGAGACATTTCTTAACCTCTCTAATCTTACAAACCTGATATAATAGGACAGATATAAACCTAATACAGATTGCACTAAAGATCAAATCACCGTTAACACGAAGCAAGCAACTCCGCACACTAATTACCTACCCCAAAAATCACCCAATCATTTACATTCGTAGCTATCACGAAAATATATATATACACCAAGAGAGAGATATAGAGATAAAGTACTAGCCGACATGAAAACCGTCTGCTTAAACTCCATTATCGCTTCCGCCAAACCAACCAATGCTCCCTCTTTCAAATTAGGGAGGAAGAGAGCTGGGTACAAGCGGCAATTAGAGATGAGTGAAAACTTCTTTCTCGCAACTTGGGAGAGAGCGGCAAGCGAATTTGCAATTGGGTCCAATGGATATCCCTTCCCTAGACTTTGAGCTTTGTCGTTAGATGTCAAACGCAGTCTTTTTATATCAGAGAACCCTCTCCGCGCGGTTTCATTCCCTCCCTTTTCCAAAAAGGAAACTCCATCCTTTTCTTTTACCCCGTCTCTCTCTCTCTCCTCTTCCAAAGCTCATCACAAACATATCCACTTCCCTAGACCCATTTGAAACTTGTAATTTCAGAGTATAACTTCAGACATAGCCCAATAATGCGTAAGTACCGTAAGGGATTGTCTAAATACTGAATGTCTGAACTCCTGAAACAGATTTCTTACTATACGCGCCGAGGATTGAGAGGTTAACTAACACGCAGCGCCTCTAGCGGACTGAATTTAAAACTCTTGGCGGGAAGTTCGCGAATGGTAGATTGGCAGTTTAAAAATGGGGAGCGCTACAATTATAAAATACGTCGCATTTTTAGCATTAGAAGGTTTACAAAATTATTTTAGGGATTCTAATCGTCGAAAAGTCTAAAATCTAACGTAAGAAATGTTTGTAAACCAAACGAAGTTAATACCGAAGGCTCAGGGAAACTCCTGTAACTAAGCAAGTTTATGATATTACCATCAATGTAAGTGTTCAAATTAAAGGAAAAGTTCAGGGTACCTAACATTAGACCTCAAATTAACGGCCTCGTTTAGAAGATATCGAAATGATTGATAAAAAAAATTATAATTTCCCTAATTACGATTAAAATCCAATTAATTGACCCAAAAATTGAATAGAGGAGCCGCGCCATTTTTTAAAGTCACGTGATAAACTCGCACACACGCCGTTATTGGCCAAATGGCTAGCGAATAGGAAAGTTAGATTTCTCTACTGCAGACGACGATATTTATTGATATATTCAAGGTTGACTTTCAGCATAGCCCACTCGATCACGCGCATCACGACGCAAGCTGCTCGCGCTATAGAAGCCCGTTCAATCGGCCAAAAAGTGTAACTTTTGGGTTCTTGGCGAGAAATTCGAAGTCAGCGAAAATTAACATTAAGTTCTATGGGATGAGGAAGGTTTTTTGGCCAGATCCTCTGTCCTATTGATCGAAATGACCTGAAATTTCAATGAGACGTGTGTTTTGACGTGTTTTATTAATCTTAAAAGGATTCAAGCTTCTAGAGTGGAAAGGTTTTTTTAAAAAAATTATTTTCATAGCCAAAATGATGGGTTCAGTGCTAAGACTGAATATATCTTCAGATCTACTGGTCCAAATGTCCTGAAATTTTAATGAGAGGTGTGTTAAAATCTATTATATTATATTAAAAAAATCATTGACCTTTTGAACCAATTTTCTATGATTTGTAAACATGCATAGAGGCAGATGTCTCGAAAACCCTTGGCGATTTTTAATTGTTATTCTTACTTGTTGGGCGGGGCATTTAAAAGATTAATCGATTAAAATATAAAGTATATCGTCAAAATAAGAAAAGTTGACAAATGCTAAAACAAAGCTTCAAAACTAAGATCAAGCACCACTCAAGAAGCTTCAGAATGTCTTTGAACAAGCATAGGATCGCTGCGAGGAAGCTTTTTCTTCTTGGACCTCTTTGACAATTAATTATAATTTAAAACTATCTCTCCACTATATCTTTGTTTTTTACCAACTGCAACTGGTATTATGATAATTTTCACCAACCCTTTTCAGTTCGTTTCTTAATCATGATTTTTCTATGCTTAATTTTTGGTTTTTGTAAAATATGTGATATTTGCAATAAATACATTTTTGAACTAAAATTGCGTTTTGGCAGAAAAACAGGGGTTCTTCTGAACTTTTCCAAATAAGGTGTGTTTTAGGTTTTAGGGCCTATAATTTTGTTTAATTCTACGATTTTTAGCGTAATGTTTAAGCAATACGTTTAATCTTGGAAAGGGAGTGAAAGTTAAATTATTTTAACACACCTCTCATTAAATTTTCAGGACATTTGGGCCAGTAGATCCAAAGATATAGTGCATTAAGTTCTTAATTTACAATTATGACATTGGAAATTAATTTTTATTGAAATAATTATCCACTCTAAAAGCTTGAATCCTTTTTAATATAATAGAAACGACTGTAACACACCTCTCATTAAGATTTCAGGACATTTGGACCTGTAGATCTGAAGATATATTCAGTCTTAGCACTGAACCAATCATATTGGCTATGAAAATATTTTTTTTTTTAAAAAGCTATCCACTCTAGAAGCTTGAATCCTTTTAAGATTAATAAAACACGTCAAAACACACGTCTCATTGAAATTTCAGGTCATTTCGATCAACAGGACAGAGGATCTGGCCAAAAAACCTTCCTCATCCCATAGAACTTAATGTTAATTTTCGCTGACTTCGAATTTCTCGCCAAGAACCCAAAAGTTACACTTTTTGGCCGATTGAACGGGCTTCTATAGCGCGAGCAGCTTGCGTCGTGATGCGCGTGATCGAGTGGGCTATGCTGAAAGTCAACCTTGAATATATCAATAAATATCGTCGTCTGCAGTAGAGAAATCTAACTTTCCTATTCGCTAGCCATTTGGCCAATAACGGCGTGTGTGCGAGTTTATCACGTGACTTTAAAAAATGGCGCGGCTCCTCTATTCAATTTTTGGGTCAATTAATTGGATTTTAATCGTAATTAGGGAAATTATAATTTTTTTTATCAATCATTTCGATATCTTCTAAACGAGGCCGTTAATTTGAGGTCTAATGTTAGGTACCCTGAACTTTTCCTTTAAATAAATATGTTTATATTGCAAGTTAATTAAATTAAGTGCTTCCATTTTTGAGGTTAACTGTACCTATTTACATCTCGTAGGCGTTGTGTACATTTAATTTGGGTGTTGGGATTACATAAGATAATGGCTAAAAACTTACTTTTTCTCTTTAAGCGCGTTAATTCATTCTTTTCTTTTAATACAATGAATTCTAGAACTTCGAAAATGGGTAAAATTTCTCCCCTTCTGGGGAATTTCAGTAATAATTTCCACAAGTAACTTCATAACAACCCTATGCTTCATTTAAAGACGCGGTCATTTTCCCGCCAATTTGTTCTTCTAAATTCCGCTAGGTGGCGAACGCGGCGCCTCGCTCGGCGCGTATATGCCTTTAAATGTCTGAACCATTTTGGTAAATTACTGAAAACTAAATACTCTGAAAGTGTTATAAGCGACAGTCCATGAGACTGCTGCGCCACTGGAGCTTCGTTTAACAGTTACCCCTACAAACAGAAGGCATGGCCTACTTGATCTTCAATCAAGCTGGAGTCGTGTAAGGCATAAGATGATGATCACAGTAGGCGATGGTTTCTATTTCCGACAAATCAAATATCGCAGGAGAGTGATGGGTTTAAACTTTAGGTCATATCTTAAATCATGCATGACACTATTTCAGTTGTTTTAATCGATAATTTTTGACTCAAATGTCATAAAGAGGTAGACCTACACTTTTCGATTTTAAGGCCTATAAAAAATAATATTTCTGAGAAAAATATTCCTTGATAAAGTGCATGCAGCTCTCGCGACATTCAGGTGGGAAAACTAATTTTTAAAAATGACTTCTCTCTAGCATATATATACGTAACGTGTTTGGAAAAATTATTACCATTTATTATTTAAAATTAAGTACTTTTCCCGTTTTCCGAAATTAAAACTTTTGAAATATATGGTTCTCCGATGATGGTTGAAATAATTTTTGCCTTGCGTGGAATTGGAAAAAGGTGGTTATTAATGTGGCATGGAATTATACGAGTATAGAAGTTTCTTCCTGGACCCGTTAATTAATATTAGGAAAAGTGGGTGCCCCCCTCCTAGCCCCCTAGCCCCCCCCCCACGGTTCAGTTTGCATCCATTTGGAAAATTTGTCGCCATAGCATCGCCTGAATTCGTTTTTATATTATCGGAGCTCGACTTATTTTGCTAGTTATAATTTCTGGCTTGAATATGCGAAGATAATACCATAGAGAACTAATCCAGGAGGAAGAGAAACGTGCATGGTAAAGAGTAATGTGGAAAAAAGGCGCAAGAGGTATTTGTTCTGGTACTTCAGTATACGACACCTCTTGACATAGCGACACATTCTCTATAGCTAACTGCTGGAAGAACTGCGTCATGGGAAGCCAAGGCCCAAGTCCACCTCTTAATAAATGTTTCCCAATGGCCGGGTTTGGCCGCACATGAATCATAGAAAAATATTTTGGAAGTGGGTGTAAATGAGTGGAAATGGCAAAATATTGGTATATCCTTTATCATTTTTCTTCAATGAATAATCGTATTTTTGTAACAAAGTTTTACGATTTTGTACAGTACCAAAAATTCCCCTTCTCTTATAGGCTCTTAGCCTTCCTGCTTCTGATAGCGTTGAAATATTTTTAAAATCCACGCCATTATTATCCAATACAATTTTGCGCCCTTATCATAGATGGCGCTACAAAAGACCTTTTTTCTTCTAGATAAGCGCCATCTTAAGGTCTGGTTTTGAGTAAAGTATCGTATTCATCAAAATTAAAGCCGGGGATGGATATAGCCGAGGTGTTTTATCGAAAAGGTCTACCGGAGACTCACCCTACAGCTGCCGTTGACAGGCCAGGCTGATGAATGGAAAAACGCGACGACGCTATTATTTAAGGGTGGTCGTCGGCCCCCTTCTGGCTTTCTTGCCGCGCGTTGCCTAAAGCTACTATTACCGCCCAAGTGTATATATAGGACATTTGGCCATAGGGATGGGTGCGGTGGCTAGTATGGGGCGAAAACTTCTTACACCATCTCAGGAAGGAGTGTGGTGTGGTGTGGCGGACCATAGTGGGTGCAGGGGGTATATCGGTTTCTTGAGTGGCCGCTATTTAAGCATGGCTTTGTCGGAAAAAGTCCTTTACTAGCTGCTCCTAGCTCTCTTTAACCATAGCGTCTGTACCTTCCCTCACCCTCTCCACCCCAATTCCCGGAATATCGGTCCTGATTTCATTGGAGCCTGGCAGTCTGACCTTGTCATATTTTGAAAAAATAATCATCTAAACGATAGACTGCAATTGCAGGAAGTGACGTAATAAACCGGATGAAGATTAAAGAGATAAGATTAAATAAAAACTGTTCTTGACTCAGGTTGCTTAATCTCTCCATTAGCCAAATGTACGTTCCAATGTTAAGACTAATTAAGTTTTGTAAATATTTCAGGGTTAATGATAATTTCCATTAAAAAGTTAATTAAGAAAGATGTCGGCATAGTATCCGGTTTAATGAATTTTTGGCAAGTGTTCGAACCCTCGTCAGGCATTCACAGAAACCACGCGGATAATTAAAAACTCCTAATTAAATAAATAATCGAGGAAAGCTTATGAAAACATGAAAAGAATACGGAAATAGAAAGAAATTGTTAATATTCCCTGAATGTTGGGTCTTTTCTCGAATAAAAGCAATACGAATAAAGCCCTGACGGAATCGAGCAGCGAGCAGCACCGGGGTGAACTACACTTTTATTCCGAACACACTAAAGTCTAGAAAACGGGAGCCTTCCTTATCCTCGACACCACCACCAGATGTCTCTAAAAGAGACAGCCTTGGCCCATCAAAGCACCATTAAGGGGGTACAGCCCCTCGCGTGAAAATAGGGGGGTTGCGGATTTTGGCGCGAATTCTCGGGGATGACCTATCACCTCCTACACACCATGACACAACAATGAAGGAGATGCTAAGCCTCGGCGACGGTTCACTGTCTCAAGGATCGTTCCCATCCCATGGTTCTACCCAAAAGAGGAGGAGGGAGAAATAGGTATACAGGTTGGCGCAGAAACGCGCGGCGTGACCAGGTTGCTCGCCTAACACACCATCATTCGCTCATTAGCAACCATTGTGAACCTTAAGGGGGAAGGAAGATAGCCGAGGCTTAGCTCCAATCTCTTCAAACCCACCCTTTTCTCTCCACGACAAGACCGCCCGCTCATTGTTTTAAACTTTAGCCGACTCCATTGTTCTAGCATTACCCAAAAGGCAAGAATCCGCTACTGGAAGAGCTACCCAGAACCCAGGGAACCCAGGATATCGGTTTGATACCAAAATTTATACGGAAGGAAGAAAGCTACATCGCTTTGCCCTATTCCCCCCCCCCCTCATCACCAAAAGGATCATGGGATAGGATAGAAAAGAGGGAGGGTGTCGTATGAACATGGAGGATGGAGATTGTCTACAATAGGATGTGTTTTTACATTATTTTCATTGCTATTAAATTAGTTTTGTTTGGCTATGTAATAAAAAATATAATACAGAAAAGCCAACTTACAGGGGTCCAAGTTTCTATGTTATTTCCCATAGCCCCTGTAGAAATGTTTTACCCGGCGAACACCGGTGCTTGGGGGAAAGCTACCCACCAGGCGCTTAGTCGAAAAATTGGTTTATGAAATAAAATGTAAATACTTAATATTTTCTTGAAATAACCCTTCCTTTAGAACATAAGAGTTTAAGATGAAATTAAATTCAACTTCGTAAATAAAATATCTTTTATAAAACTGCATAATAAATCATAGCGAGAAACTCTAAGCATTTGAACTTTCGGTAAAAATCGCTTCCAGGGTACAAACTTCGTATTATTCTTAGCTGAAGAGAAACTTTTCTTGTTTCAGCTGGATTTTGAGTGAAAGGGGAGGGGCAAGATGTTTAGCGGCGTCTCGCTATAGCTCGAGCTGTAACAGTTTTAAAAGCGAATTTCCCGTTCGTCCATCCCTCTTAGCTTAAAACTCCCCAAAGACAAACGACAGCACCTGGCAGATTGATTTGTCGATAATACTTTTAAAGAGGACTTGATAGGCGCTGCCCGTCAAGGGTGCTCCGTTCTTGAGCCTGCTCTCCCGAGCCATAGATGGATGGATGGGGGTGGATGCTATAGGAGAAAATATATATTGGAGGATACTTTTAAAGCGGAAAAAGTTTTGAACTTTCGCATCGTACGCGACGCGACCATCACAGTAATGAGTTTTAAAAATTTTATACCAAGCTTAGGGGGATCTCTAGAGTGAACACCCTGACCCCCCCTCTCCTTCGAAATCTTTGCATTATACATAGAAGACGTCGCAAAGATGGGAAGTTTTTTTTTTCAGCATTTTTTTTATTTTGAGTGATGCCTCTATGTTCTTTAAAAATTCAGAGAGAAGGGGTTTGGGCTGCAGTTTTCTGAATGAATTTTTAATATAGTTGAATTTAATTTAGGGGGTGGTGATTAATCAGGTCCTAATTTTCACTGGGGTTAGGAATGTTTATTTTTATTTATTTATTTTTTAAGTGATGAAGTCACTGGTTTTTCATAAGATTTATAAGATTTCTAAACCAAAATATTGTTATTTGTTTTCAAACGCTTGTGTATTACAAGACGTATTAGCCTTCAATGGTCTTCAATCTATTATTATTATTAGTGAGTAGGGGGGGCTCGCGCCCTAGCACCGATGCCACAGGCATATTGTGCACCCTCGTGTTCAGGCCTTGAATAGACCCGTGGCCACAGCGTAGCGAAGAATTCGCTCCACCGTTCAATCTAAGAACATAAGTGTACTTATTGCGTATATTGGTAAAGTAAAGCTAATTACTTCACCACATGTGTGGGCATGGCTATTCCCATGTTTCAGGTGACAATCAATGTTAGGGAGCCCATATCTCTATGTAACTAAATGTTAAAAACCCCATGCTTATTTGATACACTTCCAACTCAGTTTGACCATAATAACACACCCTTTAAATTTAAAACAGACTTATCAGAAACACCCTGTACACTAAAAAGAAAGAATTATTAAAATTATCCATACATGTTTTGACCTTGTAAAAAGGGGCGTCCTCAAAACAAGAGAGGCATAAAACTAACACCGTTCAGAACATAACACGTTTCTTATTAAAAAGCTCCATAAAAATTATAAAACCAGTTTTATAATTGTAATAAATCTGAATCCAATTTTTAATTTTCACACCCCATGTAGATAGACCGTAAAATAAAATATGAGAAAAAAAACTGACCTGTTATAACTGAACCTTCTTAAAAATATTATATAATAACAAAGAAGAATTGAAAAAGAAAATGTGCTTTCCCCCACCTAAATATAGTAAACTATAATTAATTCTAAAGCTAGTTAAGACAAACGCGAGGCTGCTGCATGCTGCAATAAGCGCATCTACAATTTTAATGAAAAGGAAGCTTGAAATATATTTTTTTTTGGGTATAAATCGCCGTAGGCAGAAACATGATCAGTCTTATACATGGCGAAAAAAAAAATAAAAAAAAAACCTTAATAATGTTGTCAGAATTTTTATATTTTGTTATCAAGCCTCTTTATCTAATATGTCTTCCCCTTATATATTACGCTATAGTATTTAATTTCTTATGGCAAGAATTGAAGATCTATTCCACACCCCATCACGATGATGCTAAACGCGGTACTGCCAGAGCTAGAGCTTAGAATTATAAAGGCTTTCATGCCATGCTTTATATGTAATATATTTTTTCGGCTGCAATTATATATGGTTATAATAATTAGAGGTTTATAATTATAATGTGCATGTGGTGCGGTGTGGTGTGGTCGAGTTGAATTTCTTAAAATTTAGCAACTAAATTTGGCGAATAATGATTTAAATTTTATCAATACTCCCGTTGAAGATAAACTAGTTTGTTATTTCCAAGTTAAAAAATTGCTTAATTTATGCCTAGATCTTGAACAAAGGTCAAAAATTGAAGTTTACCCCATAAATCGCGAGGTTACTAAGGGCCTTACATGGAAAAATACCTTTTAATTGATTTCCTACGATTTATTTCGATAGAAAATAGCATTTAAACTAACGTTGATAATCTAGTTATTTAATACTTTGGTAGGGACATATAACATTTGATAAAAACAGGTTTTCCTATACTACTGTAAACATCTGCTCTGTATAAGGAATTGCATGACATAGTGCAAATTTCATCAAACAGTCTGAGGCGAGCTCTAACGCCCGACTGTTCTCTGGACTGAAATCTCAATCTCAATTCAGGGAAACGCAACCGCGAATGTACAAAGATGGATAGGATAGGTGGGCAGTTTAAACAAGGAAGGAGAAATGAGAGAGAGAAAACGGATAGAGAGATAAAGCTCGGTGGTATTTAAGGGGGGGGATCGAGCCTGGAAGAGCGAAACTCCGAACTCGGCAAAATGGGCGGGAGTCGCGCATAATACGGCCTAGCCCGCAATTTCCTCCAACCAATGAGACGTTGACCCGCGAAAACGTCGAGTTTCAACCCCCCTTCCTTACATTTTGCCGCGGGTCTTACATTCATAGGGAGTTTTGGGTGCGAATCACGCGGGCCTTTTTTATAATAGAGGTTTCCTTCCTATTTTATTTTCTCCCGATGGCCGATGGTGGCGCGCGCTTACGGATCTTCTTACACTTTATTTCCCGCCAAATACGAGAAGATGGAGAAGCGCTGGCGGGCGCGTGCGGAAAGGAGCGAGAGAGGAGGAGAGAGAGTGGATAGCGCGCGCTAGAAAAAGAGCGGAAAATAAAATCATCCCCATGATCCGTAGTAGTAGGTATAGTGACGATATAAACGGGAGAGTTTCATCGCGTTCAGTGAGTGGTCCGGTCAAAAGTATATTTTTATCGCGCCCAATGCAGACTAGAGACTAGAGCATCGGGAAAAATCAGAAGCTCCGGAGGAAAAGCGATATAACTGATCCAGCGCGCGAGAGCCGAGAGAGAGAGAAAAAGACCAAGGGGGTTGGGATATTTTCTATCCAGCATCTTTTAGGGGCCAAGGGGGCGCGCGGTGAGAAAACCGATGACGATAATAGCGTTAAAAGACGAGGCGAGACTGTTAAGGTACCCCCCACCATCATCATCGGCCGTCGCAGCCACTAAAAGGGGGAGGAATCGGTCCAGACAAGGGGGGAGTGTAAATATCCATCGGAAAAGGGGGTCGGAATAAACACCGCATCCCATTTTGAATTTTCCTATCGTACGATATCGTAAAGGTATCTAGTTTCAGTGGTAGTGTGACATGGTGCGACGAAAAAGCTTAAACAACGATGTGCAGAATGATTCTCATTAAGCTATTATAAGACGCGTGTATAATTCATAGCCTTTTCCTATTTACGGATGGTCAGACTTAAATACCCCTTTTATAAGACGGATTCGAAATAAGACGGACCCAAGGCGGACACGTCCGGATGAAGGTTTCACTAAGTCCTCCACTCTTATCGGAGGCGATACCGGCCGCGTGGAACTATCACCAACACGGGCAAGTTATGTATCCGGCCCAAGCCTACCCGCAAGCCGCGACCTTCCTTAGATGTCCCAGCGGCGGTCCCCCTCCTTTACATCCGGCCTCCTCGGGACCGGGTAACCCGTCACCCGCCACTAGTCCTCCCGCATCCGGGACGGGTACGCCGGGTACCCCTCCAGTTTCTACGTCGTCTTCGTTCCTGGTTGAAAACTTACTACGGGACCGGGCAGCTACCCTTTTAGCCCGGCCCGTACCCTTTAACGCCACCGGAGGAGGTAGCGGCAATTGTCCGGATTGCTGCGGCTCTTGTTCCCATCGGGATCAGCAGCCTCCTTCGACGGGAGGATCGTCTTCGCCGTCGAGTCCTCGAAGGACACCGCCGAACGCGAACGTAGCTGCCGCGGCAGCCGCCGCGATTATGGCCGGAATGCCCGCTAATAACAACGCGATGAACAACAATAATAATAGTAATAAACTACACCCGAGATCGTCCCCGGATGAAAATATCAGTGGAGGGACCAACGTCGGACCTTTTCTCAAATTTGGGGTCAGTGCCATATTGGCCGCTGACAATAGGAGCAGCTATTTTAACAGCAAACCGCACGTGATTATGTCCAGCGCCGGTAAGTACAAACCCCCTTTTTTGGTCCCCACATTAAATACGCGATGCAATGTAACTTAATAACTTAAGAGGCAATCAATTAAGCTTTGTTGATACAAGTCGTTTCAACTATCCGTTAATTAAAGCATCCCTACCGCCAAAACAAATTAAGTCTTTATAAAGATTGAATTTCTCCATTAAATTAAATAACGTTTGAAAAGATACCGACGGAACCTTTTAAAATGTCATTAGTAAATTAAAACATTTGTTATTATAACAAAATGAGACTAAAATCTAGATGGCCCAGGCATGGTTCGAAATAACCCAGCCCACATGGTTTTATTGGGTTTCTGCATTTAGCAGTTGCGTGAATTATTGTAATAATAATTTAAAAGTCTCTGATTAATTAAAATAACCATTAAATGTTTTGTCAAAATGATAAATACTAAACTTTTGAAGTTCAAACAATAAAATCAGCTTAAATGTCTTTAAAAAGGAGCGATTTTAGCATTGAAATTAATCGAAATAGAATATTTAATTTAGAGATATGTTTCATTGAGCTTTTTTTATAACGAATAAAACCCAATATAACCCATGGGTTTTTATGATCTGTGTTTTGGAACCCATATACTCTAATTTTACGATTTTATCACAGCAATTTAAATCTGAATTAAATTCCTAAAATATATTTCTTTGAGCTAAAGTTATGGGGTTTTATAGGTAAGCGCGTATCACGCGGTAAAACATTTCAAGATGAATAAATTAAGAATTAAATTAAGATCATGATACGATATTAATAAAAGACTTAAATTAAAATGAACATCCCCTCAGTACAAATCAGTACAAGTATCTCAACAAAAGAAGAAGCCGAAAAAAAGAGAAAGATTCATCCGGTATTCATATTGCATAGTACCATCTAATTTGTCACTAATAAATTGATTTTAAATCAAAAAGATTCGATGGACCTTTTTTTCTCTTATTGGACCCTTAAGGGTTTCTAATTTTTAAGCGTGCATGCATGCTTAAGACGCAGTTACACAAGCGCGGTCTTTAAAATCAACTTTTGATATAAAAAAGGCTATATTATATACCGATTTTTATTAGGGGAAGGGTAGGGGGAGGGGGGAGGGGGGGGTAAAACTATATAAATTTAAAAGGAATTACATATAAGCTATATTTTATTATCGCCACCGGGCGCTATATCTTCTCTAAATATACGGACAAATTATTTCATGAATTATGCATCAATTTCGCGACGATATAAAATAATATATATATTTTTTTTTACTCGCAAGTACATCGCCGATATTGAAACAAATTAATCTAATATAGAGATAATATAACGTTGTTGGAATAATAATTAAAACACATTTTTTTAGAACTTTTGGTAAATTATATGGGTTTATAGTAAAAACAATGAAATTGAATCAAAAACGATCAGAGTTGAAGCTTGATAAAGCAATTAAACTCATTCTAAAAACGCTCGTGGTTTCTTAAATTCGATACGTATAATAGGAGATATATTTGAGGTCAAAGATCACGCCATATAATATGGCAAAATTCAACCGAGACATTTTGGAGCGCTGCAGCATCTTTCAAGTAATTCTTTTAAACATAAACCAAATATTTAGATAGAATTGGCTATTTTGTAATTTTAATTCAAAATGTTTCCCTGTAAAACCTTCCAGTATTCAAAATACTGTTTCAACCGAGACATTTTGGCACGCTGCAGCATCTTTCGAGTAATTCTTTTAAACATTTAGATCGACTTGGCTATTTTGTAATTTAAATTCAAATTGTTTTCTATAAAACTTTGCAGTATTCAAAATTCTGATAAACGCAAGTACAATATGATAAGTTTCGAGCTCCACGCGTTCGTTTAGTTCTTGTTATTATAACTGGGATTCAGAGTTATTGAACTGTACAGGGTGGTAGAAAAAGGGGGCGCAGACAGAGAAGTACAGTGCTTTACTGTACTTAGTTACTACCATGCACCATTTTTGGAGCAATATCTATACATAGTTTAACACACATCTTTGATGATAAAATTTTCAATTTAATTAAACTTTTCCTAAAGGTGCGGATGTTAAAAAACTTAAAACGAATTTATTATCCACGCCTAAGTTGATACGTATCTCATTGCAATATTTTTTAAACTAACAAAAAAAAAAAAAAAAAAAAAAATCAGCCCACCTCATATAATTCGATCATAAAAACCCTGAAAATACCAACATGTCCATGAATCCATGAAATATCGGCATACCTCCCAAAATATGGATATAAATCAAGCAGTATTTAAAAAGTCGAATCCTTAAATACCATACCTTTAAAAAAGAAAACCACGCGGTAATTAACGCAACAAGAAACAGGGTACAAAATTAGTACGAAAGTTAAGCCTAAAACAAAATATAACCTTATAGCTGCTATATAAAACCCCGAAAATTTACGAGTGTCCAATTAAAATTCATTCCACCTGTAATTAATCCTATATATACGTAAGACCATGGAATAAATTTTTTTTTCTTTATATACGAGGTAACAAACTAAAAATAATTTTATATCGTATTAACTTCATCATAGTGTAATTTGAAGTGTATTAAATGGAAGATATAAAAGCTGCATAGTGTTTGGTACCATCCTTTCATGGAACAACTAAGGGAGATGGAAAGGGAGCCTAATGTTTAAACGCCCGTCCTCATCCAAAAGCACATGCTTTTTCGTTTCCCCCAACGGGAGGCATGGAAACGTTCGTGTGCACCGTTTTCACGCATCTATTTTATATGCTATTTAATTATCCGTCAGTATTTTAAGCTTTATAATTGAAATTTTTAGAGACCAAGGCTTAGAAAGAACACATTACGGAGGAACTGAGTAAGGACGGAAAAATCCTCGTGGATATTAATTGAAAGAAATTTACAATTTTAATTTCAAGTTAAAAGACATAAATAAAGCTTAAATGGTGAAACAGACCGCCAACTCTTACCGCGAGAAAACATCAACAACTAAGCCTTTGTGGCTGTGTAGGGCTTACATTTTTAATCTCACCTGAGACAGATAACTTCAGAGTAAATTTGAATGTATCTCAGGCTTTGGTATAGTTGTGCTAAGTAAACATTATTAGCGACTCAAAGGATGGATGTTACGCTGCAATAGTATTCCCACGTGACCCTGCTTCATTGCCATAGAGGCCCCGAAATCCATTCGGCCTTTGCATCTCCCCTAGTTTTTCCATGAACCTAGGCCCTAGCAGGCTAGCATACTTTATTGCAAAAATTTCGTCTGCTAATTTTTGTTCTAACACGGATGAAATTTAAAGAGCGTACTCTTGCATTTTTATTCGTGGATTAGTTTACTCGAAAATAAAATAGCTTTAAAGTCCTTTATAGTATGTCATCAAAGACAAATATGACCGGCTTGAGAATCGTGAAACCTTACTTAATTTGCATAAAACAACCCACTCCTAAGTCTTCTTTTACGTTGGGTGACATTTTGCGCAAGTCACAAGTATTACTTATGTGGGAATATACATTTTGTGCCAGAATTGTTTTTCATTCTCTTTTAACTTTTTTTCAAAAGAGCTAATAAAATAATGAATATTAATTTCAAATTAAAACTAGTAGGTTCCTGAAAGTTATATATATTACCAGAGGTGGATTATATTACTCGTTCATATATTCTTTAATATTGTAGATAGATATTCAGTTCCAATATATAAGATTTATATAACGAAAAAATTATATCATGAACATTGTTTATCGATTGGAGAATGATGTAATTCAGACAATTTACGCGTTTTAAATTTCAAGGCAGACACAAAATTAATTAAAACCTTCCCAAATTTTTAATTTAGGCAATTATAATCGGCAATTATTCCGAATTTTGGTGCTCCGGGAAATTAAGAAAGAGATATTACGACTTTAATGTATTTTATCCGCGCTTGGTGAGAAGTTCAATTAAGCATCGAATGTTCCCTTTCATGTTTCTATATAGGAATTTAATTATTACTTCCATTAATATAACTGATTAATGGCTATAACTTTAAATTGATTTACTTCTGGTATTAGATATCAAACGCGGCGTTTTCTCATAGACTCATTAAATATGGAACTCGCGTGCATTTTTTTCTACTCTATAAAGTTAGGAGGCGCGTTTCTGGCGCTTCCCCGAAATTTTTAGGCGAAAAGCAGCCGAAAAGTTCCAAAAAAAAGTGTTCTTTTTTAGTTAATAGCCATGAGGCAGGTATATAAAAAAAGGTTAGAAGCGGATTTTTAACACGTCGCTCGGCGCTAATTGCAGCCCCCTTTTTCAAGTACCAAAAAAAAGAGGCATACCCACCCCCTTTTTTCGTGCATTTAAGTAAGAAACAACCGTAAGATTAAAACAACTTACGAGAGGCTTACTTTAGCTCTCTATTTAAGCGTTAAGTTATAAAAATTAAAAACTAAAACTAGTTTTTTGACCTTATAATGTTTTAAGTTTAATTTTTAGGGATATGAAAATGTGTTCTATCAAATTTCAAGGGAAATTGAAACGGTCGATTTTTTAATTTTATTCAAAGGATCACGTGTATTGAATTGTATAGCCAATCAGAACCTATATGAACGATAACTAATTTATCTTTTAAAGTACAATTAATACATCCGAAGAACTAATTGTATAATACGCTACATCAACTCCCTAACTGGTAAACACGCATGCGCAACGGCCAAAGCTAAAGTGTAAAAGTAAGCTACTTTCAAACCAGCAAACAAAAAGCTGAAGTGACGTCAAAATTCGGGAAACTCTATTTATAATCAAGCCATAGTTCAGTTTCACTTTTCTCTCACCATGTTTAACAAATATTCGAGGAAATTGGCGCTAGTTACGTTAAAAACCAGCGCAGCCTGGTCAATACCATAATTTTCTTTTTTTTTTGCGACCAAAAATTGAAACACCAATAGAATTATCCAGAAAATGAAAATTATTATTAACATTTATGATATTTATAAATCTTCCATTGAATACCCACTCTTCAATTGAATTAAACTCTATATTAAACTTCATTCTACCTTTAAAGATGCTGAGTACTAATTTATAGATCAGCTTTTCAGGCAGCTATGTACTTTTTAAAAAGCGTTTAAATTTTAGTTAGTTTGACACTCGGGGGCCCTTACAGCAGCTAATACAAATAACAAACTTTCTCTCAATAATTATAACTTATAGATCTTTTTGGCTTTAACAAGGGTGTTGATTGATCGCCTTCCTATAGGGATAAAAATTATCTCGTTAATTATAAAAAAGCCAATAGCTGATCGTACAGTGCACATACCAGATGCCACGTCGAGCAGGCTATGATTTAATTGCTATGGTTACGAAATATATTAGTATCTAAGAACCGGGGAGGGAAGCATATGGGAGGGAGGGGGAATTAAGATTAAAATCGTTCCATCTCCGTTAAAAAAATAAAATTAAAACTTGGGCATATAATTAAAGAATTAAATATATCTAAGTTTGACTTGTTTGCCAAAAAAAATGAAGTGACGAAATAGTTAATTTCAAAAATTAAGACGTATATTGTCATGATGATTGAAAGAGCTGCTGTTTTCTAAAATCACGAATGATAGCTCGGTTAATTTTGGTTTAAATTTCTCTAATTAAGAAATAATTTTAAGGTTTTCTGCCCCCCAATTTTCTTTTATTTTTCCTATGAAACCTCAATCAAATTGGCACTAATATTTTTGTGGTTCTTTTGATAATATAATTAATAGAAAAATAATAATCACATCAAAAATTGAGGTTATTAAAATTATATCGAATTAAAAGCCCCCTGTAGCGCGATTCTTTTACACAACACATCTAAAACCAGGGACCGAGCATCAAAAGATCGTCAAATCACCAACCAATAAACAAAAGCCCCTTTTACAATATAACCCCATTTACTTCAAAAATTTTGGGTGATGTCGCACGCTTGGAAAATTTCTTTCAAAGCTTTTCATTTTTCAAAAAATCATCAAAAACCTGGAAGATCCCGAATTTCCTCAAGTTATCTCTCAACTCTTTCAAATTTAAAAACATAATGACTAGTCCAGCCAGCCCTATTGGAACGTTAATAACCCCCCTCCAAAAAAGCATAGAATAATACTACAAACAAAAAGGCTGATGATGTAGGGTGCCTATTCATCCCTAGTGAAGCTCAAGATCAAAAGATGATCAGCGCAAAGAATGCCGAAACCCTTTTTCTTTACAAGAGATGATACCGCATCCCAAAGTCACGATCGCGTTCTTTAGAAACCCAACACCAAATATTACGGGGATTTAGCTTTGAAATGTAGTAAAACCTGGATGTTGAAAACATCTTCCAAGGCTATAATAGACCATCAATCCGTCTTTGAATTTTTCCCTTTTTAAAAGAGAGCAGTATAGGGGATGATGGAGGCATCATTTTGCCCTACATAAAATTCATAAGATTGGGATCGTATCGGCTGGTTATACAGAATTTGGGGGCGATGCCAATGAAAACTCATAAACTTCTCGTACGTCGATTTGAAGAAGCTTAGTATATAGCTAGTTTCGCATTCAATCCCTTTTCATCTTCTTCTTCTTATTTCTTTAGCCCTCCTCCTTCTTCTCTTTTCAAATTACGTAAATGGAGATGATGGGTTGGATATTCGTGTTAAATTAAGGTCGTCATCATTTTCGTCTTCATTTGAAGGAATACGTTTAGGCCACTCCTTTTATTTTCAATGCGGTAATTTGATGGTAAAACGTGTGAGATTTTAAAGATGAGAGCGTCTGCGGGTATACAGTTTTATGAAGAAGATGGGCCGAAATATAAGAGCTACTTTCTTATGTTTTATACATAGGGCTATTTAAGAGTAATTTCCCTGATATAATCCAAGCCTTATTCATACCTGAAAAACATCTTGTTTTTATTTTAAATATTTTAATATTTTAATATTTAAAGGTTCAATAATTTGGGAATGTTTTCGGTTAATTTTCGCGCGTGGTTTTAATTAAGTACTGTTTTGGGTCACGTGATGAATGGCGTATTATGATTGGCGGAAAATGTCTAGAAGTATACGGGAAATATTTGTTTTTCTTTTAAATATTTTAATATTTAAAGGTTCAGTAATTTGGGAATTTTCGGTTAATTTTTACTGTTTAGGTCACGTGATGAATGGCGGAAAAAGTCCACATTATACGAAAATATTTATTATATTTCATTATAACTTTCCCCAATTTAATAACGCCATATTTCTATTCCACGTTTAATCAGCCTGGATCAGTAATGAGAACAAACCAAGCAAACCAATAATTACTTTGTTAACTATTATTAAAAGTAGCTATACTATTACTAACTACGTTTTTTAATCTATATAAACGCTGTAATTGATTTACTAACAGAAAGATTAAGCTGAGTTTTGCTTATATTATAACGAAGGCATTTTAACTTTTTGGGGGTTTGATGCGAACGCGTTATGTACAGGTTCGTGAATATTTTGGTATTTTTTCTTGTGGGTTCCGCTTGTAATCCCCTAATCAAAGTGGCCATTAAAATTGCCAGGTAGATTACAGGGGGATAAACGCCGTCCTTATAAAGTCATCACAGCTCCGCCACCACCACCACCATAAGATCGGAAACTTGGTACGACGCGGCGCGCCATATCCCGGCATGCATTGCCGTCGCCACGAAGAGGCGTTTTAAAGTCTATCGCCTAAAATTCACTCTCAGACACGCAAAGCACCTCGTTCAATATTTAACAAGGGACCATACACCAAAACAAGATGCAACTTTTATTTTCTAGAAAAGAATAGAACTTACCAGGGATAGATTTAATTTTAGAAGTAGGAATGGAGAACAGAGTAATCTGGGCGCGCGTCAAAGTCCCGGACCCCTTTCCACGGGACGGAGGGGTATGAAAGAAGAGGCGGGTCATAGCGACAGAGGTAAAAAGGAATTACGTATTTTTCGCCTTCCCCGTCAGCAACGTCATCAAAACGTACTGTAAGTGAGCCAATAAAATAATTTAAACTTTTCGTTACGTGTCGGAAGGAGGGCTCTACAAGTCGGACTGAAGTAAATACTAACCGTTCTCCATTCCTGCTTCTAAAATTAAATCTATTCCTGAATTTACAAAGGACCTTTTATGTCCAGGGTGACCAATTACAGTTCCATAGCATTGCGTCACTATTTCACAGAGGGACCCAACGCGTATAGGCTTCAAACGCAAATATTAATATTCATTCTACATGATCTTTCGAATGGAAAAACAATACTTGTCCTTTCTGCAATATTTTTTTTTTTTTTGAAGTAAATATTTAGCAATGACCCCTTAATCATGGATGCCAAAGCCGTGCCGGCGTCCTGCACCAATGTTTGTCTTATAAACACCGTAATTTGCAAGGGGTTTTGAGAGAGACTTTATACCACGTGTATACACACATTGTAAAAGCTTTAATAAGGGGGTATGCTATAATTTTACACGAAGAATTATCTATTCAACCATACATATATTAAAAGGGGTATAACTATCACCCCGTACAAGATGCATGCAGGGGTCTAAAAAAGCGGTTAGAGTAAGCCATCAATGTCAGCGATTACCCGACACCTTATAAAAAGCTTTTACCCCCAGCTCTTTCGCGCAAAAAGAAAACGGCTATGTATGGAAAATAATTTGCCCCCGTAATAATAGTTTTATACATAATAACCCCAAGAAGAAGTTGATTAACAGGAAGATACCGTTACTCCATATTCAATACATCAATGCGGAGAACAAAGGCGTGATAGCCTCGTTCTGGTCCTCTATAGTTTTAAATACTTTGAGCTGAAGAAAGTATATATATTTATAAGGGGTTCATTAAACAACCTCGAAACGTCTGAACTCCATGGATAAACAAATATGAACGCGAGAAATCACTTTGTTTTCTGATATAGTCCAACTTAGTATTATTATTATTATTAACTTCTCTCTTTCTAAATACTTTGTGTTAATTGCGCTACAAGTAAACCGTCATACACACAATTCTGCCAAAATATTTAGCTAGGTAAATTCCATCGTACTAAACAAATAGGCCCAGGTAAATAAGGGTTTTAGAGTAAATAAGACAAAAATATTGAAAAAATCCGTAAATAGTCCAACCTTATCCAGAGATGAAATTAAACATAATATTGAGCCCTAGATTACCTTGTCATACCAAGAACCCATATAAGACCTAAAAACATTGGAAGATAGTGATGTTGTTTTACTCTGATCTCAGATTCCAGGTTCCCTAGCTTTCGGCTAGGAGTATTCATACCATTTACAATAGGAGACGAGGTAACTTGTGTACAAAGAGTGCAAGCTATCCTTCGTCCTGCTAGTAGCCTCGCCTCAATGTATAAATACTCCTATATACTTTGAAAACTATGTGTACAAAAGTATGACCTGATGGAATTTTACTTTAGTTATTGATACCTTCTAAGCAGTCTTATACCAGCTCCTGATGATATTGATATTGCCATTAGACAAATCAGGGGTCAATAAAACATCAAAACATTTCCCGTTAATCAACTTCGGATAATATGCCCGTGCTGCAGTTGTGTCTTTAATTTTTAGGATACACATTCTATATGAAAGGGAAAGCCGATTTTAACGCCTATATCCGGGTGCCCTGTAAGGTAATACCGTCCTTATTCCTCTAATCGCTCACTTTTAAGAGTAAAAAATAAAATGTGAAATGTGCCGGTGGAGGCGCTGTTTTGAAAGATAATGAAGACAAAAAAAATGGCCAATTTTTTGGGTGAAAAAAGCGCCACTTTAAGGGATAATAGAGACGTTTTTTCGGGTACCCACTTAAATTGCTTTTTCGTGGCATCATTTTTATATATTTTTTTTCGCCGTGATGGGTACATACTCGTTTAAGTTATAAAAAAACAACCCGAGTGTAGTTGTTTTACAGGGTGAAATTATGATCGAAATTCTACGTAGGCCTACAACTTATAAAACTGTACTGATTGGGGTGGTTTACCAAAAAGGGAACAGCTATAGTGATTGGTGCGGTCTCATATAGTGTCGATAGGTCAAAGTTATTGAGAGTCAAAATAAATGAAGAAATATATTTTGACTTGACCGAATTACACGTGTATATTTGTACTAACGAACTATATTTTGGAGCTATTATGCGGAATAATCGTATGTTAATCCGAGCTATATTCTGAAGCTAGTTCGAACTACTATCTTTTCGTACAATTCCGAGCTATATTCTGAAGCTATAGTTCGAACTACTATCTTTTCGTACAATTCCGAGCTATATTCTGAAGCTAGTTCGAACTACTATCTTTTCGTACAATTCCGAGCTATATTCTGAAGCTAGTTCGAACTACTATCTTTTCGTACAATTCCGAGCTATATTGTGAAGCTTGTTCGAACTACTCTTTTTGTACAATTCCGAGCTATATTCTGAAGCTAGTTGGAACTACTATATTTTCGTACAATTCCGAGCTATATTCTGAAGCTATAGTTCGAACTACTATATTTTCGTACAATTCCGAGCTACGTTTTTCGTACAATTTCCGAGCTACGTTTTTCGTACAATTTCCGAGCTACGTTTTTCGTACAATTTCCGAGCTACGTTTTTCGTACAATTTCCGAGCTACGTTTTTCGTACAATTTCCGAGCTACGTTTTTCGTACAATTTCCGAGCTACGTTTTTCGTACAATTTCCGAGCTACGTTTTTCATACAATTTCCGAGCTACGTTTTTCATAACATTTCCGAGCTACGTTTTTTCGTACAATTCCGAGCTATGTTTTTCGCACAATTTATTCGCTATATTTTTCTGTCATATCTATATGATAAACACTATACGGGACTAATACATCGCCTCAACTAAACACATCCGAATTCCGAACACTTAAAACTTGAAGATAGAAACACTAGTCCTTTTCGTCGTTAAAATCCTAATTAACATTTAATTATAAGGGTGTCTCTTTTACGTTAAATTGTCAACTTAAGCTAAAGATATACGCTATACTATAGGGGGGATTATACAAGTGTGAACCAGCTCTGAAGGTTGCGTATACTTAACAACGACACTAGACTGCACCCACCATGCATCCCGTGATATTTTGGGCGTAATTTTCGTCGCCTCTCATATTCCTCCTGTAACATATTCTGTTTCGTCCTGGCGCTGTGACACCCTTCGCTTTATTGGCTTTTAACACTCGCTAATTGAGAAAAGATTGGACCATAGGGGCCGTACGTTGCAGAAGGGGGACCCTAAAATGCCAAAGACTCGGACCCAATTTAAAGGCATTTTTATTTGTCAGAAAATTATTTTAAAATTTTAAAATTGTCAGCTTGGATATATATGTACAGTTGCTATTTTATTTTCCCCAATCTCAATCTTTCCTCGTAATTCTAACCCTAACCTAATTGTAAACGAATTAACGAGAGAGGGGGAATATGAACCTTTTCGATTGAAAGTAGCGGCTAATATTTTGGCCTTCCTTTTATAAAACAATAAAAATTCAATTAAGCAACGAAGGAAATTTCACTATAAATTTGGTCTATGAATGGACCATTTTGATATAAATCGCGAGATATATTCGGCTTGCCTTTAAAAATGGATTAATTCCAAATATCCTTAAGCATATGTAATAATTGGACTCGAATTAGCCTATGGGAAATCACACCCTTCACACCTAGAATTTTAAATTTCTCTGGAAAATTTATATCAAGCTTTTGGAAAAGGGTTAGGAGGAGATTGTATTACGATTGGTTCACCGATTTATGCGATTCGAAAATTGAAATTACATCGGCCATTCGTTAGTAAATTTGACGTTTATATTTTAAATTAAGAGCTACGTACTGCGTGACATTTTTGAGCTGCAGGGGCTGGTGATATTTTAAACGTTTATTTTCTGTTTATGGTGACATCTTTTAAATAAACTATATACTATACAGAAATGGGCCCCTTAGGGAATTAGTAAAGTGGAATATGTACCCAATATATATACACATATATTTGTTGAAGGTTTTGGCATTATTTGATATACGGAAAATAGTATATATTTAGGGTTGTTTTCGAAAGAGATATTGATTTGTGTATATAATTTTAAACACCCGTATAAAGTTTTATTTGAAAAGTATTGCTAATTAACGCTTCAAAAATTAAAGTATGTTTCTATATTAAACAAAATTCAATAATTTATAGTTTTTAAAAATTATAAAATGGACGAACCTTTGTTTTTCATAATAACACTTTTAAAAGTGGTGTAGTGTAATTTTCCCACTATTCTTAATTATCCTTTCTTTTAAATTTATCTGATGCTCAATTGGCTCACTTAATCATCCTTTATTTTTGACGTTCTGACAAATGCAAATAATATTTAAAAATGGCAGCTAATAAGCGAGCGGATATGAGCGTTAGGCAAATGGTAGTAAAGTAACTTTGTTATTAAACTACTTCAAGTTAATATACAAATACCATAGCTAGTAACAGCTAAACCAAGCCATAATCTTGCAAAACAAACTGATTAAACCGCGTTATTCTTAATAAAAATCACGCGTATTTCGACTTTGTCCTAAGATTGCAATTGAACAACGTCAAAAATCCAGAAGCATCTATACAAGAAGCGCGCCAATTTCCCAGTATCCATGGATATAGCACCCTGCACTCTTCATCCGTTATATTTATCTAGCACTTCAAAACTACTACAACATACAACTGTAACAAAATCAAATCTTCCCACTTGCCTGGTATGACCATTCTACAGCAGCAGATAGCTAACTATACTCCTCGTGCGGACTGCACTTTAGTTTCACCCGCGCCCCTTTTCCCGCGTTAATTGTGAGAACAGCAGTCGCGCGCGCGGGACCCGACTCGCGCGGGAACTCCCGCGTTTGCGTTTTCGTCTTCTCCTTCTAACAAAAGGGCGCAACAAATACAATAATAGCCTAGGTGTACATATAGGAAGTCTATCCCAGGGTACGATTCCTTGTTGAGGGGGTGCAGGGCACGAGTGTATGTGCCAATGCTGGCTGGCTGTTGTAGGCTAAATCTATACATAGCTGCTGGGAGTCGGATTACCTCGGGTAGCGCAACATATTGGGTAAACTATACGCCAGTTGGAATGGTGCACTTAAAAAAATATGTAACGTTTAACTCCTACCATGTTGTTAACATTGATTTCTTCTATAGGAGACGTTGAGATTAGAAAATGCGTTTTGGTCAAGCTTGAGCTTGAAGGCGAGATGGAATAGAAATAACGTAGCCTATTTGTACCCTCATCTACTCTAGCCAATGAAGAGCTCCCAGCATTCTCAGCGGCGTTTTGGTGTAGGCATGGTCGTAAGGTACGAATACGTCAACAACGCTCCCTATGTTTTTAAAATAGAAGTTAATTCATGAGAACTAGCTTCTATTTTAAAATGGCGCTAGATACGAACCAGAAATACGGGCATATGCAAGTTACTCTGGGACTCTGTGAGATTTTCTTTGCCGCACATGGTCCACGATCATTTCTACTCCTTCTCGCCTCTCTTCTCCCAAGGTTAAAGTTGAACGGTTGGGTCAAATCCCCATTTATCTTGACCCTTTGAACTATCTTTAAAATAGTAGTAAATACTCTTCCATATATTCCAACTTAACCCTTTGTCTTAATTAAAGTTTTCCTTACTATATACCAAGGTTCATTTTTAAAGGGCATTCATATTTAACCCAAAAACAAAGAGTTAAGGTTGACTCAGACGCAGCTACCCCTTTAAAATCAATTTTAAACTTAGTTTGAATCAAGGGTTTAGCATCAGAACCCTTTTCTTTTTCTCTTTTTTTTTACAAAAAAAATATCAAAGAAACGCGTGAAATTACCAAAAAAAAAGCTACATTTCGACGAAAGTTCAATTTCAATTTCTAATTCAACACACGCTGTTGAAATATACGAAATTCCACAGAACATCACCGAAGATATTCGGTATGAAAGCCATAAATATGATTGTAGCCCATTTACGAACAGAAGCCAGTTGAGCTGGCGTATTGCAAACCCTGCCTTGGGGAGGATGGGGAGAAAACTTGAAATTCAAAACGCGCGCTTTTAGATCTTATATATATTTCATTTCCTATAGCCATCACAATTGAAACTTCCTCCAGAATCTCAAGGAAGGGCTAAGCGGCCCGCAATCGTACACTCTCAAAAAAAGAAATCAAAAATAAACCTATATAGATATTATATAAAATAAAATAAAAATATATATATACGAAAAAGCCATGATTTCCAGATGGTGTGGTTTCGTTTTTGGGGGTTCTCCAATGATATTTTAGACTGGGTGTATAGCAAAATTGCCCCAGTAGAAACTGAGGCCAAGGCTTAAAAGGAGCGGGCCAAGGCTTAACAGGAGAGAGCCAAAGCCACCCTTTTCCCGCCAGCTTTTTAAATGGCTTTTGGGTGCGCGAGTGCTTTTTATTATAGTCGGCGAGGCTTCCTAGAGTTCCTAGAGGTTATCTAAAGCTTTTAGCTTATTTTCCATAGGAAAAGTTGCTATTCGCATTAACCGTTATGCTAATCTAACAGTTAGCATTTTTGGCAAAAGGGGTAATTTGTGGCGCGCGGGCGCTCCGGTCCGGTCCGTGATTTGGTTCCTATGGATTATGTTTAAAGATACATCTAATTACCATACAATCCTATACGCGCAGTGATATTTTGTTCCGTAAAATCTGTAGGTTTATAAAAGTTGCATCCATACTCTGAAATGCATACAGGAACATAACGTAAAATTTCCCAACTCTTCAAAGGGTTTTCCCGAATGTCCCTGCTTACGTTTCCAACAACCTAAACCATGCACGAGGTCCGTCAGAAATTAAGAGAGTTGCAGTTCTTTGAGCGACTTTGAGTCAAAAATGTAACTTCAATGATATTTTGCTCTAATAAGGGCGTGCACTGTCTTAGGGTTATGATTTGAGTGTTTTAGGGATGACCCCTTAATTAAATTAGAAATCATTGTCTTTCAAATTATTAATTAAATTTAAGTTGTCATCCATAAAATACTATGGACAATCTTAACTCGAAAACAGTGGCCCTTATGGCAAAATGTCATAAAACATTTTAAACTCAAAATCGCCCAAAGAACAGCAACTCCCTTAATTTCTGACAAATCTTCGAAAGACACCCTGTTTATTTAAAAGAAACAGGAATAAGAAAAAAAATTAAAGAAAAAGATTCTAGGTAAAATTTTCTTGGGCTTAAATCATTCATTACGAAAAGTAACAAACATTATCCGGACAGTAACAAACATTATCCGGACAGTAACAAACATTATCCGGACAGTCAGCAAGTGCTGTTGTTTCCCGCTATAGTCTCCAATAATGTTTCCAAATTTTACCTGATAGATTCGACCTAACAACTCATCTTATTAAATCTAAGCACGATGTAGAACGCAATAACGCATGCTCCGAAATGAAACAGAGTACATAAAAATTATTTTAAAAGTTATGTAGTTGGAAAAAGTAGCAATTTGTACTGGAGATAAAATTTATAGCACTTTTTTGATATTATCCATTAGTTATATTGTAATATTGTTTTTAGTGATACCGCACACGTAGTCGGCCCGCTTTTTACACGAAAGTACCTATTCCCTAACTTGTAATTTACAGTCATATTTTTCTTGCCAAAATAATAAAACAAGAAACATTACGATTACGTAATATTACAACTACGTGCGTTAGCGTGTACCTCTCTCTATAAACAAATACCACCTCGTAGAGATTTTGATTTAATTATGGACAGAATACAAATAAGAAGGGGCGACACCAGACGTAGCCCGAGTTCACTATACAAGCGGGAAGCTAGCCAACTCGCGCTGCCTCTAGCGGCGCTTCTTGGCGCGAGGGAAATAACCCAAGAGAGCAGCCCCCTGTGGTGTTTGCATAATCATCTTCTCGAATTAATAGATTGGTCTTATGCCCACTCTCACAACCAAAACGCCTACAGCGCAGACGTCAAAATGCGAAACGGAAGGCAGAGTTTTCGAGCTGGTAGAGCGTATTTTCTTAATCAGTTACACACTAAACTTATCCGCGCATTCGACCTAAAATCTACGTTGTGATTTCACAGACGTAGATAAAAAACAAGGCATAGATAATATAATATTTTGCCCTGGAGCTTGAAATCGGTATACTTCATAGGTACCCCGTTTAATATAATAAATTTTGCGGTTTTCTTATATTTTATCGCCGGTTTAAAAGTTTATCGTGTGATTTAGTATCCATAACAAACAGGATAAAAAAGAAATTTACAATTTTTTCAAAGGTATCAAGCAGGAATTGATTATTAATATGATATTACCGATATTTCTGTTTTTAAAATTTTTTAAGTGAATTTAAACGTTGCTAAGATGGTTGTGTATAAAAATGCCTCAAATATCTGAACCATAGATGAAGTTTCACGCTTTTATCTACAAATTAAGGACAATGATGCGACTGTTTATAATATATTTTCCTTGCAAATTTGGACTTTAAATTAAAAAAATTCGAAACAATATAGACAAAACTGGTCCGAAATGAAAAGATCTTTTTAAGAAGAGGTCCAGTTTTAAATTCGCCATCGCGGTGGTCTCCGAGACTATTTCATAATTTCGCCCACTGACCATTTGCCCATTTCGGACAACTAGATTAATCGTTAAAAAAATTACGTAAAAAAGCAAACCAGGAATGAATAAACGCCTAAATTAAAGGAGGGTGTCTTCACTTGGAAAACCACGTACAAATGCAGTCATTTTTTGGTGTGGAAACAGCGCGGATATAGTCCAAAATAAAGATTATCCGTTCATCGATGATAACCTTTTGAACCCAGATTTATGGGTACACTGTACCCTTTGAAAAACAATCGCAGAAATAATTACAACACGATCTGTAGGCTAGTTTAAAACAGACAAAAAAATACCCATCTACTTTCGTGAGAAATTAAAAGCTGAGAGGGCAAAAAGAAACATTCATTCTCGAGTTGCGCGATTTGCGCCAAAAGGGGCGGGGCACACACGCGCGCGCGCTTTTTACCCGCGCTTAAATCACGTGCCAACAATTTGTCAAAATACCGCATAAGAAAAACTGGCGCCCTTTGGAGGCATAATGTAGTAACTCCCTATCTTTTAGAAACTTTGAAAATCAGATTTTCATAACCTTGCTTCCTAACAGTTTTAACTGTTAATAACAATAAACATAGTTGATAAATATATTTTTAACATCGAGGAGAATGTTCGCGAGCGTCTGCAAAGTTCTAACAATTAGTTATTAGAACCTATTCCAATGATATTCTTAATGAACTATGTAAATATTGATTGGTTTCAGAATTATTTGAATATAATTTCCTCCGAACTTAAAACCCTTTCGACTTAAGCTCAAGATCGTGTAGCTTTACATTTACGAGACATTAAAACGAACCCATCCCACACACTTGAAATATTTCCAACCCCCTTCTTTTAAGGTGTGTTTCTTAAACAACAAAAAAAAATCTTTCTCTTACTTCATAAAAAAAAATAAAAAAGCCTTAATTGCATTCGATATATATTAAGTTATATTAACTCTAGGAGTTGGCGTACTGTAAAGGTTGGTTTTCATGCAATGTAAACTCTAGACAGAATAATATACTGTTTATTCCACCAATGGTGTAGCAGACTACGTTGAATATTTCTAGAGTTCAACAAAGCAGACGATTGGTCAGCCTTCAATTAGGGCCATGTTAATTTTAACCACAATAAAACTGTTCCGCGTGTGCCAATATCAAAGCAGTAGCGTGAAAAAATTCCTTGCCGTTGGTTGCGAAAAGCGTATAATTTAGCTACGGGAAAGCGATATTTTGCTGTAATAATATATATTCGGACCCGTGAAAACCACGCTTAAATTGTTCAAAACTATCGCGTACATTATTCTTTTGCAACTTGCGAGTAATTGGTTTCGAGTTACATGACTAGTTAAAGGAAGAGAACATCTTCCAAGACCAATTTGTAGATCTTTATCAATAATGAGAGGGTTTGAATGTGTATACCGGAAAGGGAGTATTCCGCCATCTTTTTATGACTTGTACCGAGAGTTATTAATGAAGTTTTATTTTTTATTTTTTTTTGGATTACAGGGGGATGTATGCCAACATTCACGTACCAAACGGGGGTGGCCAAACCAGTGCCCAGATCTTTCATGGAGACATGCGCCTTACAGTCAATGGTGACGTCATGCAGGTCGCCATATTTAACAGCCGCTGTCGCCGCAGCGGCCGCCGCGGCGGCAGCCGGCGATTATCGTAAGTTGAAAAAGAAATTTTTTGTCAAATTAAATCATGAATATATTCATTTTACTTATCAATATTGAAGGTGTTTGTCCCGTTTTAATAAAGACCTTATTGTTAGCTAAAAGGGATATGCTAGGCGGCAAATTGAACCCAAAAAGGGCTCCCTCTATAGGTGGTATACCCAACCACTCTACCAAATATTAGTGAAATCGGTTGAAACGCGCGGCCAATATTTCATAATAGAAATTTTATTACATTACTGGTCACCATTTTTTAAAATTGGAAAAAAATCTTTCTTAGTGTGCGCCTGCGCCTACTACTTAAAAGTTACGTCCCTGCAAATTTTCAACCTTGTAGGTAGAGATAGTCGGGCATGGGCGTTGATTATTAGTTAATCAGGATTTCAATTTAAAATATTCATTATTTTCTACTCGATTTCAAATTAAAAAAATAAAAATAATATAACTTATAAAGGACTTCAAAATACTTGTAATGTTAAATCCAATAGGGATTTTGATGAAATTTTTGGATCAATCGTATATAAATGCATATCCCTCCATCCTAATAATGACCTAACAAAAATAGGTATGCAGGTGCATTGAAAAGAATAAACACCTAAAGGTTAACAAAAAAAAAAGAAATCCATCGCATCCCTTGGAAATATTTGAAATACCTCAAGTATTTTCATAAACACAAAATAAGTAGCAAACAGAATGAAAATAAAGACCTATACGTCGAATGTTGGAAAAAGTGGAATTGAAATCCAAATACAGCCGCGCGTGAAAAACGTTGAAGCATTTCGCTAAACAAACATAAAAGAGTTAGACCATATATAGCTAAACGCTTCTTCCATTTAGAAAACGCACGTGACCATGGGACCACCGGAGTCGAAGGTTCAAATACATAACAAGAGAAACGTTTAAGACCCATTTTGTAACCCCGAGAACCCAACGAGAAGAATATAGACTTGTAACTTTAATCTCGTAACAAAAAATTATTTAAATCCATCAGAAAGTGCTCCGCAATCTTGCCCCCATTTGCCCCTAGTCGACTCGTCAGGGGTAAGCATTCAATACATTGAACCAGAAATAAATTAACAAACTGAAGTTACCAAAAAGAAAAGCCTCTTGAAAGGAATCTCTTATTTGGACAAAAATGACGTGTCGATGGAAAGCTGCGGTTACTCTAATTTTTTTTGTTATTTTTTAACCTCGGGGTCACAGGGTCAACATACCATCGAAACACGTGATTTTAATTTCTGGCTGACGTACTGTACCTCTTCTCATTTGATTAGGTTAAATGAGGTGTCGATGAAAAGGTTTTGTCTGTGCTCTGATAATAAAACTTTTCATTACGACCTTTAGATCCGGGGGTCAGCAAACACGTGATTTCCACTAAAACGGAGAATATTGCATGGTAAACTTCTACTACTATCCCATATTTATTTGCAGCTGCAGTGCTGGACACTGGACGGATAATCTCGGTTTAATTTATTTCTGGAAAATTGAGGGGATATTATATTTCTCCATCCCCCTTCTAGTACCCCTCAGGCTCTTAGGGCCCTTAAAAGGGTCCTTATTTAAAGGTTTTTCTAGGGGCATAGTCTGCGAGTGACGTTATACCTCTGCGCCTCTTAATTTGTTTATTTAGGGCGCAAATTTTTTGGCAACTCTATATAGTAACTATACTCGTTTTCGGATTGAGTATGTTTTATTACGCTTTTTTTTCCAGGGATGGTGCATGGGAAAAACGCCGGCTAGCGGTTCGAATAACGCGTTACTTTGAGAGGGGTTTTTTGGTATATAGGGTGCAATAAAGGTCATACATGGCAAATATTAGTGTAATGATTCGAGGTGAATGTATAGCGTTTAAAAACAATTCGTTTCATTTGGTGGCATCCTACATTTACATTTCTTAACTTTAATTGCGGTTCAGGGCTGCCAGTAATTTGTGAGAAAATCTCAGATTAGGAAACTGAATCGAATAGGATTACAAGTTTTTCAGTTCGTTGTAGATAGCGGTTGAATCACGCACTCACAAATGACTGGCAACACTTGCAAGCACACTATCTATAAAAAAAGGGTAGCTCAAAAGCTCTAGAGCAGTAAATAAAACAAAATGGTATCATTTGTTAATAACCAAGGCTTAGTATGTTAACTCTAAAATAATACAGCTAACTAAATTCCACTCTACACAACACATTACGCCATGATTTGCCCTTAATCGATTGTATCTTGTTTAATATTGGATTGGTTCCAATTTGAAATATAAATAATTTCAAACACTCTTTCGAATAAAATGGGAAAAAAGCTACCCTCTATTCCTGGATGAATTCAGACCATTTATAATAGAGAACCGCTTTAAAATGAGCCATATTTGATTTCACTCCAAAAAGCCTTAACAGAACGGTGTTTCTTACAATAGAAGCCAATAAAGCTGTCAACACAGACGGAGAATCTGTAAATATAGTCCTAACAGCAATGGGGTCCCACAAAAAGTATTTGCTCGGCTCAAAAAGAGCACCACACCACACGCATGGCCCATCCTTGGAGGAGAAAATATACTGGAGTAGCATGCGCTACCACGAGAGAGCCCTCCCATACATGGCCGCAAAATTTACCCAGAGTACCAAGGTTTAAGGTGAGGCATAATTTTTAGGTGCCATCTGATTATTCTATTTACACGTGACTCAACGATGCCCAACCTTGAAAAAAGCAGTAACGGAAGACCTCCAACTCTACCACTCCAGTATGAAACTTCCCTTCTCCAAGGTCCAAGTTTGAAACTCATTGACCCATGGGCATCTTTCACCCCGCTCACTAGGTGGCATACGTTTACGTTTTTGACGTATACCCGCGCGTACCCAAAGTTATACCGCGTTTCACGGCCGGTTGATTCGAGCGTCCGGGCCGGACCCCCATTTTGAAGACTCGTAAATTTTTCACTAATTTTGCTTTCGATATAACTATAAGGGTGGTTCCCACTATAGTTATCCTGGTTCGGCGTCCGAAACAGGTTTATGGGGCTTGATAATCTAATAATAGTTAATTCCAAATTTATGGAGTAGAAAATTATATATAGGCAAACGGTTGGTCTTATATTATAACTTAACCGTTTTGGGGCCCATAGTTTGGGGACGTTTTAAAAATATTTATCCGAAATATTTTCCTCGCGGGGTCCCAGAAGTTATCCGTAGAATGTGCATCGCGTCATAAAATCTTTTGTTATGGGACTTGTCCTAATATTTTTGAAAGGAAAGTTCGCGCGCGTCTATCCGTAATGTTGGGATGGGAATTAAGCTTTTAATATTATATTTATATTATACTAAGGGCGCGTTATATAATACATTTACGGTATTATAACTTGCGGGGCCCATAAATTTGATTATAGTTTTCCTATTACTAAGGAGAAAATTTTGAAATTTATGTTTAGTTTTGGGGTAAACTTGCAGCCATCTCGCATATTTGAAATTTTGAACTTATTTTTCAAATTAATAGTTAATTTTGGTTATATTAAAGGATACTAGGACCTTAAAAAAATCTTCAAAAATAACTAAAGATGTAGTAGAACTTTACGTGTTTAATTTCAGAAATTAAACAATTTCAGTAGATTTCAGAAGATCTAATACGTCAATATTAACGAAACTAATTGGTAATTGCATAGAAATTAGGGAACATAAAACCAAGGTGTAATAGGCCAAATTCATTAATTTTGTTAGATCAATTTGGATGAAAATTGAACCAAAAAAACCTCCACCCATAATGATAACTAATTCGAGAGGAAAAATAAATCTGCCATTTAATATATAAATACCCCCGTAATATTTCTACACAAATCCGTTATAAAAACGTTATTAAATAGGCTAAAACCGCGGGTATATAGCATTTAAAATATCATACACAATTTAGTATAGTATATCCCATTCCCAATACGAACATTTCCCGTCCAAGGAAGGAGATTATAATTTGAAAAACCTCGAAAAAAAAAAAAAAAAAAACGTTTGTAGCTCCGAATGTACGTACTGGGCTTACGATAACAACACAAGAAAAGAATACATAGCCCCGAAAACGTGGAAATTTGTGCCTTAAACGTATCCTTAACCTAACCCATAACCGGATTAAAATAGGGCTTTTTCTAAATCCCCCTACAGTATTTTGTCAAGAAAAATCTCCGTTTTTCGTTTCGCTAAAAGGCCATTTAATTGAGACATTCAAAAGAGAGAACGGGGAGCGTTTAAAGACCTTTCTGACAGCCAATGGGAGATTTTTTTCTCTCTCTTTCTCTATGGGCTTAAGCCTAACCGCGTCCGATTTAGTATAAATCCATGGAGACCCATAATCCCTGTTAACGCCGCATTCAAAATGAAGGGACCCCTATTTCAATAAAGGCCGGTCGACCTTTCCTGGGGGCCCGGTCCATGATCCTTATGGGAGACATAAAAGGTTCTAGTTTGTTATTTTTGGGGGGTTCGCCTTCGAGAATAAGGTTATGTTCTGTTGAGACCAGCTAGGCCTTATGGAGCAATATACTTTTATTGAAGGGTATTATTATAGTCTGCCTACCTCTCTATACTTTAGCTGCCTCGTGATTCTTAAACTATATATATAGGTAGTTTAAATCACGATGATTCTCAATATTGCGGTGATATTTCTTTTTCAAATGATTCAATTTGAAGGTTTTCATATTTCAAAGGCTTTAGCTACAATATTTCAAAGGTTTTCCAAACGTTATTTCAAGATATTTCAATGTTTTCCCAATGTTAAATCAAGATATTTCAATGTTTTCCCAAATGTTAAATCAAGATATTTCAATGTTTTCCCAAATGTTAAATCGAGATATTTCAATGTTTTCCCAAATGTTAAATCGAGATATTTCAATGTTTTCCCAAATGTTAAGTCGAGATATTTCAATGTTTTCCCAAATGTTAAATCGAGATATTTCAATGTTTTCCCAAATGTTAAATCGAGATATTTCAATGTTTTCCCAAATGTTAAATCGAGATATTTCAATGTTTTCCCAAATGTTAAATCGAGATATTTCAATGTTTTCCCAAATGTTAAATCGAGATATTTCAATGTTTTCCCAAATGTTAAATCGAGATATTTCAATGTTTTCCCAAATGTTAAATCAAGATATTTCAATGTTTTCCCAAATGTTAAATCAAGATATTTCAATGTTTTCCCAAATGTTAAATCAAGATATTTCAATGTTTTCCCAAATGTTAAATCAAGATATTTCAATGTTTTCCCAAATGTTAAATCAAGATATTTCAATGTTTTCCCAAATGTTAAATCAAGATATTTCAATGTTTTCCCAAATGTTAAATCAAGATACTTTGAAAGGTTTTCCAAATGTTATTTCAAGATGTTTTGAAGATTCTTCAAAAAGTCTTGACCAACTACATTTCGATCCAAGCATTATTAAAACCTATCCCATAGTAAATTTAAAATTTCATAGAAACCCTACCGAGTGCGTAAGTTATCTCAAAAATGCTGTCTTACACCACCAACTTTTAGATTTGCTTACTTACCAATATCACAAAGCCGAGCGCTATATATCATACACTATTGCCTACACAATTAGAGCAAAACCATCTAATCTTACATACCCAATTAAAATTAATTAAATAAACCCAAAATTTGAAAAAAAAAACCAAAAAAAAAAAAAATTAAAAATTAAATCTAACACATATAGATAGACGGTTTTGCCTCTACAACTTAGAACAAATTCAACTAGACCAAAATGGTAATTGAAAAAGCATGCTTAAAAACCATAAATTTCAACTGACCCTTTGCGTCCGCCTGTTTGTTCCAGGTCAAGGCGGCGCGCCACACGGAGGTCTGATGGTTAATGGTCTCCACGGTCCTCATCATCATCACCCGTTACACGGAGGTCCCGGTGGTCACCACGGTACCGGAATCGCCTTTCCATTACCGGCCACCTTCCCATGGGCAGCGGCGGCCAGGGGCAAACCCAGGAGGGGTATGATGAGAAGGGCGGTTTTCTCGGACGCCCAAAGACAAGGACTAGAAAAGAGGTTTCAAGTTCAAAAATACATCAGTAAACCAGATAGGAAAAAACTAGCGGAGAAACTAGGATTAAAGGATTCACAAGTAAGTACTTGACTATTTAAGATTTTGAATTTTATAATTTTGAAATAAGGCCACCTTAATTTAAATTGTGGTACCAAGAATAAATGTAAAAGCTAAGAACGTTGTATAAATAACCACGAGGCAATATTTCTTCATTGCATATGCATGCCAGCAGAGAGAATAAACAACAGAAGAGTAGACACTTTAAAGTAAGGGAATACCTCGCGAAATGTTTACTATTAATTTCCGTTTTGTTTTCCCACTGGCTGATTACCTTCTGTACAAGACATATCATTATTGGTTCAAAAATGTCGTCTGCTTTACTGTTATACCCTCTATGGAAGCGGGGAGTGATATTTAGACAAAGGTAACCACGCGTCTACCAAGAAACCGAGTGCCGGAACTAGCTCCAAAAAAAATTTAACGAGAACTGAATACAACAACTGACCACTCCTTTATTGCATATCCTCTATGATGCCAATATCACAGCGAAGCATTAGGGGAAGAGCCCGAGATCACGTTATGGACATACAGCGCAATTCTTTATTTGAACGTTCTCAGGTCTTACATGGGTTCTGGTTGTTGGTACTCTAAATGCTACGATATACAAAGATTATAAGATAATTTCTCAAAACTGTAACAGTAACGAACCAATCATATTAAACCAACCCTTTCCCCCCATAAAACTCAAACCCCCTTATAGAGTTTAAGACTCTATACCGAAAACACTTTATAAAGCGAAACAGTACGCTTACACTCTCACTAAACAGTAGAAAACGTAAAGGGTTAGTCGTTCATTAAAATTTGCAAAAAGAAAGTTATCTTTAAGATACCTTAAAACTGACGGTAGATACAATCTTTGGCGACATCTTGAAGAAAACCACACCGTTAAGACGTCATCACCCAATCAAAAGATAGGGGAGGGTCCACGCACGCAGCAATTCTGTTTTTCGAAACATCTTAGATTTAAGAAATTTTCCTTAATTGTTTTTCCTAGTAAAATAACGAATATTTCAATTAGAATCACGTATGTCAAGATATAGTTGAACTTAAACACTAGCTTACTATCCCTTAAACAGACTCCATTTATATCTAAAGCTTTTGGCGCCATATTGGAACGTGTTAAGGCACTATCTAAGCCCGGGGTATTCCCTGGCCAACCCCCCTCCCCCCGCGTTTAAAACGGGCCGCGCACTGAACCCCAACCGAAAATTGCCTACAATTAATGAGTCTCTAACGCCTAACATTTATTAACATCAGGAGCACAGCTAGAGAATCGCGATCCCGCGAATATAAATGATGGGGGCGCGAGGCTTAGTACATATTATCCAACACCTTCCATCTTCCCCCCCCCAACCCCATCCCCCTTTCCTTAATAATTGGCAAACGGGGGAAACTTACAAGCTATAAGGGGAGCTCCACAAATCGAATATAGTATAACGAGAATATATATATAATCACAGAGGTAAATTACAACCGAAATTATCGAGTGATTACAGAATGATCACTGAAAAAGGATCGAATTCGAAACTACTTTAAACATCCGTTAGGGGGAGGGCGGAGTTTTGCAATAAAATTTTAATTGTCTTCTACTCCTTTTAAAGAAAATATTGCTTTGAAATATAAGATCAAATATATATTTAGAAATTGGCATAGAATTCAAGAGAAAATATAATGAGAAACGATTTTCGGAAAGTCGATGTTCAAATAAGTATTTCTCCTCAATGGCTGAAGTCTAAGCAACAATCCTTAAATTCACGCAAAACTCCTGGAAAATCCGGGAATTTTAAATCAATATATAAGCTGAACTATCAGAGAAAATTCGTGGAAACGTGACTAAAAAATAAAAAGGTCACTGAAAACCAGAAATTTCCAGTGAATTATAAAAATTTGGCAAAACATTTCAGGATTCAGGAAAATCCCAGGGAGAGTTTTAATATTACATAAGAAATTAAAGCTACGTGCCATCCACGAGATCGTCAAATCATAACACTTAAACAGATTACCCTCTCGATTTGACCTAAGACAATTTAAAAAGAAAATCTGGGATTTAAAATTTAAATATAATGGCAAAATACACTTTTTTTTAAACAAACAAACTTCGTGGCTAATCCACTTCCGAATAATAATGCCGGTAAGATATATATATATGATTGAACTTTAGGTGTTGGCGTACAATATATAGAGGATGTATTGGAATAAGGAGGCGAGGTAGTATAATTGGCTAAGGGTGCAAGGAGCCATATTTACATTTTCGCGTCTTATTAGAGTCGGGGTCGTATCGCCAGGGATGATGGGGTAGAGGAAGAGAGAAAAGGTTAGAAAGCCTCTTCTAGAGAGAGCTCTTAATTATATATATATGAACTAATACCGATGTTGATTCGGGTAAATCTAGCGTTATTACCAAACGAGTGCAGGACGACTTCAATTTACAGAAAGGCCCAGCCAATAAGTAGAGTTTTCGAATAAGGCAAAAGGGGCTTGTATTAGTTTAGTTTAATTTTGTGAGAAGGAATTTCAAAAGCTTCCAAACATTTCTTAATTCCGCTAATTATTGGTTATATTTTGAATATTCAATTTCTTAACCTAACTAATTATTAGTTAGACCCTCCCTGATCACGCAAATGGTACATGGCTTCCTTAATTAATCAGAAGTTATTACGCTATTACTAATAGTCATCATGTGTTCTGCAAGATTCAAGACGTCTGAGCGTTACTAACAGACAGGCAGATTAAGCTGGCTTCCTCTTAATATAATTTTTTTTTTCGTTCTAATTGGAAGGAACCAATATTCAATTTCATAACCTCTTTAATTTTTACATATTTTAACAATAGGAAAAAAATATTGAACTAATTATTAGTTTAGTATCAGAGGTGATATGTTAATTTAAATTGGGTATAGTATTATTTTTTTTCAAGTATGTTTATGTAAGCTCACATTTAGGGGCAAATTTCATAATGCTTTTTCAATACAACCCCTGCAGAAATGTTTCACACGCTACACACTGAAGCATATAGAAAAAGCGCGCATTCAGGGGCAAATATCATAATGCTTTTTCAATACAACCCCTGTAGAAATGTTTAACCCGCAGCACACCAATGTTCAGGGAAAAGCAAACATTTAGGGTAAATTTCACTTAAAAATATTTTTTTATATCGAAAAATTATTTATATGAATTTAATCATAGTTAAATTTAGAGCGAATAAGCTAACCAAAACCGCACTGGGGACAAAAAATACCCCCAAATCACAATTGTAGATACATATTTGCTTTTATATTATCGAAAACAAGACATCTAACGCGGGAGAAATCCAAATGACCTTTAACCGGCCCCAAAAATCGAAGAGCCCCTTTTTATCTTTATCGAATTCTCAGCTAGTGTTGTAACGTAACAACAACGGTCCTCCAAGACCAATATCTTTCGCGCTTATTCGCGGAATGGCGGGAAAAAAAGGCGTGAGAAAAAAAAAGAAGAAAATAAAACAAAACCCATATTCTGATATATAAAACATATAGAGGACCTTACCAACGCAAAAGAAAAGAAGCCGAACACCCCCAGAGCAGAGATCTTTGGAATAAATATCATATTTTTTCACCCAGAAAAGTGCGGGTTTATATGGAAGGCTGTGTATATATACGTTTTGGGAATAATTCGTAGACAAATTAGAGTTTCAAATACATTCTTTTTTCTCCCAGACTGATGATCCTTGTATCTTGGCTCAAATTGATCTACAATTCTGAAACTAAATTGTGAGGAAGATGGAAGATGATAGCTAAGGAACCCTTTTGTAATCCGCGGCCATCTTGAAAAACGGCGACCAGATAAGTTACTACTACTTCCTGGCGCAAAGTAAACATTGAACAACCACGTCTTGACTGTTTGCTCTAGAAATACGTTTAGTAATCGCCTTAACAACTTTGCACTGAAGGGAAATCGTTAAATGACATCTTATAATAATTAAAACGGCTTTAATCATTGAATAAATCCATCAGTTCCGAATCGAGGGCATTTTTCAAGTATTTCATAGAAACAAAGTGGAATCTAGTGCAATCTAAGGGGTTGCTTTCTTCAAGAACCGAATTTAACTCGATGATAAGTTTATTTGTTTTCGGATTATAAGTCTAAATCAATATATGAAAACGTCTGTAAGCCTGGAAAATAGTAGCATGGCCGCGGTGCTTCTATCCATTCCGGGCGCGTGCATTGAGTGAGGGGAAGAGGGGGGGGCAAAATTCTCCACCCCATCTTCTCTCTTTCTCTCGCTTCATACACACCACAAACGTTGATTGGTCACAGCTGTGACGTCATTTCTATTCACGATATTCAGTTCCAAAGATATCCCCTCTACACCCCCCCTCTCCACCCGGGTATACCCACACGTGAATAGAGATCAAAAGAGGGGCAAAAACTTACAAGATGGCGCGTCGCCTTACAGCTATGAACGTGTGATAATGTTCAATTTAAAGAAGAACAGAAGGTCATAAGGAGATACGGGCTCCCAAACGTTGTCCCCTAAAACGAGGAAATATATCCTCCCATGTGGAGTTATTAGCTTTGCTTTACCAGCGTAAGTGCACTTCTAAATAAAGATACAAAAACGTTGATATGTTTAAATCCACATGTGTGAGTTAATTGTTGTAGACCACATGTTCTTTGACGCGTACACTCAGTTTATATTATAATTTGAAATATCCTTTAAAATACAACGTTATGGAACTACCATTTCTTCTAAATATTTTATATTATTATCACTACACTGAACGTTACGATTAACATGAGCGACTCAAATTTCGGCCTTAATAAAAGATAAATTAAGCACAATTAATTAGCACTGAGATTGCAGTTAATTACTCAGAAAAACAAACTTACTTTAGGTAAGGTAGAACTAAATTTTTCACAACAACAACAACAACACATCAAATCATTAAGATTGTCACTACAAATTATGGACCACCAATATACTTCATCAAAATATACCATCAGCACTTATATCTCGTCAAGCAAAAACTATATCATACCAAACACCATATATATATAGAAACCGAGGCTTAGGAAAATTGAAGGTTGGTAGGTAGGTAGGTATTAGTGAATCCACTTACAGTAGGCTGTTGCTAGTGCCCTCATATATACGTTCACTGCCCAAACTCAATGTTTAGTAGTGTATAGGGGGGCCCCCAGCTATACCCCGGTGATGGGCTCCCATTTTTTTTTCTTCTCGAGAAAGACCCCCTCGCGTTGGTATACATAGGATAGTTTTTCATTTAGTAGGCCCTTTTTCTAGGAGGTGTAACCTCCTTCTCTAGATATGAGTGGAGTTACAAACGGGAGGGGGTTAGGGGTTAGAACGTCACGTGTTTTGGATGGCTAGACTAAAAATCGGCCCCATGGTAAGAGTATAAGAAAGAAAGAAAAAAAACACAGCCGGCACTGTATGTTTGAAGTCCCCTACCCCACTACCTTTCCCCACCAAATACAACTCTATGGAATATAAAGCCTAAACGTATGCATCGTCAAACACTACTACAGTAATGGCGGGAACGAGAGAGTGAGTGAGGGCTTGAGGGGGTGTAGTTTTTAGAATTCCTAATATTCACTCAGGGGTAACATTTGGTCTCCTCTCTTCCGCGTGTACATTCTCTCTCTCTCTCTCTCTCTCTCTCTCTCTCTCTCTCTCTCTCTCTCTCTCTCTCTCTCTCTCTCTCTCTCTCTCTCTCTCTCTCTCTCTCTCTCTCTTTCTTTCTGCGTGGCCTTTGCTTCGCGCATATTTGGGCTTAAAACCATTTGGGCCTGCCCAGGATAACGGCTTTATATATATAGGGTTTACTATGTTTAGAATGCCAAAAAGAGCGCAAGAATAACACTTTCTTGCATGGGATATTGCCTAATGTTGTTTTCCTTCTTTTTTCCGTATCCTCCATTAAAGGTATAGTGGGTTCCAAGTTTTACTGAGCTTCTAGTGCATTATGGGATGGAAAGGGTTAAATCTATAGTTTTGAATTTATCGCAGTTATTATGTTCAATCGCAATTTGTTGATTTTTAAACTTCACGATTAAACAAAAGCCAGGGCCGTCTTATCCATTGGGCCTATAGATGGGCACTGGCCCAGGGGCCTCACAAACATATAGTCCTTGAGGGGGCCCCCATGATCCATATAGTTATTTTAATATAGTGCCCATTGGACCACATTGCACGTGGGCCCATAATGCTGTTAATATGCCATCAAAACATTTATTAAACAACAGTAAAGTTCATTGAAGCCTAATTCCCACACTGTACCTATTTTCACTCCACGCTTAACCATCCTTCGCTTTATATGCGCAGCCTCCATAAAAGCGCATCACACATTGCCCAATATTCATTAATCACTTTGAGATCTTAATTCCATGAATAACGGATGTAGATATGAACAAAGCCCCGGTACAAAATTAATAAAAATAATTTCACAACTAAGTTGAGCTAACAAACCAAACCACTTTCCTTGTAAAATTCCCCAAAACAAACCGAGCTGAAAAATGTACCAAATTCCTTCCTAATTTGTGCTTGAAATAAACTCGATGGCGTGATGGGGAGAGTGAGGGGGATTTGCAATAAAGGCGATCTAGGCATAATAAACGTTTATGAGGCGGGCTCGGAACTTTTCAAAAGCTAAGCAAGCAAATCAGAGAGTGAGAGAGAGAGAGTGAAGGGGTTAAAGTTAGCCTAGGAGAAATAAAAATAAACAGCGTGCGCCCCTTATGTACCCCCAGCTCATAAGGAGTATAATAATAATATTTCTACTCATTTATATTATTAATACGAAAGTTTATGGGTGTGAGAGAGGAAGCGGCGAAGGAGGTGCAAATTATAACGGAATAACTTCACTTGTTTCCTCGATTCCTTCCGGCTAAAATATCTCGCAATTTCCTCTCTCTCTCTCTCATATACTTTCTCACGCACACACACTCCCTTAAATTTCAAATCAGTAGCAGAATATTCAGGGGCCACTGGAAGCTATGGATGTCAGCTGGATTTGCCACGTTACGTTTTAAGGTCTGTAGTAAAGCGAATTAAATGAATATAACCCCCCCCCCCCTGAGAAATATAGTTTATAGCCCTTATACCATAACTAAAGTGCAATAGAGCGTATTCTTCCTTGTTAATCTAAGGGTTTACTACGAAAGGAACAAAGTTTAGTGTAAAATGGTCGTAACGTAATTGAAATAGCAAATTAGATTTGGCATCAAGAGGCAATTTTCGGTAGCTCGGAGCCTTTTGGTGTCGTTCCTTGTATAATATGTTCTACTGGGTGTTCCAATAGAGGTGTTAGGAACGAATCATAATTTGTTCTATTAGCGATTTTGAGTCGAAAATGTAACATCTATGACATTTTTCCCTAATTAAGTTCACTCTAAACAATTAAGTTACGATTGAAGTGTTTCTCTAACGAGCCCTTCCGTAAAACACTCTAATCATCACTTGTGAACGGTGTCATAAAAAATACATATTCCGATTCAAAATCGTCCGTATCTCGCACTGAGCTTCGGTCATATACTACCCTTTTTTATGAAAAACCATTGATACTCTAATATGATCTGGTACTATGAATACACACTTAACAGTAACTTCCTTTTGACATAAAATATATATATGATTTCTAATACCGAGTAATGCGAACTTATAACACCCCTTTTGGTTAGGGTTAGCTTGGAAAAGGAGCCCAAGTTTTGCCCGATAGGGATCATATGAGTCTGGTAAGGACGCGGGAAAGGCACTCTAAAGCGGCTGGCGCAGCCTTAAGAGAATATATACGGTTTGCTCGACCAATTATTGTCGTCGATATAAACTCTGGCTGCATTTCTAGCACGCTGGTCAGAGACACGAGGACCGGGAGGGTTTCGGCGCCTTTTCCGGCCGAAATATGGCGGGAAAGGTTCTCTCGCGCTTATTTGCTTAATCGCGCGAGCTTTAAGACATTAACACTCACTCTCGAGTCTTGACTCGCGTATTCACGAGTATTCATCGTGGTCTTATGGCGCGAAACGAAAGAGAGATATAGAGAGTCCCCCCAAGAGGTTAAGAATGATTATAACCTACAAGAACACTGGATACACTACGCTTTCAAGAGCTATTGAATTTTACAGGACTAAATCTAAGCCAATAACGGTACAGGACTGTTTTAAACGAGGACTTATGGTGAAAACTTAAGGGAAATATAAGTTTTAATATACTTTAAATTATGGTCTTTCAGCGGCTTACTACTAAAAAAATTTAAGAATTTTTTAAGAAAAATAAATGGTTCTTGACCTGATTATAAATAAAAACAATTTCATATTTATTTTGCAGGTCAAAATATGGTTCCAAAATCGTCGTATGAAATGGCGCAATTCCAAAGAGCGCGAGCTCCTGTCATCAGGTGGCAATCGCGAACAAACTCTACCGAACAAAAACAACCCTAACCCTGACCTAAGTGACGTGGGAGTCAATAGCAACCCTCCAACCAGCAACGGAGGACCCACGACAATTTTAGACAAATCAGCGACGCATCATTTAGTGTCTCACATACAACAGAGGCAATTACAGCTTTTACAACATCATCGTCGACCTGGTAGTCCAGGCATCAACCCTGATATGGGGGGAGGAGGATTAAGACCGGGGTTACCCGGACACTCTGACCCGGGGTTAAACGGGGGTCAAACGGACTACGAAGACTCCGGAAATTCGGAAGAGGAGGAGGAAATTAAAGTGTTATAGTGTGTAATATTTATATATATAAAAAAATAATATTTAAGAACAAACCTAACGCGAAAACATTTAAATATTATATGATATTGACCCCGATCCCCCAAAATTTCGAACTAAAAATGCAGTGTTTAAAAAAACAAACCCTGACTTGTAGAAGATGCAGTGAATATATTTAATTCTCCCTTGAATACGTACCTAATAAAATGTAAATTACAAAATAGTTTTCTCTGAGCTTGGTTTTAATTTTAACGACACTTTTTAGCCAATATCTAAACTTCAAATTGATCAATTAACCCAATAACATCAAGTAATACAGAAATATAATTAAATATTCTAGGGAGAATTAAATAAATCACTGATTAGAGACTGGTACATATTGTGCGGAGAAGTTGAAAGTTAAAAGAAATAAAAGCCAAATAAGTAATAAATTGTAAATAACATTAAGTTCGAAAACGAATCAATTCACAGCAATATCAAATTCGTTTTTTTGTAAACTAAAAACTCTCCCCTGTGACGAAACTAACTTCCTCGAAGGCGTTTGACAGTGCGCGATGAGGGCTAAAACATTTTATAGAGACCCATTATCAACCCTAATTAAATGTGAGCTATATTAATTAAATCCACTAATTAATTTAAAAAAAATCAATTAAGAAAAGAAAACTATGCAGTATTTTAAGTTGTAGCTGGGTCAAGCCTATGTGCCAAAAAAAAAATGAAAAAGATAAACAAGAAAATAAGCAATAGTCTTTATACGATTAGTTAATTAATATTAATTAATTAAGATCGAATTTAATCTAAGTGAGCGTCAAATTAAGTGTTAATTTAATAAATAATTTTACTTTAAAATTTATCCTAAATAAAGTAAACAAAAAACCCACGATGATGTAAATGTAAATAGACTTTGAAAAAAAAAAAACAAGTTTAAAATAATGAAAATATCTACACAAATTTGAATTGCGTTGGAACCGTGTTATAAATCAAGTAGTCATAATTTTAATTATAAAACTATATAGCGTATATATCTATTTGTCCATATAATATTATATAGTTATATTTGGTTCCCAAAACTTAATTTTAATCAAAAGTCAGGGATGATTTTCAGAGTTAGGAAGGGTACTTGGTATGAGTTATTGTTCCTTTTCAAAAACATTCTAGTAATATAGACAAGGGATGGTGGCTTTGAACGAGGGTTAAGGGGGGAAGAAACGCAATTTTAGCATCATTACGAAAACGGTGGCACTCGTGGCATCTACCTGGAAAGCGCATTAAAGTCCTAATATAAATTCAAATTATGAAAAGAGCTAGCTAGCTAGCTATAGAATGGGGTGTAGTGACGTTGCCCTATCCTATTTCTACGCTATAGGAGTGTAAGACCAAGGCTTAGTGAAAAGGAGAGGAATTTTTGGGATATTCTTAGCTGAGCAAGTGGTGATGTTGTATTTTCAGGGATTTTATAACCTAGTCTTTAGAATACGCCAGGTTAATTAGTTACTAGAGAAATCATCTCGTTTGGCAATGGATTAATAATAATGAAATAATGCAACGTGTAAAATCTCACGAAATCTACAAATTAATCTAGTGAAATCTGAGCAGAATTTCATTTAACTTCTTCCAATCTCACGAAATCTAAGGAGAATTTTATTTAACCTCCTTTAATCTCACGAAATACAAGGAGAATTTTATTTAACCTCCTTTAATCTCACGAAATCCGAGGAAATTTCGTGAAAAGTGGGAAAATATAAAGCGAGACATTGCCGCAAAACATGCAAGGAAATCACTATAATTTGCATTAAATATAGTGCGCGAGATAAGCTCGGTATAAACACGGATCCCTTCTTTAAAATACAACATGACCACTTTATTATATTTGACGAAACAAAAGAGGCTCTCTTAGGTTAAGCTCTACTAAAGTAACGGCTGGCTAACACTAAAAATGTAACACGTCATTATATGAACTCTTATTGGACGCAGTTGGCTCTTAATTAGCTGTAAAATCAGATTCCCGACACAACAATCCTCTGGACCGTAAACTGCAACGATCTCCCCGCCCCCCCCCCCCGGCCTTAACCCTTCCCTAGCTACCTATCTTCCATCCTTCTCTTTGGCCTTTCAGACTGGAGGCCTATCCTCTCCTGTTTCTAGCACGAAGCCTCGGTAATGCTTCTCTTACTCTTTTCTAATAATTAACGCTAAGCCTTTGCCAACAACTTTCCTATTTATAAGGGCATAAACGACACCCTAAATCTCTTCACTTTTCTCTCTCTCTCCCTCCCTCCCTCTCTCTCTCTCTCTCTCGCTCTCGAGGAGGGTACAACCATACCCATCTTTTCTTGTATCGTCTCTCTTGATGAAAAATATTTCCCTCATCCTAACCTTTTCCATAAAGGTTAGGTTTAGCGGGGTTGGAAGAGAAAAATAGGGTTATGTTCGGACATATATAATCACTTCATTAGCTTCGAACGACGGCGAAAAAGCCATTATTTATTAGAAAAACGAGCTGGATGGCTGACTTTTAATAAGGAGGTTTAAGGAGGGTAGGGTAACGCTATTAAAAGGATAATTTTTATCCGATGCGATGCGAGGTGTTGTATAAATTATCTTGGAAAATTTAAGGAAGAAATTTAAAAGGCTCCGAAGTTTTATGGGCTTGGAAGTTTTATGTTGATTAACTGTAATTATACATAGGGATGAGGGGTTTTAATAACGGGGGTTATGGTTTTCTTATAAGCTGATGTTTTTAATGGTTAAGTCATTATGAGATGTTTTGAGAGAACTTTTAAAAATTTATTTTATATGGATGTTTTTTTTTAAGTAGTGAATATTGTCTATGGGAAATTTCAATACTTATGGGAAGGTCAGAGGTCAAAGCTTCAATGGATGAGGGATTTTTCTAATGAGAGATGAATTAAGTTATCCATAGGAATCTTTTAGAGACAAACACCCTACGTTTTTTAGAGCAGTGGAATTTCTATGGGAATGTTTAAAGACTGGAAAACCCTTCCACGATAATGTTTAACAATTCTGAAAGTTTGTATATGGGAGTTTTTAAGAGTTAAATAATTTTTAGTGCGTATTAAAGAGCAGCGAATCATTCTATGGGAATTTTAACAGTATGGGAATCTATAAAGACTGGAAAACCCCTCCACGATAATGTTTAAATATTCTGAAAGTTCTTATATTTGAATGTTTGAGAGTTTAAAAGAATTTTCGATCGTGTTAACGAACATCGAAGAACATCATTCTATGGGAGTTTTGAAGATTTTATAGTTTATGATAATATTAAAAACATCAATTAAGCTCTTATATGGGAATCTTTAGCAGTTTAAAATAATTTCCGAGTGTTATTCAATGGAACAAGACCGACGAACGAGACGTACACTTTTCAACGGACAACTTCACGGAAATAATCAGGTAAGTCACGAAACAATGTTGCAACATAATTAACCTCTAATAATCCCTTATTATAAAGTACATTTCCCCCTATTTTTGCCCCCATAATGAGAACAAAACCCTGTCAGATTGACTATGACACGCTCCTGGTTGCGCTTGGCAAGTGTGAACGTTTTGACTCGGGGGTTAAAGCAGCTGTTACGCGGCGGCGCATAATCGGCTTAAAACAGCCCCGCAAAAGGGTGCCCAGCGAAATACACCCTTCTATATTCACGCCTGCGAAAGAGAATTGAGTTTAACGCCTCCCCCGCCTTAACACACCTTTTCATTATAAAAGCGGAAACCGTAGAAAATACCACCCAAAAATCCAAACCAAAAATACGGAATACAACCTAGAATTCATTCACTTTATCGGAGAATACGACGATGAGACAAAACCCTTCCTAGCGTGCAAGCTGATAATCTTTAATTTCAAAAAAAAAAAAAAAAACCGAATGAATTAAATTTAATTTAATATTGAAATTATAACGTGCATTCCTTACAATTAATTGCTGTTAGAAAATGTTGTGTTCGTAGTTAAAGCACAGCATAATGAAAATAATTAAACAGAGATTCATTGTCGGCTGTTGACACATGAGCAGGTAGCGACTAGCGAATGATCTTTAGTTCAATCATACCCAAGTTTATATACCCCTCTTATTACTGATAAGAGTAGGTCAATAATAGGCCTACTGGTTTTTTATACATAACAGAACAGAATAAGCAGCTTGTAATTTTTCTGGGTTCATACAACTTTTGTAAAACCGATTTCCCCGAGTTTTTCAAGTTTTTTCCCATATACTTTCCTGGGTTTTCCTGGTTTTCCCTAAATATTTCACTGAGTTTCCCCGGTTTTTTCCCACATATTTCTTCCCATATATTTAGTTGAGTTTCCCAGGTTTTCCCCCATATATTTCCCCGAGTTTCGCTAGTTTTTTCCCATCTATTTCCTTGAGTTTCCCCGGTTTCTTCCCATATATTTCCCTGCGTTTTCCCCCATATATTTCCCTGAGTTTTCCAGGCCATCCCCCCCATATATTTGAGAAGGTAGAAGAGGCTATTTTTCGCAACGTGAATGAAAGCCAACAAGATGTAAAAATCTTTACCGTTGGTTCCCATAACATATAGCACTCGCTCAAACCTAAATATTTCTAATGTAGCCAACATTATATTCCCTTTAAAGTAATACCAGTTAAGTCGTTAAACCGTTTTGGTTTGAGGTGTCCTAAACAGGCCTTGAATATCATAAATTCTCTCATACGATGTGATGTGCAGATATAATACGATATCAAATTTACTACTAAGAGAGCCCCCCCAAGATAAACTAGTCCTCCATAGTTAATCATAGGCGAAATATTACACCGTTATAGCTCTAGTAATTTCACCCCTTCCCAAATTTGGCGGCGCCACGCGGGTCTACTAATGGGACAGAAAATCCTATAGCCAATCTAATTAACTCGTAAGGCAGGGTTCGTCGCCAAGGCTTAGCACTGATTTGTAGCCAATATCAATATCCATAAGATATTCAGACTTCGATTGATCGAATCAGCACGCGGGGAGGGAAGGGACTTCGAGAGCACTTAGATTGTCGGACAAGCTAGTAATAAACCCTCATCACTTTGGCTATATAGCCGTAAATACTCGGTGCAAGGACCCTCCTCCTCAGGCTGGTGGCAATTTCGCCTTGCCATTTTGCTCGCGCTTAAATGCTTTGCTTAATTAATTTATATCGAATTGACCCTCTGATATTTAGTGACACTTTAAAATTGCCAGGTTATATTAAATTTAAACGAAATATTCAATATTTCCATGAATATATTTAATCATATGTCATATAATTCCCAATAAGTTTGATTCTTTCAATTTTGAGTGCTTGATAGGTTGGAAAACTGTATACAAAAATTCTCTTTTTTTTAGTTTCATCCTTATAGATAAAGGTTTAAATAAATTAACTTCCTTTTAATGTTAAATTAAGCCTAGAAAAGCGCAACAAGACTGGAACAATTTTTTAACTAACTTAAAGTCGTATTATTAACACGTGTTACTGTCAAAACCAGGGTTGGCAAAAATAAAAAAGCCAGATGGTTTTAACCGGTTAAACCACGTAATAGGCATAACGACCAGTAATAAAGTTTTTAAAAAAGGCTGAAATTTAGCAGACGACATGGTTTCAGTTTAGTTTTGGCTTGTGAAAAGATGTTTTACTTTATTATGGATAGTTTTTAGGTTAGTAGAATTTACACCAGGAGGTCAGGCTACTTGGTACTGCACTTTGTCCACCAAGTAGCCTGACCTCCTCCTGGTGTAAATGGTATCAATTCTCCTAGTCTGAAAACTACGTATATAAATGATTTTACTTCGGTTTTATCAATGATTCCTCAGCCTAAACCTCTCTGCATGCTCATATACTAATTTCATTTAAATAAATAAATGTATTAAACCTGCTTTTCTTTATGGTTAAAACCGGTCTGTCTGACTCTAGCTAAGCCAACCCTGAATTCAAAAAATATTTCAAATGAACCATTCGGGTCAATTTTAAAATTCCGACTTCAATCTAAACTATTACACTTAGATTGTAAAACCACATAACAACGTCCCCTATTTGATCTGGGAACAACCAAAAAAAAAAAGAAACCCAAAATACCGCACCACGAAACAAGCTGTCGTTTAGTTCAAACAAACCGAGAACCATCTATATCTTACTTCTTCGGTCGAACATGAAAATTTCAAAAGAACACGATATTTCTTGTTACAAGATCCAACTAAAACCATCATCCCGGCAACCAATTCCCTCAAAACAAAACCTAGACATTTCAGTAGCGTAAATCGCCACCCCAATAACCTTTACTTGGTCAGGATAGAATTTCGGCCAAGTACCAAGAGAGAGAGAGAGAGAGAGAGAGAGAGAGAGCGAGAGAGAGCTAGGGGTATAGAGTTCTCGCAGTGTTGTGCGGGGGTCTCTCTTGACCAGCTGTTGACTGGCTTGTAGTTAGACGCGGCCGCTAGCTCTCTGATACTTAATACCAAGTGCTAGGACAGAGGGAGGGAGGGATGGGTGGGTGTAAGAAATAGCCCCGTATCTAATCGCAATCTACGAAAGAAGACGAATTTCTACGGAGAATCGTGCGAAATTAAACCATTTCCAGATTGTAATCGCAATTGGAGTTAGACAAGGCATAGAAGAGACTATTTCGATAATACCCAAGAGGAAGAATTGGTTTGCCCTAAGCGTATGTAATACGTGTATTGCGGGAAAGCTAACGGAACAAATTTTCGTCGAAATTGTCTATTTGAAGGAGCGCTACTTTATTGCTGGCTCGTTTTCCACGGTTCTAGACCTTCGCAGATTTATTTGTATTGCTCTGAAATATGGTTTCCGTTTCTATTGCCTCATGCCCCACCCTCTCTCTTGCCAATTGCTAAAGATTTTTGTGTTATTGCCTATACACTGGGTGCTGAATTGCGATGATGGTAACTGCAATTGCTTAGAATCGCATCCCAGTCGGAGATTGCTGTATTATACTTATATTTCAACGGAGTGTTTAAATTAGGTATCCCTACACTGTTAATTCCCTCTGTGGCATGTTACAATTGACATTATCGTGCTGCGGAGAAGGCACGGGGGCAAATGGGGCTTCCTGTATCATATTTTCGGTTATTTTCTTTGTTTTTCATAGTGTCTCCAAGTTGTGCATATGCAACCGTGACTTTTAATTATAACACTTAATAATGTTACAGGCTACACGTCTAGAGAAGCGTCTTAACACCAATTAAATATTAAATAAATCTTATACAGGGATAAGCTGTTTCTTATTAAGTCTGCCATGAATTAAAAGATGTGTTCTTAAGGCGATATGGATAACTAAAAATTTCCTTTGACCCTTTCCACTCAATTTTGACCCTAATAACATCATACCCTTAAATTTATGGCAGACTTATTAGAAACACGCTATTTATTACGCTAAACCACTCTTTTAGAAACGCCAATAAATTAAGGTTGTTTTCGCAAAATATTACGCGTCAAAAATCACCCATCATCTACGTCTGAACTTTAAAAAACTTAGAAGATGCATATTTAAATACCTGTTAACGTTATTAAAATATTATCCAATGTAAAAGGGGCTTGTTTGAAAATATTATGTAAAAATGGAGGCATATTTACCCCATCCCCTTTTTTCCCCGATTTCTCTGCCCGATTCAAAAGTTGGGAAAAGCGGCCGTGCTAGGCTAAAAGCAAGGTTGTTTAATACAGCTTAAGGCAAAAGGTAAGTTGCTCTAACTATCTGTATGTGATTTTTGAATTGAATACCCTTGCATTATAAACCAACTACAAAACGTTGGTCCCTTGCTAGAATATTATTTCTTTTTTTTTTAATCGAAAGAGTGTATCAAATAATGAATGTATTAATTGCAACCATGTTTATATCTACAATATTAAAGAAGATACAAGCAATTAAGTTCCGTAATAGATACTACGCGTTGGGCGAAGCACTGGCAAGTACCCCTATTGGACGCCTAATACCATCATCTGACGCATTCGTCCAGTGCTTTTCGGAGAAGCCTAACGCGTAAGGGCCATTACGGAAACTAAATTGCTTGTATCTTCTTTAATTTTGTAGATAGAAACATAGTTCCAACTCAGACCAGCACCTAACCATGGACATGCATCCCAGTGTTAAACCACGGTTTTCAAATTGAAACACGTAGCACGCGCCCTTATGTGTGCAAAATATATCTCCACAATAAATTAATAAGAAACAATTTTTGGCCAAGGCTTAACACTATAACTCAGAGTTATATTTACCAAACTATTATAAATATAACCTTTATAAATCTTTAATGAGATGAACTAAAAATAAAAGAATGATTAAGGTTTACTCACTTTGTCACATTTATATAAGATTTTTGACATCTATTGACGCCTATTCGGCCACTGTTCTCGAGGGAGCAAGAATTAATATTTTTCACGTGAGTCGGTTTGTGGAGACATGGCCTCCTGGATCACGCGACTCGCGGACGCAGGCTGCTCGCGCTATAGCCTCCTGGATCACGGGACTCGCGGACGCAGGCTGCTCGCGCTATAGAAGCCCGCCCAATAGGCCCAAAACGCGTATCAAGCATTTTAAGCCGAAAATCCAAGCCGTCAGCTTTTAACATGGTCGCCTATGGAAGGAACACCGTTTTTTGCCCTAATTTGGCAAATACTGGCTCAAATATCTTGAATATTTTAATGAGATATGTAAAATAAGATTTGTGATTTTTGTGCAAAGTTTCAAAAGATTATATCTTGTAGATTTTTTGTAAAATAATTAAAACTTAGCCTAAATCATAGCCGTCAGCTTTTGACATGGTCACAATAATTAAACGATATTGGTAAAATATAAACCCCAAGCCCAACAAAGGAGGCCATGTCCCAACTTGTTTCACGCAACTTTGTTTCGCAACGAGGTATAAGGTTGATCCTAGCTAATAAAAATCCTAAAAATACTTTCATCGGTCCTGTTTTGCCGTCCTATGAACTGCTTGGCAGAAATAATGTCCCCTTCACTTTCCAGAGGAGGTAAATCTAGTACTTAGGAAAAGCAGCGGGGATGAAGGGGGGGGGCGGGACCCCAAAGGCTCGCCTAGTGCATGCCTACGCCAGCGTTGGTCCCGCATCCCAAAGGCAGAGAGCTGTTACGGTTAACGTAGCGTAAACGGTTTTGCGGAGCGTTTTCGCGCTACACTAAACCCCAACCCTCGTGGCGGCATGAGAGAGAGTCGGAAAATTTTAATTTCGACAACCTTATATCGCGCCGTAAGGGCACGTAAAGCATGGTTTTCACTTGACCGAAAAAAAAAACTACTTTGCAGATGGACGTCAAACGTCAGATTTGTTTTTTTACGTTGCAGCCCAGCGTTATAGCGTTTTCAGTTAGCGTAGTTTCCGCAAATAATGGAACCAAGGTTTAACAGATAAACTGAACATTGCACCAATTGCGGCCCATCTATTGGTCTTTGTAATCTTTGTGCCTAATATCATAAAGATATGGATGGTTACTAACCTCTTCAATAAAACTATCAGCATTGAACTTCGGCATTCTCAGGGATTTGTACTAGTAACTGACTCGATTAGGAACTAAATAAATAAAAACATCGCGGACCGCGAGCGTCCTTTTCCGAAAATGACGTCATGACTCAACCTTATTGCTGATTGGCTCACGCAGAGTGTTAACGTTGAACGCGGCCGAAAAAGTAGAAAGCCAATATTGACGCACTAAACGTAATTTCTGTCCAGCGTACCTATTTTTTTTTTTTTCGGTTGTCGGTTGACGTCGGGTGAAAAGTCGTGATTTACGCCAAGTGAAAACCATGCTTAAGAGTTGTTGGACGACGTTTTACCTTGAAAGAAATTTTTGCTTCTATTTCCCCCTCTAGGAGTCTTTATTAATTTCCGACAACTACATACTTGTATTAATATTAAAGTAGAGCTAGTACGGAAAAGTGGGCGGGGCGGGGGTAATATTTGGCGCCAAAATTGCCTCAATCCTACGTACGGATAAGGATGCCACCACGTGTGATATAAAAAAAACTTCTTTTAAAATTAAGAGTGTTTTGGGAGGAGATTTTAATTAAGCAATTTTAATAACTCTTTTAAAATTCAGAGATACGGTGGGATTTAATATTTTGAAACTCAACAGTCATTTAGGCGGTTTAAAAATTACACCATATCCCAAACCGAGTTCAAAACTTTAATTGAGTTGTAACTTGATTATTAAGAGTCTATATGAGATTTTGAGTAACATAATAAAAATGGTTAAGAAGAAAATAATCTTTGGAAACATTATAACTCTAATATTTTCAATGGAATCGCGAAAAAGCGTGGAAATGTGGGCTAGTACGCGAGGGTTTCTATTAGCTGTACGTATTTTTGGTTTAAGAGTAAATAAATTATATCAGCGGATATAACATATCCTACAGTTTTATAAGGCCCAAGAGAGAGAGAGGCCTTCGAGAGATTTGAAATTGTCAAATTGAGGGCATACGATGAAAATCGAAAGGCATACCCCGGCTATATACCACCAAAGATTTCAATTTAATTCTCGGGCATCTCTTGCCTATCAAATTCAGTTTTTAGCTCGAGGGGGTTTCCTATATAGTTCAGCTTGCGTGAAAAATATGACGCCACCATATCAGAGCTTGAATATGGCAACAGATATAGAGGGAAAGAGTGGGGGGGGGGAAGCCATAAGATTAGGATTTTGAAAATAGAGAGAGGCCGGGACAAGGAATGATATAAAAAGCAGGCCCGGAAAAGAGTAGTTTCAGATAAAGCTGTTTAAATCCCCTAAGGGTCTGTTCCCCTCAAAGGCTCAAAAGTTTTAAACGATATAATAACATAGGATACATTCTTCTCACCAGTCCTATATGGGACGATTTCGGGCGAAATTGGCCTTAGATTTCATTTCATATCGTTTTAAGTTACCGTATAACTTTAAATTGATTTTTTTACACGCTTATTTCAAATGGGGAACATTTTATAGGAGAAAATATGTGTATTTATAGTAAAATATAGGCCTAAAAATGCTTATATATAATTCTATTTTGGCTTCAACTATGTGGAAAAATAGAGGATTATATTTGGATTAAAAAATTAACTTTTTAAAATAATTGGCTTTTAAAAAATGAGATTTAAAAACGTTTCGGTGATAAAAATGCATTTCAAAAAAATTCAGATTTAAAACAAAAAATTTCTTCAATGAAAATTGAAAAAAAAAACTTAAAAATAACTGGCATTTTGAATTTCATTGGGATCCCCTCCCCCACGTACCACCCATTATCAGCACCTACGGGACGCGAAACAACATCCATCTTCGGCAGCAATTATCTCTATTCCCCGTACCCCCAACATTTTACCCCGAGTAAAGCTCGCTCGAGCTAACCCTAACACCCTCGCGGCATCTAAAAAATAAAAACTATCCAAAAAGCCAAACTTACAGGAAATATTTCTGCACAAAATTATTTGAATCCAAGGTTCCTCGATCTTGGCACAGTTTTGATCACAAAATTCACAGATTTCGTCCTAATTTTAGATATTTAAATCCGACTTAAAAAATTAACAATAATTCATCCACATAAGAAACTAAACAAAGGAAAGCGCGCGCTGTCCGGACTAGAGGGACTCCGAAGCTTTCTAGAAGAAGGGGGGAGATAGAGGAGGGGGAGAGAAAAATATGTAGTTGAATTTTTTGTATCGCCATAGCCCACTCGATCACGCGCATCACGACGTTGATAAGGGTGTTTTGGCGGGCTTTTTACTAAGCGTAAAGGCTGAATTCTAATAAAACGTTGTAATTTACAATTTAGCTCCTCGTAAGTAACACATTAAAATTGTCATTTTAAACGCGTTTGACGTTGAGAAACGATATTAAAATGCAATTTTATGACAAAAATATAGGATATTATAGCCTGACCTTTCGTGAAATTATAGGATAATATAGGACAGGTTCAAAAATATAGAATTTTATAGGAATTATAGGAGCGCTGGGCTCCCTGACTTGTCTATCATCAAAATCAGTTTCATCATATCTCGAGATCTTCTGGAGATATAATGATATGTTCGTAGATATTAACATTTTTTAATAACTAAAATTAGGGCCTGAAGGTCCAAATTATTATTTTTTTTTGTGATATATTAAAAAAAACCTTACAAACAATTTTCCGGCAAAAGTTTAATTTTTCTTTGGAAGTCAAACCCTGCGGTATTTTAATTTTATAGTTCGCAAAAGCGCGTGCCTGCCTAATAGTTTTTTAACCATTTTTTTTAAATAAAAATAGGGTAAGCTTGGTGACAATAGATTTAATTAAAAGATGTCCCCAGGTCTTATAAAGAAAAAGTTCCCATAAGTAGGCAAATTTAATTAATTTTCCTACCAACCGCATATTTTGATATTTTTGCCTCCTGGCAAAATTGAAATGTATCCAACACAAGAGGAATATTTTAATTAATTTAGTTTAACTTAAAGGGAGGGTAAAAAGGAAAATAAACGGACTTTTTTATACCGATTCTTCTACTAATTATAAGACCAATCTGCGTACTTAAACATAAAAGGAAATACCTCCGAATGATTTTAAAATTCAAATCAGTTTGATATTTCATGGATAATTTGAAATTTGGACCTCCGAAATCCCTAGTTTTCCATAAAAAATATACAAACTAAAATGAACAAAGGAAGACCAATTTTTCAAAGACTTCAAATTTGAAATCACCAAAAAACATAGTTTTAATAAGGGAATCAAATTTTCATTCGGATTTTATGAAAAACTAGTGACCGTATAACGTTAGGGGCTTGATTAAAGGGAGGGTGAAGTAGAAAATCAAGTGATTTTTTATCGATTCTTCTACTAATTATAAGACCAGTCTGCATAGTGAAACATTCAGGAAATACTTCCGAATGATTTTAAAATTCAAATTAGGTTCAGATAAGGATAATTTTAAGCAAGGACTGCCGACCAATCGCGTAACGCCCTGCCTTTTTATGAACAAAATTCTCGTGGCACGTTCCATGTCTCGCGCCACGATTGTCGCGTCGCGCGCCTAATTTTATCAAATCTCGTGATAAATTTCATTCGACACGGAACGTGCCACGAGAATTTTGTTAATAAAAAGGCAGGGCATTACGCGATTGGTCGGCAGTCCTTGTTTAAAATTATCCTTAAAGGAATAGCGACGTGATTTAAAAATTATCTCAAATCTAAAGAAAACCTTACTTTTTTGAGAGTTTAAACTCTTCTGATTCCAAAAATATGCTTGATTAATATTTAAATATGACGGAAAACGCAGAAAAAACACTTTGAAAACTTTGGGGGGCAAAAGCAAATTTGCGGAGAAGATTTTTGGCGGGTTTTCTCCTTGGTACGTCACTCACGGCATCTCGCGGAAAAGCCAAGCGCGCGCGCCCGAGACTCCCGAGTCTACTAATGCCGCGCGAATCTGAATAAAATAGGCTTAACGCGGCGCTGAGACACTTAAAGGCGTCACGTGAGCGACATCTAGAGTGAAAGTTTCTCCTTACTACGTCATTAAGCGAAACAAAATTTTAACTAGGCCTTTTCCAAACACTAAACTTTGATTGCAATTTTACAAATTTCTACGAAACCAAATACAAAAGTAAACATATCATAATAAACTAGATTTTTCAAGGATTTTTTTAGCATATTAAGTTTGTGGGTGACGAAAATTATGTCACTAACACTTTAAAATCGGAACCTAATTTGAATTTTAAAATCATTCGGAAGTATTTCTTGAATGTTTCACTATGCAGACTGGCCTTATAATTAGTAGAAGAGTCGATAAAAAATCACTTGATTTTCTACTTCACCCTCCCTTTAAGGAACGAATAATGTAACTCAGTTTTAGTAATTAAATTAAATTAAATTAATTAATATTTAAAATTGCAAAACGAATTATAACCAATTTTTAAACCAAAGCCCCTGTATGACGGCTTTTCCCTCGACACTGGTGTGTTGCGGGTAAAACATTTTTAAAGGCGTTCTATGGGGAACCCATTATAACTTTAGCCCCTAAATGCAAGATTTTCCTACATACATCAGAACGAGGCAGAAGAAACAATTCTACGGGGATAGTAAAAATCCTTTTAAGATGATTATGTCATATACTATTAAGCCTACAATTTAGACCTACAATAAATAAAGCACGATACGTTCATAAATCTTCCTAATAAAATCATCCATCGATCTTGTTACATTTACCATATGAATGCTGCGCCTGGTCTCCAACTGGCAGGAGATGGAATAAAGAACGGAATAGGAGAGGGTTATAACAGATTCTAAGAACTTAGAAGACAGGCTGCACCGGAGGAGAGAGAGAGAGAGCGAGCGAGAGAGAGAGAGAGAGGGAGAGAGAGAGAAGAAAAAGATCTCTCTCTAGAAGAGAACACACCTCACTGGGAACCCCATGCCTTATTCAAAGGTTATAGCTCGCGCCTAGCGGCTCTAAGAAAGAATCTCTAGTTTGTTCATGGTTTTGGATATGAGCCTGCCAGAATCAGATAGCTGCAAGTTGGAAAAGGGTAGGTAGGGAGTAGGGCCTTTTTTTCTTACTAACGTTTTAGTACTAAGCCTTGGTTTGTAGGATAAGGAATATATGCTTTAGGGAAAAAAATAAAAGCCCGAGAATGATTTTATACATAGTTGCCACTGAAGGTTTTTTTTTCGTTCCCCAAGTGTTGCCAGGGAGAAAGGCTAGCAGTTCCGTTTCAATCAGAACTTAAACAACTTGTGTCAAAGCGGCACTGAAGTTTAAGTTAAGAAAGGGGGAAAGCAATTTTCTGTAACCCCAACAGTAAAAAAATCATAACGTAACGCAGTTTCACTTGCCTGAAGAGAAACTTTATAATAACAAATATTCAGCTTAAATCATATGAAATAATCAAAGTGTTATCCATGAAATCTGAAGGAAGGATGGTCGGTATCTGTTTGAATCTCACGAAACCCGAGGGAATCTCATAAAATCTGCTATCATGACTCATAAATATCACAAAATACGGATGCGGGGGGGGGAAACCGCACCTAAAATGAACGTGAAGATCTAAAAATTTTGAGAGAACACAAACCTCGATCTCTCGGGACACTCGATAATTTGAGAATAACGAAATTTCAAAATCCAACCCATAAAACCAATAAAACTCTCTTCCAGAGAATCCAAAATCCTGAATCAAAAATGAAAAGAGGAAAAGTTTGGGGGCGTTAAAAGAGTAGGTATTGCGGCAAGGCCAAGGGAAAATATGGTAGAAAATTCAGGAGGTAAGAGATAAAAAAAACCCTGCTGGATCTTCGGTTTAATGAGATGGGCTTTCAATAGCGTTTTAACCGACACAGAGCCACACCCCCTTTTTCTACCCCTCACGTTTTATATAATCTCTTTTGTTCCCGTTTGACTCTGAATTGCTAAACGCATACCTGTCAAATTCGTATGTCAGTGTGGGGGGTTTATGGGTGGTAGTAGGAAAAAGTCCGCGACGCGTGCGAGGGACCAACACAGAGAGACCAGAGATGCTGTGGAAAAGGATGAGGATTGGGAGAGGCTGAGTTAGGGGTGATCCTTATACCAGTTTTTCGCTCTCTCTCGACTATCTTATGTTTTCATGGGTAGCCTATAAGGCGGTGCCTGCCTCTCCGATGAGGCTCTTTCTATTTTATATATAGAAAGATTTATACCTGACAAGTCCAACGTTATCCTATAAAAGTGGATTAACTTGAAGTTACCCGATGTTAACAATCTTGTAACATATATAAGTGACATTTCCATAGGTGCCGCCATAAGCGATTTGCGCGTCATTTTAGGGAAATAACTGGTATTCCCTATAGTTGCCTTGTCACGTGACAGAACAAGTCTGTTAAGGATTGGGACAATATTTTATAACTTAACTTACTAGGGATGAGCCGGTACCGATACCATATCGGTGTCGGCACCGATACTCGGGGTTTCCCGATAGTATCGGATCGGTTGATTTAATACGATTCTAAATCAATACTCATTTAAAATGCATTGTATGGGCCTACATGACATTTTTAGGTCTTTCAGTAATGTATTGATGGTGATAATACATTTTTATGAATGTCAATGAGGCGTGATATAATTTTGGAAGTACCTCTAAACATTGTACTTGGTAGTATAATTCATGAAATTACTCTGTAATTATTCCCTAGTATTTTTAATACATATGTAAATGGCACTGTACTACCATAAGTTTATAATGCCTCTAAGTAGAGAAATGGCTGCTACTCCTATGGCAATAGTGTTTGTCTGGCTCCCTTTAATGAAACCCTATACTCTCTCCGTATCATTTATCACCTCAACTTCAATACAAAATTGTACAGCCTAGCGTAGCGTAGCGTTTCTTTTATCCCTTTTAGAATGTTTCAGGACTGTAACCGCCTCTATCTCACGAGAGAGAGGGATTTTGGGGTTGCTTAAGTAAAATTCGTTCCCCCCCCCAATGCCTGCCTATACGAAACGTAAAATCTCGACCCATTTAGTAAACGTCTCGACCGCATGGTGGCTGCACCGCGACAGAAATTTCAAAATTTTCTCTCTTCGGATCTTAGCGCTATACGAGTTCTGACGTCACAGTAGCCTGGAGAAGATGCCCAGTTGTAACCCATATTTGTGTACTTAGAGGCATGATAAACTTATGGTACTACTAAAAATATTGGTAACGGTTGAAGTATCGGGTTTTGGATCATAGTGAGTAAATATAGGTATCGATCGGTATCGGTTCGCATGTTTGCACCGGTATCGGGTTAAGCCTGGTATGGGCCATCTCTATAACTTACACATTTTCCCTGATATTTATGCAAAATACAACTATTTTTCAATATATTCCCTGAATTTTAGATAATTTTAATTAAGTTCAATTAAATTATATTGTTAATACGATTCATTGGTAACTTCGGATGAATCTACTTTTCCATATTGATCTAAAGATGAGATATTTTATCTCTGATATTAAAGATTTGGGATTTATATGGATGAGCGCTCTTAAAGTAAAATTTATTGTATACTAGCTTTCATGGGTAGTGTTTTCTAAAGAATAATGGCGTTTAAAATCGGGCAATCTTTTTATTTTAAATTTCGCAAAACCGATTTTGCCTAGAGATGGCGCTATATCTACATCCGTTTTGGTCCAATAAATTGGGGGAATGAAGAGGGGAATCAAGGAATAATTCGGAACACGTAGTTGGCGATAGAAATACATGAGAAACACGGTTAGTGAACAATCCCTAGCGTTAGTTAATCCATGATTTAAATTTTTCTTAAGTTTAAAACTAATATTTCAAGACTTTAAATTCGTCTAGCTCTTCCCACAAAATCCGCCTGGGTACGTTTAGTGAAAATGTTTACGCAGTGATTCCTATTAGCTATATGCATTCCTAATATTAATTTTAATCCACTGTAATATTTACTTAACCCCCAATGTTAGGTCATTTCTGACGAAGGTTTTTTTATATTAACTACGTTGCCAAGTTGTATTTCTTTTTGTTTTGTACGAAGTGAAAATTACAAAAACTCATTTGTTTTGTTAATTTATTTATTGATTGTTTATTTGTTCGTTTCGGGATGGGGTGAATACTTATTTTATGAATTATTTATGATTTTTTTAAAAAATTGCGAAAAATATCTTTTTTTGGAAACAATTCCGAGATTCAAGCTCCTTCGAAAGCTCAAAGAGGAGATAACAAAAATAGGCAAGAAAAACACATTCCACTAAGCTAGAAGGGGTCCTTATTACGCAATTCTACGCTTTTATCTCTATTTCCACCCAATTTTTAGAGCTTATAAACGAAGCGACTTTCTTGTATATATTGTATTAACGTGATATTTTTATTGAGAATTAATTTGAAAGACGGCAAAGCCATTATGACTAGTAAAAAAACATAAAAATAAAAGTAAACTTAGCACATTTTCACTTCGTACAAAAACGAGAACATAAAACATGGCAATTAAAATAATAAATTAGATGTTGACTAAAAAATAAAAGTAAACTTAGCACGTTTTCAATTCGTATAAAAACGAAAACATAAAACATGGTAATTAAAATAATAAATTAGATGTTGACTAAAAAAGGTCCTTTTTTCTTTACCGTCCTATTGTCTGAAAATAAAAATTAATGTCGACGCAAAATATACGAAACCAGTTTATGTAAGGTGACCTTAAAAATTGAGTCCGTTAAATAAAAGAGTTTGCGTAAGATGGCCTGCGTGTTTAGTTTTGCTCAAATTCACGTTGGGAAAAGTGAATTTTTACGAAATTTGTGCTTAATGAATGAACTGACGGAAATGAAATGGGTTTACTTACTCTTTGGAGTTGGTACCCAAGTTCATCCGCCCAAGACCTTCCCATATGCGTCTAATTACATCCTGAGTGTCTTCGGTTTGTATATTTGGTAATTTTTCCTTCTCTTTAATTAACCTTTGTTGTCGTCTTTGGAACTAAACAAAACAATTTATGTTAAATCATCTCTATTAGCGAATTCATCAGCAAAAATATAATTTCCCTTCGCAATATCGCTAAATTTCTTAGGGAAGATTACTTTCTACGTTATAGATAGGGGTTTTAGCGCGAATATCCCGGATTTCGGCACCATTTTATGATTATTAATTGAATCCCGATTTGATTAAAGACGCCATGGAGAATAATTAAGGCGCAATAAGATGTTGATGGGGTTTGTTAGACTTACGTAGGCTGCCTCCGAATCTTTTAATTTTTTTTCTTTATCCATTCCGCCTGCGATAAGGCATTCCTAAGGCAAACAAAGAAATTCTCGCAATTAATAAAGGATGCGATTAAAATCAACCGTGATCTTATTATCTGGGAGATCCCGCAATTATTATTAGGCTGAAGAGCTATAACAAATATTTATTTCGTTTGGCCTGTAGATTTTTGGCATCTTTGTCACAGAAGATATTAAACCCAGCGAATGCCACACACATACTTACATTTGGTATTCGGGGAGCTCCGAGCAGGTTGGGAGATCAGGTTGAGTTAAAATGTTGAAATTACAATAAAATTATCCAATTAAAAATAAATAAAATTATCCAATTAAAAATAAATAAAATTATCCAATTAAAAATAAATAAAATTATCCAATTAAAAATAAATAAAATTATCCAATTAAAAATAAATAAAATTATCCAATTAAAAATAAATAAAATTATTCGATTAAAACTAAATAAAATTATCCAATTAAAAGAGCAAACGGCAAGATTTTTCTTCTTGTCCTAAAAAAATTTAATGGTAAAAATAAAAATTCCAATTTGATTTTGAGTTGCAAATGAACAGGTAAATATATATAGTAGGAGGAGCTAATTGAAAAATATAACAAATCGTCACGAGTGACGTTTCTAGTCTGGAGAAATAACGTTCGCGCTCAAATTCGTAAGATCATGGATAAAGAATAAAATTTGTCTTCATGCTAGTGCGAAAACAAATTTCCTCACGCGCATTCTTTATCCATGGCTTAACAATAAATCACCAGACTCACGTCGCGTACAAAATCACGCCCAACTGTGATGACGATTTCTTATTTTTCAAAAAGTTCAGCAAGACCAAATACTTTATATATCCTCCTACTGAAGATGGAACAGTTGAGACTCTTCGGCGGAACTAAGAGGGGAAAAACGTGGGGGTAAAAATTTCACTTCCATCTTGCTTTTTAGCGCCTGCGCTATAGTCTAAGGGGATTTTTAGAGTGCGGAGAGACGGCAATGAATCAGTCACCCTCGTACGTCCCTATGCCGAGGGTTGCCTACCTCCCCCCCTTTTTAACGTCGAAGCTAGTTCAATAAAGTCTCAAATGATTTGGTAGCAATGCTGATTGAAAAAAAAAGCCAAGGCTAAGCCTAAACCACGTGGCTCACGAAGGAAAAATAGACCTAATAGGCCAAAAAAGGCGTGAAAGTCATATTTTTTGGGAGAAGGAACGGGGAACGCGTCGTGTTTCCGCTAATTCAAAACCTAGGAGGAGAGAGGCGAGACGGAGTTGAAACGAAAACCTAACAGCGTTTCGGTAGGGTCGTGCGGTACAAAAACGCCCCCTGTGCCTTAAAAAAGAAGCTAGTTTTCATACGAATACAATGGTGTTAGGCTTCTCCACCTAGCAATCGCCTACCGAAGGTTAGCGGCGTGCGTTAAGTACACTGGGAGACCTTCATTGCTGCAGATTGCATATCACCATTTCGACTCCATCTCACCTCTTTCCTCTCTTATGAGTTCAGAAGTCATTTTTGGCCTATAGATATTCTGTTTTTAACGATGTTACAATAAAAAAGGATTTAAATAAAACAACCCCATGTTGACGTAACTTTTCCGCTTCACTTAGTTCATTCAAATAATTTTGAATGCAAGTTCATCGTATTTTCTGGATGTATCACTTTGCAGATAGAAATAATATAATAGTAGAAGACTCGATAAAAACCACTTTATTTTCCTTTTTACCCTCCCTTTAGAACATATCTTGAAGAAATGATAAATTTAAATACTTTTGAGATATGTCAGGTAGAGTTTCTCACCCCTCGTGAAAATAAGAATGACGTAAGATGGGTTTGGGGGGGGGGTGTAAAAGGCTGCACATCGAGGGGCTAGTCACTCAAATTACAACTAACAACGTCTCGCGCTATTACAACTATAACAGAAGTAAATTTATTGATGTAATGGATATTTCCACTAGAAATAAATGGCTTGAATTAAGGTTTAGACCTTCGAATTGAAGGTCTAATAGGAGCAATAGTATAGGAACGATGTGGCTTAAATTTGGGTCTAGACCATCTTGTTGGAGGTCTTTTATCCCACCGTCTCGCTTGTTTGGAAACTTCGGCTTGAAATTCTTTCCCCATAAGTAACATCAACTAACATTTATTTATTTATTTAGCAAGTGGCGAGTGGTCACTGAGCCAGTAAGGCACCTGTGTGACCGCCCTCTTAAAATATAATAATTGAAATTGAAGTTTAATGCGCATAAAAAAGTTGCAAAACAACTCGCGAGATTATACACAGAAATTAAAATTATTCAAATTGTACATACACAAATTATACAAAATAACACACATCCATTATTCCTATTTCACTTAAATTTAAATCTTTCTAAAGTTTAAAACTATGGTTAAACGTATATTTCAAACTACAAATTCCTTCCGCTAGGCTCCAGCACAATACAGAGATAATCCCTCAGAGATAGCAATCTTAGCGCCTTCTATCAACAAATTCTGGCAACTTTTAACCCATATCGATCAGGTATCCTAGCTAGCTAAAAGCATCAATCTTAACTAAAACCCACGTCGCCACACTGCAACCATACGTAAGACCACATATGTTTATTAAAAGCTTTTCCACTAATTCACCAGATTATCTGATAAACTAACCAAGGCTTAACATTAAGACGGTTCCCTTAGCTTAGCGCAATTGAACCCTAACCCCTCAAAAACAAACTGTTTTCTTATTCTACACTTTATAAGTAAATCTCCATTCTTAAAAATTCACGGCTTTATTTTTAGATTTTTGAAACCCGGGGGATCAGCTGAAAAGTAGGTTACGTAAAAAATTACTTCCCCAGGTGAGGCTCGAACTCACAACCCCGGCATCACTCACAGATACTGTCTTATAAGTACCGTGCGCTAACCAATTGCGCCACTGGGGAACTGTCATGAAGGCGCTTCGGAGTTCAACAAACTAACGTACGAGTATTTTCGCGGTTTTCTAATATATAATTACGTCATTTGTTGTTACATGTATCTGTTTACAAGTCCGAATAAACAATAAACAAACGTTTGCGTTAGTGGGCCTTTTTATATCATTAGAAACGCATTAAAAATGATAAACCTAATTGCGTGCCACAATTTAACCATTAGGATTTAGCCCTAAACTTCTTATATTATGAGCAAAAGGTAAATGGATCAGGAGGATAATAAAGGTTTAACCTTGGTTCTAACGCAAATCGCCTAGCATTAAGTTAAAATACACAAATTATATGGTTATATCTAAAATACTTAAAACAAATAACAGTAAGAAAAGGTCTTAAACGTAAACTAGATGGCAGAAGCGTAGCGACAAAATTGTTTAAAAACAAGTAGTCGCGTATAAACGCGGAATATTTGAATGAAAGCTAAAATGAGTTATTCTGTGTTCAATTCTTTAAGATAAAACTTGGGTAAAAAAATTACAAACGCCAATAAAATATCGAAGTTTCAAAACAGATTAACTTTAAGTTATCAAAACTAATTTTTTCTACCCAAATTCATCGTCACCGCCTATTGTTACTAATCCACTTTAAATGTCATTAATTTATTTTGCAACAACACCCCTGTTTAATAAAACAAAAATATTACGAACATTCCAATTCCATTGTTATCACCATATCATATGGGCCAAGTGAAAAAATAATAATAAAATTGGGTCAATAGCATAATGCCATACACTACCCCTTTTAAATTAATGAAACAACCCAACTTTCATTAGTTTCTCATTAGATATTAGGTCAGACTTTTTAATAAAAATTTATACTGTATATGAATTAGTTTTAGGAGTTGAGACGTTGCATTATCTTTGCTAATATTAACTGTAGATTAAGTTGTAATTATAATAAATCAACCTAAACTCATAAAACGTGTGTGATGTAATATCTAATCATTATTTACTATTGACTAAATCATAGATTATCTGAAACGTTCCAGAGTATCTTCGTCCGATTATAGCTAATTACGCGTTTAAACTAATGATATGATAAACAAACACCCAATATTTTAAATTAACGAGCAAAAAGAAACCATGCTCCGATGCCGGGAATCGAACCCGGGCCTTCTGGGTGAAAGCCAGATATCCTAGCCACTAGACCACATCGGATATGCTGAAACTCTCGTATGAAAATTCCCGGAGAAAACGCGGGAAAAAATAGATTATGGCGCGAAATTTCAAACACGTGGTGGTAAACGCGTTAAGTAGCGACTAACTACACGTACTTTGAAACTGGCTCATAATTGAAACGGACTCGTTCACCAGTTTTAATTTTAAGGCCAATAGGCAGTTGTTTCTTTTTCTTTCGAGTAATATTATAACCAGAATGGTTAATTATTTTTTTTTATTTAGCAGAAAAGGCTTAAAACATTCAGAGAATTTCATGGCCGAGTTGGTCTGAGGCTGGTTGGTTGGGTGTAACCTCGGGCGTAACTCGCCGTAACCGAGTGTGAAAAAGGTTTTAAACAATAATAAGAGTATTAAGTTTTTAAAATAAAAGGCGTAGCATTAAAAATAAGAGTAAAACTTCAAAACGGGGTAGTTGTTCATAATCTAATTAGTTCCTTGTTAAAAATATTGTCAATATGGTTAGCAATCCTTATTCTTTTGTCGGTTGATAATGTAACAGCAAAAATTTGTACGTACTCATGTTTTGAGTAATTTCCCGTTAACTATTACTAATTTATCGGCGTAAACAGTTTTAAAAGAAGGGGGAGGGGGCTATTATCACGTGTATTATAGTGTCAGCTAAAAATATATGGATTAAAATTAAGAATCCTTTTAGGGGGGGGGGGGTAAAAACGTCATAAGGTTATTTTGGGGCTTCTTTACTTTCTAAGCGGACGGGTCTTAAGAGGATGACAGTTTTGTCGCTGAGGCCCTAACGCTGTCAAAGTGGACGCTACTTGAATCCTTCTAACATATGAATCCCATTTAGCGTTGATTGTTATAAAGGTCAAGAAGTATTTGTATTTTTGGCCGGCTTTCCTTATTTTTTCCGAGCTTAAAGAAAAGCGTGATATTCGAGTCACGCGTAGAAACTTCCCTTACTTTTCAAAAATACAAAATAATACTGTATAGCCTATAAATATTCTGCCTATATTAAATTAACATACAATAATAACAAAGGATATTTCAAAGTCAACAAAATAATTTGTTTATGGAGAGATTTCTATGGGATTCTCTCACCTTTTGAAGTTTGAATTGCTAAAACGTAGTTTTATATTAAATATAAAACCTTAGGAAATTATTTTTTCTTTTAAATTTTGGTAATGAAATCGCGTAATATATGGTAGAATTAATTTTGCGGAACTAAATAAACTAAAAAAAATATTTATTTTAGGGGGTAAGCTAGCGAATTTAATATGCAAGAGGAATATCGTGAAATTTGAGGGTAATTTTACGGGTAATGTTACACAATGTCAGTAAATGTCGAGGAAACTCGTGAAATTTAGCAAAATTGAGGGGAAAACCCGTTCAAAATCTACTGGTTAGCCCTCCCATTTGAGTTTTTAAAAATTTGACTTTTCTTACACAAGTATTAGCGATTAAAAATCAAAATTTTGATGAATATTAAAACGTAATCAGCATATTCAAAAGCAACCATACCCCTACCCTCCTCACTTTAGCATTGAACAAGCCGAGGAACCCTCAAAATTTACCTCAGATATATACATTAAACCTTTGACACTACATTCAAAAATTCACCAATCAAAAACATCTAATTAATTCCCAAAATTAAGCTTAAAAACCCGTAAAACTGCGTCATATAATGTGACGTCGGAATGACAGACGCTTGAATTTCCTTCCCAAAAACACTGTACACTCCTGAAAAAATTATAAAAAAGAGCAGAGCTAAAGGTGAGGAAAAATAATACACAACGATAACCGTCATAAGGATGAAATTAGTCCTTGCAAACTTGGTATAGAACAGAAAAAGCCTAACTAAAGTTAACTTCCAGCAAAGTTTGACGTCACGGTCATGCGCGGAAAGTTTCTTTCCGAGTACAGAGTACTGAGACGTGAGTGAGAGAGCGAGAAACATTTCACAAACCATTCAGTGCCGTTTTGTCCCTTGTAGAAAGAGCGTCTTAGTCAGACGTTCCGTCGTTTTATATATATTTTTTCTCTTTTAAATCGGTTTTAAACATTTATAATTAGTTTTTAAATGTTGTCGATTTAATTTTTCGTTCGCCTTTACCCGGATACCCTACAGGATTTTATTTTGGCAAAGTTTTTAATTTATAATCGGCTACTACTTTTAAATAATAAAAAAAGGCGATGGGTGCGGATTCAAGGGGTCATCATGACCATTCTTCAATGACCTGGTCAGGAATTGCGGCTTTCTCGTCAGTAGCTGCCGTTATGGTAGTTGTAATTGTCGTAGTGGCCGCTATTAAATTCCAGAGGAACAGGGCAGCGAGGAAAATTGGTAAGTTTTTCTTATTTCTTTTGGAATCAGAAGTGTATAATAATCGGAGGGAAGTGTTTAACGCTACTTCACGCGCGACGAATTGTTTCTAATTAACTTCGAAGTGATTAAAATTATCTTACACGACTAATTAACGGGGTTACTAAGTGTAGAATGCCCTCGAAAGCTACATTATGTTGAAATTTTATTACAAATAAAAAAAAAGTTAAGCGTCATGGCCGCCCACTGACGTTTAGACTAGGCTCTAATGCTCCAAACATTCTACGAAATGGCGGTACGTGGCTCCCCCCCCCCTTTCCCTCAAAATGGCGTCCGCGGACAACTTTACTTAGTGGAAGGCTAGGGGGTCAGGGGAATTGGCTAAGAGGGGGGGGACTGACCTTTTGAGAGTAAATACTTCGAAATTATTTTACTTTATTGATAATTTAGTTTGCATATATTTGAGAAAATAATTTATGGCATTCCTAGCAGATAATTCATTATACACTTCTGATAACACTCCCCCCCTCTCTTTTCCCTCTTAAAACTATATTTTTGGAAAATATTAAGCCTTAAGTCTATGATGGATTAATTTTAATTACAATTTTCCTTTTAAACGGATATTTTTAAAACTATAAAGAATAAGGAAAAAAAAATCTAAAGCGGATAGGCTAGAAGGGTTAATTACTTCACAATAATTTTCCATTTAATGTAGTAGTAGTAGTAGTAGTAGTAGTAGTAGTAGTAGTAGTTTGAGATAGATATTTCGAAACTAATATTTTATAATCGAAGTAAGCAAACCAAGCGTTGTTTTTCGATGGTTTCAAGGATAATTTTTAAACATTTGTTGCACCACGTGATCTTTAACGCCGGCTTATTTAACGCTTATGTATTACCTAACATAAAGTCATTGAAAATAGAGCCTAATTTTTAACGAAAACTACCAGTAAAATTCTAGAGAAATAGAAAAAAAAAAAAGAAAATCCCTATCTTTATCAATCGTACTTAAAAAAAATCAAGAACAAAGAAAGAAAAGAAATGGTTATCTCTAAAATTCCAATGTTTTAAAGAAGAGAAAAATATTTGCCATTGATTTAGCCTAAAAACCTAACGCTATAAATATACACGTTTCTATATTTTTCTATAAATAAAATTTCGTATATGTATTTAATAAAAACTGGGATGGTGGTGGTATACCGTCTTCTATATTTGTCATTAAAAATATCTAGGATTCGAAAAGAAAAAAAGGTATTATTTCATAAGGAAACAAAATTGATGTACTATTTAGATTCGAATCTAGCTAAAGAAGGGGGTCCTCTTTTTAAAAAAAAATCGTTAAATTTAGAATGTGATAAAACATATTTTTAGGAAAGGAGAAAAAATAAGCGCACGTCTTCTTTCAATTAAATGACAGAGACTAATGGCATCCCGAGTTAATTCCCTGTAGACCTTAATATAGTAAATGAGAAAAGCCTGCCCTTACCCTAGTACTAGGTTAGATGAACGAAACATCTTTCAAAACTTTGATTAACAAAAATCGCAAAGAAATCTGATTGATTCTTGTAAAGAAATCTCAGAGTGAATTAAATCCTAATTAGGCTTAACATCGTATACATTTTAACCTACCTTTAATAAATAAAACATTAATATAAAAAAAACCCCTATTGCGAAAACTTAAATGTATTCGGTACTAAGATCACGGTGGTTCCTTCCTATTGTTGAATTCCCAAGTTGATACGACTCATTTAAGACAAAATATATATCCCTTTTGTTAATAATACATGTCAGACAAGTATTTAAATTAAGCGTGATTGTACGTGTAAGATTAAGATTACATTGTCCTATCCTAGTCTATAACTTCAATTCAGATTTGATAGCGATTTCGTGCTACGATTTTTGATATTTTCAAACTTACCTTTGTTTGTTTGTTTAAACTATTGTTGTTTTGTGCACGTGATTAAAAACGTGGGAAAAAACCAAAGGTGACGCGCGTGTAATTACGATGTAACTGTAACTTTTTGTTTTTGTTCGTTTACCTCTGGCTTAGAAGTTAAATTTATAAAGAGGAAAATAAAAAAAAACATTAAATATGTGGGGCTCTACGGGTGACTGAATTTGAAATTATCAACATTAATTATGTAAATATTTAGAATATGTTAGCGTACGCTTGCTTTTAGGGATATTTTTTGCCTGTGATGAAGGGACCAACAACTAACAAGCTCTCTGAATTCCAAATTTAGTTAAATATATGCGTGGAATTTTCTTTTTTGGGTTATGTAACTAATAGCGGTATTAGATCTTATGGAATATTTTTTTTTTGACTATATAATATTTTTTTTTAAATTGAGACTAACAGAGGGGATAATCACTCTCGGATTACATGTACACCAGGAAACAAAATTAGAAGCGACACTAGGAATTCCTCTCTCCCGCCTCTACCGCGTAAGAATGGAACTTTCGGGGAATGATGGTACCATCAATAATGATAAAGCTTTTTATCACATCTGCGAGTGTTATCGTTGCACTACGGTATTATTCCTAGTGTCGCTTCTAAGTTTTAGTGGAACGTTATATTACGGGTTATTATTGTAATCATTTTAGCACTGCCAAGGGTGTAGATGCTTATAAAGATTACGCGTAATCTCTTTAATAGCGCATGCAGTGTCAGAATTATTCCTAGTGTCGCTTCTAAGTTTTAGTGGAACGTTATATTACGGGTTATTATTGTAATCATTTTAGCACTGCCAAGGGTGTAGATGCTTATAAAGATTACGCGTAATCTCTTTAATAGCGCATGCAGAGTGTCAGAATTATTCCTAGTGTCGCTTCTAAGTTTTAGTGGAACGTTATATTACGGGTTATTATTGTAATCATTTTAGCACTGCCAAGGGTGTAGTTGCTTATAAAGATTACGCGTAATCCCTTTGATAGCGCATGCAGAGTGTCAGAATTATTTTACTATTTTTAAAAAATTAACCCTAGTTCGAATGATTGTACGATAACTATACGTGTGATAACAAAATATTACCTACAAATAAATACAGAAATAAATAAAAAAAATAATATTTTCATAACTTTTAAACCGTCTTAATCCCAACTTAAAATAAATTAGCATAAACTATAATTTAACCCATCCATATATAATTCCGAGCCAGTATGGATAAGCACTTAAGCCTTCCCTTATAATATTCTTAACCCCATTTTCATAGCTTAGCCCTGTCATCATCCATTTCAAAAACTAAATAGAAACCTCCCCAAAAACAAACACTAAAAACCCAAACATCTTTTCGGTTAAATTCACGATAACGTTTTGAAAACACTTTTTCAAAAAAAAGTTTAACTTAAAAAAAAATTTAAATCACGAGGCCACCTAGATTCAACGAAATATCTTGTCAGGTGAAATAAAAACCGAAAGTGTATTCTGGATAGGATAGAAAACCAGTTCAACTAAAAATCCCCCTCTGAAAGAAGTTAAGATCGCAAGGGAAAAAAAAAGATACGAGAAAATTTCTTCAAAAGATTAGGTTACTTATTAACCGTCCCCAAAAACATCTAGACACAAAAAATATTTAAAACGCCTGGAGTAGTTTTAGCTAAAAGAGAATATGAAACGCGAGATATTCTAACACTAATATCAAGAAGTGATATCTAGTTTATTAGGGAGAAGGTATAAGATGCCTAAGTATTCGCGCGCCATAGTCCCAGTCCCCCTTTCAAAATACAAGGAGACCGGACTATTTCGCCTCTCCTCAGTCAGAAAATACGTAATTTTCCTTCATTCGCGTCGCGCTGACGCGAGTTTTCAAGAACCAATGAGATGTTGGTTGTAATTTAGAGGCGGGGATTAACACCGGACCTACGTTTGGACTGGAGATAAGGCTAGAAATGGGGCGAATTTATATACCTTCTCCCTAGTAAACTATATATCGCTTCTTGCTAATATAGAAGGAGAGCGGGAAGGTAGACTATAGATATATATTATTTCACAATCCCTTTGAATAAATAATCCATTAAATTAGATGAGATACCTATAGGGGCCGTACTACGTTGCTACCGGAACAAACAGCTTAGAACTCAAAGAAATTTTACAAAGAAAGCGCCAACGGCCATTGCAGATTATTTCTCTCTCACCTTAAGATGGTACCATTATAAGAAAGAGTGCTTAATGTACCGTTTATTCTTTTCAAAAACCGAAATTAAATAACACCAACCCCGCCTTCATAAACAGTGCCCTTTCAACCTGAAAAAGGATATACCTCACTTCAGTTTCAGTCTTGAAATGAACGCAATTTCTTACTATATACCCAGTTTTCATTGAGAAATGGGACGCATTCCCAGACTGCAATCGAAATTAACCTTATTATGTCATTAGTATATAGTATCAAGTCAAAAGGGTGGTTTTTTTGTCATTTAACAGCGTTACCACATCATTCAGTTCGTGATTGAAAAATGCTAGCAGAGCAATTCAGTTCAGTTTAAATCGGTTCGTAACTATAGTGAAAACTTATCTAGTTTTACAAATTTCTCAAGCTACGAACTTGATTTTCAAAACAAAATTCTATCCAAAGAATTAGAGTTAATTAATAAAAAGGCAGGGAGTAAGGATAAGTCGTAATATACGTTCCTAGTTCCCCACTATTATTTCTAACTCAATAAACAAAACACTGCCGCGTTTAAGCTAGATCACAACGCGAATAAAGGCGTTGTTTAGTAATTAAAAATAAATAAGGACAGTGAAAATAAATTCTGAAATGTTTTTCTTGGAAGAAATTTGTAACGCGTGAAAACAATCAGACGCTTTGTTATTTATCGCTTTAAGCGTAAAACTTATTTTTAAAAATATATAATTTATAATTCAACTCGTCCCAGAAATAACAGAATAGGGGTGAAAGGCCTAGTCCTAGTAATTTTCAAGCAAGAAAAAAAAATTAAAATTAAAACTTTATAATTAAACTCGGGTATGGTTGTTGATTCCACTCCCCCCCTCTATTCTTAATACGTGACGTAGATTTCAACTTCACAATTCTTAAAAATATTTCTATTGTGCTTCTCTTCTCTAGGAGGTTACAAGGCGATCATAATTTTTGACAGAGAACCCCCTCTCATGACCGGTCTGCTATTGTTAAAAATTGTATACTGTTTCTCGATTTTAATTGAATATCGGTTGATTTGGCTCGAATTTTCCAAACCCATTGTTACTCTAGAGCTTGAGTGGTTTGGCAAGCTTTGTATTTTGAATGTACGCAATTCTAGAAGGAATTAGGCGCTTACGTTTGCCAAAAATATTTAATTAAGGGTAACGCAAGGCTAAAATCGTGCCGATGCAATTTTTAGTGGCACGTATTGGTTGGTAGCGTATTATTGAAAATGTATTTAGATTAGAATGGCTTATTCAAAATACTAATATATGAATTATTTTAATTTGGGATTTTAGGGCAGTTCGTTAATTATAATAGATTGGATAATAATTCTACAATATCAGCAATAATTAGGACTATTATTTTACTAATCCAGATTCTTGTGGTAATTTTAATTGGGAGGAGACCACTTGGTTCACCAAATTCCTCCATTTATTTTGAATGACCTTCTTACTTGGGTCTCTCAATCTTTTAACAAAGGTTAAGTTAAAAAAAAACCCATCGAGAATTGGATTATCCCGCTTTTCCAAGGTGTTTTTTCAGAATTATTCCAAAATTTTCCTAACGTGGTGACTAATACATCACGCTTAGACATGGCCGGGTTTTTAGATATTTTAAAAATAAAGCATAACCCACAAGACTAACCCGCACCTGAGCTCCATTTTTGGGCTTTTCAGGACACCAGTGAAAGTTGTTAAATTATTGAAAAACACTTGAGATAACAATTTTTAAATAGTTTTTAACGGTTCATAGGTCATAATTCCTAACCTTTTATGCTAAAATTATGTAAAGATATTTTACAACAATCACTTATGAAATTCAAACGGTGTACGAGTAAATAAGTATTTAAATGGTAAACTGGCATATTAGAAATTTACTTTTAATTCAGGTGAATCCCATCAAATCAGTACGTGATTGTAAAATTAAAATTCTAGATAAATCTACAACAGGAATCTCGTGAAATTTGAGGCGAATTTCACGGAATAAGTTTTCAAATTATAATCTCACGAAATTTGAGGCGAATCTCGTGAAATACTGAGGGCATTAAAAAATTTTATAACGCGAGTCAAAATTAAGACAATGTCAAACCACGACAAATCATTTAAGAAATCACCTGAACTGAACTTTTTAGTTCACGAAATCTCGTGTAATATGAATTGTAAATATTCGATATCAAGTACACCGTGATTTCCATAAAAAAAGTGTTTAACCCCTCGGAATTCCATCATCCAATAATCCCCTAAAAACTTTTCCCACATGAAATTTCATACGACATGTCCTAAAACGTTAACAAATAAGTTGAAAGACTGAAAATATCTAACACACACAAAGGACATCCCCAGTCCGGGACCCGAAAAAATTCCATCTGACAAAAAATAAGCAGACATCGTAACCTTAACCAATAAATACTTATAAATTCCCCAACGGCAATGGAACCTAAGACCTTTCAATAGTGTTAACTTGACATGACGCGGACCTTGGAATATCGGGACAATATCCAATTTTATAGTGGAACAGAGGGGTCATGAGAGGGAATTCCACAAAGGTCAAAGTATGTCAGGCGAGGTAGAAGCCCGCGAAGGGATGTCTAAAACCCGGCTCAAAGCTATCCCAGAGTACACTGGGTGGCAAGAAGAGAGAATTAACACAAAGATAGCTAAGGGAGGGAGGGTAGCTTTCCAGATTCTTCTATAGCTTTTCCAGGACGTGAATAGTTTACACCCTATGGCAGTTTAGTTTTTAGCACTTTTCGAGTGTTGCTAAAAAGAAACAGTCCCCTGCATGGTTCCCCTCGGAGGAGGCGAGAAAAAAACGTGGGGGGTAGAGTCGTTTTCCCATAACAATTTTACCCTCTGGTTTATATGGGGATAAAAATTTGTGGATGGACAACATACGTAGCTCCGTATCCAAGAAGGGGTCCGAATCTAATTATAGCCTAGTTTAAGTAGTACTAGGGAGCCAAAGACTGGTGATATACAGTTTTGAAAGATACGAGGTTTTCGTACTCTAGTTAGAAAACCCAAAATGGTTAAGGCATATAGGGAGGACCTAAATGAAAAACATTTTGCAGAACATCTGCCTGGTCTTTTGAGAAAGCTATCGAAGCATTTACCACTCCAGAATAATAACAGGGCATTAAAAGTCATAAATGGTCCATATTTATACTGAGACAACGAAAATTTTATCCTATACTTGATCTATTGAAATAATTCCAAATTTTCTAGAATTCCAATTTTTTTATCTATTTGAGATTTTCAAATAAAAATTTTGAGTATCAAAAACTTGCCTTAACCGCTTTTCCAAGGAAATTAAAATATGACTGGTATGTTACTCTTAACTAGTATAGATGCTATCTGAGAAAATATCAACCAGAAATGTAAAAAAACCGAATAACATCTGCACACGCTTAAAGCGACATTAATTTGATTTGAAAATTGATAATGCCGCTATCTTTAAAAAAAATGGGGCCCCAGAAAAAAGGGCAAAACATTCCTAACGGTATAATATCTGTATTTCTGACAGTTACACTTAATATAGCGTGATCTTCATTTTTCACGTCCATATACATCATAAAACGTTACGTTATCAAGCTTATAAGAAAGAAAATTCAACGACTTCTTTGTCACAGATACTTCTAAGACCGAAACTGTTCTTTTGTAGATTAGCACTTTGAAAACTCGAAAATTAACTGAACACAGCTATACCAAGTAACCAAGCAAGCAAGGACTTGGAGACCACTTTTATCTCCCCCATCTAACACTCTCAATCAATGTCTTTTGGGGGAATCTTTTGACGACGCTTTCTCTCTCTCTCTCGTCTTGGTCGTTTTTAATTAAAGGAGACTTTTTATCGTTCCTAAACTAACCCCTTTCAATAGCTCACGCTAGCTGTTAAGTCGCTTTTCTTCGTATCGGCCGTCTCTTGAAAACTCGTGATCGAAGCGTGCGAATTAAGGTTCCTTTCCCCAAGTTAAGAAAAGAGAAGAGACTCTGTTGGCTAAGCCCGCTTGCTAACTCGACGGAAAATTGGATACCTCAACTTTTTCACAAATAGTCTATGAGACATTTATCAATATTGCGCTTTCAAACATTTATAAAAGATAGGGAGGGCGAAACGCTCGTCATAATTCTGATAACGTGGGGGTAAATCGCTATAATTAAATCCAGAGTACATTTTGCGCGATTAGATAAATTATATAATGAAGTTCATATCGTTTAATTTCTTTGAATGGAAAGTTTTTTTTTAATAAAAAAATTCCATATTATCTCGTGAAATTATTGGATTATTTCACGGGATCTGATTGAATCTCACGATCTCGTGAATAATGGGGACTGAAACATAACGTGGGAAATAAATAAAAGCACGAAATCAATAACAGTCGCAGGAAATTTATCAGAACAGCAAATAAAATTATCCCAAACGAGATTTTTCGTAAGTGAATCGCCCCAGGAATTTATGCAATAATTCGATAAAGGATTTTCTTAGAACTGTTTGGAGTTAAATTTTTGTGATTAATCAGCGATAGATGAGGCATTTTATATTTATCGAATATCGATTAGAAATAAGCTCAATATGTTAAATTGTTAAACTTATTTCTACATTGTCGATTAGAAAGATAAACTAGCACGTTCTTAAAGATGTTTTCAAACATTATTCAATCAAAAACCTTCAATTATTAAAGTAAATTATTTAACTTTTGGTTTGTGCATTTCTTTTAAAAAAACCTTCAATTATTAGAACTTTTGAGTGCGTTTCACTTTTAACATTTTTAAAACCCTTCACTTAACAATTACGAATTACACGAACGGATAAAGGGGTAACTCCCTTTAAAATTGCGTAAGATAACTTTATTATAGTTAAAGGGTGGAGTTAGCGAGATTTAAATGTCGAAATCGACCTTTACCGGTATCGGAAACAATGTTAAAAAACTTGAATTTTCGGCAGAAAGCGAGTTACGATGAAAAATTCAAGGACTAATCAATCTAGTTTTCAATAAAAAGGAACCCGTTAAAGGGGAATAACTTTTATAATCCAATATATTTAACCTTCTAAAATTTCTTTAAAAAAAAAAAATAATGAAAATATATGAACCAGTTATTAATATGGGTCTCGCCCATGTCTGTTAATATTTAAATATTTAAAACATAAAAATCCCTAAAACCGGTACACAAAAGCCCCAACACAAAGTTTACTGTCAATTTTTGAACAAATTCCGTCTCAGACATAATAAGGTTCTTATCAAATCTAATGATTTATTGAAGAAATATTCTAAGGGATAATACTTTTGACACTGACATCCAATACTCCTCCAATAGGGCTTCAGGAAACTACAAAAGTCATTTTATAACACGGCGACATCAAAAATGTCAATAATTTATATGTAAAGATAGGGAGGGGGGCTTATATTTGAAAGGCTTCTATTTCTCAGATTGCGTTCAGTTTCTCTAAGCGCTTAGTAACCGGATAGAGGGGGAAATCACTAAAGCGAAATTCAGTGTATCATGAAATATTATTTACAAAGATTATATTTAAAAAAATTAGGAAATTTGGTTTTGGGGTGCCATTCCAGCGAAATAATTAAGTGCAAATTATGTTGCGGGGAGGTGGAAACACGTGAAATTTGAGGAGAATTTCACGGAATGTAAATCTCACGAAATCGCAGGAAATCTCGTGAAATTATGGGGTAATTAATGACATAATTAGGGAAGTAATTAAAATAAAAAACACTCGAAATCGTAACAGCTGGAATCGCAACGCAAAATTCATAAGAAAATGAGTTAAAATTTTAAAAACCGATTATATTTAATAATTAGGAGATTAATTCAAATTATGTTTTGGGGTGATTCCAGTTAGAGAAATCTGTTGGGTAGGATAGGGAAACACGTGAAATTTGAGGAGAATTTCACGGAATGTGAATCTCACGAAATCGCAGGAAATCTCGTGAAATTATGGGGTAATTAATGACATAATTAGGGAACTAATTAAAATAAAAAACACTCTAAATCGACATAACAGATGGAATCACCCGCAAAATTCATAATAAAATGAGACAAAATTTTTGAAAATCGCTACACGGAATTTCATTAGTGAGTTACACCACGAACCGAATCGACCGGTTTGACCGATACGATGTACTGAACGCCGCGCAGCACCCTCTTAGATGAAGCAGCAGCAGCATAGACTAGGATTTGGTCTTGCCTTTTAGTTTTGAGTGGCGACGTCTGAGCTACAGTCTACATGGCGACAAATATGAGGTGGCATTTTTCTAACTTGTCGTTTGTCAGGGGGGATTTCGCGCACTAAATTAAGACTTCGATTAAACTCGGGAAGCCACGAGAGAGAGGGAAATACAGAACAAGAATCAAGGGTCCAATAAGTCTGGAAGAGGGTACTCTGGTTGGGTGAATATATTAGATATAAAATTTCCGTGGACGGTTAGCATTTCAACCCCTTAGACTGTTGTTTTGTTTAGAGATATAATTAGAAATTTGCATTATTTCCCTGCCAGACTGGAGTACGAAATTTAATTATGGGTATATTAATTAGTCGAATTTTGATAAGAAAGTTGTTTGTTGTTAATCTGAATTAGGAAACCTAATTAGTTCCAAAACTAAAAAAGTAAAAATAGCCTATTATTAATTAAAATTATTATTATTAAGAATTTGCGTTAATTTCCTGCCAGACTAGAGTTCGTAATATAATTTTGGGTTAATTATAATTAATTAGTGAAATTATATCACGTGTACTTAAACTACGTAATCAATTTCAAATATTTGTATCAGTTCTAAATCAAATTTAGTGACTACTTTTTGACTCAACTATATTTAGTCAACTCTAGTTGAGTAAACTAGTTGGATCGTGCGAACGGAAATGGGAAGAACTGAATCATCCAAAACTTGAGTTGATGATAAACATTTATCGGTGATCTATTATTTTCTTACTCATCTAGTTGAGTCAAAAAGTTTGCTCGTACGAAAAAGACTCGCTTAAAGCACGTGTCTACTACCAGGGATAGATTTAATTTTAGAAGTAGGAATAGAGAAGATTAGTATTTACTTCAGTCCAACTCATAGCCCAGTATAGAGCCCCTCCCTCCAACACGTAACGAAAAGTTTAAATTATCTTATAGGCTCACTTAAACTACGTAATTCCTTTTTACCTCTGTCGCAATGACCCCCCCCTCTTCTTTCACACCCCCCCCGTCCCGTGGAAGGGGGTCCGGGACTTTGACGCGCGCCCATATTACTTAGTCTGTTCTCCATTCCTACTTCTAAAATTAAATCTATCCCTGCTACGCATGATGATCAAGTTCCATACAAAATCATATCTACAAGGGCCTACCGGCCCTGTAGAATTAGACTATAAAACTAAAATTTTAATTAAAATGTGAAAAATAGAAGAAAAACTTTCTCCCCTAAAAACATAATAAGTTTCCTTATCATCTAAAACTATCATATAAAAAAACACCCAAAAATTCCTGAAAAGGCACTCTAATTAACTTTCAAACTAAATAAGTCCCCGGAAGGTCATGAGTCAAAAGTGGAAACATTTCTTAGCGGTCTTAGAAATATTTCTAAATAAAATTAGGCCCCATCCCTAATAGATAACATCCGCCATTTTCTCTCTCTAATAAAGAAGAAAAATGTCGGCTCGGATATAAGAAAAACAAAAAAAAAAACATATTAAAAATGAAAGGACTCAGACGTTCTATTATGACGATATTTCCGGTTACAGAACCATTTCCGGTATTAAAAAAACCCGCCTTTTTTACCCGCTTCTTTAGTAGAAAATAATAGATTGTATGTTCCCCCCTTACTTCCTTTTATGAAATAACAATTGCCTAAAAAAAACATATAAAAATAATAAAAAAATTGATTTGAAAGTTAGAAAAACCGAAAGTTTTGTACGAAAAAGTGAAATTATCATTCGAATAACAAAATACCTTATTTTTAAAGGGATAATAAACCTAACGGGTAAATTATTTCCTTTTCCAAGCAATCAATTTGAGACAAAACGTACTTAAATAAATAATATTATGATATATTTATAGTATCTTTAAGCTTTCGGGGATGGGAAAAAATATAGAACTAAAATTCAAAATTTATAAAAAGTGAAAATGAATTTTGAACTATCCAAGACTATAATTTTAAATGTATAAAAAAAAAATATATATACCATACAAGGAAACTAACTATTGACCCAAATATTTTCACTATAGGACCAATTTTTTATAAGGATGCCACGGAAAATATCACCAGCCATTACTTTGCGTTTATCAAAATGGCAAATAATAAAAAAAATGTTTTAAATTCTATACATGAATGTAAATATTTAGTAGTGTTTTTTTTCTTCTATAATTTATTAATTCCGGGATGGGTTATGCAATGCATATTTTAATTAAATAATCTAGATAACTGTGTCAAATTAATATTTAAATCTTCATTCACGAATTCTAATGATGAAACTCGTTGATATTTAAATTAGTGGAAGGGAGCGAAGTTATTATTAAGGAACTTGGAATTATGTAAATTGTTTTTAATTTCCTGGGGGGTAAACAACTAAACTGAAACCCTTTTTTCAAAATAAATACAGCGATTCCTTTAATGAAATAAAAATATAAATTAATTAGGGCGATTTCTAAGAAAACAGTGGCTTTGAAATCTTGCGAAGGGTATCTCGAGAATTTTAGGGTAATATGCCGTTTCAGTCTCACGAAACCCGAGGAAATCTCGTGAAATGTTAACCAAAATCAACGTAATCTCGTGAAATTTGAGGTTTTCACTTTCAACAAACTTGAATGAATCTCTTGTAATAAATAAAATCTAGTTTAATTCACGATATCTTTGTAAAAATCCGAACTCCTACGTTCACGATTTACCTTAGTGATTATCCCTTCAAAATTTGGAAATATTTTAAAAGTCACAGTGAATTAATTCCGGGGGTTTCCACTTAAGATTAGTTAGGAAATTATAAATTTTGTCAAAACAATGGAACCGTGTGACGTCATATCAAAAAGCAGTAAACATGTCCTCGTAGGTTGTATTAATGTATTTCGCACAGAAGTTTTTTTTTTGTGTGTGTGTGGGAAAACACAGAATATTAAAGTAAATACACCAAGTATCACGGCTGAGAAAATTGGGTAATAACGCACGCTTCAAAAGAGACCCGTTCTTCAGTTCTAAACCGCTAAAATACGCAATAATCTCACTTTTTGATTTTTAATCAAATGCTCATGGTTTGAAAACCCACTTTCGAATTTTATACAACCACCACCACCAAGCATACAGAAAGTGAGGCGATTTACTTTATTACTGCACGGGCCAATAATTTTCCCCGAAATCAGTCATGTGTAGCGCCACTAAACCTTAATGTCAATAAAAAGACAGTTTTCCCAAAATGTTCTACTAACCAAAAGTAACAGTTACGAGCAGTTAATTTGGAATTTAGTTTCAAAGTTTAGTGGAGACGTTACTTTTCGATACCCTCGGGAATTAATCTAACATTTTATTGATTATTTTCTAACTTTGATTCATCCTTAACAAACGCTTAGAAAAATGTTAATTGTAATTAAGATAATAAATTAATGTAGAAACTTTAAAATCAGAGATTATTCGAAATTTGAATATTATTTTTTATAGTTGAAAAACTTAACTGAATATTGGATCTTTTGGGCATCTCGAGACTTAATAAATAATTTTGAAATATTTGACTATTATAAACCGATTCAAATTTGACTCGTGAGGGGCGAGGCAAACTGTAAATTAGTATAAAATTAATCAAAATTAAATTTTAATTCCAATCAACGAGACACAACACCAAGACCCATTTCAGAAGTCAATTGATCAAAATTTAGTTAATTTTAAATCTCTTCAAATTTTCTAGAATCAAATCTAAAATTTGCAATTATTATAACTACAATTACTAATTATTCTCTAAATTACAATTAACAATAAATTGGTACTCGAGCTAATTAATACCTTCCAAATTTCAAAAAGCTCAGAAAAATGTAAAAAAAAAAAAAATATTACGCTCACGAAACCAAATTTTAAAGGGAGAATAAACCGATTGAAAAAAATGTTCCAGAAACATACGCCCACTTCACCACAGCTTGCAAGTAACGAGCACCAGATTTAGCGCTGCTATTATCTATTGCGCAATAAAGGCAACTAAGGGTTAATTAGATTATCTATACCACAGATTTGGGTCTTTATAACAACGATTAAGGACCACCTAAATAATAAAAATGAAAAAAAAATCCTGTGCCCTATTAGAAGACCCCCATTTGTTCAACACACGGAATTAAAACCTTATCTCGAACCACACGTAACTTAAAAAAAACGTGTCAAGAATTTGGGCCAAGTCAACTATTACAGGTCCGTCTATACACTTGATGAAACAATGGACAAATAACAAAAAATAAAATTAACTTCATTTCCCAAAATTATAAATTTCCTAGACAGCTTGTTCCGCTTTGCATCTAAAAAAGATTTAAATTTAAAAACAAAAGAACTTTCTTAAAGTAGCGTTGACATCCTATTGAAATATTACATTATATTTTATACTGTCAAAAGGCATTGATCTGTCACTACTCTTTTTTGAAATTGTTTCAGAGTATGTCTAGACTGATGTGAAATTAAGATTCAACGCTTTTTCTAAGCCGTAAGAAATGCCTTGGTCTAGGTTTAAATAGTGGAATCAATTTAATATGAATTATTTTGAACTATTTCCCCTTTGGATCACGGTAGATGTATAATTTTGGTTCCGTATTATGATGAGGTTGGCTGGCTCGGGTTTAAAAGACGTAGAGCATTCCAGAAGCGTGGGGGTCAATAAGGAAATAAGCTTAATGTATTTCTTTTTATTTTTGGTTCTTCTTAAATCTTAACCGAATTTTCTTTCAATTCTTTTTTTTTTTTTTTCAAATTAAAATTGGGAAAACCGTGATTTTTCTAACCACACGGAATATATATGTAATATATAATTTCAAATTTTGTTTTGTATCTTATATCTAGGAGACTGGGACAGTTAATTTAAGTAATTTTAAATAATATAGCGAATTATAATTTATTCCAGATGTCTTTTGGCTAGCTACCCTAGTACCCTTTTTAATTTTACACGTAATTTTAATTACGGTAAAATTTAAGAAACGGCACCAAAACCCCTGTCCCTGTCCCTGTCCCTGTCCCGGACGCGTCCGCGAAACGAACGCTTACGATGAGAGAGAGAGGGAAACCGGTCGCGTCCGCGAAACGTACGCTTACGATGAGAGAGAGAGATCGCTAGCGTACGCGGTGGCGATACGAAGCTCCGCGTAGAGAGAGAACTGCCTGCCTGGTATATTAGTGAGAGGGGGAAGAGGGAGAGGGGGCATCCCGCTCGGAGAGAGAGGAAAGAAAGGTAGTTTAAATCTCGCGGGAAACAAGATGATAATTTTCGTGCACTACTGCACTTTGTGCGCGTGATACATCAGAGATTATGCTGGATGGTTAGGTTAGGTTTCGTAAAATAGAGGGGACGCTTTACGGTCATAGTGATTTCTGGTTTAGGGGATGCAGGATTTTGTTTAAATACATTATTTGATTCGTATGGTTTTTAAAAATTATACTTTAGTGGGGTGCACAATTTAGTTTCATTAATATTATTTGAAATGTGACGTTATTAGAAATTAAAGGGATACACGATTGTGTTTCAGAAATGTTTTTAGTTGTACGATTTATTGGAAATCAACTATACGGGGGGTCACGTGAGCCGTGTATTAGTGAGAGGGGGAAGAGGGAGAGGGGGCATCCCGCTCGGAGAGAGAGGAAAGAAAGGTAGTTTAAATCTCGCGGGCTTTTTTGAGTGAAGGGAAACAAGATGATAATTTTCGTGCACTACTGCACTTTGTGCGCGTGATACATCAGAGATTATGCTGGATGGTTAGGTTAGGTTTCGTAAAATAGAGGGGACGCCTTACGGTCATAGTGATTTCTGGTTTAGGGGATCCAGGATTTTGTTTAAATACATTATTTGATTCGTATGGTTTTTAAAAATTATACTTTAGTGGGGTGCACAATTTAGTTTCATTAATATTATTTGAAATGTGACGTTATTAGAAATTAAAGGGATACACGATTGTGTTTCAGAAATGTTTTTAGTTGTCAACTATACGGGGGGTCACGTGAGCCGTGTAAAATTACTATTAAGGCCCAGCCCTTGGGCCATCTTGTTCTAGACTGATATTAAAATTGCGTAGAAAATCACAAGTGAAATTAGATGTGCAGAATAAATAAACACCAATATATAAAAAAAAAAATCAAGATCGAAAACTCGTGAAATTTTGCGTTAATCACGCGGTGAATTTTCAACCTCGCATTTAAGGGCGAAATCCCATGAAATCAATGTGAAAATTTTAAGGGAAATCTCGCGAAATTGGGGAGCACGTGAAATTTGAGGCGAATTTCACGGAATGTGTATTTTTTTAAAGCCGAGGAACTTTCGTGGAATCAGAGGAGGGATAACGTAACAATCAATTCAATATTGAATCACATGAAATCATATAAGGGAAATGGCCCAAAATACACGAGGAGACTCGAGTAATCAAAATTAAAACTTCAATCATTATTAATTTCACAAGTGATATTATTTTTGTCCCACTAAATTTGAGATTAAAACCTTAGCACTTTATAACCCACCTCTTGCTCTAAACACTAGAAATAATAAATAGTTTATTCCAGATCTTTTTGGCTAGCTACCCTTCTAGACTGATATTTAAATTTCGCAGGAAATCACAAGTGAAATTAGATGTGCAGAATAATTAAACACCAATAAAAAAAATAATCAGGAATCTCGTGAAATTATACGTTAATCACGTGGTGAATTTTCAAACTCGCATTAAAGGGCGAAATCCCGTGAAATCAATGTGAAAATTTAAAGGGAATCTCGCGAAATAGGGGATCACGTGAAATTTGAGGGGAATTTCACGGAATATAAGCTCACGAAATCGGAGGAAATTTCGTGGCAATCTGAGGGAGGGATATAATAACAATCAATTTAATCACATGAAAACACATAAGGGAAATGGCCCAAAATTCACGAGGAGACTCACAAGTAATAACAGCGAAAACTTCAATCATTATTTAATTTCACAAGTGATTATATTTTTGTCCCACTAAATTTGAAATTAAAACCTTAACACTTTATAACACACCTATTACTCTAAACACTAGAGATAATAAATAATAGTTTATTCCAGATGTTTTCTTGGCTAGCTACCTTTAGTACCCTTCTTCTAGACTGATATTTAAATTTCGCAGGAAATCACAAGTGAAATTAGATGTGCAGAATAATTAAACAATATTAAAAAACTAATCAAGAAATCTCGTGAAATTATACGTTAATCACGTGGTGAATTTTCAAACTCGCATTTAAGGGCGAAATCCCATGAAATCAATGTGAAAATTTTAAGGGAAATCTCGCGAAATTGGGGATCACGTGAAATTTGAGGCGAATTTCACGGACTATAAGCTCACGAAATCTGAGGAAATTTCGTGGCAATCTGAGGGAGGGATAGAATAACAATCAATTGAATCACATGAAATCACGTAAGGGAAATGGCCCAAAATTCACGAGGAGACTCTCGAGTAATCAAAATTAAAATTTCAATCATTAATTTCACAAGTGATTTTTTTTGTCCCACTAAATTTGAAATGAAAACCTTCACACTTCATATCATAACCCACCCCTTTCTCTAAACACTATAAATAATAAACAAATAAATAAAAGAAATAGAATATAACAATTTAGCGTCGGAATCCAAATAGAGTCTGCGATTCTTCAAGCCCCAAAAGAAAACCCAGTGAACCAAAGAAAAAAAAATACTTCTCAGTTTAAGAGGCTAAATTTTTTGGAAAAAAAAATTAACAAATTGATATAAGCCCGTATTCTTTGGACTGTTCAATTCGGCAAATGCAAGCCATTTTTACCCGAAATCAAGCGTAAAGAAACTAATTGGAAATTTATGTGTTAAGTAATTCGATTTAGTACGACACCAATTTTATACATCAACCATTCCAAAGGTTCTTGTCCTTTAAAGATATTATTGTATATAAAAAAAAACCCCCAGAAGCGGCTTTATACAACAATTTATGATCAGAATTATCCCGGTTTAATCACCGTTATGCCGAATTAAATTGTAATTAAGTTTTGACTTTGAAAAATAATTTGAAACTTCAAATGTTTCCCCTTAATATAATAATTGTTTACGATACAAAAACCTCCCAAAATAACTAAGTTTTAAATCCATCTTTTGGAATGTCAAAAAATAATTATAATACCCCCCCCCCCTCCCAAAAAAAATAATTAATCCCAATAGAATTTCGTAATCTTAAACTTTTCCTTAAAATCGTGTCTAACAAAATTCTTTTAAATTTTTTTTTATACTTTTATAACTTAGCTCTAAAACACTTTAAATTCAACAAACGTAGCGTTATCATAGTTCAATCACGTGGTATTTAATTTAATCGATAAAACATTAAAACTATAAGAGAAAAAATATATTAAAAATCGGGGTAAAACCGGTTATTTTCCTACTTAAATAAAAAAACAAAAAACCCCCCAAGTTCCACTTTTTTCTTTCTTAATTGTAATATTTTTTAAAGAGAGATTAAACTAAGGGCAGACAGTTTAGAAAGAGGGGGTATTTTCCACGAACATTTTTCTCATCAGTCTAAATGACGTCAGAACGGAAACTGAACTGGTTTCAGTAGAAAAAAAACTAAAACAACTTAAAACCATTCCTTCATTAGACAATTCTTTCGCTCCCTTCTGCGGGTTCTAAAACAAAACTAGAATTTTAATGGCTTTATTCAATGCGTTTTTAATGAGTATAGAGAATTGCCTTCAGGGTTTTTTTGTATCTCCGAGTTTCGAGAGACATTGGTGGGGGAAATATGGAATTTTTTTTTTTTTTGGTGGCAACTTTAATTCTTTATGTTAATTATTTCAAGTGTAATCGTTATGCTATTTGAATTTAAATATATGGTATAGTGAAAAAAAAATTGCATTTATACGTAAAAAGATGAGTTGAAGAGAAATCCCCTAAAGGTAACCGAGTACAAGTAGTATTAGTGCTGTAGTGGAGATCAAGTTCTTATAAATTTTATCAGAAGTCCATTAAATTAGCCTTTATTAAAATTATTTGCATTTTTTAAAATATATTGAAAACTGGATAAGCTAAGGGCTAAGGCATGTCGAGAGTCGGAAACTTTTATCTACAATTCAGAAAAAATACTTGTAGATGTCGTCATGTCCTTTAAAATCATGTGAAATTGCTATTTTAAAATATTCATGGGAATATCGCGACTCTTAACTTGATTTCGTATTCTAAAGTCAATTTAAATAGAGTTATTTATCAAATATACTCTTAAACTTCGACTTAAAAGCTTCTAATCTATGATTATAAGGGTTTCTACCGTTTGAAATATTTTTTTTAAATATTCCCCACATTTCAGAGGGGGGGGGGCTACTAAGTAAATAAAACGCTGTCACGCACAAACCACCCCCATTTAAAAACATCGCGGGAAATGTAAAATACAACCCACGTGGTTGTCTTCAAGTCCGCGAAAAATAAATCAAATGTACTATTAAATCACGAATAACTTGCTAATTAGAACAGATTTACGAGCTAGCCCAAACCCTAAAACGTCACTACCACACTTCAATATCATAGTGGTCAAAAACCTCTCAAGACACCGCGAAAATTCAAATTCGATAGCTAGTTTCAAAAGTATAGGTCTCAGTAGAGATGTTTAAAATTAAGTTTTCTAGAACTTTAAATATAAAGCAAAGCATTAAGGAGACGTGTTGCAGACGTCTCGTGCCAACTTTGCAATCGCAGGAAGCAGGTGTGTTAACGTGTATAGCAAGAGAGTCCAAAAAAATACACCCTATGGCTGGCCAGGGACAACCAAAAAATATTTTTACAAGGGAACCGCCTGAACTAAGCATCTGGCCCTTACCCAAGATGTATCAGAGATTATTCTTATTCTTATTCTTAGTGACTAGTATATACCTCATAATGGAAAATATATCTTGGGGGGGGGGCAGGGATTGAGGGGGTATAGGAAGCCAGCTGGTCCGTGACAGCTGGCCTATGGGCTGTCACCTTTAAAATACCTTAAATACAACCTTTATAAGTAGCAAACAAATGTAGCGATAAATAACTTATGAAATAAGGTCAGGATGCGATATTTGTCCTTAATTTTTACAAGATCTTAGCTCGTAGACACGCGGGGAAGCCCTAGATCGCTAGTTCGCGCGTACTTACGGATCTGAGATGTACAGTACTTTAAAAACCTTGAGGAAGAGAAAAATATCCGATACCGATTTGACTCTACTTTCAAAAACCTTGTTCTCAATTTATCCTTCTTTCTAAGCTTGTAACGGAACCTATTAAAGGGAGGGTGAAGTAGAAAATCAAGTGATTTTTTATCGATTTTTCTACTAATTATAAGACCAGTCTGCATAGTCAAACATCCAGGAAATACAGTTTCCGAATGATTTTAAAATTCAAATTAGGTTCAGATTTGAAGGATAATTTTAAAGAAGGTCCTCCGACCAATCGCGTAACGTCCTGCCTTTTTGTTAACAAAATTCTCGTGGCACGTTCCGTGTTGAATGAAATTTATCACGAGATTTGATAAAATTCGCGCGCGACGTGATAATCGTGACGCGAGACATGGAGCGTACCACGAGAATTTTGTTAACAAAAAGGCAAGGCATTACGCGATTGGTCGGCAGTCCTTGTTTCAAATTATCCTTAAAATCTGAACCTAATTTGAATTTTAAAATCATTCGGAAGTATTTCCTGGATGTTTCACTATGCAGACTGGTCTTATAATATGTAGAAAAATCGATAAAAAATCACTTGATTTTCTACTTCACCCTCCCTTTAAATTTTCTTTCAAAAACACATTTCCATCCTTTCCAAAATTATTAGTTAAATTCATGCAAACATGAATAAAAATCCCAACACCTAAACGCAAAAATGTACTTGCCTAACCATGGTTTACTTTTCTATAATTGCAGATCCACGATCCTTAGCCACTAGAGCGAGGTTATTTTCCCGTGATCGACTTGATACAACAGAGTACATGAACAACTTAGCAACGTTGGACCGTAAACTGGCCATGGACGAAATTTTGGAGAAACGACGAAGAGTGATCTTCACTCCGGCAATTTCTTGCGAACTTCGTGGTGGACCGGATGACGTTTTCGTGGATGTAATTGGACCAATTGATCTTGTAGACGATCACCGGTCATCTCTAAGGAAATCCGAACAATGGACGATGAATTAATTCATTTTGAATTAGTTTATTTAGGGAATATAAAGTATACAATTTCAATCTACCATAATTTGATAAGACCTTTCCTTCCCCAATTAAAAAAAAAAAAAAAAAAAAAAAGAAGACTTAGTTTTATACTGGAGTATTTAATTAAATTTAAATAAAATAGTAAATTATTTTTCAATGAATAATTAAATATAAATAATTTGACTGAGATAAAATATGAGGGGTCTGATTAATTTTCTAATAATTGGCTATATAGAGTGCTGTCAGAAGCGCCGGTGTGACGTCACCCATGCTGTTTTCCCATAAAAAAGAAAAAACGGTAACTGTCATGGCCGCCCATTGCTAAAGGCAGACTCGTGACGTTTAACCTTGGATCTGACGTCACAACTGACAGCACTCTATTAAAATTATAATTTTAGAATGTAAAAGCTTGATTAATATTTCTACAACAAGCTGATACTGATAGATGTTTTAAAAATTCTTTAATTCTTTCGTTCACTATAAAGATCTGATCTAATAAAAATAATAATCCCAATTTGTTTTTTAAATTGAGGGCATATTTGATTAATTACTATCTTTGGATGTTTAAATTTTTTTGTGTTAGATTCCAACTCAAGGCTCACTAACTTGACAGACAGTTTACCATTATTTAATTTTTATCCCTTTATGACGAGCTATTTTTTTACACTCTTGTAATAAATGTCGTGTATATATTATTGTTTTACTTTTAAAATATGAAGATGACACAAAAATTAAGTGAGGAGACGAATGCCATCGCCCAGCCATGTACTTTTTCTCAAGGTATAAAAAAAAAACCCCATTTGCATTAACAATTTGAAATTAAAACCTGTTATGGTTGAAATTTTTGGAACAAAAACGTTGTACATATCATAATATTTGAGTAATAAACCTTTTTTATTTTTAAAAATGCCATAGTTGTAAGTTCATTAAGTTTAATTACTACTATAGTCAAAGCTGTTACTTTCATGAAGGTAAGTACTGAACTTCTTTATCTAAGTCATTTTCTAATAGAGTGCTGTCAGAAGCGCCGGTGTGACGTCACCCATGCTGTTTTCCCATGAAGAAAAAACGGTAACTGTCATGGCCGCCCATTGCTAAAGGCAGACTCGTGACGTTTAACCTTGGATCTGACGTCACAACTGACAGCACTCTATACTACCGTTGGTTTCATCGATATGATGTGCAATTTGAACTATTATGTATACCTACTTATTACTAATCAGTGCTAATGTTGTTTGCATATTTCTTGGGATTGCCTGAAACATTCCAGCTGCTCTTATACTTACCAATTGTATAAATCCATTACCATCCGGCTAATTACAGGTTTAATTATAAACAAAAACTGATTTGCTAACTTGATTTCTAAATTATTATTCATATTTTTATGTTATTTGTCATAAGTGACGGCTAATTTTTGTTTGAAAAACTATTTTATCTAAAGGTATGAATTTTGGATGAAGCCAAGGCTTAGAAATGCCGCCCACCGAAAAGGGGGATATTAATTTTATCTTTAATTAATAACTTAAAAGTGTGATTTACTTACACGAAACAGTATTTTCCATTAATATCAGTCCTCTTGCATCGTTTTTCACTAATATATCGACTTTATTTACGATTATTAAAACCTTACTTAAAATTTTAGTCGGAGAGTTGTCCAACGCAGTTTCCACTTGAAATTCTTGAAATTAGCCTAATTTTCAATAACGCGACCTTTGACATTACTACGGCTTCGACGGGGGGGGGGGGGACGTAGGAAGCGTGAAATCTGACTTTTGACCAATCACAGGACAGAACCTTCACTAAATGGCGTTAGAAATAAACTTTCTCAAAAAAAGAAGGAAACAGGCAAATTAATAAGTAAAAATTTAATTAATTAAAAACTGTTTTTAATGTCAAAATTTTTTTGTAGAATTAAATAAAAGGATGAAAAAATAAGCCTCAGAAATAACAAATTCAACATAAACCGCTGTAATTTTCGAATTTGACAACCAAAATAAACCAAGGCCGAACGATATTAGCGCCATCATCTCTATAGTGCCATCTACTACTCAAAAAAAGAAGGAAACAGGCAAATTAATAAGTAAAAATTTAATTAATTAAAAACTGTTTTTAATGTCAAAGTTTTGCCAGAATTAAATGAAAGGATGAGAAAATAAGCCTCAGAAATAACAAATTCAACATAGACCGCTGTAATTTTCAAATTTGACAACCAAAATAAACCAAGGCCTAACGATATTAGCGCCATCATCTCTATAGTGCCATCTACTACTCAAAAAAAGAAGGAAACAGGCAAATTAATAAGTAAAAATTTAATTAATTAAAAACTGTTTTTAATGTCAAAGTTTTGCCAGAATTAAATGAAAGGATGAGAAAATAAGCCTCAGAAATAACAAATTCAACATAAACCGCTGTAATTTTCAAATTTGACAACCAAAATAAACCAAGGCCTAACGATATTAGTACCATCATCTCTATAGCGCCATCTAGTGCCATCTACTACTAAAATTCTCGAGTTTGGAAAAAAATAAAACAATTTGAATCTTTTATTTTTACAATTTTTATTTATTAACAAATAAATTTAATCATTTTCATAAACAAGACTCTGTAATTTGCCAACTAACTTTACCCTTTAATGTTGCACGTTGTAATTTCTGTCATAAACATTCAAATCAATTAATTAAAACTTACATAACTTAATAATTTACATATCATAATTAAATAAAATCCATACCTTTTGAAATAAATAAGCCATCAATCTGTGCGTTTGATTGAGCTGTTCTCTTAGTTTTTGTCTTTGAGGTTCGTAAGATTCTGGCAATCTTCGATAAATTCTACGAGAGTTAAAAGGATACTTAAATGTAAATACTAATAAAATAAATACGACTTCTAACTTCTCCGTTTGTTGTCTCATCTCTTTGTGTGTAAATGAAGGGGGACAAGTTCCAACATTGTGCGTAAATTTTGATGGCAATTCAATCTTGACTGCCTCTGTTGAACGAGTTTTGGACACATTTGAAGAATTATTTCTTCTTAATCTAATTTGAGGTAATTTAGGAAGTTCTCTTTGACGTTGCTTTGAATTTTTGATCAAAGATGTACAATTTTTGAGAAAAGCTCTCTGAGATAATGAAGTTAACGTACGTTTAAAAGTAAAAATTAAAACAAATAAGTAGATAAATGAATGAACAAGTATACCTGCAAGCTTATTGTTTCTTCCGATTCATTGTAATTTTTCTTTAAAGAATTAAAGGGAATGAACCAAGCAACTGCTAAATCCTCTCCGTCTTCTTGATCCTCGCAAACTTGATCTTCCATTCCCAAATTAGGTGAAGTTTGAGTCATAAACTCTCGAACAGTCTCCGCAGGTCCTCCAACTCTTAGAGGCTTGAAGTAAGTTCTAGATTCCGTTAAACCTTGATCAACTTGAGGATTAAGGAGATATTCATTCTCTTCAAGTTGAGGTTCTTGTAGAAGTTCAGTTTCATTTGTAGGATGTTGGGCTAAAATTTCATGATCATTTTGCAAACAAACTCCGCAAGGAACAAAACGAATTGACTCTTCGCTGGTTCCATCATCATTGTTTGTTGATAAAGTTGGGAATAGTGGTACAGTTATTTTATTTGGCACTGTTGAAATAATGTTAAAGAGCGATAAACTAAACAAAATAGGCTAAAAAATAGACCTTAAAGAGTGCATAATGGTTACAATAAAGTAAAACTTAATTTACCAGCTTTAACTGATTGGTAGGCAGGCTTCCAACACAAATAACAAGGCACTAATGTTAACTGAGAAGTTCTGATATTCACTTCCGACACGCAAAAGGCAACTGTATTACTAGCGCGAATGCTTGGGGATGTGGCATTTGGTTGGTGGCAAGTAGAACAAGGTACAAAAGTTTGTAGATTATCCATCGTTTGAAAAGGCAAGGTTATTAGTACAGGGCTTCCACCTTGCATTCCTTCATGGAGGCATACTGGAACATCATGAGACGGGTTGCCAGTGTTTTGTATAACCGGAGTCGTTACGCTCTCTGGAGTAAACTGATAGTTATTGTTGTTTAACGAAGCTCTGGACACGGATCTATAAAGATCTTCCATAGAGACATTTTGACGATGATAGTTTGAGTTTTGAATGAATTCCTCACGCGATTCAATTGTTGGTGTGTACAAGTTGTTTTGAGCTTCATCGCTGTGATTACCTTAAAAAAATTGAACGTGACACATTTTAAATTTCGCAACTTTCTTAATATTTGAAAATTAAATTATTCAAAAAATGTAAACAAACAGCCAAGGCTTACTATTATTAGATGAATTTTCGCTTCCTGAGAATTCTACATTTGTAGTTTGAACTCCAACATCTTCACTAAACCGAGACAAACCTTCGGGTTCAACTCGTCTACCTTGCGCCATTAAATACTGGGAATTAATTTACTTATTTAAGAAAAATTATCGAAACATGGAAGACGGGCCTTTGCCCTTTGGTCGTAAGTCGTAACCGTTAATCTAACCACCGCCTCCTATGAGGCGGTGATCTAACCAAAGAGAATATAAAGGCCCGTTCAGACGACACTCTTTTTCTCGCTACGCTCGCTGTGCTGAGCTCATCAGATTTTCTGGCTACACCAGCCTTTAGAAAATTCACTGTTCACACGGACAAAATTTTCTCACTGTTGACCTCGGTGAGGAAATTTTGTCCGTGTGAACAGTGAATTTTCTAAAGGCTGGTGAAACCAGAAAATCTGATGAGCTCAGCACAGCGAGCGTAGCGAGAAAAATAGTGACGTCTGAACCGGCCTTAAGGGAGGACTGGAGGAGTGGAAGCTCCCCCGCTCCACAAGCGTAAATAGTTATGTCTCGCCTAAATTATACTAGCGGTACGAGGGAGTTTCCGGCTCAGTCGCGCCACCTACGATACCGTTTAATGTCTCAAACGGAAATGCCTCGGTACTGCGCATTGAAGATGCGCGGTAGAAAAGCGTGACAAGATTTTCCCCTCTTTCCACTCCTCCCCTATACTCTCTTTGATCTAACCAGGGAGGATTGTTAACGGCGTTCAGAGCCAAGCATTGCTGCATTGGTAATGTATAATTTACGTATAGAGAGAACCCGATTTCTATGCTTGAAGCACTGAAAAGCACTGCTATTGGCGGGAAAGTTTGTTTACATGAATTTACATAAACAAGCGTTGCATAACCCCGTTTTGTCACATAACGCTTCCATTAGTTTATCAACCGGTCTTTATCTTTTATATTATTTTAAATAAATTTATAACTATTCATAAATGAATAACTCATCGGAAAGAATCGTGATACTTGTGGATATGGACTGTTTTTACGTTCAAGTTGAACAAAAACTCGCACCAGAGTTTATGGGAAAGCCCTGCGTTGTCGCTCAATATAATGCGTGGAAAGGCGGAGGGTATGCGTAATTAAGTTATTTTTATGCAAATCAAGAAAAATTAAGTTGATTTTAAAATTAAAATAACTAGCATAATAGCTGTGAATTATGAAGCACGTGCGTGTGGAGTCACTAGAAGCATGCGTGGTGATGAAGCCAAGACCAAATGTCCAGATCTTCATCTATTTAGAGTTCGGGAAGAACGTGGCAAAGCTAATTTGGACAAGTAAGATCGAAATTGAGTTAACATGCTGTCAAAACAACATTAAACTAACAATCGTCTTTCAGATATCGGGATGCTGGAGCCCAAGTCATGAAAGAACTATGCTCATTTAGTGAGATAGTTGAGAGGGCCAGCATTGATGAAGCTTATCTGGATGTTACTGACATTGTGACGCAACGAATGGCCAAAACTGAAGAAATAACCCCGAAAATGTTGGCCAATACATTTGTAATTGGTTTTGAAAGTGCAGAAGAGAAAACTGAAGATCCCAGAGCAGCGGGAGTTAAAAGATGGCTTGAAACATCGTGTGTTTTCAACCACAATGATAAAAGATTAGCCGTTGCTGGAATTTTAGCGGAGGAAATTAGAGAAACTGTCTACAAAAACACTGGATATAGATGCTCAGCTGGAATAGCCCATAATAAGGTGTTAGCAAAATTAATTGCTGGGCTTCATAAACCAAATGGACAAACAATATTGCCTTTTGACTTCATAGCTCATTTATACGAGACAATTCCCATACATAAAGTGTATTTAAGCTTCTTATTAAAAAACTTTAAAACTAATAATAGGGATCATATTAATAGATCTTTTATAAAATAGGCGAAGTTTAGGTGGAAAATTTGGTGCAGAAATTAAAGAGAAATTAGGAATTCAAATGATGAGTGAATTAGCTACATTTAGTGAAAATGAATTGCATAAACATTTTGGAGATAAAAATGGGTCAGTTTAAGTTGTTTAAATAACTTAGGGCAGTTTAAAAATTATACCTTAACTTTTTTGATAGATCTTACCTTTATAATTTGGCTCGTGGAATTGAAAATGATCCAGTAACAGCTCGGCAACTCTCAAAGTCTATTGGTTGTGGCAAAAACTTCCCTGGAAAAACTGCCTTGGGGTCGAGAGAGAATGTATCAAAATGGTTGACATTGTTGACCCAGGAATTGGTGGAAAGATTGAATAAAGATCGCGAAACTGTAAGAATAAGTTCGGTGTAATTAAAAATTAATTATTTATTACAAGTTTTGTGTTCTTTTAGAATCATAGAACAGCCCAACTTCTTACAATTTCAATTAGTAGATTGGGGGACAAAAGATTCAGTTCCATGTCAAAATCAATGCAGCTCTTCAACTATGACACTGAAAGAATTATTTCAGACGCTATGAAAGTATTGGACAAATTTTCGTGTGGTTCAAACGGAGGTACATGGATTCCTCCCTTAACAAACTTATCTTTATCCGCTGGAAAGTTTCAAGACACCCTTCTTGGATCTACAAGCAATATACAATCATACTTTAGCGCGTCTACCGCAGCGTCAAGTTCAAAATCTAATCCTCCTAAACCTAATTTAGAACTTGAAATTAACAATAGTAGTAATAGTGCAGGGACAATTGAAATTGAGGAGAATTTGAAGAAAGATAACTCTTCATTGATAAGTTTTTTTAGCACAAAAGAAAAAGATAATCACGATGATGTTAAATTGGAAACTTCAAGATTTAAGGGTTTTTTCGCTAAGAAATCTGAAGGGAATGTTAATGAAAAAGATTATGGCGACGATGTTAAGTTTGAAACTTCGTCATTAAAAAGTTTTTTCGGAAAGAAATCTGAAGGAAATGTTGAAGAAAAAGATCATGGCGACGAGGTTAAGTTTGAAACTTCACCATTAAAAAGTTTTTTCGGAAAGAAATCTGAAGGGAATGTTAATGAAAAAGATCATGGCGACGATGTTAAGTTTGAAACTTCGTCATTAAAAAGTTTTTTCGGAAAGAAATCTGAAGGGAATGTTGAAGAAAAAGATCATGGCGACGAGGTTAAGTTTGAAACTTCACCATTGAAAGGTTTCTTTGCAAAGAAAAACGATGAAACTGTAAACAAACCTAAACCATCTCCGATAAAGAGTTTTTTCGCCAGGAAAATAGAAGAGTTGAAGAACTCTTCAAAGGGAGATCTAGATCTTTCTAATGATTCTGATGAAGTAACCAAAACTAAGATTGCGCAATTTAACGATGACACTAGTTCTCGTTCTTCAGAGTCTAGTAAGGGATTTTTTGCTAGAAAAATGGAAGAAATGTCTTTCTTAAAAATAAATGAAAGTGAAACTGATAACCCAGTCGCAACAACGTCAACTGCATCAAATGAACTACCAAATTTTGGGGTTGAAAATGACGAATTTTATGCCTGTGATGATTGCGACAAAAGGATTCCGCTGATAGAAGTTGAAGATCATTTAGATTTTCATTTTGCTCAAAAACTGCAAAAAGAAATGAGGTCTGGTAATTCCGCTACTCAAAACGATAAAAGAACAACAATAACACTTACAAAAAACTCCAATAAAAGAAAACCAAATCTTAAATCAAAGAAAAGGGATCCCAAAAAGTCCAAAACTGAAAATAGAACTTTAGATTTTTATCTAAAATGAAAACTTATTATTTATTTCAATTTGTTAAGTCGTTAATTGGTCTTTTTAGAAACGATGAATATATTTTTTGTTTTAAATCATAATATACAAATGCTGATTAAAATTTTTATTTCTAAATAAAAAATTTAATTTGTGCTTTATAAAAAAAATTGGAAGAATTTCAAAAAAATATTTTAAAAGCCAGAACCATTTGATTGCCGTTGAATGTTTGCAACATTCTTTTAAAAGTTTTGTATAGAAAATTAAAAAAAGTTCAGTTATTGAAATATAATATAATATAAAGGTGAAAAATAGTAAAAAAATACATAAAGATAAGTAAGTTAGGCTAAAACAGTGATTACTGTTATATTTGTTTCAGCAAAAGCAATAACACTGCGTTTTTAATTCACATACAGCAAGTCCGCGCTGGCATTTTTCTTTTTATGCCAATTTCGAGGCAATGGTGAGTCGGGTGTTCGCGATAACAGTCTACCGCTCGGAATGTTAGGTCTCTTAATAGACGAAGGCAAATCTCTGGGTACTAGAAACCCTTGAGCGTCTTTAAAAAGCTCTTTTCGATCCCTGACAGACTTGGAAGCTACGGAGTTACGTTCAAAAGTCGCTAATTTAGGTCCGGGTGATGGTTTGACTGAATGGACTTTTTCAATGGCATTATAAAGATGAATCGAAGCCAGAACTTTCCCAGCGTTCATTTCTCGTAATTTGATGATGGAATCTCTCTTTGAGCCCTGAATATCATCCTCCGAGTCTTGACTTTTCGAGAAAGCAAACTGGGCCGCGTCTTGCCATTGAATTCGGTTTAAATTGGCTGGAGTTGAACTTTGGATGGAAGTTTTGTTAGTAGTGGATCTCGTTCGAGGGCCGCTTAACGGTATGGGTGATTCAGTCGGGGCTTTGAACAAAGCGGGAGTAACGTTGATGACGTCATTTTCATTGTTTTCAAGTTTGTCTTTCAATTCCTCGGACGATGGGCTATGATCTTCCAATGTTTCGAGAGTTAAAGGGAAAGATTTTTCAGTGTTTTGATGAATTCCATCTAAAGGGGGGGAGAATCCGAGGGAGCGGTATAATTCATTTCCAATGCTGTCATATTCAGTTGACTTTCCTTCAAAACTTGGTGAAAAGTAGAGCTTTTTCTTGATTACGCGTTCTTCACTCTGCTTTGGTGTTTTTACCGCGTCGTTTTCCTCTGGAAAAACGCCCAAATCTATTTCATCTCCGTCTTTATTAAGCCTTAAATCCAGTGGAACTCCCGAATTTTCCAATGAATTTGAAGAGTCACTTTCAGCACCAGTAACTTCAAAGTTGGTTGAACTTCTGGAACGTCTCGCGACCTTTACCCTCCTAAGAGATCCATTTTTATAAGAAACGGAGGAGTTCGATCGAACTTTAGGCTTTCTCGTGGCGCTTAACCCGGTTTTGATAGAGTTAGGTCTTCCTCGTCTCAACGTGGAGCTCTTTGTAACTTTGGAAGAGCGATAGACGCTTCCCGAACGTCGTATTGAAGAATTGATATTCATTTTTTCCATTTTGTTCGTGATTGGAGTAACGCCAACGTCGAATTTATCAACTTCCAAATTATTTCCAACAGGAATGATTGTTACTGCGCTTTGCGATCTTCGTTTCACGGATGTTCTTAAATTTGTACTTGATTTTCGTTTCAACATAGATTGGGATTGTGATCTTGTGACTGGAGTTAAGCAAGGTCGATCGACGGCTTTCAAATCCGAATTATCCATCACAGCTGGATGAAACGTGATAGCACTCCTTGATCTACGCTTCATGGACGCGGGAGTCCCGACTTCAATGGTCAAACGATGGTTCTTGAAAGACTCCAAGTGTTGCGACTGTGATCTTGTGACTGGGGAATTAACACGAATGATTTGTTCTTGGCTTCGTTTGAAAGACTCGGTGCGGTTTGAAGTGGCTTCCACTACTTTTTCAAGTTTTCTCAATGACTGCAGCGGGTTTTGCGAGGAAACCACGCGAGTATTAACTTTAAGGTTGCTTTTTTCTTTAGGTTTAGACGAGGTAGTAATTGTTGTTAACGCTATTGGTGAGCAACAAGAGCTAAATTATTCGAGTAAATTTTAGATTAGTTTGAGAGTAAATGAAGGAAAGCTAACTTTTCCAGGAATACCTCTTTGGAGTTGTTTCTTTTGACGACTCATGATTGTCTTCACGTTTTTCACCACTATTCTTAGTTTTATTCGCGGAGGATTCCAATTTTTTCTGGTCGGCATCGTGTACGAAAAACTTACCTTTACCTCTTTGCGATTTTCTATCAACGATAATTGTTAGTTTACGTTCAAATTCAAACTGATCAAACATTAGTGTAAAAATCTAACCTAACACTCTTTCTTTTGGAACTGTTACTTAGAGCGGGTGTTTTGTCTTGATTGGTAACCATTTTCTTAATTTTGCATCCCATAAGTTCGGTAAAACCTTAAATTAACAAGGAAGAATAAAAGAAAACCAATTGAGATGGCTAGTTTTTATTTGATAAGTTAAAAAGAGCTATATTTATAATATTACACGCAATTTGATTGACTGGTAAAATAATAAAATTTGACGCTAAGTTTAAAAGAAATTGTCAAATTGATCATCATGCAAATTAATTAATAAAAATATGACGCTAAGTTTCATGCAAATTAATTTTAATGACGCTAAGTTTCATGCAAATTAATTTTAATGACGCTAAGTTTCATGCAAATTAATAAAAATATGACGCTAAGTTTCATGCAATGCAAATTAATTTTAATTAAAAGAATCTTGAGCGGAGAAACATGACCATGAATGTACTAAGCCATTATCGTGAGTGTTACCTGACATACTCTTTCGTCGTTTCTTTCTCGTTAAAACTTCATCCTCCGTACCCAAAGAAGCTAAAAGTTGCAAGGATTCTGGAAGTTTGGAAATTTCGTCCGCGTGTTCAATCATCCATTGAAGTAAGTTACGTTCACCACCTTCTTTCTCTTTTAAAAGTTGAGCGCTGTAAAGTTCCCGCATTAAACTAGGCCTAAATCTTAAAAAATTAAAATTAAATACTAAACTACCTCGCTTTTTCATTTTTAACCAGTCTACAATCTCCCCTAATCAAATTGGGTCCAAATACTATAGACAAACTTTGACTATCCATACAGTTTGCCACACTATTCCAAGCAACACGCGCCAAGAAGTTTAACAAGTACTTTAAGGTGTTTAAATGAGGTTTGGGTAAAAGGGAACAAGCCTGAAGTAAAGGAACACTCGTTTTCGTTTCAATTGCGAGTTTATGGCAACTAAATTAATAGAAACAAGTTAAATACTTCCTTTAATTTCAAACAAATATCAGGGGTGTGCGAGTACTCGTTAAGTTCGAGTACTCGGTTCGAGTACTCGGTTCGAGTATCGAGCCGAGTACGCGACTCGATACTCGATAACAACACATTGAGATACTCGAGACAGATTCGAGTAGCTTTTTAACATCTTAAATGCCTCGACAAATACTCAAATACGAGGCTTATAACTATAGCAGACGATGAGTTCATGATCATTTATTTTGAAAATCAGCCGTTCAATGTTTAATTGATCACTTACAATCTTTTTGAACTAGTTAGATATTAGATAATTGAAAATCTTCGTTATTTTTAAGAAATTTACAAAATTGCTACTCGACAAGTCAATATTTGAGACTCGATAATTACTCGAAGGAACCAAAATTTGACCTATCTAAATACTCGATACTCGAAAGGATTTTTGAGACTCGGCTCGATACTCGATAAGAAATTAGTTTCGATACTCGGACTCGGCTCGAAACCGAAAAAACGGGACTCGCACACCACTGACAAATATACAAATACCTGAGGATAAAATCGTGAAATTCATTTGGTATAACTGGAACAGGCAACTCTCGCAGCCAAGCTTTGATTAATGTAGCTACATCGTCTACAAACACTGTCTCATCAAGAGTTCCCCCAGCTTCAATTCGTTCCTAATGAAATAGGGTTAGGTAATTTACACCAGCCTTAACTTTGACTTATAGAACCAAGATTTAACTTACTCTTAACTTTTTAATACGAGAGTCTTGGCCTCGTTTGCGGAAGAGGCATTTGTGGTCTAAGTGGGGTATAAGAAAATTCGTAGCCTCAAGAAGAAATCTATAAGATTGAGTTTAACGGGTGTGTAAAAGGGTAAAGGTGGCTAGATTCTAGACTTACTTAGGGATTGTATCATTCTCACTCTGTTCATTGTGGATTTGCTGAGAAAGCATAACCCCAAAGACTTTCCCGGGTGGTACTTTGTGATTCTAAAATTATTTTGTAAATTTTCTAATTACGTCAAGAAATTTGAAGAGTTTACCTGTTTATAAACTTGAGCTTTTAGTTTTTTTAATTTCGGAATCGTAACACCTAATTTAATCAGGCTATTAATTATCCAATCTTCTAGGTCTTCGGAAATATTTTCACTCATTGTGTTTATTCTAATTAAGAATTTAATTGTTCAAACATATAAAGATCGGTAAACCCTGCAAGAAACGCCAATGTTTAATTAAAAAATAAAAAAATAAATTTTAAAGGTAACTTCCTAATGTAAGCGTAAAGATTTGAATCAGTTAGAAGCTCACCTTCGTAAAAAAACCGACTGAAAAAGGTTTAAATAACTACTAAATTAAGGTTATAGTTTAAAACATCGTTAATCGGCGTCCACTCCGCTTTCCAACATTCAAAAATAAATTGTAATTTTTATCAACATCGATCTCACTTCTCATTGGCTGAGATATTCGAGTCGTTAGAAAGCCGCTATGGCCCAGCGCCACCTACAATAAAATGCGCGCGAAATTGAAATTTCAGATTCACAGCCGCTTCAAGAATGCCAGTTGTTTGTTATTCCTTAAAATTAATCTTCGTTAAATATTTTATTTGCACTTTTCAAACGCAGTTCTCTGGTACATTTAAACATGTTAATATATTATTTTTTTATACATTTATATAATATTTCATCCCCTTTTGAATCGCACCCCGTGGAACATAATTACCTAAACAACTGTTAAAGTCGTTTAGTAAACAAATAAACAATACACCTATTTACTTTGTAAATTTGTAAATAAATAAATAAATATAAAAATAAAACGAATATACAATAATATCACAGGGGTTTTTAAGTGGTATCTTTCATTTCAAATGGTTAAGAGACAAGATTTGTTATACTTTGGTTTTTTCTCTCGTTTTTTTGGTTGGGGAAGAATGGAACTTAACATATTTTGTACAAAGACGAAGAATATCTTAAATTTACCACAATATCTTATCCTGAAGAATGAGATAAAAAGAAATAACAGGCGAAAATACAGTTCTCAAAAAACAGAGCTGAAAACATTTAGGCCTATCTCCTCGGTCGCGCCATATTGCGATAAATTTAGAGAATGTATAAGTTTTAGTAGAATTAGGGGGAAGATAAAACCGCCCCTAAATTGTTTAAAATTGTCAATAATCTTGGGTTATTTACAGTTCAATGGGGCCAACGTTTCATGGGGTGAAACTCCCCGAATCCTTCGTCGAAAATATCCTCGTCAAATCCTCTGGAATCAACTTCGGGAAACTTCCTCCTTTCACGTTCTTCGAAAGGGGCATTTCCACCTTCCGGTAGTCCGTACAATTCAATGGGGGCCATTCTTATACTCATCAGAGGAACGGGTAGCGTCGCGCGTCTCGTCCTTTTGACGGGAAAATACGCCGCCACATCATTTGAACTCGGATCCCCTCCTAGTAATTGCTCGTTTACTTGACTCCTTTCACCTTCCATAGCTGGAATGGATGGCGATTGGTAAATTTGATCCACACGATCAAATACAATTTCAGGATGATGATTTTGCGAGGGAAAACGCGTTTCTTTCGTACCAGATTCTTCGCTAGATCTCACGGGACCGGCTTGGCATTTTGTTAGGAATGTCAGAATGGTCAGTGATAAGAGAGTCAAGACACGAACCATTCTGGAAAAAAACCCGCCATTTAAATTCAAACCCCTTTCCCTTAAGTATACGCAATTACAAATACACACAGCGATCCGTGTACCAAACCAATAAAAATAACTTAATTGGCAATCAAAAAAACTGAAAACTGACGACAAAGACGTACGATCAAAGCAAACTTGATAAGAAAATAAATAAAACCGCAAAATATAACTAGGCTTAGGTATATTAATTTTGGTGGTCCACACGTAAAAGATAATATATTCTCGCATTAATTGTTCAAACAAAACTTTCGCAGGTGATGGGACGCGAAGTATCGAGGCATTCTGAATAAAGACGAAAAAGTTACTGAGCAAACAATAATTCTATTCCATCCTTATAAGATCCAGTATCTTTTACGCGGTTTCCCGCCAAGACCATCGAGAAATCAAAAGCGATAAAAGTTCCTATTTCTTATACGTAACCAAACTAGATAAGAAGAAACTTTATACTTTCAGACCCAACGTATTAAACTAAAACTATGAAATATGTTTCGTCCTAAACTTATATCCTACCTTTCACTCTATTACATATTCCACGTCGAACATACTCTTTAGGCTTAAGTCGAATCCTAACTCGAATATTCTAGAGACGAATCCCAAGAGGGAAAAACCAAACCGCGACCCTCATGAATAAAGATTTGTAAATATTTAAATTTATTTTTATTTTTATTTTTTTCATCACCGACACAAGCCAAATATAACAGTCGACTTCGCTTCGTAAGTTTGAAGAAATCTAAAGTGATTTCAATATGATAAAAACGTTTAATTTGAATAATTCCCAAGTAAATTCTTTCCGGCAAACGAACGAATACTTCGTAATTAATTCTGGAGTTTCGTTATAGCTTAAGAGATAAACGTTTTAAGTTCTTGGGTTCTATGGGGAATTTTAAATGTCGTTATTTTCTAAGAAAAAGCCAACTTAAGTTTACAATTGCGTCTTTCGCGTTTAATAATTAAATATACGAGTTAAGACTTTCTCTCGTGACAATTAGCGGAGCTCTAAAGTTGGACTAATTACCCGCTAATGGAGTCTAATTAGTCATTAGGGATTTTTATTATTATTATTATTTCAAATTTCTACATCTATATAAGTAAAAGCAAGGAGTGATATCTAGTTTACTGGGGTGAAGTTATAAGTTCGCAACATTTCTAGCTTTATCTCCAGTCCAAACGTAGGTCCGGAGTTAATCCCCGCCTCTAAATTACAACCGGCATCTTGAAAACTCACGTCAGCGCGACGTGAATGACGAAAACTACGAATTTTCAGACTGAGGAGAGGCGAAATAGCCCGGGGCCTCCTTTTACGTCCCCCATTGTATTTTGAAAGGGGTTACTGGGACTATGGCACGCGAGTACTTAGGCATCTTATAGTTTCTCCCTAGTAAACTAGATATCCCTTCTTGGTAAAAGATAAAGTCCAAAAATTAACGTGCAAGCTGAAATTTTGCAGGAAATTTATTCGCTAAGAAAGATTTTCTTTTTCATTTTTTCATTCCGCAGCCATTTTGTAAAATAGCGGCCATAAATGTAAAAATCTTCCATGATGAATAACTTCCATACATTGAGAAACATCTTATGATTTTGGGTTTAAAAGTGCCGCCATTTTTAAGAATGGCGGCCATAATAGTAAACATCCTGATGAGTCCCCTTTAATACTAGTTAAGTAGTTTTCGGAAGTATTTACTCCCTTCATCTTTTATATTTAAAAAAAAAAAAAAAACAAGGATCAATAAAGTCTAGCGGCTGAAATTTTGGTAAGCTCAAGTTTTCGAGAAAAGTTTTACCTCCGTCGGCTCCCGTTTCCTATACAGTATATACTTTCTTATCTCTTTCCATTGACGAGGTTAGTGGAGAAACCACAACAGGTGGCCTATTTTGTACGTGAACTAGAGCAGATTATTTCTGTTACCTTTTAACCCCTAACTCATTTTTTAGAAGCAATCTTACAAATATTATCGGAGAAGTAGCCACTGCCACGCCGAGGAAACAGAATAAAGTAAAAAGAAAGAAACTGACAATTTTATCTTTTACATTTTCCAAATTGTCTATATATTTTCTATTCAAAGGGAGAGTGAAATGGGACAAAATAGTCTTAGCAACTAATTTAATTTATAACGAACACCCAGACCAAACCGTTCAAGATACTGTGCTGAAACTTTACGCGGACATTACTGTTAAAAGTAATAAATAGACGTAAAGAAAGATGTTTTTCAAGTCTTCAGCCATCTTGAAAAATGGCGGTCAGAAATGTGAAAATAACCTTCCTTGGGGAATTTCTTTCATTAATATTTAGCATACTAGTTTGCTTTATCCTATAGATGGGCTTTTCCAATTTCAGGATTGTAAACGCCGCCATTTTTAAAATGGTGGCCGGAAAAGTAAGAAACGCCCGGTCTCTTCGCCGCTAGTACAGGTAGAAAGTACAATGTCTTAATTAAACCATTTGTAACGCGTCCATTGGTTAATGACGCTAAACCTAATTTGATGGATTTCAATTTAACGGGGTAAAATGTATCGTGGATTATACGTTAGCCCATGGATAAGGTTATCCTTTCAATTTGCCTGGCAGAAATCGGATTGGCATTAGAGATCTGTTTTGCTATACGGGCATATTAATTTAATTACCCAAAATTTACCAAGTGGTGGAGTAAAACCAATATTTAAACGAGACGAGAGATAACGAGATCGAATTTAGAATATGAAATGAGAATCAAATTAAACAGAATAGGAAAGTCAATTAATAATTTAGTTCAAAGATACGATTGCAAATCGAATGCCGCAATTTCATAAAATAAACCCTGACATTATATTGGCTTAATTGCAATAAGAACCCATATAAGACTTGAGAACGTGGAAATAAGCCGCCTTCAACGAGTCTCTCTCACCAGTGCGAAGATGACGCGATTAACTTTGAAATAGTGGGCGTGGAAAAACAGCTCAATAGACCCTTCCTATGTAAATAAGGGGGTAAGCAGCCCTCAGGGGGTTGATCCCTCGTCGTCTCTGCAGATTCTCACTCTTACGATCCTCCAAGCGTACAGCGCAGGCGCTGAAACGTTTTACCCCCCCCCTTGTCTTTCCCTCTTAGTTACATCGAAGTAGTCTACCTCAGATCTAACAAAGGTTCTTGCCTTGCAAATGTATTCATGGGACATTTTATTTTTCTTATCGCTTAATCTTTATAGATCTATTTTTGGTTACTGTTAGATTACCATACGCCAAAAAAACATTCCCCGTATAAACAAAACGTTAAAAACCCGCGTCCAGAAGTCCAGGACGCGGAAATACAGTCGCTGGCAGTCCCGTACCCAAGATATCAACCCAATCAAGAACCGTATAAAGTTTGCACCGCCAATATGGTGGTGATGTGATGTGAGACAATGGTGAGGATAACCAAGAGATACGGGTCCCAATCCTATCTTTGAACGTTATCGGATCTTATATTGGTTCTTGACCAAATACGTAAGAAAACGACGAATAAATATGCAAGGAATGCCAAGGGGCGGGGGGGACAAAGGAATAAAAGAAATAAAAGGACAGAGCCGATATCTATCAAGGAGGTCAAAAGGAAATTGTTTCCATACGATCCCCGTAAAATATCCGTTCTTCTGTAGCGGATGCAGATTCTGCAGAATGTCTTGTCATCAACGTTGGACTGCCAAGAGAGATATTAATTGACTCCTCGGATACGCTAGGATATCAACGTGACACCGAGAATGCCTGAATAATTAATCGCGAAGGGATAAAAAAAACCGACCCCAGCAAGATAATGGGATCAAGGAAAAGGTCTCGGAGAATTGACAAAAATTACATAGCAACGAATGTTAATATACTGACTGCATAATAATAGGTGAATTTTTCACAATTTTTCTGTGGGTAGCATCGGTAATCTATTAAATTTTAACATGAATATTGAAACGATATCTTTATAGAATTAAGGCGACAAGAATAATATAGCAGGGAAAAAATTATTCTTACACGAATTCTTCGGAAAAAGTCATTTGTGTGTAGAGTGTTTCAAAGTCCTCCATGAATATTTATATTTGTGTTTTCTTCATAAAAATAAATAGCTTTAAACAAGGACTAATATAAAACCCGAGAGCGTGATGGTCCCTTGTTTCTCCCACCACCCCCACCGATTCAAAATCACGCAGCAATCAATGTCATATTGAAAAGCGTGATATAACAAAACCAGTACAAAACGAATGAGCTCATACGTTCTCTAACTGTAAATGGGTTCTTGTTTTAACATAAGCTAAACCTCATATCTAACATTGGTTCTTGGTTTATTATAAGAGGGACATTTACAATGACCCAAGTCGCGAAATTCGCGTTAAAAATTAATAAATTCTTTATAGGACATAAAGTTATTATTTAACCGTATATTCCTGAGTTAATAAAAATAAAATGTCACACACACCGGGGGGGAGGGGTCCTGCCTAACTTCCCCAGGCAGCTTCCGAATAAGAGTGGTTTTTATTGGGTATTATATAAGGTAATATGGTTATACCTAACATAAAAGTTCCACTATGGGGATAAAGTTTTATTTTTACGAACATACACTGTTGCTTTTTTAGGGTTATGATCTTAATAAAACATAACAGTCAATTTCTTAGTAGTGACATCCTACCATCCAAGTTTGTGTTATTAATTAATTTCAACTCTTCCTATTTCTATACTCTATGGACCCCGATTTTGAAGAACCCGAAGCGGTGGCCCCCAAACTTGATCAATTTCCTCCGAATTTTCATTATGGTTTTTAATTATTAATTAGTATTTGAGTTAGATGATTGAATTTTTGAGGGTAGAATTAAATTATGAACAAAGATGAAATCAAAATTGCAGTATAAAAATACTGCAATATCAAGAAGTGATATCTAGTTTACTAGGGAGAAGGTATAAGATGCCTAAGTATTCGCGCGCCATAGTCCCAGTCCCCCTTTCAAAATACAAGGGGGGACGTAAAAGGAGACCGGACTATTTCGCCTCTCCTCAGTCGGAAAATACGTAATTTTCGTCATTCGCGACGTGACGTGAGTTTTCAAGAACCAATGAGATGCTGGTTGTAAATTAGAGGCGGGAATTAAATCCGGACCTACATTTGGACTGGAGATAAAGCTGGAAATGTGGCGAATTTATACCTTCTCCCTAATAAACTAGATATCACTTCTTGGCAATATTTAATGGGAATCATCGTGTTCTTGCAATGAAAAATATTAAGACATCAAATATGTAGGTAGGCTTAGTTGGCCTACATTCGCGAAAACGTAACTAAGCTCTAACTTATCATCTTTATATCTAGCTAATTAATAATAAAAGTAATTATTTCTAATAGGGACTTGGCAGTACTACGTCATGCAACGTCAGGCTACCTTCCATTAGTGCTAAAAAACATACCAGGAGGAGGGGCTTATATAGCTTTCATTCTGTTAAAAAACATACCATAATGGCGCTGGGGGCGGAGTTAAGCCTGAATTGCCAAGTCCCTATAATATCTTAAAACTGAAATTAAATTCTAGCCGAATAATCTACCCCAGGAAATCTTAAACCTACTTTGAAAGTTAGTTTAAACTTATTTATCGCCTTATTTAGTAAATTGAATTAAATTTAATAAGAATTAATGGCTGAGATTAACACCACCGATTAATCGTCACTAATTAAGAAGTCAGGCCTAAATTGGATTAGAGGCAAAGCTATAAGACGATGGTGGTGCTATTGCTTATCCGAAATTAAAAAGTAATCATATTTAATTTTAATTAAAACTTTTTCAAAAGTTAAAAAGTTTATTGCGGATATTCTTGATATCAGTAACGCATGTGGGACTTTTGGTAGTTTTGGTAGAAGTTTGATTGGTGTTCTTCTCAAGGGTTTGGGATGCAGGCGACCCCCAAGTCATTAAGCCTATTAAAAACGTCCTATACTAACATTTTAGCTTTATGGATAACCCCTAATTAAGCATGGTTTTATTGAAATTAAAAGTCGTAAAAAAATTATTTTTTTAAAAAAACGATATCATGTAGATTAAGGGTGGGCCCAAGGAATATTTAGTGTTTCCCTTGCCGGTTCTCACACCCTTAAAACACCCGGGTAACGCCAGGTAACGTAGCTATATTTAACAATAAGAGAACATCAATTAAAAGTTCCAAAATTGGTTTCGCAACTCCTACTACGAATTGGTGTCTGTCAGACTGTACTTAAGGTTATAGTACTATTTAACTATTTTATTTAAAGTTCTAAATTCCTTATTAAAGAAAAAACCCTTCAAGAAAATACAGAGTATATGCATTAAAATATAAATATTAAGGTTTCTACTCCTTCTAAAGAAAAGAATAATATAATATTAATTTAAAAGAAAAGAAAAGCTCGAGACAAGTATACGAATTTAAAGCAGGAAAGTACCTTTAAAATTTATAGAATATAAAATAATAATAACGACGTCATATAAGAAAATATTATTTGAAACTACAAAAATAGATGTTGTATAAAAGGTGTTGGTGGTGCATTAACAGTACGTAAGAAGATACGTTAAGTTTAAAGTAATTTAAAACGAACCTACAAATTCTGTTCAGTTTATAACAGTCAATGAAGAATGAAGGGGGGGGATTTAGGCCAAAAAACTCCCCCATTATACCTTTGTAAGTATTAACTCTAATAACATAAACAAAAATGGAATTTCCCCGTCATCTTCAAATTCAGTGACCAGGGTTTACACACACTTTTCAGTTTACAATTCCGTGAAACTCATTTTCTCAAAATGTCGTGTTTAAAAATGGAAGCAAGATCCATTTACTTTTAAATATATTACGTATTAAATTAAAACTACCGAACTAATACAAAATTCTCTTAGATAATTTTTAAATTCCGTGACTTTATTCCAGGTTTTCTCGGATTTCCACGTACCGTAACAACCCTGATATTTGACCTATTACAGATGGGCTTTTGACACTATAGAGTTTCTCGCGCCAAAAACAGAATCCTCCTTTCCTTTCTAGGAAAGTAAAAAAGATATAACGAAGCTCATACGAAGAAACGAAAACGACGACTTCTGTGTAGCAGCTTATACTGTAGCTTTCGATTTGAATAAAATGCTTGGCGCGCGCTGAAACGCGAGAGAGAGAAAAGGCGGGAAAAGGAAAGCGCGCGTGAATAATTAATTGCAATAGAAGACCAAAAGGGGATATACGCTTTTCACACGCTGTAACCGAGAAAATCTACCGAGTTTAAAAAGTCAACTGAGGAATATCATTTATTTCAGTGTTGATTGCGAATTTTAGTATAATTTACTCGAAAGGACCTTTTCGGACGAAAGTCAAAGTTATAAAGCGCCTGCCTAACTTTGTTGTGCACGAGAAGTAGAAATTTTCTCTTATTGCGCTCTGGGTTATTTATTTAGGTCTAATTCATGGAAAGCATCCAATAGACTTATTTATATATTACCAAAAACCCATATGAGACTAAAGAACGTGTCATCATTGTTTAAGGGTTTCCATGAGCTAATAATTTTAGTATTGGGGTCGTTATAAGCTTGCTAATACACAGTTTTCGACCCAGTGTTGCCTGGCCGTTGCGGAGAAAGTGACTTGCAATTCAGTTTGAATTGAATTGAACTTGGTTGGCTCACACAACACAGTGTACTGAAGTTAAAGCTCATGGAGTGAGAGAGAGGGGGAAGGAAACAGGGGATAGTCAGAGATCACGGTGCTGGTGCAGTGCAATTCTACCTTTCAACGTTCTCAGGTAATATATGGGTTCTTATATTATAAACAATGAAACACGCTGATGGAGGCAGCCGCAGCACCGGCAATTAGATGTAATAATAGAATTGCCAAGTTGTAACTCTAGATGGAGCCTGACAGAAACCCGCACTCCCTATCCTCGCTGCGTGTTACCTTTGTTACATGTATTATAAACCATCGACATAAAAAAACAAAACCAAGAACGGAGGCTTCCACTCCTCGTAAATGTAAATATTCATTCTCTATTATGCAAGAGTCAAGAAGTTGGTGAAAGAAGAATAAGGTATCCGAAAGAAAAAGGTGGGAAATATCTGGATTTCTTACAAAAGCATAATCGAAATGAAATTTATAAAACAAAAATAAAAATAATCTTTCTAGATATTTAGCTTGGTTTCTATTGGGTCTGGTTAAATCTAGGGTAGCCTACCAGTGCCACCACCTCTGGAGGTTGAGTTGTTAGACAGTTTGATTCGTGCCTTATCTACTTGGCATAATTTTGATATCAGGCAAAACAAGTTTTTAAAAGCGTAGGAAGCGTAACGACGGAGATGCGTCTTTCAAATTTTCAGCGCTAGCTTTTCTAAAGTTTCCAAGTCTAATTAGAGGAGCCGGTAGAGGCAATTTTATACAAATTTTAAGGTTGTGTTTACGTTTTAGGAATTAAATTCAATATCGTCTGGGGGGTTTCAAGTTTAACCGAAAAACGTCTACGCCTAGAAGTTCCGCGCTTTAATTTCGTTGTTCGCAAGGACTCTTGTTATATGTTCATAAGATATGTTGCATCATAAGTTTGTCGCTGGTTACAAACTGGAGCTTGTCATGAAGTGACGTAGGTCATGGATTCGAGGTAAAACGACGCCTGGTACATGAGGCACTTTCAAAGGCTTAGTATAGACTAAACAGAAAGATGAACTGCAATCAAAGGCTTAGTACAGACTAAATAGCAAGATGAACTGTAAAAACTGAGTGTAGTCAATTCTCGCTTGTCGTTCTGGAACTAGCTCTCAGTAAATCTCTTACATTACAAAGTATAGGAAGTGATATACTTATGGAACATATGTTATAAACTTATGCTCGTATGTATCTGTTTGTAGGTGTTGAGACAAATTATAGAAGATCTAATGTTTTGTTTATGTTTTATCGGTTAGTTTCTTAAACTCTCTATAATAAGGCCTACGGAAATTAGTATAATACAGGTAATCAAAAGTAAAACATTTTCTAATATATTCCAGTGGTAGATTTTAAAATGAGATTATATATTGAATAATGCAAATGTTAAGACTAATTTGAAATATGATATCCGCTATATCGCAAAATTACTTTTCCGATTTTGAACTATAGCAATTTATAAATGAAAAGGTTTGCAGCAGCCGCTTTCCCGGTTAAAATTCTCACGATAGTTTGTCTCGTATAGACGCCTATAACCCTTTTCCCCCTTAAAGTTCTCGATATCACGTATTAAGAGGATTTTCCAAGATATGGAAATTATTCATCTATTCAGTTTGTAATAGATGATTGAGTTTTACATTTTAAACGTTTGATTGGATTCCAGGGCCATTGCCAACCTAAAATCAACTGAATATATATAAGATATCTAAATAATGGACCCTAAAATACCCTAGAGCTAAAAGGCAAGTCTAAAACTCGAGTTTAGTCAATCGTATCACGAATATTAATTATTCCAATATTTGAAAAACAAATTCATTTCCTAACTATAATTTTGACAAATCCGCGTAACTGCATATATAGATTTTGTACAGAATAAATTTTTAAAAGTCAGTTTTAATCTTCCCTGATATTTTAGCCTGAATACAATTTCCTTGAATAAACATTTAAATTTTTCCCCGTTTTTTTATGAATGAATTTTTAAAATGACGCTAACTCTATAACTTTGTAAATAAACTCGAGAATGTGCAGATGTACTTAGGAATACCTGTACTAAGGGCAATACGTCATAATCTAATTCAAGCTACTGATTGGCTGTCACATTAATTTTAAGGGAGAAAGCGAGGGGAAAAATACTAAGCTTCACTCATCGCGTGTCTGAGCCACGATAGTCGTCTATACATTCATAAGTACCATAATTACCCCTGATAAGTAAAACACGGCCGTTGGACTAATGTAACCGGCATTTTCACCCAAAAAACGAAGCAGGCGGCCTCTTGTAGTCATTTGAAACTGTAAATAGTCCGCGGAGGCTCATGTTCAGACCTCCCCTACAGATATCTTGTAGGCCACGGACTAGTGTTGGTGTAATGGCGGCCTTCAAGCGCGCGAGTGTAGGCATGGTTTAGGGTTGTAACTTAAAACACTATTTTTGTTGCCACATATATTAAACAATGATGGATAACGGTACTAATTCATCAATTTATGTAGGTTAAATAACAATAACCATTAACACTTACAACATTTGTAGCTTACGCTTCTGTGGCCTGTGCCCATTAGTGTAGCAGACGAAACCTTAATGTTTACTTATTCAGAATTCTGACTGAGAATCTAAGAATTCTATCCATTTTCCGAGATTCTAAGTCAGACTTCTGGGAAGCTAGAGGCAGCCTTAGAAACGTCTCCCATTGGCTAAAAAGGTTGGGACAAAAAAGGCCGCACGGCGTCGCATATACCTAACTTGTATAGGACGCAGATGAACATGCTGGTTACATTAGTCCAACGGGCGTGTTTTACTTATCAGGGGTAATTATGGTACTTATGATACATTCTTGATAAAATGTATTAATTTTAATTATGTTTTTCGCGTAAACAGCACAGAACGCAGTTTGAACTTTATGCTAAAATCAATGCGACGTTAACAATATTTAGCATTGAGGCACTAAGTCAAATATTCTATTAGTGCACTTTCATTTAAGATGTATAGATATAAAGACCTAACATTAAGATTGATGAACTGTTAAAAGACAATTCGGGAAATACTCTATTGATACCGACTTCAAACGCTTTAAGGTTCAATTTGGTTTAGTTTAAGTATATTGATTAATAATTAGCATTACAATAATAAAATCCACCGTATAAGGCCTTGGCAATTATCTTAACGCCTTTATATAACATAGCCTTAATGGTTATATATAATCTTGTAAGAAAGATCAATACAATTTAGTACAAACATTATTTTAATTAAAGTAACTGTGCATTAACGGAATGAATCTAACCGTTATGTAATATTTTAAAGTATAAACGTAATATTTTTTTTACAGATACGAAAATAAAATTGTTGAAAAGATCATTTATTATTTAGTTACAACTATTTCACGAAAAATGTTCTTAATATAATTTTTAAATCATATATTGGATTTACAAAGCACTATAGCTAATCTACCCGGCGTTACCCCGTTGTTTTAAAGGACTTGAAACTGGGAAGACTTTCCTAATAAGTATGTATGTTCTCAAATCTTAAAGGCCGACTTCCAGCGAAAAGGGTTCTAGGGAGCTGAAAACCGAGCATCGAGACTAACAATGAAGCAACCGTGCCGATTTTCGAATCCCCGCTGGGTCAAAAGTTGGAAGGGTTCTCGCTAACTGAAAACCGTGCAATGTGGTTCTAGCGAACTGAAGATGAACAATAGAAATCATTTTAAATTTATTTCCTCTCGGATTTTTGCTTTCCCCTCAAATAAATTCTCTATTGTGTATCTACAGTTCGCTTGAACCACATTGCATGGCTTTCAGTTAGCTTCCATCTTTTACCCCAGCGGGGATTCGAAAATCGGCAGGTCGCTCCATTGTTAGTCTCGATGCTCGGTTTTCAGTTCGCTAGAACCCTTTTCGCTGGAAGTCGGCCTTTAAGTGGGTTCTGGTTTTTGTTAGTAAAATATGTGACCTTTCATATCCGATTAAATAAAACTTGAGTGTCTCGAATATTAAATCATAAAAATCTAAAGAGGTCGTACCTACGAAAAAAAAAAGATCACGTTATCGCCTCGTCAAAAATTCATTATTATATTTTTTTATCTCGTTTCTTGTCAAACAAAGTTATAATCTTAAGGATAAAAATAACAACATGTTCATAGAAAAATGTCTGAAATTATTACGAGTAAAATTATTATTTAATTATTTTCAGGAAACTTCCGAATTCCCTTTAGGTAATCCCTTATAGAATTTAGTTATTCAAAGAAATGTAGTTTGTTTGCCAAAAGTCTAAATATCAAATAAGCCTTACAGCTCTCGACAAATTAATTTCCAAAAATATTGGATTAGGGGTAATGGGGAGGAACGTGGTAAATATTTGAAATCGCGAGATTCTTTTTTTTTCCTGTTGTTTCTAAAAGGGAAAATGACATACCCTAAAGTAAAATATCATAATATAGGATAGGTTATATTTTGCAATCAATTGCACGTCTGTATAGTACTTGGATAATAATCGCATTCACCACCCGTTTAAAAAAAACACAGCATAACAAAAGACAAGACGTCATATTTTGCGTGAAATATGTCAAATTCAAAGAAAGTGAATTTTTCAAGGTGTTTACGTTATGACCAAAACGTCCAAAACAAAATTCAACTTTGGGGGAAAATATAAATTTGATTTAAAAAAAAGTGGGGCTGTAAATGTATTTGTTTTTCATTGGGTGTATATAATGATAAAGCAATTTCGGTTTCTATTATAACAGAGATGTATCTTATCGGATTTATAAATGAATATCGTTTTTTTAAAATGAATAAAAATATTAGAAGAAATGCAACAAAAAGGGGCGTCTATCGGAAAAAAATACGTTTTATATCAGGAGAGAAAAGAAATAATATGGAGCGGTAATGACTATGGTCCATGTGGGGCAATGAAAGCCTTTCAGTGTACCTTGTACACGCTCCATACCCTTCGGAAGGCTGCCGGGTAACGCCATTGTATTTGTATAAGAACTAGTTTCCTTTTATAAGACAAAGGGGGCGTCCTCAACGTTTACGTACCGCACGACCCTACCGAAACGCTGAGCATGCTGGCAGAATTTCTTTGCCAAAGATGGGGGTACATTTTGCAACTCCATCCCTCTCTCCTCCAAGTTTATATTATTTTATTATAGATTTTTTTCACTAAGGGGGCTAAAGAAAATGTCTCCAGATCAGATTTGGAAGGTGTGTTTCCAAGGGAAATCATTTTTTACAGGTTGGTTTGGGGATATTTTTCTGAGATCTCGAAAATAGAATCGAACTATAACTGTTTTCTATGGGATTTACAATACAATATAACTATAAGCTATAGTTTCAATTCCACAATAAAAATCAAGGTATCAATATATATATTTGATATTTGATATTTTGAAAGAAAATTGTATTATTAAAATAATGTCTAAAATGAACAGATTTGGATACGAGATTGGCGTCAATATCATCTGATTCTCGTAAAAATCACGTACTGCTTTGGGTGAATACAGAATAAATAGAAGTATGGGATACATTTGTAATTTGCCACGCATTTTGACACACGGTTGAATTATATCTATAGTGAACAGATTTGTTTACGGAATTTGCGTCATTATCATTTGATTCTCATAAAGTTCTCGCGTACATCTCTGGACCTCTCAACATGGCGTTCGTGCATTTCTACATTTCGCAAATTAACCTGTTGAGACTTCGAGACTGGACCCGAAGTGTCTAGGAAGGTGAATACGTGATTTACAAGGCGACTTTAAAATGAACACCATCAGTGTATAGGCGGGCTCGTATCTTCCCAATTAGCAGAGGTACGGGCCCCAGATTCCTCCGTTTCTCGAAAACCGTAATTAACCCGAATTACGTAGGTATAAGGTTAGAGCCCACGTGCGTATTTTGAAGTTTATTGTCAAATCAGATAAGCTTCATCTGGCTTATATCAAACTATTCTGAAATTTTCAATGTGACACCATTTTTGGCTAATTAAATTTATTTTGATTTACTAATTCCGCATCCGTTCTCAACCAGGGTTCTTACAAAATCTGGATAAATTAGGCGTTTGGAAATGAGGCCAGGAATAAGTCAGGGGTTTCTTTTGCTCCATCAAACCACGCTTCCAGCAATGTTTAGTTGTGATCGAATGGGCTCTGGTAAATGCCAAAAAATGGTCTGAGATTTTCAAAATGGAAATTTTGTATGACCCCTGTTTAGAGAATCATAGTAGACCATAATGGGGGGTGAGTTAGGTTCATTTTAGACCAAAAGCTGTAGCGTTTTAGTTCATCTAAAGTAAATTTAACCGAATGTATACCTTTCGTGGTACCGCAAAATTAAACACACGGAGATCAGAGATAATATTGCTCGAGGAGTTGAAACTTGAGATTCAGGACAAGCCTCTGTGTTTTCGATTTAAATTCTAGGGATCTCGGTTAATAATATAATAATAAAATAAATTAATTAGGCTCTCCATGAATTTATCTGTTAAGAATTACTATACAGGGTGTTTGTGAAAAGTCCATCAATAATGAAAAAACGTATTTATTGGGCCATTGTGAGTCGAAAATGTTCTATGACATTTTGCCGTCCGAGCCACGGTTTTCGAGTTATGATTACAATATTTTAGGGATGACCCCTTCATTAAATTAACGCTGTCTTTCAATTTCTTAATTAAATTCAAGGGGGTCATCCGTAAATTACTCCAATCATAACTTGAAAACAGTGGCCCGGACGGAAAAATGTCATAGAACATTTTCGACTCAAAATGGCCCAATAAATACGCCCTTTCATTATTGATGGACCTTTCACAAACACCCTGTATACACGTGTATAGTCAATATAACTTGAGAGGAGACTATCAAGGGAGATGAGGAATGAAGGGTTGTGTAACATTCGGTAGTGGTAAAGGTCACAAATAGAAAGATTTAGTTCTGTAGTCTCGCGTGGGATTTTTAGAAAGTTACATTTTGTTCCTTGCATTTCGAACTAGATTTTCTTGGGAATTCTCGAGAATATCATTGAATTCCCAAGTTCTGTCTTGGCTTTTAGAGTAAGCCTAACTTTTGAAATTGTTTTAGAGGCTCTTTTCAAATAGATTCCGCGTGAATCTTTGCCCCAATTTTTCGCGTTGTCTTTGCAATATATGGAAGGAGATTTAGAGAGCTTTCTAGCTACGTTTTTTTTTAAAAAAAAAAAGGAAGTGAAAATTTAAAAGTCCAACCGTTAAAAAAATTGCATTTTGTTTTTCGGAATATTAGTAAATAAACGAAATATTTGTAGAAAGTACATTAGGTTCTACAAGGTTTTGAATTTATAAAGCCTCTATAGCGACTAGAAACCGAATTTTTCTATGGAATATAAAAATATGTAGTATTTAGTCATATTCTTAATGCTTGTGGTTGAAACGTAATATCGATTTTTCACAATAAAGGTTTATACACTTCTGACCGCCATTTTTCAAAATGGCCGCGGATTGGGAAAATATTTCTTAGTGTGTACTTACTACTTAAGAGTAACATCCCTAAAAAATTTTAGCTTCCTAGGTAAAGCGGTTTGGGCTTGGCGTTAGAACTTACATATATAGTTAAATATATACACCAGTGTATAGCAGGCAAATAGTTTTACAGGGGCCGGTAGAGATTACACGGAGAGCATTGCCCCTAAAAGTTTGCTTTTTACTGAACTCTTCTAAAAGTTTTAAAGAAACATTTATTAAATATTTATAATATTAATTTATCATTCATCTGCATTTTATTTAAAACCGCTTTGCTCATTAACAATTTAAACGACCCAATTTTTTTTTCAAAACGTTTTTCTTCATAACTAAAACAACATAAAAGAGAAGGGCATATTCTCGAGTTTGACAAATATTATTTACGAGTTAAATTCACTATGACATTTTAATTCAAAAACAAAACAAAAAAATAACTATTCAAACCAATTTTGATAAAGAGAATTTGACCTTCCTTACTTCTCTACTGAATACTTGTAGTAAATATAAATGGTTATATAAATGTAAAAAGCATAGATAATGACAAAATCTCTAACATACATATAAAGAGAAGCGATGACGTATTCTACGAGATTAAACATTATATAATTACGCTACATTATTAAAATTGGCACTAACATTCCTTGCAAAGCATTTTAACCTCACTTTGACATTGACCTAACAGTTGTCTGAACTACACGGTTTGCAAGCAAAACGTCTTTTAATAAATATAGATTTTTATTCATACTTTAAATATAAATATCGCGAGTTCCTCCTTCGCGGTATAAAAAGAAAACCCCCGGTGTTTTGACAAAATAAATTATATGTACATTTGCATTTTGGTAACGTAAGAGAACCTCAACGTGAAAGAGCCCAGATATACGACCAATAGATCCTAATGTAGAGAATTAATAAAATATAACCAAGAGTATCAAAAGCAAAATTTAGAAAAAATTAATTCACGCTTGTGTCTACATGAATACACGTGCAGAAGCTCTATATTCATTTTAGGACGGAATAAATTCATGTTACGGCTGTATGTGCAGAGAGAAAGAGAGAGAGAGAGAGAGAGAGAGAGAGAGAGAGAGAGAGAGAGAGAGAGAGAGAGAGAGAGAGAGAGAGAGAGAGAGTCTATACGTATATTTGGCCCTGTTTCGACCGCTAATAATACGGAAGTACGTACGCTAAAAGGTCCTAATTGCACCAAATGGGAGGGTTTTATCTTCTTATGTTGTCCAGCGGTCAAAATATTTGCAAAAGAAGAATTCCAAATTAGGGAGGAGGGTCACTTGGTACGTATACTACGTTATTACAAAAACCCTAAACTAACAAATTAGTACGCTCACGTCATAGACACGCCCACTCGTGATGTCATGTTTTATGCAAATAACAGATTTATCGTAATAAATTCAAACATGGCTGCAAAGGAAAGAAAAAAATATCCCCTGAACAACAAAATTCCATGAAATCTCAAAATCTTGTCAAATTTCCAATTTTCTTAATTGGAGCTATTAATTTTGTAGTTAGCGTAGACTTTAAGACTCCTTTTTAGGAACCATTTAAATTAATTAGTGAAGAGTCGTCGTATAGGCCCAATTAACAGATTAAATTTAGATGTAAATACAAAAAAATTTAAGAGAAGTTTACTTAAACTGGTACACAAAACTATAGTTAAGTGGTGTAAATACTTCATATCAATTAAGGTTTATTTTTTCAGACGATAAAACCTTTAGAGTCAATTATTTAAGTCAACTTCGGCAAAGTTTTGTAAACTAGTATTGCAAACTAGCGTGCTTGTGAGTAGAAGCACGAGGGGCTAATAACTCGCAGACTTCTTGAATTCATGTAAACTTATAACGGATTCCGCTTAATCAGAGTGAATGGCCCCTCGAATGACGAGTTGGTGAGAAAAACATTGATCCATTATTTCCGAGATAGCAAACTGAGTCTGAAGATATCTAGAGGTTACATGGACTCAAACATCAGATACAATATTAATGAAAATGCGTCCAATGCAGGAAGTTTTTAATTAATGAGCTAGGCTTTGAAACTCTTAACTTAATTACTAAGCCTAATTTTAATAAAACTCTAGCCGTTCTCTGCAGGCATCGAACTATACAATTCTAGACTAAATAATTAAAATTCACAGCGGGATTGATAATGAAAATATAACAGATGTTAATTATAACAACTGTCTACGTCAGTTAAAGGAAAACCAAGAAATGTGACCAACTGCGCGCAAATTAGAGCGCCTCAATTCACCTCAAGTTTGGGTCGCCAAGAACCTCTTAGGGCTAGACATCTCTAACTTGATCGAAACGTACTCAATTCACATGGGGCTTACATAAAGATTTGGGGTAAATTTCGGACTACCTTTGATGATCAGTATTTAAATATTAAATAGAGCTGTATACGTATTTAAGACTCCGTATTGGACATCTCTAGTGCATTTAAACATACAGGGTGTTTCTGATAAGTCTGGCATAAATTAAGGGGATGTTCTTTGGGCGATTTTGAGTCGAAAATGTAACTTCTATCTCCATTTTGCCACAAGGGACACTGTTTTCAAGTTACAATTAGAGCATTTTACGGATGACCCCTTAAATTTAATTAAGAAACTGAAAGACAATACCAGGGTAAAATTAAATAGCTAAATTCCTCTTCAAATTTTGAGTAAGATTTGGATTAAAAAATTGACACACTACGTAACACCATAACGAGGCCAAGAACAATATGTGTGTATGAATTCCCACGACTAGAAAGATTCGACAAATAATATGTGATGCCGGCTTCATATAAGTCGTTAACAAAAAAATGGAGCAAAAGGTAGAACCTCTGTAGTACCTGCAGAATCCCTCCACGGTAACACAATCCTCTAAATCCCCCAACGATAAGGTATTAACAAGGAAAAGGATTAACCACTAGGAAAGAAAAAAAAAATAAAACCTTTACATCTCTGTTAATCCTAACCTCTAACCCACAATTACAACTACAAGTAACTTCGAGACAAACAATGTAGACCATCTGCCATATAAATAATTCTAAGCAATGAAAATCCCTCAAATGCCGCGAGCTGCGGATAAACAGGAGAATAATTATCAATATAGAATAACTTGGACGGCCGGACTCCCATCATTTTGTCAAATTAGGCTTAGCTCGAGCCTCGAGGCCTAACCAATTAAAGCTAATTATATTTTGTTACGGCGGATTTATGAATCTTAATACAAGGGAGGTGTGTATGTGTGTTTGTGTATAGTGGTTGGACAATCCGTGCAAACGTTATTATGTCTCTCCATTCTACAACGAACGCAAAACACTCAACAACGATTGGCAAAATTGCAGGGGGCCCCTTCTCTACATATTTACCATTTTAACCAAATTGAAGTTCACTAGCTATATAGTCCAATTAAAGTAGATTAAGCGGGAAGTATAGAATAGACCGCAGTGTTTCCCGTTGTTTTAGACTTCAACAATTTCTATTTTCTTTTACAGTGGACAAAATATGATTTTATAATCTGTTAACAAGATAAGTTGACTAGACTATACACTCTAGTATAGATAACTTGCAAGACTGTTTTTGGCGCCTAAGTTGTTGCCTTTTTGTGTCACGAGACTGCGCAGAGACGGTAAAGTGTCAACCCTATTGCATTTTCCAATAATGAGAGTAGTATATCCCCCTTTTATTATCGCAATGTTTTAGTTTGACAAAGATCTTACGTCAGGCTTTGTAGGACAATTTAAAAAGAAAAAATCTAATATATTGTTTTATAATTAGGCCTAACTGCTTTTCACTCATGCCGCCAATTTGTTTGAGGCGAGATAAAAACTTCAATTAATTAAGGTTAAAAAGTAATGAAAACCAATGACTATAGTTATGAAAACCAATGACTATAGTTACGATATAAAATTGCTTGGGCATTGAAATATTCCTTTTTCTTATCCATTATCTTTAATGGCAATATATTCATTCTTACTTCCGAATAATAGCCGGCTCAGAAAACAGCGAAGGGGTTTCCTTCATCGTCTGTTCAGTTATGGCTCTAGACCAGAGTTTATACTAATGAAATTTCTAAACGGGGGGGATATACGGAAACATCTTCCGTGATACAAATTTTCGTAACGAGCAGTGTAAGGTAACATTTCAACAGCCGGGGGAGGGAGGAAAGGGGACGATATAGGAAGTTGGGTCTAAATTAACTTGTCGTTCAAGCTTTAGGTTAACTCTTGGCTTTCTGCTCGCTAAAATCCGTTGATGGAACTTTCGGAAACGTCAGTATAAGGCGCACGTGTCCTAAACCAAGCGGGAACACCCGAAATTTGAGGTTTACGCATCCAGAACGTTTCGAACATCATTTAAAGCTAGTTACATTTAAATTAACGGAATTAGAATTTCCCTTAATTATTTCCGTTTTAACAATTGGTTACATTCCTAATGGCTTCCTATAATTTTATTTCAGGTTGTAATATACAACATTAATCTATTAAAAGTAATTTTTCAAAAAGGTCTATAGGTTATAGATAGCTTCTTAATTGTTTAAGGGATAGTTATAAATATAAGCTCAAAAAGAAAGTGTTTTTTAACCTCAGCTATCTTAGAAAATGGACGCCAAATAAGTCATATTTTTCTTCTAAATTTTTAAGCAAATAATTTAAAGTTTTGTTTTTAAATAAATGTATAATACTTCTCTTGGAGAGAGGTGTACCACAAAGCGAGGTAATTGAAACATGATTTTTTCCAACATCCCTTAACATTAGGAGCAAGGTTACTAAACAGAATCACATACGCGATAAATAGTTCCCAAAATCATTACTCTATTAGCGCTTGTGGATTTTTGTCCCACGTCAAGACAATCAAGGTTTGTGGGTTGATTGCTGAGGATTTAGTATCAAATAGTTTTAGAATTCACCCTAGCACGGTGTGATACCCAACTGAAGTTTGATGAGCTGGAAAGCAAGCAAAAAAGTGCACGAGCCAAAAAAATCATGTTACATAACTGAAGTATTAAAAAATTACACGCAAATATCCGTGAAAGTAGAATGTCTTAAACTGCATCTTCTCAAATGAAAAAAAAATAATAATAATAATAAAACACTACAAATAGACTTCCTTAGCAAATAAGGCAATTTAATTCAGTTCAATTAAATTTCCTCTTAACATGAAAGAAACTTGTGTCGGGGATAAACGAAGCCAATTCAAAATTAATGTTAAGTCTTAAATATGCAGATTAGTTAATCCCGAGACGAGCTATACTGGACAAAGGAATAAAAAGTAATTCGGGGCTTTCATTTTAAAGCGTTTGTACTAAATCCCAGGCTAGATTAATGACAAAACAAGGACGTACTAGAGACGCACCTGCATTTTCTTAATTAAATGAATATTAATGAAGATTTTTAAGAAATTTCTTTCATCTCCTTTTACAAAAGGGGGGGGGCGAGATATGCATATTTATACCTACAGTAAAGCTTATAAAGTATTTATATTTGGAATTAAAAGCATTATTTTTAAGTCTATCGAGTATAGCCCCCCATAATGTCGTTCGGAGAAAATCCTTAAGAATTCCCTTTAAACAGTGTCATCTCAACAGCGTTACAGGCTCGTTTTGGGAAATGGAGTACACTAAGCCTCATATCCAAATAAATGAAACAGAAGTCAAATGGCCCCCATGTTCGCGAGGCTCCTGAAAGGTAAGGGCATCTCCCGGGCCCAATGGTTAAGAGCACTGTCTTTAGAAGTCCTTGACATTGTTTTTTCTAACCCACAAATTCCTAAACATTATTTCAATATAATTCCCATCCCCGGGAAAATGTATTGAATACATTCATCTAGGGGAACGCCCCCCTCGTCAAAAAGTCTGTTCTCTTCGATATATATCATTAGTTTTTATAAGTATACAAAGATCAAATATCCCAGATTGTATTAATAGCAGCAGACGCCTGGGAAATACGTAACTTTAGTATTTATACTAATGAAAAGGATCCCAAAATATGACATTTGATAAAATTGGCCCCGAAACTTGCCCTGACTCATTTACTAATCCGAAAGAGTTAAATTCCCGCCTTTTCTTACAGTGACAAGAGAGCTAGGGTTATCTCGGGAAAAGGGTGTCCCCGGTCCAAGCATTCACGCGGGAAAATTTTCCCGGGTTTCATCATCACGCGCCTCGAGATCTTTTGTAGATGAAAAGCCCAACACGAACTGTAGTAAAAATATAGACTAATTCGAGGACACGAATTAGTTACTTTCTATATTTAAAAACAAGGTAGCGCTATCAAAGGTTGACACGTGTTAGCTCGTGGTTTTAATAGAAATGGTATGTACTCTCACTGTAGCAGCGCGTTCCTGCATGGGTTTATACCCTTTTACTAGAGAAGTTAAGAAATTAACTTTAGCTACAACAACTCTAGGTTGAGACTCGGATTAGTAAGGTTTGATTAAACCAGTAGAAGATAAAAAAAATTACAAAACGTCTACCACGTCACTGCCTCCGTTACGATTTCGGGGCCTTTTGAAAATTATAATTTTAATTTAATTACAAGGAAACTACAACACCGAATGACACGTCATTTGTTATGTTAAATTTTTCAAGATTTAATTATTTTATCAAAACAAATAAGGGATGGATTCTCTTCGGGAGAATGTCAATAATTTTAGTCAAATAGCTTAAAGTCCCTACTGGGAACTTACTACCTCTCTTCCGCCTCCATAGTTTTAATAGGATAAATTTATCTTTGGAATTAATAAAACTAGATATCCCCTAAGGGACAGACGGAAAATGTTTGTGTACAACGTTTTTCCTCGAAATTCATTTGTCTTTCCCTTTTTGTCAAATAGCTCTTATTAGGAATTAGGAAAAGATAAATTATACGTAAGGACATAAGTTCATAACATATATTCCATAAGTTTATCACTGGTTTGTCATGAAAGCGACGCCTGGTGAGGCGCTGTTAAGTACAGACTAAATAGGAAGATGGACTGCAAAAGCGAGTGTAGTCAATTCTCGCTTGTCGTTTTCGAACTAGCTCGAGCTGTAAGTCTCTAGCATTACGAAGTATAGGAAGTGTCATACTTATGGAAGTAACATATCTTATAAACTTATGGTCGAAGGATTATACTGACATATTTAAAGCTTCGTGCAGAAACAATTCCTTTTTAAAAATAGAAGCTCAAACTTTACTCGTGTTTGAAAAGTTTTTTGGATATCTAAGTACCGTGTTTGGGATGAATAAAAAAATAGCCATTTTCAACCATTTCAAAGTCAATCCATAAAATTATACCGTATTTATTTAATGAGCTTCAAAAACGTATATACTTTAATTTTCAGAGATTTTTGCCGCCTTTAACAACTTTATGGCGTGACAGTGTTCCCGGGTTTTTTTTTGTGAATTATTAACTCAATAATGGCCTAGCTCGGGGGAAACTATAGTTATAAAAACTTAAATAAATAACAATATTACACTGTATTATTTTAAATAAGTTAGATTGCCGTCGATTTTAAAAGTAGATATTATCTTAATAGAGTCTATATATAAAATTCGAGAGCCCAATTTCGCCTGAAACATATTTGGAATTCAAATGAATCTAATGCATAAGTCATAGCTTGATCCGATCTAATCGTAAGAAACGTCAAGGGGACTCAAAGGTACAAGTTCCAAGTTCAAAGCCTGATTACGAAGAATTAAGTCAATAATTCCGGTTTCTATTAAAGTTGTCCGATATAAAATCAAATCAAAATGTATATTTGTAAAAATCCACTCGATCATTGACTGGTGATACATTTGGACATTTTGCGGGGAATTTGGCCAACTTGGATAAATTTCTTTCGACGGTAATCTAAGTGGGCCATGACCTTACTTACAAACGCTATCTAAAACATTTTGCTAATGAGCTCAGTCATCTTGGAAATTAGAAAAATACTAAAACATTCAGACACCGTAAATATTAGGACTATTTTAAATATTTACAACCTTTGAACATCAAGTAAGATGTTTGTTTTTAAATTGCAATATAGCTTAGATGCTTTTTTGATATAGTCTTTCTCATTAAATATATTAGAGATTTTACCATTAATTATTACAATAGGCATCATTACTATCTTGCAGTAAAAAGTCGCCTAGAATTTACTTATTGACGATGTGTCGTTAAATGCGAATAGCTCTCGAAGCACGGGTGCACAGACAAAAAAGTAACAGTATCTAATCCTATTTATTCTTAACCATAGGCGCCATTATTTAAAAGTAAGAAGTATTTACTCGAAATTAACTAATCATTATAGTTAGTTTAAGGATCTTTGGTACAGTCAGGGATAGATTTAATTTTAGAAGTAGGAATGGTGAACGGTTAGTATTTACTTCAGTCCGACTCATAAGCCCAGTATAGAGACCCTAGCTCCCTCCAACACGTAACGAAAAGTTTAAATTATCTTATTGGCTCACTTAAACTACGTTTTGATGACGTTACTGACGGCGACGGCGAAAAATACGTAATCCTTCTTTATCTCTGTCGTTATGACCCGCCTCTGTCGCTTGATACCACTCCGTTCCGTGGAAGGGGGTCCGGGACTTTGACGCGCGCCCAGATTACTCTGTTCTCCATTCCTACTTCTAAAATTAAATCTATCCCTGGCTCAGTCGCTAATACCCGCCTCTTCTTTCATACCCCTCCGTCCCGTGGAGGTGGTCGCCCGTTTCCGCACAGATTTATTTTTCACACCTTAAAAACCTATAGCCCGTTTCCGCACAATTTTTCATAGCTATTTCCGCACAGTTTGCCAAAAATTTTTTTTTTACTTTCTTGTTGATTAACTTTAAACTTATGCTGCTGGTCCATTGGACCGATAATAGCCAAATTATAAGGTTTTATGTTTATAAAATTATTGATGCTATTTAACGATAGATTTATTTTTAATGCAGATTTTACAAACGGAATTAAAAAATGTTCCTTTTACTTCTATTTTTTAACAAAACCACACTTGGCTTAAAGCTTACGTCTATCAATACACACAATATCAATATTGATAGCGATATTGCAATGGTCAAATCACAAGTTTAATAGCATGCCTCTAACCTAACCGAACCTATTCTAGCCAAAACCTAACCTAACCGAAACTTATCTAACCTAACCCTAACCGAACCGAACTTTATCTAACCTAACCCTAACCGAACCGAACCGAACTTTATCTAACCTAACCCTAACCGAACCGAACTTTATCTAACCTAACCCTAACCGAACTGAACTTTATCTAACCTAACCCTAACCAAACCGAACTTTATCTAACCTAACCCTAACCGAACCGAACCAAACCTAACTTAACCCCAACGGAACCGAACCTAACCCTAAACGAACCGAATCAAACCTTACCCTAAACGAACCAAATCGAACCAAACCTAACCCTAAACGAATCGAAGAAAAACCTATTCGACAAGAAAATAATAAAATTTATTTGCAAACTGTGCGGAAATGGGCTATGGTAAAAAATGGTGAACTAAAATTTCAATGTAAAACCTGTGCGGAAATGGGCCATAAAAAGTGTGCGGAATTGGGCTATGATTCTCGAAAATTGTGCGGAAATGGGCATCCTCGCCCGTGGAAGGGGGTCCGGGACTCTAACGCGCGCCCATATTACTCTGTTCTCCATTCTACTTCTAAAATTAAATCCTTTTTACCTCTGTCGCTATGACCCGCCTCTTCTTTCATACCCCTCCGTCCCGTGGAAGGGGGTCCGGGACTTTGACGCGCGCCCAGATAACACTGTTCTCCATTCCTACTTCTAAAATTAAATCTATCCCTGGCACAGTCGATCTCCTCATTTTCATAACGAAAATAAAATGAATTCATACTTGGAAATAAATGTTTTTATTTTATTTCTCGTTTTAATCTTTTTTTTTCGGTAAAACAACCGAGTGTTACTGACATTGTTTTCCATTTTTAAATCACGCACTAAAAGTATAAAAAGGAAACTCTTTTCGGTACGATATATAATTATTAGAAATAAAACATTATCGTGATATTGAAAGATAATGGGCATGGTTGTTTCTGATTGGTCCCAGATGAAATTGCTTTTATTCGATGCAAGGTATATATTACGGTTGTGTAAAAGGAAATATGTTTGGCATAGCAACTAATGTTATTCGAGTACACGAGTATTAATCTCGGCGATGTTTTATACCTGTCAATAAGGTCAATGGTTGTATTCAAACGCGATTGAAAAAAATAGGCCAATATTAGACCATACTCAATGTTAAATCTAGTAAAGAAAATAGCGTTGATCAGGTTCACGTGAACTTAAGAATAAAAAAGGGATTTTAATTTTTTTTTGGGTTTTTAATAAATTGAAAGATACACGTAACTCTGAAATATATTGGAGCCTGGATTTTAAATTTATAATTTCACCGAATAGCATAGCGCATAATAAAATGTATTTGATTCATTCCTATATGAGATTGAACTAATTAATAATGCTCTCTTTAAATTAAGAATTAAACCATGATTTTATTTTTTAATATATTTGTATATTCACACTCTTCTTAAATCAAAATTGTAGTTAGACTTAGCACCTTAAAGATTACCGAAAACATTTTTCGAAATAAACTTTAACCTTCAAAATCGATCAAAATACTTTAAACTGTTTTATGTTTTAACTTGGGCATCATTATTATAACCGTGCTGAAACCGTTTAACCGACTTAATCCGAATCTAGCATGCATTTTTAATGATATTTGCCTTAAATGTCATTTTAACAAATTTACGGCCAAGAAAATGTGTAACGATTTTGGGATAGAGGCCATTAGTGGATTATTCTCCCAAGTTTCCAACCCTAACAACAAAATTCCCTACGAAAAAAAAGGTTGTTTTGTTTTGTTTTATTTTTCTTTTTTTTTAAAATATAAGAAAAGGGACCTTTTTTTCGCCATTACAATAATCCTCTTTCTATACAGGTATAATAATACCAACATAACCTCTAGAAGTTATTTAAATATTTACAACTAGACGACAGAATAGATACTAGAGCTCTAAAAGACTCGGAAAATCCACTTACACCTTCGTGGCACCCAAAGAAAAAGAAAAAAAAATAGAAAATAATAAATATAATCTTTTACAGGTCGGTGTTGCGCTCAACCGAATTTTGACTGGATTGAAATTCACGTTGAAAACTGACCTTTCTGGGAAGAATTTTAACCTTTCTAAGGGTGCCCGTGAATATATTTATACAAAAGTAAAGGTGTCGGGAGCGAGTAAGGAGATTTGGAATAAACAAAAGATATGTAGGTTACGCTTTTGAAATTGAACTGTTAAATTCAAGGATTGGGAATATGTTTGAAACCCCGTAACGATACCTTTGGGTATACGGGAAAATATTTATAAAACTATCCCAAAAATATTGTTGATATTTTAAAATTTTGTACAACAGGAGCTTGGAATTTTAAAAACCTCAAAGATAATGAGCTAAATTAGCAATTTAAATCTCTTAGATGTACTCGTTAGAACTCATAATCACCCCGAGTTATTTTAAGCGCGTTAAAAATTAAATAAAACCAATCATGCATTGGTATTTCAAAATTATATGAAACTAAATTTAAAATAAAAAAAGCTTACACAATATCACGGCAATCAAAATATCCACAACGCTATACTTAACTTACCCAGTAATTTTCATTTGTGAATTTTAAATTTTAAGTTAATCTAACTATACTATAACCAATCAGTTGACTGATTGCAAATTAAACTTTCTTTTCCTCTCTCTCTCGCTGAGAAAAAGTAATTTCTTTTGAAATGGGATTGTAAAAACTTCTTAAAACTTTTGAGAAAAAGCGGCAATGTTTGCGGCGCGTGTGGTTTGGCCGGGGTAACCAAAAGATACGGAAAGTGAGAGAGAGAGACGGGGAGGTAAGATACTTATGTAAAAGTTCTCTTCGGTACGATTAACCTGTGGAGGAAGAGAACCCTTCCCTTTACCCGTCCTAGGAAAAGGATGGGACGATACTATTGGTCGGAGAACATACATGGTTGTCATGGTTACCGTACGAAACGCTTCTTCCTACGAACTTCTCTTCTACAAAAACCCCCCAAAAAATAACCCTCTCGCAATCTAGCTTTACAGAGACAGAAGAACAGCGCTAATTTTTAAATGCAAGCGATTGGAGAAAGAAAAAATTTACAATGGTATTTTAAATCTTCGAATTACCAATAGAGAGATTTATTGGGTCTGGGTGAAGTGAAGTGAAGTGTAGTGTAATAGAGGGAGAAAGTTTGAGGAAAAGCATTTAGTTCTGGGAAAATCCGCCTGTGCTCTGGCAGTAGCGCTAGCAGTGCACCACCAGAGAACGGGTAAAACAATTTTACTCGTGGCCAGCGATTTGTGGAATCCTTTCATCTAATCTTAACCACTAATGGGAAACTGATAGCTTCAAATGTAGCCCCAATTTCGTCTAAAGTGAATTGTAGTCAAGGATGGCGGGTGAAATAAGCATTAGGCTAAGTAAAGTTTCATCCTAAAATAATTCAAGTAGTTCTAGTGGGCATGTACGTGTAACAATTACCATATCAAAATACCGGAAACGTTTTAACAAAATGAGAAAAAAATATGTAGTAATAACATAAGGTTAATGTCCTGCACCTCGGTGAAATTATTTGTAAACCCCAATTACTCTTATTAAACATTTTCCCCTTCCCATCTCAATATTTTAGCGAAGCTTTCGCCTTTCTTGTTAATTATTCGCTGCTAAAACAGTTACATAACTTTAGTGCCGATGTTTATGTCGCTGAAGAATGGGTTCTAAATGAAAAAATGCTCGTAATTTAAATCTCTCTTATCTCAAACCTCTCTGGCAATCGATTTTTGTCTATTTTGCGGATTTTATGCCATCTTTCCTTTCTCTAAGTTTTGATGTTTTATTAAATTGGAATGACATATTGGCGAGTATCTTTTCAGGGTTAATGAGAAGCGACGTCTAAAAGGCGGGTATTGAAATGGATATTAGAGTTTTCAGTTTTGTGTGGGAAACGTCCTCTCTAAACATAATTCCAAGTCCTTCCCTCCCCCTCCCCGTACGATCCAATTTCCAAAATGGAATTTTATGGAAAAGAAGAAATTCTATAGTGTACTTTGCGAGCTTTAATGGGTCGGAGCTTTTACCAGTTTTGCCCAATCCCGGAAATGGCTTGATTTTCTCTGACAGATTTATGTAAAATCTTTCTGTTGAAACTGCTTACACATATTTTCCAAATAATTGTTTTCTACTCGCGTACAGTTGTATACAACGCGATTAAATATCCGATATTATTCTAAAATGTTTGTATATTGGTTACGACACCGGCTTGAGCCCACAATACATATTCAAATAGTTCACCAGATTATCATTTATAAGTTAAAGTTAAATATGATGCCTTTTTTTTCTTTTTTTTATAATGGGCGATCATACGGCTTATTTTTCATATATATTTGTTTATATAAGCTACAATTTTACCTATATAAATGTGCATTTAAGATTATTTTGCCGTAATGAATTAATTAGGCCAGTGGTTTTCCATAAGCCTTGGCTCTTACCTTTCGCGATTCGTGTCTTCCATGATTTGTAAATTAAATAAATTTCTCTTACATACCATTGAAAGCTGACAAATAGACGATCCACCAATGGTGTTTTCGAACAAATAACTTCGCGTCAATTCCTAATTAAACTTAAGTCATTCAGACACGGCATAAACTTTCCTTTCGACATCTTGAATCTAACATTTCTGCTAAAATTTGAAGAACTCCGCACTCGTTACGTCACAAACTCAACCATACGGTTCAGCTCAGATCAGTTCTTTATATATATGGAAGTATAAATAATGCTGAAATTTGGCGGAATTGCAATGTTTTGAAATAATGCCAATACGTTTAAAATAATAAATTGAATAAAGAGAAATATTTATCACATTCTTTTAATGCTCATCACAGTTTTAAACATATTCCTTTACATTTATGTTTCATTTAACATGGTTAACGATCGCGCCTGATATAATTAGACTTAATTAAATAGATATTAAATCAAGTTATATTACTGTACTATATAGTCAATTTAATAGTGCTTACGAAATAGTTATTAAATTAATAGACATTCCTTGAAATATTTAAATATGCTAAATAATTAAGTCAAATTATTTCGAGACACTTAAATGATTTAATGCTGATCTTTTAAGTTTTTTGTTTGTTTTATTATCATAATTAAACTCCACTTGAGTTTGCTCGTGAACTTAAAACTTAGACACAAAAAGGAGAATGAAGCGTAACAATAAATAAGTTTATAATAAAGATTTGGAAAGATTGGGATCCGTCTCCTTAGGTCGAGGGAATTCCGGGTCCCACCATTGTAAAACTCGCACGCTATCAGCGGGATTAAAGTCTATCACGTTAGAGAAACTGTTACGACTGTTTCTCGCAGAAATTGTCTGGGAATTGTTATTTGAATAACCCTTATTGCACTCGTAACTATTGGCAGTGAAAAATAGTTGAACATGATGGCCCCTTAAGTCTCTACTCAATGTAGTTTTAAATTCGCCTAATCTAGCTCCCATAACTGAAGGTGGAATGTCAACAAAATGGTCGCAACTAATCCTCAATACGCGGTAACCCTCATCAGGGTTTGCCACAATACCGCTGCTGCGAAAACTGGCATCCCAGTCCAAAGTATCATTATCCCAACTATCATCGTCAAAATCTAAAGCTGGCAAAGTCTGAAAATTCCGTCTCAATTTTCTGACAACAGTCGTATCAAATTTGAAGAAAAAGTGCCATTTTTGTTGATCTAAAATATGACAGTGCCAAACTGAGCTGCATATTAATTTTAGCAAATTGCTACCAATATCGGTAGCGTTGGACACTATATGCATGCCAGGACGATTTGTTCTTTTGCTAAATGGAGGGTAAATGTAAAACAAAGCTCGAACTACATTGGTTTTGATGCAGTTGGGTCTGTCAATTTGAATTGGTTGAAGATGATTTGGAATTTTGATGTTTGGGCTGTAATACCTTAAAATTAAAAAAAGAATAAAAAGTTCACTATAATTCTATAATTCAAAATATTACCCTTTCCAACCTTTTGTAAAGAGAAATCCAAAACTTATACGTTGAAGTAACGTAATAAGATGTTTTACAAATACACGCAAACACTTTAATGTCTTCAGGTTGGATAAAACGTCCCAAGAGAAACCAAATGTCTACTGGGTATGTTTGACCTTGGAAACAATCTTCTACAGTTGTAGAACTTTGGCGACGTCTACGTCGGCTTTTAACATGTCTTGGAGATCCACTTAATTCGGTTTCAGAGTCAGTTTCTTCCCATTCGTTGCAGTCAGTTGTGGTACACTCTTTAACTAAAAATCAAAATGTAAAGGTAAATGCAAGACTATATAATGACAATTACATTCTTAATGCAATACCTTCTCGAATAATAGAATTGGCAGCTGATTTTCTGAGACGCTGAGTACCTTTTTTAGCATTTGCAAAGTCTTCGAGAGTTATATCTAAAAATAATTAAAATTAAACTTCGTTTAACAAGTTTTTAACAAATATAAACCACTAAGCCTTGGCCACCAACCTGATTGAGAAGGTTCTTTGCGAATATGTTTGCTATCAATTCTACCCTTCCTTGGCATCTTATGAAAAAACTAGAAAACATTAATTACATCCGATTAATATCTTTTAATTTCTTACCGCCCTCAGTAACAAAATCATAACAATATTAAACCTTACGCAAACTATTTCTCACAGCCGCGGCGCTGCCCAAACAAGTCACGTGTTTAAGCATGGATTTATATTTTATAATAGAAGCTTACGCTTCCTGGATATTCCACTCGCCTTAAAACGCGCACAACATTTATTCCTCGTCTGAACTGGCGCGAGCTAGTAGGAGCCTGGCAGGCGCGTTTGTGACGTAGAATTTGAGGCAAATTCAGAGGGGGGTGGAAGTTTTTCACGCGCTTGAATTTTAATTTTTAATAGCGCGCGCGAAACAATTTTTAGAAAAGCGCGCGTGCACGCGCGCCGAGAGAAAAAAGTTTGCCTCAATTTCTACGTCATCAGCCCCCCCAGTCCCCATCCGCGCGAATTTTTATGACATAAATGTGTTTAAAATCAAAATGACTTACTGAAGGCTACAGTGAAATATCCAGGAAGCGTAAGCTTCTATTATAAATCCATGGTTTAAGAGTGACAAATAGGAAATGGTGTCATCGTCTCTCAAAGGTGGCGTTGATGACCGACTTAAAAATTGATTTTTATTTCCTAATTAGCTGTGTAATTGAAAGCACTACTTTAATTGCTTGATTTTATCTAAATTTACAAAATGTCTTTTTCTACCGAATTTTATAATAAAAATCAAAAACTTATTAAAAAAATATTACGCAAATCAACCACCGCTAGAGGCGCCGTTTCTCACACTTTAATTCCGCAACGACAGAATGCCGCAGCCATAAACCGAAGAACAACAGTGTTACTTTCAGGTCGGGAGAGTGGCGAACTCCTGTAAGCCAAGCTTCGTGGCGACTGAGAATGAAGGAATACGACACATGTCGGCGATCCTACCATAAAGGTGCCGACTGCCCCGTGTCCGCCGGAGGTGACTTGACCCCAAAACCCCTTCCGTCACCTCCCAAGTAAACTTCACTTCTTTAACTTCACTTCTTCCTCGGTTCGGTTCGATGTCATCGTTGTTTCTACATCCTGAACAAGTGATAACCGCGGCTCAAGAGCGTAGAGTTTCATTAACACCGGGCTGGAAGTCATTCGTTAATGCCTTTCCTAGAAGCAGGGGCGATCCCTTGGGGGGGGGGACAGGGGGGAGGCTCCCCCCCTAAAGTTTTGTCGAGTTGGCAAATTGACGCTCACTTGGCAAAATGAAGCTCAGGGAAATTGAAAATGGACCTAAAAGGCCAGAGAAATGTCAGGGAAAAATATTTTGGAGTGAAATTGAAATTCTGGAAAACAGTATCAGAGTGACCGGAATCAGAGATTTGAGCAGAGCCAAAAAATCGCGGAGCTCGCTTCGCTCGCTCCGAATATAATTTTAATGGGATTCTATTCAAACAAAATAGTATTCTTATACCTATAACAATTTAACGACTCTTGTCAAAATGATTCAAGTCAATTTACAATATTCATTGTACGAAGGAGCGTTTGATCTCATTATATCAACTTATAGACGGTGGTTCATTACAAGACACACTTTTATAAAGTCTTTAATTACAAACAGAAGGAAATCAGTGAAGTGATTTGCTTTGAAAGAGTGTTGGCAACATAGTAAGATAAATTTAGTCAGGGATTTTCATTCCAAAACTGTTTTACGAAACAGAGTAACATGATACTACCTTACTACGTGTCGCTTGGCAAATTTTTGGTTTCAAGTTGGCAAAATTTGGTGGGCTCCCCCCCAAAACCTTGTCCCTTCGGAACGCCCCTGCCTAGGAGCAGGCAATGTCAGCCACTAACTAAAGGCCGCCGACAGGTTATGGCAGCGCCCACAGAAAACCTCTCGTAAATCCCTGAATATACCAGCTGGTCCCTTTCTTTTTGTGGTTGCTCCATTTCTATTACCATAAGTTTATAACTTATCTACGAAGATAAGTTATAAACTTATGCTATTACAAAGAGAGCGACAGACTGGCTGATATATACGGGTCGTTCGAGTTTCCTGCCTTTCTACGAGCAAATTTTTAAAATGGGAGAGTAGTTATTTTTGACGCCAGAAATAATAAAGGCCAATTCATCCATATTCACACACCCAAGCTGACAGCTTGATTTTTGACCCTGAATGATGTTTTCCCTGCAGTAAACCTATGACGTAGTAGTGACGTTGCACAAACATTAAAACAAGCTGGAGGTGTAATTGCTGGTTTTTTTATATAAACTTACAAAATGTATTTTTCTACCGAATTTCATAATAAAAATGAAAAGTTTGATCATTTCATAGATTCCGGCCCAATAGTTGTGCCGTCCGATTCGAACGCTAGTCAGCCTTTAGCAAAGCATTACGAGAATGATCATTATGGTCAACTTTTGACCAGGGAAGAAATGAGGTTTCAATTGGGATGAAGGATACGCATGAAAAACATTCGACGCTAAATAGGATGTGCAACTCCCTATACTAAAAAGTAGAAAAGTCGACTATGGTCGATACTAGCGCCGCCTGGCTACCAGCGCTGGAAAAATAAAAATACTAGACATGAGAAAAAAACACGCGCTACCGTAGTACCGTCGATATTTTTTTCCTTAGCGTCGTCTGCTAGAAGCAAAACCGGGTTTATGCTTATTTTTCCATGTCCAGTATTTTTTATTTTTCCCGCGAGGGTTTCCAGCGCTGGTAGCCAGGCGGCGCTAGTATCGACTTATCTACTTTTTAATATAGGGAGTTGCACATCCTATTCTATTGAGCGTAGAATGTTTTTCACGGGCATCCTTTATCCATGATCTGAGAGTGTGGACGGCAGGGGGATTTAAAAAACGTGACTAACGTCTTCGTAATCGTATTCGCAATTATTTTTGGTTTTTATTAGGCCTAAGTTTCATGTTCGGCGGGCAATTATGACTAGAAAATGGGATATTTCCACGGTAAATTTAATTATAGAAGAGTTAAAAAGCCCATACGTCGTGGCAAAATTTCAAAATTACTTCGGTATTCGTAGAATTAATATAAATAACTCTGTAAACGAAGGCACCCAAATTCTGGCAAGGCCTAGTATCAAAGGTGCCGGTCAACTTAATGGGTGTGTACCCAAATCTGAAATTAATGGCACCATTAGTAACGGTTCTGTCAAATACGATCAAAATCACGTAACGTCGGCGTTACAAGTTCCAGAAATTAGGTCACGTCACTTTAGAAATGTCAGTAATGCTAGCAGCATCGGTTCATCAAGTGGGGATGAGCTGGTATCAGATTCGGAAACCGAGTTATCTCCAGTGGATTATACAATAGACAATATGTTTTGGTATTACCTCTTCAGTTTCGGTGCTAGCTTGGGTTACGAACTTTTCTACGCCTCATTTTTTCCATTTTGGTTCTGGAATATTGATGGGTAATGTAAATTTCAAGGTTTTTTGTTTCAAGCTCCGAGTTGTTGACAACTATACTTTACAGTGCTGTTTGTCGGAGAGTTGTTAATGTTTGGGTGTTTGTTATGTATATTGGACAAGCATTGAAGGATATAATACGTTGGCCTCGGCCTTCAGCACCTCCTGTAGTTCAATTTGAACCAGAATACTCAAAAGAGTTTGGAATGCCTTCAACACACGCTATGATTGGTGTCGCTGTCCCCTTCTCTCTTTTGATATTCACTATGCAAAGATACGAGGTATTTTATTGGAACCCATCCCAGTGTACATTTGTTTAATCAAGTTTTAATTTAACATCATTTATTTTGATTTTGCAGTATCCATTTATAATTGGCTTATCAATAGCCATTGCATGGTGTGTTCTAGTCTGTATGAGTCGTTTATATTTGGGGATGCATACTGTTCTTGTATGTAGTCTTTTAAATAACAAATACCAGAAGTGAGATGAGACCAGAAGTATCGAGGTAACCAAATTCTTCACTTGGCGAAAGTGAATATTCTTGATAGCACACCAACGGTTGGCCCTCTGGTGGCGGTTTCAGAATTTTCCCTCCAAAACGTGAGACGCTCGCGGTGGCAGACGGCCGAACTAGATTCCAGCACCTGCGTCCGTGTTCCGCGGCTTTAGGTTGAGGGGAAGGGGGTAAGAAATGTTTTGGAACTCGAGCAATTTTTTTCTCTCTAGCGTAGGCGCGTGGGAAGCGGCATAAAATCCTCAAATTTGTTCACTAGTACCAGGATCTACTATCAATGCTAGAGCCCTTCACTTCTAGTCTCATCTCACTTCTGCAAATACCAATCAGAAAAACTAGAATGATTCTTAATTTTGTCAGATTATTATATTTTTTACTTAATTTTTATTCAAATGTCTTCCCTAGGATGTTCTTTGCGGGTTAATTCTCGTCATAATTTTGTTGCTAATTGCATTTCCCATGGTTGACACCATTGACCATTTCCAACTAACCTACACGTATTCCCCCATCTTCACTTTTACAATACTGGCAGTTCTAGCTTACTTTTACCCTCATTCTGATCGATGGACACCAGCAAGAGGGGATACTACCACTATCATGGCTACGGGTGCTGGATTTTCCACCGGTTCGTGGCTTAATTACCACCTAGGTATTATTGGCAGACCCGGTTTGCCCCCGCCTTATCAAATCATGTGGCCTGATTATAACGTCATTGGTTTGGCCCTTTTAAGAGCTTCAATCGGGATCTTGTGCATAGTTGCCACTAGGGCTTTTGTGAAAAGTTTCATCAGTGGTTTAGTGTGTTTTTCCCTGAAATTAGATCCCAGGGACCCGAAAACAAAACAGAAACCCGTTGTCGAACTACCAACTAAATTTATGACTTATTTCTGTATGGGTATTGTAATTACCTATCTTTGTCCCTTTGTATTTCGGTTATTGAACATTGAAAGGATCACTATGCATACTGAAGTTTGACCTTCACAGATTTTATATACCATCTTGTACTTACTTTCAGTTTCAGTACAGTTATAGTTCATTTTTTTTTTTGGCTCCTTAAAAACTTGATCATCATCTTTGAATGATCAAAAATGTACCTATATCTTTAAAAATTTTATACTAAAAATTTATATAAGACAGTATATTTAAATTATTAATCCACCAAATAATAATATTCACGCGAGACATGCTTGAAAGAATATTTTTCTGTAATGACCGGTTAACTTGTTTAAAGACATTTAAAATTGTACAAAAAAATAAAATAAAAATGTGAATTAAACTGGTATTATTTTTAACTATTCACATAACAACAAGTGTCCACTATCTGACTTAGTACCCCTTCAACCCGTCCCCTAGATATTAAAGGAAACGTTCATCTGAAAGAATGGCCTTTTTTTAAATTTAAAAGGAAAAATTAATGATCTCTAGCATTTAACTAGCAGGGTTCATACAACTTTTGGAAAACAAATTTCCCTGAGATTTCCAGGTTTTACTGTATATGGAGTATCCTATGGAGCCAATGTTAACGAAGGAGGGGGGGGGGGGCAAATTAGACTATAACATACTCAAAGGACATCCCCGTATCTCTAGTAGAACCAGAGTTATGAGCCTCCTTAGTTGGGTGTAATGCTATTCCTATGGAGGGTATGTTCACAAACATTTTGCTTAATTACTAGGCCCCTGTTTGACGAAATCCCAAGTTTTTAGTATCGTTGGATGAGGTTTTTATCAACTATTTATTTTCCCGATTTTTCCCTGTTTTCCAGGTTTGTATGAACCCTGATTAGTTACTATCAAGTTTTAGGTCTATCAATCAAGAAATATATGCCAGTTTGTTCTTAAATCCTTAGTGCGTGGACTCTCACAAATTTTTAATAAAATTATGATTTTCTTATTTCATTTCACATCATTCAGTGACAAAAAGTGATGATATTATTTAGTATTTACAATTGAATATATTCAAGTTGAAAGTAACTTGCGCAGTTGACAATTAAACGTGTTGTTTTATTAATGATTTTATTTCCCATCAGTACCTACTGTTTTTAATCTGAAATATTACGGTAATTGCAATTTTAAATTCAACTAAGAAAGATCATAAAAGTATTAAAGGAGAAAGAAATATTAATAAACTTAATTAGTAATTACCAAAAGTTGTTTTTAACTTTTCTCCGTAACTGTTTTTGTCGATGTTGTAGCTACCCATTTTAATTTTGAAACTGACGGAGTTTTTGGATGGGTAAAGGGACAATTTGCAGTTTTACAAAATGATCCATAACGACAAAGCTGTAAACAATAATTAATTTTCATGTAATCAAAGTTAAAAAAAAATTAACGTTAATCAGTACTTTTGGATGAATGAAGGGACACGTTGCATTCTGGCACTTTGGGAAAAATTTGCAAACTGTAGTGACACTTGCTTTTGCAGTTGGTATTAAAACTGCAACAACATTTTATTTAATTTTTGAGATTAAAAAGTTACTAAATAAGATGGCGGATGGTTCAACCAGCCAAAGATTACATTTTGGATTTTGCACGTGAATTGCAGCAATTGGGGCTGAGCTTGCACCATTTCTTTTAGAGGCATGAGTGAATGGGCAATCAGAACGAGTGCACTGAGAATCAAATTTGCAGTTAGGATGAATGTTAATGCATTTTGAGCCAAAACTGCATGCTGGGAAATTTCTGGAAAAAATATTTTTAAGAATTTGGAAAATAAATTTTCCATCCATTTTCTTTTTTTAAGGGGGGGGGGGAGGATAATTAATCTGTATACCGGCATGGTTTTGAAGGATGAACATAGATACAACTATCTCCTCTAGAACAAGCTGGCCAATATTGGCATCGAACATTCTTTTTTTCTACAAATTCAGACTCTTCAAAAGAATCTTCGTCAATAAGATTAGTCGGTATGAAAACATTGTTTTCTACGATCAATTCAATAGAGAACAATCAATTCTAATCATCAACTGTCTTACTATATAACTTACCACCGTCATAATCAAGGCAGATCATCTCATCATCATCATCTTCTTCATCTTCCATAATAAAATCATCATCCGGGTTGAATTTTTCAATCAATTCCAAATCATTATCATACATATCTTCATCGGGAACTTCAGGAGCATTGACTGGTGTGAAAATCCGTTTTTTTGGAAAAGGGTTGGTCTCCATATCATCAGAGAAAATGACGGGTTTTTGGAATAGACTGTTAGTATTAACTCCATCTAAAGTGACTACGAATCTTGTATGAGACGCCTGTTGTTCAGGAACTGATAAAACGCTAAAAAAGAAAGATCAAAATAAATTTACTCTTAACCCAATTTGAAATTGCAACTTTTGAAAAATTGCAAACCTTTCCATGGGTATGCTTATGTCTTCATCTATTTTCCTCTTAACACCTTTCTTAGGACTGACAATGACAGTCTGAACTTCTTCCTCTAATAAATCTTTGTCGTTAACTTCATCCAAAACCTGGTTGATAATAACGGGTTGTTCTACAACCGTTTCAATCTGCTTCTTAACTGGACTTTGTTTCTTCATTGGGGATACAACTTGAACCATTTCTACCACCGTCTTTACGGGTATTTCTGTCTCTGTCGAAACCGATTCATTATGAACTTCCTCTTGAAGAAACTCTTCTTCGTTAGTTTGTACCGCTTTGACTTGTAAAGGAGGGGTGGCTTTGACTGTTGGTGTTATTGTTGTTGTTGTTTCAATTGGTGTTGGTTTATAAGGAGCTACACGAGCTTAAGAAAGGTTAGATTATCTTTGTTAAAAAATGGGACTCGGTATTCCCTGATTTACTAACTTAACTATAAGCTTTACCTGATCCTCTAACGCTGCCTTTCTTTGTAAGAGATTTGTTGGCGTCATCAATTGCTTTAAAGAGTAACAATTTATTGGCTTGTAACTCAAGAGGGATGCTAGATTTTCTTTCCGAGACTCTAACAATGCTAGCTACTGATCCAACTGAGGGTTTTGTAGGATCATATTCCTCCTCTTCTTCTTCATCATCGTAAGATGTATCACCGTGTCTCGATGGTTTGCGTACAACAGAGCTAACGGATGAACTGGGTCCCTTTCTCTGAAGCATAGGTCTTATTTTGATGGCTGCAGCTTTAGAAGAGGTCTTTGGGAATGAAATAGGGACTCTTTTGTTTGAAGATTCCGGTGATCTTGATCTAGATTTTAAGTTTAACCTTTCAGTAATTGATTTCTTAGGCTTGATGGTTTTGGTGGGACTAAGTTCTTTTTCTTCCTCTTGTTGTAGTTCTTTAGTAAATACATCATCTAAAACAGGGTTTAAAATATTGAAAACATTTAAATTAAAAAAAAAAAAAATTTAAAAAAACCAATTGGCCATATGTCTAATCAGCGCCACTAGCGGATGGTCTGAAAACTACTCCCATAGAGTCTAGGTATACTTAAGCGGGTTTGCAGAATTTCCGCCAGGTGGCTCGAACGCCGCGCCATCTGTCGGAAATTCTGCAAACCCGCTTAAATATACCTAGACTCTATGGGAGTAGTTTTCAGACCATCCGCTAGTGGCGCTGATTAGACATATGGCCAATTTGGTTAAATTTTTTCATACCTGTTTCTGTTCTAAAAGATATCACATCATCACTTTCTTCTCTGGTATCTGCTGTTGATGTAACAACCTCCTTTTCTGGAGTTTTAGGTCTAATTTCCTTTGTTTTAGCCTCTTTTATAGGTGATTTAGGCCTGGCTTCATTTTCAAGTGATTTAGGCTTAGTTTTTGCTTGTGGACTTTTAGATTTAGTTTCTGCAGTCTTAGCCTTAGTTTTAACCTCTTTCTCTGGACTTTTGCCTTCTTTTTCTATAACTTTAGGTTTAGTTTTGGTGGTTGAAGTTGGTCTTTCAGTCTCAATCGGAACCCATTTATCCTTTTCTTTAGGTTTGCTAGCCACTGGTGGAGTAGCTTTACGTTTTTTCTCTTTCTTTTTCACTTCAGGCTCACCACTTTGTACCGTTTCCAATATGCCATGCAGCCTAGAATTAATGTTGAAGACATCTTACTTTAACTAATGTTACCTTTGTCACATGATCTTAGCTTACTAACCAACTCGTGAAACTTTGAGTATTGGACCCGAGGAATAGCTTGAGATCATTAGTCATTTGAGTTTGAGATTTTTTATTTGCAACCATAACCATGATATAATCAGGTAAATCCTCGTCTAAATAAAACATACGTGGATTTCAAAATGGGCCTTAATAATTGAAAAATAAGTTGTCATTTTGATAATTACCAACGTAAGATCCTAGTTCGATTAATTTATTTGTAATAGCGGTCTGAATTCATCAAATTAAAAACATTTATGACAATTTTGAAAAAAAAATGGCCCGGGTACCCCACTGCCCACCCTACGAGCTTCAGCACCCTCCCAGAGCAAACAAACCTTGCCAAGGCTTAGCAAAAATAATAAAAATCCGACTTCTTACCTTTATCTTCTTAGTAACATCGTCAACACCGATACCACTCGCCATTTTGACTTTAAATAACCAAAGTTAACAAAAATTAAAGCCGTAAAACTTAACTAGCACGCAAATTTTCAAGATTATTAAATGCAAAGTTGCAAAGGTCTTCTTTCGGCCCGGAAATGTTCAGAGGAGGAAGTCGTGTACCACGTGATTTCATTGGTCTCTTTCTAATTGGCTGATGTAAAAGAAGCGCGTTTTTCAAAATATGATTAGCCACGTGCTGTTGAAAAAGATCGATAACTAATCAATAATAAATCGAAACAAACTGGTCAGGAATTGTATTTCTCATTCTCTATACACACTTCCAAGTAAACAACAGTGAAATTCATCTTCATTCATGAATTGGTTTCCTGTACATCACGAAGGATTCCATTAAAAAAGCAAAAGAAAAAAAAAAACAAAAACTGATTACATTTGAACTAAAAAAGTTTTGGTTTTTTTGTCTTACGTAAGGGGTAAAGGAAGTGATTAGAAAGAGCTGCATTTTTTTTCGTACAATTTACACACCAGAATATATATAACAACACCATCAATTACAACAAAGTTGTTTTTGTTTGTTTTTAAATGTCTCGATCGCTACCTGTATATTTTTGTGTCTATATTTTTTGCTTATCTTTTTTTTTTTCAAGTTACGAAAAGCGAGGCATAACATTTTTTTTTAGCCATTTTTTTTCATGATATGCTTATAATGAGTTTCACATTTTTTTGAAGGGATCCTATTGATTAATTAATTAATAATTAATAATTTTCATGGCTATTTATAATATAATAATTTTTTTTTTCTTATGGTAAAAAAAGTTTACTTGATTATATATTTGGTTGTAATTCAAAAATTATAATTGACTTATTTGAGAACCCTGGGTTTCTTTATTCCTCTATGTTTTTATTTTATTTACTTTTTTTGGCAATTCTACGTTTAAATATATTATTAAAAATAAATACAACTAAAGCAGGCGTTTCCTTTTTTTCGATAATATGTTTACTTTTTTTTTCTACAATTGAATATTTACACGTATTCGTTAATTTTTAATGTATGGGGGGGGGTGTATTGCACGCGAATACACTTATTTTTATTATAATTAAAAATTAATTATAATGAAAACAGTTGAGCGTTAAGCCTAAATAACATCATATTTTGAATAATTATAATGAGCAATATATACCTAAGCCTAATTAAAAAAAGCTAAAATTTTAATTACGTTTGCACAAAAAAAAACCAAAAAAAAAAACATATTGCCTATAAAGTAATTAACTAAAAACTAAATCAAATTTGCACAAAAATACACGAATTTTTTAAATTAATTAACTAGCAAATAATTATACCAAATAAATAATTAAGGCATAAAAATTTAATTTAAAAAAATAATACAAAAAACAAGCTGTAGATGGCTAAAAAACTAATCTCAAAATCTACTTACCTACAAAAACAAAATTAAAATTGTATATATTTAGTTATAAATACTATTTAATTCATAATTATTTTTTTTTTAATTCCGCAGGGTTCTGTATGTATGTTTGTTTTCTAAATGTACACCAATTGATTGTATTTTTAACCTTATTATTAATATTATTATTTTTGTTTATCATAATTCATTTTGAGGTATCCTGAAAAAGGTCAATAATATCACTAAAAAAAATGATGTTTTTTTGCTTAAAGCGCGCGCGTTTTTTTTTTTTTTTTGTCGTATTATATAAATGTATAGTAATGGAAATGTTGACGCAAAATTAAAAATAATATTTTTACATAGTAAGGTAGTTGTTTTTTTGTTTTTTTTTGCAGTAAGAAAAGAAACTAAGCTAAATATTTTGACTTTATACAAGCGTGTTTTGTTTTCTGATTTCAATAGTAATAAAAATTAAGATATAATCAATCATGTTTAAAATCAGTTTTTTTTCGGTTTCGGTGCGTTATCATATTGAATACGCTATGACGTATTTGGCGAAGCTTCTTTTAAGGTACATTGTACGTATTTTTAAATCCCCTTACAAGAGCCGCGTTATCAATTATTTTTCATTTACAATAATAATAATAATAAAAAAAAAAAATAGATTTCAAATAAACAAAATGATTATAATAAAATCAAATCAATCGATTAGGAATCTTGATTAAATTTTTTTCTCATCTGAATAATTAATAATATTATAATTAATTACGTTCACTATACAAGGGAGGAGGAGGAGGAGGAGAGGAGAGGGGTGTCGAAAAGTCGATACCTTGTTTTTTTGTTTTTTTTTTTACTGTATTTAATTTTTTACGTAAATTTTAATTAGTTTTTATGAATTTTATTTAATTGTTTTTTTTTTTAGTTTTGGAAGCATATAATACTAAACCCCAACACTTTTGCGTTTCCCTCCATTCCTCCAATTTATTTTTTGTCAAGATTTCTTCAAGATTTTGCGTTTTTTGGTTTTTTTTTTTTATTTTTTCGGAACCCCATCTCTAATTTTACGAAGACTAGCACCAGTCTTGGATCGACTTTCCAATATCAGTTCAGTTCATTTTCCGTAGCTTTCCGTTTATATTTTTTTCTTCAATTTTACTAAATTACGACACATACGATTTTCTTAATTATTTTTTTTCTAATTATATTTTTTTTTCTTAAAGAAGGCAATTTGAATTTTTTTTCATGTACACGTAAGAATTTGTTTTTTTTTTTGTTTCTTTTATCTTCCATTACTTTTCATCACAACTTTGCAATATTTTGATAAAAAAACAGTTTTATAATCGCGCTGCTCCATTTTATTTTTTTATTATTACGCTTTGTACTAATCCAAAAAGAGACCTTGTATTAATTTTCTTATTCTCAAAGAGTTTTGTTTTAATTAAAGTGTTTTTTTAGTATAAAATATAAAACCAAAAAGTTCTTTTAACTTTTTTTCCCCCTCTTTCATTTCTAAGTGACCTTTTGACCCATTTTGTTTCACAGGAATGACCCCCCCCAAAAGCTGCATGAAGATATGGCACAGAATATTTATTTTATTTTATTTTATATTCCTCATATATTTTGGTTTATTTTCAATTATAAAAAAAATTAATTAAGACTCAATATTTTAAACCCCTTTAATACCTAAATAATATTGGCATTTAGGTAACTATACAGAATGTAATTTTAGCTTCAAAATGAAACGAAATTCATCAAAATCGGACAAGAAATAAAGGAGTTGATTTGACAAGTATCAATTCAACCAACATACCATTTGAAACAAGTTCCTTTTTATTTAATTTAGGATTAATACTAAAACCAAGAAGCGATATCTAGTTTACTAGGGAGAAGGTATAAATTCGCCACATTTATAGCTTTATCTCCAGTCCAAACGTTACGTAGGTCCGGAGTTAATCCCCCGCCGCCTCTAAATTCCAACCAGCGAGATATCTCATTGGTTCTTGAAAACTCACGTCAGCGCGACGCGAATGACGAAAATTACAGTCATATTTTCCGACTGAGGAGAGGCAGCGAAATAGCCCGGCCTCCTTTTACGTCCCCCCTTGTATTTTGAAAGGGGGACTGGGACTATGGCGCGCGAATTCTAAGGCATCTTATACCTTCTCCCTAGTAAACTAGATATCGCTTCTTGCTAAAACCTAGTTGGATAAGCTCATCACGCAAATATTTAAAGAGTTCCACAAGTCGCTGGTTCCCCGTGGTGGTGGTAGCGCTATTGCCAAAGCGCGCTGGCGTAATTTCAGATAATTAAAGGCATATTGGGCAGCGGGGAGGGTATGCAAATTAAGGGGTCACGAGCGACTTTAGGAACCCCTTTTAACTTTTCAAGGCAGAATACAACCTTGGAAAGGGTAAATTTTCTCGTAGAAAACCAGTTTTCTCTATGTAAAATTCTACTCCTTCCAAGGTTTGATTCTACTACATAACATACACTACGTCAGGAGTATCGTCAATGAGAAAATACTACACTACTGTGTTTAAACGCTGTTATTTCTAGGACGTTATTTTAGCCACATGAAAAGAGAGATAAGTCATGGACTCATAAAAAAAAATGAAGATAAGTCATGGACTCATAAAAAAATGAAGATAAGCCATAGACTCATAAAAAATAAAGATAAGTGATGGACTCATAAAAAAATAAAGATAAGTCATGATGGACTCATAAAAAAATGAAGATAAGTCATAGACTCATAAAAAAATGAAGATAAGTCATGGACTCATAAAAAAATAACTCGTGACATCATAACTTACGACCTCAGTTACCTCAAAAATGAAAATAAACTAAAACTCAATTATTTTTGAACCGATTTTGATGTACTTCGTTTCACTCGAAGCTTTTGCTGATCTGAATCGAAATCCGTTACCAAAAAAAAAAAAAAAAAAAATGCGTTAATGCCAGTCATTCATTCAAAAAACGAATCAATTTGTAAAAAAAAAGTATAATATAAAAAGTTTCACATTTTCATTCTGTTTACCTGTACTTTTTCTTATTAATTTGTTTTTTTTTTTGTTTTATCTCTGTTAAATACTATATTTTCTTGAATTCTTATTTGTTTGTTTGTTTATTTTATTATATTTTGATGACTATGAACTTGAAGAAAAATTCGTAGTAGGATGACGAGAAACTAAAAAATAATCTTTGGCATCGAAAATCACAACACAGGGGATTCTTTTCTTTTTTGTTTGTTTGTTTGTTTGTTTTCATCTTTTCATCTCTTCGGTATTATTAACTTATTAATTATTATTATTTTAAACTAATTCAATGGCAGTGAGGTTATCATATTTAATTCCTAACTTCATTTTGTTGTTAACTCGTTACGTTAAGGTTGTTTTTTCTTTTCTTTTGTTTTAATTATCAATTTTCAATTTCACAAATACGGTAAGGTGATATATTCGCTACTATATATATATATACTTTTTTGGTTTCTTTTTTTTATATATATATATATCTTTTTTTTCTTTCATTATCGACAAAGGTGATCTCAATTAATTAATTAATCTTTTTCCCGTAATTAATTTTCTTTTATTTAGGTGAGCTACGACTATTCGAATTATGAGCAAATATATAACACACACCATAAAAAAATGAATACAAAACAGCACGCACAAGATCATATTATAGTTTGTTTGTTTTGGTATACCTTTTTTTTTTTTGCTTTTGTTTATTTTATTTATTTATTTTATTTTTTTTTTTCACGATTGCTAATTGACGTTTTGTTTTTTTTGTTTTCTGTTAATTATTTATTTTTGGTCCTCAATTTTTTTGGGTAATTTTTTTGGGGGTACATTTAAACAAGAATGTACGTACCCATTCACTCCATTACATATTCAACTTTCTCGCGACTTAAAGCGCTCGAAAGACTTAATTAAACATAATTATTAATTATGTTTCATTTAATATATTTATGAAAGGGATGAAATTTTTTTTTTTTTTTTTTGATGCGAGGAAACCTTGAGAAAGAAATTGTTGTCGTACCTGTACGCTCTAGGGTTTATTTTTTATTTTTTTACCGACAATATTTCTTCTTTACGTAACAATTAATTTGTTTACATAAGCTAATTACCGTAATCACTTTGTTTACGTTTAAATTATAAAATGTTTTTTATTTTCTTGTAAAATTATTTATAAACTGCGGTAGCCAGCCGAGGTCAACTTAAACCAGTCTATCTCCGGGAACGGTGTTTCCGTGACCCGTTCCTGTAGGTTGCCTCTGAGGAGGTGCCTGTTTGTTTTTGGTTTTTTTTTTAAATTTATAAACACGCACGGTACAATTTTAATTAATTAATTAATTAATTTAAAAAATGTTTAAAAAATAGCGTCTATTTTTTATATATATAAATCTTTACGTAACGTAAACATTCTAATATAATAATTTTTTTTTTAAAAAAAAAAAAAAATAATGTAAAGGAGGTTTGGATCAAACAAACTTGACTAATAAACATCAACAAAGTCGCTAAGGTTTTGGTTTTGGTTTTTTTTTTGTTGTTGCATTTTTCGTTCATATTTTTGGGATAAAAACAAAAAAGAAATAAAAATGCAAGATACAACGCACGATACGATAGCAGCTCGCGTTTTGGGTTTTCAAGACACAATATGGGAATTGTTTTTTTTTTATGTTTTTGTTTATACGTTTCTTTCAATAATAAAAACAAACTTGAATAATAATGCCAACTATCAGGAGGATTGATTTCTAGCCTATAGAAAAAAATACAAACAGGAAATAGGGGAATTTTTTTAGGGAAAGAAAATAATTGGAAAATGTTTTTTTTTAAATAAAACGTTTCACATTCTGGTTCTTTCTTTCTTTCTTTCTACATTTTACTACTAATTACTACGTGCCATTTGCAATGCTGTATTTAAATGCGAGATTAAATTTAAGCAAGCGGAGTAGTGCAATGGTATAAGATAAAATTAAAAAAAAAAATCATGGGCAGATTTATTAATACCAGAAAAAAATATAGAAGCGACACAGGTAATCTTTCTCTTCCCGTCTCTGCCTTGTTAGGATACTCATAGATGTAGGCAGGGCTACTTATTTTATGCCCCCCCCCCCCCCCAATTATGATTTTAGTTTAGAAATCGGGCTGAATTTCTAAAAAACGTTTTAACCATATTCTAAATTTCAAAATCTAGAGGTTCGTTTTTTTTTTGGTCTTAAAGTGACATTTTCGAACGTTTTTGTTTATCTGTGCATTGCATTTTAATTTTAAGGCCATTTGGGCAATCGAAGAATGACATTGATTGATTATAGGCCTAGCTTTTCCCAAAATTCGTCAAGGTCGAATGAGGAGTAGCAAATAGTATAGAGGGGGTGGTTATAAATGGGAATATTTTGAAGTGTCCGCAAAATTTGTCAAGGTTAAATGAGGAGTGCAAATAGTATAGAAGGGGTGGTTATAAACTGAAATATTTTGAAGCCAAACACCCTTGTCAGGCACAAAGAACTACAAAACGATAAATTCCAAGAATCTATGGTAGCTTACCCATTATAACAATGGGCGAAAACATTTTATTTTAAAACCCTTTCTTGGAATGCTTCGTTTTGGAAGGGATGGGCTATAGGAGGATGAATGAGGACCGAGTATAAGAAAAAATAGATAATTCCATTAATTACTTGCAGAGAAACCAACACACAAGTGGAACGCCACACTCTTAGGTTAATTCCCTTGCCTCAAGAGCAACGCCAGGAAGGACCGCTGACTCGCCTCGCACCGTCTCTGGCGGTGCTTCTAGACGTGAGGAAAATAACCCAAGAAGGTGATTTCCACGTCCCTGTGGTGTTTGCTTCTCATTTGGAATTAATGGAATGGTCTATAATGTCCCAAAAACCCCAAGATGACCTTGCCACTCCTCCTTATTTGTCATCAAAGACACGCAAAGTCCCAGGTGCAAGGATCCCCGCTGGGCGAAGGGCTTAGCAAAAGTGGAGAAAATGTGGAACCAAATATTTGACAGACCCTAAAAGCTTGAAGGAGAGAGAGGGAGGGAGCAACGTAATCTCCATATCTATACTATAATGTAGCCTCTGTAGTATCCCCATCTATGGAAACTAAGTCCTCCCAGCATTCACAACATTTTGGGTAGGGTCTTAAGGTACCGAAACGTTGGTTGAAGATACCCCCTGTGTTGTTAAAAAAAATAAGGAAGCTAGTTCTCATAGAAATACACTGGCGATATGCATCAGCACTTCACAATCGCCTTCCTGAAAGGGTAGGGCGTGTGCAAACTACACAGGGGGACTTTTATTGTTACATATGACCAGAAGGGGATAATAGAAGAAGGATGACACTCTGTATCCTCTTTATGCTTTAGTTATGTAACGTCATTCTTCCCAGGCTCACCCTTTTAGTTTGCTTTCCCGCTCATCAAACTACAAATGCGCATCGCACCGTAAGGTGAATTCTATAGTTGTTTGGCACTAAATCCCCAGCAATCATCCCACAAACCTCGTCTTGACGAGGGACAAAAATGCACAAGCACGTCGTGCCAAATATTTAAATGCTAATGATGAGGGAACTATTTATCGTGTATGTGATTCGTTTTAGTAGCCTTGCTCTAAATGATCCGATGTTGGGAAGAGTGACGTTACACTTACCCCGCTTTGTGGTACACTTCTCTCGAAGAGAAGTATTATATACTTCTGATATGACCCATCACTATTTGAGTTTATCTTATCTCTTTCCTCCCCACTAAAAGTCGCTCCTTTCTTCAAAATAGTTTCAGATATAGAAAGAAACTAGATTTCCAGTTTGACGTCCCCTGGGGTTCTCTTTACTGACCACAGTCAAACCTCAAAATCTAATGTTTGCTCTTTGCATTCCTTATTTGTTTGAAACCCCTTCCCTCATGATAAATTATAAAAAAAAAAAAAAAAAAATTGATTGTGATTTACAACATCCTAAAATTTTTAACAACCCCCCCCCAATAGACCTAAGCATTTTCAACGCAGCCACGTGATTACTTGTGCCATAAGTTTATAAGTGATATGTTCCATAAGTATGACACTACCTATAGAGCTATTTCAATTCGGGGGGAAAGGAGAGATTTTGAGGCGGGGTTTCGCTAGTGCCCGCCTAGGCGCCATATTGTGCGGGAAATTTAGCATTGAGTTCTTCAACGGCCCGCACGGAGGGAGGGTGAAAACCGGCTCCGTTTATTGGCAGGCCCAACTGTGACGTTTCCCCCCTTCAACTGATATAGCTCTATACTTCGTAATGCTAGAGACTTGCAGCTCGAGCTAGTTCAAGAACGACGCGAGAATTGACTACGTTCGGTTTTGCAGTCCATCTTCCTATTTAGTCTGCATTACTAAGCCTTTGACAGCGCCTCACCAGGCGTCGCTTTACGAGAATCTATGACCTACGTCACTTCATGACAAACTTATGGAACAAATTATGAACTTATGTTGTATCATCGCGCCATCATATTCCCGGTGCCGCTTCTACGTTTTACTGATTAAACTTAATAAAATAAGAGTTTAATTTTGAAGGTTCAAAAATAAATTTGTACATTTCAGCAAAAATGGTGGCGATTCTAAAAAAGCAACGGTGCAGCATTCCGAGGATGAGGTTTTATCGGAAACATATCAAACTATCAGACTACGAAAAGCGTACAAAATACAAAATATTTACGTGAATTAGACTATTAGTACCATTACCATAAAGGTTATATTTCTATTTTGGTGCAGAGAGAAAAGTTGAGAGAGAGAGAGAGACAGAGAGAGGGAAAAAGAGTGGGTTCACAAGTCATCAAAAGTGACGGTATCTTTTTTTTGATCAACATGACACCACGTTTTAAGTGAAATCTTGGTGGTAGAAACTATAGTTTTCTAACTAAAACTAATTGAGCACTATTTTGTTACAATTGTTATAACTCATTAATAATGACTGAAAACTATAAAAGATTCGTCACTTACCTCGTCAGGCTTTCGGTCCGTCGCTTTTAATAGTAGACCATTAAAGTTACTCTCTAAGACTTGCCTCGCCTGATCAAAAGAAAGAAAGAAAGAAAGAAAACGCAAAAAATTGGTCAAAATTATGCGTACCAGCAAAAGTGGATGAGAGGAAAAGTATGAAAATGGCCAAAAGTCGCGAGTCATCAGAGTTTCGCCGTAGTTGACTGTTTTATTGGCGTAGCTATACTGGGCCTGTTCACTCCCTTAAAATAGGTCTTGTGTTAATTCGCGGTTACGCGGTTACCGTCGTCTGCTATTGTGTAATCTCGGTAATTTAGCTATAGCGCGAGCAGCTTGCGTCGTGATGCGCGTGATCGAGTGGGCTATGGTTAAACCAAGGAGCATAAATGTTTGAACTACTTTCAGTCGCGAGTTTGCAAGTCCATCAGTCACTAGTAAACTAAATAGTTATTGGCGAAACTTTGATGTCCGCGTTTTTTAACACAGGCTCTATGGCCATTGTCATACTTTCCCTCTCATCCACATTTGGTACCAGAATGATCAGAATTTCAGAAACGATGAAAAACAATTACGAGAATGATCAGAAAGGATGAAAATGATTACCTGAACATTTTGGGTGGGTATTTGCAAGGCGAGCGCCATTGCATTATGATCAAAACTGTCATCTAAGGCAATGAGGGAACCATGGACTCCTGACTCTTGAAGATTATTTGCATATTCTTTTAAACCAATTGAATCGAGCCATTTTATAACCCGATCATTCGACCATACTAGGACATCTTCGCAATAGATAATTACCTCGTTAAACGCGAATAAAACTACACTTTTGCCAATCAAAGGTTGCAATAAAACCTTGCTTACCTTTAATTTCAAATTCACTTGATCTACGCCTATCTTCTAAGGCTTGACGATCGTAGTTCAGCCTCTTCAGGCAGTTGATTCCGTATTGTAAACTCGTTCTATGGAAACTGTCAACCATTTTCAAATGAACTCTCAAGTCTTTCTTGGTCAAATGATCGAGCATTCTAGCGTCAACGAGGCACTCCATGAAAGTTGAGCGGTATTGGGAGAGACCCAGAGAAGGCAACCACTCATTACCGATCCACTCGTGATTCATTTCACCAAATGCTAAACTCTGTACGCGATGATAAGAGCCATTTTTAGCCAAATGGAGTGTAAAAAAGAACGGGCTTTACTATTAACCGAGGGGGTAGACACTTGAGAACTCAGGTGTACAATATATCTTGAACTCAATGTACTGTCAAAGCTGAATTGTGAGTTCCGAAGGCTTTGAACTCAATGCACAGTCAAAGCTGAACTCTTTTGAACTCAGGTGTACACATAGATGCAAAGCGTCTACCCCCTCGCTATTAACTATGCTTACAGTTCGAGATGGCTTAGGAGCCGATGGACTCGTTAAAGCCACCATTTCTTGAATAGCTAATCTCAGTTTCAACCTGTGCAGTGGATTGCTAATACCAATTTCTCTTTGGATTTCCGTATCCGACAGTGCGGACATGATAGCGCCGCTTTTTACATTCGCCCTGCAAGCCGCGACGTACCAGGCTGGCATTCCTACCCATAACTACGAGAACGAAACACTGAAGTCGCCTACCCATATTGCCCGAATATGAAAATGAATTGACGTACCTCTAGCCACGCTACAATTGTTGGTCCATTCCATAACGCGAAAGGCGTTCCGGCTTTCATTGCTTCCGCCAGCAACTCGTGCCTGAAATAAAACCTATTCCCAGAACGCGACAATTAATAATTAAAAATTAAGAATTATTTGATTGTAAAGTTTGAAAGAATGGGGAATTACTTCTTTTTCGTTCTTCTATCGTACTCGGACTTTTGAGTCATAGTCGTCGGGGTTCCGGCCGTATTACTAGGACCAGGAGGACCTCCGACACTTCCACCACTAGGCCCACCACCGCTAGCACTACTGGGTCCCATATTCTGATCTACCATCACCATATCGCTGTCCATATAGCCTCCACCCCCTTATTTTTTTTTTGGCAATTTAAAAGAACAACAACAATCAGCGACGATAGAAATCAACTAAAGGATTAATTAAAATAGAAGGTTTTTAACGAACAATATTCACCCTGAGGCGAGTACTCTTTCCCCATGGCGTCTTTAACTTTGGCTTTGTCTTTTTTGCTAAAGAAACGACCCAAGGAAGATTTGAAACCCTTTTTCTTCGGAGGTGTTTTGTGCAATGAGTCTTGGGAAGAATTTGTCGAACTGTAAAAATGTTTTGGACAAAATTGAAATTAAACTAGCTTCGACAAAATTTAATAATCTTCAGTACCTTCGGAGTTCTTCGGAACTTTGGGCTAACGCTTGAGCCACTCTCTCGAGCCTTAGGGACCTAGGAGTCGGAGGACTAGATTCTCTTCTTAATAAACGAATATCGTCTTTCGATTCCATTGGAGGTGGCATCTATCAACAGACCAATATCCCAAATCAAAATCCTTCATTTAAATTATTTGAAATACCAAAATATTAATTTGACGTTCTACGATCTCATAATCCAAAAAAAAAAAAAAAAACAAGTGACGTTCTTTTGCCCATGCTGTAAACAATATATTTATTTGTTCAGCGCAGCAGCCACGTACGTTATATATATATATATCTAAGCGCAATTAGCTGCCATTAATTAAATTAATCACGATTTAAAATTAAACAATATTGCGGAATATGTACGAAATGTTTTTTCTTTAAAAAGCCAACAATCAGATATACGTATATCCAAAATTATATAGGCATAAAACGATTTCTTTTTTCAGATGAAAAATGTATAATATTGAAATGTGCGATAAACATTTTGCATTTATAATTTTTGCGTAAATATTATAAAAAAAATATTGAAAACAATAAAAATAAAGCAAAAAAAAAAGTTTGGCGGCGTTTGTTGATTTAAGAAAATTTACAGCTTTGTTGTTTCAGCATACCAATAGCGAAAACAATTAAACCGAATTAAATAAAATAAAAAAATACTAAATGAAAAACAAATATGAAAACTACGGCTGTATTTCTTCAGAACTATAATAAAATCTACTATAACTATATTAAAAACATGTTTTATAATGTTCACATCAAAAATTGCGAAAAGGCGAAAAAGCACATTGTCTAAGGTAAAAATAGAATTTTTTTTGGAAACCTGTTACCGATGTATAACTTTTTATAATCGGGTATTCATTAAAAAAAAAAAAAAAAAAAAAAAAACCGCAATTAATCGCGAAAAACGTTGATTACTTTCGAAGATGGCTTTTGTTATTCAAAGTATTTGGGGGGAAACAGTTGTTAATTTGGCGTTAATCTAAAGAAATACACCTAACTAACCAAGGATTAATTAAAATAAAATAAATAAATAAAAACCAAAGGCAAATACACAAAAAAAAAAAAATGATAACAAACTGCCCAATTAGTATCATAGCGGATGATTAGATTATTAATTTTGTCTTTTGGTAAATAATTGATGTTATATATATATTTCTTAGATATTAATTTGTGTATGATAGTTCTCTTCCAACTTACGCGGGAAGATTCTGAATAACCTTGATCGTACTTTTGGGGTAGATTACCAGTAGAGTACAGGTACATGAGGCTCGGACTCATGGAGGCCGGAGCCTGAAAATTAATACCACCACGTTCTCTTAAAAATTATCTAAAGTCTACAACCAAATTAAATTAACCCTAATATTTTTAGGCCTAATTTCTCTAAAGCGCATATATATATTATATAATAATATCATCAGTCAACAACTTCCATTGCTTATCACGTTAACGTTACCGTATATATAATAAGAAAAGATTATAGAATAGTAGTATAGTAGTATAGGTTGAAGATCATGGACTCACCGTATGGTATTTCTGTAAGAAATCCCTTTGCGGACTATGATGGGCCTTAGGGGTCGAGCGCCCACTTTGAGGGGGCGAACTGGTATGGTCAAACGAACGTCCTCTCGTTATTAAACCCATTGTTTCTAAGCTGCCAACTCGAGATTCGAGTTCTTCCGCCCGTTGTTCCGTGCTTTGTTTCTCTTCTTGTATTAGTCTGCAATCGGAAAGTATTTGAACGAAACCAGTTAGTCACCTCTAAGGTGGTGGTGAGCTGAACTTGTTGTAAAACAACAATTAACACGAGCATTAATTAAATTAACATTAAGCATCTATTGCGAGTGTTGTTCTTTATTAATGTTGAAAAACGTTAGTTATCTCGCCACAAACAATTGAATAATGTACAAGAAAATAATTTCAACGGCACTTGTCTAAATGGTGAACAGGAATAACCATTAAAACTTACACAAAAAAAACTACCAACTAAAGGAAGAACCATGGATGAAGGATGCGCGTGAGGAAATTTGTTTTCACGCTATAGGATCGGCAACTCCCTATCTCGAACGACAGCTTATTCTGTTACAACATCGGTTGTCAGCACGCGTAAAGATAGGTCTCGATGTAACCTAGCTTTGTACGTGCTGTCAAGAGACGAAAAACTCGCGGATATTAAAATCCTGAAGATCCTGAAGTTTTTTTGGTCTCTTGACAGCACGTACAAAGCTAGGTTACATCGAGACCTATCTTTACGCGTGCTGACAACCGATGTTGTAACAGAGTATATACAGAATAAGCTGTCGTTCGAGATAGGGAGTTGCCGATCCTGTAGAGTGAAAACAAATTTCTTCACGCGCATTCTTTGTCCATGGAAGAACTGCAACAATTAACACTAAGATTTAAGCACATATTGCAAGTATTGTTCTTTATTAATGATGAAAAACGTTAGTTATCTCGTCACAAGCATTGAATAATGAAGAAAAAACACTTCAAAGGCACTTGTCTAAATGGTGAACAGTAATACTAATAACCATCTAAACCTTAACAAAAAACGATCTATCTGAGCAGTGTGTTGTACTTCGCGTTAAAGCTTACAATGCACTGAGACAAAAATTACCGAAATTAACGACGCACTACTACACAAATATAGTACAGCTTCACTCAAGAACGCGTTGTTTCAGAGTTGAAAAAAAAAACGACTTCCACTTACCGTATTTCATTATTAATGGCGTCCAATTGTTCCTGGAGCATCAAAGCTAGTGTTTGCGCGTCAGTGTGTCCGGAAGGAGAAAGCATATCCATGGCTTCAAAAATGCTTTCGTTATCGTCCGTTTGACTGCATTCGGTGTCGCTGGCGTCGAAAGCTTGTTGAACGTTGGCGATGACGTGAGCTTGTTCGAGTTTTTCCCAATCCTGTTCACCCAAAGTTTTCACCTTTTTCGTTAAGTTTCCGGTTGTATCCAACATATTTGATTGGTTTTACCACACACAAACCATAACACCAACCAACCAATCAACCACCGTAAAACGAGTACAAAACACCGAAAACCACCATAGCCCCGACACAAAACGCGACAAAATAAATAAAAAAGAAAAAAACAAGCGATTTTTGTGATTAAAAGCGTGCTAAGTGAGTTATATCGTTGGTAAGCTTTAAATGATAAGTTTATATAACGCCTTAAACAACGAGATAATTTTAGCGGGTTTACCTTGCCGGGATCTTCTTCTAATTGCTGTCGGGCTCGAGTGGCTCTTCTGTGCACAGATCCCGTACCAGAATTGAAATCCAGGCCTGGAAAACCGGAGTTTACAGCCGCGGCGGCGCTAGCAACGATGGAAGCGGGATTGTCCAAGCCAAGAGCCCTATTAGGAGACGTTAGTCCAGCTGCCACCGGTGAAGACAAACTTCCACGCGATGGTGAAAGTGGGGAAGAATGTGTGAAAGTGTTTCTCGCTCTACAACAAAAGGGTTTCGTAACATTTACAATCCGTTGTTATTTAAGCAATTCCAATGTGTTTTACCTCGCGAGTGTTTCTGCTCTGTACGATTGCATATCACGCCTAAGGCCATCCATTTCTTCTCTCATGGTGCCGAGTTCGGAGAAGATTTTGTCCTTTTCCACTTGCGTTTCTTCCAACATTTTCCTCGTTTTCTCCAAGTCCTGAGCCAAGGAATTCTTTTCTTCTAGAGCGTGCATTCTCTCCTTAAGATGCAATTGCAGCCTTTCATTTGATTCCGCTAAAAGCTTATCAACAGTCGCTGCTAGCCTTTGATTGTGATCTTCGTTCATCTTCTCTCTTTGTCGCGCCTGTCATTAACAAAATCGAATGAAACAGACGCGTAAAATCACGCGTAAAATTAGCTAATAATACGCACTCTTAATAGTTCACCAGATTTCTCATCTAATTGCGCTTCTAGCCTGTTTATTCTTTCCTCAACTGAACCGTGTTGTGCCTAAAATATTGAGCGAATGATGTAAAAAATAGTAAAGCGAATGTCTTCGAGTAAAACGTACAGCCAATCTCTGTTGCAGTTCAGCTTCGGGTAAGGCATCAACTTTCCGCGAAAACTGAGCTAGTTTCTGTTCGGCCAATTCGAGCCTTTCTTGCAGCGCCGCTACCTTCTCTTCGCTCTGAATTTTAACCAAAATTAACCCGTGAATTTATTCTTTGATACCACCACGAATAGGGATGGGGAGTATGAACTCACGAGTTTCAATTGGGCTTCTTTATTATTTAACTCCTGTTCCAACTTTTCGTTGAGATCGTGCAAGGAGGTTGATTCCCTTTGGGCGTTGAGGTACCGTTTTTCCAGAGTGGAAATGCGTTCTTCTTGGTCTTCCTTTTGAGCATTGTTCTCTTTTAGATCTCTAGCCAACCTGGTGTTTTCGTCTTGCAATCGCGTCACTTCTTTCTGGGCCGCCGTCAAACTCTCTTCCAATTCGCGAACTTTAACAGTCAACTCTGTTAATTTTCCCCGAGTTGTGCCAAGTTCGGAAGCCTGCTTCTCGACCGTGTCCTGCAATTCCACAACCCGGGATGCTTCCGCCGTCGCTTCCGCTGACCCATTCGACACCCTAGAATCTTTCGAAGGCGAACTTGTCGCGTGATCTCCATTCTCGACTATTTTCTTGTCGTCCGTTACATTACCGCCTTTCGTCTTATACTGCGTTATCTTTTAAACGATATCATACACCCTCAAAATGAATTCACGTATGTCATATTTTATAACTTCGTTAAAGTCTGGAATTAGCCTATTTTTATCTACACACAGTATCTCTTGGGTAAAGTTATTTCCAATTCTCAGATCAATCGTGTTAAAAAGATTATTATAGTTTTTGAGCGGCTTAGAGCGAATAAAATCACCTCAGGAAAAACCTCCATCAAAACAGGCTTATTTTATATCCCCCCAACCAAAAAAAAAGAGCAATTTTCAAAACGAGTAACAAAAAATAAACAATCTTCATATTCATTCAGAAAACCCAAATTTTTGAGTTCCAACGTTACCATTACTAGAGACGGTAATTTTGAATGAAATATAACGGAAGGAGAATGAATATACGTAGTCCTTTAGCGACATGGCACGCCCTTAAATTCCCCCTGAATAAACGGATATTTCAATGGGAATTTTGGGGGAATAAAACCCAAGCCACTCAGACTTTATATAGTAAGAATAAAGTTGAGGAAATTGGTAAGGCGCGCGTACTTATGGATGGTCAACATTACAAATTTATAATGCAATTTTCCATGCTGCAGGAAAAAAGGGCGCGAATTTTCCCTCTCATCCTATAGGCCTAGTAAAATTTTCCCGAGCCGTTTTCCAAGTTACGCGCGAGATAAATGACTTTAGCTACGCGTGACAAGCCACCATGATAAGGGGGCTTCATTTTTAATACCAGCTAACATACGAAGATGATGGGGGAAAAAACTATATGTTTCAACATGATAAAGCTACTGGAAGCTAGGCAATTTTTTAAAAAAAGAAACGAGGTAGAAAGTTGAAATTTGACTCTTACCTCCTCATTGGCTTTTATTAATTCATCCTCTAGCGTCGAAACTCTCTCTAAGGCAACTCTTAAACGTTCTCTGACCTAAGAAACGCGAAGAAAAAAATGTAATTATTTGTCAATTAACAAGTTGTTACAGTTAAAATCGGTTTGTATTGGCAATTTAATCGAATTCAATGATACTTTTTGAAGCATCGAAATATGTAAAGTTTTATACAAAGCTACAACGGGGGTAGATTTAATTTTAGAAGTAGGAATGGAGAACGGTTAGTATTTACTTCAGTCCGACTCATAGCCCAGTAAAGAGCCCCTCCTACCAACACGTTACGAAAAGTTTAAATTATCTTATTATTGGCTCACTTAAACTACGTTTTGATGACGTTGCTGACGGGGACGGCGAAAAATACGTAATTCCTTTTTACCTCTGTCGCTATGACCCGCCTCTTCTTTCATACCCCTCCGTCCCGTGGAAGGGGGTCCGGGACTTTAACGCGCGCCCAGATTACTCTGTTCTCCATTCCTACTTCTAAAATTAAATCTATCCCTGGCTACAAATAATACACAGTTCCCTTTAGTATAAAGATTAAAACTTATTAAAAATTAACCAACTAAATCACGGGTCATGTGCGAATAATTTCGTTAGCTACTTAATAATATATTTTTAAAGCCACTTCTAAGCAAACTTTGTTGATGCTATAATGCTATTATAAACACTTCCCCACAATAATAGTAATAATACAAATAGAGTGACAGCTTACTTTTTCATCCAATGCTTTATGATGTTCGAATAGAGACTTTAGAGCTTTCAGAACTTCAACTTCCGAGGAAACTCCGGCTGGAGATTGCGCTTGTCTTTTAACGACTGTCATTCTCAATGAACGTTCGTGTCTAGATACCAGACATTCAAGGTGCTCCAAGAGTAACTACGCCGCGATAAAAAAGAAAACCAAGTAATTATTAAAACAAATTAATGAATTAATTAATCAATTATTTATCGAGTAAATTAAGAGAGAAAGAATCAAAGCGAGTAAATGAATATATTTACCCTCGTGTTGTTCCGTTCGGCTTTTAGTTCTTGTATTTCCTCCTCTTTTTCTAGAAGCTGTTCCCTAGCCTGATTGAGTTCTTTCGTTAGAGTTGCAAATTCCTAATTATAAAGAAAGAGCGGGGGGGGGAAGAGAAAAAACCAGATTACATTAATGAAAGTAATTAATTTTCACGAGAAAATAATTAATACTCATTTGAATTAATCTTATTTAACAGGCGAAATCCCCTCCCCAAAGAAAGAAGAGTCTAGTAGCGTATAGAAAAAGACCTTGTTATTCCATTTCATTTCTCTTTGATCAAATTAATAGAGTAGGAACATCATTTTCTTGAGTATAAATAGCTACCTCATGAGATCATGCGTTTTCCACTTGGATCTACAGGTAACCCCAACGGGAACAATGGGGGAAACACCTTTGATTATGACACTACAGTTCATTTCTATCTTTCAATATTCTTAAGTCTTAAATGGGTTCTTAGTATAAAAGGTGAAAAATTGTTAAAATATACTAAAAGGCTAAAACCTACTTAATGATTTTAAATTAAATTTAACAGCTAATGAGAAATGTTTATCTGTTTTTCTATAAGAACAAACATCGTATTTACTCCCGAAAATAAATTCAAAACAATCCACGTCTTTCAGAAATGAAAAACAATAAAATGCTAGGCTACATCTTCCACGAAAGTTTTTGAAGTTTCGGTGGAAAAGAAAACTCAAAATTGGTACGTGTTCATTCGAGTCACGCTTGTTTCTTTGAAACCAACCACGATCTCCAGTGGCTTTTTCCCGCCAAAACGCGGGAAATAAAATGGATACACGTTTTTAGGCCTAGTACCACAGAAAAGGGAGAAAGGTATCTACAGGAAGACTATATAAAACTTCAGAGCGGAGTCCCGGGAAAGGTTCCATGTTCAATAGAGTAATTTCGGTATTTGGTTTCGTATAAGCGTGGCAACGTCATACCCTTCTATCTCTTACCTCAAAGCTAGGTATACCGCCTCTACAGGGTTCGTAAAATCTTAAGAAACTAGATTTCATTGATATTTCCATGTGTAAGTCCACCAAGAAGTGATATCTAGTTTATTAGTGAGAAGGTATAAATTCGCCACATTTCCAGATTTATCTCCAGTCCAAACGTAGGTCCGGAGTTAATCCCCGCCTCTAAATTACAACCAGCATCTCATTGGTTCTTTAAATCTCACGTCAGCGCGACGAGAATGACGAAAATTACTTATTTTCCGACTGAGGAGAGGCGAAATAACCTGGCCTCCTTTTACGCCCCCCCTTGTATTTTGAAAGGGGACTTAGACTATGGCGCACGAATACTTAGGCATCTTATACCTTCTCCCTAATAAACTAGATATCACTTCTTGGTCCACCTAATAACTGCAGAAGTGGCTTTTTTTTTTAAAAAAAACAAAAAACTTCGGGAGTGGTTCTTTAGTTGAAGTAGCACCCTCAGAGCATAGACACTCAAGCCTGTCCCACAAATTTCCCAGAGTTTTTGGTCAACAATTTATTTCCTTGACATTTCCAGGTTTCTACGAACCCTGATCTAACGATACAGCTCCATGGCACCTTATAGGCCTCATGAACAAGACTGGGAAGATCTCAAAACCCAACCAGCAACCAAAAATCTAATTTCATACGAAGGCTACATAGATAAAGGAGAGAAGAGTATCGGAAAAGCCTCTAGGTTACAAAGTGCCTCACTTAGGGGAGGTAGAGAAAAAAAACAGAAATAGGCCCAATCCATAGATATTAAAAACTGGAGGACTATTTTAGTGTTTTTATAACGGACCATCGTTTTTTTTTCTTTAAAAAAGAGTCTGCTCAAAATATTAAAATTTTGCTTGACAAGTGACATCGTTTATATAAAAAAGAAAAAATTATTATTTTGTCATGTCTTTCTAACAAGATTGAATGAAGCAGGGACTCTAGAAATGGGCCTATATGCGATAAAAGATACAGTATTTCTGAAGGGAGAACAAATATGTGGTTAAGCCTTGGCCTAACTTAAAAGAAAAAGGAAAAGAAGGAAGGTTTCATTTACAACTTAATTTCCGACTCAGTTCCTTCTCTTTTTTTTCTCCACATTTAAAAGAAGAGAAAAAAATAAGAGGTCAGAGAAAAAAAAAGTTGTTTGTTCTCGCTGAAAAACCACTTAAGACGTCATACAGTGAAAAGTAGGGACAAAGTGGGGGTTGGGGTTTTAAGTTACGCCCCCATCTCCTACTTCGCTTCAATCGAAATTTGTTAATACTAAGCTCTCTCGAGCAATTCTCCGAACCGAGACAAATTTAGGGGACAGATTGAATCGAATTTCACGCTAAGCCTACTTGTCCTTTCTACTTTGCCTATTTTTAAAACATTAAAAGTAAACAAGAAAATGGAGGAAAGAAAAAAAAGAACTATGATTTTTGATTTACGTAAAATAAATAGTCCCAATCAATTTTAATTATATTTTTTATCATTATCTCTTTTCTAAGCGCTTGAATTCAAAGGATCCAGAGAAGTAAAACCTTTAACCAAGGCTTAAAAACACTTGTTTTTGTTTTTCGATTATGGACTGAGCAAGTGTTAAAACGCTGGAAACACGTTATGGGCTGTCTAGACTAGTAAATTAGGCTTAAATCATTAGGAAAGTTTACGCTTACCTACGTGACACGACATAACACGCGCTATTGTAGATGTCACATAAAAAAAATTCCTTTCAATACAAACATACATTGATATAAATAAAGACCAACAAGGGATTAACCTAATTAAGGTTATTCCAATACGTGCTCCTAAATTAAAACAATAAGAAGTTAGATAGTTTAAAATAAAAGTTACACCCACAAACGCTCCACGGAGAGAAAACTAATTAAGCCGATAATTATTCAAATTTAAAACTATTGCTGGGAGAAAATTTTACATATAAAGCCTCCCATATCTCAACTCCATCAAGTTACTAACGAGAAAAGGTACATGAATTTACAACATTTTCCCATAAACATTGCCACAATTCGAGATAATAAAGAATTCTTTGTTTTAAAGTGAGCATGAATTGCGTTTTACTCGCTTTAGAATGGTTAATAATAAGCATAAGTTCTTAAGATATGTTCCATAAGTTTGTCACTGGTTACTGAGAGCCTGTCATGAAGTGACGTAGGTGAAACGTCATAGATTCTCGTAAAGCGACCCTTGGTGACGCGCTGTCAAAGGCTTAGTACGGGCTAAATAGGAAGATGGACTACAAAACCGAGTGTAGTCCATTCTCGCTTGTCGTTCTCGAACCAGCTCTCAGTAAGTCTCTAGCATTACGAAGAATATGTAGTGTCATACTTATGGAACATATCTTACAAAAACTTATGATTAATGCCATAGAAGAAAAGACGAATATTCATATTAGAATTTAAAACATTCAGTATGAAAGTTTTAAGGATGAGTTTGGTCTACTACACGCGGGATGGTAACGGGTTCACTCTATTTATAATCTTCGATTTTCGTTATACAGAATGATGCGTTCCAGGGGTCAAACTTTAGGGTTATTTATCTAGTGACACAACGTATAAAGAGGTCGTAAAAGGCGCCAAATTCTTAAGGGTAAAGAATAGAGTAGAGTAGAGCTGAGAGGGAAGGGATGCGCTAGAGTAAAAAAGAACAGTTCTTATCAAGGAAAAACCAAAGGTGTAATGACATTATTAGAAATCGAATATAAGGGGAGACACTGCGTACGTACAGCAGTCAATAACATTTTTGTTCCGTTATTCCGTTACTCCCCTGAAAGGTGCAGATAAGAGTAAACTCTATTTTCTCTCCGTCTCCCTCCCTCTCTCTCTCTCTCTCTCTCTCTCTCTCTCTCTCTCTCTCTAGGCTAGTTATTGGTTTGTCATTTCAAACCTCGGGGGTAATTCTACCATAAATTTATAATGATTTCTTTTTCTATCTGGTTAATTTAAAGTTTTCATTTGTAATAAACTCTTTAATGTTAGTTTTATCGCTTTTTCAAACCCACAAATATTTAATTTGTAATTAATTTAACTCCTAATGATTCTTCTTCTTATTTTATACTATCTTGTTTAAAGGCTTGAAATAAGTTATACCAGGTATTAGCGTGTAAGGTAGCTTTTCATTGAACATCGGTGTATTGCGGGTTAAACATTTCTACAGGGGCTCGTAGGATTAACACGAGGAGAGTTTCCCCTGTAAGCGTGCTTCGCCCAAATGCATCGGAGATAGAAGTATTCAATATAACATGGATGGACAGTTTATGCACGAATTAAAGTGAGATTGCCCTGGGACTTCTTATAACTTTATAACTCCAGTCTACACATCTGAGACTCTTAACGTGAATTTTCATTAAATTTTCTGGGGGTTCCTATAATTTAAATTCAATTCCCATGACTCCTAACTATAATCTTATTTTACAGTCATGGAACTCCTACCTTAATTTATTATTATAGCAAAGGTGGGACTCCTTAAATTTTTATTCCATTCTACAAACCAGGGACTCCTAACTATAATCCTATTCTGTAGCTCAGGATTGTTTATTCTCGTCCTATAGACCATTATAAAGATCTGGGACCACCAATACCATTCTAAAGATCTGGGACCACCAATACCATTCTAAAGATCTGGGACTAGTTTCAATCCCATTCTAAAGATCTGGGACTGGTTTCAATCCCATTCTAAAGATCTGGGACTGGTTTCAATCCCATTCTAAAGATCTGGGACTGGTTTCAATCCCATTCTAAAGATCTGGGACTGGTTTCAATCCCATTCTAAAGATCTGGGACTACTTTCAATCCCATTCTAAAGATCTGGGACTACTTTCAATTCAATTGTAAAGATCCGGGACTACTTTCAATTCAATTGTAAAGATCCGGGACTACTTTCAATTCAATTGTAAAGATCCGGGACTACTTTCAATTCAATTGTAAAGATCCGGGACTACTTTCAATTCAATTGTAAAGATCCGGGACTCCAATTCGATTCAATTCTAGAGATCCGCGAGTCCGGGACTCCCTCCAATCCCATTTTAAAGATCCGGGACTCCCATCAATCCCGTTCTAAAGATCCGGGACTCCCTCCACCTTCAAACCCATTTTGAAGATCCGGGACTCCCTCCAATCCCATTTTAAAGATCCGGGACTCCCTCCAATCCCATTTTAAAGATCCGGGACTCCCTCCAATCCAATTCAATTCCATTCCAAAGATCCGGGGCTCCAATCCCATTTTAAAGATCCGGGACTCCCTCCAATCCAATTCAATTCCATTCCAAAGATCCGGGGCTCCAATTCAATTCCATTCCAAAGATCCGGGGCTCCAATTCAATTCCATTCCAAAGATCCGGGACTCCAATTCAATACCACTCTAAATACCGGGACTCCCAACAAGAATCCTTTCCTACAGCCCTTTATTATTTAATTGCCAACTTTGCATGTGAATTCCAATTTCCCACTGAGTAAAAAAATTATTTTATTTTGCCCACAAATTTCCTTCACCCCGTCTAAAAATCGATGTAAAAAAAATAATTCGCTTCAACGCCCCTTTAAAACAAGGACCGAAATATTACCCGAATTGCGTGTTTAGATACTGGGGTAGTCCTATAAATTCTAAAACAATAAACCCGGCAATTCTGTCATATAAAGGCTCATAAAATTCTTTCCACAATAAAAAGAAAAACCTTAAAAGACGTTGCTACGACAGTACCTTTTTTTTTCCACTCTAAGCAAACAGTACGTTTCAAAATTCCTATTTCCACCGAAAAAAAGTAGAAATATTAAAGAAAGAAAAAGAAAAAAATCTCGACCAATATCAAACTCGGGGCCCAAGACACTGTATGTACCATAGGAATTTAGGCTCTAGTACTAAATATTCTACTAGCCGTGGGGTAAAGTGGTTGGGTTCTAAGGCATCATTTATTTTAACACAAACAGTGTATGTTCTCCCGGCCCTAGTTCGATATACGTGGGGTGAAATAATCCCAGTACAAAAAACTTTGACTGATAGAGAATCGATGCGGACTATATAGTATAATATTCGCGAGCGACCCGGGAATACTGGGAAAGCTATTTAAGAGGAAAAAAAAAGTAGTCGAATACGTTATTCATACGTTAACATTTACAAGGCGAATATAAGTTTGCCTTGAGGTGCGAGAAAGGGATTTTTTTTCCTACTAGCGTTATATAGGGAAAGAATTCTCTTAAGCCACTGTAAGATACAGCGAAACTCTGCGAGAAATTCGTTTGGATAAAGGTGTAGTCATAACCCTATAATACTGTTCGTAAGTATGATGAGTAATGCCGTGTAAGCGTACCTTGGAGGATGGGAAGTTTATACTTTATAGTGCTAATATCAGGGAGAAAAGAGGTAAGATGGAGCGGTAATGAAACTCTGCACAATTTCACCACCTCTGGCAGACGCGGCCTGTAAATATATTTTGGACGTTAAACTTACGTACAGTATGACAGGGTTATGGTATACAGTAGGTCTTGTCAAATAAGTCAGCGGTTTCAAGTTTTTTTTTAGGAATCAAAGAAATACAGTTTTAAGCGGCTTTAACGGTACCCCAAAAAGAAAATCCTTCTTTTGAACGATTTTTTTTTGCCAAATTGCTTAAACATAGAGGTCATAGAGCGCGCTCCAATCGCTCGCGTGTTAAAGATTAGTCCAAAACTGTAGGGGGTTCGTTAGCAACTTCTGTCTTTAGCGCCCGTTACGGTTTTTTTTTTTAAACGCAATTAGGCCTAGGCCTAGTTAATTGCAATTTTTTTAAACTTTAAACACGATAATTTAAAAAAAATATGGGGTTGTCGTTATCAGAGAGACAGGGAAAATTCTTAGTCCTTATAAAGATCGTGAATCTGGGGCTTATAATAAGAAAAGCTCCATAAGTATGACACTTCCAATACTTCGTAATGCTAGAGACTTACAGCTCGAGAACGACAAGCGAGAATTGATTACACTACGTGGTTAATTTTGCAGTTCATCTAGTCCTATTTAGTCTGTATTAAGCCTTTGACTGCGCCTCACCAGGCGTCGCTTTACAAAAATCTATTCATACGTTTCACCTACGTCACTTAATGACACGCTTTCAGTAACCAGTGACAAACTTATATTGGAACATATCTTATAAACTTATGATGATATCTTTAGATCACGTATAATAATAACCGCGATTTTAAAACACATAACATTCAATTTCAGAGAAATTTTCCAAAGCATTTGAAACTTTTTTTTAAAAAAATGTTTATTCCCAATGGTAATAACTGTAAATTTTGTAAATTTGAAACGTTTAAAATTTTATTTTCTTTCTAATAACTGCAATGGCACGAAGGAAAGAAAACAGCCCAAGGTATGAAAGTAAGAAAAATACTAGAAGAGAGAGAGAGACAGAAAAAAAAACACCCAAAATATTCTAGGAAAAACGTTTTGTTTTGTTTAATGGGCCTGAAAATAACCGGAGCGCTATCAAGTCTGAGAGAAAACGATAAAAGATGTAGTCGGAAAAAAAACTAATACGAAGGAAAATTGTCCGAGACTAAAAATTGGTCTAATATACCGTTACAGAAATCTTGAAAAATGTATAGGATACCCAAGATTCTCCGTTGAAATAGAACCAAGTTCTCTTGCCTCAAGACGGTAAACCTGATCCAACTTAGAGCCTATCCTAAGCCTAACACGGTATGAATACTATGGGGGCCCCAAAAAAAGGGGGGTTAAAGGGAGGTTACAGCTTCGTATGCATGGAGACATTTCATTCGGATTCCGATTGTAGATTACCTGCAACAATACCAGATGAACTATACAAGAACAAGGCTTAACTAGACCATTTTTCAAGAACGTCACGTTGGACAGCATGTGCCGAAGTGTGCAGGAGTTATTGTTATTTTCAACGTCCGCCACGGTGGCAGTGTTGCCCAGCACCCGTCCATTCAGGAGATTTTCGTTGTAATTGGCGCAACAAGGCAAATTATCCCGCCAAATCTCTCGGTCAGTAGAATTCTCCCGGCCAGTACTTCTGCCCGATATAATTGCCTTCACTTTCCAGGCCTGCATAACACAAAGTATCGCGCGCCAAATATATAAGACGCTTCCCGATAGGCTCAGCTTTTAGATGTCTCGGCGACAGATGGTCCAAAGTTATAACGGAGATTCGGGTTTAGTATACACTCGGAATAGCGTGCGCTGTCCACGCGCCAAAATTTACGCGCCTTCTTCCTTTCCCGGCGTGTAGCGGGGAAGCCGGGAAAAAGGGATGAATGTAGGATTTCACGTGACTAAAGGGTCTTATTGAATGAGGAGAAAGGTTACATTTCGGTTGATGAAACACTTTTCCGTTTTAGCGGGAAACACTTGAGGCTGCGCTTACAACTGAACCACACCCGGAAGTAGAGTCGCCGCGATGAACGGAAACGGAAACAAAAAAATCAAAATTACACCGTGGATTCTGCGGAAGTAACGGAAGTTCGAACATAATAATCCGAAAAAAATGATACGTTGGTTTTTAAGTTTTTTTTTTGTAGCTGAAGGATAAGAATGAGTAGATTTTAGAGATCATAATAATGATTTAATTAATTTAAATATGGAGTTTAAGGTTTAATCATATCACAAAGGCTTGGTGCTTAACTTTAATACAATGAAAGATTTTGTTAAACCCTAAATAATTTAATAATAATTTTACAAAATCATTTTAAATATATTCCCGAGTATTTAAATATTTATTTACTACGCTTATATTTAATTAATAATATATTTCCCGAGACTCTCAGGTTTTCCATCTTACGAACCATGTTGCACTAAAACATTATTAACATTGAGCCATTTGCTATACTATAACTTTAATGCATAATTATTTAGATTCAGTATAACCAAGAAGTGATATCTAGTTTACTAGGGAGAAGGTATAAGATGCCCAAGTACTCGAACGCCATAGTTCCAGGCCCCCTTTCAAAATACAAGGGGGGACGTAAAAGGAGGCCGGGCTATTTCGCCTCTCCTCAGTCGGAAAATACGTCATTTTCGTCATTCGCGTCGCGCTGACGGCAGTTTTCAAGAACCAATGAGATGGTGGTTGTAATTTTAGAGGCTGGGATTAACTCCGGACCTACGTTTGGTCTGGAGAAAAAGCTAGAAATGTGGCGAATTTATACCTTCTCCCTAGTATACTAGATATCACTTCTTGGTATAACCATCGACAGGAAAGCGTAAATATTTATCCAGCTTATCTGATTCTGATAATCCCTTTAAATATTCATGAATTTAAATAGTAGTACACTTTATATAGTTTCAATGTGTATCTTATAACGCAACCTCCAAATCACTACACGGCTCATGCAAGTTAATTTTAACATATTCCCCGGCGAACGAAG